>NC_140297.1:69846840-74978873 GCF_964211825.1 Aythya ferina | reverse complement strand
AGACAGAAATCTATGTGTTCGTATAAAGTGGTCCCCAGTGGGACCCCCACAGCAGATCCCCATCA
The DNA here is from genome assembly GCF_964211825.1 of Aythya ferina. NCBI lineage: Eukaryota > Metazoa > Chordata > Aves > Anseriformes > Anatidae > Aythya > Aythya ferina. The sequence goes on along the minus strand of NC_140297.1, from coordinate 74,978,808 downwards.
TTTCCCATCCTTCCATTCAGTACTCTTATATCGCAAGGCATGCCTACTCCAACTGAGCAACAACAGACACATCACCATTTTCCTTCTGGATAAATACTTACATTGTTATTTAAATATATATATATATATATAAACATAAACCACATGTTTAAGACTATTCTTACTCAGAATGTGTGTACATTAAGCATGTCTTCAGCTGTTATCTCACAGAGATGCTTTGCCAAGTGGGAGCTTTGAACTAAATCTGTGCCCAATTCTGAAAGCATAGAAGGTATTTCACCCTCTCATTCATAGATCTGGTGTTTTCAAATGAAAAAATAATAATAATAAAAAAAAATAGTCTTAGTGTTAGAGTTTCCCTCCCAATATCTATCATGAATCTTAAAATTCTGATCTATCCCCATCTCTTCATTTTTCCTCACAACAGATGTCACCAACCAACAATGCTCTCCTGGTTCCAAGATGTTCCACAAAGAGCACCTTTATAGCTGATGCAAAAGTTGTTGGCTGTTGAAAAGCCCAGTCCCCTACCTGCAAGCTTACAATTGGTAACTTGAAGAACGAATAGTGCAGATAAAAAGTAGGATGTTTGAAAGCAGGATGTGCAAAGCCCTTTTCTATCTTTCACAGGTCTTTACTCCAATGCTTTTAAACACAGCAATATGTAAGTTAACTGGCAAATCATAACTATAGGTAGTCCTTTTCATTAATAATGTTATAAGAACCACGGTAGTCCTATATCCCCAAAAGGAGAACAGGGTACACAGCTGATAGTCTTCAAATAGGCCACCCTCCTTGTTGCCATAGACCCACCTTGCAGTACATCTCATTCTCACAGCCTTCCCAAAATATAGGAAGTATCTGGTAACAATATGGTCACAAAACAAGCCCTGTTCTCCCTCACTGGTCCCAACTTCCATACCCCTGAGTCACAGAACATGGGCAGTATACTTCTGTCATTACTTCTGCCGTACTTCTGGTAGGAGAGAGGGCAGGAGCAAGATGAGTGAGACAGAGCTCTGTGAAAAGGCATAAAAGTACCTATACATTTACATGCTGCACTGGAAGATGCAGTTGAGATGGGTCTTCTTTTCTAGTACCCTTCTGCCTGTCTCACGACAAATTTCTACTGTGTGATACGTACGCAGCTCAAAACACATACATTGATCCCACCTGATAATACAGAGTATCACTACATACTGGTAAGAAATAAATATGGTCTCCCAGTCCTGACCTGGTTATGCTTTTGCTGAGCATTTTCTGTGAGCATGAACACACTATTTTTGAGCATAAGTACCACATGCTCCAAAAACTGAGCTCTGGTTGTTATTCATGGATGTTGGTAAGTAAAAATATTCAATAGTAAAACCGTAACAAACTGTGAATTCTTCAAAAAAAAAAAAAATGTTTATAGGTGTTTAAATTAAGTTAAAAAATACTAAACAAATATACACCTGCCACCTTATTAACCATGAGAATCTTTTTAGTTTTCCATATTACACTTGCGTATTAATGGTCTCTTTCATTGTATTTTTTGCTTCACAATCTGAATTACCAGTTGTTTCCACTTCTTGTCTTGTCCTTGTTACATATATTTTCATCAGCCTATTCTCATCAGCTGTTACCTTTCGGTATGAGAACACCCAGTGTAACTTGAAGTGTTTTGCATCACTACTCAGGCTAAACTATTAAGTTTCTGCATTCAAAGAATAATATTTATGCTGGCATATACTTACATTCCTACCACCTCGCTTTGCAGCTGTTTGGGTCGACACTTTATCTGAAATATGTGTAAGTATGAAGTTGCGTTATCTACAATATATTTTTATGTTTAAAGTATTTGCACCACAGTCTCTCTCAGAGACAGTAACTGGAATAGTCCCAGACCTGCTGTGCAATAAGCAAGAGTTCCTGACTCAAAACATTAAAATCTATCCTGAAGAACTAAAACTGAAAGAACTTCCTTTCCACATGTGTAAGGAGCACAAAAAGTGCAAGACATTTTACCAACATCTCTCAGTGAACTGTTGAGTATAACCTATACTATTTGAGGAAGGCTACTGCTATAAACAAGTGAGGTTTTTAGGTTTACAAAACATTCTCCATATACAGTTCAGCCAGCCTGGATGTGTGGAAAGTTTCAGCAGTGGGTTGCAGTTCCAGTGGAACTTCTCACTTGGTCTAAGGTAGTTGTGGTTTTAACTTAAAGGACTGGTGCCTACATATAAATGAAGTTCTGTGTGTCATAAATGAACTTAAGGAGCTAGCCTCAGTTCTCTAAGTGTGAAAAGACTTCAGACTCACGACCTATTCTCTGATAGTTCACAGCATGAATACAAGGAGTTCAAAGGTCACAAAACTGAATGGTATGATTTACAGAGAAATTAATAAACATGTAATATAAACCTGAATGAGCCATTAGAAATCTTAGACAAGAAAGGACTAATGGTACTCATGTCCCTTTGTTCAGGGAGGATTAAAATAAATGATACTAACAAAGTTTTGCTATCCTGCTCATTACATGAAAACATGATGGTGAATAATGGTGCATTTTATAGGATGTGGCAAACTAAAATTATTTTCATACAAGAAAGAATTTCCTAAGTTATATTATTTAAAAAATATATACTTATATATTATTTATTTCAACTGATATATGTAATACTTAGATGCCTTTGATACTATAATACTGGGAATTCTACAAAACTAATCATTTTATTTAAACTCATCCTAATAGAGAAACTCCTAAAACCATGACTTCTAGCATCAAGAATCTGAGAGACTCAGTAGCTTCCATTAGACTCCATTTGGTTTTAATATACATGTTATTCAGGAACACTGGCTAATTCTGGATTTATTACAGTTTAATTTCTCAAACTTCTGCTCAAAACCAGCTATGTTTGTCTTTGTAGGTAATACTTTAAAGAAACCTAATAAAGAGATCAGCCTCAAACAACCCTAACAACAGCCCTTAGCAGATATTTAGATTCAAGCCAATCACTGTTATTCTGCAGTAAATAAGCCTCACCACATTCTTAAATTAGCAGTCATTTAAATTCCTGAGCAAGATAGATTCAATGGTAAAAAGCAACATAACATATATAATGAAAAATGCACAATGGAAGAAAACTAACAGAGAACTGTCCATCCGGTTGCACAGTTAACTGAAGGCATTGGATGTTTTTCTTTTTCAAAAGGCATAACTGTCCTTTTGTGTACATATATATATATACATATATATATATACAGATATAGATATATATATAAAATAAGACAAGTGGTAACAGAAGCTGGAGAAATATGACAGAGAAATTCTTAGGGCTCAAAGAACAGACAAACTATTACAGGAAGATATTCTGTATGAGGAATGTGTGAGCAGATTCCCAAGATGCCTTCAAACACATTGCACACAATTTAAAATATTTTTTATGTCATAGTTGTTAAATTCAAACCTGTCGGTGATATATTTAGGAATGCAATACATCTATGTAATAGACTTCAGCACTTGCTCTTGGATGTGCTATTTTCTCCTGCCATAATATAAAGGTTCACTGTGTTTTCACTGCTGGGTAGCACAAGGAAAAAGGACATGGAGACAAGACTGGTATGTCCCTTGCTGGCTGAAAGAAGCATATCTTCTGCCAGCTTTTCCAAGTGAGATCCCCTCGTGTGATGAGGTCACCTCATGAGATGCCACAGTGTTGCATCCCAGATGGCAGCTAGGACAGGATGGCTCCATCCATTTCTCTCACCCCTGTTTCACCATTTTTCCTGTACCCCCTTTTCCAGCTGTGAGATACTGATATTCTAGCAGCTAATTCCAAGATCACTTATTATTTGGGGTCCTTACTCAGCTCTTCACCTACTATTAACATGGGACAAATTTAAAAGAACTTAAACCAGACATATCAGGAATGCTGAAGGACACAACAGGACACAATGATCTTTTAAGTTTAAGCTTTTTGATTTTAGTAAAACTTAAGAAACTGAAGCAGGTAAGTTAAACTAATGTAGGAATTCTGTGATTAACTTGCAAACATATTCAGACAGGTTGCCTGTTAGCTCTTGTTATGAACAAAAAAGAAAGTTGCTATCTTTAAAGTGAGCATTATAAAAAACTTTTCCTGAATACCAATCTTTGGTACTATTCCTAAGAATGTAAGAGTCAACAGAAAAAAAAAAAAAAAAAAAAAAAAAAGTGATGAAATAAAAATACTTCTGGGATCATTTCCTTTTTTCAGTGTTTTGCACAATGTTTTGTACAGTATTTTGTACAGAGGTGCTATGAATAGAAGGAGAATCTAGCCCAGGGTGAGGGAGCAAAGTCATTTCTCTTTATGTTACTTCACCAAAAAATATGCATAAAGATACACGAGTTTTCCTACACTGGCTCAATTATGATTCCTTTCCAGATTCACTACCTATTTTTATAAACTGTCAGAAAATTAATCATTTCCCACCCGTGTGCAATTTTCTTTATTTTCCATCAGCCCACCGTGTACCTTCACTTCTGCATTCTTTTTCTTCTTTCATTTCTTTCCCTTTTGTTTTCTCTCTTTTTATAACTTTTCAAAGGCCTCCCTCTCATTGTCCCTTTCTCATATTCTGCTCTGCTGAAAAATATCTGCAGCAGTAAACCTTTTTTTTTTGCAGTGAGTGACAAGAGATGCTGCTGATTCAGTGCAGCAAGTACAGGTGGTAGAATGAGAGCTGTGGGTGGCTTTACAGCCTGTGTCAAAATAAGGGCTGGCCGTCATTTTCTTGAAAATTTGCTTAAATTTGCTTGCTTTGATTCTTTGTAGAAAGCAAAGCCATGTTCAGCATAAAGTTTTTTGCTGGTTTTGGAGAATTTTTACCTATCTACAGTTGTGCATTTTTTTGCATACAATTTTAATGACATAAAATATTCCCTGCCAAAAGTAAAGGTACCTATTAACCATGAGGACTGGCTTCACTGAAATTAACATGAGCATGCACGTTTCTTACAGTTTACCAGAATAATCCAACAATAAATCAGCTCCAATCTCGCTGGATAGGAAATGTCCACTTTGAAAGAACAATGCCCCAAATAAAAAAATACGTCAATGCTTTTTTTGATTTTGTTTTTTTTAAGAGAAAATGTTACTCAGACATGATGCAGCAGAAAATGCATGTGAACAGCATTCCTCTACACAGTAGATTCCTGTACAACCAGTACGCATCCATGAGTTGGTTCATCAGCTGGAGAGCCAAGGAGTGATCAGCAAGATTCACTCACCTTTTAATAGTCCTATATGACCAGTGCAAATGTCTAATGGAGAATGGAGGCTAACAGTGGACTATTATGGCCTGAATGAAGTCACACCACTGCTGAGTGCTGCAGTGCCAGACATGCTAGAACTCCCGGATGAACTGGAGTCAAAGGCAGCCAAGTGGTATACCACAACTGATATTGCTAACGCATTTTTCTCCGTCCCTTTGGCAGCAGCATGCAGACCGCAGTTTGCTTTCACTTGGAGGGGCATCCAGTACATCTGGAATCAACTGCTCCAGGGGTGGAAACACAGCCCTACCATTTGCCATGGACTGATCCAGTCTGCACTGGAACAAGGAAGTCTCTGAATCTGATGACCGGATAACACATGCTGTGGCTGACTCAGAGGACCAACTGACTATGGTATCAGTTGCCCCCACAGTCAAGTCAAAACAATGGAAATGGAAGTCAGCTCATTTAGTAAGGGAAGAAGCCTCTCCTAAGAAGGAGGGAGAAGGGGAAAAGGCCGGCACCTCTAAAGCAGAACCATCACAAAAACAGCAGGAAGAAGAGATGGAAAACATAAAGGAATCAGGAACCACCCAATCCATATCCCTGAGTGTATATCAAGTACGCAAGTGGCACTATGGATAAAGTTCTCCAGCATCTGAGCGAATTAGCTGTGCAGGAGATGATTTATAGTGATTTGGACAACGTCCAGACACCTCAAGATTCCAATGAAGTCTAGTGCACATCCATGTGGTGTAAATTTGTGCAGAGTGCACCATCATCACAGGCCAGTATGCTGGCAGTATTTAATGGGGATGAGGGGATGGGATCAAAAGTGTATACTCTGTCCTATCAGCTTCAAAAATATGAAGACAATCTCTCTGCTCTGCTATGGGCCTGTGTCTCAGCTGTGGAGAAACTGTCCCAAAGGCTTGACCATCTCATAGAATGAGCATATCCCTCCTCATCCAGATGGAGTGATATTTCAGCGACTAAGGATCAGTATTATCCTGCTTGAGGGAGAGAGTACCCAAGACACACACCATGTGGCACCTTGTGGTTTTATCTGCATGGCCACTGGGAAGGTATGAGGAAATGGGATGGTGAACTTACTTCAACCCTAGCTGCTCGAGTACGTGAACTGCAAGGAAATATAGCAGCAAGAAGAGGGGCTCCAAAGAAAAATATTGCTCCAGTTTCTATTGGACAGTTTCCCAGAGGCAGTAGAAGGGCTGATGTTATTCTTGACCCTGATGAAAGGACCTCTGCTTCTCATTTGCAAGAATTAAATGGCAGACACTCCAACCAGGACTAGAGGGGCCCTGCCTCTGGCCAGGTAGAGGAGAGGGATAACTGGATTTATTGGATTGTGTGGATCTGATGGCCTGGCACATCAGAACCACAAGAATACAAAGCTCTAGTGGACACTGGTGCACAACATACCTTAACGCCACCAGGCTACCAAGGGACAGAACTCATCTGTATCTCTGGAGTGACAGGAGGATCCTAACAGCTACCTGTATTGGAAGCTGAAGTGAGTCTAACTGGGAATGAGTGGCAAAAGCATCCCATTGTGACTGACCCGGAGGCTCCATGCATCCTTGGCATAGACTACTTCAGGAGAGGGTACTTCAAGGATCCAAAAGAGTAGTGGTGGGCTTTTGGCATTGCTGCTTTGAGCAAAGAGAAGATTAGGCAGCTGTCTACCCTGCCTGGCCTTTCAGAAGACCCTTCCGCTGTAGGATTGCTGAAGGCTGAGAGGTACAATGGACTGTTAAGTACTATGTTATAAATCTACCAGAAGCCACTTGGCTAGTTAACAACAGGGGGTCTGACAGCCGTCCTGGTCCTGCTGAAACAAAACCCCTACACACAGTGCAAGGAGCTGAAGTCCCCATAGTGCATGTATGGAAGTGGATGGGGAAGGTGGTGTGGATTGCTCCTGCCTTGGGAAAAGGCAAACCCACTCGTGGGATTGTCTTCACTCAAGGACTGGGGTATACCTGGTGGGTCATGCAAAAGAATGGGGATATCAGGTGCGTGCCTCAAGGAGATTTAACCTTGGAAGAAAACTAATCTGTAATCTAAGTTATATGTTGTAGGAAAACACTGTAGGATCAACAGTAGGTCAACTTTGCAAAGAACCGGGCAAGTGCAACAAGGACAAGTGCTAAGCTGGTGCTGGTGTCCAGACATCCAACTCCACCTGCACTTTGGTAGATGAAGACTAAATCATCAACAGTTCTTATGAACATTTCCCGAGAAAGACCTATAGAATGAAAATATACATCCTACCTATCAATTTGTTAAAGAACAAAGAACGATGGTGATGAGAATACTTATATGCTAAATTATGGGGGACCTGAGAGTGACACAAATGTTATGGAATAAGGGGTGGAGGTTGTACTGGGTCTGGCTGGAATGTTAACTTTCCCTGCAGCAGCCCATACAGTGCTGTGCTCTGCACTTGTAGCTACAACAGCAGTGGTATCACACCAGTGTGTGTCTACTGCTGATCAGTGCTGGCACAGCATCAGGATTCTCTCTAACGCTCCTAGGGGGTGGGCAAAAATGTGCGAAAGGAACATCACCAGGCAGCTGACCTAAACCAACCAAAGTGATATTCCATACCATATGATGTCACACTCAGCAATAAAAAGGCGGAAAAAGGAAGAAGAGGGGAAAGGTGGACTCTTGTTGTGAAAACGTCTGTCCTCCTGAATACTGGCTACGTGTGTTGAGGCCCTGCTTCAAGGACGTGGTCAAGCATCGCTCATTTGTGGGAAGTAATTTCTTTCCTCTGCACTTCCACACACTTTTTTTGTTTTGCTTTTCCCTTTCCCCCTCCCTTTTCCCCTTTTCCTTTTTTTCCCTTTAGTTGAATTGTTTAATTAATAATAATCTTTCCTTAATAATTATTTTTTCCCTTTGATTAAATTATCCTTATCTCAACCTGTGAGGCGTTCTTTCATTTACTTCTTCCCCTCCTCTTCTAAGGAGGGGGAGTGAGAGAGTGGTTGTGGTGTTCAGCTGCCTAGCACGGTAAAACCACCACAGCAGTGCACTCCATCCCAGTTTTACACATTGTTACATTCAATTAGCTGTTTCTCCAGAACATTTTTGGACTCTTGTGGTCTTTAGCAGACACCTTTACTTTTCTGAAATGGGTCAAGGGAAGAACAGTGAATTACTATGGAAAGATCTTTCTCTTACTCTCCACCCCTCACATCTAATGCTAAAAAAATAGGAAAGTATCAGAGAAAACAAGAACATCACATATTTAGCCTCAGAATTCAACGTTGCTGATTACTTATGCAGAAAGAGTACCTATGGAGAATCTTTTTATCTGCTTTATGAGAATTCTTGAGGTTTTTTGAACAGTTCTACAAGACATGCATCTACTGGTAGAAAATACTCTAGACCCCAAATGTGTACACAAGTTTTCTTATGGTACATCTCTAAAAGTAACGTAAACACCAAATTCAGACCTAGGCCTTTCTTCAGCTATGCTAAAATTAAGAAGACTCCCAGAGAAAAACATCATGGAGTCACCACAGATGAGTCACTGGGTGCAGCTTTTGTTGTGCCTCCTCTTACTCCATGACAAACGTGTTCAAATGAGATAAATTTTTAAAGAAAGAACATTGCCTTAGCTTATTCTGTTTCCCAGCAAGTAATCAGGTGCATTTGGATTGTCCTCAAAGTTTAGATTATATACACTACTCTGTGTAAAATATCTTACAGATATGAATGTTATTTCTTTTCACCTAGATTTACTACAGGTATGACACGGTTTAAGTGAGCATTATATAAGGTCACACTTCCACTAAAAGTGCCCAAATTGTATTTTATTAGTGTGACAAGGAAAATTCTCCTAAACTCAGTAAACAAAACTTGGTTGCTGCCTGTCTGTTACTTTCTTGGCCAGCCGCACTTTGAAAACAAAGCAGACATTAACAGAACTCAAGTCTGTTCTTTCAGGATCTGTGATTCCATTTAATGGTCACAGTACAAAAGTTTATATGAAACTTCCTGTCTGACACTGCATCGATTTTTCAAAGCAATGTTTTTCATCACATCATAACCTTTGTTTTCGCATCAGGGCATGAATTGTCTGTTCTATATATAATGACTGCTGTTTACTACATTTTCTAATACCTGCTATCTAGCATTGGTGCTATAAAAATCCTACTTTAATCTTGCTGCACTGTAGTAAGCTGAAAATCAGATGTTGAAAGCTAGCCCTAAGGAAGTATGTATTTCATTAGAAAAAGGGTCAGCAATCAGATTCTACTTTGTCAGTGACTTTTAACTTGGTCAGAAATAAGGCCAAGTAAAACAGAACAACTTGTTTTAAGCTTTTCCTTAATTGACAGTATACATAATATTTTTTTCCTCTTTTTTACCAGTGATGAGTCATTACCATGCGAAATTCCCAGCATCTAAATATATCAATATGAATTTATTACCACTATTTCAAAGAACTTAATGAATCAGTCAACTTAATTAAAAATAACACGTATAATCCTGGTAGGATTAGTCTAATTTCTGACTTCACAGAGGGTAAATAACCATAGATATTAGAACACTTTTTTTTTTTTTTTTTTTTTCCACACAAAGACATATGCAAAAGATTATTTTGTTACTTTAGTTCAGTTTAGTTTAGTTTATCTTACCCTTTTTCTTGCAATGTGTTCTTTTTATGTCAGAAGATTTTTTTTTCTCACTCTCTATTGCATCATCTATCTTAGAAACTCTTACATCTAATTTTTTGTTGTATGTAGAAGCTAATGAGTGGGATGTTTATACAAGCCAGTTGTTTTTAATGATTAGCAATTTCAGGCTGTGAGTGAAAGAACTACAATTGAAAAGCATCAATACAGAGAAGATTAAGTGATTATCTGAGATTTATTTAGAGACTTACATACCTAAATGAGATGGCAAAAAATGGCATCCAATTTAATGAAGCAAGACTTGAGAAAGGGAAGAGGAGGAAGAAGAGAAGGAAAGAAGCAGCAGCTAATAACAAAAGACATTAGAAAACAAGCATTCATCTAAGTAACATATGACCATAAGTTATAAAAGACAAGACAAAAGATGAAGTGAAAGGCATCAGCTAAAGAATGAGAATCTGGTATTTTGATGCTGGTTTTAAAACAGCATACTAAACTGTACATTAGTGGACCTGCTCCTGATGTGCACAAATAAGACAAAAAAATCATGACTTACTAGCTAAAGTATTTCCTAATTATGCATGGTTTGGTGTTGGGGGGGGAGGGGGAGGAGGCAGTGTGAATTGACTTGTACGTGCAGAGTTGCATAGAGAAGGGGCTGTACAGAAACTGATGGTGATGTTTCCTCCAGAGAGGACAAGCAGGCTTTTTAGAGCTCCAAAATAACAAAATATCCAAGAACACATGGAAAGATTTTAGAGTTCCCACCTGATGTCTCCACATTTTTTTCACATTGGTCTGAGAGCCAATATATTTTGATTTCCTATACTCATGCTCTGCAAAAATATACAGTGATCAGTTCAATTATCCTTGCCTACAGGAAGAAAAATGGAAAAAACAGAAGACTATTATCCTCCTTTATAAATGTAAGACAAAAGTAAGTAGGAATTCAGTCGCACAGGAAGCATAGGGTTGATCTGACAACTAAAAGCACCCTAAAAAAAAAAAAAAAAAGCAAAAAAAAAAAAAAAGCACCTGACAACTAAAAGCACCCTAAAGCACACTAAAAGATCTGACATCTAAAAGTCAGGTATGTACAGGCAAATTGTACCTTCTTACACAACACTGCTGTTCTTCAGAATCCATGTATTCTTAAGTTAAAAAAAAAAAAAAAAAAAAAAAAAAAAAAAAAGGAAATACATATAATCCTAGACTGATAATTTTTAAAAATCAAGCATCCTCATTAAGCAGCCTTTAAAATGTCTAATTTTAGTGACAATAGCCCCACTGCAAGGTTTTTATATTTGAAAGTACTTAGATTATCTGCAAACTCCTAATACTAAATATTCAGGACTCTGATGTTCAGTGAAGAGATGAGAAGAATGTGAGCTCTTTGGTTTTGTTTCAGAAAGAGTGATTTTATTTAGCAACAACTATCATTATTTCAATTGGCTACATAAACCAGTACAAAAACTTGTGCCCTCAGAGTATCACATCCCACCAGAGCTCTTGCCACTGAAAGTACAGCGTAACCTAGCATTCATTCAACTTTTCATATACAGGTACCACCTTGTTTATGGCTAAGGTGATGCTGCCAAAAAGGTTTTAGTGTTTATTGTTAATGAATTTATTTGCACAATAAGGTTTACACTTATTTTCTCATATCAACATTGATGGGAAAATCTCACAGCTGTCTCACAGTTGATGTTTTATGTATCTATTGTCACTTAAATGCATTTGAGAGACTGGTGTTTCAAGGAACTAGTCCCAGGTCCATGCACAAAAAAGACATTTCATTTCAAGACACCAGTATGCCTTCATTGCCCGTTTGACACTGTTGAAACTAATCTGATCAGATATCTTACTGTAACTTGATCTTTTTAAATAAATCTTTCTTTTGAGAGGAGCAAAATCTTAATAAACAACATATGCACTTGGAAAAGAAATAATCTAGCTTTAAGAGCTTTAGCATGGGAAATGCTATCTATTATAAGGCAGCAAGAAGAAAGGTAACAGGAATAAAATATTTCTCTACAAGTTTTCACATCTTCACAACAATGCAGCTTGAGCCCTCACACCCCAAATTTTCCTCTGTGTCTATAGTATGACATGTATGCCCTCTCCTAGTATTTCAAAGGAACAATCTACCAGCTGGTAGAATAAAATGAATAAAATTCTGGAGATTCAAAGTATTTACTTCCCTCTTTTCAAATATATCTTGTTTTGACAGAGTACTACAGGAAGTGTGAGAATGCCTACTTCCCTCCTGAAAAGTGGTTTTTCTTAACCACAAGTGGTTAAGAAAACCACCTTTTCTCCTGTTATTTCTACATCTGTCTGGCATTTAGAGAACTGAAATACAGTTAATTAAGCGCATGATAATGGCAAGTGTATAAATATTTGGAAATACTTTCCTTTGATTACTTTGTTTTGCTTTCCTGCACTGATGTTCTTTCTATTGTTTATACTATGCACTGAATTATACATTGAGCAATTAATCTGGAAGTGAATCTTCCATCAGAGTCATGAAAGATTAATTGTATTATACCTTTTATTCCTACATACCCTTACAAACTAGCTTAATCCTGTAATTGCATTTTTTTTAATGTTCTTTTACTAAAATACCTTGGTTGAACCCTCTGAATGCACAATTATAAGAAAAATCAAGATGATGTTTAATAAAAGTTTGTGTTACAATATTGTATATTTATTCCCCTCTACTCTTAGATGACGGAATTTAAATAATGTAAGCACACTTTCTGTTCCAATCTTCAGTGATGCCAAGAAATACAGAGATCTGGCATTTTTTATTTTTTTTTTTTAAAGGATTTTTTAATCTTAACAGAACCACAGAATCTGATTGCAAAAATGGTGAATAGTATACTCCTGATGAAATTACTATGGTGTGAATGTACTTAATAACTGACCGTACCCACACTTTATGCCCCAGTAATAAATTGCTTTATTAGAATGAATCAATTTTGTAGGATCACACTTCAAAAAGTAATGCTAAAGCTACACTTTAGAAAAAAAATACATTTGCTGGGATAAATAACCAGAAATGTTATCTTCTTTCCCCTTTTTTACCATTATAAGCATGTACAGTACTAGTTTCTCCAGTACACTGAAGTTTAAATTAATGCACCATGTCATATTGTCAGCCTGGTAATCTTCAAAATACAGAGATGGGTTTGAGAAGAAGTAAACAAAATACTTTTGTTGGAACAGTGAAGCATCCACATGAGAAGCCTCTGGGGATCCCCAAGGTTTTTACCTTACAGCACTACATTGACAGGTACATGTTTAAAAGCCTATTACCCCAAAAATGAGTTGCACTGTCTAGACAGGGTGTGTGAGTACATGCGCATGTGCAATCTCCAGTGAAAACTACATGACTTTGGAAATGAGAAACAGGAGTGACTTAAGCAGTGCAATAGTTTTTATGCACAGATATAAGACCGTTTTCCTAATAAGTTGTGCCTTGTACTTCAGCTCAGTCTCAGTGAAAGTTTGTAGCATGGGATCAGGTATTTATTAGCTGCTGCTCATTCACTCAATGTGAAGAAAGTAGTTTTGTCACCATGTTCACTGTGATCCATTAAGTGGTTTAATATAAAGGATCAAATTATTAGAACATTTTATACATACCCTGTCATCTGAAAGATTTGCTTTCCTAGTAGAGAAAATACACATTGAGGAAATATGTAATAGAGGAAACATACATCTTACAGCAGTATTGCTTCAGTAATCTTTACAGTACAGAAAACAAAATAAAACAGACTGTTGCAAGGATCCCTAGATGAAATCATTCCAGCCAGAATCAGGATCAAACCAGCCTCACTGGACTGGTGACGTCATTTAGTCCTGATTTATCTCATTTTCCTGTATGAGTAAGGGCAAGTAATTTTATCACATGTAATAATACATCACATGTATTTATTACATATATGTACATTATCACATGTAATAAATAATAACTATGAAATATTGAAACAACAGAGTCATGAATGATGGAATGATGAACAAATTTATATTGTATACCTATTTTCATAAAGATGATTGGAAAACACATATAAAGACAAAACAAAGCCTATTGTCTTTAGCTTTTAGCCAAGACAAAAATATATCCAGTAACTCTACAAGTTTTGCAGTAAAAATAGAAAATATGTGAAGAGCTCCTGGAGGCTGCCATTCTATAAAAAATGTATCTAAATAATCAAAGACTGGGATAAAGTCAAAAAAGTAAGTCAGGCAAGGAAGGAAAAAAAAAAAAAAAAAAAGACAACTTAGCTTAATTTTTCAACAGATACAGTAGAAGTAGGAGACCCTGTTCTGTGTTTCCAAAATTCTTGTAATGCTACCGGAAAAAATCCCTCAAGGACTGGCATTGTTAATGTGACTACTGCTCAGAGCTAGATTAGTGTTGCAAACAACTTTCTATAAATACTTTGGTGAACTTTATGACTAGTTTACAGTTCAGTTAGCCTTGTTTTTCTTCTGCTGTTTTTCCATTAGAATTCCTGAAAAGCCATTTTCATTTGTAAAATGTAAGAGGAACACAAAAGTCTTACAAACACAGGTATGAGTATTAGATCCTTAATCCTACCACAGAAGAAACTACATGTTATTCTCCTTGTGGAGAGACAGGCTCCCCATGCTATTGAAAGCAAATTCAACACCACATCGATGAAGAAAATATACAAATGGAAAGAATTCTACATGGGAAAGTATGTGGCTATCCTGAAAACCTTTACACGGTAGGAAAAGATGAAGATGTTCAGTGCTGCATTGCCACGATCAGTGGCATTCATATGGATACAACTTAAAAATCATTTCTTAACATTTTCACAGAACATTTCTTGCTGTAATGAATGCGTCCATAAACAAATCAAGGACAAGGCAGAATTTCTGTCCTGTATATCCTGGAGAGACAGGATTAAACAATTTATATTCCCATGTCACTTCAGACTCTGCTTGGCCACCAGCCAATGGCTCAAGAACAGCACCATGAAAATGGCAAAGAAGTAATCATCAGGTAAGTATCACAGACAATTACTAAGTAAGAGTGCTTGTACGGCAGTGTGCAGTTGCACACACAGCCTGTAACCATGCTGTCTTAGCAAACAAAGCCTTTAAGGCTGGGTAGCCTGAACATTTGTAGTGATCTGACCAGAAGGGCCCTGCGTCGCACATGGAGGAGTTGGGATGTGCCATGCTATCTGCCTGGGCAAGACCAGACCTGTGCTGTGAGACCTTACGAAGCACGCCTAGCCCAGCCCTGCAGCTGGAAGTTACACTGCCTGCGATTCCTTACCTGCATTGAACAGGGCAGCCAGAAGCTCTCATGAGAACATGGTTTCTGCTTTGCCTGTAGAAATGGTGAATGGAGTTTTTTGCTTGTAAGAAAACCCCACAACAGCTTGAAACACCATAAGGGAAGAATCTCTGCTATGGACGGGATCTGCACGGTGTGCTGTGCATGGGTCAGTCCTCTTGAATTATGATACATTGTCCGCATCTATCTGCATCTAAAGGAATGTAAGGCTACCTATGCCATTCTTTTCTTATAATGTTAGCTCTAGTAACAGGACTGCAAATGATACCTCACAGAGTCTGAGAGCCTTTCTCACTGGGATCATAACAAACAGCACCTCACAGTGCAAGACAACACTGAAACTGGAACAGGTAAGACATGGAGAAATGACTAAATAATCTCTTACCAGAAAAGTAGCTTGAGGATTTCTAAGACTACCTGTGAATTTCATCAAAATGCATATTTTCTGCCAAAGAACCACAAAATAACCCTAGAACATCACAAGTCAAAGCATTTGAAACAACAAAGGAAAATCAGATTTCTAAAACTGAAAAAGAGGAAAGGAAGTGTTTACATCCTTTCTCTAATACTCCAGTGATAGAGGCGTACAGTCATGGTACAGGAGATACAGGCTTACCTCTCTTCCTTTATTAAAGGGGTGCTGGACCTGACTCTTCCCCCTCTTCATCAGTGAGCAGTATTTTTCCCTGTTTATGTCCTATGTTGTACAGAATTTCTAAATTTTCACCAAAGCAGGCTTTGCACGCAAGGTGTGTCAGTAGGTAATTGCACCAGTCACCAGGCTATGTAAGTGCCTCACTGTGTATGGCAGTATCTACTTAACACTAAACTTATAAAAAAAGGAGAGAACTGGTGTGTGACATTCCTAGTCACCTGAGAACAAAGCACATGCTTAAAGTAGAAACATGAAATACATCCACTGTCAAAAAAAAGCCACAAATCTATATTCATTGGTTTACAAAAACAGAAGGAAAAAAAAAAAAAAGTATTTACATTTTAAAATATTTAAGTTTAAACAAACAAACAGTCCTCAACTCAGACATGTTTCATGGCTCCTACCCTACCAAGAAGGGTAAATAATCACTATTTAACCATGGTGAAGAAGAAACAAGGACAGGACCAATGTGGGAAGAATGTAATTCATTCTTCATGTGGACACAAATAGTTTTCATACTAATATTCCTTATTTATTTATTTATTTATTTTCTGGTAAATCTTTAGGCTGGACATCAGTAAAAGGTTCTTTCACCGAGAGGGTGGTTGCACACTGGAACAGGCTCTCTAGGGATGTAGTCACTGCACCAAGCCTGTCTGAATTTTAAAAGCTATTGGACTGTGCACTTAGTCACATGGTCTAAACTTTTGGGTAGACCTGTGCAGTGCCAGGACTTGGACTTGATGATCCTTATGGGTCCCTTCCAACTTGGGATATTCTATGATTCTATGATAATCTCTTAATGAAACTGTGAAAATGGTGGAACAGTCCTTTTTTTATTCTTTCCAATAAACACACAAATTGTTCTCACTGGAGTTTTCCATAGACTTACAGGAAAAAAAAAAAAAAAAAAAGTGTTTACTCAAACTATTTAAAAAAAAAACAACAACAATTTATACAATCAAGCTACATGAATTTACATGTAGCTTTTTAATGCAAGCCCAGAATTTTAAGATTCAAACCCTGGTTTGAATTCTTTACAAAATTCTAAGACAAACTGACAAGTTTAACTTGTCATTTACACATATTGGAATTCATAACAGACTAGAATTTGGTCCTTAGAGAAAAATGGCTTCAGTCAACACTGTTAATGAAATAAGACAGCATACGAGTAGAAAGGCAAAAATTAGGAAATCACTCCAGAGTCTGCATGACATATAAGCTTTGAGGAAGGTTACAGGGAGTTATGTGGCATGGTGAGTCAAGTCATTTTATAGACTTATTGCAGAGATCTGGATTTCCTCACAAGCAGATACCATCTTTGCTGAAGCATGTTGAAATCTGTACACACACGCCATGTGTAAACACACATGCATACACTTACAAAGCGAAAGGAGAAAAAAAATATTGGAGAAGTTAAGATAGAACTCTAAGAATGTAAGTGTAAATTTAAGAAGTTAAATCAGAAACTGAATCAGCAAAATACTTTTTAATAGAAATTTTTGAAGACTATGTCAATTATTCCAAATGTTAACCTACCAACCATACCAAGTGATATTGAGCAATTCAAGCCTCAGGGACTAGTGGGGAATGTCTCATAAATGGTAAAAAGTATCTTATACTCTCTGTTTAAAGCACATATTCTCAAAGCTGCCAGAAATTGAATAAAAACAGGGTATCAGCCAGTGACTGCTTCTTTTTTTTTTTTTTAAATGGTTCCTTCTTCCAAAATATTATCAACACATGTGACCTGCCTCTCCCAGACACATACTTGTCTATACAATGCATTCCCATTCTGCCTCCATGAAAATAGTGAGTTGTGCATTCCTGATCACTAAAGAGGAACCAAATATTATACTTCGGGATTTTTTTTTTATTTTTTTTTTCCCCAGAAACTTAAAATTTTGGGGAGCATTTGTAAAGTAATTTGAATCCCAAGGCAAATTTGTATGAACCTGTCTAACAGTGATCACTTATACAGGAAACCTTATGCAGAGCCTTTTATTATTTTATAAGTATTTTTAGAATTCTGTGCTGTAGCTAACTCCAGTTCTCAGTATTTTTCTCTATTATCTTCCCTCAAATGAAAACATAAAGAGTTACTGTGCACTAAGTCTTACAAAATCTCATGTAGATTCCTATTCAGTGTGTAGAAAGGTAAAACTTTTGAGACATTCCTCAAGCCACTCATATTAAATAACCATTTCAAAGCTTTGATAGAACGAGGCAAGCTACAATTATTTTATTATTATTTTTCACATAAAAAGTGGAGATTTGAGAAGATATTAACCATTAGAGCTGATTTTTCAAGTACTGTTAGGAGGAAAACTGAAAACCTTTAAAAGAGGTTTTGAAAGAGAAACAATATTTATTTGGAAACATTAAGCAATTTTAAATAAGCTTTTCAGCATTTCATCTTGAAGCTGTATTTCATTTTTTATTATTCTGCTAATACATTTTGCCTACTTAATTTGGCAACTTGAATTAAAAATTTAAGTTGCCTGAAAAATGACCATTGTCATATTTTTCCATCTTGTCAAAATATTACTGAAATAGTTTGGTTTCATCTGAACTAAGTTCCTCCTAGTTTTGCAATTCAGACACCAAACTGAAAGAAGACAATTATTCTCTCAGTTTTATTTTGAATAGCAGGCATAAGCTCCGTGATTTTTTAAGTGGTTCAGCATTAAAAGCATCAAATCCATGCTGTGAGTTACATTTTTAATGCCTAAGAAATGAAGAGGTATTGTTGAATACTTATGGCTAATAAAAGAAATAAATGATATTGCAGCACTTGCATTAGCTCAAATGCTCTCATTATAGCTAACAATAGTGTTTTACACAAGTAAAGACTGAGTAAAAAATGCAGGAAGGAGCTTAGAGGAAATACAATTCCTCTTAGCAAAATTAAGAAGGATGCACCAGTGTAACTAATGTTAGATACACCATTTTCATTGCTTACTTTCTGCTTAAAATTCACACACATATTTTAGATGTAGAGATACGGAACTGTCCTAATTCCTGTGACTTCAGCATCTTCTGAAGAGTTGGCTACAGAATATTACACAAGGTGAAATGAGCAGCAAAAATAAGATTCAGTAGCTAGCATGTGACTATGTGAAATTAGACTTCTTGTTTAGAAAATCTGGTATAATAGCATAAACTTAGGAAGGGTGGCCAGGTAATGGTGACCATCAAAACTTCTTGCAGAAACAAGATCTTTCTCCTTTACAAATTCGAGTCAGCAGCATTCTATCATATTCATGCCAGAAATGTTAGATCCATTTACTGTTATCTTATTAATCATATATGCAATTTTGTAATTACTAACACAGGTCCAATTACCTATTGTATTCCAGGGCAATATCAGCAATGCAATCAACAACTTTTCAAATCCTTGGTAAAGGGGATAAGAAGACAGAATTAAGAGGGAAGAAATCAGACCGTCTTCTGGTACAACTGTATGGCACCAGTAATAAAAATGACTGTTATTATTACTATTATTTGCTGGGATATATATTTGCTTTTATTTGAGAAGATACTTCTTTACCCATAAGAGAAAATGAGGTGTAAATTATACTGACTTACATTAGAAAAACAGCATTTTTGCATTATTATTATTATTTTTTTTTTTTTAAGAAGCAACTTGTAAGAAATGATAAAACCAATTAGGAAGGTAGCATAATTGGAAAGTGAAGCCTCTTTTAGATTCACAACATTTATCTTTGAATATCCAAGAGATTTTAATTCACAATTTAATTTGCATATGGTGAAATTAACATATGCACTGTTCAGTGTAAAGTCATGGTCTAACACTTAAATAATAAACATCACACTCAAATAAAGCATCAGTTATTTTGTAGACGCTATACAGACAAGCAACTCTACCACAAATTCTCCAAACTAAATTATTGCTTTACTTTTTATTACCAACCTCAGGTGGTTCTCAGCATTAACTGTCTTCTTTCTTCTGTGAAGTTCTTCACATATGTTACAATGTCTTGTGAAAACCTTACAGAATTAAGTCTACAAGAGCCCCATATAGCAAGCAGGAAAATAAAATGCATCTTGTAATCACTGAAACTGCACAAACAAATGTTCATGGAGCTCTCTGGAAGCATAAAGGTTCACAATTATGAGTTTTGGTTTATAACTGAAGCTCAAGAAAGAATTCACATCTTGAATTGTGTGTATAATCTTGATGGAAGAATTTCATAACTGAAATGTCAACAGACCTAGTTATAGAAAAGACAGCAAGAGAAGAGAAAGTTGGATGGGTGGTGCAACATGTCAAAATATTTTGAAAAAGCCAGCAAGATGTAACTTGATAGTGTTGAGTCTCCATTACTCTATTGAGTAATGGAGAGAGGATACCTACTATACGATAAGATGACGATCTCCAAAATGGAGAGAAAGATGGGAAACAGTTTGTCGTCATCGTTGTTGTTTTTCCAGTGCTTTAAATTACTTTTACAACTGGAATCCCTTCCTGCTTTTTGATGCTGTTCATTCATTTACAAGATCATCTCAGGGCACTTGAATTAAATTTTAGATACCAAAGAAAAAAAAAAGTTTATTTTGGAAGCTAGAGTTATAACCAGGTTTAATAGACACTACAATTAGTGCATAGAATTTAAGAGGAATATAAATATTAGACATGAATTCACATATGGAGCTGGGCTTTTTAGACTTTTGAAACTTTTTCAAGTTTGTGTTACACTTGACCTTACTCTGGTTCGCTGACAGAAACCAAGTCCGAAAGTCAGTTTTGCAATTCTAGCATAAAATATTCAAAACTGCAAATTATTTTTAACCTTCAAAGAGTCTGTTCTGTTTCAGGAACGTACACCAGATGTGTGATTTACATAGAAAGGAATCTCTTATGAAGTCAGGTTTTCTATACCAGATGTTTAATAGATTTTTCTGGCTAAATTTTTAGACTGAAGACACTTAATTAATTCAGTTTTTATTGTTTTCTTCTAAACTGCTAAGCACCTACAACTGTGGAAACTATAAAGGTGAAAAAAAAATGTCAAAAAAATATATAAAGGCAAAATATTTTTACAAATGTATGCTAAAAATTCATCTTACATGTTCCTATAGGCATTCCCAGCCATTCCTAATATTTGTATTAAGCATATTTATGTATGCTGAACAGCAACACTGAGACTGTAAGGTGTCCTCTACAATCCCCTAATATACATTTTTAAACTTAGACAGTTTTTCAGAGTTACAATGAAGAAGGAAGAAAGAAATAGCAGCATTTCTTTAAATATAAACATAGAGCTGCAGGGTGCACATGCCCTTCAATTTATCCATGTTCTGCTTCATACCTGATGTCGGCAAAAAACACCTCATCAAAGACAAAAGTTCACTTGACATTATCCACTAAACTACATTAACTTTTTTGCTTTGTTGACTGAAAGCTACAACAGTTCTTTGAATACTGATTTCAGACTTCTGGAAATAGCAGCAAAATTAAATATGTTCCATTCTCAAAGTTTAATTTAACATTCAACACTTTTGAAGATATACATTAAGAAACATTAGGGATTGTTTGAATGATTTCTCAGTACTTTTTTTTTTTTTTTTTGGTAACAGATCTCATTAACAATGTTTCTGACATAAACCAGAGGAAAATAATAACAATTAGCAATGATTTTGAAGACTGTTGATTGCATCTCTGTAGCTCATTTCATTTGAAACTTCATTATTGCTAATAAAAACGTTCTTTAGCATTTTGAAAACCTTTAGGTTTGGCAGAGAGCTTAAAAGTTTAAATACTTATGTTCTGATTCTGCTCTTGTGGGCATTGATATTTCCACTGACAAAATCCTCCATGAGTTCACTGAAGTTTCACAAACATTTCACATTCGTGTAACTGAATGCAGAACCAAATTGGTATTTATTTTTTTTTTTCTATTACAGTGGATCTAAATGCAAATTTCAGTGTTTCATCTTGAATAAAATCACATTTAAAGGGACTACAGTTCCCCAATGCTACTGTCTAAAATATTAACTATACTGGAAAGGTTGCATTTGACATTCATTAAAATGCATTACACTGTCATTTGAATGGACATTTTAGAGTTTGTTGCATAAAATAAAAGGTAATGAAACACTACTTAGATGCCAAAGATATGCAATGTCATTCTTCTGATCCCCACTGAGGAGAGTTAAAAATCTAGTTTTATTGGTAACAGCCATTTAAATTCACTCTTTCTTCTAAGGAAGAATGAAAGCTTTAGCATTTAATCACACAGAGCTAGATTCCACCTAGCCCATACATGCCTGTACAATATGCTTAAGGTGCCTAAAAATGGCAATTCCCCTGAACTCAGACATTACTGAGATTTCTGTGACTGAAAAAAAATAGAAGGAAAGATTCTGAATTTCTCTCAAGGGGTAAGAGGAAGTTCACAAAAGAAAAGTTGAGGGGCTTAAGATCACAGAATCATAGGATTCTCTAGGTTGAAAAAGATGTTAAAGATCATCAAATCCAGCCATCAACCTGACCTACTGAGTTCCATCGCTAAACCACATCCCTTAGTGCCGTATCCACACATCTCTTAAATACCTCCAGGGATGGCAACTCCATCAGTTCCCTTGGCAGCCTGTTTCAATGTCTCATCACCCCTTCTGTGGAGAAATTCTTCCTGCTACCTGATCTAAACCTCACTTTGATGCAACTTGAGGCCATTTCCACCTATCCTATCAGATGTCACCTGAGAAAACAGAATGACACCCTCCTCACTGCAACCTCCTTTCAAGCAGTTGTAGAGAGCAATGAGGTGTCCTCTCAGCCTCCTCTTCCCCAGTTCCCTCAGCCGCTCCCCATAAGGTGCAGCACTGCAGCTCGATCCATGGCAAGCACCAGGCAGAGCATACAAAAGCTGCACTACTAAGGGCTGTGCAAGTTGCCCCAAATCTGACAGAAAGAAAGCACACGACTGGCAACATGAAAACAACCCAAGGAGTGTGAATGAGAATACATTAGAAAAACAGCCACAAGGTTAAATCATTATTTTAACTTTTGGTACCCACTTCCATGCCCATATAAGAAGCCCAGAGAATACCAGCTGGGGGTGTAGGTAAGTAAAATGAAAGTAAAGTATCTTCTCTTCACATTGTACCTATGATCCCAGGAGAGCTGGATCTTTTGGGTAAAAGAAAGCAATGAATAGGCAATCTGGTGCACACCAGAAGAATCATTAAACCTCAGAAGAGACACTCCATTGAAACGAAACCAGTTGTTTTCGTGAAGTGAAGTGAACTGGGTTCTTGAAATGCTCACACTTCTATAACCTCAGCTAAAAATCCAACCAACCAATTCAACCAATAAACAATCCAACCAATAAAGACTAGATCCAATTCTGTTACACTGTTCAGTTTTGACATTTGGAAGTTAACATTTTCTGTCTTTGAATGATTCAATTTTTAAATTTACATTATGTTATAATAGAATGCAATCATAAAGAATTTAACTCCAATATCTAAAGCACACAGAACATTTTTAAAGGAGAATATACTTATGTGAATAACTTTAAAAAATATTCTATTTCTACTCTCATTTTGAACTAAGAGAAATTCTGAAATCCATTGTAAAAAGACTCTTTGTTCTCTGCAAAGTGCTCGTTAACATACAGCCAAGGGGACATGGTGTAATTTTCTGCCTTGCAGATTTAGACAGTTGACTATTCTCTTTGCTTTTCAGAATTTCTTGCCTGCTCCTGTGAGCACACATGGGAGTTATTTTCCTAACCAATAGTAATGAATTAACAGATGTTTCCTCACATGCAGAAGCAGGAAATAGCAGTACAAAAAGATGGAAAACAACACCAAATTATGGTGCAGCTGTAAATAACATTATCTTTGCATTTTAAGTTGGTCAACTACATTCTCCATAAACTTACATCACTTACCTCTACAACACAGCTCATGTAATTCATGTAAAGAAATAGCTTCAGAGAAACCTCTGACAGCATAGGCAAGTGGCAGTTCTCCTCCAAAGGTTAAGTAAACCCTGGGTCCCTACATTTTCTCCTGAGGTACAGCAACAATCATATCTGTATCTTCTTGAAGCTCTAACTGAGTATTAACTTTCATGACACATGATGATGTCTTTATTCCCCTTAAGCTTTTAGGGCTTTGATACACATCTCTCTTTCCATTTATCATTTAATTCTCTTCATTTGAGAATGGATCCCTACCTCACTCAGGGTATCTACAATCACTGCCTTTGCAGGTTCACTTGGTGTCCACAGACTGCTATTTTGGGAAGCTTGCCAGATTTTCTTTTCCTATTGACTTGTGAGGGATATTAAAACAAACCAAAACAACACCAAAATTTTCTGCATCACTAAAATTCCACTTATTGTCTGTATCTATATTTTCTACCATGTTCCCCTCTTCCCTGTGAATTACTCCACTAGTAAGAGTAAGTTTAACACAAACTCAACTAGTTTAGGTTTGTCTTGCCCTTGTCATTAGGATTTGATCTGACAAAATATAAGTACATACATCCAAGCTACTTGAAAAGGTTCTCCTAAAGACAAAGGCAAAAAAATTCCTTGGACATGATTCATCTTACAATAGATAAAGTAGGTCAGACAGATCTGGCACTAATGTGTCTATTTCTCTGCAGTGACTTAAAATTATTTTTAGACAGCTACCACAAATCAAAATCAGAGAAGAGGAATTCCAGTGTTCTCTACATTAGCTTTTCCTTTTTATTAAGAGTTTTATTCCATTAATTTCTACAGTGTGTTAGACATACTCTTATCACCCCAAAAGAGTACACTTACTATGCCTTGTAATCAAATTGGTTATGCTGTCATGCATAAAGATGTTATACATTCCCACATTAAACTACCCTGTTCTTCTAAGTCACTGGGTCTGAATGCCAGAAAGAACAGAGCATCTAATGTCCAATTTACTTAAGTGGGTGTTATACAGTCCTCCCACACAGCACTGTTCAATAGTTTTTTTTGTTTGTTTGTTTGTTTTCTTTTCATCCTGAGCAAGGCTCTAAATTGTAGGTTTAAAAATGGTAGTTCTGATAATTCATTTAAAATTTTTGTGATCCAATGTTTTTTCCTTGCTGTTGTCAAAGCTCAGAAAAGTAGTTTATTGTTATGATCTCTAAAAATAAAAGCACAATGGTCAAGCTAACCTTTTTTTTTTTTTTTTTTCCTCTTCCCCCCCCCATGAAATCTCTCTGTGATTGAGAATCAGGGTTCCCCAGGAACTTACTTGGAGGTTAGTAGCCTAACTGGTTGGTGCTGGTGTTTTCACAGCACACTGGTGTGACAGCCCAGTGTTAGGGCCCATCATCCCAAGTCCCACACATGAAAAAGCAGTGTCTGTGTTACGGTAGGGCTTGCAGGGAGAAAAGATAACAGGATAGAAATCAGAGCCTGCTCACAGAGGAGGATGATGCTGAAAGAATTAGTGTAACAGTGTGCAAGTTGGAGGGAATTTTGGAAACCAAACACCAAACCCATGTGTTCAGTTTGGGCGCAGAGGTTGTTACAAGGGAGGTTGTTATAAATAACAGCATGGAGCTATGCCTGAAGTAGAGGAACCTGTTATGAATTGAACTGAGAAGTGAAGACCCCAGAAGACTAAACAGATTAACAGAGACTTGCTTAATCCCAAGGGAGTGGGAAAACCATAGTAACAATGTTGCCATTTTTTCCCCTTATTTTAACATGTGCCTCTATCTGCTGAGGCATTCTCTATCTCTTTATTGGGTTGGATTTTCAGGCTTCAGAGTGGATACTCTATTTCATAGCAGATTCTGATCTTACTTCCATTTATTACCCACTTCCTTTTACCACTAGACTGCATAAAGGAGTTAAAATCTATCAGTCTTAGATGCATGACATCTAAATTCATTTCTGGTAAGCCAGCCACAGCATTTTTGCAGAAAAAAAAAAATGCTTACCTTGAGGAAAAAAAAAAAAAAGGCAAAAAAAAAAAATGCTTCTTATTTCCATTTCCCAGGCAACTTTTCTAGAAGGAATAATAGGTAAACTGCTCCCTAGGGTAAATGTTAGTCATCTATATATCCATGTCCTCTGTGTTCATTACTGACATTAATTATACCTAGGAAGGAAGCCATCAGCCACAATAAAAGCATAGTTAATTCACAGTCTGTCTATTCAGCAACAGAAGCTGCTGTATTATAAGCAGGCTGTTTTAGTGTTTCACACAGCCTCTTCAGTGAATATGAAGTCAAATTCAAGGATTTTGTACATTCATCCTTCTGTTGTGCACCACATAACGCATTGCATTCAAATGTTCTAAATTGATGAGATAGGTGCTGAATTGCTGAGTAAGATAGGAAAAAGAGAGTACTAATCATTAGATTGGTTAGTTGGTTAAAGGTTCTATTATTACGAATGTAGGAACAAGATCTCAATTACTGTATTACATTCAAAATAACCCCATGGCAATAATTGTTCTATGGTCTCACAAGTCATGTATTGCTAGGGATGCCTGACTATTGAAAAAGGAAAGCCTGCACATTACATCAGGAATGCATACTTCTCCTTTACTTCCTTTTAATTTTTAAGAAGTTACAGACTGAAGATTCATTTAGGAGATCCTTCATTACTGCATGTTATATGACAGTGCCTTTATGTTTTGAAAATTCCTAAGAATCATGTATGAAAGCATCTAAGAAATATCTCTGGAGTTTTATTGTAACATTAAACTAAGATTATTTGAATTCTATTCATACTCAGTGTCAACAGTATAACTCAGCCCTTGATGAGTGCAAAAAGTTTACGAGACTGGAAGGCACGCTGCTTTATAATAAAATACAATTTTTCCTAAGTTTGTTCCGTCCCATTCCGATAGTGCAAAGGAGTTCTTTCCAGAATGTGTTTCTAAAGCACTTGTTAAAGATGTCTATACCGCATTGTACAACTCCATAGGAAGAAATTTTTTTTGCTGAGCATAGACCTATCTCAATATTATACATGAGGAATACACTAAGGGAAAGAAATAAGGAAGGAAAAGATGGCAGAACAAAGTGTAATCTACTACTCATGTAATTACTAACACAAAGGTCCACATATCCAGTCAGAAGACTATTTATTACACAAAGTACATCAAAGAACCATCCCTAAAATCTTGATTTACCATATCAAAAGTTATGATTAGAAGAAATCAAAACTGAATCTGCAGAAGGCTGGAAGTTTCCTAACAGCAAATATCTAGAAAAGCAAGAAACGAACTACAGATGTTTCATGTTCACTGAAGAGGTTATTACCTCCTTTAAATTATAATCATAAAACCTACCTAAACCACGTCATGATTAAAAAGGAGAATGAAAGGACTTGTAAGAAGACTTAAAAGGTCTTCTTGAGGTTGTGATTCACAATTTCAGAATAAACAGAGAGCTTACAAGAAATGGAGAAAGATACATTTTATAAAGTAATAAACAGGATTAAAATGAGAATTGCAATTACCTTTATCAAAAAGGAAGATGAACTCTCCACTGAGAACGTTTTTCTTTTTTTTTTTTCTTTTTTTTTTTTTTTTTTTGTTAATATCTTTTAACTATATAAGCAAATATAAAACTGAGTACTAAATCAGGTTGTTATGTGAGACTAATGTAGTAGAGAGATCTCTACATCTGGGCCCCCAAAATATAATTTGTGTCGTAATGATAGGATTCAATAGAGAAGCAAAGGATGAGTAACTAATGGAAACATGGATGTGTTAGTTTTAATACCCAAATTGGAATCTAAACTTGAAGTGCTTAGCCTGTGAAAATAAAAAGCAGATAAAGAAAACAAGGCTTGGAAAAGAAAGTCTCCATACAGAGCCCTGGGAAAACTGGCACATGAAATCACAAATCCTCCAGCAAATATTTTAAGCAAATCTGCCCAATTGGGAATGGTATCCTAGCAGCACATGGAGAACGAGAATATAGCATTAAAAGAGAGAAGGAAATCTAGGCAAATAAAAGCCCAAAGCTTCAGGTTTCACCTGAAATTTTGAAATGAAGAATAATTCAATATATAGATAAGATGAAAAATAAATTCAGTAAGATTTCACTGAAGACAGAATATGCCAAACCATTTTGATGTCTTCACCCAGTTTTATTTTGATATGATAATATATTTTGTCAGCAATAAAACTGTGCATCTACTCTTTCTCATTTTCAGTGGATTCTTGGGTGTACTGCTAAACAGAACATTACCAGTTAAACCAGAAATAGACTGGATTAGTTCATAACTAAGGCAGTACCGAGAAAATAAGCATCACCTGAAGTGTCATAAAAAAGACATGAATCATTTTCTGTTGGTCTTACCATATTTTCTAGACTTTTTTTTTTTAAAAAAAAAAAAAAAAAAAAAAAAAAACTTTAGTAGGCTTCTAAACATTATTTTCCATTCAGTGTTCTATTTGAGGAAATCTCTTTTGCATAGAAACAATCATACAAGACAACATTTACTGTATCACTGCTTCAAACACTCCCACGATTATGATTATAAGAAACCTTGTTTGTTTGTTGCTTGTTTTAAAAATATATATGCAGAAGACAAATGTAACAAAGGAAAAAGCCAAAGGGTAACAATCTCTTGCACATTTCCTATTAATACAACAACAACAAAACAAAACAAACAAAACAACACAAAACAAAAACAAACAAAAACCACATTACTTCTTTGTTCTTGCCATTATTATTGCCTACAGCGAAGAAATTGTTAGGAAGAAAACCTACACACATTGTACTGTTCAGTTTCATTTTAGTCTGCTATCTCTTGCTGAGCTGCTTGCTAAGAGATACCTCTAAAACAAGAAAAACCTGTATTAGAATATATCTGGGCCACCTTTCTTGATCAGCTTGTTCATATAATAAAATGGCTCCAATAAATTGGCAAACTTCAAAAGGAGATATAACTTCAAAAGCAGATATAATTCCAGTTTCTGACCAGTAGTTCACATCTTATGATTTTCAGGTGAAAGCTGGCTGAAAACAAGCACAGATCACAGCATGTTCACTTTGAAGACACTGCACAAAGGACAAAAGAATAACTGTGAGTTTCCTGACAAGAGTAACCTCCCACCAGATACTCTGGCTGAAATCTCTATGTAACATTGTTTGTAACATTGTTTGACAATGTTATTTTTTGTTGTTGTTGTTTGTTTTTTTTTTTTTTTTTCTCCAGTAGAATTGAAATACTATTTTTTATAATAAAAAATAGCACAAAGAAACAAGTGAATATAAGCAATATAGTTTTGATTAATAGACATTAAACTCTAAACTAGCCTTGAAAAAAACTGAACTTGAAGCACTTCACAACAAAACAATATCTATCATTTAAAGCTTTTGTATAGCATTTACTCAGAAAGTAAGAATATGCCCCTATAATAGAGGTTCACATTAAATACATACATATATCTACATTACACATATATATATAAAGGAGTGTAAGCTATACATACAATTGCATTGTTAAAATTCTAATATAAATAAAGCTCTAGAAAAGTTCCTGAACATTGGATTAACAAACCTTTCATATCACAGTGCTTTCTCTCCTCCTGCCCCCTCCTAAGACAACAAACTGGAGGGGGGGGGGTACAACATTGAGCTTTTTAAAACAATAATTAGCCTTTACATTTTATTACCATTGCAATAAAGCACATTATTCACATTATAGTCTAAAAAAAAAATCTGAGAAATTAGTGATGATTTTGAAGGGGAAGATGAGTAAAATATTCACTTTCAAAATTAAATTCCTATTATAACAGTATTAGCTCATACATATACTGCAGGTGTATCAGATCTTGTAATAAGACTGTGCAGCTGTAGACATGTCAATATATAGTTCTACACCAGTACTGGTATGTTCACATGCATAGAGTTTGAATTCAACCCTGCATTTTCACCAGAGCTAAAATATATATATATATATATATATATACACACACACACACACACATATATATATATACATGTATACACACATACACAGGTAACACTTCATAACTGTTACAGATCTGAAGCACCAAAAGCCCTTGTACATCATTTGACCAGAGGTAATAAACAAAATGAGCTATTTCAGAAGAACAGACTTAGTTACTTAGTTTACATGTTAAATACAAGATGTATGTAAAAAGTAACCCTAAAGCTATTTAGTCAAGAGCTATGAAATTCTATATTTGGTTTTTCTCTGCAACCTTGGTTCAGCCCTTTTATACGCTCTTTATTTCTGCAACCACGTATATGTTTATTCCATGATTCCCTGCCTCAAGCTGGAACAGGAGTGGCCTGGGAATGACTGAGGAAAATGCAGAAAATGAGACTCATGTATGTAGGACCGTTCTGTTAGGTTCATTAATGAAGTCAGTACAGCATATCTAATAAGGCTGTGGATTGCAGAGAGGGAAAGACAACAGAAAGGACACTTTAGAGAACAGCTTCTTTGTGGCAACATCATTATGGACAGTTGTGCTACTCCGCCATTAATCATCTGATAGCCATGAACTTACTATCATTATTATCTGTGCTATATTTCTAACAAAATATATATCCTAATACCATTTATTCCTTCTCATGAATGGCTTAATATTGATGGCTGAAAAAGGAGCAAGCCAACATGACATAATCAATCACATTTATCAGTTGGGGTAATAAAATCAGTTTTATTACTAACAATAAGCTGTTTATTTTAAACCAACAAACCCTAGTTCCTTTTGAAGAACACAAAATTTTACAGCTATCAATGTTTATGCTGCAGTAATTTAACTTTTCTGAATAATACAAGGTCCTACTAATAACACTGGTAATAGTGGATAATACATGACACATACCATGCTCTGCTGACTGTGAATGATGAACATGGGACTCAAATTAGTTATCCAGCAAATTCCTGCATCCTCTGATTACATGTTTAGAAAGCATCCACTCCCTTATACCGAGTAACAACTTGGCTGACTATAAATGCATGTACATGAAACACTGTGCCCCTATGTGGTTGATAATTGTGTCTTTCTCACGTGTCAAGCCTCTGCTTATTCAGATACATTTTCCAAAGATGAATTCTGAAATTTTACCGCAGCTGAAGTATTTCATCCTGTTGTGTATTCACTGGCAGACCAAGAATTTTTGTTATCCAAAACCCAAAGCTTTTTGCAGATAACTGCTCTTCCCTGAAATGACTATATGCATGCATATTGATGGGGTGGAAGTACTGTTTGGCAGCCACTCTCCTTACCATTAAAAACTACGAGTCCTATCTGTCAGGCTAGATCTGCCTGTAGTTATCCCTCCTCCTGCGTGCTGAATGCCCAACACTAAATGCGGCAAAGCGAGCTCTCCTCTCTTAGTTCCTCTCCACCCTCCTTGAGACTGCAAGACGCTCTGAAGTTGATCTAGAGCAATGAATGTAGGAGAGAGGAAAATGAGCCAGTGAACACTTTTCCCTCCTAGCGTACAGTGTGCTCCTGCTGAATATGACTGACCACCACCTG
Organism: Aythya ferina; assembly: GCF_964211825.1. NCBI lineage: Eukaryota > Metazoa > Chordata > Aves > Anseriformes > Anatidae > Aythya > Aythya ferina. The sequence goes on along the minus strand of NC_140297.1, from coordinate 74,947,411 downwards.
TCTGCCAGGACAAAGAGTCCTCAACAGTATTAACTAAGTAAAGAGTGCAGGAGCAAATGGTCAAATGAGCCTCACCTGATGCCACTTTGGGCTACAATCCAGGTTTCTTGGAGCTTAACTCAAAAGACAGAGGTGGAGATACAGCAACAGGATCAGCTTTAAGCAGGTTTATACCTTTTTCCAGGCTGAGGATTTTGTTGTCAAGATTCACTCCAATTGTCAAGTGGTATTCTTGACTAGCAGATGCAGAAAGTAGTTCATAAACCTGAACTTAAAGGTCATAGAAAAGCTCTTGCAAATTTGTGTCAAAGCTGACCAAGTAGTTTCAGCTAAAATTACAATGATAAAGTACTTATAAACAATTCTGATACATTTTGTGATATGGCATGTTGAACTAAAACCCAACAATGTTTTCTTGTTTCATATAGGTATTCTTGTTTCCTATTTTGACAGTAGAATATATATCAGGATACCATACTGCAAGGAAATGCCTCCCCACACCCCCACCCCCCCAAAATAAATAAATAAATAAATAAATAAATAAATAAATAAATAAATAAAATTGGGGGGGAATCTTCACAACATAAATGAAAAGACAAATAAATTAGCACCAAAACCTGAGGAAATATTTTCAAGGATGAACTTGTATTTCCAACTGTGTTTTCATACATCGTATGAATAAATCAACATCATGCTAGTGCACGATGCCCCTTGTGGTTCTGAGATCTTTCTCTCATGGCTTCTCCACAATACAAATACTAAAATATTCTGTTTGCTAGAGAGAACAACTCTTCAAAATGGTTGTTCAGGCACACTGAGACAGAAAACTCAAGTTACATTCGCTTTTTTTCATGGATAGTAACTAAGCTTCCCATCTGTCAGAAATTTTTCCTATATGCCAAGTTACAGAATATTTCTCTGCCTCTGCTAGAATGAACATTTTAAAAATCCATGAAAAATGCTTCATTCAAACTTTGGAGTGTCTTCTCTGCTTTATACAATGTTTTTGTTCTTCCATTTCTCCAGAAATCTTTGACTGAACACACTTCCCCTGTTATGGTCTGTTTTCATTATTGTCCAATTCCTCTTGGTTTGTTTATACCCTCCAGTAAATACATTTTATATTTGAAGGTTTTTGTGCACACTCTACAAAGGTTTTTCACCACAGAAATGCATGACTAAGCTAGCTACAGCACAAGAAAACAGCTTTAATAGCAGTGAATGCTATGTGCTCCACTTCACTAAATATGCCTAAAGATGAAAAGACTACAAGCTAAAAGCTATTCAGCTTTAAAAAAACACAGCTACATTCATACTTGAATTCTAAGTACATCTATACGCAAAAGGATTAAAGGAACCTTACTTTTGAAAATTAGAACTCTCTTTTGGGGTGAAAGGTAACAGGGAGTGTGGAACCTAACCTACAGGATTTTCTTTCTAGAAAATTACCTCTTTCCATCGACTCTATAGGACCTCAAGAGAGAATCAATCCCCAAAGTTACATAACTGAAATTAGATGCTCAGAGTAATTGATGTGAATGTTTTTCCCTCTCTCATGTCTAAAATTGATATAAACTTAAAACTCTTCTCCAAGGCCTATAGGTAATATTTTTCTTCTACAGGCAATCTACAAATGACTAAAATCACAACAAGTAATCTTCAAATCTGTTCTATAAACAATTAACTGATGCTGTGTTCTGCAAATTTACATTAGCAGCTGTTGAATTTGGAGAGAACTCAAGTAAAGGTGGACAGAGATTTTTTAAAACTCTTGAGAAGGGAGCACTGGAAAAATAATGCATAAGTGACTGACAAAATTATGTTTGTGCTACTATGCCTATCACCTTCAAGAAACTGTATTCTGACATTAAATGTTACCTTATGAAAATATCAAGGTCCTTGTCAATTTGGCTTATTGTCAGGGGAAGCATTTGTCACATTACATCAACCTTAATTTGTGTAATCAAATGCTGTGCAATTTAAGTGAGAATTGCTTACTTATACTAGGACATATGTTTCCTCTCATCTTTGTGCCAGATATCTTTTAACATTGTTCTTTGTGAAAATAACAAATGAGCAGAACAGGAGAAGGTTGACTGTTGATCACAGAATCACAGAAAGGTTGAGGATGAGATACCTGGTCCAGCCCAACCCTCACTGTTCAAGCAGGGTTCCCTAGAGCACATTATGTTCAGACAACTTTTCAGTATCTCCAGGCAAGGAGACTCCACAACCTCTCTGGGCAACCTGTTCCCGTGCTCAGTCATCCTTACAGTAAAGAAATTATTCCTTATGTTCAGACAGAAAGTGTTTGAGATTAAGATCGAAGTCATTCTTCTGCTATTTTCCTGTTACAACCAATGTTAACATAGAATTCCATCATCTATACCTCATTATTTCATAAAACAACCCATTTCTTTTCTCTTTTTGCTTTTAAATAAGGCTTCCTAAATCTGCATTCAGATGCTTAAATATATATATATATATATATATACACACATGTATGTACACACATTTCCATAAAGGTCGAAGAATGTCCCTTGGAGTTTTTATTTACTTTATTCATCAGGAGGTACTGAAAGCTTTGCAGTTTTACAAGTATAATGATTCAGTTTAGATGCATAAGTGCATCTTAGGAAGACCTTCCTTTATTCTGCAAGATTAATTTACTCTTACATTAACTACGATTTCATGTTTCTTTTCCAACAAGAGACCATCAAACAAACAAACACACCAACAACAAAACAACACAAAAATAAGCATTTCTGTTTGAAAAATGTATTCTTCAAACTTTAATAAATGACAAAGCTGAAACAGGGAATTTTTTCGCATGGAGTTAGGTATTGAGAGATTCTGCCTGTTACAAACATTTCTTTAAGGCAAGTGGAAACAATCTTCCACAAAAGATACAGATGCTGTCCCTACTATCCTTCAGGAGGGCAAGATGACAACACAGAAGTTGTATGTTTTTTCATAAAATTAGGTATGTAAATAATGCTTCTGATATTAACAAGATTAATCAGTTCCTGAAACTTATCCTGAAAATTGATAGATAGCTTAAAGTGTGTCAAATAAAAGGTCATAACTGTATTAAGTGCTGCCTTCACCAACTTAAGGTAAAAACAAGAAATATATACCAAGACATGAACTGGAGGCAGAGTTTGCATACTCAACACCAAATCCTAGCTCCTTAATCAATTCTTATAACCAGAAACCTTTTCCAGAAAAGGAAAGTGGAAGACAGAAAGACATTTTGTGGACATTAAGTCTTTAATGTCCACTATATTTTGATTGGCAGAGGCAACTCTGATGACTAAAAATATGCTGTATGCTTTCTTTTACTTTGTAGTTCATCAGCAGAATAGAGCGCTGCTGTAACAAGAGCGAAGTTATTAGCTAATACAGTAAAAATAAATTCAACTGCAAAGTGAATTACCTCCTCTTCCAACCTATTTTTTCTCCTGATCCCATACTTATTAATCATACAACATTACCTTTAAAAAGCCTAGTCATTAAAACAGAATGCAAACAAACTTAATTATTAAAAATAATAATAATCTACCAGCATGATTCTTGTTTTCTGTTAACCTCATACACTTAGAAATGTTGAAAACCTTTTTTTCATGTGTTTGTACAGTAAAGCCTTTCACCAAAGCCAATTGTCAAGACATTTTTGTTTGTTTGCTCCCCATCCTAATAGCTTATAATAAAGGACTACACATCCAAGTGTTTCTTAGGAAGAAAAACAAGTAGACAAACAGAAACAAAATACCAGGTAAGATACAATTGGGAAAAAAAAAAAAAAAAAAAAAATAATCTGTTTAGTGGATAATTTTATTTACTAAATTTCTTTTCCTACATATATGGCTATCATGCAGAACTCAAAACACAGCTCTTCTTGGACTAAATTTTTATGAGTCTACATCATAAACCTAAATTTCAATCAGCTTAGAACTATAGCCAACAAATCCTAGGTGAATAATGGTCATCTGTAAGTTTCTAATGTAGCAGCAAAGCTACTTCCTAAATATTTATCTTAACAAGCTCTACGAAGGAAGTCCTCAGGGAACAGTAGTAATAAATCAGTCTTCCAATATAACATGCTATACCTATTTCACTCAGTGCTTGTTGGTCATAAACATCAGTAGCAATGTTTTTATAAACAGTGGGTTTTCCTTGTTAACTTCGAGTGCAGGTATAGGCATTCTCAATAAAATGCATCCATTTCAAACACCTGAAGTTATATGCAGGCCAGCTCTGCTCTGCACAGGGAGCAAGGGACTGCCGCAGGGCTCTTCCAGCCAAAGCTTCTCCACCCATCTGCACCCACAACTGACAGGACTCGGGGCTGAAAGACCTCACTGAAATTGTGGAAGTGGCCCACATCCACTTAATGTGCTTTCACATAAGAAAGGCCATCAGAGATGTTGTTTCTTCATTTTTTTCTTCAGTTAGGAACACGTTAGCACACATCATAAAAGTCCAAGAGGAAAACTAGGTAGGCTACTGAGTATCAATGATGGAGACTGTGTGGGAGCTCTAAGTAGCAATAAACACTTAACAACTAGCTGTTAAATTCTAGAAAATCAAGTTTTTGTTTGAAGGAAGCTGTCCCTTTTAGCTTAGCTCTAATATAGGCCACTGGAAAAATAACAAAACAAAACAACAATAAAAAAAAACCGCTTGGTTATCTTCTTGCCTTCTTATCCTCTCAATAAAAATCAAATTATCAAGCTAAAATTATACATGCACCTTGGGGGGACGGGAGGGTGGGGGGGCAAGGAAAATCTTTGGAGAAATACATCTTAAACTGCCTTATCTAGAAATTTCTCCAAAGGTACTTTAGAAGTTAGTAGCAGCTCCAAACAACTACGTAGTTCCAAAGGTACTGCAGCCTTCAAAGGGCAACTATGATGACACGATAATCCTGATTCCTCACATTAGAATCCTGTCCAAAATGCACATCAACACTTTTCACAGAAGCTGTCAACTTGAAAACCCCCACTCAAGCCACCAACAATCACTTCATCTTACCTCTGAGTATCTGCTTTCCTGCTTCATTAGAGCAAAGCAGTTTTACATCAACTCTAGATCTAGTTATTTATAATCCCATTAATATAATTTATGACCTAAAAAGGGACTCTGGGGAGGAGGCTTCTGTATTATAGGACCATGTGATTCTGAGAGCCAAATATAGCTGGGCTCTCAAATATAGCTAGGCAGGGGGAAGGGGAAAAAAAAAATCTCTGACAAAGAATCTATGAAATCTCCATGTGATTGACTCAGAGCTGTTGAAAAAGGTTAGTTGCTTGCAGGAAATGGGAACTTTGTGGAAGGCAAGGCAATCAACTGCTTCACATGCAGAGTGCAAGAGCATTCATCACTTCAGCTTCCATTTTCTTACCTGATCAGAAGCAGGTATAAGTAAATCAACTAATTTGTATGACCCCATCAGTCAAGTTCACAGGTGAGCCATCTGTTGATCCTGCAAGGACACAGAAACCTCTTTTTACACACAGAGAAATGCTCCAGGCTTTAGCTCAGAATCTTGGGCAACTCATAAAACCAGTAATTGTACAACAGATGAGAAACACTTTATGAAGATTAGACAATTTTTAGGTGTAATAAAACAAATGATGATAAAGTAGGAAATAACATATAAAAATAAAAAAGCCATAAAAAAAAAAAAAAAGTCATTGGGAAATCTAGGACCCTGGCAGAGGCTTAAAATTTCATCGGGACAGGAAACCATTACAGGTTGTTATATAAAAGTATATCAAAAGTTAGAGAGATTAAATTAAATTGAACAAAAAGCTGAAGCAATACTATAGTAGGGGATGCTGGACATTGTGGTTAACAGCATAAGGTTGCAGTCTGAAACTGAGAAAGAAAATTCTGTGTAAGAGAAATTCAGTGAATAAAATTAAGATTCATTGTTCTGTCCATCATTCATTTCTAGAGTCCTTAATTTAACTTGGATGTGTCTAGGAAGAGCTAGTTTTTATCTTCACTTTCTGCCGCCATCCATTTGGAATCCCTCCAGCTCTTTCCTTTTGTTCAGCAATAGCCTGCCTTAACCAGATAAGATCCAAACAAAACCATTTGCCTGAGCTCACAAGACAGCCAGAAGTAATGCTTTGAACAACTCATTGATAATAGTTTCCAAGATTTCTCGGTGCCTGATATACTGCGGACATAATAATACAATTCTTTCTCCAGCAATAAACAAAGGTCAGAAACAGAAAGGGAAGCTGCAGTTTACATCTTCTGCTGTTCCCTCTCTGGATGCAGCATCTAAGACAAATAGCATCTCCCAAGCACTTCACCATCTTCACTGCCCCAAAAGGAAGCTGCCAAGTTTAATACTAACTAAAATTCACTAAGAATATCTTCCAGACAAAAATTCTCACCAGGAAGAGGAAAAATAATTTAAAAAGCTACTAAAAAGAAAAGTATACTTAATGCTTTTACTTTTTAATGCTTATAAAGATCTCTTCTAAAAATCTAGAATGGTTAAAATGGCTACTGTTTGCCATTGTATCGGAACAAAGTGTAAGTGGTATATAACTCTGAAGTCTATGGCTCTGGGCCACTACTTACACCAATACTGTAAGTACAATAAATTCCTAGTAATATAAAAACGTAGTTGGTTCCTTCAAAAAGACAGAAGTATCCTGACTCTAAGCTACCTTCAGAAGCCCTGACTTTGTAATGCGTTGATACCTGGCTGAGAAATGAGAACCAACAGAATTCAAGAAGCCTGGGGAAAAACAAATAAAAAATATCTCAGTAAAAGATAAGAAGAATTTCATTTAAAATTTCAAACACTAAAGCCTAATGTGTGAAGCAGAAGACGAGATTGAAGATCCTGAAAACTGCTTTTCTTGACTACATGGAAGTGTGGGATGTTTACAGTGTAACAGGGTAGTGGTAGATGGGAAGGTAAACACAGAGTTTTTATGCTGATGTAATCTATATAGCACTGATCACATCCTGGGAGCTTCAACAAATACAGTGCAGTCTTAGACATAATTTTGAAATCATGCCTTCATCCTGTCCCTTTAAAGTATCTTTTAAACATATATATCCATCATCTATATTGTCATGGAGCAGAAAAAGGAGCAACCCATACATATTGGTGTAACATAGATTCTTAGAAGCAATAAGATTAATACATTACTGATATTGACAAATCAGTATTTATTTATGGTTGTCATTTCATATGGGTTGGGCTCGTCATGAGAAGATGTGTGTTCATTCCATTGGGAGTCACATACAAGCCTGCTTCTTCTTTTCCCCTACTTTTCTTCTATTAGTCCTGAAGACTAGCCAAACTTCAGCATCCAGTATATCAGCAGCAAGGGCTAGAGCAGATGAAGGACATCATAGCACTAAGCCTATGACATCCTACAGGATTTTTAATTCCAGTCTTCTTCTGCTGTCCTGCCAGCCAAGGACCTCTCCAGCCAATGCAAACCAACCCCAAACACCTACCACACGTTTGCTCTCTCTGACTTTCAAGCACAGTCTCGCAGCCACATCTCCTTCAGCGCTCACCCCCCAGGGCCCTACTGTGTACCTATCCCCAGCAGGAATACTTAGCACAGTACCTTATTTTGCCATTATCAAGCACTGCTGGAGGTCTTGAATAGGTACAAGGTTTAGTAGACATCTGTGGGTTTTACATCACTCAAAGATCCATAAATCACTTCTACAAAAGGGAAAGTGGATGAGCCATGGTGCTTATAAGCACTTTGAAATTACAACTTGGAAGGCGATTGTTGATCACCACTGAAATATGACAAAAAAGGTATAATGATACAGCTAAAATGCAATTTGTAGGTACACAAACTCTATAAATTGTTCTGCTTATAATTTTCTTTCAGTTATTAAGAAATCTGTGCAAGACAAAAGACTGTCCAAATCCAATAGATGTTACTGGACATCACATACCTTCAACATTATACAGCTTGGAGTTACTCATATCATCAACCTTAGTCACCTGACACCTAACAGATGAGTGACAATTTCTGGTCACTGAAGAGGCAACCACTTCCAGACGGCAATTCTCATCCTACATCACTGTCTGGAAGAAGCCTCCCTCCTCACCATCTGTAGGGACATCAGGCCCCTCAGGGAGGCACAGGGTATCTCACACGTGACAGGATTTCCGCCATAATGTGCCTGTCCCCCTTGGCTGCCTCCTGGATATCCAATCTTTAAATCCTATGTTTAGAATATAGCTCAGTAACTACAAAATCATAAGTCAAGATACTAATGAACTTTATTACTTATTTCAGATATTTCTATACCTGATATTCAGAGGACTGTATACACATCTGTAACTTGAATTACTTAAAAAAAAAACTACCAAATTAAGAAAATATAAATTTTAAACACATTTACCTTAATCTTTATTTTTATACTGCAAAATGCTTTTAAAATTTTATCAGTAAAACACTGTTATACATTATATTAAATCAAGCTACAAAGTGGATAATTAATCCTTTCTAGGAAAAAAAAAAAAAAAAAAAAAAAAAAAAAAACATTATTTTTGCTAGTTCCCAGCTAATTTATAAAATATAACAATGAAAGGATTTTGCACTGAAATCAACTTACCTCTGCAAAAAAGAAAAAAATACAAATCTACCTGTGATTTGTTACATTAGCACATATAATATACTTGACAAAGACTACAGACCTTGATTTAACTATATATATTGAGGTTTACTTCCCTGTTTAAATACTATGTTAACACATTGTGGCTACTGCTTCAAGGTTTCAGAATGAAGGGAACTGATAGGAAAGGCTGTCAATCAAATCCTAACACCACTGGAAACAAAATAATCAAATAGAACACGGTAGCTATCTATCTCATCTATTAATCAGAAAGTCAAAAAAATCTGATTGAGTACCTTGCTGTAATGTAGAAAGTGAGCAGAACTCAAGCTAGCTAAAATGAACTCAGTGTTCCTTGTTTGGATATTTCTAGATAACTTTGTTAGAATTTGCTACAGAAACAATTCGTAATGTTGAAAAAAACCCTCTTGTGATCACCTTGCATGAATTCTCAAGGATAAGCAAATGAAATAGGGTTTATTTATTTATTAATCTAATTTCCTGTGTTGGAACAACAACACTAAAAAAAGGTAGGTGAGTTTAAAAGTTTTGGTATAGAGCAATTATGTTTTGTTTGGTTGGTTGTTTTTTTTGTCACATGAGTTCAGAGGATAGAAACAATTCTTATCCTCAGAATTTAACTGTTTGGTAGTATAGTCTCTTGAGATGGTCACAACAAGGATGAATCCATAAATCCAACTGGGAATACTAGAAGTTATTCCGTACGTCTATTACATTCTTACATTACCATACTCACTGTTACCCAAACTCTCAGCAGTGGCATCAGAGGAAGTTGGATTGAGCAACAATGGAAACACCATTTCCTTCAGCAAGGAGCTTAAAGAATCTCCTTAACTATAGCTTATGTTCAGATTTCCTAAATAACTAAGATATGCTGAAAGAAATACATGTTTTCTAAATTAAATCTGCTTTAAATCCACATGAATTATCATACAACTGTAGATCCTGCCCCCTACAAAGAAATTACTTTAATAAAGAATTTGGAAACTGGAAATCTAACTTAAAATATTTATGTCTTAGCAAGTCTGCATTTAATTGACCTGCCCCCTATGATCCTTGGAAGCTTATCTCACCCTGACATATTTGAAAATGTCCTTAGTTGTAGTAGGGATTTCAGTGAGCTGTGATTTTAGAACTCCATATATGGCTGTAGTGCATTTCACACACAAAGTAACCCACTATTCAGTAAGTACCTCAACAAATATACAATAAATTATAGTTTTTATGATTACTTAAGTGCTGGATTAACAAAGCAATTTGAGGATTGGTTTATACTAAAAACAACTTATAACTCTGCAACTGATGAAAAAAAAAACAAATAAAAACTAACATCTCACACTTTAAGCTAATCTTCAAAATCTGTGCTTATTAGAGCAAGTCATACTTAGGTATGTTAACCACATAAAAGTTTGGGAAATAAAACAAACAAACAAACAAAAACAAAAACAAACAAACAAACAAAACAAACAACAACAACAAAAAAAAAACAACAACAACAAAACAAACCAACCAACCAAACAAACAAACAACAACAACAAAAAAACTTCTTCCAAGTACCTGAGTCTCATCTGATTTAGAACAACTTTTTCTTGTACATCTTTATCGTGTACTGTCTGTGTATACTCAGCAGGTGCAATAAAAAAAAACAGCTGCCCTTTGCCCGCTTGATTTAGACCAGTGTGAGAAGCTGAAAGCAGAAGGAGTGCTTTCCCCAAATACAATCAAAGATCAAATACAGACCTCATGAAGTTCTCCACAGAAAATTTAAGTGCAAAAATGGATGCTGATGAGTTTCTGACAAAAATACTAATGGCCTTGTCTTTAGCTAAGCTGTTGCTGTGTGAGTTCATTAGGTTAATATTCCTAAAAGGGTTCAGATGCACATATAAAAAGCATGTAATGTTTGTTCTAAGCACCACAACAAATCTCAGTGACATTTATACTAAGTACTCTATCTGCACCCTTCATTTATATTTAAGTCACTTCCTCTGTCATAACTGGCAACTAAACTTTATGACTTCAATAATTTTCAAAAGCAAATGACTTTCCACTCAGGCTTTAGAAGCTAGATTTCATTCTCATTTTCTTTCATTTGATAAGAAAACACTTTATACATATCTCAATGTAAAACCAGGGTTAGCAAAACCAATTACTGATATCTTCTGACCAAAAAATAACCTCTGCATGTGTATTCTTACTGGTACATAGCTTTTTTCCTTTTTTATTTTTTTTTCATTTATCTTTTTTCAACAGATACATACAAATAACATGTGACATAGATCTGGGGGGTGAAGTAAAGAAGAAAGCAATATTTAATGCTAGAGGTCACCTGTCTGCTTCCTGTAAAACAAAAGCTTTGTTCAGAGATCCCTATGTACAATCAACCATTTTTTCCATGAAGCAGACATTTTCTTCTTTTACATAACGAAACATTCATTTATGCAACAGTTTCCTCAACCACAATCTTCATGATTTTCTCAAAACATGAATAGTTTTGCAATCTGGTGTAATCAGTAAACACTAAAACACATCAATATATACTAACTGCATAACTAGTTGCTTTATACGTTAGTTACACTTAGTTCTTTTACACAACATGGCATAGCTAAACAGGTTTGGATCAACAAATACTTCACTTGCTTCATACTACTTTGTTCCACTTAAGATAATCAACAAATACAAAGCCCTGGAAAATGAACATGTAAATTCATACTTTGCCCTATGGTCTATGAATTTTAATTGAAACATGTAGAGAACTTAGAAAAGTAAGATCATTCAGATGATTTTTCACTAGCAACAAGAAAGCTGATTTTTGAAACCTTTTTTCACAGAATCACAGAATCACAGAATTTTCTAGGTTGGAAGAGACCTCAAGATCATCGAGTCCAACCTCCAACCTAACGCTAACAGCCCTCCACTAAACCATATCCCTAAGCTCTACATCTAAGCGTCTTTTGAACACTTCCAGGGATGGTGACTCCACCACTTCCCTGGGCAGCCTGTTCCAATGCCTAACAACCCTTTCAGTGAAGAAGTTCTTCCTAACATCTAACCTAAAACTCCCCTGGCTCAACTTGAGCCCATTCCCCCTCGTCCTGTCACCAGGCACGTGGGAGAACAGGCCAACCCCCACCTCGTTACAGCCTCCCTTGAGGTACCTAAAAAGAGCGATAAGGTCGCCCCTGAGCCTCCTCTTCTCCAGGCTGAACAAGCCCAGCTCCCTCAGCCGCTCCTCGTAGGACTTGTTCTCCAGGCCCCTCACCAGCTTCGTCGCCCTTCTCTGCACCCGCTCAAGCACCTCGATGTCCTTCTTGTAGCGAGGGGCCCAAAACTGAACACAGTACTCGAGGTGCGGCCTCACCAGAGCTGAGTACAGGGGGACGATCACCTCCCTAGCCCTGCTGGTCACGCTGTTCCTAATACAAGCCAGGATGCCGTTGGCCTTCTTGGCCACCTGAGCACACTGCTGGCTCATATTCAGCCGACTGTCCACCATCACTCCCAGGTCCTTCTCTGCCTGGCAGCTTTCCAACCATTCCTCTCCCAGCCTGTAGCTCTGCTTGGGGTTATTGCGCCCCAGGTGCAGGACCCGGCACTTGGCCTTGTTAAACTTCATGCAGTTGACCTCAGCCCATCGGTGCAGCCTATCCAGATCCTCCTGCAGAGCTTCCCTACCCTCAAGCAGATCGACACACGCACCTAACTTGGTGTCATCTGTGAACTTACTGAGGGTGCACTCGATGCCCTCGTCCAGATCATCGTTTTTTGGCCTATCTGATTCTGTTTAACCTTTTAACATAGCTGACATATTGATACAGTAGCATATATCTTCAGGTTTTATTAACTGGTCTTTGAATTATAAAATAAATAATACTTTTTTTTTTTTTTTCTTCCTATGCTACCCTTACAACATAGCTGTGTGTTCCCCTCAACCTTTCTAACAGGATGTTTTTTTAAACCAGTTTTGTGAATTAGTAGAAGTGTAACTTGCATTAAATACTATTAATTAAACAACATCCATTGATGTACTATGGCACATTCATTTATTGTGGAACATTGATCTTGTAGCACAGTTAATCAGCGTTTGCACAGACAGGGTGCAGTTACCACAGACAGGGAGGTGTAACCTGCTTCACATTTCCCTGAGGTCCCAGGTGGATTTAGGGTTGGGTTAGTACTCGATGCTGTGTTCACTTCCCCCTTTGCTTTCTCCTGGATTTAAACTGACACTACCACTCTGTTGCTCATCATTCTTTCTTAAGTATATCCACCTTTTCCTCACGTTACACTTCGTCCTGCAGTAATGTGAAATGTTAACTAACACTTTAATCTTACTTTCTTGATTCAAGTACTGTTATCTTCCTGGGTGCTTTATGTCATGACTGTGCTCTACATTGCTAGCAAAATCAGGGGATCAGCTGCAACTCATTCCTGAAATGCTGGAGTAGCAGACAATCTCAATAGCAAGCAAGGCCAGTGATACATCAGACTTCACTGTGCTTTATAGAACTCATTTTTAAAGCATCCCTTCTCTACTGATCAATGCTCTAGCAAGACTTTGTAAGGCCTCTGCTTTCCTCCTAAAATTCCCTTGGGGTCCTTTGTTGCCCTGCTCACCCTCCTGTCTTTGACAGCAAGAGCCAGTAGAACTTGTGTGTGGTCTTCATGAATATCATTCAAGGCTGCAAGGGAGCACTGCTTTTATCCTGGTCTGTTACTACTCAATTAACAATCCTGAATCATCTGCCTGTGTTTTATATCACACTGGATGCCCCTGCTTGGATGTTTTTTTGTCTTTCTGACATGTAAAAGGAGCCATTTGTTGGTATAATTCTAGCAGGAACTCCCTTTTGTTAAGCCATTCTGCTACACTCAAGAATTCCTCCTCCTGTAATTCCTCCTCCACTGTCTGTGCCTGCTTTGGTTCTGTATTTACCCCTTATTAATACCTATACAATCATACATTGTTAATAACAGAATTTGGGCTTTGTTTTTCTGGCTAATATGAACACATATAGTTCCTTTAGCTTACAAACTGAATACAGATTTCCCTGCCCTTGAATTCAACACATCTTCAACAGCTTTTATTAAGACATATCACATAGATATTAGCCGCAAAGATAAAAATACTTAAAATCTAATGTCTTGAGAATGTAGACATACATCCTTTTCTTAAACCATCTCCTCTCTCTAAGATACTTATTTTAGATGTCTGGTGGAATGGACTATTTGAAGGAATGAAGCTGTCTCTTCCTCTATGTTTTATTTATAAATTCATTTTCTTTTTTTCTTGTTGACTTCATTTTAAGCAACATTGTATCTTCACTTAAGAATACTCAAAAGAAAGAGAAGAATGAGACCATTTGCATTTGGAATTGCACTTTTTCTTGAACAGTAATACAGATAATAAAGCCCCCAAGGAAAATTATGACAACTGGACTAGCTGCTTCATTCTTAATGACCATTGTCAAATTAAGCATGCAGCATCCCCACATGGTGACAGTCTTTGAAGCAGTTAAGCTGGCTCTTTGCCTCACTGCAGTAAAAGTACCGGGAAGCTGAGAGTACCTACTATACTATTTTATTCTTCTGATTATTCTTCAAGAGTTAACTCCGCAGCCGCTATGCTTTGTCCCCTTCATGTTTCAGTCTGGAGCTAACACTGACCTATAGCTAAATCATTGCCACTGACAACTCATCCAGATAATTTCAATTTGCTACTAATCAAATAATCATTAGTGTGAGGTGATGGGCACGTTCATGATGGATGCAGTGATTTAGATGTGGGACGTAGGGAATTGTGATTGCATGAGTATCCATAAGCATTTGCTTTGTAGTGACCATTTGTCAAGGTCAATACAAGTAGACAGATTCAGTACTTTGGTGACAGAAATAAAGAGCAGAAAATTAACCAAAACAATTCAAATAAGCAGGTCTTAAAAGTATGACACATCCCCTGTAGCATTGTCAGGAGGGAACAAGGGCAGGTTGACTTGCAAGGGAAGCCAAGCCAGGAGCCAAGTGTCACAAAGCAGGCAGGGGCAGCAGCCTCCCTGACCAGGTGCCTGGAAACCAAAGCAGTGAAGTCAGGGCCAGGACCAGGTCTGGTGATGGGAAATAGAGACAGACAAGAGCCCAGCAAGCACACAGTAAGTCCATAGTGATGAGGCAGGAGCAAGGTCAAACCAGAAAGTCAAGTTGGCAGGTTGGGATGCAGATCAGGGTAAGGGAAGTATGAGATGGGACCCAGACACAGCAGCAATGCCCAGTAAGGCAGGGGCCAAGCACAGAAACCCCAAGTGTTACTTGGTGCCCCAAGCAAAGGCAGAGGGAGCTGCTGCTGAGGCTTGGTCCTGCTTTTCATTCATGACAGCAGTTCTCAGCGAGATGGCCTCCAAAAACCAGTTAAATGTTTAGAAGGAAGAGCATGAGCACTCTTCTGAGAAGCACTCCCAGATTTACAGAACTGTATGAAATACAGAACTTTTCAGGTTCAATAGAATATACCTCAATTTAAAAACAATGAAAACGACGACAAGAAATTAGAATATAATAGCATAGAGTAGAGTAGAGTAGAGTAGAGTAGAGTAGAGTAGAGTAGAGTAGAGTAGAGTAGAGTAGAGTAGAGTAGAGTAGTTCAGTTGGAAGGGATCTACAAAGATCAGGGCTAACCAGAAGTTAAAGCATTGAGGGCATTGTCCAAATGCCTCTTGAACACTGACAGGCACAGGGCATCAACCTAGGAAGACAACAACTCTAGGAAGTCTGTTCTAGGATTTGACCACCCTCATGGTGAAGACATTTTTCCTACATCCAGCCTGACCCTCCCCTGGTGCATCTTTGTGCCGATCCCACCCGACAGAGACCAGTGCCTCCCTCTGCGCTTCCCCTCCTAAGGAGGTTGCAGAGAGCCACAGGGTCACCTCTCAGCGTCCTCTTCAACAACCCAAGCGTACTCAGCCTCTCCTCACAGGACATGCCTTTCAGCCCTTTTGCCAGCTGTGTTGCCCTCTTCTAGACACTTTAAAGGACCTTAACATCCTTTTTTTATATTGTGGAGCCCAGAACTGCATGCAATATTCAAGGTGGGGCCACACCAACAATAAATATAGCAGGAGAATCACCTCTTTTGACCAGCTGGCTGTGCTGTGCTTAACACACCTCAAAGTTCAGTTTGCCCCATAGCTGCCAGGGCATGCTGCTGGTTCACATTGAGCTGGATGTCAGCCAACACCCCCAGGGTTCTTTCTGCTGAGCTGCTCCCCAGCCACTCATCTGTACCTGTGTCTGTCAGTACCCCATCCCAAGTGCAGAACCAGCATTTTCCTTTGTTGAACTTCATGCTAATGATGATTGCCCAGTATTCCATTCTGCAAGGCTTCTCTTCTTTCCCAGGAGCCAACAGCACCTCCCAGTTTAGTGTCATCAGCAAACTCACTGAGGATGCACTCAACTCCTTCATCCATATCACTGATAAAAATGTTAAAGAGGACTACCCTAGAATTGAGCCCTGGGGAACACCACTGGTGACCAGCCACCAGCCAGAGGGAGCTCCATTCACGACAACACTTTGAGCTCCACCATTGAGCCAGCTCATCACTCAGCGTAGCATAAACCTATTTATCTCACAGTTGGACAACTTGTCTAAAAGAACGCTGTGAAGGATGGTAACCAAAGCCTTACTAAAATACAGAAAGATTATGTCCACTGCCTTCCCCTCATCCACCAAGCAAGTGACCTTATCACAAAAGGAGATAAAATTACCAAGGCAAGACTTCCCCTTCATAACCCATGTTGACTATACCAGCTAATAGCTTTGTTCTTTAAGTGCCTTTCAGTACCCCCTGGGACAGTCCTCTCCATAACTTTCCAGGGACTGAGGCAAAACTAACAGGTCTGTAGTTTCCTTGGTCTTCTATCATACCCTTCTTTTAGACAGGTTTAATACTGGCTGGTTTTCATTCAGCTAAACCCTCTAAAGCCTATTCCCGGGGGACACTGCTGACTAGCACCATTTCTTGGCATAACATCAGTGCTTGTAATGGAACCCCCATCCTCAATCATTCCTAGTTTACAGCCCTCTCCAGCAGTCTCAAGGGTTATGGGCCAAGAAACATTCATCCCATTGAGACAGTGTATCCCATCAGGCCCCAGCAGACCTCTCATCTCAAAGACTCTTGATGATTATAAAACCCAAAATTCTGGTGGAGGCACCACACCAGTCTTGGAGCCAGGCAATGATGACCTGGGCTTGCCTGTAGCTACACTGTTGGCACCCACTTGAAAGTGGAGGACTAGTACTAATCCAAAAACTGTATTATGCTCAAAAACTTCCTGGTAAGTAACATCCCTGATCTGAGCCCTGGGGACGCAGCAAATTTCTCTGTGAAGAGGGTCATGCCTGCAAGAGGGAGTCTTCATTCCCTTACGGATGGAGTCACCTCTGACTACAACCTGCCACTGTTTCTTCATGGCACTGATCTTGATGTTTGCCACAAGGCCTTCGTAGATGTGACTTTGGAGGAAGAACCTGCACAGATGCCTGTTCTCTTTTTCACAGGTTTTTCCACAAATGGAGCTTTACTGTAGCAATCAACAATTTTTGTGCAATGTACTGCACTTAAAAACATGGAGCAGTAGGGCAGTATCTCCTATTTAACTGTTCTGAATAAGGCAGCAGCATTTGTCTGATGCTGTAAAGCTTTTAGACTTAAATTTGTACACACACAAAATTAACAATGAAAATAAATCAATAAACATTCTTCTCAAAGTAAGACAGTACTTGTAACTGAGACCAGTTACCTATCACAAGAAAGTTTATAATTAATATTTAAAGAAAAACCTCTACTGCAAGAAGTAACTGTTGTCATAGTGAATGTATAACCAACCAACCAACCAACCAACCAAAAAGGTTACAATTTTTGAATCAGATGCTTTAATAGGAACCTTTAAACAAAGGGACTAAAATACATAAAAGGAAGATATGCCCCCAAACGATTCAGAGCCAAAGTATTCAGAATGTCATTAACAACCTACTTCACCATATAAAGCCTTGTAACTTGTTTTTAGGGAAACACTGCAGGTAGGAAAATTTTGCAAACAAAGGAAATTGGTGTTCTTGTGCAAGGAGAAAACACTTAAAACTACATCTCAAAAATTAAAAAAATGAAACCTACAATCCTACTTATTTTTACAAAAACAGTCATGTATGGAAGAGCTGTTTTTGCAGTTCTCCTAGACAGCTGCAGACAGTGGAGAACTGTTCATCAAAATATTGAGACCAAAACTACATGATGTTTCTAGTCTGCTGCCCTGACCATGGCAATGGAGAAAGTATCAGGTACATGCACATCTTCTAAATGTGCAGATAAGCTAAATTTCACCCTTCACTAGGTTTCAGGCAACAGGATAAGTTTTAATTCTATTGGCAAGCTGAGGCAATTTAAAAATACATATATCTTATTCATTTTGACATTTTTGACATTTCAAATTCAGTAACCATGTATTTGAAATAATTTTTTCCTTCATAACATGGAGCTATAAAAATTTACTTCTATTTATCTATGCACTATCAGGAAGACAAAGGTCTATAGCAGAGAGTGAATGATAACAGCAACTTCTTGCTAAGGTGGTACACGGATTTTTAACAGGTATAACTATGAAAATCTAAATCTTAAATAAGAAAATTTTGGTTTTCGAACAATTTTATTTTTTTTTACTGTTTTGAGACAAAAGACAGCAACCATATCTCAACTAGGAATGTAACTAAGTAAAAATCAAACAAACAACAACAACAAAAATCAACCAAACAAAACCAAAACACACAGGATCTGTTTTCTCCCACTGCAGCAGTTTTATTACTACAAAGGAAAGTGCATTTTTCCTTTATAAAGTAAGGATCTAGTATGTGTCCTCTTTGATCTATGTACATTTACATGACAACCTTTGTCTTTTAATCTAAAACTTCCTCACTGAGAGTACTAACCATTTCAAAGTTCTTTATCTTTGGTCATATCTTAGTCTTGCCTTAGTACTGGTGCTCAACTATTTGTGGCAGATATATTGCAGAATCTTTATTAAGCCCATCTGTTCAAATGCCCATTTTCTCTCTCTCTTTATGAGAAGTTGTTCTTTTCATAAAGTCACTGTAGTGATGAAGATGAACAGAAAGGAATTAAGTTTTTATAAATGCATTACTTTTTTCACAATACTGCATTTTCTGGTATCTTTTATATAGAATAAGTACTTTAAAAAATAATTGAGATGTGTACAAATTAGATATGTAATCCAATAATATTTAACAAAAGACTGGAAGAGTACATTATTTATTTGTCTATTTTTTTTTAGTTAATTTCTACTACAATTATCCTATTTCACATCTTAGGAACAATTTAGATATAAGGAGTTATGAAAATGAGCTAGCTTTACTGAACTAAGAATTCCATATGCTCTATCTATACAAATGAACATTTGTGACTTCCTAAGTTTAGATTAATGAGAAAATGCTCCCACTGCTCCCATGTGATCAGGTAGAGTGTTGCAGCTATGACCAAGTTGTGTTTTTTTTGTTTTGTTTTGTTTTGTTTTGTTTTGTTTTGTTTTTTCATTCAGGGTTTTCACGTCAACAAGCAAAGAAAAATAGTGTGGGTCTTACATGAATGAGGTGCAGGAGTGATTAGCACAAATTTTGTGATTCAGGCTATGTAGCCCACCTTTATTCTATGTACAAACAATGACTCAAGTCTGGAAAACAATGTGTGAATACTTAACCTTCTTTATTTATATATATATAAAATGTTCATGGCAAAATTGAATAATTCATTAAAATTCTAAATTCACAGGCTCATCTAAATTCTCATAAACAAGTAAATTGAAAAATACAAAACCTCTAAAGAAAGGGTAATAAAAGTACAAATATCATAGAAAGGTACACAAAAGCTAACAAAAAGATCAATCAGTGAACAGAAAGCAGCATAAGACATGTCACATGTTTGCCCAACTCTAAAAATGTATGGTAGGGAAAAAATACCTGAAAATATCAAAACTCTGAATGGATAATGCAAGCTCTCAGAAATTTGAAAAACAGGGCTGTAGGAAAAAAGTGTTTTAGCTGAGAAGCCTTCCACAGTCTTCCTCTGTGAAGCCTGGAGAATAATGAAAAGCAGTGGTCATGAGAGAACATCAAAACATGATGCTGAAAGAGACTGAGATGGGCACGGTGAGTTAATAAGAGAATATTACCAACAAAGATAGAGAACATTTACATAAAGTCTTGCCAGCAACAGCAAAGGACGGTAGAAAAACACCACATAAATCTGCACATTGAAGACTGCAGATGTTTCATATGTAAGATTTTCTTTTTAATTGAAGGTTTTGATAGCACTTGATGGCATTTACTGTGTGGTTCTGCGGCTAACACAGCAGTGGTTAAAGGTACAGCAAATCCAAGACACTTTGAAAGCTGACCCAAATTACCTAGTGGATTGGAAGAGAAGTCACTTGTGAATGCAGAAATGCAACAGGACGCTGCCCAATCAAGCGTACTATCTTTGCAGTCTTCTGTCCCTTGAAGGAACATAGAATAGCAGTAAAAATGTGTACAGAGAGAAGTTGTTAACAGAAGCACACAGGAAATTTGGGGTGAATGCCCCAAATACTTTGTGAAATTCAAGACAGCAGGCTGCCCTGCCAAGATGGAGGAGTGTCCTGAGAACTGAAAGAGGCATATTTTCCCACAGGAAAAAAAACTATTTCCTTGCATTAAAGAAAAAAATTAATTCAAGAAATACCTTTAAGGAAATCTAAGATTGCTGAAAACCAGAAATGTGTCTGAGCAGTATGAGACGTGCAAAAAAATTCTCAGTACTCTGAATTTAAGGACTGCTGTAACGGTGCAAACAACTGCTGTTTTGTGGAAGTGCTTGATTTTTATCTGTTTTGCATTAAATGAATAATCAAGTAAATAAAGGTAGTTTATAAAGGTAGTAGATTTCATATTTTATACTTTTATTTATAAAGATAGTAGAAACAATATATAATAATAGTAAGTAGTATTCAGTGTTATAGTCTAAAATGGTGTGACAGACAGACTCTGAAAATTACAATTTTATCTACCCTTTGCAATGACTTCTCAGACGTTCCACAGTATGGGATTTAATCTCAGTCCATTGCTAATATTGAAATTGTTGACTCAAACTTCATATGAAAAAACAAATTCTTCTCCCTTCCTGTTCTTAGAGTCAGCTTTTATAGAAGTGCCTGGAGGCAAACATATTCCCAGCATTCATAATTTTTAAGGTGGGGTGCAGTGCCAAGCAAATGCTGTGTGATCTGGCCTCCACTCAGATCAGACCCTGCTCTGAAGTCTACTAACAGCATTGACGATTAAAAATTGACATTTTCATCAGTTGCCACAAAATCAATTGATTTGTTATCTCTGCAGGTCTAGTTGATAGTGAACTAAACATCCTTCAGTATTTGAGTGATCTCAGTGTGGGATTAGGTAAAGAGCAAGCTGATGCTGAAAAGACATGCCCTAAGAGCACAGTAGGATGACTAGCAGGAGCAAGCTCGTCACGAGGCAGAGGCATGCTTACTGAGGCTGTGGAAGAGCCAAGGTCAGGACAAAAAGAGTGAAATCCAGAGATTAGTTCCTGGGGCTGTTCCTTTCTTTTCAGACTGCAGAAATACTTTATAGGTGTAGCTCTGGGGATTTAAATACAGAAGACTTTTCAATTTCTTTCTTTTTTTTTTTTTTTTCTTCTGCCAGAATCTTTGTGAGCTCCACACTCAAATAAAAACCTTAGCAGTACAGAATGGATTAATAGAGGATTACAAGAAGAAGATTATATTTCCGGATCCTCTCATCTCCTTTTTAAAATGTCTATCCTAATATTACATTGCATGTATCCAACATGATTCCTTTTTGCAAAGCCATATGTTAATAAGGCTGTCAAAAGAAAGGCATTTTTTAAAAGCAGCTGAGATTTGTTCAGAATTCTGAGAGGATTTGTTTAGCTTATAAAGAAGGTTAGCAGGACTATTCACTAAAATTCTAGAATCATTCAAGATTTAAATGTGCCCTTATTTTGTGAACACTGTATTTGGTTTTGTATTTCGCCTTTTAGATACAGTATTATGTGACATTATATTTCTTCCCTTTCCTCCCTCCAATACTTGATGCCCTCTGACACTCCTGTGTAACACAAACTCCAGCACAAAATATCATGGACTCTCACCGCTCCTTTCATCCTGAGAACAATATTTCTCAGAGCTTTTCCAGTCACCAGCATTTGGCGATCTGAAAGATCTGATCCTACTCCTATGAAGTCAGTTGAAAAACTTCAAAAAAGAGTCAAACAGGCTCCCCAGCTCTTTGTACAGCCTTTAATCTGGAATATTTAAAATAAAAACTGAGTGTTCTTCAAAAAGTAAAGTAGCAGAAACTTCTTTAGAATTAAGGCTCCCAGACAACATTACAAAATGAAAAATAATTTTGATGTTTCTCCATGTTTTATCTCATTAGAACAGAAATTGTGGATTACGTCACTTAATTCTGGTTCTCACCTAAGATATGCAACAAGCTACAGAGCAAAGTGGCCAGTGTTGCAGTTTAGCTGGATGAATTCATGTCTTACAAGGAATGAGGATGAGACCACTGGCCATATTTCCCTATGATGAAATGCCTGTCAGAGCGCCAGTATCCAAAAGTGAAAGGCTCCTGCCTCAAAACAATGCCTTCCAGTGTGCAACTCCTTATCTTGCCTGATGAATTATAGAATTTAAAAATCATGCATACTATTTCTCATTCGATCCTCCAGAAACAGTTATATCTAACAACTCAAAAGATCACCAAATGTCAAATTCTAACAGACAACTTAATGAGATCAAATTGCCTTTTCTACTTTTATAAGTACATGTAAATAACATAAGCATGGTAAGACCCTGGCATGGGTTGGACCTAATTTCTCATTCTCATTTCTAGGCAGAAGAGCTGTTAATGTAGGTATGTTCTATGGGAACAGGATCAGCCATTTATAAGGAAAAGAATGAATAACCAGTCACAGAAATGAAGGTTTTATGGTAAGTTCCTGCAGTTCATTTTGTTGATCTGTACTATTTCTATCAGGTGTAGAAAACTGAAAATCAATAATTAAAAATAAAAATAAAACTTGAGAAATACAAGGGCTCACGTATTCCACACCACACAGGTCTCTGTATCATACAACCTGGTTCATCTCTTTTTCAAAAATCATTATTAGGATAAAAGGCATTTCTCTTTGTGATATACATTCAGGGAAAACTGAAAAAAATCTATTGCTTTTCTCAGAAATTGCCTCTTGCAAAGTTCCTTTTGGCTCTTGTACAATTAAAAACCCTAATTCTCTCTGTTTGCACTCAGAGATTCTCAGTCATCGGTCAGATCATCAGTCAGGGATGCTGCTAAAGCTGTTGAATGAGAGAAGAAAACACTTTTTCTCATCCACATACAAAACTGTAGAAAAAAATCTTCAAAGATTATCCCAAAATTAGGGACGAAGATTGGTGATTACAAGAACGCCTTCTAACTGTACGTAACATATTTTCCTGTAACTCCAGCTTGTCGCACCAGTGCAGAGCAGGATTGGAGGAACCGTGACTGGCTCACCTCAGTATTTAATTATTTAAGAGAATAAAATTAGTGGAAATAAGCAAGCCTTTCAAGGGTACATTTGATTCTATTTTTCTGAAATGAAACACATTTTAAAAGCCTCTTAGAAGGAGAAATAGGCTAAAAGAGTAAGTTAGCATAAAGCAACCAGCATTACCTTGTCAATAATTTGACTGCTCAGCTGTTATAGTTAAGATACTGGTAAATTATGCAGATACTGAAACATGCAAGGTCAGCAGTAGTGATATGAGACCTCTACCTTTAGAAAGATTAGAACCCTAGTTATCTGTCACTTCTTTGTGACTCTGTATTACTTTAAGCATAAATGAAATGATATACAAGAGTCACATGCATGATTCAAAATGTAAGACAGCCCCTGCACACAGGTATCTCCATTCATTGCCAGATTCCTCCCTTCCCCTAGCACTGAGAAAGTTGCTTGTTATACAGCTGAACTTTCAATAAATGTGGGTATCTGCATTATCTGAGATCTTAAATCTAGGCAGTAGAGTGAAAAATAGAGTTGTAAATCTTCTCCTCCTACTGGGTCAGCTCTTTCTACCAGCAGGCTTTTAGTTTTTGAGGTTCCTAAGCAGGTGGAACCAAACTCTTTACAATTTGCATAAATGTAAACATTTATTGACCTCCCTGTCACCTGTGTTTGCATAGATTAGACTTGGGCTTGTTTTATTTTAGGCTCTGGAAATTCAAACAGAAGCAGATGTTTCACATCACCTGCAAAAACAAACGGCACTAAATTTTCTCTTTAGAAAACAATCCCTCAGTATGGAGTCCACTCCATCAACTCGGAATAACTGTCCCTCTAAAAGTTAGCACAGTTAGTAAGGAACAGCATGTAAAATTACGAATACTCACATACAATGACATTTTCATGTAGCACTCTTTTTAGTGTGGATTATTCTACTAGATAGATAGAAAAAGACTCATGCATGACAGATGTGAGGAAAGAAATTGCTGGGTTTTAAAGTTAAAATTTCCACATTTTTCATCAAGACTATTGAATGAATCTGAGCTGTGGCTCAAAGGCATGAGTAACATAAAAGCACAGGTTCTAGCTGCAGCAGCTTTATTTATCCTGCAAAGAGCAGGCTTGGAAATAGGTCAAACCATTTTATTTTCTTCTGTTGCACCATTCCTTAGTTCTGAGGCAGGGGAGATTCTTCTAGGAATAAGAGTAATCCTATCTTTTACCTTTCAATCCATGATGTCCATAAGGAGATTTAATAATGGATAACAGTGACTGATCATTATAATGATGGACAGCTGAGTCTGTGAGGAGCTGAACTAAGAGCATCAACTTATTTTGAAGACACTGCTTAAAGAAACTTAACACTTGCACTCTAAAATATACTTCTCTTATTAAGCTCAAAAAGAACAGCAAAATAAAGTAAAAACAGATTAGTGACGACTCACATTCTATAACTGATTACACCAAAAAAGGCTACTGTGACATCATGCTTAATAGAGGCTGACAGTAGAAACAAGTCAACGTGTAAGCCTATAGTGTGGTCAGCACCTGGGTATTTAAAGCAGGGAAATGAAAATGTTTATATACTTTGACTAAACTCATGGCCAAAGTCAGGTGGGCAGGTGTTTCTAGCTTTTAAAAATCTGACTCCATAGAGTTAATTGAGAGCTTTTTACTGCTTCAGCTTCAGGGAGCAGTGGACTCAATAAACTGACTATATAGCTTAATGCATTCATTTTCATGGTAATTATCACTCCTTTCAGTAATGATCTCTTGTCCTCTGGTTACCATTATTGTATCATATTTGAAGTTTATGTGCTTGTGCAGGAATAAACTTAGAAGCTATTTTAATATATTTAACAAACACTCCAGGTAGAGTATTTTAAATAAAAATTAATTGCAGGTATTTTTGAGAACATACTTTTAAAAATCTTAGGATCACTATGTCAGACGTGTATAGTACCTTACTCCACACATACTTGTACCAAAACCAGTGAGACTACACATAAGCAAGAAACTGAGCAAGGCTGGCAGAATTAGGTCCTTGGGTATGCCATAACACACTGCTGAAATAGTAGTTTTACTGAATTAGAAAGACAACTTTCTCCACGTTGTTTGGTCAGCCTTATATTTTACTGAAGGCTGTCTGGATTCTTCCAGCTTCTGTCTTCTTTGCTTTCCAGTGTTTCCCATCTACATTTTCATTGCTTTCTTTTGGTTCTGAATGTTGTAAAAACATTTTGTCTGTATCTTAACAACCTGACTCTTTCAAGATGTCATTTCACACTTCCCCCCCCCCCCCCCCCCCCCTTCCATAAGGCTGATTTCTCCTTTCAAATCTCCCAGTAGATCCCTGTTACCTGTTCTTTATCTCTTGCCTGCAGTATTTTTTCCACTTTTGGCAATAACAATTCTCCATTGCTTTTATTATTTTTTTTTCTTCTTCATGGTAGATCCTCCAATTATTCAGAGACCACTCCTTTCCTTCCATTCTCTATCATTAAGCCACTGCAATCACTGTGAACAATTTCTTTGTCAAATAGTGAGTATTCCCAGAGGAAAGTGCCAGTCCCCAAAGACCAAACTGAGCATAGCCCAAGTAATGGTTAGAATACAGATGTACCACAACTACTCTAAAGCAATGGGAGCAAGGTTTGTACTCTGTAACCAAAGGACTGAAAACAAAATAAATATATATATACCCAAACAAAAGGAAAGACTGTTTATGTATGGTAAATCTATCCACTTTAGTGCAAGATAAGTATCCTGTAGTTAGGTTGATGGCCCATTTTACAGAAATCTCTTCAGTTCACCTGTCTACAATGATGGCAATACTTTCAAAGACCTAATCTTAGACCTCAGCTGGTCTCACCTCTTTGTAGGAACCAAGCAGGCATGACTGTGATGATCCCTTACTCCCATACCTAGTTCAATCCAGGACAGACAACTGTATTTGTTCAGTGACTGGGGGAGGCAGGCAAATTGTTATGGAACTACCTCTTCTTGCTAAAACTTCCCACTGCTCTACAGTTTGCATCTAAACGATTTAACTATTTAATTGGAAATATAAGAAGCATTTTCATGTTTAAAATTATGCACTGAAGAGTGGGATTCATTCTTTCAGCTCAGGCTCTGAGCCTTAGTAAGAAATCTGTAGAAATACATGATGGATTATTTCCATTCCTCCACCCTGCTTAAGAGCTGAATCCTTCTAAGACAAGTGTTGGCTTCAGAAGGTAGCCAAGGAAGCAAAAATCAGAAATCATTCTAAGTTTTAGAAACAGATCACAAAAGACTTGTAGTATGCTCCTTGCTTAAATGAGCTCCTTGTAGACTGTTACAAAACTCTGTTTATCTAAATTATATGGCAGATATTGGAAGCACAGCTTGTCAGATACGTGTAATTATAGATCTACCTTCTCCATCACTACTTATATACCAAAGCCCTTATATAAGCACAGATTAATAGATTATGCAAGAGAAATTAAGAGATGTTTCTAGCTTAGTGATATGCTTAGAGGATCCATGGCAGTGAAGCTGACCAGGTTCATGTGCTGGTTAGGTGCTGGGAGTGAATGTCCCAGTGCATTCCTATGCACTCAGTTTGCCACCTGGTACAAGCAATTCTGCTCAAATCTCACATACTCACTCAAACAAATTGAAAAGAAGGATTTTATCCTACCTTCTTTTCTAATGTGGCTGGCTGAGAGTCAAAATATAATTAGCTCTATTTTTCATTCACTGTGGCACTTAATGAGATCTTTTATGCTGCTGAAGTAGTTAAAGAACAAGCTGAGGAGGGAATAGCGAGTTAAAACGGATCATTCAAAAATACACTTCTGGTCATGATCTTCCCAAAACACTCGTGAGGAGTTTGGATTTTTATATGATATGTCCTATTCAACAGAAGAGCAAGCTAATGATTGGGTACTAAAAATGACATGCTGTTTCTCTTCTCTCACGGCAAAGATACAAATATTTGGGAAAGTAATAAGGGCACATTTGCAGCAGACATATTTATTAGTCTTCTTACTCTCTGGTTTCAGATATTGCTGCTTTACCCAGACAGTTTTATATTTATTGGAGTTTAGATCTTGCAGCAAAAATTGAATGGATAAATAAGTCTGCAGGATGAACAATTTCATGCTTACTTTCCAAAATATTCACTATAGTCTACTCTGGGTTAAGAAATTGTTTGGAAAACAACATTTTACCATTACTTAGGTTGATTGCTTTGTTCTATCCAAAACAAATAGTGGAAGTATTATGAAGGTAACTATTTTAAAGTTCCCCTAAGAAAGAAACACACACACAAAAAAAAAACTTTTTAGAAACACCTCTTCATTGCCATAGAGATGGAGCAGCATCTGTGAAAATTCCATGTATTAGTCTATTAATGTACTGTATTTGTTCAGAAAACACAAAAGCAAACATTCAAGGTAGAGTTACTTCTAAACAACTAATCACATTAATAATCTCCAGATCATATTTGAATAATTTTCCTTATATATGTTGTGCCACTCAAGACCTTATCTTGCCACCTTATATGCCACTGACAATGTACCCGTGTTTTAGCAATTGCTAACAGTAAGGCAAGGGAAGCTGTGAAAACAGAGAGGAAAGTTACCTCTGCACTGAAGGCAAATCATGCATTATAAGGCATGACTGTCCATAGCACAAGCTCTTACTTAATGTGAACAGAAATTAAAAAGCAAACACAAACAAACAACCCTTCTTTCCTCCTTCACTCTTCCCCTTTCCCCTAGAAAAAGAAATCAAAACCACCACAATTTAGTAAAGATTGTTGCCTGTTTCAAAACCATGGTAAGAGGCAAAACCCAAACCCAATACTGTCGGAGCACAAACTCAGAATTCAGTAGAGATTGTCAACTGTACAGTCTTGATTTGGGCTGTGGAAAAGATCCAGTCTCTATATAGGATATTATGAAACAATTGTCCCTTGTTTAATTAGAAACATCTCTTTTCATTTCTTTCCATACTAAGCAGGACCAAATGCTGCTCAACATGGTTTACCGTGAATGGGGAACAAGTACTCAAGTACTTTTGTAGTCTTCTATTTTTCTATTTTTTTTTGTTTGTTTGTTTCTCTTTTTTTTTTTTTTTTTTTTTTCATTTATTGGTATAAAATAACAATGGAGCTATTTCCTTCTTATATCTTGCTGCCCTGCTATGAAACACATACCATGACATCACAAGTGAAGGAGCAGTAAGCAACCCCTTATATACAAGAACTCTGATTGTCCAGGTATGTTAGGGGGACAGGGTGAAACAAAAAGGAAGCTAAAATCTTCTTTACCTCTGATTTCTCCTTTAGCTCAAAGCCATTTGAAGATAAAATACATTTCCTGTCATCCTAAAGACAGCATTCTTTCCAAAGCCCTGTAGTATTTATTTCATATTCTTCTTGACAGAACCCAAATACTATCTGTGGCAGTTCTGACTCCTAATCCCAGTTCTTTTTGTACTAGTGTGGTTAGAGTGACAACAGAAATTTAATGAAAGGATAGGTGAGATGAAGACATATATAGCTCTAAATTATCAAATCAGTGAACTGTAGAGCAAAAGGAAATTTCTAAGAACCAAACAGCCTTGGTTACAGGAGGCTAAAAATCACATCCTCTGAGAATATACATCCTCTGAGAAGTATGTTAAATTCAACTTTTAATATCTCAGTGAGGGAACATGACAGGAAATATCAAACAGAATCAAAACAGACATTTTGGACACCTGCAAGCATCCTGTAAGACAATGTAGCTACAAGAGCAAAAGAATTCATGGCATTTTCCCAAGACTGAATTCCTCTTCATGAATAGCAGGTAATATAAATAGGTATAAACATACCCAACGTTCAAGTAGGTGACAGAAAAGTATTATGAAATTTACAGCATCTATTCAGGCAAGAGAGTAACTGAGAAGTACAATGTGAGCTCAGGCTTTTCTCTTAAAAGGGATGCTTCACTATATCAGAGCCACATGTAGTTAGTGGCACAACCTTTTGGCAGCCCTGATTTTAGCCTGACAGGCTACCACAAACAGAAGAGAATGGAGCTCTTATAAAATCATTTACTCAAAATACTTGCTCTGAATTACAGATGACTTTATTTTACTGAATTTCACAAAAGACTACAAGTAATCTATATCCCTAGTTCAAAGCAGGAGAACAATTCATTTCATAGAAACGTGAATAAGATTTTAAAACAAAATTTCCATTTGGAATAATTACTTTTATATTAAGTCACTTACCTAGATCGTTAGACGCAAACACCAATAGGAATCTAGACTCCTCCACTCAGCATGCGGCTTGCAATGGCCCTGATCCAGTCTGCAAAACACAGTTAAAATAATGTTACTCTACACACTGGCTTAAGTTCAGGTTAGCCCAAACACAACACTCCCTGCTCAGGAGTTGTAGCTGATAAGTTATCTCAGACACCTCTTAGAGGCTTCATTACTCTGAAGAATAATTTATTTAGCCAGTGTCATCCCATTTCTGCATATATACTAGTATCTTCAACAAAGACAGTGTTGATGTTCACTGCTCTGTCTCCCCAAACCTGTAAGTTTAACATGCAAGCAGTCAAGAAAGTCATCCTCAATGCAGGCTTGTCTCTCTCCTCATCTTTGACCTATATTCCAGATAGACAGCATAAGCCCAGGATGCAAAGAAGAAAAATGTGTTTGCTTTTTGAAACATGGAGAGAATCTAGGTCTCTGATGTTATAATCAGGGTAACCTGAGACAGAAAGGACTGAATGAAAATGTTCATTTAAAATAAAAGGTTTCACTGCTAGCACTAAATAATGAAGTGGAACCAAAGCACTGAAGGTTACTGAGTAATTCAGGTACAACTTCCCTTCTCCATTTTAAAGTTTTTCAATTTAAATCATTGAAATACTATGAACTTTTGAGTTAATATTTTTTATTTTGCTAAAATTCATAAGCAATCAGTTTCTTAGTATACCTTTGCTACTTCATCTGCTTTGACTTGCAATGGAGAACATCTGAAAATGTCTGGTAATATTTCAATGCAATTCGATATTGTTTAATACCTCCAAATAATATTATGCATATTTTTAATATTGTATATTAATATTTAAAACAGTATTTTTTATTGTTAATAAAGTAGAATATTTCCTTAAATATTAAGTAAAATTGCAGATACTAAGATTTCAACAGAAATGAAATTATATCACTGTTTGATTTATTAAACGTAAAATTACTTATTAGATTGAGTCAGGTATCAGGGCATATTAAAAAGATCTTTTGGTAGAGAAAACAGTGCTAAAACTTTCTCCTTAACTAATGAAGGGTCATTAATGCTTAATTATAATCATCAGTAGGACACAGCCTGTTCTTCATTGCACAGCCTGTTCTTCATTGCACAATCAGTTATTTTCATTTGTCTAGTCTTCTCAAATACACAACTGCATGTCATGTTCAATCCTTCACTGCACAGTTACACACAATTGGTTATTATAGAACACTCTGAGTTGCAGACTACGTCAAAGTTCAAGGTCAAGATTCCCAGACATCCTGGATACATGAACTGCAATGGCAGAGACTGGTACCTTGACCCCATAAGCATCCTACAGTAAGTAGTACCTGAAGCAATTTCACAGGACAATTGAATTGATGAATCTTGCTCAAATTTAAATTCAGAGATCATAGAGCTTGTCCTTGCCACCTTCTAGCTCTGACTTTAACAACTCTGACTACATTCATTAGCAAGTAGATGAGAAGTTGAATTTGATCTCAGCCTGTAATTCTATCCACCTCCCTTCCTAAATAAGTACATAATAACAACAAAACACAACACTGCAAAGCTCTTAACTCACCGATTAGAACATTTGCATTTCAAAATTGAATTATTAAGCATTAGTTGAGTAAATTCAAAAACCACTTATTTCCAGGGATCTAATGGGAGAATCCACTTTCTCTTGATTTTTGAATTAGGACCCTATCCTATCCTGGGGTTTTCTAATCAATTGTTTAAGAGGGGCTAACAGATACGGGATGAACCCAAAGTCTCGTTTCAAACATTATAAGCTGAAGAGAGTTGAAGCACAACCCATATTTTTACATCATAATTTGTGATCCATTGTCCTCAGCCCCTAACAAAGATTAGGCATTTATTAAAATCTGTGTGTTCAAATAGGCTGAGTTCTGAGTGCATGTGACTATTCATACACACAGAAGTCATCAGATACACCTAGTATATGCAGGAGTGGAGCCTCAATCACTAATCTGAGCTTTACTTGAGACCTGGTAACTGTACAAGTAGACTTCAGTGGCAGGCAGGCCAAGACAGCTTAATGTCAGCTCTCAGAGGGGCAAGCAGTGTAGACTTTGCCACAGGTTAAAGAACAGATAATATGAATATTTTATTGACTACTATCTAATAAAAATCTTGGAATAAGAACAGGGTGAACAGCCTGCTTATAGAGATAACCACTCTCTTCCTATATACTTGTGCAGTGATACCTTCAATACAGTTCCAGTAACAGTTTCAGTAATAAAACGTGAAGAAATAACAAAGATACGAGTGTATCTTCAGTCTATATAGCCAAATTGAAGGTTAGATGACAAAGACTAGAGAAGGATATAACTGCATTAGCACATTATATATGGTATACATAAACAAAACCATTAACAGTGCAACACCTAATAAAGTCTTTGTTTCTTGATACGTCTTTGTTGAGAAACAAAACCGTTAATTTGTAATTACACAAAATATTAAAGACAAACAGTAACAATAACTATGCAAACCTTGAAACTTGCATATCTATAAACAAATATACAAAAAATTATAATTCTTCAAGGTTCAAGTAGGACAAAAAGGCTGTTTTATTTAGGGTTACAGTTTTTTCTTCCTAGTAGAAAATCTTTTCTATATAACCCCCAGTTGAAAGATACAATGCAGAGTGTTGGTATACTAGTTGTACACTATAGGGACAGATCTTAGTTTGTACCTACTGATACAATGAAAAAGCTACAGCTATAATAATTAATTTGAAAATCAATTCCTTATTACAGGCTTTTTACAATTGTTCTGAAGTGTCTTGAAAAGATCTCCTACTCTTTCTGCCAGTGTAAAAATTACTAGTAAACTATTTGTGTATCTTAGCAATGATAACTAATAAATCACTTATTGCAGTATCAATAATATTCTCTACTGTACTGAAGTATGATAGTAGTGCTTATATAGTAAGGTAGAATAACCATGATGTCTGTAGGAAAATTGGTATTTTAGTAATTTTTTAAAAAGACTTTCAAATCATTAAAAAAAAAAAAAAAAAAAAAAAGTTGTTTTGAAGCCAAGTAAGAAATTTGAGAAAGCTATATGGCAGAAGTTGTATATTACCAACTTTTTTTTTTTTTTTAAACTGTATATTATAAATACACATACTGTTTTGTGTATAAGTTTGGTATACCTTCAGAAAAAGCTTCGGTAGTTCCATTTCATAATACTTCAAGTATTTCATAATTATCCATTTTATACAACATACTACAGAACAATATTTCATCTTAACAAGAAGTTCAAAGTTTTGATATGAATTACTTTTTCCCTTGCTTGGTTCCATCCATCTTAAAAGGGATGGACAGAAGCATTTGTATTTACAAACACCAAAAAAAGACCGGAGACATCTTTATTTTTTTTTTTTTTTAAAGACATGTTGAATAATATTCAGCATTTTATCACAACTCCTTCCAAAAACAGGCCAAGAAACACTGTTTCAAGATTTCAACCAAAAAATAGGCCTTACTCTAGCTGATGTCTCAAAGTCCTCCAAGATTTTTGAAGTTGCTTGGTAAAGTCAAGGTGAACCACTCTTTAAGAATACTCTTAAACTTCTACCTAAACCAAACCCAAATGCTGTACCCTACTGAAATTTCCTAATCAACGAGGTTCTAGATTATGTTATTATGCAAATTGTCCAAATGATTTATTTCATATACAATTCAACAAAGATTAAGAAAAAACAAAAACCACCAACAACAAAAAACACCACCACCACCAAAAAAAAACAAACAAACAAACAAAAAAAACACAAACAAACAAAAACAAACACACAAAGTGATTAAATAAAAATAAGAGTGACCTTAGTAAAAATACACACAATGGGAAGACTTCACGGGGCTGTACTAATACTTCTCTTACATCAGAGCTGGAGAATGGAGACTTCTACGGAAGGTTATGTGTGATATATAAAGCACTGTTACTTTTCCACAGAATTCCTATTGACTTCTTAACATTTATCTTCTTATCTGTATCAATCTACAATGGTAACTTTCAGAGATGCTTGGCTATGAATATGCAGGAAACTTATAAATGAATTAGTCACTTTTGTAGTTCTGGTA
Source organism: Aythya ferina (assembly GCF_964211825.1). Taxonomy (NCBI): domain Eukaryota; kingdom Metazoa; phylum Chordata; class Aves; order Anseriformes; family Anatidae; genus Aythya; species Aythya ferina. The sequence continues at coordinate 74,913,752 of NC_140297.1, read as the reverse complement.
AACACTTAAGATGTTGTGAAAAATAGGTACAATATTTGACCTAGGAATCCTGAGCAGAGGAATTTCATTTCAAATTGGCAGCCCAAACAGAAACATCAAAATGCAGATTTAGATTTTAGTATGGCAGACAGAAAAACTAGGAAAATAATTAATAAACTTTATAGAAAAATCCAACGATCTAAATAAAAGTGCAATATTTTGAGCCTTTTCAAAGAAAAGAGGAAACTGGAAAGCTGTCAGTCTGCTTGGATAAGTAAGCAGAAAAGACAGTATTTTACGAGTAAGTAAAAAATATCTATAAAGATAGGAATAAAGGATCAATGAGTTACATAAATCAAAGTCAGAAATTCAAATGATCATAAGCATATGTGAACGGTTCTTTGTTAGGAATTTTAGAATTGCAGAAAAATAGCTATCTAAAGATAGGGTAATAGGAATGACTACAGAATGTGTAAAAGTGAGTTTACTTGGATAAAACTGAAGGACAAGATAATGCATTAACTGAGGTATTTATAATTTATATAATTCTGGTAGGAAATTTTCAATTAATCATTCAACCTCAGAATAATGAATAGCAAGCCTAGTACTACTCAGTCAGAAGTATGTTTGGGGAAAGAAAAAAGAAAAGAAAAATGTCTAAGCTACTACAAGCCCAGTAGTTTGACTGATATTCAGAAACAACTAAGAAACAAAATGAGAAAGACAAAATATTCATACATGATAAAAAGTAGCGTAAAATCAACATGGTTTACCAAATGTTAAACCATGTCACTCTTCTCAGACAAATGTAATGCCTCCGTTATAATCACCTAAATTTAAGCAGACCCTCTAATATAAAGTCCTCATGGGAAATTATCATTTAATGCAGAGAAAATCGGGGTTTATACATTAATTGTTAAAATGAATAAAGAATTGACTAGCAGAAAAAAAAAAAAAAATCACACAGAAATAGAAAAAAAAAGTTACATTGAAAGTTACGTTATCAGAAAAGAGATCTGGTCTTGGGACTGTTCCCATTTATTATCTTCACCAGTGCCTTTAGTACACAGAATGAGAAATTTCAGTGGCCGTATCACTTACTGAAGAATATATTCCTGTCCTTCAGGAATAATTAAATGACTTTGTAGATAAAATAACAATAATAATAATAATAGCAAATGTGCAAGCTGTAATTTAATTCACTTGGAGACTAACAACAAGACTGTTTTTATTCTAAGATGGGAGGGGTTGTCTTGGTTGATCCAATGATTACAAGTGATCATTATGATTTGACTGAAAAAAAAAAAAAAAGAAAATCTAGGACACAGAAACTGGTAGGCTTGAAGAGACAGCTAACCTTGTGTATTTATCTATGAAGCACCATAAATGCTTCACAGAGAATTGTTTACAGATGTGTCAAAAATACAGGATTTATATAAACCAGGTTAGTATGGAGACAGGCTTCTAGCCTGATAAGAGGAAAAACTGACAGTGAAAAAATCTTTTTCATGCTAGTAAAATGAAAGCTGGAATGATATATATTTACTCACCATGACATGAGATCAATTCACGTTCTTTAAGAATATAAGCTTTTTTTGTATTCAGTAAGCCCCAGCTTCCAGTGCTCACTATAGCTACAATTAGGATTCAATGAGTTGCACTGAGAATCTTAGTGGATAATGTAGCATACCATGGTTCATACTGGGGTATTAGCAGTTTTCTAACCACATGAGGTAGAAAGTTCTTGAAAAGCTCATTAATGCAGAGGCAAAACATTCTGAGGATTTTTCCAAGTTCATGAACAGCCATGGAATAGTAAGGAAGAATATGAGGCTAGATAATCAATCCTCTGACAGGACATGTTGAGAAAATTAACTGTTGGCATATTTAAGAGAGGGTAGTGAATTCCTGTGCATTGTTTTTGTGTTTAGCAGGTTATAAGCTTCTGGGGTCACTGAATAGCAAGGGCAAATTCTCCAAGTGACAAATGAGTGCACAGACAAGAATCTGTGTAGAGATAAGAGCTGGGAAAGATACCAAGCCCCTACCTCCTCTTTCAGATCAACAGCATCATTGCAAGAAGGGAAGAAAGGTGTGGGTGTATGGAGCCATAAAAAAAAATTTCTTGAGAGCTGACTTTCATCTGGATGATTCATAGGGCAGAGGGAGGTGGGTATGTCTGTCTACAGCTGTTTAGGTATGCACAGAAAAGAAAAATATCCCAGTAAAATTAATGATGTATGGGTGTCTAGAAGACATGGAAGAAGTCTGTAAATCCTGTATCAATGTGATAAGATCACTCATTTAATACAAAAAGAAAAATCTGTATCAAACTCAGGACAGCTGACTGATACCTTCCAAAAACATTATCCATCAAAAGTAACTAATAAAATATAATCCTTATCTACCAGTGTCTTCAGTATTTCCTCTCATGCATTTCCTTTTTTCACATAAAACAAACTTACATATATAATACATTTCATGACAGTGCCAAAGAAATAGGTAAAGAATTCTAAATTCATTACTTGCTACAAGGTTCAGAATCCAATTCACACTAGCACAATACTGTCGACTCTATAATTTTAGGATGAATCCTCAGTCTTCCCAGAAACTCAGACCTTGGAGTCATGAAAAAAAGATATGTTTATGTGACGGATCATTAACTTTTAATCATAAATCTATCAGTTACCACTTGTGCAGGTTGCTTGCTTTATCACCAGCACAGACACACAGTTTCCATCTAGTTTGACCTAAACTAGATGGAAAAAAAACAGATGAGAAAGATAACAAAATAATGAAAATATACTCAGTTAATCCTTAACACAGTTCCAAACTCTCACTCAATAGTTCTAATTGACAACAACAACAACAAAAGAGAGAAAAACATTATTTTTTGGTCATCTTAAAAACAACAGTGATATGCAGTTAACCTTAATTCTGCCCCAGCTGTTTGCCTCCAATCACTACTGAACAGCAAACCAAACTGATATTTGTATGGGAAAAGTGTATTATACAGCCAATTTTCAAACAAATGCATTCTAAAGTATGCACATAATTCACGTCTTCGAAATTCAGATTACAGCCTATATGTCATGAGTTGCTCGCATAGTTAGTTTTACCCCTTCTCCATTCTTTTTGCTCCAAATGTAAAAAACAGCTAAATAATAGTTAATAAAAATGGAAAGTTCATATCCCAACATGTTATTCATATAGTCAACACAAAAGCAGAATAAATATAAACTCAGGATAAATTCTGGGGTGCCTTTTTGACAGTCCAATTTATAGAAAAAAGGGGTAATAACAATAAGTACTACCAGAATTCCCTGTGGATCATGTCTGTTGCTGACAGTCTGCAGGATGAGCAACCCACTTGAGGAAAAAGATGATCATCAGAACCATTACTAGGTCTGGTGACCATTCCTTTCAGAAAGGATAGCTGTAAGTGACACCCAAAATAATAAAACCATTTTTGCTGTGCACCTGAAGGATACCTGTCTACATGAATTCCTCCCTTTCACAACATACTGTGCAACTTAATTACAATGGGCTTTCACAAAAGCACAGTCCTTAAACCAGCTAGCCTTTAGAAACTGGCTAGCATCACCTCTCAGGTAGCATTGTGCTCTGAAACCATGTATGTGCATCACAAACCCATCATTTCACCAGCCAGTACTTCAGAGGAAGTGCAATTCAGCATCTCTCTGCACCTAATAATAGTTTATGATTTATGCTTTATGGCCTACACCTTCTCCCATAATCAGAGATGACAAAATGATGATAACAGACATTTTCAAATGCTTCCCTACCTAGAAATCCTCCTTTCTGTCTTAACACTTCCTCTTTCTTCCTTAGCCATTTTTAAATCAGAGTATGTCAAAGTGCAGGTCTTATTCTCCTTTAGGATCCACACATAATATTATCTCAAATTCCCATTTGAACTGAGGACCACAAAAAGGAGGAAAGTTCAAGAGGAACCATACCATGAAATCATTTCTTGCTTGTATTTTTTTAATCTCTTAGCCTCTTACTTTCACTTACCTGTAATTTTTTGAATCATGACATAATTCATATTAAGAAAAGAAACAAAGCCGTGGCCAAAGCTTGTCAACAGAATGACTGAAAACTGGCTAAGTTACTAGTGCCCTATGTTATTCTAATTATACAATAGAGTATGTGATGTCAATAAATATCAAGCTGTTTGCCCAATTTAAACTGACGTTTTGTGATTTGCTTTCTCAATTACCATTAGAAATAACTAAGATTAAATTTCACAAGGTATTATTACTTGAAGAGAACAATGTCCGTGTTTCCTGACTTTAATATCCCAAGTCACTTAAAGGTCACAGTGACTGGAATCAGTTTGCCAGCCTATCTGCTCATTTTTCTCCCCTGAGTACAATGTTGAATGTATAGCCACTGATATTTTGGAGAAGTCTATTGAGATGCTGATGGGAGCAGCCCTAAAGGTGACCCAGCTATAATGGGAAAAATTACTGACAGCAAATGTCTGCTAAAACACTGACAGAATAAAATGCCTGCCAGCCTGAGAACTAACTGCCAGCCTGGGAACCTGGCCTGTGAGCCAGAAGCATCCTTGACAAGGCACAGCTGACCTCTTTGAAGTGCTGCTGAGTGCCTAAGAAGTAGAAACATCGTGAAGATAACATCCAGGAAGGCTAAAATAAGTAATTTTTGCAGCAACTTTTTTCTCTGAAAGGGTGAAAATGGTCTGGAAAAATGAACAAACAAACAAACAAACAAACAAAAACAACAACAAAAAAGAGAAAGTGGGAAATAGCGGATGCTATTGGCTGCTTTAGCTGAAAGAGAAGAAAATAGTTTGGAAAAGTAAAATTTTGTCTGAGAGAACAGCAAAAATCATCATTGGTTGTCTCACGCAGAAAACAAAAACTAGCAGCATCTACTGCCTGCTCCAAGAGGTGCCATCCTACAGCCTCTTACATCTCTGTGATATAAAAATGATTCATTTCCCATCCAAAATGGAGTTTCTCTCTGAGAGCTTCCCGAGCTGCACAAACATCATCTTTTCCTACAGGATTTCCTAAATTGAACTTTTGCTGGGGACACCTGGCTGCCTCTGAACTCCATGTCAAGGATCATCTTTGAAATGCGATATCATTTGTTATGTATTTGGTTCCACTGCTAGGCTCACTTCTGGAGGTTGGCCTCTTCTGAGGTTGTTTTTCTTTACTGACCCATTTCTGAGGTCAGATTGAACCCTCATTTCTCTGAACGGTTTGGCAGTGCTTCATACACTTTACATTTAGAAAATATGTAATCACAGGCGTACATGTATATAGTCATCATTCATATTTGCTACTTTACTAGTGATTTTTTTAGCCTGTAGTATTAATAACATACATGTACCCTATACTATTGATTGGTGCAACAATTTATATATATTTATGTACACATACATGTTTTATTAATGACAGATGTACTTGCTCGTGCTGATTTGTAGTAATTTGTAATGAAGTAGATTTTGAAATGTAGAAATGAAGAATTTAGGAAATAAAGCCTCCATGTCCCTGTGTATTATGGAATACTGTGAACTGCTGCCATCTCCACACCCCCTTAGGCTGGGTAATCCTTTGGATTGTGACAAGTGCCTTTTTTTTTTTTTTTTTTTTATTGATGCTGAAAGGCAATGTTAGCTTCTTACTCCTCAACATTTCTAGAATTCTTGTTATTTGTTCAGTTGCTTGTTAATTTATTAGATGCTTATGAGAATTTACAACACCATTCTATCACTCGTGGTTCTTTGATGTAGCAAGCATTGGTTTTACATTGTTTGTAACATTCACCCAAAACCAAAGGGATGCTTTTTTGTGGTTTAGTTAATTATTAATATTTAAAAAAAAAAAAAAAAAAAAAAACATAACCATTTTGAATCATTTGCTACAATGTTGTGGTTAGTATCAATTCGTGAAAAATCCTGAAGTTGTCTTCTAACTACTTTTGCAGAAAACCACAAATTCTTACTTTTCTGTTCTTTATTTAGTGTGAGTTTCTGGTATTTGTTCCGATATAATTCTATGTTTCCCAAATCTCCTCTAAATTCATGCTCTAACATCCTCTAAAATCACATAACTTGTCAACTGGGTAAACCGTAAAAAGTCTTCTAAAATAAAGCTTTCCTCATGTTATAGCAATAAAAGAATAGTGCATTTCTTGCTGTAACTAACTGTCTGCCTTTCTGGAAATGAATCAAAAATTAGCTTTGCCATTTATGTGACTGTAGTTCAGGATTTTACTAGGCAATGGCACTCAATCCTAAAATCTATTCTCATATGTTAGTTTTCTGTACACATGCATATAAAGATGCTCCCCTCCACAAGGTCAGATTGCCCATTTAATTTCAGAGGCCAACCTCCCCTCACATTACAGAATAGCAATGTGCTTTGTTAAATATTACCCTGGTTGATGGTTCAGTACAGCATTTCCATAGCATAAGCCTCTATGTAGCACACAAAGGTCCATCAGACTGTTACGACATTCAGGCACATCTCTAGATCAATGATCAGAGTAAAACCTCAACTGGAAAGACAGGCTGCTCAAATTTCTGTGACACAATCCAGCCACAAAAATATTAGTGAGCCTTCAGCATACAATTTCAGTTCTTCCCCTTTGGGAGTGTATCTGTGACCAGGAGAAACCAAATGAATAAATATTCTTCCAGTCTTCATTTGCGCCCTGTCAGACTTGACAGCTGGGAAGAATTTTGAAGATAATTGTGTTTGTGTGTGGGTTGGGTGTTGTTTGTTTGTTTTTTATTTTTGTTATGAAATATATGAATATGCTGTTTTACCAAAATTGTGCCTTTGCATGTTTCCTTTACCTGAGGCAGTATGAATTAGAAAGCTGCTTTTAAAAAATCATGAGAGAAAAGCATTTTTTATTTTCCATCAAGAGTCTCTTGCACACAGTCAAATCTTTCACCTACAAGATTAGTATTTTCTTTTAAGGGAAGTAGACTTGCATCATCTTGGGAATCAAATCTAGTAACACTTTCTTCTCAGTTCACAAATCATAGGGACGTAAAATAACACCAAAAGTTTAAACAAAAATAATAATGAGAAACAAAACATGATATAAATCATTCACAGCCTAAATGATACAAAGAATAAATTTTCTAACAGCATTGGTAGGAAATCACACTTCTCATTTCAAGGGATATACTTTCACTTAAAAAAATAATCAGTATAACATCACTATACTGGCACTATATATTTTGAAATACCGTAAGATAATACATGTATAAAATGTATCCTAAAATTAAATAGATTAATTTGAAATATTTTTAGTTTACCAGTATTAAAAATTAAACACTGAAAATTACATTTTATATTTGTCACCTACAGATATGCAATTTTTTATTATTATTATTTGTAAAGTATGTCAAGGGAGCACAAATATGAAATTTAAAACATATTGTGTCACAGTTCCTCTAGTTGAGGAATAATCTTGTGGCATTCAGATGGCATAATCTGGTTCTTACTGTGTGTGAAAAGTAAATGGAAAGAAAAAAAAAGATAAAAGAAGGGCTCTTGGTGTGAAAGAAAGGAATAGGTGTAACAAAATAATTCTAAGATGCTTCCTTTCACCATTGAAAACAACCTTTGTGGAACTTTCCAGCAAAAGTAGAGGTCAACAAAGAAAGCTCTGGAAGACATCAAAACATCACAATTCCTGAGTCTTCTCTGCCATGTATGAACTTGATTTAAAGTAATTAAGACAATGCAAATAACTAAAACAAAACAAATGACCAAAAAAAAAAAAAAAAAAAAAAAAAAGCTCAAAGCAAGCATTGTGCTTGCCTGTTTGCTTTTAAAGTTAACTAAGAAAATCCAGCATTATTTTTCTGGATGGAAGAGGGTTTCACATGAGGTTAACTCTTAGAAACACACACGCACATGCACAGCAAGGATAATTCAAAGCAGATAACTTCGTTACACCTCTAATGTCCCCAAAGAACACAGTAACACAACTATCGTGTAACTTCCTAAACTCTTTTCATGTTCAGCAGAGAACTAAAAGGCTTTAATTGGCTGTAAACTGAAGAACACTCAAAATCTACTCTGGATTATTTGTAACTATTTACTTGAGGTAGATTATGCAATCCTGAAGGCTAGTTGAAGTTAGTATAAATCATTTGAAAAGCATGAACTGCTAAATGAGACATGCCTATGTATTCTTAAGAAATGAAATCCACAGAATGCGTAGCTCTAATAACACCAATGTCATGTATAAACTGTAGTCAGCACAAAACAAACTGAAAGATAAAGAAGAAGGGGAGTACACTGTATCCTGCACTCCTCTGACCTGTTTGAGCAACTCAGTACTTAGATAATACTCATGAGTAATTTTGGAAGAACACAAACTGGAAGGATAACTAAGTTAATAAAACATTTCAACTATATGGACAATTGGAAGCTATTTGATGTATCTAATAACAGTTTATCTTGCAGGATAGATGAAAGCAATTTTTTCTCACTCAGATTTTGAATAACATCAATGAAGACAGAGAAGATGCTTTCAGCACTGATGTAATTTCACAGTAAATCTGAAACATGGACACTGCCTACAGTTGTATCCTGAGACTGGTCAGGTTCTCATTATTTCAAAATATCCTGAATTTACTGTCCGAAAATGTCTGAGGCGAAACTTACTTGCTCTGAGAAGATTCAAGGCTCATGGTTTTTGCATTCTCTGAAGTAAGGCATAAAGAATTATAAACACACACACAAGCTAAGCAATCACCACAGGGAATTTAGGTCTAATCTTGCTCCCTCTGTGTTGTTCCACCTCTGCTTTCCCCCCATATCATCTACAGGGAAGTTTGAAATGGATTAGGAATAGAGTATAGAAATCTTCTCAAAATGAATAAAAACCACATATATATTATATAATTTCTGCTAGGTTATCTATGCACCTTAAATTTTTAGTGGAAAGTAGAAAGAATGTAAGGAAAGTTACAAACAGTAATGAATGCATTTAAGCACATACATGTTTAAAAGGAAAAAGTTGGCAGGAATCACTGTAAAACAGAAGTGTTGTCTGAAGTATCTCTTGCTAATATAAATATACAAAAGTGCTTCTGATATCTCAGTAATGCACAGGAAACATTTCTGATTTTGTTTCATCCATGTTTTGTCTAATCAGGTTTTTACATTTTTCACATTACTCAGAAAATCATCTACAGGAACCCTTCTGAAGGTGATATGGGGAAGAGTTATGAGTTTAAGTGAAACATTCTTGAAAAAAATGTACTGATTCTTATGGGAAAATATATCCTGATTTGTGTGTGTGTGTGCTTATGATAAGAATTAGAGTAATTCTTTTAGTTCTGTTAACTTGGTTTAGGCACTGAGCTGGTAAACACACTAAATAGAATATATTTCATGAAAGAGACTAACTTCAGTCAAATAACAGTAATAGCTAAGAGATTTCTCAAGTGGAGAATGGAAAGCAATACAAAATCAAACATACTATGATCCTAAAGCAAAGCAAAAAAAACCTGGAATTTACATTCACAGGAATATTTTACAACAGATCTTGGAGAGCAGTTTAGGTATTTACAAATGTCAGTATATGTTAGACAGTTACACGCCTATACACATCAGAGCTGACATTCCTAAAAGAGTTATTGATGAACCAAGCAAAAATAAACAGAATATATGGTTTTAGGAAAGCATGCTATCCCAAGAATTTACATCACTGAAAGTTTCAAACCTTCTGCCCTGCCTGAAGCATAGTCATAACTGCAACAGTTTAAAGCAGCCAAACATCCCACACATAAGCCCCACATTTGAGATGTTAATCACATTCAGCAAATATTGTCAGTGAAAATTGCAGATGACAGCATGTTACAAAGCACCTCTTTCCTTTGATGAAACACATTTTTGGTCATCATTGTCACAAATCACAGCATTTCTAAACAAGATGGGGGGAAAAAAAAAAAAAAAAAAAAAAAGAAAGAAATCAAGAGAGTGGTATTTTGAGGAAAAAGAATTTCAATTCCAATAAGAGGCCAGATTCATTCAAGCTGTAGATCACTTAGCAGCTAATATGCTTTTTCTCCCTCTATTGACTACAAGAGTTGCCCAGGACACAAAGGCCATTATCCAAGTTAAAGTGATGAATATGGCATCTGATATGAGAATGATTTGTGACCATGAAATTTTATCCAGAATCAAACTAGTTCAGCTTTTATTACAACTCACAAATGCTGTAGGTCAAATCAGAAATACTGGAAACAAAGACTAGCAATGTTTTATTAGGTATTGTCATGGTTCCGCTCGAGTGGGCAGCCGAGCTCCACCACAGCCGCTCTCTCACTCCCCCTCCTCAAAGAGGAATGGGGAGAAAATATGTGAAAAGGGCTCAAGGATTGAGATAAGGACGAGAAAATCACGCAATAATTATTGTAATGGGCAAAACAGACTCGGCATAAGGAGATAGTAAGATTTATTGCCTACAACTAACAAGCGAGAGAAAACAAAGGAAAAAAAAACAAAAGCACCTTCCCCCCCATCCACCCTCTCCCACCTCCTCCCCCCGAGTGGCGCAGGGGAACGGGGGAATGGGGGTTATGGTCAGTCTACAGCACTTCTTCTCTGCCGCTCCTTCTCGGTCACTCTCGTCCCCTGTGCTGTGGGGTCCCACCCACGGGATGCAGTCCCTGATGAACTGATCCAGCGTGGGCTTCCCACAGGCAGCAGCTCTTCCAGAACTGCTCCAGATATGGGTCCGTACCACGGGGTCCATCCCTCAGGAGAAAACTGCTCCAACCTGGCTCCCCTACGGGCAGCAGCTCCTGCCGGGTCACCTGCTCCTGTGTGGTCTCCTCTCCACGGGCTACAGGTCTGGCCCGGAATCTGCTCCGGCAGGGGTCTTCCACAGGCGGCAGCCTCCGTTGGTGCAGGGCCACCTGCTCCACCGTGGTCTCCTCCACGGGCTGCAGCGTGGAACCCTGCTCCACCGTGGTACTCCATGGGCTGCAGGAGGACATCCTGCTTCACCATGGTCCTCACCACAGGCCGCAGGGGACTTCTGCTCCGGCGCCTGGAGCACCTCTCCCCCTCCCTCTACACTGACCTTGGCACCTGCAAGGCTGTTTTCTCACTCCCTTGACTCTCCCGGCTGCTGTGTGGCGCAGCGTTTTTTTCCCTGTCTTAAATATGCTCTCACAGAGGCGCAAAACAACATCGCTTATTGGCTCAGCTCTGGAAAACAATGGGGCCCTTCCCAAACATGGGGCAGCTTCTAGATCTTTCTCACAGAAACCACCCCTATGGCTCCCTGCTACCAAAACCTTGCCACATAAACCCACTACAGGTATGGCATGGGATTATTCTTCAAGTGAAAGCCAAGTAACGATGGTCTCAGCAAGCACAAAAATACTTGGCAGAGATTACAGTGTTTTTTTTCTAATTAGTTTAACATTTCTTAGTCATTTGTGCTCTTAATGCATCTCAGGCCGTAAACAACTCAGCAGTAGTAGAGAATGTTAAGCAACTGCTAATTATACTGAATTATGGTACACATCTTTGAGATGCTTTCCCCCAACATTTCTAAGCCCCAAATTTGCATTAACAACTGTGTTACAAAATTCCTGACATGGATGCTGTCAAACATTGTCTTCATTAAAAACTCAGAAATACAGATCTAGCTTCAGTACTTCAAACGGATTATTAGGAGCCCTCAATGACTGGAGACCTTTGGATTCATGTTCAACTGAATGTAAAATATATTATGAAAACTATCTTGACCTCCTTATGGGTAAATCTCAGCTTTCCCACCAACTGCATGTTTCTTTTTTATTATTATTTTTTTTTTTTTCCAAGATTACGGTTGACTTTTATACCATCATTTTCTTGTTAAAGAATGACTTATTGTGGTCTTCAGAAACAATTCAAGAAGCAGAGAAATTTAGTCCAAGTGGGAATCCCAAAGCAGAATAGAAATATTTTATATTTTCAGAATAGAAATTTTGCTGTTCCAAGAGACTTCTGAAGAACAACTAGTAAGAGAGGACTTAGTTATGTAGGTGAAGAAAATATCTAGTTTAATTTGAGAAGTCCCGGAACATCTCACCTTACCTACTCTTGCTGTTCCCCCAGGGGTTCTGCCTTCAGGATTTCTTACATGCCAGTACCATGTAAGTGTCTGAGATATTTAGAGAGAGACTAATTGAAATAATGTTTCAAATCAAATCCTCTGTGGGTCATAATATTAACACATTATCTATAACTTAGAGAGGAAGATATATATGTATATATTAATGGAATTTGAATCTGAAATAGGCATATCTGTAACTAAGTTCTTCAGACAAGATTTCCAATAATTTGTCACTGTTTCAAACTGAAAACATGGATATGCATTGATAAGAAAAGATAAGAGGTGCACACGCACACGCGTATATATTAATGATTTCCCCTTCTCAGAATTTACAGAACTTGCTCAATGAGAAAATTCTTTCATCAATGAGAAAATCAAAATAAAAAACCTTCATAGAAAATATGGGTTCAGAAAGGAGTTGCTCAGACAAACAGAGAAGTAGAGCTACTGCACAGGACTTGTGACTGTTTCAATAGTAAGCTTTTCTATGCCTGGACACTAAGTCTCTGAGTATAACATTTTACAAAGTGTTTTCTTTACCTGCCAAAACTTTGGGGCCATCTTTTGGTGGGTCAGTGGGGAACAGCAGAGAGATGGTATTACCCTTCCTTGGCTGAATTATCCATTATGAACTCTGAAACAGGAGGCACCATATACTATTTGATTTATAGATATATATATATATACACATATAATATATGGTATATATATAATATATATATACATGTATATATACACACACACATATATTTTCTATATACACATACACACTTTTTAAAATTATGGTTCTTCCTCTTACTGTGGATTTTTTCAAGTTGTTCTGTAGCCTGGCATTTAAAATTATATAACTGTGTATGAGGTAGCTAACAGTTGTCATGTTTTAGATATGCATCAGCTAATAGATTTTTAATCACACCGTCATTCTAACTCCACTGAGTTGAATATTCAGTGTTTTCAACAGTAAACTACCCTCTTAGTTACTTTTGCATTGCAAAGTGGAACACAGATTAAGCTCTATGCTAAAACCAATTCAAGCTGGTTAAGTCTACATGGTACAATGAACTGGCAAAATTATTGCCTCTGATTCCTAAAGCAACATAAAATACATTTGCATGGCAGCAGTCTTGAGCTAATTATACCTGCCACTCATAGTTAATTAACTAAGGTACAACATAATGCTGCTGTTAACTTCCAATTAGAGATGCAGTTCATGTCAAGAGACCACAGGTCTTTCTATTGCACTGTATGGTAACGCATGGATGTGTTCCAATACAGCAGCAGAAGCCCACAGTAATATAACAATAAAGAGCTGCTCTTTAAATATATATGAAGAGTATATACCATATATGAAGAGTATTTTGCACTACCCTGAGAAATACTCAAGTGAAATAAAACTAATTCTTTATTAAACTCAGATCTATCACAAATTGACTCCTTACAAACTGAATGAAAATTAAAGTGACTTTTCCAAATCCTTATACTTAAACATGTTGGAACTGAGGGAAAAACGTACGTGGAAAAACAATGATTTTCAGAAGCTAAAATGTTTTAATGACCAGGCCCTTATTAAATTTTTAGAAACACCTATTTTTTATTGAAACAACTCTCGCTCCACTAAGAGATTTCAATTCAAAACAAATATATTTCATGTTTAACCAATTTTAATGTTTTGTTTTTCTGTCTGTTCCCTTTAAGTAAACTGCACACTGCCGTAAGAAAATAAAGACAACTTTTTGAATATTAATTATAGTTCCCTTAAAGTCTCCTAGGTCATTAAAATATGATTAGCCAAAGGCTTTTCTTAGTTAGAATGAATAATACACACCAAATATAGAGAAAATATAGAGAACCATTTAAAAGTCTATAATGATTACCTTACTGAAATTCAGTTAATGAGAAAAATCCATCTCTGTTGGTTCTGTGACATGAGTGAACAGTTCAATTCCCAAAGAAGTACAGCATGACAAACACAATTCACAGCACCTGGACTATCAAGTTAGCCACCACATACTGCAGGGTCTGCAGGCTGGTAAGAAGCACATGGGTATTCCTGCTCAGTACGTTACCTAAAGTCTCCTCTTTCTAACTCGTTTTTATTAGATTACTTTAAATTAGTTTTGTGCCTTGGTTTATTAAAAAATGAATCTTGTTTCCATAGCAATAAATTTGTTTTACCAACTTGTAATAAATGGACATATTAAAACATTTGCAAAAATGGATTTCCATTTCAGCTCGGACGTAAGCAAGCATTAGGTATATCTGTCCACAAAGAAATGGTATATGCAAATTTACATCACATATTTAGTATTGCCAAACTCTCCTTTTGGGTGTTAGCAATAGTTCCAGTTAGAAATAAATGTAACCACAATGACCAGTTTGTAGTTTTAAGGGATTTATTTTTGTTATTCTTCCATCCCTAAATGCTCTGAAACTATCTCACTTTAATGGAAGTCAGACTGCAGCAACCTCTCAAACAGCGTAATTTATGTGATGACATATAACCAATTCATTAAATTCTAGTGCTGTCTTTTTATACAATGATAAAACCCACACCCTCACACCTCACAGGCAAAAAGGGGGAAAGGAGAGGAGGGGATGGGAGAGGAAGGGAGTGGAGAAGGGAGGTTCTTCTCTCTCAAGAAAATAAAGGACAAATAAGGAGCTACAGCCCAAGCTCAAACATAGAATCAAAGCATGTAAAGAGATGCAAGCAGTGTAGGCTAAACCAGCAGAAATACTGCCTCATCCCTGCCTGAGCATGCAGGGATGGGGTTAGAAGAGCCAAAGCCCACATGCAGCTGAACTGGACTAGAGACATGAAGGAAAGGCTTCTGTAGGTACATATCAGCAGCAAATGGAAAATTAGAGAAAATACAGAGCCACTGCTGAATCAAGTGGGGGACCATGTCACAAACAACATGTAAAAGCTGAAGGTCTCTTCTTCACTTCAGCCTGTACCAGTAAGATCAGCCTTCAGGAATCCTGGGCTAATGAGACCTGCAGGACATTCTGGAACCAGGAAGAACTACACTCAGGGAATAGGATCTGGCTAGAGAACAGTTAAACAAACTGGACGTATATGGGGACATACCAATTGTATGCACCCACGAGCACCCAGAGAGCTGACTGATGTCACTGCAAGGCCACTCAGTTGTCATGAAAAGGTCATAACAATTAGGGAAGATTCCTGAAAATTAGGAGAAAGCACTACAAGGATGTCAGTGACATCTCCAGGAAGGGCAAAAAAGTGAATCCAGGGAACCACAGACCAGTCAGCCTCACCTGCATCCCTGTAAATGTGATGGAGCACGTAGCATGGAAATGGCTTCCAGTATTACAGACAGGAAAGTGATTGTGAGTAGCCAGCATGGATTTATGAAGGGAGAATCACTTTTAACCAAACCAGTAATCTTCTGTGATAAGAGAATGGGATCAGTGGAACCAGGGACAGCAGTAATGGTTTTTATCTTGAGTTTAGCAAAGCTTTCAGCTGTCTCTCATTACACCTTCACAGATCAACTGATAAAGTAAAAATCAGACAAATGTATGGTAAATGAGGACTGAAAACTGGTTGACCTGCTGGACTCAGATGGTTGTGAACAAGGGCACACAGTCCAGCTGGAAGCCAGTCACTAGTGGTGCATGCTAGGCATTATGTCCCCTACAGTTTAACCTCTTTGTAATACACTGATCATCATTACAGATGACCAGATACAAAACTGGGAGGAGTAGTTAATGCACCAGGCAGTTTTGCTACAATTCAGAAGGACATCAACAAGCAGGATAAATGGGCTGACAGGAATGTTGTGAAGTTCAACAAAGAAAAGTGCAAAGTCCTGGAAAGGGAATAACCTGCACATGAGGAGGAACAACCCCACACACCACTGCAGGCTAGGACTGACGGGCCAGAAAGCTGCTTTGCAAAAAAGGTCCTGAGGGTCCTGGTGGACAGACAGCTGAATATGAGCCAGCAATATCCCCCCCAGCAAAGACAGCATCCTTTGTTGCATCAGCAGGAGTGCTGTCAGCAGGTTGGAGGAGATGATCTTTCCGCCTCTGCTCAGTCCAGGGGAGATTTGTCTCTGGTGCTGGGTCCAGATCTCATCTCCTCAGTACAAAAGAGACAAGGACATGTTAGAGTGGGTGCAGCAAAGGGACAATGAAGATTTATGATCATACGAGAAGAGGCAGAGATAACTTGGACTGTGTCTCAAGAGAAATTTAGCAAAGTGCATAAGTACCTAATGGAAGGAATAAAGTTGATAGAGCCAGACTGTTCTCCATGGTGCCCACTAGGAGAAGAGGTAAATGGGTACAAAGTGAAAAACAGGAAATTCCACTTAGGTGTGTTTTGATTCCAGGATAAAATAATAATAATAATAATAATAACAACAACAACAACAACAATAACAACAACAACAATAATAATAATAAACGAAAGAACAAGACACCTTTTTCTTCATCTTATTTTTGCTACCACTGTAAGGTGGTCAAGGCACAGGAAGGCAGGTGTGAATATCCCCAAAGATATTCAAACTCTGACAGCAGCCTAAAGTAACTGTGTTGGACTAGATGATCTCTAGATGTTCCTTCCAATCTCAGTGATTGATAGAATTCATCTAATCATTTTGTAAGCATAGAGAGACAACTCTTTCACTGCAAGCCAATAGATGCTTAATTCTTTTTTTTTTCTCTATCCCAAAGTGGCACAATTCTGTCACAATATTTGGATTTTATCATAAAGAAGGTATTACAATAGGCACTCATTTGAATATCTATTATTAAGGAGTTCTATCATATCTCTTTTCTCTGGAAAATCAGACAATACCTTATGTTAGATAAAAATGGAAAAAAAAATAAACATTTTAATGGATGTAGCAGAATAATAGATGATTGTGTATAAAGCAGATATTATCAGGCAGACTAAATTATAACTCACCTCACACTTCTGCCATAGCTATTTTGAACATCTACCGAGTTCAATAAAGATCATACCCAGTTGCTAATCACTGTGTCACCACTTCGTGTTGAATCCTCCTGAATGCACACGCACACACACAAACACTGCAATGTGATTCAAGTTTCAACTAATTATAGCTTGGAACAGTTTGAGAAACAGCAACTACATACAGGTAATTGCATCTTCAACAGAGAAGCATTATAAGTTACTAGATGCCTGCAAAGGACAGGTGGTTAGTACAGGTGTCCAGGACTAAAGAAAGCAACATTCAAACAAAACAGGCAGATCAACAGAGAAACAGACGTGTAACACACATTCACGAAATGTATATATTCACAAAATGTATATATTCACTAACTCTTCAGGCTAAAAACGTGAGGACTTATATGAGGACCTATAGGCAGAATAACTCACAAAATGAGTAGCTACAATTCACGAAAGTACACCTTCTTTGTAACAATACTTGAACTCATTCTAACTACAAGGAACACATAATTAAGGTCAGTGATGTAACTTACCCTTGTCAATTCTAAAACAGAAGACTGGTAAATGATTGAAATAAACAAACACTGAAGTTCTGGTGTTGTTATGATGCACAGAAAGGCTGAGAGCAAAATCTTTTTTTCTTCATGCTTTGTAGTACTTGAGGAAGTTAGGAGAAAACAACATGGAAAGAAAAACCTGGCCAAAATCACAAACGAAACCCGAGGAAATGTATTTCCAAACTGATACATCATGACAGGAAATACATCTACAAAACACCACAGGATATTGAAAATATGCATTTTTTTTTTCCCCCAAAACTGCGAATTGGCCAGCTTGTTTTTCTTCATTATAAACAGTAATTATGAGTCAGACTCTGCTGCTCTCGTTTCAATTCTTGTTTATGCTGAGTAGCATTTGTTGCAAAAACTAGGCCTCACAAGTAGCCTCTCTATGAAAAAAAATATTCTCAAACTAAGGATGCCAAATAGTAATCAAGAATATTTTGATCCTTTTCTAAAGAAGCTCAATGCCCTGCATCTTACTTATCTTATTTTGAGCATCTACTCAAATACGTCTGCCCAGAACAAAAAGAAACTTCAGTTCCTTCAAACTGCTTAACAATATGACACATCTCTCAGGAGCTTACAGAGCACAGAAACAGAAAAGGATGTAATACTTTTTATTGATCAAATGTGATTTTGTGTATGTGTGTGTGTTTTGACCATGTTCAGATACCAGCTTTATCTTTTTCAGTAGCTGTCTAAAACACCAAGAACAAGAACAGATGGCAATGTACTTACAATAGAGTCTTGACATGATAGTAAGACAAAAACAATTAGCAAGTGAACTTTGCTTTGCTAGCTGGGTTCTAGAAGTATTTGTGCTGATGACTCCTAGTGACATAAAAACCTTGGTTAACATAAAAATTAGTCACCTGCACTGGCTTCACTTTATGGAAGGGACTGTAAGTTGCTTTGATGTCAGTCATACAATCAAATTTGATCCAACTTCTATGTAAGATTTCATAAAATCAGGTAGCAAATAGCAGAAAACAGATGTTCCACTCTGAATTCCTAACACAAGGGCACTGTGTGTCAAACCACGGGACCAAAGGATAGAGAACTGGTGGGAAGAAATTCTGCACTTACTGAAGTTGATGTACTTTGCCACTGATTTCCCTGGGGTCAGGATTTCATTCTCAAACAGGGAACTGCAAAATGGAATGGCACAGTGATTTACAGACAGTGCTAGAAGTGGTACGTGTTCTTCCACCAAGAGTATGAAAAGAATACTCAGGACTAACAGAGAAATCTGAAATATAAACAATGGCAGATAATGAACAAATTGGAAAAGAGGCTAGTGCTTGTGATTTTTAGACATGTAATCAGAGCCCTATCGCAAAAGGCTTAAGACAGCAGCAGAGAACAAATACAGATGATACGTTATTAGCATTACTTTGAATTTAGTTTATTTTCTGTAAATGCTGTGTTGGAGTTTAAGCCATTAAGGAAGAACAGGAAAAAAAAATCAGTATTTTTCTGGCAAATTTATAAAATGAGTTTATTTAAAGAAATGCATGACACTGATAGCAACCTCTAACAATGTCTATGGAAACAGCAGTTAGGACAATAGTAAGTTCACATAAAAATATATCTTATGTAGGTTTTTTGTGTGTTTATAAAAACACATACATACTACTTGCATTATATAAATTAACTAGTATACAAAAGCTTACAAAATACACATTTAAAATAGATATAAAGAAAAAAAACAATATAGAAACTGGTAAAACAACAACAACAACACATAAGGCTGTTCTTTCAACACTGTGCTACTTAACAAGGAAGGGCTCTTTCAACAGAAATAGAGGGAGATGAAGAGCCATCCAATACATAGAATCTCCTCAAATGAAAATTGGCTATGTCCACATAAACAGGACTACACCTAAGTGATAGCATAGACAAAGAAAAAAAAAAAAAAAAAAAAAAGTGTAAACAGACTCTGACAGATTAGATGTAAGCCAAAAACACACACAAAAAAATGTTTCATATGAAACACAGCTCAAAATCACTGACAAAACTGAAGAGCCTGAGCTATGTACTAGAAACAGTGAGTTATTACTGGTAATGACAGTGGTGCTTGCAGCAGACAATCAGTGTAAGATCTGACTGCCAGTGCACCTGCAAATGTTAAGTACTGCTTTCTGTGAGACTGCTAAAATGTCTTCCTTAAATAATCTTTACACGTCCTCACAGCACGTCCTTTTCACTTAGTTTACCATCTTTGCTGCATTCTAAATTTGTTATTGCTTCCTGTATGTGCTTCCAGCTACTTATATCCGCCTTTTCATGAAAGTAGACGCAAAAAATACAGTGAATTTTTTCTAACAACAAAATCTAAACAGAAAATTACTTCTTATCAGCTTGCTTTTGTGATAACAAACCAAACTACCCCATGAGCTGGTTGGAAGCCAATGGTCCCAGAACCAGGGACTTGATTTACAAGATGGAACCCTGAGTTTTGAAAGTGACAACTCAGTTACTGGGCTGCTCCCCGAGATCTCACTACCTAGACTGGAAGGAAAGTCTCAGCTAGTTTTCTGGATGTTTGACTGCAGAGAAGGTGAAGGGACAGGAGAAGGTGAAGAGACAGGAGATGCTTCCCCGATTTCCCAAATTAGCTAGTTAGTGGGCTGAGAAGTGCTTTGTTAGTTGGAGAATATTACACCTGTCAATAAATATCAAACTGTTTAACACATGAAATATATTAAACTTGTCAACAAATCTGGTTAGTCTGACATTGTGATTACACAAGATGCAGTCTGATACAAACAAAAATTCTGGCTAATTCTGAGAGCAGCTGTGTGACTTCTCTGTTTACAGCTCTACTGCAGCATGCCAGGTTAATCCAGACCTCCATTTCTGTAACTGTAATTTTGCAAGAAAACTCCTGGGCAGACAGGTATTTATGTGCCCGATTTGCGGGCTCCTGCAATGCACATATAAGCCCTTCTATCTACAGGGGTTTCAGCAAGATTTATGTAGGTAGCAACCAAACAGATTTAGCAGTCTGTCTGAACACATTACACAGTATAATCAATGCCCAACGTATATTTAGGCACCATATTGGTCCTACAGATAAGCAGTAAAAAATGTCTATTTCAGAAAGTTTGATCCTGAATGTCAACATTTAAAGCAGCAATACCATAGAATGATTGCACGTGTATAATTTTGTATTATTAAAAAAAATACTTATCTATGCCTATTATTATAAAACATTTATACAACCCATCAACTTTGCATGATCTTTGAAAGACTATAAAAGGAATAAGTCCCTTCCTGGAAGATTTTCTAGTCTAAGTTAGGCAAAGAAGAGTTAGAATATGCTTAAAACAGACAAAAGAGAGGAATTTAGAAAACATTAATCAAAAGTGTGACTGTATTAGGGACAAAAAAATATTTTTGTTTTTCATTGCACAGAGCAATTTAAGGTAGGATATGAGAGATGAGATGGAAAACCATGAATGGAACCAAAAATGAAGAAGCAGTTGATAAACAAAAACAGGATTCTCAGAGAACATTATTTTGAAAGGGAATACCACAAATACCTACAGTAGAAGATATTCTGAAGAAACAAATACAGACAGACCAACAGAAAAGGCAACACAGCCTGAAAAAGTTCAAACAGAGATTAAAAGGAGTTAAAGCCCTCAAAACTTATGATGCCTTTTCTCCTGCTACAGGAAGCTGTAGTTGAAAAGCTGATATTTTTCATAGATATTACTGTAAATTTGCTCTTCTGAAAATAAATAAATAAATAAATAAAAATTAAAAAACAACCCTACAGCATCATGTACTATCATACCAGTGATAGTACAGAAACAATTCCTTGCCTCAAAAAGAGGTCTCTTTTTTTGTGCCAGTGAGGCAAGTGGGATGGTGACAGGCCCAGGCAGCAAAGGGCAAAATAGGATAAGGAGAGCATTCCTATTTTCTCAGGCAAGGCTGAAGCGAAATGCTTCAACATATGTCCTTTCTGATATAATGATTTCACCTACCACCCTAAGAGCCTTACCATGGCAAACATTTTTACAATAACCACCTGAGCCTGTCAAGCCATCAAGCCTGTCATTTTGATGTTTATTTTAATCCAGTTCTAATATTTATCAGAGCCACTGGTGTTTGAGATTGTGGTAGGGTCAAAGGCTACCCCTATAGAGACAAAGCACCCCAACTGATCAGTTGTGCCTCTTAGCCATCTCAGTTCCTATGCCTAACGTATTTTGTATGTCGTCAGCAAGGAACCATTCCCATATCAATGCTTTTGTGAGCACTGAGAATTAGGAAGATGGGCAAAGAGAAGAGAACTATGGCCTACAAATGCTAAAACATCATTCTGGATGCAGCTTAGGGCACCAGTGACAGGAGCAAAAGACAAAAACTATTAAAAGTATTGTGTCTAATGCACTGACCAAGAAAGGAAATGATTGAAATTACTGTGTTTTTTTTTTTTGTTTGTTTGTTTTGTTTTGTTTTTTGTTTGTTTGTTTATTTTTCCTTTTTTTTCTTTTTTTTTTTTTTTCTGGTACATTGCAAAAGCACTTGGTAAGTTGGTTCATGTTCACTTGCATGGAAAAAGCATAACTGATTGAGTTAAGAAACCAAGTAAATAAATAAATAAACAAATAAAAATAAATCTTCATCAGTTCTCATTGCAGAAGATGGGCTGCATTTTCAAAAAAGATAATCGGTATTTTTAGTAGTAATGGGCCTTGATTTTTCCTAAATTCCCAGAATATATCGTTCCCAAATTTGGGCTTCAAGCAAATCTGCCTTGTATGCAGTCTCATAAATTACAGTGTTTCATGTTTACTAAACTTTATTCATACAAATATACACAAAACTAGGAAGAGTTTTAAACACAGAAGAGACCTAAACTTCAAAATTTGCCATTGACTTAGCACAGAGTTCGCATATCAAGTTCATCCACCATAAATGAATGACTTCTAGATGGATTTTTTTGACAGTGGACTTATCCCCATACCTTGTTAAAATGAAATAAACCCTGTAACACAGACCTTCTGAAACATGCCGCTTGTTTCACTGGACTGCGCACACACAGGCTGATAAATCAGGACACAGGACAACTGCATTTGCACTTAATTGCCCTGCAGAAAAATAGAGAATTAGAGTAACTATTCCTCGGTCGCCGACTGGATTAAGCCCATGAAGGAGTGGTTTATTTATTATATTTTAAGGTATGTATATTAGATCTTGACATGCAGCTAAAAGGTCAGGTTTTAATTTTACAAATTAAAATAATTAATATGTAAACCATCTACTTCTAACAATGCAAGACAAAACATAGATTACTGTAAAACATATTTTTCTCCTACCAATGACTCATAAATCACAGTGCATTTGTTCCTCTCTCTGAATATATATTTATTAGCACCACATGTAGGTGGAACATTATGCCAAGGCTACAGTTGCAGAGAAGCATACTAAGATGTACAATGACTTCCTAGAAGTGAACATACTTTCAGTATATTTTTAGCAATGTTACATATTCTTAATCACATAGAAGAAATATTACATAGGTAGTCCAGATCTCTGTGCTGCGAAGTCCCATAACTAGGTAGAAAGTAGGAGAGAGGGAAGGTAGAATATTAATAAAGAATTCAATACAGTAGTTTAGACATGACATCATTTCAATTGGTTACATTAATAGTATAAGAGATATTTTTGCAATGGGGGTTTGAATGTACTTTAAAGAAGTTGTTTGTAATAAAAAGAATAAGCAAGTGGCAGATATGCATAAAATGGGGGGGAGGGAGGCAACTTAATTAACATATAATGGACAACTCTCTGAGTCCAAAACACTGTAGTCATGTAACAAAGTCCTATAATATTAACCACGGGAATTATAGCTCCTAATACCGAAAAGGACTTTTAAATTTAAGCTTTCTGCAAAGGATCAAACAATCTCATCCCAAAGTGTTTGCATTTACCACCTAACCTCTATCTACTACTTCCGTGAGAGCTTTCAAACACTGGATTTACCCCTTTTATCCATCTGTAAGTTTTTATGTACTCAGATAAGTTTTGCTCAGTTCTAAATCGAGCTTTTCACTTATCTAAGCTGCATTTGGTCAGAGATTTGGAAGAGGAAAAAAAAAAAAAAAAGAACTTTTCATTTTTGAACAGTAATGCCTTACCAGCAAGCTAACTAGTTGTAGCAGTCATTACCATAAGAATCAATTATTCAGTAAATTTATTTCAAAGTATGCATATTGTCTAAAAAGACAAATGAAAAATAATCCTGAATATTTATATCGTACTAGAGGAGACATCTCTGGTGGATCTTCACCTGGAATATGTATTCCACAGTACTTATCAGTACTTCCTGCTGTAAAATCTGCATGCCTCAAAGTTCTAGAAACATGTATCTTAAACACCCTAGTCACACAGAGAAAAATCTGCTTCTTACATCCAACAATGCCATCTATATACTCCTTCATGCTGTCTACAACCAATGGGGTTTCAAAATGTCTCTCAGAGTCTTGCTGAATGCCAGAAAGCCCTGAGCTGCCAGCAGCTCAGAACAACTACTGATGCCTCTGGCCCCAAGCTGGCCCCTGCAGCACAAGACGGGGCGGGCAGCAGGAGCACGGCTTACGATCTTTCAGGCAGTACCTGCGGAAATTCAACACATCTCTGAAGTGGGGAATACCTTGCTTTTACTCAGTTACCTCAATCATCTATAGCTTAAAATGAGTAATATGGAATGTAACACATATTCAATTACAAGATTTCCATCAGGTAACACTACTAAGTGTTTATAAAGGATACAGGTGAAGAAATGAAAGCAGAACTATACTTAAACCACTTTTACTAGGAGTTACCTCAAAAAATTTTCTGTTCCTCATACAGTTATGTTTCCCCACACTTCTCACCTTTTTTCTGGGAAAGCAGTAACATGTTTCAAGTTTTGTGCTACCTTTAACTACTACAAATCCTGCCAGAAAGCTCATCCACTGAAAAATTCATCTTCCAGAGCACTCCCATTAGATGACACCATTGGTAATGCTCCTCTCATCCAACTGCCTTTGGGTGAAGAATGAGTTCCTGTGGTAGATTTTTTCTTTGAGAGGATCACAGATTTCATCTTTCATTCTGAAGTTTTTCTCAGCCTCATACTTACTAAAGAGTCTGGCTAATCCTAAAATTAAAACTAAGAGATTATTTCCCTTCCTTTGGAAAGGCTGGTGCCTGAGGACTGAAATGCAAGGGAAGAAGGAGGCTCAGGGGCGACCTTATTGCTCTTTACAGATACCTTAAAGGAGGCTATAGCGAGGTGGGGGTTTGTCTATTCTCCCACATGCCTGGTGACAGGACGAGGGGGAATGGGCTTAAGTTGAGCCAGGGGAGTTTTAGGTTGGATGTTAGGAAGAACTTCTTTACCAAAAGGGTTGTTAGACATTGGAACAGGCTGCCCAGGGAAGTGGTGGAGTCACCATCCCTGGAAGTCTTTAAAAGACGTTTAGATGTAGAGCTTAGGGATATGGTTTAGTGGAGAACTGTTAGTGTTAGATCAGAGGTTGGACTTGATGATCTTGAGGTCTCTTCCAACCTAGAAATTCTGTGATTCTGTGGAATTCCACCACATCTCATCTCCAAGAACTCTGGGGTGAGGGATACTGAGAAATGGAGGAGCCTATTTATGACAATCAGGTAAGCAAAGGGGAAGGAAATTGAAAGAACCAATAAGCAAGTCTAAAGCACAGTGGTTTTTATTGTGTTGCAATGTGTTTGAAAGGCATTTCTATTAGAGAGATGAAGAGTTTTGTGTTGAAGGTAATATGAAGTTCAGGTACCTGTCTGGGATAAATGGTCACACTGATCTTTGTCAATAGTTTCCAGTGTTGCAGTAAAAAGGGTAGATAAAAGAACAAGACATTTTGGAAACAGAGAAGCTCTGTCTTTAGCATAAGAATTTATTGAAAAGTAGGAGATGGAGTAGTAGTTATGCATGATGAGACCCCATGGATATTTTTTAGTGCTATGTTTTCTCCTCTAAAGCATAAGATAAAACTTACTGGCTGCACTGGGTCTGGCTGGGATGGCAGCTGGGGTGGACAAAAGGGTGGGAGGCAACATAGCCAGCACAGCTGACCACAGCTGAGCAAAGGGCAAATTCGTTCCATAAAACACCATCTTCAGCGTAATTGTTGACTGGGGTCAACTCACCACACTAGCGAAAATGCTGAAGTTGGCTAGAACAGCTAGCACAGAGAAGAAAGAGATGAGGTGAAAAAATAGGGACAAAAACAGTAGGAAGCACAGCTAGCAGGAGAGATAAAGGCACAGGGAGTGAGGGGAAAAGGTGTGTGAAGCATGGACAGAGGGATGAAAGGCAGGGCAATGAGTAGCACAGAACAGAGGGGCTGGCAGTGTGAAAGGCAGCAAAATCAGTACCAGGTGAGATCAATACACCAACTCAGCTTAAATGCAGCCTTACCACCCACCAAGACTTCAAAAATCTTGAACAATGAGTGCCAATTATTACAGGAGAGAAAAAGCAACTAGTTGACCTGACCATTGCTTCCTCTGAAGAAAACAGTAAATTATTATTGGTATAGTTATGCTTTAAAAAAATAAGTACCTGTATTGTGTTTACTTAGAGTTCTCATGTTTCCATTTAATATAAATGTGTTATTAGACATTTGATTTCAATTTCATAGCTGTTTGATATTCTTCAATGCATAATGCATTTTTCACTACAATTACATCTTGATCTTCTATATTAAAAAAAAATAAAAAATGACTCAAACACCTAAAAAGATAATTGTGTAGTTCTTTAATGGTGAACACCTGACACTAATTACTAATTTAGTTATATATATATATATATAAAATTTCATGCATGTGCCTCATCTCCAATCTCTTCCTTTTTGGTATACCACAAAAGCAACCTTTCTATAAAACTTACCTTTCTATTAATATTACAACCTATTAATTAACCTGTCATGTTCTTAGGTTGCAGTTATCAGTTACTTAATACAAGTGTATCTCACATCATGACTTTAATTAAATGTGGTGTTATTTTACACCAATGTCATTTCCTCCTAATATAAGTTTACTTAAAAGTGATAAAGTCAAGGAATTTCACAGTACACTGAAGGAATCATTTCCATCCATAGATTAAGGAAAAGCAGTGCTTTACAGCAAAGCAGCTAAAATTGGAAAACAAAACGTAAAGACATCTGGCAATTTCTTTGCAGATTTGTTGCATAACACCCAGACTTCGAAGGTTTGGTCTAGTAACACTCAAATAGCTCATGCAATATATCTATTTATGTAGGTGACTACAGAAAGTCATGCTATCTAAAATAACTGTCACACCAAACGTAAGGAAACAAGTATTCTCTTATTATCCAAGGTTAAAAAGTACCCTAATAGAAAAGACCAAATTACCAAGCAGAAAGAATGGCATAATTTTGTGGCCTGGAGTAACACGCAAGTCAGAATTTCACAACATCCATAGGAGCTAACAAGGATCTTTCTACCTAAACTCCTCAAAACAAATAAAGTTCTGTGCATATTAGTTGACCACAAAATAATTCAGCTCAAGATCTGTTCACAACAACGGCAAAAGAGGGGCAATGTTAGTAGAACACCATTTCTATATAATAGGTCTCAGCAGCCTGGTACCCAAGGCAATTTCCTGCTTTGTTTCTATCATTGGTCAGTTCCAGAAACTGATACAGCTATGCAAAAGGCAAAAAAATCCTTGGATATATCTAGCAAAGCTTTTCTATCAGCAGACCTATGTCCACCAGAGGCATATGACTGCTAGATGGAAAATTCCATTTGGAATGCTACACATACTTTTGTCACAGGTTAAGCTTTCTAGAATTTATGCTGATGGAGGTGCAGATGAGAGCAAGTAGACCAATATAAAAGTAAAGGAACTGGTCTCAATTAACCACACCAAAGGCCAAGGAGAGAATAAGAACCATTCCCTGCAAATTAATCTGGATGCAAATACCAGGGAGAAAGAGATAACTCAACTAAACAAAGAGGCTGGCAGAATAAGCTCTGAATAAATCAAGTTGGTGACTTGAAGAAAGCTCCCAGTCATTGATGATGTGAGGATCTGAAACGGCTTCTCAGTAGGTGCGCTGGGACACAGGCCAACTGCTGACAAACCTGGTCATTTATTCAATCACAGGACACAGCTCCTTGTGAAGTGTGTCTGCAGACTCAACAAGTCGGGCCTGCTGTGGTCTCCTGGTCATACAAGAAGGGTTACATCTTTCCTCTGATATCATCTAGCTTTTTCTTGTTTCATCATGACAAAAATAAATATATATATAACATGTATACATTTTTAATATATTTATTTATACATATATAAAGATAATTGCTATGTATGTCTCTCACTAACCTTTCCACAATGCTTTAGTTTCCACTACCATCATACAGCCATTTCTGAGATCTAACATTACAAGTCTCTCACTGCCTTGGCACTGCAGCGGTTCCCACACCACTCGATTAGAACTCCTGCTATTTGCTGTGCAGAACAACACCCCTCACTACTTACTCCATCACAGAAACTAACAGGAAGCTATAGGGAATCCAGCAGCAGGGTGTGGCTGATCAAGAGGAACTTCCAAAGAGCATCAAATATCTTAATAAATAGCAGCATCTACCATCTCCCATTTTGGAGACCCCCACAGGGAAAGTGCCCAGGAAAGGCTGGGGTGTTCTTCCCTACCACAGCTATTTTAGCTGTATGGATTTACCTTTTGCAATAATTGACTGGAAAAAAAAAAAAAAAAGACCACCTCTGTAGAGCCTCAGGTAAAACCCATATACCCATTCTCCTTCTATCCTGCAGCAGCTACTTCAGCTGGGCTATCAGTACAATACAGTAATGCAGACAGTTAACTCAGGAGACTTCAAGAAAGAACACAACTTTTCATTGATGCTACAAATCCCAGACAAAGTAATATCCTAAACTACCTACTCGCAGTGCTTTAGTCCATACTTCTGAGTACAACTTGAAAAATGGTTCTGTTTATTTTATCTTATCACATTAGCCTGGTATTACTTTTTGCTCATAACCATTCAGACATGTTTGGCATTTAACATATGCTATTTTGGAAAAGATTCTAATCTGTTAAATAAGTTTTAGACTTATCTGACAAGGCATTTTTCTTGCATATTGCTATCTGCAGATGGTGTGATGAAAGATTAAAAAAAAAAAAGGCAGCATCTCTCCCTTCCCTACAAGCAGCTCCCACTCCACAAATCTTAGCAGTTACAAGGTAGCATGTCAGATCTTGCATAACGGCTTTTGGACTCTAAATTGCAAATTTTCTGTTAAATCTCCGAGGTAATTTTATCTTAAAGTTGTAAGTATACAGAGGTATACAGAACTGAAATTTATATTACAGTTCCAATTAGTTATTTAGGAGAGGGATGCTCTTCTTTAAAATGGAAGAGGAGAAAAAAAAAAAGAAAAAAGCCTCGGGATATTGTGACCGTCTTAGGCAGCAGGCAGCCCCAACACATATAGCAATTAGGGTTGTCAAAATCCCCTATCAGAAGCCCCTGCTGCTCTAGCAACAGCAAGTGCCAGCAGGCAGCTGTGTTCCCAGAGACTGTGAACATAAACCCAGGAGAAGACAACTAGGTAGTTCATTGTGGATGATGAAGGAAGCCAGACAGATGTACTCCCTAATAAACTACTACTGTGAACTGAAAGCTGCAAGGAGCTTAAGCTTTTATGTTTTTATTTGAATAATGGCCACTGTAAGTTCTCATTTCACGAAAGGAAATGAACTTCCTTGCCTGGAGCCACCATAGTCTGAATCAATCACCCCATCAGGCATGTGGCATAGTCCACTTTATATTATCACCCTTTCAAAAAAAAAAAAAAAAAAAAAAAAAAAAAAAAGTATCCTGTCAGGAGCTCAGGAGAACTCAGCAGTAGAGCAGATGGACTTGCTATAGTTAGCTAAAGACTTGCTGAGGTGTGAACAAAATTGGTCAGGTTCTTTGGAAATTGGGACATTAACAGCACACCTGAGTTCTGCCTATTTATCCAGCATCTTACTTAACTGTACCAAAGCACAACTGGCTTAGGCAGCATTTTTGCTTAGGCATCTGCTGTTTCCAGAAACTGCTTGTACTCTTAACTCAGAGTAAATACAAGATAGTGGATTTTATTTATTTTTTAATTGAATGAAGATTCTCTGCGTTCAACAAGAAACAAGAACACACATGTTATTCAGCCCTACATGGAGGTGCACTGAGACAATCTAGCCTCACTCAGTGCAGAGCTTGAAGCAAGTTTTAAGCATGGGTCACAGTAGCTGCAAAAACAGTTATTTTCACTTCTTTTTTTTTTTTTTTTTTTTTTTTTTCATTAGTAGGCCCTTGAGGCCTTGGCATTCTTCATTCTTGTCAATTTCTCATGGAAATTCTTTGTCAATTTTTGATTAACTATCAGAAATAAAATGTCAAATTCACTGCTTTGGTACAGTCCTTTCTTTACTGAGCTTCATAGTTAAGCATGGTAGATTATTCATTTTTCTGTTTCTCAAGTTAATGTCATTGGCACTCATTACTTCACAGCAATAATTATGTGAAACACCACACGATTCCAAAAAGCTGATGGAAAATAGGGTGGTATTCTAGGAAAACAGACAACACTATTTAACACATGGTAAATGATGCATGCAATGCATTGATAAGGAAAACAATTTTCAAATATTCATTTCCAGACTTCAAAAAAACTATGTTTGTGATTCAATTATACTCATAAATTCTTAAAGTTACCTGGGGGCCGGGGAGGGGAAGTCTTCATTGATTTGTGCTGTGAAAATACCATGCCTGAAGAAGATCTGCTAACAATGGGAGAAGTTGTACTGCAAGTATACCTGTATATTGCAAGGGCATGCTCTTGAAATTAGATATTAAGCTGCATTTGAGGCTTATCCTCCTAATAGCTGTAAGACACTTCTAGTATCCAGAAGTCCTCTGCTAGGAACAGATCTGTTTTAATTTGCTGCATCAGCACCTAGGTGATTCAGGCCTGGATGTCATTTTCCCCTTTCTTTCTGAAGGGGCAGGAAATGCAAATCAAAAGAGAAAAATCAATCCACTAACAAAAGTAACACCCCTCCTAAGAAAGTATCCCTACATTTATGCTCAGGTCAGAATATTTACCCCTTGATATTAGTGGATGATGAAACTGCTAACCAGGCCTTAGAATTTGTTTGAAGGCTCTGTGGTGTCTCCTAAGAGATGCAGCAATAAAGGACAAAGAGGACTCAAGCCCCAGTAGATACAAGCTTGCAGCATGAAACAATCAACAAATTTTATAAGTTTCAGGCAAGATAAAAGAATTGTTAGAGCCTGATCTGACTCAAAGTTTATCACAGCTGTGGTTTATGAACAATGAGTAACAGGTGACCCCACCAGCTTTGCATGTGCTTCCATTTGGTACCCAAAAGGGTCATTGTAATGCAATTTGCAGGTAAAGGCTGTCACTGTTCAACTACAGACAGAAATTCTCCTGGTTGAGACAACAGTCTTAGCACATAAGCTTGTCATGTTCTAGGCATCTGGTGGAAGAGAAGGAAACAAGCCTGAAGTTTCCAGTTTTTTCTGCCTGCTGTATTCTCTATCCCATGTACACTGATAATAAAATATACTGCTTCTCCCAGCTATTCCTCAGGCTCCTTTAATTCTGCTTTCTGCAACCACTATTAAACAGAATTAAAACAGACGCAGTATAGTGAACTCTCAAAACAGGCATCATGTGTCCCTACCTCATAATTATCAACCTTCTTGATACAGTAGCATCTCACATAATGTCTTATACAGATATCAGTTAAGTCTTTTTGCCATTTGAACAGTACAATTTTCAACATACTAAGTGTGACTGAAATTACTAGCTTTTTGGGAGGAACATAGGGGGGGATAGTTTTATTTTGCTTTAAATCTATCATGCTTAATTGATACTGTTCTATTAATTTTTGGAATTTGGGGTTATTCCCCTCTTCCCCCCCGAAATTGGGATCAACTGTTGCTAAACTGTTTATTCATCAAGAAGGCAAAGCAAATTTCAGTTTATCTCCAATGAATTATGCTAATGAATGCTAGTGACTGATACGTTACACATCTTTAAATAGATATGTAAGAAAGAGTAGAAGAACAGTACTTGACAGCACAGAGTCTACAGAATGCATCAGACCTAAGGTATGGCATAGATACAGGAAACAGCAATGAAACACACTGCAAGCTACACGACTGGAGGGAGGGTGTAAAGACTGTGGACAAACAAAGCAACTTTCTTATCTATAGTAAAGACTAAGCATTCCTTTAAGGATGAGAAAGGAATTTACAGTCACTCCAAGATGCCAACCCTGTTGTTCAACTAGCAAACGCAAATCAGAAATTCTAAGCCATCAGAAAAGACCAGGTATATACAATGATGTAGGAGCCTTGACAAAGCCTCCTGTACTCAAGTTGAAAGGAAATGAACGCTTTTTCTTCTGGAAACTGCAGGAAATTAACCGGTCATTCCACCTTGCTTGCACTATTAATGGAACTTAGATAAAAGATTAGAAGATCAAAATCTTAACTAAAGTGAATTTAAACTTCTGAAGAATCTTTTCAGATATTCAAAAGCAAGTTCTATGCTTCCCCTTTGATTTCAGAAGGTATTTTTTCAGATTGATGCCACAAAATGAAGTTTGGAGGTACACCTCTCCAGAATTTAGTGAGAAAGAACATTATTTTCTGTTTATAAGCTGAAAGTCATTCCTTTAAAAGAAAAAGAAAATTTACTTAAAGTGAGTCTGGCATTTCAATCGAGAGTAAATGTATTAGCTCTTAGGAAAAAAAACAATCAACATCATGCTCCACTGCAGTATCTAAACATGACAAAGGATAATAATACTGTAGGTCCTAGGATCATACTGTAGAACCACTACAATCACAGTTTTCAAGTACAACACATTCCCCCACCTGGAAGCATCCATCAAAACAGCTTTAATTATCTAAAAGTCATCATCCAGTAAAGAAACTCTAGGAATGTTCTTGTACTATGCCTGGAACAGTCACATCAATACCTGCAATATTTAGAAAAGAATGTGAAGAGGGGGTAGGTTCAGCCAAACAGAAAGCAGCAGTGCCGTATAATGAAATTGAGTATTATTTGCTCTGCAGGTTCCCTTGCTTGTTTTTTAGGCAGATGTACTTGTTGACAAACAAATAACAAATATGCAGACTAAACCCTGAATGTTGATTAACTGCCTTTCCCTCTTTGCAAGTTTATATAAGCAACAGATGCCATCATCTTTTACAAACACCACATGGTTTGTATCAGATGGTTTTACCACAACTTAGATTCCAGTATGTATTAATATAAATGGAGGTATCAAGTGAACTGTTTACCATGGAATTCTTTTTGGAAGTTAGCAGAAGCATGAGCAATATAACAAAGTTTGTTATCAGAAATAAACTCTAAGCAGAAATTAACAAAAGGGCAGTTTTGTGAGTTAATTATCCAATAGTGTACAGGAATACATATGTTACTATATTCTGTATATATATTAACACATGATGTCTATGGCAATAAATAATCTATTAATAATAAACTATTTTATGAACTTATGTTTTTTCTTTTTGCTACCTTGTTGAGACCAAGTGGATCATGGTATCATTGCCCTTTAACTGATGCACAGATCATGCCATGCATTCCTAATGGTATTGTTTTTCACATCACTACCCCAGAGGTCTCAACTGGTATCAGTGCAGTGATATTTGCACTACAAATGAGTCACCCCTCCAATCTCCTTTCATCACTAGCTTAGAAACGCAATTTACTTTGTTTACTTTATACCTAGGCATCAGTATGGACAAAGTAGGATACGGCTCTTATTTTTTTAAAATACTATAAACTGCAGACATACATATACAAGAGATGAATCTCTTTTACCTGTGCAAGTTTTTACATAATCTTTTCTGATCTTGGAGGAAACCATGAACGACATTCCAAAGTCAACCATCAAAAGAACAATAAAGCTAAGAAATTGAAAGCAGTTAAAAAGAAACTATGATTTTCAACATCAAGCATAGACCAAAATTTTGAGTTCACTTCAAAATTGTGTTAATTCAAATGTATTTACCTGAATACTCTTAAAATTAATTTGGTTGAAAAATACATGAATATAGCATCCAACTGTGAAAACACTGGACCTGTCTCTGAAATATATGTTTTGAGCATCTATCTTGTGCAGCTATTCAGTACAAGCCTTTAGACTGCCAAAAATCCAAGATGCCACATACGCTGTTTTGAATCTTTTGTTGTTGTTGTTGTTGTTTGTTTGTTTTTGTTTGTTTTTTGTTTGTTTGTTTGTTTTTTCTGGTCAAGAATGCTTCTACAATAAAAACTAAAAAAATAAACATTTTTTCATAATTTTAAAGGGATTAAAATGTAATTTGTCTCAATGACTGTAATTCTGATACCCTGCAGGGCATTTTGCCATCAGTAGCTTAAATTTAGATAGTTTCTAGTTTTTAATACACGTATGACAAAGTTACTGAAGAAATTAGGATGATCACTGTTTATATTTTACTAAAAAGGCTACATTTATTAACTTAAAGACTGTGTATACCTTTGAAAACCATTATCCTGTCTGGGCGACTCTCTACTACACTTTTTTTCTCTTCCAGAAAAAAAAAAGAAAAAAACACAAAACACAAACAGATAATTCAGAGATGGTTAAAATGAGATGTATTTTCCTACATTTCTTCTCAGTAGTTTTTAAAAAATAGGCACCAGGGAATTAAATCAATCTCAGTCTCTTAAATCAGTATAAGTGAATTATATTGATTTAGCTTAATTTACTAACAAGCTAAATTAAGGCACTCTAATTCAGGAGAATCAGGGTTGTACCAATTTAACAAAGTCAATTTAGAAACAGATTTAGTGAAAAATCAATGCAATTTGCATATATGTAGAAAAAAGTATGTTGGGAAGTATATGCTAAATAGCATTAGGAAATGGTGTCAAATATTTTGTTTCCAGCACTGACAGCAGGGCTCATTCCAGGAATTTAGAAGTTCACATAGGAAGTTACGTTCAATAATTAGTATGAAGTTTTCTTTTTCCATATTTTTACAGTCAGTAAAATGCAAGTGTGTGGGGGATCATTTGGTACATTGTGAAAAGAAATAAGTACTACTGGCTGTGAAATACAGATTATGAACGTATCACATTTAGCATCAGCAAATATAGAAAAGATCAATTCCCATCCACGTAACAAAGCACCAAAATGACAAATCAGAAGCATTAAAAGCAATAGAAATTGGGTTTTGAAGATACATATATTTTAACTTACTCAGAAGAAACATCGATTTTTTTTTCTTATTCCAGTAAAATTAAACAATAACCACATGCAGTTCCTGTTACAGAAATGAACTTTTTCCCCACAATACTAAAAAGTAAGAAAGAGTTTCTGCTAAATAAAATAAAATAAAAAGAAACCATTTTAAAGAGTTTTTGATGACATTAAGGAAAAAGATAACACTATCTTAAGAGCATCTTTTAATAGAAGCAGAGGAGCCTGTGAACTGAAACCAAAAGGGTTGTAAGAGCCTGAATAGTTGAGGAAGAGAAAATAGTGTATCTATGGTACTGTATGTCCTACTTGTCAACTGCAAGCACTGGTGAACATTTACCTGAAGTACCATTAAAAACTTAAGTATGTTTGAGCACATACTCAACACCCTAATGCTTGCTAAAAAGTCTGTCACCAAATTTTTATCTATGAAGATACTCATCTTAGCATCTAAAGTAAAGTGTTTAAAATCACTTAATGGTTGCTTGACATATCTTTCCATTGTTTTCCATAGAATATACCTGCAGAGTGAGATGCCTATTTCTAAGGGCAGCATGATCTGCCCTGATTTGGCTGAGGAGAAAATTTAAATGTGTTTTTCCACTGTTCTCATTAAGCTTGTCAACAGCACTTCTTCGAATATTTATGCAGAGTAACAACAACCAACCAACCAAGCAAACAAACACCAAGTCTAATTGTTTTAAACTAAAAGAGAGAGGACTTAGATTAGATGCTACGAGGAAATTATTTACTCAGAAGGTGGTGAGGCACAGGCTGCCCAGAGAAGCTGTGGATGCTCCATCCCTGAAGGTGTTCAATGCCAGGCTGGATGGAGCTTCAGGCAACCTGGTCTGATGGGAGGTGTCCCTGCCCATGGCGGGGGGGCTGGATTTTTAATGTCCTTTGCAACCCAAACCATTCTGTGATTCTATAATATGGTGTACTGGGTCTGGCTGGGATGTTAACTTTCCCGGCAGCAGCCCATACAGTGCTGTGCTCTGCACTTGTAGCTAGAACAGCAGTGGTATCACACCAGTGTTGTGTCTACTGCTGAGCAGTGCTGGCACAGCATCAGGACTCCCTCTAACCCTCCTAGGAGGTGGGCAAAACAGTGAGAAGAGAAACATCACCAGGGCAGCTGACCTAAACCAACCAAAGGGATGTTCCATACCAAAAGTTGTCACACTCAGCAAGAAAAAGGTGGAAAAAGGAAGATGGGTGGGCTCTCGTTGTGAAAACATTGGTCCTTCTCCCAAACACTGGCTACGTGGGTTGAGGCTCTGCTTCAAGGATATGGTCAAGCATCGTTTATTTGTGGGAAGTAGAGAGTAATTTCTTTCCTCTGTACTTCCACATAGCCTTTATTTGTTTTGTTTGTTTGTTTTTCTTTTTTTCCTTTTCCCACTCCCTTTTCCCCTTTCTGTTTTTTCCCCTTTAGCTGAATTGTTTAGTTAATAATAATCTTTCCTTATTATATAATAATTATTATTATTTTCCCTTTAATTAAATTATCCTTATCTCAACCCAGGAGCTGTTCTTTACTTTACTTCTTCCCCACCTCTTCTAAGGAGGGGGAGTGAGAGAGTGGTTGTGGTATTTAGCTGCCTAGCATAGTAAAACCACCACATATAGTAAGTCTAGTCTCTCCCCCATATAAAAATCTGAATGTACCTCCTTACAAAGTGAATGAGCTGCTATTTCCCAGCTCAGCTGAACACTAACAAAATACTTAGTAATGTCCATGTGATTCAACTTTAACTAATGCAGAAACACTTTCTTTAATCTCTTTGCTTTGGCAACACAATAAATTGTCCAATCTCGATCAGTGGATAAACATGTTTCAGTAAGCACTTACTAGACTACAATTTGTCCATCCTTTAAAATTTACAAGTTTAAAGGAAAGATCTGATTGTTTTATAGTTCTAGTAGGTTTGTCTATGAAATACTTTTCCAGCTAATTTTTCTAGGAAATGCACTTGACCAATCATCTCCTCACTGAAGAAGATACTGTTTTTTCTAAAAAATTTTTATAAACAATTTAAGCCCTGATCTTCAGTGTCAAACTACATTTATTGATCTACTGTAAAGACTAAGAAAAGAGAGCTAGCACAAGATTGCACAACATTCCAGAACAACTTGGCTGATACTGTATCATAGAAGAACTCACTATGCTTCCATATACTTCCGCAGTAATGCAACATTTCATGTACATGAACAAACTATGGATTTTGATTTTCAAAATATTTCTGTAGTTTCAAAACCTTTAAAAACTTTACTGAAGTATTCAGCAACAAGTATGTATCTGCACATTTCCAGCATCTTCTGTGAAAATTTCCATTGCATGAATCATACTGATCAAGACCAGAGATAGACAAATCAAGAAAAGTGAGAACATGGCTTTTTAAAACCCTACACATTATTAGCATTTCTGGAATCTTTGGAAATGATTAAAGCAAAATTTGGCTGTAAAAATCATTTAACATACCTACACACAAAAATGTGCTTATCAGGATGCTTACCAGCAAATCTTTTAAATTTAATGATGCTGTTCAAATTCTAAGTGTAAATATATATATACACTTATATATATATATATATATATATATATATATATAAGTTATATATATATAATCTCCGTGGCCCCATATTCATGTCCATCCCTGCCATATCCAAAGGACAACACTTTTCATTAGAGTCCCAAGTAGTAGTGGGATTTCTTTGAAATCACTGACTTGCTGAATACTCAGAATATGATTAAGCATTTTGTTGGAGAAGGATATGCAACCAATTGCATTAATCATATTAAACTCACATAAAGACTCTAAAAATACACTATTTTCATGGCATTTCCATGATTAACAGTCTTAAATAGAAAGTAGTAGTAACTCAGACGTGTCTTGCACACTGCCAAAATATTTTAAAAAGTATTCCCCGACAAAAACAGTTTATGAAATGATTTCATTGCTTTTGGGTTATGACAGGGTTGAATGATTTACTTTCTTGGTTTATTTGGGTGGAGAGACAGGAGAACTTTGTTACAAGCAATCCTCTTCTTATGGGAATACATTTTCTTTCTTTGATTTCTGTGTACAGAAGGGAAGCCTTCTACAGACCCTCTTAAAGAAAGCAGAAAGTAGATTAATACAAATTCAGAATGGATTGAATATGGCTGGACACCCAATCCTCCAAATGCTTGTTAGCGAAAATAGTCCAATCACCTTTAAAATATTGAAAGGTAAGGCCTAGAGTACTGCATGCAGTCAACAATTATTTATCAAATATTTCCACATTGTAAGCAGGAGGAGAAATCCCAAAAACAGTTCAGAACGTTATTCCCTGAAGTGTTTCATTCAGTTTTGTAACTTTATTTTGGCTCTTAAGTAATTAAGAGCAATAAAAGTAAAACCAAATAAAACACACACACACCACCAGAACAAACAAAAGCCCACAAACAAAAGCCACCACAAATATTAGTAATGGTTTGTGTGGGTAAAAGACATTTGCCATTAATTTTTCCACTCTAAGATTTACCTCATTTACTCCACAATAAGCAACTGAAACTTTCAGAGAAAAAGCTATTATTTATTATTATTTATTATTATTTATTATTATTTATTATTATTTATTATTATTTATTATTATTTATTATTATTTATTATTATTTATTATTATTTATTATTATTTATTATTATTTATTATTATTTATTATAGCTTTCTGTGACAAGGTACTGCTGTTATCATGAAATGAATTTTCATTATAGCAGTACACACTGTATTTACTAGTATTATTACTCCATATATTACAGAAAAGAAACCACATAGGGTCAGATTTTAAAAACATTTAAACGCTTAACGATGCAATGAAGAGTTTGAGAAGAGCCTCCAAGTTTAGCCTACCATTGACTTCAACAACAACCAACCTCTGCGGTATTTTTGAAAAACTTAAGGAGTATTTAGCGGAATCATTACAGGTTTGCTGATCCTTTAAAATCTCTCCTTCATTAATTTTTATTTTCCTTTCCCTAACAAGACTTAGCATTGTTGGAAATTTCGAAAGTTAACAGACTAAGTCAGAAATGTATACATCGCTTCCTTACTTCAAGCGCTTGAATTTAACTATTCATATGGACATTTCCCAATGCCCGTATCTCTCCTATTCCATGTCTTGCATGTTTCCCTTTGGTGGGTGGGTGGATAATTTGGAACATGAGTTCATTTATCTTTTATTATATCTCTCTCTCTCTCTTCAGTGAACCCGTAGCTTTAAAATTCCCTATTCTAAAAAAGGAAGTCAGCCATTTTAGAAGCACAAAAAGAACATTCAGTAGAAAATACCTCTTCACCTAATAGATTTGCTACAGTAATTTCATCTGTGCCTCGCACTGCCACCTGTGATTCTTCTCTAAAGCATTATTTCTTTTCTCTATATGCTAACCGAACAAATGGGCATCAGTATTATACACATGTATCAGCAAGATTCAAAACACTTCAAAAAAAAAATGAGATTTGTATATTGGTACTCTTCTGTTCATGGTTTCCTGGTTGCTGAAAAGACAGCTAGCTAGTATCATCTATCAGAGAACAAAGGTAATGCTGCCATTATTCACTCTGATTTCGCAAAACAAAACAAACAACAACCTACAACAATATCCTAAAACAAATGAACAAACAAAAAACACACACAAAAAGTACTAAACCAATAACAATAACAGAAGTTTAAATCTCAAGTGTATTATCCAACTCACCCACTTTTAAATCTTTGCAATTCATTTTATGTATCAGAAATCAGTAGATGAAAGGACATCAAATAAAGTTCAAATGCCTTTTTTTTTTAATGCTTTCTTCCACCTAAAGTGAAGCTCAGCATGAACTGTTTAAAAGTCTTTGAAAAGACTATCTTTTTTCCCCTGTTTTCTCTCTTTCTCTCTTTTAATGGAAAGGACATTTCTCCTTAAGAAGTGATCATGCTTTGTGAGAAGTACTTTGTACATAATGTGTTTTGTTCAGCTCCAGCAGTGTGGAGAGCACTGTAACAGGTACATTGGCAGCATCTTCCAGGTCACCCTGACTCTCTGCTATAATGTCTACATCTAGAAATGGTATGCACATCCACTATGTATACCAGAATCCAAAAACATCCATGAAAATTTGGCAACCATTTATACAAAATGTTAATTATGTGCACAATTACTTGATTTCTTTGCACACATACAGGGCTTTGCATGTGTAAACATATTTTTTTTCCGTAACACTAATTTTATCACTGTCTGAAACAATGTTGCTTCCCTTATCATGTTCTCTCCATTCAGCAAGCAGCAGACAGAGCATGCAGCTGAAGACACAGGTGGCAAATAAAGGAAAACAGTTGTCATAAAAACAGTATATACACTTTTCCATACAGCATTTATTCTACATTTTATTTTGAAACAAGATGCAAGAGAACAGCTTAGGAGACTGCTAAAATTCTTTACAGACTTATTTCCCTCCCCATCTACAAAAACTCTGCAATGAAAAATATTTTTGTGGTTGGAATCAAAATCAAAATCAAAACATTGTGTTAGGCTATCTCGGTACTTCCTTTGTGACCTTAAAAATGGTTGCAGAAAGTATGCCTTTATTTACAAAAACAGTAACTACATCTGTTAACCCTTCCAGGACAATACTTTGCAACATTATCTAAATAGAACCTCACATTGTCTTGTTTTCTCGCAGTCTACAAATAGATACCTTAAACCTAGAGAAGATACAATTTTCCTTCATGTTAGCAGGTCACCAACTAAGATCCACTGCTTCCTAGAGTGTGATTTAGGAAAACATCAGATTTCACTTTCTTAGAACACTTGACTTTGACCAATCTGGTCTAGTTGAAGGTGTCCCTCCCTGCCCATGGCAGGGGGGTTGGAACTCAGTAGTCTCTAAGGTCTCTTCAAACCCAAACCATTCTAGGATTCTGTGATTCTACCCTTCCCTCTTATTCATAAACCACTCATACTACAAATGTAACCTTATTATTATTAATGGGAGGAAGCGCATCAAGACTACAAATGAAACCATAGTGACAGGAGTGACTGGTCCCACTCTATACAGTCTTTAGGAGACGCAAGGCCAAGAAAACCTTGTTTCTATAACAGATTATGCCAGTAGGCAGTCTGTAAATACAGAGGAGCTTTTTGTGTGTGTTTGTTTTTGTTGTGGTTGTTTGGGGAGGGCGTGTGTGTGTTGAAGAGTTTTGTTTGTTTGTTTTTAGCACCTTCTGCCTTGAATCACAGCACCATACAGAAAACATAAAAAATAGCCAAATCTGTTATTTAGAAAGCAATTATATAACACTACTTGCCTTACAAAGCATCTAAAGGCTGGATATATGTCCTTACCTTAAATGTTAAGTATCAAACTCAAACAAGAGATTATCACCCTTTGTATGACAGAGGAAACCTTCTAAAAGAAGTTTGACAATATACTAGAGCAAGATCATAGTCAAAAGAATAAACAAATGATTGAAGAACATGCTTTACAGTATTTCAGAAATCTAATCTGTGTCATATGTAAGAAAGATTAAAAGAATAGTTTGTTTACAAGTAGGAAACACCTCCAAGGGAAAAGAAGTGTGATAGCAGAGTTAGTACAGAAGAGTTATGTGAAGACCTAACAATTAGAAATTGAAGCTAGGCAAGCCCATTTAATCAAAAATGCAAAGCAGAGAGTTTTGAAGATCAGTGGTACTTGAACATCAGCTAATAATTTTTCTTGCACAGAGAACCTCAGATCGTTTTTAGTGATGATTATATTTCTGAGGCTTCTCTCAAGTGCAAGAAGAACAGACCACGTTAAAAGTACATCTATTACTGTGATCTGTAGCTACACTGTTCTCTTGCTTTATAGTTCATAGTAATGACACTTAGAGAACCCTCTCACTGCACATTTGGGAAGAACACAACTGTTAGACATCATAATGCATTTAGTTAATAACAGGTTACGTAGCACTATATAAACAACACAGCTTAGTCAATTACAGGACATCCACTCTAGCCAGAAATGTTATTTCTGTAGAAAGTAAAAATGACTGGAATTCTCATGCTCCACAGTAGCGTATTTCTCAGTATGGCTAAAATAAAAAATTAAAATAAATAAATAATAAAATGTTGATTAGAAAAATGAGCCACAAAGTTGAATTGAAAAGTTAATAGAATATGTCAGTGCATATGTAAGTATATACACATATATATAGATATACAGATGCACCTACAGTCATGTGTATGATGATATGCAAAATTAAACTCTGTTTCTTTCACTTGTGTCTACATCAGCATATATAAGCTCACAATGAACCAGGCCATGAGACCCAGAGAAAGGATGGTATCCAAAAGCAGCTGTACAAAGGAGGATGAATATTCCCTCCTACTCAGAAGTGTCCTGTGATGGTGGGAGAAATACAAATTCCACACACTGAACTAAGTGTTTCTGAGATGTTATTTTCTGTTATTAATTAACATATTAATATTAATTATCTTTTTCTGTTATTAATTATTAGAATTACCAACTCCACTAACAGAATACCATAAACCAAGCTTAACATAACAAAAGCAAACAATTTATTTGGCTCAAAATTAACATTTTACCTCTATAGGTCAGGATACAAAAAGGATAAAACAAAAGCCTTGTTGGCAGCCATAACCACATTTTAACTAACTCTAAATAGTCCCCTCCTACTCACTGAAATTGCCCAGATACCACATCTTAGTGTCCTCCCACTGAAATGGACTTTCCTTTGGTAGCAGTAACACAAAGAAAAAATGCCTCTTACTCCTCTAATCACAATTAGTGATAGCCTGCCATATGGAAGATACTACTACCCTTCTCTCTGTTGCACAGAGGATATAGAGTGACTCTGATTCTGAAGTAAAACTACACATTTGTACCAGGTTTTCCTGACAAGGTTGTGCCCCTGAGGGCCTGCAGTGTGCTGCATGTGGCGATGCTGGGGTTGCCCGGTGCTGGCCCCAATGACCCCACCACAGGGCATGGATGGGCCCAGCAGCCATGGGTGGGTACCTTAGGAACAGTATCTTAGGGGTAACTTAAATTAAGTAACCCTAAATTAAGGATTCTTCAGCACTTGTGGCTTGTTTGCTTTTAAATTGTGATTCTGGTTAACAGAATGGATGTAAGCACTTTACCGTTTTACCAACCAAGAGTGAGATTAAGCTAAATCCTGGTTGCATTCGGGGTCTTCTACAGAGCCCCTGCAGTAGGGTTACCTTCCCAAACTGAAGGAAAGGACAATTTAGATGCACATCTCAGCTTCCCTGTCCAATGCAGCTAGTAGTTTCTGCTCATAGGCCACACGTGGAGTGACACTGGAGACCCGTAACCGACCACGAGGCCCCAGAGGCTGTGAACCTGGAGGAGCCAGGCATACTACTATACTCCGACTGGCACAGCCTGAAAGGAACTCAGTTAAAACATAGACATGTTTGTTACTGAGCTGGAATTACTGAAAAGGAATTGTAAAAACAGACTCTAGAGAAAGTATTGGAAAGCACTGTATTATTACAATCTTTTGTTATATACCAGTGGGTCCAAAATTTAAGCAACTGACAGATTTGGGAGCTCCATGTAAGCAGATAATGCAAACCTAAGTCTTACCCACTTGCTGTCACAGATTGCTAGTGAAGGGGAAGAACGTGAGCTGCCAGGAAAGGTAGTGCTTCTGAAGGCAAGCTCAGCTGCTTCTACTAAAGGCAGGCTCAGCTCAGCTCCAGCTGGCACCACCAAACTATGGTGGTATGGATTCCATAATCCATGGTAATAAATACAGATTTCTATTTCACAATTATTTTATGTGTGTATTTTAAAATAGAAAGATGCAAACCCTGGATGGGATTCCAGAGGAACAAGATTGACTGAATTTCCACCAAATGTGTAGCTACCTGTGTACAGTCTCCCTTTATAATGTCTTTAATCACTTCCCAGGCTATTTAAATGAAGCATTTAAGAGACTAAATTAAAACATTCTCTTCTCAGATAACGCTTCTCAGATAACATCACATATTATTAGAACAGTAACCCACAGAAGAACTTATCACCTACTCCTCGAAATGTCATTGTTAAGAAAAAGAAATTTAATCCATTTCTAATTATTTTATTTGGATCAGTTGAATTTAGGGAGTATATTCTTTCTTTGTCTTGTTTATGAAGCTATATGCCATGGTGTTTCTTCACACTAACATTTTAAATAGAAACAGTAATTATATCTGCTCTTCTTCAGATAATCTAGATCAAACAGAGAATGCCTGTTACTAATTTAGTCCCTGCATCTGGTGGTAGTAGCGGGATTAACAGTGATTTCAAACTTCACACATAGCTTGTTTCAGGAAAACATTGCAAACGTGCACATTAGCGATTTGCTTCTCTATTTTTAATTTTATTTTTTGCAGTACTGTCACTATCTGAGTCCCACTGGCATCACTAGGACTTCACTGGGAGTACTGGGACAGTAGAATTGTAGGCATATCCATTTTTGCGCAATGGAAGCAGTAACACATGGGCAAAACTGTGTATAACTGTGTAAAGTGGCTCGGGGGCTGGTGCCAGCACAGA
This sequence comes from Aythya ferina, assembly GCF_964211825.1. Lineage (NCBI taxonomy): Eukaryota > Metazoa > Chordata > Aves > Anseriformes > Anatidae > Aythya > Aythya ferina. The sequence continues at coordinate 74,869,164 of NC_140297.1, read as the reverse complement.
AATCTTGGGTTTTTCGACCATGCACTTTACTCAGCACCTGGCGTGATGGCCACAGACGGGTCCCTATCTTTTAGGGGAAAAAGGATCCTGGGCCATGAGCTGGCGGGGCTCATTGAGAGGGCTTTAAACTAGGTAAGAAGGGGATGGGGCTGAAGCTAGGATTGTTGGGGCTGTGCCAGGCGGAACAATGGCAAGGCCGGGGGATAAGGTAATGGCCCAGCTGAAGTGCATCTACACCAATGCACGCAGCATGGGTAACAAACAGGAGGAGCTGGAAGCCATCGTGCAGCAGGCAGGCTACGACTTGGTTGTCATCACAGAGACGTGGTGGGACCACTCTCATGACTGGAGTGCTGCAATGCCTGGCTATAAGCTCTTTAGAAGGGACAGGCAGCACAGAAGGGGTGGTGGGGTGGCTCTCTATATTAGAGAGTCTTTCGATGTTGTAGAACTTGAGGCTGGGAATAACAATGTTGAGTCCCTGTGGGTTAGGATCGGCAGGGACAACAAGGCTAGTGTCCTGGTCGGGGTCTGCTATAGACCGCCGAACCAGGATGAGGAGACGGATGAGGAGCTCTACAGGCAGCTGACAGAAGTTGCGAAATCTTCAGCGCTTGTACTCGTGGGGGACTTCAACTTCCCTGACATATCCTGGAAGCACAACACAGCCCAGAGAAAGCAGTCTAGGAGGTTTCTGGAGAGCGTGGAAGATAGCTTCCTGACGCAGCTGGTTAGTGAACCTACCAGGGGTGGCGCCCCGCTAGACCTTCTCTTCACAAACAGAGAAGGACTGGTGGAGGATGTGATTGTCGGGAACTGTCTTGGGCAGTGATCATGAAATGGTGGAGTTCTCTATTCTTGGCGAGGCCAGGAAGGGGACCAGCAAAACAACTGTATTGGACTTCCAGAGGGCTGACTTTGAGCTGCTCAGGACACTGGTTGGTAGAGTCCCTTGGGAGGCGGTTCTGAAGGGCAGAGGAGTCCAGGAAGGCTGGGCGCTCTTCAAGAGGGAAATCTTAATGGCGCAGGAGCGGTCTGTCCCCACGTGCCCAAAGACGAGCTGGCGGGGAAGACCGGCCTGGCTCAACAGAGAATTGTGGCTTGATCTTAGGATAAAAAAGAGGGTTTATAATCTTTGGAAAAGTGGGCAGGACACTAGGGAGGACTATAAGGAAGTTGTGAAGCTGTGCAGGGACAAAATTAGGAAGGCCAAAGCTCAAGTGGAGCTCAATCTGGCTACTGCCATTAAAGATAACAAAAAACGTTTTTATAAATACATCAACACAAAAAGGAGGACTAAGGAGAATCTCCGTCCTTTACTGGATGCGGGGGGAAACTTAGTTACAAGAGATGAGGAAACGGCGGAGGTGCTTAATGCCTTCTTTGCCTCAGTCTTTAGCGGCAATACCGGTTGTTCTCTGGATACCCAGTACCCTGAGCTGGTGGAAGGGGATGGGGAGCAGAATGTGGCCCTCACTATCCATGAAGAACTGGTTGGTGACCTGCTACGGCACTTGGATGTGCACAAGTTGATGGGGCCGGATGGGATCCACCCGAGGGTACTGAGAGAACTGGCAGAGGAGCTGGCCAAGCCACTATCCATCATTTATCAGCAGTCCTGGCTATCGGGGGAGGTCCCAGTTGACTGGCGGCTAGCAAATGTGACGCCCATCTACAAGAAGGGCCGGAGGGCAGACCCGGGAAACTACAGGCCTGTCAGTTTGACCTCGGTACCAGGGAAGCTCATGGAGCAGATCCTCTTGAGAGTCATCACGCAGCGCTTGCAGGGCAAGCAGGTTATCAGGCCGAGTCAGCATGGGTTTATGAAAGGCAGATCCTGCTTGACGAACCTGATCTCCTTCTATGACAAAGTGACGCACTTGGTGGATGAGGGAAAGGCTGTGGATGTGGTCTACCTTGACTTCAGCAAGGCTTTTGACACCATCTCCCACAGCATTCTCCTCAAGAAACTGGCTGCTCTTGACTTGGACTGGCGCACGCTTCGTTGGGTTAGAAACTGGCTGGATAGCCGGGCCCAAAGAGTCGTGGTAAATGGAGTCAAGTCCAGTTGGAGGCCAGTCACTAGTGGCGTTCCCCAGGGCTCGGCGCTGGGGCCAGTCCACTTTAATATCTTTATCGATGATCTGGATGAGGGCATTGAGTGCACTCTCAGTAAGTTTGCAGATGACACCAAGTTAGGTGCATGTGTCGATCTGCTTGAGGGCAGGAAGGCTGTGCAGGAGGATCTGGATAGGCTGCACCGATGGGCTGAGGTCAACTGCATGAAGCTTAAGAAGGCCAAGTGCCGGGTCCTCCACCTGGGGTGCAATAACCCCAAGCAGAGCTACAGGCTGGGAGATGAGTGGTTGGAGAGCTGCCAGGCGGAGAAGGACCTGGGAGTGATGGTTGATAGTCGGCTGAATATGAGCCAGCAGTGTGCTCAGGTGGCCAAGAAGGCCAACGGCATCCTGGCTTGTATCAGAAACAGTGTGACCAGCAGGGCTAGGGAGGTGATCGTCCCCCTGTACTCGGCTCTAGTGAGGCTGCACCTCGAGTACTGTGTTCAGTTTTGGGCCCCTCACTACAAGAAGGACATGGAGGTGCTTGAGCGGGTGCAGAGAAGGGCGACGAAGCTGGTGAGGGGTCTGGAGAACAAGTCCTACGAGGAGCGGCTGAGGGAGCTGGGCTTGTTCAGCCTGGAGAAAAGGAGGCTCAGGGGTGACCTTATTGCACTCTATAGGTACCTTAAAGGAGGCTATAGCGAGGTGGGGGTTGGTCTATTCTCCCACATGCCTGGTGACAGGACGAGGGGGAATGGGCTTAAGTTGAGCCAGGGGAGTTTTAGGTTGGATGTTAGGAAGAACTTCTTTACCAAAAGGGTTGTTAGACATTGGAACAGGCTGCCCAGGGAAGTGGTGGAGTCACCATCCCTGGAGGTCTTTAAAAGGCGTTTAGATGTAGAGCTTAGGGGTATGGTTTAGTGGGGACTCTTAGCGTTAGGTCAGAGGTTGGACTCAATGATCTTGAGGTCTCTTCCAACCTAGAAATTCTGTGATTCTTTAACTCAACAGGACACTACTGAGGAGACAGCTGTGTTGCCATTGTGTAGTATACAACCCCAAAAATTCTTCTAGCAGGCTTTGAAGCATTACATATCTCAAATTAGGAGAACTAAATCATCTCAATAAACATCTCTTATATTTTTAAAGTATGAAATTCATCACCATAAGATAAAAGTTTCACACACTCACTTAGAATAAAAATATCTAATTTGCATAGACATGCAGAGTTACAGTTGGTTAAGAACAGGTCTCAGGCCTGAGAAAAGGATAAAACAAAGACAGTAGTTGATGTCTGGGAATAGCAGATTAAAGGATGAACAGATGAGACCCAAGTGTTAAACACAGTAATTAAAAAAAAAAAAAATCAAAAAATAATCCAGAAAACCCAGTAACAGAATAATCAACAGGGAACAAAACAGTTTCTGAAGTGAAATATTCTGTCCATAAATCATGACAGCTCCCCCTGAAGCTGATTTACAACACAAACATGACAAAGAAAAAAAAAAAAAAAAAAGGAAATCTGGAAAGCAAAACCATACAACAAAATAAACTGCAGGTTTAGTAGAAACACAAGAGACTTCCGACAGCCTTTTAAATAACTCTGAGGAGAGCTTCAGTCTTCTGAAATTGAATACTTATGAGTGAAATAAAAACAGCCAACCCTGAAATTTTAGCAAATAGTTTTGAAAAAAAAAATCAGCTTCTAAATCTAGTACAATTTCTTTCCTGCTTCATTTTATGTCAGAAGATTGCTTTTTAACTAAAAAATGAATTAACACTTAGCTATGCTTTGGAGACGATTTAAGTCAATAAATGGGATAAAGATTCCATATATATCCATATAATAAAGGACTAAGTCAGTCAAGAGTAAATTTCACTCTAAATATATTGGTTATATTGAATTCTACTTTTAGTCATTTCACAAAGATATTTCATACGTGCTATGCCTTAAGAAGAAGAAACAAAATAAGAGATCCTAAATTTTAATAGAAAATGTTTAAGCATTTGATTAGTTGCTGAGGGAAAAAGAGATATGCTCAGTGAGATTTTAAGACGTTCCTGATAGGAAAAATAATATTAATTGACTTTTCACAGAACTACAATTTTTCAGTACAACTTCCTGATGCATCTAAAGTGTGCTTCTACAGTAATTAATTTTTCAATCTTAAAACATATGCCATGGTCCTCATTAGAGCATTTGAGAGGCACAAAATCTCCACTATGCTGAGAATAACTACATCTAGTGCTGGTAAGTCTTCTGGGATTTCAAGCAGCCAGCTTCTGTCTTATTTCCTTTAAAAGAGAACTACTTCACAGAACAAGTGAATGCAAAGAATCTATTTTTATGCGTCTGAAGGATATATTCCATTTACATGTACACTACCAAATAGCTTTTACCTTCACTAATTTCTCACATCTTAGTTCCATTATCAGACATACTGCATATGTATTAGTACACTCTCAGACTCTGAGAGAACTAATTCTGGGGGTGGGGTTGTGGTTGTTTTTTGTTTTATTTTGTTTTAACATGTCCTCCCCTCACCCAAGACAAAATCAAGGTGAGGTACAGAGCATAATTCAATTCAGAGACCCAACCACCAGCAGGATAACACTAAGATAAGTGTTCCTCCAACATGTACACAGCTCTACACTTCTGCTCCAGCAGGTTTTGCACACCCGAACTATCTATATAAGGTGTCATGTGCCATATTATGCCATACAAACAGGAAAGGTGCAGTAGAGCATCTGACTTCATGTACTTTGAACTGAAGAAACACTCCCAGAAATCTTTTCTGGCCAGAAAAATGTCATGGAGTCCTAGAGAGACATAGGTAAACACAGCAAGTTGCTCTGGAGGGTGGCTTTGACAGGAAGGGGCCAGGTTACTACGCAGTACGATTATGGTAACTTCAGCAGTGCCTCTGGGAAAGAAACACATACACTGAAGCATCTCAAAAAGAATAGAACAGAGCTACAGTCCACTCGACAAACAGCTCCACAGCCACAGATGACTGAAGTAGTAGGATCCTGGCTGGGAGGTAGCACCGTACTTCTCCAAGGGCCACAGACACTGGAAGACTGGGGACCACTGACACTCAGCCATTTTGTCCAAAAGTCTGTGGGGGACTTCCCATACCAGTGTGATGGAGAAAAAAAGAGAGGCAAGGGGTTTTCAAAGAGAGAGTGGTTAACAAAAAAAAAAACCTTCCAACCAACCAAGAAATCTAAAACACCACACCGAAAATCTGGTGCAATGTAACAAAATGAAGAAAAGCTTGGTTCTTAAGCAGCTAAAATAATATATAAATATAATAAATAAATATGATATATACAATATAAATATAATAATTATATCAATAAATTGAAAATAAAACCCAACAGGATAATTTGCCCTAACAATCTTCTGTTGAAAAGAAAAAAAAAAGTTTATATGGAATGCAAAGACCAATAAACAAGATTGATCATTTGTAACGGTTTTTAATCACAAAACCTTTCTCATAAAGTAAGCTAGAAATTTCATCTGAAGGTCTACCTAGCTCTTTTGCTATTAAAATTTTATATTCTTCTCTTAATAAGCATACTAGTAGACATAATGCGAGATAAAACAATATCCAAGTCACTATTACTCATTCCACATATCACTTAACACTTTTATGTATTTCAAAAAGCCAAATCATATTACATCTGAAATAAGAACAAGCGTAGGAGGAATAAGTCAAATTATTTATCAAGCAGAGAAGTAGATTTACAGTATTGATGTGGAATAAAGGACCTGAAAGGGCTACCTTCTTCCTGAACCTTGAAATGACTAACATTATTTTGCCTTCTTTATGACCTCAGAAACAGATCTTTTTAATGCTGCACTTAAAAGTGCTACTTTTCTTAGTATAAATTCAGTTAAAACTGAATTGCCTACTACTATACACCAGACAAAAATTAATTAAGAACTGAATTTCCTGGAAGAATGATTTGGCACAGTCTGTACCCATATTTCCCTTGGGCTCGTAACATCAAAAATACAGTACTTTTCTGTGGTTTCAAGGATGAGCTCTGTTCAGCTTGAGGGTAGCCTCTACTTTACACTTTTCTTTTACACAAGAAGAGAAAGATTTATCCCATTACTGTTCCATCATGCTCTCCACTGAAAAAACAAAGAGAGAGTAGATTATCCCTCAGTATCATTTTCCTCTTTGAAACTGAAAAAGAACACAATAAAAAGGAGATATATTAATCAAAGAAAGGGGGGAAATGGTATTTATGGAGAAGAAAACAACTAAGCGTAAAACTAACACAGCCATACCAAGCTAGATATTTGTGGTGGTTTTACCCAGCTGGGCAGCTGAGCTTCACCACAACCACCCTCTCACTCCCCCTCCTCGAAGGGAAAGGGGAGGAAATACAATGGAAAGGGCTCAAGGGTTGCGATAAGAACAGGGAGACCACTCACCAATTATCATCAGGGGCAACACAAACTCAGCACAGGGAGATAAATGTAATTTTTTACTTATTACTAACAAGCTAGAGCAGCGAGCAAATAAAAACAAATTAAGACACCTTCTCCCCATCCACCCTCTTATATATCCTCCCCCAGAGTGGTGCAGGGGAATGAGGAATGGGGGCTGTGGTCAGTCCCTAATACTTCGTCTCCGCCGCTACTTCTCAGTCACTCTCTGCCCCTGCTCCACATGGGGTCCCTCCTACAGGGAGGGACCTTCCCGAACTGAGCCTGCAGGGGCTGCCTACAGGCAGCAGCTCTTCAAGAACTGCTCCCACACGGCTCTGTCCCATGGGGTCCATCCCCCAGGAGCAAACTGCTCCAGCACGGGCCCCCCACGGCTGGGCGGCAGCTCCCCCCAGACCCCCTGCTCCTGCAGGGGCTCCTCTCCACAGGCTGCAGCTCTGGCCCAGGGCCTGCTCCTGCGGGGGGGTCTCCATGGGCCGCAGCCTCCTCCAGGCCACATCCACCTGCTCCACCGGGGGCTCCTCCATGGGCTGCAGCACGGACATCTGCTCCATGTGGGACCCATGGCCTGCAGGGGAACTGCTGCTCCGTGCCTGGAGCACCTCCTGCCCTGACCTTGGGGTCTTCAAGGCTGGTTATCTCCCATTTTCTGGATCCTCATTCCCAGCTTTATTTGTTTGTTTGTTTGTTTGTTTATTTATTTATTTTCCTCCTTCCTTAAATCTACTCTCCAGAGGCCCAGCCAGTGTCACTGGCTCAGCTCTGGCCAGCAGCAGGTCCCTTTTGGAAACATCTGGAGCTGGCTCTGATCTGACAAGGGTCAGCTGCTGGGTTCTGTTTACAGAGACCACCCTTGCAGCCCCCCTGCTACCAAACCCTTGCTATGTAAGCCCAGTACAACATTAAAAAAGCAACTGAAAGATCAAAAGACATTAACATGACATACACATTTTTTACAGCGCACTCTCACAGTCTGACAACCCAGCTCTAGTGACAGCAAGAATATTTTTTTCCCTCTGCTAGTGTAGATATGAAGTGTTAAGTAATAGCAATAATCAGTAGGAGTAGAAAAGTTGGTTTCACGTATTTTGGAGTGACCTAGGGAAACTGTATTGAAAAACCTTAAGACCAGACAGGGCAAACCCATGTGGACATCAAATGCCATGTTTCTTTCTCTCAATCCCAGCCAAACTAGTTTTTTTTTTTTTTTTTTTTTTTTTTTAATATGACCACAAGTATCTGTTAATCATTGTTTATTTGGTTCCAATATTTTTAACCCAAAACGTTGCATTCATGTGTGAAAGGAATAAAAGTAATTTCCCACAAGTGAGATAGTGCCTTTTTTTTTTTTTTTTTTTTGTATGAAATTAAATATTTCCATCTGGAAATGAGAGCAAGGCACTCAGTGCAAGTAGCAGTTTGCAAGTATTATACTCTATAACCAAATCTTTTCAGCTACTTTCAGTTCCAATGATGCAAAAAAGGCTTAAGTAGGGCAAAGGATTCATACAGGTACTTACACGGAAGAATGCCAAGACAGACATGATAAACCACAAATGTATTTTCTTCCTTTACAGAGCAAGTTTTTATGCTGGATATAGAACGGTAACCGCATATCTCTTCAGGAAATTACTGCTCATAGCTTCTTTTGAAAATGCTGAAAGAGTAGCTCAGATTTCTTCCTACTGATATTCCTGGGCATCATGAACTCCAAGTGGCACAGTACTGGATCATTAGTAGTTTGAAATAATTTTCAAAGTATGTATTTATAAAAGCAGATATCATTGTACCCTGACTGATTACTTGACAGACCTATCTAGGACTTCTGAGGAACAAACAACTGTACCATGACATGTGTGAAATGTCCCCAGTCATTCTATTTCTAGTAATAATAAATGAGTTTTTCTGGCTTTGTATCTGGCGATTGCAAGTTTTTCCTGCACAAGAGCGTTTCAGAAACCTATTTATCTATGCCCCCTAGAGAAAACAAGCTAGTCACAAAGGCTGGCTTAAGATATTACATAATGGCATTAACTACAGACTACTTAATAGCTACAAAACCTACAAGAAAATTTACTGACTTGCCAGTTGCCTTTATTTAAAAATAGGAGATTTTTGTCCCTTCTGAAATCTCTTAGTTGTTCAGCAATTTGAGACACAGAACCCCTACAAGCACTGGGTGGCTTTGTTCTGTTTCTCTAAGACCATGTGGCTTTCTGAATTAATGGTGAAGAAACATCACCAGAAGCAATTTAAAAAAAAAAAAAAAAAAAAAAAAAAAAAAAACATGGTTTTGCCTTTTAATTACATATAAACATATACCCAAGATTCACGGAGAGAAATCTCATTAAGAGGTTTCTGCATAAGTACCAATTAGGGCCCCACTGCATGGATTTTATAAAAAATAAGCTTCTGAGAGGTTTTGTCTATTGGAGCCTGAAACAGTCATGTTAGCATCACTCTAGATTTGGTTCTCAGAAATACATATTTTTGACCCTCTCTTTACACACCAGTGTTATGTGGAAGTCAGTATCAAATTAAAAATGACAAATCCTGTTTCCTACTTAGGCAAAGATCATATATATAGGTATTTCAAACATTAACAAGTTCCACAGACTGACCCTTAAATACTGATGTGTTTTTGTTTTTATATCCCAAAATACAGGTCTATTCTTCTCTACATTTACAGACCAACTATATTAACGGCCTTGGCATTCTAAAAGTTTATCATCATTCTCAGCTAATTCTACAAAAAATACAGGTTGGTGAACTCAGAAATGATGAGATTAAAAACAAAAACACAGTATCTTAAAAAAGATTCAGCCACAACTGCGGGAGAGAAATTTCACGGGTTGGGACTTACCTAAATTTGAGAATGAGTATGAAAAAAAAAAAAAAAAAAAAGAAAAAGAAAATTAATGTAAAGAAAAAATCTTACATTATTATATAATGTGGGAGATGGTGTCAAAAGCTTCACTGAAATCAAGATAAACAATGACCACTGCTGTCACTCTCCTCTTTTCCAAGCTAAGGAGACCCAGCTCCCTCAGCCTTTCCTCATAAGGGAGATGCTCCGAGTGGACCTTAATCTTTCTCATGGCTCTGCACTCCCAAGCAGTTCCGTGTCCTTCTTGAACTGAGCGGCCCAACATAGGATCACAGAATCACAGAATTTCTAGGTTGGAAGAGACCTCAAGATCATTGAGTCCAACCTCTGACCTAACGCTAAGAGTCCCCACTAAACCATACCCCTAAGCTCTACATCTAAACGCCTTTTAAAGACCTCCAGGGATGGTGACTCCACCACTTCCCTGGGCAGCCTGTTCCAATGTCTAACAACCCTTTTGGTAAAGAAGTTCTTCCTAACATCCAACCTAAAACTCCCCTGGCTCAACTTAAGCCCATTCCCCCTCGTCCTGTCACCAGGCATGTGGGAGAATAGACCAACCCCCACCTCGCTATAGCCTCCTTTAAGGTACCTATAGAGTGCAATAAGGTCACCCCTGAGCCTCCTTTTCTCCAGGCTGAACAAGCCCAGCTCCCTCAGCCGCTCCTCGTAGGACTTGTTCTCCAGACCCCTCACCAGCTTCGTCGCCCTTCTCTGCACCCGCTCAAGCACCTCCATGTCCTTCTTGTAGTGAGGGGCCCAAAACTGAACACAGTACTCGAGGTGCAGCCTCACTAGAGCCGAGTACAGGGGGACGATCACCTCCCTAGCCCTGCTGGTCACACTGTTTCTGATACAAGCCAGGATGCCGTTGGCCTTCTTGGCCACCTGAGCACACTGCTGGCTCATATTCAGCCGACTATCAACCATCACTCCCAGGTCCTTCTCCGCCTGGCAGCTCTCCAACCACTCATCTCCCAGCCTGTAGCTCTGCTTGGGGTTATTGCACCCCAGGTGGAGGACCCGGCACTTGGCCTTCTTAAGCTTCATGCAGTTGACCTCAGCCCATCGGTGCAGCCTATCCAGATCCTCCTGCACAGCCTTCCTGCCCTCAAGCAGATCGACACATGCACCTAACTTGGTGTCATCTGCAAACTTACTGAGAGTGCACTCAATGCCCTCATCCAGATCATCGATAAAGATATTAAAGTGGACTGGCCCCAGCGCCGAGCCCTGGGGAACGCCACTAGTGACTGGCCTCCAACTGGACTTGACTCCATTTACCACGACTCTTTGGGCCCGGCTATCCAGCCAGTTTCTAACCCAACGAAGCGTGCGCCAGTCCAAGTCAAGAGCAGCCAGTTTCTTGAGGAGAATGCTGTGGGAGATGGTGTCAAAAGCCTTGCTGAAGTCAAGGTAGACCACATCCACAGCCTTTCCCTCATCCACCAAGTGCGTCACTTTGTCATAGAAGGAGATCAGGTTCGTCAAGCAGGATCTGCCTTTCATAAACCCATGCTGACTCGGCCTGATAACCTGCTTGCCCTGCAAGCGCTGCGTGATGACTCTCAAGAGGATCTGCTCCATGAGCTTCCCTGGTACCGAGGTCAAACTGACAGGCCTGTAGTTTCCCGGGTCTGCCCTCCGGCCCTTCTTGTAGATGGGCGTCACATTTGCTAGCCGCCAGTCAACTGGGACCTCCCCCGATAGCCAGGACTGCTGATAAATGATGGATAGTGGCTTGGCCAGCTCCTCTGCCAGTTCTCTCAGTACCCTCGGGTGGATCCCATCCGGCCCCATCAACTTGTGCACATCCAAGTGCCGTAGCAGGTCACCAACCAGTTCTTCATGGATAGTGAGGGCCACATTCTGCTCCCCATCCCCTTCCACCAGCTCAGGGTACTGGGTATCCAGAGAACAACCGGTATTGCCGCTAAAGACTGAGGCAAAGAAGGCATTAAGCACCTCCGCCGTTTCCTCATCTCTTGTAACTAAGTTTCCCCCCGCATCCAGTAAAGGACGGAGATTCTCCTTAGTCCTCCTTTTTGTGTTGATGTATTTATAAAAACGTTTTTTGTTATCTTTAATGGCAGTAGCCAGATTGAGCTCCACTTGAGCTTTGGCCTTCCTAATTTTGTCCCTGCACAGCCTCGCACTGTCCCTGCACAGCCTTGCAAAATTAGGATGCAATATTCTAGATGCGGTCTCACCAGGGCAGAGTAGAGGGGGAGGAGAACTTCTCTCGACCTACTAAGCACACCCCTCTTCATAAACCCCACGATGCCATTGGCCTTCTTGGCCACAAGGGCACAGTCCTGGTTCATGGACATCTGGCTGTTCGCCATGACCCCCAGGTCTCTTTCCCCTTCAATGCTCTCCAGCAGGGAAATGCCCGGCTTATACTGGTGTCTGGGGTTGTTCTTGCCCAGATGCTGGACTCTACACTTGCCCTCGTTTTATTTCGTTAAGTTTCTCCCCACTCAATTCTCCAACCTGTCAAGGTCCCACTGGATGGCAGCACAGCCTTCAGGCATGTCAGCCACTCCTCCCAGTTTAGTGTCATCAGCAAACTTGCTGATGGTGCACTCCATTCCCTCATCCAAGTCATCCATGAGTATATTGAACAACACTGGACCCAGTACCAACCCTTGAGAGACTCCACTAGATACAGGACTCCAGCTCGACTCCATCCCATTAACCACAACCCTCTGGCTTCTTCCCTTCAGCCAGCTGACAGTTTACCTCACCACCCGTGAGGTTTGTCGTCTACAAATTTACTGAGGTTGCACTCAATCCCCTCATCAGTATTTCTGATGAAGAGATTAAATAAAACTGGCCCCAATACTGATCCCTGGGAAACACTACTTGTGACTTAAACCAGACTTAAATCCATTCACAACAACCCTTTGGATCCAGCAATGTATCCAGTTTTTCACCCAGTGAACTATGTGCCAGTCCAAGCCACAAACAGTTTCTCCAGAAGAAGGCTGTGGGAAATAGTGTCAAATAGTGCTAAAGTCCAAGTAAACAACATCCACAGCCCTTTCCTTATCCACTAAGTGGTTCATCTTGTAATAGAAGGAAATCAGTTTAGTCAGGCAGGACATGCCTTTTATAAACCCAGGCTGACTAGGTCTGATCACCTGTTTGTCCTGTACGTGCTGTGTGATAGCACTTGTGGTGATCTGCTCCATAACATTCCCTGGCACCAAGGTCAGATTGACAGGCCTGTAGTTCCCCAAATCCTTCTTCCTGCTTTTACTGCAGATGGGCTTCACATTTGCTAAATTCCAGTCAGCCGGGACCTCACCAGTTAGCCAGGTCTGCTGAAAACTATTCTAAGTGGCTTGGCAAGCACTTCTGCCAGCTTCTTCATCACCCTCTAGTGGATCCCACCCAGCCCCATATATTTGTGGGTGTTCAAGTCTTATAGTAGGTTGCTAATTAATTTCCCCTTGGACTGTAAGGCCTTAATTCTGCTGTGTTCCAGCTCAGCGGGCTGGATAACCTGGAAAGTATTGGTCTTCCTGATGAAGACTGAGGCTAAGAAGGCACTAAGTACCTCAGCCTTTTCCTCATCTCGTCACCATTTTCCCTCACATCCAGTAAAGGATGGTAATTTTCCTTAGTCCTTCTTTTCTCATTTATGTACTTACAAGAACATTTTTACTCTTTTATTGTAGTAGCCCAGTTAAGCTCCATTTGGTCTTTTGCACTTCTAATTTCCTCCCTGGATAACCTCACAACATCTTTATAGTCTTCCTGAGTTGCCAGTCCCTCTGCTCAGACAGGCTGGTCTTCTTCCTTGTTGGTTTGTCTTTTCGCACATAGCGACAGTCAGTTCCTATACCTTCGAGATTTCATTCCTGAACGAGGTCCATCCTTCCTAGATTCCTTTGCCCTTTAAAACTGCCTCCCTAGGGACTCTTGTCAAGCAGGTCCCTATATTGGCCAACATCAGCCCTATGAAAATCCAAACTAGCAGTTCCACTGACCATCTTCCTTGCTTCCCCAAGAATGGAGAACTCTATCATGTCGTGATTGTTCTGCTCAAGATGGTCTCCAACCAAATGTCACCCACAAGACCCTCCTTCTTAACAAACAACAGGTCAAGTGGCACACCTTCCCTAGCCACAGTTCCTTCACCGCCTGCATCAGGAAGTTATCTTCCACACATCCCAGCAATCTCCTAGTTTGCTGCTTCTCTGTTATACTGCATTGCCAGCAGATGTCTGGGAAGTTCAAGTCTCCCATGAGAACAAGCACTAGCAATCATGCTTCTTCTAGACGTTTATGGAATACGTAGTCTGCTTTTTCATCCTGGTTGGGTGGACCGTAACATACTCCTACCACAATATCTCCTTTTGGCTTTCTCCTCGACTTACCCAGAGACACTTGACCCTTTCAACATCATAACTAAGTCAGAACACCACCACACAGGCCAGAATTTCCGTAATGTAGAAGGCTACCTCACCTCTTCTTTTAGCCTGTCTCCTGCTATGATGGGTCCTTCCTCTTCAGTCTGCAGAGCAGTTCTGCAAGGGCTCCTCAAGCTCTGGGGGACGTTCTTTCCTCTTACTGGTCCTTGACATTGCAAGCTTCCATTCTTCTGCATTATTGGTCTCCTTCTCTTCTGCATGTGCTGGTCGGGAAATTTTTGGCTGTCTGAAGTAACTAGTAGTAGAGTGTTTTCATTATATAGCTGTAACAACCATCATAAAATGTAGTCTTTCTGCTTCTGTAAATATATGTAAATTACGTAAACTTTCATGTAAGCTTTTAACATTTTGGTTGCATTACTTCCTAACCGGATAGTTTATTATATGTAATAATGCACATAATTAATGTAATATACATGCAATGTATAATGCAGTTTTTAATTTAACACTTTGTGAATTCTGCAGACCAACGGAAAACTTAAAATTAAAGATTGACATGCTCTGTTTCCTTACCAGGCTACATTTTCTTCTACTATCTCTGTTCGTTTTCATTCATCTCAATCTCAGCATGTCAAGTTCTCAGACGGAACAGGGCAACTGGCAAGACCAATTGTTCTCTTTTTCACTTGAACACAGAAAGTAAATGAATACTTGTTTTTCTTTCAGCCTTGCTTTGGTCCAAAAATCAAAAATATGAAATTTTATACACCTGTTACTGACTAGTGACTCCAAAGACATTCAACATAGATCATTCTGAGAACAGGTATTTCTATAGTACCTTGCTTTAAATTGTATTTTTCTTAAATACAATTTTGATTATTGAAAACTTATTTCTGTTTAAGTCACTTCATTTTAGTGTTGTTTTGATTTATACTGTTTATATTGTACCCAACATGCAGAAGAAGGAATGAAACTGTAAGTACTGCATATAGTACAGTCATAAGTTAGTAGAAAAAAATCAACATTTTTATTTTAGACTTTAATCACATTGTCTTCAAATAGCAAGCTGAATGCTTAACTAGCTGGAAATTTGGTTGTAATATTATGAGGAATTTTCACATTGTAAATTTATTTAAAATATCTTCAGGACATAATCTTTACAATTGAGTATTCTAGCTGAACATCACTGCTGTTTAAAAAGATGAGAGTCATACCCACATTGCAAGCCTCCATGCCCAACTGTGTAAGGGCTTGGCAATGTGAGCCTCTTCAGTTCAATATCAGAAGCAAGTTCGTGTTTCAAGTATAGAAGCCTCTAAGCAATCTCTCTGTTAACAAATTTGCCAATTTCAAATTGGATCGTAAGTAATCTGTAGATTTCTGAGAATGCTTCATGTCTACATTACTAACTGCAAAAGTTATCTGTATTATTATTTTGAACAGCATTTTGCAAGGATCATAGCAGTTTGTTTGTCCTTTTTTTTTTTTTTTTTTTTTTTTTTTTTTAATGGCAAGGAGTTAGAACTAGAAGTTGTCGCCTGAGGCATTAAAAAGCAATGCACTGCCAAAATTTCCATGACCTCACCAGCTTTTGTTTTCAGTGGTATTTTCTCACAGGATAATAAGTAGCAGCCCTTATCTGGTATTTCCTTTCATGATAGCAAATCTCATTTTCCCTTTATTATCAGGAAGCCTTTCAGACAACTTTTACCAATGTCATTTTTCCATTCCATGTATTATTTCTTTATTTCTTCTCACATTTCTTCAGACAGATAACTGCTTTTTCTAAAACAAAAACAAAAAAACTGTCTGATATAGGCTACAATTAAACAGGAAATTTCTTATTGGCTATAACATCCTAAAAGTGAAAACATTTAATTATATGACTACCAACTTCATTCTTCATTATTAGAAAAGAGCCCTTATATCTTATCCTTCTTAGCCAGCATATCCCCAGTGACTTACTAAGATTTACATCATTCTCTTCAGTTAGTAAGTATCATCTCATTAATTGTATTCATGCTGACGGCACAACTTGGAGGAATGGCTGACAGACCAGAGGATCATGCTGCTACCCAGAGGGACCTGGAGAGGCTGGAAAAAAGGGTTGGCAAGAACCTTGTGAAGTTCAACAGGAAGCACAAAGTTCTGCATCTGGGGAAGAACAACCCCTTGCACCAGTACATGCTGGGTCTACAAATGTTTTTCACCCAACCTTTATTTTTACATATTAGTAACTTCCATAATACACTTATTTGACCCCAGGCACATTGGCTTTTGGCTATTTTGGATGTTTTTCAGCCTAGCCCAGAACCTGCCTTCAAATAGAAAAGAGCTGAGATGAATCCTGCTACAGAGCCAGCACTGTCCTGACAACCTTTTCCAAAGGCAAAACATTTTCTCACAGTTGACTCAGCTGCACAGGAACAAATCCCAGAGCACTGCAGCACAAAGCAGCTTTGCTCCCCCAGGCATACAATAATATTGGCTCAGGCATAGTAACACACAAAAGGCCTTGCTATGGGAATACTTCTACTTAGGTTAGGTTAACTGAACATTCTGATCCCAGCATTAATTAGCTCAGAGAAGTTCGCAATAGAAATATTCCTTATGTAAATGTTCACACCATCAATGCCTTCCTACGCACTTTTTACATTGCCTCTCTGGGACTAACAGGATTGAATGGCTGATGGTCACAAAGCTAATTCTGACTGCTGAGAATGAAATATTACAGAACACAAATATATGAATAGAATTGCATTAGGGAATAGAGTTTGAGTGGAAAATAATGATCAAATAGTAGCTTTTAACCTTTGGCTATCAAGGAGGATAGAATACGTGAGCACAGCTACACAAAAACTCACATCAAGGAATGGAGGGGCCAGGAAGCACCTGCTCAGTGCGCTCGTAACAGTCCAGTACATATAAGTTGTCTTTCTGTCATATGACAAAAATATCCTAATGCAGCTGCATCTAGTAAAATATCTGACACATATAACCTTTTGGGGTTGAAATCCTGTTTTTTTTCTTTAAGCCATGTACAATGATTTACAGTGTCAAACAAAAAAAAAAAAACTGAATTCACCAGTTGTCTTGTATCAAAGGTTGTCTCTCCCTTTTATATCAAACTAGAAAACAAAACTGGCTTAGAAGTACAACCCATTGGACATGATAGAGACACTGTTAATCTTCATCAGGAATCCTACGTCGCTCAGTAGGTCGTCTTCTTCATCAACCAAATGGAGAGGCATGGCTCCTGGCACTTAACCCACAGAACTTTGTGTCTTACACGTCAGTCAGCTGTGAGCACAGTCTCCTCTTGTCATTTCTGAACAGGCCCAAACCTGTATGGGCTCACTGCTCAAGAGGGAATGTGTTCAGGCATGAGGCTTGGACCTTTCACATAGAAGACTGTGTGCTAAACAAGAAAGATCTCCACTAAATCTCACTCTGAAGAAAAGCATTCCTTGTGGAAAATGATCTTGCTTATGCTTGTCAAATATATATAGTTTGCATTATATAAACAGCAATCTGTCTGTGGCGCCAATTTTTTGTTATTGGTAGCTTACACTTTGCTTTACCTTATCTTACAATTCTTCCTTTGGATAAAAACATGCAGTTCTCCACCTTCCATTTCAAACTAGCATGATGCTGTGATTTCCATCCATATTTTGCTTTTAGTTCCCTTGTCAAAAAATATCTTTCAAGCACATCATATTCAGTATGTTTTCTGCTTGCTTATTCATCTACTATGTACTCTGTCCCTGCAGGCATCGCAGTACTGGAGGTACTAAAGTGGTATGCTTTGCAATTACAGAGTGAGATTTGCAACATCTTTTCTAGGTTTCTGTTTCTATGAAACTCACGCTGACACTCCAGGACTCCTCAGTCTCATGCTTCAGTTTTCCTTACTATTACATTTCCCTCCCTACCGTTTCCTTAAATGAATCTGGTTCAATACTAATATATAACACAGTTCTGTGCCAGCATCTCCCTATTTTTATATCGACGATTTCAACTAAGTCACGTAACAGTGGATTTTATTTTGAAAAGATAGGAACAGAAGACAGTGGTTCAGTCTTGTTAAAAAACACGAACATTTTCTGTTTGAAGATATTGCCTTAATTCCTCCCATTCATTTGTGCTTGCAATTAATTTCTTCAAATGAGCACTTTTTCTCGTTACTTTGTTTACTTCCTTTTTGGAAGATATTATTCCATGTAACACAGCATAACTATTAGAATGCACATATTTAAAATAATGCTGATTTTGCTCAGATTGGCATCCTTTGGCAAACTAGATACTAATTTTAGTTGACTGTATTCACATGAATATCTGCTATGGAATTCCTGATAACAATTATTCTCAACAACATACATCATACTTATAAAAAGTTTAGTGATTTGTTAGTGTAAACGTAATTTGAGGCAGCAAGTACAACTACCTACTGTACATCTGTTTTTGTGTTGTTTTTTTTTCTTCCCCCCGTACTAATCCTCTACAGAGTACAAAGGAAGAGCCACAAGGCAACTGGGACTTTATCAGATACAAATAATGCATTTCTTTTCATTTGTTCTATGCACAACTACACCGAACTTTTGACTTTGAATGGGACTAACTCACTGCAAATCTACAATAATCTGTCAGCATATATAATGTTAGTTTGCCTATTAAGGGTGTTTTGAGAAAGGGAACAAAATTGCAGGCAAGATTCCACTGCAACCTGAGAAGTGTATTTTGATTTCACACATTAAGACTCAAAAACAATGAAAGAGATTACTTGGTCAAAGCTATAAAAGCACTTCAGGATGACTCGGCAGATGGCATTACTCCCACGGAAAATAAACTGTATCACCATTAGGGAGTCAGGAAACTCCAAGTTCCTGGTGTGAATGTTCTTGGTGGTGTGACCCTTCCCATCCTGTAAACACCCAACAATGTGTCCAAGGAAAGGTTTGCTGACTTCAGTTGTCTCACTGGTCCAAACAGCACTGCAAATAAGTTATTTGGAAGCACTATCAAGTTCAGTAGAAGGCTCACATTTCCAGTATTCTGTAACCATGACAGAACTACCATTTTGTCTAATGCAAATGTGTTAACCATGAAGCAACAAACACATTGAACAAGAAATACAAGCTTTTTATATGCATTTAAGCCTTATGTCACAGTGCTCTTACCATTTAAGATGTATACTCTATTGCATTTACAGGTCCATCTAAAAGCAAGAGTAATACTAAAGGGTAATATGAAAGTAATGCCATCGGATATGTACATCATTCTGACCAAAACTGAGAAGTCTATTTTTTCCTCATACAGATCAACATCCAAAGTTTACAGTCTGTAAAAGCAGTTAGTACTTTAAAGATGTCATATCAAAGGTTTGGTTACTATAAGATATATTTGAAGTTTGCAGGTTTTGAAGAATAAAAAATATTAAAATAATAAAAATGAAAATAGAAATGTAAACAAAGTAAACATAAAAACACTAATCCAAAACACAAATAATGGCTTAGATTCCATCTGTGCTAACTGAATACTTCAAGTTAGTTATTGTATCTCTTTTGTACTCCTCTATTATAGCACCAATACTGAAAGAAAAATAACAACAGTTGTTTATTTCAAAGGCCTGGACACGCTGCTTAAAAAAATTAGTCTCACTCACCTAGAACAGCATTGCCTTCAATTAGTGCATATATTCAACAGTTAGTCATCTTAAGAGTTACTAGCAGCACTTCACTAGTTAATAAAGAAATACGGCTAACCCTGTTTTGAAGGAGAGATTTTACTTCCATAGCACCCAGATGAAGAAACAGATTGTTTTTCAATGAACAAATTTAAACTAGTTAGGAATGAGAACACTCACCAGATTTAGGAAAACCACTGGCATGATTTCACACCCTACCACCAAGTCTTTGTAAAAGATGATGTGGTTATTCTGAGCCTACTGAAAGATAGAGTACCATGCCGTCACTGAAGAATGAGACCACTGTACTGAAAACATACATCATTCTAATATAATGGAGATATAAATTGAATAAAAACCCTGATAAGCCTTAAATTAATGTAAAGTAATAAATTAATGTAACGTATCACTATATAGTAACATAAAATCCTTTGGCAAAGTTCTGTATCACTGAAGTTAATGGAAGCTTTGTCACTCAATTCAAGTGGCCCAGGATTTTACTCAGTCAAAATTAAAGCCAAAATAAAAAGTCTTACTCCAGGAACAATGATTGCAATGAGTAGTCTTGTAACTTACTTTCTATCAGAGCACCAGTGATGTCATTCTTCAAATTTCCAATTTTCAATGACTTGATTTCACTTTCAATGACTTTGAGAGATTTTCTTAAAAATACTTTAGGGATTCAGAGATTTTTCTTTTAAATGGCCTCTGATATTTTCTCATGAAGAAAAACATAAACACGCATCACTGTTTTTTCCCTGCCTTCAACTCTCAACTGTGTGGATCTAGCTGGGAGATGTACTTAGGAAGGTGTGCAAGTGATGCAGGGATAACAAGTATGTTGAACAGTGATTCATTACAGAATTCCACTATACCTTTTGAGTAATCAGTTGAAGGAACAGAAGTGACAGAGAAAGTGCAGGTACAGTCTTAATTGTCCTACTTATCTGAGGATAGATATTGTTCAGATTTACAGTACAAATAAACACAAGAGGAAAATGTAGCTAGCCCTAAAGAGGCAGTACCCGGGAACCTGACTTATTTTCCTTGTTTTATCAGTAGTATACAAATTTCACAGCTAAAGCTTTCAAAGCCTCCAGTCTCACACTCAAGTCTACAGGAAACTGAATGCTGGTAGACAGTAAGTTCATCTGACCACTTTTCCACAAAAGCTGTATTTGTACATATTTCCTGATCACTTTGCAGTAAGTAATAAGCAAATAGTGGGATTTGTCTTCTACACTTCAACCAACCAACCAACCTAAATGTGACATACATGTACAGTGGGAGAGGATGTACTAACTCTACTAATTACTGTGTGGAATTTCAAAAAAATTTACATTTTATTGCCATATGAATTACTGCGATAGAAATCAACCCCGTTTCTTATGCACGTCACAAAAGGCAACTTCAGACTAACATACACATATAGATTATTTCTCTAGCATGTTATATACTGTAGCTGTATGTACTAAGCCTTCTGTATGTATATACTAAGCTGTATGTACTAAGAGATTCTGGCACTTTAACTGATTAGCGATTCAATTTGCTGTCGCTATGGCCATTAGCAGCCAACACACTCAGGGCACTGCCAGGCTGTTCCAGCCCTAGTGCTGTGAGGCTGCCCCAAGATGGCTCAGGGTCAGAGGAGAGCAAAAGCACTTCAGCTCAGCCCCTCAGCACAGCTCCCTGCAGAGCTGCACTGATGTCTGCCTGCCTGCCTGCACCCAATTATGTGGCTCTTAATTCTCTGTTGACCATAGCAAAGGGTCTCAAAAAAAAGAGTGTGGGGAGAATGTTTTGATAAACCTGTAGATACTGTTAGGCATTGTACTGGGTCTGGCTGGAATGTTAACTTTCCCGGCAGCAGCCCATTCAGTGCCGTACTCTGTACTTGTAGCTGGAACAGCAGTGTTATCACACCAGTGTTGTGTCTACTGCTGAGCAGCAGTGGCACAGCATCGGGCCTTTCTCTAACCCTCCTAGGGGGTGGGCAAAAAGTGAGGAGAGAAACATCACTAGGGCAGCTGACCTAAACCAATCAAAGGGATATTCCATACCATGTGGTGTCACACTCAGCAATAAAAGGTGGAAACAGGAAGAAGAGGGGAGGGGTGGGCTCTCGTTGAGAAGACGTCGGTCCTCCTCTCGAACACCGGCTGCGTGCGTTGAGGCCTTGCTTCAAGGACGTGGTCAATCATCGCTCATTTGTGGGAAGTAGAGAGTAATTTCTTTCCTCTGCACTTCCATATAGCTTTCATTTATTTTGTTTGTTTGTTTTCCTCCCTTTTTCCCCTTTCCCTTTTATTTCCCCTTAGCTAAATTGTTTAGTTCATGGTAGTCTTTATTTAATTATTATAATTATTTCCCTTTAATTAAATTATCCTTATCTCAACCCGTGAGTTGTTCTTTGCTTTACTTCTCCCCCTCCTTATCTAAAGGAGGGGGAGTGAGAGAGCGGTTGTGGGGTTTAGCTGCCCAGCACGGTAAAACCACCACAGGCATTCACGTCCCAGGGCTACAAATACAGCAGATATGAAAGGAAGCAAATGGGAAGGGGCTGTTTTCACCTGTTGCCTTATCAATCAATTTTTAGCTCATTCTTTCTTTGTACAGCTTTTTTGCCCTTCAAATGCAACAACAACAAAAAAATATATTAATAAAAAAAATCCCTGGCTATGCACTTAAGAGAACAAGAGCACACTACTAGGATGATTTTCTTTAGAGAAATATTTCTTTTGCTTGATGCAGTACAGTAGGGAGACAGCAATTTGTTTACAAGATGAAATGCATATAATGCCATGCAATTTCTGCTCTCTAGACTTTATGGACAAGTTCAACAATAAAAATTTAGAAATAAAACTCAAACTCAAATAATGGCAATAATGGCAGTTGCCATAGTTTTGTCTCTATCAGAATGAACTTGTGTGAGCTTTGGCTCTATACAATTTTGTAGTGCAACATCTACAAACACAATACTTTGAGAGTGTGTACCTACATATATATATACACATAAAATATGTCTATATTTACACAGTATGTATATGGTGTGCATTCATGCACACATACACAATCTTTTTATTTATACTCAACACACATATGTATACACACATATGCAACACTATTGATTATTATGCATACTTAAGTAGTGATCAACAGCAGTAACAAGTTCTGTGTAGAATAAATTAAACATGACCTGAGAACAAAAATGAAACATAAAAGTTGGGATTGCAATGAGCTTTGAAAATACAGGCACATAGACCTGAGGCTGAGAACAACCCACCACTGACTGGTGATTAACGAAGATCTCAGTGGTACTGCGATTCAACTGTGCATTGCAATTGCTATGCTTTGCTAAGTCTAAGTTACATTTGTGTTATGTTTTCAGTATAATTTGTATCACTCTGCTAAACCAAAAATTCACATGTAATCCTTAAGATTTCCTAATGTAAGTAACACAAGGTAAGGAGCTGCCATTGGCTCAATTTACTGAAAGGAGCAGACTGGTACTAAACAAGTATCACTGTGTCCTGAGAGACGTAGCACTGGTCATAATCAGCTGAAAAGAAAAAAGATTTCTTAAACACTGTGGCCTGTGCCAAGGATTACTTACTGAATAAATAGAAGGCAAAGAAGAAACACCACCAGAGAAAACTCATTGACTGTACTGTGAATAAGTTCATTTAAGTATGATTTAGTAAAACACCCGTCAGCTCCCATCCTACTACATGCCCATGGTGAAAGACTTAGTGGGAGGGGGGAACAGGGATTTCATCATCTTGAATTGCTTGTCCAGAGCCTTAAATCTCAAGGTAGCCAATTTCCTGGATTTTCAAACTCCTAAACACTTGTTCTTGCTCCTCCTCTCATGTGTATATAAACTGCCAATGTTTTCAGCAAGAACTCTGTATGAACAGACTTGTACAGAAGAACTGCTTTCAGCATCTGTAAAGCTCACATCCCAGAAGTAATGTCATTTGGATGTAGACAGCTAGTTTTCAAACTCCCTCTTGACTTTTACTTCTATATAGTTTGTACAAACATGTTTAAAAAACG
The DNA here is from genome assembly GCF_964211825.1 of Aythya ferina. Classification (NCBI taxonomy): domain Eukaryota; kingdom Metazoa; phylum Chordata; class Aves; order Anseriformes; family Anatidae; genus Aythya; species Aythya ferina. The sequence continues at coordinate 74,845,634 of NC_140297.1, read as the reverse complement.
GGTGATTTTTCTTATTGCAGTCTTCCACCTGACCCCATTTTTTTCTTTTAATTTGCTTGGAATGAAACAAAGCTTTTAACAGAGCCTCTTTCATAAAGAATACCTGAACTTAATTTGGAATAGAACTATGCATCAAATTTTAATACAGAACATGAAAGAATTTAAATTAAAAGATAAATATTTAAAATATCAGGTTTTGAGGAAATATAGATGATTGAATGAAGACAGAAGTCACAGAACTGCCTGAACAACAGAAGCTCAGATTCCTGCAGACTTTAATTTTAGGAAGGAGCCTAATAAGCTAATACAGAAATGTGTGATATCTATAGAAACATCCCCAGTGTGTTCTTCAAGCATTGATAAAGCACTCTAATAGACAGGCAAGAAATACTGAAGTCCTTAAATGTGGTGTGTTTTTTTTTTGTTTGTTTGTTTGCACTTATTTCCACCTTGTTTTCAAAAGACAGCAGGAGCAATTTGAGAAAAATGAATAATAAAAAGTATAAAAACCACAGCCTTTGTGACTAGATTTACTCCAACTTGTACTTCACCCCTTCTTTATCTCATTTTATTATCAGTACTTTATGAAAATTCTCTAGTTGGATTTCCAGCCTTCTTTCTTAAAACTGCTCATTAAAATGTCTTCTTCTGTCTGGTTCTTCACAGCCACGTTTCCTTTGACTCCAACCCTATCAGCTACCTCTGAAGTGAGACCCCATACATTCTCTCCTGCTCACAGCTTGCTTAGTTTCTCCTGCAAAGTGTAACCTCAGTTGTTGATGAGTGGGTTACTTACCTCCCATCTCTGCTTTCTAAACAGTCTCCTATCCAAATGAACAAATTCCTAAGGCTCGCAACATCATGGATAAATATTAGCATTAGACAATCAAAACTAGGAAACGTCTTACCAGACAGGGATGAACATGCTTGCTCAAATACAGCTCTAAAACTCAAAGCGTGTAAAAAATTCAGCATATGAGTTTTCAGGTCTCATCTGGTCATAAAACATTAATTTAATAAAACAAATTTTAAGTTAAAAACAGCAAGGTAGCAATGAATAGTTGTTGGACTTAGCATTGTCACCACTAGGCACTTTGGCTGTTTGTTTGTACTATTTTAATGTGCAATGCAAAGATTTATACCACACTGTATGCCACAACAAGTTGCGGCCAGCATATCCTTCAAAAATTATTCCCAGTTGCACCTTGTTCCAATTGACACAAAGAAAAATTGAGCTAGAAATCAGTAATACATTTATCTTCCAGATTATCTAGAACAAAAATGTAGCACTGAAATCAGCTAAACAGATTTCAAATTCAAATATACTCTGTGATTTTGTAGGTCTTAGTGCAATAGCTTTTGCTCCAAAATATGTAATTGATACTGAGGATTTAGGATATGACTTTTTTTTTTTTTTTTTTTTGGGCAGGGGGGAGGGGATGGGGGGTAAAGGGTGGGGGAGTGGTGTCTTTCAAGTGAAGTCACTGTGGCCCTGCCAGGCTTTTCAGATCTTTACCATTAAGGCTCTGTTTAAAAGTCACACAGCAGTAGCATGAATAGAGTAATTACCACAGCTACACATCCCCTGCAAATAACCATTACAAAACAGGATTCCTTTTTCCCTTCCAAGAAGTCACTGTCTATCATCTCCCTTTGCTACAGACAATTCTGAAAATCATGCTGGGTACAGTTCTGCCATTTCCCCATTCAAGCACACCAATCTATATTTCAAATTTATTCCTCTGTAGAAACACAGTTATACTTGGGGGTATCTCCAAACTACCTAGTAAGCTGCAACTTAATTTTCATATTTCTGCAGCTGTGATAACAGGATAAACATCTAGCACAAGTGAGAAAACTACCTTCTAAAACATAGTATCTTGTCCACTGTTTTTCAGTTTGCTATACAGCTTTATGTATTGATAGAAAAATGAATGTTTTTAAACTAAAAGAGGATAGATTTAGATTAGATATAGTGAAAATTTCTTCGCTCTGAGGGTGGTGAGTGCTGGAGAAGGCTGCCCAGAGAAGCTGTGGATACCACATACCTGGAGGCATTCAGGCTGCAGGCTGGATGGGGCTTTGGGCAACCTGGTCTGGTAGGAGGTGTCCCTGCCCATGGCAGGGGGTTGCAATTAGACGGTCTTTAAAGTCCCTGTAAATCCAAACCATTCTGTGATGTGATTCTATGATATAGTTGTGTGTTTGTTTTTTGTTTTTTGTTTTTTTTTGGCTGTTGCAAGAACAAGGACGGAATACCAGAAAGTCAGACAAAAATTTCAGGATGACAACAAGCATCCATTTCTAAATTTTGTTTTTGAAGTCTCCCTTATTCAAATGAAAGTAAACAAATAAACACAAACACCCACACAGATAGGACTTATTTTGAGAGTTATTTTGTTAATAATTTACTGCTTTCTAATTTAGAGAGACTATTTCCAGAAACCAATTTTAAGTGATCAAGCTACTACAGCATATTTTCTATACAAAACAAAGCACACTAATTTGTCTATAAACAAGTATTCATTAGCAGAAATTATTACTATGAACTACAGCCCTGAATTGGACAATCTATAAGCAAGTACATGATTAGTTATCACACTTCGCTGACTTTTGAAACTATGGTGTTTCGCTTGCAATCATTTAACAGACTGTCTGAAGTGGGGATACTGTCATACAAATAAACTACCATTATAACAGCTGCAACAATAACACATTTTTAAAAGAAGGAATTCTTTGGTGTCTTACTGAAAACATTAAATCTTTTTTTTTCTTTCCCCTTTTTTTTTTTTTTTTTTTTGGGGGGGGGGGAAGAGAGAGGGGGAGGAACAGTCTATGAGTAACTATGTCATGCCTTGGAATTTATCTGTAAAATCTTCTTTCAAGAAGGATAAACTCTCCCTGCTGAAGATAGCCATATCAGTCTTTACTGGAGTTGATATTAATTTACTAGACATTTCTAATGGATTCAATATGGATTTCTAAGGACTCAATAAGCTGCAGACTTAAAAATAAATAAATAAATAAATAAACACCACAGGAGAAGTATACACCTCAGTGATCATGTAATATGGACACCTCACCAGCAACCTACTGGTCATTATTCTGCATATTTTAGGAATTAAATCAGAATTACCTCATGGGTGTTGACAAGTAACTTAGTCAATAGTAGCTTTCAAGAGAAAATAGCAGTTAATGGCAAACTGCAACATTTGCACATAGAAAAGAATCTCAAGTAAAAGTTCATGTCTGCCTTTATCAATCAGTACATACAATTTCTGGGATCTGTGTTTAGAAGATGGCTAAAAAGAAATATAAACCCACACCACACTGGATTGGTAAACAAACAAACAAAAAAACAAACAAACAAAAAAAAAAACCATGCAAATAACAAGAATTACCAATGACTTGAAATAGCTAGTCTTCGGTAAGACAGCAGATAAAAAGTCTGTTTTGCTTTAGTGAAAGCTTCATCCCAGTCCAAATCCACACCGGAACACTTAACAAGGGACCATGTAATGTGACAGATGAAGACATAATGAGACAGAACTGTTGAAAGCTGGGGGAAAGACCATTATATAACCTTTTCTTTCTGTCTTTAAAGGTTGTAATTAATCCTTGGAGCTACTTACCTGGAGTTCTGTGGATTCTCTGACACCACAAGGCTAAATAAAAATGAGAGCATCATTAAGAAATACTTGTTCAACGTGCATGTTGTCATAGATCAGACAATCCAGTGAATCCCCTGTGCTCTACCAGTTAGCAGACTCCTCGGACAATTTCTAAATTTTACAAGGAAAGTCATTTAAATGGACTCACAATTTTTTATTTGCAAGTTTCTCAGTGCTTTATGAAAATGGTATAGGATCATACAATTCCTATAAATTCACACACCTAAAGAGATGCTGTATGTAATTATTTTTAAAATATATTTAATAACCCAGTTTAAAATTAATCTTTCTTCCCAAGAAGGACAATGAAATCCTGGACAGTTTATTGTCCAGAATCTGAGATTTTTTTTTCTGTTTTTTTTTTTTTTTTTTTTTTTTTTTTTTTTTTGCCCCCTTCCCTCTCTCTTGAGAGACCAATTCAAAGATTATTCAGTTAAGACAACCAGCTTCTCTTACACCTTGTTCTTTAACATACTGCTACAAAGTTATGGAAAAAACACCTGAAGGATAATGTGGTCATTGTTCACAGTCAACATAGGTTCACAATGGGAGGATCCTGCTTAACAAACTAAATTCATTTTATGATAAGGTTGCCCATCTAATTGAGCAAGGGAAGCCAGCTGATGAATTTCAAGTCAGCTTTGAATTTCAGCAAAAACTTTCAATAGCAACAGGGGAGAGTCAGGCTGGGTGTTAGGAAAAAGTTCTTCAACAGGAACGTGGTTGGGCACTGGGACAGGCTCCCCAGGGCAGTGGTCAGGGCACCAAGTTTGACAGAATTCAAGAAGCATTTGGACAACACTCTCAGGCATTTAGTCTGATTTTGGAGTGGTCCTGTGTGGAGCCAGGAGTTGGACTCCATGACCCTTGTGGGTTCCTTGCAACTCAGGATATTCTAAGATTCTATGAAAGTCAATTTGTTTGTTTGTTTTTCTCCTGTCTGGATGACCAAATATTGTTTATTAACATTTATTATAAGGATCTCTTGCTCCACCCTCTACTCCCCCAAAAGGAAAGGTGTTCAAAGCAGCTAAACTCTAGTACTCATGTCAAAGCTTTTCTGACCCCTTAAAATTGAAAATATTAGTACAATATCAGAATCTCTAAAAATTAGTTCATTTATGCAATGACTTGTTTTATTTGTTACTAAATATTCTTAAGATCTGCTTAAATATAATTTAGGAGTTTCACTTTTTAGTAAATTCAAGGTTGTACAGAGAAGTTCAGTAACTCAAACACTGTGATCTTTGAGAGAACCAGATCTAATTGCATGAATCAAATTATTTTATCTATATTTTGGAAATCGGTATCTCTTGAAAAACAATCACCGCATGCTCCTTCCAGTTGCTCAGCCACAGGACATAAAATCATTTTTGAATCTTCATGCGCACACACACTAGAAATATGGGGCTATTCTCATGGAAGACAGCATTCCCAGAGCAGGAGGTTATTTTCCTGTAAACAAATTTCTCTGCTATTGACTACTTGTGGTACTGGTTGGTGACCAAAGGCATTTTTGTCACACCATAAAAGGCACTCTTGTCACCCATCCACAGCAGTAGATCACCTTATTAACCTGCTTAAAGAACTCTCTGTAATGACTCAGTAAGCACAGTGGTAGTGTGGACTTTTTTTGTTTGTTGTTTTAAACCATAATTGGCATCTTTATAACATGCGTTAGTTCTAGGGGGTGATTTCCCTTCCCCCCCAACCTGAAAGGGCATTATTGGGGAGTGGCAGGTGAAGTGGATGCTCCACCACCCCACCAGGATTTCAGGCCTGATCTGCCATGATCACATTCTCATGCCATGGGGACTAGTCCTCAGCTCCCAGCACAGCAAACTTGTGCTAATTTAAGAGTTCTCAGCAAGGCTAATCAGCAGATAACAGGCTCCCACACAAGTTTTACTGCTTCTGCTACACTAAGTAAACATGAGAAGCACTGAAGTATTAAACCGCAGTAACCTACATCTCTCTTCAGGGGTCCAAGCTATTTGCAAATTTGAAAAAAAAAAAAAAAAAAAAAAAAAAAAAAAAAAAAAAAGTGGATCATTATGAGCACAGAATTTCTTTAATGGGAGAAGAAACTGCAGGACACAAACTTTCTTCTGTGCTGAACCTACTCCAGTCATACAGCTCAGCAACACTACTTAAACCTCTGTTTTCTTTTGCTTTCTGAGACATTTTTGTATTCTTTTTAATCCTGAATACAACCAAGGCAAAATTATTATTATATGAGCTGGATGCCGTATTGCACTGACACAGAGCCAAGTATTCCGTTCACCAGAATTCCTTTGTCCATAACCACAGGGTATCTTATTCTCACACCTTAAGGCAGTATTTTTATTAACAGCTTTCTAAAGTTAGCACCTGAAGACAGATAAACAAGAAGATAATTCACAAAACTAAATAGGGCTGGAAAGGAAACTAAAGAGATTCTTGTATCTTTGTTCTTATGAGTGTCTGAAACACCAGGATACAAGGATGTCTTTAGTATCCTTTCCTTAGCATGTTCCCAGGTCTACTGAGCTTTCTGCCATTTCTGTAAAACTATACATGATGTTTCTAGAAAATATCTGCAATGTATTTACATTGCTACCTGAGGGGTCGAAGAGGCTAAACATTTGTTCAAAGACAAACCAAAAGTTTCAACAATTGCTTTTGGGGAAAAAAATAATCAATGCAGTCCATGTAACTGCAACATGAAAATTATTTTCCTACCTAGTGATGGAAGGTTATGGTTTCAAAGAATATAAAAGTCCTTGAGAAAAAATCCCTCTCCCTAAACTGCCAACAGCAGCAGGTTGGAAGGCTGTTACTCTGCTTTAGAACCCTACACAAGACAATTCTTTTCCTTGTATTTAATCACATAAATACTACTTTTCACAGCAGTTTCTTTAGACCACCTAAGACTCTAAACACACGTACACCGACATGCATACAGACACACATGTATATTATTGGAAGGTATCACAAAATTACAATACTATATGCAGCCATTGGTCCCAGCCAACATGGGTTCATGAGGGGTAGGTCCTGTTTGACAAAATTGATTTCCTTTTATGATAAGATCACCCATCTAGTCAATCAAGGGAAACCAGCTGATGTGATCTTTTTGGACTTCAGTAAAGTTTTTGACACAGGTTCCCGTAGGATCCTACTGGACAAAATGTCCAGCATACAACTTAACATAAACATCATACGATGGGCAAGCAATTGGCTGATGGGCAGGGCTCAAAAGGTTGTGGTAAATGGGGCCACATCTGGCTGGTGGTCACCAGTGGGGTCCCCCAGAGCTCCATTTTAGGGCCAATCCTCTTCAATACTTGTATAAATGATTTGGATGTAGGACTAGAAGGTGTTTTGAGCAGATTTGCTGATGATACTATACTTGGAGGAGCTGTTGACTCTGTTGACGATGGAAAGGCTTTACAGAGAGGTCTGGACAGATTGGAGAGCTGGGCGATCACCAACCACATGAAGTTTAACAAGAGCAAGTGCCGGGTCCTGCACCTGGGACGGGGCAACCCTGGCTATACGTACAGACTGGGCGATGAGATGCTGGAGAGCAGCCCCGCAGAGAGGGATCTGGGGGTTGTGGTTGACAGCAAGTTGAATATGAGCCAGCAGTGTGCCCTGGCAGCCAGGAGGGCAAACTGTATCCTGGGGTGCATCAAGCACGGCATTGCTAGTCGGTCAAGGGAGGTGATTGTGCCGCTCTGCTCTGCGCTGGTCCGGCCTCAGTTCAAGTACTGTGTGCAGTTCTGGGCACCACAGTACAAAAAGGATCTTACTCGGTTGGAGAGTGTCCAGAGGAAGGCTACAAAGGTGGTGAAGGGCCTAGAGGGGAACACATATGAGGAGCGGCTGAAGTCACTGGGCCTGTTCAGCCTGGAGAAGAGGAGATTGAGGGGAGAACTCATCGCAGTCTACAGCTTCCTCATGAGGGGGAGTGGAGGGGCAGGCGCCTACCTATTCTCCTTAATCACCAGTGATAGGACCCGCAGGAACAGTGTCAAGCTGCGGCAGGGGAGGTTTAGCCTGGACATCAGGGAGAGGTTCTTCACCGAGAGGGTTGTTGCACCCTGGAACAGGCTCCCCAGGGACATAGTCAAAACACCAAGCCTGTTGGAGTTTAAGAAGCATTTGGGCTGTACTCTTAGTCATGTGGTCTGAATTTTTGGGTAGACCTGTGTGGTGCCAGGAGTTGGACTCAATGATCCTTGTGGGACCCTTCCAACTCAGGATATTCTATGATTCTATTTCCCATGGCTGTGCTATGCAGAACTGTAACCTTTACCAGCACATTGCTTTTAAAAATACTTTCCTGTAAGCCTCACCTCAAAGGGTCATACTCCCAACTACAGCTGGAACAAAGTATCACAAATGATTTGATGAACTACTTTTAATTTATGACCCCACACTATTAAAAAATAGTATGGGGTCCTCAAACCTGGTTTAACAGTCCTACAATACAAAGAAGCATTGCTATGGAAAACTGAATTTCCGGAAGCAGAAGATACACAACCTCCCAACACATCGTCACTTAATTTGGGCTTAGTTTGAGTCACTGTTTACAGTCCTTCCTGAAGGTCTCTATCAATGAATGTAAACCATTCATCTCCCAGTCTTGGAGCATGAATAAGCAGTCATGAGAAAGACAATTTTAAATTTAATCAGTCCATGACAAAACCCGAAGTCTGAAAATCAACTCTGAATAGTATTTACACGCAGGAATATCAATCAAGCCATCCCTACAATGTAAATTAAAACAATGACCACCTAGCTGATCTGTCAGCACAGTATCCCTGGCAACAGACAAACCCTGGTATTTCAGGAATTATTGATTTTTCTCTGTTTGTAACACAACATTATTTGGTAGAACTTTGGGGGTGTCAGAAGCTGATGCTTCATTCCCTAAAGCAATGCAGGTAGTGCTCATTGTCTTCTGATATCAGAAGTAATAAACTTCTCACTAGGGAAATGTAGTAAGTTACTGCTTCACCCTGAGAAGTAAGGGAGTTTTAAAATCACTGCTGTTGTCACCCACCCTCTGTACCAGAAGAAAAACAAAAAACAGACAAACAACCAAAACCAACCAAAAATAAATAAAAAATATAAAAATAAATAATAATAATAATAAATAAAAAAAAAAAAAAAAACACCAGAAACCACACTAACCAAATGCTAGTGGCAAACCTGCGAAATAGAAAAAAAAAAAAAAGTATTTTATGAGAGATACAGACTTAATAAACTTTCCTGAGGTTTAAGACTTTTCCTTAGTTTAAGACTTTATAAGACTTTATAATTAATTACAAAGCCCAGAAAAATAAGTATGTGCCAATGAAGTTAGAGGTGCCACAAGTACTAAAAGGGTTAGACTGTTACACTGTTACAGAAGAGCTAGATAACCGAGAACTTGTGCAGTGTAAATCACAATTGTTATGTTCTTACAGGCTAACTCCAAACACCTTCTATACTATAATCTTAGAATACATTGGGTGTGCTATTTTAAGCAAAGATTATGAAGTCACGATGCCAAGAAACCACTAAGTACAAAAATTGTACGTGGTCCCAAACACATAACCCATTATTCAGGAATGATAAACTCGTGGCAAAAAAATATTCTGAGAAGAGCAAGTAAGATGTTCAGGGACAGAGAAGGGTTTATTCATATGTTGAAAGCTAAATAATACTCTTGATTAATTTAGCAAATATCCTGTGCACAATAGCTTATATACAGAAAAGCACGAAGGAAAGAGAACTGTACACATTTATAAAAAGACATGCAAACTTGCCACTGAGATTTTTAATCAGAAATTTCAAGGAAAACTGATTTTCATCAGCAACCACTTGGTGATTCTGAGTTATTCTGCAAATAGAATTGAAAGGAAAAAGAAATTAATTTTGAAATGCAGCTTGTTGTTGTATATGCTTTCAGGTGCTGATCTAGCACCCTGTATTTAATCAAATAAAACAGCTAAAAAAAAGCCTAGTGGCCCTGCATTTAAAAGTTTTATCCCAAGCCACATTCCTACTAGGGTGCCTTTTCATAAGAGCTACAAATAAAATCCATTTTCCCTACTTTAGAGTGGAGTGCAAAAAGCTATTCCCACTAAGGTAATTTTAATTAGTCCACAGCTTACTTCAGTATTTCATCTCCCACTAACATGAAAAGTCATGAGTAGCGTCTCTAACTGTTTGACACCTAATTAAACAGGGAAAAGTTTGTTAGAACCTACGATCTATCATAATTTATTAGAAAATGAATAGAAGCAGCTCCAGAGCTGTGGCCAAATCCATCATTGGTTTATTGGACCAAAGAAAGCCTAGATTAAGTGCCTTTTTCATTGGAACTAAACACACATATTTCAGTTAAGAAAGAAACAGGAGACAAATAGAAAAGGATAAACTGAAAAACATGCCAAATACTTAGAAAATGCAACATGTAATGACCAAAAGCTAACAAAAATAAGCAAGTTACAACACATTCCTAATCTCACCTTTATAAATTCTGATCTGTTCTTTGTTTGTTTCTTTACTTTAAAACAATATACAGCCTTGCACAAATTCAGACATGAAAGTACTCAATTAAGTATCTATTTCTCTTTTTCCTGTCTAAGTCCTTCCCCATCACAACTGGTAAGTTTTAATTCCTCACCTTAGTATGCCTTACTTGTGCCCTGCCTTGTACTCCTTGGACTTCCTTCTGTGGAGCCCACTTACACTTATTGAACAACAGAGTTTGTCTCCATACTCATACTCAGAAATCCCCTACAAAGTGTTTCAGAGCACTGTAGCATTTAATTTAAAGGGAGGAGGGTAAAAAGAACAGAAAGAAACTTGTCATCAAGTGCTCAATTTCTAGCCTGGTTGATGCATCCTTGTGGCACACACGACAGAAGAATAACATCTGATATTTTATGGTTTCCCTTTGCTCACCCAGAAAGCCACGAGGACCAAACTGTTTTTTCCTCTTTGTGTGTCCCTTACTGAGCAGAACACCAACACGTTGTCACACATTGACACAACTCCCTGCTGTGGCCTTGGATTCTCTTCCTTACAAAAACCTACCACAACTGTTTCCCCGCTGGAGCTGTCTGTAATATTCAATGTGCGTTCACGTGTGTTCCAAATATAAAAGCAAGCATGGCTTTTATCTGGAAGTAAAGATTATCTGAAGTACTTCAAGTCCTTGTACTGCATTATGAGATAAGGTGGCCCTGTTTCTCCTGTTCAGCAGAGGGAAGCCAAGCCCCACCATCATCTTTGCTTTGATACTTTAAAAGAAAATCTTACTCTGTTAGTAACCAGATAGCTGCTGTATAATGCCCAGGATGGAAAGCACCAAAACAGAAAAAACACAGCATAAAAAAAAATAAACCTAAAGACACATTTATTAACTTTAAACGGAAGAATTAATAGTTGCAAACAACTGGATTTCCTTTGAAAACCATCTATCCTACTTCTATGGTTCCCTATTAACCTCCCAATCCCAGAGTTGCTACGACCAGTACTTGCCCTTCAGCTATGATACCTGCTGTAGTTATGAATCTATCAGTGGAGCTTTTATTTAGACCATGGCAAGGTTTCAGAAGCACACTTCTGCCTGCTGTTCTTTTTATACCACCGTGTTGACTGATCATTGCCCAGACTGCATGGGAAGGTCTTGAGCTCATACACATATATTCAGATGAGCTTCCAAGAGGCTTTGCCAGAACTACGTCTCCTTACAATTTATTGTCTTGTTACTGTGGAGTTAACTCAAGCAAAGCTGAAATGAAAAGTTTTACAGATGACTGGTAAAATACCACTGCAAGGACTTTCACAGATCCTTCATGCATTTACTAAGAGGTAAACAAATAGACTGAAAGTAGCAAAGTCAATTTTCATGGCATGACTAGGTTCAGAAAAGATGTAAATTTCTGAACTATTTCAGCAAAAGAATATACGAACATCAAATTTGGATCACCACAATGATATGAAGAATTCTGCTTGCCAACTGAAATATTATGAAGTTCTGTGAAATGTAAAGTTTCAGTATTTGTATTACTTCTTGCACCCCTCATGAAGTGCTAGGAGTAACGTTAGATGTATAAGGGTAACATATCTACTTACTATTCTTTCAAAGATCACTAAATATTATCATAAGGAGCAATAATTTATGAGCCAACCCATTATAAGTTCAGGGAAAAATAATCGGATGCAATGGAACTACCTTTTCATTTAGTTCTTTACTCATTGATAAAAACAGAATATTATATGAAATTCCAGTTTCCTTCATATCATTTATTTTTATTTTAAGAATAAAATCCTTTTTCCTTTTAAGCTGCTTTCTGCACTTAAGTGGAAGCCTTGCCTGTGTCAGTGACTGCAGCAGCAAAACTAGGTAACAAGAAAGACGCAGATTTTTTTTTTAATTCTGCTTTTAAAAGAATAAAGATTTATCATCCTTTGAGGAAGAAAATAATCTAATGTTATCATATTTTGGCATTTAGGTCTTAATTTGGTAAATCTTAATCTTCAAAATCACTATTGGCTCATTAAAGAGATTCCACAATTCTGAATGCTCTTTGCTCTGTTCCTGCATTTCCCTCCATGAAACACCCATTGCCCTTGACACAGAGGCTTTCTGAGCCTATGCATCCATTCAATACTATTGCATGTATGTCTAATACAATGTGTGCAGATTTAAGCAGTTCTCATGTGTACTGCAATTTACTGAATTTTTCTGTTTGGAGGGAGTAGTAACTTTTCAACAGGCAAGTTGTAGTTTCTAAGTAGTGAAAACATATGTACCTAATGCATTAACAGCAAAGAGTTTTAAAACTGTTAAAAGAAATCTGAAATAATGAAACTGATAATCACACAACAATTTTTACTACATTGGTGATTATTCTCTAAGGTATTTACAATACTTTGTTACAAAAGTGAATCATCTCAGATCCTGCATCAGTGTTTTGTATTCACTGTTAAAACCTGCAGACTGTGAATATCACTGATAATTTGACTATGTTTTGACCCTGCTGATTAAAACAATTATAACTGAATTCACTAGGTTCTATTTGCTGACGTATCCCCTCTGCACCCAAAGGGAATGCTGGTAGCACTACAGACATAATGCTTTAACCCTTATTCAAGCACATGATGGGAAAAACATGAATTATGATTATTAATACACAGTTGATTACGTATATGCAGTAAGAGCTGAATCCACAATGTTTTTCTCAAGTATTCCATCCATACAATGCAGATAAGAATAAGAATAACATGAAGAGATTCAATCGAACTTGAATTTCTTGGGCTCTTTAAAATGAGAGTAAAGTAGGATGTTAAAAAAAATAAAAATAAAAAAGTAAGGAACCACCACAAATTCTGTAAAGAGAGGAAGAGTGATATCCTGCCTATTAATTAAGAGAAGGATCATCATTAAGGAAAAAATGATAGATTTCCCAAATTGTTTAAAACAGCAATTCTAACTGCCCCAGACAAAGATGGGATAATAAAAGGTAATCAGTAAGAGGCAATTGATCTATAAATTAACTGAATTCATATTTTAGGATTCATTTCCTTCACTTACGCTGCCACAGTTGAATTTGGTGTTCTTAAGTAATTTAATTAGACAGTAGTAACTACAAGTTCAATCATTGCTAATTACTTTATTTGCTAGCAATAAAACAAAATGTTAGTTCTAACATGCATCTCAATCTAGTGTTTATAACTTAGCATTTTATCTGTCCTTTCCACTGGATCCATAGCTCTGCCCTACCTTTCCCCATGCTTACATTAACAGAAGCCAAAGAGACAGTACAGGCTGTAAGGATCTTGTACTGACACACTGCTCCTGGCTATGTTGGCTGAAGAAAATAAGAATGGAAGAAGAAATAATACCTTCCTCTTCTTTTGAGATTGAAACTAATCTTTAAGCATGACTGCAATGTGTATAAACACCAGCCACCAGGCCTCCTTGAGTGCATCGTACAGCAACAGAAGCTGCTGAAAGGAAAAGCTGTGAATTTCATTGCTCCCCTTCTTCCACAGCACTGCAGTCAGAGGGATCCAGAGGAGGGCAACAGTCTCTCAAATACTCTCCCTTTGGAGAGTAACACTTCTTGCTGAGATCCAAGGAGAGAGATACAAACAAGCCTGTCATTGCCTTGCTCAGCTGGGAACACCTCAGAAGCACAGGCAAGATGGCTCACTGAGATCAAGTGAAGTCTGTCTTCCCAGGTGCCTGCTGCATCCAATTCCCACCTCCCTGCTTCAACTTCTCTGCTTATTAGACATACCATTTGGAATGCCACTCTTTGGATAAAGCTTTTCACCTTTTTTTGTCCTCATCCTTTTCCTGTGTGCCAAGGCAATGCAAAATCTCTTCATCACTGGGTGGTAGCTTGAATGCCATCTCCTCTGTAACAGCACTGTTCCTAACAGCCACCTGCATGGGAGTCACACGTTTGTTTTAAAGGAAAAGTACAATAAATGAACAAGATAGACCAGATGATACTTTCAAACTTTCCATTTTGTTTTTCTTGCTTTAAACAACAGAAGTGACAAAATCTTGTAGCTGCTGTTTGAACATAAATGAGATCTGTGAGACATATTGCCCTCTATGATAGCTGTTTTTTTTTGTTTGTTTGTTTGTTTGTTTTCTCCAATCTGTGCTGCAAACACAGCTTTCTTTTCTGTGGCATGATTTAAGGCCTTGAAAATGACTGATTGGAGCACTTGTCATACAAGGAGAGGCCAAGAGAACCGGGACTGCTGAGCATCAGAAAGAAAATTCAAGGGGGATCTCAAGATGATGAAGAGAGAGCCTGACCCTTCCCAGTGGCACACACTGAGAAGACAAACCAACTGAAATACATAAAACCCTACTTACATGTTTTAAGGAGAAAAAGTGAAACAGAACAAGAAACCCCAAACCTTTTGCTGTCACAGTGTTTGAATACTAGTACAGGTTGCCCAGAGAAGTTGTGGAGTCTCTGTCCTTGGAGACATTAAAAATCCAACTAGACACAGTTGTGAAAAATCTGCTCTAGCTGACCCTGCTTTGAGCAGGGGCAGGACTTATATTAGGTCATCTCCCACAGTCCCTGCCAACCTCAGTAAGTTATTATGTTTGCAAAAAGAGTTTCAAAATGCTTTTGGAGTAGCTACTTTTTAAATGAAAAGCAAACTAAATAAGTTTAGTTACAGAAAAACTGTGTAATATTTTACCTATGTTATTCAGTCAAAAATAAAGTACGTAGGGCTATACAGAACATATTTCATAATAGCATAAATTACTACTTCAATCATCATCACACCACAGTTGGGAGAAAAAAGCAGCTGGCAAGAAGTGACTTTTCTGTGTGAATTATTAAATTGTACATCTAGCACTGCCTATGTAAAAGTACAGAAACACTATCACAATGAAGAAAATAAGTTTGCTTTCTTTTGATAATCTGGAAAAGTATTTGAAAAGGTCTAGGCAGTTCAACAGGAAAAGTAAGGCACAATGAAATTACATTTCTACTTTTGTTTGTACATGGAAAAAGTAAAAATGTCACTTTGGCTAAGTTAAAAATGGTCTCTCATATTGCAAAAATGTTATCAAACCAGCAGAATAAAAAAAAGGTCAAGTTCATGACTGGATGCTTCACTGCATCTGTTTCCACATGGACTTGCCATTTTATTGAAAATACCAAGCACATAGATCAAGGTTCCAAAGAAGTGAATTACTAGACCTGATAAGAAAAACCTATCTTAAAAAGTTTGAGAGTTGTCGCAACACAGGTTAATTGTTTCATTACTGAACAAAAAGGGCAAAAAAAAAAAAAAAAAAAGTAACATTTTCTTCTCACAAAGCATTATTGACACACTGATCAAAACAGTGAACTGAAAGCCACATATGGATGCAGAGAAATTCTTAGAAAAACAGTAATAAAGTAGAGCAGCATCAAATATAACAGTTGTTTGTATATATCCACCCTTTGGGTTGGGAAGTTTAATTAGTGTATTCAGATCTCATTACATTTTTGCTTCTTTGGCTTTTTTTCTGGCAGCATGGCCTGAAGTCAGTGCAAATTAAGTACTCTGAGAGCCCTGTGAGATTGGTCTCATAATTATTTCTTACCTTAATGTCATCTAGTTCAGCTTAAAACAGCCAAAACATGTGCAAGGGAAGAACATGTTTTAAACAGTCTCATTTGAATGCATTAGAAGTTGTTTATGGGCATGCCTAAAGTGTCAGGCATCTGGCTCAGAAGTTACAGATAACAGATTTGCTACAAGTTTCATCAGAAATACAATTTGAGATAAGGCAGAAAAACAATAATGCTGCTTTGTTTAGGGCTGAGGTGTACACTATGACTCAAACTATGCAAATGTTTAAAAATAAAAAAAAATTAAGAGTTGCTCTTTACTTCTTCATTGCTATTACTGATTTCTTTGGGGAGGGCAGGTTTGTTTGTTTGTTTGTTTTTTGTTCAGAACTGCAACAAGCAATGATATAGCACAAACTTTGGTAATTAGATAAATGCATAGAACAATAAAGGGAAATTGAAATTATATATTTTTGTTTCCTAGACTCAACAGAACTCACAAGTGGTGCTTTGTGTGTACCTTGCCTGCTTGGTATATGAATGAAGCCACAATACTCCCACTAATTTTAGTTGTGTATGTTCTGCTACAGTTACTGTAAATCTAAATACACTTTCAAATTATTTATTTCCTTTGAAAAGTAGGTATCTAATAAAACAATGTTTGGTATACTATCAAGATGAAACAGGAATAGAAGACATGAACTTTTACTGTACTCGGTAAAAAAAAGTCTCAAAAGACTATTACAACTCCAAGTTATTCTAAATGAGAATGGCATGGAATTTTTCTCTTGGGAACAAAGTCTAAAACAGCAAAGGTCTGGTTTATCCCTTCAGACATCAAGCATTAGAAAACAGCAGAATACAAGAGTGAAGTTCAATTCATGTGCTAAGACATCTCTAAAACAGACACAACTAAGTCAGATACACTGCTAGGAAAAGGGGGAGAAAAGCTGTGTATTAGATGTTGATATTTAGCCACCAGATGTTGATATTTAGTTGGATTTAGTGCATCATTGCTGAAAATGTTTTTTACTGCTTTTTCAGGGTACTACGGATAGTTATACTACGTTATTATACGTGGGCTCAGAATTGTGTTTGTGGTTTAGAGAAAGGCATCTAAAGATTAATGGCAAGACTTCTCAAACCAAGAGTTTGTCCCAGCAACTGAAGGAGCATACCCTGATTCGCTAGGTCTTAAGTTGATGATATGAACAAAAACATGGCAGCTGTAATTGTTGTATATGAAGAATGCATTTGTTAATACCAACTAATCTGGGTTTGTCATAGTGAGTACAAAAACACTGAATCAAGACTAAAACTGTTTCTCCAAGAACAGAATACACCTTAGTTTACAGAAAACTGGTAAACAGAGTTACAGAGTGATGCATCTCATGTCTGCAATGGTCACAGAGACAGGCACCTTGATGACACAAGCCTGCACTGTTTAATCATTTAAGGTAAGATAAAAGATGGGAAGGCATAATATTGAGACAGTGGAAGTCCCACTAAATTTCTCGTGAATATAAGACTTCAGGATTAGCCTTCAGGATCAACTCCTACACTTTATAAGTAGATCTGAAGAAAAGCATGTTCAAACCACAATAAAGGAATCAGGAGACCAATCGATTAGGTAGCAATGGTATTTTACCTGTTCAGACCAAGCAGTTTCACCACATTTTACATGGATTGAAGTGTCAATGACAATATATTTTGTCATCTTTGCATCTTCTCCATCTGAGACTTGCCACCACAGGGGAAGGACATACTACTACATGAGTCGGCACGGCAACTGGATACCTATTGTTTTTGTCCCATGAGATTTTATCAGTATTGTACAAAGAGTCAACAAATCACACAGACGGACTGACGCTACTGAGTTGGAAAGCTGCCAACCTGTAAAGTTGCCTACAAGCAATTAACAGAATTTAAGTTATTTAATTAAATCTATAAAAATTGAAAGAAAAAAATACACCTTTGCAGCATAAGGCTGTAAGCAAACTTGGGCCATGCAATCCAAAAGCTTATTCTGGAGAATTAACAACATACAATGTCAGAGCACTAACTGGAATTTCTCTTCTGCATGCACTCAGGCACATACACACACAACACCACAAACTGAAGATAAGTGCTTCCCTGGGACCTGCTCTCACTGGCTTGTAGTGGAAGAAAAATAAGGTAAATTGCTAGAGCAGTTTTGGAGATACAAATATTCTTGTCCGCTGCTAGCAAATTTCCACGGCATTCAAGAATGCAGAAATATTGCCTCCTTCTTGCAGGAAACATACACAAGTGAAGGAGGAGTAAAAGAGTAATTCATTGCTATTTCTTTTCCTAAAGAAACAATGAACAGAAACTCAAAAGTCTTATTCACCAAGTAAGCCAAAAGAATAGTAACACATTTTTTATGGTGTAAAATAAATAACTCAACATGCACTTTCTCCCAACTTTACTAGTTTGTCCAAAACTGATACATTTCTGTCATTGCTGAGATTTGGGCACATACACAAAGCACTCAGACTTCATTTCTACCTCAGTCAACATTAATCTCTGTACTCTGCATAAATCAGTGAGATTTTTACTAGCATCACAACTTCTCAGGTTGCTATAACGCAAAGGTCTGGTAGAAATAAGACAACTTTTCAAATGGAAGAAGTTGCGTGACAACACAGGAACACGTGGGCAGGTAGCTCAAGACTGACGCAAATTAAAACACAGTTCCTAAAGTCTATTATTACTGACAGCAGTGATAATAATTCTTCTGTTTCGGATATCAATCTAGGGTAAATGCTCTAACATTTCCACAAACATCAAAAATTGAAGTGGTATAATTGGTCCTGAAGTCAAAGAATCACATGGTTGGACCTTACCACAATTTATAACCTGAAACTGAGATCACCAATACAACATACAAGTCTCAACTGAAAAGAACATCAGTGGAATTTTTCTTGTTTCATACCTAAAACTCTGACCTCATCTTTGAGATTCACATTTTTCTGTAAGCTTCATGCTATGCAGAACAAATTCTATGTCTTCAGACTGATTACTAAATGCTATCTTCCTCATGGAAGGAAATAAACTACTTGGCTAATTACAAAAGTATTAAAGAAAGAAAAAAATCCCAAATGAAAAAGTCAGAATAAACTATAATTCTTCATTTACACTGCTGTGATGGAATTGCCTCTGTCCCAGGCTGAAGGCCAAGCTTACCATTTGGTAATGGGTTTCTCCCATTTGGAGAAGCCTCCCACCTGGCTATGAGGAAAGGCAGATATGAAATGAACATAGTTATGTTGGAGCACAGATGTCAATGCAATTCCTGTGGCTGTACACCTCACACATGGACAGTTCAGATCCCCTGCATTTGACCCAGTACAGCCATCCATCCCACCTGCCTCTTTGAACCATTCCACATGGCATAAGACAGGACAGTACAGGTTTTTATACGGACTAGGCCCTTCACAGTTTGTTACAAGATGAGGTGGGGTTTCTAAGCGGGTGGGACTCCATCTGTGTTTATGTTGCCCTACACAAGGAAAGGAAAGAACATGAGGTCTACGTGTTGTTCTTGCCCCAAAGGCACAAAGTTCCAGGGGAAAAAAGTCAGGCCTCACTGCCACTTCTGACAAGTGACCAGCCCTGGGAAGAGGGCAGATGTTTTTTGTCCAAAATGCACAGCCTTATGACAGAATAGCAAAAATTTTTGTGGATTACTAATCCATAATAACCATACCAACTGTTTATTTATTTTGTATTCATTTTATTTCTTTTTTAAAGACTGACTACAATAGCATGTACGTGACTGAGACCAAAGTCAGGTTCTCAGCAGAATCAAACAGAAAAGAAACAGCAATGTTTTATTTATAAAGTATCAATATATAAATTACTATTAATTATTTATCCATCTGAATTGTCTGAATTTTAACAAATATCTTAGTAATAATTACCAGTTTTCTATATTTATAGACAAACAGCATTTCATAAATATTTAATTTTACTATCTAATTAGCATGTGTATCCCTACTTTATATATAATACATGCATATGTAATTATCACTAGACTATTTTTTCGGTCAAAAATATTCAGAGAAATACTTTTTTGCTGATTAAAATGCAAATAACTAAATCCATTTACATTTCATGCCTGACATGCTTCTAACATCAGAGTAGAAGTATAGAAAACATAGGTTAATTCCAGTGTTAACTGAAGAATCAGCTTTAATGTAATTTTTTTGTAAACAAAAAAATATTTTTTGTTTACATTTCTAGATCACAGGGGTAAGAGACAATTAACCCAGTAAGAGGTTAGTTTACTAGTTTCAATATTCCAGATAAAAATGTGGAGTTGCGGCATGGTAAACTACATAGCAGTTCAGTTGTCTCAAACAGTGCTGCAAAGCTCAGCTACTCACCCCTTCTGCAGTCTACTCCACACTTCCTTAACTACTGGCAACTTTCAGAGGCTTTTCCTCAGTCTTAAGGTTCTTGGTTCTGCAATTTGACAGGTCATGGTAATTTCATACAGCTGTAACATAAAGACTGCCATTTAATTACACTTCTCTATCGAATTCATGCTATTAAATAATGTAATTTCCATTACTGAACATAGAAGCCTATTTAAAAGGACCACTCCCCATGGACTGTTAGCATTTAAAAACAGCCCAGACATCCCGATTTCATTTTACCATGCTTTATATCAAATACCTACCTACAGAACTCAATGTCAGTGCACATAAACCTCTTTGAGCTAGATCAGACTCCTTTTGGACAATAACATACTTCCCCATGAACTGCACTGTTCATATAGTTTTCAGGCACAGAGCCCACCCTGGGAAAGGGGTAAAGTCTGTATGGTTTAACATTCATATATTTCTTTCTTTATTGCTCAAGACAGTGAGTCAAAACCATTCAAAGAATGCACATTAACTGCTCTGAGCACCCTAAGTGTCCAAGCTGGAGAGCTGGATTCCCTCCCTCCATGAGTTCCCATGGAGGGAAGCAAGGTCAGATCTGCTACAGGGCTATTCAGACCCTGAAGTCAGAAAACTGCCTGCCTCTGCATTGACAGCACAGGAAGCTTAGCTCCCTGCTTTAGTTCCCTGAACTGAATGCAGAGTAATAATACTCCTCTTTTGCAGCTCAGAGGTAAAATTGTTCAAGTCCCACCAGTACTTAATGCACAGATATATCGTCTGTGAATGTGTGAAAATTGAGCTGTATTCATGCTCTTTGAAGAAAGCTAATATACATAATCATAAATAATAGTATAATTAATATTTATTATAAATAGTTCTTTTAATTCATGAAAATGCATATTATTCTCCTACTGATCAAAAAAAATATATGTATATGTGCACATGTATTCTTTTCCCACTCAGTATTTCAGCACCTACCCCCGAAGCATTGCTGGGCCACCTCTCATGATACACTGTTAGACACAGCACACAGAACCCAAGAGTACATTGGACAGTTTTCAAAGCATTCAGTCCTCTGAGAAAAGGAGGGCAGGAGTAAAAGGGGAAGAAAAAAAAAAAAAAAAGCATTTGTGCAGTGACATAGTCAAGAATTCCACCTGTGCTGAAACTTAATGGAAACACACAAGACAGAAGCATTTAAACATCATCCAGTTACATGTCTGCAAAAACTAGATGCTCCCAAAGAAGAACAAAGGAACAAGATGGAAAGGAGGCCTTGGAGCGTACTTGGGTTATACCTGGAAAACCTGGAAAAGTCCTGCAGCTTTGGAAAAGCTTGGCCATTTTCAGGTAGTACTCCCTTCCCACTCACTCCCTGTGAGAGAGATCAAGATTTTCTCAAGGGCTGACTCTGCCCTCAGGGAACAACCTCCCAGCTGGCACTGATCACATTCACACACAAATACTTCTCTGCACCTAAAAAAATAAAAGTTCCCAGAGAGACTACCGAAGAACAAACCCACATCTGGTCCTTACCCTAAATCTGCAAACACATGGCTTGCATTCCCAAACCATAGCATGCAATCTGACAAAGCTCAGAATGTTCTTCTGAATTTCAATTAAAATAGTATATTTCCTTGAAGTAGTTCTAAAAAAATTGTTTGTTAAGAAGAAATACAGACTACTTCAGTGGAGTTTGTAAGAGTGATCTATCTATACAACAAATTAGTTGGATCAGTGCAGAGAGGTGTGACATTTCACTGATGAAATATGAAAATACAATAGCCACACAAAGGCTTAGGTATTATTATGCTTTTAAGTATCTGTAGTATTGCTTATTTGCACATTTGCAGATATATGTTAGTATAACCAACGTGTTCTTTGACAAACATTATATGAGACTACAGTGCAACATCATTTAGAAATTAAATCATTAATTTCAGTCTTAACAAAACAATGTTTCACTTAGAAAATTACAGCAGATTTCTCCCCACACCTTTTTTTTTTTTCTTTGTTGAATTTAGCAAATATATTTAAGCTTCAATGACAACCGGAAAAATCTATAACAACACAGATGAAAAGAAGAATAAACTACATTTTGAACCAGGAATATTTCTACATTTGGAAACAGCAAAGAACAACTGTTCCTCCCAGGAATAAAGGATAAAACATGGCTGTTTTTCTTACGAAGAAGTTTGAAATGACGCCTGTTACAAGACAAGAAAATAAGTGCAACTTAAAATATCCACTAATTATTACATTCCTCTTGTCAATCTGTAGCCTCAAATCAAATATTGTTCTTCTAGAAAACAACCACTTTGCAGTGAAAATAAAATATGTGCAATAAATGTTTGAGCTTATAGCACTGGATTATAGGTTACTGTGTTTCCCGGTGAGCTAAAAAAATAATGGGAAGAGTTGTTTTTTCTATTTTACAGTACAATAACTGAGATTGAGCAATAACTTATTAAACATCTAAAATTAAGCTTCCACAATGAATAGCTTTCACCAGCACAAACACCAACCTAGTTGCTTAATTGCTGCCCCAATTAGTTATATATTATTACATTTGTTTATAATGTATAAATAATATTCTACTGAGCTTCCTTTTTTTCCATCTTACTTGAAAATAAACCCTAATTTTTACTTATTCAGCCTGTGGCTGAAACAAGAACATACAGGAAAGAGATGTTGAAACTAATTCCTCAAGGTGACAAATATTCAGACAAATGGTTTAGGATCCACATTGCTTGTATGTTTTTATTTTATGGAAATGCACACATTTAGCCTGAAGAACAGTAAACACAGGCCTCATCAGTTCACTTTTCCCTGCCTCTGAGACTTTAGCTTAACGTTTGAACTATACTTAATACAAATGAACAAAAGCTTAACACAAAGCACATTTTTTGAACTAAAATTAATATTCTCAACTTGTTGTAAAGGAAACTTCCCTCCATCATGATATCAACTATCTTTAATCTTTTCAGTGTGTCAGGTCCTTAGAGGGCCAACAGCAGTACCAAGGAGATAAAAAAAGCCACCTGTATTTCCGCCCAGAAGTAAAATGATCATGTATTATATCCCAGGTGTTCCACAGAGATGTTGCTGTAGCAGATACGATCTCAGAAGATATGAAGGAGGGTATGGCCTTCACAGTATACTTAAGTTCCCTTCTACTCCAGGAGAGACTTGCTTCATGGAATTGACTATTAGTAGAAAGATTAAGATGAATCTATGACTTGCTTTCAGTCAGTCCCATACTTACAAAAACTTTCATGGCTATTCTTTTTCATCTCTTTCAACAGCTTCTTCTCTTGCAACTTGCCAACCACACAGTCTTTAGATGATGATGGAGATGTATGAGATACTATGGGAAACTTGACTTGATGCACTGAAAAAGAGTCCCTAAGAGACCTCCTGGCGCTGTATGTGTCATAAAAATCCAATCATTACCAGCGACCTCCAAGAGCACTTTCATGACTCCTATACTATGTTGAAGTTTCCAACATATCTATTCACACTTGACTTTCTCTTATTGGATACTGTTTTTTGTTTTGTTTTGTTTTTTGCTACTTATAAACACTTACTTTTGGAAAGTATCTTAAGTGTTTGAGATGCAGACCTGATGAATGACAAATGCATAATAATACCCTAGAAAAGCTCACTAAAAACAGCTGAAGTTTCTAGTATCAGCACTCTCAGTATGTGCTCAACCACAGAAAATTAAGCCACTGTAATGTAGATTATGAGATTATCTCGTTTAAAGTTGCACGGCAAGAACAACTTCCAAACCTAACAGTATTTTAAGCCATGTTTCTTTACAGAAATATGTAATAGGAAGCTTAAAGAAAATTCAGACAATGCAGCATTATTAACATTGAACAGCTGATACAAAATGATTTCTAAAAAACAAGGAACCATATCATTTGCTGTAGAGATCTAGCAAGATTCTTTAGTCTCACACACCTAGACCTAATGGAAATAATTTTTAAAACAATCCAAAAATCTTAATAGCATTGAAATGCAAATGACAGCTGTTTTTCATGTAAAAGCAGCTGGAAGCAAACATCTCTTGTTTTTCAGCTCTCCAGTGTGCAGTCATTGTACAGGTATGATGTTCAATTTCTTCTTTTCTCAGTTCCTTATTAGTCATGGAAATTTTCTGTCCTGCTCCCCTTCCCATGCTAACACCTCATTATTTATTACACTTTTTTTGTCATCCTGAATGAATACTATCAAGTAAATACTTGTATTCTTACCCTTTTTGCCGCCAAAAGAGTTTTCAGTGTGGACTACAGACCAGATGTCATGCTTTAGTTTACAGCCGATGTCACAAACACAATGAGAAACCTGCCAATTTATAACTTTACTGGAATTAAAATAATAAAAAAAAAAAAAAAAAATCAAATCACATGAAGAACTGTATCTTCCTGATTTTTTTTTCTTTGATAAAGGAAGAAGCAAAATTATTCCTTGCTCCTAACATCATAGTAC
Organism: Aythya ferina; assembly: GCF_964211825.1. Taxonomy (NCBI): domain Eukaryota; kingdom Metazoa; phylum Chordata; class Aves; order Anseriformes; family Anatidae; genus Aythya; species Aythya ferina. Next base: position 74,820,971 of record NC_140297.1, on the reverse strand, counting down.
TATCACATTACATGGAGAAACAAAACATTTCAAGAAGGCCACTTCCATTTTGGAAAAGCTTGTTTTGGGTATCATATTTGAGCTTCAAAAAGGAACCATGGCTTACGATGACTGTCATATTACATTATTGGTTCCACAACCTTCTCTAATTTTCGTAGCTTGTTTTATATTGCCATACAGTAAGAAAATATTTGTAATGATAAACTGTCCTTGCATAAAGTGGCTTTTAAACTTCATTTTTATTAGCGATAAAAAATGCTGATTTATTGCTTCCAGTATTCTGCGGGTGAAGCAGTTCATGAAAGAACCCCTAATGTCACTTCCCAGTGTTTTAATTTAATCAGCTCTGAAATGGGGATACTAAATTATGCTGTCTCAGGTTTGAAGAGTACGTATGTCCAGTGAAGCTTGAAAAATCTTAACAATGTGTTTGTTATTACTTTTTATAAAACTTATACCTAACTTATATTGCTAAATATGAATCCAGAAGAATAAGGCTGTTTTACTGTGCAAAAGTTGCAACTATAAAAACTGAACAGCTATAATTAGGGCAAATGCAATCTGAATATTAAACAATTTTCCTTATTTGAAAAAGGACCAGAAGTGTTTGGGTCCCCTTTGTGGTACCCAGTTTCCTAAGGACTGTGATCTTGCTATATCTATCTAGACACAGTATCCTGCTTTGGTCTGTTTTCTAGGTTTTTCAACATTCCCAGAACAATTACCTGGCAGAAAGATTAGAAATGTCAGATGTTGGTGGAATGCTTGCAAACCAATGCATGTCTAACGCTGAAAACCTACTGACATTAACAGACTTTGTCTTATAACTGCTTGGCCATCAGCCCCAGAGTAGTCACTAGTGAATATTTACTAAGTCAGCTACCTTGCTAATACTATTGTTTATAGTTATAAGCAATAAATAAATAGAAGATTTTTACTACAGAAATGAAGTCTGGGCAAATTCTGTAGTGTATTAGTAAAAATATGTAGAGCCTCATACTACTTTTAATTCATAGATGTTTGGAGGCATACAAGCCATAGTCCAACAGCAGCACCATCGACTTGGGGTATCATTTTACTTTTCCCCTCATCTTATTTTTGGATAGTATCTATATTCCCATCCCAAGCTGTCCCAGATGGGTCTCTCCTATTCATCCCTTTTAAACCTTTTTTTCCACCAGGCTATTTTTTTTCCTGAAAGTTTCCGATGTAGTAATGTTATTCAAAACAAAGACAACACTGTTAGAAAAAGTCTTTTGCATACTCTGGGATTACCTCATCAGCCCACTGGACTGATGATACACTCTGACATGATTTAGGTCCTTGCCTCAGATCAGGATTTACTAGCTAAACAGAAAGTTCATCTAGATGAACATTACAAACATTGAAACAGTATACAGTTTTTCTAACTTTAGATAACAGACTTCACAGATTTTATTATCTTTTTTCCTCTTAGACTTTGACAAGGCACAGATGTTTCAGTCACATAGCCATAACTATGCAAGAGACTTATAGGCCCTGACCTCCTGGAGCAGATCTTTTAACTTCCTTCTTAATCACTACTGGCTTCTTAGGTACAGAGGTATTTCCAAATTCTTCTAAGAAGACAAGGAAAACTGAGACCACTTTCCCCTCCAAGTGTCCAATACAAGACTAATTATGGCTCAGCAAAATAAATAAATAAATGGAACTGCAGCCAAAAAGACATGTCGTTTTGCACCATTCTTTATAAATAGGCAGAGCCCCTTGGAAATTTCATATACAAAGGCAAATCTATACATGCACTCTCTGGTGGTCCTTCTTGTCTACTGTTTTTCACTACCTTGGGAACATGCTATGAACTACAGGAGGACCACTTATCTAAAATTCCCAGTACTCGGACATAACTTGCCCTGAATAGGCTGCACTGTTATCTGGGACTCAGTTCCTGAATTTTGAGCTTATGTTTTGCAGATTTTTAGAATATGGAATGAGATGACACACTTTGAATTTTATTAATAAACTATGTTTGCTAAGTAGCTTAATAAGCATATGCAGAGTATAGTTGCATTCCCATCAGGAAATGTAAAACACTATTTAAAACAGTGAAATTACCATAATTGAAAGAACACAGATGCTCTTTAATAATCTAGTAGATTGCACCCTCAATGGAAATGCTCATTAATTCTATTTTAAGACAGTGTGATTCACCTATATGTCTGATAATTATCATTGAAAGCTAGGTAAGCAGAAAGGTTACAGATTCAGGTTTGATGACTCCATCACAGAATATCCACCATCTTCCATTCAGCAGCAGTAAGCTTATTCACATACTTACCCAAATTATATCATTTATAAACAACAAAAGAAGTCAGTGAGAAAATTAAACTCCTCTTTCACACACAAAAAAAAAAAAATAGAAAAGACGATCAGTTTCAGAAGTTGATCTGACTCTAAAAACTTGCACGAATTAGCACAATAAAACATCTACAATCCAGAGCAGAAGGCTGTGGACCCCATTCACCTTATCTCCAAAACCTGAAAGTGACCTACATCAGTAACACCTGCCTGTGCAAACGTTACTAAACTGCTGCAAGCTTGAGAGTAGTGCAATAGCTAGCAGCTTTTATGGATAGAACACGCAGTGGGATCATTACCAAGATCCATGATATTTGTACAAGTTTACTACATTGCTTTTCAGTATTCAAGATCCTGAAGAGATCTTAATGCAACATGGTATAAGCCCCTATTCCAACATTATTTAAACAATTAATAAAATGCTGAAAGAGGCATCGTTTGTGTTCCTTTTACCTTCCATGGGACTTGCTTGAACATTTTGGTAACATGGGTGCTACTCTTCAGTTGTTGGTTTATAACATATGGTAAAAGCTCAACAGTTAAATAAGTCACTGAGAGGTAGCTCAAACCTTTCTCACTGAAATGAGCAAACATTTTTTAATACAGAATGTACTAAACCTGGATTTCCTCCTTCCTGAAAGAAAAAATTTAAGCTGGAACACAATATGTAAATACATATGAAAAAAATTAAACAAAAAACAAGCATTCAACAACACATGCTATTTTTTGTAGTCTGTTAATGCAAGTTAATTGCAAGCACAGAAGAAACAGAATTTTCCTAAATTTGTTTTCATAAATTATTTTTTTACATGCAGATACAAAAGAATCTGTGCTTTAATGGGTTAAGAATTTACTTTCTGCCACTAGATAACATGTTTTGACAAAATACCCAAGATAAAAGTGATATCCACTTACCAAGGACAGTCTAACTCACTCACCTACACCTTCCCAGCCTCCTAATGAAACCAAGGTAATGCAGAGATTATTCAGGAACGAAGAGCTTGTCTCACTGAGCTCTCACTGTTCCTTATGCTTCCCTGCAGATCATACTGGCCTATAGCAACATACCAGAGGAAACAAGCACACGCTGAATGGGAAATAACCTTTCCACACAGCTAAGTCCGATATAGAACTGGGGATACAACCATGGAAATATTTGATATAAGCTCACTGATATTTTACAGTTGGTAAGCATTCCCTTTAGTTTTCACATAAAAGGTACTTTTCATCAGGTACTTCATTGTATCATATGGTTAACTCTAAGCTTAGGAGATGTAAGTTATACAAATTCAATGGAAGTGAAAAGGCAAAGAAATACCGCAGTTTCATCACACTAACCTTCTTTTAGATAAAGTAAAATTCCATAAGAAATCTAACATTAACATTTGCTAACATAACTCTTAGTAATATAAAGATATTTGCTGAGAACCACTGAAGAGCAGAACTGTATGAAAACATTAAAAAAAATGTTTTCAGAGAAAACCTGCTTCAGAGAAGGGGGGATGCCACAAAACCAACATACTCAGAATCCTCCTGTAGAGCAATGAAGCCTAGAGATACCACTCTTTCTGTAGCAGGAGGAAGGAGGGGAAAAAGAAAATAAAATCCACAAGAATCCATAAATAAGTTTAGGAGTTTTTTGTTTTTTTTCTTGAGGCCTACAGAGAAAATGTACCTTTTCGATCATCTAGACAACAATGTGAGAGGGCACAAGGACAGATCAGTTCTTTCGTTTCTACTATGAACTCCATATCACGTTTCTATGATCTAGAAAGGATCAGACTATTTTAATTAAAATAAGTTGTTTTCTGAATGCAATATTTTTGTATTATGACTATAAAACATTGTAGTTAATATCCTAAATACCCTAAAATAAACACATTCTTGAAAAACAGGTAGTCCAAAAAGAGATTTTATTTTAAAAATAAACAAACACGAACTTTTTTTTTTTTTTTTTTTTTTCTAAATTGAAGATAGGATTCAGATCTTGCAGTTTTCTGCCTAAACTACTGTGTGGTCTCTAGTTCTAACAAAATCATCATAAACAGTAACTACTCTTTCAGCTCCAGTCCTGCCTTGGTAAAATAAATTGAAAATTCACAAGCTAGTATCAGGAAGATGGAATAATTTTTGTTCTGCTTTTTACACATATTTGGGTATACTTGTTTAATTTTGAATTTCCTGGTTTATTACCTATTTTAACATTTTATATGGATGACTAAATTGCAGGGTAGCCACAAATGTGAAGCTGCTGTTTGGAACTCGGAAAAGAAATACATATCCAAGAAGATGCTCTCTAAAACATACTTCTTATGAAAAGGAATTTTGCAATAATATCATGACCTTGCAGAGTCATTCAAATAATACTTTTATTTTTTAATTGACAGAAGTATGAACTTCACAGGAAACAGTAAAAGACTCAGCAGAAACAGACCCACAGGCTTAGTATCTCAGAGAGATACTTAACTGCGGCATCACTGAGTTAAGATTCTTAATAATGTCTGTAAATCAAAATGAGATGTCGACAACCCTAGTTACAAGTTTTCCTTCATAAATGCATTACCCTCCTCTTCCAGCAACTTTCATCAACACCCAGCAAGACTTTACCTTTTCAAATCTCTTGCCTCCACTTGGCCAAGTTTTATTTAGTTGTTATTGCTGGAGTGCTGCATCAAGACAACCATTACTGCGCCTCAGCATATCAGGTCATGTTTAGATAGGAACACTACTTTTCCCAATTTGAGCTTAAAATGTGAATTTAGTCCATTTTTATATGTATGTCAAAATAACCTCATGTGTAGGAGGGTAACTAAGGTTACTAATATGGAGGTGCTGCTATAACCGCAACTCGTGGCATAGCTGTATACCAAAAAATGGAAAAAAACAGTTGAAATCAATCCCTTAAGCTCAAGTACTGCAGTAGGAAAAGGTACCTGCAATGTTGTTCAATGTGAGTCTAAGAAGTGTGAAAGCATGAGAGGAGAGCACCAGCTCAGTGCAACACAGAACACTGGCACTACTAGTAGAACTTTAGAAAGACATTTAAAAGGCTAAATTAAAAAAAAAAAAAAAAAAAAAAAAGATCGCTGTCTATAACCTCACCTGACCATCAATCCCTTTATACCATAAAAAGTTTTCATCATTTTTCATAAAATTCTCTTACACCACACACAATAACTCAATTGCACACAAAATGCATTTTGAGAGTAAATGTTTGTTAAATTGAACATCAAGGAAATAGTTTAGTGTATCTGTCCATGTATTTGCTGGTATTACACTTCTGTTAAGACCACTACAAATAGCTCCATTTCAAACCCGTGTTTTGGGTTGTTCTTGACACATAACAGTTTCAGGCTGTTTGTTTCAAGAAAGTAGTTAATATACCTCTTCTCTTCAGCCATGGAATGACTAAATCACAAAACAATTGAGCAATCAAGATATTTATTAAAATAGAAAGATCACTTCTTTCAGAAACTAAGACCTTATAAAATTCATGGGTTTTTAAGGGAAAAAAAACTCTACGCCACCAGATTTCTAGCACCCCAGGGTATATACCGTAACACAGTGCAGTCCTCTCAAATAAATGGTAGCTAATAGAATAAATGTGTTTAAAACGAGATTACTCATTTAACAATTTTCTACTATGTGTTCATTTTTCACATAGTAATTATTCACAACTATAAAAAGGAGAATTACAGAAAAGTGGTTTTAAATTGCACTGCATGAAACAAAATGCTAATTCACTGCTATAAACAAACCTAAGAACTTTAAATAAATTAGCTTTTTTTTTTTTCCGTTCTGTAAAGTAACACTACTGCTACTTCTGATCCTACTCCATGCACAGAAGACTGGAAAGACAAAGTTGAAAACCCACTCCATAAAGAAGTGAACTCATGAACTTTGGAAAGATTGACAAGAAAAGATAACCTAAAATATGCAGTACAACCAAGTATGGCTGCTTAAGCTGCAAGTACTGATAAATTCAAATAGAAATAACAAGACATGGTGAGTGCTATTTTACGCAAATTAAGTGATTTAACTATGTTGAGAACTAAGGTTGGGTAAAATCTTACATAAAGTAAAAGCAGCAATTTGAAAACAGTCTTGCTATCAATAAACTTCAGACGTAGCAACATGCAAAACCCATCCAATCAGTTGGCTTTTGACAGCGCTATCTTAGTATTATGAGTTCCATAAACTTAGTCACGTTACTACATGTTCATGAGTCACTTTATTACCCGACTACCGAAACCATCAGTTCTTACTGCAATCTTTTTTTTTCTTTGCTGTTGTCTCTCTTTCTAGGAATTTTAAGAGGAATCTCAGAAAAGGAATGCAAAAAGGGGAAGGAAGTAAATAACAAAAAAATAAAAATAAAAAAAAAAATCTATGTCAAATGTAGTATTTAAACTTGCATTTGATTTTAGCCCAATGCTTAGACCTGGATTTCCAGTATTTCCCCCAAAAACAAGTTAGGCACAGGCTATATGGCTATCACAGTTTTACATGGTAAGTGGATACAATCAAGCTATATCACATAATCACAGAATTTCTAGGTTGGAAGAGACCTCAAGATCATCGAGTCCAACCTCTGGCCTAACACTAACAGTCCTCCACTAAACCATATCCCTAAGCTCTACATCTAAACGTCTTTTAAAGACCTCCAGGGATGGTGACTCCACCACTTCCCTGGGCAGCCTGTTCCAGTGCCTCACAACCCTTTCAGTGAAGAAGTTCCTCCTAACATCTAACCTAAAACTCCCCTGGCTCAACTTAAGCCCATTCCCCCTCGTCCTGTCACCAGGCACGTGGGAGAACAGGCCAACCCCCACCTCGCTACTGAGGGTGCACTCAATGCCCTTGTCCAGATCATCGATGAAGATATTAAAGAGGACCGGCCCCAGCACCAAGCCCTGGGGAACGCCACTAGTGACTGGCCTCCAACTGGATTTGACTCCATTCACCATGACTCTTTGGGCCCAGCTTCCAGCCAGTTTCTAACCCAACGAAGCGTGCGCCAGTCCAAGTCAAGAGCAGCCAGTTTCTTGAGGAGAATGCTGTGGGAGACGGTGTCAAAAGCCTTGCTGAAGTCAAGGTAGACCACATCCACAGCCTTTCCCTCATCCACCAAGTGCATCACTTTGTCATAGAAGGAGATCAGGTTCGTCAAGCAGGATCTGCCTTTCATAAACCCATGCTGACTCGGCCTGATAACCTGCTTGCCCTGTAGGTGCCGCGTGATAACTCTCAAGATAATCTGCTCCATGAGCTCCCCGGTACTGAGGTCAAACTGACAGGCCCATAGTTCCCCAGGTCTGCCCTCCGGCCCTTCTTGTAGGTGGGCGTCACGTTTGCTAGCCGCCAGTCAACTGGGACCTCCCCCAATAGCCAGGACTGCTGATAAATGATGGATAGTGGCTTGGCCAGCTCCTCTGCCAGTTCTCTCAGTACCCTCGGGTGGATCCCATTGACTTGCGCACATCCAAGTGCCATAGCAGGTCACCAACCATTTCCTCGTGGATAGTGAGGGCCAAATTCTGCTCCCCATTCCCTTCCACCAGCTCAGGGTACTGAGTATCCAGAGAACATCCGGTATTGCCGCTAAAGATTGAGGCAAAGAAGGCATTAAGCACCTCCGCCTTTTCCTCATCTCTTGTAACTAAGTTTCCCCCCGCATCCCGTAAAGGATGGAGATTCTCCTTAGTCCTCTGTTTTGCGTTGATATATTTGTGAAAAGATTTTTTGTTATCTTTAACAGCAGTAGCCACACTGAGCTCCAGATGAGCTTTGGCCTTTCTAATTTGGTCCCTGCACAGCCTCGCAACATCCTTATAGCCCTCCTCAGTGGCCCGCCCTTTTTTCCAAAGATTATAAACCCTCTTTTTTATCCTAAGATCAAGCCACAATTCTCTGTTGAGCCAGGCCGGTCTTCTTCCACGCCAGCTCGTCTTTGGGGACATGGGGACAGACCGCTCCTGCGCCATTAAGATTTCCCTCTTGAAGAGCGCCCAGCCTTCCTGGACTCCTCTGCCCTTCAGAACCGCCTCCCAAGGGACTCTACCAACCAGTGTCCTGAGCAGCTCAAAGTCAGCCCTCTGGAAGTCCAATACAGTTGTTTTGCTGGTCCCCTTCCTGGCCTCGCCAAGAATAGAGAACTCCACCATTTCGTGGTCACTGCCCAAGACAGCTCCCAACCACCACATCCTCCACCAGTCCTTCTCTGTTTGTGAAGAGAAGGTCTAGCGGGGCACCACTCCTGGTAGGCTCACTAACCAGCTGCGTCAGGAAGCTATCTTCCACGCTCTCCAGAAACCTCCTAGACTGCTTTCTCTGGGCTGTGTTGTGCTTCCAGGATATGTCAGGGAAGTTGAAGTCACCCACGAGAACAAGCACCAATTATTTTGCAACTTCTGTCAGCTGCCTGTAGAACTCCTCATCCGTCTCCTCATCCTGGTTCAGCAGTCTGTAACAGACCCCCACCAGGACGCTAGCTTTGTTGGCCTTCCCGCCGATCCTAACCCACAGGGACTCAACCTTGTTATTCCCAGCCTCAAGTTCTACAACATCGAAAGACTCTCTAATATAGAGAGCCACACCACCACCCCTTCTGTGCTGCCTGTCCCTTCTGAAGAGCTTATAGCCAGGCATTGCAGCACTCCAGTCATGAGAGTGGTCCCACCACGTCTCTGTGACGGCAACCAAGTCGTAGCGGGCCTGCTGCACGATGGCTTCCAGCTCCTCCTGTTTGTTACCCATGCTGTGTACATTAGTGTAGATGCACTTAAGCTTGGCCATCACCTTATACCCCGGCCTTGCCATTGTTCCCCCTGGCACAGCCCCAACAAGCCTTGTTTCAGCCCCATCCCCCATCTCACCTAGTTTAAAGCCCTCTCAATGAGCCCCGCCAGCTCACGGCCCAGGATCCTTTTTCCCCTAAAAGATCGGGATCCGTCTGTGGCCATCAGGCTGGGTGTCGAGTAAAGCACCCCACAGTCAAAAAAAACAAGATTTCTGTGCTGGCATCAGCCCCTGAGCCATGTGTTTATCAGGTGGGCTTTTCGTGTCCTGTCAGTACCCCTCCCTGCCACCGTAGGGATGGACAAAAATGCCACCTGTACTCCTGCTCCCTCCACTAATCGCCCCAGGCCCCTAAAGTCCTGTTTGATAGCCTTGAGGCTTCTCTCTTCAATGTCATCACTGCCCGCCTGGACTATCAAAAGAGGATAATAGTCAGAGGGGCGAACCAGGTTGGGAAGCTTCCTGGCAATGTCCCTGACCCTAGCCCCAGGGAGGCAGCAGACTTCCCTACGGGTAGGGTCAGGCCGACAAATAGGGCCCTCTGTTCCCCTAAGAATCGAGTCACCAACAACAATAACCCTTCTTTCTGTCTTCATGGAGGCAGTCCTGAGGCGTGGAGTCGACTTCCTCACCCTAGGCAGCCTCCTGGGTAGACTTTCTACCTCTTCCTCACCCACCAAGCTCCAGGGCCTCAAACCTGTTGCGTAAGGGCACCTGGGAAAGTGAGGCCAGTAGGGGGGCATCACCTGCGATGTCGAGCAGGGACCTGTCTCCATTCCTCCTCAACTCCCAGGTCCCCTCCCTCTGCCCGACGGTGACAGGGCAGGGGGTCCACCCCCATTTGGGGTGTCTCACCCCGGTACCTCTCCTTGAGGCCCTGCAGGGAGTTGCTCCACCAGTCTATCTCCCGCTCACACTCGCTGATATCCCTCAACCTCTCCACCTCCCCCTTGAGCTCTGCCACCATGCGGACCAGGTCATCCACCTGCTCACACCTCACACACGCAGTTTCTCTGCCTCCCGACAATGGCAGCAACAGGCTCAGGCACTCCCTGCATCCGGTGACCTGGACTGCTGCATTTTTTAACGGGTAGTCGGTCTGGGTGTGTACCATCTTCCTGGAGAGCGCACCATTCCTGGTGGAGACCATTGCAGCCTAGCTAACGGGAGGCTGTCGTTACAGGTGGTGTTCATATGGGCGGGGGGAGAGCGCTCTGCCCTGCCTGCTCACCCTGCCACGCCACGCCCTTCTGACACACCACGCCCTGTTTGCCCGCCCTGGTCACAACGCTCCCTAGGGGCAGCTTTTGAACGGCTGGGGAGGGGCGCTGCTGGCTCCACCTACGCCTCGTCAGCCTCCCTCACGAGGGCTGCCGGGTCCTGGCGGCTCCCTCAAGCAGACTCGATGCTGGAAAATTTAGCCTTGCCTGGCCTGATCCCCCGCTCCGCTGCAGAATGCGTCTGCCCCGGAGCCAATCGCCTCAGCAAGTTAATTTATAATGTTAATTTATAATTTTGTTTTGGATCAGATTTCTAGTAACACATACTGTAAAGTAGTCACAAAAATGTAAGAATTGTTAATGTATATGGTTTGTCTTTAAAAACAGACTCTCAGACAATACAAATGACAATTAATTAATCTACTGATAATTAGTTTTTCAAAGACTCTCCCCATCCTTCTGAATGCAGATCAAAGGAGATGTCAGTGCAAGGAGATGTGTTGCAGACTACCAATTAGGTTAAGAAAGCATGAAGTCTGTAAACAACTAAAGAAGGTCTCTGGATCATAGACTGTTGCCTTTAGGAGGGTTTTTTTCCTGCAATATACCATAATGGCAACAGAGTTAAATCCAGGCAATTCAGCAGTTTCCTGGGGACATGGTAGGGATAACTCCTTGATGTAAGTACTGGATTAGGCAACTGTAGGTGATACACAGGCAAATCCACTCATCGCTAAGGAGGAGGATCTGGCTGTGGAGATGTTAATCAATAGCAGCTTTGGCTGCACTGATCATGAAACAGAAGAGTTCAGGATCCCAAGTGAGGGGAAGACAAGTAGCAGACTGCAGACCCTGGGTTTCCTATGAAAGAAGGATTCAGCTTATTCAAGGAACTAGAGTAGTCCAGTCAAAAGCAGCTCTGAAAGGCAAAGAAACTTGTAAAAGCTAACAAGTCTTTTAGAATAATATCATTTTAGCTCAAAAATGGTCCAGGCCAATAGTCAGGAAAAGGAACAGATTACCAGATCAGTTTAACTAAACAGGGAGCTCGCGACTGAGTTTCAGTGTAAAAAGGCGGTACAATGGAACAAGCTACAAAGGAGTATTGTCCAGATGCTTAGGGACAATGTAAGGAAAGCCACAGCTCACATAAAGTTGACACTTGCAAGGGCTATCATAATCAACAAAAAGAGCTTCTAACACTGTATTAATAGAAAAAAGCTGACAAGAGAAAATGGTCCTAATTGTTCAACAGGGCAGAAGTTTGTGTCTGTTGTTGCTCTAGCCAAAGCTGAGATATCCGATGTCTTTCTTGCATCCTCACCAACAAGATCTCCCAGTCCTTTGTGCATACTGAAGGAGAGGAACAGTCAGCGGTGGGTTATGTGTGAGAACCAAACCCAGAGAAGTCCTTGCATCCAAGAGTGCTGAGAGACCTGGCCAATTTCACAGAGGACATTATCACCTTGGAAAAATAGCAAAGATCAGGGTAAGTTAGCAGTGACTGAAAAATGTAAATGTCACACACATCGTTAAAAAACATTAAGAAGTCAAGTCAAGGAACTACAAGCCAGACAGCCTCACTTTGGGAAAATGATGGAACAAGTTCTCCATGAATACAGTTCTGGGCACATGAAGGAGAAGAAGGAATGGACAGCATGGAATTACCAAAGATAAATCATGCCTGAGCAGCCCAACAGCCATGCTGAAATGGCAAAATTAGGGGATGAAAAGAGTAGTAAATGTTATTTACATCAACTTCAGTAAGACTTCCAATGCTGTCTCACAATATTCTTGTATCCACATAATGATAATCATATTCTGGGTGGGCAGGTATAAAATCTGACATACTCTATAGGGATACTGGTACCACATGGAATAGTGCAGCACCACAGAAGGCTGTGATGGAAACTTTCCTGTTTAATATCTCTGTCAGTGACACTGATAGGCTACACTCTCGTTGGTTTGCTGATAGCACCAAACAGGGGGAAGCAACCAACACTCAGAGGGATCTACAAAGGCTGAAGGAATGGAGCAGCAGGGAACTCCTGAAATCCAGCAAGGACAAACACTAAGTGCTGCCCCTGATGGGAGAAATTATCCTCTACTTGGCAATCCCAAGAGCACACCTACTAACACCATTCACTTTTGGAGTGCCCAATACAGAAAGGATGTCATTTAACTGAGGCAAGCTCACTGGAAAACCCCTAGGGTGCTCAAGGGCTGAACGCTTAACTGTGAGGAGAGGCTGAGGCTTGTCCAGCCGGGAGAAGAGAGAGCTTCAGGGCGACAGGCCTGCCCATACCTGCAAGAGGTGGAGGCAGGTGCCTGGTGGAAAGACAAGACAAGACTGATAAGGTGTGGATGCAAGAGACAATGATCACCCTGAGGACATTACAACAATGGAGTAGGCTGCCCTGAGAGGCTGCCTTGGGGGTTTCCAAAACTTGACCAGATAAAGCCCTGAGCAATCTCATCTGACCCTGTAAGCTGACCAGCTTTGCACGGAAAGTTGGACTAGAGACCTATGCCTGTGGTCCCCTCCAGTCATACTCTTTAATTTTATAAATTTGTACATAGAAACCATAAAGAAATCAATCTGACAAAGATACTCTATAAAAACCTTACAATGTAACAGAATTTTACAACTCCATAGCTGTGAAGAGAAATGAAATCTGAGGATTCAGAGCTCTAAAGGAATAATTTTAATAGCAATTTCTAAAGTACAATGTGAGAAAACAAATAATTACATTTATATTTAAAGTTGTGGAACACATTGTTAAAAGTTCAGTAGATGTAATAAATAGCTTGTTAACACTTAATATGAGATGAGACACAACTGCTGTAAAGATGTGTTTTTTGAATCAGAGATACTTATGAGATACCTATGCAGTAACTTCCTTGAACAGATGGCAACTTTTATAACACCCAAACTAAAAATCAAAGACTGTAAGACCTGACCTTGATAAATCATTCCTTCCTCCTCCCTGAAGATATTGTACAACACATGCACTATTGTGACTGTTGAGAAATCTACTAGTATGGTAAATGCCACTATGATCTTCTCGTGCCTTCAAGGAAAGTTGTATTTATCTGTTCAAAAGCCTATTTCCATAAAAAATATATTTTTTTTTTTTGTAAAAAGATTTCCTAGAGTGATTGTGATAAAACCCATTGCAATTGGCCAGAATTCCTTACACATTAATAGCAGCAAAATATTCCAGGACAAAAGAATATGAAAAAAAATGAAAAAGGAACAAGATAACATATCAGAAAATAAATGATTAAATCTTGCCATAAGACATTATCACTAGATATAAATATAGCCACTATAATAAAATGGGAAAAAAAAATCTATAGTTGAAAGACAATTAATAAGGTGCAGTCATTGTGTGTACATATATAGAGCTTATCTGTAGCCTATACAACACCCAGAGCCACACTCTAGCTTTCTGTTGTGCAAGACATTGCTCTGTAATTTTGCCAAGGGCACGAAAGGAGTGATGGAAAAAAACATTAGCCCATGTGTCAAAAAGCCTGTGTTTCTGGATCCAACAGGCCAAGTTTCAGTGTCAGTTCCTTTTATAGATAGATAGATAGATACACATTTTTTTTCATACTAACTTCGTACATACTTTGTATGAGCATCTTAGGAATGCCAACTGTCTTTTTTTTTTTTTTTTTTTTAAATAGAATTCAAGCTATCCATATTCCTCATTTCTGTGCTCTGTTCTGTTCACAACAAGTAAACAGTGTGCATTTATCTGGAGCAGAGACAGCAGCAGAACTGCATATGCCCAGGTATAGAGGAAGTGAAGCAGCAGGGAAATGTGCATATGTAAGTGATATGCAAATGAAATGACAGGCTCTCAGCTGATTAAGTGCAGACTATGAGATTATGATAGCTCTGTAAAACTGCCACTTTGGTACTCACTAGCAGCCAGAAAAAGCAAACGAAGCATTCAGAATTATTAGGAAAGGCACAGCGAATGAAACAAGTATCTTTACATTGCTGTGCAAGTTAACTGAAGTACGAAGTAATGAAAGTGGAAAAGAGCCAGAGTATGTTGGTAAGAACATTCAGTGGCATAGGACACATCCTGTATGAACAAGAGCCTAAGTTTGGGGAGGAAGAGGAAAGTAAGTTAAACTATAAAATACAATCTGATGCAGAGAGATGGTAAATGAGGAGAAATTGCACACCACCTCTTCCAGTATGGGAACTAGTGTAAGACAGATTCATAACAAAGGTGCCTCCTTTGTTCAAGGGGTCTTATGTTCAAGGTTGATCAAACAATGCAGCTGTCAGACAATGCAACAGTGCCGCAAGATGCTCTGAATGCTAGGAGATTACATTGTCTTCAGGAAAAACAAAAATTACATGGAAGCAAAATACACTGTAAACAGATTTGCTTAAAAAAATAAAATCTTGTGAGTGAAAACTAGTTCAAAATAGAGAATAATTCAAAAGAAAGCCATAATATTCCATCTTTATTATTAGATATTTGCTTTACAAGCTCTGATCCAAACAGGTTAGTAGGCTAGATGCACCTTTGACCCACAAACTCTTCTCTTATATTAATACCATTTTCTGAACCTCAACTAACCCATCACCTCTGTGCTCTTACATTTTAGTTGATCAAAATCAATCTCGACTATTCAGAGATCACATTACATGTGTCATGTGAAAATTTCCTCTGTACTATTACATTAATGAAACAAAATCCTTAACACACCCACAGCTCAGAAATTACTATTTTACCAGGTAAAACATGCATAAGGTTGCCTTTGCATTCTTTTTTAACCTTTAGTTTTCTCTTGTGCAAAGACAATGAAATCTTACTGTATTATTGAAGGTGCATATATATACTAAAGGATAGTTCCTCACCTCAAAAAATTTGCCATCTAAAAAAGTCATATAACAGATTTCAGCATTTGTAAAAAAGAACCTCTACCTGCACAGAGATAGAAAGCCAACTGGTAACAAATCATAGAGTGGATAACAATGCAGATAAAACCAAACTGAACCTAGTTGTACATGCAGCTGTTAGCCAGAAATGTACCAGTATGCACAACTAACCTCTTGTGAACAATTGACTCATGGGTACAGTAACTACTTAGTTTTGTTTTCAAAGGAGGAGTGGAAGTTAAGGAGAAACTTCTACTAAATTGGAGCTAATCAGTGCCATTGTAACATTAATTATTATTATTATTTTTAATCTCCCTGAGTAATCCACAAGGTTTTCTTCTCTGTTCAGCAGTACTCTAGCTCAATCTGATGCTAGGTCTCATATGCTGGGCATTTTATATAAATTTTTATATACGTTTATTCCTCTCATGAAGATCACAGCAGGGACTCATTTAAATATGAAGCAAATAAATTTCCTTACTCTAACACTTTCCTGAGCCCATTTGATCCACACTAAAGATAGTCAAAACCTAAATCACCAGTTCTTTTCTACGTGGGGTACACATACCACATAATTAACAACTGAATTATAATGGATTAATATACATTATGTTTCTCCCTATCCACGTCTCCTCCACAAAGGATGAAGATTACAGTTTGATGATGCAGACAAAGTCAAGACTTTTCCACCTGAATATGAGAGGTGACCTGAAAATAATAAATTTAGAGACTGACCATGAGTATTTTGTTCATACGGTTTTGTTTAGCATTTGCTTCATGCAGAGTGCTCCAACAGGCATTGTGGGCCTGAGACAAATGAGCTGTGAAATACAATACGCATACTGTTTCAGAGATCTCTTTGTGACTGCGGTAAAGAAGAATACTCTTGTCCTTGGAAAACAAATTTACAGGTACATGGTTAATTTGACCTGAGTTATTGATCTGCCAGGTACGTGAAATCTCACCTTAAACAAAGTCCATTACCCATGCACACAGTGGAAGGAAAAGTTTACAACTAAGAATGTAAACTAAATTGCACCGACCATGGTTGACTGAGTTCAAACTGAAGATCCATTCAGGCATTCTAGTTAAAGGAATATCAACTTTTGCATGAGCATGGGTAATCACAGTACCAACAGAAAAGAAAGCAAAGATATCTGTTAAAAACATTTTTAAACTGATTATGAATAAGGTTCGACCTGCAAACGTTTTTATGTTGTTTTCCCACAGAAAAAAATGTAGTATTTGCCAAAAGCAAAGAACTCAAAAAGCATTAGGTTCCTAGCACTGTATGTAAACAGGAAGCCTGTTAGAGAATATTAGAGAACAAAAAAAAAAAAAAAAAAAAAAAAAGAAAAAAAGTAAATGCTTATGATCAGATTTTAGCTGAACTCACATAACAGTTCCCATGCAGATATCAAATACACGTACAGGAAAGAGTTAGCAGATTTCCTCAAATATATGTTTAATACAATACCGTGCCTTATCAGGCATTAAGGGATCTAATCACACATTATCTTTAAAGGATAGTGGGCTTAGTAACCCCAACCACTAATCACAGAGTTTCTTATAGATGGAGCTAATTTATTTTCAGGTTCTAAAGTTTTTGTAACAAAGTCATAAAATCCTGGTAACTCACGGTTCTGTCACCACAGTCTTAGCGTGGGGGTTGTGGAGAATATCTTTAACTTTGAATTAAAAGAAGGATAAACAATGAAATATTTCTTTCCTGATCTTTCATCAACTTCAGTGTTGAAGACAAAAAAGATGTAAAGATACTGCAGGGTCAGTATGGACTTTCCAAGAAGCACATCGCTACGGTTCCCTTTTTCATTGCTACACTGTACAATGGGGTGCTATGAAGAACAACCTGAGCTATGTTGAAATGACCTTACTCCAGTACCAGAAGTAATGCAGCTGTGTTTGTGTGGGTATCTGCACAGAGTAATTAACCATGTTTCTCGGTGGCACAGACTTATGCAGTTGGTAGCCGCATCTGAACATTTATGAATGCCTGCAAGCAACACTGACTTCAGTAGTTCACTGACCCCACTAACCACTACACAGTACTTTCCAACTGTTTGGGAGGAGAGGACGCTTAAATAGATGTCCAAGGACTTTGGCAGTTTCATGAGATGTAGGAATTATCTTATTTCATTAATCCACTGGTTTGAACTTATTTTCAAAGACACATGGAATGATTTGGAAACAGGTGAAAAAAAAAAAAAAAACACAATAAACTCACCCCCCCAGAAACATGAAGACGTTAACATACCAGCAGAATTCCTTTTCAAACCTCAAGTAAACAATGTGCTTGCACTTCACAGCATTGGAGTTTACAGACCCTCGAGAAGTAATTCCAACCATACCACCTGGAACTTATGAATGTCTATATATGTGTGTGTATGTGTGTACATGTATATACCTGTCTCTTACTCCAGCTGAGGTCTTACCCTTCAGTTAGCTTCAACAAGCAGTACCAAGTTTTATTCATGTTCTATGGGAATGTTTTTTGATTTATCAAGTTTGAACTGGTCACATCTAAGTTGCATTATACCTGTCCTGAACAGGTGGTGTAAGAAGAAAGGCACTGTAAGGTTTGTTTTCTTTATTTGTGTAGGCGTGTTCCAGTCATTTCTTGGTCCAGTGACACAGTGTTTACTATTTTCTTGCCATTACATTCTTTTTCTAATATCTGCACTCTAAAATAAAGTCTTCTCTAACAGCATCTGCATTGATAAGAAATGCCATGGAATTATCATACACAGTTGATAGGTTACTGACTGTAAATCCACCATGTAACCTGTGATGCGGGTGACCAAAACAGAAAACATTTTTTTCTAAATATAAAAAAAAGCTTAATAACATGCAGACCTTTACAGAAACTGAGACCAGATACAAATGCAAACCTCTTCTATAGTGAATGCTCAGTTTCAAGTGGAAAGGAATAACTATGAATTTTTTATTAAAATTTCAAGAACAACAGAAAGCAAAATTAACACTGAAAAACGTTTTTAGTCTGCCTCCAGAAACATCTGGTAATATCTGAGGAATTAAACCCTATATAAGCAAAAGAGCAGAGAAGAAATATGCATGTCTAATCTTAATCGCAGTATAGAGCAGTGGACCTTGAGAGGACATGCAGTTCATTCACTTTCTCAAGTGATGATCAGACAAAAAATACAAGAAAAATCACTCAGTTTCTCAAAACTATCGATAGACTTGCATGAACAAGTATGTTTTCTGAAAAATTGATCTATCGAGGTTAGCAGTGCTGAGAGAACAAACAGGTAATGAAAGAAAAATACACAGAAGATTTCTGTAAACAGTATTTTCCTATGTATCTGGAACTAGTATCTTATTTCTGGCAGTGTCTAACTAGATACCAAGTATTGCTGAAAAAGCATGTCAGAAGAGGGATGAGAAAGCTATTTTTTTCTTTGCACTTTGCACTCTGCAAGTAGGAATATTTTATTTCATACATCATTTACGAATTGCCGTGGGGATTCCAGAAGCTAATTTTGCTTCACAGAATTGATGAATGAGGAAAATAATACTGCTGTTTTTCCTGTGTGCTGTTTTTGAAAGCTGTGCACCTGGGACTTTGGCACACTGGATATTGCAAATGATTCATTGTCACAGTGCTACAGTGAAAATGCTGTAGTTTCTTCTAAACCTCAGGGAACTTGTTCATCAAAATGTGTAAATGATTTGCATTTTACTGTTCTTTTACTGGCCACCGTTAGCAACAGCCAAAAAAAAATAAACACTACAAAAATAACCCATTAAATCTAGTAAAGCTTCTAAATGAGTATGTTCAAGCAGTAAAAACTAAGAGAGGAGACAATCCAGACTGAACAGAAATAGGAAACAGGACTGCACAAGGGTGTGATGTGTGACTGCTCCTGCATCTGGCACAGAGTGCTGGTTTGCACATCACTGTACATGCTGCTGATGGGAAAGGAGACTGCTCCAGACACATTAGCCAATTTCAGTTTTTAACAATTTTAACAGAACTACACTAGATCCAAGTTCAGGAGGAAGATAAAAGAGCATCTGATCTGTTACAACCTCAATACTTGGAACCCAATCCAGTTACATTTTCTTTGAACTGTATCTATCATCTTTATCACACTGAATGAAACCAACTTTCATAAAATAGTCAACTACAAAGCAATCCTTTACAATTCCAGAGTAAAAAGGATTGTAATTCTAAACCAAATATTGTTACACAGAGGTTTCTATGTACTAAAGATAATGAGAATATTCTACAAATTAAAGAAGACGTTATTTTACATAGAAGGGTATGTAGTGTTTATCCTGTCACTGTATAGCCACAAAAACAAATTCTACAGACAATAATCTGCAGTAATTAATGAAAATAAACAAATACAAACTAAGTGTCTGATAGACATCAGTTCCTTCAATAGTAAGTTATTAAACTTAGGTTTAATAACTTTAATAACTCAGGTTATTAAAGTCATAGAGAGAGCATGCAGCTGCAATCATATTACCAAGTTATTACCTATACTGTTTCCAGTTCAGGGTAAACTGGTAAGTGTTGCTTAACCAAACGAGGCAGCTACCGATGTTATGAGACAGATGCTCTTGAGGTTGTTATTTTTTACTCACATCAAGATGAAAAAGTCGCTACCCTATTACACATCCTTTTGGGAATGTGGTTTCAGGGTCTCCAATTCCTGACACAATTAAGCGGATTAGCTAACATCAAGAAACGATTCCCATGAATAGGGCAACCAGGCTGGTGCTAGGATTTCTGCTTGCCCCATTTCCTCAACAGAACAAAGCCAGATAACTTGAGGTTTATCATCACAAAAGCGTCACACCTCAGAAACGCTGTGCTGGTGTCACTCAGGACTTACTTCAGAGGTAAAACAGATGGAAAGAAGACAACAGTGATCTCCTTTATGAGCAACCAGGGCTGAGCCTTCACTGAATAACCAGTCTCACTGCACAACAGAGAGACAGAACAGACAGTTCCCAGATAAAATCCCAAGTTTGACTGGGAAATTATTTGGGAATTAAAAAAAAAAAAAAAAAACACCTTCACATTTGCTGGTTAAAGTGTCTTCCTACTTCTTTAACACATCTGAAATTGAAGTCTGTTTCACTACATTTTGTGCCCTTTACCTGCACTTCTGAATCAGCAGACATAACTCAGTCTGACTACTAATGAGAGTAAAACGGCTGCAGAGCATTGCAAAGCCCATGCACTGAAATCCAAAGTATAATCTTGACAATGAACTAAGTGTGAATACAGGTATTAAAACCCACCAAAATGCACAAATTGTTAACCCTTTAAGAGGTGAACAAAGCCTTCCAAAAAAAAAAAAACAAACAAACAAACAAAAAAAAAAAAAAACAAAAAAAAACTAACACTGGAGTTCATGTGACCTTGACAGTACATCAAAGATAATGCCGAAAGGAAATGTGACATTACGCCTCCTAACTTCTGTAATTTTTATTTCAAATTTGGGAAATATCTTGGTATAAAACGTAGAAAATACATTCAAAACTACTACACTCTAAGAACAAATCCATCAAGAGATACAGCTGCATTAGCAGTAACATCTCCATCCTGTGTATCCACAAAACTAACAAAAAACTAAGAGTGAAAGAGTGACACATCAGGTCCCACATATCCATGCTGCACAAACACTTAAACAAGTATGTTGGAAAAAATGAAATAAATATCTCCCAGGCCTTGAATTTCAGAAAGCAAAAAGGCCTCTTCATTCCATCTTGATTTATCCAAGGCTACCTCAAGGTGCTACAATGTGAAACTGATGGGAAAACACATCTCTTCATTTAAATATTACACAAGACTTCTGTTAATTTATAGGGCAACAGAAAACCAAACAGAACCCACAAAAAATGAAGAAGGGCAGTGTTCTCATTAATTTAGCTTCCCCTCTCATTATTCATTTCTCAAAAAATAAATAAGTAAATAAAAAACAGACTTTTGCTTATTGAAAGATTTTTGGTATGTGATGTGACTGAAAACTAAGACTCACTTTTAACAACAGGTAAACATGACACAAACAAATCCCTCAAAAAAATCCTAAGTTTGCAGCTCCAGAAACAACTAGTCTCCAGGGTCTGGAAAAAGGGAAATATCACTCCTGTTTTTAAAAACAGCAGAAAGGAGGACACAGGGAACTACAGACTGGTGAACTTCACCTCCCAGGTGAGCCTGAGAAAATCAAGGAACAGATCCTCCTAGAAGCAATTTCAAGGCACATGCAGGACAAGGAGGTGATCCAAGGCAGCCAGCGTGGCTTCTCCAAGAGCAAATCGTGCCTGACCAATCTGGTGGCCTTCTATGATGAAGTAACTGCATTAGCTGACAGGGCAAGGCTGATGTTATCTATGTGGATTTCTGTAAAGCCCATGATCCCACATGACAACCTGATCCCCAAATTGGAGTGAGATAGATTTGATGGGTGGACCATTCAGTGGATAAGGAATTGGCTTGAAGGCTGCACCCAGAGAGTGGTGGTCAATGGCTCTATATCCAGGTGGAGGCCAGTGACAAACAGCGTCCCTCAGGAGTCTGTCCTGGAACCAGTGCTGTTTAGTATCTTTGTCACTGATAAAGACAGTGGGATCAAGTTCACCCTCAGCAAGTTTGCAGATGTCACCAAGCTGAGTGGTGCTACTGATACAATAGAAGGAAGGGATGTCATCCAGAAGGACCTGGACAAGCTTGAGAAGTGAACCCACATACCTAATATTAGGTTCCTAATAGGAACCTAATAACCTAATGAGGTTCAACAAGTCCAAGTCCAAGGTGCTGGACCTGGGCCAGGGCAATCCCAGACATGAGGACAGACTGGGAAAAGAACTTACTGAGAGCAGCCCTGCAGAGAAGGACTTGGGGGTACTGGTGGACAAAAAGCTTGACACAAGCCAGCAGTACACACTCATAGCCCAGAAGGCCAACTATGTCCAGAGCTGCATCACCAGAGGTAAGGCCAGCAGGTCAAGGGAGGTGACTGTCCCCCTCTGCTCTGCCCTTTTGAGGCCCCACTTGGAGTGCTGGAATACTGCGTCCAGCACAAGAAGGATGTGGACCTGTTAGATGAAGTCCAGAGGAGGACCGTGAAGTTGATCAGAGGGCTGGAGCACACCTTTCATACAAAGATAGCCTGAGAGAACTGGGGCTGTTCAGCCTGGAGAAGAGAAGGCTCTGGAGAGCCCTCACTGCAGCTTTTCAGTACTCAGAGGACTTATAAAAAGATGGAGAGCAACTTTTTACATGGACAGATAGTGATCAGACAAGGGGGAGCTGTTCAAAATTAAAAAGGGGGAGATTTAAATTAGATGTTAGGAGGAAATTCTTCACTCAGAGGGTGGTGAGGCACTGGAGCAGGTTGCTGTGGATGCCCCATCCGTGGAGGTGTTCAAGGCCAGGCTAGATGGGGCCTTGGGCAACCTGGGCTGGTGGGAGGTGTCCCTGCCCATAGTGGGGGGTTGGACTAGGTGAACTTTATGATCCCTTCCAACCCAAACCGTTCTATGATTCTATGACACGTGTAAGGATAGAAGCAACAAATGTTACAGACTAGTTACCAGACCAATTTCCAATGCTAAGCAACTGAGAAAAAATGATATTCAGCTTCATGAGCCACCTTAACCAGGCAGCAAACATGCTTTCACTTTGAAGCATGACAGAACCAAAAAATAAAGCATGATCTACTCACACACCCATTCACAATGCTATTCCACAAGCTTAACAACAGCAGCAACAGCTCACACCCCTAACTAGGGAAGCATATATATATGTATATGTGTGTGTGTATACATAAACACCTTAATGCTCAGTAGACATGGTTAGTACCTGAAACATTAACATAAATGTTGCTGCAAATTGCAAATCAAAATAGTAAAAATGCTACAGATTCCCACCACACGATTAACAGAGAAACTATGAGCACAACCAAACATGTAAAATTAAGTCAAATGCAGATTGACTAACCTTAAAATAGGCAAGGATAAAAACAGGCAGCAAATACTGGCTAGCACTCCGTGCACATTCCTCTAGCACTGCCTTGTGCCAATTTTTAAAGTTTAGTAAATGTTCATGTCTTAATGTCCCATTAAGAATACAGAATACACTGAGTTGGAAGGAACCCATAAGGACCACAGAGTCCAACTCCTGGCTCCACATGGGACCACCCAAAAACCAAACCCTGTATCTGAGAGCATTATTCAGATGCTTTTTGAACTCTGTCAGGCTCAGTGCTTTGACCACTGCACTGGGGAGCCTGTTAACCACAAGGGAGGTCAGGCACTGGAAGAGCCTTTTCCTAACAGCCAGCCTGACCCTCCCCTGACACAACTCCATGTCAGTATTATTACAATATAGCAGTAAAAACAACAAACAAGCAAAAGATTTTTAATATTTTTCATTTGCATATTCTGGTATCATTTACTTGTGGCAGGCAAGAAAGGTAAAGTACATAGAAATCTTTATTTTAAAAAATAAATTCTAATAACCTGAAAGATTACAGCAATTTCCACATTACAAAAAAAGCACAGAACAATATTAATGGTCCTGGTTTAGTGATGGGACTCCATCAGTCAGATTGACTGTTAGACTTTGTGATATTGAAGGGCTCTTCCAACACAGATGATTCTATGATTTTAAAATGCATATTAAAATTGACCACCTCCAAACTAACCTCATACATTTTACATCTCATAATCATATTTCATAGCAGATATATATATATATATGCATGCACATCCTTTAATTTTGCATTCTAGGAAGAATAGTTATTACTAAGTTACATCTTATTTGGCACTGGTATTACTTTTATACTTTGGAAATAAGTAATCTTGACTGATCAAGAAATTACCGCTGGCACACACAACTCTGAACATGGCTTTAGTTAAGTAATATTTGACAGTTTTAAGCCATAGCTATGTGTTTAAAGAACAAAGCATGAGTCATCAGTCAGAGTGGCAATGGCTACTTCTGCCATTCCATCATCTTAACATTAATAAGCTTGTCTTTTAGAGTCTTAAAACTCTCTACACATTTTACTTTACCTTAAATACAGTTTTCAGTTTTACAAGGATTTTTTTTGATCAGATTAAATCATTATTCAACTCAAAGAACATACAGAGGGGCTGATGAAGGGGAAAGCAAACTAACTTTGTAGATTACCATCAGCAGAGCTGGTTATACAGAACAGTATTTTGAAAAAGTTATTTGATTTAAACATACAAATGATTAATATCTTGCAAGTAGCAACACTGCTCTGAATCACCAGTGTTTCATAATGACTTTACAATCCATTGTGTAATCTATAGGAGTGGTCAGTGGTTTCTTGTTATGTTTTTTTTTTTAATTAAAAAGTATTGTTACGGCTTATATCATATGTTAATCAACAACCACAATTTTTCACGTCAAAGGTTCTGTAGTTACTACTGCTGCATTTTGGAATGAATTGAGGACAAAAAGCATCTGGATTGAACAAACTAGCTAACCTTCTCTGTCAGCTCCATGTTTCCCAGCCCTCTTCTTTGACTTGGTTCCATTTTGGCTTTATTTCCACCCCCATCCCACCTTGTAAATTGTGAACACTTCAACCCTTACAAGTAAGGTCACTTTGATTTCTTGCAATGTGAAAGAAACTGACAAAAAGCCAAGAAAAGGTTTCCAATCTCATTGTATTTGACAACAATTACCAAGAAAGACCTTAATACACAGAACAAAATGCATGCCTCAGGTGCATGCTTCTTACTAGTAATATGTAATATTACTAGTCAGGTAACTGAAATAAGTAATAATAATGGGCTTTGTGCTATACTTAGATCTAGTTTACTAGAACTGTTAAAAATTGTTAATGAAAACAGAACTGCACGGGCTTTTTTGTACGGACATTTTCTTCAAAGATAAAGCTTGTAGAAACAAGAAAATATGCGCTTTTGTATGGCTACCTCAGAAGAAAGTTCCAATAGTTTTTAAAAAGTTTAATAATAAGTAATAACAACAGTAAGTAAAAAATATCTAAAATCCAACAAATTGTAAAGGGTTGTTTCTCAACATCAGCTTCAAATTCCTTAAACAACAAAAAAAAATCAGAAACATTTGAAACCATAATTCAATTCTCACATCAGTCTGAACAGTGAGTTACAAACACAAATGCTTACCCTGTTTTAAAATCAAACAAATCTGAATGCTAGCAATCCAAAACCACTTTAGAAAATGTGTTTAGCAATTGCTTTGCTCTTGGCTAAAATCTTTGCTTATTTTTAATAGTCAGAGTCCTGTGGCTACTAGTTCCACAGGAAGACAAACCAGATATGAAGAACTACTTCCTTTTGTTTACTGTTAATGTGACTCCTACTGGTGTACGTTGATAGCCCAAGTTCTTATTTTGGAAAAGACAGGGCATAATCATGCCTCTGCTTCTCCCATTAAATCCATATGAAGTTTCAACAAGCCCCAGTTATATTCTTTCTGCAACTTCTCAAGACTGAAAAGTCCTAGCCTACCTATTTCTTAGATGGAAGCTTTTTCCCTATCTTTGATCACCATTACTGTGCTTCCCCATATTCCAACTTTGTACATGTATCATCCTTTTTTTTCTAATGCTAGAGAACTGTACACATTCTTTAGATAAAACATGGAATCATACAGAAGCTTAATGATTTTCTCTGCTCTGATCTCTACTGTCTTCCTAATAATTCCTAACTGTTCTTCCATGACAGCCAGCTGTTAGAGAGTTTACATTTTTGAGAAATATTCCTTCCTAACTCTGAGAACTTGGACTCCTTCCAAGTCCAGTGACTGGGAATCTGTACTTAAAAGGGCAAGTTAGGTTTGTCTGCTCCCTTTGTCATCAGCATTAATTTACATTTATCTATATTGAATTTAATCTCATTATCTAGTTACTGAGTCTTACAAGGTTCTTCTACAATTCTTCACAATTTGCCCATGTCTTACAACCAAAGTTTGATTTTGGACAGTCATGGAAGTCTCAAAGCATAAGTTGCAACACACTTTACATAATTTATAGGATGCAATGTTATTCCCACAGCCCGTCAGTGTCAAAAACATCCAGGCAACCTGTATAATCCATAAGCACCCAGAAGAATGCTTTATAGTGAGAGCAAAGTGGAGAGAGTAACAAAAGGCTCCAATGTATTTGCATCCAGGAAGGACATGAGGAACTCAATAATTAACATAGTAATTTTCAGTACCCTACATGATGCTTAAGATGGGATCAGATCTCACCTCACTATACTGTTATTTGTAACAGATGTTATTTTAACATACTTAACATATTTTGTAACTACTGACAATAAATTGGTTGTTAGGTGCCTAGCGACATCATTAATCACTCTATTTGTGCTTGGGATTCTCATGGGAAGCTGAAACAGCTATTCACTGTCATGCTGTGGATTCTTTTGCTCATCTTGTTTTCATGCAGGTTGCCATTTTGAAACTGTGCACAGACACAGTGATTTTGGATTGAATCTTCAGGGACACTGAATATAAACTTATCATGGTTTTATTGTTATAGGGAGGCCCAGTAACTGGAGATTTCAAATCTGTTGCATCTCTGCTCAAGGATATAGAGTTTCTGTGCCTTCATTAACAACAGACACTCAATTTTTTTTTTTTTTTTTTGCTGATTTTTTCATTCACTTTTGCTAATTTTTTCATGCTTTTAAGTTGACATATATGAAAGTGAGTTTTCAGTTTCAAAAACCCTAGTTCCTCATTCCAGTTAAGTCTGTCTCCTCCATATAGGCTCATTATTACAGAAGTATCCCCAGCCTCTGATTAACCTAAACTCTTGCTTACATCTGCTTTTACAGCCAGGCACTAAAATTATGTCTTTCATCCAGTTTCCAAAGCAATACAGAGCTTTACATAAGAGTTTGAGAGAATGCTCCACTGCCTTCCTAAAGGCTCAAATTTTGCCTCTAGAATAAAATGACCAGATTGAAGACAAAGAGAAAGCAGTGGATACCAACTACCTTGAATGTAACAAGGCTTTCCACACTCTCCCACAACATTATGTTCTGGATGGATAGACTGGTAGATGGGGGGAAAAAAAAAAAAAAAAAGAAAGAAAAAAGGTGGATGACTGGGATCATAGGATCAGGCTTAGGGAGTTGTTCACAGGGGCACTGCCAGGACACTGAGGGGAGGGACTGTCCCCCTCTAGTGATGAGGCTACACCTGGATAATGTGTTCAGTTTTGAGCTAGCCAACACAGTAAGGATGTCGCTAAATGGGCAGGTTCAGCAGAAGGTCCCCATGCTAGTAGGGGGCAGCACCACTTGCGCTGTGAGTGCAGGCTAAGGGAATGGGGCCTTTTCAAGCCTGGAGAAAACGTGAGTACAAGGAGACCTAAAGGCAGCCTGCTCACACATACAAGGGGATTCTTAAGAACACAGAGCTGGGCTATTTATGGAGGTGCACACTGAGACAGTGAGATGCAGCAAACATTAAAAAAAATAAATAATGAGATTCAGACTGGGTACATGGAAAAGCATTTCCATCTTGAGACTGACTGTTCAAGCAGTGGAACAGAATGCCTAAGGAGTCTACACTCACCATCCCTGAAGATTTTCAAGTCTTCTTAAGGATAAAGCCCTGAGCAACCTTGTTTCAGCACACAAGTGATCTTTGCTTGAGCAGTGGGCAACACCAGAGACTTCCAAACTTAATTAGACTACAATCCTCTTCTGTCCTTCACCATATGGCCTGTTACAGAAGGGAAATCTTCTTGCTTGTCATTAGAATTTATAAGTACGATTACGGTAACTGTTACAGAACGCACTCACATACCTTGTACAACAGAAAAGCATTTGACCAAAATAAAACATAATTCATTGTAATCAGTCAAGCCTAGAAACCTGCTCTCTTAATGAATGCCCTAAAGGAGAAAAAAATGAATTAAAATGAAGAACCTTACTTGGCAATTTATGTACGTGTTCCCACACTTGCTTTCCTTGTATCTTTTTCTTCATCATTTAATTATTTCAATTGCCTGTACTTTTCCGTGCTTGTAGACTTTCCTCTGTGTTATCTATTGTTTCCAGTTTCTTGCTGAAGTCCATTCTAAGTCTATTGCTTACTAAAAAAAAAAAAAAAAGTATAATTTGAATCCTTCCTTAAAGCTGAGAAAAAAAAAAAAATCAAGAAAGTAATTAGAAAAAGAAACTTCTAGCATAACAGTCAATATATGAGATTTCAAGTAATACTGCGCAGCACAATCATGCTTCTTTTTATTATAAACCATGCTCCTCATGTAGTTTGATTTTCTTTTTATGGCAAGATCCTCAGATTTATCTATCATGTAATTATCTTGATTCTGATATATAATTATATTGATAGAACTTGAATCATAGCAATCTTCTACTTCAGAAAATCTCCCCATGATCGCAGCATCTCTGGACCGAATAGGAGAAAGTTCTTTCCATGCAAGGAGTAAACATCTAGTTTTCTAATGTGGTGAGAGTACAGATCACATATCAGAACACCACAATCTATTCTCATGAGATAACAATTCTTCTAGTCATTTCAGTAGATTCCTACCAGCCACAGTCACATTTAAAACTGTAAATAAACATTATGAGAACAAATACATTTTCAAGGATTTTGCAAAGTGGAATGCAACAGAATGCTTTACTAAAGCCCTCTATTCTGCCGGGTAGTTTTACATAGCATATTGTGAAAATGCCTTAGTTGTTACTCTATTTTTGTGAGAAAGCACGCGGCTGTACTTACACATCAGTTCTGGGTTGTCTACTTGTTTCCATACCACCAACTATTTTATACATAATTGAATTCTACTGGTTATCTATGTTCTAATAAAAAAATATTTGCAATAAATTATCTACAAGGTTTTCACCTAAGTCTTTTCAGTAAGTAGACCCCCAAGGCTAGTAAAGCAGACTTTTTGGAATTATTTTACATATTTCTGTATTTGTTTTTTAAGAAATAAGTAACAATTCACACAGTTAAGTACAGATATTTTACAGTTCGCTACATTAACAATACATCATGAACACTTTTAGCTGCTACAGAGAAGCAATGCATAGCTACTGTACTAGCTCCCCATGTAATTTTTAAGCTGATGTAAAGCATGTAATTCAGCAGCACTTACTATTTTACCTTAAGCCTACCCAGTAGAACAGAGATTATTTATCATTTTTTATATGATATGAAGTATTTCCTACAGTTTTAGAACCAGAACTTGGTACTTTCTAACCCTTAGATGAACTGGTTTATACATTTCAGAAAAATTATATATATATATATATATTTTTTTTTTTTTTTTTTTTTTTTTACAAGGAACATAAAGGACTAAAAGACTAAATTAGATTATATACCTAGCTATAATAACAGATGATAATAGTCAACTACAAGAACACAAACTAGTTCTTTTACCAAAACTTGGTGCCACAAAAGGGAAGAAAAAGTAAGAATTTCTCACCTTACACACTGAAACCATGTACTCCCCAACAAGAACCACCTGGCTACCATTGCCAGCCCTCTCATACTGAATGGGTATTTTGAATCTTCTGGGCTTGGCTCCTGAAGTACCCATACATCAGTGGCCAGCTGCAAACAATTTTGCTGCAACCATTCTCACAAGTATGCTTAATAAAGATATCCTGAAGGTCCACCTTAATTCCTATCATTATTTTTTCTACAGTCTGTAGCACCGTTGGAAGGTTAAGCAATTACAGAAAATCTAGATCACAACTGGCAGCAAATCCCAAATTCCTGCAAATTGCCATTCCCTTACTTTTAAGTTTTCTGAGGGCACAATGGAGAAAAATGAGCACATCTCAGGTTACTTACAGCTGTTCTTTGGTTTAGAGCCAGATTTTCTGGTGATGTTTCTTTTAAGGAAAAACATTTTCCAGCTATGAAGGGTGCAGTCCCACCACATTCCAAAGAGCTGAGCAGGGCCAGGTCAAAGGCAGGATTAGGGAACTCAGGGTCAGCTGTGTGTTGGCCATTTGAGGCTATGGTGACAAGGCCACAAGGAATGAGGTGGGTCTTGGGCAACCAAGGTGGGCAAGGGAAAAATCAAAGCCAGAAACATTCTGGCCATTCAAACCTATGGCAGAGATCTTTAGGATAAGTTTACAAAGTGTACTTCTGGCAACAGTTGCAGAACAAGTGTTTGCAGCTGGCTACTGGTGTATTAGTACTTTAGGATTCAAGCCCGAAAGATTCAAAATACACACTCCCATCGAGAAGGAAGCCAAGGGTCTGGCCACTGCAGGGGGCATCCACGAGGCCCCCAGCCTCTCTGGGGCTGTGTTTGGTCACTGCTGCCCAAAGCCTCTGAAGGATGGGGTCAGAGAGGGGGGTACAGGTAAGCACCTCTCGGTGCACTCAGGGCCTGGCAGTCAGTTTCCAGTTAGATGCTTAAATAAGGTGAGCTATAGTAACCAGCTGACCAATTGTCTCTTGAAAAAGGCTTCAGCATGGAGGAGACATCTCTTGCCCATAAGCTGCACCCTAGACCTGAACATGGGGCCTGATCTCATCTAAAACCTTATGCTTTCTGCTGCCTTTTGTATCACCCCAAATTCTACTTGATCTGCCTTGAATGAAACACTTTTGGTAAAGTGTTCCACTTTGAAAAGCTGAGAGAGCTCTTCCTGCAGATTCTAGCTGAAATAGAATGGCTCTGCAATCTGCAATAAAACATTTTTCCCCTACTCAGTAAAGACATGCATTTGGAGAGAACATTTTTTTTTTTTATAAGGTTTGGCAAATATGTTATTAGCTAAATGTACAGTTTCATAACCATATGAAAAGCTAACTGAATCGTATTTGATTCCTTTTTAAATGAAAAACTGAAAACATTTCTGATGTGATATTTTGAATTTTTTTCTTTTCTCCCAAAGAAGTTTCAATTTGTATTCTGAAATTGTTTTAGTTCAGTATCACAAAACTTTTTAAAAGTGAAGAATAAAATATAGATTTGGAGCAAGTTCAGTGTGTTATTTCAAGTCAAAATTGACCCTTTTTATCCAAGATTTGCTCATGCATTATTAAAAGCTTTCATTTCTCATAAAGCAAATTTGGTTCTTTCCCTTCAGTTATATCCAAATTCATCTTTTAAAGGAATATTACTGCATGTCTTTACCTATGTACACTGTATAACAGTCTAAAGAAAATCCCAATTTCAAGAAATACATGTCACATGCAAGTCAAAACCTCTTGCTATTCTTTCACATCCTCAACACCCAAGCCATAAAACCATCAGTGTTTCAGCTACAATAGCTACATCTCAGAAAAATTACAGTTTACCAGCAAGGCACATTGGATTTATTTAAACAGGAACTGAAATGATTAATGTTTAAGGCAAACGTTCATAAATTATTATGATAAATTATTATAAAGATGGTAAATAGTGATCATTATGTAAGCAAATGATTGTGGGAATATGATCCACTGTGAGGTGTATACCTCCTTTGGAAACTGAGTTGTTCTTATGAAACGAGTACACTACATGCCTTTTTTTTCTTATACCTTCCTAGCAGATCAGAAATCCAAATCCAATTCTAACTTCAGGAAGTTTTGTTCTGCAATAACCTCTCTCTGCATAAATAAATATTATAGTATCAGTGGCAAACTTGCACAAAGTCTTCATGAATAAATGTATTTCACAGTAGTTCACACTTGAAATGCAACTTAGCTTTGTTAATTAAATGGTGCAAAAAAATGCAACGTTCCAATGCTGTATTACACAAACTCAGTAACTATGTTTTTACCTGGATTTTTTTTTTTTTTTTTTAAGCATTAATAGGATAAAAAGAAGAAATCTAATATATGTCTAGCTTAGTGATGGAGTTTCTTCTGAAATAACTTTGATAAAAAACTTGCAACGTTTGTGGATTTTTTATTTTTATTTTTTTGCAATGCCTTCTAACTCCCAAAGTAATTTTCTTGTGCAGACATTATGGAACTCTAGATTAATCTTATTGGTTTTAGGCTTCAGTGATTGAAGTAGCACTTTCTGCCTAGTTACTTAACAGCTCAACTTCTTATATGAATTCATTTATATCTCTGCACCTGAGTAAGGATTTCTAACTTGAAATATGTTTTTGTGCATCACTACAAAGCCAGAGACAGCTCAATGGAAGAGATTACCACTTCCAAACCGTCATATATAAACTACAGTAATCTTCAAAATAATTCCAGGTCTATCTCCTGTTTCAAAGATAAGGAGGTAAGAAACAAGGAGATAAACAGATTTGGTCAAGATCCCCCCCCCAAAATAAATAAATAAATAAATAAATAAATAAATAAATAAATAAATAAATAAATAAAATCATTATGTTAGAGTACAGAATGATTTCTGTCTTCTTGTACCTGTATCTCACATCCCGACCTTAGAACCAAAGTTCCCATTGCTGTTGCAAGTAGGGCTGTTGGATTTCGCGTGCAAAGTCTTTGCTGGACTCACACAGGTTGGAAACAAGCACTTTTTAGAAACAAGTACTCATTTACAAAACAAAGTAGGCGAGCCAACAGTAGAAGAAAGAAAAAGCAAACGGGATTATTTTCCTGCTGACCCACAGCTCCTTACAGCCAACAGCTACCTCCTCTGCCAAGCCAGCTTTTACGGAAGAGAGAATCCTATGGTCGGTCATGCACAAGCAAAAACACCACTCAGGTGTCCAGAAACTGTTGAACACTCAAGTCTAAAACAGCCTTGGAAATCTTGACAATTGTGCACATGCACCAAGCAGAGAACAGGCGGCAGTGAGTCACACCAGGCTACCTGCGGATGGCCACGCGGACGCCCCTCTCATGGGCCGGCCGCACACAGGGCTCTCACTGCCCCGCAGGGCACTGCCATGGAGGGCAAGCAGACAGGTGCTTCCCTCAGAGCCACCGCTCCAGAACCAGCCCAGGTGCCTCACCACAACCCCACGGGCCCAGCTCCACAGACACTGAGGCCCCATGCAGCAGCAGGGGGCAAGGCCTGGATCAGGGCTGGCTGCTCTACCCCCTCGGCCTCTCCCATGCACCAGCCTGGCCACCACTGGGAAGGATCCCTAGAAAATGCTTCCCCCCCCCCCCCCCCCCCCCAGTTTAACTATAGATAGCACTGAGGTAGGGGAGGCTTCACCTCCTTTTCCTGCTCTGCCTGAAGGCTCCTGCCTTGCCAGGGTGTCAGCAGTCTCCTCAGGGGCTTGTGTGGGTTCAGGACACTCCATGCTGCCAGGAGTAATTAGCACAGAGGAGAGCTTGGTTTTCAAGACTGTCTACAGCCTGGCTTTCCATGACTGATACTGAGTCTTACTTCTTCTAAAGGCAGTACTGGATAACAAGCTTTCCCCACACAAACATCAAAAACTGGATACTTAAAAGTGAGGAAGAAAAAATAAGTAAAAGTAGCAAATATAATTACATATGCTCATCTCTGTATCAGTAATAGCTATTAAACCTTATAGACTGTTAACTTACTGAAATAAAGTATTGGAAACCAACAAAACAAGATTAACATCAAGATTCCTAGATGCCTTTTTTTTCATCATGTTATTGAAAAACATGCACATCCCAGCTGTATTTGTATTTTCATGATTTATAAGTTGTTGTTTGTTTTGTTTTGTGGTTTTTGTTTTTTTTTTTTTAATCAAGCTTTCTCTAGCATGCTGCTTTATGCCCAGCACTGCAATATATGAATAAGTAAATAAGGGTGCACTCAAAAAACAATTTGAGCATAATGACTATGCAAAATTAGGATGACAAGCAGAAACTCCTCTTATATTAAAACAAAACCTGTGGACTCTGTTCCACTAAGGACTCGCATTGTACCATATATATATATATATACACACACACAAAGGCATCAGCAAGGAAACAGAAGAGGTTCCTACTCGATTCCTGCAGGATACCTCATTACCACTAACAAGCAAAACTTTGATGACACTTATAATAACTTAGCCTAATAGGATAAATGTTAATGACTACCAACCATCTGAAAACACAATATAATTCTATAGTTGCTAAGTGTATACCATTTTAAAATACTTTAAACACAGATGATCTATATGACTTTCAGATTAAGTGGATAAAAAAATTCACTGAAAATATTCACAAGGCTTCATGTTCTACATAAAGTTTTAAGGTTTTCTGTTTAGATAATTTTCCCCAGAAGATGGAAATAGACAGGGATTAAACTGTAATCCCCATTTTAAGCATTACTTTTGAATGTAACATACAGTAATACAATAAATAACTAGCAACTAGTGCATGAAGGGATGCTTCTGAAGAATCAAACTGAGATTTAGAAGAGGGGAAGAAAAAGCATTCATTTCCCTGATCTGATGGAAGGAAATCAGAAAGTAAGTTGAGTAAAAATTTTGGGCAGATCCTAAAGGTTACTATGCTGTTACAGAAAACATTCTGAAGTTAATCAACAGGGACTTGTAATGTTCCAGAACAATTTTTCCATAAATAACTACAGAAATGCAGTATTCAGACAAAAGAATGGCAGCAAAGAAGTGGCTATAAATGCATGGAACGATTTCTAGGTGCTGCTAAGGAATAAGGTCACAGAGCGAAGGGTGAACTCATCAGATTTAAAAAACAAAGAAACGAAAAACACAACACACAACTGTAAATGAGGAAATGGAAAGCTGTTCTGCAACCCTGCATTGAAAAGTAAGAGTCGAAATACTACATACTGAACCCACTTAAAGGCTCAATTTCTTCCCCCTCCCCCACAACACCTTTTTTTTTTTTTTTTTTTTTTTTTTTTTTAAAGAGGTGAGGAATAGCTTGGTTCTCACAGAGAGAACAGTCTGCAACAAATGTATTCTGCTTGCTTTGCATAGTCAACCCAACAAACTCAATTTTTCTGTTAAAAAGTGTTTCTTACTAAGGAAGAAGAGCCACTGTTGCATCCCAGCACTTAGATAATTATCACTAAAATTCATGTGAAATATTTTGCTGCTGTCACAAATAAACATATTGTTAAAAAAAGTATCTGTTAGGGAGTTAAGAGAAAAAAAAAAGGTCAGTACACCTTCATACTTCCAAACACTTACTGGATTGACACTCAGTTACAGTACATGATGCCAGTAGTTAGTTCTTATTCACTATCAATCGTTGTCTTTACATATACAAAGCAACCAGCCAAAGCAACCCATTCCAAATTGATCTCAGAGCCAGAAAGCATAACACTTTTTGATCCCAGTGATATGCTATTCTCAAGTTATCAGTATCAGGACATTTGGCTGTGTATCATTTGAATTATCAACAGCTGAGGATATCTGCTGGGCTGTTAGAAAGCCAGGAGGTAGATTTGGATCATAAATGCCACTCTAAAGAGTAGCTATTCACTTGCTACTCTTTAGAGTGGCATTTATGATCCAAATCTACTTCTTGGTAGATTAAATAAGGGGAGGTTAATGCCAGAGTAACAGACAATAGGAAGAGCTATGATAGAAGAAATGAAGAAGAAACGTGGGATAGACATACCCCACACATCTGACTTTCTGAACACTTACTAACATGACCGACAAGCCATCACAATATGGAGACTTCATGCTATGCACTCTTTTGACTATGCTTCCGAGCCAACTATGGATGAATGAAAAACTACCTTGTGGTTAAAGAAGATTCCATGAAAGATGTGCTTTCCCTACATTGCTCAGGTCTT
Organism: Aythya ferina; assembly: GCF_964211825.1. NCBI lineage: Eukaryota > Metazoa > Chordata > Aves > Anseriformes > Anatidae > Aythya > Aythya ferina. Next base: position 74,785,017 of record NC_140297.1, on the reverse strand, counting down.
TTCTTCCAGCACAGATGGATTTATGCATGGATTTCTGTGGAGCATGCATTTGATGCTTTACCTAGATCAAGTTTGAAGAGTCACCTTCCTGCACTAAGGGGTCATGAAACTACATTCTGCTGTATAAACCAGGAAACAGGAGAGTCTTCTGCTACTATGAGATGGCTAGCATATAAAGACAAGATGAGAGTGATCAGGTCCTAGCTGCTGTAAGCTTCAGTAACATTCCTGGGAGTTCTTCTTGTTCAGTGTGCTAGACTTGATTTTTGAACATTCATTATGAGGTCAGATGTAGTCATGTAATGCTGATTCAAGAAAAAAAAATAAATCATTTTTTGGGGAAAAAAAAAGTATCAGCCAGTTGTCAGGATAAGGATATAGCTTCAACTTCCAACATTTAGGAATCATAAGTCAGTCTCTGACAGCGAGGAAAAGGTTGGCTTCCAATGCTTCTTAAATTGGGCCAATCCACATTCTTGCTAAATTGCTATCTTTGGATTTTTTTTTTCCTTCATGTTTCGTATCTTCTTAGGCTTTTCTCTTTCATCTTTGAGGTGCCAGCTATTACTTTCTCAACAATTTCACTGCTGTTTATTTTCTACCTTTTATTGCCTTACACTGTTTTAGCTCACGTCCCTTTTCCCTTCTCATGCCTTAGGAACATAATAAAACTGAGTCAAGACCGCACAGCTGTGCCCAAAATGAGACCTGAAGTGGCAGGCTGAAGGTTACAGCATGCTACCACTGGAACTAGCAATGTCAGTAAACATTTACTCATTAAATACATTCAGTTCCATGTGAAGACCAAAGGCCAGGACCATGAATAGATAATGATCCCAGCCTATTGCGAATCTAAGGCAGTTTCACTGCAAAGAACTTATAAAGAGCTAGAAACAAGCTTCATATCGAAAAAAATGGGAATCAGGAGGGTGGTTTTTGTTTGTTTGTTTGTTTGTTTTGTTTGTTTGTTTGTGTTTGTTTGTTTTTGTGATTTTTTTTTTCTTTTTTTTTCCTTTAACAAGAGGATTTATGCCCACAAAGTCATTATCCTGAGACTGATTTTTTCTATGTACGTTTTCAGGTTTATCAAATCTAAAATGATTTTTTTTAGTAATTGGAAGGTAGCTAACTAAAAAGAATTAAGACAGCATATGCAAAAAAGGTACACATCTGATGTAAAGCCAAGATTTTAGTTCATGTTAACTGCCTGAGCAAATAATAAAAGTACAGATCTAATTACAGAACATTAAAGTCCTACTACTATAGAAGAAGCTTCAATAATACAGTTACAACTGTCAGACAGTTCCCAGTAGCTACCCCTTTTCCAGCACTGTGGCCACCCATTTGCTCTTCTGCTAGGCCCTAAGGTTAACATCTTCACTCCTGGGCTGTGAGGAGAGCAGGAAATCACTCGTGTATGTTCCTAGACCTTTACTGGGTGTTTGATGTTTTTTATGATATTGATGGCTTCCTCCTCCTCACTCTAGGATCTATTTGTGGTCATTTCTACATGGTTCCTTGCAATGTTCATTTTGTTTTCTTCACTTTCTGCTAAAGCATGTAATATACATGCTTTATACATGCTTTTTATACATGCGCATCTGCCTATCAGATGCACAATGTGTGTGTTAAATACTTGCTCTTCTTACCCCCATAACTAGTTCGCTCCAGCTTCCCCATGTGACTTTGATCTTTTCTGAACTTGTTACAGCCCTGGATTCTCCAATGTAAGGGTGCAATGGATCCCTTTTCTTACCCCACATCTGCAGGATTCCACAGCATTCCCCCAGCTTTCAGGCCTCTGCTGTCATATCAAACTGATATTCCTCTACATCACTACATTGTGAATATTTAATTTCACACAGATAAACTCCTCACTGATCTATATAAACACTATGGCTATAACATGCATAGCTAAGCAAAAAAAAATAAAATAAATAATGTACAGATAGACACCTAGTCACTGGAAAAAAAATAACTTGTTTGTTTTTGCTGTGAGGGCATGTTGTTAGCTCATGGACAGTTTGGTATACAGAAGAATCACAAGGTCCTTCTTTGCACAATTGTTTTTCAGTCAGTCCCCAGCAGGTAGTGGTGGCTGGTTTTTTTTGGTTGGTTGGTTGGTTTGGTTTTTGTCCCCAGATGCAAGACTTGGCTGCTCTCTTCATTGAATTTTCTGAGACTACTGTTGGCTACTTTCTCCAGCCTTTGTCATCCTGCCCATTCAGCAGCAAGCCTGTGTTTTCTGTAGTCTTTTTGATGGACTTGCAGAAGACTTTTTTCTTCCCCCCTTTGCATCCCTTGATAGATGCAACTGCATTCAGGCTTTACCTTTCCTAAGATGATGGCAGCATGGTGGAGGTGAAGTGACAGTGATCTCCTTGAATGCAAAGTTTACAGATGAAGCTCCTTCTTCTGTTCCCTACAGAACTGGTAGGGAGAAAATTCTAGGGAAACTGGTTTTCCAGTCTGACCCAGTAGGACCATCCCCATGTTTTCAGTATGTTACAGTGGATGTTGTGTATGAACTCCAGGAGGCACAGTGCCTCAGAGATGCTTTTAATAATTCTGTGGATGTTTCTCTGTGAGGTGTTTCTAGAAGCCCCTCTTTACAGCGAGTTGTTTTTAAAAGATGCAGTTTAGCCCAAAGTAGTGCTTGGATGGGAAGAACAAGAGACAGAAAAAACATCTCTGAATTGAGGAGCTACATTAGCTATCTGTTGCGCAAAATGATCAGAAAGACAGACTTTGCCCAAACTGGGAGGATAGATCAAACTGACAGAAAAAAAAAAAGTATGATAGCAATAATTGTTATAAGTCTCCAGGGCTCAATAAGGAAACGGGTCAGAGATTTGGGACTGACTTATGAAGAAAGAAGATAAAACATTTATCATAAATTTCATTTAGCTTGACAGTTGGGAACAAAATAAGAGATGTGGAAATGTTAAGAGACAGAACATAATTTATTGTCTTCACTGACCAGGAGAGTATGCAAAACAAAGAATTCAGTCTTCGCTGGTTTTAATAGGGACATACAGGGATATTGTTATATAATATATCGAAGTTGATGGCATAATATACCTAAGTTTATGTATCTTCGCTCTTTAAGAAAAATTGAACCTTTAGTTACTTGATATGCTAGCTGAAATTACATTCAGGCCTTTAGAAAGAAAAAAATGATTTACAGGACCAGAAATATTGTCCCCATGAAAACAAGTTTCTTATAAGACCATACAGTCATTTAGATTGGAATAGGCCCTTAGGATCAAGTCCAACCATAAATGATGCCCTACATCAAAATCTGGAAAAAAAATACATAATGCACATACAGAAACTGATAATTATAGAAGAGGGCTAACACAGGAGTTATAAAATCTGCTTCACAGGCAAAAAGGTTTCAATTTCATTCATTACATCATTACTAAAGCAACTGCATTTCTGAATAAAATGCCTGTATATACTACACCAACAACCTATTTCTTTCAAAAACTTAGTTAAAAAACCCATATGGGTGAAAAAAAAAAAAAAAAAAAAAAAAAAGAAGGAGGCATGCAACTCATATAACCCTTCTGAAAATCACTGTCAGTCAGCAAAAGTAGTGACTTCTCCCAATTAGTTCCCATGCTCCTACTCAAAAAAGGACTCTTTAAATAGGGCTTTTCAAGTCTGCAGCTACAGTCCTTGGGAGGGCAGCCTCCTTTGGGACCAACATCTCTATGTATTTTAAAGCCTTTAATTTTAACTTCTACTCATACTAACTGATACTGAACGTACTGAGGTACTGAAAAACTACTGAGCATAGTGCACAAAGTCAGATATGAAACGCTGATGAAGGAACAAAGAAAGAAGGCATACATTAGATCTCTTGGGTTGAAAAGAGACAGGACACAAAGAGTTGAAGAATTAGGAGAAAGTGAAATTCATATGACATGGCAGTTGAAGAGATAATCTACAACCAAGGCAAAACACAAAAGCAGACAATAGTAAGGAAGCATGTAGATTCAATAAATTAAATATGAGGTGAAAAAAGTAAGCACTGGGAAAAATAAACACTGAGAACATACACTATCAACTGTTTAAGAAAAGATTGCTGGGGAAATAGAAATGGAAATACAGACATAATGGAGATCCAGTAGATATTGATTTTGGAAGCAGCTTCTTCAGATGAAAACTAATATCTCAAGGTGTTACAAAATTGAGTTCAATAAACTTATAAAATAGGAAAAAAAAGAACAGGTGGTGAGGTCAAAGTGGGGTAAAAACTGAAATTTAGGAGAATAATGCAGAGAGCTAGCTCTCTGCAATGTGCAAAAAGATGAATGTTAACATGATTGATGTTCAGCAGGAAGATCCTAGAAACAAAAAGTCCTAACTAAGCTGCTGTGCAGAGATATTACATGGACCAGTGACAACACTGCTGTTGTTACACAGGTGAAGGCTGTTGGAGTGAGTCTTCCCTGGTGTTGGGTTCCACCTCAATGTAACTGTATGATTCTTTATTGTAAGTAAATGGATGCAATCAGACCACCTACTGAGGGAGAATGGTGAAGACAGACAAGGGGCAATTGAAAATTGGGGAAAAAATATTTCTAAAATGCAAAATAGACACAAACTATATGTATTTCTGACAATGTGGTCATCTCTGGTATTTCCCACCAACATTCACTGATAAATAAAGTTGTTGAAAGTTTTTCCACACTATGAAACCTATGAAACGCTCACTAAAAAAATAAATAAATAAATTATTAATGCATTCTACTGTGATAGAAATGGCTACATGGATTTTGTAAAAGAAAAAAAATATTTTATTGGCAGTGACTGCAGTTTTGGTTCTACAAGAAATTAAGTAATTTTTTTTTCTAGTTCATACAGAAGAGGCAATATAAGACAATGTAATAAGACTGACTGTCTTTTACGGTTTAATGTACAATTTATGGTATGAATGTTAGCATGATTACTCAGCCAAACATTCTAATCTCTTGCAAAATCTGTTTGCAGAAGCTAATGTCCTACTTAAAAGCTATTCTCTGTAATGTGATTTCTATTAATGGATAATAATTATTTAATAAGAACATTCCTCTTTAGGGAAGAAATATTAATCATATCAGATAGGTGAAATGCAAGCAATTAACCGTACACTTCAGTGATCTTATAAGTCCTATCTACCAAATACTCTAGGGTGATATGTGATACACTTCCAGGGATGGGGCATCCACAGCTACTTTGGGCAACCTGAGCCAGTGCCTCACCACCCTCTGAATGAAGAATTTCTTCCTTACATCTAATCCAGATCAGTTTAATCCAGATTAAACTCTTTCAGTTTAAAAACATTCCCCCTTGTCCTGTCATTATCTGCCCATGTAAAAAGTCACTCTCCATCTTTTTTTAAGGACTTGCCATAATCCCACAAACCCAGTTCCTAAAGACCTGAAGCCATTGACATCAGGAACACAGATATAGTGGAGGGGTGAGAACAGTACCAGTAAAAGAGGCATACACTAGAAATTATGTAATTCGCAATGGAAACAATGACCTAAAAGATAAGCTCAAAAACTCCAGAAATTCCAAAAGTGACCTGAAACTACATTTCACTATTTCCTACCTAGATAAAAAAATGCACTGCATTAGAAGGCAAACAAACCCACATCTCTTCCCTTTAATGCTCCTGTATTTCTTAATTAAATCTTTAATGCTATCTGTGGCCTTCTTGTTTTTAAGTTTTAATATTGGAAAATCTCTTTGCTTAGCAGTCTTCAACATTGTAAATTTTACTGAAATGCCATCATTCCTGAAGTCCTATTCACACTTAAGTAAACAAAATAAAATCTACTTACATTTCTTGGCATGTTAATTTATTACCCTAAACAATAATGTACACTGGTTAACATTTTAAAATGTCAAGGAGACTTTATTTAATTGCACTAGTATCTTTGAAGATAGGAATATACAGTTTTGACGTTCAGAATGGTCATATTAACATTTAAAATGTATCCGCATATATAGAGCTATGTAAAATATTTGTTGTTAAATTCAAAAGATTTTGAATCTATTCATGTATGACTAGATAACAATATGCAAAGGAAAGAAGAAAAATGTAGAACTGCAGATTCAGCTAACTGCTGATTACTAGAAGTAAAGGGATTTCAATCTGAATCAGAGTGGAATTCTACAAAAGCATTTATCCCATGTCATATATTTGCACCCAAACTGAAAACCAAACCAAGAAACAAAATCAACATCACTACAGTGAATTGCTACATTACTATACCTATTTAAGAACAAAATAAAACAAAAGAAATCATTTCACCATTAAGTAATGAAATTGAAATTAACTGAAAATGATAAGCATTCTAAGACTTGTCTTAACTCACTTCAGAATGTAGTATGTGAGAATACACTGAGTACATATGCAAGTATATGCATACCTGAACAAAAATGTAATTCATTGTGACAAATGCAGCCCACCACTTCTATATATACCATGTAAGCTTCATCTTTTTTTTTTATTATTTTTTTAGCTTGTAGAATGGTAGCCTCAAAATGCTTTAAGATTTATACTAGGATTGTACACACTGAGAGAAAGTCCTTACCTTAAAGATATCATTATGTAAGTAAAGCCAGCAAAATAAAGCAGAAGAGTAGAGGTGTGAAATGATTTGCCCACTCACAAATCTCCAAGTTAGAAATAAGTGGCAAATTTGTGCCGCAGTAAGTTTCTCTTCATGTACTGTGACATATGCCCATACACCCAGCAAAAAATCCATTCTGGGGCTTACCTGTTCTAATACCTGTTATTATAAAAATAAGTTTTCCTCAAAAATGCAACATTGCTTATCTTGTTTGTATTTATGGTTTCTGAAGGTTCTCTTTCCACCACGGCACCTTTATTCCCTGTATCAGACTGAAAGCCAATGCAGATCAGTGACTGGGTCTATACCTACAACCACCTACACTGTCTGTAAGATGCAGTTAAAGTCAGGAGGATTCTTCACTTCATGCCATTCTGTTTAATTTCTTATAATCATAGAATGGTTTGGGTTGGAAGGGACCTTAAAATCATTTAATTCCAACACTCCTACACTGACATGGACAGGGACACCCTTCCACTACACCAGGTTGCTCAAAGCCCCATCCTGGCCTTGAGGTATCAAGTGGTATGATCTTCAAGGCTCTGGTAAAATGTATAAAACAAGTGTTTCATCTCTTCACATAACATAACAGCAAGCCCAGACTGGCCAGTCCAAAGAAGACACCTATTCCATGTTTGCAGTACTGTATATGTACATACATTCTGGAGTATTTCAAGAAGCAGGGTTTCTGTTCACATCAGGGCATAATGCAGGGAACAAAGGAAACAGCTTTGCTAGACTGATTAGCATGTTGAAATCCAGGAGCCCTTAACCAGACTTGAGTATCACACTAAAAAGGAGTTAAACTGCTTTTACCATCAAAGTCCTGAATCCAGCTCCAAGCAAGCTATTTTTGAAACAGCTCTCTACTGGGCAATGTAACCATATGCTTTATTTGCTGAATTAAATCAATGTTTGTTTACACTAGGTAAAATCCATACCTTTTGAACAGTTAGGTTATGATACTAAAAGGCAAATTAAACAGGAATGCAACTGTCTAGACTAATGTGACCAGAGCACTCCCTAGTATGATTCTGGCCCATATCAACCAGCATTCTGCAAAACAGCTCCTGGATACCTCTTTGGAGTGAGACTGTTCCAGAAAAGGCAGCCAAGATAGTTTCTATGCAGTCTCTCTGTTTTGAATGTTAAAAGAGCACAACTAATGTAACTTTGGAGTATTCTGTCTTGCTCGGCTTGTGGACCTAGAAACATTCGTGGCTTGCAATTCTTCAGTAGCATATGCCTTCTGTCTTTGTACCACCCCATGTTTGGAAGATAACAAAGGCTCATCAGAAGATATAGAGTCCGTAATAAGTGAACAGAATTCCAGTATTTGGTAAAAATACCTGTAGCAACTTTAATTTTGCTTCAAGTGTTGGTCCCCCAGAAGGCGTTTGATACCTGTAAACTCAAATCAAAATGCGTTGAAAGCACCAACATTTGTTAATTTGACAGCCTCACTGAAGGAGTGTTGAGACTGGATGGCTGCCTACCCACATTATTTTTCTTAAATTTGCATGATTCTTTTATCACTTGTTAGTTTATAAACAGAATTCATCTTGCTTAGTTCTGGTGTGTACATAAGTCAGTTTTTGATTTTTCTTTTAGTCTTTAACCACCCATACTACCTATTAGCAGTAGCATCTTCATTTGAATTTCCAGAAATACCTGTTACATAGGAAAACTTCTGTGCTCACAGTATGTTTAAAAGTATCTACCTAAGAATTCAGATTTTAAAAGTGTTATATTAGGTAGGCTGTTATGCAAGTATACCATACTGTCTTTCAAGAAGTACGTTCCCATTTCTTATCCTCTATTTGATTTCATCTACAAGCTAAATACTGCTTAAGTAGTAAGACAGGACTTCAGTATTATTTTGTATTTGCATTATCAATATGGACAACTAGTCCTTGCTATTTCTAATACAAACCAATAATAGAATTAGTAATTTCCTGTTGGGCTTTTCTTATATATGCAACTATATATGCTTATTGTTGCATATAGTCAGTCACTTAAAGAGTTTAAGATTCAAAACACACCCATGAAGGAAGGGGTTACTGCTCCCACTTCAGATGGGGACTTTCTGCCGTTAACTGAAAATGTTATTTGAATGCTCTAAGGACCAAACTCCAAATTCAAGAGGTACGTATTTTTTTCAGAAGTATTGGTCTCATAGCTCTCATTCTCAGTGGAAGCTGTGACTACGCCATACCTTTGCTCTTTAGGTCCCATGTAGCCTACATCAGGAACATTTTCATTATATGAATATTATCATTATATTGATTAGATATTAAACTAATTCTGTTTTTCCAATTCAGGTGAGCATTGCTGGTCTTCAGCAAACACCAAAGTAGCCTTTATTTACTTATGAAAAGCTACTCATAAAGGAAGCCATTAGGTCTAGCAAGAAGTAGTCCTTCTGCTAGTTTCAGTAGCTACAGAATACACTGTACATGCAATACAACTTCTACTGGAAGAATGATTCTTGTAAGGTGCTATTTGCCTTCAAACAAATACAGAAGGCATGGAACAGAGCACTGAGCTACATTTAGAATACTCAGATTTTTCATCACATCTTCTCTTCCATAAACAGATTTTTAAAACCCTGGGAATTCATTAAAAAAGAACACTGTTGATACTAGGATCTTTAAAAAAAGGGAGCAGCAATATTTCTAGAACAGTCAGTGTTTCCTCAGATTAGACAAACATCCTATAAAATGATCATGCCACAACTTATTTTAAGCTTTTCAATTAAAGTTCTCCCTCAAATTATTCCCATGTTTAACCACTTAGGCATTATGAATACTGCATTTCTTGAGATTTATAATCTAATTTGTCTCGTGAGGGTTCTGATCATAATTCAAGCAACAGCAGCATATACAGAACATGAAAAGGCAAGCTTAATTTACAAGAAATCCTGAGTAGATGCTAATTCTTCATTTTCTAAATAGTGTACATTAATGATTCAAACAACTGAATGATATAACATAATGTAACATGTTACATTATTATACTTCTTAAAGTCTATAGTTTCATTCTACATGTTTGTATGATTTACTAGCCTTTCTAATAGAATCCTGTTCTGTGAATTCTCATCACATCTTTAAAAGCAGTTTTTATCACCACCATTTCAACAGAAATCTAGCATCTCTGAATTTCGTTATTTATTCGTACCCATGGAATCACTAATATATTAAATGACACTATTTGATAGCAACATTTTTTAGCCCCCAACTGAACAAATTTCCAAATAATCTGGTGATTTAAAACTTTCTTTGTTGAATTCAGAATCTTTTAGCCTGCCTGTAAGCCAGAGGTAATTTATTCTTCAAAAAGCGTGGTAGTGGCTAACTTAGTTACTGTTCTTAGTGTATAACACAAAAACAGAGAACATAATGTCAATAAAAATTATAATCGAACCCATATAGTTATCACTCATTGTACTAAAGAGTTATTGCAGAAGCCAAATGACAAATCCATCTCTTCGAATTATGAAAATCTACTATCATTCTTTCATGCAATTCATGTGATTGCAAGAGAGATGATATTACAAACAATGCAGTAAGTATTAATCTAGCTCCTGGGCTGTAATATTTCTGTGTACGTAATCCTAACCTATATATGTGAAGCCTTTACTCTATTTCTTTACTTTGGCCTATTGGACTTATGCTAGTAACCTTTTTTTTTTTCCATCATCTTTTATATTTCTCCAGTCTTGCTATACTTCTTTTTTTCAGTGCAAGGTTCCAAAAGTAATTTTCCAGAGTTTATCTTGTTCAAATCATGCTGACATTAAAATCAGTGATCTAAACACTTTACCTCACAACTGACATCAGTACAGTTTTTTCCTTATTTCCCTTAATACTCCTTGTATCACTGAAACTAAACTTTTACATTCTCAGCATCTTCAAATATTCCCTATTTTTCTTTTCATAGCTATTAGAAAATTTTATTACATTCTAATTATTCTTTATTATTATTATTATTATTATTATTATTATTATTATTATTATTATTAAAGATAGGTAACTGAATTCATGGTTTTAGGTTTGGTTTTGTGCATTTCTTTTTTTTTAAGATTAGTTTTATTCCCCATTTATGTCAGGCCACTTTATCTTGCTGTATTTCTCCTGATTGGCTTGTGAAAGACTTTTCCTTTAACTCCCCTATGCCTCTGAGTTGTCATTCTGCTCTTCCATTTTCCCTCCAACATCTGTGAATGTCACATTGGAGACTTACTCTCATCTGTCTGCTATTTTTCCATGTTTTGCTTAAAGCTGTAAAGCAACTTAAGAACTAAAAAACTAAGGAGACTTTTTTTTTTTTTTTTTTTTTTGAAGGGACTGTGACACTATCCTATACTTAACCTTTAAAATCTGCTGATGTAAGAGAAAACCAGATCCTACATAGAGCTCATTACAGAATCCCTGCAGAAGGCCCTAGTCTTCTCGTGATTTCTAGGTTGCATGACCAGTTTTATGGTGGTAAGTCAGCTCTGATAATATACCTCTTTCTGAAACAATCTTCTTGCATTGCCATATTATGTGAGCTCAGAGCTTCTTGTGCCTGCATTATTCAGGTGTTTATCAAGTTCAGATGTTTTGTAATTACCATTAACTTCCTTTGTCCTACTTCAGACTATCTATCCATTCAAGATAATTTATTTCCTTCTTTTGATCATAAAGGCACTGTTCCACTAAAAAAAAAAAAAAAAAAAGTATCAAGCAGGGAACAGCAAGGGCAGACTGCTCTGTAAGGGACAGGGAGCCAGGAGCCAAGCACAAGGCAGGCAGAGGCCTCATGGCAAGAAGTACAGTCCTGCAGTACCAGATCAGGATGATCACAGCAGGACCAGTGAAAGTAATGAAGCTGGGGGAAATGCACAGATCAGCAGACAAGTCCAGTGATGAGTCAAGTAAAGCAAGGAAGTCATATCTGCAAGCCAAGGTCTGTATCAATACAGTGCATGGCCTAGCACGACAGTGGGTAGATCAGGTGAAGACCAAGGGAAAGAACCACACCTTATACACCAGCTGCCAAGAGAGGAGGGGAAAGCTTTTACCGGAGCTTCTAGTGCAGCTTTCTGAAGGGCTCTCTCCTCAAGGCTACCACCTGCACTACCCTCTGCATGGGCCCAGGCAGCATAACCCAAGGAATGCGCTGAAAGGTATGACTATTTTGTGAACAAACTTTTAGAATACACAGAAAACATTAATTATTTAGGAAGCTATTACAAGGTAGGAATCCAAAACAAAGTGAGTATTTGTCATGAGAAAAGATGTGAAAATTGAAGCATTGGATCTTGGAAGTATTGGCCTTGTGGAAACAGGAACACTTCTATTCCTTCATCCCCACCAACCACCTGAGAACATGTCAAATTTTATTTTTCTAGCCATCTGGGCTTGAAGTGGTTTAAATGGAGTTGTGTTCCTCTTTCTGTCCTCCTTCCACGGTATGTGTAAAAAAATCGTATCTACAGAAACCTCCCTCCTACCTTCTGGACATAACATTAGCAAGAACTACAAAAACCATCTGCCATCTTTTTTATCTCTCAGTTTTTAAGGAGATGAATCTTCACTCTGTTCATGTAATCTTTCCATTATAGCCTTCCAGTAACTGATTATACAAAATTTGTACTGTTCAAGGTAGAAAGTATTTTTAGTTAGAATATCTACATTTTCTGCAGGAAACTGATTTGGGATATTATTGATCTTCAAGTTCCTGAAAAAGGAAGGACTTGAAGAAGTAACTACCTCAAATTCCTTCCTCTGTCAAAAATTGCATTTCCATGTAACTTTACAATATTATGATATCATCAAGTGAAGGCAGCAGAGAATTTGTTCACAGAAACAAAGTTACTTGAAATCCGTATGATTTATGCAGAAGTGGGTTTAAGCTTTCCCTTCACCAAAAACAAGACAATTTTGTCTTTAGCATAATCCATTGAAAATTACTGTAACAATTCTCTGAATCTGGAACTTCGGCTATTTAAAAAGTGTAGAAGTTGTTATAAGTTGCCCCCTTAATTAATTTTCAGAGAGCATTGCATTAATAATAGAAAGGAATTTATTGAGTAAGCAACAGCAAGCAAAACAGCGCTGGGCGGCCGGGGAGTCTCGGCTCCACCAACGGCGCACCTCTCACCCCCGCCAGGGTCCCTTTTTATATCTTGGTAATTCTGGGATTACGCAGCACATCCTGGTATATTCTGCGACTGCGCGCACTGTTGCTAGGGGGTCGTCTCTGTCCCTCTGGTGGTTGTGAAGATGAAGGCCGTAGTCTTCCTCCGCGTTGTGGTTCAACTTCTTTTTTTTTATTTGGTCATGTTGGCCCAGCGTGAGACAGGAATGCAGGATGTTGATACACTAGTTTAGCAACTTATCAGGAGATGGTTACATGAACTTTGCAGCAGTGTCTTTGAACAAAAGAGGCAACTGAGATGCAGAAGGAGAGAAGGGGAGGGGGTTCTCTTTTTTGTTACATTAAGCAAAAGAATTTTCATAGTGTCTAGCCAAGTATTATACATCTTACTTCAGCAGGGAGCTTTTGCAACTCCTGCTCCTCAAACGGAACTCCTTGTTTTATAATACAAAAGACAATGAACAAACATTTATTGTGTATTACAATCCCTCCTTTTTCTTTTAGTTACTCATTTTGTTCATTGAAGCTCTGCAATGCCTGGCTATTAAGAACTAATGTTTCCTCGATTCCTTCGTTGGTACTTATTGGCTCGTATTTGGCATGTATGAGCATTAGATGTGCCGCTTCTAAACATCCCTTTACAATCGCAATCAATTTATTAAAAATACATGGTCCAAAAGTTAGTGCTATTATTAATAACAACAAAGGTCCTGCTATTGTTGATAATAAAGTAGTAAGCCAAGGTGAATAATTAAACCAAGATTCGTACCAGCTCTGTTGGGCTTCATTCTCCTGTTTCCTTTTTTCCAACCCTTCCCTGGGTCTTGCCATTGTATCTCTTACCACTCCAGTGTGATCAGCATACACAGCATTCCTCTTTCAGGGCTGCAAACAGCCCATCCTGTTGAAAAATACCAAATCTAATCCCCTACGATTTTGTAACACTACCTCTGAAGTGACCTGATAGATTTTCCAGGGCCGAGATGGATTGTTCAGTTTGGGTCAGGTCCTCGTCCACAGCAATGCGTAAGGAAGTAAATTCTTGATTTTGTTTAACCAATGAGGCTACCCTGGTCCCCACTCTAGCTCCTCCCAGGATTATTAGGGTGGCCAAAGTTAGAGCCGTGAATGGTTCCCGTCTTTCCAGATGATAACTTGCCACTGTGTGCTGGGTATACATACAATCCTCAGGGTGGTATAGAATCCTTGGTATAATTATCACCTGTATACAAAAATCACGAGACGCATTAAAGAGTTTTAGTGATAGACAAAGAGTTACGCCCACTCATGAACAAACCCACCTAGCGTTGTTGGCTGGGATTAGCCACTCGGTTGATTGTTTTCCATTCTCCATGGTATTACATAGATGACACTTCCCACTAGGAACCGTGCCCACACACCTACCACCTCCAGTGACTTGTGTTAGTGTTACCCTTATGTCTTTTCCCCAACTGCAATGTAGAGGGCTGTTCTCGTTTGTGCGGGTGGGCTCCCCAGGATCCCCAATAGCATCATAATATGAAGGCCTTATACTAAAGCATAATCAACAGTGTTTTGTTACATTTGGGCTTGTTTTGTTTAATAATTGGTAGCTGGCATTCATGACCCCCCCCCATATGTTATTCTCAACTATGTTATCATTCTCAGCTTTACCTGAGCTTGTAGGGCTGCCGAGGGTTGGCACTGTAGTATTTTCCACAGGCTGGATTCCCTGGACATTTTCTGACAATACCTCATTTGTTCCTACTGCCTGGGGCCTATCAGCATCCTCCTTTTTATTAGTATGAGTCCTCCCCTATCTGTTCTGTGTTCGTAAAATCTGACATTTTCCTAGTACCCAGCTAGTATCGTCCAAGTTTGTTATATTTATATATAGAACCTTGCAAATTTCTTTATTTCCATGGAAGGTTCCTGTATACCCTATACCATGCCCTTGCCACCTGTAACGGGGATCCACTTGTCAGTTACAACCTTGCGGCCCATATCCCACTTGTTAGAATTTATTCCGACCAGCCCCGAGTGTCCAGTCCGTAGCAATGGTTTCACACCCCCAGTATGCACAATAATATGCGTTTGGATAATTACAGTACCCCTTTCCTGGGTTAGAACTTGGGCAGAAATAAAATCCTGATAGGTTAAAGCATGGCTGCACTGACACCAGGTCACATAATGTGATGCGGAAACTGGGAGCACCCGCTGTCGTTGTTTGCTGGATGATGAATTGATCCTCCCATCTGATTAAGCTCCATTTAAAAGGCTGGTGGGGATGCGCAGACCCATAGCTGACCAAAACGATGATACTGACTCCCATGTATCGTAGGAGGTGGTCGGAGCCCATCTAAATTGTCGGCCCCTCAGTCCCCCACCGTTTTCACTTCTCTGCCTCGCTTGTCAGTTCGGTTGTAGCGAACTACAAGGTATCGGTTCTTCTTGGCAGCAGCAGTGTTCTTCAGGGGAACCTACTAGGGAGCCTTCGAAACAGGGCCTCCTCCCCTTCCCACGATACACAGATAATACACAATACTTATCGAGTCCGTCTTAGCGTCAGCTTCAAGTCATCAGGGCCTGGAGCTGCCTCCCATTTACGTTCCCGGATTGGTCCTTTCACTCGGCCGGCATGCGTCCATCCTTTCTCCGCAGTTCGAATAGCCGTTTCTGTGGTAAGCAAAACAACATAGGGGCCTTCCCCATCGTGGTGTTAAAGAAGTCTCTTTCCAAGTCTTAATTAGAATTGAGGGTGATCAAGTGGCAATTCCGAGTCATAGGGCATACCATATAGCATTTCAAAAGGAGAAATTCCTATACCAGTTCTGGGCTGTGTCCATATGTTTAACAGTGCAAGAGGTAAGCATTTTACCCAAGAAGCCTTAGTTTCCAGCACAAGTTTTGTTAGTTGTTTCTTAATTTCACCATTCATTTGCTCTACCTTTCCAGAAGAGGAGGGGTGCCAGGGGCTGTGAAAATCCCACTCAATCTCTAAGGCCTGCTTTAATCCTTGCAGTAAAGCTTTACACCCATTCAGTCACGTGGTCGATTAGGACAAACAAGTAACTCAGTAAAATCTACCTGTATACTTTGGAAAGGTCAAAGCCCTGGCTCCCGTCCCCCTCTAGATAGGTTACAGAAGACCTTTTTATTTACCCTTTGACATATAGTACATCCTCTGCATGTGTGCTTCCCTAAAGTATATATTCCTACACAGACATGCTTTCTTAGAACAACATCACACATTGCTTGCACCTCCCAATGATTCTTCTGATGTAAAACAGTTATTTGCCTCATTATCACTTTATTCAGCATTTCTCTCCCATCAGGGAGTATCGATTTTCCTTAAAATGATCCACATATTTATAACATTAATACCTCCTTGGGAGGTTGTAATTGCTCCAAAATCTTTTTTAGAATTTATCCAAATAGATAGGTGTCCCTGTAAACCCCTAAAGTAAAATTGTCCACCTATATTGTTGCTTCCGCCCCCATTTCAGGGTCTTTCCAGTCAGAGGTGAATATACGTTTGCTCTCAGGGCCTGAGAGCACTCCATTAATAACACTGTTATTCCAGTCTAACAATTTACTAGTTGAATGCCCAATTTAATCATCAAATCCCTTCCCAACAAGTTAGTTTCCGCCTTGGATACATACAATAATTGCCCAGTGATCATTTTATCCCCTGGTCTCAGCTTGGTATCCCCCAAAAGTGGCACTGTTATCCCAGTCCCTTCTACCCCCATCACATTTAGGGTTTCATTAGTTAATTTAATCCCTGATACTTTACAAGTCAGTAATGACTTAGCTGCTCCAGTGTATTGGGTTTGATGGCAAGGTTTGAGGGTGTGTGAGGGGTGTGGGGGTGGGAAACTGCAGTGGCAGCCCCCGTGAAAAACAAAACAAAACAAAAACAGAAACCTCCCCGTGGTAGATAAGGGACAATTTCATCTGGCCCTAAGGGGCCCACTGCTGCCCAGAGCCAAGCCATAGCAACATAGTCCGTGCCCCTGTGAGAGCACATCCACGAAAACAAACAAACAAACAAACAAATAAACAAAAACCTGCTGCTCAACAGCAGCTGGGAGAGCGAGAAACCCCCCCGAAGACACCAAAGTCAGTGCAGAAGGAGGGGGAGGAGGCGCTCCAGGCGCTGGAGCCGAAGCCCCCCTGCGGCCGCTGGAGAGGCCCCTGGTGGAGCAGGCTGTTCCCCCCTCCCTGATGCTTGGGAAACTGAACAGACACCACAACAAATATGCAAATATACCAAAACTTCTAGACTGTTACTTAGATAATACCTACATCACCTTTCCCTGCTCATTCAACTTCGAATACCTTTAACACTTTCCACAAACCTTTTAACACTTCCTTTATCTTTCTCTAGCCTTTACTTTTCTATTGCCGACATCAAAGGCTCAGTCAGGGGCCAACTTAATTCCATACCTTTTCCCTCCAAGATGCTGAAACAACATCAATATACAACATTTCATCCTGTTTTCCTTCTCTCCACAAAAACATTGACTGTAATATGGTGTTATAATTAGTAGTTCCATTTAGGGGCCACTCCGCTCCATCCTCTAGTTTATAAAGTGGCCACCACTGATTACAATATTTGATAAGAGTTCTTTTACTTTCTGTACCCTCTCACCCCACTATATCCCTCCAATGTGTTAGTATACATCCTAGGAGGCTTTTCCTCGGGATTTCTTTGCTTTGAACTTTTCCTATTGTAATCTACAGTGGTTAATATTCCACCGTTTTCCTAGAAGCTCTTTACTAGTCAATCCCAATCCCTCCAAAATCCGCAATATACAGATACACAAGTAAAAACAGACCACTGTAAATTAACTGCCTGTAGACAATTACACTGGGGACATTTAAACCTGATGAGCCGATAATATGCCTGGGCAAATTTTGTTCCCTTAGACATACACCTCAATGGCAGTTCTTATATTTACATATTAACATATTAACATATGTATAAAAGAACACTTTAACAAAAATGCCCGGGCTTTTATATATACAATATACAATGTACAGTTATTATTCCAGTTAGAATTATTCCTCAGCAGCTGCAAACATTATGCCAGTTGCCATTAAAGATCACTTACCCTCCTCCTGTCTCTTTCTTAAAATCTCAGACGTCCCCGGAGTTAATGGGGACTGCCACATATTCCTAGTCACTGGTCCCTGAGTGCTAGAATCAGAGTTGCTATCAGAGTCTCCCCGGGGTTGCAGATTAGGAAGCCTGGGAGTTGGAGGGGCTGCAGGTGGGGATGGTGGAATATAGGGAGGCAGTGGGGCTGGAATCTCTAATTCTCGGTTTATCTTGTGCCTCCCATCCCCTCCTTTTTCTTTTAGAGGATATAAATTGGCTCGAGTTTCCGAGCTGATCCACAAATGTGCATATTCACTTTCTTCCAAACTAAAAGGTTCTTTTGAGTTTACATAAATATTTAGGGCCTGGCAAACCCAATCTTCAAAGGACCCAAATACAGGCCAGTAAAGGTGGTCTCCTCAAATCTGTTTACCACCCCAAACTTCAACACAATAATGTATCATTTTTACTTTATTCCTTCCCCGCCTAAAAGGGGAATCCTCCCAATTTTTAATCATTAATCCCGGGGTAACCTAACATCAGACGTTACCCCGCCCATGGGACCAGAAGGCTTACTCTTCTTCTGTCCCATCTTCTGGAGCGCCTTCACACACACACACAAATCGCTTCCCCCTTTTCGTGGCCCAGTCTCTCGCGGGATGTGGGAACTGCACTACCGAGGGGTCCGCACTCGCTTCGTCCGCAATTGGACGTCTCACAGCGACACGCTCCAGGATACCCAACCCCAACCGAACGGATCACCGGCCTATACTTACTCACTCCTGAGTCTTCGTTCGGTCTTCGTGCACAAAGATTACTAGGGGTTGCCGGCTTTATTTGCTTGCTGCCGAATTTAGGGTTCGTCGGTGAAGGATTTGAATGAAAGCAGTCCTAGCGAAGGCCGCTGAAATCAGCGGGGCACCCCCTCCGAAGGTCTTTCAATCAGATTGCCTTCATCCGAGTCACGGCACCAAATTTGTTATAAGTTGCCCCCTTAATTAATTTTCAGAGAGCATTGCATTAATAATAGAAAGGAATTTATTGAGTAAGCAACAGCAAGCAAAACAGCGCTGGGCGGCCGGGGAGTCTCGGCTCCACCAACGGCGCACCTCTCACCCCCGCCAGGGTCCCTTTTTATATCTTGGTAATTCTGGGATTACGCAGCACATCCTGGTATATTCTGCGACTGCGCGCACTGTTGCTAGGGGGTCGTCTCTGTCCCTCTGGTGGTCGTGAAGATGAAGGCCGTAGTCTTCCTCCGCTTTGTGGTTCAACTTCTTTTTTTTTATTTGGTCATGTTGGCCCAGCGTGAGACAGGAATGCAGGATGTTGATACACTAGTTTAGCAACTTATCAGGAGATGGTTACATGAACTTTGCAGCAGTGTCTTTGAACAAAAGAGGCAACTGAGATGCAGAAGGAGAGAAGGGGAGGGGGTTCTCTTTTTTGTTACATTAAGCAAAAGAATTTTCATAGTGTCTAGC
This sequence comes from Aythya ferina, assembly GCF_964211825.1. Classification (NCBI taxonomy): domain Eukaryota; kingdom Metazoa; phylum Chordata; class Aves; order Anseriformes; family Anatidae; genus Aythya; species Aythya ferina. Next base: position 74,765,677 of record NC_140297.1, on the reverse strand, counting down.
CAAGTATTATACATCTTACTTCAGCAGGGAGCTTTTGCAACTCCTGCTCCTCAAACGGAACTCCTTGTTTTATAATACAAAAGACAATGAACAAACATTTATTGTGTATTACAGAAGTGAGATTCATATGGTGAATAAACCTGTCATTTAATACAAAAACAACAGTTCATGCTATACTGGATACAATCACTCTTGTTTATATGGAAGTGAACAACTATTATTTTTATGATCTGATTCCATTTTCTGGCACAATTCACATTTCCATATATCCCCTTTTCCTCACCTAGAAATCAAGTGATTTCCAATTGCTTTTCAGAAAGTTTCTATTCCAACACAATCCGTCTCGGAGTTATTTTAAACATCTTCTTGCTTTTCTTTGTCCAGACAAATTAAGAAAATTTTCAAACACCCCCTGCTCCTCAGTTCTGTCCACAAAGTGATTAGATAGCTGTGTAAGCAAGACTTTTTCTAATTTAAAACTCCATTTAAATTCTGCCTGCTCTTCTCTAGACAAATGCACATGTATTAACACCATGGCAAAAGAAAACATCATGGATCATCTCCATCCATCACTATCAAAGGCATTTATTGTGCATTTCCTCTTATATGCATACTGTGTTTGGATATCTCCCCCAACACTGCTAGCAAAAAAAAAAAAGTCTGGTCAAAAACTTTGTGTGAAGTTAATTGATTACTTTTTTGACTTCTCTATAACACTCATAGCCAGTTCTACATACCCATGCACCTTTTTTTGTTTTGTTTCAGTACCACTCTTTTCCTTTGAATAGCTTTTTCACTCTGGTATTGCACTCCCCTTACCTTTCACCACCAATATAACAGAAGTTTCCTTATAGCCAATGTTACCAGTATGACGTTAAGACATTTTCAGTCTCATTCTGCTGAAAGAAGCCAGAATGCTGGCAACAAGATCACTAGCTTTATCTGGTGGAATTTTTATACATAAATATAGATATATACACCTATGTCCTATGAACGCATTTAGAGTGACAGATTCAATCACAATGAAATGATACTCCATACAGAACTTCTGCAGTGTCTTCTTCAATGTGTTAATACTTCCTTGTATATCCTGAAGTCTTTTATACAAACTAAAACTGCATTCTCATTCTTTCCACGGCAGCATCACATCAGTGACCTAGATTTAGGTGGTATACAAGAGTCCTAATTTTTCTTCATTAATAAGCACCTCACAGTCTCAGTCCATAGTCAATACTCTTGTTATTCCTCTGTAGGTACTATAGTACCTACAAACCTAGGTGTGTTATGGAACTTGCAGTAGCAGAGTTCTTCAGGCCATCCAGTTTTTACTAGCTGTTATTACTAGGCTCTGTTTTGGCAGAACTTCTAGCCTTTGTCTGCAGGTATCTTCAGCCCATTTCTTCTTTTCTTTCTGTCAAGATTGACTAAAGATATACTTCCCAAAGAGTTATTTGTTTAATGATAACTATTAGGAATCTTACCCCCTGTAGCTTCCTCCTGGGTACAACCCCTTGGCTCATAGGGCCAATTTTTCCAAACTGAGATAGACACAAAACTGCCTAAGTGCTGATTTTTTTGCTTTAAGTCATCACTTCCCATTTGACACTACTCCAGACGATTTATGGATGAATAGACTACATCTGCTAAACTTGGCATGGTCAAAAACAAAAGAAACAAGTAGAGAAGGGAGATCTGGTATCATTTCTCTGGGATATTTGCTCAGTACCCATTTATTTCCTTTTTTTTTTTTTAAGATTTAGAGTTGAGCTTTAATGTTCAAGCTAACCTAGTAAGACCAAAACCGTGAAGAAATGTGCTCTGAAACACATTCATGTCGTGACCTACTTCAATGCGAACCTAGCTTTGATCCTATGTTTAATACTGGCTTAAAAAAATAACCTTAGAGTATTAATCTTCTCCCTTTCCAATTAAAAAATCCATTTTACTTGGTTTAACCTTTTAAAATAGCCCACTGAATGAGTTTGGTTACCCTTTGCCAGCTTCTTCATTTTAATGTCTTGTTACTGTTGTGTAATTGACCTAAGCATGCAAAGTCATTTCACTGACTGAACTTCTAAGATAACATAATACAATTTCTTTCCTATGCTATTATCAGTAGTAATACAGGCCAACAAAACACGTATGATTTATTTACTTACTTCAGTAGGCACAGCAGAATACCGAAGATACAGACTAACTTTCCATGTATGATGTTGCAGCTTAGTCCAGCAAGGAAGTACATACACATACACTTAATCATTGTCAATGCTGTTTTTCCAAGGATGTAAAACTATTCTATTAATTCAACTTGGTGAAAACTTCTGTTGATTCTTCAAGTTCACTATTTCCATCAGTAGGAATTCTACAATCATAAACAAATACAGGAGTTACCCATACAAAAATCTTGTTGTATGTTTGAGATGCGGGCAAACAGTGTGATCTAAATAGAAAGAGTCTGAGTATCAGTAAACTCTTCATTTACCTTAGTGAGAGGTTAAATATAGCACTACATGCTAAGTACTTCAGTTTTCTCTGGAAAAAAAGTCTCCATCACTCACCTCCTCGCATTTGCATAGAACTGTTATCACTGTGAACAGCACACAGATGAAACAGTCTGCAGTCTCCTTCTCACCTCAACTCATTCCCTTCTATAATCCTGGTTAAAGCATAAGGTAGCTCATAGTCTACTATCCTTGAAGCTCAGCACAAACTAAATTTTTGGAGCACCATTTTATAGGCCTGATAAAGGACAGGCAATTACTGTTAATTACTGAGGTTTTTTCCCTCCAGATTAAGTTACTGTAGCTCTAGCTCCTCTAAACCCGCACTTGTGCCACTTCCTTTGCCTTTTATCCTATAGACCAGATACCTAGTTGAGCAGGAGAATCCATAAACAGCAGTCTTAAACACTAAAACTGACTCAAGCTCAGTGCAGTTGTACTTCCTGCAGTTGACAAAAAAAAAGCAACAAGCTTTTCATGAAGCACAAAATAGACTATAGAACTAATTTCCCAGAAAGGTTTTTTTTTCCTTCCTTCTGTTCTACCCATTTCACTTGTTCTTGGTGGTGCCAACACAAGTGGCTTTATATTTTGAAGTAGTTTCATTCTTTGAATCCTTTACAGAACATTCATGTATGCTCTTCTGTAGCCTGTACATGCTTGTACTTTTTTTTTTTTTTGTAGGTGTGACAGCTTGCACCAGGTTCAAAAATCTTTCTCTGAATCAAAGTATGAAATAGAATGAATAGAACCACATCCAGTACCAAGCTTTGCAAAACCCAAACCAATATGGCTAATTATAATACTCTCTAGATTATTCCTCTCTAGTCATCTTTTGACCAGTCTCGTCCCAGAATTAATACATACACTTTTGGTCTTTTAGGTTAGGCTGAATGACACTTTAACAAGTCTTTAGTAAAATCTGGACTACATTGCTGTCTGAGATTAATTTTAGAAAACTTTTCAAAAAACCCATCAGATACTTTGACGATACCCATTCTTAATAAACCCTTGATAGCAATTGATTCTCATTCTCAATTCATTTTCTAACAGTTGGTGTTTATATCCCTTACTAAGCACCTCATATTGAAGTTTCCAGCCCATAATTGAAATGAACAAAATCCTTACTTTAACATTTTTTTCATCTTTTTTCTAAAGATACATCTCCTCATTCATTAAAAAACAAACAAACAACTAATTGGTGTATGGTAAATGGTATTTTTTTTTTTATTAAGAAAGCCATATACTCAAAATGTCAAACATTTATTAGAGCTCAAAATGATATTTTTCAGTAGCCCTTTTCAATGTGGGAGGACAAGGTGGGACCCATGGGTGACCCCATCTCAGCCAACACCCTCACAAGTCAGATACACAAAAGCACAATATGGGAACATCGCAGGCACAACGAGGTACGGGAAATAAGCTGCACTGACAGTTCCAGACAAAGAAATGAATAAGTCCCAGAATCTCTCCCAGAAGTCCAGACAGGGACAGTACCAGTAAGGCTACAACATGGGTCTGTCCAGGAGATGGGGCTGGAAACAGAAGTTGAGACAGACACCTCCAGTACAGAGCAGTTAAGGTCTCCTGGTGCACCCAGGGCCCTGACATTTAACTAAGCCTTTTCAAGTTTGCGTTTTCCTTCATAGTGTAGCCTAAACATTTTCACTATTCAGAGTCTATGTTTGTATTGGATTTGCATTAAGAAAAAATTTAATTAAATCTTGGACTTCTGAGGTAAGTTTTAAGAATACAAGCATAGAAAGAAATGAAAAAAGTATACAACTATATGAAGTATATGATTTTTGATCTCATTCACCAATCGTTTCATGCATAGTTAGCTTCTGCATCACTTCTAAAGCATTCCCTGATATAAATAATCCCAGCCAACAAACTTTAAAAGTTAGCATTTTAAAAGTATCTACAAGAGGTATTTATCACCTAATTTCACTATAATTTTACTTATAGGTGTCGTGGTTCCGCTCGAGTGGGCAGCCGAGCTCCACCACAGCCGCTCTCTCACTCCCCCTCCTCAAAGAGGAATGGGGAGAAAATATGTGAAAAGGGCTCAAGGATTGAGATAAGGACGAGAAAATCACGCAATAATTATTGTAACGGGCAAAACAGACTCGGCATAAGGAGATAGTAAGATTTATTGCCTACAACTAACAAGCGAGAGAAGTGAGAAAACAAAGGAAAAAAAAACCAAAAGCACCTTCCCCCCCATCCACCCTCTTCCACCTCCTCCCCCCGAGCGGCGCAGGGGAACGGGGAATGGGGGTTATGGTCAGTCTACAGCACTTCTTCTCTGCCGCTCCTTCTCGGTCACTCTCGTCCCCTGTGCTGTGGGGTCCCACCCACGGGATGCAGTCCTTGATGAACTGATCCGGCGTGGGCTTCCCACAGGCAGCAGCTCTTCCAGAACTGCTCCAGATATGGGTCCGTACCACGGGGTCCATCCCTCAGGAGAAAACTGCTCCAACCTGGCTCCCCTACGGGCAGCAGCTCCTGCCAGATCACCTGCTCCTGCGTGGGCTCCTCTCCACGGGCTACAGGTCCGGCCCGGAATCTGCTCCGGCAGGGGTCTTCCACAGGCGGCAGCCTCCATCAGTGCAGGGCCACCTGCTCCACCGTGGTCTCCTCCACGGGCTGCAGCGTGGAACCCTGCTCCACCGTGGTACTCCATGGGCTGCAGGGGGACATCCTGCTTCACCATGGTCCTCACCACAGGCCGCAGGGGACTTCTGCTCCGGCGCCTGGAGCACCTCTCCCCCTCCTTCTACACTGACCTTGGTGCAAGGCTGTTCTCCCACTCCCTTGACTCTCCCGGCTGCTGTGTGGCGCAGCGTTTTTTCCCTGTCTTAAATATGCTCTCACAGAGGCGCAAAACAACATCGCTTATTGGCTCGGATCTGGAAAACAATGGGGCCCTTCCCAAACATGGGGCAGCTTCTAGATCTTTCTCACAGAAACCACCCCTATGGCTCCATGCTACCAAAACCTTGCCACGTAAACCCACTACAATAGGTCTGTTCATCTATAACTTTTATCCAGTATTTATCTGAATAATAACTTGAATTGAAGCAGTGTAAACATGTATTTTGATTACCAACCCTCCAAATTATTCTAGATATCAAGTGACAGGGATCAGACCACCAAGCAGGTATTTGTGTCTCCACAGCTTCCCTGCCATGTATAGTCATAATTTCTAGATATGTGTTGAAATGGATAATGCACCTTATCAATGCTTTTTCCAAAGAGATCATCTAATATTTGGAAGTATATAGCCTTTGCCTACTGCACTGTCTAAACAAAGACCAAATTTTTCAAGACCATTTCCTTCCCTCAGCTGCACAATTTAATGTAAATACTAGAGAAACTAGACAGACTTTTCTATTCTTGTGTACACAAAGGCATACTTTGTCTCTATTTTGGAAATTGGAAGTTTGAAAGCATAATACTTCAAAAGTGAGGCAAAGACTGATTTAGAGACAGTAATAATTGTACTGCTTTCAATTAGCATTGCATTCCTTAAAGCATCATGGAACTGACCCCATCTGTCATGCATTCAGGAAAGGAAGAATAAGACAACACAGCTGACAGCCACACCACCACCACCCTTCTGTGACTGACTAGTACTCAGTCTCTTGCTACCTAATACTTCCTCCCAACCTCCTCTTCTGTGGTGGTTCCACTTGAGTGGACAGCCAAGATCCACCACAACTGCAGGGGGACATCCTGCTTCACCATGGTCCTCACCACAGGCCACAGGGGACTTCTGCTCCAGCGCCTGGAGCACCTCTCCCCTTCCTTCTTCACTGACCTTGGCACCTGCAAGGCTGTTCCTCACTCCTCTCACTCTCCCAGCTGCTGTGTATCACAGCTTTTTTTTTCCCCTGTCTTAAATATGCTCTCACAGAGGCACAGAATATTGCTTATTGGCTCAGCTCTGGTCAGCAGTGGGGCCCTTACCAAACATGGAGCAGCTTCTAGATCCTTCTCACAGAAGCCACCCCTGTGGCCCCGTGCTACCAAAACCTTGCCACGTAAACCCACTACATCTTCCAAGAAGACCTTGCTTCCCTTGCCTCACTAACTTAAATAACCACTTTTTGCTCTTGTTTTTCAGACCAGTGGCTCAAATATGCAGTCTTGTGTAGGTATCAGTTCAACAACGAGAATTGTTGAACTGGTGAACATGCTCACCAAGCAGAAAGGAAGATGGAAGGACAAAGGAAATAAAGGAAAACATGGTATTACATAGTAACTGATGAATCACTGTGAGTCAGTTATAACTCAATTATTTCAAATATTCAGTACAAACAGGTCAAGTTCTGCCATTTTTAATGTAGCTTTGTTATTGTCTTCCTTAGGAAAATGCCATTTGTAACATGAGAACAGCTTATAAAATAACATGCTTCTCCATGACCATTAGTAACAAGTTTGATCCAAACTACAAAGAAATATTTTCTTCCACACCTAATACACACTCTCAACTCTCCACCTGCTCGTTAACTTATTAACATAAATACACAGTTAACAGAAACGAGTACTTAAAATTAGTGATCAGATCAGCATGGCAAGGCCTTGTGATTTAAACAGAAATGAACCTTTAAAAAAGATTTACCTTTAAAAAGATTTGCTAAGGAAGCTGTAGATAGAGGGGAAAAAAAAGAAGGAAAAAACAGGATACGTATGCAAAGGATGCAAGAAAATTTTAAAGTACAAAGCTTCAAAACACAGTTAAGTCTTCAGGTTCTCTCAAATATATGTTCTCTCCTGTGTTCTTTATGGCTGTCTTGCTCAGGAATGATACACCAGTGAGAGCATTTGACCTGGTAGTGACAACAAGCATTCAGAAGTAGAAGGCCTTCATTAGTCACAAGCATGCTCCTAATTTAGGACTGCTTGCAATCAAGTGATTCTTCTGGAACACATGGTAACACTCTGACTTCCTTACCTACCACCTGGTAAGCAAGCATACAGAGAAGTCTAGCAGACAGATGCAGATACATGTAAAAACCCAGTGCCTGCATGAGGCTTAAGTATCATGTGTGGAGTCCATAGCCAAACATAAAAGCCAAATATAACAAAAGCAGAACTGTTGTAAACTACCCCACTGACAATGTAGTATTATTAGAAATAAAACTTAGTTTAATCTCTGATGTTTGAAAATTTAGAACAATAGTCATTTAGCACTGCCTAGAAAAGTTATTTAATATGTTTACACCATCATCCAGTTCAAACGAGCCTACAAACATGGAGATCTGACTTAACAGGAAAATGAAATGCAGACAGAGCTTATTTTTTGTGGCTAAACGCAATTTTACATACACAGAAATACTCAAATGCTAGCAAAGAAGTACCTGTGAAGTGTAAGATCATACATGTACAGGAAAGGAAGAAGACTTTATTTCAAAGCAAAACCAGGTTCCTTCACTCATATTCATAGACTCGTACATACCAGCAACCCCACCACCATGTTTCCAAGCAGTCTGGCTCCAAGATTGATGCACACAAGCACTCTGACCAGTACTGAAGCACCAAGGCATGTATCCAGTGGTAGAGTCGGGCTTGACAATGACACTAAGGACAAGTGACAAGAGCTATTCTGGCCTCCTGAAGTCTACTAGGTTCTTCCCAGGTTGGTGATTATGTCCTGCCTTCACATGTGCCTTTGTTAACCCTTAGGACCTGACAGTGATTAATAATCTTTTACCTTTCCACCCTCTCTCATCTGTGTATCTTCAGGATTTTGACAGTCCATCTCTTCATCTGGGTGTCTATAACCTCCAATCCTAGTTTTTATTTTTCAGCCACTATCTAATTTCTTGTTTTAATCTGACTGAAGCCTTTTATTTCAGGCTGTACCTTGCTTTCCTGATCTGGGTAATCCTGGAAAGAAGCTACAAGGAGGTATGCTGCTATTCTGATGAACTGACATTAAAATCCAAATGTTGTCAAACCTTCTGCATTCTAGTAATTCTGCTATTTCTGAACTACTTGCAACTTTTAAATATATATTTGTTTGTTTTCTAATGGCTTTAAATCAGTTTTAAGTACAAAAAGCTCATATAACTATTACAGACAGTTCTAGACACTGAATAAAAGATTAAATTCAAGACAATGATGTAGATTCTTAATAGGATCATAAAAATATACAATCAAAAAAGGTCAGCCAGATTATATAGACTGATGTAAGTTAAATGAAACTGTGCTATTATTCAAGCTAGAAATTGAATTACTTTATTACACAGAATTTATGAAAATAAGTGACTGAATTGACATTTAAAAAAAAAAAAAACAAAAACAGGTAAACTAAGCATGGTTTGCATAAATTCCAAACCCTTATTTGATGCATCCCACTATATTTGCAACATTGAATATCATAAAAAAAACTTCTCAAAACAGAAACATGAATTTCATTTCCATGGGCTACTGGGCTAATGATATTACTGATAAACTACATCAGGGCTGTCCCTTGCATCTTCCAAAGAACTGGGGGAAATGCGTACAAACATTTTCTATGGGTTTGATGAGGCCAGCACAAGGATCTGTTCAGCTACTGTGTTGTTAAATGACCTGGGGAAGCAAGACATCAAATTTTGGTCAGGGCAGATCCATGTACTTGGCACCTACAGTCTTAAATACTCTATCACTCATTCTACAGCATTAGCTCTGTAAAACACAGAAGCTGCAAGTACAAGTATGCTGTGCATATTCGCTTTGAATGATTCATCAGAACACCAATAAAAAAATATTACAATGTATTGAACTGTTAGATTTCATTGCCATTTGTTAACAGCATGAACACTTATCTCCAAAAGGCTAAGGGGTTCCACTGCTCAAATGGCTTCTGCTACTACACAAATCAGGAAGTTACCAGTCTCTTGCTGTAACATCTGCTATTGTGTGTATTTCAAGATTCTTGACCCCTCCCCTAAAGACTGCAGGTTGAATGATGAAACACCTACAATTTAGGTAGGCAGCACATCACAGAAAACACTGAAGCAAAATAATGAACAGCGCCATTAAATACTGTATTGCTGGAATGCAGGTTGGCTGGGACTCATTTTGTATTCTGTATTGAACTGCACAAGTATAACTATTACTGTGTACAAATTGCTATGAATAACCCTTCTGTGCCAAGCACAGTCTATTAGCACTGCCTGTAACAGTGTTTATTATAAGCAATTTCTTTGAAAATACAGATTTCAAAGCATCTAATAGACTCTTGTTATGCTTTGACTGTATTACTGTTCATACCCTTCCTCAGTAACTAACTGCATAGGTTATTTCCTTCATTTTCCTTCTTTTGTAATTTCATTCAAAGCATATTTACAAAGGATACAAGAAAAGCAGCACAGCTTAGTTCTTGAACTTTCCTAAATATTTACGAGAACTTGAGAGCCAGAGGAAAAAATTAAGTTTTGCAACTACAAAAAAAATGGACAAAATAAGATTTCTGCCCAGAAGTATAAACAACAACAACAAAAAAATCTATTTGTATTTTGATAGTTAAGAGAAGCTTTTTAATCTGTTATTTACAGCCACTGAGAAGATGAGAGAATTTTATCTATATTTCCATTTTTCACATCTTTTCTCCTCCTCCCCCAGCCTCCAGATAAAAGATGACTGGTAGCTCACACCACCAAAAAAAAAAGCAAAAAAAAGCAGCAAAAAACAGGTGTTCTTCAAACCCAGTAACAATAAGAACACAAACATGCTGCAGCTTCACAAATAATCAAACTGTTACCTACTAAATATTGCCATTAAAGATTGAATATGTTCTTAGTCTGTCTGGTGTTTTATTTTACTTTTTCCTCGGAGTTGGTATTTATTTTGACAGTTCCCCCACCTGGCTTTTTTCCTGATTTCCTCACAGGTTTGTATTCTAGAAAGGTAACAAAAAAAGTTTTCATTGGTGTTCTGTAGATTTGAAGTAACACATCAAAAGCACTGTGTTACAAAGCACTGTTCTTGCCATTGTTCCTGCTTTTTACCACGTGAATGTTATGGATGAGGAGTATCATGAAACAAATCATCCACACCTAACTTCAAAAAAGGTGCATTTGGTATTTTCAGAGCTTTTGTAGAAACAGTTAGCGACTTGCAACTGTCACAAAAAGCTTTTGAAGAAGCCTGTAACACCCTTTTCATCTGTGTTTACTCAGACCGGGTGAGTCGCCCAGTGAGGAAGGCAGGCTAGAGCAGAAGACACAGGGATAGACCTCTTTTTAAAACTGCCATCTGCTTGACTCAAGCATGAGAAAACTGTCCTTCATACTTCGTCAGTTTTCAAGTTGTACACTTGAGCTGCAAGTAAGATGACTGCATTTTGTGACCAGAGTTCTTGCCTTAATGGGCTTTAATCATGTACAAGAGACATTAACTTAACAGCACGTCTCACCATCTGCGACTGTTTTCAAAGGACTTTCATGATGGAGCACTTCAGAACTTAATTCAAAAAAAAAATAAAATCAGCAGCTTTAAAAAAAGCTTCTTAATAAGTATCTTGCATGTTTTAAATATGTGCAAGAAACTATACTGAAAGTTGCTTATTCTATTAATACTAAGTCAAATTTCAACATGTATAAGAAAAATTACAATGTAAAAAATTGACAATCAGAATTTAAGTCTCCAGTTTAAATGCTGTAATTATAGGTCACACTAGCATTTATTTTCTGTTAGATATTCCTAGACTGACTCCAAGTTCAAAAGAACCTACATACTACAGACACTGAACTACAAGGTTTTGTAGAAAAGCTACAAAGTCTGTGCTAGCTCAGGATTCTACCAAGCTCATACAGAGAGTTTTAACAAAACCTTGACCTTATTTCATAGAATGACTTGGGTTGGAAGGGACCTTAAAGATCACCCAGTTCCAACCCCCCGCCATAGGCAGGGACACCTACTAGATCAGGTTGCCCAGGGCCTCATCCAACCCACCCTTGAACTCCCTCAGCAATGGGACATCCACAGCTTCTCCAGGCAAAACCTAAGATTTCATTTAAGTTGTGGATCATGTTGCCTTCCATTCTACAAATTTTCTCTCTTCATCCCCACCTTCCAATAACTAAGGTAACAGTCAGTTGGGTATTAAAAGAGATAAGTTTCCCTACAGTTTTGTTTTACCACACAATTGCAGTAGATCTTATTCTAACAGAGCTGTTTTGTCATGAACTCACTTAAACCCAGAAGATGGAGACAACTTTTTTTTTCAGGTTTATTACAGATTGTAGAACACTGAGGAAGTCACTCATAGCTGAGTAAGCTCAGCAGTTTAGGATCACAACATACAAGAGAGTCTACAAAAGAAATAATTCAGAAAACAAAACCTCTAGATACCTGTTTTTTAATACATGGTTCAGCCCATAGATAGCCTAAGAAATAATATAGTGTATCTCAATGCGAAGATACATTCTTCTCCAAAATTGCCAGAGATTCAAGGAAAAAAATAATCCCAATGTGGACAGCTTGAATCTATAAGCACAAAAACACAAATTGGGAAAGAATACAACAAACTATTTGCCCCTTCAACACTGTGCAAAACAGAGTGTAGTCACTGAAGTTAATTTTCCAAAGCTGATCAGAAAATGGCACTGTATGAATGAAAATCCTCACTACACCAATCATAAAAGGAGTTTCTATCAAAGTAACTTGAACAGATGTACAGAAGTATGACACCTGCAACCTTACAAGTTTTCATAGTCCCCATTCTTGTTCCTCCAGTTGTCATTTTCAATGCCAAATCATAACAAGGAATATGTAAGATCTTAGTACTCATGAATGAAGTCTGCTTTCTAGTAGCTGAATAAACTCACTTTACAACTGTCACTAAGTCAACACATTTCTGTCTGCTGAAGAAAATCCTCCTGTGAATATGTTTTTGTCAAAGTACACACTCCTCATAGAATACACAGTAAACATTTTAGATACATGACAGCAATAAATTAAGAAACTCAGTTACATTTCATATTAGTTTAATTTCAACCACCTTACAGTGTTACTAGATGTAGAAAAGTAGTTATTTTGTACCAATAGCATAGCATCACCTCCTGTAAAAAAAACACTGCTGAAACCTCACCTGGAAAATACAGGAAGTTCAAGTGCATTAAATCTGTTTTTATTTTGAAGCACACATTTTTAGCTCCTCTATCACATAAACATCTGCTTTAGTATGCATGTGTATGTAACATGGATATATACACATGTGCACACAGATAAAGACACACTCCATACAGCAATACAGGTAACTTGTAAAATGGACCAGACCCTGTCTGATCTGCATCTACTGGCCTCAGAAACATTTCAGTAACCACCTAATTTTTCCAGTGTTCTGACTTGTAATTTTAATGCTGCTACCTTGTAACTCATGTTACATTTTAAAATATACTGTTTTGCATTCATTTGTGCAAACTACTACCTGAAATCTGCTGTTTGCCAGCGGCAGCCAAGGCAACATCATAAACTGAAACTAATCCCACACAGTTTAGAGAAAGCACAGCTCTTTCATCTAAAGTGGTATGGTTCTCATGGTAACAGAAATCAATACTGTTAGTCATGTCCCATTGCTACGTATCAAGTTAGGCCTTTGAGGTATATAATGAAACACACTCACACTGAAAATTAATATCCTGCGAGGTATCATCTTAATGGAATGAATAACTAAATTCACAAACTTAATAAGAAAGCCCTATTCCTATTCACCTCATCCTGCTTCTCTCCTAAATCTCAAAACTTTTTTTTTTTTTTTGCAATTTCAAGACTATCCTGAAAATGGAGCAACTACAAAAAAGGAGCTTTAAAAATCTCTGATCAGTCTTCTTCGCACATCTTGCTATATGTAATAGGGAAAAGTTATCTGCTTTTCAGATGGAATACTTCAGAAACTCTACTCTTCAAAATACTTTAAGAACAAAATACATCAGTAAGATAACATCCAGAAAAGGGACTGAGACTAAAATCCAGTAGTATGTAAGACAATGATTCAGCTCTCCTTTTGAAACCTAAGCTAGGTAGTACAGAACAAACTATTGCTGAGAAGCTACTTCACCAGGATTTAACCTTTTAAAAGTATAATTTAGTTTGCGTATTGCACACCTTGCCTTTACTCAACTCTTTGACCCTGCCTGCATGCCTCAATCCATTTTTACTTGGGTCATCTATTTCATATAGTTTTTGATTCCTCTTATCTCTTGCTTTTATCCCAACACAGCAAAGAATCACTTTTTATATTGGATTCTTTATTCAAACACACTTCCCTGTTTGCTCCAGGTCTTTCACTTACTCCCTGTATTCACCTTGTCTTAGAACTCCGCTATTTGAAGTCCCATTTGAAATTTCATCCTTCTGTTCTTAACACTCATTTTCCACAGCATATAGGTCACCTCAGCATATCAGAATTTAAGGTGAAGTCAATCACTTTGCATCTGCGAACAGAAAAGGCATGGAAAAGCAAAAGCAAAACAACCCATCAACTGTATTAATGTTGGATACAGAAAAGCTTACTGCAAATCCAGTGTACACTCAAACTTCTGTATCAGTCACATCCTACGTAATCCATTTCCTTTCCCTGTATTTCCATGTGACCAGGCCACCTTATAATTATTATAAACTTCTAAAAATAGTTTTCTTCAGAAGGTTTACTTTCTGCTCAGACTGCTCAGAGCTCCAAAGCAACTCTCAGCATGAGGTTACTTTGCAAATAGAGAACAAGGTAGATTTATGAACAAAGAAAACCCTTTCTGCTCACAGATAGCTTGAGGTACATAGCAGAAAGGCTCATGAGAGGTTTGGCTCTATGTGAACGCTTCAAGGGCCTGACATTTTTTAAGGGGCTTTCAAGAAGCACACCAAAATGATAAAGCTTACTAGCAATTTGGCATGTATGTTGTTTCTATAATATAATGGTGAAAGCTGTTAGTATGCTGAAAGCTGTTACAGTATGATGCTGAAAGCAAAGCAGTCTCAATTAGTGGTGGAAGGCTGCAGTAGGCAGAAAGAATGAGATCTGGTATAGTCCTACCTATGAAAAAAACTCCTAGACCAACTGAATCACCTTATGTTTGGGGGAAGAATGAGTGTGCAGAGAACAGACCCTGCTACTAGACTCCAGAAAGAATCCCAGGAGAAAAAAAACTCATACTCCATGATCACCAAAATAAAGCATGATCCCAATACAAAATGAAGATACATTAGAAGAGTCAAAGAAAGACAAAGGGAGAAAAACAAGGGGAGAAAACACTTTCCAGGTCTTTATAACCACCCATTTTGCAGGCAGAAGACTAGTCTTTTCAGTAGGCACAACAAACATTACTTCTGTTTTAAAAATGTTCATGATATATTATTGCTATGGCTGAGGTGTTGAGCTCCAGGAAGTGTTGATTGCTATGTGGACCAGTACTAAAAAATACTTTGTGTTCACAGAAAGTACAGTTTATGGCTTTGAAATTTAAAAACAGTTAATGTATTAATCAGTAAATCAAGAAAACTCCAAGTAGCACCTTGTAGCCTACATTCCCACACCCTGCTAGCACAGGATTGGGCAAAGAGGCAACTTCTATGCATGACAGAACCCCCCACTTGTATAGTTAGGCAATCAGAAATGTAAGGCATATCACAGAGACCACCTGTTTTGAAATGCAGATGTAGCCCTTATGACAGGAGGAGCCCCATGTTATCATTTGTTTGACAGTTCCCACATCTGACAGATCTCTCCTGTCTTTTCCTGGAAGAACTCCTTTAAAATAGCAGATTGACACTGCAACTGTATAAACCCCTGGATAAATGTTTAAGAGTTCTAACAACTTATGTATAAAAATTTGTTCTGTGCTCTGTAACATGCATTTTATTTATTTTTTTAAAGCATGAAATGCAATAGTGTTGTGGTTTAACCCTCTCTCAGACGATGGGATGAGGGAGTCAATCAGAAAAAAAAATGAAGCCTGGGGACTGAGGTAAAGGCAGTTTATTAGGACGAGAAAGAAAGAAAAACAGTAATAATGATAATTGTACTACTTCTACGAATGTGTATGAAACAAGTGATGCACAATTGCAATTGCTCACCACCCACTGACCAATGCCCTGCCAATCCCCAAGCATCCAGCCCCCTCCTCTCCGGCCAGCCACCCCTATATATTGTTCAGCATAATGTCAGATGGTATGGAATACCCCTTTGGCTAGTTTGGGTCAGCTGTCCTGGGTCTGTCCTCTCCCAGCTCCTGCTGCACCCCCAGCCTGCCTGCTGGCAGGACAGAGTGAGAAGCTGAAACATCCTTGGCTTGGTGTAAGCACTGCTCTGCAACAATTAAAACATCAGGGTGTTATCAGCACTCTTCTCATCCTAATCCAAAACATAGCACCCTACCAGCTACTAGAAGGAAAATTAACTCTGTCCTAACTGAAACCAGGACAGCAATCAACCTATTGTATCTCAGGTGACCAAAAGCCCAACTTTGCATTTCAGAGGAATTTTCAAAGTATTTTTTGCTGGTACCATTTTTCATAAATATCCTTCACATTTTAATATTTCCTGTAACTTCCTAGTCAGTTAAAAATACTTGTTTTGCATTTTTCATTATTATAGACATGCAATATCCAAAGACCCAATTGCTGTGAAGCACTGGTAACTAAATCCATCCCTGGCTTCCCCCTCAACACAACAGTTCTGGTTCCAGGGCATCCAAATTAATCTGCTATGGATTTGATGATTAGAAAATGGGGTTCAGTGAGCATTCAAAGCTCACTAAGAGGTTATCACAACAAAAACACTAACAACCAGGAAAAGCAGACTTCCCCCTGCCCAGTCTTTACACATTTCCTTCTTGAAAGAAGGAAACTTGGGAAAAAAAGCAGTCTGCAAAGTGCTAATAATAGCCCTCCTTTTAGAAATAAAGGATACAATGCTATTCATTCAGGATGTTTTGAAAGACTTTGGTTCAATGCCTCGCTTTCTATAATGGACAGCCTATTCAGCACTATCACTTAATTCCAATGTCTCTTCAAATCTTTCTTCCTCAAAACAAGCTGGTTTCTAGGTCACAATCATCCTGTAAACCAGTAGGAGATTGCAATGTTCCACCTGAAGTGCAGTTTTCTCTTCCAAAAAAAAAAGTACACTCCTCATCTCCTATTTTGTAGGCCAAAACTCACTTTTCTTACATGTCCATTATGGAATAATTATATGAGCAGCTTAAAGGATAAGCCTGAGACTTCTAAAGTTTGCTAGTTTATACTAAGTCCTATCAAATTTTGGAAAAGTTTGTAGGTACATGTTTGGCTACAGAACCCACACACCACAGAAAACATGCTGTTCCCAGGAAATGGAGATGAAAACATGTACAGATTGAAGTTCCAGGTTAGTGCAGAACACCTGAGAAACAACAGGTACAGGAGATGCAAGTGTTAAACTTGTTCTAGAATGTCTCTTGCATCTATTTCTTTTTGTAAGCACACTTATAAACAACAGTTTCTCTATACAACTAGGTATGTCTTCAGCCACCCTAAGGTGAAAACAAACCAGAGCTTTTTTTTTTTTTCAGCCTAAGATATAAACAGCTTTAAGATGTCATAGGTAGAAAACAAAACCAGCGTCAATTAAGTCACACTTAACAGGCGCTTGTAGAAGTGGCAAGTTTTCAGACTACAGTGTATTTCAAAGGAAGACAGTACAAGCAATAACTTTAGACCACTCAAACATTTAGCCTACACTAAAGGAACATAGGCAATTCCTCTAGTTCCTCCTGTTTTCAACTTTAAGTTAAATTCAGCATGGAATAAAAGATCAAAGATGACAGCCCAGAAGTCATGTTCCTATTCAGTCTGTTTTCTGCTGCAGAAAACACTCATGCTGTATTTTACAGATATAAACATGCTACGACTCAAAACTAGATTTTATTTATTTATTTTTATTTTTTAAGTGTTTAAAGGGATTTAGCTCAAGTAGTAAATATCTAGTTACCCTTTTAACCCTCAAAAGATTCAACTCCAGACTGCCTTGGCTCTCTTAAACTCCATCCATGCATGCTAACCGTGCCTCTACTACTGGACACTCAAATCCCTGCTTCCGCCTTTTTAGAATAAAGTTCTATCAGGAGTTCCTCATTTACACATGCAAACCTCCAGCTTTCTCCAGCTTTAGTCTGTTTTCCTGCACACAGGCACAGAATATTCTTGGGTCTGAAGCAGATTATCCTTGAAAATCCACCATTTTTCTTCGACCACTCCTCTCCAGGCTTGTATTCCATGGCATTCTTCCAAGCAAATTCCTTAACCCAAAGTCTGCTCTGTTGCAAGCCAGGGTTGCAATCCTGCTATTTGCCTTGTTTCCTTCTCTCAGAATCCTGATATCTACCACCATCAATCAGGGCAGGCAGCCAAGGCTACTCCTCTCAACATTCCTGACCAGTTCTTCAAGATTTTCAAGTTTTAGGTCCATCAGAGCATCCTCCCCTGTGTCAGCTAGTCCCCTTAGTAGATCAAGACCTCCAAACACAAGGTGTCTTTCAATTGTTGGAAAGAGATCTTATATAGCACTACCCAATTCCTAACTTCACAATTCACTCTGAACTGCAGTTCTGACCTGTCAGCTCTCTCCTGGCTCAGCACGTCTCCCCAGACAATGCTCCATGCATTCCACTGGCTCACACAAACCACAAAGGCACTTCACTCACTAAAAAGCTATGCACACACACGACACATCTGTATTATTCTGAAAAAACAATAATAAATTCACTAATTTCAATAGGTAAACAAAGTTCATTGCACATCCTATGAAGTGGTATTTTTGTATTCAACATGCTTTCATCATGGATAGATATTTCATGATATTTCAAGATATTTCATCTTCATTCCTGAAGTGAAATATCCAAGCCTTTCAACTGAATGTTTGTAACAACTACTCAATATAATCAGCAAGCCAAAATCCCACTATTCTAGCTAACACTGAATACCATTTATTTCAAAAATAGATCCACTGATTGCTATAGTGCTGTACGAATGACTCAATATTGAGAACTTTTATATCTAAAACAAGTAGAAAGTTACCTTCCTGTACCCCAGGAACACTAGTCAAAGCGAGTTTTACTGCTTTGCCAGTTTTGACAAGTAGATTCAAACAGATTTACAAGGTAACACATAAAATAAGAGAACTGTAAAGTTACTTCAGTATCCCTAATTACAATGCAGAACTGGAAAATGTAAGGACTACAGACACTATTTTTCAGATCTCAACTATCTATCAGCTGGAAGAAGCCTTGTTATAGCTAAAGTCAACTGGATAATTACAAGTACCTGCAACATCACACAGTAATATCTCATGCATATTTCATATGAAAATCTACTTAATTATACTATTATTCCTAGTAAACCTATATGAGAAAATAAGATTTAAATTTTCAGTGAGGACTGACTGATCAAAAGAATTAAAATGTTGAAAATGATTTAGTATGTGGGAACTTTGTGAGGTCCAATGAGGAGACTATAGACTGAAAAGCAGTTTGTCATGCAATTCTCAGATGAAATAGGAAAAGACTGTTCAATTAATTGTACTGTCTTAACAGTCAAACACATCTTCCCATTGTACCTGCTCATAACAGCATCACCATGAGCTTCCAAGTTTAGCTATTGCTTTAGGTAGCGCAATGGACATCCTGAGAGATGGTACATTCTGCATGGCTACTTTGAGTAGATTGTTATAAAATTTGCAGCTGTCAGAGCTTTATCAGTCCAAGTCTACCAAGCATTTAAAGTCTCGTTGCTGACTACTCCTTTACCATAAATTTGGGAGTCAGGCAGAGCACAGCAGCAGAAACTTAAAATCAAAGTGGTTGAACAGAAAAAGTGAAAATGCTACAGTGCAGTGTAAGGCATACAGCAAAATAAACTATGGCTGCCTCAAAGAGTGAAGGCCCTCAGCTAGGGCCAGTAACCAAATCACAGTTCTACAAAAATAAATAAATAAATAAATAAATAAATAAATAAATAAATAAATAAATATTGTGAAGGCAATGCTCTTATTTCGCAGTATCTGAAAACTGAAGGGCTTCACTCAGTCTTCAAGTTGTTCTCTAACGACTCAAAATGCTACACTTGAAGTCATCTTTCAAGGGTACATCAATCACAGCTTTTTTTTATTTTTTAATATTGTGGAAACTGCATCAGAACTGATAACAATTTCTTCACACCCTGTCATCAATTTCTGAGAATCTTGTGGTCAAACCTGTGAATTTGGCCCAGGCTCTGATTTGCATGTTTTGTTGCCCATGAGGGATGTTTTCTGTTGATGATCAGGCTAGTAAGAATTATCATGAAAGAGGTTTAATTCTGAACACCTTAATTTACATCTGAAATATTTAGTTTACATTGATCAGGTGATACTTGTTAATCCTACAAAATGCAGTAATTTAGCATGTACTTAACTTGTTTAGTCTTAAAGGGCTCAAGTCTTTCTTTGCTTTCCTTTTCCAGGAAAGGCTGGAGACATGGAAGTGTTAGAGGCCATCTCCACTCTTGTTTGAAGTCACTTAAATAATACATTTGTTTGGAGCAATAATATTAAAAATTAAAGTGCTAGCTTTGAAGAGGTCACAAAACTCACAGAAAAAGTTCAGCTACCCTTTTTGAAAATTAAGATAAATATCTGAAATGGCTATCTCCTTTCCTTTTTGTTCGTTCAAATCTGGTTTGAAGAAGCTCTGTTTAATAATCTCAGTTTAAGTGTGCACCATGCTACGATCACTGCTGTCAGTTTATGCACACTATAGCAACAACTCTGCTTCACTCTAGTGCAGTATTCATGACATGACTGCATCAGCTGCTAAGACAGTGAGAATGAATGGCGTCTAAGCAGGATTTAGTTCTTCTACACCAGTAAACTGAAGAAAGGAAGAACTGTTCCTTGCTTTAGAAAATTGACATGGCACACAGGCTGGGCTAACATTCTCTTTATTGGTCTACATATCAAAAGTATATTCCTCCTTCTGAGTTTTTGCTTCTAGAGAAAAGGGAGAACACCCCTCTATTAATAAACTCATCCTTTGTGCCACTGTTTTGGTGCTATTTCTTATGACAGTCAGTCATAACTCTGAAGAGGTTTGGTTTTCTTTTGGTTCAACTGCAATTGTTAGTTAAAAGACATTTCTTTAAATCATCCCAGAGGCTCAATAAACACTCACACCTAATTCAGTCCAGCCTGTTTGGTTTACCTTAAGTCAATTAGGAATCATTTTCAGCTGAATCAAAAAGACTCAATTGAATGGATTCAAAAGCTACTTGTACTACTCAAGGTCTAAGTTTAAACCTAAAATTTTAAATATATATAAATCATGACTTTAAAGATAGCAATCACTAAGACCACAGTTTTAGACTTTTAACAATCTCACATAATGGACTTAGCGCTCAAAATCCAAGAGAGAAATACAGAATATTTACATTACTCCTAAGAACGGCTACAAGAATACAACTGCTTATAGATGCCTATTTCAAAATCATCATGTGTGACTATGGATTCACCCCCTGAAATAGCTGAAAATAACTAAACTCTGGATAGAACTGAAACAGTCTTTTCTCTCCTCCTTCATCCTTACATTATTTTCATTGTAATTATCTGAATTTCAACTAAAACTACAATGTAAGTGTACAAACAAGGGAACTTACAAGGTGAATTACAGAATATACCAATTAACAATGGCATTTGAAATTACTTATTTTTTCTCCTGAAATAGTATGCACCATTGATAGCTAATGCACAAGTCTTCAGATTATTTCTATCTTCTCTTCCCAAAGAAGATTAAAGATATAGATATGTCCAGAAGTCTGTTAACAGCCTAAGACTTTTCTCCCTTTTTCTCCATGGTTCGTACTGTAACCAGAAGCATTAACTACAACCAAAAAAATGAAAATGCTGTGAAAACAGACCCTGTAACATAGCACAGAATAAAAGAAGTAACTGCTTAATATGAAGCATCTCTTCAGGCAGTTTGTTGAGAAAAGCACCAGAATATTTGTTAGCCTCAGTAAATTTCATTTATGACCCTAAAATAAGCATTCAGATTAAAACACACTTTACTTAAACAAGACAGTGCCAGTTACTCAGTGTAATCTATTATGCTGATATTCCCATTAGTTGCAGTCTGCTTTTGTATCTTTTGGTACAACTGTCAATTTTAACATACTTGGAAACATGTAATATGGAAACAATGAATAGAACTGTTAGAAATGCACTCAAGCCATGGCTCAGGGGACAGACTTCATAAGTCTTAAAGCGTGAACTTTATTACCTTAAAGTGTATTAGTAGGCATACTTTCAAAAACTCCATAAAAAAAAAAAAAAAAAGTAGTGTTAGAATACCAAACTCAAACTTCTAGCCAGTGTAAACATCAGCAGCCTTTATACCACAGTAACTATCTGTTCTTTCCAACTGTATCTACAAGCTACAGCAAGAGAGACAAAAGAACTTGTTTTTTGAAACATCAACAGTGGAAAGTCATCTCTTGACCTTTCCTACTGATTTAGTGTGATGCAAACAGATCTTCCAGCTTTTTCATCCTCACATACTTCTCCTGTTGTCTAGGTGTTCATTTATTTATGAAACCTCTAAACTTTGTGCAGCACAACACAGCAGACCAAGAGAGTCACTGTCATAGTATCAAGGAATATTAACAGCTATTAGTACTATTTTCTTCTGTACTCACATACTCTTTAGAGAATTTAACTCCCAACTTCCATCTGTCTGAAATACTGCAATTACATCTCAACATTTTTCAAGCAGCTCTAAGAACACAGTATTTAAGTTTTCAAAATAAACCATCCATTTTGCATCTCTAGAGTACTGATCTAGCAAGTCAGTTCAAAATATATATATACACACAATTCAAATGCTATGGTAAAGGAACTAAAAATGGTTTAGATAAAAATCTTCATTCTTGGAAAACACGCATATTCATTAGTCTAGAACACATTCAAGTCAAAATATATTGTTTCTCAGGGGTTTTCTATAAAGATTTTAATTATAGGATGACAATAATTTTAAGTGACAGTAGAAATTTGACAGAGGACTTGATTATCGCTGCCATTTTTGATCCATCTCTCAGAAGGAGCAAATCCCCATGAGCCTTCTTAAAGAATCATTTTCTCTAGTTGCAAAGAAGTATTTGAACATCAATAATACAGCTCAAGTCTGTCACTCCAGCTGAGAACAAAGCTTTTCAAGCTTCAGAACTGCCACAGGGACACACTTCTTTTGAGGAGCAAATCCGAAGTGGCGCACAGGATTTTATGGCTCCTGTGGAACAGTGGTGATTGCTAGGTCTATTTTTCCCCCTCTTCTCCCATCAGGGATGCTGCACTTTATAAAAGTTTACTTTTTGTTAAAGTCTCATTGGAAACAGAAAATTATGGCCATGCGTCTCCTCCTACCTGCCCCCTCCCTATTTTCCCCCAATTTCCAGCTAACCTACACAGGGTTTTGTGTGCCCACATTTGAAGAGGTTTTTACTGTAACTCAAAAAAGCAGAGCTAGTGTGTCTGATGCCTGGAGGGACACATTTTTTTTTTTCTTAAGACAAACAAGTTTGTCTGTTTAAGGGACCAGTATTGTATAAAGAGTTAGAATAACAAATGCAGAAAAGTAAACATGAAGGCTGCACTTTCACTCTGAAAGAAAGCCTAGAAAAAGCCAAATACCGAGTTTAGAAATTATCTGTTCTTTCGCCAGACAGCAAAACACAACAAGCAATAAAAGCAACATAGCAACACTGGGCAAAGTTAGCCTCTTACTCAGTTCAGTTGGCTTGAGCCAAGTTACATCAGGTAAGGTTATCTGCCTACCTGGGAATTGCTAAGGACAATTCACCTTGATTTTTTTCTTTAAGTACTAGTTAGGATATAAAGTCAGACAGGTCTTGTTGCATACAAGATACATAATACATTAATACTTAACCTGCTCAGAAAGCATTACTGTAAGTCAGACGTTTTGTCAATTTCAAGTCCCAGATGTTCACCAGCAGGTGGTTTGTTTTTTTTTTTTTTAAAACGAATAAAAAGTTAGGAAAATACTACACAGTAAAGACACTTCCCAGGTTGATTATTTAGATCTAACACTGCTCTGCTTGCCCCTCACAGGCCCTAGTTCTCAACCTTGACAGACATTTCCAATTCAGCCTAAGCCTCCTGGTTTACGTTAGCCAGAACTCCTCTGTTCAATTGCTTCTCTTTATTTCATGAGGATATACACTCTTCTACCCTCAACTGAAAGCAGTTGACAAAGCATTATTTTGCCATTGAAGAATTTCTAGAGCAAGAAATAATTTCAGCTGCAATTGATCAGTCAGAATCAGTGCAAATTTTTATATACATATAAATATAACAGGAAATGTGAATGGATCTTGTTTTACCGTTATTACATACATTTCTCCACTGAGATTTGACATTACTAAAAGTTATGTAAGAAGTCCTTTTGCCAGTTCCTCCTACACATTCTCTCAGGCACACTGTGGGAAGACATTACTTCTCCATCTAAATAAAAGCTACATAGTTGCATTCTTCACTGCTCAAGCACCCAACAGCCAAAAGTGAAATAAAATAGTTTTAGATATGTTTCATCTGATTTGAGCCTATTAAAATTTTCTTGAAACAAACACTTAATTATTCTTTCTGAAGCCTATAATTCCTCAACCTTAATATCCTAATTCAACGTATGTTCTCCAACACTGTAGTGGCAGTTCTTTGCTCTATTTCTCTCCTTCACTTGTGGAACACACACACCCACCCCACAGAGGAACTCACTGAAAGTGACATAAGCACACTTAATGTTCACTAAGTGTCACAATTCTCTCAGCTTTGATTTCTTACAAGGACTAGGCCCCTGGGCATAGATCAATTACATTTCGTATTCTCAGCACGCTATAATCAATTTTCATCATCTTTCTTCCCACTAACTTTACACTCCTCTTGCCACTAGACTCTTTTCCTCTTTGCAAGTTGGTATTGGCCTCGCAAGGTTTCACTACAGGCTGTTTAGACCTTACAGTTTTTCTCCTTTCTTGTCTACAGGAGTAGCTCCAGTAAGAGAATAGTACTCCACACTAGCCACTTTTTGGATGCACTCATTTGCACACTTCAGCACTACTGTAAGTAAAAAGTACTAAAAGTACCATGAGTTTTATCTCATGGAGTTTAGAAGAAGCTCACCTTAACAAGGAAGCTTCTTACGGGTAGTCTCTGGTCAAAGACAAAAAAAGCAAAAAAGGCAACATTTAGGCTTTCCATTTTGAAATAGCATAACAGAATATCCATGCAATTTCTGTTGTGCAATCAGAGGAAGATACACCCCACACTCTAGTACTGCAGCTGGAAGGAAGCGGGGGGAAGGGAGAATGGTGTTTTAATTTGTTTTCCCACTATCCAACTACTTCAACTGGCAATAAATGAAATCAGCTTTCCCTAAAGGCACTTGCTTTGTCTGTGACAGTAATGTGATCTCCCTGTGTTTATCTCAACCTAAATTTTTCCATCTTACTTTCTGTTCTGTACTGTTGAAAAGGGCGAGGAAAAAAGCAGCAGCCCATGGCCAGCCCACCACATCTAACACCAAAGTCATTTCATCTCTAGCTTAAGATTTTCATATGTGCAATCTCTCTCACCAAGGTTTACTTCCACTAGCCTTTCAGAACAGGATCTCTCATGAAGACTAACACAACCAGACACCTTTCATGTCTACATTACAAGACAAAGTTCAAGTTGTGGAAACACAGCTACTTTCTTATTCAGCTTGTTGATTTTAATTCAGACGTATGCACAGCCCCTATATTCAGCTACTTGTGTTTTCTGTAGCTGCAGACCTCTCTTTCATGGAAGAGATAATTTCCCATCTTATCCTGCAACTTGTGACTACAACCAACTGTGGTTTGATTGCACTTGGCATGCTGGAATAAAGCTGCTTTCTGCTTAAAGTTTACTCACAGAAAAACCTGTACCTAATCTGTCCTTACACTTTACAATTACAAATCCTCCTTGTTGCATGCATAAAATGACTCTTCAGCTATTCTGTGCTCTCACATTTGTTTCTTGACAAATTCTGTGGGCAGCTACTCTTTTTCTGATCCAAGTTCATGAGCCCTCTTAATCTGAACATTTAATATGAACTTTGATACTTCTTACGTCCTTGGAGTTATTAGTCATTGAAGTATGGAGCTAATTGAGTGGATCCTCTCTAGCACACGTGACAGGAAGGACTGCAATTGGAGAAACTGAATACATTGTTTCTGGTGATGCTTCAGTTACTTTACTCTTCCTAATGATTGTGAACAGTCATTATGTATATTCTAATGTGGTTTCTACAGTTCAAAAAACCACTGTAATTCACTGTTTAAGAAACTCACCTTTCACACAACATATCCTCCTGTTACTAAGGTATTCAGAAGTACCTTAAGCCACTAGTATTAGTTTGCAGAAGAATGACATCTGTAAGAACGCATTTCACAACACTGACATCAGAGACTTATAATACCACACACATACAAATTCAGCTGAATTAGAAAGAAACATTCATGCTGTTTAGAAATTACTCAGAAGCACGTGTTTTTTAGAAGCCATTCTCCAATACATGCTTTCTTCCTGTCTCATATTTTTGCAATGAGTTTCTGTGATAAAGCTTGCAGCTGGTAGCAATTACACACTATAGAACTACTTCCCAACAGAAACTGTGGCTTTAAATGCAATATAAGTGAAAATAAGTGCAGTATTAAAAACACTAAATTATTGTAACATACAAGGACTCTTTGTCATTAAGCTTATCCTTCTTTGCAATTAACTGCCTTTTCTCAGTTAGGATGCAAGCAACAGACTTGCTATGCTTTCAACCAAAGGGCATTATGATGAAAATTAGCCTAACAACACCTCTTGTATATTCCTCCCGAAGTTATTTCTACCAAACATCAAAACTTCATTGCTCAAAATAGAAATATCAATGAGAAATGCTTGACGAGGCTGTTGGAAATCAAAGCTTGAAACACAGGAATCAGAGTTGGAAAAGGTCAGTTGCCCTGTCTATTTTAAAACGTCTCAAACAACAGATCCCTTTGAGGAAAACATTTCAGACATATCATTCTTCTTTTTTTCCTGATATCAGCTGAGTTGAATCTCAATTTATAATCCTAAAACTATACAACTTAGTTTGAGACAACAAGGTAATGCCCATACATGTGTAACATCCTTCTAAGAAGGATGTTATGAGTATTTCTTAATCCACCATCACCCCAGAATGATTAATTATAACCACATCTGTGTTCTGTCAAAATCTAGTAATAAGGTACATGTATTTAACCCATTTAAAACCTAAGTAAACTTACCAGAGACTGATCAAGACAAAGTCCTCATGCAAGTTTAAGACATTTCCCACTGAGGGATGTTGTCCCAATAGCAAATGAAATCTTTTCCAACACAGAAGCTGACTCCTAGTTTAACAAAGATGCACCTGCACATGTAAGAAAATTTAAGAATAACCAGGCTGCCTCTTGAAATATGGCAGAAAAGAATAAGTGTCCAAAGGAAATGTTCTAAACTTCTGACAGACTTCACAGGGAGAAGGTAGTATGAACTAACAGGTAGTATGAACTAATACATTTCATTGAGTAAGAACAATTTGAGTCAGTCATGGAAGTCACAGGTGCCAATGGATGGTAAATTCTAAGGATTGTGACCGAAAGTGTCTCATACAAATACTTTTTTTCAGAAAACCTATGAGGCTCCCAAGCAAGCTGCCTGCAAGAAATGCAAACTAAGGCTTAAGGTACACATACAAACTGAACTTAATTTATTTTAAGTAACTGTTCAAGAAAAGTAGAGACAGTTCTCATTTCCACAGTATTACAGTCACCAAGGGACTGCACTCCAAAAGACATTAAAATGAGTGATCTGCTACAGTTAAGTGAGATCCAAAGACTGGTTTTCTGTACAATGTCATTTTGACAATAAATAGCAGATGGTAAATCCATGCTAATGTATCACTTTACAGATGCTGTAGATTACCCCCAGTAGGCAGCTAAGTACCACACAGTTGCTCACTCAATCCCCTGTAGAGGTACGAGGGAGAAAACATGAAAGGTAACAGTGAAAAAACTTGTTGGTTGAGATAAAGTTTAATAGGTAAAGCAAATCTGTATACACAAGCAAAGCAGGGAATTTATTCATTACTTTCCATCAGTAGCAGACATTTAACCACTTCTAGGAAAGTGGTTAAGCTCATAATGCTTAACTACTCTGGAAGATGCGTGCCATCACTCCAAACACTATTGCCCATCCCCACCTTTCCCCCCAGCTTCTATTGCTGGGTACGATTTCATAGGGACGGTGTAGCCCTTCAGTTAATTCAGGTCAGCTGTCCTGGCTGTGTCCATTTCCCAGCTTATGTACCCCCAGCACCCTGGTTGGCAAACAGCTTGAGAAACAGAAAAATATCCTTACTCTGTAAGCACTGCTCAGCAACAACAGCAGCGTGCCACTGTATCATGGTCCCTTCAGGAGCTGGCTCTGATCTGATATGCAGCAGCTGCTGTGCCCTGCTCAGAGGCTATCCCTGCAGCCCACCAGTACCAAACCCTTGCCATGTAAACCCAGTACACATTTATATACTGTTTCTACTATTTCCGGCTTTATAGGACATGTCCAAACAACAACATCATGTACATCGATTGATATCACTTCTAGTTAGGCTATAAAGGATCTGAAGAGGAAGAACTATCTTTGATTATTAGATATTGCAGCTGTGCAAACATTACCACACAGTTCCTTCACAGGCACTGCATCCAAACAATTCCCCAGCTGAAACAAAACTAAGCATTTAAACTAAAATGGTCAAAAAAAAAAAAGATAAAAACACAACAATTCTATTTGAAAGCTTAGTTTTTTTTCAGAACAACTCAACATTATCTTCAGATTCACATTTCCGCAAGCATTTCAAAAGTCTCCCTTTTAGGAGGTAAAGGCAATATTTAAGTAAGTTTTCCTCCTAACTTGATCTCACTGAGAAATAATCTGGAGCTTATGCACTACTGATTGTATTAAAAGTGTTACCATTTTCACCATGTTAGAAGCTACTGTGCTCTCCCATTTCCTGAATCAAGAGACTGAGTTGTCAGTGTTCCTTCACTTTTCTCCTCATACCTGCTCAAGCTGTTAGATACCATACCAAATGAGAGCATGGCTTGATGCTATATGGCCATTTGTAAAAAGATGATCTAAAAGGAATTTAAATAGGAGACTGAGACATTAAATTACTAACAAAAATAGGTCAAAGATTAATTTTAATAATGCCAACATTAAGACATCACAAGATTGTTCAACCAGAAACACACATATGCAACTGAGCTGTAGAGAACTTCATTTTTTTTCTCATCAAGACAAATTTGAAATGAAGAAAACTTAAGGTTTACATTCACTCTGATAAGACCGACCATTTAAACTTCACCTTCCCATGTTTTAAGGGCATCTAAAGGCCTACAACAAACTGAAGGACAGGATCTCTGATAATTCATTGCCCTACTGAACTAAAGAGGATATACCAGCTTATATACCAGAGGATATGTCAGCTGAAGATGTAACATTTTAGCATTATATTTTGCAGGATTACATCAAAGTTTTGTTTCATCAGATAAGAGCACTTTAGGGAGCAAGTTCGACGTCTTGCTAAGACATATGGTGATGAAAACAGGAGGTATTAGCAAGGAGATGGACCCACCACAAAACAGCTTCCAAGCACTTTAGGACATGGAGAAGCCCATAGCTAGTTCCTCCTGTGTTTCAAACAGAAATACAGAACATCTGACTAAGGAATCTGGATTCCATACAGGGTCCTGAAGAATTCAGCCAGGATAAGAACAAGTGCTGCCAGGCCAAACTCTTCTTCTTTTTGTCTTGGGATTCTAAAAGTACAGACTGAACACTTAAGATCTGTACATGAATAGAGTGATGTAAACAACATGTTTAAAACAATACTCTTAACTGTTCTGTTAATTCAAAGGGAAATAATTATAAGATTAGTGACATGGTTTAATAGTGGACTTGGCAGCACTAGGGTGGACTAGATTACTTTAGAGAATTATTTGGGTTGGAAAATACCTATGATGCTATATGATAACTTGAATGACAGCATATCTTACATAATACATGCTATAGAAGGCATAAAATACAACTCAGATGATACAGTGGTTTACTGGATGAGACCACTGGAAACAGATTTTCTTCTTAGTTTGAAGCACTCATGGATTTCTGCAAGTCATCTCTTCAAGATTCAGGGTATCCTGTGAAATAGGCTTCATTATATTGACTCCTGACATTAAAAAAAAACACCTCTTAAGTATGTCAGATGTTGGAAATCTCCATGTTGCCTTCCAAAGCCTTAGATGCTTTTTGCTTCCATGATTTTGGCCATATTCTTAATATTCTGGTTACTGAAAGTGAGGTCAGGAAGTCTGCAGAAAGGAGCTGCACAGTATAATTAAGCTTACTGTATATAAAGAAATGCTCTCTGATTTCCTATGCATGTGTCTCCTTATTTCACTCATGGTCCCTAATTCTTGTATTCAAACAGACAATGGGGTTGATTGTGTTTTTAACAGGGTATATACAAGGAAACATTGTCTCTAAGTGTAGAGCAGATGTTCAATGGAAAAATGGACTCTTCTGAATCACAATGCAAGCAGATTTCAGGAAGCACAGGCAAGTTTGCTACCACTGAAGCTTGTCTCACAGTTTGCAGCTGGGCTCTGTTGTGCATCAGGGACCAGAACTCCAGCTGTAGTAATAATAAACATGTTATTAATGCATTAGACTCCAAAGTGAGCCTTATCTTCTAGCACAGGTAGGCTTTAGACAGAAGTAACTACCTAAGCCAAGACCACAAACAGTGGTCCAGAGATACAATTTCATTGTGGAATATGAACACTATATTAATTTGACAAAACTCCCTAACAAATCAAGGATAGATTTAGACCCAAATGTACCACAGAATCTACCCTGCCACTCCTACTCCACATTTCTTTAGGAGATCCTCAATGCTTCAAACTACAGTGAAGTTAGGAAAAGCCTTTAAAAATAGAGACAAGGGCACAGGTCACTGCCACCAGCTGTTCTTCTTAGAAGGAAAACCAACACAGCAATAGTAACTTCTAAGATATATACCAAACACAGCTCTTGCATCAGGACTCATGGTATTGCAGGGTTAACTTACATCTTGGCTAGCAAGGTCAACTCCAAACACACAAGGTTCTACAAGCCTAGAAAAAGGACATACTACAGATCAGCAATCCCAGAAACAGCCCTAGCGAGAAGCTTATCAGTTCCTCAGAGACGAATACAATCAACAATGCCAAAATGAGAAAAACAGTGCAAAGGAAATGGAGGTAGAGAGGGTAGGCTCTGCATATTTGAAGGTACCCCAGGCAATGAAGTAATCCAGAGATGAAGTACACAATACAATGCAGATTAGTGAATGGTACCTTCAGTTAAAGGCAACAGAATTTCCTAAGTGCGATGACTATTTTTGTACTTCTGTAGTGGGTTTACAGGCAAGGTTTTAGCAGTAGGAAACCATAAGTGTGGCTTCTGAGAGAAGAACCCAGAAGCTGCCCCGTTTAAGATATGGGAGCTACTGCCGCCCAAAGCCGGGCCAATAGGTGATGTTGTTTTTACCTCTGTGAGAACAGATTTAAGAAAGGAGAAAAAAAAATAACAACAACAAAAAAAAAAAAGCTGCTTCACAGGGAGAAAGAGAGGAGAAGCAGCACTGCAGCCCCCCAGGTGAGTGCAGCAGGAGGGCAGGAGGTGCACCAAGCAGGCAGCAGCAGTTCCCCTGCGGGCTGTGCAGGGAGAGGCCCCCGGTGGAGCAGGCTGTCCCCCTGCAGCCCATGGGTCCCACACGGAGCAGATCTCCATGCTGCAGCCCCCCCGTGGGTGGAGGAGCCCCCGGTGGAGCAGGTGGATGTGGCCTGGAGGAGGCTGCGGCCCATGGAGAGCCCCCGCAGGAGCAGGCCCCGGGCCGGAGCTGCAGCCCGTGGAGAGGAGCCCCTGCAGGAGCAGGGGGTCTGGGGGGAGCTGCTGCCCAGCCGTGGGGGGCCCATGCTGGAGCAGTTTGCTCCTGGGGGATGGATGGATGGACCCCGTGGGACGGAGCCGTGTGGGAGCAGTGCTTGAGGAGCTGCTGCCTGTGGGCAGCCCTGTGTGGGATCAGCTGGGGAAGGACGGCATCCCGTGGGAGGGACCCCACGGGGAGCAGGGGCAGGGAGGGACTGAGAAGGAGCGGCGGGGACAAAGCTTCAGGGACTGACCGCAGCCTCCATTCCACCATTTATTTTGGCAATAAGTCTTACTATCTCCCTACTCAGTCTATTTTGCCTATCACAATAATTGTTGAGTGAATTCCAAATATAAGTTTAACCCTCAAACTTCACAAAAGAATGAAAGTGATCAAGAATCTTAAAGAGTAATGAAGCATTACATCTAGAAATTACATTAACGCTATATAACTTAAAAAGCATTTACTGTATAATCCATAGAAGACACATTTTAATTGTTTCTCATTAGGTCTTTTCAACTGCTCAGCTCCCCATACTTAGAAGTGTTTCTGACTTGTGTGCATGTAGTCTTCACAGAGAAAAAAATTTATCTTGTTCAGTAAAATTCTTAAGTTTCCTAATCTGATTTTCCATGCTTCAAAGCTTTATCAGAGAAGAATGAAAACCGCACTTCCTTAAAATTGTACCTTTTGACTTGAGTACAAAACCTCCTCCATATGGAGCCT
Source organism: Aythya ferina (assembly GCF_964211825.1). NCBI lineage: Eukaryota > Metazoa > Chordata > Aves > Anseriformes > Anatidae > Aythya > Aythya ferina. Next base: position 74,733,378 of record NC_140297.1, on the reverse strand, counting down.
AAGCATTAAAATTTCACTTCCACCATCCTTCACCTACATACATTTAATATTATATTTTCCTTATTAGATGTTAAAATTGATACCAGGCTGTATCAAATTAATCTTGGGTAGTAATACAGTCATTCTTAATTAAATAAAAATTTGGTCTTGAAGTTCCAATATACATGTATAACTACTACATCAGAATCATGCAGTCACAGGTAAAAGCTATCCAACATGAAGACAACCCTTTCCTCCTCCTGCCCTACTGCACCCGACATACTTGTCATTTGACAGCTTATACTCATATCACAGGGCTTTCCACCCACAACTTGTTACAGTCTTTCCTTTCATATGCCTTCAAAGGAATATATTCAATGGTCTGCAATGCCAAAGAACTTCAAACTGGGCTCCACCCGGAAAATGAGCTTTGTCTGGCTCAGAACTGGACTAAAGCAAATCCAGAAGTTTGTATCACATTTCTCTTACTGTCATTTCAACAATTTGCACAGCATTGAATGAAGCTGCAGTGCTACAGTTAGACTGGATTTCTGTGCAGTTTTTAGGGACATGTCATTATCTATTTATTTCAGCAGTACAATAAGCCTTAATAAGTTCCTTCCTTTAAAAATAGATCAAGTATTACTCGAATTTTCAATCATACCAATTTTCAAGAAATCGTCTTATAGAACAACCTGGCTGTTTTCATCCCAAGCTGTCTTTTAAATGAATGATGAGATGTCATTAATAGCAAGAATAGATATCTGATTAAAATTGAATTGCTACAATTTACACAAGACTATAAATGAAATACAGAAGTTATAACCTATCAATAATAAAGAGAGCAGGAAGTCCTGGATGCGTGCTGTCTGGCTTTTAAAAGCCACAGAAAAGTTTGCAGTGCTTTCAAGCAGAAAGCCAGTATTTCCCATCCACAGTGAAAAGATATACCCCCAGACTTTAAGATTTCAAGTTTCCACTTCTAATACCACAAATGGTCTAAAATGATCATACAACCTGAGAGATTATATCCCTGTTAAACACAATAACCCCAGGTAACATGCAAGACAAGAGGAGTTGGTCTAATGTTCTCATGTCAATGGTGCAGATGTCTGTATTGCAGACAGCTGCCCAGACTGCCTGACAGGCGATGGAGAGAAACAAGCACATACGTTCTGTGAACAAGACTCATCAAACAAGTGTTCCTTCCCCACACCCCGATAAACCACCCTAGATTTTTCTGTAAATGCATATCCAACAAAAGGAATCTAGACACTTGAAATGCAAGTGTCTATGTTACAAGTAATTGAAGTTTAGCCATCTACCTGGATAGGAAGCACTGCAATGCCAACCTTCTAATAAATCTCATGTCCACAAGAAAACTTAATATTTGAAATAAGCTTGATTGAGGAGAACAGGATGCCAGAAATATTGTTTCCCTCTCTTGCTGGCAAAGAACTGCAACAGACTGACATTACAATCACTTATGGTTGTAAATACTGGTCAAGTTATCCTTTATTATTCCTGAACTTCCAGAAGTATAGAGCTCTGGTGTGGGGAAAACATACCTCACCCATTCTCTGGCACTAAGAGCATACTTCTAGTGCAATTGATGCATTCAGTCTAGTAGCCTAGCCTTTAATACAGGAAACCATTGCTAACTACTAAGCTATCCAACCTTCTGACTTGCAGAGTTAACACTGTACCACCTCAGTTAGAAGTGATTATACATTTAAAGTACATAGCTAATCCTGTTTCAAACACTTCAAACTTTTTTGATAGTCTTGTTACCATGTCACAGACCTCTCATTCTCAGCATCATTTTTTTTTCCACCCAGAGGGAGTTCTGGAGATCAACACTGAAGGAACCCCTGTGCCAGAAGCCAAGCCCCAACACTTTGGTTCCCACTGTATAAACCTTTTACTCAGCTCTGCCATCAGAGTTCAGGTACTAATAAAGAAGGCATCTAGTGTGAGGTCAAGAGGCTGGGGGCATTTCTAGACTTGCAGGAGAGCGTTGTTCTTCACACCTTCTAGCAGCAGCATTGCCCAGGCTCCTTTTGCAGGGCAGGCTGTACACAAGGAAGTCGGCTGCTGTGCTTTCTGAAGACTAAGAATGTAGTAACACAATTAGACTGCTGGAACTATTTCACAGAGCAATCAGATAGAACAAGGTCATAAATCCATCTAGTTCCATTTTGATAGAGGCCATCATACTACGGTTGAAAACTAGTTTCTTCACACAAATAACTGCCTACCCTGCTCCAGAATGACATCCAGCTATATATAAATATGGAATTTAAAGATCAGGTATGACACTGCCATCTATACTCTTGCCTCCATGTCTTCTTTTGTCTAAAAGATAAATGGTTTAAAACCATCCATTGAAATCAAGCCTTACATTGTTATCCTTCTGGCCTGTGCAGAATGTATAAATGCTATTAATACATCTTTCCTCAAGTTAAAAACAAAACAAAACAAAATTTTTCAGTTATTTACATACTATGCCAAGGCTAAATCTGTTTTCATGCATTTGTGTATGAAGACCTTTGAAATTAATCAGACTGTTTCTTACTATTGTGTGGCAAACTGAGTAACAGACAGTTTCATTCACATGGTAAATATGGGACTGGTGAAGTACCACAGAATCTAAAATAAAGGAGTTGTTTTCAGGAGGAAAGTATTTGAAGTCCATGGGGTTTATTTCCTTTAATTGCCTTTTTTTTTTTTTTTTTTTTTTGATATGTATTGATGCTATAATAAATCCTGTTTCTTTACAGAATTATTTTTATGGAGCTGTGTGTATTCCTTACGTTTCTCAACTGCACTGGAACATTAACCAAAGTATGTCAGAATGCAGCAGAAAAATCCCAGTAAAGTGATATGAATTATTTCTTGTAATTTACAATTTGTATGCAGTCAATACAGAAAATTAATACTTATTTATCAGATTTGATTAGATGCCTCATATCAGTAATTAAAGCAAAGTGTTTTGGATTTTAAATTTGTACTCTTGTTAATTTTAAGAACCATCCATCAAGAAGGATATAACCTGGCCTGCGAATTTTGAATATTCTCCAGGGTCTCAATAGAGATAGGGAATTTTTGCCTGGGATTATTTATCAGATGACTTCTCCCATCCACCTGCTTTATGGTGCACGGGCATTCATGCTTAATTCAAAATGCAAAACCATAGGCATATAGTGATGTGGCTCATATTTTACAGGACCTGTTCCTCTACTGGAATACTCCCAAGCAGCCTGGCAGGATACCCTTGGCATCTCATATCACATCAAACATCCATTATCAGGCGACAGATTTGCTGCAGGCTCTTAATCCTTGCAGTTCACAGAACAACTTTATCCTGTCCAGAAGCTGATTCTTAAGAACCACAGAACACACACCTGGGATAAGCAGTTGGCAATACCAAGGCAAGCCTCATTCTACAACTGGGACAGCCCTTGGCCAGACTGGAAGCTTAAATGGAACGCTTTGTGAAAAAGTAACTGCATATATTTTACTCCTTGTTTAAAACAGTATTAACTTTGGACTGGTATTTTTTTGCAAGGGGCTTTACTTTTGAAAGCATTTGTATAAACAGTGACATTAGAAATGTTACATAAAGTAACTCATCCAGCTTGATGCAGGAGTTTTAAATATCTCATAATAGCCATTAACTTTGATTTTTAATTGTGCAGAAAGCTTCTGTTGTGCAGAGATAATTATACAGTTATTTTGACAAGTACTGATATGATAGAAAGCCAACTCACAGATCTGTAACCAGATTTTTGCAGTGCTCTGATGTAAATCACATCATTGTGGAACTCCTTGCAGGATTAGCAGCTTTATTTTCTTATGCTTAGCTCATCATATCTATACAATGGCAAACTGATTCTGTAAGCACAACAGTAACTGACTACACTAACTTGGGAAGGGAACGCAATGCAGCCACTTTAGCACAATAAAAAAACACAACAAAACAAAACAAAAAAAACCCTAATGATCAGGAATATTCACCTATGTCAGCATATTTGTATTTTTCATGGAATTTAACATCTACACTGCTACACTGTACTATGCAAACATACCAACACACCAAATGCTACTTCAAAGAGCTTTACATCATACTATAATCATTAGATAACAAGCCCATATTATCTAACTACCACTGACTAACACATCCTGGTTAACTAGAAACATTGACTGATACACCTGACAGACACACAGGGAACATTTCCTTAGAAATTAAAAATGCTTCAAATGAGTTTTAAGAGCAGGGCAAGTGTTCCACCATGCCTTATTTAAGCAGGAAAGACATAAATGATTATCATGACAATGAGAACCGAGTGGCCCTATCAGGTCAAAAAAGACAACTAACCACACAATGTGTTTACTGAACCAGTAGCATGTGGTAACATATTTTTACGCACGCGTGCAGAGTGCAAAAATACAGATTGACGCAGAAGAAGTTGTTATCAGCAATGCAAGACTCATGATCATAAAGGCTTGCCATCTGAAGTGATCTTAAAAATCATTTCAGAATTCCTGCTAAAGGGTTTGTTACCTCTGCGAAATTCATCTCAACAAGTTCTAGAGTAGAACAAAGCATGGTTTTGGTCCCCATGCCAAGCCAATCAGATGTCACCTTTAATATGAGCACCACGCATTCACATGGAAATACCATTCAGAGCTCTGCCTGTGAGCATATTGACAATAAACCTGAGCCTGGTATCACCTATAAACTTGGTAAAGGCACCTTCTGTCACCAGGTTGGCCAAAACATGCAACAGAACAGGCCTCTGGATAAAACCCCGAGGAACACCACTTGCTACTGACCTCCAGGTAGTAGTGCAGCAAGCTATTCATGCCCTCCTTCTGGCTCAACAACCCAGGCACCAGCCTACCAAGCCATTAGCCCACTCATCCACACCATAACATCCTACCCCGAGTACAGCAATGCTCTGGTCAGCAAGGCCAAAAGCTTTCTTAGTCATGTCAGACAGCAGGCACTGCTCTCCCTGCACCCCCAAACACAGCAGCAAGCGATAGGCTTGTCGCAGCAGACAGGTTAGTCAAGCTTGATTTACTCCTGGGATACCTATGCTGGTCATTTCCCATTGCTACCTCATGCCCCACTTGCTCCTCGCACTCCTTGGTGCTGCCAGGAACAAGGTGAGGGTGTCCAGCCTCAGCTCTACAGATCTTAACACTCACCTCTTAAGAGGGGCGCAACATCTGCCTTTCTCCCATCATCAAAAACCTCTGACAGCCTCTGACACCTTCACATAGGCTGTCCTGTCAGGCAGCCTTGGCCCATGTGGGGCATCACCACAGAGCACTGCCGGCGGGCTGGAGCAGCCTCAGTGCCAACACCACAGTGACTGGGTGGCACTGCCACTGAGCGCTCCTTTTATAGCACAGCCGCCAATCAGGGCGCCGCTAACAATGGAAGACCCGTCAGCCAGGTGGGAGCTAACAGTGACTGCGCCTTGCGGAAGCTTCTGGAAGGGTGCAGCAGAGACCAGGCAATTAGTAACGTCAGTGGCCGAGGCTGCAAGTTGGTTGGTGTTACTGGGCCAAGCTGCCTACCCTGAGGCACCTGCGCGGACGGGGGCCGAATAAGCGGAAAATAAAATAAAATAATCATACTCAATCACTTTAAAGTCTGCTCAAATAAACTAAATGTACATACACAAAACCAACTCCCCCTCCCCTCCCCCAAGCTGGAAAAATAAATAAATGAAAAAATAAAACATGAATGGCCAAACAATGGGGGGGTGAAAAAAATGTGAAGAAAGCCTTAAAAACAAATAATTAACACACACACACACACACACACACACACCCCCCGCAGCACCCCCAAGCCTGATCTCAACCCAGCCCAGGAGAGCTCATTACCTGCGGCTGGCAGAGCTCAGCCAGGCCGGGCCCAGGCTCAGCTTGGCCCCAGATCCCCGACTTCTGAAGAGATCCTGAGCACACCCAGCGTAGCTGCTGGTTTTGAACTTAGCCCTGCGGCGATCTGGCACTCACTTAATGAGTTTTAGTTGACTCCAGTTAGAGTAGCCTCTTCAGATAATAACAGTACTGATCTAATTGGGTTAAAGTGCTCATTGACATAGTGTCATTTAGCTTGTGTTTGTCTTTACTTCTCATGGTTTGGTGCCTTTCCTGTAATTTTAATGGTTTCTATGGTGATAAGAAGATTTTGGTAGAAATTAGTCACATTTTCTGAGTGCATGGGTTGGTACTTAATGCAACTAATTTTTTATTTTCTCTGTAATTTTCCTTAAGCTGACTTGAAGCAACATTATTACTAACTGTTCTTCAAACAGATTTTTTAAAAGGCAAAAATCATGGTATTTAATGATCTGCTGTGAACAAGCTAAGCATGTGCCACATTTTTTCAACAGACCAGATTAAACAATAGTCCATTTTTTACATTCACACTTGAACCTGCACTGACTTTAGTCTCATATTTTCAATTTAGGCAATTATTCAAGGTTGAAAATTCTTGCTGCATTTTACCATGAAATTTATCTGGATCAAAGTCTGCAGTAGTCTGTGAAGACATATGTACTCTTTCAATTTCCTCTCAGTTAAAAATATTCAAGACAAATTCTCACATTGAAATAATTTGTAATGAAATACTGCCTTCTGTCTAGACAGCATTGCAGAGTAATTGCCAATCACAGCAAAATTGTACCATTTTATAGTTGTCTATAATATTAAGACAACTGCATAATTGAAAAGCTAATTCTAACATAATTTGAATCGTTTATCTGAGCTACAGCAGGGAAAAACTTGGTAGTTGCAGTAAGCAGAGAATATGATGGATTTTTAACTTCTGTTTTGCTTTCTCAAAGTTGGACCTTTCTCTGAGGTCCATGAGAAAAAAAAAATAAAAAATGAAATAAAGCAACCCAAATTGTCTGGCTTATTTTGACACAGAGACAATTGTTAAAATACAAAAACTTTTCCTTTGGTGCAGATATTCATTTGCATTGTAAGTAACATTTTTATTTCAATTTTTCTATTTTTGTCATTTCGTTTTTAAGATTAGGTGTTATATGGAACTGGTTGGTTGTAATATTTTTATACATGAACCTGTGGTAACTTGCAGAGACCTTAAAAACCTTTTTTTTTTTTTTTTTAAATCACATTTCTGTCTATACTTATGAATGCTCAAAAATTCAACAATGTTTTTTTTTCCTCCTCCAAAGTAGAACTGGTCGCCATGAGTTGGAATTTGACTTAGTCACTCATTTCAGATATTTAACCAGGATAGGTTAAATTTAATCACTCATTTGCAGAAAGTTAAGCAGGATAGGACTAATATCAAGCAAACTGATAAATTCAGTTTTGAAATTATGATTCAGTCTAACACTAAAAAATACAGAAATACAGAAAGTTGGCGCCTGTTGACATGACATAGTTATCTTTGTTTGGTAATAGGTTCTTACAAAAGTTGCTGTTAATGCTGTTTTCTTACTGCTGCTATTACAGAGTCAGTATCTACTGCAACAGAATCTGTTTGGCTTCTTGATAGCAGTTTACTGGTCACCCAAATCAGCAGTCTCTAGAGCCACACAGCCCTTCATCATTGTCTAAGTAGCACAGAGAAAAATCATTTATTTCATTTTACTGGGAATCTAGCTGACATCGTCAGTTGCTGAGATTGAATACAGCCACCAGCAGCACTCTTTTACATGTGCAGGATGGGGTGACGTGCTTACACGTGCCATTAACTGAAAACAAAACTTCAGCCTTCCAGATAACCTCCCTTCCTTTTCTGAGTTTATCCCTCCAATTTCCATTTCCAAAACAATTGCCAGCCTTTCTTTGGCTCTGTACTTGGACTGAGTTATAATCCAATGGAGTTTTCAAGCACCTTTAGCTATTTCCTGTTTGACCTACTTTGTCCAGAAGAGTTTGGGAAGATACCCTGCATTCACAGAAATGTCTTCTGTCCACTAATGCCAAGATATCTAACAGTTGAGCTCTGACCTTCTTAATTGTTCATCCAAATCTGTCTATTTGGCAAAGGTCTATTACAGCAGATCCACAGTAAATCCTAATCTCATTTTGTTTGAAAGAACTTTATGGAAGCTGTCACAGGGAAATATAATAATAAATGATGCTTATGTGCCTTTCGCAACTGAAATATAATCCATTTTACAGAATAACTTTGTATCTGTAAATATCTTAAAATGAAGTGTCCTTTTTACCTTGTGTTTCCTCTGCAGTCTAGGAGACTCTTAGTCTCTTTAAAGCTGTAAACTCAGGGCAAGGTATGTTTCTGAGTATGATTAGGTACAAAATGAAACTGAATATTCCTAATTAGTTCAGGCCTTCAGTCATTGCCTTAAGTAATTATGCACGCATACCCACAGAAATGAAGAATCAATACTTTATTGGCATGAATTAGGATGGACACAAACTTCAGCCATTTCAGTATAAAGTGTTACCTACCCCCAAAAATATTTTATTCAAAATTTTAATCCAATTTCCTTCTTACAATATAAATGTACTAAAGCACATCGCTTTCAGTTTGTTAACATTACAGTGTCTTTGAAAGTAATTCTTACTCAGCTAACACCATCTGTTTACACCCAAATATTTTTCTTCCATTCAGCCAAGTTGAAAGTATCAGTAAAAACAGTCTGTGTAGGGAAAAGAAATGTGCTGATATACATACATATTAACACAAGAGCCATTTTTAATACTGCTTTACTGTGAAGCCAAAAACTGAGCTGTTGCTTTTGAAATGCACTAGAGTACAAATTGAAAAAATCCTGTAAACATCTGGAACTCGGATCAAAGCCACAGGCAGAACTTCCATTTACTTCCATATATAAACATCAAGGCTCTGACATTATTCACTTAAAAATAAATGTTTGAGATAGTGAAGAATAATTACCACATTATGCATATACATGTACATTTTCTCTCTATAGTAGCAACACTGTATTTCAGAGCTCACTTTCTGCAGATTGGAAAAGAGGAGCTGGTTGGGTCCTTTCTTCTCCCATTTACCCCAATGCAGTCCTATCTTCATGGAGGGAAACAAACAAATGAACAAACTAACAAAGCTTTTTCTTTTGCACAACTTTGTATTCTCTTCTATTTAAAAAATAACATATGAAGTCAACCCCATTTATGGTTCAGCTTCTGCCACTCACCACAGCTATCCACTGTTTTGACTGGTCATGATTCTCATGAAGAGAAAAACAACAACCAAAAGGATGTCTCCAAGAAGAAACAAACTAAGTATACTGGCATTTCAATCTTACATTTTTTCTTTGGCAGGGGGAGAATTTATAAAAGCTTCTTTAAAACTATTTACACCAGGGGCCTTAATATATCACTGAGGGAAAGACCAAAGGCTCCCTCTGGAACTATATAGACTCCACTAAAATCTTTTCACAAAGCTTTGTTGTCTGTATTGATTTCTGGTCTCAGTTGCATTCAGTCCGGAAGACAAATAACCTAAGTAATCAGCAGCTCTTCAGATCAGTTGCCCTTTTACAACGTCTCTTTCCCAGCTGAAACTCTAAAATTCTATCACCTGCAGCTCACACAGAGCAACCTATGCAGGGGTGGCTAATGGGAACAAACAGAAGTTTACACTCTCCTTGACAAAAAAAAAAAAAACGTGCATTGAGACTAGGCAATTGTTAGACAAATAGTTCAGGAGTTATGTGCTAGTTACTCTTGGAGTGTTCTTAAACATCTTTCTCTTACTCATGTACTGCTGAGTTGGCCACAATAAGAGAAGGTAAAGTGAAATAAATTTTCCACTGTTGGAAAACTAATCATCAGTTCAAGTATTGACCAGTTACATTCATTGAAATCAGTGTCCTTATATTTTTCCTCCTGTAAATTGACTTTCCTATGAGTTTTAGGTTCAGTGCTTTCTTCTGAACTCAGTGGGGTTACATCCATTCAATTTAAGGAACACTGGATTGTTTTGCTCATATGTGTACTAAATTTGTATTTCAGTGTTGAAAATGCTGACACTGAGGAAAGAGAGAACTTTCAGTTCTAAAACATCATTTGAATATGCCATCACTAGTTAAAAAAAAAAAAAAAAAAAAAAAAAAAAAAAAAAAAAAAGATTCTCCAGTGTTTAATGTGGTTTTCTAGTGTCTGTGAAACAGAAGGGTGTTTTCAGTGATACTGCTTTTTCAGAAAGTGATACCATGTTAGTGAGTCAGAGTAACTAGCTACTTAGGCTAATACCTTAATTCAGGTGTAAATTATCATGATATTTCCATATAATATGGTCTGAAAAATTGTAAAGATTTCTATTTTCATATAAAAATACCTTGCATTCTCTCTCCAATTCTCTTTACTAATAGAAAAAAATGGTAGTTCTATGTATCTAAGGATGGCATGAATCAACACTAAAAGTTTTGGAGGAAAACAAAACAGATACTAAGCACTTTGGGAAGAATTTATCTCCTAAGGAAAACAACACAAACACATATATACATATATGCATGTCTATACATCTACATATATAAATGCACATCACAACTGTAGACCTAACAGGAACATGGAAAATAATAACGTTTGTGATGCTCATTTTCTAGTTTTCATACTCTTGCCTAGAATAAGCAGGTGGAATTGTTTCTATTGGGAGATTAAGATGCTCATAGTAAAGCCTATGAAAAGATATATGGCAGTTTCCCAGTTTCCAGCTGATAACCAGATGACTGTTTTTTCAGATGCATACAATGAGCTTCAAGAGACAAAGGCAGAAAATAAAAAAATAAGCTGCAGAGTGACATGACATAGAAAATGTGACTGTTCTCAACAATGCATTGATATTTATTGACTGTCTCACCAAATGTGCAGCAACAATTTATCAAATGGTTTGGAGACCAGAATGACTTCTATGCAGTGATTTGGTTTAAAATCTAATTTTCTTCTCAGAAAGGTTATTTTTGAAGTGTCACTCTGAATTCTCATATCACTGCTTGAAGATATTTTAAAACAGATTTCTGTGTTGCCAGAAACTAAAGAGGCAATATAGCCAAAAATGAAACATGACATCTGCCATTTATAAACAGAGACATTAAGATAGAGATCTTTGCCCATATCATGATTAAAACCCAAAACAAGGAAATAAACTAACCTAGCTTTGGCCTATGGCATTATTTTAATAAGTATTCTATTTAAAGCATGCTTTTTAGAAGAATCTATACATGTGTGTGGTTTTTGTTTTCTAATTTCAAATCTCTTCAGTCAGCTTATGTTTATGAATGACTTAAAATACATTAAGAGAAAAACTGCATAACTAGAATTTGTGGAAATATCTCTGAAGTTACTAGCAAGAAAAAAATGTCTGTTCATTAAAAACTTTTCCCAGGGAAGTACAGAGGACTTGGACAGATATTTTACTAAAAAACTTACACATTTTCTTTGCATTACTAGTGGTCTAGTAAATTTATTTTTCAAAGACAATACCATTGTTTAAAGGCACCCTGTAATGAAATACTTCATTGTCACAAGGATTCATTTTTAGTCAGAAATGTAATTTCTGACTAATGAATTAATGACTAATAACTACTTTCTGGTTAATGAATATATGAAATGTTCACAGTATGTCCAACTGAGAAACGGGAGTTTCTGCAACCTATTAATTTCAGAGTAGAAGTCATATGTTTGAGGTCTTGGATCCTTCCCCCTGTAAATCAAAAAGAACAGAGTTGTCCCATGGGACATACAAATCTGCTGAGAAAGAAATTTTTAGACTGGGAAAGACATTTTTAGAGCTACAGAGTCTATGTCCTGCGTATCTCCTTGTTCTCTTAGACCTAGTAAGCTCATACGTTGTACATCTCTATGAACTGTTAAACAATTCAGTGTATTCAGTCTTCTTGAACAGCATAATGAGGAGCAAATTAATCTTTTTCTACTTGAAGAATAATTGGTGATTTAACTCTTCTGAGTAATCCAACTGGCCAATGAGTACAAGGCTACACAAGGGAAAACTCTTTCTTGCCCTATAAAGTGATCATCTTGTGATTTGAAGCATGAACTTTCATTAGCCCTTATTTAATCTGCACAACTGTGATGTTAGACACATTTCAAGTCTACGATCCTCTTGAACTCAACAATCTCTTGAAGAATGAATTAGTCATTCATAGACTGATTTTTACACTACAGGAGGTAAATATCTTTTTTTTTTTTCCTTATTTACCCTGAAACTACTGCCCGTTCATTTAAGCATCATTTGTTCTTTTATGCTGCAGTAGAACATAAAAGATGTACCAAAAATAATCAATATAAATATAGTAATTCTGCCCATCTAAGTTATCTCAGCTTGATTTTTTATTTTTATGCTACTGAGTGATCCTAAATTCTGTCCAACTTTAGACAAAAAATTACTTCCATTTTCCTGCTCTGAGCCACGTCACATTTTCCAACTAATCCTTCTTAAAAGTACTAATTAGGTACATTACTGAATAGCTAAGTATCTTCTGTATTTTGACGATTACTGTGCACTACACATACTTATTAAATTATTCACTATGGCTCCTGTGTTTTTTTCTTCAAAGCTTCCCATGCATATAAAACACAGAATATGTGAAAAGTTTAGAACACAGTTGTAAAGATACACTGGCTTCACACTGACACAACTGGAACTTCGTCTGCCACTACAGAATATATATTGCTGTTTCTACATCCACCTTAATGTTTTAATAATACAAATAAAAATCAAAATAGAGTTAATGTGCTTATAGAGATCTCTTCTACTTTTCAATCTAATAATCATGCAAGTACAAACATAATGTCAGCCATTTATGTTCCTAAAAACACCAGGTAAAGGCACTATTACACAGGCATCTACTATGGTTGATTGCACATTATTGTCTACATTAAATCAGCATTAAAACCTATGTGTCTTTCAAACTATTAGCTTGAAGTACCTAATCTAAGCTAGGAATCAAGACCTCCTAAACATATTATGAAAATGAAGAGCAGTGTGCCCCTGAATCACTCTTCCAAAGAGACCACTTCACTGACGATAGAGACAGCAGAGGTTCCGATATTAGTTTCCTAGCATAAACTATGCCAATAAAATCATTAAAATAATTGTCAAAGAATTACACTGGGAACCAGGAAAATTCTTAGAACTCCCAGGTTGCCTTTCGACCCTGGATAAGTCTGTTCTCTATGCCAAAGTAGTATAAATGAATATATATTAAAAGGCAAAAATGTCTGTCAGTTAAAAGTCCTTTTTTAAAGGATTTAGAGAAGTATTTGCAGTAACAAAAATTTAACCAGATATGCAAAACAACTTCACTAAAGCATTTAACACTAAGCTAGTTCTGTTTCCACTGACAATAGGAGTAAGCTTATGCCATAACTGAATGCTCCTCCAACAACAACCAACAACAACAAAAAACAGGCCTACAAGTAACAATCATCCTCTTTTTCAGGAGCTGAAGAGTATTAAAAAGGAAGAGATTTTCTTTAGCACAGTACATTATACAGGGATGGAATCTCAGCAGACCTTGAAGTAAAAAGGTCTGTATTTCTTTACAGCAGCTGATGACCTAAAGCTTTCTTTTCAATGTTTATCCACATCAGTAGTACTTCTTCCTTACTCCAGAATCTTACCAAGGATAAAGAAAAAAATCTGAGTCTTATAGGAGCAGATCTCCAAAGTATGAGATAATTTACAGCTTTTTGTTCATTTATTCCAAACCATCCTCCTGAAATATTCCAGTCATCATATTATTTACACACTAAATAAGTCACGAAGCATACTTGTAATTAAGAATTTGTCTTAAATCCTCTATGCTTTGCCCAAAATTCAACGGCAAGATGGAAATATGCAAATATTATGGAAGTCTGTGAGGATAAAGTAATCTTGGTAAGATTTACTTCATATTGGTGTGATCCTTCTAAATTACTGAAGCTATCACTGAAAGCAACTGACAACCGAAAAGAGATATACGTATAAAAGAACCAGGCATTTAGCCTTTTCTGTCTTAAGATTAGTGTCAGAATGGGAAAAATTACAATAGCTATCACATTTATTAATAATCATCATTTCATAGCATCCAAGACAGAATGGCATTGTTTTCTTTTGCATAGAGAGAAAACACAGTATTTACATGGGATAGTTTTTGAAAGGCTATTTCTTCCCCTCAGATGAGATAACCCTTAATGTATGAAAGAAGGAGATAGAAGCTCCCTCTTAAGTGCAAACGCTGAGCCTGAATCTCTTGCAGAATCAGAAGATGAAGACTTCAAGAGGAGACAAGTGCTTAGCATCTGTTTACATATAAGTATGTGCTTGCAGCTCTGGGGAGTCGTAAGCCAGGCTTCTTCACTGCAGAAAAGCCGGACCATCCTCAGCATGCTGGAAAAGGCCTTCCTGAAGGCAGAAATTAATGGACAAAAGTGAACCAAACACACACCAAACAGAATGCATACCAAAAGTTATCTGGGCCTCTGTACTTTACAGGCCCTCAGAGCTAAAATGCATCATGGCTCCATCCAGCCAGGTGGAAGGAGAAACAAAACTCCCACGGATCTCAGAGCTTCATTTCCTATGAGATTCTTCATTTTTGGCAAACACATTTCAAACAACAGTTCACTAATAACTGATGAGGCTAAGGCCTATAATAGAACACGTGTATGTTACTTAATTCAGATCAGCACAAAATCACCTTTGAGGATGTGGACTGAAGCACTCCCTGCACCCAAACTCTGTAAGAAATCAATAACAGAGCAGGCAGTTTAACCTAGCTTTGATTGCAGCACCTTACAAACAAGACCATATCCTTTTTGTTCAGCAAGCAAAATTATGCACCTTAATTTATAAGCTGCAATTCAGCTTTTGTGAGTGAAATATCATCAGCAAGAGTAAAGAGTAAAGTGGCAGATGAGGGCAATTTTTTATGTAAAAGTATTTTAATATAAGTGTTTTTAAGCAACCAGCATTTTTTGACTCATTGTTTCTTTTGTTTCTTTTTTCCTCTCCATTCCCTTTCCCTTTAATTAAACCTTTCTCATCTCAAACCTCGAGTTCTCTGTGTTGTATTTTCTCCCCCCTCCTCTTTCAGGAAGGAGAGGGGGAGTGAGAGAGCGGTTGTGGTGGAGCTCGGCTGCCCACCTGAGTAAAACAGTCCTTTTTGGTGCCCAATGTGGGGCTCGAGGGTTGAGATAACAATAGCTTTGGTTGAAGCATTTACAACTAACATACAGGTAGTCATAATGTTCAGTTTTCTGGCAATATTTTTCTGTGTGGCTATGTTGTATGTAGTCCTTTCTCTGTTCTCTTTTTTTCCTTTACATCCGATCAGAGAAAGTGTTGAAGTCTGTGCTTGTTTTTTTTTGTTTGTTTGTTTGGTTTTGTTTTGTTTTGTTTTGTTTTGTTTTTCTTTATCATGTTGTGCTGTAACATACTGGCCTTCAGTTTTTTTGGTATTCAGGCCCAGCATTGTTACCTTTTGTTACTTTGTTACCATAACTTTTTGTTACATTGTTACCATTGTTACCATTGTTAACTGGTCTCATGGAGATTATCTTTTTGAAAATATTAAGAATTACAGCACCTTCTTTTTTGCCCCTAGCAGTCAATCAGTGATTAATATCAGGGGTGGTGCCTTCTACTTTTCTCCCTGTGGACTAAGTACAGCAGCCTTTCAGTATCTTGGATACCCTTGGTCAGATATTATCCTCCTATTACTAGGTCTAGTGTTTTTCTTCTTCCCCAAGGTAAAGCAATTTATTAAGAATATTATCCAAGGACCTGTCCCCAGACAAAGTAGTTGTGGGTGGCAAGGTGGCAAGGGGGATTTGGGCAGGTACCTATCACGGTTTTCTCCTCCAATGGTTCTTGATTCCACCCCTGAACTAGTACAAAATCCAAGAAAACTGGTAGAATGTTTGAAAGATATATGCCCTGTCCCTGGCAATACTAGAGAACTCCACCAGCTTGCTGCACTCTGCTGGGGTCTGGCTTACGCCTATCAAATGTCAATTAACATTGCCCAGCACCCTCAAGGGGATAGGGAAGTTCCTGACTTTGATGATGAGATAGCACACACTGTGACCACCCCAGAGGACCGACCATCTGTGTTATCAGTCGCCCCTATAGTAAAGACAAAACAGTGGAAACGGAGATCAGGTCGTTTAGTAAGGGAAGAAGCTCCTCCTAAGGAGAAGGGAGAAGAGGAAAAGGCAGGCAGCTCTAAAGCAGCATTATCACGGCAATATAAGGGAGAAGAGATCGAAATCATAAATGAATCAGAAACTACTCGATCTCTATCCTTGAGTGAGTTGCAAGAAATATGAAAGGCTTTCAGTCGTCATCCAGGTGAGCACATCCTTACCTGGCTGCTTCGATGCTGGGATAGTGGGGCCAATACCCAACAGCTAGAAGGCAATGAAGCCAAAGATCTGGGATCCCTCTCTAGAGAAAGGCTCATTGATAGAGTGATTGGAAGAGAAGCACAAGTTCTCAGCCTCTGGAGGCGACTCCTAGCAGCTGTGAAAGAAAGGTATCCCCATAAAGAATATATTGTATAACAAGTAAGCAAATGGACCACTATGGATAAGGGCCTCCAGCAGCTGCGGGAATTAGCTGTGCTGGAGATTCTTTATAGTGATTTAAACAATGTCCAGACACCTAAAGACCCTGATGAAGTCCAGTGCACAGCATCCAATTGGTGTAAGTTTCTACAGGCTGCACCCTCATCACATGCCAGCACATTGGCAGCAATGGATTGGGAGGAGGGGATGGGGCCAGCTGTGGACAACATGTCCAATCACCTTCATAAATATGAAGAAAATCTCTCTGCCCCAGTACAGGACTGCATTTCAGCTGTGGAGAGACTATCCCAACGGTTAGATGAACACATAGCTTCCTCCTCACCTAGATGGAAGAATCTTTCGGCCATCAAGCGCCAGCAGTCTCCGGCTCAAACAAGGGAGAATCCGGGACGCACACTGCGAGGTACCTTGTGGTTTTATTTACGTGATCACGGGGAAGATAAGAGGAAGTGGGACGGTGAACCGACCTCGGCCCTAGCTGCTCGGGTAAGTGAGCTATGGAAAGATATAGCAGCAACAAAGAGGGCACCTAGGAGGATTGCTGCCCCAGTTTCTGTTGGGCAGTCCCCCAGAGGCAGTAGAAGGGATAGTATTACTCCTGACCCTGACAAAGAGACTTCTGCTTCACACTTGGAAGAATTAATTGATAGATGCTCCAACCAGGACTAGAGGGGCCCTGCCTCTGGCCAGGTAGAGGAGAGGGACAACCATATTTACTGGACTGTGTGGATTCAATGGCCTGTGTACTGGGTCTGGCTGGAATGTTAACTTTCCCGGCAGCAGCCCATACAGTGCCATACTCTGTATTGTAGCTGGAACAGCAGTGTTATCACACCAGTGTTGTGTCTACTGCTGAGCAGCAGTGGCACAGCATTGGGCCTTTCTCTAACCCTCCTAGGGGGTGGGCAAAAAGTGAGGAGAGAAACATCACTAGGGCAGCTGACCTAAACCAATCAAAGGGATATTCCATACCATGTGATATCACACTCAGCAATAAAAGGTGGAAACAGGAAGAAGAGGGGAGGGGTGGGCTCTTGTGAAAACGTCGGTTCTCCTCCCGAACACCGGCTGCGTGTGTTGAGGCCTTGCTTCAAGGACGTGGTCAATCATCGCTCATTTGTGGGAAGCAGAGAGTAATTTCTTTCCTCTGCACTTCCATATAGCCTTCATTTATTTTGTTTGTTTGTTTTCCTCCCTTCTTTTTATTTTTCCTTTTCCCCTCCCTTTTCCCCTTTCCCTTTTTATTTCCCCTTAGTTAAATTGTTTACTTCATGGTAGTCTTTATTTAATTATTATTTTCCTTTAATTAAATTATCCTTTTCTCAACCCGTGAGTTGTTCTTTGCTTTACTTCTCCCCCTCCTCATCTAAAGGAGGGGGAGTGAGAGAGCGGTTGTGGGGTTTAGCTGCCCAGTACGGTAAAACCACCACAGCCTGGCACACCGGAACTGCAGAAATATAAAGCTTTAGTGGACACAGGCGCACAGTGTACCCTAATGCCATCGGGCCACCAAGGGGCAGAACCCATCTCTATCTCTGGAGTGACGGAGTGATCTCAAGAGCTAACTGTATTGGAAGCTGAAGTGAGTCTAACTGGGAATGAGTGGCAAAAGCACCCCATCATGACTGGCCCAGTGGCTCCGTGCATCCTTGGCATAGACTACCTCAAGAGAGGGTACTTCAAGAATCCAAAAGGGTACAGGTGGGCTTTTGGCATAGCTGCCTTGAGCACAGAGAAGATTAAGCATCTGTCTACCCTGCCTGGTCTCTCACAAGACCCTTCTACTGTAGGATTGCTGAGGATTGAAGAACAGCAAGTGCCAATTGCGACTACAACTGTGCACCGGCGGCAATATCGCACCAACCGAGCACTCCCTGAGTGCTGCAGTGCCAGACATGCTAGAACTCCAGTACAAACTAGAGTCAAAGGCAGCCAAGTGGTATACTAGAATCGATACTGCTAATGCATTTTTCTCTACCCCTCTGACAGCAGCATGCAGGCCACAGTTTGTTTTCACTTAGAGGGGCATTCAGTATACTTGGAGTCAATT
Organism: Aythya ferina; assembly: GCF_964211825.1. Lineage (NCBI taxonomy): Eukaryota > Metazoa > Chordata > Aves > Anseriformes > Anatidae > Aythya > Aythya ferina. Next base: position 74,714,771 of record NC_140297.1, on the reverse strand, counting down.
GCCCCAGGGGTGGAAACACAGCCCTACCATTTGCCATGGATTGATCCAGATGACACTGGAACAGGGGAACACTCCTGAACACCTGCAGTACATCGATGATATCATCGTATGGGGTAACACAGCAGAAGAAGTTTTTGAGAAAGGGAAGAAAATAATTCAAATTCTCCTGAAAGCTGGCTTTGCCATTAAACAGAATAAGGTCAAGGGACCTGCACAGGAAATCCAGTTCTTGGGGGTAAAATGGCAGGATGGACGTCACCACATTCCGACGGATGTGATCAACAAAATAACAGCAATGTCTCCACCAACTAGCAAAAAAGAAACACAAGCAGGTTACCCCTGCCGTGGGAAAAGGCAAACCCACTTGTGGGATTGTCTTTGCCCAAGGACCAGGGTATACCTGGTGGGTAATGCAGATGAGGATATCAAGTGTGTGCCTCAAAGATATTTGACCTTGAGATAAAACTAATCTGTAATCTAAGTTATAAGTTGTAGTAAGATGCTGCAGGATCAACAACAGGTCAACTATGCAAGGAACCGCACAAGTGCAACAGTGATGTGAGCTAATCTGGTGCTGGCGTCAAGAAAACCAACTTCGCCTGCCCTGAGTGACAACTTTGACGGATGAAGCTGAAACCATCAACAGTTTTTATGAACATTTTGGGAAAAGACCTATGGAATAAAGGGAAGTACGGACATATAAATGCTTCAAAGCACAGAAAAAAATGGTGATAGAACATCTATGTATTAAACTGTACCTGATTGTGACACAAATGTTACGGAATAAGGGGTGGAAGTTGTGTTGGGTCTGTCTGATCTGGAGTCACCTTTTCCCTGCAGCAGCCCACACAGTGCTGTGCTCTGTACTCGTAGCTGGAACAGCACTGATATCACTCCAGTGTTGTGTCTATTGCTGCGTAGTGCTGGCAGAGCATCAGGACTCCTTCCAAGCCCCCAAGAGCCAGCAGGCTGGGGGTGGGCAAATGATGAGGAGGGGATATCGCCAGGGCAGCTGACCTAAACCAATCAAAGGGATGTTCCATAACACCTGATGTCACACTCAGCAATAAAAAGGGGGGCTTTCATGGGGGAGGTGGCTGTTCCTCCTGAAAAACCGCTACGCATTTTGAGGCCCTGCTTCCCAGGACGTGGCAGAACATCACTTGTTGATGGGAAGTAGAGAATATTTATTTTTTTCCCTCTCTCTGTTCTTCCACGCGTAGTCATTGTTTCTTTTATTTCTTTTTTCCTCCCCATTCCCTTTCCCTTTAATTAAACCTTTCTCATCTCAAACCTTGAGTTCTCTGTGTTGTATTTTCTCCCCCTAAGTGATAAAAACAATAATAGAATTTTCATATTCTCATACTCTGCTTATTCTAGTAGCCTGCACTTGGCCAGGTCCCAGTGCTAAGGGCTGGCATTGATCACTCACTACTAACTTGTTTTTCCAAGACTATCCAGATCAGAACCCATTTCTGTTATTTTGTATCTGTGGTTTGTGGCAATGACTGAAGCCACAGAAAAGTACAGACCACCCTATAAAGCCCAAATAAATGTCTGATGGACCAGCTTAGTTCTCTAACATAGGTTAACAGAACATACAGGTGAGCCAAGTCAGCTTCACTGCACCATAAAAGCTAAGATGCTCTACCAAGCAAAGTCACCCAAAAAGGCTGAACCTTTGAACTTCCAACTTCTCTGAAAGAAAACAGCAAATGATCTGAAAAAGTGGAAAAACAAAAACAACCCCCTTGTGATGTATCCTTACAGTATGCAAAGTTAGCATGAATTTCCATTTGCTCTTCAGCAGTACTCCCAAACCCCTCAAAGACAGAAGAGCACATGATTCTCTACAGGAACATAGCCAGGTTGCTACAAAGCCACGATGCCCCAGCTGCAGTGAGCAAAGAGCCTGAGGGGACATGCTGTAAGCAGTTTATGTCTTATGTGAGCAGTTTCAGTTTTATTTTATTTCCCTTTCTGATTGCCTCCTCCAGTGTAAGGGTGAGGCAATGCACTGAGACTGTATTATATTTCATGTCAGTTGTAAAATGCTGTACAGTATTAATTTAGAAAAAGTTGCAGAACTATACTGACAGTAATGACAATACTCTCAGAAAAAAATAAAAAATAGAAAATAAAAGTAACTACTGTGTTCTTCCACTGTGATCACATTACCTATTTTTATTGTCCAACTTGAATAAAAGTTTATTTTAGCCCACTCCTTAGTAACTACTTTTTCTGTTACTACTTCCTTGAAGGTTCCAGATAATATACCGCTGGGACTTAAAAAACACCTAGTATTATTACACTTTTTTTTTTTTTTCTCAATTATATGAGATAACTGCTTTCCCAGAACTCCAAACATGATTTCTGCAGCTAAGAACAGTATCACACTGTTTCTTTTATAATTTGGAGCCATAGGGTTGTTTAATAGTAGTCTTCATTGTCTGAAGTATATAAATGATATATGATTTCTGTATACTGCAGCTCAACCATCAGCATCTATTTTTAAAATCTGTGTGGTGTGTCTTATTGTTGTAATCATTTCTTCTCCAGCTATATTTAGTCTGCAGTTTAAGTCAACATAGATGTCTCATCTCTAGCACACCTAGAAAACCACCCCATTGATTTACGCATTGTCTTAGACTTAGTTCAAAATAAAAGCAAGTTTGAACTCAAAATTTATTTCTCCAGATGTTCAAAATTACCAGTAAACCAAAGTTAATCAAAAACTAAAATCTCTTCAAAGTAATGGCTGCATTTGGAAGCTGACACATGATTTTCAAGCTTCTGAAACAATACTTTAATAGACACAGGATTACGTCCTGCTGCAGTATGCGAAAATTACTGACTTTGTTTTTAAGTGCGCTCCTATGCTAATAAAAATTAATAGCTCAAAGACGAATTATTCAGAAATTATTCAACCTATCACAGCATAAACTTGTTACAAAGCATCACATTCAAGAATGATAAAAAATCTTTCTACTTTAATTGGAACTTGAATCACCTTGACCTTTCCTAGCATAGAGCGGAGTGTCCCTCTGAACCAACAGCAGCATGTGCATCCTCATTCCGTTTTAATCAGAGCTCAATTTGGTTTTCTGTGTCTTGGCAATCAGTGCACTGCAGAGCAAGGAAACTGCAGAAATAAATGAGATGTTGCCTTGTTCCAGCTGATTAAAACATGATTCAAGGTGACTTATAGGTGACACTACAAGTTGTCAGAACAGCAGTGTACTTTATGAAGGAAAAAAAATGTGTGAGGGATGTTTATTTCCCCTATCTAAGATAAGTGACAGAGTTGAAATGAGAGCACTGGTGTGTCCATGAAAATATATCAGTGTTTAAAGAATCCTATTATTAGACACAGTGGAAACTACATCTTGGATAAGCCTTCCATACTGTGGGTAATTATCACAAGCCAGAATGCTAATTGCTTTTCGATCTGCTCAGTGCCTCCAATGAGTCCTGTTGAGGGCTACTGGGGCTGTACCAGACACTAACACTTAATGAAAGAAAGTTTATCAGAGTACATCATCAGCTATTACTATGAGCAGAACAGGAACAACACACTATAAAATGAAATGGAAAAAAATACAAAAGATGAAGAATGAAACAAAAACCGTTTTAATTACACTTTCTTTTCAGATGCTAAGTAACTGTGTCTTCATCACACAAGCAACTGAATTCAAAAATGGTAAAAATTTGCATATTATTGCTTACTTACCTGAAATGATTCAATGTTCAAATATTTCTGACATATTCTATTTACAGGGAAAAAAAAGTCCAGAAATCTATCCATCAGCTAAGATTTTCACAGAATGACAGTACTGAAGGGGTTGGAAGGGACCTCGAAAGATCATCAGGTCCAACTCCCCCGCCAAAGCAGGATCCTTAGAGCAGGCTGCCCAGGTAGGCATCCAGACAGGCCTTAAATATCTCCAGAGAAGGACACTTCACAACCTCCCTGAGCAGCCTGTTCCAGTGCTCCATCATCCTCATCGTGAAGAAGTTCTTCCTCATGTTGGTGCGGAACTTCCTGTGTCCACATAGATGTGGACATTAACCCTTGTCCTGTCCCTGCAAACCACTGAAAAGAGGTTGGCCAAGTCCCTCTGTCTCCCACATCTCAGGTGTTTGTACACATTGATGAGATCCCCTCTCAGTCTTCTTTTCTCCAGGCTGAACAGACCCAGGTCTCTCAGCCTTTCTTCATAGGGAAGATGCTTCAGGCCCCGTATCATCTTTGTGGTCCTCCACTGGACTCTTTCCAGGAGATCCTTGTCTTTCTTGTACCGGGGAGCCCAGAACGGGACACAGTACTCCAGGTGAGGCCTGACCAGGGCAGAGTAGAGGGGGAGGATCACCTCCCTTGACCTGCTGGCCACGCTCCTTTTAATGCATACCAGGATCCCATTAGCCCTCTCGGCCACAAGGGCACAGTGCTGGCTCATGGTCAATCTGTCATCCACCAGGACCCCCAGGTCCTTCTCCTCAGAGCTCCTCTCCAGCAGGTCATCCCCCAGCCTGTACTGATACATCCAGTTGTTCCTTCTCAGGTGCAGGACTCTACACTTGCTCTTATTAAACCTCATTTGGTTTCTTCCTGCCTATCTCCAGCTGGTCCAGGTCTTGCTGAATGGCAGCACAGCCTTCTGGCATGTCAGCCACTCCTCCCAGCTTTGTGTCATCGGCGTACTTGCTGAGGGCAGACACGATTCCCTCATCAAGGTCATCGATGAAATGTTGAACAAGACCAGACCCAACACCAACCCCTGGGAAACACCGCTAGTCACAGGCCTCCAGCCAGACTCTGCTCCGCTGATCACTACCCTCTGAGCTCGGCCAGTCAGCCAGCTCTCAACCCACCTTGCTGTCCAGGTAGATGACATCCACTGCTCTCCCCCTATCTACCCAGCTCGTGATGCCATCAGAGAAGGCAACGAGGTTGGTCAAGCACAACTTCCCCTTCGTGAATCCATGCTGACTACTCCTCATAACATTCTTCTCTCCCAATTGCTTGGAGATGGCATCCAGAACAAACTGCTCCAATACCTATCCAGGGACAGAGGTGAGACTGACTGGCCTGCAGTTTCCCAGATCCTCCTTCCTGCCCTTCTTGAAGACTGGAGTGACATTGGCTATCCTCCAGTCTTCAGGCACCTCTCCTGTTCTCCAGGACTTTTCAAAGATGATAGAGAGCGGTTTGGTGATCACATCTGCCAGCTCCCTTACCACATGAGGATGCATCCCATTGGGCCTACTCAGATGCTCCCAAACCACTCTCACGTCCACCAGTGGGGAGCCCTCCATTTCCCAGACCCTTTGTCCTATTGCCAGGAGCGAGGAGTCCTGGGGAAGTGTCACAGAATCACAGAATCACAGAATTTCTACGTTGGAAGAGACCTCAAGATCATCAAGTCCAACCTCTGACCTAACACTAACAGTCCTCCACTAAACTATATCCCTAAGCTCTACATCTAAATGTCTCTTAAAGACCTCCAGGGATGGTGACTCCACCACTTCCCTGGGCAGCCTGTTCCAATGTCTAACAACCCTTTCGGTAAAGAAGTTCTTCCTAAGATCCAACCTAAAACTCCCCTGGTGCAACTTAAGCCCATTCCTCCTCGTCCTGTCACCAGGCACGTGGGAGAACAGACCAATCCCCACCTCTCTACAGCCTCCTTTAAATTAACAGAATCACAGAATCACAGAATTTTCTAGGTTGGAAGAGACCTCAAGGTCATCGAGTCCAACCTCCAACCTAACGCTAACAGCCCTCCACTAAACCATATCCCTAAGCTCTACATCTAAACGTCTTTTGAAGACTTCCAGGGATGGTGACTCCACCACTTCCCTGGGCAGCCTGTTCCAGTGCCTCACAACCCTTTCAGTGAAGAAGTTCTTCCTAACATCTAACCTAAAACTCCCCTGGCTCAACTTAAACCCATTCCCCCTCGTCCTGTCACCAGGCACGTGGGAGAACAGGCCAACCCCCACCTCGCTACAGCCTCCCTTGAGGTACCTAAAAAGAGCGATAAGGTCACCCCTGAGCCTCCTCTTCTCCAGGCTGAACAAGCCCAGCTCCCTCAGCCGCTCCTCATAGGACTTGTTCTCCAGGCCCCTCACCAGCTTGTCGCCCTTCTCTGGACTTGCTTGAGCACCTCTTGTAGTAAGGGGCCCAAAACTGAACACAGTACTCAAGGTGCGGCCTCACCAGAGCTGAGTACAGGGGGACGATCACCTCCCTAGCCCTGCTGGCCACACTGTTTCTTATGCAAGCCAGAATGCCGTTGGCCTTCTTGGCCACCTGAGCACACTACTGGCTCATATTCAGCCAACTATCAACCAATACTCCCAGGTCCTTCTTTGCCTGGCAGCTCTCCAACCATTCCTCTCCCAGCCTGTAGCTCTGCTTGGGGTTATTGCACCCCAGGTGCAGGACCCGGCACTTGGCCTTGTTGAACTTCATGCAGTTGACCTCAGCCCATCGGTGCAGCCTATCCAGATCCTCCTGCAGAGCCTTCCTACCCTCGAGCAGATCGACACATGCACCTAACTTGGTGTCATCTGCAAACTTACTGAGGTGTCCTTGAAGCAAAGACTGAAGCAAAGAAAGCATTCAGTATCTCTGCCTTCTCAGTGTCTCCCGTGACCAGGACACCCCCCTCATTCAGCAAGGGACCCACATAATGCCTAGTCTTCCTCTTGCTGTGTACATACTTGAAAAAACCCTTCTTATTATCCTTTATCTCTTTTGCAAGCCTCATCTCTAGGTCAGCTTTAGCCTTCCTTGTCACATCCCTGCAGGCCCTGACAACACATCTATACTCCTCCCAAGAGGACAGGCCCTTTTTCCACATTTCATAGACCTTCCTCTTCCTTTTGATCTTATCAATGAGCTCCTTGCTCATCCATGCAGGTTTCCTGCCCCCTTCCCTGATTTCCTATTCCTCGGGATGCACTGATCCTGAGCATGGAAGAAGTGCTGCTTAAATGTAGCCCAGCTCTCACAAGCACCCTTGCCTTCTAGCAACCTATCCCATGAGATATCCCCAAGCAGGTCCCAGAAGAGGTTGAAGTTGGCTCTCCAAAAGTTCATGGTTGCAATCCTGCTTTTAGCCTTACTTCCTTTGCCTAGTTCCATCTGGAACTCCACCATCTCATGGTCGCTGCATCCCAAGCTGCCCCCAACCTTCACATTCCTAACAAGCCCATCCCTGTTGGTAAGGACAAGGTCCAGAAGCAACCCCTGCCTCATCGGCTTCTCCACCACCTGCATCAGAAAATTATCTTCAACTCATTCTAGGAACCGTTTGGACTGCGCGTGCCTGGCCAAGTTGCTTACCCAACAGATGTCTGGGTAATTGAAGTCCCCCATGAGAACCAGTGCCCGGGATCATGAGGCTACTACCAGCTGCTTGTAGAAGGCCTTATCAACTTCCTCCTCCTGATCTGGTGATCTGCAGTATACCCCCACAACGGTGTCCCCCATACCAGCCCACCCCTTAATTCTCACCTACAAGCTCTCCACTTGTCCTTCACCCTCCCCCAGGTGGAACTGGGTACACTCTAATTGCTCCTTCACATAAAGGGCAACCCCACCCCCTCACCTCCCCAGCCTGTCTTTCCTAAAGAGGACATAGCCCTCCATGAGAGCATTCCAGTCATGTGAGCTGTCCCACTACGTCTCTGTGATTGCAATGAGATTGTGGCCCTGCGAACAAACACAGATCTCGAGCTCATGCTGTTTATTTCCCATGCTCTGCACATTGGTATACAGGCACAATAGGGAAGCAGCAGACACAGCTACCCCTGGAGGGATGCAAGAAGAAGATTCTGGATGGATATCGGGATCATTACCTTCTCTGAGGAGCATACGGACAATTCTGTGGGACAACTCAGAGGTTTTTCCCTACTATCTTCAACAGTTACAGCAGTGACAACTTCACCCAGCCCTTCTCTGTCACTTTTAGCTCCCCTCCCTTCCCCCATCAAACCTAGTTTAAAGCCCTGGTAATTAGCCCAGAGAGCTTGCTCCCCAACACACTTGTGCCCCACTTGCTGAGTTGTAGTCAGTCAGCAGACCACATACCCGGCATCTCAAAGAGCTCCCCAAGATCAAAATACCCAAATCCTTGGTCCAGACACCACCCCCTCAACCAGTTGTTCACCTGTCCCATTCTCCTTTTTTTGGGTACCGGTCACCCAGAGGGAGGACAGAGGAGAACAGAACCTGCACCCCTGATCCCTTCAACAACCTCCCCCAGGGATGCAAAGTCCTTTTTAATATTCCTCATTTTTGTAGTTGCAGCTTCCCAGGATACAACCTGAATGACAACAAGAGGATAGTAATCCTCCAGTTTAATGAGCTGTGGCAGAGCCTTCCTAACATCTCTGACACATGCCCCAGGAAGACAGCACACCTCTCTGGGTAGGTTATCTGGGTGACAAATGGTAGCCTCAGTGCTCCTCAGCAAGGAATCTCTGATCACTAAGACTCTCCATTCTTTTTTTTTTTTTTTTTTGGCACTGGTTGTGATTCAGTGCTCCGCTTGGCCCTGATCCATATGCTCAGTACTTCCCGCAATCTTGACATGCTTTGCAGGTTTGCTTCCCAGGTTCAGACTACTGTCCAGACCCTCAACTTCATCCTTTTCCCACCTGAGAAGGGAGTCGCCTACAATGATTACCCTTCTGTCTTCCTTGGTGGAGGCAGTCTTGAGGCATGGAGTTGACTTCCTCACCCTAGGCATTCTCATGGGTACACATTCTACCTCAGGCTCACTCACCAGTCTCTCAAACCTGTTGTGTAAGGGCACCTGGGAAGGTGGGGCCGGTAGCAGGGGTCATTGCCAATGGAGACAGGCAGGGACCTGTCTCCATTCCTCCTCAACTCCCAGGTCCCCTCCCTCTGCCTGACTGTGACAGGGCAGGGGGTCCACCCCCATTTGGGGCATCTCAGCCCAGTACCTCGCCTTCAGGCTTGGCAGGGAGTTGCTCCACCAGTCTGTCTCCTGCTCACACTCCCTGATGACCGTCAACCTTTCCACCTCCTCCTTGAGTTCTGCCACCAGGCGGATCAAGTCATCCACCTGCTCACATGTCACACACACGGTGTCTCTGCCGCCCTCTGAGGGCACCAACAGGCTTAGGCACTCCTTGCACCCAGAGACCTGAACTGCCCCATTTTTGAGCAGGCAGTCAGTTTGGGTCACCACAGACTTTCTAGAAAGAGCTTTCTGCCTAGTGCAGACCATGGCGGTTTAGCTAAAGGCAGACAGCTGATAGATGAACTGTTCTGATCAGGGATGGACGCTCTGCCCCACCTGAGCGTGCCCTGCCTGCACTAACTGCCATGTGAACTGCTGCACCCCACCCTGTTTGCCTGTCCTGGTCGCTTTTGCTCCCCAGGGGCAGCTTTTGAACGTCAGGGTAGAGGGGGCGCTGCTGGTTCTTCCATCCATGCCTCATCAGCCTCCTTTTTTTTTCACTTTCTTGTGGAAAACAAATAAATAAATAAATACAGAGAAATTATTTTCCAGAACGACTCGTCTTCCATAGCCTGCCTGAGACTTCAGAAGATATGTGGAATAGAAGATAGGTATTTTTTATGCAGAATGACTAGTCCACTAAAAATGATCTTTCCAAAGAACAGTGGGGACATTCCCAGATTTTTCCATTATAAAATATTTGCTTACTTATAGTTAGATCTTTTCTTTATAAGAACATCAGTCATGAACTCAAGTAACAATGTAGACAATTTTCATAGAAAGCATTGCATTCTGAGTATTGTTAAAACATGGTAAGATATTATGACTGTTTTCAAGACAAAACAACAAGTGACTCAAGTTGTACTGAGTCTGCAGAAGAGGAAGAAACACAACTCAAGGGTCAGTGCAAATTCAGATTAAAATACAGAAGCTTTCTCCCCCATAAAAATATTAAAATAAAATAAAATAAAATAAAATAAAATAAAATAAAATAAAATAAAATAAAATAAAATAAAATAAAATAAAATAAGCTGCAGGGAAGCAGTTTGCAGTGCTGCAGGAAGGCAGCAGCAACAAAATTATAGCGGCACCATAAGCTATGTATTGCACTGATGCATACTTTGTTTTGCCTATTTTTCTGATCTTTGATTTAAGTGAAAAATAAGTAACTGTAGTGATCAAGGAAACAGAGAAAAATGTTTTCAACTGGTTCTCCAAAAGTGTATCAGTTCTCTATGCCGGCAGTTTTGAGTGTGAAGGTCGAAAGAGCAACAACAGAGAACACAAGTAAGACCAGTAAGTTAAGGACCTCAACAGTAGTAAAAAAAAAGAGTAAAATAGTAGTAAAAAAAAAGTAAAAGTTGAAATAGCTTTGAAAATGAAAACAAACCTGAGTAAAACAAGTGAAGAGATTGTATCACAAAACTTGAACAGATATTAGTATTTGTGCATGGGTGTTTTCTTTCACCTTTAAAAGAAAGCACCTTGCCATTCTTCAGCTGCCATTTCAAACAGTAAGACACCATATCCAAAACAATGATTTTAAACCTATTTCTCATGAAGTCTTTAAGTCCTTGTGTTTCACTAGATCTGATGAAGAAAACAAACCTATTGTCAGTAGGCTTCTTTGATCTTAAAAAAGACTGGACTTCAAATGAAAAGCTTTTACGGTTCTAAAACCAGAAAAACAGACAGGTAAATCACAAATCTCACAAATCCTAATAAATATATTATACGTATTTATCTATCTATATATGCAAATAAACATTAAGAAAATAAAGCAGAAAATAAACATTAAGATCTTCATGTCATTGGAATTTTCTGTTTCTTCTTGTAGAGAGACTATAGATACTGACATTATACATCCTAACCTCTACTTCTCATAGAATAAGCACAAACTTTATTTCTAATGAATATTTTTAACACCTGAATCGTTACATTAACCTTACATTGTTCCATCTCCAGGGCAATCTCATCCTTCCTCAGAAAAGGTGACCTACTTCTGAGATGCGGTCTAACAATTCGGTTGTACAGTGAAAATACTTCTTTTCTTTTCCTTTTTCTTTTCCTTAAAATAGTCTATTTGCTTTAAAAATCTCCTGCCCTCGTTCTCTCTTTTGATCCAAGTAAACTTCTGACAGCTTGTCTTAATATCAAATATTATGGCAAATAAGATAAATATGCCTCAGCAGCGACAATAACATTATTCTTTGAATTCTTGGTACAATCAGTCAACACAAATGTTTCATTTCATACATCATTTACCACTTCTATAGGAATTGCAGAAGATTCTATGAATGAATTCCAAAATGAAAATTTCATAGTAGCAGGGAATGCAGGATACATGTGTAATATTACCTTTCACCAGTTCTTTCTACTTCTCATCATTGTGATCCATAGAATACCTCCCCTTAGGGATTATACCTTGGAATGAAAGCTACAGAAATCCCACATAAAGGAAAAAGAAAACATTCAGCGAGAAAAGATGCATCCTCTCCTTGGTACAAACACTGAAATAAAGGTATGACTTCAGCCAAAACTTAGTGCCCTTAAAGCACTGTTATCTACCTATGTTCAGTCATATTCTTCCCCCATTTTGCTCTTTTAAGAAATAGAAGTTAACAGCACTATGGCTGAAAGGCTATAGAGAGACCTTTAAAGACACGTGCCACATTGCAACACGAAACCGTAAAACTTAGAAAATCTCTTACAAGGAATTCATCTCAATCTGATCTGAGCTAGTTTCAATGGCACAATATCTAGTTGTGCTGACCACATCACCCAGGCAGAAGGATGATGAATCTGCTTAAAATGGAAACAACAAGTCAGAAGATAAGGACAATTTTCTCTACCCATCCTCTGTTCCTCCCATATTTTCCACCAAAATATTAAACAGAAGTGATAGTTTTGGATATCAGAAAAAATAAAAATTCTTCTGAAGTCTGAATGCTTTTTTTTTTTTTTCAGTCCCTCATACGTATTTTTCTTGGCGATATTTGGAGATTAGTATGTAAGAATTAAGCAGATCAATATGGCGAATTCATATTTAGATAGATAGATAGATAGATTAATACTGTGACCACACTAGTCTTTCAGTGGGTTTGATAGCAACTCTGGCTTGTATAGTTGACTAATGTCCAAACTAGAGTCATTCCAAAAGTATTTTGAAAGCCTCTGCACATAAGGAAGTATGTGCATGTTGGTTTTTTTCATTCATTTCTGAGCTGCATGATAGCCAGTTCAATCAATTTAATCAAAGGTGGAAGCCAGATAGATAGCGAAATATATGCTTATTTCATGCAGGCACATTCTTCCTGTCTGTTATCTCATTGCATTAGTTTTCCTAACCATGTTGTATCATGATGGTTTTTGGAAGTGGTTTGGATGCTGTACCATATTGTCAGCCTGTCAATGCTGCAATGCGCTTACTACAAAGTTAAATTTACAGTAATAACCTGTTGCTGATGTGAGCAGTGAGCTATAAGGCTCTCTAGGGCAGGTAGTTTATCATCTCTGCTCTCACACTGGTATGCCTGGGTCATACTCTTCTCCACTGAAAACTCCCCTGGAGGCAAGGAGTGTGTATGGTTTAAAGTCACCACCAAGTCAAAAACCACCATAAAAGTAGTCCACTCCACTTCTGCCCTGTAGAAGAAGGTGATTCAGAACCTATTAAAGAGAGTCTTACTCTTACCCCATGCCACCCCAGTGACTTCTATCCAAATTCTCTAAGGCGTTACTAGAAAAACTGAGCAGAATTCACACATATTTTACTGCAAAATCTCCAAGAATACAACAAAAGTTTTTTTTAATATTATTTATTTATTTACTTTTATTTTATGTCCCTTTGCTCAAGGAAGCCAGGGCTTTGAAGAACCACCGAGGTTAACTGTGACCAGATCCAGCAGGTTCAAGCTACACAATGTAGTCCACAGTAGTATGTTAGAGTAGCTCAGAGTATTTCAGAAGAAACCCTCTTCTGCAGGAACTCATAACTCAAGCCAGCACCCCGCACTTTATATCTCTAAACAACATTATGGAATTCTCTATCCATGAAGGCATAACCTATGAAATTACCATATAAACATTTATTCAGTGTTTTTTAAACCATATGAAGTGTAACAAATTAACGGCTGATTTGAACAGGCATAAGCAATTACCAAGGTTAAAAGATAAGGAAAGTGAAGAGAAAAATAAACTAACAGAACTTTGAACTTTATATGTCATGAAATTGTTGCTGCTTTCAGAAACGGTAGCATTTTCAAATAGAAGATTGTATCTCTTTTTTATCTCCTTTTACACTTTTTTTTTTAATTTTCTCCAGTGTCCAGGTTTACAAAGGTCAGGTGCCAGTATGATCTAGAATAAGACCATTTGTTACTGACTTTGAAAGGTTACTGAGGGGGGAACGTTAGGCATAAGAAGCCTCCGGGAATGCATCTGACTCCTTTGTTTCCTAATAGATCTGATAACTCAGTGAAAGACAAAACTGTTGAATTCTTTCCAGACAACATATCAGGATATCAAATGAGTCAAATTACAAACACATTTTTGCCCAATTTCATGACTAACTTTCTTCATACTCTAATGCTTATTAGGGATGCTGTGCACAGTACCTGGATATCATACATAAACAACAATTCAACCTTCACAAGCCCTCCTTAATAAAATAGAAAGGATATTACAGTAGAGAAGCAACTGAAATTGACATTCATCACAGTACTGCTGCAATTTTCTACCCTTCTATCATCAGGCCACAGTGATAATCAGGGTTAACATGAGGAAGAGAAAATATTATCCAGGTGTCTGAAATAGCAGAGTCTAGTCGTATTCAAAGGGCTTTGAATATTAAAACAAAAATCCTCACTGGGGTTCCAGTGGGAAACCAAAGCAGAGTACAAAGAGTTTTGGCTGCGTGTTCACAGTAACCTGACTTGCTAAACAATGGGGCTGCTGTGCTTTGTACCCAGCAGAGTTTCTCAGGGAATGTATATCATTGGAAAGGTACGAACTAAAGAAATCAAGCTTAGTATGTTTGGACTTCAGGAGTCTAATATTGTGCAGTGCTAATCAGGATTGGGACAAAATTTTGAGATGAATAATTTATTTGCCCAAAGTGCAAGTGAAAGTCATCTGAACTCTTTCTGAATAGTTTACTCACACAAAAAATAAATATATCTGCCAATTTACACATTTTCCTTGGGTCAAATAAGACATTTTCTGGGAATTGGAAAAAAAAAAAGTTTTGTTTTGTTTTATTTTTTTCCTCTAAATTTCAACCACCAAACCAATCAACCATTCACACAAGAAAAATCAATATCTGGCTGTTTGCCATAAAACACATATACTTCAACCCTAATAACAGATATCCAAAACACCACGGTGTAGTCCTGACTAGTAGCTGATAACTATCATTTGAAAAACAGAAGGGACTTGATGTAGAGATGTTGTGTTCAATTTCTTCTTGAAACAGAATATTGTCCCAAGTGAAGTAGACTGCTGCTTTTGCAAACTCATGCGGAGAAATCAGGTGTAATTCTGAAACTCATACTTCTTAAAGTTTTAAGAATGCTTTTTCTACACCACATTTTTTCTACTACCATAAGGAAAAATATTTTTAGCAAAATTTTAAAATAGAGAAACATTTAATTATAATTATTGAAATTGATATACCAACGAAAAGAAGTGTTACTTTTCAATTTCAAGGAGCAATTTGGACAGAAAAGAAAAGAAAAGAAAAGAAAAGAAAAGAAAAGAAAAGAAAAGAAAAGAAAAGAAAAGAAAAGAAAAGAAAAGAAAAGAAAAGAAAAGAAAAGAAAAGAAAAGAAAAAAGAAAAGAAAAGAAAAGAAAAGAAAAGAAAAGAAAAGAAAAGAAAAGAAAAGAAAAGAAAAGAAAAGAAAAGAAAAGAAAAGAAAAGAAAAGAAAAGAAAAGAAAAGAAAAGAAAAGAAAAGAAAAGAAAAGAAAAAAGTAAAAAAAAAAAAGTAAGGATACTTCAAGATTCTAGAGACTTGTTAAGTTCTTGATTTACATATTATTTCACATGTTACATACATTTTCATAACTAACTTAAGTGTCTACATACTTACTACATAAGTGTCTATTTCAGCCATCTGGGAGTCTACAGTGGCAAATTCACAAGGTTATGTCAAATTCCTCTTATCCCTGGAACATTTTTTCTTGCATTATGCCTGTCAGACATGCTACATTCTCAGAGAATGAATTCCTCAGACTTTTCATCCCTAATCATTAAAAGTAAACTCTCTCTGATTGTTTAAAATTGAGACAATACACGATTTTGATAAAGGCTGGAGGTTTTTTTTTTATTATTATATAAAAACAGATATATCCCAAAACAGGTAGTAAGAAAGCAGAGAATCAAATCTCTAGTTTCTCTGACTCTTCCAAACATTTCTTCAGTGGCTGTGCTGATTCTGCTAAGAAATGCATAGACTGTGAGTCTGTCAGCAAGCCAGGTCACTTGGTGAGATTAAACACAACCTACAGTAGACTAATCGCTTCCAAGGCAGGCTTGAATCAGCTAGTCAGGCATTTTGTTAAAATGACTAATCACACAGACAGGCTGTAGCAAGGATCTTAAATGTAGTGCACAAAGAATTATTACAAGTTCTTTTAAATATAACAGATAAAAAAGAATTTTTAACTTGCTTTTTACAGTAAGATAAAAACAGAGTATCTTGTTTTTAGTAATGTGTATGGTGTATAGGTCATTAACAGGTTTCCAGATGACACAATGGCTACATTTTAGCATCTTAGATAGCGTACGGAAAGGTTTTTTTGGGGTGCTGGTTTGGACTCCAGGTCTTGCTTGGACCTCTGACACCTGATGCAGAGACAGAACAAAATATAGCAGTGCTATACAGTCAGATCACTATGCCTCAGCACAGTGTGCTTTAAGTTGTATTGTACAGAATTCCAGAACATGCTGCAAGAAAAAAAGTCTAGACCAGGGTACAACCAAGCTGGAAGCAAACCGGAATGTTAAAGAAAATTCCAATTATAGAAAACAAGCAAATGCTTTCCATTCAAAGGACCTGTGAGTCTGTGTTCCAGAAACAAAGAACTGTAAAAACAGATTTATATATATATATGTGTGTGTAGGTATATATATATGTTGATTTGCTGGAATTACAGGCAGAAAAGAAGGAGTAACAACTAAGTCCATCTAGACTTGAAGGAAAACAGGTCAAAAGCACAAGCTCACCAACTACATCTTCATGGAGATACAAAAAGTTTCTTGCAACAATTCAGTGACTTGACAGAAGCTCGTCACAGCCAAAAGATGCAGTGGTCACGTATATATTTTTTGAGACTACTTAACATCATCTTAGTTCTAACACAGTTATTACTACTAGCAAAATATTAGTTGTTCTAGTTTTGCCCACCAATAATCAGCAGAGGGCAGTGGCAATGCTGTTTAGCACACTGAAGGGAAGGATTTTTACCTGATGCCCACACATTTGCTTCATGCAGTTGGCAACACTGATCTAGATATTATTTACTGATAAACTAGTTTTCTTTGTAATAAATTTCAATTGAATGAATTCCATGGTGGTGCAAACAGATGTACTGAATCTGTACATATATCTGTAATTTTTACTTTTCAAGGGATCTGAAAGTCAGTATGTGGTCATCACATGTGCTTGAACTGTATGTTATGGAGACAAAAGAAGGACTGAATAAAAGGGAAAACCTTTGTCAGGCTTACTCTGCTTCCTTTGGAAAGTGGTTATGCAGACCTTTAAATGCAGGTTCCTCTTTTAATTTCTCAAGTAATTCAAAAGTCTCCTGGAAAGAGTCCAGCGGAGGACCACAAAGATGATACGGGCCCTGGAGCATCTTCCCTATGAAGAAAGGCTGAGAGACCTGGGTCTGTTCAGCCTGGAGAAAAGAAGACTGAGAGGGGATCTCATCAATGTGTACAAATACCTGAGATGTGGGAGACAGAGGGACTTGGCCAACCTCTTTTCAGTGGTTTGCAGGGACAGGACAACTTCCTGTGCTCCACAAAAGGGAGCACAGAAAGTTCCACACCAACATGAGGAAGAACTTCACGATGAGGATGATGGAGCACTGGAACAGGCTGCTCAGGGAGGTTGTGAAGTGTCCTTCTCTGGAGATATTTAAGGCCCGTCTGGATGCCTACCTGGGCAGCCTGCTCTAAGGATCCTGCTTTGGCAGGGGAGTTGGACCTGATGATCTTTCGAGGTCCCTTCCAACCCCTTCAGTGCTGTGATCCTGTGATTCTGTGAAAGTTGCCATGATCTGAAACAAACATTACCTAGTATTTACCTTCTGGCAGCTTAAAAAGAACAGCTTAATGTAATGCAGCTATGTGAAAACCAGGCTACAGAATGAATTTTTTGTTTGTTTGCAAATCTACTGATGTTTGTTTTATTCCCATGAAACTGGCGTGAACAACTGTTTGCTGGTGTGTTATGAAGTAAATGAAATCTGCATAATTCAGTGACAGTAATTTCCTAAATAGATCCAAGGACATTTAGGCATAGTTTGTGAAATTAATGACTTCCACTGACATTTAAAGAGAGGACATCAGTACTCCTTCATTTGATGACACTTCATTTAAAGTTGTAGGGATTGGATTCCTTCTAAAGCTCTTGAGCCATAATTGATAGAGGTAGGAAAAAACCTATAGTTGTTCTCATATCGTACCATCTATATTTGTAAGATATAAGAAAAGCATCCTATTGAAAAATTGCTAGTTTATTTAAAATGTATTTGATACATTTGTTTCTAGAGTAAAATCCATGAATTGATACTATCTAGATATATAAACAGACATAGTAGACACAAGAATAAGTTATTTCATCCAACTTTTTTCAGTAACTATTCGTGCTACATAAAATTAGAAAGACTAACAATTTGCTAGCCAACATAACTTAAAACAGAATATCGAATTTGTTCTTAACCTTATCTACTTTCTTCTTGAATAAAGTCAAAATCCGAAATGTTCAGCTCTTATTTAGAAATTCACTATAAATAAGACTTTGATTCACATCTAGATATCAAAATGTGACTCACTAATTTCATAAAAATATAGTTGCACACCTGCTCTAAGCCATTTTAAATGTCCTAATTTAATTTTTTAAGGCAAACCTAGCAAATAATAAATGATTTAGCTTATGCATAGCTCTAAAAACAATACATCAGTACAACATTTTTAGATCTTTCCAGCTATGCTGCATTGATAATAATAAAAATTTTAAAATGCCAGTAATTTGAGTATGAGAGAAGATAAAAACTTCTGTTTTGAAAAGAGTTACAAATAATGCAGAAAGGAAAAAAAAACAACTATATAGATGGCCAACTCTAATATGAACATCTGACCACACTGACAAATTCATGATGTTCCCCAAGTGCTGAATATTTCTTAACACATTACATTAAGCTGAAGTACTAAATTAGAACTAATAAAAAGTAGGGTTCATAAGTCCACATTAAGTAAGGGGTACAGTAGGTGGGGAGGATACACTGAAATATGGTAAAAAAGAGTTCTACGGAGTCTAACTAATTCATGTGCACTCTTTTTAATGTTACAATAAGGCCATTGTCAAACGTTATATATTTTTAATCTTCAACAAGGTCAGCAGTTTGCCTTCTACTTATTGTGACTATTCCTTTATAGTGCTTAACAATTTGTACCCAAAGAATTCAGCATTGGTGTAGAGTTTTTATTATAGGACTTATGAATACATTACACCTCTCACTGCCGTAATTAATCTTTTAATTGCCTGATACTACTTCAGCAGAAAAAGTTAGTTAATTAATGCAGACACACATGTCTTTGCCTACTAATGGATTTCCTTTTGAAATTGCATGGAAATAGTTTTAGTGATTACTGTTTAGGATTTACAATGCCTACAATCAAACACTGATATCTTTGTTTTGATAATTTTTATATTTTTTTTTCCACTCTTAAAAGAAGTTAGTTTCTGCTTCTGATTTCTTTCCTAGCTCCCCATGGCAAACATACATTCACCATGGACATTTCTGATTGCCTGAACCATTAAAATCAAGGAGTGCTGTGCTCATTTCTTGTGACCTGTGACACAGACAAGTTAGTTTCTCAGGACTGCTCTGTATCTTGACTAAGAAAAATTATCTCAGTCTTCACTAAATGCCTACTGGCTGCATGGATTCAAAAATAAGTCTGGAAGTAACACCATTGGAAAAAAAAATAACAGCAGCAGAACATATGGCAAAAGGGTAAGGTCTCCACTGAAATGCACAGCTAGGTTTTGTAGTAACAAGAAGTCTGAAAAAAAAAAAAAATCAGATTTGAAATCAGTTACTATTAGTGTAAACATCTACACAAAGTGCTTGAAAGCAAAGAGAAAATACTTATAAACCCAAATTCCCAATCCCAGGTGCCAAAAGAAAAAAAAAAAGTGTTTCAATCCAAACATGAGGCATCCCATCAACTTTGTTGTATTTTTTAAATTTACATATCAATTATGGGATGAAAATATGAATTTTCAATTATCACTTTGAAATGTGCATATGGATTTTATTTAAGGTCAAACTGGCAAAGGAATTCACACTGAATAAAATAGCTAATAGTGTTTTCAAAATTGAAGCAATGTAGAAAAAGAGGAGGTAAAAATAGTTCACTAAAAAATCCACTGTGCTGCCTGAAAACTCTTCTTATCACTGGAAGTAAAGAAAACAAGGATACCCAGCAATGCAAGGTTTCAGTATGGGAAGAATAAAGAGATGAGTTTGCTAACCGCTTCTTCAAAATGTTGAATAAAAGTAATAAAAGTTAAAATAAAGTTTGAATAAAAGAAATGGAAGGAATTCATATTCTAAGTTATAAATACCATCTGTTAGGAATAGCATGGATCTATTTTTACCTACTGGACAGTTACGTGGAAAATAACAGATTTTTAGAAAATAGAAATTCTTGACCTTCAATTACATAATTTCACCAACTCTTACAGTGCTCCCTTTTTACTAAAAAGCTGTTAATAATGAAAACTAAAAAAAATAAAAAAATAAAATTAAAAAAAAAAAAATAAAAAGAGAGAGAGAAAAAAAAGAGCTTTTAGGTCAACACAGCCAGGTGGGTTACAGTCAAAATGTAAGCAAGTCAGAATTGGAGTGGCTCTTAGGAAAAGACCTTTCTAGTAGCTGAGTTCAAACTAAAGAATCTCTTCTAATTGCTATAAATGATGATAAAATACTGGATGTGAGATAGAGTACCAAAAGAGGACAGCACGAGAATCTAGATGCACTATTAATTTTCTCCCATTTTTGTTTATAACCCTCATTTATTTATTTATTAAAGTCACATCTCAGTTAAAGCTTTCCTGGAGCATGTGGACAGGGACTTGAAATTCAGGAGGTGACATGGCATAAAGGAGCATTCCATCTGTTGATATGTCCTGAAGAGGTTCAACAGAATACCATCAATAGAAAACAAAACAAAACAAAACAAAACATTGGAAGAACCTGCACATAAAATCATTAGCAGAATAAAAAAATAAAAAAAAAAAAAAAAAAAAAAAAAACATGACCTTGGATAATTCAAACTTACCTTCCTTAAAAAAAAAAAAAAAAAAGTAATATCTTAATTTTTGTCCAGTTTTAGCCGGCATGTCAATATCAGAAGACTTTCAGAAATGAATACTGGTCAAATTACAGACAGATAGCCTTTTTACCCCCCAAAAGCATAAAAGACAGTTAGGTGTTCTATTTTAAAGGAAAAAAAAAAAAATTTCATTGACTTTATAAATTGATCTCAGTTAAATTCTGTTGAAGACAACAACATTAACTTTTGAAAAGAAAGAGAAAAAGAAAAAGAAAAAGAAAAAAGAAAAAGAAAAAGAAAAAGAAAAAGAAAAAGAAAAAGAAAAAGAAAAAGAAAAAGAAAAAGAAAAAGAAAAAGAAAAAGAAAAAGAAAAAGAAAAAGAAAAAGAAAAAGAAAAAGAAAAAAAAGAAAAAGAAAAAAAGAAAAAGAAAAAGAAGAAAAGGGAGATGGCAGTACCACAACCATCAGGATAATTTTGTTTTTAATTTCTCTTAGTATTTCATTCATGAAGGAATTCTGTAATCTCAAGGAGTTAAAAGTAATTGGGGAAAAGTTTTCTCAGGTGATTTTGATTTTCAGGCAGAGTTTCAAACAATCTAATTGGAATACTGAAATAACCTCATTTCACATTGTAAGGATTGTGTATCATTCACTCAGAAAGGGAGTTATTTTATTCAGCATGAACTATGTGAATGATATTTTAAAGCGATAACCTCAGAATCAGGAATACAACACATAGGAAAATGTCAGAACTCTGAGAGAAAAAAAGGCACAGGACTTGGGTTACATGGGCTGTGAGAGGAAGATACATGGATACTCACACAGACAATCATTTGTCTACCAGCAAGTTGTTAAGGTGTCCAGTGGCTGAAATAGACAAGCTTAGGAAATTAAGTAGGAACAAATGAAGATGCAAAGATGCACTTTGTATCTTCTGTTATGCTTCAAAGTGACAGATTAAGCATCTTCTTTTAAAGTTCCTATTTGCAATGCACAATTTTCAACTTGAGCAGAACTGAGTGAAACTCAGAACTGCTGAACTGGAGAAAGGTGTGACTATGGCAAATATTTTTACTTTCCTGTTTCACCTCCCAACAGCAGTGTGGAAGAACAGGTTTCAAAGGGCTCCTTTGGAAGAGATGGCAGCTCAAAGGCCTGCAGTTCATGAGAGGAAGACTGGCGGCCTGAGCCCTCTTGAAATATGTACACTACATGTACACAAACATGTACACTACATGTTATATATGTATGTATATAAGTATGTATATAACTATATATTGTACACTACATGTACATAACCTTGCAGTCTCTGGAACCACATCAAATAAAGTGGATGCTCTGAGAACTCCTTTTCACCATGGCCTGTATGTAGGAACTATTACAGGACTCCTGTCCTTTGAAACTCAGGTCTAACAATTTAATTCAAACACATGGAAACAAACTGAATTCTAACACCTATCACTTTTCAGACTACCTGTGCTGAAATTTAAATAGTAATCTTGGAAAGAATAAGTAATAAAAAGAAAATACCTTTGGTAGATGTGATCTGAATAGTGATGCATGTTCTTTGTTGTCTTACTGAATTTCAAACACTAAAACACTGTGATCATCTCTGGCCTCAGGCTTGGATCCTAAAGCTTAAGTAGCCACAGAACTTTATGAACTTTTACAGTCTCATCAGAATAGGCCTATTTATGAAGTAAAAGTTATTTGCATGCTAAGGTCTTTCAAAGTCTATGCCTTTATTATGTGGATTCAGGCTCAGAGTTTTCAGTGACCAACCATGTCAGTAGTGCACTCAAAGAATATCAGAAAATTTTTGCTTATCATGCTGTGTTACAAGATAAAATAGTTTCTGCTCTCTCCTCCATGTCCTTTATTGTGTGTTTTGAATATATAAGCAACCTGATGCACCAAATCAGCATGACAGTGGTTTGTGAGAATTGATAGAGTATGCTTAAACCAACATTCAGCATGTAGGGATTTTTTATTATTATTATTGTAACATTGCTTTCCTACTGTTAAAGTTTGAAAATGTCACAGAATCACAGAATCATCTAGGCTGGAAAAGACCTCCAAGATCACTGAGTCCAACCTCTGACCTAACACTAACCAGTCCTCCACTAAACCATATCACTAAGCTCTACATCTAAACATCTTTTAAAGACATCCAGGGATGGTGACTCAACCACTTTCCTGGGCAGCCTATTCCAATACCTAAAAATCCTTTCAGTAAAGAAGCTTTACTGAGCTATTTACTTTACTGAGCTATTTACTTTACTATTAATTTAATATTAATTTAATATTAATTTAATTTACTATTTAATATTAATTTAATTTAATATTAATTTAATATTAATAGCTTTACTGAGCTATTTATTTTACTATTCACTCAGCTATTACTTGTGTCCATAAGTAATCCTCACATCAAATATGCTGAGAAATATTCTCAAACACTTGCTAAATTTCACTGCAAGTTGTATATGCACTTCAACAATACATGTGGTAAATTAGTTGCAATAAATAAATAAATAAATAAATAAAATAAAAAACTCCCTTTGTCCAAAATGATTGGGGTTAATTTTGGATTCTCTTTGTTCAGAGAACATTTAAATCTAACACAACACTATGCAAATGCTGTATCAAATTCTGGTCCTGAGAGAGAAGGAGTTTTGCATGGGTCCATCAATGGCTGATGAAAACAACTCCATTCCAATAAGTGATCCTTCATTTCCCATTATTCTCCTTTTTTATTTTTTTTTTCTTCCCCCCAAAACATGGTGTGGTTCCAGCACACCACCATGATTTCTAGACACAAAAACCACATGCTGCGTCTCGCTGGCCTTTGAAAGCCAGAGCCAGCCGAGCAACTTCTGTTCTTCTATTAGAGGTCAGTAAAATGACACACAAGCCTAAAAAAAAATAATAAATAAATAAAATAAAATAATTAAAAAAAATTAACATTTAACTAGTTTACCTCACATGTATTTTCTTGCTACATAATGAGTAGAATATCTCCAGAGGCTGTTTATTATATTTAGGGCATCTGCAATGAATTTTATTGTCTTCCAGTAAAAGCAATACCTTTATTTTCATAGCAAAAGGAAAAACAAATTACTTAAAGACAGGTCAGCCTTTCAGTAAAGCTGAAATACTTTTTTTGTCCCAGACATCAAGTACTCACTGAAGGTCATTTGAAGTACTTGTTGTTCAAGGCAATATTTATTCTGACCGCTGTCAGGAATGTATTACTGAATTACCCCTCCATAAACTATTAAAACCAGAAATTTGCTCAGTTGAAAACAAACCTCAAGGTATTTCTCCACAAATGGAGCAAGGGATAAGATACCAAGTGACACAGCTACATGACCAACATTCTGACATTACTTGGCAAGCTTGCCACAGCAATCTGGTTACAAAAGCTGAAGCTCCAGATGTGCAACCCACAGTTTGGACCGAGACCAACTGCTCTCCTCTGAACCAGGCAGAGTAAACAAGAGTGAAATGTGAGAGTAAAATCCATTTCATCTACTTCATCATGCACTTTGATCCAGCGCATGCTATTATGCCTCCCTCTCGTGGCTGGTTGAAGCAGCTCTAGTGACCTACTATTGACTGCAGGGAGATGACCTGTAGGTAAAATGGTAGAAAGCTATGCTTTTTATTTTGAAAACTTCCTTTTTGATGCTTCCCTTTGTTTTTCTTCAAGAGTGACACATCAACTTCTGTTTGGTTCAGAAAGGAAAAACTCAGAAAGTACATGAAATTCCCAGTTTGGTTCACATTACTCCTTCAGAGACTCAGAGACCAAACGCTTTTGAATCTTCTGAATGTTATGAATGTTGAAAGTTTAGCAAGGAAAAAAAAATACTACGCGACTTTCCTGAAAAATTACAGCTAACCAGGCCTGAAATAACCACAGTTCAATATTCTCTCTGCAATACATACGGTCAGTTCCAAGATTGAGAGACTTGACAAAGCCTTACATGAATAAAGCTGAGCAATAAATAAAGCAATAGGCTCAGCAAAGCTGACAGTACCATGAGATATATAGGTAGATAGTTGCTGATAGTTTTAGGAAGAAAATAATTCACTGCAGAAAGAGAAGAAACATGAAATGAACAGTTTTGAGAGAACTGTATAATAACCATAGCTGAGGAGAGGATATAGCAGATAGAGAGCAGATTTGTAGATACACTTAACTACACTTGGGTGCTTGTATTTTATTTGGAATGCCTCAAGTCTCACTGAAATGACTTGGCTTTAGGAATATAATTACAATATATCCAGTAATTAGCAGATGGTTATTAGAGAAATATAAGTGCATGTGTATATGTCTTTCTAAAAGTCTGCTCAGGAAGGAGCATGAAGTTTGGGAAGGATATTGAATAACATTACTATTAAAAAATATGTTATTTTAGTAGTTTGTATAACAGTAAGCCTTTTTTAATGAAGTGCTACAGCCTCTGGCTATCTACAGTACACGCAGAACATAAATTAGTTTAAGCCATGAAACAAAAAGCAATATCCTTTTTTGAGCATAAACACTGTGTAACTGGAAGAAATTGTGGTACAACCAAACAACGGAAAATTTCTCATATAGCAAAGACTTGGTTGGCAAGTGCAATTTAGCAGATATGTGGCCAGAAAGCACCTTATTTGTCTGTATGAGAAACTGACAGCTACTTGGCTGGGATGAGGAAAAAATTATCACATTAGATCTCTGGAAACTACTGTTGTGTGTAAGCAGAGTCTTCCTGTGCATCTACCTAAAAGCCTAAAATGGAAAAATAAATAAATAAATAAATAAAAATAAATTAGTATGATCTTTGAGAAATTCCCTGATGACTGAGAAATTGTATTTACAGAAAAGAGGCACAAAAATGACACACACACAAAAAAAAAAAAAAAACAAACAAACAAACAAAAAAAAAAACAGTAATCACCTTCATGTAACATGGTATTCCTAATGTCATTCTGAAAACAAAGAGAACGATTTCAGGTGTATAGGGTTTTCAGATGTAAAGCAGGTAACCTCATTGTTATGCAAAGCTTCTGAAATTGTGATATGAAGAGGCACTACCAAGAGAACACAACTTGCTGCAAAATACTAAAGACATGTCAAACTAGGATCGCACTAAGGAAGAGAAAAAAAAAATGCCACCACCAAAACCAACTTTGTTCAGTCCACATATGACAAAAAAAAAAAATCAGCCTTGGATTTCTATGCAGATTTCTGAGGAGAAAAAGAAATTGCATGGAAATCATCAGGACCAACAGCAAAATACTAAATTCAAGCAGAAATCATAATTTGCATAATTATAGGATAAGAAACAATACCCTAGCCTGCAACTGTTCAGGAAAAAGAAGCTGTGAATGATAGCAAGGCATATTATCAGCTGAAGTCAACTTTGCTGTAGAGTTCTAAACAATACAGATATACACTTGGAAAATAAACAGGACTATAGCTCATTAAATACTCATGTATAAAACTGTGTAAGATTATAAAAACAGTTCTGAACAGTAAACTTAGAGTAAGATCATTCTATTGATGGTTCTCAAACAGGTTTTTGTTTCACAGAACTGTAACTAAAGAAAAGACTGAATGAGGTGATATGGCTGAAGACACTAGTGTATGTACAACAGATTTGTGATCATAATATTCAAAAGAGTGAAAGGCTGCTGAAGAGAGGAGAGGGAAAAAAAAACAGATACGAAGTACACTAAGAAGATAAAGACTTGATAAGCTTTTTAGCAGAATACTTTTAGTAGTTGACAATATGTTGTTAAATGTTATTTTCACAGCATGTGACAACACAACAATGCAGAATAGTCTTAAAAAAATGCATTTAGCTAGCCCACAGAATGTCATAGCCCATCTGAATCATTTATCTGTAATTATGCTGAAAAAAGCTATACCTGTAATGTATAGTATACCCAAAATCATTTAGCTGCTAAGTTGTTAGGATTCTTGCTCACTTACCTAACTTTTCAATAGGTCAGAGTATCTGCTCATCTTCTGCAAGATCTTAAGGCACTAAAAAATGTATGGAATTAAGATGTCAAAATTAAGTACTGTTCCTTTCCCATTGTTGTTATTTAGATAGCACTTCTAAGGAAAATTATATAGCAGAAAGCAGCATAAAAGAGAATCAACTCCCTGAAGCCAACACGTTTCCCTGGATCTATGACTTTTAGAATTAATCCTTCAAAAAATAAAAGATATGACAGAATACATCAGAAACTGTAGGGAAAAGATTTCTCATTAACTATATCAATAGTAACATAATTAAATCTGTTTAATTGATGGGTGTGGACATAATGTGTAATTGTAAATGAAAGAAGAAAAAAGTAGGTATTAGAAAAAAAAATAAAAAAAAATTAAAAAATGAATACAACCAAAGGATTGTGGAAGGAGAAACCTTTAACATCACATTTATCCCAGTAAAGAACTCTGGATACTGATGGCTCACTCTAACCCCATCACCAGACTGCAGCCACTGACCTTAATGTCCACAGGAACAGTGGACATGGAAGCAGAACACCATAGAAAGGGTGTTCTGTTTTAATGGTATACGATTTGAATGATAAATGTTTGCATCACTGAAACTAGAGTAACAGTAATTCTTTTATTAAACCTTTAAAACACTATGCTAACACTAAATTCTTGGCTATATTGTAGGTAGGGTGTGTCACTTTGGCCTACAGACTGCAAAAATTGTAGTGCTGTAAACTGAATGAGCATTCAAGCAACCTAGCCTCTAAATTGGATCACAGAGTGGTAACAGCAGTATTAAGCCCTTGCCAACACTGTTTCTGGATCATATTTAGACTTGGTAAGCAGGATTTATATCTTTGTTTTCTACTCCATCTTTAGCCTCCATACATGAAAACAACTGTTTAAATGGGTTGCATCCTAATCATGCCCAGTCCTTCATATAGTCTATTTAAAAGATAATATTTATTTATTTTATCACCTTCTTTTGTTCAAACATCCAGGATAATCTTGTGAAGGAGCATAACTCAGTGGTTCTCAAATAATCATATTGTCTATCTGTATTTGTAGCCACAGAAAACCCATGATAGCTGGCAATTGACTAAAAAATAATTTGTGGTTTTCAGAAAAAAAGCCATAGCAAAAACTAATGCTTATTTAAGTTCCTGAGGTTTTAATCAAGTATGGTTAAAAACACCTGAGTTTTCAATGTTAAATAATTAGATTACTCTCATACAGATTGAGGTACTCTTCTAATCTATACTAGCGTAGAGAGCTCAGCTCATGCTTGCATGAGTATCTGTACATAGTTATTCTTGTAATGATAGGGAATTAGAGGACTGTGCTAATGTTTGTCACAAGGTTCATATCATTATATGTAGTGTTCTTCCTGATAAATATTTGGCACTTCAGACTGTACAACTTGTAGCTATATTGCTTAAGTAGAGTAGAGCCCTACAGGTAGACTGACAAAGCAGTTTAATTTCAACTGAATATTGTTCCCATTTAAGCCACATTTTAATTCACGAGGAATTTTCCCTCTCTAGTACCTATAATAATTAATTCTGAGAGAAATACAACAAGGAGATTGTTAAAAATAAATAAATAAAATAAATTGATGAAAACATGACAATACTTCAACAGATCTATTCTTCAGAAATATTTGGACACAATGCCTTCAGAGCTAGATTGAAGGCTGAAATTAGATTTTTAAAGTCTCTGCCTGTCTATGATGGCATCCAGTAACTGAGAAGTAACAACATTTCATTTAGTATATTCTGTCATACCTCACAGTCTTGGTAGGTGAGATTCTGAGGCAAGGCATTGGAAGCCTGAAGTACAGAAGTCATGATTTCAAATGAGATACAACAGTGCTTGTACTCGTGGGGGACTTCAACTTCCCTGACATATCCTGGAAGCACAACACAGCCCTGAGAAAGCAGACTAGGAGGTTTCTGGAGAACATGGAAGATAGCTTCCTGATGCAGCTGGTTAAGTGAACCTACCAGGGGTGGTGCCCCACTAGACCTTCTCTTCACAAACAGAGAAGGACTGGTGGAGGATGTGATTGTCGGGAGCTGTCTTGGGCAGAGTGACCACGAAATGGTGGAGTTCACTATGCTTGGCGAGGCCAGGAAGGGGAACAGTAAAACCGCTGTATTGGACTTTCGGAGGGCTGACTTTGAGCTGCTCAGGACACTAGATGGTAGAGTCCCTTGGGAGGCGGTTCTGAAGGGCAGAGGAGTCCAGGAAGGCTGGACGCTCTTCAAGAGGGAAATCTTAATGGCGCAGGAAAGGTCTGTCCCCAAGTGCCCAAAGACGAGCTGGCGGGGAAGAACACCAGCCTGGCTCAACGGAGAATTGTGGCTTGATCTTAAGAGAAAAAAGAGGGTTTATAATCTTTGGAAAAGTGGGCAGGCCACTAGGGAGGACTATAAGGATGTAGCGAGGCTGTGCAGGGACAAAATTAGGAAGGCCAAAGCTCATCTGGAGCTCAATCTGGCTACTGCCGTTAAAGATAACAAAAAAAGTTTCTGTAAATACATCAACACAAAAAGGAGGACTAAGGAGAATCTCCATCCTTTACTGGATGCGGGGGGAAACTTAGTTACAAGAGATGAGGAAAAGGCGGAGGTGCTCAATGCCTTCTTTGCCTCAGTCTTTAGCGGCAATACCGGTTGTTCTCTGGATACCCAGTACCCTGAGCTGCTGGAAGGGGATGGGGAGCAGGATGTGGCCCTCACTATCCATGAAGAACTGGTTGGTGACCTGCTACGGCACTTAGATCTGCACAAGTCGATGGGGCCGGATGGGATCCACCCTAGGGTACTGAGAGAACTGGCGGAGGAGCTGGCCAAGCCACTATCCATCATTTATCAGCAGTCCTGGCTATCAGGGGAGGTCCCAGTTGACTGGCAGCTAGCAAATGTGATGCCCATCTACAAGAAGGGCCGGAGGGCAGACCCGGGAAACTACAGGCCTGTCAGTTTGACCTCAGTACCAGGGAAGCTCATGGAGCAGATTCTCCTGAGAGTCATCATGCAGCACTTGCAGGGCAAGCAGGCGATCAGGCCCAGTCAGCATGGGTTTATGAAAGGCAGATCCTGCTTGACGAATCTGATCTCCTTCTATGACAAAGTGACGCGCTGGGTGGACGAGAGAAAGGCTGTGGATGTGGTCTACCTTGACTTCAGCAAGGCTTTTGACACCATCTCCCACAGCATTCTCCTCAAGAAACTGGCTGCTCTTGACTTGGACTGGCGCACGCTTCGTTGGGTTAGAAACTGGCTGGATAGCCGGGCCCAAAGAGTCGTGGTGAATGGAGTCAAGTCCAGTTGGAGGCCAGTCACTAGAGGCTTCCCGCAGGGCTCGGTGCTGGGGCGGGTCCTCTTTAATATCTTCATCGATGATCTGGATGAGGGCATTGAGTGCAACCTCAGTAAGTTCGCAGATGACACCAAGTTAGCTGCGTGTGTTGATCTGCTCGAGGGTAGGAAGGCTCTGCAGGAGGATCTGGACAAACTGGACCAATGGGCTGAGGTCAACTGCATGAAGTTTAACAAGGCCAAGTGCCGGGTCCTGCACCTGGGGCGCAATAACCCCAAGCAGAGCTACAGGCTGGGACATGAATGGTTGGAGAGCTGCCAGGCGGAGAAGGACCTGGGAGTGATGGTGGATAGTCGGCTGAATATGAGCCAGTAGTGTGCTCAGGTGGCCAAGAAGGCCAACGGCATCCTGGCTTGTATCAGAAACAGTGTGGCCAGCAGGGCTAGGGAGGTGATCGTCCCCCTGTACTCAGCTCTGGTGAGGCCGCACCTCGAGTACTGTGTTCAGTTTTGGGCCCCTCGCTACAAGAAGGACATGGAGGTGCTTGAGCGGGTCCAGAGAAGGGCGACGAAGCTGGTGAGGGGCCTGGATAACAAGTCCTACGAGGAGCAGCTGAGGGAGCTGGGCTTGTTCAGCCTAGAGAAAAGAAGGCTCAGGGGCGACCTTATCGCTCTCTACAGATACCTTAAAGGAGGCTGTAGCGAGGTGGGGGTTGGCCTGTTCTCCCACGTGCCTTGTGACAGGACGAAGGGGAGTGGGTTTAAGTTGCGCCAGGGGAGTTTTAGGTTGGATGTTAGGAAGAACTTCTTTACCAAAAGGGTTGTTAGACATTGGAACAGGCTGCCCAGGGAAGTGGTGGAGTCACCATCCCTGGAAGTCTTCAAAAGACGTTTAGATGTAGAGCTTAGGGATATGGTTTAGTGGGGATTGTTAGCGTTAGGTCAGAGGTTGGACTCGATGATCTTGAGGTCTCTTCCAACCTAGAAATTCTGTGATTCTGTGATTCTATGTAACTGTACAAATAGCAACTGTATTGAAACTCTGTTTTGAATATCTACCTGAACAATTTGTCCTTATGCAGCTTTCAAAACTAAAAAATGTAAAAACTTTATGAAAGGTGTCTGAATCTTTCTTCAGGAAAAAATGCAGACTCATAAACTGAACATTCTATTCCCTCTCTCTCTCACACACACAAAACAAAACAAAAACAAAACAAAACAAACAAACAAACAAACAAAAAAACATACCAAAAAGTCTTACATCACTTAAAGTACTCCTTCTTATTCAAACATGAAAAACTTGATAGTAGAACATCTCTCAACTGTTACAATAAAGAAGTTAATCAGAACTTAATAAGTTGTCATTAGCAAAGAGATAGAAAAATACTGTAAATATTTGTTTAGCAAATCACTGCACTTGACATGATGAAACAATCTAGAGATTACAGCAGAGATAATTGCGTAAAAGCTGGTATATATTTAATGTTTTGTCTACTCTCCACTTTACCTCCCAAGCAAGTGACTGCTCCTTTAATTCCTAGTGTTGTTATGAAAATCAACCTAGAAAACCTAGAGACAAAATTCTTAAGATCTCTCATTTACGAATTTGTTCATTGAAATGTTGTATCTGTGCTTTGGTTCCTATAGAAATTACAAATGCTTGTGACAGCAAAACACAGTATTTCCTGGTAACCATATTTGATATAATGCAAATTAGAAATAGAGTACATTATGTGATCAAAAGAGTATTTATATTTGTAGCAAATTATTTAATTTATATAGCTGTCTTTATCCATGTAGCTGATACTAAATTGTTTCCTTTCATCATCATGCTTGGATTATAAGGCTGTAAGAAAGACCTATCTATCAGCACAATTTCCTTATGGAGAAATTAAAATAATTTTATGCAAAACCAAAACTTCTTATACCATAAGAACTGAAGAATAAATTTAGTTATTGCAAAATTATAAGGATGCAGCAGAAATGATAAGATGCAGCAGAAATAAAATACAAAACATTACATTTAATATCAAACAATGAAGTGGAGATTTGTAATTGATCTGCCCGGATCTTCTCCTCAAAGCCAACACACCACAAAATCATGGGAGGGTTCAGGGAACGAGGCTCAGCTCTTACAAGAAATTGGACGAAGACCCACTTTAAAATGTCTTCAAACTTATCAGCAAGACAGAAAACATAAATGGGTTTGGAAATGACCCTGCTGTAACCTCATGAGGTACATCCTATCTGTCAGCCCTGCAGACCACTGGATTTCCAGAATAACCTCCCTTCTTTCCTTAGTTTCCATAGCCAGGCCCCTGCTTTTCAGAGCAATCTCTCTCTCCCCCCACCCCCCAGCTGGTTACATTGAGGGCTCTTGATCACATCTGAGATTTTAAATACATGTTTATATATCCATGTAGATATAGATATAAGTTCTACGCTCAATATACTAATAAATTAGGTATAGTGTATCTTGGCTGAGTTGTTAACAGTTGTGTATCCACATTAACCTCAAACTCAGTTTTCAGCTATACTAATCATGAAGACTTGGCTGCACTGAGATGTACTGCACACAGCTGAAAGGCTGTAGAAATTTGGAACTTAGACTTCATGTTCCTATTATTCATTCAAGTCTTTATTGTTTCTCTTTTGAAAAAAAAAAAAATAAATCATGCCTTTTGGACTGCTCTTAATTAGCAGTAAATCATAATTTGAAGGCCATATCCACAATATTATTTGGTATTGATTGATATCTGTGGCAGGTGAATGCTAATTGAATTACAAGAGCTTGATTGCCTCTCACAATAAATAAACATATAATATTTGAAAAATAGCTAGGTGTATGGGTTTCTACTTTCAGGAGCTCAACCAAAGCATCGTACCAAAGACCCATGAGGCAGAGCACCTCTCAAAGTCTTATCTCTAGCTGTGGGAGGATTCCCTTGGTTCAAACACTGAGAAAAACAGCCACAAGGCAGTCTACTAAAGAGCATCGTAAAATCTGGTTAGAGGCAGAGATGGTGAGCTCCTATGATGGCTGGGGGTGAAATAAGGGTACTGAAGGACTTCAGAGCATTTACACAGCATATTGGTAAATAAGGGAAGTGTTGCAGAACAAGTTTCCAGGATTTGCTGTTATGTCACAGGCAGCAGAGTATCTCTGGATTAGAGAAATCTACAAGTTGACTTAGAGCTGCCTTAACTATTTGTCTTCATCTTCAAGTATGTCTTTCTACATTAAAGCAACAGCAAGTCATTTATCAATCATGCAGAGCAGTATCAGATAAAAAACAGCCCTTGTATTTTCTAGAAAGCCTTCTTCTGGCATTCACTAACATGGCTGAACTAAGCTGCTGTTGTCAGTGGGTGAAAAAAAAAAAAGAAAAAAATATATTTTTATTTTATTGCATGAAAATCAGGTTTCTTAGAATGTTTTATAATTAAATTCAATACATTTGAGTTTGTGACAATCGAAATAAGCAAAAAAAAAAAAAAAGTTAAAAAAACTTAAACAGTGATGTTCAAGAGCAATAGATACTGTTTGCCAACAGTTTCTCTTGCAAAATAGGTCACTATTTGATTAGGAACTGGTTGAATACATTGGTTTTATTTAAAGTGTTGTTACTGTCTGTCTCAGGGCTCCTCCATTTTCCTAAAAATATATATATATATAAACTTTTTCTCATAATAGCATTCCCCCCAAAAAATATGCCCTCCCCCTGATCCTCTCCCCCTTTCCCCCCAGTCTGCGTTGTGCTCTCAGAACTAACTCAGAAAAGAAAACCTGGAATGGAAGCACAATATTAGAGACAGATGACTCATGGCAAAATAAGCAAACTTCATGTCTTCTTGGACTCCCCTGGAGTCAGTTTTATCACACTCTCACATGTGGTACCCAGCTGGAGTGGGTCTCTTCTCTGATCTGCATAACTGACTCTAAGGGATTATTTGTGATTATTTGTGCCCCTTGTTACTCTGCCTCTGGCATACATCAGCCATTTTTAAGGTAGCCATCTTTGGTAATCATTTCTAGTGCTCATTATTTCTAATCCTTAATATAATAAAGACCTTTTTTTTTTTTTTCCCATGAAATTAAACATAATATATAAAATACAAAAAAGGTATTATGTTACAATGTATGCTATGCGCTTAGCTGAAAAGAATGTCATGAGGGTTTTTCTCAACTCTTACTTCTTACAAGTTGGCAGCATATGTTACTATTTATCTAAAAAAACAAACAAACAAACAAACAAAAAAACCCTGGCTATTATAGATTATAATATTAAAATTCAAAAGGAATGGAGAACAGAAAAAGCAAGCTTCAAGGAACATGAAACTCAGAAAGTGCTACAGAATGTAGTCACCGTAAAAAGACTTTACCACAGAATAATTTCATTGTTATAAATATATTTGAAACAAATAACTGAAAAAATGACAGCATTAGGATTCTAGACTTAGTCTAGTACTTTTAAAATGAAAGTTATTATACTTAAAACTACAAATTAAAAATTCACCTTTACCAATATCATGATTTTCTCCTCTGGTAAAGATACAGGGAAAGAAAAGCCAGCCACCTTAGCTGTCAGGTTCTTAGACTAAATCATTCAGTCCCTTCCTTACTACTTCTCTTTCAAGGTACATGTATTTGGCCCAGCCATTTCCCAACTTTGTTTCTGACTTACTGTTGCAAATAGTGTGGAGGTAGTGTCTGGGTTCATCTGTGCTGCTTTTCTCTTTCTACAGCTCCTGGCAGCTGTCAATACTGTCATTAAACTTAATGTTTAATCATCTGTTTACTACTTTTACATGATTTTACATTCACTGTTTTCACCCAGCAAGGTGACAAACATGGCATAAGTGCAGATGAAGTACAAACTGCTGATAGAGACAGCTCCCTTCCTGAATGCCCTAACATAGGGTTAAACATTACTCAATTGCTACTGAAGTGTTGGGAATTGGCACAAAGGGCATGGACATGAGTCCGCGGAACAGTTGTTCGATCTGAGTTTGTTTTAAGCAACCAGGAGTAGGCCTCAGCAAATCCCATGGCTTGCTGTAGCTGAGCAAACCAAGCTACCAGGGCAACTATGAGAAGTTCCCATGACAGTGTTCCCACATCGCCCAATTGAGGAATTCAGAAAAATATTGTTACCAGTAGCTGGCTTCAAGGACAAGATCTATGTGACTGCTAATCACAAGGGGGTTATTTTCTTGCAGGTGGGGTTGTTTTCTTGTAGTTGTTTGTCTGAGTGCTTTTGACCAATAATCTTGTGTGAAACACTATCCGCCCCTGTTAAGTTCACTATAAAAGTTAGGCTATCCGGACAATAAAGTTGAACTATGCTTTATCACTCATATTGAGTTGGCTGCATTTGTTCCTTCAGCCGCGAAGTGACACTGAAGTGGCCAGAGGCAAAAATAAAGACTAAGATTTATTTAGCCTGTATTTAAATTGTTCCAATAGAGAATGAACAGAAGCCATATAATCGATTTATTTATTTATTTTGTAACAATAACAAGTTCCAGACCCTTAAAGAGCCAAAGCAACTACTATGACAATTTAACAGCCTATTTCACCTAAGAAAGTTTTCATCTGGTAATACTTTAAGTATCTTTAAATTGCATTAGAATATATTGTTTTCAACAAAAACAATGATATTTTAAAGAAGATAAGTATGTCAACCTATTAATGCCCCCTTTCAGTTTTGAATCAGGATATATGGCTGTGTGCTTAGCGTGGACTAGAACTTCCAATATTTGGTGTGAAAAATAAAAATTTAAAAAATTAAAAATAATTAAAAAAAGATGAATAGGACCACACAGAGGCTATCTGTATTTTAAAAAAAGATCTTTACAACTGGAACAGTGGGCTTCCTCCAGAAAAAACACTGCCTTTTAGCAATGTTTAATCCTAGGAATCTGTTAGGGGGTAAGTAGGTGAGATATTATGCTTGGGATATACTGTGAAAGCAGGTTAATGATCTAATGATTTCTCCCAAGTTTAAGAAATGCTTCTTTTGTTTTATTAAAATTAAAACAATATTATTAAAATGAATGTCATTAAAATATGAACATATATCATTAGAATTGTTCTAACTAGAAATGTTCCCCTCTCATTACCTGTTCTTTCTTCTGTGTTATATTGAGTATGAAGTCTGCAAATTTCTGTATCCTCCTCATATTTCAGCCATATGCCAGTGTATACAGTAATTGACCCTCTCTTAGCACAAGGGCTCAGGAAATAATCATTTCCATTGAACAGGAAAGGGCTATTGCACATACAGGACTGAAGCAGGACAGAGAACAAACCGACCTTGGGAGCACAGCAGGAGCACCATTCCTCAGGAACTCATTTATTTCTAGTATGAAGTTTTGGCTCAGATTCTGGTGTGTTGACCCCATAACTCCGCTTTCAGGCCTTCCACAAGACATTGGTATCAGAGGGAAAAAAAAGTAAAAAAAAAAAAAAGCAAATGAACATACAAACACCTGTCATGGAAGACAGGTTCTTTTTTTTTTTTTTTTTTTTTTTTTTTGTTAAGATATTTATGCTAATCGTGGCATCTTGAAAATATTCCTGTTTTGCAAATTCTAACTTATTTTATCAGAAAAGAAAAATTTTAAGGATGTTTGATTGCTGTTATTAAGCTTACAGGGCTGCAAATGTCACAGATGCACTTTCCAGACCCAAAGCGTCTATTTCTCAAGTCATCAGCCAATGAAAACACTTTCAAGAATATGAAAGAACAGTCAGGTGATAGGCTTGAGTATATTCAGCAACTGTACTTCCAGTATTAATTTCTATATAAAACCTAGAATCCTGATTCAGCCCACACATCACATTTCAGTGACTCCTGCTGAGATGACTAACTACTGTGTGCCTAATGATAATTTAAACAGAGGAACATTACGTGGATCAGCATAACTTTGTACAGAGAAACAAGAAATACAAGACAATCAAGTGATCACAATTCTCATTTCTGAGAAGATGGGGGAAAATCTCAAAGGTGGTTGCCAACCACACTGGAAAAAAAAAAGCAATTTAGCAGATAAGATACTAGGAGTGAAATGAAACAAAATGAATGAATGGAAAAGGAATGAATGAAATGAAAGCCAAGGGTTTCCCAGATGAACTATTAAAAATATGTCCATTACTTTTATATATTTATAAAAGATACTTGACTAATAAGGTTACCCAAAAGTAATTCAAGGAAAAAGTCACAGGTTTCAGGAAGACAGCATTTCCAATTCACTCTTTTTTCTATTTTTTACTTTTTTTTTTTTTTTTTACTATTTTGATTTTTTTTTTACTATTTTCTCAAAGATTCTGCAGATGGTAATAAGCTCTTAGGTGCTATATGACTAGCCATGTAAAAGAAATACAATATGGCTAAGAAAGCAGAGTTAAAAGGGGCACGTTACAAAGAGACTGTTAAATTCAACTGTCAACATTAAGGTGCTTAGCACTAGATACAAGTCTCTAGCAAATTAAAATTGAATGAAGGACTCTGAATTCATCCTATGTTTCCCTTTCCTTCCACCTTCATCCTCAAAAGAATTTAATTCACACACTTCGTTGGATAAAAGAAATACAGAAGAACCTCTACAAAGCTTTATTGACTCAGAAAGTCTATGAAAGGGAAAGACACCTCCAAAAGTGACTTTCAGGACTTTTTTTAAAGCAAAGAGATAATATGTACTGGAGAAACAGTAAAATAAATAAATAAATAAATAAATAAATAAATAAAGTGAGCAATAACAAAATAACCTTCTTTTCATTTCTCCTTCCCTAGTCCTACAACATCTGTTAGATTTTCACTTCACAATTTCTTCCACTTTTTTCCTCTATTTATATATATATGTATATATATATATATTTCTGCTTAGCTTTCCTGTCTTTTACTGTTAAATTGGTGTGTCAAATCTGTGAAATCTCAGTGATTTCAGATTACAGGAAAGTAGGTCATATCTCTCTGATTCTCACAGGGAAATTATTTGCAATTTTCCTAGTTCTATGGAAGAAATGTCCATATATTCTAGATCAGCTGATAAAATGTTTGCTAAAATGTACTTGAAATTTTATTTAGATGAGTAAATTCAAATTAGAAAACCTTTTTTCTAACAGAGAATAAATTAAGAAATTTTCTGAATCTGTGTCATTAGTGAGTTACAAAATAAAAGTGTTAAAACTTTTCATTTTTAGTATCCATTTCTTTCATATTAAGGTGTTAAGAATTATTGATGTCTCACTAATGGAGTTTTAGCAGTAGTCACAACTACCTTGAAAGTACTCCTGTTGTGCAAATTCTAATTTACCGTATCAGAAAAAATAAAATAAATAAAATAAAAATAAATAAAATAAAATAAAATAAAATAAAATAAAATAAAATAAAATAAAATAAAATAAAATAAAATAAAATAAAATAAAATAAATCTCGAGGATATTTAACGGTAGTTATTAAGCTTACTGGGCAGCTAAATGTCATGAATGGTTTAATTTCAGCTGCTAGCACATCTATCTGAATTTGCACCTCTGAAGTGCAGTTCCACTTGCTTGACATTTGAACTGCTTTGTCAGTCAATGGAAAACAAATTCACACTTACTAAATAATAATAAAAAAAGTCAACTCATGCTATTATGTGTCTCTAAAGGGCAAAGCATAGAACTGTTACAATAATAGAATTGTATTTCATTTATCATACTTAACCACAGCTCAAACCATCAACCATCTGACTAGACTGCATATAAAGTATTATAGTCCTCTTACTATATATATAATATGTATACAATCTATCTATATTATAATAGATAATATATATCTATATATCTATAGATATATAATATATCTATATTATAATAGATATTATATAGATATATAATAAAAATCTAATATAATTGAATATATTAGAATACAACATATTAAAATTAGATAGTTATTGCTATCAGGAAATACTACATTACTACATTACTTTCTAAGAAAAAATAAATGTGACAGTCTGTCTCTTGATGTACGTGATAGGTAAATATTGGCAGTTTTGTTTCATTAAATTTGTAGATATTCAAAGATTTTGCTAGTTATATTACCCTATCCTGTAAAAGGTTATATTACCCTACCATGACTTCTCTGTTAGATGCAGCTCTTGTTTTTATTTATTCTCCTTTCTCCCACCTGAACAGATTTTCAGACTGTTAAATTGTATTGATCATCCTCATCTTTCAAAAAGAGTATTATAACAGCCTCTGATCTCTTAGGAAAATAGTTTGATTCTTGTATTTTCAGAGGCTTGACTATTGTACCTTGATGGTAAGACAAAATATATGAGGAAACTGTGACTACAAAGTTTTAAAGTCCCTGGTTAAACTTTTTTTTTTTTTTTTTTTTAAATTCATTTGCCAGGATTCCATGTTTCTTGGGTTGACCTAATCCCACAGGTTTTTTTAATATTTTATTGTGACTACTATTTTCAACTATAGCTTTAGAAAGTTATTTTTTTCCTCTTTAAACAACATCAGCATTAGGACCCTTTGTAAAGACACAACATGTACAAAAAATAAAAAATAAAATTAATGTTGTTGCTGTCCAGTTTCTTATGTCTGCTACATGTTAAAATAAAGACATTCCTCTGAAGTTATTTGTTTAGACAAATAGAAAAGAGATCAAATTCTGATCCAAAATACTATTGCAAAATTAATAAAGCAAAACAAAAGAAACTAAAGAACAATAACAACAACAACAACAACAAAAGAGATGATATATTTCTATGAAGTCTTGGCAAATAGAAACCTGAAAAAGTGGAGATGGTTATCATCCACTTAATATCAGTTAAATATATTAAATGATCACTTTTAAAATATGTAACAAATAACAAGAGATCAAACCATGTGGCAAATATTAAGCATTAGCATTTAACATACAGTTTAAAGCTACTTGAAGATTAAGGCAATGAAAATAAGAAGATGTCTGGAACAAAGTAAGAACCCAAAATATCTCTCTATTTTGTTTGAAATCTTGAAACTCGATGGTAGCTGGTCTTCACACCAGCTACAGAGAAGAGACAGAGAAGCAATTTTATCTATTGTGTAACTTTTTAGATCATACCCATGGAAAATGGAGAAGTGATTTAGCTATAAATGGTTTCAATGACCAGGAAAATGGATTCCTATGCAATTGTATGGTTGCTTGAGACATCAGTTCTTTTCTTGTATAATAAATTAATATTCTTATTTTCAGAGGTAGATTGCTTTGCAGAACCATTTTTTTATTATTATTATTATTTTTTTACAAATACTTATCTTCTGAAAGGATTTTGAAATGGGTGGGGGGAGCATGACTTGACATGGTAATGTCTTCGCTCCCAGATAAACCAGATTCTTCCCTATATACTATCTAGTATGAGTTCTGCCCAGTTGCACTCCAAGAAGGTTTTTAACGTTGCTTACTTGGACTTTTCATGTTTGCATTAAACAAGTCACATTAATAAAGAAAACTGTAATAAGTTGAAAAGTTGGACTAATCTGCATATTTATGGCTCAAGTTGTTACTTTTTTTTTTTTTTTTTTCTCCCATATACTCTTCAGAAGAGTACATACAAGGCAGACTAGGAAGAAATACTTTCTTTGTGTTTTCCTTCCAAAACACTGTTCGCTCTTCTGGGATTTTTTTTTTTCTTTAAAATTTCTCTCTGATCAGGTGCCCTCTACATCAACAGTATGTTCTAACATGTCCTCTAGAGGACCATGTCTAGCATCCTTTGCCAATTTCATGAAACACATCTATGCTTTGTGCTTGTCTGACATTGGTTTAGAATAAATGATTTACTTTAATTCAGTATTTAAAACATAAAATAAAATAAAATAAAATAAAATAAAATAAAATAAAATAAAATAAAATAAAATAAAATAAAATAATTAAATAATAAAATAAAATAAAATAAAATAAAATAAAATAAAATAATAAAATAAAATAAAATAAAATAATAAAATAAAATAAAATAAAATAAAATAAAATTAAATTAAATTAAATTAAATTAAATTAAATTAAATTAAATTAAATTAAAAAGTAAGCAAATGTAAAAACAAAACAACTAACTGATGAAGACAGAAAGCACTTTTTCCCCTTGTTCCCACTAGCTCATATAAAAATAAATAAATAAATAAATAAAACTTAGAAAACACAAAACAAAGTAAGAGTAAAGATATTCCACAGAGAAAGGAAGCATCTGTTATGTGCAGAAAGGAATTCCCTCTGAGTTACCAGAGCATGCCATTACTTCCCACAAGATTTGGATGCCCTAATCACTTGCTTCCTCCCTGCAGCTACAAGACAATAAAAAAATCTATGCCTTGCAAAGATCTTATGAAAATGCAGAATCAAAAATTAAACAAACAAATAAGGAGAAACATCATTTCCCAATGTAGATAAGAGAGGTGTTTTTTTGTGTTTGTTTTTCTTCCATTAATATATGGTTAGAATGTTATGTAATACTGGATAATATCCATATACAAACATACATACGTGCAAACACAATTATTCTTCCCATAAGCACAAAGCTCAAGTGCATTACTAGCTCCAACAGCAGCAATAAACATTCTGCTGCTGAAGAAACATTTGAAGATCCCTTTTTTTGTTGTTTTAAAAAGTTACTGCTTCTAAAATATCCCTTCAAGTTTCCTCTATTGAAGCTTCACTCTGTCTAAAATGTTTATAGCCACTAAGGAATATACTGATATCTCAGAATGTGAAGGAAACAGAGGAGGTTCCTCGACTTTCTGATACTCTTGGGTTTTATGCTACAATAAAGTAATTTCAGTGCAGAATTGTGGATCACAGATATGATTCTACTTCTAGATCTAATATCACCAGGTAATAAAAGCATGTACTATATAGCTTCTCTCAGAGATTCTTAACTAAAAGGTATCAAAACTCCTCATACAGCAAAATGATCCCTGGAATTTAGTTTATTGTTTTCATATGCCTACATTTGTTCCAACAAATTTGTTCCAAAAAGCTAGTAATATTGATGATAATTTCAGTTGTTTTCAAAGACCAGTCTAGTTCACTGAAATGATCAAGGTTGCCCTAATGGAGGCTTTTACATGAATATGAAAATTTTAATACAACCCATAAATTTAAAAGTAAGGTTATTGAGGATAACAGCTCTGACAAAAGCACCTTGCTGTGGTCTCACTAGGTAATTATTAGCACCAACCTGACTTTAAATTCCTCCTGAGGTTTAGTACTAGTATTAGAAGTTGTGGTATTAACCAAAATAGATCCAACTACCTCATG
This sequence comes from Aythya ferina, assembly GCF_964211825.1. Taxonomy (NCBI): domain Eukaryota; kingdom Metazoa; phylum Chordata; class Aves; order Anseriformes; family Anatidae; genus Aythya; species Aythya ferina. Next base: position 74,672,590 of record NC_140297.1, on the reverse strand, counting down.
TTCCTAAAGGATAAGGAAGTCTGGTAAAGGAAGTAAAGTTCCTAAAGGATAAGGAAGTACCAGTAAAATAATAATAAATTGCTCTATAAATGAATGTATTGAGTTTTATGCTTTTTTTTTTTTTTTTTTTTATTACTCAAAGTGATGATCTGGAACAGGACCTTGTCATATGTCTCTTCCTTCCATGTCTCTTCTTATTTTCTGCATTCATGGATTGGTAAATTAGATGGTGAAGATGAACTTCCTCTGCATGCAGGTACGTACTGACCTTTTCCACTCCTTCCCCTTTACTCCTGCCTGCCCTATGCCTTACTGTTCAACAACTAAATAAGTATTATTTTTCTCTGTTTACAATTACTTCTTGATACATTAAGATATATTGCTCTTAGTGTAGCCAGGATGAGTACTTCATTAGGAAGAGGTAATACTCTGCAGTACAGTAAAATTTCACTGTTCAGAAAAGTACTTTATGATTGAGGAAAATAAAGGAAGGGAGAGTGTCTGGCCAAATCTAAAGGTGTCTGTTTGTTCTACAGCAACTGTCAATATGCAGTGAAAGGGGGACCACGTTAGAACACATGATGTCTTCACAGGTTACTCTAGGAAAAAGCCTTTAGGCTGCATGTACAAGAGCATACTAAAAAGCTGGAGAGAAGTCATTAAAGAACTGCTGGCTTTTGTGCCTGATTACTTTAGTTCTGAGTTTTTGTACTGGGAAGTAGCATAGTTTTCTTAATAAATAACACATATAATGCAGATCTTTGTAGTTTTTTACATATTCGTACTGCGGAATGACCGTTACAATTTTTCTCAGGAGTCACAAAAGGTTGATTGCTAAACTGAGAAGCAATAACCTATTGATCTCAAAAGAGGGAAAGAATTCACAGACTGTCAAGAAACACATCAAAAGGAAGCTAAATCCATAAGCTAATTAAATAAGTCTCTACAGATGAGCTGAGATGAACTAAAGTATGTTTCAGAAGACTCTGTGTAGTGCACTCATTACTTGGATGTATTTGTTACCTGAATAAATATAACATTCTTCAGACTTCACTCTTCAGTTCCATTTATCTTCTCTCTGACTAATGAAAGTGCAGCCAACAAACCGAGTTAATTATCCTTGCTCTGTACTAACATTGTGAGTATCCTTGGGAAAGAATATGAGATTTTCATTCAGTGCCTGAGTACCACAAAAATGGCATTGTTAGAACAAATGTTTCCTGATGGCTGTCAGAAATACCTTGAGAAATCAAAGCTTTAATCCTGCTCATTGCTTTTCATTATGAGGCACTACATTTCACCTCTGGACCAAAAGATGATCCATAGCCTTTTAAATATCCATTAATTCAAATCTACCTGGCTTAGTATTGTAGTGGGTTTACGTGGCAAGGTTTTGGTAGCAGGGAGCCATAGGGGTGGTTTCTGTGAGAAAGATCTAGAAGCTGCCCCATGTTTGGGAAGGGCCCCATTGTTTTCCAGATCCGAGCCAATAAGCGATGTTGTTTTGCGCCTCTGTGAGAGCATATTTAAGACAGGGAAAAAACGCTGCGACACACAGCAGCCGGGAGAGTCAAGGGAGTGGGAGAACAGCCTTGCACCAAGGTCAGTGTAGAAGGAGGGGGAGAGGTGCTCCAGGCGCCGGAGCAGAAGTCCCCTGCGGCCTGTGGTGAGGACCATGGTGAAGCAGGATGTCCCCCTGCAGCCCATGGAGTACCACGGTGGAGCAGGGTTCCACGCTGCAGCCCGTGGAGGAGACCACGGTGGAGCAGGTGGCCCTGCACCGACGGAGGCTGCCGCCTGTGGAAGACCCCTGCCGGAGCAGATTCCGGGCCGGACCTGTAGCCCGTGGAGAGGAGACCACGCAGGAGCAGGTGATCTGGCAGGAGCTGCTGCCCGTAGGGGAGCCAGGTTGGAGCAGTTTTCTCCTGAGGGATGGACCCCGTGGTACGGACCCATATCTGGAGCAGTTCTGGAAGAGCTGCTGCCTGTGGGAAGCCCACGCCGGATCAGTTCATCAAGGACTGCATCCCGTGGGTGGGACCCCACAGCACAGGGGACGAGAGTGACCGAGAAGGAGCGGCAGAGAAGAAGTGCTGTAGACTGACCATAACCCCCATTCCCCGTTCCCCTGCGCCGCTCGGGGGGAGGAGGTGGAAAAGGGTGGATGGGGGGAAGGTGCTTTTGTTTTTTTTTCCTTTGTTTTCTCACTTCTCTCGCTTGTTAGTTGTAGACAATAAATCTTACTATCTCCTTATGCCGAGTCTGTTTTGCCCGTTACAATAATTATTGCGTGATTTTCTCGTCCTTATCTCAATCCTTGAGCCCTTTTCACATATTTTCTCCCCATTCCTCTTTGAGGAGGGGGAGTGAGAGAGCGGCTGTGGTGGAGCTCGGCTGCCCACTCGAGCGGAACCACGACAGTCTTTTTTGGCGCCCAACGTGGGGCTCGAGGAATTTGAGATAAGGATGATAGTTAGTAGAAGTAACGGGCAAAAATATGTGCAGGATGATTGTTAGGAATGTACAAGTTGTGAAGAATTTAAGAAAGCAGTAACTGTGAGATGTTAGTGTGGTGAAGGGACGAGGGGTGGTGTGTGTGTAAAATGTCCACCTTGTCGGTGCTGTGATGATGTTATGTTTATTTTGGTGTGGTGAATTCTTTTTCTTTTTGATGTAAGTGAAGTTTGTGAAGGTTGTTGTGATAATTGTAAAGTGATGGTATGTTGTGAGTAGTCTTAAATATGCTTTTAACAGAGGCGAGGGGTGGAATGTAGTGGGTTTACGTGGCAAGGTTTTGGTAGCAGGGAGCCATAGGGGTGGTTTCTGTGAGAAAGATCTAGAAGCTGCCCCATGTTTGGGAAGGGCCCCATTGTTTTCCAGATCCGAGCCAATAAGCGATGTTGTTTTGCGCCTCTGTGAGAGCATATTTAAGACAGGGAAAAAACGCTGCGACACACAGCAGCCGGGAGAGTCAAGGGAGTGGGAGAACAGCCTTGCACCAAGGTCAGTGTAGAAGGAGGGGGAGAGGTGCTCCAGGCGCCGGAGCAGAAGTCCCCTGCGGCCTGTGGTGAGGACCATGGTGAAGCAGGATGTCCCCCTGCAGCCCATGGAGTACCACGGTGGAGCAGGGTTCCACGCTGCAGCCCGTGGAGGAGACCACGGTGGAGCAGGTGGCCCTGCACCGACGGAGGCTGCCGCCTGTGGAAGACCCCTGCCGGAGCAGATTCCGGGCCGGACCTGTAGCCCGTGGAGAGGAGACCACGCAGGAGCAGGTGATCTGGCAGGAGCTGCTGCCCGTAGGGGAGCCAGGTTGGAGCAGTTTTCTCCTGAGGGATGGACCCCGTGGTACGGACCCATATCTGGAGCAGTTCTGGAAGAGCTGCTGCCTGTGGGAAGCCCACGCCGGATCAGTTCATCAAGGACTGCATCCCGTGGGTGGGACCCCACAGCACAGGGGACGAGAGTGACCGAGAAGGAGCGGCAGAGAAGAAGTGCTGTAGACTGACCATAACCCCCATTCCCCGTTCCCCTGCGCCGCTCGGGGGGAGGAGGTGGAAAAGGGTGGATGGGGGGAAGGTGCTTTTGTTTTTTTTTCCTTTGTTTTCTCACTTCTCTCGCTTGTTAGTTGTAGACAATAAATCTTACTATCTCCTTATGCCGAGTCTGTTTTGCCCGTTACAATAATTATTGCGTGATTTTCTCGTCCTTATCTCAATCCTTGAGCCCTTTTCACATATTTTCTCCCCATTCCTCTTTGAGGAGGGGGAGTGAGAGAGCGGCTGTGGTGGAGCTCGGCTGCCCACTCGAGCGGAACCACGACATGAAGGTTTCCTGTCTAATCATTTATTCTTTTAGTAGAAGCTTTCTCTCTTGGAGAATTTTGGAACATAAGGTTGCCTTTGGGTCATATTTGGGAGGCTTTTGTCTGCTAGCCAATAATAATAAAATAAATAAACAAACAAACAAATAAATAAATAACAATTGCATTTTTCTTCAACAAAGGCTAATATTCATAAGTCCTTAGAAGAGTCCAAAAGCTAGACCTTCAAAGAAAATACAAAGCATTATTGGAGTGGTGATAATGTTACAAAACTCTTCAGACTTAATGCTCTAATTCTTCAAGAAGAAAGAGTTATTGTGTTTTTCAGCACAGTTTATATATATATAGTCAGAGAATAGGCACTGCAGAAGAAGAAGAAAACTATTTCTCATCACTCATTGACTGTATCCTTAAGATGACATATCCTTATCCCCATCTCTGAAAACTCAAACAGCACTTCAGTCATTCAGCGAAAAAATCCAAATTTCCATTCTTCATTTCCATTCTTCCTTTCCATGGCATAAATTTGTAAGCCTGAAATGTATTAGGAATACAAATACTCTCTGTTATATTGAATAAAGCTTCAGCACACAGTAGTGAATGTAAATAGAAGACATGCAATGATTAAAAATGCAGCATGTATTGAGAGATAAACGATAGTAATAAAATATTTCTACACATTCCAAACTTGCTTTCAATATAGACATGTATCCTGTTTGCATAACCTGGAAAAAGATCAAATAACTTAAGAAAAAAAACTTTGAAACAGAAAGTATAAAAATGTTCATAAGTGTGTATACAGATACAACTCTATTTGATGCTACCAGATTTTTAAAACTGAGAGCAGTAGGATGGAGAAGTAATCCAATATCAAACAGGGACTGAAAGCAAATTCAGGTGTTGCAATGACTGCAACCCATAGGGATTCCAGCAGAACCTCAAGAGATTTAGATAAGCATCTACTGGTGAGGAGCAACAGCAGAACTGCAGAAACTGTAGCCATGGTGTGCAGAAATTAGATAGAATCTCTTCTACAAAGAAGCCATCTTTGACATTATTCTGCATGAAATATAACTCTTTATGCCATAGATACTGTAGGTTAGATCCATCTTCATCTTAAATAAATGGAAAAGGAAAAGTTTTTTGTTTTGTTTTGTTTGTTTTGTTTTGTTTTGTTTTGGGGGGGGGGAGGGGAGATGCATTTGTTGACAATTTAGCCAACAGGCACTTTGAAAGATTTGTCACTGATTGCTTTGTACATGCTGCAGTAGAAAACAAAGACCTGGTAACATTTTTCCTTTCAACCCACTTGCTGCAGTTTTGTCCCTAGTTCTGCTAACATACTGATGTGCAGTTTTGTGTGTAAACTTTATTAAGCACCAATACAGCTTTTAAAAGGTCAAATACTCAACTGCTATATACCTACATGAATGGTGTTATCCAAATTTACTCCAGCTGTGGTTCTGGATGATAGTAAGTACAGTATTATTTCACTATTTTTCACTACTTTATAGTATTTAAAAGTCTCTGTTGTGTTTCCAAACTCAGAATGGGTCACACATCTGTATACAGGAAACTGGAGAGGCAGAAGACATCCATGTATCTATATCCATGACTCACTGATAACACAGAAAAGCCATGCCAGGAGACTGATTTCATTCATCAAATTATCAGACATGAACTTAAAAAGCATATAGTAACATATTTTAGTCAAGTAAATAAAGAAAGCATCCATACTGCACATGAAAATACTCACTAGTTGAATGAAATGAAGGAATTTTCCTCACTGCAAGACCATGAAAACAATTATAATTTGTACATACAATACAGGAAATACAGGAGTATTTTTTCAGTACATCTTACAATTACATAATCAAACAACAGTGAAGAATAAAATTCAAAGTTTATGTTTAATGTATTGGCAAGTTCAGAATGTTTAGTATGTCACATCAAAGACTGGTAAAGGGAAATTAAAAAATAATAATAAAATAACCACAAATAGTTAAAATGTATTGCCTTGAATTAAGTCAAATTACTGGAAAATGACTCTACAATGGTGTCAAAATGTCAGATTGTAAACTGTAGTGACTACAAATTTAATCCTTTCAATCCTTCACAACAACTACAAAATTCTTCCTATCAATAAAACTAGAGAAAATTTCTACTACTGTAGCACAGGAAGGACAGAAAAAGAAACTAATACAATTTTGTTGAAATTCATGAGAAATTCTTCTGTATTGACTTTGATAAGGCCATGCTTAAGAACAATATTCTGTGAGACCCAAAGGGAAACAAAATCTATAATACTGCTGTGGTAAAGTATATGGCCAATGTTTCCCCTTTGAATATGCTGCAAAGATTATCCTTCCTCTGTGTTATGAATTTGAAAATTAACTTTTATGTCAGTGTTACTAAATCAGTTTAGATTTGTAACAAGCATAGAACGTCCAAAAACTCAATTAGTTCACTTACTATTAATTGACATATATCAAAGGGAATGGTTTTCCAGGGACAGAAACCTTTCTTCATTGATTTTACAGAAAATCCAAATGATTAAATTTGCAAAATGTCTTGCAATAAGTTCTGCTGTACTGTCAAGTTCTGCAGAGTTCTACTGTGTCCACAATCCAAAATAATTTCATATAGAGGTCTTTTTTCAACATAAAACATTTACTACGGCAAACGTCTGCTGTTTAAGCATGGGACCATCATTAAGAACAATAAGTACCATCAGCAAAGAGCAGCAACCTGTTTAAAACAAGCAAAAAACCAAACAAAAAACAACAACAACAAAAACCACTATTCACAGAAAGTTGAAAATATGTTTGGTTTTTGTATTTAAGAAAGTAAAAAATGGGAAATTACTGTACTAATTTGCAGTTCAACAATTCTTTATTGTCATGCTTATCCTCTGAAGGAACTAGCAGTTTTCATTAAGCATAAGCAATTTAATGTTATGCAACAACACAATAGCTTCTACAAAAGAACAACAATATTAGCATGATATAATAAAGCACTGTGTGTGATTAAAAAAATAAAAATAAAAAAGTTGAATGCACTTAAACATTTTTGGTACCATAATTAGCCCATAAAAAGATACCTTGTATTTTTTAATTTCAGCCTTCCTATACTATAAATACAAACTGATGGAAGCAATGCAACAAAGTTGTTAGAGGTAGATATCACTACATAATCAGAAAAAAAGTAGACTTTCCAGTGCTGTTTCAGGAGTATGCCCTCCCACCCCTCCAGCAATGAAGGGCTCCTCAGCATCCTGTAAATTTTAAGCTTTTTAGAGTCCTTTAGTTCTTGCAAAATAATTTGGATAGGTAACAATTTTTTTCTGTCTTCTAACACGGTAAGTGTAAACTTTTATTACATATCTTGACACTAATTCGTGATTTCATACAAACACGTACTTGTTATTTATCTTCTAGTCACTGTTTAAATCACTCTGAACATCAAGAGATACAAACTGTCCTTAGATAAAAGTCTTTAACAATACAATCATAGCTGAAATACAAGTGATGTTCTGAATTAGGTTCTGGGTAAAGAAGCAGAGATGTCACATTTCACTTCAAGAATTTTGACAATTAAAAAGTCAATTTGCCTATGTATGTTTATGTGAGTTATTTTTAATTCCCAATACTCCATAAGGTTGGTGCATTTGTTTGCATTTACTCAAAACATATATATAAATCTATGGTTCTGTATATAACTATTATAATTCATTCACTGATAGCTTAATATAATTAATTCATATATAGCAATGAATACACTGATGTCAATTAATTCATTGACTAGTAGCTGATATAATTTCCCAGGTTCAAATTGTTATAAACGGCTCAGTCTTCAAAATAGCATTAAATAAAAAAAAATAGGATTTATTAAATGAATAGAGGTAAGCAAACAGTGCTGGGTGCACCGGGAGTCTCCGCTCCACCAGGACACACACCAGTTACATCAAGTAGCTCAAGAAATTTGATTTCATTTTTATGCTCCTAGACTAATACATATTCATTACTACTTCTAAAAAAAATGGGTTATTTTTACAAAAATGGGATCCAGTCCCTCCTACTGGAGCATGCGCATCAGTCTCCGGTGGTCCCTCGGGGGGTCTCTAGGGGTCTTTCATGCTGAAGGCTCGTAGTCTTCCTCTCCACGTTTTTTTCTTGTCCTTCCCCTTTGTACTCCTTGACAGCATGTCAAGCTTACACAGCGCCCCCTGCAAATTTTGTCTCCTGGCCGTCCCTTCAGCTTCTTTATTTTTTTTTTTCTCCTTAATCTCCTGGCCACCTGGCCAGATATCAGGGGCTTGCATGGCGTCCCATTCAGAAGCCATAACAGTCACTAGTTGTTAGCAGTTGTTCTGAAACCCCCAGACAACAAAGACTTCAAAGAAAAAAACATACAAACACAAATAGCTCTCTTATTGGCACTTCACGAGTAGTTAAAACATTCCTCACAGGCCATTCACAGGGACACTCCAGTCACATCTATAGCAGTGCTAAATCAACCACAAAGAAGGCAAAAAGGCTGTAACTGTTAGGAATAAGAGTTCGGAATAACAAAAGCAAATAGGCTTGTGGATTTGAGGAATATTTCTGAAGATTTGATAATTTGACTATAATGAGGGGGAGACTGGGACACTGGGAGTAAAGGGAAGAAACCAAAGACAAGGTACAAGAACTATATACATTAACTATTCTGTTTTTCTTAGACTTGTGGTTATACAAGGGTTTGTAAAACAGAAGGTCACATTCATCATACCATGCGGCCCTAGCACTGTTCCATACTGACACGAATCAGATGAACATATATAACAAAATGCACTATTACATATCTGGGGATGTTTTGAGAATATTGTTGCATCCCTTCAGAATAGAAAAAAAATAAAAACCAAAAAAAAAATTCTTACTACATAGAAGTAACATGTATTTATTTTGAAACAAAATCTTCAAAAGAATGCAGTTACTCATTGTCAGTTATTAAAAACTGCGACGTGTGTTTTTTTATTTTGATGCCATGAATATGATCCAAGAATGAAATTACTTTGAAATGTTTATAATACCATTTATTCTACTTTATCATTTTAGCAATGACTACACTTTTCAATATGAAGTGCATTGTTTATTCTGTGTAAATCTTAGGGTCTCAAGTCAGCAGTCCTCTAAGAACTCAGGCACCAATTCAAGAGCAACAACAGAAACCCTCATTTGGGAATATGTAGGGATAGACAAAGCTTGCTTAAACTATGAATAATGAGTAACAATTAAAAAAAAAAAAAAAAAAAAAAAAAGCTTAAAAAAAAAATTCCTTAATAAGAAAGAGATTAGATTATTTTTTACAGATAACATTTAGGCAAATATGTATAGAATCATAGAATATCCTGAGTTGGAAGAGACCCATAAGGATCATTGAGTCCAACTCCTGGCACCACATAGGTCTACACAAAATTTTAGACCATGTGACTAAGTACACAGTCCAAACATTTCTTAAAATGAGATTTTTAATTCCAGTAAGTCAGAAAGAATTTCAATATTTCACATTAGTTTATTTCACAGGGCTGAACTGTAACTCTAGGAAATGCTTAGCCCATAGATGTGATGTCCGGAGGACAGCTCAGGCGACCTAGGATTACATTATGATTCTGAATCTCTAACTGAGAGCCAGAAAAAAAAAAAAAATGTACTGTCCTTTAAAGCCTAGTAGAAATTAGAAAAGTATTTTATCAACTGTTTTACTCATGCACTCCATTCATCTGCAGTATTTTCAATGCCTGGGGAATTTGCTCTTGCAATTTGAAAATTCTACTAACTATAGTAAAAATGGTAAGCCTCCTTGCACTGATTGTATACATTAATATAGTTTTCAGTAGTATTAATTGGTTTACAGGTTTTGTAGGGCTAACTGCTTTGCAGGGTTTCCCACCTGATTTGTACTTCACGTGGAAGCACACACAGGTTTTCAGCTTCTATGTTCGATATTATACAATTTGAATGAAAATGTGAAAGGTGCAGTTGGTGCCAGGAAGAACAGCCAAGTAGTTCCAATTCAGGTAAATTACTCAAGAGGAAACAGCCCTGTGGTGATGTTGCTTTTAATCCTTTATGGAGCTCCCAAAGGTGACAGATGCCTCCAGGCCTCCAAATTAGAAAACCTAGATCTGCTGCTAGGAAAAGCACAATCTGTGGTTTTTTTTTGCATTCTGGTTTTAAGAAAAGATAATGCATATGAACCACAGTTACTCAGGTGCAAAGTTGTAGGCTGTTCATTAAAAGACTAAATCATGGGCTGCAGCTACTACTATGTTGTTTAAAGCTTCTCTGCTCTGCAATTATTCTTCAAGCTTGCTGTTCTATTTTTCTTGTCATTCTGCATACTGAATTAAGTGGACCAGGTAACTCTCTGCATTTGATTTCATTGAATTTGAACTATGCTTAATGTGACTCATATATATATCTTACATGTTTTTGCCTCATGGGAAATATAGAGCACACAGGAATTTATTTATATATATGCAGAAAAGGCAGAACCGAACATTTCTAATTTTCAGTTGTTAGTTAAAATAAATATTCTTTCTGGAAGCAATTTGCTACAAATGTCTTTGAAATACCCAGCATTTTAAAAGCTATTTGATTTCTAGTACAGCTTCTTCCACCAAGGGAAGCGCGAGGTCTTAGTGGTATAGTAAATTATTTGCCAGTTGAGAGGAAGCCAGATGTTCGGAAAGCTTCTTTGCTGTTGAAGTTTTCAGGGATATTTTAGTTATGTACCAGAATTAGCAATTAGTATTCAGTAAGCTGCTCTTCAAACACCAGTAGTACAAGCATATTTGCTCTGGAAATTATTCATATACAAGAGAGAAAGGTGGAAAGAACATAAACTAATCTCCAGCACTGTGGAAAAGAAACTTACTTACTTAGACTTTAATTAGCACTTAGCAGCCATTTAATGAATGTGGCCTCAAAACCTAATCCATCACCTGTTTAAAAGGTATGTACTAACAAAGAGGTTTGGGAACAAGTTACAGAACAGCACCAGGGACCTGCAGAGCCATGAGTTCCAGGTCTGAGAGTCTGTCAGGTCTGTTTACCTTGGAAATCAAGTTCTGTGACAACAACCATGGTCCAATTTACTGCAAGTCAGCTGGGGGCTGCTCTAATGCTTTGGGTTCTGGGAACTGACTGCCAGGTTTATCACAGATAAGCTCACAATACTTCAATTAGCTGCCAGTTGATGTTCATATACTGGAATAATTTCAAAGATTACCTCTTAATTGTTTAATATATTTCAGTAATTTGTAATTAACCTTCACAAATCAAATCTAGCTCACGGCTTGGAGCAGTTCAGAGAAATACTAAGTATTGAAGTCCCGCTGATACTTTTAAAAGTAACTGAAATTACAGTGTAAAATTATTCATCACAGGAAAAAAAGCTGGATAATGCAGAGGAAAATCATGCTTTTCCAGTCTAGAATCATTGGAAAAATCTTTCCTGCTGTAAAACTGCTAATAGCATAACCAGCAAGAAGCACTTTCTAACACTGCTAAGGAGAATAATAGCTAACCATGAAGAAATGAACTGGGACTTAAGGCACACTTGCCTAGACAGAGTATAGGAAAACAGTACAAATAATGAAATATGGAAGATAAGGATGAAGGATGAAAAAAAAAAAAAAAAAAAAAAAAAGCAGGAGAGAAGCCTGGAAGAATGAGGAAAAACAAACAAACAAACAAACAAAAAAAACAGCAAAACAATCAAGAAAGATGTCCATCATCATACATGTACTGGGGTGGTCGTATAAAAACACGGTTAACAGAACTGGATCAAAACAATGGATCAGGGGCTCATTTATATCGTGTTCAAATATGCTTCAAGATGATTCTAAAAGAAAATGCTAAGGGAGTTTGATATAATGTACAGTTAAGAAATGGAATAAAGTAAACACTGGCAAAATATGAAAATTATAAAAAAATAATTACGTTAGTCAAGATTAAGAACAATATGAAACCTGGTTTCATGAACAACATGAAACCTAATTTCTGAATCCTAGCAATGGATCAATACAGACATCTAATTCTTATTTTGTAACATTGAACTGGAAAGTGCAGTAGAATAAATAGTGTCAACTACTCATACATCAGAGAGGCCTGTGCATTTGTCAGCTGGTGTTTTTAATAATGCAATAGGAAAAATATGACAGGGAATCAGTGTGTATAGCACAAAAATACCCAGTTAAACATGAACTTGCTCAAAGGAGACTTTCATAGCAACGAAAGTTATAAAGATAGTTGAAAAGAAAATTGAATGTTATGCAGGTCCATCTTATGTCCTGACACAAACACTGTACCTCTAAAGTTTTTAAGAACAGAAAAATAAAGAACAAAACAGTCCATTGGAAGTCAGGGGAGCATTAACATGATAGGCGCTAGGAAAACATTTAGAATGTGTGGCTAAATAAATTGCAGAAGCAACGAGAAGCAAGACTGAGACAGATAAAATAGTGAGTAGTAGACAGAATGACATTTGATACTTAACTCAATTAAAACTGACATAACAAAGTATTTATATTAAATAACAAATAATTAAAATTGAAATCTCATCAGTACTTCAGTTATCTCAACCAGAAGTTTTAGTAGGCAGCTTACATGTTTAAAATTTATATCAATGGTCGTGACATGAATAGGCAAATACAGGAAAAATCTATATCAAATGCTTATTGCATTGCATGAGGGTATTAATCAATTGCTAAATGATTAGGCATTAAGAAGTAACTACAGAAATACACATGGCAATGGGTGGCAGAAAACCTGTATTACTATGCCTGCAGCAGCATATGGGAAAATGTAACAGGAAGAGATTAAAAAGCTCAGGGCTGCAAAATACCCCATACCTTAAAGACGCAAAAAGAAGATGTGAAAATTGAATATTAGTTTTCTAAAGCATAGTCTGATGATTTATCTACAAATCTACGGATCTTTGAAATAGATCACATGGCAAACATGGTTTTCTTGTGTGCTCAGCTTATTTCTTCACCAACGCTTTTTCTAGTTTTGTTTTAAGAGGTAGTTTTAAGTGGAAGCAATTTTTATTTTTAGTGACTATAGTCTCAAAATGGAAATACATAAAGGTGGAGAAAACAAGTAAAGAAGTAAAGAAGAACCCACATTGGAATTTCATATTTGGAAAAATCTGACAATGTTACCAGTTGATTATAACATAAGCAATGAGATATTTATCCTAAAAGCTACCTAGGCACCAGCATAATATATCAATTTTTATTATTATTATTATTATTATTTTCTCTCTCTTACCTTGAAACTAGTTACTAAAATGAAACTTGTTACTAAAATGAGAGCCTGTGCTATAACAGAAACTGGACTGGCAGAGGGAGGAAGTGTTTTACTATTCATGTAAGAGATCTGGGCCATTCACAAGGATGAAGATATGTTATAGGATATGTTAGGTTAAGATATGTTCTTTCTCAGGAAAGAATTTTTTGAAGACTATTCTGAGGATAATGCAAGGGAAGTCTTGAGTCTTTGTGCCAAAGAAAATGAATGGTTCAGTTCTATTTTTCTGTACTACCATGTTAAACTACTACTTCTATCAGTCTTTCTTGACAGTTTTCTTCTCTTTATTAACAATTACAGTATAACGTTCATAAGGTGCTGCTCTACTTTTAGCCTGCAAAACACTCCTCACACATTTAAGTAGAGTAATACTTTTTCACTGAGATTACAATGACTCTGCAACCCCAGGAACTTTGCAGTATCAAGGTCATTAAAAATGTATTTGTTCAATCATGTTTGCAGTATAAAATGCCTACAGGTATTTACTTAGATTAATTTCAAGTGCATTCATCTTTCTAGAACAAGATGCCACCTCTGTCTACAGCCCTGAGAAATATAAAGATGTGGCTACAATACATGTACAGTATGTATGTACACTAGTATTTCCAGTATTGATATATTTTTAACTTAGCAAAAATAGCACACTGAGAAAAAGTACATATTGCTTTTTAATGAATTTTCATAGGCTTGATGATAAAACAAGAAGATACAAGGTCAAACTTTCTAGTTTTGCTACATTACAATACTGGCATTCTTATAAAAATATGCTAATATTGGCAATGTTTTGAATATACAGACAGCTTTGCATTTAACCTGAATGTTTTCACTTCTAAGATGGCTATGACATTATTACTGTATATATCATTTTAACATAACATCCTCTTAAAGAAAAAGAAAAACAAAAAAACCCTGCTCTTAGCAGGAAAGACAGGAATAAAACATTGACACCCAAAATGTAGGTTTGGCTTGTGACAGTGTGAGAACCAGATGACTCAAATATGTTATTTAGAAAGAAAGCCTTAGAGGAAAAAATTGTTCAGGAAACATTTCACAGAATCACAGAATCACAGAATTTCTAGGTTGGAAGAGACCTCAAGATCATCGAGTCCAACCTCTGACCTAACGCTAGCAGTCCCCACTAAACCATATCCCTAAGCTCTACATCTAAACGTCTTTTGAAGACTTCCAGGGATGGTGACTCCACCACTTCCCTGGGCAGCCTGTTCCAATGCCTCACAACCCTTTCAGTAAAGAAGTTCTTCCTAACATCTAACCTAAAACTCCCCTGGCTCAACTTAAGCCCATTCCCCCTCGTCCTGTCACCAGGCACGTGGGAGAACAGGCCAACCCCCACCTCACTACAGCCTCCCTTGAGGTACCTATAGAGAGCGATAAGGTTGCCCCTGAGCCTCCTTTTCTCCAGGCTGAACAAGCCCAGCTCCCTCAGCTGCTCCTCGTAGGACTTGTTCTCCAGGCCCCTCACCAGCTTTGTCACCCTTCTCTGGACCCGCTCAAGCACCTCGATGTCCTTCTTGTAGCGAGGGGCCCAAAACTGAACACAGTACTCGAGGTGCGGCCTCACCAGAGCTGAGTACAGGGGGACGATCACCTCCCTAGCCCTGCTGGTCACACTGTTCCTGATACAAGCCAGGATGCCGTTGGCCTTCTTGGCCAACTGAGCACACTGCTGGCTCATATTCAGCTGACTATCCACCATCACTCCCAGGTCCTTCTCTGCCTGGCAGCTCTCCAATCATTCCTCTCCCAGCCTGTAGCTCTGCTTGGGGTTATTGCGCCCCAGCTGCAGGACCCGGCACTTGGCCTTGTTGAACTTCATGCAGTTGACCTCAGCCCATCGGTCCAGCCTATCCAGATCCTCCTGCAGAGCTTTCCTACCCTCAAGCAGATTGACACACACACCTAACTTGGTGTCATCTGCAAACTTACTGAGGGTGCACTCAATGCCCTCGTCCAGATCATCGATGAAGATATTAAAGAGGGCCGGCCCCAGCACCGAGCCCTGCGGGAAGCCACTAGTGACTGGCCTCCAACTGGACTTGACTCCATTCACCACAACTCTTTGGGCCCGGCTATCCAGCCAGTTTCTAACCCAACGAAGCGTGCGCCAGTCCAAGCCAAGAGCAGCCAGTTTCTTGAGGAGAATGCTGTGGGAGATGGTGTCAAAAGCCTTGCTGAAGTCAAGGTAGACCACATCCACAGCCTTTCCCTAATCCACCCAGCGCGTCACTTTGTCATAGAAGGAGATCAGGTTCGTCAAGCAGGATCTGCCTTTCATAAACCCATGCTGACTGGGCCTGATCGCCTGCTTGCCCTGCAAGTGCTGCGTGATGACTCTCAGGAGAATCTGCTCCATGAGCTTCCCTGGTACTGAGGTCAAACTGACAGGCCTGTAGTTTCCCGGGTCTGCCCTCCGGCCCTTCTTGTAGATGGGCATCACATTTGCTAGCTGCCAGTCAACTGGGACCCCCCCCGATAGCCAGGACTGCTGATAAATGATGGACAGTGGCTTGGTCAGCTCCTCTGCCAGTTCTCTCAGTACCCTAGGGTGGATCCCATCCGGCCCCATCGACTTGTGCAGATCTAAGTGCCGTAGCAGGTCACCAACCAGTTCTTCATGGATAGTGAGGGCCACATCCTGCTCCCCATCCCCTTCCACCAGCTCAGGGTACTGAGTATCCAGAGAACAACCGGTATTGCCGCTAAAGACTGAGGCAAAGAAGGCATTGAGCACCTCCGCCTTTTCCTCATCTCTTGTAACTAAGTTTCCCCCCGCATCCAGTAAAGGATGGAGATTCTCCTTAGTCCTCCTTTTTGTGTTGATGTATTTATAGAAACGTTTTTTGTTATCTTTAACGGCAGTAGCCAGATTGAGCTCCAGATGAGCTTTGGCCTTCCTAATTTTGTCCCTGCACAGCCTCGCTACATCCTTAAAGTCCTCCCTAGTGACCTGCCCACATTTGTTCAAAATGTTCACTGATTTCAGTATTTGCTTAATAACAAGGAAAAATCTAATATAGCAAGCTGGCTTTAACCATCTTGAGTATACCTTAAAGGGGCTGACAGAGGTAAGAGTGTAAAGTATTCAGTGAAGCCCTGAATACTACTAGTGTCTTGTGGCCCCTGAACTTTGATTCACTGACTAGGATCCCTGCTAAAATCTCCTCTTCAAGACTGCTTCTGCATCTCCAGATAAGAAATTTAGGACAGTCAGACTATCAACAAAACAGAACTGGAAATATCACTAATCTTTTCCTTCCACATCCATCCAAATGCATACTTTGAAGTTTAAATTTGAAGTATATAATAGTGCAGACATCAGACTAATCCTTAAGTCTGCCATTTGTCCCTCTCTATGTCACACTGAGGATGTGCTTACAGCTAGGGTGGCGGTTTTGCTACCTGTTTTTGCTGCCAGCTTTGCTACCTCAAGCTGCTGTACTCCATATCAGGTGGTGCTAATGTCCACAGCGTTCTGATGAGCTCATCCATCTGAAAACTACTGTGTACACATGCTGTGCACAGTCCAGAGAGTTTGACCTACATACTCTCCCTTTCAGAGGCTTCATCTAACTCTTATGATATCTAAAAATAGGCTTTTATACTCTGTTTGGGCAGAATCTCTCTACAGTTTATTTTTTAGATATTTTGGATTCTTTCAGCCACACAGCTCAATGGAGCTGAACAACATACTGAAGAACTTATTTGAAAATAATACTTTGAATATTACTGGTACTTGGCTTAAGCACTTCAAAAGATTAGCTGTGTAGCCAGAGGAGTTTATATTTAGTCAAAATCAGAATTTTTTTTTTTCTTTGAAAGTACACCTTCATTGTCTGCATGCCTTTTAAAGTCTGAAAACCTACTCTTCTCCCTCTTCTCTAAATTCACGTCAATGGTGCCAGAATGGTGTGAGACCGAAGATTTCCCTGCAATTGTTGAAGTGATATGTCATGTCTCAGGAAACCACAAGAAGCAATTCCACACATTGCAGGATGGAAATAAAAGCAAAAAGTCTTTCTGTTAGTCTGATATTTATGGCAGTGAGGTTGGCAATACAAATTTCCTTATCTTTAAAGAGGAAGAAGAAGAAGAAAGAATATTTTACAGAGGACATGCTTCCTGATGTGCTTGTGCAGAAAACCACAAGTCAAGGTGGCACCACAAGTACCATCACATCAGTACAAATACTGTATTATCAGAGGCCAGTGAACAATCAGCAAATGTTAGAACTGGTTTCTAGGTTCAAGATCAAGAACAGACAGATTTTCTTACATAATCATAGCCTGGACATAATTTGAAGAGTAAACATTGTGAAATAGTTAAATAATTCCCCAAGTTGTTTTTCATAATTTTCAACATTATTCCAGCTTTTATAAGTTCTGTTGCAGGAATAAGCTTGATAACATCCTGCTGACTTGAGCAGAATGAGTGTTTTTCATAGTTGTAAAACAGTAGCTTTAGCCATAGGTGAATCCTCACCTTCATACCAAACAGCCTGTAAAGAGGTTATTTTTCAACTTTCATTTCATTCATTATTTTGTACACGTTGGTCACAGAATATGTTTTTCTATTTCTTTTTGCCTCCCTAATGACTTATAATTCCAAAGTATTTTTCTACCAAAAAAAAAAAAACAAAAAAAAAAAAAAAAAAAGTTCTCCCTATTTCAAATTTCTAGGATACTGGATTAGAACTGCTGCATAAGCAGGTAACAACTCATGTGAAATGTGCTGTCCACCAGCTCTGCTCTGCAAGCTGATCCTGAGATTTAGAAATAAGAAAGAAAAAGTCATAAAGCTCTGATTAGCACTTTAATCTCTTTCAGGACCACAACCCAGCTAAAAATGCATCACTGAATTGAATGCTCACTGCAATCTCATGGTGCATATTTGTTTTTATTTATTAGCTTGGTGGTGGAGTCTTGAAAAACAAAAAGCAAGCCCTACCTAAGAGCTTCAGAGTGATGGCTGCTAAGGAGAGAAGTGCTTTCTTCTTACCTGGCTGAAAAAATAGGGGAATATGTGAAAGGGAGAAGTGGGCAGGTCTTAAACATATTCATTATGCACTGAACATCCCTATTTATTTATTACAAACTCATGTTTAATATGTAGGTCTGCCACAAAGTACAGGAAGATATCTAGTTCAGACAACATGTAAAAGTCTGAGAAAATAACTATATCTAAGCAAACCTGAGGTGAAAAGCACTCAAATCTGATGCCTCAGTATGAAAAGGAAGCTAAAATCATAGACTGAAAGAGAACAGGCAAGTCCTTGTCCTGCTTTTTGGCTTGGATGGAAGTAATTTTCTTCCTAGCAGCTGGGATGGTGATGTCTTTTGGGTTTAGGCTGAGAATAAGGCTGATAACACACTGATGTTTTAGTTGTTGCAAAGCACGGCTCACACAGAGCCGAGGCCTTTTCAGCTCCTCGTGCTGCCCTGCCAAGAGGAGGCTGGAGGAGCTGGGAGGGGACACAGCCAGGACAGCTGGCCCAGAATGGCCAACAGATACCTCACACTGTGTGGCATCATGCTGAACAATAAAAGCTGGGGGAGTTGGCTGGGGGGCTACCATGACTGGCTGAGCATCAGTTGGTAGGTGGTGAGCAACTACATTGTACATAATTTGTTTTGTGTATATTATTATTATTATTATTATTATTATTATTATTATTATTATTATTATTATCCTTCCCTTTCTGTCCTATTGAACTGTCTTTATTTCAACCCAGGTGTTTTACTTTTTTTTCCCAATTCTCTCCCCCATGACACTGTTGCTGGAGAGGGAGTGAGCAAACAGATGTGTGGTGCTGAGCTGCTGGCTGGGTTAAAACAGAACAGTCCTTTTGGCACCCAACATGGGATGTGAAGGGTTGAGATAGCAATAGATCTGACCAGAACATGTTAAACCAAATTTGCTATAATCATTATATTAATTTAATAATTGTTGGTCACAGTGTTGACCTTTTTGCTCTTGGAGTTGTGCTTGTTCTCAGTGTTGTGTTGTGTATCACCTTACTCACTGTCTGTGCTCTCTGTTGTGCTGTTTGTCACCTCTGGGGTCTGGATTACAATTATAGGTTTTCTGTACTGTGTAACATTGGTTTATGATGTAAGTAATATATGATATTACTAGTCATAAGACTAATCTGATATTTGTACTCAGCATTGCCGCCATCTCCATATGTCAGGAACCATCTCTCAGAAACTATTAATAATTACACTCTTTACCTTTTCTCCTCAGAGAGCCAATCTATGAGGGATACAAGGGAGGGACACTTTCCCCTGCTTCTTCACCTTCTCTTTCTCCTTTACCCCTCCCCCCCCTTTTCTCCTCCAGGCAAGTTGCAATAGCTTGTGAGAACTTTGAATATTCTTGGTGTTCTCAAACCAGCATGTTCCTATTGCTGTGTCTCCTAAATGTGTTTCAGGTTTTGTTTAAGGCTAAACAACTATTCAAGAATACCACCCAGAGGCCTGCACCAAGGCAGGATAGCTATGAGTGTTTGGGAGGATATGGGCGGGCACCTAGGACAGTGGACACCTCCCGTGTGTTGGAACTTCACCACTGAACAAGTGCAGAATCCTGAAAAACTAGTGAAATACTTCGAAAAAGTATGCTGTCACCCTGACAAATCCAGAGAGACAGGAATCACTGCAATGTGCTGGGGCCTGGCCCATACCTGCTGAGCCCTGTTCAATGCTATTCAGTACCCTCAAGGGGAAGAGAAGGTCTCTGGATCTGATGACAAGCACTGCAGTCACTCCAACACCTGTGACAGGCCCTGCGACTGAGCCATGGAACCCACTTGCGCCAGTATCAGTCACCCCTACACAAGGCACAAGCCCTCACTCTCTGAAGGTAATTCCTGTCAGGCATGAAGTAAAGGTATACCTTCAAAAAAGAACAGTCATTCAAAATAAATAAATAAATAAATAAAAATGGCAGGGGACTGTGTTTTCTGTCTTCAGTGTTGCTAAGAAGCAAAACTCCCTCACAAGAGCACCTGGTGACTGGGGGAGACCAGGCACATCAGCTAGTGGCATAGGAGGGGCAGCTCTTGTGGCAGCATGGCAAGGTTTTGTGTCTGGGTGGGATCCAGGACAGAGCAGGGGAGCTATCACAAACAGTGAGATTCCACCACAGGAGTTGGATGGTGCAAGCTGCCATAGCAGGTGCCGCAATGAAAACACCAAGTGAGTACCGAAATAGTTTTTAATGAGATTTAAATACTTTTTGCTGTTGTATGTTGGAGAATGACTAACTGTATATTGGTCTGTTCATCTCCCTTGTTATTTTTTTCTTTAATACTTTCACTAAAGTTGTTTTGTTGAGCTGTTTGATTCAGTATGTGTGAGATAGGAGTACAGTACCTAGTTACAATTTGCAGATTTGTGAATGAGAGGCTTAGCCAGTATTTATTACTGACCAGTAAAAAATGAAGATGGCAACTGCTGCTGCCAAGTTAGCCTTGAAAAAAAAAGGTTCACAAACTTGTATATTTTTCATGTAGCCAATTTGTGAGGATTATTTTTTGAAGATATTGCATAGCTGAATTTGTTATGCCTCAGCTTCCTAAAATGGCAGCATCCCCTGGAGCAGTACAGAAGCATTTGGAATATGTTTCCCTAAAGAACAAAGACCTGGTAAATGGGTTTTCTCCATGCTTTGCTCAGAAGATTGTAGGTGTACCAGATCTGCTCTCTATGATACAGGCTGTGAGCACCACTGTCGTTTGATAGCCCAGTGCCAAAATGAGATCATTTTTCCTGGCCTGCTGAAAACACTCTCTGCCTGCAAAGATCAGGAAACTGTCTTCATGATGTATGAGTCGAATTAGTAATGTGTTAAGCAGTATCACTGTATGTAACCATGTATAATGTAGTTTCTGTGACCAGTATGCCCTGCCTTATTTGTTAGAGAGCTATGAACAACCCTGACCAGCATCGCTCCCTCCAACATAAAGCCTACAGGCAGCACAAATATGTCACGGGGCCTCTCTGAAATTTGCCCACAATCATTGACTTTTCACAGCAAGTGGCACCTAATATTCATCTGCATTTTTTTGATTTTGCCTAGGCACAGAGAAAGAATGCATCTACAGCAATTTTAACTGTTTTTGTCAACAGATTTTCTCCCCTGGCTATATATCTCTTTTCGGCTTATAATCCAGGGAGGAGCAAGTTCTTTCAAATAATCATCTTTCATGTCAGCAGCAAGAAAGGGAGAAAGCTGCTGCACATGTGCAACAAATAGGTACAGTTTCAATTAGCTTTGATCAAAAGCTCTGATATGTACTTTTTTGAGATCCTAAGTGTAAAGTTTCCATCTGCTTAATAACAATTTGGTGTAAATGGCAGGCATAGAATGCGAAGCCACCATCCACTAAGTATCATCATCATCTCAGTTATTCACTGTACAATAAATTCCTATTTAACTCTATCAAAGTTGCAATCAGCATTTCTTTGTGTTCAGTGTTAGACAAGTCTGTGTCTGAATGCAGACAGTTGAAAGTTAAAGAAGGGTTTCCAAGAGAATAATTCTTTGGCTTCATCATGATTTCTTCAACAGTCTGCCAACAAATGTTACATCAGATTTGTTATTTACTTACAGCCAAGTTTAATTTAAGTTGGCATCTGAAGTATTTTGCCCTGCCCTGCCCTGTCCTGCCCTTCTTTGTCCTGCCCTGCCCTTCATTGTCCTGCCCTAGCCTCCTCATCACCTATAACTCCAAAGAATGGAATTTTAACAGAATTACAGTATTATGTGTGAGGGTTGGAACTCGCAACTGAGGCCATGGCATTAGAGAAGTACAATATAATAGTATGTTCCATAAATCACCCCCAAAGACTATTAAAACCAACCTTGTTTATAATATTGTAATATTCACTGGTATTGTAACAAATGTTTTTCTCCTGAATGAGTTTTTTAATTTATAAAAAGGAAAGGCTCTCAAAAATTCCAAACATACAGATGTCTCCAATCTCTTATGCCTTTTCCTCCTTATCTTATTTATTTTATTAGATAAACAACTCATGCTTCTAAGAACAGCACTAATACCTCATTTGGAATAGTACAGCATATCAATAAAGAATAACTAAAAGATTGAATCAAGTAATTCAGAATACAGTTTAGTCACTGAGCGTCATCTCTGTCTTCTTGGAATATGGCTGCCAATGAATTCTGATTTTCTTGAATTTGTTTTTCAAAAACACCAAATATTTTGTATAATTATTTGACAGGTGCTTGTTAATGAGCAGTTTGTTTTGACTGCTTAATATCCGAAATTCAGTCTATTGTGACTGAACGTTTGAAATCTGATTTAGAAAGATACTTGTATTTAAAAAGGCTGATTAATCCAAGGTATGTGCTTACATTCTAGTTAGAAAAAATGCACGCATGTTTAATAGAGTGAAGGTTTTTCACTCAACATGTAGGAATATTTCCATGTGATTTCTTCTTTTAAAAAATACTTGAACTGATAAATATTTCTCCTGAAGCAATGTTAGGCAGCATTTCCTGGGGAATTTGCCATATGACAGAAAAGTAGCTCCTAATAGGTTTGCTGAACTATGGGGACAGAAGTACCAAAATAGCCACTGGCTTTCAAAACAGGGACCATGCATGATGGGCAATGGGTTATCAGAGACAACACAGTATATCTCAAGTATATCTCAACAGAAACTGGCAACATGAATACACAATATTGCAAAATTTTTTTCTAACAAATTTAAAAATACATTATAGATTCCCAGTGACCTGACACAGACAAATAGCTGTACAGGCATCCTTTGTATTCTTGCTATAGGCTGTTATATCCTGTGTTTATGTTTGAGGATGATTGGCATAACAACTAATGCACAATGAGGTATATATAAATTTGACAGCTATTCTACATGTCAGTACAATATCACCACTTTTCATTCACACACCACACTTGCATGTTGCTCTTCATGGATTTTTATGTCATATGTCTATACAAAACAAAGTCTGCCGTTATATGGAAAGAGAAATATGAAATATTAACTGATACAGTGAATCATTGAAATAGCTTAAACTTACATATTGCTATCAGCGATAGTGGAGCTTTAACAGTGTACACCATTTGAATATGTGGCTCACACAGCTATGGACAGTGTACGTTGACACTTTACTATTATGACTGATATTGTGAATTGGGCAGTAAATACAAGAAAATGCATAGGAAAAAACATACCACACAGACATAGACAGAGGGAAGTAGTAAAAGAACAGCAATAGGAGCAAGCACTGTATCAGCATTTATCAATAAGATCTACACTGGAGGCTTATTTCTTGAAATGGTTGTATGATGAATCACTTTCTTGAAAATGGTTACTTACATGGCCTCAAATCTTCAATACCATGCCACAGCTTATTGGTAGCATAACAACTGCACCCACAACATCATACAAAGCTTTCTCAATTCACAATGTTCTGCTGCGCAGTGAAGCTTAAACATCACAGACAGAAAGTGTGAGAAGAAGTGAATAATTTATGTAGTGTGGCAAGCAGATGTCCTAGACAAAAAAGGTTCCAAATATTAGCATTACAGAATCTTTCCAAGGACCTTGTCTTTATTATCCACCAAATAAATCTACTGAAAGCCAACCATTGCTGTAGACTAATACCATTTTAGTCATAAATAAAAGGCATATTTTCTTCTACATTCCCTTTACTAATCTCCAGGTAATCATCTCACTGGTTTGATTAACTGCTTAGGGACTGCAGTGTCCTTGCTGTGTCATAGCGTTAGCAGTGCTGTGCTGTCCTCTGTCTCGTTCTGAGACCCCCTCCCATGCTTATATTAGTGGAATATTTTGATAGCCTGTATTTTTGAACGATGAAATCTGTTCTTACTTTTTCCTATCTGTTCATAATTTTTAAAATTAATAGGGCAGACATTTCAAACACCTTTTATCCAATATTCCAAAAACATGGCTAGTGACAAGTGTAAAACCAGAGTGTAATTATTACAAAAAATAAATAAATAAAAATTAAAACACCAAGCAGCAACTATTCACAAGTCATGTGTCTGGAGACTGTTTGCTGAATAATTATCTTGTCTAATAACTTTAAGCAAATACTTAAAGGTTGCTTTGGGTTATCCATAAACATGACCTAGTCAGACTAATCCTTATGTGTTATAATCTGAATGTAAGAACTAGCTAAGAAGTAATGCAAGCACAGGCAAATTCTTCACTGGCCTAAAAATGTTTAATTGTGGATATCAGATGTAGGGGTTAAAGGTGTATTCACAAAGTCCAACAGTAAGAGGCTGGCTTTACCTGTGGATTACCACAACATTATGTGTTAAACCGGCATCAATTTTTCATTAGGCAGCTCCACTGCAGCTCCTTCTGTCTCAAAAGCTTTCCTTGACAAGAAAGTTCTTACAGAATGTATTTTCAAGCTAGTACGTAGCTTTGCAGTCTTTGGGGCTTTCATTAACTTTTATAACAGACACATTGATTCTACTATATATGCCCATGACTAGTGCCCTTCAAAAATACAGTAGATCTCTGTGTAAATTTAATTTGACATGGAAATGTCCTAACAGAAGTAAACATCTCATATCATTGGTGGATATGTACTGCAAAACTACTTTGCCATAAACGTTATGTATAAAAAACAAAACAACAACAAACAAACAAACAAACAAACAAAAACTTATTAAAAGGCTAATTTCACTAAATGGCACTGATTCATTTGGAAAAAAAAAGATTAAAAACAAACAAACAAACAAACTGAATACCCTAGTAAAGGTGATTTATTGAATAAATTACTGAATTCTGAGTCAGGATCTGATATTCTCTTCCCAGTTCTACTAGAGACATGACCTTAGGGGAGGCAGTTATCTGAAGGACAGTTAGGTCCCTCACCAGATTAGATGCCTTGAAAAAAATACAATAAAGATTCATCTGTTTCTTTATGCTGGAAAGATTTTTAGAAGTCTTATTTTTATTTTTATTTTTTTTTGTATCTTGGGTCCTTTTCACTATCTAGCAATGTAAATATTTCCTGACTTTCTGGACATTGTGAAGATTATTTCATAAGTACTACAAAATATTGCAGTACAATGAAATGAAAGCAGTATAAATACCTAACAGGATTAGAGACTGGTACAACCTCATTAATGAATCATGGTCAAGTTATTTCTGCACTTAAACCAGTGATGCCTTGGTTGCTAGCCTGTTACTGTCACTGCTTTAAGTAATAAAATAATAGCATATGTCTTAAAAATCAATGCTGGGTTACAAGAAAAAAAAATATTAGTGCCTTGAAATAGTGTAGTACAATCCTATTATATACATGATTGGTTTTGACAGTTCTGTGGGTTCAGGAGAAAAGCTTGAAACTGTCTTCCTCTGCTAAATGTCTTTGGTGTTAGGCACTATATGCAGTGAGTGAGCAAGACTGAATTATGTGTCATATATTTTTTTCTCCTTAAAATTCCAGCAGAGAAAGTTGACTTACATATCTGGTGAGTAGCTGCCTTTACAAAGCATCTTAAAATTTTCTTTATGAAGCTTGAGAAAGCCCACTAATTCACTGGAAATCAACAGTGGGCTTTGAGAAGTCCTGAATGAAATAGGAAAGAGAAGTCTCTGTAGTAGCAGACATCAACTTTTTGTTGTTGTTCAAGTAATTTGAATGCTTAAACAACCAAGGGGACATCTCCAAGCAAAATGCAAGATAAAAACAGAAGATAATGTACTATGTAGAGCCAGCCTTAGGCTTTATTCCTTGTATCTGTAATAAGCCATATTGGTATAACCTTGAACTCTGGTGAAATTCAAATGTGGATCTGAGCAGCGCAGTTCAAGCTTATGTCTGATTTCAAATATGGAGCACATTCCTTTGTGCATACACTTTCAACCAGCTTTGTTGCCATGTCTGTTTTTCTGTGCATTTTTTTTTTGAACATGAACAAAACCCCATTATCTGTTTTTACCCATAGCTGTTGTAACACTTTCTCAAGAATGCAGAATTTTACAAAAATGAATTGCCTGAATAAGCCAAGAAAACAGAAAGCAGTGAACTGTTGGAAGCACAGAACTTCCAACAGAAGGCAATTCTCATGCTAAAGTTGAAATGTATTTTGGTAATGCCAAAAAGGAATAGCATATATAAATATTTGAGATTTTTTTGTATTAAATTAAAACATGCTACAGTTTAACCATATACACATTACCATAAACACATTAACCATATGTTTTTTAAAAAATACTAGGAGTGTTTTGCTTTTATCATAAGCTGACTGAGGATGAAGACAGAAAGACCAAAAAAAAAAATCAGATCAGGGATATATTGCCTCATTACAGAGGAATAAATAATACCTAATTTCTAACAAACATGAAATACCTTTTCATCAGGAAAAAAAAAAAAAATCTATTCTAAAGATTCATACAATTTTCAGGTATGCCAGTAAGTATACATTTGCCTTCTGAAATGTTGCAAGGTCCTCCAGACAAAAGACGTAAGGTGAAAACTGAGTAGGAAACAAAGATTGTGAGAAAGTGTTGAGAAATTCTGTAAATGACAGTTCTGTTTATAAAAACTAGATTGCAGTATGTGAGTGTACACTCATCATTAATAGAAACGGAAACATCTAGTAAAGGAAAACCGATCTGAGCTATGTATAGTTAGTTACAGGCACTAAAATGACTTTTTAAAGTAACATAATATGTTAAGCATCTTACAGACTACAAAATGAACAGTATGCCAAAAACAGTGAGAAAGTCAATTAGAGAGCACTAGATGTTGGCAGCTGAACACAAATACAGACAAGATTTATGTATATGCAGACCTTATTCTGGAATGTTATATCAGATTTTAGGTCAGAGGTTGGACTCGATGATCTTGAGGTCTCTTCCAACCTAGAAATTCTGTGATTCTGTGATTCTGTGAGATGTCAGTAGGCCAAAAATGACAAAGCACAGGCCTAAATTTGCCAAGGGCAGAACATTTCATTTTAAGGAGTAAGACTGTAGAGTATGGCATTCCAACCCTGAAGATCTGTAAGGATTAATCTTAAGCAATCCTTTTGCACAAGTTTTCCTTCAGTGAGGCTATTAGCAGAATACTGGAACTAAACTGCAGATTCCATTTACTTTATAGTGAAGCATAAAGCTTTGATGAACAGACATTTATTTTTACAGCTCATCTGTAATGTACTGGGCATTTTAAGTAAGCACCGAAAAGTGAACAGGAAAAAAAACCTCCAGGCTGGAATTAAACCTTGGATGGGTTTAATAGGGTTACGGATGTCATAATTAATGATGAAAAAGAAAAGAATTGGAGTGAATTTCAGAATCTGTACCATCCACTAAATGTAATTTAATTGTAACATAATACAGGTATAATATATGTATTCATTTGGTCTTTTGTCGTGGTTTAACCCGGCTGGCAGCTAAACACCACGCAGCCGTTCGCTCACCCTCCCCCCTCCCTCTCTGGGACGGGGGAGAGAAATGGAAAGTGAAGCCCGTGAGTTGAGATAAAGACAGTTTAATAAGACAGGAAAATAATAATAATAATAATAATAATACAATGATGATAATAGTACTACTAATAATAATATGTACAAACAAGTGATGCACAATGCAATTGCTCACCACCCGCTGACCGATGCCCAGCTTAACCCCGAGCAGTCCGGCCCCCTCCCCCCGGCTAGCCACCCCTATATATTGTTTAGCATGACGTCAGATGGTATGGAATACCCCTTTGGCTAGTTCGGGTCACCTGTCCTGGGTCTGTCCCCTCCCAGCTCTTACTGCACCCCCAGCCTGCCTGTTGGCAGGACAGAGCAAAAGTCTGAGGTGTCCTTGGCTTGGTATAAGCACTGCTCTGCAACAATTAAAGCATCGGGGTGTTATCAGCACTCTTCTCATCCTAAGCCAAAACACAGCATTCCACCAGCTACTAGGAAGAAAATTAATTCTGTTCTAACTGAAACCAGGACATCTATCCACCCCTTATTCCATACCATTTATGTCATGCTCAGGTTACACTCTTTTCCATACATTCTAATTAGTCACCTATAGTAGTCATGGTAGTGGTAACATACAGTATTATATAGCAATTAACATGGTACAATTCAGTTCATGGGCTATTCTCACCCAGTATTAAATCTCCTTGAGGTACACACCGGACCTCTCCGTTCTTTTGCATCACCCACCAAGTGTATCCAGGTCCCTGAGCGAAAACAATTCCACGAATGGGTTTGCCTTTTCCTGAGGCAGGAGTAGCCCAGACTGTTTTACCCAGCATATTTTTTACATGCACTACAGGAACTTTATCCCCATCTACAGTACGTAACAGGTTTGATTGGGCAGGTCCAGCTCGGTTGGCAGATCCCCTAGTATTGACTAGCCAGGTGGCCTTTGCCAAATGCGTATCCCAGTTTTTGAATGTCCCAGCGCCCATTGCTTTCAATGTAGTCTTTAACAGTCCATTGTATCGTTCAACTTTCCCGGAGGCTGGTGCATGATAGGGGATGTGATACACCCACTCAATACCATGTTCTTTGGCCCAAGTGTCTATAAGGTTGTTTCGGAAATGAGTTCCATTGTCTGACTCTATTCTTTCTGGGGTACCATGTCACCATAGGACTTGCTTTTCAAGGCCCAGGATAGTGTTCCGGGCGGTGGCATGAGGCACAGGGTATGTTTCCAGCCATCCGGTGGTTGCTTCCACCATTGTAAGTACGTGGTGCTTGCCATTGCGAGTTTGAGGGAGTGTGATGTAATCAATCTGCCAGGCCTCTCCATATTTATATTTCAGCCATCGTCCTCCATACCAAAGAGGCTTTGACCGTTTGGCTTGCTTGATTGCAGCACATGTTTCACAGTCATGAATAACCTGTGCTATAGCGTCCATGGTCAGGTCCACCCCTCGATCACGAGCCCATCTGTATGTTGCATCTCTACCTTGATGGCCTGAGGTGTCATGGGCCCATCGGGCTATAAATAATTCACCTTTATGCTGCCAATCCAGATCCACCTGAGCTACTTCAATCTTAGCAGCCTGATCCACCTGCTGGTTGTTCTGATGTTCTTCAGTAGCCTGATTCTTGGGCACATGAGCATCTACGTGACGTACTTTCACAGCCAGGTTCTCTACCCGAGCAGCAATATCTTGCCACAATGCAGCAGCCCAGATGGGTTTGCCCCTACGCTGCCAGTTGTTTTGCTTCCATTGCTGTAACCATCCCCACAGGGCATTTGCTACCATCCATGAATCGGTGTAGAGATAGAGAACTGGCCATTTTTCTCGTTCAGCAATGTCTAAAGCCAGCTGAATGGCCTTCACTTCTGCAAACTGACTCGATTCACCTTCTCCCTCAGCAGCTTCTGCAACTCGTCGTGTAGGACTCCATACAGCAGCCTTCCATCTTCGATGCTTCCCCACTATACGACAGGACCCATCAGTGAACAGGGCATATTTCTTTTCATTCTCTGGTAACTGGTTGTACAGTGGGGCTTCTTCAGCACGACCCACCTCCTCCTCTGATGATATCCCAAAGTATTTACCTTCTGGCCAGTCCATAATCACTTCCAATATTCCTGGGCGACTGGGGTTTCCTATTCGAGCCCGCTGAGTAATTAGTGCAATCCACTTGCTCCATGTAGCATCAGTTGCATGATGCGTAGAAGAGACCCTTCCCTTGAACATCCAGCCTAGTACCGGCAATCGGGGTGCTAGGAGGAGCTGCGCTTCAGTACCGACCACCTCTGAAGCAGATCGAACTCCTTCATATGCTGCCAGTATCTCCTTTTCAGTTGGAGTATAGCGGGCCTCAGACCCTCTGTATCCCCGGCTCCAAAACCCCAGGGGCCGACCTCGAGTTTCCCCAGGTTCTTTCTGCCAGAGGCTCCAGGTGGGGCCGTTCTCCCCAGCTGCAGTGTAGAGCACATTCTTTACATCTGGTCCTGTTCGAACTGGCCCAAGGGCTACTGCATGGACTATTTCCTGCTTAATTTGTTCAAAGGCTTGTCGTTGTTCAGGGCCCCATTCAAATTCATTCTTCTTACGGGTTACTTGGTAGAGCGGGTTTACAATCAGACTGTAATTTGGGATGTGCATTCTCCAAAACCCCACAACACCTAGGAAAGTCTGTGTTTCTTTTTTGTTAGTTGGTGGAGACATAGCTGTTATTTTGTTGATCACATCCATTGGGATTTGACGACGTCCATCTTGCCATTTTATTCCTAAAAACTGGATCTCTCGTGCAGGTCCTTTGACTTTATTTTGTTTTATGGCAAAACCGGCTTTCAGAAGGATTTGGACTATTTTCTTCCCTTTCTCGAAAACTTCCTCTGCTGTGTCACCCCACACAATAATGTCATCGATGTACTGCAGGTGTTCAGGAGCTTCCCCCTGCTCCAGTGCAGACTGGATCAGCCCATGGCAAATGGTAGGGCTGTGTTTCCACCCCTGGGGCAGTCGATTCCAAGTATATTGGACTCCCCTCCAAGTGAAAGCAAACTGTGGCCTGCACTCTGCTGCTAGAGGGATGGAGAAAAATGCATTAGCGATATCAATTGTGGCGTACCACTTGGCTGCCTTCGATTCAAGTTCGTACTGAAGTTCCAGCATGTCCGGCACTGCAGCACTCAGTGGTGGCGTCACTTCGTTCAGGCCACGATAGTCCACTGTTAGTCTCCACTCGCCATTAGACTTTCGCACTGGCCATATGGGACTATTGAAAGGTGAATGAGTCTTGCTGATCACTCCTTGGCTCTCCAATTGACGAATTAGCTTATGGATGGGAATCAGGGAGTCCCGGTTAGTGCGATATTGCCGCCGGTGCACAGTTGTGGTAGCGATTGGCACTTGCTGTTCTTCAACCCTCAGCAACCCCACAACAGAGGGGTCCTCTGAGAGACCAGGCAAGGTAGATAATTGTTTAATGCCCTCTGTCTCTAAGGCAGCTATACCAAAAGCCCACCGGAACCCTTTTGGGTCCTTGCAATATCCTCTTCTGAGATAGTCTATGCCAAGGATACATGGAGCATCCAGGCCACTCACAATACGGTGCTTTTCCCACTCATTCCCAGTCAGACTCACTTCAGCCTCCAATACAGTCAACTGCTGAGATCCCCCTGTCACTCCACAAATACAGATGGGCTCTGGTCCTTTATAGCTCGATGGCATTATAGTGCATTGTGCACCGGTGTCTACTAAAGCCTTATACTTCTGTGCGTCTGATGTGCCAGGCCATCGAATCCACACAGTCCAATAAACTCGATTATCCCTTTCCTCCCCCTGGCTGGAGGCAGGGCCTCCCTAATCCTGGTCGGAATCTTCTTCGTTTCTGTGTTTGAAGGACTGTCTGCTGGAAGTTGGAGCAGCAAACTTTTCAGAGAATCCCTTCTTCCTGATTGTTTTCTTTTGCAACTCACGTACCCATGCCTCTAGGGTCACGGTAGATTTTCCATCCCATTTTCTCATGTCCTCTCCATGGTCTCGTAAGTAAAACCACAGGGTAGCACGGGGTGAGTACCCACCATATCGTCTTCCTTGTGTGGATGAACGACTACCCCTGATAGCTGAGACACTGCTCTGTACAGGTACGGAGGAGAATAATCTCTCTTCAAGTTGGTGAACCTTTTCAGAAAGTTTCTCCACAGTGTTCTCTTTTGGTCGGTGGACACTGGTTGGTTCAGGTGGGGATGAAGATAGATTCTCTTTAAGTTGGTGGAACTCTTCAGAAAGTTTCTCCACAGCTGAGACGCAGGCCTGTAAGGAAGAGGAGAGACTTTCTTCGTACTGCCGGAGTTGTTTAGCCACTTCATCCACTGTGGGTTCCTCATCCTCTTTCCAGGCCATTATTGCCAGTGAGCTGGCATATGATGATGGTGCACTCCGTACAAACTTCCGCCACATGGGTCGCGTACACCTGACTTCATCTGGATCTTTGGATGTTTGTCTGAGGTCTGGATCCTCATAAATCACTTCCCGTACGGCTAATTCCCTCAGATACTGGATTCCCTTCTCCATAGTGGTCCACTTGCCTGGTAGACATAAAAGTTCTTCCTTGAAGGGATACCTTTCCCTCACAGCTGAGAGGAGACGCCTCCAGAGGCTGTGAGATTGTGCTCCATCTGCAATTGCTTTGTCAATGCCTGCATCTCTAGCAAGGGATCCCAGTCGCTTGGCTTCCCTGCCATCTAATTCCACACAATTGGCTCCAGTGTCCCAGCATCGGAGCAGCCAGGTGACAAGCTGCTCACCTATACAGCGACCAAAATCTTTTCGCACATCTCGTAACTCACGCTCGTTTAGGCTTCGGGTAGTTACTGTTGATTTTTCGGCATCCTCATCTTCCTCCTCCTGAACCCTTGATGGCCCAGCGTCGTCGTCGTCTCCGTCGTCTCTATACCTAGATTTGGCAGAAGATTCTCTGCGTTCTAAACGACCTGAATCTCTATACCATTTTTTCACCTTCTCTACAGGGGCAGCTTGCACTGCTACTGCTCGTTTCTCTGACCTTGTTACAGGGTCTGCCACAGAGGTTGGAATACCCTCCGCAGGGTCAACTTGCACTGCTACAGCTTGTTTCTCTGACCTTGTTATAGGGTCTGCCACAGAGGTTGGAATACCCTCTGCAGGGTCAACTTGCACTGCTACAGCTCATTTCTCTGACCCAGCTACAGGAGCTGGAGCGGCTGCAGGAGCTGAAGCAGCTGCAGGAACCGGAGCTGGAGCAGCTGCAGGAGCTGGAACTGGTGCGGCTGCAGGAACTGGAGCTGGAGCAGCTGCAGGAACCGGAGCTGGAGCAGCTGCAGGAGCTGGAACTGGTGCGGCTGCAGGAACTGGAGCTGGAGCAGCTGCAGGAACCGGAGCTGGAGCGGCTGCAGGAGCTGGAACTGGTGCGGCTGCAGGAGCTTGAACTGGAGCAGCTGCAGGAACCGGAGCTGGAGCGGCTGCAGGAGCTGGAACTGGAGCAGCTGCAGGAGCTGGAACTGGAGCGGCTGCAGGAACTGGAGCTGGAGCGGCTGCAGGAACTGGGACTGGGGCGGCTTCAGGAGCTGGGACTGGGGCGGCTTCAGGAGCTGGGACTGGGGCGGCTTCAGGAGCTGGGACTGGAGCGTCTGCAGAAGCTGGGAGTGGAGCGGCTGCAGAGTCCACCATAGGGGTCACAGTGGCCGTTGGATCTGTCACAGGACTTGGAGTGGTCGCAGGGTCTGTCACTAAGTTGATAGCAGTATCCATGGCAGCTCGATAGGCATGAGCCAGGCCCCAGCATGTTACAATGATTTGTGTTACTTTGGAACTTCCCGAATCGCGACACCTTTTATTCAAGCATTCTGCCAGTTTTTGAGGATTTTGCACTTGTTCAGGGGTGAATTTCCAAAACACTGGGGGTGCCCGCTGCTCTAGATGCCTGCCCATATCCTCCCATACTCCCTGCCACCCACAACTATACTGCCTCCGGGCAGATCTCCGGATGAGCTTCCTAAGTAGTTGTTTAACTTTAAGCAGAACCTGAAGCGCATTCAGGAGGCAGAACAACAGGACTATGCTGGTCTGAGTATCCCAAGGATATTCAATATCTTGGAGAGCTATTGTAATAAACTCGGAGGATAAGAGGGTGGTGAAGGAGGAAGGGAGAGTGATCAAGGAGGGTACAGGGGTGGTGAAGGAGAAAGGGAGAGTGATCAAGTAAGAAAAATTATCTTCCCCTTTCCCCTCCACAGATTGACTCCCTAATGAAAAAAGGCAACAGATATAATTGCTAATAGTTTCCAAAATACAGTTTCCAAAGTATAGAATCGAAGATGTTACTGAGTACAAATACCAGGTTAGAGTCATGGCCAGATATTTCATCATCTCATAAGCCACTGATACAACACACAGTACCATAATGGTCTGAAACCAGGGCCCGGAGAGGATAAACAACATGACAGAGAGCACATATGTAAAATAACGTGCTATAATACTCAATTTGGAAAACAGGCGCAGCACAGTTGAGATTAAAGCAATCAGCATTATGACAAGTGACTATTAAGCAGGTCTAATACTTATACCAATTTTAGTTTAACACACTCTGGTCAGATCTGCCGTTATCTCAACCTTTCGAGCCCCACGTTGGGCGCCAAAAAGACTGTCGTGGTTTAACCCGGCTGGCAGCTAAACATCACGCAGCCGTTCGCTCACCCTCCCCCCTCCCTCTCTGGGACGGGGGAGAGAAATGGAAAGTGAAGCCCGTGAGTTGAGATAAAGACAGTTTAATAAGACAGGAAAATAATAATAATAATAATAATAATACAATGATGATAATAGTACTACTACTAATAATATGTACAAACAAGTGATGCACAATGCAATTGCTCACCACCCGCTGACCGATGCCCAGCCTAACCCCGAGCAGTCCGGCCCCCTCCCCCCGGCTAGCCACCCCTATATATTTTTTAGCATGACGTCAGATGGTATGGAATACCCCTTTGGCTAGTTCGGGTCACCTGTCCTGGGTCTGTCCCCTCCCAGCTCTTACTGCACCCCCAGCCTGCCTGTTGGCAGGACAGAGCAAAAGTCTGAGGTGTCCTTGGCTTGGTATAAGCACTGCTCTGCAACAATTAAAACATCGGGGTGTTATCAGCACTCTTCTCATCCTAAGCCAAAACACAGCATTCCACCAGCTACTAGGAAGAAAATTAATTCTGTTCTAACTGAAATCAGGACATCTTTGCTGACCAATCCATTTAAGAAATTCTGGTTCACAGGCTTTTGTTTTTTCTTTGTATCAGGCTAAAAATATCATTTAGCAATTTAATGAAAAAAGTTGTGCCAAATCAATATGAAATGCACGCAGACACGTTTCCTCTCTTCATTGCAGAGAGAACTTTATTGATGACTTTTTGTTTAGTGGAAAGAAGTGTGTTATTCTAGGAACCTTATTTATTACAAAGAAAATAAATACAAATTGAAAAAAAAAAAAAAAAAAAGGAAAAAAAAAAAAGGTACTATTTTAGATTATTTTGAACAACCTTGAAAATCAAAAAGGGGCAACATGTGTCAGTAGTTACAGATAAAAAATTCTCTTCTTCATGCCTAGTTATGACCTTAGTGTACTACCAATATACTGAAACAAAAGTCTTAGATGAAAAATGCATTAAAAAAGCCATAGATAAGAAATTAAATACTGTGGCATTTCAGGAAAATGGGATTTGATTCCAAGAGAAGCATATTGTTTAAAAAAATCTATTTGTTTATGTCTGTGCTGACTTCAGCAGAACTTAATGTGAAAGGGAAATTAGCATTCTGAGTAGAAAGGAGATAAGCAGGAGGTGGATGAAAATGAAAGAAATTATCCAGATCAGGAAATGAATTAGAAAATAAGCTGTTAATGATTTCCTATCTGGTACAAAACCAGTAGTGATAGTGTCACCTGCAAGAATAATGTATGAGGACAACCAGATCTAGCAAAAATGTGTTCCAGATATTTCTATTTCAAATTGGGCTTGTGAGACATATTCTGTCTTTGATGTGTATGTGTAACTCCCATTAGTTCTAACAGAAAACACACATCCGCAGTCAGGAAGAATGTGACCATGAGCGTATGAAGCATCTTGAATTTCAAAAGATACCAAGCAGGAAACACACACCAACTGTAAATCATGAGTGGCTTCAACACTTGATCATGACTGAAAATAAGATTATTAAATATCATGATTATGTATTTAAAAAAAACTATAACATTCTTCATTTCTTACTGAAGCAATCCTACTTGGGAAAATAACTCAAGAGAATGCAGTACAGCTAAGGAACAGATGAAACCTTGAGTAATACCCAGAATATTATACTAGGATAAAGCAGTGGCATTTGACAATGTACTTCTACAGCATATGAATAAAACCCTGCCCCATTGAACAGTGTAGAGAGATGTACCACAGTTTTTAATGGAGAGAGTCTTTCACTCAGTGATATGAAGAATGAAAGATGACTGAGTGCTCTTGAACAGAGCAAGGCTTCCTTGGTGCTGTGAAGATGTAGGGCTATATTCAGCTGTCAGCAATTGAAAAGTAAACTAGCAGTAGAGACAGAGATGGTAAGAAAACAGTTCTTGTCTTGCCAATATTTATTGTACATCAATTGGCTTTTACCCAAGAGAAACTCAGTAGCAGGCAGAAAGAAAGAGACCTGTAGAGATTAGAAGGAAGTAAATTTAATGAGGTGTGCAACTAAAGAAATGGCATCATAGGTCATGAATGAAAACTTGCCTTCCAATATAATAAGCATAGAAAGAAAAGTGTAAGGGGGCTGAAAGCAGGACACATCCTCCAAAAGAAACTGAAAAAGTATGATAATCTGTGAGAAGGTATGATCAACATTTATTAAATCCTTTAGCATTTTTTTCCCATGGAAATCCCCATACTTTATAGTCATATATATGGTCAAAGTACTTATTGTGCACAGTTATTTTTCTGAAAACTAGTTTTTATTAATCAGTCTGGGGACTACAATGATATTCTACTGATTATTAAAATTCACAAAATGTTTCTCAAATTACCAGAAACTGAGATAAAACTCAGGTTAAATTTAGGTTGTCATTCAAACAAATGCTCAGTGTTGAGCAGAAAAGGTTCACATTGAGAATGATGTTAACAGCACTGAAACACATTGAGAATGATGTTAACAGCACTGAAAGATTTTGCTCTGAGCTGGAAACCAGGTAGAGGTAGATGATCTGGCTAGATTTGCATTACTACAGAAGACAGGAAACCCAACATTTTTGAGAAAGTCATGATGATTCAAGTTTTGAGCCCAAAGAAACACCCTTGTTTGATCTGGCCTGATCCCACCTCTAAACAGACTGAGCTGTGTCATGTGAATTTTATTTATTCCAGAATACATTAAAAGAATTATTTGAATTAGACATCCTTTTGTTTTGATCCATATTTTGTAAGAAACCCCTTGTCAGTTCCTCACAATAAATATAAACAACTACTTTTTTCTCCTCTTTTTCCTCTCGAGCCATGTCTTTCTCAGTAACATCATGTTCGACGTGTATATTATCACCAATATTTCAGCCTTGTTCCTCAAGAAGACAGAAGGACTTTTCAGGAATTCTACCTATACAACTAAATGCCTTTGTTCCTATTCCTGAAAGACTTTAATGATTAAGTGATCTGAAAGATTATATTCATGCTATGCAGTTTCCAAACACCCGCAACTTTTTTCAGATTTAAATGAAAAATTATGCTTAATTTAAAAAATATTTCACAGTAAAAACAAAAACAAAACAATAACCTCCCCTCTTCCCAATATACTAGTATGTGCAAAATAATGTGCAAATTAGTATTTTAAAATGCATACTGATGTGCAAATTAACTGCTGGCTTGAAGGCATCTGATTTAAAATATACACTGTGTTTTTAATGCTTCACATACTTAATATATTTGTCTGATGTGTATCTTATACTAAGTT
Source organism: Aythya ferina (assembly GCF_964211825.1). Taxonomy (NCBI): domain Eukaryota; kingdom Metazoa; phylum Chordata; class Aves; order Anseriformes; family Anatidae; genus Aythya; species Aythya ferina. Next base: position 74,634,943 of record NC_140297.1, on the reverse strand, counting down.
GAAATCCAGATAACTAGAAAGGTAAGTACTGATCAGCTTTATAAATTATATTGATATGATTTTAGTAATGATCAAGAAGAGAAAATAATAGTGAAGTACTGGTGATATATATATATAAAATATATAATTTTCTACTTTGATATACTGCTCTTCTAGAACAACCTGATAAGTAATGAACTAAATCTGCATGGATTCCACAGGTTACCAAAATATAATAATAAAAATAAAAAATAATATTGAATAAAAAAAAAAAAAAAGAGAGATCTTCTAAGTGGTATCTTCTTTTAAATGTCTTTCTACCATTCTGTCAGAAATTTCTGTCATATAGTAGATCAAAGGAGCACACCCAACCTCCTGCCAGAGCTCAACAGTTTTGCCAGAACATAGTGATTCCAAAGCCGTTCTATCATTCCAGTGCCTGGGAGTCCAGACAAAAGAAGGTATGAAAAAACCCTCAGCAGATAGTGCTAATGTCTTGATGCACAAATATTATAAAAGCAGTTGTAAATATTACAATAGCAGTTGTAAACAAAGTCACTGCTTTTGGTTTGAGGGAAGAGAGTTTTCAGAACTTTGAATGGCTTCTGATCACATTTTGTCTCAGCAAGATTATTCTTACTAATTACTAGGATTATTTATAGTAATTATTCTTTTCACTACCATCCATTAGGTGAGAATTTAGCTAAATAGCTACTTATACTTCCAACTCCAATTTTCTCAACTTGCTTGCAAAGACCTGTGATTCTGCTAGATATTCCTCTTCTGAACAGATGCAAGGCGAAGGTTATATCTGCCACATCAAACTTGCTGTCACCTCTGGAGCACTCAGCAGTTTAGGTTTTTCATGTATTTATTTTTCAGACTCTAATATTGCTGCACTCCATGTCTCTCTGTGTCTGCAGTGCAGCCACTGTACCCTGGGGTTCAGCCAGCTTTATATTGCTGAACCTCTGCCTGTTTCCTTTCCTAGGGTATTATGAATGCTTAAAACTTGTCTTGCCTCCAGTTTCTAATTCATATTCCTTTTCTGAAACTCTCAAGCAAAGAATGTGAGCAACTATTTCAGTATCTGTTTGGGAAAATAGTCTACTTCTTCTGGTTTCAGCTCCACTGTATTTATCAATCAATGTATTTGTCAATCAATTCCGGTGCCAGTATTGTCCCACCAAAGAGACATACTGTGAAAAGTCTGATGCAAATCAACTGAAACAAGACAAGGAAACAGTATTTTAGAGTATATTCAGAAATAATGTAACATATTCACAAGGTTTTGAAAATTTCTTTAGTTTACTGAAAATGATGCATGCATACAAACAACTAAAAGCACATTTTCAAATAATGACAACTGCTGTTAGCTTGCTTTGGATGTTCCCCTATTTTGCTAAGCTCCTGAAGTAACCATTCAGTTCTGTGGGAGAGTATTAAGTATAATAATCAAATATAATGTTAAGTAAGTGGACAAATGTGACTGTGTGTTACTCTCAAATTCCTGATTGACAGTGTAGATTGCTTTTCTATGTACACCTAAGACCGTTTTTCCCTTTCTTTCTCATTTCATTCCTGAGTTGAGGTTACTGAGAATGAAGGAAGCATCTCCACACTCAGATGTATCAGACATGAAAATTTATGAACACAAAACAGATTTCATTTGCTAAGGCAAATGAAAGACATGAAATGATAGAGCAATGTGATGTTTTTATCTTTGTAACAAGGGCTTCTACAAACTTTATTGATTGGTTGAAGAATCAAGAGCAAATTTAAAAAGTTCAAAGGGTCATCCCCAGGAATGTACAAAGCCTTAAATACTCAGTGGAGAAACTCACATTGATAATGAAATCTACCAGGTGAAAGGAAAAGAAAATGATACTTTGTGCTACATGAGTCCTTCATATTTCATATTTGGAATTAGCAGAGGTGAAAAAATAATTGCAGAGATAGAAAGCTAAATAGATTTAATAAAAAGAACTTTCAGAATGGAGAAATTTAACTTAGATAATTTTGGTAAAGAAATGTTTGTTTGGGAAACGAGTGTATGTGTTTTCTCAAGGTCATTGTGCTCTTGTGTTTCCTGATGTAATGGCTAATGGAATTAGCCCATGACTTCCACCATTCGACAACCTGAAGAGGTTCTATCAGAAGTGTAACTGGGACTTTTCTGGTGTCTAATCTGGTGTCCAAGAAAAGCTGGACAAAGAAACCTCATTATAGTAGTCCAAGAAATGTTCCAGAGAAGATAAATAAAAAGACATTCCATTTGCTGACTTAGATTCAGCATTCTGAACCTATGCATCTCACAGTTTTCAGGCAGCTGTTACTGCTGATTCTTTATGTGTTCCTGAGGGAGAAGTTGAATTTAGTCCAGAATCACCAGACATACAGAATGAGAGTTTACATCAATGTCTTAAATAAGTCTATCCAGAAATTCTTATAAACAATAACTTTGTTCTGAGAATCTGTTATTTTTCCTTTTTTTGTCTTGGAAGAGTGAAGGGGAATTTCTGCATTGTTCTTGATACAAGCTTCTTTCACAGATCAAGTGTCCTTCCCTTTTCCGGCCAGAATAACCCACTGTCTTTAGTGTTTTTCATTCTCTCAGAGAAGCCTGTAGGAAAACTTTCACACTAGCATTATTTTTTTCTTAAGAACACACAAACAAAAACACAAAACAAACAAACAAAATAACAACAACAACAAAAATACTTTTTTCTTAAAAAAAAATATCTTCTCAAATTCTGGATCCTAAAGATATTGTTACCTTAGAGGATATTTACAAGTTCTATCTCACCTGGTCCTTTAACACTTTAACTCTAGTGAGGAACACCAGCAGCACTCTACCTTCTTCCTCTGTTATTGTAAGAGAGAATCATTTATAACCTCAAGGTCTTTTCATTAGAGAGACTCTCCTCTATATGCTCTGCCTGCAGAAGATGGTGCAAAAGTTACTTGACAAAAAGAAGAGAACAATGCTTATCTGATACCCTTTTTAAAGAAACTTTTAAGAAAACGTACTAAGTCTAACTAACCTAACCACACTATTCAAAGTGAGGACCTGAATGGTTTGCAAAACTATTCTTATTTTGGTAAGGGCTTTGATGTTCTTTCTTTCCACATACCACTCATGTAGATGCCTATTTTTCAATAGTTCTTATCAGTATTTTCAGTGTTACACGCATCATGTCTTCTTCAGAAACCTTATGGATTCCTCCCAATACTTTTGGGACATTTGTCACTGAAACATATTTAAATGCATTCACCTTTCTTTTATAAGAATACAATGCTGCAGTGTGAGTTTGTGCATTGATATTGTCTAATCTCTGCTTCAGTTTTCTCTGAAAAAACAGCATAATGTTATCGTCTTATACATAAGGCACTGGGTAAACATTTCACATGGCTCAATTCTAAAGCTGCTATTCTACCCCAATTTTAAGACGAACTTTCTATAGACAGAACCACATTTCCTGAGAATGTAGGAGATACTAAAAAAAAAAAAATCTGCAATACACAACCACAAACATAGTTCTGATATTCTTGCAAATACATTGTTATTCCTGTGCTTCCTATTCTGAACATCTTGTGGTTCTCTAATATCACGTTTGATGCAGAGTCTAACCAGTCAAATGATTCTGAATTGCTACTACTGATATACTGTACGTGATTCTCATCATCTCAATCGCAAGCAAGTCTTCACTTCCTTTCATTATTCTGGAATGCACTTCTTTCTCTTTCTCACTCAGCCTCCTACCACAGTAAAGAACTCGTATCTTCCTAATGTCTGAAAGTTGTTATGGAATAACAGTATTTTTCTTATCTGTATTTCTAACATGTTTCAATATTTTCAATAACCTTTGAAAGACAGAGTTCAAAAGAGAAAATCTTATGCTTTTTGAAAGAGATGAAGAAATAACATGTTTTCTCTTCTTTTCTATTAAATTTAGACACTTTAAAATTCTGTGGCTTCCTTTGATTTCATAAATCATATTTTCTTAACTGTAGAATGAAGAATATGAATCCTTTCTTATGAAGTCTTTTTCATGAACTGCTGATCTGAATAAAAAGTTCGTGCCTCAAAAAGTTCTTTTAAAGAGCATGAATTTATCCAGATTAAATACCACAGATGCAAAACTACATTCAAAATCTTATTTTAGAATGTGCCTCCCAGTAAATCCCTGAAGTTACTCCCAGAATAGAACTACTGTACAAGCATCGCACTTTTTCTACGCCATTACGACAAGAAAAAAAAAAGATGTCCCTATAGTGTAGATTCTTCTCACCAGTGTAATATTAATCTAAAGCAAAAATAATTTATAGGGAATAGAAATCTCAGAACAAGACACTGGGAAGATGGGAACTTGGAGTCCTCTGAAGTATTATACAAAACATAACAGTGTATTAGTCAAAGTACATGCCATTTCATCTTAAGAAGTGAGCATTTTTCTGAGGTACATTAAACAATTTAGTGTCTAAGATGTGTGTAAAATTCAAACTGCAGTGGCAGTGCATGGAGAGAAACTGGGCGAAAGCCTGCTGCTTATGTTATACAAGATACTCTACAGTAAGTATAACATGACAGTAAGGCAGAAGAATATATAAGGAAATAATATTAAAACCAACCAACAAACAAACAAAAAAACAACATCCCATTTTGAATTTTGTAGTATTTGTGTGCTTTATATCATTAGGGATATCATGTGTCTAAATCACCAAAGGAAAGAAATAATTATTTCAGTGAAGGACAAGGAAGAGCATCTTTGATTAACCTACACTGAACAGAGAAAAAAACAATCAAGAGACACTAGCATAAAAGTGATTGTATGAATCTGGACCATGAAAGCCAGTGCAACAATTTCAATGGTTCTGAGATGCTATTTTTTTCCAAATCCATAAAGATTTAATACCATGAATTGTGATTAGTACAAGTGTATCTCCTACTTTGGTACTCGTGATAAACATCGACAGACTCCTTTCCCTGCTGAGCTTCCTTAAAGCAGTTAAGACAGTGAAAATGCTTTGAGAAATTATCTTGAAAGAAGCAGCTCTTTTTCTATTTTTCTATTTTTACACCATCATATCATACCTCAGTGATATGATGGTGTAAAAATGAATGTTACATAGACAAAAACATAATTGAAAATGATGTTTTTTTGTTTGTCTTTGTCATGAAAATAAACCAAACAGAAAATAATAGGTGCATAATGCTGCTGATGGTAGTTTAAAGAAAGACCTTTGCTTGGGGAGTGTAACAGAAAGCTCTTCCTTGTACTCCAATGTTAATTTCCTCTTTTTCTGTATGGGTGTGTATGAAAATCCTGTAATCACATTTCTGAGAAGGAAATTTCATCTGGATTCTTTCAAGTTTGTAACAGTATATAATGTAATATATGTATATAGTATATTATTCAACCCTTGCCTAGGCAGGATCTCAAGAAAATATACATTTTCACAGAGATCAAGAAGTTCCCATTTTACTTCTGTAATTCTCAAGATTCTGGAGGGAATTCTGAAAATTAGAAAAAAGGCACATCATCCCCGGTACTCACACTGTAAGAAACTGCAAGTAGAATTCCTTTACCTAAAGCACATCCACAATAAAACACACACCAATTATTTTTTTTTAAATACAAAAAGAGGAAAAATTATTAAGTCTTTTTCCCAAAAATATAATAGATATACTCCACAACAAATTAACTTCAAAATAAAATGAGAGAGGAACAATTTATCCTCATTATCACATATTTTGCTTCATTATTTGGGGTTTCTCACTGGATGTCAGAACCTTTGGCTTCACATTGTAAAATAATACCTTGTGCATCTACAGACCTAGCAAACATTTCAGTAAATAGCTACAATATTGATAAAAGTTAATTTATATATTACAACAATGGGTATGAAATGCTCACTAATCCTACTCAGTTGATTTTACTTTGCTTCTACCTGCACTGAAATTGAAGACCGTAGAGCCCAATAAAAGTCAGAATTTCATTTCTCTTTTTTGCAATACTTTTGTTTTCCAATGAAAACATAGGCATTCTATTTTCCAATTAAAGGAAATACAGAAGGATTTAAAATAAGTATGTTAAAAATAAAGACATAAACTTTCATCTCAAATTTCTATGTATGTGGAAGGAGCCTAAAAGCTGGAGAGTCAGAAGTCCTGGAAGTTTCAAACGGATTCCCTCCTGTGACGGACTTGAGTCATCAAAGCTAGGCTTGTCTGTAATATCTAAATGCCATTTTTCTATAATGACAATATAGAACAGAATTTCTATTATGACAGAAATGTGGCAAATCAGGCATTCAATTTTTGTAATCAGTTTTGTTAATTAAAAGCTCAACAAAATCAGTATGATTGTGCAAAACATCACAGTTTCAACAAAGGAACTGATCTCTGATAAATACATGTATCTACCAGTGAAAAGTGAATGTTCATTTTCATTGTTTAGTTTTGGTGTCCCTGTATGCAATGATGGTAATACTGCAGCTTGTACAACCTATAAAAATATCACAAATGAGTACAGTAAAAGTCAATAATTATTAATAGTTTCTATAAAGTTAGCATAAACCTATTTTATTTTACAATGAGAAGACACAAGGCAAGGCAGATACAACTATTTGTAAAATATGATAAATGACTTATCACACCCAAATGGTTACTATAATCCCAATGAGTAGGGTTGAATCTTTGCCAACATTAGCTGTGCCACAGTATAGGTTAATAGCTTCTACTGTAATAATTGTTTTAATGTGTGTCATATTACTATACACCAGATAACAATACATGGTACAATATCATGTATTTATGATGTATAGTATCATGTATTTATGATGATCATTTATCATAATGATCATACATAATGTACATAATGTATCATAATTATTATATATAACATACATAGCAATCATACATAATATACATAATGATTTTTATGATAATAATCATACATGTTTCATGCATTTATGATGGTATATATATGATGTATAGTACATCATATAAAAGGTACTAAGTATTTTTCAATCCTACACCAGTATGTGAATTGCAACAGGACTGTCAGGAAAAGAAAAAAAAATAAATTAAAAAATCTGTATTTCTGTGCAGTTCTTGCATGAATATAACTTCATCCCCCAGAAGCCAATGCATAAGCCAGTGACTGCTCTAACAAGAACAGGTGTAGATGTAAGACTCTGGATGACCAAACTACCGACCATAGTCTCTGTAAGTCACTCAGCTGGACTTCTGAAGAAGGTACTTTGTCTTCTGCTCTTATTCTAATGAACTATTGTTTTCGTCGTGACAATTTAATGTAAGTTGACACACTTTGGAAACCTGCCACTTTTACTATGGTATGATGGATTCCGTCAACCATTAGGTACATACTGTTGTGTAACAAAAACCTGTCTTCCCAGTAATCAAATACCTGTGTAACACCAGCAGTCTGACTGTTAATTTTGGAGATTATTTAGCATTGACAGACTTGTAAGTCACTAGTGTAAGAAGGTATTGAAGAATACAGCCCCCAACCACAGCCAGACAACTTTGTAAACTTAAGGTAAAGGCTGAGCTATTTATATGCCTTAATTGTCTTTCTTCATACATACTATTTCATTTTCAGCACCGAAAGTTTATGTAAAATCTTTCCAATTCTGTTCTAGGATTTTCAGTTCAACAGTCAAAAGCCACTGACATCTGCAGATGCGTGGGTATTACTAGCATCATGCAAAATGAGATGGGCTGATCTGAATAAAAATGCATTCTGGTATAAACTAAATGACTTTTAATGTGAAAGAGTAGATTGACTTACAGGCACAACATGTTACTGAAGGTTGATATTTTTATTTTATAGTGCTTTTCTCACTACTCTGGGAATTAATTACAGCAGCTACATATAGTTATACATATTTCTGGAAAACTATTACTTCAGTTATGTGCATACTGTGCATACAAATGTCATCATTCTGCATGAATGACACAAGTGCCAACTTTATTTACTATGTGAAAGATTGCCAATTACAGTAAGTCCACCCAAGAGTGCATGAGCACATAATCAGTACATTCTTACATCTTTGTAGAAAATAATGTAGAGACAAAGTTTGCTGAAGTGTTTTATGTAAGGGAATAGTTCCTGTCTCTCAGGCATATGGCGCAGAATGCCTTACCACATGGCTTATGGCTAGCTCCCTCTATAGCATACTGGCTGCATGGCCACTGTATGATATTGAGATCAGTATCTCTAAGATATAACCGTCATCTTTTTTGACCCATTCCCTTGTGAGTCAGCCCAAACTTTCAAAAACAAGGGAAGAAAGAGTCCATCAAAGCCCATAAGGCTAGCATTTTCATGGTAAGACATTGAGGTTCTGTATTATATAACATGGAGAGTTTTTGAGATAAATAACCTAAGGAACTCCAAGAAAGAATTAGAGAAGCATATAGTGCATAAAAAGGCAAAGTAGAGCATCTGGAGCAGTTCAGTAGGGAATCCTTCCCAGAACTTCACCCAGACTTCATGTCTGAAGGAGTTGGTTTCTCTGCCATGGAGATGGGTAGTAAGTGTAGAGCGTAGCAATAAGGAGATGAGAATTCTTTCACAGTGCAGAAACACTGATTATTCCAGCTCCACAATGTATCTGCATTAAAGCTGGACTAGCCAATGCAAATTATCACTACTTTAGCTAAAATCAAAACTGAATTCTTTTTGAACTTTTTTTTTTTTTTTTTTTTTTTTTTTTTTTTTAGCAATTTATATTTTACTGTAAGACTGTCAAGAAAAATGCCCCTTTTGATACAAAAAGATACCCTCAGGAAGGTCACACAGGATACATTTAACCCTGCTTCTGTGTATCAGTTTGAAATCAATGTAGAGGGCTGGTAGAAAAGCAAGAGATTTGTTGTTTGCTTTTTTACAGTGAGAGAAGAAAAAGGGGAAACATTAAGTACCCATTGGCAGTAAGAAAAAAAGACTACCCTAAGAGACTGAGAGTATATCAGACAAAGACTGTCCCTTTCCCTCCCTAATGAACCAGGATATCAGTCAGAGGGGTTTAATAGCCCATTTTATAGGATCCTGCAAACTCAAAATATAGCAGAAGCAGATGCTTTTGCAATAGAATCCCAAGCTCTCTTTTCCTCCCTGAAGCATGCTAAGCCCGTTTTACTCTCAGGATACTAACTGGCTTTTTATCTCCAACCTTCAGGCAAAACAGTAAATTCAGGTTTTCACAGTATCCTCCTCAATGAATTCAGAGACTATACTGCCTCTTACACGGGGATCAGCTGCCTCACCATGTTAAACACTGCATTTCAGCACTGTCAAATGCCCCTTTCTTAGCAATAGCATTACCATCAGAAAAGATGCAGGGGGGGGTGGGGGTGGGGGGGTGGGCGGGGAGGAGGAGTAAATACAAAACACAATTGGCAGGCCATGGTTTCACCTGAGCAATATCTGTAGTACATCTTAGTTTGGCAGTATTTTTATTTTTGTACTTAACCCCCCCTTTGCAAGAACCAAAGTTATTTTGACTCATGTATAGATAGGTTGCAACATGAGATTTTCCAAAACAGAATAACAAGTAACGTTCCTATCTTTCACTCACAGATGTGATATGTGGACACCCTGAAATGGCTTCTTGTATTGTGACTGAAAGCCACCTAAGAAAAACTGATGCAAGACCTAAGAAAAAACTCTACAGAGTCCCACTGATCTTAGGGATGGTCCACACCAAAAAAAAATAAATTGATTCAGTTAAGAGTTACTGATTAGTACATCAAAACATCTCACACAACCTTGAAGGATAGGAAAAATTATGGAGTAGGTGTGCTGTACTGCTTCTGCTATAATGAAAACATACACCAATATATGCCAATTTCTCTTTACTCTCTGGCTGTATTCAGGTCACTTCTCCCTCATCTGTTATGTAAATATTTTTTCTACTTCTGGAGTTGTGAGATTTTGAATTCAGCTGGAGATGTCTGTTCTGTGGTTCTGTCTCCATAATTACTATACAAGAAAGGAACAGCTCAAGGATGACTATCAGACATACCTGTGGGACACTAGAGGTGAATGAAACTGTTTTTCAGTAGTTGCTAGGGAAGACTTACATAAAATTTTGCTCTTTTAATTACTGTAAAGGAAAAAATATATATATATTAAAAAGAAAGAAAAAAAGCTGTCCCCAAGATTTCAGCATGGTCCATAATATTCAGTGTATGGTGACTCCTGGGAAATGACAAAGTCCCATGGATATGTGAACTTGCTTCCTCTTCTTTCACTACAAATTTCCCCCTGCTACAGAGAGCATGAAAACACTTCTGGTTCTAGTGTGTGCAATTTCCATGTTGCAGACACAATGTTCTTGTGCAATGAGGCAAACCTGAAACACAGTACACATCACATACCCAACCCTGTTATCTACCCAGGCAAAACTTTGATTAGTTTAAGTGGAAGTATTACTCAAATGAAACCAGAGGACCATTATTTAAGATTATTTGTGAAAGTTTTCTCATTATATATTACAGTTTAAAACTGCAACAATTTCTGTCACATAATAAATGGTTTAACATGTCACATACATGACTTGTAAAATACAAAAGCAAGGACAGTACAGTAATTCTATGAATAAAAGGCAACATTTTATTGGTAGGTATTTATCATTCAGTTATTGTTTTTGTTTTGTTTTGTTTTGTTTAAATGATATTTCTTTAAAGCAAATCTTAATTTTACATCAGTTACATATGTAGCACTGTCATTTAGCACTGGAGAAGATTTGCAGAGTTTTTTTCTTTCCTTGAACTGCTTTCTTCCCCTTCCCCTCAAATTGGTATCTGGAGCCTTGAGTCCATCCCACTGGCCAAGGCACAGCGGATGCTCTGAATGTGATTGTGATCTTGGAAGATAAATGCAATAAGATACAAATCACAGATCTGTCATCCTCACAAGGGTTTGGAATTTCTTCCATATCATCTGAGATGGCTGCTGTTAGGGTTATGGAAATGCTCTGTAGAAAATCAGTTGAGGTATGCAGCTACAGCTCTACAGGCAGCAAAGAGGGAGTGACACAAAAAGCAGAACAAGCTTGGACTTCAGGACAGCAGACCTTTTGGGATTTTTAGGCACCTGCATGGAAGAACATCATGGGATACAGTCCTGGGGAAAAGAGTGATCCAGAAGGGCTGGCAGATTTTCAAAGAACCCCTCCAAGCTCAGAAACTGGTCCATCCCTATGAGAAAAAAACAAACAAACAAACAAACAAACAAAAAAAAAAAAAAAACCATGGGCCTGCTGCTCTGCTGCTGAATGGAACAGGGAACCTAGGATGTGGAGAAGGTGAAGGCACTCACTGCTTTCTGTGCCCTGGTCTTTACCAATAGTATCCTCCTGCAGGAATCCCAGGCCCCTGAGACCTGGAGCAAAGTCTGGAGCAAGGAAAACTTACACTTGGTAGAAGTAGGTCAGTTTAGGGAAGTCAAAAACAGCTCAAACACATGCAGGACCATGGGACCTGATGGGATGCACTCACAAGTGCTGAAGGAATTGATTGATATCCCTGCAAAGCCACAGTTGGTTATCTTCAAATGGTTACAAAAACGGGGGGAAGTTTGTGAGGGCTGGAAGAAAGCAAATGTCACTTCTGCCTTTAAGAATGGCAGACAGGAGGACACAGGGTACCACAGGCTAGTCAGCCTTGCCTCAGTTCCTGTGAAGATGATGGAGGTTATAGTTCTGGAAACACCTGAAGATCAAGAAGGTGACTGGGAGTAGTCACCATAGATTTATGAGAAGGAGATCATGCTTAACTAGTATGATAGCTTGCTGTGAGATGACCTGCTTTAATGGATGAGGGTAGAGCACTGTATATTGTTGACCTGAACATTAGGACAGACTTTGAAACTGTCTCCTAGAACGTCTTTGTAGACAAACAAACCAAGTACAAACTAGGTAAGTGGACAGTGAAGTGGACTGAAGCTTGGTGGAACTGCTGTGCTTAAAGGATTGTGGTCAGCAGTGTTAAGTGGCTGGAAGCCAATCACTACCTCAGGAGCTGATGCAGGGACAATGCAGTTCAACATCTTCATTAATGATCTGGATGAGGGGTCAGAGTGCAATTTCATCAAGTTTGCAGATGATACAAACATGACGGGAGTTGTTCATACACCAGATGGTTGTGCTGCCATTTAGAGGGACCATTTGCACTCACTGGGGGGCAGTAGCCTTGAAGTAAAAGGAAAGCAGCCTTGAAGAAAAGGACTTCAGGGTCCTCAAAGACAACAAATTGAACGTGATCCAGTTCTACGTCCTCATAGCATAGAAGACCAACAACTGCATGAGAAAGAGCATTCTCAACAGATCAAGGGATGTGATCCTTTCTCTCTGCTCCATAACTGGAGGTCATAACTGGAGTGTTGGGTCCACTTCTGGGCTTTACAGTACAAAAAAGTCATAGATATACTGGAGTACATTCAGCAAAGGACTATAAAATATAATTAAGGATCTGCAGCACCTGCCACATGACAAGAAGCTGAGAGAAATGAAACTGTTCAGCCTGAGGCTGAATCACAGGGAAGAGGGAAGGAAAGAAGTAAGGAGCAGGGGGTCAGACTTTTTCAGTAGAATTTCTGTGACAGGACAAGAGACAAAGGGGACAAATTAACATACAAGAAATTTCACCTAAACATAAGAAAAATATTTTTTACTGTAAGGATGATTCAATAGTGGAATAGATTTCCTAGAGAGACTGTGGAGTCTCCATCCTTGGAAATAGTCCAAACCCAACTGGGCATGGCTCTGAACAACCTGCTGTAGTTGGCCCTGCTATGAACAGAAGGCTGGACTGAACAGTCACCATAAGTCTCTTTCAGCCTCAACCATTTTGGCAATCTCTGATTCTATGACTATAGTCAAATGGGACCACCATTCCTGAGACAGCCGGAGGGGAACATAGACAAGAATTAAAATTTGCATGAATGCAGGTGCTGAGTTTGCCATGATGCAAGATCCTGGCATTGGCACAAGATCTGAATCTGCACCTAATCACTAACACCTATAGTAGCAGTGTGAAACTTCAGCAAATTAGCTTTAGTCCTAAGACCTGCTGATTCCTTGATATTTTTTGAAGTCTTCAGTCTCCTTTATGTGGGGCAAACTTTGGAATGTGGTTTTGACACTCCCCTTTCCTTACGACAAAACAGCAAATAAACTTCTGCCCCCTCCAGCCTTTGTTGTTGTAACCCAAAGTGTCTCTGACAGCTTGCATCAGGTCTAAGACCTCTTCTACTTCATCTGTCAATTCTGTTCTTCAATCTGGAGGAAGCCTTGAAAAATTTGTTATGACAGATCATGAGTAACCTGGTGAAATTCAGTTTCAGCCTTTGTGGTGCTCCTGCAGAATGTTTCACCAAAGTCAGCTTAATCCATGTTAAACCTGTCTGCTTTGTGCACCCCAGCTGGCTCTTGTATGACAAATCTATCCCATTGCTGACAAGTCATTCCTCTGTTTTATGCTAGGAGGCGATAATGTGGGTGAGCAGAGAGCTGAGGTTGCTGGTGGTCCTTGCTGGTGTACACTGATGATGTGGTCTTCGTTACCCAGGACCTGGAAGATCTGGTACATGTGGAGGCTTGTTAAGACTCAGTAGTCTTCTCTATCCAAGTCAAGTGCATCTAGATCTTCGGCAATCTAGTTGGGAAAGAGCACTGTTTGTATCTTTTCTACCACTCTCCACCATTCAGTGGGGCCACTCTCAATAGTCCCTGCCACTGAACTCTTTCTAGAAGCTGACTGAGATAAAGTGGACGTCAGAAAATCTTTGTACTAAATTTAGGAATTTAGGAGCTGATAAAACTGTTGCAGTGATTTTTTTTTTTTTTTTTTCTCCTCACTTTACTGAAACCAACAACATCAAAAAACAAACAAACAAACAAACAAAATCTCTACTGTAATACCTTCAAGGTGATCTTATGGTGAACTTATCTGGGAGAACAGAAGAAATCTTTCATTAATCTCTTTGAAGAAAATAAACTCCAAAAGACATTTTGGACCTTTTGAAATTGTAAAGCTGACTGGAAGAAGAAATCAAACTGTAAATAAATTTTAGCAAATGTATATTTTTGCTACTGTCACCAGCTCTGGGGAAATATAGATGAGACCTGTATTGTCAGGGACAGAAGTACATTTTCCTCTTTTTCAAGGCTATCTTTCTCTACTTAAGGTCAGCTTTCTGTTAAGAACTATTTTGAAGAACTGGAAAAAAACTCAATGGAGGCTCACTCCTCCATTGCTTAGGAGCTGCCTTTAAGCTCAAGGTCTTGTACTTGGCTCTCACCTGATCTACCTGTCAAACAGCCTTAAGAAAGGGGCTGGTATGCAAAGGAAGGTGAGCCAGGGGCAGGCCACTGACCTTACTGACAAAGGTGGAATGCCACAGTGCCCAAGCAAGGAGAATGTTTTTTTGACAGCATCCAGGGTCAGCTATCACCTGGTAAGTCTGCAGTGATAAGACAGGGCCAAGATCGAACTGGGAAGTCAAGCCTACAAGTCAGGTCCTGACACATATCATAAGAATTTCCATTAAGATAAATGCTTCTTCAGAGGAGGACAGAACTCTCCTAGAAAATGTATCACAACCTGCTGGAGGTGGAGACATAACCAGCCAGATCGCATTCATTTGGACAAACCCCAGTTCACAAAGACATCACATGAAAGTGACTTATTTTCTCTGTCTCCAAAGAAAAAACAGAAAGGCTTCTATATTAAGCATTGCACTTACTTTTCTGCCTTATCCCTACTACTATTCTGAGCTAGTCATTACTCTTCTACCTTCCACTGCAGAAGAGATATTTCTGTTTCTGATTACTTCAGATATATATATATATGTATATATATATTTCTAGGCAGCTTACAAATACTACTAAAATTCCATCACTTTTCCTGATGGACAAGTGTCAGTCTTCTGCTACATGTTCCTGATTATGTAAAAATAGATTTTTTTGACAATAGGCATACATGACAATTAATTAAAAAATGTAGTCTATTTGGCAGGAATCTGTGAACGTTATTTTCAGTGCTATTAAATATATTTTACATACAGTGATGGAATTCACAAGATGTGTGGTTCAGAAATATTTGCAATGTTTTATTTATGTTTCTCAGTATTAAATAAATTTTAAATAAGTAGTTACTTCTATATTGAAATATACTATAACCTCATGTATTTGGCAAGTAAAGTCTATTCCATTTGGTGGGTGGTTCTATTTAAAACAAGTTTTGGTTTGTTTTTAATTAAACTTCCAAGGAAAATATCAGCTAACAGCTTAAATCAGAATGATAATATTGAAAATGAGCCCAAGAAATGAAAGTCAGTGAATACTTGCATTGATGAATAGTTGTCAGTTTCTCCTGTGACATTTGGCTACAGCCTTCTCTGCTGTACAACACACATCACTTCCTGCAGTAGGAGATGCACTGTGCCACTACGTGTGTTACTTCCACTTCTTTATAAAGGTGGCCTTCACATACGTTAAACCCTATTTGCAATAGTTATGTAAATCTACCACTTCTCAGCGATTCAGGTTAATGTCTACCTGGGCTTTCTATGTGCAAGCTAGAGAAATAAAATATATTTTAAAGTACTACATTGGTTTACAAATTGTATTTAGTTTTTGTTTGTGTTTTTTTTTTTTTTTTTCTTCTCATGCATGCACCAGGAAAACCATATATCATATTCACATTGATGACAATGCATAGCTCCTTTCTGAATAATAGCTATGTTTTATCAGCTGCTCTGACTTTTGTGACTGGAGCATTCCAGCATTTTCTATTGTCAGTATAAAAATATTTGAACATTGTGAAACCATATATTGAACAGCAGGATGCTCACAGGCTACAGCTAATTCTTGCTGATGGGCCTGTTAGCCAGAATTTGAAATGCCATCAAAAAACTCATAGGAGATCTGTTTTTAAATACGTATGGGCCAAATTCTGCTGTCCTAATTCAATCACAAATTATAATATGTATTTCACAGAAGCATAGGAAGAGATATTTGTGCTATAACTTTAATTACTTTTTGCTCCTCCTTGTACAGTAAGCACATTTTCAGGTAAAAAATATATTTACATTTTAAGTTCTTGTGTTGTAACTAAGCACGATATTGTGCATAGTGTCTAGACTTCTGAAGGTTACTGCAGTACCACTAGTAATAACAACATCAAAAAAGAAAATTAGAGCAACACTTGTCTTTTCATACATTTTCTTCTGAAATGTATCCTTTACACACACCCCAGAAAAAAAACAATGACAGCAATTTAAACAATAGAACAATCTGTAAACTGGCAGTGACATAATCTACAAATAGACTGTTATTGAAACTTTTTCTTTTTTTTTTTTTTCTTTTTTTTTTGTGGAAAGGATGGAAAAGAATAAAATACACTACTCACAACAAACTCATAATTCTTACTGAGCACAAAATAATGCAATTTAAATCACAACACATAAGCCTTCTTGGACAACGTAATCCCATCATGACAAGCAAGGGTTAAGAGTCTGCAGGTGAACAGCACCAACCCCATGACATGACATACGACACAGCCTACTAGTAACTACTACTGCAGGAAAACTAACTGTTTTCCCTGCAAAATGTTTTTACCACTTTGGAACTCCTAAGCCTTGCAAGGCAGTGGTGCCTAGTATCACCCTACCAGTGGACTCTCCATCTTTTGATCCTTAACGAGAACAGATTTTTCACTTGATCAGAAGTAGAGTTTTCTGAGGCAGCTGCCTTCCATTTTGTCTCAGAAAACAATCTTTCGGTATGCACTTCTCACACTTTGGAGCTGCAGTAACACAGTGACAGTACAATTCATTTACCTTTATTTTGCATGACTTCAGTATCAAGAACGATGAAACTGCAGAAGTATGAGCTGTGAGAAAATAAAAATCTATGAACTGCAGCCCTGTTATACAGCATTGTCATTGCTAATAACAGGTCTCAGACTTTTCATCAAATTTGCAGAACTGAGGTTTGTCAGGGTTGCCCTGTCTGAACCTGTGATTTGTTTTAGCTTGTTTAACTACAGAAGCAATTTTTCTTTTTACCAGGTGGCTATGGCTAAATTGTTTTGCTTATCTTTGTATCATGCAACTTTAGTTTTATAAAGACAATAGCAACAAATAGTCTGTTTAGAATTAGATATTTATGAGCATATCATAAAGATGTAGGATAAAGAAATGCAAGGCTGCTGTGACAGCAGAGCCTTGAGAAGTAAAGACCTACAAGGCTGCAGAGTAAAGGCATGGGATGACAAGGGCTGGAGCAAAGATTGGCATGGAGGAAAGAGTATTTCCTTTCTGCCTGTAACAAGATTCTGAGCTTAAAAACAAAAACAAAACAAAGGAGCTACAATGCTGGGATGTGCAGTCGGGGGCTGAAGGTCATACTGTTATCTATATCTATAAACATAGCTATTTCAGCTCTGTCCATATGTTACTGAAGTCACTTTCAAATTTTGCTGCTGCCAGGCTTTCAAGGAACATAAACTACTTTCAGAAAGAATTGGCTGCCTATGCAAATATTTACGTTGTGAAGCTAGAGTCCCTACAGCGACTGGGAATTTTCATGAAGATCCCATTCTGTTTGAATACAGTCATTACTTTTACTGAAAACAACCAGAGAAGTTTAACTCTTTTGTACCAGGATTCATGAATGGATTCAATAATTGCCTGTATTTTTACGTGTCCAAAAGAGTTTTGGCGTAGGCCAACTCCTCTGAACAAGGCTTAGACAAAACTTATAAATTATCATGGACAAAGACATTTCCAAGAGGTAGCCTGGATGTGGCCATGGTATTTTGGGGAGCAGAATGATTTAGCTATATGGACATCAGCTTTTCTACTCAGCTGGCCTTGAGGCTAGTACAGCCTATTTCATTTGCTAGCAGCTTTTCTGTGTTCTAAAGCCTGTGAAAAAGACCAGTTGCTGATCTATTAAATGTGCTATGGGAAGACATAAATTTAAAGGAGATCTAATAAATTCCAGAAGAAACAGGTTTTCTAAATTTGGAATGGACAATCCTAATCTTTTCATGAAGCAGGAAATAAACATAGTCCTAGAAATATGCCTGTGATTACTGTATTGTACTGTAAATGCATTAATAACTTAAAATTTATTCTGTAACCTTATCTGACCACACCAACAGAGTATCATATCCTTCCTTTTCTAGAGTAATTGTGACCTAGGAATATCTTATCATGGTACAGTAAATATTAACAGTGAAGATGATAAATAATTTCAATTATATTAGTGTGCATTTTTATAGCATGTTCATACTGAAGTTCACTAAAGCATTCAGATAGAAAATAAGGTATATTATGTTTTATGGACACACATTGTATTCTATCAGGTTCATATACACAACTTTGATGACTGAACTCAAAGCCTTTAATAAATAGATATTTACCTTCTCTTATTCTCTAGAATGTTTACAGAAAATGAAACAACAACAAAATAAAAACAAAAACAAAAAACACTACTGTTCTATAGGTTGAAATAGAAAAGTAGCTATTTATTGCTCTCTTATTTGTAGCTTATAGACAGTATATCGACTTCTTTCCTAAGCATGCCTTTCAGGATCTACATGGAGATTTCTTATAGGATAGGAAGAATGAAATAAAACTGATGAAATCTACATTCGGTATCCTTGTATTTATATAGAAGCAGTAAAAAAAAAAAAAAAAAAAAAAAAAAAAAAAGGCCTTTTTCTGTATTTCAGTTCAAATATGAATAATATTTTAAGTTTCTGTGTTGAAGATCTGTGTATGCACTACTCATTTTTAAGCCTGTGAATAGCCTGAACATTTTAGGAATGTGTTAAGACTTGACAGGACTTGAAACTTGATTAATATCTATATTGCTAAAATACCACCCAGCAACAGTACAAAACAAACAAACAAACAAACAAAAAACAAACACCATATTTAGGTTCGATATAGAAACATTTAATTCATTCTTTCCAGAGAAAGATGTGTGAAATGTACATCCCTGACTTTTATTTTCATTTTTGTCATGAGGGAATCCATCAAAGGCACTTCTATGAATAGGCAACATCTGCTATTTTCATCATTAGATGCTCACAAGATTTAGTCTTACAGAGCTGCATATTCTGACTTTCCTTTGATTACTCACTTACAGAAGAACTATAACTAGATTATTGTTAGAATCATGAGGAAGGAAACAAATGTATATTCACTTTCTTAATCCAATCTGAAACAGTGAAAAAGATTTTCTCATGGAGAAGCACTCAATACATTCTAAACACAACACTCACAAGCAGAAGTGCTCTGTGATATCACTGCACCTTGTTTCCTTGTTTTTCCCCAAACTGAGCAAAATAAAACTTAAAAAAAAAAAGGTATTCTTACATTTCATAAGCAGAATCTAAAACTGTTCTTTAAATTTGAAATGTTCTTTTTTTTTTTTTTTCTTCCAAACAAGTTGTTAAAGTACTGAGTCTTTACATTTGAGAGAAATACCTCTTCCCTTAAAAATACATTTTTTTTTAAAGAAGGTTCTGTTATATCTTCCTATTCAGCTGTTAAGAGTCTGATTGGACTTTAAATATTAAAATAATCCCATATATTATATACTTATATGTACTGAGTATATGCAGCATGTGTTCATTCCAAAACTTTTCTCATGTTGTAAGCATGTGAAATACAAGAAAACCTTCTTAACTTTCTATTGTTCATGGTCCAAGCTTTTGGACAGGAAAGACCAAGTCGTTGATTAGCAGTTTTCTAATAAAAACTATGGACAGAATGATAAGAAAGGAAGATGACTCTTCTGTATACAGTAGATACAATGGTTTAAATGTCTGACTGAGATTCTAATTCACAGCCACAAGCACACATACAGTATATGCAAGTAGATGCTTGGTTCCATCCTGGAACAGATCAGGTGGTTCCAAGCTTTCTTATTGGAATATATACATTATGCCCTATATTCTAAACCACATTGATATTGCTTAGGTCAATGTTTCAAGCCTGAATACCCATCTCAGTATTTAATATTGTAATATTAAACATCAATTTGTCTTGATAGGAACTGTTTATATTATCCACTAAGTAGATATGTGCAGTCCCAAAGCATCTTGCTGTGATACATTGCATCTATTTATTCTTAAGATAGTATTGTATTACACTGCAGACATATTGGACACAGAGGTATTTTCACCGTATATTCAATATGTGTTCATGCATGTCAGCATCTGTATTTCCAAAGGAAATCTAAAATTTCAGAAAGCATTACCTGAAGAACAGTGTGTACATAAAAGGTCAGTTCTTGAAATTTACACACTCATCCTGACTTTTAAAAAATGTGACCCTGACAGTTTTGCTAAAAAGCCAGAAAGCAGAAATAAAAATCTAAAGTATCAAAATGCAAAACATCTGATTTCGTAATAGCATTTCACATGTATATACTATCTGGTTTGCACCCTCAAATGAGCTAGATTATATAGGATGCAGAACAAAGTTACGTCTTTGCACTTCACTGCTCTGGCCCAATGCAGAACACAATCCATTCTAAGTGCCCTTCTTCCAATATATAGGATTATATAGGCCTTATACTGCTACACTGATAGATCTTCACTTGTACAATTGTGCAACTGCAATTCTATCCATGTTCATTTTTATTTATGCATTTTTATCTTCTGTATCCATGAACAGAAATAATTTATTTTCACTTAGCTGATGCAGACCACTCAAAGCACTCATGATGTCTGTTACGCATGCTTTGTAGCCTGCAATTAAAGAGGTATTCCATCTGCAACTGAGGAATCAAAGGTTGTTAGCCGATACTGTGATATTTCAGATTATGAATGGATGAGGTAAACTTGCTGTGGATACTGTGACTTCAACAGTTGTTTCCCAATTGTATTTTTATGCACTTTGAAGGCCTAAACGTCCTGTTATTTTCTGCTTTTTTTATGACCTTATGCATACTCTTGTGTAAACACTGAGACTAAACAAAATGTTTTCCTGATAGCTCTACTTCTGACTAGGCTTAGAGGTATTCCATATTGTTTATGAACATCATGTATTTCTTTCCCATGTTGCAAACAATATGAAAAAAAATGTCTTTTTTTTTTTTTTTTCTTCCTGCTGTCTTTCTCTTTCAGTCTTGGACTAGAATTTTCAAGAGACTAATAACATAAAATCAATCACTTCATAGCACTAGCTATGGTAGCTAGCTTGTGTTTGTCCAGGAAGACCATGTTGCCACATAGTTACATAGACTATAAACCATATGATAGGGCTCTGTAAATACATTTAATGAGGGATTTTAAGATAAAGGGCCTGGAAAGGAACAACCTTTTTGTCCACTCTCCAGAATTACACAGGAAATCCTCCAAGCCAACCAGAAATCCCTACTAGCTAGGTTGTCATAAAATAATAATAATAATTTAGTTTAATTATCAATAAATCTACTTGCTTATGTACTTCTGTCATATTTGTACATCAGATTAGAGTGATTACACTTCAGTAAGAGGTTTCAGCTATGCCAACACACTAGGGAAACAATAATAGCCATGGAGTAAGCAGTTTGACTGCAAGTTCCAGTTCTCAGGACAGGATCCCAGGCACAAGGTCTTAATGTGATGGGTATGCTGAGACATCCTCAGACTGATGGAGAGTACAGGCACTGAAGAAACAGAAAACTGATGCTTCCTTTTTGGTTCTGGATTCTTTGGCAGCAATTTAATGAATTTCTGCAAGAATCATACATGAGGGCACCACCAAGAATGGGACACTACATTCTCTAGAGAACCAGTGAATACCACTGTATTCACCACATTCTTTAGTTACAGCTATTGGCAACTGTAATATTTTTTTTTTAAAGTGATTGAGCAGCAATTCACTAGCATTAATATGCTGTGATGTAGAAGCACCCAAGATTGAGGAAACCTGCCCACTGGAGTCAGGACTATGGTAGGTACTGTTCACAATTTGCTTCAGCATGGAAGTTAGTTCATAATTTTGAGCTGTAGTGAGAATGACCAAGACGATCAGGCTGAAAATATGTTCTTACAATTTACTCCCCCTAAACCAAAAAAGAAACCAAACAACCATCACTACCACCAGCAAAAGCCAGGCTGTCTCAATAACAATACTCTCCTTGCACAACGTCCGTCGTGAAGTTTTGTTTTTAGCTACTCTAGGACAGTCTTTATCACTTGCATACATGGGGAACACAGTGCAGTACAAGATATGGCATGCTGTTAAATTACAGCAGTTATTTGCTGCTAACTTTGTGTTTGAGTTAGTTCTGATCACTGTTTTAGGAGAAAATGTTCTCCCATGTAAATCTGATGCTGAGTAAATATTGTGCCTCTGATTCCTTGAATATTTTAATCTAAACTGTTGCAATACAAGTTTAAAAAAATACAATACAAGTTTGAAAAAATCATACAAGACGAAACATAACAATATAGGAAAAAAGGCAGTCCAAGAGAGAGGCAGTATAAGAAGTCTGTGAAGCACGTTTCTTCTGCTTCTTGGTTTATCCTCAATTTCCACACTTGCTATAAAGAAGGTCTAAGTTGCAAAACTTGCCTCTTGATTTTTTAGAACCTGAAGTCTGAGTCTTGTTTGCTGTGCAAATTCATTTCTAGTTTGGGGGGACACAACCTCTTTCTTTCTTTGTCTTTTTCTTTCTTTCTCTCTTTCTCTCTTTCTCTCTTTCTCTCTTTCTCTCTTTCTCTCTTTCTCTCTTTCTCTCTTTCTCTCTTCTTTCTCTTTTTCTCTCTCCCTTTCTTCCTTTCTTTCTTCCTTTCTCTCCAAATTGCATAGAAATGATAAAAATTTAAAAGTGTTCAGAATGCTACTGCAGCATGATGTGCATGTTTATATCACTGTCATTCGTAAAAAAAAGAGAGAGAAAGAGCTTTGAACCTGAGCCCTCCTAATCAATTTTTCTTTCAGGGAGATAAAATAATGAAAAATACTTAGTTAAACTGCTGGCCAAACTCCTATTGTTTGTACCATTCCTGGAAAAGACCCTGGGAAGCAGCAGTGGAATCTGTGCTATTGATTGGCTGGTTAAATAGAGGCCTATTAGATTCAGACAGGCTAGATTGATTATACAGCAGCAGAAGGAGCTCGGATTCAGAGCTGAGTGAACGTCAGGGTGAGAGAGAGAGAGGAGAGAGCGTGCACAAGAGAGAGAGACTGTATGTACTATAGCATCAGTATGTGACTGCTGGTGCCTGATAACACTGATACCTAGCTCCTTCAGTGGACAACTCACTGAGCTACCTTTTTGCATTTGCAGGAGGATTCCAGCTCTAAGCCAGTACAACTGATAACACACTGGATCTTGGAATAGTTCATTTTACTTATAATTGCATCTCTTAATGCTCTGCATGTCTGAAGAAGAGGCTTATTACGGAAGACAAAAATTCATCCTGTCCCCTTAGCTCACATAGTACTGATGATATACAGAGTTTGCTCTTCCAGGTAAGGAAATTATCCTTTGCTTTTCTGAACAGCAAAAAGAAGGAATTGTTCTTTTTGTATTTTGCATGTTAAATACAGGCTTTAGCATTTGTGTGTAGAATGCACTTAGATTTCTATAATTCACAGATGGAATATATCAAATACTATGTATACTCAAAGAGAATTAAGAGCAAGACATCATTTGTGCATTTAATTGATTATACTTAACCCTTTGAGCAAATGGGAATGAAGCAGCCAGCAAAGACGGTTTCTAACTACTTGTGTGATGTTTTAATCTAACCTGTCCCACACATGCTAAGCAGTCTGGAGTTGTAATAGCACACAAGCTCCCTCATATTATTAATTCCTTATTGTTCCTGTTGTTAAACCAGGCAGGGAGAACATTTAACTAGAGGATTTTTCAATGCATGTCAGTAGTTTGAAACAGAATGTCTTTTGACTGCAAGCTTACCTCTGCTGCACAAACATGATCTTCCTTAAATAATACGGCATTAGACTGCCATCTTTTTATAGATACTGTAGCTATTGCTAACATTCTGCCTGAAAAGCAAAGATCAAGGCTTATGACCTGAAATATGTATCCTAGGATGTTCATATATGCTGTGCTGCATGTTCAAAGCAGACATCCCATGGGCTCAGTGCTTGTTTTCATGTGACATTGACACTGCTGTCTGCTAACAGCCAATGCTCTACATAAACTTTCTAAACATCTTTTCCTCTGTCTGTGATGGAAATGCTTTTGCTGCCTCTGTGGAAGCTGTTAGGTTAAAACAAAAATAATCCAGCTTTTGGCTACACAGCAAACCAGGAAGTTGATTAACTTGGGGTTGACAGGCTATGGGAGCATAAAATTAAGAAGCCAGCACCATGACTTCATTAATAACACATTCCTTCCAACTGGTGATAATCTGTACCACCTTCCCCATCAGTTTGCACCCTCTGCTCCTTGATCCAAACAGCAGGGAATTTTTGGTGTAGCAGTTACTGTGATAACTCCATCTGAGTGAAGTAGAGTCATCAGTCTATTAACCCAATGTTTAAACAGACTGTCACACAGCCAAATACAACTTTCCAATGGGTTGTCCAAATAAGGAACTGTCTATAGAATGTTATTGTTGCTAGACTAAACACCTAAATGTAATCCATTTTATCTGATGGCAAACATATCACAAACACAGGAAAATCACTTTCTTTTCTTCCTCTACCTTTATTTTATACTTTAATACTTTATACTTTTTTTAATTTATACTTTTCTATAAATTTCTATAGAGCACCATACTCAAATACTTAAAGATATCACAAAATCCCAGATGTGAAGTGAAATTCCTACAGTTACCAAAATCATTATTTGTAATTTGCAAAAAGCATGACAAATGCTGGGAACCACAGGCATATATAGAATTTTTGAGGCTAACAATAATTTTAAATTGCCTAAGTGACCACATGAACAAAGAATACAAGGCTTCAGAGCCAGCTTCAGTATCTGTGATGAATAAATATTAGCAAAAGCAAAAAGTAAACTGATTAACCAAAACCAAAGGCTTACTTAAAATAAAGAATCTGTACTGTATTATTTCTTTATATTTTCTCTGTGAATAATGTCTACATTGTTTTTTATATACAAGATGCAATTTCAATGTTTCCTTTGAAATTCTTTCAAGTTAGCAAGAAACTCTTTTGGAGGAAAATTTTGCCTCCTTAGCAAAACTGGTATTTTACTCCTTAAGCAGGGCCCTCAAAATTAGTGAAAGTACTATCAAGAGGTGAGGACTGCATATGTTGAATAGAAGTGTCATAATCTGTCCACAAATAATGGTGAGAACCTCCCTTTATGTTTTAATTAACTGACCGAAAGTTTTAACAGGAAGACAGAGACTTTGATATCAAAAGAGTTAGATCTACCAAATATGGACAGAATTTTGTAAGGAGATAAGTTAATTGGATGCCAAATTCACCTTGCCTCCTTGCAAAATTTAAGGCCTGTTTCAAAATATTTCATATGCATTTTAACTTGCAAAGATAATCCTTTACACACATTTAAAAGCTTTCCTATAGCCCTTATTCATCACTCTTAAAAAGCTGTTTACTAGACTTGTGCTCTTTAAATATACCTTAAGAACCCACAAAATTTTGCAATTGAAATAACAGAATTAGCATGATTTTATTTCCAAAGGTGGTGATACAATTGTCTCCAGATTAGTATGTCTGTATTCACTACATTCTAACATGAAATTCATATTAAAAGGTATTTATTTTGTAAAGAGATAATTCCATTTGAATTTTTCTTTTAATGACAAAGCAAATCAGAAGCCCAAACTAGTTAAGCTTACGCTCATGAAATATATTATTGGTTTCCACATTAAAGATTTATTGTGTAAGCATCTTCTGTCAGTTGTCAGTTTCAGGTAAAAATAACTGAAAAAAAAATAAAATTGAAAAGATTAAGAGATTATATACTACTAATTGTGCATTTTCCTTTGAGTCCAGAATTTTCTTAATCCAGATCTTTTGCAACACTTCAAACTGATTAATTTGTATCAAGAAAACTAATTTGGTCTTTCTGAAACTCATTTTTCTCTGCTTTCCAGCTTGAACTCGCAGAAAGTGAAATTTCTTTTTATTTTCCTAGATAACTTGAAGCCATTAGGGGGCTCTTTCCTCCTATGGTATCACACAGTAAGCAGCTTTAAACAGATACAGCTGGTTACTAGTCTCATTACCAAAAAAAAACCTGCTTGAATGAATTTATTCTGGGTGTAGATCATTTTAATGTTATAGAGCAACTAGAAATCTTTACTGATTTTTTATATGCAGATAATTAAAAGAGGATAATTCTTCCACTGCCAATTAGATGGTTATGTTTTGAAGTTACCTTGTCTCTTGCATAGGAGAAGCAGGGAGTATCTTCAGCAAGAATACAGTACTTTGAGGGGATCTCTGGGGTTAATAAGTCAAAATAACAGTCTGATCAGACTGAATATGAAGCACCACTAGCTCCAAAGAGTTTACATTTACTTAGTCAAGTAACTGCAAACAACAGTGCAGCTATCACTGAAAAATATTGCCCTGCTGCGTACTGATTTATTGTACTGACAGGAACCTTAAGTATGCAGAACAGACATACTCGTCACTTACATAGCTTTATTTCAGAAGAGCAGAATGTATGACTGGGAGTTTTGGATGACTGTTAGTTGCATGAAGTGCGACAGAATGATTATGCAAACATACGTGCCTGGGAATAGCTGCACTGAAGTTACTGTGGACCAGATTCTAGTAGCCCTTCTGCCCGTTATTTCTTTAGGATTTTCTCTAATTTCACGTGCCACTGTTTTACGTCAAGAGATTAAAGTAGTGTACCTAGAATTTGTTGAAAAATTAGCCCTTTATTATTAGCCCTGTATTATTTGTTGTTGGAGACAAATAACTAATGAATGGTCAAATGCAGATTAAATAAAAATTAGTAGATCTGTTGCAAAACAACAAGTTGGCTGCAAATACTGCCCTATCTCAGTTCAACTCCTGCAGAGAGCTGCAAATAATTTGACAATATTGGACTTCAAATTCTGTCATCCCATATAGGTGATTTTCCTTACCCTTTGAAACACTTGCCCCAGTGCAGTATCAGAGCTACAGTTCTGAGAGCTGAATAATCCCAAGGATTTCAAAAAATACTTTCATAAATCTGATTACCAAAAAAGTCTTTGTATTTGGCTCACAAGAAAACATATTTCTATTTAAAAATAGTAAGCAATACATATAAATTATTTTCTAAACTTTATAGCTGTTGCAATAAAATCCATTTAAAACTCACTATTAATCTATCTTCTGTTGAAATTTAGACTTAAGATGACATTGCATGTTCAAGGAATGATAAAATGACAACATGAGGGGAGGCCAGAAGACATATAGGTGTCAAAATACATGTGAAATACTTGATCACCTGTTCTAGTAGTTTTGAAGAATTTTCTTATTTGTGCCAACCCTGAAGGAGAAAATCTCATGTTGTTGAATGACTCCCCATCCCAACCAGTTTGTTACACTGTCTCAACCTGCCTCCCGTAAAAATCATCCAAATCACCCACAACAAACCAGAACACCAAACCCAAAAAAGTTATTTCTTCGATCTGCTACAGGTATCAATAGTCTCAGTGTATACATACACGTATACCAACGAAGAACTTTATTCTGTTAAACAGCACTTAGAAATTCCAACCAGGATCTAAAGATGTAGTGCTTACTGCTGCAGAGACAGGGAAACATTCCAGTTCAAAGTTCATGTGGTATAATTAAAATTGTCAATAACTGGAACACATTAAGTATTATTCTGAGAAATATAACTGACAGTTCAGACTCATGGCAGATATCTCCAGTAACTACCATACCAGCACGTGGCAGATACAGTACCACACAAGTTAGCTTACCATCACTGGAAAAGAGTTTCTCCATTGCTAAAGCAGGGGTGTAACTAACAGTGACTAGCTTGCATTTAAAGTAATTAACAGTATGTACACGATCAGTCTCCAAAGCTGAACGGGTACAATTTATCCTCACTTTATTTACCCAAATCAGATTAAATGAATTTGGCTGAAGATGAGCAGAGGTCTGTGGCAGAACCAAGTAACAGAGAATGACTTCTTGGTTGGAGCTGGATGCCCTAGCCAGAAGACCATTGTCTTCTCTATACAGTGAAGATTAACCTAATCGCATGTTCTGCTTTCTTGAAATCAGTGAAATTTTGTTAAAAAAATACTGAACTCATACAAGATGCTTGCCACAGAACTTCCATGGAGTTTCACTCCAGAGGTGACTCTAATTTACTGGTTGGTTAATTTATCCTTTATATGCACACACAGTATACAAAGCACTTTGAAATACTTTTGAATGAAAATTGTTGTATGCATGTAAAGTATTATAATGGTAAACAGAAATCACTCAAATTTCATCTAATGAAACCTGCAACAGTTTGGGATGCTCTATTAAGCATGAATAAATCATTTTTCTCTAATGAATATTTAAAGATTGATTAAAAAATCTATTCTTCAGTCATTTATTCAAATAAAAAACAAGATTTTTTTTCTTGTTTCAAGCTTTCTTCAAATATACATGGGGAATCATTCATATTTCTCAATGTTAGAAATAGGCAAGAATTTTATAAAAACAATGTATGTATTATCAAAACATTCAAATGACAAATAACAACTGTACAGGCTAAAACATAAATTGTGGAATAAAAAGCAAGAGTTCTTGCTTTTAATAGTTTTACTGGGAAAAAATAACATAACACAGAAAATGGGTGTCGTTCCCAACTCCTATCTAACCATGAAACTTGCATTGAAAGGGCATGCTGCAACTTCCTCCTATTTGCATACAACTCCTGAGTGTATATACACATAATATCTGTATCCCTACCTATATTTAACCATGTTTGTTATTGTCTGTATTCTATATAGATATACTTGTACAACCTTTATATTGAATTTGAAATTTTTAACAATACCGCCATATAGAACCCATGTTTTCTGTGTTCTTTAGAAGAAAATCATCAAATCATAGAATATCCTGAGCTGGAAGGGACCCATAAGGATCATTGAGTCCAATGCCTGGCACCACACAGGTCTACCCATGAATTTTAGAACATGTGCACAGTCCAAATGCTTCTTAGATTCAGACAGGCTTGGTGCAGTGACTACGTCCCTGGGGAGCCTGTTACAGTGTGCGACCACCCTATTGGTGAACAACTTCTTCCTGATGTCTGTCAAAAGGATGATTTGAAGCCATTTGAGGGTAAAAGTTATGAGAAAGCTGCCACCAAGACAGGCATATCAGCAGATCATGAGATTGCAGGATCCTACAAAAAAGTATTATTTTCCCTTGACAGATAAAGAATTTGCATAATGACATCTGCTTTAGTGAGACAGTGGAAAGGCTTTGCTGTGCATCATGGAACAAAGTACCATTAAAGCATGCAGTAGAGTTTGGAGACAAGCTCTTAAAATTTGGGGGTTTACTTGAATTTCAGAGTATTTAGAACTGAGGCAGAAGTGTTGCCGTCTTGCAAAACATTGATTATGTTTGTCTCTGAAACAAAGCATGGGCAAGTATTTCACTGAAAGAGAAACACAGGTCCATGCAGTACATGGAATCTGTCTATGACAGAAAGGAAAAAGAAATACAATATCTTGCATTTGGTAGTTTCATAAATCATTTTTTCATTGGGGTACATAGACTTTTCTGAATTCCAAGATCTTCTGAAAATATATTGCAGTGCTTTGTTCTCCATGCTTTTTAGGAGCCATCAGTAGTTCTTAGTTCTAAGTAACACAACAGTACTGATAGTTATGTAGGGACATTTCTGAAACCAGTGTTGTAATTTTTAACTGGAAATAAAAACAAACTCTTTGGCTTGTACACAAACATAGAAAAACATGTAACTGAAGTGAAAATGAAATGAATGAATGAATGGACTTTTTTTTTTTTTTTTTTTTGGCATCAGGCACAATTCCTGTATCTTGTGCATTTTCTTGAGTTTAAGTAACATTATCATATCTTATTTTGTCTTTTCACTTATAACATACAATACTTTCTCAATACTGAGATCAAAAGTAAACATTTTGCAGAGAAACCTTCTCTTTTAAGACAGCAAATTTGAAACAGCTTCAGGTAAGCTTGTAGGCACCCAGTCTTGGACGTTTGCCTATTATCAGTATGCACTGTTGTATATCAAGAACTTCCTTGACGATTTTCAAAAAACATCTTGTAGTGAAGTATAGAATTTAATTAGTAAAATTGCTGCTATGAGATTAGTGTGTACTCTCTATTACCTTATGCCAGTAAAACAAGTATCAGTGCCCAACGTTGTTGTTGTTATGATGCTACTTATCACTAGCAAAGCTGGAGCAAAGCCTGAAAGCTCTACTGTGCCCATTAAAAAAGGAAAACCACTCTTGGATTGCACTGCCAGAAGCCTTTCCAGGCAGGTTGTGCTGTGCAGACAGTACTTTGGGGGACAGAGAGAATACTCTTGGGGATGGGCATGTTTCTTTTCCATCATACATTCTTTGACTGTCACAACATACCTAAGACAGTTTGGACAACTGCTTAGTAGCTAATCCAACTTGACTAACTTACAGATCCATGGGACCAGGCAGATGGCATCAGAGATGAAGTGGTGGAAGGATACAATTAGTAGCTTACTGCGAGATATTTTACATACCACTGGGGAAATTGTCCAAACCAAAGTTCTATTTTATTCTAAGATGATGTAGTAAAGAATCTTCACTTTTCGGGGAAGCAACTGGACAATTATTCCCCCACCCTATTTTATTTTTTTTCCAACATAAGGTGCAACCTTCTTCTGAAATCTAGCTCATCTTTTCTTTTCTGTATCTTTTACTTCTGACAATCAAATAGAGAAGAGTTGCACACTTCTTTTCTGCTTATAATGTTTCGTAGCCTTAGCAGGGTTAAAAGTATTGTAAGTTTGGATACACTTAGGTATGCAGTCTTATCCTGCCAGGAAATATCCTGCGTATCAAAAAAGCGTGTAAGCTTGGGACAGGCTGGGGGCCTTCAGAAACTTCTAACAAGATCTCTGTGCATGTGTTGACTTTGTTGGGCATTTGTTGCACAAACGTTCAGCCCAAGTGCAGCAAATGCAACACAAGAAAAATATTTATTAAGCCCTTAGTTTGATGGTTATATAATTCTCCAAGGTATTTAGATTTCTATCAATTCACTTTGTTTATTAAAATACGAGTATATATGAAATGGATGAACATCTTCAAGGAAACATCCACCAATTTTCATAAGCAAGTGTTTCTGGCAAAACACTGGAGAATCCCAGCTGCAAGAATTGCTGTCAGCTTGTGTGTTTTCATCATATGGTATGAAAAGACATGTTTTATTAAGAAAATAAGGTCTGCCAATCCATTATATAGTAATATGTAATCCTTCCTTTATCTTTTTCCCTTTTAATAAAAATTGTGGAAGGCTTGTTTTGAGTTTTTTATATTGTTGTCTTTTGAATTCTTATTTTTTAAGATGTCATAAGCCACTACAGTGGTAAATACTCTATATATCAATTAGGTAAATATTTCATGTAGACAGAAAATGCTCTGATCTGTTTATCTTCCTGATTCTTGTGCCTTTTGTAATAACAGTTTATTTTTAAGTATAAATTTGTTCAATTGCAGCATCCTTCCATAAATCCTGAATTTAGGTATTAAATTATACTTACATCACTCTTCTGAAGGCTTTCATTGTAGATGGTGCTTTCATCTTTCCGGATCTAGAGGCAGTTCTGTGCCTTCTCAATATAAAAATGCACCAGCTAAAAAAATTCACAATTAACACAAGATGCCTTACTCTCAGTAAGAATATATATATGGAAAGACAACACATCTTACTTTAAAACAGAAATTTCAGGGGAAAAAAAAAAAAAAAAAGAAAGAAAAAAAAAAGCTTTGTTCAAAACTACAACTAGTGGCTCAACTAGAAGACTTTAGAATATTCTACTTTAAAAAAAATAGCTTATTTTTATATTTCTTTCAGGAAATAACTTGTGTGTGTGTGTTAGTGTACTAATGTAAAAGAGATGTAAGAGTCTAGCAATCTAGCAGGACTTTGTTTCGCTCATCAGTCAGCTCTTACCTTGGGGACAGTGGAGCAGATCCCTGCCATCACTTTGTAAAGCTATCTTAAATATTAGTTTTTCATCCTGTCTTAATATGGACATGTAGTCATGCCATGTTATGGACGTTTGAGAGAATAGCAGTGTACAAAACAAGAACATACATAACAAATGGTCTTGTTTTGGTAGTATTATCTTGATAACAAATAAGCTGCACAATTGTTGATCTGTATGATGTTCTCCTTGATCTCTGTTCTGCTACGGTTGCATGTGTATGCACAAATAAATCTACTGTTGACTTTTATTTTGAGATCTTAATCAGCCAAAAATGTTACACCCATAACTGTTACTTTTATTTGAGATAAAATGCAGTATGTCCTGGAAATTTCACCCTCTTCCCTCCTCCCATTATGAACACTCACACAGCTTATGTCACTGGTTCTAATCCACAGCCTACTTCTTTTGAAATCAGATCCTAAACTTCATTTACCTCCAATGTTCCCATTTTACTCTGGTAAGAACTAGGATAATTTCATCTGAGCCAGAAAAGCTGTTCTGGCATAAAGCAGCATATAAATTTTAAGAGAAATTTGTCCACTTGGACCAATAAATAAATAAATAAATAAAATAAAGAAATAAAGAAAAAAGTGAGGATTCAGAGATTTCTTGAATGTAGTCCAGAGTGAGATTGATGTGCAAGTATTAGTATGCCTCCTAGTCACTGACACAGAGGGAGATGCAAATTCTCTGTAAACAAGCAGTATCCAGCTAGACAGTTGAAGCATTATCACATTGCCTCCAAATGTGTGCTTATAAATGTCCCAATATTTCTCATGGGCTAGTACAGATTTAAATGATTCTTTTCCACGTTCATATATAAATATATATATATACATGTATATATATATATATATATATTTTTTTTTTTTTTCCCACACACACCATTTTCCATAGTAATAGAGCACCCTAGATGAGCAAAGAAATGCAGTAACTCGAGTACATAATAGGAGGTCCAGACACAAGTATTTTATCGCAAAGCATTTTAAATTGCTGGGTTTCCCATATACAAAAGAATGCCCTAACCACCACTTTACTGCCTAATTTAGGCAAGTTACTGCTTTTCTTCTGTGTAAAAAAAATAAGTATCCTTGCTTACTTCAATTTTTATCCAATATGAAAAATAAACATTAATAGACTTTTCTGTAAAGGGCAAGGCATTCATTCTTTTTCCTGGCAGCTTGAGTATTGTGGCTGTACATGCAAAGCAACATGAAATAAGATCCATATATTAGTACCGTGAACTCCAAATAGGTGAAAGACTGAGAAGAATCTCAAAAGCACGTGAGTTTCCTTAGAAAACAGCATTTATTAAATTCATGTGTCAGGGCCCTGAAGGCACCAAATAGCCTTTGATGGCCTTGATCAGCTCACCTTGGACCTTCTCTCTCACCCTTTACCCATATATTCAGGAGTGGTGTTTCAGGTCAACCCTGAGCCTTGAGCCCCTGGCCTGAGCTGTCACAGGAGTGATTGTCAACAGTTAACATACAGCCATGCCTGTGACTGCTCAAAGAACATGCTGACCTAGTCTGAGACCTTCAAGTAGAGTTCTTAGCTTGACCTCACACCTGCCTTGTCACTGTGGGCTTGCCCAGCAGTTACAGGACCTGATCTTGGTCTGTGGATTGACTTTGAACTTGCGTCATAATCTCAGCCTTAGCTGATGATCTGGACTCTTGACTGAACCTGGCCACAGTCTCGAGGTCCATCTTGCTTCGTTTGTCTAGGCCCTTGCTCATGGCTCCAGCCCTGCCTGAAAACGTCACCATGCTCAGCTCCCCGTCCTTCAGGGAACAGGCAGCCCACACTGTTCCCTGTCATGAGGATTCTTGCTTAGACTCTCATAAAGTTTTTAGAGTACATTTGAATTATGGCTTCAAGCTATTTTATTGAGAGTGGTGCAGGCTGTCTTCCATGTAATGACTTTTTATAAGAAACTGTGGAATTAAGTAAAATATCAAGTATTTGAGAGATTCATGGCAATACTGCAAGAACTGACAATCACCACCGTGCAAAAATTGCAATGAGAAAGAGAAAGCTCCAAAATCCAGACATGCCTGATGATAGCTTCATGATTAAATGCAATTTTAGAGGCATTGATCTAATTAAAACAAAGAAACAAAATATGAGTTTTAAAAATGCCAAATGCTTTATTTGCTTATGTTATTTCTATCACTTGTTGATCTGAGTATATTTCTGTCCAAACTGAAAATAGTTTTAGCCGATTCATTATTTCTTCAACAGGAATAAATACATCAAGATTTCCCAAATGAGGTTACAGATTTCTAGTGTGTTTCATACATCTCTCCTCTTTCTCCCCTTCTGTTCTTACAAAGAGATATTTCTAGGGGCATTATGCTTCTGGAGAATGACTGTGAACCTCTTTCTTGTTGATATAATTCATAAAACTTAGAAAGTTGATGATCACAGTTCAAAACATTCTTTACAGTAGCTTAAAATTTTCATGATGTGAAATGGCTTTTAATGTACATATGTCATCCAGGATCCTGGATTTATTTCATACAAGTTCAGATTAAAGCAACCTTCTAATATTGCCCACAAATCACATTTGACATAGCCGAATATAACTTCCATGGAAATTACAGCTACAATTTGCTTATGTGTAAATACATACAAATAAATGTATCTAGATACCTACGACTACACAACCAGTGTCCATATAAGCACAATTGAGAAGCTTCTGTTTAAAAACTGCAAAGTCCCTATGGTCAAGGACTTTCAAAAATAAAATGTATTCACCAAAGAAATCAAAATGGAAACAAACTGTGCACAGTGAAGAAACAGCATGCTTGTTCAGCAGTAATATTTCGCTATGAATGTCCCCCTTACCTGCATTTAGCATGTGTTGATTGCTCAGTTCACTGAAGCGCAGGATGCTGAGCAGAGCCATGGGTCAATAAAGTAATTTATAATGATCAACCTTCTGGGCAGACTGTGTCATGAACCAGTCTTTACTGTTCTCTTCTAGCAGAGAAAATCTGTTCTCCTCCTGATTAATATTTGCTAAAAAAAAAAAAAAAAAAAAAAAAGCACAGAAAATTTACTAAATTCTCTAACAAACTTTCAAACCTTTACACTTACTTTTACACTTAACAGAGAAATTGGATGATGTGTCCAAAACTTGTATGTTGCTCTTGAATCCAGTATAATATCAACAAGTATTCATTTTTAATCCACATGAATCTGACAGGTATATTCATCAATATGTGACATATTTAATGACATCAGAAGTTAATTTTAGGGTGACTTCAAGTCAGGGAAAATGATTTCCCTTAGATGTGGCAAAACCCGACATGCAAACTGGTGATTATGATTACACAAGCAGTAAAATCATCTGTGATGCAACATCAGGCCTGGTGCCATGTCACACCTGCAGCAGGCCCACACGGACAAAGCAGCACACTGCTGCGCAGAAGCCCCACTGGTTGTGGATGCCCTTGACTTTTGCCTTCCAGGCAGCTGCTTGAGGAAGGTGG
This sequence comes from Aythya ferina, assembly GCF_964211825.1. NCBI lineage: Eukaryota > Metazoa > Chordata > Aves > Anseriformes > Anatidae > Aythya > Aythya ferina. Next base: position 74,599,256 of record NC_140297.1, on the reverse strand, counting down.
TAAGGCCTCCTGCCCTCCCGGAACCTTCTGGAACTTTCAAGAGAAGGAGCAGGGGCCTGTACCTGTGCCCTGCTGGGGGGCTGCAGCATAATGGCAGGTGTTAGAGCCTCGGAGGGCCGGGTCCGCCATGCTGGGGCGGCTGCAGGGCTCATTGGGGACACAGGAGAAGCACTGGGGACCTGAACTGCAAGGAGCTGGGGTAAGTCCTGTGGTGTGTAGAGCTGTAATTGGCACTAGGGCTGCATTATATTGTGGATGTTTCTGAGTGAAGATAAGGAAGTAAAAGATGTATTCGTCTCTGACTAGGATTGCATTCAGTTTTCTTTTCCTCCTCTTACCTTCTTACACTCCTAAGTATTACCTGTAGGAGTACTGCCATGGGGGTTGACAAGCCCTGTGGATGATACCATCAGACTGGTGATGATGAAGCCATGAGAAATGTAAGCAAGTTAGAAGGAACAAAGAAGGGTGATTCAGGAGACACCTTGCTGTCTCAAACTGCTTGTTCTCCAGCTTTAAAACATGGATGTTGCTGGGTGTTTGCTTTTGCCAGGCAAAGTTTTTAACCAATTAATAGCTAGTGGGAAAGTACTGCCTGGTATAAGATGGTTTAAGAAGGGAGCCTGTCCTCAATAAAGGGAGTAGTTAAAGTTATTGATCCTAAAAGAAACCCTGGCATCCGTGTGGTCATGTCACAACAATTACTGAATGCCTATTTCTGCCGTGGCTGTTGAACTTGTTTAATCAGAGCCTGGTGATTCAAACTTTGGGTGCTTTATCTCTGTTCAGGGTACAAATCCAAGTGAAGCAACATAGAGAGACATGCAAGTGATGCACAATGCAGGGATTTGTATGTGGGAATTAATTCTGTAAGGCTTCGAAGAGCTATGGTGAGGGACTGTACTGCCAGGTTTTAGGAACAGCTTCCCAGTCAGGCATAGAGGCATTTTGTGAAGCGGTATCTCAGGGGCATGGTCATGCCCGAAGTATGGTATGTGTAATATTCCTTGAGGTTTGTAAGCTGTCTGCTCTAAGTGGTGAGGTCCATAGGGGAAAGACATAGATTGCTGTATACAGAAGAAATAGCAAATTCGTATACTTTGTTGTTAAGGCTGCAGGCAAATGACTAAGCAGGTGAGTACCCCTTGGCCTGAGGTTAAAAAGAACAGAACATGAGAAACTACTGGACAGGACATAAATAAAGTCTCAGTGAGACAAAACAGTGTGACCATACTACAGCCATAAAGCCTGGATTTTGTTTTTGGTATAAAATTGAGTATAGGTATGGTGTTGTGTGCATTTTCTTGGCCTAGCAGGGGCATGTGTGAGATGGACAGATTAAGCACCCTGGTGTCAACATTTTGGTGCCTGTTCCAGGCCCAATAGCATTGTCATCCTCCTAATCATTTTCCAGGAGTGGCAATTTGTGTAAAATGTGTGCTTTTCTTTTTGTGCTTATTCAGGCACTAGGGTTTAAGATTTACATATCACTTGGGCTGTTTCACCTTGATATGTGGCTCATTTTCTTGCCATTGCATTCAGTTAACATGCATCTGTGGTTTAGGAATCAAACTAGCAGATGGAGGGAGTCTCTGGCCTTTTGCCTTAATCTTGCCATCCCAATGACAGTGGCCAGAGTAGCCCTTGAACAAGCTGTTGTTACTCATTCCTGCCAGACCTGTTACAAGTCCCATGATACTCCATTAGCTGTCTGTGACCTCCTTGTTGCAAAAGTCTTTGTTTTCTTTGACTTTTTTATTTTATTATTTAATGCAAGCTGTCAATCTGTTGAAAGAAAAAAAAAAAAAAAGAGGAGAAAAATGATAGCCAGGTTATGACAGTAGTCTCTCAATGGTGTAGGTTCCATTTCAGAGGTTAATTTTGCCCCCTCTCTCAAATGCAGTATACATCATACTGATCTCAAAGTAAGTGTTTTCTTCAAGTCACAAGTTTACCAGCAAAGGTACTTCTGAAATAATGGACTCATAACTGATTCCATTTGGACTGCTGTTGTGAAAGTATTGTTTGCATAAATGTATCCTGGGAGTGAAAACAACCTTCTTTCTGTCCTCCCTCCCTCGGTGTAGTGCCCCAAACTCAAACTTAATTCATGAGTTAACTTCAAGGGTTTGTTGAAATGTGTTTGCTTAATTTTACTGAGGGAAATCAGCTTAGTTCTAGTGCTTTTTTATGTGTGTGATGAGTGGAAAAAAAACCTATATGAGACATAAAGAATAGCACAGAATTCGGTGCTATGAATGAAAGCTTATCAATTGTTAAACTGGAAAAAAAGATTAGCTGGGGGTGGTTCTCAGTGGAGTTTGGGATTACGATGAATATTTTGTCAGGAAAAATAAAATCCTGATGTTCTGTAAAAAAAAAGTTTACCTTTTCTTGAAGGCTTGAAGACTTTTGATAAAGTCACTTCAAACATTAAAATGCATCATTATTCTCCTCACTCCTCTTTACTGAGTCACCCACAAAGGCATAGAAGATTTAACCACTGTTAGCTTGCAAAGTATTCCTTCTGGTGTTCTCTATGATTTTCAGAAAGTCTGTAGAAGATGATCTGTGAAAAATGTGTATTTGATTTTTTTGATGGGACTGTAAGAGAGGAGACAGGTGATTTCTGGAGGTCTTTTGGTGGATATTAAAATGGCTCTACAGTTTAGAAAATGAAACTATATTTCTTGGGCCATTGGTGAAAATAAAAAGCTCAATCTGTTCACACAGGCTGCTGTTGACAAATGCAGTTTGTGAGTGTTTCTCTCAAGTACACTTCAAGATGTATAACTTTTTGGGATTGTTTCTGCAGACAGAATTAGTAGAAAGAAGCATCATTTATGTGAAAACAAAGAAGATAAATTACTTATTTTGTTCTGAGGTCAAAATAATTATTGAAGTTTCAGAGCTTTTTTCATCTCTTATCCTGGGTCAAATGAAAAGTCTGCAATCTGAAGACCCTTTTTCAGTTCAACTGTTATAAAGGGTCTATAACATTAAAAAAAAAATGTGACTTTTACATAGTTATTTGAGAAGGAAGAGTTGGGATTCTACTGTATTGTGGTGTTCTTTGCATGTTTTCGAAATACCCAAATGGGTCAGGTATTTTTCCACTAACAGATGCTATTATATATATCCATTCACTGAATCCAAATTGTGCATAGCCTAGGAGGTTTCTGGAAGGCAACTGATAAATGACCTTATTCTTAAGAGCATTTCGATTCCCTGTTGAATTTTAATATAATAGCCAGGCACTCAAATTATAATTTTCAAAATCACCTTGCAAATTATTACCAAAGGCTGAGGAAATACCCAGAGCTCTGTGCCATCTGTTCTTTTAAAATTACCAGTGGAACATGGTCAGTGTGGGACTGTATTACTTATTTTATACAGCTACCTGGTGTTTTAATGTTCTTCTGCCCATAATAAATAACATCTTGCCCATATTTTTGACTTCTGATAAAATGCTTTCTTTCCTGTTCTGGCTGTGGTATATTTTGGTGACATTGCACACTAGTTGTTGCTCTCCTGTCAGGAATACATCTGGCAATTGACAAGAGAGAATCCTGCATTGTATTCATAGAAAAATCTGTGGGGAAGATGAGTAAAGGCTTTCTTTGCAAATCAGTAGGAAAAATGAATGAGTATAAGAAAGAGCAGTGCATTTACGGTTATTTATAAGTAATTTTCTCAGCATTTCTAGTTCTATGACTTTTAAGTGCTCTCAAAATAAAGTGTTTCATCTCTATGTGTGTAGAATATTCTCTTCTACTACACATCCACTAGATAACAACCTACAATTTCCTATAGCTAATAGAGTTACTCTGATATAGTAAACTCAAACTTGGTGCAGACCATGTATTTAAATTCTAATCTAATCTGTATGAAAGTATGCTATAATCCATGAGGTATGCTATTTGGATTAGGTGAACTCAATTCACCTAATCACTCAATTTTAATTAAAATTGCTACTGTGAACTTTTATCATTTGCTACTTTACAAATCAGAGAGGGTTGTAAATTTTTCAAATTGACATTGATTCTTAGGGAGGAAAGAGAAATCACAAACTGTTGGGGTGGTAGTATCAGTCTTAGCAATAGAGCCACATTATTCCTTGGACAGAAATCTTGTTTGAGTTATGTATGGAATACAAAGATGGAAACACAGATTGATACTGAAACTATAACATTAATTACTATTAATTATAATTAAGCTACTTCCTAAGGGAAGTGATGGGTTATTCATCACTTGACAATTTTAAAGACTGAATATCTTTCAAGGGTTATATTACAGTTTAAGTTAATATTGGGATTTTTCATGTGGAACAGCATAAAGTCCTCTGACTTGCTATGGAAGAGCATCAGTGCAGATAATAATTATCTCCTCCATCTTCCTCTCACCTAACGTACTTTTCAATAAAATGTTCATTTCTTTGTAGATCTGATTCTTTTATACTTGGGTGGAGATTCCAGACTGATAAGTAGTTCTGGCTATTTGTTAAACATTGATTTTTTAAAATTTATTTATTGTTTTTATTTTTAATCGTGTCTGTTTTCCTAGTGAGGAGAATGTAAGTGTCTATACTGTATGTTGAACAATTCAAAATTTGGGGGGAAAAGGAGGTGAAGATCAGTGCCCTAGTTAATAAGTTCAGTAGAACCCTAAAACACTTTTCTAGAATGTACAAGGTCATGCACATCTTTGTATGCACACTTGCCGAGGCGATCAGCTCCGGGGCAGACACGTTCTGCAGTGGAGCGGGGGATCGATCCAGGCAGGGCTAAATTTTCCGGCATCGAGCCTACTTGAGGGAGCTGCCACCACCCGGCAGCCCTCCTGAGGGAGGCTGACGAGGCGTAGGCGGAGCCAGCAGCGCCCCCTCCCCAGCCGTTCAAAAGCCGCCCCTAGGGAGCGCGGCGACCAGGGTGGGCGAGCAGGGCGGGCAAACAGGGCGTGGCGCAGCAGGGCGAGCAGGCAGGGCAGAGTGCTCTCCCCCACCCATACGAACACCTCCTTAACGACAGCCTCCCATTAGCTAGGCTGCAATGGTCTCCACCAGGCACGGTGCGCTCTCCAGGAAGATGGTACACACCCAGACCAACTACCTGTTCAAAAATGCAGCAGTTCAGGTCACCAGATGCGGTGAGTAGCTGAGCCTGTTGCTGCCATTGGCGGGAGGCAGAGACACCGTGTGTGTGGGGTGTGAGCAGGTGGATGACCTGGTCCACATGGTGGCAGAGCTCAAGGAGGAGGTGGAGAGGTTGAGGGATGTCAGGGAGTGCAAGTGGGAGATAGACTGGTGGAGCAACTCCCTGCAGGGCCTCAAGGAGAGGTACCGGGGTGAGACACCCCGAATGGGGGTGGACCCCCTGCCCTGCTGCCATCGGGCAGAGGGAGGGGACCTGGGAGTTGAGGAGGAATGGAGACAGGTCCCTGCTCGACATCGCAGACGATGCCCTCCCCTTCCAGCCCCACCTTCCCAGGTGCCCTTACACAACAGGTTTGAGGCCCTGGAGCTTGGTGGGTGAGGAAGAGGTAGCAAGTGTACCCAGGAGGATGCCTAGGGCAAGGAAGTCGACTCCACGCCTCAGGACTGCCTCCACCAAGAAAGTCAGAAGGGTTATTGTTGTGGGCGACTCTCTTCTCAGGGGAACAGAGGGCCCTATTTGTCAGCCTGACCCTACCCGTAGGGAAGTCTGCTGCTTCCCTGGGGCCAGGGTCAGGGATGTTGCCAGGAAGCTTCCCAACCTGGTTCGCCCCTCTGACTATTATCCTCTTTTGACAGTGATGACATTGAAGAGAGAAGCCTCAAGGCTATCAAACAGGACTTTAGGTGGCTGGGGCGATTAGTGGAGGGAGCGGGAGTACAGGTGGTGTTTTCTTCCATCCCTACGGTGGCAGGGAGGGGTTCAGAGAGGACACGGAAAGCCCACCTGATAAACACATGGCTCAGAGGCTGGTGCCAGCACAGAAATCTTGTTTTTTTTTGACCATGGGGCGCTTTACTCAGCACCTGGCCTGATGGCCGCAGACAGCTCCCTATCTCTAAGGGGAAAACGGATCCTGGGCCTGGAGCTGGCAGGCCTCATTGAGAGGGCTTTAAACTAGGTAAGATGGGGGATGGGGCTGAAACAAGGCTTGTTGGATCTGAGCCAGGGGGAACAATGGCAAGTCCGAAGGATAAGGCAATGGCCCAGCTGAAGTGCATCTACACCAATGCACACAACATGGGTAACAAACAGGAGGAGCTGGAAGCCATCGTGCGGCAGGAAGGCTACGACTTGGTTGCCATCACAGAGACGTGGTGGGACCAGTCTCATGACTGGAGTGCTGCAATGCCTGGCTATAAGCTCTTCAGAAGGGACAGGCAGCACAGAAGGGGTGGTGGTGTGGCTCTCTATATTAGAGAATCTTTCGATGGTATGGAACTTGAGGCAGGGAATGACAAGGTTGAGTCCCTGTGGATTAGGATCGGCGGGAAGGCCAACAAGGCTAGCGTCCTGGTCTTGGTCTGCTATAGACCGCCGAACCAGGATGAGGAGACGGATGAGGAGCTCTACAGGCAGCTGACAGAAGTTGCGAAATCATTGGCGCTCGTTCTCGTGGGCGACTTCAACATCCCTGACATATCCTGGAAGCACAACACAGCCCAGAGAAAGCAGTCTAGGAGGTTTCTGGAGAGCATGCAAGATAGCTTCCTGATGCAGCTGGTTAGTGAGCCTACCAGGGGTGGTGCCCCGCTAGACCTTCTCTTCACAAACAGAGGACTGGTGGAGGATGTGGTGGTTGGGAGCTGTCTTGGGCAGAGTGACCACAAAATGGTGGAGTTCTCTATTCTTGGCGAGGCCAGGAAGGGGACCAGTAAAACTGCTGTATTGGACGTCCAGAGGGCTGACTTTGAGCTGCTCAGGACACTGGTTGGTAGAGTCCCTTGGGAGGCGGTTCTGAAGGGCAGAGGAGTCCAGGAAGGCTGGGCGCTCTTCAAGAGGGAAATCTTAATGGCGCAGGAGCAGTCTGTCCCCATATCCCCAAAGACAAGCTGGCGTGGAAGAAGACCATCCTGGCTCAACAGAGAGTTGCAGCTTGAGCTTAGGAGAAAAAAGAGGGTTTATAATCTTTGGAAAAAAGGGCGGGCCACTGAGGAGGACTATAAGGATGTTGTGAGGCTGTGCAGGGACAAAATTAGAAAGGCCAAAGCTCATCTGGAGCTCAATCTGGCTACTGCCGTTAAAGACAACAAAAAATCTTTTTACAAATACATCAACACAAAACGGAGGACTAAGGAGAATCTCCATCCTTTACTGGATGCGGGGGGAAACTTAGTTACTAGAGATGAGGAAAAGGCGGAGGTGCTCAATGCCTTCTTTGCCTCAGTCTTTAGCGGCAATACCGGTTGTTCTCTGGATACCCAGTACCCTGAGCTGGTGAAAGGGGATGGGGAGCAGGATGTGGCCCTCACTATCCACGAAGAAATGTTTGGCGACCTGCTATGGCACTTGGATGTGCACAAGTTGATGGGGCTGGATAGGATCCACCCTAGGGTACTGAGAGAACTGGCGGAGAAGCTGGCCAAGCCACTATCCATCATTTATCAGCAGTCCTGGCTATCGGGGGAAATCCCAGTTGACTGGCGGCTAGCAAATGTGATGCCCATCTACAAGAAGGGCCGGAGGGCAGACCTGGGAAACTACAGGCCTGTCAGTTTGACCTCAGTACCAGGGAAGCTCATGGAGCAGATCCTCTTGAGAGTCATCACGCGGCACTTGCAGGGCAAGCAGGCGATCAGGCCCAGTCAGCGTGGGTTTATGAAAGGCAGGTCCTGCTTGACGAACCTGATCTCCTTCTATGACAAAGTGACGCACTGGGTGGATGAGGGAAAGGCTGTGGATGTGGTCTACCTTGACTTCAGCAAGGCTTTTGACACCGTCTCCCACAGCATTCTCCTCAAGAAACTGGCTGCTCTTGACTTGGACTGGCGCACGCTTCGTTGGGTTAGAAACTGGCTGGATAGCCAGGCCCAAAGAGTCATGGTGAATGGAGTCAAGTCCAGTTGGAGGCCAGTCACTAGTGGCGTCCCGCAGGGCTCGGTGCTGGGGCTGGTCCTCTTTAATATCTTCATCGATGATCTGGACGAGGGCATTGAGTGCACCCTCAGTAAGTTCGCAGATGACACCAAGTTAGGTGCGTGTGTCGATCTGCTTGAGGGTAGGAAAGCTCTGCAGGAGGATCTGGATAGGCTGCACCGATGGGCTGAGGTCAACGGCATGAAGCTTAAGAAGGCCAAGTGCCGGGTCCTGCACCTGGGACGCAATAACCCCAAGCAGAGCTACAGGCTGGGAGATGAGTGGTTGGAAAGCTGCCAGGCAGAGAAGGACCTGGGAGTGATGGTTGATAGTCGGCTGAATATGAGCCAGCAGTGTGCTCAGGTGGCCAAGAAGGCCAACAGCATCCTGGCTTGCATAAGAAACAGTGTGGCCAGCAGGGCTAGGGAGGTGATCGTCCCCCTGTACTCAGCTCTGGTGAGGTCGCACCTCGAGTACTGTGTTCAGTTTTGGGCCCCTCGCTACAAGAAGGACATGGAGGTGCTTGAGCGGGTACAGAGAAGGGCGACGAAGCTGGTGAGGGGCCTGGAGAACAAGTCCTACGAGGAGCGGCTGAGGGAGCTGGGCTTGTTCAGCCTGGAGAAGAGGAGGCTCAGGGGCGACCTTATTGCTCTCTACAGGTACTTTAAAGGAGGCTGTAGTGAGGTGGGGGTTGGTCTGTTCTCCCACGTGCCTGGTGACAGGATGAGGGGGAATGGGCTAAAGTTTTAGGTTGGATGTTAGGAAAACTTCTTTACCGAAAGGGTTGTTAGACATTGGAACGGGCTGCCCAGGGAAGTGGTGGAGTCACCATCCCTGGAAGTCTTCAAAAGACGTTTAGATGTAGAGCTTAGGGATATGGTTTAGTGGGGGACTGTTAGTGTTAGGTCAGAGGTTGGACTCGATGATCTTGAGGTCTTTTCCAACCTAGAAATTCTGTGATTCTGTAAGGCAGGAGGAGCACAATTGTTACTCCGTTGGTGCCTTAGAGTTATATTTTCTTAGAAGGTAGGCAATGCAGTTTACTTACAGTATCTCATACCATGATCTTTCAGGAAGATAGACTACAATTAAAGACCTATACAAAGCTAACATATACCTCCCCAAAAATACTCTTTTACTTGTCATTGCCTTACAATAATTATTTAGTGTGGTCTGCAATATTGTCTTCTGGCTGTTGAAGGACTTCTTCTAGAAAATATAGTTTTTATAGTTATTTCTGTACTGTTTAGTATTAGCAGACATCATGTGTTTGCCAGGAAAAAATACATTTTGACCTGATTTCTTTCAGATCTGAAGTTCTTAAAATCTATAAAACTTATAAGAATTCATGGTAAAATTATTTTTCGTGTTCATAACACATGGATCATTGTACTTGCTGTTTATAAGAGACTTCAGTAAGAAAAATATGTTTTTTTCTATTGCTCGGCTGTATGTGAACGCTAGCTGAAATTTGTGGTAGGCTTAAAGGTGCTCATTGGGAGGTAAGCAGGAAAATGTAGTTATGTGGAGGGAACAGAGTGTGATGCCTTTTATTCAGGCATTTATTATTATTAAGGAAGATAAACACTGGTATGCCAGGTGTGTTCTGGGCTTAGTGAGTTTGCAGTGTAGTCCTGCAACACTTGGCCCTTCCAGGTGCAGAGGTACTACCGTACAAGGCAACACATGGGAAGAGCACTTTGGAGGTACATCGGCTTGTTCGTGTTAATTTGATGTTTCGTGTTTCATACTTAGCTTTTGCTGTGGAAACTTGCACAATCAGGAGTAATTAAGAAGAAGCTAAAGAGCCACACAGTGAAACACAAGCTTAAAAGTTAGTTGTGACTGTCTAGCTGGGTATCTGCATATTTTAGGAATATAACAAGTATGCTACAGCAACTGTTACAAGGAGCAAGGTTTCTTTTCTGATGATGCTTCCAGAGCTCTTGAAAGTGACTCAGCAATATTGCGTAAGTATAATGGTCTCTGCTTTTAGGATCCTTTGACTCATTCTACAAGTTTTGTTTGTTTTCTTACATTTCAAAGATATTTTACTTCTATTCTACAGCAAATAGTATCTGCAATGTCAAGAGCAATTCCAGGATTTACAAGTCTGGGGTTAGATATTCCCAAATCAGCTTGCTTTTTGTAGGGACAAATCTTGACATACTGAAATTTTGGAAACAGAAAGTTATTAAAGAGGAGGTAGCTCCAGGTGACAAAAGGAAATTGGAAAACATGACAAGAAAAAGTAGATTGTTATTCCTGCCGAGGAGTATCAGTGAGTTGTCTCCCCCATCCTTTCTTCCCTTTTTTTGTTGTTGTTGTTGCTTTTGTTTTTAATCTTGGACTTTCTTATTTAAGATTTTTTTTTTTTTTTTTTTTTTTTTTTTTTGTCTAGGAAGAGCTTGATAAATGCTTCCTGTGCATGTAGAAAAAATGTCTCTTGTGATATCACAGGGATAGTGTGGTCAGGAGATGAGAATTAATGAGAGGAAGTGCAGACTTAGACCTTTGTCTTGCAACCTACTTTTTTCTGCTTTCGCTTGCAGACCTTGTATTTCCTCTTATTTTGCATCTTAAGGGAAACAGAAGGTAAAAATGTGTCTTCCTGCTATTGAGTAAAATTACCTGCTTATATTTTAGTAGTGATTTTGCTGACACTAATTCTTCTGCTGCAAAATTGGCATGATGCGGTGCTGTTTCTCAAGGTAAGCATGGTGAACCTTCTTGGTAGTGACTGAAGGGTAAAAAGTGGCTGTTGTGAATCAAATGCAGCATTACTAGAGAGTATAAAGTTAGTAGTACTCTAGATGTGACCAATTCTGTGGAAATTTCTTGCCTGGTCACACTTCTGCCTTAACTATGGTAGAAACGTGATTAATTACAAGGTGCTGTTTTAGTATCTCTCACCCACTATATTATTTAGAGCTAGTCATACTTTACATAGATCTGACAGAAATAGGGTGCAGAGAGCAAAGGATGGGAGACCCTCAGATGGGTTATTTCAGCTGACATCAAGTAGCACTCTTGAGCTTGTAATCACATTGTTTTTGCTGTCATGTGGGTCTGGCCATTTCATTTTGTCCTCTGATACCACAAGAAGTAATGCAGTAGGTGCTCAGCCTAGAAGGGTTAAGGAAAGACCAATGAATGGACCATGTTTCTGAACACCATGTAGCAAAGTAATAATAAAAATAGACTGTGAAGGACAGCTCTAGCACTCTAACAGAGATCAAACATAATTTCTCCCAATCTTAAATAAAACTACTGGTAATCACAGGAATCTTATGGTACACGTAAAAAGTAAAAATGCTTAAAAAAAACAGGGCTGAGTAAAATACTCTCCCTAACTCCTACCAATTATCAAAGCAGAGTAGTAAATGTTGGTGGTAATGAAGAGATGTTAAATCTTCTTTCTTTTTTTTTTTTTTTTTTTAATGAAAAGATGAAAAAAAGATGAAAAAATGTAGGAATTAACATAATGGATTAATTTGAGGAAACTTACAAGTCATCTGACTTCTAAATAGTTAAGGAGAAATTAGATGTAGACATAGTAGGTTTTATAAGGTTGCCATTTCTTTTTAGACCTGACCTAAATATTGCAAAAAAATGAATAATTAATAAAAAAATGAATAGTAACATGTCATAACTAAGGCATGCCTTTGGATACTTAGTGGGGTAAAACTTTGTTGATATATAATGGCTTAAATTCCATAACAAGTGTAGATCCAAGAAGTGTTTTATATTTTCTTCTTCTGTCTGAAATCTTCCCCGTGAAAGGTCAACCAGCTAAACCTTTTTTGTTGTTTGTTTTTTTAATTTTGTCAAAAGAAGTGATGGGTCCCTGAAGCCAGGAGTTAGAAAAACTCTTCTAGTGAATGTAACAAACAAACAAACAAAAACATTTTACCTTTGGCTGCTATTTTAAGGGCTCTGCATATTAAGAAAATAGTCCTACCAATGTGATCCATTAAAAACTGTGCTGTTACTGCGGGAACGTTACAATGGAAGTGCCTGTTAAGGTAAGTGAAATTTTGGAGAATGAAACGCTTATGATGTTCTGAGAGGAAAAAACTGTTAATTGGGATTTGAACAGCTTGTTTTTCACTTAAACAAGAGTGTTACTGATTCTTAGGCCTGAGGTTCATCAGTTTGCCTGGACTGTGGGCACACCTGTGAAGACATGCTTCTAGACAAATACAGTATTCAAAATTCTTCTTCTGTCTTATGAAATAAGTTTTACTAGTTGTTTTGCAGTATGCATTGGTTAAAAAAAAAAAACTCCAAATCTTTTCTAAAACTATACACAGCTGCGAATTACATCTGAAGCCTGTGATTGTCATATTTGTGGGTGCAATGTGTTTAATTGTCACCTTCAATCTTTCAAACAAAAACATTTATTTTTCCTCCCCCATATCCTCTTTTTTACTTTCCATGCCACACTGTATAAAATAAAACCTTTAAGTATTCAAAAGAAAATGCCTTCTTAAAACTGGCAGTATTAGTATATTACCAAATCTGTTTTCATTAATGCAAAGTTAAATTTTCCTAAACTTTAGGATGACTTTTTAATTTAAATTGTGTGTTCTTGGCCTTGCATAAGTTGCAGAAAGGAGAGTTATTAACAGGGTTGATGAATTGCATTTTTTTATATATTAGAAAATAACATGTAGCTTTTTTTTTTTTTTCCACAAAAAGGGGTAGCAAGAGTAATGACAGTTTAGACTTCCCTGTACAAACAATTCATCCCTGTCAATAAGAATGTGGTGTACTCCATCTTTCTTCTTCCTTTTCTTCTGCTCCTTGTTGTCAAAATATCTAGGAAGGTATAGTCAATGTTTGTTGAGTAGGACATCTGTTATGACCTGGACATTCATCATCAGTCTTACTTCAGAAGTACTATTTGGTTTTTGGCTTGTCTAATCTGGTTGTGAACCAGTAACCTTGAGCTGAGGCCTTGTGAAATGTCTGGGTTCTTGAGACAATCAGTCTTTAGACCAAGCCATCTCCTTAACTTTTCTTTCCAGCTCACCAGCAAGGTGTAATGCTGATTTGAACTTAATTTGTACAGTAAAAAAAATGAAGTCTATTTTTGTCAGCACTCCAACCCTTGAAAGAACAACAACAGCAACAACAAAAAGAATGTGATGCAGTGATTAATGATTGTGATTAACTCCCTGTAGATTGTGGCTTCATGCCCCAGTGATTCTGCTGTCCCTATTCTGGATAAGATGCTACATTAAGCACATATGCCTTTATCCATGTAGCTTGATAGAAACCTGAAGGTTAAGCTTTAGGTTTCTATTTTTCATTAGTGCACTTCTAATGCTGAACCTATAACCTGTGGTTTATTTTTCTGGATTACCCAAGATGGTAATGTATAAGAGCTGAATTAGCATTATTTAAAAATACTAATTCAAAATGAAAGGACGAAATTAGATGATAGTAAAAAAGAAATAACCTTGCAATTAAATGCTCCAGACTACATTTGTGGGTACTATCTTGTTGTTTCAGAGTAATTTTAATGTAGTGTTTGTTTAGCATCAGTTGCACAAAGAAATCCTGCGATTGAATGATTTAATACCAGTTGAAACCGGTAAGATGTTTGCCTTACTTTAGTACCAAAAATACAGTAACTTAATTTCACTACCTTTATAAATTACACATTTGCTACATGCTCCATCAGATGCATAGGATGTCCTTGATACTGTGTCACCGACTGTGGATATTGCTGAGGTGATTCAGACTTCTTCCTATTACTTTATGAGGAAGCAGCTGATACAGAAATGCCTTACTTTCTGTAACCAAAATAACTAAGGTTGGGCAACTCCACAGAAAGATGATTTATATCTTACTGTTTAACAGTAACAGGACTGTATCACAGTACAAGTTCTATTTTGAGAACTTAGGTGATATGTAAATTGCCATTAATTATGTGTGGGAAGGACCCACTGTGGAGCAGCGGAAAGTGTGAGGAGGCAGGTACAGCATGCTGACTGCAATTCTCCTTCCCCATTATGCCCAGCTGAAAAAGAGGTTACAGAAAAGGACCTGGAGGTTCTGGTGGACACCAAGTTGAATGTGAGCTAGAGATGTGTCCTTGCAGCAAAGCAGGCTGACAGAAAATTGGGATGCACCAGGAGTAGTGTTGCTAGCAGGTCAAGGGAGATGATCTTTCCCCTCAGCACTGGTGAGGCTACACTTGGAGCACTGGGTCCAGTTCTGGGCTCCCTAGTATGAGAGAGACATGGACATACTAGGGGGGGTCCAGCCAAAGACCACAAAGTTGATGGAGGGACTGGGGCTTCTCTTCTATGAGGAGACGCTGAGAGAGCTAGAGCTCTTCATCTGGGAAAGGGGAAGGTTCAGGGATAATCTAATCAACGTGTATAAATACCTGAGGGGAGGCTGTAAAGAGGATAGAGCCAGGCTTTTTAAAAGTAGTACTCAAAAGAAGAAGAGGTGATGGGCACAAACTGGAACAGAAGAGGTTTCTTCTGAACATCAGGAAGCACTTCTTCACTGTGAGTGAACAAACACTGGCACTGGTTGCCCAGAGAGGCGGTGGATTCTCCTTCCTTGGAAATATTCAGAAGACACCTGGGCATGTTCCTGGGCAACTGGCTCTAGGTGTCCCTGCCTGAGCAGGAGGGTTGGACAGGATGGTTGGCCAGAGGGCCCTTCCAGCCTCCACCATTCTGGAGATCCTCCTGCACTACCTGTAAGGGACAAGGTAGAGGAGTCAGAAATGAAGAAATTAAGTTGAGCCTTGGAAAAATGGGTGTTGGTAGAGGAAAAGTGTTTTAGCTTTTGTCTTTGTTTCTCACCATCCTGTTCTATTTTTATTTGTCAATAGACTAAACTAATTTTCCCTATGTTGCATTTGTTTTGACCATGATGGTAAATGGTCTTCTATGAGTCTGAGTTGCAAAAGTTTCGAGTGTCAAAGTTCGAGACTTTTACAAATTTTGATTTTTTTTTTCCAGTTCCGTATATATTAACTTTCCTGGTTGCTTTCTTTATATGGCTTTCTGTTAAAAGTTGCTATGTTTAATAAAGCTTATTTTTAATATTCTTTGAGAGCCATTATGACCAACCAAGTTAACCTCATCTTTACTGTAAGAAATGCACGTTTGTTTGCTGTAGAGTTGTTCTACAAATTTTTCTCATTCTTTGTTTGTTTTCCAAAACAAACACACTTTTGTATACTAATTTAAGTTACTGACACCATGAAAATGTGCAGAAAATATATCCTTGCCAGTCTTGCAATGTTACTGCAATTATTATGTTATTTTTCTTGCATCAGCACCTATTGTTTTCTATAGCTTTTATTGCAAAAACAAGAAAAAAAAACCATCCCTACAGGTAAATTTAGATCCCTAGATTTAAGATTTAAGAAACAAACAATTTACAGTTCCATAGCAAAGGAATTTTCTATTTCATCTGGTTCTCCACAAAAATTTTGGTTTACAATGAAGCATTTTTCCTGGAAAAGTAAATTGTTCTCTGAATGCTCTCTAAATGCACAGCGGAAAGATGGTTTCATATGCTGTTAATTGGGTTATCAAACTCTGCCAGGATATGGTACATTCGCTTTATATTCAACATACTTTAACCGGCATTTGTCAGAAGATAAAGGTGTTTGGTTTTTGGTTATAGCCATCTCTCTGAAACTAAAGGCAGCAACCCATTTGAAATGATAGTGCTCTTGATATAGTATTGATTTTTTTTTTTCATTTTTAACAATTGTATTTGCCAGCTGTAGAGTTACTATGATAATCCTGACTTTTATTTTGTTTAATATGCTCACAGAATTTTATAAGACCTTTTATAATATATATTGTAACGGTGAATCCAGTTTTAATTCTCTAGTGGAAATTTGTTATTGAAAAATGTCCTGTCATAGCTCCATAGCTTTAGTTAATCAGCATTATTGTATATAAGATGCTCCAGAGGAACATAAATAGATTTTTGTAAGAAAGTGAAATCTTTTTTTTTTTTTTTTTTTTAACTGTATTGACCTATATCATTGATTTGTCTTTCTCTTTAGTATAATTTAAACCCTTTTTTCCTTTTCTTTCTGTCCCTTCCCCCTGCCTAGAATGGTCTGCCAGCCAGTGTTGGTATGTTGTACCATGAGGTAAGCTAAGATATAAGGAAAATAAAAGTATTGTGTAAACAAATGTTCTGTATAAGAATAAATGTGGAACAGATGAATTTAGCAGTCCAGAAGACCAGGAGAGTTCAGAATCTCTCCTACAAGATCTTGAAAATACATGTTGAGAACTTTTGGCTCCCCTTTTATTTGCGTGGCAGCTGGGAAGACCATTCACTCTTACATGGCCTGTACCTTTTTGTCTTTTGTTATACATCTGTTAGATTTTACGAACTCATTTCTAATGCTGGTGTTGTGAAAAACAGATCCAAGAGTACTGTTAAACTTTGAAATATATAATGGCAGTAGTCTATTTCTAAATTCCCTTTCTTCTCACTGTAGCCAATGAGCTACGTGGGTTTTAGGGAGCCCACCAAACTGCCGCAGATATAACAAGATGTTCCAAAGTGACACTCCAAAAGTCAGTATTCAGGCCCAAGTTTAACTGCATGAAGAAGCAGTCTCATTGCAGAACTTGCAGGCACTTGCAGGCACTCTCAGTGAAAATTAGACCACTTAGTTGCCTAATACAGGAGACTGTAAATATATATCTATCCAAGTGAATTTGGTTAAGTAGTGCCACTTATGAGGAAAATCACCTAATCACCTAATTTGCTGTATGAGATTGACCTTTTTAAAGATAATTTGTTAACATAAATTTGACAGAGTTTTACAGTGCTAAGTGATTAGACAATCAATAAAACTTGTGCCACATACCATAATTAATGTGTGTTTCACATTGCTGTGAGGATGAGAATATAGTACAAGCTGTGCTGAACTCGTCTTGGTTCTGCTTAATACACTGGTAGGTCATAGTGTCATATGAAGTGCTCCTGGAGTTCGTTTGTACTATTTGAGTTAAAGAATTATGGAGCAACTTAGAGTAAATGTTCTGCCCTGGAAATAGAAAATAATAAAATTGAGTTGAATGATTTTGTAAGAGAATTGCTCAGATAAGGTACAGCTTGTAAACTTGGTCAGTAGTTCAGAGTAGTCTTACCATCTGTAGTACATGAAGAGATTGATCAGATAATAGACACTAGGCTATTGAAAAGATGGGCAGGTTCTTTGTGATTGATGCTGATGAAGGATGAAATGTTAGCGAGAATAAACAGTCTATAGTCTTTCTATTAGTGCAGCTGTCCACTCTTAAAACATTCCTTTACATCTTCCATACTGTAAAAAAAAGAAAAAAAAAAAAACAAAACTTGGAAAAAAAGTGAATTTTAGGCAATATGGTGTTCTTGATATCTGCAGGATGTGACATTAACAGAATAATTTTAGTTCTACCCAATGTTTGAGTTACCAGTTAATAGATGTTCTTGACCTGTAGGTAGGGTGCTATTTGCTCAGTGTTTGACTCTTATTTAATTTTAGCATTTTCATGTGACTGTTGTTTTGTTTTACCTAAGTAAAACAAACAAACAACAACAACAAAAAAAAACAGTTGCATTGTAATATATTCCTTACAATTCACCTAAAGATGCCTTGTGAAAAGGTAGTTTAGACATAGGAGTGTCTGGAAAAACAAGTTGTTTTAAAGTGGGTCTGAAAAAGTAAGCTCAAATTAGGTTGTTCTTTTACTTGATAGTACTTTTATGTAAGGAAAATATACATATATGAACATTTTGTTATTGGTAGATTTGTACATTTTGTCAGGTGAACACACTCAAATCAAAGAGACTTAGGAAAAACATCTGAAGATAATCATGTAATGACAAATAAGCTGAAACATTCACAAATGTAATGAGTAGACCTTTCAGGAAGTAATAATAAGCCTTCTTTATGGATTACAGTGCCTTTCCCTTACTATCTTTTCCTCTCAAACTCAAAATTAACATCTTGGGTGAGAGCTCAGACACTTCTGGGCAGTTACTTGATGGATGAACCTTAGTGTTCATGTCCTGTGAAGGAGATGGTTATAGAGGATCTTACCCCTGAGCCAGAGGATCTTACCCCTGAGACAGAAGTCTGAGATCTCAATAGGCAGCTTAGATTTTATGCTAAAAATGTTGGAAGGAAAGTCCTTTCTCCAGCTTAATAAGATTGGTATGAAGAAGTGGATATATTCAGGGTTTTTAACATTTCTGGAGATCCTCTTCTTTGAAAGGAGAGGTATATACAGTGCTTTGTTTGACACCTCAGTTTAGTTAAACAGTGATATTCTTGAGTGTCATCCTGAGGTGAACTCCCAACATTTCCTCCTGCTTCTTGAAACAGACAGCTGTTCTCTCTGAAGGAGCACAAGTCTGGTCTAACATGCCTCCATCAAAACGCTGAGAAGTAGGAGGTGCCACCCACTCTCCATCAGTTTATTTCTCTTGGCACTGGGCAGGAAGGAACTGAATAAAAATGATACAAAGTATTGCCAAGCTGATAAAGATAGATGTCAGATGATGTGGTCAGATGATGCAATTAATAACTCCTGATATGTCAGTGTGAATTGGTCTTACTTAACCTTTGGAGTTTAGCCTAACTCGAATCTTAACAAAGGTCACCATCACAGCAATTCCTCAAAAATAATGTAGTGTGTGCTTCTTTGTGTTAGTAGTTGTATGATCTAGGACTGCTTCTTGTGCTGCTCTATCAGTAGAATTTCACATCCTTCTTTAATTCCACTGAGTGTGGTGACTAGCACAGATCCGTATCATTGTTTCATTCTCCTCTTTGTTTTCCTTCTTTTTCTTTCGTTTTCCTCCTTGTAGGAGGAAAAACTGCAGTCAGTGCAGTTAATGGCTTTAAGGAATTCTACCAAAAGTCTTGGATATTCCCAGTCTATGGTCACTTCTGTTACTTGGAAGGATAAAAAAAAAAAAGACTGCAGGAATTTTATGGACAGACAGATAAGCTGGTATTAGTCAACAATCAGTATTAAGTGTACATGAAAATTTGAAAGGCTTTGGAGAAAAAACATTTGCTGTGAGACATGTGAACACAGTTCTTAGATAAAAGTTCAGTGTTAAAGCTTTTGCAAGGGCAATTTTAGTATCATTCTGCCACAGGCTCTTTTGCATACATGATTTGTCTGCAGCTAGTTGCTTTCCTGCGGTGTTTTATGGTGCAATAATTTGTATGTTAACAGAAATCCTGTGGTATTGTCCTCTTGAATATATGTGGATTTAAAAGTTACGTAAAACAAAATAAAATCCCCTTTTATTCTTTTCATTAGCACAGGTGACAAGTATGTGTTTTTTCAGTAACTTTGTACTGATCTGCTCTGAAAAAGTCTGTAGTTTGGTTGAACGTAACTTTTAAAAAAGTGAGCCAAGATACTAATGTTCGCACTGGTGAAAGCTGCTGAGGTTCTTCGTGCTTGGTCAGGCTTTGCTAAGAATAATCAGGAAACAACACTTTCAGATCTGGGACTCATTTTTATCTTGAAACATTGGGATTGTATTTAGCTATTGATTTTGGTTTAACTAACTTTATCTTTGGATTTAGCTTTATGAAGATATGATGTAGTTTAAATTGAAATGGATATGGAACAACCTGGTTTACTTTCTTCGAGTTTCATCTGAAGTGTAATGCTACCAGAACACAGCACAGACCAAAGTGTCTCACAGTATTATGTTGTGGTATTACTGTCATTATCAACTGCAGAACAGGGTTATCAAAAAGCCTGGCTTTGTTCAAAATGGATTGGCTTTTCTGTGGCAGAAAGCAAACTGGTCCCATTCTATAAAGATAGACATTTCTTCTCTGTATGTGATGGCTGCATTTAGAAGAGAAGTTTCAAAATGACTAGGCACTGATTTGGAGGTTCAAATTACAGATAGACTTCAGGAACCTTCCTCCTTCAGTAGTTCCCAGAATGTACAATGAGGTAAGATTTTTCATAATTGAAAAAAAACACTGAATGTGTCTTAGAGAGTAGAGCCCATTTTGAAATGTACTGTCCTTGTCGTAGTTGCTGGATCAAGATAGTAAACTGAAATAGCTGATTCCAAAACTTGCTTGTCAAAATCTATCCAAATAACTGATTTGTTGTCCTGGTGAACTGCCAAATCATTAAAATACAATTAAGTTCTGAGCATATGGAAGGAGGAATTGAATTGTGTGCCCAGATCCTTTGCTGAAATGCTTAGACTACCTTTGTGTTTAGAATTAACCACGGACTTGAAATTATTCACAGAACAGGGGATTCTTTGTGGCTTTTCACTAATAATTATTTCTAAAAAGCATAGGTACTTCAACTTGCTAAACCACCTGGCAGCCAGCTAGATTAATAGCTTCTTGGCAGCAGATTACAACCACTGGTATGTAGTGGCTACCAGATGAGCATTAATTTAATTTTATATTAAGCATGCAAAGCAAGTAGAGAAAATATAATCATTTATTATTATAGTAGTTCTAAGTTATAACCAGCTGCATGATTTATGCTTCAATTAAACTATGCAGCTTGTACAAAGTCGTCTTCCTGTATTAATCATGCAACTGGCTCATTATTTATGACTAAAAAAGCAGAGAGGCCAGGGTTTCTAGTGATGACTGGGAAAGGTTTCATATTTGGAACACCCTACATATTAAGTATGGCAGGGAAGATGAAGTGTTTTGTATGGAGAAAAAAAAAAAAAGATACTGTAGAATATTCCAGGATTGTATTACAATGCTCTCAGTCTGCTGTTACTCTGGAAAATAAAATTAAATGCTGCTATCATTTACACTACTCTAAGCTCCTAGCTAGAAATCAATGGCTATCAATTAAGGTGATATTTGGTTCACAACTGCTTTTTTGTTTGTTTTGTTTTGTTTTTGTTTTTTTGTTCTTTCTTTGTTTTTCTTTTTCAGATTTGTTTGTGATTGGTAACTCTCTAGGAAAGATGTAGTGAATATCAGTTGACACGACAGCAAAGGGAGGTGGTCATTAAGCCAGGGCTTTACTTTCTAAGTTCCATTTTCATCTCTTAGGCATACTTCACTCTGAGGTGTTCTTGATCAACAGGAATGTATCAAGATGGAAAACGTTTCTTCCATCTTAAAAACTTTGTGGATTTTGAGATATTTTGCAAATAACCAGAATGATTCAACTCGTCATGTTTCCAGGGAGGAAACATAAAAGTGTGAGATGACTGAGACTGCAGGCTTACAATTACCTATTGGGATCAGATAGCCTTTCCTCTTCTAATTTTAACTAGAGACATAAAGCACTGCTTCTGTCAGCTATGTGAATATACTGGCTATGTGATGAGTGGCTGCTGTGTTATACCTCCTGCTTTTTTTTTTTTAATTTCATTAGTCATAGTGAAAATTTCACTCAAACCAGTATATTGTGCCAAAAAACTCCACCACCAGCAAAACCAAAGAAAATAAAATAAAGCCTCACATCAGATTATTTTATTTACTACCATGCTGGAAGAAGTAAATCCATCCATCCTACCAATCCCTTTTTCATAAAATATATGTCTGCAAGGTAGCATAACCTTATTTCACCATCCTTCCCCTCGTTCTTTCCACTTATTTTTCTAACTCCCTCACCCCCTTTCATTCCACAAACTCATCTTTGTCTGGAGTGAAGTGTCTGAAACCCAATCCTGTAATTTCTGAGATAGAGAGAATAATCTGCGCAGGTGACTACAAAGAATGCACTTCATTCATGATCAAGGGGCAGGTATTAGTGTGGGTGAAAATTGGTTGACTTAGTCCATGTGAATGGAAATGTAAATTCATACTAAAGTATGTTTTTTCAGGTTGTTTCTCTGGTAGCTATTGTACCAAAAGATGCTCAGCCAAAAGTAAGGAAGTAGACAGCCATCCTTGATTTTGACATCTGATAATTATTGCAGTAGGCTTCTATTCTTTTGGCATTCTTCTATGCCAATGTTTTTGAAGCACATTTTGCTCCATTCCAAAGATTTTCTGATAGATTTTGCAACTGTTTCTTCCATGGCTTTAGTTGAGTGGTTTGTCAAAGTAAATTGGTGTCTTGTCTGTGGTAGGTATTTGCCTGAGAATTGTGATCATTGCATACTCTGATCACATGCAGCTTAAATGCAATAAGCGTTTCAGTGAGGTCAAAAGGAATATGGTATCAAAGCCCATTTCTTCTGTGATGTACATTCTTATTCACATTTTTTCTATGAAATGTTTTGTGCTCATTCTATTACTTGAGCTCTCTAATGATTTCCCAGCTGACTGGTTTTCTGTTTCCTCCTTGATTACACACAGACTGTACAACTTGTTCTTCAGCTTCATGAAAATACACTCTTTGTGGCTCACTGAATTATTTCTGTTCTGAGTTAATTCATAAAATCATTGGTTTAGATTTGTTTCTGTTTTCTCATGATCAGCTCTATCATACAGTATTTCCTCCCATACTCCCAAATGTTAGTATTGGTTTGGTTTTTTTTTGTTTTTTTTTTTTTTTTCTTATTTTTCTAATGGACTCACTACCACCCTGAATATAAAATTAACTTCATATTTTTTTGACACATTCTGCTTTACACTTTTATCTCCAGATGATCTGCCATTTTTGAATTTACTTTTATGGCCCTCCTAGTCTGTTAACTGCCAGAAATCAGTGAACGTTTCTGAACAATGAGTTCACTTTGAAAGGAAGGAAAGAAAACAAAAACCACATGATCTAATAATGTCATCTTATTAAGTCTTTGAGCTATGCTGTGTGCATTCACGCTCCTTTGTCATTGTGAGGTTTCCTACACAGCATGGCCATGTTCTACTCTTGGCCTGATAGCTAAATGACTAAATTGACGGCATGCCCCACTTTTATTTATATTTTTTTTGTTAAATGATTCACAGCAACCTATGCCCCCCATTTTCTATTTGGGCAGATTGAAAATGCGCAGATTGAAAATGCACACATTGAAAACACACTGCCTTATATATGTAAAAAGCAGGTAGATCCAAATATCTTACAGCTGTTATACACTTGCTAGTGAATGTTCAGTTTGTGTTTGCCCAAACTGCAACATCCTAGTTGGGAATAGGAATATTGTTAGTAACAGTGGTGAAATCCTTGGTAAAGTGGAGGTGAATTACATACACTGCCTTCCTCTCATCCTTCCTGTGCAGAAATATGCTTTATTTACTAATTTTTACCTGGAACGGGGAAAGTGCATTGAAGTATCCTTAGAGGATAAAGCTGTTAAATTGTGGTCTGAATCAACACAAAACAACAGCAACAACCGACCAAACAAAACAAAACAAAAAATCAAACAAAAAAAAACACACAAGCAAAGCTGACTTTGTGTTTGGTTTTCCAAGTTTTGAAAATGTTGTTTATTTTGAATTTTTCTTTCTTGTTCATTGTTGTTAATGTTTCTAATGTATTTCATTAAACAATCATTATTCAACTAATGAAGTTAGTTAAGTGTGTTTGGAGTTGCTAATGACTTTTTCCAGGCACTTACTTTCTGATGCTGAAGTCTATCAAAATGATCAAAGAGCTAGAGGAAATAGCACGCTGGTGCTTTTTGATGCACTTTCTTTGCAAAATATGTAGTTTCTGTTAGCCTGTGATCAAAGACTACACAGTGACTAACATAGTTATGTGGTTACTCCATGAGGGGAAAAATACAGTAAAAGTGATTATAAATATTGGTTTCCATGGCAGCTCTGGGCTACTGAGATTTGGGGTACTTGGACAGAGTGGAATTTTCCTGAGTATGTCCTGAATTGCAAAGGGGTCTGCTTGGGAATGGAGGCCTGTATAGGAAGAGCGTATAGCTTTTTTTTTAAGCAGAGAACTGCAGGAACATAAGTGTCTATTAGAAGCATGGCAAATAAATTATGTAATTACATACTACATATGATTGTTTTTCCATTTCAAATGGAAAAGCAAAAGGGATGAAACGTGAAAGTAATAAATTTAGAGAATGCTTTTTGAAGCATTAAGAGAACCTTTTTGTCTACTGCAGGGCTGGAAGCTTTTGGTTTAACATTACAACATGACATAATCTTTTCTCAAGGTTAATGGCTACAATAAGACTATCCACAAATACATCAACTCAACCTCACTCTATACATCTGGAATACTGTGTTGTTGTTTTTTGTTCCCTAATCCAAGTAAGTTAACTAAGGATATATAGAATAAACAAAAAACACAGGCTCCCTTGTGCCATCCCCCAATTTTCCTGTGAAAGAAATATCTTTTTAAAATTGTATAAGCATTATATGCACATGCTGAGCATTAGATAAATTGGAATCAGATTTGTAAAATAATTACAAAGGTCAATGAAACAAATAGAATCATTCTAATCCAAAATATTAAGCTAACATGAAAACATATTTTCTGCATATCAAAGCACCATTTCTCATACAGAAAATATAAATTTAATGGAATTTCAGAAAATTATGAAGATAACACGAAGAGCATAAAAAACTCCCTTGAGATGATGTCAGAAGTCCTATTTCAGGTGTCAGGAAGAAGATCAACTAGTGTGTGTCAAAGCAGAGCATAAAATCTTTCTTTCATTTCTGATTTGATATTTTTTTAATGGTTTATTTGCTAGTATAAAAACAGGGAACTATGCATAGAAGCTTGTTTGAAGAATGTGAATATTTAAAACTGAAAGTTCTAAAAAATGTTTTTGCTTAAGGCTGTGAGACTTCATATCAAACTTGTTTCCTTGTCCATACTGATGTGTGCATGCTAAGAACTGAGAGAGATTGCTAACCCAGTGGGTCGGCTTGGGCTCTGAATGAACTTGGTCATGTTTCTAGTGTCCTTGTTTGACTTATTTGGTGCCTAGAGTAAGAAAAGTGTGATCCTCACATCGAGGTGCTTGAGCAAGTCCAGAGAAGGGCAATGAAGCTGGTGAGGGGTCTGGAGAACAAGTCTTATGAAGAGCAGCTGAGGGAGCTGGGATTGTTCAGCTGGGAGAAGAGGAAGCTCAGGGGCAACCTTATTGCACTCTACAAGTCCCTTAAAGGAGGCTGTAGCGAGGTGGGGGTTGGTCTGTTCTCCCACGTGCCTGGTGACAGGATGAGGGGGAATGGGCTAAAGTTGCACCAGGGGAGGTTTTGGTTGGATATTAGGAAGAACTTCTTTACTGAAAGGATTATTGGAATAGGCTGACTAGGGAAGTGGTGGAGTCACCATCCCTGGAGGTCTTTAAAAGACATTTAGATGTAGAGCTTAGGGGTATGGTTTAGTGGGGACTGTTAGTGTTAGGTCAGAGGTTGGACTCAATGATCTTGAGGTCTTTTCCAACCTAGATGATTCTGTGATTGAATATGGAACTTGATAGTTTTGCTTTATGTTGTAGTAGTTGCTAAATAATAATAATTAAAAGAAAAAGATGTAATCCATGGAAGGTAATCCATGACTTCATCGTTAAGTTTCAAAGCTTGCTATGTGCTAAGAGGCCCATAGTAATACATAGCAATATAAGAGGCCTACAGAAGCTATAAAGGGAAGAAGCTTCTGGTGTGGGGTTGGGAAACGCTTGGATATTTCTGTGTCTTGCTTCCTCTTCAAGAGATTCCTCAACCAAATGTCAAAGACAAACAATTTGACCAGGCAAAAAAGGAAAGGTGCCTTTCCCTGTGAAATGAAAATAATTAGAAATATGCCTTTGTAAAATATAAACATCTATTTAAATGGCATGCATTTAACTAAAATCTGTAAAGTTTACATGAATGAGTGAGAATTGGGCCTGCAGCATGCACTGCAGGTAAAGCTTTTGCATTGAGTATAACCAAAGCAGTGAATTATAACTTTCAGGAAGCTGGAAAAAAAAACTCTTGAGATCTAGTATGAATTACTCAAATATGTTCCAGTAAGATTCATCTCTCTAATCTGCTAGTTTTGAGGTTCTCATTATACTATGCGAAGAAAGGCCCTGCTCAGACCAAAGGGACAAGCTGGGCTTATGCAGTCAGCTAACGTAACCTGCATCATGGGACTGGGAACCGAGGGTGATGCTTGGCAGCCTTACCTCTTCCAGGAGAAGGGAAGGTGGGATGGAAGGGGAGAGAGGGACTGTTTTCCTCACATAATAGTTGACACTGCTTCTTAGGATATTAAAAACTCATTAAACCAAGAAACACTGTGTTGTCTACCTCTTTATGCCTTCTTGTAGGAGAGGGAGAGAGTCACAAGTATGCAAAATGACAAAAATAAGACACAGAGTGAGAGGAGGCTACTTTTAATCTTGTAAACCCTCTTTTGATGTGGCAGGTGGTCTAAAACTAAACAAAAACATAATGATTATACATGGAAAATATTTTAGTAAACTGTTTTGTTTAGAAGGAGATACTATTCTTAAAACATATTTACAGCTGCTTCAAAACAACACGTTTGAAATGTCTATTGTGGTAATGCTAAATCAGAAATATTTCAGGTAGTAGCCATTCTAGGTGGATGCCAGAAGCAGAGCAAGTGAGAGGATGGTGCTTGCTATGTGTTGTGGCACTTACCCAGCAGAATATTGTTCACCTTTGTTTTTCGTAGTGTAGTTTTAGTTTTGGTTTTCCCTAAAAATACCTAATCGTCAGGTGATTTTTGCAATTCTCCGTGTGATGTTTCTAGAAGCAGGAAATAAATTATTAAAAGATTAGAAGTTTAATTGTTGAAATAGTTTCATGTTTTATCACTGTTGAGCCTTGAAAATAAAGGTAAATTGTTTAGTAAGTATGAGTCGTAGTAGTGCTAAGTTATCATTATTTTTATACTCTATACTGCGTGGAGTACTAAAATTTGGCTTTTATTTTTATTTTTTTTTGGTAACAGCGCACTAAGGGAATTTTATCTGAAATTCATCAGGATTATTCTCACTTAATGAAGGTGCCTGTAGGTTGTCCAGATCAGCTTTTTTGTCCTCTTATTTTATTAGAATTGTTTATCTGCTTATTCACTAAAGTAACTTTTTTATTGGAAGTAGAAGAAAGTTTGCAGACCTTCTGTACACATTTTACTTTTTAAGTGGATAAATGGCCTGGTGAAACTGGCCGCATTATAAAGGCGAAATTCATTGTGTCAGCTGATACTACGAAAAATTCGTGAATTAGAGAGAGTCCAGTTTTTCCAAGTTTTCCCTGGAAATAGGATTAAGCTGGTTTGTTTTCAACATTAGACTATATTTGGAAAAAAAAAAGTCCTATCAGCTTGTACTAAAGTACTCAAGTACTAAAGCTTGACATTGATTGCTGCCACTAAAAATGAAGGATCGTTTAACCTTTTCCCAAAATTACACTAGAAATTTCAAACTGTGCTTTTTAGCTCTCAACTACACAACTAATTTTTACAAATAACACATCTTTTAAATCTCAGTAATATGGCAGTTCAGTAATGTTGCTAGAACAGCTTTTGATTTACAGATGGATTATGTGAGGACCATTCAATAATATGGTAAACTTTATCTTTCAGGCGATTGAGATGAAACAGGCTCACTCTACTAGTGTTTGGGCTCACTAGTGTCAATTTATATCATAAAACAGCAGAAGATTCTTCTGATGCTTTTTATAGTTGCTTCCAGCATCACAACTAATTGCTTTCAGTGAAAAAGTTTAATAGAAAATATTTATTATCTGGAAGACAGTTACAAATTACAGTTAAAAAATTGTTTTCAACTTCAGGAGAAAGCTGTGTTGAGTGGAGCTGTTTTGTTTTGGTTTTATGGGTTGATTCTGTTTTAGCTGACAAAATCATGAATTTTTTTAACATTTTTTCTTTAAAGTCTGTTTTTTTTCAAATGCAGAACAACAGGCTAAGTTCTTCAAGCAGCATAGTAGTTACATTTTGATTTCTGATTCTTTCTGTATTAAAGAAAACCACTTTTTGTATGTTTTTCTTTGGTACTGTGTTTTGTTGGGTTTTGCTCTTGCAAATGCCTTGTTTCTCTGAAAAAAAAACCATATTTTTTGAAAAATTCATAAAATTATTATTTATCCTCAAATCCTTTGATGGTAAATGATAAGAAGAAAAAATGTTCTGTACTATAAAGTGGTGGTATTCTGAAAGCATTTTACCATTAAGATTGCATTTTACCATCTTAATAGTTTTGTTGTAAGGTTGCATTTTACCATCTTAATAGTTTTGTTGTAGGTGTTGAATCCAAGAATAATTGCAGCTGTTAACAAGTGCAGGGATAGATACTGTTGTGTTCTAGCTGTTAAATTGCTCATAGCAATCTCCCCACAGCTCATACCATTGTATCAGTTTGCAAGATGGGCTAAAAAACAAACAAAAAAGATCAAATCCCTATTTATTCATTAAACCTTACTTAATTCATATGCTTAACTGCCTTTAATTCATTTGCTTGAGTCATGGTAGAGAGTGGATTAAAGGTCACTAATAGTAGTAGCCATATGGTGAAAGATCATAAATATTCAGAATGCCAGTGTGTGCCGCAGGTTTCTTACAGATTTAAAATTTTAAATAATACATTTTTCTAAAGAAGACTAGTGGTCTGTTAGTCCAGAGAAAATACTAGAGGGAAGAACTAACAAAAAATATATTCAGTGTCTTGGGGCCAAGTTAAATCGAATTTGGATGGGGGATGCAAAATTTACATATTTATTTGGCAGAATGCAGTGCTGCTTCTTGTGCTTTGTCATGTCTCTTCTGCCTTGAGTGTTTATAAATTTAGTGCCATGGTCTGGAGGAGGCACATGTGTGGACTGTAGTGCCCCTACGCACTTGTCGTGCCTAGAGGAAGGGGTGTGCTGGTGCCATACCAGTGGTATACCCAGGCTTCAGGTATGTTAGGGAGAAGCAGGGAATTTAGCCAAGAGTTATTGCATTTAGAGTTATTCCAAACCCTGCTTAAGGTGAACAAATGGTTAGGTAGGGGATGGATGCTAAAAGGAAAATGATGTATGTTTGTGTGATCTTTTGGTAATCTGTATTTTAGGACTAGGTCCACTAGACCCATTAAAATTAATACAGCAGATTGTCCAGCCCTGTAAGATATTAGAGTACATGAGACTCCTGATGATGAGCTCACTGATAACTGAGAAGCAGGCACTATTTTTAATTAATCACATCTTTACAAAATTGATTTCCATGTCCCCTTGGTTGTTTTTTTTTTTTTTTTGGTTGTTTTTCCAACAAAAAAGCAATTATTTCAGAGGTAAGTGTCATTTTACAGTATAGTATAGAATCAGCAACATATTCCCCTTAAGACTATAATTTTAGAAGAGAGAGTCTGAAAAGTGGAGAACTTAAAAAGTGAATAATGTGATTCACTGTGATGTTGGTGTGTGTGTGTATACCTCTCGTAAGAGTTAATATTTGGCTACCCGTGGACTGAGTTGCTTAAGATAAACCTAATGATAGAGCCAATTAGATCCAGAATTTATTTATTTTTTGGCTACTTTACAATTGGGGAGGGTGTTAAAATATTTAGATTAAAAAATACATTGGACATTTCAAGTTACTGTATGTGACTATTAAGTATGAAATACAAATTGACATTTCTTTGTTGTTTTTCTCTTTACAACAACACAAAAACACCCTTTTGAATTGCAACATTGCTCTTAATCTCAGAATAATTCTGCTCATTTAGTACAGAATATTTGATTATGATTGCTTATAAGGAAAAAAACATTTGTGTTGATAATGTTCTAACCATAATTTATACTAAATTTAATTATTGCTAACACTATGCAAATAATGTCTGTTTATGACGTTGCACTGGTTTTGGCAACATTCTGTTTTTGGTATGCACAGATTTACCTTCATTTGAAACATCAGTTTAAATTTACATAAAAGCAGTTCTTACATGAATTTCATGTTTTTATTTATTTTCAGCTGTTAAGTGATAATGAATTTGCATGATTCTGGTGTAAAGTTTATAGCTGGGATTATATTTTTGCATAAGTGTCAAATATTTATCTTAAAAAACATTGGAGTTTGATGTTAAATCTAAAAAGGGCACAAGCTGCTGGCATGTATTCAAACAATTCTGTATTGATCTATTGGCTCAAAAAAGACTGAGAGATTTCCAAACGTGGAAGGTGTAGCTGTTTTACTTCCTAATGCCTCTCAAGTGTTGTTGGTATCCAGATACAATGAAACCCAAACTATGGCTATTTACCAGAAATTGGGCCAGTTGCCCATTGTTCTCAACATTGATGGGAGAAGGCATTAAGGTGATTTGCAACAGCTTACCATACAAAGGCAGTTAGATTTCTAGAATATAGCACCCCTCCTAGGTGTGCTTAATGTTTACTTTCTTGCTATTTTTAACAGTACCTAGAGCATTCACTCCTTGCAAAGTTTATCTTTCTTTTCCCTGTAGTTCCCAACATGTTCTGCTTTCAGGCACTCCATAAACTGGATGCTGGAGATGATGATAATATTACTACTAAAGGGAGATAAGGCCCAGCATGGAGAAGACTGTTTTAAGTAAATAACCCAATGCAACAGAAGTTATTGTTCAGATCAGGACTTTGATACTGCTCTGAGGCTGGAGATGGGACAGAGAGCTTACTCTGAGCATAGGTTAGTGTAGAGCTAGAGTTGCAGCAGGATTATTTATTATATATATATATTTTACCTCCCTTAAATCTGCTCTCCCAGAGGCCCAACCAGCATCGCTCAGTGGCTCACAGAAGCCACCCCTGCAGCCACCCTGCTACCAAACCCTTGCCATGAAAGCCTATTACAAAACCTTCTTAATGCATGAACTGAAGTGTAAAGAGTAAACCCAGAAAAGAAACATCAGTGATAACAGTGGAAGGATGTGAACAGTTGGGAGCAGGAAAAATGTTATTTCATAAATAAAACGTGGATAGTGTATCATATATTCTGTTGTAAGTGTTGTTTTGCAGGCAGTAACCCCTATGAAGTGATGCTGGGGTAACTGCTATCCTAAGGAGGAGGTTTGAGTATGATATGAATTCTGTAAATGAGGTGAAACTACTCCATGCAGGAGAGTAGGTTCTCATTTATTATTCCCTTAAAGAATTGAATTTTTCATCAATAATTCAGTTTTACAAATCATTATTATGCTGTAAATTATTAAGTTACTTAAATTATTCTTTGTATGTAATATGCAATTTTGAAGGTATAATAGAATTTTTTATTTTTCACCACATGACAGAAGCCGTTCAGCTCTTGTTATCCATTCATTTGGAAAGACTATGGCTCTTAATTTTTTATTTTGTTTTATATAACTGATTCAAGTTTTGACCGAGGGGTTATTTTGCTATTTGGGACTTGGATAAATGAATAGCAGAAGACTTTTATAAGAAACAATTTCTTGTATATTTGAGGGGAAAATTATAGGCCATTAAATATGCATATGTCTTTAAAAACATTGATAAAGAATAAAATTCTCTTGTGCTGCATTTAATCAGAAAAGAATGAAAGAGCAACAACCCCAAGCTCACCAAACAACAACACAACCCCACACCCTGGAAAGAGCTAAGTCCTGTGCACTGGTAAATCACAGGTTGTATTGTTAATCCAGTGGAGATGGACAGTATACATATATAGTTGGCATTTTCAGGAGAACCTTTTTCACTGAAACTTATCAGCTAACATCTCAAGGATAGTTTGACAGTTAGAGTATTGTCTAGTATTATCTCTACTCATATTACTCCAGCTGATTTAAGGCTTAACAGTACAACTGTCGTGTACCTAAGGTGTTTTCATACACTAGCC
This sequence comes from Aythya ferina, assembly GCF_964211825.1. NCBI lineage: Eukaryota > Metazoa > Chordata > Aves > Anseriformes > Anatidae > Aythya > Aythya ferina. Next base: position 74,567,464 of record NC_140297.1, on the reverse strand, counting down.
AATGCCATCTAGCAGAATCATAGAACCACAGAGTGGTTTGGATTGGAAGGGACCTTAAAGACCATCTCGATCCAACCCCCTGCAGGGACACCTCCCAACAGTCCAGGTTACCCAAAGCCCCATCCAACCTGGTCTTGAACACCTCCAGGGATGGGGCATCCACAGCTTCTCTGGGCATATACAGTAACTCTGCACTTAAATAATAATAATAGTTTCATGCACAATTGTTCTGCTTACAGATGCTTTTCTATTTCTTTAAAAATATTTTAAATATTTTATATAAATTTTATACAAATATTTTATATAAAATATTTTAATATTTTATATTTCTTTAAAAAGTGGTCATACTCACAATTTCAAATAATACAAAAGTAACATTCTTCTAAGGCAAAGAACAGCTGCTGTAATCATTGTGAGTTATCAATAACTAATTTATTGAATTAATTCATCTTTTGTTTTTATTCTATTCTTTCACATCTTTTTCTTCCATTTCCCCTATGGTATTTGCTTTAAAAACTATAATAACAATATTAACTTGGACAAAGCAAAGTAGTAAGAACCTTGACTTCACCTAATTGCCATTGCCAATGCATCATTCAGTTTCCAGGCAGCTTCTCATTACAGAATCACAGAATCATTACAGTTGTTTTCACTGTAAACTGCAGCTAGTATTAATAGATGAGAAGTAAATATAGTCCATATCTTGATGAAAGTGTCCATTATTTTATTTTCTTGTACAGAGGAAAAAAAAAGTGTCAAAACCATATTTCTCCCTGCCAGTTCTTGGTAATTTGGATTCAGTATGAATGATTTCCTAGGACTTGAATAGTTACAAACTGAGCAATTAGCTTACTGTATGAACTGGGGCAAAGCCCCAGTCCTAGGATGCCCTTTTTGTGATTCAGATCCTGTTTTTATTTTGTCTGGTACAGAGAGCAAACTGGTGGGAATAGTCCAGCAGAATTGTTCTCCCTTTTCCTACATTTTAGTCTTTGTAAGAAGGAAAGATTGTTATGGCTATGTTGCATGAAGTAGAGATAGGCAGCAAACCTGAACTTTGTTCTTGTTTTGTAGGTGTTCCTCTGAGTGATTTTTCCCTCTCTCTGAACACTGTCTTTTTCCCCCTCAGTTACTTCCCTGTCGGGGAAATGAAAAACTGCTGTAAATTTTTGTTCACTAGTGATCTCCTGCTAGTGAAAAATAGTACTTATTACATGTGCTGTCTTCAAGTAATATTCAGTATATAATTTTTATGTACTTCTAGTTAAGATTTCTCACCGAATTAAAGAAATGCCGAGGATAATGTACTTATATTTGGTGTTCATTGTGCTCTGTAACATCTCCTTATTCTTGAGGTTCTTACAATTATTCTGGAAAGGTATCTGACTGCAGCCTAAGAATGAAGCATGAGAGTGGAAAGTTTTATGTAACTTCAGTTTAATAAACGTGATACTGGGAAAGAAAATAATTCCTGTGTGGTGTCAGGGAAAGAGGTATTATCTGTTGTTGAAAAGATAGAAAATTTGTGAGAGACATTAGTCAGACTGTAGTATAACTCCTGAAATGATGTTAGTCTTTGGGAGTCTCTAAAGTAATTCTTCAGTTGAACTTGTCTTTTAGTAAAGAGTACTGTTTGAATGCCTTGCATGTCAGTTAAGGCACAGTTATGTATGAAGGTCTATGTAGGAAGATAAGAGTGAAAAACATATACACAGATGCTTAAAGCAGTATGTGTAGTGGAAGCCTATTTCTCTCAAATATTACTCAGAACCCTCTGTTCTTCTCACACTTGACTGTTCTCCTTATCAGAACTTGGAATAAAGAACAGAAGTGTTTGACTCGCACAGCTTTTTAATCATGCAAGCTGTATAATCCCCAAGTTCTTCCCAGCTGCTATGCACACTTCCATACTTTTTAATGTTATAAAATGGTTTTAGATTAATATTTCAAACCACAAAAAGTTTAATTATGTAAATAGCAGAAGGTAAATTTCTTAGGTGTTTGTTATTGGACATATATACACATTTTTAGTATTAATTGAAATCCACAGTTGTGGTTGCTTACTGATGTGGCCAAATCACAATAGGTGTGCACAAATACCAATAAGTTAAGTGGCTCCAACTGCTTCCAGTCTGTGTGGGATTTGAACCTTATTTCTTTCTGTCCTTCCCTGTTTTGTCGTTAGGTGGAACACACTAGCACTAACAGCCTTGGTGCACTTCTAGGGCTCTTTAAAGTAGATATTCATAGTGACATGCCAAATGGAAAAAACAAACAAACAAACAAAAAAGCCCTACTGTTCTATACAATTTGATGTGCATTCTAAATTTGCTCATAATAAACAGGTTTTCTCCACTTCATCAGGTGCTTCCTAAGCCATTAAAACCAGAGTATGAAAAAAGTGTGATTGCTTGCATATATAGACGTGTGCATTAAGAATGTGTGCATTTTAATGAGCAGGAAGGATAAAAGCCCAAGTCTACTATAAAAGAATTTTAACATTAAGCTGTTCTAATAATGCAACAGGAAAAGGCACTCTGTAAAACTCAATAGAATAAAAACAAAAGTAGGGTATGACAGGACACCAGAGGTCAAGTGCAATATTGTACAGTGAAACAAATTCGGGGGTGACTTATTTTAATGTTGTGAGGAACAAAATATAATGTTTTCTAAAGGGTTTGGAAGCTGTTGGCAGCCAAAGATTCAGCACAAAAGTTTCACTACTGCTGTCAAGTTTGAATTCCCTGGGCAGAAAACAAGGTTTAGATGCAATGATTCATCATTGACTTTTTTTCCCTAAATATTTTCAAGGAAAGAATCCACCTAACTAGGAAGAAATGGATTATGTAAATCAATTCTAAAGCTGGAAGATTCAGCTGAAGGGCAAAAGGTCTATAAAGGATTGGTTTTACTTGTATGCACTGTAGAAGCAAAGTTGAACATTTATGTGCATAGATACATCGTTAATCGCTGAAATGATGTTTTTAAAACTATAGAAGTGACCCGTATTAAACCAAACCTTTATGCAATAATGGCATAAAACTGTGAAGCTTGTGTGCCAACACATGTTTATTACCATAAATCTTTTATCTCTGAAATACACAATTCTGTTTTGTTTATTTTTTCATATAAAAATAACTACTAGAAAGTTATAAAAAAAAAAAAAAGACATTTTTTAGCTGTGTTATAGCTGGAGGCAACTCCAGATAAGACTTGAGGTTTGTATAGGGCCTGTCCAACAGATTGAAACCCTGAAATGAAGGACAAATAGGGGATATCTTAAAATTCAGAAGCTTTCCTGTTGACAAAACCATTTTTCAGAAGAAAACTATGTGATTGTATCTGACTTCCTTAAGAAATACTATGCTGTGCAGATTTTGTGTATTCAGGAATAAAATGTATTTTACTTGGATCTTGCATTAACCTGAGTGAGAATGAGCTGGACTGTGCTGACCAGCAGCCTCAGAGAGACATCCATTCTTCTGAGGAGGTTGCACAGTTTGACAAATCAGTGCTCTCAGTAGTTACGTGAAGGTGACTGCAGTCTTTTTTTATGAATTAGTTTTGGAAGTGTTTATAGATAAGTCATGTGCTTTCATTTTTCAGTTGTTCTATTACATTATTGAAGTAGCTGTTTAGATAAAACACCAGGCCACCACCATTCATGTTGCAAAAGAACCATTTTGGCAGTTCAGAATGCTATAATAGAACTCTAATTTCTAGTAAATCATATCTGCAATGCTTGGCAGACTTAGGATGGAGGCAGTCTTTTCTTCTTTCTTCCTCTTGTATTGTCTCTGACCAGGATTTCACAACTAAGATAAAGAATTTCAAGAGAATAAGAATTCATCTTGGCTGTTGCAAATGAGTGACTCTGAAGCAGTAGAATCCTAGTCTTCAGACACCGTGATGTGACATTGAGCCAGTCAGTATGTTGTTAAATGTTTATTAGTTTAATGGGTACTGAGGTTGTTTTTGGTTTTTTCCTAATCAACAATAAAGTTTATTTTCCTTTCTTTATTATTACTATTTCTTCTGGATATCTGTGGTGTAATTACATTCAAATTGTTATTTTTCTTAAAGAAAAAAGAAAAAGAAAAGAAAAAGGAAAATAGCTTGAAATATGAATTTATGCGTCAAAAATAAAACAAAACAAACAAAGAAAAACCCAGTTCTTTTTTTCCACTTACCTTTTTCACAGAATCACAGAATCACAGAATTTCTAGGTTGGAAGAGACCTCAAGATCATCGAGTCCAACCTCTGACCTAACGCTAGCAGTCCCCACTAAACCATATCCCTAAGCTCTACATCTAAACGTCTTTTGAAGACTTCCAGGGATGGTGACTCCACCACTTCCCTGGGCAGCCTGTTCCAATGCCTCACAACCCTTTCAGTGAAGAAGTTCTTCCTAACATCTAACCTAAAACTCCCCTGGCTCAACTTAAGCCCATTCCCCCTCGTCCTGTCACCAGGCATGTGGGAGAACAGGCCAACCCCCACCTCGTTACAGCCTCCCTTGAGGTACTTGTAGAGAGCGATAAGGTCGCCCCTGAGCCTCCTTTTCTCCAGGCTGAACAAGCCCAGCTCCCTCAGCCGCTCCTCGTAGGACTTGTTCTCCAGGCCCCTAACCAGCTTCGTCGCCCTTCTCTGTACCCGCTCAAGCACCTCCATGTCCTTCTTGTAGTGAGGGGCCCAAAACTGAACACAGTACTCGAGGTGCGGCCTCACCAGAGCTGAGTACAGGGGGACGATCACCTCCCTAGCCCTGCTGGTCACGCTGTTCCTGATACAAGCCAGGATGACATTGGCCTTCTTGGCCACCTGAGCACACTGCTGGCTCATATTCAGCCGACTATCCACCATCACTCCCAGGTCCTTCTCTGCCTGGCAGCTCTCCAACCATTCCTCTCCCAGCCTGTAGCTCTGCTTGGGGTTATTGCGCCCCAGGTGCAGGACCCGGCACTTGGCCTTGTTAAACTTCATGCAGTTGACCTCAGCCCATCGGTGCAGCCTATCCAGATCCTCCTGCAGAGCTTTCCTACCCTCAAGCAGATCGACACATGCGCATAGCTTGGTGTCATCTGCAAACTTACTGAGGGTGCACTCGATGCCCTCGTCCAGATCATCAATGAAGATATTAAAGAGGACCGGCCCCAGCACCGAGCCCTGGGGGACTCCACTAGTGACTGGCCTCCAACTGGACTTGGCTCCATTCACCACGACTCTTTGGGCCCGGCTATCCAGCCAGTTTCTAACCCAACGAAGCGTGCGCCAGTCTAAGCCATGAGCAGCCAGTTTCTTGAGGAGAATGCTGTGGGAGACGGTGTCAAAAGCCTTGCTGAAGTCAAGGTAGACCACATCCACAGCCTTTCCCTCATCCACCCAGCGCGTCACTTTGTCATAGAAGGAGATCAGGTCCGTCAGGCAGGACCTGCCTTTCATAAACCCATGCTGACTGGGCCTGATCGCCTGCTTGCCCTGCAAGTGCTGCGTGATGACTCTCAAGAGGATCTGCTCCATGAGCTTCCCTGGCACTGAGGTCAAACTGACAGGCCTATAGTTCCCTGGGTCTACTCTCCAGCCCTTCTTGTAGATGGGCGTCACGTTTGCTAGCCGCCAGTCAACTGGGACCTTCCTTGATAGCCAGGACTGCCGATAAATGATGGTAAGCGGCTTGGCCAGCTCCTCCGCCAGTTCTCTCGGTACCCTTGGGTGGATCCCATCTGGTCCCATCAACTTGTGCACATCTAAGTGCCGTAGCAGGTCACCAACCAGTTCTTCATGGATAGTGAGGGCCACATCCTGCTCCCCATCCCCTTCCACCAGCTCAGGGTACTGAGTATCCAGAGAACAACCGGTATTGCCGCTAAAGACTGAGGCAAAGAAGGTATTGAGCACCTCCGCCTTTTCCTCATCTCTAGTAACTAAGTTTCCCCCCGCATCCAGTAAAGGATGGAGATTCTCCTTAGTCCTCCGTTTTGTGTTGATGTATTTATAGAAACGTTTTTTGTTATCTTTAACGGCAGTAGCCAGATTGAGCTCCAGATGAGCTTTGGCCTTCCTAATTTTGTCCCTGCACAGCCTCGCTACATCCTTAAAGTCCTCCCTAGTGGCCTGCCCACTTTTCCAAAGCTTATAAACCCTCTTTTTTCTCCTAAGATCAAGCCACAATTCTCTGTTGAGCCAGGCTGGTGTTCTTCCCCGCCAGCTCGTCTTTGGGCACTTGGGGACAGACCGTTCCTGCGCCATTAAGATTTCCCTCTTGAAGAGCGCCCAGCCTTCCTGGACCCCTCTGCCCTTCAGAACTGTTTCCCAAGGGACTCCACCAACCAGTGTCCTGAGCAGCTCAAAGTCAGCCCTCTGGAAGTCCAATACAGTCATTTTGCTGGTCCCCTTCCTGGCCTCGCCAAGAATAGAGAACTCCACCATTTTGTGGTCACTCTGCCCAAGACAGCTCCCAACCACCACATCCTCCACCAGTCCTTCTCTGTTTGTGAAGAGAAGGTCTAGCGGGGCACCACCCCTGGTAGGTTCACTAACCAGCTGCGTCAGGAAGCTATCTTCCACGCTCTCCAGAAACCTCCTAGACTGCTTTCTCAGGGCTGTGTTGTGCTTCCAGGATATGTCAGGGAAATTGAAGTCCCCCACGAGTACAAGAGCTGACGATTTTGCAACTTCTGTCAGCTGCCTGTAGAGTTCCTCATCCGTCTCCTCATCCTGGTTCGGCGGTCTATAGCAGACCAAGACCAGGACACTAGCCTTGTTGTCTCTGCCGATCCTAACCCAAAGGGACTCGACCTTGTCGTTCCCAGTCTCGAGTTCTACAACCTCGAAAGACTCTCTAATATAGAGAGCCACCCCACCACCCCTTCTGTGCTGCCTGTCCCTTCTGAAGAGCTTATAGCCAGGCATTGCAGCACTCCAGTCATGAGACTGGTCCCACCACGTCTCCGTGATGGCAACCAAGTCGTAGCCTGCCTGCCGCACGATGGCTTCCAGCTCCTCCTGTTTGTTACCCATGCTGCGTGCATTGGTGTAGATGCACTTCAGCTGGGCCATTGCCTTATCCTTCGGCCTTGCCATCGTTCCCCCTGGCACAGCCCCAACAATCCTAGCTTCAGCCCCATCCCCTTTCCTACCTAGTTTAAAGCCCTCTCAATAAGCCCTGCCAGCTCCTGGCCCAGGATCCTTTTTCCCCTAAAAGATAGGGACCCGTCTGCGGCCATCAGGCCAGGTGCTGAGTAAAGTGCCCCATGATCAAAAAACCCAAGATTTCTGCGTTGGCACCAGCCCCGGAGCCACGTGTTTAACAGGTGGGCTTTCCGTGTCCTCTCTGAACCTCTCCCTGCCACCGTAGGGATGGATGAAAACACCACCTGCACTCCCGCTCCATCCACTAACCGACCCAGTCCCCTAAAGTCTCTTTTGATAGCCTTCAGGCTTCTCTCTTCGATGTTGTCACTGCCCGCCTGGACTATCAAAAGAGGATGATAGTCAGAGGGGCGTACCACGTTGGGAAGCTTCCTGGCAATGTCCCTGACCCTGGCCCCAGGGAGGCAGCAGACTTCCCTACGGGTAGGGTCAGGCCGACAAATAGGGCCCTCTATTCCCCTAAGAATCGAGTCTCCAACAACAATAACCCTCCTGTCTTTCCTGGTGGAGTCAGTCCTGAGGCGTGGAGTCGACCTCCTCGCCCTAGGCATCCTCCTGGGAACACTTGCTACCTCTTCCTCACGCACCGCTCTGCATTGGATCTGCATTTATCCATCTATGAATTGGAAAAAATTCTAAACTGATACGTTAAGAATGTGAGAAACCACCTGAAGTGTAGTTGGCTTTGATAATAGAATGTAGTTTGATCAGCTCCCAGAACTGGTGGTCAGAACGTTTTGGGTTGTCTTCCATCAGTCAGCTGCTCTGTGAGCTGAGAACCTCAGATGGAAGATACTGTATGACTGTCATGTACTAATTTATTTTGGGTACGTTCAGAGATGCTTGCTTTTGAACAGGGGAATGTTTCTGTAGCCCAAATCAATTCCAGAGGATCTTTATTAAGATAAAGAATGAACTACATTATGATATACACCACTGTTTTACTTCAATAAGCCTGTCCCTTTTGTATTGTTTGATTGTGAATGGTTCCCAAAAGGATCAACCACTTTTCCCCATGTTATTATAAAAAATGATGCAGTTTATCAATATGTCATTGTCTGTTACAAAAGGCTGATAAATCATATGAACTAGCATCCTTTTTTAAAAAGGGAAAAAAATGTACTTAGAGCTCTGCAGAGCTAGTAAAAATGAGCATCAGAAGTCCTGTATTTGTGTAGGGCTACAAAGGTAAGGCTACAAATTAGATAGCTACAAAAGCGTAGGGTCATTGTTTATTAAATTCAGTAGATTTACATTTCTTAATTTTATATTTGGTATGTATTAAATGTTTTATGTGACTTTCAGGGTAAAAGCAACTCTGCAGAGTATGCAAAAGCAGTGATATTGTCAGTCTGGTAAAGAGGAGAAGACTGCTTAATCCTGCAGAAGTACCTCAGCCTATATCAGCAATCACAGATGATGCATGGGAATGGTGATGCAGAATGAGCCATCATTCTCATTTCATTCCCTTTCTTCTGTGAGTTAGGTAGTTGTACTGCCAGTCTCATTATTGTTCATAAACTCTGGAAGATGAAAAAAAGGACACAGAATAATGGGACGGCATTCAAGAGGCCGTTGGTTAAAAAGGCGTATTGGTTAAAAAGGGAAAAACTAAAATTAAAATGGAAACTGCAAATTATTTTGTGCAGTTCAAGGGGCATTCAGTTGTACGTAATTGTACCAAGCAGAATTTTAAATGCTTTTTTCCTATCCCTATTATATAGTGCTAATGTAATGCTAGTTCATCATTTTATCCAGGAATACAGGTTCATATAACTTTTGCTTAATTAGCTTTAGGAGACTCACAGCAGATTTCAGGCTTTACAGCAATTTTTTTTATTTTTTTTTTTTCACATCAGATGATGCTTGAAATGTCTTGAAAATTTCACGCTTAGGATTTCCTTCTAAATACAAGGATGGCTAACATCCTTGACATCCTTGCTGCTTTAACAGTGCTGGATCAGGGGCAGGGACCAAAGAGCAAACTCATGCTAAATATTTTGCTGAGATCAGCTGAGAGCTTTAGTAGGTAATGAGGTGCTTGAGGATTGGGTCAAGACTTGTACTTAGCTTGCTTTTCTGGACTAATGTAATAAATAACTTTTTCTTCCTTCTTTATGAAGCACTCCTTTTACAGCACATCTGGGTGTGCCTAAAATGACAAGAAAGTCTTGAGTGAAACTAAAATATTGTGTTGCAGCATTGAAAGCCCTTTAGCAACCATGTTGATTTGCTTCCAGCATGTTGATTGCTTTACTGCCCTCTGAGACAAAGTGATGGCAGGAGCTGGCCCTGGGCTGGATGAGAATGACTTCCAGATTTTGGGCTTCCACCAGTGCTGGATGTGTTCATTCATTACTGATTTTAGAAGTCGTATCTCTAGTGATTTTGAAGTCCGTGTAGACCTGAAATGAAGTGCAAAAGGCTGCTTGAGGACAGTTAGAACTTAAGATACACTCCAAATAGGCAATGTGGTCTGTTGACAAGAAGCTTTTTACATTCTTGAAGCATTGTGTTGTGAGTTATTTTGGCTTTTATCACAGCTAAATAATTAAAACAAGAAAATCCAAATTCTTGTTAAACTGTTTCAGAGAGCTTTTTTGTAGTAACTGAATATTGTACAAGGAGAGCTGTCGGTAGTGATAAAAGATGAGTAGGATGCTCCAGTGGCATAGCTGGAAATAAGTAGGGTGGGGGGAAAGGAGGAACAGTTGGAAAGGAGATGGAAAGAATGAGAGGAGACAGCAACAGGAGGGGGGGGAGGATAAATTGTAACAAGAACTGAACTACCTTTCTTGCCACCATATAAAAAATTTAATACCTTAGAATTGAGGAGTATTTTCAAAGAGCAACAGGATCCTTATGCTGGGTTGTTAGCTCTGAACTCTTGCCAGTGTGTTTTTATATACAATGTCTGTCTTTGTGTTATGCAGAGCTTTCTATTTTCCTTTAACAACAATACACTAATAGGGGATTTTATATTACTGTTTGTGTAAACATAGATATTTGGAAAAACAGTTTTTAATACGGGTAATTCACCCTTCTTGAACAGCTGCTGTTTCATGTTCAAGAACAACCTGCCATGTACGCTTTATTGTGGAAACGCCACTTTCATTTTGCTTCTTTTAATGGCTTAAATGTTCAGATGAAAGGATTTATAGAAGTTTCCTAATGGAGAATCACGACTAATCCAGCTCTCATGGCACTGCTGTAAATAACATTTAAAAGGAAGAAATGGACTGGTTTTGCCTTCACCTAATTATGAGTTCCTTGCAAACTGTACTTTGCAAGGGCAAAAGCTGGCACTGTGTGGGTGGTGATCCCCTTGAAGTTGTGAGTAGGGCTCCATGAGTAGCTTGCCCTGAGGCGTAGTGACAGGAACTCATGCCCGTGTCTTGAAAGTCTCCTGGTTCTTTTAAAATAATGGCTGCAGCTAAAACCTTTGGAAGTTGTAAAGTGCAGTTAAGAATCTGTCTTTATACATACATTTGTTTACTAATGCTTTTGCAGTAGACTGAATCCTAACCATCAAAGTTCAAGTCACATGTAAAAACCATTTTTCCTAGCACATAGTCATTAACTCTGACCCTGAAATGCAAAATTGCAAGCAACCACCAAGCATAAACTAAGCTTATTCACTAGTTCTACTTGTGAATGCTTCTGTCAGCTTAATGTGCTCTGTTTTTACAGGAGCTTTAATACACAGAACAAGGCTAAGAAGGAAATCTGCAAATTACTGAAGCAGACCTGTGATACTGAGAGTACCTGAATGTCAGAAAAATAGTAATCTTATAAAAGAAGATATAATCTTATAGAAAGAAGATAAAACCTCATGCATTCACAATTGGCCAAATAAATATTTATTTAAGCATGTTTGGAAATGTTTATATGAAAAATGAATAATTGGTGTTATCAGTAGGCCCATCTTTACAGTTGTGACTTCAAAAATACTTTTTTGTGTACTTAATTGAATGCCCACAATGTAATGATTGTTTTAAATATTAATGTTTTTAATGATGCTTACAGACTTCGTAGTGAGAAAAAAAAAAGAACATAATTATTGAATTTAAATACTTGTAGTAAATACAGGTTGTCTTGCAACTTCTGGTATCATTAAGCAGAGACTGATTTTCCAGTCACACACAAGTGCACTGGTGTTGTGCTTAGATATTATTTAGGTAAAAAGACAAAAGATGGACAACTGAGAAATCTTTCTTGCGCTGACTTATGTGAGGTACAGGACAGTATCTGAATTGAAAAGCTTTTTATTATAATATATGGAAGTCCATATATTTTTGGAAGATGAACTGCCAAATGTCTGAGATGGCTGTTTGAAAATTTCTTTGGTCCATCTAGATCAGACCATGAATTTAGCTGTGTTTTATGCAAAGAAACAATGCTGTAACACTACATAACATGTTTGGGAAGCAGGTACTGAAATGGTATAATTCAATTCTGGTATTAAATTTCCAGTAAGTTTGTAAGATTGCAAATACGAGTATAGATATCTAATTCTAAATGAAGGGCTGCATTTAAACAGTGTTGATTTAATGATGCTAAATTAAATTTTAAGTACAGTGGTGATTTCTGATTACATATATTTTCTCTGAATGAAATGGTTGTAGTGCATGCTTTATAGTGTCAGAGGAAAAGCAGCTGAGCATCTCTATTAGTGTGGCTGCCATAAATACAGACCTGCAACATTTGGTGTGTTTAGAACCATTCCAATGGGATGATATGTTTAGAACCATCCCAATGGATGCTATTATCATTTCTTTCCTAAAGTTTTGGTCAAAATGGTTCCTATATGAAATTGCAAGACAGGCCTTCTCTTTGATTTTATTGAGTTGGTATGCAACAGGATAGGACTAGGGTCATAAAAACATCAAGTGTTCAAGTTTATTCTTAAGCATCTGTAGTTTAAAATATTCTGACAACAGCTATATAAGAATGAATGAATACCATATTGCTTTACAGAACAACACACCTTTTGATGCTGAGAAATGTTGAATTCTGTCACTTCTTGTTTTTTCTTGGTGCTAGTATTCAGATTTTCTTTGGTCAGGAAAAGGACTTGAAGCTCTCTCTGCATCACTCCATTCTCACCTGCAGCTCAGCCCATTGCTATGCAGCATACAATACAGCATGGAAGGAATTTTCTGACAGAAATGTAGTTTGTTGAGAATACCCAAATCTAGTCTCTTACACAGTCTGCAGTTTTCAGTTATAGACCCCACTATATATTTTTGAAGCTTTTTACTCCCAATGACTTTGAAGCCTTAATTTAAAAAAAAAAAAAAAAAAAAAAAAAGCTTGTTGCAGTTTCAAGGCAGATCTTAAGCTATATTATTAAAACATATCATACTATATACTATATTATACTATATACTAGTGTAAGGTTATAATACATTGTTTTTGCTTGAAAGTCATCTGTAATGCCTTTGGTATTTATGGTCTTTAGTGATCATTCTTCCTATGAATAATGGAATTTTTGCTGTTATCCAAATTAACCTACCTGATTGTTTTGTGCGATTATTCCATCATTGTACATATATAATAGAAAAAAAATTGCCTACTTATCACATATAATTCAGTAAATAGGCTTACCTTAAAATATGTTTTATTTAAAGGATTTAAGTTGTTAAAGTCTTTCAGACAATGTTTTACTTTACAGCAATTTTTAGTAAAGAATGTGAGACACATAAGTGTGTAGTTACCAAATGGTATTTGTGTGTAAATCTTGTTATGCTTAACTCAATAACTACTGTTGCATGAAGAAAAAGATCAGAGATGGATTATTTTATTTTATTTTTTGTCAAACTTATTCTTGAGTAATACAGATTGACACTAGCCACAATCTGAAAAAGATCTTCCACTTGTGGTGGCAGATGATATAAGAGCTGACGTAGGAAGATGAAGGTATTGACTCCTTCTATAGGGTATGATATACCATTGATTCCATTCACCAATGTTCAGTGTAATCTGTTTAAATATCTATCTAGGGCATGTTAATGCTGATTAATGTACCTTATATGTAGGTCATCTTTAAGTCTCATTTGAAAATTGATTACTTAATTTTGTTCTGCTGGATAAATAAATGTAGTTCAAGCGCGAGGTAGTTTTGCTGTGCTGTTGAGACCTTATGGCACGATATGGCATATGTTGTCAATGATGAGGAGACAGTTATTTGAAGGAAGAAATCTTTTGTCTAGATTACAAGAGATACTAAACAATCTCTGCTTTACTTGTAAGAGGAAAACTTGGGGAGAATTTGTGCACTGCTCCTATGAAGCAGTAGTAGTTTTGTGCAGAGTTCCATGTAACCAGACTTAACTCTTTGCTGTCACAGTCATCACAGCTTATAGCTCACATCTAGATTTCTATGTTGTGCTGTCCTTCTGTGAGGTGAAGGCCTTCTAGGATTTGGTGTGGAGACTGTTAGAATTTCTCTGTTTTTCTGGATGGAAGAGTGTAGGTGAAGAAGGCAGAAGTGGTATAAGGGTGTTGCAGCTCACAAGTTGTGAAGCTGAAGGGTGTGCATAGGTTCCAGAGGCAGAAGAGAGATCCGAGACTGACCTGCCGTGGGCTAGCTTTGTGCCCTGGGTTCTGATGGGTCGTGTCGGGCTCTGCTGAGTGGCCAGGTGAGTCTGAATAGAGAATCTGGGATATAGGTAGGGTCTATAAGTGTAGTTCCGATCAACTCTTTCTGTGTCAACATACCTGCCAAGTAAGTATGATAACTAAAGTCCAAGTCAGCCAGGATAAGTAAAATCACTCTTTAGTCCATTCTGCTTGACTTTTTCCACAGTGACCCATGTTCGTAGTGGGGTTGTTGCTGTACAACATTTGTGCTGCAGAGCTAGCACTCTTACAGAAACATGCTTTTCTTTTGAGATAAGCTGGGGGTAACATAAACAGCTGTTCAGTTTTCCTACTTCCGTCTGTCTTTCACAGAAGAATGTTCTGAGAAGGCACATTTGATGTTACCTGGAGGAATGATTTGAGGGAGCAGACAACAGTTGTTCTCCGTTATGTGGTGATGGTGGTGATGATGATGTCTGCTCTGGAAAATGTGCTGTGAGGATGAGGATTTCAGAAAGGAAAAAAGCCTTCAAACTCTTGATATACCTACCGTCCTATGCAAAATTTATAAATATATATCCTACTGTTCCTCAAATTTTGATATAACTGTGCTGTTTCTCATGTAGCCTGAAACACATTCATAACAGTTCTTATTTATATTATTCTTGTCTTTAAGTTCAGACACCATAGAACAAGCTTCTGAGCCAGTGAATACCTGATTAGGTAAGCTGTCTCTAATTCTTGGTACCTTATATACATTTGAAGAGCAGTTGGATGTTTTCACTTGCACATAGATGCCCTTTTTTGTCTTCTGCATTACTATTTGGTTATTAAAAATAACGGCCAAATTAATTAGTGATTCAGAATGTTCTCTAATTTCAACTTGCTTCTGTTTTCATCTTGCACATGCAAACGTAGAAAAAGTCAATGTGTAGTTTGGATTGAAATAGGTTATTTACAATTGAAATCTCACAATAAAAATTATGATCCATTAAATCAGATGTCAGATTTGCACCACTGAATGTTTTACATAAAATGCCAAAGAGTGTTCAGGAAGTTTTGACTCTTTAAACTTGGAATAAGCACGGACATCTACTTGTTTAGTGGACAGACAGTACTTAATGCATGTAATTAATGTATGCCAGTACTTAATGTATGTATCATCATAACTTTTTTCTCCTTTTTTTTTCTTATTTAAAGTTGTCAATACCTCTTTCCTGTGCAGTGTTTTTTTGTGTTTGTTTGTTTGTTTGTTTTTTGTTTGTTTGTTTGTTTTTATAGTAAGTTTATTTACTATAATTATTTACTGTAATTAACCAAAACATCTATATTTACAGTCATAGAACAGCATCGTCTTTTAGCATTTACCTTACAGAAATTATCCCATGAGCAGAATCAGAATCACAGAATTTTCTAGGTTGGAAGAGACCTCAAGGTCATCGAGTCCAACCTCCAACCTAACGCTAACAGCCCTCCACTAAACCATATCCCTAAGCTCTACATCTAAACGTCTTTTGAAGACTTCCAAGGATGGTGACTCCACCACTTCCCTGGGCAGCCTGTTCCAGTGCCTCACAACCCTTTCAATGGGTGACAAGCAGTGACAATGAAGCCACTGTTACTGGTTGCTCTCTAGAGCATGACTGGGAAAATACTATTTTGGAATGGTATCAGATTACAACTGTAATTGGTAAAAGTATAAACAAACAAACAAACAAACAAAACAAAAAAAAACCACTTTCAGGTTCCAGCACATTTCTTAATGTGTAAGTACTGTAGTAGACTAAAAACATTACCATTCATCTAAGCGAGGATGCTGCAGAGAGTTAGAAGGCTAATACCTGCTGTTTCGTTTTTGAATTTGCTACTTCTAACTATAAATTTTCCTTGTTTTCCTATATTCAGTCTCATGATGCTAGGAATGGAGTATTTTTTAACACGATTTTTGTTGTCTTCTACACTGGAGGAAAAAAAAAAAAAGTGGGGCTTTTCTGTGCTGAAAAAACACCTTTTCCTAACACTTGAGTGACAAATGACAAATGGCCAGAGTGCTTTGGAGCAGGGGAGTTTGTTAAGAAGAGGATGGCAAAGAGAAATGGGGCTGTTCATCAGGAAGACCCTTCTGTGACAGGAGAATCTTTATACATAACCTTTTGCTGATTGCAAATAGGTTTTCAGAGTCTTGCATCTGGTGAGTCATTATCTGATGGAAAAGCAAAGTTTCAATGACATTTCAAATTGTGTTTGATTTATCTTGACCAGCCCTTGTTGATTGTGAAGAATAACAGCAAGTCCAGTATTTGGTCTTAAGGAGGCTGTGCCATACCAGCCATCTCCTCAGGACATGGGAGACTTTTTTCCCACTATTTTTTTTTAATTTCTGCAGTAATTTCACGTTTGCGTTTTCAGAAGCTGGATGGGGAAAGCCTAACTCTTTGTATAACTCTTGATTTCCTGGTGGTTTATAGGTGGTTATCTTTGTATTATTCCATGATTTTCAGCTAGTGTTGAGCAAATGAACAGTAATAATACTAGAAAAGCAAAAGCTTCTTTTAAGTGAGTACAGTTCAGAATTATCTCTCACAGAGAGCCATTGGCATTTGTGAAGAATGTATTTATGGGAAAATATGGGAACGGATAGGGAAATATTGGCACAGGACTTAGACCATTTCTGCCATCTCTAGAGGTATGGGATGAAAGTAGAAAGTGCAGCCAAGGAGCACTCCACTGAATCAGTACTGGAAAGGCTTTGTAGCTGTACCACATGCCTGCTACTATAATAAGACTTCATTTAAACCAATTTACTAAAATGATCAGTAAAGGTTTTAGGCAACGTAGCTCCTGCGCAACCTGTTCTAGGTGGCTATGCTCGAGCAGTGGGTTTGGACCAGGTGGACTCCAGAGGTCCCTTCCAACCACATCCATTCTGGGATTCTGTGATTAATTAAGAAATTCTAATTTCTGTTTTAGATTGATGCAAATCTCACCACAGTTGAAAAGCTGTGATCGAATCCTTTTCAGCCAAATACCATGTATTTCAGTAGGGTGTCTCATTATTCGACTTCATTTTTTTCCATGTACTGGGAATTATTTTTCTCTAAGTATGGCCTTGTCTGAGCACGTTGACATAGCACTTTCTGAGCACGTTGACGTAGCACTTTCCTGTAGAGAGAAGGATCAAAACATTTGCCCTTAA
Source organism: Aythya ferina (assembly GCF_964211825.1). Classification (NCBI taxonomy): domain Eukaryota; kingdom Metazoa; phylum Chordata; class Aves; order Anseriformes; family Anatidae; genus Aythya; species Aythya ferina. The sequence goes on along the minus strand of NC_140297.1, from coordinate 74,550,533 downwards.
GAAATTCCTTTAGGAAAGTAGGTAAAATACAAAGCACTTTTATAAAGTGACAAAAAAAAATGGGGATGGATGGCGGAAGGACCTTCACATTGACTTTTTGATTGGGAAATGTGACCAGGAAGTAGAAACTATTGGTTCAATTCATGTTCTGTACTCTATCTAGTTTACTTCTCGCTTATCATTTCCCATCTCCCAGCTGAATATAATCATCATTGGGCAGTAGATTTATCAGGAAGAAACACTTAAAACTGTTTTGGTGATGTGCAGTCGGGCGAAAAAATAGTGATTGAAAAACAAGAACAAGAAACAAAAAAACAGCATGAATGGTGGAAAGGATTCCTCACTATAACAAATTTCATATTCAAGTTAAAGCTCTTCCTTCAGATGTGAGGGAGAGTATGTGCCTCTGCTTAAAGGGTGAATTTTTGAATCCAGAATTTTTACCATCTGAGTAATCATGTGAACCTCTGTATAACAGCTTCTGGCTATATTTTAAAACATTCTTTTTTTTTTTTTTTTTTTTTTTAGAGTAGCAGAATTATTCCAAATGGAGGATTTAGCAGTATGTTTTGAGACCAAAAATGGGTGCTATTTTAGAATGCACATCTTTTTTGCTGTGTACTTTAATAGAAAGCTGAAGGTGGAAGGCATCGTATGTATTTAACTATTTATTTTTAAATCTGTTGGACTGCCATTCTGAGAAATATTTCTCTTCATGCCCCATGAAGGGAAACAAAGTTAGATAATTTATTTCATTTTCTTTATTTTGCTGTTACGCTGTAACACTGAGAAAAAAATCAGACAATGGTTTTTCAGTGAATCGGTTTGAGCAGACAATATCTAGGGATTTTGTCCAAAGCTCTGAGGCATGTCATAAAACACTTCTAATACATAATGGCTTCTAACTTTGGACATTACTACAATTCAAGAGGAGGCAAACACAGAAAGTATTCAGGAGCCCACAGGGATTGTATAATATACAATTGTACAATTTGTAATGTTGATGAGCCTATATGGCCTGAAGTTCTGCACACAATTATATGTTTTTGTGGCTTAAAGTCCAGCTAGGATTAGAGGAACACGCTGAAAAAGAGTTAGTAAATAAGCAGTATGCATGTATAGGATGTGCATGGAAATGCTAAGTTTGTTACAGTGGTGAAAGAGAGGAAGACTTAAAATAGCTGCAGTGCTTTTAGTATCCAAGCTTGTATTCATGCCACTTTTTTCAGTTTACTCATTCGAGCAATTAAAGCCCTGTACCATCTATAGTAACTTCTTCACACGTACATATAATTTAGTGGAAAATTCCAAGGGAATTTTTAACCTTTAATAGCAAAGCTGGATTTTGCAGTTATGTAAGAATATAAATAGCAATGGACAGCATATTAGACATGCTTCTAGAGAAGGGCATCTTTGTTTCATTTAAAAGCATTAGTGCAATTAGATGTGACCTGAACTTTTCTGTAACAAATCATGCAAAATCCGAGATGGCTTATGAATGCATAGCAGGAAAGTGCATGCAGGCTGTGCAGTCTGTAGCTCTTCTCTTTACTGTGGCATGGTTGTGCTTGCTGCTCAAACATCCAGCTGCTTAAAAGCACAATAGTTCATGGCCCCACAGAATACAGGAGAGCCTGGTTCTGCCTAGGCTTCCTGGGTCACTTATGGGAAGCCTATGTTTTGGTTTTTTGTTTGGTTGTTTGGTGGGTTTTGTGTGTGTGTGTGTGTGATACCATTTTTAATAGCTTATCACAATGTTTTCTGTGCTCCAGCATGTTTTCTAAGCATACAAGAATAACACAGCACAGGCAATCTCAAACATTGGGATTCATAAATCCTCATATAGTGAACGGCTGAGAATCATTCTCCCCTCCCTATGGTAAAAGACAGCAGGTGTGATGTGTGTTTTTTCTGGGTAGAGCTTTGGTGACATTTTCAATTCATAGGACTCTATTTCTAGTGTTGATATTGGTGCAGCAGATGCTTTAAAACTGAACAGAATTTTTGCATTGTCAATTTCTTTATTTTTGTGACCTTGCAAATGCGACACAGTCGCAGAGTTCTTCAGAAATGAGCACACTGCGTTGTGCACTGTAGGTGATGCTTCAGCACTGCAGTGGAATTGGAAATCAGAGCGGAGCGTGATGTGGGGCTGTCCTCCAGTTTCCGTGGCAACCGGGGTGCCAAACTGTTTGCACGGAGAAGGCGGTGGGGTGGCGGCACTTCCACAAACGCCAGCGTATATTAAGACTGTTAGGATGGCAATTTGTGGAAAGGAGCGGGTCTACTGCATTGCAATTTATGCCCAATTTAAAGTTCCAGTCTCTTTCAGTGGCAGCTGCTTTCAACTCCCTTTCCCTCTGGTGGAAATGGAGATAATTGGCAGTGGTTAACAATGTGTCCTGACAGCAACAGCTCTGAGTGCAACCATTACTCTATGAGAATGCACGAGGCATGCAGGGAAGGCAAAGACACTCAGCTGTTCTGCTGAGGCTGCGGTGCCTTTCTGGTTTCCTGGTTTGTGTTTGGTTTATGTTTGGGTTTTGCTATTTTTTTTTTTTTTTTTTTTTTTTTTTTTTTTTGGTGAAACAATAAAGGTGTTTCACAAATTACTTTGGAGCCATCAGGAAAATCCACAGTTAAAGTCTCTGCAGATAGCCAGCATACCCAGCACTTGTTCTCTGTAGGAGTTTCAATTCAATGAGCTTCAGAAACAGTGTAAGACTTTCTCATGTGATCAAAAGTTTGGCAGAACTTGTGTTTAGTTATTAGTAGAGCATGAAGTTTCTTTTTTTGAGAGTTGTCCTTGTATTCTTTGTTGAGGGATTTTTGCTTCATAATCAATAGTGTTTTCGAAATCCCATTCAGTCTGTCATAGAATTTTACATTGCTAAATATAAATAAATAGAGAGCTTTAGGGAAGGACTCCCTACTGTGATACCAGTCAGGTCACAACCTCCGTTCATATCAACTTTGCATCTGTGCCCAGTGATCAGTGTTATCACTGGCTTAACGGAAGCAGGTACCATGCTTGGTTTACATTATCTGGTCTGAAAGATGACTCGGTGCTATGCCACTGAGTTTAGAAATGCAACTGTGTTTTCTGGACCATGATATCTCAGTAGTTTTGCGTACAAGTTCTTTAGAGTAGGGTTGGCTGGCTTCTTTCATGCTAGCTGAAAAAGTGGACAGAGCAAAACAAATAAATCTTCCTGAAAGTGTCTGAGAAGACAGCCCTGAAAGGTCTAGAAGGGATGCTGGACTTGGGGTTCCTTCTTTGTGATTACCTGACTCAGTGGTCACTCAAACTTTCTCTTGCTACAATGGGGCAAGTCAAGAGCCCCTTTTGGCTCTGTGTACCATTCTTCTGTATCTAAAATTCCATTCTTCAGCCGGTAATACCAATAACTTTAAAACCATATAGATAAAAAAAGTTAACAAGGTGATTTTTTTTTTTCTGTTCATTACAATGTTTCTTTTTAATTTTGCTAAGCGATTTATAATAAGAGGTATCCAGTCAGATAATATGAAACGTCTGTATTTGGATATTTAGAGAGAAAAAAAGCAAGATGTTATCTTGGCTTTGGAGTAATCAGGCTTGAATCTGGCCCCTAATGTCTGTCATATTACACTGACTCTAGAGTAACCTTATTTTGGTTAAGGATTATACTGTTCTTGAGTGACTTCATTAATATTTGTTCATCCTTTTAAATTCCTGTCTTGTAAATAGTCATTACAGACTGCTGAAGTGCTGAATATGAAAAGTCAGCAAATGAAGCAAGTAGGTGGCAGTAGGCCAAAGCTGATTTTCAGAAGGCTGATTTATTCTGGAAATGTACTAGAATAAAAGTACTTAGAGTGGATTTCTTATGGGATTAATAACATTTCCCATAATAAAAATATCTCTGTTTTTATGTATTTTGAACCAGTCCCGCACTTCTGATAACTGTTGTGTGTACATATATGCTTGTCCCCTTCACTGGTTCCTTGTATTTCAGTATCAGTACATTAATCGGTTAGAGTTGTTGTCTTAGCTACATTTCAGGCAACATTTTTCTGATAGACTACTTGTCTGTATTTTTGGTAGTCTTTGAGTATCATGCATTAAAACTATTAAATAAAATGCATTTGTATGAATTGTTTTAAAACGGGAAAAAAACTCACAGGTTTAAACCAGATCTCTGTACTCCAAATGTCTTAATTCTGCATGTACACAGTCATGTGGAAACCTTCTACTTTACCTACTTTTCCAGATTCCTACAAACTAGATGCGCAAATTTTTAATGTAGGTCAAGATTCTACCCCAGTACATCATGTAAATATCATTATATGCTTCTTCTCACTGAAGTATTTCATTCTGGCAGTTCCAATGCTGAGTCAACAAAGATAAAGCATTCAAATTTTATAATTCATCATAATATCATTATCTATTAAAATATTCAGTTTTCTTATAATCTTTTTCTAGATAGAAGCGAAGAATTGACTTTGAAGTATGAATACATCAAGTAAAAAATGTTATCATAAACCACCCTCTAGAACAAAGGTGTCCTTATGATAAAATTCAAAATGAGATTCTCTGTAGTTGGCACCTAGTAGGCATTTTCAGGCAAGAGGATAATCCTAAAATGGAACAGGCACTGACGTTTTTGTTGTACTGTTTTTGCTGATGTTGATTTTCAGCATCAGTGTAAGAAGAATTTGGTTGGACGGAGCACGTAGGATTATTTGGCCTAAACTGTCATTCCTGTGCCATTCACAGTTATATTTTTAAAATCACTTTTCAGTAAAACTGTCTCAAAGAGGAAAAAGAAATGAACTCATGGTGTCAAAATGCAAAAGAATCGTTTTAGCTTGTTCTAGGACTGTAACAGTAGCATAATATCCAGGGTTTGTTATTCTGGAAGGTGTATTTGTGTTTTGTCTTTAAGTCCATTGATGGAAATAAAATAAGATGGTAAGTTGTTGGTGGTAAGGAGCTGTACTTGCACTCTTACAACTGTGTATTCTGCAAGGTCTAGGTTGAATTCAAACCTTTAGCTGTCAGGACAATGCCTACCACATCTTCCCTTCTCCTTTTATTGAACAATTTGCTCTATTTTGTACTAACTGTCCTCTCAGGAATAGCTGTTCCTTCTGCTTTTAATTTGGACAAGCTAGGAGACTTTTCTGTCTGCTTTCTTATGCCATACAACTCCATTTATATGTGCCCAGTGTTTATATATAGCACAATAATCAGAATTGGTAGGTTGTTGTTGCTAGCTTTTGAATGCCAGTTATAGCAGTTCACATGGCAGTCAGAGGAAAGTATGTGAAAATCAAGGCTTATGGTTGTACTCCATCTTTTGCTGCCCAAAAAAACACATTGCCTGTGTTTGCAGTAAGAAATAATCACAAAGAAATAGAATCTGGTTTTGTTTGTTTGGTTGGTTGGTTAATAAGTGTTTTTAATAAAGATTTTATTTTTATTTTTATTTTTCTGTTGGAATTTTAGGAGTTCATGACTAGATTTTCTACTACAGAGCAAGCTAGGCCATTGTGAAACACAGCTGGTTCCTCATTCATTATATCTCCTCGTACTCTAATGCTATTTTTTTTGGAGTTAAACACTTCTGTGCTACTTAAGAGGTTACAGCTTATGCATTCAGAAGAAGCATTAAGAATAACTGGTATTTTGGAAACTGTGTAAAAAGAGAGCTTATATTTCAGAACTGTATCATCACTCGTATTCAGCCTGTGTAGCACTGGAAGTGCTCCATTAATACTTTGGATGACCTGCTCATGTGGTAAGAATGAGACTTGGCTTTCATTTCACTTTATTTTTATGTGGGGAGTCTATTACATAATAAACATTTTGGCTCTTCCAAATGATCTTAAATTACTTGTGTTTATCATATGAACCTGTAAATACCAAGTAATCATTTTATGAATAGGTTAATGTCTGGTAAGCAGGAATTTAGTATGAATTTTGCCAGTGGATATGGAGACCTCAGAGACCTATTAGCATTTTCAGAGATAACAATGCAACTAGTAGCTTTGGTAGTGATTTAGGGGGATTGTTTTCTAATCAGAATTTTTCACCTGGAGAGACTTCAGTGCACCTTCACTTTTTTCTAGATATGTTGAAAAGTTCAGAAATAGCGCATTTGTCTCAGGGTGTACGTGTATCTGTATGCATGCTCATGAGAGAGATTGCATGTTCATGCTAATCCATCTAATACAGTATTTATTATGGCATCTGGCTACAGAGCTTGTTGCTTAGCTGAAAATTAACCATTTTTATTGATTTAGAAATTCTTGCATTATGGCCAAGCATACCTTTTGGTAAAGAAATACCACATTATGTATTTATTATGCTTGTATGGTGTGGAATAAATAGTTTTCTGTTTGTCAAAGCTTATTGAAAACTCCCCAGATTCTGGATTTGTTAGATTTCTTTTGCCAAACTTTCACTTTTCAACAATGTAATATTTTTCCAGTATAAACTTTTCATAAGTTTAGTTCTCTGTCAATTGATTTTTTTTGGTGAGCTAAATAATATGGACATTTTTAAAATGTGCAAGAAAGGAGAGATTCTAGCAAAGCTGTCCTTGATTTGGCAAACTGTGGGCAGGAAGCTCTTGGTCTGTCAGGCAGCCCAGGAGCCCATCCCATCGATTCCCCAGGAGGGGTGTCATGCTGGGACAGTGAGCCCATTGACCCTTCTCCTCTGGCAGCCCTGGGCCTGTGTTCTGCTCTGACACTGGGTTACTGGCATTCCTCTGCCAGGCTCTGTTCTGCTTTGCTTCTGTGTGTTTGTGGAAATCAGCCTTTAATCACTACCCTACAGAGCCTTCTGCAGCAAATGCAATAGACATGTTCAATCTGCAGCCATGTAACTGCTTGCAGAGTAGATGTGGAGAGACTGGTATACACTGTAAACCTTGTATCTCCTTCTGACATTTATTACATATGGATATAGTGCATGTAAGTGTAAAATGATGGCTTTTTGGTCTAGAAATGTGCATATGCATACTTGAAACCAAAATATTTCAGGCTTTGGGTTTTAGACGGTTTCGTTGGGAAGCAGCATCAGTTTGATGACAAATGTACTAAACTAAAGTTAGTTTCATTATTTGTTTCCTGCAAGTATCCCAGATGTGCATTTGTGATAAGCTGTTTGCCATCAAGTCTTCTAATGTGAAGCTCACTTTAGATGTACTTGCATCATTGTTTAGATTTGAGCCACTTTCTAAAATATTAGAGTGTAGGGAGTGGCAAATACACTTAAGAAGAAACAACAAAACAATAAAAATGGCCTTTTCATCATAGAATCATACAACCACAGAACAGTTTGTGTTGGAAAGGAAGAACCTTAAAGACCATCTTGTTCCAACCCCCCTGCCATGGGCAGGGACACCTGTTCCAGTGTCTCACCAACCTCTGAGTGAAGAATTTCTTCCTAATACTTAAACTAAATCTCCCTGCTTTTAGTTTAAAACCATTATTCCTTGCCCTATTACAATACTGCCTGACAAAGAGTCCCTTTCTTGCTCTCCTGTAGGCCCCTGACTGGACGGCTACAATGAGTTCTTCCCAGAGTCTTTTCTTCTTCTGGCTGAACAGCCACAGCTCTCTCAGCCTTTCTTCATAGGAGAGGTGCTCCAGCCTTCTGATCAGCCTTGTGCCCCTTTTCTGGACTGGCTCCAAGAGGTTGCTGTTCTTCTTGCGCTGGGGGCCCCAGAGCTGAACGCAGAGCTCCAGGTGGGGTCTCATGAGAGCAGAGTAGAGGGGGGAGAATCACCTCCCTCACCCTGCTGGCCATGCTTCTCTTGATGCAGCCCAGGATACGGTTGGCTTTCTGGTCTGCAGGCACACATTGCCAGGTCACGTTGAGCTTCTCTTCAACTACTACCCTGAGGTCCTTCTCTTCAGGGCTGCTCTCAATCCATTCTCTGCCCAGCCTGTATGTGTGCTTGGGATTGCCCCGGACCAGGTGCAGGACCTTGCACCTGGCCTTGTTGAACCTCATCAGGTTCCCATGGGCCCACCTCTCAATCTTGTCCAGGTCCCTCTGGATGGCATCCCTTCCCTCCAGTGTGTTGACCACACCACACAGCTTGGTGTCCTCAGCACACTTGCTGAGGGTGCACTCTATCCCACTGTCCATGTCACCAACAAAGATGTTATACAGCGCTGGTCCCAATACTGACCCCTGAGGACACTGGCCTCCACTTGGACATTGAGCCCTTTGACTTCAACTGTTTGAGTGTGACCATCCAGCCAATTTCTTAACCACTGAGTGGTCCACCCATCAAATGCACGTCTCTCCAATTTAGAGACAAGGATATCGTGGGGGACAGTGTCAAATGCTTTGCACAAATCCAGGTAGATGATGTCAGTTACTCTTCCCCATCCACCAGAACTCTAAGTCCATTGTAGAAGGCCAGCAAACTTTAAGATTTAAAAGCATTAATGTTTGACCTTTTAAAATAAGTGTAAAGAACCAAGTGCAATGGCAGCTGCAGCCATTAGACACAAATCAAGCGCTACAGTCCAGCACGTTATTTTAACAAATCTGAATCTATCATCTATTTATTAAATGTTGTGTAAAAGTGCTACTAAACTGAAGACAGTATTATATGTAATTGCATGAATGCTAATATGTATTTTATCTTATATCAAGTACCCAAATTTGCTTGTCTTGGTAGATTGAAAACTCCTATTGATTCTGTGATAAAATAACTACAAGCGTTGAATAACAATGGCAATCATGTACCAAGCATTTTACTCAGTCTTTTATAAATCACAGACTAATAATCCAGTTTACTTTCCAGTAATTACCTATGGACTTTTAAATTATTCCCTAGCTTTTGATGTTCATTAGTCACTGGACATGAAAATGGCAAGAAAAGCAATAGTACATAATTTGGAGCATTTTTTAATGTTTATGGATTTCTTAATATGATTAGAAAAAAAAAAATGGTACTGTTTTGGATCAATGTGGGCACACATTAAGAACCATAATAACTGCTTTCTCAAGGACAGTGATTTAACACTTGGAAGGGATACTGAGCCTACTTATTTCTTACACCTTCATTAGTGGACAATGAAAACATCAGGTTAAAAAAAAATCTTAATTGGGTGTTTTTTATTAAGCTCCTTTTTGCACAGTTAATTATCATTTTAATACAGTTAGCTACTAATATTAAATAATACTGCTTTAAGGTTTCACCCATCCCTGAAATTCTGTTACAGTCATGGTACTGGTAGAGAAAATATCAACCAGAAGAAATATTTAAAATTGCTTTGATAGTGCTTTCTCCCTTACAATTTCATAAATAAATGTTAGTTCTCCCTTCCAAAGTAAACACATTACAATGTCCTTGGCTTGATATATCAATCTGCAAAAATGTATTAAAATGCAAATTCAAGTATTTCAGCTATTGAGCTGTTTCATTCCATTCTTCAAAATAATCTTATTAACAAGGTATTAAAAACTAATAATTGTGTATCTAAGTATACTCCACTCAGATTGAGCTTATTATATTTTCAAATTAAGAATGCTTAAAACCTAGTTTATTTAATGCAGAACCTATGTAAAATTAATGGAAAAACTACAAGTAAATTGTTAGTTTAAATTTGTTTTTCAATAGGAAAGGTCTTTTTATTTTCCACCAGAGTAATGTGTACACTTTAAAAATATGTGTACTGTCCTGTAAATTAACTCTTAAAGAAAATACCTTAGAAGAGGGTATAGTGTTATGATGTTTATGTTGCATTCTGCATTAGAAGAAAAGCTGAAATGCAATAGACACTGTGAGTTCTAGAGCAATCCTTCAGAATTAAATCTTTTATATTTCAATTCTCACCAACTTGATGTGGCATTTTCCATGATGATACCAAACAAACAAAAAATGAGAAGATCCTAAGATAGAAAGTAGTAGCTCTCACAAAATCATTAGTTTGGTCAAGTCTGGAAAACACTAGGGGGAAGGATGATCTGGGAAAGTGAAGAGGGTGGTGATTGTCTGTGGTGTTGACAAATGGAGTGCAGTTTGCTTCAGAAAAGATAATTTTGGGTGATTATATATATTTCTGAATTGTAAGTTAAATTTAATTGTAATCATTATGTAAAATATCTATACATCAAAATGGACAGTTTAATGAAAGAGCAGAAAACCATTAGGATGCATACAGAATAGTTTTGAAAGAAGCTGTGAAAATAAATGAACGTTATGGAACTGATGACCAGACTGCATCTTGAATTCCATGTTTATGTTAAAATCACAGAATTGATTTTTTAAGAGTTGTACATTATGAGATATGGAAAAGAACATATATGTATATGTGAAATATGTAAAAGAACAGGACCAGGTGATGGAACTGAGACTGTTTACTCTGGAGAAGTGGAGGCTGAGGGGAGACCTTATTGCTCTCTACCACTACCTGAAAGGAGGCTGCAGCAAGAAGGGTGCTCATCACTTTCCTCACATGACAAGTAGTAGGATGCAAGGCAATGGCCTCAAGTTGCACCAGGGGAGTTTTAGGTTTGGATATAATGAAGAATTTCTACACAGAAAGGGTGGTTAAACATTGGAGGATGGTGGATATGGTGCTTAGGGACGTGGGTTTAGTGGTAGGTGAGGTTCATGTTTGGCTCTGAATATCTTGAAGGTCTTTTCCAATGTAGATGATTCTGTGAATACCACAGAGCACATAAAAATACTGTTTAGTTTGGGAAAGAAAAGCAAAATATTCTTCCAGCTTTGAATAATTCTTCATGGAGTTCTTTGGTATTAATCTTATTGAGCTAAAGGTTAGGAATGAAATATGTGAAGACATTGAACATCTGCATGTGTACTCTACATGCTGGCCACATTGGTTTGATTTCATCTGATCTTGGAAATTAAGCAGTTTGGATCTGTCTAGCAAAGTAATGGGAGACCATCTGGAAATCCCAGGAAACTGGCAAATAAGCCAAGGTATGGTAATACAGAATAGAATACAGAAAGCAAAAGCGATGAAAGGCTCCATCTGGCTCTTCTGTCACTGCTGAGCTGACAGAAAAGTAGGAGGGAGCACATTGCTCAATATAAAAGAGTGCTTGGCTTGACAAGGTGCCCAGTGAGCAGAAACCTATGGTATTAACTGAGGACCCCACAAAGATTGGGACTTTCCCAAGTGGTTAAAACTGGGTGCAATAGTACTTCTATGCCATTATCCAGCTTTACACTGGGAGGTAAAAAATGGGGGAAAAAGGAAGAAACGTTGGCAAAATCCTTTCCTGGGATATCCAGTGCCAGTGTGATTAACCATAAAGCTCTCTTTAAGTTAGCCCCTGGAGCTGTGATCTGTAAGGAAAAAGAGTAAATATTTTGCATTATGATCTTGGACTGTGTATGTACTATAGTATGCTTTGCAGGTATAAACCCCAGAATAATGCTGTGATCTGTTTAAATGGCAATTAAGTAATAAAGAATTGAATATAAAATAGCATTCGGATCTCCATAATACATCTAAAGAAAGCTGTGAAATTTGACGTTAGATGAAAATCCAGAAATAAGATTCAGCCAGAGGGAAGTTAGCCATCTCTTTTTAACTTAACTTGATCTATTTTGACTATGTGATCAATTTATGCACTTCACATGTAAACCAAGATGAATAAAAGACCTTTAGTACTGCTATAAATATATATAAATTATATTTTATATATATTTATATTTTATATATATATATTTTACATATATAAAATATAAATTCAGGTGATTGAGCTAGTCTCTTGCCTCCCTGAGCTCTTGTTCTACTGCATTCTCCCTCGCTTTCTCTCATTCAAATGTTACTCCAATTTCTTTTTAAGGAGTAAATCATCTTTTTATTTTATTTATTTTTTTCATAGGATACAAAAAAAAAAAGATTAAGTTCTTGATGCATTATCACAAACTTCTAACTGTATTCTAAGTTTAATGACAAACCCTTCAAACATTTGAACATGAATTTGTTGTCAGTGACCAGCTTTTAATGCTTAGATAGCACTCATTTTAGGATTTTGTTTTCAGAAAAGTCAGTATACCTCCCCTTTAAAAAAAAAAAAAAAATCAACTTTGCCTGTTTCTGCTAGAACAGTTGTTTGCATTGTAAAGTAAGTGTGTTCTATGGGAAGCTTTTAAGCAAAACCACTGTAATTTAGTTTGCTTAATGTCAGACACGAGTCCAAATTATAACAGTAGTGCTCTAAATGTCAAAAGAAATTAATTTTGCAAATGTCAGACTGACGTGAATGAAAGCTCTGTTCATCCTCAACTAAGGACACTCTCCTAATTCGTAATAAATATTAGTGTCTTATACTATTACAGTTTAGAAGAGATAAAGTGCTCTTGCAGTCTTTATTATGGACTTAGTTTCAAAGTTCAGGTATATCCTTTAGAAGCCTCTGCACTATAATGACAGAAGTTTAGAATCACAGAACGGTCTAGCTTGGAAGAGACCTCAAGCTCAGGTAGTCTACTCAAAGGGGGCCAACAGCAAAGTTTGGTCCGGTTGCTCAGGGCCATCTAAATCAAAGCTTCACAGTTGCCAGTGATGGAGATTCCCCAGACTTCCTGGGCAAGCTGTTTCAGTACATAGTAAACATGCAACAACAACAAAGGAGGAACACCTATGAGAAGAGTTTGGCTAAGTCATGTTCTTAAACCACCTTTAGGAAGAGGAAGACTGTAGTTAGATCCCTAAATTGCCTTCTATTCTTGAGGCAAAACAGAGTTCCCTCAGCCTCTCCTTTTGTGCCATGTGCTCCAGCTCTCTCAGCATCTTAGCCCTCTATGAAATTTTATCCAGTTCAATCTCTCTCTTGCACTGGAGGACTCAAAACTGAAGATAATACTCCACATGTGCTCTCGTCTGTTTCTGATAGAGAGGTATCACTGTCCTTGCCAGCTGACTGTGCTTTTGTTAATTCAGCCCAGCAAGTGGGTAGTCTTCACTGATGCAAGGTTCACTGGTAACCCATGTTGAATTCATGGTCCGCTGGAACTCCAAATTGTTTTCTGCAGGGGTGCTAGTTGTCCTTTTGCCTACACTACTTCATGTTTTATTTGTCTTTTTTTTTTTTTTTTTTTTTTTTTCCGGTTTGTTTTTGTTCAGGGTACAGAATTCTGTCTTTCTTTATTTTAATTGGCACAAGGCCTTTGTCTGCCATGTCTGCCAGCTTGCTGAGGTCCCTATAAACCCTGAAATATACTGACTGCTTCCCCATGTCTGTAGCAAACTTGTTAAGAGTGCACTCTGTCCGATTGCCTAGGTTTTAATAAAGATGTTACAGAATTTTGGTTTGGTATCAGCATCTGAGGAATGCCACTAGGAACTGGCTGCCGGTTGAAATTCCAGCCACTGTTCACTATTCTTTGAGCTAAGCAGTCTAGACAGTTTTCTGTCCAAACTTGTATATGGTCCATTTTCCCCAAATTGAATAGGAATTAATGTTGAAGACATTCTTAGACTTAAGTTACACTTAAGTGCTCTCCCTTTGCTCACAGTGATTTCAAAAAGAAGGCAGTCGGGTCAGTCAAGTAAGACTTGCTGGGATAAATTTGTGTGGCTGTGTTCCCAGTCACCTTCAAATTCAAGTGCTTGTAAATGGCTTCCCATAATGTTCAAAGGCACCGAGAGTTCCCTGGATTCACCTTCACTCTTTTTTTTTTTTTTTACTTCTGACAATGGGCTGATGCGTGCCTTTTTTTCCAGTAACCCAAGGATCCCCCTGATTGTTATTGAAGCTGGTAGAGAATGGCCTCCCATTGACAGCAGCAAGCTCCCTCAGCACCGGTGGATGCATCGCATCTGGCCTCATGGATTTTACAGACTGGTTCCTAAATTGCTCTTCCCGTAATGCCAAAGCATTTCTTCCCCTGTAGCTCAGCCTCCTGGTGTGGGAATCTGGGAGAACTTGGGAAAACTCTGGCATTGATAACTGAGGCAAAGCCATTGAATACATAAGCCTTTTCCATGCTGTCTGTTACTGGTCTCTTTCAGTAGCAGGGCCACAGTTTTTGGAATCTTCTTTTCATACACATTAGTATGATACTTATATAAAAAAGCACACTTAAGTATGAAGTCTTACTCTATGTTACAGGGAAAGTGTGAGATTTGGCAGTTAATGACATGAGTCCTGTAACTGAAGTGAAAACTCTGTGAAGTTCCCTGATGAATTTAGGACAGAGAGCTACTGCCATGTGACTCGGTGGGCCAAGTGTAAAAAATTGTCATGGCTGCTGTTTTAAATATTTGGCTTGTCTGTCAAAAATTTTATGTCTGAAATATTTTGAGATAGTGAAGAAATATAAGACAACCAAGAAAATGGGGAGCAGGATGTGGCCCTCACTATCCATGAAGAACTGGTTGGTGACCTGCTACGGCACTTAGATGTGCACAAGTCGATGGGGCCGGATGGGATCCACCCAAGGGTACTGAGGGAACTGGCAGAGGAGCTGGCCAAGCCACTTTCCATCATTTATCAACAGTCCTGGCTATCGGGGGAGGTCCCAATCGACTGGCGGCTAGCAAACGTGATTCCCATCTACAAGAAGGGCCGGAGGGCAGGCCCAGGAAAATACAGGCCTGTCAGTTTGACCTCAGTGCCAGGAAAGCTCATGGAGCTGATCCTCCTGAGAGTCATCATGCAGCACTTGCAGGGGAAGCAGGGGATCAGGCCCAGTCAGCATGGCTTTATGAAAGGCAGGTCATGCCTGACGGACCTGATCTCCTTCTATGACAGAGTGACGCGCTGGGTGGATGAGGGAAAGGCTGTGGATGTGGTCTACCTTGACTTCAGCAAGGCTTTTGACACCGTCTCCCACAGCATTCTCCTCAAGAAACTGGCTGCTCTTGGCTTGGACTGGCGCACGCTTCGTTGGGTTAGAAACTGGCTGGATAGCCGGGCCCAAAGAGTCGTGGTGAATGGAGCCAAGTCCAGTTGGAGGCCAGTCACTAGTGGCGTCCCCCAGGGCTCGGTGCTGGGGCCAGTCCTCTTTAATATCTTGATCGATGATCTGGACGAGGGCATTGAGTGCACCCTCAGTAAGTTCGCAGATGACACCAAGTTAGGTGCGTGTGTCGATCTGCTCGAGGGTAGGAAAGCTCTGCAGGAGGATCTGGATAGGCTGCACCGATGGGCTGAGGTCAACGGCATGAAGCTTAAGAAGGCCAAGTGCCGGGTCCTGCACCTGGGGCGCAATAACCCCAAGCAGAGCTACAGGCTGGGAGAGGAATGGTTGGAAAGCTGCCAGGCGGAGAAGGACCTGGGAGTGATGGTGGATAGTCGGCTGAATATGAGCCAGCAGTGTGCTCAGGTGGCCAAGAAGGCCAACGGCATCCTGGCTTGTATCAGGAACAGCGTGACCAGCAGGGCTAGGGAGGTGATCGTCCCCCTGTACTCAGCTCTGGTGAGGCCGCACCTCGAGTACTGTGTTCAGTTTTGGGCCCCTCGCTACAAGAAGGACATGGAGGTGCTTGAGCGGGTGCAGAGAAGGGCGACAAAGCTGGTGAGGGGCCTGGAGAACAAGTCCTACGAGGAGCGGCTGAGGGAGCTGGGCTTGTTCAGCCTGGAGAAGAGGAGGCTCAGGGGTGACCTTATCGCTCTTTTTAGGTACCTCAAGGGAGGCTGTAGCGAGGTGGGGGTTGGCCTGTTCTCCCACGTGCCTGGTGACAGGACGAGGGGGAATGGGCTTAAGTTGAGCCAGGGGAGTTTTAGGTTAGATGTTAGGAAGAACTTCTTCACTGAAAGGGTTGTGAGGCATTGGAACAGGCTGCCCAGGGAAGTGGTGGAGTCACCATCCCTGGAAGTCTTCAAAAGACGTTTAGATGTAGAGCTTAGGGATATGGTTTAGTGGAGGGCTGTTAGCGTTAGGTTGGAGGTTGGACTCGATGACCTTGAGGTCTCTTCCAACCTAGAAAATTCT
This sequence comes from Aythya ferina, assembly GCF_964211825.1. Lineage (NCBI taxonomy): Eukaryota > Metazoa > Chordata > Aves > Anseriformes > Anatidae > Aythya > Aythya ferina. Next base: position 74,534,601 of record NC_140297.1, on the reverse strand, counting down.
GTGATTCTGTGATTCTGTGATAGGCATTCTGTGGCAGTGGAAGAAAATAAAATAATGATTGTTGCTGCTCCCCCTATTACAGCTGAGTTTTGGAAGCATACAAAACAAATGAATGCTACATGACTAGGGAGGGGATATTTGAGCTACTTGTAAATACTTCTCACAAGTGCAATAGACCTTGCACACATTGGCACTGTCTGCATGAATTTGCCCTTGGCTTATTGTCCAGTGAAAGATACTTAGAAAAAGTGACCTGTGAATACAGATAATAGTTATAGCATTTGGAAACTTCAGTAAAATTATCAGGAATGTATTTCTTTGACCTATATACTTACTAAATCTCCATCAAAACAACAGCAACATCTTCACAGCTTTAGGTATGCTGTCAGTCTTTTAGATATTTTTGATCTTGTTATGTCTTTTCTCTGTGTTTACTTATTATTAGTAGTAGTAGTAGTCTTATTTAATAATATTCTTCTTGAATGGCTTGCCAATCTTAAAGTAGTCAGATAACAAGTGACACTTAGTTTTCAGAAAAGTTTGTTGAAAAAGGTCATGTGATAGTTTTCTAGAAAGCATGGGAACTGTAGGTGCTGTATTCCCAGATGGTGTGGCTATATCCACACTCTGAGACTGAGGATTGCTTTCCAGTTGCTGAGTTGGTGAGCAAGTTGGTAGAAGAGCTGACCAGCACCACCAACCTTCCTCCCCTGCTTCTCATCACCTTTCCTGGGAAAAATTCTGAATGTGAAAACTAGAGGGGCATCATGGAAAAGCAGGGATCAAAACTGGGTCTTTAGGATGTGGTCTTTAGCACTTGGGGGCACTTAATTGTTATGTAGCTGGTCAATGCAGTGTCTTCTTTGCTACGTCATATTTCATGAACAGTTTTCACTGGCATTGAAGGTAATAAAATACAAAGGCTCAATAAATGAAAATAAGCCTTCTTTGGGAATCACCATGTCTGTGTTTCATGCCTATCTGAAAACTAGAGATGAAGCCACAAAGTGTAAGGCTCTTTCATTTTTTATTAAAATTGGTTTGTTTGTAATTTTGGCTGAAATTATATTGTAAACCTTTATATGCTTAGTTGGCTGCAATTATTTCCCAGCCATGGTGATGAATAAATGTTCAGTAGGATTTAACAGGATAACAACAGCTGAAAAGAACAAGAATAGGACCCTGTTTGTTCTTTAAAAGTTACAAAATCTGTAATGATAGATATACTGATCTGGTAAACAAAATCCAATACATCTTTATTTCTGGTTCAGCTAAGTGCCAAGTATTTAAAAACATGGGTAGGCTTTTGACCTGGCAAAATTAAGGGTCCTTGCAGTGTATGTTTTTATTAAGACAGAAAAAGATAAATGTTAAAGTTTTCAGAACAAAGGTGATGAGGAAAGAAAGCTGTTTTACTATCATCTACATGAAGAGAAACTTTCACATATGTTAAGTTCAGAGCTGCAATTTTAGTGGGATCCAGATGTCCACTGACTAGACATTTGAGCTGGAATAGTCAGCGTAGTTGTAAATTATACACATCAAAATGGAAATTACTAGCATCAATTACTAGCATTCCTTCTTCAATCAAGGACAGTTCTAAGCTCTTAGCCTTTGAAACTAATGATTTGAGGTGAAAATCAATTCAGCAATGTTTTGTCTTTGAAGTAGTTATGGTACCTAAGGAAACAAAATAAAATTATCACCTGTACTTTATTTATTTATTTATTAAATCAGCCTACTTTGACATAAAATATTTCATGCCACAACATTCTGTAATATCCTGCAACATTAACCTAACAGAGTAAAATATTACTGTAAGAATAAAAGTAGATAGATTTCCCAGAATTAAACAAGAATGAATCTCAAAATAAGGACACTCCTACAGCAGATATTAATAATCAACAATACCTGACACCTATAATTCATTGTCATGGATAATCTTTTCATAAGAGCCCATACCATTTTCCTGGTCTCTTTCAAGTCAAATGTGTCCTAAAGACAGAAGGAATATTTCAATAGTGAAAGAAAACCAGTCAACTTTTATCCCAAGAGTGGCACTTTCGCTTTTCAGGAAGTACTTGTTACTCATCCTGATGCCTTGTTTTATCTAATGATTGTCATCACAAAGAGCTATTCATTATCATGTTTGTTAGGCAGATCAGATCAGCTCTTTATTTTGTAATGACTGTACTTTCCTTAACATAGTTTGCTCTTCATGTGCTTAAACGTACTATGTTGGAAAAAAAATAAATTGTTCCCATTCTGTCTACTTCATTTTTCTCTCCATGTTTGGTTATCTGTAAAATTATGAAATGCCTTTGATTGTGCAGACTGTGCTTTGTTGATAAGACATGACTTGGGAGGAATTTTCCAACACAGAATCAGGAAAAGCATGTTTGATCAAAAGAAAACTCGGAATACAATGTAGCATTGTCAAAACCTTTTTTGCACTCATCTGGAATAAATAATAATAGATTATTTGTATCAAGTTAATTGTTTACTTCAGGGTTGAAACCCATGGATCTGTACTTTGATTACATTCCAGGTATTTAAATAGTGTTCAGCAAAATCAATAAAGGGCAGAGTTGTGTTTTCAGGATTCTTCCTTTCATTGATTCCGGAATTTGAAACATTCAGCTTTACAAGTCTGACTTCATTTTTAATTGATTATACCGTGTGATTTCTTTAAGCCACATCTTTTGATGTAGGGGTTTGAGGCAGAGAAAAGTATTGGACTTCCTTAACACATTAAGTTTGGAAAAGTACTTGTTTGGCTATAATCATCTTCCCTGAAAACAGTTTAGCCTTTTGTGAACACCTCAGCAGTTACCAGTTGGCTCCCAGGAGCGATTGATAGAAGCCTCTAGTTGAGTGAGCAAGAAGTTCTGTCAGATAAGAGTTGAAAAAGAGTCTTGTTGAGCAGGTGGGGACTATTCAGTATGCTTATTTAAAGGCAGTGCGAAATCTAAAAGGACTTCACCTTACTCATCTGTTTGATTTTGTGCCCCCCTGCCTCCCGCTTCTGACTTTCTAGTGCATGCTTTTTAAGATGTCTGTGAACAGGGAAAAAAGTATTTCACAACATTTATTTTTTTAATTATTATTATTATTCTGATATAGACATAGTAGGAGAACTCTTTTGAAAATTAGCCATAATTTCTGGAGGACTCACATTTCATGGAGTGTTCAGCAGAATGAATAGCTGTCACATCTAAGTAATAATAGAGGAAAAATTGTACCTCCCAAAACAGAGCACTTTTCTCTGCTCAAATCTCATCCAACTGGTAAAGAATTCCAAGCTGTTATGTTTTAACCTAATTTTATCTTGATGTATTTCAAACTTGATACATCTCTCAACTTCAGACACTGCATACCATCTTGTTGTTTAGTCCTGGGCATTTTCAGCTTACCACTGAAAGTTTTTAAATCCTTATTGGGTTTATCATTTCAAAATTTCAGACTCTTGTGTCTGTCACCTGACTTTGCCTTAATTTTAACTGAAATAATTTATTCCTATCACTTAATTCTACCACTTTCAACCAAAACTTATATGAGTAAGCACAAACTACTTAAAATACTATTCCTTACACTTCTGAACTAATGTGTTTATTTCCCAATTTATCCTGTATCATATTACTAAATGACAATAGAAAATATTTCTCCTTGACCTACCAGTAATGCTTTTGTTCCTGTATCTTTAACAATGGCAGGAGAGCAGTTTAAAAATGTACTGTAGTTATTTATAATGGTTCCAACCAAGAAGGAAATTACTCAGATGAGCAGCAGGGCCAAAGTGAAAATTGTCAGTGTAGTTTTAGAACCACGTGCTTTTCCTTTTGCAACTTATTGTATTGGAACTTCGGTATACTGAGCACAGAGCAAGCATATCACTTACAATGCTCGTACCACTTCTGATAAGGTGTACATTTCATAGATCAATACCATGCATATGCTACTTGACTGGTGTTACTTTCAGGAATGTTTGGTAACCCATCCAATCCCACTGCTTCAGCAGTCTTAAAATATTATAGGAGTAACTTGGTAATGAAACACTAAAAGTGTAAAATGTGTATGTTATTCATACCTTTTCAATAGTATGTACATCAGTAGTTCTAACTAAAAAATATGGAAAATCCTTGAAACTTTACTGGTGATAGCCTAAAAAATTGAGTATGACATGCAGTATGACATAGCCTTTCCTGAGTTAAAAATAAATATAACTATGCAATCCTAACTCTAGGATATGGTAGCACTGTGAAGCAAATTTTTGGAGTTCTAATAGCTCTTTGCATCCTTTTGATCTTTTCAGGAGCTAAGGAATCTGTTTTATTCGTATGGTAATGCATGTTTAAATGAACTTATTGGCTTTTTTTTTTTTTTTTTAATTGCTGTGATAAAAGAAAATAAAAGCAGAAAATATTAGATTACATCCTACAGATAGTGTATAGGACCAGAAAGGAAGCACTGGGGGGTCTTTTTGTATTTTTATTTTGAACACATTAGTTCTATCTGTTTTATAAATACAGAATTACTGGCACATCTATTTAAAAATATTTGCAGTACTTTGAAACACAGATTGCAGATGGCTGGATTTGTGAGTTCTGAGTATTTGGGGCAAAAATTACAGTACATATTATTATGGAAGAGAATTTCAAAACACTAAGATTTGCAGAAGAAAACTGAGTGAAATGCAGTGCATAGAATGCAATGTATGTCCCTTAATGCCAGATAGCGATATGGAGGGACAAAAAGCACACAATATTACATAAAGACAGTGGCACTTGGGGAGTACAGCAGAATGCTTTAGATACAATAGACTCTTAATAGCAAGAGGATTTTACCCATGGTTTTGTATGTTGTAAATATTTGGGATTTATTCCAAACATCCTCAGATCTCCAGACATATTTCTTAGTGTTCAGATTGATCAACTGGAACATTTCTGTTTGCACATTTGTGTAATCCTATTATTTTTCAACAGTCAAATACGAAATAAATAGCCATCAAGAAGGTAACCTTCTTAGTGGTAACAGGGGGCTGATGAGAGAGAGAATTATAAAAAACCCCATTGATTTCCCCAGTGAGAATATGCCATTTTTATCCTTTCCAGCTAAGTGTGAAACAGCAAGAGATGCCATGTCTGCACATTGAGCTGGGCTCTCTTAGAAGAGCCGTAGGGATAGCAGGGCTGATCCCATTAGTGAGCAGAGCCTGCTGCTTCCCGGGCTCTCTTGAGCATGGTGTGCCACCTGGCAGGTGCCCTGCTTGCATGTCCCTGTGTGGCACAGCATACGACTCTTCCTTTTGCCAAGCCTAGGTGTGCACTACTGAAACTTCTTCTCTTGGACATTTGCCACACTGCTTTGTTTTAGAGGTTTTCATGCTCTGCTGTGTGATCTTAAAGTTATGGTGGGTTACAAAGAGGCTGTGAGGGACTGAGGTCTTCATCAGAAAGCAAGTTTAAACTGAACCTCTGTTAAAGTTAAATAAAGAAGGCTTATTTGCAAGACCTGATGGGAACTACCCCAACTTAAGTAATTCAGTTCTACTTCTCAAACACATTCTACCAGATGTCTTTTTATGTTTTATTGATTATGTATTGCCAGAAGCTGCTCACTTGATAAGATGAAAGATTGAATGATGATAAGACGAACTTACAAATTGCCAGCTGTGTGCAGCCAATTTGTGCCATTTTTTCTCAGGCTTATAACACAAAACTTTTATTTAAACTTTTCTGAACTGCCTGGTTAGCTTTCCTTTTTAATACTACAAACTGTTAAGCAATTTTCATCAACTGTCTTTCTCCTGTTGTGCACCTTCATTTCAACTTCATGCAGAGGTGGCAGCCTTGAGTTAGGAAAGACCTTAACAGAGTTAAGTTTGCGTCAAGAAAAACAGGACATCTACCACTGACTTGTGATGGAGTCATATCTGGCATCCATATTTCGAGGGAGCGGGATATAGTGTATCTTTGCTTTTGGCACTGATGTGGTAACAGAAGGGATTTGAGAGTTGTGGTCTTACCTCAAGGAGTAGTGGAGGAGAGCTAAGAAGAATACAGGCTATATGGTGTTTATTCCACACCAGCCTAAAGCAGTACTTCTCAACCTCTTGTAGCTGAAGGGACTCAAAACCTTTTAGAAAAAAAAAAAAAAAAAAAAGTGCTTTTTAAAGTCTTTATCACCATATTGCATTTAATAATAAATTAAAATTATTTGGTATATGCTGTCAGATTTTCATAACAATCTCTTGTGTGACTTATTATTCACGTTTTCCATGTGCATCCATGTAGTAAAACAAGTAATCTGCACCTTAAATGTATATTTGTGTTGCGTTTTCTCCCTTTTTGGTTACCCATTCTGTAATGGTTGTCCACTGTGGGAAGCAATGGGCAAAACACGGGTTGGACATTGCCAGAGAGTGTAACAGTTGGGAATTTCTGTTGTAATGTTGTGAAGGGATGAGGGGTGGAGTGTGTGTATATTGTCCACCTTTGTCACTGTTGTGTTAATGTTCTATGTTCTAATGGCTATGATGTAAGTGGAGTTTGTGAAGGTTGTGTCTGTATTTTATTGCTATCCCATTCTGTGGGATATCAATATTTGACACCCACTCTGTGTGGGAGTGTTTCTGTGTGTAGTTGTTTCCCTGCAGGATGCACAATGTTTTGCAGAGTTGACCTTTCACCAGTCAGCAGAAGCCTCTGAAGCACAGGTTGCAGATTGTTGGTCTAGCATGTATAAATTCTGTCAAGCAGTCTTCTTGGTGGAAGCCCCCTATATGCAGTCACAGATTAACACAATATATGCCAGTAATTTGATCCTTTAAAGCCAGCTATTTACCTCTTTTACTAAGAAAATGTAGTATTTTAAACCTGCATGTATCTACAAATCATCTGATCCCAACCTTCTGAACAAGGTCTTGCTCTGTAGTTAGACTATATGTAAAAAACTATTGTTATCAATATGTAAAGAAATTTTGTTATTTTAAGAGGGTTTTATTCTGTGTTATGAAACTGTTTTAAAAAATAGGAAACTACTCAGCAAAACCCATCATTTCGGAGTCAGCAGTTGTATTCAACAACTTTTTATTGTTGACTGACTCTGAAAAGCAGAGAACGACACTATGTGACAACAGGTTTTTCCTTGGTTTTGTGAGCTGTAGTTCCACAGAGAAGAGCTCAGACACTGCAGCTTCTAGAGTTATATTAGGGGGAAATACAACCACAAGTTGAATTCTCAATAATTGCTACTGGAAGAGTTATGCATGATATGCAATTATTCTAATATATATTTAAAGTTATTGAAGTAGAAGCTCATCTGAGAATATACACCCACACTTTGCCTTTTCCTTTGTAGTGGAATTTCTTGGTTTTGTCCAAAAGTAGTGTGCAAGTGATGAACCAAAGGAGGCTGATCAGTAAGGTTTGTGCAGAAATTGGAGAGGGAAATCTATAGGAATGGTTCTCTCTGATAGTTTAAATGGCCTGTCTAGAAGAGGCCAGCTAGGCCATCCACAGTGGGGGTGATGTCTCGGTCAACTCAAAGCAGAGTAAGCATGGTGAGAGAAATGCTACAGAACTATATACAACCTGGGTTGTTATTAACTGCCAGACTGTGGTATAAGTCAGCACAGGGCAGAAGAACAGAGATTATCTGGAGTTCGTTTTGGGCTGCTGGGCTCTGTACAAGAACAGCTACAACCACTTAATCACTATTTTCAGCAAATGTTTAGTATTTTTATTTCTCTACAGAAGTAAATGAAGTATGTTGTTGTGATTTAACACTGGTAGACTACTAAGCACCTCGCAGCTACTCACTTATTCCTTCCCCTCACACCTGCACCCAGTGAGACAGAAGGGAAAAGGAAGAATAAAAGCGAAAAAATTGGTGGGTCAAGAATTAAAAAAATAAAAATAAATAGTGAGTGAAAGAGAAGTGGAAAGAGATAGAAAGAAAACAAAACAAGTGATGCAAAGGCAATCATTCCACACCTCCCGTGGGTAGGGCCCAGACAGTTCCTGAGCAAAAGATGGGAAAGCTCCCTATGTGAGCCCTGCTCTCCAACATTATACAATATAGGACATCTCTTTGGCCACTTCAGCTCATCTGCCCAGCTGTGTCCCCTTCTAACCTCTTCCAAGCTGTTCACAGTGGTGGCCTAGATGCTGAACAAGCACTGGTCAACCATAGTTAAAACATTGGTGTGTTATCAGCGTTTTTTTGGTCACAAGTCTAAAACACAGCACTGTATGAGTTGCTACAAAGCAAATTAGCATCAGCCCAGCCAGACCCACTGTATATGCGTATATTTGATGCAATGCAAATGAATGTTTTTAAGTCCTAAGCCCAAAGTATTGGAGCACTACCAAAGAATCGTCATTAGCTACAGGAAGGTGCATTATCAGGTACCTCATAAATCATATTTTATAAGAGTTCTCTTGGCATCCCCGTAAGTGTTGCCATAAGCAAGCACATTTAAAAACACAACTTAGTCTCCTACAGCTTCAGGACATGTGACTGAAGAAATATAATAAATTGTGTTATCTCAACTGTCTTTGTTTTATTGACAATTTCAGTGTGTAGCCAGATTTTCCCCTTGAGTATCTCCAGTGGGTATACTTACAGGAATTATGCTGCTTTGTCTCTTCACAGAAAACTTTTCTTACTTTGCCTTTTGTGGTCAAGCCCTCTACATTTCATTATAGCCCTGCAGTTTATACAGAAAAAGGAAGCTGCTTCTCTGCTGAAGAGATCTGTATCCCATTTCATCATTCACCTTGTAAGCCAGGAGAGACAGGACATGTACCTAAACAAATATTATATATTATAGTCCTGATTTTCCTGAATAGACCAAGAGCTATTGCTGTGAAATGTGTTTTTGTTTTGTTTTGTTTTTAAACCTATATCATATCAGACAATGAATTTTATACTTTATGACAGTGGGCTCTTGTTCTTGTTCCAAGTGATGAAAGGAAAATTAAAGTTTGATTCTTTTAGTGTTTAGAGATTCCAGATAAATCATTCTTTATTGTGCCAGCTATGTAATATGTGAATTTCTTTGTCACCTGTTCCATATCTCAGTACAAGTACAGGGGAAAAACAAGTGTTTTTGTCATGGTGAGAAAGCATTGTTGTATTATTCTTTCTGCTTTTTTTTTTTTTAATGAACTCTAAAGAGGCAATGATGCCACCATAGAAAAAATGCCTGTGTAGGCATACAGATGTTGCGAGTTGTGTGATAGATTTTGTGTAGGGGAATGCTGGACACAGGGTGATAATGAAATGGACAAAAATTGAGGTTACTTTGTTTTTTATTAATTCATAGTTGATATGCTTTTCAATAACTTTCACTGCGGTGATATTATCATGTTTACAAACAAAACCACACAAACCAAACAAACATTCTCCATTCATCTGTACAGGACAAAAAGTCCTTTGGCTTACTCTTTTGTTTTATTTTTAATATTACCTTGGACATTATTTTAGTATGGCTGTTGTGAAGATAAATTCTGTGATCTTTAAAACTAATGAAACTTTACTTTTTATTTGCTATTATTATTATTATTGTACAGATTGGTTCAATTTCATCTCTATTTCTCCCATCCTATGCTGCAATAACTCAAATTTAACCCATGTGTCTTGTGATGTTCTTACTGGGCAAAAGATACAAAACTCATGCCTTTTTGGAGCCAAGCATGTACTTCAATAGTCTGAGTTCTAGCTGTAGTCTAATTCCTCAGCCAGATACTACTAAGGCAACAAAACAATTATGTTTTTCCTACCTTTCCTTGGTAAGGACATTTATTTGTAACTCTCTCCAATATATGGCTACTAGTTGTTTTTGTTTGTTTGTTTTTTTCTTTCTTTCTTTCTTTTTTTTTTTTTTTCTTTTCAAACAAATCATGGGATCTTAATTATCTGTACACCTTTAATGTTGATCAATAATCACCTAGAGGATCAGAAGTTATTGAATAATTTAACATTGATAACACAATCCTATATATTTCCTTTACTTGGGAATCTAGGCTAACAGCAAGAGAACACACTGCCTTCTTACACCATTGTGCAAAAATATTAATGATCAGATCTATTTTTTTTTCTCTTTATACCAGTCCTGACACAATAATTTATCATATCCAGAAAGTTTAGTCCAGCAATGGACTGCACCTTTTGTTTGCATGCTTATGCCTGAAGCAAAAGGACTATATTATATCCCCCAATTGAAACATAATAGATTCTCACATGTTTGTACTTTACTAATATATATGCAATTATTTTTATTTTATTTTATTTTATTTTATTTTATTTTATTTTATTTTATTTTATTTTATTTTATTTTATTTTATTTTATTAAAGAAATCTGATAATACACTTAATTTTATAGTGGTATTCATAGTGCAAGTGTGACTTCTTGAAGCTTACTAACTCAGTCATTAAAGCTAGACTTCTACTGGTATGTGGATACCTGGAATGTAAGGATGTGGAGTTTGACAGGGTGTATTAGTTGATGGCTTTTCAACTTAGGAAGCAACAACAAGAGACAAAATAAGTAATAAATTGCATACCTAGATACCTCTCTGGTCGTTGATCAATGGAAGGAACCACTTGAAGTGCAACCAGAATTTTGTAGTTAGGGGGGAATGAGATTATTACTGGGCCTCATGGGAAAGAAAGAACTTCTTATAGGACATTTTGAATGGGCTTTTGGGATTGTGTAAAAACTTCAAGGCATGTCCTGAGGGGATTGTGTAAAAGCACAAAGCTTACTAAGGGATATTTAGGAGGAAGGCTACGTGCACGGAAGGGTAGAAATCAAGGTGGGTTGGAGAGGAGCAAGCATACAAGAATGGAAATGAGATAAAAAGTGCAGGTTGCATGTAAGTGTTGCAGATGAAATTACATAACTACTTCATAAGAGAAAAGCAGCAATATCTTTATTTATATGAGGTAGTGATCTATCAAAGCTTAATTATAAATAAGACAGTAACTGAACAAGATTTGAGATAGCAAGGTACAGTTGATCATTTCCTGCACAGAGGACAAGGTAAGTCAGATGCATCAGGGAGACCCCCCTGTTGAGTGACAAGGTTCAGAGCAGACCCCATTTGCTTTCTCAACTCCAAGAACCAAAGAGGTAAGGAGCCTGCTTGCGTCTGAAATCCACTCCTAGTCCCAGACTTGGTCAGCAATTTAAGTCTAAGGATTATATGTGCATAGTCAATCAAAGATATAATGTGAGTGAAGCTTACAGAATTTAGCAGGCTATTAATCACTTACTGAGGATCTGTTGCAGCAAGGAATCTCTTGCCAATGAGTAAGGGATCTCTGCAACAGATCTGTGTCATTTTGGCAATGTGATTCACTAATAAAACTGAAGCTGGACTATCTGGCAAGTAGGAGGGGGGCAACACCTTCAAACACCCAAGATCTAAACTGGTTACTGTGTAAGGAGTGCAGGATGCAGGCAGGGATATTTGATGAACTTGAAATCCGTGATAGTACATAAGGGATCTATGAATATCAATGTGCTTGTGAAGTGAAAGTGTGTGTACTGCTAAACAGGCCTCAGTGCAAGCATTCGCAGTCGTCTTACACTTAAACATCTTTGGAATAGCCATTTAGTTACTTAAATTTTTGAATACAAATAATTTTGTTGGAGAATTTGCTTGCAAATATTTTATTTGAAAGTGTTTGTTGGGTTTTCTAAAAAACTAAAAGATGTGTATGTAGTTGATCAAAACTGCTGGTAAAATGTTATCCACTTCAAATGGCAGAGAAAAAGCATGAATAATTTGTTTTGTATTTCTAAATACAAAACATGAATATTTTTTATTATTTTTAAATACATACAAATTCTGAACATGAGCACAATATTTTTTGTTCTGTCTTACAGGCCTAGATTTAGCTCTTCTGGTTCTTTACAGGATAATTAACAAGGAAATTCCTTGAGAAGTTTCTCTGCAAATTATCTGGGTGTTTTCTAGGCAATATAATAGGCAGAAAATCCCTGTGAACACTAATGTTGAAAATACACACCACAGGCCTGTCAGGAACACTTTTTTATTAGGTGTTCACATTTGCTTATTGTTTTTGTTTTGTGTTTTAACCCAAATTTCACATTATGTATATGCACTACATTGTTGAGATTCATCATTAACTCCAACAACTCTAATATGATGTTAATTGTCAAAAGTCAATTCTTAACAACTTGGTTTACACAGTGAAAGCTTGGGGGCAAGGGCCAGCACTCCTAAGGCCTGACTGCAACAGCATGATGTCCTGACATGTTGCTGAGAAAGGAGCAGCATTGGTCCAAACCCCAGAGAGTTTTCTGCTTGAGAAATGGTAATGAGAAGACTTAGACTGAGAGGAAATAGGATACTGTGTACCTAGGGGGAAAAAGTGAGTTTGTGTGATAAGAACAGTAATGGGAATTTTGCTGACAAGATGGATCTTCTGTTTCAAAGGTTTTTTTCTACTGCTGCTATTATTAAAGAGCCTGACACTGCTATCACATTTGGCTTCACCGTCCCATTCTGAGTAATCAGTAATTTGATGGCAACACCTGACTTCTTTCTTTTGTTTTTATGCCACATTATATTGTTGGTATGAGTGAATTTTTTACAGGTCACACCTGAAAATTGCCTACTCTTCTCATGTGATAGCTTGTTGCAGATGCCTCCTAAAATAGGAAGGAACTGGCCCATGCTTGAAGCTATTACACGTAGAGTTTTCTTGCAAAAGTGGTTGGGAAGGAATTAAAAAGGGCCTCTTTTCCCCTCCTGTATACCACCATCTGATCCCATTTGTACACAGTCATATGATGCAGTAAATAATAGAGCTGCTGTTTGTGCTTGATCCCGTGTATCATGCTGGATATGTGCTATGTCTATAATGGACTTTGTGAATAAATACAGTGCTAGGTTGATGCTGTCTTGAATATTATGCTGAATTAATTTGCTATTTTGGTGCTGTTTAAATATGGGTAGGGGAATATAAATCAGCAATGAAATAGACTTTGAGATAATAGCTGTTGATTTTATATCACATCTTCAGAAGATATTTGTGCTTGCTGGGGGAAGAAAGTATTATTAGTGCTTGGAATTCGTTGTTACCATTAAGATGGTACTCCAAGGTCAGTCTGATAGTTATCTGTTTTTTTTTTTTTCCCTTATTCCTTAACTTCTCTGGAGACCTAGCAGCAATCTGTGCTGTGAGCTAGAAGGTCACAGCTTGTTAATTATTGTGATTACAATGTGATTGTTAATTATTGTGATTACAGACTTCTGCTGACTCAGTGCAAGAAATCCAAGATAAAGATATGAATTCAGCATGATTCAAAAGTTGAACTTTAATTGAATTAGTACTAGACTGACCTTGTCCAGATAACTTATAGGCAACACTAATTTATGAGCAACATGTGAAGGGGATTCTCAAAGTTAGCATTTTTTTTGAATAGGAAGAAAATGTTATATATGAATGAAAGGAAATTTTTAGGCTTAGATACAACCATTATTGGCAAGATATGAATCATAGAGTTAAGCATTAAGCAGTTATTTTTGTAAAGAAGCTTCTGTTCATTTTGACTGATTTTTATTTCTTTGTTGTTGTTGTTACTTAATGAAGAGGAAGAAATGAAAATAATTAGAATTTTATTTTTCCAAACCACATTTTAAAACCAGCAGTACTACTTTCTAGTGCAAATCCTGACTCTGACCATTAAAAAAGATCTGCAAAAAGTCAGAAAATAAAAATGGAGCTTTTAATTCTAGAACTCAGCTTGTTCGTGTGGGCTATTTAGGAATAACAGAAAGCACATTATAAAGTTATGTAAAATTTTGCAGTGTAGTCCATTTTTAACTTTTTTTAAGCATCATTCATGCTAACAGCTCACAAACAACTCTTGGTAATGGTTCATCAGTTAAAAGGTTGGAAATTTCAAAAAGGCAGCACATCTGTCTGTGGTATATCCATAAGACAAAAAACATGTACAGTGTTGCTGGAATTGAAGCCAAATGGCATTTTTACCTTGAACATAGAAAGTCTGCAGAAAATTTTCATGGATCATCTCTTCCTTTGATAAAAGAAAAGAATCTTTCATAGGAAATAAATCCTTTAAGATCTAGTGCTGTTGGATTGTAGTAAATGCAAGCTTTATATCACTACAATGCATTAGAGAGGAGTGAAAAACATAGATGGAGAGCTAACTACCAGTCTCACAGCATATTTTAAACCTAAAGTCTAGGAACACCTGTGATTTTGAGAAAAAATGAAGATGATTTCTCTTTGGCAATTAATATTAATGTATGCTGCCTCAGTATACCAATATAACAGTATTTTTAACTGGTATTATTTTATGGGCAGGACAGGAGAGAATCTTCACACCAAAGACAAAAAATTGTTATTCTTCTCCCCTTCTATTCAAGTATATATCGGGTCTTGAATTTAGTACTTGACAGGAACCACAGAAATCCAAGTAGGCTCTGAAAAGCGGGCTGTATTTCTACTTTTGCAGTTAAAAGCTAGTGGATGATTCTACTGTTAGCTGTACCTGGAGAATTCTCTTCTTCCCTCTGTATTCCCTCTTTTTTTTTTTTTTTTTAAAACTGTTTTCTTTTACTATATTTTCATATTTAACACTGCATTTCATGTTGAAGATAGATTGTGGCTGTTCTCATCAACTCCAAAAGTAAATTGCCTACTGTTAGTGTTTTGCCAGATTTTATACACCGTTTTAATACGGACCTGGACTTTTTTAGGCAAGCAAGCATATTCTTGTTTGGGAGAGGGAAGGGCAAGTGTACAAGAAGCAAAATGTTTTTACCTGTAGCTTCAAATACATTCTATACTCCTTATCTAGGATTTGAAGAATTGACAAGAAATAGGACTCTGGAGATGCACACAAGACCTATACTCAGAGAAGACCGCAGTATGCCAGGGAAAGGCTATGCATATTCCCAGTGTTAAAAATTCACATAATTCAGTATAGGGTTTTGTCTTCCTTTTCTGAGGAATGGCTTTTAAAAATCTGTAATATGTGTATCTAGATGTATGCCTACGCATTGTATGATGCTGAGAGAAAAGCAGAAAACTGTTTTGAAGTTCACATTAAAAATCCCTGTTAGACTTAAAATAAATGTAATAGAAGTCTGTTGAGGGAGCAATTGAGCAAAACAGAAGCACTATTGCTTCTCCTTTCATGAGGTTGTTGATGATCTTACAGAATGTCAAAGTGTCATGACATAAAAACTCTTAGGAAGCCTTCAGGTGAGACAGGGGAGCTGATCTAAAGGCATTCAGTCCCTATGCCTTCATAGTTTAATAGAAAAAATATTTTCTCAGTACATATTTATTTTGCTCCATTTCTTGATAGTGAGTGTAAGAAAATACTAATTCTTTGTCTGCATGTGCTCCATTACATGTAAAATGGATGTGCTTGGTGGCTTCTTTTAAGCTGTCAATAATATTGATTATTTTTAGGTCGATGGAACCTTTCAGTGAAACTGAAAGGAGAAGACAAAACAAACAAACAAAAACCTTTGTTTTGCTTTCCACAAAAAGGGAAAACAGGCTATTTTCTCCTCAGATTTTTTAATCAGGAAATGATATGTAGTACAAAACCAATAAAATAGTGCTGTGAATCAAAGGCCATTGAGATCAGTAGGAATCTCTGCTGACCTCAGCTGGTTTTTAGTGTTACTGGGCTAATAAATATTTGTAAAAGCAGCCTTTAGGAAGAGTAGTGTTAACTTCTCTGTTTATTAAACTTCTGTTAAAAGCTCTAATTTAGTTTGGAGTTATTTAGGGAGGTTTCACAATAAGGATGGTTGTTTTCTGAACTAACATACATAGCTGTAGCTTATAAATGTGTTCTATTGCAATAAACCGATTGCTTTGAGCAGCAATATCAAGACAACATAAGCATTAAAAGAAAGGCAAAATTATCAGAAAGGAATCTGTGTGACATAAAAAGCCATATACTACCTTTATTCTTCATCTTATTACTCATGTGAAAAAACAGCATTGGTCCCATTTTGAGAGAACAAAGAGTGCTAGCTAATTCCATCTTTCCCAATCTGTGTGAGCCCTTTTTTCCATTGGACTGAGGGTGTGAGGCAGCTTTTTCTCATGAGTGCTGGAAGAAGATTGAATCATTGTTGTGCTATAGTATTAAGTTGAGAGTGTGGGGCCTGAAATTGAGAAGCTGTAGTAGAAAGACAGGGCCAAAAAAAAAAAAAAAAAAAAAAAGACAACACACTGAAAAAATAAACAAACAGGAGGCATTTTTCCCCAGCCTTTTTCATGTTTCTGAGTACCTGAAGATGATTTCAGATGAAACAAAGCTTCATTAACCTTAGAAACCACAGGATGAATTAGTTAAATGTTTTTGGTCAGCATCAAAATTTATTGATATACAATTTTTATATTAAGTAGTTCCAAAAAAATGAAGCTGAGGTGAAAGATTTACATGTTTATGAGGAGACCAAGAATGTTTAAGAAAAATGTTACAGAATCAGGATTTTACAGAGCAGGTGTAATAAGGGCTCTTTAGCACACGATACTTTAACAGTGGCTTTCATTAGAACTGTTTGAATTCCTGCTACAAATGTATTTGTCCTTCAGGTGTGGAGTTGAGTATCAAAACAGCTAAGCTGTAGATGTTTCTATTTTTTAAACTGTTATAAACCTGTGGGGTAGTACACTTCAGGGTGGCATAACACAAGTGTGCAGTGTGATAACGTGGTGCTAAAACCATGGCAGCAGATAGCTGGCTGATCCCAGCCTCATAGTGAGCACTGATCCTCATCTTGAGAACCTCTTGTACCAAGACGTCCTGCTAGAAGCACCCTCAAGTAAGGTACCTGAGTGTGAATATCGGAGCCTGTTGGCTTGTGAACAGAACATTGCACCCCCTTCTCAGCGGTGCTTGAGATGTTTCCTTCCTCTTGATTATGTGACAGCCTCTGGTTATGTGGGGCTGTGTCTTGCACAAATATATTGGTACTGCAGAGTGCTTTGTTTCAGTCTAGCTTTTCTTTCTTTGATGTCAGTGAGAAATTGTTACTAACTTTAGACAGAATAAACCTTTCACCTTTAGCTCTCCTGAGCAAAAGCATCATAGCTGAAACCTAGGCTACTGCATACTGTGTGTAACTAACTGTGCTATTCAACTAGTAGCTCTGGATTATTTTAAATTTGGTTTCTCAGCGTGGTGTTGGATTGCTGCCAAGCATAATTTGTCAGAGTGACACCCTTGGCACAATGGGTAGTTCTAGGGAAAATACGTGCATATTGGCTGAAGAGAGTGCAATTACCTGCAAGTCATTTTACACAAAAGATAAAAGGAAAGCATCTTTGACGTGCTTGATGGAGGTTAGCAACCTTTCAAATCTAATCAAGTTTTGTAGATAGTTTCATTCTTGACACAATTTGCTTCTAATCTGAGAGAAAACAGATGTTTAAAGGCAGGTAATATGATTAAATTGGCTGCAGGTAAAATGCACATCCTATTGTTCCACATTTGGAGGCTTACACTGCCTATGTCCAGTAAAAGTCTATATCTGTTTTTAACCTCTGCCAGATGCAATACATTCACTAAAGATTTGGAGTTCCTCAAGGGGATTGGGCTGAGTTAAGACCTTTTCAGTTTGGAGAGAAGAGTATAATCAGATTAATAGTGGATACAGTTCAGTGATACTTTAGGCTAGTCTTTAAATATTTATCCATTTGGAGATGTGTCTATTTAATATGACAATATACAGAGGAAGGATGGCCTACTAATTAGTTTGTTATCTGGCTTTTTGAACTATTCGGTTCTCTGTTCTGCCTGCATGCAGTCTGTAGGAATTTGTACAAACACCATTTCCAGACTATAAAATGTTGTTAATAGTACTGCAGCATTTTGGATCACTTTTTCAGGGATATATTTGTACTCTGAGATCTCACGTACTGAAGCAGATGAGATCATGTAAATGGCTAAAAGACCAGATTGTCCTCATCAAAGGTCAGAAATGATCTAGAGAATAAATGGATTTTATCCCAATCCACCTCTACTCTGTGCCTTGATATAGGGAAGGGAGATATCCCTTCAGCTTTTTTTGTGGAACATAGTGTTCCTCAGCACTTTATTTAAATCTGTGTCTACAGCTGGAAAATGTACCAAAGCTATTCTTTTCTTCTTTCCCTGCATCCTTTTCTCCCTGCCCAGAGAAGCTGTGGATGCCCCATCCCTGGAGGTGTTCAAGACCAGGTAGGATGAGGCCCTGGGCAATCTGATCTAGTGGAAGGTGTCCCTGCCTATGGCAGGGGGGTTGAAACTGGGTGATCTTTAAGACCCCTTCTAGCCCAACCATGCTGTGACTATATGATTTCTTCCCACCTCCTTGCCTTGCTTGTTCCCATCAGCAAGTCAGCTTCCTTTCCATGATATAACCTAGTCTGAAGATTAATTTTATTTTTCCACTTTTGCATGATAAAAAAAAAAAGAAAAAAAAAAAAGAAAAAAAAGGTTTGAAGTAGACAAGTTGCAGTTTGTATTTGGAACTGTGTTAGGATATTATTAAAATTAAAAGGTAATTCAAATGTAATAGAAATGTAAAGAGAAGGATAGTACCTGAAACTATGAGTACAAATAATGACATTATCAACTTAGTGTTCCAGAGATTAATTTAGACTCTATTCCCTAAACCACAGTCAATGAATAATTCCTGCTCAAATAGGTAGGAGTTGTTAATTCTTGTGGCAGACAGTTCAGTCCCTGGGTGGAGTTAAACACAACATCTCTTGTTCCGTAGAACTACTTAATGATGTTAATAGCAGCCACAGGGAGCAAAGCTGTTCCAAACGTGAGCTTTCATAGCAGGAATAGTGTGTGTTCTGGACTACATGCATGCAATGAGTGTGGTTGAAATCAGCCATGAGGTGGGATACATGTATGTAGTTCGTTGAAGAATTTAAACCTAGATATATAAATATATACATATGTATGCATATATTATATATGTATTTCTTTTTCTATTTTCCTTAATAAGGGTAGGGAGTAGGTGTTTTGGGGAGTCAAGATTACAGATTATGTTTCTTTGAACACCTTTTATTCTTAAAGCTGTTATCAATGGAATCAAACTGTTATTCATAACACAGCTAGTCACAAAACAGTCATTCAAAATGTTTACTCACACTTTAACTAATGGGGCAACAGTGGGGGGAACAATGCCAACTGCAACTTCTGAAGCAAAGAGTTGGATGTGGGCAGGCTAGGTTGCACCTAGAAGCTACCAGTGGCTTCTGGGTAGGTTCTCATGAAATCCCTAAAAACAGTCCATTTCATCAAATGTGTGTATAACCCTGTAGTCTTTATATATATACAATAAGCCACCACCCTCTTGAACATCTTTGCAGTCTGAGCTACACAATCTGCTGTTAGTATGGAGTATGTTGTAGCCCTCTGTGGTTTCAGCAGGTTCTTGTTGTCTTCAAGTTATCAGTAAGTGCAGAATTCATCACCCTTTGACAAACTTCCATACAGTAACTTACCAGAATGTATTTCTCTTCTCTTTAGTCTGTTGTTTCCTAGAAGTTTTTCCATCCAAATGTATGGGAACCCATTCACATGAAAACTCACACCAAAGATGCTTTTTGGTATTACCAATCTGTGCATCTTTGTCAAAGTTCACTTTACGGTATTGTCAATTTACATGATCACTAGCATTTTATTAGCTCTAAAATCATTACATTTTACTTGTAAGCATAAGCGTCTTCGCTACATTATGACTGTGATTATCATGATTAATGAAGTAATACATACAAATGCAATTTAAAATGCCACAAGGTGGTATAAGAGATGCAGAATAAAATTTCCCTTAGGGTTACCTTCCTTAAAAATGTATCCCAAGTGTGTCCTCATGAAACATTAATAGTGGTGAGATGTTTCTGTCTCTTCACGTAATTGTTCTATTAGCCAATATGTTTTTTTCCTATACTAACATATATATATAGATTATATATATATATATAGATTATATATAAAATAGACCTCTAGTTCTTTTACACAAGCATATCTTCATTTATTGTTAGATATCATGATATCACTGTCATCTCATCTAATTTAGCCCAGGTGCATGTAGTGCTGTTCCTGGTTATTACTGGCAAAGGAAAAATATGATGATGATTATCAAAGGATTCACCTGCAGCTCTCAGTGTTACATGTTAATGACTTGTGTCTTAAAAGTTTCAACTAAGCAATGCTGCTTGCAAAGGTGCTATATTTTTTAAACAAACATTCCCAGATTTTTTTCTAAGATACCAAAATCAACACTATTTGTTGTTGTTTTCTTTTTGTAACAGAAAGTACACCATCCTAGATTTTAGATAACATTGCAAAACTGCATTTAAACATAAAATGGCATTTTACAAGAATTATTTTACTAAATTCAATGACTGTAGCTGCTTTGTATGTTATAGAATGACCTGGAAATAACATTTTATTTCAGAATAAACAGATCTGTGCAGTATCAAAACAAGCCCATATTCATCTCCTCTGTCTTAAAGCCAGCAATGGCTAATCGTTTTGGTCACTGTTGCCAAACTTACTTAAGGAGCACTGTAATGTAGTGCTTTTCGTGCCAGCCCAAATCCGTGTCACTGCCAAAGTTAGTATTAGTGTGCAGGGATCATCATCAATGCTTTATTCATTTATGAGCTCTTTAATCCAGGAGCTTGAATAGCCTTTCTTCATTATAGTAATGTATCTATTTGTACATTAATTACTTTCAGGAGATGCCTGTGTCTTACCTTTGCCTGCATAAAGATCTTGGTGCATTTAGTAGATCTAGTAGATCAGCATATATTATATACATTTCCTTAATTTGTTCAAGCATGTCTTCTTAGAAATTGAGATTTTTTTAATTTTTTTTTTCCAGAGTGCACAATTACTCCTTTGTTAGTAAGAGCATTTACAGCAGCATGTTGTACAGCATAAACAAGTTTCAAATCTGATTATGAAAAAAAGTTTAGCTAACGTTATCACTGGCCATGTTGTCTTTTAATTTTTCATGAGCAGTGCCCTGAGGTAAAGTATCTGATGCTATGAATTTGGTCAGTAATTACTGAAGCTGGGATTAATGCATGGATAGGACAGTCACACCATCACCTGCCGATCATAGCAAAGTGGAGTAAAAAAAAGTTCTGCAATACAAGAGCAATCAAAAGGATTATGTTTGATTATTTTTCTTGACAAAGGAAAGGCATGCAAGATGAGAATTAAATAATCTTATAATTTTATGCTCAGGCATTTAGATTTTATTTTTTTTTTCAGCATTTTGGAGAACTAAGACCCAGTGATCTAAGAAGGAAGTGTACACATAGTTCTTCATTTGATTCAGCACAAATCCATTGTGTTTACGTTTTCTACCTTGTAGTAAAATAAAGGTTTGCATATGTAGCACCTTCTACATATGTAGAAGAATTATAATTTTCTCAGTGTTTTTTGCTTTGTGTTTTGGATAAAGATCTCTTAGAAAGAGATCTCTTTGGATAAAGATCTCTTATCATAACTGCAGTGATGATAACACAGCTGAGCATAGTCAGTAATCCCCCTCTTAATACTGAGTTTAGTTTAGGAAAATCGGTGGAATCTGTCTCAGCCACTGTTTCTCCAGACAACAGCCCCAATTCCCTCAGCTGCTCCTCATACATCTTGTTTTCTGGTCCTTTAACCATTGCTCTTCTTTGCACACACTTGAGATATATTAAAAAAAAAAAAAAAAAAAAAAAGCACCTTCTTGTAGCAAGGGGCCCAAAACTGAACACAGTACTTGAGGTGCGGCCTCACCACAGCCAAGTACAGGGGCACAGTCCCTTCCCTGGTCCTGCTGGCCACACTATTCCTGATACAAGCCATGATTCCGTTGGTCTTCTTGGCTACCTGGCTACATGAGCACACTGCTGGCTCACATTCAGCCAGCTGTTGACCAGCAACCCCAGCTCCTTTTCTGCAGGCAGCTTTCCAGCCACTCTTCCCCCCAGCCTGTAGGACTGTATAGGGTGGTTGTGCCGCAAGTGCAGGACCCAGCACCAGCCTTGTTGAAAGCCATGAGAGTGGCCTCGGCTCATCCATCCAGCCTATCCAGATCTATCTGCACAGCCATCCTACCCTCAGGCAGATCAACGATCCTGCCCAACTTGGTATTATCTGCAAATGAATACTGAATAACCTTTCCTTGCCCTGAATGGTATGCTATGTGTATTTAAATGCTCTTTAAAAAATGGCAGAGAAAAATGATTCAGACTTTTCTTATGAATGAATTTCTCATTTTTAAATTGGAGTAGTCACACTGGGATTGTGATTCTCAGAGTTACTGTCATTCATTCAAAGAACAGACTTCCCATGTGGCTGTTATATCCAGACCAAAAAAAAAAAAAATCCTCAGTAAAAACTCAGTACTCAGAAATAAGTATTAGTAAAGGAATCCTTTGCAGAGAGAAGACAATAACAAAAATCATGTCTGTAGCCAAGTTGCAAGCAGATAAAAAGAAAAAAATATTTCATAAAATGAATTAATTCATAAATGAATTCATTTTCACTCTCCTATGTTAGCATGAGCTTAATTATACTTTACTCAATAGGAGTAATAACTTGGTCTATTTTAAGAACTAAATCCTTACAAAGTTTCAGCTGAGGGTAAGCCAGTTGCTCTTCATGTTTGTCTTGTTCACTAAATTGAAACTAAAGCAAACTGAAGTAAAAATTTCCATTTCCAGGTTTTATTGAAAGGAAATAGAACAAAGAGTTATGTTTGTACACTACTTGTAGAACTGGAAATTAAGGTATTTTGCTTTTACTTTTTATTTAATTTTAGGATTTAGTATCTCAGTAAACTGTAGAAGCTGTAATTCATTCCCTCTCCTGAATGGACTCCCCTGTTTAGATGCTGTAACTGATTGTTTTGTCTTGCAGCTTTAGAACCAAGATGAGGGATTGGAATCACACATCTGCACCAAACCACCACCTGCCAGTAGTTAAGCCAACATTCAGTCATTATATGTACTACATATACATTTTTGTATTTACACACACATCTATGCTCTTTCCTTATGGCATATATAGTTATAACACTAAGCAAGAGATGAGTCCATATGAAATCTTTTAATCTGTCAATGAAATGACTTGTCGGTAACTCTTGGTGTTAATTCATATGTCTTCAAGGGCATAAGAAAGTTTGTTTGATTCTTTGCTAGTAACAAGGTGTAGTTGTAATGACCATTGTATGGCAAGTAAGCTGTGATGCAACTGTTAGTGCTATTGACTTTCGTCTGCCACTTTTTTTAACCTGAGTGAATCACAGAAATATTAAACTTTGCTGGAAATAGGGCTTTGAATTAGAAATCTGATTTCCTCTGTTTTCCCCATAGCTCTCAGAATGATGTCACAATAAACTATTTTTAAGAAAACTTCACTGAAATTATTAACTGAACTCGAGTTTCCATATTCAGAACAACAGGTTTTTCCTTTTGTGGGAATATGGAACTATTGGAAATGCACAACTGGTCAGTGTGAAAATAAAGTGCACAGTCTTTTAATTCTTACAGAGGTCTAATTCCTTTCATGTAACCAAAGACTTGTGACACAGTTGATTTCTAACTCTGAATTAAAGGCAAGTTGTGCTAAGGTTTTTTCTTTGATGGCTAAAGGGCTGCACAGCATGTTCCACCTCGTTTTGTACTTCAGTGGTATTCTGTTCTCAGAGATTTAAAAACAGGATGGCTAGGAAGTGCAATTGTGGAAAAAAGTCATTGAATGGACACCAATATTAATTTTACAATGCACCTGGATGTTGGCTTCAGGCATTGGTTTAACTTACCATCATTCTGACAGTCAGAACAAAGGTAGAAGTTGTTGATACATGATAAAAGGACAGAACTGCTGCTGGGCTGGTCTGCTATTATTTGTGATTTAGTGAAAAAGTGATTAGTACATTTAAACCACACCTACTGCATTTATTACACCCAGAGGCTGTGAATATATAACATTCTTTAACAGGTAGTTTGCTAGATGTTACAATCAAGATTGCAAGAACAACATTTAAAAGGTATTGATGGAATTTAGGGTGAATTTTTTAGGGTATAATAGGTGAGAAATCATTGTCCTGGAAGGTATGTATGTTGAACAATAGAATATTAAATTACCTTATGAGAATAGGGTATTTTTAGTTTTCCCTTTTGTCTTAAGAAATGCTGTGTGTTGCACAGCATAAGAAGGATAAAAGAGAAAAACGTAACAAGCGAGTATTTTCTGCACCTTTTTGCTAAAGGCTTTTATTCTCTTCAGTCTATCATTTGTTAATTTTTTTTTCGTCTTATCCTCACTTACTGGATTGTATACACAGTATGTATATTCTTGCGGGTGTTTCTGAAGCCAGGCTGATGTTTGTTTCTGTAGGGTCATATGTTAGGGATAAAAAATAAAATAAAATAAAATAAAATAAAATAAAATAAAATAAAATAAAATAAAATAAAATAAAATAAAATAAAATAAAATAAAATAAAATAAAATAAAATAAAATAAAAAACACCTTCAGAATATTTAAAATCACACTGATACACGTTGAAAGCGTAAATTTTACTATTCCTTTTCCAGGCAGAAAACAGATGCATGTATACACTGTTCTTCACTTCTCTGTTCCCATCATTAACTCAAGAAGTCAGCATGGATGTTGAAGCTTTGTAATGCACCATACATGCACTATATGTAGTGCACATTATTTGAACAGTCTAGATCCTCTGGAGAACACGAGTATTTATATAAGGATGTTCATGGAGAGTGGCTTTACGCTCTGTATAAATTAATTTATACAATAATATAAATTAAAATAGAGATTTCTCACAACCACAGTATGTTTCATATTTCTGGTTTGCAATTTCAAAATAAAAACAGAAACTTCTGGATCTGAATGCTAAGACATTTATCAAGGAAAAAAAAAAATAAAACAAACCAAAACAAAACAAAAAACCAAGCATGTAGTATCTATGATGTAACTACCTATAAAACTGGTATAGGAACAAATTTTCATTCACAATTGTTCTTATTTTGCAGTCTTGTTGCACATCTGTTCGAAACTAAATATCCTGTCCACTTCCTGATTAAATCAAAACATTGCATTTACTTCAGTTGGAGCTGAATCAGAACTGCAGTTAGTTTACTAGTAGCACTTAATATACTTTAATTTGAAAGAATCTGAATCTATTAATATAGATATGCAGACATGTACATAAAACTATTAGTACTAATTTTAGTTTAAATGTACTGTCGTACCTCAGGGGCACAGAATAAATCTGCTAAAGAATCAAGAATTATTTTATTCAGGAGCTAAATCTTACATTAATGTTTAATGAGAAATTTAACCTTGTTCTCCTGTGTTACAGAACAGCTCTTAAGAGAACTTGCAGCGGAGCAGGAAAACTTGATATTTCTCATTCATTTGAAGTGCTAGGGAGAAGTTCAGTACATGGATTACAATAATAATTGATATGTCTCCATTAAAAATAAACCACTTTATTTATTCTTAAAGTGACTTATTCTTGTTCATAAAGCATGAATGAAAATTCATTTTCATCTTAAAAAGGAGAGAGGTGTTTTTTCTGATGTACATAAGAAACACACTTCAAAACACAAGCTCTGAAATTCATTGCTACTAGCAAAACATACATTTAATACATATCCACACATTTATGGAACACTGCTTTTAGGTGACTATATTAGAAGTCATGTTGGCACTGACTAGCTTGAAAACTACATTTTCTCTTACACACAAATCATGTTCTCAGAGATATCAGAACAGTCCTCTGATTGTAGCTAATTGGAAATCTTGAGTGTATCTACTCAGTTGTACTGGTAGTATGGCAACATTTCCCTTTACTCTGGAATTGTGAATGTGGAGATGGCATTTTATTCTTATATAGGGAAAAATTAAAAATTGATCTTTGTGCATTAGAGAGCAATGAAAAGTGAAGATATTGAGGGGACATCTGCAGTCCTTCTGTCTATGGAATGTGCTTCTACACTGAAATACTGGCTTGGTTGAATGATGCTGAATTTGCTGCATATCTGTTCACTATATATTTTCACATTATCACATTGTATGTGACACTGAAAGCAGAACTGGAAATGCTAGCCTTAGGTCAAGTTATTTAATAAGTGTTGAGGTTCATAATCTATACAAGAACCGTGGTTGAAGAAAGTTCATCTGCATATTCTGATTGCTGATGAAGGCAACGAGAACCTCAACATGCTCATGCTATCTTTGATGTCAAAGGAGTAAAAGTAAAAAAGAAATACTTCACTATATTATATAATTATTTAAATTGGGATTCATGTATGCAACGTTATTCATTTACATTTGAAGTTTAAAATTAATATTTTTATTAATAAAAAAAAATAAAGTTGCCTAATCTGAATAAACTTAATTGAACAGAATACTTTACACACGACACTGTGCTAATTTAACAAAAAATGTGTAGGCTAATCTAGCTCTACTAAAATCCTCTGTGTAAAATCCTAGCTTTACTGAAAATATGCCATATAATTGTGTCAGGTGTCATGCTCTTATTCCCCTTTTTATCACCAAGCATTGCATTTCAAGCATTTGTTACTTTTGGAACCATGAAATGAAATTTTCTGATTCTGATGTATTTAAGATGAAGCTGGAGAAGAGACTTAGGGCTTTTAGGTTACGTATGGGCACTCACAAGAAAAGCAACTTTTGTGATTTAACCATGAAGCATACAATTTAAATTTATTATGGCTTCATCTCAGTGGGTTATCTTCCATCCAGCAGAGCTTGGAAATAGAAGCTACATTTGTACCCCAGCACTTCAGTGCAAACCTGGAGCCTTTCTTAACCTGCTAATGGAGAAAGATGTAAGTATGAAACAGGCATATGACATGGCAATACCAGCACTGAGTCAATGACAGCATTTAAGAGAAGGTGTAGCTAGGGTTTATTAATGTTTGTAACTGTTCTGGAAAGATCTACCAAAACATACCTAACTGAACTTAAAATGACATGCCTTAAATGTAGAAAGGTTAGTTACACATCAGTATACACATCACTTTCTGACAAGTGCATGCATTTTTTGTTCTTTAGAGAAATATGAAAAACCTGTACTCAAATATTTGAAAAGTAAACACAAGTTTTTCCACTGTTAAGAATGCCTATGAGTTCCCAAACCAATATGTGCATCAGTGTATTTGTATTTGCCTGTCATACTTTGGAATAATTCCAAGTATTTTTATAATATTATAAATTTATAATAAATTATATTTTTATAAGATTTATAAAGCAAACAGTGCCCCCCCCCCCAAGGCAACATACAGTGTTTGCAGTCTTGAGTACTAGCTTGGATATGAGCTATGAGCTAGATGGACAACTTGGATATTATTGGATATTATTGTAACAATTGGATATGAATGTTAGGGTATTTTTCTGTAACTAAGAAAGGTTAACGGTTTTATACAATGAACAGTAACCAGTTTTTAGGCTTTATTGTGTATATATATATATATATATTGTCTGCAGTTCAAGAAAGCATTTCTATTCAGGTAGTTTATCATGTGCTTAAGTGCCTTCATAACTGACACTAGTGTGCCCTGTTTGTACAAACATGTTTTATATAATGGTTACAAATTTTGTGTGAATTTTAATTCATCTGTAAGAATGCTGTAAGTTCTGTTGGCTGTGTATCTGTTGGAGGCTTTGTCTTTGGTTCCATATCTAAATTTCAAATCAGAAACTTCTTGTTTGTCAGAATGATCTCCTCAATATGTTGAAACTCAGGCTGTGCCTCAGCTGTGTGTTAAAATATTCAGAAAGTCCCTGAGTGTGCAATAATTCTGGCATCTCTGAGTCTCTCTTGTTTCTAGAAATCAAGTAGGAAAAATGCATTTCAGTCTTCCAGTTCACTCACTGTTTAGGAATAAGTGAAATCATTCAAAAAAAATTCAAAGCAATTTTGCTGTGAAGAATAACATTCTTAAATGAATGTCATCACTGACTGTCAACTTGTTTTGCTGTAGGCATCAATCTTCAGGATAGAGCATTGCAGTGAAAAGGAGAAAGGGAGAACAGAATGTGTTCCTTTTGTTTTCACTGGCAGGTTATTCGAAATAGAAATAGCAGCATTTGTTCAAGGCTGGTGAAGGGAAGCTAAATAGCTGGGCTAAGAAGACCTGAACTGTCAGGTACACAGTATTTAAATGCTGGAAATCTGGGCTGTAGTTTCAGTGTTAGAATGCATGAGTCACAGCATGTCTCATTTTACAGAACAGCTGAGTATCAGAGGAGATCTGGAATGCAACCACAGAACTGAAGTGATCAATAATGGCAATTAACAACAGGTGCTTTATGGCAGGTTGAAATGTTGCTTCATTTTCACGAAGTGAAATGAAATTGATCTTCTTCTGCCTTTTACTTCACCTTGCCTAGTTTTGACTTTCTTGTAAATGGTTCACAGTAAGAGAGAATTGTCTCTAAGCTAACTATTCCTCCCAATAATTTTATTTGTCCTATCATTTATTTTAGTGCTTCAACTGCTTTTATGGATTTTTTCTTCCTTTCTAGTCTCTTTGGTCCTCCTTATTCATCCATAGAGATATGATGCTTCTTTTCTGTTCCCACACGCAATCCCATGGTTCAAATGTTTTGTGTTTACTGCTCAAACTTCATAATTAATGAAATTATATGAAATCTCTACAAGAATGATCACATCAGGATTTTCCACCTACTTCAGACCAAAAGATAACGAAAGGGAAAAGATAGTGAGTGGCACCAATTCATGCTATCAAGAAGCCAAGAGCAGCTAAGGAAGTGGTCTTTCCAACAGCCATGGTGCTTGCCATGCAGGTCTCCTTGGCAATGAGGTGGAACTGGAAATTGCCTTTGCAGGAAAAAGGATGAAGTCTGCAAAAAGGAGAAAGGAGGCTGTTGTTGATACCACATTTTTTTAATTGCTTGTTATGCTGTAAAGGTGTTTTTATTGTTGTTGTTGTTGTTGTTGTTTGTTTGTTTGTTTTACAGAATAATCTTCTAGCATGCCTCTAGTAATGTGGGTCTAATGGGGAGGCTGGAGCCAGGCAAGCTGCTGCTGGTTTTCACTGCAGAAGTTAAGAATTTTAACTGATAGTATTGCCTTCCTTTTGCAAACAGTATTGAGTGGAGTCTTGAATATTGCTCTGAAATTTGTTGCATTTGGTGTCAGAATAGCTGTCCACCAGATAGAGCTGCAATTTGCTTCAGAAATAGTTTCTCGTTATCTTCGTTGTGAATTTCACGCCATGTCAGTGGCAGCTGAAAGAGTCACAGATTACCAAGGTGAATTGCTGATATCCTCTGTAGACTCTGGTTTTGTTGATGGGAAATATTTTCACATTTGGGAGCACCAGGGATCACTGTGAAAGATAGTCTCTTTTAAAAGACCTGCCCACCACATTATCTGCAATTGCGGGCGTATTTTCAGTTTTCCCTGCTTCTGCAGCGTGAAGACATCTCTCCTCATTGTGTAAGAAGTTCCAAAATTAGCTGGGCTTTGTGTGCATAAGAAAGAATAGGCTTTTTCTGGTGTAGCTATATTTTTCTTAGAGCTCTTAAGTAAAAAAAAAAAAAAAAAAAAAAAAAAGCTTGTGCATATATATATACAAATTATGTGTGTCTGTGTGTACATGTATATACATACACACAAGCATGGAAGGAGGAAAGGTGCGTTGTTTATCAAGGCAATGTGATTTTTAAATCAGATTTACAAGACTTTAAAATACCGTTTAATATATTTTAGCAGCATATTTAAATTTTAGTCTAGTCTTTGTACAGAGGCATTAACTGTACATTGAATAATCTAAAACCCAAATACAGTAGTGTGGAAGTTTGGAGGAAATAGGTTTATCCCATTTCTAGGTACATTTTCTGTATTTCCTACCTGTTTGCCCACTTACCCACACCTGGTTGCTGCTTACATTTTCAGGAGGTAGGGGTTGGGATGTGGCCTTTTTTTTGACAAGAGAAAATTGAAGATGAAAAATAAATATGCAACAACTTTAGCTTAGCTATGTCAGTTACAACCCTAATGAAAAACAGATGGAGAGGAAAATATATTTTTGAGAAGTTAATGAATTGTGCAAGTCTACATCTTTGCTGTTATTTTTGTTGAAAGCGTATGTGGTGGTCTAGACTGGGATAGAGTTAATTTTCTTTATAGGAGCTCATATGATGTGGTTTGGATTTTTGATGAAAATAGTGTTGATAACACACTGTTGTTTTGTCTTTTTGGTTGTTGCAGAGCAGAGCTCACACAGAGCCAAGGTCTTTTCAGCTCCTCATTCTGCCTTGCCAGTGAGGAGGCTGAGGGTGCACCAGGAGCTGGGAGGGGACACAGCCAGGACAGCTGGCCCAGGCTGGCCAGAGGGATGTCCCACACCTTGTGGTGTCATGTTCAGCAATAACAGCTGGGGGAAAGAAGGATGAAGGGGGGACATTGGAAGCAATGGCATTTGTCTTCCCAATAAAACACTACACGTGATGAGCCCTGCTGTCCTGTACATGGCTGAGCACCTGCATGCCGGTTGGAAGTAGCAAATGGATTCCTGGTTTTGCTTTTGTGTGTGACTTTTGCTTTACTGAGTGAACTGTCCTTATCTGATACCATGAGTTCTAACACTTATACCTTTCCGATTCTCTTCCCCTTCCCACTTAAGGAGGGTGAGCTAGTAGCTGTGTGGTGCTGAGCTGCCATCCCAGTTAAACCACAGCAGTGTGTTTATATAAGACTAAGTCACCAGTGTAAAGATAGACCTTTGTAAGTAAGCAAGCATGAGAAAAGTAGTAAATTAAACAGTGAAACTATGTTGATTTGAATTGGCAAGTAGTGCTGTGTTCTTTCATGACATATTTACAACTTGTTTGTTTCTGATGACTCATCAATAGACTATAAAGTCAAGAAGACTGCAGAGACAATACATTTGTGAAAGCCCTTTAGTAAGTGATCAAAATGTTTTACTTGATGTTGATATTATGTTGTTGGTTGATGTTCCTTAAAACTCTATTGGTATTAGGATATTATCAAACTTCAGTGGCATCTGAGAAACTTTCATAAGAATTGGGGCCTCAGTGCTCATGCTTCGAGCTTTAAAATTTTCTTGGTAATTTAATACCAATAAAAAGCAGTCTCTGTTATGCACCTCTTCAAATTCTAATTATCATCTAACATCTAATTTTTCTCTAGATACATTTTTCTCTGTTTCACTAAATTCATGCAGTTTTATGCATTTTTTCTTATGTTGAAAATATAATTAAGACCTTATAATTAGTTTTTATAATCACTAATTATCTCTTTTTATTTGTGACCAGGGTTCACATTTCTCCTTTTTATACTAATGACTCACCTAAGCTTTAAGAGTTATATTTATATATTTAAGTCAGGTTTAGTAGTATTAAATCTGGAAATGGATCTGACATTTCAATTCATGATTCATTCTGTGCCTTTCCAGGGGAAACTTTCAATAATCCTGCTCATTATGAGCAGAAATTTTCAATTTTATCTTCAAGACTACACTGTCATTCTAATGCCATTACCCCACTCACTTGAATCCAGTGATGATGCTATGAAACGTCCCTATTCTCCAGCCTTTCTTGGTGGTTTCTTTCTTTCGTCTGTCTTGAGCCAGTGTCTAAGCATTCACAAGACCATTCATTAAACTAAATTAGGGATTGACTGATGGGAGGTTTTTTTTCTCATTGAAAGAAATATTAGATAAAAGGTTGCTAGATGAATTTTAGACCAATTTCTACCTAAAATCTGACCATTTTGTTTATCATATTAATCACGCATGCTTACATCACCTGAAATGAGGGATCATGATAAGGGTAGAAAGTTCAGACTGAGATAGGAGGAAGGAAGGGCAGTTATGATGTATAAAACTGGGTAAAATCCACTGAAAGAAATTAATTTCAGGATATTGCACATCTTTAAGCAGTACCTTTCATATCATAGAGACAGTCACAGAAATGTGTTATTTGACATATTTCTGTATTAAGATGCGGTAAAGCAGAGGAAAAATACCATGCAATTTGTTAAACTAATTAGTGGCATATACTAATAGTACATATTCCTTAAATTTATTAAGATTATCATGTCCAATTAAAAGTTTAAGAAGAATGCTGTCATTCTGAAGAGATTTGAATCTGAATGCTGGTGTTGGTATTAAGTAGCTTACTGTGTGGTGTGATGACTGCAATATAGAAGAGGAGAAAATGCATCAGCTCCACATCTGCTACAGAGTAAGGAATTGCATTGTGTGGACACAGACCCTTCAGTATCTAGTTTAGAAACAGGCCCTTCATGCAGACATAAGCTTTGTTTGATGTCACATAAGTCTGACAGTTACAGAGATCACAGCAGTAAATACAGAGGTTCACCTCAGCAGTTTTTGAAAAAGTCAGTATATATTTTCAGTTGATCTGTATGAAGCTTCACAAGCAAGAAAGAGTGAGAAAGGTTGTTCCGAGGGAAAGGAGTCAAAAGGATAATGGATGGTGGATGAGTGTTTCACACATTGGAAATAAGTTAGTCATTATAAAAATAGGTTTTGTAGCTGTTGCAATATTTCCTCCATGGAAGAACAAGAGTTATTTTGTAACACACTTCTTTACATTCAGTTCTGGAAAAGAAAACTGATAAAAGTTACTATAGATGCCCACACTGGGTTTTGTTGCTTTAATACAATGTTTGAGCAAGTGAAATTGATAACACTGGGAGTAGATGGCTTACCAGGGAGCATCCTGGCATTTTGGAATATTTCTTATGCAACTTTAGTTCAGTTGTCCTTCTCCAGCCTGGACCAAGCAACTAGCAGTGACTGTCAGGATTATCATGTGACCTTTGTAGGGAATAAACTGAAAGCATGATTGGACTGACTCTACTTAACATCTTTGTCAGTGACATAGTGGGATTGAGTACACCGTCAGCAAGTTTGCTGAGGACACCAAGCTGAGTGGTGCGGTTGATTCACTGGAGGGAAGCGATGCCATACCAGAGGAACTGGACAGGCCTGAGAGGTGGACCTGTGAGAACCTCATGAGGTTCAACAAGACAAATTGTAAGGTCCTGCACTGGTCTGGGGTAATCCCAAGCACAAATACAGGCTGGACAGAGAGATGGCAATGTGTGCTCGCATTATGGCTAGAAAGCCAGACATATCCTGGGATGCATCAAGAGAAGCATGGCCAGCAGGGTGAGGGTGGTGATTCCCCCCCTCTCCTCTGCTCACATGAGACCCCACCTAGAGTCCTGCATTCAGCTCTGGGGTCCCCAACACAAGAAGGACATGGACCTGTTGGAACCAGTCCAGAGGAGGACCACAAGGCTGATCAGAGGACTGAAGCACCTCTCCTGTGAAGACAGACTGAGGGAGTTGGGGTTGTTCATCCTGGAGAAGAGAAGGCTCTAGGGAGACCTTATAGTGGCCTTTCAGTGTTTAAAGGGGGCTTATAGCAAAAATGGAGAACAGCTTTTTAGATGGGCAGATAGTGACAGAATAAGGGGGAAGGTTTTAAACTAAAAGAGGGGAGATTTAGATTAAAGGTTAGAAGGAAATTCTTCACTCAGAGGAGGTGAGGCCCTGGCACAGGTTGCCCAGAGAAGCCTGACTTCCTGGAGGTGTTCAAGGCCAGGCTGGATGGGGCTCTGGGCAACCTGGTTTGATGGGAGGTGTCTCTGCCCAAGGCAGGGGGTTGGAATGAGATGGTCTTTAAGGTCCCTTCCAAACCTTTCTGTTATTCTATGAGGAGTGTTTCCAGTTGTGGTACAATGTGTAGGAAACAAAGCCTGCATTAAAAAAAAAAAAAAAAAAGTGTGTGCATGTGTACATTTCCCTCCACATTCAAAACGGGTTGAGATTCTCTTTCATCCTCCTTTTCTTGTTTTTGTATTTATAAAACCATTTTTTATCATCTTTAACAGCAATAGCCAGATTAAGCTCAATCTGGGCTTTGGCTCTTCTAATGTTGTCCCTACACAGCCTCACAGCACCTTTGTAGTCCTCCTGAGTGGCCTGCCCCTTCTTCCAAAGGTCATAAAGCTTCTCTTGCTTCCTGAGCTCTAGCCAGTGCTATCTGTTCAGCTAGGTCATTCTTCTTCTGTGCCAGCTCATCTTCCAGCATGTGGGGACAGGCTGCTTCTGTACCTTTAGGATTTCTTGAAGAGTGAGGAGAGGCTGAGGGAGCTGGTGTTGTTTAGACTAGAGAAAAGGAGGATGAGGGGGAGACCTTTACTGTGCTGTACAACGGCATTAAAGGAGGTTATAGCAAGGTGGGAACTGGGCTCTTCTCAAAAGTACCAACTGTAAAGACGAAGGGAAATGGCCTCAAATTGCACCAGGGGAGGTTTAGGTTGTAAATTAGGAGAAATCTCTTTACTGAAAGGGTTGTGTGGCATTGGAACAGGCTACCCAAGAAATGGTTGGGTCACCATCCTTGGAGGTCTTCAAGAAATGTGTAGATGTAGAACTTGTAGCATAGTTTAGTGGTGGACTTTAGTACTAGGTTAAAGGTTGGACTAGATGATCTTAGAGGTCTCTTCAAACCAGAATGAACACATAACTCCTATATGTGTATAGATCAACAAATTGCTTTTGTTCTCTATTTTCTTTGGGGGTGGGGTGGAGTGGGACTAGCAAGACATACTAAATATGTCATATAAACTTGCTACTGAGGTGCTGGCACTGAGCTGTATTTTGGAGTTCTTGCTGATGCAGAGAGGAGAATAAGTAGTGCAATTTCACGGGGACTGGTAACATGTCCTGGGCTGTGGTGATCAGCAGTTTACAGGCCTAGGAATCAATAGGCTTCACTGTGGATTCCCAGTAGAAAGGCCAGCAAAATTGTCCATCCTCAGGGCTAGAATAGAAAGCAAAAAGCAAAGTAGTCCTAAAGAAACACTGTGTAGTGACATGGATTTTGGTGCCAGCCAGCAGCCTCCCTAGGCTTTCAGATCAAACCCGCCACAAAGATAAGACCAGGTGGAGGTCTCCAGGGACCTTCAGCAGGCTGATGGTGCTGCTGCCTCAGCATTCTTGAAGCAGCTGCAGATCTATATAAGGAAAGAGCAACCCATAGATGCACAAGCTTACAGTGCAAGTATCACCTTCCAGATGGCTTTTCAGTTGTTGAGAACGATGTGTTACCATTTTTATCTATGAAGAAGGTGTTACACTTTTTTTTTAATGAAATACCATTAAAAATCATATAGTTTCTTTCATCAGTGAAAGTCAGGACAGCATTGTACTGTAGGAGAACTTTCTTGTGTCATATTTTCTAATAAAATTGATATCTATATTTTAATCTTAGTTCTTTTGCTTATAGTATCCTCTATATGAATGGACATCTCTGCTTGCTACACAGAGGGATTGTTTTCCATGCGCATAGCCACTTGCAGTGTGAATTGTGCATTTACAAAGATGAAGAATGGTCACTGAAATCTTATCAGCAAGGAGAAAGGGGAATGGAGGTATTATGAAGGAAGTGGGCAGGTTGAAATAAAATTGAAAACAGTTAGAAAGAGACTTGTCTTGAAACTCCTGAAGGTAATTGGCATAGAAGGGAACGAGGAAAAGAAATCTCATATCATTCTAGGTTTAGTTTAATTCAAATTCTGTATTATTGAAATGATCATCTGTATTATTGAATGATCAGCTGTATTACTCAGCTGACTGTTTCTGACTCTACCTAATTAGCTTCTTTATTGAAAGTATACATTGCTTTGTTATATACTTTTATGAAGATACAAAACAAAACAAAAAACAAAACCGCCACCAACAACAAAAAACCTGACAAGCCTAACAGAAAAGTAGTTCCTTTGTTTTCTTTTAAACCTGAGTCTTCAAAGGGAGAAAAGGACTGGGTGCTTGGCTCCACTTAACCGGCACAGCTACCAGCCTGTTTTATTTGGTGAAAATCAAGGTAGCTGTGTCTTCCCCCAGAACAGAAGGGAGGAGGCAAGCTGAAAAAACAGTAAGTGTGTTTCACTCTGTTATGTCTCACATAGCTTTAGTGTGGGATCACTTAAGTCAATAATATTTAAACTTGTCATTTTAGTTTATTGAGTCTTGACTAATTATCAATACCTCTTTTGATTTAGCTAATCAGGTTTGCAAATTGTAACTTGAATAGTTATGGATTGGAATTTAAAAATGAATATTTATTCATTTTCTTCTTAGAGGAGTATACATGTCTGAATGTGTATAATATAGACAATAGGACTGTAGTCCTTCAGCTATGTCACTGCTGAAAGTGGTTTTGCAAACACTATTTTATCTAAAGAGTGTTACATTACCTAAAATTACAGGACCTTTTTGCCTTAATACGTTATGGAATCCAAATAAAAGGATAATACACTTTCTCATTAAAAAAGTATTTTATACAGGATAGTAACAATGTGGAAAAGCATTGATTCTTAGCATAGAAAAAAATCGTACTATATAGTGCAATCCCTGCAGCTACAGTGTTCTCTTTTGGCATGATCTTGGGACTGAAATCATCATTAAGAATTTCATTAAACTTAAAGAAAACAGACTTTATTAAGGAACTGAATTTCAAACCATACTGACTACGCAAAGCCTTTTTTTTGTTTCTTTTTCCCCATAGGAGCCATTACAATATTAGCTCATCCAAATCTTGTTTATATATATGCATATATATTTATAATAATTTGTTTTATCTCTTTTTAATGAATTGATTAAAATTATATTATGGTACAACCAAAAAAAGCTTGTAAGTATAAAGATTAAACCCAAAGGTTGCTGTACCATAAAAAGAATTGAAAATTAAACCATATAACTGTGACATAAGGAAACAAACATGAAGTTGTTTTGAAAATAAAATTCATTTTCTTAACAGTCAGCAAAGATATACGTTGCTTGTTTTAAAGTATTAAAAAGAAAAAAGATTTATAATTGTTCGGTCAAAAATTGCTTTGCATGTTTTATGTTAAAATGTAGAGGGGAACCAGTTGCTGCACTTTCAAATCACTCTCTCTCTCTATATATATATTTATTTAATATTTTTTTTCATGGCAAAATGAAAATCCTTTTCCATTATTATGAACTTCCTAGACTTTAATAGCAGTTTAGGTTAATTTAGTTTGCTACCTATATGGATCAATTATTTAAGAAGTTTATTCATGAATGACTGAAGTCACCTGACTACTCAGTTGAATCAATTTTTGGTGGCCTGCTGTCATCAACATTGGTGCCAACTTTATGTGAACAAAGGGTGTTTGGTCAGACTTCCATTACTTCAGTTTTCCCCTCACAAAAGTAATGCAGTGTTGTTTCTTCGCATCAAGAAGTAGTTATAAAAAACTCAGAAAGTACAATATTTGAAATCATTAGTAAATGTGTTTTGTGGGTACTTGTATCTTTTGACCATTGTGAGTCATTGATGGCTGTTGTTTCTTTCAGCTGTCCATTTCAGTGACTGCTCCTCTCTTGTTTCCAATGAACAGAAGTGGTTTTTTTTAGCAAGTTCCACCCTAAGTGTCCTGCAGCCTGTGTTAATCTTTATTTATTTATTTATTTATTTATTTATTTATTTATTTATATTTTTATTATTATATTCTCAGGTAAGAAAACAATCTGTGGATGCTGTGGTTTACTGCAGTAAATGATCTTAACAATTAAAATTAAGGTGTCTTTTCACTCTTTCAGTCATACTGGAAATGTTTTTTAGTAAATGTTAAAGATGGAAGGTAGAAAAATCAGAAAGTTAGCTGAAACACTGCCAGAAAACAGGCATTTCTAGTATCTCAAAGTACGTCTATAATACTTACCTAAACAGAGTCTGGGCTAAATCACTGGCATACAGCTTTCATACTGTTTAATAACTTGCATATTCCTAACATGCTTTTGCTAAGAAAGTGCCTGAGGATGACCAAGGGGTTATATGGGCCAGTGACCATTCCCAGTAGGCAGTTTGAACAAGGCATCTCTATCTTTGTGGGAGAAGGGGAAAGTTTTGCTTTATGGACAGGGACAAAACTGTTTCATGGACATTCATCCATTTTGTATATTAAGGAAAATGTAGTCTCAGATCCTCCTGAAGACCATGGAAGTAATTTGCTGTCAGTGTATTGCTATCATCCTTTTGTCAACAATGAATGAATGCAGCTTATGTCAGGGGACAAATGAGGTGTTTTGTTTCTTTGTTTTATAATTGTGATAGAGGAGAACTGCTTGTACTTACCCTTGCTGATGGTAAAAGACCAGCCTGGCCAGGGATTGCTGGTCTGTTTGAGTTCTGGGGTCAGCTTCCTTGGCTGTACTGGCTAGCACGCAGGCAGCATGGCACAGCTTGTGTCCTGTGAGGACAGGGTGCTGCTTGAGCTAGCCTGCCTACTGAGAATGTCCACTCTCATCAAACTGCACGCAGTCAGTGTTGAGGGTCTGAATAGGCATGAAATAAATGCATGATGGAGAGGGTGTCAGCATCTGCTGCCGACAGTTGTGCAGCATTGCCCAGCCCTGGGCACTGTCTCTCTGTAGTTCGTGCGTACAGATGTAACCAGATAGGGCATTTCAAAAGGAGACTTTTTTGATATCTAGATCAACTCCATCACCATTCTTTTGGCATGAAACAGTGTTCATGACACAGAGAAGGAGGGGAAGTGTAGACATGTGGATGGAGGGAGATGAAGAGAGAACCAATTCCCTGGCTCTGTGCATTAAGTCTCACATATAGGAGTCAATGCTAACACTTGTCTTTATAAACCAGCTGCATTAGGAGGTCTTTTTCTCTCATATGTTACTATTTAGCCAGCCTGTCGAACGTTTATTTAGCAATTAATTTAGCAATTTAAATTAAAAAAAAATAAATGTTTATTTAATGAAAAACATTCTTGGAGAACTATGTTTTTGCTTTTAGATAAATGCATCGGTGCTATTTACACCAATCCTCATGACATGTGCAGCTATTTCTTCCTGTTTGTTTAATCTCAGATCCTTAAAATTATTTTCTTTTGCCATCAATAGCTTTTCATAGGGATTTTTTTTCTTTCTAAGACTCATATTAGGAAGGAAAAAAAAGGAAAATAATAATTAATTGTTCACAAACTGCACTGCCCTTTTTTTGTTTGTTTGTTCTTGAGTAAGGAGGCCAGATCTGCATTTTTTTCTAAATTTGTAATTTCTAAAAACTGTAAGTTTTATATGAGTGTGTATGTGAAAATAGATTCAGTCTATGCAAATACATATAAAGAAAATATGTTTTGTAGTGTGTGTCATGTACATTTGTTGGCTACTGAAAGTTGCCTTAGTAGAGAAAATAATAAATGTTCGTTTTATGTGTTGCAGTTTTAGTGAGTATGATCAAAACAAGTAAACAATACCCATGGTGTTAGATTTTAAAGAAGGCACTTCTGTGCTTGCTCAGGGAATGTCTTTGCTGATAAGCACCGATACTGCTTTCTGATATAATATGAAACATAAAAAGAATTAATGTTGATAGACAAATATTCATCATTTTCAACATTTGCCTCATTTGTCCTTGAGCACATGTTGCAGGTGCTTATTGCTGTTCCTTTCTAGGTGAGATGAATATTGATTTTTGATGTAAAATTAAGGACAATTTTCTGCAGATTGCAGCTAAATAATCTGGTAATGAGAATTAATCAGGAGTTTGCTTTACTGTTATCCATAACTGGCAGTTTCAGCAGCGATATTTCACTACCATACTGAGATAAAAACACTGACCAAATGTTTGCTTATCCCAAGCAGCTTAATCCTGCAACAACTAAAATATATCTATTAAACATAAGTGATGTTGTGTTTATCATGCTCTAGCATCCCGTTTGAAGTTTTGAAGTTCATTCTGTATTTTAAGCACATTACAAAAGAAGCGAAAATTGTTGTTGAAAAATCTCCCAAAGAAAATACCCATCACATTAACTATCTAGGTGTCCATGCAGCCTCCAGCATTGTGGATCAGGTGTCATAGTTTTGGAGATGTTTCATTGCTGGATAAAGAACAGTATTAGAGTTCTGTTAGATAGATAATGTAACATATGCCTCGTGGGCATATATGGCAAAAATAGAAGTAGGATTTATAGAGTGGTTGTAAAACATTTTTTTTGTTTGTTCTCATGCAAAAAAGTCACGTTACAGGTAAAAACTATGTAAGGAACTTGAAAAGCTGTGGTAGACATCAGTTCAATACCTCTTTCAAGGTGATGTAGTTCTCCAGGTATATGATATTCCAGCCCTTTGACAATAACTCTAAATATGTCATTTGCACTTTTCATTAAAATAGTCCTGAATTTGAGCCAAGGTTAATGAAAAATACAAATCCCAATGGAAGTCTTTACAGTTCTCTAGCAGTAATTTTTTTCTAACCTTAATTTTCACCACTACCCCATTATTCTCTTCTTTTACAACTTTCTTACTGTTAAAATTTAGGTATTCTCCTATATGTGTAACAATTTCTCATGCCACATTGTATCACATGAATCATTGAAATCTTTCTGTATTTTTTGATGCACTTCAGAAAATGCTGTTTCTGGGCAATAGCTAATATTAACCTACTAGAAACATTACAAATACCTCCATTGATTTTTAGTGTAATCATGAAAGCCTACAGTCAAGTCTAAATGCATCCTAGTAAGCTAATTAGTGCTGGGGCCTGTTCGTGGGCCCCACTTCTTCTGGCAGGCAATGGAGTGGGTGGCTGCAGCTGGGTGGGATGCACTGCCTCCTGCACACGGGGGTCGGGGGGAGAGCAGCCACCAAGCTAATGCAGATCTTTGCCAGGGACGGTTTCAACACCTCAGCTGCCAGTAACATTTCTTCATTTTTTTCACTTTGACTGTTCTGCCTACCTGATCTCTTCTTATTTTTTGGAAGCTCTGATAATCATTGGTTATTCTTTCTTTTCTCGATATATTTATCATTCAAGACAGTTGTATATATGCATATTATGTATAATGCTGTAGTAACATTACTATTTCAATATAGGTTTGGATTTATTTTTTTTTAATTAATTAATTTATTTTTGAGGTGTTTTGTTCCCATTCTTTTTGCCTTTGGTGTATGTGCCTGTCTCCTACAGCAGTTTTTCAAGCCCCTACATTATACTGTCTGGGCTCATGGTGTTAAAAGACTTCAAGTTATTTTTCTTGGCAATACATTTTTCTTAGAAAGGTTTACTTCCAAGCTTTCCCTAACTGTACCAGTTACCTAATTTCTTCTGTGAGATGAGTACTTTCTTCCTTATTGCTGCCAATTAATCCATTTCTGTATCCTTGTCCATTACCTGTTTTCTGTTAGGTTTGTTTACTTGCCTTTCCTTTCTAATCTATTAACACAAGGTAAAACTGGGGTTACAGCATTGATGGATAGGGGAAGAGTAACTGACAACATCTACCTGGAATTATATGAAGCATTTGGCAACATCCCCCATGATATCCTTGTCTCTAAATTGGAGAGATAGGCTGATCATGAGGCTGATCAGAGGACTGGAGCACCTTTCCTCCAAAGACAGGCTGAGGGAGTTGGGGTTGTTCAGCCTGGAGAAGAGAAGTCTCCAAGGAGAGATCTTAGAGCAGCCTTCCACTACCTAAAGAGGGCCTACAGGAAAGCTGGGGAGGGACTCTTGGTCAAGGAGTATATTGAAATGACAATGGGGAATGGCTTTAAACTAAAAGAGAGTAGGTTTAGATTAGATGTTAGGAAGAAATTCTTCACTCAGAGGGTGGTGAGGCAATGGCACACATTGCCCAGAGAAGCCATGGATGCCCCATCCCTGGAAATGTTCAAGGCCAGGCTGGATGGGGCTTTGAGCAACTTGGTCTGGTGGGAGGTGTCTCTGCCCATGGCAGGGGGTTGGAACAAGATGGTCTTTAAGGTCTCCTCCAAGCCAAACCATTATGTGGTTCTATGATTCTATTCATATCATTTCACTGTCTGACAATATTTTATCCTTATTTCTTGATTTAATGTTCTTACTAGTCATACTGGTCTCAATCTCAGGTGGAATCTGTGTCTGGAAAAATACTCTTTTGGTGATTTTTTCCGCTCATTGACAAATTTTAGATTTTTAGATATTCTTCCATAGATGATGCTTGAATTCTTTGCTTATTACATTGAGTATTTTTATTTTTTTTTTTCCTATAGAGTACTAGAATTTCACAAAAGATCCAAAAGATCATCTTTCATTTATTTGAGCTACTGTTTTAGGTCAGTGTGTTGATCATTGATGTCTCAGGGTGTTGCTA
Source organism: Aythya ferina (assembly GCF_964211825.1). Lineage (NCBI taxonomy): Eukaryota > Metazoa > Chordata > Aves > Anseriformes > Anatidae > Aythya > Aythya ferina. The sequence goes on along the minus strand of NC_140297.1, from coordinate 74,492,298 downwards.
GGAAATGTGGTGGACTTTTGTCTGCCAGTTTAAGAATCCACTTTCTTATGGCTCAGGAACTGATTGTGTCATTTGTTTTAACTGAATATATATACATAGTTACATATGCAAATGTGTCAGGTAAAGGGAGTTTGCTGCATGAGGAGTGTTTAGAAGACTGGCAGTTCAAGTCAGTTTTCAAGTTTAAAACTTATATTGAATTCATTCAGTGATGACAGTCTTTGTGCCAATGGTTAATTCTTGCATGTTATTAATCATTAATATTGCACACACTAAATAATTGATCTTTAACAGGCATAATGTAAATTAGCTATGAGTATAGAATGCCACAGAGCTGATGCTGCATAATTAGCCCTACAGTGGTAGATGATGTTAGTCAAGGTGAAATGGCCTGAGAGCTCTTGGAGAAGTCAGAATTTATGTCAACTTCTCATCAATCTTCTTATTCTTTTCTTTTTATGCCTGGTGTTGTATTGCTACTTTCCCCGATGTCCAAAAGACTTTGCCTACTCCTTATGCTACTTATCCTGGTTTTGATTTTGCCAGTTATTATTTGTAAGTATTTGGAAGGATGTCTTTCCTGTTTGAACTCTTATGTGCTTACCTCTTTCTTTGTTCTCTGTCTTGCAAATTCTGTCACTTGGCTGGCTCACATGCAACTACACTTAACTTTTATTTCCCTTGTGGTTTACATTACTCAATTATACAAAATGTTTGTACATTTTGTGACTGTGCTATCACAGTGTTAAAAAATCTAAATATATCATTGGTGGTTGTACCATTTTACTATGCTTATTGCAGTTTAAAGCACTCATTTTAATTTTTCCCTTCTTAATTTATTTATTTATAGTTTGTAGGAGTCACAGACCTCTGTTTTTTTGTTTGTTTGTTTTTGGTTTTGCTTTTAATTTATGTACATGGTCCTAGTTATTTACATGCACTTCTGCTGTCTGGATTTATTCTGTAGATTGTTCCACTGCTACTTTTTAAACAAGACTTGCTTTTCCTGGAGCTGCTATGAGTCTGAGAATGTCCCCCTTCTGAATGTGTGTACGTGATCCTGTGGGCTGATTTTTAGTGTTACGGACATCATCCATATTATTCTGCATTAGATTCTTTCTCCATCTTTTGGGGATGTTTCTTTATCTCTCTTCTTCTTGTCAGCTCCCCATGTGAAATAGTTACTGTAATCATTTAGACTTTCAGCTACAAAAGGGTTACTATTCCATTTGAAAAATTAATCATTAAAAAATACTCAGTTACAACTTTTAGTTGAAGAAGCTCAAGAATACAGTAGAATCTGACATTTGTAGGACAACTAAACATTTTTGGCTTGTACTATGCATGGCTTCTTGATTACATATATTTCATGATGATATATAATATAGTGTCAGATATAAAACCATAAAACAGTTAATATTTATACCATGCAGGGGACACTTAAAACCTCTTAGAGCAAGTGCAAATTCTAGATTTTTTAAAGTTCACTTCATCGAATAGTGTATGAGTGGTACCACATAAAGTTTGGCATTTTTGTTTATATAATGCCAAAATCAGAGTCAGGCAGTTTTATTTGTATGATATAATGAAATCCTTTTGGATGTGACAACTGCTTTATATGAGGACTTTTTCTAAAAATGTCATTGAATTGAACTCAAATACCACGATGTCAGTTATATCTCTTATACTACTGCTTTTATTTAAAAATGCATAAAAGCAGTACTTTGGATATCATGTGCCAAGCCCACTGTAATGCAATCATTTCTTATTCTTCTTCATGAATCAGACAACTGTTTAGAATACTCTTCTGTTACATAAGACATGATAATAGAAACTTAACAGTATTTCATGTATATTTGAACAGTGGACATTATACTGTGATAAAGTAGGTCATTTACAGAGAGCTCTCACCCACAAAGAGCTTGAATTATATCAAGATTTTATTTTGTGTGTGTGTGTGTTTGCTTAACTATGCATAGTGTTCATCAGCCTGTGCACAAACGGTAAGTGGATCATTTAAGCATCTAACAGCCCTGTCCCTATTAAAACCTGGAATACAATTTTTTACCATTGGGTCATTAAACAGTTTTGAGACTTACACTAAATCAAACAGTGGAGAAGACACAGAGTACAGTCACTCAGACTCCAAGTGATAAAAAAGAATTTAGTATCAAACTATGGGCTTGAGAGTGGGTGTTCACCAGTTGCTGAACACTGAAAGATTGAGCAAAGATGTGTGTCTTCTCCAAAAAAATATATATATGTAGATTTTCACAAGTTTTGAGAAGAGTGAACAGCTGTTGGATCATTGCTTAAAATGTTTGAGAGAATGAGTAGGGATGAATTTTCTGAGTTGTGATCAGACAAACCCTACACTGTCAGCTAGCTCTGCAAGATGTTGTTCATGACCTTGGTTGGGATAGAAAATTAACATGGTTTCAGGAAGAAATTACATTTGAAGTTCTATGAGGGACTTCAGACAGCATGAAGTAGAGGTCTCTGGTGGAGTCACTGTCCATGAGGGTGTTTAAGGAAAGGTTGAACGTGGTGCTTAGGGACATGGTTTAGTGGGTGACATTGGTAGTAGGGTGATGGTTGGACCAGATGATCTTGGTGTTTTTTTTTTCCAATCTTTTTGTTTCTATGATTCCTAAAGTTGTTGGATAAAGAAGTCATATCCAGAGTGCTCAGGGTTTTCTTTGGAAATGAATTGTGTTTTAAAATATTACTGAATTTTAAAGAAGTACTGTAGTGCATTTACCAGGTGTTTTCTTAGACACTGGCAACAATGAATCACACTGAAAAGCAACAGGGAGTTTTAGAGGAAGGCTACTGATCTGTCTTTGCCGATACATTATTCAGAATGTTTACGTGAAACAGTGAAGGACTGAATCTTATCTAAAGAACGACTCTTAATAAGATATTTGCCCAGCTGACACAATGTGCTTGATCACCAGTGTTGTTTGAGAGTAAAGAAGAAGATTGTATAAATACTTCAATGTTTAGCAAGAAATTTTCTTTCAGTGCAAGGGAGTACCGAAAGGTACAAGGCCTCAACACAGGAAAAAAAAAGAAAATAGCTGTATCAATAAGTTAGGCCCTGTTTAATTCTTGTTCCAAAAATGAAAAATCAAAACATACAACTTTTTTGTTGTTCTTCTTCTTCTTTTTCCCAATTTATATGTGAAATTACCACAGGTTTATAAAAGAACATTCTGAGGAATTTGAGTCCCCAGCCATATTTTGAAGAAGTTGATGAAAGATAATTTTTAATGAACTCTCTCAGGGATTTGAATTTGTACCTGGAGCAGAGTAATTTGTATTAATAAAATATTCTGTTCTTGGGATTGATGCTTACTCTGTTTCACATATGTTCAGCCTATGTTTGGCATTGTACATGCACACTTGTGAAGTGCAGCAGAATTTGTGTTTTTGTAAGAAAGTGAAAGCTAGCAGTGACAACGAAAGCTGAAACATAGTTTCTACCAGACCTATTCTGACTTTCAGCAAGGATGTTACAATTTCTGGAAGAGATCTGATGAAGAAATTCAATTGTCATTTGCGTATTCAGTAAAGCAACTAAATTCTGTTACTAATTTTTCTGTGCCAGAAAAGGTACTGTGGACTTTGTCCCCTTTTTGCTTTGCACAGATGCTTAGGGACATGGTATGGTTTAGTGGGTGACATTAGTAGTAGGGTGGTGATAGGACCAGATGATCTTGGAGGTCTTTTCTGACCTGAATGATCCCTTCCCCTCCCCTTGTTATAGGAAAAAAAAAAATAAAATAGTAGTGACATTAAAATTGTTATATACACACTTCATAGTTTCCACCCTTTTCCCCAGTGTTTTGCTCATCTTTCCATTGCTCTTTTGGGTCATCACATCAGGAGTTTCATTCTCTTTCTCAATCTTCACTGATTTACAGGTATTTTACATCTTTAGTTACTATATCTGGTCACTTTTATTGCATGTTAGATACTATGTCTTAGTTTTCTTTGTTATCTGTAAACCCAGTTTTGTCCAGCTCTGTTTTTCTTTAGCTGAACACTGGGTAATTGTATATAGCCATGGGATCCCCACAGCTGACTCCATGCCCTGTCTCCTATAATCCCATTTTACCATTCACACCCCATCTAGTATCTCCAGTATTCAAAACCTTTTATACATGTATTGTACCAAACCTGTATTTCTATACATTGCAATGTTATGTTAGTTAGAAATATCTCATTCTGCATAGAATAGCTGCTTGTTACTGCTATCTCTATGAAGTTATGGCAGTATTACACAAAGATAAGCAAAAATAAAACAAATCAGCACAACTAAACCTTATAAAACAAAGCTATCGGCAGGTCAAGACAAGTTCAGACTGACAAACCACTCTCCTGAGACCTTACAGATTGAGTAAAGAGCTTGTAGTGTGTTATTGGTAATAGTAGTACTACATTGCAGGGCTACGTCGTGAGACATGAAAAGGTAAGTGAAGGCCACAAACTGATATATGTAATTGCTATTTGCTACTGAAAACAGCACCATTTGCTTTTGACCTTTGCTTCTTAGCAGTTTTGCTATACTTTGCCTTGGATTCCTTGTTGGGTGTGGTCGTGTATTGGGTTTACATGGCAAGGTTTTGGTAGCAGGGGAGCTGCAGGGGTGGCCTCTGTGAGCAGATCCCAAGCAGATCCCATGTCAGATCAGAGCCAGCTTCAGCCAGTCTAAAAGCGACCTGCTGCTGGCCAAAGCCAAGCCAGGGAGTGACACTGGGTGGGCCTCTGGGAGAGCAGATTTAAGGAAGGGGAGGAAAAAAACAAAACAAACAAAAAAAAACCCTGCAGCTGGGAGACAGGAGTGAGATCTATCCCTGCATCCTCCAAGGTCAATGCAGAAGGAGGGCATGAGGTGCTCCAGGCATGGAGCAGAAGTTCCTCTGAAGCCCATGGAGAGGCCCCTGGTGGAGCAGGCGGTCCCCCTGCAGCCCATGGGTCCCACATGGAGCAGATCTCCATGCTGCAGCCCGTGGAGGAGCCCTGGAGCCCTCAGTGGAGCAGGGGCAGAGAGTGCCAGTGAAGGAATGGAGACAAAGCGTTAGGGACTGACCACAGTCCCCATTCCCCTTTCCCCTGCACTGCTCAGGGGGAGGATGTAGGATAGGGTGGATGGAGGGAAGTGTTTTTTTTGTTTGTTTGTTTGTTTGTTTGTTTGTTTTAGTTTGTGTGTTTGTCACTGCTCTAGCTTGTTAGCCATAGGTAATAAATTGTATTAATCTCCCTATGCTGAGTCTGTTTTGCCTGTGATGATAATTGCTGAGTGATCTCCCTGACCTTACCTCACCCCCTGAGCCCTTTTCATTGTACTTTTTCTCCCCCTTTTGCTTTGAGGAGGGGAAATTAGAGATCAGTTGTGGTGGAGCTCAGCTGCCCAGCTGGGTAAAACCACCACAGGTTGTGAGACATACAACTGAAGGATTTCTTTCTCTTGGAAGGCTGATAGGTTTTTTGCAGAAAAAAAAATATATATATAGACAGTGTCCTGTACTATTAGTCTCAGTTAACCTTCTGAATAATATTAAACCATCATGGAACGTGAGTTCTCTGTAATTAAGATGTCTTCTCCCAAGTTAGGTATCCCCTGTAAGATGAAGAACTCCAGAAACAGAAATATGTTGTATAACTTTAAAGCAAATGAGGATAAAGTACTGACAAAGTCTTTGATGGTCCTATCAAGCCATTTTGTGTATTTTCTTGAACTCTGATTATTAAAGTTAATCATATTATGTGCCATAGTCTCTAAGGGACAAATGCAGCTCACCCTAAATTTGGAGGGCTGAGCATATTATTAATTTGAGTGATTAAGGGAGAATCAACCTGGAAAAGCAGGTTTGATGTGCTGGTGGCTCATGTTTTCTTATGAAGTTCTTTCATTCAAGAATTTCACTACCATTTCTGAATCCACTCTATGCTGTCTGGTAGTACTCCATATTCCAACCTCTGAAGAGGACAGATTATCTTCTAATGATTTTATTTTACTATTCTTAACATGCTCAGGCCTGATCTTAACTGATGTATGCTACTGAAAGGTTTTCATATTTTAGCTGCCTGTACATAAATCTAGACTGAAGTCATTACAGTTTAGCTGAGTGGGATTTAGCAGCCTAATGTCATTTTAGTTGGCCTGTGATATTTGCTCAGTTCCAGAAGACTGTTCAGAAGGTCTACCATAGGATCCTGTTTTATATCTGGGTATTGTCCCATTTGGATATCATTAGATTCTTATATTTACCTAATCTTACCCATAAACTTCCTGGCTTTGAATATCAATTTAGAAGAAGGTGGTGGCTGACCGTCGATGTCCATTTGCTCTTTTAAACAAAACTCTAATTTCTCATGTGCTGACAGCTTTTCTTTATGATGTCACTTATCAGAATTTATCATCCATGTCGGACTTATTTTTTATGCTGTTGAACTGAACACTTGCAAGCCCAGAAGGAAGTTGAGCTTCTCACAAATCACAACCAGCCTAATACCAGATGGTTACAAATCACACCCAGCAGAAAAGTTGGATCTTGGATTGCCAAGAAATAGTATATAGAACTACAAAAACATCATGGGCAAATATGGGATCTTAAGAAAATAGGCCAACAGAAATAAAGAAAAAAGACAATGCCTTAATGTTGCATTTTTTGTGTCACTAAATTTGACTTCAGTGGCTGAGAGGAAACACGGGCTGAAACCAGAAGTAGAAAAAGTGACAGAATAATTAATAATGAACAGCAATTGAGGATTAGTATGGAAATACCAACAACAGACTTGAACATATCTCAGCATATCACCAGAACCTTAATGTTAGGAAGAAACACCTCAGGATCATTACACAAAGAACAATGCTGTCATTCTTACTTGAAGTATAACTCATAAATCTATCAATGTCATTTTTGTAGCCAAAGAACAATTATTCCAATGAGATGATTGAAACTAATCTATCATCTTTCTCTGTGACTGCAGGAAAACTGTTAAAAGCTAAGGCAGTGAAAGTGACCCAGAATAAGTTAGCAAATGTTTCTACATGTACCTGGGTGCCCAGAGAATCTGTGGATGCCCCATCCCTGGAGGTGTTCAAGGCCAGGCTGGATGGGGCTTTGGGCAACCTGGTCTGGTGGGAGTTGTCCCTGCCCATGGCAGGAGGTTTGGAACTGGATGGAGTTTAAGGTACCTTCCAACCCAAACCATTCCATCATTGATTCTATGATTCTATGTGAAACGAGAAGTTAGCAATAAAGAAAAATCATAACTCTGAAGAAAAGCATGTGAGAACAGCACAGATAGGACTATGATATTTATAATGCTTTTAAGGACTAAAGTCAACACAAATGATTCTGTTCTGTTGTATGGAAGAGAGTTATGTGTTTGTGTGCAAAACATATGCAAAATATTTTGCCAGATGTTAGCAAAGAATCAGTAGCATAGTTCTGGGACAGTTGACATTTCATCTGTAATGGGCTTACACTGTGCAACATTTGTAGTCCTTTTTTCTTGTTTTAAGTAAAATCTAGCTGTTGCAGTTTGTAGCTCCTCTGGGGTGACTAGAGATCTCAGTTGTTTACCAGTTATATTACAGAGAGGCAAATGGGGAGCAGTAAGAATGGTATAATTGTGGAGATATTTCTTCAACTCCTGCTATTACCTTGACCCAAACAGTTGTTCAAGGACTTCAGGGTATATTTAAAGACTTTTCTGTCATAAAAAGGAAGGTTTCTTGACTTGTGAGATGATGTGATGTTGTGAGGAAAAAGAAAACAACTGGATATAGAACAGAGGACTAGTTTGCTTGTGGTTTTTAAGTTTGTTGGCATGAATGATTCACAAGTAGTTTATAGTGAACAGTAACTTTTAAGAAAGCTAACAAAGCTTCTCTGTAAATGAAGTTAAAACATAACTATATTTTGCTGGCAGAATTCACACTACAGTAAGTGATGCGCTTTCTCACTTTTTTTTTTTTTTTAACCTTCCATATGCAGCATAACCTTCCATAGACCCTTGTGTTGTCATAGATTGAGAGAGACGAAAGCTGATCAAGTAAAAAGATAGGATCAAATAGATACATTTTTTGTTTGATTGTTTGTTTGTTTGTTTTTACGGTGTACCTAAATTTTTTTTGTGCTTTTATATTAAGAATCCGTGTATCTGTCATTAGGTATTCTAATGCATACAGGGTCTTATGGGAACAATGACAAAAATATTTCCTAGTGGTCTGATGTCTGTATTTAACTTTTCAGTGGTTGACTGTTATTCACATTTATTAGTATCATTATCTGCCAGATTTGTTAGGTGGTGATACCTGAAAAGAGTCAAAATATTTAGTGAGGTTATATCAACGTATTGCATATTTGAGAAAGGTTGGTAGTTACTGCATATAAATGAAGAAATAGAGAAGTATTATGTAAAACAGATTTAGATCTTTATATGTACAAGATCAGAAATATATTTGTGTTGTATAATTATTTTTCATGTGTTCTGAATGGATACTTTCCCAATCAATAATTATTTCTTAGCAGTAATACTTATTCTCTATAATGATAAGTAATACTTATTTCTCTACAGCACTAACTCATCACTGTTTTAAAACTAAAATATTTTCAGATTAGCTCATTTTCATAATTTTAGCATGAGACATGAAATCATTAATTACTCCCATACTAGGTACAAGCCATTAAAACACCACTGTTATACATTTTATTATTCCATTATTCTACCAGAATTCTAACTTTGAACAGCTGCCTAAAAATAAAAATCCATACATGAAGTGCTGACTTCATAAATTTGCCAGGATGAATATCTTAATCTCTTCACATCCCATTGCAAAGGACAATCCAATGCTGTTGTCTGTTTATTTAAGTATCGTGCAAAGAAAAACATTATTATCTGAGCATATTCAAAACTGTTGTTCTGTTCCAGTGAAAGCTGCTGAATCATCAGACTTCTGGTATTTTCAGTGCAGAGTGGCAAGACTGTTTGACAGAACACCTTTCTCTCCTTAGCTACTCATCAACTTGTAAGTAGAGTCTCATATTTTCATAATTTTCATCACCTCCAATTAAATGTTTGGGCTGCCTTAGGTGAATAACAATTGATAAAATTGCTTCACCTCTATTTTCCCTTTCTCTTATATAAAAGCATTTTTCTTTAATGTCTGGTGCTCCTTTAAAGCTTGTAACACATTTAAGACAGCATTTACAAGTGCTTTAGGAGCATTTTTTTTAATAGGCCTGTTCAGCACCTATCAGAGTGCTGTTCAGTGACCTGTATTACTCTTGGAGTATAAAACATAAGTAGGAATAAGAATACGATGGATCATCTGTAACAAACACATTGCTACATTAGTCTGATAGAGTTTGTTCAGAATGGTATCTAGCAATCAGTTACTAGAGTTGGTGATTTCCATTAAATGGTACCTGAACAGTTAGGGTCTATTATTATCCACCCCCTTTATTTTCAGATTATTTTTATTTTATTTTACATACTTTGTTCTTCCCACTGTTATTGTATTATTGTATTCTGTACTATGTTACACTATTTGAGAGTACACTTCTGTGTCATTCAGAAGGGTAGTCTAAATGGTTATGTCTGTCCTATCTTCAAACATATGCATGAAGGCAACATACTCAGTCATACACCTACTCATAACCCGAGAAAGTTAACATAAATCACGAGTGTATTTCATTGGAACTACACCTGGATTAACTGCAGTGTGCACTGTGTCAGGTACTTACTACTGAGTTACAGAAGAAGGAAATTTAAATTTGGGGATGATGAAAGCAGTCTTCAAAGTCATTGAATGTCATGAGTTTTTTCAACACTCTTAACTGTTGAATAATTTTGCTTTGCTTCTGTATTTTCTTTTATCATATTAACATAAAAGTGAAAAAAGCTCTTATGGGGAACAAAGCCAGGTTTTTATGTGCTGTCCTAAAAACAAAAAAAAAAAAAAGCAAGAGTATGATTGATGTCAGTGAGACAGAACTAAAGACATTACTGCTTGACTAGTGTTACACTGTGCATGATATCATTGAACAGGTGAAAGTGTAATGTGGAAAGGTGGAATAAAGGCACACATTTATAAAGGACTCATCAGATGACACAAAAATTCATGATCTTTTTAAGGGCTATTACAATGCTGTACATTTTCAAAGCCTTTGAAGAGCTTTAGTTGTGTAGCTCCCTTTCATGTCAGTAGGAGACATACTTTCCTGTGATAAGGTTTGGCTGATTTTATCTCACACATTTTGTTACTGAGCAAATCAGACCTTGGTCACTTTTATTATGGCATGCTATGAATTTTAAAAGCATGTTTAAACAATATTAGATTAAGTAATGAAGCAAATTGTAAGTGCAAGTTTTCATTTTGTCTTAGCAGTTTCATTTTCACTTATGGTCTTAATGTAATACAATCCCCTGAATATTCAAGAACAGTTTTTTCAGTATTTCATTGACATTACCATTTATCATTGTTTCATATTTCCTTCCTTTACTTGGAAGGAAGGAAAAAATGGTTTCAGGACTATTACTAGTTATGAAGGGAACAAGTCCGCTTTTGTGTGTGTTGATGTTAAAATGTTTATTAATGTTATTAGTTTTAGGATTTAATTCTATGGACCTGGTACTGACCAATGAACTGAGAGTGGAATTCACATGCTTAGTAAATATCCATCATCTGTGCTTTTTGGAAAGAAAAAATAAAATCTATCACAAATATTTGCTATTTTAGTGAAAGCATTCTTACCTTTTAACTAAAGGTTTATATAGAGGATTATACTATTGTTTTTTAGTAAAATGTGAGAGAATAAACTGTCAGCTATGCTACAGCAGAACTTCAAGCTCCAGAGTTAAAAGGAAAAACAGCTTTTAGCCATCACTCAGTCATTTGATTTGAAGGCAAACTGGACCATGGAAGAAATGAAGACACGTTTCTATGTTGTTGGTTTCTAATAACAACAGAAGAGTTGTTACAGTGTTAAGGAATGTTATATCATCTTTCTTTGAAGAACCTCTACTGAACAGAAAGGATGAGTTGGCCCATACCCTCCCCTTATGCCCTCCCCTTCCAGCCCCACCTTCCCAGGTGCCCTTATGCAACAGGTTTGAGGCTTGAGAGACCCGTGGGTGAGGATGAGGTAGAAAGTGTACCCAGGAGGATGCCTAGGGCGAGGAAGTCGACTCCACACGTTAGGACTGCCTCCACCAGGACAGAAAGAAGGTTGATTGTTGTGGGCAACTCCCTTCTCAGGGGAACAGAGGGCCCTATTTGTTGGCCTGACCCTACCCGTAGGGAAGTCTGCTGCCTCCCTGGGGCCAGGGTCAGGGACGTTGCCAGGAAGCTTCCCAGCCTGGTTCGCCCCTCTGACTATTATCCTCTTTTGATAGTCCAGGCAGGCAGAGATGACATTGAAGAGAGAAGCCTGAAGGCTATCAAACGGGACTTTAGGGGAATGGGACAGTTAGTGGAGGGAGTGGGAGTACAGGTGGTGTTTTCGTCTATCCCTACGGTGGCAGGGAGGGGTACTGACAGGACACGGAAAGCCCACCTGATAAACACATGGCTCAGAGGCTGGTGCCAGCACAGAAATCTTGTTTTTTTTTGACCATGGGGCGCTTTACTCAGCACCTGGCCTGATGGCTGCAGACAGCTCCCTATCTCTAAGTGGAAAATGGATCCTGGGCCAGGAGCTGGCAGGGCTCATTGAGAGGGCTTTAAACTAGGTAAGAAGGGGGATGGGGCTGAAACAAGGCTTGCTGGAGCTGAGCCAGGGGGAACAATGGCAAGGCCAGGGGATAAGGCAATGGCCCAGCTGAAGTGCATCTACACCAATGCACGCAGCATGGGTAACAAACAGGAGGAGCTGGAAGCCATCGTGCAGCAGGCAGGCTACGACTTGGTTGCCATCACGGAGACGTGGTGGGACCAGTCTCATGACTGGAGTGCTGCAATGCCTGGCTATAAGCTCTTCAGAAGGGACAGGCAGCACAGAAGGGGTGGTGGGGTGGCTCTCTATATTAGAGAGTCTTTCGATGTTGTGGAACTCGAGGCTGGGAATGACAAGGTTGAGTCCCTTTGGGTTAGGATCGGTGGGAAGGCCAACAAGGCTAGCGTCCTGGTCTTGGTCTGCTATAGACCGCCGAACCAGGATGAGGAGACGGATGAGGAATTCTACAGGCAGCTGACAGAAGTTGCAAAATCGTCGGTGCTTGTTCTCGTGGGGGACTTCAACTTCCCTGACATATCCTGGAAACACAACACAGCCCAGAGAAAGCAGTCTAGGAGGTTTCTGGAGAGTGTGGAAGATAGTTCCTGACGCAGCTGGTTAGTGAGCCTACCAGGGGTGGTGCCCCGCTAGACCTTCTCTTCACAAACAGAGAAGGACTGGTGGAGGATGTGGTGGTTGGGAGCTGTCTTGGGCAGAATGACCACAAAATGGTGGAGTTCTCTATTCTTGGCGAGGCCAGGAAGGGGACCAGCAAAATGACTGTATTGGACTTCCAGAGGGCTGACTTTGAGCTGCTCAGGACACTAGTTGGTAGAGTCCCTTGGGAAACAGTTCTGAAGGGCAGAGGAGTCCAGGAAGGCTGGGCGCTCTTCAAGAGGGAAATCTTAATGGCGCAGGAGCGGTCTGTCCCCAAGTGCCCACAGACGAGCCGGCGTGGAAGAAGATTGGCCTGGCTCAACAGAGAGTTGCAGCTTGAGCTTAGGAGAAAAAAGAGGGTTTATAATCTTTGGAAAAAAGGGTGGGCCACTAGGGAGGACTATAAGGATGTTACGAGGCTGTGCAGGGACAAAATTAGAAAGGCCAAAGCTCATCTGGAGCTCAATCTGGCTACTGCTGTTAAAGACAACAAAAAATCTTTTTACAAATACATCAACGCAAAATGGAGGACTAAGGAGAATCTCCATCCTTTACTGGATGCGGGGGGAAACCTTGTTACAAAAGATGAGGAAAAGGCGGAGGTGCTCAATGCCTTCTTTGCCTCAGTCTTTAGCGGCAATACCGGTTGTTCTCTGGATACCCAGTACCCTGAGCTGGCGGAAGGGGATGGGGAGCAGAATGTGGCCCTCACTATCCACGAGGAAATGGTTGGCGACCTGCTATGGCACTTGGATGTGCGCAAGTTGATGGGGCCAGATGGGATCCACCCTAGGGTACTGAGAGAACTGGCGGAGGAGCTGGCCAAGCCGCTTACCATCATTTATCAGCAGTCCTGGCTATCGGGGGAGGTCCCAGTTGACTGGCGGCTAGCAAATGTGATGCCCATCTACAAGAAGGGCCGGAGGGCAGACCCGGGGACCCATAGGCCTGTCAGTTTGACCTCAGTACCAGGGAAGCTCATGGAGCAGATCCTCTTGAGAGTCATCACGCAGCACTTGCAGGGCAAGCAGGCGATCAGGCCCAGTCAGCATGGGTTTATGAAAGGCAGATCCTGCTTGACGAACCTGATCTCCTTCTATGACAAAGTGACGCGCTGGGTGGATGAGGGAAAGGCTGTGGATGTGGTCTACCTTGACTTCAGCAAGGCTTTTGACACCGTTTCCCACAGCATTCTCCTCAAGAAACTGGCTGCTCATGGCTTGGACTGGCGTACACTTCGTTGGGTTAGAAACTGGCTGGATAGCTGGGCCCAAAGAGTCATGGTGAATGGAGTCAAATCCAGCTGGAGGTCGGTCACTAGTGGAGTCCTCCAGGGCTCAGTACTGGGGCCGGTCCTCTTTAATATCTTTATCGATGATCTGGATGAGGGCATTGAGTGCACCCTCAGTAAGTTTGCAGATGACACCAAGTTAGGTGCGTGTGTTGATCTGCTCGAGGGCAGGAAGTCTCTGCAGGAGGATCTGGACACGCTGGACCAATGGGCTGAGGTCAACTGCATGAAGTTCAACAAGGCCAAGTGCCGGGTCCTGCACCTGGGACGCAATAACCCCAAGCAGAGCTACAGGCTGGGAGATGAGTGGTTGGAGAGCTGCCAGGCAGAGAAGGACCTGGGAGTATTGGTTGGTAGTCAGCTGAATATGAGCCAGCAGTGTGCTCAGGTGGCCAAGAAGGCCAACAGCATCCTGGCTTGCATAAGAAACAGTGTGGCCAGCAGGGCTAGGGAGGTGATCGTCCCCCTGTACTCAGCTCTGGTGAGGCCGCACCTCGAGTACTGTGTTCAGTTTTGGGCCCCTCGCTACAAGAAGGACATGGAGGTGCTTGAGCGAGACCAGAGAAGGGCGACGAAGCTGGTGAGGGGCCTGGAGAACAAGTCCTACGAGGAGTGGCTGAGGGAGCTGGGCTTGTTCAGCCTGGAGAAGAGGAGGCTCAGGGGCGACCTTATTGCTCTCTACAGGTACCTTAAAGGAGGCTGTAGCGAGGTGGGGGTTGGTCTATTCTCCCACGTGCCTGGTGACAGGACGAGGGGGAATGGGCTAAAGTTGTGCCAGGGGAGTTTTAGGTTGGATGTTAGGAAGAACTTCTTTACCGAAAGGGTTGTTAGACATTGGAATGGGCTGCCCAGGGAAGTGGTGGAGTCACCATCCCTGGAAGTCTTTAAAAGACGTTTAGATGTAGAGCTTAGGGATATGGTTTAGTGGGGACTGTTAGTGTTAGGTCAGAGGTTGGACTCAATGATCTTGAGGTCTCTTCCAACCTAGGAATTCTGTGATTCTGTGATACAGAACTACGTTCGCTTTATGGTATAGGAATATTTCCCCATGGCAGGGACGAATCAACTTCTGATGCAGGACAGTGTTAAGATTTCCTAAGATGTGAACTAGGGTGTAACTAGGCTGCTCTGCTGCATCCTGAAGAAATCAGAGAATCACTGAATCACAGAATTGTCTAGGTTGGAAGAGACCTCAAGATCATCGAGTCCAACCTATGACCTAACACTAACAAGTCCACTGAACCATATCGCTAAGTTCAACATCTAAACTTCTTTTAAAGACCTCCAGGCATGGTGACTCCACCACTGTCCTGGGCAGCCCATTCCAATGCCTCACAACCCTCTCAGTAAAGATGTTCTTCCTAATATCCAACCTAAAACACCCCTGGCGCAACTTAACAAATGTTAAGTCTAAAACACAAGATGCATTAAAAAATTGCATGTGTGAATTGTGAATAAGGTGGAAGCACTTGTTGTGACATGTGTTTTCAATTAAATTTATGTCACTGGAGCATAATGGAGAGCAAGATTAGAAACTGGCACCTTGTTGTATGTGAAACAAATGTAATGAAGAGGCATGTGTCTAGAAATGAATATGTGTCTTTATGAATGTAAGACCTTCAAAGAAACATGGTGTGCTAAGACTTAATTGACTAAATTATGATTAAAGATAAGGGAATCATAAATATCTATAATCTAAATGTAACAATGATAGAAGACAATTAATTTCTACCAGGACTGGAAACCAGGTAGCTTTAAAGTGATGCAGAGATTTTCTGTTCTGTTACTTTCTGATGATATACTACAAGGCACATTCCAAACCTGCTAAGTTTATTTTACAAAGCATATTCAGGAAATGAGTTTGTAGAGAAAGGTAGCTAGTAAAAATGTATTTCAACTTTGAAGTTTAACACCTAGTTAACCTCTTTTTCAGTCTGTTAAAAAATACCTAATCTCAGCAGAACAGAGTTTCTGGTCAGCTTTTGGAGCACAGCTCTGCTTTTTGAATATTGTGGTTTTTGGGGGAGTGGTAGATAGTATTTATTATGCTTGCCGTCTATGAAGCTTTTCGACTCTCCTAAGAATCATACTGAGAAATAATTAAGTATGGTTTTGGATTTTGTCCCATAACAAGTATAACTTGTACTAACAGTACTAACTTGTACAATTAATAAATCTATAGAAGTAAAAAGACAACAACAAAAGAACAACAACAAAAAAAACTACAGTGAAATTATTTCACCATTTGTTCATGACTAAAAAAAAATAATTTATGAATGCACTTGAATTTACCTGTCCTAAGTTGCACCATTCAAGTGCAGCAGATTAGTTTGACCACTAAACATGAGCCATTTGTTTTAAAGTTTGGCTTGCCTTTTTTTTTTTTTTTTTTTTTTTTTTTTTTCCCCTTCATTCGTTCACTGGTTTTTAATTAAAACAAACAAACAAAAAAAACCTTTATATTTAGGAAGAAACTTTAATGTTTTGAGCTTTCCATCTCGAAATCTAATATGCAAGTTCTTTGAATGGTAAATTACAGTGATAAAATATACTTTCACTGTTGGTAAATCATTCCTTTTTCCTTCAGAATGAATTGTAAGTTTAGAATTAAACAGCTTGATTCAGGGTGTACAATTTTAAGTAGCTGTATAAGGAAAGGAATTTGAGAAGCACTGAGAAGTGGAAAAACTTTTGGTTACAATGTGAAGACAAGCTGTGTGGATGATTAATATTCAGGAAGGCCAATGAAAATTTAATTCAACTAACTCAGGTTAGTTGAATCTCATCTCATTTTCTTTTGCAGTTCCTATATAAACACTATTTTCATCTCTCTGGTAGTTCATATCAGCTAATTCCTGTACAACTACAGTTGCTGACAGTAGGAAAAACATTGTCTTTGCTTTTATAAGTACTCTTTGAAGCCTACAGAGCAGAATTGGCACAGACTGTTAGTAATAATTGAAATTACTTTTCTGAAAGTAACTTATCTCATCCTAACACACCTTACATTTTTGTCTGCTGTAATTTTCTTTCTTATATCCCTTTCTGGAAATAAAAAGAAAGCTATAGTGAATCAGTGTAGAGTGCAGGTCTCATTAAAAGCTGTTTCAACACTGTGCATAGGATGTGTTGGGAAATACACACAGAATGAATATTAATTTGTAATGTGTGCTGGGAGTGCGAGAATGATCCATTTCAGAAGAATTTTGGCTTTGATTATTTAACATATTCCTTCTGTTTTTACTGACCAAAAAAAAAAAAAAAAAAAAAAAAAAAAATCTGTAGAATTGTGTATTCCTACAGGATTGTGAAAAGTCCTCTATATTTTAAAACAATTGTTAGAAATTGATTAGCAGGAATCTGTGCTTACTAGAGGATGATAACTGTTCTTTTCAGTACAACCAGCAGGCACATTTCTGTAGTCTTATTTATTTATTTTGTCTGAAAATAAAATTTAAATGTTTCTGCCAGAATGCATATTAAAGAGAAGATTTTTATTTGTTTATTTATTTATTTTAAATCAATCTCTGGTAAGTGTGTGTGAAATCTGCTTAAAACAAGTCATTCCTTTTTGTTTGCCATGGAAGCTTGTAGTGGATTTCAGTAATCAGAGAAATTGCAGCAACTAGAAAGTTAGAGCAAAAAAATAGGTGGATAGTAGCAATATGTTAATCTATGAGGGTTTTTTGTTTGTTTGTTTTTTAAGTTTCTAAGGAATATCTGTTGCTTCCACTTCCTTCTTAATAAATTGAGAAGCATTTTTTTAAAAAACTCACAGAAAGATGAGCTTCAATTTGTTACTGCTGAGAATAAGTCAGTATATTTTTATTATGTTCTTGCTCACTCTGACCAGGTGAGTTTTTGTGTTTGAGGCAGAATTTAGTGGAATCTCAGACAGAGAGGGGCTGAGATTTTCCCCTCCGGGCACAAGGTGCAGTTGCTGCTCCAGGGCTTGACTCTCTTGAGACATGAGCAGAATTCAGCCTTGAAGGGTGGGACTGAGCCACATTGCTCTCATTCGACTGCTCAAAATGTTGACTTATTATTGAATTATTATTGACTTATTATTGAATAGGGATACCCCATTACCACCACATCTTAAAATGCTTTGGCTTCTATTTTTTATTTTATTTTTATTTTCTTGTGTAACTTGATGTGATGGATATGCTAAGTCAATTGACTTAACTGTGCTTTAATCATGTTTTAGTATTTTTCTACCTTTTTTTTTTTTTTTTTTTTTTTTTGTCACAAGGAATCATTGTAAAATGATGTAATTTTCTAAGCTTTCCATGCCATATAACCAGATAATAAAGATTAAATACACACAGGACAGAGTAAAAGGAGACAAGTGAGTACTTGAAGATTTTGTTCATTATTATGTGCAGACTTTATAATTAACTCGTTATTTAAAAACAATGTAGCATCCCTTGATGGACAGTGCCTATTTAGGATAACTGCTGAAAATAATTTTTAGAGATTGTGCTTCCTGACACGTAACGTGATATACGCTTACTGTGTTCAAATGTCCTGAAAAAGGAAACACTTCATGCTTGGTCACATATGTATATATTAAAAGATATGATGTTTTCATAAAGTGTCACTATCCAGTGTTATAGTACTGTCTGCAAATTTGAAGAAATAATCTTCCTTTGCTCAGTGGACAGTAATTTCAGCATGTGTCAAGTGTACTTTCTGTTTGGATTTTGAGTAGGAAGCACTATGGATCTCACAGTGAGGTTTTTATTATGGGGCACACAACAAATGAACAGCAATACCAGGAGTACTTACTGCGTTGATGTGCTCTTTATTTAGAGATGTGTATACCCTATGCAAAATGTTTTTGAACAGAAGATTTACTAAGAGAGAGACTCAATGAAGCCTGCAAATACAAACCAGGGTGTGAAGGTTTCCTAACCAGAGTCCTCTTGGACAATCCATCGGACATGTAGTTTTCTTCAAAATCCATGTTCTTTTTCTCTGCACAGATTGCCTCTTGAAGACAGCCCACATCTTTAAGTCTGTGACTTTGTGTGTGTGTGTTCTTAGTAGTGTACTTGAAAAGATACACTGTGGTAGTATGTCGACCCTATGCAGTAGGACTTCAGATAGTCATAAATATAAGTATTCATCTCTTTGACAATATTTGTGAGGAATTATTTTAAAAGATTACTATATAAAGTCAGTGGTTCTTTTGGTTTTCCTGTGCAGGCCATGTAAGACAAGTAATCCTCACTTTACATGGAATCCTTATGTGTGCTTCTAATTTTGCTACCAGCCAAAATGTAAACATGGATTTTCAAGAAAGGCCTAAATTTGTACTACCTTAGTCTTATTTGATCATTTATGCCAAAAGCAACCAGAGCAAAACTGTGCTAAATCAGATTATAGCCTTTTGTTTTCCATTTGCATGGTTGTATTTCACTTTGTAAAGCACAGTGTGGAGTGGAGGCATTTAGTAAATACTGATGTACTCCAGCATGTCTGAGACCCTGTATTAGCTCTCAGGAGCAGAAAAGAGATTTATATGAGCTGTCATAGTATTAATATTAGTAACGATTTCTCCCTCAGCACTCTGAGAATTAAGTTGCTTGTCCTTTGAATATAAAGTACAACAAAATAGAACTTTATTGAAAGGCAATATGAAGTTTTAGGTTATGAAAAAAAGTGTGTCAGTGGTTAGAGAGCTGATTTCCTCCAAGCCATTGTAGTGGGATTTTCCTAGACATCGTTATGCCCTTATAATTTAGTCTTCCATCATTGTGCACGTGTTAATTATTGATAGGTAGCTTAACTTATCTTTGTATTCATTCTAGAAAGAGAAGACACCTTTTGTTTTCTCATTTGTTAACTGCAGTTACACTGCTGTGGTTCATTGCCTGGTTTTGGAAGATGTAAAAACAGAAAGAGTGGAAATAGTTCAGGACTCACAGCATCATACCATTACAAAATATAACAATTCCCACTGGTGCAAATATGAATTTTATATGTAAGGAAGAAATGTGTATTTGCAGGGTAAGCCCTGCAAACATTTTTTTTTTTTTTACCATATGCTCACATATACAATATAAATGCAACTTCTCTTTATGTATGTTCAGTGATGAATTCAGGCTGATTCTATTAGTTCATAGAAATCTTAACCAAGAAGTTCACAAGTGTTTTCCAGCTAATTTTGATTTCCTTGGTTTTAGTTTATTCAGATGTTAGGGTTTTTTTGTTGTTGTTGTTGTTTTGTTTCATCTTTTGTTGTGATCCCTTTCTTCTAAAATGTTTGGGGATCTGATGATCTCAGATTGATTACATAGATACGAAAGAATTCAAAGTAACAAATCCATTTATAACACTGATACTCAGATGTCGTCTCTGGAGAATATCCCTAGTCTCTAGAATAAATTTTATTTTACAATGGTATTTTCTGACATAGGATTTTACCTGCAGAATGTACCTTCTTATGTTGATACTTTCTTATTTGTATCTGTTCTCCACCAGAACAGTTATTGCTATTCCTTACTGTGCTCAATCCAACAAAACTTACTGGGAGCAGGAGGGCCATGAGGCTGATCAGAGGGCTGGAGCACCTCTCCTGCAAAGACAGGCTGAGGGAGTTGGAGTTGTGCAGCCTGGAGACGAGAAGGCTCCAGTAAGACCTTAGAGCAGCCTTCCAGTACCTAAAGGGGGCCTACAGGAAAAGTGGGGAGGGACTCTTTGTTAGTGATAGGGCAAGGGGAAATGCCTTTAGAGTAAAAGAGGGTAGATTTAGATTAAACATTAGGAAGAAATTCTTTATTCAGAGGGTGGTGAGGCACTGTTACAGGCTGCCAAGAGAAGCTGTGGCTGCCCCATCCCTGGAAATGTTCAAGGCCAGGCTGGATGGGGTTTTGGGCAACCTGGTCTGGTGGGAGGTGTCCCTGCCCATAGAAGGGAGTTGGAACTAGTTGGTCTATAAGATCCCTTCCAACCAAAACCGTTCTGTGATTCTATGATTTATTTCATGTTTTTCTACCTTTCAGATATTGTTTTCTGAAATATACTTTCTTAGTGTACTAACTGAAGTATTTTTGTCAGTGCTTTGTAAACAGCAAAAAAGGGATTCTTACAAAAGGGGAAAGTCTTAGTGTATTGTTCCTGTTGCTTGGCATGAATATTGTAAGGAAAATTTCCAATCAACTTGTGCATGGGAACAGTGCCCACACAGCAGATGGCTATGGGTATAACCATACAGAAGACTATGTCCATGCATTGAATGTGTTTACTGAGGACAGATTTCCCAGGTTAGAATTTCATGTATCTGCAACTTCTGTGCCAATGAATATGAGAATATGCTACTGTTACTCATCTTCGCAAAAAGTCTAGCTTTTTAACGTTTTTCTTATTTGCATAAAGTCTTCCATCAAAATAAAAAAACTTTTTTTTTGTGTTGACTTTATTGCATATGGGATGAACAAGGATTATTATTCTTATTTTTTTCCAGTTCTTACACGGGACATATAAATAGTAATTAAAAGAGGTAAATGTATTATCAGCTAACAGAAGGTGGGCCATTACATAAATTTAACATAGCTATTTGTGCCTAAATTGACATAGCGAATAAATGAAAGTGAGATTCACTGGTTCCCCAGCTTTTTCTTTAATTTATTCTGATAAAGGACCATTTTATAATCAGGTCCTACAGCGCTTATTTGTATCATTAAGTTACTTGCTCACATGTAAACATTTGTGGAATACCACTATTGATTTGCTTCATATAAGTACATTCTTTTGCTTCTTTCTGGAGAAACTTTCATCATACTCATTTATTTCAAAATGCTGTGTGTCTGTCAATAAAATCAACAACCAGTTCCAGGAGAATCTATTCTAGTCTTTGTTCCTGAATCACTTTTTTCTTATCAGCTACCCATGAATGTATAATTTGAAAGAAACAAAAGTATTAAACCTATTTTGCAGTCCTGGTCAAATGAAATAACAGGTGGTTTAAAAATCATAAAAATAATGGAAACTGACTACAGTGTTTGAGTACAAAGTTTTAAATAATATATATATATGTAGAGATAATGTCCCTATATTTGAAACTACATGCCAAGTAGCACTAGGATGATTAACTGATATTTCTTATCAGATGATTATTGATGTCAGACCTATCCTATATAAATAACATTGTTTAAAATATTATTTTTTACCTTTAATTTCAATGTAATAGAAATAATACTTTAAAATGTTTTTTTGCTTGCAATTCTTCTGTATTTTAGAACTTTTTCAACTTGGGCTGTTGCAATTTTAAAACGTATTTAAAATATCTTTATTACTGTTATTAAAAAGACTACATATCTAAGGATGAAACTCTTTGATAGATTGAATTCTGGAGGGAAAAAAAAATAAAGTTGAAAATATGGTGTTCCTTTATTCCTTAGGGGAGAGGAAGCAGTGTCTGCTATTTTCTTATATATTCAATATTATTGATCTTCACTGTTCTTTATGCTGGTGAGAATGTCAGCATTTGGGAGAATGGAAATCTCATTGCTTCTGCAGTATTTGTTGCAGAACAGCCAAGTAGCAATACTTCGAATCCAGAAAGGCTTGGTTCCCGCCAGCAAGAGATAACTGTATTGTGTAAACAAAGGCAATGTGTAGGAGGTTTTCTTCTAAAACCCCATGCAGCCCACAGACTAGATTTATTTTGGAGTACAGGAACATCTGCAAACATTCAATTGGGCAGAAAGTATATTCCAACTGTTACCGTTTTATTTTCTGTCTGTCTTTTAGAGGGTTAGCAGACGTTGATTGACTTCAGAAAGCAGTTCCATACCTGTTCCATATTCTCTGAGTAAATCTTCTCACTAAATAAGTTAGAGTAACTTAGGAAATGCATGGTTTGCTTTAAGATAGGGTTTTTTCATAGCATTGTTTGACCTTCAGCTCTGAAAACAATTTTATAATTTCAATTTTGCTGGATAGTGCATGGTACCTAGAGAGGTCACAGGGAGGTTGTAGGTTCAAAGCATTCCAATTTGAGACATGATATAGGACCAAGGATTTCAGACATATTTTTCAAATTTCTTTTCCTTTTACTGCTTGTAGTGTATATACATTGTGAACTGATTCCATCCTCTTCTCTGCAGAAGGTGTTTGTTCTAAAGGGGTCTTACAAATGATACTGTGTTCAGTTGCTCATAACAACTTGTTCTTTTTTTTTACATTTTATGGTTCTCATACTAACAGAATCAATAGCAAAGCTCCCCCTTCTTTTTACATTAATCATTAACACTATACAATATGTAATCTGGGCTGCAACAGAATTACTTAGATTCAATTAAATCTTTGTCAGTTTAGCAAGCTATATATATATATTTTCTTGGTTTTCCTAACAGCAGTATCAGTTTGTTTCCTTTGTTAGACAAATTCTAGTCTATTTAGTAAATATCCCTATTTACCAAATATTTAAGATGTTAACAGTATTCAATATTATTTTAATAAAATGAACAATGTTTAGCACAGCTAACCTAAAGTTTACAACCTAAAGTAATTTGAATAACTGAATGTCACTTTGTCTAGAGTAAACCATTTGCAGCAGCACTTGCTTTTCCAAAAGAAGGCAGAGTGAAAACTCCAAATGTTATGTTGATAAATGTCTCGTGTAAACCTATTGCATGTGTGTGGATAAGACATCTAGATACTGACATTCTCTTAACATTATTTATATCTGCAGCAAAAAGCAAATGATAAGTGCACTCAAGTGCACAGAAAGTTAAGTGTTTAAGATGGCAGCTTAAAATGAGATCTATGTACTCAGAGGAGAAATAGCCTTTAGGCAGTTCAAAGCAAGAACTGCAGAGGGCAGAATTGAAAGAATAATTCTTCTTTTCATTGAAAACATGGAGAGTTTTATTAAAGGGATTCAAGTTTCAATCTGCTCATTTTTCACTTTACTTTCTTTGAATTTGTCTGTGATTAGAAATGATCATAGTAAAATATTTGGTTGGGATAATATGCAAATTAGTTCATCTGCCAGTGACCTTGTAGATATTATGAAACCTTCACATGCAAATACCTGACAAAATAATAATAATAATAATAATAACAAATTACAAACAGTGAAAAGACAATTCCAACCAGGCAGAAAATTAGAGTATCTGCCAAAATAGCACACTTAAATTCAATCAAGAAACCTTGAGGAAAAGTAGTAAAATATATAATGTATATATGGTAATATATATGATATATATGGGAAAAGAAGGCATTTCTGTACTATGCAGGCTGAAAAAAATGTCTGTCACATCATTTGCCTGAAGAAAAATAATCTTTTATATTCCTTCAACTTTTTAATAATTTCACTTCAATTATGATGTGGTTTAAAAATTCAGCTTTAGTTAATCTACAATTTCAGCTGCTGTGATGCATTATAGTGCGAAAACAAATATGTCACCCCCTTTTTATCTTCTAATGTATATTTTGTCTGCTGTTCTGACACGTAAGACTTGTATCAGAGCTATCTAAAAAGAAAACCTTCTGGTACAGTTTTCTTTTAAATACTTAAATGTAGTCAATGTAAACATTATCTCATTTAAATGAATTTTCTGTTTACACATGCAAATTTTAACATAATAATTGAACTACCAGTATTTACACTGAAGTGTCAACAGTTCTCCAGGATAATCCTTTCAGAGATACTTTAAAGCCATAATATCAATTTTCTCACGTTTGATTTATTTTCAAAAATGTGTGACTTTCAAATGATGATATCATGGGAAATAACCTGATCTTGCTGCTGCATTATTTTTCCAGGGTTGCGTATGTGAACAAGTGTGTGATATTTCCTTGTGGCTGTTGTAAAGAAAGAGTAAAGTTCTTGTTACTAGCCAGTAAATGGACTGCTCTTCCAATGGGGTGTAAAAATTGCATTCTTGAAGCGGTCCAGAATCCCAGTGTGTGAAACACTCCTCATGTGTGTTTCCTGTAAGTTGGAATTTTTGTTATGGTTGGCACATCACAGACATCCTACATCAGTCTTTTCAACAATGGTAAAATCACATTTCTGTCTGTTTTCAGCCACACTAACAAAAGCTACGAACTTTGTTGAAAAATAAATTGCATTTCCTAAGAGTTCTCTGAATGCTTCCCCACATTTTATATTATAATAGCAAATAGAGAATCATCATCCACACTGCAGGGACCAGGCAGCTCAGCAGCAGAAGGAGGCTATAATTTACTCTAAGGCAAGGAACAAAATTACCTAACAGTTACCAGGCGTATATCTTACAAGCACAGCAAGAATAGGAGAACAAAGTTTGATTGTTTTTATTTTAGTATATTTTCTGTATAAGGCAGAACAAAGTGAGCTGTAAGAATGGATTGCTAAAAATATAAATAATCTTGTACCAGAGCTTAAAAAAATCAGTAAAACTCTGATGTGGATTTAAGCTTTGGACCCCCTGATACAGAGTTGATCAGATGTGAGGTTCTATTTAGTACAACCCCAGAAAGCAAGGCTGGTCAGTGAAAATATCCTTATCCTTTCTAGTACAGGATTTCTGCTTTGTGTTGTGATGGTATTACAAGCCAGCATGCAGTGATTAAGTCTTTTTTTTTTTTTCTGTATAATTTAATTTCAATTTTTATTTTGAATTTTATTTATAAATATACTGACTGCCAAGATATTGGTGGACATGTATATGCAGAAAGTCTTAATATAATTAGCCCAGCATTTTCTGAACTCCTTGTGTTGGGTTTTGCCCTTGAGGAAGTAGCAGTGAGCCCTCTCTCCACAAATGACATTGATAATGAATAATTTGGTTGTAGCTTAAAGCTTAGACAATGTATTGCAGGGATTCTGTGATCTATAAGGTGTACTGCTGAAGACATAAGAAGTATTTACTGATTATGTTTACCGTTACCATTTAGAAATGTTAGACCTCACCTAGGCAAATAGGCAAATACTAACAGGTAGAAAAAAAAAGGGCGGGGGGGGGGGAAGGGCAAGACGAAGATACATAGAGACATTGTACAGCTTTTATAGATCAACAATAAGAAAATATGGGTATTGACTGAAAAAAAAAAAAAAAAGAAGTAAATGAAAATGATTGGTCTCGACTCTAGTATACGGCAATAGAGAAGAAAGAGCAAAGGAAAAGAGAAAAGAAAAGAAAGAGCAAAAAGAAAAGCAAAAGGGAAAGTCAAGCACAGAACAAATTGCTTACACCTATGTGAGAAAAGGTACAAATTTATGTAGCCAAAGCCTTTTTCTTGGAACAAATGTTAGCAGAGCATAGCCAGAAAACAGACATGGATTATATTTGAGAAGCAGGCTGTGGGAGGATACAGACCTTTTATGTTGCTTCAGATTGTGGGAAATGGTAGCTCCACATTAACACTACATGTATGCATTTGTATGTTTGTTTATGATTCTATATATATATATACACAAATATACAAATATGTATATGTGCACTAATGTACACGTGTCTGTATGCATGTGTGGAGAGTTGTCTAGGGATCTAAATCTGCTGCAGATATTCATTTTCATATATATATAAATTATTTTTATTGTGCAGATCTGTTTGCTATGGTTGTATTAAATTCATTTATGTTGTTACTCCCTTCTGTGTCTTTAGTGTGATTGTATTTTTAGACTAATGAAGGAAAGAAAACCTGAGCACTTTAAGGTAAAGTTTAATCAGGTAGTTGAAGAGACTACGCAAAATAATTTGGAAGCAAAGACACAGGCTAGAAGACCAAAGAGCTCTTTCCAGTCATAGGTGTTAAATTCCATCATAAGGCTCAGTTGCTTCCTGCTGTTTGCTTTGTAACATAAAACTGGCAGAAATGTAGGCACAATATTCTTACTCTTCTCTTAAAAAGGTAAACTAACATACATGCATGAAACTGTTGTTAGTTTTAGTCTAAAATCTATAATCTGGGCATAGTAATGCATCTTTTACAAATAAACCATTAATGAAATGAATAACAAAACTAATGTCAACAACTATGATGGAGCTTTGCTGCATCAGAAAGTATCTCCACTAATTTCATTAGAACTTAAAGCCCTTGTATAGTTATCTATATATATGTCCATATCTACTGCACATTGTTAGGAAATGGTGATATTTCTAAAAGCAATCCTTTTGTTCTGCATGGTAAAGAGAATCAGACAGGGAGATTAGTAATATTCACTGAACATGGGATGCTTCAATAAGAAGTTGTATCAACAAAGATTGATTTTGAGACTAGTGGAATATTTAAATTTTTATTCTGCCTCTTGGTCCCCTATTATAAATTGAAATAAAGAAATACTTCAGCTATGCAGGTGTGTGACATACCTTTCAAATATCTTATTTCTTGTACATGGATTTTCTGTTGAGTGTGTTGATACTAGTCACCTTCTCTGAAGCATCCACTGCAAATGTGCCATCTTAAAATAGATATTATAATAAAAATATTCTCCCCCAATAAATAAACCTTTTTCTGTATTGCTATACCACTTCAAAACTTTGTACTCTGATTTGTCTGTGTAAGGTTATAGCCTTATTTACCTTCACTGTCCTACTAGTGGTATGCTTTGGTCTTGTCTTCCTTGTTTTGAGGTGCTTCTCCCTCTGTTTTTGAAGAATTCAGTTGGGACTGACAACTTTTTCATAGAGTTTTAAAAACAACATGTTTTGTTTCTCCCTTGTTGATTTTCACAAACTAGATATGGTCCACCATTAATGCATTCTCATCTGAGTGTATTTACACATAGCGCTTTTGGAAGTAATAAGCACTTTGTTTCATCTAGCATATAAATCAGTAAATACATAAACAGGTACAGATTTATGACTATGGTTTGGAAAACTGTTGTGCTTAATACACAGTTCAGCAAGCTTTATCTGAATGTCACAGAGGACATTGAATATATCTGTAATAACAAGGTCATTTTTTATATAATTAATAGGTTGGAATTTCTTTTGTACCAGAGTTTCAAATAACTTCAATTCTCCTAATCAGGATTATTGGATATGGAGTGGGTGTCCTTGAAACATGCAAATTATCTTATGAAATTCAGTCATGCGGATATTAAGTGTAGGCTGATATCTCCTTCTCAATGTGAATATTTTAGTGGATAACATTTATCTTGGAGACATATTGACTCTTTAGCAAGTAGCACAAATTTCAAAGTGTTTATTCACATTACTGATATTAGTGAAGCCATCTTTGGTAGAGTAAATGGGAAAACTCACTGCTATCATTGAGTTAAATATTTCAGTCTTTAAAACTTCCAGACATCACTATTCACAGGTTTTATCTCACACTTTAACTAGTCACTGTCCTACAGCTTTGCCAGGCATACTTGTGCTACACTTTGTTAATGGCGCTTTGTTTTGCTCTGACTGTAAAAGGCATAGAAGCAGGCAAATACTTTCACAGAATCACAGAATGGTTGAGGCTGGAAGGGACTGCCTCTCTTCTCCAAGACCAGCTCTCTCAGCCTCTCCTTGTGTGAAAGATGCTCCAACCCCCTAATAATCTTGGTAGCCCTTGCTGGACTCACTTCAGGAGTTCCATGTCCCTCTTTTACTGGGGAGCCCAGAACTGGACACAGTACTACAAGTGTGGCCTCACCAGGGCTGTGTAGAAGGGCAGGATCACTTCCCTCAAACTGCAGTGCACCCAGGATACCACTGGCCACAAGAGTGCATTGCTGGCTCATGGTTAACCTGCTGTCTACCAGGATTCCCAGGTCCTTCACAGGGCTATCTTCCAGCAGGTCAGCCCCAACCTGTACTGGTGGTTGGGTTTATTCCACCATAGGGGCCCTTGCCTATGTTTAATTTCATGAGATTCATTTTCTCTCACCTCTCCAGCCTGTCGAGGTCCCTATGAATGGCAGCACAACCCTCTGGAGTATTAGCCACATTAGCAAACTTACTAAAGGTGCATGCTGTTCCATCATCCATGGTAATTGATGAGTAAGATCAACAGGAATGGACCTACTACTGTCCTCTGGGGGACACTGCTAGCTACAGGTCACCAACTAGACTGACCACAGCCACCTGAGCTCTGCCATGCAGCTGTTTCTCAACCTACCTCACTGTCAACTCATCCATCCCACACTTCCTGAGCTTGTTGTGAGGATGTTATGGAAAACAGTGTTGGAAGCCTTGGTGAAGTCAAGGTAGACTACATCCACTGCTCTCCTGCCTCATCTACCCAGCTAGTCATTCCATCACAGAAGGCTTTTAGATTGGTTAAGCAATCCTTTCCTTTCCTTTCCTTTCCTTTCCTTTCCTTTCCTTTCCTTTCCTTTCCTTTCCTTTCCTTTCCTTTCCTTTCCTTTCCTTTCCTTTCCTTTCCTTTCCTTTCCTTTCCTTTCCTTTCCTTTCCTTTCCTTTCCTTTCCTTTCCTTTCCTTTCCTTTCCTTTCCTTTCCTTTCCTTTCCTTTCCTTTCCTTTCCTTTCCTTTCCTTTTCCCTTCCCTTCCCTTCCCTTTTCCCTTCCCTTTTCCCTTCCCTTTTCCCTTCCCTTTTCCCTTCCCTTTTCCCTTCCCTTTTCCCTTCCCTTCCCTTCCTTTTTTTTTAATGGGAGCGATGATCTTAGTATCTCAAGAACCTTCATCTACACATCTTTAAAATAATAATAATAATAATAAAAGTAAAAGGATCAAGATTGCTTTTCTTCTCTAGGATGCATTGCTTGTAGAATTAAAAGAACAAAGTGACTTATACTGTTTCTAACCATAAAGAATGCGTTGTTCTGCTGGATTTGTAGCACTAAAGCATTGAAAGAAATAGCTTTACAAAGGATTCAGATACATTATTATTGGATTTAAGCAAACATAAAGAACAACTGTGGCTGTATAACAAATGATAGAAAGATCTTTCCTGGGACAGAGTTGTTTGTCCTACACAGTTCTGTTCATCACAGAATAGAAGCTTGATGACTGCTTAAACAATTCTTGTGCTTCTGAATTTTGCTTAGTGCTGTTGTTTGTGATCAGTCTTCACCTGTTCATATGACAAGAGAACTGTTGAAAGCCATTTTAGTATGAGCTGTTACAGTCTGAAATATCTGTGCCTAGAGTAGTCTGAGCTTGGTTTGGGAATTCTCTCAGGAAAAAAACAATGCTAGTAGAAGGATTAATTTTGTTTCAGATAAGTTTTTACATTGTTTAAGTTTACATTTTGAGTAGTTAATTAGACTTCCCAATTTTAGAAGATTGACAATAAAGCTGTTTTGAATAGCATGAGCATAGATTATCATCTGCTGTGGTAATCATGCTTGGACCTTCTGGGGAAAATTCCCTGTAATTTGGTAATTTGTAAATTAATTAAACTTCTACTGTCTAATTTGGTTTTGGAACAAGTAAGAAATCCAGTCTAAGCAATATATTGACAAATCATTGTTTTCTTGTTCACAAGAGGTTCTATCTGAACTCAAGGAAAAAGTTTTTTAGTGTGTGGGTGACAGAGCACTGGCACAGGTTGCCCAGAGTGGTTTGTGGAGTCCCCCTCATTGAAGATCTTCAAAAGTCATCTGAATGTGGTGCTGAGCAACCTGCTCCAGGTGACCCTGCTTGAGCAGGGGGCTTGAACAAGATGACCTCCAGAGGTCTTTTCCAACCTCAACCCTTTTGTGATTCTGTGATCTGTGTAAAATAGGGAATGTTTTTAATATTTGAATAATTTTGAATTTTTGAATATTATTTTTGAATAATTTTGATTCAGCGGAAGATATTTGTTATATGTAACATCTCTAAACAAGAAATTTCTTGGTGTAGCTTTTTCATTCCCTATTAGAACTATCTTTCATTATCAAGATCTTTATAACCAAGCTATTTTAACAATAGTTACTTGGTTAGAAAGTTGGAGAAGTAACAAAATGTGTATATGATGGCAGAGTTTGAATTGCCTAACTGCAAAATCTTTCCATAATAAATAGGTGTCAGTATAGGAAAGAGCAAGTAATTTAACCACCTGAAAATCATCAAGATAGAATGCTGGAATAAAAACTGGTAAACAGCAATAGTGTAAACAAACATGAAAACTAAGATTATGCATTACCAAACTTAAAAGAAACAATGTAAATAAAATAAAATTTAAATATATTAGAAGCAGGATTAGACTATGATCAAATCAATTATAGTAGGCCAGATAATCAAATCTTAAGGGCTTGATTACATATGGAGTTTTTACTGATTAAACCTCTCAAATTAACTCCACACACAGTGTTCTTATTCCATAACTGTACCATTTTCTTTTAATCTTAGCTGATTTTGATGGCACTGGACATTCAAGCATTATGATATCTGTATATAAAATGATCCAGTGGTAGTTAACAAACTCTATGGTAAACACAGAAGTAGAGAGAAATCAGAGTTAGCTTTCTATTGATTGTAATCCCAAATAAATTGTTCATGCAGCTAAGCAAAATCTGTAAGTTGGAACAGGTATTAAGTGTTAATACCTTATCTAATTTCCTCAGCATTTGAAGTCAGTCACAACTTTAAGTAGAGGATGTTCTGAATTTCAGTGATGTAGCAGAAATATTCAGGCAAATCTTTTATTAAATATATATTTATAGAGAGAGAGACTTTACTCATGCTTTCTGGAAAGTATGTATATGACAATTACAGCACAGAATCTGTACCACCACTAAAACTGGTGGTACTATATTTAATGTCTTAGGATATAGAGATGCAGAATACTCTTTTGTGTGAATTCCTTTGTTTTGTAGTAATTAAGACAGAGAAAATATATACATACATGTGAGAAAAGAACAAACAAAACAAAACATCCAACAATTACATTTTAATGAACTTGAACCAAATGTCTGTTTTCCCTTGAGCTATGAGGCAAGAACTATTACACCACTTTAATGAACAGAACTGCATTGTATTCACTGATCACTAATTTATGTAACTGCCAAGCTTATTTTTATTCATTTATTTCAAAAGGAAAAAAGCAAAACAAAACAAAACAAACAAACAAACAAAACAACAAAAACAGTTTTTTCAGTGTCTCTTGAAATGAGCATTTTAGCATGTTCATAATACTTCTGACACGTGATCTAAACTTCACTGATTGCAGCTTTCAGATAAAACAACAACAACAACAACCAGTTCTTTTTGGTAAGGGCAAATCCTTAAGTTTTGTTTTTCTTTCCATTTTCTATGCACATTTGTTGCAAAACAAGCAAGGCATTAAGGAACTACTTCCAGACTCACTTAAGTCAATGTCCTTATGTTTCAAATTCTACTTTCAGAGAGACATATTCAAATATGCAAAACCACTACCAATAACAACAAAATCCATGAAGCCCAGTTATAAAGGTGTCTTCAAATGTTTTGTTCTGGTCAATCCAGTTGTACATCTTTCACTTCATAGTCCTAAAGACTTTTGATGAGATGCCCTTAGGAGTTAATGGCCATATGTGTGTTGAAAAGGAACTAAATAAAATTCAGCACCTGACAGTTAAATCTTGTGTACATGATCAAATTATTACTATTTTATTATTATAAGAATACTTAAGTGTGAAATTTAGTTTACGAATGTCGTAGTTTAAGCCGGCCCACAGCTATACACCACACAGCCATTTGCTCACCCTCCCCCCTCCCTCTCTGGGATGGGGGAGAGAAATGGGAAAGTGAAGCCTGTGAGTAGAGATAAAGACAATTTATTAAGACAGAAAAATAATAACAACAACAACAATAATAATAATAATAATAATAGTACTACTACTAATAATGTGTACAAAACAAGTGATACACAATGCTCACCACCTGCTGACTGATGTCCAGCCTAACCCCGAGCAGTCTGGCCCCACTCCCCCGGCTAGCGACCCCTATATAGTGTTCAGCATGACGGCAGATATGATGGTATGGAATACCCCTTTGGCTAGTTTGGGTCACCTGTCCTGGGTCTGTCCCCTCTCAGCTCCTGCTGTACCCCCAGCCTGCCCATTGGCAGGACAGAGCAAGAAGGTGAGACGTCCTTGGCTTGGTGTAAGCACTGCTCTGCAACAATTAAAACATCAGCATGTTATCAGCGCTCTTCTCATCCTAAGCCAAAACATGGCCAAAACTACAAACTACTAGGAAGAAAATTAACTCTGTCCTAACTGAAACCAGGACAACGAAATATGTCAGCATTTTTTTTTTTGTTAGTCTGGTGAAAAGTTCATGGAAAGATAGTCTCCCTGACATTTTTGGTTTGTGGGTTGTTCTTCTTTCCTTTATTTATTTTTTTCTTTCTTTAGCAGGATGGAAAATTGTTTAAAACAGTGGCAGCTACTCAAAATCTGTAAGATTTCAGTGGTGTGCGTCATTGTCTGAGATGCATAGCATGGTTTTCTACCAACCTTTGTCCACTTCCATACAGTTAATATTCATATATTCAAATTTCTGTCTTCATATTTTTAAGTTCTGATGATCCCGTATATTAGTGACGGTCACAGTATAAAAACTGTGGGAGGTTTTTTTCTATATAAATAGATGATTGGATTAGAGTTAAATTATTCTCAGAAGTTTTTACTGAATGTGGAAAATAACATTAAGATCATGTCTGAAGGACTGCTTTGTTTGCAAGCTGATTGGATCATCTTAAGTGCAACACACACTGAGTTTCAGATGAGAACATTGATTTTCCAGAAAAAAAGTCTAGAAGGATATTTCAGGACTTGTGATTTTTAAGTGTTTTCATTAAAAACTCTTGACTGGTTTTGTCCTCTGTAATGATAAAGATTATTTTAACAAATGTGGAAGTAGCATGCAGGGAAAAATGAAATTGAATTACACCACAGTATTAATAAGAAATAAAAGCTTTAATTATTACACCATTTTAATGAACAGTGTATGCAGTGCTAACTTTAGTTTTGAAAACCTCCTACTGGTTATTGTCACTGCATCAGGCAAAATGCAGGATTCTCACAGTGTGATGGACCATTAGTTTGAGAAATGTCAATAATGCAGATAAAGATTGTTTGTAAGTTGGTGAATTAAAATAATTATGAATTAGTAGGACTCCTAGATATTTTCTGCAGCTGCTTAAAACTGGCAGCTTACATTTCATGATTTTTCTTGGAGAGGATATTGCTGGTTAGAAATTCTGGAATTTACATGAGATTTTTTTTTTCCTCTGAGATCGATAGACCTAATGTTGATTCTTCTACCTAAATAAGAAAACTCTTCAGAACTTTTATATCTATAGCTAACTGTAATAAATATAACCTGAAGATTAAGCCTGTATCTGTGAACACATGATAGATAAGTTGCACTGTGCCAGAGTATTTGCAGTTGCCTGTTTTTTGTTTGTTTTTGTTTGTTTGTTTGTTGATCTTGTATTTAATAATTTGGGTTTGAGCATCCTGAGAGATTAATTATATGGTTTTACTTTCTTACTGTTGGGAAAACTAATGACTATGAGTGGGCTTGGAGTATAAAGGTATTGTGTGAGTATTAGCAACTTTGTGATAATTCATTTTTTTTTATTTTTTTGACAAAGAACAATTAATTTGTGTCTTTCCCTTCTAAAATATGTGCATTCTCATTCTTTTCTCCTCACAGAAGTAAAAGAGATCTCTTGCCAGGCTCTGTCACTTTCAATTTTGAAAACAACTTTTATTTGGAACTCCAGTAGTATATTAACAGCCATTGTCTCTAAGTTTTGTTGTGCACTTGATAGAGGCAAGCATTGTAACATTGCTTCTGCTAGCTGATTCCTGTCTGCTGATAACCTGGCGCATTGCATGCTTATCCCAGGACAGCCATCCAGAGAAGGGCATTACCTGGGATTCAGACTTGAATTTCAATATTGATGGGGAGCCTATGTGTTTAGTATCTATGCTGTCCATGGAGAGGCTACAAATCATTTAAGTCTTTTAAGACTGGTCTTCTGCAGTTTTTTAAGACTTTCCAGTTTCTACTATGTCATCATCATATCCTTCCTAGTTCCACTGTTCTAGATGCAAACACATGCAGAGCTCTGTTTCTCCATGTGTGTTGCAGAGGAGTGCTATTTTCATCTGCACTCTCAAACAGTTCTAGTCTCCTTCCAGTTACCTTCAGGATCCAGTTAAAAACTTTCATTTTCTCTTTAAAAAAAATTGTAGATGTTCTTGCAAGTTGTCTTTTAGATTCAGGACAAATTCATCATTAGCTTAAGTAGGTATCTTTTTGCTGACTTCAGCTTAGTATAAGGACAATAATAGTCTGGATATTCTCATCCAAAATACAACATTTTATACAAAAAATAATATACAAAAATAACAGTGCCTCCTTTCATTGTTTATGCTGGCATTGTTTTTTGTTGTTGTTTGTTTTTCACCATCTTCTTTCCTATTTTTACATTCAGTATGGCCACTTATTTGTCTAAAAGTCTTCTCTACATTTGTCTTAATCTCATGTTTACCATGTCTGGATTCCTTATAGAAAGAATGATTTTTATTAATTCATTTAATTAGCTCTGAAGCTCATTCCATTCTAGTAAGAGGTGACCTGTGCTATGCCCTCTTCTTTTACTACATTTCACAGAATCAGAGTGACTGGGGTTGGAGGGGACCTCAGGAGATTGCCTAGTGCAACCCCTTCCTGCTCAAACAGGGTCAGCTAAAGCACATTGCCCAGGACCGAGACTACTTGGGTTTTGCGTATCTCCAATGATGCAGACTCCATGGACTCTCCAGGCAACCTCTTCCAGTGTTTGACCCCCTCACTGGGAAAAAAATAATAAAATAAATGCTTTCTTATGTTTAAATTGAATGTGTTTCAGTGTGTCAGTGTATGCCCATTGCCTCTTGTCTTTTTGTTGGGCATTAGCTAGAAGAGTGTGGCTCCATCTTCTTTACCTCCTCCCCCTATCCATCATGTATTTGCACACACTGATATGATTCCTCTGAACCTTCTCCAGGCTGAACAGTCCCAGCTTGCTCAGCATCTCCGTATATGTTGGGTGCTCCAGTCCCTTCATCATCTTTGTGCTCTTTTATGGGACTCACTCCAGTATACCCAGTTCCTTTCACAACCCATTTTGTAGCTGATGTGGTTCAATATCTTCCAGTTAACTAAATCTAACACAAATAAACAAATGACATGCCAGTGTAATAAAGTTACAGGTACCTGTAAACTCATAAATCTTGTTGCCCTGAACCTAGTTTAGGACTTACACTGTTTCCTTTAGTGTCAGTACTTATTAAACTATTATGATTGCAGGGGTTGCAAGCACAATAGGGTAGAGCATTTTAGATTATTAGTTTATATGCCAAAAATGTGGTTTCAGATTGATAAAAAAAGAATCATGATTTGGGCTGATTTTTTTAAAAAGTACTGAGAAAAAATTCTTGTCAAGTCATATCATTTCATTACTTCACCTTCAGAATTACAAGATGTAGCGTCTAAAATCATATTTTGAGATTAAACTTATTGAAAAATAAAAAATAAAAATCAGTATGAAATAAATATTTTATTTGGCTTGAGTGAAATACATTCAGTTCAAAATTACTGTTTGTGTTCTGTTTGGTTTTGGAGAATAAATTGTTCATGTCAGAATGAAGCTTATTTTCTATTCATATTTTAGTCCCATTTTCCAGCAATCTTAAATATGTTGGCACGTTAGTGATTTTGTTTGTGAGCATTTGATTAGGAAATATGATCTTAATTGAGTGTATATCTTTAAACATTTTTGACTCCTTAAACTGTACAGTTTAAATTGGAAAATATTTGCAATTCTTGCCAGCTTAGCAGATGCTTGTAATTGAACAGATTTTTATGGATCTTAAGTATCCCCAATATGTTCAGTTAGCAAAACATGTACTGGGTGACACTGCAGGTTCCAGGTAACTTCTGGGTTATCTGCACCATGCAGACACCCTGGCGAACAGAAGGGTCCTTGTTAAAGACTGTTATAAGGGACAAAAGAAAGTATCATAGCAAAATATATTTACACTTGCAAAACAATTTGAAGCTGACAAGCTGTGGAAAAATTAACTGTGAAAATAGTATAACAGCATGTATAATTTGAGAATTTCAGAGGGTCCATATTAGTAAATCTCTTTCAGTAGAATGAGAGACTTCAAATCTTCCTTCAAACAAACATGTGTACTGTTCATGCAGTGCTGTCACAGTAGCATAAAATTTAATTGCACTCTTTTGACATTCGTTTCTGAGAAGGGACAAAAGCATCCTCAGTTTCAGGATGGGCTTTTTCTGATTTTTATTTTTAATTCTCTTCATTTGTAAGTTTGTTAGGGACCTGTACTAAAGATATCATTTCTCACAGCCCTATGCCTTTTTTTAGACTGTTACCGTAGTCACAGCATGTTTTAAATTTTCATTTCATTTTGTTTCCTACAAACATCTTTTCATAGATCTTGTAAAATGAACACATAGCAGGTATTTACTCTTTATTCTCATAGGAAATGTATCTCATGAGGAATTGCTTGACATCAGTGTGGATTTGAAACATAAATTTAATGAAGACTGGCTTTCTGATGTTACATTATGGGTCACCACAGTCAGATGCTTTGCAGATGACATGACAGCAAATGTGAGCACAGGAAAAAAACAATAGAAAAGAAAGGAAAAGAACAGAAAAGAAAAGAACAAAAACTTGAAAAATACTAACAGAGAAGCAGATTGAATTCAAGAGAGACATCATACTAGTTAAAGGCTAATTGGCAATGTTAGCTGGTGCTAGCTGTGGCCACCTCCTCCAGCAGCTGGCAACCCAAGCTCCTCCTGCACATTGCTGGAGCCCCAACCATACCAGCACGGGCTTCCTGCCCACCCTTCCTTCCAGCCCTTTCTGGACTCCGGACCTCTGCTCACTGTCTCATCCAGCTTTAAGTTGGACAGGAAATACCCCCCAACCCCACTTACAGTCCGGTGAAGGTACAGCCAACCAGTGTCCCCTCCTGCAGCAGCCAGACCCAGGCACAGGGGCTGTGTGCTTGGCATCAGCTGGCATAGAGCCACCAAGCTCCACCAGCATCCTGCACCATTAAGTTTGCATGCTTACTGCTTGCAAAGCCCTGGTTTGTCTGCAGTTCCATGCTAGCCCATCCATTAGTGTGACTGGCCAGTTTTAGTACTCTGTACTGCCTCTCTTACTGTTTTTTGGTCACATGTATATCTATATATTCTTGTTTATTGCTTTCTTATCATCTCCTTTTATATTGAAACGGTCCTTGATCAGATACCCTTAAGGGAGCAGATGCTTTCTCCTTCCACATATCCTTTCAGACAACTTCGTTAAAAAAAAAAGAAGAAAAAAATGTTTGTAGTATTATTTATTTGCTTTATTCATAATATGTTAATTGAATGCTGTTTTACAAAGCTGACTATTTCATAACAGAGCAGTTCAGAATGTAGTTTTACATTT
Source organism: Aythya ferina (assembly GCF_964211825.1). Classification (NCBI taxonomy): domain Eukaryota; kingdom Metazoa; phylum Chordata; class Aves; order Anseriformes; family Anatidae; genus Aythya; species Aythya ferina. The sequence goes on along the minus strand of NC_140297.1, from coordinate 74,454,281 downwards.
GATGTAAGACTGACACATCTTTGTATCAGTTTTATTAGGCAAAACTCTAACATAAATGTCATTGCTTCATTTTATCTATTACAGAACAAAGAGTAGTGGCCAAGTAATCTATGGAGAGTGTGGTCAACTGAGCATGCTTTTCATCTAGAAATAATTTATTTTGTAATTTTGTAATTCTTATATTATTCTTCATTATGTTACATCGAACATAAAATGTGGTTATATTACTCCTTACATATTAAGCCTCAAACTAATTAATAGATAAAGCACCTATTAAAACTAAAACAATACTGGTATAATTTAAAAACACTGTATAACTGAAGATTGAAGTCTAAGTTACAAACAGCATAAATTCGCATTAAAGAGAATGGTAAATAACTGAAGACAAAAATACTTAAAGAATGCCAAAAGCTGCATGTTTGCTTATTGTACAGCATATACAGCCATTATAGAGTAATACAAGGGACTGTTGTCAATGCTGCCAAATAAAATATTCAACTAAAATGAAATTGAATTAAGATTAATGCTGAATTAAATTGTAGTAGAAATATGAGAACATTTTTAACTGTGAGAACACAATTGATGTCTGTTGTGTCAAGGTGCTGATTTTCTCTGCCTTAGGTTGGTCTGCATACTATTGCTAATCCTTCTCATCTATGCGCTTAATCATATTTTAAAATACATTTTCGTTTAAGCACCTTTATAACAAGAAAAGATAATAGTTTCACTCTGCTGCTATCTGTTATCACATATTAGGAACATGATATTTTATGTACTAGTGAATTCAGGAAAGCACATGTTGTATATTATCATGTAAGCAAGACTGTGTGTCTGTGCATGTGTACAGTGAGATGGTGTTGATGAAAGCACAAAGGTAATTCACTCAAGGAGAAATCATGAACTCTTCTTCATGATGAATAGACTTTTTATTGACCATGTCTTCCTGTCTTTATCTCTCCTTAAACCTTTCATTCCATTCTCCTGCCCCATCCCCCCATAATGGACACATTAATTGTTAAGACTTGTCATTAGATATGAGAACATTCTGGACATAAATTTATTTTAACTTTCAGTGATGTAGTAATATTTTATAGCTTGAAAATAAAGCACTAGGTTGATTGGAATGTTTTCCCTGCTTCATTCTCACCATATACTATAAAAGCAGTCCTTAAGAAGTGGGCTGTGAGTAGCTCATGTGGTATCTTTCTAACATGATCCATACTTTTTTCTACCCTTTCTTTTCCAGTGGAAGAATTAACAAGGTTAATGATGTTGACATTTTAAGTATCATAGCTGGCATCTGATATAGTGTCCATTAACATAGATGAGTAGTCCAGTTACTTGAAGTCATTCACTCATCTACTCTACAAACAGAGGTGAATTATTGTATGATTAAACTAAGCATAGCCAGGCTTACAGTGTTTCTTTTTAATCCTAACACCTACTGATTTGATGTACATTGGATACCCAAAATGATAGCCAATTATTTCAGATGGCTGCCCATATGTATTTATTTCCCATGAAATGTTTTTTCATGTACAAGCTGACTCATACACTTAACAATTGCTGGTGCAAAATTCACTGTTCTGGTTTCATAAGAGTATTTGTGATGATTGTTTTAATTATTTTCTTTCTGAAGTCCATAGTTCTGTCTCATTTTACCTGAATTGTCTGAAAATACCCATGTGATTGTAATGATACTACTTTTTTAGACTGTTCTCCCCACTTCCATACTTTTCAGCAAAATACTGAAAACCCAACCATAGGAAACAGCATCCACAAATAGCTGAGAAGCCTGTTGGCTTATTCAGATAAGTACATCAGGGGACCTTTTACATTAATAAGCATTTTGTGGCAAATCTGTGGGAACAGATGAGTGAGACACATCCATGTCCCTGGGATGTGCAGCATGAACATAGCTGCTAACAAACCTGCTCATCCTGAAACCTGTGCAGACAGCCAGCAGGCAGAGAGCCACCAAGTTGCTATCTGCTGGGAGCCTGGGTAGGGGCAAAAGGCATGGCTGAAAGGGTCTGGAGGCAGGCATTGGGGTACTGGGGAGAACTGCAAAGGGGAGAGAACTGTGGAAACGTGGAACACAGATCTGTAGAAAAGTAAGCCCCATTAATTCTGCTGCTCATGAATTAACCTCTGTTCTCTACCAAAGTACATTGTGACATAGTATTCAGTGTTGAAATATGCCTTTGCATCTAGAGTCTTAGGTGCCTAATCTGGTTTGAAACTCTTGTAATAAAGTGATACAAGGAGAGAGAAATGCACATTGAAGATAAATGGGATTTGAGTTGATCAAAAAATTATGGAAGTTAGTTTTGTTTGTCCCTCTTGCATGAACTATAACTGCCATGCATGCAAATTTCCTTCTGTTTTTTAAATAACTAAGATTCATAAATGATTTACAATAATATAGCTTGAATTTCTATTCAGGTTTTCAGACCTGGTACATTCATTCAGCAAAAATGTGTTTGCCTATGAAAACTACTAAAATTTTTATCTGTGGAAAAGTTTGTCTGTAAATAACACTTTGTTTTGAATTAATATTTATGCTTAGCTCCAGAATGCAGACTATGAAAATCGGTGTTATTTTACACAAGTATACTACTAATATCTCTGTTTAAACTTTCCATATCTTGTCATTTACTATAATTTAAAAATTATGTGACCATTTATTGCACCATTTTACAGCTTCACAGAGGGATGCTATTTTGTGTATTGCTATATACTCCACTTCCAGTCTACAATTAACTTTGAAGTTCTTAGATTTTAATGAAAGAAGATCATAATAGAACCATGGAAATATTTAATATTTTGTTCCAGGAAATATAAGTTATAGCCATATATATAGTTACATCAGATTGGTCGAAGTCTGAAATTAGATTAAACAGTTTCAACAACATCATGAATACATGTGCATGCAGGCAGACTGAACAGTAAAGCATTTGTTTTGCTACACGAAAGAGGGGGAAAAATTACTGACCTCCATGTGTCTAATAGTTACTGAATACATCCTGTGAAAAATCAGGAGATGCACATCAGTCCATCAGTTATTATTTTAAACCTTGGATGAACAGTAAAATGCATGGGATTATGTTATGCTTCTATATTTCCTGTAGATTACAGTAATACAAGGAATTCTGAGTATACAGGATATTTCACATATTAACAATAAATTGTAAGCATACCAAAATAAAGTGAGAAATAGTGTTTGAGTAAATGATGAAGAGAAGAGACAGGAGAAAGAGATTATTAGCTTTGTAAAGTGATTTATGAATTAGGTGAACTGAAAGTGGAATGCCTTTTTTCCAAAGCTTAGTCTTTGGCATATGCTAAAGATGATCAAAAATGTAAGTTTGTTTACAAATCATCAGACGTTACTTGTTTAGCCTGAAAAAATGATGCTTTCTTGTGATTTAACACCATGAGGTTCCGGCAGTTCAGTGTCCCACATCCAGAACTTCCTATAAGCAAATGCTTAGACAAGTATATGAACGGAACAGGTCTAATATTACTTTTCCTAATATTTTCTCAATCTTTAGCAGTTTTCAGGTGCTGGATGCAGCATCCGTGTATGTTGTAACCATCAGTGGATCTCTCTTCCATCATCTTGTCTATTTTTCCTTCTGAATCTACATCTATGTAAATTTTACATATCTGCAGCATTTTGTAGGCCAACTTCAAGTAGTACCTGCTTTTATTTGTTTGGAACCTCATGTTATACTTGGGAGATGGTGAGTAATCAATCTGTCTATCTTCTCCATGCCATGCATGAGTCACATAGTATGGTGTATCTGTCTCATTTCACTTTTCTCCAGGCTGAACACTCTCTCTGTGTAAATTTGTATAAAACTTTGATAATCTTTGTCATTTTTCTTTGTTATTCTACTACATTTCTTGGAAGAGAGGGGACCAAAACTGCCCACAGTATTAAAAATTTCCATGAACCCAGCATTCATATTGTGACATCACAAAAATGTTGCTTTTTTCTCTAAATCATACTAGTATGTCTTAATATTTGATTAACTTGGGGGATTATTCTTAAACTGAAAACTGGCTATTTCATAAAAAAGTCAATACCAGCTTATGATCTTGGTTCTAAATGGTTAATTGGCACCTTGCAATCCAACATTTTATTTGCAAAACTTTTTTTTTCTTTTTAACTTCATTTATTTTCTGCCTGCATTTTTACATTTATCTGCATTCAGTTTCATTTGATATTTTATTGCTTGTCATGGAGTTTTGTACGATCTGTCTGCACGTCTCTGCAATCAGAGCATGTCATAATTATCTTGAGTAACTGACCCAACATTGTCATCAGACTTTCGTACTTTGGTGTGCATTTTCTTATATGGTTTGTTTATTAATTTATGGAATTTGGTGATATTGTTAATTTTTCAGTACCATAGAATGATGTATGTTGGAAACATTTCCTGCTTTTCTAGAGAGCAAATGATCTCTGAAGTAAAATAAATCCTAAACAGATCTTGCATTCCCAAATTCAGTGCTAAAATGATATACAATTATTGCCAATAAATATATCAAAACAGAAGTGAATAAAAATAAATCCTTCTACAATGAAAAAAAAAAAAAAACCAACCTTTTTTTCACATTTCTCTATGTGAATCAATCTATGCTAGAAAGAATTTAGACACTGTGGTTCCCAATACTTAAAATCTGTTGTTTTGCACAGCTGTAAAAAAAATAAGAAATTAATTTTGTTATTGCAAATGGCTATTCCTAGTACCAGCCAGAGAAGATTACTTAAACATACCATGTTTCATGATTCTGGTTATGCACCATGCTGCAACATGTATTTCCTTTCTCTTAGTCAACCTCTAATTTTATAATATATGATAACATTTTATAATATATGGTACCATTTCTTTATTACATAATTTGTCATCAATTGGCATTTTTTCCTTTACATTCTAATTGTAAAGACGTCTTTGAATAATAAAATAAAAAATTAAAAATCTTTTGACATTATGCCAGTTCTAGGGGAAAATATTTGCCATCTAACAGGCTTCATGGCATTTCCTTTGCTAGCCTTAAAACACATTAAATTACTCGTACATTAATATTAATTATTTGTTAATATGATTGTCAGCAATGTAATTCCTGTGTAACTGCCTGGTTGTCTCATTAATGTGCGGTGGTTATGGAATAGTGGATAAATTTTTTGGTTCTTGATTTCCAGAGAATGGAAAGTATTCTTTGGCCTTGTTATGTGCCATCTGCAGAATGAACCAGTGAGCTTGGTAATAATTGCTATATAGATTGTTTGTGTTTCTATACAATTAATTTTAAAGGATTTGCTTTGATTCTCCATACATATACAGTATGTATACAGAGCATTTCTTTGTGTACTTCCAAGGTGTTACACAAAACAAAACAGATTTTGTGTGTGAAATCATTTGGAATTATATCTGCTGTTCGTTCATTGCAAAGTAAATACTTGTCTTAGCACTGCTGCTCTGGGATTTCTAACAACTTTCAAGAAATAATCAACTCAGTCAACCTGACATTTAAAAAATTCCAGATCCTAGGGTCATCTCACTTGTACGTAAAAGAAAAACTCTGGGTTTCTAGTTGCCTGAATGTATGAACTAATAGTAGTTTAAAAAAAAAAAAAAAAAAAAAAAAAAAATTAAAGAGGCAGGCTTTATTTAAAAACATATGTTTTAAATTGAAGTTTTTCATTATTTCAAGTGCTTGTGGACATCAGTATTGAATGCTGCACTTAAATAGCAGATAATAGGAACAAGTTATTTAAGAAGTTATTTGCTTTATATAAGTTTTTAATAATTTTTTTATATAAGTTTTTATATAAGTTTTATATACATTTTTTTTTCTTCTATAAAATCATGACAGTTTCAAAAAATCGATGTAACTGCTGAGGAACTGCAAATGGATTGTGGGTTGTCTTGCAAACTTCTAACATCAGTTCATATTCTTTCTGAAATTCATGCATTTCTCATTAATTAAGTAGGATTAGTGAATAGCATTAGTCTAAATGTCTCCTTTATTCAATTTCCTGATCTTTCTGTGACAAATTTCTGTATAACACAACATTTAATGTCAGTCAGCTGTTTCAAAAGCTGTTAAAATTATGTTTTCCCACATCTTTCCTTCATGAACAAGTGTAATAGTAATGATGTCCTAAATAAAACAGAAAGTGGAAGACTGTCTACAGATAAAATTGGATACTGTCTACAGATAAATAATGTTCACTTTGTTTCTAAGTCTATTTTCCCTTTAGCCGAGATAACTACAAGCTGCTGCTGAGAGGGGTGTTCTGTGCTCTCAGGTGTATTTTTCCACCTCCTTTCTGACCAGCACTACTTCTACTGTACAGTTAAGAGGCTTTCATTCTTGAGTGCTGATCTTTTATTTCAGCAGTGGCTGTGGAGCAAGGTGGAGAGGAGACTAGTTACATGGCATCCTGCACTTAGCTCAGAGTAATTGTGCTGTTCCCAGGAGCTGTGTTTTCCTAAAACATCAACATGCAAACAGCCAGGTGACAGTAAGTGTCCTAATTCTGGTTAGGGGTGGCCATGGGTTATGCTGTCTGAACCTACTGTAATTTCTGGTCTTCCTGAGAATTGTGGAGACAAAATTGCAAAGTGCACCAATAGCTCCCATATATCTAATACATGGAAAGAAATATGGTGGAGAGGGACTGTGTGCTTGAGATCTTCATTAACATTGTCTGTCTTCCCTAGCAGATAGATTTTCATGAGGCAGTAGCATTTTTCCCAAATCTTTTAAAGTGTATGTTTTTTGTTTTTATTTATTACACTTACATTTTCATATGTTTTTAATCTTCAGAAGCTTTTTATTTATCTCTGATGGCAAAGTGTCCTCCGTGCTGAAGACACCTGAGGCAGTTTTCCTGGTGGAGAGGCAGTGACATCTTTGACATCAGTAGGACAGACTTACATTTTCCTGCTGTTACTAATAGGGCAGAACTCCCAATTCTTTTGTTTCCCAGAAAAAACAAAAAATAAAAATGATTGCAAAACTGCATTCATGTCCCTGTGGTCTTCATTATATTGGCAGTCAGGAAATACCAGGAGCCTCCATCAGGCAATCTAGTTTCCTTTTGTGTTGAAGGAAATATTAGCAGATAATGTTGCAATAAACCTGAAGTTTTACTGTTGTCAGTTTAATAACCTTAAATATGGATCATAGTCTGGTTTCATAAGCATTTTCATTAAAACTTCTACTGCAGTAATATAATCCACTCACTTATTGGCCTGAGAATTATGTAGGTTAGTGGTGGTGGGTCTAAAACTGTGCTTCCATATTAGAGTATCAGCTTCTTAAATTGATACCCCCAAATCATAATGATTTTTCACACATACAAATTCAGGTATACCACATATATAGAGAGAAAGATTGCTCAAAAGTTGATGTTGCATGCATTAATTTTGTTGTTGTTGTTGTTGTTATGTTTTTGTGAATTTTTATGGAATTGATAATAGTAATTTTTTCAGTTTGGGCCTGTTAACTTTTGGAGGGTCAATGGACGCTACTGGCATGAGTCTGGTTCCATATTCTTTCCCATCCTTCCCATACCCTTCCCTCAGGTATTTTTACACATTTTGGAGGCCACTAACAAGTACCCTAAGGGTTAATACTAGATTCAGTCCTGTTTCACATCTTCATTAATCTTAATTAATGATCTTCATTAATCTTCATTAATCTTCATTAATGATCTGGTAAGTGCAGTAGAGTGCACCCCCAGTAAATTCACAGATGACACCAAACTTGGGTGCAGTGGCTGACTCACCAGAGGGCCATGCTGCCCTCCAGGACGTGTTGGGTGGAAAGAACGTAGAGCCAGGCTCTTTTCAGTGGTGCCCTGTGCCAGGACAAGAGGCAATGGGCACAAACTGGAACATGGGAGGTTCCACCTAAATATGAGAAAACACTTCTTTACTTGGAGCACTGGCACTGGTTCCCCACAGAGGTTGTGGAGACTCCCTCCTTGGAGATGGCATTCAAAAGCTATCTGTCCATGGTCTTGGGCAACCTGCTCTAGGTATCCATGCTTGAGCAAGGGGGTTGGACCAGATGGCATCCAGAGGTCCCTTACAACCTCTTATTTTAGAAATACCATGAATCGTCAGTCTGAATCTTTTATAGCTTACAGCAACTGAAGGGTTTTTGTTTGTTTGTTTGTTTTTAAGATGTGCTGATTTGTTGTTATTAGTTTGTGTTTCAAAATAGTATATTCTGTTTAATATAATGCAATGATGAAGAGCTCAAGTCAGCAAACTTGTTAGTGTTTGGAGAGAGTATATAGCTGCTGAAATACCGACTTGAAAGAATGGAAGTAGGCCAGACAACAACATTGAAGAATAGAAGTAAAGTATTAAATGTATAAAGTACTATTTATTTTGAGTTACATTGTAAGTAGCAACTGAAACATAGTACTTTAACTTTTCTTTAGAGCTATTTTGATTCACATGATCAAAAGTGAAAATTGCTGAAGAAATAGATTACCATTTTTCCTCTTTCTTACAGCTATAAAGACTATGGCCTCAGTAGCTATTGTGAAATCCTGGATGCATAAATGTAGAAAGTAGGAAACTTCTCTTAAGTAACACAATAGGAGTGGTGAACAACAAAAATTATAGTTTATGTAAAATCTTTCTTGCACAACTTTCTTATGTATATAAGCTCCATGTACTTAATTGGAAGACATGCAGTTGGAGTGTCGAAGGTAGAAATCAAAGACAAAAATTGAAGTAATGAGTGTGTGTAATTAGTAAGTAGGTTTTTCTCATAGTGTCAGAAAATGTATTTTTATAGAAAATAAAACTAAAATTGAATTATAGTTTGGTCTGATAATACAGAATGTAGCTTTTATTGAGGCTGTAATACATTTGTAATTCCTTTGCCTAGTAAAAAAACATGTAGTTTTTTTTTTTTTGTTGGGTTGGTTTTAACAAAACGGAAGTTGTATCTTTTTTTTTTTTCAGAGTTTAAATTGAACTAATTATTTATGATCACTTGTAATTTAATTTACAAAGTCTTTAGCAATCACTATAACAATGCCAATCAGTTGATGTGCCTGCCTTTAATATGCCTGGCTTCAGGCAGGCACCTGTATGCAAGATTTTATTTTTTAATAATTTTCTTGTTGTTTTAACTGTTATCTTGACAAATAACAAGTCTTAATCACTATGGGTAACCTAAATTTTATTATCTGTCAATACTGCTGTACTCCCTCTTATCTCATGAACTCCTACACTTGAGTATGTATGTTCCTATTTTTTTATTTTATGGGTAGTTTTCTCTAATCCTTTCCATCCTTTAATATGTTTGGCTACATGGAAAATAGTAGACTTTGATGTATTTCATTTAATCTTTGCAAATGATGAGACTATTTAGTGGGCCTTTTATGCTGGTGTTTGTGTTAATACACAGAGTATTAAAGGTAAAAGATAAAATCCAAGGCATCTTTTCAGAGTCAGGTTAGTTACTATCTTTAGTAACTAACTTTAGTTACTATCTTTTATAATAATATATTATAACTGCCTTATTTAGCGTAAAAGAACCACTCCCTTGGTGTACTGTTTGCAGCTGCAAATAGTTTGCTGAAGAATGAAGATTTATTTTGTGTGTCTTATTTTCTATTGTTAAGAAATATTTGTTAGACCTTTTTCTTCCAAATAATGATTCCAGTCAGATCATAGATTACCATGATTGATTGCTGTTATGATCCTTATTATTGTCCACATTGTAATAATAAAACTCTTCATTTGGTCAATCCAATTCATTTCTTTAAGTTCATTTCCAGTACATTAACTATTGGGAAGAAAGAATTATGCTATTTTGCTATTTTATGCTGCATAGAGTACAACAGTCAGCTGTGATTAAGAATCTACTTGGTATCTTTTTTTTTTTTCTTTTTTTTTTGTGGGGTGGGGTTGGCAGGGAGTAGGATAGGGGGTGTGTAGGGAGGTCAGAGATTTTTCCAAAAAGATTACAACAGTGTTCTGGAGTCTGCTCATAAACATTATTCCAAAAACATAAAAGAAAACCCTAAAACAAAATCAATAAAAGATATGAAGAGATGAAGTATGTTGTCATTCCAGGTATAATTCCTTTTGTTTCCGGAAAGCCACCAGTGACTAATTCTGCCCTCTGTCTGTACATTGAGGGAAGCGTTTAACCTCAGAAGCGTCTTAGCTTATTTGTTGCTTGAAATGCTGGTTCCTTCATATCCTTATTATAATTTTAAAAGTCACGCTATGATAAAAGTTCAAAATGAGTTCTATCTTTATCTTCCTTAACATGCTGTGAATAACTGGTCAAAGTTTAGGGCCTGAACAAGCACAAACTGCGAATGGCAGAAACCTAGATTTATTTGTATTTTATTTATTTATTTTTACTTAACCTGATCTGTGAGAGGCACTGATCATCTGTGGAAACAGATAAGTGAGTCGGCTTGGTTAGCTGTGAGCTCATATGTGATGCCTCTCCTCAAACAGGTGTCTCCACCCACAAAGCATAATGTCACCCTCCTTGGAGGGTCTCATAACAGAGACAGGGCAATGATACAAGATTTTAACCTAGAAGCAAACAGTCACCAGCTACAGAGCACTGCCCCTGGTTCCTTTAGTAACCCTCATGCCAGGTACAAGTCACTGTGACAAACCACAGTTGGCATTGTACATGTGGTGAAGAATCTGAAAGGACCATACAGAGGCTATTCATGTGTTTATTGATAGTAATTTATTGGAGGAATCTCTGAAATTGATCTGTGGGCGAAACAAAACATTGCTGGTTATGCTATTATTAAATACTGTTTCATTTCTGATTTCTGATCAGTTAATACTGTTGGAGTTGTGATACAGAGATACACATACACATATAAAAACCTTTCTTCATGTAAGTATCTCAGAAATTTTCTACTGTAATAATGATTTTTTTAAAGATAAAATGGCTCTTGTTTCATTAGTTTTCAATCTTCTGCTATAAGAACAACATGGTGTGAAGACAGCCAGAAATAATGTATTAACTTTCACTTGAAGTTTGTTATCTTTTGCACCACCATAATATTTTAGTGCCTTGAATAGTATAGTAATGTACAATGAAAATATGATGCTGATTTGCATCACCTGAGGAGCTAGGTGTAACTGCATGAATTGTCTTGCAAAAAGCTGAAATAGCTTGTATGACTTCTTAAGAACTAGGCTTTACTTGTTTGCTGAAAGAATTACTCCAAGAATACTCTGCTTTTTTTTTTTTTTTTTTTTTTTTTTAAGCTGGTTTTCTTTGCAATTTATATTGTGCAGTTGAGTATTACATTGACAATTTGCACCTGGCTTGTAGCATCTGCAAAGAAAGGGAATATTGATGTCTGACAGATGTAGTGTTTGAGTAACCAGTTTCACTGGTAAAAAAGTTTGGTTCTGAAGGAAGAAGATAATGGTTATGTGTGCTTAAATCAGCACCAATAAGCATATTCAATAACTGGAATTACTCAAATCAAGATAAGTCAAAAACTAGGATACATGGAACAGACTGCCAGTGCCATCACTCTATATATCTACATAATGAAATGACTGGTTGTCCAGGTTTTGCTTCCATTTTCTATAATTTCTTTTTAAATAACATAACAGAATAATTCAGAAACTGAAATCTTTAAATGTAGAACACATTTCTGGTGGTAATAGTTTCCTGCACAGCAGAGTTAACACTCCAATAACTGAAACTCTGTACAATGCATTACTTTCACCATCAAGCCCAATTGCACTCTTTTTTGTTTCCTCTCTTCTGCCTTTTTTCTTTTTAAAATGTACTTCTTGTCCCTGTGGATTGGGTAGGAGACTGCTGTCAAGAACTTGGTGCTTCTGTAAGACTGAATATGCTCACAAACTTTTCTGTGTTGAGGAAAGGTTTCATTTAGAGAAGATATGCACAAGTGTGTACATGTAGCCCTCCACCTTGTCAATAGAGGGAGGGCGCAAAGAGGTGAGATATTTCTGCTCTTTTTCTTTCATCTGGAAGGCCACTGTATTTAAGTACAGATAAAAGTACTGTTACTATCAGACTGTGAGTTCTGTTGAACTCTGTGAGAGATGTGCTTTTCCAGCTACATTGTTCTCTGGGCCTTGTTCTTTTCAGTGAAGTCTGAGAGATCAGATGATTCTGTGATGCTTTCCAAAAATCTAAAATATGAAGGGAGCAAATATGTATTTCTTTTATGAAGTCTTAAATAATTATTATTCAATACTCAGTTTAATAATTAAGCTGCTATTACTACCATCTCTGAATATGTCTAAATCACTGACTTTAAATGTCCTTTGATTGGAATATTAGCTTGACACTCATTTTATAAATCTTGTTTGAACTACAGATAAGATTTATTTTACAAAGCCTGAACATGACCTCTGCTTGACTCAGAAGTGACTTTCTCCCAATATATACTTCCATCAGAGATGGCCACTAAATAGTGCCACAAGAAACCTGGCTGTTTCCTAAGCTTCCCTCTCCTTAAGGTACATTACATTTTTCAGCCCTTTAGTGATATATGTATATATATATATATACATATATATATATATATTTGGTCCGGAGTGATTATTTATTAGAATTCACCTTTAGACACTAGAATTTATTATCATAGTAGTTGCAGTGGCACCACTTACAGTGGCTGGACAACCATTCCTACAAAACACCCCTTGTTCATAGGTCCAGCAGTCACACTATATCTTCTGAGTAATGCTTCATACTAGTCTGGGACTACAAGGCAGTGCTTTTCAGAATTGTGTTCCAGTCTTCTGAATATTTTCACAGTATAAATTCTCACATTTTTGTACTAAAATATAAATTGTATGCTTCTATCCTGCAGTCCAGGTAGTTCAGAATATCCTGTTGCTGTCACTGGTCTCCACTGTTTGCCAGTTACAGTCATTCATCAACATGGTTGGTTGACCTTGGCTGGCTGCCAGACACTCACCGAGCTGCACTCTCACTGCCCCTCCTCAACAGGAGATGGGGAGGACATAAGGTGGAAAATCTCATGGGTTGAGATAAAGACAGGAATATCACTTACCAGTTACTGTCACGGGCAAAACAGATTTGACTTGGGAAAAAATAATTTAGTTTATTGCCAATTAAAAAAGAGTTGGATGGTGAGAAACAATGACAAATTAACACATTCTCCTCACCCACTCCCTGTTTTCCCAGTCTAAACTTCACTCCTTAACTCTTGAGTCTTCTATCTCCTCTCTGTCCCATAGGCAGCACTGGGGAATGGATTATGAGGGATGGGCCAGTACATAACAGCTCCTCTCTGCCTCACACTTTGCTCGTTTCTTCTCGCACTTTGTCCCTGATCCTGCATAGATGTTTCGCATGGGTTTCATTGTGGATATCTACTCCAGAATGGGGCCCTCCAGGGGCTGCAGTGTGGTTATCTGCTCCACTGTACACCATGGTCTCTCCATGGGTAGCAGTGGAATTTGTGCGTCAGTGCCTGGAGCACCTCCTTCCCCTCCCGCTCTCTCCTTGGTGCTTTCAGGGCTGTTTCTCACATTTTATTTTTTTTTTTCCTTTTCATTCCTTACTGCTGTGCAGTATTTTGGCTTTTCATAAAGATGCTTTTTTAGAGGTGCCACACACCTTCTTCCAAAAAAAAAGGTGTTTCTGAGATCCCATGTTATTTTTCTAGTGAATTCCAGTCTTTCCCTTCAGATTTCTGCTTGATTTTTTTCCTCATCTTGTCTCTAGTCTTGTTTGATTATTTCCCTGTTTTCCAAGTCCAGTGTTTCATCCCACCAGTGTATTCAATTAACATGGATTCTTCTCCTCCACAATATACAGAAAACAGAGGCAAATCATTAATACTACTGAAAAGCAAATCTTCCTGGACTTAGTTTTATTATGAAGCTCCACTAAATAAATCCCAGTGCAGCTTTTGCAAGGGATCTTCAACAGGCTTTAGCTTTTGGGAAGGCTCTGTTAGCTTAGGTTCAGATCTTTACTAACACAGCTAATTGTTTTCCAGCCTGCTGCTGGATCAAGGCTAGATGATTGAGAGTGTGGAGGATTTGGAGCATGTGGATGTTTACAGCCATGATTTATTATGGGCATGGCTCATACTTACTGTGCTTAGTATCATGTTATCCAAAAGGTTTGCATGTGCCAAGTAAGGGTGGAATGCTGGTTTGATCTCCTGACCTTCAGTGAGAAATTATTTTTCAGAGGATTTACACCTTAGTCAAATTTGGGTAAGAAGCTTTAATAGATTTTATGCAAAGGCCATCTCTGAACAACTGGGGTTGAAAGTAAATGAACAGTAACAAGTCACCAAAGGCTCTGGTAAATCTGTAAACTGGGACCTCTGTAAATCTGCGAACAGAAGTCCAGTTCCTTAGTATAACGTATCTGAAGGAGAACAAAATAGATCGCTATTTGAACTGGCACCCTCAGACCAGGAATTTAAAAGCTTGTTCCTTGCCTGTTGAAATTGAAATCACAGTGACATACGTATAGCTCAGGTGATATGGTTTTGGATGCTGCAGGGTTGATTGTATGGAAAAACAGTTCAGAGGAGACTGATATTAGGTTCAAAAATATGAGTTTTTAAAAATGAAATACACTTAAAGTTACATATATCAGCAACATCTACATTGCTGCATCATACTATTAAGAGCAAACATTTACATTTCATTTACATTTACATAGTGACTAAACACAGAACTCCCTTTTTGCTCAAGATAAGAAGGAAGCAATCACTGGACTCTCACCTGCTATGAATGATTTAAGTCAACTTTTTCCTCCATGTGGGAAACAGCAGATGAATATTTACTTTCATCCCTGTAGTAACATGAAAAATTCATTAAAAAATTGTTGCTAAAATTTTTACCAACTAAAGGAAAGTTTATTTTTCAGATTTTTAAATGCTGTAGGCTAACATCACAAAAATAAAGATAAAATATGTGTAGGGGTAGTATGTAATATGCTGTTTTACTTATACAATGCATCAGGGCTTCTGTAATGTAAAACAACACATTTTGGCCAAAACTGTTTCATACTGCTTTATCTGAGTGATTTTACATACTTAAGAGAGAGAATATATCTTGAAGGTTACCCTTACATTTGAATAGGAATAAATTAAATGAAATAAAAATAAAATAAAAATATGAAAAAAAAATAAAAATAAAATCATCAGGAAGTTTATAAGGGAGGAAGAAACATCACTAGGGGCAAGACAACATCATTTTGCCTTGTCATGGTTTTGGTTGGGATAGAGTTAATTTTCTTTGTAGAGGCTCACATGATGCAGTGTTTCGGATTTTTGATGAAAATAGGGGTGATAACACACCAATGTTTTAGTTGTTGCAGAGTAGAGCTCACACAGAGCCAAGGCCTTTTCAGCTCCTTGTGCTGCCGTGCCAGGAGGAGGCTGGGGGTACCCCAGGAGCTGGGAAGGGATACAGCCATGTTCAGCTATAACAGCTGGGGGAAAGAAGAAGAAAAGGTGGGATATTGGGAGTGATGGTGTTTGTCTTCTGAAGAAACTGCTACATGTGATGAGCCCTGCTTTCCTGGAAGTGGCTGAGCACCTGCCTGCAAATGGGAAGTAGCAAATGGATTGCTGATTTTGCTTTGCTTGCTTATGCAAGTTTTGCTTTACCTAGTCAACCGTCCTTATCTCAAACCAAGAGTTCTTGCACTTTTACCTTTCCGATTCTTTCCTCCATCCCACCTGGGGAGAGTAAGCTAGTAGGTGTGTAGCACATAGCTGCTTGCTGGGGCTAAACTACAAAATGCCTCTACTTTAGATTTTGGTAATCTGATGTCATAACTACTGTGTGCAGTTCTGGTCTGCATCTGTGTGGTTGATTTTGATCACTAAAATGATCAAGGGGATCAAATTGCCTTACAAAGTGACTTTTCAGTATGGAGTGATGCTGTTTGGAAAAGGTGAGGTAGAAAGAGGATGTGATCATCATTTGCAAAGTCATGAAAGCTGTGGATAAGGTGAAAGAGAAAGTGTTAGTCACAAAATACCACAATACTACATCAGTGGGGCACTTGAGAAAAGGGGTGATGAGAGTGGGGAACAGGACTTTGGTTTCTGCAGAAGGTTCTAGATGGCTCTAACCCATCATCTGGGGTAGATAAGTTGCTGGACAGTAGTTCTGTGAATGAATACTGGAAGAGGTAGATGGGAGAACTACCCATTGACATGCCTGTAATAACAGGGGTGCATAGTAAAATGCCTGCAAAATATAGCTGTTCTATGGAACGTCTAAGGAAGACAGTGTTAGTGTAGATAGAAGTCTGGTCTGGCCTAGTAGTGCCTTTCTTAATTATTTTTTCTTTATTTACCTAGCTCAATTCAGAGTAGCATCTGAAAAACAGCAGTCTATAAACTTAGATTTATTTTTTTTAATGTATATATCAAACATTATTAGATTGGGTTGTAGATCAGTGTAAGTGGGAATACATAATGGTGTAAGATGGACATACCTCTTTAGCACAGGCTGTGCATTCTTTCTGTGATACGTAGCCTCAAATATTAACCATGCGTATCAGCAGTACCTGCATATCCATTCTGCTTCTTCAGAAAAATGCAGTTCTCCAAAGTGTTGATGGACATGTTGATAGCTAATTGTCTAGATTTCTGTTTTCTTCTATTTTTTCTATTTTTTTTTTTCTTGTGCTTTACTGTAGAGAATTTTCAGTTTTGTATGCTGGCACTATTATTAACACTGGAGTTCTTTGTCTAGAAATTGAGACTGCAGAATTACACCTATTTTATTAAGATTGTCTCAACAAGAGATAGGCACCTTGTATAAATGTTGGCAGTCCAGTTGCTGTGAAAGAGTTACAGACCATTTAAATCACCAAAGCAGAATGGGTACATAATCACCCACGACATGGGCTACAGAGGGCACTGGAGTCAGAATTGTAAAGATGTTTGATTTTGGACAGTGTGCAAGTATTATGTTTTCTTTCTTTTAATATTTTCTGTGTTTTTATGTGATGTTTGATGTTCTCTTCCTGTGTTTTATAAGAATCTGCAATGGATCATTCAGATTTGAATTGATTTCAGTGGAAAATTGTGCTTTGGTTATGGACTTTGAATGATTGCCCCATACTGCCCCAATGTGTTCTTATCCCTTTCTATTCCTGAAGCCTCCAGCAAAGATCTGGAATGTGTATAAATGTCCAAAAATGTCTCAGTGTTAAAAGAGTGGAACAAATGCACCTTAATTTCAGTAGGGTTTATTAATTAATTAATTAATTTCAGTAGGGTTTTTAGTCAGCAGTTTTTCTCATAGAAGCTTAAAGTCTCACTTAGTTAACCTTTTAAAGCTATGTTTTAACCAAGAGGATAAAAAATAGAAACATTTATCCTCAGTGTAAGAAAGGACAACTCTTACGTGCACGCTAAGAATGTCTTTGACAGTTTCATGATTTGTAGGGTTTTCCATCTCAAGTTGACCTCTTAAATTTCTTTAGACAGAAATGCAGAACGTCAAATATGAATTCATTAATCACTTTTTTTATTTTAATAGTATTTTTGGTTCAGTCTTCAGTTTTTGTGAAAATTTGAACATGCAAAAAATGGTACTTTTTATTGTTTTTTTTTTTCATATCTTTTTATGTTACTGCCATATCACTGTATGGGGTGTGGGCACCCATGGGTGCAGGTGTCTGTGTTGTTGCTGCGTGTGGCGATGCCGGGGCTGCCCCATGTTGGCTCCAACGGCCCCACAGCAGGGCACAGCTGGGTCCAGCAGCCCAGATGGCGGCGCCTCGCCTCAGGGACAGCCTGGAGAAGAAAGGAGGGCACAGTGCTGCCCAGCAGCCAGCACAAAGAAAGAAAGAGGGATAAACAGCCCTGCCGGCACCTGGGAGAGAGGAGGAGAAGGGCAGGAGGGTCTCCAGGCGCTGGAGCAAAGATCCCCTGTGGCCCCTGGGCAGGAGGCCATGCTGGAGCAGATGGAAAAAAATACAGACTGTGGAGAGCCTGTGCTGGAGCACATTTTATTTTTTTCTAAAAGTGAGAGCCAATGTCAGAGCAGTGAAAAGTGGCAGAGGAATGGAGCAGTCCAGAGACCAGTATGTACTAACCATATCTCCCATCAGGCTCTTGCACTGCTCACAGGTAGGTAGAAGAGTTGGAAGAGAAGTTGTGCTTGTTTGGTAGACA
Source organism: Aythya ferina (assembly GCF_964211825.1). Taxonomy (NCBI): domain Eukaryota; kingdom Metazoa; phylum Chordata; class Aves; order Anseriformes; family Anatidae; genus Aythya; species Aythya ferina. The sequence goes on along the minus strand of NC_140297.1, from coordinate 74,436,079 downwards.
GGAGAGGAAAGGTGCTGTTCTATTATTTGTCTTTGGTTCTTAGTATATAAATCAAATCTAATCCATGGTAAATTAAATAAATTTTCCCCAAGTGGAGTCTGTTTTGACCATGATGGTAATCAATATGTGATCTCAAGGTCCTGACCTATGGGCCTTCTCATCATATTTTCTCCCCATCTTGCTGAGGAGGGGGCAATGAGTGTGTTGTTGGGAAGGACTTTGGTCCTTCCACAAGGTTAACCCACTACAAATGGAAACAGAGTGCAGCACTAACCCTGAGCTGTACAAATAGAAAAATAGGACAGTCAAGAAACCTAGAATATGGCTTTGGGTGGTACATTGGATTGATTTTTCCCTTGAGACAGGTTAGTGGATTTTGCCATTTTCCTACCTGAAAGAAAGATGAACATTTTTTTAGTTTCTGGAAATGGAGAAAAATCATAGAATCATAGGATCATTAAGGTTGGAAAAGACCTCCAAGATCATTTGGTCCAACCATCAAATGTGATGAGAAGAGGACTGGAGGAGGAAGGAACAGTGTGACCTGTCTTAGCACCTGAAAAAGCATGCCATCTCTTTGCTGGAATGGGAAATATCTCCCATTTCAGTCTGAAAGAGTAAGTACTTTACTGCTAAAATTGGTAATGAAATGTGGATACTTCTTCAGCATATGGCAATGCTAGAATCATCAAGGTGGGTGGGTTGATATAGCATAAATTTTCATGGTTAATTCCACGCAGACCATAAATATTCATGTTCACCATTCATGATTTAATGTTGTATATTCATGGTTATATGAGAATAATGTGTGAATATTCATAATCTCTTGTCTTCTAGCAATGGAATTTGGAAACATTAATGTTTAATTTATATGAGAAACACAGCAAAAACATTATTAAAAATGATATATCAGAACTCCAGAGTTATAGACTTTGTCATGTTGTCTACCCAAAGGAAAACTTAGTATTATTTGCAGTATTTAGCACCAAATTGGTCATTCATGTTTTTTCTTAAAAACATGTTGCTTGTACAGTTTTCTACAATTGAAAAGTGTACTGATGGGAGTACATATATATATATATATATATATATATGTACTCAAATATATATAATAAAACAGCCTTCCCTATTCTTTTTTCTTCTTCACCAACTCTATTAAACATAGAATTCCAAATAGTTTTTATATGACTATCTCCTTTTCCATGCTTCATCAGCAATATTATTTGAGAACAATGACAGATTTTTTTCTACAAGTGTCTGCTGTACTAGAGGATGAAGCTAAGGGCTTGTGGTTTTTTTTGTGTTGCTTTTTTAATTATCTGGATTAGTCTTGTTGTTGGGAACTATCAAAGTAACAGTCAAAATGTCGGTATGTTTAGCTGAGCATAACTAACATAAAATAATGTTAAGGTCTGGGAGAAGCTTAATGCAGTCAAGGGTCTTAACATTTTCTAGTTCATAGTTGGCCTTTATGTTAGGTTGCTAATGTAATGCTTAGGTAGCAAGCCTTACTGAATGTTCAGAATCAAATAAGAATATTAAAGGATTTTTTAAAGGGTATAATTACCAAAATTAATGGAGTGGTAAAGTAAAACAATTTCATTTGGACATCTAATTCAGGAGGAAAAAGTAAATCTTTGTGTAATGTTTTTCTAAGTAAAGTAATTACAGTGTTGTATCACAAATATGCTCCATTCATCATTTTGCATTTTCTGCATGTGTTGCCTCTGTTGAGAATGGTAATTATTTTTGGTGATACAGATACTGCAGTTCAGTTAATTTTCTGAGAAGGTAAACAGGTTACATTGTCTACACAGTAACATTAGACAATTTTAATTAACATGCTTTGTAAATCATTGAAAATTAGAAAAATTAATGCAGAGGACAAAAAGTGCAATTCAGAGGTAGTCAGTTTACATGCAAATTCTGAAAAGTGTTGAAAAAAAAATAATTAAAGCAACATAATTAGCTCTAATGAAAGAGAACACTATATAGCTGAAAGTCTTCATTGGAAGTGTCATATACTTTCTTTACATTAATTATTTTTAATTAATTTACAGGATAAAATGTATGAAACAAAAGCATTGATCATGTTAGCATTAGTCTGCAAATTTTGCTTATGGCTTCCCATTTAGATGCTAATTATGGATTACTTTAGGGTTTTTATAGCTCTTCAAAATACTCTCTGCAGATAGAAGAAGCTAGTTGATAGGGACAAATTTAGACTAAGCAAATCTGCAGTGATGAACTTAGTGTTATACCCATTTTCATCAGGATACCATTGCCTTGGATGTTTCATTTTTCCAGCAATAGAACATGAAAATAATTTCTGCAGTAAGTGTTTGCAGTATGATAGGGAAAAGTCTGAGCTAGTCAGTGCTGCCTTTGTTTCAATTCTTACCAATAGGGTCTTCCCTCTGGCCTTCTAGGTTATTGGTGGTGCTGGCAGCTTAGTCTGGAGGAGTGTAGTAGAGAAATTTCATCCCAGGGACAATTTAAACTAATTGGACTTACCCAAGTCCAAGTCAGGATGCTTTGAAGGTGTTAAAGGAGTTGAGCTATGTCATTGCAGGGCCTCTTGCTTTGAAAAGGTCATGATCTTTGAAGGGTCATGGTAATAATCAGAAGTTCCTGAAGCCTAGAGAAAGGCAAGCATTACACTTCCCTTCAAAAAGACCAAGAAGGAGGTATTCAGCCTTCCCTCAGTACCTGGGAAGGTTCCAAAAGAAACCATCTCAGAAACATTTTCAGGAAGGAACAGCTTGTGGCTGAAAAAGCTAGCAGGCCTTACCCACCCATCTGCCTTCCACAGTGAGCTGGTTGGCTCTTTGTGCAAGGTGAGAGCTGTGTTTTTTTCTTTGACAAGGCTTTCAGGGTGCTCTCCCACAGTATATTTACAACCAAATCATCGAGACATAGACTGACAAAACAGACTATATAGTGGACAGAAAAATCAGCTGCCAGGGTCAAAGGTAATGTTTTTTGTACCATTATTTCTACAATTCTTATCTAAGTACTTATCAGGCTTATCTAAGTCTGATTTATTTATTTTTGTAACCATTTCAAATCAGTAGGTTCTTCTGTGAGTTCACAAATCTTATTAGCTTAAAATTCAGAACTTTCTCCTCTTGCTCCTTTGACCTTCCAGTGATCATCCAGATGTAATTTTCTGAAACAAAATTTAGTCATTATTAGTCATTTAGTCTGTGGATGTAGTCTGTGGACATTAAGGGTTGTAAGAGGAATACTACAAAAATGGTCTAATATTTTTCAGATTTTTTTATTAGTTTACTTTTAAATCAAGGACACATAAATGCAACATATTTTTGCACTTGATGTATGTTCTTGTCTTCCATTATCTGCAGAAGATGTGAAAATGTTTGCATACAGTGTAATTTTAATTTCATCCGTTTGAAAAGAGTTTGTTGACATCAGATAATGAACAGTCACATGTAGCAGCATACCTTCTGAGCTGTGGTTCTCATTCAGCTTTCCAAAAGATCATTGTCCCACTATTTCCAGTCCTATTCGACTCTTAAACTAACTGCACGAAGTCCCAAAGGTATATATTCTTGGGACTTGCATCATAAGCTGTAATATTCATGGCTCCACAAAGGGATGACTCTTCTGCCTTTTGGTAATTAGTCAGTTTGCCCCACTCCCATGCACCTGAAAAGTAGTTTCTGATTATACATTTATCTTTATGCTGTTTGTTTATATATATATATATATATCTTTTTTTTTTTTTTTTTTTTTTTTGGGGGGGGGGGGGGGTGGGAGTAAGAATAGCACCTTACCCATTACAGTTTCCCTTTCAGTTAACCATTTTCTCATTATCTTGTAAAGCTGCTCTTGAATTTATACTCTTATTCTATAGACAGTAGTCTTGCTTGATTAGCCAGTCTAGTTATATGGACTGTCATAAGAGGTGTGCCAGAGCACTACTAGATTGTTGAAATTAAGCTTAAATTTCAGCCTAGTAGAATTGCATAACCAGACCTCTGTATTTACAATATTAAAGATTCTAGTATTCCCACAGAGTCTGTAAATTAGATTTGACCCATAATGTGCCATTGTTAAAAAAAAAAAAAAATACAGAAGTTACATATTTACTTAATATAATTAAAATGTGCTCAGTGTAAAGCACTATGATCTTAAATATATGAAGCCACCTGGAACTCCTTTCAAAATGATGAAGGAACATTGGGTTTTGGAAGATATCAAAGAAAAAAAAATTTTGCTGAGTATGTAGAAAATGTCTCTATGGATAGGATAGAAGTTTGTCTGGAGCTGCAGATTACTGCAATTGGGTACTGGTTGATTGTAATTTCAAGTAAAATGTACTATAACATACAAGAAAAGCATGTTATCAAAAGAGCAACATTTTATTTTTACCTCTTTTTCTATACTTAAGTTAGCAAACTATTTTCAGTAATAAAACAATGACAGGTTATGTTTATTTCCTTACTAGTATGGCTAAACATAACTTTGTCTTTGGGTGCAGTTACTCATTGATGCATTTTAGTTTGGGTCGGGACTTTGCAGTCTTGTAGAGCTTCTCTAAAGCAAGATAAGAATTAGTAGCAAAAACAGCCATAAATATTAATAAGTGCAGAGATACTTCCCCTTTCAGTTGTTCTGAAATGATTTGTAGGAACAGTTTCACAGAACATAAAAGGTTTACATTTGTTTTCAAAGTGTATCTGGCTTTTATCAAATTTATTAATGTGTTTATTTTTTTTTTAAATGAATACATTTAAATAATCATGAAAGAACATTCACATTAAAGCCCACTTGTACTGATGTGGCAGCACATGCGGGCTTAAAGTGGCATCTAAGTGAAAGCAATGATCTGGAGTAAATATAAATCAGACACTAAGCAGCAGTAAATAATAATGAAGTTAGTAACAGAATGGACTTCAGTGCAATTGTCAACAGACGTATTAAAAGTTCAATTTAACAAAGTTGCTAGGTCATTGACACACCATCAGAGAATATAAAAGGATCTCCAACAATGATGTTTTATAGTTTCTGTAACAAACTTAAGACCAGTAGTAAAAGAGCAAAAGTAATGGATATTATGTGCTATATAGAAAGGGCTGCAGACGTCATGACTATACCTGTTAGAACTAAGATCTTGCACTGCAGATTTATTTTAACTTTAGGAGGAAAGAAATGTGGCAATCACACACACTTTTTGGGTTGGGGATTTCCTTGGCCCACATTAACTGCTTAAGTTTGAGTGCAGAAAGCTGGCGGGAATATAGGCAACATAGGCTGATAACATTTATACGAAACAGAATTATACTTCAAATGGTTGAAAGCAAATTGGAGAGCAAACAGTTGAACACAGTGAGAATGACATTTACAAACTATCAACTGCTAAGAAAATGCTGGCAAAGCTGCATTTTAAGGGAGAGACACGGAATGAAGGACATCATAAGGATTATTTGAAATGTGGCTACAGAATTAGTATTTCTGCTCTTGGCACAACTGACTGCCTGTACATGTGCTCACAGTCACAGCATGGTGGTACATAGCAACCCTCTGTGAAATGCTTCTGTAAAATTAATAACGATCAGTTTTTTTCCATGTCTACTGGAAACAGAATGAAAAACAATGAACTCAATTTTCAAGGGAAAACAGTAAGATTTGACAGTAGGGAAAGCTAAGTGTGATAATAAAGAACATTAAACCACATTATCTAGAAATTGGCCGAAATCCTCCTTGCTGGAGACCAAAGTCTATCAAGTAGGCTTACTTGTCCTGCTTTGCCTTACCCAGCAGGGGACATTGGCTGTAAGACTTAGTAAATTATTTTCCAGTCATGTATTTTTGAGATTTAATGAATGCATCTTCCTTCTCACCATTTCAACGACTTTTGTAATGGATTGTAAGTGTTAGGCTTATTTGGGCATTTTCTTTTTAAACAGGATTTAAAATAAAACTTTTTTTTTTTTTTAAACCCTGAATAAACTTATTTTAAAGACACTACTTTGTCTTATAGGCAGTGAAATGCAAAAAGCTTCAACTCCAATCTGCATTCACGTAATCAATCAATTTTTTTAATTGTTATTTCATGATATACTTCTTCTACCAGAGCATATCTATTGTATTGTTACCATGCTTGTCTTTTGCAGATCTGTAAAACTTCAAAATCTAATTTCTGTCCTTAACTTACAAACCTGCCATGAACTAAGGCAACATGAAACCACAGGTAGTACTGTCTTGAGACATATTCTTCTAGAGTGATCCAGGCTATTTAGCTGAGGAAAAAAAAAAAAAAAAAAAAAAGAGAGAGAGAGAGACAGAGACAGAAAATGTTCCTTCATCTTTTTCTACCGTTGGTAATGTTGATTCTAAATCACAAATTAAGTCACTCTGTCTGAAATAGTTAATTAACTCAGAGAGTTTTCAAAATGTCCTTCAGTTCACTCCTGAAGCTGGCAATCTAATCAATGATTTTCTGTTGGTACTAAGCTTCTCAAACCATCCGTGCAGTTTATTTACACAGCTGTATAACTCATCACATAATTTATCAACTATCAGGTGATAAACTGCAGAGCTATGTGATGAACTGTGACAATTGTTCATGGTAGAACATTTCAGCTTCACTCTGACCACAAATATGTCTCCCTAGAATTTACTTTGGCTTCTCAGGCAGTTTTTACATTTATTATTTCTGTTAATATTTTTTTTTTCTTCTTCTGCTGACAAAATTCAATACAACTTTGTAGACATTTTGTTTAACATAGACAGTTTTGTATAATTTATATAAGCTTGAAAGGCATTGTGAGACATAAAACATCTGATGTGTTCATTTAAAAACAGACATTTTAAAATAAGACCAAAAGGAGGTACAACAGTGGCACATAATATATATATACCACTAGCATCCAGTAGGTGTTATTCAGTGATGCAATAAAATTACATTAGTATTATTAATGTGGACAGAATGAACTTATTCTGATACTTTGAAAACGTTTCTGTTTTGCATAAAAAACATCTAGCAACTCATCACACTGATTCATACTATCAAAGAAGTTTGTGCAGTTACCAGGCAAGTAGATTATAGAAATGAACTTAACATAGATAGAGTGGGTTAGCTAAACTCTGTGAAAAAATTGAGTAATGAGATAAACTGTAAAAGATGTCAGTATCTTCCCTTTCTAAACCAGACTACTTCTGTAACAGTGAAATCCATTTTATGGGTTGCTTCCACTGTATCAGTGAAATCCATTTTATGGGTTGCTTGCATTCTTGCTTGTGATAGTTAAAAATAGTTGAAACACATAAAAAAAAAAAAAAATGTGAACTGAACATTGTCACTCTTTAAATCAGCAGATTTTTATAGTTATAGTGGCAGACACTCCTAAATAAAGGTTGCATCAGAAGCTTGCATTAACACCACAAGGTAGCTTTTTAGTCTTAAGTTATTCTTTAAAAAAAATAAAAATAAAAATTCATGTCACATTGTTTTCTTTTTTTATTAAGGTTGTTCTCTAGGACACTAAGCACCGTGTGGCTTGAAAAAGTACTTATATTCCTTAAAAGTTAGCTCTTTTAATTATTTATCTAACTATTTGTTCCTTTTCATAAATATTAATGTTATTCCTGATAGTGACACTTCTTGAAAAATGCTATGGTGCAACCAAGGCTCCTTGATGCTGTGATACCTTTTATGCATATTCTGAAATAGTCAAAAACCTTCCTATGGGATGTGGGTGGGGAGAGATTTTATTTTGCCTTTCCTCTTTTTACTGAATGTTTACAAATTCTCTGTAGTCAGAATATCACAAAATTGTGTTCTCAGAAAGATCTTTGGCATATGAACACATTTATCATTTATTGACTTTTTGTCACTGAAATGTGTGACATGTTCTGAGGCAAATCTAGTTTCATTCTTAGTTTTATGTCTCAGCTCTTAATTTGGGATGGGGTGTTGCTCTTTGGTGAGGTGATTTGCTTTGCATCAGTTTTAAATGGCATCTTTTTTATTATTATTTTATTTTTTTTATTGCATAAATTTGGAACTCTTAACATGCCATTTTTCAGAATTGCTTCCTTTTCTTCCTTTTAAGCTGCTAGGTATAGACACCAATAAAATGTCAAAAACTTCATTCATTTCAGATTACTCAATCTTGTGAAGTGCTAAATATTCACTGCTTTTTAAAAATCAAAAGAGTTGAGGGTATCTTTAGTACATAACTTTGGCTGAGAGTTTATTTTGTGAATTTGAAGCAAATGGCTCTAGTCATTTTTTTTTTCCTTTGTGATATTCTGTTTTTAGTCATATTTCACAGGTTCTTTGTTGCATACTATTAGCCAAAAATACCAGTGTGGATGGTAGATGAAAAACAGGTGGATGGAGTGAAAAAATGCCAGCTCAACTAAATTTAGACAAACTATGAATGGCTGTAAGTCCCAAAATTACATAAGATTTATGAATTTTCTGGGGGAAGGGAGGAAAGGGAGGGAAGGAAAGAAAAGGGCAGGGTGGTTCTGTGTGTGTGTGTGCGTGCATGTTTTGTTGTTGTTGTTATTCAGAAGTTCTCTGTAAAGACTAGTAATGAGAATCACAGAATCACAGAATCACAGAATCACAGAATTTCTAGGTTGGAAGAGACCTCAAGATCATCGAGTCCAACCTCTGACCTAACGCTAACAGTCCCCACTAAACCATATCCCTAAGCTCTACATCTAAACGTATTTTAAAGACCTCCAGGGATGGTGACTCCACCACTTCCCTGGGCAGCCTGTTCCAATGCCTCACAACCCTTTCGGTAAAGAAGTTCTTCCTAACATCCAACCTAAAACTCCCCTGGCTCAACTTTAGCCCATTCGCCCTCATCCTGTCACCAGGCACGTGGGAGAACAGACCAACCCCCACCTCTCTACAGCCTCCTTTAAGGTATCTGTAAAGAGCAATAAGGTCACCCCTGAGCCTCCTTTTCTCCAGGCTGAACAAGCCCAGCTCCCTCAGCCGCTCCTCGTAGGACTTGTTCTCCAGGCCCCTCACCAGCTTCGTCGCCCTTCTCTGCACCCGCTCAAGCACCTCCATGTCCTTCTTGTAGTGAGGGGCCCAAAACTGAACACAGTACTCGAGGTGCAGCCTCACCAGAGCCGAGTACAGGGGGACGATCACCTCCCTAGCCCTGCTGGTCACACTGTTTCTTATGCAAGCCAGGATGCTGTTGGCCTTCTTGGCCACCTGAGCACACTGCTGGCTCATATTCAGCCGACTATCAACCATCACTCCCAGGTCCTTCTCTGCCTGGCAGCTCTCCAACCACTCATCTCCCAGCCTGTAGCTCTGCTTGGGGTTATTGCGCCCCAGGTGGAGGACCCGGCACTTGGCCTTGTTAAACTTCATGCAGTTGACCTCAGCCCATCGGTGCAGCCTATCCAGATCCTCCTGCAGAGCCTTCCTACCCTCAAGCAGATCGACACACGCGCATAGGTTGGTGTCATCTGCAAACTTACTGAGGGTGCACTCAATGCCCTCGTCCAGATCATCGATGAAGTTATTAAAGAGGACCGGCCCCAGCACCGAGCCCTGGGGAACTCCACTTGGTACATCTCTGCTTTCTTCTTTACATTTAATGTTGTATTCTTTTATGATTTCTACTTTTAGTTCATTGCTAGATTTGAGTTATGCCCTTTATTTATGGCAAATGTGAATCTTTCAATATGATTCTGAAATGTTAGGCTTATTACAAACAAAAATCAGCTACACAATGAACCCTAAGTATTTGGTGTTATCTGTCCTCGTATGTATGCACTCACTATTACTGGATATGTAGAGATTGCAGGTGTATAGCCAAAAAAAAAAATCACCGCTAAAACCTACTTTGACTTTAAAACAGAAGACTAGCAGTAATATTCTTTCATTAGTAAACACATTTCCATCCACATCAAGTTATCTTTTTATGAGTATTGAATTATTGAGATTATTTTATCATAAAAAAAAAAAAAAAAAGATCAGAAACTGATTCAGTTTATACTGTGAGACTGGAGATAGTCATCTCGACATACAACATGTTATTTCAATATGAGATTGCAACATACAGAGGAGAGTTGACTGCAACGGGTCACTGGCTTTATAAAAGCTGTAGAATTGATTTATAACTGTCAGAGTTCTAAAACCAATTTCATAGGTTTTTCAAACAGCTTTGAAAAGCCATTGTTATATAGAAGCAGTAATAGACTCTACATTAAGGACAAAGTGACTGGGACTAGTTGTTAAATATGCATTGGGAGTATTAAAGAAGGTTTTCATGACCACATTAAATAAATACTTGAAACATGAGCCTTTGCAGTCCTTACAGCACAAAATTCCAGGCAGGGTGTTTGTGGTAGACATTCAGTTCTATTTTAAAGGTGAGGCAGATACTAGGAAGTTGCCTGAGATATATGTATTGTGTTGATATAGCAAGTCCATGACTGAAAAGAAGTGTCATTAGAATCTGTTTTGTATTTAAATGTCTCTGTCATGAAGGTGATATTTTGCAAACAGTACAGTTAATTGGTTAAGAGAGATGAACTTTGTGTTACTGTAATAGTCTCCATTTCTTCAGTATATGGAATTTCTGTTCACTACAGCTTTTTTTGTTTGTTGTTTTGTGTATATGATCAAGCCTGTAATTATCTGCTAGAAAGGTAATTTATTATGATAAAGAAATAATTACATACTTTCAAGCTTCTTGCACTCAGTGGTGGTGAATATCATATATCATTTTATTTGTCAAGTATTTATTTGTCTTCACATATCAAAATTCATGCTTTTTATGTTATTTTATAATGACTTGTGACTCAAAGTAGTAATAACGTATATGCTTGAAGTGTATACAAGAAATTTATGTTGTTTTAGCCTTCTCATCATTTTACAGTTTGGCACTTAACTGGAAGGGGCTAGCTATACTTCTTTATTATTGATAGAAAACATTTCAATTTTTCTAAATCTTTTGTTGGTTGTGGGTTTTCTTGGCAAAATCAAGTAAATTAGATTTTGGTCTTACTTGAACTGCTTCCCAAAACTGACAGATAGAGATTTAGTGCCTATTTTTCTAGGTGGTTGTTCATTAGTTTTTGTTTGGTGGTTGGTTTTAATTTTTAGTCCTTTTTTGTATTGAAATAAATCTGTCCTGTCAATGTTACTTTCTTTGAGTGGCAGTACTGTGGGCCTGCTGATTCTGGTCCTTGCAGGCAATTTCTTAACTGTTTGAATTCCAAATACTTGTGACTATGGCATGAAAATGAGCAAATGCGTCTTTTGATGTGAAACCACTGCATATGCTGTGAAAGGTAGCAGTTTTGAATATGAAAATGCTGTTTTAAGTGCTTTACAAGTTGTCTTTTGCCAAGTTTATTAGGTTAATGCTTTCTACTGTAGACATTTTGCTTGGCCACTTCACAACTGAAATCAGACATTTTGGCAGTTAAGTTGAAATGTTTAAAATAATGAATAGGAAAGCCAGTAGTGGAGTATTGTTTTTTCTTTATATAATTTTTATTTTTTTGCTAATTTAAAGAACTAACATTATTTTGTGGGCTTCTCTAGTAATGGTGTGATACATATAAAGTATTTTAACATACTTGTTCCTTGTTAATATATTTATTTTTTTTTTCATAGACTAGTGAATTAATTTCTCTTGACTTTGTGCTATGCCAAAAATTATTCAGGCCTTTGCCCCAAATTGAGAAAAAATCCACAAAATTCATGCATATTTTAGAAAGTAATTACTGTTTGACACAAGTTAGTTTATCTTATTTTGTTTTGTTTGAAAAAGCTTTATTTAGCTCTAAGTTTAGTGGAAGGTATTTTAATACTGTCTTTTACACAAAAAAAAAAAAAAAGCACACTTTTTTCTGTTCAGCAAGATCTGTAAAGTATAACAAGGATGAAAAGCAAAATTGAGTGAAGACAACACTTTACTTTGATCTATCAGCTTCTATTTGTTTGCTTTCATCTTCCAATTTAAGTTGTGTTGTTTTTGAACTCGGTGGGTTGACCGTCAACTGGGAAACTTCTAAGGGAATCCAAATGGATACATATTCTGACAAATTATCTATTATCTCTGCAGAATTTTTACTCTTTCTATGTCCTATGTCCCTTGTGGCTGTGCCAAGCTTTGATGCAGTATTGAATTACTGCCTGATAATCACTATTGAATGGTCCCTAAGCAAGCCCAAATGTGCTTTATGTAACACTTACAAAGTTAGCTTGTAGATTGAAACAAATGTATGTCATTAAGCATTTTACTTTTGAGTTGAACATGAATTTGATTCTCATTTACATAACTGCAACAAAGATGAGGAATTTTTTTATTTTTTTTTAAAGCCTTTCAAGATATTTGTGTCCAACTACAACAGACTGGGAAGTAACTTCAGCTCTTTTCTAGTAATTTCTTGTTAGATGTAGCAGATATTCAGTATTGAACTTTATTTTATGCTTAATAGTATAGTGTCTTTGTGTGACTAAGTTAGCAAGGCTTTGAGAACAAAATGCTAGTTGTAAACTGTTCAGAAATACCTGTTCGTAATGTTTAAGATTTTTAAGATGTCCCTAAATATGAATATAAATAATAATAATAAAAAAAAAATCAGGTATAATTGGCAGCAAGAAAATGAAGTATTGATGGGTAGCTTGACATAATTTCTATTTCAGCTTAAATATAGTGAGGATGTACAGAAGGTTGACTTCCTCTCTGACAACCAATTATCTAGAGAAAGGAAATTCCAAAGACTTGTCTACTTCAGCAGTGCACTTGATAAAATGCACTATAGGAAATAATTACTGAAAAAATGGGTAATTGCTTAGTGTTAGAAAGAAGTGGCTAAAGGTGAGGCAAAATTTTAAGCTTAAAGAAGAAATACTTGGCTGGAAAGAAGTTAATAGTGTTGTTCCTTATTTAGGAGTTCATTAATATTTTATTTACTGACCTTGTCTCCAAAACAAGGTATGAACAAATGCTGACACTAAATTTTGAGGCATTTTGGCTAGAAATGTGTCTTGAGATATCATGTGAAAATGGACTTTCAGACTTGAAGCAACTGATGTGTAATGAAATAGAATAAAATATAAGTCCTGCCTTAAAAAAAAAAAAACACTTTTTTTTTTTTTTCTAAAGAAGTTTTATCAGCAGATAAAGGTGAAGAAAGACATTATTTACCTATCTATCCAAGTAATGTGTTAATGGGCCTGTATTTAGGAGAGCTGAAGTTTTAAATATGATAATCAGACAAATAGAAATTCTTTTCAACTGAAACTTCAGTTACTAAGCCCTATAAAAAATGATGGCAAAGGGGAAAACTAATTGCTCTTCTTTCATATCTTGAGTGTAAGAAGAAATGCAGATAAGAAAAAATCCTGAACTGGACAAAAATTAAAAATAATTAAAAAAAAAAAAAAGTTTAAAATTAAGAGTAAGGTTCTAAAGCAACTTTAAATAGGAGAAATAAAGGAAAATAGCTCAATTAGTTTGAAGACTAAGGTTTGTAATCAATAGAGCAGACAAGGATTCATGACCAAATAGGTTTGTTTTCCTTCCATGCTGCTAAATAAATCCTGCTTTTCATGTCCTCTGTCTTAATGAATTAATGTGGCTTTGGCTTTATCCTATTTTATTCCTATAGTCAGTATTTAAGTTTGTTTAATATTTCTTCCAATATAATTAGGAAATTAATCTCTCAGTTAAGTACCAATATAGAAGAAGTGGATATCTGATATTATAGACTTACAAAATTTCAAGTTGCCATTTTGGATGCAGAATGTCATACTGGCTGAAATTTAATGATTGTGTTGTAAAGGTTTTGGAGAGTCAAATTATGTGCAGTTTGCATTGGAATAGATCCACTGAAGCGGGTCTAGGGAATTTTGAGTATAGAGAATTTTAACATTTAAATCCATAGAAACAGTAGGTATGACCCTGTATATAGATTTATGAGTACTGGTACATATATAGAAATAATCCAAACCAAAAAAAAATTCCAAAAGCTAAGTTTTTCAGTGGTTCTTTGACCATCTAAGTATTATAGAGGTGTGTAGGGTTTGGTTTTCAGGAGTTAGCCATGGACTAACTACATGTTCAGATACATTTTCTAAAGATATGAATGGTCACCATGTATTTCAGAAGTTTTCCATCTGCCTCATTTTTTTTTTTCCTTGTCTGAGTCAGTCACCTGCTTTTGAAAACATATTTAATTTCTTTATACATGTTAAGGCACATGCAAACTATTTAAAAATGATGTCTTGAGATGTAATTCTATACGTATCTGAGAAGGTAAGTAGAAATTGAACTTTCTTTCCTTTTGTATCTTAAAAATACATTAAAAATTTGGGAAGTAAAAGTTATTGATTTCAATAGAATGTGTAAGGCTTGTTGCAAGGAAAGTACTGACAAATATTTGGAGAAGAACAAGAAGATGCTAGAGCACTTCATTTTAGATTACTAAATTGAGAGCTTTTGGGATATTTTAAATCTGAGAACATCTTGCTGATCTCTGACACCTTACTGATTTTTCTGAAAAGGGGAACTACCTGTGTCTGATTCAGCTTTCATAATCTGAACCTTTTTCATGAAACACAATGATGTAATTTTGCTTCTCTCTCCAAATAGTGTACATCTTAATGCAATTGCATACATCATCATATTCTTACCTCTAAAAACGTAAAATGTAGCTCATTTGGTTTTAAAGGATTTCACCTTCATAGAATAAGCCTGAAACAGTTTCACAGAGGAACATAAGATTTCCTTTCAAGCTTTATGTGCATGAAGGAAGCTACCTTTACACCAAAACTGTTATCAGATTTTTGTAAATAAAGGGTTCTTTAATTTTCTATTGGCCTCCATAGACTTTCCCAATTTACCTGAATGTGATATCCAGCCTTCCACTTAGGAAAGTACATGGGGATATACTATTATAAATAACAAAGGATCATTCACATGAGAATCAACAAGTACGTATAAATAAATATTACCTGAAATGTGGCTAAACTAATACTTCTTTAATAGAAATTAATTCAAAATAAATTTCACTGAGCACAGAAGCTAGTTCTGTAAGTGATTACTTTTTATCACTGGTGACAACTGAGAAAAAAGATCACAGAATCACAGAATGGTTAAGGATTGGAAAGGACCTTAAAGACCATCTTGTTCCAACCCCCTGACACCTCCCACGAGACCAGGTTGCTCAAAGTCCCATCCAGCCTGGCCTGGAACACCTCCAGTGATGGGGCACCCACAGCTTCTCTAAGCAGCCTGTTCCAGTGCCTTACCACCATCTGCATGAAGAATTTATTCCTAATATCTAATCTAAACCTATCCTCTTTTAGTTTAAAGCCATTCCCCCTTGTCCTGTCGCTACACTCCCTGACAAAGAGGCCCTTCCCAGCTTTCCTGTAGGCCCCCTTTAGGTAGTGGAAGGCCGCTCTAAGATCTCCCCAGAGCCTTCTCTTCTCCAGACTGAACAACCCCAACTCCCTCAGCCTATCTTCATAGAGAGGTACTCCAGCCTTCTGATCAGCGTTGTGTCTCTCCTCTGGACTCGCTCCAACAGGTCCTTCTTGTGCTGGGGGCCCCAGAGGTGAACACAGGGCACCAGGTGGGGTTGCATGAGAGCAGAGCAGAGGTGGAGAATCACTTCCCTCACCCTGCTGGCCATGGTTTGCTTGCTGCAGACCAGGATATGGTTGGCCTTCTGGGCTGCAAGTGCACATTTCCAGCTAATGATGATACCATTCCTACTTCAAATAAGCAGAAGTAATGCAGTAATAATAATGATTTTCTTTGTGTCTTTATTCCTGTCTGTTGAAAGATTTTAGTCAACGGCTGAAAGAAGAATTTTATAAACAAGATGTCCACACTGACTGAGATGCATTATAACCTACCATTACTTTCAGTGGTATTTAGTGCGTATTTTAACATGCAAAGTCTTAAAACAAGAAAAAAAAATAAAAAATCTATTGCTTTAAATGTTAATGTGACTAATATATGGATACTTGCCTAGTAATCTGATCTCATTACCTACTCATCTGTTATGGAACATTAGTTTTGTTAATGTGACAAGTGTCCTACTCTACTATATTTGAAAAGAAATAATTTGCATATTAAGAGGGAACTGTAAAAGAATTGCACCATACACATGCTGTGTACTAATATTATATAAAACTGAATTTGTCTCAGTACCAACATAATGTAATAAGGCTGTCTTTGAGATATTTTTGACATTATAACGAATGTAAATACTTACTTAAAGGGCCAGCTTTTCCTTTTGTATTCATGTTTCTTCCAGCATAAAATAGTCTCTTGCTATAATTTCAGTCCTCCAAGAGTTACATATCTTTTAGCTGTCAGTTCTTGTTGTGAGAAGCAGGGATATTCAGCAAGGAGCTGTTACAATCCCCGCTGACATAGAAGAGTACAAAATCAATAGTAACAAAACCCGGACATAAATGAGATAGAATATAGTAAGGTGAGCATATCTGCTCTGCTGGCCTTTGTAAAGGAAGAAATCATTTGTATTGGCCAAGATTGACAGCAAAAAAGGAGCTATGAGTATCAGACATAATTGGAAAATGATACAGAACTCTCTAAATGCAGTCAATAGGACAGGTGAAGTTGGAAAGAAGGAAAATTGGGAAACTGGAAAGTTCTTTTAATGAGAACATCAGGGTAAGATTTTATATATGAGAAGATGAAAGGATTCAAGTCCTGGATGATTTTTTGTTTTCTTCTATTAGTGAATCAAGTTATCCAGTCTCACTTTTTCATTTCATCCTAACCCTAGAATCTGCTGAGAAAATACTTCTTTCCATGGTACCTGAGATGGTCGTTAAGCCCTTTTCTACTAGATGTCCTTTAATTTTGAAGACAATCCTTACTTAATTCATTTGTTACACAAATAAGGGAAAACTATATTGATTAATTGTTATTGCTAAATTGTTTTCTGCATAAAGTAACTTACTTTTTAACAGAATGTGCAATTCATGAAGTGAAAAAGAGAGAGAAAGAATGTTCTTATTTTGCATTTCTAAACAACAATAAAACAAACAAAAAGAAAAAAAAATCTCACACCCCAATTTTAACATCTGAAATAAAATTGTGGCAGTTACTTCATGTTGTAATCTTTGCCTCCTAATTTTTATTTTTATTTTTTTCTGAGTGCCTCTTTTGCTTTTTCTCCCTTGGAAGGACATGGCATACCAGGAAAATAACTTCTGGAAGATTAATACTTATGTAGCCAACAAATAACTTCCTGTATAAGGACACCAAGCTCAGTGAATAGTGAGTGCATGATTGGAATTTGAAATGTGGATAGTAAGACAGCTCTTACTACAAGACCCTGGAAGTTTCTAGGTGAAGGTCTTATCAGATTTTCTTTGCAAATTCTTCTTTTATGCTCAGCAGCATATCAGTGATGCTATCCTGTATCACTGGTACGTGATCAGAATGTTTTTCAGATACTGAGGAGAATGTAGTAGGAGTGAGTTAAAACCATGCAGTAGAATTAAAAAAGAAATGAGCTCCACAGAGCTTAAGACTGGGACTTGGTGAAAGTTTCAAAGAAGGTGTGAATGAAAGACTCTCTCCAAAATTGGGTAGAGATTGATGCATATCCTAAACTGGTCACATTACTTATAAAATTAAAAAGATAGCTAGTCATGCAAAGAACTAGAAGTAGGAGAGGAAGATAATGTATTTTTTTTTGCCTGTTCTGAAGGACTTTTGAGGACTTCTGAGCTGCCTTTGCTGTTTCCCAAGAATCACTTATTGATGTTTAGATCATCTTGTGTTCCAGAGCTCAAACAGTGCTTACAAAGTAGCACTTTTGTCATCAGAAACCTCAAGCTGAAGTGTATTCAACCATTAAATTACATGAAAAAAATAATTTCAAATGTGTTTTCCAGTATAATAAGGGTAATTAGGATTGATTTTTATGATCAGCCTTTTTATTTGATATTGCACATTTTGCAAAGTTAAGCATGTGTGATAAATACATACAGTATGTTTTATGTTGTCATGTCATATAACAGATGCTAAACACTGTGATCTGAACTAAAGCTGAGTCCAAAATGTATTTAATTGTAGTTGATTGAGTTGCATTCCAAGGTGAAACATTCCTCTGTCTTTTCATTTCCATCTGACTTCTCTTTCTTCCTTCACCTTTTGTCCCATAAAATGTAATAGTAAGAAACTTCATATTTTCTGAAATGAGTGGAAAAAAGACTTTGTACAGATCAGCTGAAAAAGCAGTAACTTCTATATAAGGCTTTTTTCTGTGCTTTATCCAGAAAAAGTCTACTTTGTGGACTCTAAAGACAAGAACAGATAATAAAAATAATTCTGGCATATATTTTAAGATAGTAAATAGTGATAGCTGTAATTATTTCTAAAACATGAAAACATGGAAAACGCTAAGTTATCTTTTTCAGAAGCAATGAAACTGTACTATAGTGAGATTCACAGTCACTGAAACCTATTGTTTGAATAAGATGGCAAAACAACTAGTGTTGTTCTCTGACATTCACTTATGAAGATTCTTCTGGTGATGGTAGATGTGGGGGGAACAGCTTTGTGTGTTACCAACAGCATGTAAGCTCCTCTTTTAGTTACAGAAATTATGACAGATTTGGTTGAGAAAGAATGTATTTTTCTTTCACATCACTGATGCTTCCAACACAAGTTTTAAAATATTAGAGACTGTTTTCTTTTGGAATATAGCTGAAAATTTCAAGAGAGCAGTAAAAGCATAGAGAATATGTGAATACCTGAAAAAAAAAAAAAATTGCAATCAAATTACCAGAGATGTATTTAACTTTGTGAGAAATTATTCCTTTTATTAATAACTCAAGACTTAGAATGAGTACTTGTTTACAGTTAGTTGTTCAGTTTCTGTACTGTACAATACAGAGAAGTACAATAAAGATAACTCATCACTTGATCTCAAATATCATGTAACTAAAGTTTTCAGTCATTTTTCCCCATCTGCCAAAACAGTTTTAGAATTGCAGAAGATAATTCACTTTGTCAGCACTGAATGCAACGAAATGAGGCATGCCCCTACAAAGTCATACTACTTTGCAGTTCAGAAAAAAAAAATAAAATATTTTCCAGATATCAGAAGCTATATTTGTTCATTAGAAGAAATGTTCCCAGAGACAGTTTTGCAATGGAGTATCAGTTATCTTTTTCTTGTCAATTTTTAAATGAAGACTTTTAATATTAGGAAAATTTTACATTAGAAATGATTGACATGTTAAATACTGTGAGAATATGTAGAGACTGTATCCATGTTTTTGAAGTTAATATATTAGAAAACCCACACCAAACAAACAAACAAAGCCCACTACCAACAACAAAATAAAACAAACGTCTCTCATGTTTACACTTTTCAGATTGGGTACTTTTCAATAAATACATCAAATTCCAAGCAAATGGAAGTAAATATTTCTTTAAGCATGTTGTAAAATAGTCTGTGTAAGTCACCATCACAGTTAATAACACCTAATAAATTTCTAAGTAGATGACTTGTTTATATGAGAATATGTACGTGAGTTAAAATAAAAAAGTTTAGCCAGTGTTTGTGTAAAAAGTGACAAATTCATCAGTTCTGTCTGGAGGAGATTTCAGCTGTAGAACTGTGTGTGGCTGTTGGATGCATTAAAGGCTCCTCCTCACCATTACTTTATGAAACCATCCCATGTTATTCATATAGAGAGAAAAACACTACTGGATGTGTTACTAATTTTTTTCCTTATGTCATGTCTCACATCCCATGTTTTATGGAAATTGTGTAAATGAGTAGTAGATTTAGTGTTACTAGATAGTATCTTGTATGAAATGGGTTTTTGCTATGTTGTTTTTTAATAGATTGAAGTTTTAATAAACAGAATTAAAAATTCCTGGTAGAACAGACCTGGCACATCTGAAAGGTGTGAAAATTCTTTACTGTAGTCTTACACAGATGCACAGGATGTTGACAGTTTTCAGTGGGTATTTGTATAACTGTATTTTTTGCTTGGGAACTGACAAGTTGATCATCATGGTAGAAGTCTAAGAGTGTCTAAGTCTAAGAATGAGGCTTTAAAGATGGAAGAAATATTGGAATATTGGAATGTTTTCTGTTTTAAGAATACATCTTATTATCAGTAATTGTTCTTGTTTTGTAGTTTCAGTCAGATATCTAAATTCAAAAAGATCCAGCATTTACTTTGTGACATGATTGTAGATCATCTACAATCAGAGTACCAATCAATAAGGTACTATCATAGTACCTTAAGCACTAGGCACCATCTTGTTTGCTTTTACATGCAATTCCAATAGCAATAACTCAGAATAGGTTATTTTAGAAGGTAGCACAGCAGGCATCCGATCATATTTCATTAAAATCTGTTTTATGTTGTGCAGTGTTTTCATTTTTATAGAAATACGTCTTTTCCACTGGGGAGGGAGAAGGGGGAAAGGAGGAGGAGTGAAATCTCATTCTTCAAAATTGTGCATTTCTGAATGCAGCAACTTCTAAAATTTACATATGCAATTTGATGTTCAAGAAATTGACAGCTATGGACTGAGCTTGTGAAATCTTCTTCTCTTGCTTTCTCTTTTCCTAGGAAAATTGTTTCCATTTATTGGAAAGCTACTGAAACACGAAGATGAAATAGTGTATAAATAAGATGTTAAATATATATTCCCATCTTATTCAGAAGTACATTTATAACCTCTAATACATTTATAAGCTCATACCTTCAACCCAGTAATTCCTTCAAATAATTTTTTTTTTCAAGTACAGGAGCTGTTTGAGGTAAGGGCCTAAGGAGGGAGGAGACAGGAGCTGAATTCCTCTGGTTGAGTTTGTATCCAGAGCTGAGGCTGGAGCAGCAGAAGCAGGCAGCTGAGCATCCTCCCTGTCAGCACAGGCAGCCAGCACAGGCTTGTGTGGCTGTTGGGGCCCAGCGTTCCTGGGCCAAGCTTATCCCTGCCCCTTTGTGACATCAGGCACCCCATCTGTGCCTGCTGTGACAAGGGTTTGTGCATTACTTGGGGGTGGCAGCAGGCGATGCGGAGCCCAGACCTCGGCTGGGCAGTGGAAAAGGTGCCCAGGTATGTGAGCAGGGTTGTGGGGACGTGCCAGCAGGCTGTGGGAGTGTGCTGGGGTCTGGGTGGGGCTGTGCTGCCTTGCTCTGCAGAGCTCTGAGAACTCCCCACTAAAGGGTGAGAGGCCGAGAGCGTGCCCCAGTTCAGTCACGTCGCTGCCTATGCATGCGACTGGAAGAGGAGAGACAAGCAGAGAGAAGCCCCCCAGTTGCCCCCCATCGCTTTGCAGTCCCCCTGCTGCTGCCCTCCCCTCTCAGCCTGTGCTCCCTGTTGTGTGCACACCAAGCTGGTGCACCCTTGTGTCCCCCATCCTGTGCCACCTGTGCAAATGACACCTCATCGGCACCGCCACAGCCAGCTCTGCATCCACTGGGACACAGCTGGGACATTGGCATTGCTGGTGCCTAGGGTTGCTTAGTGCGGCATCAGGGGGACACATCTGTTACTGCCCACCATGGAAGCATGAAAGAATAACTAAATGGATAATAAAAATTGAAAAGCCCAAAGCCACAAGTAATGCTGGGGAGAGGAATCAAGTAGCTGTAGAACTTTTTTTCAGCAAAAGGGTGAATTTGTGTAAAAAATAAGAAATCCCAAAACTCTACTGAAAAAGAAAGAGGCTGAAGTAATGTCAATTTTATATGTTGTTTGCAGGGACTTGTCCCTGAAAAGAAAACTCAAAGCAAACAAAGTAGGTTCCCTAGAGCAAGCCTAGCTGTGCAACCTGCTCTAGGGAATATGCTTTGGCAGGGGGCTTGGACCCGATGATCTCTGGAAGTCCCTTCCAACCCCCTACAATTCTGTAGGAGGAAACTCCTTTCCTTTCAGAGAAGCAGAGGTAGACTTCATTTCTTCAGGAGGTTCTTCTCTGCAGTCAAATATTTAGGTAATGTAAAGGACAGCCTACTGCACCTTCTGTGCAATAAAGTTCTTCAGGTCACAAGAAACATTAAAAAATAACCAATAACTATGCCTAGTTTATTTTAAGCTTCTTTTTAGATATTTAATGTTCCCGAGACATTCCTATGCCTTGAAATTGGAAAAAAGTTGGGATTTAATGACGTTTCGTGGAGCTGCAGATGGATACAGATGAAATAGAATGTGATTATGAAAGCCATGTAGAGTACTGTATTTCTGAAATTAAAACATTTTAAGCTACAATTTATTGAACTTTTCTAGTGTTTTAACTTAACATGAACTAGACATAGCTAACAAAAATGTACTAACATTCGTAAATCTCATTTTATAAGAAGATCAATATTGTGCATTAGCTGTAAAGAAGAACAAACATCAACCATTGCATTTTGTTAGAGTAGTGCCTTTTCCTAACATGCAAATAAGAGTGTAGATTGGGAAGTGTGGAAGAGAGGGCTTCAGCAACAGCAGTTGAAAGACAGTATCCTTGGATATCTGCCTTTGTATGGTAATCTTCAGTGTACCTATAGCCACCAAATCCAGACTACAGATACTGTCTATTTTAAGCTTTTCATACATTTAATACCATTTATGAACTGTACCTCCTTACTTACAGATGCAGAGTTGTACTGAGTACTGCTCAGTTGAATGCTGGTCATTACCATCAGGTTTTGAGCGTCTGAAAGTCTGATTGTATCAAAGTGGAACTGAAAAGGACATGAATAGTGTGATGGATAAAATTTTGCACAGTTCAGTATTTGGGGCATCTCTCTCTCTTTTTGGTCCTGGCATCCAGAATTTAGTTTGGAGTTTAAGTTCTTACTGCTTTGAAAAAAAAAAAAAAAAAAAAAAAAAAAAAAAGAGCATATGCAGTAAGCACAGACCATATACCTTCTTCTGCCCCAATAGCCACATGCCAGATGAGCATCTGACCCATGGGGTACTAAGAGCTCTGGGTCACTGTGTGTTCATATGTTGATTTGCAGGACCTCACGAGACATGTAAGAAGTCATATCACAAGTGTATAGTTGAGAAATACTCCTTTCATGGGGCTACTCAGTCTGCAACTCACCTCATCAACCTGCTGGTAGCTGTAGCACAGCACTGTGGTCACTGGCCTGCACCTTGATATGAGCACTGGGTTTCTAGGCTGCAGTCAGACCATCCAGCACTATCCGGCATGCTGGGCCATGGGTCAGAAGAGATTGTACAGCAATGCACATGCATAAAATGTAGGGGCCATCTGTCAGAAATGGATCCAAAAGGTTTGGATCCTTTATACCAGGAAACAGAATTCTCTTAAATTTCCTGTAGAGTTGTGGAATGGAGAGTTTAATAGAGATCATCAGCTTTTGGATGGAAGTGTTATGTTTCAATACCTATTAATATTTGAGTTGAAAGGTAATAGAGTCTCAATGTTTCCACTTTTACCATTGACTGTGTTTGATATTGCTTTGTGTATGGTTTTGTGTTTTTGTCTAGTCCTTCCCTTTCACTAAGTAGAAGAGTGGTAGACAAATTATATTAAAAGATGGAAGACGGGTAACATCTCAGGGTTTATCCTTGGTATTTAACATGTACCTGACTGTCTCCCGGTGGCACAGTTCAAGCAACAGCACAGTTCCCACTGCCATAAGATTTTTCTTCTCCGAAGTACTAGATAGGCCAGCTATATATTGTCTCTTAATGAACTTCTCTATCCGTTTCTCTCCTTCACCAGCACTGCCCTGCTTCTCTGCAGTTGAGCATGTTTCTGCTTCATCCTTCATTTAGAACGCATGCAGTTTGCTCATGGGAAAGGTGTTTATATCTATGATCATTGGTTAATAAACAGGGAGGCCGCCCTGCTTCTAGCTGTACCTGCATTTCTTTTGTGTAAGGGGATGGTTGGATGCTGAAGTGTCTTGCATGTTTAGCTTTGTGTTCAGGAAATCCACTGAGCCTCTGCTCTAGTTTGAGAGAAAACATGAAGTATTGTTGCATTTCTCTGAGTAAAGTTTTGAAGCAGGCATATTTTTGAATTCTCTGCAAGAACAATTGAATTTGTGTGAGCAAACCTTGTGTGAGTATATAATCAATTTTCATGAGAAAAATGTCCATGTAACATGAGAATCTGTCCTTTGGAAATGCTACCTTTATTGTTTTATGATGCATCTCAGAGAGTGTTCTATTTTTATAAATTAATTTTCCCAGATGTTAGCTGAATAATGTGTGTGCTTCACATAATAGCAATGAAGTATTTTTTCAGAATCTCCTTTGTGTAAGTACATTTTATTAAACAGAACAACAAGAAAGTAAAATATCTATTAATCTATACTTTTCTTCAATAAAAGTAACACCAGGAGAAATTATTTCATTATAATTTCTAAGGATTTTATTGTGATCCTCAAATAATTATAAAGTGAAAAATGGAAGCAAGCATTTAAAAGCATTTTGTGATGATAGCATTTAAATACAGTTATGAATAGATTTTGCTGGTCGTTCTTATTGTGTAAAAACAAAGGAAACAGTATATTCACAGTGAACATGTCAAGCCTGGGTAAAGTGAACGTGAAGCTTCTGATAGACAGCAAGAACCATTTTTTTTTTAATTAGAGTGTTGGAATTGGAGTAATAACCGTATATTGTTCTGACTGATTATTGGCATTTTTACAGCCTCCTGGAAATGTAATAATAATAGGTTTAAAAAGAAAACTTTTCAAGGGATTGAGAGGAAGACCACGAGAATACCACCTTGAAATAAGCATAAATTACTGAAGCATAAATTCATTTGATTTCAGCTTCAGCTAAAACAGAGAGTTAAATCTAGACTTGATATCAAAGTCCTGTGTAGAATTCAGGGTCAATCTTAATTCAGGGACAAAGTTCTAATTTCTTCACCTGTTTCCATGTTCTTTTTTATTTTCTATATACCAAATGAAGGAAATGTAATATAGTCTTAATCTTTATCCTATCGATCCTAAACACGTACCACTCTGAGAGAGTTAATAGAAACCAGTAATAAGCCCATCAACAACTTTTGATGACCAAAAAGTCTTATTTTTTTAGCGATGTCCATTGTTTATGTCAGGTTTAATGAAATATAATGTATTAAGGAGAACCAAGTGCTAGGGAGCAGCAAGAGATGCACTGCTGCACAGGGGAGAAGGAGCTGGGTGCTGGGGGCCATCACCGAAGGGCCAGGCTGGGGGTGGTGACAGGACCTGTCCAGGGTCCCAGCCAGGAGAGGACCAGGATCCATTGGGGGGGGAGCAGCAGGATGAAAGGTTGGAGACAGGGCTGGAGGCAGAGCTGCCCTCAGAGGAGGTCCAAGCTCTTTCTGGGAAATGCAGACTGTGAGCCAGGACTGCAGGAGACAGGACCAGGGCCTCCTGAGGCCTTGCTGGGACAGAGGCTGATTGGCTATGGGGCTGGTGTGGAGGTCTGGACCTGGGCAGGTGCCCCCAGGGCTGTGGGACTAGGCCTGAATTTCTCTGCCACCTCCATTATTGCAGGCAGTGCTGTGTGAAGGGGTGCATCAAGGTGTGTTAAGTACTTTTCTGTCTTGAAAACATACTGGAAATAATATAGGCACACTGACTCATATGACAAAGCACTGAAGTAACAGAACAGCTTACTTAATGTTTCAAATTGTCCTGGTTTCAGTTAGAACAGAATTAATTTTCTTCCTAGTAGCTGGTGGAATGCTGTGTTTTGGCTTAGGATGAGAAGAGTGCTGATAACACCCCGATGTTTTAATTGTTGCAGAGCAGTGCTTATACCAAGCCAAGGACACCTCAGACTTTTGCTCTGTCCTGCCAACAGGCAGGCTGGGGTGCAGTAAGAGCTGGGAGGGGACAGACCCAGGACAGGTGACCCGAACTAGCCAAAGGGGTATTCCATACCATCTGACGTCATGCTAAACAATATATAGGGGTGGCTAGCCGGGGGAGGGGGGCCGGACTGCTCGGGGTTAAGCTGGGCATCGGTCAGCAGGTGGTGAGCAATTGCATTGTGCATCACTTGTTTGTACATATTATTATTAGTAGTACTATTATCATCATTGTATTATTATTATTATTATTATTATTATTTTCCTGTCTTATTAAACTGTCTTTATCTCAACTCACGGGCTTCACTTTCCATTTCTCTCCCCCGTCCCAGAGAGGGAGGGGGGAGGGTGAGCGAACGGCTGCGTGGTGTTTAGCTGCCAGCCGGGTTAAACCACGACAGTCTTTTTGGCGCCCAATGTGGGGCTCGAAAGGTTGAGATAACGGCAGATCTGACCAGAGTGTGTTAAACTAAAATTGGTGTAAGTATTAGACCTGCTTAATAGTCACTTGTCATAATGCTGATTGCTTTAATCTCAACTGTGCTGCGCCTGTTTTCCAAATTGAGTATTATAGCACGTTATTTTACATATGTGCTCTCTGTCATGTTGTTTATCTTCTCCGGGCCCTGGTTTCAGACCATTATGGTACTGTGTGTTGTATCAGTGGCTTATGAGATGATGAAATATCTGGCCATGACTCTAACCTGGTATTTGTACTCAGTAACATCTTCGATTCTATACTTTGGAAACTGTATTTTGGAAACTATTAGCAATTATATCTGTTGCCTTTTTTCATTAGGGAGTCAATCTGTGGAGGGGAAGGGGGAAGATAATTTTTCCTACTTGATCACTCTCCCTTTCTCCTTCACCACCCCTGTACCCTCCTTGATCACTCTCCCTTCCTCCTTCACCACCCTCTTATCCTCCGAGTTTATTACAATAGCTCTCCAAGATATTGAATATCCTTGGGATACTCAGACCAGCATAGTCCTGTTGTTCTGCCTCCTGAATGCACTTCAGGTTCTGCTTAAAGTTAAACAACTACTTAGGAAGCTCATCCGGAGATCTGCCCGGAGGCAGTATAGTTGTGGGTGGCAGGGAGTATGGGAGGATATGGACAGGCATCTAGACCAGTTGGCACCCCCAGTGTTTTGGAAATTCACCCCTGAACAACTGCAAAATCCTCAAAAACTGGCAGAATGCTTGAATAAAAGGTGTCGCAATTCGGGAAGTTCCAAAGTAACACAAATCATTGTAACATGCTGGGGCCTGGCTCATGCCTATCGAGCTGCCATGGATACTGCTATCAACTTAGTGACAGACCCTGTGGCCACTCCAAGTCCCGTGACAGATCCAACGGCCACTGTGACCCCTACGGTGGACTCTGCAGCCGCTCCAGTCCCAGCTCCTGCAGCCACTCCAGTCCCAGTTCCTACAGCCGCTCCAGTCCCAACTCCTGAAGCCGCTCCAGTCCCAGCTCCTGCAGCTGCTCCAGTTCCAGCTCCTGCAGCCGCTCCAGCTCCGGTTCGTGCAGCCGCTCCAGCTCCAGTTCCTGCAGCCGCTCCAGTCCCAGCTCCTGCAGCCGCTCCAGTTCCAGCTCCTGCAGCCGCTCCAGCTCCAGTTCCTGCAGCCGCTCCAGTCCCAGCTCCTGCAGCTGCTCCAGTTCCAGCTCCTGCAGCCGCTCCAGTTCCAGCTCCTGCAGCCGCTCCAGTCCCAGTTCCTGCAGCCGCTCCAGTTCCAGCTCCTGCAGCCGCTCCAGCTCCGGTTCCTGCAGCTGCTCCAGCTCCTGCAGCCGCTCCAGCTCCTGTAGCTGGGTCAGAGAAACGAACTGTAGCAGTGCAAGTTGACCCTGCAGAGGGTATTCCAACCTCTGTGGCAGACCCTATAACAAGGTCAGAGAAACGAGCTGTAGCAGTGCAAGTTGACCCTGCAGAGGGTATTCCAACCTCTGTGGCAGACCGTGTAACAAGGTCAGAGAAACGAGCAGTAGCAGTGCAAGCTGCCCCTGTAGAGAAGGTGAAAAAATGGTATAGAGATTCAAGTCGTTTAGAACGCAGAGAATCTTCTGCCAAATCTAGGTATAGAGACGACGGAGACGACGACGACGCTGGGCCATCAAGGATTCAGGAGGAGGAAGATGAGGATGCCGAAAAATCAACAGTAACTACCCGAAGCCTAAACGAGCGTGAGTTACGAGATGTGCGAAAAGATTTTGGTCGCTGTATAGGTGAGCGGCTTGTCACCTGGCTGCTCCGATGCTGGGACACTGGAGCTAATTGTGTGGAATTAGACGGCAGGGAAGCCAAGCGACTGGGATCCCTTGCTAGAGATGCAGGCATTGACAAAGCAATTGCAGATGGAGCACAATCTCACAGCCTCTGGAGGCGTCTCCTCTCAGCTGTGAGGGAAAGGTATCCCTTCAAGGAAGAACTTTTATGTCTACCAGGCAAGTGGACCACTATGGAGAAGGGAATCCAGTATCTGAGGGAATTAGCCGTACGGGAAGTGATTTATGAGGATCCAGACCTCAGACAAACATCCAAAGATCCAGATGAAGTCAGGTGTACGCGACCCATGTGGCGGAAGTTTGTACGGAGTGCACCATCATCATATGCCAGCTCATTGGCAATAATGGCCTGGAAAGAGGATGAGGAACCCACAGTGGATGAAGTGGCTAAACAACTCCGGCAGTACGAAGAAAGTCTCTCCTCTTCCTTACAGGCCTGCGTCTCAGCTGTGGAGAAACTTTCTGAAGAGTTCCACCAACTTAAAGAGAATCTATCTTCATCCCCACCTGAACCAACCAGTGTCCACCGACCAAAAGAGAACACTGTGGAGAAACTTTCTGAAAAGGTTCACCAACTTGAAGAGAGATTATTCTCCTCCGTACCTGTACAGAGCAGTGTCTCAGCTATCAGGGGTAGTCGTTCATCCACACAAGGAAGACGATATGGTGGGTACTCACCCCGTGTCACCCTGTGGTTTTACTTACGAGACCATGGAGAGGACATGAGAAAATGGGATGGAAAATCTACCGCGACCCTAAAGGCACGGGTACGTGAGTTGCAAAAGAAAACAATCAGGAAAAAGGGATTCTCTGAAAAGTTTGCTGCTCCAACTTCCAGCAGACAGTCCTTCAAACACAGAAACGAAGAAGATTCTGACCAGGATTAGGGGGGTCCTGCCTCCAGCCAGGGGGAGGAAAGGGACAATCGAGTTTATTGGACTGTGTGGATTCGATGGCCTGGCACGTCAGATGCACAGAAGTATAAGGCTTTAGTAGACACCGGTGCACAATGTACTGCAATGCCATCGAGCTATAAAGGACCAGAGCCCATCTGTATTTGTGGAGTGACAGGGGGATCTCAGCAGTTAACTGTATTGGAGGCTGAAGTGAGTCTAACTGGGAATGAGTGGGAAAAGCACTGCATTGTGACTGGCCCGGATGCTCCATGTATCCTTGGCATAGACTATCTCAGAAGAGGATATTGCAAGGACCCAAAAGGGTTCCGGTGGGCTTTTGGTATAGCTGCCTTAGAGACAGAGGGCATTAAACAATTATCTACCTTGCCTGGTCTCTCAGAGGACCCCTCTGTTGTGGGGTTGCTGAGGGTTGAAGAACAGCGAGTGCCAATCGCTACCACAACTGTGCCCCGGCGGCAATATCGCACTAACCAAGACTCCCTGATTTCCATCCATAAGCTAATTCGTCAATTGGAGAGCCAAGGAGTGATCAGCAAGACTCATTCACCTTTCAATAGTCCCATATGGCCAGTGCGAAAGTCTAATGGCGAGTGGAGACTAACAGTGGACTATCGTGGCCTGAACGAAGTGACGCCACCACTGAGTGCTGCAGTGCCGGACATGCTGGAACTTCAGTACGAACTTGAATCGAAGGCAGCCAAGTGGTACGCCACAATTGATATCGCTAATGCATTTTTCTCCATCCCTCTAGCAGCAGAGTGCAGGCCACAATTTGCCTTCATTTGGAGGGGAGTCCAATATACTTGGAATCGGCTGCCCCAGGGGTGGAAACACAGCCCTACCATTTGCCATGGACTGATCCAGTCTGCGCTGGAGCAGGGGGAAGCCCCTGAACACCTGCAGTACATCGATGACATTATTGTGTGGGGTGACACAGCAGAGGAAGTTTTCGAGAAAGGGAAGAAAATAGTCCAAATCCTTCTGAAAGCCGGTTTTGCCATAAAACAAAATAAAGTCAAAGGACCTGCACGAGAGATCCAGTTTTTAGGAATAAAATGGCAAGATGGACGTCGTCAAATCCCAATGGATGTGATCAACAAAATAACAGCTATGTCTCCACCAACTAACAAAAAAGAAACACAGACTTTCTTAGGGGTTGTGGGGTTTTGGAGAATGCACATCCCAAATTACAGTCTGATTGTAAACCCGCTCTACCAAGTAACCCGTAAGAAGAATGAATTTGAATGGGGCCCTGAACAACGACAAGCCTTTGAACAAATTAAGCAGGAAATAGTCCATGCAGTAGCCCTTGGGCCAGTTCGAACAGGACCAGATGTAAAGAATGTGCTCTACACTGCAGCCGGGGAGAACGGCCCCACCTGGAGCCTCTGGCAGAAAGAACCTGGGGAAACTCGAGGTCGGCCCCTGGGGTTTTGGAGCCGGGGATACAGAGGGTCTGAGGCCCGCTATACTCCAACTGAAAAGGAGATACTGGCAGCATATGAAGGAGTTCGATCTGCTTCAGAGGTGGTCGGTACTGAAGCGCAGCTCCTCCTAGCACCCCGATTGCCGGTACTAGGCTGAATGTTCAAGGGAAGGGTCTCTTCTACGCATCATGCAACTGATGCTACATGGAGCAAGTGGATTGCACTAATTACTCAGCGGGCTCGAATAGGAAACCCCAGTCGCCCAGGAATATTGGAAGTGATTATGGACTGGCCAGAAGGTAAATACTTTGGGATATCATCAGAGGAGGAGGTGGGTCGTGCTGAAGCCCCACTGTACAACCAGTTACCAGAGAATGAAAAGAAATATGCCCTGTTCACTGATGGGTCCTGTCGTATTGTGGGGAAGCATTGAAGATGGAAGGCTGCTGTATGGAGTCCTACACGACGAGTTGCAGAAGCTGCTGAGGGAGAAGGTGAATCGAGTCAGTTTGCAGAAGTGAAGGCCATTCAGCTGGCTTTAGACATTGCTGAACGAGAAAAATGGCCAGTTCTCTATCTCTACACCGATTCATGGACGGTAGCAAATGCCCTGTGGGGATGGTTACAGCAATGGAAGCAAAACAACTGGCAGCGTAGGGGCAAACCCATCTGGGCTGCTGCATTGTGGCAAGATATTGCTGCTCGGGTAGAGAACCTGGCTGTGAAAGTACGTCACGTAGATGCTCATGTGCCCAAGAATCAGGCTACTGAGGAACATCAGAACAACCAGCAGGTGGATCAGGCTGCTAAGATTGAAGTAGCTCAGGTGGATCTGGATTGGCAGCATAAAGGTGAATTATTTATAGCCCGATGGGCCCATGACACCTCAGGCCATCAAGGTAGAGATGCAACATACAGATGGGCTCGTGATCGAGGGGTGGACCTGACCATGGACGCTATAGCACAGGTTATTCATGACTGTGAAACATGTGCTGCAATCAAGCAAGCCAAACGGTCAAAGCCTCTGTGGTATGGAGGACGATGGCTGAAATATAAATATGGAGAGGCCTGGCAGATTGATTACATCACACTCCCTCAAACTCACAATGGCAAGCGCCACGTACTTACAATGGTGGAAGCAACCACCGGATGGCTGGAAACATATCCTGTGCCTCATGCCACCGCCCGGAACACTATCCTGGGCCTTGAAAAGCAAGTCCTATGGCGACATGGTACCCCAGAAAGAATAGAGTCAGACAATGGAACTCATTTCCGAAACAACCTTATAGACACTTGGGCCAAAGGACATGGTATTGAGTGGGTGTATCACATCCCCTATCATGCACCAGCCTCCGGGAAAGTTGAACGATACAATGGGCTGTTAAAGACTACATTGAAAGCAATGGGCGCTGGGACATTCAAAAACTGGGATACGCATTTGGCAAAGGCCACCTGGCTAGTCAATACTAGGGGATCTGCCAACCGAGCTGGACCTGCCCAATCAAACCTGTTACGTACTGTAGATGGGGATAAAGTTCCTGTAGTGCATGTAAAAAATATGCTGGGTAAAACAGTCTGGGCTACTCCTGCCTCAGGAAAAGGCAAACCCATTCGTGGAATTGTTTTCGCTCAGGGACCTGGATACACTTGGTGGGTGATGCAAAAGAACGGAGAGGTCCGGTGTGTACCTCAAGGAGATTTAATACTGGGTGAGAATAGCCCATGAACTGAATTGTACCATGTTAATTGCTATATAATACTGTATGTTACCACTACCATGACTACTATAGGTGACTAATTAGAATGTATGGAAAAGAGTGTAACCTGAGCATGACATAAATGGTATGGAATAAGGGGTGGATAGATGTCCTGGTTTCAGTTAGAACAGAATTAATTTTCTTCCTAGTAGCTGGTGGAATGCTGTGTTTTGGCTTAGGATGAGAAGAGTGCTGATAACACCCCGATGTTTTAATTGTTGCAGAGCAGTGCTTATACCAAGCCAAGGACACCTCAGACTTTTGCTCTGTCCTGCCAACAGGCAGGCTGGGGTGCAGTAAGAGCTGGGAGGGGACAGACCCAGGACAGGTGACCCGAACTAGCCAAAGGGGTATTCCATACCATCTGACGTCATGCTAAACAATATATAGGGGTGGCTAGCCGGGGGAGGGGGGCCGGACTGCTCGGGGTTAAGCTGGGCATCGGTCAGCAGGTGGTGAGCAATTGCATTGTGCATCACTTGTTTGTACATATTATTATTAGTAGTACTATTATCATCATTGTATTATTATTATTATTATTATTATTATTTTCCTGTCTTATTAAACTGTCTTTATCTCAACTCACGGGCTTCACTTTCCATTTCTCTCCCCCGTCCCAGAGAGGGAGGGGGGAGGGTGAGCGAACGGCTGCGTGGTGTTTAGCTGCCAGCCGGGTTAAACCACGACAGTCTTTTTGGCGCCCAATGTGGGGCTCGAAAGGTTGAGATAACGGCAGATCTGACCAGAGTGTGTTAAACTAAAATTGGTGTAAGTATTAGACCTGCTTAATAGTCACTTGTCATAATGCTGATTGCTTTAATCTCAACTGTGCTGCGCCTGTTTTCCAAATTGAGTATTATAGCACGTTATTTTACATATGTGCTCTCTGTCATGTTGTTTATCTTCTCCGGGCCCTGGTTTCAGACCATTATGGTACTGTGTGTTGTATCAGTGGCTTATGAGATGATGAAATATCTGGCCATGACTCTAACCTGGTATTTGTACTCAGTAACATCTTCGATTCTATACTTTGGAAACTGTATTTTGGAAACTATTAGCAATTATATCTGTTGCCTTTTTTCATTAGGGAGTCAATCTGTGGAGGGGAAGGGGGAAGATAATTTTTCCTACTTGATCACTCTCCCTTTCTCCTTCACCACCCCTGTACCCTCCTTGATCACTCTCCCTTCCTCCTTCACCACCCTCTTATCCTCCGAGTTTATTACAATAGCTCTCCAAGATATTGAATATCCTTGGGATACTCAGACCAGCATAGTCCTGTTGTTCTGCCTCCTGAATGCACTTCAGGTTCTGCTTAAAGTTAAACAACTACTTAGGAAGCTCATCCGGAGATCTGCCCGGAGGCAGTATAGTTGTGGGTGGCAGGGAGTATGGGAGGATATGGACAGGCATCTAGACCAGTTGGCACCCCCAGTGTTTTGGAAATTCACCCCTGAACAACTGCAAAATCCTCAAAAACTGGCAGAATGCTTGAATAAAAGGTGTCGCAATTCGGGAAGTTCCAAAGTAACACAAATCATTGTAACATGCTGGGGCCTGGCTCATGCCTATCGAGCTGCCATGGATACTGCTATCAACTTAGTGACAGACCCTGTGGCCACTCCAAGTCCCGTGACAGATCCAACGGCCACTGTGACCCCTACGGTGGACTCTGCAGCCGCTCCAGTCCCAGCTCCTGCAGCCACTCCAGTCCCAGTTCCTACAGCCGCTCCAGTCCCAACTCCTGAAGCCGCTCCAGTCCCAGCTCCTGCAGCTGCTCCAGTTCCAGCTCCTGCAGCCGCTCCAGCTCCGGTTCGTGCAGCCGCTCCAGCTCCAGTTCCTGCAGCCGCTCCAGTCCCAGCTCCTGCAGCCGCTCCAGTTCCAGCTCCTGCAGCCGCTCCAGCTCCAGTTCCTGCAGCCGCTCCAGTCCCAGCTCCTGCAGCTGCTCCAGTTCCAGCTCCTGCAGCCGCTCCAGTTCCAGCTCCTGCAGCCGCTCCAGTCCCAGTTCCTGCAGCCGCTCCAGTTCCAGCTCCTGCAGCCGCTCCAGCTCCGGTTCCTGCAGCTGCTCCAGCTCCTGCAGCCGCTCCAGCTCCTGTAGCTGGGTCAGAGAAACGAACTGTAGCAGTGCAAGTTGACCCTGCAGAGGGTATTCCAACCTCTGTGGCAGACCCTATAACAAGGTCAGAGAAACGAGCTGTAGCAGTGCAAGTTGACCCTGCAGAGGGTATTCCAACCTCTGTGGCAGACCGTGTAACAAGGTCAGAGAAACGAGCAGTAGCAGTGCAAGCTGCCCCTGTAGAGAAGGTGAAAAAATGGTATAGAGATTCAAGTCGTTTAGAACGCAGAGAATCTTCTGCCAAATCTAGGTATAGAGACGACGGAGACGACGACGACGCTGGGCCATCAAGGATTCAGGAGGAGGAAGATGAGGATGCCGAAAAATCAACAGTAACTACCCGAAGCCTAAACGAGCGTGAGTTACGAGATGTGCGAAAAGATTTTGGTCGCTGTATAGGTGAGCGGCTTGTCACCTGGCTGCTCCGATGCTGGGACACTGGAGCTAATTGTGTGGAATTAGACGGCAGGGAAGCCAAGCGACTGGGATCCCTTGCTAGAGATGCAGGCATTGACAAAGCAATTGCAGATGGAGCACAATCTCACAGCCTCTGGAGGCGTCTCCTCTCAGCTGTGAGGGAAAGGTATCCCTTCAAGGAAGAACTTTTATGTCTACCAGGCAAGTGGACCACTATGGAGAAGGGAATCCAGTATCTGAGGGAATTAGCCGTACGGGAAGTGATTTATGAGGATCCAGACCTCAGACAAACATCCAAAGATCCAGATGAAGTCAGGTGTACGCGACCCATGTGGCGGAAGTTTGTACGGAGTGCACCATCATCATATGCCAGCTCATTGGCAATAATGGCCTGGAAAGAGGATGAGGAACCCACAGTGGATGAAGTGGCTAAACAACTCCGGCAGTACGAAGAAAGTCTCTCCTCTTCCTTACAGGCCTGCGTCTCAGCTGTGGAGAAACTTTCTGAAGAGTTCCACCAACTTAAAGAGAATCTATCTTCATCCCCACCTGAACCAACCAGTGTCCACCGACCAAAAGAGAACACTGTGGAGAAACTTTCTGAAAAGGTTCACCAACTTGAAGAGAGATTATTCTCCTCCGTACCTGTACAGAGCAGTGTCTCAGCTATCAGGGGTAGTCGTTCATCCACACAAGGAAGACGATATGGTGGGTACTCACCCCGTGTCACCCTGTGGTTTTACTTACGAGACCATGGAGAGGACATGAGAAAATGGGATGGAAAATCTACCGCGACCCTAAAGGCACGGGTACGTGAGTTGCAAAAGAAAACAATCAGGAAAAAGGGATTCTCTGAAAAGTTTGCTGCTCCAACTTCCAGCAGACAGTCCTTCAAACACAGAAACGAAGAAGATTCTGACCAGGATTAGGGGGGTCCTGCCTCCAGCCAGGGGGAGGAAAGGGACAATCGAGTTTATTGGACTGTGTGGATTCGATGGCCTGGCACGTCAGATGCACAGAAGTATAAGGCTTTAGTAGACACCGGTGCACAATGTACTGCAATGCCATCGAGCTATAAAGGACCAGAGCCCATCTGTATTTGTGGAGTGACAGGGGGATCTCAGCAGTTAACTGTATTGGAGGCTGAAGTGAGTCTAACTGGGAATGAGTGGGAAAAGCACTGCATTGTGACTGGCCCGGATGCTCCATGTATCCTTGGCATAGACTATCTCAGAAGAGGATATTGCAAGGACCCAAAAGGGTTCCGGTGGGCTTTTGGTATAGCTGCCTTAGAGACAGAGGGCATTAAACAATTATCTACCTTGCCTGGTCTCTCAGAGGACCCCTCTGTTGTGGGGTTGCTGAGGGTTGAAGAACAGCGAGTGCCAATCGCTACCACAACTGTGCCCCGGCGGCAATATCGCACTAACCAAGACTCCCTGATTTCCATCCATAAGCTAATTCGTCAATTGGAGAGCCAAGGAGTGATCAGCAAGACTCATTCACCTTTCAATAGTCCCATATGGCCAGTGCGAAAGTCTAATGGCGAGTGGAGACTAACAGTGGACTATCGTGGCCTGAACGAAGTGACGCCACCACTGAGTGCTGCAGTGCCGGACATGCTGGAACTTCAGTACGAACTTGAATCGAAGGCAGCCAAGTGGTACGCCACAATTGATATCGCTAATGCATTTTTCTCCATCCCTCTAGCAGCAGAGTGCAGGCCACAATTTGCCTTCATTTGGAGGGGAGTCCAATATACTTGGAATCGGCTGCCCCAGGGGTGGAAACACAGCCCTACCATTTGCCATGGACTGATCCAGTCTGCGCTGGAGCAGGGGGAAGCCCCTGAACACCTGCAGTACATCGATGACATTATTGTGTGGGGTGACACAGCAGAGGAAGTTTTCGAGAAAGGGAAGAAAATAGTCCAAATCCTTCTGAAAGCCGGTTTTGCCATAAAACAAAATAAAGTCAAAGGACCTGCACGAGAGATCCAGTTTTTAGGAATAAAATGGCAAGATGGACGTCGTCAAATCCCAATGGATGTGATCAACAAAATAACAGCTATGTCTCCACCAACTAACAAAAAAGAAACACAGACTTTCTTAGGGGTTGTGGGGTTTTGGAGAATGCACATCCCAAATTACAGTCTGATTGTAAACCCGCTCTACCAAGTAACCCGTAAGAAGAATGAATTTGAATGGGGCCCTGAACAACGACAAGCCTTTGAACAAATTAAGCAGGAAATAGTCCATGCAGTAGCCCTTGGGCCAGTTCGAACAGGACCAGATGTAAAGAATGTGCTCTACACTGCAGCCGGGGAGAACGGCCCCACCTGGAGCCTCTGGCAGAAAGAACCTGGGGAAACTCGAGGTCGGCCCCTGGGGTTTTGGAGCCGGGGATACAGAGGGTCTGAGGCCCGCTATACTCCAACTGAAAAGGAGATACTGGCAGCATATGAAGGAGTTCGATCTGCTTCAGAGGTGGTCGGTACTGAAGCGCAGCTCCTCCTAGCACCCCGATTGCCGGTACTAGGCTGAATGTTCAAGGGAAGGGTCTCTTCTACGCATCATGCAACTGATGCTACATGGAGCAAGTGGATTGCACTAATTACTCAGCGGGCTCGAATAGGAAACCCCAGTCGCCCAGGAATATTGGAAGTGATTATGGACTGGCCAGAAGGTAAATACTTTGGGATATCATCAGAGGAGGAGGTGGGTCGTGCTGAAGCCCCACTGTACAACCAGTTACCAGAGAATGAAAAGAAATATGCCCTGTTCACTGATGGGTCCTGTCGTATTGTGGGGAAGCATTGAAGATGGAAGGCTGCTGTATGGAGTCCTACACGACGAGTTGCAGAAGCTGCTGAGGGAGAAGGTGAATCGAGTCAGTTTGCAGAAGTGAAGGCCATTCAGCTGGCTTTAGACATTGCTGAACGAGAAAAATGGCCAGTTCTCTATCTCTACACCGATTCATGGACGGTAGCAAATGCCCTGTGGGGATGGTTACAGCAATGGAAGCAAAACAACTGGCAGCGTAGGGGCAAACCCATCTGGGCTGCTGCATTGTGGCAAGATATTGCTGCTCGGGTAGAGAACCTGGCTGTGAAAGTACGTCACGTAGATGCTCATGTGCCCAAGAATCAGGCTACTGAGGAACATCAGAACAACCAGCAGGTGGATCAGGCTGCTAAGATTGAAGTAGCTCAGGTGGATCTGGATTGGCAGCATAAAGGTGAATTATTTATAGCCCGATGGGCCCATGACACCTCAGGCCATCAAGGTAGAGATGCAACATACAGATGGGCTCGTGATCGAGGGGTGGACCTGACCATGGACGCTATAGCACAGGTTATTCATGACTGTGAAACATGTGCTGCAATCAAGCAAGCCAAACGGTCAAAGCCTCTGTGGTATGGAGGACGATGGCTGAAATATAAATATGGAGAGGCCTGGCAGATTGATTACATCACACTCCCTCAAACTCACAATGGCAAGCGCCACGTACTTACAATGGTGGAAGCAACCACCGGATGGCTGGAAACATATCCTGTGCCTCATGCCACCGCCCGGAACACTATCCTGGGCCTTGAAAAGCAAGTCCTATGGCGACATGGTACCCCAGAAAGAATAGAGTCAGACAATGGAACTCATTTCCGAAACAACCTTATAGACACTTGGGCCAAAGGACATGGTATTGAGTGGGTGTATCACATCCCCTATCATGCACCAGCCTCCGGGAAAGTTGAACGATACAATGGGCTGTTAAAGACTACATTGAAAGCAATGGGCGCTGGGACATTCAAAAACTGGGATACGCATTTGGCAAAGGCCACCTGGCTAGTCAATACTAGGGGATCTGCCAACCGAGCTGGACCTGCCCAATCAAACCTGTTACGTACTGTAGATGGGGATAAAGTTCCTGTAGTGCATGTAAAAAATATGCTGGGTAAAACAGTCTGGGCTACTCCTGCCTCAGGAAAAGGCAAACCCATTCGTGGAATTGTTTTCGCTCAGGGACCTGGATACACTTGGTGGGTGATGCAAAAGAACGGAGAGGTCCGGTGTGTACCTCAAGGAGATTTAATACTGGGTGAGAATAGCCCATGAACTGAATTGTACCATGTTAATTGCTATATAATACTGTATGTTACCACTACCATGACTACTATAGGTGACTAATTAGAATGTATGGAAAAGAGTGTAACCTGAGCATGACATAAATGGTATGGAATAAGGGGTGGATAGATGTCCTGGTTTCAGTTAGAACAGAATTAATTTTCTTCCTAGTAGCTGGTGGAATGCTGTGTTTTGGCTTAGGATGAGAAGAGTGCTGATAACACCCCGATGTTTTAATTGTTGCAGAGCAGTGCTTATACCAAGCCAAGGACACCTCAGACTTTTGCTCTGTCCTGCCAACAGGCAGGCTGGGGTGCAGTAAGAGCTGGGAGGGGACAGACCCAGGACAGGTGACCCGAACTAGCCAAAGGGGTATTCCATACCATCTGACGTCATGCTAAACAATATATAGGGGTGGCTAGCCGGGGGAGGGGGGCCGGACTGCTCGGGGTTAAGCTGGGCATCGGTCAGCGGGTGGTGAGCAATTGCATTGTGCATCACTTGTTTGTACATATTATTATTAGTAGTACTATTATCATCATTGTATTATTATTATTATTATTATTATTATTATTTTCCTGTCTTATTAAACTGTCTTTATCTCAACTCACGGGCTTCACTTTCCATTTCTCTCCCCCGTCCCAGAGAGGGAGGGGGGAGGGTGAGCGAACGGCTGCGTGGTGTTTAGCTGCCAGCCGGGTTAAACCACGACACATGTGCTGTTTCATGTGTTTGTTTGTTTGTTTTTGTTGTTGTTGTTTCTGATAGAATACATCCATAAGCATTTATAATAGGAAACACATATCAAATTCAGTCAAATACTGATTGTCTTAAACAATAATGCCTTTTGGTATTTTAGGTTATGCCTAACGTTTTTTGTCTCCTTTTCCCCTGTTTTTGATGGAAAAACAGGTTGCAAAATGGAGACTAAAAAAAAAAAGTGTTTTCAGAAATATGAAAAGACAGATGAAAAATTTTGTTTTGTTGGAAAGTTTTTTTAGGTTGCAGATGGAAAGTGTGCACACACACAGCAAGTCAGTAATCAAGACAGGAATCTGGAAGGCAGAGTTTCAAGATTGCTACTGTGAGTCACAAAGAATGATTCAAACCTGGTCTTTTCAGCATTTCATCAATTTCATTGTTCATATTCTTGTTCTTGTATTGTGTGTCCTTTCCATCTAACTGTTTTTTCTGGTTTCTTACTTTTTTATAGCATTTCTAATAATTCTCCTAAGGAAGTCTGAGGGAAAAGATGTAGCATAATACATGTATTCTATTGATTAAGATAATTAATATAGGTAGGGAAATGCTAGTTCAAATTGGCATACTAAAACAGGCAGACAGCTATTTGAAATCAGAGGCTTTTACAGGAGTAATTGCTATCTCAAACCCTATTAGTTTCTGAAGTTGTTTCATTTTTGTACTCATACCAAAAAGTCAGAATTTCAAATATTTTTTCTTTGTTTTTTTTTTTTTTTTTAATTATTATTATTATTTCTTTTTCTCCACTGAAACAGAATTCTTGGGTTTTGAAGTCACTTCAGTAACCAGACAGCAAGAGTCTTAGTCTCAAGACATACTAGTCAGTTCCTGTTGTGTCATAGATTGTTTTATATCACAACATATTGTACTTTAATAAACAAAACAAAACAAAGTAACTGCAGTGGGCCTACTTCAAACTGTCTTCCTGTTCTACCAAAACTGCTAATTCTGCATAGCTATTTTGTTGTGTAATGGAAATATGTCTAAAATTATCATACAAATACTTAGAAAGCTTTCCTCAATATTATTACTGTCTTGTACCCGTCTTTGAAAGCAACTATTGACTTTGTTAGGATACCTGACAAAGGCTGTGAAATCAAAACCAGCTTAGAAGCAACCACTGCTTACCTCTACTGCTGTTTTTGTACTTAACCAAGAACACATTTATAGTGACTGAATTCTTTTATTAATCCCCAGAGAGCCACTATTATAAAGAATATCAAATTAGCTACTTCACTACAATCACTACAAGTTGCATCACAGCAACTTGTCAGCATGGCCATAGTGAATTAAAAGGTAATAAACAGCTGGAGTTGTTAACTATTTCCATTTTTTTTCGTGATGACACTTCAGTAATGAAGACAGCAAATGCTTTCAAGTTGAGCATATCTGTTAAAAGGAGCAATGGGATCTCTTCTTCATCAGATCTCTGGGAAGAGCTATAATCCAGAAGTATTATTTTGCAATTTTTCTTTGTGGAAAAATTTTGAAGTTCCTTTTATGTTATCATGCCTGTCCTACAGGGACGAAGAATGTCTAAGGAACAAATGAGGAACATGAAAATGAGCTTTCAGCATGGAAAGCAGTGGAGAGAAATCGACTTAATTTGGTAGATGCAGTTGTTTGGATTGCTTGGTTCTTCATTGTGAGTTTTTGCTTGTATAGGAAAAGTACTTGGTCTTAACAATGAACCAAGTGAATACATCACCTGCTGGCAAATTGACAATGGGTAGTAGCTCTGCAGGCAGAACACAGCTAAGATAAACTGAAACAAGGCTTTGTACTAAGGTTTGTTTGTTTGTTTGGAATTCTGTGCATGTCTGGTTTTGTTTCAGTTTCTAGGAGGCTTATTTTATATGACACGACTTCTGCCTGAGGAATCAAAGATCATAGAGTAATGAAACTTATAGATCATTTGTGATAGGAAGAAAAATCACTGAGTTCAGAGTCTCAAATTGCCTTGTTTCCTAGGCTGTGGATGGAAAACAATAGACATTTCTAACCTCTTTTTATCAGCAAAATGAAGAGATGAAAATCAGCTTCTGACATCACTGAGGAAAACCAATTTAGTATTTTGGCTTTCCAGTTCCTGTAGGGTGTTTCATCTTGCTATTGCTGGAAAACCCGTCTTTCTGATAAATTAAAAATACATCAGTAGTTGCTTTAAAGCTACTTAATTTAAAACACTTTTTAAATTATTTTAACTTTTGCTTTCTCAAATTTTTAGTCACACTGGGCTTACTAAATTGTCCCCCAGCTAATCAATCATCTTATACCATCATGGTCTGTTACCCTGCCTCACCTAAACTGTTCCTTGTTTTTTTTTTTTTTTTTTTTTTTTTTTTTTTTTTTTTTTTTGTTGTTGTTTTGTTTTGTTTTGTTTTTGTTTTTGTTTTTTGTTTGTTTGTTTGGGTTTTTTAATTAATTAATTAATTAGTTCAAAGTAAATTTAAAGTGCTCTTTTCTTACATTTTCAGACCACCAATGTGTCATCAGAGTTGAGACTGAGGAGGGATCCTTGACCAGTTAAACTTACCGTTGTCAATAAGTGAAACTAGCAGGGCACACAAAAATGCTCTCTGCACTGAGTTGTACAGGTTAGTAGCATGGAGGGCTGTAATAAGGAAAGGCTGTTGCAAGGCAATTGAGATTCATGTGTAATTTGCTCCAGAGCAGCTGCCATTAAAGCATGGGCTCCTGCTGCAGGAAGAGGACAGATCGTTATGATGCTGGGGACAGAGCCATAAGTTTCTCTGAAGGGTATCAGGGGATGGGCTGTCTGTGGTGACAGTGTCGCTCAGAAATGTATACCTGTAAGAAGGTAGCTGCTGATATAAATAGTGATAGAAATTGAAGGCAGTGAAGGCCACCTAAAATGACCACACAAAGCAATAGTATGCTGTAGTAGTATGCAGGATAAAGGTTAAATATGTCAGACAATGGAAGTACTGTGGAACTTACTGCTTCATGAAATTAATTCCATCCTATTTTAAAATGTTGATGTTCTCTTGGGTCAGTATTTACACAGATCAGTACCTATTCAGGCTCTCAAGCATGCATTGGTAGCCTTCCAAAGCAACACAAACCCCTGAATTTCTGAAAAATCTGTGTATATCTGAGATTGAAGATACTCTCACTTTCCATAGTGTATTTAGGTTTAGATTAAAAAGTTCTATATTCTCTGAAAGTTGATGCTAAATCTGTAAAGTATCCATAGTCAAGAGAAGTACATATTTTATTGGATTTGACTTGCTGGCTTTTTTCTAACATCTATGTTTTCTTAACTTTCCCAAGTAACTAAAAGGGAGGGGAGAAGGAGAGAGAGAAGTATGGTAGAAGAGAAAAAAAAAATAAACTTCTTTAACATAAATCTTGTTTTTTATCCATGTCTTGTATAAGGATTAGTGTTCTTCAGGAATCACTGAAACAGTGGCACAGAAGAGTTCATTCTTTCAAGTGAATATTCTGTTCTGTTTTACCTTTTTTTTTTTTTTTTCCCCAACAAGTAAAATTCATGGAGGAGCAGGTTTTTTTTTTTGATTGGTAGGTTTTTGCCATTGCTATTTCCACCTCCCCCAAAAAACAAACAAACAAACAAACAGAAACAAAACAAAACAAAACAAACAAAAAGAAAGAAAAAAAAAAAAAAAACACAAACAGTGCCTTATTTGAAGTCCTAACCTTGATCATTAACAAAGTACTGTATGCACAACTGAACACCCTTCCAGCCAGCTGAATTGTCCCAATGAGATCCCATGAGTTCATACAGCAAAACTTGAAGATGGCTTTGATGGATTAGAATGGAGGAATCAGGTTGGAGCTCTGCATGAAAGCTTTCATCCTGCGTTAAGAGAGACTCAGTTAAAGTATACTCCTCACAGCCCCAGAGCTAAAATATCCTAGGTGATATTCAGAGTTAATGTTTATGTCTCCCCACAGTGCTGAAAGTAAGAGCCTGCCACTTCTAACAACTTTTGGAATGGTTCACGGGTTAGAGCAGATAGGGATGATGCATATGGATGTGCCAGCAGACCCATAAAAAAATGACACTTTGATGGGGTTTGAATTCCATACAGACTTCCAAGTCTTGTGGATGACCTTTATCTAGCAAAAAAAACTCCATCTTAGTTACAACTGTTTAATTTAGTTTGATTGTATTGCCTTCATTAATGATAAAATTCTGGGTCTCTTTCAGTTTGAACCATAGTGTTTTAGTTCTTTGTGTCAGTGACCAACCGATCCCCTGGGATGATTTGTAGAGTAAATGTTTCTGTGATCACAGGTGGGGTATTTGAAAGTAATTTGCTAAAGATGCTTGTAGAGGTACAT
This sequence comes from Aythya ferina, assembly GCF_964211825.1. Taxonomy (NCBI): domain Eukaryota; kingdom Metazoa; phylum Chordata; class Aves; order Anseriformes; family Anatidae; genus Aythya; species Aythya ferina. The sequence goes on along the minus strand of NC_140297.1, from coordinate 74,392,125 downwards.
CTTACGTTCCTTGTATGATTTAGGCTGCACATTGTGGTGTTCGTGAGGAAACAAAACTGTAGATGTTCTGTAAAATTTGTAAGTTAACACACCACTGACAGAGAGTTGGTGTTGATTACCGAAGAGGTGTAATCAACTTTTACCCTTTATAGATTTCTGCTTCCATTCTCTTGCACCTTAAGTGTTGCTGAAATAAAATTCATCTTAGATGACAGTCTTTCTTCAGTAAGATGGTGGACTGATTTTATCTGGGGCAGAGTTAATTTTCTTCACAGAAGCTCATATGGTGCTCTGTTTTGAATTTTTGATGAAAATAGGTAAGATGACACAAATGTTTTAGTTGTTGCAGAGCAGAGCTCACACAGAGCCAAGGCCTTTTCAACTCCTCATGCTGCCCTGACAGGAGGCTGGGGTGCCCCAGGAGTTGGGAGGAGACATAGCCAGGACAGCTGGCCCAGGCTGGCTCGAGGGAAGTCCCTCGCCTTGTGGCTGAACGTCTGCTTTCCAATGGGAAGTAGCGAAATAATTCCTTATTTTCCATTGCTCTCGCACAAAGCTTTTACTTTACTTTGTAACCTGTCTTTATCTCGACCCATGAGTTTCCTCACCGTTACTTTCTGATTCTCCACCTCATCTCATTGGAGAGGAGTAAGCAAGTGGCTTTGTGGTGCTGAGCTGCCTTCTGGGGCTAAACCACAGCAAATGGTTGGGTTTGCCAGTTCTGTCACTGTCACTACCATCACAACACAATGGTTTTCATCTCTACTTGTGGGCTTGCGGCAGTATTCTGTGCATGTTGCATATTGTTTGGCATCAGTAATCAAGCTTTAGTATTTCCATATTGAAATTTGAGACCTCTATGCGTGTACATAGCTTTTCATATTATTGGGCTGAGAGTTTTTATAACTGTTAATTAAACTTTTGTCCTTAAAAAAAAAAAAAAATGACAGTAATTTAGACATTTTTATTTTTCTTCTATCTATTCTATCAGGAACATGACACGGTAATTGCAGTGTAGCTGAAGCAAAAGTTACATCAATTAAATACCAATGTGAAAATGATTCATCTGAGCAAACAATATGTTCATGGTGCTAGTACATAGTTCTTTGTGTCTCAGGCTCTTAGTAACATTAAGTACAAAAGATCAGTTTGCAGTTGAAATCCTGATTGTCAAATCTAATTTGATTTTAATAGATGACAGATCTGACGATTTAGTCTGGCAAATGCAAATAATGTTGGTACTTCCTGTCTAAAATGGGACATTTTAACAGCATCACTGAATATCTATTCTAAAGTATATAGATTATTCCAGCAGCAATATTAGCTGTTCTGTGTTTCTTCCAAAATCTGTGGATTTTCTTCTGGAAAATGGCTGACTTTAATAATGAGAATGCCTACATATGACAGGGTATCTGAGGTTAACAGTTTTTATGGACTAGTAATCCCGGTTTTATAGATCTGGATTGTGACTTACTTCTCAATGTTCTTGAGAAGTATTAAATGATGTTTTTCAAAAAAAAAAAAAAAAAGGTATATCCCTTGACTGAGTCACAGGCTGATTCTTTGTGAACATGTCCCTCTTTGCAACATCTCTGGTAGAGTAGGATGCAGGATGCAGCTGGTTTCCCTCTTTCCTGTAGGATGAGATGTTGGCAGCTTGGATAATAAGTGATCTGTCCTTCATAAGGCTCTGTTGTTCTGAATAATCTATACAAAAGTGCAAGTGTCTCCCCTTTCCTTTGTTTAAGCATGGTTGATGACTGATTAATGACAAGAATGAAAAGGTGGAAGCGGTCTCCTGAAATCATACTGTCTATCCTTCAGAAGTTAAAAAAGATTTACCTGTCGTGTTATTAGTCTTAAAACTGTAAAATAAGGGGAAGATCATGACTGAGAAGCAAAACTTCTCATAAGGAATTTCAGCTTAATGGGTGAATTGATTTTCTGTTTATCTTCCCGTGGAAAAATTCCATTCAAACCACTGCCTATGTTTAACGAAACCAAAGCAATAAAATTGAATTACCTGTGAGACTGAACTTAAATTTGATTGGTATAATTAGTTACTTTGATTAATAAGGTCATTTATTCTATCACAGAGGGTGGGAATATATGATTTGAGTGTTGGCAGTTATGTCCACAGAGTTTCATGGGTCTGAAGGAGGATGGCTGTTCTGAAACTTGTTGCCAGTCAGTTTTTTGCCTAAGAGAAAAGGAGTTTTTTGGTTCTCTTTCTTTCTTTCTTTCTTTCTTTCTTTCTTTCTTTCTTTCTTTCTTTCTTTCTTTCTTTCTTTCTTTCTTTCAGACAGCACAGCTTTTCACTTGCAAATATGGGATTATTTTTGTCCAGCCAAAGATTTTTTTTTTCTTGTATTCATCAGTGTATGACCTCTCCCACTTTTACTTCAGAAAAGGGGCTAGGACAGAGAAGGAAGTCCCTGAAAATGATTGAAAAACTGGATATTGAAAATCGGAGAAGATATTCTTAAATAATAAGTATTGGTTTAATCTTAGATAAAACCAATTTTTGTAATTAGTTTTAACTTTGCACTGAGGAAAAACACATTTTTGATTTAAGCCTTCAAAAGCTGTTGTTTTTTTTTTTTTCTTCATTTAAAAATATGATTTATTTACATGTAGACCTGTGAATGCATATACAAATATGCATCTAAGGTCTGTTTAAGGTTAAACTACAGTTTCAGCATATCTAGCTTGTGTAATGGGAACTATAGTTGTGCAAATATGACTTATATTAACCTGGGTTTTATATACACTTAAGTGTCCCTACACTGGACTCCCATTTGTGGGGTTAAAATGTAGCAGAGCTGCCTCTATTCCTTTGGTGTGGAAATACCCTTCGAAACTCAAATTAAAATGTATTAGTGCAATGCCAGGTTTTATCACTATGAATTGGGCACATAGAAGAAAGGTTCTGTAGAATAACATCTATAAGAAAGTAAGAGGACATAAACACAGCGGAAGGATTACAGCACAAAACAGGCCAACCACTCTCAAAGAAATGTTATGCATAGGTAATGAATGTATCTCTAGCAGTGATAAGTAGGTAATAGTTATAGAAAAGAGTACGAAAAGGGGGTTATTCCTCATACATCCTCCTAACTTCTGAACTCCACATATTTTGGGGTTTTTAAGAAAAGAAAAATAAATAAATAAATAAATAAAAGGACTGTCATGTTAATAGTCAGTGCCAGCTTTGCTTTGATGAGTTTGAACCCATGCCTACTTTCGGCTGCCAAAACATCTTGTGGCACTGAAAATTATATTAGTGGTATCAGGATTATTTTTTGTTTGCTAGAGTGGCTTCATTGTTTCAGTTATTTCAATTGATGCTTCATAAAACTGGGATAAAACCAGTATGAAACCAACCTGCTCTTGTGAGATTGTCAAACTCATTTTACAGATTCCAGGGTTCGATGTGTATGGTTTAGCATATTGCACAGTTATTTAGGTGATCTAATTTTAGTATCATTAATAGAAGAGGCATAAATAAACAATTTTATGAAGTTAATAAATATTTTAAGAGGTGAAATGATATGTTTATAACAGATGTAGTAGTTAGGACTCCAGCTTCTCATAAAATGCAGTTTTTAGTTCTTGACGTAAATGTGTGTTGTATGAGTACCTTATCAAATTTGTATACACTTCCCTTTTTGCTTTGAGATAAATATTTCGAAGGAATGAACATTCAATAAGATAAAACAAGGAAGAAATATCTGTATAGTTTTGCAGAACTCCCACGCAACATATTTGGAAAGGTGTTACTGAATGAAAATAAATCTGCTGGAAGGGTCTTGCGTCTTAAAGTGAGCATTGACAGAGAGAGAAGCGAGTAACCCAGATAAAAGCGAATGGATGTTTTCTTTCATTCTATGTTTTTATTTAAGAGAAAAAGCAAGATTACTTCTTTTTTTTCTTTTTTTTTTTTTCTTTTTTCCATTAACTCATAAGTAAAAATCTGTATCATAGCATTTCCTCAGGTGTGAATAGTTGTGTTTTTCTCTTCTATGCTCTATACTCACTGTCATAGGGAGTAAATAAATCCAGAGCATGTATACCCAAGCGTAAGTGTCTGGCTCATGTATCTGAGATTAAATTCTCTCTATTGATGATGTGGTTAATTTTATTTTATAGTGATTTTCACTGGGTAGCAGAGTACCCTACTTACTGAAATTCCTGCTGCCAGTGTTACCAACAGAAGAGCAGTTTAGCCTGTGCTATGTGGCTATGTGGACTCTGCATAAGTAAACATTTTCATAAGAGGTCAACATGAGTGTATGTGTGTGTAACAATACTCTCCCATGAATTTCAAGCAAAGCATACGAAAACAACTTAACTTTGCTACTTACTTTTCTATTAAAATGCGTGGGTTTTCTCCCAAACATCATTCTTGAGCACTAAATCACAACAGACAAATAAAAATATGTGAGTTCTGAGAGCTTTTTGTAAAGTGCCAAGACACACACAATGAAAGCATAAAAATTTGTTTAGTCATCGAAGGGAAGAGCAATCAAATATGTTTGGGACTTCTGGCTTGTGCCTAAATTAATCTACCCTTCTCTGGGTCTTGAAACCCTTATGTTCCTGGTACGTTATCTTCATAATTTTTATTACAGTTAGATTATGATTCTAGTTGAAAGATTGCAACAAAAGCAGAAAAGCATTGGAATAATTCCTGATTGTATTGCTCAGAGGACAGATATTGTATATAAATCAGAACTCTTGTTGAACATGAGTCTGCATGTAGGAAAGAGTAGCTTATTGCAAACACAGCAGCACAACTGAGCTGTACTTCACCTTCCATTTTATTGAAACACCTTACATGTACCACTGAATGGCCAGAATGCCCATTCAGCAGACACTATTTTCATCAGTTAAGTTTGTTTTTTTTTTTTTCCCCTTTCATGTGCTTTTTATATATTACTTTTTTATTCCTGCAGTTACACTTTAGCATGAAAGAGGTGCTGGTTGAATATTGTTGTGGTTCCGCTCGAGTGGGCAGCCGAGATCCACCACAGCCGCTCTCTCACTCCCCCTCCTCAAAGAGGAATGGGGGGAGAAAATATGTGAAAAGGGCTCAAAGGCTGAGATAAGGACGAGAAAATCACTCAATAATTATTGTAACGGGCAAAACAGACTCAGCATAAGGAGGTAGTAAGATTTATTGCTCATTACTAACAAGCTAGAAAAGTGAGAAACAAAGGAAAGAAACCAAAAGCACCTTCCCCCCCATCCACCCTCTTCCACCTCCTCCCCCTGAGCGGCGCAGGGGAATGGGGGAACGGGGGTTATGGTCAGTCTATAGTACTTCTTCTTTGCCGCTCCTTCTCGGTCACTCATCCCCTGTGCTGTGGGGTCCCTCCCACAGGATACAGTCCTTGATGAACTGATCCGGCGTGGGCTTCCCACAGGCAGCAGCTCTTCCAGAACTGCTCCAGATATGGGTCCATACCACAGGGTCCATCCCTCAGAAGAAAACTGCTCCAACCTGCCCCCCCCACGGGCAGCAGCTCCTGCCAAGTCACCTGCTCCTGCGTGGTCTCCTCTCCACGGGCTACAGGTACGGCCCGGAATCTGCTCCGGCAGGGGTCTTCCACAGGCAGCAGCCTCCATCAGTGCAGGTCCACCTGCTCCACCGTGGTCTCCTCCACAGGCTGCAGCGTGGAACCCTGCTCCACCGTGGTACTCCATGGGCTGCAGGGGGACATCCTGCTTCACCATGGTCCTCACCACAGGCCACAGGGGACTTCTGCTCCAGCGCCTGGAGCACCTCTCCCCCTCCTTCTACACTGACCTTGGCACCTGCAAGGCCGTTCCTCACTCCTTTCACTCTCCCAGCTGCTGTGTGGCGCAGCGTTTTTTTCCCTGTCTTAAATATGCTCTCACAGAGGGACAAAACAACATCGCTTATTGGCTCAGATCTGGAAAACAATGGGGCCCTTCACAAACATGGCAGCTTCTACATCTTTCTCACAGAAACCACCCCTATGGCCCCCTGCTACCAAAACTTTGCCACGTAAACCCACTACAAATATTCTTCAATAAAAGTAATAATTATAAAAGTAAATTATCCTAAAGTCAAGCCACTAAAAAGAAGAACCTTCATCTGAACTAACTTACATCAAAAAGGCTATTCACTGGAGCAGAGAAAATGTGATAAGCAGCATTGTTTCCATTAAAGAAAAAAAATGAAGATGACTATTTCAGTGGAACCATAAATGAAGAATAATGAGAATATTGTTAGTCATAAAAACATCCTATTACTTATGACATTTCAGGTAGGATAAGGTAGATTAAAGATGAACTTGCAAACCTGCAAGCTTTCCTTTCTAATTACCTCCATATTCTTGAGAGTTCTGAACATGGAATTAAAACTAAACTAAACTTGTGGCATACCACAGTTAAAAACAATCACAAAGTGTTTTGATTTGTTTTGTTTTCTGATTTATACTGAAGATAACTTCTCTAAATTAAAAGTTTGTATTTTATTTTCTAAAAGCTATGGTTGTTTGTGAAAATAATGGCAAATGATGACCTGTTCTTGTTGCAATGTGTAAAATCCAAAGAATTACTGAGAATGTCTTCCTTTTTAATTGTAATAAATATTAACATATTAAGAAGGCAAGATAGCCATCTGGTCCAATCAATAATATAATCTCCTTTTCTATAATATATACTTGAAAAGTAGAAATTAAAAGATAATTTGTCTGGTTTGGGGCATGCTTAATTTAGGTCTGCACATTGCCAACACAAGCTAAAAAAGGCAGAGGAGAAATGTAAACTTTAGAACCCAACTTTTTAAAGCTATGAAAGGAATAGCTGAGGAAGAAAGAAACACCTCTATGAAGGAAAGAAATCAAATGCCATCTAACGGGAAAAATATATTTATATTTGGACAATGGAAAACAAAGTTGCAGGCCAAACTGCTTTTAGATCTCCAGCCTACATGTACATATAATAAAATTAGCTGCCCAGTTCAACATAACTGAAAGAGCCTTAACTTCTCAGAGGCAGTGATACTTTAGTTGCAGACATGTTTGCAACTTAAATTTCCTTTAGATGCAAGTTTACTGAAGTTTCTATAACAGGCCAATCTAAAAGAAAAAAAAAAAAAAAAAAACATTTTGATTATAAATCAGCAATTTAGAAGGTGCTTGGATTATGGAATAATGGAGTTTAATTAAGTTGAATGTATAAGCAAAGTGCTAGTTGTTTTTCACTCCCATCATCCCTCCCCCGCTTTTATTTAATTCATCGTTCACCAGTAATTTCATTCTATAATTAACATCTGATTTTCTGCTTTAAAGAAAGTTTCTATCATATGATTTCAAGGGACTGCAGTGTTGGTGTGCTATAAATAACAGATCACACCTACTTTATTATGCACCTGTTTCAATGGTGCTTCACTCTATTTGAAGAAGATAAATTGTAATAAGGCCTTGCAAATGTAAAGCCTTAGCATGATGACTTTACATGGCTTAAATATTTTTGCTGTTTAACTGTAAATGCAGTTTCAGAGGAATGTAGATGAACACCTGCTAAACATCTGGGTTTCTGTGATTCTCTCCATGGTGATGGGAGAGTAAGGCTGAATGTTCTGTATCATCACTAAGGCCAACAATTGCCATTGTTGAAGGATTGGCTAGTGAAATGACACATCCTTTGGCTGTTGCTTCTGAGATCTCAGAGCTGTATGGTCCTATAATTTGAACAGCCCAGTTCTCACATGGAAACTCTTCATTATGTAGCACAGAATTCACAATTTGTGTCTTAGTAAAGTGAAGTGATTTCTAAACATTAATCATTTCTTCCAGCTGTGAAATTTTATGAACTTTTTTCCCTTGACACTGAAATATGCCTGGAAGACTGGAAGAATCTTCATGAGTGTTTTCATAATTTCATTTGAGCGGTATGTTTTGTTTTGTTTTGTTTTGTTTTGTTTGTTTATTTGTTTTTGTGGCTGTTATATATTACCAAGGCTTTGTGTGTGTGTGTGTGTGTGTGTGTGTGTGTTTGTTTTGTTTTTGTTGTTTTGTTTGTAATTAGTGTGAGGAGATAGGATTCTTCCCCAGTGAAAAATGTAGTTTTGTTAAAATGGTGTTTCAGATTCTAATGGTGAAGAGGGAAAGGGAACTCCTGGACCACAATCTTGCTTTTCTGAAAGTTGCTTGACCCTTTGGACATGCAGCAACTCCAGCTGACCACAGCTGTCCTCAACAGTGTTCCAGTCACCTCACTGGCAATCTCTTGCAGGCAGAGGTTCCTTGCTGCATGTCTGATAATTTCTGAACTCAACAATGTTTGGATGCCTTTACCAGTTTTCAAGATACTGCCATTCAGCTTAGCAGTATTCCTCCCATGTGTAAGTCATGAGTTCCTGCCAGTTTTCAAACCAAATCCCAACCTCCCAGTTTAAGCACATATTTGTTCCCTAAGCAGTTGGAAAATCTTTGGAACAAATATGTAAAAGAGGGACTGTATAATAAGACAGTTAGTAATGATCAAAATTTAAAAAGTATTTAAATTAATTTGCTTATTTCAAGAAACCACAAATCAAATATGTCCTCAGTTTACCAGAAGAAAAGGGTCTTTATTAGAAGAACATTGATATAGGCAAGTAACATAAGACAAAAGGACAAATTATCAAATACAGATACAGATAAAGCATTTCAGTATTGTCATGTTATTACATAGTTTAATTATTCTTATTATCTCTGAAAGAAGACAATGGAGTGCAAAGTGAAAATGATAAGTGTAAAATCATTACTAATTTGTTGCATCCACGTTACAAATTGTCTTGCTTGAATTCCCATCAATTGGTTTCAGTCAAAATCTTGTTGAGCTATAGCAGAAAGCAGATAGCTTATATGCAAAGCCAAAAATCTAATTTTTAGTCTAATTTTAGTCTAATCAGCAAATTACTATTAATTCAGTTACAATGCTATCAATTGTAATCATTTTAGAATCATAGAATCATTTAGGTTGGAAAAGACCTCTAAGATCATGTGGTCCAACTTTTAACCTAGCACTGCCAAGTCCACCACTAAATCAGGTCACTAAGCACCAAGTGTTTTTGGAAGGCCTCTAAACCACTTCCATGTGTAGCCTGTCCCAATGCCTCACAACCGTTTCAGTGAATAATTTTTTCTTAAAGCTCCCCTGCTTAATTTAAGGCCATTTCTTCATCATGTCAATTAGTGCTTGGGAGAAGAAACTCATCCCCACCTCACTATAGGTTAGTATATACCCATCTATATAGATAGGTATATCACAATATAGGTGAGTATATACCTACTGTGCTCTATACCTACCATTAAGGTATATATAGAGCACAATAAGGTTTCCCTCTGAGCCACTTTTTCTCCACCAAAGTGAGGTTCATGGCCTGTAGATTTTCTGGACTGTTCTTTATCATACACTGATTTGTCTCTTAACTACTGGGGCTAAGAGAGGGAAAACTACATTTAACTGTCTTTCTTGTCTTTTACTTTGCATAATTCTTTTCCATCCCAATCTGTATCATCTAATGAATTTCTAGAGAGCAATCATTTTCCTCTTCGTAATTATTTTGTTCAACTCCTTTAGTTTTCTTGCATGAAAGAGTCCCTGCAATTCCATTAATATATTACTAGCTTTTCTCTGCTCTTATTTTAGTTGAAAAGCAGCTTTATTGAGCAGAATGACCAAAGCTGTACAAAATATCCTAGATGAGAGATCACCAATGTTCTGTATGATGTTATTGATTTTTTTACTTCTTTGCTGGGATACTTCCTCCTTTCTTTAATATAGAATCTCTAATGAAAGCTGTGAATAAGTTGAAAACTGATAGTGAACACAGCAGAAGGAAGAGTGCTCTGAGGACACATCCAGTTACAGTAACCTGTAGTTCTTGTGTATACAGAACAAATGACACATTCATATTTCTGTCCCAAATGTGTCTCAAAACACTTCTAGAAGTTTACTAGTTTTCTGGCCAATTTATATCAGAATAACAAAGTGAAGAATGACCTTCATTGGGGTATCTGATTTCTCCATAATGAGTTTGTCTCTCAGCTTTTGTGTAGCCCTCTCATTTCTGTAGAATTTCAGATTATGTATCAGAATAAATAATGTGATTGCTAAATGAAGTCTCTACTAGTATATAATGGCTTGATGCCATCAGTACCAACACAGATATAAAAGTGGATCTTAAAAGATTGATGGCAGATCACAAGAGAGAGTTTGTAGTGTATCAAAGTAACTTATATTGGCTTTAGACAAGATTAGTCATTTCAACAAAATGTTGAACATATTCTTTATTTTCCATAGTCACTACACTACGCTACTTTATACGCACAATTACTTAGTGCTGTCTTAGACAATATTTGAAATTCCTGTTGTCTGCATATGAGAGGAAGTGGAAAGCTTTTAGTTATTTTCTTTAGTTTTGCTGCTCGCTCAGAAATTCCCCGGCTTTTCCAGCTGACTGTATGTAGACAGTAAAATGTTATAAGTGGCTAAGGAGAGCGTTACAAGACAATGGATGTTTTACATGTTTGATCAATAACAATCTTTGAAGTCTTGACCCTGTCTCTGTTAGGTATCTTGTGTCTCTAACTAAAATATGGAGCTTTCCTTCTCTGTCAGTAGTGGCATTTCCTTTGCAAAAATAAATCAAGAACTTTTGAAATTCCTATGATTCTGTTTTATGAACACAGTCAGAAACATTTAAATACACTATTTCTTACTTGTTAATACTTGGTTGTTCTTTGTATTAAGCAGATAAAATGTAGGCAGAGGAAATATTTAACACTAGTTACTGTAGTTGCACAACACTGTTGATTTGAAAGAGTTACATTATCACTTCTTTCAGAAAATAAATCTGCTGGAATAAGAAAATATCTTTTTGAAGAGAAATTGCTACCAAGAAAGGGAGAAGATCACATAGGAGATGTTCAAAAAGTCTACATGTGATGAAGCTAGAAGTAATGAAGTTTAGAAGTTATATATAAAGAAATTATTTGGAATTTCTCCTAATCAAGTGATAGGAATGGTAATCCTGTTCTGGTTCACAAGTTACTTACCTTTAACAAAGATTGAAATTTTCTGTTTCTTATGCTTAGAAAAACAGCTTCAGCTGTGGTAAGCTGTTTAAGGGGAATTACTTCAAAAGTGGAAGAAAGCAAGTCACATTCATCTTGTCAATAGAAAGAAAATTTCTTTCATAGCCATGTTACCTTAAAATATCTGAATGTGTAAGAAAGATTTTTATTCATACATTTATCAAGGATTTAGTTTAGGTTGAGAAGTGTTTTTTTTTGTTTGTTTGTTTGTTTTTTGTTTTTTGTTTTTTATGTCTAAATTCAGATTGATTTTAGTGGTAGTTTAGCCCTCATGTGAATTAATCTGTTAATGAAACCCTTCTGATGGGTTACAGCAGCAGCTGTTGCAACACCCCTCCCCCTTGTCCTACACAGGGAGGTTTCTGGTTTGAGGTTGCCCTGTGGTGGCCTCAAACATTCTGGGAGAATTCTACATTAGCTCTAAGCTTGCTGTGTGTGGTTTTGGATGTGTATTATAAGCAGTTGTTTGCATCTATGATGAACAGGTAAAAATATGCTGTTTTTTAGATTAACCTCTTTTGTAGATGTAGATTGTTGGTATCTTTGGATGTACGTAAGAAATGCTAATGTGCAAAAAGACAGTTTTGTGAATGAAACATTTGTTAAAGTAACCAGTTTTAATAACTGGAAAAAAATACATTAAAGAGGTTAAAAACTGAGACCAAGTAACAATTTTAAGGACATGTTATTTCTTTCAACCTTGACATTTTTTATTAGAAGAATAAAAAACTTCTTAGGTGTGTGGAAAACACACTAAATAAAGCTGCAAACAGAAAACTGCAACGGCTATTTTAATAAGTGGTGGTACCAGTTCTGGAAATTGTTTTGAGGTTGCATTTTAAATCAATCTTAATGTCTAAGAATTTCAGTAAACTATATATATAGTTTTTTTTTTTTTTCTTAAAAAAAAAACTATGTCTTTCTAAAAGGATAAATAAATTATTCAAAACTGAAATTAGAAGCTAACTTCATTGTTCAATAGATATAAAATATAGCCAGTATTTGTTACGTGAGGCTGTATGAAGAGTTTTTACATATATGAATCTTGTGTTCTTGTATTGTATCTAACGGGCTTTGGCACAGTAATGTTCATCTCAATGTGGAAACCACTTGTGTTTCTATTTAAGCAGGTAAAAAGCTGGGATCTATGTGAAGCCTGGTTGTAACTGGAAATGAAAAGTAGACTTATTTTCCAAATGTAGGCTTTAGCGTTTTTTTTCTTTTTGTCTCAAAATCGTGAATAAAATGATGAAGTGTTAATTATCAACAATTTCTCAAGAAGTGTTCTTCAGTGGTTACAAAATTCCAGTGATGCAAACTGTGCAAAGCAGCAGCACTAAACATAATGAAAATTTTTACTATTGTTTGAGTAATGCTCCACATTAGAGTTGTGGGGGGAAGGAAGTCTGCTATGTGGGTGCAGTCTGCTGCTGCCCATGAGAAGCAATGGCACTCCATTAAAAAATTACAAGTTTATTTGATTTTTTTTTAAGTGATATTTTCTAGCAGAGGATATTTCTAAAAAGTTTCTTGCCTGGAAGACTACTTTTTTTTTTCCTTTATTTTTCCCTTTACGTAATGATCCAGGGAAGGTAATCCATCAGTTCTGCTCTGACTCAGCCATACATTTAATCAGATAAGTTATACTCATTCTTGAGAAGATGTTGCGTATCTTTTTTTTTTTATTAATATTATTTTTATTTATTTTTATTTATTTAAAGGTCACGTTGTTACTTGAATTTCAGTCCTTTGTATACCATAGACATTAATGCTTCCTTCGTGAGACCTCAGAATGTAGAACTACTGGGTTTAACACTCTTCTGAATTTTATGTGGCAGTGACTTTATTCAATTAGTTAATTAGTACTTGTATTTTACTCATGTTAATGTCAGCCAAGCATATATGAACACGCACTCCTTGATGAAAACACTATAAGCTTGGGTTTATAGTCACGTGTACTACAAAATAAAGACTCTGCTGACAAAGCTCAACAATTGCTGCAGCTGGTTTGATTACAAGTATGATTCATCTGGAAGACAAAGAAAAATCATGTTCTGTACCACTTCAGCTGCAGCTGTTAATTTGCCAGCTGTGTATCATTTGTAGCTTAATTGAGGGTATAGTCTTCACACCTTGTATACTTCTACTTACCTGCACCACAGATCTGAAATTTAGAGCTATCCTTGAATATGCACAACTGTGTATTGCATCTCAGAAAATGGAATAGTTGGTAAAATGATAAGGTGGTGTAATTAGGTTCATTATCCTTCTCATAATCTATCTCTGGGGGAAAAAGCTCTTCTAATTTTCTGTATTGGTTTCAAGATATAACTGGGGTTATATTTTCTCTTTAAAATTTTTTGTTTGGTTTTGGTTTGTTTCATTTTTAAACTTTAGTCATTCAGTGGTGCTTCTCATTTTACTTTTTTCTTCATTTCTCCCCTGGAAATTATCCATGGGTTTCTCATTAGCAAGTTTGCTTTTCCATGCTTAATGGTATCATATTAAAATAAGATTGCTTGCTAGATACTTCTTGAGTGAAGAGTGTTGTCTAAAGGGTCTACCTTCTATCTAACTGTTGTGGTTTAACCCGGCCGGCAGCTAAACACCACGCAGCCGTTCGCTCACCCTCCCCCCTCCCTCTCTGGGACGGGGGAGAGAAATGGGAAGTGAAGCCCGTGAGGATGCGGCGGTGGCTCACTGGCTCGAGGCGCTCGCATAACCCTGACCTCGCAATGTGAAGAGAAATCTGAGGTCACGGGTTCGAGACGCAGCATGGGGGTGCAACGTCCCTCCTTTACAGTATGTAACAGGTTTGATTGGGCAGGTCCAGCTCGGTTGGCAGATCCCCTAGTATTGACTAGCCAGGTGGCCTTTGCCAAATGCGTATCCCAGTTTTTGAATGTCCCAGCGCCCATTGCTTTCAATGTAGTCTTTAACAGCCCATTGTATCGTTCAACTTTCCCGGAGGCTGGTGCATGATAGGGGATGTGATACACCCACTCAATACCATGTCCTTTGGCCCAAGTGTCTATAAGGTTGTTTCGGAAATGAGTTCCATTGTCTGACTCTATTCTTTCTGGGGTACCATGTCGCCATAGGACTTGCTTTTCAAGGCCCAGGATAGTGTTCCGGGCGGTGGCATGAGGCACAGGATATGTTTCCAGCCATCCGGTGGTTGCTTCCACCATTGTAAGTACGTGGCGCTTGCCATTGTGAGTTTGAGGGAGTGTGATGTAATCAATCTGCCAGGCCTCTCCATATTTATATTTCAGCCATCGTCCTCCATACCACAGAGGCTTTGACCGTTTGGCTTGCTTGATTGCAGCACATGTTTCACAGTCATGAATAACCTGTGCTATAGCGTCCATGGTCAGGTCCACCCCTCGATCACGAGCCCATCTGTATGTTGCATCTCTACCTTGATGGCCTGAGGTGTCATGGGCCCATCGGGCTATAAATAATTCACCTTTATGCTGCCAATCCAGGTCCACCTGAGCTACTTCAATCTTAGCAGCCTGATCCACCTGCTGGTTGTTTTGATGTTCTTCAGTAGCCTGATTCTTGGGCACATGAGCATCTACGTGACGTACTTTCACAGCCAGGTTCTCTACCCGAGCAGCAATATCTTGCCACAATGCAGCAGCCCAGATGGGTTTGCCCCTACGCTGCCAGTTGTTTTGCTTCCATTGCTGTAACCATCCCCACAGGGCATTTGCTACCGTCCATGAATCGGTGTAGAGATAGAGAACTGGCCATTTTTCTCGTTCAGCAATGTCTAAAGCCAGCTGAATGGCTTTCACTTCTGCAAACTGACTCGATTCACCTTCTCCCTCAGCAGCTTCTGCAACTCGTCGTGTAGGACTCCATACAGCAGCCTTCCATCTCCGATGCTTCCCCACAATACAACAGGACCCATCAGTGAACAGGGCATATTTCTTTTCATTCTCTGGTAACTGGTTGTACAGTGGGGCTTCAGCACGACCCACCTCCTCCTCTGATGATATCCCAAAGTATTTGCCTTCTGGCCAGTCCATAATCACTTCCAATATTCCTGGGCGACTGGGGTTTCCTATTCGAGCCCACTGAGTAATCAGTGCAACCCACTTGCTCCATGTAGCATCAGTTGCATGATGCGTAGAAGAGACCCTTCCCTTGAACATCCAGCCTAGTACTGGCAATCGGGGTGCTAGGAGGAGCTGCGCTTCAGTACCGACCACCTCCGAAGCAGATCGAACTCCTTCATATGCTGCCAATATCTCCTTTTCAGTTGGAGTATAGCGGGCCTCAGATCCTCTGTATCCCCGGCTCCAAAACCCCAGGGGCCGACCTCGAGTTTCCCCAGGTTCTTTCTGCCAGAGGCTCCAGGTGGGGCCGTTCTCCCCGGCTGCAATGTAGAGCACATTCTTTACATCTGGTTCTGTTTGAACTGGCCCAAGGGCTACTGCATGGACTATTTCCTGCTTGGTTTGTTCAAAGGCTTGTCGTTGTTCAGGGCCCCATTCAAATTCATTCTTCTTACGGGTTACTTGGTAGAGCGGGTTTACAATCAGACTGTAATTTGGGATGTGCATTCTCCAAAACCCCACAACCCCTAAGAAAGTCTGTGTTTCTTTTTTGTTAGTTGGTGGAGACATAGCTGTTATTTTGTTGATCACATCCATTGGGATTTGACGACGTCCATCTTGCCATTTTATTCCTAAAAACTGGATCTCTCGTGCAGGTCCTTTGACTTTATTTTGTTTTATGGCAAAACCGGCTTTCAGAAGGATTTGGACTATTTTCTTCCCTTTCTCGAAAACTTCCTCTGCTGTGTCACCCCACACAATAATGTCATCGATGTACTGCAGGTGTTCAGGGGCTTCCCCCTGCTCCAGCGCAGACTGGATCAGTCCATGGCAAATGGTAGGGCTGTGTTTCCACCCCTGGGGCAGCCAATTCCAAGTATATTGGACTCCCCTCCAAATGAAGGCAAATTGTGGCCTGCACTCTGCTGCTAGAGGGATGGAGAAAAATGCATTAGCGATATCAATTGTGGCGTACCACTTGGCTGCCTTCGATTCAAGTTCGTACTGAAGTTCCAGCATGTCCGGCACTGCAGCACTCAGTGGTGGCGTCACTTCGTTCAGGCCACGATAGTCCACTGTTAGTCTCCACTCGCCATTAGACTTTCGCACTGGCCATATGGGACTATTGAAAGGTGAATGAGTCTTGCTGATCACTCCTTGGCTCTCCAATTGACGAATTAGCTTATGGATGGAAATCAGGGAGTCTCGGTTAGTGCGATATTGCCGCCGGGGCACAGTTGTGGTAGCGATTGGCACTCGCTGTTCTTCAACCCTCAGCAACCCCACAACAGAGGGGTCCTCTGAGAGACCAGGCAAGGTAGATAATTGTTTAATGCCCTCTGTCTCTAAGGCAGCTATACCAAAAGCCCACCGGAACCCTTTTGGGTCCTTGCAATATCCTCTTCTGAGATAGTCTATGCCAAGGATACATGGAGCATCCGGGCCAGTCACAATGCAGTGCTTTTCCCACTCATTCCCAGTTAGACTCACTTCAGCCTCCAATACAGTTAACTGCTGAGATCCCCCTGTCACTCCACAAATACAGATGGGCTCTGGTCCTTTATAGCTCGATGGCATTGCAGTACATTGTGCACCGGTGTCTACTAAAGCCTTATACTTCTGTGCATCTGACGTGCCAGGCCATCGAATCCACACAGTCCAATAAACTCGATTGTCCCTTTCCTCCCCCTGGCTGGAGGCAGGACCCCCCTAATCCTGGTCAGAATCTTCTTCGTTTCTGTGTTTGAAGGACTGTCTGCTGGAAGTTGGAGCAGCAAACTTTTCAGAGAATCCCTTTTTCCTGATTGTTTTCTTTTGCAACTCACGTACCCGTGCCTTTAGGGTCGCGGTAGATTTTCCATCCCATTTTCTCATGTCCTCTCCATGGTCTCGTAAGTAAAACCACAGGGTGGCACGGGGTGAGTACCCACCATATCGTCTTCCTTGTGTGGATGAACGACTACCCCTGATAGCTGAGACACTGCTCTGTACAGGTACGGAGGAGAATAATCTCTCTTCAAGTTGGTGAACCTTTTCAGAAAGTTTCTCCACAGTGTTCTCTTTTGGTCGGTGGACACTGGTTGGTTCAGGTGGGGATGAAGATAGATTCTCTTTAAGTTGGTGGAACTCTTCAGAAAGTTTCTCCACAGCTGAGACGCAGGCCTGTAAGGAAGAGGAGAGACTTTCTTCGTACTGCCGGAGTTGTTTAGCCACTTCATCCACTGTGGGTTCCTCATCCTCTTTCCAGGCCATTATTGCCAATGAGCTGGCATATGATGATGGTGCACTCCGTACAAACTTCCGCCACATGGGTCGCGTACACCTGACTTCATCTGGATCTTTGGATGTTTGTCTGAGGTCTGGATCCTCATAAATCACTTCCCGTACGGCTAATTCCCTCAGATACTGGATTCCCTTCTCCATAGTGGTCCACTTGCCTGGTAGACATAAAAGTTCTTCCTTGAAGGGATACCTTTCCCTCACAGCTGAGAGGAGACGCCTCCAGAGGCCGTTAGATTGTGCTCCATCTGCAATTGCTTTGTCAATGCCAGCGTCTCGAGCAAGGGATCCCAGCCGCCTGGCTTCCCTGCCATCTAATTCCACACAATTGGCTCCAGAGTCCCAGCACCAGAGCAGCCAGGTGACAAGCCGCTCACCTATACAGCGACCAAAATCTTTTCGCACGTCTCGTAGCTCGCGCTCGTTTAGGCTTCGGGTAGTTACTGTTGATTTTTCAGCATCCTCATCTTCCTCCTCCTGAATCCTTGATGGCCCAGCGTCGTCGTCGTCTCCGTCATCTCTATACCTAGATTTGGCAGAAGACTCCCTGCGTTCTAAATGACCTGAATCTCTATACCATTTTTTCACCTTCTCTACAGGGGCAGCTTGCACTGCTACAGCTCGTTTCTCTGACCTTGTTACAGGGTCTGCCACAGAGGTTGGAATACCCTCTGCAGGGTCAACTTGCACTGCTACAGCTCGTTTCTCTGACCCAGCCACAGGAGCTGGAGCGGCTGCAGGAGCTGGAGCAGCTGCAGGAACCGGAGCTGGAGCGGCTGCAGGAGCTGGAACTGGAGCGGCTGCAGAGTCCACTGTAGGGGTCACAGTGGCCGTTGGATCTGTCACAGGGCTTGGAGTGGCCGCAGGGTCTGTCACTAAGTTGATAGCAGTATCAATGGCAGCTCGATAGGCATGAGCCAGGCCCCAGCACGTTACAATGATCTGTGTTACTTTGGAACTGCCAGAATCATGACACCTTTTATTCAAGCATTCTGCCAGTTTTTGAGGATTTTGCACTTGTTCAGGGGTGAATTTCCAAAACACTGGGGGTGCCAGCTGCTCTAGATGCCTGCCCATATCCTCCCATACTCCCTGCCACCCACAACTATACTGCCTCCGGGCAGATCTCCGGATGAGCTTCCTAAGTAGTTGTTTAACTTTAAGCAGAACCTGAAGTGCATTCAGGAGGCAGAACGACAGGACTATGCTGGTCTGAGTATCCCAAGGATATTCAATATCTTGGAGAGCTATTGTAATAAACTCGGAGGATAAGAGGGTGGTGAAGGAGGAAGGGAGAGTGATCCAGGAGGATACAGGGGTAGTGAAGGAGAAAGGGAGAGTAATCAAGTAAGAAATAATATCTTCCCCTTTCCCCTCCACAGATTGACTCCCTATTGGAAAAAAACAATAGGTATAATTGCTAATAGTTTCCAAGATACAGTTTCCAAAGTACAGAGTCGACGATGTTACTGAGTACAAATACCAGGTTAGAGTCATGACCAGATATCTCATCGTCTCATAAGCCATTGCTACAACACTCAGTACCATAATGATCTGAAACCAGGGCCCGGAGAGGATAAACAACATGACAGAGAGCAAATACGGAAAATAATGTACTATAATACTCAATTTGGAAAACAGGCGCAGCACAGTTGAGATTAAAGCAATCAGCATTATGACAAGTGACTATTAAGCAGGTCTAATACTTACACCAATTTTAGTTTAACACACTCTGGTCAGATCTGCTGTTATCTCAACCTTTCGAGCCCCACGTTGGGCGCCAAAAAGACTGTCGTGGTTTAACCCGGCCGGCAGCTAAACACCACACAGCCGTTCACTCACCCTCCCCCTCCCTCTCTGGGACGGGGGAGAGAAATGGAAAGTGAAGCCCGTGAGTTGAGATAAAGACAGTTTAATAAGACAGGAAAATAATAATAACAATAATAATAATAATAATAATACAATGGTGATAATAGGAAAGTAATAATAATATGTACAAACAAGTGATGTACAATGCAATTGCTCCCCACCCACTGACCGATGCCCAGCCTAACCCCGAGCAGTCCAGCCACCTCCCCCCGGCTAGCCACCCCTATATATTGTTTAGCATGACGTCAGATGGTATGGAATACCCCTTTGGCTAGTTCGGGTCACCTGTCCTGGGTCTGTCCCCTCCCAGCTCTTACTGCACCCCCAGCCTGCCTGTTGGCAGGACAGAGCAAAAGGCTGAGATGTCCTTGGCTTGGTATAAGCACTGCTCTGCAACAATTAAAACATCGGGGTGTTATCAGCACTCTTCTCATCTGAAGCCAAAACACAGCATTCCACCAGCTACTAGGAAGAGAATTAATTCTGTTCTAACTGAAACCAGGACACTAACTTATCTGTTGTGCATTTATTATGAACTGCCATAAACCTTCGAACTTTAGCACAGATTTCAGTGCTCTTTTAATGCTTATTTTTAAGCTTGTAAGATAACTGCATAGGAGATATCCCTTTCGACAAAGAAGGGAGTTCATTGCTATTGACTAACTGAGAAGCAGCTAAAGATTGTGAAGTCTTGTGTAGCAGCGAAGTATTGTGAGGGATGCTGTAATACGGACATTAAGCATATTGACATTGGTGTGTTTAGAACAGGAAGAGAAAGCTTGCTTAACTGAAGTAATCAAGCAGATCAAGATCTTTTTGACAAGCTGTACTTATTTATGATGACATTGGAATGGTACCTAGGCTGTCCTGTTTGTTTTCAGTGGATTGACTAATCAGCCCAGAGAGAGGAAACAGCTTTCAGTATTGTTTAGAAGAGCTGTGAACTTGAAGAAGAAAATAAGCTAGTGTTTCACATTTGCTGTAATGACAAGAAGTTGTAAAGTGCTTAGAGAGCAGATTTTTATTTTTTTCAGAAGATAGCAGGAACAGGAAAATGCAGAGCTGACTTCATTTTTTCCCAGTGTAGGACTTCTGCCTTAGAGAAATGACATCTAGTAAATATCACCAGTTTCTGAAATAAGTGGGCTGTTTGGTGGTTACAAAGTGCAGTGTTCATTGCTTCTTACTCATAACATTACATCTTTGGGGAAATAGATGTGTATATTGATAACTTTGTGCCACTTTTAAAATGACAGTTCATTGAGATGTTCTTTGCACACATTCTACAAGTGAATTTGAAAACTGCTTTTAGAAACATTTGCGTTAATTTCAAAAGTTTAAATTATTTTTTTAATTGAAATATTTTTTTTTTTTGAGGAAACTTTCTAACAAGTCTTGAAAACATATTTAATTTTTAGGGGATTTATACATGTTCCATTCCCACATGATTTTCATTCATTAAGAATTTTCTTGCTATGCTTCTTTTTTAATTCAGTCATAGCTTTTGCTCAGTCAACTCTTTAGTTTCACTGGTTATTTGAAGTGAGATTCTCATGTTAATGGTCTCTCAGATTTTAACTATTGTAGTATTGCAATAATAGGGTAATACAATAGTATCAATAATGCAGTTGTTAATAAGTAAAAATATAGTAGTACTAATACAATAGTATTACAGTACTATTTTGTTTGTTTCTAATAAGAAACTTAAGCTTGCAGCTCCAATTTTACGTTTGATCCATCGTTCTCTACACTGCTGGAGAAGAAAATCAATAAAAGGTGATATTTTCTTCCTTGAAGATTGTAGACCAAGTATAACTGCAGTTTCTTAAGACTGTGCGCATGATGTTGGTTTAAATAAACACTATTACTTTGAAAATAGTCAAGTGAAAGAACAATTCAATCTTTCCTTTTCAGTTTCTAATGAATATGTTTCTTACTTTGTGCATTGGAGTATATAATGAGAGAGCCATTCCACAACACTCATCTTCCATTATTTAAGAGATTTAATTTTTCTGCAGATGTTTACAAAGGAATTAAATTCAGCTGGAGGTGGAGAAAAACAAGTTTAAACTGATGACTTAAGAAACGACAGGAATAATCATGATGAGTTCTGAACTAGAAAAATAGATTTAAAAAAAAAAAAAAGACATTCTCAGTTGAACTTGTTCTTTCCATTATATTTAATATTGTATTGGTTTCTTATGTTATTGTTATATATGGAGTGGTAATTCGTGTCGAGAAAATGGTTGATATTAATAAAGAAGGGGGAGATTTGAGAGTGTGGCCATGGGGGTTGGAAAGCCCCGTGGTTGAGATAACATTAGACTCTTAACGACGAGGCCATCAGGAATATAAAGGAGTTTAGAGGGAACAAAGAAGGGTGATTCAGGAGACTCCATGCAGTCTCCGGTTTCTTGTTCTCCAGCCGTTAAGGCATGGATGTTTCTGGGTGAGGGAAAAAAAAAAAAAAAAAAAAAGGAAGGCAACACGATGTGATGAAGTTATGATCAATAAAGAAGCAGGAAAAAGGAGTGAAGAGGAACAGGCTGGCAGAATGGAGACCAGGACGGGAACAGGCACATTGATCGCCTCATGAAGACAGGTTCGGCCAGACTCAGCAAACTGCTCAGAGAAGCTTATACAGAAAGTCGCTGGAAAGAGGCGCACTGGAGCTGGAGAGAAGCTCGAGCTGAGAGAAGCGGACCCGTGCACACAACTGCCTCTCGCTGGTAAGCAGCTGCACATTATGCGGAGTCATAGGTCCTTAGGAAAAAAAGACTGTCCTGGTAGCCTTACAGTTTATTCTCCTTATTAACAATCGGACAGTTTTTGAGCCTGAAATAGGGGACCAAACAAGGTGTGGGACTCTGCAACTGAAAACGACAAGGTTGCAGTGGGATTGCTCGGCACCTGGCGAGCAATCTCTGGTGCCTTAAAGAGCCGTGTGGGGCCACAGTCAGAAACGTCTGGTTTGCCAGATAGTGAGGGAGCTGCGGGCTCCTTTACTGATCCGACTGCTGCACCATCGCCATGGGCCCCTCTGCTGCTACAGCCATCGAAGGCTTTTGCTGTTACACCCCCTGCTGACCTGGACGTGCCTTTTGACCCAGGCCCTATTGGCCTTGAAAAGGAGATGGATATGCTTTTCTTCGATCCGGGAAGAACGGATACATAAGGCCTGAAGACCGAGTTGCTTGACAACTTAAAGCGAGACATATTGTTCAAAAGGAATGGAAAATGGAGACTTGTTTGTAATCAAGAAAAAAGGAATGGAAAACGGAGACTTAAGTCATGGAACTTAAGGGATTGTTTGTTACCTTTCCTGATTGTACGTATATATAGGCATACTTGGGTTTAGTATGTAAAGCAATATTCTGTATATTTGGAATGTTTGATGTTCGTGTGTGCATGTTGGTCGAGTGTAGACTCCCCCCACTCCCAGTGCTGTTTACTTGCCTTTTATACCTTTTAGAAATATTTGTTTTATAAATATTGCAAAATTCAGATTGAGATGAGACCTCATTTATAACATTATGCTTGTGCAATTTCATAAAAATAATATTAATGATGAAAATCTGAGGGGATAAAGCTTGCATTTTCAAGTTAATATTAATGTTCTGGGAAAAAAAAAAAAAAAAAAAAACATATAGCCCCTCTGTAGGCAAAAAAAAAAAAAAAAAAAAAAAAAAACTGTTGTCACTGCCTTTATTTATTTATTTATTTATTTTTGAGGAAAAGAGTAAAGTGGTCCTACATACCACTAGCATATTCAATTGAAACATCCAAAACTTAAGGCAGTGGCTTTTTTTGTTTTGTTTTTGGGCAAAAGATGTAAGGCATGTTCACATGCAGGAATATTTATTACGTAGGTCCAAGTTGATGACGTATCAAGTCTAATGCCAAAGTGTAGAAAATCAAGGGAAAGAGAAACTCTTCCTCAGTTATGACCATATGGTCATAGGAATGCAGTCAGTCCTTAAATTTGCATTCTGTTTTCAAGTGTGCTAAAATGGTATTGACACCTCATATTGCTTCTTTAAGCAAAAAGTCCTACACATATGGCAAGCCTAGTGCTAACAACAAATTTGTAGCTAGTTCTCACGCACAGTGCTGTGCTGAGTATAGTCAATCAAGACAGTCTTGGAGAAGTGGAACAGAATCTGCATAGCTATTATAGCCCATCAGTATGTATTGTCTTACAATTTAATCTGAGAACGAGAACTTTTTTTATGTAAAGGTATGTTTAAAAACAAACAAACAAACAAACAGAAAAAAAAAAAAAAGAATTTGTACTTTCATTTCATGCTTAGGTTGTTTTTGGCCTGTTCTGCTTTTTGTATATGGTTTAATGAAGCTGCCTCGCCATGTCTGCCAGTCCCTCCTTCTCAATTGGTTTACAATTTTCTACCAAAGTTATAAGTAAGGAAGTCTAAAGGGGCATTGTGTTTGTACGTTGTGTGACAACATGGTTAACAGCTTGAATGGGATTGCTGCATTAGTGTTCCCTTGAGGGGGAGGACAGACAGGACAGAACTTGAGCATCCCACCTGCTGTTTGCAGCAGCTAATCAGCAGGTCATCCTGTTTGCTCTAACTATCCTTGCAGTGCACAAATAGCTGCAGGCGCAGCATGTGTGATCTTTTGTTTAGCAGGGGCGTGATGGGGTGTTAGGGAGCTGATGTCATTGTGATAAAAACAGGAACAAACACGAATCTGAAGAAAGAATAACTTTTTTCTCTGTTCGTGGAACGACTTGTTCATACTGTGTTTTTAGTGATGACTGGTAATGTACAGGTATCAAAGCATACTGTGTTTTCATCAGGCACATCAAGTATTTTTTTGAAGAAATCAGACCTATAGAATTGGTTTGCCAATTCTGTAGCAAGGTTTGCAGGTCAGGCCAGGTTTGTATGGCCATCTAAAAATAGCTGACTGTTGAACTATTTATTCTGAAAGACCTTCTAAATAAGCATATAAGGCTCTTAAAACCATTCAGAATACATCTTATTCTAAGTTTACTCCAAATAACAGAAAAAATAGAGCACAATGCTAGAGAGACACAGATGGGATGCGGGGGGGGGAAAGCAGCACTTGTGAAAACCTCTAGGAATTTGTGATATTTAGAGGCAGGGTGTGTGATATTGGTGGAGAAAGGAAGCCAAACCACATGTAGACAACATGACTGACTTCAGCTGGAATAAAGCATGTGCAAGAGAATGCCTCTTAGCTACTCAGTTCTGGAAATTTCTAATCTATTGTACCCGGACTGCAGCTGTAATGTTGTTCTGAAGCTCCTGGAGGCAGAGCTCCATATCAAAATCTAGAACTCAAACTTTAAAAGGCCTTCAGGATCTTGCATGACTGAATACTTACCCAAGAGTTATTTTTGATGGCAAGGCTGGTCATAGGTTTATGGTTGTTGGAAAGAAATAGGCAATATGTCTGCTGTGTTACAGATATCTAGATCAGGATAAGATGAACTGCACTGAGAAAATGTTTCCCTCAACTGACTGTAAAGAGTCTAGATGACTAGCTGATGAAGACATTTTCAAAGTTGAAATGATGGGCAGATAAATCATCCCCCCAACAGTCTGTTAAGATGCTTTATGGAGACTGAAAGTGTCTGTGTAAACATAACCCTTCTCAGGTTCTTTTTTCAAAATCCTTTGAATGTGTTAATGCTAATAATGTTATGAGCAAATTGAGGTACTTAAAATGATTATATTTAAAAAGTGCTTTACTAAGATAAACAGTGCAAAATGTAGGTGTTACAATGACAAGGGAACAAGTTATTAGAAGAATCTGACAATTGCAGTTTAAGTTACTTGTCTTTCAGATCTGTATAGAACTTTTGTGTTGCTTCAGTGCCAATGGAAATATTCAGATAAATCAGCTGCTTCCATCTTTGTTGTGCCGAGTATGTGAAGGACAGTGTGAATCCCCAGACAGGACATACCATAATGTAGTCTAAGATACCTAAATCATTAGTGAAACTTTAACAAATCTATTTTCATCTTCTTTTTAACAGCTGCAAAATACTTTAGTACTTTATATACGTGTGTGTGTATATGTATATATATGTATTTACATCTATAAAACACTGGAAACTTTACTTTTTGTTCCATTTCAGATTCTTAGGTGGAGAGAGTTCTAGTTTGACTGTGTTATATATTCTTCACTCTCGTTTCAGTTTTTAACAGAAAAAGCATCTCATCTTCCCTCAGATGAAAATTACTTCATGTTGCTGTATTCTATACCATTAATTTCTCACTTTGTTATTAAAAATGAAGGAGTAAAACAGTAGCAACAACTTTGCTTATTCTTTCTCTACGCTTCAATAGAAAATGAAGAGGTACTCAAGTAAGAAAGTTGTGCTCAAAACTTAGCCTAATTTCTGTTCTTATTGGCTAGTGTTATACCAGGACCACAGGAGGAGAAAGACGGGAGCTATCATAAGCAGCAGCATCTTATGACAACTCACACTGCTAATTGAAAGGGAAAACCAAGTGTTATTTCTCTGCAGTCATTACCCTTGCAGAATTATTTGGAATTACTGTGAGTGGAAGCTGTGTGCTTTTATTTTGGGAAATATAAGACCAACTTCCAGTGAGCACAAATTTTTTTATGGAGAATTTTAGATATCAGCAGTGGCAGATCAATTTGGATCTAGTAGCAGAATGTGTAAGTTACTTAACTTAAATATCAACTTAAATACCTATTTTCAAAAAGTGATTGTTTAAAATACAGTTAATTTTTGTGAATACCTCCATGAAGACTACATGTACAGCTTTTCTATAAATTTTGATAAGTTGTAACAAGAAGTGAAATGATGTTTAAGTCTGTTCTATACTATACATCCCAACAGAGAAAATGAGACTTTTTTTTTTTTCAGGCAAAAAAACTGTTGTCACTGCCTTTATTTATTTATTTATTCTTGAGGAAAAGAGTAAAGTGATCCTACATACCACTAGCATATTCAATTGAAACATCCAAAACTTAAGGCGGTGGCTTTTTTTTGTTTTGTTTTTGGGCAAAAGATGTAAGGCATGTTCACATGCAGGAATATTTATTACGTAGGTCCAAGTTGATGACGTATCAAGTCTAATGCCAAAGTGTAGAAAATCAAGGGAAAGAGAAACTCTTCCCCAGAAGCCTGCTGAGAATCAGCAGTAGAGTCCTAAATGAGAGTCCAGAGTCTGGGACCGGCACTGTGTATTGTAGGAGGTGGTGATGGTGGTGATGACTTTTGTTGCCATGCTTTTTCCTGAATATCTTTCTCATTTTACATAAGATTTTTAGTAAAACTGGCTGCTAAAACCGTGTTACCTGCCTAAATTAGTTTTTTTTTTCTCTCATGCTGAGAGCACAAGAGTTTCATTCAGGATTACTGCAGTGCTGTCTATGTACGTGTGGGGAGTTCATGGTACAGAATCCGCATGGATGTGTTCACATGAACAACAGCTTGTGTGGATTACTTATGTTCACACGGGTAACGAGAAAGAAAATCTTAAAATGGGAAGAATACTGTTTTTAGAAGGCAGTCACTAGCTGTGCTCTGTGCCCTTCTTGTAGGTGCTTTTTGTCCTTCACAAAATGGATTTAGTAGTCTGATTGAGGTGCTAATTCATTACTTTACTGCAATATTGTGTATTCCTCAGGAGCTTTCACATAATCGGCCCATAACAGAACAATCTAGGTAACTGCAAGTGTTGCAATTAAAGTACTTAATGAATACTGAAAGCTTGATGTTTTACTTCTTCATCAAGTTGTGCAGTTCTTGCACTTCAAAATGAGTGTAAAATGTCACAATAATTGAGAAATATAAGTAACTGTCAAGGTACAGAACAAGTTCTTGATGTTTTGAAGTTCTTTGAATGCTGGTGCAGCACTTCCAAAAATTCTTTAAGCAACAACTGACTAGCAGTTCTTAAACTAATGATTTGGGAGTCCCCTGCTAGCACACTAATGATCCAGGCAGCAGCATTAAATCAGCTGCTTTAGTTTAAGTACTTCTTGAATGTACATAAAGCCTTGCTTTATTGGGAATTGAACTAACTACCCGCAGTCTGAAAAGCAATAAGTTGGGCATTTAAACAAAGGTGAATTACTAATAAGGGCAAAAGTTGGCTTCCTCTGCATGTTGTCTGAAAGCTTTCAGCTGTGTGGATGGAAGGGTGTTACTGCAGATTTCCTTCTTTTATTTTTTTATTTTCAGATTACCACCTTAAATTTCAGGAGGATCTTATGATTCCTCAGATCTTTTTCCTAATGCTACCTTAGAAATTAGTGACACAAAAGTGCCCTAAGAAAGGCCTTTGCAGTAAGAGGAAGAGACAACACTTCTACAACATTTCATACCTTTCTTATATTTCCCCTAATCTGTTAAGCAGCTGTGCTGATTTTCTAGTGAGTTTAAAATAAAATGACAACAGTACTACCAATGTAGAATATTCTGCCTGCTTCCATTTCTGAGAAGTTACTTGAGCATTTTTATAGCTTATTGCTGTCTGTCTGTCCCAGTGACCAGGATGAGGTTAGGCAAAAATGCCAGGAGGCCTATATTAAGTTCAAACATATGTAGCACTTTAACTACATAAGGAGGAAATAAGACCTTGTGTGTCCATATTAAATATAGATTCTAGTACTGTCTCAAAAAAAGTGTAGAGGAATGTATTATTAAAACAGCACTTATGAGCAAGCTATCCTGGAGACACAGTCTTTACAGTAATCTTATAGTGACATTTAACATGTCAGTTCAGGCATTCTGAGATGTTCTTGAAAGCAGGTTAAGATTTTCCTTTACCTTGAACTGCGTTTCTGCTGCTGCTTTTATGCAGGCCCCAGCAATTATCTGACCAAGTCATGAACCAGTTGAGGATATTTACAAAGCTATAAAAGGCAAGCAAATAAAATGTGTTCACACCTGATAGGTAATAAAACTGAAGCAACATCTGCCTAAACTGCTTGGATTGTACAATGATAAGAATTTGCTAAATCACTTGTTCTCTAACATC
This sequence comes from Aythya ferina, assembly GCF_964211825.1. Taxonomy (NCBI): domain Eukaryota; kingdom Metazoa; phylum Chordata; class Aves; order Anseriformes; family Anatidae; genus Aythya; species Aythya ferina. The sequence goes on along the minus strand of NC_140297.1, from coordinate 74,363,778 downwards.
AAAATTGTACTTCAACTAATGAAGTAGTATTTTCATTTGTGTTTTTTTTTTTTTTTTACTTTTTTTTTTTTTTAATTCAAACACTATTGTTGCAGCTGAAACTCAACTGTCTAATGAAAACTAAGCATTTCTCTAATGTTTCTCCTAATGCAAGCATTATTATATCATCATCTTTTCCTTCTTGCTCCTAGCCCAGACTAGCTGGGATCTTTGCTCTCCTTCAGCAACACAGATTGCTACAGTCAGCACCATAAACACAAATCCTTTGGTTGTTTCAAATCCTTTCCTCATCCTGAAGTCACAGATTACTTTCAACAGAGTCAATTTTGGGGAAGCAGAAAATTGTTCTGTAACCTCCCTGAACAGCCTGAGACCCAATTACAGTCTATGAAGAAAAGACTGTATACTGGTGTGCCATTTAGAACGTGCTGTGAGAACTTCTGTGAGCCTGAAAGTATTCTTCTAAGTGGTGGCTTATAAATATTACGTTTCCTTTATCTTGGGATGTCTCTTTTATGTGAAGATCAAACTTCAAGCAGGCTGAAGGAAAGTGAAGCCTTTACTTCTATATATCCAAAGGGAGCTCTCAACAATCACTTCTGATTGTTTTACAGGAAAATAAGCTCATACCATTTTTTGTTTTCACTATCATTCTCTAAAGAAAACTTAAAATGCTTTTGGTTTCTGTTTTATCCTGTTTCTGTTTAATACAATCCTGTGATTCTGTATTCCTCTTTCTTGAGTATTTGCTCTTTAGTAAGTCTAGTTTTCTCATGGTGCTAGATGTTTGGTTTTGTCCTTCTGGTAATATAAATTAAAATGGCACTTCAGTCACAGATCTGAGACTCTGAATTGAGAGTAAGCACTGTTAGACTTGCCTGGAATTTTAACAACAAGGTATTTTTGTGCCAGGAAATGCATGTTTGTTTAAAGCAAGCTAAATTGAATTTGAAAAATTAGTTATCGGAAGACGTAGGACATTCTGATAGTATATAATGTCTATTCTTCTTTTGAATTACTAAATGCATTATGTAATACATGTGTATAGTAGATGTGTCCGTGTATATATCTATAACATATACAACATGTAAATTGACATGAAGCGTTCTGATATACTTCACATTTATTCAGAACTTTGACTAATAATTTTGATTATCACCTCCTTCCTCCATTTTTTTTAATCTGGAATCCCACTTTAGACTTGTTAATTGAAAGTAAATAATAGGAATATAATTCTACTTAAAATATTAAATATATTTTCTCCATCTCTTTATATGATGAACTCTTGTGTGTGTGTGTGTGAAGTGAGATCACTTACTGAGTTGTATAATATGAATGAATTACATTGACAATGAATTAAAAACAAAATCACTAGAAGCCATTTAGGGTTTTGTGCATTGAAAGGTTAATTAGTAACACATAGCTATGATCTCTCAGCCAGAGATTTAGCTACCTAATTTATTATGGCTTCCTCATAAATTAGATGTAATGCTGCTTTAGTAAGTGAAGGGTCACTTTTCCCAGTGGAATTATAATGTGATCTCTAAACGTTTTGTGCCAATGTATATACATGAGTAACTACTAGTGCGAATGACATTGTGACTGTTCTAGTAAAGTCTGTAGTTGTTACAGATACCTGAAGCCTATTGTCTGTGCTCAAGGTATGCTTCCAGTCTTCACTCCAGATAGATGCTTGTATAGACCGTTAAAAAAATTGTTTTGATAATGTGGATGTAAGCAGTTGTGGAATTTCTTTTAAGTAAAGCATTTAAATGAGAATAGGATTTAGCATACTTCACTCTGTTCTTGAAATCATGAACAATTTAAATAATGCATAAAGTTCAGATATCTGTAAAACTAGTGATAACCTAGCATTTTATTGTTTGCAAATGAGATCTCAGCAGCGAATTAAAACTATTAAGCACTTCAGTAAAGATTTCTAAGGCTTCTGTCATGCTTTGCCTACTTTTCTAAGAATAAACATGACCATTATCCTGTTTTATCACTATTAAGAATTTATTTTTTGTTGTCCTCCTTGTCTTGCTGTGTATGGCGAAAAAGGAGTATTTACATTCTCGGTGATTTGGAGACTCATGGACTTAGATATGGATCTTGTGTACTTTTGCATGTATCTTGCTACTTCTAACTCAGTGTAGTCAGTATAGAGCGGTGAAAAGAATTGAAGAATCATGGGAGGTTGGAAGGAACCTTAAAGACATCTGATTCCAACCCCCTGCCGTGGGTAGGAACACCTCTTGTCAGACCAAGTTGCTTATGGCCCCATCTAATCTGGCCTTGGACACCTCCAGGGATGGGGCATCTGCATCTTCTCTGGGTAACCGCCTTCACCACCCTCTGAGTAAAGAATGTCTTTCTTATATCTAATCTAAATCTACACTCCTCTTAAAGACTGCATCAGGGGAAAAATCAATACAGTTTCTTTCTCCACAAATAGAAATGGTACTAGAGACAGAACTGGTGCCAAAATTTAGTTAAAATGGAGGCTTGGATTTGTTCTTCGGTCATTGATTAACTGCATTACTCTTTATTCAGGGAAGATAGTCTGGTGGTACACTGATTCCTGATAATGTAGGTCTTATTTTAATCCAGTATAAGGAAAAGAATCAGAAGAATCAGAAATTTGAAGAAAACAAGGCTACCTGTTTGGCAACAGTATAAGGATCATAACAGACCTAATTCAAGAAGAAAAGAACATCCCAGGAAAAAAAAAAGAATCAGCTGTTTTTAAACTCAGCTTTATGAAAAAGTGATATTTTGAGTATATGTGGCTGTACAGTATTTTTTTTGTTTGTTTGTTTAATAACTTATTACTGTTCAAAATGTTTTTTACTCTATTGGTCCCCTTTATTTCCAGATGTCTCTTCTCTTTGATTTCTGTATACCTGGTCTTCAAGAACCTCCTACAGTGATTTGAAGAACATGTACACTTCAGTGACATAGTGGTGCTTGTAATCACCAACCTTTTGGCTGTAACCTGATGTATTTAAAGCTTAATCAGTGTAGTTAATTTCAGTATTTTCTGAGTATCTTTATGAATGTTCCTAGTGCTTCCAGAAGCAAAAGTATTAAAATAAACTTGGGAATACCTATTCAGAAGTGGGTTCAAATAGTGCATTGGTGACATAGGAGCACTTCTTTGGTTTTGATTTACTTTTATTTCATGTTTTTCCTCAAACTGAAGAGAGGCTATTCAACATTCAAGGGTTTGGTAATAGGTATAGGCCAAAACTTGAACACTGCATCAGTTTTCAATGTAGAAACAGGAATAATGGCATTTTTTTTAAATAGAGGTCTATGCCCATGATCTTCGTAATGCCTTATGAAGATCAAATGATATGCAAGTGGGATTTGTCCAATGTAGTAAATGTCCTTAATTAATCAATCTAAAGTAAGTTTAAAAAAAAAAAAGTCACAGGTCATTTAACTTGCAGGACTCTTCCTCGGGAATGACAGGTACCAAGTCACGCTACAACTTATAGTCACCCATGCTCTGGAACTAGCACTGTAAGAAATGTGTCCCTAAGTTTAACTGTGTCATTAGTTTGCTATCGTTAAGTAAATTAATGAAACCAGAGTTCTTCAGCAAGCAATATTAATATACTCTTTCTTCTAGAAACAAAGGGTAGGAATCAATTACAACATTCTGGAGCTTTGGAAATTGAAGGATTTTGAGTGGCATCATATTCCTTAATGTCGAGTTCAGGTCTGCTTAACAATGAACAACTTATAATGGAAAAATGAAGAAAAAATGATGCTGGTAGCCTAAAGCAACATGAATCTCATTTTTTCTTGAAATATTTTAATATTAATTTTGCACTGTGACATGAACCCAAACACATCCATTTTTCTGTGAGTTGATTAATATTCATGCTTGTTATCTACTTCATATAAAAACGCAGAAAAAACATGGCAGGTAAGAAAAAGCGCATATATTTGGCAGATTTGCACAGCTATGTTTATATTCTTCATACTTCTTCAGCTTAAAATCTTCCACAGATTTGTGAGTTTAGACAGGATATAGTTTGGGAGATAATCCCATAAATTCATTTAGGCTCAGTAAGTGTGCCTAAGAACTCTGCCTTTCCTTGCCTTGGTTAGCACATGGTTTTGATTTATTTTTTTTTAATTTTATTATTATTATTTGAAACAGTTGTTTAAATGGGTTTTCATTCACTTTTATTCTTGTCTTGTTTTTAATCAAACCAGATTTTTTACTTTTAAGATGCATTTTTTGATTGTTTAGAGAATTAAATAATGCTAAAGACAATTATATAACAGTCTCTACATTGTTGCTGGAGCTTTTTCTTTATTCTTTGCAAGTGGTTGAAAATCAAGAATTTAGGAGCAGAATTATTTAGTTTATAGTCTCCAGAAAGTGAACTTTTTCAATTATATTTTGCACTGAGACTAAGTAATAGATTACACGTAAACCAAATGTAAGCTGAAAACTTTAGTCATCATCACTGTTGGCTGGAATACTAAGAGAAAAATCCTTGTTTTAGAGCTCTATCTTCTCTTTTCCCTACTATTACAACAGCAAGAAGCTTTCATTCAGTTACTCTGAGACAAACATAAATGTGTGCTAGTAGCCCACATTCTTGTATTTTTAAACAAATTGAGCTTTAGTGAAGAAGTGGGTGACATGAGTAAATCCTTAAAATGCCAAGATAATGAAAGTATTAGTAAAATGTGCTCCCCGTCTGATGGACTTTATTCTGTGTCTTTTTTATTTTCTAAATGTATAAGTTTAATCAATGTACCTTTGTTTGTAGTAATGTTTTTTACCTTAGGAGCTATCAGTTGGCATTAACAAAACACAGTGGAAATTTTGTAAGGAATATACTGTCATTTTCTTTTTTTTTTTTTTTTTTTTCCTGAAACCCTCTGCAAATATGATTTCTGAGAATTCAGTCTCCACCTTAGAGATAAGATTTGAACTCATGTTTCCATACTTCATAACACAACATTGCTGACCCAGTTCTACGCTTCATGAATAACTTTTTTTTTTTTCTTTGGTACAGGATTTGTGGCAGGAATTTTCCTTAAAGAAGCTAGGTCTCTAGATAGCACTAAAATTCAGGTTATGTGAATAACAGAGTACAAACTGATCAGTGGTTCTTTACAACCACTGTAGTAGAGTATATTCCTGTAGTGCAATAGTGCACTACAGGAAAAAACAACTGAGGAAAAAAAACTGTCAGTTTGCAAGACCAAAATCTTCCTAGTAGGAAGTATGGACCTTTAAGTATCTACACCAAATCTGTTATTCCCCCCCCCCCCCTAATCTGATATCATAAAAATAAAGTAAATTGTTACATGTTTGACAAATATGGATACATGTGGTACTGAAATTGTGATTCTTAAGGTACAGTAAAAGAAGAAAACATCCGAATTGTCTGACTGATAGAATCAGATGTCTTCTCAAGTCTCTGAAAGCACCATAAAATCAATAAATCTGATTAAATGCTCCACTTAATCTATCAATACAAAGGTGTAGTAACTTGTGTGAGAGGGCTACAGATGACTTAAATGTTGTTTCATGGAACAAGGCTTCTACTTAATGTATCTCAAAAAGAAAAATATTAATATGAAAGAAAGGAACTCGTGTGGACAGTTTCCAGCTAAATGTTGATTAAAACACCTGTCATTCAAGTAAGAGTTTTCCTTGTTTTTCAGTTATATTTTCAAAGTACCATGAAAATTTTATGGCACCCAGATTGAAACAGCTATTGGATGAAGAGAAGCTTCTGCTTTGGCCTTTTAAGTCTCAAAAATTGCCATGCAAAGAACCAATCTGACAAATAGTACAAGACTCTGTTATATCATCAGTTAAACTAACACAAAACCCTTAAGTAAAAGCCACTTTGACTTTTTTTTTTCTGTGTTGTTATAAATAAAGTTTTTACCTTAATGGTAGCAGTGCAGTTACTTTAATTCACTAAACTTGAAATACGCAGCCTCCTAGCTCAGCCATATGTGATCATATAATCATGCCACTTCTTGCATGTTATGCTGGATGCTTTTTTTTAAAAACAAACTTTGTGGGCTTTTGTGTATTCAAACTAGTGTGTGAGAGATTGTGTGCATTTGCGTTTGTTTGTATTTTTCTAGGGTGAAAAAAAAAAATGAGGTCTTTAGAACTGGGTATTGTTAGAAATGAGGGTGACTTCTTTCTAACTTGCTACATTGCTGGCTGGTGGGTATGGAAATAAGCTCCAATTAAATCTTCAGTTGTTTTTCTTTTCTGTTTTAGATTTGTCTACTTTTTTTACTTTGATTTGAATACCAACATCATTTTTTATTTCTACATTGTATAAAGGTTCCATAAGACATAATCATCTTCCAGAACTGGGTTCATTTATTTTTATCCTTTAAAATAATTTGATTGCATTGGTACATATGTTTAAAGCAATTTAAGATAGTAATTTCTTAGCAGAGGTTACGAATTGCTTTGTAAAGTGAAACAGAGAAGTTCAATACCACAGAAACTAAAAATGAAAAGGGCAATTGGTTTCTACATGTCTGTTATTTTCCTTTAAGACAAGTTAATAAATAGGTCACTTCTTAATAAAAGGAACTTCTTAATTTTTTAAGAGGTCAGATAAACCATGTTTTCTATTTCCAACTAATATATTGAAAAAATGATGCTCACAAGTAATAAGCATTTTTTTGTAGAAAACCTTATGATGTTCTAACAATAATAACGTTAACTATAGCGAGTTGTCCCTAAATTCTCTTTACAGCCTGGACTGCTACACTGCTTATACACTCCATGTCCACTTCTAAAAATGTCTAATGCACCTTGGGGCTATGCCTTTTGAATTTTTAGGTAATTTATTAGAGAAAAACATGAGTCTTTTTTTTCTTAATTCTCCTAGGGAAATCACACATGATTATACACAGGGTGGAAGGAATGACAATTCAATAGCCACTCTTCACACACTTCACATATCGTTATAATATTGTTCTTTCAGTAGAATCTAAATGAGTAGACTTTTTTTAGACTCTTGAAAGTTTGTGGTAAATTATGTTGACACATTTTATTTTAGGAATTTGTGAAATCAGAGTTGTATACACATCTGTTGAAAATCTGCTAAGGATTGCCTGATAGGAAGTTTATTTTTATGTAGTGCCCTATTTATGAGCTTCCTTGTGAATTGGATTTTAAGAGAATGTCTCCCTGCACAGATGACATTCAGTTTTCTAATTCTCTTTTAATAAGGCAATCCTTTTCTGAGATTTACTTGCTTAAGATAATGAGGTAGGATTACAAAGGAATTAACAGAAATGCTATTACCTTTTTCTTCTTTGGATGTATCCTTATGCTTTCAGTTTGAAAACAAGCTGAGATTAGATTTATTTTTCCTAGGCTACACAACAAATTCAAGACCAGAAGACAAAAAGGCAGTGGATGTAGTAATTCTCTGGAAAAATTAAGACACCGATGTCTTTGAGGTATGTTTGTTTTAGAAATGCTTTTAATTGCTTGTTCATCTTGCTTCTGTGTATAAGAGTACTGGTAAGTAATTTGAACATTAGTGATTTCCTCGCATCTCCAGATGTAGCTTGATCTGAAAGGAAACTCCAAAATACACTATTTTTGGATAACTATGGAGAAATATTTAGTTGCAAATTTTTCTTTTATCAGATACTATCTTTCTATCTAGGAAATGAGATAGAACCTGCGGGTTGTTTGGATTGCGATTGACTATATTCTTTCTGATTTCACAGTTAGCAGCTTTTTCCCTGTGCCGTAGTTACTGTGAAAAATCTCCAAATAAGTGTTGTGGAAAAAACTATATGCTCTTTCCATTTTGTATGCAATATGGATTGAGGTGATCTAAGTAGGTACAAGAAACGCTTCTGTCAGCTAAATGCAATGAAAAGTGTGATATAGAAATAAATTACAAATAACTCAATAGGGGAGACAATGAAATCAGCAGTATGTAGACTGAGTAATAGAGGATATACTAAGAAAATTCATCATTGTCTTTCTGCAAGTTCAAAGCCATCTGATTTAATTCATCAATTACAAGAATTCTTAGGAGTCAGTAAGTTGGATTCCACATTTGTAAATGTACCACCAAAGCCTGGGGAGTACTAAATAAATGGATCTGATGCTAATTTCATTTTAGGTCTACTTATCTTACCTTGTTCAGGAGCTTTAACCGAAATAAAGACAAGAGAAATAACATTCTTCATACAGCCAAAAATGCTGTTGCTCAGAAAGAATTATTTTGATTACATTCAGGAAATATTTATATCTAGATTAACTTTTCTGGAATCCTTTTCAATTGTAGTTTTTGCTTTGCTTCAATACATTTAGTTTCAAAGGACAACTTTTTCTCTTAAAGGAGACATTTTTCCACAACTGTAACATTGAGCTGTTTTTGATTCCTTCAATATCACATGAACGTTGTTTCTTTTTACTGAAGGTGTATTTCTCTATCATAGACTGTGTCTTGTCCACGTTTCTGTCAGATCTGTACAGTTTTAATTTTTCACTTGACTGAAGGACCACATGGCTACATCACTAACCAAAACTTCCATCTCATGGACTACTAAATGATACAAGCCTCTACTATGATGCATATGTTTTGGCTAAAAATAGTTTTTCTGCTTAAAAAAAATAAATAAAAAACTTAGTTTCCTCTTCCCTCAATGGCCTTATTTCAGCCTCCTTTAAAAACTACCTACCTGTCTGAGGCAGTTGATCGCTAGGCTCCTTTTTTTTTTTGCTTTGCTTTTTAGGTGCTCCTTAACAGGTTTGTAGTCTTTGGAGACTATGAGTTCTCTAAGCTATCTCAGTATAGTATTATTTACAACAAATATATTCACAGCTTTTTTTTTTTTTCCTCCAGACACTTATAACCACAAGTACCCCTCTTTTTATGCAAATCGTATTTCATTAGAGAAGCAGTATTTGAAGTTCTGTAATAAATGACCAAAGAGAAATCAACAAATGTATTTTCATATGTGTAACATTCTCTAATATTCTAATATTCTCTTATTTGGAAGCACAACTAAATTTTATATCAGAAAAAAAGTGTTTTAAATCAGTTTTGAACTTCAGATGAGTCTCTACATATATGCCAGTGACATTTCAGAACAATGCTTTTTGATAAATGAAAAATCTGTGTTGTCTTTTTGTGACACCCATTGAGATATATACTTGTTTCTCAGGGCACAATTTGTCTCACAGATTGTTTGATTTGTAGTTTAAGTACAGAAGCTCATAGTATCAGTGTTAAATATTGTCCTGGTTTCAGTTAGCACAGAATTAATTTTCTTCCTAGTAGCTGGTGGAATGCTCTGTTTTGGCTTAGAATGAGAAGAGTGCTGATAACACCCCGATGCTTTAATTGTTGCAGAGCAGTGCTTATACTAAGCCAAGGACATCTCAGCCTTTGCTCTGTCCTGCCAACGGGCAGGCTGGGGGGGTGCAGTAAGAGCTGGGAGGGGACAGACCCAGGACAGGTGACCCGAACTAGCCAAAGGGGTATTCCATACCATCTGACGTCATGCTAAACAATATATAGGGGTGGCTAGCCGGGGGGAGGGGGCCGGACTGCTCGGGGTTAAGCTGGGCATCGGTCAGCGGGTGGTGAGCAATTGCATTGTGCATCACTTGTTTGTACATATTATTAGTAGTAGTACTATTATCATCATTGTATTATTATTATTATTATTATTATTATTATTATTTTCCTGTCTTATTAAACTGTCTTCATCTCAACTCACGAGCTTCACTTTCCATTTCTCTCCCCCGTCCCAGAGAGGGAGGGGGGAGGGTGAGCGAACGGCTGCGTGGTGTTTAGCTGCCAGCCGGGTTAAACCACGACAAATATATGTAGCTTTCAGAAGCATGGTAAGGCAATATTTTTATATTAAATCATTTAAATACTTTAAATCAAAAGAACCCTGTTCTACTTGCTCCGCTGAAGTGAGACAGTAAGTACAATATTTAAGTGTTTGATCTATATACATTTGAAGGTGATATATTTCTGTCTAGCTTTGTTCCTCAACATCCCCTTACAGTTTGGGCTATTAGTTTTTAAGCCTTTATACAAATCTTAATTTTCAGTTGTGGACAGAGAATTAATTGTAAGGCACCAGGCAAATGATATATAATCTGAGGGAGAACAAAACCAAAACACATCTGCCCTTTCTCATTCAATATGCTGGAGTACTCAATCATGTTCAGTTAAACGTTTCTGTCATTTTGTAGAGTTATGCGATGGCCAGGTTACCTTGTGATTTCAAATGGACTTCAAGTGGTTTATTTAATCTGCAGTTCAATGTTCTAGACCCTTGAAAGTACCGTGTTACGGTCAGGTTACCCAAGTGAATTTGAATTTCTTGATAATGGTAATTTCCATGGTGAAGATAGTCCTTTTGTCCTCGGAGAGGACTATGACTTTCCCATGTAAGAGCCTTTGTGTTATATAGTAATTGTGGTAAGAGAGACTGTACTTCTGTAGCTATTTATTTATTTATGTATTTATTTTTTCTGTGGGTATGCATGTACTTCATCAGAGTCTTCAAATTAGACGTTTAAAAAAAGATGTTCATAGTTATTCGAAGTTCTCATTTAATAGAGATTGCATAGGCCTTCTTTAGCAAACAGCACAAAGAACTAAAGTAGTTCATACTGATGCTCTTAGAACAGCCTTCTGTAATCATTTGATACACCTTATTGAAATGAATTGAAACTTTCAAATGCGGTTAAGAATTTCTTACACTTAATCAACTTGAGGTATGTTACTGTTGCCTTACAAAGGCTCTGTACTGGCTGTTGACTGAAACTTTTTTTGTGTAGCTAATAAGTTTATTCCATGTGTAATACTCTAAATCATGTTTTCCTGTCCAAGAGTGTCCCAGACACTCAGAAACGGGTGTCTGTTTCAGAGAACATAATATGAAAACTGGATTTCAGAGAGTCTCTGAATGCTTAGGCTCCTGTTTGTGAGATGATTTTTGACAATTGATGTTACTGACAATTACTGCTACATTTTTCTGCTTTATCAATTATAAGTAATTGATAAAGTTAGTAATTTATTAGTTGATAAAATTAGTAATTTACTAATAATTGATAAAGCAGAAAAATGACTGTTACAGTAATTTCTAAGAATTGAAATAATACTTGAAAAAAACTATTTTCAAAATTTACATTTGTGGCTTAAAAAACAAGTGTAAACAGATGAACCGTTAGCTATGAAAGGATTTGACTACACTAGAGCTAATGATGTAAAAGGCAGAAGCAGATGATGAGAAATTATCAACCTGTATGACTTAGAAAACAAAAATGATTTGGGGATCACTTCAGGCTGATTATGTTGATCAGGAAACTTTATCTTAATTGCATAACAACTAGAATACAGAACTCGTATTGTAAAACAGTAGATATTCAAGCACATAATGCAAATATGTTAGGAGGATTTTGAGATAAACTTATAAACATAAGATCAAAACATCAGTCATTGTTGTGCCCCATTTTGGCTAGAAGCTGATTTAGTTGAAATCTGACATTTTTTTATGCAACCAGTGTTGTTTTGTTTTGTTTTGTTTTTTAAAGCACACAAGAATTTTGTATGCATCTTCCTGTTTTTTTTGTTTTTTGTTTTTTGTTTTTTTTTCCACATAAGCTGTATGATCACTTCAAGGGCAATAAGAAAAACTTCTGACTGCTCATCAGATTTTTCTGTATGAATTTGGTGGCTCATCTTTCCTAGTCTGAGGCTGCAGCAGTACACTGACAGAGTTGCATGTGAAATGTAGCAGTTGGAGGATCCAGAAGTTTTAAAAGCACTGAGTTTATTACTTCAGGAGACTGCAGTGACAGATCCCACTGATGGAAGTGACTGAGCTGCCAGCCTTGCAATGCAGAGGCTGGGAGGCATCTCCTCGTGCAGGGGCAGCAGGGATGCCCCACACTGGGGCCAAGGCAGCTCTAGGATATGAGGGAAGGTCCCACAGAGGAGCCCCATGTGCAGGGGCTCCATGGCCCAGCATGGGGCCTCTGATGCTCAGCGTTGTGGCGCAGGCCATGGTGTGTGTTCAGCTGCAGAAGCCATCCTGTTTTGAGCAGCAGCTGAGGGAAACGTGGTTTTGCTTCTTGCGTGCAAAACATGCATTCGATGCAATCCAATCAGCGGGGGTCAGTCACCTCTTACTCTGGAGTTTGATTACAATTGGCTAACTCTAGGGCCTGCTAACCTGCTGTTTGTATTTGCATGGCATTTGATTTTCTTTATATGAATATTCAAAATCTAACAGATCCAGAAGGACACTGCAATTCAGATGTTTGTTGCCAGTTTTCCCTGGGTCTGTATCACTCAATGTTGTCAGTTTTTTAACCTCTCCAGTGGAATTCCAGGAAGAGAACAATTTATTTTTTCCTGTTGGAACACATGGGGATGCAGCTTAACATATTTCACTAACACAGCACTTGAAAAAGAGGACTTAACAAATGCACAAGTGCCAGCTTTCACACAATATTTTATTACTTGTGTTCTGCTAATCCTGTTAGTTTGCTATCAATATGAATTATTTTTCCAAGCAAGTGTTGGATTATCTTTGATCTTTTATTCCTGCTTCTTCCTGGTTTTTATTTTCACACAATATTTATGAAACAGATAAATAGTGCAGTGTAACTCATTCAAAATATTCATGAAGAAAGAATACCTTTTCAGAAGGAGAGAGAATGGTTATTTTTCTCACAGTGAAATGAGATTATTTTAAAAAGACAGTTCAAAGGATTCAAGTTCAAATGGAATAGTGTTTAAATTAACCTGCAAGGCTGTCTGAATGGAAATAGGGAATTTTATTTCTTCCAAATACTCTAAATTTACAGCGCCTGGGTCTGGCCCACACTCAGTGGAATTTTTCTGCTTACTTTTAATGGATCTATTTTCAAATGCTGAAGAAGATCAGTGCCAGCTCTTCAGACAACATTCTACCCATCTATAGATAGCACACAATTAACTTGAGGGGAAAAGGGGAAAACCAGGAAGGAAACACATGCAATACACAGACCACATCTCTATTTTCTGTATTCTGTGTCAATTTTAATGGGCCTGTAATTAGGTCACAGGATTGATTGATATCAGCACTTAGCTTCTTAGGTGACATCACCCTTTCCTTCATTCCTTAACAGGGATTAAGTTGTTCACACAGAAGATTTTACTTCCTGGACAGAGGAAAAATAACTAATTTTACCAGTTCTAGACTTGACACTGGCTGAATTATTTACCAATACAGCAATGAAATGGAGACAACAGGAAGGAGCAGCACAGGGTGCATGGAGAAAGAACAGATATCCTTGTAACCCACGTGTGTGAAAGAGTTTGGTTTAAAGAAGCAATGACAGTGTGAGAAACACTCCGTAGCCAATAACTTAGGCTCAGGCAAGGATCTCAGTGAAGTAGTAATTTATTCACGATTGCAATGGCGGGCGCCCCACAAGCAGGAGAGAGTGCATCTACTAGTTCCAAAACACAGTTTATATACCTTTTGATGGCAGGACCCTCCCCTGTTTCCCCACTGAGTGGGTAATCCAGGTTCACAATCTATCTGATGCTTCACAAACAATGCATAGCCTTCAGTTGCCGGCCTGTTAAATTTCAAATTTCTTTTGACATTTTTACTGCTTGAAGTGGTAATGTTTCTTCACTTATCTGACTTGACTTGACACCGTGATTTTCACCTAATTGTCCTAAGGAGTCTGGTTGTCTGCATTTTACAAGGTCGCCTGCTAAACTTTCTTATCACTGTAAGCATATCTCAGTACCACATTCCCTCCTTCTAAACAATGTAACTCTGCAAAAACAACATTTCTATTCCCACACAGTACAAGGCTGAGATGGGAACAGCTGTAAGTGTAATGATGGTGCATTTCAAATTCTCAGGCAGAAAAATTAATGTGGAATACGTGGGGGTGGGACAACTAAAAACTCCAGATGAAGTAAGGAGACTATTATAATGCCTGGCCAAATGCACAGAGATCTTGGCATGTGAGGAAAGCAGTGAGAGCCCAAAGATCATACCTTTCAAAGAGATTATCAGATGGGAAGGGAAGATGAGAAGAGTGCCTTATACATATTTCTATACGTAGAAAGCCCATAAATGCAGCCAAGGACACAGTTTAGAATGGTGTTCATTCATTCAGAAACAGCTGTCATGTTTCAGACTGAACAGCAAGGTTATTTCCGAGGAAAGCTGTACAACCCAACAATAACCTTTGACTCAGCTTTATAAAATGTATTACAAGTGAGTTGCTGTAGTGTGCAATTGAATCACCTTGTTGCTGTTATTACTTTTTATTGCTTTGTTCTCAGGGAGCCCTCCCCCCTTTTTTTAAGGCTACTTTTCACACCTTATTTTACTTTTTGGAGATATTATTTGCACAACACTGATTTTAATTTAAAAGATGTAATACTTGAAAGAAAAAGAAACCAAAAAAAAGAAAAAAAAAAAAAAAAAAAAAAGGAAGACCTTTTCCAGAAAGCTAAGACACTGTGATACATAGACCTCATCCTCAAAACATGGCTTTCAGGATGTTAGGATTATTTGTGGCTAAAAGGAAAATAAACTGCTCAGCTTCTCATGCCTAGCAGGTTTAGGTATATTTGTGGTTGAGAGGCTAATGGCACCTTTAAGCTGATTTTTGCTAAAGAGTGGGTTGGAAGGGCTGGCTGGGTCAGACATAGCTGTAAGAATGACATGAGTAGGCTGCAGCAGCACAATGAATGCCTGTCTGTGAGAACAGAAAAAAAAAAAAAAAAAAAAAAAAGAAAAGAAAAAAAGTTGTGTGGTGGATAACACTGGTGTAAGAGTCTAGCCTCAGAGACATCTGTTAAAATGTAGAGTTACAGCTTAATTCACATATGTGACATAAGAAGTTTGTCATCTCTTTGCTGTTCGTTAATGCAGAGAGGAAGAATCCTCATGCAATAAGTAGCAGTTTACTATTGCATATATGTTTTTAAATGCATTAAGAAGGTGGAAATAACATTTTGATACTGTTTCATACCGGTTTTCATCTAGTGTATCTATTTGACATTTATTTCTGAGCTGCAATGAACTAAATGCATGGACATGATTGTGTTTTAATGATTGTGTTGGTTTTCAAATTATTTCTGTGGAGAGGTTAGTGTCAGGTTTGTTGTAGGAGGTAGTAGGGATGTCCTATAAAATCCTGCTACTGTGCTCCTCTGAACAAAGTGAAAATCAAACACACAGGTTTGATTTAGAAGCATTAAGAATAGGCTTAATCAAAGCCTGCAAACTCTAATCTGAAGTGATACAGAAGCTGTAATGAACAAAATGAATGGCTTCTTGGCACCTGATCTGACAGGGGAAGAAGCAGAAACACAGTGTGTTGCAAGGATTTTATGTGGCTGCATCCATTTGATTGTTAAGGCTGGAGTTGTCAGGTTTTTTTTTTCTTTCCCTATGTCTCTATTTTTGTACTCATCTTTAAAGCAAGACTCAAATCTGTATTAATGAGTAGCTCAATAATAGATCTGAATGTATCGAATCTTGTGAGTTAAAGTTTTCCTCAAGTAGAGGGAGAGACAGCAGAAATTAATTCAAGTAAAACATGTTAGCTAAAATAGCTTCTTCTAAAACTGTAGGGATTTCTGAGCAATATGTTTGTCTAGAAATTGTTGGTATTAGCAGAAAAAAAAGTGGATATTAACAACCCTTGACAAATCATCTTACTAGTCAGTAGCCAGAAGTTTTACCCTAATTGCTTCCAGAGTTCAAATTGGGAACGGAATTGAGTTGGGAGTGAGAAGGCTGCTGCCCAGAATTTCCAGTCACACAGCACTTTGAATGGGTGAAACTGAGATCAGCTTTAAGTTTCATATAGTTTAATGAAACAAATATAAAGATTTAGACATTTTTATTTTAGGCTGTCTGTTTAAATAATACGTCATCTTCACAAGAAGGGCTAGATAGGGGTTACTGTTAGTTCTGTTCCTGTGTCTTTCAGGAGTATACAGGATTTTTTTTTTTTAGAAAAAGATAAATCTTAATGTTTTTCCTCACATGTTTAAATTGTGGTTAAATTGTGGACAGGGAGATGTCTCACTCTTTCTTCTCACCTTTCTTCACACTTGAAGCATGTGTGGGCTAATGGGAGAATCACTTTAACAACAGCCTATAAATATCTGCTCGTCTGCTCAGGCATGTTTTTTTCTTCTCTACAAAAACTTTTCTTTCGTGTTTCTTCTTTTTCTACAAAACTTTTTTATTCTGGAGACCTTGTGGTACTGTTTCAGAAATAAATGTGGCAGTCAGTTGCTTTTAGGCTTGCTGCAGGCTCAGACAGGTGTTTCTTGTGTACATTTGTCACTTTAACTGCCTTCTACAGCAATGATTCCCAACCTTTCTTAAAGGAAACTATTCCCTTTCTGAACTCCAGTCTCCTCAGTTTCTCGTGAGAACTCATTCATACCCCACCCCCACCTACTGCTTCTGACATTTCTTCATCATACCTTTGTTGCTCACTTTGGAGAACTGCACTGATGTTGGCCAGAGTACAAGTGCCAGCACAGTGTTTTAGCACCATAGTGGTTCTTAGCTTTTCTTAATGTGCTGTGACTGACAGCACGCTTTGCCCTGGTGGAACTGTTTCTTCGTACTGAGTTTGGATTCTTTTTTTCTTGTAAGGGTAGATGCCCTTGTAAGGAGTTATCATACAATCCCACGAACTGCTCTCCCGTTACGGTCCTATACTATCTATGTCTGATTTTTTCATTTGTTGTTGAAAAAATATATATATATTGAAGTTGAAAAAAATGCATTCCAAAATATTCACTTATCTTTTAATACATTTTTAAAATTGAATTAAACCAATGATCTATGCATAAACAATTTAACATTTCTGTGAAGATAGTTGCGGTGAGGAGCTTTTTGTCACTCATGTTATACTTTGATTTCAGAGTATGCAGGGGATTTTGGTTCATGTTTTAGTTCCTAAAACTCCTCCTGGGGCCTTAGCTGAAATACTCAGTGTTCAGCCCTTCTCTGTTCTGTGTGGCACCAGTAAAATAGTTGTTGCTATTTGCAAACTAGAAGCCAGTAGCCCAATTGCATAAATTTTTATTCCTCTCTTTAGTCCTTCTGAATTCAACTGCACCTCATGTTTCAAGAGAAGCAAGCAGATACATAAAAGTAATTGTTTTCAAAGGCAGGCTCATACATCATCCAAATTTGAAAAAATAAAAATTGCATTATGCGTGAAGGGTTTAATACTCTGTTCTGCCGTTGAAAGGCATATGTAATCCCTATTTAAAATATTAATTTGTGCCAAAATAAATATTTATGCCAATATTTAAAATATTGGCAGCTGATAAGGTCTTGTAGCGTAAATCTGAATTGCTAAGTTTCATAATAAACAGTTATTCTTGGGATCATTTGTAGTGCGATACAGATTTTTTCTTACTTTGGATTTCTAGACCTAAAATAAAACTTATATAAAATACATTTTACCCATATGCATCATGAGTCACAATCCCTGGAGGTTTTTAAAAGACGTTTAGAGTTAGAGCTTAGTGATGGTTTAGTGGAGGACTTGTTAGTGTTAGGTCAGAGGGTGGACCAGGTGATCTTGGAGGTCTCTTCCAACCTAGATGATTCTGTGATCCAAGATGATTTATACATCTTACAATTATGGCTGTTACAGAGGTGAGGGTTGAGGCACCACGTTTTGGGGGATACTGTCTAGCTTTATTTTCAAAGGCAGTAAGGGAGTGGGTTTATACAGATAAAGCAAAATGCATAGATAATACATTGCTTTAAGAACTGATGAATGGGATTTACTGGAGAAACAGAAGGTCAGTGATGCAGATGAGGGTAGAATGTAAACACCTCTGAGCTAGCAACAAGTCAAGGCTTGCATTTTTGCTGTGGAAACATACCTTCACTGCTTCTGTAACCCAACTAGCTTATGTTTCTCACCAATAATTGACAGCTGCCTGAACATTACAACTGAAGTGTTTTATGGGAAGAAAAAAATCTATCCTTCTCAAAAATCCTTCTATAATGTATTTACTACTGTTTTCAAGTAACACTGAAATTATGTTTTTAAAAAGTGATTATGTATTACAAGTTTCTAAGAAGTGATTTATAATCATTGTTTATGGTTGAGAAAGAGGGTAATTTACATACCCATTTTTGTTGTTGCTGTATTTTTCCTTAAGTTACGAATTAAGGAGCTTGTTTTGTTTTCCAGGCAAAACAGTCTTTCTCAGTACCCACTTTCCCCACCCTACAAATTGTAAAAGGCTGGTATTCAGAAGGAAACGTGTTGTGATATGTTTGGTTATATTAATCTAGGTGTTTATGGAATGTCATTTATACAGAAAACTTCCAAAATTCCAAGTTACAAAAACAACTGATTTATTACACTGGAAAATTTTTGTTAGTGTTAGTATTTGTGTGGTTTAGTGAGTTTTTCTTTGTAAACATGTTGATGTTGTAACATAACAGTTACTGTGGTGTTACAGTCAACTGGATATGTTTTTGTTTTTTTTTGGTAAAATGCCATGACCCCATCTTTTTTCATTGTTTCATTTGGCTTATTCTGAGATAGTTTAGGTTGCTGAAACTTTGCTGTTTTGTTACAATATTTATTTTAAAAGCATAAAAAGAAAATATATCTATACTAAGGCATACCCCTAAAAGTTAAACCAGCTTAGTGAAATCACTTCTTAAATATTCTGTATTACCCTGTTATTAGAGAACCTTTTTGATCGATGTCTGATTAAGATCCAGGCTTCCATTTTCATGGTCTATTTTGAAAAAAGTTAATGTTATCCTTCAACATGGTCTTCCTTGGGTGATCTGAAAATTCCGCAACACAATACCTTTTAATTGTCTACATCTGTAAAATTTTGGTATGTTACATGATCAATGGTATATAGCTTCTCAGAGAAGAACAAATAATAATTTGGTCACAGTTCCATAGTCTTGCAAATCCTATCACTATTTCATTGTGTTTCTTTTAATAGTGACTTTAGCAGTTTTAGCCAAAGAAGGTTGAAGCTTTGAACAGTTGTTATTCATCTATGACATCTATGGTTTCCAAGCAGTGTTAAGGTTAAATGAATGTTCATTTACACTCTATTTCATTTAATAAGTTCTCTCATAATTAGATGCAGATCGATGTAATTTAGTAGTAGAAAGAGAAATTCATTAAGATTCCTGATTAGGAAAAAGCATTAACAGAATTGCAAAGGTTATAGAAATTCAGCTCCCACTTAAGGTAAATTAAGCACAAATCACATTCCTGTAACATGAAGAAAATTGCTTAAACTGTAGTTGGTAAGAAATTTCATAATTTCTTTTCATTATTTGTGTACAGAAAAAGTAAAGATACAACTATTAAATCAGTATAATTGATAAAAAAAAAAAAAGCATATTTAATTCCTTCATTACTTTATTTTTGAATAAAAAATATATATTATATATGGGAATTATATATATTATATATATAATAAAATTATTTTTATTTTTTAAATCAAATTAAGGATAAGGGTGTATGTTATTGTAAATACTGCTGAAACTGTCATGCACTTTAGGGTATTTTTTTTTTTTTTTCAAGTGGGAATTCCTAAAGTAAACCAAATTAAGATCTTTGCTCAATATCTTTGGAAAAAACAGGTATCCTTTGATTGTTTCTTGTGCCCGATTTGGTATTTCACCTGAATTAACACTTTCAGAAAGTTATAAAAAGGAAAGAGGTAGCATGTTTTACCTTTAATTTTAGTGGAGCTAAAAGTTTACCATCAATTTTATTGATAAATAGATAACATAATGATCTGATAAAGAAATATAGAGGCTCTGTTTATTGTCTGATAGTTAAAGAGGCTCATGTTTGGTTTTGTCTTGATCCTGTAACTTTAAAAATATACTTAGATAAGCTGCATGGAAATAATGTGATTTTTTTCTATTTTTTTTCCCATCCCTTGAAAATACTTTCTTAAAATTTTCATAGCATTTCTCATGATTGAGTTCAATCATTTTGACAAAAAATTCATTCCTAAAAGTATCTCAAGCTTCCCCTGTAGGGTGAATAAGAATGTTGAAAATCTGTATTCCACTTGAACAGTTTGGTATTGTCATTCTAAAACTAAGCTTTTTTTTTTTTTTTAAAAAAAAAAAAAAATAATAATAATAAAAAAAAATATATATATATTGTCCTTACATCTCAATTACTCTAACCCTTAGGTTAACTATTTTCTTGGTCATTTTTACAGTAGTTCAGTTTTTCTTTAATGCAAAGTTATTGTCAAGTGTGTGGTACTAATGGGTGCAGATTTAGAGCTCCTCTGAATTGTCAGAAATGACTTGTAGTGCAATACCATTCCTTTGCTGATACCCATACTCTTTTCCCTTTGGCTCCTATGATGCAGACTTATTTTAATTTCAGTGGAGCAGGGAGTAGAGGGCAGTGGAGGTTGGACTAGGTGGACATCTGGAGGTCCTTTACAGTCTAAATGGTTCTGTGATTTGGTGGAGGTCAATATTTGCACACTAGCACTGTTAGGACATGCAGGGTCTCAGTTATATGATGCTACAAACCCTTCTATGAACCTACTGTGATCTAGGCTGCATCTGCCTCTGAATATAACAGCATGAAAAATGTTGTGTAACTTGCTGGTCACTACCACTTTTTCCAAGGTATCTTGCATTAGAACAGCTTGCAGTTCCTCATCAAAAAAATGCTAGAGTTCAGGTTTTTTTTTTTTTTTGTTTTTTGTTTTGTTTGTTTGTTTGTTTTTTTGTTTTTTTCTGCACTTGGTTTAAACACAAAACAACTGCCAGATAATGAAAAATGTTCCAAATCGAGGACAGGAGATTTTCCTCCCATTCATTCCAAACTTCTCTCTGTTGTTTGGATTGTATGGCATCTTCCAATTTAGGTATGTGAATCTCATTAGCATGCTCTTTATGCTCTTTTTCAGATCAGTAATGAGGAATTTAATTAAAGCACAACCTAGCACTCACTCCAGCAGCATTTACCAGACACATCCTTTTGACTTAGCACATCAGTTTCTCACTGATCCATGGTTTTAATACTAGCCAGTTTTCAAAGCAGTGGTGAGCAGAGGTGTGATAGCACTTTATCGGGAAGAATTCATTGAATCTTAAAAAAAAAAAGGGGGGGGGGGGTCAGTGTAAGAAAAATAGCAGAATTAGATTTTGTTTCTCTTTGAGCAAAAGCCTTGTTAATAAACTACCAAAAGATACTGTCTTGTAACTCAAGTTTGAAACACTGACATTTTATTTCTTGCATTAAGGAGCTAAGAAAGATTAAAATCAAATCTTAAGTGACAAGCCTTTGTCATATTTTTCTAAGAATTATGCTTCAACTGACAACTTCTCACTCTGAAGAATATTGTGGTAAACGTGCTGAGGGAATTCATGTCGGAGAAGTGATAAAACAGTCTTTCACTGATTTGATCAGCTCTTCTAGTAATGAAGTTAAGATAGCTACAGTTTGCATATTCCTTCAGGAATTCCACTATGCAAGGAATTCCCCTTCTATATTTTGTCCACATCTGCTAGTGTTCAGATGTCATTACTGGCTACAATAAATTAAAGGACCTGTGATGAGGATAAGGAAGAGAGAGAGTCTAATGGAAAGAGTAGAGTAGGGTCAGCAAGAACAGATTGCCCAGGGCTATGTCTAGGCAGGTGCTGTGACCCATACCAATGTTCACTCACCCCTACAGAAAAACACTTTTTTTTTTTTTTTTTTTTTCCTTACCTTTAAGTGTGACTTCTGGTTACTTCAATTTGTACCCATTATTTGTTGTCCTGGCATTGAGCACTGCTGAGAAGAGCCTGGCTAGATCTTCTTCACAGTAGAGCCATTTGAGTCCAAGAAGTAATACATACTAAATCCTTAAAATTAATCCTTTCTTTCAAAAAATCTTGTAAGATGGGTTGGTATACTACTGTTGATTTTGAAGTGTATGATTAAAAATCATTACACTTTGAAATACCAAAGGGATGACTTCTTCTTTCCACTAAGCACCCCCAAAATCTACATGTTCTGAGAATGGTTGTGAATGACAGTTCTAAAAATCAGACTGATCTTACTCAAATTGGGCAGTGAGAGTAGAAATGCTCCAGTTTTAGTTCAAGTTCATTCAAGACATAAAGTAGATTTTCTGTTAATGAGATTTGTGACTCCTCCTTCATTCTAGGCCCAAACAAGTATGTCCCTGTCTTCATTATAATGAAAAGATACTTAGTGTAATATGTTCTTCAGTGACATAACGCACCAGCGTTGGTTGGAGCACAAGATACTTCAGGTCAACAGCAATAGTGGTCTAGGGCTTATTGTGCTTATGGCTCCAATTTATTCCACCAAAGCCATTTAAGATATGTAGTAATTTAGAGTTGTATTTAATGTTTTTGTTTCAGATATTCTGCAAACAATCATTCTAATTATCATTGTTTCTAATATGTTCTTTTTCCTTTTCCTAAGAATTAATTTGGTCTTAAATATTTCACCATATATGTGTTTAATACTGTGTGATATTAGCATCACATGATAGTGAATGATAGATGATTGGAAATACTGGCTCAGTTATGTTTGGCTGCAGTGCATAAGCTCCACTGAATCTCAAGAAAATCTCCTTAAAATGCCAGTTCAAATGTGCCATAATATTTACTGATGATTGTGTTAGCAAATAAGCCTCATTTTCTCTATCTGTTATATACAGATTCTTCAATCATTTTGAAAGGTATATATGTAGAAAAGTAAATAATAGGAATAGGAGGCCTTTGCAATTTGTCATATACTCAGTGCCATGCTTTTCAACAATATGTAGTGGACTTGTTGAGGACATCTTTCTTTAGGAGAGCTGAAAAGGCCAGGTCACTTTTCTGCACAAGCAGAACACTTCAAGTACTACCAGACATTACCCTCTCACAGTCCAATAATCACAATGACTGATGACTCTTGAAGCAAGTCATTTGTGGTTATTTGTTTGTTCACTGGACTTTCACACACTTTATCTTGATTGATGTGTAATATAGTGAGGTCATATATTATTATATTTTTTATTACAAAAGGGAATATACTAAAGTTAAGACAAAAACTTTATCACTTTTATTGTAGTAAAATATAATATGAAAGAATGGTAAATTTTAGTACTGAACTTCCATTCTAACTATGTTCTATCTGTTAACAATAGACTACAACTCTTTCCATCTAAGGCATGATCTAACTGTTATACCAAGGAATATTAGGAACTGTTGCTGATCTTGAACTTTTTTTTTTTCTTTTAATTCTGGTTGATTGATTTAAATTTAAAGGAGTTAATCTGCTGATTTTGTGTGGTATCTCAGATGGTGATACATCTTAAGGATAGATAATAGTTGATGTAAATTGGCATGGCAGAATCATCAGTATTGTTTCATTTAAGGATTTCTTGCCAGATTGTCTTTCTTTCTTGGTGTTCTGAACTCTGTAAGAGCAAAAACAAAACCACTGGAGAAAGGTATATGAGAAACTGGATTCTATTCCCATTGTAATTTTAGGAATCTTCTTAATGGATACTGTATCTAACATTTCAGCAATTAATCAGCAATGCATTCTTAGGCACACACATTATTAAAAGTGTGTGATTTGTAAGAATATGAAATAAACAGAATGTTTCACATGCTTCAAAATAACCTTAGGACTTGGTTTATAAATAATATTGGTAGATAATATAATTAGTAATGTTATTAGAAAATAATTAACCAAATCTGAAAGTTAAAATGGAATCTTTTTAATCAGTTATTCCAGGATATATTCCAGTTCTCTTTCTATTGCCAGGTGGGGTTACAGTCAATATTTTTCTCTTCTGGATCTAATGGGTTTCAGTGTTACTGTACCTTTTCATCTGAGATGTGTGGCTCATTGACAGTCTGCACTGAAATCTGTTTTCAGAATGTCTGTGGTGCTATTTTGTTAACCCAGCACTTACATGCTGTGGCTAAAAGAAGATTACATATCCATTACATGGAAAAAAATATTTTACCATTCCCTCCTACTAACCTCCTGCCCCAAACTCTCTTTTTATAAAATTGTTTTTACTGAAGATTAGACCTAGAAAACATGTGAAAGAATAGCTGCATGCCTTAGCAATGAGCACAGTGTATGTGTGTAAGTAGTGAATTGGCTGGAGGCATAGAATTTCTCTTGATCATTCAAATACTTAAATTGTATTGAAAAGTCATTCTACCAACAATTTGCCACTTAAATTAAGGTAAAGAATATATTCTGTTAGTTGGTGTAGCCTCATTTACATCTCTGCTATCACATCTTTCCAGCTTCTGTCAGCTCTTCTCATAAGATGTATGCGATAACACAAAGAACTATAGTAGCTAAAATACAGAGGAGTCAAATGCCATGCCCTCATTTTAAATGGGTGCAGTTTGTCCTATGTTAATTTGGTAAGATACAAATTATTTTCAGATTGCCTAAGTTTTCAGGATGTAAATACTTTGCTATATTTTGGAAGATGTAAAACAAAATAAAGAAACAGAATTGTCAAAAAAGCAGATTTAAAAAAAAATAATAAAATAAATGACATCATGGTGAAAACTGATTTTTATGTAACTATTTGAACGATGTGAATGATTTACATAAGTATTACTAGCAAAAGATCATGGAAAATGTAAGAATACAAAAATTTCTTTTACAGCAAAGTTAAGTTATACTGCCAGCAGGCTTTGCTACATGACAGACAAACAGGAAAGGAAATTATTTAATAAAAAAGATGCAACCAGCTCTTGAGGCCTTGTGCATCTATTTTAATACTTCGGATTTATTTCAGGAGGATGGCTGATACTATTTGGTTAATAATAGTGTAGCAAATTAAATAGCAAGTATTCCAGGTTCAGGATTACTAGGTTTGAATGTGACCTGCCCTTGGAGTCTGTCCACTTGTACATGACTATTATAAAAATAATAAATAATAAAATATAAAAAGCAGGTAACTAGCAAATGGTGCATTTTTTCATTGTTCTTTAATTTTGAGTAAATAAAAGATAGCAAGGTCAAAAACCTCTACCAAAGAATGGGTTGGCAAGTATTAGAATGTCATGTTTTTAGTACCTTGTTGCATGTGCATACTTTTTTAAGCTTAAAATATTTTTGTTAGTGTGATGGTGTCTTATTTTGCAGCCAATACAGAAAACATTACACATTAGATTCATAACATGGAACTCTCTTGTTAGCTGAACTGAAATCTCAATACAGTCAGTACATGCTAGCAGAGTAGTGCCTATTTTCTGTCTAATTTATGATTGATGTTTGTCAAGTCAATCATTGAAGATATCAAATAATTGAATTACTCTTGTTTCTGTACCTTCCAAACAGTAACATTCAAAGTAAATCCTTTGCAATGTATTTAAAACTTTTAAATGCATTTAAAATGCAATTTCATATCAAACTCTTTTACGTAAGAAGAGCATTTGATAACATTGGGAGACTATAAATCAAAATGTTTGTAATGATTTTTTTTTTCCTATTGCATGTTAAAAATGTGTATGATTTACCACGTGCATTTCTGGATTCTACCTTCCCTCATTGTTAGCAAGTAGGCATGCAGATTGTGATATTGCTCACAATATTTCACAATAACAGTATTTGTTAATCCTTAGAGTCAAATAGCAAATTAGGATCATAGTTGGAGTGATTTGACTCATGACTTAACTTGCCTAAAATGGTCCTTAGTTATCAAAAAGTGCAGGCAACTTGACTTCTGTAAGTATTTCTTGTGTGTGCAAGGTTGAGTGAGTTGATATATAGTGTATTTATGTCTCTATCTTTTTTTTTCCTATCTATCTGCATAGCTCCTTACTTTGTAATGTCAAATGATACATCCCTGAGATACAGATTTTATAAGTATTCTTATCTTAGAGTTGCCTTTCTATTAATTTCAGCACAGCAAGTTAAAAGAGTGTCATGAAGTACTCTGGAGATGATGTCTGTGATAGAGTTTTTATTTCCTAATGTAAACATCATTCAGTTCGTAATTGCCTTTCTGGTACATATCAAATCTTGACATTCAGTCTTGCCGTTTGTCTCATGTTTTATTCCCAAGAAATCTTCCTCTCAGCTGCTACTCTTTCCTTTCTTCCTTTAAGTATGAGGCTGTATAATTGATTGTGTTCATATGTGATTTCAGGAAATATCTATTTATGTTTTAAAAGCTTTGTAATATTTGTGTCACCTTAGGAAACGGCTGGGGCATACTGAAATTTTTAAAAATTATAGAAATAGAGATTACTTCAGAAATGGTCAAGGAATATTATTTTCTTTCTTTTTTTTTATTATTATTATTGGTACTGAGTTTGTTGTACTATAAGCAGCAGCGTCCTTCAGTCTTCTTTTCAAAGCAAATCTAGAGATAATCATCAGGAATTAATTTTATGAATGCAGAAAGCTTTGAATTAGCTGATTAAACAACCATTTTGATCGTGTCTATCAAATTATAGGCAGTATGTATCGTCACAGTTTTTAAATTACAAAAATAAGAGTAAGAGCTGCTCTACAGTTGTTAATTACTCTGTATCCTTACTCATGTGTGTTAAGCAGAGTATACTTGTTTTGGTTTGGGGTTGATTTAGTTTTATTTTAGCATTCAAATTAATGCAACTGTGCACTGTTTATTAAATGTGTTACTCTTTCTTATATGGTAATAGAATGCAATAGTATCTATTATTTCTGGTCGCCTAGAAAAATAATTGCTTTTGGTATCCATAAGCTATAAAGAAAACTTTGCAAGCTAACTATGTTGTTCATTTTAATGATGGCCATCAATATTCATAGAGGTATTTGATGAGAACAAAGGTGCACAGGGACATTGGACAGACGTAGATTAAGCCTATATAAATTATATTTTAAAAACTTATTTAAAACTTGGTTGCAACCATTGTACAGAGGGACTGCGGTATAAGATGATATGAGTAAAACATGTTTGTGGAAAACTACATCTAACTTTCTGTAGCTTTTTGTTTGAAAATTGGCTTTCATTTTGCTTCTTGTAATAGAAGATATTAAATTATTTTAACAGAGCTTTGTGAATGACTTGAGTTACTGTTTTGCTCAGTAAAATTCAAACATTATGTACAACACTTTGTATCATTCTTAGGAAAGATCAAAAACAAACACACACACACAAAAAAATCCAATGAATATCCCTGGTAAAAAATATTCTTATTCTGACAAGAAAGTCCGTAATACACAAGATGGCACTGTTTCATTTGTGAAAAATCTTATTTTCACAGATAACAGTGAAAATTGTTATTTGAGAGTACAGTAGATTTTATATTTTTGTATGATTGAAAATCAGATATGTACATAGTTGAGTATTTTTCTTTATTATGAACAAACTGAAGTATAATTATATATAGAGGCAAGACTACATAACTGAAGGAAATTGTCTAAACTCACTATTGGCAAAATTGAATGGATTGGGAATTGAAAGCTAGTTCTCAGCTAAATTTCTATTTGAATTACTCTCTTGCTTTTAAGGATTCAGGATTTGGGAATTTAGCTTTTGTATGGTAGTCTTAACCTGAATCGTTTCAGAGCTACTCTGACAAGTAATAATCATACTGTCCAGTTTTTTGTGTTTTTAAGGTTAACTTGTTAAGAGCAAAAGTTGTTACGTGGTGAAATGGATAGGAATTTCTTAGTATAGGAAACTTCAATTTTTGATTGTCTTAAAGTTTAGAACAGGTTTTAACTTGTAATTGCAAAAAAAAAAATAAAAAATAAAAATCACAGAATCACAGAATTTCTAGGTTGGAAGAGACCTCAAGATCATCAAGTCCAACCTCTGACCTAAATCATAAATTACACAGCATGTTTTCTAAATGTTTTTTTTTTGTTTTGTTTTGTTTTGTTTTGTTTTGTTTTTTTTTTTTTTTGTTTTTTGTTTTTTGTTTTTTGTTTTTTGTTTTTTGTTTTTTTGTGTTGTAAACATTTCAGACCTTAGGTAATATTCATGTGCTCAGCTACATTTATAAATGTGATAAACTATGATTTAGGAAGCTAACTTGAAACATTTTTTAATACTTTACCGATATCTGGTCTGTTAAGTAAACTGATAGTGCTTACATATTATATCTGTTTTTCTCAAATATGGGTTAGAAAATCTGTAGGCCATGGACCAGATTAAATGCGGTCAGTGCAATGGCATTTCAGCATTTTCAGCCTCAGCTGTCTGAATTTGTGTGTATGTATTGATAATTTGGTTCTTGGTGATCTGTTTTTCTTAGGTGTTTAGACAGAGAAAGATGTGTAACTTTCACATCATTGTATCAAAATTCCAAACTTCAAAATTTTATTAAAAAACAGTATAAGAAAGCATAGTATGAGAAAGGACCATAGAAAGACTTGTAGTTTGTTGTTGTTGTTGTTGTTGTTATTATCTGTTGTTTATTATTAACTTCTCACTTCTAGTTTAAGGATGAAGTTTTTGTTCTTAAGAAAACATCAGGATTCAGTTCCTATAATTTTAGATAAATTTTGTCAAGGTGTGTATCAGCTCATTTCTCACAGATATGAGTTCCATTTAAAGGCCTGCAGAAGTCAATAAATAAAGGCACCATTTTTACTTGCTTGTAGATTTTATAAGGTTTCAATATGTTCATTCTGAAATTTCACCTATTAATCATCAACAAAATATGGTGGGAATGTGTTTGAAGCAGATCTGTCTTTTAACAGCTATGACTTTTTTTGTTTTGCATCATTGAACAGTTATAACATGATTTCCTCTCAGGGAAGAAGAAAGTGGAAGATGTGCTCTGGAAGCACACTTCTCTGTATTTTTCAGCTGCTGTATGGTATTTCAGTTGCAGGACCAGGTTAGAAGTAAATCACCTGAAAGGTGTGTCTTGTAGTTGCAGGGACCACAGTGTTTATAGTTTCACTCTGTGGACTGCTTATATTTCCTTTTCTAACATAGATGGTCTCTGTATTCTCTGGAAGAAGAACTAGACCTTAATTAAGAATCTTACATGCAGTCTGCAAATGAAGTTGCATAACTATTGGAAACTGTTTATTTCATTCTTATAACATTTTTTTTTATTATTATTAGTTGGGGTATTCACACTTTCTCTACCATAGTCATGCTATTGCTACATTACTATTGAAATGGTTCTTCTGATTTACAGACTTCAAAATGCTTTATAATCACAAAATATGTGTAATTTGAGGTAGTTTTAATTCTGTTTCCTGGGTACGGGAGTTTGAGTATGAAAAGACATTGTACTCTGAAGAACGTAACAGCAATTGGGTTTAGTGAAAGGACCACTTGTCGTAACATTATTTTTGTAGACCTTGACCAAGTACTGATCATAAGGAACGTTCTATAAGTGCATTGCAATAAAATGTTAGGATGGAGATTTTCTGAAGTTCAGTTACATATTTTGCCATTTAATATGAATATCTAGAAGGCTTATATTCTTCATGTTAACCTTTTTTCAGTGATGAAATTTATTTTGTATTACTGCTAGATAACAAAGCAGCTAAGTTCCTCAACTGTGGATGCATATGGCTGTGCTACAGTAGAGGTTGACCCTCTTCAATGTGATCATTCACTGGAGATTTTTTACCACGAGCAACAACAAATAACAAATATCTCTGCCTAGTCTTCAGAATAAAATGGCAGATAAATTTTTAGTCATTTCTATATAGACATGTTGTCTGGATCCTCATTTCAAATAAAAAGATTATAGGCTTTTTGCATTTTATTTTGTTTGTAAACAGTGGTTGTATTTTGCTGGCTTTATGCCAGGATTATGCTTTCATGTTTAAAATAGCAGTTCTAGTGTATACTGTAATAATCATTCATTTGGTAGAAAGTAATAATCCTTAAAATTTTCTATTTTCTTTGTGTTTTCTATTTTGTGTTTCTACTGATACTACCTTGAATTTAATATCTTTTGGGAATTCAATAAAAAATAAAAATAAATAAAAATTTCAAGTGTGTGGACTTTTTTGTGGGCTTTTTTTTGTTTGTTTGTTTGTTTTTCCCTTAACCTTTTACTTTCTCAATAACTGCTTTGGACACTAAAATAAGCATTCTAATTTTGCTATGATGTTGCATCCAGTTGAGATTGGACATATATTAAAGAAACAAATCTCCAAAATGTTTGTTTCCAGTTTCATTATTTTTGAGGAATAGAAAAGTACTGTGTAGAAAAGATGAGTACTGTGTTCAGTTTTGGGCCCCTCGTTACAAGAAGGGCATGGAGGTGCTCGAGCAAGCCTAGAGAAGGGCAACCAAGCTGGTGAGGGGTCTGGAGAACAAGTCTTACAAGGAACAGCTGAGGGAGCTGGGCTTGTTCAGCCTGGAGAAAAGGAGGCTCAGGGGCGACCTTATCTCGCTCTCTACAGGTACCTTAAAGGAGGCTGTAGTGAGGTGGGGGTTGCTCTGTTCTCCCACATGCCTGGTGACAGGACGAGGGGGAATGGGCTAAAGTTGTGCCAGGGGAGGTTTAGGTTGGATCTTAGGAAGAACTTCTTTACCGAAAGGGTTGTTAGACATTGGAACAGGCTGCCCAGGGAAGTGGTGGAGTCACCATCCCTGGAAGTCTTTAAAAGACGTTTAGATGTAGAGCTTAGTGATATAGTTTAGTGAAGGACTTGTTAGTGTTAGGTCAGAGGTTGGACTCGATGATCTTGAGGTCTCTTCCAACCTAGAAATTCTGTGATTCTGTGAAAAGGTGCTTAACAGATGTTTATATTGAAAAACCTTGAGTGTTTTTCCTCAACTTTATCAAGAGTTTGCATTAAAAAATAATGGAATTTACATTTACTTTTGATCTGGCTTTAAAGGGCATTGTCAAGTAGCAGTAGGGAATCCTTCAATGAATGAGTGAAGCTTTCGGAAAGATACCAGTAGTAAAGCCAGTGTATTTACACTTACCATATTTCAGAACTCAAATGAATAGAAGCATAATGAAGAAACTGAAGCACTAACTGCCTCAACACATTCAGTTAAGCTTGGAGTGTGTTTTAAGTGCTGTTGTCTATGGGTGGATCTTCCTGATTTAAGCTTTTGTTTTTAAAAATAATTTTTCCCTTAATCATTGGATTGCTTTAATTTAATTTCAGTTACCCAGTAGGTACTATGTCTGAATTCAGAAACAGTCTCATCTAGAAATCCATGAGTAAATACCAAACAGCAGAAACGTTATTTCCAATAGGGTTGCCACATTTTGTTTAGCTGGCTCTGGCACTTCAAGGAAGAGTCAGATCTACTTCTCGTTTGCTTCTGCTGAAGATGCACGGTGCAGTGCACACTGCTTTTATGCATGCTCATCATTAACTGGTTACTGAGATAAAGATGTATTTGCCTGGTATAGTATGAAAGTAGGGTGGAAGTATTAGTTCCTGATTCAATTAGCAAGACAAATTTTACATTTCTTTTGCTAATTTAGTTCTGTGGAATAGAGCATTTTCTAAACCCAATTCTAAATGCTGTGTTTTCTCAATTTCTTTTCATAACTATGGTTGTTTTTTGTTGATCTTAGCTGGGGGGTTAGACTTCATGAGGTTCTTTCCAACCTGCATTTTTAGGATGATCTGCATCTACTGGTTGGGTGAAAATTGTGTCTTGCCTTCCAGACTGTTATATATCTGAAAGTAGTTTATTCCGTAATTTTTCCATCAATGGGTTGTTGAGGATATTGCTTACTGTAATGACCACCATGATTTTCTCTCACAGTTACTTACCTTGGCATTGGAATCATAGAATATCCTGAGTTCAAAGGGACCCAGAAGGATTGAGTCCAACTCCTGGCTCCACTCAGAAATTAAGAACATGAGACTAAGAGCACAGTTCAAATGCTTCTTAGACTCTGACAGGCCTGGTGCCATGACTGTGTCCCTGGGGAGTCTGTTCTAGTATGTGACAACCCTCTCTGTGAAGAACCTTTTCCTGATATCCAGCCTGAACCTCCCCCATTGCAGCTTGACACCATTCCCTTGGGTCCTATCACTGGTCACTAAAGAGAGCAGATTGGCACCTGCTCCTCCAGTCCCCTTCCTGAGGATGCTGTAGACCACAATGAGGTCTCCCCTCAGCCTCCTCTTTTCCAGGCTGAATAGGCCAAGTGACATCAGCCACTCCTCATATGTCTTCCCCTCTAGGCCCTTCACCATCTTAGTAGCCCTAGAATGTCAGATGTTTCCTACTCACTATTCACTGCTGCAGTACAGTGTCATTTTGGTATGTTTAAAGATATATAGGCTGTAAATTGAAAAAATCCCATTGTCTTGTGATGCTGTCAGTAAGCCTACTTTGTATCAAATTCAGGCCAACTTTGCAGAAAAAATCAGGCTTTCCTTGTCACTTTTGCTTTAAAAGCAATCAAAGAAATTTCTCAATTCTTAAGACAAAAGGGAAGTATGGATTTAAAGGAAGAAGAAATTGGAGGTGGAAGGAAAGGGTGACTAACAGGACTTCTTTCCACTTTGTTCTGCTTCCTTCCAGTCATACTGACACTTCTTGCACTGAGAATCATAAAATCATTTAGGTTGGAAAAAACCTCTAAGATCACCAGTTCCATCTGTTAACCTAGCATTAAACCTTCCAGCATTAAAGCACCACATCTACACATCTTTTGAATAGTTTCAGGAATGGTGATTCAACCATTTCCCTGAGCAGCTTGTTCTGATGCCCTTTTCAATGAAGAAATATCCTAATATCCAACCTAAACATCCCCTGATGCATCTTGAGGCCTATCACTTGTTGCTTATGAGAAGAGATTGACCCTCCCCCCCAACCTCCCTACAACCTCCTTTGAGGAGGTGTAGTGAGGGCTAAATAATTCCAGTTCCCTCAACTGCTCCTTTAAGATTTGTTCTTAAGGCACTTTTGGACAGGCTCTAGTGCCTTGATGTCTTTGTAGTGACGGGCCCACAACTAAGCACAGTCCTCAATGTATGGCCTCACCAGAGCTGAGTATGGCAGACAGTCACTTCTCTAGTCCTGCAGGCCACGTTATTTCGGATACAAGCTAGGCTGACATTGGCCTTTGTGGCCACCTGGGCATGCTGCTGGCTGAGGTTCAGCCAGCTGTTTACCAGTACCCCCAGCTCCTTTTCCTAGGGATAGTGTGGGTCTCTTGCTGAACAAGGGGGGTGTCCTGGTAACAGGAGATGCTGAGAAGGTGGAGATACTGAATGCTTTCTTTGCTTCAGTCTTTGCTTCAAGGACTCCCCCATGGGACTCCTCGACCCTGGTAAGAGGGCAAAGGGTCTGGGAAATGGAGGGCTCCCCCCTGTTTGACAAGGGAGTGGTTTGGGAGCATCTGAGTGGGCTCAACACACACAAATCCATGGGTCCCAATGGGATGCAACCACATGTGCTAAGGGAGCTGGCAGAGATGAAAGCCGAACCACTCTCTATCATCTTTGAAAGGTCCTGGAGAACAAGAGAGGTGCCTGAAGACTGGAGGATAGCCAATGTTACTCCAGTCTTCAAGAAGGGCAGGAAGGAGGATCAGGGAAACTACAGGCCAGTCAGTCTCACCTCTCTGTCCTTGGAAAGGTGTTGGAACAGCTTGTTCTGGATGCCATCTCCAAGCAATTGGAAGAGAAGAATGTTATGAGGAGTAGTCAGCATGGATTCACCAAGGGGAAGTTGTGCTCGACCAACCTTGTTGCCTTCTATGATGGCATCACCAGCTGAGTAGATGGGGGGAGAGCGGTGGATGTCATCTACCTTGGCTTTAGCAAGGCTTTTGATACTGTCTCCCATGACATCCTGCTAGCAAACCTGAGAAAGTGTGGGATAGAGGAGTGGACAGTAAGGTGGGTGGAGAACTGGCTGACTGGCTGAGCTCAGAGGATGGTGATCGGCAGAGCAGAGTCTGGCTGGAGGCCTGTGACTAGCGGTGTTCCCCAGGGGTCAGTGCTGGGTCCGGTCTTGTTCAACATCTTCATTGACAACCTTGATGAGGGTGAGGGAATAGTGTCTGTCCTCAGCAAGTACGCCGATGACACAAAGCTGGGAGGAGTAGCTGACATGCTAGAAGGCTGTGCTGCCATTCAGCGAGACCTGGACCGGCTGGAGAGATGGGCAGGAAGAAACCAAATGAGGTTTAATAAGAGGAAGTGTAGAGTCCTGCACCTGGGAAGGAACAACCCGAAGTATCAGTACAGGCTGGGGGACGACCTGCTGGAGAGGAGCTCTGAGGAGAAGGACCTGGGGGTCCTGGTGGATGACAGGTTGACCATGAGCCAGCACTCTGCCCTTGTGGCCAAGAGGGCCAATGGCATCCTGGCGTGCATTAAAAGGAGCGTGGCCAGCGGGTCAAGGGAGGTGATCCTCCCCCTCTACTCTGCCCTGGTCAGGCCTCACCTGGAGTACTGTGTCCAGTTCTGGGCTCCCCGGTACAAAAAAGACAGGGATCTGGAAAGAGACCAGTGGAGGGCCACAAAGATGATACGGGGCATGGGAGCATCTTCCCTATGAAGAAAGTCTGAGAGACCTGGGTCTGTTCAGCCTGGAGAAAAGAAGACTGAGATGGGATCTCATCAATGTGTATAAATACCTGAGGTGTGGGAGACAGAGGGATTTGGCCAACCTCTTTTCAGTGGTTTGTGGGGACAGGAAAAGTGGTAATGGCCACAAGATGGAGCACAGGAAGTTCTACACCAACATGAGAAAGAATTTCTTCACAGTGAGCACTAGAACAGGCTGCCCAGGGAGGTTATGGAGTCTCCTCTGGAGACATTCAAGGCCCGTCTGGATGCCTACTTGGGCAGCCTGCTCTAAGGAACCTGCTTTGGCAGGGGGGTTGGATCTTTCAAGGTCCATTACAACCCCTACAATTCTGTGATTCTGTGAAAAGAACTGCCCCTCATATTGTGCCCTGGGGGACACCATTTGTGACCAGTCACAAACTGGATTTAACTCCATTCACCACAATAATTTGGGCCTGGCCCTCCGGACAGTTTTTTACCCAGTTAAGTGCGCACCCAAGTCATAAGCAGTCAGTTAAGAGAATGCTATGAGAATGTATGCCAAGGGCTTTTCTGAAGTGTGGGTAGACAACATCCACAGCCTTAACTTCTTTCCTACAACAGGACACAGCCAGTACCAAAGTAGAAGAGAGGATTAGAAGGGACTCATTCTTCCTTCCTTAAATGTCGGAGACTTAACACTCCTGCCATTTCAGATCTACATGGTTTGGTTCCTATGATGGGAACTGTGGCATGTAGATTGGTTCATTATTGTGGCCTGGGATTTTAAGCAACAAGAAAATGTTGCATGACCTGAGAAAGTATATTGTCTCAATTCAGGCGCTTTCTACCATCTCTGTGTTTCTCAGTTCTAACTGAGATTCAAACAATCTTTACTCTTATTGAATTGAAGGGAAATAAAGCTATATGAGTTTTTAAAAATGGTAATAGATATCAGTGCAATTGTTACAGCTTAGTAGGATGATGTCCTTCCCCAGTCCTGTAGAACACTCTTCATACCTAGAAAGGCAATAAAGGACAACTAAGTATCTGGTTTCTGGACATGCCCTTCACCGTTGCCACAAAATATGACTAAAAATGACTGTTTTTAAAAGCCTATTAAATCTTATTTTTTTTTTTTGCAGTCCCTGGCATTCTAGATAAGCCTGTTTGTAAAGAAAGTCCTAAGGTATTCACACCATCTGTGACAACATCAGTAGACTGTAAAACAACTTTTCCTGGAATCTTATATTAATTCCTTCGTCAGTGAGTAGAAATGGGGATGCTTCAGTTCTTTTCTCCCCAAAAATGTAAGCAATTGCAGTATATAAGTAAATCCTCTGTATGGTGTTCCCTTTGTTTTGTTAACCCTTGATCTTTCCTGTGGATACAGAATTTTTACTTTCACCATGAGGTGTTGTCCATAGACAGTACTGCAGATTGATCACTTTGGGTCTGATTGCACTGAGAAGTCATTTTGGGAAGTTGAAACAAGTGTCTTCAAAAAATTGATCCCAACACTGTCTTCCATGAAGGTGCATGAAGAACCACAGTGGGTCTTGGGGGTATTTGTAGAAAGCACAGTGACCTCTGACTTGAACTCTCATGTCTGTATTCTCCCTTCTCCTTCAGTTTCTGGTAAATTTTATGAAATTGGTGTTTTTGATTGAATTAAATTTATTTTGTTCTGGAATAAACGTTTATACTGACTGTATGGCCTTTATTAGCTTTGGCTTTAAGATGATATTAAAAATCTGTAATATGTGAAAGTGTCATGAGTTGCCAAGTTCGACAAATCTTAAAACATTTTATTTCACTAAAGCTTCAGCATAATAAAAGTTGTTTAGATGCTAGAATATAAATGTTCTTAAACTATTAACATACATTTACAAAGATATTTTAAGTAATATTTTTGATAACTTCTTTGCAATTTGCATGCAAAACTTAATGCACGTTTGCAAAAGGTCACCAATAGCTTACAGTATCATTTAGTATTGGACTTATGTGAAAATTACTAAAAATCTCTTGCAGTTTCAAAAGCCTTAAATATGATGTTTTACTGTCATATACTTCAGCAATGTTTTATGAAAAGTGAGGATGAAAAGCACATTTTAACAAATCAAAGATTGCAAAAATATTGTATACTTCCTTTCTCCTAAGATGCTTAAACATATAGAAAAGCCACGTTGATACTGTGAAACATAATATGAATTTTATTAGCAACAGTCAAGTATCTTGCAAGTTAGCGTCCAAACAGATTATACCAGTAGCTTGGCGAACTCCATATTGCCCTAGTGGTCTCTGGGGCTGTTCCCTGAGGGCAGGTGAGCTGGGGGTAGCCCCAAGGCAGGGCCCTCACCACTGGGACACCTGAGCTGGGTGAGGAGAGCAGGGTTGGTGGCAGGTCCCACTGACAGTCCAGTAGAGAAGTGTCTGGGTGCCTGGAGGGTCCTGGTAAGTAGCGTCTGCCCCACTTGCAGTGGAAAATTGTGGTCCTCTGATGCAGATGGTAATTTCACAGAGCAATCCCCATGGCAAGTGGATGATAAATATAAATCAATTACATGGATCATGTTGGCATCTTCAGCTGTAGATTTCCATGTATAATTTAATAACAAGATATGAACTGATTCAGCTTTGTGAATCACAAGAAGTGAAGGCATAGGTTACCACTGGCTTCACTGTTTTGTGTTTAGATATGCAGGATACTGCTTTCTGGCATTGTTCATATAATCTCCTGGGAGAAGGATTACCATGGCAGGAGATCCTATTTCAGCAGAGATTTATTACCAGTCATCTTTTAAAAATCAGATTCCTGAGTGGACAGGAGAGTTAGAAGAAAATGGGTGGTAAAATATACTACACTCCTTTCAGATGGTGTTGGATTCAGGCTTTTAACATTATGTAGGATACTTATTTATTTTTAAAAAAGATGGCTGGAGTGATCATGTTCCCTAGGATCACATTCTAATCCTGTTACATCAATACAGGTTTAAAGACATGCTATTGACCAAAGTTTTTCTAATTCCAGTTATATTGGTATAAGTTCCTTTGGTACTCAAAATTACTGCATTGATGGAAATTGAATAACTTGCCTGTAGAGCTCAGCAAGAACAGGTTTTGGCCACTGAATCAGAAATCAGTGCTCTTGCATTTATTGAGAAATTTCCCAGAACATTATAAAACTTTTGAAAATATTTGGTTTTATACCAGTTAACTCTGTCAGATTGTTAACACGTTTTGTTAGTGATTTAAAAGGAACCAGAAGTCTGAAACCATCTGAGGCAGTTTTGTGGGTAATTTGTTGATAAAAAAACCTTACTTTATTTCAGTGTTTGACATTGAATCTTTTCAAACATTTTTGAACATAATTATTAAACATGGTGGTGAAAATGAACTTATAGTTTCTGGCATTTCTTTGACTATGTGAGATTATAATTTAGTATCTTGTTGTTCATTTTTTGAATTTTGTGGGAAAACAGTGCAACTGAATCAGCTGATATGCTGTATAGGCAGTCATGTGTCTGAATTTGCTAATAACTTTTTTCGCTGCTATTACTTTATTTTGGCCCAGCAGACTAAAGGATATGGAAAAAAGATATGAAAGTTTCCATTTCTACTATGCAGTTATTGATGTTGCTCTTGTCTTGGGAAATAAAGTAATGGAGTTGCATTTTTCTATGTGGATTCACCTTATTACATAAAAGAATATCACCTGCTTCAGTTGTATTTTCTAGGCTTTGTCTTTCAGCTTCACTGTTTCACAACATGCTTTCTTGAGCACCGCAATTCTCAGCAACATAGTGACAGGGTAGAGGAAAATATCTACATAAAGAAGGTTCATCTGTTCATCTATTATTTGTGGTGATGACTTCCATCTCATGAGTGCTATTTATGACAGTTTGATTGTCAGAGTTTCTATGGTTTCATAGAAATTTACATGATGCAATTCATGCAAGAGGTGCACTCTCTAAAATGGTGACAAGGATTAGCCACAGAAATAATTCTTAACCTCTGGCAGAGTACTTGAGGTATACAGATTTGGAGACAGTCTCTTTAAAAACCAGTGAGGAAGGAGGAATGAGGAAAACACAACTTTTGGTGGGCATATTCAATGCCCAGAGACTCCAGAAAACAAAGAAATTACGGTCTTGGAATTCCTGTTTGTGTAACCTGTAGGTTGTTCTGTCTGAGCTAAGCTCATATTGCTGGGCTGAGTGCTCCTAATAGTTGTAAAATTCTATTAAAGATTTCATTATTGTCAAAGGACTCAATTATAGCAAGAAAACATAATTTAGCATGCTACTGTTGCGCTGAATAGAAATTGGGTTTTAGGATTTTCACTTCTGTAATATACTGTAAATTGAAAAACATGCAGACAATTAATGTGTGATACACTTTAAGAAAAAAAAATAAGCCTGTTTTTACGTGCTAGATATGTTGGGCAGTAGGGCTTGTAAGAAAAATATATTAATCAAATGAGTAATAACTCTTTCTTTCTCCTTTATGTGAGAATAAAATATGGTTTTGTTTGTTTGTTTGTTTGTTTTTTGATGTGAGTTCTGCAGTGCAGACCTGTGTTACACCTTTGGCTTTCAATCATTATGTTCAGCTCCTGTCATCTTTGAGAATCCCATAGATATGCTAAGTAGGGAAAAATGTATTAAGAGCTCTTATAAGCAGATTTCAGAGTCCTTTTTTTTTTTTTTTTTTTTTTTAATGTTTAATCTTTTCATATTCTGGTTACCTTTGGCAAATAACTGGCCTTTAAAAAAAGTGAGAAATCATTCATTCTAAGCAAGAACAATAATAACCATGCATTAGAAAAATAGTGTTAACATTTCTGAGTATTTCTAGAAGACTGAGAAAAGTATCCTCAGAAAAGAAGGCTTGACATTTCTCCTGTATTTGTAGATGGAAAGAATTTGGGAGAATGTTTTTGAATGAGCATGTGAAAGTGAGCATTAGGTCTGTTTATTGATGTGCTCTTAGGACAAAATTTAGAACAAGATAATAGTTCATTTTTATAAACTAGGATTGCATAATGATTCAAATGTGAGATTTAGCAGATCAGTTGTTTCAAAGGCAGCTTCAATTTAGTAATTGATAGAAATGTGTCATTTAAAACTTACCCTCTGGTAGCATATGCTGCTCCCAGAAAGCACGTGCAACCCACTTACTTACTGAATCGCACAGTCATGCTAGCCTCTCAAATTTGAGGGGAAAAAAAAATAAAAAAAGCCAGCTGTAGTTTTATTTTTGATGTTAAAAAGAATATATCTATAAATTAGCCATCTTTGTTTTCTGTTACTTTCTTCACACCTCAAATAATTCGAGCATTCTGTCAGAATTGGCAATGTTAAAGAGTAATTCAGTCCCGTAACAAGTGCTGTAAGGCAGGATGAGGAAGTGGGATTGCTGTGTTGGACATGTGGTGCCCCTTGGTGCCTAGAGCTTTCTCTCCTGATGATGGGCATGTGACCAGCAGGAAGTGCCAAAATGCTCTTCTGATGGTGTCAGTAGGAGAAGGTGTTCAGGAGGCAGGAGGAGAAGGCAGGTGAACCTGGCCACTTGCTGTGGTCCAGTGCCTTCCTAGCATCACCAGTTGGACTAGGACTAGAGACTATCACCAACATCACTAGGACTGTTGGGCTGACCTGCCAGTTCTGTTGGACAGGTTCTTTTTGGAGACTGCTGATACTGCTTGCCACCACAACCTACCATGGCAATAAATTTCAGCCATTTAGCATCTTCTGTATGAAGAAGTATGTTCTTTTGTCTGGTCTAAACTATCTCCTACTAGTTTGCTGGGCAACACCTCCTTCTGCTTTGTCAGAATTTGAGGAATAACAGTTGTGCATACAGCTTATCCACTGGCTTCATGTGTAGCTTACTGTTCTCCTTCCTTCACACTCATTCTTGCATTACTTTCCCCATTGCTGCCACTGGCATTTCTCTGGCACCACAAGGGAATGGTTTAAAAAGCTACGCTGAAAAGAAATTAAGCCCTATCACCTCCCCAAATGGTTCTTTTTATTTTTTATTTTTTATTTTTTTTCTGGATTGTTTCTGCAAACTAGGTCACCATAGTTCAGATAATGTCTGTTATACAAGAAAAGAGAGAAAAATTGTAGAGCAAGAAGTGCCCGACAGCAGCAGAAAGAGCCAAAAGATAAGAGTTTCCTTGCCAGGAAAAATCCTGTGACTGTGGACCCCCAGGAAAAGACTTTTCTAAATCTTGAGCATCTACATTAAGCTGTCAAATGGCAGCTTAGAGTAATAATCAGTGTATTTGATCTAGAATACAAAATTATTGCTTTGTATTTCATTTCCGTCTTTTCTCACATTGGGGCCGGCATTTATTTTTCTGAGCTGAAAGTGGATAGACTGTGGGGATGCCTTAGAGCTCTAAGCAATTGAAATGGCTCAACTCTTATTTGAAGTTCAGATTTCACTAGGCACAGTTTCACCATTCTGATATCTCTGAACAGTGTTCCATAGGCTTAATATGTGGAAATTCAAAAGAGAATTTCACATCTAGTGCTTAATTTTGCAGTTGTGGCATTGCATCCACAATTTGGGATGCTGCTGTTTATTGAATCAACATCTATTAAAATTCATGCCAGTATTATTGCTTTACTTGATATAGGAAACTGTTGATGTGTCTCAAAGGGTATATGCTGCCTTTTTTTTTTTTTAACTATCCAGTTTTTATACATCAAAAATGTTTTCATTTGGTTAAAAAAAATACACTAGGGGAGGGAAATGCAAAGGAAAATTAATTTGTAATATCTTCACAAGCCACTATGGAATTCATATGACGTGGAAGATATTGCTATACGCTCTAAAAATAGATGTTTTTCAAATGATAGATGTTTTTTAACATATATAATTGTATTTTATTGTTTCTCATTATTCTATTCTTTTTTTTTTTTTTTTTTTTTTTAATATAAACAGTGACCAATGATCAAATTCACATGAATTTATTCAAATGAGATTAAATCGGCTAAATTGGTCCATTGAATGGAGATTCAGTTAGTCCAATTTTATCATTTAACATGCCAACATCTGGTTATTTATTTAATATGATTTTTCAGGCTGTCAGTGTACATATACTGGTAATCCTACATGGTGCTTAGGGGATAATTTTGGGAGACGATATTAATTATTTTTGCTAATTATTCTTTTGCTTCGAGTTGCTGATGGCCAATTTGCTGGAGTTTCTACTATTTGACAGTGGCTCATTATTATTAATATTATTTTATCCATTGTATAAATCATGCAGTAAATGGCTGTTCCTTGTTTGGAGAACTTTTTGAGGAAATATCTTAGGCTAATACCTGGGTTTTCAAATTTAATTTCCTACAGATGTCTGCCATGATTAATACTAAATTTTGTTCTCTATATCATTATGGTTAATAATGTATAGGTTTGCAACATATGTATGAAACAGCAGCATGACTTTTGAGATGTGAAATAATACTGGCAGACTGCTTTTAAAGGCCCTGTGTTTGGTACAGGGTTCTGTTAAAATCTCAAAACTTTCCAAATAAAGGTTGCCACATGCAACCACATTTCTTCCTACTTCTGTAGGTACCTTCCGACCCTGGAGTATATGTTCTGTGATTTCTTCCCTTATTTTTAATCAATGTCTTTGGTACAGGAAATATCCACAAGAAGACTACTGATAGTCAATATTTTAAATAAACAGAAAGATAATGGGAAGAATCAGGCAGTCTGCATAGGGAATTGGATAATTAGGACTAATTAGGTCCATCCTACATACAAGAATGTTCCTTCTGGCAAAGGCAAGATCTCATTTCAGGCATTTTCTTAAACGTATTGTGGGGCCACTAACACACATGACTTGCACAGCTGAAGTGGGGTTGTTTCTTCTTTCCAACTGCTTATTTGCACTAACAGATACTAAACATAGGTAGATTTTTCCAGGTAAAGAATTAAAGTAGACCCAGCTGTGCTATGTAAGTGGAGAGTGAAGTCTGTGTCCTATGGATGGACAGGGAGCTAGTAATGACAAAATCTTTCTATTAAAGAGTGGCCCAAAATATTTATAAATTCAAAAAGTCTTACTCAAAGGCAACTGCAATCATGGTTCTCTTTTCTCATTATTTTCAGCAGCACTGCACTAGATCTGTCACCTAATGAAAGCAAGCCATTGGAAGCATCAGTAGAGCATGCCTTTTATAAATTGGCAATGCAGGCCTGTACATCTAAAGGGGAGATGACAGGCATGTGCACAGCACTTGGTAATAGATGGGCTGGTTTTGCCCATTTCCCCCCCATCTGTAATTATCACAGAATGAGTAAATGTAATTGAATAGGGTTTTAACACATGGAATTGTTTGATAGGGCTGGTGCCAGGTCATAACACTGGGGACAATATTACTGATGTAGTATTCAGGATACGTAAGGACAGCTACTAATAGTGAAATGAAACAAGTGAGGTCTGTGCTGAATGGAGAGCAAAGTCATCAGGTGTGATTGGCAGAATTAAACTGTCAGGCAGACTTCATTCTCAGTTTGATATTCCCATTCATTTTGGGAGTAGACCACTAATATCTAAAGTCTATTGTTAATCAGCATTCCTTTTTCAAACTGGAAAATATCTGTTAAGCTTTATTTTATTTCAGGAAGAAGTTCTTAGTAGTGATGACTAACACCATTTGAATTTTCATAATACTGATATCATAAAAGTCTCATAGTTCCACTAAGTGCCAAAAGACTGTTAAAGTAACTTGGAAAATACCATGAAAAATGGCTTTCTTCTTGATAGGCTGATAGATTTTAGAAGCCTAGACTACACTTATGGGGAAGAAGAGGAAGAATAAAATAATGGTGGGATAGCATGAATGAACAGGAGTGAGATGGTAGAATAGCATGAATGAGCAGGAGAGAGATACGAAGACATGACTACTGCTGCAGTCAGTAGTCAAACACAAAGAGAGTAAGAGAATCAGTAGCTTCCTTTGAAAGCTACGGTATCTGGGTACAAATTTAATGAAGTTTAGCAGCCTCCAGCTGTAAAAGTAATAGTACTTTTGGATACCTCATCCCTTTACAACTGAGGTTTTATATAAATGCTTTAACAGTGTTTGCCTGCATCCAGAGCATAAATGTGGAATAGTGGTAAAAAGTTGTATGCTTAGCAACCTAAAATCACTTGTCAGAAAAAAATAAAACAGAGAAGCATGCTGTTGGTTGTTGTTGAGATTGGGCCCTGTGAAAACTTTTTATATTTTGGAGGAGAAAGAGAAATTTGTTTGATTTTGTATACATGAATCTTTACAGATATATAAGTGTATTTATATGTATAATACATACATTTCTTTGGTCTTGTGTTGTTTATTCTAGCCACTATCAAGAAAAAAAAATTGCTTTAATTTGATCTGCAGGAGTCAGAGGTTACGATGATGGGATCCCTTCAGAGGGATTGAAGAAGTAAATAGCTACAGTTTGACTAAATGAAAAATCACTTCATAAAAAATAAAAAAATGAATGTAATAACGACACACATGCACATGTTAGCCAACTGAATAAAACCCAGGGAAACTGTTTTACAGTTTCTATATAATTGACAAGACGTGATACAATTAAGATGCTTTCATCTTCAGACGTGAAGGTGTTTTGTTTGTTTGTTTTGGTTTTGTTACTGTTGTTTCTTTGTTTTTGTCAGAATGCCCTTTTAAAGATCTGTATATTTCACTATTTAACAAGAAGAAATCCTACCACCCTACTTTCCTACCAGCCTTGTAAGAAAGAAAAACTCCTTCCCAGAAAAATGCCGTATAATGTTATGGTGTTGATGAGGGGGTGAAGGGTGGAGAAGTGATATATGTAGTGGCAACAGAAGGTAGTTTTATCTTATTTTGGTGTAATAAGAACATTGTCATTATTCTGCTTGACTGGCATGTTTTTAATGCTGCCTTGGGCTGTCAGTGGGTAAATGTGAACTTTTCTTTATTTTTGACCTTAAAATACACTGTCAAATAATGTATAAATTCCAGTGCCTTTGCA
The DNA here is from genome assembly GCF_964211825.1 of Aythya ferina. Taxonomy (NCBI): domain Eukaryota; kingdom Metazoa; phylum Chordata; class Aves; order Anseriformes; family Anatidae; genus Aythya; species Aythya ferina. The sequence goes on along the minus strand of NC_140297.1, from coordinate 74,319,221 downwards.
TCTCTTCAGGGAAAAAAAAATAGAGAATCTTTCAGCTCCTCTTAATCATTAGTGCTTGTAATACTTTTTTTGAATATGAAAACAATGTGGTAAGAAATTTCTAATTTTGCTCTTATCATATTAGGAAGAGCAAAATGTTAAAGGTAACTTTTTTGCAAGGGGAACAGAATATGTGGTTCTTCTGATTGGTAAAGGAAGTTAACTTGGCCTCTGTCATAAGGCCTGCTCACATCCAGCACTCACTTCATGACCTGCTAAGGCTGGGGGCTTGCCTGGGAGGGATTCCTAGAGCTGCAGAAGAGTGTGCAGTTGTTGCAAGTGTCAGTACTCTACACAGATTTTGACTGAGTCTGCAGGGCTGACTGTCCCCTTAATAAGCATTGTTAGGACTCTTGAAAGGGAAAGAAAGAAACAGAACCCGAAGGCAGCTTCCTCAGCTCTTGGTCCTCCTTTTTCTGCTCAGGGTTTGTTCATTTTCTTTAAAAATTGCTGAGAAAAACTTTGAGCTCTGTAGTCATTTAGTTTTACACCCAATATCAAGCTTGTATTTGAGCCTTCATTTCTGCATACATTTCTAGTAATATAGCATAGTCTTAAAATGTGAATGGGATTCCATTGTTCCATATTCCAATGTTCCAAATGGAACATTGTTCCATTGTTCCAATACCATTGAAGGAATGGTATTTGGATGTATACATATCTTTTAAAGCTAGACCTTGTATTAAAAGTTAAGTTCAGACCATGTGCCTGTTATCATCTGTATTAAATGTCAAAACTCTATTGCTATCTTTGAGACATTTGAAAACAGATCAGTGATGTGAGCTAATATTTTTGCTTTCTAACAGATAAGGTGGCAAAGGGCAACAAGTAGAAAGATTGGGATTTCAGCAAGGAGAGGTTATGCCAGCCCTCCTGCGTGGCCCCTGAAGGGAGACCAGGAAATGCATTTAATCAGTGTGTTTCCCTTCTTTTCTCTAGCCAGCTGCTGACCCCAGCATGCCAGCTCTGCAGGGAGCCCTCTCTGGGAGAGCAGGCCTTTTCACAGGGGCAAGCATCAGCAAGGGTCTACCTATGTGACAGCAAGACCAAAGTGTTATATATGGAGTGGTAATTCGTGTCGAGAAAATGGTTGATATTAATAAAGAAGGGGGAGATTGGGGAATGTGGCCATGGGGGTTGGAAAACCCTGTGACTAGGATAACATTAGACTCTTAAGGACGAGGCTATCAGGAATATAAAAGAGTTTAGAGGGAACAAAGAAGGGTGATTCAGGAGACTCCATGCAGTCTCCGGTTTCTTGTTCTCCAGGTGGTTCTCTTGTTCTCCAGCCGTTAAGGCATGGAAGTTTCTGGGTGTTTGCTGTTGTTGTTACATTCAAAGTTGTTTGACCAATGAAAAGTTGTTTGGAAAAGAACTGCTGTGGGGAGAAGGATATAAGAGGGGAAACTGCCCTCAAGATAAAAAAGAAAAAGGCAACACGATGAACTTACCATCAATAAAGAAGCAGGACAAAGAAATGAAGAGGAACAGGCTGGCAGAATGGAGACCAGGACGGGAACAGGCACTTTGATTGCCTCATGAAGATAGGTTCGGCCAAACTCAGCAAACTGCTCAGAGAAGCTTATACAGAAGAAAGTCGCTGGAAATAGGCGGCACTGGAGCTGGAGAGAAGCTCCAGCTGAGAGAAGCAAACCTGTGCACACAACTGCCCCTCGCTGGTAAGCAGCTGAGCATTATGCGGAATCATAGGTCCTTAGGAACAAAGACTGTCCTGGTAACCTTACAGCTTATTCTCCTCATTAACAATCGGACAGTTTTTGAGCCTGAAATAGGGGACCAAACTGAGGTCAAGGTGTGGGACTCTGCAACTGAAAACGACAAGGTTGCAGTGGGATTGCTCGGCACCTGGCGAGCAATCTCTGATGCCTTAAAGAGCCGTGTGGGACCACAGTCAGAAACGTCTGGTTTGCCAGATAGTGAGGGAGCTGCGGGCTCCTTTACTGATCCGACTGCTGCACCATCGCCATGGGCCCCTCTGCTGCTACAGCCATCGAAGGCTTTTGCTGTTACGCCCCCTGTTGACCTGGACGTGCCTTTTGACCCAGGCCTCTTGGCCTTCATAGGGAGATGGGTATGTTTTTCTTCAATCTGGGAAGAACGGGATACATAAGGCCTGAAGCAAGAAAAGGAATGGAAAATGGAGACTGTTAAGTTATGGAACTTAAAGGATTGTTTGTTACCTATCCTGATTGTACATATGTATAGGCATACTCGGGTTTAGTATGTAAAGCAATGTTCTGTATATTTAGAATGTTTGATGTTCGTGTGTGCGTGTTGGTGGAGTGTAGACTCCCCGCACACCCAGCGCTGTTTAATTGCCTTTTATACCTTTTATATCTTTTATACCTTTTAGAAATATTTGTTTTATAAATATTACAAAATTCAGATTAATTTGAGACCTCATTTTTAACAAAAGTAATCTCAGAGAAGTTAAAACCAGTAATAAGCATTTTTCTTAATTTTCTTCCTAGTAGTGAGATTACTATTTGCCTCCTGTAAGAGCTGTTTGCATCAAAACAATTTGTGGCTCTGCGCATTGCTGTCTTTACATTTATTTGAACATTTATTGCTGTCAGTGTCGGTAGGGTTCAGTGTAAAACCTGTTGTTTGCAAGAGTTGTTCCACTGGAGATAGTTACTTTGACTCGTCAGACTGAGGACTATCTTTTGCTTTTGAGCATTGGATGAAGTAAAAGTGAGGGACTGAGTCTGAACTTCAGTCTTCAGCAAGTAGCCGCTTGCTGAAGTCAGTAGTCAGCGTGGCAGTCAAAACAAGACACCCACAAAATATTTTGGGAGTTCTTTTGTAAAATACTTAGGAGGTAGGCCGTACAAAACCAGGATTTGGCATCCTGAGAATAAAAACCTCTTCAGTTTCCCATATAAAAGAGCAGGTGAATGATGGCTGTAAAAATGATCCTATGAAAAGTGTTGAACAGGAAGAGGGAAGAAAGAACTAAAATTAACCTCTGTCATCTCTCCAAAATAATGATGGCAAACTGAACCTGTTTAAATTCTGACAGATTGTAGTGCTCAGAAAGACCATTTAATAAATTATGGATTTAATTCATTTAACATTGACAGTGACCTGGTCAAGCAGTAAGAAAAAGATCGTTGCTTCTAGTTTGATTCAGATAATTTGCATCTTAAAATGTATTTGATGTGCACATTAAAAAAGGATTCTTCTCCAGTTTTTAGCATAGTTAAGTTTTAGGTGTTCCCAAAGATAGCAGAAACAGGCAGTGCAGTGAAGATTCTGTTCAGGCAGAGGCATCACAACTTCCACCGGCTGTTTCTACCCTCCAAGCCTTATCTCCTGACAGTGGTACTTCCCAGGGTTAGTTGTGTCTAAGTGACAGGAGATTAAGGACGAGAAAAATCAAATCCTAGTGTCTATCCTTTTTAAACATATGTATGGCTTTATAGTGATATAGTGCAGTCTTCCTTCCATTCTCTTGTTACTTTGTGTTGGTTCAGACTAAGATTCTTAACAAGTTCTACTAATTTCTTTGAACTCTTTCTGAAATCACATTATTCAGGCATAATTTAAGGTTTTCAGTACCTTTGAGAAAGAAATTGTGGGAAGGGAAGCAGAGTTTTGAATTGTATATGCTAAACTTGTTTAAGTCTGTTATCCTCTTGGGATAGAATGGGACAGTTTTCTGGTGTTGATCCCAGGAGTTTTTGGGAGCAAACCCTCATAAAAACTTTATTTTTAAACTCCTCAAGTTTGAGGTTTTGTATGCAGATGTACACTTACTGGGCAAGATAATTTGGGAAGGAGCTATGGGCATTTTACATCCAACTCCTATCCCTGACCTGAACATTAGCAGCCCATTTATTGCCTGCACCGTTCTGTGCCCTCCCCTAAATCCTCAATCCCAGCTGCCATATGCAACCTGTCTCCTCAGTTGTATCATAACTGTGTGAAAGTGTAGGGCTTACATCTTTGTCATGCAAAGAGGAGAATTTTTTGCTCAACACTTTACAACATAACTGAGTGGCATAGATCAGTGTGCATTGATATTTCATTTACTGAGTGTGCATGTAGCAACTTTGATAGGCATCCTTGTATTTTTGTACAATAAATTCATAAGGATTAAAAAACTCTTCCTAATTTAGTGACATGAAATAACCTGCATGGTTATTGATCATGTTTAATGTTTGATTCTTTTTTTTTTTTTTTTTTTTTTTCCCTCAGCTAAAAATCAAAAGTTATCAGTCAGAGTAGAAGAAGCTTAAGGTTAAATTGATTCTGGATAATACCTGATGAACACTAAAGCCCTGGCTTTCCTTCAGGAGGGAAAAAAACATTTGCCTCCAGAATTCTGTAAAGAAGGAACCTGACACCCCTGAAACACAAAATCTGGTAAACTCTCATTATAGATACATAGGCCATTTACCCAAGATAGCGGAAAGTTAATACCAGGAACTGGTTACATTTTAAAGAAAAGTGTTTGTTTGTTTGTTTTTATCTAAGCCAATATTTCTGCAGCTGTTTAATGCCTTTTAGTGGATGTGTTTGTCTGTCTTTAGAGGCTCTGAGCATTTTCTGCAGAAAAATAGCTCATTAGCAGCTAGTGAGTTAGCTGAGGGATTGACAGAATGGACTTCTTTAGGTTTTCTTTTTGACCTTTGGGCACTCACTTCACCTTCCTGTGTTCCTCTTCTCTTCTCATTTCTTTCAAACAGGAAAAGCATCACAGGTTGGAGGAGTGTTGTTCAAATGCAGGTACACAGTAGACTGTAAAAGTGAGACCACATGGAACTAGGGATCCTGTAAATACCTAGGCAGATATGTCAGAGGGTATTTGGCATTTCTGAAAACTGAGATACTTGTGTAAATGTTTAATTGTGGTTAATCAGTTTTGGCCATGATAACCCAGGAATGGAATTTCAATTCCACTGAAGTTTGAGTCAGAAATTACATAAACTTAAAAACAATTCCAGTTGTAATTCTTTGGCACACTCTCTCTTTCCCAATCTCTCTCATTGTTCGCTTTGTTGAATCTTCAGGTTGTTGAAAAGCTTTAGGAGGCAGATCTGTTCTTCATGGCTTTCTCCAGAATGTAAGGTTAGACTAGTCAGACATGAGCACAGACATGTTTATGTGCTCACGACATGATGTCTGAGTCTGATCCTTGTTTCAAGATGCCCACTCTGGGGCTGAGTGCAGCTCCTTTCACTGACCCTTTGCATCCCAGAAGGAGAGGCTGTTAGTAATTGTGAACTCTGTCTTTGGGTGGAAGGGACTTAGAGGCCTGCCAGCTGGCTTTTCCAATTATCTGAAGTTTTCTTGTGAACCTCTAGACCTCTGGATAATTGGGGTTGTATCCTGTATTGTTTTCTCTAATTTTGAACTAGTTCTGTCTAGCTGAGCTTCAGCACTTTGATAATCTTTGGCCTTTTTTTTTTTTTTTTTCTTTTCTTTCCCCTTATGTTACTACTAGTGCAATGTTTATTCACATTTTAGGCAGACTTTACAGTTTCTGTGCTTATAAGTACTATGACCATTAGCATTGCTCTTTGACCAAATTAATGCATAAAAGATGGTCATTATTCATTTTGGATTTATTTCTCAACTAATATTTACTTTGGCTACACTGTGCTTTCAATTGTTTCAAAGGTATTATCTGCTGAGCTGTTAGAAATTAGAAAAATCTTACCTTGTGTGAGGGAAGTGGAAATAGCAATTGTAACATGCCATCAAAATCCTTCTTAAACACAACCCTTGTTTTGGCATGTTAGTAACAAATGGATAAAAAATGAAGATCCTGTGCTCCATTGTTTAGTAGCGTTTTGACATAAAACACAATCCAAATCAATCCAGAGTACTATAATTAAAAACGTCACACACAGTCTTTTTCTGAACAATTGTGTGTTTACTGCTGTTGTAGTAGCTGGAATTTTTGCTTTGAGATGACACATTATACTTTTTCCTCACCCACTTCCTGCGTTTCCAAGATAGCAGAAGGGAGAATGTACAGGAATTTGGGAGAGGAAGAGAAGGAGTAAAATTGTTAGAAATGTTAGGAATCTTGGAGCATACAGATTCACAATTGGGATATGACAAAAGCCCACTAGTGTTATAACACAACTGCAAGTTGTGCAGTATTATGATATTTGGACCCTCATCCTTTAGCAATGTAATTCTCTTCGGCACATTTGAGAAAAAGGAGAAAGTGACAGCAGACTTCAGGATGTCTCTTCCTGCCTGGGTTAGAAGAGTTTAGTCAAAGCATTGTTCAGGGGTTATGGAAATTTCATCACATCTTTTCTCTCTTCCATCTAAATGGGAACATTTGAATCCTAATGTCACTGCTTGTAAGAAGCTAGACACTGCAGTGTTAGCCAGCCTGTGTGCTGTCTAGGGAACCAGGGCTCCTAATAACTTCGCACTTGTCTACAAACATAAAAGCCAGCTACCATCTGGTACTTAGCAATATATATTACAACCACACTGTACCTGTGCTGAGAGGCAATTAGTCTGCCCTCTGTTACTTTTTTCACATTAATGGTAATAAAAAAAATCAGCCGCTAGATTGGTACAATGAAACTAGAAGGTTTGAAGGGCCCTAAAAAGTCAACTTTTGTTGCTGGGTTTTGCTGTTTGAAAAAAAAAAAAAAAAAAAAAAAAAAAAAAGATGCACAAAGTTATGAAAGGTAAAAGACATTCTTTTCTCTCACTAGCACAGGGCACAGTCTTTTGACCTTTTGACTTTAGTAAATTTCATTTCATGTTCTAAACATCTCTTATACCTCTTCTTAGACCTTTTGCATTAATTTTATGAAGCCTTGGAGGAAAGAGTCTTGAAAATGAATCCCAGATAGAAACATAAGTACTGTTTACTAATACGACTGCTCTGGGGTCTAAACTTTTGAAAGTATTTACAACAGCTTTGCATCTTAACGAACAATTTGCTTCTGTGATTGGCACGTTAGCAAAGAAGTCTAGAAGAAAATTTTAATTTTCTGTTTTACATTGATCATACCATTGATACGTTTATGGTTGATGCACACAAGTTGCTGTCTCAGGACTCAACATTCAATTATATTGCAATGTTTGTGTAAAAAAAAAAAAATCAAAAATATTTTCTGTGGAACAAAGGTTTAGAGACAGTTTTGGTTTTAACTTTCAGATATCACAGGTTTTCAGTTCCTCTTGCTGAATAGCTACAGTCTCACCCTTTCAGCTGATCCCAATGTGCAGAATCCCCCAAAAGAAAATACATGCATTGTTTCTTGTAGACTGTCTGAAATAGGTTACTTACACCTATTTCAAAGCAGTCTGCTTTTTGTATCCAGGAAGACTGAATTGTTTTTTGCTGGAAAAGATGACAACTGTTTGCATTCAGGATATTTTTCTTTCTTTTAATAGTACAGGTGACCATCTCTTTATTTAAGTGATGTTCATTTTGGCTTCTTACTTCTCTTCTTGAACATTTTTCAGTAACTTTATGAGCAAATGGAAGAAAGACTCTACAAAGTGAATCCCTGGTCTAACCATGTTTTATCTGAATGTAGCATTTATACATATGGAAAGTTCAATTTTGTAATTTCTACATTCAAGTGATAAATTTTGAAAACAGGTGTGCCATTCATAAAATTTATTATAACTATTTGATAATTGCCTTTTTTCCTTATCTACTTAGAATAAGCATAAAACTAGGCTTACAACTTCATATGATGGTTCTTTTAAAAAATGATGCTATGTATTTTTGAAACACAGAAATCTGTTGCACTAGAGTGTGTTTTATAGCAGCTGTCTTTGAACAGGAGTAGAGGAATTGACTCTTGCTTAAAAATGTTTATTTACTGTACTGATGGCTGATCTTGTTCCCTGCCTTAATGTCAAGATTGAATTTTGCCTTACTACAGTGACATGAGACACACTAAGTGAAGCTCAGAGTTTACTCTGATTCTGTAATTGTTCTGTAGAGAAAATAGTCATTTGAAGATTTTTTCCCTTCTTTATGTTTTTAGACAGAAACATATTTGAAAAGAAGCACAGGCTTCCTGTTTCTCATGTGACTTCTTATTTAACACCAGTTAACATTAAAGATACCTGGAAGAGAAGCCTCAGAGAAACTTGAGATGACATATTCTTCAGGAATATTTCAAATGTTGTTGAACCAATGCTGTTAATTTTTTGAACAAAGATGAATACTAGGAAGTAAAAGATGAAAGAGTATACTTAGTACTGTCAAAAAGAAGGCAAAAGAATTATCCAAGATGAAAAAAAAATAAGTCTTCTGAAATGCAAGTTTAAAAGTTCAGTTATTCTAGCCTGATCTTTAGGTATACATATATAGAGACCTATAGACAAGACAAATGAATTTCTTTCTTTCTTTACTTCATGTCAGAAGTATAATGATATATTTTGATTGAAAAGTAGTCAAAAATTACCATTTTACTAACATCTACATTCCAGCTGTAAGGATAATTAATAGAGCTTAATTAATGAACAAAGGAAAAGTAAAGCATAAGATGGGGGGTTGTGGTTTCTTTTGGTTTTGGTTTTGTTCTTTTCTGGTAAGACATTTCAGATTGAATGGTTTGAATGGTTGGGTTGGGTAGTGCTGTTTATCCTTCTAGCCTTAGAACTTGTTAACATCTGAGTTACCCTAATCATTCTTCAAAAGCCTGGGGGAAAACAGGATCACTCTACTCAGCGTCCACATGCTTGTCATAATACTTTCAGTTTTCATTAGATAAGAACACAATCATTGCACTTTGAGGCTCCAGGGCTTTTGCCAGTTATTTGCTGGGTTCATGGAGGACTAGTTTCCTAAGCATAACCACTGAAACATTTTTTATTATTTTATTTTATTTTGTTTTGTTTTGTTTTGTTTTGTTTTCTGAGCGTGTACATGTTGTCCCCAAGCCTTTTTCTGATTTATCTTTTTCTGAATATGGGAGTTGGAATTGGGTTTGTCCTGTACTCTGAAGTGGTATGGAGGATTCTCTATTTACATATCTGACTAATGTATATTTCTGAAACAGCCAGGATCACACTAATAAGCAGCTTTACAGTTGGAAAGTGAAGATAATTTTATTTCATCTCATCTTGTGTTAGGGGCCTTGAGAGAGTGATAAATAGTTGTGTTCTTCAGCTCAGGATATGGATCGCACTTATGGGTTGCCCAAGCATATCTAATCAATTGCCTCCACAATGAACTTCTCAAGCTCCTGGTAGAGCCCAGGGCTCTGCTGTGTTGTACAGGTCAGCCTCGCATACTTCATCTTGCATTCACTGCCCTGCAATTTACAGCAGATCATACATGTATTAGGTGATCTAAAGGGTCCTGCTGGCTTGTGACAATGCAGAGCTACAGAGCAGCCATAACATGCTCAGAGTAGACGTTTCAGTGTGCATTTTATTGTCTGGTTGCACTAGTTACCATTGCTTTATTGTTTCCTATTGTGCTTTTCTGTTTACTAGCCGAAGTGTGTGGGTTTCAGCTTTTCCACCTGTATTCATTATAGCAGCATCACTAAAACATGGTTGACTTCTCTAGTACTAAAAAATCTGTGTTCTTTTTTTCTTTTCTATGTTTTTTCTACTGTGAGGGCTTTTTGCTTGTTAAAGTGTTCTAACAGTCTGTTAGAAAACAGAATAGCTTTCCTAAAGAAACAGTGCTGTATTTCAGGTTTTCTTGCAGATGATGTGAAATTTGCATCGTGGGAGGAGGTAGATTTTACATGAAATGATTTTGTTCATGGCCTGGGTGAAAAGGAATGCTTGCTATTGGAGATTTTGCAAATAAGCAACCCCTTTTTAACCTTCAATGTCTTGATTGGGTTTATTCTTTGTACACTGTTCTTGTTCTGATACAGTACAATAGGCATAGAATTCCATTTAAAATACATAAAATTAGTGAAATTGCATACAGAAAGTATGAAAAAAATATCACGTCTCCTCAATCTGGATTATATTCAAAGAGTAAAAGGTAACTGACAATTTCACTGACAGCTAGGTAAATGGAAGTCAGCGGTCCTGAGGAGAGAGACTGGAAATAATCAGCATATTGAAACAAAACTGCAGCTGCTTATGAGAGCATCTCTATTTCTCAGAACCTTTTATTGGATTTCTTAATATCATGTCAGTAAGGCAGAGGGGAGAGTATGAAGAATAAGCTCATAATGTTCAAGTTCAAGCTTATGCTTTTTTATTTACCCAGGCTTTAAAGAAATGCCTTGACAATTGTAACTACACGGTGCTTTAATTGTCTGTGCCCTCCTTGTCCCAGTGCAGTAAATACTGCACTAATTAATAGTGCATGCAAGTAACATTGACAGACGCACACTGCAAAATAACTTCTGTAGTGACATTTCACCTGGCATATGGGAACTGATACAACTGCATCATCTAATTGATCACTGCATCATTTAGTAGTTTCATCTAGTTTCTATTACATATATGTAGCTGTGAGTGAAGGTTGATTTTGTCAAAGCAACTTCATGTAGATCCCTTTTCCTTTACTGCTTATTTCTGCTCTTTCATCTTAGCAAAACAAAACAAAACACCTTGTTAAGAAAAGAATTTAAAGAAATACTTAAATCCTCTGTATTTCAAGCCATGAGCAGAATTATTATACTCAGGAGAGAAAGGGAGATAAGTGCTCCATACCATTTGATTTGCGTGTGTTGTTTGAAGAACAGGGTAAGCCACAATGTCGCAGGTTGTGCTCCTCAGTTATTCCATTTAAATAAGAGTATTTTGCTACATGCCAAAATTTGTATCTTTTTTTTTTCTATGTCTGTGTAAAATGTACAACAGATAGCCAAACCTGAGTGTTCAGTTGCAAAGGAAACAGTAAAATGTTTGGTTGGATTGGGGTCTTTGTTTTTCTTTCTTTCTTTCTTTCTTTTTTTTAAAAAAAAAAAAAAAGAAAAAAAAAAAAAAAAAAGAGAATGTTTCATATGGGACTCTACTATTCCATTTACATCTCTTTAAATCATCCTAAACAAATTCTCCTCCTTTCTTCTAAAATAAATATATATAATTCCTGACTCATCCGTCAATTATTTCCCTTAAAACAATTTATTTGATGTTTGAATTCATTGCAATTTTTCTGTAATCTTCCAATAGTGAAACAGTGGGAACATTTTCCAGAGACCAGTAAGCCCTAAACCAATTTCACATTTATATTTGCATTAGCTTGCACTTATGCCAGAAAGAGCAGTCTTTCTTGTTGTTTAGTCATTCATTATCTTGCAAGCGTGGACCTGATGTACTACTTTGTGTAGAAATGCACAAGTAAATTTAGGTTTACGTTAGAGAAGATGAGTCTGAAGAAATACATCTTGCATTTGAAGTGCAATGTAATGAAAGTAGTAGTTCGCTTTATGGTCCCCCATCAATTCTCAAGAAAGCTCTGAACAGAACACAGAGAATCTGCTCCACTCCAGCAATAGAAAGGGATGTTGTATTTGAGAATAAAGTTGTCAAGTCACAGTCTTCCCCCTTTCAGTACATGCATCTTTAGAGTTTTGGTACTCAGCAGTAATTGTTTGAAGCAAGAATTACAAAGGAAAAAGGGACAGAACCCTTTTCTGTTAATCTATCCATTCCTTTGGAAGAGCTTAAATGTGAACCTCAAAACATAGATGTTATTCTGAGACAGCTCCCATAGCACAAAGAGGTCTTTTCTTGATCTCCGAGGAATAAAATAATGTTGTATCAGTCTTACTCAGGTAGGAAAAAAAAATGGGTAAAACAAACAAACAAAAAACAACAACACCAGTAATACAAATAAGTTGTAAGAAATTGCTGTATGAATTTACAAACACAAGAGCAAATATCAGTCAATACAAAAGGAATTGCTACAGTCAAAACAGTATGGGAAATGCAAATTTCCAAATATTTACTGAGAACAAAAGAAAAAAAAATGGAAACTGGAAAGAATGAAAAATAAAGATACGGAAAAAAATATCATATTTAAATGACACTGAAAATAGACAAGGAGGGAGATATATGAATACAAATAGTATCTGAAAACTCTGACACAAACTTTATTTAACATTGGTTAAAAGCATCAAATTTGAAAGATACAGGTGAAATTTTAATTTTAAGGGTGCATGAAGTACACTACTGTACTCCAAGAGCTAGTGGAGGACAAAAGGACTTAATGAAGTTTCAATGGTTCTATCAAAAAGAAGCTATTATAAAAAAGGCTAGGGAACTGAAAGAGATAATTTTTCAGGGGAATAATATACCAATATACCACAGGATCTCTATTTCAACCCTAGGAATGAGATAGGAATGAAAAAAAAAGTAAACAACAACAACAACAAATCCTGAGAGATAGAAAGATCTGCTACTTGTGTGATTTCCCCAACAAGCACTTTTTTTTTTGTATATTATGGACAATCTCACAATATGGGGGACTTAAAAGACAGAGAAATTGCAGAGGGAAAAATCTAAAAATATCTTCCATAGTTATATGAAAGAAAATCACAGAAGGTAGTAAGGAGCTCAAACCAGCACTTAGAGCTTAAATTTTAGAATGGTTAATAATAATAATAATAATTATTATTATTATTATATGGTATAAGATCCTTTGATAGAGAAACAGAGTTGTTCCCTTTAATTCTTTCAATGAAACACTTGTGCAAGAATATCTAAATATCTTCTTCTGGTCCCCATAGTGTCTTTTTCCTGATTTGGCAGTCATATATTTATATGTGTACATACATACAACCTTGTAGAGCTACACTGGTTGATAATTGTTTACTCATAGAACGTGCAGAACACTGTAATACGTTTCACATGCAGAAAATATTCATTCATTGCAGGAGTATTTCATATCCAAATAGTATGCTGAAAGCATCAGTGTTGTTTTGTCTTTCTATAATCTGCTAGCATGCTGAATTGCCATCTTAGTGATCCAACTGCTAGTTGTAATGTCAACATGTAAATAGTACATAGAAACAATAGTGAAATTTGTTAACAGTAGCAGAATTTAATTCCCAATTCTCCTTCCACTTATCTCTGCATTGTAAAGAGGTCCCACTAATGAGTTCTTTGTGTAATTAATCATGTTGACACAGTTCAAAGCACATGACTAAAATCTTGGTTGTGAAGTAGAGAGTTGGTGAACTCTTTGTGAGCTTACTGGAGTTTCAGTGAAGTTAATGGAGAATTAAATATACTGTGGGGTTCTTCTGTGAATACCTTATTTGACCTGATCTTGAGTTTGTTAAGCATCTAACAAATTATTTTACCATACTCCAGTCTTCACTACTAAATGATTTTTCAGATTGCTGCTGTAAAAGGTACTGATTATTCCCTTAACATTGTTGGAAATATACATATGCCAACAAAAATGTTATTTCTGTCACAGCTAAGTCCTACTAAATATGAAAATGGTATTTTCATCAATTAAGAAATAGTGGCATGTTTCTGATAGTTCAAGTAGATGGTGACATTTACACAATCTAAACTATAAATGTCCTAAAAATGTACAATTGCAAGCAGGTCAGCAGTGACATTTTAAAGATCCTGCAAGCAGAGTGGGATCCAGTTTTGTCCACTGGAAGCTGCTCACTTTACAGTAATTAGGCCCTGCACACAAATCTTTGTAGAATCCATGGACTCACCTGGTTTGGAGAAGATGAGGCTGAGAGGTGACCCTGTGATTCTTTGCAACTCCCCAGGGAGGGAAGAACAGAGGGAGGTGCTGGTCTCTGCTCCTGGTCACTGATGGCAGGATGGGTGGGATCAGCACAAAGCTGCCAGGGGAGTGTCAAGCTGGATGTAGGAAAAATACATGTATCTTTACCACGAAGGTGGTGAAGGTGGTACACCGGCACAAGCTTCCTGGTGAGATGGTTGATACACTGTGCCTGTCAATGTTCAAGAGGTATTTGGACAATGCCCTCAATAACACACTTTAACTTTTGGTAAAAAAGTTTAGATGTAGAGCTTAATGATATGGTTTAGTGGAGGACTTGTGGGACTTGTTAGTGTGAGGTCAGAAGTTGGACTAGGTGATCTTGGAGGTCTCTTCCAACCTAGATGATTCTGTGATTCTGTGATTAGCCCTGAAGAGGTCGGGCAGTTGAATTTTTGATGATCTTTGTAGGTCCCTTCCACCTAAACATTTCTATCCTATCCTAATAACGACAAAAGCTAAAATTGCCTAAAGCAGCGCCAGTCTTTTAAAAGTATTTGCCTCCTTTCTTCTGCATAACCATGTTGAAGTCAGTGAGAACGTCAAGAAATTGGTTTTATTGCCAAAACAAAATGTAAAACCTTGGAAAGTGATAAAAGTAATGATCATGTGCTCCATTAAATAATTTGAATATCAATCTTGATTTGATATTAAGCAGTGGGGTACGTAAACTCTGAGAGACTGAAGAATTACAGCAAAATGGTAGCAAGGAAATAAGGAAGCAGTGGTAATGTAGCTATAGACACCACAGAAATAGTAGTTCTATCATTAGAGTTTTTACAGGGTTTTTTGCCTTCTTCCTTAATCACAGGAAAGGAGAAAATTGATTTTAGAGAGTTTATCTGCAGTTTGTCTCTATAAGAAGGAACAGAAGTGTGTATGTTGATGTTCTTGCATCTTTTAGCTGCCAGCTATGAAGAAAGAGGGAGGGTGTCATAGATTTTGAGGATGATGAGTTTGACACTGACTAAACATTTCATTTCACAACTTCTACATTGGCAGTTATATTCAATTTATCAGGCAAACTGGGAATGTAATCTCAGTAATCATTCCAATATGTTTTTGTTCTTTCAAACTTTGTCAATTAAGAGCATTTTAATCATGCTGTCTCTAGAGCCTCTCACTCAAAACATTAGTTCAACATGATACTCTTAATAGAAAATGTTCTGCCTGAAAAGACAGGCTAGTGTTTAAAACGCACTGAAACCTACAATGTGTTATAGAGGCATTTTAGTGTAAGACAAAAATTACTTTCAAAGGTCTTGGGTTTACCTAAGAGCCACATGAGATGTCATTTGGATGTACTCAAAAACCGGTGGTATCTCTGAAAGGCATTCATGAGATTTCAGTCTCTAAAAACAATCATTGCCACAGCTTCTGCTTGCTTATTGATATTTCCCCAGCACCTTACATGTCAATGAATGATTTTTAAACAAATTCCTGTGAATGCTTACCACCCCCAGCAGCAGTTTAAAGCACAAATCTGTTAATTCTGAAGCTTGCCTCAGCCAGCCTCACAGAGGGCTTTTGCCTCCTACTACATTGTGCATGCTGCTTGACCCTCTGAAATTCTGGGGACTGTGCATTTCTCTGTCCCATTGGGCTGCTGGGCTCACTGAGTAAATCTAAGCCAGCAAGGATTTCTTCACATTTTTTGCATATGTTATCAGATGAGTCATGGAGCCAACACTACCCACAGAAAGAAAAGGTTTGGCCAGAAAAAAACACAAAGACCAAAACACAGCCCTGCACCCCAAGATGCTAAGTTTCGTATATCAGGTGATGATGTGGAAAGTTTGATCCCCTGTCACAGGTTATAGAAACCGTTAACATTGTCCTGAAGCTTCCTTTGCTTGTGCACACACCCTGGGCTAGCCTTGGTGTCTGGCATACTGGCTGCGGCTGAAGTAGGTTGCTCCACCAGGCTCCCACTAGTTCTGCCTGCTGCCACCAGCCTTGACAGTGGTGGTGGCCCTGCATAGCAAGGCTCTGCACCTTGCGTCTCCTCCGGCTTCCTGCCCCATGACTGGGAGGGGTGTGGGCTGCCTTGGGGGGCAGCTCCTCTTTGGCAGCATTTCTGCCCTCCTTCTTTTTCCCAGCAGCATGAGGATTTTATAGAACCCTTCTGCTGTTTCCAGAGAAGTCTGAGTCACACCCTGGTTTTTGAAAATTTCCATTCTGTAATGGGCTCTTTGGGCTTACATTTCTGTAAAAGTAGCAGCAGCTTGTTAATAACTGTAACACTAGTTGAAGAGCGGTTTGACTTTCAACTGTGGTGATACTTATGAAACTTCTAAAATGGCTAGGGTTGGTCTAAAAAACATGCACAACAGTACAAGATATGAAGTTAGAAAATATGTTGTTAGTTAAATGGCATATTGAAGGACATAGGTCTTGGCCATGGAAGTAAAACCCTAGATTTAATTATGTCTGTGGTGGAATTTAATAATTCCTGTTTATTAAAACAGATACTGCATTGAGACAGAACAGAACAATGCTGGAGATCAATTTTTTGCCTATTCATTTGGGTCATGATGATTTAGTGATTCCATTAAATGCCAATGATGCACATATTTTTAGAGGTGGTACAATGCAGCATGCAAGTAAGGTCAAAATCAAATGAATATTAAATGAAAATAGTACTAACTAGTATTAACTTGAATCATATGAACATGAAACAGTCTACATATTGTAAGTGTTAAAATAATTGTTTTCAAGCAGTGTAATGTTAGATGCATAAATATATGTATATTATACACTGAGTTTTCATTTACAGCAATTAAATACTACTATTA
The DNA here is from genome assembly GCF_964211825.1 of Aythya ferina. NCBI lineage: Eukaryota > Metazoa > Chordata > Aves > Anseriformes > Anatidae > Aythya > Aythya ferina. The sequence continues at coordinate 74,302,691 of NC_140297.1, read as the reverse complement.
CTGAATCATTTGGAAGAACAAAACAGGACCATAAATCTATAACCTTTATAATATAAAGGAATGGAAGGAAATAATAAGCTTTTAGCATTGAAAAATTTACTGTAGATAATTCTATTTTAAAATCTGTTTAAAGATCAACTGTTTAAATCCTCAGCATTTTAAATATTTTAATGGGTTTAGATCATGTTTTTCTGCTATACAAAAACACAATGTTTTAAAAACGGTACTTTTCTTACCAAGTAGATCCGTTCTCTGCTGTATCTGGCCCTCTTATTAATAAGTGCAACTTTCTGCTATTTTGTCTTTTCTCATTACTAATCCTGTAAAGCCAAGAATTTGACTTTATTGTCTTCAGGAGAGCCAACTGAAAATAGATCTTCTTACCATAAAAGAAATAGGAGACTGACTGGTTCCTTGTGCAACTCTTGAGGATGCATTTGCCTAATTTGAAGATTATTATATTATTGTCTATACAGGAAAAGTAAAAGAAAGCATTAGTCTGTTTTTGAGACATCTAGTTTAGTTTCAAAGATTCAAAGAAAAATTTAGATCAAAAGCCCTCACCAGGTCTTTTCAAAAGACTGTGGTACCTCTCTGCGCAGCCTGTCCCAGTGCTTAACCTTGCTCACTGTGAAAAGCTGCCTCCTTATACCCAGTGGGAATTTTGCGCTCTTGCCACTTGTGACCACTGTCACCTGTCCTGTTTCTGTGTCTCTGAGGAGAACCTGTCTGTGTCTTCCCTTCTGCTCCTGCAATTAGCTCCCTGCTGCACCTTCTTCTCTCTTCTCCAGGCAAAACAGACCCCGTGTCCAAAGCTTCTCTGCATACATTAGACCCATCAGCACCCAAACCTTCTCAATGGCCATCCCCCAGCTTGTGTCCCTGAGTGTCTCTTGTCCCTCCGCTGCACTAACCACTGTGATGCTATCTCTTAAGTCACATTCTGTTCCCATTGTTGATGTAAAAAGTATCTGGACCAGTATCAACCCTTGAGGAACATGGTTCCTGGAGACTTACATTCCAGATAGACTTCCACTACCTTGTGGTCTAGCCAATCCATAACTCTATAGTTTGACTACAAGGATACTGTGGGAGACTGTGCTGAAAGCCTTACTAAATTCAAGGAAAGAGGTCATCATGACTCTGCTTGTCTACATCCACTCATTTTATCATAGAAGACAAGTTGATCAGGAAGGATTTGCCCTTGGCATATCCATACTTACTACTCCATCAGCTTTTTTTTTTTTTTTTTTTTTTTTTCTGTCTGTGAGCCTGGAAATTGTTCCTAGGAGGATTTGCTATATAAATTTTGTAGGATTTGAGGTAAGGCTGACCACATTATATCGCTCTGTGGCTCTTCCTTCTTACTTTTTTTTGGAAGATTGATGTAGTTTGCCATTTTTCAGTAGTTGGGGAATTCCTGTGACTATATAATAGATAACAGCTCCCCAGTGACAGCAGCCATCCTACTCAGCACTGCTGGATGCAACCTGTCCCATTTTGTATTTCGTAGGTTTAGCTATATAACCCTAATAAGCATGAAAGAATGAGAGATGGGAAGGATGGGACATTTTGTCAGCAAATGAAGATTCCCAAATACAGGAGCAAATAATAATTGGAATAAACTACCAAAATAATTGGCTGATTATTAATTTCTTGAATTCCTTAAAGCAAAATTACTTCCTTCCTGGACTATATGCATTGATCAGACCTCACTAGTCAGGCTTAGTACCACACAAAGTGAGTCAAGTCTTTTGTCTTGTCTCTAGATTGCATATAAGATTTTTATTTATTTATTTATTTATTTATTTATGATGGGGTTGGTGAGACTGTAACAGGTCACCCAGAGAAGCTTAGGATGCCTCATGCCTGGAAGTGTTCAAAGTCAGGTTGGCCAAGGATTTGATCAACCTGATCTGGTGAAAGATGCCCCTGTCTAAAGCAGGGAGGTGGAACTAGGTGATCTTTAGAGGGTTCCTTTCCAACCCAAACCATTCTATGATGCTGTTACATATTGTTTCATTCTTGGATAGGATCTGTGTACTTGCCATAGTGATAGTTTCCTCAGAGGGAGCCACTCTTCAGTAGTTTCGATTTAATGGTAGAAAGAATGGAAAGAGTAAATCGGTAACGGCAGTTTATCTAATGTTATATAGAAAGAGAACTGGCAGATTCCACTTTTCAAAAAACTCCTTTCATTTTGGAAGATACGAGATCAAAAGCAAAGTACTTCAGCAAGCCTTTTTATAGGAAATAAGGCTTTACCCAATGTGTCTTTCCTAAACCTTTAGTGAACAGATGGGTAGCGATTGATTATGTTTACAATTGGGGCACTAAAGAAAATGTTGTCATTTTTTCCCCTGCTAGCCATTTTTCTATTTAATTCTTTGACAGTACAGAGGAAATCAAACTAAACGTTCTGTTTTAATTAAAATGAAAGTAAATTTATTAGTCAGAGAAATTCTGTGTTCTGTTTATGCTTGAGGAAAAAAACAAAAAACAAAAACAAACATATGTTTCTGCTTCATTGTTTGTCACCATTTAGCATGAGTTTATTTCTTGTTGCTTATTTGGCCTATAGAAAAAAAACATACTAGTGATATTTATCATTTTTATTAATTCTAAAGAATTCTAGTGAGCAATAGTAAGTAAATGGCACAGGAAAAGCACATCCTGAGCAGCATTCTAGGAGGATCTTGTTGTTTATGTTTTTTTTTTTAAACTAAATAAATGGCAGTCAGTGACATTTCCTAAAAGGAAGCCTATAGTTGGCTGGCAGAACTGGAGTGCTTCTTCAAGTGAAAACAAGGAGAATAATAATCAGTCTGTTTCTTGAACGTTGTTTCTATTTCTTCAGTTGTCTCATTGTCTGGAAGACAAGGTGGGGGGGTGGGGATGGGGGGCTCCTTCTTTGGTGATGTCACAGATTTATCACCACAGGAATGTGAGAACACTCAGTAAAATCTTATGATTTCCCTCTTGGTCTAAGTGCACTGAAGGGGGACACATTAACACCCCATCTAGAATCTCAGAACAGGAAGTATGTTTGAATATTCTGTGCCTACAGAGTTAGGAGAATCCTCATCAGCTACAATGTGGTAACACTATGCCTGAAGAATATGCTTCAACCTAGTCTTCTCATTTGACACTTCTAAATGAGAATGCTGCCAATCTCAGTTTTAGACTTTGGAAGCATCTAAGAAGTGTCTATTTTGTTCCTCTTCCTCTCCAGTTTCTTCCTCTTTCAGAAATCTTGGATTTATCTATTTTCCTGCTCTAATTGGAAACTAGGTTAATCTAGTTAATGGAAGCACTGGGATTAGATACTAATTGACTATACAACTCTGTACTAGATACAGTTGTCCCACAAGCTGTGGGTAATTTGGTAACTAAGAGCTCTGCTAAATAGTTCAGTAATTTTCAAAGTTCAACTTTGGTCCTGTATTGCTGCTCAATATAATTACAAAACAGAATTACTACAAATATAGTGCAAATTTGTTCCCTTGAGGCAAAGAAAGCCAAAAGCATTCTGGGTTGTGTTAGGTAGAGCATCACCAGCAGGTCAAGGGAGTTCATCCATTACTTCAGCTCTGGTGTGAGTTATCTGGAGTGCTGAGTCCAGTTCTGGGCTCCCCAGCCACACATGGCTGTCCAGTGAGTCACAGCCACACAGCAAGTCCAGCCACACACCAAGTCCAGTGAAAGGCCATGAAGGTGATCGAGGGATCAGAACATCTATCACATCTGGCCAAGCAGAGAAATGGCACTGTTTGGCCACGAGAGGAGAAGACTCTTGGGGGGCGGGGAGGGAGGGTTGCCAATACATATAAATACCTGATTAAGGGGGGTAAAGAAAAGGAAGACATAGTCTTAGTGGTGCCCACTATCAAGACATGAAGCAATAAGCACCAGTTGATATGTTTATGCATAATTAAAAATTTGCCAGAGTGAGGGTAATCAAATACTGGAACAGGTTATTAGAGAGATTGTGGAGTCTCCATCCTTGGAGACATTCAGAGTTGGGCTGGACATGACTGTAAGCTACCTGTGCTAGTTGACCCTGCTGTGAGCAGGGGGTGGACGGACTGAATGATCTCCAGAGGTTCCTTCTGATCTCAGTGATTCTGTGAAAAGTGTTTATATTTTAGAGTTGTTGATCCAGTACATTTTTGTAAGAAACAGTGATATGTTGAGCAAAACAACATCAGGGTTGCATCCTCATATTGGCAAAAAGTGGTGAAAGGGAAGGGAAGGGAAGGGAAGGGAAGGGAAGGGAAGGGAAGGGAAGGGAAGGGAAGGGAAGGGAAGGGAAGGGAAGGGAAGGGAAGGGAAGGGAAGGGAAGGGAAGGGAAGGGAAGGGAAGGGAAGGGAAGGGAAGGGAAGGGAAGGGAAGGGAAGGGAAGGGAAGGGAAGGGAAGGGAAGGGAAGGGAAGGGAAGGGAAGGGAAGGGAAGGGAAGGGAAGGGAAGGGAAGGGAAGGAAAGGAAAGGAAAGGAAAGGAAAGGAAAGGAAAGGAAAGGAAAGGAAAGGAAAGGAAAGGAAAGGAAAGGAAAGGTGTTAGGTCATGCAGAAATAGTACAGGAAAGACATGGGAGACTCTGATGTCCCAATGAAGATTCCACATTAAAAATTACTGTCTTTTTCATTATCCCAGCTTCAGTGTGTTTCAGCATTATGGTTTTAGTGGAAATGATGTTCTTACTTCAATAGTAATCTCGTCATCTTCTTGTAACATTTTAGAATTCTCATTTTAGATCTGCTGTTAGCCTACTGAATGTGGACTCTAAGAGAAGCAATTTCTTTATCTTGGTAAAGATAAGAAGTACATAATATGTCCCAGAAATAATGTCCTTCAGAATAATATTATGGAAATCTGTCTTTAGGCTGTCCCAGGAGCTTTTGCTGGTAAGTGTTTACCTACCTTTAAATAAAAATTTATTAAAGCTCCTGTTACAGTGGGGAAGAATGGTGCATCTCATTACTACTTGTAAGAGCCATCAAATCCAACCCAATATAATATTCATAATTTGAAATCAGACATGCTTGTAATCAGCTGATACATTATATAAAAACAGAATATCTAAGTAACTGTTTGCAACAATCCAGAAGGAGCCTTGACCCTTGAGGATTTAATATTGGTTGGTGAATGAAAAATGATTATTTTTGCCTGCATTAGTTTCAAAAACACAAGGGTATTTTTCTTACCAGGTTCAAATTTAATAGAACACTGCCTGTTGCATATAAACCTTATACAGTTACCAGGGATCACCCCCTTTTACAGTAGTCACTGCATTATATACTGTTACAGGGTTATACCATCTTCCTAGGAAACATCCCAATTAAGCAAGTTTCTTGGTTGAATGGTATCTATTATATATACATTAGTGTGAAATTCCACAGGACGGGCAGAAAGATCTACTGATGTCTGAGTCAATCACTTCATTGCCTTTAGCTGAGTCTTCTTTCTTCTATTTCCCATGGTGTTATGAGGCAGGGACTCAGGGGCTGAAACACCGCCCTGTTCCTGGTGCCCTTTATGGATGGATTATCTGTGCTTTCCTGCATTTGGAGAGGGACTGATTCACTCGGAGTTTTATGGTAATGGGTAGCAAAATGCCAGGTATTATGTTGTGTTCTGTCAGTATGTTTTACCTGTCATTTCATGCAATACTAAAGGCAAATGACTGTATTATCATGAGTTTTCTGCAACTGGCAACTGTTATTGGCATCATATATCTATGAACAGCTGTTGTTGTTTTATTAGAAAATACTCCAGTGATGCTTAGTGTAGAAGGAGCCAAAGCAGTATCAGCAGCATTGCTATTCCCTCTGCGATTAGTACTGCGTAGCATTTACTAATCTGTATTAAAAAATAAAATAAAATAATTTTTCTTAATCAACAATTTTAATATTTCATAGGAAACGTGTCGTTTAAAGAATATTCAGAGACCATATGAAAATTGAATTGTTTCAGTCCTGTTCCCTCTGAACATTTATGCACATTACCAAATTAAAACATTAAACTGTAATATACAATAGGCATGATCCAAGATCCCTACAGGAACATGAAGGCAGCTCAGTTTTGTGTTCATCCACTAAGCAAGGTTAAACATTTCAGTTCCACCATTTTATATCAGAAGATGTTTGGTATAAAAATGAAAAAAATGACTGCTGTAATCTATTAAGACTTTATATTCTGATAGAAATCTAGAAAAGCAGCAATAATTTGAATGTATTTGATTTCAAACTTAGTTTTGCATTTTTTATATTTTATTACTCTTTTTATATTTTATTACTCTTTTAGGTAGAAATAAACTATATGGTGATATGGTGCGTCAAGAGTTGTTGTGATGCATCATCAAAGGATAAATATTATTTTTTATATCCTCCTCGACATCTCTTAATTTTATTCTCTTTAGGGCCAATTGTTAATTGCAGTCATTGAAATATTTTCAGATGATAGTTTCTAGAGACCTGTTATAGTAGATCACATACAAACTTTCAAGAAAATGTATCTCTTCATGTAGTAGTACTTGTAAGAATATTTATTAGTAGCTCTGTTTAGATAAAAAAGAGTTTATGAAATAAGAGAAAAAACGATGAGAGGAAGTGTCATTGTTCTCAGATGTATTGCTGTGACTGGTTCTTATGCACTGCAGCTGAGAACAAAAATAATGATTTAATTTAGTCAAAAAGAAAACAACCAATTACACCACCAGTGTTAACTGTTATTTGTTTTCAGGTGTTGTGTTATTCCTCTGCATGTGTTGTGAAATGATGGCATGCACTGGAAGAATTTTATTTTTTTAACACTTTCACTCTAGGAAAAAGGGAAGCAGTAACTGCATTTTTAAGACTGGAAAGTTGCTGCTGGGAATGGTGGTAACAGGGATATTCCCAACGTTTTAGAACAAGAATGTGAAAAAACCTGGTACAGTTGTTGTCAGTGTGTGAAGGGAGGTTCTTGGCAGCAACTGGGCTAATTTTCCTCGACTGCAACCATTAGAGTACCTGCGCCTATGAAAAAGGAAGAGTTGGACTGGACTTAGCAACATTGTCACAATATGATCTGGACCGTTCCTAATTTATCCAGGGTACAGGAAATTTGTAATCTAAAATTGACCTGAATTTTCTCAGTACCTGATATATTAAGGAACCACTTTGTCTTTTTATAAGTGGTTGAATGTTAGCTGAATTATCAGTTTCTAGCAGTTACCTGCAAGATGATCAATACTTGTTTAGCATATTAAGCCACCAACAAAGAGAGACTGGTTTTGCAGGCATATCCTATAAATGATTAACTGGAGCGTGTTATCTGACAAAGAATTTCAACATCAGCAGAAGCTCACTTTTTTTTTTTTTTGAACCTGTAGAAGTTTTGCTAGCATACAGTACAGATGTGTGTTCTACTTCATCACTAGTTCACCTGCATTTCAGTATTGCTCCTAAAACTGTAAGTCCACACCCTCAAAGGTATAAATCCCGCCTTTTTTTTTTTTTTTTTTTTCCTTTTTCTTTTTCCTACATAATCTTTGTCACAAGCTCTCTAGCAAAGCAACTTTCTGAAGGCAATCTGCGAAGTTCTTTGTTTTGATACACTGATGGAACTGTGCAAGTCCCCGGGGCTCCTGAGGTGAACCTACTTGCACGGTGTTGCTTCGTGTGTTACAGCCAGATTTCCCTGGAATTCCTTTGTCATTACTGCTGCAGTCCCAGACAATAATTTCATTTTATAGCTCTTTTCATAAGGCTTTTTTATTTTCCCATGACAAATGTAGAGTCTTTTACAATTCAAACCGATAAAAGGATTGGCCTAGCATCAGTATAACCAAATCTCAATGTTTAGTCTTAAAACGTTAGCTTAAAAGAAATGTCAGAGTTCACTGAGGCTTTTTTTTTTTTTTCAACTTGTCAGCTTCTTCCTTGAAATGGCATAAAATTTTTGAGTTGTTAAGAATATCTTTGACTATTTTATACCAATTTAGTCTGCAATACTGCTCATAATCTATGCTAACGTTCTCCACTCCTGCCTGAGAGGAGTCTTTGAAATATTTAAATATGAATATGTGTGTACATGTATATTTATTGTATACACACACACACACGTATGAGAAGAAAGAACTGTATATTCTCACCTTTTAAAGGCTTTTCTGGAGCATCAAGACTTCCCTCTGCTTGTCATACCACTCATTGCAGAGGCAAATGAGCGATGACTTATGCTCTGAATATCTGGTGAATATTAATAATTCTGCCTTATTCACTGAAAATTGCTGAAAAAAAAGACCTAAAATAAAATGTTTTCCTTTTAGCTCTGTCCATGGATTCTATGTAAGCTGCACTTCATCCAGGGGTTGGTAGGCTGCAAGACTCATTTAGTCTCACTCACTTTGAGCAGTGAGGAGGTGGCTTGGCATAAATTGTTTGTTAAGTTAAACTGTACCGACCTTCACAGTCTGAAGGGGAGGAGTTGTCTGTTTTTCTCTTTTCCCCCTCAATATTAGTAAACTAACTACCACCTGGACAAGCAGATTTGAAAGTGAGGTAAAACAGTAAAATCATCTGGATAAAAGCAGCCCATTGCTGGGTCAGGAGATCTGGCTGGGAGCTGTGTGGAGCCCACCAGGAGTTCGGTGAGAGCATTGTGGAGACTCCACATGGAAGCCTCGATTCCTGCGCGCTGTAGTTGCAGGCCAGGGGACATGAACATAGCAAATGGAAGCAGTTGCTACTCTGTTCCTACTAGGAGCTTACCTCCCCGCTATTTCTTTCAGCCCCTTGCCCTGATCGCAAAACCATTTGTAACATAACGGGTATTTTGGAGCAGCCCAGAGCGTTTCTGTTCAAGAAGTTCTCAGAATCTAGCCCTGGATTTTATCCCATCTTTGGCTTAGGCCACCTCAGTGCCCGGCGTTGCTTTTCCCATCCATGCGATCTGGTGTAGCAGCTTCCCTTCCCGTTACTGTACGTGCCGGAATGGCTCTCCTCGCCTCTCCCTTCTCACTCCAGCTGGATTGCATACATTGTGCGCGGCTCCTTTTCGCTTGGACGCGGCCGCTGCCGGTGGCCTTCCTCCTCTTCCAGCCGGCTGCTCCCTGCCGGGCAGGGGTCTGGGGACGAGCCTGCTGCGTGCCCATCGCCCCCGGGACGCGGCCGGCACCTGGTTACCCGTTGGGGGCAGGATGCTGGTCACGGGTGGGCATCCTCCAGCCGGCCTCCATCGGGGGCAGGACACCTGGAAGCGCGCCGAGCCGAGCGGCATCAGGCGGCCGGCAGCTGTCCCGGCCCCAAGGCGCTGCCCGCAGCCGCCGGGCAGAGGCGGGCGCGCTCCGTGCCCGCGCTGCGCGGCCCCGGTGAGCGGCGGGAGCGGGGAGCGGGGGCGGCGCCGGGGGGCGGCTCCGGGGGACCCGGGGCCGGGGCCGGGCGCTCTCCGAGGACGGCACCGCCGACACAAATCGCTGCTGGCTGCCGGCGCCGGGCGGGCCGGGCGAGGCTCCGGAGCCGAGCCGAGCCCAAAGTTGCCGGCGGTGCGCTCGCCGCGCTGCTGCGGTGCCGGGGAGCCGCGCTGCTGCGGGGGGACCCGCGACATCCAGGTACGGGGAGGTCTGCACTCCGTCCGTCTGCCCGTCCGTCTGTGCGCGGTGGCTGCGGTCGTGCCGTGGAACCTGGGGGCTGGCGTGCGGCTGCGGCTGCACGGTGACCGCGGGCGGACAGGTTTGGGAGCCCGGCTCCTGCGCGTGTTCCCGGCCGTGCAAATCCCACGGCAGGTGGAACTGCGGGTGAGGAACTTTAAGCCTGATGTACCAGGAGCAATTTCAGGTGTGCTTTTTTCTTCGTTTTTTCCCCCCTTATCTCTAATGTTATGTGATAACTGAGGGCTGAAATTGAAAAAAAAAAAAAAAAATAGGGACTTGGAGATTTAGCTGCTTTTCACAGGTTCAGCAGTGACCCAACTTTACTTTGTGTAAAAGGCACTGTAAATAATGCACAGCCAGAAACGAATCCTCTCTCCATTGCCTCCTAGTCCACCTCCATGGTATCCTTATTAATGACCAAAACGCACTATGTGCCTACGGTTCACACCCATTTTCCCCAATTGCACTGCCAGTTGTCTGGAACTGAGTGTTTTTGCAAGCAAGGAGCTCCCCAGTGTGCCTTCACATAGTCCTGTACCTTTCTCTGTATGTGTCTGTGTGTGTGTGTGCGTGTGTGCATGTAAGACACTGTTTTGCCTACATGAGTGACAAGATACAAAGAGGACAGGGTACAGAAGCCAGTGACATGTAGCAAATGTATACCCCTGCATGTATTTCTGCATGTATTTCTCCTGAGTTCATCTTCGTAAAGCAGTATGAGCATTTCTTACATTATAATATAGTTTATCATTCAAATTAGGTCTTGAGAGAAATCCAATTTCATGAGCATCGACGCCCCATTAGTTTTTCATGATCAGAAGAAATATGATGGAGAACACAAGTAAAATTATGACTTCAGTTAGCACAGGTGATAAAATCAGATTTTATTTTTCATTCCAAGACACTAACCATAGATCCTGCATTTCCAGAGCTTTACTTCTGTGCTGCAGTCAATCATACACAGTTGTGAGAAAACACTGAAGCCTTCCTTTTGCAATAATTGTCCTCCTCCTGGATGACAGTAAATGTTTATCTTCAGGGGAAATATTAATTTAAAGTTTGGCATATGTTTGGTATTTTGCTCAGCTTTAAAGGTAAGTTGATTTATGGAAATAACCCATAGGCTTCCCTAACTACTCTACTGCCTTTGACAGATTTCATTTGATTTCATTTCAGACCCTTCAAAGGAAGACACTGTACTTTATAGCTACCTAATGCAAATTAAGGTGTGGCTCTTTTCTTATATGTGGACCTTGGGAAGCAACATAAAACTTTGCTTTTGTAACTAGTTAAAACTACCAGTCATCCTACATCCTACTTAAGGGCTCCTATAGATAACTCTGTTCCATTTCTATGTAAAATCAAACAAGCAGAAAAAAAAAAAAAAAAGCCACCAACCCACTCTCTCTTATGTGCTCTCTCTAAAAAATAAGCAGAAGCAATAGCGTGTCAGACAGCAGTCTTTCCTTTAAACAGGATCAGATCCAGTACATAAGTATGGCTTAGGGGGCACTGTGTCGCTCACCGAACCCCTTACAGATGAGGTCCAAAATTAAATTGTGCCCACTTGTAGGTACTGAGGCTCCCATAAAGCTTCGTCAGTATAGCAGTGCTGACCCTGCTAGTATGACAAAATGTCAGCTGAAGTTTCTATACTTCAGCCAGTTTAATTCCCCAGGCAGTTTAATTCTTTACTTCCTAGATTAATAAATGTAGTCATATAGCAGTTTTGTCCTGCAATGCAGAGACTCTAATACAACCACTTTGTTGGTGCATGCTGTGCTAGCTTGTAGTAACTAGTTCTGGTGAATATAAGCAATGTTATAAAACATTTGGGATAAATGTCATCAACATCCAAAATATGTGTGCATGAGTGTCTGGATGCTGAATAGAGCATCCAGACATGGATGCTCTATGCCATTGATCATGGACTGATGTTCCTTTGGTGCATAACATGTACTGAATACGCTTCAGGAAACAATCTTTATTTGAAAACAATTTTTTTTTTTTTTTTATCTTTTCCCTCTGAACTCTGCTTCACTTTATTCACTGTCTTGGAAAGGACTTGGAATTCACCAGCACATCTAGATATAAACACATTTAAGATGTAAGTAATTGAGTTGTTAGTTCTATAGATGGTTGTGTGGAAGACTTCAAATGACATCTCAGTCTAATAAATTCAATTTGAAAGGTATCAAAGATTCTGTTCCATGGCAGGAAGCTCCTGTTCTGGTGAACAGCTACACTTCTGTTAATGCAAGTAGTGCTGAAAATTATGGATGCTATCAGATTGAATCAAACCAGCTAAATACTAGTGAGTCATCTTTTCCATGCAGATGAACACGAGCTCCTGCTCAGACAGTTTACTGCTAGTTAGCTCTGGCAGAACTGCCCTACCAGGGGTCTAAGCTACATCAGCCATCATGACCCATTGTGGCACAGTTTGTTTGTATGCAGTGTAAAATAAAGGCAGCAGCTGACATGACGGAAAGGGGAGGAAATGTAGAGGGGGGAAAAATCAATGTAAATAGATTCTATTCATCTTCTTCCAGAAGAATAAGGTGTATATGTGAAGGTCATAAACATAAACAATATGAAAAACCCAAAATTGTCTACAAAGGTTTATGTAATTCAGCATGTGAGTTTTACTAGTATTTGTTCTGAGATTATAAGGAAAAATACCTTTTCCTTGGTCAACAGTGTGCTAGTTTAAAGAGAGTATACTCCAGTGATGAATCAGGATGTGCTGCTAATTTCATGATTTACTTGATAGGCCCCATCTTAGACAAGTCCCTGAAGCACACTGTAAGGTATAAAAGGAACACTGGCACAATAACTACAAGTTGAATATTGTGCGGTATTGTTTCAAAGAAATATTGCAGAGCCTAATGCTGAAGTGCTAGTGTGTCCATTACTTTGTAAGATAGTTTCCATTATAAACACAGTTTTGCCCTCCATTTCCAGCAAATGAAGTTACATAGGATTTGAAAATTCAATCCAAATGTTGAAGTACAATTTTTAAGAAGTTCCTTCAAGTGGGAGCCAAAAAGTCATGTCTCCCTTGAGGGAGAAGGAAGGCTAGCAGAACAATATTTTTATTTTATTTTATTTTATTTTATTTTATTTTATTTTATTTTATTTTATTTTATTTTATTTTATTTTATTTTATTTTATTTTATTTTATTTTTCTCCAAGAACAGGAGACAAACTACAGATGTTGAGATGATTTAAACAATGTGCCACTGTTTTATTATTATTATTATTATTATTTTGGCTCTATAAGTAATAGATAAGCAATTTAATGATGTTTTCACATCTGCAGTTCTTGTATACTGAAAATATATTTATCTGTTGCCTGAGGTTTCTAAAAATGGCTATTTCACATTATTGAGATTTACCATTTATATATATATTATTTTTTCATCTGGAATTACTTCAGACCTGGGCAGAGTTAAGACTGGGTTTATCATCATATAAAAGACAGTGTGTTATCTTAAAATTAAAAGCTTGGCTACTCACTCTTTTTTTAACCTGCTTGCTTATTTGAAATAAATATTCTTGCAAGGTAGAATACTTAGGTCACAGACATATTTTCCATCCCAACTCCACCCTGCCTAGGTTTCAATATAATTTGGTCAGTGCTTACATGGTCAATTTTTATAGGATGTTTGTGCAGTCTCATGTAAAAATACCCAGACTAGCTCAGGTTCTGGATGTGTTTCGAGTATGGGACTGTAGTGCTCGGTGAGATTTTTTGGTCTGTGTTGAGATAATCTCCTTTTAAAACCCACTGTCATTGGTGTAGAGCCTGTAAACTTGTGAGACGATTAGAAGAAGTGAGAGTCAAGATAGTGTTTCATGATGGTAGTTTAAGTAATAAGGGACTAGTTGGCCAGTTTTGTTTGAAAAATCCAATTCTGGGAAGTTTGTAATATGGAACAGAGTATTGTTTGGCACTCATAAAAATTGGCATATACATACACAGTCACATACAACAAAGTTATCTGAATGTGAAGTACTGCACAGTCAGTAAGACCAGATCCTTAAGGTGCTTTCCAGGAGTCATGTTGCCTTGATGTAGTGAATGGGAGAAGTGAGACTGACAGAAGGGCACTCAGTTCCCTAGCAAGCCTGCCAGCAGTGAGACTTGGGTCTGGCACGTCCCCATCCTGTTCCCCCTTTGCTGAGGGGCTGTGGACTGGACATTACAAATTGTCCACCCTCAGGTTCTTTATGGTCTGTGGTGGGGTCTTCTGCTTCTGGATGTTTGTACTTTCTGTGGAGAAGCCTGCCTCTCCCTGCTGATACAGGTGGCTTGAGCTCAAGTAGGTACCTAGATGTAGATGGTGTAAATACTGCCCAGCATGTCTTCTCCTCTTCTGGTATTCCAGTTGAAAACAACCAACTCCTGTTTTGTTGACTCTCTTTTTTGGTATTTCATGGTGCATTATGCATTGTTCTGTTTCATAATTAGTATTCATTGAGACCTTACAGACACAGTTACAGGTTCATGTATGGATGTGCACACAAACACATACTTTTTGGGAGGATACAAAGGAATGGAAATATTTTTTCTTTTTCTTTTCTTTTTTTTTTTTTTTTTCTTGAAAACGAGAAGAAGAAGAAAAAAATCCTTGATACTGTTAAAAACACATAAAAGTTACTGATCACATCAGCTATTCATTGACCCATCTACTTATTTTCACAGATGGTACTGTACATTTCCGTAATTACATTCAATGATTTATTTTGAATAATATTCTCTGATTAGATCATTTAACCTAGTGACTAATATATTGTTCTATAAAAGTTAATTATACATTTGGATTTGAATTGTTTAATTCACATCTTACTGTTGGATGGGAGAGCTGTGAATGAAAATCTTTTGGTCCAAGAAACTATCAAGTGCCTTTTGCTATCAATAATTATACCTTGCCCAGATGAAATATTGTTGTTCTGTCTTTTCTTTGTAAGCACAGTTTCTAGGGCAGTTGTTGAATGAGGCTTAAGTTGACATTTGGAATTGGGGTAGTGGGTTTCTCAGGCTTGTATTTCTGGCTAGGATTTGGTAAAGCTTTGTCATGTTGTTCTGTTAGTGGTACTCAGTGATAGATATCTTAAAAAAAAAAAAAACAAAAAACCAAAAAAAGTGATATAAGAGACCATCTCCATAGTAGTCTGGCATGCATTTGATATATTCAAAACCATTTCTGAGACCCTTTCTGAGAGAATCCTATAATATTTGTAAATTTCAAGTGTTCCTTTATCAGAAAACCTTCCTACAATTAGCAACAACTTTAATAGTGACAGGACAGGAAAATCATTACTATTAATGCTGAGGGTGTTGGAGTACGTATGCATGTGTTTGTGTATATTTGAAAGAGAAAAGGCTAAAAGGGAAGTAGTTCCTTTAGTTTGCTCACTGGTGAAAAACATTTCATTTGACTGTAAGGAGGTATTTTTAACGCTGATATATAGTATTAGCACCAGGGAACTGCTGACTCGTCTAAGTGTAAAATCTTGGCTTTCAGGAGAGGTGAAATAAAACTAGGGCATATGAGCAGCATCGTAGCATGGCAGCTATTAACTGCCTATGGGAACTGCCAATATTTAAAAATAAAAAGGAAACTAATTTACATGTGGATTACAGTCCTCAATCACTATTTCTTTTATGTTTCACATTTTGTTCTTTCTAATAAATAATAAGCCTTCTTACTGGAGTCATAAAAAAGCTAAACATCATTTATTATATGCAATTTTCACACACTTTGCTGATGAAGAAGATTTGTTACATATTTGCCATTCATTTAAGCACAGTTTCTTGCATTCATATTAGGGAATTTGAGCTTAGAGTTACTATCTTGCCTATTCAGCCTAGAGAGATCTTAAATATTTTTGTAATTGCATGGCAGAAGGTGTAAAATAGCCAGTTCATTTAACATTGTATCTTCTGCATTGACATCAGTTGTCTTGTTCTTTTTTTTTTTTTTTTTCTCCTCTGTTTTAAATTGTCATCCACATAAATTAAACTGTGAGCCACCTTCTAGCTTTTAGAAAACTGCTAAAGAAATACAGGGTTTGTTCTTATACTCATTTGTTTTCAATGAACACTTTGAAACCCAATGTAGCTTTTCATTAGAAATGTTTCTAAGTGGTTTTGGGAAGCAGGAAGACAATCCACAAGCAAATATATATTTTCAAGTGGTGCTCAACATTTCTAGCCTGTCGAGGTTCTTTCAGTGTCACGTGAAGTCCATAAAGTATTCACAGGATTATAGTTGATTCATACTAGATGCAGTGTTTGCTACACAAACTGGATTTATTTGTTATCCTGCATATTCTCAAACCAGCTATCATACAGGTAAGGTTCACAGCGCACCCCAGAGCTGCTCCAGGAGGCGGTGCGTGTGGTAGGAGGTTGGCCTTCCCTGGACTAAGGGTGTGGGTTGTGTATAGGGAGCAGATCTCACGACTGCCAGGGTGCTGTGGGTTTTGGCTGGGAGAGAAATGTTCTGGGTTGGGAGGGAACAATCCTGTTTTATGAATATAGGCCTGGAGGCCTCCCCTTTTCTGAAATCAAGCTCAAATGACTGCAGTGTTCTAATACCAACCATGCTTATGCTTGGAGTGACGAACACAATGTGGGAGACCTGTTGGCCTTTTGAGGATGGGTCAGTAGATTGATGTGTGTTATGGAAGAAGTAGGCCCCCAAGAGCATGGAAGACATAAAGGAGAATTTATGTAAGATGACTCAGCCAACAAGTTGCTGAATTTTGTATATTTTTTTCTGTGTTTATTTTCTGCCAGATTAGAGAACTGAATCATTTTATATGGCAGTTTGGCAAATTCCATATCTAATGCAGTGAAAATGGGGGGAGCAGCAAGCTGGATGTGGGGAAAGACAGACAGGGCCTCTTTATTTAGGTAACTTTTCTTTGACCATGTGGCAGATGAATGGAAAAGCTGACTGGAGGGATGTTCATTTTTACATGCCTTTGAAAAGTAGCCTTCTAGACAGAAGCTTATTCAGGAGGTTTGTAAATACCTCTCAAGCAATCCCAGCAGGAAGAGCTTTGTTGCCTTCATAAGCCTTGCATTGTGACTTGAAGACTAATGAGCCTGAGCTGTTTCAGACTATATAAAGTTGGGTGAAGACTGATTTCCAAAATCTATTAATGCCTGCTGTGCTACTGAAGTAGGTTTGGTTTGTGTTGCTACATTACTGTAGTGTATTTGGTTGGATATACTATGTCACGTGAAGAGCCTCTCTGTTTCCTAGTTCTGGACTGAGACTGAAGGGGCTCCTATTTATGTTTAAACAAAAAAGGTATCATGTTCTTGAAATGCAATGAGTTTACTCCACAGGACCATTCTGTGATAATTACTACTCATTACATTATAATGAACACTTGTTCTATTCATTGTGGAGTTTATTATATTTTAATGAGTGTTGTGACTCCCCTGCAGAGCAAAACTCAAGATTGTCCCTGTTCACGTGGCTCATTTTAATGGATGTGTTACACACTCTAGGATGTGTGAGAACATACTTACTTGCAATATATAGCTGTAAATTCGTTTTTTATAAACAGGATAGTATTTTTCTCAACTCAGTAAAAGCCTTCAAACATGGATGTTTCTAGTGCTTTGTATTTGTATTGCAAGACAGGTGAAAGAGGAGTGCATTTATTAAACTACCCTTGTATTAAAGAACATCTTGCAACTATTTTGTCTAGGACTTTAATTTATTCATTAAAATTAAAGCTCGTAAATTAATGTGATTTGGTACGTGACTCCCTCCAAATCTTAAGCTTCAACAATCAGGTTTATGTCTTTTGAAAAATATTAATAAACATTTAAGACTATTTATGATATCTATAAAGTAAATAGAGGAACTTTTAAATAAAACTGGCTTTTGTCTATGGAGGATCCTGGACATTGTGGCATCACCTTGTTCAGGAAAAACAGAACTAGCAACTGAATGCCATAAAGTTTGATTTGTAGATGTTTTTAGGTGGACAGCCTGGAGAATCTTTGTTGATTGCTGGTGATCTTGATGTGACACCAAAGCCTTTAATAGTGAGGTTCCTGGAATGTCCACATAGAGCATTAGCCCTAAAAGTAAACACTTCGCTCTTCTTCTGTATGGTCTCCTGATGTTGCCACTCAAGCAGCTTCAAAACAAGGCTAACTGTTCTTGAAAAATATTTTATCAACATTCAAACTTAAAATATGAACTGATTTTTCCTGTGTGGCAAAGTGTTGTTTATCCTTTATGAAACCCAAAGGCCATCTTCACTTTCTTATTTTAAAAACTGCAGTATTAGTAAATTGAAACTGATAGTTAATCAAACTGTATTTTTACTTTCTATAACCCTTCTTCTACTATGTCAATTTTATTTGAATATTTTACCATCGACAGATAATTGCAAACACGATTTTATTGGATTTATGAGTACTCAGCAGTTATTTATTGGCTAATAGAAGCAGTGTGTAGGTAAGGCTTACCTGCTCCTAGGCAGAGCATTGCAATGGGGGATGCAATGGGGATGTGGAGTCCTGCTGAGACCCTGCACACCCGACAGTTACCACTCAGGTGGGGAAACCTTGGCCTTCATTGCTGCCTATGATGGGGGCAATCATTGGTCTTGCTGAGTTTTTGTCTTCAAGCTCTCCATGGTTTTGTCTCACGTTTTTATACTTTTCAATGATTATTAACTACTGTGCACTCTACATTTTCTCTTCTGTCTCTGTTTTAGCTGTAGGTGCATTAGAGGTCCAAGTCCTTTGTTCCATTTTGGTGAAACCCGTAATATACCAGGTGTTAGAGAACATTATATTTGGAACTAAGATAGCCTTTGATTAGTTGCAGAAACAAATTTTAAATGGATAGTTTAAATCCAGTTTTACTCCATCCTTGTTATAACCATGCTGAACGTATTTTGTCTGCAGAAAAACTTAGTTTATGGACTCCATATAATAATTGTCCTTCTAAGCTCCTCTCTCCCATATATCTCATGCCAATGAAAAGAAGTTTTGTATACCTGATATACCATTTGGCTGAGTAATTTTAGCAATTGCTTAAAAAAAAGCAGTCAGGAATGGATAAAAGATATGAAATAAAGAATTCAATAAAGAAGTTAAAGTGTGTCATTTAAGAAAGAGATTGAAGCCTTTCTTTTGGGTATGACATGAGAAAAGAATGTGGTTAAGCCTGATTTTTTTCCCGCTCTTGAAGTATTATTGCAGGTTATTGAAGAAAAGGTGTCAATTAGTCAGCTCCTTTATGCCTCCTTGTCTTTTTCTTTTTATAAGAATGTATAGTTAGTTTTATAGTTGGCCACATAATGAAATTGATTTCTTTTCTCCCCCCCGGTTTGAGTTAGAAAGGAGTGGAAGTTAATGCAGAACTAAATTTGACTTTAGAGGTTATGTGGTCTTATGTTGGCCTTTTGTACACATTTTATCAATCAGAATATGCTGTAAGCAGCTTTATTTTATATACTGTAAGCTATTTATGCAGTGGGTATCTTACCCCTGAAGAGGATTACAGGCTTAGACCCAATAATCAGTGTTTATAAATCATTCTAGGATGTTATGAGCAATACACTAGATGTTGCAAATTGTAGCTATCGTACATTGAGCTTTGGCTTACCAGGGCAAAACACATTTGCATACTAAAGTGAATCACACCCTGAGCAGTACTCTGTTTAGGCCAAGGGCCTCAGTTTTCTATTGGCACTCTGCCAATAAAGCAGGAAGAATTTTTGCAATGGA
Source organism: Aythya ferina (assembly GCF_964211825.1). Taxonomy (NCBI): domain Eukaryota; kingdom Metazoa; phylum Chordata; class Aves; order Anseriformes; family Anatidae; genus Aythya; species Aythya ferina. Next base: position 74,283,285 of record NC_140297.1, on the reverse strand, counting down.
AATGAGGTTTGTTGATATTAACCTTCTCATCACTAAAGGCATGGAGCTATGCCAGTGGAGGTTCAGGCTGGGTGTTAGGTAAATGTTCTTGCCTGAGAAGGTGGCTGGGCATGCGAAAAGGCTCCACAGCGAAGTAGTGACAGCACCATACCATTAGGTGGTGCTGGGTGGAGCCAGGAGTTGGACTCAATGATCCTTCTGGGTCCCTTCCAACTTGGGATATTCTGATTTTCTATTTTCTACCACACTGACCTTTTTTATGACTTTTCCATAGCTACCATTATTATCCTACTCCAGTGAGCAGGGGTCTTTGCAGCAGGGCTGACACCAGAGCTTCCTCAAGAATTCTGTTTCAGATGTGTAAATCTCATTTGCGGATGTTGGATACCACCGTTGTCTGATCTGCAACAGCCATAATATTTCCATAAATGGAATTATCTTTACAGATTTAGGAAACCAGCCCTTCATCCAATTACTTGCCTCTGTCTTTTCATGATAAGGAGGTGGCTTCTTGCAATGAGGACTCAATGAAACTTGCATTTCAAGTTTTTTGCATAAATTGAGGGAAAGAGCCCTACTAGCCAGACTAATTTTTCAACACTTGAAGGATACTAACTGGAAAATACTGATCTTTTTTACAGTATGGTTCAGTTGTTACCTTTTACTTATTTTTATTTTTATTTTTTATTTTTATTTTTTTATTTCTTTTTCATCTTACCTTAAAGTGACTTTCATACCTGTTATGTGTTCTCATGCAGGTATTACCTTTGTGTCCATCTCTGTTCCTTCATGCATAAACACAGTCTTTCATTTTTATTAGCTTACTCTGTGAGGTGTAAATAACTATAACAAATACACCATTCCTGTGTGAGACATCTCAAAAATATTGTTATTGAGTAGATTCCCAAAGGCCCTGTCAGACTGGCATCTTAACATTTATTCAGCCTGATCCTCTACAGTTTGCACTTTTTCAGTTCAAAAGACCACATAATTCTCTACTGCCTGAAGGCATGAGAAATTCGTTTTTCTCACAAGCAAAATGAATAGGTATTTTCAGCTACCTCCATTTTGTTTAAAGTTTGTCTTTGAAAGCCTAGCGTGATGAATTTATGATTTCCTTTCAGGCACATACCTATTTGTTTCCATTACTTATATTTTAAGGTTATACTTCTCATTCCTTGTTGCTCAAGTGCAGTAGAGGATTATCGAACTCTTCTTTGTCAGGTAGCTCTGACAGGCTGCAGTACTGTTTTTCCTTTTGAAGACCTTTTTTTACTTCATCTGGCTTGTGGTATCTTTGATGTTGCCTAATTGATATCTCAGAAATGAAGGTTAAAAAAAAATAAAAAATAAAAAAATAACTGAATGAAGAGGTAAGCTACATGACTAAGGTCATACATAATTTTATTCTGCTTTCAATCTTTCTTTTATTCTTATGCCTTATTGCCAGGTATCCCTCTAATGCTATTGCTTTATTTACCTCTATCACGCATTCCTGGATTAGTGTCTGTCAGTTATCTTTCCCACACCTTGAGAAGGAGTTCTCAAATTTGCATTTGGCTTCATACTCCCTCAGAAACTTGTTCAAGATTTCTAGTTGTCCTAATTTTTAATTACTCACATCTTTTGAACAGTTGCTTTTCATCCTGATGCATCTACTTGTCTCATCTGTTTTAGGTTTAAGTTTCTTAGGACAGGACTGTCTGTCTTTAAACTCCATCTGAATACTACTCACCCATACACATCTCAATCCAAGTCCTGCACCTGCTTTGGCATGACCCTAGATGCTGGCAGTCCCGTGCAAAAGGACATGGAGATCTGGAGGGCACTGAATTACAGACGAGGCAGCAGAGCTGCCCTGGCAGCACTGATAGCTCCCTTCCTGCTGGCCTGGCACAGCTGTCAGGACAGGACAAGGTATATCCCTCTTCTGTTTCAGCACCTGAAACCGGCCCATTTTTCAGTTCCTCAAAACAAGAGGAGGATCATGAAACTTCCTTTCAACCTAAATTTTGTCTCTGTTATTTTTTTCTTTTTCTTTTTTTTTCCTTCTGGTCAGCAATCCTATTTACAGTAAGTTTTTATTTTGTCATTTGCTATTTTCAAAAAAACCGATGTGATGAGTTCTGTGGAGTTATGTAGTAATTTCATAGGTATAAAATCTAAGTCTAGATCTTTAGCAATATGCTTCATTAGTGGTCTTGGCATGGGAAGGCACAGAATCTAATATTCTTTTTTCTTTTTTGAAAGCTCAACATGTACAATAAAGCTATTTTCAAAGGAAAATTTCTGTAATAGGAACAGTGAAATACAATATGAAGTTCTATTCATATTAAAAAGTACCCACAAATTTTATTCTGAAATAGCAATAATGAGGTATGAAGAAAAAATAGGAAAAGAACAATCTCAAAAAATATGTGAGTTACTTGGACAATGAGGTGGGCAAAATGATTGAAGGTTTTTTACACCCTTCAATTTTTTGTCACTTCACAAAACAAGAAGTACTTGGTGTGACAATATAATATGGGTTGTGCTCATTTCTAGTCATCTTGAATGTGAATGTCCTACCCAAACTTTAGTAACTGTTGAGACCAAATTAGAATGAGACAGTCAAGCAGGCTCCCTTTGCTGTTATTGCAGGGGAAGAGAAACTGTCAGAACAGAAAACTGTCCTCCTGAAGTTCCTAAAACAGGTTAAATGCCAATAGGTCTTGGAGGATACTTTTTTTTTTTTTTTTTTTTTTTTTTTCCTGCACTGACTATGAAGTCAAGTCCTCTTTTTCCAGAGATACATATTTCTGTAGAGAGTTAGGAGCATTTGTGGGGAGGTGAGAACATTATTCAACAGAAATTTCAAGAATTTGAGTCATCAGAAGGATAAGTAATGCTCACTTATCCTCATGCCAAAAGCACAATTGATTTATATCATTTGAAGTCCTTAAAGCCAAAGGAGATGATGAACCTATGAGGGTGAAACAAAATGTTTGTGTGTTTTGGGGTAAGATACAGAAAAAGGAGTCTGTTCAAGACCAAAGATCTGTTTGGCAGTAGCAGTATCTGAAGGAAGGAACGAGAAGCCCCAGGCAGTGAAATAATTCAGATGAACAAAACAGAACATTCTAGAAAGTAACAATGAGAAAACACTTATTTATGTGCTTAACAAAATATCTTAATTAAAGATAACCCTCTTAATTAGTAGAAGAGAATTTAAAGTCTTCCTTCTGATTTCCCTGAGTTTAAAAGAAATCACGCTGTGTGCCAGGACACTTGAGGACATTAACTTACAGCATGGCCTAGAAGTAAATATTATTCTGTAGTAGTTTTCTCAATGAGTTGGGGCCTAGCTGGCATTAAGCAAAAGGAAGTGCCAGCTACCCTGAAGGACTGAGTCTGCTGCTTCACTTCTGGGTATGTTTAGTGTTTTCCTAATATCTGATGCAGCTGCATTTGATAATCCTAAGTAAATGCTACATGCATAGTGCAATGTGCAACCTTGGGAGAAATCTCAAACAACCTTAATATTATATTCTCATAGCATGTGCTAAGTGGTGTGGAAAATAGGTCTCTTGCAGATGTACACAGAAAATAATGTGGACATTACGTTAACAAAGACACCATCTTTTTCATTACTTGTGATCCTTTTTGGGAAGGATAATACCATATATTTTTTTGCTTTCAGTTTTGCAGGAGTGTGTTTTTAAAACCACAGTACTTTTTAATTATTGTACTAAGTTGAATTTTTGAGTTTTAATGTTTTAAATTTTCTTTATCGGGAATATGAGACGTATTCTTAGCTGGGAAAGGCTTGGTATCAGTTTAGTGAGATTAATTTCTTTTATGATTTGCATGGACCTACTGTTTTTCATCTTCTCTCAAAGTGTTGAATATATCCCATGGAACCTGATGGAGTCATAACTAAGTTCAACTGCTAGCTCAGACCAACTGCTTGAAAATAGTCAAATGTTCCTTTTACTTAAAAGCACCGAGAATACTGTATCATTTGCTATTTCAGTGTCTTCTAGACCCCCTTCACCCCTCATTTTATTTTATTTTATTGGGAGTGTAACAGATTTTTCTTCTGGCATACGAATCAAATTAGAAGGTGTTCTGTCCAGACAGAAATTATGGAAGTAAATACTTCACGCTTTTTCTTTCTTTTCCATGAAAACAATGGGTCATATATTTGCATTTATTGCTGATTACTGACAGTGGAGAAGGAAAAAATAGCATGTCTCTGGTTTTTATTAGTGACTACCTGTGTTTTTTATAATTTGAAAGATTAAATATGCAGAATTAGCATTGCAGTGATGTTGTTTGGTAAATGCCTTTGATATTCCCTTCTGAAATTTATGATCTCCTATGTAGAACCAGGCCTGCAAACACCTCCTAATCCAGTTACTGAAAAGGAACTTTATTAAGGAATTACCTCCTGTGGTATCTCTGTAAAATCCTCTTTTTTATCCTCTTTTTTTTTTAATTATTATTATTATTTTTTATTTGTAGGTGTTGTGAAATGAGCAGAACATGAATTTTATTTGAAATAAGCAGAGAGGAGAGGGACAATCTGCTGGGTAGAGCAATGGTGTAGAATTCAGAAAACAAGGTGAATTCAGTGTTTCGTTACTCATTGCAGCAGAACAATTTTTGCTTCTTTTGTAGATATTTATTTGCTTTATTTGTATTTATCTGCTTCTTGTGGTGATATTTACTTGAATTGACTAGTTGGTCTTGGTTAGGTACTCATCCAAAGGGGCTAAGCCACTACCTGATTTTCACCACTGGGTTTGTGGTGAACAAACAGACTCTTAGACACAGGTTTTACCATGTGTCTATCTCAGAAGCACTGGAGTAGGCAGTTGTAGCTGTAAGATGGCCAAAGAAGATGGGGGAGAATTGGAAAGCCCCAAGGTAATATTGTCTGGACCGTCTCCTTAAGGAACCCTCTCTTCTCTTGGTTGTGTAGTAAATTCTAAATACTACTGGGTTCAGTAAGAGCTTTGTTTCAGCTACTTCCTTGTATGAATCTGGCCACTCACAGAATATATCTTGCCTTGTAAGGATATGGTTTCATTTAGTGCCCACACCTGTCTTGTGAGAATTCTCCTGGTTTAGTATTTTTAATGTCTTGAGTATTCCATAAATGTCAGGTAATGTAGAAAACTACTAAGTTTTGTTCTTAAATTCTGAGAAACAAAATTTTGTCTTGAAGACATAGTCAATCTCTAATAAAGATCACTGTTGTGTTTGTGGTATTATGCCACTTCTTCCTCTCATCTTGCAAAACTTTAAGGCTGTGACCAGAGGTGCCATCGAGATTGCAGTTGAGCATGTTGAAAAGCTTACAGCCCCAAGCCTACCTCAGCTGCTCTTCACCACATCTTGCAATAAGTTACAATGTCCTCCTGTCTGACAGTAGAATTGCACCTGTCGCCTCTCCTTAACCTGATTTAATATCATTTTTTAATATTAATAACCTGCATTTAAAAACCAAGTTCCATGTGACACTGGACATTTTGGCTGGCACCAGGAATAGGTATGCATGCAGTAAGGTAATGGATCCGAGGAGGCAGCAACATGCAGACAAAGATGATGTTAATGAGCAACTGGGACAGACCATGAATCAGACTTTTTCACTTAACTCACTGTCAGCCAAAAAGATACCTAGTAAGAACTGTGTAGTGTTACAAGTGTGAAAAGATGTCTGGAAAACTATCAAGATATGCCATTGATTTGATGATATTTTTATTTTTATTTTTTTCTAGACTTTATTTTTTCTTCCCTCTTTTCTTGTTGTGACTGGCCTGAAATGCAAGTTTTCCAAATCATAATAATAGATTTTATCTTTTTGAGCGAGCTGGCAGGGATGTCTCAGTGTGAGATTAGTTTTTATTTTAAATGCTCAATTTTAACTTAAAGAATGGGTGGAACGAACACTGCTCATTAAGCAGTACCCACTGAAATTAACTCTGAAGATAATGAGCCAGAAATTTTGCTGATTAGTGCCTGATGCAGCATCAGTGAAGGCAAAACTATTGTACAGAGTGTAACCCAGAAATAAGTTGTGAACATGAACAGAAATCTTTCTCCTGGCAATTTTTGGAATTCTTTCAAGTATTTCCCGGTACCCGAAGGCCCATGTTGTTACTGTCAAAAGTCATGATTAGGTCTGCAGGTAGTACAGTGTTTGAAATGTCCATTGTGTCTAAGGATTTATTTATTTTTCTTCTCAAAAATCTTTCAGCCAAACGTTACAGTGGATGTTTTGAGGCATTGTTTCCAATACTATTGTAGTGGCAATATGGCTAAATGTTCTTTGGCATACCTCTCTGAAATGCAAACTTACTTTGGAAGTCGAGAGTGTAAATCTAGGTGGACGTATGTTTGCATGCGTCTCTGGGGTTATCTGTACTCATATAAGTACTTTCTGGTAAACTCCCAGAAAAACAACCATGTGAAAAGACACAGACACTGCACTGTTCATATCTCACTAGATTCCTATTTTTTAAAATTTTTAATAAGAGCCCTTTTATTTACATTCTTCATATATCTAATTATTTGCTATAGATCCGAAGAGGAGTAAAAAGCTCTTATACATGGTTCCTGTGTTCTAATAGGCCTGGAGTCAACTCATTAAACAATGTAATCAACGTGGTTTTGTAGCTTGATGTAGCAGTCAAGTTATTTAAGGAAAAACAAGGGTTACGACCTACATATTGGACTGTTTAGAGAGACTGTTCTGGTTTCTTTCATTTTTTGAGTAGATACTAGTAATTACTTGGAACTGATAAAATCATAGGAGAATTCTTTAGTGGATCAGACCCATTTCTCACCTTAGTTAGCTCCAGCACTTCTTGCTTTTACTTAGTTTACAGTTTTTCAAAACACAAAACGCAGCAAGTTTAATATACACATCGCATTAGGTTTCCTAACAGGGAAATCTTTATAAAGAAAATCTCGAAGTGGTTATTGAGTGTGTTTGTCTAGTGTTAGAGCCTTACTGAAGATTCCAAAGCGAGGAAGATTTAGGCTCTGATCTCTTTCACAGATACTTAATTTCCTATACTGTGATTAATTCCATTCCAGTGAAGGGACAGCTGGGTCTGTAAAGCTGGGCATCCAAATGAACATGCAGAGAATCAGAAAGGGGTAATCTGCTGGCACGTAGGTGGCAAAGGCTGAAAGAAAATCTAAGACTCGATGGTGTTGCTTCTTTCCTTACAATATATGTGACATATTTGACATGAAATGGGAAGGTTCAGTTGTTAAATCTAATGAAAGTATCCACAAAGCATGACCGAGATAAAAGGCACACAGAGTGTAAGGTCATATTTTCTTCTCAAATGGATGGTTTTTGAGGTATAGGTGGTTTAGCAACTAAAACTCTTTGAAAAATAATGTGAAAATGTTTGATTATTTTTTCGCCTGGGACATCTTTTTGTCATTATATCTTTAGAAGGCTTTTCCCACTTTCTATTATCTCAGGTCCTGAAGTGGCTGATAGCTATTGTAGGCTAACCTTGTCTGACAAAGTAACATCTAAAGAGAGGAAACAATGCTTAAAGTAATGACAAATAGTGAAAAATTTCAAGATGTCAGAAATGTCTTCTGGATAGGTCAAAAGCTATTTTCAAGAGTGCATTAAGGAAAAGAAATTAGGTCTGTTGGGTCTAACTCCAAAGTGGAATTTGGCTGTGAAAACTAGCAGTGCTCCACCATGACAGAGTTTTCTCTGGAGAGTGCAACCTAGCATATAGCAAGAGCTATATTTAATTAATTAATTTATTTTTTTAATTAAAAAAGCATAAACAAAACAAAAGTCCTTGATTTGCTGAGTATGTTGCCCCGGCTTGGGTTTGAAGCAATTCGAGGTTACCACAATTTCTAGCATGCTTTCTAGAGCTTTCAAAGGTAATGGACTTCATGTAGGTTGGTTTAAGAACTTAAATACAAATATTAGCAGTGGAAAAAAAAATGCTTTCCAGTGACCACTAAGAGGATGTAAAGGCATGTGGCAAAACATGCCTGAATATTTGGAACTGAGAGAGAGGTTTTTTACATTTCTGTAGAAGCTTCCAGTGCTTAAACAAATACCAAATTCCTCGGACATCATTGCTTGGTCAAAGTGTTCATAAAGGAGGAATGTAGCTCATTTTACTAGCACTTGAACTAGGACTTAGTTTGTACTTGGTACGTTTCAATATTCTAGGGATGCAGTATATTTTAAAGAAAAAAAAATTATTTATTGATTAATGCTAGCACTGGAAGAAGATCAAATTCCCTAAATTCTTGAAATCTGATACTCTATAAAGAATAAAAAAAAAAAAGAGAAATATCTCAAAATCTTAAACTAATAACCTAGGGAATATTTACCAATTATGTCATTATATACGCTATCTGTAACAGCAACTAGGGATTCAAAGGAAGTAAAGGAAAATGAACTGTTCTCAGTGTGGATGCTCACTGCTGCAAAGAAGCAATTTTATGCAGACATAAAATTCTTTTTGTAGTACATTGTACTCAGTAATTATCTTAGGAACTGTCTACAATATTTATCTGGTTATGTTTTAAGTTGTTTTAGTCATAACTGAAAAAATAACCAATTTCATAAGGAATAAAGCTTTGGCATGACATTTTAGTATTTTACTTAGAATTTTTGAGTAGGTCTTAGGACCTGCTATGCAAATCTTTTCCAAAGAAAAGATCAGTGCACAACTTATTTCTTGGTAACTGTATGAAACACTTCTTGTGTTATAAGCATTTTTTTAAGCACAACCTCTTGGTGGTTTCAGAAGAAATGAGTGGGATTCCTACTGTATATTAATAAGTGATATTAAATATTTAAGTATTACAAGGATAATATTCCATTTACAAATCTCCTTTAAAGAGGAGATGTAATCTCCACTGTAAAGTGGTTAGTCAAAGAGCAGTGACAAATGTAGACCATGGTGACAAATGTAGAAAGAATCTGGGTCTGGGAGATTCAGCCCAGATGTGTGATTAGTTTTTCAGAGGCCATTAAGCTGTATTTTCAAGTAATTAGCACCTAGCACTAACTTTAAGACTTACATAAGTTCTCATTAAGGAACTAAATAAGGGATATTTTCATTTTAAATGGGTTAGATATTTCTAAACAAGAAATTTGAACTAATACTGTAGAATGCAACATCTTGATTTGCAAGTTTAGAGCTGTATTTTTATTTCCTAGTTCCATGGTCACATTGAGGAGAAAAATCTTCATTGCAAAACACAGTTAAATCAGCAGGTATTTACACTGGTTAACCATGTGTTGCTTCTGGTTTGCATGACTGGCTTTACTCAAAATGTTTTCTGATACAAACATGGATGTAGGTCTAATGACTTTCTTTCACTGACACATTGCCACTCTGAAGTGTTGCCTGTTTTGAGTACTTCAGCTTGTTGAAATTTGAGCTGGAAGTACAGGGAAAGTCCATAGCTTTATCCACCTTCATAAAGGAAAAAAAAAAAAAAAATCAAATCTAGAGCCAGTTTATTAACATTATTTTTAAAAGGAGCTCTTAGTATACTGAAAGTCCACTGTGACATAAGTTGTATATTGTTTTCTGATATCATTAAAGGAATTTTGGTGAGTCCTGATAGTCTTCACTTTGTAACTAACTGATAACAAAAGTAAGAGATTGTTACTGCAGTGTTATAGCTTTATGATCCTATGTAGAGCAGATTCTTACTTGTTTGTGCTTTTATTTTCTAAGTATTTAAATATTCCATTAAAAGATCATAGCTTAAGGTTTATTAAGGTTTATTTATGAGTGATGTCAGCTATGAATGTTCCTATTGGTCATTTTAATTTTAAGAAAGGAAGGAAACAGCTGATGTGTACAAAGCTGAGTGTATTTCAGTTGAGCCTGAGTGACAGGCAGCAGGCACCTAGCTGAGAACTCAGCTGTTGGTTTCATTCTGCTGTGATGCGATCTAGTAGCATACATGTATGTTGACACTTCTATAATTTTATGCACTGTTTGTTCATTGTATAGTTTTACTCCATCAGGTAAACAAACCTAAATATGGAAAGAAATGCAGTAAACACATATGTAATGAAGTTATTCAGAAGTTCAACATATACTACTGTAAATCGCTGTGGTTTATGATATTTCCTATCTCTCTGCTTGAATGTATGTCAGAAATAAAGCTCTTCTGGATTACAGCAAACTGGTTCATACTGTACAGCCATAGAAACACATTTCAAGTTGCACTTTGCCCTCATTTTTGAAGAGTGAGAAACATTTTATATCCCAAGATGATTTAGTAGTTGAAGTTTGGAAAGGATCCAGTTTGTTGCCTTTTAACCAGTTACCTGGTTTGCTAGTATATTTTTACCTAACCCATAAAACATGTACTGGTTGATATCTTCTCAGGAGTGTGATGATGCATTCATATGTTTAAAACTTGTTGCAAAGAATAATTTTTCGGTTTTACTTCACGTGTACTTGAGCTTCTAGGTGTTTTTACATTTTTACTTTGCCCTGTATTAAAAAGGTATCTCCTACATTTTAAAGTAAGATCTGATTTTTGTCCTTTGGGGCCACCTTGTGCAAAATTATAGTCATGTATCCAACATTCAAACTCATCTCTGTTAACCACTGTATGTTTATGTGAATTTTGCTTCTGATGCTCATTTTTGGTGTTCCTTAATTTGTATTTTTTTAATACAGTTTTTATTCTTCTAATTGCCTGATCATCTTACATATTGTTAGCAAGGTATTCTACTAATTATGATTTACCCTGTAAAGCATGTAGCTTTTCTCAGCCCCATTGATCGCTAGTGCTGAAGAACAGTCTAGTCTGTGTATATTTTCCACATATATAAAGCATGTCTTTTTCTGGCAAATACCATATGGAAAGGTGTTGGCATTACATGTCATCCTTCATCTGTTCTTACCACAAAATGGTGTCTGAGACGCAGTGTTTCTGTAGATATATGAGGACAGAAAATAAGTACATAACATGCTGTGATAACTCAGAAAATGTCCATTTGTGCAAGAATGCCTGTAAGTGGTAACCCAAGCAAGTTGTCTTTTTTACTTTTTTTTTTTTTTTCTCTCCCCTGAGAGGGGAAGGGAAAGCAAGTCAGCTTTGAAGTGGCTTTATAATAAAACTGTAAGAACATAAAACTATTATTGTAGATTCACATGCTTAAAAATGATAGTCACTGAAATGTATGGAATTTTCTTGTCCATCCTGACTAGTAAAACTAATTGAAAATGAGTATGTCCATGATCAGAAAAGTCAGAAATGTGTAGATTTTATGCAGTTCAACAGTCTAGAATTTGCATGGAACCTTAAAGCAACTTCTGAACCTTTTGGCTGTTTTTGCTTGGTACAGTAATAAGAGGTAGTGTTAAATTATGTCAACAACTGCATGGAATTTCATATGTGGAAATGTTGATTTATAGGCTTATTTATGCTAAAAAGAATGTTTAGTCACAAAAAATGTTAGATATATCCAGCTACAATTCTGGCCATCTTCACTGCTTGCCCACTTTATTTGACATACTGTCTTTGTTATATCACTTACCCTTGCTGACTGAACTGTAAATCAGACTTTATATTCACCTGATAAAAGTGCAATCTATGTCTTCTAGAGAGGTAGGGGAAGAGCTACAAGGGTGAGTTTGAAATGTAAGAGCTGGTAGAACATACATGAGAATTCATAAGTCAGGCTATCAAAACATATGGGTTCTGTGAGGCTGTAAGTTGTATTTTTCCTTAGCAATGTTTCTCTTCTGAAGAGTCAGGCTGATTAGAATGATTATTCTTTTCCTTTTTGGCTGGGGTAGTGTTCATCTGTTCAAGTGCTCCATAATGTTTAACAGGCTAATTGTACTAAAGGCATGAGCTAATTAATTAAGTATTGTGCAGATGTACACTTCTAAAACCTTATCTGTGAGGCTTGAAAGACTTCTGACATGTACCAACAAAGCTCAGAGAAATCTTACCTGGATTCTGATTAAACTGAAGAAACTTCATTTTTCCTCTTTATCTTACTGTATTGCATGTTCATAAACATTGACTCATTATTACGTGGAACCATGTAGAGGTGTATTAGGGATAGAAGAAATTTCAAATACAGTGTGAAAAATTGCATTCATACACTCTTGCATCTGTACTCTTACAGACAGTCAACTGATCTAGAAAAAAATGAGCTTTTTGTTGTCTTGTGCTTTATGGTCTTTATTATTCCTTCATATATTATTGGCATTATGATACCACCTACAGGCCATAGTAAGAGTAATGCATGAGGCTGCATATTGCACTGTTAGAATTTTTTGTTGAAGTTTTTGTTGGAATTGCTTTGTGGCATGGTTCATTATAGTCTAACGTTACTGCATTTGCTATTTAATTACTTGTGTGTTGCTGTGTGTGTGGCTGCCTAGAAATAGAATCATCGTAGAATCGTAGAGTGGTTTGTGTTGAAGAAACCTCTAAAGTTCGGCACTGCTGCGGTTCAAACTGACAGAGATGCTTTTCCTAATGTAAGCCAGGATGCTACTGGCTATCTAAAGAGAATCCAAATAAAGTCTTCCAAGGACTCTGTCAGTACCTTTGAGCTGTGTTTTCATGTTGCAATAATGGGAATGTTACAGTGATGGGAGTATGATGTTCCTGCCTTTTCCAGTAGGCCGACTTGGCAAGTTACAAGGTTAGAAATGTCTGCACTTATATGTTACCATGTTTTCAAAATCAGGAGAAATCAATACTTAGGAATTTAAATTCATTCAGTTGGTTAAGTTTTTCATGCTGTGGAGTCCATCACTCAGTAAATATTCTTTTATGGAGTTAATAAAAAGATATTTTTATAAAGTTTGTGAAAGACACAGCTCATAATGAATTCATAAAAAACTGCTAGCTGAACTTTGCAGTCTGAGTAAGTTTTACAGCACACCCTCTTAGTATTAAAATTACCGAATGGCTTATGGTGTCACTATTCATAAACAGTAGTGTTAATAAGACTTTTGAAAACTTGAAATTCTGTAAAACGAATTATGTCTTACATGGGATTTCTTGATGCTTTCATTTTTCTGTGTGCTACATTGACTCGCTTATTAGCTTTTCTTTTATAATGAAGATAAAATGCAATAAAAAAAAAAAAAAAAAAAAAAAAACGGGTCTTGTGGATGCTTTCATTTTGTTTTGATATTATTGACATAATTCCAGCACATAGTTCTAAAAATTTAAAATTCTAATTCTCTTGAGTTTGAAATTAAAATTTGAGTGAGACCAAATCACTGCCAAGGTGGTGTGAACAGCAAATAATTGCTGATAGAATCAGGACAAACAGAAAATAAAACACGTTTGTCAGTAATTTAAGGATTACATTTTTATCATGGTGGTAGAAGAGAGTTTTACACTAGAGAACAAAGTAATATTTATGGAGAAATTGTGAATGTGAGGTATGGCATGAGAGAAAGTTTGGAGATTTATTTATCAACTAGATAGCGAAGGCTGGCTTTAGACAGGTACTAAGATGGAAGTTGAATGAAATGCTTCTCAATGGAAGAGAAAGAGTAGAGAGGAGTGAAATTTTAAGTGAAAAGAAAGGAAGAGGGAGAATTCAGCTTTCTTTCTGTGGTCTAGAAAGGGTTGGGAGCATGAGGAAAATTGTCCTCTTAGAAAGATGGTAACTTTAGGGAAGAGATTGAAGATCTTTGTAAAACTCAAAGAAATAGCTGAGATGATGGTGCAAAGTTAATTGTTTCGGTTTTTAAGCAGTCAATGTAAAATGTTTCCTTGTTTTAGTGCCTCTGGTCATGGATTGCACATGTAACAATTGAGGGACAAGCTTGAAAGGTCAGTGAATTATGAAAAAATACTGAGTTTGTATTGAATGATATGCTTAGGGCTATGCTACTGTATAGTACTGCATTACTGCTGGGGATGAGAAAGTGGAGTACATTGTAATGAAAATGCTTAATTTACACCTTTTCAAAGTCACTTTTCTCCATTCTCTCCATCCAGTACTCTTGGGAAAAGAGCTTTGTGTTTTGTCCTGTGAGTCACCAAGTCTGGTTTCTGAAGTGATTTTTCAGAAAATCTTTCACATTAAATATCCTTTGTTGTTGTTTGTTTGTTTGTTTGTTTGTTTTCTTTTTTTTTTCTTTTCTTTTTTTTTTTTTTTCTTCCCCACACAGACTGGAGGTTTTTTTCTCATCTGAAAAGCTCATGATCAGGACAAATACAGTTGTATGAAAAAATATGAAGGAAGATTCTCTAGCAGATGAGGTTTGCAGATTATGTCAGTTTTCAGAGGTGGAAAATGAAAAAGTAAACTAGAAATCATTTAGACTGTGAGAGGTATCCTCTTTATTCAGTGAACTCTGCATTAGTGGCTATTTCTGTGGTTTTTTTTTTTGTTTGTTTGTTTGTTTTTGTTTTTTTGATATGTCCCTGTCATACTGATAGAGTTTATTAAAAAGAACAGTATCTCACTGAGAGCAGACAAACTATGACTGAACTGGCATTTGCAAAAGAAAGGCTTAATCTCCTTTCCAAGTACTAATTAAACCTAGAATTCCTGACAAGTTTTGCTAACTAAACTCCTACAGAATCTGGGGATCCAACAAACCTTTAGTTTGTTTTATTTTAAAGGCTAGGCATATCAAAACACCTTTTATAAAATTAATTTATTTGAAGATACTGCTTTCCTTTTTCCATATTACTTAAAAAATGAGATAAGCAGTGAATAGTGACTAAAGCAGTTTGGGAAAAGGCTGTATTGTGGTTATGAACCTGAGCTGTTAGTCTATGATTGATGAACCTATATAGAATTAGTTGCTTTTCTTTTTTTCTTTTTTTTTTTTTTTACTCTATGAATGCTAATTTATGTTAGATATTCTGTTTCACATCATTATCTACATTTGAATTACAAGGAGTAAGTTACATTCTTCAAATCCTGTAGTTCTTCACAAATTTTAAATTATTCCATTCTATTGATGTTTATATATATATATATAATGGGTGTTGTCAATAATATGATGCCATGTACGTATAATTTGTTTCTATACATTACCGCCAAGAAACAGGGAAATGGCAATCCCCTTACACTGTGATTTTATACTTGTCCTGGCAATTAAAGAACAACAAAGTTTGTTATTTTTATAGATACGCTAATATTATACATGCACATTATATATCTATATCTATATCTGTCTATCTATATACAGAGAGATAGATATGTTAGTGTTGAATTTTATGTGATTCCCCTCTATTAAAGGAGACACCGGAGACACTATTAAAGGAGACAATCAATCAAATAGTCTGGAATGGAGAAACTTCTAACATCTCAGGCATAATTCTCACTTGAAGTAGCATGTACTGTTTGCTCACATATCTGTATAAAATTTGTGGGGTACACATTGTCCAGTAAAGAAAGTAATTTAGATAATAACAGCTGTTTAACTCTTTTCACAGTAGCTGAAATACAATTTCATATAGCATTTCTTCTACCAGTGGAACTTGCAAGATTGTACAACTTTGTGGCAAGGACTTGAATATATGTTTTCTGGATGTCCCAGTTCCAAATGCTGTTTATTAGAAACAGTTTGTACATACTAAAGATCATGATCAGGTGTTAATTACTGGGTAGGTAACAGACTGTTTTAAGTACTAGTCATTCTCGATCTTCATTGAATTTGGCCTCGATTAGGATACTCTAATCACTTTGCACATATAACCATCAGGTAGTATTTACTGTAGACAGGAGGGGTGTTCTATTAGTAAAGGGAATGAATCCAACAAACCTGACCTCAATTCTGATTCAGCCAATGTGATTACTTACAGTATACATCATTTTGCCATAAAAACCTTGTGTCAGTGTTTGGGTGATATCTGAGCTGAGATAAATTATAATGGCCTTTATTTTCATCTTCTTTAAGGAGAGGACAACACACCTGAACTAGCTTTTGTGTTATCAGTGGTTTTGTTTCTTGTAACTTTTGTATTTTACTTGTTAATAATTATTTCCATATGCCAATATAAAGTTATTTTAATTGCATTGCAGGTTGTATCTCTTGCATCTTCCTAGTGTCATTGTATGTATATTTCTAGTCTCATTCTAGAAAGAGTTGATGCATCTTAAGGTTGAATTTGGACACACCGTCATTTAGAATAAACAGATATAAAATGCTTGACATATTCTTCACAGTGGAAGTTCTTAGTATTGAATGATTTAATGTTTTTGTTCAGAAATCTAACTCTGTGTGCATGTATGAATAGATATTGTGTCTGTAAGTTCCAAAATAGCAAAAGGCTTCTCACTTGTAAATGCTTCCTTTACAGATTGTGACCAGGAGGATACTTTTACCATTTTTTTTAGATATAATATTCTAAAGTTTAGTTATGTGTTTAATATTCATACATGATGTATAACATATTCTGAGTTCTGTCCTGCTAAGATAAATTTTAAATTTTAGACAGTAAAGATGATCTGGGATGTCTATTTAAATATCTCTGACATTAGTACACTGCTGCAGAATGTAAAGGAAAAGGAACTCAATCTAATAATAGATACTGTCTGTGTATGTATGTGTATGTGTTATCCTGCACTCCTCCACTGCTAACAACTTCTTAAACCATTGGCCAGTTCTTGCCAATTTCCACAGATGGTTAGAAGTCTCAGAGATGTAAAGTTTTCTATAAATTTTACAAAAATAAGTACTGTTTCTAGGGGGAAAGACTGCTGTGTGATAACACCTTCTACT
Organism: Aythya ferina; assembly: GCF_964211825.1. NCBI lineage: Eukaryota > Metazoa > Chordata > Aves > Anseriformes > Anatidae > Aythya > Aythya ferina. The sequence goes on along the minus strand of NC_140297.1, from coordinate 74,266,549 downwards.
AACTATCCCACAATCAGGAAACTACTTGAGTTATTTTCACTTTGTTTTTATGATAAAGCTGTATATTTCTGAGCTTACAGTGTTATGACGTGAGTTTCTTTCTGGGGCTGTTGAGAAAGAAGGTGCTAATTGTATCACAAGTAATATCAGAGACAGTCTTCAAAGTTAAATTGGTTAGCAAAGGATATGACTTTTAACTGATGCATTTTTGTCATATTTAGTGTAAATATGATTGGGTAAAATTTACTAGGTGATTAATTTTTTGCAAGCCTTCTAATACACCAGTGGAAAAAATTGTGCTAGGAAATTATTTTCTGACTCATTTCTGGACTATATGCTATTTAATGCTGTAACAGTGTGCATCAACAAAATAGTGAAGCTATTGCTGAATTCTTAGTACATCTGAAAGCAGATTTTGTTATTTGCTTTTTGGTCTTTTTTGAAACTTTTGGGAGATGAATATGATTATTTTGTTGTTCTGTTACAGTATGCACGCATATGAGAAATAGCTGATATGTAGCAACTTTTAAAATGTAATTTGCAAAGCAGAATTAGAGAGAATATATTATCAAGAAACCTAAGTAAAATCCTGTTCTGCAGGAAATACTGATAATTGGGAAATAATTCCTTATTCGTATGTAGAACCTCACAATGTAAGCAAGATATTTTCTTGATATTATGATTAAGATATTATGTAGAACCTCTCACAATGTAAGAGTACATTCTTTAACTGCAGAAAGAATCTCAGCATATAACGGGAGTAGAAGTGCTGTAATCTTTGACTGACAGGTGAAGGGAGTGATAGTTGGGAATGTGGATGTAGGAGAAAGAAACTGTCAGAAAGATAAGAATTTGTGGACACTCAAAATAAGAATGTTATGTTAGGAAAATCATGTTCTCCTAACATGCATTTCATCATTTGGAATGCCAGTTTGCTCTCAAACCATTACATTCTTTTTGGAGGTGTTACTGAAACAATTTTAGTTTTTTTTTTCTTAGCTGAAAACAAAAGTTGATGTTTCTACAGCTGTTGTTCAATACAGTTAGGTATGAATGTTCCATCTTCACACAGCCAAGAGTCACTTCACGATGTCCCGATAACAAGCATACATAACAAACACAGAGCTCTCACCAGAATGCACTAATGAAAAGACATTATCTCATAGTCTCTTACCGAAGACCAAATGAGTGCGACCTAGAGCTTAAAGGTAGTTTGGTTTAAGTATTAGTTTGTTCAGTGTGGGAGTGATTGTGTTTGTGTAGAAGGTAGAGGACTGTTCATGAACTGACTACCAAGTAAAGAAAGACTCAGTTCTCAGAATCAAGCTCTGACAACAAACTCATTCTGGATACAGGATGAAAAATAAACTAGCGTGATAGATTTTGTGTGTGTGTACAGGGAATGGATTTATATATTTAAGGTCTGAACACAAGTATTGTTTTATTATTATTATTATTATTATTTATTTTTATTTTTTTTTTAGGACATCGGTTTTGGATTTTTTCAATGAATAAATACTGGCAAGACTATAATCTGAATTTGTTCTTACAGATGGGAATATCAGTTTTTGAAAAACTTTGAAATTTTCAAATGATAATTTCAAGCAATCTCTTGCTACTTTTTTTTTGAAAACAGCATTTTAAGGTCTAAGATCAAAAGAACAAACAGACAAACAAAAAAACAACCACTTTCCAGAACTCACATCATGCCATTTCATTTATGTGAGCTACACAACATTAATGCTGTTTTCTTTTTGTCTTCCTCGCTAGTGGCTGAGTTTAGAAGTTTGCTGCTTAGCTCTTAACTCTATGGTGAATATTTAAGTTTTTCACTGAATAACCCATTGGTGGGGATTCTAATGCAACTACTTTGAATAAGGCAATATTTGGAGTAAGGACAGAGTGATGCATGTTCTGCGTTTAAGTATGTATAAATTTCTTCATTTTGGATTTCACTGTACTTGACAACAGTTACTTTCTTTGTTCATAAGTGGTCTATTTTTTCAAGGGAACAGAAACCCTTTGAATAAAAAAAGAAATGTCCTTGTGACTGTATATTTTATTTCTGCATTTTGGAAGTTGTTTTTCTTTAGAATGTTAATGGAGTGCCTCTAGCTAGACCTCTGCAAAATGATATCACATCAGTTTCCGTTTTAATGGAAAAGCAACAGTGGTCTGCTTTCTTTTCTAACCCTGAACTGTATGTGTTAGTTTACTTAAAACAACAGAAATGAGGAGGAAAAAAAAAAAAAGTCCCTGTAAATCATCTGGTAAAACATTTTAGCATTAGAAAATATTGCTTCAACAGCTATAGTTGGATAACCCTTTCTAACCAAACATGTCAACCTTGGTTATTCAGGAGGTCTAAATAAATAAATATTTTTTAAAAAGATTATTTTTACAGTCAAATGAATATAAGGTTATTTTGACTGTTCAGCTTCACTATGTTATCAACGTAAAGCAGCAAATGAATGAAGGGATAATGAACTGTGTATTTTATCAAGGAGTAATAGTGTTGATTCCAATGCCTTGTATAGCCGATGAACAGATTTTTCTTCACTCCCTCAGGAGTGCAGTTTATATAAATGAATAAGCTTCTTTGCAGGCACCCTACTATATGTATTGATTGTAAGTATTTGAGTATTATGGTGTTTCTTAATGTTCAAAATGACAATGAATTATGTAGCTCAACAGTAAAATATTTTTTTTGCCAGACTTCTGAGAGCAAAGCTATTGCTTTATAAATAGATGGATGTATCTTGAGCAAACAGACAAAAAGTAGTGTACTTTGTGAGATTTAATTTGACCTACTGTGTTCCATATACTGTCTAACACTTATACAAACTAAAAATCACAAACTTTATTTTGAAAAAATAAACTCTCAGATTATAAAATGGGTTTCAACTGTATTGAAATGTCAAAGGCCTTTTTTTTCAGCCTGCATTTTGGAAATGTTATTTGCCATCATTTAAAGAATACATATTTCTTTATATTCTCTTTAAATGAAATATATGAAGATAGCTATGTATGTTCTTTGCTCCCCTACTATTTGTTAGCTTCAATTTATGATTTATGAAAGTAGTTTCTAGCTGTAATGGAAAGTTAATGCCACATGAAAATATCTTGCTTCCTACTTGTGTGAAATATACTCTTCTCAAAAGTATTTAGTAAAATATGTATCTAAAAAACCAACCAACCAAACAAACAAAACCACATAACTAAGGTCTTGAGAAATGCGTCATGTAGATGACAAACTACATAACACATTTCTGACGTATTTTAGAAAAGGCACTATATGGTTTTAGAGATGTATTTACTTAGGAAACCACTGGTTTAATTTCTGTTAAATTCATTTGGCCTTCTCCATGATTGTTTTCCAAATTTTGCGCAGGTAGAACAGAGGTATCAGCTGGTATGCTGATCATGGAATCGTGTCTCTTCTGATCTCTGACAACATTTTGTGACTTGGATAGCACTGAGAACATCTAGTAGTGTAAAAACAGTATTTTATACTGACTTCTGTATCTGACAGGGGAAGTATGTTTCTCTACTGGTATGTCAAGGACATATGTGTTATGATGAAGTCTTAAAATACCTTGAGAGTATGTCATATAATATAAAATGTATGTATTTCTAAGCCTCTGTTCTTCCATCACTGTTACATTTGTACTGGACTGAAAATGTCCACACTGGGCACAGACTGTGTAACTGTTAATTCCCGTTCTTGTAACCACAGAAACAAATATGAAATGAGCTTATTAGTAAGACATTCTTCAAATGCTCTTTTGTCTCCTAGTAAAGGAAATGATGCATTGTTACAGGGTGCTAGGCTACTGTGTATACTGTAATGAACATTTATAATCAAGGTTAATGTCATCAGGGACCACTTACAATTGTGTTAACTCAAGTTCATACTGTTCACAATATGTTTATTATTTGCAACTCAAAAAGATTTTTTATAAGACAGAAGGATTGATGATAGCACTTGAAATGTTTTTATTATTCTAAAAACAGAAATAGGAAAATGATTGCTTTAATATATTTCTGAAGAGATCTTTAAAAATCTAAAATAAACTGGTAAACACAAAAAGCAGTTAACAGGTTTGATATGGTGCTACTTGTTTCATAGCTACATCTGTTTGCAGTGAGAAATGTAATTGATCTCTTAAGATAAGGATATGACCAGCACCTCCAGTATGGGAACTAGAATAATTTCCTCTATATTTTGAATGAATATGCACTTGTAGACCAGACATTATATTGATATAGATTGTCATGAAAAAGAACATTTTTTTCCTGTTGGATTTCAGAGAGGATGAAATTTAATTCAAAATCTGGTAATAGCCATATGTACTGGGTCTGGCTGGAATGTTAACTTTCCCGGCAGCAGCCCATTCAGTGCCGTACTCTGTACTTGTAGCTGGAACAGCAGTGTTATCACACCAGTGTTGTGTCTACTGCTGAGCAGCAGTGGCACAGCATTGGGCCTTTCTCTAACCCTCTTAGGGGGTGGGCAAAAAGTGAGGAGAGAAACATCACTAGGGCAGCTGACCTAAACCAATCAAAGGGATATTCCATACCATGTGGTGTCACACTCAGCAATAAAAGGTGGAAACAGGAAGAAGAGGGGAGGGGTGGGCTCTCGTTGAGAAGACGTCGGTCCTCCTCTCGAACACCGGCTGCGTGCGTTGAGGCCTTGCTTCAAGGACGTGGTCAATCATCGCTCATTTGTGGGAAGTAGAGAGTAATTTCTTTCCTCTGCACTTCCATATAGCTTTCATTTATTTTGTTTGTTTGTTTTCCTCCCTTTTTCCCCTTTCCCCTTTATTTTCCCCTTAGTTAAATTGTTTAGTTCATGGTAGTCTTTATTTAATTATTATAATTATTTCCCTTTAATTAAATTATCCTTATCTCAACCCGTGAGTTGTTCTTTGCTTTACTTCTCCCCCTCCTTATCTAAAGGAGGGGGGAGTGAGAGAGCGGTTGTGGGGTTTAGCTGCCCAGCACGGTAAAACCACCACAGTCCTTTTTGGCGCCCAACGTGGGGCTCGAAGGGTTGAGATAACAATAGAATTGATTAAACGCATACAACTAACACACTTGCTTGCTAGTAACCATGTTCCTTGCCCTGTTAATAATAATTGCTTTGTTCATATGTCATGCAATTCGTGTCATATTCTCCTTTCTCCTATATATCCGATCCGACCAAGTGCTACAATCTGTGTTCACTTTTTTTAATTCGTTGTGCTGCCAAGCACTGACCTTGGTTTTACTCTGGAATTCAGGCTCTGCGCTGTTATCATTTGGGTCCCATGGAAACTATCTTTCAGAGAATATTCAGAACTACACTGCCTTCCTTTTCTCATCTGGACACCAGTTTATTAATAATATCAGGAATGGTACCTTTCCCTTCTTTCACAGTGGGCTAATTACAACAGTTTGGGAGTATTTTGAAGATCCATCTGTAACCCATGTATTGCTATTTCTAATTCTGAATAACAGGTTTCATTTTCTCTCTAAGATTAGTCGATTGTTTAGAAAACTTATTTGGGAATCTGTCCCGAAACAGTCTCGTGGTGAGTGGCACGGTGTGTGGGATGATGTTAGCAGATACCTGTCACGAGTGTCTCCTCCAATAGTTTTGAACTTCACCCCTGAGCAAGTGCTAAATCCTAAAAACTTGGTAGAATGTTTGAGAGTTGTATGTCCTGATCCTGATAATGCCGGAGAACAACAGCTTGCAGCATTGTGCTGGGTCCTGGTTTATTCCTATCAAACACTGTTTAATATCATCCAGCAACTTGAAGAGAGGGAGGAAGTCTCTGAATCTGATGACCAAGTAACACATGCTGTGGCTGACCCAGAGGACCAACCAACTATGGTATCAGTCGCCCCCATAGTCAAGTCAAAACAATGGAAACGGAGGTCAGCTCGTTTAGTAAGGGAAGAAGGCTCTCCTAAGAAGGAGGGAGAAGGGGAATTGGCAGGTACCTCTAAAGCAGAGCCGTCACAAAAACAGCAGGAAGACGAGACGGAAATAATAAAGGAATCAGAAATCACTCGATCCTTATCCCTGAGTGAGATGCGAGAAATACGAAAGGATTATGGTCGACGCCCAGGTGAACACATCCTCACTTGGCTGCTCCGATGCTGGGATGCTGGGGCCAGTAGCCTACAATTAGAAGGCAATGAAGCCAAGCAGCTGGGATCCCTCTCTAGAGAAAGGGTAATCGACAAAGTAATTGGGAGAGGAGCACAGGCCCTCAGCCTCTGGAGACGACTCCTGGCAGCTATCAAAGAAAGATATCCCCATAAGGAAGATATTGTATATCACATAGGCAAGTGGACCACTGTGGATAAAGGTCTCCAACATCTGCGGGAATTAGCTGTGCGGGAGATGATTTATAGTGATTTGGACAATGCCCAGACACCTCAAGACCCCGATGAAGTCCAGTGCACAACATCCATGTGGCGTAAATTTGTGCGGAGTGCACCAGCAGCACATGCCAGTACCCTGGCAGCAATTCACTGGGATGAGGGGATGGGACCAACAATGTATGATGTCTCCTGCCAACTTCAAAAATATGAAGACAATCTCTCTGCTCCGCTACAGTCCTGTGTCTCAGCTGTGGAGAAATTGTCTAAAGGACTTGACAAGCTTGTGGAGAAAGTATATTCCCCCTCATCTAGACAGAGTGATACTTCAGCCACTAAGAATCAGCATTCGCCTGCTCCAGAGAGAGAGTACCCAAGACGTACACCACGTGGCACCTTGTGGTTTTATCTGCGTGACCATGGGGAAGATATGAGGAAATGGGATGGTGTACCTACTTCAACCCTAGCTGCTCGGGTACGTGAACTGAAAGGAAATACAGCAGCAAGAAGAGGGGCTCCTAAGAGAAATGCTGCTCCAGTTTCTATTGGGCAGTACCCCAGAGGCAGTAGAAGAGCTGATGTTATTCTTGACCACGATGAAGGGACCTCTACCTCTCATTTGCCAGAATTTGTGCATTTGCAAGAATTAAGTGGCAGACGCTCCAGCCAGGACTAGAGGGGCCCTGCCTCTGGCCAGGTAGAGGAGAGGGATAACCGGATTTATTGGACTGTGTGGATCCGATGGCCTGGAACATCAGAACCACAGGAATACAAAGCTTTAGTGGACACTGGCGCACAATGTACCATAATGCCATCAGGCTACCAAGGGACAGAACTCACCTGTATCTCTGGAGTGACAGGGGGATCCCAACAACTATCTGTACTGGAAGCTGAAGTGAGTCTAACTGGGAATGAGTGGCAAAAGCATCCCATTGTGACTGGCCCAGAGGCTCCGTGCATCCTTGGCATAGACTATCTCAAGAGAGGGTACTTCAAGGATCCAAAAGGATACCGGTGGGCTTTTGGCATAGCTGCTTTGAGCACAGAGAAGATTAGGCAGCTGTCTACCCTGCCTGGCCTTTCAGAAGACCCTTCTGTTGTAGTATTGCTGAAGGTTGAAGAACAACAGGTACCAATTGCTACCACAACGGTGCACCGACGGCAATATCGCACCAACCGAGACTCCCTGATTCCCATCCATGAGTTGGTTCACCGACTGGAGAGTCAGGGAGTAATCAGCAAGACTCGCTCACCCTTTAATAGTCCTATATGGCCAGTACGAAAGTCTAATGGCGAGTGGAGGCTAACAGTGGACTATCGAGGCCTGAATGAAGTCACGCCACCACTGAGTGCTGCAGTGCCAGACATGCTAGAACTTCAGTACGAACTAGAGTCAAAGGCAGCCAAGTGGTATGCCACAATTGATATTGCTAATGCATTTTTCTCCATCCCTTTAGCAGCAGCATGCAGGCCGCAGTTTGCTTTCACTTGGAGGGGCATCCAATACACCTGGAATCGGCTGCCCCAGGGGTGGAAACACAGCCCTACCATTTGCCATGGACTGATCCAGTCTGCACTGGAGCAAGGGGGAGCTCCTGAGCATCTTCAGTACATTGACGACATCCTCGTGTGGGGCAACACAGCAGAAGAAGTTTTTGAGAAAGGGAAAAAAATAATCCAAATTCTCCTGAAAGCTGGTTTTGCCATTAAAAAGAGCAAGGTCAAGGGGCCTACACAGGAAATCCAGTTCTTGGGGGTAAAATGGCAGGATGGACGTCGCCATATTCCAATGGATGTGATCAATAAAATAACAGCAATGTCTCCGCCAACTAGCAAAAAGGAAACGCAAGCTTTCCTAGGCCTCGTGGGATTCTGGAGAATGCATGTGCCAGGCTATAGTCAGCTTGTGAGTCCTCTATATCGAGTGACTCGAAAGAGAAACTATTTTGAGTGGGGCCCTGAGCAACAACAGGCATTTGAACAAATCAAACAAGAAATAGCTCATGCAGTAGCCCTTGGGCCTGTCCGTACTGGACCAGCTGTGCAAAATATACTGTACACTGCAGCTGGGGAGCATGGGCTCACCTGGAGCCTTTGGCAGAAAACCCCAGAAGAAACTCGAGGTCGACCTCTGGGCTTCTGGAGTCGGGGCTATCGAGGATCAGAAGCCAATTACACCCCAACTGAAAAGGAAATACTCACAGCATATGAGGGTGTTCGAGCTGCTTCAGAAGTTGTGGGTACAGAGACACAGCTCCTCTTGGCACCGCGGCTACCTGTGTTACATTGGATGTTCAAAGAGAAAATTCCCACTACACACCATGCAACTGATGCTACATGGAGTAAGTGGATAGCGTTAATTACACAGCGGGCTCGAATGGGAAAACCCAATCGCCCAGGAATCCTGGAAGAGATTATGGACTGGCCGGAAGGCAGAGATTTCGGAGTGCCAACAGAAGAGGTAACCCGTGCTGAAGAGGCACCACCATACAATGAGTTGCCAGAAGACAGAAAGCAGTATGCGTTGTTTACTGACGGATCCTGCCGTGTGATAGGGAGCCATCGGAAATGGAAAGCTGCTGTGTGGAATCCCATACGACGAGTTGTGGAAGCCATGGAAGGGGAAGGTGAGTCGAGTCAGTATGCAGAAGTAAAAGCCATACAACTAGCCCTAGATATCGCCGAAAGAGAAAATTGGCCAGTATTGTATCTTTATACTGACTCATGGATGGTGGCAAATGCTCTGTGGGGGTGGCTGCAGCAATGGAAAGAGAGCAACTGGCAGCGCAGAGGTAAGCCTATCTGGGCTGCTACCCTGTGGCAAGATATCGCTGCCCGGGTAGAAAACCTGGATGTTAAAGTACGTCATGTAGATGCCCACATGCCCAAGAGTCGCACTACTGAAGAACATCAGAACAACAAAGAAGTGGATCGAGCTTCGAAAATTGAAGTGGCTCAGGTGGACCTAGACTGGGAACGTAAGGGTGAGCTGTTTGTAGCTCGATGGGCCCATGAAACATCAGGACATCTGGGGAGAGATGCCACTTACAGATGGGCTCGTGATCGAGGGGTGGACTTGACCATTGAGGCCATCACGCAGGTTACCCATGAGTGTGAGACCTGTGCTGCAATCAAGAAAGCCATGAAGGTAAAATCTCCCTGGAACAGGGGGAGATGGTTAGGGTTTCAATATGGTGAGGCCTGGCAAATTGACTATATCGGACCACTCCCAAAAACTCGCCAAGGCAAACGGTACATACTCACCATGGTAGAAGCAACTACTGGGTGGCTGGAAACATACCCTGTAAACCATGCCACGGCCCGAAACACTATCTTGGGCCTGGAAAGACAAGTATTGTGGCATCATGGTACACCAGAGAGAATTGAGTCTGACAATGGGAGTCATTTCCGAAACAATCTTGTTACCTCCTGGGCAAAGAGGCATGGTATTGAGTGGGTGTACCACATCCCTTACCACCCACAAGCCTCTGGGAAGGTTGAGAGGTACAATGGACTGCTAAAGACTATGTTACGAGCATTAGGTGCTGGGACGTGGAAACAATGGGACACAAATCTACCAGAAGCCACTTGGCTAGTTAACAATAGGGGGTCTGACAGCCGTGCTGGTCCTGCCGAAACAAAACCCCTACACACTGTGAAAGGAGCTAAGGTTCCCGTAGTGCATATAGGAAGGTGGATGGGGAAGGCAGTGTGGGTTGCTCCTGCCTCGGGAAAAGGCAAACCCACTCGTGGGATTGTCTTCGCCCAAGGACCAGGGTATACCTGGTGGGTCATGCAAAAGAATGGGGATATCAAGTGTGTGCCTCAAGGAGATTTGACATTGAGAGAAAAACTAATCTATAATCTAAGTTATATGTTGTAGGAAGATGCTGTAGGATCAACGACAGGTCAACTTTGCAAGGAGCCGGGCAGTGCAACAAGGACTTGAGCTAAGCTGGTGCTGGTGTCCAGACATCCAACTCCGCCTGCCTTGAGTGGCCACTTTGGCAGATGAAGACCTAATCATCAACAGTTCTTATGAACATTTTCCAAGAAAGACCTATGGAATGAAAAGATACACCTGCCTATCCTGTCCTGTTAAATCCTTGTCCTGTTAAAGTACAAGGGATAATGATGAGAATGCTTGTATGCTAAAGTATGGGGATCTGAGTGTGACACAAATGTTATGGAATAAGGGGTGGAGGTTGTACTGGGTCTGGCTGGAATGTTAACTTTCCTGGCAGCAGCCCATTCAGTGCCGTACTCTGTACTTGTAGCTGGAACAGCAGTGTTATCACACCAGTGTTGTGTCTACTGCTGAGCAGCAGTGGCACAGCATTGGGCCTTTCTCTAACCCTCTTAGGGGGTGGGCAAAAAGTGAGGAGAGAAACATCACTAGGGCAGCTGACCTAAACCAATCAAAGGGATATTCCATACCATGTGGTGTCACACTCAGCAATAAAAGGTGGAAACAGGAAGAAGAGGGGAGGGGTGGGCTCTCGTTGAGAAGACGTCGGTCCTCCTCTCGAACACCGGCTGCGTGCGTTGAGGCCTTGCTTCAAGGACGTGGTCAATCATCGCTCATTTGTGGGAAGTAGAGAGTAATTTCTTTCCTCTGCACTTCCATATAGCTTTCATTTATTTTGTTTGCTTGTTTTCCTCCCTTTTTCCCCTTTCCCTTTTATTTTCCCCTTAGTTAAATTGTTTAGTTCATGGTAGTCTTTATTTAATTATTATAATTATTTCCCTTTAATTAAATTATCCTTATCTCAACCCGTGAGTTGTTCTTTGCTTTACTTCTCCCCCTCCTTATCTAAAGGAGGGGGGAGTGAGAGAGCGGTTGTGGGGTTTAGCTGCCCAGCACGGTAAAACCACCACACCATATTAAATCTGTCTGTGAAGGTTCTGTTTGAAGTTTTAGTTCTGTGAGTAGTGTCATCAAAGTCAACAGGACTATTTTCTGGAATAAGCCATATTTACATCAGTAAGGGTTCGAGCCTTGAACAGGGGAATTTGGAATGACTGCATAAATGTTCAATGAACTAAAATACACATTTATGAAGAAGGGTAAATATCTACTTCTCACGTGATTCTAAAAAGTACATTAAAATGATAGATTAACAAAAATATTCAAATTTATGCAAACAAGGTATTTTATTAGTGTTATATCAGAATATAAATGGTGAAGATTTTCAGCTTTTTCTGGAATAAATAGTTGGATAAAGATACTTCGGTTCATAACTTTTTACAATTGCCTATTGTTAATGCTACTCATTATGCAGTAGGAGCTTATTGCACTGTGTAAGCTGGACTAGCCTCTGCAGTTGGGATCATCTCCTACATAGGAAATAATGAGTTTTCTATAGAAAGTGTTGGGCAAAATTTATTAATTTTCTACTGAATTTACCTTAGTAACATGGTTTTCCAGGGGTCTGTTTGTTCAGCAAATCTCTGTATTGCTCCACATTTTTCTTTTCTAAAGAAGTAGCAACATGTTCAAATCCATTTTTAAGCCTTTTATTATGACTTTCATATACAAATACCAAGCTGATAGCTGTGCAACTCTGTTGCTGCCCATGTAGTTATAGATTTTTGCTGGTTGTGGTTCTGGTTCCCGAAGAGTTGATTTAAATTAAATAGCCTTGACAAATATGATACAAGTATTTGGAGAATATAAGATAAACAGAGTTCTTGGTAGTAGGTACATTACAACTGAAATCTTAAATCTGTCTCAGTAGAATCTTCTTGATTTATTAAGCTCACACTAGAGCACGCTGCTCTGCTCCAAAAAGAGCACCTGCCCTTGTTTTGCTATATGGAGCAAGTAATTTATTCCAGCTCAGTTAATAATTCAGCTTATTTTCTTTGCTGTTCTCTGTACATTTACTTGCTGATACAGTGAGTGGAGAAGGACCCATGTAGTTATTCACTCTGTAGTGTTTCAAGCCTGCTTGACAAGGGGAAGGATGCTCTAAGAAGTTGAGGCCCTATGAATTTCATATTCAGATCCAAAAGGTACTCTGATGTGAAGATGGAGACCACACAAATAACCAAGATAAAAATTTACTCTGCAATAAAAAGGAATCAGTAACCAAATCATTCAGTCTTGTCTTACACACCTGCTCCTAGGGAAGCAACAACACTGCGGGGATGGACACCTGAGTTGTCCTGTGTAGGGCTGGTACCTGCTCAACCACAGAAAGTTTGTCTAAATCCCAGCTTGAAGTTCAATTCAAGGATTATGCTGTATTTCTGCAGTTCACATCGCCTCAGGTTTCTCCACAAGAAGGGAAATCCCATCCTTATGGGGCTAAAATTGTGCCCAAGGATGAAACACATGATCATGAATGTTATATTATTACTCTGCTGGTGTGTTTAACATATGCATTTAAGGCATTTGCAAAGAATTTGCATGTAACATATTTGGCATGGTTTCAGTGTCCTCATACTCTTACTCAGTTAAAAAAGAACATGAATTTATGTAAATCGCATTGTAGGTTTGCTTTCTTAAGACCGCAGGAAAAAAAAGTTTTGATGCCTCCGCTTTTCATGTATGTGTTTTTTGGGGGTGAGGTTTTTGTGTGTGTCTCCCACATATTTCAAAGAGATATCTGTCTCTCATTAGTCATAATATTCTTTCATTGGAAGCTGTATGTGGAATACCTTTATGAGCTTATAGTGTTGAACTGAGGGCTTCCCAAGGTTCTACGTGCTGTTATTTTGGCAACTGTCCAACTGTCTCATGTACCGTGCACATTTGCAGTAGACTATGAGATGCTATAGGAAAGGAATTACATTCAAGTTCTTCCCCATCTCACAAAAGTCATTTATGTGTCTGTTACCATTATAGCTCTTATAAGACTATTCTGTGTGCTTCAGAAAACAAAGTGAGTTATGCTGTTGTTGGTCTGTTTTTTCTTCTCCATCATGAAGCTCTCAATTTTCTCTCCTTGCCATTATTAAAGAATCCATAGATACACTTGATCCAGATTGACTATCAGTTGTTGGTTCCTTTACAGGAAGTCAGAAAAGGATGTTTTACTTACACTCTGTGTTAAAGGCAGAATGGTGAGAGCTATTTGGAAGTTTCGATGGCCAAGAAGAAAGGGAAAAATAGGAACTTCTGAATTAGCAAGGGAACATAATATGAGGATGTATGTGGTTATTAGGATGGTTTGATATTTATATCTGGGACATGAAAATAATTAATATTCTAACAAGTGTATTTAAGAATAGACCTGGATATGCCATCTGCACTGTCTAAGATAAGTAGATGAGACACACTGAAACAGGAAAATGGAAAAGCTCTCAGTTACTTGTCAGTTACTTGCTGTAACTATCTGAAAGAAAAATAGCTCTCAACATGCTTGTGATAACCAATTTTCCTACTGAAGTAGAACAAAGAGGACAAACAGAAAGGACTATGGAATGAACCTTCCACTTCATTTCCATGGAAACCAATAAAAACAACTGTTTGACTTGCAGCATATAATCTTCAAGATAGACAATTGCAGCCTGTGTGGTTTAATTTGAATGGAAGGTCAAATTCAGTATTTTCAGTTTAGGAGAACAATAATGAGAGAAATTTTGGTATTCTAAATACTAATTATAAACACTTCTTCACATACAATGCATAAGTACAAAAATGTTCAAAATATTATATTTGTGTTCCAACACAAATACTTTTTGTTTGTTTGTTTCTTGAACACTTGTATTGGCGTTGTAGAAACAAAATAATTCCCACTTGTATGATGAATTATTTTTCTTGATTCTGAAGGTGTGAAAAAAGATCATTCAAGTGCGAGTTTATGGTATAGGCTCTGGTTTACATGAAACACGGCACCAAATGTCACAAAACAAGGAGAATGAAATATAAAGAGTGTTGTTGTAGATACTTCTTAAAATTATCAGATTCTCTGCCTATGTAACACTTTTAACAAGTTTTGAAAATACTTCTGAAAGACAGACTAGCCAGGTTAACGCTAAGGCAAAAGCAGAAATTGATGGATGTGTCTTGTAGTGGCAGTGGAAACTGGGAAGGTTTTGGGAAGGTGGTTATTTTTATACAGACTTTTTTCGCACCTTAAATAGGAAGGTGCACTCATAAATATGAAAGGATAGCTTTTCGCTATTGCCTTTAACCAACATTCTCACAGACTTTTTACCAGGACTTTACCGTTTAGTACTATAAATAAACTCTTAGTGGTACAACACATTTTTGACCATAGCTGATTTGATTATCAAACCAGGTTGTATAGTACTATACCATAGGAAGTGCAAGGTTTGTTTGTGAACATGTTTCTTTTCAGATCAGGATGGAGTGAGTAAAGAGTGCCATATACAATTATTATTTTAGAAAATTTGACTACATCACAGTAGTAAAATGAATCTGCCTTCTCAACGAATGCATTATAGTCTATTCTATTTTGGAGAGTTTTTTTTTTCTTTCTTTTTTTCTGCAATTAACTTAGTACCTTGAACAAACAACTTGTTCTTTTCTACATCATATGCAGAAAATAATTCATTGTAACACTGAAATGCCTTATCTTCAGAGCAGAATATTATAATCCTATTCTATAACATTGCAAGAGTTAATGCATTCAGTTAGGCCAAGCTGGAGCTATACCTCTTGCCAGATCACACATTTCATCATGCCAGCCAAGAAGATAATTCAGTAGGATGATTTTTGCATACTAAGGTTCAGTCTAAGAACATTTTCACTCCCTTAAGTATTCAATTCATGCCTTGTCACTAATTATGAAGATTGAAAACAGATACCTTAAGCTCCTGGCATTTATCCAGTTCAGCCATTCATTTTGGAGCACTGAGCAGTGTGGGTTCTGGTAGGGTGCTCCGATTATTATTGAAATCCCAAGCTATAGCAGAGGTACTTAACGTTAATGTTAGTCACATGTAGAAAAAGCAATGTTTTCATATTACCTGCCTGAAAACTACAGGTGCATCAAATCTTTATGGACAATTTTCTCTTTTAGCAGAACAGTAATATGTTTAATAGTATTGTCGAACATAAAATTTTTGAAATATAAAAATATTTGAACATGATTTCTTTAATTTTATGTACCCCATATGTACATACATAAATACATAAACTGTCCTTTTTTTTTTTTTTTTTTTTTTTTTTAACTTCCTGACTTTCTGTAGTCAAAAGTTTGGAAAAGATGGTTTTACAATAAAATAAAAATTTGTAGAAAATGCAGATATAAATCATCAGAAACACTTTTTCATATTTTGATTTTTAGAATATAAGTAATAAAATACATTTTCAAATATTTTGAAAAAAAAAAAAAATAACATTGTTTTTAAATATAGGTGTAGTCAAAGGCAAGTTACTGTGGAATTTAGGCATTCTGTGACAAAATTCCTAAGTGATTCAGTTGTAGCAATAGATATATTTATGTGAGTGGTTATGTGAATTGAAAACAGAGTTTTTTGACCTGGGACTAGTTCTCCAGAGCAGTTTTACTTGGAAGATGGTGGGACTCTTATCCTTGGCAAAAGGCATAGGGCCATGCCCATGAATTTACTTTCTTGGCAATGATTCTTCCTGGTTATTTGAGCTGTTTGTCCTCAACATCCTGAATTATAAAATGGGATAAAACATAAATAGTACAATAGTTTTAAAGTCACAAGTTTATTTAAATAAATAAATAAATAATCAGATTGATGGAATTCCATGTGAATGCTTAATAATTACAGAATATCAATGTTAAGCTCACAAAATTCAGACGGGGTAGTTACAAAAATTGAAACAGTTAATTATGTAGTAAGGTACTCATGTTCTCCATTTTGTATTTGAAATGCAGTAGAGGTGCTTTGGGCTTTTTTTTAAGCATCTTCTAACACCTTATAATTAAAATTGAATCAGAAATACTGGAAGGCAAATAAGATTGAGGGAGAAGGTGTTAAACAATAACCCCTCCTCCAAGCTGTTGTTAAATTGTTTGTGTGTGTGCAAAAGTTGTATATGTATTCTGGAGAGTTATGTTTGAGTTACATTTTTTGCAATTCAGGTGACCAAAACAGTAAATATTAGGGACTACAATTTGCCAATAACAAGACAGATGAATCCAGATGTCATCTTACACGAAGAACTGAAATTTTGTCTGCTCGACTCAGTTTTATGCAGGTACTATGAGTTTGTTAGTTAGCTCGATTGAATGTCTTTAAAATCAGTGTAATAAGGCAGTTGCAGGACTTATTTTTGAGGAGACACAATGAGGAAGGAGGCTTTCTTAGTAGACAGCGAACATTTCAACGTAACAGCTATTGAGTGTTATTTATAGAATGGCTTTCTTTAGTCTATTATCAAGAATAATTTACAAATTTACTGGGAACAACGGGCAGTCAGCTTTGATTCCTGGCATCACAGGTGCAGCTACCTTTAGCCTACAACCTCAAGGGGCATGACAATTTTTATAGATAAGGAGCTTTACCCCCTGTTTTTCCTCCCTCTGATCCCTACACCCACCTAGGCTTCTTGGATGAGGGGGTGACTGGCAGTGAATGGGGGGGGTGGATTTTGCCTGTGCTAAAGCTCAGAACTTTTCGTTGCTCTAACCAGGGACTGTGTAGGACTTCAATGGCTATCTGCTGTTACCATGTGTTTTCTTAGTTTCACAGAATTTTCTTAGACTGTACACAAAACTGAGTCCTATGGAACTCTGCCCTTTTTCTCTGAAGAATCAAAGACTTTATGAACTAAGTTACAGACTTGTCATATCATGTATATTTTCTGCTTCTTATTTTAAAAAGCTGTGAGCTATTTATTTATAAATTATAGGGAAGAGAAACAAATAAACTTGCACAAATGTAAACCTAATGTTATTGAAGTCAATCACCCGAATCAAACTGATTGCAGTGGGACAAACTTTTTCAACCGATTTCCTTCAACAACTCATAAAACTCAAGTTAAATCTTTTTTTTTTTTTTCTTTTTTATAGCATAGTCATGTTTATTATAATATTCACAGTAACATCTTGAGTGCCTTGGAATTCTCAGGGTAGAAAAATAAAAAAGGGCTGCTTCCTAAATCACGCTAATTGTAATGCTTAAGCAGACAAATATGCTTAAAAGTAATCTGCCACAAACAATGTTTTCCCTTGTATGGCAGCCATCAAAACTCTAGCTGTTTCCTTGGTGTCTCTGTGACTGCTCTTCCTCTTAAGTAAAGAGGTGCTTCTCTCTTTTGGCAGGGCCATCACAGGAATTATACCTACCCCAATTTGACTTAATTGATTGTTCAGAGTTTGCAGTTCCACACTTGCATCCAAGACCCTGCGGAAATAATGATGTATTGAGGCATGAAGAGTCTTATTGATTTTGTGTAGGAGCCTGCATCTTACAGTCAGATCCTTATTTATTACTGTTTTCTTCTTTCTTCCCATATTTATGTGACTGTATGCAAATACTATTGTGTGCATTTGTATACGACGACAGCCAAAGAATTAGTAATGAGAAATCTTTTTCATGTATGATTGGCTTATTTTATTTTTGATCAGGTATTTAAAGAAGCATGCAAAACAAACAAAAACCTTCAGCAAAGAAAGTCATCAGAGATGTTCTTATAGGAGCATCAGATACTGACTGATCCTGAGCTTGAATTTGTTTACTTCTTTTACATTTCACACGTGAAAGGTTTATTTGAATGGTTTGAGTAAGGAAGATCTGTTGTGCTGGACTTTGATTTATACTAGCATAAAAGAGCTCCTAAGGTTTTAATTATCTTAAAATATTGTCATACTTACCCCACCCCCCAAAAAAAAAAAAAAAAAAAAAAAAAAAAAAAAGTAATCCTGTAAACAATAGAGTGTTTAAAAAAAGTTTTTACATTTTCAAACTGATACAAAAACAGCTGAAATTATTTTGTATTAATGGAGAAGGAAGAGAGTACACGATGTTTAGGAAAGTAATTCCCTGCCATACAAACCGTTTCCTGTGCCTCTGCCTGTGTTTGTACTTATGCTGCCTTTATACTTATGGCTAACATCCCCTGATAAGAAGGGTTAGCTAGAGTTGTTGAAGGCTCTGCATTGCTCATTCAGTTTCCTGAAAGGGGTAATGAAGAAACAGTATTAGTGGCCTGAGATGGATCCTAGTGAAAACACTTCTGATTCAGGATCCTAATTTTAAGACCCAAACCCTGGCAGAAGCAAGGAGGACCCTTCTCTGTCCTGCATCTTCTGATGTGAAAACTGCAGCAGGGCATCTGCAGAGGTAGATGTCACTTGCTGCAGATCAAATGCAATTCTGCAGTCCCAAATGAGCCTCTTTAGACTTTATCAGAATGAAATTGAAAAAAATGTATTTTATAATACAATTTATTTATGGAATCTAACTGGTTTTCTCATCCACTAAGGATGCTGTCCAGCCCAGACATAAAGTGCCCTTGTACAGTCTGTACAAGTTCTAACTGCATGGGTGAAGTAGGAGAGAACCACTAAGGATAATATTTTAAGGTGTAGAAAAGCATAGTATGTGCAGGAATGTAAATATAATCTGAAAATAAAAAGTGATGAAAATTAATGTAGAATATATTTATCATGTGTATGTTTAGACAGAAACTCAACCATATTCATATATTAAAAACTGGCTTATTGGAAAAGTAAGCTCTTTCCTTCTCATGTGACATTTTCCCCATTCTTTGTGTTCTGCAATTGTGTATTTGTACAATAAGGAGACAGGTACAGTTGTTTGTAGAGAGATTCTACTTTTATTTTGTCCTAATATTCAAATTAAGTCTCTGTTCTATTTAGCCAAACCTGAAGGACTTTTTCAGCCTATTCAAGTAATGAACACTAAGTCAAGCAAATAGTTTTTTTTTTTTTTTAATTATTATTTTTAATTTATATTTTTGTTGTAACTTTGGTGAAATACTATTTCACACACAAGATGATACCTTGTTTTGTCCAAATAAGTGCTCGCTCCCAATCACTTTTTCATCAGTTGCATCACTTCTAAATGTATTTCCATATTAACCTTATTTCACAGCAGCTATCAACAAAATTAAAGGCATAGATACTGAATGCATATAAGAAAAACTGTAGAGTGGAGATGGAATATCTGATGGAGGATGTTTTTCTTTTGAGCAAAGTTTTGTGAGCTAGGTTTGGTAGGTGGATAAAATTTGTTTGCATTGTTATATTCTTGGGTATGGTCTTGCTTCGCTGTTATGTAGACTAGATAACAAAGAGAATTTTGATGATAAAATAATATTTATTTCTGGGCCAGGAGGACAGTTTTGGGGAGGATAAAAGAAAAGCTAAAGCCAAAAAACAAAAACATACAAACAAAAAAACAGCAACAACAAAAAACTAACTCTTGAAATAATTCTCCAATTTTACAAAGATGCATCTTGTTTGTTGAATTAGAACAGCAGCAGATTTAGAACTTTAGATCTTCTTAAAGAAGTCTTAAACACTGCTGTTCCTAAACTTCCTGTGATGAGCCCTAGGAAGATTAATTTTTTTGTACTAATAGGTCTCCACTACTAGATGCTCCAAATCTTTCCACTGGGATGCAAATTTACCTAACTAGGTAAAACATGGCTAGTGTTACTCATCTTCATTTACTGTTGAGTGTTTCAGTAAGTACATAAAAGACTTAAAAATAAAGTTAGTATTTTTACATTCTATTTTGATATGTCCATTAATATTTTATAAATATATTTAAATAAAGTAAACCATATTTAGAAATGCATAAATAAATGTGTAGTAACTTGGTGACTGGGAAGTTGTATTATTATATAGGTACAATACAATATTCATTTTTTATTTCTATAATAGTGAATCCGAAGAAGCAAAGAAACAGAGGTTTAAGTCTACATAATTTAAATACTTTTCATACTTGTTAGACTTTACATCTTGTTTTTGGGAAGCTTCCTTATTACGTGAATAATAAACATGTTTTATCAAAGAATATATATGTTAGATAATTTTATATCTTACTGTGAGTTTATTCTTGCATATTGATTTCTACTGCTCATTTATAAATGAGCAGAATGTTCTTTGGACTCCCTTAAGTCTATGGAGATACTGAGGTATTTGGGTTGTGGCTATGTCTTTAAAAATTCAAGAAAAAAAAAAAGCCATTGATGATCATGGAAAGACAGTTCTCTTTTAGTCTCTGTTACAATTCCAGCTTTATTGGAGCCAACTTGTAGGCACTCTTCTCTCCCAAGTTCACACTTGGAACACTGAAACAATCTGGCTTCCTTAGCTATGAACTTCACCCATCTCACCCTTTAAAAATGCCCTTGAAGGTACTACAGATTCCCTGAGAGGATCTCTATACAGTTCACCTGATGTGTATTTGAAATTCAGAGTAGACTTCTTTGTTGTCAACATGTATTTTGGGCATAGTCAAAACTGTGGCCACGTTCACTGTGTAAAGTCCACTTGCAGAGTAATGGTTTGTATGGTAGTAAATTGCAGATCCATATATCCATATGCAGGCTGGGATCTCGGTTGTCCGAGGCAGAATACAAACAAATAGCAAAGACGGAGACTAAATGTTCCATCCTGAACAGATGAATGAACAGCAAATTAAGTGTGGAGCAATTGTGAGAACAAAAGGGAGCAATATGTTTATACACTTCGTATAAGCTTTTTTTTCTCTATGACAGCCTGTTTCCATGCTGTCACTCAGTACCTTTTAGGATTATTTTAAAAGACTTTTTTTTTTTTCTTTTTTTAAATTGTCTGGCCTGTAGGCCTGTCAGCTCCTCCTGAAAGTATGCATGAGAATGGCATTCCATCAATGCCTTTTTCTTCTTTCATACAGGCTTTCTTAAGCTGCAGTTTCTGGAACCAAGCAATTTATTTTAGAATTACGGCTTTAATTTAAAAAGAAAATCAGTAGGATTCTGTTTCCTTTGGCATGTGTGAAGGATTTAAAACATTATCTCACTGTGCCCTCTAGGCTCAGAAAGCAAATTAAAAGAAGTCATTATTAAAAAAAAATATTTTGGAAACTGACCTCTTGTACTTTAGTGTTCAGAGCTTTCAATACTAAACTTCTATAAGAATTATTAAAATTTGAGTTGCCAAAACAAAAGTTATTCTTGATAAGTCATACCTCTGTGATGAAATATACCAGCAATTTTTAGTTGATGTGTAAAATGAAGCAAAAGTGGAGTTAGGAAGAACTTCTATTCCCTTCTATGTGCACTTCTCACAGGAGAATGCATATCTAGACATGAAGTGTATGAGACAATATGAAGATAAACTAGTGCATTTATTTATTACTGCTGCATTGCTCTTTTACTTCCTTTCTTGTAATGTACTAATACACAACAGTCTTCCTAATTGTATATAAAAGTTAAAAAATATTTTCTTTAAAAAAAAAAACAACAAACTGACCTAGTCTTTTCTATAGCAGGTCTTCTGCATGCCGCTCATAAATAGCAAGTGAATAAATGAAAAGAAAATGGAATAGTTGTGAAAAAGACAGTTCATTCAGAAAATAAGCCAATTTATGTGAAATGAATGATTCTTCAAAACACAGATCTTTTAGTTATACACAAGTGACACATTTATGTTTGCTTCTGTATGTAACTCATTACATCTGTGAATACAATGCCTAAGTGGCAGAGAGTAACCATGAAGGAGCAGCGGAGACAAAGTGTTAGGGACTGACCACAGCCTCCATTCCCCATTCCCCTGCGCTGCTTGGGGGAAGGACGCAGAAGAATGTGGATTGGGGAGAAGGTATTTTTAGTCTGTTTTTAGTTTCTCACTACTTTAGTCTGCTGGTGATAGGCAATAAATTAGATTAATCTCCCTCTGCTGAGTCTGTTTTACCTGTGATGCTAATAGCTGTGATCTCCCTGTCCTTATCTCAACCCTTGAGCCCTTTTCATCATCTCCCTCTTTTCCTTGGAGGAGGGGGAGTGAGAGAGTGGTTGTGGTGGAACTCAGCTGCCCAACTGAGTAAATCCACCACATCTTTGAAAGGCTGTGGTGATCAGGGAAGATGCTTGATGACTGGAGAAAGGCAGAAGTCACACCTGTCTTCAAGGAGGATGCAGGGAAGTTGGGGCTGGTGAGCCTAACTTCTGTTCCTGAGAAAGTTACAAAGTAAATCCTTTTAGAAGCCATTTCTAATCACATGAAGCATAAGATAATGACTGGAAGCAATCGGCATTGATTTAATGAGGGCAAACCATGGCTCACTAACTGCCCTTTATGATGGCTGGCTCTGAAGGTAGTGAAAATGGATGCTGTTTAACTTGATCTTAGCAAGACTTTCAACAGTGTCTCCTATTATTCCTATAGCCAGATTTGTGAGATATGAACTAAAAAGGTTGACTGAACCACGAGGATCAAAGGGTCGTGATCAGTGGTACAAAGTCTAGTTGGGCTCCAGTGACTACTGATGTCCCTCAGAGACTGCAGCTAGAGGAAGTACTGTGTTAATGTCTATATTAATGACCTGGAAAACAGGGTGAACTGCACTCTCAGGAAGATCACAGAGGAACATTTACAGACAGGACAAATTAGCTGAGAGAAGCTCAGCAAAGCCACATGCTAAGTCTTGTCATCTGGGATGGAATAATGTACCATGCAGCAGTACAGGCTTGGTGCCAGCAGGACAGAAAGCATATTTGCAGAAAAGGTCATGGTCGTCCTGGTAAAGCAAGCCATACAAAAAAAACCAACCATATTCTGCATTGTGTTGCAGGAAAGTAGCCAGCAGGTTGAGTGGAATAAATTTTTCCTTCTAGTAAGCACTTGTGAGATTGCATCTGGAATATTGTGTCCAGTTTGATCACCCCAAGACAGGAAAGATGCTGACATACTGGAGGGATTCCAAGGAGGAGCTATGGAGATCGGAAGTATTGGAAGTACATGGTGTATAAGGGAAGGTTAAGAGATTTTTTTTTTTTCTTTTTATACGCTAAGAAGATAAGGCCATTTTGGAGTTCTTACTGGTGTCCTGCTGTCTTAAGCTACTTAACGAGAGAATATGGAGAAGAATATGGAGAGGTCCTATCCTTCATAACTAATTCTACAGCTCTATAACCAGTACTTAAGATAAGTTAAATGATAAAAAGTGGCATTAATATAAAACAAATAGAGTATTTTTATCTTAAAATCTCCTTTATTTATTGAATGTAGAGCTTTTGTTGTATTTCTGAGCAACTAGATAGGAATTCTGAAATGCAGGATTACCAGTATATTTCTGACAGAAATGAGGAAAAGCATATAGGAAAACTCCTGTTAGGAGCTCCTGAGTTTTCTTTTCTGGCTTCTAGAAACGGGCTGTATTCAAAGTATTATGGATAAGCATTGCATGTGTTTCTGTTTTCAGTTTATCTGGATTGAGCACCACTGTCAAAAAAATGGGGATTTATTCATTTTAACAATTGCTAAAATATCAGTAGAGCTTTTTGTATGACAACTATTTTTACATAAGAACATGTTACATTGTTCAGTGGAAGCCATGTTCTGCATTTTTATTAAAAGAATTCATGCCTTTATTGGAAGCAGAGCCAGGACCTTAATATAGCTTTGTCATTTTACTATACTGTTTTTCAAATAAAAACAAAAACATATGCTTGGTTAACCTCATAGTGAGCCTGCATTAAGCATTCATAGTCATTAATATTTGTAGCAGTAGGCATATTCTGCTCCTAGTAGAAATTTATGAATATCTGAAGACATAAATAAATATACTTGTAATGGTAGTTAAGACTGATCTGGGTTTTAAAGGAGGATGTTTGTTTATTATTTTACTTTTTAAATCCATTGAGCTCTCTCATCTGGGCAAAATACTCCAATGCTGTTCATTTGCCAAGAATTCTGAGCGCCAATGATATAACAAACACAAAACAAAGGTTTATATGAAGAATAAAATGCTTTCCATAAGATTTGTGCATGTATCTGTTCAACTGCAGCAATTATACTGCACTGAGTCTCCAGCCCTTCACATAACTATGCAAATTAAACTGTTTTTTTTTTTTTTCCTAGTGCACCTGAAGTACATGAGCAATGATGTCTACTAACATTGTATCAGTAAGGGAGTATAAACTGCATTTATGCCAACTAAGAAAAATACTTATTTATAGAACTTCACTGATAATTCTTCATACTAAAGTGGTGGAGACATAAATTTTTATATGCTGTTAACTGCAACATCAACAACATCCCGATAAACCATATGGGGCTTTACTATCAAGACTGTTAAAATTATAGTCAGGGGTATGTTGATAGATGTGTTGTTGCTTTCTACTTAGAGATGGACTGAAGGAGGTGACCCATCTGTGGGATTCATTGTAAGACTTCGGCACAAGACAGAGGATCAGACTGTAGCTATAATTTTACTTCCCATTAGCTGTCAGTTGGAAGTCTGATGGGAAGATGTCCTATTCACAGATTTCTTTATAAAAAGGACCTAAAATTACATATTTGAGCACGTTCAGCTGACAGCCTGTGCTTTGCTCCACATGAAAATAATGACATGTTGGAGGGGAAACAAATACTTTGCGGACTGTGAAACTTAGTTACAATATGAGTGAAGGGAATTTTTCTTATAATATTCTCTCTGTGGGGTGAGTATAGTTTAAACATAGATGAACAAGAAATATTTTTATAATTATACATATCAAGGAACTAGTCTAAAATTAAACAGCACATAATAATTATTTTTTACACCTTAATTCTTCAGAATTCTGCAATGTTCAGTTGCAGTAGTTTGCTTAAAGCATTTGAAAGTGAATGACTTCCAGACATGGCAGTCAGGGTGTGGTGTACCTGAGAATGCTCTAATAACTTCTTATTTCACAAATCACAAAGTGATTGATTGACTCAGCTGTTTTGCAGTTATCATCTAGGGGGGAGTTAGTCGATGGGAGGATTTTGAGCTTGGCAGGTGATTTTCTTATCATGCTAAGTCCATTACATTCTGTGTGAACTGGCAGCCTCTCAGACTTTTTCAAGAAGAATATGAAGTTCTTTTGCTGAGCAGTTTTAGTCACAGATGCAAAAATCCTGCTGTACAAATTCAGGGCAGTTATCTTTGAGTTACACTGAGAGATGGGTTCAGCTGGCTCTGACATGGATGTAATCTGGGGGAATGGAAAGTTTTTCTGGATCAGAGAGAATTACATTTTCAGTAGAAATGACAAAGAATCTGCTCCATGTGAGAAATGTAGATTAAAGTTTGTTTATTACATTGAGCTATAAAAAGACTTAGACTTGACATAGAAATATATGATGGTTTTCAGTGATCTTTACAAAGAGACTCACACGGACTACGAAGACAAGGTGGATCAAGCTTTGTGTGTTTCATTTTGCTCAGTCCTGGGAGTAGTACTATTTGTAGAGTTTAAAGGCTCTGAAAAAGTGTATCAATTCCTGACTATAACCTACAAATTAACAAACCAATTGTGGATTGCCGCATAATTAAGAAGGTTTTTACAATGATTGCGTTTGATGTAGATTTTACATGCTTTCTAAATCTTCTTTTTTAATAACTATTAGGGGTACCTGTGTAATTATGTCTTCTAAACACTACAAATCTACATTGGAAAAATTAACCTGTTTCCCATATTTTTTTAATTTAATTGTATTTTTTATTTCATTTTTTTCCCTATGTATTTTCTATATTTTATTTCTATATTTTTTTCCAACACATCTCCTTACTAGCTATTCAGGCCTTTGTTTAACATTTAGTCTTACTTTCGTGACCAATTATTATCTGAGGAGTAATTTAAGACCATTATTCGTGAAACCTCTTAAGCAAAGGCAGTGTGCTCATGTGCTCTTTTTGAAGGCTGCCTTAGAACATGTATTGAAAGGGAGGATAAGCTTTCATCAGAAGTTATTAGAGCATTCTCAGGTACACCACACCCTCATCCATGGATGCTGATTCGAACCGAAATGTTATTGTGTCCCTGTATGTTCTGCATGTTCTAAAGAACTAAAAAGCTGAAAAGAAAACACATTGTCATGATTCCTTCTCCTAACTTGTATGCTGTTTAAATAGGAACAGGATGTGGCATGTCCAGCACAAGGGAGACAATGAGCATATGTGGAGACAGTGAGCATATGTGGAATCTCCTTTGTGCTATTAAATAGCAGTTCACTAAATCTAAAATGAGAGCTGATAAATTTTCAGATCTGTGGGAGTAGAATATTAATAGTCATTGAAGAATGCAATGTCAAGGTACTGAACCAGCTTGCCTTGATGATCCTTATTTGTCATCTAAAGGACTTCAGAGCCACATGGAAAACAGTAAACAATGAATGGAAACTACAGTTTTACAGAAAACATGCTCCACGGTATACAATAACAAGAAAAAAAATGCAGCACTTAGAGAACTTTACCTCTTTAATGACAAATCAGTGATATTTGACAGTTAACTATACTAGCAGAGGTTCTTTTCTAGTAAAGCAGCCACAAACATGTTTAGCCTTAGCCCAAGAAACATTATTCAGTGATTGTCTAAGTAATGCTTGTTAACAATCTTAAACTATTTCAGAGTTTGTCCCCTATTTTTTCATTCCTGAATTTATATGAATAGTCCTTTCTTTATGCAATACAAATTTTGTGTATGAAATTTGAATGCAAGGATTTTGAGATTTTAGGTGTACAATTTGTACATTTACACAAATCAGTTCTTTGAAAACTACAGATACTTGAAGAAACTTTTTAAAAAAGATTTCCTCTTCCTGTATATGCGAAAGTGATAATATTTCATTTTCGTGTATCAGATCAACCTTTTCCTACAAAATAGTTTGCTCAATAGAACATTTGTGCATTTCAGATTAGAGGCATTTTAAAAAAAATGCTTTGACTGTGTCTGTTAATCAGTCTTTGCTCACCTTTTTCTGAATTCTGTGAAGTAACGAGGATCTCGTTTTTAGGAAAGTAGAAATTAAAGTTATATAAAAAATAAATCTATCCAGCTTATTCAAATCTCTATTTCCATTTTAAAAAGTTGTCTTATGAATTCCTTATTCAGTCCATGTTTTGTTTGTTTTTATATTTACAAAATATTTGTAAATGTCTCTTGGATTAGTATTAGAAATGAGTAACTGTAAGTGTATTTTGGTGTGAATCTTTAATTTTTTTGACTTTTACTTGAAAATAGTATATGTTATTCTGTTGCTAATATTTTGTATATTTATTATATAGATTAGATTTTACCCATTTAATATCAACATTTCTCTCATGTTATAGTTATTGTGTATGTAGCTCTCTGAGGGAGGCAGGAGCTGTTACAGGTGGGAACAAAGCCCACAAATGTCTGTTTCTGAGGTAGGAAGGAAACAGATATTTTCCAAATGCCAGGATATTGTCTCCAATATCTACTCATTTTTTATTTAGAGACTTTATCCAAATGACACTCAAAATGATATATCCTAAAAAAAAAAAAAAAGAGAGAGAGAAAAAGATGTTACAGTTTGTAGTGAGAGAGCAAAGTTCTTTTAAGAGAAGGCAGTGAATGTTTATGGTAAATGTTTATGCATTTTTTGAGTGGGTCTTGATATTTCACTGAGAACTGTTGTGTGCTTAACATCTGAAAGTCAACACAGGGGTTTAGTTATCAAAATACAGTCTTGAGAAGCTACATTTTTACATAAATTAATAGAACCTTAGTAAACTGTTCTCAAGAGGATTAGGTTCCTTCAATAAGCGGCCATCCATGAATCCATGAAAATTGGTTTATTCATTGTCTACCTACTGTTACTGACCTTTCTGAGTGAAATGAAAGGGAATCAAAAATTCATTGATTACTATTTCAATGAGCATTATCTATACAGCTGAAAACTAAACAAAATCTGAAAAATGAAATTGTCCAGAAGTTAAAGTTCATGAAATATCTTGCCACCTTCCATCACTTCCAAAGATGAAGACATGTGCCTGACTTTGTGTTCACACCTGGAAGGCCATAGAATATAGTTTTTCCAACTCAATTTCTCTCTCTGTTTAAAATTAACCAAAACAAAATTGGAGCTAGTTTTCCACATAGGGAGCGATTTGGGAAAAAAACAAACAAACAAAAAAACAGCCAGTATATAACAGATATATTTTGAAAGAAGCTCCATTTATGAACAGAATAGTTTCCCTGCATCTAAATTATTTTCATGTCCTGCATCCTTGACTTTTTTTTTCTTCAATCTTTCAGTTTAATAGTCTTGGATATTTCTTGGTATGCAGGATAATCTCAAGTTTTTCTGAAGTACTGGAAAGTCCAAACTGCCTGATTGTGGTGGCTGTTCCATTAAAAGAAAATTATCTTTAATGCCTCAGCAAATATCCCTGTAAAATGAATAAACTGATTTCAGAATGAGAGCTATTTAAAAAAAAATATGCTTACCTTTGTTCAGTGGTAATTCTGTCTGCAGTAGAGACCTGTGCCTTTGCAAACATTGTTTGGCAATGTAGCATTTGGCTCCTCTGGTGTATTTGTGAATACAAAAATATTCTGGGAAGTTATCAACTAATAGCATATCAAGCCTCTTCAATGTAAGAGGAGAAAATAGAAGGGAAATAATACATGTTTCTGTTAAAATTACTTCAAACATTTTCAGTGGATCTTCAGAAATTTTTAGAGACTTATTTTAATTTTCATTTTAACATTTTATAGCATATCTTTTTTCTTTTCCTGTTGTTGATTACCCCTCACTTGTGGATGTTTTAATAAAAACGCTGATCAGAATAGTGGTAAATTCAAGCTATAACATTACATGTATATGCAGGTCCCTCATAACCTTACGTGACTGTTAGACTCTCACATTGTTTGTAGATCTGCCCCACTTGTGCCATTCTTTAGGCTTATTCAGACTCTGCATATGCCTGAGAAAATGAGTGGAGGAGGAGAATGGAAGGGATTTAATTATACTTCCTGTGTACATCCCCTGATCAGAACTAATCCACTGAAGCAACACTGGAGAAAGAGAAAGATTGTTTTGGATGGTGATTTTGAGCTAGCATGTCTCTGTGATACTGTTAGCAGAGTGATTGCTTGTTCAGAAAAGTGTCTGAAGGCACAGTACATCCCTAAACCTTGTTGGCAGTAGACATTTTCTGAATATGTACTAAAGAACTCTTGCTGAGATAATGATTCTTTTTTGTTCAGTAGTGTTTCAAAATTATTGATGAAAGATGTTTTGTAAGGAATATAAAAGGGAAAATGGTTTGATCCACTTTATAATCTGTAAATGATATAATGGAACAAACTAGTTTTGTTTGGAAGTAGTAAATATAGGAATCAGCATCAGAAAAATCACGGACACTTATAGGCAAGGCAAAAATGATAGAATAGGTCTTTACTATTTACTAACTCATTACATTATTGTATTACAAGCAATCATATTCTGGGACAATATTTATATTTTTAAGAGTTTTAGTGCTATGTGCACTTTCACCCTTCACTTGCAAAAGTAGGGCAGGTTAGATAGCCTAGAGTCATAAGATAGAGTCTTATCTGTTGGGATCATTTCAGGATATCACCTAGTTCGGCTATCTCTGTACAACACTGAGGTCTACATGTTCTGTTTCAAGTGAAGATCTATGTTTTCACTTTGAGTTTCCAATTTAGATGTGTTCAGAACCAAACAAAATATTTGCATATATGGGAAATGAAACTTCAAAGATTTAAAAAGGTTCTAAGGGATGTTTGTACTTACTGCGTGGATCTGATGATAGCAAACTTGTTTTGCAAGTATACTGAATAACTCCTGGAGAAATATGCTAGACCTTTTAAAAAAAAAGGTATACCCAAAAAAGGAATTTGCAAGCAGCCATGAATTACATACACTAGAAAACCCACAGTTTGTGGTTTGTGCTCAGTCCAAATAGTGTGGAGTACTATTGTTTCATTCAATTACATACTATAAATCATCCAAACATCAAACCTCACTATTAAGTAGGAAAATACTCACTGCTATACTTCTATAACCCTAGAGGGTTAATTGTACACCTCAAAGTATTTGGACCTCTCCAGGGATCCCTCACAGTCACCAGCAGACACCAGAAGATACTCCTGCTTCCACTGGCCCTGTAATATCCACTGCAGCCCCAGATAGGCAGGAGGAGTGCTGAGTCTTGGTTAGGCTACTCTGGGGTGCAGTTTGTAGAGTTTAGATGCACTTAGGTAAGGGATATTTTGTTATCAAATTGTTTATAAGCTACATAGATGACAGGAAAGAAGTTGCAGTTAACCTTGCCTTGTGTCAACTATCTGTTCCTTCCTCATCAAGCTGACTTAATGTCCATGCTGTCAAGGTGGCAGTCAGGGTTTTACTCTTTCTGTCTGCTTGCCTTAAACCTCCAATTACACTTTATCAGTAAAGCTTGGAAGCTTTTGCCAGAGAAGTTAGGAACTACCCATGGTGGCATTTCATATTTCATTTTAGGATAGCTTTCATTAGATATACACATCCTATAGCAATGTGCACTTTAAAATTGTCTTTGATACAAAAATATCTGTAGGATAACTGAATGATAGATTACAACATTTGATTGATAGCAGACATATACCAGGCTGTGGTGACCTATTTATATTTTTTTCCTCTCAGAGCATAACAGGAAAATACAGTAGCAGGAACACAGGAAAACAAACAAACAAACAAACAAACAAAAACACAACAGTAGCAAGTGTTGATGATAATATGTTACCCTGTACAAAATTACTTGTTTGTGTACTGCATAATATTAGGATGATTGATTCTGAAGAATTTACACAGACACTTTAGCATTTTGGGTGGATTACTGACTAAGTGTACTATTAAGTATCGAATCGTTTAACCTATCCCTTTGTTGGCATAAGATTTTCTTTAGACTCTAATTTCTAATAATCTGAAGAAGTAATTTAGTTCAACCATGTAGACTGTTTTCCACAAAGGGTCTATGTGCATCATCATACCTGAGTAGAAGATTTTTTCCATGAAGATAGGCTGCACATTTAATGTACAGTTTCTGTATTGCGAGAGTGCATGCATTTAATCACAAGATGAGCACTGATTCTTGATGGATAAGGCTACGGTGATGGTGTTGGGGTTACATTAATTGTTACGTAAATTAGCATTAATTGCCAAGGGGGGGTTATGGTCACTCGAAAACTTTCAAGATATGACAGAAACCCAAAGAACAGATGGAACAGAGATCATCTGCCTGTCTTCAAATTCATGCAAGATAGCAGTAAACTATACTTGGTTCAGAGTTAGTTGGGATGGAGTTAGTTGCAACGCCTATCTGTCTGCACCTGCCTCAGTGAGTTAGGCCCCATGCACTTACTTCCTTGAAGGATGTGTCATCACTGTGGAACACCACCAGTAATGTGTTGCTAACACAAAATGACAAAATGCTATTGATGTCAGATGCCAAAAACAAGAAGATGACACCGAGCTGTTAATAAAGCAGCGTGCTTTTGTGATGCAGTCTAGCTCTTAGGATCAAATGGATGAATAAATATTAGTACCATTTGAAAATCTTTGCCCAAACATGTGTTTTTAAGAAATCTAACCTATTGTATTAAAATCCGTTGCAGGGAATTGGTTAATAACCTCATCACTTCAGCAACACACACTTAAGTTCAGATTCATTTTAAATTTACCTTTTTCTAGTTTCTAGAAAGAATCAGCAATAGCACAATTATGAGTTTTTTTTAAGGCTATCATATTTCATGTCTGGCAGTAGAAAGTGTTCTGCTTAAGTCATCACCTAATTCATCTGTGTTGTTTTTTTGTTTGTTTGTTTATTTTTTCCCATTTATTAGCATGCCTTGTAGTTCAAATACATAAGAAGATGCTATCTCTACAATCCAGCAAGATTTCCTATACATTTTAATCTCTATTATTTTCTTTTGTATCACATTTACCTGACTTCATATACAGCATTGTAGACAAAGTTTTTCCTGACCATGGACTTTATATCCACAGAGTTGGGAGTCTGATTATAACATGTGTCATACATGTGTCATAGTGGGAAGTGTCATGTGTCATAGTGGGAAGTCCCAGAGAATTTCAGGATTTCTGCACTTCTGTATGTGGACTGCAAACCTTGGGCCTGGATATTATCAGATACTTTCCCTGGATCTGGCTTTGAGAGTTTAGAAATTTTCTCTGTCTTTGAGAGTTTAGAAATACTGTTGTCAGGCTGTAGCTAGTTCACATTATTGAGCTAATTTTGTTTGGTCTGTTTTCATGCTGACTAAACACTGCTGAAAAGAGAGTTAAGTGGCTTATCAGCTAATTTATTTTCCCTACTTCTTGAACTTTCTAGATTATATGTTGTGGCATAAGTATTTAGCTAACGTTGATTACATCTAAACCTCAGTTATGTGTATTTTTTAAAAACACTGTTACACATTTTCTTCGTAAACAGATTCCCTGAAATGGTTTATATTTATTCTTTTATACATTAAATGTTCTTTCTTCCCAGTCAGTGTGGGGAGAAATGTTGTAGCACTAAAAGCCCAATTTCCTTCTGCTTTTGTACGTGAAATCCGTTTGCTTAGTAGGATTCCATCTAAGTATAGAAACAAGAACAGCGTGCTAGGGAATGCATGCACCTAACAGAGACCTGAAAGCTTCCATCCTTGAACTTTGATAATGGCAAATGATCTTAATGATCTTACTTTGCTGTATCTCATGCAAGAATTAGAAAAAAAATGAAAATAAAAAAAAGACCTTGCTCACTTTATGCTTAATTGATAATGGCTGTCCTATTATTTTAAATTGGTATCTCTATGTTATATTTGCTTGAAGACATAGAAGGCAGTGCTGAACTTTGCTGCTTTACTTAATCTGCTGTGAGCTTTTCTGTTGACACAGTTGGAATATGAATTGAAACATAACTCCTTGCTTGGATCAGAAATGTGCTGCAGTTTACAAAAACTAGCTCCATGTGTTCTGCTCTGTACACAGAGCTTTGGTCTGTCCCTTTGTAAGCCCACTGCAATTACTGGAGCTACCCAAGGGGTGACACCACATGCAGCTCAAGTAAAGGCTTTGATTCCACGCTCTCCGTTCTGTCTGATGTTTGGTCAAATGGTGTACTATATTAGATTTTTGTTTTAATTTCCAGTAAAAAGAAATAACAAAAATCAGTTTGTTTCTAGTAACACTAACTACCATGCAATAACAGAGGTGACTTTAAATGTATTTTAAATTACCATTTCAGAACCAGCATTTTCATCACTTCAATTTGATTTCCATAACTTGTTTTTTAAAGGTTCCCTCTCACCATTCACAGTCAGGACTGATGAATATATAAGTAGTCTTTCCTTAGCAAGTAAAGGAAACACTTCTGTTAATCAAAGTATATTCTTTTTGTTTGTTTGTTTGGTTTAAATTATTATTATTATTTTTACTATGCCTACATTTTGTAATTTTTTCAGATTTCCAGAGTATTCTCTAGGGTCATTCTGTCAACAGGGATGATTATTATGTGCACTATAATTGGGTGTGTGATGTTGTACTGTAATTTTCCACAGAAAAAAAAAGAAAAAAGGAAAGTATCAATAGCAATGTAAAGCAGATGGTTAGTTCATACTATGTTATTCATTAAGGATTATCTAAATTTGTGGCATTTATGAAGGACATTTGCAGGAATCCAGAGCATTCAGCAGTTTCCGAGGGATACTATACATTGATGGTTTGAAGCAAAGTAATTGACTTCTGAAATCACTTAACAGGCTGTTTATTTCTGGCTGAGAATACATTTTACATTGGTAGAGCTAAGCCATCTCTGTCTACTCTTAATTATAATAATATCAATAAAACTCTTACAGAATGAAGAAAGGATGCAGGATGAGGAAGGTAAACTTGAGAACTGATAGGAATAAGCCATGGTATTATTAGTATTATAGTATTAGTGTTATATACTAAAGGATTAATAGAATAAATAGACATACATTTGGTGTTACTGTAGTGTCTACTAGAAATTGTGGAGCATGTTTTCATCTCAGAGAGAATAGGTAAATCCCAGACCTCAACATAGAAAACATGCAGGAATTACCCTAATGTTCATAAAGTTATGAACTTGTATCTCTTGCTGTAACTGTGAGTAGTTGAAGGTTCCTGCATTTGATTTACATGGGTGTAGTTTCAGTAACTCTGATAGAATGTGTCATGGTTTATTTTACTAGAGCTTAAGAAAATAAATGCATTCTTTCTGTTTTTTGACATTTTTTACCAATGCTAGATCAGTTAAAAATGAATTTCCAAATGCACCTCATTGTACATTGTACTGAACTGCTGAAGGGAGAGCAGGTTACTGATTTTAAAGACATTTAAAAACTATTCATTCATGCCCCTTTAATGCAAAAGATGCACAACAGTATTTGGAATGTAGAAGGCAGCAGACATCTAGGTAAATGAGGTCCAGCCACTACAGATTGTTAAGAGCCCAGTGCTGATTTTGGTAGACTCTTTAGCCTCCTGTCCTGATTTCAGTTAGGACAGAGTTAATTTTCCTCCTAGTAGCTGGTAGGGTGCTATGTTTTGAATTAGGATGAGAAGAGTGCTGATAACATGCTGATGTTTTAATTGTTGCAGAGCAGTGCTTACGCCAAGCGAAGGACGTTTCAGCTTCTCACTCTGTCCTGCCAAAGGGCAGGCTGAGGGTGCAGCAGGAGCTGGGAGGGGACAGACCCAGGACAGCTGACCCAAACTGGCCAAAGGGGTATTCCATACCATCTGACGTCATGCTGAACACTATATAGGGGTGGCTAGCTGGAGTAGGGGGGCTGGCAGCTTGGGGATAGGCTGGGCATCGGTCAGCAGGTGGTGAGCAGTTGCATTGTGCATCACTTGTTTCGTACATTTATTTATTATTTATTATTTTCCTGTCTTAATAAACTGTCTTTATCTCAACCCACAGGCTTCACTTTCCCATTTCTCTCCCCCATCCCAGAGAGGGAGGGGGGAAGGTGAGTGAACAGCTGTGTGGTGTTTAGCTGCCGGTCAGGTTAAACCACAACACCCCCTCTTTTCATAATTTAGTGACAGGAAAAAAAAAGAAGAAAATACCAAAATGCTTAGGAGAGCCTTTTCAAATTGTCACATGACGTGCTAATATTCAGCCAGTATATCCTGGGTTCCTAAATCCATTGAGCTGGCCTTACTTCTTAGTGCTCCAGAAGCTACTTGTCTCCTTGATTTCTTAATAACTTTTTTTTTTTCTTTTTTTTTTTTTTTCCTGACTGCTTTCTAAGCAAACTGTTTCCTCAGTTTAAGCAGTCACTCCCACAGTGATCTGAACTGTCCCCAACGATACTTGCAGCCAAACATTTTCCTGTAAGAAGATTTTGTTCAATAAAATACCAAACACTGTTGAATATGTGTGAGTAATACCACTGCTTTAGTTGCTGTAACTGTATTGCTTCCAGTTATAGGTTTGAGGAAATTTAGAAACCTTCACTACAAAATTTACATAGCAATACATCAGCTGTGGTTCTTCTAGATTCTCCGTGGGATGCTCATAATAAACTAGGTCTTTATAACATCAATCCCACCTATAATTCAAGAAGAAATAAAATGAGAACATTGTTAATAAACTGTTTTTTAATGTTTTTATAACACTGATTTCTATATATGACTATGGCTTTTGGTGATTATACTGCAATACAGAAAGGACAAAAATAATTTTTCATGCACTGAAAGTTATTTGAAATCATTATTTCAATAAATATTTTCAGATATATTCATTTCCCTTTATTTTGCATCTTTAGATGAAAAATCACTGGCACAATTATTTTTGCAAGATGCAAAGGAAAAGTAAACTAAATTTAACGTCTTTTAAAAAGATGTTTCAATTATTAGCAGCATAATTTATAACTCACTCCAGCCCTTTTATGTCACCTTGCATATTTCCATACTTTTCACATAAGAAAATGTAAATGCATACTGTGTTCAAGAGTTTACATGAAATCATCTGGAGGGGAAAGTGAGGAAAGGAAGAATTTGATGCATCTGCTTGATGTTTCTGTGGAAGAGAGGACTCCCTACAGCATCTTACACTTGCTGGTGCCATGCTCTTATTGTGCCTCTTCAGCTTTTCTGTTGGTGGTTGCAATCTCCTTCCCTTTATCTCTCCATGAGCTCTAAAAAAGAGGGTAGAAGAGTGTTCTGTCTACTCCCTGACCTTTCTTTCTGGCTGTCTTCTGTGAGGTTTGTAGCAGTAATATTTTATTTCTAATGTGTTGGCCTCAGAACCAGAGGAGCTGAGCCATCACACTGGTGTCCTGGCTTGTGCTCCCTCCCCACTCTCCTGATTCCTTCTGTTTTCTTCCTACAGGAGATGTGTGCACCCAGAAATGCTTAGCTCATCAGGTGTGCTGGCAGGTATCATTCTGCAGATTAGAAAGATGAAACTAAATTGAAATATGTGAGGAAGCGAGATTAAACACTTGATCCAGTATTTTTTCTTCATAAAGGGAACATGTTTGTATTATGGGATCTTTAGTGCTAACTGGAGATTTCCTGCAGCACAAGACTATAAGTAATATGAATTTCAAAATATTACAGCTTAAGAAATAGTTTAAATCAGATTTTCTTGATAAAATTTCAATATTAGTGTTGGTAAGTTTAAAAATAGTGCTAAGATTTATTATTACTATTATTTTTTTTTTCCTGTGAAAATAAAGAAAAGACCTTTGGGAAAGAAGTTGGTGTCTAAGATTGGGGTACTGGAAGAAAAGATTCCTCATTCTCCTACAGATGTCTTACGTTACTTGTGCAAGTTGTTTGATGTCATGGGGAACTAGGGATTGGTGGCCACGTGGAATCCACAAGAGGAGGACTGCTTCACCCACTAGTATGGGTTTCAATGTCTGTGTTGGCTGGGAGCAGTCCCTGGGCAGCAGGGGCAGGGGGATTGTTGGGGGGTGGATTATGATACCCTCTCACTTGTGGAACAACATTCATCCCAATGATGGTCAATGCTTCGTCTCAGGCTCCTCCTGCCACTTTGTGCCTGCCTTTACAGCCCGGGGGTTGGCAAGGGCCTCTGACCCCTATACCTGCTGTTGACTGATGGTCTCCTGACCTGAAGGTGCTGCAGGGCTGTAAATTCATTAGCAGTTCATCTGTGCTTCTCCCATCGGGAGAAGCAGAGTGGGTAGATGTGTTTGAGACCTCATTTCACCCGACCTGTATTTTCAAGTACGTTTTATCCTGTGACACTTAGTACACCTTGTTTTTCTACTTGTGGGACAGAGATAACAGCTATTTTCATTCAGAGAACATTAATCTTCAAAACTATTTTTAATGCATTTCCACCCATGCAGTGCAGGGGCTGTCTCCTAGCCACGTGTAAGGAGTGGGCATATGCAACATGGCAAGGGTCTTCGTGTAGTCTCTCCCATTGCCACTTACTGCAGTGGGTAGGCAGGAACATAGGAAATAATGGTGGGCACTTAAAATCAAGTGCTTACTGACCACTTTTTCAAAGCAGATGGTTCTTATTTCACTTTTCAGTCATGAAGAGCTTTACATCCTTCAAGAAAAAGAACTGAGTTTAACACGGTGACATCCCTAACATACAAGGTCTGAAATGACTGTTTAAACTTAATTTTTCTAAGATGTTATCTCATGTCTTGTAAACGAGGCTTGCTGTAAATTTTAGATGCTTGTTTGTGCTACTTTTATAGGAATAATTCTAACACATTTGATTTGTGCTAGAATTGTAATTATTAATAACTCTGTTGAATGGCTGGTGTTAGCACTGCATTGCTTACTGATACTGATACCTTTGGGGAAAGTTAAGTAATGAGCTGCTATCCTGTACTTTGGAAAACTGAAGTTTCTTATGCATGCCTTTTTTTAACTGTATTTTCTTCAGTGGAAATTTCCAGATTCTATACTAAAAATAAAAAAATAAAAAAAAAAATCAAAAGAATACTCAAAGAAGTTTAATTTCATACTGAGCATGAAACATATTTAGACTTGCAAATGAAAAAAAGGAGAGCAATACTAATATGGACTTAGGCACAAACTTTAGCCAATCCTTTACTACAGCAGACCAGTGGAGAACACATTAGAAAAAAATTAAATCACTGTTGAAATATTCATGGTTCACCCTGAATATTAATATATTTTTAGTAAAATACCATCTCCCACAGTTTCTTGAAATCTGACGTAGTTTTTGTTTGTTTGTTTTTGTCTGGCAGCAGCTAAAGAGGCAGTAGGTTTGATTTGGCAAGTTGTTTGGAAAAGGAGTGGAGAAGTGCCCTGTAACCACTGAACAGTAAGTGCCTGTTTTACCTGCTATTTTAGCTGCAGAAGTAAGTAGGATACGCAGATAGATTGGTATGAAACTTTTATAATACTGAGAAGCATATAAAATGATGCTGTTGTTTCATTCTCTGCTACTTGTACACACATAAGTCTAATTATTTTGAAACTGAAATATTTTAAAAAAGGCTAAGAGATCTTTATTTAGGGATCAGGTCATAAACATGCAGTCATAAACAGTAGTGAGGTGCACAGAGTAAATTATTGAAAACTAAAATTGAGGATTACACTAAGTGGCATTCTGTTAAATTGATTTGGATACTAAGTGGTTTTAAATATTCAATATAAAAAGTTGCTAAAATTAGAGGAAGCAGTTTGGATGTGTACATACAACTCTGCCCTTGGAAACTAGGAACTAATTGAATAAATATATGCCTGTCAGCTGCACTTGCATGCTACTAAAATGCCACTCTGTTTTGTACTCTAAATGACTTTATTTACAGCTTTATTTGCAGCATGTTTTTCTGTTAATTTAAATGCTTTTTTTTTTTTTTTTTTTTTTTTCTCATCATGCCAGATTAAAATTCCTTTTTCAAAATGCAGGTGTTAACTGCTTTGTGTTTTTCTCCAAGAGAAAATATCACTGCAGAAGAAAGCAATATATAATAACAAATCTTACAGGGTAGATTTAGAAATGGGATGTGAGCAATTAAACTGGAACACTAATATGAGAGTAGCTTTGACTCAGAAAGGTTTAGAAATATTTGCAATGGTATTAAGCACTTAAGCTGTTTTTGAGCACAATCATAAGAAAAATCTTTAAACTCTGCAACAAGAAATATGTATTTTTAAAACCCTCACTACACCAGTAAATTAATGAATTGGTGAAAGAGTGAATTTTTGCTTTTTTTTAGAATTGGTAGTATGAAAGCAGCTGAGACAGAAGTTCGTAATATTAGGTTGTAGGAGTTACATTAGCTTAGGAATTATGGACATTGCTTTAATATGTTTTAATGCCCAATTGTTAATAAGTAAGCACAAGTAAGGCAAATACAGTAAGATCTCCTTGACTGTGGGACAAGATGTTCTCTGCAGCTTTTTGAACACAATCTTGGGACATTTAGAGGATCAAACAGGAGGCTTGGGAAGTGTTGCATTTTAGTGTAGTGTGTCTTTATTTTTTTTCTTTTTTTGGGGGGGAGGGGTGGGAGGGTAGGAGGTTGTAACCAGGATGCAGATTGGAATGAGATAAGCCAATCTGTTTGCTCATTGCTAACAGATGCACACCTCCCAGCTGTCTTCCTCTCTCCTTTGAGACACCATGTCTAATGCTTATTCATACCCTCGGATAGCCAGTTCAGCACAGTAACCAGAGAAAGACTAACTCAGCCAAAAAGCTGAAGGTTTTTTTTTTTGTTCCTTAAATGGGCTAGATTGAAACAAGATGTCAGGGAATGAGAAGAAAACCAGAGGAAGTGGACTGCATATTTCAATAACTGGACTGTTGGAGGAAATCATTTATCTTGTCTACCCACAACCTTCCTCCATCTCTCCAACTTAGAATCAATACCTGTGTCTCTGAGGTACTGCACATCTCCTGCCTGCCACCTCCTTGGGCTTTGGGTGGAAGTTAACTTGAACTGCTGAATAATGAATACTGCAGTAATAGAAAGCAAAGAAGGAACAGAGGAAGAGCGGGAAATGATACATCACACAAATTGCAAGGGTTATAGGCTGATAATGGACCATGAGATTTTTGGAATAAATATTACATATTTTATGAATGACTGTAATAATGTTGGCCATCTTCTGTGGCTGGTAGTTGTACTGCTTGAGAAATTACCTGAAAACAAGTTGCCATGTGGATATAGTTGCATTAAAGTATTAGAAATCTATGCAATCTGGTGTGTGGTAGATAGAAGCCGTTGAACTGTAAGAACAATAGAAGTGAAAATGAAGCTTTTAATACAATATTGGAAAGAAAGATAAAGAAGATACAACTTCTAAACCCTTTGGCTGAATTTTAGGGGCAGTAAGATAGCCAATGACCTTATAGTAAGAAATAGAGATTCTGATTTTAGGTTACCAGTAAAAATCCCATCTAGTCCAGCAGGACCATAAGAGTTGCTGCCTAATAATTTTTCTACATATTTGACAGGAATTATTATCTTGTTAAAGATTTTAACAGAAGAAATGGGAGGGAGTCCTTGTGTTATGGGTCTCTAGGATATTTTCTCATGTATTTTCAGAAAAAAAAAATTCAGAACAGAACCACAACACATCTGAGTGAGCTTGTGTCAAGGATAAAGCAAGATTAACTTGACATTGGCTGTTCAGGGCATTGTCTATGAGAAGGTTCATGGTTTCTGGGAGTGTTAAATCACTGAGAAAAAAAAAAAAGAGAGAGAAGATGAATGCTCATTCTGATCGTTTGTATATTTGTGCAAAGTGGGACTATATTGACACCACTAGTACGAGTTGTCAGTGCTTATTTAAGAAATACTGATAAATGAACTGTTGTGATTGTGTGTAGTTGGTGGTTGACGTTAGTCTGGTATGAACATTTTTGACACACAAGATTTTGTATTTGTGTGTAGAAATAGATAGAGGTACAACTGCCTCATAAAATGTTTGCTTTCCATCATTTATTTTGGTGCATATCAAAGGATCGATGCCTTCTGGGTTGTGTCTTAATGCTACTGTATGTAATCAGCTCCTCAGGAGTGCCATTTCCTATCTCCCTGGTGAAAATGCAGTAAAAAATAAATAAAAAAGTGTAGTCTGTGGTGCATGTTACTTTCATTATACTATTTTTAAAGCAACAATAGTAGATGAGATGGAGCTGCATATGTCTACAACTTTCCTATTCTAAATTATTGAATCTGACCATGCCTATGAAGTGTGTTTTTTTTTTTTTTTTTTTTTTTTAATATATCTTTGTTATCAGTAGAATATATATATCCAGTAGCAAGTGGCTTTTAGAAACACAGAAATGTAGATATTTCCCTTTGTTTAGAAGAATTACTTGTTTATAATAAGAGTATATAACCCAATTATATAAAAAAATGTATGATTCTGAATAATTACAGTCCAAAAAAAATTAGTGAAGGGTAAGGGATGAAAAGAGAAAAACAAACAAAAAATATATATATTTTTTCTGTACAGCCCTTTTTTTTGGGGGGGGGGGAGGGGAGCAAGATATACATGTTGACAGAAGTGGATTAGTTTTCCCTCACATGTGTATGCCAAAAAATGCAAAAGGCACACCAAAAACAAATAGGATGTATGCTATAAGAAAGTATGTCTGGACAGTATTGTGGACTTAACATTACTGAGATGGATCAGTGCTTTACATCTGCATTTTTATCTAATACCTAAAGTAAATGAATTTCTGCTTTTAGTAGAATATGCAGATTGCATATTTGAGTGGTTTACTATCCATACATATCTTTAGTTCCTGTTA
Organism: Aythya ferina; assembly: GCF_964211825.1. Taxonomy (NCBI): domain Eukaryota; kingdom Metazoa; phylum Chordata; class Aves; order Anseriformes; family Anatidae; genus Aythya; species Aythya ferina. Next base: position 74,224,507 of record NC_140297.1, on the reverse strand, counting down.
TATGTAGTATATGTCCATCCTTTAATAACCAAGAAATTTAAAATAGGAAATTTACCTAGCAAATGCCCTTGTTCATGCATTAAAACTCTTGTATCCTCACAGCAGGCCAGATTTCTCAGGCATTTGTTCAATACATGTACCTGCAAAAAAAAAAAACAGAATCAAACTCTGTCATTTAATAATACATTGGTATGTTCTTGACCTTTTTGTCAGAGGAAGATGTCACTGATTGGCAACATTAATGGTATAGTGCAGATATATTTAAATGAGGTTTGAGAAAATGAGCTTACATGCATATCAGCATAGTTCTGAGCACAGTACGGGCATCCATTTCTGGTTTCTTGGATATGTTGTGCAGCCCAAACTGAGTGCTTTGCTGTCAGAGCTGGAGAGCTGCTGTTTACAAGAAGTAACTGCTCTTGTATGTATTCTCCATTTACAGACTGAAGAACTCCTGAAAATATAAGCATCGAGGAAGCAGCTAAGTTAGAAACATCTTGAGTTCCTATTCACATTTTTCCTTTTTTCTCTTCTTTACACCCTATTCAACTCTTTATTGCAAGTTTTTATAGTAAATAGAAATTTAGATTTTTGAAAGATAAGATCTCAAAGATAACCAAGCAACATACCTTTTATTAGGTGAAAGCTTGGATTCTGTACTGACAAACACAATTAACTTATGAAAACAGTTGTAGGAGTTAACTACAGTTAAATGAATAATTCTCATTTAAATCCTTTTCAAAGGTGCTATCCAAAAGCAATGTTTAAAGTGTAATCTAATTCTGAGCTCTGATTTCTTGCAGAATTTTCATATTTATTGTCATTAGCTATGCACTAAGCACCGAATGTTTAATTCTTTACTGCATACTTACATTGGTATGTGTATATGTATATGTATCTTTTCATGTGTCTGTTTACCTTTCACTGCATCAGAAATCTTTGTTATTGCAATAATCACATAAGAGCCCTTCACCATCCTGCAAAGGGCACACACAAGTGTTAAACACAAGTTAGTGTTGCTTAAATCTAGCATAAGTGTCTCTTACAGAGTCTGCTGAGCCTCAAGAAATGTATAATTTCAGAAATCTCTGCACATCACAATCCAGATTTTAAAAAGGAAACTAATATTCATATTTTAAAATTACAGTAAAATGCATGATGATGTTTAGGGAAAAAGAAAAAAAAAAAAAAGGTTTTGTTCTAACACTTTGAGAGAGTACCCAAAAATATTTCACTGTTGTTTCTCCAGGCTAAGGTGAAGTGTGGGATGGAGCATCGTTGCTATACTAGCTCCTATTCCATCAGTCATTGCTTGGGTGTTATAGATGCTCATGGCAAGCCTATGTTCTTCAGTCTCATGTTTGATCAGTTACTTCAGCCTGTTGTACAAATGATATCTCTATCAAGACAAAATAGGCCTGAAGCTGCCTTAAAACTCTTCCATCTGCATCAGACAAAGATCACGAACTTTTATTATGTTTTTAAGCTCTAATCATGGTGAGTTATTTTCTTTATAGTATAAACATAAAGCACTTGATTGACTGGCTAGAGATAATACAATCAATACTTTTTTTTTTTTTGTTTGTTTGTTTGACTGTTTTCATAGTAGATATTCCAGGCCTCATTAACATTTTTGTAAGCTGTTATCCTTCTAAAGTTTTTTTTTTTTTCATTGTTGTATTCCTCATTAAATAATGTTATTTTTCTAATTCTGTTGAATGAGTCCTTTCATAAGTGGGATATAGTTTATTACAACTTGTTCTCCTCCACCCACAGAGAGTTTACATGTTGCATTTAGGGACCTCAGTTTACCCCTTTTCACCACTTGCTTGAACAGGGTACTCTGGAAATAGCGTAGTTGTAAGCAATGTTACTATAAGGCTCAAAATGAGACTGAGATTTTTTTGGGACACTGATCTTTCCTGTAAAATGCACTGCTTCTTGAAATGAGAAGGTAATGTTTCTGGGTGTTCAGCCCTGACTGTGGTGCTCTTTTAATGATGCCAGATGATTATTAAATCAGGGGATCGTGCTAAACTCTTATCCTGCTCACTTACAGAAACAAAGCTGAGCTCCAGAAAGTATGTAAGTTATAGGTTGAGTATGTAAGTTATGTACAGAAAGCATGTAAGTTGTGGTTTGCACTGAGTGCAAAGAATCCAATATAAAACTTTTTCTGCTTTAAACTTAAAACTGTTAAGCATACTGTGAGTGATTTCTGGAAGACCTTCAACTCATACTAGAAAACCTAGAGTTACATGCGATGTCTCTTATTTGTGACCAATATGAAAGTGAGCTTAGAGTGTTTCACTTGCTGTTAGACTATTATTCATGTATTAATGGAAGAAAAACATGTTTTGAAACTGAATGTTACGTTCTTAAATTTTCCTGGTGCTTTTCAATATGTAATGTTATTTGTCTATGGTGGCTGTTCTCCAGGTCCCCCACTGAAATGCCAGTGACCTGATCTTTAAAAAGTTCAGTTTTAAGCTGAGTTCTAAGCAAACAATTAATCCCATTAATGTCAATGAGCTTTTCATTAACAGGCTTAAAGTTAAGTAGGTCTTTTTTTGTTTGCACAATCAGAACCTAAGACGTGATTCTGCTGATTAACCTTGTTTCTCCTCCCCATTCTGTTCCTGAGGATTTGTTGGTGTTATGACTTTGACATTAAATCTCAATTTACCTACCTGCTCATCTGTTCCTGGAAAGTTGGTTGGACAAGAATGGAAGCTAAAATTTTCAAAAGAACATAGTGAAGTTACATACAGAAAGCCTATGGCAATTCAGTAGGATTAATATATTTGGAGATTTAAAGCTTATTGGAAATGAGTATGTGAAAATTGTCTGCTGTATAAAACCTGAATTTATCTTAAGACTAATAGGGTTTTTATAATGTATTTAACTTCAGTTAAATCATGTACAGTACTTCAGTCATTTCTATATATCTTTTCAAAATTCATGCTGAGATATTTTTCTTTTAATTCTTCTATTTAGATTTCACCTGAAATTTAGTACAGCGTTTCTCTCTGAATTTTCAATACAACAAGTCAGAAAACTTAAGAAAATGTTTTCTTGGGATATTCTGGAAATTTTCAGTATCTGCCATGACTACACTATATTGACTGAACTACTATACAGAAGTTGTTTCTTATAAAGTACAAACGACTGGATTTTCTTATTGCTCCATGATAGAAAATTTAGTTATCTGGGCTTGGGGAATCATCCAACATAAGAAAAATAAGGCAGTCAGCAAAAATCCGTTCTGCTAGTCAACCTTCACCCTAGGGTGAAAAGTTCAAGTATTTGATGCTTATGTTAACTTCTACTACAAAGTGGCAGTAAAAATACTTACTGCTACAAATGTAACTCTAAATTATTTCAAAGAAAAAAAAAATCTGACTTGTGGGTTTGTATTTGCTCAGCTGGTGAGACAGCCTTCTGGAAAACATTTGGTGTTTTTCTGATTATTAGAGATTATTTTCTTGCCAAGATAACAAAAGTAGGTAACAAAGATATTTCTGTATTTGAAACAGTAATTGTACATAGAAAGTTCCAAATTACACTTATTTATTTATTTATTTATTTATTTATTATTTTAGGCAGACATTTATGTACTCAGCATATGCACTTTTATCTGTATCCCCTTCTTTCATCCATCAGGGCAATGCTGCCTTTGCAATTTATGTGATTGTTTTGTATATTGATTCTGACTTTTGAATACTTTGCAAAATGAGTTGCTGAGTTATATTGTTTGTATTTAACAGATAATTATTTTACTATAGATATCTATGAGAAAGCTGTGACATGCCAATTGTAGAATTCAGTATTTATAAGTAAGTCTGAAATGGAACTGAATACATTTAATGATGGAGGTGATTGTCCTGGTTTCAGTTAGAACAGAATTAATTTTCTTCCTAGTAGCTGGTGGAATGCTGTGTTTTGGCTTAGGATGAGAAGAGTGCTGATAACACCCCGATGTTTTAATTGTTGCAGAGCAGTGCTTATACCAAGCCAAGGACACCTCAGACTTTTGCTCTGTCCTGCCAACAGGCAGGCTGGGGGTGCAGTAAGAGCTGGGAGGGGACAGACCCAGGACAGGTGACCCGAACTAGCCAAAGGGGTATTCCATACCATCTGACGTCATGCTAAAAAATATATAGGGGTGGCTAGCCGGGGGGAGGGGGCCGGACTGCTCGGGGTTAAGCTGGGTATCGATCAGCGGGTGGTGAGCAATTGCATTGTGCATCACTTGTTTGTACATATTATTAGTAGTAGTACTATTATCATCATTGTATTATTATTATTATTATTATTATTATTATTTTCCTGTCTTATTAAACTGTCTTTATCTCAACTCACGGGCTTCACTTTCCATTTCTCTCCCCCGTCCCAGAGAGGGAGGGGGGAGGGTGAGCGAACGGCTGCGTGGTGTTTAGCTGCCAGCCGGGTTAAACCACGACAGTCTTTTTGGCGCCCAACGTGGGGCTCGAAAGGTTGAGATAATGGCAGATCTGACCAGAGTGTGTTAAACTAAAATTGGTATAAGTATTAGACCTGCTTAATAGTCACTTGTCATAATGCTGATTGCTTTAATCTCAACTGTGCTGCACCTGTTTTCCAAATTGAGTATTATAGCACGTTATTTTCCGTATGTGCTCTCTGTCATGTTGTTTATCCTCTCCGGGCCCTGGTTTCAGACCATTATGGTACTGTGTGTTGTATCAGTGGCTTATGAGATGATGAAATATCTGGCCATGACTCTAACCTGGTATTTGTACTCAGTAACATCTTCGATTCTATACTTTGGAAACTGTATTTTGGAAACTATTAGCAATTATATCTGTTGCCTTTTTTCATTAGGGAGTCAATCTGTGGAGGGGAAGGGGGAAGATAATTTTTCCTACTTGATCACTCTCCCTTTCTCCTTCACCACCCGTGTACCCTCCTTGATCACTCTCCCTTCCTCCTTCACCACCCTCTTATCCTCCGAGTTTATTACAATAGCTCTCCAAGATATTGAATATCCTTGGGATACTCAGACCAGCATAGTCCTGTTGTTCTGCCTCCTGAATGCGCTTCAGGTTCTGCTTAAAGTTAAACAACTACTTAGGAAGCTCATCCAGAGATCTGCCCGGAGGCAGTATAGTTGTGGGTGGCAGGGAGTATGGGAGGATATGGGCAGGCATCTAGACCAGTTGGCACCCCCAGTGTTTTGGAAATTCACCCCTGAACAACTGCAAAATCCTCAAAAACTGGCAGAATGCTTGAATAAAAGGTGTCGCGATTCGGGAAGTTCCAAAGTAACACAAATCACTGTAACATGCTGGGGCCTGGCTCATGCCTATCGAGCTGCCATGGATACTGCTATCAACTTAGTGACAGACCCTGCAGCCGCTCCAGTCCCAGCTCCTGCAGCCACTCCAGTCCCAGCTCCTGAAGCCGCCCCAGTCCCAGCTCCTGAAGCCGCCCCAGTCCCAGTTCCTGCAGCCGCTCCAGCTCCAGTTCCTGCAGCCGCTCCAGCTCCAGTTCCTGCAGCTGCTCCAGTCCCAGCTCCTGCAGCTGCTCCAGTTCCAGCTCCTGCAGCCGCTCCAGTTCCAGCTCCTGCAGCCGCTCCAGTCCCAGTTCCTGCAGCCGCTCCAGTTCCAGCTCCTGCAGCCGCTCCAGCTCCGGTTCCTGCAGCTGCTCCAGCTCCTGCAGCCGCTCCAGCTCCTGTAGCTGGGTCAGAGAAACGAGCTGTAGCAGTGCAAGTTGACCCTGCAGAGGGTATTCCAACCTCTGTGGCAGACCCTATAACAAGGTCAGAGAAACGAGCTGTAGCAGTGCAAGTTGACCCTGCGGAGGGTATTCCAACCTCTGTGGCAGACCGTGTAACAAGGTCAGAGAAACGAGCAGTAGCAGTGCAAGCTGCCCCTGTAGAGAAGGTGAAAAAATGGTATAGAGATTCAGGTCGTTTAGAACGCAGAGAATCTTCTGCCAAATCTAGGTATAGAGACGACGGAGACGACGACGACGCTGGGCCATCAAGGATTCAGGAGGAGGAAGATGAGGATGCCAAAAAATCAACAGTAACTACCCGAAGCCTAAACGAGCGTGAGTTACGAGATGTGCGAAAAGATTTTGGTCGCTGTATAGGTGAGCAGCTTGTCACCTGGCTGCTCCGATGCTGGGACACTGGAGCTAATTGTGTGGAATTAGACGGCAGGGAAGCCAAGCGACTGGGATCCCTTGCTAGAGATGCAGGCATTGACAAAGCAATTGCAGATGGAGCACAATCTCACAGCCTCTGGAGGCGTCTCCTCTCAGCTGTGAGGGAAAGGTATCCCTTCAAGGAAGAACTTTTATGTCTACCAGGCAAGTGGACCACTATGGAGAAGGGAATCCAGTATCTGAGGGAATTAGCCGTACGGGAAGTGATTTATGAGGATCCAGACCTCAGACAAACATCCAAAGATCCAGATGAAGTCAGGTGTACGCGACCCATGTGGCGGAAGTTTGTACGGAGTGCACCATCATCATATGCCAGCTCATTGGCAATAATGGCCTGGAAAGAGGATGAGGAACCCACAGTGGATGAAGTGGCTAAACAACTCCGGCAGTACGAAGAAAGTCTCTCCTCTTCCTTACAGGCCTGCGTCTCAGCTGTGGAGAAACTTTCTGAAGAGTTCCACCAACTTAAAGAGAATCTATCTTCATCCCCACCTGAACCAACCAGTGTCCACCGACCAAAAGAGAACACTGTGGAGAAACTTTCTGAAAAGGTTCACCAACTTGAAGAGAGATTATTCTCCTCCGTACCTGTACAGAGCAGTGTCTCAGCTATCAGGGGTAGTCGTTCATCCACACAAGGAAGACGATATGGTGGGTACTCACCCCGTGCCACCCTGTGGTTTTACTTACGAGACCATGGAGAGGACATGAGAAAATGGGATGGAAAATCTACCGCGACCCTAGAGGCACGGGTACGTGAGTTGCAAAAGAAAACAATCAGGAAGAAGGGATTCTCTGAAAAGTTTGCTGCTCCAACTTCCAGCAGACAGTCCTTCAAACACAGAAACGAAGAAGATTCCGACCAGGATTAGGGAGGCCCTGCCTCCAGCCAGGGGGAGGAAAGGGATAATCGAGTTTATTGGACTGTGGATTCGATGGCCTGGCACATCAGACACACAGAAGTATAAGGCTTTAGTAGACACCGGTGCACAATGCACTATAATGCCATCGAGCTATAAAGGACCAGAGCCCATCTATATTTGTGGAGTGACAGGGGGATCTCAGCAGTTGACTGTATTGGAGGCTGAAGTGAGTCTGACTGGGAATGAGTGGGAAAAGCACCGTATTGTGACTGGCCCGGATGCTCCATGTATCCTTGGCATAGACTATCTCAGAAGAGGATATTGCAAGGACCCAAAAGGGTTCCGGTGGGTTTTTGGTATAGCTGCCTTAGAGACAGAGGGCATTAAACAATTATCTACCTTGCCTGGTCTCTCAGAGGACCCCTCTGTTGTGGGGTTGCTGAGGGTCGAAGAACAGCAAGTGCCAATCGCTACCACAACTGTGCACCGGTGGCAATATCGCACTAACCGGGACTCCCTGATTCCCATCCATAAGCTAATTCGTCAATTGGAGAGCCAAGGAGTGATCAGCAAGACTCATTCACCTTTCAATAGTCCCATATGGCCAGTGCGAAAGTCTAATGGCGAGTGGAGACTAACAGTGGACTATCGTGGCCTGAACGAAGTGACGCCACCACTGAGTGCTGCAGTGCCAGACATGCTGGAACTTCAGTACGAACTTGAATCGAAGGCAGCCAAGTGGTACGCCACAATTGATATCACTAATGCATTTTTCTCCATCCCTCTAGCAGCAGAGTGCAGGCCACAGTTTGCTTTCACTTGGAGGGGAGTCCAATATACTTGGAATCGACTGCCCCAGGGGTGGAAACACAGCCCTACCATTTGCCATGGGCTGATCCAGTCTGCACTGGAGCAGGGGGAAGCTCCTGAACACCTGCAGTACATCGATGACATTATTGTGTGGGGTGACACAGCAGAGGAAGTTTTCGAGAAAGGGAAGAAAATAGTCCAAATCCTTCTGAAAGCCGGTTTTGCCATAAAACAAAATAAAGTCAAAGGACCTGCACGAGAGATCCAGTTTTTAGGAATAAAATGGCAAGATGGACGTCGTCAAATCCCAATGGATGTGATCAACAAAATAACAGCTATGTCTCCACCAACTAACAAAAAAGAAACACAGACTTTCCTAGGTGTTGTGGGGTTTTGGAGAATGCACATCCCAAATTAACAGTCTGATTGTAAACCCGCTCTACCAAGTAACCCGTAAGAAGAATGAATTTGAATGGGGCCCTGAACAACGACAAGCCTTTGAACAAATTAAGCAGGAAATAGTCCATGCAGTAGCCCTTGGGCCAGTTCGAACAGGACCAGATGTAAAGAATGTGCTCTACACTGCAGCCGGGGAGAACGGCCCCACCTGGAGCCTCTGGCAGAAAGAACCTGGGGAAACTCGAGGTCGGCCCCTGGGGTTTTGGAGCCGGGGATACAGAGGGTCTGAGGCCCGCTATACTCCAACTGAAAAGGAGATACTGGCAGCATATGAAGGAGTTCGATCTGCTTCAGAGGTGGTCGGTACTGAAGCGCAGCTCCTCCTAGCACCCCGATTGCCGGTACTAGGCTGGATGTTCAAGGGAAGGGTCTCTTCTACGCATCATGCAACTGATGCTACATGGAGCAAGTGGATTGCACTAATTACTCAGCGGGCTCGAATAGGAAACCCCAGTCGCCCAGGAATATTGGAAGTGATTATGGACTGGCCAGAAGGTAAATACTTTGGGATATCATCAGAGGAGGACGTGGGTCGTGCTGAAGAAGCCCCACTGTACAACCAGTTACCAGAAAATGAAAAGAAATATGCCCTGTTCACTGATGGGTCCTGTCGTATTGTGGGGAAGCATCGAAGATGGAAGGCTGCTGTATGGAGTCCTACACGACGAGTTGCAGAAGCTGCTGAGGGAGAAGGTGAATCGAGTCAGTTTGCAGAAGTGAAGGCCATTCAGCTGGCTTTAGACATTGCTGAACGAGAAAAATGGCCAGTTCTCTATCTCTACACCGATTCATGGATGGTAGCAAATGCCCTGTGGGGATGGTTACAGCAATGGAAGCAAAACAACTGGCAGCGTAGGGGCAAACCCATCTGGGCTGCTGCATTGTGGCAAGATATTGCTGCTCGGGTAGAGAACCTGGCTGTGAAAGTACGTCACGTAGATGCTCATGTGCCCAAGAATCGGGCTACTGAAGAACATCAGAACAACCAGCAGGTGGATCAGGCTGCTAAGATTGAAGTAGCTCAGGTGGATCTGGATTGGCAGCATAAAGGTGAATTATTTATAGCCCGATGGGCCCATGACACCTCAGGCCATCAAGGTAGAGATGCAACATACAGATGGGCTCGTGATCGAGGGGTGGACCTGACCATGGACGCTATAGCACAGGTTATTCATGACTGTGAAACATGTGCTGCAATCAAGCAAGCCAAACGGTCAAAGCCTCTTTGGTATGGAGGACGATGGCTGAAATATAAATATGGAGAGGCCTGGCAGATTGATTACATCACACTCCCTCAAACTCGCAATGGCAAGCGCCACGTACTTACAATGGTGGAAGCAACCACCGGATGGCTGGAAACATACCCTGTGCCTCATGCCACCGCCCGGAACACTATCCTGGGCCTTGAAAAGCAAGTCCTGTGGCGACATGGTACCCCAGAAAGAATAGAGTCAGACAATGGAACTCATTTCCGAAACAACCTTATAGACACTTGGGCCAAAGAACATGGTATTGAGTGGGTGTATCACATCCCCTATCATGCACCAGCCTCCGGGAAAGTTGAACGATACAATGGGCTGTTAAAGACTACATTGAAAGCAATGGGCGCTGGGACATTCAAAAACTGGGATACGCATTTGGCAAAGGCCACCTGGCTAGTCAATACTAGGGGATCTGCCAACCGAGCTGGACCTGCCCAATCAAACCTGTTACGTACTGTAGATGGGGATAAAGTTCCTGTAGTGCATGTAAGAAATATGCTGGGTAAAACAGTCTGGGCTACTCCTGCCTCAGGAAAAGGCAAACCCATTCGTGGAATTGTTTTCGCTCAGGGACCTGGATACACTTGGTGGGTGATGCAAAAGAACGGAGAGGTCCGGTGTGTACCTCAAGGAGATTTAATACTGGGTGAGAATAGCCCATGAACTGAACTGTACCATGTTAATTGCTATATAATACTGTATGTTACCACTACCATGACTACTATAGGTGACTAATTAGAATGTATGGAAAAGAGTGTAACCTGAGCATGACATAAATGGCATGGAATAAGGGGTGGATAGATGTCCTGGTTTCAGTTAGAACAGAATTAATTTTCTTCCTAGTAGCTGGTGGAATGCTGTGTTTTGGCTTAGGATGAGAAGAGTGCTGATAACACCCCGATGTTTTAATTGTTGCAGAGCAGTGCTTATACCAAGCCAAGGACACCTCAGACTTTTGCTCTGTCCTGCCAACAGGCAGGCTGGGGGTGCAGTAAGAGCTGGGAGGGGACAGACCCAGGACAGGTGACCCGAACTAGCCAAAGGGGTATTCCATACCATCTGACGTCATGCTAAACAATATATAGGGGTGGCTAGCCAGGGGGAGGGGGCCGGACTGCTCAGGGTTAAGCTGGGCATCGGTCAGCGGGTGGTGAGCAATTTTATTGTGCATCACTTGTTTGTACATATTATTAGTAGTAGTACTATTATCATCATTGTATTATTATTATTATTATTATTATTTTCCTGTCTTATTAAACTGTCTTTATCTCAACTCACGGGCTTCACTTTCCATTTCTCTCCCCCGTCCCAGAGAGGGAGGGGGGAGGGTGAGCGAACGGCTGCGTGGTGTTTAGCTGCCAGCCGGGTTAAACCACGACAGTGATAAATCGAGAAACATGATGGTTTAATACTGGCTGAGCTGGAAGAGTGAGAAAAGAAGACGGGAAGATAAGAATAATAACAATAAAAGAAATGCACATTATGTACTTTTTAAGACAGTAGGGAAAGCTGTGCTCATAATGAAAGGATCAGTTCTACCAGAGAAGAATCTAGTTATATGGTGTAAAAAGAAAACATTTTTAGGAAGATGGGAAGAAATCAACATACTTGCAGTAATGCTTTGTGGCTGAAAGTGATTATAGGATGGTTTGTAGAAGTAATGTCACAGGAGAAATCAGTGACTAAAAGACATCTCAGTTACAGTATGATGTGAAAAGACATGTTTTTAAATACAGACTCTAAATTTAGACTTGACATACATGGATATCCCCCTAGCTTTTCTTTCTCTTTACTTTATTACTATATCTGCACAAGAAAAATCCCGGAGTTGCCAATGACTGCTTAACAGAGCTTTCTTTTGAAATTACTTCTTTTCTACAGTGTTGTTTTTCTGTCTGATAGAATCATAGAATCACAGAATTATATTATATTATATTCCTGATCTGGAAGGGACCAACAAGGATCATCAAGTCCAACTCCTGGTTCCACTCAGAAACACCAAAAAATGAAACCCTATGTCTGAGAGCATTGTTCAAACACTTCTTGAACTTCAGTAGGTTTGGTGGCATGGCCACTGCTCTGGGGAATCTGTTCCAGTGCCCCACCACTCTCTTGATGAAGAGCCTTTCCCTAAGAGTCAGCCTGAATCTCCCCTGTTCCAGCTGCTCGGGTCCTGTCTCTGTCTCCAGAGAGCAGAGCTCAGCGCCTGCCCCTCCGCTGCCCTCATGAGGGAGCTGCAGGCCGCCATGAGACCTACCCTCAGCTTGCTCTGCTCTGGGCTGAACAAACCAAGGGACCTTGGCTGCTCCTCATACATCTTCCCCTCTAGACCCTTCACCATCTCTGTAGCCTTTCTTTGGATGCTCTGTAATAGTGTCAGGTCCTTTTTATACTGTCTCACCTGAAACTGCGCAAAGTGCTCGAGGTGAGGCCACATCAGAGCAGAGTGGGACAATCCCTTCCCTCAAATGGCTAGTAGTGCTGTGCTGATGCACCCCAGGGCACGACTTGCCATTTTGGCTGCCAGGGCACACTACTGGCTCATGTTCAACTTGTTGTCAGCCAGAACCCCCAGATCCCTTTCTGCAGGGCTGCTCTTTGCTCTCTTGTCCCTCAATGCTTTACTTCTGAGGAGGATTTTCTTTTATTTGTTCTTTTTTGACTTCCATAATTCTTCATTATTATTATAATTTATTTGAATTGCACTCAAGTTCAGTATTTCTGATAGTGTTTCCTAGATAGTCTCAATTTTAGAAAGCAGAATGAAGATGGTTACCTAGGCAGTGTGGGCCTTGCAAGGTGTTACTCTCCAAAAGGGCCCCATACTCTTCTTGAATGGTGTATAGAGTTCAGCTGCCTTCCTCTCTGTGGGATACAGCCATCCCTTGTGGCTCTGTCTGTAACTTCTTATATTGTTATCATTTCATGTGTCCAGCTAGTTTTGCCACATCCAGTGGTCTCTGGTCTTCTGTTCAGCTAGCTTAACCCCAGGCCAGTACACGTTCCTCTTTTCCACAAGCTTTCCTGCAGCTAAGCAGTCATGTCCAACCCAGAAGCTGACCCTGCTCTGAGCCACAGGTTAGATCAGGTGAAGCCCAAAGGTTCTTCCTGACTTCAGTTTTGTTTGATTATACATGTGATGTCGGGATATTGTCAGATTGGTAAAGACTTCATGGCACTTTCAATGAAGCCAGTAGCAATTTGCTCTGGTTTTGTGTGGCACTCAAAAATTCAAACTTTAAATAGAATTCAGGTTACTATTTCTTCTTTGCAGGGAACAAGAACGATGATCTTGGCATTTTTGATTGTTTTGCCAGTAACTGGGCCATGTAGATGGTGTTATCTGTCAAAAGTTGGGCAACCTCTTAATGCTGGTTTCTCCAAATCTTTATTATTTATACAAAATAGCAAGATATACTGAAAATTGAAATATATTCTGTCAGCCACTCATAAATTCTTCCTTTCATGTATTGCTGTAATTAAGGGGTTCTTTATACATTTACTGTAGGCTTCTGTGCCTTATAATGTTTATAACTTAAAATACACTAATATAGGTAAAAAATCAAAAATACACAGGATACTCTCTTGTGTAACCAAAGAATGCAGCTGATGCTGAGTGCTACTGAATTTAAAGTGAAAGTTTGTCTCTGTTAACTTAATGGGAATTTTGCAGTTTGCCTAGGGGGAATCGGAGTTTTGTCATTTGAGTCCAGCATAAGAAAAATGGGCTAAGTTGGTCATAACTGTGATGAACAGTTGGAAATACAAGTTCAGCATAATTACTAACCAAGGAAAAAATCTGCAAGTAGCATGCATTAAATGAAGAGCATATTGGGAATTTTCAGTCAGGAAGTTACTTAATTGCAACGTTTCATTTTGTGAAAGCAAAATTGCTTATAGAAGGTTGCATACAACTGTTTATATGAAGGCTCAAATTTAGTTACTTATGCCATTTAAATGTTTTTATAAGAAAATGACCTTTGCTTTGAAAGTTAGTTGATTGTAAATATACAAACAATATTCAATTTAAACAAACTATTTTGTGTCTGTTAAATAGAAGCGGCTCATTTGCCTTGACTCAGTTTTATTTTCCTTCATTATTTGAATAATGTTGCTAAATTTAAACAATGGAACAAAAGTTCTGTTTTTCTTCCTGTCTTGTTATTTACCAAAAATATGTAGATTATTTCAGAAACAGTGGTGGCAATTTATGTTTTGATTTAAAAGGGAAAAATCAGCCAGTAAAAATATATTTTAGTTATTTTCTCTATTAAAATATGCAGTAAGATTTATTTAGAAGGATAGGTCATTTAATATTTTTCTCTAAGACACTGAGGTATGGGTTTAAGTAACCAGTAACATATTTATTATAATCTAAGAAACATAAATACATTGCATTTGAAATACTCTAAAATTTTGATAACAAAATTGTAATGAATAATTTACATGATTTTAAGAATTTCAAGCACAGAATGCCGAACTAGTAGCAAAGGACGGGAGGTAAATGTCTTCAATTCTTTCTTCAGCTTTTGCTGTCTACATTGGACCACCTTTCCTTTTTTTTTTTTTTTTTTTTTTTTTTTTGTTTGTTTGTTTGTTTTTTGTTTGCTTATTTTGCCATTCATTTGGGATATTATACTTCCCAGAGAAGCTCCTGCTATTCATTTTTGAGAAATAATTTGTTAGTACAAATTATGTACTGTGGACTATGCACAAGAAGTCAGTTGCAAGTTTTTCCTGTGGGTAATTGCTCATCAGAGTCTCATGTATGTGCTTTCCTCCCTGACTGGTTGACCTGACCTTTATAAATGGGAGGAATGACTCAATAAATCAATGACATCTTTATTTTCTTATCAAGTTCTTTGGGAAGGGAAACAGAAAATAAGAAAAGGCTCTTCTGCTTTTGGAACATAAAAGTATCTTTGTGCTGTCTTACATACCTGTACTGTCCTTGGCTAGAAATATGGAATCTAGATATAAATGTAGGTGGAATTGTCTCTGGTTGAGGCAAAGAGAAAGGCGTGAGTCAGATACATGATTCATCTTTCTTTGTTTAACAGTTGTTCCTTTCACAGGAGGTAATGGCTAGCATGACTTTGTCTGCAATTATAGCTTATAGAAACAGTGGCTGGATTTTATCTGACTAATTGTGTTGTTACTGTGTTGCGGTTTTCCAGTTGCTCTCTGTATATAGTTGGAAACAAAATTTCTACGGTCGTTGATTGTGGCAGAGCACTGTTATCTTGAAGTTTCTGAGCGCCTGTTTATTATATATAAAAGTGTTGTATGACAACTGAGGACAGGCTTTGAATCTCTTAATCATGTTTTAATGTCAAATTTCTACTAACTATTCATCATAGTTAATAATTGCCTGTCTATATGCAATACTGTTTGCAAGCTAAGTTCTGTTCCTGTTTTGTTTGCAAAGTTTGCATATATTCCTTTGTTCAGGAAAGATTATACATGTATGTTTCTCACCATCCCTGGAAGTCTTCAAAAGACGTTTAGATGTAGAGCTTAGGAAAATGGTTTAGTGGGGACTGTTAGCGTTAGGTCAGAGGTTGGACTCGATGATCTTGAGGTCTCTTCCAACCTAGAAAATTCTGTGAAATCTGTGAAATCTACCCATTTTTACTCTTTCATAAAAAGCATTTGCTCAACAGGGTAACAAATCCATTGGTTTGTGCTGTATAATGTTTTCCTGTACCCAGTCATATAAAATGCCTTTTAATAACCCTTTTCAGTGTATTTTCAAAAATGAATGAATCTTTTAAATCATTCTACAGCTACCACTCACTGTAGCTATTAATTGTTAAAGGCAGCATAGAGATCAGCTCATCTTGTGCATCATCTAATCAAAATGTCAATTGGACACACTTTAAAAAATCCTGTTATGATAATAAAACTTGAATCCCATGCTGGTTCTAATGGATTTCTTGCGCTGTTATGGATTGTTGGGTGGTTTATAAGTAAAAATTAATTTTGATTGTGGCAGAGCAAAAATGAAAGGACTATACACTAAACCCTTTTGTGTTCATTTGTGTAGTGTTTCTTGTTCTTGTTTTCTTGTTAAAAGAGAGACAGTTCCTCTTCAAAAAGCGTTTTTGTGTGTATGTATCACATTGGGCCTTATGGAACATAAAATCCTTTTTTGGGGCCATGTGGAAGCCATTTCCTTTGCCATGTAATGGGACTGGATTAGTTGCCCAGTTATGATATGCTATAGTTTTACTCTTTATAATCAGTGCCTCAGTTAATGCTATCCATTCAGGAATTAACTGAAGCTTGTATTTGGTGTATTTCTCACAGTATGAGAGGAGAGTACTTTGATCACAAGTATGTATTGCTGTCTGTAAAACTGGAACTAAAGCTGCTATTTTAATGCCTTGGTATAAGACAGTCTTGAATTATTATTATTATTATTATAAAGTGTCATCCCAATTATTATTCAGGAATTTCTAATGCCATAAGCAACATTAAAACCTTTTTAATAGCTCTTTTGACTGTACATCTCCTAAGACTGTTTCTGCTTTCCATGTTCTCGATTCATCCTCGTGCTGTTATTAGGTAGCACAAGTGGGGTTTTGTCCTCTGGGGAAGCCCATCTATGTATAACATGATTAATGCAGTTTAACAGAGGTGTTAGCAGGAAGTAGCTCTGCATGGAGTTGCTTGTGCTAGCTCAGCATTTTTGTTCTGTTTTAATTATTGTTAGGCTGTTAGGCTTTACTTCCAACTTTTTGCATAACAAAATCAGAATTCTAGTTCACATGCTTCTTTCTGTAAGGAATGTGTGGTGATTTCTATGAATAACCACAAAAGCTTTTATTCATACCACGCCTATTCTGCTTTATGACCCAGATAGATAAAATTATGCCACCTGTTCTAGCCAGTGAGGTAACTTTATTAAGGCCTGTTAAGCTAACAGGGAGTATGGACTCTGAACTAATTTAAAACTGGGAGTGAAAGCCAAGGAAAAATGAAGACAATATTTAATTTAAAACTCAGTTTGAAACAGTGATGGCTAATGGTTAGGGCTGCAGCCAGAATTTTAAATCAATGTTTTGAATTTCTTTATTCCATCTTCACAAAACAGTCAGGACTTTAAAGGAAAGCTGGAAATGTCAGTGTGTTAACGCTGGATGAGAAGTTTTCTCTGGCCTGTATCATTTTCCTTTTCAGTCTCAATATGTAGTTAGTATGATAAAGTACATTTACAAAGGAAAAGATCAGACCAATCAGTTGTGCTAGAAATAAAGATGAGTCCATACTTGTACTGTGTATGTCCTAGGTATGAACTGTCTAAAATCAAACATATGATGGAAACAAAACCACAACCTGTTTCAGTTAGACCTCTGAAATCTAAATTATTTCAAATCTAAGATCGTATTTATTGAATATTAATAGTATATTGGTTCCCTTGATTTAGAAACTACTAAAATATTACAGAGTCAATAAATCAAGAAATTCTAATAAGAAGAATCTAGTAATAAGACTAATGAAGTAGGTAGTAAAAGGAGGTAAAAGGAATATTGGGGACTATATTGGGGAATACCTACCTTGAATGGAGGAAGAACTGGAGAGAGAAATATAGATATTCTTAGATTTAAAAAGTTGCCTGGATTATGAGAATTTAGAAGAAATCTGTGATATAAACTGGAAATTTAATTGAGGCTTCTGACATTGTCTCTGGGGGTGTCTGAGCAAGCAGGAAGAACGGAGTCTCATACATAGGAATTGTTTCATGGATGTCTGTCAGTCAGAATGCTGTTAAAAAATTCATCACACATCACCATCTGGGATACTTTGACGAATTTAAAATATTTTAATGCTAACTCTGAAACAAAATAATACTACCGGTAACTTTAAAAAATCAAGAGTAAGAGTAATTTATTAATTCCTGGTATTAAGCAATTAATCAATTAATCCCAGGATACAGCTGTTGTTTTGTTATTGTTTTGTTTTACAGCTTTTAATATGACTGTTCCTTTTCTTTTGAGGGGTAGGAGGTAAGGAGGGAGAAAAAACAAAAAAGGAGGGCATTTCTTTTCCTTTCCTTAGCTTTTATTTGGGCACTGTCAGCAAGAGTGTTGTACTCATCTAAATAATTAATTTTGCATAATGTGTTTCTCTGGTTTTAAATTGAACCTAAGAATCTCACAATTTATTACTCACACCACATAACAACCTGCAATCATTAAGCTTATGCAGTTGTCCTTATATTGCTATATTATTTTATATTGTTACATTGCTTTATATTGCCTTTTTATTTTCTGAACCAAATGTCTCATCAATTGACTTGGTTTCTGAGGTGCGCAGGAGAATGTGGAAGTTAAAAAGCTTTTCTGGTACAAAAAGTAAAAAAGCATAGGGAAATAAGTACTGAGTTTTGTCTCTTGACAGTCTTGGCATACCAATTCACTGATCCATATATTTGGTGTTGAATTTTATTTTGTGATTTGTATTTTCAGTTAATGTTTTCCTTAACTGACTTTCTGTTAAACTGTATAAACTGTATTTCTTACATTCCACAGGAATCATACTGCTTGTTTTCTTTTTTTTATATACAGTTTCAGGTCTGAGAGGAAAATCATCTCTGATAACTTCACATAGAAGCTTTCACAGCTGCAGCTGTTTCCACTTGAACTTTCCAATTTGCTTCTTTATCTTGATTTATTTTTCTAAGTGAAATTTTCAATAGCTTTGTTTTATCTTACTCTTACATTTCTTCTGTTACTTATCTTTTTATAATGTCTGATTGCTTGTCTTTCTTGGATCCTTTTTTTATTTTCTCACTTTTTTTTTTTTTTCCACACCTTTAGCCCCACAACAGGATTTCTGTTTCCTTACGTGAAAGAAAAAATATCTGTATTCCATGGTAGCTTTATTTTGTGCCTATTTCTATTTATTTTGCAAAAGGGATTTTATGTAAAATAATTTATTAAATGAAATAAAGTCAGTTATAGCTTAGCAGGTTTTGGCTTAGCACTTCTCAGTCATAGCTTAATCAAAACAATTCCTGTGTTTTGATTGTTAGAAGTGGTCTTTACCAAAAGACTGTGTAAGAGTGAAAAAGGTACAAGAAATTGCACCTTTGACACTGCACACCCATGAGCTGTTGCTGTTGGCTTAAAGAGATGAGGTTCTTCCCTGGTTCTTCATGAAACTGATACAACTTCAGGCTGATAAAGATTAGCTTTCAGAACCAATATATCTTTGCACATAAATTTAACAATTATTTGGGAATTCAATATCTCATGCAGTTATCTCACAGATAAAAAAGAACGTCTGTATGCTATCACAATGAAAAAGTAGTTCAGCTTTCCATTTCTAAAAGAAGTGACAATGTAGAGCTACAATGTCTAAACATTTGTAGTTATTGAAATTGCTATTAAACTACTTTAAGAACATTTTTTTTCCAGGTTTTATGCTCATATACATAACTGCAACATAAATACAACAAAGGGTCAAGATAACAATGTGTAATACAGTTTTTAAATGCTCTCCAAAACAGTTTGGACACTAGTTCTGTCATACTAGCATGTGCAGAAGGCATTGTTCCTTAGAAAACACTGATGATTATATATAGTCTCTGTATCACATAGCCTGAGAAAGACTTTGTGCTTCATCTTCTCATGCAAAGTCCCAGAGCTTGGGAAAAGAGAGCGGAGATCAACTATAGATGGGCTACACGAGCCATTTCCCTTCATCTACCTACAAATTTCTTGCTTTTTTTTTTTTCTTTTTTTTTTCTTCTCTCCTGACAGTTGCCAGAGTTCCACGGAGATATTGTATGTATTCTGTTGACCATCAACCTCTGCTTCATAAGGATAAAACAAAAAACAATATCCTAATTTTTCATTCTGATACTAGCCCATTATTCTGTCTTTGGCCTCCAGGTCAATACAGTGTTATTTCTGCAGTGCTGAAGAATGTAACATTGGCAATAGACTAAGCACAGAAGTGCAGAAAGGAGGAAATATTTTCATGTCTGATTATTTATCCCTAAGTAATGATATTGAAATTGGTCAGATTTTGATAACATTGGAATTTTCTGATTTGGTGGAAGTCTAGAGGGCGGAGTATAGAACTGGAATTCAGAAAGCAAATGAGAAATGTAATTTATTGCAAGTTCTATAACTAATTGTAGCTCCATCACAATTGGACTGAAAAGGGTTCCTGAGAGATTTAAAATAAAAGGTGTGCAGCTGCGTCGAATGTGCATCTGCAAAAATGAATCATTCATATGAATTCAAATATGTGGTCAATTTGGTTATGGGAGATGAGAGACACTGAGATTCAGGACAAGTCTCCGCTGTTAACGATGCCTCTCTTGTGGTGGTGCATTTTGCATTGCTGTGCTTATACTGGTTTCCTGGGAGTTCATTATAGAGGCTTGCTGCCACGCTAAGCAGTAACTACTCTGCTGTAATGATTTCCAGCATTACTGGTAGGACTTTCCCGCCTCATCTTATTTAATTATTTATTTTAATTTTAACTTACTCTGACAGTCTCTTGAGATACACAACTCATTTTCATGAGGGCTCCCAGGAGACAGCAATAACACAAGTCTACTCTGCAGCTGCCTGCATCATTATAACAAAACCCATAAAGCAGGACACTTCATTTGAAGCTGCAGGTGAGAGCACTGAGCAGTCAACATCTCAGTATATTAGCGTAAGGCAACAATTAAAGGCATTTCAGAAAGTTCAGTCCTACTTCAGTTGCTCACAGTTCAGGTTTGTCTGTTCTTTGCTTTCCCATCTCTTTGTTTACCATTGTAGGTCTTTCCATCTGTACTCACTCCCTGTAGACTTTTGTTGTCTTCATGGAAGAGATTTTTCTTCTATTATTTTTTTATGGGGGCCAGGATTTAAAAAAAATGAATGTTTCCAGTAGACCTTTTGAAAACGTGTGCTGAGTAAGTAAGAATGAGGACCTTTATACTGAGCATTAATTTGGATTTGGTTTTAAAATAGATTATAAGAGCAAAAACACTTCAAAGTTCTTCACTAAATATCCTTCCTTTTTTAATTGTCAAGCTCATCATGTGGAAACTATTCTCCAGACTTCACAGTATTGTTGAACCCTGGATTTCTAAGCATGATTATAACAGGAAATAGACTCCATTGTCATCTCTCTATCTCTGTCTTAAATTTATTTAGAAAATAAGCATAATAAAGAAAAATAAAATATGTTGGATTGTGTAACAGGTAATCTCTGAAATGAATTAAATTACATAGCGGTTGTGGCACAATGTAAATTCAATTTCTTCTACTTTATATTAATCCTAAGAAGAGCAGACACTTTTGAGATGAGGAAGCCCTTTGTATTTCTGTTATTTGTTGTAATTAATATATGAGCCAGGCTGTGTAAATAACATGGTTTACAGAATCCATCATGGTATTTTTGAATTTGCTCTGTGGATGACTTCTGAGAGAGGTGAGAAATGAAGTTCTGTATAGTAAATCTTGATTTGTGGATATCTAATGCTTTTGTTTATATTTACTCTTTTATAAGATATGAGTTTTCCAACACCACCATCCCCACAATTTTTATAAAGGAAAGTTCAGTAGTAATGATTTCAAATAAATTTTAAATGTGCCATTCTTAGGAATCTCAATTCACCTTATATACAATTTTTTAACTTATTATGCACTACTTATAGTCTTATGAACTGCTCCTAGACAATTCCCAGGATGGAAACGTAGGGAAGAAAAATAATACTTGAATGGATAAAATTGCAGCCTTACCATTTTGTAAGGTACTGCTTATTTTTAATGCACCTCTGAAATATAACAATGACTTATCTATTTAAGTAACTTATCTGTAAATATAGGAATTTTTAGGAGGCAATTGTATGCCTCAAGGCAAAACTGTTTCTAGCGGTTTCAAAATGGTTTCTAGCAAGAATAAGGAAAGAACGCAGAAGAGCAAGGAAACCAAGGAAGAAGATATGGTTAGAAACAAATATGGCTCAGAATGTCTGGTTTCTCTCCCTGGTATGACTTCATAGAACATTTAGCTCTAAAAAATTCCTATTGCTTCACATTTGTACTTAAAGAAGGTAATAATGCATTGGGTTATATGAATCTGTTCAGAGATTGGATGTGAGACTTCTAAGAGATCAGTGGTTTTGTAGAGTTTGAGGGGAGATTGCTTTGATATAGAAATAGAAAGCAGGGTAAAACGTAATGCTAAAAAAAAAAATAAATCCATTCTTCAGTGGAAAATACCATACAGAGTTTCTTTTTAAATTTCTCCCTGGACACAGGAGACTGGTGGTATTCCTTTACTTCAGCATAACACACTGTCCTAAACCGGATAACAGCAGTAGAAAGTATGTCCTTAATGGGTATTTCTGATGTACAACACACTCTTGAAATACTCTTCTGTTATTCTGATGAGAAACTTTCATGATTCTTCGTGTTTCTGTTCATGAATTTACTGTGTTTCTGTTCACTAATTTGTAATGGCTTTATGGTACCTAAACAAAATCAATGTTAGAAGGCAATTCTATTTTTTTTTATATTTATTTGTATGTTTAGAGTCTCCTAATTGACCGATACTTGATATATTTATATATGTGATCAAAGCATTTGTTCAGGATAACTATTTCTCTGAGGTTAAAAAAATACTTTGTGCTACGTCAACTTCCATGTACATTTTCATATGTTACTGTTGTAGCATAAAAAGGTCATATTTTCCTTTTGAAGTTGAGAAAATATTGTCACTGGGAACGTAGATGTTTTTATAAATCTAAAAATCAGTATCTGAATTTTCTGTCTATATAGAATAACTTTGAGAAATTCTAGTATGATATTCGTTGGAGTTTAAGTAAAGAACAGGGGGGTGAAAATGCACATTTTGTCCCTGCTAGTATGCTCTCATACTGACTCAGAATCCTCAGAGCCCATTTTGGACACTTTTGAAAGACATCATAGCCTTGGTATTTTTCACCATGCTGGATCTCTGTGCAGTATAAGTAAGATCAAGAACTCATCTAAAATGAACTAGCAATTGATATATGTCTAATGACACTGTGGCAGTGATTTCATTTTATTGCCAAACCAGATCAATGATTTGCAGTTAAGAGCCAATAGAACCATCATGGATCATCCAATTTTTACTATTTTAATAAAAACAATCAGAAAACGTTTTTACAGAAAGGGATGAAAAGAAATTTTAGTTACAATGGGAGTCTTTGAGAGACTGGCTAGTACAGCTGTGAATATATTCTAAGGTCAAAAAGCTGAAAATTGCTGGTTTTAGTGATGAGTAAGTGGCTTTCTTTTCTTTCCCTATTAGATAGAAAATGGTCGGCTGTGGAGCTCTATTGTGAAGACCTCAGAAGAAATACCAATTTTTCCAGTCAGCTTTTCATAATGTAAATATAGTTTGAGCTTACCCCAATGGGCAGCTAAATCATGAACAAGCAGAAAAACCCATTTTGGACTGTATTTCTGAACGAGGCTTCACCTTCCATCTCGGGAACTTATTAAAGGATTACAGCTGAAAAAGACAAGAGAAAGAAAACTTTGACCAGGAACCTTATCCTACAATGAGAATTACAAGTACATCTTGTATCTGCCCAGTCCTGTTTTGTCTCTGTTTTGTGCAGAGGTGTTATGGAGCTGCTCACCATGGCTCCATCAAGGTGACTAGAAATCAAACCAAACACATAGAAGGTGAAACGGAAGTGCATCATCGTCCCAAGCGTGGATGGGTATGGAATCAGTTCTTTGTTTTAGAAGAACACATGGGACCAGATCCTCAGTATGTAGGAAAGGTAAGGTTATTGCCTTTTTGTTTTTATTTTTCCATTCCCTGAAATGCTGAAATGTGGCACAGATAGAGGAAAACCAAGTATCTCCTTATACGTCACCTTCTTTTTAAGGTTAACATCACTCAGATAGCTTTATATATGCACAGTGAGCTTGCCTGTTCCCTATGTATACATTCTCTGTTTACTATAAGCAGAAATATTAATAAAAGGAAACAGGATGAAGTTGTTGAAGTATGATAACAGCATTTCTTCTGAGTTCAACTGAACATGGAGTGAACGCAGCTGGTGCTCATATCAGATTCTGTAGAAACTCAAATACATAATGCTTAAGTATGTAAGCCCGAAAGGCTTTTCCAGGCTATTTTAGAGTAAGATTCAGTTCTACTTCAGGAAATATAATAAATACAGTCTACGTTCAACAATGTATTCATTCCACATAAAGGGCAGGGTGGAAAAGTGCTCTTCCAAAAGGAGATCTCTCTGTGCCTTTCCTATAATGAGAGGCAGGAGGTATATACTACTTGTTACAATTCATCAGGAGTCTGTAGGACCAACAAACCCTGCATTTATATGTTGAATTACATAGTGAGTAAGCGAGTGTCAGGTGTAAGATTCATCCTGATGCAGTTGTAGGCTGGCCAACTGAATTCTAGTTTATCATGTGTAATGTTATCTACATAATTTGTGTTTTAAATTTGCATTAAAGTAACAGAAAGTGTACGTATAGGTTTACTGCAAGTCATACAACAGATGAAGCTTTTCTCCCTCTGCATGCTGTCTTTCAGCATAAAATTTCTTATTATCATCAATGAAATTGGATAAAGAGGTTGAATAAGAGGGGTGAAGAAATATGATTAATAGGGATAAGGCATGGAAAAGGAATTTATTCATTTTGCCTTCAGTTTGCATGCAAGATGGGAATCTTGAAAATCATTTTTTAGAATATGCAAAATATCCAAGGAAACTAGTAGCTCCTGAAATCACAGATGCCTGGTAGCAAGGACTTTCAAATATGAACAATATCATTTGAACTAAAAATAGCAACTGGAGGATTTTTGTTTAAGATACTGTTAACATAAAGAAAAACAAACAAACAAACAAAAAAACACACAACTGTTTTGTTAGGCCAATCTTAGTAAAATACCAAGTACTTGGCGTGCTGAAAATTGATAGGATTTGTATAGAAAATTTAGGCTGGGGAGGGACCTTTATAAATAGAGATAATGGTTTGCACTGATAGACGAGCTTTTAAAAGAGGTGAGGTGATGAGGGCATATTACTCTAGACTTATATTAGACTGATTAATATTTTCATGTATTTTCATGTATGATTTTGGAATAAAATAAATATTCTATAAACCTGTTACTGATACAGAGCTATGTAGGAGAATCAAAACGTTATCTGGAAAGAGATAGATGCCATGAAGACTGTTAAATGGAGATACAGAGTAAACCTTGGGACCACGGTGTGATAAGGCTCATACGGAATAATATCATGAATCTTTGTTATGCACTATTGATTTGTCAGGTGTAACTGACAGAGGAAGAGTATAATTGATCTGGTCATCAGATCAATTATAGGCTTTGCTGTCATACCTTAAAAAAGGCAAATATGATTCTAAGCAGCTTTCAAAGTAAATCATGCTTATCTTTATGAAAGCAGTTGCAATCATGATTGCATTTAAGACTAGAGACCTGGATACAGTGTGCAAAAGGATGGCCTCTTCAAATTTATGTTCCCATGAGAATGTTACATATTTTCTTTCATCCTCAGACCTCTATATTAATGCTACATTTATGGAGATCAATGAATAGGTTTTCTTTTGATCCTTTGTGGTCAGAATGTGACTACGTGCTTTGTCAGAGGATACTTCTTCCTCTGTACTTACCAATATTCCCCCCTGTTTCCTGTAAAAATTCCCTGTGAGGTTCATCATTTTCTACTCTGAGCACTTCGCAACACTTGTAAGTTCATCTTTCCAGAAGCTTTGTAGGATTTAGAAGAGGACTCTGTTTTACATTTGGTAAATGATGTTGTGATGGTTCTGATTTAAAGCACAGTTCTATCATTTTGCTCATGCATTTATTTTTAATTCAGAAAAAAGGAGTGACTGGGTGAGACTGACATAATATTAACAATTAACAAAATTTCAGTAGTCGTCATTGTGCATGAGTTGCTTTTCATTTTGAAAAATCGGTGTTTTATTGATGTTACATTTAATTATACACACCTCACAAGGCCTCATTTGACCTGACTAATTTGTCAAGAGGTTTTCATGCAAATCCCCTCAGATTATGAAAGAAGGGGATGTGAGCATTGCCCTTTAATTCCAGGCTTCTGTTCAGCAGCAGCACCCTATCAATTCTGTCAATTATTAATTTTGTAGGCTACTCTGCTGCACTGGTGAGAGTTTTGCCATTTGATATCTGTCTTTTCACATTTTTCACACCCAATTTGGGAGTAACATCACAGAAAGCAGAGTCATTATGTACAATGCTGTTATAATGATTACAGTCATTGTCATGGAAATGCACACCGAGGACAAGAATAGGATAGGCCTGCAATGAAAATGGTAAGGTTTCTCATTCTTATCATGAAATGACTGTCAGGAGGATGGATTAATTTACTTCCATCATCTGTTACAGAGCAAGAGTTAGGACAACAAGTCATCATTATATTTTAATATCAAACATATCTCTGTTCTTCAGTCATTAACTTCTTCTGTTAAAAAATTCCATTTGGAGACTGGAAATCTGTGTAAAATTAATCTGTATTAGTAATTTGTAGGAACATGGCAAAGCACAGATCTTGGAAAAATGAGGTTGTGGTAAAAATAAGAAACAACCCTTTTGTAGTTAGAGTATTTTCTGGGGTACTGGGATTATTTAACTTGTTCTCTGTTGTTGAACTTGGAGTCAGTCTTCAGTGTTTCATGGTATGTTTCCCTGAAAAAAGAACTCCAGAAACAGGTTGGTATTGAAAAGAGTATTTTTATAGAACTTAAGACCGTAGTGACTTCTTTTTCAAAAATTATGAATTATCTGAGGAGGTGTTCTTGAAAACTTCCTGAATATCATTGTAGTGTGTAACTGTATTCAGACAAATACTCATCTGTGTGTGTGTGTGTGCGCACTGGAGAAACTGATGAAAGTTGATTAAGCAGGGTGAAACACCCTGGTCTCAAGCAAGCAGTTGAATCCTCAGAACTGAGTTTTCAGCCACAAGAGAAAATGTGTCTTTTGCATCTCCTAGAGGAAAACTATGCTAATGAAAACATAACTAAGTACTGAAAGAGGTAGGGCTAGTAAGTGCACCATGAGGTGATGTGCAGTCAGGTACTGCCCTTCTGTTCTCTGCAGCAGCTCAGGGAAATGAAGACTCTCCTGAGGAAACCTAGAATAGTTTGTACTGTAGTGCTGCAAGCTTCAACATTTCTCATTTGCCATGGCTGGTACAGGTTACATTTCCCTTCCATTTTCCTGCATGTTTCCAGGTTAGACAATACATATGTCAGGATTTGGAAAGCAAAAAGCAAAAAAAAACAAAAATAAAAATAAAAAATAAAAAAATTTAGGAGACAGGAGACATTCTTTTTCATTTTTAGTCTCGTTGTCTCCAGAATTGTAAGTCTAGTCCCTGTGATATTTCTTAAAAGTGAATTGCACTGGAAGCAGGTCATAACTACACATTCACTATGTTTTTTACTTTGGGGAGAGGAGTAAATGTGCAGTGGAAGAAGGAAGATCAATATTGGTTTGAGTCTGAGTGAGTCATGCTATTAGAGGGAATAGCAAAGGAATATAATGAACAAGATTGACTCGTGATTTCTCCATGGACCCTCTGGATCTCTGCAATATCAAATATATACCTCTTAATCCACTTCAAATGTCCCCTGTAGGGCAAGTAAGAATGGCTTTTCAGGTATTCAGTTGTGTATAGTTTTTCAATAATTGTTCTTCCCAGATTTGGTGGGCAGATGTAGTGACTTGTTACTCAGTTCTTAGATTTCTACCAGTAATACAAAAACACTTTCAGATTTGTGTTGATAGGGGATTTAAGGAATTAAGAAACAGCTGAAAATGAGCGTGAATATAGGAAAGGGAAGAGGAATATAACAGCTGTTAATAAGTCATGAAATCAATGTACTAAATGTTAGATAAGGAAAGAAATCTCGGGTACTGCATTTTCAAGTTAATGGCTTGTTAATTTGTTATTTTACTCTTGAAAACAGAAATACAGCATAACAAACTTGTAATTCAAAATTCCTTTTCAACATAATATGATGATGTGTCATTGCAAGAAATTACTTCTAAAACAGGAGATTGAATCTAATCTTCTCTGATCATATCAAGACAATTTCACATCTCAATTTTAATGACAGGAAGAGAAAAATATATACTTCAGAATAACTGCTAAAGATGAAACAAAAGTTGAACTTTATAATTAAAATGCCTTTACATAGTGTTAGAGGTTTACATAAAATAAAACATATGAGATGTTTCAGCACTTTAAACATTAGCAAACCATTCCAAAATTATTCTAATAAAAGTGTTTTTCTTTTAAGTTTAAGAAAATGAAAAGTAAATAGTAGATGGTATAGTCTAAAGATTTTTCACTTGTTTTGTTAGCCATCTTCATGCCTTTGTAAAATGAGAGGGATAAGCAGCATCTAGAATAACGTGCATCTCATTTTCTACTGTTTAAGTTGCTAGTTCCACTAATAAACGTAACAATGCAGATTTTTCTATTTTTGTTGTTGTTGTTTTTATGGACTTGGTAGCTTCTTAAAATTTTTACACTAGAATTTACCTATGTAATAAAGCAAGTATAATGAAAAGGAGTGGAGTTTAGGCTCAGCAAACTTTGAAATCACATATTTCATGTGTTTTGTATGAAAGAGATTTTATTCGTGCTATTTTTTTATTTTTCTAGGGGTCTTAGAAATGGGGAAGATCAGCATTGAATTAATATAGTTAATATCTGAGCAAAATTTTAATTTTTTAAAATTAAATTTAAGGCTAAGAGATGTCTCTGTCTTCTTCCAAAAGACCTCGCAACTCATCTGTGAAAGACTGAGATTATACATATCTGCACTGGAAAAGTAGAGTTATGTATTTTTGATAGTATTTTTAATTGACATATATATAATATATACCTACATATATATAGAGAGGGAGAGAGACCTACATATATATAGATATATATATATATATATATTCCCTGTTACAGTTTCTCCATTGTGTGTAGGTCACTAACCTCAGATTTAACAATACTTTGCATCCATTTTTATCTTTATGGCTTTCTGCTCTCTGATTAATCAGGTCCTTGTTCTTGTTGCAGTTACTATTGCTAAATAACATCTTGATTTGGTGCCATTTAAGTTGATGGGAAGCTGATACTAGTTATATAGGACAATGTCAATTTCTTTCTTCTCATCTCTGTCTCCCACTTGCTCAGGGAGCAGGCTTAACAAGAAACAGAGGATATGTCCCCTCTCCATTTTACTGCTATCATCTAATCTGAGGTCAGTATTACACAACATTATATGGTCCTATATCATGTTAGCCACCTCATTTTCTATTTTTTGTAAAAAGCTTATTCAAGCTTTGCTACCCCAAAGCTTTTTAAACAAAAATGGACATGTGCACTTTCTTGAATTCTGATGACAGGTGGCACCCTGTATTGCTTACATGCTGACAGTAACCCTACCTTTATTTACCAAGTATTATTTACTTTGTTTTTGAGAGGACATTACTCAAATTCTACCTGTCATAGAATGCTGTGGACATTTACTTTCGTTTTGTTAGTTTTACATTGGAATCTCCAAACATTCAAGGGTTATCTGGGGGAAAATCAGACTCAAGAGAAGAGAGTGCTTTCATCAGCCTGATCAATATGACTTTCTTCCAGGGAGTTCAGCCATATCCGTGGTTTCCTGAAGCATAGTGCTTGCATTGCAGTCCTGTGACAGAAAATGGCTATACACAGCCTGACAAGGGCATTTTGACTTGACAGACACACACACACACACACACACACAAAAAAAAAAAAAAAAAAAAAAGGCATGAACACACTGAAGTTCATTCTCAGACCAAAGACATGAGATAAAGTGTTTACTTTGTTTAACTTCATTTAAGTTGATGTGGAATTGCACCTAGAAGAAACTTGGTCTTTTATGTCAAAACAGGAACACCGGATCTAGTATGTCAAAGTTTTGACATACATATATGTCTTCATGCACACATAAAGGTCCAAAGGACCTTTACATATACATAAAGGTCCTCATGGACCACTCTTTAGATGACTAAATCCTGCATTAGTGTTTTTTTTTTTTTTTTTTTTTTTTTTTTAAAGTACTGTTTTTGAACAGTATTTCTATTTGCCTAAAACAGATGGCTAGAGTTATTTGATATGTAGAGTCAATCCACTTTTCTTCATAACTGTAGAGACTAAAGATTGCTGCAGTCTAAGAAAAGTTAGTTCGTAGTACAAATTCAATATCTAATGTTTTTTATGCTTTGTTTTCTATACAATTAGATTCTTTTGCCAAATTTCTGATGAGCTTTTGAATTCAATAAAATGGTGATAGTTTTTGAGTTGTAGATTGACACAATGGTATGTCAGTAGATTGACACAATGGTATGTCAGTAGAAGTTTTTTGATGAACTGAAATTCCATTCTGAAAGTGGAAATGTAGTTAGCTCAATCCATGTAGAGGTGTGACATTAACTTCCTTCTGAAAATTCTAAATGAATTAGCATTCACATTACTCCCAAGCAAGTCTTTTTGGATCTTTTTTGGATCTTTGTGGATCTTTGTGGATCTTTTTCTTCATTATTTATTTATATATATATATATTTACTTCATTAAAAGAATAGGTTTTCTGGGAAGCAAAAGTGAAAACTCAGGAAATAATTGAAGGTGTTTCATTCCAGGACAACTCTTCTTGGAGTATGAGTTAAGAGTGCGCTAGGGTTCTCATCACTTTCTAAAGGGGCAGATGCATTATTAGAGAATTGCCCAAGTTAGAGAGGAAAAGAGCAAGGGTAGAACAGGATATCGAGTTAGTGGTAAAAACCATTCAATAGTTTTTAGCTTATCAAGATTTATATTTGTTATTTTGTGTGATAGTTTAAATTATTTAACTTGTGAGTTGAAAATAAGTTGTTATGTTTTCTTGGATAAATTAAAGAATTTAGCAGTAGTTTTTTGCAGGGAAAACCAGACTTGTTCCTGGTTAAGCAGTTTAAATTTTTGGTTCATTTAATGGTATAGCTTTTAAAACTAGGGTAGAAGCTGGACATTACCGGGGTTGCCTGTTGTTTTTTAGGGTGGGTATTTCTATATATGTTAGAAAATTTCTTTTTCTACATTTTTGTAACTAAGACCTTTTTTTTTACTAAAAGGTCAGTGAAGACAATAAGAAAACCAATGTCACAGGCAAAATTAAAATCATCTAGTTTAGTGGTAGTGAGGAGTATGATGTTTAGATTTTAAATGTCTATAGTTTTATGTTAATTAAATCACTGGAAAGGATTGAGAGAATCTGAAAGGTTGGAATGGTCATTTTACACAGACCTGAAAAATCAGTATCTCCAGTAATACTGGTTTGTGATACAAAGTCTCAACTATGCTAATTTCTTTATTGACATTCTATAACAGTCGAAGCAGTTCCAGAGATTGCCATGTGCTTTCTTTAAATTTATGACAAAATAAATTTCTTTAAATTTATGACACTTGAAGTGTCATAAAACTAAGAAATACCTGCAATCTGGACAATCTTAATATTGTTGAACACACGAACTTTGTGCATGTCAAAAAATCATAGAAGTATGTAGGTTATGAATTGTATGAGTTTAATTTCACCTTTTAAAACAATTAGTCCATTGCAGCTGCTGTATATACGAGTGATTTTTGACAAATACCTTTTAGTTTTAAAATGAGGTAATAATGTCGTATGCAGTCAAAGGAAGATGAGTTCCTTCAGGGGCTGGAAGATGAAGTGACTGAGTTTGCATCTGAAGTGAATACTAGAGAGGTGTTTAAAGTTGTGCTTCTGTACAAAATTTAGGATAATTTTCACTATGGACTATGTAAAATGTACTAGTACTTGTTTGTATTAAAAAATAAATGTAAAATGTCTGAAAGCTGAAAGGACCATGAACGCACAAAATCGTAGTAGGTATGTAGTGTGGTCGCTTAGTGAATTTAAGAACTTAAGTGAAAGCTTTCCCTGCTATCATTTGGTTTCATTTGTACATTTTCCAGTGTTTATTTATGTGCTGAGTTCCCCTTGCTCAGACCATTTACAGCAAGGGTAGATGCTAAAGATAAATATTTTTTTCTCCTTTAGCTATTTTATTTTTTCACATTTGTTTTGGGTAATTATGATCCCTGTGACCACTAACCTTCTGTCATATTTCACTGGTATCACCCAGTACTGCAAAAGCCTTGGGCGGTCTATTCCAATACCTAACAACCTTTTCAGTTTTTAGTTGTTAGTTCAGTTCTTCCTAATATCCAACCTAAACTTCTGCTGGCGCAACTTTAGCCCATTCCCCCTTGTCCTGTCACCAGGCATGTGGGAGAACAGACCAACCCCCACATCTTTACAGCCTCCTTTAAGGTACCTGTAGAGTGCGATAAGGTCACCCCTGAGCTTCCTCTTCTCCAGACTGAACAATCCCAGCTCCCTCAGCTGCTCCTCATAAGTATTATACCAGAAGTAAGCATTATACCAAAATTATGTAAAATCTCAAATACATAGTTTCAATATTAAAAGAAAAAAAAAAGTGTTGCATCCATGAGATATGGCAATGAGGAAATAAAGACAATTTCACATTATTTTATATTCATCTTGATTTTGGTAACTTCATTTTTAAGGGTATTTACCAGCTAATCTTAAATCAATAGGCGATGAAGCTGATGGTATACTGGTAAACTCAAATATGAAAAAACAACTCAGTTACTTCTCAAGTACCTTCTCAACCTTATTTTAGAGAGGTATTTATTCACGTTCAGTTTCTTTAACTTTTCTCACAGATGCCTTGTCTTGTTGAAGATGCTGCTGCATGACTTTCCTAATTTATCAGCTTATTCAAGATGTATTCATAAAATGAAATGTTAGCTGGACTTTTACTTTGGTCAGTGCCAGAAATGCTTCTGTGTAATGATTGGAACTCTAGATTAAATAATCCTATTTATTTTGCGTAAAACTACAAATAATAAAAAAAAATGTAGGAAGGCAATCATAGTTAGTGAAAGAAATAGAAAGAACATCATGAAAGTTTTGTATTTTTTCACTTTTTATTTAGAAGTAAGAAGTCATTCAGAAGCCATACAGAATGTTATTTATCAGGAAGATATCCTACTTTTTCCCACACTTAAGATGGCTGTAAAAGAATAGGGATTTCAGGTCCACCGATTTATTGGTAGTTCCTCTCAAAATGGCTGGGTTTTTTAAAAAAAAAAAAAAAGTGTGTCTGAGCCTTTAGTGTTCTTGAACTCATAGTGGAGATTAAAAAGGTTTATTTGTGTCATGTATTGCATATGACTGAAGGCAATGGTTGATTTCGAATGTTCTCCATTCACAACAGTTACTTCTTCAATTTATGAGATACTTTGCCCACATCTTCTTTCAGCTGATGTATCAAAATTATGTAAAATGCTTAATTTTTTTTTTTTTTTGGTCTAGACCACATACATATTTTTTGAAGAAAATGCAAATTTGTCAGACAATAAGAAGTAAAGGAGGATATCTAAGGTTTGAGCTTCCCTTTTGTTTCTAATCATATAACATTCACAGTCTGTGAAACTGAAATCACAGTCATGAATTTCCAAATGAAATATCTCTGTAAACATTTCTTTTTTAAAATACATAGGGTATTTCATAATTGTAGTGGAAATTGCCAGTCTGTAAACATTAAAGTACTTTTCCTTTTTTTTTTTTTGTTTTTTTTTTCCTTCCAAAGATTAGCTCTTGGTGGTTCTTGACAAGCAATTACTTTAGTAGTTCTTCCCACAATCTTATCATCTGCAACTTTTTATTTTTATTTTTTAATAACAGTAAAAAGAACAATAACATCTTTGTCTGGAAAGAAAGTGATGAGGTAATATTCAGATTTTGTTCAACTACTTAGAGCCAGAAACCTGAGCAGAGATAAATTGGAGCTAGAACAGTATGCCTTTAAAGTTGTCTTTGCATTCCTATGATCTTGGGTCCATTTGCTGAAGAGTCGATTCCCTCCAGAATGTCGATAAGATTTTTTAAAAGTCAGCTGTTCAAGATGGCAAATAGAATGGATACAAAAATGTCTCTCTGGTGAAAAGTATTTTTAATGGACTTGGGGAGTAAATTGACCAGATGAGCTTGTTGTAAGACTGCCACTTGAGTAGAAATGTGCTGCCCAAAATGGTGTACATTTGTATCAAATCTTTCTTTTTCCTCTTACATCAGTTCGAAATTTTCCATTAGGTTACAAACAAACAGAAGTCCCAGTCATCTGAATTTACACTTGTGATTTACTTGTTTTTATGTGTAATTAATATGTGCCATGGGGTATTGGTATGCCCTTGTCTGTAATGTTTTCATATATGTGTAAGCCTGAACTGTTGTCAAAGTGTATTTGTTTGGTTGGTTTTATTATCATTCAGTGAATTCGCATACATAATACTTAAGGTATCACTATAAATAATGCAGCTTTTCAATGTCCCATATAGGAAACATACTACTGAAGTTCTACTGAAGATACTTTTTTCATATTAGTCCAAAGACCTACTTGAGCCATTCTTGTGATAATGTGTTGGTAATCAGCCAACACTATCCACAAACAAGACTCTTGTTTTACTCCAGTTATTAAATGAGAAAGCCCATTTAATACATAATTTCTGTATATGCTTAAAAAACAAATAGAAATGCTTAGAGTTAAGCATCAACAAGTAGTGTTTTGGTCTACTTATGTCCTTTTTTTTTTTTTTTCTTTAATGTGTTTATATTGCTACTTTTATCATTTAATATTGAAAGACATCGCTTTTTATCAATGACAACTAATGTAATCATAAAATTCAGTAGTTTTCTAAAGGGGTATAATTTTAGACCTGGTAAAATGTCACAGAAGCACACCCTTGTTGAAAGCTTTGAGGCAAATCACAGCAACCTAACCATGTCAGCAAATGAAAAATCATCTCTATGGACAATTCAGATGTGATGTTAAAACTCCAAGAACATTCTTACTATGCTGCTGACAAGAATATCAAAGTTCTAATTATGTGTTTTGGCTTCTAGTGGCAGGAGAAATGCAGCAGTAATGGAGGACTTCACTTCTTTCCTGGAAAACAAGATAAATTTTACATTGAGGCTTAACTCCAGTATCAGAAGGCTTTAGCCATAAGAAAGACTGCCTCATAAATGAGCTAGTTGTGAAATCTCCATAAGAGATTTCTAGGCTAGACTAAGTCTTATGTAATGCTTAAAAAAAATGCACAGCACCTGCCAGAAAGACGTAAAGGGCTAAAGGAAGTTGGAATAAAGAAATGGCACGGTAGGGAAGGCAAATACAGGCAGTCTTTTAAAAAGTGCGGTTGTTTCCAAAGGAGAGAAACATAAAGGATTAAAAAAAACTTCATTAATTGTAAATCACAGAACTCAAAGAAAGTCTGAGGAAAAGCTTGCAGTTAAAACAAAACAAAACAAACAAAACCCACATTTGTCTTTAGAAATATCAGGATAAGAAAGCTTGCCAGAGACTGTGGTGCCAAAAGACAGCTGGGGTATAAAAGGTGTAAAGAG
Organism: Aythya ferina; assembly: GCF_964211825.1. Classification (NCBI taxonomy): domain Eukaryota; kingdom Metazoa; phylum Chordata; class Aves; order Anseriformes; family Anatidae; genus Aythya; species Aythya ferina. The sequence goes on along the minus strand of NC_140297.1, from coordinate 74,189,329 downwards.
AGCAAAGTCAGGCTGTTGCAAATACAAAATAAAATAAAAAAAAGCTAAGAGACTTCATAAAAAATCTCTTAACCATGGGGAAGCTTGGGGAGTACAACACAGTCAGTTTATGAAGAATGTATCAAAGGAAGAGTATCAAACTGAGGCACCAGTGCAAAAGGCTATGGAGCAAATCAACAAATGAACAGTAATTAATCATGTGTGCCTGATGAAACTAAGAAGAAATACCAAAAACAATAATCTTAGTATATAAATTAACATCTAAAGCTATTTCAATATCTGAGAAAAACAAGCAAACAAAACCAAACAAAACAAAACAAAAAACTTGTGGGGAAAACCACATAATGTGGGGAAAAACATATAAATATGCCATTTAACATTAAAAACTCTTTTGGAAAAAAAAAAAAAAGGAGTGATTAGTCAGGTGAAAAATTTCAATAATTATACAAAGCTACTGAGAAGAGAAAATTGGAAAATTGGAAAAACCAGTTGTAGAGAACTGCAGCAGAAGGATCTTCTAAGTCTGAATGAAATTCAATACAGATAAATTTAGAATAGGACACGGGAGCAGCAACAATTTAACTGAGTTGACAGTAACTACTAAATAACAACATTGTAATATTATATTAGTTCTAAGAAAAATCTCCATCAGGTCAATGCTTAGAAACAGTCCAATGAGCAAAATTAATATCAGGAATTACTAGGAAGGGAAAAAAATAGCATCAGCAAATATCTTTATAAATGCACTGTATACCTGCAGCTCAAACACAAAGTATACTTCTCATTTTTCTTCTTCTTTCCCCCAGTCTTACAAAAACACACATTTTTGAGTACTACAAGACTGATCAAATATATAGAACACTTTCTATATGAGGAGTACTATGAAAACTTTTGAACTGTCAAACTGTCACCTATTAAGGCAACTCCAGATTTTCACATTTTCGGTTAACAACTTCATTCATATTCTGGGATTAATACAGCTCTTCTCTTTCTGAATACAGGATGATATTTTATTTTTATTTTATTTTATCGGAAGAGATTGTTTCACTTTTTTTGGAAACAGGTGAATAAAGGAGAGCTCTTCTGACTGAAAAGAAATGAAATAAAGTGGGTTTGATAGTGGCCTAGACAGTTATTAGCAGTGTGAGGAATGTGAATCAGGAATGCTTTTTTGCTATCCTTTGTTTCCCTCTTACAAGCAGTAGAGTCATCAAAAAAAAAAAAAAAAGAAAAAAAAAAAAGAAAAAAAAAAAGGCACATGACAGACCACAAATAAAGAAAACAGTGATGCAGTTCTTTATGTGTGAAATTGGTAAAACTGCTTAGTATAGGATTCTTTGATGCTTAATGCTTAATCTTATGAATGAAATAGTGAAATTGTATTAATGTTCCTAATTAGTCTCTCAATAATGAATTGAGCTAAAAGCAGGTAAAAAGCACATAGAGATTAAGTGGAAGCCACAATTTGACAGAAAATCCATTAATTCAAAAAGTCAGAGCTGCATGTCCATAAATATAGCTAGCTGAGCTTTAGATCAAATAAACATTGACAAAAATCACTTATGCCCATCACAAGCATTTGTTGTCTTATTAAATATTATTTCAAGCTTGATTGTGTCATAGGCTATTACTGAAGAACTTGGCATTTCCAGTCCATCCTCCCTTCTTAGATAACTGTTCCTCTACATGTCTGTAATAGCATGAGCAAATCCTGTTTTCCATTTTATATGGAGGATGTAGTTTCTCAATTTTTCCTCTTTATTGTCTGAAATCATTGAGACATGTTTCTTTACGAGCACAAGGAATCTGTTCATTATAGATAGTTTTCATACTTAAAGGAAACTGACAATTTACAGTGACTCAGTCTGTTTTTATTTAAAACAGTAATCATAAGGATTACATAAAATCGATGTGTGAATTCCAGGTAAAAACTGAAACATACATATGTAGTAGTATCAACTATTTACAGCATTAACTATGGTTTGTGTTAAAACAAAAAAAACAAAAAAAAGTATATCTATTTTTCATCTTGCAAGTGACTAGGGGATACTCAGTGGCTCCAATTTATTGCACTGCTCAGGAATTTAAATCATGGAGGTTTTGAAAAGCCATCATCCTCAAAATCTAAGACTTGCTTCATAGCTGGCAGCCGGAAGGTTCAAGAACATCAACAAACACACTTCTCTTCTTTCTTACAAATTTGCAGATTAACTCTAAAATCAGTCTATTCCTTTCCTTTGCTTGTTTGTTTGTTTTCAATTTATTCCTTTTTAGTTTTAACTTCATAAGGTAGATATTTGGTACTTTTGGAAATTTGTATCCCACTGAGAAGCCTCTGTGTAGGAACCCCAATTCCTACATCGAGACACAGAATTCCCTTCCTCCTCCATACCTTAATTAAAAGATGTGAAAATTCTGTAACTGATCTCATTTGTAGCCACTTTCTTACTAATCTCGCTATAAACCTTCACCTTGGGTAATGCTGTCTTTCAGCTGGCAGGTATCATTTTTGCCATGGTGTGTGTATACATAGCGGAGAGCAACAGTTTTCATTAGAGGGAGCCTTCTGTATCCCTCGAAGTACAGTGTCTTCTCTGACTTCACCATGGATGTTGATACTACAGTGGTTCATAGTAGCAGAAAGAATTAATATCTCCTAACTAGGCAGCACATATGGATATACCTGACTTCAAGTCAGAAAGTTAGAGCAATGTTCCTGGTTCTTTCCTGAAGAGATATATTAGTTAGTAATAATACACAATACACAACAACTGTTCTATGGCTACTTTTTCATTGATTTACTTGGGTATAGCTAGGAAGAGACCTGATCTTACAATGCATTATATACAGTGTCCCAGAAAGTGGGACCTATGAGTTCCTGGGGTAATATAAATAGTAATACTTATTTCTGAAGCTTCTATTTCAGCAGAACTTAAGTAGTCCACAAGGCTTATACTGACCACTCACACAGTAAACAGTCATTCAGCAGATGTCTCAGAAGTGTTCTAGTCTGTATGATATTAGCATTAATTTGTTTTTATTTTATTTTGTATGGGAGTATGATTATTATTTTTTATATATATTATATATATATATATATATTATTTTATTTTTTTCTGACAGCCTTTTGTAGCAGATAATAATGAAAAAATCCCTAGGTGGAAGTGTGATATAGAAGTGTCAAAACGCACAGCTACCCTAGAGAGAATGTACAAGTTTTCTGTCTCAGTTGACACTTTTGTAACTTAAGGTTTCTTCAGAATTGCTAGAACTATTTCTGATCTCTAAAATCAATATTCTTTCAGGGAAAAAAAAAAACAAAACAAAACATAAAATAAAATTTAAAACTCAGTGCTATCCAGTAATTGTTCTCATCAATATAATGCCATAAGTATATCTGTAGGTGCAATAATGGTTTATTAAACTGAAAACATGTTAAATGACAATACCTTTCCTCCAAGAAAAGATTACCTGCAATGTTTAAGTCTCTGGAAAACCAAGTAAATGCAGAAAAGGAATCTTCTCAGTGTGTCAGTTTACAGAAGGGAGAGCATCAGTGTTCCAATTTGTCAGCCATTGTGTTTTTCCTTGTAGTCTTTATATGAAATGCTCCTCCTTTCTCATGGTGTTCCCTTCTGCTGGGTTGTTTCCAGTCAGTGAGTTGTTACTGTTTTTTTCCAATACTTGCATCTCTGCCCCATCAGCAGTGACAATGAAGAAGCGGAGACAAACTGTTTAAGGGTGTTGAGATTTTCTAGAAATTCTTTCTCCTCTTAATTATTATTCATCTGGATTCCCTTCACTTGTTGAAATTACTATAGGATTGCTGTTCCTAATTTCCAGAAATTCATGACTATATTTTTTATTTATAATCTGGATTGTGTTGTGGTGCCTGAGATTCTGAAAGATCATCTTGCTCTAGGACCTTTGGTAGTTAAAAATAATCTAATCTTCATATTCCATGTGACGGTTGGCATATATGACAAGATTTATTTATGTGTGCACAGAATAGTGTATGCATGTGAAGATTTATTTATGTGTGCACGGAATAGTGTATGCAAGGTGAACAAAAGCTGTTCGATGCACCTTTCTTCAAACTTTGCATGCTCTGAAAGAGTATAGTAAATAAGAGAGAGAGTTAACAGGAAGATCTGGTACGTTTCAAAACTACATATAACACAAGCATATTACAGCTACACGAACTGCTTATATGAAGCAAAATTGAAAAAAAAAAACTGAATGATTTAAGTTTTTATTGCCTATGGTACAGGATCCTAAGACTCTTGAGATATATAGTTAATTGACTTTCATGCTTCTGAAACTTAGTTTTATGAAGAGTGCAACTGAAGCATGGGGAAGTAAACTGAGCTTTCAAGTTGATGAAGCCTATTCTTCCTACCCCACGATTTATTAAGGGAAAAAAAAAAAAAAGCTTACTCCTTAATTTTGATTTAGAGGAATTACATCTTTCCAGAATGCTTGGTCTGTGTAAAACACAACCCCCATGCATACATGTGCCTTGGCAGTCAGTGTTCCTGGCTCTTGGCACCACAACACACAAATGCTTTTTAAGTCAGACAGAAACACTTGTTACCAGTATCTACTTGAAAAGGGCTGAAGGCATAATCCATGACCACAATACAAAGGAATTAACAAGCAGTGTTAACACCAAACACCAAAATGTGCATCACTCCACTGAAGCCCATAATTAACAGGTAGTCATGCTGTGTAAGAGGGCTCTGTCCCTCCCATTTCCTTTTCTTCTTCTATGTGCAGATATTGTGCAGAAATAAATATGTATCTCTACTGTCTTGCTTCAGCAGAACATAAACATTGAAGTGTTGGAGATCTGCAGCCAACGAGATAGTAGGAATAGTGTATCCTATGGTAATTAATAACATCTAATAGCTTATTAACATATTAATGAATTTTATGTGGTTACACTAAGTTTCTGAACAACTTCAGCAAACCATGCTAACAAGATGATAATCTAATTTCACAGACTGGCTTCTCAGCTAATGTAAATGGCCAATCATTAGATTTGTTTTCTAAATTATGTTTGGAGATCTTGCCACATCTGTAGAGAATCAAGAAGAATTGTATACAACACAATTGTATCTTGAGATCTGTGTCCTAAAGGCTATTTATTTGATGCACCTTCTGAAGAATTTCTAACAGAAACTGGTAATAAGCTTTGTTTATGAACCTCTTCCTGTGGGTAGGGAGATCACGAATCAGCTTTGTCTAGTAATACATTTTAGGAAGCATGTGTGGTTATGAGATGACACATGAAGAATTTGCTTTCTTGTCTGTTAGTCATTGAAAAAATGTCATGTGTGGAGCAGAAAGTGCAAGTGTTGAGAATGTACCCAAATGTCTACTATTCATCTGGCATTTGTATGAATTACAGAGGAACCAGAGTTCAGGCATAACATTATAGTGAACTTGTTTCGTCATCCCTCAGGGTATTTCATTATTTGTTGAAAGTCGTGTTGAAAGATTATTTGGGTCAGCTTTTTCAGTTCTATTCCTCTTGCAATATACTGACATATATAGGTATATGGGTAAATATTCTGTGCTTTTACATTAGTTATATGAGATGCGTCTGCATTATGAAACTGAAATGAGAATAAAATGGAAGATTTGTATTCGATGGTGTCCTGGTTTCAGTTAGAACAGAATTAATTTTCTTCCTAGTAGCTGGTGGAATGCTGTGTTTTGGCTTAGGATGAGAAGAGTGCTGATAACACCCCGATGTTTTAATTGTTGCAGAGCAGTGCTTATACCAAGCCAAGGACACCTCAGACTTTTGCTCTGTCCTGCCAACAGGCAGGCTGGGGTGCAGTAAGAGCTGGGAGGGGACAGACCCAGGACAGGTGACCCGAACTAGCCAAAGGGGTATTCCATACCATCTGACGTCATGCTAAACAATATATAGGGGTGGCTAGCCGGGGGGGGGGGGGGCGGACTGCTCGGGGTTAAGCTGGGCATCGGTCAGCGGGTGGTGAGCAATTGCATTGTGCATCACTTGTTTGTACATATTATTAGTAGTAGTACTATTATCATCATTGTATTATTATTATTATTATTATTATTATTTTCCTGTCTTATTAAACTGTCTTTATCTCAACTCACGAGCTTCACTTTCCATTTCTCTCCCCCGTCCCAGAGAGGGAGGGGGGAGGGTGAGCGAACGGCTGCATGGTGTTTAGCTGCCAGCCGGGTTAAACCACGACAGTCTTTTTGGCGCCCAACGTGGGGCTCGAAAGGTTGAGATAACGGCAGATCTGACCAGAGTGTGTTAAACTAAAATTGGTATAAGTATTAGACCTGCTTAATAGTCACTTGTCATAATGCTGATTGCTTTAATCTCAACTGTGCTGCGCCTGTTTTCCAAATTGAGTATTATAGCACGTTATTTTCCGTATGTGCTCTCTGTCATGTTGTTTATCCTCTCTGGGCCCTGGTTTCAGACCATTATGGTACTGTGTGTTGTATCAGTGGCTTATGAGATGATGAAATATCTGGCCATGACTCTAACCTGGTATTTGTACTCAGTAACATCTTCGATTCTATACTTTGGAAACTGTATTTTGGAAACTATTAGCAATTGTATCTGTTGCCTTTTTTCATTAGGGAGTCAATCTGTGGAGGGGAAAGGGGAAGATAATTTTTCTTACTTGATCACTCTCCCTTTCTCCTTCACCACCCCTGTACCCTCCTTGATCACTCTCCCTTCCTCCTTCACCACCCTCTTATCCTCCGAGTTTATTACAATAGCTCTCCAAGATATTGAATATCCTTGGGATACTCAGACCAGCATAGTCCTGTTGTTCTGCCTCCTGAATGCACTTCAGGTTCTGCTTAAAGTTAAACAACTACTTAGGAAGCTCATCCGGAGATCTGCCCGGAGGCAGTATAGTTGTGGGTGGCAGGGAGTATGGGAGGATATGGGCAGGCATCTAGACCAGTTGGCACCCCCAGTGTTTTGGAAATTCACCCCTGAACAAGTGCAAAATCCTCAAAAACTGGCAGAATGCTTGAATAAAAGGTGTCGCGATTCGGGAAGTTCCAAAGTAACACAAATCACTGTAACATGCTGGGGCCTGGCTCATGCCTATCGAGCTGCCATGGATACTGCTATCAACTTAGTGACAGACCCTGCGGCCACTCCAAGTCCCGTGACAGATCCAACGGCCACTGTGACCCCTACGGTGGACTCTGCAGCCGCTCCAGTCCCAGCTTCTGCAGATGCTCCAGTCCCAGCTCCTGCAGCCGCTCCAGTCCCAGCTCCTGCAGCCGCTCCAGTCCCAACTCCTGAAGCCGCTCCAGTCCCAGCTCCTGCAGCCGCTCCAGTCCCAGCTCCTGCAGCCGCCCCTGTCCCAGCTCCTGAAGCCGCCCCAGTCCCAGCTCCTGAAGCCGCCCCAGTCCCAGTTCCTGCAGCCGCTCCAGCTCCAGTTCCTGCAGCCGCTCCAGCTCTGGTTCCTGCAGCTGCTCCAGTCCCAGCCCCTGCAGCTGCTCCAGCTCCAGTTCCTGCAGCCGCTCCAGCTCCGGTTCCTGCAGCCGCTCCAGCTCCGGTTCCTGCAGCCGCTCCAGCTCCAGTTCCTGCAGCTGCTCCAGTTCCAGCTCCTGCAGCCGCTCCAGCTCCGGTTCCTGCAGCTGCTTCAGCTCCTGCAGCCGCTCCAGCTCCTGTAGCTGGGTCAGAGAAACGAGCTGTAGCAGTGCAAGTTGACCCTGCGGAGGGTATTCCAACCTCTGTGGCAGACCCTGTAACAAGGTCAGAGAAACGAGCAGTAGCAGTGCAAGCTGCCCCTGTAGAGAAGGTGAAAAAATGGTATAGAGATTCAGGTCGTTTAGAACGCAGAGAGTCTTCTGCCAAATCTAGGTATAGAGACGACGGAGACGACGACGACGCTGGGCCATCAAGGGTTCAGGAGGAGGAAGATGAGGATGCCGAAAAATCAACAGTAACTACCCGAAGCCTAAACGAGCGTGAGTTACGAGATGTGCGAAAAGATTTTGGTCGCTGTATAGGTGAGCAGCTTGTCACCTGGCTGCTCCGATGCTGGGACACTGGAGCCAATTGTGTGGAATTAGATGGCAGGGAAGCCAAGCGACTGGGATCCCTTGCTAGAGATGCAGGCATTGACAAAGCAATTGCAGATGGAGCACAATCTCACAGCCTCTGGAGGCGTCTCCTCTCAGCTGTGAGGGAAAGGTATCCCTTCAAGGAAGAACTTTTATGTCTACCAGGCAAGTGGACCACTATGGAGAAGGGAATCCAGTATCTGAGGGAATTAGCCATACGGGAAGTGATTTATGAGGATCCAGACCTCAGACAAACATCCAAAGATCCAGATGAAGTCAGGTGTACGCGACCCATGTGGCGGAAGTTTGTACGGAGTGCACCATCATCATATGCCAGCTCATTGGCAATAATGGCCTGGAAAGAGGATGAGGAACCCACAGTGGATGAAGTGGCTAAACAACTCCGGCAGTACGAAGAAAGTCTCTCCTCTTCCTTACAGGCCTGCGTCTCAGCTGTGGAGAAACTTTCTGAAGAGTTCCACCAACTTAAAGAGAATCTATCTTCATCCCCACCTGAACCAACCAGTGTCCACCGACCAAAAGAGAACACTGTGGAGAAACTTTCTGAAAAGGTTCACCAACTTGAAGAGAGATTATTCTCCTCCGTACCTGTACAGAGCAGTGTCTCAGCTATCAGGGGTAGTCGTTCATCCACACAAGGAAGACGATATGGTGGGTACTCACCCCGTGCTACCCTGTGGTTTTACTTACGAGACCATGGAGAGGACATGAGAAAATGGGATGGAAAATCTACCGCGACCCTAGAGGCACGGGTACGTGAGTTGCAAAAGAAAACAATCAGGAAGAAGGGATTCTCTGAAAAGTTTGCTGCTCCAACTTCCAGCAGACAGTCCTTCAAACACAGAAACGAAGAAGATTCTGACCAGGATTAGGGAGGCCCTGCCTCCAGCCAGGGGGAGGAAAGGGATAATCGAGTTTATTGGACTGTGTGGATTCGATGGCCTGGCACATCAGACGCACAGAAGTATAAGGCTTTAGTAGACACCGGTGCACAATGCACTATAATGCCATCGAGCTATAAAGGACCAGAGCCCATCTATATTTGTGGAGTGACAGGGGGATCTCAGCAGTTGACTGTATTGGAGGCTGAAGTGAGTCTGACTGGGAATGAGTGGGAAAAGCACCGTATTGTGACTGGCCCGGATGCTCCATGTATCCTTGGCATAGACTATCTCAGAAGAGGATATTGCAAGGACCCAAAAGGGTTCCGGTGGGCTTTTGGTATAGCTGCCTTAGAGACAGAGGGCATTAAACAATTATCTACCTTGCCTGGTCTCTCAGAGGACCCCTCTGTTGTGGGGTTGCTGAGGGTCGAAGAACAGCAAGTGCCAATCGCTACCACAACTGTGCACCGGCGGCAATATCGCACTAACCGAGACTCCCTGATTCCCATCCATAAGCTAATTCGTCAATTGGAGAGCCAAGGAGTGATCAGCAAGACTCATTCACCTTTCAATAGTCCCATATGGCCAGTGCGAAAGTCTAATGGCGAGTGGAGACTAACAGTGGACTATCGTGGCCTGAACGAAGTGACGCCACCACTGAGTGCTGCAGTGCCGGACATGCTGGAACTTCAGTACGAACTTGAATCGAAGGCAGCCAAGTGGTACGCCACAATTGATATCGCTAATGCATTTTTCTCCATCCCTCTAGCAGCAGAGTGCAGGCCACAGTTTGCTTTCACTTGGAGGGGAGTCCAATATACTTGGAATCGACTGCCCCAGGGGTGGAAACACAGCCCTACCATTTGCCATGGGCTGATCCAGTCTGCACTGGAGCAGGGGGAAGCTCCTGAACACCTGCAGTACATCGATGACATTATTGTGTGGGGTGACACAGCAGAGGAAGTTTTCGAGAAAGGGAAGAAAATAGTCCAAATCCTTCTGAAAGCCGGTTTTGCCATAAAACAAAATAAAGTCAAAGGACCTGCACGAGAGATCCAGTTTTTAGGAATAAAATGGCAAGATGGACGTCGTCAAATCCCAATGGATGTGATCAACAAAATAACAGCTATGTCTCCACCAACTAACAAAAAAGAAACACAGACTTTCCTAGGTGTTGTGGGGTTTTGGAGAATGCACATCCCAAATTACAGTCTGATTGTAAACCCGCTCTACCAAGTAACCCGTAAGAAGAATGAGTTTGAATGGGGCCCTGAACAACGACAAGCCTTTGAACAAATTAAGCAGGAAATAGTCCATGCAGTAGCCCTTGGGCCAGTTCGAACAGGACCAGATGTAAAGAATGTGCTCTACACTGCAGCCGGGGAGAACGGCCCCACCTGGAGCCTCTGGCAGAAAGAACCTGGGGAAACTCGAGGTCGGCCCCTGGGGTTTTGGAGCCGGGGATACAGAGGGTCTGAGGCCCGCTATACTCCAACTGAAAAGGAGATACTGGCAGCATATGAAGGAGTTCGATCTGCTTCAGAGGTGGTCGGTACTGAAGCGCAGCTCCTCCTAGCACCCCGATTGCCGGTACTAGGCTGGATGTTCAAGGGAAGGGTCTCTTCTACGCATCATGCAACTGATGCTACATGGAGCAAGTGGATTGCACTAATTACTCAGCGGGCTCGAATAGGAAACCCCAGTCGCCCAGGAATATTGGAAGTGATTATGGACTGGCCAGAAGGTAAATACTTTGGGATATCATCAGAGGAGGACGTGGGTCGTGCTGAAGAAGCCCCACTGTACAACCAGTTACCAGAAAATGAAAAGAAATATGCCCTGTTCACTGATGGGTCCTGTCGTATTGTGGGGAAGCATCGAAGATGGAAGGCTGCTGTATGGAGTCCTACACGACGAGTTGCAGAAGCTGCTGAGGGAGAAGGTGAATCGAGTCAGTTTGCAGAAGTGAAGGCCATTCAGCTGGCTTTAGACATTGCTGAACGAGAAAAATGGCCAGTTCTCTATCTCTACACCGATTCATGGATGGTAGCAAATGCCCTGTGGGGATGGTTACAGCAATGGAAGCAAAACAACTGGCAGCGCAGGGGCAAACCCATCTGGGCTGCTGCATTGTGGCAAGATATTGCTGCTCGGGTAGAGAACCTGGCTGTGAAAGTACGTCACGTAGATGCTCATGTGCCCAAGAATAGGGCTACTGAAGAACATCAGAACAACCAGCAGGTGGATCAGGCTGCTAAGATTGAAGTAGCCCAGGTGGATCTGGATTGGCAGCATAAAGGTGAATTATTTATAGCCCGATGGGCCCATGACACCTCAGGCCATCAAGGTAGAGATGCAACATACAGATGGGCTCGTGATCGAGGGGTGGACCTGACCATGGACGCTATAGCACAGGTTATTCATGACTGTGAAACATGTGCTGCAATCAAGCAAGCCAAACAGTCAAAGCCTCTTTGGTATGGAGGACGATGGCTGAAATATAAATATGGAGAGGCCTGGCAGATTGATTACATCACACTCCCTCAAACTCGCAATGGCAAGCGCCACGTACTTACAATGGTGGAAGCAACCACCGGATGGCTGGAAACATACCCTGTGCCTCATGCCACCGCCCGGAACACTATCCTGGGCCTTGAAAAGCAAGTCCTATGGCGACATGGTACCCCAGAAAGAATAGAGTCAGACAATGGAACTCATTTCCGAAACAACCTTATAGACACTTGGGCCAAAGAACATGGTATTGAGTGGGTGTATCACATCCCCTATCATGCACCAGCCTCCGGGAAAGTTGAACGATACAATGGACTGTTAAAGACTACATTGAAAGCAATGGGCGCTGGGACATTCAAAAACTGGGATACGCATTTGGCAAAGGCCACCTGGCTAGTCAATACTAGGGGATCTGCCAACCGAGCTGGACCTGCCCAATCAAACCTGTTACGTACTGTAGATGGGGATAAAGTTCCTGTAGTGCATGTAAGAAATATGCTGGGTAAAACAGTCTGGGCTACTCCTGCCTCAGGAAAAGGCAAACCCATTCGTGGAATTGTTTTCGCTCAGGGACCTGGATACACTTGGTGGGTGATGCAAAAGAACGGAGAGGTCCGGTGTGTACCTCAAGGAGATTTAATACTGGGTGAGAATAGCCCATGAACTGAATTGTACCATCTTAATTGCTATATAATACTGTATGTTACCACTACCATGACTACTATAGGTGACTAATTAGAATGTATGGAAAAGAGTGTAACCTGAGCATGACATAAATGGCATGGAATAAGGGGTGGATAGATGTCCTGGTTTCAGTTAGAACAGAATTAATTTTCTTCCTAGTAGCTGGTGGAATGCTGTGTTTTGGCTTAGGATGAGAAGAGTGCTGATAACACCCCGATGTTTTAATTGTTGCAGAGCAGTGCTTATACCAAGCCAAGGACACCTCAGACTTTTGCTCTGTCCTGCCAACAGGCAGGCTGGGGGTACAGTAAGAGCTGGGAGGGGACAGACCCAGGACAGGTGACCCGAACTAGCCAAAGGGGTATTCCATACCATCTGACGTCATGCTAAACAATATATAGGGGTGGCTAGCCGGGGGGGGGGGGGGCGGACTGCTCGGGGTTAAGCTGGGCATCGGTCAGCGGGTGGTGAGCAATTGCATTGTGCATCACTTGTTTGTACATATTATTAGTAGTAGTACTATTATCATCATTGTATTATTATTATTATTATTATTTTCCTGTCTTATTAAACTGTCTTTATCTCAACTCACGAGCTTCACTTTCCATTTCTCTCCCCCGTCCCAGAGAGGGAGGGGGGAGGGTGAGCGAACGGCTGCGTGGTGTTTAGCTGCCAGCCGGGTTAAACCACGACAGATGGCTATGCAGAACACCTTTTGTAATTCCTTTGAAGTTCCTTCCTGTATCTGCAGATCACTAAGATTTTTCTAGATGATTTTTCTTATTGCCTTTCAATTTAAATCAAAATAGTTGCACATCTGAAATTTTAGATGCTTTGAAAAATGAAACGAATTGCATAAGCTTGGGCTTCATCATAATCAGTGTATCTACTTTCAGGGAATTTTGCAGACCCTGACTAACCTCAGAAAGGTTTCTAAGCATTGCAGTGATTTTTTATGGATTTTATTACTATTCAGCTGACAAGCAGAAGCTAAATTTATACTTGTCTTTTATTTGAAAGATTTTTATTATGTGGAAGTGACAAGACCTGGATAAAATAATGTAAAAAGAATCTGCATCGTCTATCCACTTGGAGTTTCGGAGTGTAAAGGGACAGTTCTTCTCCAAAGCATGATGCCTATCAAAGGACACATTGAGAAGCCATGTGGCTGAATTATTCATGTGTGACAAGTACAAGAAATACAATTTGAATAATTAATAGACTGATTAATTAATTAATCATGTTTGTTGCTTAATTGAGTTTTGAGTGTTTTGATTTATGGCCTCTAATAGTGAATTTAGTTTGCTGACAAGGAGGGAAACTGAGCCAGAGACATCTGTTTGTACATATGTAAGAACCTGCAGATGAGAGAGAAGAAATAATTTTTAGTTCAACTGAAAATCAAACTGTATGATTGGAAAATAAAACGTGTATAATAGAAGAGCATTTCTTTTCCTGTTTGATCTAATTAGTGTATATACATCAGGAAGACCAATGTCATAACTTCTGTGTACTTTACTCTTCCATTTTATTTTCTGTTTGGTTAGAGGTGTCATGAATATTTTTATAGACCAGATACTCACATGATTTTTTTTTTTTACATTAGACCTGAATAGTTTTCTATAGAACTACTTTTTGTGAAAATATCTTTACATTAGGGCTACTCCCTTATGTTTTGTGCGTGCGTGTTTTCCTTTCACAAATGCTAATCAAGTTAAAGTTAAACTGTCAGTCTTTTTTAAAAAGGAGGTCAGTAGGGCCATTGGATGAGGAATTGGATAGTAATCTGAAGGCAGGGTGGAAGGTGTGGAGAGACATCATCCAGAGCTGAGTAGTGGAACAGCAGAGAGCACCGTAGGTGTACAGGGTACTCCCTTCTCTTGCAGCAGTGATTTTTGTGCTTGCTCCAGGTTATGGTCAGGTCTCAGTCTCCTGTGATAAATAGTGCAAGCAGTCTGTCATAGCTCAGGACAGCAAGCATGAACAAGGATGGAGTAGTGGTGAGTCAAATTAGCCAAAACATGGAGAAAGGACAAGGTGCAAGCATGTGCAAGGGATCTTGGTGAGATGGAGTTGACAGCTAGAACTGGAAGCATGAAGACTGTGAGAGTAGGGTAAAGTGAGGAAAGATTGAACCACTCTGCAAGGGAGGATCTACAAGCATTTGGGGAGGTCTCGCCTCTGTTGACATAGTAGACGAGAGAGAAGGGGGAACACGTAACAAATACGTACATACCCTTGTAAGTTCAAAACATGTTATTTTCTTTCAGTGTTCCTCTATTTTCAATCTCACTTCAATTAGAACCTCTGTTGTTATTTTCAAAAGTGAATAAATTATTTTTGATGAGCTTGTGTGGCGCGTAGAATTTGTGCATAATACAGCAGAATATTGCCGTGTTATGTTTATATATTAGTAAGAAAGAAGTATATTTAACACATGATAAATGCTTTGAATACTAACAAAGCATTACTGGTATGATCGCACATTATTTTTGTATGTAAGTATATTATTTTGTGGTTTAATAAATATAAATAGTTGCTTTAAGAAACATAAGAAAATGGATAAACCCATTAAATTGAAAAACCTTGTGCGTCTTAAGAAATTTGAGCAAGAACAACTTTTCTTACAAGATGCTTGTGGTTTTTGCAGATTTTGTTTGGCTCAAGAAAAATATATTGTGGTAGAATTTCAGTGCTCCTGACCGTAAAATAAATTAAATGTTGTTGACATACAATGAAATAATGATTCATTGAAAAATAATAGAAACCTTTTTCCAACACTTAAAAAATGCTTAGCTTGAATGTTAGAGTCTGATTTATTCATGAAATTGAACTAGTTTACCTGTCCTTAATCAAAGGAAGATCACAGATTAGGAGAAGATGATTTATACATGAAATAGCTAGAATGTTTTTTCAAAAGACCACAGTTTCATAGGTCAGGAAGAAACCTTAAGAGATCATCCATTCCATACCTATTACCCATGATGGAACCAACTATTACTAAACCGTCCCTGAGCGATTTTCATCTACTCTGTCTCCTTTAATCTGAACTCTTTTGCATCATCTCATTTATTTTCTCTCTCTCTCTCTTTCTATGTTAGTAACTAGGTAGTATTATTGAGTGTGACAATGTAACTATAGCAAAGTGTACAGTATATCTGGCTAGCACTTCCTTTAACGATCAAGTCAGATAAAGTTTTGAAATAAAACCTCTTTTCTCTTCTTTTGCATTAGGCAGGGGAGCACAGCTATGAAAATATTTTGCTCCTCTACCATGAATCATATTTTTTTTATTGTCTAAAAAAGTGAAAAAGTAAAAGGAGCACTTCAGGTTGGTAGGAGGTGGAAGGTGTAGTATAACATACCTTTACAGATTATTGCAATAAAAGGTTGATTTATTTATTTATTTATTTTTAACAGTGAAACAGGTGAAGTTTTCCAGTTCTGACTATTGGCAGATGGGTAATATTAACAAAAATGTCAGTATAATTATTTATTGGAGGTGGCTGTACAGAGTAGAGGTGAGAACACTTTTGTGACCAGACTACTTTGGCAAAAATCTTCTGTTGGTTACTGGATATATATGAGAACTGAAAACAAAGCTAGCTGATTTTTTCTTTTCTTTTTTTTTTTTTTTGGCCGGAGGGACACAGAGATATTCATTTACCATAAGTCATGCTTGGTGCTGATCAGGTGTAGGTATGGAAAATCCATATTTTGCTAGAAAGAAATGCATTCTTTTGTTGTCAAGCAGTGTTTTGTTTCTATTGCACAGGCTTTTTCACAAGGTCATCTTTTAAGACGAAATGAAACTTGACAAATAATTATTTTAAATGAGAAGAAAAATACTGAATTCACAAAAGATAGCACGAGGTGTATGTAAACAGTAAAATATCATGAGGAGAGTTAGTCATAGCATTACTACTGTAAAACATATTCATAACAGTAAGACAGATAGAATTAGTCTGCAACTACATGTGCTAATCACAGTGTACTTTGGGCTATGAAACTGTCTTCTGCATTTTTATTATAAATTGAAATCTGCTTTCATATGGCTTCACTTGTCCTTGAGCATTTTTGAAAATGTTGTGAACAAGTATTCCTTTCAAAGGCTAATTTCCTGAATAACAACATGATACTGAAAGTACCACTTCCAGGGAGAAAATAAATAGTATGCAAACTCCTATTTACGGAATGTCTGTGTCCTTGGTGACTTTCTGCAAAGCTGTTATCACAGCCGTATCACATAGAATCACAGAATCACAGAATTTTCTAGGTTGGAAGAGACCTCAAGGTCATCGAGTCCAACCTCCAACCTAACGCTAACAGCCCTCCACTAAACCATATCCCTAAGCTCTACATCTAAACGTCTTTTGAAGACTTCCAAAGATGGTGACTCCACCACTTCCCTGGGCAGCCTGTTCCAGTGCCTCACAACCCTTTCAGTGAAGAAGTTCTTCCTAACATCTAGCCTAAAACTCCCCTGGCTCAACTTAAACCCATTCCCCCTCGTCCTGTCACCAGGCACGTGGGAGAACAGGCCAACCCCCACCTCGCTACAGCCTCCCTTGAGGTACCTAAAAAGAGCGATAAGGTCGCCCCTGAGCCTCCTCTTCTCCAGGCTGAACAAGCCCAGCTCCCTCAGCCGCTCCTCGTAGGACTTGTTCTCCAGGCCCCTCACCAGCTTCGTCGCCCTTTTCTGCACCCGCTCAAGCACCTCGATGTCCTTCTTGTAGCGAGGGGCCCAAAACTGAACACAGTACTCGAGGTGCGGCCTCACCAGAGCTGAGTACAGGGGGACGATCACCTCCCTAGCCCTGCTGGTCACGCTGTTCCTAATACAAGCCAGGATGCCGTTGGCCTTCTTGGCCACCTGAGCACACTGCTGGCTCATATTCAGCCGACTGTCCACCATCACTCCCAGGTCCTTCTCTGCCTGGCAGCTTTCCAACCATTCCTCTCCCAGCCTGTAGCTCTGCTTGGGGTTATTGCGCCCCAGGTGCAGGACCCGGCACTTGGCCTTGTTGAACTTCATGCAGTTGACCTCAGCCCATCGGTCCAGCCTATCCAGATCCTCCTGCAGAGCTTTCCTACCCTCAAGCAGATAATGCTTTAAGCTGACTGCCAGAAGCTTTAGCCTTTATATTGGAAATATATGGAGAATTGTGAACATTGCCTTAATTCTCTGTTCAAATTGTGAACATTGCCTTAATTCTCTGTTCAAAAGATGAGGTAAAACGGGAGCTTAGTTTTCTAATATTTGTGTTTATAAGCTGTCTTTCTCAACTTGATCAAGATTACATGTAAATAAGTGTGCATCTGCCTTCAAAGAATTAAATATGGATATTGTGACAGGACAGGTTGTTTAAACTAGAAATGCCTTTGTTTCCTGTCTATGGAGCCTGTGGATGTTTTTAGTAAAGGCTGAAACAAATATAACCAAGGCAGAGACCTCCTTAAGTTTGATTTAATTTAATGAGACTTCCATGCTGGCAAACTTAATTTAAAAAACAAACAAACAAACAAACAAAAAAAAACTGTGAAAAATTTCAAGGCACTGTGGTGGTTTTACTCAGGTGGGCAGCCGAGCTCCACCACAACCGCTCTCTCACTCCCCCTCTCCTCAAAGAGGAAGGGGGAGAAAATACAACACAGAGAACTCGAGGTTTGAGATAAGAAAGGTTTAATTAAAGGGAAAGGGAATGGGAGGAAAAAAAAACAGAGACAAAAGAAGCAATCAGTCCGCGCGGAAGCACAAAGAGAGGAAAAATTATTCTCTACTTCCCATCAGCGAGCGGTGTTCGGCCACGTCCTGGGAAGCAGGGCCCCAAACGCGTAGTGGTTGTTCAGGAGGAACAGCCCCCTCCCCCACGAGAGCCCCCCCTTTTATTGCTGAGTGTGACATCAGGTGTTATGGAATATCCCTTTGGTTGGTTTAGGTCAGCTGCCCCAGCAATGTCCCCTCCCCATCACTTGCCCACCCCCAGTCTGCTGGCTCTTGGGGGCTTGGAAGGAGTCCTGATGCTGTGCCAGCACTATGCAGCAATAGACACAACACTGGAGTGATATCAGTGCTGTTCCAGCTACGAGTGCAGAGTACAGCACTGTGGGGGCTGCTGCAGGGAAAAGGTGACTCCAGCTCAGACAGACCCAACACAGGCACTTAATCATACAGGATTGATAAGTGCATATATTGTTATATATATATGAATATCTATATTACTGCAAACATGCACTTCATTCATGATATACCTTTCTATAACCCTCCATTCACTGCACAGTTCTGCACACTGTCATGCTTCCAGAATTCACCATCTCATTCAGCAAAAATTTAAAACAGAGGATTATGTTTAAATCTTTACATGTCCTTTGCATCACAGTATATCAGCGCATTCAGTGTGATTGCAGTTGGAGGTGGGCTTCTTTTAGGAATGGTTTGTGGAGCGTAGAAACAGATGGTTGTTACAGGCTAGGATGTGTAGGAGAGTACATGGTAAAGAAGGGAAAAACAATGGACAAGAGGCATGATGGCAATATTTGAAACACCTACGGATATAAGACAGTCTGAAGGATTTGAGGGGAGAGGTTGATCAGATGAGGAGTGCTATACTGCGCTGAGGAGTGGGACTTTTGTCTCCTTGGAGTAAAGTGTCAATGCAACCTGCTGTTTCTGGGGAAAGAAAAAAAAAAAAAGGTAGTTCCACTGAGAAGACTCTCTTTGATCTCCTGCACCATCAGTGCAGCTCAGAGCACTGCTTGGCTGACAGGTCACTGCTCCTGCCCTGACCTCATTTACGCAGGCAGCTGAGCAAGCAATTGGTAAGGTAACAGGGATCTCACGTTTTGAGAACCACCTTATCCTGCTATTCATGACCTAGTGTGAATTAACACTACAGAGACTTTTGCTTAGTGCCTAAGTAGTATTTCAGCTGTGTGATGTCTGCAGACCTTGCTGACAGTTGAATGATTACCACTCGTGAGCTGATAGACCTTCATCCTTAGAATGGCACACATTATCTCCTTTTGTTCCTTTTTCATTCAGTTTGAATTTAGTCCTCGGTCTGAAGAGAGAGCAACTGTCTCTTTATAATATCTGTATCTAGATGGCTTGCCATTACCTTAACAGTATCCGAGTGGTGGTATTTTGACATGGAAAGATGTTACCAACATAAACATATATCAACATAATCAGTTCACATAAATGCCAAATAATTCAGAGACAGTAAAATTATCATATTATTGAAAATATAATCAGAGAATTAGAAGAACTAAGTGATCTTTTCAAGGGCATCTAACAGCAGATATATGAGATCATTTACCTTTTTATCTTTTTTTGTCTTTACAATCCTAGAAATCTGAGGTCTTCTGAAATCACAATTTTCTCCCTATGTAATGTTATCTAGTATTTACATCTTGCCATGCATTACTTATAAAGTATGCTTTATAAGTATTACAAATCAAAGCAAACGTCTTGAAATTAATATTCATTATTGAAATAGTATCAGTTTTCATTAGTTTTACCTATGAGTGTTAATGGCATCTAAGTCCACTGGCATCAATGGGAGTTGCTTCATGTTCTGCATTTCATAAGTCAAAAGAGGAGTGTCAAAGAAAGTGATAAGTAGTGATTATGAAACCACTGCACAGAATTAAATACTTCTCCCTTATGCAAAACATAAGGACCTGTGGAATTCAGACTATAGGATACTTGTAAGGATAAGTACTTAGCATGAATAATAATAATTAAAAATAGAAATTGATGATAAAATAAAAATAAACACAGCTAAAATACACTCATTTCCCTTTTCTAACTTTATGCATCTTTAGGAAAATCAGGCATCAAATCAGTTAGAAAATTTAGTTCTGAAACATATTTTGTAGAAAAAGTGACAAGAAATATCTGCAATAGTTTTAATTTTAATTATTAGTGAGTGAGATAAAATGTCAGTCTAAAACAAAACTTCCATTCCTAGTGTTACCAGAATCTGATGGACCAGTGCCTGTTTTGTAGGTTGTAGTTTTTTTTTCCCCTGAAGTTGGGCCAACTCATAAATGTAACATTCCAATGACAAGTCATGTATCTCACTGACATTTACAGAGAAACATTTGAGATGATCTTTTTAATTTCTTCCATTTTCCAAGTATATGCTGTAATGCTGAATGCTTATTTTGTCAGTTGCTTCTCATGCTCACAAAGGAAATTCTACACAGTCTACATTTTTGCATGAACAAAAATTGTATATATATTAACAGAAAGGAGGGTGAGGGCCATTTCAATTTTCCAGTAGTTTTTTTTGACCACTCTTATTAAAAAAATGAAATTTACTTTTCCATACTTTGTTTCAGCCTTTGCTATTTGTAATGGTACAAAATAGTTAAGGTTGGAAGGAAGATAATTCCAGTTGATTGAATAAAGTTTAAAATTATCACTTGAGAGGAAAAAAAAATTGTTCAGCTCTTAGCAAAATCAAATTTGCATTCCTGCTTCCTAATCAGCAGTCTGCTTATTGTCATGAGCTTGGTATTAGGCCTCTACTGTATTGGTGAATGTGACAACCTAATGAATTACTCCTTATAGGGAATAAATCTGATTTTAGTAATACGAGTAACATTTACTCAAGTTAGGATGACTAAGTGAAAGCTTGTACTCGGTAGGTGTTTGAAGTACCAACCTTTTTTTTTTTTTTTTCCAAAAAGAAATTAATATTTTTAAACTTCCAGAAACATCTTTGTAGTATTAGTTAAACTAGGTTAGAAAAAAGACAGAGGAAGATCAGAATCAGATCCACAATTTTTCTGCTAGGCCATATGGATACTTACTTCTGGGCTCCTATAATGGAAAAGAGAAAATGTGTTAATGAAGTAGCTGTAGGTCAAAAAGAGACTGAAGGTACTGTGTTTTGACACCTCCTTGTACTTCTAGCAATAATATCTAGAAATAGATATTATTAATGGTCATTTTAATTATCTTCTGAAATGGACTATTTTTATATATATTAATTCCCCTATCATTTTACGCATATTGTTTTGAAGTATTATTTGTGTCTACCAGTTTCATAGCAGCCAGTATCACTACAGATTGTAATCCTATTCTGGCTGAGAAGTTCTTGAGAAGGGAGAATGTGTCAGAGAGTCTCTGAGAAGAAGTATCACTGAAGTGTTCATGATAAATGGCATCTGTATAGACATGTCAGCATAGATATAACAAACACCAAGGAGAGGAAGATATTGCCTCAAAGGTTGAGTAGTCTGTTTGTGGCATTTCATGTACTTGGAATATTGGTTCTGGAGAAAGGTCAGATTTTAACAGACAATTAGTAAGCGATAGCAGTGAACAGAACAGCACGTCTTGGATCTCTTACACATACGGGATCTTTTACGTGTACAAAAAGAACTCTGGTGTTCCTTCCTGAAATTAGATATCATGGATATAGGACAGTGCATCATGAGAAACACAAATTTCCTGTCAAGTTTGACATGCAGAATATATTATTTGTTTTTGTAAAATGTTGAGGCTATGACTCAATTTCTTGAAATAGTTGCTGTTAAATGCTCTCAAAGGGTAACTGTGGAAGAAAGCAATTCTTAGCTCACTGTCTCTACTGCTAAAGTCAAGATACTTCCGTGATCAGGATACATCTGTCTTGCAGACAAAAAAAAAAGAAAAAGAAAAAAAAAGTTCAAATATCAAATATGCGTGACTTTACATTGGACAGCAAAGAACAGATATTCGCAATAAGAAGTGTAGAACTTTGAGGAGAGGTTTTTATTTAACTGTTAAAGGCCCATATATTCACATAAAAAAATCTTCAGCACACCTTTTGAATGCATGGGGGAGCTTTAATATAAGATAGTTACTAAGAAATATTAGAACTTCAAATGTTGGATATACATATTTGGATATACATAGTTGGATATACATCACAATTTCATCTATGGATATCTGAATTGTGTATGTAGATTATTATTGCATGTCCTTATATACACAAAAAGACCACAGCTGATTTTAGAAACAGCCATATCATGTATTCAACACAGGAATGATTAAGCACATTTGGAATCTAGATACGGGTTTCTGGAAATTTGGAATGCTTTTTCTTTCTGGTTGTTATTGCAAAAGTCTATCATCATTTCTTTTCCTCATTATTAGAATCTGCATTGTCAGTCACAATGAAGTATGGCTGTTGTCTGTGACAGGAAGAAAATGCTCTGTGCTGTACTGAAAAGAGCATGCAGGGCTTGTAATGACATTGTCAGGTGTAAAAAGTAGCCAATGTTTACAGGTTACAAACTGCAAATGCTCTTAGGCCATAATGCCAGTAAGTCATAAATTATGATATCAAGTTGGCTTGTAAACATTTTCAGAACTTGTGTTTTACTTGTCCAGAAGTTGTATTGGACCAAGTCTAAATAATGAGTTTTTTATTCTGTGTTACAATGAATGTCTTACAGTGGTGGCAGTACAGATGTTTATGGGACGAAGGAGGTCGTGATGACTCTAGGAAGAGCACAGAACCAGTAACACATTACCCTGTGGAAACAAAAACCTGACCTCATTAAAAAACCTTGAACTCAGAAACTTTACTTCCCCTTGGTAATGTTTGTATGAAGTATGTAAATACGCAGAAAATGTTCTTGGAATCCCCCAATTTACATCAGTTTGAGATCTAGAAAGCTTTTTCCACACTTCATAGAAATCATGGGTAAGGGCAGTTTTTTATATTCCTGTTCACTGGGATTGGTATGTTCTCAGTTTTCTGCTTGTACATGTAAAAGCATAGTCATCACTGCAGCAGTTGTGATGGCTTCATCACTTTCATTGCATTCATTACATGACTTTCATCTATGGAAAGGGCTAGTGTTAAACTTCTGTAGTCAACACTGATATTCCTCTGAGTTATCCAACAAAGATGTCAAAAGTAGTTTAGTTGGCATTCTCTATTATCAACAGATTTTGTGTCACTAGTGACCTTTTAAGGAAATTTGTGGTAACATTTCCTTATCATTATGATACAGGGCTTCCAGCAAAAAGCAAGAGTATTGCATTATAGGAAGAAGAAAAGTGATGGGAAAAAAAAAAATGCTGAGATAGGAAAAAAATGTATTGTCTTCTATGAGAAATGTAAAGGAGCAATCACTTGTGAAACTTGCGATGGATATGCTATAGAAAATATTTTCTTTTTTTACAAACCTGGATTTCATCAAATTAGAATACAAGCTTACCGAAAAGAGAGAAAATGGAATTTCAGATTCAGAACCAAAATATATCTTTAAGTATTAAATACTGCAGAAGCAGTGAATCAGTACTTCAATAATTTAATATTCTGATGGCATAGTCATACCACATTTTAAAATTTAAAAAGTATATAATGAAGAACCCTTAGCAAATAAAATGAGAAAATAAAACAGTAGTAAATGAATGCTTTTGTTTTACCTGGAAAAATGCTTTGACATGAGTTCATAAGAAGCTCACAAAAATATGGTGATGAAATCCTTTGAAAGAATGATTTCTGCAGTTCTTGATAATAAGTATCACAGAATCACAGAATCACAGAATTTTCTAGGTTGGAAGAGACCTCAAGGTCATCGAGTCCAACCTCCAACCTAACACTAACAGCCCTCCACTAAACCATATCCCTAAGCTCTACAAGTAGTAGTCCTTTCATTTTTTTTGAGAATGAAACAGCTTTTTTTCACCTGAAATAGAAGCCATTGGACAGTAGCTAACCCATTTTCTTTCCGCAGTCTTACAAATGTCTCAGCAAATTAGCTTCAAAGACATCAAAACCAAAATTGTGTGAAAGATATTTGGAAGGATGGGATAAAAGGAAGCTGGTAAATTAATTATCTCTCCTTGAACTTTTCCACATAATATTCTTTACCTAATCAAACTCTGTAATTGAGCAAATAATCGAGCTGCTGACACAATTTTTTCTCTAGTTAAAGTTCACATAACACACAAATATTACATCAGAAAATCACACATTTATTTTTATCTTCACAGTATTATTTAGGAACAGCAAGGGATTAACAAGAAATTTAGAATATCACATGGGGACACTGCAGTTGTTTTTCCTGTGTTCAAAAGTGAATATGCTGTCTTAAGATCATTCATAGAGTGAGGTGTTTGCTGTACCACTGTCATATAAAGAAGCAAACAAACAAATCAATCATACTTGCCATAAGAGTTTTAGTGTGCTTAACACTCAGAGCTTCCTGCTGCAGTAAGCTATTTCCATCTATCCCATTAATGTCAGGAGGAGCTATATAGAGGAAGATGGCACGTAATATGAAATTAATTAATCAGTGTTTGTGATAATTAATAGTTCTTTCTCATCTCAAAAAAAATCTGAAATAATTTTTAGGTTGGCATTCCTGTTCACTAAGGGCATATATTTATTTTCTTTTTGGAAGACCCTTTTACAATAGATATGTTTCCTTTTTTACTTCTGTACTGCAGGTGGAAAGAAAAAGCAGTTTGTTTCTCTCTATTTGCATATAAAAATAAAAAAAAATCTACTGCAATGACAGAAGCCTAAGAAAGCACCAGAAATGAAGGTCAATAGTATCTGTAGAAAGTCTGCAGAAACAGTGTGTGGAAACAGAAACTGCATTTTTATGTTATAGTTTCAAATGTGCAATATTTTTCAATAAAGAGTAGATTTTCGTTGCCTCAGTGAAGTTCTAAATCCTAAACTCTAGCATCTTGTGGTGTTTTCAAAGAAAATGTGCATTTAAATTTTTTTTCTAACCTTGACCTTTTCAATGTCCTAAGCAAACACTCTGGCCTATGAAAACGGGCTTAATTCTCCAGATAATGCCAGTTATGATTTTTGGCACCTGCTCTAAGACTATGCTTTGCACTGTTCATGTTTAATTAATTGTTGACTGTGTAATAATACCTCCTTGGAACAACAAGCTGAAACAAAACATTCTTATCCCAATAGTGATGTAATATAACCAGGACTTCTTTTGGTGACAGTGAATCAAGGCCTTTGTATTCATTCAAATCTAGTCAAATGGCCTTCTACATGGATCTAGGAATCTAAGTTATTACCACAATTATTTATTGATTGCGAAATGAGTTCTTGATGACAGGGACCAAGGAGATACTGAAAAGTGAAGTTATTTTATAAATTTGTCTAGAGTGCATTAAATTGTTTTCTGCACTGCTTTGTGACATATGACATCCAAGGGAACAGAGTCTCTGTATTGCCAGAACAGAATGCTATGAAGTAATATAGCATTGATCCAGGAATTAATTACTTGTTCATACCCACTGAAGTGTGACTTTTAGCTACTATACAAAGAAACCCAGCAGAAATCTGGCCTAGATCTTGAGAATTACTTGGTTGAATGCAACAGTAAAGGATTCATTTAAAGTCTGACTTTCATCTCTCATAGCTTAATTGACATTTCTTTTGTATTGATGGGGCTTTTTTGGAAAAGAAAAGTTTCTAAATGTCTTGAAATTCTGTAGTCCTCCAGGACTATTTTTTATAGCTTTATGAATGCATCCCTCCTGCTTTCTCTGAGAATTAGAGTTCAGAATTGCCAATGGTATCACTACTGGATAAACAGGAGTTTTTTTGGGACTTTTTGTATCTAACAGAACCACAAAATATCCTGAGTTGGAAGGGACCCACAAGTAACAATGAGCCCAACTCCTGTCTCCACACAGGTCTACCCAAAAATTCATACCATATGACTAAGAACACAGTCCAAACGCTTCTTAAACTCTGACAGGCTTGGTGCAGTGACTACTTCCCTGGGGAGCCTGCTCCAGTGCACAACCACCCTCTCAGTGAAGAGCCTCTTCCTGATATCCAGGCTGAACCTCCCCTGTTGGAGCTTGACACCTTTCCCTCAGGTCCTATTGCTGGTCACTAAAGAGAATAGATCAACACCTGCCCTTCCACTCCCCTTCGTGAGGAAGCTGTAGGTCATGATGAGGTCTCCCCTCAGCCTCCTCTTTTCCAAGCTGAACAGGCCAAGTGACCTCAGCCACTCCTCATATGTCTTCCCCTCTAGGCCCTTCACCATCTTTGTAGCCCATCTCTGACATTCTCCAGTAGCTTCACATCCTTCTTGTACTGTAGTGCTCAGAACTGCACACAGTACTCAAGGTGAGGCCACACCAGCGCAGAGTAGAGTGGGACAATCACCTCCCTTGACCGATTAGCAATGCCGTGCTTAATGTACCCCAGGATACAGTTGGCCCTCCTGGCTGCCAGGGCACACTGCTGGCTCATATTCAACTTGCTGTCAACCACAACCCCCAGATCCCTCTCTGTGGGGCTGCTCTTGAGTCAACAACCATGGAGGTCTTTAAAAGACGTTTAGATGTAGAGCTTAGTGATATGATTTAGTGGAAGACTTGTTAGTGTTAGGTCAGAGGTTAGACTAGATGATCTTGGAGGTCTCTTCCAACCTAGATGGTTCTGTGATGGTTCTGTGATTCTGTGTCTCATCGCCCATCTCGAATTATTTGTTTATTACTTTTTATTATTTCTGGGTAAATTTGGTAGTTCAAGTGTGAGAACCTTAGCTTATTCATAATTATTATTATTATTAATTATTATTAATAAGACTTCAAGATCTAAAAATTAAAAGCCCTACAGCTAAGGGGCTATTGTCTAGTCAGAAGTAAAGGCAATATATTGTGGCAGAGACAACCACTTATCTTACACTAGTATCTAGTGGCCATTGTGCCTGTGTGCTGCTGCCAACACATGTCCTATGAGATAAATGCAGTACATCTCCACTTTGAAGCAATTCTCCTGGCCTTAGAGCAGTATTGGGGAATAAAGAGTCTTGTTTTGATTTCTGTTTAGAAATAATATTTTTCTTTGGATAGGACCCAAAAAGACCACCTCAATTTCAGACATAATTTAGAGTAGTAGTTCAATAAGCTGTTGTCATTTAGCCCTGGGACCTGCAAGCAAGTATATTTGCATAATTATAACATTCTTTTAGAAGACTTTGGTTAGCATGTTCTGCAAACAGGATGCTCATCTAGCTCTTTAAAATCTATGAAACAAATATGCTGTGTAAAGTCTACTTTCTTGAAAAAAGAAAGTAGAAAAATAAAAAAATAATTTATATGTCTATCATATCATTCACCCAAGTTAAAGACATCTGAAATAAAAGCTTACTGCTGTGATGAGAGTTCAGGTGAAAACTTCAGCATAATTGAATTATTTTTTATATACACTGATTTAGACACACAGTACATGAAAGTACAATTTCAGATTCTATTTTTCCTAAGATATATAGTGTATACAGAACATCATATACAAAACAACAGTTCTATACATAAATGCTTATTGTGTTGTCTATTTTTCTTGTCATTCACTTGAGTTCTCCTTTGGCACAGAGAGAAAATAGAAGCTAATGACCACTTGTGTCAGCTACGGTACACCCGCTGTTATTTCAGATGTGAGTGCTTATGCACCTGCATACTTCTGCCATTACTCAGCTCTTACCTCCCCACTCCCCCCAAAATAAGCAGTAGCAAAGGAACAGACTTCAGATAAGCACATCTTGCAAAAACAGATGTTTGTATGCTGTAGTGTTGTACTGTGAAGTTAATACTCTTTCAGTTGCATTTTTCCTGGATGATTGCAATCCAATTATTTTTTTCTATCTCAGAAAACCCATTCAGCAGATGGGGGCAATTGCAATTCTCTATTTTCTTCCTCTGTTTGACAGGGGTGTGGAATAGCTTCTTCTCAATTCGTGGACACTGCTATGGATAATACAGTTATCTCCTGGGCTAATGATTCCCTCTGAGAATTCCATCAAAAGGTGTGACATTGCCCAGAGCAGTATATTTCATTAAAACATGTTTTATAGCTCAGACCAGAGGAAGCAAGTCTGTGGCAAATCTGAGGATGCTTTTACCACAGAGGCTCAATGAAAATTTTAATAGCATCAGCAAAACTCTGGTTTTGCAGTATACACCAATCAGAATAATTTTATATGCAGATTTTACTACTGCTATGTTATTGTATCATTCCTTTTAAATTACATGTTGTGTCTAAATAAACATCAAAGGAAGTCAACATGATTGCTCTTCTTATTAGAAGATTAAAGTGTTTAGTATTCAGTGTTTTAGTGTTGTAACATCAATTCCTTATACACCTCTGCATTTTAATATTTTTAGTGAAGCATTAAGTAGTTTTGCATAACAGAAGTAAAGTAACATGCATACATTTTTTCAATGTATTATCCTGTCCTTTGTTAAAAGCTCATAACTTGTGTTTTTTATGAATAATTTTGTCATTCCTCTGGGTTGGGCAAGCATTGGCAGACTTCCCTCTGGTAGTGTTGTGCCAGGACCCTCTTGTTATCTGTTTAAACTGATTGGCAATGACAACAGATTTGAGAAGAGGAAGTTCCAGTGCTCTCCTTGAAAGAATATGCTGTTCACAAAAGAGAAAACAGTAATTCATTCAAAATCCATAATAGTTTGAACAGGAAAACCAGACAAACAAACAAAACTATCAAACATTTAATGGATTAAATTAACTGATTTATGAAGTACAATGTATTTTAGTGGTGCTGTCCTTGTTTTGTTGCAAATGCTGTAACTGCTTTGCAATATTCTGATTTTGATGTTTTATTTCTGGTCATCTGATGTTAGTTCCAGTACACTTCCTAGTCTCCATTACAGATTTGTATTTCACAGCATTTGTTTCTGCTCAGTAAAGACAGAAACATGCAAGTATGTAGAACTTAATTACTACAGATGCATTTCAGTGTTGCAAAACCAATTTGACTTAAGTAATATTAGCCTGTTTACATCAATATTTAAACCCTTAGGAATTGAACAGCAGTGCTGCTCATTGTACTTTACTTGCCACTTTATTCCAAATGGATGTTAAAAAAATAGAAATTAGCCTCAATATTATACTATCAATCTTGGTGTTTTGAAATGTTTTCTTTTTCTCATGTAATTATTAATTTATTCAAAGTAGGGACAGTGTTATCATATTTAAATGTTATTTTTTGCTAAATTGAATATATACCTGGCTTGTGGAATAAAGTATATTTGAGACATATAACAATCCACAAATATATATTTTTAATGATGGTGAAAACTGCATATATTTAAACAGATGACTAAATTGGTCTTTGTTTATTCAGTTGAAGTTCTGTTATGATAAACTATCCTGTATATTTGTAAGGAAAGGGGACACATTTTGTATCCAAAAACAAAGGCAGGGGGAGATTGATCCCCCAAGCCAACTTGTCCTTTGAAAAAAGAAAAACAGGAAGGGAGTGGGGGGAAAGTTCTTGTTTGGCAGTAAATAAGAGGCAAAGGATTCTGATCAAAGTTAAATGTATGTAAGGAAACGTCAAAAAGTGAGCAGATTCTGGCCAAGAGATCTGTTCGATGGTGGCAAACAGGAATTAAGAAGATACATGCCTACTGATGATACAAAATCTTGATATTTATTTCTATGGAAATAAAGCCAATGTATTTCCATTATTCTAAAGTGTCACAGAATAGCTAAATTCATCTCCTGCCTTTTTCTTTGATTCAAAATAGAGACTGTCTCTAAGCTGTTTTCAGGCAGCTGAATTATTTTCCCTCCAATGCATCCACACTAATTGTGCAGGTACTTTGATGTCCATCATAGCTTTTTAAGTCTTTGCTTCCCTGGTAAAATGAAGCCATAAATGCTTAGACAGAATGGTAGGGGATTCTACAACAGTTCTTAACACAAGGGAATGAGGAAGGAAAAAAAAATCTGCATCCCTCTAGATATTGACTCTTTGAAAGGACTGCACTCCCTTACTAAAGAAGAGCCCTGTAAAGAAAAGATGTTATTAGCAAAATTAACTGCCAGGGTAGCCATTCCTTTTCTTATTATTCTACATAATTTTTTCCATATTTTTATAAAGCTGAGTTAGTGTAAAGGAGAATGTTAGGGAGAAGGCCAATTGTTTATTTTGCCTGCTTCCAATTAAAATTTTACAGTAAGTTTGAGAAGTACAGAACGAACATAGGATATTTAATTAAATGAACTTCCTGATTCAAAAGCAATACTCATGAAACACAGACAAGTGACATAGAGTGTGTTTGCATCCTGGTGCAAAAGAGAGAACTGGCAACTTGAGGAGAAGGAATGGCACTTATCATCTTCTCCCTCTGTCCTCCGTTCAGATACTTGTAATCCACAGCCAAGCTGTAATATGTCCCAGCTATGTAACCTTCTTCTGAGTGATGCCTGCTGCTTTGTGTGTTTTGTTGGGGTGGAGTGTACTAACACTAAGTCTAGTAGTTTGTTAAATCATACATATCTTTTGGATTTTAGCCACTGAATAATTGCTTTGTACTCTTAAGTTGTATGTACTAACCTTTCAGAGTCTCTTTGCAAAAGGCCTAAGGTGCCTGAAGTTAACTCAGAGTGGGAAGGTTACAGACTATTTGAGCAAAGAAACACAAATTTGAAAACTATTTTGGATAGCCAAGAATTGGAGAGGAAGTGATAGAAAATGGCTAAGAAGCAATAAATAAATAAATAAATAAATAAATAAATAAATAAATAAAAGAGAGAGAGAGAAATGAGAGCATAGGAAAAATGCAAATTGTTATGCAACAACTCAGGACTGTTCAGTTAGAAAGCTTGCAAATAGACTGTTACAAGAAGAATTTAAGTGTGGATGGTAGAGGGATAAAGGCTGGGTTATATGCAACCTGAATAGTGAGACTGGCTGATTTGGGAAATAGCATGGGTCTGGGTTTAGGAGAGGTGGTTGGAAACTGAGCAGGGAAGAGGAGACACAGGAACCTGTAACTGGTGGAGCATGCTTTCCTCTGGAGTATAAAATTAAACTCAGCATTTCCAAGTTTCCTCATTACATTCCTGTTTGCAAACATCTAGGCATCTCTGGCAAAGCGACTCAGTCTTTTTGTTAAGGTACCATATGATCAGTCAGTGGCATTAGCAGAACTCCGGTTTTGAGTTTGGAATTATGTGCATATTATTTTTGTTGTTTATTATTTGCCAGCAATAAGTTTTAAGTAAAATTCTTTGCAGTTACATCAAAATGATCTGTCTATATATTCGTAGCCATTTCTACCCTCATTAAATTAATTAGATTAGTACAACACTTCTTGATTTTTCAAATCAGATTTAAATTTAGCATGTGTTTGGCAATCTCTTCATTTTTATTTTTTATTTTTTAAACAGAACAGCACAAATTTTATGTTCATATCCAAGATTTTTTTGGTAGTCCAGTAAAATTTGGCAAAATTCATTATTAGTCCACTTAAAGTGCCACCCACAGAAGACACCAAGAATTCTAATTGTTCAATTAAAGCAAAAAGAAGGAAGCTGTTTTATCATTAAAAAATAGGCTCTTCTACTTTACTGCCCCTCCCAGCCAAGTTTCATTCTCATTCTGGTCATACTTTGTTTCTGGTTGCCACTTGTTTCCTCAGTGCAGGGCAGCTTGATGATGGCTGGGAGTTGTTAGCATACCACATCCCATGAGAAGAAGGAAAGTTTCTCCCATGCTTCTCAGTTTTTGAATTAGTTTGGGGTTATTTTTCATGGCACTCATCTTTGTGTTTCTTTCCCATTGGTCCATACTTCTATATTGTCCACTAGTTTGTTTTTATTTGTGTTCATTTGACTTCTGACAAATACTTAAGACTACATCTGAAACTTTAATTTAATATAATTAATTTAATTAAAAAAAAAAAAAGAACAATTTTAGCTGAAAAGTTTGTTATACCTCTTCAAATGATGTCTTTGAAAAATGTAGCCTTTCTGCAGTTTGTGCAGGCATAGTAAAAGAAAGTTAAGAATTTAATTGGACTGATGGAAGAAAAATATTTAAGTCTTAGGAAAACAAGGACACCTTGCTTGCTCTTCTACTAAATCAGTCACACACTGCTGATATAGGCTAGTTAAAGATTGAGGAACCATCATAAATCATCCTGAAGACAACCTGTTATTAAATATGTCAAGAAGTGAAGCTCAATGGGTTGATAAAGGTGACATTCCAGTTATGCTCTTCAGCTAGTATTTTCAGTTTCTTCTTTTCCTAAATAGGTAAAATTTCAGAGAAATAAATACAGGAATAAAGCACCCCCAACAGGGGATGAAAATTAATTACTTTCTGACTACTTCTGGTTGTGGGCAGAGTATTTAGTGTAGATGTTGTCATTAAGAGTTTAACATAATAAACAGTAATAAGTAATGTTTTCAGAAGCCAGTACTCTGTTTAGGATATAAATTATATTTCCACAAGGACTTCTGGAGCCAGCACAGACTGGAAGTTTTGGGATTAGAGATGATGCTCTCAGAGCAGCAGAGAGGGGCAGCTTCCCAGGGCCAGGAGCTTGGGGTGTCCCCAAGTGGGCCAGGCAGGGCCCGTCCCAGCACCCCACCAGGAGCAGGGCACCATGGGCACTTGGCATCTCTATGGGGCTAGGCTGGGCCAAGGTTGGGCTGATCCATGGGCAGGGGCCATGGTCAGGCCAGGCAGGGCTGTGGGGAGCTGGAGCCAGGCCCTACTGTGGCCTCAGTGGGGCAGGGGCTGGTGGCCCTGGGATCACCATGGAGCCTGGGCCTGGGCAGGGACAGGAGGGGCTGGCAGTGGGTCCAAGCTGTATTAGACTGTACTGGTTAACTGGACAAATTGCTGGTCTGCAAGATCCTTTCAAAGTAAGGTTTGGGTTGTGAGGTGAGATTGCTTTGGGAAGCAACTTGAAACAACTTCAGAAGGAAAAAAAAAATACATTTTTTTTCAGTAGCAGCATCTTAGTATTATATATTGACCTGTGATACTAAGTCACAGGTCAATAAATAATCTTAGTATCACAGGTCAATATATAATCATCATAGAGCTGTGTTGTAATTGTTTGGCATCTTTTTCTTGTATTTCTTTCCAATGATATTCATTATTCCTCTCAACATTATGAGTTATCATGTTTCGGTTTGAAATGTGTTTGTATTTCTTTCTAAATTATGAGACTCCTGCGATGTTGCAGCTTTCTGGCTCTGACTGTCACAGCAGGGGAAAACCACCATCAGATTTTGTGTTTAGCTATGCTATTTATTTGCATTACTATGGCACATTAGTGTCTCATCCTGTGTACGTGCTCCTGCTGTAGTCATTGGCAGAGGTGGTGGCATCTCACTGAAATTAAATGCCCACATACTTTCTAGGGAATCTGTGTTAAGATGACTTCCCCAAGATCACTCAAGTTCACTGATGAACATGGTACAGGGCTGGTGATAGGTTGGCTCAAGTCTGCATTGCTTAGTGGCATCCCCCTCTCTGTCAAATGTGTCTGAAAGGGGTCTAATGAAGTCCTGAATAAAAAGAGTCCATAGGAGTTTGCTCCCTTGCTGTCTTTCATAAAACAGCGTAGACATACATGTAGCTGTAGAAGTGCAGCCTCCCAAACCATGTATTTGTACCCTAGTCAGTGAATCACATTTACTGCAACTAGAAATGCTTTTGTGGAATAAACCACCTTTTGTGGAGATGATTTCAGGTACAGAGGGAAAAGAAAGAAGTGCTCCAGGTACAGGAAATGAATCTCTCATTAATCTGGTAGGCATTGTTTTAACCGGGGACTCCCAGAGGCTTTCTTCAGCACAACGCATGTTGCAAATAAGTGTTTGAGAGAAGCCTTGATATTTTTCTACCTGGGCCAATTTGTACTGAGACAGAAGTATTAAAGAAGACAGTTATATAGTCTTTACAGAAAAAAAAACTGAAATATAAAGCAACTGACAAATGAAAGGCCCTTTTGTTATGCAGTAGAAATACTGTGTAGAGTCCTCCTATGTGAATTTTAAATTTAGCATTAGAAATTAAAAGGCATAAATCAAAGTGTTGTATTTCAAATAATATACAAAATAACCAGGAAATAGGGGAGGAGACAATTCTTTTAAGTCTCTCTTGTTTTCAGTTGTAGCCTTACAACTGCAATGTGAAAGACCTCATTGCAAGCTTTTATTAATATCCATATAATTTTCTTCTAATTACATTCCTGCCTTTATTTTTCAAATGACGTTTGTTGGGTAACATGATATTTAGCAGGAATAGTATATATAATTTGGCCACACAATCAGCTGAACATCTTTTGTGTTTCTTACCTTTGTTAGACATAAAAGTCCTTGGACTCAAAATTTAGCTGCATTTTCTTCACAGATTACAAGTGAAATACTTGTTTTTGCACAACAAGAAACACCTGATATTGTTAATTTTTCAAATCTTCCATGCATTTCATGCTACCACAGTGAATATGTGTTTCTGCTGCATGGTATTCTGCTGAATGGTACATCTTCTTTGGATATAAAAATACTCCAGATTTTTGAAGAAAGCTTGATTAAATTCTGCAACAGCTCCTTAGCCCATCAATTTCTTAGTTATTTATGTAACCATTTTCTTAATTGATTCATAAAACATTCTGATTACCTGAAAAAATAGAATAACAACGGATTTGGATTTAAATGCCAGGATATCTACTATTCCTGTTTTTAGGAATAAATCTCTTCAGAGAACATTTTGGTTTTCTAGGAATTTTGAATCCCTGGCATTTTACCATACATTATTTCTTTGTCAACAGAATACAGTAGCACTCTGAAGTTAATAAGAGATGTAACCAGAAATTTGCCCATCACTACTCAGAAGGAAACGTGTAAGGTTACTGCTGTCTTCTAAAGACAAAGCCAAAGAAACAGACCCTTCCTGTGCTTCTTTCTTGTTTTTTTTTTTTTTTTTTTTTAATCATTATTATTATTATTATTATTATTATTATTATTTTTAAGAAATAAAAGATAAGTCAACAGTGGTGTTTTATGTTGGTTATTCAGTCAGATCCTCTTGTAGCTCAGCTCAATATAATGTGCATCAGCAAGTTAGGCTGAGGTTTATATCAGCTGATTATCTTAATTTTATTACACTTACCCCTCAGACTCACCCTGCTGAACCCCCTATAGGACTAGATATAAACTGTGTCGCCATATTTCTTGAGGGTAGGAAAGCTCTGCAGGAGGATCTGGATAGGCTGCACCGATGGGCTGAGGTCAACTGCATGAAGTTTAACAAGGCCAAGTGCCGGGTCCTGCACCTGGGGCGCAATAACCCCAAGCAGAGCTACAGGCTGGGAGAGGAATGGTTGGAAAGCTGCCAGGCAGAGAAGGACCTGGGAGTGATGGTTGATAGTCGGCTGAATATGAGCCAGCAGTGTGCTCAGGTGGCCAAGAAGGCCAACGGCATCCTGGCTTGTATCAGGAACAGTGTGACCAGCAGGGCTAGGGAGGTGATCGTCCCCCTGTACTTAGCTCTGGTGAGGCCGCACCTCGAGTACTGTGTTCAGTTTTGGGCCCCTCGCTACAAGAAGGACATCGAGGTGCTTGAGCGGGTGCAGAAAAGGGCGACGAAGCTGGTGAGGGGCCTGGAGAACAAGTCCTACGAGGAGCGGCTGAGGGAGCTGGGCTTGTTCAGCCTGGAGAAGAGGAGGCTCAGGGGCGACCTTATCGCTCTTTTTAGGTACCTCAAGGGAGGCTGTAGCGAGGTGGGGGTTGGCCTGTTCTCCCACGTGCCTGGTGACAGGACGAGGGGGAATGGGCTTAAGTTGAGCCAGGGGAGTTTTAGGTTAGATGTTAGGAAGAACTTCTTCACTGAAAGGGTTGTGAGGCACTGGAACAGGCTGCCCAGGGAAGTGGTGGAGTCACCATCCCTGGAAGTCTTCAAAAGACGCTTAGATGTAAAGCTTAGGGATATGGTTTAGTGGAGGGCTGTTAGCGTTAGGTTGGAGGTTGGACTCGATGACCTTGAGGTCTCTTCCAACCTAGAGAAAATTCTGTGTGATTTCCATAGATTTAATACAGACAGGATGAAAAATGTCATCAAAGTCGTGTATGCTTATTCCCTTTAAAAAAAAAAAAAAAGAAGTTCATTTTAAATTCAAGACAAAGACCTGATAAGAAAGATGCAAGGAAAGAATGGGAAAATAGCAGCACCTCTGTATTTTATGGTTTAAGTCGGAAAGGAAAAGGAAAAGGAAAAGGAAAAGGAAAAGGAAAAGGAAAAGGAAAAGGAAAAGGAAAAGGAAAAGGAAAAGGAAAAGGAAAAGGAAAAGGAAAAGGAAAAGGAAAAGGAAAGAAAAGAGACAGTTTAAACCTCCAGAAGTCTTATTTTTTCTCTACCCAACACTAAACGGAAAGGAATCTGAAAGCTGACACCTTGTGTTCCATTGCTTAAAAATAATAATTGACAATCTGGGCTTTAGTCCAATTCAGTACAGAAACTTAGTAATGCCAATAATTGCAGATATTTGGAGATAGTCAGGACAAGCGGATAAGAATAAGATTGAATTAAAAAGTTTCCCTTCTTACTTCCATCACTGTATAACTAGCTGCACACTATCACTTTGTTCTTATTGTGTACCTCAATAAGTGCAGTTCTCAAAGCAGTTTTAAATACAAGCACAAAGCTTCACATTCTAGCAAAAAAAAAAAAATCATCCTTCCCTCTCAGAGAACATGTATTCATTTTAAATCTAAGTGGGTAGTTTATTAGAGTCAAGTTAGAGCACTGAGATGGATGGCTATTTTGTATAGTCTGTTAATACACTAGGGTACGTAAGGACTTTTCCTTTTTTTTTTCTTTCTTTTTTTTTTTTTTCCCAAGAAATTTTAAGCTTTGTTCTATTCACAACATTTCTACTCAAATGTTACATATATTTTGTAGCACAAAGTATATATTAGGAACAATGAAAATGGCAGAAATATTAATCAAAGTTCATTATTTCATTATAAATAATTTAAATTGTAAGGAAATTAGGAGACTTTGTAATTAAAAAAAAAAAAAGAAAGAGAAAAAAAAAAAAGAGAGAGAGAGAGAGGGGGTAGAGAAGAAATGGCTGCGTTTTGTAGAGAGGTGGAAGAAATCCTGTACAGACAGTCTGTGCCCCATTAGACAGTTTCTGTTTGTAGTAAGTGATGCTGTCCTTGGGGCCATAGAAGATAACATAGGTGACTGGACTGAGTGACAATCATTGGAGCAAACTTAATCCTCAGAGTGACTGCTTTAGGCTTAGTGCTCAAGGCCAAGTATCTAGCAATGAGTGCTGTAAGATATCAACTTGAAGAACTAAAAACAAACCAAAAAAAAACCAAACCAAAAAACATTCAATTTGCCAAAATATGTTTGATTCAAGGAAGTTTTATAGAATGGATATAGGAATTTGAAATAAAAAATGAGTTATGCTGGGGCAGACATGACCCTGAGCAAAATGATTGTCTTGACATTAATAGTGCATGAGAAATTACAGCAAGAGTTGAGAAGGTTACAAACTAGGCAGATTAATGTTAACAGTAATATTATAATTTTTGTATTTTTTGTGCAATAACCTTCTATGTAACGTGATAAGTCATTTTATATGATTTTATGTGTATATATTCTACAGCTGCACTCCAATTCCGACAAAGGTGATGGATCAGTCAAATACATTCTTACTGGAGAAGGAGCGGGAACTATATTTATTATTGATGACACAACAGGAGATATTCATTCAACCAAAAGCCTAGATCGAGAGCAGAAGACACACTATGTGCTTCATGCCCAAGCTATTGATAGACGGACAAACAAGCCACTCGAGCCTGAATCTGAATTTATTATCAAAGTACAGGATATCAACGACAATGCACCAAAATTTACAGATGGACCATACATTGTTACTGTGCCAGAGATGTCTGAAATGGGTAAGGAAAATTGTTCTATTCAGCAATATTTTAACAAGAGAAAATGCCACATGATGTTTCACAAAGCTATACCACTTTGTTGTATTATTGACTGTATGTAAAAGAATATTACATTTAAGAACAGATGATAAGAAGACATGAAATGCAACCTTGTGTGTTACTAGGGAACTTTCATATGAAGAAAACAGTACACACATACGTGTTTACTGTAGAGGAGAGTCACTCTTATTCTCATGTGGTTTAAGAGATGTTCCACAGAACTCCTAGACAACCTGTAATTTTCATTCTAGAATCAAGATATATATCCTCATTCAACTACACTCTTATGTCTACAAAATTAACCAAATACAAAGGAACAGTAGCTTTCTACATTATTCTAGATAATGATCTCATGTTTCTTTACATCTGTTAAGATGCTACAAAGTGAACAGAAATGCAAAATAAGTACTGATCTTTGTTTTTTCCCAGTTAGAAGTGTAGTTCAGATATTCTTTGAGGAGCTGTATTATACCACCAGTTTTCTTTATTTCTTGCTTCTCTGCTGTTGAAATTAGTTTATAACTTTGCTATCAATATCAAACATAACTTCACTTAAATCAAAAAGAAAAAGAATTCACCACACCAAAATAAACATAACATCATCACAGCACCGACAAGGTGGACATTTTACACACACACCACCCCTCGTCCCTTCACCACACTAACATATCACAGTTACTGCTTTCTTAAATTCTTCACAACTTGTACATTCCTAACAATCATCCTGCATGTATTTTTGCCCGTTACTTCTACCAACTATCATCCTTATCTCAAATTCCTCCAGCCCCACGTTGGGCGCCAAAAAAAGACTGTCGTGGTTCCGCTCAAGTGGGCAGCCGAGCTCCACCACAGGCGCTCTCTCACTCCCCCTCCTCAAAGAGGAATGGGGAGAAAATATGTGAAAAGGGCTCAAGGATTGAGATAAGGACGAGAAAATCATGCAATAATTATTGTAACGGGCAAAACAGACTCAGCATAAGGAGATAGTAAGATTTATTGCCTATTACTAACAAGCGAGAGAAGTGAGAAAACAAAGGAAAAAAAAAAAACAAAAAACAAAAGCACCTTCCCCCCATCCACCCTCTTCCACCTCCTCCCCCCGAGCGGCGCAGGGGAACGGGGGAATGGGGGTTATGGTCAGTCTGCAGCACTTCTTCTCTGCCGCTCCTTCTCAGTCACTCTCGTCCCCTGTGCTGTGGGGTCCCACCCACGGGATGCAGTCCTTGATGAACTGATCCGGCGTGGGCTTCCCACAGGCAGCAGCTCTTTCAGAACTGCTCCAGATATGGGTCCGTACCACGGGGTCCATCCCTCAGGAGAAAACTGCTCCAACCTGGCTCCCCTACGGGCAGCAGCTCCTGTCGGGTGACCTGCTCCTGCGTGGGCTCCTCTCCATGGGCTACAGGTCCGGCCCGGAATCTGCTCCGGCAGGGGTCTTCCACAGGCGGCAGCCTCTGTCGGTGCAGGGCCACCTGCTCCACCATGGTCTCCTCCACGGGCTGCAGCATGGAACCCTGCTCCACCGTGGTACTCCATGGGCTGCAGGGGGACATCCTGCTTCACCATGGTCCTCACCACAGGCCGCAGGGGACTTCTGCTCCGGCGCCTGGAGCACCTCTCCCCCTCCCTCTACACTGACCTTGGCACCTGCAAGGCTGTTTTCTCACTCCCTTGACTCTCCCGGCTGCTGTCTGGCGCAGCGTTTTTTTCCCCTGTCTTAAATATGCTCTCACAGAGGCGCAAACAACATCGCTTATTGGCTCAGATCTGGAAAACAATGGGGCCCTTCCCAAACATAGGGCAGCTTCTAGATCTTTCTCACAGAAACCACCCCTATGGCTCCCTGCTACCAAAACCTTGCCACGTAAACCCACTACAAACATATATAACTAATTCAGGATAGACAGGTGCAAACATGACTTTTGTTCTAGATACTTCTAAAGAAAGCTTAAATGTTATGCCTGGGCTTTGTGAAAAAAATAAATGCAGTCTACTGAAAAAAGACAGTATACTGCATTTATTAATGAATGGACAGTACAGATAGTTACCTCATGAACATCCCCCCCCACCCAGTGTCTACATTTTCCTTATAAGAAACTAGCTCTAAGTCCAAAATGTGTCTAAATGTCGCAACTGAATATACATGTATATATATAACATATGATTTGCTCTTCTTTCCTTGCTGTTTGTTGAATAAGCATGTAAGAGGCTATAAACTTCTGCAGAGTAAAATTATAAAGTCAAAAGAGAAAAAGATCAAAATACATGTAGTTACTCAACTCTTATAACAATATTGGTCATATATTTGAAAATGAATGACTATTGTCAACTGAATCTTAATGTTTCGCAATCATTTGATCTCTGAATGGCAATGATGGCTCATATGAGTAGATCTGAATATAAGAGAAGTGTTTTGTTCCAGACTTGAGATTCATATGCAATATTTTGTTAATTTTGTTTTGGTTGAGAGAGTACCTTGTGTAACTTTCCAAGTGCGTATAAGTGAAATTAATTTAAATTGGGAATTTGCATTTGATTGATCTTCTCTGGTACCACCTGACATACTTATGCTGAGCTCAGACATACGTGGCTATGTAATGAGGGGATTTTCATCTGTGTATGAAAGCAGCCCAGTTTCACAGTATGCAAAGAGCTAATTAGTGTGGAGAAACTAAACAGGTCAAAATCACAACATATGTTACACGTATGCGTAGTAAAACTAGTAAATTCCTCATCTACAGTTCTTTTCTTGCATATACAAGTGAACTTTGACATATGAAATATTTGCAAATGTGTAATAAACATTCCAGTCCTGGAAAGACCAAAAGATATTACATTTTATTCCTAAACCATGGAGTTCAGAGTTGTGACAGTTTGGAAATAGACTGGGTTTTATATTAGTGGATTCTTTGTTGACCTAAGTGGCATTAAATTTTGGACAGAGATAAAATAAATTAGAGAAAATATTCTTTTCTATATAACGTGTAAAATCAGTGTGTATTGAATGGACTCAA
This sequence comes from Aythya ferina, assembly GCF_964211825.1. NCBI lineage: Eukaryota > Metazoa > Chordata > Aves > Anseriformes > Anatidae > Aythya > Aythya ferina. Next base: position 74,148,346 of record NC_140297.1, on the reverse strand, counting down.
GTTCACTAAATATCATGTACTAAAAGTATGTTAAAAATTTCCCTTCTCTTTCTTCCTGATTTTATTACTGCTTCTTTATTCTTTCTGTCACTGCCACTTCCCTGAAATGTGGGAGCAATTCTTTGATTTTCTTCATAAAATGCCCTCTATATATGATGTTCCAAAAAATCTCTCTGCATCATAATTTTCTTAGTCTAATACTTCATTCTTCATAGTTACTTGTAGCACCTTTCTCCCTGTCCAGTCGTCTCCTCTCTTCCTGAGTTCTCCCACAGTGTGCGCTGTTTCAGATGTCCCTTTCCAGCCAGGAATAATTCTAAGCTTTTTCTTCCTACAGTCCCTCTTCCAAGAAGAATTCATGAAAGGAGAAACAGCTTTATTTGATCTCCTTTTATTTCCTTCCCTTTTCTTCTTTCATAGTAGCTCCCATAGTTCCCATAGTAGCTTTCAACTTCCCTTTTATGAATTTTCTTCTTTCAGCAGTCTGTTTCGTTCTGTTTTCCCCTTTCTTAAGTTTCCTTAGTCTTTAAAGAAGACCATTTTAATTAATTATTTCCTTCACTGTTTGTGGAAGACTTTTATTTCCTGAATAGGAGGAAAGAAAGTGGAAAGAAAATCAATGTTATCCTCAAAGTCAAGAGTAGCTAATACATTTTATTTGTTCATTAAATTTATAGAAGTTACCTTTTTCTGTCTGCTCCAAACTGGGAATTGCCACCTTGTCTTTGCTTGTAATTGTTATTTCCCCCTCCTCCCTCATTAATGTGTTTACTAATCTCTTCCAAGTCTTTATCAGAAGAATGATATTTGTTAACAATCTTCTTTGGTCAGTATCTAGCTAATAAATATTTTCAGGTTATTGACTAAATATGTTTTCATTCTCTTAAATTACTTGTGTCAGCTACTTGGTCAGTGTGCTCCGAAACCATAGCTTCCTCTCTAATTCTGACTTCCTTGATCTCACCTTTTGCTTCCCAGAGCAATAAACATGTAGGTCTCCATTTGTAGCTACACAGTGATGCTGGTGCACATTGCAGGATATGTTTTTAATGTAGAATTTCCTATTTTAACAATCTGAATGTAGTATTGCAAATACCATTTCCAAGAGAAATCTATGAAAGGACAGAAGGGCAGTATTTGTGTGGATAATGTCATAACACCAGAGTTATTTCCGCACTATTACCTTCACAGGAAGTGGGATAGAGCTGCTAGTAAGAATACCGAGGATGTGTAGGAAGACTCTTCTGTTGTGTTTGATAATTTGCTGAGGCACAAAACTTTGCTTTTAGAGTTGCAGTTCATTTCAGTAGTACCTAAATTAGCTCTTATCGCATTTGTGTCTTGTCACACCACAGAGCGTCATGATGTAGAATTCATTTCCTTTATCAACTGTCTCCAATAACAGCATAACATAGTCTTCCCCTTTCTTAAGTTTCCTTCGTCCTTGTCTATTAAGAAAACCATTTTCATTAATTATTTCCTTCCTATTTCCTGGATAGGAGGACAGTGGAAAGGAGATCAATGCTATCCTCAAAGTCAAGAGCAGCAAATATTTTTTTTTTCTACTTGTTCATTCTATTTATAGAAGTTCTCTCTCTCTCTGTCTTCTCAAAAGGTAGCATTCTTATACAGTCATATTTCTGTAGTAGTCTGAATAAGACTACTACTGAATAAGAATTTCATTCTTATAGTCATATTTCTGTAGTAGTCTGAGTATTGGTATTACCCTTTTCCAAACAAAAATTGTAATAGTTAGTCAGGGATGGCATTTTGGGTGATAAATCAGAGTGGATTAAGATAAACCAATTAAGTTTTAATGACAAGGTAGAGTATTAATGTATAGTAATATGTGTTTTATAAATGAAATATTTTACTGGTTATACCTGAGGTAAATCATTAAGCTATCCATTCCAGAAAGCTTTCTTGTGGTATGAATAAGACCAAGCTTTCATATCCTGCTGTACAGGCATTCTGCTGTAGGCATACATTATATTTTAATTTCAAATTTGTAATCATTCTTTTCTATTTACTGATTTTTGGTGTTTGTTGCATACTGAAAGCATGTTTTTACCTGCAGTCTCAGAAAGACTAATTCTATTTGGGCTTCAATAGGATATATTATTTCTGTGAAATAATTATTTATGTAAAAACGTAGATTCCTATGCCATTTTCAGTTGTTCTGTAATTAGCATGGGTTTTAACATTTACCTGTGTGAGTATACACTGTATGTATAGACTGTATGTATAGACTTACTTACCTATGTGAGTCTATACATAACCCAACTTCTTGTTATTTTATGAATTCCTTGGGAATAGTCACTGCTTTTAAAAAAAATCCTTCCAATTTTTAAAAGGTCTTTTAAAGAAAAAAGTTACGTTCAGTGTTACATTCTGTGTAACAGCATTTTTCCCAAGTGGCAAGTGGTATTTTTTATCTCTGTTATACTGCTTAGTTTCAGCATCAGGTTCACATCTGTCCTCAAGAATTTAGCTGGTATTTTTCCCACAAGTTGTACATTTCTCTATTATTTTCTTGGTCTAATTCTAATAACTGTAGCGCCTTTAAGGTTTTTCATTTTGAAGTCACTGACAAGAAAGTACAGTCAAGTTTTGTTAAACTGTTTCCGAATATTAGATCACAGGGTTCACAGTTGCACAGAATGATCATAATTAAGCTCTATGTCCTATGCTGAAAGAGCTGAAAAAAAGCTACCTTAATTGAACCTCTTTCTTAAAGGCTGGCTGAAGATCCAATGTTTATATCTGTAATGATTTCTTCTGCCGTTTTAAAATGTAATTGAGAGCTATGACTGTGCTCTGTTAAGGTTTATGAAAGAGTCATGATTACCTAAATGTAAAAGGAAATAGAAGGATTTCAACCTGTAAAAGCCTTTCATATCTGCTCATTTCTATATAGCTTAAAAATGGATGAAATATTGCATATTAACTTTTGTAGTGTTGGTCATGCATTAGAAGTGTATTTCCAATGCAACCTGCTTAGAAGACTAATAGAACCACTGGACTTTTCTGAACTTCTTTCCATAATTCCAAGTAACGTAAAGTAGCCATAATTTCAGATGATTTGGAAGACATTATTCATGGTGTTCATAAATATCATTTGTATGAGAAGTGCATATTTATCTTTCTGTGTTTTTTGATATTTTATTCTAAGAAAGATAGCTGACAAAATATTTTGTACAGTGAGGTCGTGACACTGGACTCCAAGTGTTCATTTTCTGGTGAAATCTCTATTTTCTAATGTAGAACGAAGCTAAAACATGTTATGTTTACTTGTTTCTGCTTTAAGACTAGTTTAGGAATTAGTTTAGTTAGGCAGGAATCCCTGGGTTCATTAAACTTCACCTTATTTTCACTTCTTTTACTTTTTCAATATTGATCCATTTGAGATTTTAACAGTAGAGCAAACTGCAGAAAGTCATGCATACAGATTTGCATTCTCAACAGACATGTTTTATTGAACTGCCTCATTAAACATTAAAAATTTGTCTTCCGAGAGACAGATTGAAGTATTTCCCTTCAGCTTTTCTTTGATATGTAACTTTAAATATTTTTATTGTAAACATATTAAAAAAATAAAAACAAAAGAAGAGATTTTGAAATAAAACTACAGTTTGATTTCCCAGATGGAATGATCCCTATTCTTGATAACAGACAAATGGCAAAACTTACGGAATGGTTTTCAGAGCATACAGACATATTTTACAGCATAAAGCATTAGCTAAGAAAACAGAATTCCCAATATGTAATCTCTAAACTGTAGAGGGAAATCATGTGGAATGGTAGTGGTACTCTGAATAAGCAGAGTCTCCACTTTGGGGAAAAAAAGTCTTTTATATTGCCTAAGTGGAGTGTCAAAATGCTTTCATAGCAAAATTTTGAGTTTTCCTTGACAGGCACTTTCACAGTAGGTTAGTGAAGAAAGTGTGGAAGGTATGCCTCTGGGTCCAATGTTCAGATCTATTCTGAGGTCTCCAGGGAAATTAGATGCTTTTTTTTTTTTTTTTTTTGTATTACATTATTTTCTTCTGAATGTTTAACATTAAAAATAGCATAGTAGCTGCACTGTATACTTTTCCATCCAAAATCTTCATTACATAGAGCTCAACAGCAAAAATCCGTACTGTATCTGACTAGGGCTACTAATCGTGACTACATTTGGAGTCACGATTTTTATGTCATTTTGATGAACAGAGTGATGCTAACTTTGAAGGAGTTTTCATTTGAAAGGAAAAGGTACACTTAATACTTTTTTTTTTTTTTTTTTTTTTTTTAAGCAAGGCATTCTAACCCCCAGTTTCCACAAGCTAGGTTTTCTCTGTGCTTAGCAAATCAGACAACAGTTAGGCAAAAGGCCAGTATGGGTATATCCTACAAGATGCTGAGCATATTTGCATAATGGAGTGCTTTGTAAAGGTTTGGGGCCCCCAGCACAAGAAGGATGTGGACCTATTAGAATGGGTCCAGAGGAGGGCTACAAAAATGATCAGGGGGCTGGAGCACCTCACCTGTGAAGAAAGGCAGAGAGAGTTGGGGTTGTTCAGCCTGGAGAAGGCTCTGGGGAAACCTCATTGTGGCCTTTCAGTACCTAAAGGGGACTTATAAAAAAGATGGAGAAGGACTCTTTACTCGGCTAGCCAGGAGAAGGGGAAATGGTCTTAAACTAAAAGAGGATAGTTTTAAAGTAGACATTAGAAGGAAATTCTTAACTGTAAGGGTAGTGAAGAACAGAAACATGTTGTCCAGAGAAGTTGTGGACTCTTCATCTCTGGAGGTGTTCAAGGCTAGGCTGGATGGGGCCTTGGCCAACCTGATCTAGTGGGTGGCATCTCTGCCTATGGCAGAGGGGTTAGATTTAGATGATCTTTGAGGTCCCTTCCAACCCAAACCATTCTATGATTCTATGATTCTGTAATAATACAGTGAACTGCTTGCAGAATACAGTGAAAATGTTAAATGCCTGATTTGCTCCATTGCACTGAATGTGAGGGCTTGAGAGGTGGTGTTAGTGGTGGGGGTGAGTTAAAACTTGTGCATCTAATGTGTTCTTTCAGAAGAAAAGGGAACACTTTTCACTATTCAGTACCAAATTAGTATTAGAAGGTGTTTCCTAGGAGAGACGTACAAAATGTATTAAAAACGCACTGTGGAGGATTTTAAGATATAATGGCATTCCATTTGTGTTAAAATGACCTGTCAGTTGCTTATATGAGATAGCTCCTTTCTTTAGCCCTGTTTCTTTGTCCTACACCAATGAGCAAGTACTCAGATTCAATCCCCTATTTTTATTTATTTTTTTTTAAATAAGGAGAGGAGAGAATAATGTCTCTGAAGAATGATAGTTCTGTGAAATCTTACTATTTCATGTATTTTTTTTCTGTGAAATAGAACCTGTTCTAACATTGCTAAGCCTACCTTGAATTTCTAGAATTCTGGGAAAAAGAACAAATGGGAACACAACCTGTAGGAAGAGTAGGCAGCTGCAGTGACTGTTGTTTCTGGAAGCAGGAAAATGTCTCTACAAAAAGGTATAAAAGTTGTCAGGTGCTCTAGTAACAAAGACTGATAGGTGACTATACCTGTACCTATCGGATAGGTATTTTTGGTGTTTTTGATTAAAAAGAATAAAATAAATCAGTAATGTGTTAATTTTTAAAGATTTTACAAGATTCCAACATAAAGTAACAAGCCATAAATAATACTAAAGCAACAAATTAATGTGGACAGAAATTCACCACTTAATACAACAACTGAGCTGCAGAAATACATCCTAACAGTATTTAAATAAGCTGTAAAATTGGGTGAAAAGAACTGATTTTCTGTTATTTGAAGTGACCTGTTGTTGCTTGCAAGAACTCCTGTGCTAAGTTGAGATAGCAAATCTCAAGTGTCCAAGTTAGAATGGCACAAATGAATGAATACTTTCTGAAAGAGTGAAAAATCTGTATCTGCAAAGATTTATGTGGTTGCTTTGCTATACTCAAAGTGAGACCTTATGATTTTAAGTATTTCTTTTCCCAGTGTGCCCTGGGAATTAACATAAAAATTATATTACATTATATAAACAGATAGTTCTGTGCAATGGAAACTGACCTGTGAAGTTAAACAGCTGGAACTGTTTAACTTGGATCCAATATCTCTACTGTAAGCATTTGGAAAGTGTTCTGGGAAGTCTTTTGGGATACTAGTGTTAGGAAGACTAGCTCTGGTCTGGTCTCTGAAACCAAATGCCTCTGCAGTCAGAGTAAATCAGATGGTCTGCTAGATCACATCTGGTTTAATTTCATCCAAAGGAATCTAGTTGTGATGCTCCAAAACTGTTCCATGAGGCAAATCAAAGTACAACGAGTGGCGAAGATCAAAAAATTCAAGTCCAAAGCATACTTCTACTCAGAACTGAAATGCAAAATTGAACACCCCTCAGTGGCTAATTTAGCTGAGAAGCCACTTTCAGAATAACAGGGGAGCAACCTGTGCTGTTATTTATTTCTCTTTTAACATCGGGCCAAAGGAGTCAGTTGAAAGCAGTATCTGTAGAAGAATAATCACAGGGGATGTATACTGAACCTTTATTAACTTTCCAATCTTTCATTTTCTGGTTTCTTATGTGCAATGTTAGAATAACAGAATCATAGAGTGGTTTGGGTTCAAAGGAACTTCAAAAACCATTTCATTCCACCACCACCACCCACTCTGCCCCCATCATGGGACACATCCCACTAGATCAGATTGCTCAAAGCCCCATCCAACCTGGTCTTGAACACTTCCAGGGATGGGGCATCCAGAGCTTCTCTGGGCAACCTGTTCCAGTGCCTCACCACTCTCTGAGTAAAGAATGTTGGGCCATAAAGATTCATCATCAAATGTCTTGAAAAGTGTAGCAAATTTAAAATCACTTATATTCATTCTATCTCTGCAATACTTCTGCATTATATGTTCTACAATGTATAACTGATAAATTGATAGGTTATCCCACTTAGTGGTCTGTTAGAAATTGTGATTTTATTTTTTTAATAGTATTTGTTAGCAGCATACAAGTACCTGTTTCTTGAACTCCTTATCTTATCTTTTTTTTTTTTTTCTTTAGATCTTTGATACCTTCTGATTTTTTGTTAACTTTTGCATCTTTTATTAATTTGTGGCATTTTTGGAAATTATTTTAAATATGAACTTCAACAGTAATTTGTAGTGTGAATGATAATCCTGAAATCTATAAATATGAGTTGTTCAGAAGTCTAAGTAATATCCATATTTGGGGTCTGTATGCACAAATATGTATGCTGTATAGTTACTATATATGTTTACATATATGTAAGTAAGTTAGTTTTACATATAGAGAGAGAAAGATTATTTTTTTTAGATGAGTATGGATCCTTAAAAATATGATAGGATCCTTAAAAATATGATAGGATAATAATACAGAGATCATTGATCTCTCAGTTTTAGAACATGAGGACTACAGAAATTTCAGAAATACATCTAAGAATATTCTATAAAAAATGAATCACCTAAATAGAATCTGCCATAAAATTGTATATATTATCAATTAACTTCTATTTTCCTGTATATACAGGTACATCTGTTCTACAGGTGACAGCCACAGATGCAGATGACCCTACATATGGAAACAGTGCCAGAGTAGTATACAGTATTCTTCAGGGACAGCCATATTTTTCTGTTGACCCTAAAACAGGTGGGTATTTTATATTCCTATCAGTATTATTTGGTTAATATGTTGCAGTTAATTGAGTCTGGTAGGTGGAATCCAATATACAAAATAGGCAGGTGAGTGGATTTTTTTTTTTTTTAATTCCTGTTATGTCCTTCTTTTGGCTTTCACATTATGAAATTTCAGAGTTGCGGTTTTACTGAGAACTAAAAGGAGCCAACGGTGTACTAGATTAATTCTGCATCATGCCATGATGTGAGCCATTCAGCCAAAGTGGAATAGCACTTTTTCATATTTTCAAACCTCTGTTTAGGAAGTGACTCAAGTGTGCCTAATACATAACAATTTTAAATGCTTTGTTTTGCCTGAGGGATAGGCTTAGGAGGATTATTGAATGTGTGCTTCAACATAATAAATTAATATAATTCTCATATTTATAAAACTTTTGTTTTTTCATTTTGCTGAAATCATATTCTCTGATTCAAGAAGTAGAATGAGCTAAAATATTTATGCTTAAACTCTATGCATCACCCTCTCCTGTCTTCCAAGAAGTGTAACTTATGTAGAAGGAATCAAAATTGGTTTCTTTAAAGAGAGAAGAAACCTCCTTTGGACTGGTAGTTAATATTTTTGGATTTTATGAAGACTGTTATCTTATTTATTAATATGATGGATTTATTTTTTTTAATATGTATTTATAGTCCTAATATTGAGGAAATAAAACTTAACAAGTTTTTTTTTTTTCTTCATTTGAACTTTTAAACTGTTTTCTCTTTCCATATAAAACCTTTAATGCTGAGTTGAAAGAATCACATTCTTTATACTCATGTATCTATTGTGGTTCCTACACTGACCGTATGGAAGAAAATTATTTTTAAATTGTGCCGAATTCAGTGTAGTATAATAGTTTTCACTGTAATGTTTTTTTACAGTTAAGTGTCATTACTTGTGTTTGTTAATCTGTGTGGATTTTGGAGGCATGCACTTGCTTCAGTAGAAGAGAAATGCATTTTTACCACCTGAGCTGGCTTTGAGACTACACCTCCTTTGAATAGGAGGCTGGACTAGATGACCCCTAGATGTCTTTCTCAACCTAAATTATTCTATGAATTTTTGAACACATTAGGAAGGCCTAAGAGTGCAAAGCCTGACAAAGTAGTGTTGAAGGACTGTATAAACTGCTTGGAGGCAAACCTGTTGTAGTCCTGATCATGCCGTTTACTGGGAGTGACCACTGACACACACCTTACCTGGCTATGTGTGGATACAGTCTGGGAGACTGCTAGCTGACACAGGTTAACAGCATTCTGGAGTACATGTTGACAATTAAGAGGGAGAGTAAATCAGTGGTACAGTGCTCAAGCACTCTCTGCCTTTGTTTTATTTAGAAATACAACCCTGGGCTACATTTCTAATTTATGTTTTGTCACTCTGAGGCAATGGCCTATTTTTTTATTTGGTATGGTGTGGAACTTGTAGTCTGGAGCTGTTATTTAGTCGGTGAAGAACCATGATGGGTGTTTTCAGTACCAGGTCTATATCACAAAAGAAAGTAATATTGTTATATCTGCATCTATTTGTGTCTGTTATAAAGAAAGCAGATGGAAGTATATTTTCACTCTCAAAGCCTTAGGCCTTGACAGGGATTTAATAACATCTATGAACTTAAATTGTTTTAAATATGTGTACAGAATACGAAAATATTGTTGATTCTTTATTAGTATGCTTATATGGGGAAGGAATGAGGTAAGTAGACAGTGAAACAGTGAAATAAAAATGGAGTAAGCTTTTTGTTTTAAGTTGTCTTTTCATAATTCCAGAATAGCATTTAATTTAATTTGGTGTGAAGAAATGGGAAGTAGAATATTGGAAATTATTGAAAAATCTTGAATAATAGAGTGTTTCACTATGAAATGTGAAAGGCTGCACATACAGACTGGGCGATGAGACGCTGGAGAGCAGCCTAGAAGAGAGGGATCTGGGGGTCGTGGTAGACAGCAAGTTGAATATGAGCCAGCGGTGTGCCCTGGAAGCCAGGAGGGCCAATCGTGTCCTGGGGTGCATCAAGCACAGCATCGCTAGTAGGTCAAGGGAGGTGATTGTCCCGCTCTACTCTGCGCTGGTGCGGCCTCACCTCGAGTACTGTGTGCAGTTCTGGGCACCACAGTATAAAAAGGACATGAAACTGTTGGAGAGTGTCCAGAGGAGGGCTACGAAGATGGCGAAAGGCCTGGAGGGGAAGACGTACGAAGAACGGCTGAGGGCACTGGGCCTGTTCAGCCTGGAGAAGAGGAGGCTGAGGGGAGACCTCATCACAGTCTACAACTTCCTCGTAAGGGGGTGTTGAGAGGCAGGAGACCTTTTCTCCATTAACACCAGTGACAGGACCCCGGGAACGGGGTTAAGCTGAGGCAGGGGAAATTTAGGCTTGACATCAGGAGGGGATTCCTCACAGAGAGGGTGGTTGCACACTGGAACAGGCTCCCCAGGGAAGTGGTCACTGCACCGAGCCTGTCTGAATTTAAGAAGAGATTGGACTGTGCACTTAGTCACATGGTCTGAACTTTTGGGTAGACCTGTGCGGTGTCAAGAGTTGGACTTGATGATCCTTAAGGGTCCCTTCTAACTCAGGATATTCTATGATTCTATGAAATTTTGTGTTGAATTTCTGGGTTTAAAACACTAATTTTCGAAATGCATCACTTCTGAATCTGCAAGCATTTCTGTGACCTATTTTTCAACAGTTTGAATTGTTCAATTTCATCTTAATTATTTTTTCTCCAAAAATTTTTTGAATTTACAGTGGCATTCACAAGCTTCCCTTACAAGAAAGAAGTAGAAGGGCCGTAGCAAGGAAAAAGTGAGAAGGGGAAAGGTTTCAACATTTGTGATTGAATGTAACTTTTGAGAAGTCTAAGGATCTCTTGTAGCTGTTGGTAAAGCTTCTTGGAGCTATCAGATACAGACATTAAGCTGTTCATGGCTGTAGTGTAAATGCTAATCTTAAGTTTTCTGCCTCTAATTTAGTGCTTCTTCAGATTGGTTCTGAACAACTTACTATTCAGAGACTTTAGAATTATAGATTTTTATTAGCTTGGTTTAAAATGGCTTAAATAGGGTGGATATTTGAGAATTCATGCATCTAAAATATAATACTTGGCCACCTCAAGATTAATAACTTTAGAGCTGTGTTGTTGGCAAAAGAACATTGTTGTTGGCTTATCTGATAAAAGGCTTGTTTTAGCTCACACAAAGGAGCGCAGAGATGCAGCACACAGGGAGCAACCCCCAGGTAATTCCCCATCTGGGTAATCAATACTGGGCTGAGCCTTAGCCCTATAGTCCAGGGGTGAAACCCATCATGAGGAGTCAGCAACAGGAGAGGCTGAGGGACCTACTACCTACAGGGTGTGGGACATGTTATAGGATGCAGGGAAGAGCATCATGGTATTGCACTAGAATGTTCTGGAATGTTTAGAGGAAGGACCACTGGAAGAGAAATGGAGGGGCTGAGACAGATGAGGGAGGAAAAAGCAAGGGAAAATAATGGCGTAAGGGGACAAAGGGGACCGGTCGTGTGTAAACAGGCTCCTGCTCAGTACTGTTGTTTGTTTGTATCCTGTGCTTGATCAGTGCAGTCTGTCCTGTATGTTATTATGCTGTCTTTCTAACCATTTTCCTGGGTGAAGAGACTTTCTGTCTCTGTGCATGTGTGTGTGGAGGTTTAAATGCCAGCAACAGGAGCTGGACAGATGGGTCAGAGGGGCCCATGTGTCTGCGGTGCCAGCAAGTGGAGAGTGCAGAGCATGTGCATATTACATAGGTGTGTATGTCAGTGTGTTGTCACTGCTGAGCATCAAGCTAGACTGATCAGCAAGTAGGATAAGTAGCTTGGGTTCTGGATATTCACATGGCCCAAAGTCTGGGCCAGATGCCTGAGAAACCAGAGGGTTCAAGAGTTGGTTGTTGGAGGAGCCAAGAGGTCCAGACCAGCTACCAGAGTGACTGTAAGGTCTCCATGTTGACTGAGAGGCCTCTTTGCCTGGGGATCGAGGTACCACTTACTAGGTTAATGGGGTGTCTGAGGCTGGATATGTGTGGGTACCGGTTGAGCACGTTTGTGTTCCGCTTAAATAGGTCTTCATCCTGAGCAGGCAGGGAAGGAAACAGGATGAGGTTGTCCATCCCACTTGTGTTTTGGTGTTAAGTATTTCTGTCTGTGTGCCACCTGCTGTGTGTATGTTTAGCGTGTGTGTGTGTGCCTGTTGGGAGGACACACTGCCCCACTGCTGCTTCTTAATCATAGATTAAAATCAAGGAGTAGCAGAAGCCTTACCTCCATCAGGCTATCAGTTTTGGCAACTCCTAAGAATCATTAGGTTTTCAGGTGATCGGCTCTAGGGCTTGTAGTTTTATTCATTTTGTTTGTAGGCATTGGTGTGGTGGGAGAGAAACATGTTTAGCCTTCAATTGAATAATTATGGCTAATTATGAAGTGTGAGAAGAGTGTCAACCTCCCTCTGCTTTCTGTCTTCACAATAATATGAATAATGGCTTCAAACATGCCTATAAGAAATGACCCATTCACTACTTCTCTAGTATGGTACTTGGTGGAGAGCACATGACAGGTAATATAGTCAGTGGGTGGACAGATGCCTCCAAATACAGAGATATTCCTCATGAGCACAAAATGAGCAAACCTTGAAAATCTTGACTTTCATTTTCAACTGTAACTGTTCTTCTTATTCATTTTTAACCTTCTTGGCAGAGTTCATGTGGGACTGGAATATCTGGTGGCATTATAATCTGTAGAGTGTTAATTTAAAGCATGCAAGTGTACACACATTTGTTTTGGGAAACAAGAAAAAAACTGTTGATAATCTATAACGTTATTCATAGGTATGATACTGATAAATACAAATACTTAGAACACAACATTGTTAATTGATGAAATATGCTAAAATGAATACAGAGGTAATAACTCTGGATTTAGTGGATTAACATCTGCCTCATTTCTTCATTTAAAGATAATATTTTATATTGGAGGAATTCCTTAGACTTTGCAGTACAATAAGAAAGAGTGCTCTTTGTATGCTTTAGTAGAATAGTCTATTGTGGTATTCCTTTTAAGAATCTACTGTGCTAACTAGAGTAATCTTAAGGCACTTCATGACTCAATGTCTCTGCTGTACAGAGGAAACTATTAGGTAGTAAAATTGTTTCAGAAATCAAATTGTGCAGCTTACTTGAAGAAGCATCCCTATTTCTGACATAAAAAGGAAAGAATAATAAATTGTACTCCTTTTAGTTGAAATATCTGCCTTGGTGACATCTGTTTAAAATAAACATGTTTATTGGGGTTAATGATGCCATGCTGATATGCAAGTTGGTACATATTAGAGTGCTAACTGAAACTGGAGAGTCCTGTGTTTAGCAATCTCTTTGCTTCATGCTGAGAATCTCCAATATTATTTTAATGGCCTTATGGCCATTAGTATCATACATAAACTGAATGCCTATGATGTAAAGGAGTATTTCGTGATGTTTCCCTAACTCCCAAAACTCCTAAGATAGCAGTTAATGCCCAAGTTCCTACAGTGGTCTGAAAGTAAACTTAACCTCTTCTATCACAGTTTTTACACATAGGCTCTTAAAATGTTGTTGCTCAGTAACTAAATTTATAAAAAAAATAGTAAGGGCAATTGCATTAATCATAAAATTTTGCTCGTACACATTCTGTTTGTTAGGCAAGTAGATTAGCTATAGAGAAAATTCAAAATCTCACTTGAACTTGCATTGCAAGCCATTTTTTTTATAGCTGCTAGTAAAGACTCCAACTTAATTAAATGCGATTGGTTCCTGCTTAGTATCAAGATGAGGTCACAGTGGAGAATCACGCTGAAATTTGAATTCCTTTTATTAGCTCTGTATCTTGCTAAATGTGTATAATTAACTTTAAAATGAATTTATTTTTGTGCATGTATACCATACTTTTTATCTTGAAGTTGTAAGAACTGCATTTCATGCTCAAGTGTTCATGTGTTTATTTTCCTCCAAGGAATTTCTGAAATGATATCTCTAGTATATATCCTTACCAAAGCGTACCATTTGTTGTCAAGAAAATCACAGGAATTCAGGATCAAAATAGGAGTCTTACTTCTTTCTTCTAATTCTGTCAGGTACTGTGCAATACGCTTCTTAATTCCCAAAGAGACAGAAATAAATGCTTCATCTAAAAATATTGTCATGAACACTTACTTGAGGGTGTCAACTGGCAGCTAACAGCAGAGAGTAATATAAATATTGTAATGTCGTTTGGATTTGGATTTTAAGTACTAACAAGAGATCTGCCCCAAGGAGATTTTATGGTCTGCCTGCTGGAGCAAGGGTTTGAGGAGCAGAGGGAGATTGACCACTCTTCAGCTCATAACAGCAGTACCAATGTTCTGCCTCTGCACTTTCTTTATGGGTTACCACTATCTACCACCACTATCTCTTCCAACATCAATCATATAGTTAAAATGGAAGGAAAAGAGCCCTAAAAGCAAGGGCGAAAAGATTACCGGATGTTGTAACCTTGTTTTCCCTCTCCTAGGAGTCTCACTGTGTATTGGAGATTTATTTCAGAAATCAGGAAGAAACTCATCCTTGGTTGTTCTGCTGTTGTTTCTGTGCTTGTGACTTTTGTCATTCACTGTTCCAAACAACTAGTATGTGCATTTGTTCTCAACCACCAGTTATACTTCCCTCCCTCCCCTCCACCCCCCGCAAACAAAAAGAAAAGTTAAAAAATGAGGAATCAACACATGCTTCCACAACTCTGTAACTTCTAATTGTCAGTGTGGCAACTGTGTTCCTTTTGTTGGTAGACACTCTTTAAAAAAAAAAAATAAATAAAATTATAGACTTTTATTTGTAAATACACAGATATATCTTTATACTTTCAACAAAATATAATGCCTGATGAAGTGCTGTGTTTGTTCAACCAGGTTTAAAGTCTTGATGTGAAACCAGTGAGATATACACAATCATATAGTCTAGAGTCTGTTGCTTTATCCTTCACAGTCTTTCTTATAGATGCAAAAAATTGCTATCTGCTCTCCATTACCAGGTTTTGCTTTTACATGTATATTCTATGGGCCGTTGTAAAAGGTTCCCTGATGTTTATGTTTATTAAGCTTGCTTTTCCATATTTCTAGACTTTCACATCTTTTTAGATATACTGAGGAGAATAGCCTGCTGGTTTTTTTTTTTGTTTGTTTGTTTGTTTCTTTCTTTCTTTCCCTGAAGGTCTAAACTACTATGCTGTATCTATTACAAAAGATAATGATATTGGTGTGAGAAAAGAGTTTCATTGTAAGTATCTATTACATGTCTTTTTTTTTTTTTCCTTTTTTTTTTTTTTTCCTGAAAATGATTAATTGTATGAACAGGTATTTCTCTCCATGTCTTCAAACTTTTCAGAAGAGATAATATGCACCATTACTCCTTTGTTTTCAGACAAGGAAAGCTAATATCCCATCCAAACAAAGTGTGGAAATTGCATGTGTGATAGACTGTGTTCAACTTGAGGGAACAGGAATGAGTAAGATTTCACCCTAAAACCACATACATTAGTGTAATTTTTAGCTCAACTGGGATGAGAGTCAGGAGACTGACTCAGAAGATTAATGCACTACACTATCTTTAAAGACTGTGCCCAAGGACCAGTCCACGTGCTAGCAATACATTACAGATCACTGTAATGCTGTGGAACTAAGCAACGACTTTACTGCCTTTAATTGTGTTATTAGGTGTCCTTCTTCTAGACAGTGGCATCCTAGTGGTATCTCTAATTCTACAAGAAAGAATTACTGGGACATTGAGTCTTCTTCCCCCTCCTTCTTCTCCCCCTTATTTTTTTTGGCTGAAGGACTGAAATGAAGATTTAGAACAAAGCATTGAGATGCCTTATTCTCTGCTCATGATCCACACTCCCTTTCCCAATTCAATTTTCCCTTCCACAAGTTATTGTGGGTATTGGTATTATTGGGGATGATAATTTCAGAAATTAAGTTAAAGGGTGGCAATGAGATTCTGCAGTGGCAATGAAAACGGGAGGGAGCAATATTGAAGTACTATTCCAGAAGCTGCTGGTTTGGTAATGCTAAAATATCTGTGGTTGGAGACAAAGTGGTTACATATTTATTAAATGGCTGAACTTCTCTCCTCTCTCTCTCTCTCTCTCTCTCCCTTTTTTTTTTTTTTTTTTTTTAAATATTATATTGTGTTAATAATGCTATTGCTTTTATAAGTTCATGAATAAGTTCACATTTTTATGTTTTTTATTTTGAGAAATTACATTTTATTCAACCTGGAGGCAATGAAAGACCAATGGTGCTACACTTGTGAAAAGGAAACAAGGCATTTGGAATTGATGGAGGATACTGTTCCTTTAGAAGTTGCATATAAATGCTGATTTTTAAAATGCACACAAGTCATAAAATCATAGAATCATAAAATGGCTTGGGTTGGAAGGGACCTCAAAGATCATCTAAATCCAACCCCTCTGCCATGGGCAGGGATGCCACTCACTAGATCAGGTTGGAAAAGGCCCCATCAAGCCTGGTCTTGAACACCTGCAGGGACGGGGCATCCACAACCTCTCTGTTCAATTGCTTCACCACCTTCAGAGTGAAGAATTTCCTCCTAATCTCTAATCTAAATCTATCCGCTTTTAGTTTAAGACCATTCCCCCTTGTCCTGATATAATCTGGTTAAGCAAATAGTTATTCTCCATCTTTTTTGTAAGTCCTCTTGGTACTGAAAGGCTGCAAAGAGGTCACACTGGAGCCTTCTCTTCTGTAGGCTGAACATCCCCAGTTCTCTCAGCCTGTCTTCACAGTAGAGGTGCTCCAGCCCCTTGATCATCTTCTTGGCCCTCCTCTGGACACGTTCTAACAAGGACTGAGCAGAAGGGGACAGTCACTTCCCTTGACCTGGTGGCTACTCCTCTTTTTATGCAGCCCAGGACGCAGTTGGCTTTCTGGGCTGCAAGAGCATAGTGCTGGTTCATGTCGAGCTTTTTGTCCACCAGAACCCTGAAGTCCTTTTCTGCAGGGCTACTCTCAGTAAGTTCTTCTCCCAGTACGTTCTTCTCCCAGACTCGTGTCTGGGATTGTCCTGGCTCAGGTGCAGCACCTTGGACTTGGACTTGTTGAACCTCATTAGGTTCATTTGGGCCCAATTCTCAAGCATGTCCAGGTCCCTTTGGATGGCATCCCTTCTGTTGTATCAACTGCACCACACAGCTTGGTGGTCCCATCCCACTGTCTATGTCATTGATAAAGATATTAAACAATACCAATCCTAGGACAGACCCCTGCGGTATACCACTCGTCACTACCCTCCACTTGGACATAGAGCCAATGATCACCACTCTCTGGGTGTGACCTTCAACTCCTTATCCACTGAATGGTCCATCCATCAAATCCATCTCTTTCCAGTTTGGGGACCAGGATGTCACCTGGGACTGTATCAAAGACCTTGCAGAAGTCTGGGTTGATGACATCGGTCAGTCTTCCTTTGTCAACTGATGTAGTCACTCTGTCGTAGAATGCCACCAGGTTGATGAGGCAGGATTTGTCCTTGGTAAAGCTGTTCTGGCTGTCTTGGATCACCTCATTGTCTTGCATATTCCTTGACATTGCTTCTAGGAGGATCTGTTCCATGATCTTGCCAGGCACAGAGGTGAGGGTCACCCGTCTGTAGTTCCTTGGGTCCTCCATTCTACTCTTTAAAAATGGGAGTGACTTAAAACCACAGCTACTCTCAGAATATAATTTATGCATAGTCATAGATCGGTAAGTATGTATCTGTTTTCCCATCAATCTTTGTATTTCAGAGCAATGCATGGATTTTCAGTTACAATCTGAATAAAAGTAGCTGATAACATCTTGTCTTGCAATAGACTATACAGAACAGCAAATCTAGTGTAGAGATGATGCTTTTCCAAAGCTTATGTATAAAGACAATGCTTTTCAATAAATATTTTCCAGCAAATATAATTGAACTGCAGTAGAGATACTTCCTCCAAAAGGTGAACGGAAGCTTTATCAGCTCCATATCAATTGTCCCTCTACTTAAAAAAAAAAAAAAATTGGAAGATTGGAGCAATTTTGCCCCAGTTTAAAATATGATAAAAAAATATGATAATAACAAATGTGACTTTTGAGAGACATCTATAATTCAGTTCTTATCTGAGTAGGAGGAGAAAGAGAAACCACCTCCACAGACCATCAACAAAAGTGTGATCTGTCTAGGAAATTTGACTTTATCAGCTGTATGTTAGTATTTGTCCTGTCAGTATTTAGTTGGCATCGTTCACAAAGTTGGTGTCTATATTAAGAGGGAACATAAAGCCTGACAATAGGATTTCCTGGTTTCCCTTATGTGGTGCCCATATTTTCTCATCTTGTCCCAGAGTACATTTCCAGCCCCTGCCATGCTCCATCCCTTGCCATCTTTGCCAAGCCCATCAGCAGCAACAGAAGCAGCCCAGTAAGCTTAAGAGTACAGGTAGACTCTGAACATAATAACCAGCAATTTTTCCTCATGTTTTGTAATTGTCACTATAATTTGCCATCATATTTGTAAATTTAAAGTTAGGATAGGCTGTAACTACATTTCCTGAGACTCTGTATCTTTGCTTCCAGAACAGGATACTCTTCAGTACTGTTTTCTTTTTATATATCTTTACTTACGGATATTTTCTTTCACTTAATCACTAAATGATAATAGAAGGTTTGTTTTTGTGTTTGTTTGTTTGTTTTTTCCCCTAAGGGTAAGATTGATCACCATTTGTCCATCGCTGTATCTGGAACTGGACTTTTTACATGACAAAGGCACAATTATGTTACCAAATCAAAGCTTTTATCTTCATTTGCTCTTTCCAAATTTCCATATAAACTTGCCATTCTGTTTGTCATGGTCTGGAGTGCACTAACACCCCCTAGAAGACCCAGGGCCACCAGCCCCTGCCCCACTGAGGCTGCATCAGGGCTGGGCTCCAGCTCCCCACAGCCCTGCCCTGCCCAGACATGGCTTCTGTCTAGCTGGGCCCACCCACAGGCTCACAGCGAAGCCTGGCCTCGGCCGGCTGGGGACCCCAGTCCCGTGCTCCTGGCGTGCTGCCTGCGGGCCCTGCCTGGCCCACCCAGGGACATCCCACGCTCCTCATGCCTGGCGTCAGGGAGCCGCCAGCCACTTAAGTTTCTATGATGTTTTTGCAAGTATCGCTGTCAACAAAGGTCTATTTTCCTTCACATTTTGTAACGTGTGAACATCCCTCAGGCAAACAAAGGGGTTCAAATTCCCAGCCAGTACATAACTTATGTGGAAATTTAAACAATAGGTAGAGATTCTGCCATTGAAAGTCGTACAGGATTACAAGAGGAGTACATCATTAATTTTACCTCAGAAACATTCAATTTATGTCCTCAAGGAAGCCTTTTGTTTCTTCCTATACAGTTTTATCTTGTTTTTCTCTTAGTACACATTTCAGGATTAAAGGATGATATTATGAATAATATTTGTTGTTATGATTATGTATTAAAATATTCTGAAAATGCTTTTCCTCTTCCTTTTTCCTTAACTGGTCCATAAGACTATTGGTATTTTGGTTACATAGTATTGTGAGATAAAGCTTATGATATTTACAAGGAAGAAGTCAATTCCATCTGTAATATTAAGGAAGCTCTAAGAGTTGAAGCCTTCCTGGAACTCAGTAAACTGCTGCAGTCCCAGAAGATCTAGCCATCAGGAGAACAGTCCTAAGGGAAGAGGGTAGATTAAATTACGTTTTGCTCTCTCACAAACTCTTCTTTCAAGAAATAAATTTTAGATCAATAGATTGCATCTAAAAGTATTTGGGCAGAACATGCAGCAGTTCCATATATATATAGCCATGATATGAGTTAGGCTTCACTTGAATGGAAGATGAAAATAAAATGAGGGACTTATCAAAGTCGTTTCTTCTTGAAGGATATCTCTTTATGATGAGATTTTCTGCAGGTTCTTGCGTTCAATATGAAATAGCAAGGACTGGTAACATAATGCACGTCCTTTCCCTTAAATACATTTCTCAAGTCTTGTCCTTAATCCATTTTTAATCAGTTCTGACAAAAAGTTAATATGGCAGTGAAATGGGTTGTTCACTTGAGCCATAATATTCTGTAAAAGTAACTGGATCACTGAAAGAGCATACGGTATGTTTATTTCACTGATCTTTTATGTTTGTTTCAATGCAGTATTGTTCTGTTCTGTACAGAGGAAGCCTTTTTGCAAGTGGATGCCTTTATAGTGGATGCTAAATATCTAGCTTACTTTGTAGTTTGGAAAAAGAAGACAACTTTAAGACAAGCATAAGAAACTCAGACTTTTTTATTTTATTTTTTATTTTTGTCTAAGCCTCTGTTTTGTTAAATAGATTGAATTGGATCAGATGTAATACCATCTCCAAGGGATTCTCACTGGTGTAGACAATGTGTGTCAGCAGTTGCATCTCAAATTTGTGTAGTGCAGTATGTTCTGCAAGAGTTTCAGAATGCTCTGGCAAACCAACAGTTGCAAGGTATACTGAAGTAGTAAAAGTAATATCGTGCATTAAGGTGTATCAGCAAATTATTTTATGTAATCACTGCCATGGTGACTTATTAGTTATATATATTTATAATATTAAAATATCACCTCTAAACTATCACATAAGATAAAATGAGGCAAAAAAATGATGGGAAAAATATTCTTTTTCTAAACTACCGAAGAGTGGTATGCTACAAAAATATATTTAGTAATAATCTTATTTAACAAAGTTATGCTTTAAATTACATAAAGCATTCATTTTTTAATTGGCATGTAGATGTGTTTATCTTATTTTTATATGCCGTCTCCTTGTTCAACTGACATCACAGTAAGTCAGAAAAATACGAGCAAGTGCAATATAAGTGTGTAATAATGCAAAGTATGTGTTTAATAAGTTAGATTTGGCATTGTTTTTAAAATGCTTTTTCATGACATAACATCAATATTCATCATTCTTGTAAAATTCTTTCTGTCCACTGCTCTTCACATTTTTTTTTCCTTTCAAATATTATTTCCATGATAAAGGTCTTCCAAGCAGATTTTTTTAAAACCTGTACTGCTGAAACAGTGACTGTACAAAAAGTCAACAGCTGATAATTTTTAAAAAAGTTTGAAATATACATTTTTGGAGTTGCTTGTCTTTCAGAGAAAGGCCTAAGTAAAGTTAAATCTTAAATAATTGAGAACTGAAACATAAATTATTAGGCTGTGACTTTCAGGTGTAGGTTTAAAGAGACGGGTGATAAATATTTACTGTCTGTGTGTTTATCTCAGTATGTGTTGTTCTTTATAGGTATAGAATCACAGAATTTCTAGCTTGGAAGAGACCTCAAGATCATTGAGTCCAACCTCTGACCTAACGCTAACAGTCCCCACTAAACCATATCCCTAAGCTCTACATCTAAACATCTTTTGAAGACTTCCAGGGATGGTGACTCCACCACTTCCCTGGGCAGCCTGTTCCAATGCCTCACAACCCTTTCAGTGAAGAAGTTCTTCCTAACATCTAACCTAAAACTCCCCTGGCTCAACTTAAGCCCATTTCCCCTCGTCCTGTCACCAGGCACGTGGGAGAACAAACCAACCCCCACCTCACTACAGCCTCCCTTGAGGTACCTATAGAGAGCGATAAGGTCGCCCCTGAGCCTCCTCTTCTCCAGGCTGAAGAAGCCCAGCTCCCTCAGCCGCTCCTCGTAGGACTTGTTCTCCAGACCCCTCACCAGCTTCGTCGCCCTTCTCTGGACTCGCTCAAGCACCTCGATGTCCTTCTTGTAGCGAGGGGCCCAAAACTGAACACAGTACTCGAGGTGCGGCCTCACCAGAGCTGAGTACAGGGGGATGATCACCTCCCTAGCCCTGCTGGTCACACTGTTCCTGATACAAGCCAGGATGCTGTTGGCCTTCTTGGCCACCTGAGCACACTGCTGGCTCATATTCAGCTGACTATCCACCATCACTCCCAGATCCTTCTTTGCCTGGCAGCTCTCCAACCATTCCTCTCCCAGCCTGTAGCTCTGCTTGGGGTTATTGCGCCCCAGGTGCAGGACCCGGCACTTGGCCTTGTTGAACTTCATGCAGTTGACCTCAGCCCACCGGTGCAGCCTATCCAGATCCTCCTGCAGAGCTTTCCTACCCTCAAGCAGATCGACACACGCACCTAACTTGGTGTCATCTGCAAACTTCCTGAGGGTGCACTCAATGCCCTCATCCAGATCATCGATGAAGATATTAAAGAGGACTGGCCCCAGCACCAAGCCCTGGGGGACGCCACTAGTGACTGGCCTCCAACTGGACTTGGCTCCATTCACCATGACTCTTTGGGCCCAGCTATCCAGCCAGTTTCTAACCCAACGAAGCGTGCGCCAGTCTAAGCCAAGAGCAGCCAGTTTCTTGAGGAGAATGCTGTGGGAGACGGTGTCAAAAGCCTTGCTGAAGTCAAGGTAGACCACATCCACAGCCTTTCCCTCATCCACCAAGTGCGTCACTTTGTCATAGAAGGAGATCAGGTTCGTCAAGCAGGACCTGCCTTTCATAAACCCATGCTGACTGGGCCTGATCGCCTGCTTGCCCTGCAAGTGCTGTGTGATGACTCTCAGGAGGATCTGCTCCATGAGCTTCCCTGGCACTGAGGTCAAACTGACAGGCCTGTAGTTTCCCGGGTCTGCCCTCCGGCCCTTCTTGGAGATGGGCGTCACATTTGCTAGCCGCCAGTCAACTGGGACCTCCCCCGATCGCCAGGACTGCTGATAAATGATGGAAAGCGGCTTGGCCAGCTCCTCTGCCAGTTCTCTCAGTACCCTTGGGTGGATCCCATCCGGTCCCATCAACTTGTGCACATCTAAGTGCCGTAGCAGGTCACCAACCAGTTCTTCATGGATAGTGAGGGCCACATCCTGCTCCCCATCCCCTTCCACCAGCTCAGGGTACTGGGTATCCAGAGAACAACTGGTATTGCCGCTAAAGACTGAGGCAAAGAAGGCATTGAGCACCTCCGCCTTTTCCTCATCTCTTGTAACTAAGTTTCCCCCCGCATCCAGTAAAGGATGGAGATTCTCCTTAGTCCTCCGTTTTGTGTTGATGTATTTATAGAAATGTTTTTTGTTATCTTTAACGGCAGTAGCCAGATTGAGCTCCAGATGAGCTTTGGCCTTCCGAATTTTGTCCCTGCACAGCCTCGCTACATCCTTATAGTCCTCCCTAGTGGCCTGCCCAGTTTTCCAAAGATTATAAACCCTCTTTTTTCTCCTAAGATCAAGCCACAATTCCCTGTTGAGCCAGGCTGGTCTTCTTCCCCGCCAGCTCGTCTTTGGGCACGTGGGGACACACAGTTCCTGCGCCATTAAGATTTCCCTCTTGAAGAGCGCCCAGCCTTCCTGGACCCCTCTGCCCTTCAGAACTGCCTCCAAAGGGACTCTACCAACCAGTGTCCTGAGCAGCTCAAAGTCAGCCCTCCGAAAGTCCAATACAGCGGTTTTACTGGTCCCCTTCCTGGCCTCGCCAAGAATAGTGAACTCCACCATTTCGTGGTCACTCTGCCCAAGACAGCTCCCAACCACCACATCCTCCACCAGTCCTCTGTTTGTGAAGAGAAGGTCTAGCGGGGCACCACCCCGGTAGGTTCACTAACCAGCTGCGTCAGGAAGCTATCTTCCACGCTCTCCAGAAACCTCCTAGACTGCTTTCTCAGGGCTGTGTTGTGCTTCCAGGATATGTCAGGGAAGTTGAAGTCCCCCACGAGTACAAGAGCTGACGATTTTGCAACTTGTGTCAGCTGCCTGTAGAACTCCTCATCCGTCTCCTCATCCTGGTTCAGCGGTCTATAGCAGACCCCGACCAAGACACTAGCCTTGTTGTCCCTGCTGATCCTAACCCAAAGGGACTCGACCTTGTCATTCCCAGCCTCGAGTTCTACAACCTCGAAAGACTCTCTAATATAGAGAGCCACACCACCACCCCTTCTGTGCTGCCTGTCCCTTCTGAAGAGCTTATAGCCAGGCATTGCAGCACTCCAGTCATGAGACTGGTCCCACCACGTCTCCGTGATGGCAACCAAGTCGTAGCCTGCCTGCTGCACGATGGCTTCCAGCTCCTCCTGTTTGTTACCCATGCTGCGTGCATTGGTGTAGGTGCACTTCAGCTGGGCCACTGCCTTATCCTCCAGCCTTGCCATCGTTCCCCCTGGCACAGCCCCAACAATCCTAGCCTCAGCCCCATCCCCCTTCCTACCTAGTTTAAAGCCCTCTCAATGAGCCCTGCCAGCTCCTGGCCCAGGATCCTTTTTCCCCTAAAAGATAGGGACCCGTCTGCGGCCATCAGGCCAGGTGCTGAGTAAAGTGCCCCATGATCAAAAAACCCAAGATTTCTGCGTTGGCACCAGCCCCGGAGCCACGTGTTTAACAGGTGGGCTTTCCGTGTCCTCTCTGTACCCCTCCCTGCCACCGTAGGGATAGACGAAAACACCACCTGTACTCCCACTCCCTCCACTAACTGACCCAGCCCCCTAAAGTCTCGTTTGATAGCCTTGAGGCTTCTCTCTTCAATGTTCTCAGTGCCCGCCTGGACTATCAAAAGAGGGTAATAGTCAGAGGGGCGTACCAGGTTGGGAAGCTTCCTGGCAACGTCCCTGACCCTGGCCCCAGGGAGGCAGCAGACTTCCCTACGGGTAGGGTCAGGCCGACAAATAGGGCACTCTGTTCCCCTAAGAATAGTCTCCAACAACAATAACCCTCCTGTCTTTCTTGATGGAGGCAGTCCTGAGGCGTGGAGTCGAACTTCTTGCCCTAGGCATCCTCCTGGGAACACTTGCTACCTCTTCCTCATCTACTGGTCTGTCGAGCTCCAGGGCCTCAAACCTGTTGCGTAAGGGCACCTGGGAAGGTGGGACCGGAAGGGGAGAGGATCGCCTGCGATGTCGAGCAGGGACCTGTCTCCATTCCTCCTCAGCTCCCAGATCCCCTCCCTCTGCCCGACGGGGACAGGGCAGGGGGTCCGCCCCCATTTGAGGAGTCTCACCTTGGTACCTCCCCTTGAGGTACCAAGGTTGAGGGAGTTACTCCTACAGACTATCTCTCGCTCACACTCCCTGATGGCCCTCAACCTCTCCACCTCCTCCTTGAGCTCCGCCACCATGCGGACCAGGTCATCCACCTGCTCGCACCTCACACACGCAGTTTCTCTGCCTCCCGCCGATGGCAGCAACAGGCTCAGACACTCCTTCCATCCGGTGACCTGAACTGCGGCATTTTTTAACGGGTAGTCGGTCTGGGTGTGTACCGACTTCCTGGAGAGCGCGCCGTGCCAGGTGGAGACCATTATCACCTAGCTACGGCTGTTGTTAAGGAGGTGTTGTTTGTGTGTAGGGGGAGCGCTCTGCCCTTCCTGCGCTAACTGCCGCGCCACTCCCTTCTGACGCGCCACGCCCTGTTTGCCCGCCCTGGTCGCCGCGCTCCTGGTCGCCCACACTCCCTAGGGGCAGCTTTTGAACGGCTGGGGAGGGGGCGCTGCTGGCTCTGCCTACGCCTCGTCAGCCTCCCTCACGAGGGCTGCCAGGTCCTGGCGGCTCCCTCAAGTAGGCTCAATGCCGGAAAAATTAGCCCTGCCTGGCCAGATCCCCCGCTCTGCTGCAGAACGCGTCTGCCCCGGAGCCGATCGCCTTGGCAAATGGCCAATAAGGGGCAATTAATTTCTTGTTTCTCATATGAGCAACATCCAGGGATAGAAATTTTTTTTTACTGACCATCAGATACCCATTATCACATATCTCCTGTTGAAATAAACAGTAAATTAATGGAATAGGGTATTGACTGTATTTATCTTGATCAATTAACCATGCAAGAGATGAAGGACTCACAGATACCTCTCCTTTGAATGTGGTTCCTTTCTGTGGTTCCTTTGCTTTGCACGAATTTTGTCCTCCTTTTAACAGAAAGTTGCTGGGAAAAGTTTTGGAGTGCTCTAACCTCCCCAGGGTTCCTTGTGGGTTTTCCACCGCATCTGTGAAGTGTTGTGTTAGGCTGTGTTGTCAAAATCCAATAATTTATTTTATTTATTTATTTTTTTATTCCTGATTCATTTTGGATTAATAATACAACTAACAGCGGTTGCCAGATGACAGCTACAATGTTGCTGTGTTTTTAATATTTTCTTCTTTTAACTTTGAAGATCCTTTCTTTCTGACAGGAGTCCTCAGGGTGAATTTCAAGGCCTTGAAATTAAAAATGATTCATGTAGCTGTTGACACACAGTCCTAGGCAGAAGCAAAATAACAAATCAAAAACACACGTCTTTTACATTTTCTCTCAAGTCACACATTTTACTTAAAAGAGCTTTGTGAAAAGTTAATTTTTACTATGGCTATACTATGCAGCAAGAGTGTTAGAATATATAGGTAAACAAAGAGCAATGCTTGTGAACTCATGATAAATGTTAGGATTTTTTAATCAACCTCACCTTTTCATTGCACTACTTATTTTTATCTGTAGATAAGAATCTATCAGTGCTTGTTGTATGACAGATAGTTCCTCCCTGTACGACATATGAATTGTCACATACATTGGCCTAAACACAGAGAAGAAAATATTGTTTTCTTACAAATTTTGTATCTCAGAAAACAAGCAGCTGTTTTTTTTCAGTGTGTCCTGGTTTCAGTTAGAACAGAATTAATTTTCTTCCTAGTAGCTGGTGGAATGCTGTGTTTTGGCTTAGGATGAGAAGAGTGCTGATAACACCCCGATGTTTTAATTGTTGCAGAGCAGTGCTTATACCAAGCCAAGGACACCTCAGACTTTTGCTCTGTCCTGCCAACAGGCAGGCTGGGGGTACAGTAAGAGCTGGGAGGGGACAGACCCAGGACAGGTGACCCGACTGTCGTGGTTTAACCCGGCTGGCAGCTAAACACCACGCAGCCGTTCGCTCACCCTCCCCCCTCCCTCTCTGGGACGGGGGAGAGAAATGGAAAGTGAAGCTCGTGAGTTGAGATAAAGACAGTTTAATAAGACAGGAAAATAATAATAATAATAATAATAATAATAATAATAATAATAATAATAATACAATGATGATAATAGTACTACTACTAATAATATGTACAAACAAGTGATGCACAATGCAATTGCTCACCACCCGCTGACCGATGCCCAGCTTAACCCCGAGCAGTCTGGCCCCCCCCCCCCCGGCTAGCCACCCCTATATATTGTTTAGCATGACGTCAGATGGTATGGAATACCCCTTTGGCTAGTTCGGGTCACCTGTCCTGGGTCTGTCCCCTCCCAGCTCTTACTGTACCCCCAGCCTGCCTGTTGGCAGGACAGAGCAAAAGTCTGAGGTGTCCTTGGCTTGGTATAAGCACTGCTCTGCAACAATTAAAACATCGGGGTGTTATCAGCACTCTTCTCATCCTAAGCCAAAACACAGCATTCCACCAGCTACTAGGAAGAAAATTAATTCTGTTCTAACTGAAACCAGGACACAGTGCTCACAGCAGCTTTCATGGTACCTCTGAAGGCCAGCCCCCGTTGCTGGGTGTGCTGCAAAGCTGCCCGTATCTGAAGAGCATGTTGGAGCACCTGCCTCTGCAGCACCATGGCTAACTCAGTTCACCTTGTACCTAAGGCCTTCCTTCTCCAGGACTTGTTCAACATGGGCTAACACCGCACTGTCCCCTGCCCACATACGTGCTTCCAATCCTCCTGAGCAAGCAGCGGCAGAAGGCAGCTGGGCCAGCTCAGGCATGGCTGGGATTGCTGAAGAGAGCAAATGACAGCCTTTGAATGAGTATTGTCTGCAGCTGTGACTGCTGCACGTGTGCTCTGCTTGCAGTTTCTGCCTGCTATGTAACAGAATAGAAAAAGGCTTTCATTTTGTCTAGCTGAGGTGGAGACAGACAGATATGTTAACATTTCCTTGTGCTAGCCATTTTCTTGAAACATGGGTACTGAAACACCTGTATGTCAAACAGATGGGAAGCTAGTCTGAGGATCCCCAGTCCTCCTTCTCATGGCAGAAGGGGTCTGCTATCTGGGAGTAATCATCATGGTGCCTCTGTGACATCGTGGTGTCATCTAGTGTCATGGCAAGTGCTTCTGACCTTCCACTCCAAATCGGTTTCGTTTTGATTTAGTTTTACAAGCAGAGCAATATGAAAAATAAAACCATATTACTGTTCTGAAAGGATGGCTTAGTAAACCATGGTAGACCACAGTATGGTACAGAAGATAATACAAAAAATATTCAGTGAAATTTGTATTAAGCTTCTGAAATCTAACCTTTCAGTAGTGAATTTTAAATTAAGACAAAAGCACAGGAGCGAACTGTACTTTTAATGCCTTTATGTGAGGGTTAGTTTTTTTTTTTATTATTTTCCCTATGTTAAAACAACAGGAAAAAAAATCAAATCCATTTAAAGTAGAAAGGAATTTTTAAAAAATCCATATTTTTCCAAGATCTTTCACAATATCACATCATTGCCTATCTAAAAGATTGTTATAGAGTGTATTTTATTGTTATTTTATTTTTGACTGAAAATAACTGATTAGTCCTTTGAATAGCCATCATGAGAAATGGTGATAAATTACCTTTTTTAGTGGTGGTGTTCTGAATCAGAATGAGATTGTCAGTAATGTGTTTGGTGCTTTCAAAGTTTCAGTTAGGTAACAATGAAATAATGCACCCCTGATTCAACATCAAGCCTCTGATTTTTGAGAATCACTTTTCAGATTGATATTAACAATATTTTTTCTGTAGACTAGTGTAAGTAAGTCTGGGATGGTGGAAGAGTGAGGAGGAAGAATTTTCCTGTCCAATAGCCTGCTCCCCTAAGCAAACGCACAATACCCCCCTATATTTGAAGAAATTGCATTTATATTTAATAACCAGTTTCAATTTAAATTTTTCAAGCAAACTCGTATCTTGTATTTTGAATACTTTTTTTTTTTTTTTTACTACTTGTTTTAGACAATCCATTTCTGGATATATTGGTAGTTTATGTTCCATGATTTGGGAACTGCTTATGAAGTAGTATGTAATAATTTTGGGAAATTAAAAAAATCCAAAGTTATTATTCATAAATAATAATTTGGAAATGTGTTTCTATACCGAGAACACAACATGAGAAGTAATTTGTTAAAAGTTAGAAATTACAGCTGGGATGTAGTAGGTTAGACTGCTGATAACTTTCTGAATTAATCATGTAAATCACAGATTATACCAAGTTTTAGCCTTCATAAGTTAACTACTAGCCATCATAGGTTTTTAAAATACATTCTTAGCAGAGCGGGTAGCAGATACCTATAGTTAAGGTTCACTAGCAGTTTCCATTGTAAGTTTCTGATTTCAGAAGTGCATAGACTTTTCTAGATTTTATTGTTTAACCTGCAATGGCCTATTATTTATCTGTTGTTATGTCTAGTGATTATGTTAGTTTCAGCAAAAACATTTTTTTAAGAATGTGATCAGAAAAGGACTTTTCTTCCTTACTATTATTTTTCTCATTTTGTAACCATTTCTGGTTTGAAGTGAGAACATGGCAATTGGGAGGAAGATATTTCTGAAGCTAAAAAGATAGATTTTGTTTTCATGGGAAAATTGCATGAAGGTTCGACACAGCTCTGAGCCTCTGAAGTACCATTTGCACATGACCAATAGCACTTTTAAAAGATTGTCACTAGATTTCCTGAGTAGGCTCCAGCCATGTTAAACCTGGCTAAATGTAAGTGCTAAACCAGTGCACTAAAAGGCTTTATAATAGTCCAGTAATTATTGTCACTTACTTGACCAGGAAGAAGGAAATGGTGAGTCCCAGCTTTATTTTTTTTACAGATATTTATGTAGCATTACTATTGAGCATATCTACGAAAGGTCATTGGAGGCCATTATGGATGACGCAACTCAGAAACAACTGTAGGTCAGCTCAGAAAATCTTGGAAATAAAACAATTAACAAGCTCTCTCCAAAATGAACTTGTTCAAAGCATAAGGTGCTCAAAAGATCTCTTCTGCCACTATCAAAGAGAAAAACAGGAAGGAGATAGTGAGATAGTTCAGCCTGTTTCTTTTTTCCTTTTTTTTTCCTTAATAACATCAAAATCTAAACTGTTATTGAACTAGTGTCTTCTTAATAATAGAACAGATAGATCAAAAGCAGATGCTGTTGAAAAACTATGTTTCTATGTGATACTTTATAAGTCTATGAACTTCATCTACAATTCTGTATTGTGCTCTTCATTGGTATATGATGAATTTAAGAATCACATTACACTCTGCTTTCCCTGTCTCCATGTTCCTGGGAGGGTGATGCGCAATTGTCATTACGTACCAGCAAAACAAGCTAAGTAATACTGATGCCAAAATAGCAGAATAACAAAATAGCAAAATTTTGTTGAAAATATTTCTACTATGTAAAAGAAAGGTTTGTTAAACTTTGTCTGCAGTTAAATGAAACTAACAGTTACCTGTGTGTATCTGAACTGGAGCTGCACGTAGGCATTCATAAAAATTATTCTTTTTTTTTTTTTTTTTTCAAGGTCCAAAAGAATGCTATATTTACAAAGGCTCAATGGATGCTCTTGTATAGAGATTTAAGGTCCTTTGTACTAGGATCTTAAAACTTTATAATAAAGGTTTTGATTTATAAAAATAAATTTACATTATATATGGAGAATAAGGATTTGAACTATTGTTATACTGTATTATGTTGGAGTCCAGTTTTAATTTACATTGCTGTTTATATCATCAGTCGTGTCATGCAACAAAATATAATGCATTTGTAATGTCCACTCTGAAATAACCTATTCTCTGAAATGAGATGATGTGTTTACAGTTACGTTCATCATGATAGAATAAATAAACAAATATATTGAACAATAGACCTGATTGTAATACACAATCATAGGTCATGATTTCCATAATCCAGACCTATTTGCACTGTTAGATATATGTTTACTCATTTTTGTTATTGTTGGTGTATGTGAGTTTCTCCAACTTCATAATGAAGCCTTGATCTTCTAAACAGTTATACATGTATACTGTTTAGCTTTAATACCACCCTGAGCCTATGTTTTCTAATATCCTGATGTATATGAACTGAATTAAGATAATGTAACTTGGATTATTTTAACTCTTGCAGTCTGAAGTCTAATACGGTGGACTCAAGTAATCTATGCATATGCCCAGCCCTGATGTCCTTCCAGGAAAAGGAGAAAAATATTTTCTTGCTGTGTATTAGACTTGGAATTTTCTGTCTTCTTCATTACAAGTAGCAGATAAAACATTTTACATATGTTTATGAACCTAAGAAGTGATGAAGTACAGAAGCATGCGAAAGCTATTTCAAAAGGATGGAACATCTGGTATCACATGTAACAGGATGACCATACTGAAAAATAAAAAGAGATCTGAGCAAATAGGAAGGTGGAAAAAAACAAGTAATGTACTTTTTGAGAAAGTTAGGAAGCGATTATCTTGAGAATTTCAAGAACAACAATTATTTTGAATGTGATGTTGAAGAAGACTAAAAATTATCTGGGGGATGGATATGAACTGTGTATATTTCAGGTGCCTGCCTTAAAAAAGGGGGGGATTTTAAGAAACCAGGTAATAAATTACTGCATTAGCCTAGACAAGATGAAATGCAATGATGAATGAAGATCTTAGCTGAGGTAGAATTGAAATTATACTAGCTATAATTGTCTGCGAGGCTGGAGACAAATTCCCTTAGGTCTATGTATAAGCAATATGTTTCTTTGAAATGTGTATTCTTTTTCATTTCTTTTATTATTTTTATCATGTTATTATTTTATTTTATTTTATTTTATTTTATTTTATTTTATTTTATTTTATTTTATTTTATTTTATTTTATTTTATTTTATTTTATTTTATTTTTTAACATCTGCCCTTATGAAAATCTTGCCTGTCAGATGTGGTAAAAAGGAAAAAGGTCACTGAAACCAAAATTGTTGTCTCTGTTTCTGTGTTTTCTCACTTAGGATCATAATGTACACTGTGGGTAATATCAAATGTTCTGGAAGTGTATGTTCCGACCTGACTCTTATCCTCTAATAACTTGAAGTACATTTAATACATAGCCATAATCCAGGCCCTCCTTTATCATATCTGCTCTATGAGTAGATACTGTTATGCTGGTTTGTTAAATGGGTTTGTCGACTTTTCACTTCCAGTTCCACTTTGAAAAGCTCAGGCTATTTTTTATCCATCATTTTAAAGCAGTCTCTCACCTTATGCGTTGTTGTGGACAATTCTGGTACCTTTCTGTTGAGCAAGTTAAATTAATTCTCCCTTTTCTGTTATTAATAACGACAATTTTATACATCCAAAATTGATCTAAGTTGGACATGACATTCATTTTTGTATGTCTCTTTGTTGATGAATGCTTACGTAGTTTTTCATCTCAAAAGTTCATGAAATGTTTCAATATGGTCGGATGATAAAGTAGATTACATAAATGACATCTTAACCAGGTAGAGATTTCATCTGACATTTAAAAAACACACTGATTATTGATTTTGATTGGAAAATGTGTTTGCACATCATCATTCTCATTTACTATCAACTTCTTGTTTTTCTTTTTCTTTTTTATTTTTTTAATGTGTCAAGTGGAAAATGATATTATTGTCCTTGTGTAAAAAATACCTGACTTGGTTTTCTCTTTATGTGGGCAAATAGGAAAAAAAAAAGCCACTGCTAATAAAGCCAGTGGAATCATTCTAATATATCACGGAATCACAGAATCAGCTGTATCACAGAGAGAATCTGATTATTCTGATTTTACAATACTTGCTTCATGATGCTTATATTCTAATAAATCCTTGCATCATCTATCATCTTTATTGTTCATGTTTTATGTTAATAGCAGGTCATTTGAGCTTGAGACTTTGCCTTTTTCTTAATGAAACTAGTGGATGTTTGGTAGTCTTACAAATCCAGTGAGGCCAACGAAAAACAATTAACAATGTATGTTTTGAGTAATATGGATATACGTGTGCCTTTAGCTTACTATTTCATTAATTCTTATCTCACCAAAGTTTGAACTTTTGCCAAATTATCTGTACATAATAGAGAACATATTTGGTATTGATATCTGGTAACATGATGAGAATCTTCCCTTCTGCTGTGGATCACTGAGATCCTCAGTGATTTTGCTTGTTCTCATTGCATGCTGATGAAGAAATATCATTATTTTGGGATGTGTATACAGGGGGAGTCATACTGACAGTAAGTAGTATACCAGTACAAATTGGAGCAGAACCAGACCTTTTCTCTCAGCTGTGAACTCACATCACATTTGAAATCCCATGCAAGTATCAAATACATAGTTTGGTGGCTACAGGTGTGTTCCGCAGAACTGCACTCTCTCCTACGGTAGGCAAGTCGAACAACAGAATACCATATCCCTCCCTCCCTCCCTCCCTCCCTCCTTCTCTCTCCCCCCACCCCCCACCCCTTTCTTTTGTGTAGCAGATTCAGATGTTTGTGTATAGAGATGAATCTGGGTACAGGAGGTGTACTCTGCTATTCCAGACAATATTACTGCAGTATTACAGGAAATCTGGGTTATCTCTTGGAAAACCCAGAGATCTTCTGAAAATGGCAAGCACTCTCCTGTATGATCATAATCTGCAAACTGAACGTCAGATTTTGTTCAGATTTTGTTTTCCTATAAAGGGTAAATGGGTAACATGCGTTTGTATGTACAAGCATTTGTATATTAAAGAGGAATTTATCTTCAGATATTCTGTAGAAAAAAAAAAAAAAGGAAAAACATTACTTATGTAGACTTTTCTGCAATTTAGTACTTGACTTTGTTGGGAATTTTCATTTGAAGGGAAAGTAGAGTTGAGTATAAAATGTCATCGCTTGTATTTGGGAAGAGACTTGTGGTTTTGGTTTCACGTTTTTTTCTTCTTCTTTTCCAAAAATGTTAGTGTTTAATGATGTGTAGTCAAACTGCCTCACTCTTAAAGTAGTATCCTTCTGTATCTTTTTACGGATGCCATCTGGCCATCATACCCTAGTGGTTCAGAAAAAAAGTTCAGGTTCCTGTAGATGTGTTAACATACTGTGCTTCCTAGATGAATGGATTCATGCACGGTTTTTCTTGACTAATTTTTTTCGACCTTTTTTCTTTCCTTGTTGGTGGGAAATGTACTTATGTGGCTCTAAATGAAGTTTGCACTTTATTATTAAATAGATAATAAAATGTATATTTTGAAATATATTTTGAAATACCAGCAATATATACAGAGAGAGAGAGAGTAAAACTATGATAGAAAGATTTCTTTTAAGAAATAATGGTTTTTTTTGGTTTTTTTTGTTTTTTTTTTTTTTTTCTGTTTTGTTTTGTTTTGTTTTTTGGCATAACATACTTGAGCTTTCCATTCTCTTAAGGTCAGTTTTGGCTGCCAGCCTCACTGTTGTAAAAATAACATTAATTTCAAGGTAAATAAGTTCCGTAGTAGTACACAGTTTAAGTTCTTCTTTTTGTTGAATTCAGTGGAAACTTGAATAATTTGAAATTGAATTATTGTAATTTAAATATTAAATGATGCAAAAAGTAAAGTAAAAAAGAAGCCGACAATGTTTGTGTGCTGTTATACTTGTCAGCCTAACTACCTTGTCAGTAGCTATTGGAATATTATTCACTCTGTGTTTGATTTAGCTACATTTTTGCTTAATGTTAAAAAATATCACTTGCAATTAATTCTAAAGGAGAAAAACTAAACATTTTTTAAACTTGAATAGATTGTACTTGGCTCTTCAAAATTATACCAGCTGACAGCGTAGCCATCATCAAACCCACAAGTCATTGTAACTTACCTAGAAAAATATTTTCAGTGTTGATAATTTTAAGTTCCGAGAATAACTTGCTATTTTGTTGGCCAGCTTAGGTAGAAGTGGAAAAAAAAAAAAGTCAAACTGATTTGATTTTTTTTTTTAATACGTGTCTTTCATTAAAAAACAAAACAAAACAAACAAAAAAAAACACATTTATTTTTGTCAATCATTTCTTTAGAGCCAATGAAAAACAACCATGTAATTTTGGTACATTCCATAATAAAGAAGTAGAAAAATTGAAGTCAAGGTTTACAAAGCTGCCAGTGGGAAGTTGCTATTTCATCATCCATTTTAAGTAGGAGATGGAGTTTGATATTTTCCATTGGTTGGGATGTTTAAGCCTATACTTCCTATATGAAGAATGCTGGGTAGAGTATTATTGCTTAACTTTTGTTTAAAAAAATTGATTTGAGTAAGCAAGAACAAATGATAATTTTTACCATAAATGAAGGAAAATTTTCTGCAGTGTAATATTTTGGTTTAGATATTTTAAAATACTTTATATCACCAGAAAGAAAACTTTGATATTAATTTATCTAAAAATTGTATTTACTGAAGTTTATTTGATGTCTAAAATTGATTGACAAGGATCAATGTAGAGGAATGGTATTATTATTTTGAGGCTTCTCAATTTATATATATATGATTATTTTTGCTTAAATTATGGGTTTTTCTTTTGCACCAGGTATTGGACAAACCTGAGAAAATGTTTCTGCCTACAGATATCCCAGTCTGTCCTTTTGACACTGTTTTATTTTGCTTAAACCCTCATTGAAACAGGAATTAAATGTAATCTACTTTTTTTTTCTTGGTGTTTTGACTTTATGCATTGACGTTTTTTTCTACTCTCACACTTATGGAGTAGCCCACACAGACTAGAAGAGTTTTAGCAGGAAAGAAATGCTGTAATCAGTGATAAAAAGATAACCACGAGAGGTGGAAACCCCAGCTCTGGTTCCTTTTCTGTCTGGTTCAAAGCATTTGTTTTAGCCAGGGCACTTTACTTCTGGGGTAACTGTTGTCATTGGGCATTACTGTTAATCTACCTCTGGTTTGCTATCTGCTGCCATCCCAGTGCTAATAAATTTATTTAATAAATCTGTAAATAATTTTTTTATTTCAGAA
Source organism: Aythya ferina (assembly GCF_964211825.1). Classification (NCBI taxonomy): domain Eukaryota; kingdom Metazoa; phylum Chordata; class Aves; order Anseriformes; family Anatidae; genus Aythya; species Aythya ferina. The sequence goes on along the minus strand of NC_140297.1, from coordinate 74,112,570 downwards.
AACATGTGTTTGTTTTTTCCCCTTGTGAATAAGCAGTCTGTGGAAAAAGAGATCTGCAGCACTTATACTGTCCCATCAATCACATATGCTGTTATAGTTGCCTTCTGTCTTTTCCAGTCTCTATTTGGGATGAAAATTTGAGTTATTAAGAGTTTCATACAGTCATATCTCTCATACTGTACCGAGTGAGGCTTGCTGTGACCAGAGAGAATGCTTCAAAATCTCTCAGGGTTTGTGACTTATACGGAGTGCATACAAACATATTTAATGTATATATAAATGAACAGATAGTAATCATATTTCATGACAGTATATATTGTAGAATTTTGTGTGTTCATTTTAGGCTATTTCTACATGTCTCCTGCATTTCTTAAAGGGAATTGCAGGCACATGTATTTGTTCAAACACATGGTAAGCACTGTTGCTTATTATTGTGCAAGCTTTGGTGTATTTCCATGCTTGAAACTGAGAAATTATGATATATATTTTTAATATATTAATCTTTTCTATTTTCAAATCGTATGGCTGTTTTGAAAGTGTATGGTCAATTATTAGCATTTTTTTTCAAGATTGTTTTTTACTTTTATATTGCTTGCTTTCATACTTCTATACCTTCCTGATCAGTGAGTTTGTACCAGTGTTGTGGAGTGTAACATGACAAGAAAAAAAAAAAAGAAGGTGAGACACAGAATAGTTTGGTGGGAAACCTCTACTCATTCTGGAACTTTTTTTGACGTTTTTATAGTGGGTATGCAACATAGCATTTTATATTCAGAGAGAGTAGCCAATCATCTAGTATGAATTAATAATATTTATACTTAAAATGAACAGTTTGATGGAAGTGTTTTAAATTATTGAAAAAAAAAAACAACACAAACATTTTAAGACAAGTGGAAAAGTATTAATAATTATTTTGACATTTATTGCAATAATTACAGAGAAAAATCAAAAACTTTTTTTTTTTTTTACATGTTTTATATATATGTATATCATACATATATTAAAAAGGGGTGTGACCCCCACCTGCGTGCAGGCCTGCCCCAGCACAAGGAGAACGTAGAGCTCTTGGAATGAGTCCAGAGGAGTGCCACTAAGATGATCAGAGGGCTGGAGTACCTCCTCTATGAACAAAGGTTGAGGAAACTGGGCTTGTTTAGCTTGGAGAAGAGAAGGCTTCGGGGAGACCTCATTGCGGCCTTTCAGTACTTGAAGGGAGCATATAAACAGGAGGGGGAACTCCTGTTTACATGTGTTGATAGTGATAGGACAAGGGGGAACGGTTTTAAACTAAGACAGGGGAGATTTAGGTTGGAAATTAGGAGAAAGTTTTTCACTCAGAGGGTGGTGAGGCACTGGAATGGGTTGTCCTGGGAAGTTGTGGATGCCCCATCACTGGAGGTATTCAAGGCCAGGCTTGTTGCAGCTCAAGGCATTCTGCTCTAGTGGTTGGCAACCCTGCCCAGGGCAGGAGGGTTGAAACTAGATCATCTTTAAGGTCCTTTTCAACCCAGGGCATTCTATGCTTCTATTATATATATTGTGTAATATATATATATTGCCATGTTATGGAATTGTGAATTTGCCTTCCTTCTGGAAAAATTCTTCTCTTTATTCGGGAGCTACATTTGCAGTGTATCCTTAATGGAAGTACCAGGTTTTCCAATGGATAACACTCATCATTTTGAGTACTGTTTCTTGAAAATATATCCTGACATAAAGTTACTCCCTCAGCTAGACCATACAAAACAAAAACATGCATTTGGGGAAGTTGGGACAGGAAATCTACTAGAGGATGAAAGAGTGGATCGTGGACAGTTAAAAGAAGGAATCAGGGAAGCAGACTATAAAGAAGAATAATGCAGAGGAGAGACCACTCAAAGGTTATTTTCCTTCACATTACATTCATAATGCTTTTATCATATACCACTGCAAAACTGAAGTTTGATTGCTCATTTGATTTAAATAGAGTACTCAAAGGCAAGGTACAAGAATACAGTAAGTCACTCACAGCTTTGTGAAATCAAGTATTTCTGAGTTTGTGAAAAGATTAAACTCACTTGTTAGATGAGTGTGTAGTTTGATGAAAGAGTGTAGAATGATGCATTTACAATGATTATATACCTGCAGCATGGAGGCATTTTTTGACATATTTATTGGTGCTTGCAATACTTTTTCTTCATGTATTCAAATATTCTGTAATTGTGTGTTATGGGTGTGTTATACAATAAGCCGTGTTACCAAATAAATAAATAAATAAATAAATAAATAAATAAATAAATAATAAGCAAAAGCAAAAGGAAGAGGAAAAACAAAACCAAAAAAATGCAAATACATCCAAGAGAATAGGTTGGTTGCTTTCCTTAGGAAGAGAAAATTATTGTTAATGTCCAGATGCTCAGCTGATATGAATCAGGATAGTTGTGCTGATGTCTGAATAATCAACTGGCTCCTAATCTGATAAGGCTTCCTGTGAGAACCGTTGAGGTGAAAGAAAATAAGGAGACTTGCTGTTCTGGAGTAAACAGCTGTTCTGTAACATTTTTAAGGAGTATTGACAGTGTTTTAAAAGCATAATAAAGTCTGCTATCTTCTATCCTGATGATCCTACAGCACTTGAAATCGTCATAAACTAATGTTTATTCTTTGTAATACAGTCATAAACTGACAGATTCAATTTGCAGTATTTCTTAACTTCTGTCATTAGCCCATTTTCTGCACTGCAGAATGAGAGGAATCCTGAGATTTTGCTGCATGAAAAGATGGAGTGCTGCTTCAAGTTATGCTTCTGGTTTTTCCTAGAATCAAAGTGAAATGCCTTTAGGAAGACAAAATTTTGAAAATCTGGTCCCTAAAAATAGGATTTTAATGCAATAATTAATGTAAACAGATAAAAATGGATAGAAAGAGGGAATACGATGTGTTTATTTTTCTCCCATTTCATATCCTGTCATATCCTTACTTTCACCTCTAGCCAAATTAATTTCTTTCTAAAATGGTTGCTGTCTTTCAAGTTGATTATTTGCAGAATAAAGACTTAAATACAAGTATACAAATTAAGCTAATCCATTTAACAGAATCTATACTTTCCTGTGTTTAAGTCCTGTATAATAGCTGTGCTTATTGTAATTTTGTGCTGTGCGATTATCCTCAACTACTCCTGCACCAGCTGCTTCTGCTTCTGGAAAGCAATTTTGCTGGCGTATCATTTCATCAGCTGTAGCTGCCCAAGGGAAATTGTTAGATCAAGTCAGTTCTACAGATACTGTCTTCTGTTTCTAGAAATCTGTCCTTTGTTTTCCCACATGTGACATACAGATCTTCAGTTCTTGTCTTTGTGTGTGTGTGTGCTTCTTAATCTTGTAAAGTCTTAGTATTATTTATAATACTGGAAAAAATTGTAATATTTTGGATTCCTGAGTGAATGCAACTCAGAATCTCTGCAACTATTGCCTTTAGTGTAAGTTGACATCTTCTCTTGGAACTGAACTTTTAGACATGAGACTGCATTTTATTAGAAATACTTTTATTTTATTTGAAAGAAGAAATGACTAATTCAATCTTATGTATATTCTGACAAACATGGACAATTATGATAAACTTAATGAAATAATTCTTCAACATTTTATTAAAATTCCCCAATATTTTATTAAAAGTACATTCAGAAAGCAAATTTATGTAGTAATCTAGTTAGTAAGAACAAGAACTGCAAATTAAATATTGATAATGCAAAACATTCACATAAAATGGAAGATTCACATATACAGGGTCATGTTTGCAAATGGTTGAAAAATAGTACAGAAAGCAAGGAAAACTGTGGTCTATGCAAAAGATGGGATAGCAAAATGGATCTTTACTGGATACACTAGCAAAAACTGTAGTCTTAACATCCTGAGAATGTTTTTTGCTAATGCTTTTCATAACATTCAAGAATATCCTGTGATGATATTTTGTGTAGGCTTAAGAATAAAGAATAATGAGGAACTAGCATATCAGCAGAAGCTGATATGGACACTAAACAATAGATACAGTAGTAATTTCTAAAACATGCATCTAAGCAAACTCCCTGCCTGCTGATGAGTTAATACTGTTTTGTTCTGTTTTGTTTTGTTTTGTTTTAATTAAGTTTTGGAAGACCAGAATACAGACACTGTGCCAGCATTTTAAAGACCTGTCATTCTGACATTGATTCTGCTCAAAATAATAGAGCTGTTATAAGGAATCAATTAAGAATCAGCAATGCAATTACAAGTTGGCATGGGTTTATAGACAAATATGTTGCCTTAAATCAATTTGATACACCTTTGATAAGATTACCATCGAGTGATAAAGATAGTAATGTTAATTTTATAAATTAACCTAGTCTAAAATTTGTTTTCTGACTTCTGTAATATATTTCATGTTGATTTAAAGTATGGAAATTGTAAAATACACATGACTTTTAATGAACAGTATTGAACAAATAAGAGTTAAGAAATCAGAATATAGCAAAAGCCTGATGGGTCAAAGTAGTGGTCCATATAGGCCAGTATTCTGCTTCTGACAATGTCAGCGGGGAAATGCTGTTTAGGGAGAGCATATTTGCCAGGACACTCTCTGAAGTCTGCTTCTCTAATACTTTCCCAGCATCTGCAGCTGTTTCATTGGGATGGCACCTTTCCTATATGTTAATGAATCTGTTGTCCATGAGTTTAATCCTTTTCTGAACCTGCTGATATTAGCCTGTTGTAAAAAGTTCCAGAAGTTTACTACCTGCTTTTTAAAGAAATACTTTCTATCTACTTTATATCAGCCTCTCTTATAAGTTTAATCAGTTGTCCTCAATTCTAGTATTGTTGGGTTTGATGAATTATAGTCCTGTGTTTATCTTATCTTTCATTTTATTACCCAGAAGAGCTTCCTGTCACATACTTACTCTGAGATTTCCCTTCACGCTCTTTTCTCTTGGAGAGAAATACTGAACAAGTGTACAAATAAAGCTATGAAATTAGCAACATGTAGCATTCTGACTTTTCATGCAGCAAAATCCACTGCTTTGCTGAGTCTGTAGACCTTGATCGTATCTTCCTGCAGTTCTTAGTCAATAGACCAAAGAATGCCCACCTTCCTATACCCTCTTCATAAGGCAACTGCACCAAACCTTCAATTCACTTGTTCTCTGTACCTCATGTAAATCTAGTTGGACTCTAAGATGTGTTCTTACAGTCTAAAACCAGAATGGCTCTCAGTACTTAAGATGTGGGTGCACTACATTTTAAAGAGTGGCAGAATGTCATCTTCCATCCTTTTTTTAATATCTTTTCCAGTGTGTCTAACATTTTCTTGAATTTTGTAGTTTCTGTTATGCCAGTGATCTTGAACTGATGACGATGACTACCAACTCTGTTTTCTTTAGTCTTAACTTCAAGTATGGTTTACATATTTTTTTCCTAATGCATTACCTTACATTTCTACACACAAAAACTCATCTTTCACATTTCTGGACTGTTTTGTGAGCTTATTTTAGAGTTTCTTACTCTTGATGGTGTTGTAGGTGGTTTGAGTTGCCTTTCTGATATTTACTTGTGCTTTGCCATTTATTTCCCTCTTGGCCTTTTCAGAGGCACAGTAAATGATAGCTCTTTCTCCCCTGTGACTTGCATCAGACTGAACAGGGCACTTTTCTCTCTCTGTCAGCTTTCTTCCCACTCCTAGCTTAAATGCTTTTCAGTGACCTTTTTAGTTTTCAGTGCCAATCGCCTGGCTCCATTATGATTAAAGTGTAGCCTGACGGTTCTGTCCAGGCTTCTCTTGTCCCAAAAGCGTCCTTGGTTCCTGTTCTGCCAAAATTCCTTCTTTCTATACCATGCCCTTGTCCACCTAGTGAGACTGTAAATTTCTGCCAGCATCTCAGGCTTTATATATGAGCCTGGCAGTTTTCCATGGAGTTTCTGGACCCCAGTCCCCTGCCCCTGAAGACAAACCCCAGAATATTGCTCCTGCACTTTTCTACATCACTGATAGCAACATGAACTATGCCAGCCAACCCTTCCTCTACACCTCCCAGCTCTCTGGATACCTTAGGAGACCTATTACTTTTATACTTAGCAGACAAATGAATCAGTGTCCTCTCAGATGTCATCAACTTCATTATTTGTGTGTCTAATAATTAAATCTTTCAACTGCCATTACCTGTCTGATTCTTTTTATCTTTGAAGTTCCCCTGAGCTGTAGGAGTATTCTTAAAGCAGCCTGCAAAAGAACAAAACAAATTCAGCTTCAGGGTGGCTCTCAAGCAATAGGTTAGATCCCTTTTTCTCAGGCAGATGTCCTCATTGGCTGAGACTGCTGTACTCTTTTATGAAAGGAATGCTGGTCCACTGCTGCTGTGGAAGAGAAATTGTTCTACAGTATTCCTGTAGATCTCAGCTATCAACCCTTCAGATCTCCTTAGATGTTGGAGTGAGCTAGAATATCACTGTCCTACATACACTTATACAGACCCGTCCATCTCCTGGCTAGGTAATTGTTTAATAATTACACATTCTGTATAATAAAAAAAGATAATTCACATTCTGTTGCTTCAATGGTAAAAGAGGTTTTGTCAAGCAATCATGATTATGGTGATCTCTTTATTTGATCTGCTTCCCATCTCTGTGATCTCTAATCTCTTTGAAATGTTAAGAGCATCCTAGAAGTATTTAGTTCTCTCAGTTAGTTAGAAACAAAGTCTAGGCAACCAGATCAAGGTTAGCTATTGAAGATATTTAAAGTTAAATCAGATGAGTACACAAATGCACTGTTAATATGGAAAGGTGGATTTTCTTTGACTTTAGCATGTACTGGACCACGCTGTATTTGGGTAGTAGGTGTATTTTTACTTGAATAAAAAATTAATAATATTTATCACTTCAAAATTTCTTGATGAAATTCAAGCCCTGTTTGTAAAGAAAGTCTTGATTTTTTAATTTTCCTTATTCTGGTGGAGGTAGCTCAATCCTGTTCTTTTTCTATAGTAATCTCTCAATTAGTTTTGTTAAAAAAAAAAAAAAGGTATTATTTCCTTATAGTTTTCTTTTTGTAGGTTCCCAAGGAACGAATGAGTAATATTGATCTCCAGCCTGCTGCTGTTAGTAAACTGTATTTATAATTGAAGCTAATAGATTTTTTTTTAAATGTTTTTTTCTAGAAACTGAAGAGTTCAAGTTTCCTCGGTTTTGTGAATTTTAACATGGCTTAGATGATAACCAAACTAAATGATCTATTCAAACTAAATGATTTAGCCATGAAAGCTTCTTACCTTTTCAACATTTGCTTGTTTTACTTATGAGAGTGTCATCTTGGGAAAAACTTTAGGAAATGCCCATTAGCAATGCCAAGGGCAAAAGTTTAAGAGCTTAAAATCTATTCTTTTTCATGCCCAGATGAATTCATCAGTGGAACATCCAACTCCTTCAACATATAAGTCTTTTAACATAGCTCACAATTTTACTCTGAATTACTTTTTTTTTCCCCACTGTTCTGGACAGTTTTTGTTTTCTGAATTTTTGTTACTTATACAAGTGAATCTGTTTAAATCAACCCTTCTGTGTCTATACTGGTCTGTTTCAATTCCTTTTGAGGTTTGTTGAGGGACAGGGGTACTTCTTTGATTTCTCATCTCATTGGGAAGTCTGCAGAATCCTAGAAGTATCTAATTCTCTTCATGTGTTAGAGGGATATTTCATTGGTTAGAAGGCATTGTAACTTCTGTAAGTGAATGAAAACATAAAAATTATGTGTTACTATATCTATATAAAGATCTTTCAAGACATTACATTTTGATAATAGAATTCTAAGAACAGAAAATTATTGTTTAAAACAAAATCTTATCATCAACGCTGATTATGATATAGAGCTTTAATTGCATTCACATAGTAGAAATTTAGAGTATAATAGCAATTAAAAGTTAGCTAAAACACTTGAAAGAGACATACAGGAATCTTTTACAAGAATGTCGTAAGATACATGAAGCAAGCTTTCCACTTCACTTGACTTGGTATATCCTCAGCTGGAGTATTATGTCAGGTTTTTGGTACTCAACAAATAATAGAGAGTTTGAAAGGATCCAGAAAAGGTAACAAGAGTGATAAGAACTTTGGGAAAAAATGGTCTGAAGATATGTATATATATATATATAAAGATATGTATATATAGATAGATATATATATAGATATATATATATCTATATATAGAAGATATGTATATATATTATATATATATATATAAAGCCCTTGTTTGATCCTTGTTTGATCAGAAGGAAAAAAGTGACTAGGAAAGCAAGTGGTAAGATTCTTCAAATGTCCAAAAAAGACTGGAAATATATTTTCTGTGGTTGTCGCTGATAGATAGAAACATTAATTAATTTGGATTGCCAGGGTTCATATAATACCATCATTTATTTACATTTTCAAAAGGACTTTAAAAAAAAAAAAAAAAGACACACAAAAAAACAACCAACCAACCAACCAAACAAACATTCCTGAGAACCAAACAGTTGCATATTAGAATATAGAGAGTCCAGGAGAATTTGAAACCACTTGCCATGAGAGCTTCTAAAATCAGGTTAAATAACACCTGGTAAGAATGCTTGATGTGAGGTCCTTGAGTTTTTATGTGTGGACATGGGGCCCTACAGGCGTGTGGTGCTGTGTGGTGGTGGTGAGGGGCACACTGGGCTGTGAGTCTGCAACTGGGAAGACCAAACACTAGTGGGGCTGCTTCCAGCATAGAAGGCCAATCCCCCTCTGCTGTTTGTCTAAACTCACAGTGATGCTGGTGTGGATCTGCAGATTGAGGCAGACAGGCCTGGAGAATAATGGAATAGTTAAAAGAGACTTATACTAAAACCGTGTGAAAGACAAGAGCCACAATGGGAAAACTTCAGAGAGCGTATTTATCTATGTATTGTGCTGAAAGGGGCAGGGGCATGCTCTTTACGGCAATATTTTCAACTGGCATTTGAATAGACTTGTTTAAATTTATCTCCTAGTATGACATTAATGGCAACATGGATAGAAAGGCAAGACTAAGAGCAAAGTTCATGAACAAATTACAGGATAATTATAGGATTTAAAAATTATAAGATAAATCACTGAGAATATAATAACATCTACATTAGTGGATTAAATTATTTCTACAAGTACATTATTTTTTGTATGCAGTTTGCATAAGCCTCGTTGATAAAGTTTTTGTTTTGTTTTGTTTTTAAGAATGAAACGCTACAGGAAATGGCTAGGAGAGAAATGAAGAATGGGCTACTCATAAGTGTGGTACACCACATGGTGTACCATAGCCTCTCCAGGCTTATCTGAGCTGTCATAAGGAATGGCTGGGTAGTTCACTGAGAATAAGAAAGTGTTTCGACCATTCACAGTAAGAGTGATGTTGTGCAGTGGTTTTTTTGAAGCGTTGCAAAAGCCCAGGTTTGTTACTACACGGACTCTGAAGCCAGTCAGCCTACAGTGTTACTCACCCTACTGTGTTGATGTAGCAGTCAAGGCAGGGTAGAAGGAGAATGCTAAGGTTGTTTCTGTCTCTAGAGACTTCATTTTTACTTCAGTTATACGGTACAGATATATAAATATTTGATTAGAGGGCTTCTAAAAAAACCTATTTATTCTATTAGTGAGAGTTTTTAAAATAGTTTATACATCTATGTTTCTTTCACCTTACTCAAACCCTTTCTGTGTGTTTACTATAATAAAATAATGATCACTGTATAAAATAAATTTCTGTTATCAGCATGGTGAAAGAATGAAAATCCATCAAGACTTCTTTCCCCACAAGACTGCCATTTTTCTGAATATCCATTAGACATTTATTAGCAAAGAGGACAGGGCCAGTAAGATGTAACGTTCTTTTCAGCTAGTATTAAAAAAAAAAAAAAAAAAAAAAAAAAAAAAAAAAAGGAGAACCAAGTATTTTTATATCTGAGTTGTTGCTCCTTTACATAGAAGGAAAGCATTTATACTCAGATTTATAGCCTGATTTTTCAAGTGGACTTCTCTGTGTGTAAAGAATTCATTCCTGGCTGTGAATGTGTCATGCAGTCAGTTCTTAAAAAGATTGAGCCTCAACTAAACTGGAGAGTGTTTTTGTTAAGATAAAATTTCTTACTGTGTCAGTTCATATCTTATCCTAGTTTAGGAAATTAAAGAAAAATAAACAAAACAGAGGGACATTAGTTCTCTGTAAACAAGATCAGTGCAGTACTGCACTTGTCTGCCCAAAAAACGGCTTGACATAAATGTGACTTGCATGGTAATTTGTACTAAGAATAGAGTTACTGACAACTGTTTATGTGGGTGGCATCCACTTCATAGTTAAGCAATCAATCACATAGACTTTTCACATCCCTTTCTTTTACATACCTACAGATGTTCACAAAGAAAGCACAAAAGAGTTAAGAATTTTAATCTGATTTTAATTTTTGCTTGAAATTCATGGTTGCCAGTTCACACTTCTATGCTTAGGTAAAGATTTATGGAGGGTACTTCTTAAAAGCACCTAGGAAAAAAAAAAGTATCTTGCAACTTGTGTATATATACGTATATAAAGAATAGATACAGGAGCTTTAAATCTTTAAATAGAATGGAATGTCATTAGAAGATTTGCATGCAAGAATGTTTGGTACTAAAGTGAATGAACAGAGCTTGTGTATAAATCAAAATGCATTATTTGTTTTATTGCTTCTTGCAGAATAATGAATATCATTTTTGACTGAATATAAAAAAATCAGCAAAAAAGTCATAGCACTATTTCCCTCCCTGTTCCACTGCAATAAAACTCTTTATATAAATATTCACTACTGCAGAGAAATCAAATGTATCCTTAGAGGCTGGTACTATATGTCATTCAGAAGCATCCTTTTCTAGCAGACACTTGAAGTTGTATGCAATCTCTTTTAGTTAGGTGGATGGTCACAGTTGTATGGGGCCCCTGAGATAAAAGGAAGGACAATGAAGGAGGAATGAAAGGCTCCATTGCCTATTTTGAAGTGAGCCAAAAATAAAACATTTACAGTTCCTTTGGATACTTTTTTTTTTTTTCTGTGACTTTTTTTTTTAAGGCTATCTAATATTACCAGAATTTTTAATTAGAGGGCTTTCAAAATATTCTGTTACGGGAACAGTAATGTACCATCTGTGCAGAGGGAAACATCACCAAATGCACAAATGACATTCAAAACAAATATTATGTAAAAGGTCCTAAAATCCACTGTCTTTTCTGTGCTTTTATATCTGCTAAACTTGTACATATATGTAACTGTTTGGGCGCTATGTATTTTTGAGCCATGTCAGGTTATTTAACCATGAAATGCCTTGTTTGTTCAAAGTTTAGGTAATGTAGATGATATAGCTGTCCTTTGAAGAACAGCTAGCCAAAAGTGGATTGATTTATTTCCTTACAGAAAAATTAAATCATATTGTGCTTTGAATTTAAACGCGGAAAACATGAGCAGTTCATACATTAAAGCTGCTCACAAGTAAGTACCTAGTGGCCCATAAGTGGATCATAGCCTTGCCCTGATTAAGAAATATTGAAGTGGTGTTTCATTCTGTTTATTGAAGATAGGGTAAATGTTGAGGAATCACCTATAAAACCTGTAGATAACAATCTTAGAAGTGTAATAAAATAGGTTGACTTTCAGGAAAACAATTTCTGTCAAGAAGGAAGAGCATAGGCCCTGTTAGGAAGAAAGAAAGGCAAAGAAGTCTCTGCTTGGTTTTCTTGTTTCCCCTTCCTCACAACATGGTACTGGTCTCCATGGTGTAAAAGATTGCTGTTATAGATCTGTTATCACATAAGGAAAGTTTATGTAAAGAGGCTTTACAACATTTTATATGCATTGGCAAAACTGCATGTGGTTCATGCAGCTTTCAGCCAAGGATCTTCTACTGAAAAATGCCAGCTTTAAACTCCAGATGTTCTTTCAGCCTTGTGAATATTATCTTAGATAACTCAGCTATCTGAAATGGTGATTGAAAGCAAGGTATTCTTTATGACTGTCAGTACCTACATTGTGAAGATTTACAGATGAAAATTAACTGCTTTACTTCCATTCATAAACCGGTGAAAAACAAAATTTCTGACAAAATTGCAAGGTAAATGGAAGTATCCTTATGTTCAGAGAAAAGTTGTGTCTAAGCCTACAGTGACAGACCAGTAACACAGCAGGAAAAATGCAGCTATAATGCAAATCCTCTCCCACTCCCTTTGAGAAATACTTTTTTTTTCCAAACCGACAGGAGAACGGGGGAAGGGTTTGTTAGAATTTGGTCTGGACTGTGAAACTTGGGTACGCTGTCAGGTGAATTTTGGCACAATGCTGTGAAAAAGGAATCAGACATCTTTTTGACAATAAGATGATGACTCACATTTGGAAAACTGAAACAGAGAAAACAGACATACTGAATATAGTAATGAAATAGCTGTGCAGATTTGTTTACTTGAGAAAACACTATGTGGGTTGATTATTATCATTTTTTTTAAATCCATTTAGAGGCAAGGTCAATTCCACTGTTTAAATTATAGGAGGTACTAATGCATCTAGAGAAAGTTACTTTACATAGAAATTACATCTCAGTTAAATATTCCTTTGTAAGTTCCTCAGACAGAATTTCAATTACATCTTGGTTCATCCTAGCAAACCATTCAGAACCTTTTTGAAAGGTTTGCAGAAGAAAAGTGACCTGTTTCCTTACACCCTGAGGAAGTAGTGAAAGGGTCAATTTGCCTACATCCTAATCCTAAATGGAAGAAGAAATTGCTTTTTGGAATATCTAGTGTAATTTGTTGCAGGCTGCCTGTTAGATAGCACTTTCTGAAGATGATAGAAGACATTAATTGATTTTGTAGTTCAGTGACACAAGGATAAGTGATGCTCTCAATCACGCAGCTTGGCTTTGAGACTTGTTTTCATTTTTCTTCTTTTTGATTTGAAAGGTTTATATCAAATATGTAGGAGGCACTTGATGGGAGAAACATACCATGCAGTGCATAATTAGTATGATGAATGTATCAGCCAGTGTCTGCCTTTGGTTAACTTACTGGATTTTAGATTAAATGCGTTAGTGCCTGAGGAGGAAAAGCAGACTGTAGATGAGGGAAAGAAAAGTAAATCAAAATGTGCTTCATTATAAAGGGTTATTTGGAAAATAGCACTTAAGTACTTTTAAATGAAAAAAAGTACTAATGTTTGTTGCGTTGAGTAGTGTTGGTGTAACCATTCTTTATCAGCTATTAACTGGTATTGCCTATTAACTGTTTTCCACATGATAAATGTAATAACTCATAGCAGATTCAATATCTCTTTAGGATGGAATATATTCTCAAAGTGAATATCAACATTTTCTAGCCCCAGAATTCAGTCTCAGCAACTTGTCATCTAGTGGAGAATGAATACACTTGCTGCATCAAGCCCTTCTTCCTTCTCTCCTTTTCTCTCACAGTAATGCACAGTTTGACACTGTACTGTGGGTAGTGCTGTGACCTGATCCAGTGGTGGCTGGCTTCCAGCTAGTTTAAAAGAACATCTTTCCACATTCTGTACTTAAGTTGATCAGGAAAGTCTTGTTCTGTATGTGTAATGCACTTCATGGCTAGTTCTGCAATGAGCTTATGCAGTCATTGAATTTTCATTTTGTTTCCTTCATTCCATGCTTATATAGTTGTAGGTTTATGCATTTCCTGGTAGAATCACTGAGAAGGGTATTGCACAAGCTTTGGTTTTAACTGTGTCTTTGACCGCTGACTTTAAAGTGTTAAGACAGTAATAGGATATAGCTGCAGAGCCAAGAAGTGGTTATATATTGATGTTTCTCCAACATCGTCTGTCCCAATGCAACTTCTATTTTATCACATCTTCAGTAAGAAAATACTTCTTATTTGCAACTTACCCCTACTGCTTTACCAAAATGTTTAAAAACTAAGCAGAACTGGCAATCAGAACACTTCCAGTATCAGGGAAAACTTACTAACAAATACTGTGGTGGGTAAGAAAAAATATTATAACTGCATAACGGGAAGGGTAAGTAGAAGTGGAGGTTGTAGGAGGAAGAATTTCATAAATCTATGCAAATGTGGCAGCACAGATAAAATCACTCGTTTTGAAGTGGATTTAGCTGTGATCTGCAAAGAGCAAGTTTATATAAGCATAGTCACATTTCAGTACAAGGCTGAAGAAGGAAGTCTGACAGATAGCTAGGGGCTATGCTATCAAGGCTTTTAACAAAAAATAACTTTAACAATATAAAGTTAATCTACCACCTTCTAGGCAGCCAGCCTGAAATACAGACAAGATGATTGAATGGCTTTTCAAGCCATTCTGTACTAGCTGTAAAAACTACTGTAAAACTGCCAACAATCACCTCTGGCAGGAAACTGCAATACTCAAGCATTTATTTACACACATGCATGTTTTTCTCACAGAGTCATCAAGTTATAAAAATAAGAATTTTTGTGACTAAGAAAATCCCCTTCATGCTTTTGAATATGTACAGTTTTCCATGACAGTCAAACATGATTCTGTTAGAAAATGTATTCTTATTGGATAAGCCTAGGTGGCTGATATTAGAATACTTTATACAGCTCAGACATTTTAATTAAAAAAAAAAAAAAGTCTTTGAAAGACCTTTTTTATATGTATTTATAAGTGAGAATTTAACTCAAAATAAAATAACTTTATTAGTAAACTTCAATATTAGTGATCTTCATATATATATGTATATATTTAATGAAGATTCTTGAAGTACTTTTTCTTTCATCCTAACTTTGGGTGGGGAAATATTTTGCTAGTTCAATTTTTTCCAAAGAAAAACATTTTCAAAATATACTTGATATATGTCAGACTCTTAGTCAGACTCTTATTTTTACCATGTCCCTTCAGTGTCCGTGAAAGAAGAATAGCAGTAACTAAAATACTGATAAGAAGTAACTAACTGTAAATAATATTATGTTTTATCAGTATGTCTGTTTTCACATCTTTCAATGCTAGTAGCTAGCTAATAATATAATGCACACATGTGTCCATAGTTGAGAATAAATTTGAAGGTTTTGAGAAAAAGGGAGATTGAATCTCCACCATGTCTACAAGCAAACTATGTAGTTTTCATTCTGAACAGAATATAATGGAATTGGATAGAACAGAGTTCTATTCCATTTGTATTTTTCAATTATGGTTTAAAGAACAGGAATTAATTTCTCATTTCCTAAGGGAGAACTATGTTTATAGTTGTGAAAAGCTACTGAGAAATATAGCATGTTTCACATAGATAGCTGTTCAAATGCAAAATAAGTATGAGGTCATATCTGAAACTAGCAACAATTTTTAAGTAAAATTTGGAATTAGGTGGCACAGAAGAATTACATATTTTAGCCAAAAAAGTGAGGCTTGCAACTGACAGTTACCAACAGAAACATATGACTTAAAAATCATAATATTTAAGTCATATATTTTGTTAGTTGTTTCCCATCAGATTGCAAATACATTATAGTTATTTAATTCACAGTTCATAAACATTTCTTTCAAAGATGAGCATAAAACTTTAATGGGGTATTTAAAGAAACATGAAGTTGAGGCTGCCTCTTCCTTTTAATTTATTGCCAGATAACGTATTGCAGCAGACACTGTGTAAAGTATAAGACTACACATTTCAGAATTTCCTGCTGTTGTTAGATTTCTTTTTTGTTTTTCTTTTTTCCTTTAAGCTGTACGCAATTGCCTGGGTCACTATTTTTGAAATATTTTACGGGTAGATTGTTAGAGAAATTCTTGGACTTGTACAATGCTAATTCAGTAGACAATGTCCCTGCCCATCTGACTTAATTTCTTACTTTTTTTCCTTCTTGGCTCAGGTAGAGATTTTGAATACTTTTTTTTTTTCTTTTCTTTTTTTTTTTTTTTTATTTTTCTCCAAATCTATTCATTAGTCATTTACTCTTTCTTGATTTTGTGTAATATCCTACATAAAATCAGAAAAGATTAAATGCCTAATGAACTATACTTGAGCCCACAAATTAAAAACTACATTGTAGCAGGATTTTTTTCTGATCAAAATGAGCATCTTCACTGCTTATTTTGGTTTCCAACTATTTGTGCAATATTTTACAAGTTCTCAACCCAGTCGATGTAAAACTGTAATAAATATTTGCAGCTGACGTGCTTTCACTTCTAAGATGGGCAGTATCAGCTTTCCAGTTCACAGCACAAACTCTTGTGGAGAAGCAGGCATTTTGTCCTGTATGTTGAAACAAATTGCGATTCACTTGAATCTTGAAGCAGATGATCTTTTCTTTGGAAACTACAGAATACTTCCAAACTAGGCAGAACTCATCTGTTGGATATGGAGGACTGTCCTGAAATTGTAACCAGGTTATGTGTTTCAAGATTGTCTGTGATCGAAATGTGAAACAGAAAGAATAGTAAAAATAGTGTGATGGATATGAGACAAGTTTAGGAACCTTAGCAGTCAGCTGGCATCCAGCTCTGGTCTTTTATAGAATTGTTTACTTGTGCTTCTTGCACGGTTTAGTGAAATGGAAAAAAAGAAAAAAAAGTACTATCAGACAAGAGTGTTGTGATTACAATAATTCAAAACATTTTAATTTTTAACATTTACAGACCAAAAGGGTTGTTTTGGAAGTCTCAAGCTAAAATTATTGCCTACTACTGTCAGCATACTGACTACTTGCTGTAATATCTATTGCAAAATAACAATTGCAATGGTATTGCATATAAATTATGAAGCTGTAGAGAAATTTGAGGAAAACATGGATTTTAGATAGCTGAAAGTTATCCCACTGAAAGTTAAGAGGAGTTAAGTTTTGGAGAATTTCTTGCTAATTGCCATTTTGGACATTACCAAGTTGAGCTCTTCTGCTTCCTGTTTTGTAAGTGTACACGTCAAGACATTTAATATCCTTTACATGTTTTGAATCACTGCATAGATGAATAGACATAATGGCTTAAAGCCACAACTGCACATAAAATAGGTGATTGTCATTTCTAGTTAAGAGTTCCTTATTCATGTAAACATAGTCATCTTGTCTACACCAGAGAAACCATATCATTGAGCTTTAAAAATGTTGTGACTCCTCCTTCCATTCTCTCCAGAATTCTTTGTGAAAGTCAGTGTATTTACCCAGAATTTGCTTTCATTTTTTTGGCTCTGCAAATACTCTGTTATTGTGGGGTAATAATATGCCAGCTGCACAGGAGAAATATATACCAAATGCAAACATTGCATCCGAGGAGAGGATTGTAAGTGGTGGCTGAAAACCCATTATCCTTGCAGTGTTTTGCCATTTGACAGGTTTGCACCTGCATGTACTTGTTTGAATCATCTGTGTTCTATTATCAACATCTCAGTCTTTAAGGTGGGGAATACACCTAATAGTCTGGAAAATGATTTCAATGTTGCTCAACAGCTGTATGTTAGAATGGAGTGTGTGGTACAACTAAATTAACAAAATTGATAAATTAATTAATAAAGTACATTAAGTGTGTGGTACAACTAAATTAACACCACTGTGAAAAGTATGAAGTGTAGTTGTAGCTGGCACGGTGTTAAATTATAACAAAACAACAACAACAACAACAAAATAACCTTTATATTCATTTAAAACATTTAAACTGAAAGAAAAGAGGCTAGTACCATCCTTTGGTAGTATGTTTGTATACAACTTTTTTATTAAGGTACTTGTCTTAAACTTGGGTTGTGATTATAAATGAATTAAATAAACCCCTGCCAAAACAAAACAAAACAAAACAAAACAAAACATAATATCAGTAATGTATGGTGTAGCCCATCTGTTTCTTCCTAAATTTCTGTTTTCAGGAAAGTAGGATAAAAAGCAATGAATATGTGCTATAACCAGAAAGCCTAAACACAAGGGAAAATTATAATAGGGTTATTAAAGGACAGGAATAGATTGCTTGCTTAAGAAATGCCAACTTTCTTAATGGTTATCTTTAAAATATGGTAGACAAACATGTCACGAGTGTTTCAAAAACAGTTTATCCTTCCATAGTGCAGGAAGAAATAAGTCTTTCTGCCTCTTTGTGAGTCTTTTACTTCGTACTTGGGCAGATCCACATACGGCAGTAAGACTTGATGTTTGAAAGTGATATTCTTGTAGTTTTTGTCCACTTAGATATAAGAGATTAATGCAACCTGGTAAGCATGTATTTGGGGGATAATAGAGATTATATTTGTTGCAGCCACAGTGGTTTTCATGCTAGAATGCTTGCTCTTTGGGTCATAGGACAGGTAAAACTAATTTATTTATTTATTTATTTTTGGCCAGAATACATGTTCTATTTCTTTAAAAACTGGGAAAGTCAAACTTGCATTTTGCTTTGTTTTGTTTTCAATCTGTTACATGGCAAACAAAAAATAACCCAGAGCTGCTGAGGCAACTGAATGAGTGTTCAGTTGAGATGCAGGATTAGCTAAGCCTGGAATTGACATGCTCGCTCCTGGGCTCCCATTGGATGAATGGATCGATGAGAAAAATAGGTAAAGAAAGAAACATAGGAACACTAGGAGGAAGTAAACACAGAGCTAACTCAGAGGAGGAAAGGGCCTCATGTTTGCTGACATTTCTGAGAAACATATGTTAATATTTTAGACATGTATGAGTGCAAACTGTAGTTGCTCTGAGCATGGTCAATAAATTCATTGCTTTCAGGATGCACCAAACAATGGAGCATGTAAAAACTTAGTTTACAGTGGATGGTCTCTTTACTCCCTGGAACTGTTAATCATGCTGTTTAGGTACTTATCATCTGTGTAGTACATCTGTAATAAATCCAAAGCAGAATGTGTGGGACACGTGTTCCTGTTGGAAGCATCAGCTGCTTAGATTTGCTGTGTATCTGGAAATCACACATAATTATTAAAAACTCTCTGAATAAAATTTCAGACTAGTATTCAGAACACACCTGGATAAAGACAGGATGGATATCCAAATGGTGGTAAATTTGTTCCGTTCATGACCCTTCTTTCCACAATTCAATAAGAGGAAGGAGAGATTTGGTCATACACACATAGACACATGAGCACACAAGAAAGGAGTATGGTGTATCCTTCTTCTCAGATGAGTCCTTCTTTTTGGGTGAGTAATTGATAACATCATATGCTATACCCAGTGGTCCTTTTAACATTTAAAAAGAATTCATAGCTGTTGGCAAGGTACTGTGTTTAAATAAATTAAATGAGGGTTCCTATGTGAAGGAAAACCTATAACAAAGTGTTTCAGAATATTTCAGTAGGTTTAATGAGATTTGCTGTGTTCTTCAATATGCTATTCACAGATGACCCTTTATTACTTAGAATTGCTCAAAATAAAGCTGAAGGACATTGAAAGTTGGTGGAAATTCTTCAACATTTGCATAAGCACTTCCAGCACACCAGACAGCATCATCAGAAGAGTGTGAGGAGGATCCTCTCCTCCCTTTCCCACCTCCCTTTCTCTTCCCCTCCTCTCCTTGGGGAACTCTACCTCTTTGCACCTAGAATTCACCATGGTGGGCACCCATCACAGCGGCCCGGCCGAGGTGGCAACCCAAATAGAGGAGATACTGCCTCTCTGGGCTCATGTGGGCACTCAGGTGGATCCCCTGAGGGGTGAAGTGGCAGTCCAGACTGGAGACTGCAGGGAGCTCTGGAGGCCCACCTGGCTCCTGAGGGAAGAGAGGGCTGTCATGGGTGCAGGTGTTCCCTGATCAAGAAACTCGAGCAAGTGGCTGGGCTGCAGCAAGAAATAGGCAGCCTGAGAGGCTCCTGGGAGTCTCTGAGGGTGACAGATAGAAGGTGTCAACCTGCCACTGCTGATGCCCAGCAGCCCCCTCCTAAGTCCCTGCAAAGGGCAGTAGCTGACCCAGCTGATTATACACAGGACTGAGGGCTTGACCAACTGCAAGAGTAAAGGGGCTGGACCCTCATCTCAGCTTGAAGCACAAAGAGACATTTTCCTCTGACACCCACAGTGCCATCAACCCCTGTGGTGTCCCCGGGTAATAGATTCAAGGATCTCAGGCAGGAAAAGGAAGAGGTTGAGGGTCTGGACAGTAGTCAGAACCCAGGAAGCAACCCAGAGAAGCACGTCAAGACTGAGGGAAGTACCAAGCACAGGGAGTGGGGCCGGATGGGACACTGCATCAAAACCAGTGCCACAAAAAAAGGGCAGAGAGTCTTAGTGATCGGAGACTCCTTGCTGAGGGGCACTGAGGCTCCCATTTGTTGCCCGGATAACCTATCCAGAGAGGTGTGCAGTCTTCCTGGGGCACGTGTCAGAGACGTTAGGAAGGCTCTGCCACAGATCATTAAGCCGGAGGACTACTATCCTCTTGTCATTCAGGTTGGATCCTGGGAAGCTGCAATGAGAAAAATGAAGAATATTAAAAAGGACTTTGCATCCCTGGGGAGGTTGTTGAATGGATTGGGGGTGCAGGTAGTGTTCTCTTCTGTCCTCCTTCTGGGTGACCAGGACCCAGAAAGAAGGAGGAAAACAGGACAGGTGAACAACTGGTTGAGGCGGTGTTTTATGGACCAAGGATTTGGGTATTTTGATCTTGGGGAGCCCTTTGAAATGCCGGGTATGTGGGCTGCTGACTGACTACAACTCAGCAAGTGGGTCACAAGTGTGTTGGGGAGCAAGCTCTCTGGGCTAATTACCAGGGCTTTAAACTAGGTTTGATGGGGGAAGGGAGGGGAGCTAAAAGTGACAGAGAAGGGCTGGGTGAAGTTGTCACTGCTGCAACTGTTGAAGACAGTAGGGAAAAACCTGAGTTGTCCCATAGAATTGTCTGTATGCTCCTCAGAGAAGGTAATGATCCCGATATCCATCCAGAATCTTCTTCTCCAGGGGTAGCTGTGTCTGCTGCGTCCCTATTGTGCCTATATACCAATGCGCAGAGCATGGGAAATAAACAGCATGAGCTCGAGATCTGTGTTTGTTCGCAGGGCCACAATCTCATTGCAATAGCAGAGACGTAGTGAGACAGCTCGCATGACTGGAACACTCTCATGGAGGGCTATGTCCTCTTTAGGAAAGACAGGCTGGGGAAGTGAGGGGGTGGGGTTGCCCTTTATGTGAGGGAGCAGTTATAGTGTACCCAGCTTCAGCTGAAGGAGGGTGAAGGACAAGTGGAGAGCTTGTAGGTGAGAATTAAGGGGTGGGCTGGTATGGGGGACACCATTGTGGGGATATACTGCAGATCACCAGATCAAAAGGAGGAAGTCGATGAGGCCTTCTACAAGCAGCTGGTAGTAGCCTCACGATCCCGGGCACTGGTTCTCATGGGGGACTTCAATTTTCCGGACATCTGTTGGGTGAGCAACTCGGCCAGGCACGCGCAGTCCAAACAGTTCCTAGAATGAGTTGAAGATAATTTTCTGATGCAGGTGGTGGAGGAGCCAATGAAGCGGGGGTTGCTTCTGGACCTTGTCCTTACCAACAGGGATGGGCTTGTTAGGAATGTGAAGGTTGGGGGTGGCTTGGGATGCAGCAACCATGAGATGGTGGAGTTCAAGATGGAAGGAACTTGGTGGAAGAAGTAAGGCTAAAAGCAGGATTGCAACCTGTACTGGGTCTGGCTGGAATGTTAACTTTTCCGGCAGCAGCCCATACAGTGCCGTACTCTGTACTTGTAGTTGGAACAGCAGTGTTATCACACCAGTGTTGTGTCTACTCCTAAGGGGTGGGCAAAAAGTGAGGAGAGAAACATCACTAGGGCAGCTGACCTAAACCAATCAAAGGGATATTCCATACCATGTGGTGTCACACTCAGCAATAAAAGGTGGAAACAGGAAGAAGAGGGGAGGGGTGGGCTCTCGTTGGGAAACGTCGGTCCTCCTTTCGAACACCGGCTGCGTGCGTTGAGGTCTTGCTTCAAGGATGTGGTCAATCATCGCTCATTTGTGGGAAGTAGAGAGTAATTTCTTTCCTCTGCACTTCCATATAGCCTTCATTTATTTTGTTTGTTTGTTTTCCTCCCTTCTTTTTATTTTTCCTTTTCCCCTCCCTTTTCCCCTTTCCCTTTTTATTTCCCCTTAGTTAAATTGTTTAGTTCATAGTAGTCTTTATTTAATTATTATAATTATTTCCCTTTAATTAAATTATCCTTATCTCAACCCGTGAGTTGTTCTTTGCTTTACTTCTCCCCCTCCTCATCTAAAGGAGGGGGACTGAGAGAGCGGTTGTGGGGTTTAGCTGCCCAGCACGGTAAAACCACCACACAACCATGGACTTTTGGAGAGCCAACTTCAACCTCTTCTGGGACCTGCTTGTGGATATCTCACGGGCTAGGTTGCTAGAAGACAAGGGTGCATGTGAGAACTGGGCGACATTTAAATAGCATTTCTTCCAAGCTCAGGATTGGTGTATCCCTAAGAGTAGGAAACTGGGGAAGAGGGGCAAGAAACCTGCATGGATGAGCAAGGAGCTCATCGATAAGATCAAAAGGAAGAGGAAGGTCTATGAAATGTGGAAAAGGGCCTGTCCTCTTGGGAGGAGTATAGATGTGTTGTCAGGGCCTGCAGGGATGCGACAAGGAAGGCTAAAGCTGACCTAGAGATGAGGCTTGCAGAAGAGATAAATGATAATAAAAAGGGTTTTTTTAAGTATGTAAACAGCAAGAGGAAGACTAGGGATAATGTGGGTCCCTTGCTGAACAAGGGGAGTGTCCTAGTAACAGGAGACGCCAAGAAGGCGTAGATACTGAATGGTTTCTTTGCTTCAGTCTTTGCTTCAAGGACTCCCCCCCCCGCCCCCAGGAGTCTGCACCCCTGGCAATAGGACAAAGGGTCTGGGAAATGGGGGGCTCCCCCCTGGTTGACAAGGGAGTGGTTTGGGAGCATCTGAGTGGGCTCAACACACACAGATCCATGAGTCCTGATGGGATGCATCCATGTGTGGTAAGCGAGTTGGCAGAGGTGAAAGCTGAACCGCTCCCTATCATCTTTGAAAGGTCCTGGAGAACGGGTGAGGTGCCTGAAGACTGGAGGATAGCCAATGTCACTCAGGTCTTCAAGAAGGACAGGAAGGAGGATCAGGGAAACTACAGGCCAGTCTCACCTCTGTCCTTGGAAAGGTGTTGGAACAGTTTGTTCTGGATGCTATCTCCAAGCAACTGGAAGAGAAGAATGTTATGAGGAGTAGTCAGCATGGATTCACCAAGGGGAAGTTGTGCTTGACCAACCTTGTTGCCTTCTCTGATGGCATCACCAGCTGGGTAGATAGGGGGAGAGCAGTGGATGTCATCTACCTTGACTTTAGCAAGGCTTTCAATACTGTCTCCCATGACATCCTACTAGCAAAGCTGATAAAGTGTGGGATAGAGGAGTGGACAGTAAAGTGGGTGGAGAACTGGCTGACTGGCAGAGTTCAGAGGGCGGTGATTGGCATTGCAGAGTCTGGCTGGAGACTTGTGACTAGCGGTGTTTCCCAGGGGTCGGTGCTGGGTCTGGTCTTGTTCAACATCTTCATCGACGACCTTGATGAGGGAATAGTGTCTGCCTTCAGTAAGTACGCCGATGACACAAAGCTGGGAGGAGTGGCTGACACACCAAAAGGCTGTGCTGCCATTCAGCAAGACCTGGACCGGCTGGAGAGATGGGCAGGAAGAAACCAAATGAGGTTTAATCAGAGCAAGTGTAGAGTCCTGCACCTGGGAACGAACAACCCGAAGTATCAGTACAGGCTGGGGGACAACCTGCTGGAGAGGAGCTCTGAGGAGAAGGACCTGGGGGTCCTGGTGGATGACAGATTGACCATGAGCCAGTAGTGTGCCCTCATGGCCAAGAGGGCCAATGGGATCCTGGTGTGCATTAAAAGGAGTGTGGCCAGCAGGTCAAGGGACGTGATCCTCCCCCTCTACTCTGCCCTTGTCAGTCCTCACCTGGAGTACTGTGTCCCGTTTTGGGCTCCTCAGTACAAGAAAGGCAGGGATCTCCTAGAAAGAGCCCAGCGGAGGGCCACAAAGATGATACAGGGCATGGAGCATCTTCCCTATGAAAAAATGCTGAGAGACCTGGGTCTGCTCAGCCTGGAGAAAAGAAGACTGAGAGGGGATCTCATCACTGTGTGTAAATACCTGAGGTGTGGGAGACAGAGGGACTTGGCCAACCTCTTTTCAGTGGTTTGTGGGGACAGGACAAGGGGTATTGGCCACAAGATTGAGCACAGGAAATTCCACATCAACATGCAAAAAGAACTTCTTCACAGTGAGGGTGACAGAGGACTGGAACAGGCTTCTCAGGCAGTTTGTGGAGTCCCCTTCTCTGGATATATTCAAGGCCCGTCTGTACGCCTACCTGGGCAGCCTGCTCTAAGGAACCTGCTTTGGCAGGGGGGTTGGACACCATGATCTTTCGAGGTCCCTTCCAACCCCTTCAATTTTGTGATTCTGTGATTTGGTTGGTACTGCCTATTACAACACGCATATGATATAATAATGTATTGTTTTGCACCATGAAAAATGACCAGACTTCCTCCACAGAAAGTGTAGCCTTAATAATGAGGCACAAGTCAAAAAAAAAATAAATAAACTGTAGCGTAGCTTGCAGACTTAAGATTATAATTGCAGGCGGGCTAGTTAAAAAAAGAAAAAAAAAAAAAAACGCAACTATTTCTGAAAAAAAAAAAAATATATGGAAGTCACTGACACACACTAAATATACAATCCTGTGAGGTCTTGTGCAGTCCCTTTCCACTGGAAGACTCGTCAAGCAGGGCTCAGCTGGCCTTCAGTTTTCAGATGTGCAGTGTTTGCATTTTTACAATTTAATGCATGCACTGCTATAGCAAGACTTGTCAGACATGACTACCACAGTCATCAGTGTTTTTCCTAACCATTTCAAGCAATTATTTCTGAGGACATTTAAAATAAAGTTTCATAAAATGTGGGTTAGAATCCTTTTTAAGTGATTTAGATTATTCATTAGATTTCACGCTGAGGGGTTCCTTCTGATGTCCAGCTGCTGTGGGTCATGCTTGTCTTCCAAGTGGACACACTTATAAATTATAAGATTGGCATGCTTTTGCATCAGAAATTTTGTTTAATGTCAGAGACTGCAGGGGTCCTGGAGAGAAGTCTTTAGAGGTAGATAATCTTCACATTATTTTGTTCCACAGTGGCAGATATCAAGACAGTTAGAACACAGCTGTCAGGAGATTCAGTCGGGCTCTGAAACACTTCTGAAAGCAAAATGGAATGTTTGGGCAACTGGTTACAGGGTTTTTTGTTTCTTTGTTTGTTTATTTTTTGATACCGATAGCCAGAGAATAATTAGGAAATTTTCTTCTACTTCAGATTTAAGTCCTCTGTAGTACAACATGGAGAACCAATACTCCAGGTTGTGAATCACGGTTCATAGAAGGACTAGAATAAAGCTCTAGAATTCAGCCTTTAAAATATTATATGCAGAGAGGTAAAAAGTTAAATTCTTTTTGGAGTTTTAAACCAGGTTCATTTCTCCACATATTTTCTTACTGTTTGCTGCTCCTTTTGTCCCTTTAAATATTACATTCAATAAACAGATCTTTAATTACCAATATGCAATTTTTGTGCCATTTCAGAATATGGATTTAATTAATAAAGCCCAGGTGCTGGCAAGTCAGTCTTTTTATATGCCTTTATAATCACAATAGAAAAATGAATATTCCATTTTGACAGATTTATCAAAATTCATAGTGTAGTAGTTTTTCTGTGGGGCTATCATACGTGGACATGTCTTCCATTCTTTGCTAGGAATAGTTTTTAAGGATGTCTCCAGGAACTGAGAGGACTGTAAATTAGGTTCCTTCTGTGTTAGGTATGTAAAGCTCAAATAAACTGTGAAAACTTATAAAATGCGTGAAGCTAGAACCACAGATTTTGCAAGGGAAGACATGTTTCTGTCAAGTCTAGAGCATAGCACCTTTTCTGAAATCCAAATGTAATTGTATTCTGTGTATGAACTGCAGCAGTCATGCACTGAGTCTCTTTGGACTATGTTACTGTGGGTACTGATAATAGCTTTGCCAATATTATTTATGTAGTCATAAATGATAAAATTAATAAAAGTTGCTGCTGATTGGTAACATCATCCAGGATGTGGCATAATAAATAATGGAAGCCCCATTTCTTCCATTTCCTACTGTAGGGTTTGTCAAGGCTAATAACTTTTCCCTGCTTCAAACAGTAAGACAGAATGTTTCAACTCATCCCTTGTATTCTTCTGAAAAACAGTCTTTTAGATACTAGGAACTAATGGCAAAGTCAATATTTTGAAATTTCATTTCCCAGTACTAGGTATGATTTCTCAAGGATAAGCAGGCATGCATACTTTGAGGCCATGCTTTCAAATGACTGCTTTCAGGCATTATAGTTGAAAATTACTGTTTTCATCTACAGTGCCTTGCTATCATGTAAAGGAAACTGTTTTGCAATTTTTTTTTATTATTTTTATTTTTCAGAGTAGTGAGACAAAAAATAAGAGATCTAACGCTTGGAGACAGCTTTTAAAAACTTGTTCATGAAAAATATATTAATTCATTGAAAGCACAGTGATATAGCTGTATCCTTTGCAAACTATATATGTATATCCCATTAAATTATCTTAAGATTCTGAGAATATATGCACCATTGTCTATTTGATAAATGACACCTTCTAAAAAGAATAATAAAAGTATGTTCTCCAGCCTTCTTGTAAATGGTTTCTGCAACAGAGTACATAAAATATCTAAGTGATACTGTATTACTGTAATGGATCACCATGCAAAAGTTTTATGCATGTCAAAATATGTTTTTGAGGTTTACTGTTCAGACTTTAACATTCACAATATTTTTTTCTTACTAAGTTTTGGAAAGTATTAAAAAGTATTTAGTAGGATACTATATCCTCTGAGGTCATGATGACAATTGTCCTATGTGCAGGAAATTGTTCTTTAGTAAAAATGAGTTTTACAAGTGTGCCATAAGTCCTAATCAAAATTAAGAAGATATTGTGGATGTAAATGGTCAGCCTCTACAAGTGCTAAAGCTATGCACCATGCATATGCACTATGCACAATATATATGCATATGCACTATGCACCATTACCATTTTCTAGAAATTTATATGTTGGAGCTTAAGTTTTCTAACATAACCAGCAGAGCTTCTCTTTTTTTTTTTTTTTTTTTTTTTTTTTTTTTTTTTTGATATTTATTCAAATATGAAATGCTTAAAGTACACATGCTCCCTTTTAATTTTCACTTCCCTGAGAATTACATCTAGATTTAGCTAATAACTATACAACATCCAGGAAAAACATTATACTTTGCAGGTATTTCCCATCTTATAGCTATTTAATTTCCAATGTTCAGGTTACTTTATAATATCTGAATGTTAGGGAGTCAAAATTTTCTTCAAGTTACCTTCCCACTGTTGTTTTATTTACAACTTTTCTCAAAAGATGCAGTTCTAAATTTCCTAACAAGACTTTCATCAACAGAAATTACTTGTAAAAAATTTTTGTACAAATTATTTGTACTCTTTTTTTTTTTTTTTGTACAAAATTCTTGTAAAGTCTCTTTCTATAACTATTGCCTGTTTTGTATTGGACCACTACTTTGTGTCCATAGCAGATATTGGAGTTCACTTACATGCTCGGTTTTCTCCAATATGGCAAGATGGTAAAAGACTCAGAATAGTCTAAAATAGACATGAAAGAAAATGTAGGATTGGGAGTAAAAGTAAAGAAATATGAATTGATTTAACTGTTCCTAAAGAAGAAGCTAATGGCTCAAATAGGCATGCAGTTCTGCATTTCCTATTCTTAACATTTACCTTAACACATGGATAAATGTGTTTATCCACATTTATCATCATTTATCATCAGTCCTGGCTATCGGGGGAGGTCCCAGTTGACTGGCAGCTAGCAAACATGATGCCCATCTACAAGAAGGGCCGGAGGGCAGACCCGGGAAACTACAGGGCTGTCAGTTTGACCTCAGTGCCAGGGAAGATCATGGAGCAGATTCTCTTTAAGAGTCATCACGCGGCACTTGCAGGGCAAGCAGGCGATCAGGCCCAGTCAGCATGGGTTTATGAAAGGCAGGTCCTGCTTGACGAACCTGATCTCCTTCTATGACAAAGTGACACGCTTGGTGGATGAGGGAAAGGCTGTGGATGTGGTCTACCTTGACTTCAGCAAGGCTTTTGACACCGTCTCCCACAGCATTCTCCTCAAGAAACTGGCTGCTCTTGGCTTGGACTGGCGCACGCTTCGTTGGGTTAGAAACTGGCTGGATAGCCGGGCCCAAAGAGTCGTAGTGAATGGAGTCAAGTCCAGTTGGAGGCCAGTCACTAGTGGCGTTCCCCAGGGCTCGGTGCTGGGGCCGGTCCTCTTTAATATCTTCATCGATGATCTGGATGAGGGCATTGAGTGCACCCTCAGGAAGTTTGCAGATGACACCAAGTTAGGTACGTGTGTCAATCTGCTTGAGGGTTGGAAGGCTCTGCAGGAGGATCTGGATAGGCTGCACCGATGGGCTGAGGTCAACTGCATGAAGTTTAACAAGGCCAAGTGCCGGGTCCTGCACCTGGGGCGCAATAACCCCAAGCAGAGCTACAGGCTGGGAGATGAGTGGTTGGAAAGCTGCCAGGCAGAGAAGGACCTGGGAGTGATGGTTGATGGTTGGCTGAATATGAGCCAGCAGTGTGCTCAGGTGGCCAAGAAGGCCAACTGCATCCTGGCTTGCATAAGAAGCAGTGTGACCAGCAGGGCTAGGGAGGTGATCGTCCCCCTGTACTCAGCTCTGGTGAGGCTGTGCCTCGAGTACTGTGTTCAGTTTTGGGCCCCTCGCTACAAGAAGGACATGGAGGTGCTTGAGCGGGTCCAGAGAAGGGCAAGGAAGCTGGTGAGGGGCCTGGAGAACAAGTCCTACGAGGAGTGGCTGAGGGAGCTGGGCTTGTTCAGCCTGGAGAAAACAAGGCTCAGATACCTTAAAGGAGGCTGCAGAGAGGTGGGGGTTGGTCTGTTCTCCCACGTGCCTGGTGACAGGACGAGGGGGAATGGGCTTAAGTTGCGCCAGGGGAGTTTTAGGTTGGATGCTAGGAAGAACTTCTTTACCGAAAGGGTTGTTAGACATTGGAACTGGCTGCCCAGGGAAGTGGTGGAGTCACCATCCCTGGAGGTCTTTTAAAAGACGTTTAGATGTAGAGCTTAGGGATATGGTTTAGTGGAGACTGTTAGTGTTAGGTCAGAGGTTGGACTCGATGATCTTGAGGTCTCTTCCAACCTAGAAATTCTGTGATTCTGTAATTCTGTGATTATCTTTCTTCTTCAGGTGTGATTTTAGAAATATTATGGTATCAAAAATGTCATTATTGGCTAGATTTTCAGAAGCTATAGCAGCAACCATGCTCATAAAGGCAGTCAGTCTTCCCTGATGTGAGTGCCCCTTGCCATAAAACACCTGCGGAGTGAAAACTCAACTGGAGTACTATATTGACAACTTAGTCCTAATCATGGTAAGAAGCTTTTTGCCTATAAATAAAAGATAAGATTATTTACTTTTGTAAATCAACATAGCTTCATTATCTTTATTTGAAGTATGTGGATTTATACTGGATCAAGATTGACAGTGTGAGCTCCTGATCACCTTCACTATATATATACTTTAAGAAGATCTTAAGAAGAGTGAACTAGAATAACATTCTGCAGTTCCAAAGGTGGCAAGCCATAATTGCTACATTTGTTGCACAACGAAAGCTCCTGTCCACTCAGATTAGGATTCAGTATGGCCTGATCCCATGGCTTTTTATAGGTTCTAGTCTGTTACATGAGATGAAATGCCCATTAAAAAAAATAAAAAATATACATATATATGTATAATATGAGCTACTGTGATATATATTATATCATGTAGGTACATGTATATTGCTTTAGGTACACTGTTTTATATTACCTCAGGTCATTCTAGAGAGGTAGAAAACTGAGCTACACATGGAAAGAAGTAGTTGCTATTCTAGATGGAGCTTAGAGGAAAGACTTCCTCTGCAAGATACACAAAAAAACAAACAAACAAACAAACAAAAAAACAGAACAGGAAAATAGTGTGTTTCCGTGTTTTGTTTCATTAAAGAAAAATGGTGAAAGACATATGGAGTACAAACAGGTATAGTTCCCTGAATCTTTGTCTTATTTTATCATGTTAATTAGAAATAAAGGACTTTTAAGTAGTTCATGATGTAGTGTTCAAACACTACTTGGTCAAGAATAATAATTTAGCCTTTGGATGTGTACTTAAATAAAATGAAGAAATGCTTTTTTAATAGACAGCCTACTTCCATATGAACTTCTAAAAGCATTTTTATCCCTCCTAAATGTTGGCAGAAGAATGAATCATGTTCTTTTGTATTATTATTATTATTATTATTTTTATTTGTTATTAATATTTGAAAGGTACATTAATAGTCTAACATAAGGTTAACCAGTTAAGGAACACAGCCATTGAAAGTGACTTTTATTGAAAGTTTATTTTCTAATGATCTTTTCACAGCTTCTTTTCAATATGTTTCAAAGAACTTTCCCATCACTACTTAGAACATAAATTTGGTAAAAAAACATTGACTTTGTACTAAATGGTAAGGCAACTCAGTCCTATTATCTTGTGTCTATGTCATCCTGCAGTGGGTTCTTTGATAAGAAATAGAGAAAATAGATATGATTTTAGGAAATTCTATATCCTTTGAAAAGGACAGACAGGAAGTATTAAAGTCCACTCTTGATTCATTCCAGGCCTACATGAGGCAAATATTTGCACAGGATATGATTCTAGAGAAGGGAAAATGTGGCAAAAACTATACCATTGCTGTTGATCTGTTTTCTTGCCCTGTGTAGATCACGAATTATCTAGACAAGTAGACTCATTGAAAGTGTAATTCTTAGGAGAATCTTATTTTTAAAAGGCAGGTGGAATTTTACAAGTATTTTTATTTCATTTTTTGACATCTTCCCGAATGATTCTATCTGTAAAAAAAAATAAATAAAATAAATAAAAAATATGTATTTTGAGCCTTCATCTTTGGTCAAGATGAAATGTTGTAGGAGGTTTTAACAGCTGATGTTGATTCAGTGCAGGTTTGAAATATTATAGTGTTACGTTGCCAGTGCATAACTGAACAGTATAAAAGTTCGAGGCACTTAAAAGGTACAAATTACAAAGGTACATAATCTTTAATTGGATTTGTGTATTTTAAGTTATCTACACTGGGCTTTAAAAGGCATATTTATGCATTTGTTGTGGAACTATACAAATTTATGTTCATAAGAAAGGGATCATAGTTCAGTGCAGTTAAGGAAGCTAGTTGCTGAATCAAATTTTAAGTAGATAAATTTCATTATTGTCTCAAATAATTGAAATCTGGAGGTGCAAAATAAAGGCTATTCATGTGTTTTCCTGTGATTGTAGATGAGAATGGTAGGTAGGAAGAGAAAAAGCAAAGATGATCATTAGATTTTAACTTTTTTTCAGCACCCAGTTTAGGAGTTTGTATTATATGGTATATAAAGTTGTGGTACTTGTGACAGGGTTCATAAGGTTGCATATCTTTCCTCACAATATATTTGGGATCTGTCACAAAGTCCTGGCTTTCCCAAGGCTGATGACTAGATATATATGACATTATTCCTAATAATGTCATATATAATATATATTATATATTATATATATATATATATATATATAAAATATATTCCTAATAAGTCTGTGTCCAGTGAGTTTTTAAGGGAAAACTCTTGTGTTTTCAAATTTGTGCTTTGTGTAAATTCGTAATAATTTCAAATGCAGACAAGCTTCAGTTTCAACATCAAAAGGTTTTCAGTACTAATATTCAGACAGAGGGTGATCACCTTGCAGAATAATATATTCATAATATATTCAGTCAAATCAAAAATGAAATAATTTTCTAAAACTGTGTGCTCTCAGGCAGCGAAGTAATTTTATGTTTTGTGTGACCTTATTGTGATGCTCTTTAGTTTATGGTACCGCGAGGGTGTCTCTTCTCAACAAACTAGTAGTTAATTTATTGATAGCAATGCATGTATAGCAACGGAATAATACAGACTTCAGTTCTCAGCCAACTTTAAGATTTATTGTACCTCTAGGTGGAGATTTATCTTTTCTTTTACTAGGTCAATATCTAACTCTCAAGTCAATACATCCTGACTGAATCTCAATAGAAGTCAATGTTATATATGGAGTGGTAATTCGTGTCGAGAAAATGGTTGATATTAATAAAGAAGGGGGAGATTTGGGAACGTGGCCATGGGGGTTGGAAAGCCCTGTGGTTGAGATAACATTAGACTCGTAAGGACGAGGCCATCAGGAATATAAAAGAGTTTAGAGGGAACAAAGAAGGGTGATTCAAGAGACTCCATGCAGTCTCTGGACTCCTGTTCTCCAGATGGTTTCTTGTTCTCCAGCCTTAAGGCATGTATGTTTCTGAGTGTTTGCTGTTGTTGTTACATTCAAAGTTGTTTGACCAATGAAAAGTTGTTTTGAAAAGAACTGCTGTGGGGAGAAGGCTATAAGAGGGGAGCCTGCCCTCAAGATAAAAAAGGCAACACGATGAAGTTACATCAATAAAGAAGCAGGACAAAGGAGTGAAGAGGAACAGGCTGGCAGAATGGAGACCAGGACGGGAACAGGCACATTGATCGCCTCATGAAGATAGGTTCGTCCAAACTCAGCAAACCGCTCAGAGAAGCTCGTACAGAAAGTCGCTGGAAACAGGCGCACTGGAGCTGGAGAGAAGCTCGAGCTGAGAGAAGCAGAGCAGGGCACACAACTGCCCCTCACTAGTAAGCAGTTGCGCATTATGGGGAATCATACGTCATTAGGAACAAAGACTGTCCTGGTAGCCTTACAGTTTATTCTCCTTATTAACAATTGGAGAGTTTATGATCCTGAAATATGGGACCAAACTGAGGTCAAGGTGTGGGACTCTGCAACTAGAAATGACAAGATTGCAGTGGGATTGCTCGGCACCTGGCGAGCAATCTCTGAGGCCTCAAAGAGCCATGTGGAGCCACAGTCAGAAACGTGTGGCTTGCCAGATGGTGAGGGAGCTGCGGGCTCCTTTACTGATCTACAGCCATCAGCTACAGGCCTTTGCTGTTACGCCCCCTGTTGACCTGAACGTGCCTTTTGACCCAGGCCTATTGGCCTTGAAAAGGAGATGGATATGCTTTTCTTCGATCCGGGAAGAACGGGATACATAAGGCCTGAAGACTGAGTTGCTTGACAACTTAAAGCGAGACATATTGTTCAAAAGGAATGGAAAATGGAGACTATTAAGTCATGGAACTGAAAGGATTGTTTTTCACCTTTTCTGATCGTGAATATGTATAAGCATACTCGATTTTAGTAAGTTATGGAACTTAAAGGATTGTTTGTTACCTTTCCTGATTGTACATATGTATATGCATACTCGGGTATAGTATGTAAAGCGATGTTCTGTATATTTAGAATGTTTGATGTTCGTGTGTGCGTGTTGGTGGAGCGTAGACTCCCCACACACGCAGCGCTGTTTACTTGCCTTTTATACCTTTTAGAAATACTTGTTTCATAAATATTACAAAATTCAGATTGAGTTGAGACCTCATTTATAACATCAATAACAACCTATTATGTCGCCTTATGGACAAAGGTTTTGTGCATGTTTGGTCTAAAAAATAAAATAACATTTGTGAACATGCATACTTGAATATTATAGGATATCTTTAAATTTTATCTGTATGAAACCACAATCTTTTTTAATGTACATCAGAAGGTTATGAAAACTGTGATATGACTAATTTTCACATTTTTAGCATTTGAAAGTATTTGTTTTGGTCTATCGTGGTTCTTTAGTTAGTGTTCTGTTTACCCGTATTGCATTTCTTACATATTTTCTGTGTGGAGTTTGAACTATTTTTTTTTTCATTTTTCCAACAGACTGGAACTTTGTTACGAGTACTAAATGTTTAGTAAATTTATAGTTGGTTTTTTTTTTTTTTTTTTTTTTTTTTTCCAGAAAATAATACAGTTATCTTTGTTTCTATTTTTTTTTTTTTTTTTTTTCAGTTGGTAAGCAGATCAATTAATCTTATTTGTAGGGTACTTGTTGTCACTCGTGTGTGTGTGTGTGTGTGTGTGTGTGTGTATATATGTATGTGTGTAGTTACATTCAGATGTATTAAAGTGAAGAATGTGTGCTGATTGTGTTTTGCCAATGGTTGAATTTGATGATTTTGTTTTGAATAGTCATTAGCTTGCATGGCCACAGTCATAACACTTGAAGTGTGAATGCTTTCATTGTTATTCAAGTACCTAGCCTTATACATGGTAAAAGTTTTTTTCATTTTTGTATTGACACTAGTCAATACAAAATAGTCTTATTTTATTTCATTTTCACTTGAAATTTATGAATAAGCATACTTAAATGCTGAGTAAGTTTGAATTCTAAGTGCTTTTTAACAATTATCTATTATTATGCTGTACTGTTGTAAGGTCCTTAACGTGTTACACATGGGTCAGTGACGCATTGAGGTTAAGTGGCTTGCTCATGGGTCGTAAGTACATTACCCTTTTGTCTCCATTAGAGACAAAAGGGTGCAACTATGTAAACACTTGGTTTGTTGGCTAAGCAAGCTTTCTCACTAACAGACAAACTGAATTACATGTCGTCTAGATACTGTCTGTCAATTTTAATTAAATTAGCCAGCATATGAAATTTTGTTCAAGTGTGGAATCTTTCCAAGACTGTGTGCTACATTTAATTTTAATTAGATGGACATTATTTTGACCCTATTTTAAAGCTTTTTTGTCATGCCTATAATCACCGTCTCCTTGTCCCTCTTATCAAAATGACCTACTTTGAAAAGAAACCACAATGCAACTATGTTAATTATCTCAAATTATTTAGATATATTCTCATATGACTATTAAAGACAAAAATTAAATTTAATTTGCACAGGATTCTAATTTAAAATAATAGATGAGAAATGTGAAGTCAACTCTGTATCCATCTTTATTTTCCTTTCCATTATGAAAAAAGTAATAGGGAGATGTGGATTATGAGTGAAATATTACCAACATTAATCTTGAGCTTTCAGTTATTTTGTCATTTTCATTCAAACTATATATTAAAATGTAGGTATATAGGTAGGCAGCTGACATTACAATAAGCAGTGTTTGATACTGGTAGTCCATATTACTTCTATTTTAAGAGAGGGGTATTTCCAAGCTGGTGAATATAAGCATATAAGTCAATGTAAGTCAGTCTTCAGATAGTTTTAAGCTCTTTCTTGTCAAATGGGATTTCCTTTGAGAAGATTCCTGTACTTAATTCCCATCTGCCATGTTCAGGGGTTACTGAATTCATCCCCTTTTTGCTTGTTTTGTTCATCTCATGTATCATAAGGTTGTTCCTTTTTCACCAAGGATTAAATGCAACCCTAAGAACTTTGTATTGTGAAGAAATCATCATTAATGAGTATTTTTCTCCTTTCCAATGTTCTTTGCCCTTGCCTTATCTTCACGTGCACATCAATTACTTGGTCCCTCTGCTTGCCTTCCTCACAAGTAATCTATAATGGAGAATTATTCACTAGCTAAGCAGCATTACAGTAATCTGTTAGTTTTATATATCTGTATCTATGTATTTCTCATAGTTACCTTGAGCAAAATACTTCAATAATTATATCATACAGCCAGCATTCAGCTTTCTGCAAGCATCATTTTTTTTTTCCTAATTAAGGTACAGTTTCTTTATTGGTTTTAAATAAATTTTTATCTGAATTGTCATTAATTTTCAGCACAGTAGGAACATCATACTTCTGTAAGCTTATCTCACATTTCTTTACCCAAGGCACATGCCTACTGTTTAACAGGAACACGTCAAAATTTGTCTGCTCTCTTATTTAAGTTGGAGAATCTGACCATTCAGCCCTGTTTTCTCCTAACTACTTGTATCTTCAGAGCTATAGAAATGCCACTAATTCAGATTCACGTCCAAGGAAATAACACTAGTCAGTGCAAAACCACCAAAGTAGCTTGTGTTTTAAATGGAATGATTTAATCATACATACCTAGGCAGAGAACCTTTTGCTTATAGACACATAAATACTTTTATTCATGTCAATGTCTGTCATTGAGGCTTTCTTCAACTCCTCCATTCCTCATCTTTTAAAGTTTTTTGTGGACGATAATGCAATCTTCAATAATGGAGAAGCAATTTTAGGAGAGGTTCAACACACTCAGGGGATTTGCTTAAAAGAACATTTAGTGGTTTTGCTGCCTGAAAATTCAAAGTAATTGTGCAATATTTTTTTGAAAGAACTAGCTTGGACATAAGAGTGGATAAATGAATAACAAAAATGGATGAATTGGCCCTTTATTAGCCCTTTTGTGAACTCTTTTGCAAATCTGCACATCAAAAAGTGGGCAGAATTTTCACAATTTACCTGTAAATATCACCTTGGAGTATTGAGTCATCTAGAAAGAAGATTAGACTAATGGAGAACCATAATGATTGTCCAGTCCTCAAACTAGGAGGTATACATAGAATCACAGAATGATAGAACCAGAATGGTTTGGGTTGGAAGAGACCTTTAAAGACCTTAGTTCCAAAGTTTAGTTTCTCACTGAATAATGAAGTAGGTAAGAAAATTCAGCAACTACAAATTATGTAGTGGATAACATTCATAAAGAAAACTGAAGGCAATGGAAACTAAGAATCTTTGAATGACAGGATGCCAGGTTAAATGGGTTTAGGACACTTAGGACACTTTTTTTTTTTTTTTTTTTTCAAGTAGAAGGGGTGTAAAAAAAAAAGGAAAATGGCAATGATAGGATCATAACTGGATGAAGATAACAAAATTATTAAGAATGATACAGAATAAAAAGTTAGATCCATGCTGTATTTGGAAAGAAACAGAATTATTTGCTTTTCACACCATACAATCTTCACAGTAGCTGTGAAGAATGCTGTGTCACATCTGCTTGGGGAAAAATATCTAGCTAATGAAATTCTGGTCTCACCAATGTTAATTTTAACTAAATCCTGATTTACTAGAAAAATTCCAGAACATTTGCAGAATGTAAATGTGTGTCAATTTTCTGAAAGGACAACCAAAAAGAAGACATTAGGCTGGAAAATTTAGGCAAAATAAAGTAAATTAGTTGAGAAAAAATTAGCTGGTGAAAATAGAAAAAGCAATAACACTTTTTAGTATGTGTTTCTGTAAAATACATTATGTTAAAGAAACCCAATTACTTTGTTTCATGACAACTTACACTGAAAAAATATAACTGCCATGCCACATGGCATTCTAGTTAAATATATAGCATTAACTAGTAGAAACAAGGCACATATTAAAAGTACATGAACTGGCTACCTGGGAGGTAGCAAGAAGTTGTCAGCAATGCAGAATCATCATGAAAGAAAGACAGTATGCTGCATGTCATACTGGACCCAACTTAATTTCATGAATCTGTATTTTACTGTATCATTGTGGCAGAAGCACCTCATTTTGCTCCTTCTTCACTGTTTCTATTAAAATATATTTCCATTCTGTCTGTACTATAATATGCACCTGTCCTACTCATCACAGTTATTTATTCTCTGCTACTTTCAAACACAGAAAAAAGTATTTGTACACCATACTTTAAGTTACCACCATACAGTATGACAGCTACCACTCGAGTTATGCATATAAAGTCAAGTTTACTTTCCAGCCTACACAAGGGTCCTCTGAATGTAAAGGTCTGTGTCTATACAGCTCAATAGAACAAATGAAAAACACCCATACCTTCATAGCCATATAGAGTCACACCAGACATAAGTTTATTGGAAGAGTTTGTGTGTAGAAGAAATAGAAATATCAGCACAACAGGCTGTGGTATGATTATTTATGTGGTTACTGAGATTTGCACCAAAATACCAGTTTTGTTTAAATGCTATATTAGCTGATGATTTTAATACAGATTTCTGGGCCAGGATGAAAAGTTGATGTTTACAGGTATGACTACAATTGGAGTGGAATAAACTAGCAATCCACTACCACTAAATCCAGGTAATGTCTCTTCTAAAGCATAGTGATTTGGAAGTAGTCACACTTTGAAGTCAGTGGGACAAGTACACCACTTCAGTGGAAAAACATCTTTGATAACAGTGTCCTGATTCAGCTAGCTTACAAGAGGCTGAGAGAAATTTGCTTTAGAATCATGTGAACAATTCTAACTGAAACAGAACTGACAAACCTGGAAGACATGTACTAACTACTAAGACATGCTCTAACTACTAGTGAGAGAAAGAATGAAAGCTTCTTGCCCAAATAGGGTGGCCAGTTGCTATGGCATTTCTGTGGTAGGTACTCCAGATACTCCTTTGATTTGCAGCAATTGCATGTGGCAGATCAGTGTTTCTTGTCTGCTTGCTGTCATGCAGCATAGCAGCTGATTCTTCATTTGATTCATTTGATTATGCTTTGTGTTATGAAAACAGTGGAAGGTGCTATGATTACATTTGGCATCCATGCAATTGCCAGATAAATCGGTGTATTTTCAATTTGATCAGTGAAGCTTTCTTGAAATTCCTTAATTCAGGACTCTTTGGCAGAAGATTTTTTCATTTTGTAAATTCAGGCTGTTACTCATCAGAATTTTTGAGAAGTCTTTAATCGGTAATAGTAAATTATATTTTTTCCCCTGTGGGTATTCATTATATTACAATCTGGTTAATACTTTTTTTTTTTTTTTTTTTTTTTTTTTTAATATCAAATAAACACTATTCTAATGAACTTATTAAAACTTATTAAAAAAAAAAGTACCATTTTCTTTCTAGAAACTTACTTATTTTTCTGCAATTTCTCTTTTATTACAGCAGTAATATTTCAATACTGTATTCATGTTTTTTATTTCGGTGCTAATTCTCCTAAAGAAAGGGTGTAGTGTCTTTTGGTACTGTAATTATGACCATAGAAGAAAACAGACTACTAACTGTAATTTCTATAGTGCTTTGACTTTTAGTAATGAAGGTAGTTCTCTAGTGATGCCTCTGGAAAAGAACAAAATGTATAATGTTACCTATATAAAGTAGATCTGACCAAAGGGGTAGATTAAATACAACTATGTCATAGAAGCATTCAGAATATGGAGTATGACCAAAATTACTATATAGCCTTTTTATATATATATATATATATATATAGTTTGGACTAAATCATAAATCCAAGGTAAAGTCTATTGGAATTTCTAGATTTGAAGTTGATTCTGAAATTTTAAGAACAACAAAATGCATCTGCTGACTCATACTTGCTCAGTATTGGCCCTAAAAGGCAAAAACTCTCAAAAAACACAACTTCATTCTCTTAAAAGAGATGTATCTAATTCTCTGAAGGTAGGATAATATTAGATTTTTAAAACTACTTTAGTATAGATACATGTATTATATTCAGAATATTAATTTGAAGTAAAATAAGCTAACTACATATCCAAAAGCAAAACGAGTATAAAAATAGGGCTTTTGTTCACAAAGTAAAAATAATATTCCTTAGATTACCATCTGCAATAGTTCTCTTTCCTCAGTAATTATTAAAAGTCACACGTTTAATCAGTCATTAAATAGATATTTAAAATTATATTTGAACCATTTAGTGGTTTTGTTTATGACAAGACGGGCATATAAGAAACTAGAATATGGAAGATCCAGTAAGACCTGCTGACCCTTTAGAAAATCCCTACTGACCAGGCTTGTGATCCAACAGCAGAATGGAAATTTTCCATACAAAAAGTTAACAAAGTTAACTGGCCTATGACAGATTAGTTCGTTATTTGATGGTGAAACTAACTCCCACCCCCACTGTGATTTTTACAGTCAAGTCTTCTGTGCAGCTCTTCTTACATGTAAGTAAAATGGTTCTCCACAGAACAGATTCAAATAAATAAATAAATAAATAAATAAAAATAATTGTCAGATGCATTAGAGAGAAAAAAAAAAAAAAAAAAGGAATTAACTACAGTTAAGTATCAAGAATGTATTTGAAGAGCCTGGGTGGACACAAATGTAAAATTTGTCAAAATAAACATTTTTTTCAGTGTTTTTCTGAATCTAAAGATGTTGGGTGAAAGGATAGAAGAGAATCTATCCAGAGTAGTAGACATGGGCATTTTTTAAGAGCTTGTCCCCACAACATACTTTTTGCTCAATTTTGTCTGATGTTTTTGGGATGAATGCATGACCATCATGAGGAAATTTGCTGATGCCAACAAATTACAGGACTAATTATAAGACTTTCTACAACAGCTCTGGTTTTATTAATCTAGAAATATTGGAGGAGAAAGTCCTGAGCAAGCCAATCATAGATGAATCACCAATGTGTTGTAATCTGGGAAAGCAAGGAAGGGAGAAGAGAGAAGGGGGAAGGGGGAAAAAGGAAAGGGGAAGAAGGAAGAGGGAAGGGGGAGGGGGAGGGGGGAAGGGGGAAGGGGAAGTTGGGGGAGCGTAGGGGGAGGAGAGGAAAA
This sequence comes from Aythya ferina, assembly GCF_964211825.1. Taxonomy (NCBI): domain Eukaryota; kingdom Metazoa; phylum Chordata; class Aves; order Anseriformes; family Anatidae; genus Aythya; species Aythya ferina. The sequence continues at coordinate 74,072,015 of NC_140297.1, read as the reverse complement.
GGGGAAGGGGGAAGAGGGAAGGAGGAAGGGGAAAGTTTAAAACTTTAAGTGACTAGTATAATTATGAGGATACTATGGAAGACAGATGTTCCAGTATGCGAACTATGGTATGTTTCAAATTGAAATTGAAGTGTTGTTTTTCAAAATCCCATACTTCCTCCATACACATAACTATACATAAATATTAAAAGTTACAATACTTTTGGTTTCTGTTTCAACTCTGATTTCTATTGTATCAGATAATGAAGAAGTGCCAACAAGAAAGATAATTTCAGTGTGAAAAGTTGAAGCAATTTGTTTGGAAAATGTCAGGAAAAAATTCAGAGCATTTTAACTTTTAAAACTTTCTATCATGTTTTTTGTTTTTTTGTTTTTTTTTTTTTTCCCAGCAAAATGAAATTTCAGTACAGTAAGAGCAGATTTTTTTTGAAGCATATTAACGAAAATTCATGCTTCAGTTATAACAATTCAATTTATCCTTGCCTTTCTATGTGTATGTGTAAGTTATGGTGAATTTTGGTATATTACAGTGACGTTTGTGAAAAAGAAATGCTGTTTCTAACTGGATGAAAGAAAAACACATTGATGAAGTAAAACGTATTGGTATACTACTTTTAGCTAGCTTGTCCAGAATCCAAGCTTCTGATAAATACATGTATGTACTTATGGTGCATCGATACTTTAAAAATACTATTCTTTGTGGATTGTTCTACTTATTTATACGTGATTTATTTTCAGAATAGGAGGGAAATGATGGTATAAACTACATGAAAATTTCAATTTCACATGTAACAATGATTAACTGTTAGGGTGACAGAGCACTGGAACAGGTTGCCCAGAGAGGCTGTGGAGTTTCCTTCTCTGGAGCTATTCAAAACCCTCCTGGATGCCATCCTGCACAAAGTGCTCTAGGTGGTCCTCCTCGGCAGGGGGGTTGGATAAGGTGATCTTCAGAGGTCCCTTCCAACCTCGGCCATTCTGGGATTCCATGTAATTGGTTTTATGGAATAAATACTAATAAAATAAATTTATATACAATAAGGTAACATTCTGGAAATCACTTCTGAGATCATCTGAGACTGTAGGAATCACAGACCATGGAAATAATGCTGTTCTGCTGATTGCCTATAAGAGCAAGTTAAATCTCTTTGTTTTAATAGCTGTTATATGTTTAAAATGTACCCCAAAACAGTATTTGATAATACTATGGTATATTTTCTTACTTGTTATAACATCCACTCAATTTAAGAGTCCAAAAACAAGTTACACTACAAATGTAGATTTTTGAAAATTTAATGTTGATGAAATTATTTCACATATTTGTTTATCACCTCTCTGGCAACATTTTTAATAATGCAGACTAGGATGCTGTTGTTTTTGTTTGTTGCAAGGGCACATGTCCTCAAGGACAACCAGCTTGTCCATGAGGACCCCCCAGATCCTTTTCTTGAAATCTGCCTTAAGGCTGGTCTGTCCACAACATGTACTGATGCTTAGGCTTATTCTTTCCCCAGTGCAAGACTTGACATTTCCCTTTACTGAGCTCTGTGAGTGTTCTGTCAGACTGTGATTAAAGAAATTAGTAGGAGTCCATTTACAGGCATCATCATGAGTGAAAAATGCACCATAATTGAAACTGAGCCCAGAGGGTTGACTGTTGCTCCCTTATTGTCATCTTTGCTTGTGCATGTATCATTGACTGAATGTTAAGAAAATAGAATTTTAGGGTTACTCAGTTTTAGTTTTCTCTGTCTACAATAGTAAAACCAATAAAGACTTATCTTTTACTTTACATACAAGTATTACATAAGTTACATTTATGAAGACAAGTGTGTGTGATTAATATGTGTCGAATGAGAAGGTATAGTTTTGGAATAGTTTTAAAAGGTAAGTGGTTTTATTTAGAAATGAACTTTTGTTAAAATGAAGGAATCTGTTGCTTCTTTAGTGGGGTATCAATTCTCATTAATAGTTCTATTAAGTAGATATTTAAACAATGATAATACATGAGAAAACACTGCATTTGAGCAATGTGCCTTACATTTATGAATGTTACATAAGTTAGATTAGTTATTAATATGCTATTATAGTTGTATAATATAGATTTTTTTTTCCTTATTCTGAAGCAAGTTGACTCATCTGGCATTGTTATATTTAAAATAAAATAATAATAATATAAAAAAAAAACAAACAATGGATCACTGTCAAGCATCTCCATATAGCGTTATGTAATTTTATTTATTATTTATTATTTGTTCACACACAGAAGGCAACCAATTGACTTTTAACCTTGAATATCAAATAAAGCCTGCTTATTTGGATTATAGAAAAGCTCTGTTTCTAGAAAATCTCCAATTCCCCCCCCTTTTTCCTGAAACAAATGGTTATGTCCAGCATTTTCCTTCACTAGAACAAGCTAATCCTGATTTTTCTTTGGTTTATTTTCTTTCCATCACAGGAGTCATCAGGACTGCCTTGCACAACATGGACAGGGAAGCCAGAGAGCATTATTCCGTTGTCATTCAAGCCAAAGATATGGCTGGGCAGGTTGGAGGGCTGTCAGGGTCAACAACTGTAAATATCACACTCACTGATGTCAACGACAATCCACCCAGGTTTCCTCAGAGTATGTACAATTTCAGCATATAATTGTTTTGAGAATCGCATTGATTTTCAGTGAAGTAATAAGCTGTTAATGAAATCAAATTAATATTCAAAATCACGGAGAGAATGCATCTCAGGAAATGTTTGAATTCACCAATATTTTTCAGTTTTATCATGTTTTCAGATGAAACACTGTTATGGCATAGGGGAAGTACTACAATCATTGAATATTTCATTACACTGAGTAATGGTGAGATGGGTGACAAAGGAAGACCGTTGTCATGTGGGGTTTATTCTCCAGTCCCTTTAGAATGTGTATATTGCAGTAACTGCACAATTTTGATCCCACAAGAGAATTATTTTGTTCTATGGTACAAAATAACAAAAGGTAACACATTCAGAGTTTAAATCTGTCATACATTTGGCTGCTTCCATACACATCTATCAATTCTTTTTCTTCTGTTTTTTTTTTTCCTCTATACCCTTGAAAACTTTTAAGATCATTTTTTACATTACAGATGATCTAAACCTAAACTGTTCACTGTTTTTGAGCTGCAGTGAAGTCTGCTTTTACCCTAGTTAAATGAATCATCAATGTTGATGTCAAACTGAATGTTCTCACATGCATATATGAAAAAGTACATGCTAGAGTACTCTTGTTAGAATATCGTAATGGGACCACTAATAGGAAGTTCATTTTTATCTAACTTACTGCGTGCACATTGATCTGACACAACAGCTGGAGCCCTATAGGAATTCTGAAATCAGTCAACAATTTAAGTCTTCTGGAATGAAATTGCATAGCTAAACTACTCTCTGCAGATTGGCTCAAGGCCACTAAGAATATTGTAATCTGGACTCAGACATTGCAGGAGCCCTTGTAGAACATAAAGGGCTACTAGCTATATGTATGTCTACTGGGAAATACATTAAGCCGTTTGAATGAGAAGATTTATAAACAATAGTAGAGATCACGAAGCTCCAGAGAAAAACAAAACTTCCTGGCAGCATGCATTATGTAAAATCTGGTCAAGCAGTAAGAAGGCTCATTAAAAGTACTGTAGGAATGAATATTTTTTTCTGTGCCTCACGCACAGAAAAGCCTTTTAAACCAAATTTTTAAATAATGTGTATTTGGTTTTGTGTTCCACAGAATAATCATTACATTCCTCACTCTATTTAATACTTCATAACTATTGAAAAGACAAAAGGTAAGGAATATCTTTGAACAAATACAACATCTAAAGCAGTTAAAGTACAAAAAATGTCCTAGGTTTCCTGCATACTCAGGGACAAATGGATCCTTATGTACCAGGTATCAAGAGCTGGTCCTTTTATTCTGTGTGAAAGGTTTTGGCAGGCTGACTAACTCACAGTTAGAAATGCACATTAGCACATATATTTCTTATTTGTATTAATATTTTCTCAGAAATGGAAGAAATATAAAATGTTCAGATTATTTTCTTCACATTTAAAGAGATTCTAAAAATTGCATAACATAACTTTGAAAACTATAAAACATCATTTCTCTTCTAATGAGAACTCTTTTTTTTGACAAAGCAAGGTTAAAAAAAAAAAGTTTTTTAACGTTATCATTTTTAACAAATTAATCCTGGAACATGTATTGCAGGGTACAAACATTTAATTTATCTTTCCTTATGTAAGACTACTATACCACAACTATGACTGTAACATTACTTTTTTACTTCTCTTCAGGAAGTGTAATTGAAGCCCTTTGCAAAATTACAGTAGCTATTATGTTAATGATACTGAATCAAAACACAGAGGATCAAAATCAGCCCATCCTACCATTGTGACTTATTGCAATAATACATGAGTATTTCAGCAATAAAAATAATGTCATTGCTTATTTTTCTTCTCCTTTCTTTGTATGCCATGCTTTTCAGTTAAATTTCTCTTCAATTTCCTTATTAGATGGGATGCTAAATGGGACTTACTGAGGTTTGTCACAGTCAGAATTGTGGCTTCAAGGGAAGTACTAACCAAAACTGCATATATCAAGTGTATAAGCCCTGAGACAGGCTGAGCCTCAGCTAAACTGCAGACTCTCTTTTGGTTAGTTTCCTTTTCTCTGTTACCATACTTGTGGGTTATGAACCTGACTCTTAACTGTATGAATACTTTATTTAAGAACAATCTGGGAAGCACATCTGATTGGTGCTTATTTTATTTGTTTTATTTAGAAATATGGTTTACCGCATATATTTAAAAGATCATATGTTTCTGGCTGCGGTAGATAAGTGTTCTTTGGAGATGCATATGGACTGAGGTATGCCAGGTTTGATCCCTGTAAAAAAAACACTTCAAAGAAGTAATTAGAACATAAAAATAGAGATTATAAATCTATCTGCTCATGTGAATTGATATTTTTTCTGTACTGACTCTAAATACATCCAACTTTCTTTTAAATAAATTACCAAAATAAGAGCTACATGTTCCAAAACACCAAAAAGACTCTGAAGAAGGTGAAGAAGAACATGAAACATTTCTGTATAAATGTATCAGTATGATGGTTGCAGTTCCTAAATAGAGGTGAATACATGGTAACAATAATCACTGAAATAAGATGCATAGCTGAAAAATTCTACTTGCAAAACACAGCAGTATGTCTCAGGAGTAGGCATAGTGAGTTCAGTAGGATCATAACCTGAAATCTCAAATACATTTTGCCTATCAACTACTTATTGCATCTTGTACAATACTGTGGTGTGTTTTTTTGTTTGTTTGTTTGTTTGTTTGTTTGTTTGTTTTGTCTGTTTTTGTTTTTGTTTTTGTTTTTGTTTTTCATCACTGCAGATTTCCCTTCTTTAGAGAGTCTAGTTAGAAATGAACTAGCCACATAATGTAAGCTGCCAAACAGTGCTCTGCAAGGGAAGATCTTTGCTTTTCAATAATCAGCATCTCTCATATCTTGTTGGTTTTACCACTGATGCATCCACTTGGCTGATAATTGAAGGCCCAAAGTTTATAGTCATAAATGTATTGCAGTAATCTGATAGAAAATGTTCCATCTACTGATGACACAGTGTTATCAGGCTTGAGTTACATAAGAATTTTCTGTATGCTTTTCTTCAATTAATTCTCTATGATCTTGTTTGAGATAAGTAGATTCTGCAAGTTTTGCTTTGTTTAGGACAAATAGATTCTGATTGCATCAAGATCAGCACACTAGACAGATGCTTCCACTGACATGTTTTGTACATCAAGGCTAATGATTGCAGTCTTCACAGTGTGTAGGAGATCCAGAGTTGCTGTGTTTAGAGTGGAGTTTTACAAGTAAAATGATACCCCATTTATTGATTTTGTTGTTTGGTACATCTACCTCATTTTTTTAGGATAAAGCAGAATTTAAATACAATTCATGGCTTAAAACATTTTTATGAAGCTTGATTGTTGAAACTTGATTGTTTCATGGCAGTGCATTGACATAACATGAAATTACATACATAAATAATTTGTTTGACCTCACTTTTTTAACATGTCATTTTATGAAAAGTACACAACCATGTTTAAGTAGGAATGTTATATGAAAGTACTCCAGTTACCTATGAAAAAGCAAGTGCTAGTAAAGTCTACACAGCATCTAATATCCAACTTTGTTCATATAACTCCATTGGCTAGTTAAATACAAATGTATTTACTGCTCAAATTCATTTCAGATTTATACTCCACTGTTATTTTCCATACCCTCCATTGTAGTCCCATGTAGTACCTGTGGTCCCGATACTTAACAATAGGCTGGCAGCTGGTTGACCACTTGGATGCTGCCAGATGAGATGACTGAAACTGAATTTTCTCTGATTTTCTCTTAGCAGTCTTTCTCCTCCAACCAGTAATTGTTAACAGTCCTATAGGGTCAGAATGTCATTGAGGCCTCAGTCCTTTTGTCAGGTCTGCATGAAATTGGACAGGGGTTACAAGTTAGTGAAGACTATTAAATTAAAGTGATCATAGAATCATAGAATATCCAGAATTGGAAGGGACCCACGAGGATCATCGAGTCCAGCTCCTGGCTACACACAGGAGCACACAACAATCAAACTGTCTGAGAGCATTGTACAAATGCTTCTTGAACTCCGTCAGGCTCAATTCTGTGGTCACTGCAATGGTGAGCTTGTTCCAGTGCCTGACCACCCTTTGGTGAAGAGCCTTTTCATAACATCCAGCCTGAACCTCCCTTGACACATGTCCATGCCATTCCCTTGGGTCCTTCCACAACACCCTTATATTTCTGTTCTTGAAAAGGTGTATTCCACCTGCATGTGCTAAATACAGCATTCTCTTTCTTCAGGACTGATGTTACTAATATATAAATTTTATTTTATCCTCATTTTTTCTCATTCCTGTGTTCCAGAGATGCGGTTTTTGAGTGTTGAGTGTCTGTTTCCAGGTGGTTCACAATCTAGGATATGTTTTTCTAAAGTTATAGTTTACATGTTTCTACAAGTTACATTCAAGAAGGTTTGAAGTCTTGAAATTACCAAATTTTTTTTTATATACATATGTTCCAAGTTCTCTAAAGAAATTCAGCTAATAATCATCATATCATATTATTATTATTATTGTTATTATTGTTATTATTGTTATTTTTATTATTATTTTTCAGCTGCAAGGTTTAGGTAGGACTATTCTTCTTTAAGAAGAATAAGAAGCAATTAAACAGAGTCAGGTTCAGAAACAGTTCTTTTTGTAAATAGACTCATGTAGAACAAGCCTGTTGTACATAATCAATTGACTAAAGGGCCATTATTAATGTCTCATTAAAAGATGAAATGAGTAGCAATCATTACATTACAGGGAAAATAATGTATTTTTAGGTGATAGGAAAATACAGCATAATACCTATATTATTTTCTTTTATGTTATATGCTATATTATTTTCTTTTACATGGCATCTTTTTAGTTCTGTTGTGTAAAATGAGTCATCATAATGAGATTTAAATAGACTGTTGTTAGAAAATATAAGGATTATTCACAGATAATTCCTTTTTGCTGTGTTAATATTAACATGTTAATATTAACATCATTAACATCTCTGTTAATATTGACAGTTTTCCTGCAAAGCTGAATTCTTGTCCAACATGCTAATCTCAGATAACATTAGACATAAAGATTAATCCATAACATTTTAGTATATTATTAAGACATCTTAAATAACAGGTTAACATTGATATTAAAAAAAAAAAAAAAAAAAAAAAAAAGACCTACAAATAATTACTTGTAACCTTGAAATTCTAGCTTTTAGTGCTGATGAGATGTAAACAATGTTTCAAGGAGGCTTTTGAAATTATGATGATACCTCCATAAATCAGATTTTTTTTTCTTTTCATAAAGAAAAAGGGTAGCAAGGTTTTCTTTTGTTAAAAATGTTCTTAGGATTGGGTTCCAGGTTGCTGCAAAAGCCTGGCAATGCAGTTGGAAGTGTACATTTGTATTAAAATTTGATATATTTGCGTAATAGACACATGGTGTAATTGTGGTGCTAATGAATATACTACTTCTCCCATATTCTAAAAGCTGGAGTTTCACACAATTTTTGTGTGCTCAGGTTCCAAAGTAATGAGCAGTGAGGGACAGTGTGAGTATGGCTGGAGTTAGTATCCTTACGTTTGCTGTTGCAGAGTCATCACGTTTGTCTCCAAGCCCCATGACCTTAATTGTTCTTTGTTTAGAAATAGCTCTGTAATATCAGCAACTGAATGTGCAGCAGATAGATAAGAACTAGGAAGCTTCCATTTCCAGAATATTAATTTATTTCTGACTGGCAGCTGGTAGACCATTTAAAGAGGAAAAACGCTTGTATTTTTCAACAGGCTTGTATTACCTGTTGCAGGTGTGTGACTTCAGTGTATTGGACCAAAAGATGACAGCTTTTAGTCTTAAACATAAGAGAAGTATGGTACTTTTTGATTTCCCAGAAGTGTTCAAGTCTCCAGCCTAACAAGATTGCTGATGCGAGGGCAACAGGCTGTTTAAGAGGCATCTAGCACCAAAAATGTCCTGGGACCAGTTTAAAGGGACAAACCTCAGTGATGAGCGATTTTCTAAAACTTCTCTTATGTTTTGTCTTTCTAACTTAGTAGAACTAAATATCAATCTATGATGTCCTTTAAGAGATGGATATTTGAGATGAATACAGTATTTAGTAAATTTATTTATTTAATCATTTATTTAATTAATTATTTGATTAACTTAACATTACTTAATGTTCATTAAGTACCTAAGAGAGTTAAGAGCTAAGAAATAAAGTATATGCATCAGATTACTTGCTTTCATAGACTGGACAAATATTGTGTAAAGTGATTTTCATCATTGCTTTCTTTTGTTTATTTGTGAGAAGATTAATATGTTCACGTATTTTCACAACATTTGAAGTTAAAGCTAAAAAATTGTTTCATTTATCATTGAAATCTGATGTTGAGTTGTAAAATGGCATTTGATCGCAGAATGAGTGTCATGATATTCTTTCTTGAGCAGGATATGTGTGATTCCTATAATCAGATTTTTACTGTAAATTTTAAAGGAAATAAGCATAATACTTTTCATGAGTATGTCAGAATGGGATTTAAAAACTCACCTTCAACAAGAATTCATGATAATAAGATTTAATCACACTTTTTGTTTTTTTTTAATGGAAATCAAATATAAAGAGAAGCTGGGAGGGGTAAAATATGTTTACATCAAAATCTGGCTAACTATTTGTGGCAAATATGTGTTCTGTGTAGTGAGCTTTAATGCCAACTATGTGTATCAACTTCACTTCTAAGGGTAGGATATGGAATCTGGCTGTATTTTTTATTTCACTTTATTGGGTATTGTCTAGAGGATTTTTATGTACAAGGTAGATTATTCATTATATGTGTCATACACCAAATTCAAACAAAATAATTTTGAAATATTCTGACTTTTTTTTTATCCCATAAGGTTTCCGAGTGAGGCAGTAATGGTTTGAAGGGTTGGGGGGGTTGTTGTTTACTGGGTAGAGAAATTAGAGTAGGACCATGCCATTTTAAGGGATATTCTTCATGCCTTTCTTTTCATGCCCTTTGCATGGTAAACCTCAACGGGAGTAGAATCCAGGCTCTGCTAATGACGGGAAAAACAAACAAACAAACAAATAAAAAAACCTCCACCACCACCGACAGAGCAACAAACCTAACAAGTACATCAGATATTTACTTATTTCTCTATTAATTCAGTATTATGCTAGTCCTCCTTTCCTTTGTAAGGTAATTCTTTCTGTTCCAGAGAGCATTATAATCTAGAAAAGTAATTCAAATTTATCAACAAAACGTATTAAGAAATACAGGGAATAACATGCTTGTTGAATTGCTTTATATACTGACATATTTCATTTTTTGGAGAGATTCAGACAGATAAATTGCTTTTCTGAGAGTAAAGCAGCACTATATGTTGCCTGTAGGCTAACTGAAATGGAAAGTAAATCATTCTACAAATCAATAAGTTGTTTCCGTACTGTAATAATAGATAAGCCATATAGTTTATTGAAAGAAAGATGAAGATCACTTACATGAATTTAAACAATGTTTCTGTTAGCATAGATTAAAGCCTTGTGAAGTGGTATTACTAGCCTGTACAGTACATTAACTGTAAAAGAGTATTAATTTACTCATTTCATGAGCCAAGTGAATGCATCCAAGTGAATGCTTATATAGAAACTGAGAATCGAATCAACCTCTACAGAATCTTGATCCATAAGTTACTGAACAGCCCCTCTAAGACAATGTAGAGCATCTCCAAGACTTTTAAAGTCCTGCTTTACAACAGCTGCTGGGAGACTGTGATTCTGGGAGTGTGGGAACAGTCTGTTCAACTCTGACAGATTTTATGAAACAGTTTTGGTACAGAGTGGTACGTGATCCTTAGCACTTATAAATCCCCAACAGGTTTTAGGGGATGAGACAGGCTCATAGCCTGTGATAAAGAATCATGAATTCATAGTATACCTATCCCACAATCCTTTTATTTTTAATGCCCTTTTAAATAGTTTGTTAATGCCCAAAGAAACATTAATTTGAGCCTTTAGTTGGTTCCTCTACTTTCCAGAAATAAAGTTTACAACTATTTAGTGTTTAGCAAACACAATTCCAATCTCTACATCTAGTGTAAGAAAATATCTATAATATATTTTATCTAACCTTCATGTTGCTGAATTTTATCTTCTTCTTTGTTTAAATTCTCATTTAAAGACATTTCTGACCTCATGATCTAGCCATTTTAGTTTTCAACAGTTTTCTTTGAATTGCATCCATTATAATTATTATTTATTTATTTATTAAAACATGTCAGTTCTTCAAATACTGACAGGTAAGTGATGAATGATTCTAAATATTTATTGTGCTTGAATGTTTAGCATTTCAGAGTGTTTGAAGTTGATATCAGTAATATGATTTTCTGAAACAGATGGCTAACACTTGGGGTGTGATTATGAAGCAAAGTGTAGTGTCATGACGGTATATTTAAGCTAGCTTGACAATTTGGAAGTCTCTAATTAGTTCACCCTATCATATGGGTTATAACACTTCCCATTCCTGAAGGGGCTTGGTTATGTAACATATTCCTTATGACCTCTGCATAACATAATCATTATGGCCTCACTCTTTTCCTTTTTAGAATGCATTAGTCAGAGCTAAAATGTCAAAAGACCACATTTCACATTCATTTTAACAATAAGTAAATTCCAGAATTAATCTCATCCCATCATTATAACTTTATGTATGAAACAAAGCAACCATCAGTGTGAAAGTGTCAGTTGATATCATTTGTAAACATGAAGCATTGCAGCAGAATTCAAGGAAGTGCATTTATTTCCAAATTAGTGAAGATGGCTTTTAGATATATACCAAAGATCTAACTATGCATTTTAATTGAATCAACTACTAAGCAACTTTCTTATTACATCAGACTTGGCATTTTCTTTCTTATATGGTAGATTTTATTTTTTATCTTGTTCTGTTGGATATTTCTTGTTTCCTTTGAGATTTCCTACCTGCTGCACGGTAACTTGTTTTTTCTTTTCAAAGTAAACCTCTCTCTCACAGAATCACAGAATCATCTAGGTTGGAGACCTCCAAGATCACTGAGTCCAACCTCTGGCCTAACACTAATACTAACAAGTCCTCCAGTAAACCATATCGCTAAGCTCTACATCTAAACGTCTTTTAAAGACCTCCAGGGATGGTGACTCCAACACTTCCCTGGGCAGCCTATTCCAATGCCTAACAACCCTTTCAGTAAAGAAGTTCTTTCTAATATCCAACCTAAAGCTCCCCTGGGCACGACTTTAGCCCATTCCCCCTCGTCCTGTCACCAGGCACGTGGGAGAATAGACCAACCCCCACCTCGCTACAGCCTCCTTTAAGATCTCCTCTTAGCCTCCTCTTTTCCAGACTGAACAGCTCCCTCAGGCACTCCTTGTAAGACTTGCTCTCCAGACCCCTCACCAGCTTCATTGCCCTTCTCTGGACTCACTCAAGCACCTCGATGCCTTTCTTGTAGAGAGGGGCCCAAAACTGAACACAGTACTCAAGTTGCGGCCTCACCAGAGCCAAGTACAGGGGGACTTTTTTTCTTTTTGGACAAATAATGTTTAGTGCATTCATGTATCCTTCTCACACTACTGTTTGTGTATTTGTATTATAGACTAGTTTTACAAAAACAATGGAAGACCTTAAATAGATTTAGGAACCACTGAACAAGGAATTAACAAATTATTAGTAAAATTGTCGATTCTCTATCAGGTGTCTGAAGTTAGTTTTATTTTATAGATACTATGCATTCCCTCTGCAATTGCAACTTATGTAGATTCATAGGTTTCTTCAATTCACTTGCCAAATAATGTGCTTTGTTTGTTTGTTTGTTTCTGCCATAACATGTGTTCAGTCTCAGAATTCCTCTTAAATCTTGCCTTTCTCTTTCTGTATGCTTATCAAGGGTGCGTCTGCTATCGTGCCAGGTTGTTTAAACCCAGCAACCTGTAACAACATGTTATCTTTTATATGGAACATATTCTGATCCACCCTCCTGCACTTCAGTGTTTCACTATTGCATTCACTATCACAGAATGCTTTAAGAAGAGAGAAAAAACTGTAGTTTCAGAAGATATATAGCAATTGATGTTTCTCTTTGTTTCTGTGTTGGAGTTTGGCCTGTGATATAAACTGTGATGTTATGCAGATTCTTAGGAGAGTCTTGAATGAGGGATGTTTGGTGTTCTTTTGGTACGTGTACACCATGTATGGTGCTGGTAGGTTTCTACACCAACATTACTGGAGAAAATGTCTTTGAGCTCTCTTACTGGCCTAGTTTCAGACAGAGTTAAATAATCAAGTTTGTTTGCTACTCTTTTCTCTTTGTAGCATCTTCCTATCCCCCAGGACATGTTGTACCTTTTAGGAGATTTTATCAAAAAGGAAACTGATAGTTAAGAAAATTATTAAAAATAAATAAATCATTTTATGTTGATTAATCTAACAGGTTATAAAAACACTGAAAGGAGTTCACACCTTTTATGGTCACAGTTCTGTAGTTCATTTATGTAGTTCATAGTGTAAAGGACACTATGTTAATTGTCCTTTACAATAGATACCAAGGAAAATATGTGTGTAAAGGGGGTGTTCTGCAACAACACCACCACAAACAACAAAAGCAATAATGGCAAAATAATAAGGATTAATTACTTTTTCAACTGACCAAATTTCAGAAAAACAAATAAGGAATATAACATACAGAGATTTTCCAGTTCAAAAGTGTTTGTTTGTCTACTCCTTTGATGGTAAGTTGCTGAAGATAAATATATTTTGCTTATAGAGAAGGTAAACTTTCTTAAATACTGGTGTGAAGTAAATTCCAGAGTTAATTTCTGTGTTATATGATGAGCAGCAAAAAAAAAAGGGCTGTGAAAACCTAAGTCCTGCATTAGGTAATCTGGATTTTGAATGAAGGCATCCAATGGAAGATGCAGTTTCCTTTTGGATTCTCTTGGGAGTATAAATATGTTCATAGGTTTGATTATTTGTCAGCTTTCCATATGAAGTAATGTCCCATTTTCATAGATATGTATTAGCACATAAAGGTTCTGTACTTTAGTTTGGCTAGAAAATGTCCAAGCTGTTTTTTTTTGTTTGTTTGTTTGTTTGTTTTTTGTCCCCTTCCCCCTCAGAACATTATCAACTTTATGTTCCTGAATCAGCTCAAGTTGGATCAGCAGTTGGCAAAATTAAGGCAAATGATGCAGACACTGGCTCAAATGCAGACATGAAGTACACAATTATAAATGGTGATGGTGCTGGAGTGTTCTCCATATCCACTGACAAAGAAACACGGGAAGGAATTCTTTCTCTGAAGAAGGTAAGCAATAGACATTGAAAGTTCCCAATGTAGATCATTAAAAATGTTATGATGAATGCTGTAATATTTGTCTTACTGTGTAAACCTACTGAAGTTTCTCCACACACTGGTTCCTGAGATAGAACCATAGAGTCATTTAGGTTGGAAAAGACCCTTCAGATCATCAGGTCCAACCATCACCTAACATTACAAGTCCACCACTAAACGACATCCCTAAGCACTGCATCCACTCGTCTCTTAAATACCTCCAGGGATAGCGATTCCACCGCCTCCCTGGACAGCCTGTTCCAATGCCTAACTGCTCTCTCTGAGAAGAAATTCTTTCCATATCCAATCTAAAACCTCCCTGGAACAACTTGAGGACGTTTCCTCACATCCTATTAAAACTTTGCAGAGAAGGCAGAGAGAAAACCAAAAAAAGACAGAAACATATCTTTTGTGCTTTTTTCAATGGTCACATCTAATATTTATTATAAACTAAACCTTACTGAATTGTTTATTAAAAGGTTTTCTTTTCTTTTTCTGATATTTTACTCACTCAATTTCTTTGAAAGAACTGAAATTTGGCTGAAAGTTATACTGTTGTTCCTGAATGAACAACAGAAAATATAGAAAGTAGAAAATTTACCTGTGGGAATGAATGTGTAGTTAGGTTTTCATAGACTTTTATTCCTTGAATTTCTTGCTAGCTGTCATCTACAGGTCTTTGGGTCAAATATCATGCACTGTATAATACGAACACTAACATACTTATAAAGACTCAAAACTTAACTTGGTTGAGCCATTACACAGTTACTACAGTTACCATTTATATGAATTCCCTACGTTTATACCAGTCTATTTAAGCTACTAATTATAAAGTGTTGCCATTTAAGTTCATTCTTAACTGAATTCCATACACAAATCTAATTCTACAGACAATTTTGTCTGTCTATTAATTCTTCTGAAATGAGTTCATAGCAAATGTTTCTTGAAAAAAATCTGTCAACTTATGCTAATATTCTACGGATAGATTAAAATTCACTTTTATAATAACCCAGGGAGTTGGGTTAGTATATTTAAGCAATTTTTTTTTTTCAAAACCTTTCCAACAAAAGGAGAAATCCTTTATTAATTTGCTTTTACATGAACTAACAAACATCAATTAGTAATTTCCACATGGCTTTATTGTTACTGACTTTTTAGGCATCAGTCTTGCTTTAAGAAATGACTTGTGCTTTAAAAAATGATGTAAGTGAATTTGCATTCATGTTTAGTTAACATGTATCCTGCACCTGACTGAAACTAGGAGGAATGAAAACCAGAATTGCTGAAAGAGGGAATGTGAGACAAGAGAATGCAAACAAAAACATAATAAAGAATGTGTTGGTTTTTGTTTTTTTTTGTGTGTGTTTGTGTGTGTGTGTGTGTGTTTTTTTCCACCTGAATAAATATGTATGTATGGAAAGCTTTATTTAAAATTTTAAAACAGATTTTGTTTTAAAAAAGGAAATGTGATTTTCATAATTTATAATGATTTAAAAAGTCATTCCTATCTTCCCAGTATCATTAAAAACTTTAATTCTATGTATTTCATAAAGGTGGGTTAATATCCCCCTTTTCCAACCATGTAAAAATAAACTCTGTCTTTTCTCTGCCAGTGAAGTTACTTCCTGGTGGCTTTGATGGAGGTGATGCCATAATCTCTTATTGTTTCCTCAAAATGAGCATTATTCTCTGTTTAAAAGTTCACCATGACTACTGTTCATTAAATACAATGTACACTTATATTAAGAACATGAAGAGGAAAGGAAGAATTGTCAACAAAACAAGGAAGTCCATACATCAAATGTATAAAATCACATTTATTAGTGTTCTTGGCAGACAAAATGGTTTGAGATAAATTTTCACTGTGTTTGAAATATGACAGAATGGTTTGTTCTCTTTCTATTACTTCTTTGGAAGAATGCATGGTAGGCACATCAGAAAAGTCAGAAGTAGCTGTTATTGTGTCTGAATATCTGAAGTCTTTCTGAAGACTGTCAGAAACCTTTTTAAAGCTTCTCTTTTTGAGGTTCTTATACAAAAATCAAACTTCTTAGTGCATCCATGCTAGGCTGATTAACATACTTTCAAAGTCTACAAATTGAAGGTACATTTCTATTTTCAATGTAAGCTGATCACAAACTTCCTATAATTTCCGTCTTTCTTTCTTTCTTTCTGCCCTTTGAAGCCACCCTTTCATTCGTAAAGATCCTTCTACACAGGGTAGATTACAAACTATCATGCAGGATTTCCTCTTTGCCTAATTCAGTTCCTTGTTTGATTGGGAGACTAGAGGAAAAGTGAACAAAATACCACAGTGAAAGCCATAACTTCCCTGGATTCTTCAGAGAATGACTGGTCAGCATGTTGCCCCATGTTGTGACTTCAGGGAAGAACTTTAGTGATGTCAAGATGTGATGTCTAGAACTTTACTGATGTCAAGTCTTCAAATATATTTCAATTCCTAGGAAAAATTGACTGAAAAATCTGTGTCTCTTCCATTTTGTATAATGAGGCTGCAAATGTTCGGGTAACAGCTATTCACTTCTCATGAAATTCTCCTATTCCTCATTGGAGTCTGATATTATAAACGGAAATTGCAGTACAATGAATAGCAGTTCTTTCCAGTTAGTCCTATAGTCTAGTTTACTTAAGCTACATTTAGTATTTTCAGTTATGCATGAAAATCAGAGTAACTGTTGGATACATACAGAAGATATGCAGGTAATAGTCATGGAAAGATATTGTTCTTTGGGAAAATAAGGAACATGAACAATTCTGTCTAGGCCTATCTGAAATCTAAATGTTCTGTTTTCTTTCCAAGAAAGAGTTTATGATCTTCAGCTTTGTTACAATTTTAAGTAAATACATAAATTATTATTTAGATTTCTCTATAAGAGTGGTGCCTCTGTATAGTTCAGAGTGGTGCTATAAGAGTATAGCTATACCTATAAGAGGTAGGTGACTGAAACTCAATGCTGCTGTGAGGTAAATGGAGGAGGTTTTACATGTGTGAATGTCTTTACAAGTCATATTTGAGTATTTAATTCTTCTGAAAAGAGCAAGGGTTCAGAACGGACATAGCCACATCTTTCACTTTGGTTATCTGGAGATAAATCAGTCCTTTCGTGAGGAGTGCTTCACAAAAGTCCTTTTTCTGATGGGGTGGTTGAAATAATTCCTTTGTAAATTCAAATTATTTTGCATTATCATTTTTATGTTAAAACGCTTACCAAATTACACTAGCTTAGGTATTTTAAAATGAGTTTATAATTAATAGATCAAAAAAGAAAACAAACAAACAAAAAAACCCAACAACAACAACAAAACTGCTACTGCTAAAGAGCTCACGTTTCCTGAAATAATAGATGAGTCTGTGAGCAAGTTTCTTAGCATAGCATTAAACAGGTTGTAAATGGGGGCCCAAATTGTTCTTCAAATATAAAATAAATGTCAGTTTTAATACATAAACAGTGTTTTAAGCAGAAGCCCAGAAAAATACGGTTCTGTAGATACAAGTTGCAACCAGATTTCAAATCTTGAATATTTTATCAGATATAAAATGAAAGAGAGTATAACAACAGGACTTATGAGTTGTTCTATGTGGAATATCAGATCTGACTTGCTTTGCTTGAAAATTTCTTCACTTATCCTCAGGAGAGAAGCAAAATAAAAAATAACACTAACTGTGATCCCCAGTAATAATAATCTGTAGCACAGTATGTGCAGCTTCTCAAAAAGTATCTGAAAATAATGTTGTTGGTTTTTTACCTCTGGGTATCACTGTACAGGAGAGTAAGCTCTTTTTCTTCTATGTCCCAGTATCTGCTTCTTTAGTTTGGAGAGGTTATGGGAAGAAAAAGAAAAAAAAAAAAAAAAAAAAAATGGCCTTAGGCTCTTTGGCTCTTTGAAATATCCTTTTATTTATTTATTTATTTATTTTCTTTTTTTTTCTTTTTCTTTTTTTTTTTTTTCTGGTTATCTGAATGGATTATTCTTTCATTTTTAGACAAACATATATTTATATATTGGTCACATCCAGTTGAGTAACTACACAACTGAAAACAACACTTCAGAGTCTGTGTTATGCTTCATGTGTTTTCTAAGAAATTAATCTTCCTAAACAATCAATCCAATTGTCATCAGTATAAATTTAAGTTCATTTTCCAAAAAGTTATCGTATTTAAAATTTCCCATCCTATTTTAAACTTGTTTAATCTTAGAATATGTATGCTGCAGATCAGTGTAAATTGTTATTAAGCATTTGCCCTGTTCATAGCAGAAATACTACATAAATAAACGAATGACATCTTAACTTACAGAATTACATAGAATATATAATTGTATAGAATATATAGAACTGTATTTATTAAGCATATTTTTGTGTGAATTGATTTAATAGGAGTAGTATTTTTAACTTGGATTTTCACAGTAATAAATTTATCGGGTAATGGTAAATTTCCATGCCTTTAATATTTTTATGTATATATTCAAGAAAGGAAGACAGAGAAAGAGGAAAAAAAAAGTCTCAGGCTAGTAGTGTTAAGAGAATTAATTAGTTTTCCTTCACTGCACAAAGGAGGATTTAAAGAAATATATAGCATAGGTAAATCCTGACCAACTGTATTGTTTATACATCATCAGTCAAATTTACTGTACATTTTATCTACAAAGTATGCACTGACATTAACAAATCACACATTTAGTACTTCATATTTCTTGCCTTAAGTACTACTTTTCCACTCTTGGAGTGATAGCAAATATGAGATTAGCCTTGGTTGAAGGCTTGAACACTTGTCTTGAGTTTTGTTTAGTCAGGCAGTTAGGTCCACACAGAACAATGTTAATTTTAATGAAGTTCTGTCATACCAGAATCTCTGCCTGTGGTGAATCATGATCTTGTGTGGCATTTGAAATTTGAAGATTCTTTTAGTGTTATGGCTATGTTCTGAGACTGTTGGAAACTTACTGGTAGTATATAGCTGTAAAAAATACTTGCTTTGCTAGCATAGTAATAAATATTACTATGTATCCTTTACATCCTTTATATCCTTTCTGGCTGAAGCCAGAAATTTGTAACCCAGAAATTTTTATTGAGGTGTTTATTATTATGTATGAGTACTTTTCCTCAAAATAGTGCATTTAAAGTGTAGCAATGTGAAAATTTGAAATCTATTCTATCACTTCCTGGAATGGCATATTTTTTGTGAAACTGATGAAAGATCAGTCAGCTGGTTTTGTATCCTCTCAAGTCTAATTGCTTCCCAGAAATTTTCTGAACTTTATGTAAGTGCAGTCAGACATGGTAAAACAAACAAACAAACAAACAAAAAAAAACAGGGATTCTTCTTGCTACTTCTGTACAGACAACTGTGGTCCAAATTTATGAACTTGGCTTTATTTTATGAAAAACCTACGCTGTCAGGCTTTTGTTCTGTTGGCCTTGTCTTAATCACTGCAATCAGACCCTACCATCAGTATAGTACAATTCTGGACTGAGGGACTGGCTCTACATGTAAAGTGTACATCCTGAGATTAGAGAAGCATTCTGAAGGCAGATAGTTCTTCATTTATACATTTATCATTCCGTAGGAGAAAAAAAATATCTGGTCTTTCAGTCTCTCAGGCTATATGTGTTTGACAACACATTGTATAATACAGCCTTTGTCATTGATTATTAGTTTTCAAATCAGTTTTAAGGTATTTAATTTATCTAATAGAACTGGTATTTTTTATAGCCATTTCCTCAAGAAGTGCTAATACAGTATATGGGAAAAGTAACTTCCCACGAAAAAGTCTCATTACACTGTCTATGAAAGGTGTAATTTTTTTTTAATGACAAAGAAGAAAGCAACCCAAAATAGTTGTGGTCCTGTAAATGTGGCCTACAGAAAAAATAATAAAAATAAAAAAATAAAAAAAAAAATTGATTACTTATGTATCTGCTGATGCAACCTTTGAAGTTAAATATCCTTTCAGCCACTTCTACTACATAACTATCTGACATTGAAAGAGTTGAGAGTTGGGTGTTTTGTCTTTTTGTCATATCTTGAATAAGACAGTATAATAGCATCCTAGCATAGAGTTAAAATAACACATCAAGACAGTAAATTAGCACACAATTGGACTTCTTTCCCATTCTGTTCTGTGAGCTCAGGATGGTTCTAACTATAGTAAGAGCTTGCAGAACTTACTGTTTCACACAAAGAGTTAAGGCTACTGACCAGTTTATGCTCCTGATTTTCATTGTAATTTCGATGTCAGAATCAGAAGGGTCATAGTAACAAATTCATGGCCATAAAACTTAAATTTAAGAGGATGTAACTATGAATTTAGTTTTCATGGACTGCAAGGCAATCATTTTTTTGCTTAGGGAGCCTGAATCATTACAGAGAAGGAAGACAGGTAGAAAACAAGGGAGATAAAATTTTCACATGTGTAAATAGAGAGATAGAAATGGAACTTCTAAGAAAGGAAGTGTCCACGCTGTGTGATACAAGAGCGAGACCATCTTCTACGTAGTAGAGAGGATAGGATTGCTAGGAGGAATCTATTTCTTTTAATAACAGGATAAGGCTAATGTGGCAATGATACTTCTGGTGGATGGCACAGCTGGGATTTTGCTTGCTATTGGGTTTTATTTGGACATTCAGAGAAGAATGTCATCCATAGAAGGCATATCCTGAGCTACAGACTTTCTTCCCATTTGTGACTGTATAACCCACATGCAGTGAGGCAGTACATAGTAAGACAGGCTGAAGAGTTGTCTCCCTTGTTGTGGCTGGTAAAAAGTTTAGAAGAAAATGGTCTAGACTATAGGCATACATCATGCATATGACTCTTTTTAGAAAAACACCCATTTAGGCTATCCTTACATGTTTAAATTTCTGTCTTGTTTGATAAATGAGTGTATTCATGCAGGGAGTTGCCTTTTTCAGTTGGGGATTTAAGAGAATAGATGCTCAAAAAATTTTATCATCCTTGTCACTGTCTATTAAATGTGTTAATTCAAGGTATTAATTTAATTTGGGACATGCTAGTCTACAACTTTTTAAATATTTAGCGATGACCAATAAAATTTGAAGGATGATAAAATTTAGAGATTACATTATCACAGGAGAAGAATCTGTCTTTCAGTTTCACCCCTGAGTTCTTCCAAAAGTGGCACCTTGCCTACAGTTCTTTTGGAGAAAAAAAAAAAAGAAAAAAAAATCATCTTACTCTTTCTACTTAAAATGTATGCCAGTGACTACCAGAATATCACAGTAACCTGAAGAAATGTAGTTTGCTACCAAATTAAAATGAAAAGATATAGTTAGCTACCAGGCTAAACTGAAACATGGAATGGTAATGACAAATGATAAATAATGATAAATCTTTTTTTCTGCCAACAGCCACTCAACTATGAAAAAAAGAAATCCTATACACTTAATATAGAAGGAGCAAATACTCACCTTGATTTCCGCTTTTCACACTTGGGACCATTCAAAGACGTAACAATGCTGAAGATCATAGTTGGAGATGTAGATGAACCTCCACTCTTCACTATGCCTTCGTATGTCATGGACGTTTATGAAAATGCGAAGATCGGGACTGCAGTTGGCACAGTAACTGCACAAGATCCTGACACTGCCAGCAGTTTAGTGAGGTATAGTAAGTGCAAGTTATACTGGATTTAATTGAATTCCACCAGCTGAATGTTCACTGAGATCTAGGATGTATGAAATGTGTTTTTGGCCACTTGCTGAGGTGATCGGCTCCTGGTCAGGCGCGTTCTGCAGCGGAGCGGGGGATTGGGCCAGGCAAGGCTAAATTTTCCAGCATCAAACCTACTTGAGGGAGCCGCCAGGACCCGGCAGCCCTCGTGAGGGAGGCTGACGAGGCGTAGGCGGAGCCAACAGCACCCCCTGCCCAGCCGTTCAAAAGCTGCCCCTAGGGAGCGCGGTGACCAGGGCGGGCAAACAGGGCGTGGCGCATCAGAAGGGAATGGCGCGGCAGTTCGCGCAGGCAGGGCGAGCAGGCAGGGCAGAGCGCTCTCCCCCACCCATACGAACACCTCCTTAACGACAGCCTCCCGTTAGCTAGGCTGCAATGGTCTCCACCAGGCACGGTGCGCTCTCCAGGAAGACGGTACACACCCAGACTAACTGCCTGTTCAAAAATGCAGCAGTTCAGGTCACTGGATGCGGGGAGTGCCTGAGCCTATTACTGCCATCGGTGGGAGGCAGGGACACCGTGTGTGTGAGGTGTGAGCAGGTGGATGACCTGGTCCGCATGGTGGCGGAGCTCAAGGGGGAGGTGGAGAAGTTGAGGGATATCAGGGAGTACGAGCGGGAGATAGACTGGTGGAGTAAGTCCCTGCAGGACCTCAAGGAGAGGTACCGGGGTGAGACACCCCAAATGGGGGTGGACCCCCTGCCCTGCTGCCATCAGGCAGAGGGAGGGGACCTGGGAGTTGAGGAGGAGTGGAGACAGGTCCCTGCTCGACATCGCAGGTGATGCCCTCCCCTTCCAGCCTCATTTTCCCAGGTGCCCTAACACAACAGGTTTGAGGCCCTGGAGCTTGAGAGACCAGTAGCTGAGGAAGAGGTAGCAAGTGTTCCCAGGAGGATGCCTAGGGTGAGGAAGTCGACTCCACGCCTCAGGACTGCCTTCATGAAGACAGAAAGAAGGGTGATCGTTGTGGGCGACTCCCTTCTCAGGGGAACAGAGTGCCCTATTTTTCGGCCTGACCCTACCCGTAGGGAAGTCTTCTGCCTCCCTGGGGCCAGGGTCAGGGACGTTGCCAGGAAGCTTCCAAACCTGGTTTGCCCCTCTGACTATTATCCTCTTTTGATAGTCCAGGCGGGCAGTGATGACATTGAAGAGAGAAGCCTCAAAGCTATCAAACGGGACTTTAGGGGGCTGGGGCGATTAGTGGAGGGAGCGGGAGTACAGGTGGTGCTTTCATCTATCCCTACGGTGGCAGGGAGGGGTACTGACAGGACACGAAAAGCCCACCTGATAAACACGTGGCTCCGGGGCTGGTGCCAGCCAGAAATCTTGTTTTTTTTGACCATGGGGCACTTTACTCGGCACCCAGCCTGATGGCCACAGACGGGTCCCTGTCTCTAAGGGGAAAACGGATCCTGGGCCAGGAGCTGGCGGGGCTCATTGAGAGGGCTTTAAAATAGGTAAGATGGGGGATGGGGCTGAAACAAGGCTTGTTGGGGCTGTGCCAGGGGGAACAATGGCAAGGCCAGGGGATAAGGCAATGGCCCAGCTGAAGTGCATCTACACCAATGTACACAGCATGGGTAACAAACAGGAGGAGCTGAAAGCCATCGTGCAGCAGGCAGGCTACGACTTGGTTGCCATCACGGAGACATGGTAGGACCAGTCTCATGACTGGAGTGCTGCAATGCCTGGCTATAAGCTCTTCAGAAGGGACAGGCAGCACAGAAGGGGTGGTGGTGTGGCTCTCTATATTAGAGAATCTTTTGATGTTGTGGAACTCGAGACTGGGAATGACAAGGTTGAGTCCCTTTGGGTTAGGATCGGCGGGAAGGCCAACAAGGCTAGCGTCCTGGTCTTGGTCTGTTATAGACCGCCGAACCAGGATGAGGAGACGGATGAGGAGTTCTACAGGCAGCTGACAGAAGTTGCGAAATCATCGGTGCTTGTTCTCATGGGGGACTTCAACATCCCTGACATATCCTAGAAGCACAACACAGCCCAGAGAAAGCAGTCTAGGAGGTTTCTGGAGAGCGTGGAAGATAGCTTCCTGACAGGCAGGTCCTGCTTGACGAACCTGATCTCCTTCTATGACAAGGTGATGTGCTGGGTGGATGAGGGAAAGGCTGTGGATGTGGTCTACCTTGACTTCAGTAAGGCTTTTGACACCATCTCCCACAGCATTCTCCTCAAGAAACTGGCTGCTCATGGCTTGGACTGGCGCACGCTTCGTTGGGTTAGAAACTGGCTGGATAGCCGGGCCCAAAGAGTCGTGGTGAATGGAGTCAAGTCCAGTTGGAGGCCAGTCACTAGTGGCGTTCCCCAGGGCTTGGTGCTGGGGCCAGTCCTCTTTAATATCTTCATCGATGATCTGGACGAGGGCATTGAGTGCACCCTCAGTAAGTTTGCAGATGACACCAAGCTATGCGCGTGTCCATCTGCTTGAGGGTAGGAAAGCTCTGCAGGAGGATCTGGATAGGCTGCACCGATGGGCTGAGGTCAACTGCATGAAGTTCAACAAGGCCAAGTGCCGGGTCCTGCACCTGGGGCACAATAACCCCAAGCAGAGCTACAGGCTGGGAGAGGAATGGTTGGAGAGCTGCCAGGCAAAGAAGGATGTGATGGTGGATAGTCGGCTGAATATGAGCCAGCAGTGTGCTCAGGTGGCCAAGGGGGCCAACAGCATCCTGGCTTGTATCAGGAACAGTGTGACCAGCAGGGCTAGGGAGGTGATCGTCCCCCTGTACTCAGCTCTGGTGAGGCCGCACCTCGAGTACTGTGTTCAGTTTTGGGCCCCTCGCTACAAGAAGGGCATCGAGGTGCTTGAGCGAGTCCAGAGAAGGGCGAGGAAGCTGGTGAGGGGTCTGGAGAACAAGTCCTACGAGGAGCGGCTGAGGGAGCTGGGCTTGCTCAGCCTGGAGAAGAGGACGCTCAGGGTGACCTTGTTGCTCTCTACAGGTATCTTAAAGGAGGCTGTAGCGATGTGGGGGTTGGCCTGTTCTCCCACGTGCCTGGTGACAGGACGAGGGGGAATGGGCTTAAGTTGCGCCAGGGGAGTTTTAGGTTGGATGTTAGGAAGAACTTCTTTACCGAAAGGGTTGTTAGACATTGGAACAGGCTGCCCAGGGAAGTGTTGGAGTCACCATCCCTGGAGGTCTTTAAAAGACGTTTAGATGTAGAGCTTAGGGATATGGTTTAATGGGGACTGCTAGTGTTAGTTCAGAGGTTGGACTCGATGATCTTGAGGTCTCTTCCAAGCTAGAAATTCTGTGATTCTGTGATTCTGTGAAATGATGTCTTTTAGTACATTCAAGAGAAAAAGAGGTTGGAATAGTGCTGTAATCAGCGTGTCGGGATTAGATTTAATAATATAATCTCAACCTTTCATTGTTTTGCACTGAAATTGTCATTTAGCCATCATTCTCAGCAAAGGTCTGTGTGTATTTCATCCTTTAGCAGCACCTCTCCAAACAACCCACTGAACGAGGACGGTATATGTTATCACATCTTGTGAAATGATGCACTTCAGTGGCCTGCTGCTAGTCAGCATTGTACTACTAGTTGTAAATCAGTTCTGAATCATAATGCTGTTTTCCCCCTGTCCTTCATGCACTATCCTGCTGGCCCTTTGCACACTTCCATCTCTTCAGATATGTCAGGTGCTTGTGCAAGAAAGGAACTGTTTTAGGTACTCCTTTCCTCACAGTGATGCAATATAATTATTGAAAAATTTTAATTGTGTAGGAAGTCATTTTCTAATATGTTTCATTTTTAGTAGGGTAATTAATGAAAAGAATAATGCACCACACTGATGTTGCTAAGGGTATGTCATGCTAACTCCAATTGCAAGGTCTAGGGCAAATAGAAGTGCTGAGAAGCAAGCTTTTAAAGCATCAGGTGCATCATTTGGAAACAAAACAAAACTGTAACATATTAGGAAGGAAGGATTTTGATATCCTTTTAATGAAATTTATTATTAAGAAAATAATCTCATTAAGGGGGAAAAAAAGAATGAAGAATTCTGTGTCGCTGCTTGGCTGAAATAGTTCATATAACAGCAGAACTGGCTTGGAAATAGGTCATGGTATGAACTAGAGAACTGAAATTAAACTGGTAATACCCCCCACAGCAAGCTTGAAAATGTATGCCAAAAATATGCATATGGATGTTAATCTAACTTCTTCTAAATTTAAGAGCATTTGGATTTAACCTTGACTGCCTTGGAACTAAGATGGGAATTCATTAGCAGTTTAGAAGAAGGTTTTCAGTTACATGTTTTCAGCTGTAATAGGATCCAGTGACATTTTTTACTGGCTTTATTTGCAGGATAAGTAATTTTCTAAACTGACATTCAGTGTGAGAATTTTGTAGAACAATACACAAATATTAGTTTTGAAGGTGATACTGGATTTGAAATGTTTCAGGACAAAAATCTTTATGAATACATGTATGATGCTGTTCCTTTTTGTGACAAAATGGTATAGCCTTTGTGGAAATCATATGAGGGTATATTTTGAAAACAGTATTTCAGAAGCTAATTGGGCATTTTTAGTCTCCCAACTGAGCTGAAATCTGCTGGGTATGTGTGATAGTCTTGGTAGGGTGAAACAGCTTTTGCAGAACAATGAAAGCATCAGTTTTTTATGGTTCTCTTGTGCTAATAGCCTAAGATTCAAAATGCTTAGTGTCAGACAATCAATATATACAATTTCTTAGTGGCAAGTTCTTGGCTTTGAAAAATTGATACTTTATTATTTATGTCCAAATTGTAACACAAATTAGAAAATGTCACTAAAAATAGCTGCCAAGTTCCTGTAGTTTTAATAATGCAATTCTGAAACAACAGCTAACACTGTCAGACAGATTAGCAGTTGTGGTAATTTGGAAGTAGAAAGAACAAGTGCAGATTTGACTAGTTCCCCCATAATTCAGCACATCTTTGGCCCTTATGAATTTTGTCAGTACAATGTAAGACAATAATGGTGACAGAAAAGCTGCAGCAGTTTGTACAATGCCTGGGAAGGACAGAAATAGATTTTCTGGGTGTAACAGGCAATAATTTGGATGTAGGGGGACTGGAAAGAAAAATATTTCCAAACATTTTGCTTTTCTTCTTGGCCCTTTTTTTTTTTTTCTTTTTTCCAAACAATGACCAATGCTTGGGGCCATTATACTGTATATACATATATACATTATATAGTATATACATCATATACTATATTATATGGATAATATACATTATCCATATTAGTCAAATAAATGAGGTGAAAAATTGCCCTTACCTTTGTCTGTCCTATTTTTTCCTCATTAGCATTTATTTTTGTACCTTTCCTTCCATCTCTCTCTGTTCCATTGGGGAAAAAAAAAAAGCTAGCAAAATATACTGAATCCTGGGTTTCTGAAAGGAATCAGCCTTCAGTTACATGTCAGGGGGGTTCTGCAAGGCCGTAGCAGCTCATGACATATCCATGACATATTACTGTATGTCACCAACCCTGGACCAAGCTGTCTGGCTGGTCTGAGTTGGTGCTCAGCTGGAGGCAGGGTGAAGGAGCAGCTCGGAGGAGGTGTTTTCTATCAGAAGAGTGCCTGCAGTGTACTTATGTCTTTCTGTGCTGGTTTGCAAGAGTCTCCTTCACTTTTAAGCCAAAGCCCTGATGAATTTGAAAGGTCATGTCTTTCCTTTATTTCTGCTTAATTCCAAACTCATTATGAAAAAACAAAGTGATTATAGAAATGAAAATAGGAAGATTTAATATGAGAAAGCACAAATCACATAATCTCCACAGAAGATGACTATAGATAGGACTTGTATAGCTGAAATGCATGGAGTGTTTTCTCAACTGAGTGGCTTGGATGCATTTTCAAATGCTGTGAATCTACAGGACAGCTAGGGAGCAACAATTTGCTTCACAGTTTTTCCTAATCCACTTCTGCATCCTTTCCACTTTATAAGGATGCTCATTGCTATGTGTGAGACCGATAAAGCATTAGACACACACAATTGCAACCATATCACTTCTTTATTGTCCAGCTGCTAGAAGAGATATGGTGCTGTGATTTATTCACTGTCCAACGAACTAACACTTTATTTTGGTGGACAGAATGATTCTTATAACTAGAATAATGTTGAGAGGAGTAGTTACAGTAATTAACAACGTTGAAGGGAAATCTTTTTAAAAACTAACTATTGAAGCTAAGCCCAAAAAATAAATAACAACCTGTCTCATTATCAGTTATGAAGAGACTGAAGACTTTTTTCTCCTTGTTTCCACACTGCGATTTCATCCCAGTAATTTTGGCTTGCTCCTGAACTGAGCAGTCTTCAGAGGGCACTGACTTGGTGCCAATACTTGTACTGTTGTTTAACTTTTTCAACCCCAGCAGAAGAGCCTCTGTAATAACAAATGTAGCTATTATTGGTTTCTTTTATTCAGACATAATTATCTGGTTGTCTGTTTAACAGACAACCAAGGATTTTTATTTTTATTTTTTGACAGACAACAAAAGGATTTTTCTTTTTAAGTGGATTTTTTTTTCTTCATAAATAGAAATGCATTTTTAGGGAAACTTTTTAAAATGCTATGTCTTGAAATATAAGATTATTATTCTATTGAAATATGAAAAGTAAACTTAATCATAGACAATATAAAAAAGGCAATATAAAACCTCCATAATGCATTAATTTTAAATATTTTTGAGTAGTTTGGAAAACAGTCATTTACTTATAAATTTGTCTTCTAAATCAGTTGAAAACATCATAAATTGTACTTCTTCCACAGGGAACACTCACTCATTGAAACATTTGTGAGAGTATAAACCCTTTTCATTGCATTTTGTCAAAGTACTATACTTCCATGCAGAAATATTTTGGATTTTGAAAAAAATCAGGGGTATATCTTACATAATATCTGACCAGCAAGTATGTGTTGAATGTTTCCAATCCATTTTAAAAGAATAGATAAAGACTAAACTCAATAATTATCATTTTATTTTATATATCATTAATTTTAAATCTCTCCATACTTAGATATGATCTTTTTTTCTTCCTTTAACCATACACAGAAGACTTTTGTGGACACTAGGCGTGGAAAGAGATTTTAATTGGCAGGATGCATATGTGTATTGGGAACAGCCCTAGGCTGCTAATATGGCCTCAGGGCTGCAGTTGTGCCTGTTGAAACCCTGCCATCTTCCTATAGGTGATATTTAGGTGGTGAAAGTCTAGCCACAACAAATGCTCACAATGTTCCTTGGAGCTTTCTGACTGCATCTGCTCTATTTTCAGTGGAAAGTTTTTCAGAAAAAATAACATTGCTGATATTTCCCAAGAGCCCTCCAAGTTAATGGGTCAAAAAAGACCAAAAGCATAGTTTGAAGACCCTGAAACTTCATATTAAATTCATATTAGTTTGATTAGTATCAGGCTGATACTGTCTCATGAGCAACTGAAAGTCCTTCTTAACATTGCATCCTGGTAAGTGTAGTTTGTGAGAAGTAAGTCATACTATTGTGGAAGCACTGTATTAATATATTGCTGTATTAATTATATCTTGCTGTATTAATATATTGAAATTCAAATCATTTTCATGTTAGACCCTAGCCACTCTGTAGCCTACCTTGCTATAATGAATTCTATTAGCTGGAACAGAAATTGATTAGCTATAGGAAAATGAAGTAGTCCTAGTGACTTCCTGAAAAATTAACTTATTTCTTGTATGCACTCTTGACACTGTTGCATAAAAAAGCAGTAAAACACAGAGGAAGAAAAACAAAACAAAACAAACAAACAAACAAACAAAAACATAAAAGTGTACATGGTTTTCTTTTACTGGAAACAAGTTTTTTTACTTCCAGGAAAAGCAGAACAAGCCAACCAACAATGAAACAACAAAAACAAAGTAGGAAACAAAAATAACCCATGTAAAGTCAGAAAAGCTCCCTCCCTCCCTCCCTCCTTCCCTCCTTCCCTCCATCAGACCAGTCATTTTGTGATAAGGTAGGGAAGAACAGAAGTACAGCCTCATCCCTGATTCTGGCTTCTCACTTTTCCTGTGACATTGCCTCATAATGGATGATGAATCATAGTGGCTACAATACATGTACTAAAGAGTATAAAATTTTGCTTTTCAGCTTCTTGATATCTAGAAGCTATAATGAATTCAAAGTTGCTTTACCCTAGTTTGATTTAATTTGACAGCCTTTTCTTCCCTTCTTTCAGATAGAATATTGAGAAATTAATGAATGACAGGTACATAGGATTATAACAATGTGATGTAGGAAATTGTTCTTCAAATCCTGCAGCAAGCAAAGGAATTTATTTTAATTTTCGCTGCACTGATAGTAGAAGACAGACATAAGTTCAATACTATTTGTCACCAGACATTTAGAAAGTCTGTTCATTTTCAGGAAATGTTATTTTGCAAGTAATCACCAATGTCAATGAAAGAACATACCAACAGAGTTTAATGTATTCCACTTATTATTTCTTAAAACTGTAAAGAAATAAAGCAGAGGATTTTGTTTATATACTAATTTTTGATGCAAAGTTTGTATTTACAGGAGGCAGAATAAAACCTAAAATTCTGATTCACCCATTCACACAAATTTTAATTATACAGATTCAGCCTATGAAGTGGAGGGAGGTGCTCTCTCAGCTGTGTGAGAGGGGGCTGGGGAGATTTAAAGTGAAAATTGCATTTTAAAATTTATTTTCCTCCTGTCATCTGAGATCAGTATTGGTTTCTATGCCAATCCCCCTCTACTGTCACTAGGAAGAGGCAATATGAATCATGTCCTGCTGGATAATACAAAAAGCACCTTCGCCTGGTTGCATTCACGTGTCTTACTTGTCATTTAGATGTTCTATAAATTAAATAAGGTCAGTTTCTTTTTATAAATCCTGTGCACAGGATGCTTTGTTAGTTGTACTTAGGGCAGCCTGCTGAGATCAGTGTCACTGTATAAAGAGACCATCCCTCCCTCGCATGCCTGAAGAAACATTTGCCTCGGATCCTGCCATCCCTGCACTTGTGGAGGCAAAGGCGGACATCTGTCCTCCTCTCTGCTCAGGCCCCCAAAGCGTCATGCTGCCATAACCCTGTGATCAACACCTACAAAGACACGCTAATATCTTCCCAGGGTATGTGAATGCCTCACAGCTAGCAGAGGGGAGATATACCCTCCTCCGTCTCACTTCCTTCTTCATTTGTTTGTTTTCTGTATTCCTTCAGTATTATTCTTCCACAAGGTCGTCTGTAATTCAAAATAGGAAAAGAATATCCTATTTTGAACAGCTGGAGTTAGAGCAGATATTTTCTCCAATTTCTTCTCTGATTCTGTCTGTCTTCACGGAGAGCAACCATTTTAAAACATTTCCATTCAGCATTGAGGTGGGAGATCTGTTGCCGACTTTTTCCCTGATTTCCCTCAAATTATTTTTGATTCTTGTCAAGCTATGTGTCCCAGACCTCCTACTTTCTCATTCAGTGGTGCTGTTGCCAAAAACAAATTCTCAAAACAAATTTGCCTAACAAAAAAGTCCATCTCTCTGTGAAGGAACTGGTAAGTTGTTCTGACAGCTTTTCTCACTAGGAAGCAACCAGTTCAGGATGGTGGTCAAAATCTCCCAGCAGTCAGAGCCACCTCCATCCCTTGCTTAAATCTGTGAGAAAAAAACTGAGAGAACATCCTTATACAGCGACTCTCAGAGCCTGATTTTTCATTCCAGGACATTTATGTTTCTATAACTTCCACTGGCTTCAGAATGCCTACAGTATTTCATAACATTCTTTTATGAAATAAAAGTATTAGTGTTAGTAGTTGGTCTTCATGTCTGAACAATCTCTGTGATGCAGTCTTTTGGTAGGGCCATTCACTTCCAATAAGTAGATATAAATCTATTGATCTTGTTTATATTCATTTTTGTCTTTAGCATGACCTAATAATAATAATAATAATAATAATAATAACAATAATAATAATAATAAGCCTGTAGAATACCATTATTTAGCTGGTAAACCTTTGGGAACAAAAAATAATTCTAATATAACATCAACTGCACTTTATTTCTTAGCAGCATTGGAATGTGAATGTTAATCTCTCTGAATAAAAATCAACTCTGATATAGCAGTTCTGCCATCAACACATGTACTAAAAATGCAGTTAGACAGTTGTAATCCTCTGAAGAGATTTGTAAAGTCAGGAAAAAAAAGAAAAACCTTTATCTTGCTTTGACTTCTGAATTATGCCTCTGCGGGTGTGGGATGTTCTTAGCCTACATTTGCTGGCAGAGTTAGCTAGGAAAGATGATCAGTGGTTTTAGCACATGTAGACATTGTCAGCTAGAAAAATATGGGCATAGAGAAATATCTCATTTTTTTCAAATGAACAGCATTCCCAGTTTCCAGTGTCCAAGGTGAGCAGTGTGCCAGCAGTGTTCAGGGGATGGGAATGAGAGCAGGAGCAGGAAGCCAACTTCTGTATGAAATGCAAACCAGAAGTGGCTTTGCCTGGAAGCAGCAGTTTGCAGCTTGCAACTCCCCCGCGCCGCCTGGGATCTGCTACCTCACTTTCCTGGGATGAGGAAGGAAGGCTCTGCCACATCTACTGAGCACAGATTTTGGTATGAGAGGTGAGCTGTGAGTCCCGTACAGGAGATGACAAGGTACAGCTGATGGATGTCAGCTGGCAGCCAGTGCCAGGGCTAACTCAGTCGGAGCAGCTTATTGAGTTCCTGCAAGCACGCTGAGAGGGACAGTATTCTCTTCAAAGTTAAGCTATGCCCATATATAATTGAAAAAAAAAAAAAAAAAAAAAAAAAGGGAAAAGGTGAAGAAGTGGTAAACAGAGGTAAACCTTCTCCGAGCTCTTTTCAAATATATTTCATTTTCACAACTGGAAAGCACAGTTGAAGCACAGTTCTCAGTAGCAGTATTCTGTGGAGCTCTGGAACATCTAATGTCTTCTTAATCTATTAGACACACTGCAGGGAGAAAATTGGTCACCTGCTGTTTTGGCAGACAACTACTGACTTGCACTTCATGATTGCTTTTCTCTCCTGGAGAAGTTTGTTTGAACTGCGGGGAAGTAGACTGTCCCTGGAAGGGAGACAGTGTGGTGCGAGACAGTCATGGCAACAGAATGTCTCCCCACCGCCTCATTTGGCTTCAAGGAGCATGAGCAGTGCTGCTGTCTGGAGGGAGACAGAAGACGAAAGGAAGGCATCAGAATCATGGAGCGTTTCTTATGGCTCTCCAGCTGGCCAAACACAGAGAGTTGCAGCTGATCAGTTCCCTCACTTTTCTTCCTGGTATACCCTTCTCACTCTGTAGTTGTTGCTTACATGTTCTTTTTTTTGATGTATTTCTGGGGAAAAAAATCTTCATCCTTTGAGTCTGACTATCTTTTTCTGAGGAAAGATACTTTGCTAAAATTTTTAACTAAATGGAACTTCTTATAATGGTATTTGATTTCTAATAGATGGCCTTTAGATGTGACTGATTGGTTTGGCAGAGTATTGTTTTTCCATGAACTTTTGTAGTAGGTTCTTTGTAATCAGCTTCTCTTAGAGAACTGGCTAATTATATATGTTACACACACACACACACACACATATATACATAACCAGTTCATATACATATATAAGTTGATACAGCAGCCCAAAAAAGTACCAAGAACTGTGAATTCAGATGGCTAAAATGTCGTTCTTGAATTTCTTTAGGATTAACAGTTTTGTAGACAGGGTGGAAATTTGTAAAGGAGTTCTTTTTTTTGCAGTTGTTGAATGTAATAATTAATATAGCATAATGGCAGGCTATGTTATAGACTAGTTTAATGACAAAATCAACAAAACAAAAAAGAAGTCAAAAGCTCAAAACACTGTTTACAATCTCAAATTCAAGGCTTACTTTTAAACATAACAAATGGAGAGAGAGAGATTGGAATTGTGACAAACTGACTATAGCACTTGTTTATCTTACTTGTATGTTAATCAGCACCATACTGATTTTAATAGTATTTCAAGACTGAATAATTCAGGGAGCGAGATTCTGAAAATGTTTATGAGTTTTAACTCAGAAGCCATTCTAAAAGGTTTAGAGATCATAATTGTTATTAAACTCCTTTAGCGTCTTTTAAACCCTTATCCATGTTCAAGCACTCTCTGTGTTATTAGCAACTGACTACATGTACGTCAATAATGCAAACTGTTTTATATGTTGAGAGTGCCTAAGGCCCGTCTTGCATATAAATTTCTCTTTGTTTCCTAATTGGTGCAAATACTTCTAGTTTTCAATAAAAATGGTGGTAATATCTGTCACCACTGAACCACTGCTTCTCTAAAAGCCAGGAAGAGTAAAGTCACAGGAGCTAGGGGAGTTGGTCAGAAGTAGGAACAAGGACATGCATGGAAGCCAGTAATGCTCTTCCATTGAGTGACTCCAACTAATAAAAAGGTGGTACATGTTGCATTTCCTTCCCAGTGCTAGCAGGAATGAGTTTTGATATTTAATTTCCTTCAGACTCTCTTTAAGTAGTGTGACTAATAGGTTTTCTATATTTGTAATCCTTTTTAATGTAATTTCTTTAAGATTGTTTTCTGTAGCTGGTTTGGAAGTAAACAGTTTATGGAGAGTTGTTTACCTAAGCATGTCTTGTTACTAAGTCTCATTATTTACATCTGCCATGCAACTCAGATGTGCTAAGTTAATAGTTAAAAGTATGCTATTTCATACAGCATTGTCACGAGTAAATGTCTGTAAATAAATATCTGCAGTGAATATTATAAATTCATATTTTAAATGAATGCATTCTAAATGGGTAAGAAGAAACTGTCAGTTGAATTAAGGTGAAAATTTACTTCTGAAATAACTATTTGAAATTTTAAATTTGCACTACAGCTCTTACCAATCTAAAAAAAAAAAGATACTGAAAGAGGTGGTAGGAAAGGTAGGAGAGGAAAGGTGTGACTGGCTTTGTCGCCACTCTTATTTAACTGAAGATAATTTTTTAACTAGATCAAATAAATTCAGAATTTTTTAACTAGATCAAATAAATTCAGAAACCAAAGTAAAGCATCATTGGCTTGGGACTATGGTGTATTTATGGATATATCTGGTGTCAATTCTCATCCTTTTTATGGTTTAACCTGGAAAGCAGCAAAGTACCACATAGCCATTCACTTACTCTCCCCACGCAGCAGAATAAAGGAAAATATCAGGGGACCAAAAAAAGAAAAAAAATATATAAATAAATAAAATAAAACTTGTGGGTTAAGATAAAGACAGCATAATAGGAAAGAAAAGGGGAAAAAATACACGAAGCAAGTGATGCACAATGCAATTGCTCACCAACCACTGACCAATGCCCAGTCAGTCTCTAAATAGTAGCCAACCACCCCCCACCCCACCCCCAATTTTACAGTTCAGTGTGATGCTGTAGGGTATGAGACACTCCTTTGGCCAACCTGGGCCAGCTGTCCTGGCTGTGTCCCCTCCCAGCTCCTGGGGCACCCCCATCCTCCTCCTGGCAGGGCAGCATGAAGAGCAGAAAAGGTCTTGGCTCCTTCCACTGCTCTGCAACAACTAAAACATCAGTGTGTTATCAGCGTTATTCTCATCCTAAGTCCAAAACGCAGCACCATACTAGACATTAGGAAGAAAATTAAATCTATTCCAACCAAATCCAGGACATCATTTAGATAAATTAGTAGCTAATATTTATAAAGCCTAAAATGCTAAGTGCTTCATAAATGCAATGAAACTTCTTCTAAATGTCCCCTTACGTGTGACAAGAATGAGTAGCTCTACCAAGGGAGTGTCTTGAACAACATATTTTTAGGGCATTTGGCAGCAGTGCTTTAGACTAACATTCTCAGTTCTTTTGCTCTTCATGAAAGTCTTCTGTAACTTGTTTCACTCAGACATTCGTGAAGGTTGGGACCCCAGCAATGCAAATGTTTGCTTTAGATATGATGCAAAAAGCAATTTTAAGGAAGAATCTGTAATAATGGGGAGAATTAAATACCATAATGATGGGAAAGCGTAAGACAGGGACACCGTTGTATTTATACATGAACAAGAAAAATTCTATTGAGTTCTGGATGGTTCATTATGCTGTAATGATATATAAAATTTTGGACATGAAGAGGAAGTGCTACTGTGGATAAATTAGAAATTATTTTTTTTTCTAATATCACTGTAAATGAAAGCGTTAGTACAGTGAATCACCTCAGGATTACTTTATTTCCATGAATGATATAGAAAATACAATTGAAATTATTTATCCAACACTGAGTCCTTTAAACAGAGAACTTTCATCTTCTATAGAATACATTTAAATACGTGATTTAGAAAAAAAAAATGTTAATATTTCAAAGCTAAGACAATCTTTTATTATATGTCTATGAAAATGAAGTATTAGGTAGTCACAATTCATAACAGAGTCAAGCTTCATTTTTTCTACACAAGCTTCATACTTTGGAAACATAATTGTCTTTTTGGGTCTCTTTACTCATGGAGGGAAAGGTAGTAATTTGTTATGATTATGAATCACACATGCACAAAAGAAGCTGTGTATTCCTATGGCTTTATTGGCTTTATTTTTTATTTTTTATTTTTTTTCTCATTTAAGCCCAATTTTAAATTACGTCTATTTTTAAACTTCTGTCTGCAAATACTAAATAGCCCTATTTTTTTATGGTTCTATGGTTAGCACAATACTGGCTGAGTAGTCGCTGTGGCTGGTGGTAGTAAGTAAACAATGTCCACAGTAATAAATGTTTGAAGGAACAAGACTCATGTATTATAAATTGTTTTGAAATAGCACTACATACTCCATAAGAATAGGTTAGTGAAGCTTTTTTTTATTTTTTTATTTTTAGCAAATAGTTCTTGTCATTATCAGGAGACCTCTAGAGTCAAGAAGAACAAGGCTGTGGAAGGAGAGAAGGAATTACATTTTATCACTGCATGCCTGATAGTGAGCTGTACCAGTAAAGGGTCCTGTTAAGGTCTCCAAGAAAATGATCTGAGAGACAATTATGCTTCCTATCCTTCTTCTGTCAGCATTCCAGCTCATCACATAAAAGACGTTTGTGTATATGGGTGCTGTCCATCTTGCCCAACACAACCAGTTGTTCATTATTTCTGCCTTAATTGCAGTACAGTCAATATGTTCTGTGCTCCATTTTACAGGTTTCTTACATTGCCAAGCATAAGGTATAAGGCATGGAGGGATTTCTCCAGATCTTCTGTACAAACTTCAAATCATCAAACTCTGCTCTGTGCCAAGCATGGCAGCTTTGTGGAGTTAGAGGTGGATTCCATTCTTGCTCCAAAGTTCCTTTGTAGTTAAAGGTAGGGCTGTCTGTGTGCACAGGATACATGACTTCACTGGTATTGGACCAATCCTTCAAAACATTTCCATGACAAGTAACTGTGTGGAGAACCTGAAAATCCTGCTTGGAGTTGATCAGATCTGCACAGTTCTTCATGACAGACTAAGACCAGCAGAAGCACTGCAAAAATCAGTTGTTCTGAAATTGAAAAGCAAATTCTGAATCTCAAAAAAGGTGTGGGTAGCTTGGACCAATACTGCCACATAAAATAATGCCAACAGGATAGTTGTGAGGGCCTTTTGATTTGGTTTGCGGTGGGTCCACAGAGGATTCACTCACTGAAGCGACCAGCTCTGGCACCTACCAGTTTGATGCCAGTGTCAGCAACAGATGCCCAAGGCCTTGAGAAGGGTCACAGGTCAGTGGTAACCTGAAGAGCAGCGCAGAGGAATTCCAGCCACTCTAGCCAGTGAGTCAGCATCACTGGGAGCCCAACTTAAATGTCTCTATGCCCTTCCTTAAAAGTGGTTACCCTTTCTCTTACATATTCAAGATCTTGTCAGTCTGCTTTCAATATGGAGATATTTTGAGTCTTTTATCTTTCTGAAAAATTCATTTGCCATCTTGCCCATCCAAAGTGTCATTACTGAGCACTTGTGGTGTATTTTGGGATGAGGTAATCTCAGGTACTGGTTGGTAATGAATCTGAATGTTCTGAATGTCAGAACATATTGCTCCTGATGGTAGCTCAGATAAGAGACAGTGAATTAAATTCTTGTTCCGGAGGAAAATAAAGGTCTGTCATTCCTCAGACCACTCCCACAGTCATTATGGGAACTGTTTCACTCTTCTGGATGTTGAGAGGATCAAAAGAGGCAAGAAAGAAAGATTTTCTAGCCTGTTTTTGACTGCTCTGATTTCCAGTACTTGATCTACATTTTTTTAATTCTTGAAAATACAAGAAGCATGAAAAGAAAATCTTGAGTGCCACAACCCAAACTAGCATATTGTAAGGTAGATGTAAAATGCTTCTTTCTGCTCAAAGAGGGGAGTTCACATTCTCTCTAGTAAAGAAAATCTAACCTAAGTCATCATATCCTAGATGTTTTTTCCACTGAGTGTCCAATGCTTGGAATGGATAAGGTGATTCACTTAAATTGATGCCTCCTCTAGTGCTTTATTTCCTTGGCACAAGACGTACCTTATTGTATTGTATCGTTCAACTAAATGTTTACTTGCTTGTTTGTTTTTCTTTTCCACAAATAGTCTAAATAAGTACATTATGAGAGAAATAAAACGAAAGTAATTTTTGTTATTTTTTTATTTTTTTTAGTTTGGCAGCCTTTATGCACACCACTCTATTTATTAGCTCGTAATTACACTATTGGTGATGTAGAAATAAGTGTAATTGGATGGGACAAATAAATAATTTTCACCTTTATATAGCTTCCATATATTAAAATCTTCACAGAATGAAAGCAGGGTTGGCACATTTTCAAGAAAAACAATTATGGTATATAAAAAGCTCTGTCTTCTTCCTTATTTTTTTCCTCAAGCCTAAAGCTAGTAGAGAAGGTTTGATAGGAGTCTGTAACTGATTCATTTGTTAAAAGCTATTGTAAATGATTCAGGCTTTGAGAAAAAAATGTCTTGTCAAAGTGCTCAGAAGCCAAGAGAGTTAAGTTGCTGCTTAGTTCTGCTTCTAGGCTAATGACAACAGCAGCTTTGGGAATCACCTGTTTCTGTTTCTAGTCTCTGTAAGGTGAATGTTCAAAGTGGCTTATGTCATTATGTCGTCAACTTCATGTGAAAGAGACATGCTTCAAAACAGGTACTGGGACTGAGCACACTGCTTAAGCAGAACAATAATATTTGTCTATTTTCTTTTCTGCCTTTCCATTTTATGTGTTTTAGTCAGAGTAAATGTATATAGTATCTTACTTTTGACAGAAATGTGTACTGCTGTCTAAAATATCACCTGTTAGCAATTTATATCTTTCTGACTTGAAGTGGAAATCTTGTTATGTATCAAAACATCAAATAACATTATGAAAGAAATGAAAAGCAGTATTACTTTGGTTGCCTCCATAACACAGATTTTTTCTTTTTTTTTTTTTTTTTTTTTTTTTTCTTTTTTTTTTTTTTTTCCCCCTAAAATTTCTGTGATTTTTACAAGATCAAAAGTAATATTTCAGGCTGGTGGCCAATCACTAATGGAGTTCCCCAGGTGTCCACTTTAGGGGCAGTTCTCTTTGATGTTTTCAAATATGACTTGGATGTAGGACTTGAAGGTGTTTTGAATAAGTTTGTAGATGATACTAAATTAGGAGGAGCTGTTGACTCCCTTGAGGGCAGAGAAGCCTTGCAAAGAGATCTTGACAAACTGGAGGGATGGGCAATCACCAGCCACATGAAGTTCAACAAGAACAAGTACCAGATTCTGCACCCAGGAAGGGGCAATTCTGGCTATACATACAGACTGTGGGATGAGAGGTTGGAGAGCAGCCCCACAAGAAAGGGATCTGTGGGTTCTGGTTGACAACAAGTTGAAAGAGAGCCAACAGAGTGCCCTGGCAGCCAAAAGGGCAACCCATGTCCTAGGGTGCATCAGGAACAGCACTGCAAGCTGGTCTAGGGAAGGGATTGTTCTGCTCTGCTCTGCTCTGGTACAGCCTCACCTCAAGCACTGTGTGCAGTTTTGGGTGCCACAATATAAGAAGATGGTGAAGGGTCTAGAGGGGAAGATGTCTGAGAGGTGGCTGAGATCACTTGGTTTGTTCAGCCCAGAGCAGAGCAGATTGAGGGGAGGCCTCATGGCATCCTGTAGCCTCCCCACAAGGGGCAGGCACTGAGCTTTGCTCTCTAGGGATAGTGACAGGACCTGAGCGAATGGCATGGAGCTGCCACAGGGGAGGTTCAGGCTGGGTGTTAGGGAAAGGTTCTTCACCTAGTTGGTGGCCAGGCACTAGAACAGGCTTCCCAGGGAAGTGATTGTGGCACCAAGCCTGATGGAATTCAAGAAGCATTTGGGCAATGCTCTCAGACATAGCATTTGTTTTTTTGGGTGGTGCTGTGTGTAGGAATTGGAACTGTGGGTCCTTTCCAACTCAGGATATTCTATGATTTTATGATTCTTATGCAGCTTTCAGTGACTTTGGATGATACTTGTTACAATGTGTATGTATTTACTATTTTATTTCTTCTTAGATATTTCATTGATCATAACACAGAAGAAGATAGGTATTTCACCATTGATGCTAATACTGGGACCATTAAGACTGCCAAGATCTTTGACAGAGAGGAAACACCTTGGTACAACATCACAGTGGCTGCTTCTGAGATAGGTAAAGAACGTATGTGGTACATAGTATTAAAAAAAAAAAAAAAAAAAAAAAGCCTATGTGATTCCACCTATGTAAATTTATCATGTTTTTCTTTATGTGGTAGAAGGATGCCTTTTTACCCAGGAACAGTTCCAGGCAGTCAGTGGCCTAAAATGAACAGTTTGTCCTATTTGTTTATCATACTTTTATATATCCTAGAAGACAACACTGTATAGCATTGTTTGAGAAATTCATCCTTTCTTATCTACGATTAATTGTTGGTAAATATGCCAATATTAATTCATTTATATCGATCAGGTGTCTAGCAGTTGCTGATTGACAAGTTGAATGTCTGGCTTTTTACTATGCAAATTTTCAAGTAAAGATACAATAAATACTTGCCTATGCATTCGAAAGGCCTCAAAGTCTGATGAATTTCCATTGCCTCAGACAACCCCTTTAACAGTCAAAAAATGTCTATGTAGTCCCAGACAGACATTTTTATATGAGGTAGGGACAATTTTTAAGAAATGAAGAATTCTGGAAACTTTTTTATTACAGAGTCCTTACTTAGACACAGTCAAAGTTTTAGAGGTTAAAAAAAAATGAAAATCAACTAACTAAATGGAAAAAAAAAGAATCCCATGTTGGATCAATAAATTCAGTCTTGCTGAGTACTCTCAGTGATGCCATCATTCAGTGGAAAGGGATTTTGATCAAAATTTGTAACTTTTATTTTATTTTATTTTATTTTATTTTATTTTATTTTATTTTATTTTATTTTATTTTATTTTATTCCAGCATTGTCAGATGACACTTTACAGGTTTTACTTATAACAAGTGCCAGTGACATAAGTGAGATCCCTTTGCTTTCATCTGTTTCATTTCCAGGTTAAAACATAATCTATTTTTTGCCATTACATTGCTAGCACATACTACAGAATTAATAGCATGTACGTGTTTTATAAGGACAACAAATTGTTTTTGATTATTGCACTTGCTGTTGCAACTGAGTTTACATTTTGAAATAAGTAAATTTCTATAGTAAATAGTGAAATCTAGAGTTTTATGGTTAGCCATTTGCAAAAGGTAACCACTGCACTTCAGTGTGCTTGACAGTGTGTTTGTATATCTGTTATTTCAGTGCAGCATGAAATTAAATATAATTTAGGCCTAATCATAAGCAGGTGCATAATAAGTGGTAGTTTTAATTAAGATTTAAAAGCCACATTGGGACATACTAAAAAAAGGCACAGTCACTAGGCTTTTTTGGAAAACATCCAAGTATGATTGTTTTGCAGAAATAAATCTCAATAGCATTAAACTGAAATGTAGCTTTCTGCATTAGTTATTTCATATAGTCAAGTGATTGGTAGTTCACATACCGTGCTGAGAAAGGTTATATTTATATGTAAAAGAAAATTGTATGAATAATGAGGATGAAATACTTCTTTTTTTTTTTTTTTTTTTTTTTTTTTTCTTTCCTAAGGCAGACTGCTTAGAATTCCCCATTCAAGGTGTTACTTGTTACACAAATACACAGGTCTTGCTTTTTCCCCTGTGTTGCATTTGTTACTGTTACAGTTGGCGTTGGGAAGATAAGTAAATATATGACATCAACTTGAATAACAATTCATTTATGAAAAATGGAAGAGAGAACAGTGAGGAAGAGATAGACAGCAGACAGGTGACAAGCAGCCTAAAAGCAGACAGCTTTTCTTTGTGTCTACTTCTTTGCCCATTTTCTTACATACACTAAATTGAAAATTATAACACTGCTATAGTCTTCCAAATCCATTATAGAAACAATAATTGTATCTACATTTTGTGCATACAGAATGAAGGCCAGAACTCTTAAGTACTATCTATTGCATAGCTACAGCCTTTTATGGCTTTCATTTTCAAGTCCATGCACAAGGCATGGCAGAACTAAGACTGAAGCTGAAAAATAGGTGGAGCACTATGACCAAAATGTGTTTTAGGTGTGAGAGTGGTATTCTTCAAATTCACCTGGTGTTGAAGAAGGCATTTGTAGCTTTTGCCCAGAGAAGTTTTGGATGCCCCATCCCTGGAGGTATTCAAGACTAGGCTGGACAAGGCCCTGAGCAACCTGATCCAGTGGGGGGCATCCCTGTCCATGGAACTGGGTGATTTTTATGGTCCCTTCCAACCCAAGCCATTCTATGATTCTGACACGATTTGCTTAACCAGGACCACCACAGAATCTGCAAAGCCCAGAATGTACTGTTTCAAAAATAAGAGGTGTTCTGTGGAAAAAAAGTTATCGTTAGGCATAGGAATAGGTTGTCCAGGGAAGTGGTTGAGTCACCATCCCTGGAAGTCTTTAAAAGACGTTTAGATGTAGAGCTTAGTGATATGGTTTACTGGAGGACTTGTTAGTGTTGGGTCAGAAGTTGGACTAGATGATCTTGGAGGTCTCCTCCAACCTAATGATTCTGTGATTCTGTTATAATTAGTTTCTTGAAGTGTTTTCCTCTTTACTTAGCACCACACATTAGTGACAGAATTCTGTTTCTACTGATCATACTTCTAGTTATCCTGCTTCTTTTATACAAAGAAAATTTAGAAGCAACATCATATTTCTAGATTCAAATTTATGATATCTACATGATTCACCCATATTGTTTCTGAACTCTTCCTAAAAAGTTTACTTTCACAATTAGTTTCAGTGTGTCATGTACACGCAGCATTGATCGAATGTCCCCTGTGAAATCAGTGGAAGCTGCACCACTTTCCTCTGTGGAAATAATGTTGACGTAATGATCAGTGATTTTTCTGTTTGCATAGACAGGGCCCAAAGCACAGCAGTGTTCACTGCTGGGAGAATGGGACAATCCTTTTTCTCTTTGACATGCACTGTTCTTCAACAGCAGCATACAGTGAATGGAAGCAGTGGGATTTTGCTGTCCAGAGCATGCCATTGAAGCTGTTCCTTCTGTTGTTTCAGTACTAGCACTTCCTGAAAACTCCTTGTGGCATTAGGGAATAAGAAAGATATTAAAATAATACTGTGTTTTATATTGAAGGAACTACAGACTGTTTGGGGTGTGGGGAAGGATTGAAAGTTGTTGGTAATAGGATTTAAGAATACAGTTTCACTTAGAATTATTCACATTTCATTAGCTTGTTAGAATTCTCTGAAAGAGTTTATAAAGCAGTTTTTGAAAAAGGGAGGGGATACGATTTACTGGGCTCTGTTAAAGGCTTTTGATCAACTCTTTGCCAAGAGTAATGGAAATAAGAAAACACAGAGCAAGGATGAGATATTTTGAGGAATGATGTGCAATCCATCAATTAGAAGTCTTTGTAATTGTATTCTATGTAAAATGAGCAACAAGTTATTAAGTGAGATTCACAAGTAATGCCTCTACTAAAATTTAAGGAAGACTTTGAGAAGCTCACATAAGAAAAAGGCATTGAATTATGGGATAGATAAATGAACAGTGAGGTAGATTGAAAACTGTCTGAAATGGCAGGCACAAAGGGTACTGATCAGGAGCCAATACTGGATGCAGTACTGTTTAATCTCTTCATTAATGACCTAGTTTATGGGACAGAGTGCACTCTCAGCAAGTGTATAAATGACACAAAACTGGGGTAATGGCTGATACTCCGTAGAGTTGTGCTTCCCTCCAGAAAGATCTCAACAGACTAGAGAAATGAGTGAACTGGAACTTTATAAAAGTTCAATAAAAGGAGTCCAGAACCTCAAGAAGAGTAACCCTATGCACCAGTGGACAGCTAACTGGCTGGGTAGCAGCTTTTCAGACAAGGACATGGGGGTCCTGGTGGACAACAACTTGAACATAAGTCAGCAGTGTGCTCCTGAGTCATCCAACAACATCCTACAGTGCATGAGGAGGAGCTGGCAAGT
The DNA here is from genome assembly GCF_964211825.1 of Aythya ferina. NCBI lineage: Eukaryota > Metazoa > Chordata > Aves > Anseriformes > Anatidae > Aythya > Aythya ferina. The sequence continues at coordinate 74,027,728 of NC_140297.1, read as the reverse complement.
CAAGGGAGGTGATCCTTCCCTCTACACAGCACTGTTAAGACCAAATCTGGAGTGCTGGGTCCAGGTCTGGGCTCAGCTGTACAAAAGAGAAGTGGATCAAGTCCTGGAAAGTGCTGGATCAAGTCCAGTGAAAGGGCGTGAAATCATTAAGGGACAGGAGTATCTGTCATACTGTTTATATGTCTTTCATATTTGCTTCTCTATGCACATGCCTTATACTAACTTCAGAAAAAAAAGATACCTAAGTGTTGAATTAGAGCAACATCTCAATGGCAAAACATGCTATGCCCTGTGATTTTTTATTGAAAGGATCCCAGAAAAATACAGGTATTAGAAAATCTACATAAAGAAATAATATTCAGAAATATTTTCATAGAGTAAACCCTGTTCAGAACTGAAATATGTGAAAAAGCAGGACAGCTTACAAAAATAAGAGTTTTCAACAGTACCTTGCAAGAATTATGATAAAAGGATTAAAGTCAATTCTCATTTTAATATAAACCATTTTTTGTTTGTTTGTTTGTTTTATTTGTTTGTTTTGTTTTCCTCAGTTTTGGTAGAAACAGAAACAGTAACCTAGAAAGGTTATATAGAGGAAAACGGGAAGCACAGGGAGAAATAATTTGTAGCAGAAACATATTAAAAAATGAAATCTTGAATGAATATTGAAAGCGCTATAATTGCATAAAATAAATAGATTATTAGACTGAGGTGCAGTTAGGTATTTTCTTCAGGTGCAGAGAGATATTTTCACCTCATATTGCCATCAGTGAACACCAAGATAAGCAAAGAGTTTGGCAGTCCTTTTTTGATGTTTAATGGTACACTACAGCAAAAAAAAGAGGTTTCTCAATTTTTGTTAGGATATTAAAATTTGTGTTACTGATAGCACTATGTAAGACAGTCATATGGAGAATGAGAACTGAAGATGGAATGAAGGTGTAAAATAAGCAGAATAAACCTGTTAATGCTATTTAAAGGTACACTGATTTATTTTACAAGAAGTGAACAAGATATTATGAGAAGCAAAATCAAAATCCAAAAACACACAATTCAATTTTTTTCTGTTTTGAAATACATGAAAACAACATATGCATTGCCTGAAGGAAATATGCAGTAATATCTTCCTACCATATATCATTGAAAGAATTAGAAAAGGGCAAGAACTGACGACATTTTATTTTCTCACTTCAAACTTTTCCCCATAATCAAGACTGTCTTTAGTACTTTGTGTCAAAAAAAAAAAAAAAAAAGTAATTGAAAATAAATTGAACCCTTTTCAAGTTCTAACAGAAGGTAATATAGTAACAAAGTGCTGTTAGAGTGTCGTAATCTCCTAAACCCTCTGTATATGGTGGACAGCAGGATGATTTAATGCTAGTGAGTTTGTTGCTGGCTTTGTGTCTTAGTGTTTCCTTGAAGTGACTTTTTCCCTACGCTGAAAACAGAATTTTTTAGAGTGATTTCTAGTCTGTATTTTTTTCTTCAAAACTAATTTATTTATTTATTTTGATGCAACAGAGTACACATAAATAATGAAAATAGCTTAATTGATTTGACATCAGCAGAGAAAAATTTTGTCTTATGTATTGTTTTGATACATTTCTGATTTAGATATAGATACATTACAAAAGCAGACATTATAGTGTTCCCTTAAGGCCACCACCCTTCTCTCCCACCTCAAGAAAAAAAATAAAATCACACTCATTCTTCATTTTTTTACTTCACTTGCATTCAGCCTCCTAGCTCAGTTACAGAAAGAGTTTTGGTATTGATAAGAATTACTTTATGTTTTCCAAGAAACAGAGTCTGCCGCAAAAGTATTTCCTACTTTTAAAATTGAAGTTGATTTTTTAAAAGGCAAAGTCTGTGTTCTATGACTACTTTTTTCATGAAGTAGTGACAAATAGGATAGCTATTATCTTTTTAATGACAAGATCTAAACACAATATTGGTACCCTATCCACACTTCCAATGATGCAGTTTATTTCCAGCCTTGATAAATAGCCTACTAATGGACCATGAAATCATAATAATTTCATTTGTAGCAAAATCTCCTATAGCATTCCTAAACAATAAGTAAAACCAACACAAAACTCCTTATAAAAACAGTTGTCTAAAGGCAGCTAGTTCTCCATCCTGATCAAGAAGTGATGCTTCTAGTTCTGTGCTTACTTCCCTGTTTATCTCAGTTTAGTCATTTCCTTCAAGGCATGACAAATTTTCTTCTCTGTTTCTTTGGGGAAAGGTATCATGAGGATATTCTTATGTTTTCGTCTGTAAGTATGTTTCATAGGATATGGCTCTTCCTGAACTCCCTTGGTGTTCCAGTTGAGTCTACATTTAACAAAGTTTATTCACCATCTCCCTTGGGCTCTGATACTTGCAATGATGATGGTAGCTATCAGGATGGGTCCCCAAAGAAGAGGCCATCTTTGGGATCACATGACATTTTTCCCTTCAGGCTTTGTGAATCAGTACCAGAATTTCCAAATGGATCCTTTCACAGAGCCAGTGCAGTTTGTGGTGCCCTGATCTACTCAGGAGGTGAGCACCAGTATTGTCTGTGAGATGCAGAATTTTGCTTGCATTAAGGATGAGGGAGACACCAACATGAGAGTGCTAAATGTTTTGTCTGATGCAGAGCTATTACTACTAATAATCCTCTTCTTGTTGCTGCTTCTACTGCTATCACTACTATGATGATCCAAGTGATGAGTGCCTTTAGGTTTGTGTTCATCAATGAAAAGTCAACAAAAAATAAAATATTGCCTATCTAATTTCAGTTAACAGTATTTAAAAGTACCCATGACCTTAAAAGAGCAGAATAGAATGTTACTCTTATGACTAGGTTCTGAGTAATTTTCTCATTACCAGAAAATGTACCTTGTTGTAAGGTATACCCTAAACTAAACCAAATATTTTCTGAATATTACTCTCACTTACATACAAAGCATTCTTTTATCATTTCACTTCCATTTCTCTAGTATATTTTATCCTTCCTACATCTGTATTCTAATACATCAAAACTAATCTGTAAAAGGTAATTAAGATGTATACCTTCTACTTCTCTTGAAAAAACACCAGAAAAGATCACAGAATCACAGAACTGTAGGGGTTAGAAGGGACCTCGAAAGATCATCGGGTCAAACCCCCCTGCCAAAGCAGGTTCCTCAGAGCAGGCTGCCCAGGTAGGCGTACAGACAGGCCTTAAATATTTCTAGAGAAGGAGACTCCACAACCTCCATGGGCAGCCTGTTCCAATGCTCCGTCACCCTCACCGTGAAGAAGTTCTTTTGCATGTCAGTGCGGAACTTCCTGTGCTGTAACTTGCAGCCATTGCCCCTTGTCCTATCCCCACAAACCACTGAAAAGAGGTTGGCTACATCCTTCTGTCCCGCATCCCTCAGATATTTATATACATTGAGGAGATCCCCTCTCAGTCTTCTTTTCTCCAGGCTGAGCAGACCCAGGTCTCTCAGCCTTTCTTCACAGGGAAGATGCTCCATGCCCCATATCATCTTTGCGGCCCTCCACTGGACTCCTTCCAGGAGATCCCTGTCTTTCTTGTACCGGGGAGCCCAGAACGGGACACAGTACTCCAGGTGAGGATCAAGGGCAGAGTAGAGGGGGAGGATCACGTCCCTTGACCTGCTGGCCACGCTCCTTTTAATGCACACCAGGATCCCATTAGCCCTCTTGGCCACAAGGGCACAGTGCTGGCTCATGGTCGACCTGTCGTCCACCAGGACCCCCAGGTCCTTCTCCTCAGAGCTCCTCTCCAGCAGGTCATCCCCCAGCCTGTACTGATACTTCGGGTTGTTCGTTCCCAGGTGCTGGACTCTACACTTGCTCTGATTAAACCTCATTTGGTTTCTTCCTGCCTATCTCTCCAGCCGGTCCAGGTCTTGCTGAATGGCAGCACAGCCTTCTGGCGTGTCAGCCACTCCTCCCAGCTTTGTGTCATTGGCGTACTTGCTGAGGGCAGACACGATTCCCTCATCAAGGTCGTCGATGAAGATGTTGAACAAGACCGGACCCAACACCAACCGCTGGGGAACACCGCTAGTCACAGGCCTCCAGCCAGACTCTGCTCCGCTGATCACTACCCTCTGAGCTTGGCCAGTCACCCAGCTCTCAACCCACCTTGCTGTACCACGTACCATGTACCATCTACCACCAGGTAGATGACATCCACTGCTCTCCCCCTATCTACCCAGCTGGTGATGCCATCAGAGAAGGCAACGAGGTTGGTCAAGCACAACTTCCCCTTGGTGAATCCATGCTGACTACTCCTCATAACATTCTTCTCTCCCAATTGCTTGGAGATGGCATCCAGAACAAGCTGCTCCAATACCTTTCCAGCGACAGAGGTGAAACTGACTGGCCTGCAGTTTCCCTGATCCTCCTTCCTGCCCTTCTTGAAGACCGGAGTGACATTGGCTATCTTCCAGTCTTCAGGCACCTCACCCATTCTCCAGGACCTTTCAAAGATGATAGAGAGCGGTTTGGTGATCACATCTGCCAGCTCCCTTACCACATGCGGATGCATCCCATCAGGCCCACTCAGACGCTCCCAAACCACTCTCATGTCCACCAGGGGGGAGCCCTCCATTTCCCAGACCCTTTGTCCTATTGCCAGGAGCGAGGAGTCCCGGGGAAGTGTCCTTGAAGCAAAGACTGAAGCAAAGAAAGCATTCAGTATCCCTGCCTTCTCAGCGTCTCCCTTGACCAGGACACCCCCCTCATTCAGCAACAGACCCACATAATGCCTAGTCTTCCTCTTGCTGTTTACATACTTGAAAAAAACCTTATTATCCTTTATCTCTTTTACAAGCCTCATCTCTAGGTCAGCTTTAGCCTTCCTTGTCACATCCCTGCAGGCCCTGACAACACATCTATACTCCTCCCAAGAGGACAGGCCCTTTTCCACATTTCATAGACCTTCCTCTTCCTTTTGATCTTATCGATGAGCTCCTTGCTCATCCATGCAGGTTTCCTGCCCCCCTTCCGTGATTTCCTATTCCTCGGGATGCACCGATCCTGAGCATGGAAGTAGTGCTGCTTAAATGTAGCCCAGCTCTCACAAGCACCCTTGCCTTCTAGCAACCTATCCCATGAGATACTCCCAAGCAGGTCCCAGAAGAGGTCGAAGTTGGCTCTTCGAATGTCCATGGTTGCAATCCTGCTTTTAGCCTTACTTCCTTTGCCTAGTTCCATCTGGAACTCCACCATCTCATGGTCGCTGCATCCCAAGCTGCCCCCAACCTACACATCCCAAACAAGGCCATCCCTGTTGGTAAGAACAAGGTCCAGGAGCACCCCCCGCCTCGTTGACTCCTCCACCACCTGCATCAGAAAATGGTCTTCAATGCATTGTAGGAACCATTTGGACTGTGCGTGCCTAGCCGAGTTGCTTACCTAGCAGATGTCTGGGTAATTGAAGTCCCCCATGAGAACCAGTGCTTGTGATCGTGAGGCTACTACCAGCTGCTTGTAGAAGGCCTCATCGACTTCCTCCTCTTGATCTGGTGATCTGCAGTATACCCCCACAATGGTGTCCCCCATACCAGCCCACCCCTTAATTCTTACCCACAAGCTCTCCACTTGTCCTTCACCGTCCCCCAGCTGAAGCTGGGTACACTCTAATTGCTCCCTCACATAAAGGGCAACCCCACCCCCTCACTTCCCCAGCCTTTCCTAAAGAGGACATAGCCCTCCATGAGAGTGTTCCAGTCATGCGAGCTGTCTCACTACGTCTCTGCGATTGCAATGAGATTGTGGCCCTGCGAACAAACACAGATCTCGAGCTCATGCTGTTTATTTCCCATGCTCTGCGCATTGGTATATAGGCACAATAGGGACGCAGCAGACACAGCTACCCCTGGAGGGATGCAAGAAGAAGATACTGGCCGGGGGATTGGGAATGCTACCTTCTCTGAGGAGCCCTGAGACAATCCTATGGGAGAGCTCAGATGTTTTTCCCTGTCTTCAGCAGTGACAGTAGTGACGACTTCCCCCAGCCCTTCTCAGTCACCTTTAGCTCCCCTCCCTTCCCCCATCAAACCTAGTTTAAAGCCCTGGTAATCAGCTCAGAGAGCTTGCTCCCCAACACACTTGTGACCCACTTGCTCAGTTGGTGTCTGTCCGTAGCCCACATACCCGGCCTCTCAAAGGACGGCCCAAGATTAAAATACCCAAATCCCTGATCCAGACACCACCCCCTCAGACAGTCATTTACCTGTCCTGTTCTGCTCCTTTTATCTGCATCCCAGTCACCCAGAAGGAGGACAGAGGAGAACACTACCTGCACCCCCAATCCATTCAACAACCTCCCCAGGGATGCAAAGTCCTTTCTAATATTCTTCATTTTTCTAATAGCAGCTTCCCGGGATCCAACCTGAATGACGAGAGGATAGTAGTCCTCTGGTTTAATGAGTCATGGCAGAGCCTTCCTAACGTCTCTGACACGTGCCCCAGGAAGACGGCACACTTCTCTGGCTAGGTTATTTGGGTGGCAGATAGGAGCCTCAGTGCCCCTCACCAAGGAGTCTCCAGTCACCAGGACTCTCTGCTCTTTTTTTTTTTTTTGTGGCACAGCTTACATTGTGGTGCTCCATCTGGCCCTGATCCTTATGTTTTGCACTTCCCCCAATCTTGACTCTCTTCTCGGGGTTGCTTCCTGGGTTCTGACTACTGTCCAGACCCTCAGCCTCTTCCACAACCTCCCTGAGAGCCTCAAATCTATTTCCCAGGGACAGCGTGGGGGTAGGTGGCACCATGGGTGTCGGGGGCAGATGTCTCTTTCTGTTCCAACCTAAGACAAGGGTCCAGCCCCTTGTCTCTTGTGGACAGTCTAGCCCTCTGTTCCGCATGTGTTCAACGGGGGCAGCCTCTACCCCTTGTCGGGACATAGGAGAGGGCTGCCAAGCAACAGCAGGGGCAGGGAGACCCCTCCTATCTGTCACCCTCAGAGACTCCCTCAGGCTGCTGATTTCTCACTGCAGCCCAGCCACCTGCTTGAGGAGTCCCTGAAGCAGGGCACACCTGCACCTGTGACAGCGCTCTCCTCCCTCATGGCCCAGATCGGCCTCCAGATTCTGGAGTTCCCCGCAGTCATCTGTCTGGACTACCACCTCCGCCCTCAGGGGATCCACCTGGGTGCCCACGTGATCCCAGAGGGGCAGCATCTCCTCCATTTGGGTTGCTACCTTGGACTGACCGCTGCGACGGGTGCCCACCATGGCAAGGTCTAGGTTCTCCTCCCTGCCCCACTTGAACTGTCTGCACTACCTGCCAAGCCAGTCCTGTTAGCACGTTCAGTTTGCAGCGCTTCTGGGTCGCGGCACTCTCTAGGGACTACTTTTATAACGCCAGGGGTGGGTGGGCTGTTGCACCCCTGGCTCCACCCTCAGCTCCTCAGCGCCCACAGCGGCACAAGCACAGCACCTGCCTGCTTGGGGGGTGTGTGGGGGGGGGCAGGGCTGCTGCTCTGTTTGGGGTTGGCTTCGTTCATCTCCCTGCCAGGAGCCTTCACTGCAGCCGATCCCTGCGTGGTTCCCGGTCGAATGACAAGAATGACGAGATTCCCAAATATTGAATTGATTCCCAAATATTGAATTGATTTGAATGATCAAATGATGAGATGGATGGCTGAACTTCCCAAATATTGATTTGCCTCAAAAGGTCTTGAAAAGCTGTAAAGAGGAGAAAAAAAAATATTGCAGTGATTAAGATCAATATTTAATATTAATAATGGCAAAGCATAGCCATTTATTATGACCCTAAACTAGGTGAATATTTTTGTGCTAGATCATGAAATTTGTAAAATTATTCATTTTCAATCCTTCACCCTGTTAAAATAGTTCAGGTTTACTCTGGGTTATATTATTCACTCAGCTTTTATAGCAAGTGTTACACTGTAGCAATGTAACAACTAAAACACACACACAAAATATAGCAGACTGTTGACATCAGGACTGTTATTCTGAATGTCTCCCAGGTTCAATTTGTTTTCATAAAGACCATGGAAATTTTGTTAATATGAAATGGAAGTCTGGAACAGCAGAAGATGTATTAAAAAGAAGCTTTCTTCTTAAACGGAGGTTTTAATGTTTGCCTACATAAATTAATTGAGGAGATGCATCCGGCTTCCAGACTGGCTGCTGATAAGGACTTCTGCAAGTTCAGAGACAACCTGCTGGTTGAGGGGCTGATACTCAATAAAACTAATTTGCTTTACAGATATTTCACAGAATCACAGAATCATCTAGGTTGGAAGAGACCTCCAAGATCATCTAGTCCAACCTCTGGCCTAACACTAACAAGTCCTCCACTAAACCATATCACTAAGTTCTACATCTAAACGTCTTTTAAAGACCTGCAAGGATGGTGATACCACTTCCCTGGGCAGCCTATTCCAATGCCTAAACGACCCTTTCAGTAAAGAAGTTCTTCCTAACATCCAACCTAAAGCTCCCCTAGGCACAACTTTAGCCCATTCCCCCTCACTCTGTCACCAGGCATGTGGGAGAATAGACCGACCCCTACTTCACTACAGCCTCCTTCAAGGTACCTATAGGGTGCAAGGTACCTATAGGGTGCAATAAGGTTGCCCCTGAGCTTCCTCCTCTCCAGGCTGAACAACCCCAACTCTCTCAGCCACTCCTCATAAGACTTGTTCTCCAGACCCCTCACCAGCTTTGCTGCCATTCTCTAGACTCACTCAAGCTCTTCGATGTCCTTCTTGTAGCGAGGGGCCCAAAACTGAACATAGTACTCGAGGTGCGGCCTCACTAGAGCTGAGTACAGGGGGACAATCACTTCCCTAGACCTGCTTGTGATGCTGTTGGTCTTCTTGGCCACCTGATCACACTGCTGGCTCATATACAGCCAACTATCAACCAATACTCCAAAGTCCTTCTCTGCCAGGCAGCTTTCTAACCACCCATCTCTCAGACTGTAGCTTTGCTTGGGGTTGTTGTGCCCCATGTGCAGGACCCAGCACTTGACCTTGTTGAACTTCATGCAGTTGACCTCAGCCCATGGGTCCAGCCTATCCAGATCCTCCTGCAGAGCCTTCCTATCCTTGAGCAGATCGACACACATCCTTAACTTGGTGTCATCTGCAAACTTACTGAGGGTACACCCAATCCTCTCATCCAGATCATTGATAAAGATGTTAAAGAGAACTGGCCCTGGTGCTGAGCCCTGGGGGACTCCACTAGTGACCAGCCTCCAACTGGATTTAACTCCATTCACCATGACTCTTTGGGCCCAGCTACCTAGCCAGTTTCTAACCCAATGAAGTGTACACGAGATTTAGTATTCTGGCAAAATAAATACTTATTCTGGGAAAAATCTCAAGTGTAAGACAGCAAGAACAATGTTTCTGCTTCATTTACTTCTTAAAACAGTGAGCATTCACTTCAAAATTCTACTCTTGAGGCATAATGATAATAGGATACAGAATGGATCTGGCTGATTTGTAATGCACAGGTCTGAAATACATGTCAGCACTGATTATCTCAAAACTGGAAATCTGCCAAACTATTGAAATACATGTTTGTAATTAAATTTTTCTAATTAACAAAAATGCACTACTGAAAGGACCAGTTATCAGAGTATTTTGGGGCATGCAGGTAAGTTGCACACCTACAATAGACTGGTGTTTGTATTTATTTTACAATAAAACAAAACAAAACACAACCTGAAAAAATATACTTGTAAGGTCCCTCTTAATTTATTCTCATTCTCTTCTCCCTTTATAAACTGTGCTATCATCTTGCATAGACATTGATGTAGTATACATAATCTGACAAACCTCAGGACAGTTTTGGTAAGTGGCATTAATACTTCCCTTATTAGCATTTTACAGTGAGTGGGCAGTCTGTATGGAAGTTTGCCTGTAAAGGTCAAAGATCCCATAAGGTAACTGCTTCCAGAAATATACTAATAATTCCCTGCATTCTTTTGAATTGGTAAGATAAATATGAATTCCTTGTACTGCAAAACAGCTGCAGAAAAAATATAGGTAAACTCTCTGAATCTCCATGAAGTCTCTGGGAAAATAATGCAAATTTAACAGACTGGATTAAGACTGCACTGTGTAGCAGTGACAAGCATACAAGAGGGTTCTGTTCAGGATGGGGAAAGGGGTGTGACATACTGTACTAAAGGAAAGGAAATTGTCTGTCTTTTACCACATAGTGTAATAAAACATTTGACCTTCCTTCAGTTCCAAACATTCCAGAACAACAGAAAGTTCACTGTCTCTGGTACCTTTTGCCCTGCGCTCTTCCTGCTTTCTTGCCCTGTTCCTCCTATTATTATGCGCAATTACAGCTTTGAGGATGGGCCTGCTTTGAGTGGGGAGTCTGGACCAGTGACCTCCAGAGGTCCATTTCAACTAAGATTTTTCAGTGATGCTATGAATACCTAGTAGTCACAAATTATTTTGCCATCGGGCAAAAGCTTCTTCTGGCTTTTTCTGGTGTGAAAATTGGTGTTGCCTTCACTGGAGTTTATGAAGCGACTCCCAAATGGGTTTATTCCTTAATCCTTTACTATGATCTCTGCCTTTTCTCTCCTTACTCTGCTTCTGTGTGCTGTCCTTTTCTTTGTGTCCTTCCCATACTTTCTAGTTCACACACTGACCAGACTATGTGCTAGAGCCTCCCAGTCTCAAGAACAAGACTCCTTTGAGTTATAGATTACCTCTAGATCATCTATTGCAAGATATCATGTCCTATAATTGTAATTAGAGGGTTTTTGTAATTGGATTATCTGATAGCATTGATGGAGCAAGCTATCTAAATGATATTGTAAGCTATATTTGAGTCAACAATAAAATCTCTTCAATCTTTATTGCTTTGTGCTGTTCTGCACAATCTTATGACGTACCTTAAGAGAAGGACCAAACATTTTTATCTTAATACTCACAGTGCAAAGTCTGCTTGAGAGAAGGTTGCTGTTCTTCCTTCAGTAGTATGAGTAAAGGTAGATGGATGGTTCCTTTCAACCAACTGTTTAGTGAACAGCCAAATATGATTATTCCATACTGTCACTTCTTGTATTCACAAAATTTTAACATTCCTCAAAGATTTCCACTAGAAGCGTTTTCTCAATAGAGATCAAAGACCACAGTCTTGCATGAACACGATGGAGATAATCTACTTTAGTATTATGTTATAAAGATATTCATAGTTTTCATGTAAAAATGAAAATACCAACATTCAAGGAAAAATGAACATTCACAGCAAGAAAGTAGAATTTGCAAATCCATAACTGTCTTCTGAATGTATTCTTATAAGTTCTAATGCTGACATTAATTGGGAATTACAGGGACATTCCTATATTATCTAAGCTAAGTCTTCCTTTTCTGTTTACTATTTTGACCTCACCTCTATTCCCATTTTCTAAGTGCATAATTTCCAAAAGTAAATGAAAATCATCAGATGAACAGAGACATATTAATCAAAAAGAGAATATAAAAAAATATAAAAAGGGCCTGTAAACCCCAATATTTTTGACTAGTATCCCAGGTGAAAACAGAGAAGAATAAATTCCTCATTTTGTCAAAATAAACTTCAGTGTTCTTAACTATTTTTCAGTGGGAGGCTACATTAGTGGTGGCTTTGAATCCAAATATGTCTAAACTAATGAATGTTTTTCAGAATTCTCAACAGAAGCCCTCAAAGGCATGACAAATCTAAGGCATTTTGCAAATGATCCTTTTTTGACAGAAACGCACTGTGGATTAATGCAGATAGAAATAACCAGGGTGGATGGAGTTTCGACCATTACACAGGGACAAGCAGTTTTAAAATGTCAATCCATACGACCCTCTTCTTCTATCTTGTTGTATGTGAAAGATTGACTTTGCTGTCTTACAGTGATAGTTTAATTTAATTGGTGAAAGTAGAATTAAATTTATTATCTAAAAGACTGATCCTTCCTTACACAGACTTTGGAATATATATTTTAGCTAATTATAAAATGTTCTCATATATAATTCTTTTAAATAAATGCAAATGTCTTGGTACTACTTCACTAGTAGTAAGAACAAGCAAATGATGGATTAAGAAGACTTGTATTTTTCCCCATTTTAACATAGAAATTATATTTTCTGTTTTAACATAGTATATTTTTCAGTAAGTATGTCTATGTATTACACTTTCAGAGTGTGGGCTCTTTTTGAAGGTGAGCTCTAATACCAATTCAGATCATATATTATTTAACACCATTATTTAAACATTATTTTCTAATTAGTGTGTCACTGACCCTGGATTTCACAGATAATGCAAGACTCATTGACTATGTTGAGTAACAGCATTATAATTTGTGAGAAAGCTTAAATCAAGCTTGGGAAAGTTTTATATATACCAGTGCATTTATGTTTCCATAATATTTTGGTATTTTATTTCCTAACCTCACTGATAGAAAAATAAAAGGTTAGAATTTGCTCAATACTGTAATGACATTTTAATGTTAATTATAAACAAATTAATCATCTCGTCGCATAGCGTGTGACAGTGTGCAATAACACAAACAGCTTTCTCCCACTTCAATTTCAGAGTTGCTTGAATTTTCACTGATATGACACAACAGTAACATTATGATATAAAGCAAATTTTTACATAACAGTAACTGATACTGCTATTTCCACTCATTGTTTTATTATTTTTCAAAACAGTTAATGAAGCTCAGCAAAAAGCATCTTTTATTATCTTACTTCAGCTGTATTTAGTTCTCATCTGGTTATTGTGTTAAGAAATCATGTTTAAATTGAGGATGTCACTGAATATTGAATATTTCAGAAAGCTTAATACCCCTTTATGTATTTTGCAGACAATCCTGGGCTAGTGAGCCATGTTCCTGTTGGTGTTAGAATCCTGGATGTCAATGACAACCCTCCAGAGCTCGCCAGAGAGTATGACATAGTTGTCTGTGAGAATGCAAAGCCTGGTCAGGTAACTCTGGCAGTTTTCTTTCTCCCAGTGAGAAAGAAGTATTACTTTATTTGTTTAATGTCACATGTTAGAAGTTTAAATTAGGAACACGATCTAATTCTTCCTGTTTTTATTTTCATAACTCACATTTGACTCAACTTTTTTCTATGTATTAGATGGAAGGGAGAAGGTTGGAAATTTATTCAAGGTATTTTTCTTGTAGCTGAAAAAAAATACAACTATCTTCAGTAAAGACAGGCAAAACCTTAATCATGGCAAATAACTGACAGAATTTGATAAGCCACTATCCTGTACAAAATGGATGAAGCAAATTTAACATCTTGAAGTGCCACGTGGGAGCAAGGTTTCAAATGTAATTCAATGAAATGGCTGATTAATGTAGCTGCTATCCGCTCTCTTTGCATGCTGATTGCTCATAAGAGTTAAGATGGAAAGTCACAGTAAGGATGAACCTGTCTGTGCAGCATCATTATGGAAAACATGCTGAACATTTTTTTTTTCCAAAGTGTGAGCAGAGGGAAGTTCAGAACTAAGACTAAAAAGCAGTCACATTCCAGCTGCTGCTTCTGTGGCTGATGCATTTCATTGCAGTCCAAAGTTGTGACTTTACCAATTTTTTACCAGAATTACCATTTTTGCAGAGGCTGAGGTTTTATCCAGCACTCTTTTTTTTTTTTTTTCCCTCAAATCTTCCCATGCTATTTTCAATCGCTGTTTATTAGTTCTTGTGCTGAAGGAGAGAAAGAGCAGTTGGTCACTATTTATCATCTCTCTGCCATTCATAAATCTCTAGTATATTTCCTCTTAGACATCTCTTGTCCAGGTTGAAGAGTCCTCTGTAACTTGGACAGGCAGTGATAAAGCCATTCTAGACTTATGATCATACATTCTGTCCTCCTTTAAGCTTTCTCCATTTCCTCTCTATTCACCTTGAGAGAGGAATCAAGATTCAAGACGCAGGAATTCAGTAGCTTGTAGCTTTTACTGTGGTTTATGCTTCAAAGTATATGATGATAGAATCACAGAATCATAGAATATCCTGAGATGGAAGGGACCCTTAAGGATCATCAAGTCCAACTCTTGACACCGCACAGGTCTACCCAAAAGTTCAGACCATGTGACTAAGTGCACAGTCCAATCTCTTCTTAAATTCAGACAGGCTTGGTGCAGTGACCACTTCCCTGGGGAGCCTGTTCCAGTGTGCAACCACCCTCTCTGTGAAGAACCCCCTCCTGACGTCCAGCCTAAATTTCCCCTGCCTCAGCTTAACCCCGTTCCCGCGGGTCCTGTCACTGGTGTTAATGGAGAAAAGGTCTCCTGCCTCTCGACACCCCCTTACGAGGAAGTTGTAGACTGTGATGAGGTCTCCCCTCAGCCTCCTCTTCTCCAGGCTGAACAGGCCCAGTGACCTCAGCCGTTCCTCGTACGTCTTCCCCTCCAGGCCTTTCACCATCTTCGTAGCCCTCCTCTGGACACTTTCCAACAGTTTCATGTCCTTTTTATACTGTGGTACCCAGAACTGCACACAGTATTCGAGGTGAGGCCGCACCAGCGCAGAGTAGAGCGGGACAATCACCTCCCTTGACCTACTAGCAATGCTGTGCTTGATGCACCCCAGGACACGGTTGGCCCTCCTGGCTGCCAGGGCACACTGCTGGCTCATATTCAACTTGCTGTCTACCACGACCCCCAGATCCCTCTCTTCTAGGCTGCTCTCCAGCGTCTCATCGCCCAGTCTGTACATGCAGCCAGGGTTTCCCCGTCCCAGGTGCAGGACCCGGCACTTGCTCTTATTGAACTTCATGCGGTTGGTGATCGCCCAGCTCTCCAACCTGTCCAGATCCCTCTGTAAGGCCTTTACGCCCTCATTTGAGTCCACAACTCCTCCAAGTTTGGTGTCATCAGCAAACTTGCTCAAAATACCTTCTATTCCTACATCCAGATCATTTATAAAAATATTGAAAAGTACCGGCCCTAAAATGGAGCCTTGAGGGACCCCACTGGTGACCGCCCGCCAGCCTGACACAGCCCCATTTACCATAACCCTTTGGGCCCTGCCCGTTAGCCAATTGCTCACCCATCATATGATGTTTTTATTTAGCTGTATGGTGGACATTTTGTCCAGTAGGATCCTATGGGAAACCATGTCAAAAGCCTTGCTGAAGTCCAAAAAAATCACATCAGCTGGTTTCCCTTGGTCCACCATACGGGTGATCTTATCATAAAAGGAAATCAGGTTAGTTAGGCAGGACCTACCCTTCACAAACCCATGCGGGCTGGGACCAATGACTGCTTTGTCCCCCAGGTGCGCCTCAATAAGTCCGAGAACCATCTTCTCCATGATTTTACCAGGCACTGACGTGAGACTGACAGGCCTGTAATTGCTAGGGTCTTCTTTCTGACCCTTCTTGAAAATTGGCACAACATTTGCCAGCTTCCAGTCTACTGGGACCTCTCCAAATTCCCAGGATCGTTGAAAAATAATTGAAAGAGGTTCTGCGATGACATCCGCCAGCTCTTTCAGCACCCGGGGATGAATCCCATCCGGACCCATGGACTTGTAGGGATCCAGGTGGAGTAGCAAATCCCGCACACGTTCAGGGTCAGTTGGGAGTTTGTCATCCCCACCGTCCATGATGATCTCTGCTCTGTTCTCTGTTCCTTTGTCCTCTTTGTCATCCCCACCGTCCCATGATGATCTCTGCTCTGTTCTCTGTTCCTTTCCCGGTAACTTCTAACAGCTTCTAACATACTTTTAAACCACTAGCAAGCACAGACTGCAAAACACTGCTTGTCTTAATGCCAATAGAAGTAATGGTCAGCTCAGGAACATCATCATGTTTGTGAAGTTAAGTCTTTATGTCTGTGTGTAATGAATTTCACCTGCCTTTGTATTGCCTAGCTACTTGGTATTGGAAGGTCTTTAGTGTCAGCCCTTCTCTTTTCTACCTTGAACTACCTTTCTACTTTCTACCTTTCTACTCAATATCATAAGTAGATTTGGTGGCCTAATTATTGGTACTCTTTATATAAGACATTTATATATATATATACTTAATACACTGATGAACAAGTTGCCCAGCATAAATCTCTGTGGAACATGTCTGTTACCTCCTTTCCTTGTTTTCCAATTTACATGAGACCCCTATTTCTTGCCTTTTTAGTAATTTTTGTGCAAGGATATTCCCTCCTATCTCATGACTGCACGGTTTTCTTCAGTGTTGCTATTGAGACACTTCTCTGAAAGCCTTTGAAAATCTAAGGTCAGCTGAATCACTATTATTAAACTAAAAATAACTTGAAAACCTCAAGTAAAGCCAAATAGGGAACAAGTAGAACTTGTCAAAGACTAATTAAATATATATATTATACAAATATATGTATATATTAAGCATTAATTGCAATTCGTTTATAGATATATGGATATTTAAAAGTATATATAATTTAAGAACAATGCATGTGTTTAATATGTTAAAGCATGCAGCAAAGCCAGCTCAGAATTGCCCTGTTTGCCAGGGGTAGTGGTAGTATTGAGGAGCTAATGTTTCTTATAAACAAAGATTTAGCTTTGCATATGGAAAGATATGAGACAGATGTTTAAAAGATAAATTAAGTTTTACTAAATAGCATTTGCTGAAAACTTGGACTAGCACTATGTTTCCCTCTGGTAATGCTGTTCCAAGTGTGAATGACTCCTGACCTCTGTAGCACTGCAGACTGACAGCCAAGACTAATGCTACCGTGAAGGACTCCACAGACAGTAGTTTAATATGAAAGGTTAGATAAGTGTGCTGTTGTATTTTTAAGCTGCATTAGATACATGACACACACTGATTTTATATGCATTGCATAAAAAGGCTTCAGAAAAGACTGTGATACCCTTGTGCTGTACAGAAGAAAAAAAGAAAAAAAAGAAAAAAAAGAAGAAAAAAGTCTCTTGCTCAGATTTTATTGTGTAGTTACATAAAAATGACTGTGTTCAACAAATATTAAAGAGGAACAAATAGACAAGGATTGTAGAATAAGACAACTTGTCTTTTGCTAAAAAGTGTGTCCTGCTGAATACTTTTTAATCACTAAAAGGACAGCGTTTACTCTGAATTATCCATCATCTTGTTAAAATTATTTGTACAATATATCACTAAAGAACAAATTCTGTCAGGTACTGCCAGGCATGTATGAGTCCTTTTCAGTTTCCTCAGGAAATAGAAAGAGATTAGCAGCCTAGCCCAAAAAGGGGCATTTATCCCAGCACATGTATTGAGTTCATTATGTGCAAAATAAACTAACTGATAGACTGATAGTTCATCATTGGCAGAATTTTTGTGTTTGCTTGTTTATTTTCAGAAGAGGCATCAACAGTGGAAAATCAGAGACAGAAGCTTTGTCTTCTGATTCTTTTTCCCTCCACAGCTCCATTTATTTACTCAAGAAAAAAAAAAAATAAGAAAATGTACTTAAATGAACCTTCATAAGGCATCTCAAACAGAAAATCAGAAAATGTTTGTGAGAAGATCATTTCCACGCTGAAGTAATGTAGCTTTTCTCTCTTAGCCGTCACCTTGTTGAGAAGATAATTCTGTATCTTCAACAGTTACCAGATGAAGCCTAGTAGATATTACATATAAAAGTAGATAAAGCAGCTCTGATTTGATCTTGGATGATATCCAGTGTTGGAGAATTCTGAATACTAGAAATATACTGATTTTCTGAATGATTGTGAAATGTAGCCAATGGAAAAAGATGGAATTTTGCAATCTTACATGAAGTACCATTACAAATAATTTTTTCCTTTGCTTCAAATGTGATTCATTTTATTACTTTTAAGAAAATGGGAACAGATAATGGCTTAAAAAAGGTTTAAGTGCTTTGTTCTGAAAAGTGAAGGAGTGAAATGTTGACTGTTTTCTGAGTGTTTCCAAGTTCAATGTTTATCCTGGCAGAGTATGAGACAGTTATAAAGTCTCACTAGTCATACTGATTAAAAAGGTAAAATTATTTCCGGGTGTTTTTCAGAAGAATAATAGAAAAAGTTGTGATAGTATTGAAATGTATTTTCCCTGACGCTATCCACCACTGTAAAGTATACACACACGCAGACACACACAAAGCACTTTTTCAGAATCAGGGTGTATAAATATTGTATTGCCAACAAGCACTGCCTTACCCTGGATGCTGTTATTTCTAATAGCCAAAGGAAATCAAAGTTAGCTGCTGAGGTATGCCTCTGCTGTAAAGCCGCTGTGTGTATATTTACTTGTTCATTGATTCTGTTCAGAAAAGGATCTAAGCAGAATTGGGCACCAGCTCTATGTCCTTTTCAATTAGTTCTCCTTCATTCTTGAAATTCTTTCTTTTCTGTTTAACTCCCGCCTTTAAAAAGATAGCATAAATCTTCTTAAGTAAGGTTTATGGCAGCTGAGTTTCTGCATCTACATTTTTATTTTAATCAGCTATGGTAAGGTGCATGTTAATGTCTGTTAAAAGGCCAATTATTTGTCCTATTAATTAGAAAAGGGCTAGGAGTACCTTTGGTTTGGATGTCAAACTTGCACAGTTTTGTTCTTTACCTCTAAATGAATGTCTTCAAAAAAGAAAAAAAAAAAAAAAAAAAAACAAGAACCTGTTCTGAAAGAGTGTGAACCTTTTCCTTTTAAGAATAGTTCTGACAACACTATTCTGACCTGTACATACATACATTATACATACAAAGTCTATTTTCCACATGGAAAAGTATGATTTCTCTACCATCTGATGCTGTAGTTCTTGCATACATTTGTGTAACTGGGAGATAGTCAGATTTTCACATGTAAGATCAGGAATGTGGACACAATATTTTGTTGAGTTTTAAAATGCATCTTAGTCACAAATAAATTGAATATTAGTCTTGTGGCAGTTGTGGCATTTTTTTGCTGCAAAATGACGTGTTCCTGAAGACAGATTCTGGAAAATATCATGGAACATTTTATGTAAGAGAGGGCAGCAGGACAACGTTTATCTACTAGGCTGTCAAATGCATGGCATCTCTTGAAAATATGCTTACATCAACTGTTGTTTTTGTCTTGCTTTGCTCATACCATTTCAATACTAGTAACTAAATATATGTATCTAAGAAAATGTTATATGTCTATTTTTACATGGTAGTTGTTTCAATTACATATACACCACGTTTTTCATGTTTTTCAAAATTTAATACAGAACAACTAGCTTTTACCAAACTTTTCCCCAGTATTGCCAAACCTGTGGCAAACTTCATGATTATAGGCATTTCAGATTGATCTTATGCTACACTTTGAAAAAAAAAAAAAAAAGTGAGAAACTTTTAAAATATTCTTAGCAGTATCAGCAATATTATTAATTGTCTAAGACATGCATAATTTATAGAATATTCTGTCTTGTATACAACAGAATAACCATTGTAGTCCATTGGCTTTAAAATGTGTTTGTTTTACTTCTCATGTGTGAATGGAGCTGGAGAACTGCGAACTGTCTTTTAGTTTTAAAATAGAACAACCTGCTGAAGCCCACACTGTTTATGCTTCAGATTCAGTCCAGACAGACTGCAGCTGAACACGGAACAAAAAAAATGTCATGAAAAGAGCCCCTTTTACATTTCCCTCAGGATATCTATCAGCTCTGTGCAGCACTCTGTGTGGGCTTCACTGGATATATCACAAGAACAACTTTTATTAAATTCTATTTTATGACTTCAGCTTCCAGGCCCAGCATGAAAATGAAAGCAGAGGTAGAAATATTGCTTGGTCACACATTCCAAAAGCTTAGCTCAGTTTTAGTGGAAAGTAAATTTTAAAAATCATCAGGGCTTTTGAAAGTAAAGGTTTTACCTTTCGAAAATGCTTCTCCTGTACATGGGTGCTACATCTAATTCTGTTCCTTTTGGGCAACACAAACTATACCCAAGAGTGGCTGCTGTTCTTCCTCTTCTGTTATGTGGCAATGTAAAACTGTTTCTTAACAGGAATTTTAAACAGCGAGCTGGTATTATATGCCTGCCATTTTGGTTTAAAAAAATGTTTTTCCTAACTATGATTGAAGCACATCAAATTGTTAGGATGTCAAGCAGTGTGGTTCATTGCATAGACCATCCCAGTTCAGGCTGAATTTTCATTCTATAAAAATAAATGTTTAGGCAAAAACGTAATTCTGAAGGTCACCAGGAAGCAGTGCTGCTGATGAAAATCTCTAACATGATTTGTACCTGTACTGTATTTGAGTGTCAGAAAGTATAGATGCTTTTGATGCTTTTATCTAGCTCTGAAGTGCAGTTCCTAAAATATTTGCTAAAGAAATCAAGCTAATGGCCCAGACATTTCATCTGTTGAATTTAGTAGCAGTCAGGTAGAAAATTAAAATAAGCAAAGTTTGAACATACTGCTGAGGTCAGATAATATATGGGGTCAAGTTCAAATTTCAGCATATTCACTGTCAATTTTTATTTCAGGTAATTCAGACTATTACTGCAACTGACAAAGATAACTCTGCAAATGGGGCAAGATTCCATTTTTCTCTTGATGAAGGGCCTTCTTTGAATCCCAACTTTACTCTAAGGGACAATGAAGGTAAATCAAACACATACTTCTAAGAAGTGGGTCTCTGTTTCTTTCTGGGGTGTCTCAGTGAACAGAACAATTTCTACGCATTTCTTGACAGAAAGGGAAAATTAATCTGTCTTCACTGAACTGGTAGATAGCACGGTGTATACAACATATTGTGAACTATGAATAATCATATTCTATTTCCTCTTTATATTCCATTTTATTTTAACATTTATAGTTCATACATTCAGGAATGTTTTTAGAAATTGGATTAATGAAATAGGTGTTGGCATTTTGGTCTGTTGCTAGGTGAATAGTACAGAGTGGGCACTTTCAAAGTTATTGCCTTCCTGATAGGAGAAACTAGAAATTTAAAGGGCATTAAAAAGTTGAATATGTGTTTGCATTTATGGATGTGATATCAAGAGTAAGGCTTTCAGGGCTTCCTGAGTGATCTCTTCATGCCCTTCCTAACAAAGTGCGCATAAAAAGCACAAATAGAAAAATATAGCAGATGTGTCCCCTGGGAAAAGAGCCTTCAGAGTCACTCAGCCACATTTCTTGTATCAAAGAACCATCCAGCCTTTCCAACAACAACAACAAAATCAACAAGAAAACCCCACCAACAGCTTTATCACCAACAGCTGCAGGCAATGTGTGGAGCATCCTAATTTCGTTTTGGCAGTGTGCAGTGGGGGAAGAAAGTGGACGAAAGGTGGTCTTTAAGACAAAGACTTATTGTCATTATGTCTTTCTTTCACCTAATGAGATACAAAAAAAAAAAAAAAAAAAAAAAAACAACTAAGCATGAATTTCCTTTAACATCTTGCATTAAACTACTACACAAACAGAAACTCAGAA
This sequence comes from Aythya ferina, assembly GCF_964211825.1. Taxonomy (NCBI): domain Eukaryota; kingdom Metazoa; phylum Chordata; class Aves; order Anseriformes; family Anatidae; genus Aythya; species Aythya ferina. The sequence goes on along the minus strand of NC_140297.1, from coordinate 74,006,340 downwards.
ACTCCAGAAATGTTTTCCAATTTGCCCATGTACTTAATTCAAAGACGTTTTAGCTTAAATCATAACATGAAATTTAACAGTAAGTACCCAGAAAACTTAAAAACTAAAACACTGGCCTAATTTTATTCAGCATATGACCTTTTGATTCTGTTGCATAGACACTGCTATTTAGGAGGATCTTTTTTGTGATGCAAGCTATTTGTACAATACAAGTGAAACACAAAGTACATTCACAATATCTGGTTATGTCCCACTTACAACTTTCGTATTTATCATCTATCCCTATTCAGAAATTGAATTTCTGTTAATATGTATTCTAGGAAATGGCTGAGAGATGGTGGGCAAAAGAGGTATTTCTTATGTCTGTGACAAGTTCACACTTTTGAAAAATTTTGTTGTTGAGTATCATCTGTTAAAATGGATCAGAATGTTCCTAAGGCATGCTAGCTGCTATTTGTATTTCTGGATTTAATAATCCAATAATGGCTGAGATTCTGGTAGGATTTTTAGTTATGTTTTGTTATGGTGTTTAGCTTACATAGAAATAGAAAAAAAAATCAATAATTGCCTTAAGAGAATTTTCACTAGTGTTTTGCAAAATGCTAAAAAACAAAAGCTCAATGTCAGATTGAAAGTGGTAGTCAGTGATAGCTGTATCAGTCACTGCAAAGCTATATTCCTCCTGCAGTTGTCTTTGGATCAAGTAACCCTCTCCTTTTATTTCTTCAGGACAAAGGATTTATTTCACAAAAATCTCAGTGGACATTTTCTTTCCTTGCTTTCATAACGCTGAACAGCAGAATTCTGCCCTGACTTTGAGCCCCAGTGCTCTATTTCATGAATGTTCCAATACTGTATTATCAATAGAGCTGCAAGATCAAAAAACTCTACAATAGTGAATTGGATCCTTAAATTTTAACACATATCCATGCACTTTCACTGAAATCTAGAAGTGTTATGCAAGCATAAGGTTTCATAATTTGTCCCTACATATCTGCATATACTATAGCAATATTCAGTCCCAACATGTTTATGATTCAGGTCAAATGTTCCATGTCTTCAGTAGAGGAAATAGCTGTCAGTCCATACAATTGATTGTATGACCACTTAAGCTTATATCTCTTGAGCCTGAGCTTGTGCCTTTACTCAGTAAAATACAACGTTAAAGCTACAACCCTTGAGTACGCACCCTCAAAATACAGAGCTTAAAACCGTTAGGGGAGAATACAGGACTATAACAAATATGCAGTGTAGCTGGACCTAAGAATTGGTTGGATTACCTTCTGGATATTGTTGTACTTTATGATTTTCATTTTAAAGGAAAAAAAAAAAAGGAAAAGACAAATTATAACACTAAATATCTTATGTTACAGTACCTTCTTTGATGCTGGGTGAAATTTTTTATGTACTGACAAAGTAGTATTCAGAGAGAGTAAAAGTTTAAGAGTATGAACAAGAGGACAGTGTCCTGGTTTCAGTTAGGAAAGAGTTAATTTTCTTCCTAGTAGCTGGTAGAATGTTATGTTTTGGCTTAGGATAAGAAGAGTGCTGATATCAGGCTGATGTTTTAACTGTGGCAGAGCAGTGCTTACACCAAGGCAAGGACGTTTCAGCTTCTTGCTCTGTTCAGCCAATGGGCAGTCTGGGAGGGGAGGAAGAGCTGGGAGGGGGACAGACCCAGGACAGCTGACCCAAACTAGCCAAAGGGGTATTCCATACCATCTGACGTCATGCTGAATGGGTGGCTAGCCGGGGGAGGGGGGCTGGACTGCTCGGGGTTAGTCTGGGCATCAGTTAGCGGGTGGTGAGCAATTGCATTGTTCATCACTTGTTTTGTACATATTATTATTATTATTATTATTATTATTATTATTATTATTATTATTATTATTATCCTGTCTTAACAAACTGTCTTTATCTCAACGCACAGGCTTCACTTCCCCATTTCTCTCCCCCATCCCATAGAGGGAGGGGGGAAGGTGAGCGAATGGCTGTGTGGTGTTTAGCTGCCAACTGGGTTAAACCACGACAGACAGACAACAAAATGATTCAGTATCCATACACATGTAAACAAGACAAAACAAGAGCAGTAATAAAATTTCTTTGCTATACAAAGAAAATGCATTAGGTTGTAATCATTTCCTGGAGTTTGTAATTTTAGAAAACAAACCCAGCGAATATGACTTTTTGTCTGTTTGTGAATTGTACTTATGATAGCTTTTTAATGAAAATGGGTCTGTTTAAAATTTATTAGGTCCAGGAAAGTGTTGTAATTTGTTTAAAAATCTTAACAGCTAAATACTTATTCAATTTTGAGGTATTTTAATTACAGTTTGGTTACTACAAGACTAGTATCCAAGATACTAGTATACAAGATACTACTAGACTTCTTTGTGTTTTCGAGGATGTTCTCACAGATAACTTTGAGATCCTTTTCATTTGTGTGTAAGGCCTTAAATAAACAGTTTTTGCCTAATCAGTAAAATCTGCTACTGGATGTCCCATTTAAGATTTGCCTGGGCACTATGAGACTAAAAGTAACTTCTGATGAAGAATTGGTAGAAAGATGAAAGAGCCCCTTCAGAGCTGGTTCATAGCTTCATGGAGTGCTTTGGATTGCAAGGGATCTTAACAATCACCCGGTTCCAACCCCCCTGCCATGGGCAGGGACACCTCCCACTAGACCAGGTTGCTCAAGGCCCCATGCAACCTGGCCTTGAACACCTCCAGGGATGGGGCATCCACAGCTTGCCTTGGTAACCTGTTCCAGTGCCTCACCGCTCTCTGAGTGAAGAATTTCCTCCTAAAATCTAATCTAAATCTACCCTCTTTTAGTTTAAAGGCATTCCCCCTTGTCCTATCATTCCACTCCCTAATAAAGAGTCCCTCCCCAGCTTTCCTGTAGGCCCTCTTTAGGTACTGGAAGACTGCTATAAGGTCTCCCCAGAGCTTTCTCTTCTCCAGGCTGAACAACCCCAACTCCCTCAGCCTGTCTTCATAGGAGAGGAGCTCTAGCCACTTAGTCATCTTTGTGGCCCTCATATGACTTGTTCCAATTGGTCCAGGTCCATGGGGGCCCCAGAGCTGAACAAAGGGCTCCAGGTGGGGTCTCACAAGAGCAGAGTGGAGGGGAAGAATCACCTCCCTTAAGCTTCTGGCCACTCTTCTTTTGATGCAGCCCAGGATACAGCTAGCTTTCTGGGCTGCAAACTCACATTGCCAGCTCATGTCAAAGTTCTCATCAACCACCGCCCTGAGGTCCTTCTCCTCAGGCTGCTCTCAATCCATTCTCTAACCATCCTGTATTTGTGCTTAGGATTGTCCCAGGTCAAGTGCAGGACCCTACACTTGGCCTCGTTGAACTTCTTGCGATTCTCACAGGGCACCTTTCATACTTGTCAGGGACCCTCTGGAAGGCATTCTTCTGAAGCACTGAATTTTAAAATTACACTTTTTTTGTCCTTGAAAATTTGTATTTTTTTTCCAGATGGTCAAAGTATATTTGATATATTTTTCAAAATTCATTAGTTTGATGGAAAAATGCATGTGAGCATATTTAACTGTTATTATAACCCTATCCGTTAATATATAGACACATGCATATGCATAGTTTCTTTTACTGTCTGGATTTATAATACATATTATTCCTCTTTGTCTATTTTGTTACCTAGTTGAGACCGCTTGCAGAAGTTACACCACACTTTTCAGGGATCTGGAAGAAGAATGAAAGCCCAGAGAACAGATCACTTAGGTTCAAGAGAACATTTATGAATTTTATGCACAATATGGCAATGTTTTGCTGGTTTTTCTTTTTTTTTTTTTTTTTTTTTCCCAAGATATATAGTCTGTAATAGATGCTTCAATGGGTCTTGTAAATTTCTTGGACAGTAAGTATTTGTGCAGTGATTGTACAAATTCACCCAACACTGCCAATAAGATTTGTACATTCTTGTATCTTTGGAAATTGCAACTGCTGACTTCTGAAAGTAGACAAAATTTACCTTACTTTCAGGGAAAAGCATCTCACTAGAGAATGCTTAGGATTTGTTCTTCTTTTCTTTCATTTCACAAAAATATTTACAGTTTTATTTTTCCCTTCTGCTTCTCAAAGATTTGTTTTTTTGAAAATTGCCCATTGATGGGGAATGTTTGGGAGCTGAAAAAAGGCAGGCTGATTTTCTAACACCGTCCTTTTGGAGATTCCTTTTTGTTAATGTTGTGGTCACAAGATATTGTAAAATCTTCATATGTGGAGGCCTGCTTTTGTTTAAAATCTAGATCATGCTGAGCCCAACAACGTCTGTATAAAATGAAATTTCTGATGTGTTCATCTACTTATGCCTATGGTTCAAATTAGCATTTTTCCCATGTTGGAGTTCAAAACTGAGTCCAAAAAACATTACCTGGCATGACTGTTATTTATGAAGAGGGCAACCTCCAGAGAGCAGTTCATCCCATGCCAGCATGAATTCCCCTGCAGAATTTTCTGTTCCTCTCTCTTCCGTGATATGTACAAAATTCTTATCTCAACCATATCACACAAGAAGTCTGTGGCAGGGCAGTGAACTGACTTTAGGGCTTTTAAGTTGCAAATAAGCATGCTAGTTACCTTATCTTCACTCCATGTCTTAGTTTCTCCAGAGCATCTGAAGTGGCATTAAAGAATGCCATGTTGAACCCCACCCTTTTCAACCTGATTTACATGGGAAATATCTGTGTAGTTCCTGCCTTTGTTCACATCAAAGATGTGGCATACTCTCTCTGGTTCTTCAGTATTGCAACTTCCTACTGCCTTTCAATTAAATATACTCCTGTAAAGAAGAGAAATTGTAACTGTAGGACAGTTATGCGGAAGAGGAATGATGTCTGAGAAAGTGCAAAATTAGCATTACACATGGTATCAGTAAACACAAACCATAGAACATGTGTCACTACAAACAGGTTGAATGCCAGCCTGAACAGGAATTATCACAGAAACGATATATGAAAGTAAAAATGGAATTCTTCCTCAGACCTGTGAACATCTTTGATCCTTTTATGATTAATTAAGTTGGATCTAAGATTGACCAGATAGGTAGTTTAGTGCATAGTGTACACGTTCAGTGCTGCTATTTCTTGGTGTTTCACAAACCAACTCAAAAGCAAATAACTATGTTTCAGGCCCCAAATGTCTGCTAAGTTGCTTTCACTGAATGAGAAAGGAAGCCCATTGGCAGTAGCTTTAAACCAACGCAAAAGAAAAAAAAAATATCACAGAATCACAGAATCACAGAATTTTCTAGGTTGGAAGAGACCTCAAGGTCATCGAGTCCAACCTCCAACCTAACGCTAACAGCCCTCCACTAAACCATATCCCTAAGCTCTACATCTAAACGTCTTTTGAAGACTTCCAAGGATGGTGACTCCACCACTTCCCTGGGCAGCCTGTTCCAGTGCCTCACAACCCTTTCAGTGAAGAAGTTCTTCCTAACATCTAGCCTAAAACTCCCCTGGCTCAACTTAAACCCATTCCCCCTCGTCCTGTCACCAGGCACGTGGGAGAACAGGCCAACCCCCACCTCGCTACAGCCTCCCTTGAGGTACCTAAAAAGAGCGATAAGGTCGCCCCTGAGCCTCCTCTTCTCCAGGCTGAACAAGCCCAGCTCCCTCAGCCGCTCCTCGTAGGACTTGTTCTCCAGGCCCCTCACCAGCTTCGTCGCCCTTCTCTGCACCCGCTCAAGCACCTCGATGTCCTTCTTGTAGCGAGGGGCCCAAAACTGAACACAGTACTCGAGGTGCGGCCTCACCAGAGCTGAGTACAGGGGGACGATCACCTCCCTAGCCCTGCTGGTCACGCTGTTCCTAATACAAGCCAGGATGCCGTTGGCCTTCTTGGCCACCTGAGCACACTGCTGGCTCATATTCAGCCGACTGTCCACCATCACTCCCAGGTCCTTCTCTGCCTGGCAGCTTTCCAACCATTCCTCTCCCAGCCTGTAGCTCTGCTTGGGGTTATTGCGCCCCAGGTGCAGGACCCGGCACTTGGCCTTGTTAAACTTCATGCAGTTGACCTCAGCCCATCGGTGCAGCCTATCCAGATCCTCCTGCAGAGCTTTCCTACCCTCAAGCAGATCGACACACGCACCTAACTTGGTGTCATCTGCGAACTTACTGAGGGTGCACTCGATGCCCTCGTCCAGATCATCGATCAAGATATTAAAGAGGACCGGCCCCAGCACCGAGCCCTGGGGGACGCCACTAGTGACTGGCCTCCAACTGGACTTGGCTCCATTCACCACGACTCTTTGGGCCCGGCTATCCAGCCAGTTTCTAACCCAACGAAGCGTGCGCCAGTCCAAGCCAAGAGCAGCCAGTTTCTTCAGGAGAATGCTGTGGGAGACGGTGTCAAAAGCCTTGCTGAAGTCAAGGTAGACCACATCCACAGCCTTTCCCTCATCCACCCAGCGCGTCACTCTGTCATAGAAGGAGATCAGGTTCGTCAGGCATGACCTGCCTTTCATAAACCCATGCTGACTGGGCCTGATCGCCTGCTTCCCCTTCAAGTGCTGCATGATGACTCTCAGGAGGATCTGCTCCATGAGCTTTCCTGGCACTGAGGTCAAACTGACAGGCCTGTAGTTTCCTGGGTCTGCCCTCCGGCCCTTCTTGTAGATGGGCGTCACGTTTGCTAGCCGCCAGTCGATTGGGACCTCCCCCGATAGCCAGGACTGTTGATAAATGATGGACAGTGGCTTGGCCAGCTCCTCTGCCAGTTCCCTCAGTACCCTTGGGTGGATCCCATCCGGCCCCATCGACTTGTGCACATCTAAGTGCCGTAGTAGCATATATTTCCAAGAGTCAACAGTAAAGAAATTAAACAGAAATGCCTACCAGTACAGTACTGCATAAACAATTGACTGATCTCACTTTAGAAATTCTACTCATTCTAATATATTTTCTTTTGTTTTTAATTAATTATGATGTCTCAGAAAATTTATAAAAGTTGAACTGTTGATATAAGCAGAGCTGAAAATTAAAGCATGCCTTAAGCTATAAAAAGGTTTTTACTCATTCTTTCCCGTATCTCTTGTGCCTGCCTGTAATTTATAATGTGTCAAAGGAATTCTCAAATTGTGAATAATAAATAAATTAGTATTCTCCGAAGTAGTCACCTTCCTTGGTGTTATCATTGTATCTCAGCTTCTTTGATTTTACTATGCTTTCCTGTCTCTTCTGAGTTCAGAAGCTCAATGTGAAAAGGCAGAGGTGATAGGAAGAGGAATGTGATAACAGCCTGGCATGCAGCACACAGTCTGGCTTAACAAACTGCCACATCTTCAGAGTGTGAAGAGCTGCATTACAGCCATGCAGAATTTCCCATCTGTAACCTCAAGCCCACTTGAGAGGATGTTCTTATGTTCTAACTTGCTGTGTGTGCAAAGCACAGCCCAAATATGAGAAGGTTTAATGGTCATGAACTGGAGCAACGTGCATCACAGGGAAGCAGATGAATCTTTCTTTCCCTATGTTGTCATTAATTTTCCCTTAGCAACCAATCCTTTCATCTCCAGCAAGCCTAGGTTCATACCATACTTCTCAGGGGTGAAGTTCACAGTCTAAATCTGTAGAGAAAAAAGATTTTCCTTCCAGGCTTGGAAGAATTAGATCTGCAGTTCGCAGCATCCTAGTGCTACTGCTGCTATCCTATACACTTGTGTTCCTTGAGTGTCTCCTGTATCTATTTTCAGGTATCAGAGGACTTTCTTAGGCCATGATCCCCTCTCCTCTCTTTCAAACTAGCTTTCTTGTTGTAACATAGTATTTTTATTTTTTATTTTATTTTTTTATTTATTTCCCTTGGTAAACTCTTTCCTAGGTCATCAGCATCTGTCTTCATACTTGGCTGCCTTTAGCTTTTACAGTTTGTGGGATTTTTTTGTTTCATGCCAAAACCCTTCTTGTAAAAGCTGCTCCTGCTTGTAAAAACTTCCTTCTCAGTGGGTCCTCCAGTAGTTTTTGATACAGAATGTAAACAATTTAATTAAAAGATGGAAACAGGATACAGTTGGTACTGCAGTTTGTCAATTTCTGTTTAAAAATTTAAATCATTATAAACAAAGCTTTTTTTTTTATTTTAAACCTTTTTTTTTTTTTTTTTTTTTTTTTTTAAATTATTTTAAACTTAAACTTCTCCTGCTCACGAATCCTCAATATTATTTTGTTATATTAGGTCAATTATGTTTTTCTTTTCAGCCTGCATTTTCATCATTGCTTCTTTACCTGTGTGATGATACTGGATCCCTCACTGGATTCCTCACTGGATCCCTCACTCTTTTGCATATTTATGCCAGAAGGAGGAAAAGAGGAGGTCACGCTTTCCTGCTCAGATTTTAATACTCGGGTCTTCTTTGGATATAAGCACAGGAAGATTTGCATGTACAAAATTTTGTAGGATTTCATAGAATCACAGTCATTTAGGTTGGAAAAGACCTCCAAGATCATCTGGTCCCACATTCATTTTCGTACTTATGCAGACAAGGTAGATGAACAGAAGTGCCCCAGACACTTCTGTTCACTAATGGACAGGCACTAATGGAAATAATGTAGAGTCTGAAGTAGAAATGAAGGACTGTTATTATTGGTAGTAACACTTGCTGTCACCTTATGGAGTTAGCAGAATAAGATCTGAGAATTTTTTCTTCTGAGATGAAAGACATGACAGATGTTAATATTAATGCTTAGCTCATGGATACAGTGTCAATTATTACCAATAGGGAATTGCATTTCAAGCTGAGTCCTTGAACATATCCGTAGGTTTTTGAGGTGTTATTTCTGGATAACTTTGTTGTGTGATTGTCATCTTCTCGTTTGTTGTAACTTGAATTACAATTCCCTTAGAACTGTCACTTCTTTGAAATTGCTTTCTCTTCTTGCTGATAAGTGTGTCCTTATTATCCCACCTGTCCCATGTGGGAGTGTTGCACCTCACTAATGACTTCAGTGGGATTTCTAGGTGACCACTCAGACTTTAGCTTATTGTGGCAGTATTGGTGCTGAGGGGGAAAACAAAGAACAACCCCAAACGAAAACCAGGACTGGTCCCATTCTCTTGCAAAGAAACTTAATAACACAGGCTGTCTGTGAACGTTATATAGCAGTTGGCCTTGTACCTCCTCTGGACCCCGAGCGGTAACCAATGGATCTTAGACTTTATTACTATGTTTTTTTCTTGTCTGAGTTCATGAAATATTATGAAAGCTGTAATTGCAGCCCGACAGAGTAGTGGTATTACCATAGCATGAAAGGAAGTTATGTGGTACAGAGTGTAGCACAAGGCTGTTTAGGGATGTTTAAGGACCTGCAGGCTGTTGGAATAACACTGAAGCACTGTGTAAAGTGGGAGGAGTAAACTTGTGCATACTTGTCCACACTGCTTGCTGGTAGGGTCACTGGTATGTGCTGTTACCTCAGGCTGTGGCTGGGTTTTATGTGAGAGTCCTAGCTGGCCCAGACCAACAGCATACCAGGGAGAGTGCTAAAATTTAGCAGTTTGAGTGATTACTGTTCCTGGGATCACACTCACTCCCCATCCTTGTTTTGTTTAACAGCCTGCGAGTTCAGGAGATGAAAAGAGAAACTGTAGATAGAAGCTCTGCTAATAAGCTGTTACAAGGTGCATTTCAAGAGAGGGAAGGAATTATAAATTGGATGCTGAACAATCAGAAAGTCACCAGAGTTTTTAATGTGTATGGGGGAGATGATGAAGAGTTTCTTTCTGAATATAGAAAAACAGAAGCAGCAGTCATCGCCTAGTGTGTATAATGAGAACATTAATTTATTTTTATGCAAAATATGTATTAATTTTAAATTCTGTTCTAGTCACAAATATACGTGTTTATTTCTGCTCTTGGTCTTTTTCTGGAGCTCAACCTGCTTGAGCAGCTGACAGACAGACCAACTAAAGGTCATTTTGTATTCTGTGGTGGTTTCCCTGTTTGAACCCTTGAAGATTTTTGTCAATGTCCTCCAGCAGTATTGGGGAAGTTGGGACTGACAGTCTAACATTAAAAAATAGAGTGAATGGGAAAATAGGAAAGATATAAAAAAGCAAGAGTTTATTTATTTATTTATTTATTAATGCAATATTAAGTAGCAGAAAGATAAAACAGTGTCTTACTTTGCCCCCTTAACTTTACCAATATATGTGCCAAAAAATTAAAAGCCATGCAGACAACCTACCTGTTTGCAGTCTGTGGTCTGTAAGGTTATGAGTTTGTTTTAGGAGTATTTAAAATACATCTACTGAGATTGTTCAGGTACTGCATTTAATTAGATCATATGTGTATCAAAGAACAAGCTGTTTCAATTTTGTTAAGTTAGACTTAGGACTTTTCCATATATTTTAGAATTAGATCAGCAAAGCCTAGTAAGACTAAAATGGGTAACCACAGTCTGTAATCATGGCCTTAAGGCTACTCTGCTTTAGGGAAGAATTTTCTTTACAAAATAAATGCAATCTGAATTTGTGTTATCAGGCTTAATTTCTTCAGTCATTTGACTCCATTATAAAACAATTTCCTTCCTAGTTTAGGTGCTGAATAATCTGGAAATAATTTATTTCTTAACAATAATATGATGAGAAATTTAAGCATTAGTGGATATACCATGGTATGTTTTATGAGGTTATAAAGACCCAGATTAAGCAAGAGAAGAGAAGAGTTAAAATTTAATAGAATGTTTATAAGAAAAGATAAATATTTCTACATATCATATGGTTTAGGTATACAGGAATCATTTCCACAACCCTATGTCAAATGAAAACCCTGACTTAATAGATATCTTTTCATCAACTCTGTGTTGGAGTTCTTCTACGGACTATTGAAAACACTTTTACTTTAGAATACGTGTGTACCAAAAGTATTTTATCTGTAGAAATAACATTTTCGTAATGTGATTATCTTGCTCTGTGTCAGATGTTTCAGATGACAAAATTATCTTTTTGTGCCACTGTGCCTTTAAAAGGGTTTTGTAAATAGAATGAATATAAATGACATTATATATGGCTGGTGTCATGCCTCTAAAGAGGAGGTTGGCATGAATCTCAGAATTTAGTCCTCAAAAGTGACATGACAAAGTTGAAGAGGACTTGAAGGCCTACTGAAAATAAATAAATTAATAGAAATCAGATTTTGCACCCACTGCAAAGGAGAAGAACAGAACTTAATGAATTAGGAACAAACTCAGACTGGAGATTTCCAAGAAGATAAGCAGGGAGGATGGAGAAGAAAGCTAATCAACTTCAATGCAGCAGGACCTCATGCCCAGTTTTTGGCTCAGTGGCACGGTTCCTTTGTGACCTTAGGCAATTCCTACCTCAGATATTTTTCTCATGCGAAACTGCTTACCAAATATATTATGATATTATTCTGGGGGGCTACACTATCTGTTTTGATCAGTACACCCCTATTGGGTAATACACAAAAGCGAAATGTAGAGACAATTGAATAAAATTAATGGTTTAAAATTTGAGACAGAATTTGACAGAAGTTGTGGCATGAAGGATAGTCACCTGGTGAATAGTACTGTAGCTACAGTAGTAAGAAAAAAAATATATATATATATACATATATATAGGAATAGGAAGGAAAATCCAGCAGACACATTTTTGCACTATCACCTTTGTGTTGTTTTTTAACAAATTCCAAATCCACAAACCCACCACTGGGGATCTGTGACTGTTAGTCATGTGCAAGCATCATGAGAGGAGAGCTCTTCTCTTCCAACCTCTCATCTTCTTGGTCCTGATTTCTTTCAGCAACTCCTCTTGTCTTCAATTTCTCGTGGTCTCCAGTTTTGCTTGGTGTATCTGTGGGCTTTTATTCAAGGGCCTGTACTTTTAAAGTGGCAGCAACAAACTGAAATGGAATTTTAAACATATGAAATTATGATGTAAATATATTATCATAGCATTTCTTCCTCTACACTCCCTTTATGCCCCTAAATTTCTTGGACTTGAAGGGACATGCGTGGCAGTTTGCCATCCAAATTAGTGCCCATAAATACTCTTGCAGTGTGTGTGTAGTAGCATTAGTATTCTCATTGACTGTAATATATGTCAGATGGATCTGTAGGTAACATAATGGTGACAAAATGTTGCATCACTTTCTGTCACCTTTCCTTACCTACCTTAGACCTTTACTGGTTTAGAACAACTAGTATCTGCTCTCTTTCTTTCCCTTCCCCATTCCTTCTCCCTCTCCCTCCCCCTCTCCCTCATCTTTCCTTCCGTAACTACATCTTCATCTTGACCTCCCTACAGCATGAGTCCTTTCAAATATTTTCTGAAAGCTCGGGTGATCTATAAAATTGATCACAAACAGCAAAATGTGAAAGTTTTAATTTAACTTTTATTAAAGACATTTTAACATTAATTTGAGAATCAAAATGACTTTTTGTTGATGAATTCCACAACAGATATTCTTAGATTTCCAGGTATTCACATTTACAGGTGTCCATACACAGCATAACATAGGATTAAAACACTTGGAAACTGGGCCCAAAATGTTTGCCAAAGTTCACTTAGACTCTCAGACATGAGCATAAATAATCTTATTTATGCAATTCTAGTTACTTTGCCCTGTCTCCTCTTAACCTTCCATTGGCCAGAAATGCTTCCCAATAACTTTAAATCTAGATCATGCATTTTCACAGATTAGGATTGTGCCCAATAGTTGTACTGGATAGGAAACAAACAATTAATAACATATTTCTTTTTTGCTTCATTAAGATGATATTCTGTTTTTCTTTTGATACCGTAGATAACACAGCCAGTATACTGACAAGAAGAAGGAAGTACAGTCGAACTACTCAAGATATCTATTACCTCCTGGTTTTGATTTCTGATGGTGGAGTGCCCCCTCTCAGTAGCAGCAGTACTCTCACAATTAGGGTTTGTGCTTGTGAGAGAGATGGACGAGTGAGAACTTGCCATGCTGAAGCTTTTCTCTCCTCTGCTGGGTTGAGCACAGGAGCTTTAATTGCAATCCTGCTCTGTGTTGTCATTCTTCTTGGTAAGTCATTTTCAATATTAAGTACTGCCATCCTTCCACTGGTTGTCTGAATGAGACAGGGCAGAAATTTTTAATGTGATATGTTTTTGATCCTGAAGCTGCTTAGTAGTAGAAGGTAATTAGAAACATATAGCTGTGATTAGAGGGGAAAGGTTTAGCTAAAATGCATAGGAAAAAATGCCTTTAAAGTACATTATTGAATACCTGGAATCCACTAGAAATAGTTTTTCAGAGGTTATCAAGTAATTAGCACTGCAGATAATTTTTTCTGTAATTTGGAAAGATTTCAAAAAGCCACTGACTCTAATTCCATGTCTCGAACAGTGTGAAAAATTATAGAAGAGAGATGAGGAAAGCTTTTTGAAATGCATTACACTGTAGGAAGCACCATTAGCACCATACAAAAGCCATTTCTTAATTACCTTTGTGGGATAAGCTGATAGCAATGCACAGCATAATCCACAGAGGCAAGGGACATATGAGACAATGTGATGACTCCATTAGATAAATGACCTTGCAAGTGCATTTTCTTTCCACTTTTTTTTTCTTTCTTCCTCCCTCCCTCCCTCCCCCCCCCAGCCAATTTGAATGTTACCCATTAGTTAATGTTCTTTTATTTATTTATTTATTTACCTATTTATTTATTGTGGCAGAGGGACAACTTGCTAGGTATATATTCCTGTACTATTCATGTGCCTTTCTACATTCTAATAGAGATGGAAAGAAATAATGTGAGTTGCACTGTGACTCACATAGGAGATTTTGAGGATTTTTTTCTGAATGCTCTACGTTTTCTATAGACAACTTTCATCACAGCTTACTTCAGAGCTTCTTTATCAAAAAAGTGTTTTAAAATGTATATTAACACAATTAGTTTTAAATCTTGTATTTTATCATAAAAGATTGAACATTCATAAGAGAAAAAATAAAGCTTATACATTTTAATTAGATAACTATGTTGGATATTGGTCTTCATGAAGCTCTGAAAGCCCTTAACAATGCTTCTGAAAAATGTCAGCCTTAGTTACTCATTTCTCATTTACTGAAGGGTGTTATCCCCTTTTGTGTTCTTTATGAAATCCCTAATAATCTAACCAGTGGAATTCATTATTGGCTCAAAAAACACTAGCAATTCCCACAGAGCAAATACACACTAGAAGAATGCTCTTTACTGGCCCTTTGGAAGACCAAGCTGTATTGGAAGTTTGTAATTTTACAATAACACTATTAACTTTCCCCTTGGTTGTCTGTTGTCTACCTGTTACGCTTTGGCAGGTTGCTATGTCAAAAAACAGCTGTATAGATTTCATGGGTCATTTCCAGGCATGCAGTAATCTATCTTCATGTAACAAACACATTATACCTCAAAGGTAGTGCTCAGTTAGGACTATAAGTAGGCTCTTTTCCAAATTGAACATGTGCCTGATGTAATGATACTCCAGTTCAAGGCCAGCATAATAATATCAGAATGCAAATATTAGCCTGAAAGGATTACAACTCTGTATTCATGACTTAGTATGTGCTATTTCTGTAGCATATATCTACTTACTTTGAATGTAAACCTTAAACCTAATCTAATATCTGCAGTTTTCTCTTTAGCAATTGTGGTCCTTTTCATCACCCTAAGACGTAGCAAGAAGGAGCCCTTGATCATTTCAGAAGAAGATGTCCGAGAAAATGTTGTGACATATGATGATGAGGGCGGTGGGGAAGAAGACACAGAAGCGTTTGACATCACAGCACTGCGTAATCCATCAGCTGCTGAGGAACTAAAATATCGGAGGGATGTTCGTCCTGAAGTGAAGCCTGCGCCCAGGCACCATCCCTCTTCAAGCCTTGACAGTGTAGATGTTCAGGAGTTCATTAAACAAAGACTGGCAGAGGCTGATTTGGACCCCAGTGTGCCCCCGTACGACTCCCTGCAGACATATGCCTATGAGGGTCATAGATCCGAAGCTGGATCTATCAGCTCTCTGGATTCAGTCACAACACACTCTGACCAGGATTATAATTACCTTGGTGACTGGGGGCCTGAGTTCAAGAAGCTAGCTGAACTCTATGGGGAAATAGAATCAGAAAGAACAACTTAGTTGTAATTCCCAGAACAACTGGAGATAGAACGACAGCAACAGTAACAACAAATGAATACAGTACTTGGAACTGAGCAAGTTGTACACAGTTACTGTAGAACAAGTGCCCTTTTCATATTTGAAACTGGGTTCTCCAATTGGAAGAAAGTCAAATTTGAAAAATACAGAAAAAAGAAGCTATTGTCCCTTGTGTATATTTTTTAATTGCTCAATAAAGTCTGTGGTACCATACAGTACCTAAAGTAAAGCCAAGCAATGACACTTTCATTGCAATACGCTTAACATCTCCAAGCTATAGTAAGTTATGGTCATGCCTTTATAGGAAGATAGCTGATGGAAGAGTGAATTTCTTGCAGGTGGTTTTGATGTTGCATTTCTAGCTGTGCTCTAGCCCTTGTGATCCCAGTGTGAGGTAGCCAGTGGGGTTTACTATCAGTGTGAGAAGTCCTAAGAGTCAGTTTCCTTTAACAGAAGGGATAAGCCACACCTGTCCTCTTAAATAAATGGTCCTTTGACATCTTATTGAATTAGCAGGTTGCACTGAGAAGATTTAATTTCATTATGTCCTTCATAATCTTTTCATCCCTAACCAGCTAACAGAGGGAGGGCATCATAAGCTGTCATCATGAACATGGCTCTACCCCATAACCCCAGAGCTGCTCTGTTACAGTGTGCTAGAGGAACTGTTTCCAGTGTGTGTGCTTTTTCTTTTTGTCTTTTCATGGGAATACCATCTAAATGGCATGGATCCAAAGTACACTTTATGCAGCAAAGCAGATGAAGCATAGGTTATTTCAGTAAAAACAATGGCAGCACCATTAGAGTATGCAGTTGTTTGGGTCACCGTGCTTCACTTATATCAATAGATGAAGCTTTTGAAGTCTGAATCCAGGAGCAACAACAATCCATTTATGACACAGAGTTCTTAATCATAATGTGTCTATTTCTGTGTGTAATGCATCTAAAAGCACAATAGAGCTTCTGGTAAGACACTGGAATAGAGAAAATTGAAAAAGCGAGATTAAGACGATGATGCTTTTTTCTTTTTAGTTCAGTTTATGGATATTTCATTTCTCTTGCAGTATTTTCTTGCAGCATTTTCTATTTAAGCAGAGCAAGCTTTTTTATTATTATTATTATTTTTCTCTCCTTGTTTCAAGCATCATGGGAACAGAAGCATTTAAAGTCAGTGGAGGGTGAAAAAAATAAAATGTGTCATTTGGGGGGTTCATATGGATTAAATAAATTGATGTCTCATGTTAATCTTGTTTTGAGAATTGTAGAACTTGCTCCTTAGGCTGCTTAACACCTAGTTCAGCAGATTTATATTTCCTTTTGGTTTGTTTGAAACTTCAGTCTTCTGTTTATCTGTCCTGTGATAATACAATGAGAGGACCAGGAGCCCATATCCTATGAAGGATTATGACTGATAAGATTCACCGTCTACTACAGCCTTTTGCTTTTAAGATGATTGTAGCTTTACCTATGGAAATGGACTTTTATAATATGTATTTAATAGAGAAACTGTTCAGGGCAGAAGCTGTGTACTATTTTTCTACTCTCTGGGCTGGTGTGGAGAGTGACATATATCTGAACACTGCACAAGATTCCTCCCTATGCATTTCAGGTACCACTTATCCTTCAGCTTGGAAGAGGAGGGATTACTTAGAATCATAGAATCATTTAGGTTGGAAAAGATCATCAAGTCCAACCATCCACCTACACTACCAAGTTTACCACTAACCCACGTCCCTTACTGCCACAGCCACATGTCTCTTAAATACCTCCAGGGATGGTGATCCCAACCCTTCCCTGGGCAGCCTACTCTGATGCCTAACCACTCGTTCTGAGAAGCATTTCTTCTTGACACCTAATCTAAACCTCCCCCGATGCAATTTGAGACTGACATGTGCTGTCACCTGAGCAAAGGGACTGACACCCTCCTTGCTGCAACTTCCTTTCAGGTAGTTGTAGAGAGCAATGAGATCACCCCTCAGCTTCCTTTTCTCAAGACTAAACAAATTCAGTTCCCTCAGCCTTGTTTTCTAGTACCTTCACCCACCTCATTAATCTTCACTGAATGCATTCAATCTTCTTGCTCCTCCTAGCAGGGTCTGTATTGCTGACCTACAGTGGGCCACACAGGTGAACACTTCCCTTCTTTACTGTATGGATGGGTAGGTCATAGATATGACTGAGATTTTTGATCAGTCCTACTTTAATAATTTTCATTCCTTTTAATAAACTCCCTCCCAAGATATTGTTGATTTATTTTGGTTTACGCAGCCTTCTGGAAAAATAAGCAAGTAGCTTTGAAATAAATTTTTCAAGCTCTAAAAAATACTGTTTGCTCTTACTTCCAGAATTGTTTTTTAACTATACTGTTTTAATTGCAATTTGAAAATTATACTGTTTCTGTCAACATCCAAACCCACAAACCAGTTTAGAAGGGGGGGAAGCCCCAAACCCTAAAATGTTCTGCTGATGATTTGAAAGTAGTTCCCTAATCTGTGTTCAGATTATTGTTGTTGTTTTTTAATTTTTACCAAATACAGAATCTTCTAAAAAATACTGGAGAGATTCTCATTTTAGAGTACAATTAAACAGATGTTTTAATGCAGTGAGATTTATAATTGGGCTGAGAATGATTAATGCATTTTATTTTTTTGAGGGTAGAGTTGGGATATGTTTCAGTTTTGTCCCAAATGAAGGAACTAGTAGTTCAAGATTTTGTGGAGATATATTTCCTTTTGATTTAAATGACACTTGCTTTATGCTAACATCTTAGTTTTTATACTGTATGAGTGGAGTGCTAAGAAGAAAAGTCTTTGAATGTTAGTAGTACCATGAGCCATGATAACTTGTACCACATATGCACAAAAGCTGCATTCATTGTTATATTATAGTTTTGAGAGACAAGAGTTACTTATCTTTATGTCTGTTCCCTCTGGTCTTACACCAAAGCAAGGAAAATTAACTGTGTTTTGTACTTTACATGGTATGCCAGTCATTGTTTTCTTTTTATTTGCATCCTAGAACATTTGGGCTTAAAAGCCAACAGGAGCTAAGTGCAGCGACATCAAAAAACAATCAACTCCTAAAGCTCATGATCTGATTAAGTTAATGAGAGAAGGAGGTCATATCTCAGAGAAATAAAAATCCCCTTTTCACCATTTCTGGTGCTCTCTTGCTACTATACAGCATGTGCATTTTACCCACAGCCCCAGGAATTCAGAACCATTTAAAATTCTGCAGGGTTATTGAGACTCTGCGGTGTGTCCTGTTTGGTATGTCCCATCCATGGTGATCGCCAAATGTCCTTTTCTGTCATGATACGTCTGCATGCTTGCTATGCTTACTGTTTTTTACTCCAATGCACATTGCAGTGCTGTGTTGTTTGCATGACAAATAGCAGAATATTAAATCTTCAGGGCCACAGAAGAAGGTCTCATGATGCAGAAAGAACAGATTTGCAGATTTCTTTACCTGATCCCACAGAATTTTCCTTTGGTACTTGGTGTCCTAGGAACAAAATTAAACTCGAAAATTTCTTTGTTCATATTGATTAAAATGGAAGAATACTAACACTGAGTGTCATGGAAAGTACAGTCATTTTGTAGCACTGCTGATTTAAACAACGTATAAATTCAGTGGAAGTATTGTGGGAAAATCTTTCCTAGACAATGATTAAGTCTGGTTGTTGCTTAAGTCTGGACTTTGCTTAAAACTTTAATGGACCTTTTATATAGTCATATTCTCAGATGTGTTCCAATTACCCTGAATAGTAATTCTGTTGCCATTGAACAACTAAATGCTGAAAACTGCCAGTTTTACTTAAGCTGGAAGATACAGAGTAAAGTTAGACTGCTCATGGAAAGGGATGTTTAAGACATTTCGGATTTAGAATTTTATTTCTGCAACAGCTATTCAAATAATTGTGTGTTTACACCCAATTAATTAGTCACTTTACTTCAAACAAACCCTCTTTCTTGTAATGGTGGGAGCACTCATTATGCTGTAATCTTGATGTGTCATCTGAGAAAATGGTATCTATAAGTATGAAATGTAAAATATATGTTGTCAACCTAAACCAGTAAAAAATGTAATTTAATACACTTTAAAGAAGAGTTGGAATTCAACTGGTTTTGGATTAATGCATCGTAAACAATTTGTTTATGAGTGTTGCTATGTTTCATACACATAGAACACTGTAAAAGTTGAAAGTCATTTCACTCTTATGCACTTTATTTTTTGCATTTCTTTGTAGAAAATCAAAATAATTGTAAACATTTTTCTTTTCAAATTCTAATTGATGCAGTTGTTTTAGTTGCAAATACTGCAAGAAAATGTCTATGTGAAAATATTCTCACTGGTATTTAAAAGGAATTGCAAAATTTCTATGCTCTAATCCTTTGTCAAATCATCCTTTAGAAAAAAAAAAAAAATATATATATATATATACACACACATATCCATATATTGGACCAGTCTGAATTTAACCAAACTTACAGACTCACACAAAGGAAATGTTCTATATACAGAGGAGAATATGCAATTATGCTGCCTAGGGTAACTTTGTGGATTATAAAGTGCTAAGACCTTGTACTTGCAGTATATATAAATGGCACAGTGCATTCTAAGGAACATTAGGAGTGTGTTGCAAGTATTGGGCCATCCTTATTTTTCCAAAGTCTCCAAAAATATATATATTTTTTAACTAAAGAGTAATGTAAAGTATACCTCCTTATGCAAGTGTTACTGATAGAAATTGTTACATTTTCTTTTAATAAACAAAAGGGACGAAAACTTTTATTCGTATTTTTCAAATAAAATATGCTCTTTGCTATGGTGATGGGTTATTGTATTCCTCATCACAACTAGAACGGGTTATTTTTTCTTCACTCCTGTATCTTACACTCACCAAAGAATTAAAGGTATCAAAAGACACTCTGTCTTTAAAAATGAGCTGTGATATAGCAGTATTAATGAGGTCAATGTCAGAAATGGTATGGTAACTTTAAATAGACTTTAATGCCTGGTATAGTCACTCAGTTATGTCACTACTTCAAAGATTGTCTTACATGATTATTGCTACAGATGGGTAGGGAGAGAGAGAGAGAGAGACAGAGATACTTTACCACAGACAGCAGTATAACTGCTAAATGGTTCATTACTTTTACTTCTGGCAACTATTGCACTCCAGCCATCACTGTCCTGAAACTGAAATACAGCATTAGAGGATGAATACATTATCCACATGACTGAGTTAGAGAATTGCACATCTATGAAACCAGATTGGTGGTAACAGCCAGTTTTATTATTCTAAGTTGACACAGAATAGAAGAGGAAAAAAAAAAAGGGAAAGAAAGAAAAAAACAAACAACAACAACAACAACAACAAAAACAGGCAAAGACATTCCCAATTATTAATCTTGGGCACCTGAAATAACAGTGTACAGGAATCATTCATTCTTTCTCAAATGAATTAAACAGGCTTTACCAATGAATTACGTCTTAGAAAACAGTGATACGATGACTTACAGGGAACTTGTTACATGTAACACCTTCTTTCCTAGACTGACAGAACTCAAAAATAAAGCTAAGGTTGACAGGGAATGGAAATACAGTTTTGTTAGACTCATATGCACTCTGTGTTACTGCCCACAGGCCAGTTTAGGTCATGTATCACACCATTCTATGCAATCCTCACATGTGCCTCAGCAAAGCCCCAGAGAAACAGCATGGTGAGAGATCGTTCAACTGCAAGATAAATATTGTTAGCCTGAAGCGGAAGGCAAGTTTTTGTCCTCATTTGAGATGTTTAAACATTCTACAGAATATTTATAAAGATTTTAGATTGTCTTTCATATCTAAGATTCAGTGGAGACTCTTTCTCTTTCTGTCTCTGTCTCAGCAGAGCTTATTATCTTATAGTATTGTTAAATTCCTGGTTGCTTGAAATCCATTCTACTTTTATTCTCAGCAAAATATATTACTTATATTTTAGGTACAGAGACTCTTCTAAAACTAGAAAGCTTTTCTTGTGAGTTTTGTATACTGCTTCTGTGGGCTTCGTGTCTCCCTGAGGCACTTCAGTGCTTTGTAAATCCTAACAAATCCATCATCACACCTCAACCTTTAATTAATTAACAGGAAAGTCCTAACGATCCAACAAACTCTTTCTACATTAGCTGCCTCTAAAATTGAATTTTTCATTCTGGAATTACATGCAATATAACATATTATAGGTGATGGGAAGTACATGTCTGCAAAAACATCCTCATCCACAGGAAAAAAGGTCATTGGGATTAGGACACCTATGGACCATGGAGCACACAGAGCTTGAAAGGTGTTAGTCAAGTCTGAACAAAATCAGGATCCACAGGCCTTTCATTGTGTATCTTCTCTTTATGGGTGATGAGTGATATAGTCCAAATAGCAGGTGAGCTCAATGGGAAGCTGAATAAAGGTGAATGTAAATAGGCAATTCAAATACCTGAATTTCCACCTTGCTTCCTTAAGTCCTAAATAGGAATAGATCTGTTATATGCATTTGCCAGGCTTTTAGTTTGAAGGCAATTTTGAGGCATGGTGCAGTTCTACACACATCTATACCTTCCTCACTAATGATTTTGAAACAAATCAGATTTCTCTTGACTTTATTATGAAGGTTGTACATTACTTACTTAAAATCTAAATTAATATCCATGTTCCATGTCTAAAAATAATTCTTTCCTTTATCTTCTGGAACTGGTTTGAAAACAAAGATTCTGTCGGTAAAATTCAGCCCTGGTTGAAGTCTTAAGCACAACATATCTAACAAAAAATTTCCCAGTATGATTTCTGTGGGACAAAAATCAAATCACAGAATCACAGAACCGTAGGGGTTGGAAGGGACCTTGAAAGATCATCGGGTCCAACTCCCCCGCCAAAGCAGGTTCCTCAGAGCAGGCTGCCCAGGTAGGCGTCCAGACAGGCCTTAAATATCTCCAGAGAAGGAGACTTCACAACTTCCCTAGGCAGCCTGTTCCAGTGCTCTGTCACCCTCACCATGAAGTTCTTTCACATGTCAGTGCGGAACTTCCTGTGCTCTAACTTGCAGCCATTGCCCCTTGTCCTATCCCCATAAACCACTGAGAAGAGGTCAGCTACATCCCCTCAGATATTTATATACATTGAGGAGATCCCCTCTCAGTCTTCTTTTCTCCAGGCTGAGCAGACCCAGGTCTCTCAGCCTTTCTTCATAGGGAAGAATAGTATTGTACAAAAAATAAAATTCACTCTTACTAAACAAACTATTTATTTGTTTGTTTAGGCCTGCTGATTTAAAACTATGCTTGAAATGTAAAGTTATATGGAAATATAAACATCCAGTTTATGCCATGAAGACCAAATTTGTATCTCTCAAAAAGAAGTAAAAATCAGCTCAGGATTTACACTATTTGTAACATCCTTGAATTTACATTTTTTGATCAGATTGTTTGATCATTTATGTTTGCCCTAGATAAATTTTCAGTGGGGAAATGGTAACATGGCATTCAGAGATTATTTTTTTTTTTTAATCTGTAGCTACTATACTTATAAAAAAAACCAAAAAGCTAAAATTGAGAGTCTTTGTGAAGTGAATTGGATTATTGGCTCTGAAAAGCAAGTCGCTTACATATGATGTTGGTACAAATAAAAATGATTATGTTTTTGCTCTTTCTGACTACTTCTAATCCTAAAGCATCAAATCAGTTTATTGTGATGACATTTCTTCTACCATATGTCTCTTAAACTGTTTCGTACCTTACATATAAAGAGACGTCTCCTTGAATGAGGTATCTGTTAGTTATGTTTTATCCCAAGAAGGAGACTTCTACTGAAATAGTTTTGTACAGAGAACATTTTTTAAGGTAGGATGCTAAAGAGTGCTTTATTTGTTAAGTGAGTTCTATAACTGCAAGTATAGCACCCAGTTTTCTGAGAAAATGACGGAAACATAAGGCAAAGCAAGCATAACAAGGATATAAACCTCTCAGATCTTGTACTTGGAACACAAATTCACTCTAAGCAAATCTGAAACCACTGCCCCATAAACATATTCTATCCTATATAGTGTTATTTAAAAATGAGAACAAAACAAAACTCAAACAAAAAACTCATTTGAGGTCTTGTTCCTATTTTCCAAATGAGCATTTTATGCATCTTTACACTTCTTTCAAAAATATTTTACTTTTTCAGTAACAGACTAAAAAGTTTTTGACAAATTTTGTCCTTCCAATTTCTTCAGAACATTAAGAAGGTATTTCTGTTGAATTTAATGAAAAATCTATCATTAGGACTTTTTTTTTTAAAGCAAGTCAAAGATAGAACCTTAAATAAAACTCTTCAAGGACTAAACAATAACTCACTAGTCAAAGTACTTTATCAGAGATGTGGGAGATTGGTTTCAGAGCAGGAGGTTAAATGTGCACCTCCCAGCTTCCTTTCATAACACCTTGTACTTTATAAATTGCCAGAAAATTTTTACTGATTACTTAATCAATATTTTTGATAAAACAGATTTTATATTTTCTTGCAAGCTCTGTGGGGCTGAATGATTCTGAAAATATGATTTATGCAATGTTTATTTATTTATTTATTTGTTTATTTTTCTTTTCTACCTGAATTGGCCTTTTTTGTGCTACATGCTTAAATCACTGTAGTACTATAACTTATCTTAAGAATATCAGGGGAATCTAGGAATAATACCTTATCTCTCTGAAAAATTGAAACACTTGCCAAACTGCTGCCAAACATATCAATTTTCATCTTTTTCTGAAACATTTTAATTGGACTTTATCAAAGCTGAATTCTTTGCCTTTTTCCCGTGCATAATAATATAGCTTCAAATCAGCTTCTATGATAACTTTAAAAATGCTTAATAAGGTCTTATTAAGCATTTACATTGGCTAAGATCCTATTGTCCTAGATGCTGTACAATCACATAGAAAATGGCATTATTTGGCTAAAGAATTTCTGGTTTATAAGGCAGTATTTCTGAGTCCAATGTTATAACAATGAATCCAATGTGACTTGTAAGGAAGGGAAGGGGTTTATGTGTGAAGAGCAATGGAAGGGTGGTAGAGTAGATAGATAGCAAATATCTGGAACAGATGCAATTATTGGTAAAATTATTAGAGATAAGCCATACAATCCATAAAATACCTATTGATGCATGGCATATTTTTTTCAGTAATGTATTATGATTATTATTGTAAAATTTTATGATTTAATATTTCACAGTTTTATATCCATTCCTATAATAGGTAATAAAACCAGAAGTTTCCCATTGGAGAAAATTTCTGCCATACATTATATGTAACAAAACCTCTACTGACTCTTTTCCAACTCTTTCATTTCTAACCAAATTTCAGAATATTCAATATAATTTCATTGCTCAGACTTAATTTATCTTGTGTGAAAAGAATATAGACTAAATGCAAAATAATGAATGAAATAATTTTATATAAAATTAATATATATCATAAACATATATACAAATACACATATGTATCTACAAATGCACATATACATATATACAAATATAGCATATAATATAAAATTAATAAGTATAATATACAATAGTATATTAATTAATAAGTATAATATACGATATAAACAATATAATAAATGAAATAATTTTCATGTGGTACATACAAAGATGCTGTTTGTCAATTGAAAAGTAGGTGACTTTGGAAGTTTAGGTTGGCAGTTTAGACTTGAACTCAAGCAGCCCCTTGCCAAGTTATATTTTAGAAGGCAGAAACACCTTGTGAGGAAAAAAGAAAAAAAAAAGAGAGAGAGAGAGAGAGAGAGAGATCAGAGAGAAACATCTGAGTTTAAATGTGTGGAAGAGATACTTGGTGTCTTGTGAAGTTTTACATTATTCTGACAGCCAAGAAGATGCCGCTATGATTTGTTGCTGTGGAAAATAAAACTTTTGCCCTCTGAAAGTGAAAAGCTTTTCCTTGTTTGCAAGGTGTTTTATGTCAGACGTTATCACAACTTGAAACGCTTCATCCTGAATGTGAGAGGCTGAGATGGTCAATCTGTCTCTTTGCATCTTGTGCTGTTTGCTGTAGATTGTGTGGTCTATCCTGTACAGTGCTTGGTATTGCTGAGGAGCATCACATTCTTGACAGATTTTGTAATAAAAATATGATAGTAAATTTATCTAAAAAGATCAGTATGAAATGTTAGGCATATCAATTCAAGATCACTAGTTGATATTTGAACTGGAAATAAGAAATGCAAACATGATTGGCACCAAATGACCACTTCTTTATACTTGTTTGTAATCTCACTTAAGTGTTAAAGAAAATCTTTGGCAGTGCCAAAGGAGAGGGAGTCATTCAGACTGCTCACCATATTCCTGTCTTCTCCTAATTACATTCTGCTACTTATTTGACCTTGAGGATCTGGGAAGTATCCCTGTAAAAAGACATATTCAATTTTTAAATAATACCACTGTGGCTGTATTCAGCACTGAGTTCCTTCTCCAGCTTCCATCCCTGCTATATTACTGGTGATGTTTCTAGATTGAAGTGGGTCACCAAATGCCTTTGTAGCTGTCACAGTCTGAGTCAATCTTTCTACAGAATTCACTGAAATAAACTTATCCTGTCTGGGTACAGAATGTAACTCTGTTTTTTTGTTTGTTTGTTTTTTATTTTTTGTTGTTGTTTTTTGTTTGTTTGTTTGTTTCTGCCTTGCTTTATGTAAAATACAGCTTGAATTCTCACCTCTCATGCTTACAAGAATTTCAACCACATAAGGGATAAAGAACAAATGGTAGAAATATTTTTTAAGCGAAGGACTACTCAGTGGTCTCTATATTACTGGTAATAGTAATTATTATAAATTATTATAAATGCATTTTAGGAAAATACTGAATCTGTGGATGATCAAAACCTTAATGTCTTTGTGCTGAATAAACAACAGCTGAGATACGTTACCCCATAGAGCTTAACATTTACACGTGGTTGAGGGAAGCTGTCAACCTGCTGATGTGACAGAAATGATAGGAATAGAAATAAAGGTTAATTGAGGATATTTTATAACTGAAGTCCTATAGACAGTCTAAGGGAAATGTAAGGCTTAATTACTTCCGAAGGAAGGAGGATTGGTAACTTGATATTTCTAGGTGATTTAATCTTTTTAGATATTCAAAACAGAAAATTTACAGGTGAGAAAAAGTCCTTGATTCAGTTTTTGAAACATGATAATGGATAACAATACACACAGGAAAGAGGAATAACTAGATGTGAATGAATAATAATGGACATGAAAATGTAGTTCACTCAGTGATAAATAAGCACTTTATATGCATAAGAATTTAGTATCAAAGTCAAATATTTTACTAGTGGAAAGAGTAACAGTAGAAGAAAACTTGAGCTTAGTATAGTAAAAGTGAAACTTTGCACCGTGAAAGAGAAATGCTGATGGATCCACAAGCAAATCTTCTTTTCCTGTCTCTGCCATTGGTTCCTTATCCATCCTTGAGCAAATACCCTAATATCTGCCTGTTAGCAAGTAAGTTACTTGTCCTTCTTCCAATGTGCAATTAAACTATTCAAATGTTTTCCTGAAATCCATTTTCTCCATATATCAGTATACACTAAACAGAAGATTTAAAATTGAATTGAAAGGTTAAATTGAAAGGTTAGTTTTTACTAATAATCTGGAACCTTGAAACTAGAAACTCAACTTTAATTTCCAGTTATAAAAATCCATTTTTTCCCAAGTGCTTTGAGAACCTGGGGTGAAGGGTGCTGATGAAATTCAAAAACCATCCAGTTCTATTCTTAAAGTAAGAAAAAAGTGTATAGAAAATGTCACAAACAGTAAAATCAAGTAGACACATTATACATAGGATATACGAGGTAAAAGTAAATTCAGCTTATGTTGAAAGTTTATCTACTAGAAATTCTTGCAGGTGTCAACAAGCCTTTGGATAAAGATAATCTGATGGATTTAGTATACTTGGTTTTCCAATAAGTTTTTGAGAAGAGCCTTCACTGAATGTCTTACAGAATGACATGATCTTAAAAGCTGATTAGAAGAACAGGAAAAAAAGTACAGGGATAATTTGTGAGATTTTTCAGTGTAACAAGTATATATTAGGCACTGTGATAGTATAAGAATTGTCTGATAGAGTCAAAGATAATCTAGAAAAGTAAAGTGAAGACCTGCAAAGCAAACAATAAACATGCTAGAATTATGGATGAAACTGCAACTGATGGAAGATAATGAAAGAGGGCAGAACCAATACTAAATGCACATCTATCATGAGCTCAGAATAAATTATTATTACTCAGGTAGGATACTTTAAGTTACTAGATACCCGTTCTGCAAAGTAGTCATCAAAAACAACATAAATAGGTCTGGTGTTAGGAATTATTAGGCAATCAGTAGAGAACCAAATAGAAAGTGTCATGCTACTTTGGAAACCCAGAGCGATCCTGCATTTCAATTACTTGGTAAAACAATCCAGTCCATTGGAAAACTAGAGAAAGCACTGTCCTGCAGTGTGGTAGTTTTACTCAGGTGGGTGGCTGAGTTTCACCACAACCGGTCTCTCATTCCCCCTCCTCAAAGAGGAATGGGGAGAAAATACGATGAAAAGGGCTTAAGGGTTGAGATAAGGACGAGGAGATTTTAAATGATGGGCAAAACAGACTCAGCATAGGGAGATATTAACATTTATTGCTTATTTCTAACAAGCTAGAGAAGTGAGAAACAAAGAAGAGAAACCAAAAGCACCTTCCATCCTCCCTCTTCCACCTCCTCTCCCCCAAGTGGTGCAGGGGAATGGGGGAATGGGGGTTATGGTCAGTCTATAGCACTTCCTCTCTGCCGTTCCTTCTCAGTCACTCTCATCCCCTATGCTGTGGGGTCCCTCCCATGGGATGCAGCAGTCCTCGGTGAAGTGATCCAGAATGGGCTGCCCACAGGCAGCAGCTCTTCAAAAACTGCTCCAGATATGGGTCCGTACCACGGGGTCCATCCTTCAGGAGAAAACTGCTCCAACCTGGTTCCCCCACGGGTAGCAGGTGCTGCCAGATTACCTGCTCCTGCGTGGTCTCCTCTCCACGGGCTACAGGTCTGGTCTGGAATCTGCTCCGGCAGGGGTCTTCCACAGGTGGCAGTCTCCGTCAGTGCAGGTCCACCTGCTCCACCGTGGTCTCCTCCACAGGCTGCAGTGTGGAACCCTGCTCCACCATGGTACTCCATGGGCTGCAGGGGGACAACCATTTTTTGCCGAGGCGATCGGCTCCGGGGCAGACGCGTTCTGCAGCGGAGCGGGGGATCGGGCCAGGCAGGGCTAATTTTGTCCGGCATCGAGCCTACTTGAGGGAGCCGCCAGGACCCGGCAGCCCTCGTGAGGGAGGCTGACGAGGCGAAGGCGGAGCCAGCAGCGCCCCCTCCCCAGCCCTTCAAAAGCAGCCCCTAGGGAGCGCGAGCGACCAGGAGCGCGGCGAACAGGGCGGGCAAACAGGGCGTGGCGCGTCAGAGGGAGTGGCGCGGCAGTTAGCGCAGGCAGGGCGCGCAGGAAGGGCAGAGCGCTCCCCCTACACACAAACAACACCTCGTTAACAACAGCCGTAACTAGGCGATAATGGTCGCCACCAGGCACGGCGCGCTCTCCAGAAAGTCGGTACACACGCAGACCGACTACCCGTTAAAAAATGCCGCAGTTCAGGTCACCGGATGCAAGGAGTGTCTGAGCCTGTTGCTGCCATCGGCGGGAGGCAGAGAAACTGCGTGCGTGAGGTGCGAGCAGGTGGATGACCTGGTCCGCATGGTGGCGGAGCTCAAGGAGGAGGTGGAGAGGTTGAGGGCCATCAGGGAGTGTGAGCGGGAGATAGACTTCTGGAGTAACTCCCTGCAGGGCCTCAAGGGGAGGTGCCGAGGTGAGACTCCTCAAATGGGGGCGGACCCCCTGCCCTGTCCCTGTCGGGCAGAGGGAGGGGATCTGGGAGCTGAGGAGGAATGGAAACAGGTCCCTGCTCGACATCGCAGGCGATGCTCTCCCCTTCCGGCCCCACCTTCCCAGGTGCCCTTACGCAACAGGTTTGAGGCCCTAGAGATTGAGAGGCCGGTGTGTGAGGAAGAGGTAGCAAATGTTCCTAGGAGGATGCCCGGAGCGAGGAGGTCGATTCCGCGCCTCAGGACTGCCTCCACCAAAAAAGACAGGAGGGTTATTGTTGTTGGTGACTCGATTCTTAGGGGAACAGAGGGCCCTATTTGTCGGCCGGACCCTACCCGTAGGGAAGTCTGCTGTCTCCCTGGGGCCAGGGTCAGGGACGTTGCCAGGAAGCTTCCTAACCTGGTACGCCCCTCTGACTATTACCCCCTTTTGATAGTCCAGGCGGGCAGTGATAACATCGAAGAGAGAAGCCTCAAGGCTATCAAAAGGGACTTTAGGGGGCTGGGTCGGTTAGTGGATGGAGCGGGAGTGCAGGTGGTGTTTTCGTCCATCCCTATGGTGGCAGGGAGGAGTTCAGAGAGGACACGGAAAGCCCACCTGTTAAACACGTGGCTCCGGGGCTGGTGCCAACGCAGAAATCTTGGGTTTTTTGATCATGGGGCACTTTACTCAGCACCTGGCCTGATGGCCGCAGACGGGTCCCTATCTTTTAGGGGAAAAAGGATCCTGGGCCAGGAACTGGCAGGGCTCATTGAGAGGGCTTTAAACTAGGTAGGAAGGGGGATGGGGCTGAGGCTAGGATTGTTGGGGCTGTGCCAGGGGGAACAATGGCAAGGCCGGAGGATAAGGCAATGGCCCAGCTGAAGTGCATCTACACCAATGCACGCAGCATGGGTAACAAACAGGAGGAGCTGGAAGCCATCGTGCGGCAGGCAGGCTACGACTTGGTTGCCATCACGGAGACGTGGTGGGACCAGTCTCATGACTGGAGTGCTGCAATGCCTGGCTATAAGCTCTATAGAAGGGACAGGCGGCATAGAAGGGGTGGTGGTGTGGCTCTCTATATTAGAGAGTCTTTCGAGGTTGTAGAACTCGAGGTTGGGAATGACAAGCTCGAGTCCCTTTGGGTTAGGATCGGCAGGGACAACAAGGCTAGTGTCCTGGTCGGGGTCTGCTATAGACCGCCGAACCAGGATGAGGAGACGGATGAGGAATTCTACAGGCAGCTGACAGAGGTTGCAAAATCATCAGCTCTTGTACTCGTGGGGGACTTCAACTTCCCTGACATATCCTGGAAGCACAACACAGCCCAGAGAAAGCAGTCTAGGAGGTTTCTGGAGAGCGTGGAAGATAGCTTCCTGACGCAGCTGGTTAGTGAGCCTACCAGGGGTGGTGCCCCGCTAGACCTTCTCTTCACAAACAGAGAAGGACTGGTGGAGGACGTGATCGTCGGGAGATGTCTCGGGCAGAGTGACCACGCAATGGTGGAGTTCACTATTCTTGGCGAGGCCAGGAAGGGGACCAGTAAAACCGCTGTATTGGACTTTCGGAGGGCTGACTTTGAGCTGCTCAGGA
Source organism: Aythya ferina (assembly GCF_964211825.1). Taxonomy (NCBI): domain Eukaryota; kingdom Metazoa; phylum Chordata; class Aves; order Anseriformes; family Anatidae; genus Aythya; species Aythya ferina. The sequence goes on along the minus strand of NC_140297.1, from coordinate 73,975,672 downwards.
CACTGGTTGGTGGAGTCCCTTGGGAGGTGGTTCTGAAGGGCAGAGGGGTCCAGGAAGGCTGGGCGCTCTTCAAGAGGGAAGTCTTAATGGCGCAGGAACGGTCTGTTCCCACGTGCCCAAAGACGAGCTGGCGGGGAAGAAGACCGGCCTGGCTCAACAGAGAATTGTGGCTTGATCTTAGGAGGAAAAAGAGGGTTTATAAGCTTTGGAAAAGTGGGCAGGCCACTAAGGAGGACTTTAAAGAAGTAGCGAGGCTGTGCAGGGACAAAATTAGGAAGGCCAAAGCTCATCTGGAGCTCAATCTGACTACTGCCGTTAAAGATAACAAAAAACGTTTCTATAAATACATCAACACAAAAAGGAGGACTAAGGAGAATCTCCATCCTTTACTGGATGCGGGGGGAAACTTAGTTACAAGAGATGAGGAAAAGGCGGAGGTGCTCAATGCCTTCTTTGCCTCAGTCTTTAGCGGCAATACCGGATGTTCTCTGGATACCCAGTACCCTGAGCTGGTGGAAGGGGATGGGTAGCAGGATGTGGCCCTGATTATCCATGAAGAACTGGTTGGTGACCTACTACGGCACTTAGATGTGCACAAGTCGATGGTGCCAGATGGGATCCACCCAAGGGTACTGAGGGAACTGGCAGAGGAGCTGGCCAAGCCACTGTCCATCATTTATCAACAGTCCTGGCTATCGGGGGAGGTCCCAATCGACTGGCGGCTAGCAAACGTGACGCCCATCTACAAGAAGGGCCGGAGGGCAGACCCAGGAAACTACAGGCCTGTCAGTTTGACCTCAGTGCCAGGAAAGCTCATGGAGCAGATCCTCCTGAGAGTCGTCATGCAGCACTTGAAGGGGAAGCAGGCGATCAGGCCCAGTCAGCATGGCTTTATGAAAGGCAGGTCATGCCTGACGAACCTGATCTCCTTCTATGACAGAGTGACGCGCTGGGTGGATGAGGGAAAGGCTGTGGATGTGGTCTACCTTGACTTCAGCAAGGCTTTTGACACCATCTCCCACAGCATTCTCCTGAAGAAACTGGCTGCTCTTGGCTTGGACTGGCGCACGCTTCGTTGGGTTAGAAACTGGCTGGATAGCCGGGCCCAAAGAGTCGTGGTGAATGGAGCCAAGTCCAGTTGGAGGCCAGTCACTAGTGGCGTCCCCCAGGGCTCGGTGCTGGGGCCGGTCCTCTTTAATATCTTCATCGATGATCTGGACGAGGGCATCGAGTGCACCCTCAGTAAGTTCGCAGATGACACCAAGTTAGGTGCGTGTGTCGATCTGCTTGAGGGTAGGAAAGCTCTGCAGGAGGATCTGGATAGGCTGGACCGATGGGCTGAGGTCAACTGCATGAAGTTTAACAAGGCCAAGTGCCGGGTCCTGCACCTGGGGCGCAATAACCCCAAGCAGAGCTACAGGCTGGGAGAGGAATGGTTGGAAAGCTGCCAGGCAGAGAAGGACCTGGGAGTGATGGTGGACAGTCGGCTGAATATGAGCCAGCAGTGTGCTCAGGTGGCCAAGAAGGCCAACGGCATCCTGGCTTGTATTAGGAACAGCGTGACCAGCAGGGCTAGGGAGGTGATCGTCCCCCTGTACTCAGCTCTGGTGAGGCTGCACCTCGAGTACTGTGTTCAGTTTTGGGCCCCTCGCTACAAGAAGGACATCGAGGTGCTTGAGCGGGTGCAGAGAAGGGCGACGAAGCTGGTGAGGGGCCTGGAGAACAAGTCCTACGAGGAGCGGCTGAGGGAGCTGGGCTTGTTCAGCCTGGAGAAGAGGAGGCTCAGGGGCGACCTTATCGCTCTTTTTAGGTACCTCAAGGGAGGCTGTAGCGAGGTGGGGGTTGGTCTGTTCTCCCACGTGCCTGGTGACAGGACGAGGGGGAATGGGTTTAAGTTGAGCCAGGGGAGTTTTAGGCTAGATGTTAGGAAGAACTTCTTCACTGAAAGGGTTGTGAGGCACTGGAACAGGCTGCCCAGGGAAGTGGTGGAGTCACCATCCTTGGAAGTCTTCAAAAGACGTTTAGATGTAGAGCTTAGGGATATGGTTTAGTGGAGGGCTGTTAGCGTTAGGTTGGAGGTTGGACTCGATGACCTTGAGGTCTCTTCCAACCTAGAAAATTCTGTGATTCTGTGATTCTGTGATCCTGCTTCACCATGGTCCTCACCACAGGCCGCAGGGGACTTCTGCTCCGGCGCCTGGAGCACCTCTCCCCCTCCTTCTTCACTGACCTTGGCACCTGCAAGGCTGTTCCTCACTCCTCTCACTCTCCCAGCTGCTGTGTGGCGCAGTGCTTTTTTTTCCCGTCTTAAATATGCTCTCACAGAGGCGCAAACAACATAACTTATTGGCTTGGCTCTGGTCAGCAATGGGGCCCTTACCTAACATGGGGCAGCTTCTAGATTCTTCTCACAGAAGCCACCCATATAGCCCCCTGCTACCAAAACCTTTCCATGTAAACCCACTACATGCAGAAAATAAACAGAAAATTATTTTTATTATTTTTCAACATAGGGCTTAATTAGGGCCCATAAAAGGATTAATTAACAGATTTAAAGTAAACAAAAGTAGGTACTTTTTTTCACATGACAGAAAATTCAACTGTAGAACTCACATTATGTATACATGTACTGGGTCTGGCTGGAATGTTAACTTTCCCGGCAGCAGCCCATACAGTGCCGTACTCTGCACTTGTAGCTGGAACAGCAGTGTTATCACACCAGTGTTGTGTCTACTGCTGAGCAGCAGTGGCACAGCATTGGGCCTTTCTCTAACCCTCCTAGGGGGTGGGCAAAAAGTGAGGAGAGAAACATCACTAGGGCAGCTGACCTAAACCAATCAAAGGGATATTCCATACCATGTGGTGTCACACTCAGCAATAAAAGGTGGAAACAGGAAGAAGAGGGGAGGGGTGGGCTCTCGTTGGGAAAACGTCGGTCCTCCTCTCGAACACCGGCTGCGTGCGTTGAGGCCTTGCTTCAAGGACGTGGTCAATCATCGCTCATTTGTGGGAAGTAGAGAGTAATTTCTTTCCTCTGCACTTCCATATAGCCTTCATTGATTTTGTTTGTTTGTTTTCCTCCCTTCTTTTTATTTTTCCCTTTTTCCCTCCCTTTTCCCCTTTCCCTTTTTATTTCCCCTTAGTTAAATTGTTTAGTTCATGGTAGTCTTTATTTAATTATTATTTCCCTTTAATTAAATTATCCTTATCTCAACCCGTGAGTTGTTCTTTGCTTTACTTCTCCCCCTCCTCATCTAAAGGAGGGGGAGTGAGAGAGCGGTTGTGGGGTTTAGCTGCCCAGCACGGTAAAACCACCACAATACAGAGATGAAGAGATCTTTTTTTTCCATGTCAGATGTGGCTTTGGAAATCACATAGCTGCAGTTTGTTATTGGATACAGCATGACTGGTCTATACCGTTCTCCTGGAGTTGTTTTTAAAAACAGCTTCAACACAAAGACATTTTGCTAAGTGGCAATAGAAGAAAAAAAAAAAAAAAAAAAGAAAAAAAAGGAAAAAGCTTCTGTCAAAGAGAAGAAATACTAAATACGTGATCAAATGATTGTTTGGAGAAAACTTGGTCGAGTGTTTCACGCCCAGTAGCCTGGAATATGAAGAAACTGACAAATCATTTTCTGCTCTGTAATACTTCCCGCTCCATCCCCTTCTGTGCCTTTGAAATTTGCCTGTCACCCAGTTACAGATGTAGCTCCCAAACCTTCTTCAGCTGACTTGTTCATCTGCAGATAATGCCGGTCAGGAAAATTGACCCAAAAGTCCATTTGAAGTCCAATGAATTATGAGACTGAACTCAAAGAATTGCTGACCTCTACACATCCTATACTATCCACAGGCATATATTATTCCATTCAAAATGCTCTGAAGTGAATCATTACTTAACTAAATTACTGAGAACTGAGAATTACAGAGAAATCACATAAAAGATTCAGAGAATCTGTTTTAAAGAAATAAAAATGTGAACCATTATATTTCTCAATTATTAAACACATCAGCTCTAATGTGTTTAATATAACTTTCATATTATGCTAGAGACTGTAGCTGACAAAATACCTTGTAAGAAATTAAGTTTGCTATGTGCTTTATTCATTATCAGTATAGCTCAAAGAAAACTTTGACATTAAAGACTACAATTATTTATGTTAATATTAAAAATCACAAAGCAACCTCAACTGTTTAAATCAAGTTATTGTTGGAAGTGGTAATAGAGAACAATGTGCTGAACTATCACATCTGCTGCTGCACATACAACAATTTGAAAGAAAGGAAATTAATATTTTACACATAACTTAGAAATTTTCCATTATCCACATAATAAGCAAATAAATTATTCATATTATGCATAAGGAAGGGCATATGTAACTGAAACACATTTACCTGTAAATTAATGAGTGGTTTTATTAGAGTTACTCCTCTTGTTTGCAGTACCTAAACCTTTAAAAGGAACTACAGTTAAATATATTACCTGATAATGTTTTATACAGTCTATATAAAATAAAAAGACTGGTTTTGATATAGAAACTGCAAATGTTGCTTACTGAGAAAAATGTCATACATTTAATTTAACAGAACTTGGTATAATCGCATTGATTATAGTATTATGTAAGTATGGGACTCAGATTATAAATGTCTCGATTAAGGTCGTTGTGTGTATATATGTGCAAATATCGTATATATAAAGTAAATATATTTGTATTTTATAATCTGTACTTAGAGCATTTTATTGTATTTCTATCAATGTCATTTGCAAATGTGACAGCTACCACCAACAGTTAACAACTTTTATTTACTTATGCTGAACTGACAGCAACATACTGGTCGCAATAGTTATAATCTAGTCAGGTATGGGCATTTAAGATGCTTCTACACAAAGAGATAGAGAAAATCTTGCTCATAGAAACCATTAACTTTGCCTGTTTTATTTAGAATATTCTAGGAACACCAGAAAAATAAAATCCTTATATTGAAATTTCTACGCATAATTTTATTCAGATCCACACCTTGCAGAGCCCCTCTTGATGCAGTTTCATATTAAACATTTTAATTATATGGTAAAATTAACAACTTAGCTTGAATAAAGAGGTTAATCTACTGAGAGACAGAATTATAAAACGAGAAGCAGAAAGTCATATCAGAGCAACAGATTCTGCACACTTGTGACAAAACTGGATGGCTTTTATCCTTGTACAGAAATGCTTCAATTCGTCACCTTTACTATTGTGTTTGTTTGATAGAACCAAGGGTTTTTGATCCATCCTGCAGGGAAAAAAAAAAAAAAAAAAAAAAAAAAAAAGCTTTCTGCTTGATGATATATCATCTGGTACACAGAATGTATTGAGGTGGGGAAATCTATTGAGAGAAGAATGAAAGAACATCTGGAATCTATACATACTGACTGGGATATTCATTCTCAGTCAGTTAGGGTGGCATCGGAGGTAGATTATTTCTGTATGTTGTATTTATACTTAGGTGTCTGTGTTTGCTTTTCACCCTTGTTGCATGAACCATATGACTGAAGGCACCACTTCATTTTGGGACAGCTTCCCTGCTTTGCTATTGGATTTGAAATGGGCTCAGTTTGTCTCTCAGTTCAAAGATGCTACCCTGATTGTCTTCCTGTGGGAAAACTGGTTTGTTTTCCAAGATATTGGGAGCATAATAGTATTGAAATGACAGTGGGTGGTAGAGGCTTTTTTTTTTTTTTCTTTCTGTTTCATAAAGCCTGGGGCAGCAGTTTTGATCCATATTTTAGCTATGACTAATGCTTCCACATTACCTAAGAGCCTTATAGAGCATTATGGATTTTTATATATAGGAAAAATATGACTGATGCATGAGATTCAAATGTCTCTCATTCAAAAATTTCCTCATCTCTAACCACTTCATATAGAACAAAATGCAAGTAACTGCCTATAAATCAAGACAGTGATCTTAGAAGAGAGAATGATGGGTTTTATCCCTGTCCTGCTGAAACACAGTGCCAGGCTGACCTGCATCAGGATATTGCTGCCCCTGAAGCCTATATATTATGTGTGACTGGGCATGATGAGTTCTATCTTGCATATACTGCTGGATAGACTTCCCAGCAGGGCTTTCTAAATGATTTTTTGCTGTATGTCACACATCTGACTGCAGTGTGTTCACACTGTCTCTGAACATGCAATAATAAGAAAGGCTTTTTTGTATGGTAACTACAGAGGAGTCCCCCACTACAGCATGTCATGGCTGTTAACTGCTTATCATGTTTCATGGCAGCAACACGGGCATGAGGGAGTCAGGAACTCTGCTGGCAGCAGCTTCCAACTTATCATTAATCTTGGGAGCTGGAGTATTTGTTTAAATTGTCTGCCACTTAGACCTCTGTCTAGCAGGAGACTTGATTTTATTTGACCTAAACACTGAGGGGACAAAGTCCATTGTTCCTCATGCAGCTCCACTGGCTAGTTTTATTATTTAAATTTTATTTGTAAGTAAATTTAAACTTACTGCATTTTATTTGAGTTGACTTTAAGGCGTGGCAGAAATACATATAAACTGGAAATATATTTATGAACCAGTTTAGTTTTATGCTCTTCAGTAAGTGGGAAAGAAATCATTAACATTTCAAATGCTTTCAAAAATCTCATGATTACTTTTTGATACAAAGTCTGGACAGATAATTAGATACTGATTTATATCACATGTGCTCTTGTGCATTTAACTTGTCAACCATGCACTGGGGCCACCAGCCCCTACCCCACTGAGGCCACAGCAGGGCCAGGCTCCAGCTCCCCACAGCACCACCCTACCAACCCATGTCCCCTTCCCCAGCCGGGCCCAGCCACAGACCTATGGCCTGGCCTGACCTCAGCCTAGCCACATCCCCATGGAGGTGCCTGGTGCCTGGGGCTGGGGCTGCCCTGGTGCCCCTGGTGCTCTGCTCCTGGTGGGCTGCAGAGACGGGGCCTGCCTGGCCCACCCAGGGACACCCCATGCTTCTGGTGGCCAGCTCCCAGGCCTGTGCTGCGCCATGACAAAGAGTATGAAAGTGATCGGAGAGGCTGTCTAAGAGGATGATGGGGTTTTCTGCACAGGCAGTTAAGCAAATACCTGTGAGAGATAGCTAGGGGTAAGCTGCTATGGTGGTTGACCTCGTCTGGCTGCCAGAGACACACCAGGCCGCTCCACATTCCTTCTGAAAGAAGAAATGAAGAAAAGAAAAGATCTCATGGGTTGAGATAGAGGGGACAGCACTTACCAGTTACTGTCATGCAAAACATTCAACTTTAGGAAAATTAACTTACTGACAATTGAAATAGGTTTGGGTAGTGAGAAACAATGACAAATACTAAATTGCCTTCCTGCTACTTGACCAGCCTTACCCCTCCATCTCCAACGTACGCACATCCGAGCAAGTGACACAGGGGCTGGGGACTGGGGCTGTGGTCAGTCCCTGAGAGTCGCCCCTTCCTCCTCACACCTTACCCTGTTCCAGTGTGGGGCCTGTCCAGGGGCTGAGGGAGGGAAATTCCTGCTCCAGCGCCGCCTCCTGCCCAGAGGCCAGTGCCTGGAGCCCCTCCTGCTCTCCTCCTCCTCTCCCCCAATACATAGCTGTGATTCTTCCATGGTTTTGATAAATCTCACTGATTTTTCTTTTACACTGGATCCTGCATGATTTCCAAAAGGCTTTCGTATTGTTTTATTTTATTATTTTATTTTTATTTTATTTCTAATCTCAACCCTCAACTACTGTCATAATCAAACCACCATGAAAACCAATGGGAGTGTTACTGTCTTCTGGACAGGGCTTTGAATAAACTGAGCCTACAACCCGTATTCTCTAAACATGATATCATGTTTATAGAATAAACCTCATGTTTTGTGGTTTATGCTCTCTCTTATGGTGCAACATTTACCTAATTATTTTTATTTTGCTTCTTTGGATAGAGCTTGAGGGCAGCTGATGTGTATATTATATTGCTCAGCTAATATAACCATTGTTTTTCTGTCTGGTAACAAAATCTAGGTACTGAACCAAGGGTTGCAGAGTTGAAAAATGTTTTGCGTTCTTTCCATGCCACTAGATTTTGCCACTTCTATAATTTTCAAACTGAATCTGAAGAAACACAAACAGAAGTGCAATTGATTTTTTAGTGAAATTGAAGATAGAAGATCCTCTAAAAAAAATAACATGATAAGAGATACTACAGCAACAAAAATGACAAAAAATACCACACACACCAAAACTGCGTACCTCTATAATGAAAAAGTAGTGAAAAAAGGCCCCGTAATGTTTGTCCAGTAGTGTAGTTTCCAGCTTGTCATACACCCTGCAGTCAGAACTGAACAAACCTAGTGTGCGTCTTATTTAGCCTATTTCGGACCACATGATTTGGTTGTAGAGCAGTGAGAGAAAAGGAGCAATCTGAAATTCCAGTGACCAGTTTCTGTCAAAATGAGTAGTTCGTAGAAAACACCGTGTAAAATAAAATATTGACAGCGAAGATATTAAAAACAACTATGGAGGAAAAAATGCTGAGTACTACATAGAGTATAGTCAGTGCACGGTACTTGATTTACTTCCTGAGTAAGTTATTACTGGATATCATTATGCTTATATTTGCCATAAGACAATGCACTTTTTATTTCAGGCATTGCAAAAGATACAAGTGTCTTGTGCCTTCAAATCTAACTGCTTAAAATGCACTGTAAAACTCAGTTTTGAGCAGAGGGTGAGACAACTAGAAATGGTTTTTAGAAATAGCTAGAAATTCTTTCTTGACTTTATTGTAAACACTTTTTCCTGTGCCTCTCATTTTCCATAGCAGTGATCAAGCCTCTCAAAAAAACTCTTGTAACACTTTTTAGATAGTTTCAGTCATTTTTGCTTCACTTGATGAAGATTACTATTCCCATGTGTTGTGTTAGCTAAGTAGTCATGCAGCACATTTGAAGCTTGAATTAAAAGTCCATTTTTTCCCTCTGAACAAGATTCATAAATAAAAAATATCATCTTTGAATAAAATCCTGGTATTGCACTGAAGGGAAAAGGCTTTATATGTTAACACTGTCGAGACTCAACGATGCATAGTAAAATGGCTCCACAAGCTATGAAATTCAGATTTCAAATAAATTCTCTGACTTGAATTTAAAAAATGTAGTATACTTAGTTTAGTAAAGATTCTGCTCAGTATCTGTTCCGTTTTAGCATGAAGATGTGCTGAAAAGTGATGAAAGCAAATGTAGGCTTGTTCTCTGTACCTTAAATTGTCACTCGTAGAGGTGTCCCACAACAGGAGACCACTTTCAGAACATTGTATCTGAGAGACACAGCAATGTAATATCACCTGGATGTATTCATTTCTCAAGCATGCACTTCTCCTGTCCCTAACTCTAAAGAGGGTCTTATCTTATTTCATCCTTGTTCACTTAGCTTACCGTCAGTGGTAAAGAGATGAAAACTAAAATCAGGGATTGTCATGTCATTGGAATGAGCTCTTGAACACCATCAGATCACGTCTATTCTTGCAGCTGTCACCGCAATAAAATTGTTCGGATTATGGGTGGTCTGTCCACGTTGGTAGTGGTCGTTCAGTTAGCTCCCTTGAAAAAACACTGGCAACTGTACACATTCATTTTGCATCAGTTTGACATTTTAATGAAGGTACTTGTACTCTGTTCTTTCTCATTTTTTATGTATGAACAGCCTCTGTGAAAATAGGTTTCTAACTCAGTTCAATAGCAAGACTTTAGGACAACTAAGTGTACACAGTTAGAAAAAATAAAATAATTTACTTCTTAAGCATTCAAGTACCATACCTATATAATACTCACAAGTTGACTGCAGTAAGGGTACACCTACTGTTTGAATGACAATAAATTTATTTGGAGCTGATACTTTGACACTGTAATTAGTTTTGTGTGTGACTTTAACTGCACTTTGCTATTTTGTCCATCTCTGTTCAAAAAGACTTCAGAAAATAAAATGGGCTTAAAGGTAAAAGTAGATTAGAATGTATTGCCTTGATTATGCATCTAGTTGTGTTCTAAAAAAAATGAATTAACCTGTTTCAGAAATTCAAAACTTACTTGATTCCTTAGACAATTTTTCTAACAAAAGTTATATCTCAGATTCTGGAAAGCAGCCATTTTTGTAAATCTACTGATGTAAAGAGTAAAGATAGGTCAATTTTTGCTGAAAAATAATTAAATATACTGATTTGCAGAGCTCTTTTTTTTTTTTTTTTTTTTTTTTTTAATTAACTGTCCTTCTATATCCATCTTTGGTTTTACGAACTAGTTGTACATAAGTGAGACAGACAGTCCACATGAAAAGTTACAGCTGTTTCAATCATGCTTCTGTGCTGAAACTTAATTTCCTTGCTTTTTCACTAATGTATTAGCTAAAGACACAAGCAGTGTTTTGTTATGCCATCAAAGTTGAAACCGCATGTTTCTGTGCACTTGCTGGCCTCTTATGCCTTTGAAAGTAGGTGAAAGCTTTAAAATCCTTTAGTTTGCTTGATTAGACAGTGACCGTTTGCCTGGCATTGATTTCAGGATTTAGAGTTTATTAGCAGGTCATCTTTTTTTTGTTTGTTTGTTTCTTTATTTTGCTATGTGTTGTTGGCAATTACCCAACTTCCTCACTTACTGAATACTAAAAACAATCAGAATTAATGCTGATGTCCCTTAAAAGGATTCAGTGTTTCTTTTTCCTTTGAATTCCCATTTACATATTAATACTTCAATACTTCAATTTACACATTAATACTTCAATACTTCAATTTTCATACTTATGTGCTAGTACTTGACTTATTATTTTTTTTAAATACAGGAATGCCTGTGAAAAGGAATGTTGAATGAGCCTGGATTTCAGTTAAAGGACAATCCATATTAAAGGCTCTTAAGGAAAAAATAAGAGAAAAAAAAAAAAAAAAAGGCAAACAAACAAACAAAACAGACAAGCTATTTAATGTAGTGAAGGTGCATACGGTGATTTGCAGTGTGTCATCACTCCCTCCTGAAGGCAGAACTAGAATGGCAGGTTATCTGTATGGTGCTCACCAGGAAAAAACATTCAATGAACAAAGCACAGGGGAAAAAGAGGACTTAGGGTCTGCAGATTGCTGGGCATCGTATGACTGTGTATAAACGGTTGATTGATGACATTAAAAGCACAGTGCTATGCTGAGCATAGGAAAACAATGTAAACCAAATAAAATGAATACTGTCCAACACAGCTTGCAAAATCTCCCAAACAGATGTAGTTTGTATGCTTTTTAAGTTTACCTGCTATTCCATCATTATTGAGCTTGAAAATAAAGAATAATACAAGACTGTGGACCAACTCTGGATGAAAAGTGCTTGACAGATTTCTTCCATTTTGATTGTGATCTGATCCTTGTCATCAAACACAGTCTCAATGACTAATTCTGCCTACATTTCACTGAAGTTTCATCCAGACTATATTCCTCCAATTTGCCTTGGAATTCCACATAAAATAGTATACAAGGTTTTACTCGTCATGGTTTAACCCGGCCGGCAGCTAAACACCATGCAGCCGTTCGCTCAGCCTCCCCCCTCCCTCTCTGGGACGGGGGAGAGAGATGGAAAGTGAAGCCCGTGAGTTGAGATAAAGACAGTTTAATAAGACAAAATAATAATAATAATAATAATAATAATAATAATAATAATAATAATAATAATAATACAATGATGATAATAGTACTACTACTAATAATGTGTACAAACAAGTGATGCACAATGCAATTGCTCACCACCCGCTGACCGATGCCCAGCCTAACCCCGAGCAGTCCGGCCCCCTCCCCCGGCTAGCCACCCCTATATATTGTTTAGCATGACGTCAGATGGTATGGAATACCCCTTTGGCTAGTTTGGGTCACCTGTCCTGGGTCTGCCCCTCCCAGCTCTTACTGCACCCCCAGCCTGCCTGTTGGCAGGACAAAGCAAGAAGCTAAGATGTCCTTGGCTTGGTATAAGCACTGCTCTGCAACAATTAAAACATCGGGGTGTTATCAGCACTCTTCTCATCCTAAGCCAAAACATAGCATTCTACCAGCTACTCGGAAGAAAATTAACTCTGTTCTAACTGAAACCAGGACACTCGTGTTTACATATGTGACTCCCATTCTTTGTTCATTAGAGGGAATGAATTGCTGAAATTGGAAATTTGATTAGACAAAGAAATATCCTCAGAAAATCAATGTTGGCTGATACTCAACATTTTCTTATTTTCACTATATCTACAAATAGTTTGTAAGATTATTTGCTTTAAATTTCTTCTGAGGGTTGGAGCTCAGCTGAATGTTACACATTTTTGAGTTTTTCTTTCAAACACATGCAAAATATTTCTAGATTTCTGCCATATATCCTCTATTATCTTTCAAAATAGTAACTAATGGGTAGAAGAACAGTTAGACATGGAAGAGTTTTGTCCTCACAGTAGTCAGTGAATTTTCTACTGGATTTTCTGGTGAATGAGGGAAATTAAGATGTTACTTTGCTTTCTCATGCTATACTTCAGAATTTATTCCTAGCAGAGCTCTACCCACTTTTTCTGTCATCTGTATTCATCCGCTTTCGACACAGCAAAATTGGTCCCTCATTAAAACTCCCATCTTTCTTCCAAAATGGGGATTTTGAATCTGTGTTTTTGATATAATTTCTTTAAAACCTTTTTTTCTTTTTTTTTCTGTTTTTTTTTTTTTTTTTTTTTTTTTTTCTGAAACTTTTTCACTCTAGACTAGACTCTTATTTCTTTGCCTATGCTACCTGAGAAACAGAGGTTTGTTGAAATAAGAATGCAGTCATGTAATTCATGCAACTGATCCAAGGCTGAACCATTTAAATAACAATTTTGAGAATGTGTCAAGATATACAGATTTGGTTTTTGTATTAGAACTTTTATTATATTTCTGTATCAGATTATTATTTTTTTTCTTTTCTTTTTCTTCCCAGTATGTGGCACGTTAATGCATGTTTGCTTGTGCCTAAAGTGTTAAGTGAACCAATTTACTACCTTTACTTCTTGTTACTCTACATTGTAGACGGTCCTTGTCCAGGACACCATTACTTCCTCTATTCTCACATTGTTCCATACTTTGTAATCTTGTACCACTAAGCCAAGTTTGCAGTTTTTCCTTCTCTGTTGCAAAGGTGATGAGCAAAGCTCTGCAAGACATAGTTCATCATGGCCCAAAAGCTCAGGAAGTTTAGATTCCCTACAGGTTTCCAGACACCTTCCCTTCCTGCTAGATTTTTGTCTTCTCTGATACTCATTGTTCACTTGTAATTTTTTCTTTTCTGTCTCTCCACACCTTTCCTTTTTTTTTTTTTTTTTTTTTTTTCCCCCATATTCTGCCCATATTTGCTCCTTTTCCTGTCATTTTGCCTAAATAAAGTTCCCTTGAGAACTGTTCCCTACAGAATAGCAAGTGTAACATTTTAAATCTACTTGGTGCAAGGAATATGTTGCAAAACCCTTCCCTACCCCCCCGCCCCCAAATAATACTAGTCAATCTATACTAGAACCAGAAGCATAATAACTGTAGTAGTACACAGTTAATTAGTTCTTTTGAGAAACCAAACTTGTGTTTCCACCATCTGTTGTAGTATGCAGATGTAACTGTCCACTTTGATCTAGATCAGAAATATATCCATTTCAGTTGCACAGGGAAAATACACGTATGTCTTTACAGAATAACCGACATTGTTTCTGCCTCCAGAATTCTGGTTTCATTCATGCCATTCACATGCCTAGAAAGAAATTACTTTTATGTGTGAAGGAGTGAAATAGTACTCCTACTTAAGAATATGCACGCCATCAAATCTGATGCATATTTATACACCTAATAGCATTTTCTACATTGTGTCCTTGGCAAAAGTATATTTCTTGAGCCCTAATCTTAGCTCTAGTCACATCTTGATCTGCCTAGAGTTCCCTTTAAAATATCATTCCATGGGGAATGATAGGATCTCATCTCTTACCTAATTAGTGTAGTTATTGTGTAGTTTGTTTTCACATGCAATTACTCTCTTTATCATGCCTATAATTTGAATGTTATCTATACAAATAGAGATTTAGTGGCTGGCCTTAAGTGTCTGCATTTGAAATGCTGGATGACAAAAACAAACAAAAAAGCCAACACCAGTCTATTTAACCATTTAATTTCTACAATACTTTCATTTCTACTTGTCTTTCTATTCTGCAGCATATACATATGCAGGAGATAACCTTCAAAAATTTCAGCTGCATTTATCTTTAATTAACCATATACAATATTCACTACATTGGTCTTGTATCAAGTATGAGATCTATTTCATAATTATCTAGTTGCATAAAGCAGAAGGCAAAAACACACAAACATTCAAGTAAACCAGCTGCCACAGGGTGAGAGTATGGTCTATATCCACTATGTTTGACTTACTTTTGATGAATAAATTAGCAACTGTTTTTACCTTTATTTATTTATTTATTGTTTGGCTGGTTTATAAGTTTCTGTGTTTACAGAAAAAAACAAAGTCAATTGTTATGAGAATTTATGTAGTATTTACATGATGTTTAGTGTATTTGTTTTTAATTTTGGCATTATCAATTAAAAAAATTAGCAGTTACATTTTTTTTCTACATTGTAATTATAATTTTCTTTCATATCACAGAGATATCAAGATAGATTGTATTTTCTTCCACTGATTTACGTTGCTTGTTTGAAATCAGAAATTGTTTATCATGTATTGGGACATATGTAATAAACTCAGTAACTGTTTTGACACACACTTTAAATTATAAAATCTGTAATTTAAAAAAAATACTTCTTCATTTTGCCATGTAAGTATGTGTTAAATGACCTGAGACAGGGAAGAGAATTAAATGCTTTATGAAGAAAGATTACATTTGTTTATAATTCCTCTGGTGAAAGAGCGTTCATTATTCCTCACCCAACCTACTCCTATCTTTTCATCCTGAACTATAATTACATCTCAACTGACTTTCTTGAACTTTGTTATGTGGTTTATTCATTCAGTGGAAAAAGAATTAAGCTAGAGTACCCACCCAGGTGGGTTCAGTTTGACTATACAGCCCATCACTGTTTCCTCTGCCTCCCATTTGTTTTAATAATACAGTCAGCAGTGTTAATAAGCCTAATCAGGTCATACCAGTTAATGGAGTGTCCTTGTCAAAGACCACATTTTCTCTTTAGAGGCAGAAGGGACACATTTCAATGTTATGTCATTTCTGGACATAATCTGTTTATTTACTTATTTATTTATTTTCCTTCATCTCTCCCCTCTTTGAGACATCACTGTTTTTAGTTAATACCCTCTCTTTCCCTTTCTCTGAGTCAGTGAGCCAGTAATAAACTATGACATGTCATTTTATGTTATGTTGTGCCATTTGTATGCTGGTATCTTGAGCATGGCCTTATAACCCACTGTACAGCTACAGATCTGCTCTTTTTGGTACAGATTACTGCAATGAGAGGCAGAGTATGACTTTTTTTTTTTTTTCCCCTTAGATTTCACCTGTTAGGTTGAAATTAAATGAATACATATGTAAGCTTATAGTATATGTATTAATGTTGAGTTTACAATATTACATTATAGTACATTTAGAGCATGCTAAAAGGAAATGCTGATTTTAATGGAATTTAAAAATTTTAGAAGGAGACATTTAAATGTGAAAAGATATCAGCAGGGCACTGAATTAGTAGAAAAGGGCTTCATCATTGAATTTTATTAAGATGAGGATTGAAATGCAAGGTATTTTGGAAGGTACATCATCAGAAGAGTACGATACATGTTCCAGCATTGCTCACTCTGATTTTATTTCAGTAATGACTCTACTATCTGTCGTTTTTCTTCCATATTTTTACAACACTCTGAGCCAGTCTCTGCCCTTATTTCCATTACCCAGAAAAGACAACTTTATATCTGCGGTACCAGTTTCCTTTATAAAAAATAGTGAGGAAGTTCAGAACTGTTGATCTCTACACAGTCAATACTTCCACAGAGACTGAATACAGGAGACAAAATTTAGGCAGACATTAGTGAAAATTTTAACCATGACTGATCCCAAGACAAATTATAGAAGATTATTCAAACTTCAAAATCAATTACAATTGAAAGCTGTTTTTTTTTTTTTTTTTTTTTTTTTTTTCCCCAAGGTAAGTTCAAGATAGTTAGCAAACTAGCTGCTAAAGTAAGTCAAATATTTAATTTTATAATTATTAATTCTGTAATTCAATGAGTTCTAAAATCAAGAACTATTTCTGAAGCCTTTGCTTATTGTCAGGTTTATTCCTGGAGTATGAGTGTTTTTTTAATCTGTTTCTGTACTTTGTTGTTAAAAAAAGAATGAAGTATGTAAAAAAAGAATGTAGTATGCTACTACAGGGTGCCTTCCCATATGAGTTTAAGCATCTGTATAAATTCTTTTTGCAATCAGAAATCTATCAAAAGTACTAGTGCTATACTTGTATCTCAGTTTAAGGGAAGTGGTATAACTTCAGAAAATTATGAACTTCTTGACTGAACATCAGCAGACACTTGAGCAATCTAGTTCCAGCATCACTGTGTTGTTCGCACCCAAAAGAACAAAAACAAACAAACAAACAAACAAAAATATTTAGAAACAATTGCCAAAACAGATGGCACAGAGCTCTTCCATAAAAGCATTCATACTTCTGATAAAGCAGATTATTATCAGAGGACTGAATTATGCATGCAGGTAGGCAATTCACCTTGAATACTGAAAAACAACAACAACAAAGTCATGTTATGTGATAGATTCAAAAATTACATTTTTGTGCAGTTAATCATGGATGAATGTATAATGACATTTTTTTTTAAAGTGATTTAGATGTTTTACATAAATTTATTTTTTATATTTAGTAAACTGTAATGCATGGGTAACCACGTGTCCCATAAGATTAATATGTGTTGACTTTGTCTCTTGAAGTATTTTACTTAGCAGTGCCTAGTTAATTTGAATATTATAGAATTGGACTGCAACCAGAGTAGTTCTTGTGAGTAACATCATTTTTGTACCTCATTGATGCTTTTTTTTTTTTTTTTTTTTTTTTTTTTAGAAAAAAAAAATTTTCATTAACAATGTCTTTTTTTCTGCTGGTGACGATAGCTGTTTTTTCATTTGGTATTACAGAAAAAATATCAGAAAGCATGCAATTCTTTACAGCTTTAGTGACGTATTAAAGCAAAACCGTCTGACAGCTAGACTCTGGATTGAGGCTCTATAAATCCTGGTAATCCTATTAATTTCTATATAATCATCTAAAGATGAGCTAAATAATATGCAAGCAGTATTTTGCACAATGTCATGCAAAACAAGCATAAACTAATCAAATGAAAGCCCCAGCAGGAGAGCAAAGCCCCAGCAAAATCCTGCTAACCCTTCCTTGAATTTTACCAGTTTCAGCAACCATGGGAGCATTAGGTAGAAGTAAAGATCCACATCCTGATGGTGGCCTACAGAACTGGGGTAAGGATATGCAGTCTAATTCTATGAACGGGGCAGGCAGACAGTAAATAATATACATATAGAAAATGATTATTTTCCCATCTAGCTCTAAGATTTCCCCCCCCACCACCACCTTTGGATTGAAATCATTCCCCTTTCAGGAAACTATAGTCATCATGCAGGTCATAATCATCAGGTACTCCTGCTCAGCTCAAAACCTGCCATTAAAAATATCATGACGACAAATGGGAACGGGGTTTTTGCAGATGAATGGATAGTACCAAATTAATTAAGTAGAAATCATGATCAACACTGGCATGAATATTACGTGTGTGAAAGCATGATTTGACTGAAGACACTAAGAGAATGATCATCTTTATCACATAGGCTTTTCGCACTAGAAGTAGTAATTTCAAATGTAGAAGAAGAGTGGAAGGGGAACACGTACAGTTAGATAGCTGTCTTTCATTTTCCTCATGGTTGAACAGTTCATTCATTCAGCCTCTTAGGTGGCTGGCTAATATTGAAGGGTTCATTGCATAATGAACATTTCCTATACACTATGGAGAATAAGAAAAACCTATCAATCTCTACTTATTTTCCATCAACAGCTTGTGGCTTCTATATGTTTTGAGTGTGATTCTCCTTCCCGCCCTTCTGATCTGTGATCAGAAACTGGAGTTGAATCTCACAAGAGAGAAACTGGCTTCAAAAGATGAAAATCATTTCATAGTAATTTAAGAATACTATTTAAAAACACTTGCTTATAACATTGGTTGAAGTGTGTGATATCTACCTGATGCAAATTCTTCTTCAACGGACTAAAGCATGGATAATATAAATCCTGTGAAATTTCCAGAATAGAAAATAATCCTGATGACGGAAGCACATAATTTTTTTGAAACTTAGTGGAAAATATGGTATCAGTGAAATGAAACAGAATATCTAATTAAAAAATTTTCTATAGCAATGCTCTTGACTGACTGCTACATGGTAATATGAAACATCTCCATCCAAATTCATGAAAATGCTCAGGAGGAGCATTCCTGGAGTGCTGAACAAAGTTGTGGATAACGGATGGAGATATATTCTTACATATTTCAGCCATCTCTCATACATCTTCCCCTCTGGACCCCTCACCATCTTTGAACACAAAGATTGTGTTTTGTACTCAATGCAACTCAATTCTGAAATTTTAAAATTATGACTCTACCTGTTCTCTTTTCTTCCCTAGCACTACACCGTTCATGAAATGCACTAACTTAACAACTTTGCTGTATATCAATGATCTTAATAAAGTATAAACAAGCCCACTGACTTACATACATCCACTAGAAATTATAGTTCAAATCTATGAGACCATGCCCCTGTTAGTATTATTAACTGATGTGTGACCTGAACCTGTGGGATACAAGAACAGAGGTAGTTGGTTTCTAAACTGCTGGTATTGCCAATGCAATTCCACCCTTAGGAGCTCATTTTAATGTAAAAATAACTGAAAAGGCTTCTAAAGGATAATCATCCAAGCTCAGGTGGTAGCCGATTCATTATATTTTTATACTCTTTTTTTTTTTTTTTTTCCCCCTTTCAGTGTAAATAGTGTTTGATTTTAGCTTCTGACCCATGAAGGACTGAAGTAAGCTCATCCAGTTATAAATTATCTGCCTCCACTGAAATTGCTCAAAGATCTGTCCTGGAGGTTCATCAGTCATCTTGTATTCCACTGAACTCTTTTCCAAAAAACTCAGCATTGTGTCACATGAACTGGTGTTAGCAACCTGGTTTGGGTTATAAAAGCCTTACCAATGCTCAAACCAGTTAGGTAGCAGATTAAGATTTTTGGGAATCTATTTTTTCTTCATTTTGTCTTCTATCCTTTCACTTCTTTTCAAGCTAAAGATACTGCCTTCAATATATATATAAACACATACAAAATGTATATAAATTGTGCACATTCCATAAATCTTCAAAATTTCTGGGAATAAATTAAAACTGTGTGTATTCATAATGGCTGCTTCCTATCTCAGAGGCAGAAAGGTAGAGAAAAGACACATCTAGAAAACTCAATTTTAAATTATTTCAGAGCTGCAACATAGATATAATACATTTATATCTATATACAGCTATAGTATAGATAAACCCAAGGCATAGACACATTTTCCATTAAGCCTCTTCAGTATTGTTTTGTCTTGGAAATACATCTAATTTTGTGAGATCGTCAGGTACTATACTATGTTAAAGTTTAAGAATGCTTTCTGAATGTGTATGGGCAACAGAGATGAGAAAATAGCCTTATTGCTTCGACTGTCATTATTAATTTTCCTGACACTGTTTGCTTATGGTTAATTATGCATGCACTAGTTAGGATGTTAGGAATGTCAGAGCAGGTTTGCTGAAATGGTAAATAAAGTTGCAACAAACTCAAGGGAATGAAAACACTGAATTAGTAAAAGGTTGTTACTTATAATAGATGGGACTTCTAAACTGATATTGATTCAGAAAAGGTTCACTTGACAAGAAATATCACTGTGTTGCAAACCAATATTAATCACCAGATGGTGGTGGCCTTTTAAAAAATTTGTTTGTTTGATAGTATTATTGCTGGAGTACAAATCAGGATAAGATATATCACACCCAAGTGAAATACTTGCAGAAGCTTTCCAGAGCACTAATATTTACTCCCTAAGGTTACTTTCCACCAAAGACAATGCATAACTCCTGGTTTCCTTACATATTTTCAATGAGTTGTTCTTAAATTTGAGGGCAGAATGCCAAGTATTACTAATGTAACAGTAATACTCTCCTAAGTGAATTTAAAGTACCCTCCTCTCCCATTTGTATTTATACACACTCTCATGGGAAAGGGCCAAATACATTCAAGGAAAATTGAGAATTTTAAGTTGGTTTAAGCTGCTACTGTTACTCCATTCTGGGAATTTCTAGCAGTATTGACATGGAAAGTAGACCCCAGACATTGCACTTCCCCTTTGTCATGAACACACTGAGCAACCTTTTTTCTTCCATTTGGGTTCTTCCAGCAGGGTCTTAGTATAGCCCAAGATTTTAAATTGTGTGTTTGTCCTGGTTTCAGTTAGAACAGAATTAATTTTCTTCCTAGTAGCTGGTGGAATGCTGTGTTTTGGCTTCGGATGAGAAGAGTGCTGATAACACCCCGATGTTTTAATTGTTGCAGAGCAGTGCTTATACCAAGCCAAGGACATCTCAGCCTTTTGCTCTGTCCTGCCAACAGGCAGGCTGGGGGTGCAGTAAGAGCTGGGAGGGGACAGACCCAGGACAGGTGACCCAAACTAGCCAAAGGGGTATTCCATACCATCTGACGTCATGCTAAACAATATATAGGGGTGGCTAGCCGGAGGGAGGGGGCCGGACTGCTCAGTTAGGCTGGGCATCGGTCAGCGGGTGGTGAGCAATTGCATTGTGCATCACTTGTTTGTATATATTATTATTATTATTTTCCTATTATCACCATTGTATTATTATTATTATTATTATTGTTATTATTACTTTTGTTATTATTATTTTCCTGTCTTATTAAACTGTCTTTATCTCAACTCACGGGCTTCACTTTCCATTTCTCTCCCCCGTCCCAGAGAGGGAGGGGGAGCGTGAGCGAACAGCTGCATGGTGTTTAGCTGCCGGCCGGGTTAAACCACAACAGTGTTGTACTAGCTATGAAGCAATCATGTGGCTACAGTCTACTAGCAAAAATAAACGGAGGTTGTTGTTAAATTGCAGGCCTTGCTCACTGCTATTAATCTTTGGAGTTGTTCAAACTTGTTTTACTAAATTGCAATTATTTATATAATTATATATATATAATTTTACTAATGCTTAATTGTTTGGTTTAATGTTCACCACTAACAGTAGTACTACACTGTACCATATATATCAAAGATCCATCAAACAATGATAAGAAAACCATTCTAAAAGTATAGAACAGCAGACTAACAGAAAAGAAGCATACTTATTAATGTCAGCATTTAAAGCCACAAGCAAATGCAAAAAATGAAAAGGACCTGGAGAAGGTAACACCATGAATACTGAGTTAACAGATCACCACAGCTAACATTCCCCTGCACTTGCCTAAGTGACACAGGCAGGGACCAGGAAACAATGTGTGCCCACGACAGTGAGAAAGAAGCTCAGATACGGAACCGCATGTTTTTTTGGTGATACTACTGCCCTTTTTGTTTCAGTTGAGCAGTTCCAATTATTGTTATGTTATGTGGGCATCATTTTAACTAATATAAACCTACATTGGTATCACCCATAGTAATATCTCTAGTATCACTTTAAAATTCATGGCTCTGTATTCAAGATATGTTTCCTTTTTACTTAAAACAAATTTCTGAACATATTGCCAGGGTGCATAGTGGCTTACTCTTTCCTAGTGTTTTAAAGATCCAGAACAACTCAAAGGGCTAGGATGAGAAGTAGGTGTGATAGTTGCCTGGTAGAATTGACTATAGGATAGGTCAAGTTGCCTGGTAGAATTGACTATAGCACCCTGAACTGTCTGAACTTTCAGAAATCTGACAATGAATATCCCTGGATTTTTGTCTGTACAGGTTAATAATATGCAACAGTCTCATTCTAGTCTTCTCTGTTCCTATCTTGCTAACAGAAAGATCCAAAGTCTGATGTTCCACAGAAGATATTTACCTGAATGATATTTTTCATATGAAGAAACATACAGTATACGAGAATTTTTCTCCTCAGGTTTTCTGTACAAAAGTTATATTAGGGTTATAGTGTACTTGCAGCAATGTTTTTCATTTTTGTTTTGATTTAAAAAACATAAGAACTAATGCAAAAACCTCAGAACATAAGGTATTTAGAAAGTGCAGGAGAATTCATGCTCATTACTTTCATTCTTTCTTCTCTTTCTGTGGCTTATTTTTTCTTTCTGTGCTATATTTCTTTGCTTAAAAAATAATAATAATAAAAAAATTATTAGGACACCACTGAACAAATAAAGCTCTTGTCTCCCATGCTTTCTTTATTTTCATCATTAAAAATTGTTCCAACTTTAGTGTCTTACGTTATGTTTGTAGGCCTTTACTTTTTGTACATTATCTAACTGAATACATGCATGCACATATGTACATGCAGAATATTATATACCAAGGTTCTCTCTACATTGATGTTATATGTCAGCTCCTAAGAACCCCACCTTCTGCAGTGTGGACCTCTTTGTAAATTCCATTGTTTTTCAAGCTGGAATAACTCAATGGTTTCTTTATAATTAGTGTCATAACTTTCCAGAGATATTCCAAAGAAGACAGATTTGGAAATGGAATAGGTAAGTTATGTTATAAAAATTCAAAATGCACATTTTTACAAGATAAATAAGCAAAATTATCTACAGAAAAGATGTGCAATAAATATAGAATGTTGGAAGATCCATACCTGCAATTCAGGTATCTGTTTAAATATTTTTTATTGCATCTGCTCAGTAATACCTGATTTTGTATGCAAAGAATAACATTTACTTCCAGACAGAGGACATCCCAACATATATTAACTCATAACCCATAGTCCATAATAAACAAAATGAATGGGTAGATTTGCTAATGATGAACAGTGGTGCAGCTCAAGATTTAGCCTCACCCAGTTGTCACAGCTTTATCAGACTGGAAACTACTGAGACCCAGTTGAAGAGAAGAACTTCAGCTGTCTGAGTTTAAATGCTGGAAGTTACTTAGTCACCTAGAACAACAACATTCCAGTCAAATGTTTCAGCTTTTACTAAGCTCTCATACAAAAGATTGGACTCAAACTGAGCTCTAAACAAAACCATCATGCTGGCTGGCAGTGGAGTTTTATGCTGCCTTTCCTCCTGACCTTGCTTTCTGCTTGACTACAGCCTTCTGTTGAGGAGTACAGTCCTCCTTTGGAGAAATGTTGGAGGTGACAGCGATGACATTCCCATTGCTATTTGTATGTACGTGGTGGGTACCTCTCCTGACCTTGCAACTCCTGGTTCTAACTGAGAAGATAAAGCGATAAAAGGAACTCATGTGCTTGATTCCAGTCATAGTTATATGGATGGGTGCAAAGACATAATTAACATGAAAATCTTATTGTGAAATACTTAACAGATGGAACTGCATCAGATGACCAGCTTTACATTAATGCAGTGATAGGAAAATATCAAATAGGATCAAATAAGAAAAAATGTGCGTAAGGGAAACCTTGTGGTGAAGAAGCTTCAGAAGGATAAATACCAGCATATAAACCTTTAAAAAGGTATCTCTAGATCTACTGCTAGAATACCTGTGTTTCTGTGTCACAGAATTCAGTTGTGCTTTTCACTATGCAATTCACTTACATCTCAGAAACTTGATGTGTTACGTAGATTCTTGAGAATATTTCTAAGGATAAAAATTCAATTTTAATTTGCTTCTTTGTTTTCTGAGAGTATTTTCTGATGCAGACTGAAAGTCCTTTATTTCTTAGGCTTTGTAACAGGCTTAATAATTATTTTTTGTGTTTTTGTTTGTTTGTTTCCTGACTTCAAGTAAATTATTTGCTGTGAGCAAATTATTTATGTGTTATTCCTTTTTAACTTTTACCTTTCTTTATAAAATTAAAATTTACAAGATTATTAAATATACATAATAATAGTAATTGGTATTTATCAATCACCTCTTGTGAAGGTGAAGAATTTTGTGAAACAAAGGAAGCATTATAATATTTTATTCTATTATGGATGAAAAATTATGATTCCAATTTAAGACACTACTAAGCTCAACAGTTACAGACTCTGTGTCTTTTGGTCTGCATGTGCATTTCACCTTCAAAAGCAGTAGTAAGGTATTACACATGAACATTTCAGATAGCTCATGGTGACCACTTTTGCCCTTGGATAAATTCACATAAGTTGCATCTACAAGTTTCTAACAGCAATCTTTTGGGATCCTGCAATTTATAGAAAAGCTTACGTGTGTCATACCTGTGTATCCAATTGTTTTGCACAAAGCGGGAAAATCTGATCTACTGAACAGAAAAAAAAAAAAGTGTTCATCTTGTAACACCATTACAATTATGAAATGATGATAAGGGGTAATAGGTGACTATATTATTTTTTCTTAATTTCAATGAGTAAATAGCATTCATGCTTATCCTAATTAGCAGACACAACAAAAAATGATGATATAAAAAACTATTTTAACACATGGCAGATATGAATTACAGAAAGTGACAGTAATTACCAATGAAACTACATATTCTTTCTGTGTAATGAATACACAGAACTTTTATCAAATAATTACATTTAAATTAAATTCAGTATTCTTTTAGTATATTTTAAAATATTTATAGAGACATAATGTCAGAAAGTTTAAATAAATAAATATCAGCTATGCACTTCCACAAGTGTTTATAGGAAAAACATTTTAATATGTTTAAGGTAGTTTATACAAAACCGTGCAACTGACACGAAATTCTGAGTCTCACTTTCAAATGCCTAAATAGCTGAGGGCTAGATTACAAAGTGTATTTAGACACCTAAATGTGCATATGGAGCCTAGCTGGAACTGCAAACATCAGCTTGTGACACATTTACTAACTTATCACTTGGACTATTCTCCATTAGTTATGCATAAGAGAGTCACTTGAGCACAGTGACATATTTCTGAAGAAATATTTCATGTTCCTTTACAAATTAAAAAAAAAAACAAATAACAGAAATCAAAATCTATATGAACTTGCTGATTTGCCATTAGCCTTGTTCTGAACTCCTGCTGGTAAATGTGTAAAACGGATGCTCATGTGAAATTCTATATTCTGTATTCTACAAAAAGTGAAGCACAACACAGTCTTGTTTCCTTGAACACTGCAATCTTTATATTCTCGGAATGGATTTTCTATGGAATATTACCACTATACACAAGCTTCATCCAAATTCTCCATAGCCTGACCTGATGTTATCTAGAAAAACTAGATGAAAACTGTCCCCAGAAGTTTTGCTTGACTGACATAATGGAGCTCTTCAAGGAGAGAGATAACCACCTGCAGTAGATGAAATTTAGACTGACTGATCTAGCAGGAGGTTCCAGGAAGTTATAAAACTTAATTTTAAAGATAGCTATATTAAAGACACACACAAAGAAACCCAACTATCCTTCCCATACAACAGCCAAGGCTATACTTTTGCCTATTATGCAACATTTCACTTAACAGACTCCTGAAGCTGAGTGGACGAAATGTGACAGACCTTTTGTGCTGCTTCATGTACTGCCAGAGGCATTCAGGCACTGCAGTGATTACCACATGATAAGACTACATGTAGAAGTAATTGACCTGATCCACAATTGTGCAGTTTTCTTCACCTGTTGTTGATAACAGCAAAACACATTTTATAATCTGTGAGCAGAGATGGAGTAGCACTTTCTTCCATTATCTCCTCAAAACATGTACAAGAGAAGCAATTAGGCTGAGAAGACCCCTAATTTATGAAAGAGTTGTTTACATACTGGCTTGGAAAGGCCATACTCTGGAGAGTGATCTTCAGTATGTGTGAACAGACTTGTAGAGATCATGGGAATAAAATACATTCACCTGTGAAGCATGAAATGTGAACACTAGAAGCAAAACTTTACAGGAGCCAGAGAATTAAAATTCATTACTCCTTCTCCCCACCCCCCACCATTTTTTTTCTCTCTTCTTTCTCCTATCCCCAACAGCCCTGAACAGTACACTCAGTACTCTTTGATTAGTACTAAAGGCAACAGGGAAAACAAGCAAGCAAAAAACTTTTAACAGTTTAAAAAGTAAACAGCAACAAAAACTGTATATAAACAAAGAAGTGGGAAATGAGGATGCACTTGGAATGATATGATACCATACAATCAATTATTCAGTAGAATCAGATCAGCCTGCAAGTGTAGATAGAAAGCTACGAGGGCAAAAACAAGAGAAGGAGACTGTTTAAAACAAAACAAAACAAACAAACAAGAAAAAACAACCAACTAAACAAACAAAAAAAACCAGCGCTGAGCCTGAAGAGCCTGAATAATGATTTGCCTTGGTTCATGTAAATACTTATACAGACCTCCTTGTTTTCTGGATCAGGCCACAGTAAGAGTGTAATACATCAAGGAAGAAGGCAATGTTTCTCCGTCACTTCTTAAAACACTTCTTCAATAATTAAATAGCCATGGCCTGAAGCTCATCAGGCATTTAGAGCATTAGAAGCAGCTTCAGTAATGATTGGTTAAATGTCTGTGGGTGAGTGGAGACCTCACAGAAACAGATTAAGTGCATTTAGAATTGATTCTTTAGATATTACAAACAGAAATGTGAGGTTTGTTACTGGAGATTTTGTGCTAAATTGAACATGGAGGTAATGTTACTGAGTCTTTGTATACAGGTGGACCTAACAACATTATTTATCCATCAGGTCATAGCACTTGGTTTGTACTTTGCTGTAAAAACCTCCCACATACAACATCCCCCCTTAAACCTGGAAAGTCACTAATCAAAAATCAGAAAATACAGCTTTAACATTGAAATATGGAATTAAGAATGCAGATCACCTCTTCATGCATTGCTTTAGATCATGGTGGACTTTCATACCACCTAGCACCCAACTTTGAGATTGGAGGCTAGTGTGCATATATATCTGAAAAGGTATAAATATTCCTCCAGGGAATAAATTCAGATAGGGGACAAAGTTGTGTATCCCAAATCATTCGCTAGATAGTTCTCTTTCTCTCATTTACACATAGATCCTAGACAGACAAGTCATTAGGCGTGTTAGGTGCGTGGGTTGTTAAGCTTCCTTGTTTCCTTATTGTGTGCAGGAGGGTAAACTACTGTCAAAAACAAACATAAGATCAAAACACAAAGAAAAAGGAAACAGGTTCACTGCACCAGTTAATAAAGACTGAAAAAACCCAGACAATAATTTGATAGATCTTGATATCACCAGCATTTGTAATGGAAGTATAAAAATTTTATATAGCATCATTCTAACCTTATCTCTGATGAATTGGTATTGCATTCAGGTACTCTTAAACAAGACGTCTTGAAGATAGCTGACCCTCAAACCAACCCCTATGAACCCAGATGTATATTGTTTAAGTTTCCTGAACTCTCTGATTCCATGCACCAAATTCTTCTTGAATCAAAAGCATTTATAATACTCTGTTCTGTCTAGTAGTGTTGTTTTTCTTCCATTCACCTAGGCAGCTTTAGGTGGCTGAGTAATTACAGCCCAGATTCTGATTGCTACTCTGCAGGAATCATAGTCAGGCAAAAAAGGAGCAAAACCAGCCTGTGAGTAGCAGCCAAATAAAATTGCAAACTGTAGACTTACAGAACTGTGTATATGACTGCCATGGGATATATGATACCTCAAATGAGAAAGCAGCAAAAAGAGAGAAAAGAGAGGGAAGTAAAAGGCTTTGCCACATCGCTTGGAGGCATATAAGTGAAGATATGTTTCCTCTCTGATCTGAAAAGCTCTAGAGTGATTTTATTTAATGGAGCTGGATCAGTGGGAAATCTCCATTACAATGCAGGAGTTGAATTATGGTGGGAAAGGTAGGTTAAAGCAAAAAATATTTATTTAAGCTACCCTATTATCACCATTAAACTTTTTCTACAATCAGAATTCACTTTTTTTTTTTTTTTTTTCCATTTTTTTCTCCATCATTTTCTAGGCTGACCTATATAGTTAGAAGGAAAGGCTAACTAGATCATAAGAGATGAAACAGTTATCTTCAATGTAAGCAAACTTAAAAAACAGATTAATTAAATATTCCTCCCCTCCCTTCCCCTCCCCTCTCCTCTCCTCTCCTTTTAAGCATTCATTATTCTTTATAATTATTATTTTTTTTTCATCAGGGTACATTATGTTATCCCATCATCATTTTGATACATCATCCTATGTATCAAAAATTCTAAGATTGCTTACTCTGCACAGAAAATGCCATATAGCTCTGTTATAAAAGGAGCTTTCTTTCTCCAAGAAAGGTGAATTCTTATATATTTATAAGATATTCAAAGATGGTAAAGGTTCAGACTACAGAGAAAAATCTTCAGTTTAACGTGAGTGTGGCTTTTTGCTTTTCTGGGATCTCACTTTATTGATCTTTCAGAATGTTCCTGTCAATTTGTACAGTCTATGGGGTACAGGTGGCTCATCAGCAGAGCATTACTGTGTGGCTCACAGAGGATGCCAGTCAGCTCTATGATAAGAGCTCTAATACTTGGGATGGTGGAATGTAAAGTGTCCATAAGACATTCATTTAAATCTTGGAAAGCAAAAGTACTAAGAGGATACTGAAAGGGAAATTCAAATTTTAACTGCTCAGCAATGGTAATGTGTGACTAAGGAATGATGTGGTATGGAGGGCAAGAAGACCTGACTACAGAAAGGGTGAAACTGGCTGGAATTGGGAAAACCAGGGACAGAAGGACTTCTTGTAAGGGAGTGAAGTTTTCTTTCACAATGATACAAGAAACAGCCACAGCTTTGTTTTGTAGCAACGGTGGAATAGGAGTGTTCAAGGGCACTTGGTGTTAGCACATGAAGCCAAGGCCAGGCTAGGGTGTTCCAGGCTGATGCTCACAGGACTGGTGCTGGGGTAAATAAATGTAATGAATTGGATGATATGTATCTTTGCAGACTCCTTGTAGAATGGCTTGCAGCAGTAAGACTCTGTCCAATGCAGTGTTCATTACAACTTTCTATATTTAAGTACAAAACATGTTTTTTAATATCTCTCAAGGGGGGCAATAAAAATTCCCTAACAATATGACTTTTCCATACTATTTTTGCAATTGATGCTAAAATATTCACTAATGTTTTCTTGAGCTGCTGCATCTTATTCTTGTCAGCTGTAGCAAATACAGTTTGCCACAGGGGAAAAACAAAATCCTTTCTATAGTAAATGAGTGTATAGACAACCCACTCATTCATTTCTCTGTGCTGGGTCTAAATCTTAATTTCCTATCTTGTCTAGCATAGTCAGCTTACTATTTTATACTTCCCTCTGCAAATCCAAAGCCCCAGGTAGGTTATCTGCACAATGGCTCTGCTGTAAAGAGTAGTTATGAGTACATGATATTTTCTGTCATTATATATATAAGGCCATAAGTGTGCATAAGGCAGGGAATTAAAAAAAAAAAAAAAAAAAGGAAAAAAAGCTTAATTAAGGTGGGTTCTCATCCTAGATCTTTGATTGTTGGTCATGCAAATTTAAATTAACTTGCTGGGACCATGTCTTTATCTCAAAAATCACTTCTCCACCTGTAATTCCTGTTTTAGCTTTGTTTAACTACATGATCGTGCTTATAAAATATTTCTAAAAATGATCTCAAGGGGAAATGTTAGATAACTCAATTCCTCTTTTAAAATGAAACTATGCAATCAAGAATGATCCTTCTGCCACAAATAATTCTGATGAATACTCGTTGGTACTCTTAATTTTGTGTCTTTATTTTATGTCATCATTATTCTCTTGAATTCAAAATAGATACAACAGTGGTAAAATAGATAAAACAAACAAACAAACCTTCTTAGATATGGTGTAAGAAAAGAAGGAATATAGCTGCAATATGTTTTTGTATGTATTACAGTATCTTCTGATGTTTTTGTATGTATCACAGTATCTTCTGATACTGGGACATACACACACACACACAAAAAAAAAAAAAAACACACAAAAAAACAAACAAAAAACCCACCATATAGTTTTGGTAGGTGATTTGTGGAGTGAGGAGTGAAAAAGTAAGGATGTTTGTTCTAACTGTAGCTGGCTCACAGAGTACCCAGCAGCCACTGCTCTAGCTGGAACACATGACAGCTGCCTGTCTTCACTAGCCATTTTTGAGGGATGATTGTTGAAACCTGAATTCAGACATAACATAACAATCACTGAAAATCACAATTTTCCTCTTCCGTTTAATGCTTTCAAACCTTATGTCAGTGCAGTTAAGGACTGCATGTACGTATACCAAACCTGCTGTTCTTTTTATGTGTAATAACCTAAAAGAACAACAATAAACTCTGCATAGTTATTGAAACCAAGACATCAACGATGTCTTTGCATGGCTAATAAATACATCTGAACTGTGAAATCACTTAGAGGGGCAATTGCTATTAATTCATGTGCTTATGTTGCTAGTACTATCCCTGCAATGTTAAAAAGGAAGGAAGGAAGGAGGGAAGGAAGGAGGGAAGGAAGGAGGGAAGGAAGGAAGGAAGGAAGGAAGGAAGGAAGGAAGGAAGGAAGGAAGGAAGGAAGGAAGGAAGGAAGGAAGGAAGGGAGGGAGGGAGGGAGGGAGGGAGGGAGGGAGGGAGGGAGGGAAGTGCTATCCTCTTGTTACCTTTTTGTGCTCTTGTAACTCATTGACCATTGAATCCATTGGACCACTTCAAGATACAGCTTTGTCACAGAATCACAGATTCATCTAGGCTGGAAGAGACCTCCAAGATCACTGAGTCCAACTTCTAACCTAACACTAACAAGTCCTCCACTAAACCATATCACTAAGCTCTGAATCTAAACATCTTTTAAAGACCTATAGGGGATGGTGACTGAAAAAAGAGTGGGCTGTATCCTGCCATTGCTAAGGCCAGAAGTCTAATGATATTGTGAGAGAAATGTTGAAGAGGAAAATAGGAAAAGAGTTGTTGTTGGCTCTCTTTCCGCTCCTCCCCCCTCCCCCACAGGAGAGACTACAAATGCATATTATTTTTATTTTTATTTTATTTTATTTTATTTTATTTTATTTTATTATTTTATTTTATTTTATTTTATCTCTATTAATTTTACCAGTTAGGTCAATCACTTATGTTGACACAGAAAGCGTTTAACACAAAATACAGAAAAACTATCATGAAATTC
This sequence comes from Aythya ferina, assembly GCF_964211825.1. Taxonomy (NCBI): domain Eukaryota; kingdom Metazoa; phylum Chordata; class Aves; order Anseriformes; family Anatidae; genus Aythya; species Aythya ferina. The sequence goes on along the minus strand of NC_140297.1, from coordinate 73,944,295 downwards.
TAAATAATAGCAGAAAATCTTTTAATAGTATGTCTTAAAAATTGAAAAATAACTTGATACATGGGAATAATATATATATATATATTTGTCAATTTTCATTGGGAAAATATGTAGCAGTATATGAAACATACAAAAGAAGAACTTTGTAGTGTTCCACTATGTATAAATATATACATGTACAGGTCTAGATTTTTTTTTTTTTTCAGACTTTTGAAGTTTGTACTCATTGCAAAAAATTAGCATTTTTCATGCTAATGTGGAATAAACACAGTCAGTAGATAAAAGAAAGACTTCTCTGAATAATATGACGCTTTAATACTTTGTAACAACATAAAACCTTTGCATAAAACACTTCAAATTAATTGGTAAAACTGCAATATGCAGTTGAAACACTTTCTGGAAAGCTTTGGTAAATACTGGTAATACAATAATATCAACTGTACAACATACCAAATGGTAGATGTAGTTTCTCTCCTATGATGTAAATCAAACAAAAGCAGTCTCATTGAAACCCCTGACAGTGCTTGAAAGATTCAGTGAGAACAAAATAACTATGGCTGTGCTGATCCTCTGTCTCTAGAGAATGGATTAGTTGTTCTTAATTTAACATATGGGAAGAAAACACTTAGAGTAAATAAGGTACCAGTTTTGGCACCACAGTTGTAAGCCTGCCTATTCTTTTGTCATGAACTCGTAGTTCTTTAGTCTGAAGGTACTTTCTTCCAACTGCCTCTATAATCCCTCATAAACTGGAATCTCAGGCCAAACAGTTTTCTTTACTCCAGCTGAGGAAACAGGAATTCAGATATGTTCCTAATGATCCTGTTGTTTTCTGTCTTTCCTGCCGTTTCGATATTTTGACTCATAATCTCTAACTTGTCACAGAAGTTTCCAACTACTTGATATTTTATTCTTGGAGGTGTAAGTGGATCTACTTCTAACTCCACTGAGTTAAGTTCTAACTAGGCATCTCCTCTGCTGTCTTCATGTCTAAATGTATGTATTTTCTTATAACTTGAGTTTTAAAGAGGGACTTGGATGCAGTGATTTAATATAGTAAGAAGGAATAAGGGAATGCCCTAGTGGTGTACACTGTATAGCAAAGAATACATGTACACAAGAAGGCAAGAGAGAAAAAAACTTTCAAACATTTTGAACTTAAAATACTAATAGAAGGACATTATTTTGTGACATAATAGAAAGTAAAGATCTTTAAGATAATGTAAATCACAGCTAAGCAAAATAGCATTTTTAGCTGACTGTTTTGAATTACTGCCTGTATATTAGGCTAAGTACAGGATGTACATAAAAATTCTGAAAGGCAAATTCATTAACACTGCATCTTGAAGGACTAGTTGAATTCTTTCACCTGAAACTCTTTAAAAGTCTCTGGCTTGGTCTACTCTGATAGGTGAGATACAACCAAACCTTTGACAGATTTTCAAAAGCCAAACTGAAAACTGAAATAGCATTGAAACTCTTTTCCAGGGGTTTTAAAGTGACATGCTGTTTACTGTAATGGATGCTGGAGAATGGATCTTCTCTAATCCATTCATGTAAGTCGTGGTAACCTCTTGAAAAATAGCAACTGTAGATGCTTCATCCAAAACAAATTATTGCTATGATTCTGATAGAAATATGGTGATTCTCCCTCAAAATTAAATAAGAACTTACAAATGAAAATATTTTAGTTTGACTAATGGCTCCAATTTATGAAATTTGTTTTGGAATCAGAAGAGATTAATTATTAGATAACATTTTCTGATTTATGTTCATGAAGACTTCATATAATAGCTTTAAACAACACAATATAATAATTTACTACATATATTTTTGCATTTATATTACTATTATTTTATATTACTATTATTTCGTAGTATTTTATATGTCACTAATAATGTGTACTTTACCTATTATATATTTATTGTATATTATGTAAATATTTTGTATAATTATTGATAATATACTTCCAATCATTCACGTGCTGTAAAATCATAGTCATAGTATTCATACATACATACTAGCAAGGCTTACTGCTTAGTAGGAAAAAAACACCAACCATGTTGTCCTGGTTTCAGTTGGGACAGAGTTAAGTTTCTTCCTAGTAGCTGGTAGGGTATTATATTTTGGTTTAGGATGAGAAGAGTGCTGATAACATGTTGATGTTTTAATTGTTTCAGAGCAGTGCTTACAGCAAGCCAAGGACTTTTCAGCTTCTTGCTCTGTCCTGCCAATGGGCAGGCTGGGGGTGCAGCAAGAGCTGGGAGAAGACAGACCCAGGACAGGTGACCCAAACTAGCCAAAGGGGTATTCCATACCATCTGACGTCATGCTGAACAATATATAGGAGGGGCTAGCTGGGGTGGGGGAGCCAGACTGCTCGGGGTTAGGCTCAGCGAGTGGTGAGCAATTGCACTGTGCATCACTTGTTTCGCACACATTATTAGTAGTAGTACTATTATCATCATTATTGTTATTATTATTATAGTTACTATCATTTTTCTGTCTTAATAATTTTTTTTTATCTCTACTCACAGGCTTCACTTTCCCGTTGATCGAAAGATCACCGGGTCCAACTCCCCTGCCAAAGCAGGTTCCTTAGAGCAGGCTACTCAGGTAGGTGTCCAGACAGGCCTTGAATATCTCCAGAGAAGTAGACTCCACAACCTCCCTGGGCAGCCTGTTCAAGTGCTCTGTCACCCACACCGTGAAGAAGTTCTTTCTCATGTTTGTGCAGAACTTCCTGTGCTCTATCTCGTGGCCATTACCCCTTGTCCTATCCCCACAAACAACTGAAAAGAGGTTGGCCAGGTCCCTCTGTCTCCCACACCTCAGGTACTGAGGAGACCTCCTCTCAGTCTCATATACACTGAGGAGACCTCCTCTCAGTCTTCTTTTCTCCAGGCTGAACAGACCCAGGTCTCTCAGCCTTTCTTCGTAGGGAAGATACTCCAGGCCCCATATTGTCTTTGTGGCCCTCCGCTGGACTCTTTCTAGGAGATCCCTGTCTTTTTTGTACTGGGGAGCCCAGAACTGGACACAGTACTGCAGGTGAGGCCTGACCAGGGCAGAGTAGAGGGGGAGGATCATCACCCTTGACCTGCTGGCCACGCTCCCTTCTAACGTATGCCAGGATCCCATTGGCCCTCTTGGCCACGAGGGCACACTGCTGGCTCATGGTCAAAATTTTGATTGCTTACCTCCACTTTTGATTGCCCTCCACTTTCTAACGCTGCCTACTCAATTGTGTCACTCTTCTTTTTGCTTTGCAGCTTACTCAGGAGAAGGATATTAAAAAATATGTCCAAATACTATATTGTGAAAATGCTTGAACAAATTCAGTGTGTTTCAAAAGCCACATAGGGTGATATTAAATCTGAGGCAATCTTGCTGAGGGGCAAGGTATGGTAGCATGAGTACCTTATCACATTCAAAATCTGTGTAAGTTTGTGTCCCATCATTTTGAACGTGAACAGAAAGAGTTCAAGTTGCCTGCAGTATACCTCATTGATATATTTTTACTGTAGCACCCTGAAAGATGTAGTCTTTGTTGATAACATTACATTTATCAACAATTCCATTCCATTCATACATTGGCAGTTTATCTTGCTTTATTTTTTTTTTTTTATCTTTGTTTTGTCTAAGCTGAAGAAGCCTCCAGCAACTTTTGTCCTTTGTGATAGTTGATATTTCTCACCATGTCATACTATCTCTCTGTATACAGCATTTTACAGCTTTATTTTTTGGGGGGTTTTACAGATAATGTTGACCTGCTGATATCCTGTATGTCCCTTAAACGTTGGCTTTGTCAGAGGTTGCAGCAGCAGAATTTGCTGAAGACTTCCTGGGTGTCTGGGATTTTAGCCTTTCTTTTGAACAGCTGAATATAATCCTGAAACAGTTTTAAACTGAAATAAATGAAAACCATGCTTTAATCTGCTCGTAAAAAGATCAGATCTGAAAAATCTTTCCCATATTTAGTTGATTTGTTTAGATGCTTTGATAGCCCAACTGAACAGGAATTCTATACCCTAAATCTATTGGGTAATTTTTGCTATAATAGTAGGCTAGTTTTAAGAGAAAACCATTTTGGTAGAGCAAGAACAAATGATAGTGCTCCTATATCTCATGTGCAGCTATACAGATGTAGTCTCCAAAATTTATATGCTCTTATTCAGAGTGGAGTTCTGGCAAACCTTCAATTAAACTAACAACTGGCAAATATTCCGGCAAATGTAAGTTTGGCAGTACAGGTTTCTTCTCCTTCAGGCTCACAAAACAATTTATCTCAGGAGTGCCATCTCTGTTCCAAATCCACATTCAGAGCAGGCCCAGCTTTAAAGTTGAGCAACCATTTAACATCCATTTAACAATTTCTCAGTAAACAAAGGATACATCCCTTAATGCGTGTTCTTATGAAATGTTTCTATTAATTGAACTGATACCATAAGATATAATTCTGTATGCTATAAACAGATGCCATACAAAAAACGAAACAAGACAAATGACTGTAACTTATTCTGACCCTTGAGGATATCTTGCTCACTACTATACCTTTCTATTGAAACAATGCTCATACAACTCAAAAAGGAGTTAAAATGCAATTGTGACTTTTACCATTTCTTTCTGTTGATCACAACTATTTCATTTTCATTTTATTTAGGTGTTGTCTTTCATTTTCTTTTCAACTCTTTGTGGAAGGCCAATCTTCTTCTTCCAAGAAAAGTTCTTGTCACATTCTTGGTGTAGACCATGGTCTACTGTACCAATAATAAATGTAATAAAAGTAAATTCCGTACCAATAATAAATGAAGACAACAGTGAAAAAATAGGTCCCTACACAGCTTTCTGGAGCTGCAGCTCAGCAGCATGTTATGATGTGGCAGAGGAAGAAACAACCATGAATCCCTTCTAAATAATGACAAGTTCAGACTAAATTCATCTAGAAAATCAAAGTGCTACAGATGAAGTGCATGTCAATTCTCTGCTGATTCATTGTAATTCTACATTCATTCATTGTGTACATTCATTACATTCATTGTAATTCTACATTTTAAAAGTTCAGAAAGTGGTAACCAAATTAATAAAATATGTAAAAATGTCTCTATGATGAAAGCCTACGCTGACAAGGATTTTTCTGTGTAAAAGGTGAATATGTAGTATTTGTCAGATACTCATAAAAATCAACAATATAATAGAAAAGATCAGTCAGAAACTGCTTTATTATCACTCCAAAAGTCAAGGTCATTAAAAGACATTACCAGGCAGTGGGACTTTAGTAACTCTTCCATGCTAAGGAAGTGTCCTGTCTAAATAAAGTTTGAAAATGTACTTTTTAATTTAATTTAATTTAATTTAATTTAATTTAATTTAATTTTATTTATTTTATTTTATTTTATTTTATTTTTTGTAAATGTACTACAAGGAGGAGAGATCAAGCAGTGAGTATTACACATAAAAATACATGTGTGATTTAAAGCTCTAGAAGAGCCTAAAATAGAAGTCAGGAAGGTAAAGCAGGAGAAAGCTCTTTTCTTAATGAATTGTAATTGTCCATTTTCAGTGAGAGAAAATTGGGCTAGCTGCAACTTTTGGTCTGATCATGCAGAGCTTTTCCTCTGCCACATTCCCACTTCACAGGTGAGACCAAATGCTTTCTCTTGCATCATGCATACTCAGTAAGCACAAAGTCAAAAAACTTTCTGAGAATGGGAAAAGATACGTGTTCTTTCCTCTCTATACTTTAGCACTTTCATTCTACATTTACAATATCACTGACAACAAAAGGTGGCAGTTAAACCAGCAGAGAAGTTTTTCAGATGCAACTAAGAAGCTATTTTCAGAAATCAGAAAGCTTCAGTAACATAGCCATAAAGCATCTGGAATGAAACTGATGGAATTTAAATATTCAGCAAAAGTTCTTAGGTAACTGACTGTAACAAAGAGATATGTTTACTCAACAACTTACAAGTCTTAACTGAAATAAAAATAACTTAAGATCTTGTTAAATTTGGCTTTATATGCTTTCTTGAGAAAATACAGTTTAGAATAGACATAATATATCAAAAATCAAGTAATTCTTAATTGGGATTTCAGATGTTTCCAGAAAGTGATGTGTAACTTTCATGATACTTTAGAAGTAAACAATTAAAAATAAACTCCAGCAGTCTAAAAAACAATCAGCTTTGCTATTATCAATACAAGTAATGGTACCGATTAGATCAATAGCTGTGAAACACTGAGTCAGCCTTGTTAGGAGATAATGTGAGAAGGGAAACAGAAGTTGTAGGAAAATCCACCTAAACTTTGCCCTCACTTTATCTATCTCTCCCTCTTCCCACATAAAAATTTTTCTCCCCAATAGGAGTTGGCAATTTGACTTTTTCCTTATGAGTGCAGCTATTCCATTTCAGGATACATCTATATTCCTAAAGTTCACACCATTCTCTGTTATGAGACAAAAGTAGTTAAAGGATGTTGGGAAATGGTATCTGCATTTTAAAGGTAAATGTGCTATATATCCTCACTCTTAGCTGGCTGGCTGGAATGGGAAGCAGAACTTTTATGTACAAGCTGAAGACTATAGCTAAAAATTGATCAAATAGCTTAGTGTCTTCTTATTCTGACTCTGAAAGAGGTACCAGTGGGATTTTCGTATTCGCCAATTTAATGCTTTGCTACAATAAATTAATATATATACTTTTTTTTTTTTTTTTTTTTTTTTTTTTTTTTTCATGTGGAGTATTTTTTAGAAAACATTAAGTTCTATTTCTTCAGAAAAGCTGGCTACATATTCTCCACTATGGAAAAGCTGAGAAGCTTTTGCAAAGGAAATGAGAGGAGGATATGAAATTCTCTTATGTCTTGTGTTACAAAAGAAACCATTTAAACAACTGAGGGTAATTGCAGACATTCATCTTACCAAGTCTTACCATGTTTTAAGATGGAAATGCTGGAAATGTTTGAAACATTATTAAAAAATGCAAAGCACAAGAACAGCATATAAAGAAAAAAGCCCAAAGAAACCAGGATCTAAATGGATTGTCCCTCATGCAGAAAACTCTTGAGTAATGATAACATTCAAAGCAAGTTTGTCACAAAACTACTAGAATTTCCTGCTCTAAACTAGAAACTTTATATATTTATTTAATAATTTAAGACCAGAAGCTCTCAGAACAATCCACGCTGCCTAGTCATTTCACAGAATGGTTGATGCAACATATGTGATTGCAGCTTGCTTTTCTTAGTGAAGATGAAAAGTTGGAAATACAGGATTGAGTTTGATTCATTTATGTCAAATAATACCTCACATAAATTCTTCTGGTGAAATGAAAGAGACTTACTGTGTAAGAAAATGTTCTACATAAGGGTATCACAGTCTGTGTTTTGCATAAGATAATTGGATAGTTCAGGCAAAATCTGGCATACTAACAATGAGGAACAGACTAAACAGATAGCAAAAACTAGCAGTAAACACTTGAAGAATTTAGAAGTGCTTTTTTATCCATTTTTCTGTCTCTTTGTTTTACGGATGAAGTGCTGTTAAGTGTACATACACTGCAAAAATTCTAGTTAAATTTGTAATTAGGTTGGAGTGACTTTAACAAAAGTGCCTATGTATTCTATTGCATTAATTCAGCTGAAAACAACTATTTTGCAATATAATAGCACATATAGGAATGAGCTTCAGCAGGATCAATACAATTGGTTTCCCTTCTGAACTTCACAATAAGGAAGTCAGATCTTAGTTATATCTGACACTTAGTATTAATTTAGCTTATTGAGTTACTGAAATATAACTAAATCATTTTAACAGTGCAAAAATCTTTGACTCAGAGATTTGAAGGATGTGTTATTCCTTTCTTCAGCTTCAGGAAAGCTTTGGATAAGCACTCAAAATATGCAAGATAAAGGGTATATATATATATATATATATATATATATACCGATGGGCTGAGATCAACTGCATGAAGTTCAACAAGGCCAAGTGCCGGGTCCTGCACCTGGGGCGCAATAACCCCAAGCAGAGCTACAGGCTGGGAGAGGAATGGTTGGAGAGCTGCCAGGCAGAGAAGGACCTGGGAGTGATGGTGGATAGTCAGCTGAATATGAGCCAGCAGTGTGCTCAGGTGGCCAAGAAGGCCAACGGCATCCTGGCTTGTATCAGGAACAGTGTGACCACCATGGCTAGGGAGGTGATCGTCCCCCTGTCAGCTCTGGTGAGGCCGCACCTCGAGTACTGTGTTCAGTTTTGGGCCCCTCGCTACAAGAAGGACATGGAGGTGCTTGAGCGGGTGCAGAGAAGGGCGACGAAGCTGGTGAGGGGTCTGGAGAACAAGTCCTACGAGGAGTGGCTGAGGGAGCTGGGCTTGTTCAGCCTGGAGAAGAGGAGGCTCAGGGGCGACCTTATCGCTCTCTATAGGTACCTCAAAGGAGGCTGTAGTGAGGTGGGGGTTGGCCTGTTCTCCCACGTGCCTGGTGACAGGACGAGGGGGAATGGGCTTAAGTTGCGCCAGGGGAGTTTTAGGTTAGATGTTACGAAGAACTTCTTTACCGAAAGGGTTGTTAGACATTGGAACAGGCTGCCCAGGGAAGTGGTGGAGTCACCATCCCTGGAAGTCTTTAAAAGACGTTTAGATGTAGAGGTTAGGGATATGGTTTAGTGGGGACTGCTAGCGTTAGGTCAGAGGTTGGACTCGATGATCTTGAGGTCTCTTCCAACCTAGAAATTCTGTGATTCGGTGATAATATTATACATTATATCATATATCATATATCATATATCATATATCATATATCATATATCATATATCATATATCATATATCATATATCATATATATGTTTTTAAATGAATTTACTGGAAAGGAGAAGCTCTGAAAATTATTCTGGAAAGGCATTATTTGCGCACCCCATTAGGTACTTTGTCACTGCTAGATAGTGAAAGCCAGAATCTCATTCTGTTCAAACAGGATGAAAAACCCTTAACCATTTAAGCTGAATGAAAATATTAAAAACAGAAAAAAAAAAATAGGAAAACCAAAAGGAAATGGATAGTGTAAGAAATGCTACAGTTTTTTGTTTGTTTTTTCTTTTTGACTAAAGAACATGATAACAAATGTTGTTCAAACAAAGAGGGATTTTTTGATCAACTTTTTCCTTATTTTGACAAACTTTACTACAGATTCAGTGATCTAACATTGAAAAATTATATTAGACAGAGAATAAACTTCACTGATGCAGATGAATATCAAAACAAAGATGCTTTGGAAGGTTCTTCAGAACAAAGATGATTTATTCTCTTCTGAGAAAGCAATTTATACTTGTATGCATGCTCAAAGTCATGTGTGTATCCTGCTCTAGGGTAACCTGTTCACGTCACACAGGTGGTTTCAGCAGTTTCAAGCAAAGCTGTGGTCTGCCTTGTGAATTTATTAAACCCCACAGCCTACACTGCTGGGCACAGAATAGCGAGGAGCAAGCTTCAGATGGTTAATAGCTTTTGTACCAAGAACAGGCAAAACAAGAAGTACTTATTCTGGCTTCCTATAGAAGCAAGACTAATGGGACCATACTCCTTGCACTTGATATGTCTTTATGCATCTTTCCCTCCCTCACAATGACTTTAATACCAGCTGTTGGAGAACTGAAATGATAACTTTTACCCAAATTTGACAAACAAATTAACCAGGTTAGAAATACCTTCACCCAAATGGATGTCTGGATTCAAGAAGCGACCCTATCAGATCTAAGGTCTCCACACTTTGGGAATAATGCTTCCCCCCCACAGCCACCCAAGAGTAATGCCGTGGTGTAAAGTCATGTTGTGATGGACAACAGAGACTCTATAGAGGAGAAATGCTCTCAGTGCAGGAGAACACTTTGAGCTGTAAATCTAAAGGAAGTCAGGCTTCATTAGTTCTTCTTTGGTAGAGCTGCTGGTTTGTATAACCACCAGTGAACACACCAGCAAAAACAGTCCAACAGGCTGACCAAAGGAAACAGTCAAGCCTGATAATCACACAGAATCACACACAGAATTTCTAGGTTGGAAGAGACCTCAAGATCATCGAGTCCAACCTCTGACCTAACACTAACAGTCCTCCACTAAACCATATCCCTTAGGTCTACATCTAAACGTCTTTTACAGACCTCCAGGGATGGTGACTCCACTACTTCCCTGGGCGGCCCGTTCCAATGCCTAACAAAATAGTCTGGAACACATAATAGTCTTGAACACATTGCTTCACCCCTGGAGCAAGAGAAAAAAAGCCAAGATGTTGAAATCTGACATGACATGCCAGTTTCTTCAAAGTTACAATAGCTTTGCAACTCTTTCTGAAGAAACCATATATGATGAGGAAGCTGTATAGTCTCCTTTAATGAGCATCAGGCACTGAATTCTCAATGTCCGTTTAAAGCCTGATTAAAATAAAATGGGGGCATGAGGGTAGAGTAAGGAATTGTCTTTTTGTCCCTCAGTTTGTGATTTACAAGAATTGTTAACCCTTTCTGAGTAATTGAGCATCAACATTAGGCCAGATCCTACTTAGGAGTAATTTGGCCAAATACTACCACCAGGAAAAAACAACAACAACAACAACAACAACAACAACCAACCAAACAAACAAAAAAAAAACAACCACTAACTTGCTATGCATGCCTGGAAGACTGAATCCAAAGCCTGGTAAGCATAGGAAAATGTACTGATACATGCTACATGGATTTTTTTCTTAAAATTTTATTATAATTTCTAATGAGAGGAGCTTCTAAAAGCAAATTTATTGACTAACACTGGGGAAGTACACAGCTAACAGCAACTGTGGCCTCCAGATTAGGAAGGTCTGCTTTTTGCAACATAAATTTTTTTGATTATCTGTTTCTCCCTGTTTTTTGAATGAAGAAAGTTTTATTCTACAGAAAGAAAATGAAAGTGCTAGTGTTCCATAGCACTACTGGATGTTTCTCAAGAATTAAAAGGAGAGCCTTAGCAGTGAAGCTTTTTCACATTTCATCTTGCGCATGTTACCTCAGTAAGTACTCCTTTTTTAGTCCTGAATTTATACTTTCATTTCTTCCCCAAACCGGTTTTGGAAATCAGAAACTTCCAAATAGTCATACACCTCCAGCTGCACCTGGATACTATCCAAGTAGCCAAATAACCCTTTGGTTATGGGGTGATACCATATCACCTTTGTTATGAGGGTGCATGTGCTGGCTTGAACAGAAGCTGTCAACTTCTGTCAGTGCAGCTCACAATAGTACCAAAGCAACCTAAATTTAGGGATCCTGCCTACACGTAAGTGGCTATCAAGAAGTCTTTTAAATTTTTGGACCAATTAGACTGAACCCTTAAACTGAGACTAACACTAGCCATAAAAGATAACTCCAGAAGGCTCAGTTGTTTAGCTGCACTTTATTTGCACAGGGAGAGAAAGTCATCAGAGATAAACCCTCAAAATTGGTGATAACTATAGTAATGTGCTAGAAAAAGACCTTCCATGGTTCAGAAAGAACATTTATTTTAGCTTTTATTGTTTCTGTTTTATTCTGTTTAACTGGGCCTGGCCTAGCTGGAACAAATACAAAAACTGTTAGATGAAAGAACAACTGGAAGCAAACTTTGTGAGTATGAAAATGTGGAAACCTGGAAAGGAAAAGTTGGTCTTAGATGAAAATCATAAAGAGAGACAAACAAGGATGTATTCAGGATACTCAGTCTTTCAAAGGCATGACCAAAGTCTGATTAGGCTGTTAATTTTACTGGTAGGCCAGGTGTTGTAATGCTGATTTCATTACCTCCTGTGTGCCATTAAAACTCTGAGAATCACTCAGCTCCACCCAAGCATGTACATTTCTTCATAAAAGTTTCTCTTAGGTGTCCCAAATTTCAAATCTCCAAGAGATTAAAAAAGAGCTTTTATTATAAGGTTATTTATTATTTTATAAGGTTATGCAGACAAAAATAATAATAAAAAAAAAAGTAACAGAGATTATTTATTCCAGTCCATAGTAGTAATGATAAAAGATGCTGAAAAGACTGATATCATTTTGTATAATTCTACTAAAGCTGTATCATTTCAAGCATCACTTTTCTGATCCCTGGTAAAGGACCCTTTCATGATTTCATGCACTCTGACATGAGTCCAAGGGCCTCAGTACTATACTTTGTATTCTGCAGATACAAGATAAAGATCACTGGAAAAGATTGAGGCTTGACTTCCAGCATAACTGCTGAGTTGTAAAATCATTTCTACCTACTGTATTTTCCGTTTTCCCCAAATATTTGACAAAGTGTCAAGAATTTACAAAAAAAAGAAACAAAAAAATTCTTCCATTCTTTAAAATAATGAACATATTTTCAAACTTACTAGATTTTTTTAAGTTTACAGAATGCATGATATTTTTTTTTTCTTCTTTAAATATGGACTTCTTACGTCAGCTATAGGTGATGGTTATAAAACAGTGTTATTCATTTCTTTTTCTCTAGCACAGGAATCCAGACAGAGGTCTAGTTCCAAGCAGCATCAGACCGGTCACTCAGTGATGAAAAGGCACCTGGCTTGTATTCCTTTGAAAAAGGTAGAAATAGTCAACATTTCTGTTACAAAACAACAATTTAAAAAATTACACTTTATTTTTCTTAAATAAAATTAGATTTGTTCCAATGAAATTTTTTGTGTTTCATGTGCAAAATGAAATTGATGAAGGTCAGAGACACATGAAATATCTGTTAGACATAAAGATATTCAGTTCAATTGTGGAGAATAGTCAGACTTGTTAGTGTCACTGATAAGCACCGGCCTTGGCAAAGGAGAGTTGAGCAGCTTGCTTCTGCTTATCTTTTATACAACCTTTGGGGATGGAGGTCTGCAAGCTTGGTATGATAGGTTGCTGAATAAGGGAGTCTTGTGTTGATGGGATTGCCCTATTTTGGCAGCAGAACAGAATCTTGACCATGCCAGTACCTGGAGTGAAATCTTTTGCTTAATTATTTGCACAATTAATATTAAAATTAACACCCCAAATATGATATTGAGCTTAGTGAAACTCCTGCTAAACATATATAACAATAGCACATGACTCCACTCAAATTATGCCAAATGTCACCCCAAGGGAGAGAACAGATAAGGTTAAGATAAAAGGAAAACAGGTTAGTGTTAGGAGTCAGTGTTAGGGAATCACAGAATATCCAGGTTGGAAGGGACCCACAAGGATCACAGAAACACAGAATTTCTAGGTTGGAAGAGACCTCAAAATCATCAAGTCCAACCTCTGACCTACCACTAACAGTCCCCACTAAACCATATCGCTAAGCTTTACATATAAATGTCTTTTAAAGACCTCCAGGGATGGTGACTCCACCACTTCCCTGGGCAGCCCATTCCAATGCCTAACAACCCTTTCGGTAAAGAAGTTCTTCGTAACATCTAACCTAAAACTCCCCTGGCGCAACTTTAGCCCATTCCCCCTCATCCTGTCACCAGGCATGTGGAGAACAGACCAACCCCCACCTCACTACAGCCTCCTTTAAGGGACCTGTAGAGAGCAACAAGGTCACCCCTGAGCCTCCTCTTCTCCAGGCTGAACAAGCCCAGCTCCCTCAGCCACTCCTCGTAGGACTTGTTCTCCAGACCCCTCACCAGCTTCGTCGCCCTTCTCTGGACTCGCTCGAGCACCTCAATATCCTTCTTGTAGCGAGGGGCCCAAAACTGAACACAGTCCTAGAGGTGCGGCCTTCCTGCCACACGATGGCTTCCAGCTCCTCCTGTTTGTTACCCATGCTGCATGCATTGGTGTAGATGCACTTCAGCTGGGCCATTGCCTTATCCCCCCAGCCTTGCCATTGTTCCCCCTAGCACAGCTCCAACAATCCTTGTTTCAGCCCCATCCCCCATCTCACCTAGTTTAAAGCCCTCTCAATGAACCCCGCCAGTTCCTGGCCCAGGATCCGTTTTCCCCTAAAAGATAGGGACCCGTCTGCGGCCATCAGGCCAGGTGCCGAGTAAAGCGCCCCGTGGTCAAAAAAAAACAAGATTTCTGTGCTGGCACCAGCCTCTGAGCTATGTGTTTATCAGGTGGGCTTTTCGTGTTCTGTCAGTACCCCTCCCTGCCACCGTAGGGATAGATGAAAACACCACCTGTACTCCCGCTCCCTCCACTAATCACCCCAGCCCCCTAAAGTCCCGTTTGATAGCCTTGAGGCTTCTCTCTTCAATGTCATCACTGCCCGCCTGGACTATCAAAAGAGGATAATAGTCAGAGGGGCGAACCAGGTTGGGAAGCTTCCTGGCAACGTCCCTGACCCTGGCCCCAGGGAGGCAGCAGACTTCCCTACGGGTAGGGTCAGGCTGACAAATAGGGCCCTCTGTTCCCCTGAGAAGGGAGTCGCCCACAACAATCACCCTTCTTTCTGTCCTGGTGGAGGCAGTTCTGAGGCGTGGAGTCGACTTCCTCGCCCTAGGCATCCTCCTAGGTAGACTTTCCATCTCTTCCTCACCCACCAGTCTCTCAAGCTCCAGGGCCTCAAACCTGTTGCATAAGGGCACCTGGGAAAGTGAGGCTGGAAGGGGCGGGCATCACCTGCGATGTCGAGCAGGGACCTGTCTCCATTCCTCCTCAACTCCCAGGTCCCCTCCCTCTGCCCGACGGCAGCAGGGCAGGGGATCCACCCCCATTTGGGGTGTCTCACCTCGATACCTCTCCTTGAGGCCCTGCAGGGAGTTACTCCACCAGTCTATCTCCCACTCGCACTCGCTGATATCCCTCAACCTCTCCACCTCCCCCTTGAGCTCCGCCACCATGCGGACCAGGTCATCCACCTGCTTGCACCTCACACACGCAGTTTCTCTGCCTCCCGCCGATGGCAGCAACAGGCTCAGGTACTACCCGCATCCAGTGACCTGAACTGCTGCATTTTTTAACGGGTAGTCGGTCTGGGTGTGTACCATCTTCCTGGAGAGTGCACCATTCCTGGTGGAGACCATTGCAGCCTAGCTAACGGGAGGCTGTCGTTAAGGAGGTGTTCGTATGGGTGGGGGAGAGCGCTCTGCCCTGCCTGCTCGCCCTGCCTGCGCGAACTGCTGCGCCACTCCCTTCTGACGCGCCACGCCCTGTTTGCCCGCCCTGGTCGCCACACTCCCTAGGGGCAGCTTTTGAACGGCTGGGGAGGGGGCGCTGCTGGCTCCGCCTGCACCTTGTCAGCCTCCCTCACGAGGGCTGCTGGGTCCTGGTGGCTCCCTCAAGTAGGCTCGATGCCGGAAAAATTAGCCCTGCCTGGCCCGATCCCCAGCTCCGCTGCAGAACACGTCTGCCCTGGAGCCGATCACCTCGGCAAATGGCGATCATTGAGTCCAACTCCAGGGTCCCCAAAGGACCACCCACCAAAAACAAAACAAAACAACAACAACAACAAAACAACAACAGCAAAAAACAAACAAACAAACAAACAAAAAAAACACACACCAAAAACAAAAACACAAAAAAGAAAGAACCAAACCAAACCAAAACAAAACAAACAGGTCATGTGTCTGAGAACATTGTCTGAATGCTTCTTGAACTCCAGCAGGCTCGGTGCCACTTCCCTGGGAAGCTTGTTCCAATGCCCGACCACCCCCTTGGTGAAGAACGTTTTCCTGACATCCAGCCTGAGCTAGTGTTAGGAAAAACTACTAGAGTGAGGAAAAAAGAAGCGTTGCAGGGAGAAAGAAGGAATTGGAGACCTAGAAGAGGCAGTCGATGAGCTATGCTCCTTTCTCCTCCACCAAGACAGGGACACCATCTTGATAAGCTTTGTGCCTTTACCCCTTTGGTGAGGGATAATATTTTGTTGCCACTATTACCATATACATTACCATACATTAGTACTACTGCAATTAAGTGGATTTATCAACAGCAATTCTGAATCTGTTATATCTGTCACACTACAAACACATTTAACTTTGTGAAACTGTCTTAGTGAAAGTCTTTAGCATGGCAACTGTTTGACTGATAAGTCCCCTTTAATGTGATATTGATACAGTTGCTGAAGACCCACATTCTGCCACCGAATGTCTCAGATGAAAGAAATTGCTTTCATAATTTAGTTTTTATAGTAGAAAAGATTGAGAATGACCTAATTCTGATTGACCACTAGAAAACAAACTTACCTGAAATGTGGGAGTACTTCAGGGTATGATATTCTTTCAGGATCTTTCACATTTTGCCTCGAAATCCTTGTCATAGGGACATTGTCTTTCTCCCTCTGAAAAAGTAAGTAAGTAAGTAAGTAAATAAACACAAAAGCTTAATTTAGTAGATGTCCAGTTTAGTAAAGGGCCTACACCTGCTGCTTAAGCCTGCAGATGAGAAAGTTTGAGGGTACTTCCTGAGCTCAACACAGTGTCTGGGGCATGTTTTCCCAGCAATGCTGCAGTAAGTTACTACAGACCTTGTGAATGGGGCACCTGTAGAAAAGGTGCTGAGCTCTGTTTTAAAAAAGGTGCAGGAATGGCTCGCCTGTCAGTTAGGACCTCACTGAAGTCCTGTGAAATCAGTGAGAAGACCCCAGTGACTGTAGCATAAACTAGAAGTTGACTGTGGGATGCCAGAGTAAATTCAGTCTACTTGTGAGAGCTCAGTCATCCTTGACTTGTCTACTGAAATCATTTGCTGTTACATGGAGTCTTAAACAGCAATTAAAATATTTATGGAAACAAATATGTTCTCATGCAGGTCTTAAAAAAAGTTTGAAGTACTCTAAAATAGTCTATTAAATTCTTCAGCTTTCCAGTTACAGCAAGATATTAATTCTTGAAATACAGCTTCTTCTTTTTAATCTCTGTGCACTTGTATTTCAAGAGCCTAAGCTATGGGAAACATTATTGAGGAATCTATTGTTTTTAGTAGTGTACAGAGTGAAAAGAACAAAGCCAAGGGCATAGTTTACATTCTGCATTTAAACAACATTTGATTAGGTGATAACAATATTAATTACTTGCTGACAGTTGAACAGACTAGGTAATCAAAAATGTATTTGCTGCAGTGAGATTTGTATTGTCATGAGAATATAGATGTCAGACACAGCACTTTGAAGAGGTAATCAGGACAAACTAGGGCTCCTATCCATCTAGGTGCTACAGCAATGCTGCTAGCTGGTAGACTGATTTCATTAACACCCCATCACTGAATGTCTGGCATTGACTGTGCCAAAGTAGTCTCCATGCACCCTCTTACCAGAGGAAGCAGCAATCCTAGCATTATTGTATATACATTAATAAAATATTTGCACAGAAAATGGTGAAATAATTGAGATGAATTCCTATACAATTAAAAATATAATATTATTATATTGAAATTATTGTTGAAAAACATCTGTAGAAATTGAGCTTTGATATTATTATTTGCTCTTTTCTTTTAAGCATATGAGCTATTACTTGTGGCATTGATGTTGTTTGAAAATAAAGGAAAATCTTACAATGAAGCAAATCCAACACTGAAGTAAAATTACAGATGAGCATCACAAATACTTTTTATGAAATCCATGACAAATAGTAGTTCAAATTTTTATAAATGAACTGCAAATACAATGTAATACTTGGAAGGAAGCTCCATCTCATTCACTTACACTTATGCATTTGTATTTCATGGAATTCTTCTATTCTTTTGTGTTAAAAAACACAGTCCCATTTCTGATGAAGTGGTAGATGTTTATTCATTTAGAAGCACAATCTGAAAATCAGATAGTAGACATTTATTAGCAATGTGTACAGTTAATTTCAGTTACTACTTTCTGAATTTTCATTCAACGTAAACTAGTGTCATTACAGCAATTCCATCCAGGAAATAAACAGTGTTCTGAAAGTTAGCTCCAAAGTACATTTTGTAGCATAGTATTATTGATCACCTCTCCAAGTAGAGGGGTGAGGTCAAGTGAACCCAGATAATTAGTGCTTGACTCAGCCTCTTCTGAGAATAGTCCCAGAAACTAGACTTCTACTTATGATTTTCAGTTTCTGCCAGAAAAGTAACACTGAG
The DNA here is from genome assembly GCF_964211825.1 of Aythya ferina. NCBI lineage: Eukaryota > Metazoa > Chordata > Aves > Anseriformes > Anatidae > Aythya > Aythya ferina. The sequence continues at coordinate 73,926,281 of NC_140297.1, read as the reverse complement.
GGTTATATATTCTCATTCAAGAGGATGAAAAGGAGCTCTGAATTTTAGAAGATTTAATGGAGGAAAAGTCTAATCTGTTAGGACACTGATAGCACAAACTTTTTTTATGTGATGCTTTTATGTTATACTTTTGCTCAGTGTGTTATTTGATTTAAGTTTTTGTTTCATTTAGTCTTGCCAGCAGCAACTGTTCATTTGTTTTATTTTTGTGCCCAGTTATTAGAATCATTACATTAATGCCAGGGTCTTGTCACAATTTCAATTACAACAGCTGCTGCATACAAGCAATTAAACATCTATGCAGCAGCTTCCTCATTGCTGATTGCTGTTTTCCATTCAGTTGCTGCAATTAGACTAATAATTTACACATGTACAGTGCCTTGCATGCACAAGATCTTGAACAATTAACTGTTCATGACCTCTTCCAAGGCAGGTAAAATGCCAATTTATTTATCTTCCCATGTGGAACAGCTGGCAGAGCCTGCCTGTAGCCTGGTTTGCCTGCAGAAACAGAAAGGACAGAAGGCAAGTAGCCAAGAGCAGTAGCACCAATCTGCTTTAAATTGAAAATAGAGGGGCAAAGAAAGCCCCTATGAAGTAGGTCTTTGCTAAGCAAGAGTGCAAAAAAAGTAGTTGAAAGCAAGATGAAAGAACTTTACTAGCATAGCAGGATACTCTGGGATCCTGAGGACTTTCAGCTTGTTATAAAGTTGAACCATTCTAACTACCGCAATACACATAAGTGATATAGCCTTCCCTTACCCTACATGGATACAGTGATAAAGAAAACTTTATACTGGTGCTTTTATACTGGTGCTCTGTACAGAAGCAGAGGAAGAGATCTTTCTGTAAATCTTGGTTACATAGTGTCACTGTATTCACATTTTTTTTTTTTGTCTGTATTTTATTTTATTTTATTTTATTTTATTTTATTTTATTTTATTTTATTTTATTTTTAGTGTCACTGTTTGGCTAAAAAGAAATCATGGATCAGAGTGAAATAGATGTTCTTAAACTATTAAGCTTCTTAGCCAAAGGTTGTTTAAGATGAAGTGAAGCATTTTCTCCTACCACAAACATCAAATCAGTCTAAATGCTTTGGAGTACAATCTCCCATTCTCTGTCTCTGTTTTGTACCATCAGTTACTGCAGCACAGGATGAACAGGTGCTTTACACGACCATACTGTTAACTGTGTGGATTTTCAACAGTGTTGCTCTGGTTGAGGACTTCAGAAAGTACACCAGAAGAGTCTCAGGACTCTTGTCTCCAGATTCAGTTCCATTGAACATGGGCCTTGGCAGTAATACTGACTAAAGAAATTCTCACCACTTCTCACTCCTGTTTCTGCATTGAAGTTTGCCTTCTCTTTATCCTCTCTTGGAAAAGGCTAAAGAGATGACTAGGAAACATTATGGATGCATATCACAGCTGTATGAAACCTCCCCAACACTTCATTCTTTGGGGTTCATTCTTTAACCAAGGTCAATTCAGTGGTCTGAATTACAGATGAACCTTTCAAACTGTTGTTTTGGTAAATGACGGGAAGTCGTTTTCACATTAAGGGTAGAAATAAGCAGAGGAAGCAAGAGTCACTCTTAAACTGGATGTGCTGCCAAACCTAAATCCTCATTGAACTAAGCCTTCAAGTACAGTGATACAGACGTAATTGAGATGATAAGCAGAGTTACCATTCTGATGTCTTGGGGTCTGTGCTACCTGCCTTGTAATATACATAAATGACTGTACAAGGCGAGAAATAACAGAGTAAAATATTTCATTTCAAATCATCATTTAGACCAGTTCAGACCTTATTTACAAACATATTACCTGCATATAATGTATACTTTCATTATTCCATTACATTTCATTATATGTTATACTGTAACTCATATTTTACATAGCATTAAATTTTGTCATCATGATGGCCAATAACTTGGAAGATCTTTATCCTTAACAATCAGAAAAAAAAATCTCTTGTAATGTCATTCAATTAAAGATCTTCTCTATTTAACTATCTGTTAATATTGTTTGACTATAAATCAGAAAAAAATGAGTGTTGGAGAAGCTTGTCTTTATTTTCAGAAGTGAATTATCTGAACACTGTAGCATACTTCTTGCTGATTATTTTTAAAAATGTGTAGTCTATATAATTTTCAAATGGTTTTGCTCTGAGTTTTAAGTGGTTGTAGTGGGCTAGGTTTTGGTAGCAGGGGACCATAGAGGTGGTTTCTGTGAGAAGGATCGAGAAGCTGCCCCATGTTTGGTAAGGGCCCCACTGTTTTCCAGAGCTGTGCCAATAAGCGATGTTGTTTTGCGCCTCTGTGAGAGCATATTTAAGACAGGGAAAAAAAAACACGCTGCGCCACACAGCAGCTGGGAGAGTGAGAGGAGTGAGGAACAGCCTTGCAGGTGGCAAGGTCAGTGAAGAAGGAGGGAGAGAGGTGCTCCAGGCGCTGGAGCAGAAGTCCCCTGCGGCCTGTGGTGAGGACCATGGTGTCCCCTGTCCCCTGCAGCCCATGGAGTACCACGGTGAAGCAGGGTTCCACGCTGCAGCCCGTGGAGGAGACCACAGTGGAGCAGGTGGCCCTGCACCAATGGAGACTGCCGCCTGTGGAAGACCCCTGCCCGAGCAGATTCTGGGCCGGACCTGTAGCCTGTGGAGGGGAGACCACACAGGAGCAGGTCACCTGGCAGGACCTGCTGCCTATGGGGGAACCAGGTTGGAGCAGTTTTCTCCTGAGGGATGGACCCCGTGGTACAGACCCATATCTAGAGCAGTTCTGGAAGAGCTGCTGCCTGTGGGAAGCCCACACTGGATCAGTTCATCAAGGACTGCATCCCGTGGGAGGGACCCACAGCACATGGGATGAGAGTGACTGTGGAGTAGCAGAGAAGAAGCACTATAGACTGACCATAATCCCCATTCCCCCGTTCCCCTGCACCTCTCAGGGGGGAGGAGATGGAAGAGGGTAGATGGGAGGGAAGGTGCTTTTGGTTTCTTTCCTTTGTTTCTTGCTTCTCTAGCTTGTTATAAGTAACAAGCAATAAATTTTACTGTCTCCCTATGCCGAGTCTGTTTTGCCCATTACAATAATAACTGTGTGATCTCCTTGTCCTTATCTCAACCTTTGAGCCCTTTTCATAGTATTTTCTCCCTGTTCCTCTTTGAGGAGGGGGAGTGAGAGAGCGGCTGTGGTGGTGCTCGGCTGCCCACTCGAGTGGAACCACCACAGTGGTACATACAGAGATAACATCTGAAATTCAAGATACGCTGAATATTAATGACATGTAAGATCACCAGTTTTTTTTTTGTTTTTTTTTTTTTTTTTGTATATATATATATATATATATATGTATATAATTTTTCCATATGCTAGAAGTGGCCGAAGACTCTTGATTCCCTGCAAAAGCAAGTTCCATGAAAACTAACTTTATATATATATATTAATTTCCTCAGAAACAAATAATTCTTGGCTACTCTCTGTTAAAGGTTACTAACAGGGAACTTAGAGGTCTGGGCTAGTGAATGAGGCATGGAAATTAAAAGTAGAGAGTAGGGTTTCACAGCCACTTGTGCCTTCAATTTCACCTCTGACATCTGTCAGCCACCTTTCACCTGCCTCTTTCAGGTACTTTCTCTATTTGTGTTTATAGGAAGCTGATTCCACAGCTATTATCATAGATGAAGTACAGGGGATGGAAATGCAGGTCTTCAGAGCCCATATCATGAACTGCAATAGTATGAAATAAAGCTCCTTTTAGGGCTTTATCTGAATTATACTCCCTGCAGATCAAATATTGAGGGGGACCTATAACAACACGGACAGGGGATGGAATCTTTAGATACTGAAAATAAAAAATAGCAGTTAAAATACTGAAATACTAGTAGTCAAATATCATCTATGAGATTCTACATATGTGTTTCTTCATGTGTCACATTACATTTTCCTCATAGTGTGTAGAATAAAATAAAAATTAGCATGATCATTCAAGTGTGATTCTACACTGGAGAGAGTACTAAAAAAAGGAACACAAAGAACTGGTTCTATATTTTCAATTCACTTTGTCAGCATACATTTTCAGTCCTTTACTACATGAACTTTCAAATATTGAACATAATTGAAACTAAAATAGTGTAGAAGGTTATTTGTTTTTTGTTTTGTTTTTAATCCTGGAAGCAGCTTCTGCATTTTATATCCTGAAGGGTAAATGATCTTAAAAGAGTTATACAAAAATAGCTTCCTATATATTGTTTCCCTGTCTGACCATGCTGTTTGTGATTGTAGTGAAGGGCTGGCAAAAAATACCATAAGCAAGATTTCTACCATTCATTTTCCTTAGTTTGAACTGGAGAGTTTTGGTGGTGACCTACAAGTTCCTTCACAAGAAATTGTCCAGGCTACAACTGTACAAAAGTTCAGCAGCAGACTATATAAAACATTATTTCCTTCCCTTTGATGTAAATAACTTTTACACTTGAGCTGAATAAAATGCCACAGTATTGAAGTCACCTGTTTCGAATTACTGTCAGAGACCTAACTTGTTTTGATAATGAGTTGTGAATAATGAATTTGGTACTTGACTTCTCTGGCAGACAGAGAGACTAGTCCAGCATAAAAAAATTAAGCATTGTGGTGTGCTTGCCTGATAACAAGATTAGAATTTATATCCAGTCCTTCTTTTGAGGAATAATTTAATCAATTTAATAATTTAAATTTTGAGGATAATTTAATTTTATCATCATTAAAACTTGTTGAAATTTATAGCTCTGAAAGTGTGTCAGAATTTTGAAGAAATTGTTCATACATAGTTTCAGAAATTGAATGCACCAAAAAGACTCTGCATCTCTAGAGCTAATGATTTATTAAAACGAACTAGAATGACTTTATTTTTTGAAACAGAGACACTTAGATAAATTGGTGGGAAGACTATGTACAGAATGAGCTAGGAATAAATTTTCAGCCTACTCACTGCTTCTTGAGAGGAAGGTCATTTTTGTTAGTCTTAAACTCAGTTCAGCAACTTCCAGTATTTTTATGTGTTTCAGCAAACGCCACACACTTTTTCTAGGTCTCCATCACTTTTTTACTTCCATTAGTTCTGATATTCTTCTATTTGTTCAACTGCTTTCAGGAATCTTTCTTATGCTCTTACTCTTTGTTATGTCCATTCTCAGTCACTGCAGGTTCCACTGTATGTTAGGAAGCTTACCCACTTCAGCAGGCCAAGGTGTGCTCTGCAGGAACATTTTCTCCTCTATTCTCTAAAAGCTTTCCACAGGAATGATATTATGGCCAGCTACACTCTTTTAACAGAAAAGATTAACTGTGAGCAAAAGGCTCATCTATCACAGAAAGCAACATCTGCAATTGGCTTTTGAGGGGAAATTCTGTGTGCTATTTACAAAATCTTACTTGTCCTGTGTGTTTAACATTGTGACGATTCACTTTCTTGTGGCAAACTGAGGTTTTGAAGAGTAGGAGGAAAACATTTTATTGTCTGATTTAAAACCATACTGCAATCTGATTGCAGTAATTTAGAATCTGAATATATGATTTCTATGGCAGCAGCATGTGAAAGGTTCAATATAAGAACAGTAAAATCATGTTTAACATAGAAGATGCTTGTGCTGCTTAGTAGGTAAAGTTTCCAGGTAAAGAAAGTTCAGAAAATAAAAGAAAGCAACAGGAAACAACATATAAGGCTTCTCCACTTTGTGCAAAGTTGATGGTAAGGAGCTTCATCACATCATGTGATGGTTCATTACTTGCTAAATGAGTCATAACTGTGACCACTTGACCAGGCAGCTCACACTGCTCTCAAATTCACAGCAAGGTTTTCTCTTGATGAGCCTCATGGACAGTTACTTTATCCTCCCTACCCTAACACTGTTTCTATGCATTGCTGGATTTTTCTCACTGAACATTCCGTGATAAAAAATGGGAGCCAGCTGGAAGCAATAGCAGTTCTGGCACCAGAGGTCAAGCACCAAGATTCTTTTTTCCAAATATTCTGTTGCTCCTCTCATTTTGGTCATGTTGCTCTATTTATAACTATTTCCAGCCAGAAAGGACAGAATGCTTTCCTTTGCTACAATGTTAATAACTGAAAATGTGCAGTGCTTAGTAGAGATATATGCAAAAAAAAAAAAAAAAAAAAAAAAAAAAAAACACAAAATCTCAATGACAGTCTTTCTATGCTGGACCTTCACCATCCTGGGCAGTATTTGCAGCACCGTAGCTATTAGTACTGGCATATATCCCATTTGCGGTTGTGATGACAGGAGGATAATGCATGCTGAATTGTTTGGAAAGAACTCTTCTGGTATGCAGCAGCATTTCTAGATATGGTGATATCTAGAATGCAATTACTGATTTTTTATTTTATTTTTTACTGTAATTGCACACAGGAAAAAAAAAACTACACCAGTGCTTATGAAACAGTCTTTCAGGGTATTTCAGACTGTTATAAGATTGATCATGTGAGCTATTCACATTTGTCCTTGCCACTTCTCTAGCACTTGACTATATGTACTCTGCTAAGAGAGTATAGGATATTTAAAATGAAAACATTTGCTGTAGAGTGATTGCACATCCCTCTGCAGGATACTAGGGTTGCCATGGTCCATTGATAATGGATCAATGCAGAAAAAAGACAGAATCTTAAACATGCTTTAGTGTTTCATTCAGTAAATGTCTTTTTTTTTTTTTTTTTTTAAATTTTTATTTCTCCTAATTGTTATTTTATTGTGCCTAGGTTGGCATTTGTTTTTAATATCTTTAAAGAAATCTTCTCTGATACTGTTCTCAGGGATTTATGCAAGACTGAAAGTCTTTGGTAAACATACTTCAACTCTATCAGTGTATGTTCATTGGGTATCAATAACAAGTTAATTATACCACTGTGAATTTCCTAATGCAGACAGGACTTGAATTCAGCACAGAGGTATTACTGATAGGCTAACTAAATAATGTTTGAGAATATGACAATCTTGCTTGTAAGGCTACCTCATATGAGGAAATTTCCCCTGATGATTTACATATTGATGCACCAGTACAGTGAAGCGGAGTTTTAAAAGAAACCCTGTAGTCCACTATGTCATCTGAATATATTTTCTACCCCTTCACATTGGTTGCTTCAAATATTAGTAATGAAAACTAATCCAAACCTATAAAAGTTGTTTTGTGAAAGAATTAATCAACATTTCAATGAAAGGCAATCAATATTCTGTTGTCTCATATCATATCCTTATCTGTTGCTACATTGCAAATATTATGTTATTACAAGTAGAGATGGTCTCATCAGCTAAGATGATATTAAATATTTTGGGACAGAGGTAGAAAGGCAATCCCTGAAGTATCTAATTAGGAACGGCCTTGGCATTTATTTGGAAATAAAACTTTAAGAAAGAGATGATCTCCCTTCTGCTTTCTTCCTTCAAAATCCCTATTTCCTTCTTGCTCATTTTACTGGTCCCCAGGCCCTTCTGAAAACATCTGTTACTCCAGTCTTGATAGCTGCAGTGATTCTAATGTGGAATAATAAGTATGCTTCATTATGAGTGTATGGTAAGGGTAGGCATTTGCCAGTACTAAGCTGCAGATGTAGCTTTAACTTTACAATTTCCCACCGAACTAAGAATGCATGTTGAAAAACAGTGGATGAATCTTCTCATGAATAACAATTAAATTAAGAGGGACAAAGGATACCGGAGCTGGCAAAGCTGAAAGTCTTCTGTGATTTTCTTGAATCAAGCAATGATTTCACTTAATCAGAAAATGTATCTGATAATTGCAACTAGTTTGCATAGATGGTAGATAGTATCTAGTAGACAATAACAAGGAATGTATGCTCTCTACAGAGAAAAAAATTGGAACATGTAAAGCCAAATTATCATAGAATCAAAGAGTTGTTTGTATGTCAAGGATAAAAATAGCTATGTTACTGTGTGGTGGAAAAATAAGTAATTTCAGGACTCTAAATCTTAAAAGGTGTAATTCAGTCATGAACTTTACATTGCTCATCCTCTTCTTTCAAAAACTGTGATTTCATAGCCTTAAAAGGAGAAATAATACAATTAAACCCAAGTTCTTTCTCCTCAAAGATTTCCATTAGAAGAAGTTGACAGAGGTGATATTGGTTCATCCAAAGGTCAGTAATAATTTCCCATAGATTTTTATTCATAACCATTACTGCTTTTGTTTTTCACAGTTTTATCATACTGAGGCGCTATGATTTTGTCAGTGATTTCTTCTTCTAGCAAGAATGTGATCCCTGAATCATCACATACCTCAAGATTCTTTCATTTGATTTACACTGGGCATGTGTGGGAATGCATATCTAGACTTATGACAATATCCTTGCTTGATTTCTTTATCAACGGAAGACAGTTCTTAGTTTCTTATTTACTATTTAGATAGCCTCTATGTTTCTACTTTGTTGATTCTTAGCTTCATTTTATGCTTCAAATTTTCAAACTTTAAACCCCAAGAAGCAGTATAAGGAGCAGGGTTAGTTAAGGCTGGTTTTATGTGGATTCTTTCCCAATCCTTATGCTAGCCATTTTCCAAATTTTCTGAATTATTATTACTTCGTTTTCAACCTTGCCTACTAGCACCTTAGCTTTTCTCCTGCTATAAGACATTTTTTTTTTTTTTCTTTTTTTTTTTTTTTTCCCTCTGAGTAAGCTTTTATCTTCTGTGTCACTGGCAACACTGCTGAGTTGAAACTGATCTGTTTTCATGAAGTAGAGATAATCACTACTCTGTTTTTAGGCCTGGTTTCATGGAACTTACTAGCTCTAAGACCTCTAGTTCTGTGTTAAATGTGGTAGAAATTAATATAACATAATCTTCTTTTTATCACTGAAATAAAATAGGTTCTTTTTATCATGAGGACATTGAGAACAATAACTATAAGAATTTTTTTCAGTTCCAGTGCTAAAGAAAAATCAGATTGGTAAGTATAGAAAATAAAAAGATCATCATGAGTAAAATTTTATTGAAAGACTAAGAACCCATTCTACCAGTAAAAAGTGAGATGAAGAAAAGGCACTGAGGATCTCAGCCTTTTTCATGTATCAGTATGTTCTGTTCCTGTACTCTGAGGAAGCCAGCTCTCCTGGGGCCTTTTGAGCTCCATGAACTCAATTAGATCCCTGCAAATAGATCCCCGAGCAAGCCCAATTCTCCTGAAGCCCAAAACTGTGACTTTACTATTTGTCTAGCTCAGTTCTCTCAGATCCTAAGCTCTACTATTGCATGGTTACTGCTTTAAAGGATGCCAATGATCTCTGCAGCATTCATCCATTCTTCTTCATTTATTGATAGTCTGACAAGGCACTTCCCCTAGTTGATCCAGAAATCATCGTTAATTAATCATCATCAGTTGTCCTTGACAGTCTCCAGAAACCTCCTGTATTTCTTGCCCTGTGTCAATTGCTCTTCCAGTAGATATTGAGTTGTTAAATCATAGGATTTATTGTGTAGAACAGTTAGGAATGTAAATATTTTTACTGAATTTTGACACATATTTTCCCTTGAAGAACACTCTTTTGGAAAAATATGTGGTGGAAAATTAATTGCAGTAAGGGAAAATCACTCCAAGCAACAATGTATGTAACCCTAGCTAGGCATGTACTATTTATCTTGAAAGATGATATACTGAAAGTCAATTGAGTCTGTGAATAGTACAGTAAAAATAAAGGACAAGTAAGAAGATTTTGCATTACAATGGTTTGGTTCACTAGTAGAGTCTGTCAGAGGAATTTTCGCATGTTTATGATCATGAATTAGACACTTACATCTCATTGGATGGCTACATATACCATTATTTTGCAGCATCTTTAAAAGATATATGCTGATTTTGTTAGCCAAGTACCAAACTGAAGGTGCCAAGTCTTTGATTTTTTTCTTGATAGTATAATATGCTTGCTTAAATCAAAGTTCACACTGATAAAACGGGTTCCCAAAACAGGAAATTGAAGCTGTACTTAAAAACATATTTTAAAATATATTATGAAAAAATAATAAAAATATTAAAAAATAAAAATATTATATATATTATAAAATACATCATAAAAATTAACTGGCCGTGTCACACCACTCCAACAAAGGTAATGTTAAAATTACTGGTCTGACCATTTTCATGGATGAATTTGTTTTATATTAGATTGTTCTTCAAATGAAACAAATACACAAAATAAGTATTTTCGCTGTAAAGCTGAATATGTTGATTGACATACAGTTCTGGTAACTATATTTATCTAGCCTGGATACAAGTAGTCATATGGAAATCCATGCTACTGCTGAGCTCTAAGATATATATGTAGCTGGGATTGTGTGGCTAGGCTATATCCTGTAATACTTTGCCTTGCAATAAGTTGAGCTACTTTATATTGTATCCTTTCCAAAACAAGTGTGAGAAAAATTCTGTCCTTCTAACATTGTGAAAGGTTGTGGGAAATTGCTGCAGGACTTCACAGTGATTTACCTGTTTTCCCACTACAAAATTAGTAAGTGATCAACATATATGAGTGGTTTAACTCCACTCTGAGAGCCCACACTGGAGTTATCAGATCTATACAGGAATCTGCCCCACCCTGAAGGCATGAAGCATTAGCACATTTCTCTTTGGTAAAGGTGGCAAACCGTACCTTTGAGTTAGAACAATTTCCTGTATGCTTTCTGACACTGGAGCTGGAATTTCACTAATGACATGATATAAAATTTAGAAGATAACAATGCCAGTTCTACTCCAGAAAGGACAAATAGTTTGTCTTTCAGGACTTATAAACACTACTGTTGTAGCTCAAGATCAAGTCTAAGTAGGGTCTTACAATTCCAGTTAAAATACCTGTTTATAGTGATAATACCTGTTTATAGTGATTCCAGCACAGAGAAGTTGTATTAAAATTAAATTTTCAAATTAAAGCAAGATTTTTTTTTTATGTTTCCTAACAAGTTGTAATGCATCTTTGCTGCCTAACTGCAGTTGTATTGTAACAGATTCCTTTTCCCAGATCTGCCCCTGTAAGAGACAGTTGAGCATTTGCAACATCTGTTGTTTGATGAAAATAGGCTAATTGCTAGATTCTCTTGGTATTCTTAGTTGAGTTACTACATAAAAATTTAGAAAACAAAAAGAAGATAAAAGAAATTCATGAGACAGGTATATGATCACTAAGGAAAACTCCTCCTAGACCTTTAATAAATGACAGAAGTGTGTAAATATTTCTGAAACACACAGGAAATTCAGTGTATGGATAGCTTGGCTCCTCTTAGAAACTAAGCTTATTAGTTCTAGGGTAAATTCTGAGAGAGACAAAGACTGGTGTTTTGTCTTAGCAAAAATATATATACTAATAAAGAAAATTAAAGTTACATCAGAAAGAAAAAAAAAATATAATGATCCATACTTTGGCCAGATAAAAAAGTTTACCAGTGAATAAAAGAATGACTTGTGTAGTTTTGCTGTATTGACAAGGAGAATATAAACAGACAGAAACAAAACCAATTGAATAAAAACATTTCCAGGGCAATGAACATCATTAATGTTCTCTTACGCTTTTTCTCTCACTCTCTTTTTCTCTCTCCAAGGAAGTAAAGTATCTGTATGGATAATTGTTTATCTTGGGAAATTTCTTTCTACAGAAGGAAGAAAAAATTATGAGAAATAAACAATTTCTATAGGACTGCTTAGGATTTTGAAACAGAGAAGCCCTAGCAGTGTAAGAACTGTAGGTGCAAATTATGTACAGGAACACTGATGCAACTACATATTCATTATCTTGTCTAAGATGCCTACCATAGGGGAAATTATTTATTTAAAGTCTTATTAAATTTGTTGACATTTTGAGGTTTAAAAAAATTTAGCAAATATCTGCTGACAGAATTGCTTCTCATTGGCTTTGAATATAGCGTGCCTGAGCACGAAAGTTTTGGTGGAAACTTTATTTGGAGAATGCTCAAGACACATAAACTGGTTTCCACAAAACATCCCACTTAGGGAAGGAATGAGATACACACCAAGCACCAGCATTTAGCTGTCTTGCAGCTCTGATAGTTAAGGAACCATCTGTGAAGCTGATAGAGATGGTACCGGTTACTACTTCTGCCAATTGAACACAAAAAAGCTGGGACACATCCTGAAAGAAGAAAGTGTAGAGAAGAAGTGATTAGCATTGGCATTGAAATACAATCAAACAATCAGATCTGTCAGTCTCAGTAAAAGTCCTACCCTCACTTCCTGCAAACAGGAAGATCTTAGAAAGGATGTGGGTTGCTTTTTCAACCCACTTTTGAGAAGCTTTTTTAGTAAGTGAGGTGTTTTACTCACAGTTTTTATTGCACACCCTGTTGCAGAAATACTTTGATTAGAAGTTAACTTTAATAATAGAAATTTACCTCCTCTATCAGAGAAAGTGAGCTCACAGTAAAAAGATAGAGTTCAGAGTGCTGTTACCTGTGACTGTTATAGAATAGAGTTTCTCTATAATTTGTGACTGCAAAGTTGAAGGATCTCATGGCTGGCACAGAAAAAAAAAATCTAAATGACTAATCCACAATGTAAAAGTGCTACTGTTCTTAAAACTTAATGGTCAAGCAGTATCCTAGGACAATGGGTTGTAAGAGACACTAAGGTTTTTGCTCTTTGCAAGAAGGGCAACTTCTAGAACTAGAAAAAAGATGTTTCTTTGTGTGCATTCTGTACCTAAATCAATCAGTTTCATGGCATTTGCCAGCTTAACTGTCAGTAATGCAGAAACAGCTACTCTTAGAAATCCAAGCTGTTCAAAATAAAGCAAGTCTCATCACATTAGAGACAATAGAGGCTGAATCTATTTTCTTCTTCAGGGAGAAGAAAATCTAGCTGTTATCTCTGTTGCTATCCTAGATGCTCATCAAATAGTGACCTCATTTGTCTTTTGTGTAGATACTTTGAGCACAAGTTATTTCTCATCAAATTTATTCAGTAGCCCTTGGAGAAATACTTCACTTCTATAGAGCCTCTTGCTATCAAAATAGTAGTCCTCATTGTCCTGTTCAGACAATTATTTTAAACATTTAAACGTAGATGAATAGCAGATTTGATGGTTTCTGGATTCTGCATCACCACAGGCTTTCCAAAGGCAATTTTAGGAGCTGAGTGCATCAAAAAGAATTAAAATGCAATGCATGTTGTAATTGTTGTTTCCAGGTTGGTAAGAATTACACAGACACAGAATTACACAGAATTTTCTAGGTTGGAAGAGACCTCAAGGTCATCGAGTCCAACCTCCAACCTAACGCTAACAGCCCTCCACTAAACCATATCCCTAAGCTCTACATCTAAGCGTCTTTTGAAGACTTCCAGGGATGGTGACTCCACCACTTCCCTGGGCAGCCTGTTCCAATGCCTCACAACCCTTTCTGTAAAGAAGTTCTTCGTAACATCTAACCTAAAACTCCCCTGGCTCAACTTAAGCCCATTCCCCCTCGTCCTGTCACCAGGCACGTGGGAGAACAGGCCAACCCCCACCTCTCTACAGCCTCCTTTAAGGTATCTGTAAAGAGCAATAAGGTCACCCCTGAGCCTCCTCTTCTCCAGGCTGAACAATCCCAGCTCCCTCAGCCGCTCCTCGTAGGACTTGTTCTCCAGGCCCCTCACCAGCTTCGTCGCCCTTCTCTGCACCCGCTCAAGCACCTCCATGTCCTTCTTGTAGCGAGGGGCCCAAAACTGAACACAGTACTCGAGGTGCGGCCTCACCAGAGCTGAGTACAGGGGGACGATCACCTCCCTAGCCCTGCTGGTCACGCTGTTCCTAATACAAGCCAGGATCCCGTTGGCCTTCTTGGCCACCTGAGCACACTGCTGGCTCATATTCAGCCGACTGTCAGAACTCTCAGAAGTGTTTGAATTCAGACTTAAGATTTCTGCTTATGGAAAATCATCCTGTTTTCTCTCTTAATGTGACCACTGTGGTCATCATTACTTTTCTATTTCCTCCAGACTGAAAAGCAATCCTTGTTTTCAACCCTCTCAGGAATGATCTGGAAGATAACACAGTTTTGTCTGACAACTTAGACATCAGATCACCTTAATTATAGAATAATAGAACCATAGAACCATAGAATTACAGAATCATAGATTGGCTTGGGTTGGAATGAACCATAATGATCAGCTAGTTCCACCCCACCTGTCATTGGCAGGGATGTGATCCACTAGATCAGGTTGCCCTTCATCCAGCCTGGCCTTGAGCATTTCCACAATCTCTCTGAGCAAATGGTTCCAGTGCATCACCATCCTGAGTGAAGAATTTCCTTCTAATATCTAATATATCTAATCTAAATCTAAATTGAAAAGGTCACTCTCCATCTTTTTATAAGCCCCTACTAAGTATTGAAAAGCTGTAATAAAGTCACTCTGAAGCCTCCCTTTCTTCAGGCCAAACATTCCCAATTCTCTCAGCCTTTCTTCATAAGAGAGGTGCTCCAGCCCTCTGATCATCTTTATGGACTTCCTCTGGACCTATTTTAATAGGTCCACATCTGTCTTGTGCTGGGGACCCCAGATCTGCATGCAGCACTCCAAGTAGGCCCTCACGAGGGCAGAGCATAGGGAGACAATCATCTCCCTCATCCTGCTGGCCACTCCTCTCTTGATGAAGTTGTGCCTTCTGAGCTGCAAGCACACACTGCTGGCTCATGTCGACCTTTTTGTCCACCAGAAACCTGAAGTCCTTCTCAGCATGGCTCCTCTCAATAAAATATTCTCCTAGTCTGTCCTCTTATCTGGGATTGACCTGACCCATGTGCAGCACCTTGGACTTGGACTTGTTGAACCTCATGAAGCTCATGAGGGCCTGCTTTTCTAGCTTTTCCAGGTCCCTTTGGATGACATCCCTTCTTTTTGGTGTATCAGCTGTACCACTGTGGTGGTTTTACTCGAGTGGGCAGCTGAGCTCCACCACAACCGGTCTCTCACTCCCCCTCCTCACAGAGGAATGGGGAGAAAATATGATGAAAAGGGCTCAAGGGTTGAGATAAGGACGAGGAGATCACACAGTAATTATCGTGACAGGCAAAACAGACTCAGTGTAGGGAGATAGTAAGATTTATTACCTATTGCTAGCAAGCTAGAGAAGCAAGAAACAAAGGAAAGAAACCAAAAGTACCTTCCCCCCCATCCTCCGTCTTCCACCTCCTCCCCCCGAGAGGTGCAGGGGAATGGGGGAATGGGGGTTATAGTCAGTCTATAGCACTTCTTCTCTGCCACTCCTTCTCGGTCACTCTTGTCCCCTGTGCTGTGGGGTCCCTCCCACAGGATGCAGTCCTTGATGAACTGATCCAGCGTGGGCTTCCCACAGGCAGCAGCTCTTCCAGAACTGCTCTAGATATGGGTCCGTACCACAGGGTCCATCCCTCAGGAGCAAATACTAGGTCCAGTAACACTTCTCTGTTTAGTTTGTCTAATACCTGGACCAGGAAGTTATCCCTGATGCATTCCAGAAGCTTCCTGGATTGCTTATAGCCTGCTGTGTAAAACAAAATGTTCTCAGTAACTTAGGAAATACTATCTTAAAGAAAAGTTGTGTTAAATAATATTGAGTTATTTAATTTTGTCTTATGATCAATCTCTTAATATCTACATACTAATTCTGTGGAAGGTCATTAAAATCAAAAATCAGAAGACTGAATTTCAGCTCTGTATAGATATTTGCTCTCCAAGCTCACTACATTTGTAAGTCATTAAAATTATAAAAAGATAATTTGGCTTACATACTGAAGGAAGCAGCAATATTCTTTATATTTTCTTCCATAACTTATATCATATATACTTCAATGCACCAATGTTTACACTGATAGTTATCTATTACCTATAGTGAGGTTTAACAAAGTGAAAAAGTAAACCAGAATACTATATATTTTAAGTGCGTGGCCTATAGTATCTTCCTCTGATCAGGTTGGATAGAGAAAAGAACACAAATGCATGTGTTTCCTTCATACTTGGAAGACTGAAAAGTTTGGATGCTGATATAAATTACCTTTGAAACTAAATGATACTATATCATTAGCATAATCATTGCCATGCAGGTATTTGAATACCAGCTTTCTAAAAGGTAACATCTGCTTTTCGTGTCAATTTTCATTTTGGAACAATTACATTTTTTTGTATATTTGACAGCAACTTGGTTACTGGCCTTGAGGTGACAAAGCTACACATATGTTCTGAATCAGAAGAAAAAAGGTCTTTTCCTTTTTATCTCTTCAGTGACATTCATTAGTGCATGCAGCTTTTTATGTCCTTTGTAAGAAGTTAATGGATTGCTGCAAAGGAAATCCTTTACTTTGTTAAAATCCACATCTCAGCACTATTTGTAAGGGAAAGACTCAACACAGTACTTTAACACAGACTTTAAATGAAGGTCGGTGCTAGATGATAGATACAAAGCAGAGAACAAAAAGATGAAGATAAACTATACAAAAGAGCAAAATTTGTTAGGAAGTTAAGCCACTGAACAGCAGGAAAAAAATACAAGAATTATTTTTAACTTAAAAAAAAAAAAAAAAAAGAAAATGAAGGATGTGGAAGAATGTGGTTCCAGTGAGTTCTGAGTTCTAAGGCAAAGGTTTATTTCATCAGTCTATTAGTAATTATGTGTTCTTATAAATCTAGATAATATGATGTATCCATTCCAATAAAAAAAGAACAGCAGAAAAGTAGAAACCTGGTGTGGATTTCTATTCCCACTTGAAAGACATACCAGAGACAAAGGATCATTCTCCTTTCTCATGCCTAAAATCCCTGCAAGGGAATTATTAAAAATAAGAATGTCAGAGAAAAAAAAAAAAAAAAGTATTTAGCATTTTCCAAAGTTTAATTTTACTGGAAACCTATCATAATTGTGCCTGTTACTGCTGCTGTTATTCCTGGACTGTTTTTGTTGACCTGGATTTTCTTGGAGATTTTTAATTCTTTAATTTCCTTAATTTAGAAGCTACCAGACCTGACAAATGACTGATTGTGTTACTCTTGTCAATATGGGCACTGTGTTTATGCATATGGAAAAGAACATCTTCTTAGATGGTGTTATAAATGAAGTCTCAACTCAATCTGAATTTAGTAATATTTATACTTATAAAAGGTATAAAAGCTATAAAAGGTATAAAAGGTATAAAAGGCATAAACGGTATAAAAAGCATAAAAGGTATAAACAGCACTGGGTGTGCAGGGAGTTTATGCTCCACCAACAGGCACACACAAACATCAAACATTCTAAATATACAGAACATTGCTTTTACATACTAAACCCGAGTATGCCTATACAATCAGAAAAGGTAACAAACAATCCTTTAAGTTCCATGACTTAACAGTCTCCATTTTCCATTCCTTTTCTTGATTACAAACAAGTCTCCATTTTCCATTCCTTTTGAACATTATGTCTCGCTTTAAGTTGTCAAGCAACTCGGTCTTCAGGCCTTATGTACTCTGTTCTTCCCGGATTGAAGAAAAGCATATCCATCTCCTTTTCAAGGCCAATAGGGCCTGGGTCAAAAGGCACATCCATGTCACCAGGGGGCGTAACAGCAAAAGCCTTAGATGGCTGTAGTGGCAGAGGGGCCAATGGCGTAGCAGTCGGATCAGTAAAGGAGCCCGCAGCTCCCTCACTGTCCGGCAAACCACATGTGTCTGACTGTGGCCCCGCATGGCTCTTTAAGGCCTCAGAGACTGCTCACCAGGTGCTGAGCAATCCCTCCTCGTTGTTTTTAGTTGCAGAGTCCCACACCTTGACCTCAACTTGGTCCCATGTTTCAGGATCATAAACTGTCTGATTGTAAATAAGGAGAATAAGCTATAAGTTTACCAGGACAGTTTTTGTTCCTAAGGATGTATGATTCCCCATAATGCACAGCTGCTTACCAGTGAGGGGCAGCTGTGTGCACTGGTCTGCTTCTCTCAGCTTGAGCTTCTTCCCAGCTCTGGTGCGCCCATTTCCAGCGACTTTCTGTACAAGCTTCTCTGAGCAGTTTGCTGAATTTGGCTGAACCTATCTTCATGAGGCGATCAATGTGCCTGTTCCCATCCTGGTCTCCATTCTGCTAGCCTGTTCCTTTTCATTCCTTCTTTCTGCTTCTTTATTGATGACATAACTTCATCACAACGTGTTGCCTTTTTTTTTTTATTATTATTATTTTTATTTTATTTATTTTATTTTATTTTTTATTTATTTTTTTAAAATAAAGATATAAGAGGTATAAGAGGGTATCTTATACCCTTCTCCCCATAGCAGTTCTTTTCAAAACAACTTTTCATTGGTCAAACAACTTTGAATATAACAGCAACAGCAAACACCCAGAAACTTCCACACCTTAACAGCTGGAGAACAAGCAACCAGAGACTGCATGGAGTCTCCTGAATCACCCTTCTTTGTTCCTTCTAAACTCTGTTACATTCCTGATGGCCTCATCCTTAAGAGTCTGATGTTACCATCAACCACGGGGCTTTCCGACCCCCATGGCCACACTCCCAAATCTCCCCTTCTTTATTAATATCAACCATTTTCTTGACACAAATTACCACTCCATAGATAACAATGGGATTTAGCCTCAACCTAGAAGTACAACTTCTACATTTAACAATGATATTACAGCACTAAAAAAAAATTAAAAATAAATAAAAATAAAAGGCATATAGTCAGTTTCCTTGTTCTCACAACTTCACTTATATAGTATATGTGGTTATATTTCTTCACATTTATTCATAAAGTTCATAAACATTTTGTGGGAATATGAATGTTGTTTCTGCAGAGTTACATTGTTTAGAAGGAAGGAATATGGTACTGAGATATGCTTACAATGATAAGAAAGCTTAAGCAGACGATCTTGTAAAATGCAGACAACCAGACTCCTTAGGACAATTAGGTGAAAATCACGGTGTTAAGTCAAGTCAGATAAGTGAAGAAACCTTACCACTTCAAACAGTAAAAATGGCAAAAGGAAATTGAAATTTAACAGGCTGGCTACTGAAGGCCATGCATTGTTTGTGAAGCATCAGATAGATTGTGAACCTGGATTACCCATTCAGTGGGGAAACAGGGGAGGGTCCTGTCATCAAAAAGTATATAAACTGTGTTTTGGAACTAGTAGACGCGATCTCTCCTGCTTGTGGGGTGCCCGCCATTGCAATTGCGAGTAAATTACTCGCCTGAGCCTACGTTATTGGCTACGGAGTGTTTCTCACAATTTGTACTTACCCAGAATGGCTATTTCATTAATGATCCTCCCTAACACACATCTGTATCGATGTACATGGTATTTCTTCTTTTAAGAAGAAGGAATAAAGGTCTTGCTTTGATAACTTTCTGTAACCAACAAGATAGGTGGGAGAAATCTATTTGTTCAATAGTTCACCAAGTCTATGTGTTACTTGTTCAGTGTCACCAATTGTACAGAAATAGAAGAAGGAACCAGACTCATTTTTGTATTTCTAAGAAGCTTTGAAATATGGATTATACTACAATGTATAATAAAAACACAGGAGGATCCAGCAGCTGGTAGTAAACAAAAAAGGTACAGAAGAAAAAAATATAGAAAGAAACACAGTCATAATAAAATAATTATAAAATAATCTGCATGGAGATAACTACATAATTACAAGAATTTTAAAATTAGCAAGGCTCCAACTAATCAGACATATCGTCAGAACTGCGGCTTTACCATGTTAACCTTGTTATCTAATATTTGCACTGCTTGAGATGAAAATGAGAAAATATATGCTCGTTCACTAGCACAAGTCTGACAGTATGAAATATCAATGAAATATCAAAAGTGGACACTCGAAAGAAAACTTCAAGGGAGAAAATTGGACTGTACAGTATGCTGCTTAGTAATCAGAATGAGCCACTTGGCTAAAATTTAAAAAATAAAATAAAATTAAAATTAAACAATTCCTATTTTCTAGCAAAGATAATAAATTTTCTTGTTTCCCAGAGGGATAGGAAGTCAATTCTCCCTATTAGAGATTGAAATGCAAGCCCAATGAACCTCTGGAACTTAAAGAAAAAAAGTCTTTTTCCTTCTTTTTAATATATTTTGTCACATCTCTTTCGTACAGTTCATGTTATTTAAATCTACCATACAGAGTATATAGAATAGTGGTTATGTTTTATTAAGAAAAGAAATCATGGCAGAAAAGTACTGTTTGCACATAATAATCAGCTGATTTTATGGTTAGTTTTACATAGTTAACTTGCACAAGTGAATGCAAATTTGTTGAAGTTTGTCTCCATTTTCACCTCTTTAGCACACAAACCAACACTGACTGCTAATATTTAAGACATTATTTAAGACATTATAGGCTACCACTACAGAATGCAAAATAAAGACCATTTACACACTCAGTTTTTCTTCTACTGCTTGGACTTTCACATCATTAAATTTCAGAAAATTCTGCATCATTTCAGTCTGGAGGTACAATTGTGTTGTAACCATACACTTTTGAAAAAAATAATGTTTTTGTTTTCTGAATTTTTGTACTGTTGTATTTTAAATCATAGCTTTTTCTCCTCAATAGTACTAATGAAACTTGCATACTAATCACAGACTATAAAGCACAAAGTCCATGGAACTGGAATATTCCATAACTTGCTAAAGTATATCTGTAATCAGGGATCAAATGATAAATCAGACCCTAGTGAACTTCTAAGCATTTAGAGTTCCACAGATAAGTAACTAGTGCATTATTCAATTATCCCTGTCATAGAGGTCTTTAAAACTAAGCTGACCAGTTCACAATGGGTTCATTGCTAAAAGTGGAACATCCAAGAGCAGTCCATACTTTATCTAACCAGTTTCTGCATGCTTAGAATAAAATGGTTTCAGATTTTAAATTTGTGTATCACATAACAGAACCTGGCTTTACTGAAATTGTCCTGGATTGAGGAAAATATTTTAAAGGACAAATACGAACTTTGTCTTCCCACTGAATGCTCTTGAGTCTCCAGCATGCTCCAGAGTCTTTCATGCCATAGACTTTCACCACATTTTCCCTCTTGCCGCAAAGTCTGCCTGCTACTTAGCCCAACTCTGTAGCTGTCACACTTGGTGCTAGATACAGGACACCATGTGACTCACATTGTAACATTTTTGCTCCAGCAAAACGGTAGAAAAAGGAGATAGAAATTCAAAAAAGCTTTCAATAGTCAGCTAAGAGACCTCTTTGCTCTAAGGCTTATCAGACCCCATAGGTCGGACCTGACATTACTGGGATGCAAAGAGTTGACCTACCTAAATGGAAAGCAGAACAGAGTGCATCTCCATCACTTTGTAAAATTGCAGGCTCTGACATATGTCAAAGGCTTCATCTCATTGACATATAATGTTGTTTGTTCAGATGAACAAACAAAAATACATTCACACGGTCTGATGAATGTTTTGGAGACAGAGAATACTAGTTGGATTCTGGATTTTCTGCTTGTTTTTATGTATGCTGATTGTGCTTGTATATTTTCCTGTCCAAAAAAATGTTAGGGTTTGTTGAGATGTTCCCTCTGCTTGGTAACGGTAAAAAAATGAGTAGAAGGAAGTCATGCAGAGCAAAAGCTGTGTGCAGTGTGTGCTGAAGCATAAAATTGCATCAGGCATATGCATATGTGCAAAATTGACCATCTAGATATACCTGGATGCAGTTGTCCCAGGCTGTGATGTGGCTGGCTGCTAGGAAGACTTGGGTCTACTGACAAATCTGCTAGTGGCTTATAATGTTGTTAACAATTTACAAACCATTTTAGAAATGGGAAGTGCAGATGAAGTCTGCAGGTTCCTTCATGTCTTTGTGGTGTCAAGGCAGTAGCTGGTCCACATTGCAGGTTTCCCTAATGATAGAAGACAAAGACAGGATTCCCACTAAGAGGCAAAGCACTCTGCCCTGGCAAGCATCTGCTGACAGCAGGAGATGAGAGTCCTGCCTATGCACTTACTTTTTTTTTTTTTTTTTTTTTTGTTAAGGAAAAGATCCACTGTCAAAATGTGACAAGATTCTGCCATCCTGTGGACGTGGGAGCAGGATGACACCAAGACTGCAGCATAAACAGATTTTGTGAAGATGGTAAACTGGAGAGTATCTCAACAGGTGGTATCCACAAGGTTTTTCCCCGGCATTTCAACAAGGTTCTCAGATTGCTTCTCAGGGGCTTGAACATAGATTGTATCTGGGCAGAGGACTTGGCAAATACACTCCAGAAAAGTCTGTCAAAATATAACATAGATGCAGACCCAAGCTTCAGCCTTTTATTTAATTTCTCTTGGTATCTTCTTTTATTTTCAGCTGAGAGTCATGAAGACATTCAGAACAGGCAAAGGAAGGACAGAAATGCAGCAATAATGCTTCACTGCCACCCATGTGAACAGTTGTGCTCCTTTAAATCTGCATATCCTGACACTGACTTGCTGAATCAGATTCCTGGTTTGATCTCAAAGCTATCTCATTGTGATGGACATGCCTGGAGATCTGGACTCTTGGACGAACCTGGATGCTACCACCCTTCTCTACTCACCCTGTTCAGCTACTACAGGTCTACCCCTGTCATGCTGGGTTTGTTTTGAAGCTCAGCTGCCGGTTCCCCTTCCCTTGCTAAGCAGCCTGCATTTGCTGAGGAAAAAAGCTCTCAAAGAAGACAGAAGAACTACAAAGATATTAGGCAGAAGCAGGAGTTAAAAAAGAAATTTATATATATAATATATATATAAATATAGATATATAATTTTTCTTCATGAAGAGTTTCCTGTAAAACACTGCAGATACATGGTCACATTCACCACCAAACCAAACCAAACCAAACCAAACCAAACCAAACCAAACCAAACCAAACCAAACCAAACCAAACCAAACCAAACCAAACCAAACAAGTTAACTGTCACGTTATTTTATCCTTACCTTAAAAATAAGGAGATTAGGGATAGAGATGACAAGTATGGTCAAGTTTACCTCTGTTCCAAAGCACCTATTCCTTAAGATGTACATGATGTATACACACATACACAAATATATATATGCTTGGTTTTCAATTATTAAGTATTTATAATGAGGTACTATATAGTGCATCATTAAAAGTATTTATAATGATTCTTCTGACTGCTTTTTGTCTCTCTCCATGTGTTCTACTGGTTGGAATAACGTTACATAACATAACAAGTTTTTGATGTAACCATTGTTCAGCTGAAGACCATTCTGTGGGGAACTGGCCCTATATCAATCATATTCGTATTGAAATCATAAGTTTCCTATGATGTCTATACAGTGGACAGACCTTGTGTGAAATGTAAGCAGAAGAGAGTAACTCTGCAGGCAAATATTACTGAAAAAACATTAATTCAGTCTTGAGACTTCAGGAAGTCTCTGCCTACTCCTGCAATTAGTTTCATCAACAATCCATTTACCTATGCTTGGATCAATACTACTCTCTGAGGACAATGTACTTAATTATCTAACTCAGTTAATGCCAGTCTTACTTTGTCAGCAGATTTCTCATTGGCATGGGGAATGCATGTAGCAGTAGTCCATGTTTGTGTTATTTCAATTATATATGATACATTCCAGTGATATTACCAGAATAAAAGTCTTAAAAAAGGCAATTTTGTCAAAAGTGTCACTGAAAGTGGACTCATACTGTTAGACAAATATCATGCATCTTTTTCTATAACCATCAATGCACCATTCATACATTGTCAACATCAGCAATACTGTTACCAGTAAACTATGCCATATATCTCTAAAAGTGTCAAAAAATAAACTTCTATTGAATGCTAAAAATAGGGAAACCATGGCAACTATTCCAGGTTCTCTCATAAATTAAGTTAATTTTTACATAAATAAAGTAGAAATTCAATTAACATCAAAATCACATCACCTTTATGTGAATAATAACTATTAAAGTGATTATTTTAATTACTCAAATCTGAAGTATCTGTGTAAATGAATAATTAATAACAAAGCATACTTGTTTAAATATTAAATACTGCAATTCCATTTGAACAGAATGCCAACTTAGCTTCTTCACCAATAATGTCATGATCCGAACTGAAAAGAAAATAAATAGAAATGTAATTGTATGTTCAGTATCAGTTTTAGCATTCTTAAATTTCTTTTATTTAATTTACAAGTTTTTTCCTAGATTGAGAAGGAATGTCATTTTGGTCCAAAATGACATACCCTAAATTTCATTGATTCAGCTGCAAGAATTTCTGCTACTAAACAGCTTTTCTTTGGAGATATCATCTCCATAACTTCTAGTGTTTTTTTTTTGTTTTGTTTGTTTGTTTTTTTTTGTGTGTGTGTGTGTGCGTGTGTGCGTGTTTTGTTTTGTTTTGTTTTGTTTTGCTCAATGCAACCCAGGAGATGTGCAGCAAAGTCTTGCAAGCTCAGGCACTTGAACCACTACATAATTTTGTCTTGATTGTGGTAGGGAATCCTCGTGTTTCATCTGATGTTCCTAATCTTTCTAAACGTCCTGAAACCCAACAAATGAATAATCCTTCTAATTAAAGTGTGATTAAAATAGGACTTCTAATCTATGGAGTCTTCATTTCAGCTGTAGAAACTGTTTAAGCTTACTTGCTTTAGGTTTTATGGTAGCTACAAAAAGTATGATTATCATGGAACACTGTTAATTTTATTCTCTGTTCCTTTATTGTGTACCTCTATGGTACAACTACTGTTATTTTTTTGCCAATGCTTAAAGCAATATCAAACAATTTAATGTAAATATGTGAGTATAGTGTATAGGACAGTATAAATTGAACAGTTTTCTATATATTTACTATTGCTTTCGAGTTTATATTGAGTTGTCTGTTCCCACACAAATAAATATGACAAAAAAATTAAACCTCTGAGTAAAAGCAGTCAGTTCTGTCATCAACAAAGAGAGAAATAAGATAGGTTCAGTTGTGTTGCACTATCTTGATCCTGAGCTGCAGCTAAATTGATACAATGATTATGAGAGAAAATTAAATTCAGATACACCCCAGTTAATCAGGATGCACATCACTATGAAAGCCATTTAATTAAGAGATCTTTCAGGGAACTTATTTAAACTTAATAATACTGAAAATCAATACTGACAGCTTAACGGTGGTATGTTACTGTTTGGTAGGTTGTCTAGGGGGATAATACTGAAGTTTTTGTGTTTTGTGCATCTGATGTTTGTTCTCACCTGCTTACTGATTTATTAACTTTGAAACCTTCCTTTGGAAGCTCATATGTTTAGGGCTTATATTCCAGCATCTGAGTCTACAGCCTGTAAACCAGCTGTTATTAACAAGCGTGACCAGATCCAAACAAAAGTGTTAAAAAGTGGAAGAAAAAAACAAAACACACATAGGTTAAAGCAACACTTATATGGCATTTTCTACACATTATTAATATGCAAACTTTAAATATGGTTTGATTAATATGCAAACTTAAAAAAAAATGGTTTAAAATACGTTTAAAGTGATTAGTAAGTTTTCCATTTGTCAGCATGGGTAATAGAATTTGTCAGGGCATTGGTAACTGCACACATTAGTGACATGAATTACTGATCACATAAATGTTTTTGGCATGGAGCGGGCTTTAGTTTCATGCCAGATGCTAAATGTGTTTCAATACAGTTTCATCTCATAGGTGCCTGTCTTGCTATCAAGAGGCAAAGAACAGGCACTGTCTCTGCTCAAGTTCATATCCTTGCCTCCTCTGTTTGCATGCTTATGTTCTGAGGCTGCCCAGAAGATCAGACTTGCAACTATCCAAGCTTTGAGATTGTCAGCAGAGCCTCGGGTGCAACCTATATGTGCCTTCCAGATCATGCAGGACCCTGTATGCAGAAGCACGTCCAAAGGGTTTGTCTACTCTAAAAATGCCCTCCTGTATTCTGACCAGCAGTACACATACTGTGCATATGTAACTCTGCAGATAGATCACTGTTACCAGGTAGGAGACCCCAGATGCTATTAATCAACATGTAAACCACTCGCTGTTGAAGGGTGACATAGTCTCTGTCTTATTCAGAAAATTTTAGAGAATGAAAATGCTTCAAAGTGGATGTTCTTTTGAATTATGCTTTAATGCAAAAACTGACATGAATGTGAAATGGTTTTAAGGTACTTATTAAAACTGGTTAATAGACTGTCAACTTGCACAGCCACACCGACTACTAAAAAGGGCAAAGCAGTGGTTAATAAAGCTTTTTGTTATATAGTTTTATTTGTTGACTGAATTCTTGGTTGTTAGGTTATTAAATATGATACTGTCACATTTCAATGTATGGTTATTTTTCCATAATGAATATTAAATGTGTATTTAATAATTTATTATTATAATCACTGTTTTTTATCAGTTCAGAAGTATCAAGTCACACTTTTGTCTGTCATTTCTTTAAGTGCTGTAGATAGCTGCCAAAAAGGAAAAGAAAAGAATCAAGTAGCTAAAAAATTAATATATGTATGCAATATAAAGTTCTCAATCTCATTTCAGTAAATGATCCTCCTTATTTGCCTCATTGTTGGACTTAGTTTTTAAGATCCTACTATATTTATAGTTTCTCAATAAAAGGAAGACATAAGAGGAAGAAAAAGTAAGAAAACTAATGAACTTTAAAAATGCCAGAGGCTGGAAGATAACCCAGTGTTCATACTGCTAGGTAATTAACATGTCAACTACAGTCTTTCTGATGTGGAGTTTGAAGTACTCTTAAAAGGTTAGAAGTATATATTTGCCTTCAGTACTCACTATAATGATTTGATTTTGTCATTAATACAAATGCTCTTATAGAAAATGACATTGGAAACAGACATTTCTGGAAGTCATGTATCTACTTTTGTGACTATTTGCATAGTGAATATGTTTTCTTTGTTGTTTTGTTTGTTTGTTTTAACTGTAAGTGGAATGATTTGTCTCACAGATATTCTTAAAGGATGGGACATGGGTTCTTAAAAATAAAAGGCAAGTCATTATTTCTCAGTTTATCCATCTGTAAATTATGGATAAAGATGTTTATCTCCTTATTAAAATACTTATGGATCTACCAAAGAAAAGGTCCATATATATGTATAAGAATATGCATACTATGTTAGTATTTCTTGTCCAGCGGAGGATGATGCAACAGTTATTTGCTCAAATGCTGTAAAACTCCTTGTTCTCACAGACAAAAATAATAATAATAAGTATTTATTAAAAACGACAATTTGGGAATTTCTTATTTTCATTTCCATTTTAAACTAGACTATTTCTAGCTGACAGTTCTTTTTATTTTCTCAGTTGCTAATGGAATGGTGTTTTCTGAAAGTCTTTTTAATGGGGCTAATTTTAAAGTGATTATATTTATGTTAATTATGGTCAGTAAAATATATGTAGAAAATATTAAGTATTTTTTGAAAGTTAATTTATTTTCCAAAGTGTGATGATGGTATTTCTCCAAAAAAATTCAATGTCTTCCATTCATCAGGAAATATCAGACTTCTTTAGTTTGTTGGACTCAGGACTGCACTGAGACTCAGATTCTGGAATTGCTTAAACATGTGCTTAATAATTGGTACATATAATATAATACATATATACTGAAATAAAAGTCTTCTCTTGACATGTGAAAAACACAGAGCCATGTGACTACAAGGTCACATAGAGACAGAGCATATGGGACCGACCATACCATCACATCAAATACACTGGAACTGTTTCAACAGGAAATACTCTTTCTGTAGGGGTAAAAAAAAAAAAAAGGCAGATAAAACACAATCGTTTTCTTCTGGAAGGCTTTTGCACTTAGCACATGTGTGAATGACATACACAGGAGTAAATTATGGAGAACAGAACAATTTAAATTTTCTTCTGGTCTGTAAAGAACTATTAGAAGAAAACTACCTTATGTTCAAGTTTTATACATTCTGTAGAACTCACAAACAACACTACATTATTTCAAAGTGTTCTGACATCTTATTCTTTATCTATCTAGAACAATTTCATATCTGCAAACTTACACAATATGTATGATAGATAGCAAAATTTGTTTGGATTTTGTCTTGAGACAGAATGGTTATTCATGACACCAATTCATCAAGAAATGGAGTAGTTAAATCTGAACACAATCACATGCTAAGCATGAATTACTAGCAATTTTATTAATACTATTAAATTATTAGTCTACATTCAGTCCTTTTAAGGATCAAACTGGGATGCTGGGCATATTGTCAACATTTAACAGCAATAAATATCTAACTATTAAAGTTTATTTGTCTAAAGTTTGCTGATGTTATGTAAGCAGAGTAAAATACACATTTTTAAATAGTTCATATATCTTCAAAACTGTCAGTGCTATTGCTGTTTTCTCTCATACAAGTGACAAATGTATATCTAACTTTCTGCCTTTTTAAGGCTGGTTGCCTTACTTGATTAATCAAATGTTTTTAATGTTTTCAGAGATTACTGTGCACTGACAAAGATATTGATTAAGCAATAAAATAAAGCAATAAAATAGAACTGACACCCTTTAATTTATAGTGTACTTAGTGGGAATGAAAATATATAGCATAAATATAAATTGGATAGGAGGTTTAGGTGGTCTAGAATGTATCAGAAGACATCTAGAGTAACAATAGATAGCATGCTAAGTATACATTTACTCAGATAATACCGTGTTGAGAAAAAATCTTCTACTCAGTCCTATATACCTATATATACCTGAAGAAAATTTTGAATGCATGAAATAAACCACAGTTCCTTGTAGGTGCAAGTGTGAGTAATATAAGATGGTTTTAGAAAATTTTGGTTCAAGAATTCTAATGCAGAGATGAACGATGTCCTCAAAAATGACATGAAAGTGAGGTTAGATATGAGATCTGCATTTACTAACAGAAGAACAAGCATAAAAATCCAGCAACAACAAAAGAGGACTTTGATACATGTCCTGAATATGTAGAGAGGTTGCAACTTGATGAGGTGATGGAAATGATGATGTCAGTCCTTGTAGGAATCTCAGTCCTGGTGTTGCATCAAGCTGTGCTTCAGGAAAGTTGCTGCCACCTGATTTGCTGGGGGTTACAATAGGAACAAGGCTGATGGCTCCATTTATTTTCCACCACTTTTCTTCCTCAGGATAAGTGTAGTTTTCTGGTTGCTGCAACAGCAGGAGACTCCTTTCTTTCTTTCTTTCTTTCTTTCTTTCTTCCTTTCTTTCTTTCTTTCTTTCTTTCTTTCTTTCTTTCTTTCTTTCTTTCTTTCTTTCTTTCTTTCTTTCTTTCTTTCTTTCTCTCTCTCTCTCTCTCTCTCTCTCTCTCTCTCTCTCTCTCTTCTCTTTCTCTCTTTCTCTCTTTCTCTCTTTCTCTCTTTCTCTCTTTCTTTCTCTCTTTCTCTCTTTCTCTCTTTCTCTTTCTCTCTTTCTCTCTTTCTCTCTCTCTTTCTCTCTCTCTTTCTCTCTCTCTCTCTTTCTCCCTCCCTCCCTCCCTCCCTCCCTCCCTCCCTCCCTCCCTCCCTCCCTCCCTCCCTCCCTCCCTCCCTCCCTCCCTCCCTCCCTTCCTTCCTTCCTTCCTTCCTTCCTTCCTTCCTTCCTTCCTTCCTTCCTTCCTTCCCTTCCTTCCCTTCCTTCCCTTCCTTTCATGAAAGCATGACACCAAACTTCCTGAATTGGAAATATGGACCAATATTTCTATTGGAAATACGGAACTTCCGTTTCATACTCAAAAAGACAAGGGATATCTGTCAAAGCATGTCTTACCAGGTATAGAAAGATAGAAAGAAACAAGAAGATGCTTGAGACGCTAAGTGTGTCAAAGACTGTAAGAGCTAACAAAGATTATTTCCTGGGCCATATTTCCACCCCATTTTCTCACCTTCAAAAATAAGGATTTAACCTCTTTCTTATTAAATAATATTACTTAAGACTTAATGAATTTACAGCTCAGTGTCTCCCTCTTGTACAAGCATCCTGTATGTAGTTCTGGAATTAATTCATTTGAGCTTTGGAGAAGGAAATAGCTTGCTTCCTGCAGTGGTGAATTTTCCTCTTGTGAATCCTCTCCTCATTCTACCTCTTACATATTTTATATTATCATGTTTATGGCTGTATTCATAATCCTACAGAGAGAACATCTCATTAAGTGTTCTATGCAAATTAAGGATTAGGTGCTAGTTCAATCCAGTAAGTTTATAGGCTTAAATAAAGCCTAAACCATCTGGGAACTAATGTTATGTTCTGCATTCTGAATTTCTATAACCAATCATATTTGAAAGGTCTGTGAACTTAATGCTATGTGTCTTGACTAAATGATTGAGGAGAAAATCTGGAATACTTTCAGGGTGTGCTTGGTGTGTAGTATCTAGCTTTAGGTGTAAGGAAGTGAAAGCTTTCATGTTGTGTAAACTGACAATACCAAGTAGTTTAGCCAGCCATTGGATCATACAGCAAATTATACAATTTTTAATAATGGTCAGTGGAGAAAAAAAAGTATCATCTTTAATCTTATAACTACCTCACATACCAGTATTAAACATACTGTGCTTCAAATTATTCATATACTATGAATTTATTGAGATCACTGAAAAATTTTTTTTTAGCATGAAGGTTTCAGCTGGGACAGAGTTCATTTTCTTCATAGTGGGTATCAAGTGCTGTGTTTTGGATTCAGGATGAGAATAATACTGATAACACACCTATGTTTCAGTTGTTACAAGTTGTTGCAGAGCAGTGCTCACACTGAAAAGCCAAAGCCTTTTTAGCTCCTTGTGCTACCTTGCCAGCAAGAAGCCTGGGGATGCACAAGGAGCTGGGTGGGGACAGCCAGGACTGTTCAAACTGGCCAAAGGGATGTCCCATACCATGTGGCATAAAGCTCAGCAATAAAAACTGGGAGGACTGAGTGGGAGGGTTGGCTGGGGGGAACCACTGGGCATCTGTCAACAGGTGGTGAGCAACTGCATTGTGTAACACTTTTATATATATATCATATATATATGATATATATATAATTATATATATGTATAAATTCCTAAGTTTAAATTCATGTAGTGAATTCATGTAGCTATATCCCCTGTGAGTGCCTTCTAAGAAGTTGAATTTGCCTTTTAACCTTCAAATCTTTCATAGATTAGATAGTATGAACTCATCTACAATATGAGTCAGCTTCTCCAGCTTGAAACTGGTCTCTTTTGTTTCTACCTAAAATATCTACTTGCAACTTTCTAGATCTATAGATATATAAAATATGAATACATATGACAGAGATTAAATGAAATAAAATAATCCTAAATCAATAGTTTAAGCACTTGAATTGGCACCTGAATATTGAATTAAGGAATTAAGATTGCTCCTACAGCTATACAAATATATAGATATTTTCTCTCTCCTTTTTTTTTTTTTTTTTTTTTTTTTTTTTTTTTTTTTGAAAATGAGGGCAAATATTTTAGTTACTGTACAGAATCAAATTGGGGGTGGAGGTGAGGGCAAATATGAATCTGTAATGAAAGGGCAGGCGTTTTTAGAAGTTGAGCTGGTGCAATAAAAGAGAGACAGCTTATTGC
The DNA here is from genome assembly GCF_964211825.1 of Aythya ferina. Classification (NCBI taxonomy): domain Eukaryota; kingdom Metazoa; phylum Chordata; class Aves; order Anseriformes; family Anatidae; genus Aythya; species Aythya ferina. The sequence goes on along the minus strand of NC_140297.1, from coordinate 73,894,755 downwards.
AAGATAACTTTGTTGAAGCACCTTGCCCTTGGGAAAGTATATTCTTTTCCTAGCAAAGCAAAGGATTCCTTTGCAATGGTGAGCAATATACTTAAAATAGTTTTTTTAATCATAGGTGGATAAAGAAAAGGTTCTTCATTTTTAATACCTAGCTTGAATTTCTCAAAAATGCTTAGAACTGAGTGGGGTTTTGCTCTGAACATGTAAAGTGCTATCAAAAAAATAGTATTTTGGGAGATCATATGCAAAGTGCCTCAGACAGATCTCCAGGAACAAGTAGATGCTTTTATCTTAAATTTATCTGTCCCCCTCTGTAACAATGAGACAATAAATACCATTCTTTAATCCCACAGGGATGTTGTGAAAATTCTTAGTAAATGTGAAGTACTTAAATACTATGCAATAATGAGCACACACACAAAAGAAAAAAAACAAAAACAAAAACAAAAAAAAACCACAGAAATGAATGAATAACTCTGAGTTCATAGAAAGATTGAAGAGTGTGTAGTAAATATAGTATGGAAACACATACTGCACAAGGCTGAAAGAAAATATTGAACAACTGTTTGCTAACTAAGCATCATCCTGCCAGTGCATTGAATTACTCTCTAATACTGCACTTGTTCTTCTTGAGTCCCCAAAGCTGTCATTCGCAATACAGGAGAGATGGATTTGTTCTCTCAGATCAGCATCCTGGAAACACTGTGAAACAGCTTGCAATGACATTAAATTAAATACATACATACATACATAAATCCCAGGCTCTGAGTAAGAGTTGGCCCAATACTGAGAGCAAAATTTAGGTTTCTAGTTTCAGGAGTCCTCCTTGTGTTTACTGAGGCTGTGACTTTTATCTTGAAGAGATACAGACTTTAAAACAAAACAAAACAAAACAAACAAACAAAAGAAAAAAAAAGAAAAAAAAAGAAAAAAAAAAAAAAGAAAGAAAAATTAGTAACCTGGTTCAATCAGTGTCATTTGTTCTGATTTACCTTATTGTTCTCTGGAAAGAATTAAACTTCTTGACTAAAAGTTTGATAAAGAAATAAACCTCAATTATACATGTAGCCCTCCCCCCAAAACAAACAAACAAACAAACAAACAAAAAACAATAAAAAAATTACCAGTCTTTTGACAGTTTGTGTCAGACTTTCTGACACATCGTAGCTAGGAGCAACAAATCTTCAGGTAGAAGATCCACCCTGAGGAATCAAAGTCCTTAGAAGTCCCTGCTGAACATTCCAGTGTGCCTGTGACATTTCCATCACATGAACCTTTATGCACATGCTAGTATTTTGTATGACAAAATGCCTCTTACTTGGCCCAAAGTGTGAGTGAAATGCATGAAGTTCCTCTATCTTTTTAGGACCACATACAGCACATAAGATAAAATAAATGCAAATGATTGCTCTGGGATGTTCAGCACAACTTATATATATATATATATATATATATGTATATATATATATATATATGTATAATGTGTGTGTGTGTGTAACTCAAGCTTAATTAAGAAAATAAACCTTTAATTAATGAGAAGCAAATTATGAGGATTTATTCTATATTATAATGAATACATATTCATCTATGGAAAATGTGAATTTCTAAGAAAACAATGAGATGAAGGCAACGATCCTGCAAGATTTACTTCTCTGCTGCTGCTGAATCTCTATCTGACATAAATCAGATGTCAGATTTCTTTTGCCTCTTAGGAATGCCGCAGTTAATGGATGTGTGAATGTTCAGAAAGAGGCTATCTTACAAAGGTGAAAGGAAAAGCTACAGCCCACAAAACGTCTTCTCTTGAGTTTTCTATACTAATTTAATAGCCCAGATAATCAAGGGTGATATAGATCAGGAATGACTAAATCAAAGTTTTCCTGACTTGGAGAAGAATTTATGGTTTAAAGTTCGAGTTGTGTAATTGAGTATGGTTTTGAATCTTATAAGTCAGATGATAGTCTTCTTATGGAAGACTCTAAGGAAAACACATTATTGAAACAAACCACTGATTTCTATGAGCTAATTAAAAGAGATAAATACTAGGCAATTGGAACTGACATGCTTTTTACCTCCAGGTTTAAAAAAAGAACTGAACAAATAGCAAAAGAATTGTAACAATACAGAGCACTGTTGTTGAACTAATCTCACATTAAAAACCTGTCAGGAACATGATAACTGGCCCAGATTTGCATAAAGTATTTTAACACAGAGGTACATTTTGCACATTTTATTTTAACTAGGGGTCTCAATTTTTTGCTGTTCTTTTAAACTTTACTTTTAAAAGCACTTTTTTTTTTTTTTTCCCCACTTCTAAGCCTTATGGATTTTTTGTTCCCCCAGGAGTCTTCTTTGGTGTAGCACTCCAAAAGAAAAGCAAACAAAAAAAGTGTTCTTTTCATGTTGCCTGCTGCATGAATATTTGCATGATACCATGTTTTAGGTTATGTGACAAAGCCCATCCACACACACAGAAAGGAACTCAAAGAGACAATGGCAGCATGTCACATCCCAAATGATCTCCATCCTGGATGCTCCCAGGTCGACCCCAGGGGCCATCAGCCCATTAGCATCCCATCTCCACAAACCCAGAGAAGCACAGGACCCACTGGGGCTCATAGGAACACCCATTGCAGACCTCCTGAGGAACAATCCCCCTGCCTGGGCACAGGTGACTGAGTGAGGGCGTGATCCCCAGCCAAGGCCAAGCAGGAGTGGCTGGTGGGCAGATAGAAGCCTTGGGGGTATGGGGTGAGCAGGGGGCAGCTCTGGGTGTGAGAGCAGAGGGGGCAGTGTGGGACTGGGGGATTCCTGGCCAACTTTGTGTGTCTAAGCCTGATCAGCAGCTGTGGCAGAGCTGCAACCTCAGGGGCTTGGATGTCCACGGCCTGGCAATCAAAGACTGGGGCAACTACTGGGAAGCCTGAGTGCCTCAGCCCAGCTGCTGGAGGGATCCACCTTGAACATGTGCCTACAGATCTTCTCACCAGTGGACTTCCATCCTGTCCAGGCAGAGAGGGGAGCAGGACAAGCCCATAGGTGTTGCCTGTGTTCATACGAGTGCTCTGAGTGTGTCTGTGATCTGTGTGGCTTGGTATGTATATATGCATAGATATATGCATATATATGTATATATGCATATATGTGTATGTGTTATATATGCATATGTTCATATATGTATTATATATGGGTACTTTGTGTGTGTGTGTGCGCCTGCTGGGAATAAATCTTCAACATTACTACTAGTTGGATCTGGAGCAGTCTCACCTTCCCAGTCCTGTTGAATCTAGCATGACCTTTCTTCTTATAACACAACTGTTCTTTCTTCCTCTTTGGTCTAATGTAGTTTGAAAGTTAGCCACTTGTGATGTCTGATGATTTTTCTAGCATTTTCTTCCATTTTTCTTTTCTGTTTCTTTTCTATTTCTTTATTGTATCATAAATAGTGCTGTAAGCATAGCAAGTGTAGGAATTAGGTGGTAAAAATGCACAACAGGTTTCTCTTGCTTTATATACCTCCTGCCTATTATTTTTTCTTTATCATCAACTGAAGCAACTGTCTGATCTGTATTTATTTAAATAGTGCATTGCACTAGGCCTTTATTTGTATTTGTGCTTTAGGGGTTTTGCCAGGGTAAAAATTATGAAACCCTTCACTAACCCATCTGTTCAAGGTTCATTTTCTCAAATGAAATTATCACTCTCTTTCTGTTACAGTGTTCTTCACTGGAATGGTGGTGACTTTTGGTCACAGGTTTTGACTGGAGATTGTTTATCTGTTCTTACATAACGTACACAATTTCTGTTCAGTAATAATATAATATTTGAACTGCTCCTAATTTTGCAATGAAAACAGTAAATGCTTCAGAAACAGTGTTATCATTAATCTCTTTACAATACAAAGCTTCTGCAACACCATGACACACTTCAGATTCAGCTTTTCAAAGCAATCACATATGTGCTTAAAAGGACTCAAAAATCTCATCGGAAAGTTTTAGTTCTGACATTGGCATACCTGAGGACATGGACAGACTGGGGGGTGGGTTTTTGTTGATGACAATGTAAGACTTCTTGCAGGAGGAAGAGTAGGAAACAGAAAGAAAGACAATGATTACAGAAAGCAGAGTAGAAATAATATTTAAAATACCTTCTTTCAGATACTGAGGAACACATACATGCATGTCGTGGTTTAACCCGACCGGCAGCTAAACACCACGCAGCCGTTCGCTCACCCTCCCCCCTCCCTCTCTGGGACGGGGGAGAGAAATGGAAAGTGAAGCCCGTGAGTTGAGATAAAGACAGTTTAATAAGACAGGAAAAAAAAAAAATAACAAAATAATAATAACAATAATAATAATGATGATACAATGGTGATAATACGAAAGTAATAATAGTATGTACAAACAAGTGATGCACAATGCAATTGCTCACCACCCGCTGACCGATGCCCAGCCTAACCCCGAGCAGTCCGGCCCCCTCCCCCCGGCTAGCCACCCCTATATATTGTTTAGCATGACGTCAGATGGTATGGAATACCCCTTTGGCTAGTTTGGGTCACCTGTCCTGGGTCTGTCCCCTCCCAGCTCTTACTGCACCCCCCAGCCTGCCCGTTGGCAGGACAGAGCAAAGGCTGAGATGTCCTTGGCTTAGTACAAGCACTGCTCTGCAACAATTAAAGCATCGGGGTGTTATCAGCACTCTTCTCATTCTAAGCCAAAACACAGCATTCCACCAGCTACTAGGAAGAAAATTAATTCTGTGCTAACTGAAACCAGGACAATGCAGATAAAGGGATATATTATCTCTACCCTTTGGCTTTCATAAGGTCAACTACTGGCCAGAAAAGATGCATGCTTTATTCCAGCATGTTGTTTATCTAAATGGCACCAATCAGCCAATACTGCTATTGATAACTGGCAGTTAGAGATCAGTGTCATGCAGGGCAAATCCTTCTGGGGATGCTTTTCTGTTAGAATGGGGCAAATCCTCTACAGCACGTATGGAAACACACTGTATGCAAACACACTGTATGCAAACACATTGTATGGAAACACATTGTATTATAATTCTCTACACATTCTTTATATTTGTATGTGTCTGTAGATGTATTGGTTAAAATGCTACATTTAGAAAAGTGCGTATTTTTACACAGCCTAAGTTGTCATCCTGATCTACTTGGTATTTGATTAACTTAGTTGTCAACAAGCAACAGAAGTACTGCAATTCTTGTGCAAGTAATCCACCAGTTTTGTTTAATGAACAGTGCTTTTCAAAACAATTTAAATCACAGTAGCTCATGATGATGAACAAGCTACAAATTATTCCACATGCCCCAAACTGAAATGATTAGCACTGAAAATCTAGACAATTAAATTTTCTCCTGTGTGGGTAAATTGAGTGTTTTTGTTGTTGTTTTTTCTTTTGGGACAACAAAAAATGTGAAACCGATGTCAAGGGTAGAAGAAAATATATATTCTCAACAGACTTCAATACCTGAACTATCAAAATAAATTAGAAAATGTTTATGTTTATTCTGAATGGCCTATAAGAACTATGGACTTTTAGAAATTTGTAATCTTTTGCTGATGGATGGGTTACAAGATGGTTCATTGGTCTCATGTAGGTCTCATGTCTCATGAGTGAGACAGACTTGCCAACCATTTTCATTTGGTTCAGGAGAAGAAAACAGTAATACTACTGTAAGACTAACAAAAAGATCCAAGTGCAGAAGTGGCAGCAGATAGCTGATCAGCGGGCATCTAGCAGAGGAAGGGTTGAGAAAACAAGTATGTGTTCTTTCAGTTGGCTGAATAAAGGGACAAAAAAAACACCAATCAAACCAACCAGCCAAACAAAAAAGATGGGTTCTAGGATTGTTGTGCAGACACCTGCAGACAGATTATTATTATTATTATTATTATTATTATTATTATTAAATATCCTTGTAATTTACTGGTATTTTTGCATTGGGTAATACTCACATGGGCAATCAGATATCTCAAACAGAATGGCTGATTGCTATCTGGGTGGTGATGGAAGTCTCCCTTACAAGGGTGCTGACAATGGGATTTTCATCTTGAGCCAGTGAGATACCCTGAAATGCTTTTCTGTTGAACATCCTGTTGGTCTGTGGTCCTACATGAGCACTGCTGCACATGCATGGACCACTGATACTGATTATCCTAAACGACTTATAGAACACTTCCTAGCTGTCTTAACTATGTACAAAAGATTGTACCTCATGATTAATTTTGCATCTGCATGGACAGTTTTACCTGATTATTTATGCTATGTACAGTTTGGCTGGTTCTGCAGCAGAAATGCCAGAGGGAGTCCCTGGAATGCCCAGGCCCCACCCAGGAGTTTAATCAACACACTGAAGCACGAGAATTGATATAAGCACAGGAGAAGCTGCATGGAGGAACCCTTAGGACAGTCCAAATTTCCATTCCAGAAGGCCCCTGCACAAATTAACCAAATATGTACATATGAGGGTAGGTACCAGATCTAAAGATCACCTTGTCTCAGGTCAGTCCATTGTTTCAAATAATTTATTCAGAGACTGATTGGACTGTTTCTGGCCATCCAGGGAAAGTGCATTGAAGTACACTGGGTGTACATTAAGTACAGCCCTGATCCCCAGCTACATCACAATTATAACTATAGGACATTTTTTAACCTTAGATCTTTTAATTTAAACTCATAGCTTGGCACGTGAGCGAGACTAAAAAGCAGGGAAGGTTACAAAAATGTGCATTAAGTCTAGGGCTGGTATGTGGTCAGGTGGTGCCAAGGAATGAGGGAAATCTTTATTCTGTGGTCACAGCTACAAAAGAAATAGTGTGTGGAATTTTCCTTTTTCCTCAAACCATTTTCCATACATTTTCTAGTCTGAGGCAAGTTCTGACCTCAGCGGAGTTGGTTCAACATTTAGGAACAGTGTTTGATGTTTTGTCTGAACTGAAGGATCCGTCAAGACTCCTGTGAAGAAAGAACATAACCTTGCCAGAAGCTCAAACATTAATGTCCAGACAGATTTGTGTGTTTTGTGTCGGTGGTTGACAAACCTTTGATGTTACAGTTAAAAAAGTAAGCAGAGATCATATCCTTTAGAAATATTTCACTCTGTCAGCACAAATACATGTACATTATAGTTAATATTGCAGCTTTCCAGGAGCCTGGCCAGCAACATGGAAAGCTAATACATACATGACTACAGGAGTATGTTTAATTTCTGAATCAATATATTATATTTTCTATCAAAGAATGTGGTCTATATGACAACACATGATGACACTGCTGCCACATTTAGTTTTGATTTTCATCATAATAACATTCAGTCCTTCATCCTGTCTCAGAAAACAAACAAACAAAAGTTAGAAAATTCAGCAGCAAGCACTGTAATGGTTAAAGTCATATTTCAACAGGAGGAAAAATATTTTGTATTTATGGGATTTTGTGTTGTTTTAGTGTTTTATTTTTTGTTCTATTTTTTTGTTAGTTTAAACTCATGAAGCAACATACACCAGGACAAGACAGGTTAGAAAGTGGCATTTCAGAAAAGAACCTGGATATCCTAGTAGAGAAAAACTTGAATTTGAGCCAGCAATGTGCCTCTGCAGCAAAGAAAGTCAACATCAACCTGGGCTGCATTAGCAAAGGTATGGCCATCAGGTAGAGGGAGGTGATCCTTCCCTCATGCTCAGCTTTGATGAGACCTCATCTGGAGTACAGGGTACAGTTTTGGGCTCCCCAGTCATTGATGTCACTGAAAGTCATTGATGTCCTCAAGTGAGCCCAGTTAGGATGTTCAGAGACTGGAGCACATGATGTGCAAATAAAGGCTTAGAGAATTAGGTTCGTTCAGCCTTTAAAAAGAAAAGACTAACTCAACACTTTTATACCAGTGCTACTTCTGTAATGAGTTTCCAACAAAATCAGTTAAAGCTGATAGCATTACTTTAGCATTAACAATAGTAGTGATTAAACTGTGTTATAAGCATGTTAACAGGTAGAAAGATACATTCATATACCACAATCTTCAACTATTTTAGAAAAACAAATATTCCAGAAAAAAAAAATCTCACTTTTGTTTGAAAGGTGACATGATCTGTACTCTGAGACATTTCAGCCAGCATACAAGGATGGCAACTAACCAGTGGATCTCACCCAAAATTGTCAGCATCCATTTTCAGGGTTTTGCATTGAGCACTTCAAGAAGAACTATATGAAGACACAATCTCAGACTACAATACCTTTTCCAGCAAATTACAAGCAGTCCCTTTGACAGGTTCATTATAAGCCTTCTTGTACTTTGGATTTATTAAAGTTTTTACTCATACTGTGAAAATTATATGAAAAAAAGGAAGAAAATGTAAGACTGGGAGAATTCTATTACTTATCTAACAAATGAATGGCTCAATTTTTAGAAATAGATCTTGATTTGGGTGTTCTGACCTCCAGTAAAAGAGCTTCTGCTTATTTTTTACAAAAATTAGCAACAATAATTTTATTTATTTATTTATTTATTTATTTTGGTAAAGAGATAAAAGACAAAAATGCATCATGATTTCTGTGTAATAAAAGGTGATATGGAAAAAAAAAAAAAAAAAAAAAAAAAGGATTTGAAGTAATGGGGCAAATATCCAGGTATTGCAAAGACCTAGGGAAAGTGATGTCTTCATCTCTTCCAGTGATCTATTACTACTTTGTGGCTTGTGGCATTGAGCATGTGTAGGATTCTTTTGGGAGTATGCTCATATGATATTCAAAACAGTCCAAGTTCAACCTGGGAAAACAAGTTAGTGTGCACTGCTAATGATAAACTACATTTTATAGTTCATAACATATAGGTTATCTGGATGCACAGACTAAAATTTATGGAGATATTGTGTTGGAATTTCTAACAGGGGAAATCTGTAGCTCTATCATTTCCTTTCTCCTTCCTTAATCAATAAATGAGCACCAGCAAATTTCAGTAAGGTTTTAGAAAACGTCCCTTCTCTCTTACTGTCACATATAACATTTATTTTATAAAGCTCATTTGTTCTGAAGAAACAACAGCAGAATAGGGCAAAGCATGTATGTCAATACCTTCATCTAACCTGACAGTATCTTTGTTTTCAGTAAGTGTGTCTAATTCTATCAGATATATGTGAATGTTCAAAAATACCAAGGATTAATTGAAAAAATGAGGATTACTTATTTTACTTCAACTACTTTCTCCATTTATTATATTACTGAGTTGTTTTATTTTTTAATGTGCACATATACATTCATATACATGTATGTATACATAAATGCATCTGTGGTTGGTGGGGGAGTCTTAATGACTAGCCCATGGTTTGTTTTGTTTGCCTTTCTATTTTTTACTCAATTTTATGCACTTAATCTCAATGATACTATTGGAAGGCAACATTTGTAATATAGCTGGAAGAAGGAGTTTCAATTACATGTTCATAAATGAGTCCTAAAAGAAATAAATACTGTTATAAATGCACAGATTGACATCTGGAATGAAATATACTTGTGCAGGGAGTGTTTGTTATTGATCAAGAGAAAAAAAAAAAAAAGATTCAATCTATTAATACAAGTTTTTCACAGTAATGATTCAGAATAAAGATATTACATGTCAAAATGCAATTTAAAGAACCTAAGACAAGAACTTAGTACCTGAACAAATTAGATGTTTTTATTACTGTTGTTTTGTACTATTAGCATATTAGCACTTACATGCTAATTGCTTGATTTTTTCCTCCACTTTTATTTACACAAATAGGTAAAAAGCTCATTTTCTCTATGAAGGCAACAACTGAAATTTAAATTCTGAAAAATACGGTAGCTGTATACTGCTGTATCCTTTGTTTAAATAATTAATCTTAACAGATTTCTTTCTGATAGTTATTTGATATGCAATAATTTTAAAAATGCTTGTCAGGAATTTAAGAATGAGGATCTAGTACTAGGGACTATAGTAGAGGAAAAAGTCACATTCTGTATCAGAAAGACTCTGATACAGGCAACTGATGGCTTAGGAGTAATATGTATTGTTAAAAGAATCATACAAATAACCACAGAAATTTAAATATAATAAACACTCAAGACATATGGGTAGGATATTGAACATATACTTCTGAAATCAGTGTAACATACACTGATACTGCAGAACTTTGGAGGCATGACATGAGCTGAATTTTAAGGCAAAATCTGAACAAAAACAATGTTGTTGCTTTGTAGTATTTGTTGTGCGTTCCTATATATTAGCAGCAAAAGTGAGGAAAATTTGAAGCTGATAACACTTTACTCATCAATAGTAAGATCATGGATAAAGTGGAAGGGAAGTTTTCAGAAGTTATTGTGCATTAGTATTTCAATAAAATATCACCTATGGAATGGCCACAGGAATTTCTTGTGTAACTATAAGGCTGCAATATTTGAGAGATTTGAGGTTTCATTTCAGATTTCAGTGCAAGGTGAAAAATGTGTGCCCATTTCTCACAAGACTTAAATGCTAACTGCATTTGCATGATCTCTAGAAATAAAGAATTATTTTTAGAAAGTGGCATCCTTTTTGTTCTTACCTGAAGAACAAAACTTACATGGATAGTAGAATTCAATGTTAATTTTCTAATTTTTATTATCTTAAAAATGCATATTTTCTTCATAATTATTTTTTAGCATGTTGATAAGGTGCTTCAACCTAGCTAGGTGCTTTTGTGCACTGAGCATTGCTGAGATCATCCAGTAGACCTGGTGCACCCTCTCTTGCTGATCATAAAAAGCATAAAATGTGGTGAATTGTTATGGTAATATTTTCTAACGAGACTGAAATATTATAATCTCCAGCAGGATACTAAACCAATACATATTGTAGTGGATACTAACACAATACATATTTTATTATTTGTTTGTTTGTTTATTTGTTTATTTGTTTTTGTTTTGTTTTTCCCCTAAAGTAGATAAGTTAAGATTTTCAAGAATATGATTCTTGAAGATGTGTGATGCAACTCAATCTGTATTTATCACCTCCCTACAAGGAAGCATAGGAAATAAACAGAAGGAAAATTACACACCTGATTCTCCAAATGTTTTGATGGTAAGCCTTAGATCTTCTGCATGTTCCCAGCTCTCCTATGACGGCAGGTGATGCTTGAATATACAACCCAGTAAAATAAAAAGAAGACAAATCTTTCTTTGTAGTAATTTCTGTACTTTTATCAGAGAATCAGACTATTTGCAAAATTCAAGCTTATTGGCTAGCTGTCAGATGGTCTTAAATCTACTATTTAAATGTTATAGAAATAAATATATAATAAATATATATCTTGGTCCTCTGGACAAATTTTCCTAAAAAATCTGGTAAATCATTAACTGACCTGTGCCTACTGAAAATTCTTACTGGGTGTTTTGTATTTTCCATTCAAATATATTCTTTTTAACATACATTTTATTTTCTATAATATTCTTTTTTATTTCTATAGACAATGAAAATAAAATTTTATTAACTATATTTGTAAGGAAGCACTAAATCACATTGTGCTCATGTGTTGGATTTCAGTGTGTGACTGTAGTCATTTAACTTAATGCAGTTTTGTATGTATTTATTCAGCATGTAGGTGCTTTTAAAAAAATCAAGATAAGTCATGCCCAGCTATAACCTACAGCCACTGCAGCATCTGCTTTCAGAAAGAAGAAAGCAAAACCATAGCTAAATCAAATGAATATAGCTTGCCATAGAATCATGCACGCCATAAGCCTAAGTAACTACTAAATGCAAGCAGTCAACTCCTCTTGCCACCTTGCCACCAAGAAAAGCAACAAGTAAAACAACAACAACAACAACAACAAAACATTGCTGGAGTTCAAACTTCTGAATGATGATAGATCTGAATGAAGTTGCATTAGCAGATAACAATTATACTTTCAGGAGCTGTTGAAAATCAAAGTCTACACAGCTGATACTTTCTTAAGGGATTCAGAACCCAAGCTGGGTGTAAACACTGAGAAAACAGGTATTCACAAAAGCCATAGCCTGTTGCAGAAATGTGCCATATCCCATTATTCATGATGCCAGAAGGCCTGGGGCCTGTGCCCTGCACTACCCCACACTACCCCATCCTGACCAGGCACCATGGAAGGACTAGGCTGCGGCTGCCAGCATGCCCTGCGTGTGAGTGGCTGGGAGAGGCCAGGGGCAGGGGGTAGACCCACATCCCACCCCTGGCCCTTGGTTGGCCAGAGGCAGTATTCCCAAAGGTTTTACAGACCTGGTACTAACCTGTGCCCACCTCCAGCCACCCCACCAAATTGAAAAAATCACAGACTCATTTTCAGGGTACTTGCTTAAGATATAGGTAGATCTGGAGTTAAATCCCCATTGTTCATGAATTGTAAGGGAGGGCTCACAGTTACTGACCAGGGCTCCCTGGGTCCCTGCAACTGCCTGCTGGAAAAAATACATAACTTTCTTTGCATGGCACAAAGAAGAGAGGTGTAGTGGGTTTACGTGGCAAGGTTTTGGTAGCAGGGGGCCATAGGGGTGGTTTCCGTGAGAAGGATCTAGAATCTGCCCCATGTTTGGTAAGGGCCCCACTGCTGACCAGAGCCAAGCCAATAAGCGATATTGTTTTGCGCCTCTGTGAGAGCATATTTAAGACAGGGAAAAAAACGCTGCACCACAAAGCAGCTGGGAGAGTGAGAGGAGTGAGGAACAGCCTTGCAGGCGCCAAGGTCAGTGAAGAAGGAGGGAGAGAGGTGCTCCAGGCGCCGGAGCAGAAGTCCCCTGCGGCCTGTGGTGAGGACCATGGTGAAGCAGGATGTCCCCCTGCAGCCCATGGAGTACCACGGTGGAGCAGGGTTCCACGCTGCAGCCCGTGGAGGAGACCACAGTGGAGCAGGTGGACCTGCACCAATGGAGACTGCCGCCTGTGGAAGACCCCTGCCCGAGCAGATTCCAGGCTGGACCTGTAGCCCGTGGAGAGGAGACCATGCAGGAGCAGGTGACCTGACAGGAGCTGCTGCCCGTGGGGGAGACAGGTTGGAGCAGTTTTCTCCTGAGGGATGGACCCCGTGGTACGGACCCATATCTGGAGCAGTTCTGGAAGAGCTGCTGCCTGTGGGAAGCCCATGCCGGATCAGTTCATCAAGGAGTGTATCCTGTGGGAGGGACCCCACAGCACAGGGGACGAGAGTGACTGAGAAGGAGTGGCAGAGAAGAAGCGCTATAGACTGACCATAACCCCCATTCTCCCGTTCCCCTGCGCCGCTCGGGGGGAGGAGGTGGAAGAGGGTGGATTGGGGGAAGGTGCTTTTGGTTTCTTTCCTTTGTTTCTCACTTCTCTAGCTTGTTAGTAATAAGCGATAAATCTTACCATCTCCCTATGCCGAGTCTGTTTTGCCCGTTACAATAATTACTGTGTGATCTTCTTGTCCTTACCTCAACCTTTGAGCCCTTTTCATCATATTTTCTCCCCATTCCTCTTTGAGGAAGGGGGAGTTAGAGAACGGCTGTGGTCGCGCTTCGCTGCCCACTCAAGTAGAACCATGACAAGAGCGGAGAACATGTAGTAAGAAAAGAAGCTGTGTTGATTAAACAGTTAAAAAGGTGTCAAGAAGTAATCCAAGAGTCCAGAAAGAAATCGTGGGTGTTGGTGATCCCATCTAAACAGAAAGACTGGACTGCTGCATGAGCTGTAGAGGAGGAGACTGGACAGGCAGTTGGCCTCACTGAAGATCGAGTTGTCATCTCTGAGAGGGCTCCTGAGTGCCTGGCACAGCTGGCGAGGCTGCTGCATCCTGTCCTCATCTCTGAACAACTCCATCAGCTGCCTTTTGCTGTCTGCACAGGCCTACATCCCCTCCTGGTCCTGCTGAGGCTGATGAAGATCTTGAGCAGGGTTCGTGCTCACAGCACAAGTTCACACGCGTGAATTACCTCTTTAATACACTGACTACAGCTGCAGTCAACAGGAAAAGAAGGCAACTGAGAGAGCAAGGTAACCATAAAATTTGAATAAGGGTCCAGGAAAGCTAAGCGAGCCACAGTTGTAATTTTCAACTGTTCTGTCAATCTGGAAGGGGCCTTATATTTTTCTTAACCTATTTTGTAAGACCGGGCTTTGCAACTCTGAAACAAGACAATTGCTATCACAGACTATTTACTGTTAAATTAATTGTCTTGCATTAAGGACTCTGAAGTCATTTACTGTGGCTGGCTGCAATGCCCTCTGTTAATCAGACATATTTCCACATGAATTTGTGGAAACCTTGCATTTGTTAAACTTTACACATTGCTTTTCTAATGGTCCATGCTCTTATTTATTTTTAGGTTATTAGTTTTTAAAGCAAATGCTATGAATAAGTATATAAATCGATGAGGTAAATTTCCAAAGTCAGACATGGCAGTATGTTCGTAGCTTTTCAAGTCCTGTCTGCTTGGTGCTATTGAGGTTAGAATCTTTATTACATGGAAGGTGTGTACGTACAGGAGCCTATGTATCATATATTAAACAGAAAAGAATGGAATAATGTAGAAAGCACACGTTTAAAGTTCAGATTTAAACTTATGTAAAAATATTTAAACTTGCCCATGGGCAAGATCTTCATGTTATATCTTGAAAAAAATAAAGATCTAAGTACTGTGTATCTCTTAACATTTGCTGCAGAAATGGAACATTCCTCAGAACCGTCATGCTCCTTACTTCTTATTAAATATACATATCAAGGAATATGTTTTAATTCTTTTATCTGGGAGTTTCAGAAAGCTGTCCTATGTTATCTGGCAATATTCTTCACTTTCAAGTTCTGGGAAGAACAGTCATTCAGTAGCTTTTGACATAAAACACCATGCAGCCTGTGTTGTCAAACTGAGCTTTGTGGAGAAATTATTTTCTGAAACTAACAGGTTAAGTGTTGTAGATGGTTCTAATGATGCTCACTGCTGTGAAAAGGTACATAGATAAATAAAGAAAGATAATAACATTCTAAACTTAGCATTTCCATTACAACTGACTGCCAAAAGAACCCCATGATCTCAAAAGAACCCCATGATCTAGCCCAATTGTGCCTTGCTTTCTGCATAATGTTTCTTCATTTTTATTTTTGGGTTTCTCCTATAAGGAGTTCTGCCATTCAAAACTGACTAGAGCCAGTGGATGAAATTCAAAGTTCACTTTAAAATTAATATAATATTGATGAATCCTAGGCTATGAAAAGTTAACATAAAGTATTATCAGAATGGATGAGTAGT
Source organism: Aythya ferina (assembly GCF_964211825.1). NCBI lineage: Eukaryota > Metazoa > Chordata > Aves > Anseriformes > Anatidae > Aythya > Aythya ferina. The sequence goes on along the minus strand of NC_140297.1, from coordinate 73,879,508 downwards.
GTAATATTTGACACACAAAAATTACCCCCACACACACTGTCTTTCATATCTTTCAAAATAAATCTTTTTTTTTTTTTTTTCCCCTTCAAGCTACCTCTTCTACTTCATGTAGGCTTTATGCTTTAGTTATTTCAGACTGTATCTTACTATAGAGGCCATTCTATCATAAAAAATGATTTGCAAATAAACTATTTCTAACACTGTTTAACATTTGCCATTGCAACTGAATTAAGTGATTTTCAGACAGACCCTTCTTTTGAAAAATGGTAATGACCTGACACATTTCACAGCATCCTCCAAGGAAGATTACTTATGTGAGGGAGATTTGGACTACTCCTTTTTGCATTATCTTTTAACATTTCTGTAATTATTCTTTTCATTAATATTATTTATTTTTTATGTCAGCAATATCTTTTGCAGTGGTGCAAACTCTTCGAAGTGTGACTTCCATGTTCTGTACTGCACCCAAAAGAGAAGTACAAAAACTTTGATTCATGCTGAATCGATGTTAGTAAAAGAGGTTTGAGAACCAGATGTGAGCTATCAGTTCTTTAAAGGGAAGGTAGTGGTGCTCTCATGCTTCTTACAAACCTTGGAATGTAAACAGTAAAAATTTCTAAACATGACACTAACGTAGGAAAATGCAAACCTAGAATATTGTATGTCAGCTTGTATTTCAGAAACAGAATAGACATCCAGATAAACAATGTGTGTACAGTTTACCTTCATATATGTATGCATATATTGTACCTTTAATCTTTTCCCCTAAATCTTAGGGGTGGTTTGAAGTAGAAAAACTGGAAGAATATATACTAGGAAAATAATCTTGAATTGTAACACAGAACAAACACCAGAAATGTATTACATCACTCTTTTATTCTTTCAACATTTTTTGACAATTTTTCACAATTATTAGTATGTTAGCAATATGTAAAAAGATGACAACGATGTTTTCTTGATTAAAAAACAGATTCATTTTTCCAAAGTGAGATCAAGTGGATAAGAAGCTGACACATTGTTATTGTTGGAAGCTGCTGTTGCTTGGAGAAGGGAGAAACTCCCATGTCTTTCACTTTGAGATTATTAACCCAAAGACATTTCTTTAAAGAAATGTGAAAAACATTTCACCTGTTCACACAATGTGAGTTAAAAATAATGAAAAACAATATAGTATGTTATGTCTTCATTTTGAATGTTGGATGATAATTAATCTTCTATTTATATGTTTAGGATTACTTAATAAAAAAAATGTGTCTGGCAAGTTCATGATGGTAAGAACTAGTGTTGACTGATTATATATGGCACAGTGATGAATTAAGATAACTTTTTAAACAGTACAATAACTCCTTTAATAGACAATCCCTGCTGCCTTTTTATCATGAAAGGACATGGCTAGATAAGAAAGACCATTATGTTTTAATAGTTAAGATGGACATACTGGTCCTATTAAAATTAATCTTCACTGTTGTTGTAAAGTTGTATTTTTAATACAACTTTAGAGAATTTTAGAGAAAAATTCCAGATTAAAATGTGAGGTGATACCTTTAAGATTGGATCTCTCTTTTCTTAATGAAACCTACTTCTAATATAGCAGTGTACATTCACTTCAGATTCTTTGAAGATAAAAATAATCAAATACAGGACAAGATAGGTTTTATAATTATAGAATTTGATGCCCAGTAGTATAAAATGCCGATTTGGAGTTTCTTTTGCATCTCAGATTACTGATATTATTGGAAATGGCTGTTGTAGATTAAGAAGTTATAGAAGAGCAGATACTGATTTAATTTAATAATTACAGAAAAGACCTTGTAATGGATCAGAATACAAAACATTAAAATTATGTTAAAAACATCAATTTTCTTCAAATAAAATTTTCAAATAATTTTCCTCTCAGCAGAAATGTGAATGCTGACACTTAAAAAACAAAACAAACAAACAAAACAAAACAAAACAAATGAGGTTGCTCTATCCAGTTTTACAAAGCAAATATTAATGAATGTGTTTGTTACTTGAGGTCCATTGTAATGCAAACTGCTTAAGAAAATGTGTGATTGCTGTGTACTTTTTGCAGCTAGTATGCAAACAAAAAATGAGAAGTTTCTTTTCTGTAGAGGGTACTCTCAGGAGAAAAAAAAATAAATCAGTACTATAAATTAGTTGACATTACCTGTGAACTAGTAAAAAGAACATTGAAGATAAAATAATTATTTGTATCTGTATCATCATCCTGGTATGTCAGAGTATATTTTATGTAGTAGGAAGTAACAAATTTATTTTTTTTTAAATGAACACATTTGATTTTTATAATTCTCATCCTTTTCTAGCTGTTGAATAGTAACATAGGAAAAGAAAGGAGATGGTAAAGGCAAATGAAATCCTGTTAAAATGCAAATGATATGAATTTCTAGGTAATAAAGCATGCATTACACTTGTAACACCAATGACCACAGTAGTATGTGACATATATTATGTACCTATCTCTCCTCTTTGTGCTCACTTAGATGAAAGTCTTGAGATAATTATAGAGGCTTTGTATTATTTTTGCCACAAAATGATTAAGAGCTTTAAAACCCCATTTTCTTAACTGCATTCGTTGTTTTCTTTCTCTCCTTCTCTATAAGATATATATGAAATGAATATTTTATAAATATAAGTAAATATATATAACAGAAAAAAATCTTTTTTTTTAAATATATATAAAGATTTCAATACTGCAAGTAACATTCTAAGAAGTTTGTTTTGTATCAAATAAATAAAGAGAAAGTTGAATCAAGGATTCAAACTCATTTTGCAATGTTAGCAATCTTCGATTTAATCTCTCTTTTCTACATAATTTCAGCAGAAGTGTTTAACAAAACAAACGAACAGAAACAACAAGAAAAGAACAACAATAATAATGATAATAATAATAATAAAAAAAAAACACATAAAACTTAAAAAAGATAAAAAGTGTGGGAGGACTTTTTCTGTTTTGTTTTGTTATCCTAGCAACACCTCTGAAACAAAACTCATTAATACAGCTGCATATTTTCAGTTTCACATTTTAAAAATAAGATTCTTCAGGTGAAGCAAGGAAATGATGAGCAAATAATAAAACTTGCAAGAAAACCTGTTAATGGCTATGCAAACAGAAAATAATTGTCACCTTGGGCATCACTATATCCTATTGCAAAAGTCCAGGAAAGTCTGCATACAGGTTAGGTCTTTGAAACGAGATAGCAATCCAGCACCTACTGTGAGCAACTGGCCTTTCCTAGATGGGGGGGGGGGGGGGGGGGGGGGTATGACCAGAGTTCCTCAGAAATTTGTCTCAGCTACTTATAAACATGAAAAGTTTCCATCCCCTAATGGGCTATATTATTATGTGCTGTGACGATGTGCTGAGCTGCTGGGGAGACTGAAGGAGATTTTGAAAGTTATTTTGTAGAAACTAGAAAAAAAAAATGAGTTAGGACAAAAATGTGGTTGAGAAATTCAGACAGAAACCCTGAGGAGTGGAGCAGGGAGTCTCACAGAGTTGCTTGCTCCATCTGTCAGGTTGCTCCTACCTGAAACTTAAATATAAAATTTGATGGCAACTTCTATATTTACTTCTGTTGATTTGCTTCTGGAAGTAGGACAGTCAAAAACCATTTAGAAAAGGAGTGTTTAGGGTAGGTGTTTATGGTGTTAACAGTGAGAGGAAAATATTAATTAAAAAATACTAATCAAGACTAAACCCAGTAAGAGGTGTTAAATCTTCTGGCTACAGTTATCACAGCTATTTCCATTAATCTTTACACTAGAAGTACTGAAGTCTTAAATGTGAAGGGTGAAATATGGAACTTCAAGGAGAACCAGGGGAAAAAAAAGACATTTACTTCCTAACATTTCAGGTCAACAGTTCACTAGACTACACAGCACAAAGAGGAACTGACTGAATTTCTGCAAAATATTCTCAAGTTATGGGTGGGGGGGGTTGGGGGAGTGGGCGGGAGATCAACACTGGTAAAATATTTCCTTTTGTTTACATTGTGAGTTCTTTGTGCTTTTCCTTCTCAAATGTTTGCCCTGCCCTGCCTCGCCTCACCCTGCCTTGCCCGTCCCCGCCTTGTGGACAATCACTTCCCTAGTCCTGCTGGCCATGCTATTTCTGATGCAGGCCAGGATGCCGTTGGTCTTGGCCACCCAGACACATTGCTGTTTCACTCAAGTCTGTTGACCAGCAGCCTCGGGTCCTTTTCTGCCAGGCTTTCCAGCCAATGGGATGTCCAGATGTCCAGATCCATAATGTCTCTTCTGTTTTAGCTGATAAAGTACTATGATCACTTTTTTTTTTTTTTTTTTTTTTTTTTTTTCCCTTTCAGGATTCATAACAGAAAAGCTGTTCACAGATGTAAATGCAAAAGGTTCTGTCTAGCTTTCTTCTGTGACATTAAAACTTAAGAAAACCTGGTGCTTTGTGTGAACAGTCAAGACTACAAAATCATTGTTCTGAGATTCTTCCTTTTCTCTTGAAAATAGGATAAAGAATAAAATAAATTTCTGAAAGTGTTGTGGTGACTTGATCATGTTATTTTGGTAGGATACTGAGTGAACCAAGGCAAAAACTAAAGTTGTTGAGAAAATTCTTAATTGACACCTGATGTTTTCCATAATCTGAAATATTTTGTTTTGTTTTACCTTTTTTTGTTTGTTTGTTTGTTTTGTTTTTGTTTTTCCTACTTTTGTGTGAATGATCTATATATTCTGTTGTGTGAATTATCTATCAAGTACATTTTGGTATGAAGGTGGGTAGTACATATCGATGTGAAATACGAGATTGAAAACAATTCATATATTTCCATATCAAATGCATTTATTCCATTGTAAGCAGAGATAAAACGGAGCGTTGACATTTGGATTTGATTAATGTTTAGTCATCTGATTTTAACTTACAACCTTAATTGAAAGCATAAAAAAAAAAAAAAAAGAAAAAAGATTTACATTGAGAAATTTGAATTCAACCTCAAGCTAAAATTTTGAGCATTTGGATGTAGTATCCTGCATTTGTGCTTTTTTTAGTTTTGAATGATATAATACTTTAATAATGATTGTGTCAGTAAATCTGATAAGCAGATGCCATCACATCTTAGACACTTTGAAATGAAAAGGTAAGAAAAAAATGACATATCTATAATCTTGATTTGACTGCATTTTTTTGTAATTTACCCAGTTTTAACTCATTGCAGTTCACTGATGATTGCTGGTAAAGAATTACAGTAGAAGGTCCCAGCTATGGTTATATTTGAAATAGAGATGTAGTATTTACTGGAGCTATGAATATGGATGGTGCTGAAGCTGGATTTTCTATTTGAAATTAGAAATTAATTATAATACTCTGACTAATCATACAATGACATCTATTTCTGTATGTAAACATCAATGGAACATCAGAATTTCTGCAAAACTGCAGGCTCTTTCTGACTAAGTGAAAGCACAGGAAACCTTAAAACTGGAAGCCATTCTGGAAGTGATTGAAAGGATCTTGTGTGGCAGAAGGGATTTAAACTGCTACCAGAAGTGGGATATCATGCTTTGTGGGTATATTGAATAAAGATTGCTCTGTTATTTCTGGGAAGTCAATTAGAAAGACCTTTCCTTCTACAGGGAGTTAGGGAGTCCTCAGTATTTGTAGTGGATTTATGTAGCAAGGTTTAGGTAGCAGGGGGCATAGGGGTGGTTTCTGTGAGAAAGATCTAGAATCTGCCCCATGTTTGGTAAGGGCCCATTGTTTTCCAGAGCTGAGCCAATAAGCGATGTTGTTTTGCGCCTCTGTGAGAGCATATTTAAGACAGGGAAAAAAACGCTGCGCCACACAGCAGCTGGGAGAGTGAGAGGAGTGAGGAACAGCCTTGCAGGCGCCAAGGTCAGTGAAGAAGGAGGGAGAGAGGTGCTCCAGGCGCCGGAGCAGAAGTCCCCTGCGGCCTGTGGTGAGGACCATGGTGAAGCAGGATGTCCCCCTGCAGCCCATGGAGTACCACGGTGGAGCAGGGTTCCACGCTGCAGCCCGTGGAGGAGACCACGGTGGAGCAGGTGGACCTGCACCAATGGAGACTGCCGCCTGTGGAAGACCCCTGCCCGAGCAGATTCCAGGCTGGACCTGTAGCCCGTGGAGAGGAGACCATGCAGGAGCAGGTGACCTGACAGGAGCTGCTGCCCGTGGGGGAGACAGGTTGGAGCAGTTTTCTCCTGAGGGATGGACCCCGTGGTACGGACCCATATCTGGAGCAGTTCTGGAAGAGCTGCTGCCTGTGGGAAGCCCACGCCGGATCAGTTCATCAAGGAGTGTATCCTGTGGGAGGGACCCCACAGCACAGGGGACGAGAGTGACTGAGAAGGAGTGGCAGAGAAGAAGCGCTATAGACTGACCATAACCCCCATTCTCCCGTTCCCCTGCGCCGCTCGGGGGGAGGAGGTGGAAGAGGGTGGATTGGGGGGAAGGTGCTTTTGGTTTCTTTCCTTTGTTTCTCACTTCTCTAGCTTGTTAGTAATAAGCAATAAATCTTACTATCTCCCTATGCCGAGTCTGTTTTGCCCATTACAATAATTACTGAGTGATCTTCTTGTCCTTACCTCAACCTTTGAGCCCTTTTCATCATATTTTCTCCCCATTCCTCTTTGAGGAGGGGGAGTGAGAGAGCGGCTGTGGTGGCGCTCGGCTGCCCACTCGAGCGGAACCATGACAGTATTCACTTCTGCTTTAAGGGAAGGCTTCTAAGTATTGATTACAAAGGCCTTTTGTGAAAATGTGAACAGATCCAGAATGCATAGCTAAATGTGATGTCAATGGTTTCAAGGCAGTTGACCTGATGATTGCTCCTTAGTTGTTTTTGACTCATCCAGACCTGAAATAATAATATCCTTTTCCTGTATACTCAAAATTGCCAGGCGGCTCTCCAGTAAGTACTGTTTCAGGCTTATCCTCAGCACCTGATATAAGTTTTTTTTTTTTTTTTCTGTAGAGGAATACTGTAGAGGTTTGACTTTGTGACTTAGTCTTACTCTAGTGGCTGTGATCTCCCACTTTCTGTTTCTGATTGGTTCTGAATGATCTCCATTTCCTACATATCAAAAGGTGTTTTTTCTTCTTTCAGACACTTGTCTTCCTATGAAGAAACATCTCTGTGATTTTTCTCAAGACTGTTAACCATTTTTGGTGAGACATGGGGTAGAGATTACATTTATTCCTCTTTTTATGAAGTTTTTCCTCCCAGCCATGAAAATCCAATAGCTATCACTAATCTGTCATAACTTTTAATTCTCTTTAGCCACAAATTGGGGACACCTGTTGCATGCAAAACAGATGCAACACAGCAGAGGTTTGCTTGAACTGGAGTGTCATGGCTCTGAGGGCACTGCCAGCCTTGCTTGTCCCTGTCCCCTCTGGGTTCCCCAACCCTGCCTAGCTCCAGGTGCCAAGGTAGCCCTGGGGCTGCCAGGTCCTGCGCCAGTGAGGCTGCAGAAGGGCTGGGCCTGGCGTCGGTCCCAGGGAGATGCCCAGTGCCCTGAGCCTAGTGGATTGCTGGGATGGGACCTGCCTGCTGGGCCCTGCCTGGCCCACCTGGGTTTGCTCCATGCTTCCAGTGTACAGACAGTAAGCAAAAAAAGAAAGGATGTTCTTGAGAGGCTTAGCTGATTAGGTTTATTTGGAAATACATAGAATGAAATGCTGTACCTCAAAGACAAAGCATTTTTTTTTTTTTAATGTACAGAGATAAAAAAAAGTCATATACTCTGTAATGTGATGAACTCTTAGACTGAAAATTTCTAAATTTCATATAGTGAACAATGAGAATATTTTAGCATAGAATGGCTTAGAAAGTATTCGTAAAGTTAGCCTGACTGAGTTCAAACCACGTGCTTTGAGATGTTTTGTGAATCAAGTGGCAGAAATGCTTCTTCTAATGTTAAAAGAACATTAATTTAATGATTCATCAGCAGAATAAGGTGTCAAAAGTTTACTAGGTGCATGTGTGACCATGAGTCAATACATAAATCAGAGACCACAGCAGGTTTAAAACGGTACTTTTTTTCTGATGATGCGATTGCTCTTTCTTTTGTTTCATGTTCATTCCAAGTCAAAGAAGTGGTGAATATAAGACACCGCTAGGGTTTTGCTTTCCTGGTTTGCTTGTTTTTAGGAATAGAATATTATGGTACTATTTTTTTTTTCATTTTCTTTTTTCTTTTCTTTTCTTTTCTTTTCTTTTCTTTTCTTTTCTTTTCTTTTCTTTTCTTTTCTTTTCTTTTCTTTTCTTTTCTTTTCTTTTCTTTTCTTTTCTTTTCTTTTCTTTTCTTTTCTTTTCTTTTCTTTTCTCCTCTTTTCTTTTCTTTTCCTTTCTTTTCTCCTCTTTTCTCCTCTTTTCTCCTCTTTTCTCCTCTTTTCTCCTCTTTTCTCCTCTTTTCTTTTCTTTTCTCCTCTTTTCTTTTCTCCTCTTTTCTTTTCTTTTCTCCTCTTTTCTTTTCTCCTCTTTTCTCCTCTTTTCTCCTCTTTTCTCCTCTTTTCTTTTCTCCTCTTTTCTTTTCTCCTCTTTTCTTTTCTTTTCTTTTCTTTTCTCCTCTTTTCTTTTCTTTTCTCCTCTTTTCTTTTCTTTTCTCGTCTTTTCTTTTCTTTTCTTTTCTTTTCTCCTCTTTTCTTTTCTCCTCTTTTCTTTTCTCCTCTTTTCTTTTCTCCTCTTTTCTTTTCTCCTCTTTTCTTTTCTCCTCTTTTCTCCTCTTTTCTCCTCTTTTCTTTTCTTTTCTCCTCTTTTCTTTTCTTTTCTTTTCTTTTCTTTTCTTTTCTTTTCTTTTCTTTTCTTTTCTTTTCTTTTCTTTTCTTTTCTTTTCTTTTCTTTTCTTTTCTTTTCTTTTCTTTTCTTTTCTTTTCTTTTCTTTTCTTTTCTTTTCTTTTCTCCTCTTTTCTTTTCTTTTCTTTTCTTTTCTTTTCTTTTCTTTTCTTTTCTTTTCTTTTCTTTTCTTTTCTTTTCTTTTCTTTTCTTTTCTTTTCTTTTCTTTTCTTTTTTTCTTTTTTCTTTTCTTATTTTTTTCCTGTGGAACAACAACAACAACAACAACAAAGTAACTATTTTAGCTGTTTAAGAGGGAATAATGCAGTAAATAAATAAGTTATACTATTAAATAAAAACAACTGTTATTTTAGTCTAAAAAGTTTGTTAACAAGTAGCTTTTTTGATTTTCCTTCTGCTCTTCTCCTTGCTTTTCTACAGTTGTCATTGTGCGTTACATAAACGCTTCATGAAAATTCTCTTACCAGTCAACACATTAATGCACTCCTTATAGACCTGTTCATACTATGTGGTGTAGATGAACACAACCTTTTTAGAATAGTTAAACAATCAGGTGATTATTGTTTAGATTCAGCAAAAAGTTCACTCAGTTTTCTGGTAAATAGCCACATGTTTATTGGTTTCTGGTCCTGTGAAGTCAATCTATGTTGGAAACAGCAGGTGCATTTTGTTTTGTTAGTGTTTAACGCCATAGGTATAAGAGTATATTGGACTTGACAACTAGAAGAAGAATGAGAACATTCACAATTTGGACACCATTGATTAACTGATCCATCTCCAGCAGCCGTGAAGTAAGAGCTGTGATAAGTCTGTCAATGCTGAACAATTTCACAAGGAAGAAACAAATTATTCCATATTGCAAGGCTATTCAAATGCTAATTTATCCAATAATGAGTCTGACAGTGATGCTGGTACCCAAGAAGGTTTGTTGTTCTTTATTTCCTCAAGGCTAGAATAGCATTTCAGATTTGCACTTAAAATACTTCTTTTGAAAAAATTCTGTACAGATGATTTTATATAATAACTGTCATAGATGACTCTAAATCAAACAGGTAAACATTACAGCTTTACAGAATTCAAACCTATTTCACTTGCTTATATGGTTGCTTGTACAAGGAAAACAACAGATGGGTCTAGTGACTTGTCCATCAATTATGATAAAAATAATTAGTTCCATGATTTCTAATGCATATATAGTAGTTGACAGATAAGGGGAGAGGCAGTCCAGCTAATGAGGTCCAGAACTGAAAAAGTTTTGAATTGTTAAAATTATTTTCAGTGGAAAAGAAAGATCTAGAAGTAAACTGGAAGTTTCTACTTAGTATTTATACAATATAGGTGTCAAGATAGACTATTTGTGGTTTAAGTCACTCAGTCATCAGATGAATGTAATTGCTTGTTATTTTTATGTGGTGAGAAAGATATATTAAGGTACTGAGTGGGTATTCACAATCTCAGTTCTGCTCTGCTTTTGCCATAAACTTACCAAATTATTTTTATACCCATTTATGGTATAGTTTACAAAGCACTGTCTACCTATCTCGGGTGTTTTGAGAGGATAAATGCATGAGTGTCTGAGTCATCAGGTTGTTCTGTTGGTAAGACAGAGAGTAACTATGAAGATAAAATGAATATGCTTTTGCTTCTTGTACACAGAGTTCGCCTCTATTTCCTCCTGAATTAATCTGTTCTTAGTCTTATCTTTGCTTCTCTACATTGATCTATGGCTTTCCTCTTCCTCTGCACAATCTCCTTTTAGGACTCCACAATACCAACAAATTAGTTAAAATAGTCCTGCCTTTATTCTTATTGAATAATTTGTATAATGCTGGTAAGTCTAATGTATCAGGCCCTCCATCACGTTAAATGATTACAAATGCATAGTGTGCATGCAACCAAGCAAGAAGAGCAAACTGTTTTAGTGAGACATAAGTGTATTTTGAGAGCAAACTATGAAAGTAAATGTTTTTATACTTTTCTTTTCTGATAATATTTTGCATAAGTCTAGTATGAGAAAACAGAAGGGACAATAGTATTGTCTTTAATGAAACTTTTTGTTCTTAGAGGTGTTAGGAATGTTTTAACAGTTTGTGTCCATAAAGAACAGTCCTGTCTGCCTCTGGGCCCTGCACTGGCAATTTAATTCTTGAACCACAGATGCAGTGTGTCCCAGTCTCCCCCTCATTCTAGTCAATTTATCAAGTCTTCAGAAAATACTCCTCAAATTTATGAACCTGTTTGCTTTTGTTATTCCGGACCTCTGTTTCTAACAGTTACCGCCTTTTTTCTGTCTTCTTTGAGATTAACTTAACACTGCTATAGGTGTGACTGTCCCTGTGAATGGCTGGTGAAGAATGTTTTAATTACTCGTGAAGTATCAATAAGAAAGCTATTTGTGTTTGTATGAAGTCTTTGATGTCTGGGGGTTTCAGAACAACTGATAACAACTAGTGACTGTTATGGGATACTGTGCAGGCCTCTGATATCTGGCCAGGTGGCCAAGAGATTAAGAAGAAGAAAAAAAGAAGCTGAAGGATGGCTGGGAGACAAGACCTGCAGGGAATGTTCTATAAACTTGATACGGTGCCAAGGGAGTACAAAGGGGAAGGACGAGAAAAAAACTTGGAGAGGAAGACTACGAGACCTTCAGCATGAAAGACCCCTAGAGACCCCCAGAGGAGACTGATGCGCATGCTCCAGTAGGAGGGACTGGACCCCGGAAGCTAATTATAATAACCTGTTTTTTTTTTTTTTGAAGTAGTAATGAATATGTATTAGTCTAGGAGCATAAAAATCAGCTGCTTGATGTAACTGGTGTGCGTCCTGGTGGAGCGGAGACTCCTGGTGCACCCAGTGCTGTTTGCTTACCTCTATTCTTTTAATAAATCCTATTTTTTTATTTAATCCTATTTTGAAGAATGAGCTATTTCTAACAGAGGCATGGGACAAATTTCTTGATTTAAGGGGACTGGTTTTGGATTGACTGTGGTTACTGTTCTTTGTGTCAGCTGTAAGAAACTAATAGAGCCTGATGACCTACTCCAAACACAAGTGCAGGTCATCATCTAAAAGTGAATCTAAAGGAAGAAGAAAACTTCTGTTGGCCAACATTTGTGTAGCCACTCCAAGAAATGGAAAGAGAGAGCACCTTGGAAAGTATCAGTTAGATGTCTAAATCATCAGTAGAGTGACTGAGAAAAGAAAAACTAGACATGAAATACCTTGCAAATGCAAATTGAAAGGAGGTTGGAGCTGTTAGCAAAGATAAAGTTTCATCTTTCTAGGTTCCAGCTCTGTTCAGGAAAATAGGATTTTAGATATCATTTTTTTTTTTTTTTAAAAAAAGGATTATATCAGAGATGCCAGTTTCCTTCATCTCCTGCAGAAAAACAAACTGTAGGGTCCTGGATTTTATGTAATGACTTGTTTTAGGAAACATTCATAGATGTCTTTAATATGGACTGTGTTATTTCACCAGCATTAACTTCAAATATTTGCTTTCAATTTTTTCATGCTGTCCTTGTACATGTCTTTTGGGTGATTAAGATGGTAATTGCTTCAAATAAAGTTTGAAATAACTCCAGCACGATATCCTTGTCTCTAAATTGGAGAGACACAAGTTTGATAGACAACTCCATGGGTGAAGAATTGGCTGGATGTTGCGGCAACAACTCAGTGTCCAAGTGGAGATCAGTAATGAGTAGTGTCATCAAAGATGATAAACATCACCAGAGGTCAATATTAGGACTGGTGATATTTATCGTCTTTGCTAATGTGGAATTGAATGAACCCTCAACATGATATCCTGGAGGGAAGGGATGCTATCCAGAGGGACCTGGACAAGCTTGAGAGGTGAGCCTGTGTGAACCTAATGAGGTTCAACAATTGAATTGATTGCCAGGGCAATCCCAAACACAAATACAGGCTGGTTGGAGAATGGATTGAGAGCAGCCCTGAGGAGAAGGACCTCAGGGTGGTGGTTGATGAGAAGCTTGACATGAGCTTGCAACGTGAACTTGCAGACCAGAAAGCCAAAGGCATCCTGGGATGCATCAAAAGAAGCATGGCCACCAGATCGAGGGAGGTGATTCTCTTCTTCTACTCTGTTCTCATGAGACCCCACCTGAAGTCCTGTGTTCAGCTCTGGGGCCCCATTGGACCTGGACCAATTGGAACAAATCATAGGAGGGCCACAAAGATGATCAAGTGTCTGGAGAACGTCTCCTGTGAAGACAGGGTGAGAGAGTTTGGGTTGTTCATCCTGGAGAAGAGAAAGCTCCAGGGAGACCTTATAGCGGCCTTCCAGTACCTAAAAGGGACCTACAGAAAAGCAGCAGAGGGTCTCTCTATCAGGGAATGTCGTGACAGGACAATGAGTAGTGGTTTTAAACTAAAAGAGGGTCGATTTAGGCCAGATATAAGGAAGACATTATTTACTGGTTGCCCAGAGAAGCTGTGGATGTCCCATCCTTGGAGGTGCTCAAGGCCAGGTTGGATGGGCTTTGAGCAACCTGGTCTAGTGGGAGGTGTCCCTGCTCATTGCAGGGTGGTTGGAATTAGATGATCTTTAAGGTCCCTTCCAACTCAAACCGTTCTATAATTCCATGATTCTAGTTCCATTTCTAATTAGTACTCTATTTTAATTATTTTTAATATTTAATTTTCTATTTTAATTAATAAAACAGAGTAATACCCACTTATATGCTTTGCTCTGGTAACTCTACCCTGTAATACATTCAATTCTGTAGGATTATAAATATTCTTCTAAATCTGGGCATCATTATACCTGTTTTTCAGAAGGGGTCACACATTTTAGGAAAACCAGAAATATTTATTGACAATTTAGTTCCTATGCAAAAAGAATTGAGATGAACAATTAATTCTATACTAATTTGTCTTAGCCAGGAAAATAGTTCCTTCCTTGTTGGTAGATATTCAGTTTCTCCAGAGTCCAGATACACTTCTGTTAGAGAAATGAGCTGATGCCAACTTGGAGTTTTGCAAAACAGATGAGAAAATTAAAGTAACATTGTCAGAAACTTAAAGATATGCTCCCTAATGAAATTACAACAGATTAATCTACATCAATTGCTATATCACAGTTATACATTCTTCCATTTCTGTTACAAATTTACAGAACGTATCTGATTTCCAAATATGCATGCTGCATAACCATTTACAGATGATGAAATGAATAGAGTATATCCTTCAGACAGAAATTTTATGTGGGCATTTACCCTGGGAGCTCTTAACATAAAACATAACCTAAATATTAATAAGGACAAAAGTTCAGAACCCAGAACAGGTGCTAAGGCATGCACCTTGCAGGTAAAGCTGGTAGTAGCTGTTAAGTTAAATCTTCTTAAACATCTCTGAAATGTTAACTCTTGTTACATTCAACTGTTCAGAAAGATGTCAAGCATTGAGTTCCAAGTTTCTATGACTACTGTCAAGTTTTCTTGAAGACAACAAGCAAATGATATTGGAATACTGCTAAACATTACTGAAAAAGAAAAAAAAAATGCTGGATTTTATAATATTAACAGTGTACAAATATTGGAAATGAATAGCAATAGCAGTCAAGGGACCTGAGGGAACAGCATGAAGTTGCATCAGGGAAGGTTCAGGTTGAGTATTAGGAAAAAGTGCCACTGAGGGGGTGGTCAGGCACTGGAACAGGCTCCCCAGGGCAGTGGTCTTGGCATCGAGCCTGCAGGAGTTCAAGAGGTATTTGGAGAATGCTCTCAGACATAGGGTTTGTTTTTGGTGTGGTCCTGTGTGGAGTCAGGAGGTGGACCTGATGATCCATGTGGGTCCCTTCCAACTCAGCATATTCTAAGGTTCTATGATTTGATGATACAGAAGTTCTCTGAATCAATGTCAGGGTGCTACTGGGGCTGGCTGTTCCCTGCAGACTGGGAGCCAGGAGCCACAAGGGATCTAGAGGCTAAGCAGAGTAGGGACCTTACCAACCAGGGCCCATCCCAAAGCCTCATTTAATCTGCCCCATTTAATCTGCCAGAGCACTGGTGATTTCAAACTGGTAATATTTGCATAATTTTGAAATACCTCTGCAACAGACTGACAGTCAATCTCTATGCAGGTCTTTATTATAGTTAAAAACTGGACCTGTGTACTCTGAGGAGGATTTTCTAGTCATGGGAATAACGATCTTCTTTGGGACCAATATATGCTGAGTTTTTCAGTTTAATGTATGTTAGTCACTGGTAAAACATCTGGTAAAACTTTTTTTTTTTTTTTCTCTTCCCTTGTATACTGGTAGGAAAATAATAAAATCATTCTCTATTGACAGATGTATTCTCTCATAAACATTGATTTATTTATGAGATGATTATTACAACTGGGAGCACCATAAATTTATCCTATCTATGTCTACAGAGGGTATGTTTTCAGAACAAACTCTCTCTTTTTCAGGTTCTATGGAATGTGGGAGAGCAGAATGGTGAAGTTGGAAAGTAGAATAGAAGAGAAAACAAAATTTGGATTGTATGCCTAGTTTTTATTTCAACATTATGAAATGTATATCTTGGACATTTTCCTGAATCCATTAGCAAGACAAAAACTTATAAATCCACTTATTAAAGGCAGACAGGAAAATCTAGTTGTGATCTCCCTAATTCACTCAGCTCAATACACAGAACACATACTCCTTTTCAGTTCTTATTTCTCTGTTCCACTTGAAACCATGTGCAAAAAATGCACTGTTATTGCACACTGCAAGAAAAACAGCAAGACCTTTTAATGTTCATAACTACTCTAGAAATACCTACACAGCAAAACAACATGGACTTCTGAAAATATACTAAATGATTGCAGTCAACAATTCATCTTAAAGGCACTAGTAAAACTGGTGGTCAGTTTTGCAGGTGGATAAGCAGACAAAGATTTAAAAAAAAAAAAAAGTTGAAGTAACTCTTTTTGAAAGCTCTGTTACAGAAGCAGTGAGGAATAAAAATCAGTGTGTTGAAACAGTTACCACTCATGTATGTCCAATGTCCTGCTTTGTGCCATTTATTATGGAAAACCTTGCAATAGTACCTGAATGAACAGTTTTGTCTTGCTGCACTAACACCAACACATCCTTGCTTGAATCTTACAATGTACTAGAAAACTGTGATGATTAAGTAGCTGCTTCATGAGCCATGCAGCCTTCCTTTTATGAATGGCCAGGAGAGGTGGGAGGCAGGTGGCCTGGGTAAGTCCATCAATACAATTTTAAGATGGCACTGAAGGTGAAGCTATTGAAGGTGAAGAATCTGCTATTTCAGCTGTGGTGCTCAGACAGCCATTCCTTCACATAAAGGTGGGCATAGCAGTGTGGGTAGTTGGATATTCAAGCCACGTTTGTGAAGGTGAGAGGGAAGAAGTAAATGGAGGTTCTTTGTAAACCGTAACCATTTTTATATGACACCAAGAGTGGCAATTAATCCATTATCTTCTCAGAATCATTGTGTGAGGTACCTCTCTATAGTCAGAATGCTGAGAACCTATAGCCAGTTAATGCTGTCTGCTTATTTTGGGCATTTTTATTTTATTTTATTTTATTTTATTTTATTTTATTTTATTTTATTTTATTTTATTTTATTTTATTTATTTTTATTTTGAAATAGTTTGAATGTTCTGGTGCACAAGGACATATCTTCATCTTCAGAATTCTTCCAGATTTTCCCTTTCAAAATCTAGTCTCATTCTTAATCTCTCCTTCTTGTCTTCCACTCATACTTTGTCCTTTATCTGGTAACAGTCTGTAGAACTGTCACTTGTAAGTATGCAACATGGTACTTTCAGTACAGTTTCGTTGGGCTTGTGATAGTAGCTGACTGTAACCAGTAATAACAATAATAATAGTAATAGAAAAAATCAACTGAGATGTTTAAAGATTAGAGGACTACAAGATTGAGCATCCCTTCCTAATAATCCCACACTTACTATGGATATTGTTCTTTTGCAGAATTTTTTTTTCATTAGAACTAAAATATTTTCAATAAAATTTCAGCAAAAAAAAAAAAAAAAAGAATATTATAATTTGGAAATTCTCTGATTTCTCAAGGGAATTTTCAAGCAGATATTTTGCCTTTTTATTCTTTGGAATTAGGTCCTTGTTCAAATCACACTGTAGCAGCAATCCCTTCCTTTGATATGAGGAACAATTTATTATGGGAGTCACCACATACAGTATTTCATGTACCCTGAAAAAATAAATTGCAACCATAAGGTATCCTGGGAGCATTTTCAAATGGGAAGAGTTGACTTTGCACTGGGAAAGCTAAACTCTCATCAGAACATGTGAAAAGCTTTTTTAGTTGAAAACTCAGACTTTCATTAATAGTCCTGTTATATATATGTATATGTATATATAGTCTATTTTATTCTTTATTACTTCATTACTTTTCATGTTATCAGTGCTAAAACACATTCCTTTTTATAAAGTCCTAGTATTTGATGTTTGTCTGACAGTGCCCTGTCTTCATCTTCTTTTCCATTTTGTGTGTGTGTTTTCTTCACTGGCTTATTTCAGTTTGCTCTTCACAAAAGATGTATTTAAAAGGAAGGATATAGGAGAAAGGTGGATGGAAGGGAAGAAGAAATAGGAAATGTTACTCCTTCTTCCTTTCAGATTATTTTGACATTGCTGTCAAACTTTCACAGTGGCTCTCAGAGACCTCTAATGAATTGCTTTCGGTAACCACAGATAGAATATATATAATGTTTCTTTCTCACCATCCTCATTCACTTAACATGTAGCAATTAAGTATATTATTCTCAACTTCCCCTGAGTACAACAAACATGTAGGATGTCTGTTCCAGTCAGTGCTTTTTTTTTTTTTTTCAAACATCATACATCAGTAAAAGGTTCATAAATAACACATTTCTAACAAATGTGTTTCTTTCTCCATTTGCAGCCCTGCAATGAGACAGTTTTAGACATGATTCAGATTAATTATTACTTTCTACTCTGAAAATATAGTTTTACAGCTATTTTGTATTATTAATATGAATCAAAGTAACTGGAGTAATGTCTTAGTAAACTGGCTATTATTTGGGTATTATATGGGTGTTATTGTGTGTACAGAGCATATAAAGGACCTGTAGTTTGAACTTTTGCTACTTTAATGTATTGCTGTTGATGTTTTGAAATATGGAGATAATTTATTGCAGGTTATGTAAAAAACAAAGCAACTTTTTTCATGTGTGCCTGTCTTTAAGGTCAAGCAACAAAACTTTACTCTCAAAAGACAACCTTTGAGAAGATTTGTGAAGATTTCCATGGCAACAAAAAGGAGCCAGAGAGAGAGGAAATTCTTAATTCACATATGTGTTTTTAGCTGAGAGTGTTCCTGAGATGCTTTTATTTGATTTGTTCACGGAACAAACAATTATTAAAAACAAACAAACAAACAAACCCACACGTTTTTGGATGAAACCATTCTATTACATTTCTACATGTATTCCTATGAATGAATGGTTCTTAATCTATCAACAGACTTTACCAAAACCAACAAGATTACTTGTATGGGTTATGAAAAATAAAGTTTTCCAAGGCAACTTCAATGAACAATTTATTTCTTAATGGTGAGTGCTTAGCCTTATGTATTTATTTATTTGGTTGTTGTTACTGACTACTTTATCTGTTCTATTCCATTATTCTATTTAAATTGGAAGATTTTACATGAATGCATAGTAGCTAGCACAGGGAAAGAGACCTGGATACTTTTACTGAAAGGTGAATGCCTTTAAGTTTTTGCATGCAAGAAGTAAATTGTTCACAAGCTCATCTTTTTTGTTTAAATGATATAGAAAAATCATCTCTTCTTTTGTTTAAAAGAGTTACGCTTTGTGCATAGTTATTTTGTTTAATGCACTTTCATTAAGAATTACTTTTTTTTTTTTTTTTTCCACAGTGTGTTGTCTTATATCAAAAAAACAAGGACCTTATGTAAAACTTATTTTAGGCATTAGCTTGATGAGTGTAAGGGGGATGATTTCAGAAGACTAAGGAAGAGACAGGGGTGTATTGACTGATTCAACGTGCTGCTTAGCAACTACTGAATTTGAGCTGACTTTTGGAACTTGCTCAAAATAAGACTCTTCAGCATTCTTGAACCATGGCCAGACCCGTTGGAAGCTTCTGCTTATCAGGCTAGAGCATCCACCAAGTGAGTATATATCTTGTTAACTACAGCCAGCCAGAGCTATATCATGCATTATAGTCAATAGTGCACATGTGCTACCTGCCCCCCATCCAGAAAAAACCTTTGAAACCATTACACACTGCTGCCTCCCTCCCCACCCCCCAAAAAAACCTCAACCATAGACAGATGCTCTGCCATGCCTGACAATCCCCTGCTGCCTCCGTGCAAGGTCCCTTGCCCTAGGAACTGCAAGGATAATCAATATTGTCATACTTGCTCTTAAGCTGTGTTTGAGTCTTCTTGAAAGTGGATCTGCAAACTCAGTTCCTGTTTCACCAGACTATGAGGATCTATCAATCACCACAACTATCAAACTTTTAAGATCTCATATATGTGGTATACAGGGTCAAAAGTTTTCAGTTTTAGATTGTCATTGTCTAACAAAGTACTGTCACAACCCTTGATGCCATAAACAAGAGTTCTGTTTGTGTGGGCATATCATCAATCATCCTAGCAGATAAACAACAAATGCAAAATATTAAAATGCTTGGCTAAAACATTTCATTTGGAAGGTTTCTTTACAGAAAAATCCTCCTCCCTCCCTCCCTCCCTCCCTCCCTCCCTCCCTCCCTCCCTCCCTCCCTTCCTTCCTTCCTTCCTTCCTTCCTTCCTTCCTTCCTTCCTTTTTTACTATGGCTAGAATTGTCAGCATATCTATGATTTTTGTACTATAAATAATTTTTAAAATGATTTGTTTTAAATTAATATCAACTGAGAAAGAGCTATCATGATAAATGCAGAAAAACTGTGTTCCGGAAACCTTCACATAGAACTTTCAGTTCTTTTTGTTTGAGCTGGTTTCAAATTCTTCAGGATGTGTGACTCTCTCCAATCACCATGTATGTACATGTTCCTTCTTAGTATATAATTTAAATTCTCTTCCGTTAGGAAGGATAAATGAATCCATTAATGACAGTTTAAGACTGATGATTCTGTAAGCTAGTGATTAAGCATATATTTGTATTTCACTTAATTAATTTTACTTCTTTTGTTAGTACTTTCCACTTAATAACATGAATTGATATTAAAAATTTGACTGTGTCTCTTAGACACAACTTTATGTCATGTCTTTGGACCCATATAAAAAACTTGATCAAATGCAGTAACAAGCTCTGCTTATTGAATGACACTTCCTTTATAGATATCAAAAGATGTGTGTGGCTTCGACTTCTCAGCATACATTGTAGACCCCATAATTTTGTTTGTTTGTTTCTGTCAGAACAGCTCTAAGCTTGTAAACTATTGATCAACTAATTCAAGGTTATTTGCTTTTAAAGAACTGTTGTATTTCAAGGTATAGTACTGTTACACAAACTTCATTTACTTGAAGTGCAAAATTTCCTGTTATGCAAATAATCGGAAGCTGAGACACTAGGAACAGTTGTTCAAGAGGCAGAAAAAGAAAAGGGAATACCCATTATCTCCTTGAAGTTCTGTTTGCTGGTCTTGCCAGTTCTTCATGATAAGAGTATGTCTGATATGCCTACATGTATATTTAATTCCAAAATGTAATGAACTAAGTCAAGACCATTTTCATAGCTCCTCATAGGCAAAATTATGGAGATGATTATTCTGTGAGCTATTCAAAAACACATAAAAGACAATACAGTAAAAAAGACAAGATAAAACACACAAAAGAAAATATGGCCAACATGGATTCAGGAGGGGAAGGTCCTGTTTAACGAACTTGATTTCCTTTTATGACAAGGTTACCCATCTGTTTGAAGGGAAGCCAGTTGAAGTAATATTTTTGGATTTCAGCAAAGCTGTCGATACTGTTTCTCACAGTACCCTTCTGAACAAAATGTCCAGCATACAGCTAGATAAATACATAATGTGATAGGTGAACAATTGGTTTATGGATTGCACTCAAAGTGTTATAGTAAATGGTGTTATATCAGGCTGGTGGCCAGTCACTAATGGGGTTTCCCAGGGCTCCGTTTTAGGGCCAGTTCTCTTTAATGTTTTCAATTGAGTGTCATCCACAAACTTACTTAGTAAATTTTCAAGTCCTGCGTCCAAATTGTTTATGAAAATATTAAAGTTCAGAAAGCATTTGGACAATGCTCTCAGACATATGGTCTGATTTTTGGGAGGTCCTGCATGGAGCCAGGAGTAGGAGTAGATGATCCTTGTGGGTCCCTTCCAAGTCAGCATGTTCTATGATCTCATGATTCTAAATAACCTTTCCAGCGCAGAAAGATATTTAAAGCTTTACAGAAGTATACATGTGAAGAGAGTTCAAAATACATAACAGAGAACTCATAGTCTCTGTAAATATGTAAAACATTATTTCCTTTTAACTATTAATTGAAAATATTGACAAAATTATGGGATTCAACCATTGATTTTCTTCTCTCTCAAGAAAGGAGGAAAAGTGAATGAAAGTCGTTATGTCTTTCACACCCCTATGGTAGCTGGACGTGTAAAAAAATAGAGGCTTGAAAATTGAAGTTCAGTTATAGAAAATGGATGTGCAGTTCAAACATTTTTTTTTTTCCTGAAAAATGTAGTGTAAACAATTCTAATTGCTTAGCAATTGCATTAAAAATATATAAGTATTGTATTTTTAAAGATTTTATGTACCTTCTAGTCCTATGTGTAATTTTCTAACAGAAATTACAACATATAAAATTAGTAAGTATATAAATGTACAAGTCTGCCACTGAAGATAAATGTTTATACTGCTATTGGAAATAGGTTTTCATGTTGATATTGTTTGTATTTCTTAAAACCTGAAACTGTTTTCTTTTTACACATCCAATATGTTACACTACATTTAAACAAGAAATGAATCCTTCTTGTCTTTATTTATGTATGTATGTATTTATTTATTTATTTATTCTGAATTTAACTTACTGTTGAATTTTTCTCTGTCTGTGTCAACATAAGTAATTGCTCAAGGCAAGGAGAAAAAAGCGACAGAATTACATAGCTTTATTAACATACCTAAAAACTGGATTTTAAAAATGAAAAGTGGCACTTACAACAAAAACATCTTAAATAATGATTTAGAAATAGAGATATGAAATAATGCTTGAACAGTACATTAATTTTTCACATTTCTCTTTCTGTATATTTGAAGTTTTTCTTCTTGCTGATGCTAAAACTGGGATTTGACTATGAATGATTATTTTAATAACATGACATTACTGATACCATTTTTTTTATTTTTTTTGGGAGGGGGAATCTTCTCTTCTGATAGTGAGGTGTTGTGGTGTCTTTGCCCATGCTGTCTGTCCAGAATATGGCCAACCAGTCATTTGGATAATAATCTTTGATAGAGGTTATAAGACTGAGGAAAGGAACTGGTTTTAAAATTTTCAGTGTGCTTATTGTCAGTCCATCCACTAAAATGGATTGCAATTTTTCTACTGCCTGAATTGAGAACACAGATAAACCAATAACTGTGTATCCAACAATATCCTCTGCCACAGTTTGTCATGTGCCTCCTTAGAGTGATATTTTTCAGGACATTCCTTTTAAGACAATGCACAAACAATAAGAAAAGATAAATCATTGTATCTGAGTGGATCTCTCTCTTGAGTACTCATCCTACTAGTAAGAGGGGTACTCTCAGTACACTAGTATCAGAGATTTGTGGAGTTTTTAGGATATTTATTTATTTATTTATTTATTTTATCCCGTAAGTTCAACCTTTCCTGTTCCCATCACGGTAGATAAAAATCACAAAGAAAAAGTACTCCAAGAGTTCGACAGAGCAAGGGGGCAGGGAGGGGGGTTTGGGATGAGAGGAGGCTGGAGGAGAGGGGAGAAAAAGAGACCATCTTCACTCTGAATCACTTGTTCAGAAGAACAAGTAAAACAGAGCTGCCTAAGTTTGTACTCTAAACCACCGACAAGAAAGCCTGAACAAACAAATCTTAATTATGGTGTATGCACATGCAACTGCATAAAAAAAAAAAAAAAAGTGAAATAAATATTTAAATGAATCCAAATAATTTTGTTATGATTAAAGGAAATCACAAGGCTGTTGAAATGCCATTTAACAAAAAGTGTGTACTTACAGCAGAGAGAGAGAGAAATGCAAAGATGTACTTGTATATATATATATTTTTTTTCCAGAACTAGGATGCAGTAAATTATTAAATTATTTTCCCAATGTTTTGCATTGGTTTTCTTAATTCCTGATTCCCCATGGAGACAGATATTTATATTATAGAGAGATATTTATATTATATTTTATAGAGAGATCCCATGCAGAAAGAACAATTTATTCTTAATCACACAATTAATTAGGAAGAAAGAATTATTAAATGCTTGATCCTGCTGCCTATATTCTTAATAAGTGGTGTCTGAGACCAGAAAGTTTTTTACTTCAACTGATAGGACTGTTTCTAGAGGAAACCAGCAAGTAGAACTTTGGTGGTATCTGATGACAGATATTAATATCAGAATTCATAAAGATTTGACCCATTTAGGTATTCAGCCAATGAACACTGGTCTAAATAGATTGCATACTCCTCCCAAACTTTGGTTTCTGTACATTGATGGTATTCTGTACTTTGGTTACAGTGACCCAAAATGCAGGCCATCATTTCCACGCTGAATCATTTTCATGCAACAAACTGTTTCTGACAGTGAGAGGCTGAGGGACGGAAACCCACCAAAGTCATCTCAGTTTTCCTCTCTCTAATATAATGCTATGTACATGCTGAGTCAAGGACATGCTTTTTTTCATCTCTTAATTCAGTGAAGATAAACTGTACTGTTAAGGAAGAAAAAAACAACAGCTAAAATGCTGAACTTTACTATAAGTAAAACAAATTACTTCCCTGGATGCTGTAAACACAGAACAGGTATCTTAGGCTAGAGCATGTCTAGAGAAGGCACTAGCTGTTTCTTCTTGAAAGCTTTCATCATCCACTGTGATATAGTATAAACTCACTTTAGGATAGAATAAAGCTTGTGGTTTGATATTGTATAAACTTACTTTAGGATAGAATAAAACTTGTGGAATGATATTGTATAAACTCACTTTAGGATAGAATAGAACTTGTGATTAAAAGTTAGCAAGGACAAAGTAAACAACATCTTGTTATCTGTAGACCTTCTGTTACGTTTAAGCATTTTGTTATTTGAAAACATCCCGTTATCCGTTAACACTCAGTCAGGCTGAGACTTGAGATAACTTTAGTCAACTGTCTGTTATGTCTTGTTAACTGAGACATCCTGTTATCTGCCAACCCTCAGTTAAACCGAAAGACAACTCAGCATTTTTACAGCTTGGAAAACAACTGATTAAGAAAGTGCATTACGAGAAAGACCTACGGCCTTCCTCCCAAAGACCACTGTCCACATCCTGGAGACCCTGGGCCACAGTTCTTGGAAGGCTTTGCGCAAGCGCAAGGACTGATAAGCTAATTAGCATACGAAGCGAGGGTAGGCGGGGTTAGGTAGTGAATATGTATAGGTGCTAATTGAATATTCATTGTTTTGCTGTATAAATACGAGATAGTTTGTCACTTCGAACATGTACGATAGGCGGAAGGATCCCCCGTGCATCCAGTGCTGCAATAAAGAATATATCACTTAAGGAAATTTCAACTTTGATCTTTAAATCAACTGTAATGTCATTTCTTGGTCATAAACGTGCCTTTCTAACAAAGATGTTTCAGGAAATGGTAGTCTCTGAGAAGGAGATAGTCAATTACAACATGTAAACATATGGGTCGATCACTAATTTGTTACAGGTACATGATATTAAGAACAGAGAATGAAGTAAATAACTTTCAGATTTATTTTTTGTTGTTGTTTGTTTTCCTTTCACCAGTAATGGAAAATTATAAATAAAGAAGGTCAGTCAAGCACTATGCTCTTCAAAAACACAGTTGGGCAACTGAAGACAGCTTTTCTAGGAAATTATAATAAATATATAATAATTATAAAGATTATTCATATAAATATATCTGCTACAAACTTTTGAAAGATTTCTTTAACATTATAAGGCTCACTAGATTTGGTATCACTAGGTATAAGAGCAGAACCAAGACTTTTCAGATAGGAGGACACCAATAGGACTGCTGAACAAAAATTTAGTCCGATTAATCTGAATAACCACAAGAAGCGGTTATGTTTACCTTTTTTATTTTTATTTTATTTATTTATTTATTTATTTTTAACAAAATAATTTCAAAGATGTTAAGTAGGCATCAGGAAATGAATTAATAAATACTAGTTAGTATTGTTTCCCTGTGATGTAACTTGCCTAACTGTAGGCTATTTGTTAAATACTAATAAAATGCTATAGGTATTAAATGCTATAGGATATAAGTATTAATTAAATGAACTAAAAACTCACCAGAAGTTTAAGGCTCTAATAAGAACTGAATTATTATTTATTGCATTAATTGCCTGTAGGCAGGCAAATTAATTGCAGGTCATCAGAATTTATTTCATGTTACTATTTAGCTACCTTTAACAAGTTAGCATCACTGAATATAAAATATATAATGATATTCCCATCTACCTCATTTAGCAAATTGTTACTCTCCATTCCATTGCTGTCAAGAACATACTAGCATCCTTTAGAAATAATTCAAACAATTCAAATACATATCTGACATATCAAATACAGTGTGTGCATTTGAACATTTCTGTAGCAAAGATGTACAAAATTCCATAATGAAGATGCAAAGCTAATTTTTTCAGATATTTTTGTCTCAATTTAAATCACAACCACTGAGCCCTGTGGTGTGATCACATGTCAAGGTAGAGTAGAGGGAACAGCTGAAACAGTGGATCACTGGGCAAACCTTGGTAATTATTGGGGGTACCCAGAGCAGTGCTATAGCCAGGACTGGGAGAAGTAAATATCCTAGTTACACCTGTGAACCATACTTTGGGTTAAATCATTTAAAGACCATAACCTCAATTCCCTTCAGGTGAAACTAAACAGAAAGATAGATGTGTTCCGGGCAATTGCCTAATACCCTCCCATTGCTATAGGGCTATAGGTGTAGGCTGATATGAAGTAGGTTTGCGTCATCTGAAGCATATGAACTGTCAATGTCAAGTCCTCAGTGCCACCTTTTCAGGTCAGAAACACAAGATTATTGCTTTGTATTGCTTGATAATACAACTGCAAGTAAGGGTTCACTTAATGCATATGCCCTCATCAAGAGGGGAAAGATGTCAGGTTTCCATGTATTTATGATTAACTAACAATGAATTCTTTTTGACTCATATCTAGTTTAGAATAAAAAAATGCCTGAAAATGACAGCTGTTATTTGAGAAGAGAAAAAATCTTTCAGTTTTTCAGTTCAGGTTTGTTCAAGTAATCTGTCTAGCTTTTGATATTAAAATATACCTTAATCACCTTAGTCAGCACTGCAATACAGAAAAGATCTGCTTTTGGCCAAAGCAAATTGTTCTTATTTACAGACGGTAGAACTGTTTTGGAGAAGGTGCTGCACAATTAGGCAGTTTAAATTTAAAATAATGTTTTGGGTTCATCTGTCAGTCCAGGAAGAAAAATTCAATTTATTTATTTATTTATTTATTTAAGTTCCATCTGATTTCCTGATTCAATGTAGGACCTTTTAATAGAAGAGTGTGGAGTGTCTTGGGTTTATGTGAGGAGAAAATGTTCTCCATGAATACATAAAACAGAAACAAACAACTCACCATGCCAGTTAGTTTCAAATATTAGGGCTCTCAATTTGACTAGGCTGTGGTTTCAGCAGCTTTTATGACTCAGTCAGCCTGTCACTTCTAAAGAGCTGCTGCAGCAGTTGAGGAAGTCTGTTGTTTTCCTGTGATCCTGATGAGTCACACTGTGACACCCTGTGAACCCAATATGCAAAATTCTGTAGTCCTAGAACCTAAGAGTCCATACAAATCCTTTGTCAATTTTGATTTACATGAACTTGAAAACTCAGAGTTCTGCTTTGAATCTGGAATGTAATCATACGCTTACAGGCAAAACAAATGTCTATACAACAGCATTTCTTTTTATTTCATGTGTAAGCCTTGCAAAGCTGTGAACTGTGAATACTTTTGATGTTAATATAAAAAGAGGATCACATTTGATTCTGGGTTCTTTTAAAAGGTCAGTGAGCCATGACAAATTCTGGAGTTGTAACTGAGATTTTCAACAACACATGTTGAGGTTTTGTACTAAAGTTTGTTTTGAACTGGCTTGAAGCTAAGAGAAAGGGTTACTCAGGTTTTACTGCTTTAACAGAATTGTTGAAAGTGGTGTTACTTTATTCTGAGAAAGAATTGTGAGTCATGTTAAGGCATCTTATGGGTGTTGATTTTGAAACAAGATTCTG
Source organism: Aythya ferina (assembly GCF_964211825.1). Lineage (NCBI taxonomy): Eukaryota > Metazoa > Chordata > Aves > Anseriformes > Anatidae > Aythya > Aythya ferina. The sequence goes on along the minus strand of NC_140297.1, from coordinate 73,852,186 downwards.
AAGCTGATGTTACTGCTAACCTTAACAATGATACCAGATAGGAGACTATGATGATATATTTAATATTTTACCATAAAGGAAAGGGAAAGAAATTAAAAAGGAATCTCTTATGTCTAGGTGAGCTGTTGCCAATCACCAGGAAAAAGAAAGGTTTGTATCTGTGAGTGTGTATAAAGCAGTGCTGTGAAACAGAAGACTTAAACTAGTTGGCCATCTTTAGCTTATTCTACAATATGAAAGTCTCAGTAGTCTAACTGTAGCATAAATCATCATTGAAATATCTGACATAAATTATTATATATGCTAAATGTTGGTGGGCTTGGATTGCTAGAAGGGCTCTTGTATGAACCAGAACATGGGGTAAATCATCTGTAAATCATACACAGATTAAACTCTGCCTTCTACTCTACTGCTACTGAGAGCAATTCAGCTGAACCCTCTTGTAGGACAGATTCTAAGAGTCAGACGTGACAGCTGAAAAATGTTGCAGGTAGCTACTCCTAATGAGCAGACTAGTATTGACCGTATGAATACTTGTGCTTGTGAACCTAGCTGAACAGATGGGTTTTAACAATTTGAGGGCTCTCACTGGGTCAGTCTGGTGGATGAGAGCTCTTGCTACTTTCAGCCGGGAGGTGGCAACAGGGATCACTGTTTTACAGCGAAACCTTGTATACGTCAACCCCAGGGGAGGAATACTCCTGACTTTGAATTTATTTTTGCAGAACTACAGTAGCCCACATGCTTATTAAGCCAAGGTAAAGTTTCAAGCTAGGAATGGACGTGGTGAAACCATGCGTACTTCGAAACACACTTTAAAGCAGCTATAAAAGGTCTTTTGGGAAAGATTAGAAATGTCGGGAATAATTAGGCTTTAGAAGGGAATACAATTAAATCTGATGGTATAACTGAAGCTCATATAGATATATCTGATTTAATGTTAAGCTAAATGAATCAAGGAATTATAAAAGTAATTTATGGCACTAAGGGATTCCATGTTAAATATAAAATCTGTCCGATGTTCTGAATTATTAACAGGATCTAAGATAATTATGTTAGATGTACCTGAGGTAAATCACTTTTTTTTTTTTTTTTTTTTCTCCCCTTTTCTTAATGCTGACATAGTAAAAATAAATAAATAAATAAATAAATAAAAAATAATCTGTTGTTTAATTCAATTTGTTGTAATTTACAGTCTTTAAATGATCTTTCGTTCGTTCGTTTGTTCTTTCTTTCTTTCTTTCTTTAGAAAAATAATTCTTCTATTTCTTTTAAAATGTCAATCTTCACACCACATTTTCTTCAGTTTAGTCAAAGACTAATAGTAATGTACAATGTCATTACCTTGCCTACAGTGAAATATGCAATTATTCAGATCCTGGACATAGTCAGAATACATGAAAAATGAAAAAAGCAGGGAGCAGGATAATATAGATGACATGACATTACTAAAATGTCATTTTGAGTCAAAAGTCATGCTCAGAACAGAATTAGTTTTCATTGTGATATTCAAGATGAATATTTTCTCTTTATCATGGAGTTACTGCTTTTAAATATACAGCGCTAATCAAATTAAATGTCGTGCAAGGTCAGGAATTATTTTATCTGTGTAAATTATAAAGTGAATAATTATTATAGTCTATATTTCTGTACCCATCTATTTGCAGGGTAACGATGTTTGCCTTAGTTTTTAGCATGTAAAAGAGAGCATTTTAAAACCAAGATTATAGAAGTGATGCAGTAGCACTTTTGCTCACCTAGGCTATCTAAGTACCATTAGCCATTTGGATGTTTTGGTCACCAAATGCACTAATTCCTGGAAATAACATTGCTTTCAGTCTGGATTAATGACCTCTGTTTCCCTGTTTTCCTCTTGTCCTCACCTTCTGTGAAAGCACATAAGTAGACATGCAAGGAAAGCAAAACCATGACTTGAGTTTATGTTCCCTTACCTTTTCCTCTCTGTATTCTCCTTTTTGCACTGAAACAAACGACAAAAAAGTGGACCTATAAGTAAAGAAGATAATGATTTGACATTTATTTTTTAAGTCATAAGTTATTTCTTCAGTATATCACATCTGATTGAGCTTCTTGGATGATTGTAATTAATATAGTTTTTAATGCTCTTTCAAAGTAGTGGAAATCTGGCTTCATGATCTTATTGGCATGGATATAGGAGCTGAATTATTCTCTCTGATTTAGAGGCAAGCAGGCAAGATGACTTCCACAAGAATGCCTGGGAATGCCTTCATCCCAGACTTGAAATAATTCAGATATAATAATTGTCTAGGCATATGCTGACAACAGCTGTAGGACTACTGAGGACATTCTAAAGGTTTGGTTGAAACTTGAAGACTTTGAGAGCCAATGAACATCTAGTTTAATTTCTTTTGTGATAGATGGCAATTGTCTTTTTAAAATGTGTGTATATAAAACCATATAAATGTATTGCTGAAACACAACAATACTGCTTTTGGTAAAAGTTTTTCAAATAACTCTCTACATTAACAAAATTCTATGAAACGCCACTGTGTTGTTCAAGATTTGTGTTAACCTCACTGTTTACAGCTTTTTATATTTACAAATGTGTTGAAAACAGAAACATTTATACCAATTAGCTTTGGTGTTCCATAGAAATAAATGATACAGCACTGGATTTATGCCATCTGATGTGTTGAGTTGGATTTACTGCTGGTTCAGTCTAGCAAGTTGCTCTTTTATCGAAACTTTTTTTTTTACACGTTGCTACCACTTAATTATTAGAAGCAATTTATATATTAATCTTAGTAATTCAGTAGAAAAAAAATGTATTATTTATTCATTTCCTTTAATTTATGTTGTCTTAGCAGATCAACAACTGTGTTACTTCTTAACGAGGGTTACTCTGTTACCTCAAGAAGACAGATCCAGATAAAGAAAGACACATCAGTTGCCATTGTTTCCTCTCATCCACTTTCTAATTCCTGAAAACTCCCTATGCCTAGCCCCTAAAAGACCAGGTTATTTATACTTTTATTTAAGATTTAAAAAAATAAAATAAAATAAAATAAATTGTTTATGTTTAAAACTGTCATCATCCTGCATTGGGGTGTTTGTGTTATATGTTTCTGTTCCTTGTGATGTTCTCCGCATAGTATTTCTCGGTGCACAATTTTAATACGACACTTAGCCTTATAGGGGTACATCTACAGCTTGTGCCAGATAATATAAAAAATCATTACTGAGTTTCTTTTACTTCTCACAATCTTTCCTCTCTCAGCAGAAAGTCCTCTCAAAGAAAAACAATTTTCAAAAAATTGTAGTTCTGAGCTGTCATCCTCTCACCTTCACAGATATGTAATACTAGACAGAGAGAAAATATTTTGAAGCATTTGTTATTCCACAGTAACATTTATTGTGTATTTCATTTTTTGCCAAAGTATTCCATTTGGTAAAATTCAAACCTTTTTGAAGACAAGGATATTTTTTTAATAAGTTTCTACATTCTTTATGCTGTGCATTGCACTATAGCCTGGCCAAAATAAGGCTAGCAGCCCTCAGGACCAACATTAAAAAAAGCTCACAGATGAAGTTTTGTGTTTTTATATTGCAGTTTTTACTTATTATTTATTTACTTGTTTATTTTTACCAGTCTAAAAGTAACTGAAAAATGTGAAGGACATGTATGTTTATATAAGAGGTCTTTTAGTCTTCAGAGTTCTAAAATGATCGGTTCTCAAGAGAGGAGTCATAAGTTTTATTTATTTGTTTATTTATTTATTTTTCTGAGTTAAAAAAGAGAGTTCCTAATTGGTATGTGATTTTTCTGTTGTAAAGGTACCCACATTTTTACTGCAGAAATAAACAAACAAATATATATATTTTGACTCAAAGTAAAATGATAAAAGAGGTCAAATTAGTATTGAGAAATTCAAAGGAAAAGTGTGTCTGAATCAACATCGAATCTACCTGCTATAAACCTCTATCATGTTTCCAGTATTAGTTACGAACTTCTGAAATGCAACACTGTCATATCAAAAACAGTTTCCAGAATTGTTTGTTTTGTGAACATTTTTAATTGGTGGTTAGAAATAATGATAATAAAAAGCTCTTCCGAGGTCATTAGTAATTGTACTTTTGTATAACACTGCTTAAACCAATAAAATCGTAAGAGATTAAAGAAATTGTGAGACAGGTGACAGTTCTTTTCTGTTGAACTTTGACTTCAACACATGCAGGACTTGGTCTGAGATGTCGACGTCACACTAAAAATGCTGTCATGATTGATGCTTCTTGGCTTCTCTGTAGAAAATAAACATTTGAGTCTTCATGAAAGATAAACACTTATCAGTACCTTGTTCCCAGAGTACTGATGCCTCCGTTATAAAGGAACAGTAGTCTGACAGAGAACCAACCAGCTACAGATTAGCACAGCACATTGTAACAAACAAACATAAAAATAAGATAAAATTAGTGCATATGTAAACGCTTGGACTATCTTAGGTCAGTTGTAACACTAATGGAACTTATGGACTATGGAGTTGTAACACTAATGGAACTTATGGAAATTCTGCTCAATGTATCAGAACTGACCTGTGTTCAGTTGTCTCTGCTGAAGATTATGAAAATATATCCAAGTGTTATTGTTTGTCTGCAGGAGTGCTGAAAATTAGAATCAGATTCAGAGACTGGAGCAAATCTTCTAAGTGATAGATTACATTTTTTTTTTCCCCCCACATTCATTTTGTCTCTGGAAGTAAAATCAATGTTATTTTAAACAAAAAACAAGATATGAGCTATTGCAATTTGACTTGATGTTTTGGGGTTTGAAAGGAGTAAACCATTTTTGATTTCTGAGGCCCAGGTGTTTGCTGATGTACTAATACTATGCGATGTACTAATACTATGAGTGGCTGGGGCAGTTATTACCTGAGTGTACTGTTAGGGCAATATAGCATATATGTTGGTCTAAGAGTAATTAACAGTGAAACTCTTAAATGTCACTAGGTTGTCAGAATCCTAGACTAAAATTTCTCCATAGCTCAACAGACTATTTTAAATCTTTTTAGTACAAATCTTACTTGTATTATCAGAAATAACTGCAGAGCCAGATGCTGTTAAAGCTAACAAAGGAATACTACTTGATTGGCACTGTCTAGCAAAGCAGTTTTAGTGCTGAATGACAGTACACAGCCTTTAAAGTCATGTTTCCCAGCTGTCATGGGGGTATTCCAGGACACATTTTGTGGATACATTGAATTATATATTTGAATTACACATTAAGCAAGGATGACTGAAATTCTCTCATCACAGATAGCTTTTCAGTTATTATCTCCTTGGAGACTTGATGAGGTTGAAGGATGAAGGGAGAAGGGATGAAGTTCTAAGGTGGGTGCTCTGAATCTTCCTCAGAAACATCTATTTCCGCTGATAACTTTTAAAAGGCAGGTCATAAACTTCATATTTGAGTCATATTCTAAAGGTGACAGCATAATCAATACCTCTTCTCCACCCAAATTATATATGCCTTAGCCTTTGCCTTCTCTCTCAGACAAGTGTTTACCATTTTCTTCCTCTCTGTGACTAGTATAGGAGAAAGGGGTGTTATCTGTTCAGAATGTGAACTCTATCCATGGTAGAGTGTTTAGCTCACAACACTGATTTTGCATAGTGAAAATTAAGTGAAATTGATTAGATTTTTAGAGCACATAGAGTCACTAGTGTTGTATCTTAAAGTAGATAGATTTTTAATTAATTGACAGGTATATATTTGACTTACTATAGGTCAGCAGTGGGCAATTTGTTTCTCTTTTTCAAGGTTCAAAAACAGATGGATTTTCAGAAGTGTTGCATGCTTTCTGCTCCTACAGAAACTTTAAGTCATTTTCATAATATCATGCTGGCATAGAAGCATATGCTCTCACAGAGTGGATTTTGTTATTCAGAAATAACTTCCTTTGCCAAAGAGAGAATAATTTGGAAGAGGGAAATGAAACTGTTATTGCTTTGTGGCTTATTGCATGGTATCTCTTCATAGCTCAATAGCAGTTCATAAAGAAAAGAGTGAAGAATTTTAGAGAGATCATTTGTTTTTCTGGCTTTCCCAAGCTTTATAATTTATATATATATATATATTATTTATTTTTTTTTTCTAGGCTAAATCATAAAAATGGAGTGAAATATACCTCACAGGAGTATTATTTACTTAGTCTGCCCACAACCGGAATGACTTTCCCTCGCTCCCAACATTGCCACTCCAACTTGTTCTCAGAAACTGTCATTGATGGAAATTCAGGAACCTTCCAGAATACTGCTTCAAGAGAGCTATGCACTTCACAATTGTTTCTCTCTGAATTGAAAAGAAAGGTATGCCTTTGATCAGTTTAAATAATAGTGTCAAAATCCAGGCTGCAAGTTGGCACAAGAGACCCATGTCATCCCATGTGGGCCTTAGGTGTATAGCTAACAGAAAGAGCTGAGTTGCTGCCAAGTTCTCCAAGATCAAGTGTCTCTCCCACCACACTCTCTCAACTCTGGTACTTGGGCATATGTCTGGGAGTTTGTCTGACCCTAACTGATGGGGGCAGCCACTCTCAAGAATACAATTCTTCCCATATTTAGATGCTATAATCAGCACCTCTGTTGCACTTTGTTTCCTACCTGCAAGATGTCGAGATAAGCATGTCAAAATAGCTGCGTATAAGACTGCAAAACACCCAGATGCTATGGGGGTAGGTACCTTGTCCACATGGTGTTGGAGAAAACACCAACTAGGGGAAGCCTTAGAGCAACATTTAAAAAGAGTAGAAGATACAATAGAAGACACTGCCTCCACAGCATCTCTCCAGCCTCCACTCTTAGAACAAATTCTGAGATGCAAACAGATTTGTCTCATTTGTTGCCTTTAGGGAGAGTATTATAATTATTCTTTACATATTGATTAATTCATTCTTTTCCACTTTCCTTTTTCTCTACCCACCTAGCTTCTGGGCTTTCCAAATACATTCTGCTTGGTATTCTTGTTTCCCTTCCTTTAAAAGCTATTATCCCAGCTTTTATTTTGGTATCAATTTCATTTTATCTTCACTGGAAATAAACACAGTGGGAAGTAAATTCACTGAGACAATCACTGTCCTTTCTGCTTGTGTAAAAAAGCCTAGCAATTATTATGCTTTATGTAACTTAGTAAGCTTGATTTACTGGAAGTGAAAGTGAAGGGTTGTGTGATTATTAAGGAAGCAATGGCAATCTTTCTTTCCCCACTATTACTGCATACAATGATGAAAGTAAAATGATGCAGTTACACAGCTCCTCTTTCTCTCTTTCCCTCCCCTTCTTGCTCCCACCAACAATGGAGCTGATATTACAGATAAAATTATGATTTTTTATTATCCCTATTTTTGTCAATAGCACTACCCTGAGACATGAAACATAATATACGTTAGAAAAAATCAAAGGAACCCTCAATGTTTTTTTTGTTTGTTTGTTTGTTTTTGGAAATAAGACAGAACTTACAGACAAATAAGACAAACCTCAATAAGACAGAACTTCTCTCCTCCAGATACTTTCACAGAAGAAAAAAAAACAACGTCACATTTGGGTAAGGAAATGTGGGTGACCAACACAAAAAATTTCCTTAAGCTACCCACTAAAAATCATCAAGCTTACATCAGAAGAGCAAAACAAAATCTGAATATTGTATATACTAATTTGGAGTGTAATTAACAACACTAATCTATGCTTAGATTTAAGAGATCATGAAAATTCTTGTTCTTTAAAGCTCATCCAATATTCTTTTTCTCTGAAATAAAATTTCTTAACACTAATGTTGGTGTCATAAAAAATAGTTGAACTTCTGTAACCTGAAACCAGTATTTTGAAACCTTCATGCAAAGCCTTTCCAAGTCATGACAAATCTTCAGGTGCTAGAGAAAGCCTGAGAATTTCACGGGCTTATAAATTCCCTAATGAGAATAATATAATACACTAGTCTTTAATATACTAGATTCTGCATTAATTTGTATGGCTTTCTTAATGTTGAATATAATGTACACCTATATTTAAATGCATTAAATACCATCAGTGTTAAAAATAAATTGAAAGCATGTATTATTGCTTGAAATAAACCACTTCAGTAATAACCCCCTGTTGCTTTAACACGTCAAATGATCGCACTTTGTTTCTATTTCTAACTTATTTTTCATAGTTCCTCCTTGAATGTACTTAAAAAAGAGACATCCATGATATATTTTTGGAGATGGGTGTCACAATGTAATATAAGTTAGAATCACACTGCATTATATGGCCACTCATTGTAAAAGACAGAAAACTGTAGCTCCTTTAACACCTGCTGTCATCTTCCAGTCCATATAATTTCAGAAGTAATCAGTAAGCCTCAGGGACAAGAACTGATGCATATTTTGTTGCCTTAATTTTGAAATAGTAAATAGAAGGGGGAAAAAAAATCTTGTGGAACCTTCAGAGTCCTCCACAACTTAACTAAACTTAGTAGAGCTATATAAAGTGATTAAATATATTTATTCACCTTGGTCTCCAAGAAGACTGGAATGAATATCCACCAGGCTGTATTAATACTTCTTTTGATTGCTGTTCTTTGATATCTTTTCAGCCTTGAGGGACTCAGCAGATGCAGTGCAACAAATGTCTCTCCTCCTACTCTATCTATGTTGCTCATCAGAAAAGGAGGTTATGTTTCTATTTCTAGAAACATATTTGCAATATGTTCCTTTTCTTCAGACAGGACACTGCTAAGCTGCTGGTTAGTGAGCCTACCAGGGGAGATGACCTGTTAGACCTTCTGTTCACAAACAGAGAAGGACTTGTTGGAGATATGGTGGCCAGAGTGAACACGAAATGGTAGAGGTCTCTATTCTTGGCGAGGCCAGGAAGGGGACCAGTAAAACTGCTGTCTTGCACTTCTGGAGGGCAGACATTGAGCTTTTCAGGACACTGGTTGGCAGAGTCAATTGGGAGGCAGTTCTGAAGGGCAGAGGAATCCAGGAAGGCTGGGCACTTCTCAGGAAGGAAATCTTAATCTTAATGTCTCAGGAGTGGTCTGTCCCCACATGCCCAAAGACAAGCCGGCATGGAAGAAGACCAGCCTAGCTGAACAGAGAGTTGTGGCTAGAGGTTAGGAAAAAAAAAAAAAAAAAAAAGAGGGTTTATGATGTTTGGAAAAGAGGGTGGGGCACTCAGAAGAATTATAAGGATGTTGTAAGGATGTGCAGGGACAACATTAGAAAGGCCAAAGATCGTCTGGAGCTCAATCTGGCTACTACTGTTAAAGATAACAGAAAATGTTTTTTTAAATACATTAACATGAAAAGAAGGACAAGGAGAGTCTCCATCCTTTCCTGGATGAGGGGGAAAACTTAGTGATGAGAGATGAGGAAAAAAGGCTGAGGTGCTTAATGCCTTCTTTGCCTCAGTCTTTAGCAGCAAGACCAGTTGTTCTCCAGATACCCTGTACCCTGAACTGGTGGAAGGGGATGGGGAGCAGGATGTGGCCCTCACAATCCATGAGGAAATGGTTGGTGACCTGCTACAACACTTAGATGTATGCAAGTTGATGGGGCCTGAAGGGATCCACCCAAGGGTGCTGAGAGAACTGGCGGAAGAACTGGCCAAGCCACTTTCCATCATTTATCAACAGTCCTGGCTATCAGGGGAAGTCCCAGTCAACTGGCAGCTAGCAAACATGACACCCGTCTACAAGAAGGGCCAGAGGGTAGACCCAGAAGACTATAAGCCTGTTAGTTTGACCTCAGTGCTAGGGAAGCTCATGGAGCAGATTATCTTGAGAGTCATCACACGGCACTTGCAGGGCAAGCAGGGAATCAGGCCCAGTCAGCATGGGTTTATGAAAGACAGGTCCTCCTTGACAAACCCGATCTCCTTCTATGACAAAGTGATGTGCTTGGTGGATGAGGGAAAGGCTGTGGATGTGGCCTACCTTGATTTCAGTAAGGTTTTGATACTGTTCTCCACAGCATTCTCCTCAAGAAACTGGCTGCTCATGGCTTGGACTGGCATATGCTTTGTTGGGTTAAAAACTGGCTGGGTAGCTGGGCCCAAGGAGTTCTGGTGAATGGAGTCAAATCCAGTTGGAGGCTGGTCACTAGTGGCGTCCCCCAGGGCTCAACATTAGGGCCAGTTCTCTTTAATATCTTTATTGATTATATGAATGAGGGGATCAAGTGCACCCTCAGTAAGTTTGCAGATGACACCAAGTTAGATGTGTGTGTCGATCTGCTCGAGGGTAGGAAGGCTCTGCAGGAGGATCTGGATAGGCTGGACTGATGGGCTGAGGTCAACTGCATGAAGTTCAACAAGGCCAAGTGCCGGGTCCTGCACATGGGGCACAACAACCCTAAGCAGTGCTACAGGCTGAGAGATGAGTGGTTAGAAAGCTGGCTGGCAGAGAAGGACCTGGGAGTATTGTTTGATAGTCAGCTGAATATGAGCCAGCAGTGTGCTTAGGTGGCCAAGAAGGCCAACAGCATCCTGGCTTGTATCAGAAACAGTGTGGCCAGCAGGGCTAGAGAAGTGATTGTACCCCTGTACTCGGCTCTGGTGACGCCGCACCTTGAGTACTGTGTTCAGTTTTGGGCCCCTCGCTACAAGAAGGACATCGAGGTGATCGAGTGAGTCCAGAGAAGGGCAATGAAGCTAGTCAGGGGTCTGGAGAACAAGTCTTACGAAGAGCAGCTGAGGGATCTGGGATTGTTCAGCCTGGAGAAGAGGACGCTCAGGGTGACCTTATTGCACTCTATAGGTACCTTAAAGGAGGCTGTAGCGAGGTGGGGATTGGTCTGTTCTCCCACGTGCCTGGTGACAGGATGAGGGGGAATGGGCTAAAGTTGCACTAGGGGAGGTTTAGGTTGGATGCTAGGAAGAACTTCTTTACTGAAATGGTTGTGAGGCATTGGAACGGGCTGCCCAGGGAAGTGGTGGAGTCACCATCCCTGGAGGTCTTTAAAAGATGTTTAGATGTAGAGCTTAGGGATATGGTTTAGTGGAGGACTTGTTAGTATTAGGTCAGAGGTTGGACTAGGTGATCTTGGACGTCTCTTCCAACCTAGATGATTCTGTAAGAATCTGAGCAGACAAGAAAATATCACCCTTTTGCTACCTATCTGTCTGTAACATTATTGAAGGTGATAGATGACATGTGGTCTTCATGAAATGTTCTTAGAAAACCTGAAAAAATATATCATATAATCTTTTCAGGCAATGCAGTTTAAGATTATGATAGAGCCTGCCTGTGTCATTTTAACTTGTGCTCCATTCATGGGTATGATTATGCCTCTTTACCTTATGGCATTAATGAATGCAATATTTCTTTCATCTTTCTTATTCATTGTGCTGTCCTAAGCGTTTGCTTACCATCAACAAAATACAACACAATTAACTTCTTCTTTAGCAATTTTAATATACTCTATCTCAAGTAGTAAAGTACATCACAAACATTATTAGTGATGAATTTAACAGAATGGCTGGTGGGATTATCCCCATTCTGCAGAGAAGTATGTGAGCCATAAGGTGAAGAACACCATAAGTGTTACTTAATTTAGGTGCTTTACCTCAACTTCAAAACCTTGGCTTCATTTTTCAGAAATCTCTGTTTTTCCTATGTTGTTCCAATTTCAAGTACATTTGTTTGCACTTCAGTATTGAGTGCCCCTGTGAAACTCCCCTTGCATATTACATCTTGGGCATGTTTTTCTTATTTTAAAAGAGTTAGTAACAGTTATACAATCTGATTGGTTAATCTGTCTAGTCTTATTTTGACATGAATAGTACTGAATTATTTTAGAGACTATGATATCCCTTTCATATCCTGACAGTTACAGAATATCCTGATATTAAGAAATTTCTATTAAATCCCAGTTTTCTGGGATTCACACTGTAGATTTTTTTGAAAAACAAATACATCATAATTTTCATTATTTCTAGTAGCTCTATGAGTATTTTCCATAGGTTTCTGATTCTCAGTGATGATCTCTGCTAAGAGTATTACTTTTAAAATTTATTCTGATAGTGACTTCTGTGAAATTACTATAAATTAAATTGAAAAGTATTTCCTCTTTCAAAATTTTGCTCTAATTGAATAAAAATCATATGATATTTTGATGTAGATTTTTTTTTTTTTTCAGTAACACAACTACATCAATGTTACACATAGATGTGCTTATTTAATTCATAAATAAATTTCAAAAAAAAAAATTTTTTTTTTGGAGATATGTCACTTCTGAAGAAAAACAGAACTGCAATGCAATAAGTAACTGGAATGAACCTGCATGCAGGATCCATTAATATTTCTATTATCACCTGTGTATTTTTCTATACAATTAGTAGAAATATGTGTCTGACTTAAACATCTCCACAACTGCTTTGGAGACAGCTAGCATATTTGCTTCAATTGAGCTGATATTATTTATGTTGGAACATAGTGTCAAAATTGCTTTTCAAATTATTCACATTATAAGTCATCTAAAAAACATACAATCTTTTTGGTGTTCATTTTGGGCAATTCCTACAGCATTTAGCTAATTTTATATTTCATGACTGAATCTATGCCAAATTGCTTATTAGACTACAACCATTAAGATTTATTGTGCAAATTTATCAGTTTTGATGCTGTTAGATCCCATTATTCACTTTTGTTCAAGGATGTGTGCAAATCCCTATATCTTTTGTTTATCTAAGACAATAAGTTTTTGTTGTTGAGATTTATCTATTTTTTATTCTTTTTGTTAATTTTTTTTTAGTGTTTTATAAATCAAATTTCACTGTCAGTAATTGTTGTATCTTTTGGTACCCATGTAGTTATTTCCAAAAGCTTTCAATTTATTTTTTCGATTCTCCTGAGTATACCTTGAATTTCACTTATTTGACTCAAATACCAGCAAGAAAAAATAATTTGGGATACAGACTAAGGTTTTTGTTTAATCTTTATGGAGCCCTATTAACTTAATTTTATTGATGTATAGGCTGATGTTGATGTATAGGATGATGTTCAGAAAGTGCTGAGATTTCAAGTGTAAATTCTAATTATCACAAGCCAGTATGCAAAAGAACTGTGCAGTCCAGAGTACAAACCAGTCTGGTGTGAATATAATTTCTTATTTATTGGATAACTTGGGATGCTTCTATCTGAAAGTTTGCTAGTACTAGTTGGGATAGTCTTGGGACTATACTTGGGTGAGATTTTCACAAGGACTCCATATTGTCATAATTTTCCTTGTACTCCACCAGTTTCACTGACTTCATTGGGAGCAGACTAGGGTTACAAAGAAGCTGGGGACAATCTTTGCCTCTCCTCCTCTCTTTCTTTCTTTCCTTATTTTCTCATTTCCTTCTTCTCTTCATCCTTTGCTTATTTAATTTCTATTTTTCCATTATATAAATGTATTTTTCACCTTCATAATAAAATGCTGTTCCTCAGCATCTAGCATTTAGCAACATCACAGGAGTTCATAAATAAATAAATAAATAAAATAAAATCCTGCTATAGTTAAAAAATTGCTAACATCACAACATCAAAATGTAAAATAATTTTATATTTATGCGTTTGAGTGAGCATTTCAGACTAAAGCCAGAAATCATTGCTTTTGTCAGTATACATGGCAGAGATAAGTATGTGCTCTTTTAATTTAGAACAAGCAAGTATCTTCAAATAGCAGTGCAGTATTTGAGTGCAGAGAGACAACTGAAGACAAATATAAGCAGAGGATCCCAAATTGAGCAATGCTTTCATAAGTCATAAAAGCAATTTTAAAATCAATTTGGCATTTGATCAAATTGCACTTTAGGTTTTGTAAGATGGAATTGAAATGCTGAGTCTACGTGGTGAGTTAAAATCCTGATAACAACAACTCTGCAGTTTGAATCCTATACTTTTTTTTTTTTTTTTTTTTTCCTTCAGAAAAAGACAAAAACAAGTCATTATGGCTCTGACTTACAGGCTGTACACCACAGTGCTTTTTGTGATGATTACCTTTCTGAACTTCTCTGTTGGAATTTTTCCAGTATTTTTATATGAAATGACTGGTTATGGCTTCAATCATTTTGATGTGGTTGTACAGCCTGCCATTAAAATGAGCCTTTTATATATATATAATATATATATATATTATATATATATAATATGTATATATAATATATATATATATATTATATATAATATATATAATATATGTATATTGCCTTAGTAGCTTTCCTGGAAAGGGAAGTGAGACCTTGAATCTGAGCTGTAGGTGCTGTTCTATTTTTTGGCAGTTTAGATTTCCCACACCCTGTCCTTGTTTCAGTGGCACATATATACCAAGTTATATCAAAAAATCATTCCTTGGATTCCCCATACATTATAGAAGAGGATTTGTCAGCATTGGTTTCAAACTGTTACCGCATTAAGATCCACTGGAGTATAGCACTGGAACATTAAAGTTTAAAGTTTGCCTGTACAGTTTCTATGTACACAGGGTAAAAGGCTACCTTGGTCCCAGCATAGCATTTAACACCATGCCGTTCTGTCCGGCAGAAGAGGACCTGTTTAGGAGAAACAATGTAGTAATGATGTTGAGCAAAACAGAATCAGAGCAGAGAAGAATAACATTGTTCTGTCAGGAGTCAGTAATCAGTCTGTCAGCTCTTTAGAGTCACTTCCCAGCAACTCAGAGACTATAGTTTGTGTAATTTAGAGGCTAGAGTCCTATTACACGTTTCTGCAAACTTTTACTCTTGAATCAAGAATACTAGCTCAGGTTCAGTCTCTTACCTACATATATTCATTCTGGACTCTGGGTTATAGAACCATACCTTAAAGAGGGACCATGGGAGAATTTCAGTAGATCATTGTATTATATCCAATGTATTATATAATTATATATGATCATTACTATAATATTATTATAATACTATATTATATATTATTATATAATTATTATATTATTACATAATATATATTATATATAATATTATAATATTATTATCTTATACATACATTGTATTATATCCATATATGTATTATATGTATTATATATAAGAAGAAGATCCTCCTTCATGCCCCCATCCAGAATGGGGACTTCTCAGTGAAATTTGAATAATTTTCCTTTGTAGTTGCACAAGTTTGCTCAGCCCCAGAGACAATGAAGATTTATTTTCACTAAAAATGTGTTGAATTGCACCTCTGATTATTTGGTTCCTATTATATATATATATATGAACATTTCAAAACTATGAAGTAGGAATCTGGTGAGCGAAAATATTTTTGAAAGTTACTGCATAACAATATTTTTCCTTCTACTCCATCAATAATGTATTACTCTAACGTTGTTGAGAAAAAGAATATTTTTTTCATCCATATGTTCAGTACTAACAAAACTCCGTTCTGGATCTAAACTTTATTATTTTTTTATATATTTGGCATAGAGGAAAAAGAAATGATACATATACATATTAAATAAACATTCTCAATGAATAAATTAAGATATTTATATTAAATATTCATCTCAATGACACTGTTAAAATGATTATAATAATGGAATTCTGTTTCTAAATCAAGATATTCAAAAACTAAGATAATCCAAATACCCTTAGCTCTACCTTTATTAGTATAATTATTATTTACTGCAATGGTATGTGAATGACTTCACATACCATGAAAATAACATTTTCAGTATACTTGCAAGATAATAATTCATTACATTATTGTTTGATGACTGCAACAGTACAATTGTATAGCAATATTAAATCAATAGGCATGTTTCCAGCTGGCAAATGTGCAAAATGTCCCTACTCATCTGACTTGCTTGTTTTATTCAGAGACTTTTAAAACAGTGTCTGCATGTGTGTTTCATTCCATATTGAATCCTATAGCAAATACCTTCCAGTTCCTAAGACTCTTTCTTAACTTATAAAAACAATATGCCAAGGAGTGTTTTATGAACATGACACCAGGTAGCACATCCAATTTTGTGTTCAGATGTTTAAAATTCTTCTTTTATTTATTTATTTGTGTTTGTTTATTTATTTACTAAGGTAGTTGGACCTAAACTTGCTCTTTGAGAACATTCTGCTCTTGGCACACATACTATAACATGAGCAATGTCTGTTTCTACTAATGTTTTATTTGCTATGTATATATTGTCTGAGATACCAATAAAGATCTAAAACAATAAATCTTCATTCCACAGATTTCATTAACATATGTCATATTGAAAAACAAAACAAAACAAAAAAACTACTAACTTTTCTGAATTTTAGATGGCAAAAAAAGCTGTTGATTAACCCCATGACCTAGAACTGAACTTGGAATAAAGGAGAAAATGCTGCAGAAAGGATGGATTCAAATTAGTACATGTGGCTTTCAATCAAAAACATATTGCGATTGACCTGATGAACACAATCTCTTTTCAACTGCTGGACCCATAGAAGATGAAGGTGGGGTATGCACATCCTTGTGGGGTGCATAAATTGCAACATTGTTCTCTCTAGCAGAAGACGAAAGCAATGACTTGATCTCTCACTGCAGTAACTGCAGCTCTACTCCCTGACTAATGTTTGCAATCTCAGGGTTCTATTTATATTTTGAATGATGTCTTTCCCTGCCAAATTTGGTTGAATCTGGCCAATAAATGAAACAAAGAGTAGGCAGCAGAAATGAGTCTGACAGATAGATGGATAAGCCATGTGAATGCACAAGAAATTCATTTATTCAGAAAAACAAAGTAAAAGAAAGTCTGCAGATACTCGTTTAAGGGACATATTTACCAAAGGTTTTAGTAGGAGAACCAGCATTATTTCATGTTAAGGCAGCACCTGTGTCTGCAGAACAAACCCCATGACAAGGGACATTAAATTTCTTTCTATGAGATGTTATTTTGAGCTAGTGCCACCCAGGGAATACAGGAAAGAAACAGTTACAGATAAATGAAAACATGCCCTGTCCTGGAACAAATGACAGGATGTGAGAAGAGCACAAAGGCTGCATAAGAGGGCTCTCACCTGAATTTACACTGGATTATTAATGCCTGTTTAGGAACAGTAGAAGGTTAAAGTTCTAAAGCTTAAATTTTTGGAGGGAGAAATCACTAGCACTTCCTAACTTCACATGAACTGTGTAATAGGAAAATCAGAAACTATGTAAACAATTCTGTTTGCTTGTTATTTTTTATAGAATGACAAGTTCTTATTGAAAAAAGTCCAGATAGAACCTAATTTTTTTTCCGAGCTTTGCCAACTATGTGTGTATGCAACATATATAACAATTTTGATAGCCTGATACCTTCAAAGTTGTGTACAGGTATTAAATCACAATATTTATGTGAGACTAGAAAATATTGTTTTGTCATCCTGTTGTGGTGCTTTTACTCAGGTGGGCAGCCAAGCTCCACCACAACCACTCTATCACTCCCCCTCTCATAAAAGAGGAAGGGGGAGAAAATACAACACAGAGCTCAAGGTTTGAGATGAGAATGGTTTAATTAAAGGGAAAGGGAATGGGGAGAAAAAGAAACAAAATAAACAATAAGTCCATGTGGAAGCACAGAGAGAAGAAAAAAAAAATTGTTCTCTACTTCCCATCAATGAGCAATGTGACTGGATTCCCTGTGTGGGTCCCTTGACCTTATTCTGTTTAATAGCAAAGCCAGCTTTCAGGAGAATTTGAATTATTTTCTTCCCTTTCTCAAAAACTTCTTCTGCTGTGTTACCCCATACGATGGTATCATCGATGTACTGCAGGTGTTCAGGAGCATTCCTCTGTTCCAGCGTCATCTGGATCAGTCCATGGCAAATAGTATGGCTGTGTTTCCACCCCTGGGGCAGTCGATTCCAAGTATACTGAATGCCCCTCTAAGTGAAAACAAACTGTGGCCTGCATGCTGCTGCCAGAGGGATGGAGAAAAATGCATTAGAGATACTGATTGTAGCATACCACTTTGCTGCCTTTGACTCTAGTTCATACTGGAGTTCTAGAATGGCTGACAATGCAGGACTCAGAGGTGGCGTGACTTCATTCAGGCCCCAATAGTCCACCGTTAGCCTTCAATCGCCATTAGACTTTCACACTGGCCATATGGGACTATTAAAAGGTGAATGAGTCTTGCTGATTACTCCTTGGCTCTCCAGATGATGAACTAACTCATAGATAGGGATCAGGGAGTCTTGGTTGGTGTGATATTGCCATCGGTGCACAGTTGTAGTCGCAATTGCCGCTTGCTGTTCTTCAATCCTCAGTAGTCCTAAGGCAGAAGGGTCTTCTGAGAGACCAGGCAGGGTAGACAGCTGCTTAATCTTCTCTGTGCTCAAGGCAGCTATGCCAAAAGCCCACCGGTACCCTTTTGGATTCTTGAAGTACCCTCTTTTGAGGTAGTCTATGCCAAGGATGCACGGAGCCTCTGGGCCAGTCACGATGGGGTGCTTTTGCCACTCATTCCCAGTTAGACTCACTTCAGCTTCCAATACACTTAGCTCTTGGGATCCCCCCATCACTCCAGAGATAGAGATGAGTTCTGCCCCTTGGTGGCCTGACGGCATTAGGGTACACTGTGTGCCTGTGTCCACTAAAGCTTTATATTTCTGCAGTTCCAGTGTGCCAGGCCATCGAATCCACACAGTCCAGTAAATACGGTTGTCCCTCTCCTCTACCTGGCCAGAGGCAGTGCCCCACTAGTCCTGCTTGGAGCATCTATCAATTAATTCTTCCAAGTGTGAAGCAGAGGTCTCTTTGTCAGGGTCAGGAGTAATACTAGCCCTTCTACTGCCTCTGGGGGACTGCCCAACAGAAACCAGGGCAGCAATCCTCCTAGGAGCTTCTTTTCTTGCTGCTGTATCTTTCTGCAGCTCACATACCTGAGCAGCTAGGGCTGAGGTCGGTTCACTGTCCCACTTCCTCACATCTTCCCCATGGTCATGTAAATAAAACCACAAGGTACCTCACGGTGTGCATCCCAGATTCTCCCTTGCTTGAGCCAGAGAATGCTGGCACTTAATGGCTGAAAAAATCTTCCGTCTAAGTGAGGAGGAAGTTATGTGTTCTTCTAACAGTTGGGATAGTCTCTCCACAGCTGAAATGCAGGCCCGTACTGGGGCAGAGAGATTTTCTTCATATTTATGAAGCTGGTTGGACATGTTATCCACAGTTGGCCCCATCCTCTCCTCCCAATCCATTGCTGCCAATGTGCTAGCATGTGATGAGGGTGCAGCTCATAAAAACTTACACCACTTGGATGCTGTGCATTGGACTTCATCAGGGTCTTTAGGTGTCTGGGCATTTTTCAAATCACTATAAATCATCTCCAGCACATTAAAGGGAAATTTAATTCCTGCAGGCGTTGGAGGCCTTTATCCATAGTGGACCACTTGCCTGTTTGATATACAATATCTTCCTTGTGGGGATACCTTTCTTTCACAGCTGCTAGGAGTCGCCTCCAGAGGCTGAGAACTTGTGCCTCTCTCCCAGTTACTCTATCAATGAGCCTTTCTCTAGAGAGGGATCCCAGCTGCTTGGCTTCATTGCCTTCTAGTTGTTAGCTGTTGGCCCCAGTATCGAAGCAGCCAGGTGAGGATGTGCTCACCTGGATGATGACTGAAATCCTTTTGTATTTCTTGCAACTCACTCAAAGATAGAGATCGAATAGTTTCTGATTCATTTATGATTTCAATCTCTTCTCCCTGATATTGCCGTGATAACGCTGCTTTAGAGCTGCCTGCCTTTTCCTCTTCTCCCTCCTCCTTAGGAAGAGCTTCTTCCCTTACTAAACAAGCTGACTTCCATTTCCACTGTTTTGTCTTGACTATAGGGATGACTGATACCACAGATGTTTGGTCCTCTGGGGTGGTCACAGTGTGTGCTATCTCATCATCGAATTCAGGAACTTCCCTATCCCCTTGAGGGTGCTGGGCAGTGTTAATTGACATTTGATAGGCATAAGCCAGACCCCAGCAGAGTACAGCAAGCTGGTGGAGTTCTCTGGTATTGCCAGTGTCATAACATACATCTTTCAAGCATTCTACCAGTTTTCTTAGATTTATTCTACCAGTTTTCTTGGATTTCGCACTTGTTCAGGGGTGAAGAACCATCATAGGAGAAAACTGTGACAGGTATATGTCCTGCCCATATCCCCCCCACTCACCTTGCCACCCACAATTACTTTGTCTTGGGAGAGGTCCTTGGATGATATTCTTAATAAATTGTTTGACCTTAGGGAAGAAGACAAACACTAGAACTAGTAATAGGAGGATAACATCTGATGAAGAGTATCCAAAATACTCAAAGGCTGCTGCAATTGGCCCACAAGGAGAGAAGAAGACACCAACCCCAATATTATTCACAGATTGACTGCTAGGAGAGAAAAAGAAGGTGGTGTAATTCTAAATATTTCCAAAAAGATAATCTCCAGGAGACCAGAATGGTAACAATGCAGGGCCAGAGTACCAGAAAAAAAATTAAGGCCAGAATGTTACAGCACAATATGATAAAGAAACCAAACACAGACTTCAACACATTCTCCGATCGCATGTAGAGGAAAAAAGAGGACATAGAATGGACTACATACAACATAGTCACAAAGAAAAATATTAACAGAAAACCAAACATTGTGACTAGCAGTATGTTAGTTGTAAATACTTTAATCAATTCTACTGTTACCTCAACCCTCAAGCCCCACGCTGGGTGCCAAAAAGGACTGTGGTGGTTTTACTCAGGTGGGCAGACGAGCTCCACCACAAACACTCTATCACTACCCCTCTCCTCAAAGAGGAGGGGGAAGAAAATACAACACAGAGCTTGAGGTTTGAGATGAGAATGGTTTAATTAAAGGGAAAGGGGAGAAAAAGAAACAAAATACACAATAAGTCCACACGGAAGCACAGAGAGAAGGAAAAAAAAATATTCTCTACTTTCCATCAATGAGCAATGTTCAGCCATGTCCTGGGAAGCAGGGCCTCAAAACGCATAGCAGTTGTTCATGAGGAACAGCCCTCTCCCCCATGAAAGCCCCCCCTTTTTATTGCTGAGTGTGACATCAGGTGTTATGGATCATCCCTTTGATTGGTTTAGGTCAGCTGCCCTGGTGATGTCCCCTCCCCATCACTTGCCCACCCCCAGCCTGCTGGCTCTTGGGGGCTTGGAAGGAGTCCTGATGCTGTGCCAGCACTTTGCAGTAATAGACACAACACTGGAGTGATATCAGTGCTGTTCCAGCTATGAGTGCAGAGCACAGCACTGTGTGGGCTGCTGCAGGAAAAGGTGACTCCAGCCCAGACAGACCCAACACAACTGTCAATGAGGTGAAGTATATTAGACAGGTATACCAAATGCCAGCATGGTCATGTATTTGCTGGTACTTAAATTTGCAACAAACGAGTTGCAAAAGGAGAGAGAAGTACCTTTCTGCTCAAAGAGATTGGGTGATAAGGACAAAAATCCCTATTTAAAAGCCTAGCTTCAACCAGGCTAAAAACTTTACATGGTATGGCTTGTCCAGGGACACAGAAAAGGTGTGAGCAGTACAGATGTAGTTAGTAATCTTGCATTGCATAGTCACAAAGTGATGGTGAAGACTGCTGAATATCTCACTCCTGATGACACGCCATTATTGTAGTTAAATCGTGACACCTTTAGAATACACAGTAGAGAATTATATACCCAAATGAAGCTGAAGGAAGACAGAAAGAAACTGTATAAATTGGCCTTCAGCCAGGACAATAGTGTTCACCTCTATACTGTCAGAGTAGCTATACCATTCCTTAGATAAGACAATAATTCTTTCTTTGATAGCCATCTGGCATGGGTACTACTTTATTAGCATTACCACTAGGTAATGCTCCTATCTGCTGAATTTCTACCTGAGTGTTCCCTAGAGGGCTCTAATCTGAGCACTGAGTCAGCCTGATGCCAGGTATCTTTTGAGATCTGAACTCACAGCTTGAGGTGACACAGGACAAGCTTAATAGTCATGATTAGAATGTTCTTTCCATTTTAAGTGCTTAATTTGTTCTGCTTATAACTTTCCAAACCATTAGGTACCAAAAGGACTTTTTTTTTTTTTTTTTTTTTTTTTCTTTTCCAGACTTGTGCTCAGTACAGAGGTGAAATACCTAAAAAGTTTGATAAAAAGCTATTTGGTTGTTACTGAGGTGTCTGAATACAAGGTCAAAGGGGAATGAGGAAGCATTTCCTATGACAAAGGTTATGTATTACAGATATTTTCTTTGTTTCTGGAAATTATCAGTTTAATTTTTTATGTTGACACAACTCAAGCTGTCACAAAGCTGCCAGCTCTCTATCAGGTAATAATTACCACATTCACACTTTGTTTTTTCATGAGAAGCACTTTTTTTGTTGTTGTTGTCTCCTATTCCCTTCGTGTTTATTTATAGAACTCAGTGGAAAGAACAGAGAATATCTACTTTTGCTAGAGAAGATTAAAAATGGGCTTAGACACTACAAAAGTGTTCTGAAAAAAAAAAAAAAAAAAAAAAAGTTGGGAGGTGATTTGAGTCCTTCAGTTAGAGAAATGGTAGAACCTGTTTTACATTACAGTCTGGTATTTTCTTGCATTCTGTCAGCAGGAGAGCATGAACACAACACATTCTAGAGTCTCAAAATGGATTTACAAAAACTCCAGGATTTTCTTTAAACTCTTTTAAAATCAAAGTGAACGTGTAAAATCTTATTTTTACTTCAGGATTTCTGAAGCTCTAGCTATTCACCCCAAAATGGATGCAGCAAGCCAAACCCAGGTTTGAAAAAAATTAGATGTTTCCCAGGCTGCTTGAAGAAAAGATACCTCTTATATGTCACTTCTCCATCTGACACCTTATGGCATATAATTCATTATATACCCTACATTCCTCCCTGCCCTTGTTTTCCTGCATCATTCTGCCATATGGCTCTCATGTTCCTTTCAGAAGTTATTTTCTATCCATCTCCATGCACTGTAAACTGACAATTGTTTTACCTGAGGGCATGGTGATGGCCTAAGAAGGCACAGCACCTTTGTTATTAGCAACTGCACTGGGTTTGTGGATATTTGAAATGACATTTATCCAGGTAGCTCCAATCCCATCAATATTAATGAAATATGAAAATGATTTTGAATACAGGAAAATTCTCATAGACCTAGCCATTAATCACATATCCATGTAGGAGGAAACTAAGAGTCATTAAACATGTAATATAAAATCATTATAATTGTCAACACTGCAGGTACATTCCTGGATCTTAAGATATAAAGTTATTTAAAAGCTACTGTAGCTTTTGTTCATTGTAAGACAAAAGCACTCCCATCAGGTTTTCTAGCTATTTCTTGCACTGACATCACAAGGCTACAGACTTTAGAACCCAGTTAAAGTGTGTTGGTGTCTGTATCACTTGAAAGCCAACAGTTAGGTACAGAAAAATATATATAATCACAGCATCCTGCTTCTTCAGAGGTACTTTGAAAGGTACAGGCTGCATTTGAAAGTACTTTGGGAAGGAGAAGCTGATAATTTTGTTGAAAATAAAAGAAGATGTAGAAGATGGGGAAGCTCTTTGTCATATTACCATGCTAGAGAGCAGCAGGCAGGAGGAAAAGAAAAGGTGAGAAGAGTCAAAGGTAACTTTTTCTACTAACTATAAACTATGGCTCCTCTGTGGGAAAAGGGTGCAGAAGCAAACTGGAGGCCTGGAAGAATGTGAATTTCCATCCTTGATCATGTGTACACACCATTTCTCCATGACTTCTTGATATGCAACAGAGGGAGAAAACATCACAGAAGATACTAAAGAGTTGTTGCAGAGGGAACTCTCGGCAACTCCTGGGAGAAAAAAGTGGGGGCACATTATCCAAGGAAAAAAAAAGGCTGCTAAATGTCTTGGGTATATGGGTAGTCTGCATGGGAGGAACCCTTTTTAATCATGCTTCGCTTGAAGCACAAATGAAATATGGGATATCCTCACTTCATGCATGTGGGAAAATTTTTATCTGAAACTTATCAAGACTTATGTATAAGACAGCTTTTTCCAGAGTTAAAAATTAGAAAACCTATCTCACAAATCCACTGTCTGTAAAATCAGAAAATGTTTTCATGGTCTAACGACTTTTCATGTTGTGAGATTTCAAAGCTACTTGTGTAGGAATACTATGACTTGATTTCTTATCCTTCTGCATCGAGAAAAAGGAAAATATATTCCCCATGGGTTGTAATCAAATTAAGAAGCAGACTAAATGAAACTTTATTTATTTATTTATTTATTTTATGAACTACACAATTTATTAACCCTTCCAATGTTACAGTCAGTCCTGAGATACATTCTCAACCATGACCAGTGTACAGTCTGACAAGTATTAAATCATTGTTTTATTTTATGTGGAAGGATGCTCTATTTGTGGCCTGAAGACTGAATACTTCTAGAGGATTTCAGCTAGATGATGATTATTCTTGATGTTTATTAACTCGTGATCCTCCAGATGTGGTGGAAAGCTGGTCACACTATTCTGATATATCACAATCCGTTCCTCCTGAAGTCCTGTGATTCCTGCTCTGCATGTGACAGGAAATATTGTTCTTATGCTAATTAGTGCTGCTAACTACTGTATGGTGAGACTGCATATGTCATTTAAGACCCTTGCCTTGCTTTGCCTTTTTCTTTGAGTTTATTTCTTTTCAACTTTATTTCCCTTCCTTTCAATTATTACTTATCATATCCTGTCCCTGGACATACATAAAGGTTCAATTTTGTTTTACTAGACAATGAAGTAAAAAGGAGTCTGTAGTTA
This sequence comes from Aythya ferina, assembly GCF_964211825.1. Lineage (NCBI taxonomy): Eukaryota > Metazoa > Chordata > Aves > Anseriformes > Anatidae > Aythya > Aythya ferina. Next base: position 73,827,416 of record NC_140297.1, on the reverse strand, counting down.
CAAAGTCATCAGTGAATAGATAAAGCAGGTCTATGTTTTTGAAGAGAATTATGATGTCCTCTGTCCATGGGATCTGCACGATTAGTTGTCTAAAATTAGATGGTCCTGATCTTATACAGGGGACTAGTGGAGTAACTCCTACTGGTTATGGTGGTGCAAGGATTAAGTAGAAAATGAAACTTATTTATAATTCTAATTCTTATATTAGATGCTATTTCCACATGCATATATTTCCACATGCACTGTTTGGTGGAAGAAGAACTGAAGAAACAAGTCCACATCTTAGAGTCTGGAAGATGTTCATGACAAATGATCATAGCCAATTTCTTTGGGCTGATTTTGAAAAGTTGTTCACTGTTAAATGACCTGTTACTGAAATTTAGGGAGAAGAGCTAAGATTTTCTGGCACTAGGTAACGTTTAGGAAATAGTTAACTTTCTTTCTCAAACTCCTGGTGTTTGGATAATGCAATAACTAATTTCTGTGTTAATAAAAATCTTTTTGGCTTGGAATGGTGGTACCTAATATATAACAGATTTATTGTGCTCATTGAAGGTGACAGGACACGGTTACACACTAGAAAGGTGTTAAAATATAATAGTATTGAAAGTGGGGAGAAAAAAAAAAAAAACACAGACTTTTGAATAGTGTCAAACTTCTTTAGAAACAGCTTGTCCTTCATCAAAGTCTCTGTTTCCCTTTGCCACTTTTTGATGTATCATTTCTTGCTGTTAATTGCCAGTGAAAAGCATGCTGCCAGTGTTGGAAAATGTGCACTCTTTTTGAGTTTTAATTGCTTCTTACATATACTATCATATATACAGTACATAGTTTTTATAGTTTTTTTTTTTTTTTTTTTTAAATATACATTATTAATTTATTTTTCATCTTCTGCAGTAGGTTTGCTGCACTGGTGAGTATGTTACCACTTCTTGATTTTGCTGGTGGGAAGTCTTAGGAGACTGTTTATAGTTCTTGTGATCCAATATTCCTTGCAAAAATTTGGCTGTTTACCTGATGAATTGCATACATTCCTGGTCACTTCCTGTCATAGAAGAGTGATAGAGTTCACTTGCAAGAGAGAAGCAACACTATGTTTATCGATATAAAATTGTGATTCAACAAAGTTTAATAGTAAACAAAATAGTGGTTTAACAAGATTCAATGACAAGGTATACTTGGTTATTTACTGCATAGAGCATGGGGTCCAACATGCTTGTCCAGGAGACTCTTCTGTTCAGCCTTTGTACTATAAATAGTATATTGATAATTTATACACTTACAAATCCATTGTAAGGAAAGTGTTTCTATTCATTATGTATTAATTGTATGTTTTGGTGGTTGAGGTTGCTTTTCTTTTATCAAGTACCAAACTTTTATATACAATATTATTCTCAGCAATAGACATTGATTTGAGAGTTAGTAGAATCACAACTGGGTGAAGCATGAGACTAAAATTTCCTATTGCTATTAATGACCAGCCAAGAAAAGTTCCCCACCAATGATGTCCTCCATGTTTTTTCACTCTTTCCATAACATGGTTTATCTCTTCTGTATCACAATGAACGGTGATAAGACTTCCATATTCTTTTGTAAATTATGTGATAGCCTACATTTTAGAGACAGTGGACATTACTGTCATCGGATTCTGGAAATTACTTTTCTAGAAATGTTGAACAACAGTCTTGCTGTGAAGCAATTTTTTTTTTTTTTTTGATCACTGAAAAGCTGCCAAACTGGATGATAGCTAGTTTTTCTATTTTCACTTGGCAATTATGCTCACTTTGTGAAAATGTTATAGAAAATTCTGGGCAATGAAAAATAAAACCCAGTAGGTTTCATCTTATTAAATTTTTTATTTATATATATATTTTTTTTTTCAGGAGATTAGCTAGAAAAAGGGTAAGCTCTAACCGAGTTTGTTCTAAGATCAGAGTGTTCATGAAGTAACTTATGTAGCAATTAACTGCATTAATTAATGGCTGAATTACAAGAAGTGGCAGAATACTGATAACATCCATCTACTATTCATCTGTAAAACACCTATTCTGTAGAGCATACTTAGCCTGACGGGCTAAGTAAACTGAAATGATTTAATTTGGAGTGCATTGCAAAAATCTGTGTTTAGATATATATTTTCTTTTTGGATAAGATAAAAGCAGACAAATTGCAGTAGATTCTTCATTACATTGAAACACAAGATTAGGATGAATAATTATTTTCTTGTTGCAGGATATTTTCTCTCTTAGTCACGGTGCCTGTTTTCAGTAAATGGATTTAAGACCAACTGTTTAACGACTTTCCCTTCCCTGCTCTGCCCTGCCCTGCCCTGCCTCTCCCACACAAGCCCTGCAGTGGAAACCAAACCTGTTCTATTCTACTAGATTAGAAACATCCAAATGCACAAATGTATCATCTTACACAAATGTAATCATCAATGCACAAATGTATCATCTTACACAAATGTAAGATGGGTTTGCAAACTGAATGTGAGGTTCCTATATGCCACATTAATAGACGCCAAATTAATAGTTGCCTTTATGAAGTCATCAAACAAATATATAGAAATAAGTGATATGCACCAATATTTAATAGACACAAAGCTATGGTTTGTTTTAATTTAAAGCTAATTTAATTTAAAGCTAATTAAATGACTTGCATTCAGTGTTGTTAGGATGATGTAATTCTGGAAGAAAAAATATATTAATAATTCAGTATTTTCTTCTGTTATATACTTACTAATTTGTTTTCTATATTTGTGTATTTGTTAAAAGCTTCTAGAAACTAGAATCATTACTAAAAACTTTCAGAGCTTAAATCTCTTTTACAACAAATGTTTTCCCTAAAAAACAAACAAACAAACAAACAAACAACAACAACAACAACAAAAACAACAACTAAATCCGTGCAACTTTCTTTGATGCATTTAAGCCACCTGTAATAGATTCTTTTTATGCAGCTGGAGCATGACAAATCAGTTTCCAGGATTTCAATTTAGCTTTAGGATTTAATTTAGGACTTCAATTTAATCTTAGGATTACAATCAGAGTAGAAACTAGGCAAGATCAAGAGATCTAACACTCAGCCAATCATTCAGTGAGAAATCTCACACTGACATCAATGGCACATATCAATGTCAATTATCATTTCATATTTATATAATTTATCATAACAGTAATAGTACATTATACTAATAGAAGTACTGGGCTCAGATCCTGAAAACTGTTATGTGGCACAGATTTCTGATGCCTGGAGAGAGTCCACTGATCAAGTGACAGCTAAAAATAATCAGTATTAACATAAAAAGTCTTTGAGAGAGAGGCTGTGTATATGGAGACTGTATACAGAGTCTCCATGACTTCAACAAGAGGAGTTAGACAATGTGGAAGCATCTGGATAATATGATTGAAAGAGGTACCTAAGAAGCAACTTAGAATCTTATATACCATGTGTGTTATATTTAAAAACAAAAAAATATATATTTTTTTTCAAGAGTCCATAAAGGGACTGTTTTTAACACATACACTCCATGTAAAGTATGAAAGAGGATTTTCAACTTTGTATAGTAGAAACATTAGTCTAGTCAGTCCATTTTTTTTAATTAATATACATTTTCTACATACTTACATACAATAAAGCAATTACAATGCAATACTTCTCCTAGTATTTGCCACAGACATACAAACACCCAGCATAACAATGAGAATGGTAACTCACCCAAATTCCTAAGAAGGGAGGATGGTGTTCTCAGACTGTGTTTCAGTGTCCAGATGATTATAATGAGGATTAACAAACTAATCATTTTTTCAAAGCTATACTTCATTTTTATGACTGAGCCCTGTTCATAAAAATAACTAACCCAAATTACTTCCCAAACATCACATCTAATGAAGCTTTGTTCCCTACAAACATAAGTACATAAGTACTCTCACTACACTATGTCATTTTTATTAGACTGCTCTTTACAACCCCCTCTCTGTATGAAATGTACTTTTCTGTGGCCTCTAAACATGTCACAACAGACACGGGCCCATTCCCCATGTCCAGCTACCATACCATAGCTGTTTCTCCACTCTTTATCCTTCTTTGCACTTCTAGACACATAAGTGCCAGTCTTTGGAATCGCTGGTGTAAAACTACATTCCAACTGCCTGGCCTGGCAAATATACTTTTGTTGCCTAGGTACTGGCTGACAAATGAATGAAGATTGCAGATGAACTCACACTTTAGCTGTTCCTACAAAACAACATTATTTCTTTCTTTTGCAGTGGTGTCAATTTTCATTTGAGTTGTAGAGTAATAATCTCTCAAAGACTTCTACCTCTTTATTATCTGCTACTGTAATAGGATATTGAGTTCAATACATATTAGGATAAATCTGGCAGACAAACACACATTCTGTATGAAAATTCAAGTTGAAAATTTGTGTAAACAGCCAACTGAATAAGTCTAATGATTAGCTTTTTTAGGTTTCTTGAATCTCAGATCCTCCATTTAAAGGTTGATAAACTGACTAATCACTTACTCAAATACAAACAAAACTCCATTTTGTAATTGTTTATTCCTTTGAGTTACAATGAACAACTTGTGTTTTCCATGTCAAAATCAAAGTAATTCTATTTTGTCTTTAAAGATGAACAAAGACCATCTTAGACATAGCTATCTAATCACAACCTTTCATTCACTTCAATGTCTTTTATTTGATTTCAGTAACATGTTATTGATTGTCTTTAACCTCTTTGCACGTGAAATCTGCTCTACTGTGGAAGGCCAGTATATCATTTATGTTCCATTTTTAGTACAGTGCCTAGGTCTGTGTGACTTTCTGTACTAGGAATGTATTTTTCTTTTTCTTTAAGGGACTGCTGTAGCAAAATCTATTGGAATTTAGAAAAACTGTGGTATATATTGTTTGTACATCACTGGTGCATATTAATATTGCTGTTATAGTGAGATTTTTTTTCTGAAATTGTTATAAATATACGTTCAAATCTTTAATGCTTGATAATTATACTTCTAATTTCTTCCCTCTTTTTAAATTGTTGGATGAAACAGATTTATAGTATTACCTAACAGAGTCAGATTTGAGCTATTTTGAATGCAGGGACACATGATGGCAAAAGAAACCTTAGTTGCTGCTTCTTCCCATTTGTTCAAAGTTGATTGTTTCTGCTGTCCTGAAATGGGGGTGAGTGAATGGTGGTGGGAAAGAAACTGCTCCTGACATGGTTAGCTCAAGAACGTGTACAGCTGTAGGGGTCAAAATAGCATTTTGATCTACACCTAGATGGCTACAAAATAACAGCAGATTAAGGAACATCCAATTTAATATATTCACATCCCTGATATCCTGAGAAGCTACCTTCTATTTTTTTATAGCTTTCAAGTAATTACCACATGTTGCTCCATAAACAAAAATATATGCAGAGGAACAAGGAGACTGGTGATCTCTGCAGAGTCTAATTTTGAAATGATTTAGATCTTTCTTAGAACTTAATATATGTCAACAAGTAAAAGCTGGATTCCTTGTTAGTTGGTTATTTAGTCAAAATCAATTCTGTTAAATATGCACAATATGATACCAGTTGCCACAGAATGGCTCATATCTATACTATTAAATTCTCCTTTTAACAGAGTGGCTGCAAACGTGTTCTCTTTTACTATTGATTTCTAGCTTGTGCTAATACCTCAAGCACACTTGAACATTTAACTGCAAGGGTACAAGAAAATCTATCACAATAATGCCTTTTGATAATATAGAAAAAAATAAAAATAAAGTTTTTCATTACTTGAGACAAATCCCTATTACTGCTTAAGTTATTAGTATAGATGCAGTGCATTAGCCAGGCCAGTTAATTAATTAATTATTTATTAATGCAATTAGCATTCAAAAATCTGAGCCAGTCAGATTTTTGAAGAGCAGACATCTCTAAACAATCGTACATAACTCTCCAAAAAGAACAGATTTCCCACCATATCCTCTCCTGCAGCTTGTGCAGCTCTCTGATTTCATGCTTTTTTAATTTATTTTTTCTATCTGAAGAGAGCTATGGCCAACCATCCTGTACACAGCATTCCAACCACAGTCACAGAGCAGTGTTTGACTGCTTTGGCTGGGTCACATGAAACAGACTTTTGGAGTTAATTCTCTATTATATGACAGTTAACATCTCCTTTGCTACATTTTCCATGGTCTAAACCTAGTTGCTGCCTTAGAACAGTGATAAAATGTAAACTTCTCTTGTTATTATTTTTAGCAAAACACTTCACCATGAAGCTAGAAGTTTCCTCCATTCCTTTAAGGATCTGTGGGGAGGATACAAGTCATATTATTTTCTGCACATTTGAATCTAGTATGAAATAAGCAGCGAATACTGAATAATACATATTGAGAAAAAACAAACAAACAAACGTTTTGAATATAAATGCATTAAAAATATGTTTTGCATCCCACTTGTAAACATGTTTACTAGTAGTCCTGATCCTTTGAACACTTGCAGGTTATGAGGAATCTGATCCTACTGCACACAGCATATTGATTTAATTCTCTTCTGTTTAAGCAAAAAAACAAACCAGCCTATGGATATACAACAGATTTTATCTGTTTTATTCAGGAGCCCCTCAGACACCTGTCATGGGAATATTCCCCACAGGAAACCCGACAAGAGAAAAGCCCACATGAATTAGTCAATCAGCTCCAGTGATTCACATCTATATCAGCTCTCAACACAACTGACTTTTTTTTTTCAAAGAGTGATATTGCACGCAAATTAGTTCATAGCTTTGCTTATTTTGTGCTTCCAAGACTATAGCAATATACACAGTGTTACCACTTCTGGTACAGAACTTCAGAGTTTCACTTAATGGTCTTTTATTCTTCAGTTATTCCCCAGTGTTGAAACTCCTTTGAGCTTTCTCATTCCTTCATAGCTCTTATAAATGCCTTTATTTTTTCATGTGAGATGACTTTTCATCTCATAAGGGAGTAACATCATAATGTTACTCATTATGATTATGTTCACATCATAAGGGAGTAACAATAAAGCACACAGTATAAGTGAACCTAGCTAGAAAAGTAAGAAAAGCCTTTTCACAAACCATAAAGAAAATATTTTGATCCTTTTATCCCTTCATGGAGAGTTTTAATATCATCAAAAAGAAGGGACCAAGACCAACTTCTCAAATAGGGAGTTGTGAGTTCATAGATCGTTATGGATTTATACATTTTAGATGTCATTGATGTAATTGTTGCTCTGATCCACTATTTTCAGTAAAGTTTTTACCAGACAACACCAGGAGTGGGGTTTGGAGCAAAGGTTGTAAACTACCTGTGATGTCAAACTGTCTTGATGAAGAATTTTCAGCCCACTTTCTTGAAGAAATGGGATGTATGCATTCAGAGTCTCTCCATCTGTATATACCTGTAAGTATCTCCCAATAAGCTTAGAACCTGTTGATCATTTCAATTAAATTTGGCTAAGAGAAGTTGCCAATGGCATCATATTACTATTAAACCAGTTAAAATTGGTAACTGAATATAGAAACACTAGTGAGGGAAAAGCAGTTGCAATTGCTAGGACCTGAGGGAATGGCATGAAGCTGTGACAGGGAAAGTTCAAGTTGGGTTTCAGGAAAAGATTCTTCACTGAGAGGGTAGCTGAGGACTGGAACAGGTTTCCCGGGGATGTTTTTGGGGTGTCCTCTGTGGAGTTGGGAGCTGAATTTGATGCATTGCTTTTTATTTATATTTATTTATTTTTTTCTCTTCCTTTCCATTGAATGTAAGAAGAAATGAGGAAATGAGAGGGAGCTTTGTGCAAGAGAGATGATAAAGAGTTTTAGGCACATCATAGGGATTGGGGACACTAGGAGAAATGAATGATTAGGGAATATATAACAATATTTCATTAAAAGAAAAAAAAAAAGAATTTAATGATCTCTGTTTTTCATGCAACTTCCCTTTAGTAACCATATCATAAAAATAGTATCTGCAAATGAGAATATAGCAATGACAAGAGAGAGGTGTTAATGCAAAGTCCATAGTTCAAATGCCTTTGAATGTAGAAAAATTGAGAAAAATTTCAAGCAGCTCACATTGTAGGCCCTGCTGGCAGGAAGTGTGGGTGTCAAAGACTTGGTTGAGGCAGACTGACAAGGGGGTCCATCACTGAAACATAACATCTTGAGAGCGGTATCTGTGATAAATAGTTTGCATTTCCTGATATCCACTGAGTTCCAAACTCAGAAAAAAAAAAGGAGCTGTTTTCTCACCCAGGGACAAAATGCTGCAATTAAGATGTTTAGATTCCTTTTCTTTTGACAGGCAGCATCTTCAGGCTGCCAGTGCATTCAGTCTTCAATCTGAGAATGAAAAAACACAGCCTGACACAGCAACCTTGAAAGATTGTTTACCCTGTACTGGAGTTTTTACTTGGGTGCAATCCAGACTAAAAGTTTTCATTTGTTTACTTTATTTATTTATTTATTTATTTTTGAGTGTTTCTAATGTTTGAAGAACTATTTCTTCCTTAATTTGCTGTAAGAGAACATAAAGCCTGGAGGGAAAAAGATAAGCTTATGAAATGTGCTTTTTTTTTTTTTTTTTTTCTTTCTTTTTTTTTTTTTTTTTTTTTTTTTTTTTTTTTTTCAGAACATTGTTTTAATCACAGAATCACAGAATTTCTAGGTTGGAAGAGACCTCAAGATCATCGAGTCCAACCTCTGACCTAACACTTACAGTGCCCACTAAACTATATCCCTAAGCTCTACATCTAAACGTCTTTTAAAGACTTCCAGGGATGGTGACTCCACCACTTCCCTGGGCAGCCAGTTCCAATGTCTAACAACCCTTTCGGTAAAGAAGTTCTTCCTAAGATCCAACCTAAAACTCCCCTGGCACAACTTAAGCCCATTCCCCCTCATCCTGTCACGAGGCACATGGGAGAACAGGCCAACCCCCACCTCTCTACAGCCTCCTTTAAGGTATCTGTATAGAGCAATAAGGTCACCCCTGAACCTCCTTTTCTCCAGGCTGAACAAGCCCAGCTCCCTCAGCCGCTCCTCATAGGACTGGCTGAGGGAGAACTCATGAGAACTATTGAAATTGAATCCAAACCATGCTTAGACCTTAATTCACCCTGAAGCCAAAACCTAATCTGCTACTTGTTGCCATTCATTTCACATAGCTGTAGTCAAAGAACTTAAATGGCTGGCTAAACTGGCTAACACCTTTGCTTTGAAGTAGTAGTAAGGCAGCAAATAATAATTGTGAATATGCTACCACTGCATATATGAGAGCTAGCATGGATGGATAAAGGGACAGGCAGAGAAATAAATTAGCTATTATCAAAATAACTAGTGAACAGGGGAATCTATGAAAAAATATATATTAGTAGAGATTTTATATTGTTGGGCATATGTCAGTGTAATAACCATACTTATTTATTTTTAAGCGTAAATAGAATAAAAAAAATGCTGTATTTATGTAGCAGATTCTCTCTGTGCAAGTAGGCATGTAAGTAAAACATAAACATGCATCAGCATATATATAATAAATACAGGCAGAATTTCCTTCCAGTCATCTGCATTGCAGATATCCTATCTACATTGAAGAACTGTGTGCAATATTCTTTAGTCATTTTAAGTAAAGAGCAGTCTGACAAATTTTGCATTAGAGTTCCACAATTTATATGATGAGAGTATTTCTCCAAGATGTATATAGTGACAGTTGACAGTTGTTTGCTGTGTAGGCATCCTGTTTTTTTTTTTTTTATTATTATTATTTTTTATTTTTCATTATTATTTATTTATTTATTTATTTTTATACAGCTTTCCTGTTTTCTCTATTTATTTATTCATTTGTTTATTCATTCCTTAATTATAACATTTATAATGTGGGCATTTGTAAACGGAAAATTTCAGGATTTGGTCATTAAAATAAACATCACTGAAGAATTTCTGCTCCTTTTAAATAAAAGAAAGAGATCTGCCTTGTACCTCAGTGATGATTTACGCTATATCTGAAGGAGTTTGCAGGATCATGACCTTAATGCCCTGTAGCACTGACCCACTGACCTTTCCCCTGTAGCACTTTTCAGAGCTAAAAGAATATATATATATTTTTGAATGTCAATAATAGAGCATTATAATTTCTTATATTATTGAGGATTAATAACATTGATCTATATAGCAGTATTTCAAGTATATAAAGGAATAAGTACACATTAACATGTTCATGAACAAACAAGGATATCTTAATGTCAATTGATTTCTGGGAAAGTTAATAGATTAGTTAAATGGGAAGTAGTTAAGTGGGATATTGGCAGTACCCTTGTGAATAGCTAAAGTTAACGATGCCTCTGACTTTGTACCAATAACAACAAATCTTACTGGAAGCAGAAGATTTGACACTTAATATTTTGACTTCATGAATCGACAGGCAAATAATACTTTTTCCTTCAAAGCAATACTACAATAAAATCCAGTGTAATGCAAGATGAAGGTCTCAATTTTCGGAGAGCTTCAGGATATTGGTCTGAATCCTTATTGTTTTAAAGTAACTTTGGAGTTTCTACAAAGTTACAGCTTTTAGTACAGAATGAATGCAGGAGTACATATGCTACTCATCTCATACAAACCTTCTTTTTATTTGTTTTGATGTTTTTAAGTTCTTAAAAGACAATATATTCCGTGAGTGTATGATAAGAATAACTGTTTTGGCATGGATGTCAAGCTTATTGTTTACATGTGTCAATAATGTATTGCAATTACATCAATCATTGCCCTGCCTGAAAATTGAAAACAGATATATATATATGTTTCGCAGTATGCTAGTTGTTTTCATTGTTTGTTTGTTTGTTTGTTTGTTTGTTTTTCAAATGTGAATCTCTTGAATGTGTACTCTATCTTTTACTTGCATTTTGATTTAATGTTAAGACATGAAACTGTCAATTTCTGTTGCCCATACTTTAAAAGTTGTTTGCTACAAGGAGTTGCTCAACATGAATTTATTTGTGTGGAAACTAGCATTAAAGATTGACATTGCTACTCCTCACATGATGTTTTAAAATCCCATTTAATATGCTGTTCTTAATATACACTTTTCATGAGAAAAAAATAAAATTACAAGTTTAATATGGGATGTAGTGAAGATAAAATTCTTGTGTTCATGACAAGGGAAGATTGTTCCGGGTAGAAGAAACAATTACAGAAATATGGATATACAGTAAACAATAATTGAGAAAATCCAATGTTTCATATGGTTTATAGTTTAATGTTTAGTGGCTATTTTGCCTCAATCTTCACCGATAAGACTTCTAGCCACATGGCCCAGGCCCCAGAAGACAAAGACAGGGACTGGAAGAATTATGACTTGCTCAGTGGAGGAGAAGATCAGGTTTGAGAACATCTAAGGAACCTGAACGTGCACAAGTCTGTGGGACCTGATGAGATACATATGTGGGTCCTGAAGGAACTGGCAGATGAAGTTGCTAAACCACTGTCCATTATACTTCAGAAGCTGTGGCAGTCAGGTGAAGTTCCCATTGACAGGAAGAGGGGAAACATAACCCCAATTTAAAAAAAAAGAAAGAAAAAAGAAGTGGTGTTCTTCAGAGATCAGTATTCGGACCAGCACTGTTTAAAATCTTTGTTGGTGATACAGACAGTAAAATTGAGTGCACCCTCAGCATGTTTGCTGATGACACCAAGCTGTGTGATGTGGTCAACACACTGGAGGGAAGGAATGCCATCCAGAGGGACCTGGACAAGTATGAGAAGTGGGCCTGTGTGAACCTAAAGAGGTTCAACAGGGCCAAGTACAAGGTCCTGCATGTGGGCTGCGGCAGTCTGAAACACAAATACAGTCTGTGGAAAATGGATTGAGAACAACCCTGAGGAGAAGGACCTCAGGGTGGTGGTTGATAAGCTAGAAATGTGTGCTTGCAGCTCATAAAGGCAACCGTATCCTGGGCTGCATCAAAATAAGCATGGTTGAGGAAAGTGATTCTCCCCTTCTTCTTTGCTGTCATAAGAAAACACCTGGAGCGCTGTTTTCAGCTCTGGGGCCCCCAGCACAAGAAAGACATGGAAGTATTACAGCAAGTTCAGAGGAGGGTTACAAAGATGATCAAGGGGCTGGAGCACCTCTCCTATGAAGATAGGCTGAGGGATTTTAGGTTGTTCATCCTGGAGAAGAGATGGCTCTGGGGAGACCTTATAGCAGTCTTCCAGTACCTAAAGGGTACCTATTGGAAAGTTGGGGAGAGTCTCTTTGTAAGGAAATAGGACATGGGGTAATGGCTTTAAGCTAAAAGAACATAGGTTTAGATAAGATATGAGGAAGAAATTCTTCAGAGAGTGGTGAGGCACTGACATAGGTTGTCCAGAGAAGCTGTGGATGCCCCATCCCTGGAGGTGTTCAAGGCCAGGTTGGATGGGGCCTTGAGCAACCCGGTCTAGTGGGAGGTGTCCCTGCCAATGGACAAAGGGGGGTTAGATTTAGATGATCTTTAAGGTCCCTTCCAACTCAAACCATTCTGTAATTCTATGATACTATATCTTAAAAAGAAAATACTCCTTCCTTCCTGTCTAGGAGAATAGTATAGGATAAAATCAGAAAGAGGTAGCCTGCTCTTAAAAGCACATATAAATAACACAAAGTTATATATATAAATATATATATATGTACACACACACACATTATTATTATTATTATTTTTTACTTTTAAGGGATTTGCCTTAAAATCTCTTCTCTCCATGTAGGCTAAAGGAGAGCATACTAAAGATGAATGCTTATCTTGCTCCCTTGAATTGGTTAAAAGTGTGTAAAGACCGCGTGAGAGAAGTTGGAGCCAACTTTGTTAAATCTATAAATTTTGTTTTGTTCTGTTCTGTTTTGTTTTGTTTTACCAACAAGTTTCAACATCTTAGCTACTGCCTCCATTTCATCCCTGAATTTGCATCTACCATTATTTACTTCCTTTTTGCTCTTTGAATATAGTGTAAGATTTAGATAGCAAGAATGAAAAATAAGAGCTGAACTTTCTGAGAAACAGTATTTTATCATAATTACCACATGATCTTCTGATTAAGTTATAAAGCACCTTTCCTTCAGGACCCACATATAAATGGGAAGTGTGTATACATGTATATATATATTTCAAAGAATTTTAAAGAATTTTCATTTTTCATATTAAGAAACAAGGGTATAAAAATCAGGAATCAATATCAGAATGTTAGAACTAGCAGTGTAATGACAAATTTTATTTCAGGACAGGATATGGAAAAATATCAGTAGCTTAGATTCTTCATCTGGTGAAGTCTTGTTGATGATTAAGTGAACTACAAAACCTTATGGGTTTTTAAGAACACCGGTAATTCCAATTTATTCTTCAATAGAAACAATTACAATGATGTTTGAATAAGTGTAGATGGTTCAAGTCATCAAGAATCATCAGTTAAAGAATTGTCAAAAAACATCAAGATCAACAAGAATCATCAGTTAAAAATTATAACTAGCTAATGTCTATTCAGGGCCTGTTTGTATTATCTACTTCCTTTTCATTCAGCTTCATTTCATTGGTTCATTTGCCATATAAATCAGAAAGAATTCTTCCTTCACTGTCTTTTATTTTACAGTTCTCTTCAAGGTTGTTTTGTACTTCAGCCTTTTTCCAAATATAAAGTTACTGTCCTTAGCTAGTTGTGAGTGTTCTCTGAAGACTGTATAGCACCTGAGGCAGCAAGACAGAATTCATCTGACAAGGGAAATATTCAGTAGATGATGTAGGTTAATGTTCTAAATGTTCTAAACATTTAGGAGGAACAACAACAACAAAGGGCAGCAGTTCCCACTCTTGTGCATCTGTACAAGTCACATTCAGCTGCAGTAGCAGCTACCTCATGCTTCTGAGCTGCAGGCAAAGTATTTTTTTCTCCTTCATCTTGCATTTGTACTGTCTTGTAACTAAACTAGTTAGACTTGATTGGCAACCACCTTACTGGGTAAAAACTTACACTTAATTTAGATTTGTTGCAGTCCGGGCTAGGCATAGATTGTCCCAGAGCTTTTTTTCTTCTGAAAAAGGCAGACAAAGTCAAAATTGTAGCTTCAAAATATTTTTATAAAAATATCCGTGGACCTGTTTGATATTAAGAAGGAAGTGCTGGATGCTGGCTTGTGGCAGTGTTCAAGGAGATTCACTCTGAATGACCATGGAAAACTCAATCCCAATTAGAAAAGGATTGAACTACATTACCACTATTTCTTCAGTAATGAAATCATTAGTGATAGCTGCTTTTGCTCTCCTTCAGCTTCCAGCTCAGCAGCAGCAGGAACAGCACAGCATGAGAATGGGGATAAATAAATAAATAAATAAACACTTTGTTTTGTCTTCAACAAAAGAAAACAGCAAGTAAACAATACCAAAACTAAGCAAATAAATGAAGTATAAAGCCCGCTGAGTAAGGCAAAATGATAAATAAAATACACAAGAAAAACAAAAACAAATCAAAAGCTTTTAAGAAACTCAGTTATCATGGGAGCATTTTTTTTAGAGTACAGCACAGCAGAAAAATAAGTTTCAGACATATGTCTGGAACTAGTTGATGAACAGGGCCTTTCTTCAGGAGCCACAGACACACAAGTCTTGTAGAGATCTTCTACTCATTTCCTTTGGTGTTTACATGCATTTTTTTACCACAATAAAAGCTGGTCATGAATATTTAATACAAAATAAAGCTACAGGTAAAACAAGAGAAGCTCACATAAGGACTGCCAATAAACTCAGCTAAGGTTAGTCTGCTGACTGAAGCACTTAATGTGAGATGAGGGCAAAGCTGAGCTGGATGCTGACTTGATGACCTTGGCTAGTTCTCCCCCAACAAATACAACTCTGGACAGTCTGTAAGACAGAGAAAACCATATATACCTATCAATTCTATAAATACCTGTTACTGTTGATTATCTTCCTTGTGCTGGAGGAGTTGATGAGAAGTCACAGAGCTTTGAGTTACAGCTAGGAAAGCAGAAACAGAGGAAGGAACCTGAGGAGTATATCAGCACTGTTACCTTTATAAGTACACATGTATGGATGCTTGTATTTCCCAGACCTCAGGAGATCATGTTAGCTACCATTCTCCTTTTTAATAAATAGTGCTTCTTGACTTTACTTTGGCAAAAACACCTAAACATACAATTAAAATTTTATAAAGTCTTTGATTTTCTTCTTTTTTGAAATTTACAAACTCCAGCTAGGACTCCTTGTAGACATATTTTAGAAGTTCACAATGAGCATTGCACTCAGACATATCTCATTGCATTCAGACATACCTCATGAATATGGTTATACAACAGGTAAACTGCAGAGATATTGATGTTGCTTTGCCTATGGAAAAGCAGCAAGGTGAAGCTACATAGACCTGAGAAACACTGATATGATACTGAATGGCTTTCTCTCTCATCACAGTCAGTATGCATGATTCTCCAAAATGCACAATTCTCAAAAACATGTTCTACAATTATTAATGTGCATGTTATCAAGAAAATATTTTCATCTTCACAAAATAAACAGGTGTATTTGTAAGAATAATTGTAACTTCTGACACCAGTACAAATATATGCCTGTCTCCTTCGATGTTTCTATTGCCCTATGCTTCCAGTGGGACAAAGATCTAAGAAATCTTCTAAAGATTTTGCAGCTTGGTTCTTAATATTACTAATTTTAATGTTTTCTTTTTCATCAGCAGTAAAATTACAGAGAAAATATCTCTTAATGCAGATAATTTTACAGTTCAAAATGCTAATCCATTACCAGTTTCACTCATTTTGTTCAGAGGAACATTCTCAGTTACTTTATACAACCAGACAAAGGACAAATGGTGGTTGGATAATGACTACAAAATCAGCGGTTCTTGTATTTAAGTGAAATGTGTTTAATGTAAATACACATCAAAAGTAAAGAGGTCTTTACAATCTTCCATATATATTTTACTGAATTAAATGATTCTTAGATGATATGCAAGCAACTACCTGGAGACTTCTTTCTGACATTAATATTAACATGACATTCTTCAGAAAAAACAAAACAAACAAGCAAACAAACAAAAACAAACAACCAAACAACAACAACAACAAAACATACACATAGGTAGTAGCTCTTGCAAAATGTTAAGTTTTAACAAATTTTATCAAATCCTATTGGAACTGTCATCATTACTTGTGATGGATCTAGTTATGATTTCTAAATGCAGGACAATCAATAGAGCTTTTATCTTCTGTCTCAACTCTTGTCCTAAAGCAAAACACTGGGATGTATGAGACAAAATCAGTTTACTGAAGCCATCTTGAAATGGACACATCCTTTTGGAGAGAGACCATATGGTCTAGTCACCAAATTTCTTGTAACATTGAATTGCTTGAGAGTTTTTAAAGCACCTATATGTGAAATTTTACTGCCATCTGTTATAAAACATTCTTCAAAAGTCACAAGGGATATTTGAGAAAATACATCTTTCTAAAGTGTCCTTTTCAGCATAGCCAAAGGACTGTGAACAGCTTCTTTAGGATGAGGAGTTTTCTTCTCTGTAACTTTTATTCTGAAGGGTATAGAAGAGACACAATATGCTGACAAAGACTGAATGTTATTCCAAGATTTCATTATATGTATATCAGTCAGTTATTTAAAAATTATTTCCTATTTCACTCAAACACTGGAGTTTTGGAGAGAGTATAAGAAATACTGTAAGATGAGTAGGGCAAGAAGTTTGTAACTGTGAGAAAGAATGTAAAAAACATATTGAGGCTGAATTTTGTAAACAAGGAAATATTTTTGCTTTCCACAGAAAGAAACTGAATTAAAGCCATAAAGCCTATTTTATTGTTGTTGTTGTTGTAGAATTAGGAGGAAATCACAAGAAATTCAACAGCAAAGTGCTAAAGCTACTGATTGTTTTCAGTTATTAAGATCTAGATTCATGCATTTCTGCACTAAACTACTGCACTTTAAACATAGTGCAGTAAAACTGCAGTAAGTTTAAAGAAAGTTTAGACATTTACCTTAATGCCAGCCAAGGTGATTCAGTCACCGCCTGGGACAATTATCTGTAAAAAAAAATCATGAAGCTTTAAAGCCCAGAAGAGCTGAAAATGAAAGATTTGCTGTGATTAACTCTATTTTTTTTAAGAAAGCTGTCATTCCCCAAATGAATATTTTTCAGTCTTGTCACTGTGTGAATAATACTTGTGCAGACTGAGAACCTTAATTATTTTTTGTGTAATCCTATAGCCTTTTTGTGACACAACATTGTGCTGAACTCAGTTTCTGAGTGAACTTCACTGCTGTCCTTAACATCTCCCAAAATTTTTTTCAAGGCTGAGAATGTTCATCAACAAGTTAACATGATTTTCTCTTTCTCATATGAGGCCCTGGATTTCAAAACCTATATATATTACATAAATATCTCAACAAATTTGACTTAAGCACAAACCATATCTTCCTCTGTAGAGCCAGGACAACCTCTGTTGAAGATATAATTCAAAGTATGTGGAAAGAAAAGTACGTCAGGAACAACTGGATCCATGATCAATGACTTAAATGGAGATGGGTTTCCTATTGATGTGCAGCTCATTGTTTATGGAATTCAGTGTCTTAGAACTGATGTGCATCAAATAATCTTTCCCTGTTCTTTCCTCTATAAATTCAGTTTCTTCTGTTCCTGTTTCAGAATGTATTATCTACTAGATAACAAAGAGTGTATCTATCCTGTTACCTGTCCATCAAGTGACATTACAAAAGACGAGTATTTTCTTTATTTGCAAATCAATTTTCAGGGAATTTTTAGAAATTTAGTAATCTTTGAGTTCTCTATTTCCAACAACTATGTCTGAAATTGACCAAATGGAAGCCTAAAAGAGAGAGCAAGGGAATAATACACACTCTCATGCACATGCATGTAAGTGGAGGTATCTTCTTCCCAGTTTGAAAATCTTTGATTTCATTGCTAAAATAATAATAATAAAAAAAGACTGTATTCCTGTCTGCCTTATCAGTATCTTACATATGGAGAACCTCTAGATTCTAAAACATAAAATGTTTTATCTTCATCTATATTTTCCTTGTCAGACGTTACCTTCTAAAAATTTCTTATGTTAAATAATTTAGAAACTTTTTTTTATAATCTCAGTTTTGACAAAGCAAAGTTTCTAACATGCTACAGAAACCCACTTGTAAAATTGTCTTTGCCTAGCATTTCAATATCTTTTAAAATTTTCTTTAAATTTTAAAAGTGTCCTAACATGAAATGGTTTAATGCAGATTTAAAATCTTCATATATCAACACTCATATTATTGTTTCTCCTCTGTTTGAATGTGACAGATTGCATAGGTAGTTTGATATTGGCCTTGCTTGTCATTTCCAACTGGCAACAGGCCAATCTTGTTCAGTAATTTAAACTTCCGTAAAGATACAAAGGATGGTGGTGCCCATATAACCTTTTTTAAGCTCAATATTAGAATTTAATTTAAGCTTAATTTATTCAATAAATAAATGAATAAACTGAATAAATCTATGCCTTGCTGATTAAAGAGTGACATGCTAGGCTTTAGCTAACTACCACCAATACATAAGTACTGCAATCTATCAAGTCTCTTACACTTCTTACATTACATACCTGTAATATAATCACTGTATGTCTGGCACAAGTATCCTTTGTTTAGATCTTGTAAATATGATTTTGAAAAGAGGTATCGTGAAGTGCTACTTGCAGATCCAGTAAGTTTCATTTGAGATCCATGCATCATATTCTCTATGCAGTCCTAATGACATTACCACTGTTCAACATTTAGCTAAATACAGTATATATGCTTGCTTTTGTGTTATGAGTTTACAATCAAATACCTCTAAACTTTTGCATTACAGGTCTTCTTCTCTCCTTTTGTTTAGGTTTGTTTGTGCACATGGAAAAATCACAGAATCACAGAATTTCTAGGTTGGAAGAGACCTCAAGATCATCGAGTCCAACCTCTGACCTAACACTTACAGTGCCCACTAAACCATATCCCTAAGCTCTACATCTAAACGTCTTTTAAAGACTTCCAGGGATGGTGACTCCACCACTTCCCTGGGCAGTCTGTTCCAATGTCTAACAACCCTTTCGGTAAAGAAGTTCTTCCTAAGATCCAACCTAAAACTCCCCTGGCGCAACTTAAGCCCATTCCCCCTCATCCTGTCACGAGGCACGTGGGAGAACAGGCCAACCCCCACCTCTCTACAGCCTCCTTTAAGGTATCTGTATAGAGCAATAAGGTCACCCCTGAACCTCCTTTTCTCCAGGCTGAACAAGCCCAGCTCCCTCAGCCGCTCCTTGTAGGACTTGTTCTCCAGACCCCTCACCAGCTTCGTCACCTTTCTCTGGACCCGCTCAAGCACCTCGATGTCCTTCTTGTAGCTAGGGGCCCAAAACTGAACACAGTACTCGAGGTGCGGCCTCACCAGAGCTGAGTACAGGGGGACAATCACCTCCCTAGCCCTGCTGGTCACACTGTTTCTTATGCGAGCCAGGATGCTGTTGGCCTTCTTGGCCACCTGAGCACACTGCTGGCTCATATTCAGCTGACTATCAACCATCACTCCCAGGTCCTTCTCTGCCTGGCAGCTCTCCAACCACTCATCTCCCAGTCAGTAGCTCTGCTTGGGGTTATTGCGCCCCAGGTGCAGGACCCAGCATTTGACCTTGTTGAACTTCATGCAGTTGACCTCAGCCCATGGGTCCATCCTGTCCAGATCCTCCTGCAGAGCCTTCCTGCCCTCGAGCAGATCGACACACACACCTAACTTGGTGTCATCTGCAAACTTACTGAGAGTGCACTCAATGCCCTCATCCAGATCATCGATGAAGATATTAAAGAGGACCGGCCCCAGCACCGAGCCCTAGGGAATGCCACTAGTGACTGGCCTCCAACTGGACTTGACTCCATTCACCACAACTCCTTGGGCCCAGCTATCCAGCCAGTTTCTAACCCAACAAAGTGTGCGCCAGTCCAAGCCAAGAGCAGCCAGTTTCTTGAGGAGAATGCTGTGGGAGACGGTGTCAAAAGCCTTGCTGAAGTCAAGGTAGACCACCTTACAGTAGTCTGTAAAGCTTTTTTCTACATTTCTTCCTCACAGACTGAACAGCATTCTAAGGAGACTGCATTGCTAACAAAATCTGTAAAAGCTACTCATTAACAAGGCACCTGTAAAACTGGTGGTAAAGAGGATGATATATATTTTTCCCTTGACACTATCACTTCTCAAATAGATAAAAGCAAGAAAGTGCACCTTTAATTGCACCTTTAATTGGTGCTGTGAATTACCATGTAAAATAAGAAATATCACCTCTACATGAAGGTTCAGTTTTTAAAAAATAATTTTATATATATATATATATATATATATTTTAATAAGAGTTATCTACAGATACAACAAAAACAGTATCCCAAAGCCCACTGTTATATAAATCCTTCAGTGTTCAACAAAGCTTTCTGCACTTTAGGAAAATTGGTGAGTGCAATAAAACGTTCTCTATCAATCTGTGTCATAGCACATTGCTTGTTGCCTTGACTATAGTATATAAGCCAGCCAGAAGGCTTTTTTTCTTTTTCTTTTTTTTTTTTTTTCTGCCTTAGAAAGATAACGGCAGTGATCCAGACTGTATTGCAACCGTCAGAAGTTCAAATAACTTAGTAGATGTCACCTACCATGTTTTGGGAGGAGAAAGCGAATCCTTTTTAACCTTCTATGCTTTCCATGGCAATTTGCAAGATTTTAAAACTATCCAGAGACATATGTACATGACAATTTTTCATTGGCTATTGTACATGTATATTCCTGCTATCACAGATGTGATCCACATGCATAATTTTACTTGTGATAATATAGTTGTACCTGCAATCATTACAGTTATGTTTGTAGTTTAGATTTATTTATTTATTTTTCTAACGTTCCTATGTGTTGTCAAATACAAAACTGTACTTCCAGATGTTTAAATAGTCCTAGAAGATAGCAAGCTTATTCATGCAATGACTTAGACTAACATTAATTTTCACTTGGGATTCAGTGGATTCACTGCATTAGGATGGGAGGAATAAGGCAAGTCATAATAATGCAGCTGGTATTTCAAGATTTGTGATAAATACCTTTTTTGATGAAAGTAAAGGAAAAGCAAAATTATTTACATATAAGTTTCACACAACCCCCCTGTAAAATAGTTGCTACACTGATTGTTATCACAAACACTGTTCACGTTGTCACTTGATAGAATTTGATTTAGTAGGCTATGTCACACAGCAGGAACATTACTGATGTGAGCTCTGACTGGGTGCATCCATAAAAAGCTCAAGGAAGTTTAAAAAAGGCAAATTATTGCTTATAAAAGAATCACATGAATTAAATGGAAAATATATACTTTCTATATCTACAGAAGTTGTTTTGATTACAGTTGAGAAAATTAAATTATGATCTATTAAAGCTATTTTTTGGAGTTCATACTTTAGTATGAAAAAGAATAACTTTAAAATCAGAAAGCTTTAAAATAAGTATTTCTAATTACAATATCTTATATCACACATCATCTTGATTAAGTAAAGTAGGAGAGGAAAAGGCTAACAGAATATACATCCCCAGAAAGTAGTTAAGAGGTTTTGCATTCTAGGTAGTGTTTACCAAAGCATTTTTGGAAATCTGCCTGCAGTATGTGATTGTGACATAATGTGATATTTAATCATAAGACAACTTTAGAGATAGGTACACTGTACCTCTGGAGTTTCATAGATGGGTGACCTCCTCATTGCCATTCAGAATATCTGTTGCACATGGAAAACAGAACTCAGAAATCATACAGCATCAGACCCCAAGCTCCCTAGAAATCTAAAGATGGATGACTTCTTCAGACTGATGTAGATCAATAATGTTTTTGAACCATATGAGTGACTTCACTGGTAACCTATGGACATACACAAAGATAATAATTTCATCAAGGTCAGCTGACTACTTGTGAATTTGCTGAACTGGGTGGAGTCCTAAAAAGTTGTATCCCAGCAATATATTGACAAAGTATGGCAGATAATGTTTCTTGTAACAGCTTTTTATTTATTTATTATTTTTCATTGTTTCTAAGGAAATCCGTTCTGTTTACTCTTCTGCTTACTTGTCATCTAGTGCCTGACAAGGCACTTAGAACACTACATAAACACTACAGAGGCTTAGTTAAATACAGTTCTTCCCTTTGCTCTGAGTGATAGAAATCCCAAACAGATTGATTATAGTTTTCAATTAACTTGAAAGCCATTCTGTCGACAGCAGTCTGAGAGGCCTCTTTGCTCCTCAGGCAAGAAAGTATGAACAAAGCATAACAACATTTTTCCCACCAGTTGCTGATGAATTGCATGTCTTAGAGCTTTAACAGACACAGAAAAACCTTTTGCAAAAGCCAAGGCCCATTCTTCATTTACAGGCTATGCTGACACAGTTTGGAATGAGAAATAAAACTAGGAATGCAGTAACATTAAATCTATACTTACAGCCTGTCACGAGGCCAACTATGTTGTATATATAAACATCTATCTGTATTTATATATGCACGCTTTATGAAGCTGCATGCAGTGGAAATATTAATGTACATGGATGTTTTATTTTAAAATATGAAAATTTTAATGTATTGTTTTCAGTTATGAATCTTTAACTAAAGATAATTTAAGCAGAATCAAATCATGAGAATGAATATGAATTCATCTCAGTAAACATGTTTCTAGAAGCATGGAACGAGTCAGACAGGGCTTTGAGAAACCTGGTCTAGTGGGAGGTGTCCCTGCCCATGACAGGGGTGTGGGAGCTAGATGATCCTTAAGGTCCCTTCCAACCCAAATCATTCCATCATATTATAACTTAACATGTTCGGGAAACCAGGTAGGGTTCTTGTGCATGGCTCACTTTTTACTGGTTAGTACTTGTACTAGTGGACTTTTCAAGACTGAATCTAGTTTTTCTCAGGCAAATATGAGCACATTTAAAGCTTAAATTTTAAATTGAATTTTATATTAACATATTTTACAAGGAAATCTCTCAATCAGCTCATTTGAACTTTTTTCTTGTCACTATACATTCCAGTTATCTTCTATGTCATCTTGTCAGACTGCAAGTACTTTTCCCACTGTACCCTTCAAAATGTCTGATAGCAATTAAAAAAAAAAGCTGTTAAAATGGATTTTTTTTTTAAGTTTCTGTAATTAACACATTTTAAATCACTAGTGGGAAGTTAAGTAGGCTTTGTTTGCATCGCGCTCTATAACCTATGCAGAGAGAGGAACAAGAATGAAAGTGGTTCTCATCTATAAAATGCTTTTAATTCTTGACACTTAGCTTGCTTTAAACTTACTTCTTAACATCATTATCTTTGAATATTTATTGGTCACTTCTATTTTGGTTCAGTGGGATTAAAGTATATTTTATAAGACAATAAATATTAGAAAACATTATGTTACTTTCAAATTTTTGCTGTAAATGGAGACTGACTTATGTACAGAGGAGACCTGTTGCTTGCTTAGCAAAGGCAGAAACACTGTTCCTGGCTGTGCTGACTTTCCTAGGCTGTTTTCCTTCCTAAAAGAACAGGCTGCTTGTTAGGACAATAAAACGTTCTTGGGTGCCCTTGTGATATGATAACGCAGATGTCAACATAGTAGTTCACTAAGGGCTTTTGATCTCAGTTTCAGGCAATCCCTGTGAGTGCTTTCTAAGCAGTGTGTTTCTCTACATGCCCACTTTCTGCAACACAGTGCTGTCCATATTAGTGAAAAAGGCAAAACATCCACATTGAGAAAACACAAATCACAATCTGGAATAATGGATTGAACTAGCACTCATTTTATACTACATTAATATGCTGAACTGTCAGCTGTGGCAGCTGAGGATTAGCCATTCCACCCTTTCTGCAGCCTGCAGTGTGACTGTGTGGTTGAGAGCTGGGGCTGACTGTCTTTTAGCTAGCGATTGGCATAAATAATGCATGATTATGAACCACAACACTTAAATTCAGGATACTTTGGTTTGGTTCAGTTGAATTAATTGTGGCTTATTCTGATCAGCTCACTTAAAACAAAACAAAACAAAACAAAACAAACAAAACAAAACAAAACAAACAAACAAACAAAAAGTTTAATTGAGCTCCAATTTCAACCTCTGTCCTAAAATAACTTTATTGGGTCATTAAAGTCCAAGAAGCTCAACTAGCTCTCCAAATAACTGGAAAAAAAAATTCTCTTTATGAAAGTATGAACTAGCTTTCTGCAATAATAACAGTAATTACAACAGGAAGAAAATAATCAAGAAAATGTCTTCCTGAAAGCCAACCCCCACAGCTGCTGGCTATCTTTTTCTCTTCAGTGTGACTTCACTAGAAATGAAATGTCTTCAGAGCATTGGAAAGCTTCCCTGCTTTAATCATCCTCTGTGAACGGAGAAGGTTACCTTCTCCAAGGTTAGGGATGCAACTTATTGGAAGCAACATCAATTCCAGCAAAGCAAAATTCATGTAACTCTTCTGTGGAACTATTCACTCCATACAGCAACCTTACTTAAAAGTCAGGCTGCTTCTTAAGGACACGATGTAAATAAAAATTTATCAGAAGTAACAGACCAGGGTCTTCTGGTTTATAAAGACTTACAGCACTTGATAAAATATCTGATTTTTACTGGCAGGAGCTTAATGACTTCTGTCTGCAAAGTGACATGTCTCTGTCATTATTCAGAATATCCATATCTGTAAAGAAATGGAGAATCACAGATTCTTTAGGAGTCAGTTAAAAACCACTCAACAATTCATGACATGGTACAGATTGCATAAATGACTCATTGCTGCTGGCTTACAATTTGAGGAGACACGGTAATTATTTGATATTCAAATACATAACTGGAAAAGCTGTAGACAAAACATGTATCATCACTGTTGTTTGTTTTCAAAAACAAGCAGAAATTCTTTTCCCCCATGAATGTGCAGAGAAAGAAAAGATGTCATATTCCTGTGAGCATTACACAAACAGTAGTCCTTGTGTACCTGCATATTCAGAGAAGTTTACTAAAATTCACAGGTGCCGGAATAATACGGAAGAAAATATTCTTCTACCATCTTGAAACCACATCATGAATTCAGAAATAAATTAGTTTGGAAGATATTACAAATAATGCATTACTACTGAACATTCAGGTGAGATACAGCCATGGTGGAAGTGTTTGAAAGAAGATAAGTGGCAAAGTTGGGCTGCCTCAGTTGGGTTCCTCTGTTTTTCTGTAAGATGTATTGATAAATAAAATATCAAGATTGTGTATATATAGATTTGTTCAATAATTCTTTGTAAACAAGAAGATACTGAACAGAAAATTTATTGCGTAGTATACCAACATGTACCTGGGAGATGTGGAAAATAACTTGATTTTGAAGACAACCAAAAGAGTTACAGAAACTGATAACACATTTTCATCTAGAACTAGCAGATTTGCTTCAGATGATGCATTTTATTATCCATCCTGGACACTTCAGGGAGCTAGGAAAGTATGATTTTGCTGAAAAATGTATAGGGAAACAAAAAAATACATTTCCATAAAAGACAAAAATGAAAAAAAGAATGTCCTGCTCTGTGGAATAACGTATCTGTATTTTACTGTCATGCCTCTTTGCTTCCCAGATGTTATCAGAAATTAGCTACCCTTAAAAATAGAAAGTAGAATCAATATTTTCATTAACAGTAAGGCAGAGATAATTTCTTGTAAATAGGTTTGCATTTGAATTGTTCTTTCTAATGTCACTTTTTTTTTTTTTTTTTTTTTCTAAATTCCATAAGGAAACAAGAACACAAGAAGTACACCACATTGTGTTTATTTTTACACTGCTTGCAAGGGTTTGGTACTTGTTTCACTAAGACAATTGCAGCATATGGAACTGAATTCTAGCACTGCAAGCAGGACTTGGGAAAGGTGAGAAAAAAATACATGGGATAGACACAACCCTTCTGCATGCATTCAGAGTCCAGGCAATCACCAGCCCTTGATCTCTTACAGGTCTCATTTTCATTCTCTTAATATGCAGAGATCTTTGAAAACAGACTAACTGCTGCATCACATGCACCATATACTGAATTAATGAAAAAATAACAAAATTATTTGGCTTCTGAAAGATTATTTATTTACTTTTTATTCTTATATCCCCAGGCCTATAACCCCATCTGAACAACAGTGTTACCCACAGCCTCTGCAAAGCAGATTTCAGCTCGGGATGCACTCAAAAACCAACCAACCAAACAAATAAACAGGGATTACTCAGGCAGCAGGCAGAGATTGTAAACATTTTACAAGACTGGACTTTCAATTTTCATGAACAAAGGACAAGGAATGACTGCAGCAAAGCTTACAACATTGCACTTCTATGAAACTGGTACATTAAATAATCTTAAAGAAAACCAAGCAGAAGGAATATTTATACTGTCAACAGGGAGCAAGAGAAAGCCTTTAAATTGTGATCTCACTGTAATTTAATATTCAGTTTTGCTAAACCTTCAGTTTCCATTATCTTTGTCTCTGCATCACTATGCTCAGCATAAGTTTATATGTCATGTTTAATTAGTAACCTTGACTCAGTCATACCCAAGGCTTCTGTCTACATAAAAAACTCTAAAATGGCTGATTTTAAATGTGACATTTATGTAATGGAAAACGGTGGAGCTTCTTTATAGTCTAGAAAGCTTTATCAAATTAAAGAATTAAGATTCATTAAAGAAATAGATATGAAGAAGACAAAGATTGTGTCTTTAGACAAACTTTAAAAGGGAAATCTAATCATCTTTGAACTTCAGAACATCTGATTCTGTTCACAAGCTTAGAAGTACCAATGCTGTTTTTAACTTCTGATGTTTCTGTCTGCTTTTTATTTTATTTTTGGCCATTTAAATGATTTGCATAATTACAATTATTCTGAAACAGCCTAATGTAGTGATTTAATGGTTATAAAATGTCATGAAGTTGGAATAATGACAGATTAGAAAAGTCAAATCTAGTATATTCTTCAAAGGCTGAATACACCTCATTATTTCTCAGTGTCTTTGCTCTTTGTTATGGTGAATCAAATAAGGTTATTCACACAGCAATCAAACCTCTTGACAACCAATTTCTGTACGTTTTTTCAGCAAATTGAAAGAACTTTTATTTACTTCAGAAAAAACAAATATTGGACTCAATTTCAGTTTTAATGGGGTTGACTAAAACAAATATAAAATAATTCAGGAAGTTACTGAATTAAGTACTTGACAAAATTAAATAAGATTAATAATCTGCTTTAGTTTTACATTTAGCATGTCTACTGGGACTACATTTCACATAAATTTATTGGACATTTATTGTATATAAAGTAAGATATACATGTAAAACAAAGTCATGAATAACATACAACAAATACAAGTTCTCTTTTCAATCATTAAATGTAGCTGCTTATAGCTGCAGTAAATGCAAAGGTATTTGAGTGAAAAAACAGTGAGATCTCAAGTTTGTTTGAAATATAAATTATTATTCATTTGCATAGATAATAATTATAGATTTGTGTTTACATTTTAATAAATATAGATCCCACTAGGGTAATAAATAGTAACAGGTTTATTCATAAAATGCAACTAAATTATGCTTATTATTATTATTAGTTTTTTCTTCTTGGATCTACAGATTATAAAGCTAAAAGACATATATTTTAAACAGCCATTCTCAATTTATGGCCATTTACTCCACAATATACATTTTATGTATTTTAATCAATTTCATAAACACTTTACAGATTATTTCTTGAAGAAAACTTGCTAAAATAATGCATATCAGTTAACATAATTCACACTGAACAGTTTAAAATTCTCATTTTTACAGCCTTTTTTATATGTGTATATGATGACATATACTGTGATCATTTAACTGTAGTTAAAATAACTTAAATAAAATGTACAAGGCAATAACAATGATGAATTTTAGCAAGGATTTTATTTTATTTTATTTTTTTATTATTATTTTTTTCCTATAAAACAGCATGTTTCAGGTTCTTAATATCTGCTAATGGCAATACCAAATTTCCAAGAGCCTTCATCTACTTTACCATTCATCTACAAAATGTCTAGAGTTAAAATTCTCTACCTGACTCTAATAACAAACACACTTGAACTGACTTGGCAGAATTGACATAAAATATAAATGGGTGTCCAAGCACTCACATTAAAAAAAAAAAAAAAAAAAAAAAAAAAAAAAAAAAAAAAAAAAGCATAAATCCAGTATCTTGGTATTCTGTTTCACCCTTTACATTGCCCTCAGAGTGCAATGGACCTTCTGGATCACTTGATCAATCCTTGGGCATTTTCATAAACATCTGTAATATATCTGTAATATATCTGTAAGCACACACACATGTATATGCACGTGTACATATATGCTGAGTAAAGATCACTCAGAAAGGGGTAAAGGACAGTAACTTCTGAGTATTTGTGATTGGGTCTCACACAGGCATGTCTGGTAGCTACTTCTCAAACAGTGTCTTCCTAAATTCTCCATTTCAGTTTTCCCAACTATGGCTATAAGTTATGGTATAGGGTTTTCTGTCCTTCATGGAGTTTTTAGATCAAGAGGAACTGTGGAGATTTCCCTGTGTCATTCTTTATCATCTGTGTCACAAAGATCATTGATCCTGTTAGGAGACAACATACCTGAATATAAATAAGGACTCCAGGAGGGCTGGGTTAAGGCACCAGTGCTTTGGAAACTATTCAGAATACCTTCTCCTATGCCTTTTTTCTAGTCTTCTCTTAATCTTTAGTGACTGACCAATAAATCTCTACAATGGAAGAAGGCTTGGCAGAGATAGGCAATGGTGATGTGCCCATGAAGCTCAGGGAATAATGCTGGATGTGACTTGACCACAGCAGTTAAAAGAAGATGAATTTATCTTAATATAAAGGGGGCCTCAAGGGTGGCCTTTGTTTTAGATAAATAACTGTCATTGGATGGATCAAGTTGTGGTATAAATGCTTCTCCCAGAGTTCATTAAAAGAGTATTAATATATCCCTGAGTTGGACAAACCAGCATGGAGGGGAGTGACTATGTGGCTCAGCCCAACATAAAACAATTAGCTAAACAATTTCAAGGAGAGCAACATGCTTCAGCTGGTTTCAACCTGCATATTCCTTCTAGATGAATGGGGATGCCCAGTGTCTTGATGGTAAATATATAAAGAAAGATCATGGGAATTACTTTGTGATCATTTAACTGCTATATTGTGCTTGTATAGTAGTTTCAGTACATTGCTGTATTGTTTTTCTAAATCAATATCCCATGTAATGTCAACCATCTCCTAATAAATATATTTTATATTAAAAATATTACCCTCCACACATGGAATGTCTAAAAGAACCTGGTCAGAGAGCATTGGTTTCTGATTAGACATTTTCACTCATGAACTCAGTTCAAAAAATAGAGTTAAAGAATAATTTCAAATTGCTGTATATGCAGAGAATTCATACCTTAGATTATATTGGGGATTCTTAATACTGAGCTGTTTGTTCAAATTTATGGCGAATGTCTAACTTTGACTTGTGAATTTTGAACCAAATCTTTCTCTCAGTTACAGGGTGTTGTGTGAAGCTAGAAAAATTAAAAATTCTTAAGCTCTCTGGAATTCCCCCCTGCTCCCAGTCCCAGATTTCTTTTCTTTTTATTTGAAATAATATAGTCAAATAGTATTTTTCAGCTTTTCAACATAAATACCACCTGTCAATTTAAAGGGAACACTACGCATATATAAAGAATGCCCATTTTGGAGATTTCTAAAGATAGTACTTCAATCACCAATAATTCTTCTGTGTTGTCTGTAAGTCTAAGGAAGTGTACTTGTGAACTCTGAGAGCTTTTCTGAATGTTGACGTCATGTTACCTAGAACACTGTGTTATCTTACTTGATAGAATGCCTAACAAAGAAATATAATAAGAAAGAAAAAAAATATTCTGTTAACAAATGTGAAGGAGAGACAGATCTCTCTGCACCAAAGTCAGGATGATGTCTGCATACTGCTTTAGGGTCATGCATGTCTCATTACACTAGATTCAGAGAGTGGTATCTGACACACGATGAACATTGTTCCATGAGTAGTGCAGTTAAGCAGATATGATTACTTGTCATTTAAAATCTCTACAACTGTAAGGAGTATTTTCAAAATATGACATCTAGGTATAAGTATATTAACCTACTAGATCTGTTATAGAAATCTAAGCACATAAAAGTAAATTAAAGGTATAATTTTCCACAATATTTTTCATAAATGGTATCAGGTAAATACATAATAACATGGTATGACTTGTGAAATATTACTTGAAGATCAGAATTAACTTCAGGATTG
This sequence comes from Aythya ferina, assembly GCF_964211825.1. Lineage (NCBI taxonomy): Eukaryota > Metazoa > Chordata > Aves > Anseriformes > Anatidae > Aythya > Aythya ferina. The sequence continues at coordinate 73,796,969 of NC_140297.1, read as the reverse complement.
AAAAACCACACAGGGATTTATTGTAACAGCCAATTTTCCATTAATAATGTTTTGTATTTTCAGAGCAATGGTGAAAAGAATTTTACTTCCCCAGGAAGAGAGTTAATGAGAAGAGTTTCCTGTGCTGAAGCAATTTCCAAGACTTTCCAAGACTTTGAGGACTTAATAAGTATGATTTTGAAGCATTTGACATTTTATTTTACAAACAGTTATGTCCAGTGCTTTAAGTGTTTATTTTATGCCAGAAACTAGAAATCAAAGGTAAACGAATACCTCAGCTTTTGTAGTTGATTAGTGCCAGCTGTTCAGTTCCTTGTTGATCAAACTGAGAAAACTGCACCACCTTTTCAGCTGATGGAAATCTGGAGAACTCTCGTTACTTCAGTGATGAAACACTAATCTACACCTCTTTAAGAGATAGCTACAATTTATCATCCCTCTTTACGCTTCATGGTTCAAGAGTCTAGTGAACTAAGTGAAAGCAGAACTGATGAAAGTCTTCCACTGAACACAAAATAGAGGTTTAAATATTCACAAAGGAGATCTCATGGAGTGATCACTGGTGGTGATCAAACGTTATTTAGTCTTGGGCTGCCTTAGGAAACATTTCCAAATATAGCTCTTGCAACTGGTAAGCTTTAAATTCATTTCTGAACAGTATCTATAAATGTTTAACAAATTCCCAGAAAACTTTTTTTTTCATGTAAATGTTTGAATTTTAATGATAGCCCATAAAATCATATCAGAGAATCATAAAATGGTTTGGGTTGGATCTTAAAGCTCATCTAATTCCAATACCCCTGCCATGGGCAGGGACACCTCCCAGCAGACCAGGTTGCTCAAAACCCCACCCAGCCCGGCTTTAAACACTCCCAAAGAATTGTATTGGGAAATGCCCAAAGCCCTTTAAGTGGCAAGGACTTGTTAGCAGGGGCCTGCAGGGGTGATATCTGTGTCAGATCACAGTCAGCTCCAGCTGGCTCCAAAAGGGAGCCAAGCCAGGGAGCAACGCTGGTTGGGTCTCTATGAGAGCAGAGCTAAGAGAAAAAGCTGCTGGGCAACATCAGGCAGGAGAGCAAGGAGTGATAAACAAACCTGCAGACCTCAAGGTTTGTGCAAAAGGAGGGACATCTTGCACTACATACCCATCTTGGAGCAGTTCTTGAAGAGCTGCTGCCTTTTTGGTAGCCCCTGCAGGATCAGTTCGGGAAGAATGGCATCCCATGGGAGGGACCCCACCTGGAGCAGGGGCAGGGAGGGACCATGAAGGAGTGGCAGAGACTCAAGGACTGACCGCAGCCCCCATTCACTGTTCCCCTGCACCACCTGGGGGAAGAATGTAGAAGAGAGTAGAAGGGGGTAAGTTGCCTTTAGTTTGTTCAGGTGCCTTTAGTTTGTTTTGAGTTTCTTGCTGCTCTAATTTGATAGTAATAAGTAATAAATTACATTTATCTCCCTATGCTGAGTCTGTTTTGCCCATGATGCTAATTGTTGAGTGAAGTCCCTGTCTTTATCTCAACCCTTGAGCCCTTTTCATCATATTTTCTCCACCTTTCGCTTTGAGGAGGGGGAGTGAGAGAACAGTTGTGGTGGAGCACAGCTGCCCAGCTAAGTAAAACCACCACACTCTGGACTTCCTCTAATAGGTCCACGTTCTTCTTACATTGGGAGACTCAGAGCTGAATGTGGTACTCCAGGTGTAGTTTAATGAGAGCAGAGGGGAAGAATAACATAAGATCAAATATAGCAGGATCAAGACAGAGCCCTCCTGCTCACTAAACACTTGAGAAAATATAGACTCACTATATTGACATCACCTGTGAACTATATATTGTTCTGTGCTGTGTGTCTCAAAATAAGTTTGCTATTTTTACAAATACCTTGTATTAGAAATTCTACATTTTTTTTTTTTTGTTTGTTTGTTTTCTTCTTACAGACAAGTTGAAAAGGAATTAGAGAGTGATTTAAAAGACACCTCTGTATTAGCTGAAATCCTGTAACCAAACATACTAATGTCTTATACAAATATAGTGAATAACTCCTATCTTGGCTCACTGTATTGTAAGAGACAAATAAGTTCTTTGTAAGTTCTTTGGAAAGAGAAACCTCTTTCACTTTTTTTTTTTTTTTTTTTTTTTTTTTTTTTTTTTTTTAATGCAGTGAGATTATCTTTAGAAAGACAGGATCTCTAAAGAATGACTAAAGAATGAATAGCCTTTTGAATGCTTCCTCGAGTCCTGACAACTTTCAGTCCTGACATCTTTTCTACTTGTTCTTTAAAAGACTTGTCAGTTTCCTGGCTCTTGACAGGTATATGTTCATACACTCATCAGCGAGTCTTTGGCATCCCATTTTTCCCTGCCCCTGTCAATAATCACTCCCAAGCTTGGCAGATGCTCCTGATTTCTCCTTTGCTTGCTTTAAAATAGCTGTTCTCATTTCTGTGTCTGGACCATGTTGCATTTTGTTTAGCATTCTTCATAGCACAGGAATCCTTTCCCCTCACGTTATTCCTTGCTAATGTCACTCCTCTGCTGTGTTGCTCTAATGAGCTATTTAGTTTCCTGACATGTGATGACTGTCACTATCAATGTTTTCAATGCTTACTAGTATGCTGATTCCTGAAGACACACATGCTCATAACTCAGATTTTACTCTGAGTGGATGGCTGGTTGCAGAAACAGATACCTATTTGTATCTTCAACTGTCCTGTAAACTTACATGTACACAGGTAGTTGTTTGTTTTAAAAAATTAGTAATAGACAGAATATTCTATAAACTCTTAATTACAATGGTCTTTGAAACACAGATCCAGAGTCTAAATAATTTGCCAAATTTTGGCACCTTTCAAGGCACATAAAAATGGCTTTTATTAGGGAAACCTGTTGTTTTAGAACTTTTTAATTCTTTTAGGCAGTTTGTTTTAAAATTGAAATTACAGGATATTAAATATTACATTTATTAACTGTAATGGGAACTGATATGATGTTCACAAAAAATAGATTCGGGAGTCACAAAACACAGTCATGAATGTGAGTGTTTTTAACCTTGAGAAAGTCATTGGATATGGTTGTCTACAATCACAATCACAGACTGTGCTGTGTCTTCCACTAAGGTTTATTTTACAGATAATTTAGAAACCTATGCATTTTCCATAATGTATAATTAGGACCTAGAAGTACTATTTCCTTACCATCAAGTCTGAGAGCTCTCACTCTCTCTTTCTCTCTCTCTCTTTTTTTTTTTTTTTTTTTTGTAAAATATTGGTATGTATATAAAAAAAAATAAATAACAGCGAAACTAAGAGATGTGCTTCACTCTATAGTAAAAGTTGCTTCAGGACCTTTCTCGTTCCTTGATTGTGAGAAATAAAATTGACTGTATATCTTATAATATATTCTGTCTAATCATCTTCAGTGTTGGCTCAGTAGGTCAGAATCCCCCAAATGGAGGCTGTTATTACAGGAAATCAGAAGCAACTAACTGGTGTAGCAGTTCTTTCACCAAAAAGGTCACAGAAAAGGGCTGTAAACAGTAAAACTTGGGGAAAAAAAAAAACACAAATAAATCAATAGATATTGGATATTGCTCAGTTAGTCCATGTTGCTGATTTTCTCCGTCTAATAAAATGCTGTTCGTTAAATTAAATGATTTGTGTTTGTGAGAGGGGAAAATGAATTCACTGAGCACCAGAAGATTTAGATCAAATTTTTCAGATTCCTGTGTAGTGTATGAGAGCAGCATACAGTTATGAACCCTAAATTTCAATACTGGCCTTTCTGTCCGGAAGAGGAATTTAACAGCTTGCTAAATTACTGATGGTTGTACTTCCCCATGACTTTTAATATTTACGTTTTGAGCTGATCTTGTAATAGTTGTGCGTACAAATAGTTCTGTGTACAAATAAATTATATTGTATTTATTACATGAATAATAAGAATTCACCTATATGAACTTGAAGGGAAAATCTGTGAAAATCTGCGAAGTGTTGATATCTATTATTTAGATATACTCACTTGACATGACCTGTTTTTCAAAAGTACTGAAGACCCATTATTTCCATTTGAGTCAGATAGTTCTGCTCAGTAACAGACTCTCATATCAACCTCCAGTTCAAGAGGTAAAGGTAGAACATCTCTGAAAAAATCCATCTGTTGCTGAAAAACAGAGAACTGAGCTGTTTGGTTTATTTTGTGAAAACACTTGAATATTAAACTGCCTTGCTTGCTTATATAACTGTGCAAGGTACTGAAATTTCCATTTATTACACAGGCTTTTCTGGAACAGGAAGCATTCAAATCCTGAATTTTATAACATTGTTCTTTAACATGTTACCTAAATTTTCTCTAAAGATCAAGAGATTATGGTATACATGTACAATTGGATTTACTCTGCTTAGAAAAACAAATAATAATGTCAAAACAAAACTGACAGAATTAATTTTTTGCAAAATGAAAGGATCTTCTTGTACTGCATTTTCCCCTCCATAGTAGAAGACAAATTCTACTTTGCATCAATGGAATATTCTTCCATTTTTCCCCATCAACTGTAACTTTAACAGCATACTGTCCACGTAACTTTCTTTGGAAAAAGGCATAAGTAGTATGTACTTTTGCTACCAATGTAATGACCCCATTCAGCAAAACACATACTTTAGATCAACTAATGAATGAGTTCTGTTGAGTCAAATAGAACATAAAAGATCTAATAAAGACAGTACTTGAGTATGCAGGAATATTTAAATAAATTTATATTCGGTGTAATTCTACAGTCTTTGTAGTTTTCAGTGTCCAAGAAAAAATTGTCAGCTCAGAGTCTATTGAAGACAGTAAAGTTTCATGTAGTTTTTATAACATGTCCTTCTCTCTCAATGGAAAGATAGTCTCAGTAAAAAGAGAATGGTAATATCTTGAAGGATTTCAGAAGTGATCCTAATGACATCCTTAGACTAATTGAAGACAATGAATGTTGTAGCAACTATATTATGAAAGGCAAAAATATGAAAAATATGTAGAATATCTAAAAATGCATTGACAGTTTGATTGAAGAGACTTGGCCAAATTGCTCAGGAAAATTGCAGAGAATACTGTGTCATTACCTGATAATAAATCGACTGGAAATACCAAAGGAAATGCAAGCCAAGCCTGCAATATTACTCTAGTCAGTGCCCACATTTCTTCTTTTATTGATTTTTAGATATGATCATCTGTTTCATCTTGGGCATGACTGTTAGCATGGGACTAAACCTGTTATCTCCGATAACCTTTTGCTGAGGAAACAATGAACTGAAAAAATTCTCAGTCACCTTTAATCTACTCATCAGTTACTACACAGGAAGGCATTAAGCCACAACAAGAGGTAGTTCAGAAACCACTTCAGCTGAGAGAAAAGCTTGTTTTTAAAGGTGAATTCCAAAACATTCTGTTTCTGATATGCCACATTTATTATTTTTTTCTGAGTAATTTAGGTAATCTAAATTGCAATAGTACATCAATATAATAGTAAGAAAAAGTTTTGATTTTTTTTTTTTTTTAAAGTAGTGAAGCTAACTATTTAGCTGAGCACCTCAAATACATGAGTTTAAATGTTTTAAATCCTACACACATCAAATTTCATAGAAGACTTGGTTTCACTCTTCTGTAGTAACATGGGAGGGGGTTTTAAGCTATCTGTGTTTTTCTTGCTTATTGCTGTCATTATTATGACATTACTTCTATTGATCATATTGATTCTGTTCAGATAAACTGCATGTTTCACCTTCATCAGCCTTATTTTTACCAAGGTTCAGGGAGCAGGAAATCCATCCTGAAAACTGGGGAACTGTAACCATTCTCTTCACAACAGTCTCCTTCCTACATGTATACTGTGCTGCTTTATCAGAAGTTCAGGGAAGCAGAATCTGAACTGGTGTCTGTAAAGAAAAGATTGGGTTTAGATGAGTTTAAAGTGAAACAGCACTTCCATTTTGCTCCATGTAGATTTTTCTCTTTGTTTTTGAGTGTCTTCAGAATCTCAAATGAGGGATTTCACTTCCTAAAATGTCCCTTCCTAGAAGTTTTATTCCATTCTGTAGGCTGCCAGCCTACAGATCATATACTGAAATGTTATTTAGCCATTTACTGCAAGCAAAATAGAACAGATAATTGAAGAAAAACATAAACTGTGTCCTGGAGAAGGACCCAGAAAAAAATAAGTCTTTGGGAGAAGATTAAAGACAAGGGATAGACACTCAAGGGTTACAGCACTTATTGCAGCAGCCTGATTCCAATACTTCACTGTAGCATTCATTTCCTGGTTTTGCCATGCTGAGGATTTGGATAACAAAATACAGTACAGCCTTAGGTTTCTGGCACATGCTCGTTAAAGTAGACACTCTCAAAACTCACAAAATGCAAGTAGAGCAAGAGCCACAAGCTTGCTCCCCCTGGTCTCTCCTGTTCATTGGCTCTGGAAGAATACTGCTCTTTAGGTATGAAAGTATGGTTAGGAATTTTGGCACATTTACAAGCAGTGTATCAGCTTTATTTAGTTTTCAAAGTAATTGTAGCCTTAAACTTTGATTATGTGAATGCAGCAGAGAGTAGAAGTGTGGCTGGTGTCACCATTAAAAATCCTTTCTTTCTCTGTCTTCTGTCTCTGGTGTTGAAATGCAACTTGTTTGCAACCATGCATATATGAATTAAATTTTGGGTAAAACTGGTTTACACTGGCTGTCAATAAAATGTGATTGTTTTCTTTTTCTAATTATCTATAGGTTCATAAAATGCTTTTTCTTCAGAGGACTTCTCATTTGCAACCATAAACACACACAAAAAACCTGCTGCATTCTATTTCTTAAAAAAATATAACCCCTTCAATACAGAATTCTGCCCTTTGTTTTCCTTAAACAGTAATAAAACCTCTGGCAATATATACCGTGATTATTTTTCCTTAGTATTAGCATTATTATTTTACTACCTAAAATTGCTGAAATTAATTTTTGATCAAGCTTTGCATTTTCTTCTAAAACCGAAAAAGTATTTTACATACCTGAATATAACACAATCAGATGAAAATTTTGTAGCATACTGCCATTTCCACTGCTCTAAAAGGATTTCTCAGCAAAATGAACATACAAAATGTACTCTCCAAAAACAAACAAACAAAAAATTATTTGCATGCAATTTAAAAGTGATAAAAAAGATGATATTAAAAAGTGATAAGTGTATTTTCAGAAAAATTTCAGTGGAAACATGTTTTTCTAATTAGGGGAAGTACAATAACTTTTTGTACTTCCTCAGGTAAATTAGATTTGCTAAATCTAAAAATGTCTAATTAAAAAGGACTTTGTTCACTGAAACATAGATATAAATATTTTATTTAGACATTCACCTGTTAAAATTTATCTCCTACAGGAGACTCCTGAGAATAAACACCTAGAAAACACAAAAAGGCAAACAGGGTGTAGGAAATTAAAAAAAATAATAATAAAAAAATCCAAAGCTATTCTTAGGTGGGCTTGCAAATAAGAAATGTTACGGTAATAAATATATTCAGGTAAATGAAAAGTAAACACGCAAATACTTAGATATTCTTGAACATAGATAAGGGTAGAATAAGTTTAACCATAGCTTGTGTGTATGAAATGTTCAATATAGCCATAAAACTTAATTTTTAAAATCCCAGGAAAAGTTACACTGATAGGAATTGACTAAATCTTATCCTTCCCTTATGCTTTGCATTTCTTCTATAGGAATAATTTACTAGCAAGCAAGATATATAACAATCTAATTCTCAGGAATACACAAAACTAATCAAAATACTAAAACAAAAATTCAGCTGTCAAAGTAAAGCAAATAATTTTGTAATAGAAGCACAATTCAGAATCATATGATGCTTATGTACCAGCTTCTTTCTCACAAGTACTCTTGCTTTGTGAGTTTCCTCAAAAAAGGACAGTGCATCATGAGCTCTTACAGTTGCAAAGAAAGCCATTGGAAAAGAGTATGCAGCAATCTGCAACACACATGAACAGCAGTATAAGTAATTTGCTTCAAGAAAGCAGTAGATTAATTCAGCTACTTAATGAGGGCAATTTAAATGCCCAGATAGTCTATTACCACTGCTTTACATTGAAGGATTATTACATGAGACAAACATAGCATATATATATATACATTCTGGTGTTCTGTTCCAAAGAGAAATGAAGCCCTGTGGTCTTGCTTTAGCTTTAGTCAACCACGAGCAGTAAGCCCAGGAGAGACACACAAGGCTGTGACTCAAATGTTACAGCTTTGCACAGTGAACAGCTTCTGATTTTCACCACCCTATTACAGACCACCTGCATTTTGGGCAGAATTGAGTGAACTTCTCACCTTACTATCTTAATCTTCAGGATAGAAGGAGGGGTTTTAAACATTGCCTAGTTATTCTAAAATGTTTTATTAATTAGAAAATACAATAATACAATAAAGAAGATATAAATTCAGTATTTGCTAACTTGCAGACTTCTTGTGACGAACAGAAGGAACTCCCATTATTTTATCACCAAAATACAGACCTTTCCGCCATTAAGTGGCCTACTTAGATCTATGTAAGCAGCAAGCCTTTAAACATAAAAAACTTAGTAAATCATATGAGATAAGAAAAAAAGCACCAACCAGTGAATAGATCAATGTGACAGGAGCTTCCATAAAAATTGTCTAGTAGAAATTTGTAATACATTTCAAGGAAAAATCCCTTAACATCCCTTCTACAGAAAAAGCAATCTTCCCCTGTAATAACCAGCACATATCAAATATGTTATTTCTAAACGTGATCAATGACTTTCTGTTAAGCATTTTCTTGATGTCTTCATGCTTCATCCATGGCAGCAGGTTGACCTTCATTAACTGAAAAATGCCCACTCAGTTGCTCTCTCATGCTCCTTACTCAACAGGAAGGTGTGTGTGGGTGTGTGTGTGTGTGTGTTTGTGAAAATAACATGGCAAATCTCATGGCTTGAGATAAAGAGAGGGAGATCACTTAGTAACTACCATCATGGAAAAAGACTCAACCTGGGGGAAAAAAATCATTAAAAAATATTGCCAATTACAAATAGAAATGGTGAGAAGCAAGCAAGCAAGCAAGCAAACAAACAAACAACAAAAAAACACACCCTACCCCTTCACCATTCCCTTCTTCCCAGGCTCAACATCATTCTAGACTCTGCTAACTCCTGTTCCCACCCTGAGCAGCACAGGAGATGGGGGATGAGGGTTGGGGTCAGTCCACAACAGCTCCATTCAGTTGCTCCTTCTTCACCCTTTTCCTCTACTTCATTGTGGGTCCTTCCCACAAGCTGCAGTCCTTCAGCAAGTCACCCACCTGCTTTGGTGTGGGGTCCTACCTGGGATGCAGTTTTGCTCTTTGCACAGGGCAGCATTTTGCCCTCTCTTACCCAGGCTGTCTTGTTACAACATTTCTTATCTTATAGTTTATCATCTTGTAAAGGTCTCTAAATCAGTCTCAAAACATTGATAGAGCTACTGCAAGCAAAATAAAAACAGAAACAACAACAACAACAACCACAAAACAAAACAAACAACCACAAAACAAAAGAACAACCACAAATAAAAGTCTTCCTTCCCAACTTAAAACATGAAAAATATATACTAATAAAAATAAATTTTTAAAGATTGTTCTAGTCCAATCAGAAATGAAAATCTTTACTGAACCTTTTAGCAGATAAACTTTGATTATTTTTTTTAATATATATATATTTTTTTTCACGAATGGCATGTGGTTTATTGTATTTTATATAGGCTGAAAAACAATGGGCAATACTGTTTAATCAAGTCAAGCACAAACTACTCCCTTAATGAAAAACATGTTAAATTACAGTGCCACCACTAACTTCTGTTAATCAGAAGGGTCCCCAAACAATCTGATGCAAGAAGATGATAATGTGATAGGATAACTTGAAATGTGATGGCCTATGGTTATCACATGTGATCAGACAAGAAAAACAGAGGTAAATTTTCTTTTCATTTTTTGGCATTTTGCTTGATTAAAATGACTGACATTTTCTTTCCTTATCACTTTCAAGATGAACAGCCTCTGCAAATTGAAATGATCAGCAAGCGTAAATCACGTAAGAGGAAAATGTTGTGAACTTTTCAGTGTCCAGTGTTGTATCTGTGTAACTACTGAGTCTGCAACTAATGCCAATGAGAGCTTTACTGCAAAAAGCAAAAGCATCGTGGATGACATGCAGTAAATATTTAAGGTAGACTCCCTGAGAATTACTTATTTTTTGAAGGAAGATTGGACAGTTTATACATCTGCTGGTATATTTTTATGGAAAGGATGAAGTAGAGTTAAACGGAAAGGGGAATTGAACTCTCCCTCCACTTAATTAGATGCCCAAACTCTTGCTTTCAGATGGGCAAAAACTCACTTGGTAGATAGTTACTGCACCCTTGGGAATAGACTGTGTTCTTGTGATAATCTATACCAGCAGTTGCAGAATTAGTGCTTGGTTACTCCAACTGGTGTTGCAGTAGTCAGGTACAGAAATGCACAACTCTCAGAGCTTCTTATTTATACTCATGGTATAAGGTAAATCTCCAGTCCTCTTCTAGACTATGTAATTAATGTCAGAATTAAAACATTGTAAGAACTAGAAACAGGATTTTAATCATTGACCAGACTACCATTTCAGTGCTAGAATAAAATTAAAACTGGAGGTAATTCTTACTCATACTTACTAAAAGACAAAATGTTTGTAATGGTTCCCAAAATTACTTGTGGTACTTGTCTTAGACTGGAACAGCACCCGATATGTTCACACACCATAGACCATATCTCCACCCTCATTTTTAACTCCAGCTCCCAGGCTTGGGAAACTGTAATTACCACTGTAATTCATTCACAGAGCTGGCCTCTGTCCAGAAGCAAGTATTTTCCTGGTATTAGCAAGAGCTATTGGCTTTGAAAAATTATTCAGTAGCAATGTAGCAATATTGCAGAAGGGCCCTTTCAACTCATTTTTGTCCCTAAGTCCTAATGACAAAGCCAGCCCGAAAACCAGAGTTTTGACTTAAAGACCCTACCTTTTGTAGTTCACATGCAGGCTGTCTCTGAGACCCAGATGGGGTTACAGTTTGCCAGTGATACCATGGCTTGCTTTCTTCCAGAAAAAACAAAAAAAAACAAAAAAAAACAAAAAAAAAACCTTGGTCCAGATCTGTAGACTGTAAAAATATTTGATGAGCTCCCCTAGACGTGTTGTTCATCTGCTCATGTTTGAAGCAGCATTTTGCCATGATTCCATCAGATCCAGCAACATTGAGCTAACAACATCTGTTAAAGAACATCTCAGCATACCTGGACCTTATTCTGTGCTACTCTTTCTTTGTGCCTTTTTTTTTTTTTTTTTTGGAAAGCTTCTTAGTCTGTGAGGAATGTTATAAAATGGATGGAGAACAGGAAGGCAGGGAAAGCACAGATGACAAGATACTAAGGAGGGGTCTCACACATGTCACTGGTGTGTCTGCTCTGGAATTTTAATCTGCTAGGTGAGTTGGACCATGTGGTGTGAGATTGAATTTAGAAAAGCAGATCACCAGAGGCTGCACACTAAAGTGAGTGTGAACATTCCTATACTTACTTATTCTACAACCAATAAAAGCATCTTCATCTGTATTTCACCTATCAAATTCATCACTTTACACCAAGAAGCAATTGAAACTATATGGGAGATTTTAAGATGTATTTTACCTACTAACTATGTTTATATATTACATTTCCTTTATTATGATTATGCTCTGTTATGATTATGAGGCAGTAGAAGCAAATGAACACAAGAAAAATAAACTCATTTTATGCACACACACTTAGCAATGAACAGGGACAATGAAACATACAGAGAATGTCATTTTGAATAAACAGCTGTTTTCAAATATAATGGTCTCTAAAGGAACAAATAAGTTACCAACAGTTCTTTATGGAAGTAAATATTAATTTTTGATGCCTTTAGCCATTAGCCCTTCCTCAATATACAAAGCTTACATAAGCCTTTTGCAATAGGCTTTATTGGATCAATAGCATAAACATGGACGCATTTAAGCATACACACAGGTGTGGAAAGAAATCACTTCAAGTTAGAGTTGCCATGACAGAAAGCTAAAGATTCATCTAATCCTTAACGAATATAATGGAAAACATTTGCTTGCTAGCTTTGTAGTTTATGGCATATACTAGCTTTTGTTCTGTTAAAAAGAATTCTTCTTTGTGCTGTCCTGGTAGCTGCACAGATAGTCAGGTGGAACTATATGGAGGAGGTAGAACTTTGCACAGAATGATCTGTGCAAACTGGAAAGTCTCCAAAAGGCTGCTGGCCAGCATGGGAAGCTGTAAGAAAGTCATATTAATGCCAGAAACAGAGGGAGGATTACTCTCCCTCACTGGGTCACTTTTGTTCTGATGTCTTTTATAGTGTGAAAGAGGTTCAACCAACAATTAAAGCATAGAGAATACACACAGTAGGTAGATAAGAGTATCATGTTACTATGCTAGGCATTAATATAGTTGTTCTGAATATCTCCCCAGTACATCTCACACTAAGCTCCTCTGACTCTCAAGTGATCCTACTTGCCCCCAAATCACCAGCACTTTAAATCCTTTTTCTGTTCTCAGATTTTCCCTTATTTGTCTTAGATTTTCCCTTACTAAAAATTCATTCGCGCTCCTAACTCTATTAAGTCTTTCCTTTTCAGGTACCTTCTCTCATTTTGCCTCATCAGATCCTTGCTACTAACACCTCCCCCCCAACCCCCCACCCCGCCCCAGCTCTATCTACACACTTCATTGCTCCAACTGGTTATAATATTCCCTTAAACCTCTTTGTGACTACTGGTGCTGACTTCTGTGAGGACAGGAATGAAGGACACAGGCAGAAAAGGATCAGACAACTCATAGTGTCATGCTCCTGCCGTTTCCTTCTGCAGCTGGAGCTGTACAGCTTCCCAAGGAGACCATAGTCAGACCCTGAAAAATAACCCGTGTTGAAATATGGGAAGTTTCTGAGCATGTGTAGCATGTTTAAGACAGATGTGATGAGGGCTTTATTTGCTGTATGCACAGCTGTCATGTACATTGCTGCTCTTGAAGAATGAAAATTCAGTCAATATGATTAGATGCTGTCATCTGATGGAAAAGTATATCTGTGATATACTTCATGAAAACAATTGGTAGCAATTCTGTTGCCCAAGCACTGATATCTAGTGCCATTTTTTTTGCCACTCAAAGCTATCTAAGAAATCCCCTGGGGCGCTGAAAGATCCAGCAAGGAGATCCATGTTCTTGTGGAGCACAGGTTGTTTGTTGGAAGCCATAAAATACCCATGCATATCTTCATGGGCACTATATTTGGGTAACTGAGATATGAACTATTGTCTGCACAGTTGTAAAACAAGTTCTATAGTCATTGAGAATAAATTGTACTTCTTTTTTTTTTTTCTTTTTTTGTTTTTTCTTCTTTTCTTGCAATTTTATCCATCTAGTGGTTTACCTATTATAATAAATATTATCCCAAATCTTTGAGTTGCTCATTTTTGAATCAGTGTTTTCTGTGCAATTTTGGTTTCCAAAGAATTTTTCTCCTACATTAATAAATTCCTTATAAAAAACATATCTATTTAATTCTTTGCAAAACCATGATAGAATTATTATTATTATTATTTTTTTTAAAAGCAAACAGGTTTCTGATAGGGTAAAAAAAAATATTTTACAGATACACCAGTTACAATCTAAAATGAAAGTGTAGTGCAATGAAATCTGACCTGAATAAATATATGAGAAATAAAATATGATCTAAAAGGAAGAAAACAACCCAACAAGACCTAACAGAAGCAGGCAGCTTCATCATTAATATAAGTTGTCTGCAGTGACCCTATTATTGACTGGACAAGGAAAGGTGTTTTGACTGGATAAAGTCATACTAGATCTATAAATAGAAAAAAAATAGGGTCTTAAAACTTTGGTTCCATGTATGCTCCTATAGTGCTAGTTCAAACAACCCCTTCCCTGTGTCAGCACAACTACATAGATGATGGAATGTTTCAGGAAATTCATACAGTTGAAATAGAAGTGGAAGACATAAGATCATAAGAGGAATTAGTAGATACAGGTGGGGATTCCGTAGTAGACCTGGGCAGCTTTGTCATTAAATATCAAACTAGGGAAAAAAAAAGACTTAGAAGAAAATATTTGCTTGTTCTTGGCATATATGAATGTATTTTTGCTTTTCTTAATGGAGGAATAGGGGAAAAAATAATAATAAAAAAAACAACACAGTTTTTCCTTTAATGTGCTGGAGGTTACAATGAGTCTGGTTTGTTAAATATCTATGAAATTTTACACTGTTGTTTTAGCTATTTGAAAAGTTCTTTTGTCCATATCGATGCTTTTATGGAAAAGGAAAATAAATTTAGATATGTTGATGACTGATCAGTGAGATAAGCCCAAATATATTGTGAGGTATAGGTAAATAAGCAAGTTTTGGTTACAAAAAGCATATTTAAAGAGAGGTTCTTTACTAGCCTGCTTTTCATTTTCTCCCCTTTGATAAAACAAACAAACAAACAAAAACAACATTCAATATCTCCCATGCTCACTGGATCTTTTCATACTCTTCTTTCATTGTATCTCTGCATCTTAGTCATCTTCTTCATTTCCCTCACAGTTCACCTCCTACACACTAACCCTTCTGTGCAAGAGTTATTTCTTCTGATCTAAAAAATGTTGACAAGATTATGAAAGAGGAAAGTTTGCTTATGAGGAAAATTTGGGATAAAAGAAAAATAAAACACAACAAACAACAAACAAACACAACCATCAAACTTACATTAGCTCATGACAGAGCTTTCAGTTTTTATAATTTCTATATGACTATTTATTACCTGAGACACCTGATAAACAGAAGGCAAAGGTGCAAATGTAGACAGAAGAAAGCTACTCACTATCTGGTAAGAGCACTCAACTCTTTAAAAAAAAGAGTCTCTTCAGTTAGAAAAACAGTATTTCAAAGAGAAAAATGTTTCTAAACTACTAAGGTGTCTTTGAGTGAAGGTAAATCTACTTGGGAAAAATAATATGCACTGCATGATGGTGCCTACAAATTCTGTCTTATGGTAGGTATTACATCGACTCAAGGCAAACAGAAATTTTACAAATATCAGAGGAAAAAATGCTGATGTATTCAACTTTAGAAAATGAAATAAAATTACAAAACATGCTGACTTCTCTTTGAAAAGAACCTGATATATTTATTGCCAAATATGTCTGCCATCAAAATGCAGCTGTGTTTTATTCTTCCTGTACTATGGTATGTAAGATACCTTACGGATTGCAGTTTCAAAGCTAAATGGCAGCATTTACACCAAAGCTTTGCCT
Organism: Aythya ferina; assembly: GCF_964211825.1. Taxonomy (NCBI): domain Eukaryota; kingdom Metazoa; phylum Chordata; class Aves; order Anseriformes; family Anatidae; genus Aythya; species Aythya ferina. The sequence continues at coordinate 73,781,555 of NC_140297.1, read as the reverse complement.
GGAAAACAGACTAAATTAGACAAGGTTGAGACCTGCACTTCGTCAGTGAGAGTAAGTGTGACTACACATCCCTAATTCCATTCATTAACTCATTTCTGATTTTATTCATTAAACAATAATCTGTTTGCTGTCCAAATTGCCATTTGTGTCATATACTTATTTTTCTTTAATTCTCTAAAAACTTAGTAGGTTAGAGAAGAGGTGCATCTAGCCAACTTTGTTTATGACACTTTTCAAGAATAAGGACCCCATGGAAGAAAGAGAAACAGGGCAAGCATCTAGTGATATTTCCCCAGTATGCTTTGCTTGTCACCAGTGATATGTGGCTGAGACTACCTGCATCCTATGTGACATCTTGGTGTCTTAATAATCCTTTCTCCTCCCACTGCCTGTTTTTTGTTTGTTTGTTTGGTGGGTTGGTTTGGTCTTGGCTGTCTTGTTTGAATTTTTTTGTTTGAGTCACTTTCTGAACCTTCATGCAATTTTAGCATATATAACATCCTTTCGCCCAGCTGTGGCTATTTATTAGATGAAAGAAACCTCTTTTGTTACAAGCCTTCTCATCTACTCTCTTTTATATATATATATATATATATATATATATATATATATATATATATTTCCTTTGTAATGATCATAAACACATACTTTAAAATGCTGTACTTTCAGGACTTCATGGTGTTAGTAAAAGATCACAATGTGCTAAGTTTCTACTTGATTGAAACTTTCTGATTGTTCTTTATCTGATTCCACACAATTGCCACCAGATAAAGTGCAGACACTTGGACATCATGGTGTGATTCTGTGCAGCACCTATCTGGGACACAGCAGATCATCTGCAAACAGGCATGCACAGAGAATTTAAATCTATATCAAAGTATTTTACCCACTCTGAGAACTACCACTACACAGCAAGAATTATATCAGTCTTTAGGCAAAATAATATTCTTTATTCCAGTTCCCTCCAGCCAGAAAAACTTTTTCACCATGAATGGGCCTGACTTTTCCTTTCCCTACTAATACTCCAGCCAAACAAAATGAAATGCATGGATGTCTGTGTAACACTATTTTACAAGTATAAAATGAAATATTATTTTTATTAGTATATATATATATATATATGACTATATTTTCACAGATGGCTATTTTCTGGATTGCCTTTAATATTCTGTTATTGAAAGATTGCAAAGACTTGGGATTTCAGAGAAGTCTAACTTAAACTGAATTTGTCACTACCTCTAAATACAAACTGGATGTATGTATAAGGCCTTTAGGATTCTGTGGAGAGACAAATCACAATAATCTTTTCTCTGATGTATCTAAAGAAATGCATCCAAAAAATATATCTGTTGAACTTAGGAACTCAAGTTAGAATATAACCCAAAATCTAGAAGGTGCAGAAGAAGATAAATGGGATACAGAGAAATTTTCAAGGTTGTATTGAAAGTTTGTTTTTGTATTTATCAAACAAGTGACCATGGAAAAGAATGTTTACATTATGTTACATGGAACAATTTATTTAAGTATGGAGTTCCCAGGAGATGAATACTAGGAGTACCTGAGGACAGAAAGTCCTGGAAATAGGTTGGTTCAGCCAAGAAAAGCATGGATGGATATTGCCAGCAAGCTAAAAGTATCACAGTTTGTATCTATTGCAAATGTATTTGCTAGAGACAGTCAACACTTGCAACCTCAGTATTAGTTAGGTGGCTTTCTCTTATTTCTTTATTTTGGTCATGCCAATGATGATTTTTTTTTAAGAAAAAAAAACAAAAAAAAAGTTTTTTTTTTTTTTTTTTTTTTTTTTTTTTTTTTTTAATGCTACGGACAAGGGGGAAAAAAAAAAACAAAAAACAACAACCTGCTTTTATTTTTAGAATTTTACTCCTGCCTGTCAAAGTAATATCAGCAATAGGCTGGATATGTCTGCTGGCAAGTCAGTGACTATGAATTGACAGTAAAAACATCTGCAGACAATCTGTATGACCAACAAAAGACTACTGCATCAAAGTCTCCTGAGGAATTTCTGAAAGCAAGCTCTGTTCCGGATAGAGCCAAGAACAAAATCAGGTTGAAGAAATACAGAAAAAGAGCAAGAAAAGGACTCCTAAGTGTTCTGTAGGAGATACCGATCCTGCAACAATATAGCTAATACGGAAAAAAAAAAGCAAAAAGCATAAACTTCTGAGTTTAAATTTCTAAATAATGTCACAAACAACCAGTTGAAAAGGGGACAAGAGTACATCTTTGTGTCTGATGATTTATTTTTAGGTATTTTAACACTGTGTTGTGGAGGTAGCACAAATGTGCTGCACTCTGAGCAATACACATTCAGCAGCTAAGTAAGAGAACAGTTGGATGTGACTCCTCACATGGTTAGCAGTCGGCAGCACTCCAAATACAGGCAAAAAAAATATATATATTTAAAATATATATATATATATAATACACATATCTTTGCAAATATTGTAAAACAGGAAATACGGGACTATTGTACAATATGTCTACTTCACAGAATCACAGAATCACAGAACTGTAGGGGTTGGAAGGGACCTCGAAAGATCATCGGGTCCAACCTTTCTACCAAAGCAGGTTCCTTGAGTGTTTTCTGGGCTCATCACAGAGCTTGAGGGGTACATAATAGGCTGAGCTATTTTTTTCAGAGGTTTCTTTTGTGTACTGGATGAGTATACATCAAAATTCAATTTTGTGACAACACTATGTCTACTGTAAGACCATTTGGAATTAACACTTAATGTTTAGCTAGCTTGTTGTTTGCTGGTATTTTTTCAAACAACAAAGAGATGAAGTTAAGAAATAAACCTTTAAGCAAAGGCTATCTACACTTGCCTGAGTTCCATTCTGTTTCTTTTCCCATCCTCTGTTCTGAGACTGCAAAATACATCAGAACAAAGTTTGCCAGGCACCAGCTGCAGAAATATCATTTTCTCTGTCCAAACAACCATGCGGTTTCAATTAGGGAACTTAATCTAACGCACTCATCCTTATAAAGGATGCGTATAAATTCTGGTTAGATCAGTAAATGCTGACTGTGTCCTCAAACTTCTAATATACATATTAGATTACAAACAAATGAGTAGAAAGACAGCCTTGTCATGGGTCAGTTAATATGCTTGCTACTTACTGACATGTAAATAGAAAGAGCTCCTTGTTCCAATATAGAGGAACATATATCATACTTGCCTACAGCCTTGTATGTATATCTCACCTTTCCAGATAGAATGCATCCACAACACAAACACAAAGCAGAAGAGAATTGGGTTCAGTATAGGTCAAATGGGAAAATGAAAATAGTATCAGATCAGTTCATTGCAGTCATGCAGTCATGCTCCTATACTTCAATTGCTCTAGTTGAAACAACCCACCTGGTATGGCTGTGCAGAGCATTACATTACATTCATTACATGTGATTTTCGCTGCCTTGACACAGATATGAAGAACAGCACAAGAGCTGATAGAGTTTCTGTGAGATCAGCTTAAGGAAGAAGGAATTATACTGGTAATCAAACTATGATTCCAGCCTTGTAAAGCAGCTTTTTTTCCTTGGTGTGAAAATAAATCCTCTGTACACACAGAGAACTGCAAGAGAGGAGAGAGAGCAGTTTTAAGAGAAACTGACCCAGTAGACAGTTCTATGGATTTGAGTGGGTTTCAAAATAATTACAGACAAACCTATAGCAATATGTTTTTGTTTTTTTTTATTTTTGCATGAACTATTGGATTTTTTCCCTTGTCTCTCTTATATGTTATCCATGCAAGACTGTTCACGAGTAACTGCTTGTAAAAAACTACAGAAATGCTGTAAGATTTTTATTTTTATTTTACTTTTTCCTTCCCTTCCTTCTCACGTAGATCATTGTCCATCTGATCACAGTACTCATAAGCTGGATTCAAAATTTCTTCTGGCAGAAGTATGTTTTTTCTTTCTTTGCTCCATAAATCTGTATGTTGTTCTTTCACCTTTGTGCACTCAACCCATAATAAGAGAGATAGGACAGGGGGAGAATGCTACTACTGCTTAATTTGTGAAAAATACAGAATTTTGCTGAGCATCAGAGACAATGAATGGTGACATATTTTTCAGTGAGACCCACTAGATGACTCCAAGGCTGCAGCCTATCCATGGGATGGGCTGATAGTTTTCTGGATGAAATTATAACACATGCTTGGAAAGCAGGTGTTACCCTAAAAGTCAAATCTCTTGGCTTGACAATGAGCTGAGAGTTGCAGGTGTCACAGGAGAGGGTCATAAAAGGCCTGAAGACACACCTCTTCTGCCTGTATAACCCATCACAGACCCAAGTACTGCCACTTCTCTCACTGGAGAGAGAGGAGTCCAAAATTGGGACTCACCCCACCCTGCTGTCATGGTTGATCCAGTTTGTAAAAACAGTGGTGAGACACTTCACTGCAGTTAGTCAGGCTTACTGTGATGAATAAAATCACATCTCCTGGTTAATACTGCAGCTTCGGTGACTCAGAGACACTGAATGCTGGATGTATGGGGCCTTATTTTAGGATATAATCCTGTTCAGCACATAGTCCATAGTAGTCCAATATATATTACATAGTGCACAGTAAACTATACCTGTATGAGTTTGTGGAGAGAAAGATAGTTCATAAATCACAAGGTTTTTGCTGTAAAAGTGGGCCATTTATTTATCACCTTTACAAGAAAAGCCCTGAATTGCATACGTATGTGTTTACTACATTTTATATGGTCAAAACCTCTAAAACCCATTACACAGTCAAACACAAATATACTTGGAAAATGAGTTTTGAAAGTGAGGATGTAAACTTTTTTTTCATCAGATGTAAATCTTTCCATAATTTGAAATAGGATGAAATTATTTTTGACTAAAATTAGTGTAAGGTCTAGCAGAAGTTGTTTCTAAGAGCTCAGAGCTCAGAAAGTCATTTAAGGCATGGATCTCAACTGTGTACCCAGACACTCAGATTAGGAATATAAACCTTAATTTATTCATTATTTTTTTTCTTCCAGATGAGGAATATAATCAGTACTCATATTTAGCAGTGATAATCCAAGGGAAAAAAGAGATGGTTGTTGCTTTTTTTTTTTTTTTTTTTTTTTTTTTCTTGAAAACTACTGTTTGTATCTTGTGCTAATAGCAAGCCTTAAGATATTTCCTTTGCCATCTGCACACTGTAATTATCCTTCCCTCCTACAATATTTTCCACTTTTTTTTCTCCTCCCTTTCCCACCCCTAATACCATAATATACAAAATCTCTTCCAGAGTTAGCATTTCAGGTTTTTCATCTGCCATATTTAGGCAGAGCTGATCGTATTATGTGTAAACGATTTCAATTTGTCATGGCACTTCTTCTTTCTTTTTTTGGTTTTGCACACATATGCAGACACATATTATATGTTTAATTTTTATTTGAAATTTCATGAAACCTAATCAATACCAAGTGTTTACAGAAGATAAACAGAATTAATTCTATTATAAAAATATAGAAGTAAATCCAACAACATTATAAAATAAAATCACAACAACATGGTGATAGTAAGTGTACTACAAATATAAGAGTATTAGGATGCCTGAGGTTTTATTTTTTTGATTCTGTGGAATATTTTTGCTTCTAGAAATTTTATGGTGTCAGCTGAGCTGTTCAGTTCCTTCTCTCTTCCTTCCATTTTGATAAACAACCATTTGGTGTAAGTAAGCTTTTCATTGTGACTTTTTTTTTTTTTTTGCATTTCTTAAAAAAAAAAAAAATCCAAAGCATATCACTAGTGCAGTTATTCCATGTATTCCTAACAATTGCAGTAATGGCTATAGCTAGTAATCTGAAACTGAATGTATATATGTAATGGATCGTGAAACAGAACATTGTGACTTTCTATAAACAAAAGTAATTCGCAAACAGGAAAATGAAGCAAGTAATTTTGACTTATATTGAATTTTTTTTTTTTTTTTTTTTTTATTTTTTTTTTATTTTTTTATTTCATGGTTTCATTGTCTTCCTGGGCATTCAAACCCAGATGCTCAAAGGTACCATGTTATGCATAGCAATCGTTTCATCTGCCTTTAGACATCCACTGACAAACTAGTCACCTTAGCCTATAGAAAAGAAAGACAGTTGCTAAGGTATGAGTCATCAGATGTTTCCTTTAGGATGAGATGACCTTGTCTTAGTGTCTGTCTGAGTTTATTAACTCTGAGAAGAGTTGACTTTTAAGGATCTTATTAAGGATCTATAAGGATCTTAATTTTAAATTAAAATAATGAATTAATTAAAAGATCTATTTAAGGATCTTAAATCAGAGCAAAGAAAATTTTATTTTGAAGGAAATTACAAAATCAGTGTTACTACAGTTAATGACAGCATCAAAGAGGTAATAAAACCTTGTATTCCCAGATTTGAAGTGGTCTGTATCTTCTAGAGATTAGGATGACACTTGAACAACTTCGTGTCTGTTCTCTAGATATATTCTATGGGCCACAATCAGTAACCAGATATTGGGTTAAAATGCACTTTTGATTCTACAGTTTTTATGAAACTTAGTAGAAAAGTAGAGTCTGATATTTAAAATCATGTTAGTGAACGAGACTAAGATCTGTAACTTTGTTGTGGAATGGGCTGAAATTGTGATGTTTCTTGGAGTGGTTTCTGCAGTAGAAAGTCTGATTGTAATGGCTATTTTTTATCATTATTATTTAATAAAAAACAATATTCTATTTTAAATGAAAATATTCAATTAGGATGTATGGAACTCCATGTTAACTTGTCTGGACAGTGAAACAGCTGGGTCAAGGAACATTTTTCAACATCAGTGCTTAAGACAAAATTTCTTCCTCTACAGATCCCTTCTTATAACAACATTAGTGTAACAAAAATTTATGCATGCAACAAAAACAGCAATGACAATTCTTCTTTCACTATATTACACCCCATCCAGACTTGCCACCTTTTTATAGAAATTTTCCATATCAGTCTTGGACTCATGGTACTTAATACTGCATACTCAACAGTTAAGTGATTAAGGTGATTTAAGTGATTTAAGTGATCAGTGTCTGATAACCAATAGAATAAACACTGCTGAAACACTGTCCTGGTCTACAATGGGTGGAATAAGTTTTTGCTCCTTACCTACAAAAAGATGCAATTTATTTTTTTTCCTCACTCTGGACTAAAGAAACAACTTGGTCATGGTGATATTTTGTCACAGGTGCCTATTCAGTTAATTTCACACTTGATGAACATTGATTTGTATGTGCGTACTAATATCTATGGCAAGCATTGTATCAGAACTTTTGTCAGGAAGCAGTGGGACCCAATATCACTGTATTTTTCAAAGATTGTTCTAATTGGTTGGTGTTTTGCATTAAAAAGGAACAATTTTTTTTTTTCCCTGTAAGTCACATTTTACATGCTATTGATCTGTCACATCTGTTTCAAGAGTTATTTAATATATAAATACATTAATAACAAAAGGAGGACTAATAAAAATCTCCTTCATTCATTGTATGTGGGGGGAAACATAGTGACAAAGGATGAGGAAAGACTGAGGTACTTAATGCTTTCTTTACTTCAGTCTTTGGTAGTAAGACCAGTTGTTCTCCAGGTATCCAGACCCTGAGCTGGAAGATAGGGACAGGGAGCAGAATGAAGTCCCCATAATCCAGGAAGAAATGGTTAATGACCTGCTACACTAATTAGATACATGCAGATCTATGGGGTCAGAAGGGATCCACCTGAGGGTACTGAGGGAGATGGCGGAAGGGTTCACAAAGCTACTTTCCATCAGTCCTGGCCATCTGGGGAGGTCCCAATTACTGGAGGCTAGAAAATGTGATATTCATCTAAAAAAGGGCCAGAAGGAACTACAGGCCTGTCAGTCTGACCTCAGTGCCGAGGAAGGTTATGGAGCAGATCACCTTGAGTGACATCACGTGGCACACACAGGACAACCAGGTGATCAGGAATGGGTATATGAAAGGCAGGTCCTGCCTGATGAACCTGATCTCCACCTGTGACAAGATGACCCTCTTAGAGGATTAGGGAAAGGCTATCTACCCAGACTAGCAAAGCTTTTTACATAGTAATGTAAATATTTGTAAATAGTAATGTATAGTAATGTAAATATAATGTAAAATTTCCCATAGTATTCTCCTGGAGAATGCTGCTTATGGTTTGGACAGGCATACACTTCATTGAATTAAAAACTGACTGGGTGGCTGAGCCCAAAGAGTTGTGGTGAATAGAGTTAAATCCAGCTGGTGGCTGGTCACAAGTGGTATTCCCCAGGGCTCAGTATTGGAGCCAGTTCTCTTCACTATATCTTTCCCTACAAGAAAGATATTGAGGAGTGTGTCCAAATGAAGCTGGTGAAGAGTCTAGAGAACAAGTCTTATGATGAGTGGCTGAGGGAGCAGGGTTTGTTTAGCCTAGAGAAAATGAGGCTCAGGGAGACCTTTTAGGTCTCTACAACTACCTCAAAGGAGGTTGTAGTGGGGTGAGGGTCAGTCTCTTCTCCCAAGCAACAAACAACAGGACAAGAAGAAATAGCCTCAAGTTGTGCCAGGGGAGGTTTACGTTGGATATTAGGAAATATTTCTTCAGTGAATGGGTTGTGAAACATTGGAACAGGCTGCCATCCCTTCAGGTATTTAATAGATTTGTAGATGTGGTGGCTCAGTGACTTTGTTTAGTATTAGAATTGGCAGTGGTAGGTTAATGTTTGGACTTGATCTTAGAGGTCTTTTCCAACCTAAATTGATTCTATGATTGTAACAATAACTGATTCCACATCAGCATTTCAGCATTTTGCGTGGTTCTGACATGTAAGAATCCAGTCTTGTCATTGTATGTCTCTTCCTTTCATCTCATGCTGCTTTGAATGTTATGAATAAGCGAAACCAAATCCTTAAGGCAAGCTATATCTACACTGTCAGACAAGGAATCATACCTGACCTTGGAGACACTCAGGACTTTCACTGCAGCAAGAAATGAAAGAATTTGCAGGAAGTAATAGAAATGTTCATTTCTTTCAGTTTAAAAACTACTAGCAATTGGTTCTATTATTATTCTCACTGCCTTCTCGGGCGTAAAACCTCAAAACCTGAAAATGTAAGTATGAAACTTGATCACACAATAGTCCTCGTTCATTTGTTGAATATGCATGGATAGATGTTTGATATTCTGGAAACCACCGGTACCAAATTCTCTCAGGTTGTCTATTAATCTATTCTTCATGAATAGGTTGATGATATTATTCAGAAATTTAATTGTGGTCAATATTAAAAGACTTTTTTTTTTTTTTTTTTTTTTTTTAATCTGTTAAAGGGATCTTCAAAGCTTGAAAATTTCTTTTGAAATAAGTTCCTGTCTTGATTAATATTACAAATGCATTGAATTGTTTAGGTACTGTTAGTATTGAAAAGATGAGAAAACTTTAAAATCTAGTCCATTCGAAACACATTAGATTGTGATGGAACCATTTTCTTCATAGCAGCCTGTATTGTGCTGTTTTAGATTAGTGACCGAAACAATATTGATAGCACCTCAGTATTTTGTCTGTGGATGAAGAGTGCTTACACATCAGGATCTTCTCTACTTCTCACCCTGCCCTATTCTGCAAATAGTCTGGAAGTGAGCAAGAAGTTTGGAGAAGACACAGCTGGGACAGCTGACCCAAACTGACCAATGCTATACCTTGTGATGTCATGTTCAACACTGAAACAGAAAGACAGTTTTTCCAAAGTATCTGTTGCTTGAAGACTGTCTGAGCATTGGTCTGCTGGTGGTGAATGATTGCCTTTGCATTGATTGTTTTGCTTTGTTTCTTCACTTACTAAACTGTCTTTATCTCAACTCACAAGTTTTTTTTCCTTGTTTTCTGTTGTTGTTGCTGTTATTTTTGTTATTGTTGTTGTTCACTTGTTTGTTTGTTTTTCCTTGGGTTTGCTCTTCCAATTTTCTCCCTCATCCTGGGGCAGGGGAGTGAATGATACCAACCCAAAGATAACCTTTTCATACATATTGGTGGAGTGGCTTTATCCCTTTGTGACCATCCCTTTGTGATCCAAAACCATTGTGTTTTTCATCTATGTAAAGAGTCTGATTTCTGTGAACTGTTAAACATGTCTTCAGACTCTGGGAAAGGCCTGTGGTTTCTTATTCTGTAGGCATACAGTATCCCTGCGACTTGAATTCAGACTTCCTCAGCGCTGAGTGACAGTTTTAACTCCTAAGCACTGGGATGAAAACACCACATCCAGTGACCCCCATATACAGGATACTGCATAGAATGCTGGCTTCTGTCCTTTCAGATCTTCAATAGATTATTAAATAGATATCGCCTGGTACTTTGCTAATGGGAGATCAAATACAGTCATAGGTTTATTTTTTATTTTTATTTATTTTTATTTTTATTTTTATTTTTATTTTTGTTTTTGTTTTTATTTTTATTTTTTTATACTGCACATGGTATCAGGCTACTATGTAACTACAAAAGTAGTCAAGGCTTCCACAAATTGGGTATTTATGCACCCTTGGCTTCCCTTCTTTGTCTTGATATTTTCTGGATATTCAAATTTTATTTTGTCTATGATTATGGCAAGACATGTTAATGTAAAAAAGTTTGTGTTGTGAATGAGCTTTCAAATGCAACACTTCAATCTTCTGTGGTGCTAATATTAAAAACTCCAGTTAATGCTTCTGACAAGTGCCAATAAATGTAAGATTAGAAATTATTCTTTCAGATAAGAGAATTAGTATTTGATTCTGTAATGTTCTGAAGTCAATAACTCTAACAATAAAAGGAGCATTTAGACTGATATTTGTACAAATGGTAATTTATTTGGCTCTATTGTTCACTTTTTCTTGGCCACTTTGTTCTTATATTTAGAAATTATCTTACAGCTTTTCAATAAGAAAACTCTACAGAGAGAGAGAGAGAAATGCCAGTAATTCTATTTGTATTAAGGAGAACAAATAATGGGAAGGGGGCTTTTGTAGTACCATGAACTTTCTTCCTACTGCGGTTTGTAATATTAGCTTGCTTCATAGTCCAGAAAAACAACAGAAATGTTGACAGCTGGCAAAATCTGTTTTAGCCAGCACTGAATTCACTGACACATAAAAAAGGAAAATAATAATTCTCAGGGCACTACTTTAACTGAAAACTGCAAAGCAAATGAATGTCTGACATGTTTTAGAAACGTTGAAGACGGAAGAGTGAGTGAAGGTGATTCTTATGAAATAATTTTATTAAATACAATGGGATTTGAAAAACTTTTGCAGGCTTCTAAATGGAATGGAATGGAATGGGTCAATTAGAAGGGACCTTCAAAGATCATCTAGTCCAACTGCCAGACCTCTTCAGGGCTAAATGATTTTAAAGAAAATTAGAGAAAGATTCTTGTCATCTCGTTATGTGTGATGGTTAAAAATTATGACAAGTATCTAATTGTCTTAACAATTTCTATGTTTGTGAATCCCTTGGAATGAATATTTTTGTATTAATTTTGTATATATTCAGTTTATCATGTAAAACCAAGTTCACACTGTACCCACTGAACTCTCTGGTGAGACAGTGGTGATGCCATACCACTTCAGTACTACAGCTGCTTGGGGCCTGGTAGGGCTTAGCAGGCTGGGCCTGTCCCATTGGCCCACCAGGAACACATGGCAGCCCTGGGCTCTTCCCTCGGCCTGGTGATGGGGTCATGGGTGATCCTGGTATGGGGGCTGTGGCTGGGCAGGGTAGGGCTGTGGAGAGCTGGAGCCCAGTCCTGCTGTGACCTTGCTGGGGCAGGGACTAGGGCTCAGGGCTGCCATGGGAGCCTTGGACTGGGCAAAGACAAGAGGGGCTGGTGTTGCCCTTTGGTGACAGTTGACAGGTGACAGTTGTAATATTTTTTTCTTGTTCTGAGGTCATTTCTATATCAAATTGAGACTTGCTAATTTTCAGGTTTAACAAAAAGAAAGCAAGAGTGCTGGGAGAGAGAAGGATTTAGGGAATACTTACAGAGCACTGGTACCCTTGTTGTTATGGACTAGGCTGCTACTCAGGATCTTAAGCATGACTGCAGAGTTTCAGTATGCATTTTCTATGCATTCAACAAAACTTTGGTTCATCCCCATGTTGATGCAGTTTATTGGCATATAGACAATGAGCATATAGACAATAGACAATGAGCCCCACTTTCCAGAAAAGTTCACACCTGTGACTCCACAGTGAGAGTAACTTACACAGTGTAGAACTGTGGAAATCTGTCTGGGCAGAGAGTTAGAATCTTCTCATACATATATACATACATATATATATATATATATATATATATAATTTACATTATATATATATATAATGTAAATATATAGATATTTGCTACTTAATATATATATATATAAATAATAATCACAGAAATGGGTGTAGTGCACAGATGAGCATCATTGCCACCTTTGTACACCATTAGAAATTATTAACCTATATTAATACTAAATAGTGGAAATTTTGTGAAGTTTGCAAGTTTGCAGAATATTAAGATAGCTCACATCTGTGTTTGTCTTAACAGTTTTGAGGGAGAGAAGGATATTGTTCTGCCTTCTTTTGCTACTGACTCTGCTGCAATTCAAAAAATTAGAAGACAAATTCCTTATGCTGTCAGTACTGAATGGTAAAAGGTGCTTACAGATGGTAAGCACCTTCAAAGTACCTCAGTTAAATGTCCAGACGCTGCTCAGATAGGTGATGTGAATACTGCATGAGAGAGCACAACGCTTAATAGAACTCAGAGCTCTGCTTGTTTGTTCCCTCTGTATTATGAACTATGTACTGTTCTTTGAGCAATTTTAGAATGCATGCAGAAGAGTACAGAAATGAAGATGATTTGTCTGTTGTACTCAATAACGTCCTACTATAGCAGGGAGAGCAGTATCATGGGACTAGCAGCAATAGTCTTAGACATTATACAGAAATACCGTAGTGGCTGCAGAGATACACTATGGCCAGCAGATGAGCAAGCCAGAGATAAGAAACCCTTCCAGCAGAACAGTTCTTATTCTTTTCTCTCTTCTTTTGCTTTCTGTTATGTATATGAGTGTATGTTTATGAGGTTCCCAAGACGTGGCCAAACATCACTCATTGATAGGAAGTAGAGAATTTTTCTCTACTTTCTCTGCTTTTTTCTCTCTCTTTGCTTCCTCATGACCTTTGCTTATTTTCTTCCATTTACCCTCATCTTAGCCAATGAGCATTTTTCTTTCCAATCATACTTTCTTTCCTCCTATCTCCATTTGAGGAGAGGGAGTGGTGGAGTTTAGCTGTCATCAGTATGAAACTACCAAAATAATCATTCAGTTAATGTATATTAAAACTGCTGAATTCAAAGGTAAGCCCCTTTGCTGTTACCTCCTCAAATATAGAGTTCATGAATGGAATATGTATTCAGTTCTCAGCACATCATCTGTTTTGTTTTCTTTCTTTGCACTAAGGGTGCAAAGATGTTGAATATTGTTTGAGGCTGTATCAATTTCTCTAACATGTGGTGCCTTTTAGAGTCCACCTGATCTATATGTGGAACAGTTAAAAACTGGGTCATAATGCCTGGTAACAGACTATGATACTGAGAAATATTACATTCCCATGTGATAGAATTAATATTTGTGTCTCTTTTCCAGAATGACTATGAAGCTGTTCTGCCTATAGAACCATACTGAAGCAAGTATGAAAAGGAATTTACAGCAATTTTTTGAAATTGTTGTTGGTCTTGTTTTAAAATTTGATTGAAATTTCTGATCATCCTCAGATTTTAAGACTTTGGAATTATGACTTCGTAGCTCTTTTTCTCTCTACTACAGTAACAAGCAAAACTTCTGTATTAGCTAGCAGTGATTAATGGCAGACCTCTGAAATCCTAGGAATTTAATCATATTAAGGTTTCTTATTCCTAACATGAATGACATCCCATGGGTTGCAAATCTTGTAATGTGCTTCTAATGCTCAGTTACCCTAGGAACACCAACAAAGCTCATTTAGGATTTAAAATATACATAATACCAATCTTTTTTTTTTTTTTTTTTTTTCCCTGAAGTAATAATGCCTTCTCAGTCATTTGATAGAATCATTAATATACAGTAATATTTAAATTAACCAATACATTAACCTCTCTAAACCAATTAAGCTATTTTGCAATAATTCAAATAATTAGGTCGAGAACACAGTTTATTTATTCTTGAAATTAAAACTTGACACTATAAAGAAATGAGCAAGTGTTATTAAAAACTTTCAGCTGTGAACTAATCAGTGTTTAACTGGCTGTACAGCAGCAGTGCTATCCACATTGCAATCTGTTACAGAACATGGTACAATAAAAAAAGTCACGTAAACATGCTACAGAGAACTGCAATTATGAAAGTTAAATCAGAGTCATGCTATTCAAGAGAGCAATCTTTTAAAAGGCTATAATTCTAAGACACTGCATATACCACAGCAAGTATCTTTGATCTGCATAAAACTAAAAAGTAAACATTTGGTTAGCAAATGGTTAAGAAGGTAATTGGGCTAGAGGGAACATCTTTCTCCCCTCTGGATTTGTGTTTCAAGGATGAACCCTCTGTGGATTGCTTGACATATAATCAGGGCTAAATCCCCAAAGCAGACTTTTTCTCAGTGTGGGGCTTTCCTTTTTGGCTTGTTTGTTCACAAAAACCTAATACAAAATTGATGCCTTTCAGAGTTACCTTTCTGTGGATTTGTTGTAATTAGGCAGCATATTTGAGAGATCATATGATCAAACATACCATCACTTAAACTCTATTTTTAATTTGGTTTTAGGATCTATCTCCATATATAATGTGGGTTATATTTGCTTGAAACTGGAATATACTGAATGAGATGGTTTTTTTTTAAGAAATCCAAGAAGCTCAAACCAGCAAATTTTGTTTTATTCTTGGTTTTAAATCTGTAATTTGTCATATCATTCACTCTTTTTGTACTTCAGCAGACTTAATTTGAAAAATCTGAATTTGAAAGGTAATTTTGCAATTACCTTTCAATTTGCAATTACCTTTCAAATTACCTTGCAATTTGAAAAATTTTGTTCTTATATTCTACAGAGAGGATATATTGGTACATGTTATTTGTGCTTATTAGCAGTGTTATTTATTTATCAGTGTTAAGAAGACAGAAAAAAATCAACTTTATTTTCATAGGATTAATAATAATAATTATTTATTTATTTATTTATTTATAGTGAACAAACAGATGAATGAACGAACAGACGAGATGGGAATTTCTGCAGTTTGGTTATGTGGCAGACCCATTGTGAAATGACTGATGGAACCTGTAATCCAGGAGAGTGCGGCTCAAATCCTGATGGGCAATGCTGCTTTATACATCAGAAAATCACCATGTTCTTTGTCAAGGCTATCCACAAATGTAGTCTACGCCCTGGCTGACCATAATTAGAGAATCAATTAGAAAACCTTGAAACATGTTGGGATGATCCAAGTGCATTCAACAGATTTTCAAAGCTGCCAGAACCCAAATGAACCAATGGAAATATGTAGTTTGAGGTTGTTCAGTAAACATGGGTACTTGAACACCAGTGTTTCTTTGTGGCTTTTTATATAAGCGAACAAGATACCCAAACAGCCCACGTGCTTTCCAAAGAGCCATTGGATTTTTGTGAACACAGGAAATGTATCTATGTGGTGTCCCTACATATGGCAGGGGAGTTGAATTAGATGATCTTTAAGGTTCCTTCCAACTGAAACCATTCTGTGATTTTATGATTCTTCTAAACCTGTGCACTGCCAATACAGGAGTGAATTAATCAGACACAACTGGTGGTTCAGACAGACTTAGTGAAATGGCATGCTTGGGATTTCCAGATGCTTGCATCAGAAACGCATAGCTCTGACACCTGTTCATTGAGAGTGGCCTTAAGTGAGCAGAAAAGAGCAGCAAGTTTAATTTGGGCCTGATAATCAGCTGCTGAGGGGATGATTCTCTAAAGGTTGAAATGAATCATCTGCATGCAGAGGGAAGGGATCTGAAACTTCAAGTATCTTTCCCAGTGAGAAAACATGTTGGGATGTCAGTTTTCTTAATGTGGTATTTTATTTAGAGCTTTCAAAAATGAATGTAGGAAATCATAGAATCATGGAATGACTTAGGTTGGAAGGGACTTTAAAGATCACCCAGTTCCGCTCCCCCACCATGGGCAGGGATGCCACCCTGCACCAGAGATGCCACTAGATCAAGTTGCCCAGGGCCTCATCCAACCAGCCACCCTCTGAGTGAAGAAATACCTTTTTATTTTTTAATATTTAGGCTTGTCTAGGAACATACAAAACATAAGCAAATATTTAATACGTGAATTGAACAATTGAGAAAGGCATATATGAAATCTGTCATCTTAATATGAGGTGCAGAAATACCTGGTTGGCAAAAATACAGCTATGTGTAGTCCCAGAGAGTGTTCCATTTCACTTTGAGTCATTGTTCAGCTTCCTGTATAGAAAATGCCAACAATACAAGTGCTGAACTGTCATAAGGAGTAAAAACAAGAAATATTGTTTTGTGGATTTCATTTTCAGTCAATAGAATTAGGTAATATTTAGAAAAAATAAATGAACTCACACAAGAATAGCGATAACAGCTAACAGGCTGCTAGACTGCTGATCGAATCCAAGTTTTATGACTTTTAGCAACACACAAAATGTGTAGCTATATTGCAGAGTTCCTATGTTCTGTCAGGTCACTTCTCATTCTTTCCAATTGACTGATGAACACCTCAATCTGACAGTAGGAATAAAGGAGCAGTCTTACTTGGTGATGGCACCTACATTATTATTATCTTTTTTTTTTTTTTTTTTTTTTTTTTTTTGAGACTGGGATCTAACCTGCAATAAATTCTAGTTGTACCACTTAATTATTTTGATTTAAAAGTGCACTATTGTCTGAAATGTACAGAACAAAAATATTATACATGAATGATATGCTATTGTGTTTCTCAATCATAAAATAAAGTGATTCAACAAAACAGAAATGCAAGTGTCATTTCCTGTCTTGTTTGTCTGTTAAAGACAAATCATATACATAAATTGTGTTCAGAGTGAAGTCAGACTGGGAGATGATTTCCACCTTACTCTCTCAGGAAAGTTTGCTTTCTTGTACCTGTAAATTTGTGTGTATGACTTCTACTCAAATAACTACTGATGTTTTTTTTTTTTTCTTTTTATTATTTCAGAAAATCTGAAATAAAGTGGGTAATATATATAAATATATTTGAATCATTAGCTTGCTTGAAAATATGCATAAGAAATCTATGAGCACATCTTATAACTGTTTTTTAACTGTTTTTGTATATTAGTTTTTGCACTAAGTGACAAAAAAGTGATGTTTTTCTATATTAACTTTTTGGTCCACCATTTTTTTCTTCTGTTCTCACATTAAATTCCCTCAACTACCTCCCTTAATATCTGGGGAAGAAGGAGAGGAGAAGGGAGGGGTTGTAAGGGAAGTCTGCATTTTCCCTTACAGAAGGTAAAGTTTTTCAGGCAATCAGCAGGTTCTTCTGAAATATCAGATGTTCGCTATTTGATGATGAGTTATGCTCACAATATAACATCATTCTTTGAGCCACTTAAATAAGGTAGGAGAAGAACATTGTATCAGTTTATAATTTTAATCCCCTATGTCACAGGAAAACCAACTGTTTTGATTTAGATGGTAACAGGATGAAGAAAGAAACTGAATGCTAATTCCCCATATTCCAGACTAATGCCCCGAACACTGAAATGTTCCTTCTTCACATATAAAACCATAGTACAAGTAAATGTCATAAATGGACCAAAAAAAAAAATGAAATACTGTTTGAGGGGACTGCAAGACTTAGCTCATCTACTGGACAGGAATTTGGTACAACTCAGGAACTTTGTAATAGCAAAAATACTACTACTACTACTACTAAATTAAAAAAAAAATAATCCTCAAACAAGCAAAAGAGAACAAACAAAGTAAACAAAAAAGAACCCCTAGACTTCAAGACATAGAGATTCAAAGTGAAAATGGAGCTTTGAAATGAATTAGCAGCTGCCCTTTCTGCTATCCACACACAGTAAACAGAAATTTCTGCCATTCATATTCCTTATTTACAAACTTGTTGTATTAGCCTAAGCCCCATCACTGGGATAGATATTAGTTTCTATACAAATAAAAGGCAATGCTTATATATTCCCATTTTTGTAATACTTTCAGAACAACCTCAATAGTCTACAGGATAATATATGTCTTTTTGACCATTTCACACAGCTGCCTAAATCTGTTAAAACAGTTTTTTAATTCAATTTACTCTGCTGCAGAATTCAAGACCTCTCTTGCATGAGCTATGTGAGTCTTGTTACTTTATGTGAACTGTATCAGGTAATATCTAAATGGCCAGACAACCCAATAGTTTAGCTTAGTTCTTTTTATTGTATCGTATTGTATTGTACTGTATTGTATTAGTGAAGTTGACTGCCTGATTTAACAAAGTTAAAATTCAAGTTATAAATATCACTTATTGACAATGTATTACCTTTGAAATGTGCAGACCTTTCTGAGACTTTAAACTTGCTCATGTCCAGCACCCTTTAGAAAAGTTGTTGACTTAATGTCTTCTGATATTATTCTGATATTCTGATTGTCATATATATCTCCTTCTGTATTCTTTTTAGTTTTCAACAACCAAAACTGTAAACAATTCCTACATGGTTGTTTTTTTGTCAGTCTATCTATTATATTTTAGTTATTCCTCAGATTTATACAGATTGCCATTGTGATTCCCATGGCTGAAATTTGTTTGTTGAGTAACTTCTGGGTATTCCCTTTCTCAGCACAGCTTTCAGTTTTTCAGTCGAATTTGGAACTGAACTACTGTGAATCTACCACAAGACTTTTTTTTTTTTCCTTGAAACTTACTATAAAAGCATGACAGGCAATCATTCCACTATTTACTTCTTAAAAACACTTGTCACTTCACTAAAAATCTGTGAATGAAATAGTCATATCATTTTAGCTTCTTCTCTTCTCTTCTCTTCTCTTCTCTTCTCTTCTCTTCTCTTCTCTTCTCTTCTCTTCTCTTCTCTTCTCTTCTCTTCTCTTCTCTTCTCTTCTCTTCTCTTCTCTTCTCTTCTCTTCTCTTCTCTTCTCTTCTCTTCTCTTCTCTTCTCTTCTCTTCTCTTTCTCTTCTCTTCTCTTCTCTTCTCTTCTCTTCTCTTCTCTTCTCTTCTCTTCTCTTCTCTTCTCTTCTCTTCTCTTCTCTTCTCTTCTCTTCTCTTCTCTTCTCTTCTCTTCTCTTCTCTTCTCTTCTCTTCTCTTTTCTCTTCTCTTCTCTTCTCTTCTCTTCTCTTCTCTTCTCTTCCCTTTTATTCTTTTTTTTCTTTAACTCAGAAAATGGCTTTACAGCGAATGAACACTCCAATTCTAAAGCATCAAAGCTGCCATTGAATTTAACAGTGCTATCTGCATTGAGATCTTCGTTTTGTTTGGTACCATATTTTTACATCTATAACAGTTTTCATTAGATTTTCCTCAATTTTTCTCTGCATTTCACGAATTTGGGTGGGTGTTATAGTGCCTATAAAACTTAAAAGCTTGTACTCGCATATTCAAATAAACCTCTCTATGAAGAGAGGTTTCATAAATCAGGCTCATAGAGCCTGATTTAGGTGGAAGGTATGATCTGCGAAAGTGGGACCCAGTTTTGCACTATATATACTATGCTAATTTTTAAGGGAGAGGAATTTCATTGCATTTGCAAGAAGATATAGGAAGAAGGCAGAAAAAACTCTACTTGTCCTTTTCCATGTAGTCCAATTTTTTGAGTTCAGTGGGGATAACTCTCATGGTAGTCCTTTTCCAGTATAGCAGTTATGTCTCATTTTTATAGACAAATGAAATAGTGTTTGAAAGGAATTAAGGAAAAGATCAGTGTTAGCAATTTATGATAGGCAAAAGATGCATGGAAAATGATAAAGGAGGTAATGAGTCACAAAGATTAATTTGCAAATTTATATATCACCTTTAGGCATAATCCAGAACAAACCAGATGCATCCCAAAACTAATATTATTAATCATAATCACAATCATCCTCTAGAATATTAGACAGTAGAGATATGGGGAAAAAAAAAAAAAGAATAAAAAAAGAAAAAAAAAAGAAAAAAAAAAAAGAAAAAAAAAGCTTACTGCAGGTTAAGACTAGCTAAATAAATTGTTTTGCAATTTATTGCTCTGTGCAAAAGGCAGCATAAAATACCTTTTCCAGATGCAATTTATTTGTGAATAACTGTGTAGCTAAGTTTGATGTAGAGTGGCTTCGTTGCATTTTGGATTGTTTATTCCTGTTTTCTGGTGGTTGCTCTGAGTAATCCCTCCATAAACTAATCTTCCCTTCTTCCCTATTTTGCTATTTTAATATTTAATGCTTAAAATCTCAGGTCTCTGGATGTCTTTGATAACAAACTTCTGCCCAGATGCTATCCCATTATCCCATTCTGATATTACTGGGGGGGGGGGAGAGGAGGGGAGGGGAGGATCAAAATGGAAAACTGACAACTTCCACACATTCCGTAAATGTCCCAACATAATTTATTTTTACTTTGTATTACATGTATTCTACTGTGGCCACTCTGGTGTATTTTTCAATGTCAGTGGGATACTTGCAGTTCACCATACTGCTCCTAGACAAGATGGACTGTTGGATGAGAGAAAAAATTTGTACACAACATTTTCATAAAGGATTTGGAAATATAATTTTCAGAGAAAATTGGAAAGGGTGGACTTCCATACTTCTTGGATGCAATCCCATGACACATGCTGTTTTCTTCTACTAAAGAAGGCTTCTCTCATCTTCAGTGGGATAGCACAAGAACTGGTATGTACATTGTAGTACATTGTAAAAGGTTCTGCTTAGAATTGTTTTCCACTGCACATTTCATGATGTTGTAGCACATGCTGCATGTTTCTTTCAGTTAAAAAATGTTCTTTTCTTAATGCTTCTGGAGTGATGAGAGGTGGACCATAAAATGATGACAGAGGGTCTGTTGGCAGATAGGTGGCAACCAAGCCATATTTGCTTAGGATGCCAAAGAAGGAAGGGTTAGCAGGCTCTAGGCAGGGCAGTGGACATTTTGAGACATCTCTGCAGAAAGTAGAGGCTCAAACTCAAAAGTATAACAAAATGATATTCCTTTCATAGCAACAATGTTGAAAATTTAAATCTGCAGTGTTTTTCTGAAAACTGACTAGCTCCTTGCTATGTGAGATGCTCATGAGCTATATGAATCCAAGTATCAATGCTTAGGTGATGATGTGTCCCCAGGAGCTGATGCACTTTCTGCAGTCAAGTCTCAGAGAGGCCTCTAAGCTTTCTAACCTTTGTAAAAAACCTGTTTTTCTCCATAGTTATGGAAAAGTTGCAGCGTGGTTATATATTCTTTTACTTTCATTTATTTATTTATTTATTTTAAGAAGCAGCATTGTGATTTCATACAAAGTTTATGGTAGAAAGTAAAGCTGATTATATACCACTCAGGTGAATACTATTCTGCTACATAAAATTCATATTTCATACACTTGGAACACAGAGACTATGAATCCACAATGACTACTATTTCTGAACATTATTGTGGCTGCAGAAAGCACTTTTTTATTATCTACTACTTTAATGTTTGGAGACCTTTGCTCTTCTAGTAAACTAAAAATAAACTGATATAAACCCTTCTGTGTAAACTGAAGTGTTTTCTACTGAAATGTTCTTAAATATCAGAACCGGAAAAGATCAATATCATTAATCAAAATTTATTCAAGCCTTAAGAATTTCTGATTCTTACATCTTCCTACTGTTGGAGCAACAATGTTAGATTCAGGTGAAGCATTTCCATTTTCAAAAACCATTTCACTAAGAATTTTTCACTGGATTCAAAGCATTTCATTATTAAATTTTCTCTGATTCTTCACAAACTTTTCAGCAGTAATGATATAAATTTAAACTTGAATTAATTACTATTTTTGTTTAATAATTTAAAATGGAGATGATGGTTTATATTAAAATGAAAATACATTCCTTAAGAGAGAATATTTTGCTGTGAGTCAGTCTTTCTTTATATTAACCAAACTGTGCAAAGATTGGACTGACATGTCTTTACCATGCTTTCATTTTCATTTTTATTTTTAACCAAAGAGGATATAATCATAGAATTGCAAAATAGTTAATGTTGGAAGGGATGTCTAAAGAAATCTAGTACAAATATCTAGTCTTCTGGCAAAGCAGGATCACCTAGAGCAAGTACATTTTGCAGGATGGCATCCAGGCAGGTGTTGAATATCTCCAGAGGAGACTCCACAGCCTCTCTGGGAGGAAGGAGGAGAGGAGAGAAAAATTAAAAAAAGAAATAAATAATAATAATAAAAATCATAGCTTTGATTTTATTCTATTATTGTTATTATTATTGTTATTGTTATTGATATTGTTACTGATATTATTATTATTATTTAAAAATAGCAGGAAAGATTAACCCTCAAAACTTGAATTTCAGGTCCAAATACCAGTCACCAGGACTTTTAACTTAACCTCTTATGTCACTACAAGCTGAAAACATCAGATCAACTTCTCTACTGGAATTTGTAAATGACACTCAATAAAATCGATCCAAATTAAGTTGGGGTGTGAATTTAAAATTGGTGGGTTAACTGCACTAAATCCTTGTGTGGACACTGATTTAAGCTTAAAGTTGTTTTAACTTAATATATCATTATTAACTTACTAAATTTCCACATAAGGAATTAATGAAATTAAGCTAACCAGATTTGTCATTCTGATTAACCTTCCTGAAGGTTCAGAGAAGTGAAGTACTTACTGAAACTCTACAAGCAAGAGCTGTTCCTTTACAATATTTCAATTCATCTGAGACTGGAAAGCAAAAGATAAAACAACAACAACAACAAAGATTCCTTTAAATAACTGAATGTCTGAATTTGATTTCAGTTCAAAAATGGCATCAGAATAGGGGAGAGTCATGGAATTTTGTCCATCAACTATTTTATTCTTGGCTTTCTGTAGCACTTAACATGTCTGCCCCTATGGGCTCTGTCAGACTTAATGTGAATTCAGTGAACCTAGAGAAGACCAACAAAAGCAGAATCATTTGTACTTTTCAGGTAGAGCCATTTAAAAGTGAATCAAAAGTCAACACAATATCTAAGAAAACAAATCTTAAAAACATATACTTCACAGAATCACAGAATTTTCTAGGTTGGAAGAGACCTCAAGGTCATCGAGTCCAACCTCCAACCTAACGCTAACAGCCCTCCACTAAACCATATCCCTAAGCTCTACATCTAAACATCTTTTGAAGACTTCCAGGGATGGTGACTCCACCACTTCCCTGGGCAGCCTGTTCCAGTGTCCAACAACCCTTTCAGTGAAGAAGTTCTTCCTAACATCTAACCTAAAACTCCCCTGGCTCAACTTAAGCCCATTCCCCCTCATCCTGTCACCAGGCACGTGGGAGAACAGGCCAACCCCCACCTCGCTACAGCCTCCCTTGAGGTACCTATAGAGAGCGATAAGGTCTCCCCTGAGCCTCCTCTTCTCCAGGCTGAACAAGCCCAGCTCCCTCAGCCGCTCCTCGTAGGACTTGTTCTCCAGGCCCCTCACCAGCTTCGTCGCCCTTCTCTGCACCAGCTCAAGCACCTCGATGTCCTTCTTGTAGCGAGGGGCCCAAAACTGAACACAGTACTCGAGGTGCGGCCTCACCAGAGCTGAGTACAGGGGGACGATCACCTCCCTAGCCCTGCTGGTCACGCTGTTCCTGATACAAGCCAGGATGCCATTGGCCTTCTTGGCCACCTGAGCACACTGCTGGCTCATATTCAGCCGACTATCCACCATCACTCCCAGGTCCTTCTCTGCCTGGCAGCTTTCCAACCATTCCTCTCCCAGCCTGTAGCTCTGCTTGGGGTTATTGTGCCCCAGGTGCAGGACCCGGCACTTGGCCTTGTTGAACTTCATGCAGTTGACCTCAGCCCATCAGTGCAGCCTATCCAGATCCTCCTGCAGAGCTTTCCTACCCTCAAGCAGATCGACACACGCACCTAATTTGGTGTCATCTGCGAACTTACTGAGGGTGCACTCGATGCCCTCGTCCAGATCATCGATGAAGATATTAAAGAGGACCGGCCCCAGCACCGAGCCCTGGGGGACGCCACTAGTGACTGGCCTCCAACTGGACTTGGCTCCATTCACCACGACTCTTTGGGCCCGGCTATCCAGCCAGTTTCTAACCCAACAAAGCATGCGCCAGTCCAAGCCAAGAGCAGCCAGTTTCTTGAGGAGAATGCTGTGGGAGACGGTGTCAAAAGCCTTGCTGAAGTCAAGGTAGACCACATCCACAGCCTTTCCCTCATCCACCCAGCGCGTCACTCTGTCATAGAAGGAGATCAGGTTCGTCAGGCATGACCTGCCTTTCATAAACCCATGCTGACTGGGCCTGATCGCCTGCTTCCCCTGCAAGTGCTGCATGATGGCTCTCAGGAGGATCTGCTCCATGAGCTTTCCTGGCACTGAGGTCAAACTGACAGGCCTGTAGTTTCCCGGGTCTGCCCTCCGGCCCTTCTTGGAGATGGGCGTCACGTTTGCTAGCCGCCAGTCGATTGGGACCTCCCCCGATAGCCAGGACTGTTGATAAATGATGGATAGTGGCTTGGCCAGCTCCTCTGCCAGTTCTCTCAGTACCCTTGGGTGGATCCCATCCGGCCCCATCGACTTGTGCACATCTAAGTGCTGTACCAGGTCACCAACCAGTTCTTCATGGATAATGAGGGCCACATCCTGCTCCCCATCCCCTTCCACCAGCTCAGGGTACTGAGTATCCAGAGAACAACTGTAATTGCAGCTAAAGACTGAGGCAAAGAAGGCATTGAGCACCTCCGCCTTTTCCTCATCTCTTGTAACTAAGTATCCCCCCGCATCCAGTAAAGGATGGAGATTCTCCTTAGTCCTCCTTTTTGTGTTGATGTATTTATAGAAACGTTTTTTGTTATCTTTAACGGCAGTAGCCAGATTGAGCTCCAGATGAGCTTTGGCCTTCCTAATTTTGTCCCTGCACAGCCTCGCTACTTCTTTAAAGTCCTCCTTAGTGGCCTGCCCACTTTTCCAAAGCTTATAAACCCTCTTTTTCCTCCTAAGATCAAGCCACAATTCTCTGTTGAGCCAGGCTGGTCTTCTTCCCCGCCAGCTCGTCTTTGGGCACGTGGGGACAGACCGTTCCTGCGCCATTAAGACTTCCTTCTTGAAGAGCGCCCAGCCTTCCTGGACCCCTCTGCCCTTCAGAACCACCTCCCAAGGGACTCCACCAACTAGTGTCCTGAGCAGCTCAAAGTCAGCCCTTCGAAAGTCCAATACAGCGGTCTTACTGGTCCCCTTCCTGGCCTCGCCAAGAATAGTGAACTCCACCATTGCGTGGTCACTCTGCCCGAGACATCTCCCGACGATCACATCCTCCACCAGTCCTTCTCTGTTTGTGAAGAGAAGGTCTAGCGGGGCACCTCCCCTGGTAGGTTCACTAACCAGCTGCGTCAGGAAGCTATCTTCCACGCTCTCCAGAAACCTCCTAGACTGCTTTCTCAGGGCTGTGTTGTGCTTCCAGGATATGTCAGGGAAGTTGAAGTCCCCCACGAGTACAAGAGCTGATGATTTTGCAACCTCTGTCAGCTGCCTGTAGAATTCCTCATCCGTCTCCTCATCCTGGTTCGGCGGTCTATAGCAGACCCCGACCAGGACACTAGCCTTGTTGTCCCTGCCGATCCTAACCCAAAGGGACTCGACCTTGTCATTCCCAACCTCGAGTTCTACAACCTCGAAAGACTCTCTAATATAGAGAGCCACACCACCACCCCTTCTATGCTGCCTGTCCCTTCTAAAGAGCTTATAGCCAGGCATTGCAGCACTCCAGTCATGAGACTGGTCCCACCATGTCTCCGTGATGGCAACCAAGTCGTAGCCTGCCTGCCGCACGATGGCTTCCAGCTCCTCCTGTTTGTTACCCATGCTGCGTGCATTGGTGTAGGTGCACTTCAGCTGGGCCATTGCCTTATCCTCCAGCCTTGCCATTGTTCCCCCTGGCACAGCCCCAACAATCCTAGCCTCAGCCCCATCCCCCTTCCTACCTAATTTAAAGCCCTCTCAATGAGCCCTGCCAGCTCCTGGCCCAGGATCCTTTTTCCCCTAAAAGATAGGGACCCGTCTGCGGCCATCAGGCCAGGTGCTGAGTAAAGTGCCCCATGATCAAAAAACCCAAGATTTCTGCGTTGGCACCAGTCCCGGAGCCACGTGTTTAACAGGTGGGCTTTCCGTGTCCTCTCTGAACCCCTCCCTGCCACCATAGGGATGGACGAAAACACCACCTGCACTCCCGCTCCATCCACTAACCGACCCAGTCCCCTAAAGTCCCTTTTGATAGCCTTGAGGCTTCTCTCTTCGATGTTATCACTGCCCGCCTGGACTATCAAAAGGGGGTAATAGTCAGAGGGGCGTACCAGGTTAGGAAGCTTCCTGGCAACGTCCCTGACCCTGGCCCCAGGGAGACAGCAGACTTCCCTACGGGTAGGGTCAGGCTGACAAATAGGGCCCTCTGTTCCCCTAAGAATCGAGTCACCAACAACAATAACCCTCCTGTCTTTCTTGGTGGAGGCAGTCCTGAGGCGCGGAGTTGACCTCCTCGCCCCAGGCATCCTCCTGGGAACATTTGCTACCTCTTCCTCACACACCGGCCTCTCAATCTCTAGGGCCTCAAACCTGTTGCGTAAGGGCACCTGGGAAGGTGGGGCCGGAAGGGGAGGGGATCGCCTGCGATGTCGAGCAGGGACCTGTTTCCATTCCTCCTCAGCTCCCAGATCCCCTCCCTCTGCCCGACAGGGACAGGGCAGGGGGTCCGCCCCCATTTGAGGAGTCTCACCTCGGCACCTCCCCTTGAGGCCCTGCAGGGAGTTACTCCAGAAGTCTATCTCCCGCTCACACTCCCTGATGGCCCTCAACCTCTCCACCTCCTCCTTGAGCTCTGCCACCATGCGGACCAGATCATCCACCTGCTCGCACCTCACGCACGCAGTTTCTCTGCCTCCCGCCGATGGCAGCAACAGGCTCAGACACTCCTTGCATCCGGTGACCTGAACTGCGGCATTTTTTAACGGGTAGTCGGTCTGGGTGTGTACCGACTTTCTGGAGAGCGCGCTGTGCCTGGTGGCGACCATTATCGCCTAGTTACGGCTGTTGTTAAGGAGGTGTTGTTTGTGTGTAGGGGGAGCTCTCTGCCCTTCCTGCGCGCCCTGCCTGCGCGAACTTCCGCGCCACTCCCTTCTGACGCGCCACGCCCTGTTTGCCCGCCCTTCTTCGCCGCGCTCCTGGTCGCTCGTGCTCCCTAGGGGCAGCTTTTGAATGGCCGGGGAGGGGGCGCTGCTGGCTCCGCCTTCGCCTCGTCAGCCTCCCTCACGAGGGCTGCCGGGTCCTGGCGGCTCCCTCAAGTAGGCTCGATGCCGGAAAAAATTAGCCCTGCCTGGCCCGATCCCCCGCTCCGCTGCAGAACGCGTCTGCCCCGGAGCCGATCGCCTCGGCAAATGGCCAAGGCGATACTTGACAAATTACTTGATACCAAATACTTGATATTACTGTGGAAAGATCCTGACTTAGGAAGCATTAAAGTCACTCAGCACAGGAAGCTTATTAACAGATAACTTTTGCTTCTTTTTAAGCGCTACTGAAAAGGTGGTGCTACACAACATTCTGCCTTTGATTCCAAATGGAAAGATGTATGAAATAGTGTTTGTAATAGTATTTACTTTCAATATATAAGCAAAATATGAACCTTATTGTGTTTTAAAAGATAAAAATGGAGGTAGCAGTCAAACTTCAGCTGAGGTATATCTCTTTTTTACAGATCTTTATAAAATAAATCACTTATTTACACAGTGTTTTCAGTTACTAAGCTGCCTCCCAAAGTATTGACACATGCTGAATTTTCTTCTCTCTCTCTCTCTTTTTTTTTTTTTTTTTAATTGAGGTTCTATTCTACAATTTATTTTCATAATTCAGGATGAGGCAAAGATAACTTTCTGTTACATATTTTAGTTTTGCAAACCTGTTGGGGATTATCTGCTTAGAAACATGAGATATTGTACAATGGAAGTATAGAGTACTGCCATGAAAATAAAAATTTTTAGAGCATAAAAATCCTTTAAAAGTTAACTTTAAAGTTAACTATTCTTTGAGCAGGCCTATGTAAGTTGCATGTGTATTTTACTTGCAAAGGAAAAAAAAAAAAAAAAGCTATATTGGATTAAGTTTGGGCTGAAGTGAAAATAGCTCTGTTGGGACTGTGTAATGTCCAACTGAGTTATATACCATCTTTGGAAATCACAGTTTGATTCACCACATCCCCCCCTCTCTTTTTTTTTATTTAAACAATTAAATTCAAAATTCAAAACTATTATAGTAAAAATTAGATTGTTCAGATTGTTCAGAAGATGGTTCTCTTGTTTAGAGACTGAGAATCACAGGAAACATTTCTTGTGTCCTTGCTCTTGTCAGAATTTCCACGCCACAGTCATCTACAAAATGATTTGTTAGTGCTCTGCAGAAATCTGTGTGATTGAAATTGTATATCTATGCTATACTTACACTCATAATAATGATTGTAGCATATTTGGCTGTGAGAGCCAAACCAGTTTAGCATACATTACTTTGGGCTTTGATAGCTGTAGCAGCACAGACATCAACACAGAAGTTAAAATCTATTGGATAAACAGCAGATATTCTGTCATAGATCTGTGTCAGGTTTTGTGTTAGGTTTTGCAGATAGTCTATCCAGTGCCAGATATCTTTAATGCAGGTCTGCCTGCATTAGTATAGTTGCTTGAAGAACCTAGACAAATAGAAATAAAATAGAAAAACAAATAGAAAAGGCACCTAATGCTGGTTAGATGTGAAACTATTTAGGAAATTTGTAAAAGGCTAACAAAATAATTTTCACAAATATAGGTTTAAATGATAGTGTAGTGACTGAATTCTCTATTATATCAGTGCTTCTTTATTCATGAATCAAAACTGGAAAAAAATATTTTAAAAAGGAAGAGAAGGAAGGAAGGAAGGAAGGAAGGAAGGAAGGAAGGAAGGAAGGAAGGAAGGAAGGAAGGAAGGAAGGAAGGAAGGAAGGAAGGAAGGAAGGAAGGAAAGAGAAAGAAAGAAAGAAAGAAAGAAAGAAAGAAAGAAAGAAAGAAAGAAAGAAAGAAAGAAAGAAAGAAAGAAAGAAAGAAAGAAAGAAAGAAAGAAAGAAAGAAAGAAAGAAACTAACTTAAAAAGTAGCTGGGTGGACCAAGCAATTTTAGAAAATAAATTATGTGGAACTTTAGCTTTTCTATGTGTTTCTAGGTGTCATGCCACTTGATAAACTCTCTATCAAACTGTGTAACATTTTTGGTTAATGAAAATGCTGTATCTGGTGATAAGTCTGCAGCTTTTCAAGCAACTCTATTTATTTATTTATTTGTTTGTTTGTTGTGAAGAATCAGTTACAAAAAATCAAAATTTTAAAATAAAAAGTTGTACAACTATTACTTAGATACAGATGATAATCTCTTTTGCTACAATGTCAGAACTGAAGCATCATCATTCCTGTCTGACATTGTCTAATGACATCTAGTTAGCTTAAACAAATAAGACAGCTACATCTCAACAGGCACATAATTGCTTCAAATTGACAAAACAAACAAAGCAAAATAAAAGTCTGAAATACCACTCTTAACATAAACAATATTATTAAGATAAACCTTTGATTTTTTTGTAGCTCTTTCTAGTCTTTTTTTTTTTTTTTTTTTTTTTTTTTTACATTTCTACCAATATATTTATTAATTTTATCTACTCCAAACCACTCCATTGTTTCACCACCAGAACAGCTGGTAGGTGAATATTCTACACAAATGTTCTCTTTTCAGATAAATAAGTTTTTGTTTGTTTGTTTGTTTCCACTCTCTTAGAAACAATTTACACTGTAATGCCGGATGTTCTATGAGTTTTAAGTTATATTAAGTATATGATAGTTTCTATGAATGTGTTGTGTATATGCATTGTATCACTTGAAAGATGTTCCTTACAGATACATGAAAGAGAATATATGAGAATATCCAAATATTGCTTATCAAAGAGACCAGTTTAGTGTCCTCCATCATTGCCAGGAGTATCACACTGCTATTGTATCAGGGTTTTCTTCCTGTCTTTTGTATATAATAAAAAAAAATTAAAAGCCAGCACCTTCTGTTTTTCTTTATCTCTAAAGCTACAATATGAAGACATCTATAACAAGGGCAGTTGCATATGCATAGGAAATAATCAAATTTTTGCAGAAACTTTACCAATTTTTTTTCAGCAATTCTGCTGGAAATAATAATAATTACATACTATTAATTTTTCTGGTAGTGCAGGAGCCCTAGGTGATTTTGTAACAAATTTCTGTCATCACTAGACTTCCCATGGAAATAATCGCCAGTTACCAGATTTAGAGATTTAGTGAAGAGACAGACAGGGAGGAAAGGAAGGAGAATGCAGAGAATTATTAATAATTTGACAGAAGAAGACCAACACATGGCTGAAAAACTTTTTTATTTTTAAACTTTTTTTTTTTTTTTTCCTATTGCCTTCATTTTTTGAGAGTCGTGACAAATGCTAATGAGTCTATACTTGGCTTAAACCCCAGCGGATCACTTCAGGGACTTTGTATTCCAAATTAATGAGTAAAATTTTTGCAGATAATTATTAGGTCAGTTAACCTAAATAATTTCCTGCTGCTGGTATGCATATAGAGCTAAATGCAACCTTATTTTATATACACCTACCTCAAAATTATTTGTAAAAAAAGTTGTGATTTAAAACTAGAGTGTGTATAGAGGAGGAGTTGTGGTTACGGTCAATAAAGTTTTTTAGATAACCTAATTGGTTAAATACATCTTGTTTTTTGCCTTTTTACATTTGTGCATGTTTTTCTGGGGAAAAGCATTGCACATCTCAAATCTTTCATCCCTTCAACTAATGCTGGCACTGCAGAAAGCATAGATGCATACCTAGTTGTTATAACACAAGAATTACTTTGCTTTCATAAAGTTGTCATGAGTGCCTCCCTACTAATAAAAGTTTAAGATGCACTAAAAAAGAATGATACTTTCACAAAATTTTCTCCAGAACTCAGGCTCTTTAAAGGTCAGAGAGGGCTAGGAATGAATACCTTAAAGGAGGCTGTAGTTAGGGGGTTGGTCTATTCTCCCATGTGCCTGGTGACAGGATGAGGGGGAATGGGCTAAAGTTGTGCCAGGGGAGGTTTAGGTTGGATATTAGAAAGAACTTCTTTACCGAAAGGGTTGTTAGGCATTGGAATAAGCTGCTCAGGGAAGTGGTTGAGTCACCATCCCTGGAGGTCTTTAAAAGACATTTAGAGCTTAGTGATATGGTTTAGTGGAGGATTTGTTACCATTAGGTCAGAGGTTGGACTTGGTGATCTTGGAAGTCTCTTCCAACCTAGATGATTCTGTGATTCTGTGATACATTTTAATTCAAACAACCCTACTTCAAACACAACTGATTACCAAACAGGGATTAACAGTGACCCTAAACTAAGCTTATCTATTCCAACATTTTTATGTTCCCAAATTCACCTGAAAAAAATCTCAAAACCAGACACTTCCTTATTTTTCTATTTCTGTTATACCCATATCCTTTATCAAAGGTGTCCAGTTTAGAGTCCTATTCCTCTGGTGTGGTTGTGTGCACTTTTGAGGTGGAAGCTTTCTAGGAGTGAATTTGTACTTGATACTTCCCTGTCCTCTGAAATTCCAAATTCACAAGTCATTTGGGCCTGCTGTCATGAGTTCCTTTAAAAATGCACTGCTCAATTAAGAGTGGTCGTAGCAGTGTGAAGGAATTGGGAATGAAGTGTGAGAGGCTTTGGTTGC
Source organism: Aythya ferina (assembly GCF_964211825.1). NCBI lineage: Eukaryota > Metazoa > Chordata > Aves > Anseriformes > Anatidae > Aythya > Aythya ferina. The sequence continues at coordinate 73,749,521 of NC_140297.1, read as the reverse complement.
TGCAGAACCTCTGGATGCTAGTCAAGGTGAATTCGGCATGCTCCTTCCTGCTCTGTAAGCAAAAGTTTATATGGCGAGTTTCCGGAGATATGAACTCCCATTGTTTCTGGTAGCAACAGTAGTGGAATTTCTTGGCCAGAAAAGCTGGCTTGAAGTAGTGGAATATGCTATTTCTTCAGGCACGTGATCACAGAATTTCTGTGTCAAGAAGCAGATCTATCTAACCTAAGAAATTGCACAGATATTTCAATGTCAGTATCAAGGGGGCTCATCAGCGTTACAGGAATGGGTAGCAATCACAGGACGGAAAGTAACAAGCACAGACTGCTGTTAGACCATAGTTAACCAGTTTACGACTTGCAAGACTACTATAGGGATAGTAGGAAATTTTTGATGTCCTACTCTCAGAGATATGTCTGCTCGGCTATATGCTTTTAATGTGTGAGATGTACTCAAAGGAGCAGAGGGCTCCTAGTTCTGTTCTCTGTGGTAGAAATTCAGATAATTTACATACAGTGTGCACTTCTGAACAACCCACATGCTATTCTCTGGGCATACCATTCCCTGGTTCAGCAAGTCCTGGGCAGCCACAGGAGAACGTTCTCGGAATTGAGAAGAAAAAGTGTTAAATTCTTCAACCACACCTTTTTAAATCCCCTCACATCATTTCAATTTTTACTGTATGAAATTATTAACAGCTAATTTTTGTTAATGTATCATTAATCCAAAGATTGTGAGTGATATTTTATCATTTGTAGTTCTTTAGTTAGACCTTCTAGGAAAGCCACTATTTCCATTTCTATTAAAACTGGACAGTAAACTTTACACAGATAACAGCTCAAGAGACAGAATTTTATACATTTGAAGACATGGATAAATAAAGCACAAATTACAAAAAGAAAAGTTTGTAACTACATAACAGATACACAGAAAGGGAAAGAAACCAGAAATGATGAGTTACTGAGGCAACTGCAAAAGAAGGGGATAAAATTGAATTATAAAAATGGTATGGAGTTGTTCCTCCAAAACCAAAGAAAACTGATACATTTGATATTCAATTAACTACATATGAGGGACCAAAAATAAAGTGGCTATGTAGAGAGAGCAATCTTCACACTTGCCACCATTTACAAAGTAAAAGAAATGTGTAAACCTGAAGTGTACTGTGAGCTGCATTTTAAGGACATCTCCTAAGACAGAAGACATAAGGCAGTGATACCTACTCAATCTTTTATCATCCCTTTGTTTTCCTTCCATACCTCCTTATTGTGGATGTTTTTGATGTGACATAAAAAAGTCAGGATGGCAAGGCATTACTTGCTTACTTCCTCTGAAAATATCCATAGAGTAAGATGATGCTGTAGGGAATCCCAGTTCTGCATACACTACTGCTGTTCACATTCATCCTTACACACCTTTATGAATTTCTTCATCTGTCAGCCAGATGCTATGTGTTATCAACTCATCTTCTTCTTGTCAATAATGAGTGCTATCATTCTTTTGTGGTCGATAGTATACTTTTCAAGCCCAAGGCTTTGGTATTAAAGATTGGGAAGGGCTTGCAGTGGGAACCAGTGGGAATACAAACATACTCTTTACTTTTTTTTTTTTTTTTTTTTTAAAGTTTCTAACAGAGTGACACACTGGGTCGAATAGCAAAGAAGTAGCAGAGCATTAGAAAGCTATGTCTGCCTACATGGCAGCAAATTCTGTTATCAATGTTTTTAGATGGAATTTGGTAAGAATAGGGCACAAAGAAGAAGCAAGGGAATAAAAACAACAGCTATATTCTGGGTGATGGAGAAAGAAAACATAGAAGGGAGGGAAAATAAATTACTAGTTATGAAATTCTTCTAAGTTATATTTCACATTTATAACTTGAATGAAGTTCCCTGAATCAGGCTGAAATGCAAATGGTGTTCAGGCTTAAGATTTAGAGTACATTTGGTCAGTAAATTTGCTAAGTAAAATCTTCAGAGCACATTTAGCCCTCAGTCTAAGTGATGAAGTAATCATATCCTTGGGAACTCAACCAAAAGTTGCCCACAGTAGTCCACTGTGGTTGCAGCAAGTGTCCAGTTAGTTTAATTTAGGCACTGGTTCAAGTCTATAGTAGACAATTGTGCCAAATCTGGAATATGTTAATACGAAACTACCAAATGATAGTTTTTACTGCATTTAAGCATGGTAAATCTGAATTTTATTTATTTATATATTTTGGGTAGTTATTGTACCTTTACCAAGTATTAGGGTTTAAAAATATCCTAGAAAGGAGGTCAGAAAGTGAAATTGGGCATTCATCAAAGATTTAAGCAACTTTTAGGAGTTGTTTCAGAGTCTCAGAATCTCAGTGTCACTATGCAACCAAATATTAGTCTTCAATTGTGTCTCTTTTATTTCTTATTGGTGGTGTCTGGGGCCATTTTTTAAATGAACTTGGGAGCATGGCAAAATGGTATAGTTCCTTCTGGACCTAATACTGGAGTCCTGGTTAGCAGTTGACTGATTAGCAGTCAACTGCTAATGTGAGTGACACCTCATCAGTTCAAAAACCAAAAGCAGTCAGATACGTGATGCTCACCATATCAATTGCATGCTGCTCTTTAAAGATGTTGACATACTTTAACCATATCACTCTGATGTGCTGCCCAGCTGAACAGAGTTGTATTTGAGGGTTCTCATTATCTCACAAATCAAATCATTAGACTACAGAGACTACAGATGAACACCCAGGTTATTTTCCTGTGAAGGAATATGTAGTACGTTATTTTATTTAGCACTTAACAGAGCTTCAATCTGGATGTTCATTTCTGTTGTGTCAAGACCAGAGCACCTTCTTCTTTTTTTTTTTTTCTTTTCCTCTGTTGTGTCAGCAATGAAAGCACTGAACCACTAAGCCTTCTGCACAGTCCTTCCCTTATATTCATTCATTGAAAAAGGGCAACTGATCAACTCTGTTGTACATCGGTGTAGTCTCACTGCATAAGAGGTACCTCTATGTGATGGGAAGCTGTTTATACCATTTTCTTATCTGTAGGCAGAAAATGCGCTACATAATTTCTGTAGCATTTCCAATTCTTGCCTTTTAAGAATATTAGAATACAGGTATTGATTTTAATTTTTATTATTATTATTTTTTTTTCCCTCTTAAAATACAGACTGAAAAAACACATAGATATATCTGTCAGCTTTGGAGGACTGAAGAGAAGGCTGTAGGCATGGGAAGTGACTAAGCAAAGACAAGTCAGGCACAATTAAATACTGAAACCTTACAGTTAACTTGATGTGCTAGCTCACCTCTATAGGATACCAAATTCACTCAGATATTTCCAAGCCTGAGGCACACAGCATGCTCAGGCAATCTCACAGTTGTAGCTTGAAGGGAGTTGAACACCTGGAGATTATTTGGTGTCAGGAGAGAAGTCATGTTGAATGTGTCTCTGCCACAATGAATTTTATAAATTAAAAATATGTGCCTTGAGCTTACTCTTTCCAGACTGTAAAAATAAAAATAAAAAAAATAAAAAAAAAATAATAAAAAAAGAACTTTCCAAGTTGCTTGATTTAAAATTGTTACTTTGCATTCCTTTGGATGCATCTCTTCATTCTCCCCCCTTGACCTCATAAAAAATACTCAGTATAGTCATATTTTACCTAGTGACTATAATCATGATAGAATAGCAATTTCACCTAAGGTACAATAGTGACAATATACATGTAAAAATAAGATTCAGAAAGAGAAATACCAGCTGGAAATGTAATAGCTTTAAGGAATGTTAGTCTTTCTGGTATGCAAACAGACTCCACAAACAATAGCATCTTGTAAAATGTATGAATTACTAAAAGCAAAACACATTCAAAGATGATCCCCAATGCTAGAATCTTTTCTAAAATAATTTTGGTTGGTTACGTTGTGCAGCGCAGTTCTGTATTTAAGAATAGCATGAATCAAATGTAGTTGTTTCAAAGAAGGCAAGAGGAAAGGAAAGCTTTGCTTTTGGGGCTTTCACTCAGAAAACTTTTCAGAAAGAAAACATTTCTTAAAGTTAATGCTAAGATCCAGAACTTTGGATGTTAGTGTATTAAAAGGGACCCTGATACAGCACTATTTTATTCTTCCCTGGATACAAGATAAACACAAAGCTTGTGCAATTCCTTGCAATCCCTCTGCAATAAGCGATCTTCACTGTGACATTCACAATGTATCTTCACTATCACTAGATAAAATAGCAGTTCATAATTATTTATTTATTCATTAATGTACAAATGCTTTTACTTTCATTCCTGTGACACATGAAGGAAGAAGAGACCAAAGATGTTACACATGCTGCACAAAACATTTTTCTGGAAAAGTGGATGCAGCAAAGATACATTTACCATTTAGATTTTGTTATGCAGCACACTGTATATATATATATATACACACACATATATATAATATATATGTATATATTATGTATATATTATGTATATATAATATATAATATATAATATATAATATATACAATATATATATAATATACATGTTATATATATGTATATATATGTGTGTATATATATACAGTGTGCTGCATAACAAAATCTAAATGATAAACTCTATATATACTGTATATATATACATATATATATATACACATATATATATATATGTATATATATCTTTTAATGTACATGAATTTCAAGGCCAGGGAAAGAATTAATCTTATAAACTGACCACAGCATCTCAAGTAGTTATTGAGCATGAGTGAAGAATTCCTCACATCTTTTGTATCACAGTAAATTAAAGACACAGAATTACAAACCTGCACTAGTCTATCCTGGGTCAGCATCCACCATATTTATATCACTATTTGCAGAGGGATGTCTTGCTTGTTCATAAAGCCATCTGGCACCACGATCAGTGATTCCATGGATTTCTCAAACTATTCGGCTCATTCATCCTTACTTTATAATAGTTTTTTCTTAAAGTTTAAACATTTTTTTTTTATTATTCCTGCAGTTGAGACATGATGTTTGATTATTTATTTATTTATTTACTTTTAAATTCTTTAACATATCTATCTTTTATGTATTATGTATTATAAATCCTCCTTGCATTTCTGGCTTGTGAGCTTAAAGATCTTAAATCTTATTCTGCAGAACTACCATTTCCCATCCTGTTTTCCATTCTGTACTTTTTGCAGTGGATTGTTTCTACATACATTTTCTTTCTAACCTATTGAAAGATGAGAGCCTTATATATATGATACTAATACTAACTATATCAACTACTTGTGCAAACAAGACATTAATTAATTTACCCTTCCTGGTGTCATCAGCCTTTGCTCTTTACTGAACAACAGACAACATTTTCCTTTTTAGTTCCTGTTATTCCTTGTGTGATTATTTTTTGATATTTTCTTATCCATGTCCTGAATGTTAATTAGCTGCATGTTAACATGTGCCTTAGTCTTTCTTATTTTGCTTCTATAAGGTCACGATGCATTTTTCTGTTTCCCCTTAGCCACTTCATATAGTTTCCACTTGCTATATGCTTCTTTTACACCTGTGTGATCAATGAAAAGCTGTAATTGTGATAAATGAAAAGCTGCAATTTAATCTCGATATTTTATTATGCATGTTATCTTTTCTTTCTGTGGGGGAATAGTTTGTTTGCACTTTTAGTATTATTTCTTAAAGGAATGGACACATATCCTTAAACATTTGAACAAGTGAAATAACACATCAGTTCTCATAGAATCAGAGATTCATAGGATCATAGAACATCCTGAGTTGGAAGAGACCCAGAAGGACTGTTGAGTCCAACTCCTGGCTCCACACAGGACCACCCCCCAAGTCAGACCACAAGTCTGAGGCCATTGTCCAAACTCTTCTTGATTTCCAGCAAACCTGCCACGACCACTTTCCAGGGAGCCTGTTCCAGTGCCCAACCACTCTCTCAGTGAAGAAACTTTTCCTGACATTTAGCCTGAACTGCCTCTGTCACAGCTCCATGCCATTCCTTTGGGTCCTGTCGTGTCCCCAGAGAGCAGAGCTCAGCACCTACCCCTCCACTCCCCTCATGAGGAAGCTTCAGGCTGCCATGAGGCCTCCCATCAGTCTTTTCTGCTCTGAGCTAACAATCCAAGTGCCTTCATCCACTCCTCATACATATTCCCCTCTAGACCCTTAGTCCTCTTTGTAGTCTTTGTTTGGACACTCTCTAATAGTTTAATGTCCTTCTTATACTGTGGTTCCCCAAAATGCAGACATTGAATGAGGTAAGGCTGCACCAGAGCAGAGCAGAGTGGGACTTCTCGCAATCAGCTAGCCATGCTGTGCCTGATGCACCCCAGGGTACAGTTGGCCCTCTGAGCTGCCAAGGCACACTGTTGACTCATGTTCAACTGACCATTGACCAAAACCTCCGGTTTGCTTTCTATGGGACTGCTTTCCAGCCTTTTGTCCCCCAGTCTGTACTGGGGGTTGCCCCATCCCAGGTGCAGAATCCAGCACTTGCTCTTGTTAAACTTTGCATTTCTGGTGATTGCCCAGCCTTCATATTTGTCAAGATCTCTCTGCAAGGCCTCTCCTTTGCAAATACAGTTTCATAATGCATGTTTTTTCCATTCTGCTGTTGTTTCTTCTTCACTGAGGATCATGAAATCTTGACACTACTAGTCTGTGATGTTTTCTTCTATGTTACATGGTATAATAATAATTTCTTTTGATATGTTATAAGGTTGTGTTAAATATACCAGATTCTGTATGCCACACTATTTTAAGGATTCCTTTTAGAGAGAGTCTGACTCTTGGCTGAAAATAATAATATATATATATATACACACACAATATATGTATATATATAATAAGTACATATAAATATACATATCTATATGCTATTATTATATATATATGATATATATCTACTATATATATAGTAGATGCTCTTTGAGGACAAGAGGAACAAAATAGATTTGAGAGAGGGTGATAAAAGCTAGGATCTGCTGCTGAAAAACAAAAAAAGGAAGTAGTTAATGATGCAGAATGGCCTGGCAGGTAGGGCATGGGCCAAAACATTAAGAACTGAAAGGCAAGGATAATGTGATTAAGTATGGTTATTTGGTGAACATGAAACAAGGAGACTTAGAGAGGACAGGGAAAGACATGACCTTAACAAAGCCAGTAGCTAAAGAGGCAGTTTAGAAAGCATTCTCATAAGAGGTTTAATAAATTGTGCTTGCAAAAGAAAATATTCTAAAATCAGTGGAGTATGTTTCTATACCATAACACTAGATTATTTGGATTGAATATAGTCTCAATAATTTAATATCTTTCTAATACCATTTTATTACCCTTTATTTTAATGAGAAAATTAGATAAATATTTGTGTATATCAAATACAAATTGGTGGATTTAAAAATCTGTTTTTACTAAGTACTTAAGCTATGACTTTCTTCAAGTACCTATCAAAATACCATCTTTATTTTCAGGTGCTTAAAAGTTCTTAGTTCTTTAAATGTGTCATGCAAATATGTAATTACAAGACTTAAAATTCATGTTTGAGAATCCAGATTTCAGTATCCAGACATTTTCCCCTGTTCTTCTCTTCAATAACAATACATCAGAATAACCTTGTGGTAAGTGTTGCTAAGCAATAGTAGTACTGGTCTGTTCTAAAGTAGTTTAAACAAAATGTCTGACTACCTGCTGCAGATTTGTGAACACAGTTAGCTCTGCTAATCTAAATAATTATCTAAAATATTTTTTACACATTGCATTTGTTAAATAAAAGGTAAAGAAAGAAGTAACTACATGTTTGGCATACATGTAGAGTCAAATTCCCTAGTACAAGTAAAATGGCACCTGAAGTGAAGTAAAAGTTAATTATAATTAACATGTAAGACCCTGGAAAAACCATTTGGTGACTTAATCTGTTAATATAAATTCAATAAGAGACTCCCCACAGTATTGTGAGGTAGAGAATCAGGAGGGCAAAAGTGAGAAAACTCATGGGTTGAAATAAAGACTGTTATTAATAAAGACTGGTAAAGCAAAAGCTGCATGCCCAAGCAAAGCAAAATAAGGAATCCATTTAGCAAGCAGATGTTCATCCATTTCCAGGAATCTAGGGCTTCAACACAGCTAACAATTACTTGGGAAGACAGACATAACTGTAAATGTCCACCCTCCCTCCTCTTTTTTTCTCCCAGCTCTTATTGTTAAGCACAATATTATGGGATATCCTTTTGTCCAGTTAGCGTCAGCTGTTCTGGCTGAGTCCCCCTTCTTGGGGCAGTGTAAGAAACAGAAAAGATCTCCTCTCTGTTTAAAGAGACTCTGAAGAAACAACTAAAATATTGGTGTGTTATCAACACTGTTTGCAACTCAAATCCAAAATGTAGAACCATATGAGTTTTTTTCTGATTCTGTCACCCATTTAGATAATTAGATAATTTATAATTTGATAATTTAATAATAGGGTTTAAATAATTCTGGTAAGTTTTGGATAAATATGCAAGTGTTTGATCTACATTCATTGATTAACTGAAATGATTGCTTTCTCCCCAGGCTCTCTGATTTTTTGTCATTTATAAATCAGAAAAGAGCCTTTCATTAAGTAGATAAAAACAGAGGCCTATCTTAATGCCCTTGTATTACTTTACAAATAGCAAAGTTGTAAGGAACCTGCACTGGTCTTGGTAACTGAATAAAAAAATAAACAAATCAATAATTATACAATACAAAGAATAGATAGAAAATATTTTAATATGGGCATGGCATGGCACATTCTTGTCCTACAGCAAAATTAAATGTATGTAAATGACAAATAAGTACCTATAAATAATAATAAAAAAATAATAAAAATCTTTATTAACTTACTTAATTTCAGCTGCTAAATTTATAGAAGAGCTTGGGTGTATTCAGATGGGAAGCCATTTATGTTAAAAAAAAAATCTTATTGAGAAAAAATGGTTAGGTTTATTCTTTTTCTATATTACATATACTCTATAATCACTCATTGTACTTGAGTGGTTCATCTATCCAATCTTCTAGGTCTGAATTTGTAATAAAAGTACATTCTTCTGTGCTCTACAATATGCAATGTATATTTTTTTATTATTTTTTTCTGTACTTCTATTGTAACTATTAAAATTATCTTGGCAAAGGCACAACGCGGAATATTGTCACTGAAAATTACAGGATTTTATTAGCTGATGATCTTGAGTCCAGACATGCAGCATATTCATGTTGCACCTATTCCTGCATTACTTAATGATGACTTGCTACACAATATAACCCAGCAGTGAAATTAAAATAATGTTTAGCTTTTAAAATAAACATAATAATCAAATTTAATTTTTTTGCTTTTTGCAGAAGTGACTTCCTATATTCTTTTAATTAAATAAGTATGAGAAGCATGTACTTTTAAAAGAATGTTTTAACATAATTATTTTCTAATTTACATGAATTAATTAATTTGAACTATTTAAAATCAATACTAAATTTCACATGGAACTGAAAATGTGATTTTAAGAGATTATATTGGTGAGGGAAAGAGATAAAGGGCTACCCGTGGTTATACAGCCAATATTAAAATGCAATCTCCTACTGATAAAACAGTTAATGATTTTGAACTAGTTCTTTCAATAACAATATCTGACAATTTAGCAAATGCCACATTTAAAGTCATTTCATCTCTGTTGTCAAATATATCACAACATTGATTATATAATTAAAGCCCAAAGGGGATGCCTTCCATCCTAGTTTTCAAACTTTCACCTACAATATAGCTTATTTACAGTATCAGGAACTTATTTATTTATTTTTTAAATTATTATTTTTACAGACTACTTTTTAAAGCAGTGACTGGTTACTACCTCAAATCATCTTTTATCTTTTTAGTGTTACTTATGAAAATCTATCTGTACTCTTCAGCACACTTAAAAATTCAGTGATACAGAATACTCTGCCTGATTTATGAATGTTCTAAAATTTCTGGCTCTGATATATATTTACTTTTGTTAACTTTCATCTCTTTTATTGTATATAAACTTATTTGAAATAGCCAAAATATCTGCTTTCATTTTTCTGCAAAACCTAGATTGCTGTTTATTTATCCAATTGATCTTGTTCCAAAATTTTGGTATTATGGTTTCTTAAGCATAGAACAAAACTCTTTTTCTCAAGTCTTACTTACCTTTCACATTTTTCAGCTCCCACATACACATAGCCAAGGACATTTGGTCTTTATTCATATCAGCACCCCCAAGTCCTTTTCACTGGGATGCTCTCTATCCTCTCATTGCTCAGTCTGTATTCATGTCTGAGATTGCCCCAGCCCAGGTGCAGGACCTTGCACTTGGCCTTGTTGTTCACAGAGGCCCACCTTTTGAGTCTGTCAAGGTCTGGATAGCACCCCTTCCCTCCAGTGTGTCAAACACACCTTTTAGCCTGGTGCTAATGCAAACTTGCTGAGGGTTAAATAGTCCCAATCCAGACTGAGGGACATCAGTCCCTGAGGAACACCAATTCATTAATTTATTTGTTGCATCCAATTTAGAGAAAAATTGCTTGAATTTCTACCAGTTTGTTATACTTAAAATGTTATGAGCAAAGGGAATATGTCATATAAAAACCAGACTATCAACAAATTATTGTTACCTCGGTGGAAGCTGTGCTTGCACTTCTTATTATATACATTTAAAATGAAATACATGTAAACTTTTTAGTAAATACCCATTTTTCTGGTGTTAAGCCCATCCACTTCTTCAGTCAACTTGGCAGATCAGTGTTTAGCATCAGTTTAGTATTGGCATCCCAAGTCCTTCAAGAAGTAGAATAAGAGGTCGATACTGATGGTTTCATGCTTCACACATTAGGATGTGTGTGGTGATTTTTGCACGTCTGCACATATTGTACACCTTGATCTTTCTTCACCGGTCTGTAGGGCTAAGTTATATCAATATTTATTTTTGATATTGTGTTTTACTTATGTTGGAGACCTGTTGTTTGTTCTCTTTGATATCTCTAAAGGCCCCAAGGTTTCTTTCTTTTGGTAAATGAAAGTTGGATAACTTCCAACAAGGGGAATACCTGGAATACAGACTCTTAACATCTCTGTGAATAAACAGTTGGACATTTGAAAGTAGAATAAAATGAAATACAAGTTAAAAATATAAATGTATTTTTTCAGTCTTTGAAGCCTGTGAAGAGCTTTTTTCTGTTGGGTCCTCTACAGTTAAATAATTTAGAAGCTTATTCTTGCTACTATTAATCTATTAATCACTTTTTTTTTTTTTTTTTTTTTTTTTTCAGCTGCAAGCTAAATTCATTAAAGGGTATAGAAGAGCTTTTATACATTCTAGAAACAAAATTACTAAGAAAAATATTAGTAAAAGATCTTCTGAGCTGAACAGCACTAATTTTCTAAAGGATGCTTTCTAATTATAACATCATGTGTGTAAACCACATGGGAAATACAGGAATTCCATTCAACTCACCTACCCTGTTATTTCTAGAAGCAATGGTATTTGTAATGAAAAAAATAAAATGTAATAAAATAAATCCTTCTTTCATAAGATGTGTAGCTACACATATTAGGACAGCCTATTATATAACCAGAAAAATAAAATTATAGTGGTCATTTATAAATCTTGATACAGAATTACAGATGTTCATATTGCCTTTTTATTGCCTTGCCAGAATACTAATATCAGTGTAAAATTTCTGAAATTTGTCAAGGGAGTAAAATCAAAGTTATCAGCTGACATGGTCAATATAACATCTGGAATTGTGTCTTTGTAGTATCTCACTAGTAATAGGTTTAAATAAAAAAAACGGAAGAGTATTGTATCATTCTAAGTTGTTAGGTTCAATGGGTTAAACATAAGTAGCTAGACTAGTAGATAAAAGCAGTAAAATTCCCCCCATGTGTAAAATAAAAGGGCACTCATAGGAAAACCAGGTGGTGATCTTGTTCAGCTGGGGATGTGCATCCACAATAATTGCACATCACTAAGTAGAGTGATTTAAAAAACAAACAAACAACACAAACAAACAATAACAAACAAACAAACAAACAAAAATCCTCAAACTTTATTTGTAGATCAATTAGGCCCATAGAATATTTAGACATTATTTTTGACAGAGTAGACATATTTTGTTAGTTCTGACAAAGGTGCTTCCAGTGAAAGGTAAACTCAGTTATAGTATTTATTTTTCTGGAAAGTTCATATTTCTACTCTTTTGAGCAATAACATATGAAGAGATTTTCTTCCCTTTAAATCATCTCAGTAAACAAGAAGAGTCCATGTATGTGTCTATGTGTGTGTACATATAAACGTATGTATTCTTAGTGCAATTTATTTTACTCAATCCTTTGGCAAAGACAGCTAGCTTTTCTTCAGGGGTCCTTCATGAGTGTCAGTGACTATGCCAACTCTTCAAAAATCTTTTTTTTTCTTCAGAAATTTACTCCAGGTATGTAATTTTTAGAATGTGAACCAACATTAAAGTAAGTCGACAAAATATGTGTGGAGGCATCAAAGCATTTTGATCACAATAAGCTCCTTATATTTTGTTGGCTCACCTTAGTGTGAAATGTGTTCATCTGATTTGTGTCAATATAGAACAATGCCAGGGCTGCATGATATGATGAAATGTGGCCTTCTTACATACCCTTGTATAACCACAAGTCTAACAAAAACAGAGTGTTTAATGTATATAGTTCATGTATCTTGCAAAGGAATGGTCCAGCAATTCGTGTCAGTAGGGGATAAGAGAACAAAGGGGTTTCAGAATAACTGCTAACTATTATGACTATTGCATGGGACACTATGCAAGTCTCTGATACGTGGCCAAGATGGACAAAGGAGAAGGACAAGGAAAAAGCATGGAAGGAAGACTATGAGCCTTCAGCATGAGAGACCCCCAGAGGGACCACCAGAGACTACGCATACACCAGTGGGAGAGTTCAGATTCTGGGATTCTGGGAATTAATTATAATAACCCTGCCTTTTCTAGAAGTAGTAATGAATATGTATTAGCCTAGCAGTATAAAAAAACAGCTGTCTGATGTAACTTGTGTGTGTCTTGGTGGAGCAGAGACTCCTGGCGCACCCAGCACTATTTGCTTACCTCTATTCATTTAATAAATTGCAAACTTTGATTGTAATCCTATTTGGGACTTAGTCATTTATTACATTAGTATTTTCTAAATAACCTAAAGTAGAATGCAAGATCACTTTTTGTACCTTTGTTAAAAAGAATGTTCCAGCAGTGTTCTATTAAATAGAAGCTTTGCTTGTTTATTAGTTAAAAACAGCCTTATAAACCTATGTAATGGTACCATGTGGTGGTATCTTCTCAGAAGGTTTACAGTTTTCAGAGTGAAGCCAAAAAGTTCCCAGTAGGTAATTTTCTTTGCTGCACAATGCTTACATTATTAAAGCACTTTTTTCTATGCTTTGTAATAGAGGTGTCTTTTGCAACTTAAATAAATATATTACTTCATAGTCAATAAACATTTCTGTAATGATACTTTTTTTTTTTTTTTTTTTAAATAATCTGATGAATGACATTTTTCTGTAGCATCATAATTATTTATTGAAAACAGTCACATCTTCCATACAAGCAGAGGAAAAGAAAGAAGATTACATAATTCAGACTATCACAGGTAAGTTGCTCTTTTCTGTAGATTCAGAAAGGTCACCTATTTGAGGACTTTGTAGTACCTCTTAAGTGTATCCCTCTTCTTTTGCTTCAACATGATTGTGATGTTAAACATATCAGAAAATGCACATAGTTTTTGTATAGTTCATGATTTTTTATATGATCTTAGCTTTTTTCTCATTATATTCCAATAGAGATAAAACTACACTAGTATTAAAAAAAAAAAAAAAAAAAAAAAAAAGTTAAAATGCTACAGCATATTTCATACAGTAATATTTTTCTTCTTTAGGTCTGAGGTGAGAAAAACAAGGTTTTTAACACATTTTGTCCATTACCATGAAGAGATAGACTCAACGTAATGTAAAGATGTTTGCTATAGATCATGCTCTATTTTTTCAACATTTTCTTAAATAAAATATACATAACTTCATCTATAAAATAAATGAGAGCAAAAGATTACAGATGTGCATGCAATATAGATATATTATAAATCAAGACTGTCTTTGCAATCTCATGTTTTAGAGAGGAAATACTCTGACTCTTTAAGGTCACTTGGGAAAATCCAGCCTATGGTTCCTTCTGCCAAGACTATCCTGCTATTATTTCTTGTCTCATTATTCTCTCCACAAAATTCTCTCCTTGTTACATACAGACCTATACAACAGGAGACACCTGAAAGTGCATGCTCAGCCTAAAGAGACATCAGAGGCAAGTGGGGCATGGAGATACCTAAAACTTTATCCATTTTTAAATTTGTAAGTGGCTGCTGCAGATACAGTTGTTTCCAAAACAATTCCATATGTAAGTTACTGATTTAACTGAAGTACTAGATTCTAAGGTTTCCTCATTACTTCTGAAACATTGTATATCTACACATGCAGAAATTAAAAATATAGTTAGATCTCATTGTATTACTACCAACATTTCAATACTTCTTTTTGACGACATTTGTTCTAGAATGACACTATGAAAAAAACCTCTCAGTATGCTTTATTTGTTTTTGTTTTAAAGTATATTTCTATTAATATTTTATATTACTATATATATAGAAATATATAGCTGTTATGTAAAAACAATTTAAATGTGACCCAAGTACAAATGTACTTGGGTAAGAAAGCCACCACTCCTTTAAAACTCCCCCTAATTCTCTCTATCTTATTTCTCACTTCTCTTCAATTCTATGAGGCAAGAATGATGATCTATTAATGTCTGACTGTCATGTATATGAACAAAGCTTCTGTTTGTAAGGGCTTCAGTTGAAATAGTCACATATGAAATTACTCAAGTGCACAACAACAGCAGAATGAAGATAGGATCAAGCACTCTAAGATTAGATTGTAGATACCAGAAAACCAGGGGTTGACAAACTGAACAGATTTCTGAATTTTCTATGGAGATTCTTCCTGAAATAGGAATAAATATATTCCACTTCTACTTGTTTGCTGGGGTTTGCTGGCTGCTGGCTCCTGTTGTCATGACATCCTTTTTTTTTTTTTTTTTTTTTTTTTTTTTTTCTTTTTTTTTTTTAATGTGGAGATCAGAAGAAGAGATGAAATACACCTGAGTATTCCTCTTAATTCCTCTTTCCTGACTTAATCTAAGTGTCCTCTTAGATTTTTTTATGTCTACAGTATTAGCTTGAAAAATTTTCCAAATTGCATAGCTTAAATAAAGTCATTGAATCCAAAGAGGCAACATGTCATAGAACATGGTGCTGTAGAATAACAAAATATATATTACACTAAAAGTATATGATGCTCAGAAAGTTCTCTAACTAAAACTGGCATCATTTTCAGAGGAATTAGTTAATAATGACAGAAACAGCAAGTTTTTTGTACTGTGAAGCAAAACTTAATTTAAGTAGAAATGCAAACCTAAAATCTATTTGTTCAGGAAAACCAAAAGTTGCACATATATGCAATATCAACTATAAAAAGATTCAGATATTTACCATGCAATATTTCTAGAGAGATTTGCAATGATGATAAAGTTGAATCAAACCACTTATAGAAATATCAATATTAGCAAAAGGCAAGCAGTGTTGTCAAGCATCTTTAAGCAGACTAGGTTTCTAATGAGGAGAATAATGAGAAGACATTTTGACTTTAACTGAACAGAAACAGTTTGTTCCTTGAAGTGTATCAGGAGAGGTACTGTTATTAATGCTATCGTTTTGATTACACCCACATACATTCTAACTGCACAGAGAAGAAGTCTGACAGCAAACTAATTACAAAGTTCTGCAGAAGTAATTTATTCTTTGCTATGCTTTCCTCTTGAATCTAATAACATCTTCCCCCCCCCCCCCCATATGTCTAGGGAACTGGGTAGTGTCAATTCCAAGTATTGTCACTGCCCATGTTTTATATAGAAAATGTTCACCAAAATGATGCAGTGTGCAAGAGAGGAAAAAGGGAAGGGAAGGGAAGGGAAGGGAAGGGAAGGGAAGGGAAGGGAAGGGAAGGGAAGGGAAGGGAAGGGAAGGGAAGGGGAGGGGAGGGGAGGGGAGGGGAGGGGAGGGGAGGGGAGGGGAGGGGAGGGGAGGGGAGGGGAGGGGAGGGGAGGGGAGGGGAGGGGAGGGGAGGGGAGGGGAGGGGAGGGGAGGGGAGGGGAGGGGAGGGGAGGGGAGGGGAGGGGAGGGGAGGGGAGGGGAGGGGAGGGGAGGGGAGGGGAGGGGAGGGGAGGGGAGGGGAGGGAAGGGAAGGGGAGGGGAGGGGAGGGGAGGGAAGGGAAGGGAAGGGAAGGGAAGGGAAGGGAAGGGAAGGGAAGGGAAGGGAAGGGAAGGGAAGGGAAGGGAAGGGAAGGGAAGGGAAGGGAAGGGAAGGGAAGGGAAGGGAAGGGAAGGGAAGGGAAGGGAAGGGAAGGGAAGGGAAGGGAAGGGAAGGGAAGGGAAGGGAAGGGAAGGGAAGGGAAGGGAAGGGAAGGGAAGGGAAGGGAAGGGAAGGGAAGGGAAGGGAAGGGAAGGGAAGGGAAGGGAAGGGAAGGGAAGGGAAAGCAGGCTTTTTTTTGTTGTTGTTTACATGATTGACTTTGGTAGATGCTTTTCTATTCTTCTATTTCTCTTCATGTCATACTATATTGCATATTTTTTTTCTTAGAACTTCACTTATTCTTTTCAATAAAATACATGATAACCCTTCCTTTTGACAGTTATTCTCATGCTTCTTACTGATTCTCAACAGTTGTCAAATCTTTGCCCTGAATTAGAAAACATTCTTATCTTACACAGGGCGATATTATTCTCCTTATCAGATCAATTTAACTTTGAAAAACTAACTATGAAAGACATGTACTACAAGAATATGGCCATGAAAATTCAGACTCTCACGGGGAATTACATGTGTTTAAATGACCTGCTGAAATGTTTCAGATCAACACCCTCAAATTTCTCTTGTATAGTTGGCTGTCCTGATTTTCTTTGTTAACGTAGGAGGCAAAAAAACTGTTTCTTACATTTGCACCATCCTGTTAAGATTCACTTCTGTAGTTCTGTCTTAGATAAATCAGGAATGAAAGAAAATCATTTATTAACTTATTTATCTTTTTTTTTTTTTTTTTTTTTTTTTTTCAGTAGTTTCTGGTGCTGGTTGCATCAGTTTTGTTTTTACCACACTACACTGACAAAATGCCTACAGAGTAGTTTATCTTCAAGTTCATCAACAGGAATAAAAGGAAGAGAAGGAAAATATTTCCATTTAAAATTTCTCCATAGAAAGTGTAGGTCTGGACAGATTGCACAGCTGGACATCTCAGACACTGACAGTAATTTAATCCAGTTGAGAGCTTTGTAATTTATTTATTTTTAGTTAACAAATAAAAATAGATACAGGAATCTCACTTACATTCTTTTAAACAGCCTGTATGACAGCACTAACTTCATTGAAACTCATTAAATCACAGTGTGCAGATGTGACTACTGGACTTCAAAATGATACTAATCCAAACAAAATACAACCCAAAACTTTCAATTTAAATTTCCTAGTTCTTTCATGTATTTCTTTTGAAAGTCTCTTCCCATTAGTCTGATGCCATAGCTTAATAGTCTGCAGTGAAACCATTCTCTAAAATCAGTTGCTACACTTACTGGAGCTGTTATCAGTCCCTGAGGATGTGACTGTTCTCTGGCTCACAAAGTTAACTTTATCATTAGAGTTATTTCTGGTGCAGTAATGTTCTGCTAAATTTGTCTTGAAAATGTCACAAGAACTCTTACCACTAAAGAACGGTCTGCATGCTGCTGTCTTGATGACTACCAGACTAAGGAAATTTCGGCACGTGATTGAAAGCCAGCACTGAATAAACTGCAGGTTTTTCCCGTTCTTTCTTTTTGCCAGGAATGTGCAGTAGGCAGAATTATCCAGTAATCAGGACATTGTCAGAATATATGGAGTACTTTTATTCAGTTTGCAGTCCAACAAAGGCTTTTTTAGTCATTTTGATTGAGTTAACTGGCCAATTTACATCTGAGTTCTTTATCCATAATATTGGCATACCGATCATTCTTTATTTCATAAACACATTGTGAGCATAAACAATATTAAATTTTAAAATATATTACCACCATAGAACCATGGGATAACTAATTCATCTAACTAGGGGGAGATGGCCTTTATTTCAAAGCTCTGCTCAAAGCCAGGTGAGCCCTGAAATCACAGCAGATTGCACAAGGCTTTGTCTAAGGTTGGTGACTGTGCAAACTCTTTAGACACCTTGTCCCCCTGCCTGGTTGTCCTCAGGATGAAAAAGCTTTCTGTTACATCCAGTCTGAATGTCTCTTGTTTCAGCTTATGCCCCCTGCTTCTCATACTACTACTACGTACTGTTGTGGTGAGTCTAGTTCTATCTTCTCCGTACCATTCTCACAGGAACTGGGTGGGATTTTGTTCTTGACAAAAACATTTGAAGAGATAGAGGTCTTAGCATATACCTGCTGTAACACTCCACTTGTAGTACGAGGTACAAGACAAGTACAATTCGTTAACCACTGCCCATAACCAGAATCTAATTGTCTAGTCCTTCAGAGCATAACAGCTCTGCTAATGTCAACGTAAATTATAAGGCAATCATGCATGATTTACCCTTAGTAAAGCCATTCTGGCTGATACCAGTCACTACACTTTTCTGCATGTGCCCAGAAATGAGCTCTGAGCAGACCTGTTTCATGATTTTCTCAAGAGTCAAAGTGAAGCTGGCTGGCCTACAGATCCCCAGATATTTATTTTATTTTATTTTATTTTATTTTATTTTATTTTATTTTATTTTATTTTATTTTATTTTATTTTATTTTATTTTATTTTATTTTATTTTATTTTATTTTTAAGCTGGGGGCCTTTGCTATGGGGGCACTGGGGGCTCCCTTGATATCTACAACCTCTCAAAGATGATATAGAGCAGCCTTGCTAGCACATCAACTAGTTCTGTCAGCAGCTTTGCACAGGATTCTATCAATCATGAATTGTCTATGGAAATTGAATATATACTAGGAATAAAACAGCAATTTAACAGCAGCAGATTGAACAGATAGAAAAACAACAGAATAATACCACACGGGATTATACTATCAAATTAGACTTACATATAATTTAATTGATTAGTTTTCGCATTTGGTAGAAGAAAAACAGAAAAAAACTCAATGATTGTTGAAAAAATGATAGCAGTGTGAGTCACACTGCTATTTTGTAATAACAAATCAGACAAGTCAGTATATTTGACATATGCTGACTTTTAATTTCAGAACAAGCTGCCAGAGGCAGAAAAATATTAAACTAAAAATTAAACATTCCTTCAGTCACCTGGGTATTACCCTATCAAGTCACCTACTAGTAAAGAAATCATATGTGTTTGAAAAAGTGCATGTTCTCAAATAAGACCAGTAGTAACACATAGCTTATCCAACTACTACCAATGTATGAGATGGAGATGTTCAGATATCATCACAACAGATATAAGAGCTATATTTTTTTTCCTTTTTTTTTCCTTTTTTTTTCCTTTTCCTTTTCCTTTTCCTTTTCCTTTTCCTTTTCCTTTTCCTTTTCCTTTTCCTTCTCATTTTCCTTTTTGTTTTTGTTTTTGTTGTTTGCTTTTTCAATAGAAACAAGACTACATGAACATGGATCATACTGAACAATCATTTGACTGCTACCTTTTTAAGAAAAGCAGCAAAAGTGCACACTATTGAAACAAGCTTCCTCCTTTTATTCTCTTGCTACTAAGTGACTGTATTTTCTTTCCTGTGTTGTCAGAAAGCTAACATAACACAGACAAAGCTTCTGTCCCAACAGTGATGTTCATGCTGTTCTACTACCTTTTGTAAACAGAGTACTATTAGGGTTTTAGCTAAAAATTAAAACAGAGTTGCATTGATTCAACTTTGAATTTGGCTCCCGATCTTTGCCCTTGACTCCTGTCTAGTTAGACGAATGCGTCAACCAGCTTGACCCACCACATGAGTGGCCAGCTTTTCCAACTCCAAGTCTTGTGTTCCTGACAGGTTGAAGACAGGTACCTCATGCCTTAAAGACCTGGAGGAAGGAGATGCTCCAAGACAGTCCGCAGTCTGGAAATAGTAAAGGCCCTTCAGATCTGGGCACAGAATTAGCTAACAGTGCCACAGCAGGATGTAAGTCTTACAAACACAGGTTGGTGCATTTCTTCCCACCTTCAAGGAATTATCCAGCAGCGTCTGTGCTGATGAAGCCAGAATCATGTAATGTAACAGTAGTTATATCTGAGTAGTTATATCTACATTTCCAACTTCGTACAAATCAAACTGTGATCAATAGATGTGACTAGAGATTTACCATCCCTCCTGTTGAAATTTCTTCTCTCTGCCGTGTTAACCAGAGCTGTTGCAAAATATTAATACCCTTTGCACCTTCCCCTGCCTAAATTTCCTTTCTGTAACAGATCTCCTTTCAGAAGTAAGCATCACACTTCTTGTCATAGATGTTCACCATGAGCTTCTCTGAGTGTTAAATCTGTGGCTTAAATCTGTGTCCCTTGTGGCTTTCTGGTCCTTTGCCAAACCTTCTCTCATGGCAGGGATGTCTCATACAGTGCGACAGGCAATGTGTTAAGCTTTGGGACCACAGAGTGTGTGCTGGATATACTATACTACCACAGGAGGAATTAATTCAATTTGTCTTCATTTGATTCTAATGACACTTTCATCTGCTAGTTGCGGCACTGAGTACCTACAGCTTACAGTTTTAATTAACTGTACTGTTATAGCTGTAACTAAGGGAATATCAAAAGTGTATATTCACAATTCAGTTGTACTTTATACCATTTAATTTTATGGGAGACACCATCTCCTCCAGTTTTGAGTACAGCACAGGAATGGTTCTGTACTCCATGACTCCATGAGCAGTCGATGAATGTTTGCATCTTCACCTAGATATACACCACAGAAGGAACATAACTTTAGTGAAACAAGATACACAGAGTAAAAACTAAGGTGTTATACGTGCCACAGGACAAGTTTAGTTGCAGTTGGCTACTTCAGAACTGGCCTTGTAAAACTAATTTGAATGTGACACAAAAGAATAACTTAAATTATGTCAGAAACCTCAGTATTTCCTCAGAAAACTAACCCTCCAGAAGTAATCATTATTCCAATCTTTTAAGTCTGTCCTTCAACTGCCCACCTCAAACCCCGAAGCAAAAACATCACCAGGAAAAGTCAGAGCAAACAGGTTCAGAACACTCTGTTACAAGGCAAGGAAAGAACAAACTGCTACTTTTAAGTTCTACCCAGTAAATTAATCTTCCCTTGTTATGTAATTGAAATAATAGTCACACTGATGAAACATAATATGTATTTATGATAAACAACTTCTGGCTACTACTGAAAATGCTAAGTTTTTATTTTCTACGTAATCAACTATGGGTGATTACCACTCAGAAGAAAATATTACTGCTTGCATATGTATAAATATGTTATCATAGATTTTAAATTTTGTTTTGGAATTATTTTTTTTGTTTGTTTGAATAATTAAGAAATCTTCAAATATTTTGCTTTGAAACAAATGATGTAGTACTACTCCTGGCAAAATATTCCACTGTGATACTCCAAAGAAAAAGAGGTCCTTTTATATCCTGTTGCCATTTGATTAATCTCCACCCTTTAAATATAATCTTTCATTGGCTTTACATGCAATGAGACAGAAATATATATATATATTTTTCTTGTTTATAATTTGAACCAATGTAGTGTCTCTCTACAAAAGCAGTTTTGACCTTTCCCTGACTGCTGGAATTGATTTTTCCCATGTGTTTGTATGCTGAAACAGAAGGGCAAGCTCACAGGAAAGCTGCTTACTATATGCTTAAGGCTGCTCTTGAGTATCAAAGATTTCTAAAAGAAGTAGTCTTTAGACTAGTCTAGTAGTCCAGAAATGATATTAAAGGGTGGGTGACACTCTCAACCTGTGATTCCTGCCGCGGTACCAAGTATCCATTTGCTGAAGCAGCTATTCATGCTTTCTGGCAGACCTCTCTTCATTTGCAGCTTTCTGTCATCTCTGTTTCCTTATCCTCATGCTCAGGTTGGTGGTAGGAATAGCTTATAATGGGAAGGAATCATTTACAAGAGGAAGTGTTTCAGAAACTCAGCCAGGTGGCAGAGAAATTATGAGAAGCTGCAGGCACTGAAAACCTGGCAGGGAAAACAAGAGGAAGAGAAGAGCAGCAGTGCTGTAGAAAGACTCGTAGAGATCACACTGATCTTGAAATGACCTTTGTATCCTATCAGGAGCTTGTTGGATTCCCAGATCTCTGATTGTGCTTCTCCTAAAAACTGTTGCACTTCTCTGTGGTATACAGTGCATTTAGTCAACAAAAATGCTTGAGATGAGAACATACACTGCCTGTACAAGTGCATGGACCGGTTCGGACCAGTTCGGACCGGTTCAGACCTGTTTCGATCGTTTCAGAACGCTTTGGACGGGTTTAGACCAATTTCGACTGGTTCGGCACAGTTCGGAATGGTTTAGACAGGTTTGGACCGGTTTGGACCGGTTTTGACCGGTTTCAACCAGTTCGGACTGCTTTGGACCGCTTTCGACCGGTTCGGACCTGTTTTGAAAGGTTTTGACTGGTTTTGACCGGTTTGGACCAGTTTGGACCAGTTCAGACTGGTTTTGACCAGTTCAGAGCTGTTTTGATGGTTTTGACCAGATTAGACTGGTTCGGACTGGTTTGGACTGGTTTCGACCGGTTTCGACCGGTTCGGACTGGTTATGATAGCTTCGGACCAGTTTCGAATGGTTTGGACCGGTTTTGACCAATTTGGAACAGTTCGGAGCAGTTCGGACTGGTTTGGACTGTTTTGGATGGGTGCGTACCGGTTCGGACCAGTTTCAAGCACTTTGGATTGGTTTGGACAGGGTCAGACTGGTTCGAACCGGTTTTGACGGGTTCGGACCGGTTCCGACCGGTTTTGACTGCTTCCGACCAGTTTGGACTGCTTTGGACCTGTTTCAAATGGTTCGGACTGGTATTGATCGGTTCGGACCGGTTTGGACAGGTTCAGACCAGTTCGGACAGGCTCGGACCAGTTTTGGAACGTTTTTGACAGGTTCGGACTGTTTTGGTCCAGTTTCGACTGTTTTCGACTGGTTTCAACCGGTTCGGACCAGTTTCGGACCGGTTTCGACAGTTTTGGAGTGGTTTGGAGCCGGAGAGGTTTGGAGCAGTTCGGACCAGTTTCGACCAGTTCGGACCGATTTATGAGTTATCCATATAACAGCTAAAGGAAACATTATCAGCAGAGACATAATCTGCTTATATTAATTAGTAACAGTAAACAGATTACAATAGACTACAACTTTATATTAATGACAAGCAGGAAAAACAAACAAACAAACAAAAAAACCTTCTGCACATGGATGAGGGTTCATTTGGCACTAAACCTATGTTCAAAGGCTCCCATCTACAAATTCCATAAAAAACATTTTTGAAACTTGCAACTTAAATCAAGTTGAGCAAGATTTCTTCACCAATGGGCTTGCCAATTTTAATGTTTTCTGAAGGAAAACTAAATGTTCTGCCATGTTTCTTGTTTGTATTGAATTATTCTTGACTGAATGTATTTACTGAATTCTGTAGATATCTCCAGATGCTGTTGCTTGTTATTCTATTATTCCATGCACACATTAATGACCTGGATGTGTTATAAACAGGATACTTACTCAACCTGTAGAATATACTATGTTGGAATGGAATTGAATAACTTTGAAGGATGGGATTAAAATTGAAGAAATTATCAGAAGCATTTAGATTGTGATTCAGTAAGTTCAAGGACAAAAGTATCACACTTATGACAAAATAATTATACAAGAACAAGGTGGGAAGTAGCTCAGGTCAGACAACAGATCCATCAAAAATGATGTGAAGCAGACAGTATTTCATAAATTGAACATAGGATAACAGCAGAGAAAAATAAAGTTTATATTGAAAGTATTAACAGGAAAATTGCAAAGTAGAATGCATGAAATCTTATTGCTAGTGCTGGTAAGGCCTCAGCTGAAATGTTTTTTTCATGACCAATATAAAAATATTGGTCATGAAAAAAACATATTTTATATGTTTTTTTATATAAAAAACATATATATATATGTTTTATATAAACATATTTCTCTCTTATATAAAACTGTAGGAAGTTTTAAAAATGGAAGAATGAGAAATCTGAGAAAGTACATGTTGGAGATGATTTTGATACAAATGGGGTTTGTTTAGTCTAGTGTAAACATATACAGAGATATATTGAAAATTTGTACACCCAAATGACAACAGTAAAAAAGGAAGGCAATGAACCATGCCTCCATATTGATGCACATCATGGATATGGCCAGAAGCAACAGGTGTATTCTATAAGGGGACAAGTTTGTTATTTTAAGGTTATCTAAATTCTGTAAAGGTTTCATTACAGAAGCTGAAGAGATGGATTGGAAAGTTTTAAGAGCTGTGTAGGAAAACAACTATCAAGTATGGACTAGATACAACTGCACCTACTTTGAGACAGAACAATGCTGTAGATGTTTCTTGGCAATCTTTTCAGCTCTATTGTCTGTAATGAGTAGCACATTGAAGAGTTTATGAGCAAATACATAAACTGCCATATAGAGGAATATAAAAATTCCTTTGATTTTCAGTCCGTAGCTCAAAAAAACAAAATATAAAGATAGCTAATTTTTTTTTTTTTCATTTTAATTTCCTTTTTGATTTGATAACATTAGAAGAACTTTTCTTCCAATTCAAATCCAACGACTCTTAGAATTATACCCTTTATATTCACTGTTTAAATCAAATCAATTTTGGCCCCACAGAACCCTTTAGGCAGGCTGTTCGTGAGTCATTCTCTGTGTTTATCCTGGTTTTGGCTCGGATAGAGTTAATTTCCCTTCTAATAGCTGGTTTTGTGTTTCTACTTCTAATAGCTGGTGCTGTGTTTTGGATTTAGGATGAGAATAATGCTGATAAAATGTTGATATTTTAGTTGTTGCAGTACTTACACAGAGACAAGGACTTTTAATCTTCTCATACTGCCCTGCCAGCAAGGAGACTGGGAGCGCACAAGTTGTTAAGAGGGGACAGAACCAGGACGGCTGACCCAAACTGTCAAAGGGATGTCCCATACCGTATGGTGTCATGCTGAACAATTAATATGGGATGGCTGGTCAGAGATCAGGGGGACCGTTACTTGGGCATGATCTAGGCATTGGTCAGTGTGTGGTGAACAACTACATTGTGTGTCACTTGCTTTGTGAATATTACTATTAATGTTATTATCATCATTATTATTTCTTCCTTTTCTGTCCTATTAAATTGTCTATATCTCAACCAACAAGCTTTTACTTTTTTCCCCCAGTTCTCTCCTCAATCCTACTGGGGGTGGGGGAGTGTGAACATATGGCTGTGTGGTGCTTAGCTGCCTGCTGGGTTAAACCACAACAGCAGTTTACCACCTCAGTAATACACAATTACTTTTATGCATTCCCAGGAAACCACACAATCTTTTGTACATCTTTCATAATAGTACTTTTTCTGCATACCTGTAATTCAAACATGTCAGTTGTTTTGTTCAGACCTACTTATCTAGGAAGATGGAATGTATTTTTTTCATTGTATGCATCACCTACCCTGCCTCTGCTCATAAGGGTAAAGGCAAAGGGCAAGAGCTTCTTACTCTTTGCCATTCCTTCTTCTAATTACTAGCATTCTTCTGGCTATTTTTGTTTCTGTCACTGATCTGATTTTTCTCTTCTGCTGTTTTAAAGCCAGACATGATGAACATGTTTTTATTGTGCAGAAAATATGAATTATAAGATACATATTCTTCCAAATAAAATTGCATAATTTTGACTTTAACGTAGTTTTAAAGGAATGTAGCTACATGTTCCAATTGAATTGTTTGCAATTTATGTTAGTTCAATTGAAAGAGGAATCAAATAGTTTATAGTATTTCTCTGATTGCCATACAAAATATATGTGCCTTGTTACACACTTATATAAATTCTCATAATCTGTCAGGAAACCTAATTTAAGAAACAACTCAGACAAAATCTATATATGTGTGTATATATATATATTTACAAATTTCAATATTTAATTCTCTGAAGTATTATTAAGTTTTAAAGTGCTTTAGAACAATTTTTCTCAAATGACTGATTCCTTCTAGACAATAGATAACATTGTTACTCCATGCTATATGTAATTTTACCTAATTTGCTTTACTTTTATAGCACTGCAGTGAAAAAAAAATGTAATTCAGGTTACCAGCATAATTCATGCTATTGTGTACTCAAAGTTAATTAAATATGCAAGTGTTAAAGAAAATTTTATGTACATAGTAATATAAACATTATTTTTTTAAACTTATTTATTAAGAACTAACCATTCATTAGCATTAAGTATTGTTGATGAATACATGTAGTAAAGCTTTGTTTAAAGTTTAAAACTGCCTGACTTGTCAGTCTTCTGAACACTCTCATCAGAACAATCTCTAATTTCCTAACTGATATAACAAGTACCCCCTTCACCCAGTAAATCAAGTTACTAGAATAGACTGAGATCTTTGTTCTTCTTTAGTGATTATTGTGTCATCATGAGATACACAGTGCAATAGCAAATGATTCATTGCCACTGTTGCAATAGACTGATATATGCAATATCAATGGAAGTCTACATAAAGAGGAAAATATTTTGCAGTATAAGTAGGGAACTGAGCTCAGGTTTTTCAAATCTGTAAGAAAATCGTAATCAGCAGGCTTTTACTGTTCTGTGGAGAATTAGTCTTTTCAATGACTGCTAGCAAATTCTTGAAAATACTATTTATACACAGAGTACAGTAAGAGATGTCAATTATTTCACATTTTCTTTAACCAATTACTTGTAACAACTGCAACAGCAACAAAAAGGGGAATTCTGTGAACATCTTAAAAACAAATCACAAACCATTTCTGATTACTTAAACTTCTGAGAATGCAAATACATCAACTAAAACCTAAGGACCTTCATTTCCACAGATACAAGTAAGGTATAGATTCTTACCAGCTGTCAATATATGTATTGTAGGGTTGATAACAGAGGGGAACAGGCATTCCTATACAGGTAGCTGTTTTTAAATCAAATACTTGTTGGACTTCTTTGCTAAGAAGCATACCCAGTCTGGAAGTCCTAATGAGTAATTCAATAGGAAGGCATTTCCTCAGATTCATGTAAAAACCAAGTCATGCTTTTCATCTTTGATAGGGAATTTATGTTCCTGTATTATTGTAATGACTCAAACTCAGAAGAATGAATCAAGATCCTATAATGTCCTTTTATTTATTTATTTATTTATTTTTTCCTTCCAGTGTGCTTAAACTGACACATAGTACAAATAAGCCTACCTTCCAAAAATGCAGTCTAGATGACAGAAGACACATAAATATTTTAGAAGATATTTTACAGTAAATGTTACTGTCAGAATATGTCGTATACCTATATATTTCTCTATATAAATAATTTTTGTTTTCAAATCCTAAAACCAATCTTACTATACAAATTCAGGTAACAAAAAGGAGAACCATTTTTCATCTAGGGGCTGACTGATGTTTTCAAAACAAATTGAAACAAAACTATTAAGAACAGTCCTCAAAATAGCACAAGAGAAGGCTGCATTTTTAGAGAACTTGTAAACATTATATTTTTATTTTTACAACTTTAAAAATTTGTAGTGATTTTTTGGGATAGATTTTTTTTTTGATAATTTTTAATACTTAATATTGCTTCAGAATGCTCTTCCAAATCAAAAATCACCAGACTGATTCACCCCTTCACATGATAACACAGTCCTCCAGGACTCAGAGGTGAATGCCATTATTTAAACAGCAGCAGCAGGGCATGCTGGAAAGCATGCTACCTTCCAGGATTTTTCCCCATGAAAATAGCTTGCAGCCTCAGTACTTAAAATATTTATCTATCTCTATGTATAATGAGGTGAAAAACAAAGTGAAAGATAGTTATTGTCCCCTCCACCCCCTCTCACATTTTATTGCATATGTTCTTCACAAAAATTCACAAAGTGATCTTCCTTTCAAAGATGAAAAAGACAATCAACAGGATATAGACTAATGGAGTAGTATGTATACACCATGGCTTCAGACCAGTATTGTGAGTTGAAATCAAACAAACAATTTGGTATTGATTAGATAAAGGCTAGCTAATTGTTGTTGACCTGTTGGATTTCAGCCTGCAATTTAGTATGTATTAACAGATTTTCATGTCTAGAGACACCTGCAGCCACGAGCCCTATTTTTAGTACAGATATTCTCAATCAGATTAGGAAAAACCCACTCTAATTCATGATGGCCTTTTGTTCCTAAATCTCAAAGAAATCTAAACCAATTATTTAAGAGAGAAAAAACTGGACGAGGGGAACAAAAGGAAAAGAGAATTTGCTGGTTGCACTAGTGCATCCTTGAAAAGCAAACTTCTAAAAATTTAAGAAAAACAAGAACTAAAACAAACAAACAAACAAACAAACAAAAACACTTAATAGAGCTGGGGAAACAATAAAAGTAAGATCTCAAACAATATTTCAGGTTTGAAGGAAAACACAGCAGCTAGTATGAAATAAGACTAGCATGCCAGATGTCTCTTCTGATTATCTAACCTCATCAGCTGATCTTGTAAAAACAAGTCAATTCTCTCTTCCAACCTCTTTTACAAAAGTAGTTACAAGAGTTAAACAGAATACAAAATGCAACTGTGAAGCAACATTTTCATGGCACTAATGAAAACAGGCTAAGGACCTATTATTAACTAAGATCATTCCCAGACCTTATTTCATTTGCTGACTGTAATTAACATGTGTGATCATTACAGGAACCAGGCACAGAGCTGGTATTCACTGTATATTGTAAATTTCAGTGGGAAATCTAAGGACTCTGCAGCTATCTGCTTACCATTTTAAAATTTAAAAATGTGTTAACTTTTATCTTTAGAAATAAAATCTGATGGTTTTCATAATAACGTTAGGCATAACGATTTTCTGAAGAAAAATCTACATGCATACAATTGTTTTGTATGACAATTTGTATTTGACAATTGTATTTGTCAAATAATAATTGCTTGCTAAGAAAATACATTTAGTTGTATTTGTATCATAGGTATTGGTTTTTATTTTTTTTGTTGTTTTTTACTCTTTGCAAATTTATTATTCCTATTCATATTAAGAGCACTTCCGGTTTTTCTCCTTGTTTCACACAAAGAAGAAATAAAAAGGAGGAGTTGTTCACCCCACATTACATTTTGCTCTGTTTCATGTAAAAATCTTTCACATGAAGCCAGTCACAACAGTTTGTTCACTAGTCTGTTGAATTGCTCTATCAAAGCAAGCCAGAGAACTTGGAAGTTAAACACCCCGTGTAGTGTTAGTAGTTCCCATTACTTTATAAATATTGAAAATCACAAAACTTAAGAAGATGCATCTTTGTTGCAAAAGATACCTTAGGGTAAGCTGAAAGCTTACCTTAAGCTTACCCTTCCTCCCCCCCCCACCCCAAAGGAAAAAAACAAAAAAAAAAAAGTAGAGATTATGCTAGAGATTATGCTACCTTGTTGTGAAACCAAGAAATTTTGCTGAATAGCTCACTATTCCCTGCAGGGAACAAAAATTGCAGCAATGCAATTAAAAGATTAAAGGCTGAGATTATAGTTATAACTATATATAGTTATATCTATATATAGTTATAGTTATATCTGCTTTTCAAAGAGAAAATAAAATACATTTGTTGAATGCTTGCATTTGAACTCATGGTGTTCAAAAAACAGATAAACATTTACCCGATAAGTCAAGCATTGTCATAAAAAGCAGACTTCCATACACATAATACAGATTTCTATACAGAAACTTAGCTGATCTCATCTATAATTGGGAATCAATGACTGGAACTACAAAAGGTAACATTTTGGTCCCCCAGTATCCATGTTTCTAGCTTTGATTATGGATGCCTTTGAACTTTCTGAGTAAAACTGTGGGGACCACTGTGTCCCTTGGCTGAGAGCGTGGGGTGTCTCCAGATGGCAGGAGACCACCCCAGCAGGCCACTAGGAGCAGGACCCTGGGGGCACTGGGCACCTCCCTGGGGCTAGGCCAGGCCAGGCCATGGGCCTGCGAGTGGACCCAGCTGGGATGTGGCCAGGCAGGAATGGGCTGTGGAGAGCTGGAGCCCGACCCAGACGCAGACTTTGCAAACTTCATGTAATTTGCCTGGCAATGCTGGTTTTTATTCTTGTTATGAACAGAGGAAAAGTTGGTAAAACACCTCCCATACCTGCAATATCCTTTCTTGTAAAGAAATTCTGAAGAAGCTGAGAATTTAAGATGAGTTGCAAGTAAGATCTGCACTCTGAAACTACACCTCAGTCCTGAAAAACTGAAGACATTGCCCATATGCTATTAAAGTGCATAAAGTGAGGTGTAGGAACTGTCTAATTAAATAGAGGAAAAGCTTGCTTAGTTAAAGATCTTAGTACCACGTGTCTGTTAATAGACCTGACACTTAAGGAAAAATGCTAGACCAAAGCAACCTAAAATAAATATGAATTATCATGAATGGAAGCAGTTACTTTTGCAAAGGTATTCATCATCTACTTGTTTGCATTATCTATCCTAGTCTGTGTACCTTCTCAACTAAATAAAAAATAAATTTTAGGCATACTTCAAGTTTTCTGAAATTTTTGTTAAGATATCACTAGATAAGTTAAAGACTCTACAATAATTGAAGCTCAGCTTTTAAATGATACAGATATTTATGTAGATACTACGATATTTGGAGGGAAATTTCTGTTATTCACAGAAAATAAAGAGCTTGCAAAATGGAATCTCTAATGTATGTATGGGTCAGGTTACTGTAATTTTTAAAAACTTATTCAGAGTTCTTTTCAATACTAACATATCTCACTTGCTTTAAAACATAGAATTCTATTTTTGTTTTAAGAACAACCTAAATCAAACCCATTTGTTATGAAAAAATAACTTTTACAAAGACTTTAAATAAGTATTCAAAGGCCTTGATGCATAGCAGCCTAATCCATTTTAGAGCCTGTGGTACAGTTTTCTTGGAGAAATGCACTTTCATTCCACTTATTTCAAAATGAGACACAGTGCAACACTCACTATTAGTTTAAGTGTCAGATCCATGAGACATATAAAAAATGACTTTACTAGAGATATTTATTACAACACCAATTAAGTTGCATGTTTCTAGAAGGAGAATTATGTCAGTATGAAGAAGAGAAAAGGGTGTTGAGGTAAAACTACTGTGATTTGTTATATTTTTGTATGATTAGCTGCCATGAATCTCTAAACACATTGCAGAACTGTCTTCTAAAAATAGTCGGAGGGATTAAAATCTAAAAAAAACATTGTGTAATAACATATTTTTCTATGCCACAACATGAATTTTTTGTCATTTTTAGATTAGCAATCTGAAATCACATATAATACAGGAATTTTATTGGGAAATAAATTAAATTTTGATAATAATGACTAAGATAATTAGTACTGAAATCCCACCTCTATTCCTCTCCCCAGCATCTTAATTTAATTTGAGGTTGTTGAGGATTTAGGGAGAATATTTGAGTAGGAAGCTAGTATTTCCCTATGCTTGGTTTCAAAGAAAAAGGATTTTTCTTCTTCCTTTTTTTTTTTTTTTTTTTAGATGTTTGAGCAAAACTTTGTGTTAACACTCTGAACTTTTATACTTTAACTAAAACATTTGACTCTACATAGCCGAAAAACTCTTTCAGTTTTTATTTAAAGAGCTATGGTCAAAGTTCGTAGAAAACTGATTCTACAGCTATAAAGAATGCTTAGATTCAGGATTAGTATCCAGGATTTTGGGACACCTTCCCTAATTGGCATTTCTGATTGAACCTGAATCTTCTAAGATATACAGAAGTTAATAGTTCTTTTATTCATGAAACATTTTTTCTTTTCCCTTTACCTTATAAAGGAAAAATTGAAAAGATGATCCATTCCTGGGAGCTTAAACCACTGAGAGGAAAATCTTCCAGTTGTTTTAATACCTTCAATCTTCTAATTTCTGCACAGCTAACAAGTATACAACTTGCCTTTTTATGTCTTACTTTCATAATTCATAACAGACTTTCATAATTGCATTAAGCACAACAGCTGAACTCCCTAATAACCAAAGTGAATAAAGGAACAAAATTATGTTCATTTAACTATTTCTCATAAAGTGGACAGGAAGGAGAACAATTATTTCCATGCATGTTAGAGACATGGCAAGAAACCTGCATCCATAGATCTATCATGGATAACATTGTGAAACTTGCTTAATAACACTCATGACCTTCATTATAACTTTTTATTTACTTCTACTCATACAAAAAATTATCCATTTCAGCTCCAGTCCCATAATCATGTAAAATGCACCTCTTTAAACATTCAGAACAGAACTGACACATATAACAAAAATATAAATATGAAATAGAAGCAAAACCTCTTATGTAATTACAGTAGCATCCAGATAGCAAAAAGGAAGATTACTGATGCATTATGACAACTGTATGACAACCTTGACAAAAGGTCTCAGGACTGTGAAGGGTAAAATAAATGGGCACACAAATCTGACAAATAGATAGAAATACAATGAATGATTAGTGTGATGGGATAAAACTGCCTTACAATACCGAAGTCACCACATATGCCAGGAACCTTCTGAACTGGGTATCATTGAAACTTCTGACAGAAAGAGTAACATTGCCTTACCAAGCAGTCAGGGGAAAGAGATTGTACTTCACAAGGGGAGAGGAACTGGGAGTCAAGGGTGTGTTGCAGTTTAAGACCAAATCACACTGTGGAGACTGAATGGATTTGAATACCAAAACACTAAAATCACAGATACATGTACAGTTTTGTGACTTATATTATTCCCTGTTACAAAGCGTTGTTAGTACCACAATCAGAGTGGTCAGGACACTTTGGGGCATGTTTATAGTTGAGGATCAGCAGGTTGTTTGCATTGTCAGTCTTTCTATTCCCTGGAACATATAAAAACTATTCAAGATTCATTCTCTTGTTTGGGACAAGGTGTTGGAAACATTTTGTCTACTTTAATTAAAACAAAAACTGGTAAACACTCACAGGCTTGTTTATGCTATCAGCTAAATTCATGTGAAGTGCTATGCAATGCCAACAGGCCAGTGTGCCCTGCTGTGCACTGCCCTCCCCTCCACAGTGGGGCATAGTTCCATTGCACCCCAGCAAGCCCAGCTGAAAGTCCTATTTGTAACTCCTGTGGGAATCCTAATACTTTGTGAGAATGAAGCTGCAACTCAAGCAAAAATTCTAGATAACTAGAAATCAACCTATTTATTTATTTATTTATTTTTAAGAAAAGGAGATGGCTTTATTGTTAATGTGTACATGTATGAAGCTATAAAGATGGAAGACACTTGACACTTGTTTGGGATCAACACTGTTAAGCATTCCATTTCCAGATGGGACGTACAGGAAACAGTAAAGACAGCTTTAAATAAAAACATTTTTTATTTTATTCACCATTTTCATCTGTGGTGGTTTTACCTTGCTGGGCAGCTGAACTCCACCACAGTCCTTTTTGGTGCCCAATGTGGAGCTCGAGGGGTTGAGATAACAGTAGATTTTATTAAGACACAATTAACATACTTGCTTGATAGTCACCATGTTTGGTTTGCTGTTAATATTTTTCTATGTGTATGTAGCCTGTTTTAGGCTATCTGTGCAACGTTCTCCATTCTGCATATCCGGTCATACCATTTGCTAAAATCTGTCTTTTTCAGTTCTCTGTGCTGTAAAGCGCTGGCATTGAGCCTAATCTGGAATTCAGGTATTCAGGCCCTGCATTTTTCTCAATTATGTTCCTTTGAAAGGATCTTTACAAGAACAATCAAAACTACACTCTTATTTTCCTCATTTGGAAGTCTACTTGTGGATGGTATCAGGAATGGCACCTCCTTCTTCTTTCCCTGTGGGCTAATTACAGCAGCTTTTGAGTATTTTGAATGTCCATGGGTAACCAACACACTACTATTGCTAGATCTGCAGAAAATGTTTCTTTTCTTCCCTAAGGTTAAGCAATTAATTTAGAATACTAATCAGGAGTCTGCCCCAAGACAATGTGGTAGTAGGTGGCAAGGTGTGTTGGAGGGTATGTTCCACCCCTTAAATTTGTGAAAAGCATATTTAAATATATTCTTACTTCACAATCATCACAACCTTCACAAAGTTCACTTATATCAAAAAGAAAAAGAATTCTCCACACCAAAATAAACATAATCACAACACTGACAAGGTGGACAATTTACACACACTCCACACATTCCAGTCATTTTCTAACTGCTACTGTGTGGGCTTCCCACAAGACAAGCAGCTCTTCAAGAACTGATCCCACATGGGTCTGTACCATGGGGTCCATCCCCCAGGAGCAAACTGCTCCAGCACGGGTCCCCCATGGGCGGCAGCTTCCCCCAGACCCACTGCTCCTCTGCGGGTGGCAGCTCCGGCCCAGGGCCTGCTCCTGCTGGGACTTTCCATGGGGGGGGGCTGCAGCATGGAGATCTGCTCCATGTGGGACCCATGGGCTGTAGGGGGACAGCCTGCTCCACCAGGGGCCTCTCCACAGGCCGCAGGGGAACTGGTGCTGCATGCCTGAAGCACCTCCTGCCCTCCTTCTTCACTGACCTTGCGGTCTGCAGGGATGGTTCTCTTTCATTTTCTCACTCCTCTCTCCCAGCTGCTGTTGTGCAGCAGTTGTTGTTGTTGTTGTTGTTTGTTTGTTTCACTTCCTTAAATACATGTATGCTCTCCCAGAGGTGCAAACAACCTTATTGGCTTGGCTCTGGGCAGCAGCGGATCCCTTTAAAGCTGGTTAAAACTGACCCTTATCTAACATGGGGCGAATTCTGGGTTCTTCTCACTGAGGCTAGCCCTGCAGCACCCTGCTACGTATGGTTTACCTTGCCACGTAAACCATACATCCATCCTTGCCACATAAAATACATCATCCACCACTAGGACATGTCTTGTATTGTATTCCCTATATGCATGAAATTTTATAGGGAAATGGTAAGGATTCAGTATAAGAATGCAGTTATTTTACCTTCAGATAAATTGAATACTGAATACTGTGATGATATTATTGAGGTCCCTCCCTCACCTATACCATTGCAGCTGAGGAGTGAATCTTTATAAAGCTCAACACACTATACAGTAGTTCAGATTTATTGTGTTGAGTGTAAGACTGAAGGTCAACAGCTACGACAGTATATAGGTATAAATCATTGCTTAATAAATTCACTTTTAGGAGTATTCTATTGTATGGCATAGGAGTTGGAACATGGAAATAAAAAGACCTTTATTGGCATAAATTAGAATGACCACATTTCTTACAAGTGAATGGATAACTATGACCTTTTAAAATATCTATGAGACCAGAGCAAAGCATTTTGTGCTCTAAATTATGATGACATGACTCCAAATTAGATTCCAAGCTACCCATGGATAAATGCAGAAGTCAGTATAATTTCTATAACCTGAGCACTTTATGAGGAAAGACAAAGAATAGAAAACAAAATATTCTGAAAAATGCCTAAAATAACTGCTGCATACATACTGACTGGCATGCTGGGCCCTTCTCTAGGGTACTCCAATGAAGTGGAAAGTGAACTAAAATGAGATCTCATATTGTTATATATAAAAAATATGATTAAAACTACTTGACTTGTGTCAGTAGTTTATTTCAATAGTTTCAATTCATTTCACTATATTCAATGTGCATTATTGGTTATACATACACACACACAAATATATATGTATATATAATAAAAAGGTGTTATAGTGTGGTGGTTTTACCATGCTAGGCAGCTAAACACCACAACCGCTCTCTCACTCCCTCTCCTTAGATGAGGAGGGGAAGTAAAGAACAACTCATGGGTTGAGATAAGGATAATTTAATTAAAGGGAAAATACTACTACTACTACGACTTCTTCTTCTTCTTCTTCTTCTTCTTCTTCTTCTTCTTCTTCTTCTTCTTCTTCTTCTTCTTCTTCTTCTTCTTCTTCTTAAGGAAAGATTATTATTAACCAAACAATTTAACTAAAGGGGAAAAAAAATTAAAAAAAAGGGGAAAAGGGAGGGAGAAAGGGAAAAAAGGAAAAAATAAAATAAAATATATAAAGGCTATGTAGAAGTGCAGATGAAAGAAAGTACTCTCTACTTCCCACAAATGAGTGATGCTTGACCATGTCCTTGAAGCAGGGCCTGAATGCATGTAGCCAGTGTTCAGGAGGAGGACCGACGTTTTCACAACAAGAGCCCATCCCTCCCCTCTTCTTCCTGTTTCCACCTTTTATTGCTGAGTGTGACATCATATGGTATGGACTATTCCTTTGTTTGGTTTAGGTCAGCTGCCCTGGTGATGTTTTTTTCTCACATTTTTGCCCACCAGAAGGGTTAGAGAGAGTACTGATGCTGTGCCAGCACTGCTCAGCAGCAGACACAACACTGGTGTGATACCACTGCTGTTGTAGCTACAAGTGCATAGCACAGTACTGTATGGGCTACTGCAGGGAAAGTTAACATCCCAGCCACACCCAGTACATATAGCAATGACACAAAAATATTTGGTCTAGGGAATCTCTTGGGAGTTTAGGCTTCCACAAAGATGCAGAAAGAGTGCATCTTTGTGACTATTGGATGAGTTAATTAACAATATCTTTTTGCAAAAGGGTAAATATTGAAGTTACTCCAAAACTAGTCATTTCTACACCCTAGAAAACTAGTCATGACAACTCTGTGGTCTCTGGGTTACTGTTAATACTTAGTGAGTTTTCTCAAAATTTTCTCTGTAACTCAGACTTTTCTTCTTGAATTGCAAGTCTACTGTACTGTGTGGATTCTAGCTTTCATGATCACTAAAAAACTAAATAAGCCCAATATTTTTGTGTCTCGAAAGCAGAATTCGTATGAGAATATGACATCAGTATGAAAAGATTAACAAATTATTTACTATACATATACTTTTTAATAAGAGTTACAGGAAAACTACCTACTGATATTTGAATTATCAAATTAACATAGTGAAATAATATATATTATATATAATATATATAACATAACATAACATAATATAATACAATACAATACAATATAACATAATATATAGGTAAATATATAATTATTATATATAATAATTGATATTATTTGACACATAATATATATATGTTTAATATATATATAATATTTATATTATTCTTCGGCCTTCGTAATGACAAGAAAAATTGTAGTCAATAAAAATTCCTGCAGGTATTTTTTTTTCCTGAATGATTAAATTAACTTGTTCTTCTTTTTCTTTTGTGAGAGGTTTAACACCTGTTTAATACTTCATCTCCACTAGGACTATTGTAAATGGAATGACATGCCTAATATTAATTCTGTACATCTACTCATGATATGTTTCAGAAAAATGCATAAAACCCCACTATGCATTCACCCCACTGTGATCACATTTAGATTATTAAAATTTCTCCCACAAGACAGATTTCTTCTCTATTTTGAACATTTATGTAATTTTTTATTCACTTTCCCTATTCTAAATTTTCCGTTTTCTAAATTTGACTATTTCAAACTCTGTCTTTTACCATCATTTGCAGTATTAAATAGCAGTTGTACACTCTTTTCATACTTCTGCCTCTTCTATGTCTCTTGCCTTTCATAATTTCCACAGTAATCTTCTTTCTAGGAGATATTCACATACCATTGTAGTTCATTGTTAGCAAGGATCATGAGGATGATCAAAGGGCTGAAACACCTCTCCCACAGACTGAGAGAATTTGGTTTATTCAACTTGAGGAAGAGAAGGCTCCAGGGAGATCTCACAGCAGCCTTCTTGTACCTAAAGGGTACAGGGAAGCTGAAGAAGGACACTTTATCAGAGAGCATAGTGATAGGACAAGGAGTAATGATTTTAAACTCAAAGATGGTAAATTTAGATTAGATATTTGGAAGGATTTTTTTTACTATAGGATAGTGAGGCAGTGGAACAGATTGTCCAGAGAAGTTGTGGATGCCCCATCCCTGGAAACGTTCAAGGCCAGGTTGAGGCTTTGGATGGAGCTTTGAGCAACCGTGTCTCCACATCTAGTAGAAGGTGTCCCTGCCCATGGCAAGGGGTTTGGAATTAGATGATCTTTGAGGTCCCTTTCATCCCAAACTATTCTATGATTCTACGAAATATCAGTTGTAATTTTACACCCACTTAGGATCATTATTTATTTATTTATTTTGAGCGTTGTGGCATTTCCCATCATACTTCCCTTTGGAATGTTTGATTATCTTTTTATCTAGACTACTCTGGAATTATTTATATAATAGAAAACGTATTACTTCTATCTTATGCAACAACTTGAATTTGACAAATGAGTTTTTCACTCCTTTCCATTGGAGAAGGGGCAGAACATTAATAACAAAGACTATTCAGGCTGCGGCACTGACTGAGTCTATGTTGAATATGTCTGAAAAGTTCAACTGTCTGCTGGTGGAGTCACCATCCCTGGGGGTGTTTAAGTAAAGGTTGTACTTGGGGCTTAGGGACATGGTTTAGCGGGTGACATTGGTGGTAGGGTGATGGTTGGACCAGATGATCTCAGAGATATTTTCCAACCCAAATGATTCTATGATTCTATTTCCTTAGACAAGGAAACCACACTAGATATGAGAGGGAAACAGGTATATTTGCTGTTCTTCACTCCTTGGGCTTCTCCTGAAGACAGACTGTACAGCCTTCCAAGCAAAGGCCACTATCTGAAGAAGACTCATTAGAGCCTTTATATTCATTTCTAATACTTCAGCAACAGCCTTAGATGTAGACCTTCAAAAAGTGACCACAATGAGAATACTCTTACATATCTGCTGTGTAGCTACCTGACACTTTCCAGTGTAGAACACCATTTTCAGAAAAAAATGTCATAGAGCAAGAATACACAGACATCTTCATATTTCAGCATTAGAGTGCTTAACTTCATCATATCTGCATTATTTTAGCAGATTAGAATTCAACTTCTCAAGTTTGTTTCCAAACAAACAAAAACAACAAAAACCACCACTTAGTGTGGGTTGTCATCAAGGTTAATATTTTAAGTATAACAGTGTTGATTTTTACCATTCAAGAACTGAATACATATAAACAATGAAATGCTATTATTTTCTGAGTAAATCTCACTTTTCAGAGGGCAGAAGAAGAGTGCTTTGCAAGAGGGTTTCACAGTTATTTCCAAGACAACAAAATAATACAGAAATCCATTCTAAGGCTAGAACAGTATACAAGAACAGATTCAAATTCACATACACATTTTACATCTAACACTGCAAATATGCACACTACAGCAGCCTATGCTAAAGGCCAGCTAAGAATGAGGATGGAAGGGCACAGTGTAAGAAAATTAGTTGCTGATGAATCTGAGTCTATTTCTTGCCTTCATACCAATGTAGGCAGCTATGTCCTTGACTTCTGTACATCAAGCCACACAACTACTTTTCCCTCTTTCACCATCTTAAGTTCTCTCTTGTTCCTCCTCATCCTGTCACTGCCCATGCCACCCAAGGTCTTTCTTATGGTTCTGTCCTCCTGTCCTTCTCTTTTTCTTTATCCCTGATTCTACCAACCTCTTGCATTTACTAATTCCTCCACCTCCCCCTTTCTCCCCCGCCCCTCTCCCCCTCCCACCCCCCTTTTGAGCTAAGCTGTGGGCAGTGCCTGCAATATTAGAAGTAATCCACCCTCATAATGCTGAACAAAATTACTTGATAGCAGTAAAATCCCTTTGGAGGCAAATAGATGACCCACATATCAGTTATTAAACTGTACCACTATATCAGAAGGCAGAATCTGTGTCTAAGATTACCCCTTCCAAACGTTGACTTTATTTTCACGTATGTATCACACAGTTCTGAGACATTTAGTGAGACAGTGTGAAGCACTAATAAATTTTGTATGTAATCCAGGAAGTATACTTGCAGGACACACATCTTATACGACATGAGGTAGAACATGTCAAGAAATTCAAAGTAGATGTTTAAATTCTTCCAAAACTTCACCTTAAATTCCCAGATCTAAGTTATGTAATTAGTTGTTTCACAAAACAAAACAAAAATACCATATATGTCTGGGTAAGTCATATTTTTGTAGGGAATTCACATATTTAAAAGTTTACTAATCTGTCTTATATGTATAAACATGAAGCTGTACTCAAGTTTCAGTGTTTGGCACAAACAGTGAACAGAAATACTCAAAGCAGAAAGTCTCTAATGTTTAAGGAATCGGTTTTACCCTGCTGGGCAGCTGAACTCCACCACAACTGCTCTCTCACTCCCCCTTGTTAAAGAGAAAGGGAGAGAAAATACTATGGAAAGTGTTGAGACAAGGACACAGAGATCACTCAACAATTAGCATCAAAAGCAAAACAGACAGCATAGGGTGATCAATGTAATTTATTGCCTATCACTAGCAGACTAGAGCAGTGAGAAGCTAAAAGCAAATTAAAAGCATATTCCTCCTTATCCACCCTCTTAAAAATATTCCATATCAACCTGAGTGGTGCAGGAGAACAGGGTCAGTCCCTGACACTTCATCCTCCGCCACTCCTTCACAGTCACTCTCTGCCCCTACTCCACGTGGAATTCCCTCTCATGGAATGCTGTCCTTCCTGAACTGATCCTGCGTGGGCTGCCCACAGGCTCTTCAAGAACTGCTCCAACATGGGTCTGTACCATGGGGTCCATCTGTCAGGAGCAAACTGCTCCAGCATGGGTCCTTTTTGGAGCCAGTTGGAGCTGGCTCTGATCTTACATGGGGCAGCTGTTGGCCACTGCTCACAGAGGCCACCCCCGAAGCCCTCCTGCTACAAAAGTCTTACCACTTACAGCCAGTACAGGAAAGAACTGGGCATAGGACAAAATTATGACACACAAGGGCATCTGATGAATATATATACATATATTCATATACATACACATATATGTAAACAGATTGGAAATAGGAAATTTTCTACTAATGGAAGAAGTATTATTAATTTGCTGTAAGACACAAGCCAGTCTGTAACAAGCATTAAGCCATGACATCAGACTATTAAATTCTGCTTTTTATTTTATTTATTTATTTATTTATTTTATTTATATAATTATTTGATTATTTATATTATTTTATTACAATGTGAACATGTTCTTTTTATGTTTTTAATCAGGGCCAAATGCTGTCTTTTTTCCCCATACTGCTTTATTACTTTATGAGAATGAATAAAGTTCTTACAGAAAATGTGCTCTCAGTAAGAAAGCTACAAACATAGCACAGCTCCAATAGTGTGCCAGCAAGTTCAATCTTAATTTGCAACTATAATGATATCGAAGTGGTTTTAAGGGGAACATTATTCTTCTACCTTTTCTGTCTATTTTAGTCACAAATTCCATTTTTCTACCGCTTAGTAAGTTCTTCAGTTGTTATTAGAATAGATGTTATAAACTATTAATTATGACCAGCTGAAATAGTTCCTTTTTAACAACTTCCAATTACTCTTTATTCCTCTCTGTGGCTGTAGAACTTAATGTATTATTTTCCTTTTATGCCTAAAGATAGCTAGTCTCTGTTTTATAGTGCTTAATAGTTAGCACTGAATCAAAGAAGTAAAAAAGGTGGAGATACATTACATTTCTCAAACTGTTTCCAGGCAAAACAAGAATTTTTAGGAACAATACATTGATGAATATTTTCAAAACCCCCATCAGGAGGCTTGAATAAAAATCTGTAGCTGACAATAATTCACTCACAATCAACTTTAAAACTCTTTCTTTTGTTCTCAATAATGAAATGTATTTTTGGATGTCAAATGAGAGTAATACATTTAGTGAACAACAACAAAAAATAATCATATTAATCATTTGGATACAGATAACATTCAATGACTGGTTTCTTCAATTATGTGAACTTAAATGTATTCATTTGATTTTCATTCACATATTTTATTTTTGCCCAACTTTAATGTCATTGTATTTTGCTTACTTTTTCACTTCCTTATAAGAATGATCAGATATGGTTTATTAGACATGCTCTTCATCTCTTTGAGACGTCTTTTAATGGTGATAATAATGTTTCTAAGTATGACTTTGCTGCTTAATGGTAAAAATCCCATCACTGGATAGAATAGCATTTGCAGCATGGATTACATACTTTGCTTGAACTTTGAATGCAGAATACCTTCTATACTAAGTGAAATCTATTTTGTATGCAAATGCTTGTCATAAAAAGTAATGCAATGTGACCACTGGAGTACAAGAAAACCATTTTTTCAGTGTCCATAATTAGACTATGACATTTGGAACAGAAAATCAGGAATGGGCTGAATTTAGCAAGTGAATTGATTGACATCCAAGTATTCTGACACAAATTATTTAAATAAAATCACTGTTCTTTATTATAACTAAAACCAATGAGGTATGCTTCTAAACACTGAGGCATTCATCTCTTTCACCATCTTCTACACTTTTCCTGTTTTAACCAGAAAAGTAGTCATTGTTCAGAAGTATTGCTGAACATTTCACTAAGTTTATTATTCATGATTCTGCTTATCTATACTGTGTTTGTGGCCTTCTACTGAGAACAACCCCTTTTCTCTCAGGCAGTTAATTTACATCCATCCTGCTTTTGACCAGCCTCCTCTA
Organism: Aythya ferina; assembly: GCF_964211825.1. Classification (NCBI taxonomy): domain Eukaryota; kingdom Metazoa; phylum Chordata; class Aves; order Anseriformes; family Anatidae; genus Aythya; species Aythya ferina. The sequence goes on along the minus strand of NC_140297.1, from coordinate 73,706,604 downwards.
GTGTGGACTGAGTGTATCCACAGAGCATGCTATATGGGCAATGGTTGCAGAACTTTAGGTCTATTCATACACACTGGCCTTTCAGTCATGCTACAAAATCAAGGTATGACACTTGTATTCTTTCCACACATATGCCATGTGTGTACATCTGTTCTTAGCATGGTCCTTGATATCACAGACCACACTGATAAGAGGCATTTTAGGGGGTCTGAAGACCTCTGCAAAGCCATTCTGCCATGTTTGGAAAAGATGACCAGGCAGATGCTTGGATTTATGAACTCCTGTCTGAAGAAAACTTATTTCTACAAAGGTCCATAACAGCTCAGGGCTCCTGGCTTTAATTTTTTTTTTTAAATTTATTTTTTATTTTTATAATATTCCCTAAGTAACTTAAGGCCTTTTAGACAATATGTTGGATTTGTGGAATTTGTGTTTTAAAGAATAATGTAAAGATTGGTGTTTATGTATATATACATGTATTTATTTATTTATGTGAAAATGGCAAATAAATTGACATTGTGGAAGAATGAAAGCTCCTGTTAACCAAATACTGGAAAACTGAGACTACACACCTGGCATCATTCAGTCAGCGCTTTCTGTCAGATCCTTTGCTGAAGCCATCTAATCCATCTGACTGTTGTTAGTGTTGCCTAGGTGTACAAAGCTATTGTTTCCCTCCAGGAAGGATACTGGTCATGACTATTCATATGAATACCATTTATATTATAGTTATAAAAAAATAATATATATATATTATATTAATATATATTATATAACTATTATATATGTTAATATAATATATCATATTATATTAATATTATAGTAATATGTACACTACTTTTACCATTTGTTACTTATTAATCTACCATTTGCATATTTATTAATTGAGATAATCCTAAAACCTTTGCATAATTTGAAAGTAGGTGAAATAAACAAGTTTGAGATATGATGCATTATAGTTAGGAACATTATTAGTGGAAACTTTCAGTCACGTATAATGTCTGATATTACTTGTATAATTCACTGCAGTAAGATTATCTGTCATAGCATGTTACCTTCATGTCTGATCTTTTCATCAGACATGATACTTTACAAAAACAAGTACTTGCATGCAACAGTGTGTTGCACTCTTAACTTCACCTCCACTGAAATGGAAGGCAGAATTACCTAATATATGTTGTACTCTGTCTAGCCTCTACCTGATACTTCAGGATAGACTGGGTCTTCCATGGATTCTCTCTCACATCTGCCAGTCCTGTGCAATGACTCGCTTATTTAATGCAATTTCATAATCCTAAAATAGCAGTAAGCATTTACTCTTAGACACCTGCAGCACTCCTTATAATGTTGAGATCCTGTCCTTTTTTTCTCATAATCTCAGAAATGAGCAGAGTACTGCAAAAAATGATTAATACCCCCTTCTCCCCCACCCCCAAATAGTGGTGATAGTATGTGCAAGGGTGATGGATTGTTAATAAGAAGCACATTAGTAGTTTTGAAGGTACTCCCATGTCTCCATCTGTCCTGAATGGTCTTCATCTGCCAACTTGTATTTTTCAAAAGAGGAATGGCAAATATTTGCACTGTTCCAGCAGGGTTTCTGTGCAATGTGATGTGGACAATGTGGTTCAGCTTCTTAATTAAACTAGTTTCACAGAGGAAATCTGTGCCTTTGTCAGACACATTATTAAACTGAAGTGGCCTTTAAAAATCATCTATTGTATTTTTATTTGCAATTGTTCTGTATGAAACAACAAAAATCTCTAATTAACGGACTTTGTCCCATGGGTGTGTTTTCACCAATGTTAATTGGCTTGGATGAGGTCTTCTGATAGTGCAACCTGATAAAACATAATGAGACAGAGAGAGGAACTGCTATGTATATAGTATGTGCTTACTTGAATGACAAAGCCTTCTGAGATTCTTAAAATCATATGGGTCACCAGCAAAAACAGCCTCTGTCCGTTATGCATCTGCTAGTGCCATCAAGCATAGAATACAATTACAACCTAAAGTGGAAAACAGTAACTTTTCCATGTGACTTCACTGTAAAAAAATAACATTGGTGGGCCAATCTCTATTTTTAATGGAGACAATTTATGTTACAACATGCCTTTCTGGTCCAAACCACGGGAATGAAGTGTTTTATGTACTTAATATTTTAAAGGTCATTGAATATAGAGCTTAGGAAAAGCAAGACTAATGACACTGATTTTTGCATGATATGGGAGGACAGGGTGTTAAAAGGTTACCACATAAAGCATCAGAGCAGAATCAAAGCTTTGGCAAAGTAGCTATTCTGGTATCACTAACATTACAGAATAAAGTGTTCTGAATGCACTGTACTGTGCCAAAAGATGCAGTGGTTTTAAGCAGCCAAATGGGACAAACCCAGACTGAATTCCTTTACAGAACTTATACCTAAACTTATGGACACAAACAGCTGTGATCTGTTCATCCTGGGCAGAAATTGTTGCATTCCTCATGTTTTTCCATAGTCCAGAATAAGAAAACTACTCTGTTTAGTGGAAAAGATCATATGCTCAACAGATGATGGGGAATGGCTATTATAAAAGAAGCTACACTAATCCAAGTATCTGGTGACATTTTAGAAATTAAGACAATTTAAACAGTTTATGCCTTCAGAAAAGCTAAAAGAGAGGATGTAGCCAAAATAAAATAAAATAAAATAAAATAAAATAAAATAAAATAAAATAAAAGCTCATTTAAAGACCTGTTGCAGGAAGAACGGCCAAAAACATGACAGACACTGGTATGGTCAGATCACGCTCCGTTTTATTACCTGAATAGCCTGCCTTTTATAGTAAACTTAACAGGGGCGGATAGTGTCTTACACAAGATTATTGGTCAAAAGCACGCAGACAAACAACTGCACAAAAACAACCCCACCTGCAAGAAAACAACCCCTTGTGATTAGCAGTCACATAGATCCCGTCCTTGAAGTCAGCTGCTGGCAACAGTATTTTTCTAAATTCCTCAACTGGGTGATGTGGGAACACTGTCATGGGAACTTCTCATAGTCGTCCTGGTAGCTTGGTTTGCTCAGCTGCAGCAAGCCATGGGATCTTTGCTGTTTCAGAAATCCCTCAACAAAGACCCATCAATTTCAGAATATTTCAGGTTCAGATTTTCATGTTATCTAGACTATAGACACTAAGAAGAAAAACTTTAGTAAATGTGAAGTCTATTCTGTAAGCAATAGTTATATCCTGCAGAATGGTTGCCAAGACAATATATGGGGCTCTGTCATGTAAATATATCCAATAATAAATGAATAAAACTCTGAAAATCATACTTGGTGAAATGTCATGAAATTTGCTACTTATCATCATTGTATGTCAGTCATATACCAAAGAAAATCTGACAGATGTGTTCAATGCTCATTGCAACAAATTAGCATTCAGATGGAGTACTTTAGAAAGTGATCAAGGTTAACTAAACTCTTTTTTTTTTTTTTTTTTTTTTTTACAAAAGTAAATAAGTTGAAAATGAAGACTTCTAGTTTTTCTAGAGGATTGCCTGTCACTTTTTGTTTGTTTGTTTGCTTGTTTTTTAAATATGGGTATTATAATGCCATGACTTTTTTTTTTTTTTTTTTAAATGGGATGATGTAATGAATGCAAAAGAAGTGCTTTATAGCAGGGAGACTTCACATCAAGTCTCCCGGTTTTACATATTTTATTTCAGCATAGATGGGGGGAAGGCACTGGAAATAAATCACATGCTTCTGGGATGTTTTGATAAATTGCTATGTAAGTTCAAATCAACTTCTCTGCACAATCTATACCAAATAGTCTTCTCATCAATTGGGGATTTAATAGTTTTATTTTCTTTCAAATGATGAGAAGCAAGTAAGTTTACTGCAAGTCAGTTATAAACATTTTTGTTGAATTATTTTCATTTTTACAATTGAATAGATTTTCACATACTGTACTGTGGCAGTATGGCAGGTAAAGAATCAATTTAATTAAAATTTCACAAATGGGAATACTAGCAATATTAATAATCAAATTATAAGCTATCAGTAAAAGTGTGTCTGAAGAAGTGACCCTGTAGCATGACCGCACACAGGAATTATTCAGCAGGTCTTGTTTGTCCTTCTTCTGGGTCCTCTGTAGTTAGGCACAGATAAACAAAATAAATGTAAAAAATGGAACGGCAGCATTATTTATGTCCTCTGAGACATAAATAATGACACAAAGTTGGCTGAAGAGGAGATATAGGATTAATCTAAGGAAAAAGTACTGCTCTGCCACTGATTAAAAACCTGTGCATATTCTGAGAGGTAGCAGGTTCATTTCAGTAAGCCTCTTGAGCTTGTTCTCTATGCAGAATATTGTGTTTCTTCTCTCCCTGGTAACCATTACAGCTATACATTGCTCTGCTCAGACATACAGGCTATGCATCAGTGCAGATAAGCAATTTTTAAAACTATATGAAGACAACTTACTTATTGAAGGTAAAGCATAAGCTTAACAGCATTGAAAAACATCACCTGTCAGAAGTCACAACAGGCAAAACATTCCATACCTTCCTGAAGGGCCATCTGGATGTTTACCCCGTCTCAAGACAGACCAAAAGTTCTTGTGTAATAGTATAAATAAAAAGATGTAATAACAAATGGAATTTGATTCAGCTCAACACTTGGTTTATCTAATCCAATGAAGATTAAATTCATTGTATCTTTTGGGCCAAGTAGCATCAAAAGCAAAGTGTCTCTTAACCCTTCGAAAATATTTGGATCCATCCAGTCCTATTTCTACATTGATTGTTACACCCTAAATTAGAATTGTAATGTAGTCTTCTTTTTGAAGAAGAAAGGTATTCTTCAGATAATTTTTGCAGATACTAGAGATGGCAGTGGACAGGGAGCTGATAGGGATTGTCTGGAATCGCATGAAACCTATGACATTTTGTCAGTACATGAAGTAAGAGACTTGAGTCAGGATTTGAAAACAGTCTGGGAATAGTATGTACCACTGTGTCAAAATAGTCATGTTTAATGAGTTTATGCATTTTGCATTATGCCAGCCATTTCCTTTTCATGCTTTTGGATTCTTAATTCAGTAGGAGACAGGCCGTTAATCTTAGTAATAAAATGTTTGAATATGGAGTGTACAACTTGACATGTAGCAGAAACCATACAGAAGTTAATGGACCAAATTTGGCAGTGGCTTAATTCCTCTCAGATTACTGGAGTTAAGCCAGGTCTTAGTCTGAGTTAATGACTTTTGTGCAGTGCTAGTGGATTTCTGTCACACTTACGAATTTGTTGTGTATAAAAAAATAACAATCATCTGACCCCACTCTTACTTATCATCTCAGCTTGTCAAAGACATTGGGATTACACGGAAGTGCTTTTTGTGCATGTACACAGTGACAAAGTGAATATCTGGTGGGTTAGAAGAGTGTATTGTATATTGAAAAATGAACCCAATAGTCACATTGATTCTGTTAAAAACAGTAATCAAGATGACTATTTTGTTAATAGACATTGAAACAACCAAGGAAAAAAATAATAGTAATAAACTTAATAATAAAAATAAATAAATAAAAAATATAAATAAATAAATGAATAATAATAATAATCTTAGAAAATGGGGCATAAGTTTGTAACAAACATGGCCAGTTTATACAGAATTAATGAACACATGCTCAACTTTCTCTTTCTGAAACAGCAATCCAGCATATGAACCATTCGCACTAAGTTAATTTGCTATTTACCAAATAGCAGTTGTGAAGGAGCAAAACTCCAGTTTAGTTACTTAATAAACAAGTATGAGAACATTCCAAGTGGACTAATCACTAAATGAACAATCATCTTTTGTGACAAGAGCTCTCTAGAATCTGTAGGGAATGAAAGAAACTTTTTGCTATATATTCTGATGGAAGGAAAAAAAAATGATGTTTTTTTCATTTTTACCTAAATTTTCAAACAGGTGTGGACACCTGATTTTACTAATAAGCTGCATAAACATAAAAATCCCATAGTTTGCATAAAGAATTTGGAATTCAGGGAGACACAAAGTCACACAGATATGATACCTTTATGCATCCTAGAGTTTGCACATCTCAGCAGATGTATTCCAGAGATGTTCATGGGACTTCTCTTGAGAAGCAGAAACTGTGGGATTTGTTCTTGTTTCTTGTCTGTGTTGTATACACAATGGTATGTTCATTAACATTTTATCATAGATAATCAAATTTGTGAAATAAAACAAAGAGGTAGGAAATATATTTACCTCTTCATTATCAGAGAAATATAGTGGACACGGAGTTTACAAGAAATTCCTGATATACTGTTATTTTAATTAAGTCTTTCATCAAAATAATGATGATTGCATATGATATAAGAATATACCAGTAGAATTGATAAAAATATGAGGACATTAGAAGTGGGATAGCAACCTACTTGATTTTGTTCTAAAGTAGTAATTAGTGAAAACTATACATTCTTTTCATATGTGTGCACAGACACATACAGTGTGTTTCACATGGTTTCACACCAGTTTGAATAACTATTAATCTCATCATAAACACTGGAAGACAAATGTTTACACGCCAAAAGCTATCCTCTATATTGGTATGTTCATCGGAGATATTGCCAAAAATGCCAAGACATTCATAAACAAAGCTAGTTTCTCGCCTCACAAAATAGAACAGTTATGTGGTAAAGAAATACCCTTTCCTTTGTGAAGAGGCAGCTTTGTTTTTCAGGGTTTCAAATCTGAATCTGCTCATTAAAGTTCCTTTTATATATTTGATTACTAATTCAACTCCTCATCATTTCACCTACTCTTTGAAATTGTATTTAATGGAATTTTTATGAATACATTTTCAACTTTAAAAAAATTGCATATACATTGAAAGTGTATTTCAGTTAATATGCAGCAGCCACCAAGCATCAGATAGGACAATATTAAATTACAGATACAAATATGACACAGTGGTTGCAGGTGTGCTATCCAGTTGTAGTCCTGGATGTCTTTCATAAAGATATTTCCTAAGGTATGAGACTGGTCAGTCTATTTCAATAAAGCCTATTGCATATCAACTTGTCTTTATTTCCTGCAAATGAAAAACTATCAATTTTAATTTTGTTGTATGCAACCAGCTATGTTACTCAAGAGAACAGTCTTTTGAGGTGCTCTGGGTTTCCTTTGAACTGTAGTATGTTACACAGCCATCTGCTTTTGGAGGAAAGCATGAATTTATGCATTTTAAAAGAGAATTCTTAGCCAAAGTAGACAGTTGGCTATACCACCCCTTTCTCGTCCACCAATGGACGTGCTGCAATGCAGCACAGATTATTCCCCACCTTTTGCCTATGATAAATGTATTTTCAGATATAACTCTCAAGGGAGTTCCTATACACGCTACTTTGTTTGGATTCATTCTTTCCCCTAAGTAAAAAAATACCCTGTGTTTCTGAGTGGACACTGTCATGTTGTATTTGCCATGTCTTTCACATCACGTGTGTCTTGGTAAAACAAGCAAAGTATTTAGTCATCAATACAATGTCAGGCTCTTATAAGTCTAGAGCCAAAGGCTTGTAAAAAAAACAAACCAACAGTCTTTATATATATATAATTTGTTAGTTATCAAGGTACTCGGCTTTTTCTGCTCAGAAATTCTGAGATGTAATCCACAGTCAGTGGGTTCATGGTGACTTCTGAAGTTTGGCTTTGCTTTGAAAGCTATATGGGTATATGAAAGTCAGTGGGTTGCTCTCCTGACTGTGTGGTTCCTCTGAACAATTCCTTAGTGTCCCTGTCATTCTAGACCCTGATGTTTGCTTACCATGGATTTCACTTGTAGACATAGTGACTCACATTTCATACTTCTGTTGTGCCAATAAATTCAGGCTTTTGATAGAGTTACAATTCCATTTAGTAGCTCTTCTAGGAGTGAAATGACTTTTAAACTATAAGACAGTTTCTTCTGCCCACGTTCATTCTGAGACCAACTGTTTTTGTTTCAACCACTCCTCACACTGAACTGCCACTACAGTGCATTTATAATAGCTGTTAGATAAAATAATATTATATAGCTATTGTTATCTTTGTGTTCTCTGGAATGTCACCAACTTTACATAGAAAACATACATAATTCATTACTTATTGGTTGCATTGCATGCTACCAAACACATGCTTAAGAGTCAGCATTTCTACTATAAATTATTGTCACAATGCCCTTCTCCTTGTTCCTCAGATGCCAGCAAGACAAGAAAGCATGTGTGGTGGTTTTACCGTGCTGGGCAGCTAAACCCCACAACCGCTCTCTCACTCCCCCTCCTTTAGATGAGGAAGGGGAGAAGTAAAGCAAAGAACAACTCACGGGTTGAGATAAGGATAATTTAATTAAAGGGAAATAACAATTAAATAAAGACTACCAGCTGCTTGGCTTCATTGCCTTCTAATTGTAGGCTATTCGCCCCAGCATCCAAGCAGCCAGGTGAGGATGTGTTCACCTGGGCATCGACTATAATCCTTTCGTATTTCTCGCAACTCACTCAAGGAAAAGGATCGAGTGATTTCTGATTCCTTTATGATTTCCATCTCTTCTTCCTGCTGTTTTTGTGATGGCCCTGCTTTAGAGGTGCCTGCCATTTCCCCTTCTCCCTCCTTCTTATGAGAGGCTTCTTCCCTTGCTAAACGAGCTGACCTCCGTTTCCATTGTTTTGACTTAACTATGGGGGCGACTGATACCATAGTCAGTTGGTCCTCTGGGTCAGCACAGCATGTGTTACTTGGTCATCAGATTCAGAGTCTTCCTCCCTCTCTTCAAGTTGCTGGATGATGTTAAACAGTGTTTGATAGGAGTAAGCCAGGACCAAGCACAATGCTACAAGCTGTCGTTCTCCAGCATTATCAGGGTCAGGACATATAACTCTCAAACATTCTACCAAGTTTTTAGGATTTAGCACTTGCTCAGGGGTGAAGTTCAAAACTATTGGAGGAGACACTCGTGACAGGTATCTGCCAACATCATCCCATAGACCTTGCCACTCACCACAAGACTGTTTCGAGACAGATTGCCAAGTAAGTTTTCTAAACAATCGACTAATCTTAGAGAGAAAATGAAACCTGTTATTCAGAATTAGAAATAGCAATACATGGGTTACACATGGATCTTCAAAATACTCCCAAACTGTTGTAATTAGCCCACTGTGAAAGAAGGGAAAGGTACCATTCCTAATATTATTAATAAACTGTTGTCCAGATGAGAAAAGGAAGGCAGTGTAGTTCTGAATATTCTCTAAAAGATAGTTTCCATGAGACCCAAATGATAACAGCGCAGAGCCTGAATTCCAGATTAAACCCAAGGTCAGTGCTTGGCAGCACAGCGAATTAAAAAAAGTGGATACAGATTGTAGCACTTTGTCGGATCGGATATATAGGAGAAAGGAGAATATGACACAGATTGCATGACATATGATCAAAGCCATTATTAACAGGACAATGGACATGGTTACTAGCAAGCGTGTTAGCTGTATGCGTTTAATCAATTCTATTGTTATCTCAACCCTTCGAGCCCCACGTTGGGCGCCAAAAAGGACTGTGGTTGTTTTACCATGCTGGACAGCTAAACCCCACAACCGCTCTCTCACTCCCCCTCCTTTAGATGAGGAGGGGGAGAAGTAAAGCAAAGAACAACTCACAGGTTGAGATAAGGATAATTTAATTAAAGGGAAATAATAATAACAATTAAATAAAGACTACCATGAACTAAACAATTTAACTAAGGGGAAATAAAAAGGGAAAGGGGAAAAGGGAAGGAAGAAGGGAAAAATAAAAAGAAGGGAGGAAAACAAACAAACAAAATCAATGAAGGCTATATGGAAGTGCAGAGGAAAGAAATTACTCTCTACTTCCCACAAATGAGCGATGATTGACCACGTCCTTGAAGCAAGGCCTCAATGCACGCAGCCAGTGTTCAAGAGGAGGACCCACGGTTTCTCAACAAGAGCCCACCCCTCCCCTCTTCTTCCTGTTTCCACCTTTTATTGCTGAGTGTGACATCACATGGTATGGAATATCCCTTTGATTGGTTTAGGTCAGCTGCCCTAGTGATGTTTCTCTCCTCGCTTTTTGCCCACCCCCTAGGAGGGTTAGAGAAAGGCCCAATGCTGTGCCACTGCTGCTCAGCAGTAGACACAACACTGGTGTGATAACACTGCTGTTCCAGCTACAAGTACAGAGTACGGCACTGTATGGGCTGCTGCCGGGAAAGTTAACATTCCAGCCAGACCCAGTACAGCATGCTGCCTGTAAGAAAAGGCAAAATAGACTTTGGGTGAAAGGTGTTTTTTTTTTTTTTTTTTTTTTTTTTTTTTTTTTTTTTTTTTTGCTACTGTATGTGGCTTGAACTACCTTTAATTCTGTATTTCAATTGAATTCAGTAGTCCTGAGAAAGCTTTTCTTATAGCCAGAAAGTCATACATGCGTTCACAAAAGAGATAAAGACAATAAGGAATGACACGGTATTTTCAGCCTTGCCAATCCATCTAAGGTATTAGTGGAATCATCTTTTAAAAGTAGGCAATCATACCAGATTAGTTGTATTTAATCCCTGGGAGAGACAGGTTTCGCAAATATGCACTTTCAAGTCTTTTCACTAAAATCCGATCACAGAAAACAGGAAATTCCAGTTGTTAATGACCTAGCTTGGTTTTAAAACAAATTCTAGTTAATGAAATGACTTTTAAGCTATATGGCAAATATATAGATAGATAGATAGATAGATAGATAGATAGATAGATCGATCGTAAGTTTATAGTGGGAGTTCTTGGTAATTATTTAAGCATTTAATAATTATTCAGAAACTTAAAAGAAACTCCCATAAACTCCAAAATAATTATTTCATTTATCAATTTTGACAGCTCTTTGTTATTATATATTAGACACTTTTGATGACATTTGAAGAAACCTCAGAAAAACAGACTCTCTCAAAAATTGCTGGGGTAAGGAAAGTAGAATTTTTTCAAGGATTCTGATTAACCTATATTACTACTGGTATTTACTTTCTAAATATACTTTGGGATCCCGTTTCAAAAACTAGTCTTGTCTAACCAAGAACTAACACAACTTTTGAAAACACTTCTATTTATAATCCATCTTCCATTTCTTACATCTAGTAAATACTTTAAAATTATCTGCCTGTCATGACTTCCCTCTTCATTGAAAATAATTTTTTAAGTCATATAAAGAGTGCACTATCCAATCTCACACATCAAACTATCATAAGCATAATGGAGCATAAGTATATATATATATAAAATGCTTATCTAGAGAATGAATGTCAAAGTTGTTTTTTATTTAGCACTAATGTTCTCACATACACTTAGAAGGAAAACAGCTCTCCCAGAACACTAAGAACACTGCACTTTTCTGTCATACACACACACTCACAAGACACAGATAGTAAAATAAGTTGTTTTCCATTCATTAATTTCAGAGTTGTTGATTTCCATTGATCAATTCAACAATTATATCCATAACTTTCTCTAGAATACTGCATCCAGCATTTCCTTCCCAACTGAAATGGGAAAGGACTTAATTTCCTAATTATTGTGCCTTTCACCTAAGCAATCAAATGCTAGCAGTCTTTTATTTCATTGAGACATATAGGTACCTTTTTTGATCATAGAATAAAAGAACAGAAAACATGAACATATCACTAAACCTCAGATAATGCCATCAGTACAAATGATATGTCATATGTTGCTGTAACTAAGACTACCACATTTTGTATTACAAATAGTAATGTGTTGACAAGACTAGGAAGATTGCAGTAGTTTCCAGAAAGGCAAGCTGACAATTGTTTATCTTCTAAACCAAATAATCAGCACACCAACTTCTCTGAATAATAAAAAGACTTTTCAGCCACTAACATGAAGTTGCCTTCAAACCATCACAGTTTCAATAGCAAAGAGTTCATCAGTAAGCTTATACTTTTCTAGTGCAAAACTGTTTTTGCAAGAGGCACAACTGCTTTACATTCTCTTTGCTTTTCTTTTCCCAATTATGTTAGTATGTTTTATATTTTTACCAGTGTGAAATTTATTCTATTCAGACTTTAATAAACTCCTGCCAAAATCAGTGAAAAGCCTGCCTTTCACCTGAGGAGATTCTAATTCAGGCTGTTGAGATGGTTATGCCATGTAAAACAATTAGAGCTAAATACCATACGCAGTTTCTAGTAGTTATCTCTTAACTATGGAACTATTATTTCTAATCCTTATGTATGTGGAATATGCTCCTTGATGTACTAGAAGACAAGTGAATAAACTACTGTGTTCATCTGCCTGACGTTTATGCCTTTCATCAGATAGCCCTCATCTGCACACTTGCCATCAGAATGGATAGATTAGTTCAAACACAGAGACATGAAAAGGAAACTATGCTATTTGTAGTCAGTCACTTTAGAAAACTACATTGTCACAGGAAAAAAAGATATTCCCATCTTTGGCCTTGCAGCTTTCCAATAAAGCTTCTCAGTAATGCAAATGAATTGATAATTCTTGCATTGTACATTATTGGCTCATAGTTATATCATGAGGCACTACAGGTAGATGTCTGTACTTTCTGTGAAATGATTATAGAAGTTTGCCATTGTTTAGTTTCATCTTATTCAGAAGGAAAACAATTTGATAGCAGTTCCTTAAATAAAATTTTCAGAAGAGGAAACTTGCAGTATCAAACTGTGTGAAAAGTATAAAAATAACATTCTTTACTCTGGGGATATTAACAATTCTTTCCTAGTTGCAAAGCTGAATGTTTCATGAAGGTTTAAAATACAGCTATTCAATTTAAAAACTTGAAAATGTGGAACTTTCCAAATATTCCTACCAATTATCAAATTTATAAGAAATTATAAAGAGAACCATAATGATTATGAAGTTTTACCATACAATACAGGACACTATATTGCAAAGGTTTCATCTGAAATCAGAATCAAGCCTCTTCTGTGTTGGCAAGTACTGGTGGCCTTACTCTGGCTTATAATAAACCTGAACAAAACCTGTAAGAAAAGTTAATGAGAAATTATAAGCCTTTCCAAAGGACAATTTAGAATGTGAGAAGAGGTGATATGATCTATGCATTCCAGAAGAGGTTCTGTTTTCCATTTGGAATTAAAAAAAATAATAATAATAAAAAAATGCACCTGTTCTATAGTAACTATAAATGGATATCTGAAACTAGGCAGGTTCAACCCTAATTTTCTTGAGGTGTTTTCTTTCTGACAGTTGAGATCTGGTAATGAATAAAGAAAAGGAAGAGGAGGCGAGGCAAGGCGAGGTGAGGCGCTGCACAGAGGGATCTGGGGGATGTGGTTGACAGCAAGTTGAATATGAGCCAGCAGTGTGCCCTGGCAGCCAGGATGGCCAACCGTATCCTGGGATGCATCAAGCACGGCATTGGTAGTCGGTCGAGGGAGGTGATTGTCCCGTTCTGCTCTGCACTGGTCCGGCCTCACCTCGAGTACTGTGTGCAGTTCTGGGCACCACAGTACAAGGACATTAAACTGTTGGAGAGTGTCCAGAGGAGGGCGATGAAGATGGTGAAGGGACTAGAGGGGAAGATGTATAAGGAGCGGCTGAGGACACTGGGCCTGTTCAGCCTGGAGAAGAGGAGGCTGAGGGGGGACCTCATCGCGGTCTACAACATCCTCGCAAGGGGGAGTGGAGAGGCAGGTGACCTATTCTCCCCAGTGAAGTAGTCACTGCATTTAAAAGTGATTGAACTGAAAAAACTGACTGAATTTAAAAAGTGATTGGACTGTGCATTTAGTAACATGGTCTAAACTTTTGGATAGACCTGTGCAGTGCCAGGAACTGGACTTGATGATCCTTATGGGTCCCTTCCAACTAGGGATATCCTATGATTTTATGATAAGTTTCCTTTCAGTCTGTCTTTTTAATGATTATCTAGTTGCAAATGTTTAAAAATTCATCCTTTCTTAACCTGAAAAATGTTAGAACCTTCCAAGAATTATATTTATGGTAAATCCAAAATTTTAATTATTAAATGTGCTCAACTTACAGGTATTTGGTATATGGTGTATAGTAACATATATATATATACATATTTGTAGTTGTTTATCACTTTTCTTGGATTATCTAATTTAGCTTTATTTAGAGTAATACTGTGAACATTCTGACATTTTGCCATGAACTTGGGCTGTCCTCAGCTTCTTGTCAGAGCCTCTCTGAGGCTCCATCATTGTCTTACTGTGTTTAACAAGTAACACAAATGAACTATCCTGGTTCTCCAAATTGCAAAAGCTTTTCATTGTATGAAAAGTAGCATGGTAAGTTTAAAAATTCCAAAGGAACTGTAAATAATTTGTTGCTCTTTTTACCCCTTTGGGGAGTAGAGATTCACAATCATATTTACATAAAGTTTTCTGCTTGTTCGTCAACATTTGTTCTAACCACTTTTACATCAAATGGACTGGACATTTTAAAGGACTTGTGAACTGACACATCCTGGCCTTAAACAGAGTGGTATGATCTCACTGACTGTCTAGAAAAATAGAATAAAAACCTATGACAAGACCTGATGCGTAACAGGAAGCCAAGGAAGGAATGAAGGAAAAAACAACAACAACCAACCAACCAAAAACCAACGAAATCACAACAACAATAATAACAGAGCCAGATCTGTGGTTCAGTATCAGCTGAAAGAAATCAGGATGCAGGTTACTACATGATTCATGGTCCAAACTCCAAAGGGAATACTAACAGTAATTCAGCAGGTGCCTGGTTTTGAGTCCTCACAAGTATCATAGGGTGAATTAATTGTTTAAGTTATGACCAACACATTCAGAGTTGTACTCATCTGGTAAATGAGTGCAAGCAGCACAATTCTGCTGCCCTGTGTATAGTCCCTAATGATTTACAGAACATCTCCTGAATTTTGCAGTCCCTAAATGCTACTGTGACGCAGCAGCTACAGTTCTTGAGGACAAAGTAAGAGTTTGTCTTCCTGAATGACACATTCTTCCTGCTGAGCTCAGATTTCATTACAAGTGTGATCTGTGGTCCTTCAAAGCTTGCCAGCATGAGTGGCAGAGACTCTCAGGTATGAGATGGTAATCCCTTTCTTCTACAGAAAAATAGTCTTTTCTCTACTGTACTTCTCATAATGTACCATACACTTTTTCTCCAAAAAGAAAATAATAGCTACACAAAGAAACAGAAATTCCAGGTATTTTATTTACAGACTTAAATGTATTCTGGTTTGATTTTGATATGTAATATGCACGTTTTCTTCATAAGCAAGGTTTATTCTGTTAGGTTTATTCTGGTAAGCTTTCTGGTAAAGGTTTATTTTGAGTAAACTTCTCAATCTGTCATCTTCAAATTAAAGACTATCATATTTTAATATATTTATTTGTGAATTAATATTTAGCATTCCAATTTACAGGGCTGTTGAGACCTATGTATCAGCAAAAAACAGAGATAATTAAATGACAACAGAACCACTGACTTCCTCCTTTCCTTCTTTATTAACTAGCTGGACTAAAGTTGAAATTCAAAGATTACCTGCTTATATGGATGGCTGTGTGTTGTCAAAAACATTCAGATTACACACTGGACTGCATCACATACTCAGGAAGATGTTCATCTTAAAAAGCAAAATGAAACCAAACCAAAGACTCACCACACACCTCCATCAAAACTCAAGAAAGTGGAACCATGTTCTATATTATTCCATTTAGGTTTGTGTCTCAATGCTTTCGGCAGCAGGGTGAAAGTTATTGTCAGGTGTCTGACAATTTTATATAGACCTTTTCTCCCTTCTCTAGCCAGACTAATTTGCAAACTGTTTTCCAACTGTTTCCTCATCGGTCTGGAGGCCAGATAAGCTCAATTTGTTCTTTCACTAAGATGCTTCTTGGTTTGCCTGTGAAAAGTCAAAGGAAAAATAACCTCTGTGAAATCAGAGAAATCATTAACAGAGAGTATTGAAAATACTGTCTCACATCTCCTGATTTAACTTAAAATAATGCTGACTTTTTATAATAAAAAACCTGTGGGCTTTCCCAAGTTTTTGTGGAACAGATGTTGCCAACAGCATTAACATTATATCTGCTGAAGAATCCAGTGCAATTTAAACTGAATACTAACATGAAGGTATTTGTGATTCTTGTACATTAAATAGAACTCACACAATGCTCTTAATGCAGGTTTGTGTGATGACTTTTCAATAAATAAATAAAAATACAATGGAAAGACAACGTGAGTCTGATAGTAAGTGTATTCCTACAAATAAATGATACTTTTCTGTGGAAGACTGGAAATAGGAAAAAAAAAATCTTTCACACTCATCTAAACATGGACTTCATAACTTCTAACTAATCCTTTCATAGCAGTTTGTACTGTTCACAGGAGGTTGGTCATTTTTGTTTGTTTGTTTCCTGTTATATGACAGCCATTGGTTGGCTGTAGTACACTTATGTAATATATGGATATTTCTCTTATGCATTTAGTGGCTGAAGAAGCACAAACTTTGTATATGCCCATGCTTGTTACTGAAGTCAAGCCAATGTAATACACTGCTTTGGGCTACTCTAAACTGTGGGTGGTCATATTTATTTATTTATTTATTTTTACATAATGGTTTAATCTTGTGGTGTATATTTTTATCAGGCCACCAGTCTGTTTTCCTTATAACTTGTTGACACAGATGTTTAGGAAAAGGCTTAAATTATCTATGGACGTAAAACCAGAACAAGGCAATGATATTAATATGAAATGCTTTTGTCTGATAGGAAACATGAATAATTTTCTTCAGGGCTACAACTGAAAAGACACTTTAACTGCATTACACTGAACAACTGATACCTTTTTTTAGCACCTTTAAGAGGGCCTTCTCAATGTAAAAAATATATTTTTTCATTGGTCTGAAATTTTAGCATATATGTGTGTCTGGACATAGCAATTGTTGCACTGCTGTGATACAGGTAGCCACCAGCATGGCAATTTAAAAGAAGAACATGACTTCAAAGCGATCTTTGTATGAAGAGTTACTCTTCAGGTACTCTGTGATTGTTTTTGTCTCATTTAAACACTGGGAGATGCCATAGTCTTGTTAAGCATGCTATTTTCACTACTGCATTGTGTCTTGACTGAAGGAAAGCAAAAAATTCTGTCTTCACAGTTTGCCAGTTTACTCTTATTAGCATGTGTGTTTTGTCATTGTTATTTTTGTTTGTTTGTTTGTTTTCCAAATTTTAGCACCTATCCTTCTTAAAAATTAAAAATGAATAATCCTATGATTCATTTGCAATCTTGGCAAACAGTAGATTTTTATTCAGACTTGTCACTAAGCTTCAGACTCCTCAGTGTGGGAAGCCCTACTTGGCACTAAAACTACAGCTTAATACAAGTGTTGTGCTTGATGGCTTCTTCATAGGATAGTGTGAGAGCATAAGAGCTTTTCTGAAAGAATATACTACTGGCGTCTTCAAGTTTAAAACATCTAAATTTTATATCTCTAAATTTTGTGCTCCAGACAGCAGCAAAAGGTGAAATGTTTCTGTGGACTTTTACTTTTAAGTATTTGATTATTTTCTAAATATTTCACAAGATCTTTGAACTTAGTGTTCTTTCCTTCCTACTGCCTATGATTGATTCAATGTCTAGAAAAGTTTAACTTTCCCTTTACCAAAACATTTACAAAATGCGTAAATAACAATATATGCCATATGACATATGCTTGTCTGTGTCAAATACCATCTGATAATTGGTGAACTTGTAACTCATTTCCAGAAGGTTCATTTACATATCTCCCTGATATACCTGCAGAAGCCCTTCTTGCTGCTTTTTATGCCCCCTTCCAGATTCAGCTGTAGGTGGGCTTTGACATCCTAAACCTATCTCTGCACAGTTTGACAGTGGAACACTATTCTCTCCAGGATTATATTTCATAGGAGTATTCCAAGCAGGCCCCCAGAGTCCTAAATCTGACCTCCTGAAATTCAAGGTTGTGATAGTGCTTTTTTCCTCTGATTTTTCTCACCCCATTACAGGATACTGGACTTCACCTTCTTATGGTCACTGCAGCCAAGGTTGCCCCCAAGCTTCTTATGACCCATAAGTACTTCATTACATATAAGTATCAGGTTCAGCAGAGCACCTCCCCTAATCATCTCCTTGATCAGCTGTGCCAGGAAGTTGTCGTCAATGTACCCACCACAGCACCATCCCAGGTGATCTGCCCACTAATCCTTAACTCTCAAGTGACTCATAATTCAACCCAAAGCAGAACTCTATGCATTTCCACTGCTCTTTCACATAAGGTCAACTCTTCCTCCTTGCCTTATTCCCACTCTGTTCTTCCACATAAGATCAGCTCCCCCTCCTTGCCTTCTTCTGACCCTGTTCTTCCTAAACACCTTATATCCTTTCAGTTCAGGACTCCAGTTGCATTATCTGTCTCACCACATGTGAACCCAAAGAGACTGTATAACACAGATCTCTTTTTTGCTCCCCATGTTGGATACCTTTGTAGACTCTCTCATTTCCTTCAGAGAGGAAACCAGTCAACAGATTCAACCCTTACTCCAGATCAAAAGTCTGAAAGCCCTTGGAAAAGCTGCTACAGTACTACCTTAATGCAATTTCACTTGTTGATGTGTAGATATCACCATTTCCAAAGGAACACCAAGAGGAAAAGGTAACATATTTGGCTTGTTGAAGTGTCTCTTCATTCCTCCCATCTCTACTAAAAAGTTTTTGGAGAATATCTCTCCCTAGAAGAAAGTATGATCTCATGTGTCTTTCTGAATGACCAGTTGGTAGGAAGTTAGGACATCTGTGTGCATGTGTGTGTGAATGTACAGTACGATGAGTAGAAAAGACTTTTTTACCTCTTGACCCTCCATGAGAAAAAGAATACATGTTCATCAGGAAAAAAAATAATATATATATATATATATATGACTGCAAAGATTAAACATTTTCTTCATAAAATTCTGAAAGATGTTTTTGTTTTACTTTATTTTTTCTCCAGATTTTTTTTTTACAGTATGTAAATATTTTCCTTAGAAACTTTTGAACTCCTAAAATATCTTAGTTACTGGTGAAAAAAAGAAAATACATTATTTCTAAAAAATAGATACACACATATAGAATCATAGAATGGCCTGGGTTGGAAGGGACCTTAAAGATTACCTAGTTCCAACCCCCCTGTCATAGGAAGGGATGCCATCCACTAGATCAGGTTTCTTAGGGCCTCACCTGGTCTTGAACACCTCCAGGGATGGGGCATCCACGTCGTCTCTGGGCAACCTGTTCCAGTGCCTCACCACCCTCTGAGTGACGAATTTCTTTCTAGCCTCTAATCTAAATCTCCCCTCTTTTAGTTTAGAATTATCCCCCCTTGTCCAATCATAATCTACCTGAGTAAAAAGTCCTTCTCCATACTTTTTATAAGACCCCTTTAAGCATTGAAAAGCTTCAGTGAGGTCACCCCAGAGCCTCTCAGGCTGAACATCCTCAACTCTCTTAGCCTGTCTTCATAGGAGAGGTGCTACAGCCTCTTGTGGCCCTCCTTTGGACCTGCTCTAACAGCTCCACATCGTTCAGGCTGGGGGTCCCAGACCTAGACACAGTACTCCAAGTGGGGCCTCACAAGGGCAGAGCAGAGGGGGACAATCACCTCCTTCAACCTGCTGGACACTCCTTTTTTTTAATGCAGCCCAGGATGCAGTTGGCTGCAAGTGTGCACTGTGAGCACTGCATTTTTATATAAATAAAGACTCAAGTGAGATGTGAAATTTAGAACCTCTAATTAAACTTTGTTTCTTTAGTGTTCTTCCAGGATTTCAATTTAATTCAAACTTTAACAAGACTAGCTTCAGCTCGTTCCTCAAATATCTTTCTGTCTTCTGAATTCCATCTGCTTTTTTTTTTTTTTTTTTTTTTTTGCATTTATAAAAAATATTTATTCATAATTTAAAGTATTTATTTGAGGTAGGCTTATTTTATTTCTACCATATCACCTATTACTTGTCGGTCTGAGGACTTTCATCATAGTCTGCATATTCCAATCAATTGTCTGTACTTGCTAGCTAAAAAAGTTGGTGTTGTATGTTTGTTTGTTTTGTGCTATTGTTTATATATATATATATATATATATATATATATATATATTTGGCTAAAATTCCCAGAAATTGGTACAGACTGATTTTCTTATCTTAGAATCAGTGTATTCTGGGTGACAAAAATGTGTTGTCAAATTACTGTACCATATGGAATTACATACCTATGGAATATTTGCCCCTTCCCTGTCCTTTAATTCCTCTCCTTTGTAGAGTTTGACATTCTCTGCCATGCCTAGCATAAATTTCCAGCTGACAGGGGCAAAATCCAATCATATATCTATACAATATATGTGCCTGAATACAGGAAAAGGCTATGTTCTGACAACTTCATTTGTACTAAGAACTGTTTTTCCATACATTGTTTCTTTGAAGCCAACAGAACTGTTCAGAATACAATACAATACAATCTGACTGGGGGAAATAAAAAGATTAATGTAATTTTTTATTTTTTTTTCTCAGAGTGGGACACATTGTACATATACATAGTACAAAAAGTACATATTCCTATGTACTTTCATCAAGGTATATAAAAAATTACACTTTAGCCATCTAAAACAATGTATTTAATATTCCTCTTTCACTTTCAAACTAAGCTCTTTACTACAGAGACTCTTGCTTAATTTATAGAGAGCTGTGAAGCCTTATGTCTCATAATTATGCCTATATAATGGCATTGTAAAAACAAAATTGCTTTCTGTAAGGAAAATTTCACTGTACTCTCTCTAAGATCCATGTATTCCTATCAACACCTATGTACTTGTACAGCTACAACATGCTTACAGATCTTCCAAATTACATTCACTAGCCAATTACTTTTCTAACTAAAATATTTTTCCAACTTTTCTGAAATATTTTTTATAGGTTTTGAATGAATTTGTTCTGTCTGTTACAATTACCATTTAAATTTATTATTAATTCTTCTTCTAATTCTGAGTAGCCTATCTTTAAAATATCAAGGAAAAGCAAACAGAAAGGTTCTCCTAATTTTAAATCTAATCTGCTTCACGTTGACCAACGATCCATTTTATTTTCACTACTGCAACACTTTGCTAATGATAACTCTGTCTACTTTTCCTTGAATTTATAAAGCTTATGGCTTAAATAAAGGTAATTTGTCTAATGCTGTGAAACATAATTCAGTGCATCATTTGAAGTACAACTGTGTGGGTTTTCTGTTTATAGCAAAGCAGTTTATGAGTGTACGTGAAGCTTGAGTTTCTTCACTAGTTTCTTAATTGTCGTTTACCCCTCAGTACAGTAATTTATAGTTCCCAGATTCATTATTCCCTGTGTAATTGTTGGAATTTTGTCAATGAAGGTACTTTAATTTACTTCCACATACTCTACATAAGAAAGTATATTTCTATGGCAGTACTCCCATAATCTCAGTTTCTCTATTTCTAGTACTTTGGTGATATTGTGTACCATCAATTTCTAGGTGCAATACTAGTATCAGTTTTTACTTCTGCAAACAATTTCCAACCATCCAACAGATCAAAAGGTTTTACAGACTTTACCATTACTGTTCTAATAAAAATAAGGTGCATTTGAAAAATGTTGGTCACAAAAACATGTGCACTTTCTTGATTCCTATGCAGAAACAACAGTAAATATTAGTTTGAACTATTCTGTAAATACAACAATCAATTCCTTTTCTCTATCTCTCTCGCAGTTGCAGTTAATTAGCAGTATTTCCTGAATTTCTGTTACACTGGAACTGTCCAGAACAGACTGATAAAAAAATTATTTATGTATGCGTAAATCTCTGTCCATTAAGTTAATTTTGCAACCCGTCATTTTCTGTTGGACAACCAAACTGTTTTATAGTGGTATAAATAGTAAATATGTATATATACATATATATATATATATATATATTTTTTTTTTTCCTCTTGGATTGAAATAAATATCAGCAGGAATTTACTTTACATGTGTATATTTTTCTTTATTTCTTTGGTTACTGAATCTGAATTTAGATGGCTAATATTTTATCTTGAAAACCATATACAGATATTTTAAAAGAAAGTTTAGTTCATTTCACATAGGCCATGCAAAGTACCCAGAGATCTAGGCAATCTAAGGGAGACTCCAGCTAGTCATAGTCTGTCCTCATTAGCTTTCCAGTTATATGATCTCCACATTCACTGTGCAAAGATGAGGGTCAAACCTGTCTTCCCCTCAATTACATGGCATTTTAAAGGATTTTTAAAAAGGATGTCAATAGTTTTACGCTTGAGGAAACAAAGAGCTGAGAGTGCAAGCTGACTTATATGTCCTTACCTGGATTTTTGACAGTAATTTGGAGATTGTTTCTTAGCTTCCCTCAGAAAAGCATCCACCTATAACAAAACCAAATACAGTGCAATTCAGACACAGTTGATGAAACAGTAAAAGATGGTCTTTCAACAAGATAACTGCAACAGAAAATTCATTGTTATACGAGAATCATATAGCAATAGAGAAAAAAGAAAAAAAGAAAAAAGAAAAAAAAAATACTGCCCTCAACAAATACATTCTTCCTCACAAAATACAAATTTCTTCAAATTTCTTCCTCATTTTACAGGTTAATAAATTAAAAATTATCTCTGATCTGAAACACACAAGAATAAAACTGGGGTAAACTCACTTACTTCAAAGGACACATATTCAGATTAATGCCAGCATTAGTAATAGAATATTTAAAGATCAAGGTGGTTTGGCAATAGTTGAAGCAAAACAACACAAAGACAGAGAACAGCAGGTACCATAAAGCTGGCCAGGGTGAAATAAGATCCTTAGAAGTCTTAGTGCAAAAAAAAAAAAAACACATAGCACCCCCAAAAAAATAAAAATTAAAAAATTAAAAATTAAAAAATACCTCCCAACCCTGGCAATTGATAAAAGGCAGTAAATGTCATTGCTGTATTAGGATGAAGAATCTGATCAAACTCTGCCAATTGTGCTTTTCAGAGGCAGCTCATTGTTTTCTTGAGAGTTCCCTCTGGCCCAGAAAAAAATGTCTCTGGTAAATGGTATATAGCATATAGCAGCTGTAGCTTTCTCACTGCACTCAAAAACCAGAAAATATAACTCAGGTTACCTCTGGCAGCTACCATGAAATATGTTTGCTATCACATGCATAGTGTATATTTGTTCATTTGCATATTTATTATTATTAGTAGTAGTAGTAGTAATACTAATTAATGATATTATTATTGTTGTTGCTGTTGTTGTTGTTATTATTATTATTATTATTTTACTGAAACCAGAAAGAAGTATTTCATCTTAAAAAAAGAAAAGCCCTATTATAAAAAACCACAATGATTCCTTATTTGCCTGTTACTTTATCACATTGAAATGAAACTCTTTTATATTTTGCAGTGGTAGAAACCATCATAAAAAAATACTGCAAATAATATTTTAAAATTATTACAATACAATATTATACTTAAATTACAATAGTAAAAGGAAGGAAATAAACATTTTCCTTTATACTGCTCTACTACTTTCAGAGGCTTAATACTTAAAAGAAAATACATGTGGAATAATAGGAATTTACATGTTTTTTCTGCTATTGAAAAGGACAACTATTACTTGATTATCCTCCAACTCATCCTTGTGATATTTATTGTTCTACAAGTTTTTATGTACTAAAATGGTAATATTCCAGTACATTCCAAATTACAATATAAATTTTAACCCCCTTCCCCCTTTTTTTTTTCCCCTGAAAATGAGTTTTAATTGTTGGCTGTTCCACTCCCCAACCCTTCACACCCCTTTTCTTTTTCCTTGTTAAAAGAAGAGAATAAGATTATCAAGCAAATACCAATATTCAGACACACCATCTTTGGTATATTTTGCATTTCAAGGTATGCTGGTATATTACAGGAAGCCTAAAGAAAAGACACTTCTTTATGCTTAGGTTTACCAGGTAATAGGTTGCATAAAATGAAACAGCTTTGATTTACCCATCTTCTCTGCAATATATTATCTTTTTCTGAAGGGAATAAAACTGAGGATTTCCAAGGCCGACACCTACGGTGACATCATTCCAGCTCTCTGAACAGGAAAAATATATTGTTGCAGTTCTCTGACTGAAAAATGAAAAAGATATTTTTTGTAACAATATGATTCCCACAGGATATTCCCAACTAACTGTCCCTAAGGTGTTAAAGCTATATCTCCACTACCAGATACCTTTGTGAAAAACATGATGAAATACCACAACAGTTCATTTAGACCATAAGTCAAATGACTTGACTTGTGAAATTGTCAGGGATGGATTGCCTAATCTTTTTTTGACAGAGTCAAAGATTTGACCCATAAACTATAAGAAGTCTGGAAGATGACATCTTACTTCTAAAATATTTGGTGCTATATTAATAAATAAATAAATAAATAAATAAATAAATAAATAAATAAAATAAAAAGACTAATCCTAGGTCTCACTTGATGGTGTTGGTTCTTTGATTTACCTTTCCACTTAAGATTTTTAGAAAGTGCAAAATCCAAATACGGTGCAATCCACACACAGGAAATTTCTTCCCAGTTACATCAACTAGTGAGTGCCTTGTATCCTGTAGCTTGTTTATGCATTTTCAATATTTAATTTGCCCTGTCTGCCGTACCTTTGTCTGATCTTACTGTTAACCTGTAGTTCTTCCCTTTGAATCTAAACTGCACTGTAAATTCACAGTTTGAATAGATTATTTTGTCTATTTGTCTTCTGTATTTTGTGTACAATGTATTATCATAAGCATAACCATCACATTCAGCGTTAATAGAAAGAATTAGTTGTATTAAAGCTCATAATGAGAAAAATATTCCTGCTTAAATCTGTTCAATTCTACTTTTTTGACCAGCAAATTTTTGGAGGACAATTCATGTAAAGTGTATCTGGCTCCAAATATCAGCTAAAATGTACACATCTCATTTCAATTTCATCTCCTAATATAAGTTAATTTTCATCTTTTGCATAATTAGTTCTCCTAGGAGACCTTTCCTCAGCAGCTGAGGCTAGCCTTGCACTTATTAAGATGTGATATTAGGTTTGGGAGACATCTTATGAATTAACACCTTGCAGAGGTATATTTAGTACAACCACTGGGAGAAGAAAAATGACATATTTTGAGATCTTGTTTGTTCCTGCGCTTAAAGCCATTTCCAAAGGGAATGTAAAAGACAGTGCATATGGCACAAATGTAATTCTGGACAGAGCTTGCATATGAATTGCAACTCAGAGTCAACACCACCATCTGTCCAAAAAGTCCTTGTTTGATATGCAGCAAATCAGAGAAAGCATACAATACCATGAGAAAAAATGGAAAAAATAACAAAAACAAAAACAAAAACAAAAACAAAAAACAATTGGTTCTTCAGCATAATTAAACAAATCAAAGCAAAACAAAAAATTAAAAAGAGGTTCTTGATAATAAGCCTTCAGATCTAAACTCAAATTGTTCCTTGATAATCTGTCACACAGTCATTGACAGCATTTCTTTCCCCAACCCTCAACCTGCTTTGATAATGACTGTTATTAATACTTTAATAACTTTAAATACTTTAATAAGACTTTAATAACAACTTCTTTTATAACAACTGTCGTAACATTTGCTTTGATTAGACTTTCCCATTGAGAAAAAAAAAAAAATTGAACATTTATGAACTAATAAAGAACATGTCCAGATGATAGCTCTACTTTGGAATGTCTTATTCCACAAGTAATCACAATGGAGTCAACTAGGTGCGTATGCCATAAGCTATAATTCTTTAATTATCAGAAATGGCCAGTTGTAATTGGTTGAACTGAGTACTGTTTTATTGTTATTACTATTTTTGATAAACACTAAATTATTTCAGTCTAGGAGGAATTAACTACTTTGATTAAAATAAGATTTGTATATTCTTGCAAAAAAACTTCAACTTAACTCCAACCAAAAGATATTAAATAATCAATTGGTCCTAATGTAAGACCATTTAACAAGTGTTAAAAGTCTAACAAATTAAATAACTTTTCAATCATGTGGGTGTTGCACAATCTGCCTTGACGTCATTCCAAGGGTTATAAAGAATTGAAATTCTGGTGTTTGTACTGTCTGAAATTATGCCTTATTAAGCCCAGGAAGGGCTTTATGAGTCAAAGTATAGATCTAGTGAAACTAAGATTCTTCTTTTTTTCAGTGATGACCAGGGCCTGATGCCTAGAAGAGATTAAGAAACAAATAAACAGATACCTTATAGATAAGAGGTATAAAATAGGTAGAATCTTCTAAAAGATAATCCTACCCTCTATAAGGTCTTGGATCAAGGACTTCCTGGAGATAGAGGTTGTACTTTGCACTAAATAGCAACAACAACAAAAGCAAACAAACCCAATTTATTTGAATAGATTTGTTCAATTCTTGAAGTTTTGCAAGGTTTTTTATTTACAGAATTCCTATCAAGTTTAAAAGATTTGTTAATCTCTTGATGAAATACCACCACCTCTAGAAACTTAAAACTCAGATATTGTTTTAAAAAAAAAGTCTCTATTTCAGCATGTTAAAATTTGGAAATATTAAAAAACAACACTGTTTGTGAGTCTACAGAAAGATGAGTCTCTGCAGGTGTGACAAAAAGCCCAGCTCTAGAAAAATGTCCATGTGACTTTTCAAAAAAAAAAAAAAAAATCCTAAATAGTTTGGATACACTTCAAAATTTTGGAGTTCTTGTCTAAAATTTCATAGGTTTAGACCCAAAATAATTTGTCATTTATACTTCACAGATTTTCCTTTTGAAAAGTATCTGTATACAGAATTATTAATTCTTGCTCACATGATATGGTTGTTTAACTAAAAGTTAAAAAACTTGTAACAAGTGTAAATAATAAATTATTTGCTCATAAACACTTTTTAAAGCACTTCATTAGACCTCAAGCTATTTATTCAGCTTACTTCCTTCTACTAAAAGCAAGAGTCTAACCAGAAAAAGAATGACTTAGAGAAACAAAACAAAACATAAACACACACACACAGCTTGTTTAAACTGTTAAAAGCATTTTCCAAGTCTCTTACATGTGTGATGCAAAAGCAGGATTACATTTGAAAGAAAATGCATAGATTATTTTGATTCAGAATTATCCTGCAAAATGCCAATATTTAAACAGTAATAGTACATCTTCATACTATTTAAGTCTACCTTAAAGAAACAGAATCTGTACTACTTTTTAATTTAATGGAAATTTAGGAACACAAATATTTCGTTTTAACAAACTAAATTTCCATTTTTTTATGTATTTTTTTAAAGATGCATTTGTGAAGAAAGAAAAAGAACTGAAGAAAGGTTTGATTAGCATATCCTTTCATGCATATTCTGTTTCTATTGCTGTATTCATATTTGCTTAACTTAAATCTATGTGATATGAATTAAGGATGAAAACACTATTTTTACTAGTGTATTTTGGTTGAAAAGAATGTTGGACAAGAGTTGAAAGTAGATTCTATAGAGGCATTCAACCTGTAAGATTTCATAACTGAGTGGGCTCCCAAACCTCCAAGTTAGACAAGGAATGATAAAAATACCCTTCCAGAGGAAGCCAAATGCATAAGAAAAAAAAATCAGATACTTTGAAGATTTAGCAGTCACCACTACAAATCTTCTAGAGTTGATAGTATTTGGTGTTCAGAATTATCAGAAGAATTTGGAAAAGCCAAACCATTCTTTTACTGAAAAGTACAAAACAAAATGTGAGAATCTGTGGCCTCATTAGACGCATACCTATATTTGTAAAACAATTCATGCACTGATTCAGTGATTCATTCATGTCTTAATCGTTTCTTCCAGACTGCTGCCAGTCACCAAAAAATATGAATGACTTTCACAAGTCCTCAAAAATATCAGTGAAAGAAGATATATACAATCATGGCTGACCCTGAGCAAAAAAGACACAGAAGTCTAGTCCTGAAAAATATGAGGCATTTTTCATGAGATATATGTGTCTCTAATGCTCACAGGCAATGTAAATTCCAGATGCAAAATTTCTCACCAGGACAGCAAATATGTGTCTGAAAATAGAAAGAATGCAGTTTGTTTGTTTGTTTATTTATTTATTTATTTTGATAGAAAATAGGTAAGCAAACTGTTAGGGCAGAAGTGTTTATTTCAGAAGTATTACTGGAGAATGTACAATAAAACAGCAAATACTCTGAAAAGTTGATATGTAAAAGTGGAATACAGTGTTTTTCCTTGTAGATAAATTCAGAAGCAAGGGAAAATAGGCTCTGTTTTGCCAATGAGCAACTGTGAGTATGGATGCATTGCATTTATCACTATGTTGTATTTACTCTTTTCCAATGTATCTAGATAGATTTAATGGCTCTTAAGAACAAGGAATGTCAATTGTGATTAAAATTCTTGGATAATGATTTTATTTATGGATCTCAGTGTGCTTTATACGAGGACATGAATAACATCATTTGGGATACAAAGTAGGGTGAAGTGGACTTGGGGAAAGTAGCAAGTCTCACTAGAGAGGTCGCAAAATTTCTATTCCCCGACTATGCCACAACATATTTGAATGCTGATTAACATACAGGACTCCTGTTTTTGGTGGAGTTTCTAAAGGCAAATAGAGATAATCAAGATTAAATTAGCAAGAGATATAAATTGAACAGGTAAAAAAACTCAGAAAGGAAGTAGTTCATGGCCAAATGCTACATCCGAAACTTGATGTGTAAGCATGCATAGACATAAGGACACTGTATGGGAAATAGGAATGGAAGCCTTGGTTAGCTGACTAGTTATGTTGCCAGCAAATATAAATGATTTATATTACAGGATCTGCAAAGCACTTTGCACAACAGCATGTGATAGTCTATCATGAAAATAACATTTAATTAGCTTCCTGGAACCTGACTGATAAATCAAATATGCTCATACATTTAACATTTATCCAATATAAAAATAATACAAAATTTCAGCCAAAAAGATGACATTGTTGCTATCAAAACCTCCTACTTTAAACCCAGCTGATACTGTGGAAGATATTCTTAATGTTGAACTTTTTTTGCATAGCTGGTTATAATTAACAGTATAGTATTGCTTTATTTATCTATGTGTATACATAAAATACATACTACTGAAAAGTATATTTTCATTTACTTTCAAAATTTTATTGTCTTTTTCCAAATTCAAGAGTTTGATTAGACTACAGATGTAAAACCACACAGCAAAACGAATTGTGTTCTTCTAAAAACATGTATTTTTCAAAATCAATTTTAAAATAAAAACAATCTTAATTCTTATTATTATATTACTTGATAGACTTCCTAACAGCTCTTCTTTGTGTTTATCTGTTGTTGTGTGTTTCCCATCAAAGGTAGGTGTGTGGGTATAAAATCTCAGAAGCCATTATACATACACAAATCAAAGGAGGGATCCTGGTTACTACTGTTTAACGTGAACCACCAGAATGTGGAAAATTCTCTCTCTCTCTCTCTCTCTTCTCTCTCTCTCTCTTTTTTTTTTTTTTTTTTCCCCTGAAGAATGAATAGTGGAACACACACATATACTTCTGTCAAATAATTCATGGAACTGAAGGCAAATATAAATTAAATAATTATAAATTCTGTATTTTTTGGTTAAAAGTAGAGCTATATATCCTGGGTAGTGGAAAGACCAAAATGAGAATCTTTAAGACCTTCATTATTTATATCATTTAAAACCCTAAGGAAGCAGGGACTAAAAGCTGCTAATTCAAATAGGAGTGAAAAATTCAGATAAAATTAAATAACTAAAAAAATAATAATTAAAAAAATCCTTTGTTGCCCAAAATTAAATTATAGAAAAAATGAGGGTGGATAAACTCTCACTAGGTCATTCCTCTTATTCTCTCAGCTACAAAGGTATGTCCATATATATGTGAATATATATGTATATATATGTTGTCTTGAGAAATATTCGGTTAGCTTAAAATACTTCTACACTGAACTCCCTTAAAAAAAAAAGAAATATTTTAGTCTTTAAAAATATTAAAAAAAAATAATAATAAATGGTTTCCATTTATGTTTTTAGACTCCTCTACAAATTCCTCTACTTCAGAACTCTGAGATAAAACAAAAAGTGAGTTACTGAATAAATAAACCAGAAATTCAACTCATATGAGATTATTAGTGTAAATAGCTAGCATTTTTCATTTCCAGTTCTGTACTGATATCAGTTAAGATATTAAATTTGAAGTAAAATTCTTATTTGTTATTCTTACTATGTTTTTATAAGTGAATGTTGTGAGCTGATTTCTAAAATGATTACACTTTGAATTAAAATTATATATGTTTTTAATTCTGTCAGTAATACCAATGTCAAAGACGTCTGTACAGAAAAAAAAAATCAAACTGAATGTTGAACATACACCATATTTAATTTCCTCCAATATTTACCAAGGAGAAATAGTGAATAGCAATAGAATGAATTGATTCTGTTACCCAACAGCTCTTACTGAACACATTAATTAGGGTTCTAGAAAACTACCAAAACTGCAGACAATACCTATCCAGTCCAGAGCGTGGGCAAAGGCAAAAGGAAGAAGGGGCATCATCCCTACAACCAGGTCATCAAGACCAAGGTCATCAAGACCAAGCAGCAGATTTCAAAAGCAGAGAAGATCCATGCACAGGTACGCCAGAGTTGGGAGCTGGAAGGAACAGAGGCTCAGGAAAAGGACTGAAGAGACAAGGCAGAGAACACAGTCAATTAATCTGTGGGAAACTAAAGAAAACTGAAAGCAGCATTTCTGGGTAGGGGAAAGCAGCATTTCTGGATAGCAGAGCAAAAACAGGGTGTAGCCTTTTTAGCCTGGTAAGTCTGTTGGTTGATGTTGCTTGCGACAGAATGCAGGCTTTGTGTTATGGACAGCCTCTGAGCCCCTCTGGACTTGTCTGTGCTGACAGGAAATTTGTTTTAGTCTGTAACTGTGATTGTCCAATAACCAATTTTTTAATGTTTATCTGAGTAATAAAAGCACCATACATTTTGCTTTGGGACATTTCTAAAAAGTAGATATAAATTCCAAAGCAGGACCCTGCTGTTAAAAAATTAATATCTCCATATTTTGTATGGAGATATTCTGATATGTAGGTTGAAATGAAATAAAATAAACGATATTTCCTATTAGTTTAACACAGTTGAAGACCATACAGTTGAACTGAGAAAATTCTCAGCATTCTGTGAAGTACAACAGCCACTATTAGTGGCTTAATAGTGCAGTAAATTTTTTAAGATCACTGCAGTCTCTAGAAAAGCTGGATCAAACATCTGGATCCTTCAGACTCAATAGCTTGTATCACATGATGGGATGAATTCTGATATAGTATTCTTAGCTACTTCCCATTTCCACAGTTTTACTTAATAAACCATGAGTTGTGGGTCCAGATTTATCAAGATTTAAAGTCAGCAACTCTTGATGGCAGTTTGCATGTTCTTTTGTAAACAAAAAACAAACAAAAAACTGATGTGACAACAACATAAAATTATGAGTTTCTATGCTTTAAAAAAAAAAGTTAGATTTGTTCAGCTGTTGCAGTAGTAAGTTAAACAGCACTTACATATCCTCAAAATTCTGACTATTCAACTTTAAACCAGTTTTATACACAATTCATGTAATAATTAAATGGAATATAAAATTGTATATTGGGAATAATGAAAAAATCCACTCACAGTCATCACTGCCACTATCTGAAGGTATAATTAATTAATACCATTACCACAGTTTTAGTACCAATGGCACTAAGTAGCTTTGGTACTACATGTAAGGTACTTTGGTACCTCAAGGCATTGTATAGTCCAGAGAAGATTAATCTTTCTGGGAGATTTTTATATATTGATCTTTGAGTACAAATAATTTTGTATCCATTCATTTACATCTAAATCAGACTCAGTATTTAACAAACAGGAGTTTCTATTTTACTGAGAAGTGTTTTTTTTTTGTTTGTTTGTTTGTTTGTTTGTTTTCTTCTGGTTTATCCTGCATTTATTCAGGTACTTTTTATTGATTCACAACAACATCTGAGGAGTTCATAAATGGCAGTAGATTTAACATAGCACCAGAATTTCTTACTGCAGCTGCATATTTTATGCAGAATGCATAAAATATAAAAAAATAACTAAATTAAAATTAATTAATTAATTAATTAAAATATTTTATTGTTTCTTAGGTTGATTTCTAATAATATTTTTTATTTCATTTAATTTAGTTTTTCATTTATTTCTAGTATGCATGAGTGCAATAAAGAAATAATTAATGCACAGTGTTGGACAACAAAAACAAAACAACAAAAAACTTTTTTCCCTAGAATTTTCTGAAGCATGGAATTTCTGCTTTTGTCAAAAATATGTATTAAAAATGTCATTTTCTAGAAAGATGATTCTGCAATTAAAAAAAAAAAAAAAAAAAAAAAGGAACACCATCATGACAAGATGTCTCCTTACCTCCAACAACCATTAACTCAAGAATGTATACCAGGGATACTGCTATAAGAAAATGATCATGTGGGCAACTGAAGAGGAGGACTAAGTAGTTGACTGCCATACCTTATCATAAAATAAAACTCCTATATGGTGGGTTATGTCATACAGTACGTAATGATCATTGTGATTTTTCTGTTTGAACGTTACTTAGAACTGAAAGGAAAACTTTTTAATTTACTAGTTCTACTCAGTGTCTCCAGATACCTTCAAGCATTTTGAAGCCTTGACCTAAAGCCTTTTTACTCTTAGTTGGTTTCTTCAAGTAACTTTATTAGTAAATTTATCAGCATTACGAAAAGTATGATATGTTCAGACGTTTGCAGTGATAAACTGTACTATTATTTAAACAAGTACACTGTTTGTCAAACACTCTTCTGGGCATAGTTCAGCCAGAGGACTGTTCACAAACATTGCATTAATTCTTATTCTCATTCAAAGTCTGTTGAATGGTCATCTAAGTTACAGAGGTTTCCGCTCCATGTTTGGATGACTGTTTTTTCCAAAAGAGTGAAAAAGGAATAAGTCACTTTTAGGTAACTTAGGAGACACCACACTGCAAAAATTTTGGAAAGAACAAAAGAAAACAAAACAAAACACCTGAACATTATTATATAGCTTACTGAAAAATTGGGTATTTATATTTTCTAATTTTATACAAATAATGATTTTCTTGTAATCAATGAAATCAGTCAAACCCTTACAGTGTCTTACCAAGAAGTGACAAATAAAAGGAGGGACAAATTTGAATGCATATTTCCAGATGGAAATCATAAGCCTTTTTCTGTTTTCTTTTGAGCTATTTATCTCAGAGATGAATTATCAGTAATTGCTTCATATGAGATATATACAGAATGAAATTTAATTAGTAATTTAAATGTACACCAAATTGGAACACTTTGAATCCCAATTAAAATTAATGGCTGCAATTAATTCAGACTTATTAGTCACCAGATTGTTCCCAGTTCCAGCTGCTGACATTTTCAGGAAAATGAGACAGTGTTTGGTGAATCCATGTCATAAACATCACCATGAAGGGATGCTGTCAGCTGTTTATTTGTCAGAAAGATGTTTAAACCTTTCCATCTGCCTTACAATTACCTTTATGAGGGTTTCACCAGCCACAAAAGCTGTCAGATCAGCAACAGTGTAACATGAAAAATCTTCCATTGTGCCTGAGATAAGCGTAGAGCTGCTCAAATCCCCATGCTGATTAAATTAATCCTTCTTATTAATATGTGAGGAAACAAAAATTCAGATTTATTTGTATATGTTTGTCAAGAGGAATTATAATTCACGTGTATAAAAGATTCAACCATATTTTGAGAGCACAGAATCTTACAAAAGGTTATTTTTATCCTTTGTCGTTATTGAAAGAGGTGATTTAGTCAAAGCCTTTTGCACGTATTTGTAAACTCTTCATTCTTCAAAACTAACCCAAAGAAACGTGAAATTCTTATTTGTCTGGGGAAACATTTCATTACATGTGTGATGACTACAGTATGCTAGTATATGATATATAGTACTAGGATTCCTGACAACTGCTATTCCTTGATTTATCTTATGTTCAAAATTCTGCCCTAATACTTTCTATAAGTATTCTTAAATAAATAAATAAATGAAATTCCAGTAGGTTTCAGAAAGTTCTTTTTTTATCTATCCTTTTTCAATGTACTATGTTTTTCCTACCCTGTCTGTTACATTTTTGCTTTCAATTTGTAATTTGCAAGCTGAAAAGAGTTTCAATATTAAAAAAGTAAACATATTCTCTATTTCATCATCACTATTAGGAAAAACAAAAACTACATTTCCTTTGTGGTTTTGTATCCTGAATACTTTGCAGATATAGAGGCTACATTGTTTTATAAGATTTATTATTTCATAGTAGATACCTAAAGCAACTTTTGTCTGCCAACTAGTTCATATCCTATGGGAGGAGAAATCTGGAGAGATTTCTTGGACTAGACATAGAAAGAATTTGCCTGAGGCATTGGGCTTCCAAAGACAGCCAAAAGGTCACTGCCACCACTACTGATACTAAAGCCTCAAAGAAAAGAAAAAGAAAGCCCCAAAACACTGGGGCAGAAAGTGTTGGGCAGAAAGTTATGATCAACATAACCAACCCTTCTGAGCAGCCAGCCTTTCTATGGAGCAGCTGTGTGAACAGCAAGATCACTTCTGTAAGACTTTTACCCTTTCCTGAGTCACCTCTGCCTCTGACTTCTCTTTCCCTTCCTCTGGAAGGAATTCTAATAATGCTTGAACAATAAAACTGAATTCCTCTGTACTGCTAAGAAGCTCTGAACCAACTCTGGTACTCTGCTATCTCATCTTCATGCATTGCAAATAAACTCTGGTGAATGATGTTGTGGGATTTACTCAAAAATCACAAACAATTGGAGGCCAATACAAAAATACATCAGAACACAAAGTAATGTTACTTAAATGAGAGCAAGACTGCATGATCTAAGAGTTATGTTTACCAAAATATGGTGAAATATGTTGTTGCTTCTCCTAGGAAGTGCAACAAGATATTTTCAACCAATCTCATTTACAATTTGTCTTCAGTATGAAAAAAAAAAAGACTATTCAGACCAGTATGTATGTAACTTTGTTTTTATCACTGTTGTTGTTATTTTTTTTTTTTTCTGCAATCCCTCTAAAATATCATCATATGTCTTATAAAAGTACTTCTACTGCAAACAGATTCTTTAGCTGCTACATGATGTCAGCTGTTTCAGTAAAACTTTCTAGCCTTCAGTGAGACTCCCAGGCAGAAATTCTGTCACATTGTTCATAAAAGATTAAATGTTTACAGAAACATGAGAAATAATATGAGAAAGAGAGTAAGGAGATTTTTAAGTAAGACGGTAGCTGCCTCAGCATTTTTGGAGAAGTTACATATCAATTACTTCCATGTCAAACCTGTGTGGGCAGTCCTGGCTATCTATAAAAGTCAGTGATAGTACCTTACCTGAAAACTTTCACACTGTACCTTTTTCCCTGCCTTACACCTGTATTAGCGTGTTTCCAAAGGCAATGCCAATACAGTTAGAAATAAGTTTTCACAAAAAGAAATGTCAGTGTCATTACTTATTTTGAAATAAACACCATAAAATGATTATCTGTAACTCTCCTTTCATTGGCACAACTCAAAAAAGATAGGCCTAGAAAATAATATTTTAGAAGATAATCACATTAATAGATGAAAGGAAACCAAAATGAATGTATATGATATGTTCATTTTAAGTGATCTTTTAATCTAGCTCTCTTTAAAAGCTAAGGATCATTCCAACTGGTCTGACTACAGATTCAGTCAGACATGGAGATTGTCTGAAGAACTGTAAACACTACATTTAAAATTTGAAGCAAAGAATGCAATGAGTAAAAATTGTGCAATTGCAGACCTTTCTGCTTAACTTAATTACTTTACTAGAAAGGAATAAATGTGACAAATAATGAAAGAAGCTTGGCTTCGTATGGAATCAATATGAATGAAATTACAAACAGATTCATTTAGAGTTTTGTCCTGGTCGTCCCTTTGAAAATACAAAATATCTCAGTTCTCACAGTAATCAATAGTTCACTGAAGATGCCTCACACATTCTAAGATCTATACAGCACCACTACCACATCATGGCTTTTGGAATAAAAATGTGAAATGAGATGCAACTTTGGAAACACGGAAAGCTGAAAGGGTGGGACGGAGGGATTGTGTGAAGAACAAATTATTGATGTGATAGACTTGCCTGATGGACAGCCTCAGAAATGCAAAGACTTGAGTCTTTGAGTGTGATAATGGACTCTAAGTTTTCAATGTGAGATGACAGCAAAGCAAATCCAATGCTTTCCAATTTAAGGCTGAGTATGCAGAGATATCTCATGGCAAAGCAGACAAGGCAGCTCTTGCCTCTGAGCATCTCTGGTGGAATAATACTTTAAATAGAGGATTCAGCCTAAAAAACTACCTTCTAGATAACCATTTATAAACTGTAGGGAATTCAGAGACAAACATGAAAGAAATTATAAAGAAACTGATTCATGCAGGATTAGAAAATTCCACATACATGGCTTGGCTGATGCTTGGAGTTAAACAAGAAATCAACAAATATTTGAAGAATGCAAAACCAAAGGACAAAAATCTTATTTAAAATAATGCTGGAGAGTGTAATAAGAAGTGACATTGATTTAATACTGAGTAACAATGAAAAGAGTTAAACAAGCTATTTCAAATATATTCCAGGTTCTATAAGCAGCAGTGTCTTTCCTGAGGGAAAGGTTAAGAACACTTTGCTAAAAATAAAAATAAAAAATATATAAAAAAAATCTTTTTTTTTTTTTTTTTTTTTTTTATATACCTATCCTTGTAAAATGAAGGATGTCCCCTCATGTAGAGCTTGACCAACAAAATTGTTTTTTCCTCTCCAAACTCTGTTATTTGATATGATAGCAGCTAACCCACGACTGTTTTTAAAACACATTTTGCATTTCAGCATTTGCATGTATTCTTTAAGGCCATTTAAATTATTTTAACTACCCCTTTTTAATTAATTTATCTCCATGATAAAGAAAATTATATCAGTCTGTTCTGAAAATTTAGACAGTAATCCTATTCTAGCAATTTTCAGAATATAGTTTAGAACGTATAGACAATATTTTATTCTTCTTCAGAAATATCTTCCACCAAAACCAGCTTGTTGATTTTATTTCCATGGACATTAAAATTCATGTCTCACTAGTTATTATATTCTCATGAAAGCTTGAAAAATTATTGTATTAACAAGCCTTATGTTCAACAGGAAAATCAACTTCCTTGCAACCTGAGCAATCATTTTGTATGGTTGTGTCTGAAGATTTATATACTTGAGTATAGTATACTGTACCATAAAGCAAAATCACGCTAAAATAAGCTTGATACTTAATGAAAAAATCTTATTTACAAAATTAGTATGTAGAGAATATAACAGTGAATAAAATTGTATCTCTATAGTAAGAACAAAGAAGTCACACTCTAGGTAGACTTAAACATCTAAATGCAGTTTAAGACTAAAATCATCAGATCAGTGATGGCAGTAGTCATGATTATAGATTTGATATTCAAGTCTCTTTCCTAATTATGATGACGGGGAAGGAGAAGGGGAAGGGGAAGGGGAAGGGGAAGGGGAAGGGGAAGGGGAAGGGGAAGGGGAAGGGGAAGGGGAAGGGGAAGGGGAAGGGGAAGGGGAAGGGGAAGGGGAAGGGGAAGGGGAAGGGGAAGGGGAAGGGGAAGGGGAAGGGGAAGGGGAAGAAATTAATTCCTAATGATTGCAATCCTTTTTCAACACTTTCACTTTGTAAGTCAAGTACATGACTTGTCTTATGAAATATACTGAGTAAATGTCAAAAGATATAGTAGTTTCTTACAGCAATAGTAAAATCAGATAATGAATAGACAGAGGGAGAAAAAAGAGTGCAGCAGACCCATACTAAGACTGTTATCCCATGTCCTAGAAGATTGTTCATCTCTGGTAAAAGACTTTACATGTGGTATACGTGGTGTCTTGCTTCCAGCTAGGAATGCAAAAGCAGTCTAAATATATGCTTGACATGAGTTTTCCTGTTCTCCCTTGCCAGGTTGTATGCAATATTAATAATATTGTTACAAATCTTTAAGGAACATGGCCAAACTCTTGTTTTCTAAACAATACCTGCTGCAAAAGAGGGAATTCCTATTCTACTTCCAGGTCCAGATGAGCAGCAGAAAATCAGGATGCCTGATCCTTTCCTCTGCACACTGGGCTGGAGTCTGGGCAGATGAGTATGTGTGCTTTCCATGAGAAGAACTGAGTAGGCTTGGCTTGAGAAGGTTTCTGTATCCATCGTGAAGCATGCTGACTGAGAAACACAATGAGGGGAAGCCAGCAGCACAAGAATACACTAAGACATTACCAAAAAGAGCTAGGGCAAAGACAAACCTCAATGAATTAGAAAGCAAGAGAGTTTCCTGGGTTCTGATACTATTTAGTCTTCACAGAGACAACAATAATAACACAAGAACACTGTAAGCCCACAAGAACACTGTAAAAAGTCAGAAAAGGGTGTTTTGGCTTGTTTTTAATTCTTTATCATTTTACTCTCTTCCACCAAATATATACAAGTTCTCCTTTGTAGTGGGTTTACGTGGCAAGGTTTTGGTAGCAGGGGGCTATATATAAAGAAGTTTGTTATTGTAGTTTCTTTTCTAAAGAATGAAAATATTAGAGAGTAAAAACTTTTCTTCTGGAGTTCTAAGATAGTTGTTTTAGAGAGATGGAATAGCAGCATATGATAACAAATTTCTTCAGTAAAAGTTTTTTAAATGACTAGAATAATTACTATTCAGAGTTGAATTTTGCTGCAAGTCACCTGTGATTCATTACAAGAAATAAAAAAAAAAATAAAATAAAGTTTGACCAAACAAGAATACATATTAACATGGCTGACCAGCAGACAGGAACAATTTATATTCTTAAGTATCCTTTAGTAGCTTTTGTAGCAGTGAAAGTATACATTTTTGCTAAGTATAATTATAAATACCCAGGAAGGGTAGTTAGTAGAAGTGGGTTAGAAAACTCCAAGTATAAAAGCATTCGTTAAAAAGCACAGCAGCGATAAAACTGTCTGAGTGACACTAAAAAATTAATAAAAAGAGAAGGTCATGTTGCTTAGCCAATAAAATTTTTCCTTGTTCAACTGACAGGTTTGACTTTTACAGATTGTGGATAGGAATCATCCTTAGAGAATGATTTGCAGGGGATGCAGTAAAACACTAAGCAGAAGGAAGAGGGAGCACAATGCAAATTAAGAACCACTGCAGATGTTGCTAATCTGAGACCATAGCACAGTCATTTCTTTCTTACCATTTCTTTTCTTTTTACATATGTATCTCATGGCCATGGCATGATAAATTTGATTTGGGAAATTTTAATTTTATCCTGTTTCAGCTTCCAGATATTCTGTTTCCTTATTCTGTTTCCTTTTCTACATTGTTTAATTTATTTTTCGTTGGTCTCATCTGTCAAATTATTCTCATTAATTCAAATCTCCTGAAAATTCCTTTCTTCCAGAGTAACATGACTAACAGCTACTGTCATTTATCTTAACACATAACTAAAAAACAAAACAAAACAAACAAACAAACAAACAAAAAAAACATCACAATGTATCCTGCTAGGATTGCACAAACAGGATAACTGTCACAACTAAACCCTTTCTCAGGCTACCCCATACTCTCTACAAGCTGAATTTACTACATTGGATTTATATTTCTGGAACAGCATACTAAATAAAGATATTTTTTCTGGACTTGGAGTATCCCTCAGCTGAGAGGGACACTGAATTCATATTATCCATATACTAGCAAACATCATCACTTTTGTGCATAAGAGGGAAGCAACAACATGTGCTATTCTTAGTACAGGGAAATGTGTTTATTGTTTCCGTCAATCTGAACATACTTTCTGGATTAGCCCAGTGGGGAATGTAGAGGTTTCCTGCTGAAGACAGATAAGTGGGATGCATTAAGCTGCTCAGTGCAACCAATCCAGGAAAGATTTGGAAGAGAATTGCCTGTACTGGTGGCAGTTCAACAGCAGAAGTTCATGTACCTACAGGAATTAGATGACTAAAGAGTCACACTGTGGTCTTGAGACTGTATTCAACCTAAAAACCTGCATTCATCCTAAAAATCCTTTAAAAACTTGACTATATACATATATATTACTGGTCATACCATCCTTTTTCTGCTACTTCTGACTGCAATCAGGTGAAGATCCCTATAGACCCTTGACTGTCTGAACCGTCAAGCTTCTAAAACAACAGCATACAACAGCATACCCATTTTGCTAGAAAACCATAATTTAGAGTTCAAGAAAAAACAAATGCCATTTCTTCTATATATTGAGACCTCTAGAATGTGTGTCTGTGAAGCCACTATAACAGTGTAGTTTTCCATTGTATAATTTACAGCTAAATATTTAAGCAGTTTTACTTTCTTACCTGATTTAAGTCGCCTATAACAGACATCTGACAGGGTTCCTCCCTCTGTAGCTTTATTTCAAAAAGACAAGAACATTACAGTTCTGAGGTATTAGCAATTTTAAAAGTGATAACAGTCTCCTTATAAATAAGTTCCACTCCTTTCTCTTCTTCAATCCCCATAACTTTTTTAATACTACTATGACCTTCCTAAATGGTTAAAATCAATTACTTCTAGCATTATAATAATTGTAAATATTACCTTCCCAGTCTTCCCATTCCAATTTAGCATTGGGTGGGTAGGAAATAAAAAGCTAACCCTAAAAGAGAGCACCGTACGAAGAGAAATGGAAATGGAGATTGGGAGATTGTGCTATTTATAAAGACTTCTGTAATAATTCTCCTAATTCCCTATAACCTCTACAGAGACTGCATTTTCATATTGGGAGCTGAAAAAGGCAAACCAGAAAATAACTCTGGTTTCTCTTTATATCTTAGAAATAGACTATTATTTTATTCAGGAGAGGGAAAAAAAAAAAAAAAAAAAGAAAAGAAAAAAAAAAAAAAAGCTAGTATTGATTAAAATTAGCAGAGATACTGCAGCTCCTCTGTCCTCTCTGTAAGTAAGAACATGGCTTTGACCCAGCACTAAAACTTCAAATCCTGAAGTGGAATTAAAGAATAAAAGGCCAAATGTTTCATTGCAATGAAGAAAAGAATAAAGTCAGTATAAACATATTATTCCAAGCCAAAAAAAAAAAAACAAAAAACAAACAAACAAAAAAAAACAGTACTGATCTAATTTATCTCATTTGGGCCTTGCAGAGTGTGGAAGAAATAATTTTAGATTCATTAAAGCAAAAACAAAAGCTTACTAATACCAGATAGAATTTATATTAAAGCAGGAATCAAATCAAAATAATTTATTATCATGTACAAGGAACTTCACCACACCTTTATGGCCTTGTTAAATATTAAAGTGGGGCCATAGGAACCTGACAAAATCTCCTGAAATTCAGAAAACCAATGGATAATGAAGTGAAAAAGAAAAAATCACGCTGTACCATCTGCTATGATTTTTGCTTAATGCTGCAGATTACATTTTATGGCCAGAAAAACTTTTCCAAACTTTAAAATATGACCTTCCAATAAGGCAGGCCTGTGTCAAAAGAATGAACAGAATTAAGATGTTGCAGCAAAAGAAACTCTGAAATTAAATATAAAGAAATAAAAAAGACCAACAACAAAAAAGTTGAGACAGAAAGAAGTACAAGCATACAGTTCACAGTAGTTGTCTAATTATCATTTTTAATATTCAAGATAATTGGGTACAAAATTAGTGAAATCGTTTAATAATTACTACCTGTGATGTGATTTAAATTCTCCCACACTAAACATCGTGCATCAAGAAAACAGTTATGATATTTTTTACTAGATATTTGGAAAAAAATATTAAAAGACTGATTCCTTAGTTGTTAAAATTTATCTAGACCATCATAACAACAACTATTTATATTTCATTTCTGAGAAAAAAAAAAAAATGTGAATAAGAAAAGATGCCCACATCTTTTTTATATTGCTTATATCAAAGGAAATTCTGCATAAATCTGATAAATAGTTCAGAATTCTTTTGTACACCACAAGGAGTGCCAGCAGATGATAATTGCAATCAGCCCGTAAGTGTAAACTCTACAGTGCCTACGCATTGGAATTCAGTACAGTGATATCAGTAAGCTAATATTAACTTTATGCAACCTTTTCACTAGGAACTCTCTCTAATCAACAGTGAGTCAAAGACCTGCTTTTCAGACTTACTTCTTTACCTGTAGGCTTCTCTGTAAGTTTATTCCACCTGAAAAATTAACTTTTCATCATGACCATCACTACAGGTTTATGTATTCCTATAATT
Source organism: Aythya ferina (assembly GCF_964211825.1). Taxonomy (NCBI): domain Eukaryota; kingdom Metazoa; phylum Chordata; class Aves; order Anseriformes; family Anatidae; genus Aythya; species Aythya ferina. Next base: position 73,664,087 of record NC_140297.1, on the reverse strand, counting down.
TTGGAATTGGAGATTCAGGGAAATTGAACTATTGAGATGATCGAAGGACTGGAGCACTTCTGCTATAAAGATAGGCTGAGAGAGCTGGGGTTGTTCAGCCTGGAGAAGCGAAGACTCTGCTCTTGCCTCCAGTACCTAAAGGGGAAGCAGTACCTTCCTGTAGGAAGGAAGGCAAGCTTTTCCCTACAGGAAAGCTGGGGAAGGACCCCCAGGGAAAAGACTGTAGTGATAACACCATGAATCATGGTTTTAAACTTAAAAAAGGTAAATTTAGACTAGATATAAGGAAGATTTTCTTCACTTTTAAGATATTGAGGCACTGCAAGAGGTTGCCCAGAGAAATTGCTCCAACCCTTGAAGGCTAGGCTGGATGGGGCTTTGAGCAACCTGGTCTAGTGTAAGGTATCCATGTCCATGGCAGCAGAGTTGAAACTAGAGGTTCATTCCAACCCAAATGATTCTATGATTCTATGTTTCTATGATAGGATTCTCTTCAAATATATTTTAAAACTTAATTTTAATTATGTATGTTTTTAGCTTATACTTTTTAAAGTATACTTTTAACTATTTAATAGTTACTTGTAGACAAAATAATAAGATACATACTAGTAGGGGTATTTTTTTTAAATTATGTAAGACACTGAGAATGAAATAAAAACTGCTTTAACAGTAATAGTATGAAATAGTATGAAATTATACAAGCTAGTGCCCAAACAAGTAAATGGCTTGGTGATTAGAAGTATTAGGGCTTTTAAACTTGGTAGAGTATTAAATAGTCTACTTGGTAGAGTATTAAATACACCAATGTATGCTCTAACCCCATCAGTCACCATCACTAAACTTGTACATTGGCTATCAGAATTCATGCCTCCAAATATTTCATTAGAATTTAGTATTATTTTCTAATTTTATTTGACATTTTTATTTTAGATGGCTTGTTCATTCTTTATTTTAGATCCATGTGACATTTTGCACAACAACCAAAAAAGTGTACCACAAAATGTTAGTAGTTTACTTTCCGTAGCTAAAACATGTGACTTTAGAAATAGACTAACTTCACACAACTCTTTGTTCAACAGTTACAGACAGCAGAGACCAAATACTAAATACTAAATGAAAGGTCTTCAAGAAGAGGCAAAGGGGAAGTGAGGATCACAAATCCTGTTAGGAATTAAAGGAGTAGTTTGTTAAACTCCTCTTCATTGAGTATCTCCTAATCATGTAAATATTTATGTGAGTACTTTTCTGTGTTTGAAAATCTTCTGTAACTCACTAGCAAAAAGTTGTTTTAGATTGCTTGTCCTGGTTTCAGTTAGAACAGAGTTAATTTTCTTCCTAGTAGCTGGTAGAATGCTATGTTTTGGCTTAGGATGAGAAGAGTGCTGATAACACCCCGATGTTTTAATTGTTGCAGAGCAGTGCTTACACTAAGCCAAGGACATCTCAGCTTCTTGCTCTGTCCTGCCAATGGACAGGCTGGGGGTGCAGTAAGAGCTGGGAGGGGACAGACCCAGGACAGGTGACCCAAACTAGCCAAAGGGATATTCCATACCACCCGACATCATGCTAAACAATATATAGGGGTGGCTAGCCGGGGGAGGGGCGCCAGACTGCTCGGGGTTAGGCTGGGCATCAGTCAGCGGGTGTTGAGCAATTGCACTTTTTGTGTACAAACACTACAAATGTGTTTGTACACATTATGAGTAGTAGTACTATTATCATCATTGTATTATTATTATTATTGTTGTTATTATTATTTTCCTGTCTTACTAAACTGTCTTTATCTCAACTCACGGACTTCACTTTCCATTTCTCTCCCCCGTCCCAGAGAGGGAGGGGGGAGGGTGAGCGAACGGTTGTGTGGTGTTTAGCTGCCTGCTGGGTTAAACCACGACACTACGAAACCTACTGCAAAACAAGCAACTGAACAGAAGAATTAACAGGACACCACTTTCTTGGCAAAAGGAAACATTTGTCAGTCCAATTTGCAGATGAATGCTTCAGCAGCTCTGTTGGCTTGGGATATGTTGGTTATTTCAGGAAGTCTTTTCTTCTAAGATGCAATTGCACGGAATTAATTGACAGATCAGAACTATGCCACATATTGTTTCCTTCCAAGGAGATATATATATATATATATATATATATATATATATATATATATATATTATTACCTCATTAAGATATAGTAATATCTTTCAGCCTCTGGAGTTGGCTCCTCTGCAAAAAGCCCAAACAGGCTGTATGTCTCAACCACTCGCTGTAGAGAATTACTGCACTCGGGATTTAGCCTTCTCTAATTTTCTAAGGGTAACTTAAGGGAGGAATATTTTTATTTCCTCCTGCTGGGTATGCGGATAAACTGTCTTCATTTAAAGAAAGAACTAATTAAGACACAGCTATTTCTTCAAGTTGGTAAGTTTTACACTCAAAAACTAAAGCCCACAAAGCCACTTCTGAACATATTTGTCATTTACCCATGTAAACAAAAAGTCTAACACCAACAGCTGTTACAAGGAAAAATAGAATAATAACAAAAAATTTTCAAAAAATTATCAACCCATAGCATTTATTATTTTCTAGCACATTGCTTGTGCTAGTTCTTATAAAAGATATGACTTTGGATGCAGAGGAATAAATCTTGAATGTCATATTGCTGTATTAAAGACTATTGTCAAAAACACAGAACAATACTGCATCATCTATACTTCAATAAAAACAGCTATGTAGCTTTATATGAGGAACAAAATGAAACAGCTGGTACATCTGTAATTCGCTGTATGGTCTTTACTTTCTTTCCATGAGCCATCAATAGAAAGGGAAAATAGCTTCCTAAACTTTTGGCATTTTACACTGCAATTAAACTAAAACACTTTATTACGAAAACCAAGAAAAACATATGTTTATGTTTTTAATAAAATTAAGAAGTTAAAAAAAATAAATAGAGAATAGAGAAGTTAAAAAAAATATATATTTTTATCAGATGAAACAGAAACTGGGATGGCAATTCTGCTAAAGCTGTGACTCTATAGTGAATTAAACATATATGGATAGCCAAAAAACAAAACAAAACAAAACAAAACAACAACAAAAAAAAAAACAAACACATTAATTAGAGCTTAACAAAAAAAAAAAATCACAATGAATAATTTACTCAGTGAACTTAGCATTTTCTTCAGCTTGCAGTGTGAAAAGATAACGATTCTTTTGGCTGTATTTTGGTATTCAGATCTTCTGAACAATTAAAATTATCCTCTGTAAAGTAACTGGTAAAAACTAATGATCACACTTCACACTGAAAGTAGAAAGTAATATCGCACTTCACATAGGTGAGCCACAGAACATGGGTAGTTTTGTAAACAAATATACTGAATAAGAAACACTGGATTTTTTTTTCCTCAATTTGCAGGGTCATTCTGCCCGCTTGATTCATGAGCTCGAAAAGTGATTGGATAGGCAAGCATTAAGTAAGTATCAAGAAAACTTTGAATGCTTCAAAGCAAAAGCGGAAGTGTTAGGGAAGATAATAAATATATTTGTTGTTTTGAAGGTTAGAACAAAAATCTCTTTATCAGACAAGAACAGCAGTGGATCAATTCAAAAAGCTGCTGTTAGCACATATAGATCTGGAAAAAAAAAAAAAAAAAAAAGAAAAGAAAAAAAAATAAAAAGAAAAGAAAAAAGTTCCAGTTGCTGATTAACTCTCTCAGTTAAACAGCTTTCTCTCAGTTTTGCAGTTTCACAAATAAGGGGTTATGATGTCCCAGGTGCTTTTAGTAAATTGGCTTTTAAGATACTAGAATTTTGGATGTTACTGCTACTGCAGTTACAGAACAGCTGAACAAATAGGGAACTTATATACCTTGCTCAAACAATCATTTTAATGTCTGTTCAGCCATGTCAGGTTCACTCTGTAACACTCCACAACTGTTCGGGAACTTCTCTTTTACTAAATTGTACAGAAGAATATGTATATTCTTGTCCCATCCTGTCAAGGTGTCAGCATATAGAATTACCCTGGATGAGGGTAATGCTTGGGGTTCATGCACAGGTTACTGTCACAGAGCACAAAACATAATTTAATGCCATGTTTCCTTTAGTTTATCTACAAAGTTTTTGAGTAGCTGTTCTCATTGCAAGAAAAGAAACCTGCCTTTTTATCTTTTTTTATACATCTTAGTCCTGTCTCAAAGGTTAGAGGGGAGGGGTGAGGATGAAGAACATGTAGTTCTTGGAACTTGGAACAGGAAAGGCAAAGAGGGTGGCACCGGCGTATCATGAATGCGTAGCAAGCAGACCTAGTCACAGCAGGCATGACAACAATGTCATGCCTGAAGCATGACTGTCATTCCCTAAAGAAGGGAAAACACTGAGGATATACGCAAGCAGATCATCTTTAAATCGTGGACTTTTTTTTTTTTTTTTTTTTTAACCAGATCAGCATGAAAACCAGATCAGCATGTTTACACACCCAGACCGACTACCCGTTAAAAAATGCTGCAGTTCAGGTCACCGGATGCAGGGAGTGTCTGAGCCTGTTGCTGCCATCGGCGGGAGGCAGAGAAACTGCGTGCGTGAGGTGCGAGCAGGTGGATGACCTGGTCCGCATGGTGGCGGAGCTCAAGGAGGAGGTGGAGAGGTTGAGGGCCATCAGGGAGTGTGAACGAGAGATAGACTTCTGGAGTAACTCCCTGCAGGGCCTCAAGGGGAGGTACCAAGGTGAGACTCCTCAAATGGGGGTGGACCCCCTGCCCTGTAGCCGTCGGGCAGAGGGAGGGAATCTGGGAGCTGAGGAGGAATGGAGACAGGTCCCTGCTTGACATTGCAGGCGACGCCCTCCCCTTCCGGCCCCGCATTCCCAGGTGCCCTTACACAACAGGTTTGAGGCCCTGGAGCTCGACAGACCAGTAGCTGAGGAAGAGGTAGCAAGTGTTCCCAGGAGGATGCCTAGGGCGAGGAGGTCGACTCCACGCCTCAGGACTGCCTCCACCAAGAAAGACAGGAGGGTTATTGTTGTTGGAGACTCGATTCTTAGGGGAACAGAGGGCCCTATTTGTCGGCCTGACCCTACCCGTAGGGAAGTCTGCTGCCTCCCTGGGGCCAGGGTCAGGGACGTTGCCAGGAAGCTTCCCAACCTGGTAAGCCCCTCTGACTATAACCCTCTTTTGATAGTCCAGGCGGGCAGTGACAACATCGAAGAGAGAAGCCTCAAGGCAATCAAAAGAGACTTTAGGGGACTGGGTTGGTTAGTGGATGGAGCGGGAATGCAGGTGGTGTTTTCGTCCATCCCTACGGTGGCAGGGAGGGGTTCAGAGAGGACACGGAAAGCCCACCTGTTAAACACGTGGCTCCGGGACTGGTGCCAACGCAGAAATCTTGTTTTTTTTTGACCATGGGGCACTTTACTCAGCACCTGGCCTGATGGCCGCAGACGGGTCCCTATCTTTTAGGGGAAAAAGGATCCTGGGCCAGGAGCTGGCAGGGCTCATTGAGAGGGCTTTAAACTAGGTAGGAAGGGGGATGGGGCTGAAGCTAGGATTGTTGGGGCTGTGCCAGGGGGAACGATGGCAAGGCTGGAGGATAAGGCAATGGCCCAGCTGAAGTGCATCTACACCAACGCACGCAGCATGGGTAACAAACAGGAGGAGCTGGAAGCCATCGTGCAGCAGGCAGGCTACGACTTGGTTGCCATCACGGAGACATGGTGGGACCACTCTCATGACTGGAGTGCTGCAATGCCTGGCTATAAGCTCTTTAGAAGGGACAGGCAGCACAGAAGGGGTGGTGGTGTGGCTCTCTATATTAGAGAGTCTTTCAAGGTTGTAGAACTCGAGGCTGGGAATGACAAGGTCGAGTCCCTTTGGGTTAGGATCAGCAGGGACAACAAGGCTAGTGTCCTGGTCGGGGTATGCTATAGACCGCCGAACCAGGATGAGGAGACGGATGAGGAGACGGATGAGGAGTTCTACATGCAGCTGACAGAAGTTGCAAAATCATCAGCTCTTGTACTCGTGGGGGACTTCAACTTCCCTGACATATCCTGGAAGCACAACACAGCCCTGAGAAAGCAGTCTAGGAGGTTTCTGGAAAGCGTGGAAGATAGCTTCCTGACACAGCTGCTTAGTGAACCTACCAGGGGTGGTGCCCCGCTAGACCTTCTCTTCACAAACAGAGAAGGACTGGTGGAGGATGTGATTGTCGGGGGCTGTCTTGGGCAGAGTGACCACGAAATGGTGGAGTTCACTATTCTTGGCGAGGCCAGGAAGGGAACCAGTAAAACGACTGTATTGGACTTCCGGAGGGCTGACTTTGAGCTGCTCAGGACACTAGTTGGTGGAGTCCCTTGGGAGGCAGTTCTGAAGGGCAGAGGAGTCCAGGAAGGCTGGGCACTCTTCAAGAGGGAAATCTTAATGGCGCAGGAGCGGTCTGTCCCCACGTGCCCACAGACGAGCTGGCGGGGAAGAAGACCGGCCTGGCTCAAGAGAGAGTTGCAGCTTGAGCTTAGGAGAAAAAAGAGGTTTTATAATCTTTGGAAAAGTGGGCAGGCCAATGAGGAGGACTATAAGGATGTTGCAAGGCTGTGCAGGGACAAAATTAGAAAGGCCAAAGCTCATCTGGAGCTCAATCTGGCTACTGCCGTTAAAGATAACAAAAAACGTTTCTATAAATACATCAACACAAAAAGGAGGACTAAGGAGAATCTCCATCCTTTACTGGATGAGGGGGGAAACTTAGTTACAAGAGATGAGGAAAAGGCGGAGGTGCTCAATGCCTTCTTTGCCTCAGTCTTTAGCGGCAATACCGTTTGTTCTCTGGATACTCAGTACCCTGAGCTGGTGGAAGGGGATGGGGAGCAGGATGTGGCCCTCACTATCCATGAAGAACTGGTTGGTGACCTGGTACGGCACTTGGATGTGCACAAGTCGATGGGGCCGGATGGGATCCACCCTAGGGTACTGAGAGAACTGGCAGAGGAGCTGGCCAAGCCACTATCCATCATTTATCAGCAGTCCTGGCTATCGGGGGAGGTCCCAGTTGACTGGCGGCTAGCAAATGTGACGCCCATCTACAAGAAGGGCCGGAGAACTGACCCGGGAAACTACAGGCCTATCAGTTTGACCTCAGTGCCAGGGAAGCTCATGGAGCAGATCCTCCTGAGAGTCATCACGCAGCACTTGCATGGCAAGCAGGCGATCAGGCCCAGTCAGCATGGGTTTATGAAAGGCAGGTCCTGCTTGACGAACCTGATCTCCTTCTATGACAAAGTGAGGCACTTGGTGGATGAGGGCAAGGCTGTGGATGTCGTCTACCTTGACTTCAGCAAGGCTTTTGACACCGTTTCCCACAGCATTCTCCTCAAGAAACTGGCTGCTCTTGGCTTGGACTGGCGTACGCTTTGTTGGGTTAGAAACTGGCTGGATAGCCGGGCCCAAAGAGTCGTGGTGAATGGAGCCAAGTCCAGTTGGAGGCCAGTCACTAGTGGCGTCCCCCAGGGCTCGGTGCTGGGGCCAGTCCTCTATTATTTCTTCATCGATGATCTGGACGAGGGCATTGAGTGCACCCTCAGGAAGTTAGCAGATGACACCAAGTTAGGTGCGTGTGTCGATCTGCTTGAGGGTAGGAAAGCTCTGCAGGAGGATCTGGATAGGCTGCACCGATGGGCTGAGGTCAACTGCATGAAGTTCAACAAGGCCAAGTGCCGGGTCCTGCACCTGGGGCACAATAACCCCAAGCAGAGCTACAGGCTGGGAGATGAGTGGTTGGAGAGCTGCCAGGCAGAGAAGGATGTGATGGTGGATAGTCGGCTGAATATGAGCCAGCAGTGTGCTCAGGTGGCCAAGAAGGCCAACAGCATCCTGGCTTGTATCAGGAACAGTGTGACCAGCAGGGCTAGGGAGGTGATCGTCCCCCTGTACTCAGCTCTGGTGAGGCCGCACCTTGAGTACTGTGTTCAGTTTTGGGCCCCTCGCTACAAGAAGGACATCAAGGTGCTTGAGTGAGTCCAGAGAAGGGCGACGAAGCTGGTGAGGGGTCTGGAGAACAAGTCCTACGAGGAGCGGCTGAGGGAGCTGGGCTTGTTCAGCCTGGAGAAAAGGAGGCTCAGGGGTGACCTTATCGCTCTCTATAGGTACCTCAAAGGAGGCTGTAGCGAGGTGGGGGTTGGTTTGTTCTCCCACGTGCCTGGTGACAGGACGAGGGGGAATGGGCTTAAGTTGAGCCAGGGGAGTTTTAGGTTAGATGTTAGGAAGAACTTCTTCACTGAAAGGGTTGTTGGACACTGGAACAGGCTGCCCAGGGAAGTGGTGGAGTCACCATCCCTGGAAGTCTTTAAAAGACGTTTAGATGTAGAGCTTAGGGATATGGTTTAGTGGGGACTGCTAGCGTTAAGTCAGAGGTTGGACTCAATGATCTTGAGGTCTCTTCCAACCTAGAAATTCTGTGATTCTGTGATTCTGTGAAAAGAAAGGAGTGGCAGTGAGTGGGGATTACATTGTTAAACAGATTAAAATCTGTCGCAGTTTAAAAAAAAAAAAAAAAAAAAAGATTAATTATGCAAGTACTGCTCAAAGGAACTTGTCAGCATCTCCATACTAAGGCTGCAAATTATACTACTAAATACAGCAGGTCACAAACTGTTCTCTTCTCATAAAGCCAAACAGTGACATTGAGCTTGTGTCCATACAGTTACAACCTCCCCTCCTCTCCTACCAAACACAGATTTACTTTATTCCCCTTACCAACTGGGAAAACCTCTTGGCCTGGGCACTTCTTCCACATCATGCCTGGGCACTGTTTCAGAGCACACTGTTAGGCACAGCAGTATGAGTGCTAACAGAGCAGCCATATGGATGTGCATGTAGCAGTGTCCCAGGCAGGGTGCTAGCCCCCTTTTCTCTGTTGTGCAGGCATTGCTGAAATGTCTGAATCTGAGGTGATGAGTATGGTATGGAATGAGCAACCAAAAAAATGCAATAACCTGATACAAGCAGTTCATGCTAGATTCTTAAAGCACCATTTTTTATATATTCTACGATATCTATTACAGGGTTATATCTCAGAAGTAATGGAGCAGAAGGAATTAGATAACAAATTTAATTGCAAGACACTATATAGGTTTCTCTAGAATATTTTCCTTCCTGTTAGATTTCAGTTTAACCTAGTTTCTTATGGTTCATATTGTGATTCATCTATACATGATCAGCCATTTCATATTTCACTACAGTGGTGTGAACTTATCCTGTGAATAAACGGAATTGAAAAGATATTAATTTAACACCTATGAGAATGCTACAGTTAGAAGTGTAATACAACAAGAATTTATTTGCAATACCTGGAAAATATGCAGTAGGCACTTCACATAAAATTAAGCTTACAGTTATGAATATGTTTATGAGTTTCTAAAGGTTGATTCCCCCCTCCACTCCCAGGAGAAAATTAGAATAGGACTGACATAATTATTTTAATTTATATATTCAGAAGAGAGGGAATGAAAAACATTATATAGAGAGACCATGTGAAGGTTTTACACATTGATAAATAACAATAATAAAACCACAACTCTAAATAGTTTGCAAATTTCTCATTTGAGTAATTTTTACATTTTAACAATTATAAGCCATCGTACAATTTGATAAATTCTATATGATACACACAATAATTTAGAACGATTAGAAACAAACACATATAAATAAGAATAGTTGTTAGACTACTATGTTTGTTTTTCCCAAAGCTTAATAAAAATAAAATTACAGTGATGAAATCACTGCCAAAATTAATATTAAATTAACGACAACAATGAAATCAATAACTAAGTATTCTAAGCAAATGATAAAACTGATGTTAGAATGAATTAATATGCTTTAATCTTATCCTGGGAGATTTAAGGAACAGTTCTTTTTTTCTCAATCTAAAAGCGGTATTTGTAGCATTACCTGAAAACTTTTAAGGCCACAGTAAAGTTCCAAAGGGCATAGTTTGATTCAGCAGTAGCATTCAGAGATTGTAACCAGAACAGTGGTAGTATATGTTTAACAGTAATTGAAACATGACACATTCAATTTTTGAGGGACAATTCCTTCCCAAAAGCATCCCAGTTTGAAGAGCAGAATAAAAAATGTATATAACACTTCACGACAGCAGCTGAGTAAAGCTTTCAGGCAAATCTTAGAAATTTATTTCATTTTTTAATGATTTCATAGAATCACTGAATTATCTAGGTTGGAAGAGACCTCCAAGATCACCGAGTCCAGCCTCTGACCTAACACCACTAAATCATAACACTAAGCTCTACATATACATCCAGGGATGGTGACTCAACCACTTCCCTGGGCAGTCCATTCCAATGCTTAACAACCCTTTCAGTAAAAAAGTTTTTCCTCATATCCAAACTAAACTAAAGATCATCAAGTCCAACCTCTGACCTAACACTAACAGTCCCCACTAAACCATATCCCTAAGCTCTACGTCTAAACGTCTTTTAAAGACTTCCAGGGATGGTGACTCCACCACTTCCCTGGGCAGCCTGTTCCAGTGTCCAACAACCCTTTCGGTAAAGAAGTTCTTCCTAACATCCAACCTAAAACTCCCCTGGCTCAACTTAAGCCCATTCCCCCTCGTCCTGTCACCAGGCACGTGGGAGAACAGGCCAACCCCCACGTCACTACAGCCTCCCTTGAGGTACCTATAGAGAGTGATAAGGTCGCCCCTGAGCCTCCTCTTCTCCAGGCTGAACAAGCCCAGCTCCCTCAGCCGCTCCTCGCAGGACTTGTGCTCCAGACCCCTCACCAGCTTCATCGCCCTTCTCTGGACTCACTCAAGCACCTTGATGTCCTTCTTGTAGTGAGGGGCCCAAAACTGAACACAGTACTCGAGGTGCGGCCTCACCAGAGCTGAGTACAGGGGGACGATTACCTTCCTAGCCCTGCTGGTCACACTGTTTCTTATGCAAGCCAGGATGCTGTTGGCCTTCTTGGCCACCTGAGCACACTGCTGGCTCATATTCAGCCGACTATCCACCATCACTCCCAGGTCCTTCTCTGCCTGGCAGCTCTCCAACCACTCATCTCCCAGCCTGTAGCTCTGCTTCAGGTTATTGCACCCCAGGTGCAGGACCCGGCACTTGGCCTTGTTAAACTTCATGCAGTTGACCTCAGCCCATCGGTGCAGCCTATCCAGATCCTCCTGCAGAGCTTTCCTGCCCTCGAGCGGATCGACACATGCACCTAACTTGGTGTCATCTGCGAACTTCCTGAGGGTGCACTCAATGCCCTCGTCCAGATCATCGATGAAGAAATAATAGAGGACTGGCCCCAGCACCGAGCCCTGGGGGACGCCACTAGTGACTGGCCTCCAACTGGACTTGGCTCCATTCACCACGACTCTTTGGGCCCGGCTATCCAGCCAGTTTCTAACCCAACAAAGCGTACGCCAGTCCAAGCCAAGAGCAGCCAGTTTCTTGAGGAGAATGCTGTGGGAAACGGTGTCAAAAGCCTTGCTGAAGTCAAGGTAGACGACATCCACAGCCTTGCCCTCATCCACCAAGCGCCTCACTTTGTCATAGAAGGAGATCAGGTTCGTCAAGCAGGACCTGCCTTTCGTAAACCCATGCTGACTGGGCCTGATCGCCTGCTTGCCCTGCAAGTGCTGCGTGATGACTCTCAGGAGGATCTGCTCCATGAGCTTCCCTGGCACTGAGGTCAAACTGATAGGCCTGTAGTTTCCCGGGTCAGTTCTCCGGCCCTTCTTGTAGATGGGCGTCACATTTGCTAGCCGCCAGTCAACTGGGACCTCCCCCGATAGCCAGGACTGCTGATAAATGATGGATAGTGGCTTGGCCAGCTCCTCTGCCAGTTCTCTCAGTACCCTAGGGTGGATCCCATCCGGCCCCATCGACGGCACATCCAAGTGCCGTACCAGGTCACCAACCAGTTCTTCATGGATAGTGAGGGCCACATCCTGCTCCCCATCCCCTTCCACCAGCTCAGGGTACTGAGTATCCAGAGAACAAACGGTATTGCCGCTAAAGACTGAGGCGAAGAAGACGTTAAGCACCTCTGTCTTTTCCTCATCTTTTGTAACAAGGTTTCCCCCCTCATCCAGTAAAGGATGGAGATTCTCCTTAGTCCTCCTTTTTGCGTGGATGTATTTGTAAAAAGATTTTTTGTTATCTTTAACAGCAGTAGCCAGATTGAGCTCCAGATGAGCTTTGGCCTTTCTAATTTGGTCTCTGCACAGCCTCGTAACATCCTTATAGTCCTCCTCAGTGGCCCGCCCTTTTTTCCAAAGATTATAAACCCTCTTTTTTCTCCTAAGCTCAAGCTGCAACTCTCTCTTGAGCCAGGCCGGTCTTCTTCCACACCAGCTCATCTGTGGGCACGTGGGGACAGACCACTCCTGCGCCATTAAGATTTCCCTCTTGAAGAGCGCCCAGCCTTCCTGCACTCCTCTGCCCTTCAGAACCGCCTCCCAAGGGACTCTACCAACTAGTGACCTGAGCAGCTCAAAGCCAGCCCTCCGGAAGTCCAACACAGTCGTTTTACTGGTCCCCTTCCTGGCCTCGCCAAGAATAGTGAACTCCACCATTTCGTGGTCACTCTGCCCAAGACAGCCCCCGACAATCACATCCTCCACCAGTCCTTCTCTGTTTGTGTAGAGAAGGTCTAGCAGGGCACCACCCCTGGTAGGCTCACTAACCAGCTGCCTCCGGAAGTAACCTTCTTTGTAACCTCCTTTCTAAACACTGTAATTTCTCTTTACTAATCACCTTAATAGAACACTTTATCTCAATTCTTTTCTGATAGTGAGCCTAATTTTCAATGTAACAGGCATATGCATGATACTACAAAGCCAACAACCATTCACACAAGGCAGGCTTTTTGTACTAGTTTTGGCTGGGATGGAGTTAATTTTCTTCCTTGCAGCTCATATAGTGCTATGTTTTGGCCTTCTCTGTTTCTCCAGCTGCATGACCTGTGAGGAGGTAGGTGAACAAGAAGTTGGAAGGGCACACAGACAGTATAGATGACCCCAAATGACCAAGGAGATATCCCATACCTACAAAGTCATGCTCAACAATAAAATCTCGGGAAAAGTTGGAGAGACGTTTATTACTATTATATTTGTGTTTCCAAGCAACCTTTATAAATGATGAGCCCTGCTCTCCTGGAAGTGGCTGGACATCTCTCTGCCAATGGGAAGTAATGAATAAATTCCTTATTTTGCTTTGCTTGCATGTATAGCTTTTAACTTACCTATTAAACTATCTTTATATCAAAGTTTTCTCACTTTTGCCCACATGATTGTCACCCCATCCCAAATAAGGGAGTGAGCAAGCTCCTGTTTGATCTTGGTTACCTACTAGAGTTAACCTACAACACATTTATGTGCAGCTTTCCTGTCTAACAAAAATGTGTGGCATGTAGTTTAAGAGTTGCTCTGTGGGCTTGCTACCAGACTGCAAGTGCAATCTTAAGGATGGCAATGCCATCCTTACAGGTAGAGAAAGGTCACCGTCACACTGTGTATGGAGTCTGTTTAGAAGGCTGCAGGTAATGAGAGGGTGCATGACTTAACTTTCACTTTTTACTGAATACAATATTCTAGTTTTAGGTAAGTTGTCAAATTCAACAACAGGAATAAAAGTGCTAATTAAAACTTCTAGTCTTTCAGTCTCACTACTGTTTCACTAGTTTCCTTTCAATCTATTTACACACCAAATACCTTTCAACAAGCTCTTAGCACAATGGCAAAAATCAAAACATTCAAAATAGCAACTTTTGAACAATGTATATTTTAACTTACAGTACTGCTAGTTAAGTTAGTGATTTGGTGACTAACTGAAATTGACTTTTAGTCAAGAGACTTTTTAAAGGTTGTCCTCACATGAAAACCTGTGCCACTAAAGAAGGGAAACATTGGAATTTGGTATACATTTCTAGAGATGTGTAACCAAGTTAATCTGGTGAGTTTTCTGGAACTAGATTCTGGACAGTGAGAGATTCTGGAGAGTCTTTAAAGCACATACAAATTTCCCATCTTCTCCAGACTGGTGAGCTCATCCCAGTATCATCTTTTGTTTCAGGATGGTCTATATGTTCTAGTTAGTGCAAACATGAGAAAACTTGCAGGTCTGCCTTATGGAGTCAATTGCTTTGTTTCCTGTAATCACCTTTGTAGCTTCAGAAATAATGAAGGGAATCAAAATATCTTGGCTAACACAGTCAATTTGTCTCACATTAAAAAATTATTGACCATAATTCAAGGTTCATGACATAAAGGTTCATGACTTTTTTTTTGTTTTGTCTGTTTGTTTGCTTGTTTATTTGTTTTGACCACAGTTGGTAATTTTCCAATGATATACATGAGCAATTTGTGAATAATTTATCTCGTCTTTCCCTCTGATATAACTCACATAAAAATCACATATATTAAAAATATTTAATGGCTTATGAAGGTTTTTCATTTACACATACTTTTTGTGTCATTTGCTTTACCAATCTTAGTATTTCTCATGATAACATAGGCCATTCGCCAGCAGAGAACATTGGAGGTAAAGGAAACTAACCTCTAAAGGTTTCTGACTTTAATGAGAGAACCTTCTTTAACTTATTGTCAGAATAGATTCTACTCATAGTCAAGCAGTTGGAATGTTGTAGGCATGCAATATATTTTTCTGCACAAACAAGATTAACAAATGGCACAGAAAGAAGAAACCTTCAACTAGATTTTCTTTAGGTGTTCCCTTTTAAACAGCATTTTATTTTATTTTATTTTATTTTATTTTATTTTATTTTATTTTATTTTATTTTATTTTATTTTATTTTATTTTATTTTATTTTATTTTATTTTGTTTTATTTTATTTTATTTATATATATATATATATTTTTTAATTTTCAATTAATAAAAAGGGAAAAAATACTGGGTACAGAAATTGCAAGTTAGATACTTGTTTGCCGTCTCCAAACTTGTGCAACCAGAAGAAGCAAAGAAGCCAGTAATTCACTTTTTAAAACACATAGACGTTTTAAGAAATACAGCCATCAATAACTTTGACAAGATTCAGAAAAATAATTAATTACATCTAGAGGAAGAGAGAGGCTTATATAGTCAGTGTTTCATTTTGTATCGAAAGACTGAATAAAGAACACGAGATAGATACAGTTCATCCTCAAAGATCTACCTTTGGATCTTTTCCAATCCAAAACATTCTATGATTCTTTGATCCACCTATGATCAAATGATCTATTATCTATGATTCTTTGATCACCTCCACTTTTTATCTAGAAGATTCCTGTAAATTAAGTTACAGAACTCTTATTTATTTGTTTACTGGCATCTAAAAATCCCATGAAACTAGGTCTGAATGTCTTAAATTATATCTTGATGCAAATGTTTCCATTGGAATATCTTACAATTTTGACAATAAAAATCAGCACAGATGTTATATTTTCTGCTCCAAGTTTAGCAAACATAATATAAAGGCTCTCCTATCTCAGTTTGTGCCCAGAACAAACTACACACTAACACTCCTGGTTTAGAGACAATTTCAGCAATTTCTCTTTCTAGCAACATTCTTGAATATTTATTTTAACATAGGCCCTACTGCTTTATTATGATTATTATTATTATCAAAACTGACACTTTTACATAACTTACTAATTCCAGCACTGGGAAATTACTCTTATATACAAATACAAATGTATTCAATACAGGAAGACTATCACCACCCCTCACAAGACCCCTACGCCTACCCCTCCCACCCCCCTTTTTCATCTCACCCCTTTGTCATCGCAAACCTAAAAGGAGATAGAGGGCCTTTGATATCTGGGATTTAATGTTTAATTAAATATTTGTTTTCTGAATATTTGGCTGTTATCTCTCATAACACTAAATTATTATAGTATATTTTCTGATGACAAACTGTCCATCTAAATATGCACATTTTATTGCTGTAATAGTATCTATTGAAGTGGATCAGTGTTTTCTTTTGAGGAAAAAAAAAAATGTTGTTTTGGTATTTAAAAAGAAGAGAGGACTGTGATCAGGTGGAGAGCTCAGTCAGACAAGCGTACTGATTGGCCTTGTTTTACACATGACCAGACACTTTGACACCACTTTCTCTCTGTCCTCCTAAATATTCCTTCATAAGGTTTGCAAAGTCCCACAGATGCCCCTCGAATATCTCAAATCCTCTTGTTTGCCTTCTTAGCAGCTACAAAATACAAGCAGCACTCTCCAAAGCTGTGCCTTGAGTTTCTTGATGGACCATCCATTTGTGACTTTTAGTCTTTGACAATGTCTCTGTTATCCCTTATATGTTTGCATCTCTGTGGGTTCTTATCATTAAAAAGCTCCTTGATTGGATAACCTTATCGAATCAGAAGCTCTCACTTTCTACTTACCCTTACATTGTGTACTTTAGACTGTGAACAAAATTACTGACAGTTGTATAGACATATTTTATTTTGTTTTAGAACTCTACTTTGTATTCTATTCATACATTACTGAGAACACTACAGTTGTTACAGAAGGACATGTTGATGAATGACCCTTAAACATAATATTTAATCAGTATTCACACTTTAATATTGATTGAAAAAGCCTTTTGAAAAAATCACACTCCTGCATGATCTGCCAGCTGATAACTGTGCATAGGTTAAGTGGATTCAGTTATATATTTTGAACACATACATACATATCTATATAAACACTCACACTGAAATCTTCCAAGGCAATTCTGTTTGGAAGGCACATTAAATTTAGAGGTATGCTATTACAACAAACTAGCAACAGATGAGCAACAAAAGGCAGAGAGTAGTTCAGGAGAGGTTACTTTTCCTCCAGGCACAGTGATTTTCTAAAACCCTTTATTCTGGCAAAAAAAAAAAAAAAAAGATGGACAACTGATGGACAGCCGACTTCAACCACAGAGCGCTCTCACTCCCACACCTCAAAGGAAAAGGGTAAGTAAATACAATGGAAAAAGCTCAAGGGTAAAGACAGAGTAATCTCTTACCAATTACTGTTATGAGCAAAACAGACTCAATCTAGAGAGATTAATATAATCTATTGCTTATTACTAACAGAACATAGCAGTGAGAAACTAAAAACAATAGAAAGAATTTATGGTAAGTTTCTATTTTATTACAATTTTGTTTAAAAATAAGGGGCTTCAATAAAGTAAACCCGAAGCATATTTTTGATAAATTAAGAAGTTTAATTACAAAAGACAATCAATAGGAAGATTTTGTCACTACAGATGACAAAATAATTGTGCAAAACTATATAGAGAAATACATTTTATTTTCCATTTTACTTTGTTCATGAAAGAATATATGAGAACAAGTATTGTACAGAGTAGAGGATACTGCATGTGGAAGCAAGAGGTTAATAGTTGTGAATGAAACCACAAAAAACAGAAATGGAGTCTTAAGTGAAAATTTAAGGTGTTAAAATTGTTACAATTTGGTTTATTTTTATGATAGGTGAAAAATAACAAAAAAAAAAAAATAGAACTTTCTTATGTAAAAATTCAAATCAAATTGTGGAAATTGTAAAATTTAATTGCAAAATGATTTCACTTTCCTTGATGCATCTGTGAAGAGAGGGAAAACAAACAAGCAAGAAAGCAAACAAAAACCAACTAATATACACATTAAAACATATTAACATGTACATACTAAATGAATTATAAAACAGGCATTTTTCCAAATAACTGCTCCCCCAACCCTCATTATTTTGTTACTTAAGAAGGCAACAGAGGTGAAGAAATAAAAATTACAACTAAAATGTAACCATATCAAGGAAGGGTGGATTATTGGAATTATTATTTAATAATTAGAATGCATCATTCAAGTTACAACATTATCTGTTTCTCCAAATGGCCACAGGCCATTAATAGATTAATACTGTAGATGTAAATTAATACTGACTAGAAATATGCATTGAGAATGATTACTTTTATTTAACAATGTTTGACAACTTTTCTGACCAATAAAATGATTTTGAGGGTACTGACAAAAACATTGTGTTTCAGAATGAGATGTGTGCAATCTAGTTGTGACATTAAATTTCATAGAAAAAACTCTGTTACAGAAATCCAGCCCATGCTTTTAAAGAAGAAATAATACCTCTGCCTATTTTAGATTATAGATATTCTTGTAAGTAATCAACAAAAACATACGTATCAACAAAAACAGCATGAATGGTTTGAATCATTTGATCTCTGTCCTTCCGATAGGGGGGATCGAAGCTGAAAGGCGTGCTGTTCACATAAACTCGTGGCTTCGAGACTGGTGTGACTGGCAGAATTTTGGGTTCTTTGATCACGGGAAGGTCTATGCTACACCGGGCCTGATGGCACCGGATGGGATGCGCCTCTCTCGGAGAGGGGTAAGGATCTTTGGTCAGGAGTTGGCAGGGCTGATAGATAGGGCTTTAAACTAGAGTCGAAGGGGGAAGGGGCTAAAACCAGGCACGCCGGTGAAGACCTAAGGGCTGGTACGCTAGAATCAGAGGGGCTGTGTGCCAGTGAGGTCCTTCGGTCAGATCCACAAGGTGCTGAGTGTAAGGAGACGTACCTGAAGTGCTTCTACACGAACGCACGCAGTATGAGGAATAAAATGGATGAGCTAGAAGTCCTGGCCCAGTCCCGCAACTACGACATCATCGGCATAAGCAAAACCTGGTGGGATGAGTCCTGTGACTGGGGTGTTGCGATAGATGGTTACAGGCTCTTCAGGAGGGACAGGCAGGGTAGGCAAGGTGGTGGGGTGGCGATGTATGTGAAGCAGGGGCTGGACTGTGTGGAACTTCAGGTCAGCAATGGCAAAGTTGAGAGCCTCTGGTTAAGGATCAAGGGATGAACGAATAAAGGGGATGTCGTTGTGGGAGTCTATTACAGACCACCTGGCCAGGACGATAGCGCCGATAAATTATTCTTTACAGAACTAAGAGAGGCCTCGAGATTAACTCCCCTTGTCCTTATGGGGGACTTCAACTTGCCAGATGTTAACTGGGAGTGCCACACAGCTGACACGAGCAAGTCCAGGAGGTTCATGAAGCACCTAGATGATAACTTCTTGGTGCAGGTGCTAACGGAGCCAGCTAGGAAAGGTGCCCTCCTAGACCTGTTGCTAGAAAACAGAGAGGGTCTGGTGGGAGATGTGGTGATTGGTGGCCGCCTTGGTCATAGCGACCATGAAGTGGTTGAGTTCAAAATTTACGGTGACAGAAGGAAAAGTGCCACCAAAACCTCATCCCTAGATATGGGGAAAGCGGACTTCAGGCTGCTCAGGGAACTAGTCAGCAAGGTCCCCTGGGAAACTGCTCTTGAAGGCCTCGATGTCCACCAGTGCTGGTCATTCTTTAAGCGATGCCTCCTAGAAGCACAAGATCAGGCAATTCCTAAATATCGCAAGTCAGGCAGGCGGGGCAGGAGGCCGGCGTGTCTGACCAGGAACATTCTAATGGAGATTAGGTGGAAACAGAGAGTGTTTCACTACTGGAAGGAGGGCCAGGTGTCATGGAAAGAATACAGGGATGCTGTTCGTGTTTGTAGGGAGAAAGTTCGTGTGGCCAAAGCACAGCTAGAGTTGAAGCTGCTGTGTCTGTGAGAGAAAATAAAAAGGTTTTTCTTAGATATGTGAATGGAAAAAGGAGAACTAAAGAATACATAGGGCCGCTCCTTGATAGGGAAGGTCTCCTCACAGACAATGACATAGGCAAAGCAGAGATGCTTAACGCCTTCTTTGCCTCTGTTTTCAATGCCGATGATGGGCTTCGGGACCCAGGGTGCCCTGAGCTGGAGGACCGGGACGGTGGGGATGACAAACTCCCAACCGACCCTGAACGTGTGCGGGATTTGCTACTCCACCTGGATCCCTACAAGTCCATGGGTCCAGATGGGATTCATCCCCGGGTGCTGAAAGAGCTGGCGGACGTCATCACGGAACCTCTCTCAATTATTTTTCAACGATCCTGGGAATTTGGAGAGGTCCCGGTAGACTGGAAGCTGGCAAATGTTGTGCCAATTTTCAAGAAGGGTCAGAAAGAAGACCCTAGCAATTACAGGCCTGTCAGTCTCATATCAGTGCCTGGTAAAATCATGGAGAAGATGGTTCTCGAACTTATTGAGGCGCACCTGGGGGACAAAGCAGTCATTGGTCCCAGCCAGCATGGGTTTGTGAAGGGTAGGTCCTGCCTAACTAACCTGATTTCCTTTTATGATAAGATCACCCGTATGGTGGACCAAGGGAAACCAGCTGATGTGATTTTTTTGGACTTCAGCAAGGCTTTTGACACGGTTTCCCATAGAATCCTACTGGACAAAATGTCCACCATATAGCTAAATAAAAACATCATACGATGGGTGAGCAATTGGCTAATGGGCAGGGCCCAAAGGGTTATGGTAAATGGGGCTTTGTCAGGCTGGCGGGCGGTCACCAGTGGGGTCCCTCAAGGCTCCATTTTAGGGCCGGTACTTTTCAATATTTTTATAAACGATCTGGATGTAGGAATAGAGGGTATTTTGAGCAAGTTTGCTGATGACACCAAACTTGGAGGAGTTGTGGACTCGAATGAGGGTGGAAAGGCCTTGCAGAGGGATCTGGATAGGTTGGAGAGCTGGGTGATCACCAACCGCATGAAGTTCAATAAGAGCAAGTGCCGGGTCCTGCACCTGGGACAGGGAAACCCTGGCTGCATGTACAGACTGGGCGATGAGATGCTGGAGAGCAGCCTAGAAGAGAGGGATCTGGGGGTCGTGGTAGACAGCAAGTTGAATATGAGCCAGCAGTGTGCCCTGGCAGCCAGGAGGGCCAACCGTGTCCTGGGGTGCATCAAGCACGGCATCGCTAGTAGGTCAAGGGAGGTGATTGTCCCGCTCTACTCTGCGCTGGTGCGGCCTCACCTTGAGTACTGTGTGCAGTTCTGGGCACCACAGTATAAAAAGGACATGAAACTGTTGGAAAGTGTCCAGAGGAGGGCTACGAAGATGGTGAAAGGCCTGGAGGGGAAGACGTATGAAGAACGGCTGAGGTCATTGGGCCTGTTCAGCCTGGAGAAGAGGAGGCTGAGGGGAGACCTCATCACAGTCTACAACTTCCTCGTAAGGGGGTGTCGAGAGGCAGGAGACCTTTTCTCCATTAACACCAGTGACAGGACCCGCGGGAATGGGGTTAAGCTGAGGCAGGGGAAATTCAGGCTTGACATCAGGAGGGGTTTCTTCACAGAGAGGGTGGTTGCACACTGGAACAGGCTCCCCAGGGAAGTGGTCACTGCACCGAGCCTGTCTGAATTTAAGAAGAGATTGGACTGTGCACTTAGTCACATGGTCTGAACTTTTGGGTAGACCTGTGCGGTGTCAAGAGTTGGACTTGACGATCCTTAAGGGTCCCTTTCAACTCAGGATATTTTATGATTCTATCTTATAGACCATTACAACTTCTAGGTCAATTTCATGTGACCACTGTGCACACACTTATATAAGTATATACTAAATAAAATAAAATAAACTGGATAAATTGACCCCTTATTTTGCAGGGTGCGGTTTGAGTTCCAGTCAGCCATTCTGGTTTCTCCAAAGTTAAAAAATTATCTTAAAAGTAAGATTTAAAAACGTTTCATAATAAATAAATAAATAAATAAATAAATAAATAAATAAAATAAAGAAATCTGGCATATAGGAGAAGCCTTCCTGAGGACATCTTATCAGTAAACTGGTATTAATCAAGTTGGTAAATACTTGGGCAAGTGTTGGACTATAGCTACAGAGAAAATTAAGTATTTTTAATTTTTAGTCTTTTTTTTTCTTTAAATGACCTAGAATAATTTTGAAGAAAGACATATTACAGTTATCATTTATATAGCAACTTCTAACACAGGATTTCAAAAGATGTAGTGTAAGTCTCCAGTAATACCTTTGGAAGGTATTACTACTTCCTCCACACAAGATTGTGAAGAGAGGTAAAAAACACAAAGAGATTGCGGATTCTCTTGAGTTTCTTTTTGTTCTTTTTCTACTCAGGAAATGTTATCACAATTCAGATTCACAAATGAGATCTGAAATTACTAATTTTTCCTTTTCTTCTGACTGTAACAAAACATCCTCCAGAGCTCTGTAACATTAGGTGTTAATTATGTGCTGCAATGCAGTACACTCTCTGAAAAGCAATATCACTTTTGTCATTTGTGACTGATTACCCAATTCTGCCTGTGCTGGAAAGAAGTTATTTCCTGAAATTTACTTTGCAATTCAGTTCATGTATCTGCTCATTAGTTTGTTTCAAGCTACGTCATTTTGTGCACTTTATCATACAGACAACTGAAATGTAATGCTAGAAAGTGGTTCACTGAAATGCACTTGGCCAGTCCTGCAGTATTCTGATCCAGAGCAATCCTGCCTCAGTACCTTGACAAGAGGAAGATTCTCATAGGTAACAAAGAAGAGAGCAGTAGTGGGTGTTGTATCTCCTATCTCATTCAGTGATCACCACATACTTCATTTTAGCCTTAGAACGAATCTTATTTTTGTCATTCCCTCAACACATAAAATCAGTTTGCCAGCACTACACCTTGATGTACAGGTGTAGTGGGTTTACGTGGCAAGGTTTTGGTAGCAGGGAGCCATAGGGGTGGTTTCTGTGAGAAAGATCTAGAAGCTGCCCCATGTTTGGGAAGGGCCCCATTGTTTTCCAGAGCTGAGCCAATAAGCGATGTTGTTTTGCGCCTCTGTGAGAGCATATTTAAGACAGGGAAAAAAACGCTGTGCCACACAGCAGCTGGGAGAGTGAAGGGAGTGAGGAACAGCCTTGCAGGCGCCAAGGTCAGTGTAGAAGGAAGGGGAGAGGTGCTCCAGGCGCCGGAGCAGAAGTCCCCTGCGGCCTGTGGTGAGGACCATGGTGAAGCAGGATGTCCCCCTGCAGCCCATGGACTACCACGGTGGAGCAGGGTTCCATGCTGCAGCCCGTGGAGGACACCACGGTGGAGCAGGTGGACCTGAACCAACGGAGGCTGCCGCCTGTGGAAGACCCCTGCCAGAGCAGATTCCAGGCCGGACCTGTAGCCCGTGGAGAGGAGACCACGCAGGAGCAGGTGACCTGGCAGGAGGTGCTGCCTGTAGGGGAGCCAGGTTGGAGCAGTTTTCTCCTGAGGGATGGACCCCGTGGTACGGACCCATATCTGGAGCAGTTCTGGAAGAGCTGCTGCCTGTGGGAAGCCCACGCCGGATCAGTTCATCAAGGACTGCATCCTTTGGGTGGGACCCCACAGCACAGGGGACGAGAGTGACCGAGAAGGAGCGGCAGAGAAGAAATGCTGTAGACTGACCATAACCCCCATTCCCCCGTTCCCCTGCGCCGCTTGGGGGGAGGAGGTGGAAGAGGGTGGATGGGGGGGAAGGTGCTTTTGGTTTGCTTTTTTTCCTTTGTTTTCTCACTTCTCTCGCTTGTTAGTAATAGGCAATAAATCTTACTATCTCCTTATGCTGAGTCTGTTTTGCCCGTTACAATAATTATTGCGTGATTTTCTTGTCCTTATCTCAACCCTTGAGCCCCTTTTCACATATTTTCTCCCCATTCCTCTTTGAGGAGGGGGAGTGAGAGAGCGGCTGTGGTGGAGCTCGGCTGCCCACTCGAGCGGAACCACGACAACAGGTCTGCCCTGAGGACCTGCAATGAGTTTAGCAAGGTGATTTTTCAGGCACAGCCATCAAAAAGAACTGTTAGTCTGCCTGTAAGTAAATGTACATGTATTTTACTACTGCACTGACTCTCCAGTTACTTGTACATTAATCACTTCAAGTGTACTGATTGTTTTGTATCTCTTTTCTAATTCAGACAACTCTGCAACAAAAACTTAAAAGCATTATTTGAACTGAAAAGCTGGTTTTCCCATCTCAAAGATGAGCTTTTTGAGATTTCACATACCATTCCAAACTACCGCTGTTCTTAATTCTTTTTATACTATAATGAGCTGAGGCCAGAGACTAAGAGAAGATGAAATTGGAGCACCAAGTTGACAATACCTGTAAGTAGAAGAACTATTACATTTGATTCACAGACTTTGTTAAGAAAATGGCATGGGCAGGGAAAGCAATTCAGGGAAATAACACCTCCATATCATTTAAATTTCCGGAAGGCCTAGCATAGAAGCCTCATTGCAAGATGGCATGAATTGCTCTCTCCACAGATATCTCTTTCTCCTCATTACAGGAGAGCTTAAGGTAACACTTAAGTGTAGGTTGTAGACTTTTAATTTATGGAAAATATACCTACTTTTGAAATCAAAGGCTAAAACTAGTCTCATAATTGAAATGTTCTCTTGGGGACTGAACTATCATCTCCTTGAGTATTGATTAAAATCTTCAATTACCTTTATTTTGAAGGCCAGATTTAAACCAGTCAGTGTGAACCAAAATTTGTTCTTACATCCACTCCTCTTTGAATAATGAATATGTTTAAAAGAAAGAAAATAAAATAGAAAAGTGTGACGCAAAAGCAGTGGTACATTTAGCAAGTATAGTTAGTGATTTAGTGATATTACACTGCAACTCTCTACTCAACTTTGCAACAGCTACTTCTAGGTTGTTTCTGTATTGTAAGGTATCAAGTTTGCTTGTTCTGAGGTTTAATTATAGATGTCACCCTGTGGTGGTTTTACCGTGCTGGGCAGCTAAACCCCACAACCGCTCTCTCACTCCCCCTCCTTTAGATGAGGAGGGGGAGAAGTAAAGCAAACAACAACTCATGGGTTGAGATAAGGATAATTTAATTAAAGGGAAATAATAACAACAATTAAATAAAGACTACCATGAACTAAACAATTTAACTAAGGGGAAATAAAAAGGGAAAGGGGAAAAGGGAGGGGAAAAGGGAAAAATAAAAAGAAGGGATGAAAACAAACAAACAAAATAAATGAAGGCTATATGGAAGTGCAGAGGAAAGAAATTAGTCTCTAATTCCCACAAATGAGCAATGATTGACCACGTCCTTGAAGCAAGGCCTCAACGCACGTAGCCAGTGTTCGAGAGGAGGACCCACGGTTTCTCAACAAGAGCCCACCCCTCCCCTCTTCTTCCTGTTTCCACCTTTTATTGCTGAGTGTGACATCACATGGTATGGAATATCTCTTTGGTTGGTTTAGGTCAGCTGCCCTAGTGATGTTTCTCTCCTCACTTTTTGCCCACCCCCTAGGAGGGTTAGAGAAAGGCCCAATGCTGTGCCACTGCTGCTCAGCAGTAGACGCAACACTGGTGTGATAACACTGCTGTTCCAGCTACAAGTACAGAGTACGGCCAGACCCAGTACATTCCGGCCAGACCCAGTACTTTCCAGCCAGACCCAGTACACACCCCTAATACAGAAGCCAAATATTGTATGTATTACTATTTACTTGTTATCAGCTTCACTTGTTTTAATAATGTTCTTCATAACTCTGGGGAGAGGAATGCTCATATAAATGTTCTGTATAAATAAGGTACCAAAAACATAGAAGGTACTTCAACATGTAGATGATTAGTGTTAACTGTTAGGGCACAGACTACTCAAAAACAACATTTCTACAATTTTAGAAGTAACATTTATTATCTGTGATCAAATCTTGACATTGAACAAAAAACTCAGTGTGCTTACTTGTTTTGTTTCCACTGCCAGGCTTACCGTGTTGTCCATTGCAACAAACAGCTGAAACCAAACTTCTTAGTTATTCTAAGCAGACTTATTCTTAATTTAGTGTGGGGACCCTTGAACTCAACACTGGCCTGCAACCTACAGTTGCGAAAGAAAGAACTGTCTGCTTGTTGTTTGTAATTGTCAGGGTATGGACTGAATAATAATTCTGCATGTATAAACAAAGCATATTAAACAAAGAATATTACAGATGTATTTTACAGCACTGATTTGTCCTTCAACACAAACCTATCAGCAAGCAAATTATTTCAAGATTTGCAGTCCAGTATATTTGCCTTTTATAATCTGCCAAATATGAACGGTTAAACACATTGATGTAATGTCTTAATTATTTGCTTGGTCATCAATAACTTCTAATGCAAAAGAGTAGAAATGTTATTTCTTGTTGAGGAGTACTGAAGACTTTTATATATATATTTTTTTTTTTTTTCAATGTTGCATATTATGTAGATGTGCTTGTAAAGCTATATTTAACATTCATACATTTTATAAATTTAAGTAGGCTCTGAAATTAGGTGATACTGGTTCCTTTCTCCATTACATTTGATTGTTTTGTTGTACTGGTAGAAATCTTGTTATTATCACAGTTTGATTCTGCAGTATTGATAGCACAGGCAAACTGAATAACTTACAATCCAGGTTCTCCAGGTGCAGATCTCCAGGTGCACCTTGTTCTCCAGGTGCAGATCTTAATACTATTTGTGTATAGTTTTTTTCTAGTTCTGTAAATCCAGAACACAGTGAAGCTGAAACATAGATATAGAAACACCTGTGTTTGCTTCCAAACAGTCTATCAAGCAAGAATGTTTTTAAGTAAAAGCATCACCAAAGGGCACTCAAAGCTCAAATGTATCCTAATACACAGATCATCATCTTGACAGAAAAAAAAGTTCCAGATTAGCCACAACACATAGACCAGAACTCCAGACTTAGAGTCTGCAGGGCCAAAAGAAAGATTAAATAGGCCTCAGAAATGTGACATTGATGAAAGCATGTAATTTAAGACAGAAGTAATGAGAATGTCTAAAGAGAAAATACTAAAAAAATTTTAAAAAAAGTAATACAGGATGGTATCAAGAAGGGTTTGAGAAGGGACAAGGACAGTTAAATTGCATCTTTTTAGTAAAATAAAAAAAAATATGGTAGAAATGGCTAGAGATGAGAATGGTGTTGAGACAGAAGAAAATATGTAAAAATTCTGAATTAAGAAAGTGTATAGTAACTAAAAAGAAATATAAAAGAAAATGGTATGCTATAAAGCTCTTAACCATAATTCATTTTTCCCACTTGCTGGTAACATTTTTGGTGATCATGACTGCAGATTATGAACTACAGCTCTAGTAGGGATTTATTCCAAGCATGCTCCTTGTTCGTTGAACATGTATTTATAAAAGCCAGCTGTCAAAGTATGCAATGACACATTTCAGTACTTTATTTACAGCAAGGCAAATGTTGGAGTTCCTCCATTTATATAAGGGAAGAAAGAAAGAGACAGAAAGGGAAGGAAGTGCTTAAAGCATTAAGCATTAGCTTATGGTTAGAGTGGGTTTCTTATGTTTCCAGGCTGCTGTGAGGAACATTAAGTGGATTATTGGTTCATGTTTATCTTCCCCAAGCACAGCTGCAAACTAGAAAATGTTAGTAAAATCAGTGGAGGAAGCTGTCCCTCAGCAGCTGACTTCCGTCTATGTTTTCTGATAATTGAAAGATATGGTCCCTTTTTTCCCTGTTTCAGTTATGTGTTTATATGGAAGGATGCTTATGTGCCAAATTTAATAGAATCTACTCCATTAATACCAACTAATTTACTTAGGATTTCTATTTTTGTTTGTTTGTTTGTTTGTTGTTTTGAGGAGAATTGGTCAGTGAAGGTGATAGGACAATGGAAGGGAAAAGAGACATAGGTGTCAAAATTACAGCCTGCACCACAGGAAGGGAAACAGGGCTCAGATACATCCATATATACCTTGTCCATGTACAAACTGCTTCAAAAGAATTGGGTCAACAGGACATACACATGAGGCACCTTCTCTGCTGCTTGTATCATCAGGTATGCTGTCATTTCCACACAGTGAGAGAGATACTCCAACTTCCTTCCAGTTCCTCTGGATTTTGTTCCACCTTGAGTTAGGCCTCTAGCCCCCTTCCACCTTCCCTTATTACACATTACCACTTATCTACATCCACAGATCTCATCAATTGTTATCATAATAACTATCATTAAACTTATGTCTACAGTCTGAGTTCAGTTCTTTTCCACATACTTTTAATTTTGTTCACAAGAAGTAGTAGCAAGTTCCCATAGGTTAAGTGTACAGAAGCTAGGGATTTTTTCCCCATCTAGGTATTTATTATTAGTAGTAGTATTATTTTGCCTATACAGTTATACTGTGAGAACGGAAAATATTGATAGCCAAGAACTTAATTGGCACTGAAGCTATTTTATATCATCAACATACATATATATTCACAGTAAAGAGCTTCTTTACACATCTTCTTCTTATCTTTATTAAATATGATTTTTATCTTTAAAATCCTTGACCAATGCACCATTAATAATTAGCCCAACAAAGAATCACACTAAAGGACAAGGAGGAAAAAGTCTCACTGACATAGAATATTGTTTCAGGAAGCCATGGAATAAGAGCTTTGAGGCATGCTGAGTATGAAATATGTAGCTAAGGTTTATTAGTCTTCAGATTGCAAGATGTCCTATAAAGTCAATAAATCTGAACAAAATCAGAATCAAAAAATATAAAAACTTTTTTTATAGAGTGCTCAACTGCAAGGTATATAAAGAACTATACAAAAATATAATTAAATTGAAAGAAAGATGTTTTGTGGGCAACACCTTTGGGAAGTATAAAATGAAGCAAATGAAAAATGACAGTAAGATGATGTAAAGAAACACTAATAATTATAATTCTGTAGCCGAGAGTAGTATCTTTGCAAAGACTCAGAAGCTGTTACTGTTACCAAGACCTTCAGCTTCCATACACCACTAAAAGAGCTCAGAACACAAAAATATTACGGAGCAATGTGGACATAAAGCAAAGATATGTCAGTTAAACAGTGACAGAGATGACTCCACAGGAACTGTACACAAGTTACAATTTATAAGATTATATATAATTTTTTTGCCACAAATGAATGATCATGCAAAATTCCTATTCAAAGTCAGTGAATACACAACTCCATTGTTTTGGTGCTGTAAAAAGATTGAAATGATGGCAGTATCACAAAATTTAATGGGCCGAGAATGGAGGCATGAACCCTGTGACCAAAATTGTTTGTTATTATATGGGCTCTTAAATACAAATACAAGGGATATAAATTATGCAGGTACTTTGTGCCATCTCATATATTTCTTTTCAGCTTCACATACAACAGTGCATCATATTCTTCCTTTACATAATGCATAGAGTATGTCACATCAGACTGTTAATGAGACACTACAGCCCCTTTAATATCTCTATCCCTTTGTACATCTCCATCCAGATGTTTATACTCAAGATTCTGTAAATATGAGAATTTAGCTACCTCATATATTAGGAAAATTTAAGCACCTATTTTTTTTTTGAGCAATTTGCTATATGAGAGTTCTTTAGCACTGTGAACAGCACAGACAGAAATGTATTCCAATGCTCAGTGAAGTCTTTCCTCTTCTTTAAGGATTACATCCACTTTTCTTGCCTTTCAGTTCTCAGTTTCAATTATTTGATACATCAGATTTCACAATGTGAGCTCAAAAGCTCATCCATTTTATTTAAACTTAATGAGTCCACAATAAACATCATTACATTAGAAGTAAGCATCTGCTTTCTTCAGAAAAAATAAATAATTAAATATTTACTCTCACTCCAGATTTATTTAAAAAAAGTGTAGGGGGCTTAGGATGATTTTATTATTATTATTATTATTATTTATTTATTTATTTTATTTATTTTATTTTTTTTTTGGAAAGCAATCCCTGAAAATGATGCATATAATCTCATCACACACTTTTGTGGTTTCTGACTTTTAGAAGTCCAGTGTCTTCCTCATTTAATAGACAGGTGTCATCTGATGCTGGTTGAAAATAAGAGTCATAGACAAGACAGAAGATTCTGTGACTTATTACTCAAACATTTCTGCATAAACCTTAATAGAAGAGTAAGAGTATTGGTGAGAAGGTCATTTCAGTTGATTTATAACACTATGTTAATTTGCAACACATGTATTTGGTCTGTATCATAATACTCTTAATAAAAATAAATTATCTTTAAAATTATGAGTTACATAATTATATACAGTTAATTCAGGGAAAGTTATTTGAAATCACCTTTTATCTGGCTCTTATGTTACACCACTCTTTTCATCTTTTTCATCTTTTTCAATCCAAAACAATTGAAAATATATCCCAAATGCCAAAAATGTGAACAAATAACAAAAGTAAAGAAATCCTGAGAACTACCCCTAATAAAAAAAAAAAAAATCCTTTTTAAAAAACATAAGGACCCAAAAATGTGGGTCACATATAAAACCAAACATTAGGAAGTTCCAACATATTTCAGGAAAAATCATAAGACTAGAGTGATCCTAAAGAAGGCTCAGTTATGCTTAAGAATACTTGTAGATACTTTTCCAGACTTTTCTTAGATGACCAGTAGAGGAGATGCCACTGCACCTTCTTCAGGCACTTCCAGTGATTGACTAATATTTATTTTTCTAAAATCTTACTTTAAATGACTTTGCCGCAAAGGAAGTCTATTATTTCCTGTTTCTATCTGTTGCACATGAGGAGAATAGACTATGTCCTGTTTTGCAACAGCCTTTTACATACTCGAAGACTGTTTCATCCCTTTGTCTTTTTTTCTTGTAACAAATTCATGTTCTCTAAAGTCCTGATTGCTTTCACTGAACTCAGCAAACATTTTCCAAGGAATCAAAATCTTTGCTTTCTCAAAGGTCAGTGCCCAGAACTTACTACAGTATTTCAACTAAACACTTAGTAATGTTCAGCAAATCAAAAGACAGCTTGCTCAGCAGTAACAAGTACTTTTCAATATATGGAGCCCACACGTACAGAGGAGAGAACTAACTGCAAAGGGGAATTTATGCCCGTCTGAAGGGATGATGTGTCTGTGGAAAGTCTGGTCATATTGGCATGTTTTCTTAAGATTATCTCAAACGTCTTGCAGAGTATCTTTCTGTTTAGTTTTAACCTAATAAAATAATTGCTTATACCTCTTCCAACATGTCAGACATTCATTCTCCTCCTGTGATGTTTTAATTTCCTGATGTTTTTGCAAATAACTGTTCCTCAAGCTGTTGATCCCATTTCAGCATCTGTGTAGCTATTCCTGTGTCCTTCACACTTGTCTCTCCAAATTCATTTGGATTTTTCAGGACATTTCCCCAAATTTTCCAGATGAGTTTGAATTCTAATATTGTTTTCCCCATAATTCCAGTTGTTTTAATGTTTACTTCAACTCCAAATTAAGGAAGCACAATTAATAGCTCATTTACATTTCATCCACCTCATTAATATTAATAAAGAATATTACATGTCCAGAATCATGGTTTTCTTTGAAAGTGAAATTGACATAGCCTTCTATTTTGACAGCAAATACTGTTAACTCACTGGTTTTTATTTGTTTCTTTGATTCATTCATTTCCAACAGGTGTTGAATCCATGCTATATTGTCAATCAACAGAAAATGTCCTTTCTTAAAGAATGCCATCTGAAACACTTTCAAAAGACCTATTTAAGGTCAAGATCTGTGATACCTGCTGTCCTTTTTATTTTTTTTTCCTGTCTGCAAAGCTTTTTAGCTGTTAACAAGAAATTTTGGCAATGTTGGCAATATGTTGGCACTCACTTACTTTCCAGATGCTTGCAAATAGATTTATTGTTCTGACAGCTTTCAAGGAATTTGAATGTAATGGAGTAGCTTGTAATTCCTTGATATTTCTTTCTTTCTCACCAGTTCCCTTCCCTTCCCTTCCCTTCCCTTCCCTTCCCTTCCCTTCCCTTCCCTTCCCTTCCCTTCCCTTCCCTTCCCTTCCCTTCCCTTCCCTTCCCTTCCCTTCCCTTCCCTTCCCTTCCCTTCCCTTCCCTTCCCTTCCCTTCCCTTCCCTTCCCTTCCCTTCCCTTCCCTTCCCTTCCCTTCCCTTCCCTTCCCTTCCCTTCCCTTCCCTTCCCTTCCCTTCCCTTCCCTTCCCTTCCCTTCCCTTCCCTTCCCTTCCCTTCCCTTCCCTTCCCTTCCCTCCCTCCCTCCCTCCCTCCTTCCTTCCTTCCTTCCTTCCTTCCTTCCTTCCTTCCTTCCTTCCTTCCTTCCTTCCTTCCTTCCTTCCTTCCTTCCTTCCTTCCTTCCTTCCTTCCTTTTCTTTCTTTTTCTTTCTTTCTTTCTTTCTTTCTTTCTTTCTTTCTTTCTTTCTTTCTTTCTTTCTTTCTTTCTTTCTTTCTTTCTTTCTTTCTTTCTTTCTTTCTTTCTTTCTTTCTTTTCTTTCTTTTAAGTAAACAATGTATTTACACTTTCTGTATTTGTTAATATTTAATTTCATTGAGTTTCTGAAAATAACTATGGCTATTAAACAATCTGTAGACACATGATTGTTGGAATACCTTCTAAGTTTTGTGAGGTATTTTTCCTCATAGTCTAGGCTAAGCATCCCTTTCTTATTATACTGGTATTAAACGTGCTTACTGCTAAACGTGCAGCTGCTCTTTCTGCACATCACTAATGGAAAGAAAATTATTTGGTGTTGTAGGTGTCTTCTGTTTCTTTCTTCCACTAAGTTATGGATCTAAAACATACTTTTGTTTGCAATGTATGATAACAGGTCTACATAATACACACAATGCTGTGTCTTTCTTTCCTCAAGATCTTCTTATGAATTGTGTCACAATTGTGCCCAATCTTTATGATTTTGTCATTACAAAATCATATTATTCTTATACCAGAATTGCAGGTTTTTTACCTGCAATATATATACATATATGTATTTAAACAGTTGCAGACTACTGGCTTCTCTTTGAGCTACAAATTAGAATGAAAATTATATTCCAGTTTACTAGTGAAAACTCCCAATCTTCTCAAGAGGCATTTAGTTTCAGAGAAGCTAAGAACTACAGCTCTCAATTACACAGGTAAAGTGACATAGTATCATAGTATCAGCATCTAGGTGGAGTAAAGCACACACACACTGCAGCTCAGACAGTGTCTTTCTTCAGGCTCAGCCTACAAAGTGGTTTTGAGATATATTGCAAAACAATACTCAACAAACACGAAGTGTAGGAATACTCCCTATTTTTTCCCTTTTGCTGCATTTGTTCTAGTCCCCTACAGAAATGTTTGCTGCCTTCCATGTGGCAGAATGTTAAGCCCCAGAGTTAGTGAAAACACTTTAGCTGTCCTTTTAAACAAGTCACTACCAAAAGCAAACCCAAAGGAGAAAACCGAGTAAGATTCTTTCCATGTGAAACATATTTAGTCAAGTATAGTCTGAGTACTATATCTGAGTACTCTATTACATAAATCTCTCTCTACACTTTCTATTAGCAGGAAACGATACTTTTCTCTCTTTGTTTTCAAATCCTTTTTCTTTAGTGTTGCATTCCAGTTTCTCCTGTTGACTGCCAAGCAACTGGACAGTTAGGATCTGTATTTGGTTTGTAGCAGCACTCCATAGATTTTCTAGTTTCATATTGTTGTGGTTCCGCTCGAGTGGGCAGCCAAGCTCCACCACAGCCGCTCTCTCACTCCCCCTCCTCCTACACTGACCTTGGTGCCTGCAAGGTCACTGCTCTCACTCTCCCAGCTGCTGTGTGGCACTGCGTTTTTTTCCCTGTCTTAAATATGCTCGCACAGAGGTGCAAAACAACATCGCTTATTGGCTCAGCTCTGAAAACAATGGGGCCCTTCCCAAACATGGGGCAGCTTCTAGATCTTTCTCACAGAAACCACCCCTATGGCCACCTGCTACCAAAACCTTGCCACGTAAACCCACTACACATATATTTCTGTAACATCTACAAAGTAAGATCTTTCCTCATCTGTTGATACATTCTCCAGTTAATGATACACTCCATAAGATTTCAGTGCAGCATATAGGGAATAAGAAATAAAATGCTTCTCTTTAACAGTTTGTCCTAGACTGTTGATTACTTCCGTTTTAAACTTTATTAGAACCAGGTTTTCTCTTCCAGTTAGGTCTTTTTCAGTTATAGAATATTCTTCTGGTTGCATGTTTGTTGATATTGCTATAAATGCTATTATTTTCAAGAGATAAATCATTCTTAAAACATAAATCATTAAAAAAAATATTCCAACACAGCATTATTTCAACATTATTTCCTTCCTCTATAAATCATTAACTTACATTAAGCATGAAATCTTGTTAACTTTCAATAGAAATCATCATAGATTTATGATAAGTGAATGAAAAAAGGGCTATATATACAATATTGTATATGCATTATACAATATAAAATACGTAGATATTGAAACATATGCTAGAAGGATTGAATTACTCATACAGACAAGCTCATTCACAGCAATGTCAGACCACTGAAGAACCAGTGTGAAAGACCAAAATTACAATGCCACTGTGCAAATTAAAGATTTAACAACACTATTAAAAAAAAAAAAAAAAAAAAAAAAAGTTTCTGAATTTGGACAGCAATTCAAGACATGTCTTTGAATTATTAAAATAAAGACAAATATTATCCAATGAAGAAAATGGAGCGATGGTGCTGTGATTTCCATTAAACCAATGCTTTGGAACCTTTTTTTGTGTGTGTGTGTGTGTGTAAGGGAAACAGATGCTTACATTAGTAGCTTGCCAAAAAGTTCTACTATGCCAACTACTGGAGTAATGAGGCATTTCAAATATAATGAAATAAAGGTAAATGTATCTACTTGTGTAGATACTACTTCAGTGACACAAATATTATTCCAGTTTAAAGTAATATGTAAAGTTAGAATAACTCTCTAACTACTATAAAAAGGAAAAAATAAATAAAATAAAATAAAATAAAATAATAACAAAACACAACAAATTTTTGTCCCACGTCTAAATATTGACATTACCTTTAGTTTATCAATTATGCATTCTCAGTCTAAGCTAAGTAACCTAATCTTCTGAAAGAGAATCATTACCAGAAGTGCCATGATATTGTTACACATATTGCCTTAACTCATATAGGACAAGGCAGTTTATAATGGCTGACAGAATAAACAATTTGGATGGCTTTCATCATTCCAAATAATAATAATTACTTTTAATTGCCAAATAAATTTACTCTCTTTTCAATTATTATGAAGGGAAAAAGAAGTGCCAGAGTCTAACAAATTCTGTATTTATATTGTCTGTGCTTTGTGTTAGTCTTAGAATAGCTTAATTTTGTGCCATTAGTTTTTTAGGTTGTGGAGGAAGAAGCTGATAATTCATAATTAATGGTAAGTGCCCAACCAAAGACTCAAGGCCTATGGAATTCGTCAATGCAGAAACACTTAAGACAGTTAATCTGAAGTAACTTTTAAAGCAGATGAATTAAAATACATTAAAGCCCTGTATTGATCCTTTTATTCTGATTTACAATGGTTTTAATTTAATCTAGACCATTTCAGCTTTCAAAGTGAATTATTAAATTAAATTAGAGCCACTTCAGTTTTGAATAAAAGTGTCAACATTGGGATTAATGCAGTTTAACATTGCATAGGACTATGTGAACTGGAAAAAATCCTACAGTGAATTACTTCATAACAGCTAACTGTGTTCACAACCTTTCTCCACAGAAAACTCAGATTAATAAAACTTTCTTGTCTTGCAATGAGATGGGTCAAACACTGTTACTCATATGCAACTTTAACATGCTGAAATATCCTGTGTTTATACCCTTTGTTGAGATGAGTGAACTTTCTTGAGAATTCAGGTGTAGACAAATACTTTTTCGTTATAATTAATGTGCCAGAGCTTAGTAAGAAATTATGACTTTCAAACCCCAAATAACAAGGTTATTTTGGATTTGTGTGTGTGTGTGTTAATGTTTCTCACATGAACATTTCATTTTTTACCAAAGATTTTCAGAACAGTCTTTTCTTAAAACGACAGTTTTGATGAAAAATTGTTGATCACTCCTAAACAAGACAATGACAACTCCTGTTCTCTTTCATGAGCAGTGGATGAAAAGAATCTGAACTGACTTGTTTTGTATGTTTCTATATGTTACAAAATATGCAATCCAAAAACATTGTTATTCCCACTTGTCAGAGAAAACTGCTAATTTAGAGTTGTGGATTTTTTATACCATTTTATACAGATTCAGCAAGTGATGGAAATGAATTTAGTAGTATACAGCAACAAACAAACAAATACATCAACAAACAAACAAACAAAAATCTATTCTTCAATTTATACTCTGTATGATAAATGTTACTTTCCATACCTTACATCTAACAGATATGTTAATAAACTAAAGAAGATGTAACTCTGTGGTTGGGGTAAATTCTTCCCACAATGGAAAGCAAATCCACTAGATTTTGATTTGCATACAAAGTGTCAGTTTACAAAAGTCCTTGGAAGAGACCTCCAAGATCACCGAGTCCAACCTCTGACCTAACACTAACATGTCCTCCACTAAACCATATCCCTAAGCTCTACATCTAAACGTCTTTTAAACACCTCCAGGGATGGTGACTCAACCACTTCCCTGGGCAGCCCATTCCAATGCTTAACAACCCTTTTGGTAAAAAAGTTCTTCCTAACATCCAACCTAAACCTCCCTTGGTGCAACTTTAGCCCATTCCCCCTCGTCCTGTCACCAGGCACGTGGGAGAATAGATCAATCCCCACCTCACTACAGCCTCCTTTAAAGTATCTATAGAGTGCAATAAGGTCACCCCTGAGCCTCCTCTTCTACAGACTGAACATTCCCAGCTCCCTCAGCCACTCATCATAAGACTTGCTTTCCATACCTCTCACCACCTTCCTTGTCCTTCTCTGGACTCACTCAAGCACCTCCATGTCCTTCTTGTAGCAAGGGGCCCAAAACTGAACACAGTACTCGAGGTGCGGCCTCACCAGAGCCAAGTAAAGGGGGACAATCACTTCCTTAGTCCTGTTGGCCACACTGTTTCTGACACAAGCCAGGATGCTGTTGATCTTCATGGCCACCTAAGCACACTGCTTGCTCATATTCAGCTGACTATCAACCAACGCTCCCAGGTCCTTCTCTGCAGGCAGCTTTCTAACCATTCATCTCCCAGCCTGTAGTGCTGCTTAGGGTTGTTGTGCCCAGGTGCAGGACCCGGCACTTGGCCTTATGAAACTTCATGCAGTTGGCCTCAGCCTATTGGTGCAGCCTATCCAGATCCTCCTGCAGAGCCTTCCTACCCTAGATGCAGATCAACACACGCACCTAACTTACTGAGGGTGCACTTGATCCCCTCATACACACTTACCAGTCACTCCAGACACATTTCCCTTTCGGTTCTTGAGAAAAATATTAAAGCATTGTTTTCTTTTCCAAATGCCCATAATTTTGCACGAAAGGAAAGGTGGTTAGAAGTCAGTGCATTCTGTATATGGGGTCTCTTTAGAATATCCACAAGAGAATCAAGAGTGAAGTCTGTTTTACCCTGTTCTCTCTTAGTTGCTGTTCATTTTTTATGATGTATTCACAGAAAAAAAAAATAAAATACAGGGCACAGAACTGTACACACAAAGACAGACAGTTTTGAAATACAACATTCTTGCCGAAGTCACAGTTTCTTTCTAAATAAACAACCTAAAAGTAGTTATTTGGAAATTGCATCCAGAAAACACAGATAGAATAGCAATTGCTTAATCATTAATGATATTGATCAAAGACTGAAAGCATACATACATAGAGTTTACATTGAGAGGTGTCTGATCACTCAATATAGTTTCTCTCAGCTTTAAGATGCCCTTTGTTAATCTATTTATTAGATAAACATCATTAAGAGGATGCTTAAAGGAAAAGCATATGTATATATGTGGCACGTTAATCCACTGGTTACTGAAGCTTTTCTCCTCGTTTTTTTTTTTTGTGCAAACCATTTAAGTTTATAGAACAAGTTTTTCAAACATATGTTGCTCTTCTACTTCAAAACATTGTTGTCTTTTAATTTCGTCCATGTAATTATGAGTTACTATTGCCCATTAGCTCTACCTAAGGATTCAGACTAGCCTCATAGTGACTATGTGAAGGGCATGCACGGTAACAGAATGATTTTCCTGTGAATAATGCTTGGTCAGAGAGCTGCACCTTCTTAGAAGAAATTCTAGTCTTCCAAATGGAAGTTGTACTTTGCAATGTCAGGATGACAGCCACACAATTTGTTTTATGTGTAGCAAATGCAGACTTTTGCATTTCAGCAAAAGTGTTTATGTAGATGGAAGAAGTTTTTTGCTGTTAAAAAAAAACATTTGCAGTTATTTGCAGTTATTCAGCCTTCACAAACCTAAGTAATGAAGCTATTATGATTTTTAATAAAATAGCTAATGCTAGATTGTAAAATAGGCATAAAAATGTGATGGTAATTTTATTTGGCGTTCAGTACTTCAACTAACGTAATGAATTACTGAAATACAGTGTTCAAAAATTAACCAGGTTCATGACCTTCAATAATTTTGTTTTCATAGTAATAAGATGAATTTCATGAAAAACTTAAGAAAAACTTAATATAAAGAAACAAATATAGCAGCCTTGATCATGACCAACACTAAACTTGGAATTTCCAGAGACCAAAGCAAAAGAAACTTTATCTTGGACTAAACATACAATATATAACCTCATACCTGGTATTTATTTACCCTGATAGTTTGCAAAGAAGACTTTAAAAAGTGTACATATAATGAGTCATATGACAGATTTGGAGGCAGAAGGTTGATTTTTCATTCCCAAACTTTTGTACTTCTGAACTCAAGATCATCTCAGAATGCATTCTTTATCGAAAAGATTTGGAAATTATACATTTACTTATTTTCTGGTGCTGTTTTTACTGGCCTATTATTGACACTTGTTCCTACACAGAAGAAGGCATTTGTGCCAAGGGTTATGTGGAAGAAAGAAAATGGAACCACGTAGGCTCATTATGTCATGGGAAGGTTCTGAGACATGGTCTTGGGACACATGATCCAAAAAAAAGAGAAAATTTGCAAGGTTAATTTTTGTCTTAAATTGGCTATTCCAGAAACAAACAAACAAACAAACAAAAAACAAACTATAAAGCCAGTACAATGCTATCTTCTATGTAGTTCTGTTAGAAACAGATGGGGAAAACAAAGTTTTCTCAAGGAGAAAAACATTGCTTAAAGCAAGTAAGAAACAAGGAGTTGTATTCATCTTCCATTAATATTAAAACCTGTACAAATCAAATAAAAAAAAACAAAACATGGAAATGTAAAAGCTGTAAAGACTAAAGACTTCAGTGGAAAAACAGTTTTCTAAATGTGATCTCAGAAAAGAAAAAAAAACAGAAGGCCTTTAATTGTGGCAATGAATTTGGAATGGAGATATAAAGTGTCTGAAAGTAACAGCCTTGAAGGTGATAGCATTTAAATCCGAGAGGATGCTAATAATGATGAAATATTACAGAATTGCAGTACACTAAACATGGAAAAAAAATACCTTTTGCTTTTCTTATGGAAAGATCGGTCTACATTTAGAATGACAAAACTTAATTCTACCAAATAGTATAATCAAGAGAATACATGAATCTACTTAGGGAATTCTAAGCCACTGTTTCTGACATAGCATTGAAATGGATGTGCATTGCTAGTCCATTGCAGATGGAAGTATATCTAAGTGTTAATTATTGCTACCCTATTTGAATTGGAGTCCTTCCTATAAGTTTTCAAACACTTTCAATTTCTGAAACTTTAAAAAATTTTAGATGCTCTGTATGAGACAGAAACTTTTTGAGAACTGCTAGAGAAACAATGCATGGGTCCCAAAGGGTCTATGGGCTGTAGCTTGACAAAATGAGATCCAAGACTAAGCTTACAGTGCTGGAGGAGCCAGGTGTCAGAGGGAATTTTCAGTTAAGCCATGTCCCTGCCATCAAGTATTTGAAATCACTCAAGCAAATCATCTATTAGAGATAAGAGTGAACTGGAATTTTATAGAACAAAAGCCCTCTTCCTAATATGTTAGAGAAGACAGGTAAGAAAAGCCACCCTGGTCATGAGGACCAGAGACTGTTTGTATGAACCTAGAGACAATTTGGACCGGATAGAACTCAAGTGATCTTAAAGCTGATGGGGCTGGAGGGGAGGATAGAAAACGCTTTGCAACTACTTTGCCAGTGCTGTGTTCTGTATTTTCACTGATGTGTACCTCTTCATAAGCAAGCCCTCTGGCTGAAAAACCATGCCTACTGCTTTGCAAGAATGCCTGCAGGTGAAATTGGGCTGTCCTGAACATTGTCAATTTTAAACTTTCAAAAATCACAGCCTACCTTATCATGACATTACTAAACAGAATTCACTCTCTCTCTTTTACCCCCCCCCCCTCCCCCACTCCCCTTCCCCCCTCCCTCCATTTCTTATTTCTGTTTTGGGTTTCATGTATGCACTTTCTTATCTGATTAATACATTAAAAATAAAATGGCTATTAGAAATTAAATCTTATGCAAAGTTTCTCATGTAATTACTGAGTTATGGGATGTATGAAGTTTAATAGTGCCAATACAGTAAAGCAGGCAAAGCTGTTAATAGTTTCATAATAGTTTTTGTTTGTTTGTTTGTTCTTTAATTATTTGAGGATGGAAACTTGTCATAATTTGACTGAAATAAGCAAAACAGATTAATATTTTCTGTTTTCTGATAATTACACTAGAGTTACTACTTAACTATCTGTCAAGTTTGTGCTAAAGTTTTTAGAACAATTTCCAGGGTTTTCTTTCACAAAGGAATTAATACTTTTTTTGTCAAAGAAATGTATATATATATTAATTTTATTTGTTTATTTCTGTAAAGATCAGTGTTGGCCATTGTGACTTATTGCATCCTTTAATAAGAAATATTCCAACAGTATTCCAGATAAACTGAATTTGCTCCACAGCTCAATCTAAAATGTGAATGAGAGGCTTTCCTTAGTTTCCTTAGCCCAAAACTATTTTCTTGTTTTTGCCATAAACTTAGAAATTCCCCTTCATAACTGAAGAAAATCATAAACATTACACTTCCCACAAGAATCAGTGTTTCTGTATGTTATGCCAGCAATATTTTATATTTTATGCACTCCCCATCCTGCAGAATATGTGCAATATTTATATCACAATAAAGAAAAGAACTAGAACATTTTAATGGAATCTGTTACATGTTCTTTTAGATCTAAGAAATCTTATATTAAGTAATTAGTGTACATGAATATGGTATTTTCCTCTTGGATTAAAGAGTTTTAACCCTGTATGATCAGCCTCAGGACAGCTAAGGAACCTGATTTTTCAGGTAGATTGAATCAAGCAAGATCTGGTATTACTTTTTACTTTCCATAAACTCTATTCCTTGTAACAAACAATATACAAAATTATGATATACAATGTTCTGAAAATTATTATGGGACAACTCCAGGCTAACATGTAGCCTATTGCATTGTATAATCTTCTTGTTATTAATTTTCAATTTTTTTTTTCCCTGTCACTGGTCAGCTAAAGGCTGATCAGTATAAATGGTATAAAAATAAACCCACGCTTCTTGTTACAGAAATATGCAGTTAGAGATGACAAATTCATACTGCAGATCACAAGTCTTTGTGATATAATGTAGCACTTTCAATTTCCTTGATAATTAATTTTGCATTCATTTATCACTTTCCCATTCCCCAGCTACTAAATTTTCAAGTTAATTTTTACTTTCAGTACTACTGTAAATTGATTTCTTGTTTTTCAGGGAGTCAAGTCCTTTGTCTTCTATTATTAGGTTCCTTCTACCATTAGGCTTCATTACTGCTTCCTTATATAAGAGCTCCAGGTCTCAAAGAACTTAGCATTCAACTAAATATTAAATTGGTCAAGATACAAAGGAAACTCCTTCAAGAATGAAAAAAAAAAATTGAAACAAAATGTTTTTTATAGACACGGTAAAGTATGTAGAGTAATTTCTTCCTAAAAATTTGAAAAAAAGGACAAACAAACAAACAAACAAAACCACATTAGCTTCTTAATCCTACAAGACTAATGAACTTCAGGAAACTGAAGTGAGATTAGTTGGTTGTTGAAAAGAGGACTATTTCCATAACACCTTAATAAAAATCATCGTCCTCTTTACTTTTTTTTCTATACCAAAATATTTTCTATTATATAGCTTCAGAATGAAATTTCCAAATATTAAACAATGAACTAAGCAGTTAAACTAAGTAGTTATTTTTAGTAGTGCTATATACACATATAACATATTGTAAAAATAAATAATAATCACACAAATACAAATATATTTTTTGAACCATAATCATTTATTATGCTATTTTATGCTAATCCTTTCTTCCCACTTCACCAAAAAGTAGCAGTAGAAACCTTTAATAATTCTGTTTAGTAAAAATTTAGACACACACACATTTAAAAAAAAAAAATAGCTTTCACAGCTTACAAGTCCCTATGGTCTAAAAAGGACTAAGGAACAACTTCCCAAATTTCAAAAGATGTGGATATACCAGCAAAAAAGTGTTACACAAAGCAATCATAATAACTGATCCAGAGCAAACTTTTCTCCCAAAGTCAGGTAGTTTGCAAACTAACACACTAGATAGGTGCAAGAGTACACGTTTCCTGTGGCACTGAGTATCAGTCCCTCTTGATCTTACTGATGAACACTCTTGGACTGCCCTGAACATTGAGAGTAATCAGTGAGGAAGGTACAGGTTGTCCCTAAATTTATTCTGTACCCTTACAGAATACAACTTACCTTTAAGTGGATGTACTTAAAGGTTGACAAGGTGATTGATGTTTCTGGGCACAGATTATCACAAAGCCTCATAATCAGTTTATAGTGTTTATGTGGACTTTGGTAGAAAAGCACTGTTTTACTAAGTGGAAGAAGGAAAGCTAGAGGAGTGCCTAACCTTAATACAATGTAATACACCACACGGACACATATTTTCAACACTGATTTAGTATCAGCTGGATGCTGAACTGTGAAATTAAATTAGATTT
The DNA here is from genome assembly GCF_964211825.1 of Aythya ferina. Lineage (NCBI taxonomy): Eukaryota > Metazoa > Chordata > Aves > Anseriformes > Anatidae > Aythya > Aythya ferina. The sequence continues at coordinate 73,621,239 of NC_140297.1, read as the reverse complement.
CAAAGGATGGTTTTGGTTATGTTCACCTTATCCAGGTTCTTTGAGTGACCAGTACTCCAATGAGATGAATTTGTGTTTTTATTTAAGGCATCTTCAAAGTAAACCTGATCAAGCTAGAAATTCACAGGAATAGCATGCAGAAACCAGTCCTCAGTAGAATCTTTATAAGGAGCTCTTTGAATTTGTCAGAAGTTGAAGCCATTGAGAGCTAAAAGAATTAATAATTCATAGTGGTGGCTAGAGAGCAGAACCACATGGGAATTCTGCAGCAGCAGTTATTAGTGCAGAGTTTACATCATTACCATAGCCATCAGTGGGCAGATCCCCAGGCAAGCGTTGGGCCACTTTGGCCTGTGTGGATGTAATATTTATAATTTCCATCTTTTTCCAAGATGTTCTCTGTTCTGTGGTGCAGAGCTAATATATCTTCTCAGTGAACACCACCAAACACCAAGCTTGAACATGACCTAAAATGTCTCCAATTAGTTGAGGGGTTTTACTACACACAATTATCCATATGCAAGATTTGGTTGCCTTGCCAGAGTTCATTACTACATGTGATGAAAAGTCAAATCATTACAAGCACCATCTTTTTCCACATGAAAATAACTCCTGTGAAATTGGCAAAATCATTTTTTCCATCTTTTTTTTTTTTTTTTTTTGAGAACTGTTACTATTCATAGACTTCGTAAAAAAGAAAACAAAATGTTAAATGTTATCTCCTGAATAACTCCTGTTATCTTTTGAATATTTATTTATTTATTTTTAATGAATGTAAGAAATTAAGAAACTTAATGACATTCCAACAAGCAGAAATTGCAGAAACTATGAATGACATTATCAAAGGAGTATATACTTAACAATGTAATGTACAATAAATAGGAATGCTAAAATATTTATAAATTTGGGATGATCATATATAAACTTACTTGTCACCTTAGTAAATTCACTCAAATGACAGGAATCACAGAATGCTGTTTGACAGAGACCTCTGAATGTCACCTAATCCAGCCTCTTGACTGAAGAGTCACTGCTCATATAAGATCACGTCAGCCATGGCTTTGTTTAGCTCAGTCTTCCAAAATCACAAACTGAAACTTCCACAACATTTCTAGCTGCCTGTGCCACCTCTGTATCATACATTTGCTTACTCTTTGTCAGGCTAAAAGAGCTCAACCTCCATACTCTTCAAAAATGAAATAAACCACCAAAACAAGAAAAAAAAATAAAAATCAATCCCTTAAAGGAAAACAAACAAAAAAACAACAACAACAAAAAACATGCCTTTTCCTATTCTGCTGAAAATCATCGGAGCTTCTCTGGGAGCCATTCAAGTTTCCTTACTGGGGATGTAAACCAGTAAATTGAGGTGCTGAAAACTGTATGCAGTACTGAAGATGTGGCCTCCAAACTGTCAAATGGATAGGAAAAAGAATTTATTTCAATCTGCTTTTTAATATTCCTTCTAAAGTAGTACAGCACATAGTTAATTTTATTTATAATGAATACATTGTTGGTTCTTATTCAACTTGGTGTCCTCTGTAACCAACAATTCCTTTGCAGCAGAGCTGCTACTCATCTATTCACTTCCAGTTTGAACTGAAGGAGTTCTGCCCAAGGTGCAGGATTTTGCACATTTCCCTGCTGAAAATGAGGATTCTCTTTATCCAGTCTTTAAGTTTTTTAGGCTATGACATTTCACAATATCTGCACAGTTCAAAGTCTCAGTCAATCTCTTCATTGAGGACTGATTCCTTCAGTCCAGAGAATTCTGGTCTGGTTTTGCAGAAATTATAAAAGATAGGGTGCTGGCACCTTGGCAGTGTTATCATTCCTGCTCAATTGGTTAGAGGCTAGTTTTTTAAACAGTGTCACTCCAAATAATATTACCTCAAGATCTAACAGCGTATTAAGATTCTATACAAACGTGAGAGAGATGCAGTTTTGATAAACTAAATAGGAAGTTCAACATCTCAGAAGAAAGAGAATATTCTATTTATTTATTTGAAAATGAATAGGTAAAATTATGTATCAGAAACAGTGGACAAAAAATCCGACAAATACTGCATGAACTGTTTTCCTGCTTTTTATTCAGTTCTTTCTTTTATTTTTTGCAGCCTGCCCCACTGCACATTGGTATTTTAATTCTAAGAGAGTAATTCCCTACATATCTTCCAATGTTTTCAGCTCTTTCAATTATCTTGTAAATAAGTTGCAGGCATCTGGCAGTAGCTGCCATGTGAAAAACAAAAGAAAAACAAAACAAAACAAAAAAAACTACTTTTGTAAGTAAATCACAAAAATCCTTCCATTAAATAAATAAATAAATAAATAAAATCTGTCTCTTTGTACAAATAAAGGTGATTGTGATTTGTTCTTCAAGAGATGTTTTAATCTTACAAACTGCTGAAAAAAATTGTATAGTAGATGCAGTCCTATGACAAATAGTCTTGGCTCAGACTTAATACACCTGAGCACAAATATCTGATGCTAAGGTATTGTCATATACTATTTGTCAAATTGCTAGTATAATTCCAAACCAGGTAGCATATATTATTGCTCAACAAGCTGTATCTGAACAAGGCTCCGCAAGTCACATGATCTTAAATAGCTGAAATTTAATTTCACAGTTCCTGCTAGCTTTAATATATTTCATTCACATGAATATCTCCTTTTGACATGCCTCTCAGATCATGTTCTGAGGATATTTTAAATGACCTCAACAAAAGTCTAGAATTACTTGGAATTTCAAACTATTATCAGATTGGAATAAATATTTCAAAAAATGCAGCTATTGGGTATAAATACACAAATTAAACATTTCCTGTGATTTCCCATTTCATTAGCAGCAAGCAGATCTGTTTTTTGTCCATCTTTGTGTGTACTGTTTTGTGAATGTTAAGTCACATGCCATTAAATCTTATCCACAGCCATCTTGGATCTATTCATTCTAAGAAATAGCATATTTATCAGTTTTCCCTTCTTTTGTATAATGATAGACTGTGTATGATTTAATATTTCTGTTCTGATATTAACAGAGATGGGAACAACACGAGTTCACTTGTCATTTTTACATATGTCATTTTACAGACATACTTTAATACAGTGACTTAAGTGGAAATTATTTGCATCTTGTTTGGCATCGATGTCTATTATCACTTGCATGAGCTTGGTGGTGACCTGAATTCTGTATACTGGCTTTAATGTTTCACTGCAACAGGGAGACAAAGTAGAACTATGTTCTGATGTAACTGCATTTTTTAATACCCCTGGGGAGAAGACAGAGGCTAATTTTCAAATTGGATAGGAACTAAGGTGACAGAATTGCATTTGCAAGTTTTATTTCTAAATCACCAGTATTAGAAGTTGGAAGAAACACCAGAAAAATAACTTGGACTACTCTATTGCAGCACTATAGTGCATTTAAAATATAGTACATTTAAAATTCCTCAACTTAACCACAAAAGGCAATGTGACAGGGAGGATTGGGGGCTGGAAAGCAAATACTCCACCCCCACTCAAAAGAGACGGTATCAAACAACTTCTATTTTACCTTATTGTCTCATATAAGTATTTTGGGCTGGAAATGTACGTAGGTCCACTAAAATAATACAATTAAATTAATTAAAATAATAAATACACTGTTCAGAACTTTCTGAATCAGATACTTTCTCAGTAATTGGTAGGTACTTCCTGGACAGTATGATGACTTCCACAACTCTCAAACTTAGTCTGGACAGTGAATGAAGAGCAAAGTCTACCTTTATCTAAACACAAGAGGAATGCAACAGTGCAGGAACAAAAATCTCAGATTATAGAGAAACCCATACAGCATCAAATAGTGTTTTTATAGAAAGGATTATTTTTTTTTTTCTTTTCGTTTTTTCTTTTCTTGTACTTCATCTACCTACTAACTGTCACAATATTGGCACCAATTTTCATTATTTTCCACCACTTACATCTGGGCACCACACACGTCAATGGTGATAGAATGAAGCCCAACAAATATTACAAATACATTAAGCTAATCATTTTCTGATCTTTTTTTTTTTTCTGCTTTTTGTTAAAGAATAAATGTCAAACTTTAATTAAACAACACTCAAATACTTGGAAGCTATGCAAATGAGAAGTATGCATTCCCAGAAAGATATAGTGTCAGCAACAGAGTTGGAACAGAAATCAATTTTGTGAAGTTAAATTTTGTTAAAATTTTGTGAAAGTGGTCATCACAACCTCTCACTATTTATTTCTGTTATCACCAGTAGCGTTACATTAGTTTTCATTGCCTGCCAATATATTCTTGGAAATTTCACAGGGTGCTACTTACAAACTGACCTTCTTCTTTACCAAGTCAAATAGAAATAAGCACTCAGTATAAAATATGATGAGACCCTGCAAAGCACTACCACTTATTTATTGCCCTAGCATATATTCTTTTGTTAGCTACTACCAGCTGATTTTTTCTCATGGAAGAATAATTTTAGTTCTCTTTTTTTTTTTCTTTTTTTTTTTTTTTTTTTAATGTATTTTTCTTCACTATGACTGAGAAGATTTTACTTGCAATTTTGCAATTACATTAAAGTCTAAGACCTAACTTAAAGTTCTCAAATAAACAGATCATCATTTAAAGGTTTTAATGGTTGTGCATGTAATTATTCCACTTTACTTGCTATGTTTTTTGTTTGGTTGGTTGGTTTTGCTTTGTTTGCTTGTTTGTTTCAGTTATGCTTCCAAATGACTCTATATGAATACACACAGTAATAGCTATTAGCCCAATTTCTTTCTTAGCAGTAGTCATCAGGGTCGGTTGTACCTGTATCTAACAAGTTTCAGAAGACCAGAGAACAACATAACTTCATCCAGTTATATGCTGTGACTTTCCTTTCTCAAAGCATGGAAATATAAAATTTGTGATTTTAATGAAGATTGATTTAGGAAGTGATGACATTATAAAGACAAATGGCTCTGCCCAGTCCCTGGAGGTGTTCAAGACCAGTTTAGATGAGGCCTGGAGCAACCTGATCTAGTGGGTGGCGTCCCTGCCTATGGCGTCTTTGACATGCCTTCCAACCCAAGCTATTCTATGATTCTCTGACTGAGAAGCAGTACAGAATTCCAATTTCACTTATTTATAATGAGAAAAAAAAAATAATCTGGAGTAACTGCAAAACTTGTATATGCATAGCATCAGAGTTAGGGAGCTTGTTGTTTTTTTTTTTTTTGTTGTTGTTGTTGTTGTTTTTTTTTCAGAGTTTGTTTGGTTTTTACTGCTTTGGATTTTGTTTTCTTTTACCCATCTCCAAAGCCACAGATTTGCTAAGTTCCTCACTTGAGCAATAATTTGCATTCCAAAATAATGAGATGCCAAAACCAGACTAGAATCCAAAAACAGTAGTTCCTGTACAAAGGTACAAATAACACAGTTCCTTAACCAAAAAGCATACCTCTTCAAGACAGAGGAATAGGCAAACAAGCAAATGGGAAAGAATTATGTTGTTACTGAACATACAAATAGAATTTGTATAGTACAAATACAATTACAAATAAAATTTCTAAACATCTACAAATAGTTTAAAAGTGAGCAAAGAGATTTAAATACCTATCAACATGTACAGATAGTGTGCAACAGTGTGTGCAGATAGAGCCCACACCATTCTGCCTGTGTATTAAATGGATGAAAACCAACTGTAATTCCAAAGCTACTACAAACAAGTCAGCATGATCTGCTAAGATGGAGGGCTTTTTTTTTTTTTTTTTTTTTTTTTTTTTATGGACAACATAATTCCAATTTCAATGAAAGGCTTTTGGATCTAAATTCCATCCTCTCCAGCCAGTATAAAGAACAGACAGGGGAGTTCTACCTTATTTGAGCCTTGTTTTTTTCATTTGCTCTGAAATATAACTTTTTGTTTACACATTAGCAAACTACTTATTGTATTCCTCTCTTAGCTTTCTCCAGAAATTGTATTTCTGAAAACCATTCAAACACTAAAATATTTTTCATAGATGTTTAGTTTTACCCATAGAGATGGAAAAGGAAATCTGTGATATTTAACTAACTTTCTCACATGGAGCCTCAAAAGTATTTTCTGCAACTAGAATTTTAGGAGTTGGCCATAAGAAGTCTGACTTTGAAGAAAAGATGAGATTCCGTTGGGGATAAAATGTCAAAGGTTAAGGACATATTCATACAGCCAAATTTATTTTGTTTAACAGGCACCTCCAGTAATACTGAACCTAGAGGTCATATTTGTCAAGAGAAATACAGTCAGCCATAAGCAGACTTAATCAAGCACTTCAGCTCTAAGGCCAGGCTTCCTCAGAATACTAACAATGAGAAATGCAGACAACCTTAAGCTTGCCAGATGTCACAAGCAATATGGATTGGTGGAAGGGGGAAAATGGATATACACGTTGGACCAAATACTGTGGCTATAAATCATTTCAACAGATAACAGACAGAAAGATTGCAGAAGTGATGTACTGCAGTGGCACTTAATCCACTACAACAACATTACACATACAGCTTTCTGGTGACAGGTACTGTGTAGCAACAGCCCTGCTATCTCCCTCCCTCCCAAAAGAAGAAGAGAAGCATGTTAAGAACATAATTTCTCGGTCAGAGAAGAAGACTCCTTGTAGTTATAGCACAAGTGTATTCTCAGCAGACTACATAAGGCTGAATTTACTTGAGTCTGTGTTTGAGTGAAAGAGAGAAAGTGTGTGTGTGCGTATACACGTTAACCCTCACTCACATACCTACATCCTACATAGCAGAGATATCATAGTCCACATTTTAAAATCTGTCATTTTCTTTATTTAAGAGTGAAGGCTGGATTTCCTGACAGGAAACTCATTTAATTGTGTATCAGGAACGTTCACTATATGTGAACTGAAATGAACCTAGTGTAAGAATTTACTGTCTTGTAGTTCCCTTGGACTTCCTCTTTGCCTCTCTTGAAGACAACGTTTGCCTTTTTCCGTCAATCATAAACCTTCCCAAACCTTCCCTCATTTCCACAGCCATTTAAAGGAGAGGAACCTCATGCCAAGCTTGGTGAGAATTGTCAGCTCTGCATTTGCTGTCATATGTGTATGCTCATTCTACATGAGTATTTCCTTCCTCTATGACCCTTGCGGGAATGTATTTCATTCCCACAGCCTCTGTCACTAGGTTGAGGGACCCAGTGGTCTGAGAATACATCGTTTCAGTAAAAAAGGAGGTCAAAGAAGCATTCAGCATCTCAGATTTCTCCATTTCTTCATCAGTAGGTCCCCTGCCTCATAAGCAGAGGGTGAATATCTTTCTACCTTTCTTTTTATTGCCAACGTACAGTGCAATTAAATAAGGAAGGTACCTAAGTCTGTCACTTCTTGACTGAGGACTGTTATTAACCTATATTAGCTTGTTAAGCACTAAATGGTCCCAGGCCTATTCGTTCAGTTTTAGCATAGTAAAGTGTGATTTGGAATAACACATGACAAAGAATAAATGTGTTATTTCAATTTTCCACCCATCTATTTTAGAATAGAAAAAGAAACCCAGACTTTCTGGTAGGTAAAAGGAAAGGGTACTTGCATGTCACACTTCAGGACTTAGTTGCTTCTACAAGGAGCAGTACAATGTCCTATCAACATTCTTCAACATTTAAAATTGGCAAGCTGAATTATTCAAATGTGTATAGGAGGAGGGAAGAATGGAATTCATATGTCCTCATGAAGCACAAGGTGTTTGGCACAACCTCATGAAGGACCACCAAATGACATGCAGTTGACCTAGTGTCTGAAAAAATTCAGAGGTGTAAAACTTCAGTAATATCTCTCCCATTTTCCTGTTCAGCGTGAAGCCGATCAATAATTTTGAAGACAGGATTTTTTTTTTTTCTCCAACCTAAATATAAATCAACCTAAAGTCATATGGATTTTTCACCTTTTACTGAAGGATCATGCTGATGCTGCCCAGTATGATTATTTTGGTCTGTCTCATTTAACCTATTTTTTCCTCTTGCAGCGATCATTGTTCCAATTGCGGTCAAAAGCATTTACACTGCTGAAATGTTCCAAAGCCACTTAATGTGACTTCTTGCTAACCCGTTTGCTAGCATTGCTACAGGTTGATAAAACACATCTCTAGCATTATTGGGGGAGGGGAGGAGGAGGGTTATTTATTTATTTGTTTGTTTGTTTATTGTCAACAGCAGAAGCACACATTCACAGCTGTTATACATGGCTGAACTCCTCCTGGGAGCAAAAGTTTCTTCACAAGAGGGGATAAACTGTAAATAATGTCAAAAAGTAACTGGAAAAGATATATGCTAAGCAAGTGGTAAATGGAAGAATCCAAGCTAGCTGAGAGGGTGCGTACATGTAGCACTATCATTTTGAAGTAAAATAGAAACGTGAAATTGGACTTATGACTCAGTCATGTGCATTCAAAAAATAACAGTAGGGCAGCAGAAGTAAACATTACTTTATTTTGCTGACAGGAAAGTAAATTCTGGAAAGTACTCAATTCCCTGTCAAAATGCAATTCAACATGGTTCAATAAAGCTGCTGCTTACTAAATAATTTCAAAATAATATGACTCTTATTAAAAGGAGTTTACCAGGAAAAGACACTTTTTCAAGACAGTGTTTACTTCTGAGTGTTTTCTGAATACATATCAGTCCACCTTTTAACCTAAACAGGAACCTAATCACACTCTGAATGAGAATTTGGCTCTCACCCCTCTCTTAGTGTTGGTGTAGCTAGTTTTGGCTGAGAACAGCACTATTGCACTATGTTAGAGTAACATATCTCTAAGTGGAAATGAGATACCCGTCCTGAAAGAAATCCATACCAGGGCATCCATGGTATCTAAATAGAAAATCCACCAGAAATGAAATTTTCTGAGATATATTGACTTGTTACTTAGACCTCTGGAGCATAAAGACTAAAAGGAAATGATAAATAACTTAAAGAAACATGAAATTACAGCTGAAACCTGAACTCAGGACTTCTCTATTTGGATGCCAGTGTGAAAGCAGAAGTCTACCTCTTTTCCCTTCTAGTGAAATGAAATAAATTTAAGTTACATCACATGCTAAGGAGAGAACTCTACACATACCTCATGTACTGCAACCTGAATTCATTCTTTAGAAAGAGAGTGGATGCTTACTGGGAAAGGTAGGGACAGAAGAAGTCAAGGCTGGGAATATGAATTTTATATTGGAGTCAGGGAAATATTCCTTTTTACTTATATATTCTCATCTGCAAAACAGTACAGCTGAATTGTTAGTATGAATTATTCTCTTCCAACAGATTTTTATCATAAAATACATATTCTCAAAGAACACCAAAGTCCTATGCCAATGTACATTCATTGTTTATTCATGAAATAAAACTTTGACAGGCTTCTTATGCAGGGGGCACATCATAATTAAATAACTTATTTAACCTTATTCTGTGCAGTACTACAAGGATAAGATCTGGAAAAAAATCACTGGCTCTAACCACAGTAAAGAAGTTTCTCTGCTCACATAGTACCTAAAACATGACCATAAATAACGTGTATTTTCTGACACCATCCTGCTACATTCATCTTTTCTATGAAATCTCAATATAAGGGTCATTATTACAGGTAGAATGCCGAGAACTTCTATAGCACTGACATCATATGGCTTTCTAGTCCTTGACCACTTGATAAGTAATTGTGCATTCAGGAGTAAGAATTATATGAAAGAAAGGTTTAATGGCATGAAGCTGTAACAGGGGATGTTCAGGTTAGATATGAGGGACAGGTTCTTTGCCAAGAGGGTGATCAGGCACTAGAACAGTCTTCCCAGGGCAGTGGTCACAGCACAGAGCCTGCTGGAATTGAAGAAGCATTCAGACAATGGTCTCAGAAATATGGTTTGATATTTGTGTGGTGCTCTGTGGAGCCAGAAGTTGGACTCAATGCTCCCTGTGGGTCCCTTCCAGCTCAGGATATTCTATCATTATGTGATTCTATGAAAGAATGAAAGGATTTCCTTCGGGCCAAAGTTGAATAACAGTAGCAAGCCAGAACGACTGGCATTTACTTGTATGTATGGCCTTTTCTGCAAAAAAGAAAAATGTATGTATGCACCAGCTTTATTAGAATCCAAAGAAGTGAATAATTCAGTTACTGATTTATAAATCACCTTGCATTGAGAAAGATACCACAAAGATTTGGTTGTATTATAATGTATTTGCCATTTTTATATTAAGTGTTATATTAGAACATGAAGTTACTGTGTTGTAGAAAACAGATTTCCAGGCTTCTTTTATGAACATAGAAAGCTATTACACCATCTCTCAAATTCTAAGGCATAATGACATTAACCTTTCCTCTCTTCATCAAAAAACTTGACTGTTATACAACATCTTATTCTAGAGCAGCTTCTTCTAAAAGTCAAGTACAAGACAATCCTGTGATCTGAACCATCAACACACAAATACAGTAATATTTTTAATGTGTTTACACCATCAATTCTCTGTCATAATGGTGAGTATATCTAGCCAAACCAAGCAGGCAGTATGTTAATTATAAAGACAAAAATATGATGGCTTTATTTGTACCTTGCTCACTTGCTTTGACCTTATTTATCTATTTTACAATGCTCCAAAAATATCTAAAACAAAACCAATTGAACATTAAAGAGGTTTTTGGCTCCAACAGAAGGTATTTCAAAAAATATTTTTCTGTTCCATAGATGTTATGTTGTTTTATTAGTTATCCAAAGATAAAGCAAAACTAAAATTAATATTTCTATATATTCATTGTTATATATATAATATATATATATTTCTCTTTAATATTACATAAAATAAGCTGAAATATCTTAGTTACATAAAACAAGATTAAAAAGTAATAAATGAGAGGGTGGCAAAATAAAAGATTATTAGCCATTTGGGAATGATACCATCTACATTCTATGATATAATTCTCATTTTAAATGTATAACGTTTTATATAAAAATAAATGTATTATTTTTGGTTGAAGAATGATGTGAAAAAATGTGAAGATGACTTGTTCTTTTAATAGCAAAATATGGTTAATTTAGTCTATGTTTTATAAAATATTTTAATTCACATAAAAAAAAATGTTCTGCATGGTGAGAGCATTTAAAGGCCGTCTTGTTGAAAATTTCTAAGGAAAAGAAATACAGAAATTAACATTTATTATATTGACAGCTGAGATTCAGAAAGGGAAAGCAATTAAGTCACTTAAGAATAGCAAATACAGTGTCAGTGAAAACAATATGAAGAACAAACTATATTTATAACACTGTATGAGCAATACTGCTTTTTTTTTTTTTTTTTTTTTTTTTTTAAATATCTGAAGCTATTAGTCAAGAATTATCATAGTTCATGACTGATAATGCAATAAAAAATAAGGTCTAGTGTCAATGAGAAGTTTCTTTGTGCTATTTTCTTTACATATATTGTTTAGTAATATTTTGTTCCAGAATATGACATGTATGAAGGATTTTATCCCATGGAAAGCACTCATGCTGGAGCAAAGAAACAGCATGAGTGAGGAGGAAGATGCAGCAGAGATGATGTGATTGAGGGCATCCCCCATTGTGGTGGAATAGATCTTTCCCCAATTCATCTATGGTTCAAGGTTAATTAGTGTTACCTCACTCCTCACTGTCAATGAGCAACAGGCATAATGGGTGAATATAAACAGGCTGATCATGTGTTGGACCCCACAGCCTGGATTGTAGCCCATTCTGGGAAGTACCATAACTGTACATTCTGGAAGGTACTGGAATGGCACATTTGGTGAAAAATGCCAAAAATGTTTAACCTGAGCCATAACTGGGATAGAAAAGCACTGACTAGCAGCCAATTGTCTCTATAAACAGAGGTCCAAAGCAAAGAGTCCTTTGAGCTCTCCAGAGATCAGAGCAGGATGTGGCCCTGAGCTCTCAGGCACCCCTGGTGTGGTTCTTGTGTGGAATCAGGGCTGATTCCCTAACGATAAAGGCTTGTCCACAAACAAAAGTCAATGATGGAGAAGGGTGAGTAGTTCACCAAAAGGGGGAACATCTAGTAAGCATGCAACCAAGTTTAGAAATCCTCCAGTACGCTACAGTAAGTCTCATATGAACCTTGCCATTCTTGAATCTTTAACTAAGTCACTCCCTCAATTGCAGCAAATTCTGCTGAATCATTGTGTTAAATTAGGAGATGATTAAGTGCTGTCAAAAATCACAGTATCCAATTTTGTGATTTACCATAAAAGTATTAATAAATTCTAAATTGCTGCTAAATCAAAATTATGTAAAAAAATCTATTTGTGTCACCCATCCCCACCCACACTGCTCAGGGGCAGGAGGTCTTCAGATGATTCTGGAATGGAGTGGGAGCTGAGCCTGGAAAGAAGAGGGGTTGGATGGGAGAAATCTGCTTTGGCTTTGTTTTTGTTACTCTTTATCCTACTCTATTGTTTAATTGGCAATTAATTAAATTAATCTTTCCTGAGTTGAAACTGTTTTGCCTGTGACAATAACTGGCAAGTAATCTCCCTATCATTATCTCATGGAGGGTGAGCACCCTGCAGCCAGCCAAGGTCAACACACCACAGGTGGGTATAATCTCTTTGAATTATATACATATATTATAATACATATATTATATATATACACACACACATATATGTATATTAAAATAATATATATATATATAAATTATATATATTAATTATATAATACATTAATTATATATGATTTTATATATATGTATATATATATGTGTGTGTATATATATATATTTAATATAAGGGAGTAAAGGGGAATGAGAGAAATGAACCCCGGAGAAATGATTCCCTGAATACTATCAACACTAAATATGGGCAGCTTCAGCTTTCATGCTCAGAAATCCCCAGGTCTGGTTTTCTGATAGATTTATTGATTCTAACTTTAGCTCTTAGACTTTAAGGTAAAATTAAATAGTAAATGTAAAATTAATACTTTAAGGTAAAATTAAATAGTATCTATTCACCTAATAACAGCTTTTAATAAAATAATGTAAACAAAAATAAATATGTAAAATGTAAAAATATATAAATGTAAAAATGTAAAATAATGTGAACTTCTATTAGAGAAAAGGATTTCTTTGTTGTAACTCAAGGCAAACTTCCAGATTATGGAATGAAATACACAAGAAAAATCCACCTGTCCTTTCACTCTACGTCTGCCAGGGTGAGTGCATTGCAAGTGGCTAGAAGGTAATAATGTAGTTAGCCAGCAAAGCAATTATTTATTTGTTCAGGACCATAAGCTAGCATGGATATAGCTTTTATTGGTGTTGATATTTGAAGCGACAGAGGTAAGTCTGATTCTCCGTCTTTCTTTGAACTTGCAAATATATGCTTAATAATACTTCCTGTCTTTAACAAATACTAATGTATTTCTATATCCAAGTAAGTATTCATTCTGTGGCACTTAGCTTTGTCACAATATTTTTTGCACTTGGTATGGGCAGATTGGCAGAAGAGGGGCCAGTAGGGCAAGGTGTTACCACATGAGGACTCTGAAGTAGTTTGCATTGGCTATACTCTAATGATCAGAAATGCCCCACAGCTATTCTGTAGCCTTGCAGATAAGAGCCTTCCCTTCCCTCCCTATCTGCCCCTTCTTCTACTCAATACCCCAACACCCATTAGTTAATCTAAATGATATTATAGTAACTTGTTTCCTTAGTCAGTACAGTTTGCAGGGTATCTCCAAGACATAGCTAGGAAGAATAGAAATTCACATTTTGTGACATGGCCAGTCTTACTCAAGGCTAGAATTGTTTTATATCCAACTCTTTTTCACAAGCACTTTACAAGCATTTTTTTTTTCTTTTTAATCAGGCTTTTTCTTAGGCAAAAAGAGGCATTGAGCTTTTACATATGAAACAGTTTGAGATGACATCCTTTTTTTTTCTTTTTTTTTTTTTTTTTCCCCCTTTTTGTTGTTCTATTACATCCAATGTGATTATTTCACTGAAAAGGTGTGCATTTAATCTTTTCACAATTAAGTGAAGCACAGACATCTCTCTTCTTTCATCACCATTGATATATTGGTGATATATTACTTGGACCAACAGGAAAAAAAAAAAAAAAAAAAAAAAAAAAAAGTGCCTAACTACAAAGTAGGCACTTGTAAGGGAGGAGTGAACAAGTTATCTATAAACACTGTTGAGATTTGGTACTGCTAAGGTACTACTAATGCCGTTTACTAATACCTGTGGTCAAAACCACACAAATACACAGTGGGAGTTACAAATTCACTTCTTAAATATAGAATGTATGTCTTACAGCTCGTTCAGTGATACCTAATGTGACTATGTTTCTGTAGATCATCCTTATGGCCAAAATACCAAATCTAAACTCTCTGTGTGTGCCATAATCTAAAAGAGAAAATGTATGAGAAAAAATAAAACATCATTTGCTGCAGTCTATATCTATTCTGAAAAGTTTGGGATTCAGATTTCTATTCTTCCATTGTGAAACTGATGGAAAATGTAACCATAGACTTCTGTAGTATTTCTCCCAGTCAGAACCTCAAATCCTTAAAATAATAATAATAGTAATAATAATAAAATTAAAAAATGCAGAGAAATTCACGGAGTTTATAGACAGTTTTATTTGCCAGTGAAAGGCTCTCACCACACCAGTGGAAGCTTAAGTAATTTTGTCACAAAGAACACAGTACACAGGCGACTACTTTCAAAGCTATATTTATAAAGCCTTAAATACACATTGGGCTATATTATCAAAGTTTGAAAACACATGAGCAGACAGCAAGCACACACATGTACATATGTGTTTAGAGTACTCTTACATACACTTTGTATTTATATACATGAAGATGACATGCAAACAAAACCACATACATTTAAAAAAAATATTTCCAAACTGATGCAAAAAAAATAATTAATTAATTATTAAATTCCTCTTACTTTCTGTATCTGGCATCTGCATTTTCCTTCCTGAATGAGTATACCAATATTCAAAAACCCAAGTGTCACATCACAGATTTTATTTTATTGAATAAAAATGAATAGTGATTATTATTACAAAGGTTTTATAACTGAAATACTGCCTTTGTTCCTCTAGATATTAGTACAGATGTAAATAAAAACATAATGATGTTTTATTTATTTATTTCAAATGCAGCAGTTGTACAATACTTTCCACCAGATTTTCAGATATTTCATCCATTTTTTTTCCTACAAAAATGCAATTATCAGCAATACTGCTTGGTATTCTAGCAATGAAGATTTTTATTTATATGAAAAGAAAAATGAAAGAGAGAAAGGAAGGAAAGGAAGGAAGGAAGGAAGGAAGGACAGAAGAAAAGAAGGAAGCCTTTGGAAGGAAGCCTATTTAAAAAAAAAAAACTATTCTTTAAAAAAAAATCAACAAGACATTTAAAAGTTTTGTTATTATTATTATTAATATAATAATATTATATAATAATAATAATATAATATAATTAATAATAATCATAGTACACCACTTCTGGGCTTTGTCACAGAATTTAATTCCCTTTTGACAACTTTTACGCTAGCATTCATTGAAAGCAATAGCTAGAACATTTCATTTAAGCTTAATGTATGATGTCTGACCTGCAAAAGTTACGCAGAAAAACAAGTTCAATGAACTAGACGCACACAGGCCCACTGCTCATACATGTAATACTATCCAGATCCCTCTTGTCTTCACTCCCAATAAAGCATAAGCCTTAACCTTCTCCTTGTCAGTTTTTAAATTTGAATCTCTAGCTTTGTATTGAGGCTATCAGTCAGTCTTAAAATTCTATTGCTCATCATAAAACATATGAATAGTTATGTACTCATTTCTTATGTCAACAGAAACCTTCCCTTAAATCTCAAGCCTTGAACCAAAGTAGTGTAGTAGCCAACATCACTCCTTCAAAATATGTTTCCTATTCTGATTATCAACATTAATCAGGATTCTTGAAGGGAAGTTGTGGGAAGCTGGGGGTTGGCCTCTTCTCGCAAATAACTAGTGATAGGACAAGTTGCACCAGGGGATGTTCAGGTTGGGAATTAAGAGACATTTCTTTTCAGAAAGAGTAATCAGGCATTGGGATGGATTTCTCAGGAAAGTGGTGGTGTCACCATCCCTGGGGGTGTTTAAGGAAAGGTTGGACCCAATGCTTAAGGACATGATTTACTGGGTGACATTGACAATAGGGTGATGGTTGAACCAGATGATCTTGGAGGTCTTTTCCAACCTTAATGATTCTATGATTCTATGCTATTCAGGTTAAAATCTTGACTTACAGAGCCTTACATTCAATATATATATATAAATATATATATATATATTTAAAATGTTCTAATACAAATGCATATTTGACATGCAGTTATTTATTTCAGCCTGAACTGAAATGTGATCCTGATTTGCTTCTGTACTTATGGAATATGATATTCCTGGGAAGTTTTGTATAACTTCAGAAACCTTTTATTTACTAACTGGATTCTATAATAAGTTAATTTTTCTATCAGTTTCCTATTGTAGTAGAGACGTTTCTGTTAATACTTCCCATTTGTAAAATTTCATAGAGGTCAAAAGTAATTTGTCATTAATTTAAGTGGACTAGACCTATATTAAATAAACAAATAAAAGCAAAGTGAAGCTTAATGAGAACAGATAGGAAGGAAGATGCCCATTCTAACTGGTTTCACCATACCAAATTCTAATCTAAATCCAATATATATTTAAATAAATATAAGGCAAGTGAGAAAACACTGCTTTTTGGACCAATTCTGTAGTTGTAGAGTTTGATCTAGCAACTTCATCTAGCAAAAGGAGGATAAGAATTACTACCGGAAGGCTCAGCTAAGATGGGCAAATGAATTGCTTTTCACACTCTTTAGTTGCCCTGTGGTGTTTAGCTGCCCAGCACGGTAAAACCACCACAGTCTTTCATGGCTTTCTTGATGGCACAGGTCTCACACTCATGGGTAACCTGTGTGATGGCCTCAATGGTCAAGTCCACTCCTCAATCACGAGCCCCTCTGTAAGTGGCATGCCTCCCCAGATGTTCTGATGCTTCATGGGCCCATTGAGCTACAAACAGCTCACCCTTACGTTCCCAGTCTAGGTCCACCTGAGCCACTTCAATTTTCGAAGCTCGATCCACTTCTTCGTTGTTCTGATGTTCTTCAGTAGCGCGACTCTTGGGCATGTGGGCATCTACATGACGTACTTTTATATCTAGGTTTTCTACCTGGGCAGCAATATCTTGCCACAGGGTAGCAGCCCAGATAGGTTTACCTCTGCGCTGCCAGTTGTTCTGTTTCCATTGCTGCAGCCACCCCCACAGAGCATTTACCACCACCCATGAGTCAGTGTAGAGATACAAAGCTGGCCATTTTTCTCTTTCGGTGATCTCTAGGGCTAGTTGTATGGCTTTTACTTCTGTATACTGACTCGACTCGCCTTCCCCTTCCATGGCCTCCACAACTCATCGTGTGGGACTCCACACAGCAGCTTTCCATTTCTGATGGCTCCCTACCACACAGCAGGATCTGTCAGTAAACAACACATACTGCTTTCTGTCTTCTGGCAACTCATTGTATGGTGGTGCCTCTTCAGCACAGGTTACCTTTTCTGTTGGCTCTCCAAAATCTCTGCCTTCCGGCCAGTCCATAATCTCTTCCAGGATTCCAGGACGATTAGGTTTTCCCATTCGAGCCCGCTGTGTAATTAACGCTATCCACTTACTCCACGTAGCACCAGTTGCATGGTGTGTAGTGGGAATTTTCTCTTTGAACATCCAATGTAACACAGTTAGCCGTGGTGCCAAGAGGAGCTGTGCTTCTCTACCCACAACTTCTGAAGCAGCTCGAACACCCTCATGTGCTGTGAGTATCTCTTTTTCAGTTGGGGTGTAATTGGCTTCTGATCCTCGGTAGCCCTGACTCCAGAAACCCAGAGGTCGACCTCGAGTTTCTTCTGGGATTTTCTGCCAAAGGCTCCAGGTGAGGCCATGCTCCCCAGCTGCAGTGTAAAGTATGTTTTGCACAGCTGGTCCGGTACGGACAGGCCCAAGGGCTACTGCACGAGCTATTTCTTGTTTGATTTGGTCAAAGTCCTGTTGTTGCTCCGGGCCCGACTCGAAATAGTTTCTCTGTCAAGACACTCGATATAAAGGACTCACAAGCTGACTATAGCCTGGCACATGCATTCTCCAGAATCCCACAAGGCCTAGGAAAGCTTGCGTTTCCTTTTTGCTAGTTGGTGGAGACATTGCTGTTATTTTATTGATCACATTCAGTGGAATATGGCGACGTCCATCATGCCATTTTACCCCCACCAACTGCATTTCCTGTGCAGACCCCTTGACCTTACTCTGTTTAATGGCAAAACCAGCTTTCAGGAGAATTTGGATTACTTTCTTCCCTTTCTCAAAAACTTCTTCTGCTGTGTTGCCCCATACGAGGATGTCATCAATGTATTGCAGGTGCTCAGGAGCTCCCCCTTGTTCCAGTGCAGACTGGATCAGTCAGTGGCAAATGGTAGGGCTGTGTTTCCACCCCTGGGCCAGCCGATTCCAGGTGTATTGGATGCCCCTCCAAGTGAAAGCAAACTGCAGCCTGCATGCTGCTGCCAAAGGGATGGAGGAAAATGCATTAGCAATATCAATTGTGGCATACCACTTGGCTGCCTTTGACTCTAGTTCGTACTAAAGTTCTAGCATGTCTGGCACTGTAGCACTCAATGGTGGCATGACTTCATTCAGGCCCCGGTAGTCCACTGTTAGCCTCCATTAGCCATTGGACATTAGCCTCCATTGGACTTTCACACTGGCCATATAGGACTGTTAAAAGGTAAGTCTTGCTGATCACTCCTTGACTCTCCAGACGGTGAACCAACTCATGGATGGGAATCAGGGAGTCTCGGTTGGTGCGATATTGCCGTTGGTGCACTGTTGTAGTAGCAATTGGTACCTGTTGTTCTTCAACCCTCAGCAATCCTACATCAGAAGGATCTTCTGAAAGGCCAGGCAGGGTAGACAGCTGCCTAATCTTCTCTGTGCTCAAAGCAGCTATGCCAAAAGCCCACCGGTACCCTTTTGGATCCTTGAAGTACCTTCTCTTGAGGTAGTCTATGCCAAGGATACACGGAGCCTCTGGGCCAGTCATAATGGGATGCTTTTGCCATTCATTCCCAGTTAGACTCACTTCAGCTTCCAGTACAGTTAGTTGTTGGGATCCCCCTGTCACTCCGGAGATACAGATGAGTTCTGTCCCTTGGTAGCCTGATGGCATTAAGGTACATTGTGCACCAGTGTCCACTAGAGCTTTGTATTTTTGTGGTTCCGATGTGCCAGGCCATTGGATCCACACAGTCCAATAAATCTGGTTATCCCTCTCCTCTACCTGGCCAGAGGCAGGGCCCCTCTAGTCCTGGCTGGAGTGTCTGCCACTTAATTCTTGCAAATGAGAAGCAGAGGTCCCTTCATCAAGGTCAAGAATAACATCAGGTCTTCTACTGCCTCTGGGGTACTGCCCAATAGAAACTGGAGCAGCATTTTTCTTAGGAGACCCTCTTCTTGCTACTCTATTTCCTTTCAGTTCACGCATCCAAGCAGCTAGGGTTGAAGTAGGTACACCATCCCATTTCCTCATATCTTCCCCATGGTCACGCAGATAAAATCACAAGGTGCCACCCGGTGTGAGTCTTGGGTACTCTCTCTCTTGAGCAGGCAAATGCTTATTCTTAGTGGCTGAAGTATCACTCCATCTAGATGAGGGAGAATATGGGGAATATGCTCATTCCATGAGCTGGTCAAGTCTTTCAGACAGTTTCTCCACAGCTGAGACACAGGACTGTAGTGGAGCAGAGAGATTGTCTTCATATTTTTGAAGCTGGCAGGACAGAGTATACACTGTTGATCCCATCCCCTCATCCCCATTAGATACTGCCAGTGTACTGGTATGTGCTGATGGTGCACTCTGCACAAATTTACACCACATGGATGTTGTGCACTGGACTTCATCGGGATCTTGAGGTGTCTGGGCATTGTCCAAATCACTATAAATCATCTCCCGCACAGCTAATTTCCGCAGATGCTGGAGACCTTTATCCATAGTGGTCCACTTGCCTACGTGATATACAATATCTTCCTTATGGGGATATCTTTTTTTCACAGCTGCCAGGAGTTGTCTCCAGAGGCTGAGGGCCTGTGCTCCTCTCCCAATTACTTTGTCAATTACCATTTCTGTAGAGAGGGATCCCAGCTGCTTGGCTTCATTGCCTTCTAATTGTTGGATATTGGCCCCAGCATCACAGCATCAAAGCAGCCAGGTGAGGATGTGTTCACCTGGGCATCAACCATAATTCTTTCGTATTTCTCGCAACTCACTCAGGGATAAGGATCGAGTAGTTTCTGATTCCTTTATGATTTCCATCTCTTCTTCATGCTGTTTCTGTGGTGGCTCTGCTTTAGAGGTGCCTGCCATTTCCCCTTCTCCCTCCTTCCTAGGAGAGGTTTCTTCCCTTATTAAATGAGCTGACTTCCATTTCCATTGTTTTGACTTGACTATGGGGGTGACTGATACCATAGTCGGTTGGTCCTCTGGGTCAGCCACAGCATGTGTTACCTGGTCATCAGACTCAGAGTCTTCCTCCCTCTCTTCAAGTTGCTGGATGATGTTAAACAGTGTTTGATAGGAGTAAGCCAGGACCCAGCACAATGCTGTAAGCTGTCGTTCTCCGGCATTATCAGAGTCAGGACATACAACTCTCAAACATTCTACCAAGTTTTTAGGATTTAGCACTTGCTCAGGGGTGAATTTCAAAACTATTGGAGGAGACACTCGTGACAGGTATCTGCCAACATCATCCCATAGACCTTGCCACTCACCACAAGACTGTTTCGAGACAGATTGCCAAGTAAGTTTTCTAAACAATCGACTAATCTTAGAGAGAAGATGAAATCTGTTATTCAGAATTAGAAATAGCAATACATGGGTTACACATGGATCTTCAAAATACTCCCAAACTGTTGTAATTAGCCCACTGTGAAAGAAGGGAAAGGTACCATTCCTGATATTATTAATAAACTGGTATCCAGATGAGGAAAGGAAGGCAGTGTAGTTCTGAATATTCTCTAAAAGATAGTTTCCATGAGACCCAAATGATAACAGCACAGAGCCTGAATTCCAGATTAAACTCAAGGCCAGTGCTTGGCAGCATAGCGAATTCAAAAATAACGAACACAGATTGTAGCACTTTGTCGGATCGGATATATAGGAGAAAGGAGAATATGACATGGATTGCATGACATATGATCAAAGCCATTATTAACAGGACACTGAACATGGTTACTAGCAAGTAAGTGTGTTAGTTGTACGCATTTTAGTCAATTCTATTGTTATCTCAACCCTTCGAGCCCCACGTTGGGCGCCAAAAAGGACTGTGGTTGTTTTACCGTACTGGGCAGCTAAACCCCACAACTGCTCTCTCACTCCCCCTCCTTAGATGAGGAGGGGGAGAAGTAAAGCAAAGAACAACTCACGGGTTGAGATAAGGATAATTAAAGGGAAATAATAATAATAATTAAAGAAAGATTATTATGAACTAAACAATTTAACTAAGGGGAAATAAAAAGGGAAAGGGGAAAAAGGAGGGGGAAAGGGAAAATAAAAAACGAAAAAAAAAGAAGGGGAGGAAAACAAACAAATAAAACAAATGAAGGCTATGTGGAAGTGCAGAGGAAAGAAATTACTCTCTACTTCCCACAAATGAGCGATGATTAACCACGTCCTTGAAGCAGGGCTTCAACGCATGTAGCCAGTGTTTGGGAGGAGGACCGACGTTTTCACAATGAGAGACGTTTCCACCTTTTATTGCTGAGTGTGACATCACATGGTATGGAATATCCCTTTGGTTGGTTTAGGTCAGCTGCCCTAGTGATGTTTCTCTTCTCACTTTTTGCCCACCCCCTAGGAGGGTTAGAGAGAGTCCTGATGCTGTGCCAGCACAGCTCAGCAGGAGACACAACACTGGTGTGATAACACTGCTGTTCCAGCTACAAGTGCAGAGTACAGCACTGTATGGGCTGCTGCCAGGAAAGTTAACATTCCAGCCAGACCCAGTACATGCCCACATTTGCTACCACTTGTAGTATGGCAGATGTTACTGCCATTTGTTCTCCATTTGATATCTGACAATTTACATTCAGAATAATACATTTCAGAAAGTTTTGTTTTTATTTATCACAGTGTAAGTAGCTCTTAAAGTTCTTGATACATCCATGTTGACTCAGGCATTCCAAAAACAAGGAGGCTCAGCTTTTCAGCAGCAGAACCAGAGAATATTAAAAAGCTTTCAGCTTTATTCAGAAGCACGATAATTTGTTATAAATGAATTATGAATATCAATCAAAAAACAGCACCACCAACAAAAAGAATGAAGACCTGATAACATGTATCCGCTTCTTTTCTTAACCAGTCTAGAGTTTATTCAGTCTATTGCCTCAGCTGTGCAAGAGACTTGAGACTAGAGAGAGTAGGATCAAAAAAATAGGAAGAAAATAACAATTCTTAATATAAAATGTCTCATGTAAGAAATTACTCCTAGTTCTGCTTTGAAGAAGAGTGACCACTGCAAAGCTGTGTCTTTTCTCTTTTATTTTATTTATTTATTTATTTTTCAGCTTGAGTTTAGAATTCTGAATTAGTCCTATTTCTTCTTTGGTAGAGGATTCAAACCTGTTCTCAGGGGATTTTTATGTCTTATTTCTTTCTATGCAAAATGGCAAAAAATAATAAAAGGCAAGGAAAAATTACTGGAATATAAAAGACAATATGCTGCAGAGAACAAATATATTACTGTTCACTTCGTTATGTTCCAAAAGCAAATTTTACTTCTGTTATATCTCTTCTCAGCTGTTTCTTAGTGTGTGACTTCTCTGCTTTATACCTCTGGCTCCTTCTTGTACAAGAGTGCTTGCAATAGCCAACCAACTTATATGACAAGAAAATAAAATTACAATGAACCAGTACAGAACTATATATCCAAAACTCAGTCACAAAAATATTTTCACATTATTACTCAGAGTAAAATGCAATAATACTATGCTGAGAATGTAAAATAAAATCTGATATATATATATACATATGTGTATATGGAAGAAAGAGAATAACTTTTCATTATCATCTTCCATCTGGCAGGACAGTATTACAGGCCAAGATCGACAAGCAGGATTATTATGTGGACTAAAAGAAGACACATTATAATCAACTATTAAAGGATGATAGTTCAATACATATATATTCCTACAATGGGAGGGTGACAATTATTTCTGTAGGCAATTTAATAGGACTTGAGAGAACTTGAATCTGAGTTATTCCTGTATGTAGTTCTACAGGGCGTGAAATGTATTTATTTCAGCCTACTATGATAACTGATCAACTTTTCTTTCTTTATAAGAAACATTAGTGCTTTATAGATTTTCTTATATGTTCTAAAAGAAAATTTAAGTCTAATTGCCTTTGCATTTTGTAGAGACAGCTTCTTAAAAAAACTCCAGGCCTAATACCACCCTTATCACATCTCATAAGAAAGGCAGATTTTCATGTGATTTTGATAGTGGCACACAATTAAAAGGTGCCTAAACCTTTTAATTGCCTAAAAGCACAAACTAAATGCCTAAAGCACAAACTAAAAATTCCAGTTTGACTTTATTACAAAATATCAGATTATTTTTAGTTTTAAAGCTAAATAAAATCAAAACAAAGCTGTATTTTAATAATTATATTTCTTAACTGTACATGGATAAATACACTATTCATAGACAAAAGTTTTTTCCCTTATTTTCCAGTTTAAATATTTAAATGTTAGGATATATTTAGCTAAAAATGAACCCTCCACTTGCGTTGCATTTGAAGTTGAATAATAATTTCTTACACTATTTTCTCACTCAGAACTAAAATCTGGTGTTACTTATTTTGCATTAATATCATAGCTCTTCCTTAGTAGACACATTCAGTAAGAATCTAGATACCCACTATGTCTAAATGGCATTATCTATGTCTAACTAACTGAGGTAAGAATATTTTTTTTTCCTTTTAACTTACTTATGTTCATAAGATTTTACAGAGAAATTTTCAACAACCATTGTTTCTGAAGTCTATCTAAGACATCTTGAAAGAGACACAGTCATTTGCACATTGTTGAGGGATTTTTGAAACAGCAAAGATCCCATGGTTTACTGCAGCTGAGCAAACCAAGCTACCAAGATGACTATGAGAAGTTCCCATGACAATGTTCCCACATCGCTCAATTGAGGAATTTAGAAAAATATTGTTGCCAGCAGCTGGCTTCAAGGATGGGATCTGTGTGACTGCTAATCATAAGGGGGTTGTTTTCTTGCAGGTGGGGTTGTTTTCTTGCAGTTGTTTGTCTGAGTGCTTTTGACCAATAATCTTGTGTGAGACACTATCCGCCCCTGTTAAGTTTGCTATAAAAGTCAAGCTATTCGGGTAATAAAGGAGAGCATGATCTGACCATACCAGTGTCTGTCGTGTTTTCAGCTGTTCTTTCTGCAACAGCACCTCACTTCACTTAAAACAATTAAAAGCTGCACTTTCCTTACAGACACCTGAAGGAATTATTTTTTTTTTTTTCCAGGTATTTCATCTTCTGTACTTTAGATGGCTAGAGGAAGATGAAACATCCTCAGGAGCAGCTCCACTTCCCTCTACGTAAAACAAAGGGAGCCCAAGACAAAATGCTTAGAGTCAAGACAGCTGAATATATAAACCTAAATTTGGTGAACAAAGTCTCATTTCTCCATTTTGATAAATTTTCTAACTATAGAAATGGTGTGTTTAAAAAAAAAAAAAAATGTTTGCCATGATCACCACACTCTGTTTCAAATCACCTTATTTGCTCTAACTCAGACAATTTTACCCTCATATGTCATATCTGCTCTGTTCTTTCTCTTTCCCTTCAAAGACTTTGCCTCCAGTCCTATGTCTTTAAACATTTTTTCTTCCTCTCCTTCTCAATCCTGCAATAGGGAACAGGATGCACTTTGGTTTTCTTTCTCTGTTTGGGGACAACCTGTGAAAGGAAAGAAGGCAAGGAAAAAGAAGTTGACATATCAATTTAAAATAAGATAACTTAGGGGAAAAAAAAAAAAAAAAGTCCTCCCTGCTGGGAGGACTTGACTCTTTCTTGTCTCTTTCCATCCTATATAATGACCTCCTGAGAAGAACAGTAGAAATTTTTCCTAACTTCTTCCAGTAGTCTTGCTTGACTTCTTTTTCCATTTGCAGATCCCCTTAGGGAGATCTTCAGTTATTGTTTTCTTCTCTAGTAGCATATATCAGCAATCTCATTGCACTTGTTGGAAATTTTATTGCCTGAACATAATTTCTTTACCATTTCACAATATTCCTTTTTTAATTTACTATACAGACAGAAAAAAGGAAAAAAAGAGTGTTCCTTTGAGAATCAAAAATTGAAAGTTACTGCTTGATGGCAAAAGTGGGTGAAATCCTAAGATTACATGGACAATAATTTTAAACGGTCTATTCCCTTATCCTGAATCTCACTGGAAGGTGCTGTGCCAGGGAAACTCTAGACATTGGATTTGTCAAAAGTTTAATGAATAAGCATACAGCCTTATTTGTTTGTTGTGAGTTGCTGTATCTGAGAACAGACTCACACCCAGTATCTCTCTACATATGAGGTAGGGAGTACCTCATATTCCTGTCTGTTTTGCTTTTTATCATATACAAAAGGAGTAGTACAATTAAGTACAAAGTACAACTTTTCAATAAATAGTTGTGAGCAATATTCATTGAAATTTTTGGCAACTTAACCACAGACAATTACTCAAGGAAATTTTCCCAGTGTTTGATACCCTTTAAAATGAATGACTAATCTCTGCTTATTCATCTGGATGCACACAATACATGTGAATTATAACACCAATGGCTTGGAAAATTCATCTCTAACTGAAAAATCCTTTAAGTTACTTAATACAGGAAGAAAGTGATGTTTACTGGTAGTTATCATTGAAACAAAATGAAGTGACATTATTTGGAAACATGCTAATGAAATGTACGTTCAATGTCATGATGAATTTTACAAGTACTTTTCACAAAACCGCTGTTGATGATGGACTAGGTTTTGGAGAGATACAACATGAGTCATATGACAATATGTCACATCAGTGGAACAGAGGAGAATAAATAGACAAATTTACAATGAAGAGGAGATTCTGAAACTGTACATACAGAGCCCATCTGGATCATAATACTTGATGAAAAACATAATTCAATGTTACTGAAACATAGCAACATTAATCTTTAACTGTATTCTCTCTGATTTAGTCTACAAGGTTTCAGCAGTAGATACATTAAAGGTCTTGGACAAGGCAGGGTGAGGGGGTCAAATTTCTTTTCACTTTTATTTAGTTATTTTTTTGTGGTGAAAGGGATTGTCTAGGGATGATTTGTCATATCACAGTGGGTAGAAATGGACATGAAATCTCTGTTCTGACTATTGCTAGCTGACTTGCAGCATGGCTTGAGCCTGGAGGATTGGCAGTGTACAAGTTGTTTCCCTGTCAATCAGATTGCCAGGGAACAACTAACAACTTCTCACTGACAATCAGGACTCCATTGCATCAGAAATACATTACCACCAAAGCCAAGATCTTTTGGCTTCCCAGTTCATTATCTTTTATTGTTGTTTCTTGGTTGGTTGGTTGGTTGGTAGATTTTTGTTTGTTTTTCTTTTTGTCTCCAATATGCTTGGGCAATAAGAAAACTGCTTGGCTGTTTTATGTTAAGTTATAGCTGTGCTATTCCTCTTTATCCTCTCCATTTTGCCCTCAGTTTCTCCTCTTTGCTGCCATACTGGCAGTTATGCTTCTAATAATTCAGCTTAAAAGACAGTCTTAGTTAGGTACTGTGAAAATATTGTTGACTTGTTTCAGATGGCTGCATACAACAGAGAGCAAAGAAGTTCTCTTGCATTAATCTTAAGCACTGAGTACTCAATGAAGTCAGCACGGTGCTAGAACTATATATATATAAAAAAAAAAAAAAAAAAAAAAAAGAAAAAGAAAAAGAGAGAGAGAGACTGTTTAAGTTACATATAGTTCTGTTTTAGCAACTGATGGGTACCAAATGGATTTAGTAATAAGTTGCCCTCTTCTACAGGTACCAGCTGTATTTGGCAGTTTCATTATCTCAGGCAAAGAAGACACAGCATGAAGCTATACAGAAATGACAGTTATGCTACTACGGGACAACTAGTACTGAAAAATATATGTGACTAAAGGGAGTCATTTCAGGAAGAGAGTGCAGATAATGGATAAAAGTATGAAAGCATCTGGAAACAAGGTGAACAGGATGAACTAAGTTTGGGTTATGGGGAAAAAGTCAGGTACTAACTTCTTATTAGAAAACAGTTTAATAAGACATGAAGCAAAAAAAAAAAAAAAAAAAAAAAAAAAAAAAAAGAGATGGTGCTGCCCATGCCGGCCCCAGTCAGTTCCAACAGCCCTAATGCAGGGCCAGCTGGGCCCAGCAGCCAGATGGCAGCGCCTCACCTCAGGGACAGTCTGGGGAAGGAAGGGCATAGCACTGCCTGGCAGCCAGCAGAAAGAAAAGGAGGGAGGGAGGGAGAATGAAAGAAAGAAGGGAGAGAATGGGAGAGAGAGAGAGAGAGGTAAAAGGAGAGAAAGAGGAAGAAACAGCCCTGCCAGCACCCAGGGGAGGGGAGGGGAGGGGAGGGGAGGGGAGGGGAGGGGAGGGGAGGGGAGGGGAGGGGAGGGGAGGGGAGGGGAGGGGAGGGGAAGGGAGGGGAGGGGAGGGGAGGGGAGGGGAGGGGAGGGGAGGGGAGGGGAGGGGAGGGGAGGGGAGGGGAGGGGAGGGGAGGGAAGGGGAGGGGAGGGGAGGGGAGGGGAGGGGAGGGGAGGGGAGGGGAGGGGAGGGGAGGGGAGGGGAGGGGAGGGGAGGGGAGGGGAGGGGAGGGGAGGGGAGGGGAGGGGAGGGAAGGGGAGGGGAGGGGAGGGGAGGGGAGGACAGGACAGGACAGGACAGGACAGGAGGCACTGAACCAGAGATACCCCTGCAGCTCTTAAGTAAGAGACTGTTCTAGAGTGGGTTTATGCTGAAGGACTGCAGCTCATTGAAAGGACACTCACTGGAGTAGGGGTAAAGTGTGAGGAAGAAGCAGCAGTAGGGAGATAAATCACTATGTACTGATCATAATCAACCTCCCATTCCCCTTCCTCTTTAGTTTGGGGTTATCAGTATAGAGTAGTCAGGAATGAAGTTAAGCCTAGGAAGAGAAATAGGTGTTGTTTCAGTGTTTGTTTTTTGTTTCTTGATACCCAAATCTATTTTAATTGGCAATAAATTAAATTAATTTCACTCAAGAGTCTGTTATGTCCATAGAATCATAGAATCATAGAATATCCTGAGTTGGAAGGGACCCTTAAGGATCATCAAGTCCAACTCTTGACACCGCACAGGTCTACCCAAAAGTTCAGACCATGTGCCTAAGTTCACAGTCCAATCTCTTCTTAAATTCAGACAGGCTCGGTGCAGTGACCACTTCCCTGGGGAGCCACAATGGTAATTGGTAAGGAATCTCCAGCATTTATCTTGACCCACATTTTTTCATCCTGTTTTATGCCCCTGTCCCTCTGAGGGATTGGCTGGGAGGGTGTTTGGCTGTTAGCCAGAGCTAAACCACCATAGCAGGAAAATCCATGTTGGTACTCATCAGACAGGAAAAGATTGAAGGTGCTGAGTTATATCAGTTTAGAAGGTGCCAAAGAAATCAGCAATGTTCCAACTCTCCCTAATGAAGACATGAACATGAGCATTAGAATTGGTTATCTTTGGGAGAGACATCAGATGAAAGTAAATGAAGTGGCTGGGTATATCTGCTGAGGACACACATCTCAGTAACATACAGAATAGACCTGAAAACCTCCCATCACTGACAGGGTTAAATGTTTAGGCTGATTCCCTATCCTTAAGAAACTGGAATAAAAATTGAGAGGACCACTGCCCTAAAATTAAACATCTATTAGAAGAAGGATGTTAGAAATATGTCAGTCATTTAAATGGAAAAGGAAGGAGAAATGAAAAGCAAACATGCCTAGAACACAGCACTAACTGTAGGCTGAACTCACCAAACAAAGGTACAATGTACTGTTTCCCATGTAAAGAAGAAGTAACAGAGTACAGCAGAAAATGTGGAAAAATAAAAAGAGACATGGCAAAACACAGCTACAGAAAATATAGATTCCTCATTTATCCTAATAATAGCTAATTATCATCTGGCTAGAGCTCAGATTTTTCTACTCCTGTGAAACACTGAGAGAGGTTTTTTAAAGATACACAATCAAACGTATTTTTGGAATAAAACAATGTTATAATCTTTCTTATCATAAGAAACCTTCTCATAACCTCTGAAATTTTGATGCATGTAATGCGCTTGTGCAGATAACCTTCTGAAGTTGCTTTTGGCCCTATTTCCTGGGACCATACAATTGATTTTCTTCAATAAAGATATTAACAAAGAAAAAAAAAAAAAAAAAAAAGCTATTTAGAAATAAAAACCAAACCAAATAGTTCTACCAGTTAAGGAAGGGTTTGCAGTGAAAAAAAAAAATAAATAAATAAAAAATCCCTCTGTTTTACATTTAGCGAAACTAAAATACTGTGTAGGTTATGGAGGAGCAATATGATCTTTGATGCATGAAATTCAGAAAGAAGATACATTTGAACATTTTTTAAATGTAACATTTCTACTCTGGCATAATAGAAAATGTGGCTGACAAGCTATTTATTTATTGATGCAGCCCATTCTAATGGGTTGAAAATGACTGCTGTTAGATAAAATTTCTGGGGAGTGAATTATTTAATGTTTGTAAATGGCATACTTGACTACCTGTCACATTTTTGTAGTAAAACATCCAAAGGCAAATGTACTACTCAATTATA
This sequence comes from Aythya ferina, assembly GCF_964211825.1. Classification (NCBI taxonomy): domain Eukaryota; kingdom Metazoa; phylum Chordata; class Aves; order Anseriformes; family Anatidae; genus Aythya; species Aythya ferina. The sequence continues at coordinate 73,591,221 of NC_140297.1, read as the reverse complement.
CCAGAATCTGCAGATGAGAGAGAAGTCCCTCTTTGATTAAAAAACATTAAATCCATGATGACAGAAACTGTATATCAAACAACAATATCATGAAAAAGAATCGTTATCTGAGCTTTAAAATCATCAAGTTTTAATACTGATAGTGATAACAATAGCAACAAGAGTTATGAGAAGACTTCTCTTGTGGCTCAGATGTGGAGCACAAACACAGTAGGAGCTGAATACTTCTAAGGCATATGCAGCTCAGCTAGAAGATATGCCAATTCATGGTCACATGGTCATGACTAAATCCTGTGACTCTCACCATTATGAGGAGACCAGAATGATACTGCATTGGAGGGTTTAAGCAGCAAAGATTGTTAACAGTTCTGATTCCCTTTTCAAAGCACAAATATTAACAGCTTGGTTGCTACAGCCACTTCTTAGCAACAGAATAATGGCCTGAAAAGGCAGTGTAGTAGACTCAACAGCAATAGCTAGGGCAGGAAAATCTTGTCAGCAGGGTAGATGAGATGTTTAATCTGTGCATCTCCTGTCACATATGTGGAGATGTAACCTAGAAGTGAAGGGAAAATGTCATAGAGTATGCACAAATAATGACTCAGTGTTGGCTCAAAATGCAGGAAGCTTAATTTCTTCCTTTTAAACAAAGATAAGTGAGTGCAAGGAGATTCTGGAAAGCAGGAGAAAACATCAAAATATCTAAATGCCCTGTTAAAAAAATCAGGAAAATAAAGGGCAATGGGCTCAGGAGGTGGAGGGTAAGAGCATTGTCATGGATGAGCAGAATATTCTTTGTTGAGATGAGAACTGAATGGATGAAGGAAGAAGGTCTAAGATTTGAAATATGAGACCAACACTGACAGAATGATTTGTTTGGCTAGTGACATAGAGACAATGAGATGTTGCGGAAACTGTATAATTCTACCTTCCGTATTTGTTCTTTCAGGATTCCCACCTCTGCCCTCTGATTTTCAGTAGATAACAGTGGTATGTTCAAAGGAAATCTTTATTTGGCTACCTGTGCTCAACTTACTCTCTGCTGAGAAGTGGCAGACAACTAGTCATAATATATTTTATTTAACTGGCAACAACATAACTGGAAATCCAGATGTAGCACAGAATAGAAAATGCAAATATGTCTATCTGTAGGCTGACACTGAGATCTCCATATTCTCATAAGCTTTCCACTTCATTTATTTATTTAATTGTATTACCTTGGTTTTATCAAAATCTAATGTGACATCTCTCTTCATTCTTTGGAACCCCAAATCTTCAAATTGTACTGTTTCTTTTCAAGTGTTTTTGATATAATGAAATCCCAAACTTGGACAGTGAATGCTCAGCCATAATTTTAATATTATGCATATACCAGAGATGAAGACAATGTAAAACTTATTTCCAGTTTAGGTAAAAGCTGCAAAGTTCAATGAATCCATAATATGATAGTGGAAAAACAGTGGAAAGCTACAATGAGGGTACTGCTATCTTACTAGATTGTTCCACTTTTTTCCCTCCCCACTGGGCTCAGACTAGAAAACAAGAAACATTTGGCACAGTCAGGATTAATAACAGGCAGATGATTTTGCTTTTATAACCATGTGTTCCATAGTTCACAAAGCAAAGACGGGGGGGGGGGGGAGAAGGGGGTGAAGGAAGGAAGAAAAAGATGTGATAAAAGAGAGACAATAAGAAAATTACAGTCAAAGAGCCCAGAAGACTTCCTGAGGCAATCCAACTGATACAGATTATTTAGTTTGTTCTATCAAAGGATGGCTTGTTTTTGTGCTGAATTTTAAGCACAATGAGTAATGACAAACTCCTTAACAAATAGAAATTCTATGAAGAGTTATACTTGTGCATTAAGATACACTTGCATGTGAGTAAGTATGGCACATATTAACACTGAATGATCTTAGTCACTCTCACTGGACTGTTACACATCATGTAATTTTATGAGAAAGCAAAATATACACGAAGGTGCAACACAGAATCAGTAATAGCAGACAAGATGGATCTGTGTTCTTCAGTAATCTGACACCAACTATCTCTGACTATCAATGTTTAACTTGAGTGCATTTCTGATTCTCATCATCAGGAAATTGAATTCCAAGTCACACTCAATGAATTCTCTGAATTGTTTTGCCTCAGCTGTGAGAGCAGTAGTTTGCTAGGACTATCTGGACCAACCTCAGTCAACCCATTTCCTACCATTCCACAAGCCTCACAGATAAGTGAAATCATTTTTGTCCTACTTCTCTAGCTGTTACTGCCAGTGCTAGGAACTCCTCAGACTTCTTAATCTTTTAGTACATGGATCCTCACCACTTCTTAAGTAGTTTTAGTTCAATAAAATCCATTTGAAGAAATTATGAAATGAGATGTGATTATTATTATTTATTTTTTTATCTGATCCCTGTAGTGGGTTTATGTGGCAAGGTTTTGATAGCAGGGGGCCATAAGGGTGGCTTCTGTGAGAAGAATCTAGATGCTGCCCCACATTAGGTAAGGGCCGTGATGCTGACCAGAGCTGAGCCAATAAGCAATGTTTTTTGCACCTCTGTGAGAGCATATTTAAGAAAGGGAAATAAAAAAAAAAAAAAAAAAAAAAGCTGCCACACAGCAGCTGGGAGAGCATGAGTAGTGAGAAAACACCTTGCAGGTGCCAAGGTCAGTGAAGAAGGAGGGGGAGAGGTGCTCCAGGCCCCAGAGCAGAAGTTCCATATGGCCTATGGTGAGGACCATTGTGAAGCAGGATGTCCCCATGCAGCCCATGGAATACCACGGTGGAGCAAGATTCCATGATGCAGCCCATGGAGGAGACCACGGTGGAGCAGGTGGACCTGCACTGATGGAGGCTGTGGCCTGTGGAGGACCTGTGCCGAAGCAGGCCCTGGGCAGGAGCTGTAGCCTGTGGAGAGGAGCCCATGCAGGAGCAAGTGACCTGGCAGGAGCTGCTGGCTGTGGGGGACCCCTACTGGAGAATTTGGCTCCTGACAGACGGACCCCACGGTATGGACCCATATCTGGAGCAGTTCTTGAGGAGCTTCTGCCTATGGGAAGCCCACGCTGGATCAGTTCGGCAAGGACTGCATCCCGTGGGAAGGACCCACAGCACAGGGTAAGAGAGTAATTGAGAAGGAGCGGAGGAGATGAAGTGCCATAGACTGACCACAACCCCCACTCCCCCATTCCCCTGTGCTGCTCGGGGGTGGAGATGAAAGAGGGTGGATGGGGTGGAAGGCATTTTTTGTTTCTTTCGTTTGTTTCTCACTTGTCTAGCTTGTTAATAATAGGCAATAAATCTTAGTATCTCCCTATGCTGAGTCTGTTTTACCTGTTATGATAATTGTCGAGCAATCTCCCCTTCCTTATCTCAACCCTTGGGCCCTTTGCATGGTATTTTTCTTCCCGTTTTCTTTTGAGGAGGGAGAGTGAAAGAGCGGTTGTGGTGGAGCTCAGCTGCCCACCTGAGTAAAACCACCACAGTCCCATTCTGTCTACTATGGATATTTCAGGAATTGAAGTCATAAATATTAAACCCAGAACTGAAATGTTAATGTTTTTAACCACTATGCCAAAATACTTCAGTGAAAATGTTTCTCCACAACCAGGTATTTCACAATGAACAGTTTGAAAAAAATTGCACGGAGTAAGCGTGTGCTGAGAACATGGTAAATTGAATAAAGCATACAGGAATACAGAAATGCTTCACAAAATGCATAAAACAAGTTCTGAGATTGTGCAGGTTGTGTGTGAGGTATGCATCATTCAGACCCTAAAGAGCTGGAAGGCAGCACATATAAGAATGATATGGCAGTGCTGGGCAGATGTTAATATAGAAAAATCCTTTAAGATCATCCTGGATCCCTGCTTGGTATCTAATAAAAAATAAATAAATAAATAAATAAATAAATAAATAAATAAATAAATAATTGTCTGTGCCAGGATGTAGCTACACTGTACAGGATTGACAGTAGTAAGGAACATGGTAAGATTTTAATAATCTCATATTAATGGTAGCTGTAATCACCATGAATGGATATACTAAGATTATGGTGATATAAAGAGATGAGATTGCATTTTTAATCCTGTCATCAAGTTCAGTAGGAAGAAGTGAGAGATCTCATCACTGTGTTCAAAATTGTTTCACAGCCACATACAAAGTCTAAGCTGCAAAGTCCTTCCAAGGACATTTAGTCTTCTGAGTGCCAAAACTGCCACCTGGTCCAATAGCTAAGACATGGGATTTATATACCTTTCAGAAGTATACAAAGGTCATAAAGAAAAAAAAAATAGAAATGTAGAACCTTTTGGAAGGGCAATCTTGTCCTTAGTATTTACCTTTCTCAGTTTTATATTATCAAGAGGGAAAGGTGAAAAAAAGAGATTATTTTTTTTCCTATATATCATTGAAACTCTTTAGTACTAATAAGACTTGTCAGATTGACAGCCTGGGAGAATAACTAAATATATGTAGAGAATTAATATTATATTAGTAGTAATAATGCAAGCTCCCTTAGACTAACAATGTGTCTCAGTCTTGACCTAAAGGGGACTACCTTCTGAGAAGGAAGAGGTTCGGTCTCATTAAGCATGCATCTCAGAGTTTTTGTTAGAACTGCCAGTCACAGATATCAAAGTAATAGTGATGCCACCCAGGGGTCACTGAGAACAACATTATTAACAGAATTTAGATAAAGATGCAAATCTGAGATTACATACTAGCTTTGCTACATGGTCTCATTTTTTAAGTCACAAAGGTTTAAATAGAATTTGCTTTCCATGGTTGATCCCCTGTTCAAGCTCAAATTTTAAACATATCCAAACTTTCTGGCACTATTTTTCTTATTGGAAATTTGCTTCAGACTATCACAGCTCTTATAGCAAAGAAACATCAAACATTCAGGTAAAACCATTCAAGTAAAGCCAGTTTGCCTCTGTGTTTTTCATTTACCATCATCTTTCTTCAGGTTTTCCAACACTAGCTTTCATTTCCCTGATGTATTTCTAGTTACGTTAATATGACAGTATAGATTAGCACTGTTATTACAGCATTTGTGATAAGATATTCTGGTAGTCAGGTATCACACAGAAAGAACTAAAATTTATTCTACGCTAAAACAAAAATTCATTTTCCAACCAATAGCCAAGGCAAAGTAATAACTTGAGGAACAAAGAAACCAAACATTGTTACGTGTAAAAGGAGATGAATAGGACAATTAGAATAATAACATAACAAAAAGATACTTGCTTAATCTCAAAAACTACAACAAAGACAAAATTCATTCTGTACTGTGACAATATAATTTAAGTTACAGCACTTACAAGAACTTAGTATAATAAAATAACACTTTTCTGATGCTTGTCACTTGCAATCATTATGGAGTTCTCATGACTGAGAATACAGAGAATTTGGTGCGTGTCCCTCAAAATAGTTTGCTTTGTGGTGATTTTTTTTTTTTTCTTTCTTATGAACAGTACAATTTTATAAAATCACTCCCAAGGTTCACTAGCCCTCAGGTTAATGCATTGAAGGAGGAAGGCCCTGAACCAGAAAACAATGCTTACATGGAGTCTAAAACATTTTTTTTTTTTTTTTTTTTTTTTTTGAAATTACAGGATTTAGGATTTTGGAATCTCAGCATTTCCACTATTCCTTTTTGTCATTGTTGCTTCTTGAATTCTTTTTAGATACAACACATTCATAATTCATTACTATCCTACGTATCAACAGTTGGGACGAGCTTTTTCTTAGAACCCTGAAAATCTATCCATAAAGCACACTAGAGAAAATCAGTGTCATAGAAGAGATTCATGCCTCAAATAACCCAGTTTTTCTAAACGTGTTGTGAGCAACTTCTAACTTCCTATATGTGGATTAAATTCAGGTTTAATCTCCAGCTTTAACCTATGTCTCTAAACTTATCTTGAACAAATTACTAAATGACTGCACTACAGAATACAGTCAGCACTAACTTTTATTACTATGAATTATTAATATGGAAACTATTTTAACATACTTAAATATCAGTACCAATCAAGCTGAAAAAAAAAATATTAAATATAAGTCTGTAGTGGGTTTTTGGTAGCAGGGGGCCATAGGGGTGGTTTCTGTGAGAAAGATCTAGAAGCTGCCCCATGTTTGGGAAGGGCCCCATTGTTTTCCAGAGCTGAGCCAATAAGCGATGTTGTTTTGCGCCTCTGTGAGAGCATATTTAAGACAGGGAAAAAAACGCTGTGCCACACAGCAGCTGGGAGAGTGAAGGGAGTGAGGAACAGCCTTGCAGGCGCCAAGGTCAGTGTAGAAGGAAGGGGAGAGGTGCTCCAGGCGCCGGAGCAGAAGTCCCCTGTGGCCTGTGGTGAGGACCATGGTGAAGCAGGATGTCCCCCTGCAGCCCATGGACTACCACGGTGGAGCAGGGTTCCATGCTGCAGCCCGTGGAGGAGACCATGGTGGAGCAGGTGGACCTGCACCGACGGAGGCTGCCGCCTGTGGAAGACCCCTGCCGGAGCAGATTCCAGGCCGGACCTGTAGCCCGTGGAGAGGAGCCCACGCAGGAGCAAGTGACCTGGCAGGAGCTGCTGCCCATAGGGGAGCCAGGTTGGAGCAGTTTTCTCCTGAGTGATGGACCCCGTGGTACGGACCCATATCTGGAGCAGTTCTGGAAGAGCTGCTGCCTGTGGGAAGTCCATGCCAGATCAGTTCATCAAGGACTGCATCCTTTGGGTGGGACCCCACAGCACAGGGGACAAGAGTGACCGAGAAGGAGCGGCAGAGAAGAAGCGCTGTAGACTGACCATAACCCCCATTCTCCCATTCCCCTGTGCCACTCAGGGGGAGGAGGTGGAAGAGGGTGGATGGGGGAGAAGGTGCTTTTGGTTTCTTTCCTTTGTTTCTCACTTCTCTAGCTTGTTAGTAATGAGCAATAAATCTTACTATCTTCTTATGCCGAGTCTGTTTTGCCCATTACAATAATTATTGTGTGATTTTCTCGTCCTTATCTCAACCCTTGAGCCCTTTTCACATATTTTCTCCCCATTCCTTTTTGAGGAGGGGGAGTGAGAGAGCGGCTGTGGTGGAGCTCGGCTGCCCACTCGAGCAGAACCATGACAAAGTCAACCACTAGGTTATTCCATGAGGTTTTTAATTTTTTTTTTAAAGTATTTTTAGTTCAGCAAGCTCAGAAATTAAAAGTATCATTCTATGTAACAGTAGTTTGGGCTGTATTTATTTATTTGTTTTTGAATTGAACTATGATCAGAGATGAAAGAGGTTTGAAAATTTCATGATGTATAAGAATTTTGTCTTATTAACATGAAAAAGGGCAATAAAATAGTGAAAGTGATTATTCATTATGGAAAACTTGGAAGATAACATGAAATAAATAAGAATCCTGTTCCATCCTATTGTAGCTATGATCTGTCTTGTACATAGCATTGCAATTTGGGATACTCTGGGATTTGACTTGCCAGTATATCTAGTCAAGCACTAGATAAACGCCTTTCTGCAATTAGTCTGGAAAGCATAAATAACATACGCATCTAGATGCATACACCTCTGTAAGTATTTGGAGGAAGTTTGCCTTTAAGAGGTCATAGTATATGAATGACATTCTCAGAAAAAAATATTTAAAAAATTTTAAAATTTAAATTAAGCTTGAAGAGGATTTAATTAAATGTAGGACAGAGACAAACCAAAGATCTAAATACACACAAATCTTCACTTTGGCAGTCTGTGGGTAGTATCTGGGCTTCACTGCTTGTTATCATCTCTTTCTTGTGCAGAGGCTGACCCCAGCATTGCTCACTGGGATGAGGGGGTCTACTGGGTCTAGCTGGGATGTTAACTTTCCCTGCAGCAGCCCATACAGTGCTGTTCTATGCACTTGTAACTAGAACAGCAATAGTATCACACCAGTGTTGTGTCTACTGCTGCGCTGTGCTGGCACAGCATCAGGACTCTCTCTAACCCTCCTAGGGGGTGGGCAAAAAGTGAGAAGAGAAACATCACTAGGGCAGCTGACCTAAACCAACCAAAGGGATAGTCCATACCATATGATGTCACACTCAGCAATAAAAGGTGGAAACAGGAAGAAGAGGGGAGGGATGGGCTCTCGTTATGAAAATATCTGTCCTCCTCCCAAAAACCGGCTACGTGCATTCAGGCCCTGCTTTAAGGACGTGGTCAATCATCGCTCATTTGTGGGAAGTAGAGAGTAATTTCTTTAGTCTGCACTTCCACATAGCCTTTACATGTTTTGTTTTGTTTTGTTTTTCTCCTTTCCCCCTCCCTTTTCCCCTTTCACTTTTTTCCCTTTAGTTAAATTGTTTAATTACTAATATCTTTCCTTAATAATTATTTTTTCCTTTAATTAAATTATCCTTATCTCAACCCATGAGTTGTTCTTTCCTTTACTTCTTCCCCTTTTCTTCTAAGGAGGGGGAGTGAGAGAGTGGTTGTGGTGTTCAGCTACCTAGCACAGTAACACCACCACAGGGGGAAAGAGTAAAATGAGAGAAAAGAGAGGCCAAACAGAATATATTGTGATCTGTAACAGGGCAGAGAAATGCCAGGAAGGTGGTAGCCAGCAATTCTATCACAAAGGAAAAAATGATACCCAGGGAGACACTGGGCAAAGCAGCACCTTGAAGATATGCCCTAGTAGAGTTTTGGAAACACGCAGTTCAGAGAAACTGTATGGCCACTGCAACCATGCCTTCCTGTTTCTGAGCTAGCAACTCACTCAAAATTAGTCTTGGTATTTTAAATACTAATGGTAGTACACATGCAGCACTGTGTAGAATACACAGAGGCTAACTGAAGGACTTGCAAACAGTCCAGCTCCTTCAGACTTGCCTTAATTTTCATTACTGGTATTGCATTCTGGATATTATGATCTTGAAAAAAATAGGCTATAATATATTTGGCTAAAGTCAGAATCTGTAAACTAATTCGGTGGCCTTGTCATGAATAAAAGAAAAAAAAATATTCATGTCCCTTCCTTCATCTTAGCTGATCATTACCATTGCCTCATACAGTGCTATGGTGATGGACCCATATACATTTTAATTCCCAGTCCCTTCCTAAGGATTTTCAAACCATGTAGATATTTCCATAAATGCTGTGATCAAGAACAACAACAACAACAACAAGTTAATGCATCAGTTTTATCATGGTTGTATATACAACAGAGTAACAAACTAATTCACAGCATCTGTAATGTTTAGCTACACAAGGGGAGAGATACAGGAAGAAAATCAGTAACATCTCAAAGCAATTTCTGAAGAAAATTCTTCTGCCAAAATCATTATGTAAGACACAATGAACTTGATAAACATTAATAGTTTGCAATTCAGGATATGAGTATGAATAAAGCTTTAATTTAAAGGTGTATCAGAAAACAAACAGACAAACAAACAAACAAACAAAAAGCACTTGAAATCTGTGTGGAAAAAAAATAAAATATGAGAGATGGCTGACATAGCTATAGGACAGGAACAGGTGCTGGAGTCTGCACAATCAACAGTTTCTAAAAGAACCTTGGTGCAAACAAGAAAAAGTTCATCTCAAAATCACATGAAGAAGTTTAGAGACATCATGACAATTTTGTCCCACTACAACAGAACTAATAGAACAGCATATTAGCATATTACTTTAACTTATTTTGTTTTCTAAACAGCCAAATCAATGCATTTAAATTTGTGATTTGACAAAAAGTACTGTATCGTATAAAACAAATGATTGCATTATTTTTATTTGCATTATACTCTGGTAATAAAGAAATTAGATACAAAGAATCTGTGCATTAGTACGGTGCATTCATTTTCTAAATGGATAGAATTGAAGCACAAAAAATTAGGTTTTGAGATGTACAAGAGAAAATTGGAGGCTAAATTAAATTGGTGATGTACAAGAACAAAGTCGAACAGTTATTAAGTTCTAACGGGACTTAACAAAGTCCAAAGGAAAATATAATAATTATTTTAAAAAATGATAGAATCTCCACCTGACAAGTTAGGTGCCTTAAACACTATGCCTGTCTCTATTTGCATTAATTATGTAAGCAACTAAAGCTGCACTAGAAGCTATCTTCAAGATGAAGTGAACAAACTAACCACGCAGCTCAACATGCAGCTCAGAATCCACTTGGACTGAAACTCTGAGCTTAAACAGGAAAAGCATAATACTGACCCTTCTTGGCTGTCCACTTGATAAAGACAGCAGTTCTTACCAAGAGTAAAAGAATTTCATTAATAAAGAAGTAAACTCATTAATCCTGTTTAGACAGAGCAAGTATCAATAGCATAAAAAATAAGCCAGAAGATACGACAATCAGATAATAAAAATATATATTTTTAGTGAAAAGTTAGATTAGAGAGAAGAGATGAAACTCTGTATTTGGTCTTAAGTGATATGCAACATATGGCTCGACATCTTTAAGAGCTGCTATGAAAATGGCCACAACAGATGAGAGTCAACACGACTTTTGAAAAAGGAAGTGAACCTTAGAAATTTGCTAGAGATCTCTGAAGGGTTCGACAGCTGTAGTCACAAGGATCATCCATTTCACACAATCTACCTAGATTTCTAAAAAGCCTTCACAAGTTGCTCACCAAAGGTTTTGAAGGGAACTAAACAGCCCTGACATAAAAAGGATCTCACTTCACAACTAAATAATTTATTAGGAGACAGGAGCAAAGTTCAGGAACAGAGAAGGATCACTGGGGAATTTGCACATAGGTATATTTTTCTTAACACCTGGAAAACAGGATGAGGAATGAAGTGACCTAGTTTTCTGCTAAAACTAATTTACTCAGAATAGAAAGGATGAGACCAAGTGTGAAAACTCAAGGTGAGAGTCTCTTGAGGTAGATGACTAGACAATAAAACCACCAGGAAAGATCATCATATATGAAGAGATGTCCAGAGCAGGAGGTGGGCAAAGTGGTTCCTTTACTTCATGCAGCAAAGTACAACTCTGAGACCATCTTGGAAATTAGATTTTATAGTAATAGTATATAGATCTATGAAAAATGTCAAAAAGTGTTAACACTGCTCTTGGGATTCCCCTGGTTTCAGCTAGGATACAGTTAATTTTCTTCTTAGTGTCTGGTATGGTGCTGTGTTTGGGATTTAGGATAAGAATAATGTTGATATCACACTGATGTTTTTAATTGTTTCAGAGCAGTGTTTACACTAAATCACTTTTGTTCTCAGTTTGTACTCAGCACTGCTGTCAACTCCATACATTGGAAACCATATCTCAGAAACTATTAACGATTACATCTTTCACTTTTTTTTTTTTTTTTTTTTTTTTTTTTTTTTTTTTTTTTCTTCAGGGAGCCAATCTATGGAGAAAACAGGGAGAGATATTTTTTCCTACTTGTTTACTCTCCCTATCTCCTTCACCCACCTCTTCTTCTCTGGGATAGTTACGGTAGTTCTTCAAGATTTTGAATATCCTTGGGATGTTCAGACCAGAATGTTGTTATTGTTATGTTTCCTAAATGCACTTCAGATTTTGTTTAAGGTTAAACAACTACTTAGGAATGCCATCCAGAGATCTGTCCTGAGGCAGAATGAGTGGCAGGGATCCAGGGATCCACGGATCCAGATGAAGTCAAGTGTACACAACCCATGTAGTGGAAGTTTGTAAGGAGTGCACCATCATCATATGCCAACTCATTGGCAGTAGTGACCTGGAAATACCATGAGGAACCCACAGTGGATGAATTGGCTAAACAACTCTGGCAGTACGAAGAAAGTCTCTCCTCTTCCCTACAGGCCTGCATCTCCACTGTGGAAAAACTTTCTCAAGAGTTCCACCAACTAAAAGAGAATACTTTGGAGAAACTTTCTGAAGAGGTCCACCAACTTAAGGAGAATTTATCTTCCTCCCCACTTGTACAAACCAGCATCTCAGCTATCAGGGGTAAGTTTACTTCTATTCAAGGAGGAAGATATGGTGGGTACATACCCCGTGCCACCCTGTGGTTTAACACAGTCTTAAAATTGTTCAGTTCTTATTAAGTAGTTACAGAAGTGAGCAAATTTCCCAAAGAATCACCTTAAGTAACAACTTGCTTATGGATTATTGAGCTGTTCAAATCAGGTTTAGAAGCGACACATTCTGAAGGATTGTCACAAAGCCGAATCTAATTAGGTGTCCATTCTTCTTAAAAATCTGAACTTTTAAGTCATAGCACTGTGTTGCATAACCTGGTCTACAGGAAGTCAAGAAACAGTTCGATTGCTTTGGCTAGTAATCAGTATAAGAAATTATACTTAAATCCCTTACAACAGATGCTTGTTTAATTGTACTTAAACCTCAGTAATAGAAATTTCACAATGTTTCAGAAGTGTTGTATAATTGTTTGTACTATATAAAAAAAGAAATAATAATAATAATAATTAAAAAAAAAAAAAAAACACAAAACAAAACACAAGCCCATGACTTTTGCATGTTGGTACTCAGAAAAATCAACAAAACTTCGCCAATATGTATTTTTAAGCAGCAGCAACATTGTTTAATTATGAAACAAAAAAATGTTTTGCTAGCAAATTCCTTCACATCATGTTATGATTTATATGAGAAAATTCTAAGGAAAATATAGAAAGAAGTAAAAAACAGTAATGTGGTGACAGCTGCACATCTTCCTGCTGTTATTCTGGCCTTATTTATCAGCACCAACAGCTAATTTCAGTGTGTGGGGGGGTACATACATGCATGCAGAAACTTATGTAAATTTGCTATTAAAATGCTTTCATGTTTTTAGTAAGGAAATGTGTCTATATTATTGTTTGAAAGATCTGAAGAATAACTCACACAAACCCATAACCTATTTAACATTTCACTTGTATAGCAAACCTTCATTCATGTCTCCTTGCAAAGCACTCTTTAGAACATTATGTCACCTCAGTAAAGTATGGTTGAAGACCAGCTCCAACATTAAGTCCTCTTGTAATCCATAAATACAAATAGTTCTAGAGTAGGTTTTTCCCACCTTTATTTTGAATATTTTATTCCTACTTGAAATTATATTATTTTCCTATGGGACAATATCTTTTAAATCCTTTGTCAGATACTTATGCAACCTCCAACACCTTAAAGTTCTTTTATGTTGGGAAGTTAAATAATGCCATTACTGTAATTAATGGGAGGAACCTGTGATGAATGACTGACATGTTTCTCTGAATAATGATTTCTTTACAAAACACCATGGATTTTTTCAGCCTTTTTAGAAAGATGACTACCTTTCTAGAAAGATATTTTGGTTCATAAAATATGTCACATCTAGTAAAAAGTTTATTACAATACTGAAATTATCCAAGCAGCATGTATATATACATCTAAAAGAACAATCCAAGTCTTAAACTGTAACATGAGAAAGTTTTTTAAACACAGATCTGGTTCAAAATAAATGCATGTGTGTGCATGATGATTGTGCACATATGTATATTTTACCCTTAGCTAGCAAAGACTAACAAGGCAACTTTTATTCTATATTTTATCCATCATAGGGAGCAGATAGTAAAGCAAAGTTTCAGAGAAGTTACCCAACAAGACATTATTAGAATCATAGAATCATTTAGGTTGGAAGAGACCTCCAAGATCATCGAGTCCAACCTCTGACCTAACACTAGCAAGTCCTTCACTAAACCATATCATTAAGCTCTACATCTAAACATCTTTTAAAGACTTCCAGGGATGGTGACTCAACTACTTCCCTGGGCAGCCCATTCTAATGTCTAACAACCCTTTCAGTAAAGAAGTTCTTCTTAATATCCAACCTAAACTTCCCCTGGTGCAACTTTAGCCTATTCCCCCTCGTCCTGTCACTAGGCACGTGGGAGAATAGACCAAGCCCACCTCACTACAGCCTCATGTCCCTGAGCACCATTCAAAACATTCAAAATGTCTTTTGAATACCTCCCAGGATAGTGACTCAACTACTTCCCTGGGCAGCCTGTCCAAATGCCTCTCAAGCTTTTCAGTGAAAAAATGTTTTCTAATATCCAACCAAAATCTCCTCTGGCACAACTTGAGGCTGTTTCCTCTTGTCCTATTGCTTGATGACTGGGAGAAGATACTGACCCCCACCATGCTATGTCCTTTGAGGTAGTCATAGAGAGCAATAAGGTCTCCCTCAATATCTTGATAAAGATATTAAAGAGAACTGAACCATGATGAACACAGCTGGTGACCACTCACCAAATGGATTTAACTCTATTCACAACTCTTTGGGCCCATCCGTCCATCCATCCATTTTTTTACCCTGTGAAGTGTATGCCTGTCTAAGCCATGAGCAGCCAGTTTCTCAGCAGAATGCTGTGGGAAACACTGTAAAGAGCTTTATTAAAGTCTAGGTTTAGGTCTAGGTGTTACTAAAGTCTAACACCCACAGCCTTTCCCTCATCCACTAAGCAGGCCACCTTGTCGTAAAATATCATGTTAGTTTATTTTCCCTATTATCTGTTTTTTGCCAATAGACACTGTGCTTCAAAGCTGTTTTGTAAATACGACTATAATTCAAAGTGCTGAAAACCTGTGCTATACAGCAACACAAAACTTACCAAATCAGAAAAATGTAGGTGCCTTACACTTTTGCAGGCTAACCAGTTGATAGTAACTCTGAAAAAATAGGGAAGACATTAACCTGATTCAGAAATTATTACAGTTTTCCACTCTTAGTAGATAAGGAGGCATGTTTCTCAAATGATATTTACCTAGTGCAATGCTCAAGAGGCAAGATGAATAATAGGTATAAATTAATATGATATTGTTATGTGTATAGCTAATATGTACAACTATATGGTTAATACTTTTATCCTACAAATAAGAACAGAAATCAGAAAATTCATTCTAGCATGGTGATCTCATAACATTTTTCTGTAGAAATTAGCAAAAATTTCTCTTTGATTTGCCATTGTAGTCAACAGTTTACTACAGCTGACATGTTTCAGGGATAATAAAGTTTCACCTTTGTAAACATAGCAAGAATTATCACTTTAAAGGTGTTTTTCCTGTGCTGCAAACTGAAACATGAACAAATCAGAAGCTAATGAAAAAAAAAAAGCTGAATACTCTATGTTTTGATGGGCACATGGGAATGGCAAAACATTAGCTTAAGGATGTTCTGTTTGATATTGTAATATGTATTTTAAATAATATTAATTTGTTCCAAAACATCAAAGGAAAAGAAAGCATGGATATCAGTTACAGAAAAAGAGGGAATTCTAGACTTTATTTAGTTTCCCCAAAGGCACAACATTTTCTCTGAAGTCTGAACTTTACAAAATTGTGACACTGAATTTCTCAAGTTAGATAAGTTGTTCTGCTTATTGATCATATATTTATATTTATGCACCATATATTTGTTATTTACTTATTTATTTATTTTTTTAAATCTGATTTGCATCTGAGTTAAAGTTTGTTTGTTATTTGTTATAGGGAAGAAGAAAAAAACAACACAGTAAGTGTTCAGTTACACTGAAAATTAAAACAAACAAACACATAAAACAAGGCCTAATTACTAGATTCTTTTAAGCAAACCAAGAACAGATCCCATGCAAGGTTCCTTTCACATGTCCAGTGATGGATCTGTACTACTGCTACTACTACACAGACCTAAGTCCCTGACCTTAAAAGCAGTTAAAGCAAATTCAAGGACTGCTCTGGCTTTCTTTGCTAGGCGTAACCATGCTTGATTCTTGACATACTTCTACAATAAAAAGAACAGCCTGACAAATGAGGGGAGAGTAGTGGATATTGTCTACCTGGACTTCAGCTTTGACAATGTCCCTCATAAGATCCTCAAGCTCTTGTTGTATGGGCTGGATGGGCAGACAGTGAAGCGGATCAAAAACTGGTGGAATGGCTAGGCTCAGAGGGTAGAAAGTAGTGGTAGAAAGTCTATTTGTAGTCCAATAATTAGTAGTGTATCCTAGGGGTCGATCCTGCATCCAGTCCTGTTTAACATCTTCATTAATGATCTAGATGATGAAGGAATTTTGCAGATGACACAGTAACAGGAGGAGTGTCTGATACATCAGACTGTAACATGCTGTTATTCAGAGGGACCTGGACAGGCTGGAGAAATGGTCTCATGAATTTCAACAAAGAAAAGTGCAAAGTCCTGCGCATTGGCAGGAACAGCGCTATGCTCCAATAACGGGGCAATAATGGGGCAATCATCTGGAAAGCAGTTTTTCAGAAGGGGATGTGCGGATCCTGGTGAACACCAAACTGAACATGAGCTAGCAATATGCCCTTGGTGCTAAGAAGGCTAACAGTGTTCTTGGCTGCATTAGTCAAAGTATCCCCATGTCAAGGAAAGTGATCCTTCCTTTCACCACTGGCGAGGCTATATCTAGAGTTCTGGGTCTAATTCTGGGCTCTCCAGTACAAGAGAGACATGGAGCTTCTGGAGAGCATCCAACTAAGGGGCATAGAAAAATATTAAGGGACTGGAGCATCTCTTCTATGAGGAAAGGTTGAGAAAACTGGGACTGTTCAGGCTGGAGAAGAGAAGGATCAGGAGGGATCTATTAATTTATATAAATCCCCTAATGGAGAGTAAAGAAAGGATGGAGCAAGATTCTTTTCAGTGGTGCCCAGTAACTGGAAAGAGGCAATGAGAACAAACTGAAAGACAAGAGGTTCCCTCTGAACATCAGGAAATAATTGTTTACTGTGAGAGTGACTGAGCCCTGACACAGGTTATACAAAGCTGTGGAATCTCCCTCCTTGGAGATCTTCAAAACCTTTCTGGACATTGTGCTTGGCAACCAGGCCTAGGTGACCCTGCTTGAGCAGGGCGGTTGGACTAGATGACTTCCAGAGGTCCCTTCCAACCTCAAGAATTTTGTGAAGAAAGGTGACCTTCAAACAATTTATCCTTTACACTTCTGGGTATTCAGGTTGGATAGTGATAATCAAGTGAAGTACAAAACAAAAACAAAACAATAACCTTACCAACAAAGAAACAAACAAACAAAAAAAGCCCACAAACAATTAATGTAGCAACATTTTTTTCTTTGTTTTAATTTGATGGCTCATTTTTGAAGTAAAAGGTGGTAGAGTTTATTTCTTTTTTCTTCTCCTCCCAACATGATCAGCACACCTGCTGTAAATTGTCAGCTGTGCTGCCCTAAAAACAACACAGGAGAATTGTGTCTGAAATTTCTCATCTCATTCCCTTTTGCTCTGTGTGAGTAGTAAATTTGCTATTGACCTATACCAGCACAAAATATTATGTTAGTTTAGCTGTGTTTGGCTTGTGAATTGGGTCAAGACAGCATTACGTCTCAACTCCATTTTCTCTCCTTTCCCTGTTGACTGCAGTGAGTTGAAGGCATCAGCTGTTTCAGTGCACCTTGTCCATGACGTATAAAGAATTCAGTTTCCCTAGCTGGGTTGCTCAAAGGCATATAATATAAAGGACAGCAAAAATATTAAGAACTGCATTGGAGCTGAAGAGACAGCATACACATTCACAACATTGATACACCAACATCTCGTTTTACTGCCACTGTCATATCAATATACCTTTCAATAAGGGAGAGTACAGAAAATATTAGCTACAATGAAGAAACAAAAGCAATAAAAGTGCAGGAGGGTTCTTCACTGCTGCCTGAAGATTAGAAAACATTTATTTTAGGAGCAACTGCAAATATATCATAATTCTGCCAGAGTTGGCTATGACAAGCAATTGGAATACATAGGAAATATTGGAACACAGGTTTTTGACATGTAAATAAAATGGATACCTTCAGGACTATCTGCCAACTTACCCATTCAAACTAATAATAATTCTTTACTACAGGAAAATATACTGTTAAATTAATTTTAATTTGGTAAATACATGTAATGTTTTATAAGAGTTTTCTTCATTTTGGGGAAAGAAGTTTTAAAATATCAAATCACTGAAGGACTGAAAAACAAAGAGTTAATGGATGAATTTTTGGAAACTATTCATATATCACGCAGAATTTTAAACGATCACTCAGTTACCAACTCACATTAGCTACATTTTCATCTTTTTCTTGAAGATGTCTGTGGTATACTCTGTAGAATTAATTTTAAATTTCACTCACTAAACTGAATATTAGCAGAAATTATACAATATTTTTAGGTATCTTTATAATATAACAGCTGACTCTACAGCTTACATAATGGGATATACTGTTGTGGCTGCCATTTTTCACTTTAAAAAAAAAAAAAAAAAGAATTCCATATCATTCATATCCATGCATCTAGTTGAACCAGCTAGATTTTGTAGGCTTGCCACATAGTTAAAATATGAGTGTTATCTATAGAATTATACAGAACAAAATCTTGGGACTGCTGTTCTGTGTAACTTCTCTTAGCCGGCTACTACAAGCATGCAGAGAAATATGCCAGATTCAGCCTATACATATATATAGGCTGGTATATATAAAAAAATATATATTTTTTTTTCCACAAGTATTTTACAATGAAACAGACCTTTCTGGGACAAGATCCTACAGTAACAATGACTATCTTTTTGTGTAGGAGCAAGCTCACATTTACGTAAAACAGAAGCAACTCAATTTAATAAGAGACATTAATAATTGCCAGAATTCCTGGGGATTTGTTTAAAAGCATCAGTTTGAGAAAGTTTTATCCAAGTATGTGCCATTCTTCCAGAAGGAATATTTATGATAACAGTTTTCATAGATTCAGAATTAGTACCAGGGATGATAATGATAATGATAATGATAATTTTACTATGGCCTAGAAACTTAATGCTAAATATATTTTGAAAAGACATACAGATAAAAGCTTGTGTATCATAGAACAATATACATTATAGAATAAGGCCATAAACGATGAAAAAAAAAAAAAAAAGTAACAGCTATACTTACAGTTACAATACATAGTTATAACAGAATGAATAAAAATTAAACCATTTTTCCTGTTGACAGTTACAGAAAAGCAGTGTATTCCAACAGTGCACAATATTCAGTTATCAACAAACTATCTGTATTTGACTGTAAAAGTATGTGTAATCAATTCCAATAGTTTTGTCTAGGTTAATTCCCAGAAGTCAAGTCATAAGAGAGATTTTGGTCCTGAAGCACATGTAGGCTCCTTGAAAATGTCCCATTCTGACACCTCATTTACAGTAAGGAGCAACCTATTAGCTAGTTGTTATTTTATTTTTATTTTTTTAATAAGTGGACACTACTTTTTAGGATAAGATTTTGGTTAGCAGGTACATGTCAGTTTAGTAAGGTCTGTATTCTGAGTCAGCTACGTGTCACTGTTTTGATTGCAAAAATTTTCTGAAGGAGAGGGAAAAAAAACATCACAAACTGCCAATGGAATGGCAAGACTGCCTTACTCATTCTTCAGCGCTAGCCTGCAAGACTAGTCTTAACCCCATTTCTCCCTGCACTTTTCGTTTTCAGTGACAGTGATAGATGCAGTGTTGTTTCTCACACATTTACCAGCTGATCTATATGCTCTGCTAGCAGTTCATCTGGGTCACCAAAGAAGTGAAGATGCTAAGGTAAAGGTCCAGCAACATAGCACGCACATTTTTCTTACTGTTACACCATACATTGTTACATTGTTACACTGCAAAGTGTAGAAATATTTGAACTTTTCCAGCACTCTCATCATCTTCAACTGTATATTTCTTTTACTCTTACCAAACATCAAAAACTGGTTTAAACAGAAATGTCAACACTTCTTTGTATTTTTTTTCCACCTTTATACAATTTGCATGATAGGCTAATAACTACTTTATTTCTCTTGTTCCCCTGAGCCTAGTACAAACTGCAAGTTGCAAGTAACTGAAAAATGTACACATTTCTTCCACTTTTATGTTTGTTTTTTTGTTTTTAGTCTTATTTTGTTAGCTGCTGTTCTGCTTTCTACATCACTGCCAGCATATTTGTTTTTATTCTGTTCAGCTTCTTTATTCTATTTTTTGTTTTTGTTCTTAGTAAAACAAACAAACAAAAAAAATCCTGTTATTACAGAACACGATAAAACAAGTATAAAAGGTTCCTAGTGAAACAAAATCATAAGGCAGATCAAGAGAATTCTCCTTTACCTCACTGAAATTCATAATCTGCCCAGTGGCAAGACAGCTCATATTCTTATAGGCTAGGGATTCCTCCTTCTTGGTATACCAGCCATTGGATAAGATATCTAATATTTTCTAATCTACTATATTAATCTAAGAAAAACTTATACTTGCAGACACCTGCTTCTTTGGCACATGCATGAAAATTTGACTAACAAAATTTGTTGGAGACTGTCCATTGAATTGCAACTTCCTTGTTTATCCTTTAACTTTTTATGAAGTTACGTAAGCTTCACTGAGTATTACTGAGTATGAGAAAAACTAGAGATCAAAAGGCAGCATACTACCTAAAAGATATTGTTTTTTTTTTTTTTAAATACCTATAAAAGAATTACTAAAATATTCCAAGCAACTATAGATTTAGGAAAATCAGAAAGGTTCTTGACATCGGCAGAAAAGTTTAGGCTGAGCAGTGCAGATAGAAAGTATGTCATTCTACAGGGAAATGATTTGCTATCAAAGTTTCCAACATTTATAACCTAAAACATATCCACTTGAATCATTGTAATGTCTTCAAGTGAAGCTTTAATACATTTCAAATATAATCAACACTTAATGTGTAAGAACAATTCTCAACACTTGAGAAGTGTTGAACTGATGGTCTGAAATGTTCCCCAAAATAGTTATAAAATATTTTGCCAGACTACTTATTCTGTGTTTTCTCCTCCTCCTCTTCTATGTCATTTTTAAAAACAGGAGCACAAGTGTCAAGTTGCCATTTGGACACTGATCAACAAAGAGTACACTGTGTAAATGGGTAGATAACTGAAATTGCAGCTCTAAAAACTGTCAGGTTCTGTAGTCTGGGGATATGAATTATGAACAAAAACATAGCAGCACTGAGATAACTGAAAGATACCTATTTTCAACACTTTTAAAGCAAAAAGTGTCTTTCAAAATGTCCAAGCCTTCCTGTCTTTTTTCCTTTGATCTTGGTTGTTGTAGGCTGTTTCAACTGTCATTCAATGGCTCTGTGGTTCAGCAACTGAACTGAGCGAAGAGGTGGGTGCTAATAGCTACCACTACAGGAAGAGGGCTCAATACCTGAAACCAAAGCTCTGGGAAGGAACCTTTTCTATAATCGTTCAGTACCTCTTGGTCCAAGAAGATGAACCAACTTTGCTTTTAGGATTGCTTTTCTGGGAACTTCCTTCTACGTTAAAGTAGCATGACAGCATCCACTGGCAAATGGATAAGAGGGAGAATTACTAAACAACTTACAGTGACAAAATGTGAAGAGGAAACTATTACGATGTTGTGTAAGTTGTGCAGAAGAGCACATGATGACTTCAAGAAGATATCAGTTTACTAGGTTTTGATCATTTAAAACAAGTAAACTTTTTATGCTAAGCCAAAGCTGGGCAGTGGGCTTTATGATCATGTGTATGATTATACAGTAGACCATATGAAATATTATTCTGTACTAGTAATCAGAAGTTAGAGATTTCTTTTGAAAAATGGAAACACTATACATTAAAGGAATTCATCTGAGAACCTTAATCTTATGGTAAATTAAAATAATGGATTTTCTGTGCTCACAGGATTTCTCATTTATATGAGAAATGGTTTATCTGTGCAGTAATTAAATATAATGTCAACTTTCATGAATAGATTGCCAAAATGAAATTCAGCATTTCCTGAATATGATAACCTCAGCTGTCTGAGATTATACAGACATTTATGTTCTTTTTTGTTGTTGTTGTTGGTTTTTTTTTTTTTTTTTTTTTTTTCTCCCAAGGGAAGGAAAAAAATAAAAGAATAGGTAAGACAGATTTTACTTTCTCTCTCTCACTTTTAAATGCAGCAACTTGTATTCCCTCTAGACTTAAATTGTATAACAGATTAGCAATTCTCAGAATATTCATTAGTAAACAGCTACATCCAAGAGAAGCATCAAAGTCATTACCTCATCCAATGTATCAAGAAACAAAACCATTATGTTTTGTTTTCTCATAAGTCTTGTTAACATTACAATAGATAAGAATAACTTCATTTAATATTCCAGGTTCAGTATGAGTACCTTAGTTCTTGTTTAGCAGATGGGCATCACAGAATCACAGAATTTCTAGGTTGGAAGAGACCTCAAGATCATTGAGTCCAACCTCTGACTTAACGCTAGCAGTCCCCACTAAACCATATCCCTAAGCTCTACATCTAAAAGTCTTTTAAAGACCTCCAGGGATGGTGACTCCACCACTTCCCTGGGCAGCCCGTTCCAGTGCCTGACAACCCTTTCAGTGAAGAAGTTCTTCCTAACATCTAACCTAAAACTCCCCTGGCTCAACTTAAGCCCATTCCCCCTTGTCCTGTCACCAGGCACGTGGGAGAACAGGCCAACCCCCACCTCGCTACAGCCTCCCTTGAGGTACCTATAGAGAGCGATAAGGTCACCCCTGAGCCTCCTCTTCTCCAGGCTGAACAAGCCCAGCTCCCTCAGCCGCTCCTCATAGGACTTGTTCTCCAGGCCCCTCACCAGCTTTGTCGCCCTTCTCTGCACCCGCTCAAGCACCTCCATGTCTTTCTTGTAGCAAGGGGCCCAAAACTGAACACAGTACTCGAGGTGCGGCCTCACCAGAGCTGAGTACAGGGGGACGATCACCTCCCTAGCCCTGCTGGTCACACCGTTCCTGATACAAGCCAGGATGCCGTTGGCCTTCTTGGCCACCTGAGCACACTGCTGGCTCATATTCAGCCGACTATCCACCATCACTCCCAGGTCCTTCTCTGTCTGGCAGCTCTCCAACCATTCCTCTCCCAGCCTGTAGCTCTGCTTGGGGTTATTGTGCCCCAGGTGCAGGACCCGGCACTTGGCCTTGTTAAACTTCATGCAGTTGACCTCAGCCCATCGGTGCAGCCTATCCAGATCCTCCTGCAGAGCTTTCCTACCCTCAAGCAGATCGACACACGCACCTAACTTGGTGTCATCTGCGAACTTACTGAGGGTGCACTCGATGCCCTCGTCCAGATCATCGATGAAGATATTAAAGAGGACCGGCCCCAGCACCGAGCCCTGGGGAACGCCACTAGTGACTGGCCTCCAACTGGACTTGACTCCATTCACCACGACTCTTTGGGCCCGGCTATCCAGCCAGTTTCTAACCCAACGAAGCGTGCGGCAGTCCAAACCAAGAGCAGCCAGTTTCTTGAGGAGAATGCTGTGGGAGACGGTGTCAAAAGCCTTGCTGAAGTCAAGGTAGACCACATCCACAGCCTTGCCCTCATCCACCCAGCGCGTCACTCTGTCATAGAAGGAGATCAGGTTCGTCAGGCATGACCTGCCTTTCATAAACCCATGCTGACTGGGCCTGATCGCCTGCTTCCCCTGCAAGTGCTGCATGATGACTCTCAGGAGGATCTGCTTCATGAGCTTTCCTGGCACTGAGGTCAAACTGACAGGCCTGTAGTTTCCCGGGTCTGCCCTCCGGCCCTTCTTGTAGATGGGCGTCACGTTTGCTAGCCGCCAGTCGATTGGGACCTCCCCCGATCGCCAGGACTGCTGATAAATGATGGATAGTGGCTTGGCCAGCTCCTCTGCCAGTTCTCTCAGTACCCTTGGGTGGATCCCATCCGGCCCCGTCGACTTGTGCACATCTAAGTGCCGTAGCAGGTCACCAAACAGTTCTTCATGGATAATGAGGGCCACATCCTGCTCCCCATCCCCTTCCACCAGCTCAGGGTACCGAGTATCCAGAGAACATCCGGTATTGCCGCTAAAGACTGAGGCAAAGAAGGCATTGAGCACCTCCGCCTTTTCCTCATCTCTTGTAACTAAGTTTCCCCCCGCATCCAGTAAAGGATGGAGATTCTCCTTAGTCCTCCTTTTTGTGTTGATGTATTTATAGAAACGTTTTTTGTTATCTTTAACGGCAGTAGCCAGATTGAGCTCCAGATGAGCTTTGGCCTTCCTAATTTTGTCCCTGCACAGCCTCGCTACTTCTTTAAAGTCCTCCTTAGTGGCCTGCCCACTTTTCCAAAGCTTATAAACCCTCTTTTTCCTCCTAAGATCAAGCCACAATTCTCTGTTGAGCCAGGCCGGTCTTCTTCCCCGCCAGCTCGTCTTTGGGCACGTGGGGACAGACCGTTCCTGCGCCATTAAGACTTCCCTCTTGAAGAGCGCCCAGCCTTCCTGGACCCCTCTGCCCTTCAGAACCGCCTCCCAAGGGACTCCACCAACCAGTGTCCTGAGCAGCTCAAAGTCAGCCCTCCGAAAGTCCAATACAGCGGTTTTACTGGTCCCCTTCCTGGCCCCGCCAAGAATAGTGAACTCCACCATTGCGTGGTCACTCTGCCCGAGACAGCTCCCGACGATCACGTCCTCCACCAGTCCTTCTCTGTTTGTGAAGAGAAGGTCTAGCGGGGCACCTCCCCTGGTAGGTTCACTAACCAGCTGCGTCAGGAAGCTATCTTCCACGCTCTCCAGAAACCTCCTAGACTGCTTTCTCAGGGCTGTGTTGTGCTTCCAGGATATGTCAGGGAAGTTGAAGTCCCCCACGAGTACAAGAGCTGATGATTTTGCAACCTCTGTCAGCTGCCTGTAGAATTCCTCATCCGTCTCCTCATCCTGGTTCGGCAAAGCCTACAGCACCCGGTATTCCCAGGAGGTCTCCCATCCAAGTACTAACCGGGCCCGACCCTGCTTAGCTTCCGAGATCAGACGAGATCGGGCGTTGCCAGGGTGGTATGGCCGTAGGCATGTTAGCATCCTAACAACTTTTCTTCTCTGAAAAACATCCTGAAAGCTCCTTTGATTTAGTCAAGATGCTAAAGCTACTATGACACACTCAATGAAAGAAAGTATATTCACACGTCCAGATACATTCATTCATGCATCAGTAGACATCTATGAAAATAAGAGATACTACTGATTCAATAGTAGCATAAAATCCATGGATAGAGCTGAGAAAGAGGGCCTCAACTTTAACACATTTTTGTTTAAACTAGGGAATGCTATTTTCTCTGATTAGGACTTACATTGAGGCCAGATTCTCACTGATCCTTTTAATGAGGAGGTTAAAACCAAAGAAAAATCCTATAAGGGACCTTTCAGACTCTCTGAAACTGCATTCTTTCCATAAGTTCCCAGAAAATGCAAGTTCCCATGTTTGAAGAGATCTCTGATTATCCTCATTGTGAAATCTCACAGCTGTATATGGAGCAAGCAATTGAGAATTGTCAGATCCTTACTGAAGCACAAGGTAAAATTAGTTAATTAGAATAGTACTGTTTAACTACATCTTCTGTCTCGGAAAAATAGCTACAGTAGAAGTACAGTGGTGCCCATCTGGGGACATAAGACTCTATCTTGTTTCCGTATTTTCTCTATAAGCATTAAAGATCTGGTGATTTTAGCAAACAATATTTGTTTATTAGTACCTTTTCAGTAGCCTAAATTTTGCTTCTCAGTGTGATAGAGAAGTGCTTCAAAATAAAAGTCAAGGAATCCCTAAACATGAGCAAAAATGCACTTTCTCGCAACTCAATTTTACATTTTTAGGGTTTGAATTTTAAACTTCCCCTGTTAAAAACAAACAAACAAAAAATAGATTTTTACTTAATGAAACAATATATACAAAACCTGCAATTTTTGGAATCTTAATATTATAAATATTATATTGGCAAGGTAATGTAAAGTATAAAAATAGTCCTTCAGAATTTCTCCTTGACTATTCAAATCTTGAGGAAAAAGCATTTCTAGCAGACATGATTTTTCTCTAGAATTCAGAATTGTTAACTTTCCCTGCCAGTACTTATTTGAACTTATAGATCATATAAGATTAAGGATTACTTTAATGTTGATTTAGCATGTCTTATTCAGAAGACTGCTATAATAACACTGTGTTGTTAAGTAGTAGATAAGATGCATGTCTGTAAATATTTCACAGATAATCAATATACACAGGAGACATATTCTTATATGAAATGTCAGGAGCCTTTTGCCTTTAAAGGAAGTCAAATACAGAGACATTTTGGGAATCACAGATGTAGAGGTTACCCAAGAGTTTCCAAAGCATGAAGCATAATATAAATGAATATCTAACCAATTTTTGTACAAAGCAGTATAAGCATGCAATGTGAGTCTGAGTCCCATTTCATCGATTCATCATTTTCTTCCAAATTTCCAGACATTAGGATTCTCTGGAGTTCTTTAAAGTCAAGAAACTTATGACCAGTCATATTAGGCAGTAAACGGTGTAAAGGCCACAATCAATAATGACTGAGTTACTAGGACAGTTAGCATTAATAGGAGTATGATTTTGGGAGCCTTTTTATTATTATTATTATTTTTAATTTTTACATTTTTTTGAGTTTTACAAGGAACCATTTCTGGCTAGATGCAAAACCTTCACTGAAATCTTAAGGAAAGATAAAGCAGCTTTTGCAATGTGTGTTTTATTTCTATTGCCTCTCTGATTTGACTTTCTCTCTGTATTTTCAATCACTAAATGTTAAAGAAATTTGAAAAAATCTAAAAATTCAAAATTCAAAAAAGAAATTAGGAAAAAAATGCACACAAAGAAACCTGATAACCTTGTGAGGCTTTCTTGTTTCACCAAAACACTTAAAAATGCAACACTAATATTCTATAAATGATATTTCTCAAGACAAACAAAATAAAAGGAGCAGTGATGGTTTACAATAAAAAGCACTTTTATTCTTTTATGAACAGTTGCAATATTATTCTTTTTTCTGCTTATTTTAATCTTAGTTTTAAAGGGATATAATATCTTTACAATTGTTTTTTTCCTGTAGTGGAGAATGGCAACATTTATTATAGCTATACATTTTGCACCGGATACTATTGTTTCAGAAAGGCTGCTTGATGTTTGTAACAAAACTAGAAATACTTTGCATGCATTTAACAGCCATCTGGTTCAATATTCGGGTAATCACAATGACATCAGAACACAAGCAGGGTAACACAACCCAGAATGTGGAGAGAGAGGTATCTGGGATGCTGGTTTTGAACAGAAGCACTGTGAAAGGATGAACAGTGCCACTAACTATCAAGATTTCCTAGGGACACAAGTCATAAACCTGCCTCACCAGGACAGCATTCAGCTGCTTCCACATCAGTGACTGTTTTAAACCTCAGGATTGAGTAGGAAGAGGTCAGTGGGCTGATCATTGGCTTCACCCTTGCTTTCTTCCTTTGGAGTGAGGCAGATCCAGTGTTGCCATGTTAATATCTTTCAAAAATCTGTATCTTAGTTTCCATATCTTTCTTCTTTATCTGTCATTATTGTTTGCCTTGGAAATACGGAGCATGGATGTTTCTACAGATAATAAGACTCTTGGTCACTGCCTGGTCACTGCTTTAAAATAAATACATAAATAAATAAAATTTTTGTGGTGACAGGATCCATGCAAATTCACCCGTCCTTCTATTTGACCAGCATAAACTCAGATAAGTAGAAAGTTCCTTGAAAAAGTCTAATAAATATCTGCTTGTTTCAAGTCAGAAATCTATATTAACAAACATACATTAAGAGCACCCATTATTTCTGTGTGAATTCAGATGAATGATTTTAAGGAAAGTGGAAGCACCTTAGAATCACAATGTTTTTGCTGAGACAGTTCCACAATGATGGGAAGCTAAGATGTACCATGGTGCTCTCTCACTCTGCCTCCTCATCAGAGCAGGAGGAGATAATACGATGAAAAGAAAGCTCTAGGGTTGAGATAAGGATAGAGAGATCACTCTCTAATTACTATCATGGAAAGTACACTCAGCCTTGGGAGATTAATATAGTTTGTCACCTATTGCTAACAGACTAGTGAAGTGAGAACTAAAAGCAAACTAAAAATTACTTCCACCCCTGCCATCTGCCCTCTTCTACTTCCTCTCCTCAAGCAGTTCAATCAGTCATAACACTTTGTAATCTACTGCTTCTCCATCGTCACTCTCTTTGTCTCTTCCAGAGTGGGGTCTCTCCATCGGGATGCAGTCCTTCCCAAATTGATCCTACATGGGCTTCCCACAGACTGCATTTCTTCAAGAACTGCTCCAGTATGGGTGTGTACCACTGGATCCATCCTTCAGGAACTGATCCTGCATGGGTCCCTCACCAGCAACAGCTCCTGCCAGACTCTTGCTCCACTGTGGGCTCCATTTCACAGGTTGCAGCTCCAGCCTGGAGTCTGCTCCTGCTGGGGCTCACTATGTGTTGCAACCTCCTTCAGACCAGATCCACCTGCTCTGCTGTGGTACCCCATAGGCTGCAGGAGACAGCCTGCTCCATCATGGGCTCCTCTACAGGCTGCAGCATGGAGATCTGTTCCACCATGGTACCCACAGGCCACAGGTGAACTTCTGCTCTTGTGCTTGGAGCACCTCCTGCCCTCCTGAACTGATCTTGGAGTCTGCAAGTCTCTTTCGTTCACATATTCTCACTCCTCTCTCCTGGCTGCTGTTGCACTGCATTTTTTATCCTGTCTACAAATGTTACAGAGGGGCAACCAGCATCACTTGTTGGCTTAGACTTAGCCAGCAGCAGACCTGTTTTGGAGCCTGGTTCTGGAACTGGCTCTTAACAGATATGGAGCAGCTTCTGGACTCTTCTTAGAGGCCACCCTTGCAGCCCACTACCAAAACCTTGCTACGCAAACCCATTGCAACTTAATGATTGATAGTGGTTAACTAAACTTTGCTTGTGTGTAGTTTTAATGAATGTCAGTCCTGTAGAATGTTGTTTTAATGTTGGAATCTGGTTTCATTTGTCTGTCTTTTAAACATTCCCATCACAACATTTCCTGATTCCTTAATGTGTGTATACATATAAATAAATATATATATACACACATATTCAGTTGCAACACATACCACCTAATTAAGTCCAGAAAACACTCCATGCTTCTGTTACAGTGCTATGTTATTCTCTCAAAAACCTTCCAGTACAGTCATATCAGTCATATTAATGTACTTTTTTTTTTTTTTTTTTTCCCGCTGAGATATTTTTTTCTGACTTGTGCATGAATATTTATGCAGAATTAGATGAAATATGGATTTCTTCCTTCTACCCATACATGGTCAAATATGGCTGTCCAAGGAGACCTGGTTACACTAATGAAAATTCAGTGAAAATGACTTGACATTTAGGCATTTTATGTTGACATCAAATTTTAAATTGGATAAAATAGCCATGTTTTAAGGTTTTACAGATTAAAAATGAATCTTAAAAAAAAAAAAAAGGTATATTTTTTGTTTCTTCTCTCTCCTCAGCAGATCACTCATTTCTAAGTATTTAAGTGATAAGACATCTTATTCAATCATTTAGCACCCTTATTTCTAAATCCACTCATTTGATACAGACCAGTGGCGACACACGTGGATGCTTTAGTAGGATGTATAAAGGATGTATAATTAAGTTTTAGAATGTAATAAATCAGACAGACCACTGAATATATTTGCTGAAGGATTTGTCATCAATAACTAATAAAACATTAGTCTTATTAATGTGAATATTAACATTTGCATCTATTGCATAGAACTGATACTTAGAATAAAATATTAAAAATAAATAAACAAATCAGGAGAGGATGTACCTTGTCACCAGCAGATGAATAGATAATAATAAATGAAAGGAGTGGAAAAAATAAGGAGACATTAAATTCTTTCAAACCTATTTGGGGGAGGGGGGAAGTGCAAATATGTAGTAAACAGCATAACAGTGATTGAAGGCTTTAGATATAACATGTTAGCCTAGTCTGTTAGATCTCTGGCATGTACTGCCTAAGGACTGCCTCTCCCACCATCCACTCCAGCCCACAGGTAGGTCACTGTCAATAACACAATTGCTACTGACTCACTAGGCATAACGAAGCCAGGCTGCTCATCTGCAGGGTTCTGTTTACTACTTCCTGACCTGAGCAATGGATTTGTCACTCAGGTTTCTTTAAGATGCCATGGTAGATCTAGAGCTTATGCTGTCCATGACCAAAGGGGTAGAGCTGGGTCTATCCAACAGAGTGAAGAATTAAAAAAGAAAAAAGAATTAAAGCTAGTTTCATAAAGTGGGTTTTTATTCAGTTCCTTGTACACAGTAATAAATAATGTGCTATTGAATATTCATACACCAAGCAAACAGTCATGTTCCTGTCTTCAGCATTATTATGTCATTTTATTCTATATATCTTTATGTTAGAGTGAGATTTACTTATTTTTCAGTCTTTATATCTTACTCCTTATTCATATACAGTTAATGTGTAAATCTTCTCTAGTCCTTAAGGACTACAGAAACCAGTGTTTTTTGGTCTATTATGTAACATTATGATCTGTAACACTCCACATAAAACTCTACTCTTTAATAGTAACAACCAACAATATTCAGAATGCTATACATTCTTAGCTTTACTTGGATTTCTGTTGGGAAACAGGCCAAGTCACAAAACTTTTAGTGTTCCCTTCTGTTGGCAACTGAATTTTAAAAAACAAACAAACAAACAAACAAACAAACAAAAAAAACAAACCTACAATAAGAATAAGTTTTAACTTACTTTTTGATTAACAACACAACTTTAATTACAAACTCCTGAGTTAAAACAACAGAGAAACACTGAAAGTAGTAAAAATCAAGAATGATTGTAATTTGGGAACATGATACAGTTGTGAAAGGGACCAATAAAATCACAGTGTTATAATAATTATTTCTAGTAGAGACAGGGAAGCATTAGTATAACCATTGGAGGTCTCAGAAAGATTTATCTGGAATATTGAGTGCAATTCAGGATACGCATGTTCATCAAGGACATGTTATAGCAGTAACTGGAAGTATGAAAATGGTATGTAAGTGAAGACTAGAAAAAGACTCATTTCGCTTGGAGAAAACAAGAGTAAAGGGAATAATTGCTGTACAGAAATACCCCAAGAAAATATATGAACATGGAAGAGGTGAGAGAATTTTATGTATGAAAAGTGCAAAATAGACACTAGGACTGAATGAATCCACAACTGTTCATAAGGAATGACAGGCCTGACAACAATTCTACCCATTAGAGCAACAAAATTAAGGAATATTTACAGGAAGACAGGAGTAGGAAATGCACAGAAAGCTGAAGTGCTTTTAGGAACTTGCTTCATTTGAGAAATGGAATATAAGACTCATTGCCTGGAAACTAGAATCTAAAGATGCTTTCCACTTCATATGTTCTTTTAATCCCTACTCTGAACTGTCAGGAAGATAAAGTGGAATAATAATAGTCTTAAACTCTCTTCTGTAGATGATATACAAAGGTCCACAGAGACCGAATAAGTTAACATAATAGAGGAAGTAAAATTGTTTTGACCAGAAGACTGTATTTTAAACATTTGGTTAATATTTAATGACTGGGAACCTCCCTGCATAAAGATCTTTAAATCTAAATATCTGATACCTGAGTAGTTGCAGTGGAAGCTACAAAATACTTTACAAAAATTATAGAACAGTTTCACAGCCAAGCCTTGCAAATCAGGAGTGGGAAAATTCAATCATTTTTTTTCACTTAGCAGCACAATACAATGTTGTTTTCAACAGTTTTCCTTAAAGGAAAAAAGAAACAGAAATCAGAATCTGAATTATTTTGAAAATTGTTCTTATTGTTGTTTGTCATACAGTGATGCCAAAGTACCATAAATTAGCATTAATCTACATTTACTATTTTAAGAGAATTATAAAAATCTTAAAATATTCCAGTTCTTTATGGGAGATTCCAAAAGACTCGCTCTAGTCTTAAACTGGATACACCTATTGAATTAATTATATTTATTCCCAGGATCCAAAATACATTTTCTTTTTAAGACTACTAAGAGTCTTAAGACTACCAAGAGCTTTTTCCACTTGTTTCTATGACATTCTTCCTATTGTTGCAAATCAACCTTTAGTGAAATTCTTTTAAATTCCATCTAAACAAAACTGCACTTAAGTGGTTTGTCAGCAATTCTCTATAAATTTTTAATTAGTAGAGAACAAAGCATTCATTTGACACATAATTTATTTCCATCATTAATGGACAGATGAGTTGCTACGCCTATATATTATCATAGAAAATGAAAATTCTATACAGCACTTACTATAAAGACTGTAATTTTGCTGACTTCTTTTGCAAGTAGAGGTAACGATCAAAATTATCCGTTTTCAGTTCAAGGCCTTATACAAAAGAGGAGGTAAAAGAAAATCTACTTGCCAAGATATAAAGCTAGCAAGAGCTTAAGGGGCAAGCCAAATTGTGTGGTGGAGGCATGTTTCCAATAAAGGGATCTATCACAAGAATGAAGGAGTACTAAAGGCAGATTTAAATAATTATTTTGATCTTTTCCAACACAGTCTTGAATTTGGCAGTGACTGTCATAAGTTTCCTATTGCTGCTGAATTTTTAAATAAACCTGGGATACCTTTTAAGTACGTTCCACTTCAAGCAAATTAATATAGAATAATAGAATCATAGAATATACTGAGTTGAAAAAGACCCACAAGTATCCTTGAGTCTAAATCCTGGCTTCACACAGGATCAATCAAAAATCAAACCATATATATGAGTGTTGTATCAATGCCTCTTGAACTCTGTAAGGTTCAATGCCATGACCGGGGGACTTGCCTGGGGAGCCTGTTCCAGTATTCAATCACCCTCTCAGGGAAGAACCTTTTCCTGTTATCCAACCTGAAGCTCCCCAACACAGCATCATGACATTTCCTAGGGTCCTGTCACTGTCACCAGAGAAAGGAAATAAACACCTGTCCCTCTTCTCTGCTTGTAAGGAAGTTACAATGGCCTCCATGAGGCCTCTCCTCAGTCTCCTCTTTAAGATGAACAATCTTAATAATCTCTTGAGTTCAGCTGCTTCTCACATCTTGCCCTCTAGACCCTTCACCATCTTCATAGTCCTTCTTTAGACACTCTTTAATAGTTTTATGTCCTTCTTATCTTCTGGCACTCAAAACTTCACACAGTACTTGAGGTGAGGTCACAGCAGCACAGAGCAGAGCAGGAAAATCACTACCCTCAGCTCGGTAACCATGCTGTTCCTGATGAACCCCAGGGTACGGCTGGCCATTATGACTGCCAGGGTACACTGTTAATTCATATTCAACTTGCCCTTGACCAGAACACCCAGATCCCTTTCTATGGGGCTGCTCTCCACCATTTCATCCCTAAGTCTGTATATATATCCAGGATTGCCCATTCCCTGACACTTTTGTTAAACTTCATATTGTTGGCAATTGCTCAGCCTTCTAATTTGTCAAGATCTCTCTGCAAGGCTTCTTTACGCTTGACAGAGTCAAGAGATCTTTACAATATAGTGTAATCTGCAAACTTACTTAGTATACATTTGAGTCCTTCAACCAAGTTATTTATGAAAATATTAAAGAAAACTGGCCCTAAAATGGAGTCCTGGGGAACCCCGCTAGTGACTGGCTGTCAGCCTGATGTAACCCATTTTACTAATCCCTTTGAACCCAATCCATCAGCCAATTATTCAGCTAGCGTATCTAGATGTAAGCTGGATACTTTGTCTAGAAGTATAATGTAAGAAGTGGTATCAAAAAGCTTTACTGAAATCCAAAAAGATTACATCAACTGGATTCCCATGGTCAACTAGATGGGTGACCTTGTCATAAAAGGAAATTAATTTCATTAAACAGAACCTTCTTTTTACAAACTTATGTTGGCTGTGACCAATGACCATATTGTCCTTCAAGTGTTTTTCAGCAACTCCCAGAATAATTTTCTCCATAGTTTTATCATAATATATGAGGATTTTACTACATACACTATTTGAGAGATAAAGTCAGATGACCAACATTGTTCTTCCTGGCTTTAAAGGGATGTACCCAATCCCTTGCCTGAAAATCATCCAGAGAATGACATCTTTCTCTTGAGAGAAAGATCTACCATCTACCACCTACCTTTTAGAGACACGTTATGCCATCTCTTGTTTTTATTTTTCTAAATTAGTTAGTTCTTAATTCCTGACAGTTTCTCCTTTGGATTGAAAATACTTCTATTGCCAATATTTTGACCTTTTGCTAATTGCTCCAGTGATTAAGAGACCATAGCACAGTATTGTCAGTAAAGTAGTACTTTCAGGATATGGAATTATGTAGTTTTCTTGGTGTTCTTCATTGCCTCTGCACGCACCCTAACAATCTGTACGGATCACATAGTAATGACACTGCAAAGACCACTTGCAATGGTGACTTTGCAGGACCTTTTGTAGTGCTGTATCTGATTAGCTTCAACCTTTCAATCTGTAAACACATCACATATCTGAGAGGTGACCTGCTATGAACTAGAAATCCTGAGGAAAACTTTGGTGTTGAGAACATCAATGTGTACTGGGGAATGTAGGTTTTAAATGGCAGCTGAGGTAGGTCATGCTTATTTTAACTGCTTGAAGCCCAAATTTTCTTACCAAAGTCTGGGTATTGATCAACAGAAAATATCACTGGCATGGTTAAATTCCATGCATGTATTTGTTACATGAAATCAACTAAGTATGTCAATTTTGTAGGACTACAGACAAAAAAAAAAAAAAAAAAAAAAAAAAAAAAGATTCATAGAATAAGTCTGCTTTTTGGAAATGTACATAGGAAATGAGTTTGAGGAGCTGTTGCTAGTTTATTGGTACCTTTTATAGACATCGCTAGATTCATTGCTACAGTTTCCACAGTGAGTGTTCTTAAGATCTTGATCCAGTGATAAAATGAAGTCCATGTGGAAGTGTTTACTATCTTTAACAGAATTCAACTGAATCAGTAAAATTTAAACTTAAAAAAGATTATCTTTGAAAATGACCTAAGATCCCACAATGACTAATTTATTATGACAATACTGCTGTAATCATAACTAATATATATATATATGTCCTTCAGCACAAATATCTGAAATCATTACCTTTTTTTTTTTTTTTTGGGGGGGGGGGGATGGGGGAAGAGGTATTCACAAACAAGTATTGTCTAAAAATATTAGACCTGAATTATTATTAAAGTCTGACTGTTTTAGTGTTGTTCTCAGCTTTATTTCAGCCATTTCTCTACATCATTTTAACTCTGAGCAATTTTGCATTGTTTCAAATCAAGTTTCTAGCTAGCATATATATAGAGAGTCATAGAATGGTTTGGGCTGAAAGGGACCTTAAAGATCATCTAATAATGTTAACATGATGTTAACAAACTTTAAATAAAAAGACTGCTTTAGAAGAGAACCTAATGATGAACAGGTTAGTAACATGACATAGGTATAATTT
This sequence comes from Aythya ferina, assembly GCF_964211825.1. Lineage (NCBI taxonomy): Eukaryota > Metazoa > Chordata > Aves > Anseriformes > Anatidae > Aythya > Aythya ferina. The sequence goes on along the minus strand of NC_140297.1, from coordinate 73,555,880 downwards.
TTGAAGTCAATTTATGAACAAAAAATTACTAGAAAATCTTCAGCCAGTTGTTGACCTATCATATACAATTGAAGAGAAGCTACCAGGAATGAGAGGTGAATCCATCCAGAGCAATCTGTATAGTAGAGAAGAGAGACAAATGGAGGTAATATTAGACCTAAATACTCTAAATGACTAAATACTTCGACAGCTCATAACTCTTTAATAATGTTAAGCTGAGCAATAAAAACTGGGGAAAAGAAGAAGAGGCGACATTGGGAGTGATGGCATTTGTCTTCCCAAGAAACTGTTAATACATGTTGAGCCCTGCTTTCCAAGAAAGTGGCTGAACACCTGTCTGCTAATGGGAAGTAGTGAATGAGTGCCTTGTTTTATTTACCTTATGTGTGCAGCTTTTACTTTACCTTACAAACTGTCTTTATTTCAACCCGTGAGTTCTCACAAGTCTACCTTTCCAGTTCTGTCCCCCATCACAAGAGGGTGAAAATGGTTGTGTGGGTCTTTGCTGTCTACCAGGGTTAACCTACAACAAGTCCGTACTTAATATTTATGGTTGAGGTGTACTACATTATAAATGAATGAAGATTTCACAGTCTTATCTTATCTTGAATATGAACTTTGGACATTTCTTGTGAGATGCAGTCTTTCTATATCATTGTAAAAAATGGTAAGATTGCAAGAGGAAATAACATTTCCTACCATGCCACTCAAACTTGTCAGTACCAAATATTTCAATGCAACTACTTCATGTAAATGGGCAGAGAACACACTTAAAACATCAAATGCACAGCAAAGAGCACTGCAGTTAAGGAGAAAACAACAACAACAAGCAAACAAACAGCATCACTTATGACTAAAGCTGATTTTTTTTTTTTTTTTAAAAAAAAGGCTTACATACCTAAAATATATTTTTTTTCCACAGGTTTTATTTTTTTGTATGCTTTTATTTTATTTCAACTTTATGTTAGTCTTCTTGCCTGATTCCTTTTAATTTCACTTTCAAATACAGAACATCACTTAAGGAAATTAGTGGAGACATTTGTCACCAATATTCCTTCTTAAAGGTATTTTTATCCTTTCTTCTTCAAAAATTTTCCACATTTGGGGAAAAGAAATAAAAAAAAATAATAATTAAAAAGAAAAAAAAAAAACAGTAAAAGGAAGCACAGATCACTTCTCTGTTTGAAAACTTTTTATTTCTCCAATATATGATGTTACACAACCTTCAAGATATCCTTCCTGATAACTAACAGCATGACTAAGTTTAATAATTTCATTAGTAGATTTACATGCAGTATACATTCCTAGTAGTTGACATGATTACAAAATGTTTAGCATATGAATTCTGATATGTGAAATAAATCTCTTATTTTCCCTCTCTATATAGAATCTTAATGTTCTCCCTTAAATAAAAAGGACTAATGACACTATGTGATTGTGGAGAGATTAAAGGTACATATTGTTGACAAAGCCTTACTGGGTGCTTACATAAACCCAGTACAAAATGTCAAAGGCCTTCAAAAGTCTCCTCTATTTCTAGGCAGGCTCACGTATTTTCTAGTTGCCATAGTAGGCTAATGGTGCTACACAGTTCATAGGAAGAGTAAATGACCTCAGTATAAAATTTGCTGTCTAAGAGAAGAATGAGTTGCAGAAAAACAAAACAAATTTGGTGTATTAGTTGTTGTTGAGCTTGGAGTAGTTCTTTTCTTTATGTGCAGGGAGCAGAACAGAAGATGAAATGGTAGAAGGAGAGGTTATGGAACAAATTAATAAATCAAAGGAAACAAACTGCCAAGGCCAGATGGCAATCACTGAAAAATTAAATGAATGGAATTAAAAATGAAATGAAAATGAAAAACTGAAACATGAAATAGCTAAACTACTAACCTCTTCCCTGAAACTGCTTTAGTAGGGGAGGACTGCAAAATAGCAGGAGATACAAGAAGCTAGAGGTTTGTAAGCCTGACATTCACATTCTACTATCACTATAAGAAGTATAATGAAGTACAGAGGTCTGGACACCTGTCTAAATATGATGATATAAACAACATATTTTTGTTTTGAAAGAAAATAATGTATTATAGGTACACTGGATTTTGCTGAAATTTGCAAACCTATGGATAATGCAGATCAAAATAATTGAAGCATCCTGGATTTGTAAGGCTTTTTTGAAAGCTTTCACCAAGAGCTCTTCAGGAAATAAGGTGTCTAGGGCACAGGAGGAAAAGATCCTTACATGGATAAATAATTGATGAAAATGATCTTGAATGGAAAAATGCTTGGTGAAAAGACAGAAAGTAAAAGTAAATTATCTGTTTTCACAAAGGACAAGATCACCAGTGAGGTTGCTTAGGGATATGTGCTGGGACCGGTGCTGTGTTTGTTTACTGGACTGGTAAACAAACTGAGAAAGGAGAAGAGTGAGATCACAACACTTTTTGATAATGCAAAACAATTCAGAAGATTAAAAATAACAGCCATCTGTGAAGAATTGCAGAGGACTTCAAGATTCTGTAGGAAACTGAATATAACGTAGATAAATGTATAGAGATTCCCACACGCACACACACAAAATAATAATAATAATAATAATAATAATAATAATAATAATAATAATAATAATAATAAAAAAATGCTACCTTAACAAAATTATGCTATCTGAGCTAGCCCTTGACATTCAGGGAAAAGATTTTAGGATCGTGACAGATAAAGAAACATCAGTTGAGAGTCTTGTAGAAGTCTAAAAAGCAAATCAGACTTTAGGGATGATTAGAAAGGAACTTTGTAAGGGATAGAATGTCATTATGGACTATCTTAATTCTTGGTGTCTCCCGCTCTTAAAATGTATGTAGTTTTGATATTATATCTTTCAGTTTTGGAAGGTTATGGCAGAGTGGATAAAATTAAGAGAAGAGCAAAAAGAGATGACCAAAGATGTGGAAGAAATTTTGTGCAACCAACAAAGGAATTATAGAGATCTCTTCTGCCCATAAAAACAGAGCTGACTGAGTGGAGATACAACAGGCATTTACACTCAGACACCATATTTTACTCACCTCTCACACTGGATGCAGTTTACTCAACTGTATCCATATATCACTGCCAAACACAGCTCTTGCCAGAACATAAGTGAATCTTGAACAAGGACTTTCATATAATATCTTCATGGAAAATCAGTCTTTCGTGCTCGAAATGTTCACCACCAAAAATAAAAATAAATAAAAATAAATGATAAAAAAAGCTGTGAACAACTTAAAATACACATCTGCCTCCATATCAGGTTACCTGGCTCAATAATTCTCACATGAAAGAAAGAAAGAAAGGAAGAAAGGAAGAAAGGAAGAAAGGAAGAAAGGAAGAAAGGAAGAAACTGATAAATTTAACTATTCTGTGTAACTGTGAAAGAAATACCTTTGTATTACAAGTAACATAATAAACAACAAGAAAAAATAATAATAATAATAAAAAAAAGTAACACTTTAATTCAAGAACAAGCTGCATTCCAGTAACGGCTATCAAAAAATTTCATCACCTTTCAAAACCTTGCTTAAAAGCAGGTGTTTGCCACTTAAGAGAGAATCAAGAAACCTGGGGAAAATAAAAACAGTCCCTCCCTTCAAGTACACTCTATCAGGAATCAATAACAGAAAAGCAACAATAGAAACACTGGAAGAGAGATATGTTAGAAAGATAAGTTAGAAAGAAATCCTTAATCTTTCCAGATACTTTGGACATGAGCACAAAAAAATAACAATTTTTTACTCTTGTATCAATAACAGGATCCACCTGGTTATATAGACCTCAAGCAGGACATTAGTTAATCACATATTAAAAGGTAATATACCAATTTTTTTGCACACCCAGGTAATGAAAAATATCCTCTAAAATAAAATAAATAAAATAAAATGCAAATTCATTTGTATGTAAACATGGAAGTTTTTTAAAGGGCATTAGATTCAAATACGATGTGATGAAATAGCCCTAAAACAGCCCTAAATAAAACATTACTAACATGAAAAAAAAAAAAAAACAACACACAAAAAAAACCCCTACCAATACTGAAAAGCTATATATAGTATATATATAGTATCAGTGCTATAAAATTAGGATTTATAACTATCTTTAAGCTGTTTTATTTTTCTAAGGTTAATATAATTAAAAAGTAGAACCTCAACACTAGAATATATGGCCAAGGAATTAAAAACAAAACAAAAACAAACAAACAAAAAAAAACAGTCCCTGCAGATAACGCAGAAAATGTTGCAGTTAAAATATATATATATAAAATAATAATCATATAGTAAACAGACAAACAATAAGGTCAGTGTCATAAGAAATAAATCTCTATTTGTCTTCAATCTACCTGAAAAAGTCAACCCCCATCCCACTTGCTAAACATCTATAAAGTACTTTTTACACCCTTAAAACAGAATCAGTTTTTCATCAGTATAGTTATGGACTATTCAGAAAATATGTCTTTTGCAGTAACAGATAAACTGTCAAATAATGGAAACTGTAAATCACTCAGTGAAATGCTACTTATATCCATGCATTGAATGTATGCTGGCAAAGTCTCTAGGTAGAGAGAGTAGGGTAATTTGCAAATGACATTACATATGTATTTGAAATTTTCTAAATCATTTTTTGTTTGTTTGTTTTGTTTTTCCCTTAAAAATTTCACATAGCTTAGGCTTTGCTTTCAACTGTACTAACTGGGAAAAAAATACAGTTCTAAGTAGAATCGCACACACACACACAAAAAAAAAAAATCATGAAAATTCATCAGTCTTTAATGTAAATGCCTGCTTTAATGAGCAGCTTGTCATAGCTTAATGGCCTCACTTGGCAATTTTATTTGTAGCACAGATATCAGAACTTACTATAAACTAGCTGGCTCAAATGTTATAAGTAGTTTGGCTATGGCTGTATGAACATACATCCTGGGCAATTTAGCCTCAGACTTTCTGCACCACAGCTACCATGATTCTCATTCCTGAACTTTCTTCAAAGTCAGGAGAGGTGTGTCAAACACTGCACAGTCAACAGCAGCATGGAGAATTTCTTAATGACAGAAAGAACCTTGGCATGTATTTGCTCTTTGTAGGTTCAGATTGCCAGAAATAATTTAACGTTGACAGGTGTGTTTCCAGAGTTCTCTGTGAAACTGAGACTGAAAAAAAAGGTGGTACATTTCACTGGACTTCTTACTTCCCTTGCTGTAGCCTGTGCAAGCAACTGACAGCATCAATAAACTGACAATTTAACATTACTGTGTTGAAGGTGAATTTTGAAGTAGTTTGATGATGGTAGCCTACTAGGTTCTATTTATTCTGAGACCCAACTGTGCTGCATTCAACATGTGTGTACTGCTGTATTGGGTTTATAAGGCAAGTTTTGGCAGGCAGGGGACTGCAGGACTGGCCTCTCTGTGAAATGTCTAGAAGCTGCCCTATGTTTAGATAAGAGCCATTTCCAGCCACCTCCAAAATGGACACATTGCTGGCCAAAGTTGAGGCATTGAGTGATGTTGGTTGCACCTCTATGAGAGCAGATTTAAGAAAGGGTGAAAATGCCATGCATCAACTGGGAGAGAGGACTGAGAAAATGTGAGAGAAAGAGCCCTGTATGCACTAAGGTCAGTGAAGAAGGATGGGAAGGAGGTACACCAGGTGCTGGAGAATAAGTTCCCCTGTGGACTCTGGAGATGCCCATGGTGGAGCAGGCTGTCCCCCTGCAGTTTTTGGGGTACCACAGTGGATCAGATTTCCATGCTACATCTCATGGAGGAGCCCATGATGGAGCAAGAAGATATGGTCTGAAGGAGGCTACAACCCATAGAGAACCATAATCTAGTCCAGAACTCCAGCCCAGCCCACAGAGTGGAACTCACACAGGATTGGTGGTCTCATGGAAATTGCAGCTTGTGAGGGACCCATGCTGGAGTAGTCCATTCTTGTAGGACTGCACCCCTGGTACTAACCCATGATGGAACAGTTCTTGAAGAACTGCAGCCTATGGAAAGCCCACATAGGGTCAGTTTGTAAAGAACTGCATTCCATGAGAGGGACCTCACACTGGAGCAAGGAAAGAGCATAACGAGGAAGGAACAGCAGATATGAAGTTTTATAGACTGATCATAACCCCCAGTCCCCATCCCCCTGCACTGCCTGAGGGGAGGAGGTAGAAGAAGGTGGATGGGAAAAAGATGTTTTGAGTTTGCTTTTAGTTCTCACTGTTCTCTTCTGTTATTAATTGGTAACAGATTAAATTCATCTTCTCGAAGCTGAGTGTGTTTTACCTGTGATGATAATTGGTGAGTGATTTCCCTGTCTTTATCTCAGCTTATGAGCCGTTTCATCATATTTTCTGCCTGTTTTGTTGAGGAGGGAGAGTGAGAGAGTGGCTGGCTGGTTCTTGGCTGCCTATTGGGGTTAAACCACAACTGCGTAAAAATTCATCAATACAGACTTTCTTTTGCATTGCATGATGCTATTCCAAAAAGTCTGATTTTGTCAGCTTAAAAATGCAATGTTTTATAAAAAATATGTTTCTCTGTGGTAGATAGGGTGTCCTGTTGGCCAGTAATGAATTGTATTCCATTACAGAATGCAATAACCTTTTCTTTTTCTGCATGGAAAGCAGAACAATTAGGTGGAAAAGTATAACATGTAATTAAATGACTTTGTACTTCTTGCAGTGAAGAAATTTAGCCTGCTGCTCAATCTCCCTTCATAGATCATAGCTTTTAATAATACTGCAGGTTGTAAGCAAATCATAAATAACAAGAAGTGTATGAATGAGCAAGGAAGACTGTGGGAGGGGAAGGGAAACAATTAGCCAATACAACAATTAAGATTCAAAATACATACCAGAAACAGTAGTTAAATGGATTTCACCATTTCATTCACAAAGCCTCCTTGCCATTATTGTAAACTAGCTACTTGCTTGGTTTGTCCTAGCATGCCAAATAAACCCCCTTCAAGACAACTAACGTGAAAAGAATACTCCACACAGTAAAGTATCTAGTCCTCTAACTTCAACAATTTAGGCAAAAAGACTTTAAAATACTCTCCCATCTGGCATTTTTTTCCTGAAAAACTTGAAAATAGGACATCAGAGACATCATGAAAAACAGTACAGCTATTTAATAGTAAAGAAGAGCATCTATTCTGTTGACAAGTAAGATTAAACAAGCTTAGCACTTTAATTCTTTTCAATGGAACTTGGTTCTGTATTGCCCTCATTAACTTCTTACTATTGCATTTGTGTCATTCCTTGGCTGTTCAGAATCTGAAACAGTAATTTTTCTCCAGCAAGAGTTTTCTCTTTAATAATGTTATAACAAAACAGTCATTTTCACTAAACAAGGAAACTTTGATGTAATTTCAATGTATTTATTAGAAGAGATGTGCAACAAGAAAGAGCCAGTTATAAAGTGATCACTTTCAGGCTGTTTTTGGCTGTCCATAACAAAGTTTAAAAGTCATGCAACAGACAAGTTGGGAAGTAGGATTTTTTTTTTTATTTTCATGGGAAAAAATGGCAGCTTCTAAGGATGAGTAGGAAGCTTCTAAGTCAAAGGAAGTTTAAACATCTCTACCCCTCACCCAATACATAACTCCTCCTGTCAAGTAACACATTTTTCAAAACATCTGTATTCACGAAGGATGGATGATGTTGCAAGCTTCTTAATGAGTTTTCACTAGTCATTTAAACCATGAGATTTTACATAAACATTTTATTTAGTGTGGCTGAAGACCATAGAGTCAATAAATACAGTTTGATTATTGTGAGTAAGCCAAAGCAGCATAAATGAATAGTTTCATGCATAGTTTCTTAATAATAGTTTCTTAAAAATTTATGAAATACTTTAAGACTTATGTGACTGTTGTGGGCAGTTCTAAAAGTATAATGTGGTTGAGATTGTACTTTAACTTTCACATACACCTGAGACGGCAAAACTTTAAATATGATTTCTGTTTATTTCAGCTTTCAGGGTTAAGCTTACCAAACAGCACACAAATTGCAGTACAGGCCACTCAAATAGAAGTAATGTCACACTTCTGTTTTGCATAGCAGAATAAAACTACAGACAGATTTTCCTGTGTATGTATGACATTCCATGGTTTGTTCTTATTGTTCTTTCTGGCTTAGACCCATCCTTTCTCTAAACAGAAGTTGCTGCAACCTTAATGAAGTTGTATATTCCCACTTCTTTCTTCTATATATTATACATTTAAGAAGATCTACAGCTATACCTGGAAGGCCTATGACCATCCTTATAATTGTTAGGAAAAAGCACAATTGTGTTGAATGATACCTGAAACTTAATGTGCTAAGAATATGACATTTCATCATAATATAGTTAATACTAGGAATATAACCTCACTGGATTATAGTCAACTTTCTTCAGTGATACTGACAGTCCCTTATAAATTAATTGCTCAAAGTACATTCTGAACTAATCCATCTTTGCTGGCAGTTAAGACAACTCCTTGAATGTCAGTTCCCTTAAAGTATTATAGCAAAAGATGAATAGGGCAAAGTGAATTTATGAGATTGTTTAGCATGAAGTATTTCTTTCCAATAAGACCAAGGAGGAAAAAAAAAAAAAACTTCCATCTTAAAATAAATTAATTACTCTCTTTGTCAATTTGATGTCAGTTTTGTCAACTGAATTTGAAAGACCTGCAGTTAAATGCAATGAAGGTTACAACCATCACTCTGAAGCAGATAAAGTTTGAAGAGGGAAAGTTTCTTTCCTTGACATGAACTTTAACCATAGTTGCTTTGACGCCAAGTCTCTATTTTGATCTTTATATGATAAATATTAGTTTGCAACTAATATTTAGTTGCAAACTCATATAATTACAAACTGCCTTCTCTCTGTTATGGAACAGAGAGAAGGCAGTTTGTAATTATATGAGTTTGCAACTCATATAAGAGTATATTAATTCTTTAGCCTCTTAAAGTAATATTTCACCTTCAATGATATCCAGTTGAATCAATCTGTCACTTTTTTTCTTAGTAAGTAGCATAGTAAGACGGTTCAGTGTCTGTTAACAGAAAAGTGCTTATGATCTGAGGCAGAAGCATGGCATTGTGCATCAACTTGTTGACATGAATTTCCTTTTTATATAATTTGAACTGATAGAATTGGAAAAAGAATATGTGTTTTTATTCTTGGAAAGAAATAAAAAAATATCCTAAGAGAAGGTTGGAAAATATGATGTGGCTATAAAACAGCAGTTATTGTATAGATTTTCAAAAAGGAGTCCAAATATATTTCCAAGAGCAGTAGAATAATAATTTCACAGCTGAGTCACTGAACTATTAGCATTGTCTAAGGCTTTTAGTTACAGAATTTTGTTTTCATTTGCTAGTGACTTTGCTAGACTTCTGTCATCCTTTTCATATCATCAAATTGATTATTATTTTTTTTTTTTTTTTTAGATCTTGGAAGAAAGGAAAAGCATTCATCTTTTTTAGCAGTCTGTCAGAATTCATGTCTGTTTTCAGAACAATTTGGAGAGGAGGGGGGCAGAGTTTGACAAATACTGGTGACAAACACTGGTGAATTCTGTTGGAAAAAAATATCTGATCTTTGGCATTGGAACTGAAGGGTAGCCTTTGAATGTGAATTCACCTAATCTGAAATCAAAAATATTTATGTAAAAAAGTACATTTCAAAACTCTAGAGACTTTCTGGAGCTCATAAACCAAGATTCACTGAAAACTCCCTTTTGCTGAGCTTGTTCTGTTTTTCCAGATAATAGAATAGTCCAAGAGGTCTATTGAATCAATCATGTGACCCCATACATTCCAGGACAGGACAGGAAGGAGGCATGTAGCACTACTTTTGCAGTGCCTTTTGAGGACCACACTGATGCATTTAATGCATCTTAAATTAAGATGCATTAAATAAGTGCCCCTTAATCAGAACTCAGGTTGGTTTAGAGGAAACTCATTCAAGTAACTAGAGAAAGAAGAGATGAAATTGGTGAACTGTAAGAGCTGGATGGAGCAGCATCTGCAACCAGCAAGTGTGGAAGCCTAGAAATGAATGGGTCAGGAAGAGAGAAAATTGGTGGCAGAAGACAGAGTGTGAGGTGGAAAGAAGGAGACAGGTTGTTGTAAGAGGGGTGACCTCTGTCAAGGAAATGTGATGTATGTGACACAAGATAGATGGAACTTTCTGGAAGGATAGGTTATCTATCTTTGTGACTCTCTAATTAAAACCTGACCCAAAGCTTGACTAAATAAGAAACCTGCCATAGTCTTTAGTGGCACACTTTGAAGCTGAGATTTTCTGAAGTTCTACACATTGTTTTAATTCTACTCCTGATGAAATCAACCATTGACTGGAGAAGAGAGTGAAATTTTATATCTATCCATGTGTACAAAAGGGTTGAAGCAATAAATACTCAAACATCTAGAGAAGTAAAATCCTACCTTCAAACAAGCAAGGAATAACCTTTGATTCTCTTTACATCTTATTTATAGTTTAAGAACAAATATTCCACTTTTTCCTTACTAATTACCAAATAAAACTTTTTGCTTAACTATGGATTGTGTTTTTCATGAGGATATGAGTATTTGGTTGTCCCAGACTTATAGTGAAGCTCATTTACTGGACTCTTGCTTCACAACAGAGATGCTTAGTGTTTTCCTATAAAACAGATAAATAGTAACAATCCATTATATTAGTAAATAACCAAATTTCTAAACAAATAAGTCATTTCCAGGAGTATTTGGAAGAGCTTTTTGTATCTTTTGCTAGGATGAGCAAGGATTTCTTTTGCTAGCTATGCTATAATACAGTATCATCTACTGTATTACATTTAGAAAATGCTATTGCTACTTTTTCTAGTCCAGTCTCCTCTTCAGGTTTATTATACCAGCTAAATATCCAGACATTCTACATGTACATAAAAATGGTAGTGAAAAAGAAGGTGGAAAGCTCACAATTTATAGATCCAATCTAAATATTTAAAAATGTTAGATCCTCCCTTAATAAATGTATATCACACAAGAAATATTCAAAATTTTGACTCTGAATCAGGGAAAAAAAAAAATAAATTGAAAGAACTACAGTTCATTATTGTGCATGGAAATCAGTATCAAATCCAAGGCTTTTTAGAACAGTACAAAAGTCAGCTGAAGAGTATTCTTCAGCTGTTTAAGTTCTGATGGATTTAAAGTGAATATTCCATTTGATAGATTATCTTTCCTTAGGTTATCTTAATTTAAGGAACCAATTGATTCATATAGCTTGCATTCTGCCAATCAAAGAGTCTCATAGAAAGTCAATAGAAGGAAATGTTCAATCATGATTTAAGCAAAATAAATAATTTGTGACCCACTGGCATACTCCATAATGTGTGCACCACTCACCATTATATGATCCCATGGAGAGCAGAAGAGTATTTTATTAACATATACAGAAAAGAAAGGTGAAGGGTAATTTAGAGAGCCACTGTATTATGCAGAGTCACCTACATTTAGAAAAGATAAAGAGGGTGGTGCTTAAATTTTATTCCACAGCCTATTCAATATGTCTTTCAAACACTGAAAATATATGAAAAATGAATTTGGAAGTTAAAGCTCAGGGTGGAAGAAATGTAACTTTAACCTCATGTGTAATTCTGCAAGCTTATTTACTCTTAAAGGAAGGTGAAAGATAACTGCAAAGCATTACTTTGGAAAGTTATCTATTTTGTCTCTCTCTCTCTCTTTTTTTTTTTTTTTTTTTTTTTTTTTTTTTTTTTTTTTCCTACAGCGTAGACAATTCTAAATGTTTTTTGTACCTTGGAGAAACCTGCTCTACTTTCTTTTTCAGAGCTCAAGAAAAGGGAGATGGGCCTATTGTGACTTAATCACAAGTGTAGTTGGACATGCAAGCCATTTAAAAACCATCACAACCAATGAGAATTCCTCATTTGACTTAAAAAATCAGATTAGCTGTCTCACATTTGACACAAAATCACTATATGGTAACAAACATGCAATTCTGAGAATGCCATTGATGCTGTGACAACAAAATACGTATGCACTATTTTTGTTCATTGCTTTTGGCACATCTTGTATAAAATTGGCCATCTCCCCTTATCTCCCCAAATAAAGGTTTTCCTTTATTTTTTGACATTGGTATATCTAAAGCAAAGTACCTAAAGCAAAGTACCTAAAGCAAAATCCAGGTACTCCAAAAAGTGAAGAAAAAAAAATCATAAATGTGGCATAGATGACTGCCTGAATAAAGAAGAAAATGAAGTATTGTTACTATGCTGGAAACCAAAACAGTTTAGACAGCAGCATAATGGCTATGTCTACAGTGTGTGGTGAAAACCTTTTGAACTTGGGCAGTTACCTCATTCCATGAAAGATAATTTAGCATCTCAATTGCAGGCCCATCTTGAGGGCAGTCTAACTATGCCTAGGTTTGACTTGTAACTAAAAATTTTTGTCAATTTGTTAAAGGTAAAGATTCAGTCTACATCTTCCCTAAAGACTAAGTCTCAAGACACAGGAGCTCCCCTCTAAATGGCTGAACAGTAAGAGTGAAATATAGAATCTTCTCCTTAAGCTGTGGAACTGGAGACAACCTTAGTATCATCCTTTAGATATACTGGAGGATATAAGTCATTTCAGCACTTTATCTAAGCAGTGTATTTATGAAAGTGTAGCACCAACTTGTTTTCATATTCAGGAGACAAGTTAAACTGTCTACTAAAAATACCACTTTTAAACTAAGATATACGGATAGTGAGAAATTGTTTTCAAAGTCTATTTTTAGTCAAGTATGAAACGGATGATAAATTATAATTTAACAATGGCTGAGAACTGTTAAAAGTTTGCCACTTTCATTTTTCTATTTTTCATGCCATTCTTGACTAGTTCAGCATTGTACTATAGAACAACAGGGAGTGGCAAAAGTTGAATTTAATGTATACAAACTCAGGAAGTAAATAACCTTAATGCTGTTTTTCAGTGACTCTGTAACAATGAGGATGAAGCAAGATTTTACACACATCCTTAGAATAAATGTGTTATTCACAAGTGAGTTGCCAGGTCATTTCTAGTAAGGGTCAATAGGCTTCACACTTCAAGACACCCTAAAGAATTTTGGCAGATACAGCCCATTTTTCAGGTAGCTTTTCTCTAATTGTGGCTGTATGTTTTTTGCCATAGTGGTAGAATAGTTCTCTACTACAGTCATCCAAAGCCAGTCTTAATAACACAATACTAATTGTATGAATGCTGAAAAGTGAACAGGAAAAAAAAAATTTAGAAATGTGCAATGTTATTTCTTGAGGTCAACATACTATTTATTTTAAGCATGTCTGTTTGATGATTTTTGTTTGGTTTTATTTTTGTTAATTTGCCAGTTGTGTCTTTTATTGTGTTAAAGTTTTCATTGGTCTGTTTGTGATAACTTCATCAACACACACAAAGCTTACACACCACACACAAAGCTTACACACATTCAAAGTGAAAAGATGTTCCAAGATGTTCCAGCTACACTGTACATGTAACATGTTCAAAGAATGCACCATACCTACAGTGTATGTAGGTTATTACTCTATACCTTCCTAGCAATTCCAATGCATACCAAGCATTCACTCACTGCAAATATACAAACCTCTGGCCAATTACTCTGATGTGCCCTCATCATGCTGAAACTATTGCACATAAACAGTTCATTCTCATATCCAACACTCTTCTAAAAATGGGTGCTTCTTTAACACTGCCCAGATGAGAATAGTGTATAAAAAGAACTTAGATCTCAACACTATAATTTTACGGTATTATATGACAGCACAGAAAGAAATTGTCTTCCTTAGTTCTAGATCATGTAACTCCAAAAGAGCCCATAGAGTAGTAGGTACTTGCTACTGATATAGATAAGCACCTCAGAGACTCAAACTTGCCAAGTTGGAAGAAAGTGAAAGGGTTTAGATGGGTTCCTGTGACGCGCCCAGGACAAGAACAACACCTCTGGGTCCCTTTACCCTCAATAGGGCAAAGAAAAAACATGTCTATGGATGTTATTTATTGACACCAAAAATCACATGCTGAGCAGTAACCCTGAAGGAAATGTTGGTGTGACACTGGACTTATGAAAACAGGACGATAGATAGCTGGGGGAGGAGGGAAGGAGAGAGCATAAAAGTGCATAAAGTGCTAACTTTTTTTCTCAGATTATATGCTATTGTACAGTAGGGAAAAAAAAAAAAAAAAAAAAAAAAAAAAAAAAAAAGGAGTGACTTTACACTAAAAGGGTGGGAGCTTTTCTATGTGGGAGCTTTCAATTTCAATTGCTACTTCTGAAGATGATCCCTTAATGGAAAGAACTCAAGTGGCATTTCCAATAGCATGTGACAAAATACATGTATGATACATTGTATAACTGATACAATGTGTGTGTGTGTGTATTGAATTCCAAGGACCAGAATACCCTGCATATAATTTATTCTACAGTTTTAAAAAGTCCGTTAGGTCATCTCTGTTCCAAGGGAGAAAAAAAAAATCCATGGTATGTGCAGTTCACCATTTCAGGGAAGATTAGCACAAGTGACTTAGTTATACATCTGAGGCATGAAATGGATCTGAAGTGATACACGGAACACAGTAACAGCCATAAAATCTGCCCTTTGTAAAAAAAAAAAAAAAATTAAAAAAAAATAAGCATAATAGAAAGAAATGCAATATTTTGCTACTTTAATTAAAATATTAATGGACTTCTTTAAGCATTACAATTGTTTAGAAATACTTTAAATGTCTCCAAGACTTATCTGTATTTTGCAAACCTAGTAAAAATTATGGTTGTTAGTTAAAAATTATTACACATTTTAAATGGTGCTTATTGGATTTTATTGAATTCTAGGAGAATCTAATTGATTCTTTGGCTTATTTTCTTATAGACTCTCTTCAAAGGCCTGTATCTCTATTAAGGAGAGAAGTCTAAATGATATTCCCTGGTAATTGAGCTAGCTGCATACTAAACATGTTTTATCTCTGTCTTAATACATTTTTTTCCTTCCCAAAAGCTGTAAATGATAAGCAGCCCTGAAGTTTATATGTAATTCAAATAACAAATAAGGTAGATAAATGGAATAAGCTGAGTAAGTGAAAAGAAGTCTATTATGAAATGAGCACATAAATTGTAACTATGGAAACAGCTTTTGTAATTAAGAATAATTTAGAAAGGCTTGGAATACGTTTAATCAGGATGTAAGTTAAGTGATGATTTAAAAAAAAAAAAAAAAAAGTAATGGAAGTTAATAAAACCCCTCAAAAATTTCTTAGTGGCCTAAAGTAAATAAGTAGATAAATACATAAATAAAAATTGAAAGTTCCATTTATTTTTTTTTTTTTTTGGAATGGCGTTCCAAATTCACCAGGTTTCACACTGCTTTTTTCAGTGAAACTTGAGCACAACACACTCCTGCTAACAACATGTCCTTGAAGATAAATGCCTAAGATAACTTTAAGTATGCTGGGTGAGGCACAAGATCCAAAATGCTTTGCAAATTTGAGGTCCATGCTACTAAATCTTTACTGAGTACTAGAGATCCTCACTTCTTTGCACACATTTTATTATATGCAGGCTTGTAAAATGCAGACTACTTTTTAGCTTGTTCATTAAGGCTTTACTGTACTTCAGATACAATGAAAAGGCTGATCAGTAAACCAGCAGATTTCTGTAGCACTAGAAAACAGCAAGAGGAAGGATAAAATGGAAAACTTATTTTTGCTAATACATAAAAATGAACTATTGTATGCAAAGTGGTTGTTTTTTGCACAATTTCTATGCATACCTCAGATGCAGTCTAAGAGGTACAAAACTCTTCTAAATGACTCACCTGTCATATCTTCCTGCTAGTATTTCCATGCATCTACTAAATGCATCATTATCAGTAAAGGTGCAGCCATGTTAAAGAGCTGAAGCTTAAACTGTTAGTTTTCAGCATAACTAGATATAAACATAAGTAAGATCCTTTCAGTCTTCAAGTGAAAACCTTTGTGTTCAGCTACAGATTTAAGCTGTACCTCAGGCCTACAGAAATGAGTATTTTATCACATAAAATTCTTGATATAGAATTATATTTAAAGAACAACACTTTCAATAAAGATCATATTTTGATAAGTGCAGTTAGTTTTGTATTTTATATTTTATACAATTCTGCAACCGAGAAGTTGGAAAGTCTGCAACTTCCACATGGAACAAAGTCAGTGCTCAGACAGATATACTCCTACTCATTCCCATTCTCTGTTTATAAAGGTTTTCATGAACAAGCTTTCATTCTCAAAGAAACTTTGAGCATCCACATGGAGACCAGAACCTCAGCCAGGATACGTTTTTCACTATCCATCATTCCCTCAATTAAGGTATTTTAGTCTCTTAGAAAATGAAAATACTACTTCATCATAGGCCATTTTACAGTGATGGTTCCCAATTTGAAAGGAACCAATAAATTGAATGATATCACCTGCAATACCTATCAAACACTTTGCACTGTATTCAGCCCAGATGTAAAAGCATGCTTTTCTCATTTGCTTCATTTTCACTTCTACTCATTACACGCACATGATCCCAACTTTAAACTCAGAAAAATAACTATTTCTTCATCATTTTTTCACAACAATTTTATTAAATGAAATCTGCAAGAGAAAGTTTTGCAAGAGCAAGCAAACTAACAGTGTCAGAAGTGACCTTTTTGAGCTTCTGTTGTCAATGACTGCAAGTAGTATGAAAAGATAGACAATATTTGTCTCCCTCTTTACAAATGTTCCTTGGAAACAAGGCAGTAAAATGTGTAGCACAGATGTGAAAGCTCTGTCTGGAGACTGTTCCCTGAACTTAAGAATGACTATAGAGACTATAAGCATGCTTTATGCTGATTGTATGCTCCAAAATACTGTAATAGCATGTAAGACATTATAACATCATCCCTGTTTTCTGATAGCATTCTTGATTACAGATATCTTGTTTTCAGAAATGTTCACATAACAATGTTTTGTAAATGTACCATCTTCACCATGAATTCTGCTTTCCAGGGTGATCACTATGTTGCATTTTGGTCTGAGTGTTAAGGGTAAACCTCAGAAGCTAAATACCACACAGCAGCTCACTCACTCCCCAGGGGGGTGAATCAGAAGAAAACCTGTAGTTTGAGATAAAAACTGTTTAATAGGTTTTTATCAAACAAAGAAAACTAAGCAAAGAAAAACAATTGATACAAAAAAACAATAGCTCACCTCAAGCCAACTGGCACCAAGCCAATCCTAGCAAAGATAAACCCTAGAAAACAGTCCCCCTCCCTGTTTGTTTTGGGGCACGACATTGTATTTGGTCAGTTTGGGTCAGCTGTCCCACATGTGCTCCTCACAACCTTTTGCCCATTTGCTGAGGTCAGAGAGGGAAAAAAATAAGTCCTTGACACTGTGCAGTAGCAGCTAAACCAGTGACTGGTGTGTTATCAGTACTCTTTTGGTCACAAATCTAAAACATAACATCATATAGGCTGCTATGATGAAATTAATGTATCTCAATCAAAACCATTATATAAAGGCAGTTGTGCTTTACTACTGGGAGGCTCTTTACTACAGGAAGCCTCTGAACAGAGGTCTGACTGTCCACATATAAGTCAATTCACAATGAAACTATGTTATTTTAAATCATTGTGACCTGTGATATTGTTCATGATGAGAAGTCCAATCCCAAATTTTCAGTAATAGTCACTCAAACATTTAATGTACCCTTCCATGCTCCCTGTAATTAAAGAGAATAAGAAAGCCATATAAATATTAAATATTTTTTTCTCATTTGGTGTTAGAATAATTCCATATAATAATTCCATTCTCTTTTTAGAAGTAGATCTAATAACAGGTAAAAGGCAAATCACTATCAGTAGATGGCAGAGAAAGTATCAGAAGCATTAGAGCTTTTTCTAGAGAAACTATTAATCTTTTGGACAACTGAATTTTCACTCTGATATGAAAAATTGTTTTAATCCAGAAACCAATATAATCACGCCTAATGTCCAGTTTTCTTGAAAACTTTATTGTAAGCATACATAAAAATTACTGTAAATTTAAATTGTTTGTACTATTCAAAGAAAATGCATACTGTAAGATAATTACATTTACTACTTTTGTAATTACAATTTTAGCCTCCAATGATTATTATTTTTCTTTGTAACTTTTAATCTCTGAAACCAATGAGAGTGTAAAAATGCTATTGGAAACAAAACAAACAAACAAAAGAATCAGACTTTTAACTGTTATTTTTCACACAATTTTATATTGTGACATGAGGAGGACTGCAACAGTTTCTGCACTTTTATCATATCACCAGACTCTATTACAATATTTACAGACTCTAACCACAAATACATTTTGATTCACTGTATGTAAACAAAGCATGACTATAGAGACTTTATCACTGTTGCCATACCAATGAATTGTCATTGATTCATGTGTAACACTGTCAGAAGGATAGTCTTTTTTTCACCAGAACAAATAAGACAAAGTAGCGTACAGCTTTTATAGGTAGGGTATAAACCTTACATTTTCACTAGCACATACTGAATGAAAATGGTTGAGAAATCCTGCTTGCTAATTCTAAAAGGAAAAATATTATTTTTTTTGTGCTAAGCAAACAGCTTTGTTCTTGAGTAGTGTTCACTACTTTTCACTACTCAGTAAAATCACTAAACTCAGTAAAAGCTATTCTTTTGTCTTATGCCTACTAATAAATAAACTTTTGTTACTTCAGCTAAATTCAGACATTATGGCGTTCATGCAATAAAATCCATTACCTTAGGAGAGATTGCTTGTCTAAGAACTGAACGTATACATAAATGGCTATTCTCTAACCCCTGCAGGTGTTCATGAAGGATTAAATCCACAACAGCACAGGGAGGAAGTTTATCTGAGCAATTCCATATGTTATCTTAAAGTGAAAGAGTTACAGTTGTGTCAGGCTGCTGCCACTACACCAAAACTTCACTAAAATATAAAAACAAGCCTACCTTTATTCAGTAATTTGTAGATCATAGAGTTGGAAGACATTCCAAAGGTAAAAGACTTTCAATATGCCAATTAACAAAGTTATAAGTAGGAAAATATTCTGAAAGATTTCTAAACATATACAGTTTTGTTTTATTTTATTTTATTTTATTTTATTTTTGACTTCTAGTTGCTCCTATAGGAGAATTGAATATATGTTCAAAAAAGTAAAATCACAAATATTTACTGTGTTCTCTGACATTTTAACTCAGACCTACAAGTGAATGTTTATGAGATGCAATTAATCAGCAGTGGATGCTTTCATGCTTATGGAAGGGTTAAACACTGTAAGATCTAATTAGCTTATGCTTAAACAATTTGAAATTATAAATAGCAATCATTTTTCTTAATTTACCTCTCCTAAAATATTCACTATGCGTTTAGGAAAAATAAATAAATAAATAAATAAATTATAATATTATCAAGTGTTAGCTGAAAAGAGGATAAATATGGCAGAATGTTACATGGGGCGGGGGGGGAGGAGGGGTTTGAATATCTTTGTGAAATGCACCGTGCAAATATGTCATCAAAACCTTTTTTACATCTCCATCTTTTTAATTGCTTTCCTCTCTTTTGGAAACAAACAAAGTTGTGGAGAAGAGGAATATAGACCTTCATGTTCAAGGAAGCAGAAACAGAATACAGCTTTCAAATCTTTCTTCTCCTTCTGTTATCCTTTTTAGCTGGTTCTAATTGATTAGAAACAAACATCTCCAGCTACTTCACCTTTCTGGGTGTATCACTTCGTCACCAGCTGAAGAGGGACAAGAACGTTAGAGATACCCTAAATCCATGAGAAAGTATTTGATGAAATGTTATTCACAGAGAGGTGAGTTTGCTCTAGTCACAAAGACATTCTTCTTGATTTAAAACTCTTTGATGCTACTTGTTAAAAAATAACCAATACAACATATTGTAACAATAAGAGCTAAAGGGAAAACACTGTTTCCTGTGCTTTGTTTTCACATTTTTCAAAAGCACCAAATTCACAAGAGAAGGGAAAATATTCTGCTTTGAAAGCTATAGCAAAACACATGAAAAATATTTGTTCGGTGACTTAATCCTGAGTTAAGTAGAAAAGGATAAGGGATATTGTCTAGTTTGCTCAGTCATGGTTTATCTCAGTTGCCAATTTTCCTTTGAAGAACTGACACCTTCATCTTCTCATCTGTCATATCTGATGTGTGAGAAGCAACTACCAGTAGTAAAGCAACCATCTAAGGAGACAATATTCAGTGTTATAAACTTTTATTATTTTCAAATGTAGAGTGATGTTTGACTTCACAAATATGCAGGTAGTGTCTGAGATTCTTTTGTAGATATTGTGCTCCTTTCAAAAGTGGGTTAAATGCTACAGGCTTGACTTTTGAAAATGTTGGCACATGCATTACTCAAGGCCTTAAAACAAGAAAGCAGGTGAACAAAACCTCAGCAAGGGGAGGTAGGGAGAAATAATGTTGTTAAACTTAAACCTTTTTGCTCATTATAGTTCACAGTTAATGGAACCAGCTTCTGTGGATGGTCTCCTGATACCATTGATTTATAATTTGGTTAAGATAACAAGGGTCCTATCCAGTGATGGATAATTCCAGTTTGTGTTTGGATAGCACTTCTTTTCAGAGAAAGTGATTTTCCGAGCTAAAGACAGAAACTTTTAATACAGCCACTGAGGGTATTATCATCAGGAAATTTTCATATTGCAACATTACAGTTTCCACTGTATGGAAACAGAGACATTAAATTCTTCACAACTTAACAAAAAGTTAGCAACCACAGCCATGTTCCTTTGAATAACCCATATAAGCAAATCACATATGAAATGTAAGAAGCAGAGCAAGAATCTTCTGGATTACCTCTGAAACAGCAGGGGTTGTCATTACAAAGGATCCACTAACAGTCACACTTCCATATCTTTTTTTTTTTTTTTCTGATTTCACTTCACATTAACATCAAAGACTAAAAATATAGACTCTATAGCAGAGCAATACAGAGAACTCCAGCAGTATACATAGTCTATGAGGAAGAGAGATTCTCAGAACCTTTGGCGACAGTAATCCTGAAAGATAACAAAAGAAGAAACTATATTCTTACACAATGAAAAATGCTTATCTTGATACAAAAAACAAGCTATATAGTTGAATAACCTATCGCCTACTCTTACTATCCTGTTGCCATGGTTTTAGCTGGGACAGAGTTAATTTTCTTCATAGAGGCTCATATGAAGCTGTGTTTTGTATTTTTTTGATGAAAAAAGTGGTGATAACACAACAATCTTTTAGTTTTTGCAGAGCAGTGCTCACACAGAGCCTAGGCCCTTTCAGCTCCTCATGCTGCCCTGCCATTGAGGAGGCTGGGTGTGCCCCAGGAGCTGGGAAGGAACAGAACCAGACAGGTGACCCAGGCTGGCCAAAGGGATGTCCCATAGGGACAAAGGGATGTCATACTCAGCAATAAAAGCTGGGTGAAAGAAGAAAGAAGGTGGGAAGTCAGGGGACACAACACACACTTTCAGTGATGTCATTTGTATTCCCAAAAAATAATTACGTGTGATGAGCCCTGCTTTTCTGGAAGTGGCTGAGCACCTGCCTGCTGATGGAAAGTAGCAAGTTCCTTGTTTTGCTTTGTTTGCATGCACAGCTTTTGCTTTACTTAGTAAACTGTCCTTATCTCAACCCATAAGTTCTTTCACTTTTACTTTTCCAGTTCTCTCCCCCACCTAACCTGGGGAGTGTGAATGAGTGGCTGTGCAGTACTTAGCTGTCTGTTAGGGCTGAACCACAACACCACTCTAAAGGGGATGATGTAAAATAATATTATTAATCTTTGTCATCTCACAAAAGATTGGTCACACTATAACTAGCAGCTTTGTTCCTCCTTAAAGTCACTAAATCAAATTCCAAACTCTAGACTCCTAGCTATCTGCTGTTTCCTTTTTTATATTTTTATTTCTTTAATGGTTCATAATGAGCCTAAAAATGCTGTTTTTGTTTTTTGTTTGTTTGTTTGCTGGTTTGTTTTCCTTTAAACTTAAAGGTTAAACATATCAAATGTACAGGAAAGCTGCAAGGCAAGGCCCACTGTTGCCATCTGCTTTCTGAATAACACTTATTTGTATGATGGAAAAGGGAAATGCAAGCCAGCAAACTCTTGTATCTTTCTAGTATTAGATTGAAAGCATATAGGTACTACAACAATGTAAGTAGGTATCAATGCTAGGCCTATATTCTAGTCTAGCAGTTGTTAGCACACAGTCCTTAACTGGAACTCCTACTGTTTTCCAGGAATCATTCTTTCACCTTCCCTCTAAAATAATAATAATAATAATAATAATAATAATAATAATAATAATAATAATAATAATAATAAATGAACTATCTTCCTATCTTCTCCTCCGTATCCTATAATGATACGAGTAACAGTGTAAAGGATTGGGAACTGTTACTGTAAAGTGGCTTCTTACTCTATTCCCATTGATTCCATGATATGAAAACAGTTAAAGATTACTTTCATTTACTACCTTTGGAAAGAAGCAAAACAAAGTGGTCCATAGTTAACTGCAATATTTCACATTTAGTTCCATTAATCCTTTCTTAAACATCATGATCCTTTCTCTGGAACATCTGTGGCAACTTTAAGGAGTTACACAGATACAAAAGTAATACTAAATATTCAAAATATAATTATTCTTCTTGGAGCAGGCAGGATAGTAAGGTGTCTGTATACCTACATGTACCCTCTGGATACTAGGAAAGCAGGTGGCATTGTCCTGGCAAATATGCATAAACCATCAGGAAATACCCTGGAGGGAAAAATGCAACCCATGGATGAATAACTTAGCATCTGTTCACAAACGAGCCACCATGGAATGAGTCAATTTGCACAGAATATTTTAATATTCACTGTTTTCATTGAAAGGTATAGTTATGTTGATCTGCATTACGTTCTGCAGAAGCACGCTCAGGGCAGGCCGGAGAATGGGCAAATAAATGTTGTCACAAAAGAAATCATATATTTTCATACTCCAATATTGATTGTGGGGACAATGGGAATAAAAAACACCATAACTCCTTTATGCCAACGAGGTGCATACCTATACTAGGCATTTTTTCAGTTGCATCCCTAGATAGGAATGTGCAGTAGCAGAATGGAGTAATGGGAAGACTCCCAGCAAAATGTAGAAAATGTAGGCCAATTTCTCTGGAAAAAAAAATAAAAATGCTCTGACTTAGATTAAATGTTAAGTTATATTTGCAAGGAGAAAGTAGAAAAGGAGATGCAGTAAGCCTTGGGGAACTTCAATTCCTTATTGTAAATCTGATTTTGTTATAATTCTGCACTAGATACCAATAACCAGTAACTAGTATGCAGAGATATAAAAGGAGCCAAGGTAATAAAAGCAGTCATGATAGAGAATTTGAAAGTCAGGAAGATATTTTATGCAAATAAATGACACAACAGACATGACTAGAACAGTGCCAGTAATATTTTGCAGCTACACATCATATCCAGGTAGAAAACAAGAAAAACAGAAATTTTCTAAAATGAAAATAATTATATACTTTCTTTTATTGTGAAGTCTCTTCATAGTGTTGAATTATCCTTTTAACAATATCATGGAAACTATCTTACAGAAATCCATATAATTATTTATTCAGATTAAAGGAATTTTTGGACAGTGACCTGAAAGGCTCACTTTATCCAGAGACTGAATTTTCATTTCATAACAGAACTGCATCCCTGTTCAGACAAGGAATGGGAAATGTAGATTGCAGTCTGACCTTTGAGCCTCTGAAGGCAGTGCAGTACGCTGAGGAGTGCTATAGCCTGGCTATTCAACATCAGTAAATGACTGCTCATCAGCACAGCTCCAACATGATGAATTACTGTAGCATGCCATTTTATTGCAAAGGACTCTTTCAGGGTTCAAAGAACTGTTGTTCTTTTTCTCTGTTAAGCACTGGTATTCCTTAGAAAACCGGGTTCGGCTGCTTGTTCATCCATGGACTGTTAATAAACTGTGGCTAGTCTCTATACTTCTCTGTCACTCAGAACCCCTCTTGTAAAACGAGAATAATAGCTCTGATTTATTTCAAGGGTTTTGAAGGAGTAACTATTGTCAGAAATGTGTGCTGCTTAGATATTTTGGTACCATAAAAGAACCTAAGTCAACTGGGTATTCAGTGGGACTTTGTAACACAAGTCTGCCACTGGATAGCAAAAGTTGTCTTGAGTCTTATTTTTGTAGGAAATTAATGTTTTAAGGACTCCAATCTAAAAAGGTTATTTTCAACATACAAGGAAGAATGTTATAGTTCATGTGTGAGCTAACGTTGCAGGAACTGTCCCCTCAGTTTGTCTACATTTCTGAATTTCTGAGGAGTGTTGAACTGGTTCAATTTCACAACATTGTTTTTTTTTTTTTTTTCTCATCCTGCCTGTATTTCCCCTGTATTTCCCTGAATTCCCATGTATTGTGAATAATGTCAAGCACACTGTACATACCATGTACTTTAATACATTATAGAGGCGGGTCACACCATTTTATGGAGGCTTGAGCTAGGAATGATGCAGAACCTTAGAATCCGGAGCCCCAGTATGCAACCCACCACATGCCATATAATTCTGAGTATTCCCCACTACTCTGCTTTGAAAGCTGGCTTGGCAGGGAATGGGGGGAATTTGCAATAGATGCTGGAATAATTTATCCTATACTCCCCATTGCTACCAAAACCAAACCAAACCAAACCAAACGGAAAAAAAAAAAACAAACAAACAAACAAACAAAAAAAAAAACAGACAGGCAGACAGGAAGAAATGCAGAAAGAGAGAGAAAGAGAGAAAGAGAGAAAAGAAGGAAGGAAGGAAGGAAGGAAGGAAGGGAGGGAGGAAGGAAGGAAGGAAGGAAGGAAGGAAGGAAGGAAGGAAGGAAGGAAGGAAGGAAGGAAGGAAGGAAGGAAAGAAGGAAGGAAGGAAGGAAGGAAGGAAGGAAGGAAGGAAGGAAGGAAGGAAGGAAGGAAGGAAGGAAGGAAGGAAGGAAGGAAGGGAGGGAGGGAGGGAGAGAGAAAGAATCTAAGAAAGAATCTATCCTATGATCATAAAGTAGCTCAGTCTGGAAGGATCTTCTGGAGGTTTATAGTCCAACTTCGTGATCAGTTAGGGTTAATCATGAATTCAGACCAATTTGCCCTGGACACTCACTCACATTTTGCAAACCTCCAAGGTTGGAGATTGCACCTCTCTGCAAAACCTGTCTTGATTGCACTCTACTTGCATTTTTTTTTCCTCTTACATTCAATTATATTCAGTTTGAACCTACTTCATTCAAATGATTACTTTTTTTTTTTTTTTTTTTTTTTTTTTTTTCCTGCTGTAGAGAGCTTGGACCTGTTTTTTCAATAACTTCCCTTGAAGCTATTTCTTCCTCAGGCAGAACAAACCCTGGTCCTTCAGCCTCTCCAAGAGTATGCAAGTCCCTCACTGAACTTATTTCATGTTATTAACATTTTTCTTCATCTGAACTTGAAACTGGACACAGTATTCCAGAACCGGTACTGACAAGTGCCAAAAAAGTCCAATAAGACATCCCACAATCTACTAGCTATGCTTCTGTTAATACAGCCCAGACGTTAAGGTATTTGTGTGTGTGTGTGTGTTTATTTTATTGTAAAGTGAATTATTTTCTCACATAGTATCAGTGAAATAATGCATTCAATCATTCAATGTTTATTATGATTGCAAGAAACAGCAGCTCCAGAGAACTGCAACTCCATCAAAGGACTATTAGAATTCATAATGACCTGAAACTGAAAATAAAGTATGCAAAAGTAAATAGAACTGTTTTATTGTTTTTGTTGTTGTAGTTTGTTTTTAAGATGAAAATGAGATTTTTGTCACATGCTAAAAGTATTATCAATGACAGGGACAAACACTATAGATCTTTCAAGGAAGATTAGACCTGTGGATCAGCAAGGTATGCTGTCTCCTAATTATAATTCACTCATGTTTTAAGTCATAAACAGGAGGCAGTTACACCCTCCTGAATGAAACTTACAAAAAGCATTGAGTAAACAACATGAGGATAACAAGGTCATAAGTGGAGATATTGCAAATGGAACTGAGGGGTGAGGTATTACATTTCAACGGAAACAGTCAATTTTGCAAATACAGAATGGGAAAAATAAAAGGAATGCACACATTTCAGGGGGTCACCAATTAAATATTAGCTAAAGTTAAAAATAAAAACAGTAAATATCATATGGGTTATATAAAGAGTATGGATATCAAATGTTGCAAATTATTTTTCCCAGCACTGGTCAGACTCCATCTGAAATACAGTCTCCAGGTTAGAGCAACATAGAATCATAGAATACTTGAAGAAGAGCCAATTATATATCAAAAATCAATAATGAAAGTAATAATAAAATGTAATTTTTCACTAGATGTTAGGAAAAAAATAGATAATTGTGATATCAGAAAACTATGGAGTAAATTGGCTGGACATGTTCTGGAATCTCTGCCATTGGTGAGATGGCCTAAAAAGTATGTTAGAAACAATGAGTGGTGAAGTGGAAGAACAAACAGATGACTTTTTGAACACACAAGCCTCTTGTAGACGTACTGTTGGGAGAATAAAAGACATAGAAAAAAAAAAAGACATCATTGGTTTCTTGAACAGGAGAATTAATTCAATGTACTGGAATCTTTTCCATCCTTACAACCATAATTTTATGTCTAAATTGTGAAGGAAATGTGCTCCTACTGGAACACAGTGTGATACCTTGTGCATTCTGATTTCCTTTGGTAAACAGGAGAAAACTGGAGGGAAGAACAGATTTGGAGGTGATGGCACGTGCCGGGATCTTCTCATGGAAGCAGCAGCAAGAAAAGACACTATGCACACTCAGGTCTTGAAATTCTGCTGTGTCCGTCCCGTGTTTTAGCGTACTTACTACCTTCATGAATCCGAGACTGTGAATATAATTTTAGCTGTATAAATGACTGTTTTCCTATCCCCACTATCCATACTCCCTCCTCCTGTGTTTTTAGGCTTCTCTCCTGCATTTGATCATTTTGACTACTTGCAGGAAGATGCTTCCATTCATTCTACACCTAACAACATGGATAGCTAGTTACAATTCAGAAAGTAATATTTTAGGACCTTTCTGCAAAATGGAAGTCTTCTGTTTGGATAGCCTGCACAAAATATCAGCCATATTCTTAAGAAACAAAATAATAATAATCAAAAAAATGAAATAAAAAGGTACACAATGCTTAGGATAATTCGTCTGATCACTGAGACATATAAGAATTCCTTTATGTGTAGTTGGAGAGGAAAAACAAACAAACAAACAAACAAACAAACAAAAACATTATATTTTTAGAAGTCTATCCTATCCCCCTTCTGACAATTCACTAGCTAGCTTGACTACAAAAGTATTTTGTATTTTATCCTATTTTCATATGGGCATAATGTTAAACTTTAATAGTTTCACAAAGGAATGTTTGAAGTGACATGAAAGTGCAAGTCTTTCATTGATACAGTGTAATTGTGTCTATTCCTCACCACAGAAAACTCCTTGGTCTTCCTAAGACCAACATATCAAAGACTAATCTCCACTGTCCTACACACTCCCTAGCAGTGATGGATTTACAAGTGTGTGTCCAATGGTTGTCATGTTCATGTACTCATGTTGATGACAGTTATCTTACCTAATTGTTATTTTCCTCTTGTAATTTTTCCTCATTGTGAAAAATAATTATTAGAAAACTCCAGATGCAGTTTCACAGTTACTTCCATCCATTGATCACCCGCACAGGTGTGACTGTGAAATCTACACACAGCTTTATACAGAAGAAAAGTTATACCAACAGAGTCTCTGTAGAAACTACAAAATAAAGTTTTTTTCATGTTCAGGTGTTCAAATAATGAGTTTGAATGTTGTTGTGCAAATAATATGAAAATAAAATAACTTTGACGTGATAGAACTATCACATAAAGCCTCATTTACAATATTTGTATGCAAAATAAGCACATAAGTGTGAGTCTGACCTCATTATTACAGGTGCTATCTTCTCTAATTTTTTAGGATATTCTGTAGCCTGATTTAAGCTTCTTAAGCCTTTTCAATATTCAAGTGTCGCCCACTGCTGAATTTATATCCACAGAAAGCTGAAAATGAAAGATAAAGGCAGGCTAGGGGAAGATTTTTTACAGTAAAGTATATGCTGACAAAAGTGTATAAGCAAGTTGTAGCACTGCAACGCTATCAATAGCACAAGAAAAAATAATTTTTATCATAGCTAAGGATAAAATTAATGTGAAACTACAAAGGAGCAAAATGATGTGGTAGAGCTGCAGAAAAAAAATAAATAAATAAATACAAGGAAAAAAAAAAAAAGAAGAAGGTGGCATAAAAATGTGTGCAAGTACTAAAATTTGCAATATAAAGCTGAGGATGTAGAATAGGCAGGAGATATGTCCCATTAAAACAAAATAACCCTGCAAAAGAAGTAAAAAAGATGCCTGACATTAGATGAGGAAAGACAAGGAAAAAACACTCACCTTGAGCTTCCCTCAGTAATGAGCTCTTGAGCCTGACCATTTCAACCTCCAGAACCAAATACTGATAAAAAGCAATGTTTACTTGCAAAACGCACTTGCCTATACACTCTTATTTTACAGTCCATACTTATTCATCCTACAAAAACAATGATCCATTCAGACATTCAGATCCAGAGAAAAAATGGCCTGCAATCTACTTGAAATTAATATCATCTAGTTGTTACAGTAATATCACAGGTACACGTTATCAAATTGCTTTATGCTTGCATGCAATGTTTCTCTACTTTTTCCAAACAAAATTCATTTTTAGTTGACATGCTATCTAACCTCTTTTTAAAATCATGCAAACCTTAACCACAATAGTAAATATCAAAAACATAATTCTATGGAAACATGCAAGTATTTTCAGCAAATTTGATGTCATATTGCAACTGGAAAATTTAACAGAATTTTATATAATTATCAGCAGTTGTGTCTGAGACTATGAATCACAAGGAAAGAGTAGAATAATAAAAAGTAAAAACTGTTCTTCAAAATCAAATATCAATATCAAAACCAAAAATTTAATTTGCAAGTACAAGTCAACCGCAAGAGATAAAAAGAGAAGATGCAAAGCAAACTGAGGACAAGTGAAGTTTACTGATGCTTTTCAGCCCCACGAGTAAAACAAGTGAATGCTAAATATTATAAGAGTGGACCCAATTCTTTCACAGATTCCAATGTAAAAATATTTGGACCTGCTTGCACTTTTGGACATCTCTTCAAAATATAAAGGAATTGCAGGATATGAGTGACTTCAAGGTTCCCTTTCATCTGAATTGGACTCAAAGGCCCACATCCAGTGAGCAGAAGCACTGTTCAGATGAACTTGTTCTTGGAGAAGTCTTAAAACTACCAATTACACTTAAATAATACCATTCAGAAGCCTGGCAACTGTTTTGATGTGAGTGTGACACAGATTCACAGTGAGGTAAAAGAAAGTGCATTCCCTCCCTCCTAGGATTTAACAGGCTGCATTCAAGATCAATTCACTGATAAGAGTGATCTGTTTGAGAAAACTTGGCCTACTTCAGAGCTCTTTGGGAAAAAAATTTAAAAAAATGGAAGAAGCTTCAGAAGCAGCATTCACTGGGACAGTGATGAAGCTGAGGCTGCTGGGCTTGGCATCTAGCTGTGGATGCATTACCACCAGGTCTGCACCCTATCTTGTACTTCTCTTATCCAAACCCACAACCTGTTGATTTGACCTTCTGGTTTGACCTTGGCCCTATCTCATCACTATGGACTTGCTGAGTGCTTGCTTGGCTCTTGAGTGACCCCAGTTACCATCGCTGGATCTGACACTGGCCCAGACCTTGATCCTGAATCCCTGCTGCTGCTGCTTGCTTTGCTTTGACTTGTGGATCTAGGTCACCTTCCTTTGCAGAGCAGCCTGCCTTCATTGTTCCTCAAAAGCAGACTTCTCATGCATACTAAAGGAATATTTTTATATATATATATATACATACACATACACATATACATATATATAAAGTTAGATCCTCTATGCTTAATAAAAATATGTATAACGAATATAAAACCATAGGCATTTCAGCTGAAAAGATAACCAGTCCCAGTCAAGGCAAGTCTTTGATATTTTAACAAAACCTGAAGTTTTTGCTGGCCTCTGCCAAACTATTTGTCTAAATTTAGTCTATTTAGACTGGAACTTTATCCAAACCAGGAATCATAGCTAAATTTAACTATAAAGTTATTGGATTTACTCACACAGAAAGTTAGGAAGAGATGAAATGATTAGCTCACTCACTATTGCTCCCAAGGACCTGCTGTGCAGTCTTTCACTATGCACAGACCACACCTGCCTGATACTTACAAAATCATGCTTCCCAGAACAGTGTTCACAAACTAGTGATTTTACCTGACCAAGAAGAAGCGCAATTTGCATGTGTTAATCTGGCTTCAATGCTTCCTGTAATTATGCTCACTCATTTCAAGCTAGATCACTTATCTCTACATTACACCACAGCTTGAATTGCACATATGTCCATAGTGGGTTCAGTTGTCTACAGATTGTTAGTACACATTTTGTGACAGACAGAAATATTTGGCTAAGAGTACACAGGCAACTGGTGCTTGGTAGTTAGAACACAGTTATTTACACAGTTGATGTATGGCATGGAGTCTACCTTGACTTCCAACTGTAGACTTAGTAAGAATAACAGCTTTGTCCTTGGGGGTTATTCTGGTTATTGTCTATAGCTACATCCTGCTGATTTAGTTGCATACAGTTTTGTTAGCCTCTGAATAAAAATGACTTTACTCCAATTTATCCTTTCCATCCCATGGGCTGTTATTGACCCAAGTCTTTGGGGACAAATCCTTAGACTTTATTTATATAAATAAATACTGCATGAAGTATAAATAAATACTGCATGAAGTTCAACAAGGCCAAGTGCCGGGTCCTGCACCTGGGGCGCAATAACTCCAAGCAGAGCTACAGGCTGGGAGAGGAATGGTTGGAGAGCTGCCAGGCAGAGAAGGACCTGGGAGTGATGGTGGATAGTCGGCTGAATATGAGCCAACAGTGTGCTCAGGTGGCCAAGAAGGCCAACGGCATCCTGGCTTGTATCAGGAACGGTGTGACCAGCAGGGCTAGGGAGGTGATCGTCCCCCTGTACTCAGCTCTGGTGAGGCCGCACCTCGAGTACTGTGTTCAGTTTTGGGCCCCTCGCTACAAGAAGGACATGGAGGTGCTTGAGCGGGTGCAGAGAAGGGCGACAAAGCTGGTGAGGGGCCTGGAGAACAAGTCCTACGAGGAGCGGCTGAGGGAGCTGGGCTTGTTCAGCCTGGAGAAGAGGAGGCTCAAGGGCGACCTTATCGCTCTTTATAGGTACCTCAAGGGAGGCTGTAGCGAGGTGGGGGTTGGCCTGTTCTCCCACGTGCCTGGTGACAGGACGAGGAGGAATGGGCTTAAGTTGAGCCAGGGGAGTTTTAGGTTAGATGTTAGGAAGAACTTCTTCACTGAAAGGGTTGTGAGGCACTGGAACAGGCTGCCCAGGGAAGTGGTGGAGTCACCATCCCTGGAGGTCTTTAAAAGACGTTTAGATGTAGAGCTTAGGGAAATGGTTTAGTGGGGACTGTTAGCGTTAGGTCAGAGGTTGGACTCGATGACCTTGAGGTCTCTTCCAACCTAGAAAATTCTGTGAATCTGTGAATCTGTGAATATATCTAATTGTCAAAAGGGACAATATTACTGTATACCTCATTAAAAACGTATATTTGAGAACACAAGTTATATTCTATGGCACCATACTTAATAAAATAGTCATTAAAATTAATAAAAATTATATTTTAATAATTCATTATGTTCTGTCTTAGCCTCATTTATATGTGATTATGTTTGTGCTACTCACATAGTTCTGAAAATTAGATATTTACTTGGGCTCATTAGCAAAGATCAAACAGTAGGAGAGTTTTACTGAACTGACAGTAATTTATTAAAACCAAACAAAACATTACAGAATGTGATGAAGAACAATCTACAGGAGAAAACAGCATTTTAATTCATCTTTTAGGGAATCACCTTATAATAGCTTATTACATATTGATAGAAATAGTAGAAGAATGAAATATCATCATAGAATTATATATATTTATGTAACCATGGTAGCAGTTTAATTTCTGGTGAAAGCATCGATTATTGCATTGGGTTCTGAAAAAAAAAAAAAAAAAAAAGTTTATTGATTCTCAGACATTAAGAATAAATGAAAAATTTGTCTCACATATGTAAACTCTTTCATCTGTAGCAACGTTAGAGCTATTTGACCAAAGTTTTAACTAAATTAGTTAATAAATTACCATACTTTTAAAAATGTGTTAAAAAAGATTATTTGCAGCTGTAACAGTTCCAGTCAAAAGACACAAAAAGATATTTTCTCTTGTCAAATATTGTGCCTTAACAAACTATACAAAAAGTTCCCAGAATTAAAATAGTGTTTATTACATTAAGGCATGAGGTTCCTTAGCCATAAGTTATTGAAATCAATATTATTCTCAAATTGATGAGAAGGAGATACCCTCCTTGTAAAGGTAAGGAATTACCATCCTGCAGCTACAGAAGTTCAAACTCAATGAAAATAGCTGTATCATTTTCATCTCTATATCAATAAATCTAGGAATTTATTTTTTTTTCCAGCTAATCTAATAGACTAATTCTGAACTATTTTCTTTCTGTAAAACAAACAGCTAACATTATTTTAAAAGTTCTTCATTTGCTACTGTATTTCTAATCCTTTGAGCCTAGGTACCAGTACTTTATTTTCTGCTGAGAATTTAATTTTAATTTAATAACAGTTCTCCATAAAACTTTCTGAGGATAGACTTTCATATTTGTAATTCTTTATGTGTCCACTATAAAACATTTTTGTTAGATAGTAGGTATGGAAGCTAGTTATTTTTTCATTTCACGTCCATTTTAATGTGCTTTTTTCCTAATCTATGCCATCACTCAGCCATTCTATAGCCTGACTTTACTTCCTTATTGTGTCTTTAGTCCAAAACTGACTTAAATTTTAACAGAAAATAAGACTATAGGACCAAGGACCAACCTACAAGGGTTGAAGAAAATAAACTGCACAGTTGCTAGACACTCAAAAACCTGGGGTCCTGAGTATAACATAGAGTGTGTTTACCCTGTTACTCTGACATTGTGTCATCTTATTCTCTTCTCTTAAAACAGAAATTTTGACTGGAGTTTTAAAATAACAATAATTCTAATGTAACATATCATTAAGTTGTGGTTAACCCCAAATATAGTATAATTCAATAAAATCCCCAAATATTGCTTAATTGTGAAAACTTTGACTATCTCAGGTGAGAGGCACAACTGGAACTGGACTGTCTCAGATAGGTGATCTCTGTCCTTTCACTTATGAAGAAAGGGATCTCAGGAGAGAGCTGTTCTGAGTAAGAAGACCTAACTCAGAGTAATAGCTCATTATTTCTGGGGTAGAATAATTCATAGAAATTTAACAGTAGTTAGCATGACATCCCACACTGAATATCTGAACTCTCATTAACAGAGCAGAAACATTAACAGAGCAATGTAACATTACTATAGTTATAGTACATCATTCTAGATGTGCATGCATCATGATAGTAAGACTTAAAGATTATTAAATAGTACTAAATAATGACTTTTATTTAAAAACTGATTTCCTTCCAGTGGTCCAAAGTTTTGCAGTGCTTAAAATGTTCAGTTCCTATGTCTACTGCAGTAAATATATAAACATTTATATATAAACATATATATAGACATCTATAAAGCACTCTAGAAGGCAGGACTCCCCCTCTCTCTAAGTGAATATATTAATCTTGAGAGATTTGCAGATTTAGTTAACCTTGGATTATTTTATTCGCAGATGTAGTTAGAATGGTGTAGAGAGCCCATATATTTACCTACTCCAGATCCTGGTAACTACTGTGCTTAATTAAAAAGTGAGCATGTGGGTTTGAATTTCCTTAGGGTAGGGTGGGATTCTGAAGTCACATTTCTTGCTGTAGTATAAAAAAAAAAAAAATGTTTAGGATATAAAAAGGTTTAAGAACAGGTCACTCAAAGTCTTGCTATTGCCACAGTTTTTAAAGGGGAAGAAAAGGGCAGTCTTCAGAAAATAAACATGATATCTAGCTCTAGGAGGAAGCAATGAGTCAAAGACACCTACAACAATGAACAGGTGCTACTTCTCTGTCATTGACTAGGTCCTTTTTTTGTTCAGCATTTCTTATTCAATTTATCCACCCCTCAGTGTCTTAGCTGTGTGCTTCTTTCTTAGATACTTAACACTTGTCCCATATTTATGGAGAGTTTTATGCCAAACTCTTGGCTTCAAGGTCCAGTCTGGAATTGGGATCCAGAGACAATAAAATTGAATACCATATGAATCTAATCTATTTGGCTATGTCTATATTGCTAAATTAAATAGTACCAGAAAATTTTTCTGGACATTTAGACAAACATTTTTTTCCCTCTTCTGTGTGTATGTGTGTGTTTGCATATGTGTGCTCAATATATTATAACAGTCCCTGTCATGATTTTGGCCTGGATAAGCTAGTCTTCTTTCAAAACATTTCTGATTGTGCCCCAAGAGTTCTCATAGGCCAATGACCATTCCTAACAGATATTTTAAAGGCTGAGAGAGCTTGTTAGGATGGGTGCTGGTTATTCCATGCCAGCTGGCACCAGCAATGGAGAGCAATTCTGGCCAGTCAATTTAGCATCCACACAGATGTGAAGGTATTGACCTGAGCCGCAGCAGTTTATACCGTTCAACGCAATGGATGAATGGGATATGAGAAAAAAGAGGTGGGGAATGGCTAAAATTTAAATACTGCAGCTGTTGTGAATGAAATTGGACCTAGATGTGATTGCCTTATGTGAAAGGAATCAAGAATGTTTCCATAGTGGGTCTCTTTTTCTTTCAACGACAACAACAACAACAAAAGAGGGGTTCCTCTAGAGCACACAGATGTTGTCACCATTTTTTCTTGTACTCTAGCTGTATGAATCATTCAGTTAATAAACAGCAGATGTCCAATGTTGAAGTAAATGTTCTAGATCTAGATAAAACAAGCACCAACACAGCCAACATTGACAGACAGTGAAAGTCATCTGAACTTTGTGAAAGCAGACCAGAAGAACAATACAACAATGAAAATAACAACAAAATAAGTAATTTTCTAATACCTCAGTAAGCACCTTAAAACTCACAAGTAGTTTAAAGACCTTTGCTATACAGATATTTTCATCAAGTCTAACAATAATTAATATGATTTTCATAGGAAAAAAAAAATAGAAATGTGAACTGTTGACATGTTTTTATGTATTTTAATGTTAATGAAGATAGTTATGGCTGTACTTTCACATTCACAATTGTAAGTGTCCTACCTGAATATTTCTTCAACTTAAATTAGTAATAGATAGTTTGTAATGAATGAAATGTAGAATGTTCACTTAAATTCTAAAGCATGGCAGATCGCAGTAGTGTCTGTTTTAATAAGAATGTATTATAGATGAATTTCAACTTTAATTCTAATCATACTCTTTCAGTTATTGCAGCATTATTATGCAAAGTCCTTTCAGATGATATTTCCCTTACTTAAACTTAGTCAAAAAAGATTTAAAAGTACAATCAAAATCAGCGCAACTGTTTCTGAGAATTTGGGGTGCATGGGGAAAGAAAACAAAAAAAGATTTTTTTTCTAAAAAAATTTTTTTGATCAATGTTTTTAAATATTCTATCAAATTGTTACAAAACACAATAACATCTTTATTTACTCATAAGCCTAATGAGCAACAGTTAGATACATGGATATGTTTCTAATCCCAGACCTTCCTAGGGGAACATACGGTCAAGCTAGCTTCTTACAGATGAATAAGTATGTAGTGCCTGTATGTGCCCTTTGCCATCTTGCTTTACCATCCAACTCCAAGTTTTACTTTATTAATAGGTAACTCCTGGACTACTTGACCATTATACAGGAGTGCATTATGCAGGAGTAACTGTGGAAAGACATAACTAAGAAATATTAGGCATCAAATATTTTTTATATAGCAAAGCAGCATGAAGTCAACAATCTTTGTTTCAGTAGGTTTTACATAACCTACTCTAACAAAAAGCAATAAAATCTATTTTGTATATAATGATGAACCCTGAAAGGGAGTAATATTTTTCCTATAAAATATATTTTCTTTTTGTAACATGTTATATTTGTTTTGCAATGCATTTTGAGAAAGAAGGTAAATTTCCTAAACTAAATATCCCAGTATTTGCAATCCAAACTAAAAATATTCAGCAATGATTTCATTTTTATACACATTATTACAATACTTATGTTACAGTATCAGAAAACTAGGAAATTCAGAGCAAAGAATCTAGAAAATTAATCTGAAAATAAAGAGAAATTTTAGAAGTAAATTCAGTTATGCAAAACTTTTTATGACTTCATAGCCATGGCTATGATGTGTCATGCTTTTGGCTGGGATAGAGTTAATTTCCTTCATAGAAGCTTGTGTGATGCTGTGGCTTGGATTTTTGATGAAAATAGTTGTGATAAGACAATGACGTTTTAGTTGCTTCAGAGCAGTGCTTAGAGCCAACAACTTTTCTGCTCCTCATGCTGCCCTGCTAGCAAGGAGTCTGGGGGTGCACAAGTAGCTGAGAGGGGACAAAGCCAGGACATTTGGTGTCATGCTCAGCAATAAAGGCTGGGGTAGAGGAGAAGATATGTTTTGAGTGATTATGTTTGTCTTTCCAAGAAACCAAGGGCATGATGAGTACTGCTTTCCTGGAAGTGGATGAACAGCTGCCTGCCAATAGGAAGTAGCAAACGAATTCCCTCTTTTCTTTGCTTGCATGCACATTTTTTTGATTTACCTAGTGTTTTACCTAGAGTTTTATCTCAACCCACAAGTTCTCAAACTTTCACCTTCCTGTTTTTTCTCTGACATCCCATGTGGGGAGAGTGAGCAAGTGGTTGTGTGGTACTTAGCTGCCTGCCAGTGTAAAACTAAAACAGTCTGCAAAGCATTTATAGACTTCAGGAAATAATTTGATAAGAAGATACCAGACCTTCACATGCTATTCGCAATGTAGCCACAGATTTCTACAGGGGAAGATGTAGGTTTAGTATAGCTTGGGAGGCTTCATAACTGATAGTTATAATGTGTTTGGATTTGAAACTACTGTTAATGTCCATCTGTTTTTGAAGCAAATATTTGTATATATTTCCAGCAAATTTGCCTTTCCCTGTCTCCTTTTTGGCAAGTTGTATTAAAAGCCTTGTAAAAATGTGTGGAAAACATGCTTTCATACATTTACATTTACCTTTGCCTTTAAAATGGTACAAACTATTTTATTGCAAAACTCAATAAATAATTAATGTGATAAACTGTAGAACCATGATAAATGACATATGTTTTATCCTTCTGACTTGACAAAAACCTCTAGTTATCTCTATAGGACATTGGCATATTTCACAAAAGAAAAAATCATAAAAGCTTCAAGTGCCCATAAGAATACTTCTACCTATGAAATCTTTCTCTCACTATTAACCACGAAACTTTTTGTCTTCAAGAAAAAAAATAGATCTTGCCTCTTGAATAGGTACAGGATTGTCTAACAGAGCCATATGATCACACTGAATTCTATCCAAAAAATGGTTACAAACATCATCCTATATTCCCTCTATATCACATGCATTTTAAAATAAATACCCTCTATAGGAAGTCCTTTTCCAGTGCAACTATGCAAAAATTCCATTCATTAAAATATCCAGCCACTTTAATTTTCAAATATAACTACTGTACACACTAATTTCTGCTTTGCTACTTTTTCTCATATATAATGTATTAAACTGTCTCTCATTGAGAGAATGTTCTTTTACATGTGGAGCAGAACTGGAGAGAGGCAGAATCCCATCTCATCTCATAGACTGCTTGAATTTTAAGTACCTTTGAAGCAACTACGAGTACCAAATGCTTTAGAAAGCAAAGAAACATTTTATAGTAAAACCATATCTGCTGAAGCATTTTCTGAATAACCATAACTGTACTTAGAAAGGTCAGCCTATCTGGAAATTGAGTTTTCATCATAGTCTCTCATTTAAAATCTCAGCTTTTGGACTTATTCAGGACTGGTGGATGGTGAAATTGGCAAGCTAGTGAGAAACGGGAAGAAACTAAGCGTTACAGAGAATAGAAATAGGAAGTTAGGAGAAAAAAAGTAAAATGAGGAGAAAGAGCAACAGGAATAATGAACAATGAAAACAACCTAGCTGTGATTTAGCCACAGATTAGTGTCACAGCTGTTAATTTTCATGGCATCCACTATAGTAGAAAGAGAATGTTAGAATCATTCCTGATGACTTTCCACTAATGGTGTTATAAAGTTAGCCAAGAAAGTTATTGCATTTGGTTTTTTATTAACACAATACAAAACTTTGATTAACACAATACTAACTTCTGAAATATTCTGTGAGAAAAGACTTTGGAGAGTGGACTGTACTGAATAAAATTAAATTTATACTTGTACAGAAAATTACTCAGAATAATGCATTGTGCATAAGCTGTAAAAACTGAAATGCACTACATGCAAGCATTTTCAATTCCACTCCAGATTTCATGATAGTTTTCATGTTGTGAGGCATTATATTTTCCTTGAAAACAATGGATTCAAAGTAGATTGCCCATGATAGTATGTGCACATTACATTACATTACCGTTTGATAACAGAAAAATAGAACTTCTCATTTAATTTCTTCTGTGTTTGTTTGTTTGTTTTTGTCTTATTTATGATTATCTACCAAATTACTAAACTGAAATGATAGCCAATATTAAATCACCTGACATCATTTTGATACCTGAGTTCTATAAAAAAAGTATGAATGATAAGACACAGATTGGGTGAGAGTATATAAAGTGAATTATCTTCAAATTTTGCCTCAGTTAAAAAACTTTGCGGAAGTTCCATTTTCCAG
Source organism: Aythya ferina (assembly GCF_964211825.1). Lineage (NCBI taxonomy): Eukaryota > Metazoa > Chordata > Aves > Anseriformes > Anatidae > Aythya > Aythya ferina. The sequence goes on along the minus strand of NC_140297.1, from coordinate 73,516,708 downwards.
TGCCTCTATTTTTAAAGTTACAGTGCATATCAGAATTCACCCCTGTCTTCAGTCTTTTAGGTCAGTGTTTTGCATAATGTCCCTCACAATGGCAATCATGTGACATGACTTTTGGATACAAAGGAAAAAAACTTAAAAATCTAACTTTAACAGTTCAGTAACTTTCATAAGAGATAGAAATAACCAAAATAAAGGAGGAAAATGATGCTAAATGGAGCTTTACCTTTTCCATTCTTTTCTTTTTCATAAAAATTATGAAGCAACTGTGATAAAACCTGCATGAAAAACAATGTACTTTATGCCTCATTCTCTTTATATGTATTACCTTCTGTATGTAGTACCTTCTATATTACCTTTTGATTGGCTGACTTTGATTGGCTGCCAGATGCCCAGCCATCTACTCTCTCAGTTTCCCTTGAGGGAAAGGGGAAAAATGAGATGGAAAAGTTTATGGGGTTGAGACAGAGAAAGGGATACCACTTAGAAATCACTATCACAGACAAAACAGACTTAACACCTTTTCAGAGAAAAAGCTGTAGATTTGATGTTTACTACTGATTTAGTGTTCACCTCAGAATCAGTGAAGAAGTAGGGATGAAAGCTGTTCTTGCTTAACGATGCAACTAGGGTAGCATAGAAGTGCTGAGAACAGACAGTCCCTTGTAACTGAGAAGAAGCTAGCTGAGAAGCAACCAAAGAAGAACGAGCATGGCTGAAATCATTGCAGACAATCACAAATACAGTCAGATTGAAGCATTACAGGATGTACCATCCAGATGTACTTTCTGTGGCAACAAACACCTTACCTAAAAAAAATATATATATATGACAATATATGACAAGCGAATTCCTGTTATACTCTAGTGGCTGCAATACATATAAAGAGAATGGAAATCCAGCAACAGGGTTTGTGGGAGAAAATAATATCACCTCACAGTCATAAATTCATTTCATACTATTCCTGTGTGGATCTTCAATTTATCTTATCTTCGATCTATATTGGAGATCAATAGCAGCCTGGCCTTTTCCCCAAGCAGAGCCCTATTCTAATTCTGTGACTTTCCCAAGCTTCTTACTCAGTGACTATTTTAAACTGAATTCAATCCGGATAACAGTAAGACTTTCAAATCCACCTCTGATTTTCCTCTTCAACCTACAAAGTATATATATATATGTGTATGTATAACATATATATATGTTATATGTATATATATATATATGTGTATAACGCATATATATGTATGTACATGTGTATATATATCCTTTATACATGTATATATATATGCATATATATATATACTTTATGTATATATATATAATCCTAATATCTAAATATGGATGGAAAGTATTAGTTTCATTTTGATGACCCATCCGATTGTTTTGTTTCAGAGTCACCATATTATTTAAACTTACCAGATTTTGCTTTTTTTTTTTTTCTTTTCTTACTGTGACTATAGATCTTACATCATATTAGTCAAGCCTGACTTATTCTTCATAGTCCTTTGGTAGAGAAAATTATTTCAAACATGACTTAAAAATCTCCTTTAACCATACACACATCAGTGAACTCTACGATCCAGTGTCTGATACCCAGCTAATCAAGATTAATGCATTCATTTACCAGACAGTTACAATGTTATTAAAATGCAAATGGTTGGTTTCTGTTAATTGTTTTATATCACATACAATTAAATATTCTTGGGACTTATACACTTTCTAGCAGTTTTGGTGCCATTCTACTGAAAATCATGGGGAAAATAAGTGAAATCTATTTTATTTTTACCTATATTGTTACATGAATAGAAGCATTATAAAAAGCAGCAATTTTGAGATGGAAGTGAATTAGAAGACTTTAAAACCCATCAGATGCAGGAAGTTAGAAGAGGTGCAAAGAAAGTGGTTAGATAGATTTTCTAATATAAGAATACTTTTAGAAATTGAAAAACAAAAACAAGAAACAAGGAAGAAAAAAAAAAAAAAAGACCAACAACAAACACAACAAAGAAACAAACAAAACCCACAAACCAAACCTGACCAGAAACTTCTGTTTAATACTAACTAGGTGTTAAAATTTTGATTTTGAATTTGCAAAATACATTTTATCATGTTAACCTTTTATCTGAACATTTTGCAGAGTTGGACAAAGACTTGGGAGGACTAAATCTCAGGTAAATTTGTTAAATTGCTGCAGCTTAACAGAATAACTAATGGTATTTATTCAAAAAGACAGAAAGTTGTGCTTCAGAGAGCATACTTGGTTGCTGTAATTCCTGCCCTCCATTGGTTGCTGCATTGCTACAGTTTGCACAGCCCAAGCAGTTGTGCTCTGCTAGCAGTTTGGGTATTGCTAACCCAAACAGTACAATTTTATTTAGTATTCTGGACTATAAAACCATGATGGAAGGAGGTGAGAGTCACTGAAGGTAGAACGAGGCAATCAGGAGACGCTATTATTATCCTAAGACAAGCTTTTTCTCTTCTAAATCACATAGCAGTTTGTTCCTAAAATTTAAGAAAGGTTCTAGAAAATGTATTTGCTCCTTTCAAATATGAAGACAGCCAAGCTATTTTTGCTATCTTTGAGTATTTAGGGATTATTGTAGAATAGTTACGTGATTTAAGACTTGGCATTTAAACCTGGGATCTGTATCTGGTTCCTAAAGCTACCTTATCCTAACTGCTGAAAGCAGCAGATACGCAGAATAAGAAGGGGTTCAGAAGAGGGTTCCCAGAAGTACAGGTTAAGGTGTCCAGGATTGCTAGGGAAAATCAAGCACCTACAAAGAGTTGTCACAATGGCCAACACACTTAGTACACTTCTGCAGTCAGCTGAAAGCGATAGACCTAGTGGGAAGCCAGCGGGAGCTTGTTAATAGGGAATACAGGAAAGGCATTGACATTGAGCCTTCTCTTCTTTTTTGACCATCAAGCATAATGACCTAAATTCCAGCCCCTGTTCAAAGATGTTTATGCACATTGCAAAATGTGTAAGCGATGCTCAGTGTGGATTTAAATCTAGGATTTATTTTGCTGTAAATGATAAGCTACACTGTTGTGCTTTTCCTCGCAGTTCTTTTCCTGCCTTCAGTTCTTTTTGGTGTGATGAAAAAACTTTCACTGGAAGGGCGATGTGTCCTGTAAATAAAGAGCCAACAGATTTCTGGATAGGGTACACCTGAATACTGTGGACCCAAATTCGTTCCTAGTAAAGAAAAAGAAGAGGTACCTTCTCACACTCCCCTGAAAGAAAGCAGAAACCACTACTTTCAGACTGTTTATTGGACTGTTCTCATCTCTCTACAGGGAATCAGGAAGAATTCCTAGCTCTCAGACCTTGTCAAGATAGAAACATTCACCTTGCTTAAAGCTTACAGAATTCTCTTTTTAGTCTGTCTCTTAATTTTTCCATGATGCTATTCTGAGAACATAAAAGCAAAACATCTGTGCTATGTCAGATCAGAATTCCATCATTGTCAGAGTAGAGAAACAGCATGTGCAAGAAGAGTACCTTATTTTTTTGTACCTGTTCTTCTGCTCTACCGAACTCAGCTTCCAACAATCAAAAATTTATGAACTCCTGAGCTAAAGGCAACAGTGAGGCTATTGTATCTGAGGTGTTGAGCAAGCTATTTTATCTGACGGTGTCTAATTCCCTTGCTTCCCTTTCTCCCCACTTAATTTTTGACCTGAAGTACCTTAGGCAATGAAGCTACTTCATTGTTTGTTGTTGTTGTTTTTTTTTGTTTTGTTTTGTTTTTTGTTTTTAATGACCCTCAGTGGTATTGCCTAGTTATAGTGTTGTGGGAAATTAGGAATGATCATTCCTTGTTCACCTAAAATTGCATCTGCCAAGTAGAAGTAGTAATTTATCTGTCACTTAAAAGACACTTACACCAAATATTTAATATGAAATGGCCATAAGAATAGAGGCTTTTTTTTGAAAATATAATATTAATTAGGTGTTTGCATATGAACATTCCAGTTTACAACCTTTCTAGAATACATTTTTATTTATAAAAGTGTCTTAGAAGATGGGAGAAAGAACAGAGTCATACAATAATTTACTTTGGAAGACACCTCTGTAGATCAGCTAATCTTCTTACTGAAAGCAAGACCAAATAGATGAGATTGCTTGAGTTTTTGTCCAGTCAAATTCTGATAATTTAAGAAAGACAAAGAGGAGGAAGTTAGCATCTTGAAATTTAATTATACTCAACTTGTGGACTATAACAAATTAATAAATTATTGTGTCTACGTATCTTTAAATTTGATGTATGGCATTTATGCAATTAGCAATACTATCTTACTAGGCAGCAAATTTATTCAGAAGGCACAAGTAGAGCTCTTCCACTAAAATTGTAAGGGTAGAATAGGTAAAAGTTTGCAAAGGTACAGAATACAATGTATAATACTACAATTGTAAGTACCCTTGGTAATGTAAGAAGGCAAGAGTATTTGCCCTGTTCTATGAATTCATACCCACTCTATATAAAATAGATATACACTGCACAAGCATTATTTCTAACAAGATTTCATATAGTGTGGTGTTACAGTACAAGTTTCAACGTGTTTATTTGAATCAAATTTCAAATCTGCAGTTTGTAGTTTACCTACAGGCAACAAAGTTTCAAACTTCATCATTTGCACAGAAGACAATTATCTGTGTAGTCCTTCTCACCTTTAAAATCTACATTTAACATTAACTTGAATTACTGATTCTTTCATACAGTTACATTTATATTTAGTATTATATTTTACTTACAGTGATGTAAATTCATAAGCTATGCACAGTCTTAAAAGGATAGCCAGATATTTTACTGGAAATCATACTTCATTTTTTCATGTATTTTATACAGATAAGTAGTTCCTCTATCTTGGCTTTCAGTGTGTTTCTTTATTTTTTTTTTTTTCTTTATTTCTGAAAGGAGGGTTGTTTTTCTCCTTTGTGTGCATTTCACTTCTTGAAACTCCAGGCAGCTGAATAAAGCAGCATCACTCACCTACTTAATTACCCATGTCTTGCTTTTTGCTGCAAAGCAGTCTTATCAACAAAAGCCAATTATGAATCCCAAGTTTGACTGTCAGGAGAATATTAAGAATTATGAAACAGTGCTGCAGAATAACTGTATTTTGTGACTTCCTAATATTCTTTCTATGGTTGAAGTACCTCTCTTCCCCTTCAAATTGTGATATTTGTAAAAGTAAAATTTCTATGTGAATGAGTGCAGTGTAAAAGAAGTACTAAAATGATCTTATGGTTCCAACTACAGTGATCAATATTAAAATGATTCAGAAATTTACAAGGCAAATGTATTTAGTATCATCTGTGGATTAATTTAAACTCAAAATAGCGGTTTTACTATATCCTTCCATAACAATTTCTGTTTGAAATCTTATTGAAAGAAAGCTTTCAAAGTCCAGATTTAAGATACCTTTATCACCAAATATGATAGTAGTAAAGAGTACATCTATAATACATTTCTATGTTACTGCTGTTAAAGTAATAGTGTCAAATGGAAACACATCAACACAATAAACTAGCACTGTTAAATTATTCCTAAATGATGACTAAACCCATACACACCTACACACTTGAATATATCCTATCTACTAATCTGGGTAGTTTTAATGTTGAATGTTTTCGTACTTCTTCCCACAAAATTTACTTAAACCACTTACAATAGAGTTCAAAATTAACCTTAAACTTTGTTCCATGCACTGCACAAGGCAGGTATGTGAAGTGACTGATACCTCCAGTAAGTCTTTGTGGGTAGTTATACAGAGCAGTGACTAACAACTAGATCACTCTTTTCAGCCACGAACCCAGTTCTTTACATCTTCTTCATTTAAATCATTCTATCTGTAGCAGAAAGAGTCTGGTATGTCTTACTAATTGATTAAAGCTCGTATTATTTTCTTGTCACAGCTATCCTACTGCTTTGTCAATTTTCCAATTCTTTTGTTTTGACATTTCTTTGATCTTCCTCCTTCATATGATACCAAAAAAGAAAGAAACGAAGTGTCTCAAAGATCAAAGGAATAGGTGAGCACAGAAAACTGGGAGGGGCGAAGAATGTTTTCTTTCAAGACCTCACTAGCAAGTTTCATAAACTGAATAATGTGATACATCAAGTTAAATACGAGAAATCAGAAGATTGCTTTAGAAATAAAAACTAAGGAATTTCTGTAATAAGGCTCATAATCTTATGCACTGAGCTGAGCCTCTGAAAGAAATAGCCAAACGTGTAATGTGCTTCCAAAGTAATTCACTTTAGATGTCATATTTCCAAACTTTCCAACTGTTTCCCCCCCTTCCTCCCCTCCAGGAACACAGATAAATGATTCAGAAACCAGGACCTGGATATAAATTCTGTCTAAAAATAATAATACTATTAAAAAAAACTAATAGTAGTAATAATAGATTTTTGATTGACAGAAATTCAGTTCATGATGGCTTATGTTAGCCTCCTTCCTGCTTATACTCCAGAAACTTAGAGATACAAAATCCTAATATATATCTATCTATCTATATATATAGATATATACACATTAGTTTTAATTGTTTGTTTGCTTTTAAGAAGCAGGGAAAAATAAATTGACACTGCTTATTTCTTCCATGAATTCTGTTACTTTTTCTATATTCTGAGAAATTTCAGAGTGGTTACTGACACAAGAATACTCTACCTAAGTGCACAAGTTTCTCCCTTGAAAAAAAAAAAACAACTGTAATTGTCACCGTTCATTTACAAGACTTAGGAGATCCCTCCTCTGGTGGGGTAATTGTAGCTTCCTTGACCTAGCTATATACCCTGACATATGATAATAAACTCCTCGTTAGTGTGGGAGAAAGATGGGTAATCTCTACTCTCAGCTAGAATACTAAATAACCAATCTCCTGGAATCAGAAAACCTGGATTCATTTATTTTTTAAGTGTTATTAAAGGAAGAGAACTGAGAACAAATACTGAATTGTGAAAAACAAAAACAAAAACAAACTATATTTATATCATTTAAATTACATATTACCAAATACTGAAATAAAAAATTATAAACATAAATCTCACCCTGAGTTCACAATTCTAGATGAAGGGGTCATTTTGCATATCAATAAAATGAATATTATAAATTTGCATATAATTCAAAATGAAACTCACCAGAGTCTTAAAGTGATATAAAACAAAAACTAAAATGAAAAGTGTAATGATAATAAATTAATCTGCACTAATCAGACTAGTGACGTAGTGACAGCCATAGCTATTTTACTCCAATCCCATCTGCTTGCTTGAACTGTGTTCAGAAAAGTTTGATTCTCAGATTTACCCAGAGCTGTACTCTTGAATTTGTGGAAAATATTGGGATGGTGCCATTCCCTAGACGATCTCCAACATGGAGTCCCTCCCATGGGATACCATGGGAGGGATACCATTTCCTTTCTTAAAATTGTTCTTCCAGAGATGCAACCAACATCCCTTAGTTTTGGCTAGCACTGGGACACTTTTGGAGCTGTCTGAAACTGGCTTTTTGCCAATGCAGGTCAGCTTCTCGACTTCACAGAGGCCACCCCTGTTATTAATATAAGAACAGAACATTAATTCTTCTCTGTTTACATGTTCAAAGTCAATTTTCCCACTAAAGAGGTATCTGGTCTTATCTTTAATATACACTACCGTTTTGTTGTTGTTGTTTTTATTTTTTAGATAAAATATTCATTTATTGTCTTTTGTTCCTTAAACAATTTTGATTCTTACCCAGAAGGGTATTTTGTATGTTCTATTAATTCTGAAATGTATTTCTTCAGAAGATTATACAGTCAGATATGTCATAAAATAGCTTTATGCCAATCTTTGACTCCTGACATTTTCATATTTTTCCAACTTCCCTTCTTTGGAATGTTATAGTTTGAAATACAGAGATCTCTTTTCCTATAACACAGTACTCACATGGCATATTCATTTTTATTAGCTCCAGTAGAACAAAATGTGCAACAGTTTTCACATAAATAGTTCTCCATCTGAGTTTTTCCCTGAGCTCATCACAGTTTGTCAGCTAATGAAATGCTTACAAAATCACATTCAGGAAGCTGTACATGCCTATTAGATTTCATATTTTGAAATGGAAAATGTACGGTTTATTTCAACAACATACTGAACTAAAATTCCGTTTTTCTTTTTAATTTTTTTTTGTTTTGTGTGTGTGTGTGTATGCAACAAAATGGATGCCTTTATTTATGATACCTTCTAGAGTATTTTTTAACGTTATTTTAATCTTAAATACACACATTAAAATGACATAAAGTTTTGATTTGGATCAAAAGAGAGTAGATCCTGGAGGAGCTCTCTTCTTGTTTCCACCAACAAAAGTGTGTTCTCTAATTTAAACTTTGGATTTGGAAAGAACTTTGCGCCCTCGCAAGACTTCAAGTAGTTCAGCCTTAAAAAATTCAAACAGTTCAGACTCCCTGCGAGAAGACAAGTCCACATGAGACTTTCCCATTCTTCTGATCCTAGAATAAATTTCCTGGAGCAAGAAGTAGCAATGCTACTCATGTGATTAGTGTTTCTTTGGGCTCTTGAGCCTTTATAGCAGGACAATAACAACACCTTGAAAGGCAAAAAAAAAAAAAAAAAAAAAGAAAAGAAAAAGCTTCAACATTGTATTTTCTTAGAAGTGTGTATTCATTGAAGAAATGTTGAGGTTTAACATGAATTACAGGACAGTTCTCTGTAAGTATGTTAACATGCACACTACTCTTTATAAAAGTACCTGTAATATTGCACCGAACAGATGTTTTTGCTGCTCAGGGAGAGGAGGTGGAGGGGTCAGGGATAGAGAGGTCAGCTTGGGCCTGGGAAGATGGAGGGGAGGAAAGATGTTGTTTAATGTTTGTCTTTTTGTTCCCACTACCTGGCTATAACTATAGCCAGTTATTTTAACTGGCTATAAACTATTTTTTCCCCAAGTCTCTTTAATCTGTGATGGTAACTGTTAAGCAATCTCTCCATCTTTATCTCACCCCACGAGATCTGTTCTTGTTTTTCCTGTTTTCTTCCCTTATCCTGCTGAGGGTGGGTGACTCCCCAAATTTGGAAGTTTAACTGTTGGCCAAGGTTAATCCAACACACCTTCTTCTACTGAACTAGCTCTATTTGCTTTCTGTTAGCATGGTTTTGCAGTGAAGTTCCTATTAGTAATATCTTTCACTGCAATGCTGAAGTTTGTGCAATGTGGGCCATGGTGACAACATGAAGGAAAACAACGATTTTCATACAAAAGGGTAAAGAACTGCGGCACACAACAAATGATTCAGAGTATTCAGTTCAACTGGTTGGGTACCTTGTTACCACCACAACTTCCACCAATTACCAGAAGTAGTACAGGAGCAAAGAAATAATCTGTGTAAGTATCCACTTTAGTGGAGTCTCTATTAATCTTCTCTCAAAGTATGCCTGTTGTAAATCAAAAAAAGGGCAGAACTGAAGAGCTAATTTCACAATGTTGAAGAATAAATACATAAAATATAGACCAAGCAATATAAATAAAACCTAAATAAATCAACAATGGGCAGGAGCATTCAGCTGGCATGCATAATTTTCTTTTACTTGGAAATAATCTTAAAAAAAAAAAAATCATGGAGAAAAAGAGTGGGATTAAAATGCTGTAGGAAGAAAATACTGACCTTTGACTATTATTCTAGCCTTGTGTAGGAAAAAAAGAAAAAAAAAAAAAAGAAAGAGAGAGAGAACACTTGCTAATAATACTTGTATTATTATTGTATGTTTCAAGCAACAGAAATAAACATTAAGAATTTGAGCTGAGAGGTAATGGACTGTCATTGCTTGGATTGACAGAGATATATTTAAATTAAAAAAAAAAAAAAGCTAATTGGACAAGTTCTGTCACAGGAAAATGTCAACTGCAGGAGAAAGACTCAGATTTTCTGGAAACTAAATATAATGGCACAACTCCTACAAATTAACTCTCATTATTTCTTTGTAATCATGTTTTCTTTTTTCTTTTTTCTTTTTTTTTTTTTTTTTCATGATACACAGATGGGTAGAAACAGAAACCTCATTTTATTATAAGAGGTTTTATAATCCGTTAAACATAAATTTTTAAATTACTCCATAATATCATTCAGTGATAATTAAGAAAGAAAGAGACCTCATAAAAGAGTGGTGGACTATGTGGTGGTTTAACACTGATAGGTAGCTCAGCTCCAGAACAACCACTCTCTCACTATCACTCCTCAAAACTACAGAGGATGAAAAAAGGCTCATAGGCTGCGATAAGGAAAGGGAGATCACAAAACAGTTACTGGCACAGTTAAAACAGACTAAGCATAAGCAAGATTAATGGAAGTTATTGGCCACTACTTGAGCAGTGAAGAATTAAAATCAAACTGAAAACACCTTCCCACCTTCCATACACTTCTACTTCCAGCACAGAGAAAGGAGGAATGGGGGTAGTGGTCAGTCCATAACACTTCATCTCTGCTGCTCCTTTTTCCTCACTCTCTTTCCCCTGCTCCAGCGTGGAGTCCCTCCCATGGGATACCATCCTTCCCTAAATGATCCAACATGGGCTTCCCACAAACTGAAAACTTCTTCAAGAACTGCTCTAATATGGGCCTGTATCACGGGGTCCCTCTAAGAGCAAACTGATACAACAGGGGTTCCCCACTGGGCGGCAGCTCCCCCCAGACCCCCTGCTCCTGCGTGGGCTCCTCTCCATGGGCATCAGCTCCAGCCCGTGGCTTGCTCCTGCAGGGGCTCTCCATGGGCCGCAGCCTCCTCCTCCAGGCCACATCCACCTGCTCCACCGGGGGCTCCTCCATGGGCTGCAGTGTGGAGATCTGCTCCGCTATGGGACCCATGGGCTGCATGGGGACAGCCAGCTCCACCAGGGGCAACTGGTGCTGCGTGCCTGAAGCACCTCCAGCCCTCCTTCTGTACTTACCTTGGGGTCTGCAGAGATGGATCTCTCTCATTTCTCACTCCTCTCTTCCAGTTGTGCAGTGTTCATTGTTGAAGTTGTTGTTGTTGTTTTCCTTTCTTAAAATTGCTCTTCCAGAGATGCAACCAACATTCCTTAGTTTTGGCTAGCACTGGGACACATTTGGAGCTGGCTGAAACTGGCTTTTTGCTAATGCAGGTCAGCTTCTCGACTTCACAGAGGCTACCCCTTCAGCTCCCTTCCTACCCAAACCTAACGACATAGGCCCAATCCAGACTGCCAGGCTTGAAATATGTGTCTTTTTGCTTAAGGACTTACTTTAGGATTGCTCACAATGCTGTGTGAATCTTTTGGGCTTTGTTGTCACTGTCATCTATGTATACACTTACACAAATATGTATATATACATACACACTTGTGTATATATGTATTTGTATATATATATGTGGCCAAAAGTCTTTTCCTTTTCAAATTAATTATTCTTCAGAAAATGTTTACACTGACTGTCTCTATCTTTATTTCCAGTTTTCTACTTAGGCTGTCTTATTGTTCATGCCATATGCCTACAAGATGAGATTTGGGTGATGTAATTAAGGAAGCCAGCCTAAACTTTGTGTTTGCATTTTATTTATTTATTTTTTTAATTTTCCTTTTTCTTTTTAGCAGGTTGTTCTGGGGAGAAATATGAAAAATAAAACACATAGAAAAACTATTTTTATAAAAAGTTATACTTCAGACAACAATTATTTTCTGGTTCACTTAAAATTATGATGAACAACTACCTACATAAAATGAAAAATGAGGGTCATATAAAGGATCATATAGAATTTACTAGTTTTTTGGATCATATAGCTTTCTTTTTACCTTGTGATTAGGTAATAATTATCTGGTAAAAGTGCAAGTTGATTTGTACAGTGAAGTATAAATTCTCCATTATGAACTTTGATTTCACAAATATTGAGAGCACTTGAGTTTAAAATTGCAACAGTTCACAGCTCATTCTCTATAACGTGAACAAAAAGACATTCGAATCCAAGTGAATAGTCTATGAAACCACTAAGGGAATAGTTCTTGTGCAGTTACTGCTGTTCAATTATATGGATACATGTCAGAAGAAATGAAAGATGACATGATGACATTTGACTGATGAAGGGCAAGGGCAAGACCTTGAACTACAAAGTTTTTTGGATCAAGGGCAGGACTGAGGAAAGAGGAATCTGACGTCTGATTAGGAAAAAAAAAAATATATATATATATATATTTATATATATATGGCTCCAAAGAGTCGCACTATTATCTTCAAAACATTGACAAACCATCAGTTAAGATCACAAAACTATCTTAGTGTTTGATGGGGAAAGATATAAGTAAATAAAGAATAGCAGCCAGAAGCAATTATGTAAAAGTCTGAATAGTATTCCCAAAAAAAGAAAGACATGTATATTTTGCTGTTCAGTTCCATTATTTGTGTTCATTTCAAATCTATACCCTTTCCAATAAAAACAGAAATTCTTTTTTTTTCAAACAACAATCCCTTGTAACACTTGTGGCAAGTAAGAAAAATGGTACAAAAACTAGCAAATTAAGCAGGTCTTTAGAAACAATGTAAATGTTATTAATTTACTTCCAGTTATAGGAGCTTTCCTGATTCACTACATGACTCTGGTCTATTTGTAGAGAATAAAATGTATGTTTCTACTTTTAATCTAGAAAGCTTGTTTATATACAAAAAGATTTTGCAAACTCATGAAAGACAAACGCCTATTATAAGTACAGTCTTTGTTTATAAGTACAGAGTAGGTGATTACACAGCCCTGCTGAGGTGAACTGGTATGGCCATTGTATTCCTCTTACAGGATCAAAAGGAAGACGGTCCTTGGTCAGTAACATCTGGAACATTTATGCACATATACACTTATCACTTTCCTATTGCACAGTGGATGCATCCCTACTTAATTCATAGAATCATATAATCATAGAATCATAGAATATCCTGAGTTGGAAGGGACCCTTAAGGATCATCAAGTCCAACTCTCGACACCGCACAGGTCTACCCAAAAGTTCAGACCATGTGCCTAAGTTCACAGTCCAATCTCTTCTTAAATTCAGACAGGCTCGGTGCAGTGACCACTTCCCTGGGGAGCCTGTTCCAGTGTGCAACCACCCTCTCTGTGAAGAAACCCCTCCTGACGTCCAGCCTAAATTTCCCCTGCCTCAGCTTAACCCCGTTCCCGTGGGTCCTGTCACTAGTGTTAATGGAGAAAAGGTCTCCTGCCTCTTGACAACCCCTTACGAGGAAGTTGTAGACTGCGATGAGGTCTCCCCTCAGCCTCCTCTTCTCCAGGCTGAACAGGCCCAGTGACCTCAGCCGTTCCTCGTACGTCTTCCCCTCCAGGCCTTTCACCATCTTCGTAGCCCTCCTCTGGACACTTTCCAACAGCTTCATGTCCTTTTTATACTGTGGTGCCCAGAACTGCACACAGTACTCGAGGTGAGGCCGCACCAGCGCAGAGTAGAGCGGGACAATCACCTCCCTTGACCTACTAGCGATGCCGTGCTTGATGCACCCCAGGATACGATTGGCCCTCCTGGCTGCCAGGGCACACTGCTGGCTCATATTCAACTTGCTGTCTACCACGACCCCCAGATCCCTCTCTTCTAGGCTGCTCTCCAGCGTCTCATCGCCCAGTCTGTACATGCAGCCAGGGTTTCCCCGTCCCAGGTGCAGGACCCGGCACTTGCTCTTATTGAACTTCATGCGGTTGGTGATCGCCCAGCTCTCCAACCTGTCCAGATCCCTCTGCAAGGCCTTTACGCCCTCATTTGAGTCCACAACTCCTCCAAGTTTGGTGTCATCAGCAAACTTGCTCAAAATACCCTCTATTCCTACATCCAGATCATTTATAAAAATATTGAAAAGTACCGGCCCTAAAATGGAGCCTTGAGGGACCCCACTGGTGACCGCCCGCCAGCCTGACGCAGCTCCATTTACCATAACCCTTTGGGCCCTGCCCGTTAGCCAATTGCTCACCCATCGTATGATGTTTTTATTTAGCTGTATGGTGGACATTTTGTCCAGTAGGATCCTATGGGAAACCGTGTCAAAAGCCTTGCTGAAGTCCAAAAAAATCACATCAGCTGGTTTCCCTTGGTCCACCATACGGGTGATCTTATCATAAAAGGAAATCAGGTTAGTTAGGCAGGATCTACCCTTCACAAACCCATGCTGGCTGGGACCAATGACTGCTTTGTCCCCCAGGTGCGCCTCAATAAGTCCGAGGACCAACTTCTCCATGATTTTACCAGGCACTGACGTGAGACTGACAGGCCTGTAATTACTAGGGTCTTCTTTCTGACCCTTCTTGAAAATTGGCACAACATTTGCCAGCTTCCAGTCTACCGGGACCTCTCCAAATTCCCAGGATCGTTGAAAAATAATTGATAGAGGTTCCGTGATGACATCCGCCAGCTCTTTCAGCACCCGGGGATGAATCCCATCTGGACCCATGGACTTGTAGGGATCCAGGTGGAACTATGATGAACTATGTAAAGTACTTATTGACCACTGCAGGGAAGGAATTGAACAGAGAAGGTATATTTACCTAGAGCATTAACATTTTCTTTATCTGCATATTTTGTTATGTTTATGATTTATTAAATAGAAGAAACAATAAACTCTTGAAAGAATCAACTGAAGGAATACAATTGCAAGGAATGAGGAGAAAGATGGTATGACAAAATGACATTTCAGGAAAAGCTGCCAGGCTACACACTTTAGTTTGATGTCAGGGATTTCTTTTATAAATTGGAATGTTCCACCGGAAACCAAGGAAGGGAAAGACCGGGATTGTTAAGTAACAAATAATACAATGCATTCCTGAAAATGTAAATGTGATCATGACCCTGAAGTATATCAGAAGTTTAAAGACATATACGGTATTATTAATGTGAAAATATGAGGAATTTCTTCGAACCTAAACTGAACTTTGAGCACAATTTTGGTAATCCAAGCTTAGGAAGAGGAATTTAAACAAGACCTGAGGATTAGTCAACAGCCAGCAGCATGATTATGAGAATAGAGGCTTCAGTTCATGGATGGAAATAAGAAAATTTCATATTATTCATCCTAGCAAAATAAAACTAAGAGAGAATACTCCTCTGCCTAGACACAGCAGAAGGTAGCTACTGGAAAAAAAAATGTATATATATATATTGAAAAGCAAGAACAATATTAGTATGAGAAAGAATGGATGAAGTTCAAGAAAGGTTTCAAAGCAACAAAGTTTTGGAGCAGTCTGTCAGTATGAGTTATAGAGTCAAAAGAGTTGTTTGGTTCTAATAGAGAGCAATGATTAGATTATTAAATTTCTAGGTTTATTAAGAGATTTATAGCATATGGTTGTCTGCAATATTAAAGGACAGATCCCTATGATCCAATTGTAGGTTCACATGTTTCCAGGAGAGATTCCTGCCATATTAAGTGATGATACTTCACGATGACACAAATAGAGCAGACCTCTGCAAACATTACAGCAAAAGAATAACCTCTTAAACTACCCCACCCACCACCCAAATAATGCTGATTTCAAAGGGAAGGCCTGAATGTTATCAAAACCAATGCAATACTAATAACCAGAAACAAAGATAATCCATGAAATTCTCATGTGATCCTTCTTGCAAGAAAGGCTCTGGGTCAGTTACTTCATGTTTCAATAAAAGGTTTAAAGAATTAATTAGGAAACGGAGTATTCTCATAACTACCTCAGAGGACACATATTAGTGCTGAATTATTTGACTGGTAGCTTCAGACTTGTTCAGTTTATAGTTATTAGGCAAGTATAAGTGATACATCAATGAATTACCTCCTCATCTTTGATTACTATCTTTGGGTTTCCAGTCAAGCAGCAAACTCAAGTCAAGCATAAATATCTGGTGAATTTGCATCCAAATTCCAATTAAAGATAATGTGCTATTTTAAGTGATCATTTAGACAAATAAATGCTGAATAAGGTTATTATTTTGCAGCAGAAATAACAGATCTCAGTGACTGAAAACTAGAAGTGAGGCTCTGTGTGATAATCTGTAGCATGATGAGCTTACTGGGATTTGAAATGCCATGGAATGCTGTTTGTTATAAAGAAATATTGTTATTTCAACAATGAATAGGCAACTTCCAATGGCAAAATATCAAAAGATCCATCAATGATATCATTAAAGAAAAGCTCACCTTACCAGCATTTGCAAATTCACACCTTTTTCGGCACTTCTCAAGAGCACTCTCCAAGTTACAGGTTTGAACTCCTCCATCACAGCAAAGAACAGCTAACTGTAGCAATTTAGTCACCAACCATATTCACATTCTGTTTTGTACCAGTAAGATCTTGCCCTCCAGGCTTCTATGGCAGAAGTTGACTAAAACATTTTTATATAAGCATGTCTAGAGAGATAGGTACAGAGAGATTACAGCATGTTCCAGTTGACATGCCTCATATGAGCTTCCTGCTGTTCCGGTCAGCTTGTGGCTACATTTGGAGCATAGTCTCTTAAGACAGCATACATGTTTAGTTACAGCCTGACACAAATGAAAACCTGTGGCCCCTAAAACAAAGTGATTTAAATATTCAGTCTGCTCAACAAGTAAGCAGAATGGACTTAGTCACACAGTACCCACTTCATCTCAGATAACCTTGCTTAAAGGTGTACATTTAAAAAAAAATAAATAAATAAAATAAAATAAAATAATAATAATAATAATAATAATAATAATAATAATGTGTTGTTCTTTTACCTGGAAATACTTAATACTTCTAGGAGCTCCTAAATGCAGTAGTCCAGTAAGTACAAGGCTGCCACAGCTCCCTGTTTCCAGGACCCAATGAGTGTGCACATACAGACACACACACCATTTACACACATACAGAGTGCAATACAAACAGGGAATGCAGCATTCACACAACCACAAACAGCACAAATGACTTCATCCTGTTCTTTTCCTGTGCTGATAAAGATGAAATCCTACTAAGTAGAAAATATGCATGTACATACTAAATGGATCCTTCCAGTAGCTGTTGTATCCAGCAACTGGTCCCTGGATCCTGTGATCTCTGGGTGCTGGTGGGTATGCCATCTCCTGAGCCTGCAACCCCAGTCCAGCTGCTGGTACTCAGACCTCTTGGCACACACAGAAGCACATGCAGTATGGATCCTTCCGGTAACTCACCTTCTATGCAAGGCCTATCCAGTTTCTGGCACCTGCATCCCCTGGTATCCTAGCCTGCTGCACACTTGCAGATGAGTCTAGTCTAGATCCATGACCTTAGCACTACTAAACAGTAGTGGCAGTCCTTCCAGAAGCTGCCTCAGGTTCCCTGGTCTCCCCAGTAGCCATCCTGCAAAGTCTTGTTTCTCCAGTATTTAGATTTATAGCCTTTCCAGTAGTTGTCTACTAAGCCTCTTATCTTATTCACCAGCTAGTGCAGCTTAATGTTGGCTACTGATCACACACTGACACACAAACAGACATACACACAATGTGTACGTCAGCATTTCCAATTGCTGTCACAACAAGTTCATTGGCCCATATGATACATGATCCTATTCCAGATGTTGGCACATAGACCTCCACACATACACATACATGCAGATAAGAAAGTCCCCTCACTAAGGAAAACAGAAATTATATTTAATAAGAAGACAGGACAGACTGTACTGATCATATCACAGAATCACAGAATTTCTAGGTTGGAAGAGACCTCAAAGATCATCGAGTCCAACCTCTGATCTAACACTAACAGTCCACTCCACTAAACCATATCCCTAAACTCTAGATCTAAACATCTTTTAAAGACCTCCAGGGATGGTGACTCCACCACTTCCCTGGGCAGCCAGTTCCAATGTCTAACAACCCTTTCAGTAAAGAAGTTCTTCCTAAGATCCAACCTAGAACTCCCCTGGCGCAACTTAAGCCCATTCCCCCTTGTCCTGTCACCAGGTACGTGGGAGAACAGACCAACCCTTACTACAACTTACAACCTTACTACAGCCTCCTTTAAGGTACCTGTAGAGAGCAATAAGGTTGCCCCTGAGCCTCCTCTTCTCCAAGCTGAACAAGCCCAGCTCCCTCAGCCGCTCCTCAAAGGACTTGTTCTTCAGACCCCTCACCAGTTTCGTCACCCTTCTCTGGACTTGCTCAAGCACCTCGATGTCCTTCTTGTAGCGAGGGGCCCAAAACTGAACACAGTACTCAAGGTGCGGCCTCACCAGAGCCGAGTATGGGGGTACAATCACTTCCCTAGACCTGCTGGCCACACTGCTTCTGATACAAGCCAGGATGCCGTTGGCCTTCTTGGCCACCTGAGCACACTGCTGGCTCATATTCAGCTGACTATCAACCAATACTCCCAGGTCCTTCTCTACCAGCCAGCTTTCTAATCATTCCTCTCCCAGCCTGTAGCTCTGCTTGGGGTTTTTGAGCCCCAGGTGCAGGACCCAGCACTTGGCCTTGTTGAACTTCATGCAGTTGACCTCAGCTCTTCGGTCCAGCCTATCCAGATCCTCCTGCAGAGCCTTCGTACCCTCGAGCAGGTCGACACATGCACCTAACTTGGTGTCATCTGCGAACTTACTGAGGGTGCACTCAATGCCCTCATCCAGATCATCGATGAAGATATTAAAGAGGACTGGCCCCAGCACTGAGCCCTGGGGAACGCCACTAGTGACTGGCCTCCAACTGGATTTGACTCCATTCACCACGACTCTTTGGGCCCGGCTATCCAGCCAGTTTCTAACCCAACGAAGCGTACGCCAGTTCAGTTTCTTGAGGAGAATGCTGTGGGAAATGGTGTCAAAAGCCTTGCTGAAGTCAAGGTAGACCACATCCACAGCCTTTCCCTCATCCACCAAGCGCATCACTTTGTCATAGAAGGAGATCAGGTTCGTCAAGCAGGACATGCCTTTCATAAACCCATGCTGTCTGGGCCTGATCACCTGCTTGCCCTGCAAGTGCCGCGTGATGACTCTCAAGATAATCTGCTCCATGAGTTTCCCTGGCACTGAGGTCAAACTGACAGGCCTATAGTTCCCCAGGTCTGCCCTCCGGCCCTTCTTGTAGATGGGCGTCACGTTTGCTAGCCGCCAGTCAACTGGGAAATCATGTACAGGTTATGGCCAGATGATCACACTGTCCAGCTGCTTGTTTATGCAACTGACCCCTATTGCTATTTTCCCCCCCCACTTTTTCCTCCCCAGATCACCTTGACCCTTTAATTCGACTGCGGTTCCTCCTCTGAACTTCCCAAGATATTGTACAATCCCAAGACATTCTTCCCCTATATCCCATAATATCATGCCTCCATAGACAGTAACCCTTCTCAGTCGGAAAGTGTTCTCTTTAGATCTGCTCCTATTGTGCAACCCCTGGACCATGTGGCTGATGGCCTTCTGGTGACAACGCTGGGAAGGGCTAGAATAAGAACTCATCTGATGGAGTTATTAGGGTTTTGCCATCTGGCATTATGCATCTGTGCTACTTTTTGTATGGGGTTAGGGGATTAACCTTTTATAACATAACCTAACAATGTCTTATTTTTAGATGCATATATATATTCGTTACAAGTGATCTCACTGCCCTATGCATCCTGCTCCAGGCTTTTGGCTGATAAAGATTCACACCTTACACAGTTGAGCGCTCATCTCTTAACCAGACCGAATCTGATGGTCTCCCTAGTCTGCTTTCCTGATCAGATCTATGGTCTTCATGGTTTTAGATTGACCCTGGATTAAGTTGTATAACAAGTCAACCTAAACCATCCATCTTTGTGAAAGCAGAAATTGCATTCACCAGTTAATTGTTCTCCACGCTGTCTCTTTAAGGCTTAATAGCATCATCAATTTTTATTTTTTTTTTTTTAATTGGTTTTCCATAGACAAACTCCTTTGATTTAACATTAGGTAGCCAGGCAGGATAATATTGCAGATTAAAACAGGCACATAATATATTAGTGAAGACAAAAACAAAAACAATAAATTTATCAAATTTTATCAAAGTTTTAATGTGATTTTCCTGTAGTGATAATATTGACTCTACAGTTCATCAAGTAGTGTGATTAAGTGTAGTGTGTTGCTTAAATCATTATTTTTCTCAGCCAAAGCTGCTAACAGTTGTTTAATCAATTTTATTTAAACAAGTTGAAAGAATGCTAGAAAAGGATAAAATTAATTAGACAGAATTTAGAAAAATATAAGATCCTTTTTTTTTTTCAATGAAGGGGTATATGTATGTCTCACAAATATTTGGGTTTGGATTTTGATCTTTACTACTGCACAAATGAACAGTCACAATGCTATAATAATAACACTAAATCACTAAAATAATTTTGTTAATGTTTGGTGGAAAATTAGAGTTTTCCTTCATGATGAATTAAATTACATAAAACTTCAGCAACCGAGTCTTTATGGAACCACTTCTAGAGTGAACTCTGACTTATTTACTTTGCATGTTTGTGTTACGTGCTTGGACAACCCAAGTGCTTCCAGCAGGAGGCTCATACACTCAAAGATTCTCTGCAGACTGTTCTTGATATTACATCCATACCACAAGTTGTTAGAGCAAAGCATCTTAAATGCAAATAAGTAAACACTGTGCTACAACACGGAGCCCTGTTCTATAATTCAAAGATTTTTTCTTGTAGCAGCTCATGGCACATTCTTCCCCTTTCTCCAATAATCATCACATTCTTGAAGTTATACCATGAAAGAAAAAAAGTTAAAATGAAAAAAAAAAATAATAATAAAAAAATAACATTCTGGTAACAAAGCTATCTTTGTAAACGTAACAACATAACAATAACTGTATTTTTAGAAATATCTAGTCACTTAATTTTCAGAAACTAGTCATTTCAAAAACCACTGCACTTTACTCCTACTCAAGCCCTGTGAGTTTCTCCTTTGGTGCTGATGATTTTCTGAGCTGCTCATTAAACTGATTGTCCTAAGAAACATTTTTTTCCAGTTGTCAGGATAATCAGAATTCACATAAAATAGGTATCTTTAACTCTGGGAAAGGTATTGTTCCACGTCTTCCTCCTTTGGTGGATTTATTAAGAGATATTAGTCACTAAAGGACATTGATATTTTTCTGCTTCTGTAGATCCACAGATGCTATGAGCACTCAATATTTCTGCTGTGGCAGGAACAGTACTGTACTTACAAAGTGCTGATGTGGTCACATTCTGCATGATAACAATTATCATGAACCTCACAAAGCTCTCTGTAGAGCACAATCTAAGACTGTTTTATTTCAACATATTTTCAGGGATATGAATCATGATTTCTACACTATATTATTGTAAAAAGAGCAAGAAAAAGGATTATTAGATTTTATCTATAATCTTGTTTGAACAACCCTTTCAAATTCAATTCTTCACTGAATATCATTCAGATCTCTTTTGTATCTTTGTGATAATTTGTGAGATTTAAATTAAATAAGAAAAGTGTATGCATTTTAGTTATAGAATAGTTGAGGTAGATGGGACCTCTGGAGGTCATTTAGTCCAACTCTCACCTGTTCAAGCAGCATCACCTAGAGCAGGACCGTGTCCAGGACCGTAATGCCCAGGACCGTGTCCAGATAGCTTTTGAATTTCTCCAAGGAGGCAGACTCCACAAACTCTCTGAGCAACCTATGCCAGTGCTCAATCACCTGCACAATAAACAATTGTTTCCTGATGTTCAGGGGTAAACTGTCTTTCAGTTTGTGCCCATTGCTTCTTGTCCTATCAGTGAGCACCACTGAAAAGAGCCTGGCTCTGTCATCTCTGCACCCTCCCTCAAGGGATTTATACACATTGATGAGATCCTCACTGAGTCTTCTCTTGTCTGGGCTAAACAGTCCCAGCACTCTCAGCCTTTCCTCATAGGAGAGATGCTTCAGTCTCTTAATCATCTTAGTGGCCCCTCTAGTATGTCAGTGTCTCACTTTGCTATACTGGGAAGCCCAGAACAGGACACAGTACTCAAAGTGTGGTCTCAGCAGAGTTGATTAGAAGGAACGGATCTCTTTCCTTCACTTGCTGGCAAAATTCCACCTAATGAAGCTAAGAATACCATTAGCCTTCTTTGCATTAAAGGAACATTGATGGTTTATGTTCAATTTGGTGTCCACCAGGACTTTCTTTACCCAGTTGTTTTGCAGCTGGGTAGCACTCACCATGTACTGGTGCCTGGGGTTGTTCTTCCCCAGTTGCAGGACTTTTTACTTCTCCTTGTTCAGCTTCATGAAGTTGCTGTCAGCCCATTTCTCCAGCCTCTCCAGGTCCCTTTGAATGATCTTCTGGTGTATCAGCCACTCCTCACATTATTCTGTCATCAGCAAACTTTCTGAGGGTACAATCTGTCCCATAATCAAGATCATTATTGCGGGTGTTGAACAGGAATACACTATGTATATACTAGCTATACTAGTTATTGAGCTCCAAGTAGACTTCATGCCACCAGTCTCTAAGACTGGTTATTCAGCCAGTTTTCAATCCACCTCTGTCTTCTTATCCAGCCTATACTTATCAGCTTCTCTATAGGAATCTAAATAGACATTGTGTAAAAGCCTTACTGAAGTCAAGGTAGACAATATCCTCTACTCTCCCCTCATTTACCAAGGCAGTCATTCCATCACAGAAACTGTGCAAACATGATTTTTCCTTGGTAATCCATGCTGACTATTCCAGATGACATTCTTGTCCTTCATGTGCCTAGAAAGGATTCCCAGGATTAGCTGCTCCATCACCTCCTCAGTGATCAATCTATTAGATTTATTTACATAATATATTTAAATTATTCTATAAGTATACATGGTTAATATAGACACATATTGGTTTTATTAAAAATTCTGCTATATTTATTTAAATATGACTATCATACAATGGATATTTTCTGCATAAATATAAATTTAAATAAGAAATAGGTATATGTATATATGTATGTATATATTACATATATATTAGTGATGGCTTAAGCTTGCCTAGTTGCCATGTGCTCTTCAAGCTGTTCTCTTACTCCCCAGCCTCAGTAAGACAGGGGAGAAAGTATGGGCCAAAATAAGTACAGGAGGATCGCTCAGTGATTATTGTTATTGGCAAAACAGACTTGACTTGTGGAAGATTAATTTAATTATTTGCAATTTAATAAGAGAATAGGATAATGAGAAATAAAAACAAAATTATGAACACCTTTCTTCACCTTCCTCTCTTCCCAGGTCCAACTTAATTCCTGATTCCTCTACATTTTCTCCCCCAGGAGGTGCAGGGGGTTAGGGAATGGGGGGTTATGGTCAATCCATAACACATCATCACTGCTACTCCTTCCTCCTTATGCTCTTCCCCTGCTCTAGCATAGGGTCATTCCCACAGCATACAGTTCTTCATGAAACCCCATTATGGGTCCATTCCACGGAATGCAGTCCTTCAGGAATGGACTACTCCAGTGTACACCCCATCATGTGTTACAGATCCTTCCAGTAAACATGCTCCAGAATGGGCTCCTCAATATGGGATGTGATTCTGGCCTGAAGCCTGCTCTCCACAGGCAGCACCTTCCTCCAGGCCACCTCCACCTGGTCCACCGGGGGCTCCTCCACAGGCTGCAGCATGGAGATCTGCTCTGCCGTGGGACCCATGGGCTGCAAGGGGACAGCCTGCTCCACAAGGGGCCTCTCCACATGCCACAAGGGAACCTCTGCTCTGGCGCCAGGAGTACCTCCTCCCCCTCTTTCTTTACTGACCTTGGTGTCTGTAGGATTGCTTCTCTCACTCCTCTCTCCTAGCTGCTGTTGTGCAGCATTGTTTACCGTTTCTTAAATCTGCTGACACAAAGGTGCAACCAACATCTATCATTGGCTCAGCTTTGGCCAGGGGCAGGTTCCTTATCCTTTTTGTAGCCAGCAGGAACTGGCTCTTATCTAACATGGAGCAACTTCTGGACTCTTCTCAAAGGGGTCACCTCTGCAGCTCCCTGTTACCAAAACCTCACTACATAAACCCAATGCAACATTATATATGTATATGCATTATATATATTACGTATTTTTGTGTGCAGTCACCTAACTCCATCCCTCCCATTAAGTTTTATTTATATACTACTGACGAATAAAACTTTGCAGCAACATCTATGGTACAAAGTAGAAAAATAAGTGGTAACCTAACAGATTTTGCTAAAATAGAATATACGTCAAAGTGAAGGTGAGCACAAGTCAAATCCTTCTTAACTTTCCTCTCAGAGAGGAGTGTTTAAAAACATATGAAATTGCAGAGATCTGTCTGACAGTATTCATTATCTACATCTCTAAAGTGCCAGACAGAAACAGCATACAGGAAGCTCTCCACTGTCCCTAAGACACTGTATGTGGCACCCACCGTATCCTTTGCTGGCAATTTGAATTAATCATTTGTGCTGCCTCCTCACAAATTTTTTACACCTCTGTAGCAGCCAGTGTCAAAAACAGCACTGTAAAATGTGCCTTGCCTGAACATTACCATGGCAAGGACAGAGGGGAAAGCTACAGGCTGCATGAATTTTTCAGCACCTCCTAAAGAGTTAAATGCATGCTATTATATGAGTTCATGCATAGGTCATACTTGTGTGTCCCTGAATTGTCACCAAGGGCACTGCTGCAAACAATATCATGACAAGTAGATAATTTGACTGTGAACCTTGTCTATTGACCCATTCTAACAGCAGAGCACAGGCAGTTCTTGATTCTGCCCTTGGCCTAGACCTCTGGAAGCAGTGATTTAGAAGAATCAGATTTAAGAACCATAGTTTATTGGATAAAAATAATCTCAGATTTACTTTTTTAATGTTATCTTTACAGTTTAGTTCTTAGAAAGGGAGTGAAAGCCTGAGCTAATTTCAGTTGGGGTCAAGTCCCTAAGGCCAGAAAATAGTTAATATAAATAAATAAATACATACATATTTATAAAAATAATTCTAGATTATAAAGTTTCTTTTCAACTAAGCTCTGGTCAGGAAAGATGAGAAAGATAAGTAACAACTGCATGGTATTAATGTATTATCTCTCAGGATACACCAGTAATTGGTTACAAAGCAATTAATTGAAGGAAATGTAATTCACTTATCCCTCAAGATAATAAAAGGAAGTCAGTATACCTTTAAGGCACTTTAAAATAAGTTTTCCTAAACTGAATTTGGGCCTATACATAAGGAAATGTCTTCATAGAAACCTAAAAAAAAAATGTACTAAAAGAGTGTACTAAATGAGAATGAAGTTGTCCTCAGAAGAGCTACAGCTGCTCTGCTCAAAAGTTTCTGGCTGCAATACAGTAAAGCTCTTGCCTCCATGGCAGGGAGAAATCACATTTCAAATACATGAATGCAAAGAAATGCTCAGATGCAATGTTTACACTCATAATTCTCACCATGTCTAAGACCAAGCATAAACTCTTAAAAGCATGTCCGTGTAGACACGAAAAATATTTTTTTCTTAAATTCACCTCCTATTTAAAATTTTACAATTTTTATTTGAGCTCAGTGAAGTATACTGTATATATAGTAGGCTGTTCATCTAGCCTAGTCATAGCTTTATTGCATTATTCAAACTTTTGAATCGCTAAGCTGCATGATAATGTGTCTAGAAATTGGCACATAAAGCAGAAAATAACTAAGTATCAAGATCTCTTTGGGTGCTTTAGAAGTAGACCAGCTGTCACAGTCCTGATCTACCTGTCAGTCCATACTTGCTTTATATACAGAGTGGAGGTTGTATGCAGATAGACATGAGAAAAATTTTATATTCAATAAGTATCTCTATCTCCCTTCCAGAGATTTGCAGTTCATGAAGATGGCAATGATCTGTTCTTTTGTCATACTTTACATGAAGCATTTCCTGTTCTGACCCTCGAGCTTAGCAACAGCTTCTCAAAAGCATTTATAAAGTTACCACAGTGCCCTTCTTCAAGATGCTCATTAAAAATCTCTTTTACCATGAAGCATACAAAAACATTTAACTGCAGTTAGATTGACAAAATAATATAATCGCTTCCTATCATGCAGACCGATATTGTCCCTTTAGACTTATCTATCAATGTCTATTCAGGGTCTGTCCATTTTCTCTCCCATTAAAAAATAAGACCCTTAAAGCAGGGATTTTCCAATCCACAGGAATAAAGCCTGATCAATAGCTTTCAGTGGCCACCTGCCAGTGGGTCTCTAGTTACACTGTTCAGGGATAACACAGTAGGGAAAAATAACACAAAGGAAGCCCATCATGATGTAATAATCAATCAATAATTTGATAGCTCAGTGACTGTGGCTTATTAAAACCTGCATTATAACTTCCTAGTACATTGCTGGCAGTCTGAAATGGTCTGAATATTTAATCAGATCTGACTGGATTTGAAGCTCTACTGAATTACTTGAAAGCCCACAGCAAGCCAATATGGTTAAAAAAAAAAAAAAAAAAGAGTTATGGTATATTCTCTTTGTGAAAGTCTCCTGACATTTTATTTTTCTAATCAGAGTCTGAAATAGTGTATTAATTCATAAATGCAAAGCAAGAGAGAAATTCTGAAATAAAATAATCAATATAATTCTCTTTTTTTTTACGTCTCTAGCATTTTGTGAGAGAAAAACATAAACATGATATATAATGTACTATTTGCAACCAAAGGGTTTTTAAAGAATTCCCAAATTTCAGAACTAAACCATTCAAAATACAAGCTTTCATGTAACTTCATGCCAGTGACCCTTATGAATAGATATTTTTAGAAAATTCATGCAACTATTATTTTCTTGTAAGTAGTGGCAATTAAAAAAAAAAAAAGTTTCTCATTCAGCTAATGAGATTTTGTTTAGCTTTGAAATAATTATAAGGCAATATAGGATGACCTAATATTTTATTTTACTTCATATTTCATTTAATATTCATCCTCTTCTCTACCCCTGGAAAGGTGATGGAAACACTCATCCTGGAGGTCATCTCCAAGAACATGGAGAAGAAGAAGGTGATCGGGAGTAGTCAGTGGGAAATCATGTTTGATCAACCTGACAGCCTTCTGAGATGGAATGACTAGCTGGGTGGATGACGGGAGAGCAATGGACACTGTCTAGTTTGACTTCAGCAAGGCTTTCAACACTGTTTTCCATCTCATCCTCAGAGACAAGCTCAGAAAGTGTGGGAAAGGTCAGAAAGCTCAGAAAGGATGGGTGAGTGGACTTTGAAATGGATTGAGAACTGGCTGGATGGCAGAGCTCAGAGTGTTGTGAACAGTGGTGCTAAGTCTAGTTGGAGGCCTGTAGCTAGAGGTGTCCTCCAGGGGTCTGTACTGGGTCCAGTCCTGTTCAGTCTATTCATCAGTGACCTGGATAATAGAATAGAGTGCACCCTCAGCAAGTCTGTGGATGACACAAAACTGGAGGAGTGACTGATACACCAGAGGGCTGTACTGCCATTCAGAGGCACTTGGACAGGCTGGAGCATTGGACAATGAGGAACCCAAGGAAATTCAGTAAAGAAAAACATAGAGTCTTGCACATAGGGTGGAATAACCCTATGCACCAGTTCAGGTTGAGGCTGACCTGCTGGAAAGCAGTTCTTCAGAGAAGGACTTGGGGGTCCTGGTGGACAGCAGGTTAACCATGAGCCAGCATTGTGCCCTTGTGGCCAAGAAGGCCAATGGTATCCTCAGTTGCATTAAGAAGTGTTGCCAGCAGGTCAAGAGAGGTGATCCTGCCCCCCTACTCAGCCCTGGTGAGGTCTCAGCTGGAGTATTGTGTCCAGTTCTGGGCTCCCCAGTACAAAAGAGACATGGAGATCCTGGAAAGAGGCCAGCAGAGGGCTACAAAGATGATTAGGGGCTGGAACATCTTTCAAAAAAGGAGAGACCGAGAGAGCTGGGCATGTTTAGCTTGGAGAAGAAAAGACTGAGAGGGAGATCTTATCAATGTATACAAATATCTGAAGGGAGGGTGTCAATAGGATGGGGACAGACTCTTTTCAGTGGTGCCCAGTGACAAGACAAAAGGCAACAGGCACAAACTGAAACACAGGAAGATCTGGCTGAATATGAAGAAACGTTTCTTTACTGTGGGGGTGACAGAGCACTGGAACAGGCTGCCCTCAGAGGTTATGGAGTCTCCTTCTCTGGAGATATTCAGAACCCACCTGGATGTAATCCTGTGTAACAGGTTTACAGGTGACCCTGCTTGGGCAAGGGGGGTTGGACTAGATGATCTCTAAAGGTCTCTTCCAACCTCAGCCTTTCTGTGACTCTATGATTCTGTGATATTACAGTACATATTAAATACATTAGATTTGTTTCACAATTACAGGAAACAATAGGTACATAGTTTCTTAACACTATTAGTAACTGGTTTATTTACATATGTGTATCTAATCACCATGAACATTTGGACATCATTACTCTCTCACTGATTCCTTTGGGCTGTATGTCATAATAGTTGTTATTAATCAGTGTACAATCAGATTGCATATGAATGGTTTGCTTCTGATAAACTCTGACTGTGCACTGTTATCCATTGTTCAATGAAGCATGTCAGGTAAAAAAATAAATAAATAAATAAATAAATAGATAAAAATTCCTGAGACAAATCAGTCAATTCCCAGCTCCATGAACCTTGTGGTGACCCTCAGTCCATTAATTCCAATATCTTTGGCATAATTATTTAAAAAGCTGGCAGAAGGGAAGAGTCAGTAGAAAAAACACCACACAGAAAGTCATGAAGCATGAGCTCCAGTCTCTGATATTTTGTTTAAATCTGACAAGTCATTTCATTTCTTTATCATTTTCTTTCTAATCTAGTGTGGAATCAAGGCATTTTTCATCTGTATCTGCAGTAGCAATCAAGACGTTTTAGCTGGGTCTGAAAAAAACTATGTGTTGCATTTATTTTTTCAGTCTGCGTTTGGATAGTGCCTATTACATTGGATTCCAGAGACTGATTGTTCTTACAAAAACAAGTGTAATAGAAAAAATGATAACTTTATTCTTCTACTTGTTTTCAAATTTACCAGAAATCCTTTAAACTGATATAGCAACCGGGGAGATAAAACTTTGTTTTTTATAGATGAGGACTTGGCACTTGTGTGGTTTTGTACTGCACCTTGATAGGACAGGAGAATCTGGTATTTTTGCTGTTTTAATGGCTCAGCTTCCTTTTAAGTAACTGGTAAGGGCAGTTTTAACTTCAAGGAATAGTTTGGACAGACTTCTTGTTCTTTGATTCATAACAGAACAATTAGGCCCACCCCACCTTACTGCCTGTCAGTCTTTTCAGAACTCCCTGCAGATGAACATGCAGATTTGATGTTCTCTAGACAGAGATCTAATGGAACAAGGACACAATCATTTAAGCTCAATAGGAACAACTGTTTGCTGTATCATCAAGCCATCAGGCAGTTTACACTGTTTGATTCTAGAGCAAGCAGAATCAACTGATTTTTTCTTAACAACTTTGGAAAAAAATGGGCAGTGCAGTCATCTGCAGCACCCAAAAGTGCCTGGGTAAGTCACTGATAACAAAACAGGTCTGGGTGGTTAAATGAAAAAAGAGATTTGCAATCTGTCTGGTAGTCAGCTGTCTTTCATTGTCTAATTTCTACTTTTCTCACTGGATATGCTGCATTTCTCCTTCCAGGAGATCAATGCAAACTCACACAGATCATTAGCACAGATGAAAAATAGTTTGCCAAGTAATGAAATACCTCCAGTGATATAACAATGGCCTATCTGTGCATGCTGAGCCTGAAAATATACAGGCTAGACAGAAGTGTTGAAGCAAAATGATTCAGCCAGTGATGCTCTCCACTTGTAGAAAGTTGTCAGCTTGATCCATATAGCACAGCTGAGTTCTGAGAGTAAGCATCATGTAAGAAAGGTAATCCTTCATTTAACAGTTGAAAGAATCACACAGGAAAATTTTTCAATGGAAAATTGGCAGTTAATAATTTGCTTGCTATACTTGCCTGCCACAAAGGTTTTAAGTCAACTCTGCAGCTCTTAAAGGGCCTATTAAATGAACAAGTCCAGACAAATCAGCAGAGCCAATACCACAGTGTGGAATGAGTAGTTGTCAGCCTGGCATTGGGCTCAGTTTGTTAAGTTACTCAACTTGTGAACATCTTTCCAAGTTGGGATATGTTTGGAGGAGATATATAATAGTCCACACTAACTTATGTGGGCAAATCCCAAACTACTGGGAAGCATGGTAGCAATACAATATGCTTAGAAACTTCTACAGAAAACAGGACTCCTCAATTCTCTTGGATCATAAGGTAAGTTGATGAAAGTGAAAAGGTTAATTTTTTTTTTTTTTCAATAAAATTAATTTATTTTGAGTTATTTTATAGAAATATTCTACCTTGATTGAAAGGGAGACTGTTTTGCAACTTGTTGTACGCTGTGTCAGATAGCAGGGGATATTGCTTATACTCTTTATTATGTGTAAAAGAGACTTTGCTAACATCTGAGGCACATTTCAAATGTGAAATGCTTTTTCATATTTGACTTCATATATGACCAAAGAAGGCACATAATTTCATCTATAAATACAGAGATAAATGTGACAGCAAAGCTATTAATAACCTACAAGGAGCACAAAATTATTTTCATTGTAAGACAAATTCTTCATGAAAAGATTGCACTGGGAAGCTAGAAAGACATCAGCTCTGCAAATATAATCAGCCAGAATCTGCTTTATAGTAAATTGTTAGCGGTAAAATAGGAAATGGGAGGAATGGAGCAGTGTTTTAAGCATGCAGTCTAGGTAAATATCTAAGCATGGGCTTACTAACATCTCCCTCATAGTTTACTCTTCATATGTATACCCAGGTACTGTTTCCATATTTCACTGGTCTGTACAAGGTGCCATTCACAATTGCTCTTTACATTCATTACAACTAAAATAGGGTACACTGGGTTCTACACCTTGTCTAAATGGGTTGCATAAATTGTCTCAAAAAGTAATGGACTGTCAGGACACAAGTTTTCCTTTCCAAATACAGAAAGGAAAAGGGCAGCCTTCTCCTAGGAGATTCAGCTTTTAGTGTTAATAATCATAGAATCATAGAATCATAGAATATCCTGAGTTGGAAGGGACCCTTAAGGATCATCAAGTCCAACTCTCGACACCGCACAGGTCTACCCAAAAGTTCAGACCATGTGCCTAAGTTCACAGTCCAATCTCTTCTTAAATTCAGACAGGCTCGGTGCAGTGACCACTTCCCTGGGGAGCCTGTTCCAGTGTGCAACCACCCTCTCTGTGAAGAACCCCCTCCTGACGTCCAGCCTAAATTTCCCCTGCCTCAACTTAACCCCGTTCCCGCGGGTCCTGTCACTGGTGTTAATGGAGAAAAGGTCTCCTGCCTCTTGACAACCCCTTACGAGGAAGTTGTAGACTGCGATGAGGTCTCCCTTCAGCCTCCTCTTCTCCAGGCTGAACAGGCCCAGTGACCTCAGCCGTTCCTCGTACGTCTTCCCCTCCAGGCCTTTCACCATCTTCGTAGCCCTCCTCTGGACACTTTCCAACAGTTTCATGTCCTTTTTATACTGTGGTGCCCAGAACTGCACACAGTACTCGAGGTGAGGCCGCACCAGCGCAGAGTAGAGCGGGACAATCACCTCCCTTGACCTACTAGCGATGCCGTGCTTGATGCACCCCAGGATACGATTGGCCCTCCTGGCTGCCAGGGCACACTGCTGGCTCATATTCAACTTGCTGTCTACCACGACCCCCAGATCCCTCTCTTCTAGGCTGCTCTCCAGTGTCTCATCGCCCAGTCTGTACATGCAGCCAGGGTTTCCCCGTCCCAGGTGCAGGACCCGGCACTTGCTCTTATTGAACTTCATGCGGTTGGTGATCGCCCAGCTCTCCAACCTGTCCAGATCCCTCTGCAAGGCCTTTACGCCCTCATTTGAGTCCACAACTCCTCCAAGTTTGGTGTCATCAGCAAACTTGCTCAAAATACCCTCTATTCCTACATCCAGATCGTTTATAAAAATATTGAAAAGTACCGGCCCTAAAATGGAGCCTTGAGGGACCCCACTGGTGACCGCCCGCCAGCCTGATGCAGCTCCATTTACCATAACCCTTTGGGCCCTGCCCGTTAGCCAATTGCTCACCCATCGTATGATGTTTTTATTTAGCTGTATGGTGGACATTTTGTCCAGTAGGATCCTATGGGAAACCGTGTCAAAAGCCTTGCTGAAGTCCAAAAAAATCACATCAGCTGGTTTCCCTTGGTCCACCATACGGGTAATCTTATCATAAAAGGAAATCAGGTTAGTTAGGCAGGACCTACCCTTCACAAACCCATGCTGGCTGGGACCAATGACTGCTTTGTCCCCCAGGTGCGCCTCAATAAGTCCGAGGACCAACTTCTCCATGATTTTACCAGGCACTGACGTGAGACTGACAGGCCTGTAATTGCTAGGGTCTTCTTTCTGACCCTTCTTGAAAATTGGCACAACATTTGCCAGCTTCCAGTCTACTGGGACCTCTCCAAATTCCCAGGATCGTTGAAAAATAATTGATAGAGGTTCCGCGATGACATCCGCCAGCTCTTTCAGCACCCGGGGATGAATCCCATCCGGACCCATGGACTTGTAGGGATCCAGGTGGAGTAGCAAATCCCGCACACGTTCAGGGTCAGTTGGGAGTTTGTCATCCCCACCGTCCCGGTCCTCCAGCTCAGGGCACCCTGGGTCCCGAAGCCCATCATCGGCATTGAAGACAGAGGCAAAGAAGGCGTTAAGCGTCTCTGCTTTGCCTACGTCATCGTCTGTGAGGAGACCTTCCCTATCAAGGAGCGGCCCTATGTTTTCTTTAGTTCTCCTTTTTCCATTTACATATCTAAAAAAACCCTTTTTATTTT
The DNA here is from genome assembly GCF_964211825.1 of Aythya ferina. Lineage (NCBI taxonomy): Eukaryota > Metazoa > Chordata > Aves > Anseriformes > Anatidae > Aythya > Aythya ferina. The sequence continues at coordinate 73,483,857 of NC_140297.1, read as the reverse complement.
CTCTCACAGACACAGCCAGCTTCAACTCTAGCTGTGCTTTGGCCACTCGAACTTTCTCCCTACAAACACGAACAGCATCCCTGTATTCTTTCCATGACGCCTGGCCCTCCTTCCAGTAGCGAAACACTCTCTGTTTCCGCCTAATCTCCATTAGAACGTTCCTGGTCAGCCACACCGGCCTCCTGCCCCGCCTGCCTGACTTAAGTCTCAGAAGACAAAGGCATACAGAAATTAGATGTAGAAAACTAGCTCCACATCCACTGTGGGCTCCCTTGTGCTGCTGCTATCAGTACTATGACCAATGTATAATACTATAGGAGGACTATAGGAGAACTATTGCAGAACCAACCTGGTGAGAATCAAGACCTAGTACTATTGGTTTACTGCTTCTGGCATCCCTGATTTCACAATTTCTTCTTTTCTTCACTATGAATAATCACAGAAAGCAAATAAACAAACAAGCAGTAAAAATAGCAAATAAGTAATGGCCATGCCAGGAATTCAGATGTTTTTCTTTCTGCTTTTTCTCCCTGGGGTTAGAAGGGCTCGCCACAGTCATAAAGGAATGCTGGAGTTCAGCATTAAGATAAAATTCTAAGGGATTTCTCTAGCAATTTCCTTCTTTTGAGCATTTTCTCTTTTAACATATATTGTTCTCTTTTCAATCCATGCAATCATATTTGCAGTTCTTGTCCTATTACTCACTATTCTTTTAAAATTTATCTTTTAAAACGTAGCAATAAATTGTATGTTTTACTCAGAACTCCATAGAGTTATTCTTTGTTTTAAAAACACCTGTTCATCTTAAAGAAAAGTGTCAAGTTTGTTTTGTCATGATTCATAACACTACTTTATTTTATTCCACTTCTGATATCCATTTCTGTGAAGTGTTAATTTCATGCTAGAGCCATACATGCATGTTTTTATCTTTATTCTGTCTTGCTTCTTCCCATATTCTCATTTTATTTCTGTGATATGTTTTCACTGATTTTTCTAGATCTAATCCCTTACCCTCTGCTATTTATTGTTTTTTTAAGGGGAAAAAAATCTCTTTTTCTTTCCTCATGATTCTAATTAATGGTAATCTCACTTCCTCACTTTCCTGTGGTGATCTATGTTAGTATGACCTTAAAGAACTGTATGATGCCACTATACAAATAGAACCATCTATTCTCAAAGTAAATTTGCTCAAAACAGACTCCATGTTACTCCATGACAGATAATTTTATTTGTATTACATCTGTTTAGCCAATGCAAGGTTATCCCATCATGTTATCTTTCTCTTTTCATTCTCTTTGGGCCATCAATACATAGCAATATGTCTGTTTTGGTCACAGTTCTTATTTTATTTCTTCTTGTTGTTTGTTTGTTTTTATTAAATTATTCTATTTTTAAATATCTGTATTGTATTTCTCATTCTGTATTACTCCAGGCTCTGCTGTTGTGTTGTCTAGAATTAGCATGCACTGCATTAGAATAAAAATATTTTAGCTATTTTACCACTGCATGAATAAAGTTCACTTCATTAATAACATTTCCTTTTTTTTTTTTTTTTTTCTGTCATTTCTTTTAACCTTGGTTACTTCTTTACTTACAATCATAACTTCAATTATCCGATTTTTTTTTTTTTTTTCTGGTGCATTTAAACTGTATTGAGATTATAAATTTATTTTATGATATTATTTCAACTTTTTTTTTTTTTCCTACATAATGTTTTAACCTAGGACACATTAAACAAAATTCTTTATAATCTCTTTTAAAATAAGTTAAATATGCATTTCCTGGGGTTTACAAATGTACTGTAATCTACTGTGAGTGATGTCTATCTAAAAATTATTATTGCCTCTATTTCTTATTGTCTTAGTTTCTTAAGCTTTATTGAATCTTCCTTTTTGTTTTTTTTGTTGTTTTTGTTTGTTTGTTTGTTTGTTTGTTTTTATTTTAAGTACAGAATGATGAAATAATTAAGATTTGGGAAATGAAACAAATATTGAAGCTCTGATAGGAACAATATATTGAATTTATCATTGAAATGACAGCAAGGGCTATGATGTTTTTAATTATTTATATATTCTTAATCAGCCTGGCTGGCTGTTTTTTCATGAGAAAAATGTATTGCAGTATACATTTGTATTGCGGTACAAAAATGTACCACAGTATAAAATCTGATAGAGGTTCCAGAGAGCTATTTCCATTTAGTAATTAACACTAAATAATCTGGCAATAATTGTTGAAGCTCAGTTATATGTTTTTGCTAATTAAAGATTAAGAAGAATGACATACAAGAAAAAGTGACATTTCTTAACAGGAAAACAGTAATAGTTCGGCTATTTAAAAAAAAAAAAAAAAAAAAAAAAGTGTTTTGTGGCTTTTAATCTATTAAACCCAACAAATTAGGGTCTGCATCATGATTCTAATCCCAATTAAAGTTGGATTTTACAAATTCTTGGTGACATAATTCTTAAACTTTGTGAGCCATTCTTACTAGCAAATAAATTAGGTTATGTTTACAGACCTTTTCAATAACAGCCATGGCCTTTCAGCAACAATAAATTGGAAAAGGTAAACACTATTCATTTTTCTACCTTAATACTGATGGTCCTATAAAAATTTTGGAACTTTTACTTTGACAAACATGAGCTATAGGAATGTATAAGACATTTGTAAAATGCCATGAAGTTGATCAGAGTGATGAAGCACCTCTCCTATGAAGACAGGCTGAGAGAGCTGGGAATGTTCAGCCTACAGAAGAGAAGACTCCAGAGTGACCTCATTGCAGCCTTTCAGTACTTACAGGGGACTTATAAAAAAAAAAAAATGAGAACAACTCCACTCAATCAGATAATTGCAGGACAAGAAGGAATGGTTTTAAACTAAAAGAGGGGAGATTTAGATTTTAGATTAGGAGGAAATTCTTCACTCAGAGGGTGAAGAAGGCATTAGAACTGGTTGCCCAGAGAGGTTGTGGATGCCCCATCCCTGGAGATGTTCAAGACCAGGTTAGATGAGGCCCAGAGCAACCTGATCTAGTGGGTGGCATCCCACTACATCATCCCTATGGCAGCGGGGGTTGGAACTAGATGATCTTTGAGGTCCCTTCCAACCTGAGCTATTCTGATATTCTATGATAACATCTTGTTTTGTAGATAAGCAACAGGAAGAATTCCGATTTTAAAGCTCCTTACTAAAAAAAAAAAAAAAAAAAAAAAAAAAAGACTGGTAGCCAAAAAGAAGCTGCCTAATTCACTTTCTGAGGATCTAAGTTGTTTGGCTGACAATTTTGAAAATGTCAACATTTATCTGAACACATAAATGTAGATCTAAATATCTAATATTTAGGCACTCAATTTTGCAGGACAGATTTGAAATGGAAGAGTGCTTGAACTTTTATTTGAATGCAATGAATATTAGATTGGGCAATGTATTATGATTTTACTGTCTATATTACAGCCTAATAGTGAATAATCATTTTCCCCTTGGAAGAGGAGAACAAGACACTCCAAGAGTGTCTTTATGCTCTTTGATGTGCACAAGGATGTAACGTTGTCACCAGTTAAATAGTGTGAATGGGTCCACATCGTCCCCTTTTTTCTGGACTTTGGGGAACAAAGCCTGAAATCAGAGTGACAGAGTGACAGAACTGAACCTCAGTAGAAGAATCAAATCTTTTTTTTTTTCTTTTTTTTTTTTTCTAGCATTTATTTTAATCTGACTTATATTATTTTTTTTTAACTTGCTTCTGTCATGGTTCCGCTCGAGTGGGCAGCCGAGCTCCACCACAGCCGCTCTCTCACTCCCCCTCCTCAAAGAGGAATGGGGAGAAAATATGATGAAAAGGGCTCAAAGGTTGAGATAAGGATGAGAAGATCACGCAGTAGTTATTGTAACGGGCAAAACAGACTCGGCATAGGGAGATAGTAAGATTTATTGCTTATTACTAACAAGCTAGAGAAGTGAGAAACAAAGGAAAGAAACCAAAAGCACCTTCCCCCCCCCATCCACCCTCTTCCACCTCCTCCCCCCGAGCGGTGCAGGGGAATGGGAGAATGAGGATTATGGTTAGTCTACAGCGCTTCTTCTCTGCTGCTCCTTCTCAGTCACTCTCATCCCCTGTGCTGTGGGGTCCCACCCACGGGATGCAGTCCCTGATGAACTGATCCAGCATGGACTTCCCACAGGCAGCAGCTCTTCCAGAACTGCTCCAGATATGGGTCCGTACCACGGGGTCCATCCCTCAGGAGAAAACTGCTCCAACCTGGCTCACCCACGGGCAGCAGCTCCTGCCAAGTCACCTGCTCCTGCATGATCTCCTCTCCATGGGCTACAGGTCTGGCCTGGAATCTGCTCCGGCAGGGGTCTTCCACAGGCGGCAGTCTCCGTTGGTACAGGGCCACCTGCTCCACCGTGGTGTCCTCCACGGGCTGCAGCGTGGAACCCTGCTCCACCGTGGTAGTCCATGGGCTGCAGGGGGACATCCTGCTTCACCATGGTCCTCACCACAGGCCGCAGGGGACTTCTGCTCCGGCGCCTGGAGCACCTCTCTCCCTCCTTCTTCACTGACCTTGGCGCCTGCAAGGCTGTTCCTCACTCCTCTCACTCTCCCAGCTGCTGAGTGATGCAGTGTTTTTTCCCTGTCTTAAATATGCTCTCACAGAGGCGCAAAACAACATCACTTATTAGCTCAGCTCTGGTCAGCAGTGGGGCCCTTACCAAACATGGGGCAGCTTCTAGATCCTTCTCACAGAAACCACGCCTATGGCTCCCTGCTACCAAAACCTTGCCACGTAAACCTACTACAGCTTCACATACAGTTTTTCCTACTCTGAAAGCAGTTTTCCTCTCACAACAGCATATGTGGTGCTGGCTTCTTTTGACAGCTGTTTCCCTAATAGCATCTATGCAATCTTCTCACTGTTTATCCTAGATCCAGCAGCCTTTTCTCTAAACAGAAACTGGAGCCTGGGAAGAACAAGAAGTAAGCATCCAGAAAATTAGGAAGAGGCTGTCCAAGTCCAGACTCAGAGCCATAAGCATCTATGGAAACCTTTACATATGGATTCCTAGCTTTACAATCAGCTTCTTTACAGTCTGTGTCTGTAGAGCACTACAAGAACAGCTCTCCATATGATGCTGTGTGAGCAACTGGAAATTGCCCAGAAACCTAATAGAAGTGGATGAGGTCTGGAATCAACCCTATTGACACATACAACCCCACAGCAGCCTTGGGGTGGGGGGGGGGTAGGGGGGGGGGGGGCGGTGGGGAGATAAGTAATCAGATCAGGTACAGTTTGCAACCAAACTATGTTTGTGGCAGGAACCAAAGCTTCCAGGCTCCCGGGAAGAACCTGGGTACAAAGTAGTATGGTTTGGATTGTTAGTGAGTTGGTGAAAAACAGAAAATGAGAGAAAATCAGTGTAACAGGATCGATGTACTCTAAGGGGTACTCAGCATCTTCATGTGTGTACAAGTCTAACTGTAAAAAGAAAAATCAGGGTATAGGGAGATTGAAATGGAGCTGTTCTGGTTATTGATCCTTAATGATCTATCTCTAGAAATCATTTGTTAGGTGCTAAAATCCTATGGAAAAACAAACAAACAAAACAAAAATGAATTTAAAGCAGACTTCATAGCCATTGTTCTCAGAATTTGAACGAAGTTCATGAAGTTCTTTGTATTCACAGTATATATTCCAGCTCGCCATTGCTTCCATTAATTGCTGGAAGACAAGATAGACATGCAAAAGGTCATACATTAACACAATGTTATTTAATTTTAGTCAGTTAAAGTATTGATCACATTAAGGCCAAATAACTTAGATAACCATTCCGTATCCAGGTCCACAGGTGTTCTACTTTCTTTTAGTTCGTGTTTTACAAAAGAAAATGTTTTCATTCCTTATCATAGTCAGAATCCTAATATTTCTGTCATGAAGTTATCTTTTCTTTTTTATGTATACTAATTATGTAAATATGATGTAATTCCAAGTATAACTGCAAATTAAATAATTGCTTCAGTGGTGATTGATGCAATAGAGGCACTGAAGCAAAGATCTTCAAATTACAAATCAAACTATTATTTATCTTTGAAGTGGCTTTAGAAACCTTATTTGTTTATGGAAATTGGTAAATATATATATATATATATATATATATTTGCAAGCAGCAGAACAAGACATGGAACAATGTGAGAGTAATGCAAGAAAATAGAGTAACAAAACTGTTTCTTTTAGTATCAGGCTTAAACTTCAAGGTTCTGCTGCAACCAAACTACCATGCCTGGTTATGAATGATGTTTGGGAGCTAAATTATTTCAAAACCTAACATGCAGTCTTTAGACTGGTTAGAGATAAATTGAGTGATGTCTTGTATTTTTAAATTCTAATTGCAAGGTGGGACTGTTAAAAGAGAAGTCCTCAGAACTAGTTTTGATACATAATCATGCTGATAACTAAAATTTTGATATCTTTCATTTGATTCTCACATTTTATTTTATACTCTGATGCTGGTTTATTAAATATTCCTCAATATGTATCATAGACCTCAGAAAGGAAATCAAGTTATAAACAGACATAAAATAAATAAATAAATAAAACAAAAGTACATTTTGACTGAGGTAGATGGATTATTTCTATAAACTAAATTATTTTCATTCTGTAGCTCAAACTGCATGATTTCTCTGGCTTTTGCATCATGTAAACAACCTTTCTCCTTGTAGCATTTATTTATTTTTTTGATACAGTCAAAAGGAAAATAGTATGTTCAATTCTACTTTTTGTCAATAAGCAGCAGTATTAGTTTTTAATGGTGTATAGTGGAATAGTTCACAAAGTGTAAGTCCCGTACGTACAAAAGAACAGATTTTTCATTTTAGTTTTTATTTTTATTTTTTTCCACAGCCCATTTTTCTACAATTGTCTTTTGTGTTTCATCACCTTCCTTTTTTTTTTTTTTTTTTTTTTTTTTCCATAAATTGTTTCCTTTTGTCAGTTTTTCATGGTACTTTTGCTTCCAGTTTCTGTCATGCTCTGTGCCTTTGTAAATTCCTATAGAACCTTCTTTTGCTGTGGCATTATTCAGCTTGATATAAAAGCATGATCTGGTGCTCTCAGTCCTTCAAATCTTGTAGAAAATCTTTTTCATATAATCTTTAATCTCTTTTTTTTTTTTTTTTTTTTTTTTTTTTTCCACAGCTTGGCACTATCCTGTGATCCTGTTTCTGTGTGTGACTCCTCCTTAAGCACAAGAGCACAAGCATGAACCAAATTTGTTATCCAGCACTGTATGACAAGTAGTTCTACATTTGCCTTCCCATATCATTTTAAGATAGAATTCATGTGTCACATATTGCTTTTTTAGCTATGTTCTCATTTTTATCACTGTCCTAATTATTCTCCAATCAGAGACTGATAACTTGAGGAAACGGTTCAGCAATTTGACTGGGGTTTAGTTGATGAATTGTTCACAGATGAGCAGTGTTTCCTCAGAGCCAGTTCTGATGTTCTTTGACATATGTCATTGCGGACTGAGCAGAGATTATTGTCCTTCCTGAAATGCATCTAATATGCATCCGTTTCATCATGTCACACTCTACTCTCATAAATAGCCAGGATTTTGAATTCACTAGGATCTGCTTCTCTTGTGATCTGAGAGGACTTTGTTCAAAATGTCAGTTCAGAATCATTTACTGTTCATAAGAAGATTCACAGATTAACCTTAATTTACAGATTCCTAACCTTGCATTACTTTGAAGGAAAACAAGTCATAATAAATCACATATAAATGACAATGACAGTTACGTAAAACTTTGAAAATGAAGAAAGTAGCTGATCATATTTTTATTATCCTGGTTAACAAATATAAATTCAATTTAACTGTAATATACACAAAGGCAAAGCCAAAAGAAGTAAGATGTAAACATATTTACATTAAAAGACATTTGGACACTTTAATATCAGAAATAATGCATACATAATGTCTTTCACCACACATCTTTAATTGCAATAAATAAGTAACACTAACTTCTCCCTTTTTCTTTTTCATGAATTGTGCATTGAAAATGGCATATTCCCCCAGTTACACTTATTCCTGAAAAATATATATCTTTTGCTTTCAGAAAAAAAAAAAATCAAATATTAGCATGATAATATTGTACAATTATTTGATGTTAAAACAGTTTGCTTATTTGTTTGTTTCATTGTCAGAAGGGTAAATGTAATTCTCTGAATAAATTTTTGTTTGAGACTGTTCATGGAAAACGTATTAACGTGTTTTATTATTATTCTTCAGGAATTCTGTTTCATGCCTGCTAATCTAAGTGAGTCATTGTAAGTGAAGCTTAGTTATGTATATAAGTAGAAAAAAAAAAAAATAGGTTCATAATTGTAATTTCACCGATTTAGAGGTTTCATATAAATAATTTATGTCAGAATTTTCTCATGAAATAATAGCTGCATCTTATGCCCCACTGATATTTATTGCAGAAAACAAAAATGATCCTTGTGGGTCCCTTTCAACTCTATGATTCTGTGATTCTTTGCATTTGTCAGATTCATATTATTATAACAAAATAATTTTCCAATTCAGCCAGCTTCTATGATCTACAGTCTGAAAATCAAGATCTTCCTGTCTTTCTTTTTTCCCAGGAATAGGTTTTAACAATCATGTCAAAACTCTACATATTGTCAGTATTTTCAGTATTTCCTGTAAATTCTTTATTAAAAATTGAGATTTAGCCATCTTTTATTTCTCCAGTATATGATTATAAATATTTATCGCATCATACTTAATAGTTCAAACTGAACTTTTAGATTAGGAACATTTAAAATCACATTCATCAAGTAACCACTAAACAGTTTAATATAGGAATCTCATCTGTTTTGCAAGCTCCATGATCCTTTGATCAAGGATTATAATTAAATATATATATATTTCAAATTACACTGCATTTTCAGAAGAAATATTACAGGCAGAAGAAGCACAAAAGACCATTTTTTCTTCCAAGATGAGCTTTTTTAAAAAACATGTTGGCAGTCCAAACTGTACACAGTGTATTCAGTAATGTGAATTAAACAGTTTGAAAACAGACAAACCTACAATTAGTTATGTTCTTATCCTGAAATCACAGACTCTATGCTGTCAGTTATGATCAATTATGACAAATGTCATGTACAGATAGAGTAAGTCAGAGATTTGTAATACTCTGATAGTCATTTGCCTTCTAAATCCTGTCACCAAATTTTAACAAGATAATTATGTTTTTATCCACTCTTTCCTCAAAACTGAAGAATATATTTAGGAAGAAGAAATTGTGGTCAAGTCTTCATTCCCTTCCAGAAATCACAAGGCTATCACAATATTACAATAACACATATTACAGAATTTCCCCAGTAAGAGATTGTTGGTTTGGTGACATGAAGCAGAAATCACCGAAAGGAACCACGACAGCAAGATGATGATCGTTTTTCAAGCTTATACTTATTAAACATCAATGATGTCCTCTCAAAGTGGGTGTACAGGTTCAAATAAAGCTAGAAACCCTCCCAACATTAATTATTCATGCCAAACTGTCACACTATTCTCTCCATGTGAGCACTATTCTCTCCATTAGAAGACAGTGAGATAAAAAGGAAAGTATAGACTAGAAACTATGAAAATGGTATTTGCTTTGATATTGTAGGAGCACAGATCACTTTATTTTACAGGAATAAAATGACTATAAATAATATATATAAATAAGATTCTTTTTTATACACTGGTGACTGCATATGTAGCTGTAGGGTGTAGGAGCTGCAATTCCTAGAATAGATACTACATATTGGAGTGAAGTTCCAATTGATTAGTGGACTTCAAATGTAGGGGATGCAGCCACCTGGGATGCAGCTAAAAGGAGGTAATTGATGGTCTAGGTTACATCTTTTACATGTCACTGCACTGCTCACCTCCTTTAGTACTCTGCTCATCATGAACAGAATTTGAGCCTGTCCCTCACTGCTGCATCTACCTCCATTTGTCTGCACACGATGATAAGGAAAGCAAGGGAATTACATGCAGTGTTAAATCAACATAGGTTCAGTGCACTACTTTACAGGTTCAAGAAAGACAAATTAATGTGAATAAACAAACAAACAAAAAAAAACAAATATGATATTGATTTTCTTTTATTATTATCTTACCTACTGCACCATTTGTTTTCCATATCTTGACTTTATTTTTTGTTAGTTTGTTGTTTTTGACCCACACAATCTATTCAACTCAAAAATCCATTTAGTCCTTGTTACATTATTTGTTTCCTTACCTGGACAAAAATTCTGGTTTTACACAGCATAGTGTGAGCTGAACTTGCTACTATCTGATTGTTTTCCTTCTCACACCTATTTTGATCTGTATCTTTGGTGCATGTTTCACTTGATGCTACATCTTGGTTATACAGCTGACAAAATTACATACCATGAAAATCTGTGTGACAGATTACATTCCTGAACATAGTCATGTCTCTAAAGATTCATATTTTAAAATTACTAAATAAAACAGCCTTGGGAAAGAATAGAGGCAGCAATACAAAGCCACAATTCCTCTCAGAAATCTTGCAATTTTGCCCTTAAATTTGAAGAAACAGAAAGTTGTTTTTTACCTTTAAAGCTTCAAAATATGTGTGACATGTTTGCAAAGTCCTTGTAGTGAAATGAAAGTAAGTCATTCTGCCTTCATTCAAAACCAACAACCTCCCTGTATCTTTATCTATAAACTCTGCTTCTTTATGTATTAGGCTGCATTATAAAATTCAGTGTGATTAATTAGTAGATATCTCATGTAGCTTATGAGAAACAGTAGATCTTAGTTTATCTACAAAACATATTTTATTTTATTTGCAACTTAAATGCAACAGAAAAATACTACTGAAGTTTCATTAAATGGCATGCTGTTGCCCCTCTATATAAAAAAGCAGAACCAATGTATTTTGGAGATCACAATCTCCCTTTGTGTCCCTGAATGCCACCTAGGTTAGATCAGGCCTGGGAATAAAATAAAATAAAATAAAATAAAATAAAATAAAATAAAATAAAATAAAATAAAATAAAATAAAATAAAATAAAATAAAATAAAATAAAATAAAATAAAATAAAATAAAAAAATAAAATAAAATAAAATAAAATTAAAATAAAATAAAATAAAAGGATAAACCAAGCAACCAAGTCTTTCTCACACAAACAAGAAACAAATTTTCCAGTGTCAATACTCAGAGACAGGAGAAAAATGATAGTTAAAAATAGCTTAGCTCACGTCTAACTGAGAAATAGAGCTACCTCTTTGGACTTACCACTCTAGTGTTGAATTTGGGAACTGTTTGCAGCTGGGTATTACTCTGGTAGTCTAATAATTTTCTGGTCCAGTATAAAGCTATGCAATTATCTCACATTCGTGAACTAGTTACTTATCATTTTAATCTTGGGTTTGTATTTACTGAATAATTATGAACAGGCTGTCAGATCCAGGTGACATAACCTGCACATGTTCCCTCAAATATAGCAGAAGAAGGTTGTTGCAGGATCAACAACATAAACACATCGTATGAAAACATCAGGAATACCCATGAAAACTGGTTGGTCTATATGGTACAAAAAAAATAATGCACTGTTACTGAAACCCATCTGATGCACTAAGCACAGAGTTGAAAAGACCTGTGTGTCATAATGACACACGTGCCTTTAGTTCTAAAATTGGTGCTAATTCAGTGGTCTTTGCATCTTATTATATTTGTGAGATAACAAAAATGTCCTAATGAAAAATTTTCACAGAACATCAGAATTAGGATACTTTTTTAGTATTTGACTACTATTCTCAACATAGCATTTTTGCTTTATATCTTTTCATACACCTGCAAACTTTGAATAGAACTTTCACACAGAAACACATTTGTGAAGCCTAGGAAATTCAGTTTACCAAACTCTTTTATTCCTACTTTCCTGATGGTCTTTTTCTTTAGAAATATAAACTTTAGTTTGGAATCATGTAGAGACCTGAAGCATTATTCATTTTTAGAACTTCTGTGGTTATAACCCCAATTTTTAATGTAATATTAAGGAAAACAAAAGTACTTGCGAATCATGGGCCATAAAACTAATATCTGAAACAGAGATGGATAACATTTATTTGATAAAAATATCAAATAGTTACAAGTAAGAAGAATGAAACTAAAATTAAAAGTCTTTTCTCCTACCAACTTAATCTATTTTTTTTATTATTTTTTTTTTAAGAGGAAAGATGACCTATGCCAAAATACAATTTCAGCATTAATGTTTTAGAGTAAACAAAACAAACAAACCACATTATATGTAGTAATATATCTAGAATTTAATCAGTAAATTCATAGTGTTTCAGTAATATCTTTAGAAATCCATCAAAACAGGTATAATTTCCCCAAAATGTCAAAAAAGAAAAAAAACTATTTAGATAACCTAGTTAACATTAAGATCTATGCAACATTTAGAAGGTTTTAACAATTTGTATTTGAATACATAGGCTTTTTCAGATTTTTCTTTATATAGTATTTTTTTGAAACAATTTAAGGTTTTGTAAAAATAATTACCTTTAATAAAGAGCTACATATTGTGCTAGTTTCCTTCACAGGAACAAAAATTCACAAGACAGTATCTACTCTTCAGCTGGAGGCTGGGAAGAATAACACAAACTGTTTCTCTTCTTTTTCACTAAATGTTATTTGTCTGAGACAGGATAGTGTTCTAGATGGGCCTTTGTTTTGACCAATTAGGATGATTCTTTTACCCTTAAAAGTACTTATCCCAACCTTTTGCATTATAATATTTGAACTGAAATGCTTCTAGAAATGGCATGATAGTAAAAACTTAGTGGAAGGATGACAGTAAGTAAAAATCCAGAAAGGCCCTAAGGAATGTATCTTCTGTCTTAAAAGAACAATGAAAAGGGGAAGAGGAGAAAAAATAGTTTTATCCAATTAAGTGTCATATTTTGATGTTACTGAACTCCTGAAAAAGTGATATGAATAACTCACAGCATCACTCCCTAGCAAACACTCAATAAATTCAATTCTCCTATAACAGCTTACACTGTTTAGCCATTTCAGAATAACATGACTTGAAATGTCATTTTGCAAGCCATTGAAATGCAGTAGAGAACATGAGAGTTTGCATGGAAGTGATGATGGAAGGAAATAAGGGAATTTGGTCCTCTTGTATTGTTCCTTCTGGTGAGATAGAGGCAGTGAGAAATGAGTGATTTGGGAGAGTGCAAAGGTGCACAGGGTATGCTGTTTGAAGTACAGAAAGGAAACAAGTGGTGTATGTGAGGCTGCGAAGTGTGTGTGAATGTAAAATGTTGGCTTTCTTCTGCCGTGGTCTCCTGTTGAGTTAGTACTTCATTTCTTCTTCCCCAACCCTCAACCCCTCACTCCCCACTATGATTCTTGTTATCAAAACACAAAATGCATGATAACTATTTGGCCTGATAATGGGAAATTTCATCAAAGTAAATATAATGGGAAATTTCATCAAAGTAAATATACATATAGGAGCATTCCCACATAATTTTATATAACACAATGCCCCAGGAAAACTTTCCTACATAATACAAGAGAATAGCCTGCGAAACTCTGCTATACAATGACCTTGATGTAAAAAATGGCATTTACATTGGCAGCAAAACTATCCAGAGCATAAATGTATGCTAAAAAAGTTATTACTGTTAAAAGCTCTGTGAAATAAGGGGAGGAAAGCAAAACATAATACAGATTACTTCATACCTGTCAGTCCTCCAGGAGCTTTTAACTTTGTGCCCAGACACACCAGAATTTTATAAGCCTTGGTAAAATCATTCTGAGTCTTATTTCCCTTCTCCATTAAGTGCAGGTGGTACACATGCTAGCATCAATTCATGACAAACCAGAAGATAACATATGCTGTTTTTCTTTGTAACATTACAGAAACCACTAGGGTTACCACAGTAAACTCTCTTCCCTTGCATAGGGATGAGATTCAAACTCTCGGTTATACAGAGTGCTTCCCCAGGAAACCTAACATTCTCTATAGAGTTGTTTCATAAGTTAGCACATGTATAGTTGGTTGTGTTTGTCATATTCTTGGTATCTGCATGTGCTTTGCAGACTGTATTTATCACTGGTGATCTAAAAGAACCTGTATTCCTGTTGCTTCAATAAATTACACCAGTTATTTACTAGGCTGAAAGTGTATTCTGCTATTTGTGCATCCATGATCATGATTAATGATTAACGTGACTGGACTTATTGTTCGGATTGTGCTATTTGTGCATCTGTGATCATGGTAATTTAATATATTGAATGCAAATGGACTTACAGTGCCAAACTGGGCATCACCCAGACTCTAAGCCAAGTCGCCTCCAGCCCTTCTGATATCTGAGGACAAGCTGGAAAGCAAAGGGGTTTAGGTCCTGCCAAACTCCCTTACCCTTTAATACAATAGACTTACAGTCTTTATGGCTGACATAGGGAATAAAGGAAAGCATGGATGCAGCAGAAAGTCACAGTACAAGGCTGAGAGGATAGTAACATGCTGAAAGTTTGGCCAGTTCATGAAGGTCTGATATTTGTGTACAGTTCAGTAACATGTGACTTGTTTGTTGTACCTAATTTAAAGTTGAGGAGTATGTGTGCCTGATTTTCTGCTTTATTTTTTATAAAGTTTATATGTTTGTGTTCTTGCCATGTGCATTATTGGCATATGGGATAGCCCAATTTAAATTATACCATAAAACTATGCTTAACTTACTTCAGTCAACTGTGAGAATACACAATGGATTTCAAACTACTGATTCTAGAAATAGGACTAGACAAAACCTGAGACCGAGATATAACAAATAGTCCATTCCACCAATAGCAATCATGCATGAGGAGCTCTCTCTCTGGTTATTAATTCTTTGTAGGAGTTTGCTGTGGTCTTCTGGATGACAGTTCTCTGGATATGACTTTGGAAAATAAGACAGCTCTTCTTGTTACACACAGTACATTACCTCAAGAAAAATAGGCTGATTGATATAGCCTGAGATTTTTTCAGTGTTTAATTTCTTTTATCATATCAGCAACACAGAAAAGAGAAGAATTTAATTGGGGTGCAAAGGACAGGACATGCTTTGTTTTATTTTACCATAGAGACGGTAGGCACTCAAGAAATCCAGGAAATTTTCTCATCTAATGTTTGTCCTGCAACACTAGTTTATAAATTCTGTACAAAAATATTTCCGTCACTGTTTGTTAAATATAAAGCTTAGTGCACTAAATGATGTGTTTATTAATGCAACCAGTAAGAGAGATGGGATGTAGATGCGGCTGAGATGTTTTTTCCTGGGGAAAGCTTATATTTTTATGATTTCTTGAGAACCTCAGTTTTCAGCATTAATATTTTATGAGTGATAGAAATATTTCTGGTCTCATTATAATTTTCAAATTTGCTGTGATATGCAAACCTGACATCTCTGAGTTTTGGGCTAACTGACCTAAGCAATAGCTGTGCAATAGCTAAAACTGAGCTGAAAGAGCTAGGATTCTCTATTCCAGTATTAGATTTGCCATGGATCCAGTTACTGATGTCAGACTGCGTAATCACTGTACTAAAGTTTTCTCATCTTTAAGCTATGAACAATAATCCTCTCAATTCCCCTTCTCATTCCTCCTCATTTTTCAAAAATATTTGTGAAGTCTGATGAAGGACATCATTTAACTTGTTTGAAGGACATTTGAGTTTATACACAAATTGAGATCCAGGAAAACTAAAGAAACTCCAAACCAGATGATATGAGTGAAGCCCTGTAGTCCTTCTTATCCATGCAAAATGTTTATTAAATAATTGGATAACATTAGATAGGATGCAGTTCAGTGGTGAAAGACCACTGATTCCTCATAACTGTCAAGTGTGTGATTACAGATTTTTCATGTGTTGACAATACACCAAGTCCTTGGAAACTTACAGTCATTCTTACTAATTATAGTTTGAATTAAACCATAAAAATCTAAGTTGTATAATAAAAATATGTGTAATAACAAAGACACTTAACAGGAAAACTCCTGTTTTCCTGTTATAGCATAAGCCATAATTAGGAAACACAAAGACACCCTCCAGTGAGAAACTATTACAGTTATTTCATCACAGAAGGTAAGTAGCTGAGTAGCAAATTTCAGGACATTAAACTTATGTGATAAAAGAAGAGAGTTTATTTGAAAGAGAACCTGAAATATAAGAAAGTGTAGGAATAAAGTAATCGGGTTTTGTAGCAGAATATAATTAAATATGGATGCCACTAAAATGTCAGCAGTCGATGATAGCAGCCTACATAGAAGTGGCTGGAAAAGAAAGAACCGCTGATAACAAAACATGCTGATAATACACAGATTATTCACAAAAGTCTAAATTAAAGGATTATGAAGAGTTACTTGGTGCTCCCAGCCTTCTCTCTCTGGTGCCAAGGTGTGGAGACACTCATGAACAAGTTGACCTAAGTGCTAGGTCACAAAGAGGAAGGGAGACACCCAATTGTGCCATAATGACCACATGAACACCAGGGTTCTTTTAGGATCAGTAACTGATATTTCTTTATTGGTGACATAATTTCATCTCTCTTACTGAGGGCCTAACTTTATCTTCCATATTGAGGACATAACTTCACGCTTCCTGTTGCATCTCCATCTTGAGGATGGGCTCCCCTCATACCCTTCGCCCCACAGCAGTCCTTTTCAAACAACTTTTCATTGATCATACAACTTTGCTCGGCAACCAGGAAACACCCAGCAACTTCCATGCCTTAACGGCTGAAGAACAAGCAATCCGAAATGGCATGGTGTCTCCTGAATCACCCTTTTTTGTTCCTTCTAAACTCTTTACATTCCTGATGGCCTCATCATTAAGAGTCTGATGTTATCACCAGCCATGGGGCTTGTCGACCCCAATGGCCACTCTCCCACACCCACTGAGCCAAGGTGCTGGGTTGCCAGGATGCAGTGACAACTTCATGGAACCAGGAAACATAACAGTACAGGGAGTTCTGTCCATGAAACCAAGCAGCATCAAGTCCTGTGTGGGACTTGGACCAGACCTGCTGCTACTGGACATCAAAACCCATGATGCCTGATGGCCAGGGGTGCCTACACCATCATTAGCCTCCTCCAAAGGCTGAGTGATTCAAAATCTTTTACATAAAATCTGAGTCTGTGTTATGACTGTAAAGTGATAAGACTTTGATCCAATCTGCAGAGATATTATAGATAATAAGTTACACCAATTGCAATAATAAATCTTTAATTACAACCACAACATTGTTGCCAGTCCTCATTCAGCCAAGGAAGCCTAGGGCAACCTGCATGTCCTCCATAGAAACATTCAAAAATACTTTATTAAAGATAGCAATAATCTTTTCAAATAAATGCCATGATCCTTATCTTAGAAAGCCTTTTTGTTCCTTCCAGCATTTTGGTGGTAACAGAGATGTTTGTGGATTAGTCTTAATTGGGACAGGTAGGAAGTGAGATGGTCTGCTGAGATGCTGAAAGTGAGCACAGCACCACAAAGGATACGATAGAAGTCACTTGGCAATAAAACTGGTGATGAAATTTATTGCAGAGTAACACAGTCATTTAGCTAACTACAGATGGTTATACAGCAAAAGGTGAAAGCTCTGAGAAATACCTCAGGTCTTATCAGCTATAAATTTTGTGATTTGAGCTTCTGCCCTTGTCCTCAATTCATGGCTCTTTCCTTTTTACTTGATAGATATAATGACATATCAGACATCCTGGCACCCTTCAGATCAATTTCTGTTCCTCTACTGATCAGGATAATTTATCCATGTCATACTTCAAATAATTCAATCTAAGTGACACAGCTTGGTTTTAATATTTGATTTGCTCTACAGAAATTATTGTTGTTTTAAAATTATATCCAAGATTCCCATGTTAATAGAATTTACACTAGCATTCAAACAACTAAAAGAATGATGTGACTCACTATCAATAAAATAGTAATTCCCCCATATTCACTCTACTTTTCTACTTTTTGTCATGGCATTACTTCTCGCTTTGCATGAATGGTTTCTATCATAGTGACTCAATTTATGTCAATCTGCATTTTTACACATCCTTGAACAGCTTGCATATTTTTTTCTGAAAACTGTAAGTGCTGTCAGCCTCATTTACTTTCCACTGAAAGCACCATCTCTCTGCAATGAAATTCAGAAACAATAGAACAGAATCTTATTTAAATGTTCCTGTGGACATAACATAATAGCACATATTTGAAGCTATTCAATTATCAGTCATTTGCAATATAAGGGAAATCTTTTCCCAGACAACAGAAGCAGAGAGTTTACTTCTGAGTATGTACACATCCTGCTGAAAGCAATGTTGACCTGATAACTAGTATTTTGTATCATAATGTGATATATGGAGTAATAATTCCTGTCTAGAAGATGGTTGGTGTTAATAAAGAAGGGGGAGATGTGGGAGTGTGGCCATGGGGGTCAACAAGCTCCATGGCTGGTGATAACATCGGATTCTTAACAATGAGGCCATCTTGAATGTAAAAGAGTTTAGAGGGAACAAAGGGTGATTCAGGAGACACCATGCCATTTCGAGTTGCTTGTTCTTCAGCCGTTAAGGCATGGAAGTTGCTGGGTGTTTCCTGGTTGCCGGGCAAAGTTGCATGATCAATGAAAAGTTGTTTGAAAAGGACTGCTGTGGGGCGAAGGGTATGAGGGGAGCCTGTCCTCAAGAAAAAAAAAAAAAAAAAAAAAAAAAAAAGCAACATGATATAACAAAGTTATGTCATCAATAAAGAAGTAGAAAAAAAAAAGAATGAATAGGGACAGGCTAGCAGAACAGAGACACAGAGACCAAGACAGGAACAGGGACATTGATCGCCTCATGAAGATAGGTTCGGCCAAACTCAGCAAAACACTCAAAGAAGCTCATACAGAAAGTCCCTGGAAATAGGTGCGCTGGAGCTGGAGAGAAGCTCGAGCTGAGGGAAGCAGACCCGTGCACACAACTGCCCCTCGTTGGTAAGGAGTTGCGCATCATGGGGAATCATACGTCCTTAGGAACAAAGACTGTCCTGGTAATCTTACAGCTTATTCTCTTTATTAACAGTTTATGATCCTAAAATATGGGACCAAATTGAGGTCAAGGTGTGGGACTCTGCTACTAAAAATGACAAAGTTGCGGTGGGATTGCTCAGCACTTGGTGAGCAATCTCTGAGGCCTTAAAGAGCCATGTGGGACCACAGTCAGAAACATGTGGTTTGCCAGTGAGGGAGCTGTGGGCTCGTCCACACTCGTCCACTTCTGCTACACCATCGGCTACCCCGCCGCTACTGCCATCGCAGGCCTTTGCTGTTACGCCCCCTGGTGACCTAGACGTGCCTTTTGACCCAGGCCCTACTGGCCTTGAAAAGGAGATGGATATGTTTCCCTTTGATCCGGGAAAAATAGGATACATAGGGCCCGAAGGCCAAGATGCTTAACAACTTAAAGTGAGACATATTGTTCGCACGACTAGCCCTGGAATTCTCCAGTGTTTGTAATCAAGAAAAGGAATGGAAAATGGAGACTGTTATATAATCTGAGAAAAATTAATGAAGTCATAGAAGATATGGGAGCACTTCAGCCAGGATTACCACCTCCAACTATGTTCCCCCAGTCATGGACATTAATAGTAATAGACTTAAAGGATTGTTTATTAAACACTTGCCAGAATTTGGAACCTTGCCATGTTTATGTTTCAATCAATAACTTTTCTGATTGTACATATGTATAGGCGTATTCGGGTTTGTTATGAATATGTAAAAACAATGTTCTATATATTTTGAAAGTTCAACATTTGTACATGCGTGTTGGTAGTGCGTAGGCTCCCTGCGCACCCAGCACTGTTTACTTGCCTTTTATAAATATCACTAAATTCAGATTGAGTTGTACCCTGCCTCAAAAAAGCTTTGTCTGGCTCTTCTGTCTAAGCCTCCACTGCTTCCCTTGTCTCAGCACTAGAAATTGTACAGGTTGTTTATATGGCTAATAACTGCAAAAGACCCAGTAGAAAACACTAAGCATATAAAAGGGGAAAATAAATCTTTCATTAGCATCGGACGATCCCTTTGAATATAATGATGCCAGTTAAAAGGCGTTTAGATGTAGAGCTTAGTGATATGGTTTAGTGGAGGACTTGTTAGTATTAGGTCAGAGGTTGGACTCGGTGATGTTGGAGGTCTCTTCCAACCTAGATGATTCTGTGATTCACTTATAAAAATAAGAAAAAACAAAGGCCAATGGCAGGCTTAGTCTTTCCATTTCAAAATCCCATTTTCCTTGGCTTAACGTGTTAAGGGGATGTGGACCAGAACAACACAGACCTCTCCAGTTCTCTCTCAAAAGAATCTGACAGCAAAGAATGATAGTAGATCTGGAGACTGGTGACAAACTTACCTCAGTGAGAAATCAAGGAGCATCTGTGATCCTTTCCCCAAGGCAGCATTACTTTCAGTGTCTTGGCACATGCCAGAAAAATAGTCTCTTCAGTATGGAAACTCCAGATGCTTCCTGTAGTAGAAAATTCAAAACAGGAGAAGTACTGAAAACACAAACATAGTCCTACCTACAGGCAGTTCGATGTACCTGTTGTTTCATTTAACAGAATTACAGTATGGCTAAAGTTGGAAAGGACCTCTGGAGGTCACATAGTGCAACCCCCAAATAGACTATTTCATCTATTAAAACTTACACTCTGAGATGTACAGTAGGAGAATAAATATTTACCTAACAAATTTACAATTAAAAACTATACAATCTTTCAGTGTAGCTAGT
Organism: Aythya ferina; assembly: GCF_964211825.1. Taxonomy (NCBI): domain Eukaryota; kingdom Metazoa; phylum Chordata; class Aves; order Anseriformes; family Anatidae; genus Aythya; species Aythya ferina. Next base: position 73,463,006 of record NC_140297.1, on the reverse strand, counting down.
TTTGTATGGAAAACAGAAATACATGATCTTAAATTAGTCTATGAAGATGTTCAAAGGTAATGAAGAGCTAAAACTAATTTCTATGTCATTATGACAGAAGCACTGTGTGCTGGAAAAACCACTTATATCTCATACACCATAGCAAAGAGGAAGTAACAGATACAAAGTTACCATGACTATTTTTACTGATTCAAAATGCCTTTCTTTTCTGTTCCAGCTACATCCCACAGATAATTCCTTAATGTTTGTAAAATATGAAGGTGAATATATTTTAAGTATATTTATTGCAGAATACTTTATCCTGCCCTGTGTACTAATAAGTCACTTTTATTAACTGCAAACTGAAAGTAAGAGATGCGTTTCCAAATGACCCTACACATTGATGTGTTCTTGCATATATTGATAATGAACATCAAGCACATCTTTAAGAGTAAAATCATAAAATCAGTTGTTACTGCTTTATAGATTTTTTTCCTCTAGGGGAGGAAGAAAAAAACAAACAAACAAACAAACAAAAAAATCAGCTAGGCAGATATTAATACTAATTTTTATTGATTCCTTTTTTTTTTTTTTTAAGGTAAACCTATATTTTATATTTCTTAGATTGCACTAGTCAACTTCCTCAGGCTCCTTTGTAGCAGAAGAGCTGCAAAAGGCATGACAAGCATGAAGACAACAAGCCAAGCCCAAGGCAACTTCTCCTCTATACTATTTTTTCAAGCTACAAATATTCCTCCAAAATACTGTTGTGTTATGGCTGAAGAAGACGCAGCAGGAAACTTCACTTTTTTTTTCCCCCTTTTTTTTTTTTAATAAATGCATAAAACACTGCCAACTAAAATGGAACCAACAGTTATTAAATAACTGAGAACATGTCCGATAATTAAAATCAAGCTATATTTCTGTAATACTAATTTTAAAACAATAAATAGGTCTTACTTTACATTTTACATTGTTAATATTTCTTTATTTTGTTATATTCTGCAGTCTTTCTTAGAATAAGATTTGACTTGAGGTATAACTTTTGTTAGAGAAAAATAGGAGGGTATGAACTACATTTTCAGGTAAGAAGAAACTGTCTTTCCTCTGTCTGTTCACTCAATAAGTACAGGGTAGGATATATAGCAAAGATATTAGTCTTCTACTGAATGACCTCCTCTGACAAAATTTGAAGCCACAGTACTGATGCCCAGAGAACTGCGTTAACTGCCAGGCTGTCGTTAAACTTTCCTGCTGACATCTTCAATTGGGAAAAATTTACTGGGACAAGATCTGGAACCTGGGCATTTCATATCTCCAGTGAGAATGTGAACTATCAAGAAAACAACACTTTAATAGGATGTATCATCAACCTAAGCATACTTGTTTCCAGACAAAGGTTTGGCACCACACACTCATTCAGTCTGACTTCACTCACCCATGGTTCTGACAAGGTAATGTAAAGAACTGAGTATTGGGATAGGCAAAACTACAAACAATTTCAGCCTGAAGTCAGCAAAAAATGTGGACTTCTGGAAAGAATCAAAGTGTTTTATTTATTTTCACATTTTTAAAGAAAAACAGGTATGAGTTTTTGAAAAGACAATGTTCAGGCTATTTAAAATACCTTTTCTAAAATCGATCATTTAAGATTATTTTAAAATTTATTTAACATTTGTAAGACTGCTTTTACTGAGTAGTTTTCCTTTGTACTAATGATCTGTGTCATGTAAGGCTTTACATATTTCTGAGACTAGGAAATAGTTCAAGTAATGTCATGTTTACCTAATGAAGATCATTTTGGCAAATGACAAAATGCACATGGCAATAGAACACAATACAGTTCTGAAGGTGTTTTGTTATGTTTTGTTTTGTTTTTGTGGCAAATGTAATTTTTCCTACAATACAGTCAAATTGTTTTTCCTCAGCAGTTTTGTATCAAGTATAGCAAGCCATTTAGGAGAGCCAATGACAGAATTATTCTTCATATCCATTCTATCTTTTCCTAGCCTTTCTTGATCATCACTTCACAGACTCATCTGATATGCGGTACTGTTCCACCACCATTTTATCTGCTCATCTGCTGATTGCTTTCCTGACACTTTGCCCTCTAGTAATATTAATAATAAATTGCCCTCTTGCTCTGATTGTTATCCAGTCTCTTGCTGAAATAAAACAAGAGTTTTCATTTTTGTCTCTCAGATGTGTATATTGAATGACTACTGTACACCAGCTCTTGAAGTATCTACCCACTAGCAGTTTCAAGCATTGGCTTGAACCTTGAAACAGAGGCGTAAGTTTAAAAAGGAAAATAGACAAAGATGATTATTTGAGTGCAGTCTGTTTCTCAGTCATGTGAAAGTGTGGACCAAAGCAAGAACGACATAGTTTAGGTAGAGTTCTGTTCATATGGATCCTCAACTGAGGGTTTTTACAGCCAAGCCACAAATAAATAAATAAATTGGAAAGCTGCATGTGTAAAATAATACAAATGCTTGGTATTAGGTGAATACCACAAAAAAATTCTGGTGGATATTCACTTAAATTTGCAATTAATTTATTTTGAAGTGTTTGCAGCATTTTTTTTTCTGAAAGAATTAGTGCTAATAGATTCAGAGAAGTTAATTTCAGAGTAGTATCATAATAATAAGAAGAACTGCAAGTTTTCAAACTGCAGTATTTATGTTTTATGTAATGGAATACTCATGCAGATAGGGAATAAAAACTTTTTGAATGACTATTCTGTCCAGCTTAAGCTAACAAATTTCTGAAAAATCATCAAATTTCACCTGTTTAAGTCTTAGGCCTTACTATTGGACATTAATATATCTCATTATAGTAAATAAAATATTTAAAAATTGTACAGCAAATATTTTTGAAACCACTTTAAAAACCCTTATGTAAGACTGGGCCAAATTTATAACTCATACAAACAAACAGACAGTCTCCGAGCATAGAGGAAGCTGAGGTGAACCTTAGGTCTTCCAAATGTTGAATAAATGTGCTTGGAGATGTTTTGAAATGCTGATAAGGAAATTAAGAGCAATGAGTAAATTTGTGTTGTAGAGTACTTATTACCTCTAGTAATAAGGCTGCTCCCCTTATTTTTTGTTTCATCTGTAGTAACAAGAAAACCCTTTATTCACATCTAAAGCATTGTTCTAAATATATTAAATATATTTATTGAATATTGAATATATTGAATAGTTGTTGTAAATCAATATACTAAAACAATTCAAAATGTATACAGTAATAGAACTAATGTTCTATTCTGCTTCCACTAAGTGAGAAAAAAAAATATTAAATAAAATCTTTTAATTATAATAGAATCCTAGTGGCAATTTATAACAGTTATGCCATTTAGCCTAATGACCAAGATACAGAATGAAGACACTTGGAAGCACACAGAGATGGAGGATGTTCCAATGTGTACAAAACCTGAGCTACATCAAACAATGGTTCCTCACTTTGTAGAATTAATTTGACCCATTGTTGTGGCAGAGCATTGGGCAGGCAGCTGGGACTAGTTTTTGGCACTCTCTTTAACACACAGGAACATACTGGTCCGCTGAGGTCACTGTCAAAATGTGCAGCTGAGTGATTTTCCCCTTTTTATTGTCACATGTGGAGCTATATGTTGGGCTGGATTTCTCGTTGCAATGATCAATAAGCACTTGAAAGAAAAGATCCATCCCACCTCTCTCGCTGTTCAACCAAACTTTGAAGCAAGATTGAACAGAATAGTGGTCCCGTTGGTTTTAATTTCCATGAGAAAACATGAATTGCTTGTCTCCATCTTAAACATGAAATGGTGACATTACCAGTTCTTACAAGATGCCCATATGTTTACTTTTCTTTACAGTGTCAAATGGAAATTAAGCATCTTTCTGAAGTGATAAGACCAAGGCTGGCAAATGGAGCTTAACAACACATCACAGTTTCAAGAAAATGGCCCCCTCTTCCCCATCTTGCCTCATCCTTGCCCACTCTTCCCCCATGGAGAAAAAGAAAGAATGACGGGAGAAAAGGAATCATTTTAACATTGTAAATTGAGATTCAATTAGAAATATTTTAATGAAATTAATTCTGTGAAAAATTTATTTTCCTAAGAAAAAATACTGAAAAAAGACAGTGCTTATCTACATCCAGTTCTACTTCTTCATGAAAATGAAATTCTACAAACAGAAATAGAAAGAACTGTTATAAATGAAAGTAGACTATAAAGTTCGTATTCCACTCAAGGGAAGAATTAGAGTATAAAAGTTTCCTTCAAGGAGTAGTGAGTGACTAATATTATTTCAGATAAAAGATCTAACCTGTTTCCTTAAAACCAAAAAAAAAGACTTTATATTCTGTATTAAATTAATTTTACTTAACTCATGAAAAGTTGAATAAAAGTGATTAGATAATGTTTGTCCTGGAAAGCTTTAATCTGTATTTTGGAGCTTTACTTCTGTACTACTGAGAAAAAAAAAAAAATCTCCATAATTTATACTCCCAGTTTCTCAGACATATTCTCATTGAGCTTAGAGTCTGTACCTGTTCATTCTCTGAACATCTACAGAGATGGATAACAAAAGAAAGCGGCCTCTGATTTTCCCCATGCTTTCACTGAACACCATCATGCTGAGAGTATGACTGTCTGCTCTAGGAAGTTACATGTCTAACAAACAGCAAGAAAACACCAGGTACCTGTCCCACCAACAGACACACAAAGTGTAAAACTTAATGAGGCATTATAAAGACAAATGGTATAACTAAATTGTTCATGTTCATTTCCTGTAAAGATTCCTGTAGATTTCCCATAGAGACAAAAGGAAAAACTGGTGTTAATACAAGGGCTAGGGAAATCCTGCCTGTGCTGCAACAGTCTGGAGTAGTATAATATAAACCAAATCATCACAGTGGACAAATACATGTTTTATCGTAAATAAGAAATTATGAGTCACTCCACAAACGATGTTACATGCCACCTACAAAATGGGAAAACCTTCTTAGGAGCTAAGAAACAGAGACTCTCTATAGAGTGGGAAATTAGCAAAATAAACAAGGGAGACATTCCAGGCAGATCTCATCTCTTTGATTTTTTTTTTTTTTTTTTTTTGGTGACATATATTTCAAGTAATTAAACAAACAAACATCATGTATAAACAATTAAGCAATTCAATTAACCAATATAATTAGGCATATGAGATATAGATTATAAAACTAAAAGATGAAAGATAAAAGCATCTGAAAAGATGCTTTTCTAGGGGTCTAGTATTTAGAAAGTAAAGTTCAGCAGATCTTGACTAGCTACTGTATTTTTCATTGTTAAAATATAAATAACACACTATATAACCATTAGCTAGCAATGTACACTCATATGTGTATTCAAATACATAATATGTGTATTCAAATACAAGAACAAGAAGACTTCCATAATGCTCTTCAAAAATAAGATATTTGACTTCAAAACAATAAATTCTAATCATTTATATTTTCCACCACAAGGACACTACCCTAACAAAAACGGATTAATCCACTAATCTTGCACTTTCCACCCCTAAAAAAATCATATCAAAATTAGTCAGATGTCTTTTCCTTAACGAAAAAAATAGTGGAAAAACAGAGAAGGTAGAATCCTGCTATTGCTAACAACAGAAGAAAAGATGCATGAAATTTATTTATTTTAACATGATTTTTTAACATGTGCATATTTAAGTTAAGCAACTATATTAAAGCCGATGCCTTACTTTGATCTTAGAGTCAAAATATTAGTTAGGGGTATTTTTTATGATTTACAGTTGTGAACTTCTTAGACTCAGTGAAATATCTAATAGTACTTTTCCCACCTATTCACTAACTTAGCAAAGATGACTGTATATATGCACGATAAGAAAAGGAAGAGAGGAAAATTAATTGCATTATTACATTTTTTTTTACATATATTTTGGACTTCTTTATTGATTTAAACTATTTATTTATTTTTAAGAAAATTACACAATGTGAAAACTTTAATTTGAGAACTAAACCAAAATATTGAATAAATGTCTCCCCATACCCTGATTTATTTATGAAGTGGTCTACAACCAGACTACATATTATTGCTATTGTCTTGTAGTTGTCACTAACATATCACTACTTTCAGTTGAAATCATCTTAAGAGCATAAGCTTCACAGAATTGTAAATATATGATAGTAATCAATTTGGTTTATTATTTTATATATACTGCCTGTGGCAGAACTCTTTTATTTTGTACTCACAGTGACATCAGCCATTTCAAACTAAATTCCTTTCCAAAAACTACAGCTGTCAGTAGGTATTTAGAAATTCAAATATGATGACCTTACATACTAGCATTGCTTCCAAACTCCTTGATTCAAATACAGAGTTATATTAAATTAAAAGAAATCTCACTCTCACAGAAAAAAAAAAAAAAAAAAAAAAAAAAAAAAAAAACAAGTACAGGATCCTAAAAAAAGTAGACTAGCAGTTTTTCTTCCTTAGTTAAAATGTTCTCATTTCTTGCTTACCATAATGAGCACGATAATTTATCTATCTATCTATCTATCTATCTATCTATCTATCTATTTATTTATTTATTTTGCCATATTGCATTCTTTAAGAACACAATGATGATGTATTTTTTCTCCAAATAAGTACATGCTGGATAGAGAATGGTAATAATGTACCTCTACAAAGTATTTTTTATTATGTGTGGGAAAAAAAAAAAGTATGAAAAGTATGAACATTGTCCTTGAATAATTCTTCCTGTGAAATTAGAGGAAACTAACAAATCTATTACTTTGTGCAACAGTATGTTTTCTGATACTCCTCTCATGCAGGGAACATGTCCCCACCATGTTATGAGTTACCAGGGAAGAGACCCAGTTCTCCAGGATCTTGCACTATTTCCTACTCTCTCACTACAGCCCTAGAAGTAGGTTCATTTGCAGTGGCCAACCTGTGACTTCAGTCATAAATACCTCTGAAGGGCATTAAAGTAAGCGGTGGGAAAACATCTCCAGGAAGGGATTAGAGGGATGAGTTTACACTTAAAATATGTGACCTGAGAGGTTGGCCTTGTGGTGGTATGATATTTGGCTCCATGGACAATGGTATCCTTTGGCTCCATGGACAATGGTACAAGTGACATACTTAGAGACATTTTAACTGCAAAGGCCACAGACTATTCTTTTAGAACATTATTTTTTCCTTGAGGTATATTTTTGACCTTTCTTGCTCACTTTTCTTTGTAAATTTTTAATTGAAGGATTGTTCTAACTTGTATTCAAAATATATACTGGTATATTCCTCTCATTTTGCACTGCAGACATCTAATTAAATACACGCTCACTGAAGTAGAAAACATCTTATAACCTATACTGTTCTACTTATTACAGTGTTAGGTAGACAGAAATAATCATAGATACAAAAATAACAGAAACAGAGCAAATGCTATTAAAATATATTTTGTTTATATTGTAAGAATTATTTATAGGTATTTTTATAACTAAATGAGGCACTTGCCACATAAAATACTATTTTCTAAGTTCAGAATATATCTATAAAATTTATATGTTTTATAAAGTCATCCTTTAAATTATACTTGTCAACTAATGTGCAACAAATTATATAATAATTCTTAATTATATAGTTATTATATTTATAATAAATACACATTAGGCTGTTTCAACAAAATATTTTCTTTGATGCAGTCTCAATTAACATTTGCTTAAAGGTTAGAGCAGTATCAGCATTACAAGGAAAGTCATAATACAGATAAAGGCAAGAATACCATCATTATCATTTGCCTTCTTCCTACACTGTCTCTTCCTACTTGTTCCCACCTAACACCGAAACGTATGTTTTATAATGAGATGTGCCTGCAGAAGGAAAAACAATTGTACAAAAGGATTATGTGCCGTATAGGGGAAAACTAATACACTCTTTTAGTTAGGATCAGAAGGCTGGGGCCCAAAGGAACAAGTACAAATATTCACTCTGCAATCCTTCACACTACCAGCCACATGTTTCAAGCAGAGATACCTTCCTGAACACTTCTCCAGCAGGGTTAGAGCATGTATCACAGTTTTTGATAATTCACGCTAACCTTTTACATTATGAACATTTGTATCATCTTCCCAATCTGAACATTACAACTTTGCCTACAGAAGTTACAATATATGCTTTTTAAGGTATCCTTCTGGACATCAAATATAAACTCTTATGCTTGATACAGTTTCAAAATTTATTATATGGTAATATATTGAGAACAGTACTAAAACTAGGGACATCAGTAGAAAGTGATTCCATTTTGAATGTATAGAGAATCTAGAATCATGAACAGGAGTTTTCATAGTACTGCTTAATATACTATAGATATTTAATAACTTTCAACTCCCTGTAAAGAAACGATTCCTTCATCCTTCCTTTGTCATATTCTGTCACTTCAATTGTTTGACTTGGAAGTTTTTGACTCTTATTTTCACACATTTGTTACAGTGAAACATGTAAAAGTCTTGGTTAAACTGAGATACAGATGGAAGAAAGCAAGCAATACCAGTGTCAATACATCAACAAATTATAGGTTCTCTCAAAATAATCCCACTGGGCTGAAATTCATTAGCCATACTCACAGTGAATAATTACATAGATTTAATTCCACAAGAAGCTACATACAATGTAGGGTATTAAATGCCACTAATGAATGTAGAATCAGGCCCATTGACAGAAACAGGAATGCAATCACCGCTGAGTATAAGACTTGCTGAAACAAACCCTATACCAGTATCCAAGGCATGCAATCTCAGTTCATACACTTTATCTTTACTTGTAGCCATTTGCTAAATCTTACTTGCATACCAACTATTCATCTCATTTACTTTGTGAATTATGTATGCTGCTTAAATCCACTTAAAACTGAAATCATCATGAGATGATGAAGTGAAGGAAACACATATGAGCATAATATTTACAGTAGATTTTCCACATCTGCCTGTTATTAACAAAGCACATCTATCATTTTATCATTTTATCATTCTATCATTTTACATTAAAAGTCTCTGAGTGTTAGAAGAGTGGAAAAATAAATTTATTAAAACCAGTTAAACTAGACAGTAGAGTTTTGCTCTGAAGCTTTCTCCAAGCCCGTAATGCCCCACCCCTCAGCCCCCAACATAAAAAGAAGTAATCAAGGTCCCAAATTTGAGAACCCACCCAGACTATTTTTTCTCCTGGTATAAGTACTGTATTCTCTGTATTTTATTGTCATCATCATTACCATTGTTATCATTATTAAAGTGCTAAAGCTACAAGCTGGTCTTGCTATGTCTGAAGCCCACAGTTATTGGACGTGCTCCAGTTTACACCAATGTTACTAAAGCAATTTGTTTTTTTTATGGTGATAGATTTTTGTTTACAGTTCAAGAGGGAAAATATCACTTGATTTGCAGGGTGTGAGAAAATGATTTATGTAGCATTTTCTGACTGCTGCAATCAAAATTGAAAAATTTATATTACACTGTGCACAGTGATCTAAGATCTCATTTATAAACCTAATATAACATATAATAGAATACTGGACAATCAATCAAGAAATTGAGACACTGATGACTAAATTATACAAAATGTGAAAGATTCATGACTGAACTGCTGAGGTTGGATTTCTTAGGTACTGTAAATATCAGAGAATTCAACTTACTTTACTGCAAGTTCATAAATTCAGTTTACAAACACAGAGTAAAACAGAAAAGAGAAATAAAAACACCATGAGATAAACATTTCTCTCCTAAGAAACATGATTTTCCAATTTCATATTTTATCCAAGAATTCACTTCAATACATAAAGAAATAGAGTTCACAACGAAACTAACTATATGTTAATAGAAGTCATTTTACATTTGCATCAGGAAATTAAAAATTATTTGTCTCAAAGTTACAAACTCTGAGCATCAGTATTGCCTTCTGGTACCACAAATTATACCTGATTCTCACTTCTTATAACAACTAGTGATTCCAAGTAATTTCAGCTAGAAGATCTCACAAACCTCAAGTTAATTTATAGATGTTGTTAATAGCTGTTGTTTTCCATCATATGAAACATGAAATATATATATTTATATATATAGTGGAAAAATCAGGAATACTGCACTGTTTCAGTATGTAATAATGTGGCTTCTGGGTTAAGGCAAAGGCACCGAATATGAGGAAGTCAAAAGCTCTGTTTCCCAAAATTGAACAGTGATGCCTGAGCACCATAGCCACTAGGACACTGATTCCTCATTTTCTTCCTCTGGAATTTCACTCTGTGGGGCAAATGCTATTGCTTTCTATGTGCTGGCACAGGGAGGCTCAGTATTCAAGCACAGCATCTACGTATAATTAAGGGTTTCTGACAGTTTCAAGTACAGCTGAACTATGGAAAATTTGTACTAAATCTTTGCTGGAAGTTCTGTCGTGTCTAAGAAGGCTTTACAGGCTGTCACTGAGATTCAGCAGATCATCCCATTGACCCATCTACAAATATAGTTTGACGACTGTCTTGCAGAAAACTGTGGGAATGGATCTTCCTCTTCTCCCACTCATCAGCTCATGGGGAATCACTATAAAATAGAAATATGTGAGTTGCCTCAGTCTCTGACACTTTTGGCTAATTCCTTTTTTTACTGTACTAACCACAAATTCTGAAGTTTCAGAATGTATTGTAATAATACATTCTTCTACTTTCTCAGCATAGATCTTACTCACAGATAGTTAACTATTGCAGTTGTATTTCTCACTAACAAATACAGTAAAACAGTCAGCTCATCAGGTACCATATGCAATAGGTCATTTTCCTCTGTACAGATTGATAGAAGCAACATTATAATCAGCTACATAAACATATACATATAATAAGCATAATCAGCAACATATACATACAAAATGAAAAACATATCTAACCACATGTTAAATCCAAGGATGCTAGGAGAATATAAGGGCCTCTCACTGACTAGATGTCAAAGATAATGATGGTATCTCTAAGATATAAAACAAATCCTACAAGACATCAGAAAAAGAAGGAAAAAACAAACAAATGACACAAAAAAAAAAAAAACACAATGGTTTCACAAATTCTATATCCTAGAAAACATGTCTCTCTATTTTTAAGTCATCTCAAATATTTTACTCTGACAGAAAAAGAACATTAGAGACTTTTATATGAAGTATATTTGATTATATGTGGTAGCGAAAAGGCAACAGCAACACATTTGAAAATAAAATTACATACTGCAGGTTTAGTAATCTGACTGTTAAAAACACTAGACAATTATTGACTGTGAAATTTATACTTTTCAAATTATCAACCATTTAAATCTAAATGCTGATATTTCTTTTTTTATGTATAGAATCTGTAAGAATAATGACTGATATAAAAATCATTGTACAAAAATTCCTTGACACTTCTTTTAAAAAAGGAAAGCATTTAAACCATTTTCTTCCTAAATTAGCTAACGCCTGTATTTCTTAAGGTATGTACTGTGAAATTAACTTTGTTACTAGCATCTTATTTAGATTCACTATTTATTTATTTAAACTGTGGAAGAAAATTCTATTACAAAAAATATACTATTACAGCAAAAATTTGCCAGGGAACCAAAGAAAGACCTTTTCAATTTTATCCAAGTTTTCTGTCTGTAAAACAGGAGTACTTTTCTAATTATAGAATCTTCCCTACTGACAGCTCTCATCTTATGCAGGTCTGCCAAAGGTGCAACCATCGAAGCATGTGGTAGAAAAGATTCACATAAATCTTGTACAAGGAATAGTAGTAAGTAATGAAAAGTGCTCTAGCAGTGTATGTTTGAAAATTAGCCAGAAAACCTCTTCTGGATTATAAACATTCCTATTTTCCTATTTCTCAAAGAGGCAGTCTTCTGTAATGTAACAATTCTCAAATGAGAATCACATTCTGTCCTTTGGACATATGAAGTCTATTTTATTTAGCTCGATTTGAAAAAAAATTTTGAGCTACCACAAATGGTTTCTAATAAATATCTATGCAATCAGTGGTTAGGGCTCTGAAAATAGCAAAGCTTCAGACTAAACTATCTGAAGTTTAAGAATCCTGAAGTTTAGGAATCCTTTTGAAACTAGCTGTCTAGAAACCCTTTAGGGCAAAGACAAGTATTTCTCCAGGTCAGTTTGACCTATCCCTCCTTTGATACCCAGATACATTTTTATATATATATATATATCCGATGTTGCCATACCTACTTCATTAAATGAGGCCTTAGGCACTTTAATAAATAATGTCTGAATATTTGGATAATAGCCAACATTTTAGTTGGCTAAATAAAGTGAGAATAATCATAGAATTAGAAGGTGGTGTAAAAGAGTTGAGGCCTTTATAATAAATGCAAAGAAAAAAATTTACTCTTGACTTCATACTGTCTCTGCTTCACAAGACAGTGTGACTGTGGAATGCTCATACTCTACCTAGGTTTCTCCCCTTCCCCTTCCCCTTCCCCTTCCCCTTCCCCTTCCCCTTCCCCTTCCCCTTCCCCTTCCCCTTCCCCTTCCCCTTCCCCTTCCCCTTCCCCTTCCCCTTCCCCTTCCCCTTCCCCTTCCCCTTCCCCTTCCCCTTCCCCTTCCCCTTCATAGATATATATGTGGTATACATGTATATGTTTCTATACAAAGTTTTTAGACAAGGTATACAAGATTCTATGTTTGACCACAAAACTAACTGAAGAAACTCATCTCCAGTTCCTTGCGTTGAATTAAATAGGCTTTGCTAAAGTATTAATTCACTTTAAAAGAGTTAGACATATATGTTTTTGTGACCTTAAAAATAGAAAATTACATAACATAGCATAACCCTTTTAAAAAATAAATATTAAAAGACTTCAATTATTTGGGAACCACAATAAAGTGAACAATGAAGTGCAACACTTCACTGTGCTGCTATGGCATATGACAGTGGCTGGCAGTGGCATGGTTCTACATTGTTTTACAAATAATTTTATCCTATTGATTTATTTTATGGAGAACAGAAGGCACAGACTAACCAGCTTGAACTAATTTCAGATTCTTACAGGTCCATAGTAAACTTTAATATGTGTCAGAACATCACAACATTAAATGGCACCAACATTGTGATATACTTTCAAAACTGAATGTTCATGTTTCTGTTGCCTTTCACTTCTTGAACTAGAGAACATTTTAGGTAATGTAACAGATATTGTTCTGGAATATGCACTATGTTCAACTTGATATTTTAACATAAACAAAAATGATGCAAAAAGACATGGTATAGTTATTTATGTCTTCATTTGTAGTGACATACTTTTTTTTCTCATCAAACATTCTTCATAAAACATATATTTTTGGATATAAGGGCTGACATCTATTCTTACTTTTTCTCCTGCAAAACATATACTTGCATGGTAAATAATTATTTTCATTCACTAAACATGCATGGCAATCTATTTACAAAAGACTGAGCACTGGAACACCTTGCCTAAAGAGGCTGTGGAGTCCCCTTCCCTGGTGATATTCAAAAGCTGTCTGTACACAGTCCTGGATAATATAGTCTAGGGAGCCCTGCATGAGCAGGAGGTTGGACTAGATGATCTACAGAGGTCCCTTCCGACCTCAATCATTCTGTGATTCTGTGATTACATACCATTAAGAGAGCATGTTATCTTCTTCCTTTTGTAGTTTTGTTTTAACTTCACTGTTATGCTACTAATCATGCAGTCATGGTGCATAACACATGAATTCTAGAAACACCTTTATTTTAAAACACCTCTTTTTCTAGGAACATCCATACCACTAATCTAAATCCTAAATTAATTCAAATATGTTAATCCTGTCTGCTTTGCAGAAAAAAAAAAAAAAAAAAAAAAAAAAAAAAAGGATTAATAGGCTCTTACTTTTAGTGGCACAAAAAATACTTTCCTACACATCTGAAAGCACAGAGCTGTTGTCGACGGAAGGAAGACACAGACGCTCAATATGAGTGAACAATGAACTTCAACTTTAATGGATAGCTCAGTCGCCTTTTATCTAGTTCGAATATAATCAACTCATACATATTGCAAAAACTAAGCTCAGGATTCGCTAACATTTCCCGCTCTTTTCAGGTAGTTCCTCCTTCTTTTAGCCACTGTCCCGCCTTAGGGACTTTCCCCATCACTCAAGGGCATCGTGTCCTTGAGCCTGATTGGCTCTCAGCCAGCTGCGTACGTGCCAGACTCATGTGAGTTGAGTACGGTACTTCACTAGCCTATTGCCTCCTAACTGCCCAACATCCACATGTCCTATTTCACTTAACCATTCCTCCACACAGAGCAGTACAACTAGTTAATAGATCATGGTCAGTGCATCAGCCAAATAGTCTGTGTATAGTCAAAAGAAGGTTTTTGTACTATAAACCAGAAACTATTCTCTGTGCTCTGTTAGATACCTGAGGACACATCTTCTTAGCTCGTCTGGGCCAAGAGTGGTAACATGACGTACTGTGGAAACATAACAGTATGTTATGTATTTAATGTGGAAATTGCCTTGCTCTTAGTACTTTTCTTGAAGACCTCTCCAGACAGTGTCATGGTACATTAATTATTTAGTGGATAAATAATTAATCAAAATATTGGTAAGACATGACAAGAGAAAATGATTTATTTTCTCAAGGTAGGGAGGTTACCAGTAGCATCCTGTAGAGATCTCTAAGGGAAACTGTGTGATTCAATATATTCTCGAAAGGGGTGAATAATGTGACAAGATTTGTTATTGATACTAGGCTTCCTAAAGCTAGATGGGGACTCGAGGAAGAACTACAGAAACACTTTTCAATACTGGCAGATGAAAATCAGTGTAGATAAATGTAAAATGGTTTATGTTGGATAGGGGAAATCAAACCTAATGTAACTGACAAAACAATGGACTCTCAACTAACCTAGCTCATACAAAAAAAAAATGGAACTATAGCAGATAGATTTAAAAAAAATGTTGGTTTACTGTTCAGAAGCTGTTAAAATAATCAATTTGAAGCTAGAAACTATCAAGAGGGAAATAAATAAATAAATAAATAAACAGGAAACAATGGGATTTATGCCACACTATGATTACATATTTCAGTATCATCCTGAATACAGTATTTCTGAGTACTCATACCCTCCATCTAAAAAAAAAGATTCAAAGGAATCTCAGAGTAGGTACAGAATAAAGATGACAAGAGTGACTTGTAACAGCTTCTGTGCACTAAACAGTGGAAATGGAGGAACAGGTGATTAAGAGAGACACAAAAGAGGCTAATATGGCCACAAGGGATAGTGTGGGGAAAAAAAAAAAAGAAAAAAAAAAAAAAAAAAGTTGTCCTTTCTTTCAAAACAAGAATTAAGTAATGCCAGATGAAAATAGATGATGGCAGTTAAAAAAAAAAAAAAAAAAGATTTTTTTTCCTTCGCATGATTGATAGACAATCTGGAATAAAAGACACAGGAGACAGAAGACAATAATAGTTTGTAAATGTTGCAAAACTAATTTGATTTTTCCTCCAAGGATACATACTCTGGTATGTATCAAATGTACTTACTTTGTTTCATTCCTATATTCTTGCCTAGATTTGGCACACTTGGAGAGGCTACAAGGCTAGATAGATCGTTGATATCTCACAGCACAATCATTATGTTCTTATGTCAGTTCTGCTCTGCTCTTGGCAGCACTGTACATGAATTTTGTGCCAGGAATTAAATGTTTGCCTCACTGGAAATGTTGTCCAAATGAACCTCTATTTCCTTCTCATCTGTAAAGGAGGAATATTGACTTCTTTCATATAATTCCGTACTAGAACTCACACATTGGTGTCAAACTATTTCTCCTGGGGTTTGAAATGTAGCAGGGAGAGAGGCAGCTCAAGGAATCTGAAAATCTGAAACCTTGTCCTGGATAAATGCTCTGACTAAAAGGATAATTAAAGAGAAAACAAACAAAAATCAAAACAAACAAACAAACAAAACATAACTGTGTATTAAAAGATTATTTCTTCCTGTTTTGCTAGCAGTGTATAACTTAAGTCAATTCTTGTTGAACTGCAATATCAGATGGGGATAAAATGCATCAGAATTTTTCAATGTTGTGCTAATTTTCAGGAAAGGCAAGAAAGAAGACCCCGATTACTACAAATCTGTCAGTCTCACATCAGTGCCTGGTAAAATTATGGAGAAGATTATCCTGGGAGTTACTGGAATGCATCTGGGGGACAATGCATCCTACTTGGGTTTGTTCAGCCTGGAAAAGAGGATGCTGAGGGGAGACTTCATGGTAGTTTACAGCTTCCTCATGGGGCAGAGAGGACGTGTGCTGATCTCTTTATAAGGGGTAGGTTCTGTTCAACAAATTTAATTTCCTTTTATGATGAGATAACCCATCTTGTTGATCAAGAGAAGCCAGTTGAAGTCATCTTTTTGGATTTTAGTAAAGCTTTCAATATGGTTTCTCATAGGATCCTAGTGGACAAAACGTCCAGCATACAGCTAAACAAAAACATAATACGATGGCTGAACAATTGGCCGATGGGTAGAGCTCAAAGGGTTATGGTAAATGGGGCTACATCAGGCTGATGGCCAGTCACCAGTGGGGTCTCCCAGGGCTCCATTTTAGGGCCAGTTCTTTTCAATGTTTTCATAAATGATTTGGATGTAGGAGTTGAAGGTGTTTTGAGTAAGTTTGTGGATGATACTAAACTGGGAGGAGCTATTGTCTCTGTCAAGGGTGGAAAGGCCTTGCAGAGAGATCTGGACAAATTGGAGAGCTGGGCAATCATCAACCGTATGAAGTTTAAAAAGAGCATGTGCTGGGTCCTGCACCTGGGAAGGGGCAACCCTGGCTATACATACAGACTGGGGGAAAGCAGCCTCCCAGAGAAGGATCTGGGGGTTTTGGTTGATAGCAAGAAGAATATGAGCCAGCAGTGTGCCCTGGCAGCCAGGAGAGCCAACTGTATCCTGGGGTGCATCAAGCACAGCATCGCTAGCTGGTTGAGCAAAGTGATTATCCTGCATTGGTGCAGCCTTACCTCGAGTACTGTGTGCAGTTTTGGGCACCACAGTACAAAAAGGATGTGAAACTATTGGAGAGTGTCCAGATGTTAGGAAGAACTTCTTTACTGAAAGGGTTGTGAGGCATTGGAACAGGCTGCCCAGGGAAGTGGTGGAGTCACCATCCCTGGAAGTCTTCAGAAGACGTTTAGATGTAGAGCTTAGGGATATGGTTTAGTGGCGACTGCTAGCGTTAGGTCAGAGGTTGGACTCGATGATCTTGAGGTCTCTTCCAACCTAGAAATTCTGTGATTTTGTGATATCGAAAATTCTGTGATTCTGTGAGAAGGGCTACAAAGATGGTGAAGGGCCTAGAGGGGAAGACATATGGGGAGTGGCTGAGGTCACTTGGTTTGTTCAACCTGGAAAAGAGGATACTGAGGGGAGACTTCATGGTAGTTTACAGCTTCCTCATGGGGCAGAGGGACATGTGCTAATCTCTTCTCTGTGGTGACCAGCGACAGGACCTGAAGGAATGGAGTCAAGCTGCAACAGGGGAGGTTCAGGCTGAATATCAGGAAAAGGTTCTTCACCAAGAGGGTGGTCACGAACAGGAACAGGCTCCCCAGGGATGTAGTCATTCCACCAAGCCTGTCAGAGTTTAAGAAGCATTTTGACTATGCTCTCAGTCATATGGTCTAAATTCTGATTTTTGGGTAGAACTGTGTGGAGCCACGAGTTGGACTCGACAATCCTTGTGGGTCCCTTCCAACCAAGGTATTCTATGATTCTATGAATCAGTAGAGTAACAGATAGAACTGCCATTAAGACTAAAGAAGATGTATTTTTTCCGTTGTTCTTCAAAGTAAGATCATACTTTAGATTATTTGCAAAGAGTAAGCAGAAAAACAACTTAAAAATCACTCAAGTATATTATGATGCAGCCTTTTTTACAAGGTAATCTAAGTATTAGGAGCACTCCTCTTACAGTTTCCCTGCATTTAGACTAGCTTTTCTAGTTCCTTACTTACCGATATATGTATTTTATATATATGTAGAACCCGATAGTAATTTGCTTAATTCTAAAAATTGAGTAACTTGTGTCCAGGGCATTCTTTCTGAAGGTCACTTCCTAAGGAAATCATATGTCTGTAATGAAGATTTTGAAAATTATTGAATAGCACTGAAGTTGAAGAAACTTATACAAAACATCTTTTAATTATTTTTTTTCATGTATTAGAAACAATGTAAGAACATTAGTAATTAGCTTCGCTTGATGTGTTGAAGAAAACATTTCTACTCAAAGAAAGAATTAAACATTATCCCTGAAACATCCCTGAAACAGACCACAGCTAGTTCTCTGAAAAGCATGACTTTTGGAAAAAAAAAAAAAAATGAAAGCCTTGCAGTAACTATTTAACTACATCAAGAATAGAGATGAAAATTTGGGACTTCAGGTAAACCCCTATCAAATAGATGCTGAAATATCCATTGTATTCTGATTGACTTTTTAAAATCCCATTAACTGAAATTACTAACATCTTCATGACTATTTTTGGTCCCTGCAAAATTCAAGATCATGACTGTAAACTGTATATTTCAAATATTAAACATTCATAAACTGTCTGAGAGTATGCTTTCTTCGTAAACAGGTAATGATATAAATTACAAAACTGAGTCCATGGGAAGAGAATATACTTGTCCTTCCCACGGTCTCCTTTCTGTGAAGAACATTTCATGGGCAGAGAGAGGATGATGAATATCATCTACCTGGACTTGAGCAAAGCCTTTGATATGGTCCCTCACCACATTCTTCTCTCTAAATTGGAGAGGTATGGATTTGAAGGATGGACTGTTAGGTGGATAAAGAATTGGTTGGCTGGTCACAGCTAAAGGGTTGGGGTCAACGGTTCTGTGTCTGGGTGGAGGCTGGTCACAAGTAGTGTCCCTCAGGGTTTCGTCTTGGGACTGGTGCTCTTCAACACCTTTATCAATGACATCGACGACAGAATCAAGTGCACCTTCAGCAAGTTTGCAGATGACACCAAGTTGAGTGGTGCAGTGGTTACAACGGTTGCTCTTGTAAGACCCCACCTGGAATATTGCATGCAGGCCTGGGGCCCCCAGCACAAGAAAGATTCCTCTTGGAACAGGTCCAGAGGAGTGCCACTAAGATGATCAGAGGGCTGGAGCATCTCTCCTATGAAGAAAGGCTGAGGAAACTGGGCTTGTTTAGCTTGGAGAAAAGAAGGCTCCAGGGACCTCATTGCAGCCTTCCAGTACTTGAAGGGAGCGTATAAACAGGAGGGGGAACGTCTGTTTACATGTGTTGATCGTGATAGGACAAGGGGGAATGGTTTTAAACTAAGACAGTGGAGATTTAGGTTAGATATTAGAAGGAAGTTTTTCACTCAGAGGGTGGTGAGACACTGGAACAGGTTGCCCAGAGAGGTTGTGGATGCCCCATCCCTGAAGGCATTCAAGGCCAGGCTGGATGTGGCTCTGGGTAGCCTGCTCTAGTGGTTGGTAACCCTGTCCAGAGCAGAGGGATTGAAACTGGATGATCTTTAAGATCCTTTTCAACGCAGGCCATTCTATGAAGTACAAGTCAGCCAACCTAGCCGGTAAGGCTACCCTAGCATATTCAGAAAGTACTCCAAACAGACCCTAGAACATAAGTCAGAAAAAAAAAAATCTGAAAGCTTTTCTTTCATAAACGAAAACCATGAGATTAGGAGATTATTTCTTTTCTCAGTTATGGGTTTTGAGTGTGTTATAGCTTTCCTTTTCATGTTACAGAAAATTTGTCTAGAAATGGTTAGAAATTAAAAGACTGTAAATACTATAAGACCTAATTATTATATAAAAATAGCATTACTACAAATATTGCCAATTTCAGAACAGAGGGCCTAAAAACTTATTTTGTTGTGGCTTTCCTAGAGCAATAAGGATTCCCAGTGATCTTTATGACTGCGCAATTACATGAACTAGCAATGCCCTGTGCCTCCATCTTACCTTCCAAATATACACCATGTATGAAATGTGCGGAGAAGATGAAAGTGAGAAATAGAGCTGACACAAGCAGTATAATGTTTCTCACTTGTAACCAGACAGAAGTTTCCACAGCCATGGACTTTAACCATGCTGTGCACAAGGTCCATACTCAATCCTTCACTTTTAGCAAAACTGGGTTAGACACAAGTTGCATGCTACCATGCTGAAGAACTCCCTACCTGATACACATGGAGTAATCAGATCATTTGCTCAAGCAGAATTTCACACCCACATAATTTTCCATCAGCTGGATGAGGAATCCTTTGACTAGGTTCTGACCTGAAATCTGAGGCAAATCTGTTTGTTCATTTATCTGAAGCTGAATAATTTAATTATTGATCACTTCAGCTTTTTTACCATGGTTACAATGTCACAGTTTAATTCTACTTGCTGTGGTCTTGACACCATATCTACTAAATTATTGACTTTTGTGCACGCTACTCTTTCATTTTGTTTATTCGCAGTAATAAATCAACTTTGTTTTCAACTAAACGGCACAGCACTGCTTAAGTGACTTAAATGTCCCTCCAAGGAAAAAGGCCTGCAACTGCTTACCCCCAAAGCAATGTTGCTTTCTTGAATCCTTAGTATCCTATTTACTTCAAGAGTTATAGCCTGTTCTATGAACAACCATTCCCACAGCAAAGAAGTCTCACAGAAAGCATATAGCATTATCATTTAAAGGTGAAGTAAGATTTATTTGAGCCAGATACCTGCTGCTTCTTTTTATCAGATAGATATGAACCTGTTAAAGTGGGTCCAGAGGAAAGTCATGAAAATGATCAAAGGACTAGAACCTCTCCGCTGAAGAAAGGCTGAGAGAGCTGGAGTTGTTTAGCCTGTAGTTGAGAAAGCTCCAGGGATCTCTCTCATTGCAGTCTTTCAATAAATTAGGTGATATTATAAGAAAGATGCAGAAGGACTTTTTACCAGGTCCTGTAATATCAAGACAAAGTATAATGATTTTAAATAAAAAGAGGGTAGATTTATATTTGACACTAGGAAGAAATTCTTTATTCAGAGGGTGGTGAAGCACTGGAACAGGTTGCCCCAGCCCTGGAAGTGTTCAAGGCCAGGTTGGATGGGGCTTTGAGCAACCTGATCTAGTGGAAGGTATCCCTACTCGCTGCAGGGGGGGGATTGCACTAGATGATTGTTAAAGGTCCCTTCCAACATAAACCATTCTGTGATCTCTGATTCTTACAGGTCTTCTTGTAGCAGCCAGACCCAAGGGAACACAGCTGGGCTGGATCACAGAAGGCCTGGAAAATGGGTAGCTAAAGCACTGCCCTTGAAAGCTTCCTTGGTAGCAAGTCCATATGTCTTGGATTAAGAATTTTTATTCATAGAATCATAGTGGGGAAAGTGAAACTCGAGGGCAGCCTTGGATGCAGTAATCATGAAATGGTGCAGTTTTACACAGAAAGCTTGCTACCTGGACTTTGGGAGGGTATCCTCTTCATACTGAGAATCTTCATACCCTCTTCATGTTAATAATAACATTTTTCTCTTTTGCAAAGCTTCTCCCCAGCTTTCCTACTGGAAAATCGTAATAGGAAAACAATCACTTCCAGAATGCATAGAAATATTGAAGATGAGTGGGAAATAATTCAGCATATGGTGCTGTAGAAACAGTTTTTTTAAGGATTTGTATGACTGTTTAAAGGTCTGATTATACTTATAAAATGGACTAAGAAAGAAGTTGATGGTGGCTCAATAGAGAATGACCAGCTGGGGAGGAATAAAAAAAAACCTATACTACTGTGCAAGTTGTAAAGAGGTAAATAACTAAAAGGAAGACACTGATTTTGTTTGAGAAGAATTCTTACAGAAATTAAATTGTAACTTTCAACATGCTATCAGATCTTTTAGTGTAGACGTAAAACAGAAAGCTGCTTTTATATGACATTTCAACAAACACTATTCAGAACATTTGGCAGACCAGAAAAAGTAAGCTGATACTTCTCTGTCAAACTGCCTTTTTACCTGCCTGATTATAAATCCTTTTTTTTCAAAAACGCAAAGTTAAGAGATATTCATGTAAGCTCCTTGCAACAGCTCTTATTTGCTTCAGTTTAAGGAGAGGATTTAGATTCTGATTTCCCTTTCTTAGAACTCAAAACTTGATCTAAAATCTTATCTTCTTAAATCTCTTGATATTCACTTAACAGTGCACCTGAAACACTCAGCAGATTTCAGAAAGCAATTTAGCAATTTGAATGAGAAAGTTAATATTGTGGTGGGGTACCCACCACATTGTACCCATAAAAATATGAAACTTCTGCAGGGATATCAACATGTATATGTTGTTCTTCCCTAGACAAAACTTTACAGGATCAGAACAAAAACAAATACAACCTAAAGCTTATTGATGAAAATCTTAATAATTTAAGACAGAGCAGGGTAACATCTGGAGGAAATAAGGTTAGTATTCACCTCACCTACCTTCCAGCACTTCTTTTTAGCAGCTGGTGTTCACAGCTTTGTTTTGTCAAGCTCCTGGGGACACCACCAGCCCTTCCTGGCTCTGCCCATCATCCCAAGTGCCCTCCCCCAGACCCTGCCCATCCCAGGACCCCATTACAGTTCAGCCCTGGGTATACAGCCCCTTCCTGAACTATCTGCTGAGTCACTGCAAGGGCCAGCAGCTGCCTGAGGCTGAGTATGAGGTGTCTTCATCTGGGCCAGGCAGAGCCTGGACCCATTCTGAGGCCCTACTAGGAGAAGGATACCAGGGGCCAAGGGCAGCCCCAGCTCTGAATGCCAGGCACCTCCATGGTAATGGGTATAGGCCAAGGCTAGTCTGGGATGTAACATTTCCAAATTATGGTGCTGTTAGGTACTGAACATAAAACCCATCATTGATTCCATGGATGATTTCCTGCATGTTTGAGCTATATATAGTTCAACAAATCTGAATTTGCTATTATTAGTAAAAAACTCAAGGCACTGTATTGGCCTGATGTCACAGGGATCAGGACTTGCCTGTAATGCTTAGGTGTGTGTTAGTATTATTGCAAGATACCAATCTGGCTTTCAGAGGGTTCCCAAACACAATAAAATTAATGTTTACTGGAACTGTATTTTCTGAACAGCACTTAAATTGTTCATTCAGCTAACATATTGAAAACTTGATGTCTTTTCCAAGATCTGTAATTTCTAATTCAGTGCAAGAGTTTTAGTGCAATTATTCTATGTTCAGGATAAGGTATAACGACATATTTCAGGAGTAAAATAAAAAATTCAGGAGTAAAATAAAAATAAAATATTTCAGGAGTAAACAATTAAAATCTTGATCATCTTCCGCCCACCCCAACCCCATTCCCCAATGATTTATTTTGATAAGAAAGAAGGACACAATATTGGACAGCCCTAGAGTGACATCTACAGTTCAGAAAAGAGGGCAAAAAGGAAGCAAAAGTTACATCCACTCACCCTTCTTTAAATATGAAAGAAGAGTGTACTAATGATGAAATTATGCATTAAGTGAAGATACATTTTGCAAGAAAGCATTTTACCATGAAGCACACTGGTCAGGTAGTACCAGAAACAATTCAGCCCACCTGTCAATCCAGCTCTTCTCACAGTAGTTTCCCACCTCTACCTTTTCCTAAGAGTTTTAGAAAGGCTTACCTCTGCTCTAGGAAAGGAACATCAATTAAGTGTAGCTGAGAAGTAAGCAGATCTGGGGAAAAAAAAAAAAAAAAAAAAAAAAAAAAAAGTCATCTGATGAATCAATTACTTTAGATGTTGGAACACAGAAAACACAGAAACTAATAGGAAGTACATCTTGAGTAAATACTAAAAAAAAAAAAAAAAAAAAAAAAAAAAAAAAAAGTTTATTGTGAGAAAACAAAGCTGTACTTCATCAATGAAGATAAAATTCCATCATTTTACTGCAGTCTGCAGTGCAGTCTGCAATACCTGTTTCCATGATAACATGCACAATCATGAAAACATGCAGAATCATGAATTGCAATCCAGATAACAAAGTTCTATTTTTGCTGTAAATGTATTATAACACTGTATCCTATGTTAAGGGATAGCTATATTTTCAATATGCATAAAACATGACATTCAAAAATTAGTAAATATTTCTGAAAGAGTGTAATAGGAGATGGGAAGGAAGAACTATTGAAAAAAAAAAAAAAAAAGGCGACAGAAAAGATAGGAGAATGAACAGGGGAAGAAGCACAATAAATTACCCATTTGCAATAGACTTACTGTCCTTGTCAGAAAAGAACAGATGGTTTAAAAAGATTTCAAACTTCTTGGACATGACAGGTTCATTTTTACTGAACAAAAGCCAAAGATAAAGCCAGAGTGAAGGTGAAACGAAAAACTAATGCATGATACCTACTTTGTGTCACAAGAGCAACTTGGTCAATGAATCCATGTGTGTTCACAGAATCACAGAATTTCTAGGTTGGAAGAGACCTCCAAGATCACCTAGTCCAACCTCTGATCTAACACTAACAGTCCTCCACTAAACTATATCACTAAGCTCTACATCTAAACATCTTTTAAAGACCTCCAGGGATGGTGACTCCACCACTTCCCTGGGCAGCCCGTTCCAATGCCTCACAACCCTTTCGGTAAAGAAGTTCTTCCTAACATCCAACCTAGAACTCCCCTGGCGCAACTTAAGCCCATTCCCCCTCGTTCTGTCACCAGGCACGTGGGAGAACAGACCAACCCCCCACGTCACTACAGCCTCCTTTAAGGTACTTGTAGAGAGCAATAAGGTTGCCCCTGAGCCTCCTTTTCTCCAGGCTGAACAAGCCCAGCTCCCTCAGCTGCTCCTCGCAGGACTTGTTCTTCAGACCTCTCACCAGTTTCGTCACCCTTCTCTGGACTTGCTCAAGCACCTCGATGTCCTTCTTGTAGCGAGGGGCCCAAAACTGAACACAGTACTCGAGGTGCGGCCTCACCAGAGCCGAGTACAGGAGGACAATCACTTCCCTAGCCCTGCTGGCCACACTGCTTCTGATACAAGCCAGGATGCCGTTGGCCTTCTTGGCCACCTGAGCACACTGCTGGCTCATATTCAGCTGACTATCAACCAACACTCCCAGGTCCTTCTCTGCCTGGCAGATTTCCAACCAAACCTCTCCAAGTCTGTATCTCTGTTTGGGGTTATTGCACCCCACGTGCAGGACCCGGCACTTGGCCTTGTTAAACTTCATGCAGTTGACCTCAGCCCATCGGTGCAGCCTATCCAGATCCTCCTGCAGAGCCTTCCCACCCTCGAGCAGGTCGACACACGCACCTAACTTGGTGTCATCTGCGAACTTACTGAGGGTGCACTCAATGCCCTCATCCAGATCATCGATGAAGATATTAAAGAGGACTGGCTCCAGCACCAAGCCCTGGGGAACGCCACTAGTGACTGACCTCCAGCTGGACTTGACTCCATTCACCACGACTCTTTGGGCCCGGCTATCCAGCCAGTTTCTAACCCAACGAAGCGTACGCCAGTCCAAACCGAGAGCAGCCAGTTTCTTGAGGAGAATGCTGTGGGAAATGGTGTAAAACGCCTATTCTATCACTCAGAGTAAATATGAAGCTTACTCATTAATATGTTCTAGCACAACTTCTGTAGGCCACAACAATTATCTTCTTTGAAACCAACCAATGTCATTGTCCCCCCCAAAACAAACAAACAAACAACAACAAAACTGTATGATCTGTATGGAAGGTAATATCTCTACTCTTTGTAACGATGATGGGGCATGTCACTGTGTTAAGCAGCCTCACCATGAGCAGAATACTATGGAAAACTTCAGTATAATTCCTCTTCTCCACTCTGCTATGTACATACTCAGAGCTCAGTAGCTATTGACCCACCACTATCCAGAACCAAGCCAGTGAGCGATACTGGTTGGGCCTCTGGAAGAGCATATTTAAGAAAGAGAAAAAACTGCTGCATAACTGCAACTGGGAGAAAGAAGTGAGAGATAGGAGAGAAACAGCCCTGCAGGCACCAAGGTCAGTGCAGAAGAAGGGGGAGGATGTGCTCCAGGTGCCAGAGCTGAAGTTCCCCTGTGGCCTGTGGAGAGGCCTCTGGTAGAGAAGGCTGTCCCCCTGCAGCCCATGGTGTACCACAGCAGAGAAGATCCACTGTGGCTGTGGAGGAAGCACCTGTTCCCTGTAGCACCTGCAGTTCCTTCCAGAACAGGTGGATATGATCTGAAGGAGGCTGCAGCCCATGGAGATCCCCATACAGGAGCCAATTCCAGGTTAGAACTGTAGCCCATGGAGGTGAGCCCATGGTGGAACAAGAGATCTGGCAAGAGCTGTACTCTACAGGGGACCCATACTGGAGCTGTTCTTGAGGAACTACAGCCTGTGGGAAGCCCATGATCAATTTGTGAAGGACTGAATCCTGTGGGAGGGACCCTACATTGGAATAGGGGAAGAGAGGTACCATGAAGGAGCAGTAGAGACAAAGTGTTGTGGACTGACATCACCTATTCCCCATCCCCATGTGCTGCTTGAGGGGAAGAAGTAGTAGAGTGTGGAAGAGAAGGGGAAGGTGTTTTCAGTTTCTTTTTAGCTCTTAAGTTCTAGTCTGTTATCAACAGGCAATAAATTACATTATTCTCCCTTGTACTGAGTCTGTTTTATTATTTTATTACTTTATTTATTTATTTATTTATTATTTTTTTTTTATTAGTGAGTGATCTCCCCACCTTTATCTCAACCCATGAGCATTTTTTATTATTTTTTTTTTCTTCATTGTATTTTATCCCCCTGCCTTGCTGAGAAAGGGGAGTGTGACATGGTTGTTCTTAACTACCCATCACTGTTAAACCACCTCAGCAGTCCTGGAACAAAGACAGTTCCAGAAGAGATGAATTATTTGCAGAGATCAACTATTTCAAGCTCAAGAACAGTCCAACCCAATGACCACAAAATCAAAGATGTCAGGAGATTTGAGAAAACTCAAAAATAAAAAGGAAGCATACAAGACATGGAGGAAGGGTCCTGTAATCTAGGAGAAATATAAAGAGAGTGAAAGTATTCCATGTTAGGAAAGCCAAGGCCCACCTAGAGTACAGTCTGGTCAGGGATGTGAAGGGCAACAAGAAGGGTCTCTACAGGTACGTAACAGAATTTCCCATGTTGGAAGAGACCCACAAGGATCATTGAGTCCAAATCATGGCCCTGCGCAAGACCACCCAAAAATCAAACCATGTGTCTAAGAGTGTTGTCCAAATGCTTCCTGAGTTCTGACAGGTTTGGTGTCTTGACCACTTCTCTGGGGAGCCTGCTCCAGTGCCTCTCAGTGAAGAACCTTTTCCTAATATCCAACCTGAACCTCCCATGATGCAAATGTATGTGTATCTTCCAACAATTGTTTAGATGTTCTTCTGGATACTTAGAGGAATTAAATGAGTTTTCAAACTATTTTGATTTTAATCCAGTTGGGGTTTGTGCTCCCTGAAGAGTGATGAACACATGTAACATTTATTTTATTAGGATCTGTTTGTCACAGATCTAAGAAGATATTTTTTAATGTATTGCTCAATACTATTCCTTCAAGACACAAAGTCCCTGGAGTAAATGAAATGTACTTCAGAGGAGCTGGAAACCACTTTACTGTGGTTTCCACTCTAAATGCTTTAAAATGGCATCTCGCTATGAAAAGCCCACAGACCCATGCATTTCATAGAATCATAGAATCATAGAATATCCTGAGTTGGAAGGGACCCTTAAGGATCGTCAAGTCCAACTCTTGACACCACACAGGTCTACCCAAAAGTTCAGACCATGTGACTAAGTGCACAGTCCAATCTCTTCTTAAATTCAGACAGGCTCGGTGCAGTGACCACTTCCCTGGGGAGCCTGTTCCAGTGTGCAACCACCCTCTCTGTGAAGAACCCCCTCCTGATGTCAAGCCTAAGTTTCCCCTGCCTCAGCTTAACCCCATTCCCGCGGGTCCTGTCTCTGGTGTTAATGGAGAAAAGGTCTCCTGCCTCTCGACACCCCCTTACGAGGACCCCCTTATTTCTGATAACCCAAGAGATTTCTTATGTCTTTGTAGAGGAAATTGAGTTAAATAGGTACTACTGAATTTGACATGAAATCATATGGGACTGGAGCAGTTTGATATTTCAGTGGAGAAAAATAGCTGTTTTTCAAAACGTACAGAAAAAACATAGGAAAAAATGCAATGGAAATTGTATAGAGAAAATTGGTGTTTGCTTTTCTTTGGATTATTTTAATTTTTTTTGTTTTTGTTTTCCTTTGTTGTAGCTTAGTTTATTAAAAAAAAAAATAAAGACATCTTACAAACTATCAAAAATACATCCCTAAATCAAACAAGAATATTTTTCAGATAAAATAAAATTGTAAAAATCCATTAATACCCTACAGAATCACTTAGTCAATGGAAAGCTGCTCACTAACCATATTTCACTTAGGGAAACTTTTTTTTTTTTTCCCCTAAATAGAGTTTTCCATGTGTAACTGTATTATGAAAATATTCGGTTAAATTTGTAGTAATTATAACTATTCTGCTCTGCTAATTTTTGATATGACAACACATTCTCTCAAATAATCATTTGCCTTGGAGAATTAATGATCATTAGCACTGTAATTACATATTTCATTAACATAGATATTCCAGTAACACTGATAAACATACATTGCCTGCCCTTGTGTTGTTTATGAAGTATTTTTCATGCCTCAACAAACAAACAAACAAACAAAAAAAAAAAAAAAAAAAAAAAAGAGGGGGAGGAGGTTGTTTTTTGCTGGTAAGATGCAGTAAGATATTACTTTTTAAAATATTACTTTTTAAAAGTCATAAGAGAGACTTTGAAATATGTAGCAGGCTGTCCATAGATGTATTTCGAATGAGTCATATCAAGCACCAAGCAGCAATAAAATCTTAGGTCCAAGAAGATATACAGTCATGCTTAAGATTACAATCATATTCCTAAATAAGACATGATAAAATAAAATTCCACAGCAACTTAGTGATCGGTATTTTTCAGTAAATTATCCTTCATTTCTTTGGCTCAGTATAAGGAGGACTAAAAGAAAAGCATACACACCAGACAAATAGTGAATATGACATGTTCCTACAAGAATGCAGACTAAGTATAATAAATTTACAGTAACTCTGGTTGTCTATTGCGCTGTGAATTACATGTTCAACAATTGTGAACAGATATCTTGCCTGGCCAGCTTGATATCTTTCTGCAATAAAATAAATTATTCAAAGTAGTAGATGTTCATTGTCTAGATTTGAGCAACACATTTGAAATACATTCTCAAATTGCTGTTGGAAGGTCCTTACAGCCTAAGCCCAAATTTTTTGAGCTTCTTTGTGCTCATGATGGTGTCTGACACACTGGTTACATCTCTCCACTTCCCACCCTCCAAACTGTTAATTGTATTCATGCCAGCAGGGTGGGAGAAGCAATTCTTAGCCCTGTTCAGCAGTTGCTTGATCACAGCAGGAGGACCAGGTCCATTTTAGGACTCACCACAACATGGATCATTAACAAGCTACAGCAAATGCACAAGAGGCCCAGGTAAGCATGAGGACAAAGCACAGGACATATGAAGTAACACTGATACAGCTGGCTTGAGTCACTCTGGAGAGGAAAAGCCAAGGTGGCACATTCTGCTCTCTTCAGGTTCCTCTACAGCCAGGCTCTTCTCATAGCTCCACATTGAAATCACAATAGGAAAGCAAACCAAGCTTCACTAAAAACAGTTCTCAGTTGAGGAGGGAAAACAATACCTGACTGTCAAGCTGGCTTATAAATAGACATGGGGATCCTGGGGAAGCTCTGCAATCCCTCTACTTGGATCCTATGTGGCTATCTACGACCCTTTACAGCCTTAGCAGCCAACTGCCTCTTCAGCCCTTCTTGGATTACAGGCTTGAACCACAGAATCACAGAATCATCTAGGTTGGAAGAGACCTCCAAGATCACCTAGTCCAACCTCTGACCTAACACTAACAAGTCCTCCACTAAACCTTATCACTAACCTCTACATCTAAACTTCTAAATGCCTCCAGGGATGGTGATTCAACCGGGCAGCCCATTCCAATGCCTAACAACCCTTTTGGTAAGGAATTTTTTCCTAATATCCAGCCTAAGCCTCCCCTGGCACAACTTAACCCATTCCCTCTCGTCCTATCACCAGGCATGGTGGAGAATAGACCAACCCCCACCTCGCTACAGTTTCATTTAAGGTATCGACAGAGTACGATAAGGTCACCCCTGAGCCTTCTCTTCTCCAGTCTGAACAAGCCCAGCTCCCTCAGCTGCTCCTCGTAAGACTTGTTCTTCAGACCTCTCACCAGCTTCATTGCCCTTCTCTGGACTCACTCGAGCACCTTGATGTCCTTCTTGTAGTGAGGGGCCCAAAACTGAAAACAGTACTCAAGATGTGGCCTCACCAGAGCCGAGTACAGGAGGACAATCACTTCCCTAGCCCTGCTGGCCACACTGTTTCTGATACAAGCCAGGATGCCGTTTGCCTTCTTGGCCACCTGAGCACACTGCTGGCTCATATTCAGCTGACTATCAACCAACACTCCCAGGTCCTTCTCCGCCAGCCAGCTTTCTAACCACTCATCTCCCAGCCTATAGCTCTGTTTGGGGTTGTTATGCCCCAAGTGCAGGACCCAGCACTTGACCTTATGAAACTTCATACAGCTGGCCTCAGCCCATCGGTGCAGCCTATCCAGATCCTCCTGCAGAGCCTCCCTACCCTTGAGCAGATCGACACATGCACCTAACTTTCTGTTGTCTGCAAACTTACTGAGGGTGTACTCAATGCCCTCATCCAGATCATCATTAAAGATATATATTGAAGAGAATTGGCCCTAGTACTGAGCACTGGGGGACTCCACTAGTGAGTGGCTACCAACCAGATTTAACTCCATTAACTATGACTCTTTGGGCCTGGCTACCCAGCCAGTTTTTAACCCAACGAAGCATACTCCTGTCCAAGCCAGGAGCAGCCAGTTTATTCAGGAGAATGCTGTTGGAAATGGTGTCAAAAGCCATACTGAAGTCAAGGTAGACCACATCCACAGCCTTTCCCACCATCCACAGCCTTTTCTCACCTCTCATCCACCAAGCGTGTCACTTTGTCATAGAAGGAGAGCAGGTTTATCAAGCAGGACCTGCCTTTCATAAACCCATGCTGACTGGGCCTGATTGCCTGCTTGCCCTGCAAGTGCCACATGATGACGCTCAAGATAATCTGCTCCATGAGCTTCCCTGGCACTGAGGTCAAACTAACAGGCCTATAGTTTCCCAGGTCTACCATCCGGCCCTTCTTGTAGATGGGTGTCACATTTGCTAGCCACCAGTTGACTGGGACCTCCCCTGATAGCCAGGACTGCTAATAAATGATGGAAAGTGGCATGGCCAGCTCTTCTGCTAATTCTCTTAGTACCCTCAGGTGGATCCTACCCGGACCCATCAACTTGCATACATATAAGTGCTGTGGCAGGTCACCAACTGTTTCCTCGTGGATTATGAGGGACACATTTTTCTCCTCATCCCCTTCCACCAGCTTAGGGTACTGCGTATCTGTGGAGGAATGGTTAAGTGAAATAGGACATGTGGATGTTGGGCAGTTAAGAGGCAATGGGCTAGTAAAGTACCGTACTCAACTCACAAGAGTCTGGGCACGTACGCAGCTGGCTGAGAGCCAATCAGGCTCAAGGACACGATGCCCTTGAGCGATTGGGAAAGTCCCTAAGGCGGGACGGTGGCTAAAAGAAGGAGGAACTACCTGAAAAGAGCGGGAAATGTTAGCGAATCCTGAGCTTAGTTTTTGCAATATGTATGAGTTGATTATGTTCGAACTAGATAAAAGGCGACTGAGCTATCCATTAAAGTTGAAGTTCACTGTTCACTCATATTGAGCGTCTGTGTCTTCCTTCCGTCGACAACACGTATCCAGAGAAAACTGGTCTTGCCACTAAAGGCTGAAGCAAAGAAGGCATTAAGCACCTCAGCCTTTTCCTCATCTCTCGTCACTAAGTTTTCCCCCTCATCCAGTAAAGGATGAAGATTCTCCTTAGTTCTCCTTTTCATGTTAATGTATTTATAAAAACATTTTCTGTTATCTTTAACAGCAGTAGCCAGATTGAGCTCCAGGCCTTGATTGAGCTTTGGCCTTAATAATTTTGTCCCTGCACATCCTTACAACATCCTTATAATCCTTCTGAGTGGCCTGCCCTCTTTTCCAAAGATCATAAACCCTCTTTTTTTTCCTAAGCTCTAGCCACAAGTCTCTGTTCAGCCAGGCTGGTCTTCCGTGCCGGCTCGTCTTCGGGCACGTGGGGACAGATCACTCCTGAGCCATTACAATTTCCTTCTTGAAGAGTGCCCAGCCTTCCTGGACTCCTCTGCCCTTTAGGACTGCCTCCCAAGGGACTCTGTCAACCAGTGACCTGAACAGCTCAAAGTCTGCCCTCCAGAAGTCCAAGACAGCAGTTTTACTGGTCCCTCTCCTGACTTCACCGAGAATAGAGACCTCTACAATTTTGTGGTCACTCTGCCCAAGTCAGCTCCTGACCATTGCATCTCCCACCAGTCCTTCTCTGTTTGTGAACAGGTCAAGCCTTCTTGTTTCTGGCAATGCCCCTGACCTAGGCCCCAGGGAGGCAGCAGACTTCCCTACAGGTAGGATTAGGCTGACATATAGGGCCCTCTGTTCCCCTCAGAAGGGAGTCACCTACAATGATTACCCTTTTTTTTTTTTTTTTTTCTTAGTGGAAGCAGTCTTGAGGCATGGAATTGACTTCCTCACCCTAGGCAACCTCCTGGGTAGACTTTCAACCTCATCCTCAAGCTCCAAGACCTCAAACCTGTTGTGTAAGACCACCTGAGAAGGCAAGGATGGTAGGGAGGGGGGTTGCCTGCAACGGCAAGCAGGGACCTGTTTCCATTCCTCCCCACCTCCTAGGTCCCCTCCTTCTGCCTGACAGAGACACCCCTGTTTGGGGTGTCTCCTCCCAGTACCTCTCCTTCAGGCCTGGCAGGGAGTTGCTCCACCAGTCTATCTCCTGCTCACACTCCCTGATGGTCCTTAATCTCTCCACCTCCTCCTTGGGCGCTGCCACCAGGCTGAGCAGGTCATCCACCTGCTCACACCTCACACACATGATGTCTCTGCCACCCTCAGATGTCAGCAACAGGTTCAGGCACTCCCTGCATCCAGAGACCTGAACTGCCACGTTTGACCTTAAAGACCATTTATCCACACCTACCACTAGACCAGGTAGCTCAAAGCCCCATCCAACCTAGCCTTAAACACTTCCAGGGATGGGAAGTGCCTACGAGTTCTCTGGGCAACCAGAGAATACAGTCCAGAGATCAGGAATGACTCCTCCTGCAAGCCTTCCCCAGACACAGAAAGGTCAAGACAGATATTGAGAAAAGTCTTCAGGGTTCAGTTTCCAAAGGACCAATCCTGCCTGGCCAACTGGATTTCCTTTAAGGAGGAGGTTATTGCTTCAGGGAAAACAGAGAAAGTAAGCCATCTATTAGCCTTTACTTTTACTTAGGCTTTTGAGACAGTCTCTCAGAGTATCCTTAGAACCAAATGCATGAAATATACACAGGAGTCAGACTTTAAAAGGTAGTAGAAAATTGGCTGAACCTCTACAGAGAAAAGGGACTCCCTCCCAGTGGGCTGGATCCATTTTTGGACTCCCTGCACTAACAATTTAATTACCAAGAAGCAGCAAATGCCCACCTGGGACCCCACATTTCTTAAGGTGGACAAAGCACAGGGACTGTGAGAAGGGGATGACACAGCTTTTCATGCCTGTATAATGATATGATGAGAGGCAAGAGACATAAGCTGAAATGACATAAGCAGCCTAAAAGTATCTGCAAGATGTCATTTTTGGAAAGAGAGATTATGACTTACACCTACTGGTGACTATACATTTAGTACATGTAAAAATGACAAAACAAAGTTAATTACAATATTTGCACTGGCAAATATGCAATAATTTAAAAGTAAAGATTGGTACTTTACATAAAAAAAAAATACAGTCTGTATATTTTCCTTGAGTCTTTCAATCATTTTATGTGACACACAACACAATGGACTCGATGACCCTTGTGGGTTCCTGCCCAACTTGAAATATCCTATGACAACTAAATTCATATTCTTGGTCAAGGAGAAAATATAAAACAGTTCCCTGATACAGATATGCCTGGCACATAAAAGTCAGAAGTCAGAAGTCCGCTCAGTTAAGGAACTTGAATTTCTTTGGGGACTGTTACCACATCTAAAGCAGAAGTCATATTCTCTTCACGCTCCAGTGTTTCAGCTGCTTGTGAAAGTGAATCTTTTCCATTTTACTTCAAAACATAATGTATGAATAGGTATAAATTGTACTCAAACATTTCCTACAGTGAAGAACTCATTTCTCAGCACTTCTTTGGTGTTTTAGTATTTTGCTTCTATTTGGAGAAATACATGCTGACACCATCCAATTTTAATAAAGCCTTTTAGAAAGTATGCATTTCTTTTTCCTGAAGTCCTCTTTTTCAAATAATTTTGTGTATTCACTCAGCTCATTAGCTATTCTTATTATATGTCTTATCTGAAAATGATAAACATCAGGAAGACTTGTTATAGTTTCCCGTCTTTGCAACAGAACTCAGAAATTCTTTGAGATGTAACACTGAACTCACATTCTTTGAGTAGATAAGATCTTTCTGAAAGAAATTCCCCCAGTCAGGAGATCTTTTCTCAAACATACACCAAGATATTAACAACTTTACTTGCATGTATTTTCCCTTTTGTGTTTTATCAAAATTGTACATTAGTATCCTCATCCCAATTTTCCTCATCTGTATGAGAAAAAATAGAGATGGTAAAGCGTGATTTTATGTTTTTTTTTTTTTTTTTTTTTTTTCTTTTTTATGGCCTTTCCACCTCTCCTGCTCTCCATTACCCATTTATATAAGGAAGGCTTATGTCATGGTAAAGCTGGAAGAGGATTCTCTGCTCCTGATAATATTAATATCCACTGGGGAAAGTAAAGCTCCGAATTTCCTTCAAAAAGGAGTGACTCACTCTCTATTACTACCTTTCTGGATGTCTTTTTACCTCTCCTAAGTTTTCAGACTGATGGAAGATAAACAAAGTAAATTGAAAGTTTAGTAAGTAAATTCGAAGTAAATGTAACTGGCTTGGCCCTGGTTTAATAGATCTCCATCTTACCCCACTGGTTTAATACAAGCCTTGAGGAAAGCAAAGAGAAATCAGATGCAGGAGTGCTTTTGTTGATGTACTGAGAGAATATTGTATTCTTTCTTGTGACAGACCTCATGTGGGCTCCCTGACCTCTACAAATGGTCCATAAGTCCAACGTAAGTAGAAGAAGCAATGTTGGTACTGCTTCTAATGCAAGAAATAGCTCTGGTATCTCTACCAGACAGACTCCCCAATGTCTCCAATGGACATTGCTGAAAAATCACTAAGGCCTTTGATATCAGAGCAACACCTGTGTTACAAAGACTTAAAAAAAAAAAAAAAAAAAAAAAAAAAAAAAAAAAAAGATCCTCTTTCTAATGTGATATACATAGATGTAAAGTGTAAAGCCTGCAGTATTAATTCTCAATGACGTAACATAGTATACTAGAACAACAGTAAGCATAGAATTTGTGTAATGGTAAACAATGTAGCAAAGCAGTATTTTCCTTTTCTACTCTGTAAAACATAAATCTTTTTTTTTTTTTTTTTTTTTTGCATATGATTAAGGCAGCTATCCCCCAGCTTTCATAAATTTTGACCTCATTTGTGCTAAGATGGCAGTTTTCCCAAGCATAATACAGATGAAATACCAAAGGCAGACATTCAACTTTAAATCACAGTTTTATCCTGATACCACAGTAAGTGCACTTTAACACAGTAAAGCCAAGTTGTAAACAATTTTAATCAGCTATATTACTCAAAAAAGTCTATATTGAACAAACTTTAGCATCAGTGAAGACAATCAACTCTTTGCCCTGCTTCTTATTTGTGTCAGAGTACTGCTGCCAGAAAACAGCAGTAACCTCATTGTCCTGGTTTCAGTTAGGACAGAGTTAATTTTCTTCCTAGTAGCTGGTAGAATGCTATGTTTTGGCTTAGGATGAGAAGAGTGCTGATAACACCCCGATGTTTTAATTGTTGCAGAGCAGTGCTTACACCAAGCCAAGGACAGCTTCTTGCTCTGTCCTGCTAACGGGCAGGCTGGGGGTGCAGCAAGAGCTGGGAGGGGACAGACCCAGGACAGGCGACCCAAACTAGCCAAAGGGGTATTCCATACCATCATATCTGATATCATGCTGAACAATATATAAGGGTGACTAGCCAGGGCAGGGGGGCCAGGCTGCTCGGGGTTAGGCTGGGTCAGCAGGTGGTGAGCAATTGCACTGTGCATTACTTGTTTTGTACATATTATTATTATTATTATTATTATTATTATTATTATTATTATTTTCCTGTCTTAATAAACTGTCTTTATCTCAACTCACGGGCTTCACTTTCCCATTTCTCTCCCCCACCCCAGAGAGGGAGAGGGGAGGGTGAGTGAATGGCTGTGTGGTGTTTAGCTGCCGGACGGGTTAAACCACTACACTCATGCATGTCAAACAGAGGGACTGTAACACAGACTCCTGTGTTTGTGATTCTCTATTAACAGGACACATTTCCAGAAGTTGGCATCTCCACAGTTTGGCTTCAACAAACCAACTGTATTGTAATTTTGTATATTATTCAGCAGCTGTTATGCCAGCTATACATAAAGTCAAATAAATTTTTGTTTTATTTCTTTCTAAATTTCTTCTGTTGAAATATATATGAGTTTTACCTGTTCAAAGACTGATCCTGTTAACAATAAGCAGAAGCAGAAGCGAGTGTTGTTTTTCCTCATCTGGGTATCTGCAAAATCTATAGCTGCAGTCAGTCGTTATAAATGAAGACCACTAGGTGGTAGCCTTGCCTTAAAAGTAATATGCTGACTCGGTTTTTCCAAAGAAGAGGAATGGCTTCCTCCTTTGTGACATCGGGGTTTTCAGCTCCTATCCTATTTATTTGAGATAGCATCTCATGTACAAGTAAAATTACAGCACAGGAGGTTTAAATCTTAGTCCTTTGTTCATCATGAGAACATGATATATGCCTAGGGAGATGAAGAAAACACAATAATTAGCAGTAATTTTAATAGCTCAAACTAGTAGAGCTTACACATAACACTTGTATCTTAAGGAGTAAAGCTCTCTACTTACAGGAAAATAATTCTTGTGATAAAGGCCCAAGTCTGATTGTTTCTTGTGATAACAATAACTTATTATCCATATCCAGATTATCCATAAAAATCAACTACTTACGCTTTCATAGTTCTAAACATGTACTAAGCACCAGCAGTTTTAAGAATCCAGGAAATGTATAGGAAGGCTTGCTTCAATCAAGTGCCTATTTACAGGAATCTGCTGTGAGTTTTCCAGTTCCACAACTTACTCTAGCCGTTGCTAGTTCAAACAGGGTTGAGTAGCTAATTTCTTTCTTACATACTTTGACCACTAGATGACTCAGTTTCATATATGGAAAGGTGGATTTTAAAATACATTGAATTACTTTGAATTAAATATTTACAGTCACTCTCTAGCTCCAGCCACTTACATCTGTGTCCTAAGCTAGGCAGCTAACAGTAGATGTGCAGCCCAAGGTGTTTTGAGGGGTAAAGATTGGGATTTATGTTCTGGGTCCTAATTTCTCAAAACTGAGTCATTGATGGCCTTGTTCAAAAACAAGCATCTTTGAATTTCTGTACCTGTAAGACAAAGTCTTACAAAGTTTGCTGTGTATTTTTATGTATTGCCAGACTTTTGTGTTTTTTGGGGGGAAGGGTAGATGATATTCTAGAACAGTGTCCAAATTTGAAAGTGGTCAGGAAAAAAATATGGCAACTGTGAGCATCAGGCTACAAACCGTTCAAAGGAAATGGTGATATTTGGACTGTTCCTTTTATAGTCCCTTGAAAAATTTAGCAAAGATTCCCAGTCTGAATCAGTCTTGAGTATGACCAATGGGAATCAAAACACTGAGACAAACCTGGCCTAATGAAGAATGCTATTTGTTACAAAACCTCTAGACATAATGACAAAATAATTTTAGTATTTCTGAAATAACAATAGATTTGTTTTCCGGTATGAACTAATCAAATCCTAGTTTTGATTGTTTTATGAACTTTGAACACTAAGTGATATTGGTACATTATATTTGGGAGGAAATTAAAAACTCTAGGATTAAAGTGAGCATCATTTCTGAAGGAATTCCTTTCAACGATGGTATAACCCAGGAATCAAAACAGAATGGGACACATTACCCTTCCCGTTATGACTGATGACTACTTTTTTCATGTTGTTGATACACGATTTTTAGGCCAAATAAAGAGACAAGGGTCACTAAGTTGTGTCCTTGACTGACCCTATTCAGCCGTACATAAACCATAAATGTACAGGGTGGATTTAGATTGCTTTCTCCTGAGGCCAAGGTAGTAGGCATTTCGGAGAAATTTAACCTTCAGCTGTAATGAAGTCTGTGTGCTGAGGGCCAGAGTTATCACAGAATCATAGAATAGCTTGGGTTGGAAGGGGCCTTAAAGGTCATCTAACTCCTCCCTCCCCTCCCCCCCCTGCTGTAGGCAGGGATGCCACCCACTAGATCAGGGTGTCCAAGGTCCCATCCAGCCTGGCCTTGAACACCTCCAGGGATGGGGCATCCACAACTTCTCTTGGCAACTGGTTCCAGTGCCTCACTACCCTTACAGTGAAGAATTTCTTCCTAATGTCTAGAGGAAGGGTTCTCTTTAGAATAAAGAGTAGATACAAAAGGACTGCACTTCTTCAGTACTTAACACAAATTAGGAAAAGTATCTAGTCAGCTGTGGTTTTGAAAACATTATTATTAAAAACAAAACAAAACAAAAGCAGGGTTGGTGGTTCTGTAACAGACATAAAACTGTGGACACTTTGCCGTATAAAGCTAAGATTTTGAAGCATATGTTCTAGACAGAACTAAGAGAATTGACATTGCATTATGCTATTTTTGAGTGTGCTAGAATAGAAAATTTCTAAAACAGTATAAAACATGTTGACAATTGTTTATAGTAATTGGGTAGCTAGCACAATGCCCCATTAGAAAGAATACACCAAAAATGGCCTGAACTTTTGTTGTTGATTCATTTGATGTTAAGATGCACTTTCTGCTCTTTGCCTAAAATTACAGATGAGTGTCTTGTTCAAATAATTTTGCAAAAGAAGTGAGAAACAGAAAAATCAGTAATACAGAAGCTCAAAATGAGGATACAAATTCAATTAATGTTATCAGTGCCTCAAATAGCTCTCTCTGCAAATGCAGATAATCGGTTGAGACAGGCAAGACATACAGATTCTACAGCTGAAAAACAAGATAGGAAGACAGGCACAAAAGACAGCTGCAGTTGATGAATAGCCAAAAGCTATACCATCTCAGAACAGAATTTCTGTGGCTTGAGTCAGTTACAGTGTCAGTTCATCTGTGCTGTATGAACAGCTTAAAACAGCTTTAACTTTTTAAAGGAAATTCCCACTGATTCAGTCCAATGTGAAGTCCTGGGGAGGGAAGAAATGGTCCTAAATTACATGCAAGGATTTACTTTGAAGAAAGTATTTAGGCACTGAAGAATGTCCCAAAGAATGCTAGGGAAGGTGTGCTGGGCTGTTGGGAGAGGTGCATAGATAAAGGTCAGGTGCTTCCTGAGGATAATTAATTTTGGTAATCTTAACACAAATGCTTAGTTTTTGTTTGTTTGTTTTTTCCTAATGAAAATCTGTTTTCACCAACTAAGATATTCCATAAACATATTACCAGGAATTCACTAACCACCTCTCTGGAGGTATGCTACCATCAACAGCTGGGGATCTATAGACAAAAACAAGTAGTTATAGAATAACATTACATAAAAGTACAAAAATATAAGCTTGCAAATAATTCCTAGATTTAAAAAATTGTGAATCATTATTATATCCTCCCTGGGAAATTACTTTTTTTTTTTTTTTTGGATATCAAATATAATAAATAACAAAAAGGAGTGTGATTTAGCAGAATTCCTACCATCATTTTATCCAGAAAAACAAATGAGATTATTTTTGTGTTCTACAGATGTCTACAGCAGCAAATAATTTGGGAAAACAGTAGCTAATTACTAAATCAAAGCATTTGGTGCTAAGGTTTCAACATGATAACTACATGAAGTATGAAGGTTTTCACTTTCAGACAGTCTAAGGTTGCAACATAAGCAAAATTGTTCAAAGCTGCTTGTTGAAGGCCCAGCTTTTACCTTGCACACTTATGTGTGCCCACTACAATCTGAAGTGCATTTGGTTCCCACCCTGAGTTTGTAGTTTAGTTTCCTTAGAAAGGAATGTGGATGTACACACCAAAGCTTCATGTATTCATATGCATTTCCACTAAGAAAATGATTTTTAAAAAAATCTAGACAAAGCTTAATTTTAATCTGTGCTTTCATGTGACCTTAAATTTAAGGTGGAAAAAGCAATCTAAATATAATTAATAGCTTTTAAAATTTAATCTAGTTATTAAGTGATTTGGTATATTAAACTTTTTCATCAGGGTTCTGCTGTTCCAAACCAGATCATCAATATCATCTGGTACAGATAACATACCAATTCTTTTTTCTTCCTTATTTGAATCCCCTCCTCATCCTTGTACACACTTCACTTATGCAGTCTACAAATCTTAGGCCATTAGCTTCATTAAGAAAAACTAATTTTAAAAGTATAGGTGCATTACACCATTTACGTTACAGATTGTCATAAACCTAATAATCATCCTAGTTGAATTATTATTATTATTATTTTTACCCATTGTTTTCTTGGTAGATTTGTCAGGTTACCTACCACTGACTAAAGAATAATTTTGAGAAGAAAGAAATTCAATCTTATGCTTCCTCAGTCAGTTCACTATTTACTCTTCAAAACAAGTAGGAAAATATTGATTATTACTTATTCATTTAAAAAGTAAACCTCATTGTGCAATCCTATTTCCTGAAGAAGCCATATTCTTGTAATTAACTAGTCCATCCTTCCCTATTCTGCAGCTACATCTTTTATCTTACATATTAAATGGTTCTTGCCTGATTGGACTACAGCCCAGTGCTGTCTTAATGTATCTGATGGACAGAGAAGTGGACCTAGTTTTCCTCCAGAAGCTATAAAATATTATAGCTATAAAAATATTAAAAAGCAGAAAAAGCAGTTGTGGTTTTTTGTTTGTTTGTTTTGTTTTTCTTATGTAATTGATACATTACAAAATGAGCTGCTTTTGTCTCTTTCATAACTTTGTTAGAAGACAGCTAATGAGAGTAAGGATACATTCTACTTTATGACCACAGCTATATTGGTAAACTAAAGCTATTCATGATTAATGAAAGCAAAATTCAGCAACATATTATACTTAATAGCCTGTTCTCTGATATCTTTAATTAGAACAGATTGACCACCTAATTTGCATCTCAGAGAGCCAAGTCTTATCTGAGACTCCCACTCTATAAGTATACTGGGACTGTTTATAATATACTCTTCAGGTGTGCAGTGCAGACTTTTCAGAGATTGCTTGTGAGCAGTACTGCAGAAGCAAGCAGAGCATTTAAACACTTTTAAACATATGTAACACTTGTAAAGCATTACATAATATAAATAAACTAAGTTATATATATATATATATAAAGATAATGTCCTCTATGGCTCTTTAGGGAGACTTAGTACAGTACAAAAAAGAAAATGAACTGGGGAAAAAAAGTGTGTTATTTATTTCCAGGTTCATTTGTCATACTTTGTTCCTCAAAGTCCCTGCAAGATCACATGTTAAAGATAGATGCCACATTCTGATTTTTTCCTTATTTAATCATCTAAATATTTGCACAGAGCTTCTATACAGCTTTAATTGAGAGAAACCTAAGAACAATAAGGATATTTTCCTCAAGGGTTGTTAATGAATGTAGCCAGTATTATGCATCAGAATGAAATTGCATGCATGATTCACTTTTCACAACAGAGGTCACTTTTCACATAAATTGCTTAGCTTGACTGTGGTCCAAACAGCAGTAGCTAAAGCATTTGCTCTCTGAAATGTGATTTACTTTTCAAAGTAAACCTGTTATCTTTGACTATCGATGTTATGATTATGTCATTTATTTTTATTTTGCTTCATTAGTTCAACTAATAGCAGCAATAACTGCTGTTAAATTTTTATA
Source organism: Aythya ferina (assembly GCF_964211825.1). Classification (NCBI taxonomy): domain Eukaryota; kingdom Metazoa; phylum Chordata; class Aves; order Anseriformes; family Anatidae; genus Aythya; species Aythya ferina. Next base: position 73,420,657 of record NC_140297.1, on the reverse strand, counting down.
TTCAGCATGTGTGGGGTGCAACACTTGCACTTAAAACACCTACAAACAACCTTTGCAAGCAAACTGTTCAAATCAGAGAAAGAAGAAAACTGTGAATCTCTGATAGTTTGTCACATATTATATAGGTATTTGATTAATAAAAGCAGTTCAAATTAAATATGCATCAGGAAAAAAAAAAAAAAAAAACTTTAACAGACATAATTTTTAAGTAAATTTAACATGTTCTACTGTCAGATTGCAATATATCAAACACTAAACAGAATTTAGCCAGTACCTGAGCTTGAAAACAGTAAGCTACATCAGAAGCAAGTCTCTAGTTTCTCTCTTCTTTTTTTTTTTCTCTTATTTCACTGAATTATTTATTTACTTATACAACTTATACTTATGTAGCTGTATGATTAACACTAATTAACACATTCTTATGGATTTAATGTCTGCCTGAAATTAGTGGCTGTATTTCATCAGATTCCAGAGCTAACTATTATGATCATAATTGACAAAAAGTATTCTTATTTAACATTTCAGGTCCAATCTAGACTGCTGTAGATCCACATGTGAATGGAAAAGCATTGCGCATTTGAACATCTTCCATACCTGTTAGTTTTATTTTCTTACTCTGCCAGTTAGAGAATCATAACATTTTGACAGGATGTATAAACTCCCTCCTAATAAAATGGTTGAGAGTCCATCTATATGAATAGGTTCTGAAGAAGTAAAAGAGCTTTTAAGTGCAGCTCTGAAGCCATCATTAAATAATACATGACTTACTTTACATCAGAGATGGTGGCCACACAGTTATTGTAAAGAGTTGCTATTCATGTTTAATAGCTCCCCACTTCTATCACAATTATTGTATTTTATTTTATTTTTGAGAATTCTTTGTGTGTGCAAAGCACTTTATAAAACAAGCCATATTTTGCAAATGATAATAGTGTCTCTGCAGCTAATTTTTATAGTTTTGTTATGATAACAGTAGTCACTTCACAGCTGTCACCAATCCATCTAATCTGGCAAGAAAAAGATTTATTTCTCAAAATGGAATATCATGTAATGGAGAAGAAGCACAATTTGCAGCTCTCTACAATTAAATTTTGCATGAACTTCTTAGCACGGCCATATTCAATGTCTCTGACCCATGGGAAACAAAACTAAATGAATACCATGCTGAAGGCAGTGCAACAACTTGTTCTCCATCTTAAGCTTCCCCACAACTGTGTTGGTCTTTCTAAGTGCACAATCAGTGAAGTATCTCATTAGCAACTTGTTGTATGGAACTCATACTCCTCTCACCACCACTTTAGGGTAAAGGTAATTCAGACTGTAAAGTCATCAGAAGAAAAGCTTTGTTTTCACATCTGTGAAAAGCAGGCAGTCAGTACCAATAGCAATTGAGTAATATTGTGGAGCTTGGTTTCATATTCTTTTCATTTCAATTTTTTTCTTTGATTTGCTTTGACATCTTTATCCTTTCAATTTTCTTTGAATATCTCACTCCCTGCAGACAATGCTTGCCTTGGAATTCATTGCTGTGCACCCAAATGGAGCTGAGCTTAGAAGGAAATCACATAGTTCTGTCCTACATTCCTCTGGGCATTGATTCTCTCATCTGCTCCCCCTCCCCTGAAATAAATAGATAAATAGCAAAGTATTAATAAGTTTCAGCCAACATTTAATACTTTTGGAGTTTGCCATTAGAATATGCTCAGCAAACACATGCAACCAGCTGTCTGTCAATTTGAGGTCAAAGGTCAATTAAGCAGAAGTTATGCTCTGGTTTCTGTCACTATCTTCTGTCTTAGAGAAGCACTGATATTATAAATGCTTTGTAAACATAGTAGCCAAACTAAAAATATTTCAAAGCCTGAAGCTTTCCTATACTAACATATGTTACAGCAAAGCGAGTTAATTTTTCTACTTGTAATTTTGCAAACTCAAAAACTCAAAGTAGTTGTTCTGAAGATAATGGAGTTACTTGGTGTTCAACATCAAAACTAATCATAAATATTTCACATACTCTTTCTAACAGCAAAAATCAACATCGCAACAAATTAGAAGAAAAAAAAAAAAAAAAGTAATCAATTAAGCTCTTCGACACAGAATATGCCAAGTCATATTTGTATTCTGCCCAGGCCAACCTGACTTAATTTGTGAGCCTCTATTTGTGCTTGGTCCTCTGCACTCTTTTCATATTTACAATCAAAGAGTAAAAATGCAGTACATTAAAAAATATTCCACATTTTAGAAGAAATTAAGACAGAAATGATAGTATTTTTTACTCTCCATTTTTTGCCAAAGTATAAAGAAAACTGAATATATGGATTTTACACCACAGTAGTTATTATACTCATTTTTATAGTGATAAATTTGAGAAATATTAAGAATCACTGAAAAATAAGTCCAGTCTGTAGTATGTCACAGGTAGTATGTCACAGATAGTAGCAACTCCACAATTAAGATTGTTTCTTGACTTCTTCTTTAAAAATGGAAAGTCAGTGCAAAAACCTCACTTTCTGCAATTTATGACCATATTATTTTCCTCCCATAGTGTACCTTTGAGAATACTGTCCACCTTCTCTATAATCTTCTTGAGGTATTTGGAGAGAGCAAACAGAAATCTCCTTAGCATTCTCTTCTCCAGGATAAATAAAACAGTTCTTTCAGACACTAAACAAAAATAAAACATAATCCTTTGAGGTACTACAGTATACAATACCTGGCTCTAGACTAACCTAGCTGAATGCCATTTAAGGTTTGCACACAGGTCCTGCTTTTTATCTGTTTACAGTTGGCTAATCCAGGGTGAGTGGATCTTCCCTGAGCTTCAAATAAAAATTTCATCCTGGAGTTCATAGTTTTTCTGTTAAAACTGTCAAGCAGTTAGAAAAGTCCAGAGATTTGTTGTTGTTGTTGCTGGTGGTTGGTTGGTTGTTTACAAATTGATGCTGTTTTCTTAATATAGGGAAATATCCGTTCTGATCAGCGTTCTTACTTACACAGTCTTAAAGAATCAGAGAATTAAAATAACTGCCAAGACACTATCCAAGGAGAGAACCTAATGCTTTTAAAAATGCCGTTTCAGAGGTGGTGCTTCATATTGTTCAAGCAGCTGACCTTGAAGGGAATACGCATCAGAAATTTCACGAGGAAGACTGCAAAAAAAAAAATATAATCTGAGAAATATTAGGTTAGGTTATTCAGTGTATCTCAGCCTGGATGAAGTGATTCTAACCTTAGTCACAAACTCTGTCCCTGGTCCCAGTGTGGCAAGCTGAAAAATAAGCATATGTATAGGTTGGAATTGCAGGGACAAAATCCATGAAAGAGGTCACTAGTGTAGCCCAAGAGGTGTCTAAGAGATCTATGGGGTACACAGCAGCTTTGAAGATGGAAGGAATTAAAGCTTTTGCCATAAAGGTGCTAATTGAGTTCTTCAGTCCCAACATCCAGTATTTAGATACCTATTAATGGACATCAATGAATTTCTATAGTGCCATACTCATACTCTACCTATTATTTTCCAATTTTTTAAATAATTTAGTGGAAGTTTTTATATCAGGTAACAAGTCCTTACAATGATGGTGCATATGTGCTCACATAGATCAGATTCTTTAACTTGTCAAGGTTTGTACAATGATAAGCAAAAAGAAACACAACAACAAAAATACACCACCAAAAAAAAAAAAAAAGAAATACTAAGTTTTTGTGTAATTGCACTTGTCAGCAATCACCTTTTAGTAGTAGTAACTTAACAGTAAATGCAGGCATTGAAGACCTACCTTTCACTTAGATTTTGGGGGACAGGGGAAGGGGTTGGACAACAGACCAGCTCAATTTGAACTAGAAGGGGAAAAAAAAAAAAAAAAAAATCATAGCCACAACTTGGACACTAAACTAGCCATAGCTTAATCAGCAGTGCCAAGACTCTGAGAACAATAGAAATTGTGTCTGTGTCATCTGTGGGAACAGAAGTGGAAAGAAAATGAAAGTAGTCAAGCCATCTTCAAAGACAGAATTATTGTTAGCTAAAAAGATGAGAGAACTTTAATTGCTGAGAGCTGCAAATTGAAACCTTTTAGGGAAAATATGTAAAAACTTATGTAAAGAAATACAGCCCACAGGCTCAACTGTACATTAAACAGGCATTAAAAAGACCTGTCTCCTCTCCTCGCTGCTGTTCAAAGCAGCATTTGAAGAATATTGTTTACCTAAATGTATGTCTTTGCAACAATTGTTCTTAATCAAAAAATATTGGAAAAAGACTTCTTTTATCACAAACATTGTCATCTAGTGTATGAATTTAGTTCTTTAACCTGTTCCTCTTTACACCGTGGATTTAGGTAGAGATTGATGCAGAAAGTGGTTTTGCATACATCATCGCTGAAGTACAGAACTCTTAGACAAGCAGCTGCTTCAAAGAGAACATTTTTATTTATTTATTTATTCTTGGATAGCTCTTCCATTATTGTGGCACTTCAAATGAATCTCTGCCTTTTTTTTTTTTTTTTTTTTTTTTCAGCACTAATATGACATAGGGACAGAGAAACCTTTCCTACCAGAGCAAGCTTCTGAGTACATCGTGGCCCATGCAGTGTACTCACACAGCCACTGGATGCCACTACAAGTAACAAATTATTATTGATAATAAATAAATAAACAAATAAACATTCGAATGTTTTCTATTTGCTGACTAGCTTTTGGCTTATTGTCTACCATCTCTTCCAAACTCAGTGCTGTTGCTACATTTATTTTCTTTGTCTTCTGTACTCCTCATTGTGCACTTAATTTCATTTAATAAACCAGTGCTTGTCACACACCCATTTTCTCTCAATTCCAGTCTGCAAAATATTATGCTCGGGGACCAGAGCCCACACATGAAGAAATTATCCAAAGTCTTTGCTAGGATATGCATATGGTCGCACTCTTTAAACTATTAAAACTCCATGTGGTGAGATATTAATTCTGCTGTGCCAAACCTTCAAGTTCTCTGAAAACTTCATTTAAGAAGCAAACTTCTTAATTGATATTTCTATAAACTGGAGGATAAACATATCAGAGTTTTGATTCACTTTCACATAGCTCTAGAACAGCTTATAAAACACTTGTTAATAGTAGTAAGTAATGTAGTTAACCTACTGTACTGGGTCTGGTAAAACCACCACACCTACAAATAAATTAATATGGATAAATTTGCACACAGCTTCCCATGTTTTTACACTTAGATGAAGTATGATATCTGAAGACTTTACAGTCTTAAAGTGTTGGTTGTGCTGTACATAGAAATCGGTCTTAGAACTACATTAACTATAAATTAATCCAGACCCTTTCATAACAATTATATTCAGTACCGCTACTTAAAATTTCAGAAAATAATACTTGTTACTCTGCTACAGTCTTACTGTTTTATATATTTGACATCACTCAGAAAGTTTAGTACAATATATAAAGGAAATAGCTTTTCTTGACAGCATGAAAACTGGTGATAAAAAGGTTAACAGAAATATTTGCTCAGTTTTAGAGAGATACAAGCAATGAACCTAATTAAGCGAGGTAAAACCATGCAATGATGAGTCATTTCAAAAACATGTGATAAGTGAGTTAGGTCCTATGTTCATTTGAAACTTTAACTTATTGATTTATAGAATGCTTGCCTATTGAAGGTGTTTTGTTGGTGGTGGTGGGGTTGGTGTTGTGTTGTGTTTGTTTGTTTGTTTTTCCCTCACATTGTAGAACAGTTAATTGGCACATTTAGCTGTGTTTAGCTCTCAAAAACCCAGGCATGCCCAACTGAGAACATAAATGAGAACACATAACATGTTTAGGAGAAGTCAAACACATTTGAGAAATCAAAACAGAGGTCTATAGCAGCAGCAAACGTGATTTTTACTTAGAATTTAGCTGGGTTTCATTCTGTGTGTTCCACAGACGTTTTAGTGACAGTGTTTCTTTGTTCAAATATCTGTAATTTGTCCATTTTCTAACTACAACTAAGTCATAGATAGTATAGCTCTGCTATTCTCAGTAACTTTAATTTCTTTACAGAATATTGTCATTTAATTTTATTCATTCTTCTTTTCACTAATTTAAACCTTTTTCTCTTCTTCTGCTTTTTATCTTGATGATGGATTTTGATGACGGATTTTGCCTAATTTCTGTAAATGGAGAAGTATATGCTTGGAAAGGGCTTTTGTAATAATTTACATCATTATTTTTCATCATTCTTTAGTTCTACTTTCCTCAGAAGATTGCTGTTAGGGCCTCAAAAGAGCAGGACTCGTTATAAGAGAAAAGAAAATGAACAGAGATGTGACGAGGAATTATTTCTTTTGGACTTCATAAGTTCTTTCCTCACAGCATTTCCTGATTTTCTTATGGTTGAGTATCTCACATTTTAAAGGAAGTGATTCTAATCTCATAGAATCTCATATATTCTTCTGGTGAAGAATGCCAAACCCAAGCTATCAATTCCAAAGAAGATTACACAGTCTCAATACATCTATCTATCTATCTATCAGGGAGTTTGTTTTGACTCTATTTTCTAGATAGGGGTTGATTAATTTATTGTTAGAATCTGGACTGGCATATCTTCAGAAACTGGAAGATAGCTCAGCTTACTGCCAAATCTTCAGGTCTTATTTGGAGACAGAACTTTCGGTGTTCATCAAACTGGTTTTCAATAAATCGGGAGACCCCCGACATATATATTTCAATAGGAGATTTTCACACAGCCAATTCCTCAGCATTTTAGGCTAGAATCAATACCAAATTTACCACTTTAGTTGCCAAAATCAATAATAATTTAAGCATTAACACATAAATATCTCCCTTGCCTAAGATCCTGGATATTTTCCAGGTATTCTGAGATCTATTTTAAACATTGACAAATTGTGTTTCTCGGCTCTTTAAGTTCATGAGTTTAACATCTCTTGTCATAATTGGAACATTTTAAAACTTATCTTCTCTCTAGCTGGGATAAATAATAAGCAATTATGATAACTGTAAATATTATATATGTTCTTATAAATAAGCAGTAATAATATTAAAAGTTTCACTTGTTAAGCCTCCTGTAGAGGTATCTTGTCTTTTCTTATTACTAAAAATATCATTGCTATAATTTCATTTGTCCCAGTGTTTTCATTCTCCATTTTTAAATATTTCTCTATTTTATGTATTTAAGTATAATCAGGCATGTTTCAGTGAATATTTAGTTTAGTTCAGTGATCAAATCACTTTTGTACTTAGATTGAAACCTAATACAAAATTATCTTGAGCAGGATATGATTGTGTTAGAAAAAAAGAATTTCTGTTTAGAACCTCCAAAACAGTTGTCTATGACCAGCAACATATGCCCATTCTTGATAGAAATCCATAGCAACATCTTTTTCTTCTGTTTTTGAAAGTCTGTTATCTCCTTAGCTAATTAAATGTCCCAGGGAAAAATAAATAAATAAATAAATAAGCCCACTCTATTTTACTTTATTATTATTATTTATTTATTTGTGATAAATGTTTCAGAGTACATTTTTTCTTAAGCACTATTCATCCTAAAGAATTTAATACTTCCTAGGCAGAATAATTGTTTTTTTTCTTTTCTTCTGCTTTTTTTGAGTATTTGTAAAAATGTTAGAATTTCCTTCACATACACACTAGTATGGTATTTAGTATAACAAATATATATGTGTGTGTGTGTGTGTGATTATGATTATGAGGCTACAGAGGATATATCCTGAGATAAACAGGAAGGTAGAAATGATGTCTTGATGACTTAGCCAAAGTAAGTTAAATTTTGCCATCTGAAAAGTTATGATCAGTGCATGGAGAAATATATATTGCATAATAATTACTTAGTCCAAAAGGACAGTAAGTATTTTCAAAAGTTTATTCAGATGAATCTGGACTGACCAGGACTGAATGAAGGTCTGGAAATTTGTGACCTTGCCAGATGATACAGAAATACATCTGTATTGGTGCTAAGTAGGAAAGCTAAAGAGACAACTGAACTCATATTGATGGTAACTGGAGCTGAGCTCTCTAGTGTAGAGTACTACATTAAACTAACAAACAAAAAACAAACCACAACAACAAAAGTTAGAATTATCTTGTTAGATGAGGCAAAATAACTCAGCAATATGGCTAAGCTGCATCAAAGGCAGATCTTGCTCTCATGCAGTCAGTTCCAAAGTTAGGCAGAGATCTTCAGGTCACCCTCATGCACCCATGCAGATATACCATGAACAATTTCATTAAATAATGCAAGCTTTTCTGCAGAAATGCTTTGATCATCTTCAGAGTCACTGCTTCTTAGTACGTATTTCCTGTGTGCTAATGACCAAAAAAGGATTTTCCACACACTTTGCTTTGAACACTGTTAGAATGGTTACAAGACATACGTCTGTGTGAACCAGAAAATCCACTGTGCTTTAAACAAAGGGAAGGTTTTAATATCAATGACACTTATGACATAGGGTATAACCTTACCTTCTGCCTGTAGTTATACCATCATTTTTTAAAGAGGTATCTGTGTCTATTCAATCCGGCTGACCCCTCTTGCTGTCTCCATCCCTAAATGCCAGACCCTGTCCAGCTCCCGCCATCTGCCGCTAAACTTCTATCTGCCTCATAAGGACTTTGTGCCCTGGCCTCTGCACTCAGACAGAAGGCTACTGTACTCTGCGTGGCTTTGCACTGGTGCCTGGGTGTCCTTTTCAGTCAGTAGTCCCTCTCAGTTGGTTGGTTTCCCACAGTGACTTTGACTTGCTCTTTAAGCCCTGAGGAGTCTCCTCAGCTGCTGCACTGTTCTACCCCTCCATAAAATTTCTAGTGATAAGTCTAAAAGTACAATGTTTTGTCAAGCTTTGTGCCATAAGGTTTGAAACTAATTTGAAGTGGCTTCTTAAAGCTTAAATTTCTACCTGGGACTCCAGTTTAAATTAGGAAATGTAGTTTGCCAAGCTGTGACTATTTTTAGTAAAACTGAATCAGGGCTTTTTCTTCTTTGATGAATATGTCTTTATTCATTCATTCATTTATTTATTTATATTTATTTAAGTAGGAAAAATGACTTGTTTCATCTTTTCAGAAGTTTAATATGCTCTAAAGTGTAGTATAGAACTAGGTAAATCTGAAAAAAATTGGAAGTTCCTTTGTATTAATACTCCTTAGAGGTAGCTCCAAGGGACACAGTTTGGAGTATCTGGTAAATTATAGCCATTACACTATCAAAAAAAAAAAAAAAAAAAAAAAAAAAAAAAAGATAGGCTTGGACACCTTACAAGTAACAGAGAGTAATGCACAAATAATCAGAAACAATATGTATGAAAAGAATAACTCCAAAAAACTATTTTTAAGGCTTGTCATCATCACACCTAGACTCAAATCTATGTTGACTTTGTCATCTCAGTCAATTTCATGTCCTGCCCATTTCATACTTTATTGAATTTAATAGTGGTAATTTATTTTATTTTTTTCAAATATGGTTCTTGAGCTGTTTTTTAAAGGAGATCCCAATGCAGCATATCTCAGCAGGCAGCTGGAATCTTGCCTGTGAGTTATGAAATGTGGAATCAATTAGCTTTCAACTTATGGATACCTATTTGTGGGTGTCTTTAATGTAACAAAAAACAGGCGTAACTCCAGACTTTATTACCTCATTCAGATTATTTTTTCCTTTATTTAATAAAAAGAGAAAAAATGCTCTTGGGATTGAATAATTTTGCTTGTTTTTCAGGCTATGAACCAAGAGTTGTTGTTTTACCTTCCTGATAATGAAGAGAAGAACAGTAAAACAGAGCCATTCATTGTATTTTCAGATACTAGCGATGACCAGTGAATACACCACAGGAGCCTGGATAATATATAGCACATATCTTGAACTATCCCATTTTCATAAATCAAAATAAAACTAGAAAGAATCATTTTAAGAATATTTCCAGTATAGCAGGACTACACAAATTCATTTCTGAATGTACTTTAGCACCTAGTGGAAAAAAATACTAAAACTGAACAAGAAGTTTTTATGGATAGAGAATTCTAACTCCTGCTTATCTTTCAATATCCCTTATTGCTGAAAGTTTTTGCATTTTTCATTATTTTTTGAATTTGTCCAGTTTCAGCACCCATCCACCGGATCTTATTTTTATCTCTCTGACTAGTTCAAGGGATGTTATCAAAACTTTAAACTTGAGATAGCTGACAGTTACACCTAAACTGGCTCTAAAAATGGATTAGGTTCCTGAAGTTTATAATGTTTTCTAGTTCTCTGATCATTTTCATGACTCTGTTTCAGTTTAAGAGATTCTTTTTTTTTGCAGTTCTTGTTGAAGATGGGCCAAGTAATTCAGAACTGAAGAGAGGTAATAAACCTTGCACTGTGGATTTTGCTCCCAATATTTTTCTGGATAGATAACCTCCCATCTTCAGAAGCTGAGAGTCAATCTTTTCTATTCCTTTTTCAAACAGAGAAAATCGTATCAGCCAACATGTTATATTAGAAAAGTACATATTTTTAAGGTTAACTTGCCATAAACCCTTGTAGCATTTTTTTTCCCCTCAGGAGTTATTGGTAGTAACACTGATGCTTAGTTTGGGGATGAACCCATTCTTTAGCTTTAAACAACTTTGCATGGGTTGTTATAGACCACCCAGGGTTGCAGTCTTATATCTGAAATTTCTTAGTGGTATTCAGAAACAATCATTCCCTATCACAAAATGCCTTCTTTGACAAGTACTTAGAAAAAGCATTTATTAAAAAGCAGTCATTGCATTTGCAAACCGGTTTATAATAGCAGGTTTTCTTGAATGTAGGCTGCAGCTTACAAGATCCACCATATGCATTTCTATAAGTGTTTTTAATTTTTAACAGTTTGTCTTTCATTATTTTTAAAATAATGGTGTGAAATCCTTCAGAAAATACATAGAGAACATCAACCAATAACGTTATAAATAAGAAGGAAAGATAATTATAAAATGTAACTTGAAGTCTTGAAGTAATATACTTTTTCTCATAGAAGTTTAACTTCTAAATACTAGAATTAATAAGGACTTATCCTATGAAAATAAGTACTAATTGGCTCTTAAATTTAGTTGCAAAAAAATGTCATCTAAAGAATTACTGTGATAAGTTCTGCTCTACTGAAAAGCAATGTCATAGTTCCCAAATAATATTATTCCTGCCTGTACACTTCCTTTTGAAAACCCTAGGTATGAATAAGTCTAAATTCTTTTTCAAATTTGTTTTATCTTCTCTACAACTTCTTGTTTAGAATTCTTTACTACTTTTTTTCTCAGCCTGCATTGACTTAAAACAAATAAAGAATGTAATTTCCTCTGGAGGGGAACAAATAGTACTTTGAATGACTTCTATGGCACTTTCTAACATGTGAAGTCTGGGTGTACTATACTCAGGTAATACAGAAGTGTCACAAGACTAGTCTTATTTGAATACTTTTCCCTCTTGCTCAAAACATGTAAAAGAATATGAGAGACTCTGATTGGTAGTATTAAAACAAAAATGGATTTGCTGAACATTTACTATACAAGGCACAATTTCCATACATGATTTCCATTTAAATAATGAAGTGGTTTTTTTGTTTGTTTGTTTGTTTTTGTGTGTGTTGGTGGGGGGGGGGGGGGGGGGGGAATTGTTTTTAAGAAATAAGTTTAATTGCTTGCTTCTCTGATGTGGCTCGTATGCACCAGATCAAAGAAAGGTGCAAGAAGAGTTCACTAACTTTGGTAATTTGATAGCCTGGGCTAGTAGCCTCCTATGCAGCACTCAAAGCAAGAGCATAAGCAAAAACATCCTAGGGCTGTTCCGTGTCATGCTGAATTTCATTAAGGAGTTGTTGAATCAGACAGTAAATGATAAACCTAAATGTAGCAGCTGGCTTCCCTAGAAATTGGTAAGGAGTCTTGCCACCTGAGCTGTCAGTACCTTGACTACTTCTTCATTCTAATCTTCCATTTTACTATTTCCCACTACAATCCCACTGTACTTTGAATATTCATTCTTCTTCTTTCTCCAGTTTACCACCCCACTGTCTTCCCCCCTTTCATCTTGTATAACTGGAAAACTGAGAGCTGAAACCCCTCAGATCAATAAAATACATTGCAAAACATACATGTATCTTCTCTCTTGGAAATTATTATTTTAAGGTTGCTTAATGATATCTTCCATATAATTACATTAGAATGTTACTCATTTTAAAAAGTAGGTGTGATCATAGTACATTGTCCACGTAACATCTTTTGGAGTAAACACATTTCTTCTGACATTTGTAAGAAATCCAAAGATATATTACACCCTTGAGATACTGTGTCTAAGATCTGGCTATGAATCATCCACTTCCACAAAGGTGAATGACCTGTTAAGACTGAATGGTGATTCACAAGTCCTAAATGCAATACATCATTAAAAAAGAGAGATCCACACTTAACTGATAGTATGCTTGCTAGAATCAAGCAAAATCCACAAACACTCATTTGAGATAGCCTACTAGAACACCTGTAAGTCAAAAAATTTGTCTCAGAGGTGTAATGAATTATATTTAGTGAAAAGACTAACTTTTGCACTGAAAGCAATTATATACAAATACAGATGAGGCATATTGCAAACGTTAGTAGAAATTTGTTAAATTAGGAATATGACTGCATAAAGCCTATGCAACATATGCCTCTTCCCCTATCATGCAATAAATAAATAAATAAATAGATAAACAAATAAATATTGTTTTCAAACAAGGATTTTTTTGCAAATATTTTTTTTTCATGGTGTTAGCATTTTGATTTCTTCCACCTGTTGCCTTTAGGTAGTATGTAGGGGAGTTTTAATGTCATAACATGTCAAAATTGACCATAAAAAATAGTCAAAAATGACCATAAAATGCTGGTAGAAAGTCTATATATCTGGCTTACACCCAATGAGAAATCAAGCTTGTTTCAGAAAATAATTCTGGTCAGAGGTCCCTAGTCAACATCTGTTTATTAGAGGGGCATGCCTTATGTCTCATTAACTTCATCACAGAATCACAGAATAATTTAGGATGAAAGGCACCTATGGATGTCACCTAGTCCAGTTTCATGATCAAATCAGAGTCAAACTTGAAGTGAAATCCAGCTTCAAAGTAGGTTGATCAGGGCCATATCCAGGTGAAATCCAAGGGCAGAAATCCCAGCCGTATCCAGGTGAGACCCAAGGGCAGAGATCCCATATCCAAAGGCAGAGATCTTTCAGCCTATTCCAGCCACCTGTTCCAGTATTCAATCACTCCTTTTTTTTTTTTTTTTTCCTGATACCTATTAGGATTTTTTCTAGTTGCATCTCATGTTCATTGTCCCTCATCCTTTCATTGTGACACTCCAAGAAGACCAATGATATTTTTCTTTCCACAAACACAAGAATAATTTTGCTTTGGTAGTATTAATTTGATTTTTGCTGTTTGTTCAATGTGCTCATGTGCACTGAAATTAAAATATTAACATACACTGCACAAGCCACAGACACTTCAAAGTTATTTCAGAAATAATTTACAAAGTACAGAAGTAATTTACAAAATGTAAATAGCAATTAATGAGCTAAATACTTTTTCTATTGTATTGCTTTCCATGCATGTTATATCAAAACTATGTCAAATCAAAAGAGAATAAAGGGGAAACATTTTGAAAACACAGACACCAGAAAAATCATATGAAGAGAATATTTGCCTGTGCTAGGAAACAGAAGAGATGTACACACAATAACTAGCATTTCCGCGTTAAGATCTTGACCAGAATAAACATGTTCAAACCTCAGTTCACCCACAGTAATCTATGTTCCATATACTATTGCTTAGACTTGTTGAAAAATGTGAAACTAGATTACAGAAATCAGTATTTGCAAAAATAAGACTAATGGTTCCCACAGATACTATCAGAAACGACCTGAGTTTATCTGGGCTTGCCCATGCCTTGAGGATAAGTTAGATAAGTTTTCAGTATCCCCTCCAGGCAGAGGCTCTTATATCTATTAAAAGAGCTCAATTAATCACTTAATTTACATTGTTTGTTTCCTTAAGTGACTTAGGGTACTGATAATAGGCATTGCTTATGGTATTACTCCCTTCTTTTGACACTGCATAACAACATCTACAGGCTTACAGCCAGGCTTTGAAGCAACAACCACAATTTATCTTGCAAAAGCTATATCAGATAAGTTAACATTCTAGAGCTATGCATACTATAATTAACTATAAATTCAGAAAAATCAAGTCTAATTTTTAGATCTTTATAAGAGAATCTTGAAAGTAATAAAAGTTCATAACAATTGAGTCTGTACATATTATAAATGCTGACAAAACCAATGGACCACTGATGCAAAATGATTTGACTTGTATATGGTATTAACATAGGGTAAAGGTGAAATTATTGAAACTTCTGTTGAAACAACTATCTGAATTGCTTAGTAGAACAAGTTGATGGCCTATATCATTAAATAAACAGAAGAAATTAACATTTTAAGAAGCAGGCTGAACATAAAATATAAATTTAGAATTAAACAGCTTATCAGCTTTTGTGAGACTGGAAAAATACTTTCCAGAACTTTCTGCACAAAACTGCAAAAAACAAAATAAGCAGCCTAATAGCCATCATACCTATTGTTGGAAAATCAATTAATTAATATTTTTTATACAACCAAGTGGAATTTTAAGTCTGTTTGCCCCACTCATCCTTTTGGGTTTTAAAACTACATATTTGCATTTATCTATTTGTTTCCATTTGTTCAGGGGAGACATTTTGTATGCCAATGACAACAGTGCTTTTCTCAGTTCCTTTCTCTGTTTCACTGTGTGCCGACACCTCATATTCTCAATCTGTAAGGCTCTTGTGAGACCCTGCAAGACAACTGTGTAAGTATACAAATTACACTGAGTTCTGTGCCTTTATCAGGTATTCATTGTGACAGTTTAGATGATAAAGTCCCAAACAGGAAAACAGCCTGCAATGCTCTGCAATACATTAAAACGACAGAAGCAATATAATTAGGTTAAAAAAAAAGTTGCCTATTTCCATTGTGTGGAAAAATTCTCAAGCCTTAGTTGTAGAACATTTGAAAATAGTTCTGTATAGATGAGTTATAACAGATAAACCTTCATATTTGAGAGGAAAAAAAAAAAAGAATTGAAGATGAAATATAATTTTTATAAACTTGATAGAAAGAATAATTGGAGATATAATTTCCCATATAAGGAATTCTAGATTTCCATCTAGTGTTTTTTTGTTTGTTTGTTTGTTTGTTTTTGTTGGTTTTTTTGTTTGTTTTTTTTTTCTCATCTGGATAACAAACTAGAATTTCTGTTACTTATGCCTAATTTAAGGAAGAAAACATAGTGCTCTGATTAACATAACACCAGAATTAATAGTTCAAAATAGTTTTGTGTTTTGTTTTTTTTTTTTTTTTTCCTTGAACAGTTTAAGAGTATTGTAGCTACTGAATATTCACAATATTTTTTTCACACTCACCCTAATTTCCAGAATTAGAACTAATGTTAGCCTGCAAAATATTTTAATCACAGTGTCATGGTAATAAAAATAATTAATAATATTTTAATTAATAATATTAATAAAGTGGGTACACTCATGTCTTGGTACTCCAAGAGAAAGGTGAATAAATATTATTCCCCTTATAATATATAAATATATTATATTATATTTATATATAATATAATATATTTATATATAATATGATATATTATTATATTATATAAATGCCCCCTTACAGCTCAAATTAGGAGTGGATCAAAATAGTTTTCTGTGAAATAAAGCTTAGCTACTGAAAAAAAAAAAATCCTGATATCAAGGAGAATAAAGTGTAAAATAATCTTTTAATTTTAAGAGGAAATTTTATGGGTACCTGCCTAGCTTCACCAGAAAGAGCTGTTTTGTGTTTGTGGTTTTTTTTCCATATCAATCATGCTCTACCATTGTTTAATTGAAAATAAACCTGAGGAATTTGATCTCATTTTTGAAGGAAAACAATTCCAAGCAAGTTTTCCCAGGAGCTCTGCCACTTCCTACTCAGTCTCACAAAATTTCTGAGGACTCCTTGACATTTGAAGAAAGCTGTGTCTTTTTACCTCAAAGGAAGAAAACCCTGAATCTTCCTGACAGTGTAATAAAATCAGATCTCAGGATTATTAATCTGTGCAACATGAGTGGGAACACTCAAGCTGGAAGAATGATCATTAAAGTGTGATAGCATTGTTCCATCCAGGGCTGCATCTCAGGTAACAGTAGCCAATGTGAAACTGCTGTGACATACAAGCCAAATGCTGTGACAAACAAGCAAACAAAACACTTGTGGAAAATATGTTCAGCATTTAGTGTGTATGACTGTTAAGACTACACATAAGCAAAAGCATTTATATACCATTGCTCAAACTGCATGTGTTCATGGGATCATAAACTTTAATTAGCTTAGATTTTGGTTTCAACATTTTTTCATCAGTGTTAACTGCTGAAAGTTAAAGCATGATACTACTGATGAAGTATTATGCTAAGAATGAGATTTTTTTTCTCGCTACAAAGGAGTTTCAGTGGAACAAACATGAAAACATTGAACACATCATATGTAAATTGATCTTTTGCACTATTTGTCCATCTAAATAGGAAATGAGAAGTGGCTAGGATCACTCACTTTTCTGCATCACAGGAAATGGCTAGTTTTAGACTCTGTACAGCTTCAGTGGTAGTGTATGGCCCAAGTAGAAATATGCAAGAAGAGTCTGATGAATGTTGACTTAAAATAATAATAATAATAATAATAATAATAATAATAATAATAATAATAATAATAATAATAATAACAACAACAAGGACCCAGCCTTGGCTTTTGGAGAAATTTTGAACACATATAGACTCAAGACTTCAGAACAATAATATTTTAAAAAAATAAAAAAAATAAGGAAAGATACTCCTTACAAAATTACATAGGAAATTATGTATCAAATGGTAAGTTAATTTTATCAAGGTCACTGTGACTGCATTTAGGTTAGTAAAATACTTATGCCTGAGACCATTGTCCAATGCTGAGGCCAGCCATCACTAAATAGACAGCATTCATAATGTTAAATTCTCTTATCCTTCAGAACAGGGCCACTCACAGTGCCAGTTGGGACTGATTCCTGGAAATGATCACTCTAATTCACAGACTGTGAACTCAAATAGCCTGAGGGAGTGCCACTTGGCACAGGCCAAAAACAATACTAGGTATTGTTCTAGCTGGCTGGCAGTACAGATGGTTGAATGCCAGTGCACAGAGACATTCCTGGGCACTATTTAATTTACCAGCATAGATACAGCATACAAACAGTCTATCTGCAGTCTCTGAAGTATAAATAATGCAACCAGTTACAATAACAAGAGCCTGAAACAAATGAAAATTTTGGAAATTGGATCAGCTACTTTAGATCATTTTGCATAAGAACGTTCCAAAGCTTGTTATAATTCTTAAGGTGAATATGAGAGTAACGTCAGCTTGACAATGAAACTTATCATACTGGATTTTAGGAGTGCTATTTCAAAGAAAGCTGAAAGAGTTTGGAGTCAAGTTTCCACTGGAAATTTTAAAATTTCCAGTAATGTTATCTTAAGGAAATTCAACGCATTTCAAACATACTTGTCTATTAATGTTATATTAGCTGGATTGTCTGAATATGAACACTTGTTTGTGTTATCAGGCCCCCAGATAATTAAACCATATTTGCCAGAATATCAAGACCCAAATCCTATCTTTAATTAGAGACCATTCTCAAAATTTCACAAACTTTAGAATGACAAAACAGAAAACCATCATAGTAGGCAGATATAGCTAACCTTCTAAGAAGGTTATCCTTCTTAGGTGACCTTTGATCAACATATGGTCAGTCTTCCCAGGATGCAATTGTGCAAATAACTGATTTGTCACAATCAGGTAAAAAATAATTTTAAAATAGTTAAAAAAAATAACTTCTATGGAGGAATAAATTATAAAATTTATAACGTATTCGGCTTAATTTTATCATGAACATTTAATACTTTTGTTTTATATATATATATATATTTATTTATATAAAGTGCCTATCACTGTATTGATAAACACTCTTTGGAACCACTCTGATGGCAGGGGTAAGAACAGGATAATAATGTAATATTTATTAATATTAATATTTATTAATGTAATAGTGAAATAATATGTGTGGGCTGGAATACATAGCCAGAAAGAGAGAGGGGAGAGAGACGGAAGACAAAACCAAATGGGAAAAAAGAGTAGCCTTCTCATGGCAATAACTTATTCAAGTGCTTCACAGCACTTTCCTTAGTATAGCTAAATTTCAGGACAGTATTAACTTTGACCTGAAATAACAATAATACTTTGGGGATCATTTCAAGAGGAGGCACTGTTCTGGAAGAAAAATAGAAATGGAAATTTGCCAAATGTGTCAGGGGATCCAAATCTATATTTGTAGAAAAAAAGTGCTTTGGCCAATATGTCTTGATCAGCACTTAATTTGCTAACATTATTTAGCCCTGCTACTCTTTTAAGGCATTAAATTGTTTTAATTTTCCTAAACCTACTGTTCCACAGTAGTTCAAACCAATCTAATCTAGATTGACGGGGCTGCTAGACACGTCTCCTTTACATGAGTACTTGAGTCTATGCAGCCAGATGGTTCAAAATCAGTAAATTTGTCTAAATTTTCATTCAGACAGGTGAGATAATATGCTAGCTTTCTGTGTTTCTTCATCAACTTTGTCCTTATCCAACTTTGTCACCATGATTTCAGTGCTACTACAACCTTCTTAAAATGCAGTTATTCATCTTCGTATCAATACTTTTCTCACCAAGACACAGCAACTATAAAGTCATAATACCAACAGTTGTTTTACATTTAGAATAAGTTTATGAATAATGTATTTTATATTTAATCAATAAAATTAATTATTCATAAAACAAAAATATTTATTTGACTAGATTCAATAGCAAATATTTATAATCAAAATTAGATTTTTCATTATGCCCAGCTCTTAAATCAATAGCCGTTACAGTCTTACAGGTCATTCCTCTGAACTGACAATGTCCTGAAAAAAAGCTATACAGTTTCAGTTGGGCATGACTGCAATTCTGTGAAGATTTTTTCTTAGCGACAGTACTTACTCTCCCCAGCTTGATTTTGTTGAAAATTATATTTACAACAACAGCACTGAAGAGCTCAAAAGGCAAGGAAGAAAACATCATTCTAAAAAGGAAAAGACAAATTTTCACATTATAGCGGAGTGGGAGTGAGTGAGGGGAGGGGAAGGGAGAGATTCATTTGGAAGGGACCTTCAAAGATCATCTATCTAGTCCAACAGCCTGAAAACTTTGGGGCTGACCAAAAGTTAAACCATGTTATTGAGGACATTATCCAAATGCCTCTTGAATATTGACAGGCACAGGGCATCAACCACCACACCAGGAAGCCTGTTCTGCTGTTTGACCACCCTCACATTAAATTTTTCCTGATATCTGGTCTGAACCTCCCCAGCACAGCTTTGTGCTATTACCATGCATTCTGTCATTGGTTATCAGGGAGTAGAGACTGTCACCTCCCTCTCTGCTTCCCTTCCTCAGGAAGTTGCAAAGAGCCATGAGGCCTCCTCTCAGCCTCATTTTCTCCAGACATGACAACCCAAGTGTCCTCAGCTTCTCCTCACAGGACATGCCTTCCAGCCCTTTAAAGAGCTGTGTTGACCTCCTCTGGACACTTTCAAGGACCTTAATGTCCTTTCTATGTTGTGGAGACCAGCACTATGCACAGTATTCAAGGTGAGGCCGCACCAACACTAAATATAGCAGGAGAATCACTTCTTTTGACTGGCTGTCTATGCTGTGTTTAATGCACCCCAAAATGTGTTTTGCCCTCCTGGCTGCCAGGGCACTGTACGTGCTGTCGACCAGCAACCCCAGGTCCCTTTCTGCTGTGCTACTCCCCAGCCACTTGTTTCCCTATCTGACAATAGTTCATTTGCTCTCCACAAAACCACCTGACCTTTTTATGTTTTATGCTCTTCCACCTGAAATTTGATTGCTAGTAATATTTACAGAACCATGAAATAGCTGAGGTTGGAGAGGACATCTGGGGTCCATCTGGTCCAACCCCCCTGCTCAAGCAGGGAGGGACACCTACAGCCATGGACCATGCCCAGATGGCTTTTGAAGATCTCCAAGGAGGGAGATTCCACACCCTCTTTGGGCAGCCAGTGCTCTGTCACCTGCATAGTAAAGAAGTGCCTTCTGATGTTCAGAGAGACCCTCCTGTATTCCAGGTTGTGCCCATTGCCTCCTGTCCTGTCACTTGCCACCACTGAAGAGTCTGTCTCCAAACTCTCTGCAACTTCCCCTTAGGTATTTGTATACATGGATAGGAACCCCCTTGAGCCTCCTCTTCTCCAGGCTGAACCATCCCAACTCTCTCAGTCTCTCCTCACAGAAGAGGGACTCCAGTCCCTCGATCATCTTGGTAGCCCTCCATTGGTGGAATTACAGCAGTGCTGAGCAGAGGGGAAAGATCACCTTCCTTGACATGCTGGCAACATTTTGCCTAATACAGCCAAGATACCATTAGCCTTCTTCATAGCAAGGGCCCATTGCTATGGGTTCATGTTGGCATTGAACCAGGTCCACCAAGTTCTTTGCCAAACTATTTTCCAGCTAGGCAGCACCCAGCATATACTGGTTCATGATGTTGTTCCTCCCCTCATCCACAGCTTTGCACTTTTCCTTAGGAACCTCCTTCAAGAGGTTCATTTCATTCTCCAACCTCTCCAGGTCATTCTGGATGGCAGCATAATCCTCTGATGAATCAGCCACCCCTCCCAATATTGTGTTGTCAGCATGTGTACCACCATCCAGATCATTACTGAAGTTGTTAAACAGGACTCAGTATTGACCTCTGGGATACACTGCTAGTTACTAGCTTCTAGTTAGACTTTGTACCACTGATCACCACCCTCTTGGCCTGTTCAGCCAGTTTTCAATTTACCTCATTGTCTGCACATTCAGCCCATACTTATCAGTTTCCCTATGGGAATCTGAATGAAGACAGTGTTGAAAGCCTTACTGAAGTCAAGGTACACTACAGTACTAAGTCAAGCAATTTTCACTACTCTTGCCTTGTCTACCAAGCCAATCATTTCATAACAGAAGATGATCACATGATTCAACATTACAGTGCAACTAGAACTTTAGACAGACACGTTAGGGTGCCCACAGGAAACACACATATATAAATATATATATATATATTCAGTGCTACCCAGCCTAATGAGCAATATAGAAGTACTTTAAAAGCATATTAAAATTCTCCTTTTCCAGTAAACCTTAGTTTACTGGAATGTCACCTGTTATTTTCTACTACACTTTCAAATTTGCAAGTTTATTTTTGACAAAATTAAATGTATATTCTCTGTCACACTCCAAATTTCTCTTTTTAATACAGTCAAGTCAGACTTTTCAGACCCGTGGGAAGGTCTGAAAGGGAGAATGCCATTTCTCCCTGAAGGGAGAATGCCTTTTTTTTCTGCTGCCTCTAAACCACATTAAAACATTAGTGACTCATTGGAGACTTCATTGAAAACCCACACTTTTCCACAGGGATTGAAGGGTGAAACTGAAAGACAGGTGTGTACTTAATGTGTGGAGTTTTGTACTGAATGAAAAACTGATGAAACTTAATCAAATATAATCAAACACTCTTCTGAAAAATAATTTATTGTATTAAACTTTTATAAGATTTATTATTGTTGTTATTCAGCATTATCTAAGGGACTATGCTTACTGTACAATTTTCAGACTTGTGTTGGGAGAAATTTTTCCAGAGATTGTGGGCCCTCAAATGGCCTGAATCTGGGAGCAGAAGAGATAGTCTTGTGGACTGGGAAAAAAGAGATTGCCCAAGACAACCGCTATTGGACCATGGGATGGTGATGTCTGTGAAGGAAACAGATCTGTGCAGGACAATAGGGAAAATAAGGGAAGTATTATTTTCTGGAAAAGAAATAGGCTATTGACCAATACTGGGAAGTAAACGGTTTTGGGTGATTTATGAGAATGAAAAAGTAAAGGAAACAAGTTGGAGGGGGAAGAAGACCTCAGCTACTGGTAAAGGAAATTTGGTCTAGGAGCACAAAACAGAAACAGGTAAGTATAAAAGAGTTGGGGTAGGAGACAGATGAATTCTTGGGTAAAGACTGTCAAAAGGGCATCATTAAGTGGGAACAGGATTTTCTGCATTCAGGGACAGCAAAGATAAACCTAAGGGGAAAACGGTCTTTGGCAGATGACGACAAGGGAATGGTGGTGAAGAAACACACATGGAGAGGAGACATTAAGGCAGAAAGCTTCAGGTCTATCAAAAAATAATAGTTCAGCTTGTTGTGAACACTATCTGCAGGTATTTCACGCCCTCTAGGCAAAGCTGGTATCATCTCTTCATAGATACCATCCTTTTCCATACAAGGTGCTGTAGACTAGAGCTGACAGTTTCTCTGTGGACTGTACTGCTTGCTTCAAAGAGCCTTGTCTGTCATATACAATATTATATTCAATAAAATAAAATGCTTTTTTTCATTTTGTGTGTCCAATCCAGACTGATTACATGTTTGCAGCCATCTTCCAGTGGACTGCAACCTTTTTTTTTTTTGTTTCCAAAAGAGATGCTGCTCATTAAATAAGCAGCTGTTAAAATAGTTTCTTCTCTTATTCAATATCATTCCAAACTCTTATTTACTACACTATTTGACTCCATTTTAAAGGAAGACTAACTACATTGTTAAATTCCCTGAGGCTTTTCAATGCCACACATCATTGTAGAATTTAAAGACTTTGATCGTTAATATTTGCTTACAATATGTTTTAAGCAAGGGAGCACTCTAATCTCATTTTGAAGATGGAATTCAAAGGCTTAATATTTTTATGGCCTAATAATTTTGAGTGCCCACTTTGAGAGAATGAGCGGTCTACATAACACACATTCCAAGCACAGTTGGAATAGATTTTTATCTTGCAACTTTAAGTATTCAACATTCTATAATTAAGCCTTTAGAATCTCAAATTTGTCAATTCAGAATGAATGGATGGCCTCCAAAATGTGTACTCAGGTTTCCTTGTATTGCAATTAAGGAAGTGATCCTATGGCTAGTAGGAGTCCTCTGTAGTTAGAGACAGAATTCTGTTCATAAATCTATTCAGTGTATAATTTCTAAGTTTTGAAGACAATGGAGTTGGATTTCTACAAAATCTTTACATCATTGAAGAACAAGTTCATCCTCTGCTTTAACGAGGTACATTCTTGACACAGAAAGTGTCATGGAATTGAACCCTATTGTACTATACTACATTCACTAGTGATGTTAATTATGCTGTCCCTTAACCAAAGTGCTTATTTTTATTGCAACACTCAAACACATATTGTTTACTTGCAGTAGCTTTCAACTGTGTCCTTATCAGATGTTTTTTCACCTTGCTGACCTCATTTACAAGATTAGTATTTCTTACTTTTACAGAAAGCCAATTACAGTAGTTGTTTTACTGAGAAGCAAAATGTCTTCATGGTTCTAAAAGGGCTGCAAATTTAGGACAGTATGATTTTGACATATATTTTTTGTCCAAGGCTAAAGAACTCATAACCTCACTTTGGAAGTTTTTTGATGTAGTTACATTATGCTGTAGTTACATTATGCTGTATTTGTGAGCAAAATTTATTTTCAAAATAAAGAGCACTGTAGGCCTCTGTCCAGATCTGATTTGGGAAAAATAGCCATATTTCATTAACCTCATTAGGGTTGGATAGGATGCTATGGGGGAGGGGAGGGGGGGGAAAGGAGGAGGACACAGTTATCTTCCAGCTTCAGTTAAAAATGTTCATCTTGTAAACTTTCATTTCTAGCCTTACTATCACTTTGCTAGATATTTACAGGTTTTGAATTGTATATTTGTACACAGAGCAAAGTATTCATGAAGTTAAAAGATCTGTAAATCTTGCTTGATTTGTCAACTCAGTCTTTCAATCCTGCATAATGCCAGCTTTAGCAATTATTATTTCCTATCCTACTCCTCTTCCCCTCACTCCTGCCTTATTTGACAGTTTCATTTATTTTAAAAACAGACAAATATATATATATATATATATATTAATCACTAATGTCATCTTTAATGACTGTCATATTTATATGTTAAAGGCAAAGTTAAATTATTAATGGTTAGTTCAGGAGTTTTAAATGGGTGATGAAAGTATGATTCCTCCATACACAGGCTATTTCTTAAATGTGAAATCAAATTCTCAGCAAATGTATAGGAATTGTGTGAAGGTATATACACATATATACATATATCTTCAGATATATGTATATATATGATATATGTATATATGTATATGTATATATATTTTCAAAGCTCAAATACTTAGTTTTATCTATACCGTTGTTTGCCTTTTGGAGTCAGAATTACTACATAATAGTAGTAGTCTACACAGAGCAGAAAATCCATAATGTACACAATGCTACCAGATGTGGTCTTGTCAGCTTTAAGAGTGAATGTAAGCTTAATATTTTAACCAAAATCTGCAGGCTTATTTAGTAATCACTCAAGCATAAAAGTGAAGACTATCACAGGGAGAAGAGACAAAGTCCATCTTTCTGTCGTGGTTCAGCTCAAGTGGGCAGCCGAGCTCCACCACAGCTGCTCTCTCACTCCCCCTCCTCAAAAAGGAATGGGGAGAAAATACGATGAAAAGGGCTCAAAGGTTGAGATAAGGACAAGAAGATCACGCAGTAATTATTGTAACGGGCAAAACAGACTTGGCATAGGGAGATAGTGAGATTTATTGCTTATTACTAACAAGCTAGAGAAGTGAGAAACAAAGGAAAGAAACCAAAAGCACCTTCCCCCCCCATCTACCCTCTTCCACCTCCTCCCCCTGAGCGGCACAGGGGAATGGGGGAATGGGGGTTATGGTCAGTCTACAGTGCTTCTTCTCTGCCACTCTAGTCCCCTGTGCTGTGGGGTCCCTCCCACGGGATACAGTCCTTGATGAACTGATCCAGCGTGGGCTTCCCACAGGCAGCAGCTCTTCCAGAACTGCTCCAGATATGGGTCCGTACCACGGGGTCCATCCCTCAGGAGAAAACTGCTCCAAGCTGGCTCCCCCATGGGCAGCAGCTCCTGACAGGTCACCTGCTCCTGCGTGGTCTCCTCTCCACGGGCTACAGGTCTGGCCCAGAATCTGCTCCGGCAGGGGTCTTCCACAGGCGGCAGTCTCCATCGGTGCAGGTCCACCTGCTCCACCGTGGTGTCCTCCACGGGCTGCAGTGTGGAACCCTGCTCCACCGTGGTAGTCCATGGGCTGCAGGGGGACATCCTGCTTCACCATGGTCCTCACCACAGGCCGCAGGGGACTTCTGCTCCGGCGCCTGGAGCACCTCTCCCCCTCCTTCTTCACTGACCTTGGCGCCTGCAAGGCTGTTCCTCACTCCTCTCACTCTCCCAGCTGCTGAGTGGCGCAGCGTTTTTTTCCCTGTCTTAAATATGCTCCCACAGAGGCACAAAACATCGCTTATTGGCTCGGCTCTGGTCAGCAGTGGGGCCCTTACCACACATGGGGCAGCTTCTAGATCTTTCTCACAGAAACCACCCCTATGGCTCCCTGCTACCAAAACCTTGCCATGTAAACCCACTACACTTTGTAAAACTAGGTCCTAAAATTGCAGCAATCATAACAAGTTTGCAAACTGGATTTCTAAAGGTATGTAAATTGGCAGGTGTATGACATCACCTACAGTGTCACTTATGCAAACAAAAATGAGATTCAGTATTGGGGTCCAACATCGCACTAGACCTGACTGATACTATTATGAAAACTTTTAGAAGAAAGCTAGCACTGATAGATTCACCTTCTGCGAAATCCAATAAAGAAAAAAAGTCTACAGAGTAACCTGTGTAAACAAGCTTGTTTGGAACATCTCATTTGCTTTGCTAGGCCAACCTTGAAGCTGTAGCTTTAGAACAGTGCTTTTTCTAGATGGAAAGAGAAGATTGAATTGCTGGCCTATGTCTAAGGTGACAAACGCAGAAAATACACACCAAGCCTGAGCTACCCACATAAAACAATTTAATATCAAATGCATTCAAAACTTCTCAAGTTGTAGACTGCTGAAAGTAATTTAAGTAATATCCTCGTCTTACCGCTTGTGTAAAATAAGTAGTTTGACCAGCTTTTTTTTGCTGTTAAAAGTTGCACCCCAAAATAGTTATGCAACAGATGGAGCTACATTTGTTTTCAAGTGCTTTCTGTAACAGGAAAAGACGCTTAGTTCAGCATGAGAAGAAGTGTTAGGGGACATCAAGTATTGAAAATGAAGTATTTATTGAAAAGAACTGCAACTGCTCATGAATATTTTATTAAAGTATTGTAAATATGAGTTCTAAGTCCCTTTAAAAATAAATACTTGGAATCAATTAAACAAATATGGTTTATATAATGAACAACAGAACAAGTTCTATGAGAAATTCTCATGCATTTTTTAAAACAGAATAAACAGTACTGCAATAAGGAATTTTTGAAAAGTCTAATTTTTTCAAGGTTATTAAGTTTAAAAACAAAAATCAAAACAAACAAACAAACAAACAAACACCATTGAAGTTGTTGAAGGGGTTAATTAGTTTTTGGTTTCCACCTGAAAAGATGGTTAAAAATATTTCATTGGCATTTGTCCATAGAAAAATAATCAAAAGATTTTATGGAATCAAAGTAGCATATAAATTTGACATTCAGATTTGCATAAACCTGCATAAGCTTCCCTAAATTACTGGTCATATATTAATTCAAAGTACATTTAGATACATTTAGATAATCACAAATATCAGCTGATCCTGCATTCAGGCTGATACCTCCAGAAGTACTTCTCACATTATTTTCAGTAGTTTTATAACTTTTTTTTGTGCTCCTCTACACAGAGTTTAGTAAAGGAATTTTGTTTTAAATGTGGACTTTAAAATACCTCGTTATTTGAATCACGGGGCTATAAAAGAAATAGCTACAGCATAGGCCAAAATGCCTGAAAAACACAGAATATAATGCACAACTATAAGTGAATAGCATTTCCTGACTTTAGCTCGTAGATGCAAAAGATAATCAATTAAAAATTGTACAAAAATAAGGGATTCTTTTTTATATATATATATATAAAATAATGCTATATTAAAATTGCATTTTAATAAACTCTTGCATTTAAGTAATAATAAATAAATAATAATAATAAACCCATTTAAATAAACCCTTGCATTTTATACAGATTAACCTTCTTATAACCTTCTTTTACTTATAGATATTTACTATATGGGCTGCCTAAATATTCCTCTTCCATTACTTATAGAAGATAACCAAACATTTTTGTCTTCACTACAAGAGCAATGGAGCGTATTAGTGTACATACAGCTTCTTCCCCAAATAAACATTTGAAGAACTTTTGCCCAGAGTCTATCAATCAATCAATTTGGATAGTCCATCAGACTTCTTAACAATGGTGATGTGAAAGTTCAGAGCTATTTTTTAACCAAAGTAGTGTCATTTCAGAAGATATCACAGTTTCATACAAGACTGAGCATTTCAGCATTTCCCGTCAGATATACAACCAGTAAAAAAGCCTGATAATAATGTACGTAATTCAAAATGCTTAAGTATTGGAAGTGTCGATTCTTTCAGGAATTCAGGTCTAGGTAATACCTATTTTTCCACATAGTTATAGGAAAGTCTAACTCAAATTCCATCTCCAAATACCTCATGTGAAAGGCTTTCAGAAGACATAGTTTGAAATGATAAAAGAAAAATTAAAGTGATGGAAGTATATTTGTTCTCATATCTGAAATTAAAGTTATTCTGATAAGGAAGTGGCATTTTCGTCTTTGTACATGACTTTTCCTCAAGGATATACCAAATTCATTATAATGATCTGCTATTCAACCTCATCCATCCTGACAAGTGAGGCTAAAATAAAAGTTTTAAAATAAAGTATATTTATGGTTTTTTTGTTTGTTTGTTTGTTTTTGTTTTTTAATGTTAAAGATATTTATGTTTCCTGTGGACATTTATGCACACATTACATAATTAGCCATTACTAGAAAAGATTACACAAACCAACATATTTTCATGAACAATCTCAGATTCATGAATTTGTATTTTCTTTAAATTTATATAGTCATCCTACAGTAACTGTATGTAAATTAAGACATATACAGAAAAGGAATTCAGATTGAATTCAAGTACCTCTAAGTAATATCTTTTTTTTAGGCAAAGCCTACCCCCTACAGATAAATTGAACAAACCACACAGGTTTTCAAATCTGAAGCTACAAAAATATCTGTTGTGAGGTGAGCACTAATACCTGCTTTATATGGGAGATGTCATTGCATGAACACTTCTGAGACCCAAAAAGATATGAGACTCTGAGTGAGCTTATTGGTACCTGCACGTATTTAAGAAGTTTGTGGTAAAAAGAAATGCTTTAATATCACTGTAAACTTCTGTTTGGACAAAGATAAATTTAAACTAAATGTCAGAGAGAGATAATTAATTTCCTGAAGACAGCTATTTCTTCTGGAATTCTTTATGTATAGAAATATATAGAAATAGATTTTAATGTTACATGAACAAATTAAAATAGAAAGTCTAAACAGAGTAAACAAACAAACACCTTAACAGACATTTTACTTTTTATCTTTCAACTAACACATAATGTGTTTCATCATGAAATACACTCATTACTTAAAGCAGCAATGCCTTTGCTAGTCCAGGAAAATATGTACCCTTGAGCATATAGTTATTCCCCTTTCTTTGGTAAAGACAAAAATAAAAAGATAAAAAATAAAAAATCTAATTTTTCCAGAATGAACTTGATAATGATCTAACCATCTACAAGAAGGGCCGGAGGACTGACCCGGGAAACTACAGGCCTGTCAGTTTGACCTCAGTGCCAGGGAAGCTCATGGAGCAGATCCTCCTGAGAGTCATCACGCAGCACTTGCAGGGCAAGCAGGCGATCAGGCCCAGTCAGCATGGGTTTATGAAAGGCAGGTCCTGCTTGACGAACCTGATCTCCTTCTATGACAGTGACGCGCTGGGTGGATGAGGGAAAGGCTGTGGATGTGGTCTACCTTGACTTCAGCAAGGCTTTTGACACCGTCTCCCACAGCATTCTCCTCAAGAAACTGGCTGCCCTAGGCTTGGACTGGCGCACGCTTCGTTGGGTTAGAAACTGGCTGGATAGCCGGGCCCAAAGAGTCATGGTGAATGGAGCCAAGTCCAGTTGGAGGCCAGTCACTAGTGGTGTCCCCCAGGGCTCGGTGCTGGGGCCGGTCCTCTTTAATATCTTCATCGATGATCTGGACGAAGGCATTGAATGCACCCTCAGTAAGTTTGCAGATGACACCAAGCTATGCACATGTGTCGATCTGCTTGAGGGTAGGAAAGCTCTGCAGGAGGATCTGGATAGGCTGCACTGATGGGCTGAGGTCAACTGCATGAAGTTTAACAAGGTCAAGTGCCGGGTCCTGCACCTGGGGCGCAATAACCCCAAGCAGAGCTATAGGCTGGGAGAGGAATGGTTGGAGAGCTGCCAGGCAGAGAAGGACCTGGGAGTGATGGTGGATAGTCGGCTGAATATGAGCCAGCAGTGCGCTCAGGTGGCCAAGAAGGCCAACGGCATCCTGGCTTGTATCAGGAACAGTGTGACCAGCAGGGCTAGGGAGGTGATCGTCCCCCTGTACTCAGCTCTGGTGAGGCCGCACCTCGAGTACTGTGTTCAGTTTTGGGCCCCTCGCTACAAGGACATCGAGGTGCTTGAGCAGGTGCAGAGAAGGGCAACGAAGCTGGTGAGGGGCCTGGAGAACAAGTCCTACGAGGAGCAGCTGAGGGAGCTGGGCTTGTTCAGCCTGGAGAAGAGGAGGCTCAGGGGCGACCTTATCGCTCTCTATAGGTACCTCAAGGGAGGCTGTAGCGAGGTGGGGGTTGGCCTGTTCTCCCACGTGCCTGGTGACAGGACGAGGGGGAATGGGCTTAAGTTGAGCCAGGGGAGTTTTAGGTTAGATGTTAGGAAGAACTTCTTTACCGAAAGGGTTGTCAGGCATGGGAACGGGCTGCCCAGGGAAGTGGTGGACTCACCATCCCTGGAAGTCTTCAAAAGATGTTTAGATGTAGAGCTTAGGGATATTGTTTAGTGGGGACTGCTAGCGTTAGGTCAGAGGTTGGACTTGAGGTCTCTTCCAACCTAGAAATTCTGTGATTCTGTGATATGATTTAATAATGTTAATTGACCTCTGGTGTTTTCTTTTCATCTGCCAGCTCTATACCTCATTTGACCTCAGGCTTACAGATAGTTTCTTTTAAAGAAGAGAGCAGAGGCAACTTTAAAATTCAAAAGAGCCAAGACAGATAACAAAAGACTTTTTCCACTTTCTTTCCTACTTCATGAAGAAAAGAGTTCTATGTTCTTAGGAAAACCCACAGCCTGTCCTAGTTAATAAGATCATCTGGGATCAATTATTGCTAGACATAACAGGTTTTTTGCTTCAGATTTGAGAATGAGATAGTTGTACATCTCTGTAGACAAAGGATATTGACAGTGGCCTTAAAATGTCAGGCTTTCATCAATTTCATACATACTTATTTAGAGAACCTTCTGTCTACTAAATTTCTCCTGAAGGAGACTGTCATAGTTTTGGCTGGGGTCAAGTTAATTTCCTTTGTAGAGGCTCACACAATGCTGTTTTCAATTTTTGATGAAAATAGTGGTGGTAACACATGGACGTTTTAGTTGTTGCAGAGCAGGGCTCACACAGAGCCAAGACCTTTTCAGCTCCTCATGCTGCCCTGAGAGTGAGGAGGCTGGGGGTGCACCAGGAGCAGGGGCCAGGACAGCTGGCCCAGACTGGCCAAAAGGATATGATGTCATATGATGTCATGCTCAGCAATAAATGCTTGGTGTAAAGAAGGAGGAAAGGGAGATGTTCAGAGTGACGGTGTTTATCTTCCCAAGGAACTGTTATGTGCGATGAAGTCTACTTTCCCAGAAGTGGCTGAACACTTGCCTGCCAATAGGAAGCAGCAAGTGAATTCCTTGTTTTGCTTTGCTTGCTCATGCAGCTTTTGCTTTACCTAGTTAACTTAAGTGACATAAGTGTCCTTATCTCATTCAATGTTTCTCACACTTTTACCTTTCTGATTCTCTCCCCCATTTCACCTGGGGAGAGCGGGCAAGTGCCTGTATGGCACTTAGCTGATTGATGGGCTCCACATCAGGAGCCCAGTTGTTCCACAGCAGGAACAATTAGGAACAAAGCAGCTTGTATAAAGAGTAGCACGCTATAAATTTTTTTTACATGAACAGTGACAACTGATTTCAAATAATTGTGCCTGCATTCGTATGTTCTCTATGAATCCCAAATTTCTACCAAAGAAGGATACATTTTCAAAAGCCAGTCTTAACTTGAGCTATTTCTGTAAGTGGTGATTCCATATTCCTCCCTTCAGTGTCTTCTACCCTCCTCCCTCTCTTCAGCTCATGCAGCTATACAATCAGCCAAATCAAAAGTCTGACACACTGGAAACAATTAAAAATAAAATAAAATAAAATAAAATAAAATAAAATAAAATAAAATAAAATAAAATAAAATAAAATAAAATAAAATAAAATAAAATAAAATAAAATAAAATAAAATAAAATAAAATAATAAAACTCCAAACCTATCACTTTAGGCTAATGTATATGTATGATTGTAGCTGACACACAAGCATCAGTCCCAGAATATACAAAAAAGGTAACATTTTCAACAGCAGGAGTCTTTTACACTAGTTTAAGTCAAGCAAAAAATAAAGTACTAAGAGGAAAATGAGATGATTTTCATTACCTGTCCAGTGCAGGATTTACAAACAGTGCTATCCTTTATAACGTATTTGGCACTTGCCCAGGATAGTAGCACTTCATAGAAGTATTATTTTCACATGCTGCAAACAGGTGTGCAGCAGAAGGAGAGAAGTAACTACAAGGCCAATGCTTTGCAAAGCAAAATTTACATAGCTGCATCCACTTCTACAGGAAGTCTTATCAACTCTGGAGGTTTTACTTAGATTTTTCTATACATTATTATTCCTGGAACAAGTAATATCATCACAGGGCACCAAATCATACAAGACTGGCTGGTAAAGGGTAAAGAATGAAGTGAGTGCATACCAACAACTCCAAATCCACGAATATTTGTCTTTGGTATTATTGAACTGGAAAATGCAAAACAAACAAACCCAAACAAATATAAATAAGTAAAAACACAAAAAAAAATCCAAGCCAGCACAGAGACACAGCAAGGCCGTATAATAGCCATACTCACTGCCTCATCTTCTGCTTACAGCTTGTAAGAATTACTACTGGAATAAATCTGTTGCCTACTGATGCAGACCTTGAAAATTTCAGAACATACCTGAAAGTGTCGTTTCTTATGATCCTACCTGTCAGTAGATATTACCCTATACACTACTAATATTTCTGCATTTTATATAACTGATTATTCATACAAGTATATATCTGAGCCATTGGAAAGTGCTAGAAATTGATCCTAAATAATTTCCTTGCAACAGAATTGCACAAACTGCCTTCACAATATTGTCTCACTTGTAATTGAGATACATGGAGAAATGTTATCTGTTGGAATACATCAAATCTAGTCTGAAGGAAAAATTAAAAACAGGTTACTCTGCTATGAAGCTACTCACTAAAAAAGCCTTTTTCAAGTATCAGCATAGAAATGTTAGTCCCAAACAGGTTTTTCTTACACAAGAAATCCATTATGTAATACACATTGTCTAAATGTAGCTCTCTGCTTAGAAGGCTGCAATGACTTCCTTAGAGCCAGCAGGTGGAGAAATGCTTCCATTAAAAAAAAAAAAAAAAAATTGCAAGTGAGAAAATACAAGTTCAGCAGCTACGGAGGGAAAGCAGCAGGGCTTGCCAAATCTATTCCTTCCTTAGAATCACAAAATCTATACCAGTCTTTTAGTTTCCTAGGTAACCTTGTGAGAGTGAGGCTACTTTTACAGACTGTAATGACTTTGTGAGAAACCAGTATATGTACATTATATGTACCAGTATTGTACAGTTTTCTTTTGCTTTGTTTTCCAAGAGAACATGCAGTGGCTTCCCCCACTTATTATAGTCAGCACATAGAATTTAATCACTTGTATTAAACATAGACATGAACACTGAAACGTAACAAATAGCAGTATCACACAGACATTGTCACGAACTTTACTTGGAAGCTTGTTCAAATAACAGCCAGCAGCTAGAACCCCTCAAACTGACTAAACATGCTGAGATAGCCAGTGGAAATTCCCTTCTGACATTTTTATTTTTTTTTATCTACTGTCATTCCAGAAAATAAATAAATAATCACATTGTGCTGAAATTGAATTACATTTAATATATATATAGGATTCAGATTCACATAAAGCAATACCAGTATCCAAAATTCATTTCCATCAAAAATGAAATTTCTTGTTCCCTATAATCACACTATCAGCTCAATTACCGTTAGTACTGAGAGCATGGGGACAGAGTTTCTGAAAATTATCTGGACAGAGAGAGGCTATAAACCAAGGAAAAAGCATATTTGAAGCAGGAATTTCACTGAAAAATTTTCCAGGTTTATCTGGAAACTATGATCTCAGACTTCAGTAGATAGATGATTAAAAGGCTTTTTTGAAGAGAAGACATCTCCAAACCTTAAATTGCACTTATAACCTATTAAAATCCAGTCCAGATTATAGGATGTAGGATATAAAGCATCACTTGCCAGGGATTATACATAAATGAGATGGAAGATGCATCAGCATGTAGTTGCATCTCTCTTCTTCCAGAAACACAGCTATTTCAAACTAAAAAATTATACGTTTACAATCAAATATATATCTTCTTTAGTATCATGTGATCATCACTGACAAAATTCCAAAACATAAACTTTCCAAGTCAATTATATGATTTAATTCAAATAAGATAGTCAATGCTTGTAGAATTAATTAAAGCCACTCTCCTAAACTACTCTGCACTTATTATTGAACCAGTTCACATAATTAATAATCTGTAGTCAAGCTACAAGAAAGGAAAGCCCTCAGACACATCATCTGGAGTGATTATAAACTGTAAATAGTAGCAATCAACACAGACACATTATGAGGACATTTATGTTCTGGATCCAAATTTGGCCTCTTATGAAAATGTTCTGATGTTGGAGAATCCTTCAGTTTGTTTCAATTACCACTCTATACAAGTAAACATCTTGCAACTACCCAAAGGAAAAAGGTGTTAAAGTATCAACACCGTCATTGGGCAACCTCGCAACAGGACTTTGCGCTACATTTATTTGTAATTTTATATGCATTCAGTATCTATTCACTCTACATTTTTGACAACCACAGAGCATGCATGCAATTGAAATGTAGGAATAAACTATCCATATCTTTTAGAGAATAAGACCTGTGTACAGCACTGTGTTCAAAACTGGAGGTGGCCAAAGTGGTCTGACAGTTTGACAAAGCTTGCAATTGCACTTTAGATCTCTAGATAACTAGGAGCATTAAGGCTCCCAGTGTTAACCATAATTACAATGTAAACAGCCATCCTGCCAAATTTCTGTTTTTTTCTATGCAACTCTGACCCACATGTGGAAAAAAAAGTAAACAGAAAGAAACAATATTTCAGTATTAATATGCCTTAACTTTATCACAAAGGCAGGTATATGGTGAACCTTTTAATGAAAAAAATTAAATATTTTAGAGACATAGGGTGATAATGGTCAAAAAATATTAAATTAACTTTTTAACCAAAGAACATATATATAATATATATATTTCAAAATTCCTTAGTGACAGGCACAGGTACCAATATGTAGCTATAGCTGGGTCACCTGCTGTGCAAACAGGCATTCAGTTGGAAATCTGCAGTAAAATTTAGGAAGGATGATTTTGTATGACTTGGTCTTTATGCACTGCCATATTTAACTGAATCCTTGAATTTGACTGCTCAGCAGTAAAAATTCTGAAGAAAATTCCTACAAGACATGTAGTTTTGGCTAAGTGTTCAGACAGTTAAGAGATGTTGCGCAAATTGTGCTCAGTCATAGTATGTGTTTCAGCTATGAATTGCCTAAAATACCTAATTACCTATGAATAAACAAATATGAATTACCTAAAATACCTAAAAACCTATTCCATGCAATCACTTTTCCACAAGTAAGTAACTAGATTTCTAGAGCACAAAACAACTTTTCACCTAGTGCTCCCTTTCAGCCTCACATAAACTAATTTCCAATCTCACATGATTTAAAAACAGAACTCTCATTAATATTTAGGTATTTTTGTATTTTATTTGTGGGGAGTAAAAGTAACATGCAGCCTTGCTCTACAAAGCTTCAGGTCAGGTAAGATTAAACAGATGTCAGACTGTCTCTGGCACCCTGTCTTCCATGTTTTTTCACCATTTTGTAGGTTTTCTGACATGCCTGTAGGGATTGAGGCCTTCAACCCTTTCACTGTACTCTGCAGCAGTATCTGCAGCAATAGCGCTGAATGAAGGCTGCATATGGTTCATCTGCAATGCCTGGATAACCTAGAGGAACAACAACTTCACAATTTGGAAGTCCAGCTGAAAATTTGAGTATTTTTTTTATGGGCAGGTGCATAATAAGCATAATATTAGCCTGTGCCTTGCATAAACCCGCCAGACTAGCTGTAATCTAGAAGCCCAAACAAGCCTGGAGCTACACCTGAATTCACCTGTCCTGTCATAGCCATGGGCTATACAGCTTCCACATCTTGTCAGTCAAGTCTGCAGGTTTGCTCTTGTGTGCCCCCATGTAGACATGCCTTAGAACGGTGAGTCAGAGGCTTTTATCACATAATTGAAAGCTCCTTTCTAGGTGAAATGTTCTCAGCCGTACAGAGGTTAAATTGGTTTAGATATATTAGATTTATTTTTTTTCTAAATATAGAGAAAACAAACCTCAGCTGCTCTCTAGTTACCATAGCAACTGTAAGGTACTATGGCGCTGAGACCAAACATATGCATATAGCCTTTTCTACATAAAAAAATGATGCCTGAATCAAATTCACTTTATGCAAAGAACATTTTTTCA
Source organism: Aythya ferina (assembly GCF_964211825.1). NCBI lineage: Eukaryota > Metazoa > Chordata > Aves > Anseriformes > Anatidae > Aythya > Aythya ferina. The sequence goes on along the minus strand of NC_140297.1, from coordinate 73,384,437 downwards.
CCTATTTTACCTGTTTTAAGGTGACTCTTTAATGGAAATAGAATAAGTTTGTTAGGATGCTGTTGTTACAAAGATGGTAAGAATAGATGAAGCATTTGTGGTTTTGTGAGCAATTTGTGCAACAGAAGCAAAACATGTAAGAGCTGAACTGTTGAGTTAGTAACTGGAAGGGAATAAATCATATATGGTCAAAAAAGTAAAAAAGGCATTTAGTCCTACATTAACAGACTAACAGGACAATTAAGAGTGCAGAGTTAAGAAGCATACTAAGTCATTCAAAACAACTACTTCTGTGATGCTGTTTCTCAGTTACTTTATTTTACAGACATACAGACAATTTTTTCCCCTCATTCACTTCACAGTAACATCTCACCTGAAACACAGTGATATTGTGGGAAAGAGAACCAGAACATGTTTAGTTTAAAAAAGAAGGAATTGCAAATTATGTTAAAGACAAATTAGACAACCTATGATTAAGTCTATTTCTTGAAGTTCATACTGGCACATGGTATGCAAAGTAGTCTAGTTTTAGTTTAGCTTTGCTTTTCTTGCTGTTAATAGTAAAATAATTGTGACCAAATATATATATATATATATATAATAATAAAAGGTTATTTGAGCTACTTTTTTGTTTGTTTGTTTTCTCTCTTAAACTTCTATTGTGATTAACCAGTTCTATCTCAAATCAGTATTTGTCAGCTCTGTATTGCAACAGTGCATCTTTATATATTATACATCAGTGCTGTGTCATGATATTTGTCCTATTCTGGGCATCCACTTCAAAAGAACAGCTAATCACAAAATCTGCCACTAATTGACTGGGCATAGAGGCTCAGAAGTTTATTTCAATACCTTAAGTTTGTTACATTAATGAACATCACTAAGTTTGAACACACAGTGCATCTCCAGAAGACAGGTACCAAGTGCAACTCAAAATGACTTCTGAGAAGACTCATTCTCAGGTGTAAGGTTTCCCATACTAGCAGTAATAGCATTGATTGCTTCTAGCTCTGAGCTAGGCATCATGCACAAGGATTTCTATTGCTCAGGAAATATGCACTGTCTACTTTGAAGTAGCTTCCTGAGCTAATGGTTCACACATTTTAATTTGGGAACCACCTCCCAGAGGCTGTTAAATGCTTGCCATAGGATATATCAGCTTCTTGAGAAAGGTAAAGGCTCCCTTTGTCAGTATTTACTTAATGTGAATCAGCTCTTGAACTGAATTGAAACCTGTGTAGGCAGCATATATTAACTTGGGCTCTCAGCTATTCTAACACATCTACATAACTAAGTAGTTTATACATGTAGTAGAGTCAGAGTAAGCCCACATCTGCCTGCATCACAGACATACTGCAGACAAGAATAAGAGGAATCAGGAACATAATGGTCTTTATTAATTTGTTCTTTAACCTCTAATAATGCTTGTATAAGTGTAATTTTAGGATAAGCAAATCTGACATACACTTACAGAGAAAGTTTGTGTGTAAATCCACAGCAGTGCTTCACCACTGATCCCAATAAAAAGCCAATTCTATATTATTCTTAAAATAAACTAGGTATTTTCTACTTTCATGAGTTATATACATATATATATATTTATATATATATATTAATATATATTAACAGAAAATTGGGCAGCTTCAAATATTTAAATGGAATAAAAATGCCTCTAATTTTTCCAGGTCCTAAATTTCTGAGGAACTGTAAAAGTACAACACTTGCCCTATACCATGAGATTCAGAGAGTTCCAGCTGGAATGATATTTACTGTTTGCCAGTAAACCTCAGGAAAGTCTCAACTAAAAATAAGATCTCAGTGTCCAAGGATTGGTTCCTTTTACTCTTAAAGCATATATCAAAGACCAGAGCTAGTGCTGTGACTAAAGTCTCTCTTTGGTTGAAAACAAGTAGAATTTTGAAATCATATAGTCAAGAAAAAAATTAAATATCAAACTGAACTCCACTAAAGCAGTACCTGTGTTAATAACATCATCATTTTACCTACTGTGCTAAAATGCTGTTCTTGATACACAGCAAGAAACAAACAAATGGACTCAGTGCACAAAATCAGGAGGTGAAATTTGGAACAAGACAGGAACCCAGCACCACAATTTCAGGAACATTAGTAATCTAAAATTACCTCTGTCACAATTATTCACTTTTCTCTTCTTAGATTAGACAAAATTAATAAACCAAAAATGAATATTCACTTTAGTTTGAATTGCGTAGCTTAGAACTTTATCGCTTGATACAGAAGGGGGAAATGACAGGAAGAAAAAAGAAAAAGTAATGAACTTTACCTAACCTGCTCTAATTCTGTCAGATTTTTTTGTAAGGCTAATTAGTTTCCTTTCAGAGGTATCTGTGTTCATTGTCTTTTTTTTTTTTTTTCTCCTGTAATTCAACATGAAATTTAATCTTATGGATATATTTTTTTTAATCTTTCTTATTTCATCTCTTTCAAAATAAGTGAGCTAAATTCAGCTATATATTGAATGACAGCTCAGAATTTAATTATGTTTAGATTTAGAACCATGGAAATGGTTAAAAAAATAGTCTGTAGTGTATTCCAATTTTTCTCAAAGCAGAACAGTTGCTCCAGTACTGCTAACCAGAGCAACAACGCTCAGTTTTAGGATACCATCTTGAAAGAACACAATCACAAACAAAATACAAAGTAAAGTGCTGCAAAACTCTAAAAACTTCTAGGTAAATTAGTAGTAGCATAATAGTTACATAATAGCTAAGAGCCTTTTTAAGAGACCTGATTTAAGAGACCTGGTAGCTCCAGCCTTGGGAAACTATTCAGAAGAACATTTCTGATAAGTGGCTGGACAATCAGGCTCTGATGCACCATGGGGCCTCCATTCAGAAAGCTGCTTTTAGGAGGTTGTAAGAAGCCAGGCTGCCCATGAATTTCAAAATAAACTTCCTCAACAATTGCTGAAGATGGCCAGAGACTCCTTCTGGAGGCTTCTGGAGGAGGCTGCACAGTGTAACTACTCTTATGCTAAAAAATCTGTTGTATGGGAACTAAAGATGTGACCCGATGACCCCAGGAAAGGGTCTTTGAATAGGTGAGCAAAATTAATGTGCTTCTGCTTTTTGTCAGACTTGGATAAATTCAGTGTGTTAACTTGTGTGCTGGGCCTAGAAGAGCAAACTAACAAAACATATTTAACTAGGTTTTTAAATGTCCACCACGTGTCCCTTGAAAACAAAGTTAATATTGAGTGAGGTTCTAAAATGGAGATAATTTTTACACCAGGTACTCTGCTTACACATCTTTTACATTCTCAGGGCCAAATTCCCTGAGCTGTGGTGGACAAAAACCTGCTACTAGGCTGTCTTCAGCACTCAAGGAACTTGAAGAGAGATTCAGTGGCATCATACATGGAGGAGAAACACTATCATCTGGGCTGTGGACTTCTTTAGCATAAAATAATGTGAGGGTTCTGCACACAAATCCATTGAAGGGTAACGTGTTTTTTATCTAATCTTCTAAAACTGTAGAAGAGTCACTGAAGTGTTCATGAAACACTGGAGTACACTGACTTTTTTATCAGAAATAATACAGACAAGAAAATTTGCTCCTTCAGCTCAAGTGGACACTCCAAACTAAAATTGAATTTAGCAAGCAAGAATAAACAGCTTATACTTCTCAATGTGAATAAAATCCTCTGAAGTGAATGGGAGAAACATTACAAAATGTAAGGAAAAACTGCCATTCAAAGGGATTTTAGGAAGCTGTAATATATAAATGGTCATAAAATACAAGATCTGACCTTTAAAGTCTGAAAAACTGCTTCACGATATATCCAAAATTCTACAACATCCTGATGAAATGTAGATTAAATTTCCAGGTTATAGTGACATAGTGATTTCTTTTCATACTAACCTTCTTGATTCACTGTCTTCACTCATGGAAATTGTTTATTTCCTACAGAAATGTATTCATTTTTATCCCCAACATAGCAGATGTTACATTTAATCTTCTCCTCCAGAAACATCTGAAGGCTTTACCAGGTGCCTTTATGCACCTCTTCCCTAAACACTTAAGAGTGATTGATTTAAAACCCCATTTCTACCAAGAAAATTCTACACCAATGAGTATTTATTTACATAGAATCCCCAACTCTGACACAAAGCCTCAGTTATGGCAAATGTGACAAACTACATACTTAAACACAGGCATAGTGAGAATATTTTTGAACTGTTCTCTAAGAGAGGGGGGGAAAAAATCAACCTTTTTATGAGCTGGTCTGTGGTTGAAGTGCAGTCTCAGTCTGCCAAATAACTGATTACATGTTCCTAGGAATGCACACCTGAGTTTGATCATATGCAGATATCTTCCTCATTAATATTTTAGTTTGTTTAGATGAAACATGATCAATTAAGAAAATTATGTGCAGGTCACAGGAAAGCACATTAATCATTCACAAAGGATTGTGAGATCCTATGTTCATACCTCTGTTAGATACCTAAGAGTGTGTCTCCTACAGGGTGACATCTCACTGCACTTGGTGCTAGTTAGATCAAATATAAATTTCATTATGTTTCTAGGCTTCAACTTTTCGCTTGTGAAGGGAACCATGTTTTCTTCAGTTTTCTTTAGGATGGATGAGCTGAAGACCTGTTCCAAATAAACAGCAACTTTGTTGGTGTACATGTTGTAGACAAGTCTAGAGTACTTGAGACAAGATGGTTAATTCAGCTTACAAGAAAAAGAATAGTCCAAATGTTCTATTATAGATGTGCTATTTTATCTTCAAAATGCTTAAACAAACCAAAATGTTTCCTAATGTTTCCTAGAAAACTTTCCAAGGACTGGACAGTATGTGCCAAAACCTCCCTTTGTTGCAGCAGGGCCTCCCTAAAGAGTTTCAATCAGGAGAGTCTGGCATCTAATACAGCTACTGTAACAGACCCTAGATGCTAGGTAGAACAGCCTTGAAGGACATGTCCTGTAATGTAATCACATAAGGAGAAGAGGGAAGTGAGCACTCATCCAGACTGGAGATGGTGTCTAAGAAAATAAAATTTCTTAATTCATGTACATGTAAGGATAAAATACCTTTTTAATCTGCAATAGCTGCAGTAAAGTCTATTTGACACAGACAAATGCAATGCCTTTCAAACATGGAATTAACCCTTTGTCTTACAATGCATAAATCTGCAAAGAACATATAATTTTGTGTCTGCATGAGTCTACCCTTGAGACCATTTCTTCTTCAAATTTCCTCCCTGCCTATCCTCTTACTTTGAGTCCCAGTTGTAGATCATTAGTAGTTTCTGTTCGCAGCCCTGGTGGGACTCAGATTCTCTTGTCTCAGTCTGTTTCTTTCTGTGTCCATTCTGACTGCAATGAATGGTGGTGAAGATGATTTACAGATGTGTCCTGTGGGCAGAAGACCCAACCACCATGTAGGTTCCTAGATCAGAATGATTTGAGAAGGCTGGACTTCGCCCAGACCTCAGTCTTGGAAGAAGGTAGTGTTCAGTGTGCTAACCTAACTTCAGTTTGAACAGCAATTTAAATACAGCCCAAATCTTAGTCTGCTTCAATCTACTGCCAAACTAATTATCAACATTGTAAAACTTAAGCTTGTAACATTTAACCTTAGGACTCACACAATAAATATTTCTTTTCAGAAATCATATTTTTGAAAATTAGATTTTTTGTTTGTTTCAGATATATCTGCTCTGGTATGAGAAAGTTCCTCCGCCATTTATGCTCATGTTCTCTGAACTGTAGTTGCCTTGACCTTTCAGCTCTATTGTTGCTTGACCTGAATCTTAGGTCCCCACAGGAAGCATATGAATGCCTGACTCGTAGAGAATGTGTCGCAAAGAGAATGGAACAAATACCTACATCATTGTATACACATGGTAGAAATCTAACTGAAGTTGGGACTTCTGTATAAACTGCTTTCAAAATCAGTGTGACTCCTGATTATTTTTCTTGCCCAGAACATGCAACATGGAAAAAAAAAAAAAAGGAAATAAAATAATAATAAAAAAAAAACCACACACACAGTCTACTGAGACCCACAACAAGAAGGAAACATAATTGACAGAAAATCAAACACACTTAAAGCAAAAATGCAGCAGGCAGGAGTTCATACTAAGATAGCTTCTAGTATACTCTTAAGGAAGAAAAAAAGAAAAAACATATCAGTGATTCTCTAGTGCTGCTGACCACAGCAATAAAGATGAGTTTGAAAGTAAAGATTATTTTCCTTACTGGATGAAAGTAAGATTTCTGGAAGGAGAAAAATAGAACCTAGGAATTTCTAAGTGGGATTACTCAGATGCAATTGCAATCTTGTTGCACCTGAAGATTATAAATAAATAAATAACTGAGAGGGGTAGATTTTATATTTCACTGAAAAGCAAACTGACACTGGTATGTAGTTTTACCAACACTGAGAGTTTGTGAGTTAAAGGCCTCACTGCCTATACAGGATACAATTGCCTTATAGCAGAAAAAGGAACAGGTGGGGAAATGGCCAAGGTCAAGACCAAGAGCAGGCTTTCTGAAACAAAATGAAGATATTCTGGTTAAATGACAGGTAGAGTGCTGTATATATGTTATAGCCTTGAACACAAAAACCTTTAAAGCAAACAAAAAAACCCTTTTGACATTCCCAGAGGAGTCCTGGAAGATATAGAATGTAAGAAAAAGGCCAGCTTTCTGAAATAAAAAATGCCAACAATTCACATTCAGATAAAATGTTCAATCTGATCACAAGCCACTGTAAAGCTTCATGATAGAATATACTTAAGACTATTGCTGGATATTATTATGAGGATAACTGTTATAAAGCAAAGGTAAGGCTTTGCTTCATCTTTCTCTCTCTCTCTCTCTCTCTCTCTCTCTCTCTCTCTGAAAGGCTTGTTACATTACAAAAGTATAACTTCAAACAAAGTCCTCCATAGGTGGATGGCACATAGCCTTGCTTCGATCATGCAAGGGGCTGCATACAGTTGCCAGTTCTAACTGGAGGGGGCAATTCACTGGCTTCAAGTACACCTTGCTCAGATACCTCCACAAAGCTGCAGAATCCATCCCCTGGGCTTTGTCCTCAACTTTATTGCAGCACACAGCTACAAATACAGCGCGGATATGCAGCATCAACATTTAAGAACACATGGCCAAGTGTAGAGGGATGTTCTGTAAAAGCATGCCCACAATTCAGATGAGTGAAATATTTCCCCACTTAAAGTGCTTAGATTGAGAAAGAAAAATAAGCAAATGAACACACACACAATTATTGCATAGGTGAGCAGGTGGGAAAACAAAGACCACAATAGGTCTTTGCACATATAGAAACATTTTGTTTTACACTTCTGTTGTATTTCACTTATGAAAGACAAACACTCCTTCATCACAGCTTGAACACTGGCTTCTTGTCTTTTCATAATGTAATAAGACCAATTTTGTACATTAACCAGCCTTAGTCTACCAGTCTATCCTAAAAATTGGTTAAAAACTGTGAGAAATGTGTTAATGACAATGTGGCTGCTATCAGGGGGCTGCTTGCCCTTTAGAACAGTCCTCTGAACACTCTGTTCTGTAAATACACATGCTCAATTTTACAGAATCTAAAAAGCTTTATAACTGTTTAGTAGTGGACAATAGCTCTGCTTCACAAGGTCTAGATGTGAAAAGACACTTTTGCAGGAATGCTTCTTCCTTGAAGGGAGAGGATAAAAACTCTTCCTCAGATGTTAATCTTAAATTCTTAAAATGGAAGTTCCAGGAAAACAAAATGCATTAAACATTCTTGCTTTCCTCTGCCTTTCCCCAAAATACCTACCCTAGAAAAACTCAGCAATTCAGAACTCTGACCCTCACCTGTAATAATATTAATTGAAATTTCCAGAACTCCAGAACTTTCACCCTGGAATGGAAACCAAGTAAAGTGTTCAAATAACATAAGTAATAGTTACAGGAATATTTTACATCACTAGTAGAAACAGAGTCCCTCAATCTTGCAAAACATCAAGCCCAGTTTCTAGACAAAACTCTAAATAAAAACCCAAGTTCAAGCCAAACTGAACACCTAAACATTGAGACTAACATGACTGAAAGCATGACTTTCACGTTACAGAACCTTTTTTTAATTCTTTCTTTAGTTTTCAAAACATGTGCAGAAGAATAACTAAACATCCATGATATACAGAAATGAATGCATGTTCACCATCCTTATGAACTTTTACTAAATGTTCTTTAATGTGTTCTCTGACAATGTGTTGTTTTACATTGTAGAAGGCCTGAAGTCTCCTTGTTACTTTGGCTTTCAGTACTTCTGCTTTCCAAGTGTCTGAGTCCTCATATGCACAGTTCCTTTACAGTTAAGAAAACAGCACAGCAGTACTCCTAAATACATTTCTTTTAAAATGTGTTGCTTAGAACACTATCTTTAAAAGGACTACATTTTATTACAGACTTTTGAAAAGTGAGCCAGATTTGGATGTCTGCACCTCTAGTATACATATGCTCTCTCTTACACGCTAGAGATGACTATTGCAAATAAGTCCCAGATCACACATTAAAAAAAAAAAAAAAAAAAAAAAAAAAAAAAAAAAAAAGCTATTGTTAAATATAGCCTTCTGGAACAACTGTTTCACATAAAGTAGATGTCTCAGCATCTATATTTAAGTTAGACAGATTAGCTGGTGAGCATTAAAGCAGCTACACAAATGGATTCGAGATCTCATCAGAGCATATATAATACTTAGGATAAAATTTGGATTGATAGCCCAAGAAACAACTACTTGTTTTTCCACAGAACAGGATAATGGCAACAGCTGCATGCAATATTCACATGGGCATGAGAGGGATTGCTACTATTGTGAAATCATACTTTTACATAGCATCTAATTCCAACCTCACCATTATGCTAAGCCCCTGTCAGAAAGGACTGTTGTGATGCAGACAACATAGTTCCAAAAGGAGCAATCTACTTGATAAGTTTAGCAATTGAAGTTTTAATCTGAGTTTTGCCCTGAAGTCAAACTGAAGAAATCTGTACACAGTCTTGTGCGAGATATATTCTCTTCTTCTTACAAGGTCCAGATAAGATAACAGAAATCACAGCAGAAAAATAAGGAATGCTTCTAGGACTTAGTACAAAAACATTTAGTTTGAAATGTAAAGAAAGTGATTATTTAATGTGATTAGCCTTCTCTTCTTATTGTAGAAATGGAGGCTTCCAACTTTTTGCTCATAAATTAAATCTCATCTTAGAAAACAACTGAAATTATTATAGTTTGAATTAGTATCGTATTTACAGTATTTAATTACTGCAAATCCAGTAGTTTAATTTCTGTAAAGATTTGTAAATGCTGTCCTGTTAAAGACTGTCTGTTTTATTTTGTATACGAGACAGTTATATGAAGAGGAAAATAATTACTAATTTAAAAAATCCTCTCATTTTCTACTGGGGTATTTTAAGTTTTCTTTTGAAATCCTTTAAATTAATAAAGATATGTTAAATAGGTTACAACTCACAAAAGTTATGAAGAATTAAAATAGCAGCAATGTTGGAATTTTGTTACATCTAGTGTACAATGCCTTTTAAAGTTTCAGTAATCTGTATTGTAAGCAGTTTCACCAGTTGTCTTGGAGTAACTTTAAAATAAACATAAATTGGGGAGTCTCATATCAGAACACTAAATTATGCTATCAAAAAATAACAGCTTAAATCCTTTCAAGGCTGTGGTATCCTCTGCACAATCGTTAAAGCTGTCCATTTTGTAAAATCAGGCTCTGATTTACAGCAAGACTTCTACATGTCTATAAACTTATCACTCATAGGGGCCTGCTGAAATAAAAACAACTGTTACTTCAGCTTCAGCATGCAAGTGAAATAGCTTTCACTTCTGACATAAACAGCAGCACAGCAGATAAGCCTTAACAGGAAAACAAACAAACAAACAAACAACAACAACAAACAAAACAAAACAACAAAACTTTCGTTAACCCAGGGACTATCAGTTTAAAGAGATTCCTTCATTTTTCTTTTATCTTTACACACCAGGTAAATCACTCCCTCCTATTTTATCTATTTGTTTATTTATTAGTCCCCAGGTTGGTAGCATACACAAAAGAATTGCATATTTCATGCACTCTTTTATGGGTGTCATTTGTAAAACACTTAGGTGTTTAATGATATTAGACTAGTTTTACAATATGTATGCAAAACAAAGGATCATGAAAATCTCTATGCCCTGATTCCAATGGTGGATAAAGCTTGAAAAGCATTCACAAATCTGCTTACCCAGAATGATTATGGAAAACAATTCTTTTTCCCCTGGAATAGTTAGATAATTGCAATACTTCATGTTCAAAACACAGTCCCCATTAATCTCAGTTGCAGAAACTGTGATCTAGTATCCCCCTTAAACAGCAAAAATAACAAGCACCTCACCAAATGACTACCCATAAACTCTTCATTTTTTAATTCATGAAATCTTTTCAGTGCCAGGAACAAAACTGAGTACTCACAGGGAAAGACCTGACTGGCTTAACTGCTGAGACGTGTTTCCTGCATGCTTTTTAATTGATGAAAAAAAGTAAGCTTGTAATCAAGCATTGCCCACAACCAGCACAGAATTGATTTTGGTCCTATACAATATTCAATACAAAATAATAAAATTTTCATGAAGACCAAGAATATGACAAAGTTCTTCATTGTTCCAATGAAGACCATATAGGCAACTAATACTCATTTTTAACTACTTTTGAATGCTTGGCCTACAACTTCAGAAGCAAAGTTTTGTGCATTGCCCCATTTTTTGAAAAGCAAATTGAAGCATAATTAAATCAGCTGGTAAACTATTACAATCTACCTGGATGCAATCAAGGCTGGAAACTATAGCCAACACACCACTTCAGTGAGCAGGAGTGTTGGTGGCAGTATTTTCTTAATTTCTGCTTCAAAAAGCACTTCAGAGACATGAAAGATGTTGGCAGTACATTCTCTGCTGATAAGAGGCAATAGTGAAATTTCAAAACCTCAATGTTAAGTCAAGGCAGTGTTCGTGTGTTTCTATATCGGTACAGATTTCCACCTATTTTTTTCACTGAAGACATTGTTCCAGGTTGCCCTCCATGTTCCAGCTTGAGCCTCTCAAAGCTGTCCCTTCTTGCCCCAACTTCCACCTACTAACATTCCTCATCAGTGTTCTGTGACAACTCTTAATTAAACCTTTCTTCAAACTTAAGATGGTTTTCCCTTCAACACAAAGATAATTCCCTCCCAGTAAAAGCCAATGTATTGTCCAAATCTCAGCACTTTTTCATACATTTTTAATATTACAGTGGGATTTATTCTCTCTTTCTTTTTATCTCATATAATTTTGATCAGAAGAAGTTCCACCAAAAATGTAGTCCAGAGACTGCACAAAGCTGTCTCAGGGTTAGGAACCCTTAGACCAAATAGTTGAACAAAATGCCCTAGTACGATACCCTACACTGGGACAAAACACTAGCTCCCTTATTGTAGATGCTGCTGCTAAAGCCATCTTGATCAGATTTCATTTCCAGTCATTTCAAATATACAGAACGTTTTAAATGAATGCAGTTTTTCCATACTTTATTTTTGTTCCAAGAATGTATTAACCCAAGGTCAGAACTCACGAGAGACAGAAGAGAAAACATTGAATGAGCTTTTATCCTTTTTTAGAATGTTTACAGAATACTATTTTACTTTGGTTACTTGTTAAAACTGTATTGGTAATAACCATGTAGTAATGCCTACAGTCTTTAGAACTATCTTCTAAGCACCTAGGAACTTTCATGTATTTAGAATGATACCACCATAATAAAGCAAATCAAACAGTACATCCTAAAATGTCATCACTTAATAGAATATCTTCAGGGTAAACAAGAGGAGAAACAAACAAAAACAGCCAGGAGAAACACCTGAAATGTTATTAAGACACATTTGGAGCTGCATGGATAGATGACAAACTATTCCATTCTTTATATATTCCAACCTAAATGTAGCATTTGAATCCATATATACTTGTACATACATGATCATAGTTTTGCACTTAGAGGAATACCTCATCTTACTAAGAAACAAATTTTGCGTATAAGCATAGCCTTGCAGCACAACTATTAGTGATAGCAAAGATTAAATTTATACTGCTAGAACTCTCTTGACAAAACAGTACATCAACAATTTGTACAGAGAATTACTGCTGCAGTGAGTCACAGCAGATAACAAAATGTAGCAAGCTAATAATTGTGATGTGATATTTTTAAGACAGATTTTGGTGCTAGTATTAAGATACCCCAGGCAATCAAATTTAATATATGCTATTACCCATGTTTAATATAAATATCACATTTTACAAATGTAATTTACTATATGAGAACAAGTAGTAACTTTAAAGAGCATGTTTAATGCTCTCCGTCTTCTATATTTGACCAGTAAGATGAATATTTCTTTACAAAACTTATGTCTTACACCTTCATTCACTTGTTAAAACACGTCACTATTGAATATTGCAACCATACACATGTTGTGCATTGTCACAAAAAATATTGATAACTTCTTAGAAGCTAACTAAATGTCACAAAAAGCTTTGAAATTCTATTTAGTAAGCCTTTCTGATAGTGTTTTAACAATCAAAGATAATGACATCCAGATTCCTGAAAAGGAATGTCTCTGTTGTATCTGTGAATTTCTGTGCTCTTGTTAAATACCAAGCTTCAACAAAATTCAGGTCAAAATAAAAAAATAATTATTTTCACTAAAACATCTTTCAAACATTTGTTTGAAAGACAATAACTAGCATATTGAAGAGAGTAAGAATGCAATCTTACAAAAGAACATATTTTCTCCGATACTTGCTTCTGATTGGTCTGTGTTAAATGTAAATATATAAACGTGTGAAATGGTCTTATGTGCTTGGAGAAAACATGGTAGAGAATTCAGATTGTCATGTGCTAGGTATTCAGGCTGAAAGGAAAATGTAGTGTACATCTGGGGCAGTGAATAACTCATTTGCTTCTCACATCTGCTAAATGTCAGAAGAAAAAGAGAGGATCTGCATCTAAACTTCATTAGCTGCAAAAAGAGATCCTTCTACTGACCTAACTGTATGGGGATAAAATTATATAACAAAAGGATAGAAAATTGAGAAGGAAAAAACAAAACAAACAAACAAACAAACAAACAAAAAAACAGTTATTCTTTGTGATACACACTAGACAGCTGACACTGAGTAAAACTACATGGTTACATAGGAACTTTGACGCAAGCTTAGGGAAATCTATTGAATTGCTCTGAAAACAGACCTATCTTGAAATGAAATTATACAAAGTTATGATCAAACGGCAATTAAAGATTGGAATATCAAATACAAGAGACTACTGATGCTCTTCCTTCCAAGTATGATATATTTACATGAAGTAGAAAAGAAGCATTTTTAATTTTATTGTATGACCTTTGCTTTCAGAACAGCTTTTTAAAGCAAACTTGATTCCTCGAAGTCTGGTGATAGATGACATACTCTGACAGTGATGTTGACAGCTCTGTTTTAAAATTCAGTGTTTGTAACTAATAACTAATAGCTATATATTTGTCTTATGCAACAGAGTGAAACAGTATCTGCATCAAACACCATGTGAATAGCTGCTAGTAGTGGAGTCCACTACGTATGCATTTGATACGGAGAAATGCAATTTTTTTTTTTTTTTTTTTAACCAAATCATATATTTTGTTCCACCCCAATCTGGGATGTCACTTCCAAAACCAGACTACAGATCTTTGTATTGCAGTGTTTGTTTCCACTAAACTATAGATTAACCTTAACCTTACTGCTTTCTTAAATGAAATGATCCTAACAGGAAAAATAAATAAATAAATAAAAATTTAATAGCCATCTATACCAAACTACATGAATGCAAGTACAGGCCTTATCCCACATCTCCTGCTTGTTCCCTTGTGGGCTTTTGAGAGTGTCTCTGAATACTTCCCACAGTAGCGTGTGTGTGTGTGTGTATACTGCTACATACATATATGCATCCCTTTTTGTTGATGGGGAAGGCACGCAATTTTTTACTCAGACTAAATTTCAAGACACTCAACAGCACGATTTACCCAGGTCTTATAACAGAGATGCACCAGGTGGTACTGCCTCATGGATAGTCCTCCCAGGCCCTGTGAGAGTGGCAGTGTCTTCCTGCTTTAAGTGTTAACAACAACATGGGCTGAGAAGTGCCAGGGCATGGCTCCAGCCACAGCACTCCTGTGGCCTGCAAAATCAGCTCATTTAGGTGTATGCACACACTCAAGAACACATTTACATGCATACACATATATACATACATACATCTACCTGTAGAAACAAGTGTTTAATCCAACTACATGGTGAACATAAACTGGGAAGACTGAGTATGGAAGAGGTGAAGTTTCCTGAAAAGTTTCTCGTTACACGGCAAAGAGAATTGTGATTATACAGGCAATGCCTGTGTTGGACGTAGGACTGTATTGGTTGTAAATAGCAAGGTGTTGGCAGTGGGGCACTGCGGGGCTGCTGTGTAGGGCAATGCCAGGGCTGCTCAACAGCCCCACGGCATGGCACGGCTGGGCCCAGCAGCCAAGATGGTGGTGCCTCACCTCAGGGACAGCCTGGGGAAGGGAGGACACAGCACTGCCCGGCAGCCGGCGGAAAGAAAGGAAGGGGAAAAAACAGCAGAGGGAACATGAAGGATAGAGCAGTAGGAGGTGCTTTGTGGTAGAGGAGTCTTGCTTCCAGGGAGTGCTGCAGCTCATAGAGGAAAAGCAGGGTGAAGGAAAATGGTGTCTAATAAAGCTGTAAAATGAGCATTTTTTTTTCTTTTGAGTTAAACTTATTCCCTTCTAATTTAGTTTTAATTATTAAACCCAAGTCTTCTAAATTGAAAATGAAAAACAAAACACTTGAAACGTGTTTCCAAGACAAAGTCACACAAATAAATATTAAAATTTCTTAAAGCATATATTTAGAATAATGACATGTGACAGGTCCTTAAAGTGAACACATTTACGTATTTGTGTTGTTAAATTTACTCACATCCACCCGCATATTCTCTTTCATATTCCCCCTCTATAGAATAAGCTCTGAATAATTCAATTAAAAATGCACTATGAAAGTGCTTTTGCTAGAACTTCTCTTGCAGTATGTGTTTGCTTCAAAAAGCAAGAGCTTTTTTTTTTTTTCTATCAAGCTAACAGACACCTTCTATTCAAAATCAGATGTGTAATGACCATCAGCCATACAAAGAGCTTTGATTATCAAAAGTAAATGATTAAACCTACTGCTAAGAATAGCTACACTATTGTAAAAGTCACTGAAGTCAATTAGGTTATTTAACTATATTAAAGATAAGCATATGCAAACTGAATAAAAGAGCAGAGACTAAAAATGCTTTTATATTTATTTCACCTGTAATATGAAAAATATATACTTTTCCATTTTCCTCTGAAGGACAAGAGGTCATTCATGTTCAAAAAACAGGTAAATATCGTTTATCTATACATAAGGATTGTAACACCAGTTTCATTTCAGTGAGGGATAACATATATATATAGGAAAGGATAGATGTGATAATTCTCAGTACATAAAAATAAAAATCATACTCATGAAAAATACTCCACACTAAAAGAAAGTTATAAAAAATAAGATTTAATTATATCAACCTATGTTTCAGATTCCCAGGCATCTGAGTGAAGAAAATCTTTGCACTTGGTCTCTCTAGACCTTATTATAGTTAGCTCTCTCTTGCAGGCTCATCTTTTAGACACAAAGAGGATGAAATGAAAGGCTTTCAATCTCAAAAGTAATGTTTTACTGGAACATAAAGTAGAATAGTTAATGTCTTAAATAGCAAACTTGGTAATTAGAGAAGGAAGAACAGAAATAGAAAATATCTTTACAGAAACTCTCCCCCTTCCCACTGTGTACTATTGCTGGTCTTACTTGTTGCAATCTTGCAACAGGTCAACTTGATGGCTTTTTGGGTTATGGCGAACTCTGTACGTTCCACTCTGATTTCCACCTACTACCATTAAGTCATAACCAAACAATGCCTCTTTGTCTAATCACAGCTTTCTCATGATTCTGTTATTCTGGAAATTGTAATTGTGAACCAATGCAGTATTAACTGCTGCTTAACTCCATTTCATGTTAGTTGCATGTTTGAAAAAGTTGCTGTTGGGATGTAGAACAGGATAAAAGTTGCATTCTGTCACAGTCAAAATTTCTACTTATAAGTTGTTTGTGAAGCTAAGCAAACAAACAAAAAAAAAATCACTCATCTTGGCAAATAACAACAAAAATGTGATTAGAACTGAAGTTACATGACAAATTAATTGCATAAATAAAAAGGGAGCATGTAGCTCAAGGCAAAATAATCAGACAGCTGATGTCCATTGAACCTTCAGTATGACTGTCTGGTTTCAATGTCAACAAAAATTTTTCTAGGGTATTTCATATATATATATATATATATATATGTATGTATATATTTAATATATACTGATATGGTTTGAAGTCATTCAGACAATTTAGCTCAGGAATGCTTACCCACTTCCTGGTGACTAATTACTAATGTGGAAAAAAAATTACTATGTTCTCATCTGAAAGTCTAATGATGAATGCTTAGGATCAGTTTTCATTACTACACTCAGAACCACAAATGCAATGCTTTGCTATAAAAAAGTCTAAGCGATTAAGCTTTGAACTCAACCCAAGTTCTTCAGTTTCCCCTTACAAGAGTGTGTCTGTCCTGTTTTCGGCTGTGATACAGTTAATTTTCTTCCTAGCTGGTACACTGTTGTGTTTTGGATTTAGGATGAGAATAATGATGATAACACTCCAATGCTTTAGTAGTTGCAGAGCAGTGCTTACACAGAGCTGCTTTTCAGCTTCTTGTGCTGCCCTGCCAATGAGTAGGCTGGGGGTGCACCAGAAGCTGAGAGGGGAGAGAGCCAGGACAGCTGGCCCAGGCTGGCCAAAGGGGTATCTCATAACAGATGGCATCACGCTGAACAATAAAACTGTGGGTCCACTGCTCAGGGAGGGGCTGGGCATCAGTCAGCAGGTGGTAAGCAGTTGCATTTTTCACCACATACTTTGTACATTCTTTTATCATTATTATCATCATCACTCCTATTAAGCTGTCTTTATCTCAAATAATGAGTTTTTATTTCCCACCCCCCCCCCCCCCCCCCCCGCCCAGTTCTCTCCCACACCTTTCTTGTATTAAGTTGGATGAAAGCACTCTATTATTGCCTGAATCAGGAATCATTTGAAGTGTGGCACTCCTTCAAGGAGTTCTATGCTAATAGAATGCTAATTATATGCTAAGTAGTGTAGATTTATTTACTTGCAGTTTTAATGTTTCCCAACTACATCACTACTAAATAGTATGTTGATCAAATAATTTTTATAGTGGACTATTTTATCATGCCATATAATATTTGTCTAAACAATAAAAATTCCTTGCAGTCCTGTTTTCTGCACTGAAAACAGATACCATAATTTGCACTGCAGGGTTCCACATGTAGAAAGCATCAGTTGATCCTGATGCCTCCAACACCACCACCTCTTTAAATATTCCTCAGGCACAGAGTCATAAGAATGCTTCTTTCTCATATACACAATTACTAATAAAACCTAATAGGAGCTAATTTGTCCTGCCCTTACAGCTGTGCAATTCCTTGGCTCTCATACAATGATCTTTTTACATAATTTTATTTTGTTAAGAGCACTACTATAATATTTTATTGTTACCATTCTTTCACAGTTTTTTTGTTTGTTTGTTTGTTTCTCCTTTAAGCCCTCAGATTTTTTGGTATTAGAAATAAATCATCCAGATTAGAACAAATATGGCCTTTGTAGGCATGGTAAAGAAATCTCATAAGGAGCCTCAAGAATATCAGAATATGCATATCAGGGATGTTCCTGTCTAAAACTGTGGGAGGGAGGGATAGATACTACTTGCTGGGGTTGGGAAGAGAGCACATTCTGTCTTGTAAGGAATTAAAATTCCCACTCTGAAATACTGAATATATGATGTGTCCTATTAGGTAGCCACCATAACATACTCTCTCTCATTTTTCCTATTCTTTTTAAATAATGAAGAGAGTAAAACCGAAGAGGCTAACTTCACAGCCTCTTTTATTTGTTTCATTAATTTAATGAAATCACAGCGTTACCAGTTGTGAAACCTCCAGAGACCAAACCATTGTATAGTATGGCACTTAATGGCTTGTCATCTACATTGACCATTGATACAACAGTGGGGTCATTCTCAATCCTATGTAGGTTAACCTTTGGATAAAATGGATACATTGTCATCAAATAATTTAGACTGAAGGTAAGTCAAAGTTGTTTCTATTCAAGCCTCCAGCTTAGTCAGTGATAAGTCTAGGTTGCTCAGTGTGTTAGTCAGACCTCAAAAACCCCTAAGCATGGAGGCTGTGCAGTCTGCATAGGCAACCCATTCCACTGTGTACTAGATATATGAAAAAAAACTGTTTCAACTAATTTCCATCACCACTGCTTCCTACAAATCTATCCCTCACTCCGCATGTTTACTTACAGGCATGCAGGTACAAAACACTTCATTTTAGACCAAATGAAAGTTTCATGGCATCAGTTTTAATACATTCAGTCAAGAATGAGTCTTTTTTTCTTTTTTTTTTTTCTTTTTTTTTCCCAGCATGCAAAAAAATCAAAACATCTTTGTGCAAAGGAGCTTATAAAAAGCAGCACAGTACAAGGTAAAAGCTGACTTTGGCTGCAACTTAAAGGCATGAATCTGTCTAAATCAGAGAAGCCATAGTACATTTTAAATGAGAACTGTATATTTGCACAGCTTCTCAGCACAGGTACAAAGTCAGCCACAAATGATTCCTATCTGAAGGAAAATATTAGAAACCTTAATAAAGCAGAGCTAATTTTCCTTAAAAGCTACTATTATTTAAACACAGAAAAGACTGGATAGAGTCACTAAAGAATTGAAATTGTTCAGGCTGGGGAAACCTCAGAAGGTCTCCGGTCCCAGTTATGCATATCTGTAAAGAGCTTGACTCCATCTTTTTGATAACTTTCCCATAGGCAATAGAAGGCTTTATTATGTTCCCATTGCACATCCCTTCTCCCCCTCACCTTTTGTTCTTTAGCCTAAGTAAGCCCAATACCCTGAGCCTCTCCTGGTGGGTCATGGACTTCAAAGAGTAAGGCATAATTATTCAGGTCTGTGTCCTAGCACTGGCTAAGTACTATGCGAAGTTAACTCATCTTGCTCTAGTCTACTGTGAGTTTATTGCATTCTTTTCTATATAACCCTTTAGTATTATTCTGTAACTGTCTAAATGTTCCCGCACAACATCACTTCCCTTGGCTATTGAAGGACAATGTTGCAGTTTCTTTTTATTTGATATACAAGGTTTGGGCTACAAGAATTCCCTTTCTCCTCAAAACAACTACAAATCTATTTTACCTGCTAGCTTTAATACTGGATTTAAAGAATTTCAGACACTTAACCTGAAGAGACACATGTGCACTTCTCAGCTGTAATGCCCACAAAATAAAATTTAACAGTTTTTGTTAACAATGGTTTTCAAAATAGTTTTCCAATAAGTGTAAAAGAGCTTCTTGTATTATCATTCTGAATTCTAAATGTTGCTGAACATTAGGCTTCTTCTATTTATAAACTGTAGAGCTTCTTACCAAATTTGGTTTTTTAACTGGGTTTTCATTGGCTGTTAGCAGGCACAGCCCAGCTGATGTTTAATCATAAAACAAACAACCAAACAAACAAACCAAAAAACTGTTTTCATCACCTGTCTCAAAGTGTCAGTATATTTGGATTGCCTACTCAGCATAAACAAGCTGCAGCATGTGGTGAATAGTCTATTTAACCCCGTGACACGTGGCTGGGAAATGTTAAATAAAACACTGAAAGAGGCTCAGTGTAGAAATTGTGGTCCAACACTGCCATTTGTGCTTTCCAGTGAAACCACACAGTTTCCCTGGTTTAACTGTCGCTCTGGTAGCAGCCCAGGACCTGACACCCTCTGGTAAACTTCTCTGTCACTTGCATGGTGTATGCACTGCTCCTTCTTCCCTGACATAGCAGCAGCAGCTCACTAATGACATGGAAAGCAGAAGGGGTCCTCAAAATCAACTACTGGGCCTACTGTGTTGTATTGTTGGACAAGCAACTGCTGGAGGAGGAATGGAAGGAAGATACATGGAAGACAGAGACTTAAAGTGTGTGGAAAGTTATGATCTGGTTGAGTGTGGAAAGCCAATTTGGGGAAATAAATAAATAAATAAATGTGTTCCGAGATAATATTATTAGACAGTTTTCCCAAAGGCTCCCACCTGTGGCTGCTGCACCCAGCCATGCCCTGTGGTGGGCTTTTAGAGCCATCTGGAACCAGCTGTGGCTGGCATGGTGCAGCCCTGCAGCAGGCCCTGCCAACGTTTTGTCATGTAAACCCAGTAAAAGTGGGCAGCATAACGTGGCATCCAGAGTTCCCTTCCAATCCAACTTATTCTGTGATTTTTGATAAACTTGGCTATTGTTTAAAGCAGGTGATAAGCCACTTAAGATCAGACAAATCTAATCATTAAAAGCTCATTCTGTTGGATTATCTATAACTTAACACAGATATAGTCTGCTTTTTATTGGCTTGTGAACTGCACATCTATTTAAAATACCTACTTGCTAGAAGGGATTGCTACTTTAAATTAAAGATTAGGTTAAAATAAGGAAAAACAGTTCCTCATGCTTTAAAAACAAATAAATATAGCATATAAATATAAGTAAGAACATTTACGTTTTCTTTCTGACTACCAATCTGGAAGGAAGATAAACTATAAAGTTTAAAATACCTTTATCAAAAGCTTCCAGAGCATTTTAGAAACTGTCTTAATTACAGGAGCCAGTTTGCCCCACAAACTGAAACAGAGGTAATTATTAGCACACTGTAGCTGCCTCAGGTATTTAAATTAAGAGAAATATTGTTCAATTTAAAATCGAAAGTTTATATAGATTCTATTTACAGAATTTGGAATAAGGCTAGAATTTGACAGTCTATTAATCCTGTATTTAAAAAAAAAAAAAAAAAGTTAATCCACATCTTAGAATTGGATAGCTTTTTCTTGAACATCAGCTTGCAGTTATAGCTCATTACATTGAACAGAAAGAAGGTTAGTTGACATGTTGTGCACTAACTGTTCTAAAATCTCTACAATCCAACTTTAAGATGCTTTAATATTTAACAGAAGATAGAGCTACAAAACAAATACATGGGGAGGGGACAATAGTAAACTTCCTGTAGCAAAATTTCCTATATCAAAATTTTTAAGTGAGTAGAAGTTATGTCTTATCCTATCATAATTTTATCTCTATAATGACTAGTTTTCATTATAAGTCTAAGTACATGTATTTTTTCCCACCCTTACAAACGCTATAACCTGCAAACTAAGGCAAAAGAACAGGCCCTTCACAAGTAACTGGAATTCACAAATGTTTGTAGGAACCAGAGGCTGCAATCTAACATACAAAACACATTGAAATGCCCAGAAATATTCCACTTTTTAATTGCCTTACAATTTTATGAGAGTTCTTTCCATATTCTGGAAAGGAGTAGTAGTACAGTGAGCTTTTCCACAAATGGCATATATTTCACCCCTTCCCATTCATAAGCTACAAGTTTAACATTCCTGCAGCAAAAAGACCAATAAACTCACGCCTTAGTTAAAATAGTGTTATGTATTAGCAAATAGAACGAAAAAATGTCCTATTTCATTTTCTAGCAAAAACGAACCTCTACTGGAAGATCTAGAAGACTTGTAGTAAAATTGGACAAAGCTTGTAGCAGTATCACAGTTTACAATTTAAGCCCATGAACTGTATGTATTTAGGGCTCTGGAGGAGGAAGAGAATAGGACCCACATACTCATGGGCTCACTGGACACAACTGGAAATCACTGTTACACAATTATCTGGTGAATTTACGTTCTGTATGGTACTGCATGTGTCCCAGCTAATATCCCATGGTCCTGATCTACTTCAGTGTGCTGAACCTAATATTATCTTCCACAGATCTCCTAGCACCCACAGAGGGATCCAGAGTATTTTTTTTTTTTTTTTTTTTTGATATATGCTGTCCATAGATTAAAATAAATCAATAAATAAACTGATCATGAATTTGATTAATGTGTGTAACAGAAAAAAAAAAATATAAGAAGATACTACTCAAATAAATGTTCCTGGTTTGCACTGGATGAGAAGAGAGCTTGTATGGTAAGAAAGTTCTGTCATATGAAGAAAAAGAAACAGAAGTAGTTTACCTGTGATAGATGCAACGTCAGCCATGGTAAATATATTAACCTAACACATCCAGTATGATACAAATAGCACAGTGCATTCTTGGGACATCTCAGGATGCTTCTTTCTCAAGGATATAGGGAACAGCTCTGAAGCTTAGGGAAGCAGCAAGTGTCACTGCAGTTGGGTGCACAGCATCTGACAGGGTTAGGCTGCTGCAATTTAGTTTTCTGAAACTGGGGAATGAGGGATCTTTGAATATGTTAAGCCAAGTCATCATTTTCCACAAGATTTTAAGCCATATTAACTAGCTGCTCTTTTCCCAAGAAATATTCCTAGCCCCACTAATATTCCTAGACACATTACCATTTTAATTTGGAATGACATGTAGTTAATTTTTTCATTGCCTAAAGATTCTGGAACCATTTTTATTCTCTTCACTTGAAATGTTCATTTTGAATTTGCTATCAAACTCAAAGATTTTCCACCAAAGTAGCTTGTGCAATCTAGTTGCCAGGCAACCAAAGTCATTTTTCCTATCATAGTTCAGCAAACATTTACCAGCCTGAACCTTGCAGAAGCTTTTGTGGTGTAATTAGGTCTCTAATGTTTATAGCCCCTTGTTGCTCTTAGCTCTGCACACTCAAAATATAGCTCTTATTCGTTTAATTTGAGTTTCATGCAGATGGGCACAGACGTAGCTCTTTGCAGACTGCAAGCTAATAGCAAATTACCTGGATTCATAACTAGAAATTAGGAGTTGTGTAAATGCTTAGAATTTTTCAATAGCTTTGTTTGGTGAAACACTACATCACAAATCACTAGAGTCAATTTCCAAGTAAATCACAGAACAGCTGCTGGCTGTAATGCTCTCACTGTATAGATATTTCTAGATTGATAGAATGCCTCAAAAATTTGAAATAGCCATAATTTTCAGTGAACAGTATTTTAACTTTCTCCCATAGTTTATTTATTTTACATTTAAAATTAATACTTTCCCTATTTAGAAGCCTAAGTGATCTCAAATCATTTTACTCATTAGATTGCCTCTTATCAATCAGCAGTGAAATGTTTGTATCTAGATGTGTCCAAAGCAATAACCATGAGTATAGTTTTAAAAGCACAAGATTTAGCATATTCAGAGAGTCATAAATTATATATATAGCATATTTAAAATAGGAGAGGAAGATGGGTCAGTCAAGCAGATGACTGTATTCCATTTAAAATTAAGGCAGTTAAGAAGCCAAATAAGAAGTAACAAATTATAAGAAATGTTCTCTTCTTGACAAGAAAAAAATCACTACATGAAAGGTAAAACAGTACCAGTAATTCAATGAACCTATGCTTTCATAAATAATTGCACTGTTTCAGAAGGTTTGTCATCTTCCACTTTATTTTTTCAGCTGAATGACAGATTTGCAGGCTGATTCAGTGTTTCTAGACACACAAGTTGTGATAACTGCTATGGCAGACTGAACTTTCAAAACAATCCACAGAAAACAAGTTTTTGTTAACCTAGCAGATTCCCTAACTGCTGAACAGATGCAATTCATTAAATATTAGGTACAAAAGAAGTGGAGTTTTTATTAATCTCCACAGTGGTTTTCAGTCTCAATCATTAAAACTAGAATACGATGATGGAAACATCCCAATGTTTCATAACAGCTGGTAAGAAATATATTTTTTCAGTTAGGCTCCAAGTAGCATTTTCTCTCCCACCCAGCACTTCATTTTTGAATCCAAGATTATCAAATCAAAAACATTAAGAACTGTGGTAATAACTGGAGCTAAGCAGGATTTAAGCAAACTATACAGGTTAGCCATTAAAAAGATATCACACTAGTTATTCCAGCATTTTTGAAGAACTCATTTGAGTGTGTGACAAGGGCAGGGTTATCTGAAAGCAGTACCTGACACAGGACCTAGGATACCAAGTGTAATGGATATGTTACCCATAAAGAAGCACATGCCAGAGGCAAGAGGAAGCTAAGGGGTCATTTCAGAGGGAAAATGGACCATTGCAGTGGGGTTGTTTCAGATGGCAAATGATTCATTACCACAGCTCTGCTACTGCTACCTATGGAGAAAAAAATAATTAGGACTCATTACCTGGGCAGTAATATATAGAAAGAACAACCCTGTTTTTTTTTATATGTGCGTCACTGCACCTAGATTGGTATGGTAAGTCCTCTAAGATTGCTTTGAACCACTGCCCAAAAATAAGTTAATAGGGAACACTGTAAAAAAGGTCACAACTGAACACAGGACTTTGCAGTATCATCTTCTATGCTAAATGACTGGAGGAATGTCTTCCATCTTTATAGCAGCAAGGAATTCAGTAGCTTCTTGGGAAAAAAAAAAAAAAAAAAAAAAAAAAAAGCGCCACAGACAGCTTAGTCTGCATTGTTGTGGGCTGCAAGAATGTTGGACATGAAATTTGCTTGATTTCGGCAGCAGTAAAGATTCAAGCCTTACTCTGACACCAAGGCTTTTGTTTTTTTAATGTTTTCTAGCACCTCTTTTCATAGTGAAAACCATACAAGATATTAAGACTGTATACTTTTGGTCTCCTACAAAGAGCTTTTTAGTAACTTGCAATTTGTCATGCAATTTTGCAATTATGGGGGCTACATCTGGTTTGTGTGTTCATTACATGACCATGCAGACTTTTACTCTGCTGAGTTGGTGTAGCATATGAACCTGATTTCTGCTCAGAACCATTCAGTTGAGTCAATCTTTCCAAAACACTGAGGCACATCTGCCATCTTTAAGACAGCAGAAATAACATAATAGCCTAAGCTTATGCAAAGCAAAGCAACTTTTCTTTTAGTCATGTTTAGACTTCCATGTTTAGTCAGTGGATCACTTCCAGGCATGCATAAGCACTTGCATGAATTCTAGTGTGGATCAGACCTGTGGCATGAATAAACTGACAAAAACAATTACTTAATCCACACACCTTTGAAAGTTGCTAATGATTATACAGTGGGCCTGATCTCCCTCCAAGTGATTGAAACTTGGAAGTCTGCATGACGAGAGAGAAAAAAAATATATAAACAAATAATAAACATTTAATAGTTCTGTAATATTTGATACTAATCTAAATGAAATGGCACAAGATGAACAATTACCAGAATTTCCAAGCAGCCTGAACTGCCGTGAAACTTCGAGATCACAACACTACCCCTACACCTCCTTAACTGAATGGAAGGATGCATACAATGCCAGTGAGGGTACTTTGAGAGAAACAAGATGAGCAGCAGAGCAGCACCTTCTTCAGAGAGCAGAAATCCACCAGAGTCCTTGGGTAGAAGGGCAAGTACAGATCTACTTTGCTGACTGCTAAAGCCATCAGTGTTATTCCTTGTTCCTTTAACGTCCATAGAAAACTAAAATGCCACATATAGTTTGCTAGAAGGAGCAGTCCCTAGCTTTTGTTCCCACTTCATTCATCAGTGCTGGAATGGCTCTCTAACATGGCTGTAACAGTCTGAATTCAAGATTTACTGAAAAAGCAGCTTTAAACAAACATAGTAAGAAAAGAGTGCCCTGGACATTGTAGGGAAATAGAAGACTTATCAAAAAAGACTGCCTACATTTCTTTTCTCAGACAAGAAATGTCTCCTTTTTCCTTCACAGTTGTGCAAGACTTTTTAGATTAGTATCTCACATAGAAGAATGACATAAAGAAATTTGCATTTAAGACCCTAAAAGCATCCAATCACTGATGTTTTTCTGATGCTTTGTTTCTTTTTTTGAAAGATAGTTCTCTGAACCAATCTTTCCTAAAATTCAAAATAAGAAAGGCTGAAAGAAAAAAAAAAAGGTACCAAGAACTGACAATGTTGTATGCAAAAATAAAGGCCATGACAAGCCATCTAGGACTGCAGTAAAACTTCAAAGAGTACGGGGAAAAGAAACCACGAGAAGGAGATTCACTGTTCTAAGGCAGCATGTAAGAAATTATTAAATAACGTCATTGAAATGAAGGAAAATTATTTGCTATAAATAATATATCCAACAAATTAGCTTTTATTTCTTCATAGGCTGCCCAACCAAATTAGCTATAATTTTTCAATGGAATCAACTGTAATGATTACAATAGTGGCTTTATTTCATAGAAATTATTGTGAATGCAATCTCCTGGATTTCTAAAGAACAAAACAAAACAAACAACAACAACAACAAAAAAACCTTGAAATATTAACTTCCATGGATTGTAGTATTTAGTTATTGTATGTATAGCTATTGTCTTGGCTAAGAAAGGTTTCGTACAAGCATGCATATATATATATATGTATGTATGTATAAACGTGGACAAGATGTTATTCTGAGATAAGAAGCAAAATTAGGTGGTATGTAGCTAAAATTACATTCTGTAAAATCAGTTATAGGGAAATATCTACCTGTGAACTTGAACTCTGCCCAAACCTAAATAATTCTTAACAGACTAGGCTATGCCCTCCTGTTCCAAGAAGGGTCAGAAATATCGCTTTCTGAAATTTAATTTTATAAAATAAAAACATCTTTATTAAATGCCTTGAAAAAGAATGGAAATCAAGTCACTCACATGCCTGAAATAACTAACATAAGACAGATTTTGGCAGTAAGGGCATTTCTTGCATTTTAAAACTTATCTGAAGCTGTTTTAAAAATAACTGGTCTGTCAACTCCAGTGAATCATTTTAGTCTTTAATCCTCTAATACTCTGTAACATTTCTCTCCAAGGAATGTTTCCTGTGAGCTGTCATGTTGTATTAGGGGGACTGATACAGAGATTGTATATATTGGTGAAACTCATTAAACTCAATCTTTATCCCAAGAGAAAAATCAAACAAATATGAAACAAATATGAAACAAATATGAAACCTTTAACAAATTGTAAAACACTTTAAAGAGTTTTTTTAACATTTTTGTTGTTTTCAAAGCAAAATTTTAACCTAAGAATATTTTTATTTTTTTTTAGTGAGCAAAATTACCCTTTTTGATGTCAATGTGAAATGTAACATCGTTGTAACATACTTGTAACAGTATGTTACAGTAACAAACATACGTTGTAACATACATATGAAATGTCTTTCTGAATGCCTTTGAATATTACTTGCATTTATTTGTTTGGCTTGATTACTTTTTCAAAAACATGCTAGAAGCATGGACTTCTCAAAGGGTTTCCTATCTACTCTTCAGCTTGCCTAGCATAATCTGAATACAGATAATAAAATTATTAAATATCTGTATTTTATTTTATTTTTGTTTCACCAGAGCAAAGAACTGAAACTCCTTTGGAATTTAAGAGACCTTTTTTTTTTTTTTTTTTTTTTTTTTACATTTCTTTTGTTTATTATGTTGTTGTTTATTTATTTATTTATTTATTTTTCCTGCTCACAGATTGTCCTCTAATTGTACGGAGTACGTTGGAAGAAAGAAATATTGTCCTCTGCCATATAAGCACCTAATTCCTTCTTGACTGGTTCAGGTCTAAACTAGGACCCTCTAATGAACAAAAACTTTTCTGGTTCTTCCCTCTGCCAAGTCTACTATTTTTTGTCACCTTTGCTTTCCAATGTCCACAGTGGGTGCTAAATAATATCATTAGTATCGTTAATGATAAATGATAGTTATTCTGCTTCTGTGATAATTCTTCTAAATATTTTCTGCTATCTCCTTGGCTTTAACTTTTGACCTGAAAAGATATCCTTCAATCACGGCAGGTTGTGGTTCACACCAAATGCTTCAGGAAGTTCTTCAACAAGAACCTTAAAAATTATCTTTCTAAGGGCAGTTACTTCCCTAAACTAGGATGTTGCATTCCAGTAAATTAGGAAGAATATCATTGCTCTGCACCATTTGCTTCCTACTCTGCAAAATACAAATATTTCAGACCAAAAAAAAAAAAAAAAATCATTAGAACTAACAACTGATGAAGTTGATGGATAAATCCCTACTTATCCAAAGATTTTACTGACAACATGGATTAAATTGTATTTCTACCAATCATGGATTTAAACAGATGTATTATGACTGGTTAATAGCTGTTTTGCTGCCTTTTAAATACATTTCCTATCCCTCCATTAAGTGTCTACACTAACTTTTAAAATATGAACAGATGAATTTAATGTTTTCAAGATGTACTAAGGTATCTATGCTTGCTAAACCCACTGATGAAAAAGATTTACAATAATTATATGTATTATCAACTATATCTGACATCTATCTCAAACGATGATTTTTTCCACATGAGAACAGGATGTATATGCATTTAAGATAAACATATTAGCACTGGAAGATGCATTAAAAATATAATAGTCAAAAAATAAGAGAAATGAATTAGCAAACATACGAGTTTGAAGGGACACTGTCCAATGATAAGGAAATTTTACTGTAGATTTTTAGCATCTCATCATGAATGAGAAAAGTTTATTTTTCCTATTTTTTTTTAAATAAATATGTTACAATACATATGTTACAAAAAGGTGAAAGTCCAGCTTTAGAAAAAAATATTCATCAGTTGCAAAATGTGCTTCATTTTGGTTAATACAGCACGTGCCACACTACTGTATCAAAAGCCAGGAGATCATTAGAGCAGACATGGCAGAAGCTAGCAGTGTGTAATGCACACATTCTCAGTATTCAGTAGCAAGCTGTGACAAAAGCTTTATTTATGGTCTTCAGCTTTATTTATGGTCTTAGATTTTCTGATACAATAGCCTCTTTTTTACAATAAGCTATGGATCGTAGCATAAAAGCAGGTAGAGATGCTTGCAGCTTTTTTGCACCTTTTGAAAGATCTCAGGAACAAAAGCATGATTTTGCAGTGTGCTAAGAGACACTAACTACACATAACATGCATTGAAGACATCTTCCTTGCTCAGGGAAGAGGGAAGGTGTCCTTCACCTTGGCTGTTTACTACAACCACTTTGTGAAAAGGAAAGGGGGGAAGAAAGGATAAGAAAGTTGAAGCTAGGGCAGAGGATATGTAATGAAGATCCCAAATATGATCTCCTATATTTTTAGTTGTGACTGAATCAAGACTGGTGATTTAGGATGTAGAATGGCATGCCAAATATTCTTATAGTAAAATTATGCAAGCAAGTACTCAATATTACCTACTGAATGCTCTATCTAAATGGTATTACACACAGAAGATGGAAAAAAAAAAAAAATATATATATATATATATATATATTTACAATTAAGTGAAAACTTTGGAGTTTTTCATATTTAAAAAATGAAAAAAAAAAAATATTTAAGACTATTTTGCAGCTGCTCTTTACTTTAATCAGTAGTCATTTTAAATGAGTTAATACAAATTATAACCCTTTCTGCAAGGGCAGCAATTTAAGCTGTAAAATATTTATCAGAAACCTATGCCTACTAATTAGTAGACAGAGACTAGACCATACAAACATTCCTCAAAGAGCATAGTTTCCTGAAAAAAAAAATAATAATAATAATAATAAAATAATAGAATAAAACAACAACAAATAAACAAACGCACTTTCAGATGTGAGGTTTAAAATACTAGAAAGTGGCTTACTTAGCCTAAGCTACATTTGTTGTCAAAACTTTTCAATTTTTAGAATAAAAATGGTTTTTAAATAGAAGACATTCATGTTCATTCACTCTACTCACCTTACTTATAAGCATTTTTGAAATATTAGTGTATTTGTGAGATTTTTTTTCATATATCTTCATTACCATGGTCTATAAGCAAATTGAACCAGGAATAATAATCACTGCATCTTCACAGTCATTTAAATTTGCATATGGCATTTATGTTTGTGGGAAAAAAAAAAAAAAAAAAGAAATAAAAATCATTAGTTATAACAGTGACCTTTGTAGACATACTCCTGTTCTGCAAGTAATTTATGCAAATGAACCATAAAGCAGAATGTGCAAGGGCTTATAGTGGAAAGGTGCTGCTGCTAACTTAGATTTCATACTAGAACAATCAACTCATCTGAGATGAATCCACAGACCAACACATGGGTTACTAGTAAAACTTCTGTCTACTGTTTTCTATCTGTTTCTGTAGCAGCAAAAATGGAGCTACTATCAGCTTTCTGTTTGGCAGCCTGAATGAGTTTACGTGCCTCTTTCTTTTTACTTGCACTTCTGTGCTCATGTGAGACAAAATATTGTCAATGCATATACCCATCCCAGCACTAAAGACGTATTTTGTCCTGTCTTCTGTGATTATTTATTTAAAAATATTACAGATTAAAGTTATCCAGACTCTACTCTGCCTGCTTCAACTGACCATTATTTCACATTCCTTTTGAAATATTTTATTTCCTATTAAGCCTCAGGAAAATAATTGCTGCATGCCCTTTCATGCAGGTCAGTTACCTTTGACTTTTCTTTAAAGGGCTAAGATTTATCATGCAGAATAAAATGAGAAAAGTCTATTTTGCAAGTAAACAGGTCCTCTAAGTTGCAATATTTACATACCTGTATGAAAATTTACATACTGTTTTTTGAAATATAATTGTTCCATATTATATATATATATTCCATCTATATATGTTCCATATATATATTACTATATGCCATAGTAATATGTTCCATATTAATATATATGTCAACAAAAATAGAAAATCCATACTTGAGATGTTTCCTACATACATAAAAAGCCTCCCCAGTAAAAATGTATATTACCAGTTGCTGAAGGAATAAGTGCAAAACAACATTTGAAATAGAAAATCCTTGAAAAACTAGTGATAGAGACTCAAAATGATATTTTCTCTACTTTAAAGAAGTGACTAATAAAAGACCATACTTATACCTTAAGAAACATTTAATTCTGATTTGATCTGAAATTGTATTTCTAATTTCCTTTAAAATCCATTTTATATAAAAGATTCTGACTGCTCTAGCAAACAGAGGAAATATTTTAGAAAAGTAGCTAAACAGATAATATTCTATCATCTAATTTTTTTCACTGAGTTGTTTGGTCATTTCATAAGACCCATGCAATTACAAGTGCTGAGTGATGAACAGGAATAACTGTCAACTCTTCTAGAGTTTCCAGTTTGTCAGAACAAGAGTTTTAATTCTTAATTCTAAGAAATTTCATCTCTAAAGGAAGTTTTCATAAACAACTAGAACAAGGAATTAAATTAGAATGGAATCCAAATCTGAGCAACCTCTCTTTACTAAGCTAAATAATATTTGCAAAACTGTGGCTTAAACAGAAAGCTGTTGGTAAATTGACATTTTGATAAAAGTATTTTTTTAGAAATGAAATCTCAAACTGCAATCAATTTTTTGGGTGATGGAACTCCTTAAATTTTTGTTATATCATTAGTTATCATTTATCATACTATCATTTCGGACTCACAGAGGTCTTTTTTCTTCCCAAATCTTCCTGCAGGCAACTTAAGTTACCTAAAAATAATTAAATAGAAAAGTGTTATTGGCATCCAATCCTGGATACAAACCACAGGTCATCTAAAATTCTGATCAGGCATCCTAGCACATATCCCAATATATCCCAGCATATATATATATATTTTTTTTTTTTTCAGGGAGAAAATTTCCAAGTGTAGCTCAAGAATGAAATGCACTTTTGCAAAGTAACTATATTTTTTCCTATTACTTTTACTACATCAAAGGAATAGATACTCTTGCTTGTTTGTTTAATATTTTATGTACTGAAGAATTCAAATCCAATCCTCTATTTGATCAATTGCTTAGACTCCATTGATCCAGAAACGGAAATAACAGCTGAGACTTGTCTAACAGCTTTAACTAAAAATACAATTATATCAAGAAGCCCCTCCAGGAAATATGATTACATATGCAAATAAAATGAAAGGATGTAATAGCTTTGTTGCAATGTTTGTGGCAAATTGTTCCAAGTAGTTTCTGTTGATGTGAGATCAACCAATTTTTTTTAACACAACAGTTTACTATTTTTTAGGGGAATGTAAGGATGGAATCATTGTTCTGCACAATAGAGTAACAAAGTTCTGAGAAGTAAAACATAACTACAGCCTTGGTGCGGATTGGGAACATGGTCAGTGAAAACAAAGGCAAACTGCAGCAATGCTCTTAAATGTGTTTCTTTTTCTTCTTTTCCTTTCCTTCCTCAATCTCTATCTGCTGCACATTCAGACATTCTAAGACCAGAATCACTGAGACAAGATCAAGCTTTTAATGTGCTTTCAAATATTTATTTGGAATATACTTTGTTCCACTGTTTGAAGTACAGAGTGACTTCATTTCAACCAATGTGTGACCCAAGCCAGTAGATGTCTTTGTATGTAATACAAGTTGTCAGTTAAAAATAACTTTTAATCACAGCTCAACTCCTGGAGGACACAAAAATACATTTTTTGCAATGTAAGAAAGACTGTCCATTTGGCTATAAAGAGAAGCCATTCTGCATATTTTGTTTTTATACAAGCTTTACTAACATGTGAAGTGTAGCAATTTTGCTTACGGTGTTTGAGCACCCATCCCCGCCCCCTGAAAAACTAGTGTAAAGTGCCATGTAATGTAAACAACAAGACTGAATATTTTTAGAGCATATTTTTCTTCTCCTTTCCTCATTATGACAGCAACTACTACACAGGCGAAGAACAAAATAAAGAGTAGAAAGAACACTCAGCATTACTGGGGGAAAATTTTGCCCTAGTATACATTAAAAAACAAACAAACAAAAAAAACAAACACAAAGTCTGAAGTTCTTGAACCACCATCTTCAGAAGAACAACAAAAGAAAACAAATTCGGGCACTTGTGAGGTGTATCACTGTAAGCTGCAGCAGCTGTACTGCAGCCAAAGTAATTGTCTTCTTGAATCTGACCCACTGTGGACTTTTCCCTAGACATGAGGGAAAATATGAGACCCTGTGGGAAACAAATTATAATTTTTTTCTTATATAGTTATCACTCTCTAGAGTTTTGAAACAGTGCAAAAAGCTTTTTTTTTTTTAAAAAAAAAAAGAAAAAATGACTTTGCATTGATGATGAGTACACATTCACATGTCAGACTGATTCTACTTTCAAATTAGCGTATCTGTGAATTAAGGCTCTAGAGCCTTAATTCACAGGTTGAGCTGGAGCAAAAGCGATTCTCCAAATAAAGACCAGTGCAGGTCAGTTGAAACAATATACATGTAATCTCCGAAGCATTTTATAACCTGGAAATAAACTAGTTTTCTGTAAAGATCTTATGCTTCTGAAAATAAGTTTTGTTTGATGAAACATTTTTTGATATCAGAACTTTAGTTAGTTTTTGAAAAATACTTCAAAAAAAAATGTGATTTCTGTTCCAATTAAGTTATAAAGGGATTAAAAAGTGCTTAACATATTCAGAGAATGATTCATTATTCAATAGTTTAGCTATAAAGGAATAGTCAGTGGTTGTCTAGGAATGCAATAACTGTCCACTATTTAATATACAAATGAAAGTAAGTAGTAGCTCTCAAAAGTGGCTAACAAGCCTGGAATCATTTTCAATAAGAAAAAGAGTGGGTCCCGGCATTACTGCATGCTTCTTACATTAGCAAATGCCTGAATCACTGTTGTCCTGATTTCAGTTAGGACAGAATTAATTTTCCTCCTAGTAGCTATGTTTTGGGTTAGAACAAGAAGGGTGCTGATAACATGCTGATGTTTTAATTGTTGCAGAGCAGTGCTTACACCAAGCCAAGGACTTTTCAGCTTCTCACTCTGTCCTGCCAGCGGGCAGGCTGGGGGTGCAGCAAGAGCTAGGAGGGGACAAACCCAGGACAGCTGACCCAAACTGGCCAAAGGGGTATTCCATACCATCTGACGTCATGCTAAACAATATATAGGAGGGTCTAGCCAGGGTGGGGGGGCCAGACTGCTCAGGGTTAGGCTGGGCATTGGTCAGCAGGTGATGAGCAATTGCATTGTGCATCACTTGTTTCATACAAATTAGTAGTATTAGTACTATTATCGTCATTATTGTTATTATTGATATTATTTTTTTTCTGTCTTAATAAACTGTCTTTATCTCAACTTATGGGCTTCACTT
Organism: Aythya ferina; assembly: GCF_964211825.1. Lineage (NCBI taxonomy): Eukaryota > Metazoa > Chordata > Aves > Anseriformes > Anatidae > Aythya > Aythya ferina. Next base: position 73,350,077 of record NC_140297.1, on the reverse strand, counting down.
TCCCATTTCTCTCCCCCAACCCAGAGAGGTAGGAGGGAGGGTGAGCAAACGGCTGTGTGGTGTTTAGCTGCCAGTCGGGTTAAACCACAACAGTAGATCATTAAGAGGATTTACAGCCTTATTAAAAGTGAATGCAAATGAATTTTTCCCCACAGTTTCTCATGTTTTTGCAATTTGCTTTGATTGCATATTTACTACAAACATTTATAGGATCAGTAGGACAATAGAAGCTTGGAAGAAAAAATATGCAATTTAATCTGCAGCTAGTTCTCCAGTAAAATACTTGTTACTCTCCAAATTCCATTGATTTTTATAAGCAAATAGAAACTCCAGCACTATTAACTCCATCTTAGTCTACTGCCTCATCAACACAATAAGATATGACAAAATGTAATAGCTACTACTGTGTTTCAACTCATTTAAAAGGATTTAGTAACACAGAATATTATGTATTTTATGTAATACATGTAATAATATTATGTAATATTATGTAACACAGAATTTATGTATTATGCCTTTATCATTAGAGGGAGACATTTTTCAGTCATGCCCTTAACCTTCTATATTTATGTTGCTGTTCTCAGCCTTTGGTCCCAGCTTCCATGGTAGTTAAGCTGCCACCAGTCCCCAGCACATAGCCTGTTCAAGAAAATACATGACTTCTGATATTTTCTATCTTTGGTATGCGTTTTGTTCCTACAATGAAAACTATCTCAGATTGCCTTGACACCAGTGCAGAACTGGGCTGCACCATATCATGACAACTGTTTTGTTTCTCTACCAGATACTGAAAATGTTTTGTTGCCCTTGTGGATCTCTCTCCAGCTGAAGTTCAAAGTCATTGCCCTGGGTTGCCATTGCATATCAAAGGGGCCTATCCCATACTTTCCATAAAACTTCAGTCCTGTAAGTCTTTCAAGGCTATATCATATTCATCCCTGTTCTAATATGAGGAGTGGCTTTGATGCTGAGATGGCAGTTCTGTGATCTTTTACTGTCTATCATTTTAAATCTCCCAGATAAACCAGAAAGGAACCAAAACCAATTAATCAGATCAGGAGACTTTCTAGTCTACAATAAATGTTTAAAAACACTTTGCTTATTCACCACTGCAATAAGAAAGGCAGAGAGCTGTCTATAAATATGCTTGCTGTAGTAGCAGTATTAGCAAGGAAGAAGAAATAGTTAAGATAAAGTCTATAATGACACAAAAATAAGCTAGCAATTGTAGTATATGGGCTGTTAAACAACAAAATTTTCTAAACATCTGGAAAGCAGAGCAGCATAGCTACAACTTTAAAAAGAGAGACAGAGAGAAATGGACCAATAACCTGACAGTTTGTTATGAGCATTTATTTTTATGTTCTCTGCTTGCTAAAACAGGTATGTGACTACAATTTCCTCAGACTGGAGTTAATCCATCAGTTTATTTTATTTAATTTTAATACTAAGAGACAGTAAGCTTGGCTATTCTATGTTTCATTTTAAAATGAGCTGCAAAAGACAGTCAGAACGTGAACTCAAATAACAAACGTTGAAAGAGTAGGTGTTATGGTAAAGTGAACAGCAGGTAACCTTGGAGTGGGTGATTCTTCATTTCCATATAAAATGTGAAAGACTTAATAGTAAACAGATTTCAATTATTTCTCCTAACCAGAAATAGCAAATAAGTTTTTCTTGTCATGTTCAGTACATTTTCTAATTTATTTATTTATTTGTCAACAGAAGTGCTTCTGTATTTAAAGGGGTGGAACCCTTGAAAGCTCTCAGAACTCTTTGTGGAGTAGAGGGTTGTGGAGAAGACAAGTCACCAGAGATTAGAGGCACTATTTCTAACAGGGTTACTTACAAAATAGATTTAAAAAAAAAAAAAAAAAAAAAAAAAAAGTAAGGAATATATAAAGCCTTCAAGAGAATCTGTATTTGCTCATATACTTATAACAAATAAATAAAACTATACTCCAATAATTTTTGTATATTTTAACTTCACAGAATCACGGAATTTCTAGGTTGGAAGAGACCTCAAGGTCAGAGGTTGGACTCGATGATCTAACACTAACAAGTCCTCCACTAAACCATATCACTAAGCTCTACATCTAAACGTCTTTTAAAGACCTCCAGGGATGGTGACTCCATCACTTCCCTTGGCAGCCCATTCCAATGTCTAACAACCCTTTCGGTAAAGAAGTTCTTCCTAACATCCAACCTAAAACTAAAACTTAAAACTCCCCTGGCGCAACTTTTGACAATGCAGAAATCTTTTCTGCACTATTTGTTTACATTCCCAACAAATCATATTCTGAAATCACAAGGACAACAAGAAAATATTTTCCAGGAATTGCCTTATTTTCTAGATAGACCGAAATCTCTGAAAGTTTTGCAGAAACATTATAAACCAGACAAATCCATGTAATGACCCATGCTTAGACTGAAGTACTTGTGTATGGTACCAGTCATTCCACTTTGGATCTCCACACTCTAATGATCAGTGGTAGACTGCTCTTGATCCCAATAATTAAAAGCTTTTCCCAAAGAGACATCTGCTATGCAAAGATGTTGGTATAAAATACCCCATATGGAGTCAGTGGGTTTTTGTTGAAGATCGCTACTGGCATAAACACTCCATCACCCATCCTAAACACCTATGCAATGTTTTTAATTTGTGCCAATTAGATGTGAGATAATGGTTTTCTCTCACTTAGGACATGAGACTTTCTCCATTGAAATATGGTAACATTTTAGTTAATTAGACTAAGATGAAAATCCTTTCAATTTCCATACCACGCCATAATGCCACTGTTACAATATTGAACTATAACTAACCTTGTAAAAATTAAAGTTAAAGTGAAGGGAGCTCCACAGGACATATGATTTGTTAACACATTTGTCAGTGACTCCTTCTCTACTGAGTTACTCCACCGAGCTCGTTTGTCCCTGTGTGGTAAAATGAATAAAACTTAAAAATTAGTTTACTTTGAACACCCTTGATAGAATAGAAAAGATAACTGCAGGAGGATCTTCTCAGAGGACCACTAAAGTAGAAAGCTTATTTTCCCTTCGGCACTTTTTGCCTGAACTTGTTTTAAGCTCACTGTTTTTTTTAAAAAAACTTTTTTCTATTATTGTTTGTTCTGTTTTTGTTTAGATATCAGTGAAAGCATGATACATCTGCTTTCTGAGAGATGTAATAATGGAGGTTTGACAAGAAAGAATTTGATTACATAACGCTTCAAAGTAATGATTGAATGTTTTGATTATGCAAATATTCAGTATCAGCAACAGTCTACCTTCTTTTCTCACCTAGAAGAAAAAGCCTGCGTAGCTCATTCCAAACACTATAGTTTCATCCAGAACTATGACTGATGATCAAAATTCTCTGCATGTAGTAGGTAGTCTTCTATTACCAGTTCTTCACCACATAGCAGAATATTTTTAAGAAAGCATAACTAAGAACTGAAGAAAAATGAGAAATACAAAATGAGGGAATTCATTTTTGAATTTCTAAGAATTAATTAAATTTCTAAGTCTTTTCTAAGACCTCATCCCCCAAAACAATAAGTTAATTTCAAATATGTCGAGCGTTTAAAATGTTCAGACCAACAGCATTTGTAACCATTCCCAGATTTGCCACTGTTTTATGTCTGTCATTAGAATACGCCCTGCTCAGTATATTAAAAGCAAAAAACAGACCTTGTAGACTGCTTCCAGACCATGCCTAACACTTATGGAGGGGAGAGAGGAAAAAAGCATGCAACAGAATCTGTGACACTTGTGTAGGTTCTGTTGAATATCTCCAGGATAAGTTTATACATGCATTATAAACTCCTTCACAGTAGAAAATACCACAGAGGATCAAGAAAAGCGTTTTAAGTACTTCCATAAAAGCCTGAGTTTTCAAGTTGGCATCTTCTCCTAATTTCCCAAGACTGAGTCTCAATTGCTATTAACCTTTCTTCTGTCTGGAGACATTATTTATAATCTAATATTTATATTACAGTAAAAAATATAAGCATTTTAAACTACAGAAGCAACTGCAACTGAAAACAAGACAATATAACAAAAAATTACTCAATTGCATTACTAACCAATGCTGCTATCAGCTTCACCCCTCATAACAGCTTACAGTCCTGAATCTTCCAAGCATAGTAGCAACCGCAGTATTTTGCCCTTTAATAAATTCCACTATTCAAATGGCTTTATGAAGAACCCAGTAAGTTTCCCATGCTGCACATAATGTCATCGTTGGAACTGAATCAGTAACTCACCCCAAGTCACACTAGAACAAAACTGAGATGAAAGGAAGACACATTCTGATTTCCCATACTTTCAATTTTAATCCTCCAAACAAATTGAAATACTTCTGCACCTATCATTTCCCACTACTAAAAAAGAACTACAGCATGCCACTGTGGACAGTCACTTTCATTTAGAATTTAGTAAAAGTAAGCAGGCAGAAAGTAATAATAGTGAAAACCAGGCAATAACCTTCTTACCCACATTGGCTGGAAGTGCAACATTGTCTCTGTGTCTGCTAAGAATCACAACTTTATGGCATCCAACATTCAGCAACTCTAGAAATGCTTTGATGCCAATAGCTGCTGAGACAGACCTGGCTCTGAGGGCCCCTTTCTTTATCCCCAAACACTAGTTTCCGTGGCATAGTTGGAAACTATGATGGAACATACTTGGAAACATAGATGGTGCAACTATGCACCATCACAAACAATAAATTTACCTTTCTGGACTTCCAGTTTCTACTCCTGAAGGAGGAAAAAGTTCTTCAGAATTTTGACACTCAAATAGCCTTTATTTGTAACAGCTGAAGAGGAACTACAACTGATCTATATGACTAATTTAGTTCCCAGCCTTGATTGCAACCCTTGTCTCTAGTGGGCAACATATTAAGTGCTCTCAGAGTAGGAATGCAAAAGTACAAATCCAATCCATTCCTACTGTTGCACCACTGGAATATTAGCCTTTGACATGAATAATTTGTCTAGTGGTTGCTCACTGCTTTCCTCAGTAGGCTTTCCATACTCAGTAACCACTTCCTCTTCTAATCACTTGCCTTTTACCTATAGAGTAGGAGGAGTTTCAATAACTGTCAGTTTTTTCTGACAATTGCTGTGAGAAGTTCTAATGTGTTGATGCAGTTGGATAGTACATGTATTAGTTATTTTTATATCTTTATTAACTTGTATCAGCTCATAGATTTACAACCTATTCTTAGCAACAGCAATAAGTACCAAACCTTCAGAAACATTGTGAAACTGGTGTGAGGGGCTATAGGCCACTGAACTGCATTAAACAGCATAATTATTAAAAAAAAAAAAAAAAAAAAAAAAGCCATAAATTTCAAGAATTAGTCGCTGATTCTTACTTTGAAAACAATTGGCTTACAGTGTACAGTATTTTGAATTGTCTGATTAGATGAACTAGTAGTATTTGTTTATTTGTCCATATTTCAAATGAGGGTCCATTTGAAGGACAGGAAAGGAAGGAGCAGCTTGACAATGTTCATTCTTATTAACTCTCGCACTTCAACCTACCAAAGATCTTAGACACTATCTCTGGACTATGCAGTACCTGCTCCAGACACTGATAACCTACTCTGCAGTCATATCTTGCATTTCCACAGCAATCAGACACCTAAATGGAAACTAAGTTTTCCTTATCCAACCCAGTTATAAACCGTGCAAATAGAATACAATTCCTACATCTGATGCGTTCTTCAAAATTGAACTACAGTAAACTGTGTTGATTTTAGCAGTGTTAACCTTGCTTTAATCTACCATCTCCTCTGTTACCCTGTTTTAAGTGATATGGTAAAAATAGTAGACCTGGTAGGGTCTTAAAAGTTACAGGCTATCATGCTCTCCATTGTCAACCTCCGGTCTTTTTTCTGCACCAAAAACATCTGATACAGTCAGGCTTTTCACAGACTTTACATTTACATTAATTCTTTGATTGCTCCCTTTGTAATTAATAAATGAATGTTTAAATTAACACTATAATTGAAGAAATATATATAATCATTTTTCTGCATATCTCACTCCATAATTAATTGTCAGCATTTTTAATTCCCTAAAATTAATTTACTTATTCCATGATCTATTTATGAGTTTAATTTTATTAATAATTTTGACATTAAAAAAAAATACATTGCTCTTCTGCATCACTGTTTCATCATTCAATCAGTTTTAGACAACATCAGTCAATTCCAATATTATCAGTTCCCAGAGAAATTGATTACTTTATCACAGCCAGCTACTAACTTCTTTTATTCCTGCCATTACTTAATTTCATAGAATCATAAAATGGTTTGGATTGGAACCTTAGAGATCATATAATTCTAATCCCCCTTGGCATGGGCAGAGACACCTCCCATGAGATCAGGTTGCTCAAAACCCCATCCAACCTGGCCTTGAACACTTCCAGGGATGAGGCATCCACCACTTCTCTAGCAACCTGTTCCAGTGCATCACCACTCTCATAGTAAATAATTTCTTCCTTACATTTAATCTAAACCTACCCTCTTTTAATTTAAAACCATTACTCCTTGTCCGACCACTACACTCCGTGACAAACAGTCCCTCCCCAGCCTTATTTTAGACTCCCTTTAGGGGGTCTATAAGACCTTTAGGAAGGCTGCTTTAAGGTCTTCCCAGAGCCTTATCTTCTCCAGGCTGAACAACCTCAACTCCCTCAGCCTGTCTTCATAGGAGAGGTGCTCTAGCACCTTGATTATCTTTGCAGCCCTCCTCATTCTAATAGTTCCACATCCTTCTGATGGATTAAAAGCTTGACACTAACCAGCAGTGTGTGCTTGTAGGCCAGAAGGCCGACTGCATCCTGGGCTGCATCAAAAGACAAGTGGCCAGCAGGATGAGGGAGGTGACTGTCCCCCTCTGCTCTTCCCTTGTAAGGCCCCACTTGGAGTACTGCATCCAGGTCTGGAGCCCCCAGCACAGGAAGGATGTTGATCTGTTAGAGCTGCACCAAAAGATGATCAAGGGGCTGGAGCATCTCTCTGACAAAGAAAGCCTGAGAGAGCTGGGGATGTTCAGCCTACAGAAGAGAAGGATCCAGGTTGACTTCATTGCAGTGTTTCAGTACTTGAAGGGGCTTTTTACTCATCTTTTTACTTCCATAAAAAAAGATGGAAAACAACTCTTTGCTCAATCAGATATTGACAGGACAAGAAGGGCACAATCTGCCATTAGTGAAGACATGTTGGCTGTCACCTAATTTTCCACATACTTTAGTACAGTTTCCAGGACGAAAACTGTCTGCTCCATGACATTGACAGGCAGTGAGGTGTGACAGATTGGCCTGAGTCTTTTCTCCCTTTTTAAAAAAAGGGGGTTATGTTTCCCGTCTTCCTGTCACAGGAAACTTCACCTGACTGCTACAATATCTAAAATATGATGGATAGTGGCTTTACCCACAATTTATTACATTCTCAACTTTAAAACACTTTTGTTCTTCCTAAATTTAGGCCTTCCAGATTCTTGCAGTATTCATTAGCACTCTCTATTGAACTAATCATATTGCACTCACAAAAATAACTTCTACCAGTCTCATTCGAGATGTGCCAAGTATTCTACAAAGTAGTCCTCAGCCCATTCCAATTAACATAGATTTCTTCTTCTTTACCATATTTCTTGTGAGGATCAGTTGAGGGAACAGAGGTTGCTTAGCGTGGAGAAGGGGAGGCTCTGGGGAGACCTTATAGCTCTCTACAACTACCTGAAAGGAAGGTGAGAGTGCTTGGGGTCAACCTCTTTTCACAGATAACTAGTGATAGGACAAGAGAAAATGGCCTCAACTTGCCAAGTTGCCAACCAGGGAGGTTCCAGGGAGGTGGTAGAGTCACCCTTGTTACTGAAGGAAAAATTGCACTTATTGCTTAGAAACATGGTTTAGCGGGTGACATTGGTGGGGGGGGGGATGGCTGGACCAGATGATCTGAGGCCTTTTCCAACCTTAATGATTCTATAATTCTGAACAAGCCTAATCTTTTCCTTCCTCATTGGCCTATTCCTCAGACAAGCACTGTTATGAGTTTTTAATTGTCTTAAATGAGCTTTTCTTAATCTGCATGGGATTATTATTTTTTTTTTTAAGGAAAAAAAAATGCAATCCTATATGTTTTTTATCCCCTTCCCACAGTACAGGTGCTCCCACCAGTTGTGAAGCTTCCTCCCTTACATTTTATGTTAAAATTTCCCAAAGCTTTTGTGTGAACATACTAAAAAATAAAACTAAAGCAAAAGAAATCAAGTCTTGAGTAGACTATCATGTTCAACACATTGCTTCTCTATTAGCCTGTAGTGGCTTTGGATCCTGTAATTCTCGAGACTAAACTTTTAACAGATATTAGAGTGATGACATTCTGGAAGTACTTTAGGTATAAAGCTTTAGAGATGCAACAGATGTAAACATCTTTAATACCCTCAGATAACATTATTTTTTCCAACAACATTTCCCAATAATAGAAAATGACTTCTCGAACAGCTCTTCAGATATTAAATTGTTCACTAAGGTTTGTTTTGAATTGCTTGCACTGTCTTGAAAACAAAACTTCAAAAATATTTGAAAAACTTAATGATCATGAAGGCAATTAGATAAGCACAAAATTACGTAATTTGAGGGCAAGAGGGAAGGGTTTTAAACAAAAAGAGGGAGATCTAGAGGTTAGGAGGAAATTCTTCACTCAGAGGGTGGTGAGGCACTGGAACAGGTTGCCCAGAGAGGTTGTGGATGCCCCATCCCTGGAGGTGTTCAAGGCCAGGCTGGATGGGACCTTGGCCAACCTGATCTAGTGGGCCAACCTGATCTGCCTACGGCAGGGGGTTAGATGGAGTTGGAGGGGGTTGGAGTTAGATGATCTTTAAGGTCCCTTCCAACCCAAGCCATTCTATGATTATATGACCCTAAGTGTCTTTTGACGATGGCAATTTAATTTTAGATGCTGTTAGAACGTCTCGGTGCTTACAAGTTCACCATGAAGTCAGTTTGTCTTACTTACATCAACTTTATTTCAGTTTTGGATTTAGAGATTTTCTTTGTAAGTAAAATGATGTTCCACAAAAGTCATCTTCAACTATCTACAGATTTTGCTGCATATGTTCCTTTCCCAGAGACTATGGTCCACCAAAGGAGCACTGAAACTTAGGTTGCAGTCACTTGAAAGAACTGTAGAAAATTTGACAGATACTAAGATGTTGCCCATGTACATGTATATACATGTAGATATTTTATATTGAGAATTATGACATTAGCTGGCTGTTTAAAGTGTGAATTGTTTAGGTACTTGTGTTCTGCTTTTCTGGAAAAAAAAGAAAAGGAAAAAAGGAAGAGGAAGGGGAAGGGGAAGGGGAAGGGGAAGGGGAAGGGGAAGGGGAAGGGGAAGGGGAAGGGGAAGGGGAAGGGGAAGGGGAAGGGGAAGGGGAAGGGGAAGGGGAAGGGGAAGGGGAAGGGGAAGGGGAAGGGGAAGGGGAAGGGGAAGGGGAAGGGGAACGAACGTTGGGAATTTAACAGTTTATTGTTGCACAGCAATGAAGCATTAAACGTGAAAATGAATCTGAACAGTGCTTGTTGACTTTAAGATTATGATGAAGTCTGAAAATCTGGACTTTTACTTGCGACATTATGCAGATTACTACAATAATTTTAAGGCTTACCTAAATTAGTCTGTAAGAGAGATACAGGGTTATTTCATATCACTTACACTCTTTTCGCATTTCATTCACTAAGGATATGGTTTTTATAACTTTTAGGAAAATGGACTTTTTAAATTGCTACATAGGAAGAACACAACAACAAAGCTAGGAAAATATCTGATAAATTTATAATAGAAAATGTTTATTGCTAGAAATAAAGAAAAATGACATCTTTATGCAGCTCACCTAATGCTAAGGCCTTAACTGAATATCTAAGTTAAAAGTCTAGTCCATCTTGCTTCTGAACTATTTAAATAGATGGGCATTTCTAGAAGTGCAAGGAAAGGAAATCCAGCACCCAACATTAAAAGCCCTGAAAAAAAATCTGACTACCCTTGCTAAGAGTATCTTCCCTGGCCTAGAGTAGAGTGAACTGTCTCATTTTGAAAATATTTATGCTTCAACACATCCAAGGCATAATTCATGTTAAGAAAGGATTCAAATTCTATTAAAAATATTCTTTCTAAGAGCTTGTATCTGCTATCCCACATAAACCTTTTCAGAAGCATTCTGCATTTAAGCAACCCTTTGCTATTAATTTTTATGCTGGTTAATATAGGAAAATTATTGTTGTTGATTGCTTGAAAAAAAAAATCTTTTATTTTAGAGACTATTAATAAGTTAATAAGCTTCCTCTTGGCACATATTGACCAAAGCAGGAAGTGCAGAATTCTGCATTTACTTATTTTTAATTTCATTTGTAAATACAATCAAACCTGACAACACCATTATCTATGTAGGGAGTGGAGGACAAATACAACTTAGTCCTGCTTTGAGATGACCTTGTTTATTCAATTAAGAGATTTCACTGTAACTGAACAAGAAAAAAAAAAAAAAAAAAAAAAAAGCCCTAGTACCTTTATGTTTAATATTATTGGCAAAACTACATTTAGATGCATGCGTGCATTTAAAGGAGCATTGCCAGCGAGTTAAGGGAGGTGATCCTCCCCCTCTACTCTTCCCTGGTCAGGCCTCATCTGGAGTACTGTGTCCAGTTCTGGGCTTCCCAGTACAAAAAGCAAGACAGGCATCTCCCGAAAAAGAGTTCAGCAGAGGGCCACAAAGATGATATAGGGCCTGGAGCATCTTCCCTATGAGGAAAGGCTGAGAGACCTGGGTCTGCTCAGCCTCGAAAAAAGAAGACAGAGAGGATCTTAATGTTCATAAATGCCTGAAGTGTGGGAGACAAAGGGATATGACCAATCTCTTTTCAATGGTCTGTGGGGACAGGCCAAAGGGCAATGGCCATAAAATGGAGCACAGGATGTTCCGCACCAATATGCAAAAGAAGTAAAGGATCTTCACAGTGAGGTTGGCAGAGCATTGAACAGGCTGTCCAGGGAGGTTGTTGAGTCTCCTTCTCTGGAGGTATTCAAGATGCACCTGTATGCCTACCTGGGCAACCTGCTCTAGGGAACTTGCTTTGGCAGGGGGCTTGGACCCAATGATCTCTGGACGTCCCTTCCAGACCCTACAGATCTGTGATTCTTTATTGCTATAGCACTTGGCAGATTTTAAAATTCCATAGAATGATTTTTTAACAGCTTTTGTGTTTGCTGTTATTATGGTCAGTGTTCTTCAATTCTGCATATTTACTGTGAAGGGAACAGTATTAGGGTTGGAGACTATTCTTCATCATGTTAGTCATACAGATATGTGAAAAATACTATCACTATTGGCCTTCTTCAGAGATGTTAAGTTTCAGTCCTTTTAGTCAAGAAAATTTGATAAAATGCATCTGTGTAATGATGTTTTTGTACCATAGACACTTGGAATGCTGAGTAACAAATAGAAATCCCTACAGCTGATAAGATTAAAGGAAGTTATTTCCAGTTTACTAATGATGTATCAACAATTCCAGAATCTCACCATCTAGAACATTCAATAAGTTCTAACAAAGTAATCAAATCTATTACCACCCCTTATTTAAGCATCTAGTATGCATGAAAGATAAGGGAGATATTCTTACTCTGAAAGCAGTTAAAGTTAAATCATAAGCACACTAGGTCCAAAATACTACAAGAAACAATGATTGTTCTGTAACCTAATGCATTTTTTTGCAGGATTTATTTTCTCTCTACTTTTAGTAGAATATTAATGCTTCTACACTACCCATCATTATAGGTAGTCTCTCCTCTCACTCCACTTCATGTGGAACAGGACTACTGAGCAAATAAACTGTACTACTCCAAGTATAAAATGAACTGGAGTAAGCAGCTAATATACAGTGGAAAACAACTATTTTATTCTGTTGTATTTTATATTCTAAGTAGTGAAATAATATATACTGTTTTGAAATATCAATCAAATCTTTTCCCTAGATTGGGGATGAGGAAGAGAGGTAAGCATTTTTGTCTTCATTGTGCTTAGAAAGAACTTGCATTCCAAATAAATCTAAAATGTAATGCAGCAGGCAATCTGTATTCAGTTATGTGGGTTCCTTTAAGGACTCTATGGAAAGTGGGAGGGCCATGGAGGGGACTAGTTGTGTTGTGTTTTTGTTTGTTTGTTTGTTTGTTTGTTTTATTTGAAACCAGCTGCAATGTGCTATAACTCAAGGAAAGAATAACTATCTATCAAAACTGACCTCTCTCAGACCACTGAATTCCTTGGTCTCATCAGTACAGCTTTCAAACAAATAGTAGATATTTTTTTAGAAGGAAAGATTGTGATTTAAGTAGTTCTCTGTTAAGAAGCTTGCAAGATTAACTGTCTGATAGCCAGGAACCCTTCTGTTGATTAGTGACAGTTGGAGGAAAATATATCTTTGAACTTACACTGCAAGAAGAGTGCTTTACTGAAGACATATCTGAACAGGAAATGTCATGTCTGTCTTTTTACTACATTCCTGGTTTTAGTGAATGACTTTAAGCAATCTTCTCAAATGTAATATCAATGTGAGGTGAGACTTCTGGATCTTATAGGCATTTCTTGTTCCAAGAAGAAGCTTTCAACAACTACTTTTATCTTAGTATTTATACAGGAGTCCTATCTGAAGGAATGAAGTGATATTCTCTCTGCTCATTCACTTTAGATAGAAACCAGTGCATACTAGAAATAGGGTGAGTGATTCTGTAGGTGGTCCTTCCATCTTACTGCTACTATGTTCATAAAGTAATTTCACAGCTATTGAGCTACAGTATTGCTGGAGATACAGAACTTCATTGCTTTTGGACTTGACACAGAACAGACATTTTGCCCTTTTACTTCTTCCTCCCCTTTTCTATTCCCCTTCTCTTGTTCTCTTCTTTTCTGGAATCTTTTTTTTTTTTTTTTTTTTTTTTTTTTATCTGATAAAACTGAAAATCTGTGTCACTTTGAAGACAGGTTTGATTTCAGTTTGCCCTAAACAGGTTCAGGAACATTATCAAGTCAAATTTCAGAATCCTGCCAAAAAAAAAGAAAAAAGAGGAAGCAAATCTTACCTGAAATCTTAGCATTTTATCTTCTTAATACATTGCATAGAAATAAAGGTCTTTATAATCGTTCAAACTCTGACAATATTGTTTATAATCTTTTAGTGGGTAAGACCAAATCCTGCAGGCAGGAGGTGAGAACTGGATTCAAAAGTAGTATCCAATTCCTACTGTTTCCTAGTTAAAAATAAATAAATAAATAAATAAAAATAAGACTAATTGAGTGTTTCTTCCGAAGTGTAAAAACATACTTAAAATAGTTTACTTTTTCTGTTACTACACTTTATTTCTCATAAAGGATGTAACATCAGCATAAAAGCCTCTTGTAGGAACAGTTTCCATAAATAGTACAAAGGTTCTTGGATAGTTTATGTTTGGACTGAGTAGGCTGCAGATATCCACTGAAGTAGATCCTGGGAAAAGACCATAAGTAAAATAAATGAACGCAGCAATAATGTGTCTGTGTCCTCCCTCCCCCCCCCCCCCCAAAAAAAAAAAAAATAAAAGGAATCCTTTAATGTCTCTATTTCCCTAATTTTTACTGTCACATGGGAGTAGATTGCTTATGTTTCTATGTTGTTGTTTAAGTGTCTCCCTAGTTTACCATTATCTGAATACCTTTGTTTAAGAAAGCCAAATTCAATGCCTTATACCTGCTTTTTGCCAGAACTTGATGAGAAGCAACATTTTTTTTTGTTGTTGTTGTTAACAGTAATTATTTCTGTAACATGTCTTCAGGTTTGAATATAAGCAGCAGTTTGCATTTTCTAGCAGTTCCAAAGGCAGTTTGTCAATATGTAATCTACCAACAATGATGCATTTAGTTTCAGGGAGAGGTGTTTAAAAAAAAAAAAATAATAATAATAATAAAAAAAAAAAAAAACAGTTTTCTAAACTCTAGCAAGTATGTAAAGCCATCCCGTGCTACCAGAGCATTGTTTACACTTTATGCTATTAAAGTGAAGTTGCCAGAATAAGTACTGCACTTAAGTGAATGAAGTCTAAAAGTTAACAACAGCAGTTAGGAACAGGTTTCCTGAAGGTCTGTATAGGCAACAGTAATTGGTGTGTGCTAGAACTATACATTGTAATTAACATAACTCACAGATTTACCCTTTCATGCACCTCAGGTGTTGTGGCGAAAGTACATGTGTGTTGCTGCAATACAGACAGGTTCTGACAGTTAGTTTTCTACTTCCTTTTCCTGATGATGGATTCCCTCACTTATAAGACCTTGTATTTATACAGAATCTTTCACCTAAGATCTTATAGCTGAAATATTTGAACCCAGCAAACCTAAATCATTGGATGATGTAATAAGTAGAACTGGAAGAGGATGATATTCAAAACCCTTAACAGTACAATTTGTCTATATTGAACAATAAAGACAGCAGAAATTAAAGTTCAGCAGAATAAATTCTCACTTCTAAAACATTTGATGTCATGACTGTTAAAAGAGCTTCAAGATCAGTGCTAAGTCACAGAAATATAAAAAACTGTTTCCATAGAACACCTTGGGTGGGAAGGACTTAAAGACAATCTAGTTTCAACCTAGATCTGATGGGATACCACCCACTAGATGAAGTTACTCAGGGTCCCATCCAAACTAGTCTGAAATACCTCCAGGGATGTGTCATTCACTTCTCTGGCTAACATCTTGCCACCCTCAAAGTACAGAATTTCTTCCTAACAGCCAATATAAATCTCCCCTCTTTTAGCTGCAATAATGCCTCTCTGGAACCTTCTCTTTTCCAGGCTGAACATCCCCAGCTCTCTCAGCTTTTCTTTGTCGGAGAGGTGCTCCAAAACCTCTTTTTCTGTTCCTCCTCTGTACTCACTCTAACAGTTCTATATCCTTCTTTTGCTGGAGCTCTAGACCTGTATTCAGCACTCCAAAGGGGCCCTCACAAAAGCAGAGCAGAGGAGGACAACTACCTCCCTTAACCTGCTGGCTTCAGTTCTATTGGTGCAATCCAGGATACAACTGGCCTTCTGGGCTGCAAGCACGCACTTCTGTCAAGCTTTTCATCCACCAGAACCCCCCAGTCCTCCTCCACAGGGCTACTGTCAATGAGATCATCTCACAGTCTGTAATGATGTCTTGGATTGCCCTGATCTAGGTGCAGCATCTTGCACCTCTTGAACCTCATTAGGTTCACATGGGTCCACTTCTGTAGCTTGTCTGGGTCCCTTGGGTGGCATCTCTTCCTTCATTTGTATCAATTACACCACTCAGCTCAGTGTTATCTGCAAACTTGCTGAGGGTGCACTTGATCCCACTATCTATATCATTGATAGATATATTAAACAAAAAACACCAGTCCCAAGACAGACCCCGAGGGATACCACTCATCACCAGCCTCCACCTGGACATAAAGCCATTGACCACTACTCTGTGTTCAGCCTTCAGGCCAACTCCTTATCCACTGAATAGTCTACCATTCAAATCCATCTCACTCTAATTTGGATATTAGGATGTCATGTTTGGCTATGCCAAAGGTATTGCACAAGCCCAGGTAGATGACATCAGTGAGCCTTCCCTTGTCAACTGATGCAGTCAATCCATCACAGAAGGCCACCAGATTGGCCAGGCATG
The DNA here is from genome assembly GCF_964211825.1 of Aythya ferina. Taxonomy (NCBI): domain Eukaryota; kingdom Metazoa; phylum Chordata; class Aves; order Anseriformes; family Anatidae; genus Aythya; species Aythya ferina. The sequence continues at coordinate 73,334,340 of NC_140297.1, read as the reverse complement.
CTTTGCCCTTGGTGAAGCCATGCTGGCTGTCCTGGATCACCTCCTGCATGTGTCTTAACATTGCTTCCAGTAGGATCTGTTCCAGGCACAAAGGTAAGGTCACTGGTTTGTAGCTCCCAGGTCCTCCTTCCCACCCTTTTAAAAAATAGGAGTGATATTTCCTGTTTTCCAGTTACCAGGGGCTCAACCTGACTGTCATGAGTTCTCAAATATGATGGCGAGTGGCTTGACAACTCCACCATCCAGTTCCCTCAGGCGCCTGGTATGCATGTCATCATATCCCATAGACTTGTACTTGTTAAATTTGATTTCATCAGATGGCCTTGCACCTGCTCTTTGCTTACAGCAGGAGGCATTCTGTGTGTTACTTACTGTCAGAGTGATCACTCTCCCTTGGGTTTAGCTAGGTTTCTTGCTCATCTAATCTTCCCCAAAGGAAACAATTTAACAGTCACACATGAAAATGCATGTATGATACTTGCAATAGCTCTGTCTTATTTCTAATCCCTCCACTACTGCATTAGGTGACAAGTAACACCCCAGTGAAGTGTATTTTCTTTAGGTTTTGCCATTTTGTTACTAGTTATGACATAGCAAGCAGGAAGCAAAGGCTCTGCAGGTGATGATTTAGCTCTTGTAGAAACTTATGGTGGCCACATAACACAATAGACACTTCACAAATAACGATGGCTTTAAGAACACTTAACTATTCATCCACCCTAAAGCAGCAAAAATATATATCGTGACCATCTTCATAATTTAAAGACTACATGATTTAATGGCTTTTCCCAGAGTTTCCCATACAATGGAAATTGCAACAAGCCATCTGATCTAGCCAGATTAACAGCTACATAGCTGAGCCACTTTTGAACCCATCATAGGCATCAACATATCTATACCACTTTCCTTTAAGGGAAGGTATCATTTTGCTTTAAGTAATGTTGACAAAACAGATTCATGCCATTTACAGACACTTTACAATATATTTCCCCAGAGTAGCTATTATGTAGTGGCCACAGTTACAGATAAAGTATGTCAACATGAATCCCTACAACTATTCAATACTAAAGGACTATATTTAATCAGATTTGATTACTTGCAAAAATAGTATTCAACTGTTAACTGCCAGTGCAAATACTTCACACTTAGAACTTCACTGAAGGTAATGTATTGTATCAGACCTGGAAAAGGTCCAACTTAAGTCAAAACTTTGAGAGTCCCTGATCAAATTCAAGTTTCTTAGAACTAATCATCCAGCACTTCATGAATAGAACAATAACTTTAGATTAAATAACTATTTTTTTTCAAAGTCAGATGAGAGTAGAATAAAAAAAGAACAATTATGTTGAAGTTGTTAATCTTAAGACTGTCCAATAATTTTATATTTTAAGACAGTTAAGCAGTTTTCAATGTTTGTTTCAAACTGAATAGGTTATACCATGGTTTGCTGGCAAGTAATGGACTGTTTGGAAATGCATAGGATGAATTTACTTAACTGAATCTCCCTTTTGAGTTAACATTCAATTTCTGAAATGGAAACTGTACTTTTCTTGAAGATTGTTATACTCAAGATCTTTTTTTTTTTTTTTTTTTAATATATATACAGAACAAAAAGGTTCAGAAGAACCATGCTTTACCAAAGACTGGAAAGGAAAGAATACAGTGCATCATGTCTTAAAAGAGAAGAAAAACACCTGGATGACATTTGCTAAGACACTTCCTGATTTAATTTAAACTTTATACCTCAGGGGGTAGTAGCACAACCAGCCACTGTCATTTTGTTTGGCTGGCTGATCCTGGTATCTTTCAGAAAAGAGAGAAAATTCCTTCAAGAAAATATTTAAGAACCTTCAGTCAAACTCATATTTATTTATTTTTTTAAATCAAGAATATTAAATTTTTCATTTTTGTCTAGCAATCAAAAATAGTTCAAAGAGGTATTTTTAAGTGAGGTATTGTCCTGGTTTGAATTAGGACAGAGGAATACCCCTTTGGCTAGTTTGGGTCACCTGTTTGGGTCTGTTCCCTCCCAGCTCCTGATGCACCCCCAGCCTGCCCGTTGGCAGGACAGAGCAAGAAGCTGTGTCCTTGGCTTGGCGTAAGCACTGCTCTGCAACAATTAAAACATCAGGGTGTTACCAGCACTCTTCTCATCCTAAGCCAAAACATAGAATTCTGCCAGCTACTAGGAAGAAAATTAACTGTCTTAACTGAAACCAGGACAGGTATATTACAGGGAAGGAAATGCTTCCTGATCAACTTTACCTGTTTGTTTTACACAAAGGCACACTCATACATACTTCCCTTGTCTTCCTTCCCAAAGTCAAGGAGGTCAGTTCTACAAAAATAAGCCTACTTTCTATTATATCTGACATGCTAAAGCCTATTCCAGAAACAGCTACAGTTGCTGTCATAGATAATTCAGTGTGTATTTGAAACTCAGATGTTACTCCCCAGAGTGACTTTGAGACATTGACCATACCATCATATGAACTTAAGCATTAACTTTGGAAATGAAAAGTATGTCTTCTTTCTCCAGTTATCTCCACAGTATGCATTTGCAGTAAGTGTCAGAAAATGCCCAGTTTATATGCCCAGAAAAAAAAAAAAAAAAAAAAAAAAAAAAAAAAAAAAAAAAGCCTCAGTCCACACTAAACATGCATTTATATACTAGAAAGCAGAGGGGAAAAATGAAAAGAAAAAAAAAAAAACCACTAACCTACATAGATTTTTTTTCCTAGAATCTAAGTAAATCTTGCCTAGACAATTTTAACTCAAGAATTAGATTCTAAACTACAATTATCATCAATTAATTTGCTGAAGTGTCCTACAATATTTGCCCAGGAAACTAATGAGATTCCATATTATTAATCTGTAACCATAGGATTAAAGAACTCACTGATTCTGTGGAATAATTTTAGAATTTAATAGAGTCTTTAAAGTTATCCTTAATTATTTCTCAAATGTTACTAGAAGATCAGTGTTTCCCATGTATCTCCCAGTGAGATACATGGGAAACAGCTTTCCTTGTAATTGTTTTGGCTTAAGTAAATAATTAGATTAAGGAAAAAAACTTTATGCCTCTTAGATTTTCTTCTGCATAAGTCTTATGTCTTATGTTTATGTTAGGTATTTGTTTTCTCTCTCCACGGTATTTCTAATTCTTATAAATAAGTTTAAGATCTGAGTATCACAAGGGTACCAGAACATTGTGTGCTGCTTCAAACTTAAGCTTCGTGTTAGAGGTTTTCCACCCATAATGCTGGGACATCTCTTCTCTTTAAGTTCTTTTCCTGAAGAATTTCAGACCAGTGGTTTTAAAAGGAGTGACCAGAAGAAAGGAACAACCATTACAGTACTTACATAGTATCTTCCAGAAAATGGTGAAATAATTAGAAGGATAAGTTATTTACTAACACATTATCTACCCCTCTCCTGCATAAATTAACAAACCCTAACACCTGAAAGCCTGTCTTATGCTCCAAGTAGTGTGAGCAAGACAAGCCTAGAAAAAAAAAAAAATATCAGGACTAAGGTAAACTCAACTTGTTCCTCTTGAGGGAACTGAACTGCAATTCCCCCTCAAAAACAGCATTCAGTCCTTGTTGACTGAAGATGTTCTGTTGCTGAGGATTTTGCTGTCCTTTTCCAGGCCAGACTGCAGATGCAGTCCTAGCACTTGATGTTAAATTTGCATACTCAAAGCATGATATAAGCCTCACAATAATAACAGGAGGAAGACTAATTAAAGGAAAAAGGTATTTTATTAAGGACATCATTAATAAGATGACCTTGCTATCATTTGTATTCTGTCAGTTTGTAACAGTAGAACATTGAAGACAAACTTCTGTTGTTTTTTTGTGTTTTTGTTTTTTTTTTTTGAGAAAGACCTTTAGCATTCCAAATTTGTCAGCCTTGGTAGAGGAGAGCAGGATCATTTAACAGCTCACTAATCCCAAACTTCTTAACCACTTTTAGGACTTCTCTAAGACACTTGTACTACTGAAGGGTCCTATTTCAGGTCTGCTCAATACTAAGAACTCAAAGAACTAAAGCTCTACTTTAAGAAAATAGGGAGACAGAAGATTCACTTAGAAGTACAGGACAGCAGTTTTGTGAAGACTGAGTCCTGTTCAACAATATCTACTGGGAAAGAGTTTGTCAGGAAGTCAGATCCAATACACTTGGAATGGAAATTATACTGCTATTTTCCCTCCCATACATACAGATTTTGAAATGAAAGCATGCTTGAAGAAAGCAAGTGATTCTAGTTTTCCCATGAACTTCACTGGAATTAATTTTCCATGGAAACAAACAAATCTCAAATTTGCACTTGTTTTCTTTTTTATAAGCACCCATTCACAATAGCTATCCTAGACCTGAGGGAACATCTCTTAACAGTGAGTTCTCTTAATAGAACGTCTCTTATTGTGAATCTTTAAGATTCAAATGCAAAATATATATACTGCTATGTCAAGAAACATCACTTACATGTTGTCTTTTCAATCATAATGTAGCTTGAGAGTCTTGCAGCTCTCAATTATAATGTATCTATAAAGCAATAATATAAAGGTATATTTATATATATATAATAATATACCTTGCAGCTCAGCCATTGGGCACCCAAGAAAGCCAGAGTTCATGTGAAGTTCATGCTTTCTAAGCCCTCAGAAGTCTCAAGCTACAAAAATAAAGCAAAACTCAGGTATGAGCATGGCCTTACTAAATAACCACAAAATATTATCAACCTACCCCTCTCATTTTCATGAAATTTGTTTCATTTTCACCCTTCCAGTTGCTATGGTTTCTTCAGCTCTGGGTTCTTTAGAGGAGAAGATCTATTATTATAGATAGATTAGATAAAGATATAGATATAGATATAGATAGATATAGATATAGATAGATATAGATATAGATATAGATATAGATGATATAGATATAGATAGCTTGCATGCTCCACTGTCTTCAGTAAGCATTCAAACAATAAATATTATCACTACTTTTTGTCTGCTTGACCAACTACAGCATACACTTTTCTGACTACCTAGGTCTGGCAAGTGCTTCCTAATCATTAGATGTAGTTGAGCAGCCCAAATAACAACATCACATGCCAGTGATGTATTCCTACCAAACAAACTTATCTTAAGTAGTAGTAGACATTTTGTGTTTTTCAAATACTTTTCCTAGTTTGATTACTCTATCATGTGACATTAGGAACAACTGTCATGTGAAAGTTCATATAACAACATTGTTTCCAGAAATGCTTTCAGTCGTAAAAATAGCCAATATATTTAACTAAGGGTTTCATTTTTTAACAAAGCAGATGGATATATCTGAACTTACTGCAGGCTGCTCTGGGGTAGGGAAGAGAGCACGTGCTAAAAACCAAGGCAGGTTCTTCACAGGAGTAGTATTTACCCTTTTATTCTAGAGATTACCTAAAACTAAGTGCTTGAAGTTACCAACATAACTTTAAACTAAAGTACCACTATTGCTGTAATATATATATTACAGTTATATTATATATATAATATATGTAGTATAATTATATACTAATTATTATGCTATATAATAAAATACTAACTATAAAAATAGCTAATATTTATAACTAAATATTATATTCATAATATAATTTATACATATATATAAATATTATATTTATACCTAAATAACTAACTATATAATATATAGTTATAATATATATAGTATATAATGTAACTGTAAGCACCAGTTATGCTACTTAAATTAAGACTAGAATTAAAACAGAAAGCCTGGTTTTAATTTAGCTCTTACATACTTTTGCCATCATGCATTTTTGATGCCGTATTCTAATCTCCTTTTTTGGTTCTAAACAAATAAAGTAACATCTTAGCCAAGAGAACAGTTGGAAGCCTATTGATATCAAAAGTTTGAAAGGAATGACATGGGTATTCTGAGGAAATGTAGAGTTTAAGAAATTTAAGAAAGTATTTAAATCTGATGAAAATAATTGATTCCTTGCATTAAAGTTAAAGAAGAATAATTTGCATAATAGCCAGGACATACACAGTAAATATTCATTTTCAGAAAAAAAAATGTATAATTTTCTGAGAGAATCACAGTTCATCTAATTAGTTATTAACTACCTGGATAGACAACATTGTGCTATAATTACCCCTACCTAAATTCATTCTATCTGCCAATATCAAAATGGAATGTACTTGACTGACCAGCAGCCATTATAAAAAATTATGCAATTGCTTAAAATGTTGAGTGAGCCAGAAACCAATTAACTAAAGGCATTTACTCTCCTAGAAGTTACATTTTCCATATTACCAAATTCATCATACAAAGACCCTAATAATTTTAAAAATAATTTATAGATATTTCTTTGGAAAGTTGAAAGTGTAACTGTATGAAAAGGATCAAGTAGAATTTAAAAAAAAAAAAAAACTATCTTGATACACTTTTCAGAGTCAAGATAGAGAAAAGCATTTCTGAAGTTTCTGACTACAACTAGACATAGAAATAAATGCTTGTAGGTGTTCTTATGTAACCAAGATACAGAGCTGAACATATCCTGCTATGAAGTGTCTTTGAATTATTACATTTACTGTCCAAATATGTAAGATTCTGCCTACAAGTTGTCTAAGACACTACTAAAGAAGCCACATCCAGAGCACCTGAACTATAATTACTACAAGAACTGCAGAAGAACTTCAGAAGGCAGAGGGTCCTCTAACATATGACAATACAATTCAGGCACTTTTAATCAGCAGAATGATGACCAAAGGCACAAATTCCTCTTGAAACGGCAACATGTCAGGGCTTTGCAGAGGAAAAGTCTGAATGCTTTTTCTTAAAAAACAAAACAAAACAAAACACTCCAGAAAGCTGAGAAATCTATACTAGTTGTCACCTTCAGTATTATATCTGGTGCAAGATTGCTGAGCTCTTGTAGCAAGAGATACTAGCAGGGTTGTATAATGGTCTCCTTTAGGCAGTGGAGAGAGATCAGATTTTATTTTATTTTATTTTATTTTGATTCTAGCAGCTTCTCTCAATTTTCACTAGGAGACATGCCTGCATTCAGGTTAATTCAGGTGTGTTGCTAGCAGCAAGTTTCTCCTGTTGACCAATGTAATTATCATCCCACATTTGAATTGCAGCTTGAGACATCCACTCTCCTCTCAAGGAGGCAATTTGCTGCAGTGAGAAGAAAATAATTTATGCTGGTTCCCTGACTGCTAGATGCTGGACTAAATCATTGACAAAAGAGGAATTTAAAATCCAAAGGTTCATTAGTCTCTAAGTGGTTGAGCATCTAATCAGGAAATGAAAATATATTTCAATTCAGGCTTGTAGAATACATACATTCCCCCCTTCCCTCCCACCATCCCCCACCCCCAAAAAAAACAAAAAAAAAAAAAACAAAAAAAAAAAACAAAAAAAAAAAGAAAACGACTTTTTACAACAGATACGGCATTGATCATTGAAAATGGCCAACAAAAAGTAAGGAACAAGGGAACAAGTTCAATGCTTTGGTTGGTAGAAGTATTGACTTTTGTTTTAGAAATACTAATATTTAATATGCCTAAGGATATTTTTTTAAAAAAGCATTTATACAACAGCTGCTTTGCCTTAACACAAGACTGCAAAGTCGTAATCATTCTCACTGTTTTCACATTTGTCAAATTCCACAGTTACAATATAATTGTATGCAGAGAGACTTGGAAAACACAGCTAGTTACCTTCTTACAAAAATGAAGAAAGATTAGTCATTAAAAATTTATAGCACTATATTCTATATCTTGACCTACGTGAAATAAGAACTTTTTTTTTTTTAATATTTACTTTCCCCTCTGGACAGTACTGCACTATAACTTGTGCTACCACAAGTTAGTTTGACTTTGTGTTTGTGATATTTAGGCTGTACATGTGATTTATATTCCAGACACTTGAATAAGAATAAACCAGTAAGTCAGACTCATCTTTTGTTATAGAACATATACATTTGTCAATTGCAAAATTAGCTTCAACTGAGTAATAAATACTACTTGGATTATAAATAGCACCTGAATCAACTACTGAGTACATCAGTCAAAGTAAAAGAGTTTCTCAAAAAAAAATCCTGTAGATTTTTTTCTTTCAGACTAATTACTCATTAAAAAAGTTACTATTCATGCTGTTAAAAAAAAAAAAAAATCAAGCAAGTGTTAATAGATAATACAGGCATGTAAAGAAAATATAAGCCTAGCTACAAATTAGCTAAAATTCTAAACTGTGTATGCTGGCCTGGTTGTCTTTGTACATTGACCATGCAAGTACACACATCTGAAGTTACCACTGCTGACCACAGTCCTCTTTGTCTGTGAGTAAAATTAGAGAAGTAAGGAACATTTCCTTAACTTTAAGTGACAAGTGCTGGTAGTGAAAGTCACTGGGATAGCTTGGATACTACACTTATTGGATACTACCAATATCCTGATTTTAAGTTGTAGGCATTCTAAAATCCAAAGCTCTATCAAGCATACTTCCTTTCCAGCCCACTCACACCAATTTGTTGAAATAAATCACACAAACAATTTGTATGCGGCTCTTGCCTCTATAAATTATTCAGTTGTTACCAGTAAACAATCACCATTGAACTCCATCATCAACAGAATATTTTTCTGATCCTTACTATCACCTCCAGAAGCAAATAATGAGGTAAACTACATGGCCCATGTTGTTATTACTGACATTTAAGTCCCAAACATGATAATTGCATCTCATAACACCCTGGAAAAGTATGCAGCAATTCCTACAATAATGTGAAGTAATAATGCGTCACTTTTGAGATGATGGTTTCTGTTCAGAATATTTCTACAGCATTAAACAAAATTAGACATTTAAAAACATCTGGACTTTATAGTGTCAGTTTTCCCATTTGTGTAACAAGACCACACTGTTGAGAGCTATTTTATGCTAGGAAAGTAGGAGAAGCCTCCATTGCAGAAACACCATCACTATTGCACAAGAAGGCAAGAAGCAGCTGGGGCCTTGATTTTTATACCCTAAAGTGGACCAGGTACTGAACTCAAGCCTACTTTCCTAGCAGAGTACTACAGCTCCATGCTGTACTATAACACAAAGGAACTGAAATGAGGCAGCCTCCCTCACTGAATTTATTTTCTAGGGAAACTTCTTCCATAGAAGGAGGAACCTACTACAGGTGACAATTTGTAGTCAAGTTGTCTGGATGGGTGGTCTCAGGAACATCTTACGTATTAGTTCTAATGAGGAGGGGGAAAATTTGCATTTATTGGGGAAGAACTACAGCACAAACTAAGCTCATGAATACAGATACAAACTTCAAAGGAGTTTGATAAAGTATACTTAAAAATCTTACTCCATAACTTATGTAAGCACTAACATCTCATGTCTGAAGACTGCAAGTTTTTCAGAAAGATTTCTTAGGAAACTCATACTGCCTCTTAGTAGGTGTTGCCTCTTACTAGGTGTAAATTGAGAAGCAAGAACTGCTGCCTAAGTACTTCTATTGGTGAAAGCATCACATGCAAATCCCTGAAAGTTTTTACCACAGAAAGCCCTGCTACAAAACTTTGTCCACTGACACAGCTGCCTATCATGCCATATCACCGTTTCTTTGCTGGTGGCTGCATATATCATTTCAAGACATACAGCTGTGTGGTTCAATTCAAAGAACAGAAAGGAAGGCTATCCTTTGTAGCTTTCACAGCAAGTTTGATATGTCAATACAGATGAACATGTGGTGGAAGACTTATAAAATCACAAACAGAATGGGCCTTCAATGCATCAGACTTGATAATCTCAATTATTTTGAAATTCAGCAGTATTACCACATGAAGGTGGAAAATGTCATAAAATAAAGATACTGAACACATGCCAAACTTTCTAAATAATCCTTAAAGATTCACATTAAGAATAAACATATGTATACAAAAAGCACGTAAAATAATGACTAAAAAAAAATCCTTGATGTCTCATACTATCAAATACCTGCAAAAGAGAAATCTGCAATATACACATGCTGACATATAAATATACACATGCTGACATTGAAAATGGAAGACAGGCACAGAGTAAGATCCATGTTTCATGACTTTTCTTTGTATATCAGAAGTTTGTGGGTTTTTGTTTGTTTTCATATATATTTATATATATATATAAATAAAAGTCTACAGTATTCAAGTTTAAGGAAGAAATGATATTAGAAAACATAAGTAAACTAGCTGGACTATTATGAGATCTATCCATCAATCTACTGCAATTTCTAATAGCTAAACAAAATTACATATCAGAAATGGTTTGTTCACCCACAGGGTGGTCAAGAAGGCTTTGTAGAGAGAACTGAAACTACACGAGGTACTGAGAGCCACTGCCTTCTTTTTGCTAGAGGGAGCTCAACTTTAGAAGCCTACACTGCAGATCACTAAAATCTCTTCAGTGTAATTGGCCCAGCCTAACCCTCTGGGCCATTCCCTGGATTAACACTTGATATGCTTTCATAGCTGTAGCTTCACAACTCAGATGACTTTTTGTCTCTTCCCATGGGGGCAAAGCTAGTGAACTCACACTGGTTGTCACACTTTCCATTCCTTAGACCATCTGGCCCTGCATCTGCTGCTACCTACATAACAGCCAAACAGACCCTGCTCAGGCTTCTTTTTCCCCACCTAGCTCCCATTACAGCCAACAGAAAAACTGTAATTACTTCTTAGACCAAAGACAAAAGTTACCTTGAAGGACAGGAACACTTAATAAAAGTTACTGCATCTCCCTACAGACTTTTTTTTACTTAGAAAACAAACCTATTGAAGAACCGTAGAGGTTCCAAGTCTCTGCAGAACCTCTTCCAACAGTGTAACAACTTCCAGACACATACTGGCAATCTGTATTTACATAATGCATAAAAGGAAGAGCCAAAACAGAATACTGACAGCAGTATAAATGTATAGTATTTCTCTTCAAGGAGGTACTGTCCTCTGTATACAGTACACTACATTAAAATCACAGACTGAGGCACTGTTCTTTTTCTAAGTCCAAGGGGACTAGAAAAGGGGATTTTTTTCCAAGGGGAATTACCTCAGAAGATTATAAATAGTCCTTACACGATACCAACCTTTCTAGAAAAAGCTTGACTCCTTTGTTAGAAGTGCTGCAAACATGAACAAGTAAAGGGAGAAGAGAGATCATGGGTAAGATGCTTTTAATGCTGCCTAAGTGGGTCATAAGGTTTCTGGTATGTCTAAACCAGAATTTTCACAAGCTCACAGCAAAGGACATGTTACTGATTGTCTTCCACTAAGTTTCCCATTTTCAGTTTGGGGAAATGTTAAATGTTCACCCCTGTATCTGAAGGCATTGGAATAACAGCAAGAGAGCCAGATAAAATGCAAAGTACTCTAGAGACAGATAAACTTGTGATCTGGAAGTACCCTGAAATCACATGAGAAACTGGCAAGACAACAACTTACAGCATGTCAGTAGTTTCCCCTACACTGTCCATGAACCTGGTTTTTGGTGGTTTTTGTTTGTTTGGTTGGTAGTGGTTTTTTTTTGTGCAGCATACATAAACAGCGTATATTCTAGTAAATTAGTTTAACATCTGTCTGATAAACACAGTTACAGCACCGGGAAAAAATAAATACAGAAGTAACAGTTGAGATAAATCTAATTTAATTAGTTCAGTACCCATAGAGTACAACAGCAATTAGCACAGAAGAAATACACACAAAATTAAGCCCCACATATCTCCATGCTCAAGTACTGTGATTGAAAAAAGGCCTGAGCTACACAGCAAATAATAATAAGACATACCCGATTGTTTGCAGATTAGTTCTCTATGTTTAACCATAGCAACAGACACAGATAGAAATCATGATATGGTAATTTTTAAGTGAGATGTGCAAATTAGGATTCAACAGACAACAACAGACATTAGTTCTAGCATTCCTTAATGCTTAACTTAGTCCCCAGTCTTTAATATCTTCATCGATGATCTGGACAAGGGCATTGAGTGCACCCTCAGTAAGTTCGCTTATGACACCAAGTTAGGTGCATGTGTCGATCTGCTTGAGGGTAGGAAGGCTCTGCAGGAGGATCTGGATAGGCTGCACCGATGGGCTGAGGTTAACTGCATGAAGTTCAACAAGGACAAGTGCCGGGTCCTGCACCTGAGGCACAATAACCCCAAGCAGAGCTACAGACTGGGAGAGGATTGGTTGGAAAGCTGGCTGGCAGAGAAGGACCTGGGAGTATTGGTTGATAGTCAGCTGAATATGAGCCAGCAGTGTGCTCAGGTGGCTAAGAAGGCCAATGGCATCCTGGCTTGTATCAGAAGCAGTGTGGCCATCAGGGCTAGGGAAGTGATCGTCCCCCAGTTTGGCTCTTGCAGACAAAATAAGTAGGCACTGACATGGCATCATTGTGTTTCCTTACAAACCAAGTAAAAACACATCAGCCAAGAAACAGGCAGCCAGCGTAAAAAATTTCAACCTAATCAGCCTATCAATGACCTAAGCAATTAGAATTTATTCCATTACAGAAAATATTACACAACGTTTCTTCACCTCTGTAATCTCACACTAGTAAATCCTTGAAATATAAGAAATCAAATAATTACATAAGAAAATCACCACAAGTATGGATAAAATACTAGATCAATAACATTTAATATAAATAAAACTGTAATTCAGCAATGCCAGATCAAAAAATATTATTCAGAGTTAAGATAAAATTATGTGATTAAAAACAGCCCTTATGTTAGTACTCTGTTTTACACTACTTTAAGTGGATAACAAATGTAGTAAATATAATTACTGAAATATTTTTTGTTTGTTTGTTTTGTTGTTTTTTATGTTTTTTTTTTTTTTTTTTTTTTTTTATCCTTGATTGTGTCTCCATTTCGAAATTGATTCTGCTTGATCTTTAATATGACTGCTGTATTTTTCCAATTGTCATTTTTCATATTTTCTTCCTCAATGATTCTCTTTATGCATCTACAGCATAGAAACAATGCAGAAAACTTCTGTAAATTATGCTGTATGAGGAAATAGACAAGATTTATATAGTATTAAAATATTGTATACATAAAGCTGTGATGTCAAGATTTATGTCTATAAAGACCCGAGGACTTTTTTTGCATATCGAACATATGTCTGTTCGCAAGGAGGCAGTACTATAATACATATGAAAAGTAGGGAAGCTTGTTAAAGTAGTACCAGAAATGTGATTTACACTGCAATAAACTGTAGAAATGTATTTATCACTTCTCCATACTCTCAGCCATCCAACCAGTTTCACTCTACTATTTATTTTAAGTATACTACTCTTACTGTTTTAATCTGCACAGGATTCCCCCAGGATTTTATTCTGAAAGGGACATATTGTCAATAACCACAACGAGAAATTCTGACAGCATTCACTAAAATATATTAAAGTGTTCTCACAAAATAGTTGCCAAAGTACTGTGACTTCTCATTCTCATATGGTACATTCATATCATAATTTATTAGACCTAGGAATGCTCGGTGCCAATATAACCAGATAGACTACTGCAAACTGTTGAATAATTTCAGCTATCAGTAAAATCAAAGTGTGTTCAGTATACCCAAGTGGATTTCTAACCCCCTTTAAAACAATCATCATTTCATATTTGATGTCTTTCTCATGGAGTTTAAAGACACTCAGTATGGAAGGAGGTCGATTGCCTGTGGCTTTCTCACTGTGATTATCAGATTTATATACCATATTTTTTGGTATATATAAACATCGAGGTCCAGTGCATAAGACTCCCAAATTCTATTTCCAGTGCTATGAAACAGATGGAAAAAAAAGCTGTTACAAATATTAATAGGCTGTTATGAGCCTATGAGGCTGTTATGAGCCTACAAAAAAAAGAAAAAAAAAAAAAAAAAAAAGTACAATGCAACTTGCAACTTGGTACCTCAACTGTAGGAAAAAAAGAATGTCTGCTACTACAAGTAGTGTTTGCTACAGAAGTTGAAAATCCCAGAAAATGAAAATGAAATGGTTTCTTTACTTTTGAGAATGAAATGGCATTTTATATAGAAATGTAACTCGAGCTTTGTTTCTTTTTATCTATTATTCATCAACATCCAGAAAGTCAGGTGTGATAGTAGTTAAAAATTCTAAAAAAAAAAAAAAAAAAAAAAAAAAAAAAAAAACACTTGTAAAAATCTTTAAAATCAGATCCCCAAATGCATTCGTTTCAAAGTTGAAATTTATTTTCAGAATTACAGGCATTTTTGGTTCCATAGGATGAAGAAGGAAATTACTACTATATGTAAGAAATGCATCTCAGCATTTCTTTTATGCAACTGAAAACAAATACTTAACAGTGCTATGTATCAAGTATGTTTCCACACAGTAGAAATCATAGACTTCTTATTACTTCTGAAGTACAAAGATGATCAAAAATATGATCAATCCAGTAACCATTGTATAATGCTACTACAAGAAACCTAAGCAGAAGGGTAAAGACCACTTACCGTAGTCTTTACAATAGTGCAATTTCTGTGAATATTTGTTTTGTAGTGAGAATGTTTAGTGGTGTCTTGGTTTCTTTTGAAGGTATGCAGCTTATACTTTGGAGAAAACCCAAGCTTTTGCTTTAGAAGCTCCAAATTACACATCAATATTTTGCTGTTGTAGCTTCAGTCCAGCAATGTCTCCAGTTATAACAAGTTCAATTTAACAGAACAAAACATCAAATATGTCAATAAATTAATTATACTGACTTTTTTTTTTTTTTTTTTTAAATGCATATATTGTCCAATGCAATACAAAATTCAGTATCCAGAAATATCAAAGTTCAGGATCCAGGGACACACTACCTTAACCATCTCCTATCCAGTAATTGCATCTACAAGTTTTCCTAAATATCTTCATAATATCTCTCTTTGGAAATTAATTAGATATGTAGTAAATGTTAATATTTTCCCTTCCACTTTTTGAGGAAGCTAGGGTGACTATTTGAGAATAGTCACCACTATTTGAGAATTTGTACATTTCTGAAATGTGACTCTTCCCAGATAAAAACTTGTAAAATATCAGCAAGATCAGGATCAATTGTGTCATATCCCTTGCAGAAAAACATTTATTCTGAAAAAAAAAAAAAAAAAAAAAATGATAATACAAATGATTCCAATTTTGAACTGTTGCTCTTAGTTTAAAGCAAACTGAAAATTATTGCTGCATAAATACACATTTAATTTGCTGCCTGGATTGAAATGTTATTTAAAATGAAAATCAGAAGAGAATTCACCAAAGTTAATACTTTTTTCCAGTTTGTAAATGTCTTATATTAGTATTGATTAGGCCAAAAGTTCTGTATGTCAGAGCAGATGAATTTGACCATTTTTAACCAATTTGATCTTCAGATTTTTTATAGAAGATCTGTTAATTTCGATTCCACTTCTGTTTGAGCCTTTATTGATGATTTCATTAATAGTTTCTTACAAGTGAGGGAGTGGATATTCTGACATCTGAATAAAGAAATCATCACCATTCTTTAATCCATCTCAAGTAAAGAGAAGAAAATTCTGTCTAAAAGAAGAACTGGGTTCCTCCTTGATGAAAACTCCTGGCACTTCCCAAGAGCTTCTGGCTGTTGTAGGTTGAATTGCGGGTAGTCTACTGAAAACTGCCAGTGCAGTTTCATACTTAATTGTAAATTAGTAAAACAATAATAATAAATAAATAAATAATGCAACTTTCTTTACTTTCTGGATTTAGTTGGATTAAACTGGATGGATGTTGTAGGACTACATTTTTATCATTTATCTTGCTTCTGGTTCAAGGCAAATATTGCTTTTTCAAATAAGTGTAGACACACATTGTTTGTGATGCAGAATACAGCATATTATATATCTAATATAGGCCTGTCAGTTTGACCTCAGTGCCAGGGAAGCTCATGGAGCAGATCCTCCTGAGAGTCATCACGCAGCACTTGCAGGGCAAGCAGGCGATCAGGCCCAGTCAGCATGGGTTTATGAAAGGCAGGTCCTGCTTGACGAACCTGATCTCCTTCTATGACAAAGTGACGCGCTGGGTGGATGAGGGAAAGGCTGTGGATGTGGTCTACCTTGACTTCAGCAAGGCTTTTGACACCGTCTCCCACAGCATTCTCCTCAAGAAACTGGCTGCTCATGGCTTGGACTGGCGCACGCTTCGTTGGGTTAGAAACTGGCTGGATAGCCGGGCCCAAAGAGTCATGGTGAATGGAGCCAAGTCCAGTTGGAGGCCAGTCACTAGTGGTGTCCCCCAGGGCTCGGTGCTGGGGCCGGTCCTCTTTAATATCTTCATCGATGATCTGGACGAGGGCATTGAGTGCACCCTCAGTAAGTTTGCAGATGACACCAAGCTATGCGCATGTGTCGATCTGCTTGAGGGTAGGAAAGCTCTGCAGGAGGATCTGGATAGGCTGCACCGATGGGCTGAGGTCAACTGCATGAAGTTCAACAAGGCCAAGTGCCGGGTCCTGCACCTGGGGCGCAATAACCCCAAGCAGAGCTATAGGCTGGGAGAGGAATGGTTGGAAAGCTGCCAGGCAGAGAAGGACCTGGGAGTGATGGTGGATAGTCGGCTGAATATGAGCCAGCAGTGTGCTCAGGTGGCCAAGAAGGCCAATGGCATCCTGGCTTGTATCAGGAACAGTGTGACCAGCAGGGCTAGGGAGGTGATCGTCCCCCTGTACTCAGCTCTGGTGAGGCCGCACCTCGAGTACTGTGTTCAGTTTTGGGCCCCTCGCTACAAGAAGGACATCGAGGTGCTTGAGCGGGTGCAGAGAAGGGCGACGAAGCTGGTGAGGGGCCTGGAGAACAAGTCCTACAAGGAGCGGCTGAGGGAGCTGGGCTTGTTCAGCCTGGAGAAAAGGAGGCTCAGGGGTGACCTTATCGCTCTCTATAGGTACCTCAAGGGAGGCTGTAGCGAGGTGGGGGTTGGCTGTTCTCCCACGTGCCTGGTGACAGGACGAGGGGGAATGGGCTTAAGTTGAGCCAGGGGAGTTTTAGGTTAGATGTTAGGAAGAACTTCTTTACTGAAAGGGTTGTGAGGCATTGGAACAGGCTGCCCAGGGAAGTGGTGGACTCACCATCCCTGGAAGTCTTCAAAAGACGTTTAGATGTAGAGCTTAGGGATATGGTTTAGTGGGGACTGTTAGCGTTAGGTCAGAGGTTGGACTCGATGATCTTGAGGTCTCTTCCAACCTAGAAATTCTGTGATTCTGTGATTCTGTAATATATGTATTATATATACATTATAAACATAATATATATAATATACACATTATATGATATGTATAATATGCTATGTTCTGCTTCACACACCATGTGTGTATTTTATATATATATATATAATATATTAATATAACAGCAAGCAGAAGTCTTGCTGTTATAATTGCCTGTATTTGATTGTTAAAATACATCCTACTGAAGAAATCATGAAATAACTCAGCAAATAATAATATGGCACAGACTCTGAGAGATAGAAAGCTCACTTTGGTATTACTTTCCTGGCTAAGCATAGATATGTAGTTCAACCTAGCTAGGATCAAATCCTGGTACTTGCCTGCCTTCATTAAGGTGAAAGTAGTGTTTGCTGCCAAATCTGCTATCAAGAAAATCTTTGCTTTCCAAGAACAACAAATAGAAAATCAGCAAATATAAACATGCCTTGTCACTTAAAGTTGTAACCTGGGGAGAAAATAAAAAAATAAAAATAAATAAATAAAAAGAGAGAGAGAGAGAAACAAACAAATAAACAAACAAAACAGAACAGAAAAGTAATGATTAACCAGTCATTTGCCAGTATTAGGTGTTTAGTACATAAAAAGGGGGATGAATACAGTGTTCTGCATCCTGCCTTAATTAAATAGCTGCGTTTTTCTTCTTAGGAATACATTACAAAGTGCAACATACTAATAGGGATAACTGTACATACATAGAGCTATAGTACCAAAATATTGACCTAACTTAATTACAAAAGATGAACAGGACTTTGTTCTCTCTCCAGTATTTGATATCATAGTTATTTTCCTCATAGAAGTTTCTCTCCTTTGCTCATAGATTTTATTTTAGAATAGATTTCACTTGGCTAGGGTATAATTATCCTAGTTGTCATTCTCATCTTAGTGTATAAATGCATAAACAACTTAAAAGCAAATCCCATGACTACAGATCTATTCAAGATGATGATTATGATGATGATAATAATAATAATAATAACCCTTGATCAGATTTAGTTATTTTTGTTGTTGTTGTTTTTTCAAATTTCAGCCTAAATCAGCTCTAATTACTAAACCATATTGTGGTTACTAATGTTTGACTGCAAACCAGAACCTCCAGTGATTTAAATTAAAATTAAATATTTCCCAACTTTAGTTTTCAACACGTTCTGAAAGAAGGCAAGCTCTTGAAACAAAGTTAGAATTTTGTTATTCTATTGAATATTGAGACAACAAATCTGCTACAAGGAGCAAATACAGTCTTTCAGCACTTTCTACTGCTATACAGTCCAAGAATACAATCAAAAAATCCAAAGAGCAATTTTCATGAAGAAAATCATGGTAAACTAGGTGGCAAATTATTTTTGAATAAGAAATTCACCAAATGAAAGTACCTTTATAATTTGATATATGATGATCCTTTCAATACAGTTTGTTTAGATCTTTTCATACAATGCCTTAAAATTATATTATGGCTGCAGGATTCCACACAATGATTCTCCACAGAGATAAAGTTTTTCAATATACTTTAGTTAAAATTTTGAGTTTGTATCCTAATGTTAATCTATTTTTTATTAATGAAATTGCAGAGAAATATCGTGTTGTTAGAGACAAAGAAGATGACCCTTGTACAGCCTTCAAAGGACCATGACCGTGAGTATGACTGAGTCAGTACTCAGTTGCCATCTCTCACTGCACACACACATTTCCTGCAGGCATCTTCTTTCCCTTTTGAGAAGTGCCATGCAATTAACCATACTGACAATCATCACTGTCCTCACCTGCACTGCCCTTTCCATGAAACCAGCTGTCACATACATTGCCCCCAACTTCTGCCAGCTGATGGAAATTCTGTATACCTGCTCCTCTTGTAAAGGCAAATAAGGTCTGACAACAACATGCTAAGAATACTTTGCTGGCCTTCCTGGTGCAAAAGAACAATGCATCAGACTTGGGTTACCTAGAAATTATAGAAAATTACCTTTTGCAACTGAAATACCTGGACTGGAGGAAGGAAATGAGGAAAGAATTTGATCATTATCTGCCTTAATTGGAATAACAAGTACTAACTATAATGCATAACACAGTAAAAGAGTATGTTTCCATATGGAGTAAAGGCTTGAAGCAGCCAGTCACTTGTATATGGGCCCACACAGAGAGGTTTTCCAAACATTACCTGACCCCTTCTCCTTGTATAGAATGTGTTAAACTCTGAAGTTAGATGTATTCTTCTAAGAGACACAAAGAAAATGAACAAAACTGGCAAAGTAAATCACACAACACTTTCTAATAACATTTTCTGTCTGTAGTGTGCTTATATCCTAAAGCCAGTAGCACTGACATTCACTAGACCCTGAGACTAGCAATATGAAGCAGATAATGGGATAGTCTGTAACCATGCAAGCTGCTATTGTGCAGCTATTGTACATCTTCTTTATCCACATGCTTTGAAGCCCTCTGCAGCCATTGATAAGAAGGAAGGCCATCTTACTTCAGAAACACATTGTGAGTAAACAGCACCATTACAAAGCAGTGTGCACATGTGCAGGCACACACAAGAAACAAAGGCCCAGTTGCCCAGTTTGTCTTTTAATAGGAATGCCAAGCAACAAAAGCACATGCCTATATTATCACAGAGGTTATTTTAGGGAACAAACTTTATAAATGTGTTACAAAATTTTGCTGATCATGACTGCAAAATTTAATCTCTATTTGAAAGTGTCAAATATTTATTGAAGTTTATTTTTGTATCTGACTGTACTGAGAATATCTGAATTAATATAAAGCATCTGCGTCAGTGAGCTGAGAATCAGAGCAGACAGGTTTCTTTTGACTTGATATTATTTAAAGTAATCTTGATATTAGGCTTCAGGTATCATTGGCCATTCATTTATATTATGTTGTTAAAATCTGAACACCCTATAAATAGTTACTAGCCTTTAGTGGGACATAATATATTGCTGGTGTGAGTTCTCTTCAGTATTTTAATAAATGACCTGGACACAGGACTCAAAGGTATACCAAGTAGATGATAGTAAATGAAGAGGTGTTGTTGACCGCCTCAATGGTACAGAGGCCTTGCAGAGAGATCTTGAAAAATAAGAGGGATGGGCAATCACCAACAGTATGAAGTTTAACGAGAAGTAGTGCTGGATTCTGCACCTGAGAAGGGACAACCCTGGATATATGTACAGGTTAGGGGATAAGAGAGAATGAGCAGCCCCATGGAAAGGTATCAACAAAGTGTGCCCTGGCAACAAAAAGATATACCATACCCTGGGGTACATCAGGCATGGCATAACTAACCGGTCGAGCGAAGTGATTGTCCCGCCCTACTCTGGCTGGTGTTGCCTCACCTTGAGCACTGTGTGAAGTTTTGAGTGCCACAGTATAAAAAAGACATAAAATGATTAGAGAGTATCCAAATAAGGTCTATGAAGATGGTGAAGGGTCTAGTGGGGAAGACTTGACGGAATCATCTAGGTTGGAAGAGACCTCCAAGATCACCCAGTCCAACCTCTGACCTAACACTAACAAGTCCTCCACTAAACCATATCACTAAGCTCTACATCTAAACGTCTTCTGAATACCTCCTGGGATGGTGACCCAACCACTTCTCTGGGCAGTCCAGACTTATGAGGAGTGGCTGAGATCTCTTGGTTTTGTTTTGCCCAGAGAAGAGGAGACTTGAGAGGAGGACTCATGGCAGCCTGCAGCTTCCTCACGAAGGCAGCACAGGGGCAGATTCTATCTCTGCTTTCTGGTGACCAATGACAGGACCCAAGGACTGCAGCATGAAGCTGCAACAGGAAAGGTTCAGGATGGATGTGAGGAAAAGGTTCCTCACTGGGAGGGTGGTCAGGCACTGGAACCCTAAGGATGTGGTTATTTCATTGAGCCTGCTGGAGTTCAGAAAATGTCTGGACAACACTCTCAGAAATATGGTTTGATTTGAGGTGTTGCTGTGTGGAGCCAGGAGTTAGACTCAGTGATCCTTCTTTCAAATTGTGTGTCCCTTCCAACTTTGGATATCCTATCATTTTGTGATTCTATACCTTCTTCCTCTGCTTCATCTCTATTGCTTCAACAACTAAAGTTACATTTCAGTTATAAGTTACGCAGGTCCCTGAAAGATTTACATGATTTACATTGCAAGTCTCCTTGTAAATTTCATGAATCATGGCCCCTAATGTGATCAGTTTAGACAGTAAAAGACACTTTCACCTTCTGGATTATATTAACACAATCTCAAACTCTTGAAAATTCTAACCCTATGTAGTCACTAAAGCATTTCAGATATTCAGACAGGGATTTTCTGCTTAAAACCAGTTTAACCTGAGCCATTGAGACATAAACTTGCAGAGCACTAACTGAACAGCACCAGGCTGTAAGGAGGAGGAATCATAAGGGACTGTTTGTCATTAATTATAATTAATTTAAACAAGTGGAATTTGGGTTACTAGCAGCACATTTCTGCATGGTGTTTTATTGGGTAAAACATAGTGATCAGTGAAAATTTTATTAAAGAACAGTCAGAATTGTATATGTCACAGAAACTAAAATCTTAAATTGAGATTCCTACTATTTTTCTGCTCTTACAACTAGCTAGTTGCTCATGTGAAATCTTGAGACAGTGAACTGGGAGGTAATTTGTGAATCCAGTTTTTGTTACCCCACCTGTACAGTTTGGGAGATATAAAAGGAATTGATCTTGATTACCAAAAACAGAAACAGAAATTCTGAAGTGAAGCAGACTCTTAAGCATTTAGATCTTGTACATCACTGCGTTCATCCATTATGTATAATATGAAGTGACACTGCAAGCTAGAAAAGAAGCTTCTTTCACCTTTCGCCCCACCATGGTTATATCCCCAGGCACCCTGATGAGTCACTGTGCTTCCCAATCTATGCAGGCAGAGCCTCAGACTGTCCCCCAGGGGAGGCAGTGGTCTCCTCCTTTGATTCAGTCTTCTCTTCTTTATTCTTCTTTGCATTTGAAGTTTCTTTCTACAGTTCTATCCTGAAATTCAAACCCAATACTTTGATACCACAGTTCATAAATCTTTTGAGAGGAATTTCTCCATGCCTATTAGAAATAGGTTAGATGTCTCACACCTCTGGAGAACCAGCCAGAACCATGTTTTTCATTTCAATAGCTGCCATAAAACCAGAAGAGGGTAGGTACATTTCTCAAATGTGATAACTCATATGACACTTATCACAACATTCAATGGTTATAGAAGCAAAAGCTTAAGAGAATAACTAACTTCCTATGTTCAAAGAAGGAAAGAGATTTTTATCATGCTATTATAAAACAAATATAAGATGTTCCATGAAGAGGGAGGAGGGGTCTACTCATTTTGAAGTAAATGCAAACTAAACAATACTAATTACCTCTAATAATTGCCAAGGATTAGTTGCAAGGATTAGTAACATCAGAGAAAAGTAATTGTGTCGAATTGTTTTAGCAATTACAGTTGTTGATTTCCTTTTAATAATTGATGCCTGAAAACACAATCTTGCAGTTAAGAGCTATGATTTTCTCACATTGCCTAGCAACCTGTGCAAATATAGAACTGCAGATGCAAAACTAGTGACCTTTCCTTTATGCCCGCTTTCCAGTGCTTATTATTTCTATTTTACACAACAAAACATACAACTAGAGAAGAGATTTCAAACACTGAACTCTTCATTAGATCTGTAGTATTTCAGATAAAAACCATGACAACACTTTTGCTTAACAGAAAAGGAGAAACTTTTTTATTTACCTACACTTAAAATGTTGCCTACTGGATACTGTCTCACTGATCTCTCAGAACAAAGAGAATGGTTACTCACCCTCCAAAGTCTGTGGTTCTTAGGAGGAGTCGTCCATGCAAATCCCTCTCCTAGTGCATGTATATAGCATGTTGGGGATGTTTTTTAGACCAACAGTATCTACTTGAATCTAGTCCTGCACTTAAGAATACCAGCATTCAGTGGGTGGGTTTAGCTACTCACTTCTTTCCTTGGTACAAAATCTCCCCAAAGTAGGATTATTCAGCAAAAGGGAAGAAGAGCATATTCATAACACAACAGCATGTTGCTTTCAAAGGAAGTGAAGGTAGTAGTCTACATGGCTTCTTCCCATAGAGACAAACTACAATTTCTTGAATTGAAGGACAGTGTGTATGAGGCAGTATGCACAGAGATGGAGTTGAGAGAGACCTTTTACCTTTTGAGTTCCAATTCAATTAGAAGTCTGAACAATAACAACTATCAGAGAAGACATAATTTCAGTGCATAACACCTTGGGAGAAGTTTCCAAATTGTTTGCTCAATTTGAAAGGGCTGTCCGCAAGGTCTTACAGAGAGCTCTGACTAATCGCTACTGCTGGCATAACCAGGACTGAGAATACTGTACTGAAGTTTCTCTCTCTAGAAATGTAAGGGCAATCAATCAAAACTTTGATTGGTGCTTTCCCAGCCTGGGGTTCTGTAGTTCCTTTTCTTGTTTAAAAGCTTATCACCTATGTCCAGTGGATATACAAAGTTGTTTGGTTGTTTGCTTGTTTTCTTATATAGAGGAAACACTTTAAATAATGTAGAAGTTTTACTTAACTTAGAGCATTATATGAGTTGCTGCTTCTTTTAGACAATTTGTGGAAAACTCTCTGAAAAGTTACCTATCTCAGTTCATCTCTTCTCATTAGTTTCATATTTTACATGCAATTTCAGGTCACATTAATCACTGTCATCATATATGACAATATGAAATAAAACAGAGTCCACTCTGCTTGCTCACTTTTTAGATAATTGGAGAGGTTCAGCACCTCAGAAAGTCAAGACATTTGTATTTAAAAATATCACTAAAAGAGAGAATAGAGAATAAAAATGAGTAGGATGAGAGAGAAGAATTATATTTTATAGATGTTTCTTTCTTTGAAATGAAGCACTTTAAAACATTTTGACAACTAGATGTGAATAGACCTATTATTTTGTAGAACAAATTTTATTAATGTTCTTCAGTTTCATACATACAACTCCAAGCTTATTAGCTAAATACAATTTATTATAATTAGCTAAATGCAGTTCATATTTGAATTCCTAAATTAAAGGTGTTTGAACCCTGATTTTACAAATTACTTCCTTAAAGTATGAACGCACCCAGAGTTTCTAAGCAGGCTATCTTCAGCATTCACATCCTCATTCATAGATCAACAGTGCAGAATTTGTATTTCTAGAAGCATATGATATAAATATTACCACGCAAAACCATTTGTATGGTTAAAAGCGGGTATGGTAATTCTGTTTGCACAGAATTTTTATTACAAGACTATTTTATGCAAAACGTGTATTTCTTGTTGCTTGAGTAACTCTATTGAACTGGTCATTTCTAAAAGCAGATATAAAATTTTGTTAAAATAGATACATAGATAGCAATGTAAAGTTGCCTGTTCTAGACTAACAATAAACAATCTCATCACACTTTTTATATATATTCCTATGCTATTTCATAAATATACATATTTTTAAATCAGAGTAGATAATTTTAAAACCTTAGGTTTTTTTTCAAACATGCTTATTGAAAATAAGCAAGTACAGATGGTAAAAATCTTTTTATACCACTAATGAAACCATTACATTTTGCATTATTAAATCTATATGTTTTTCTGAATATGTATTAGCAATTTAGGAAAGTTCTTTCTGGACCATGTTTTTGTTTTTGTTGTTGTCATAACTACACATACATATTTGTGACGTAAATACTTCTTTCTAATGTCCAGCATTATGTTTTACCTTTACATATCACCTGTTTGCCTGAATCAATAGAAGATTTTTATGCTTATGCATGTATGCAGGATTACTTCTACCACCATTTTAGCATATAATCACTATCAAAACCTAGCCAACAGTAACATGAAAGAGGAAGCTTTCTTTGATCATACCTCCTCAAAAAATACTTATCCAACTCAAATCCAGTAGAAAGGATGGCAGCCTTGCTTTGCTGAAATGTGAAGAGTTAGGTGTTTGATAGTCTAATACGTCACTGTGAGGGAAAAACTTACGTACTAAGATTACTACTTTTAAATCATACTTTACAAATCCTCCATACAGCAGAATAACACTCTTGACCCACCACAGAGTGATAATGAACATATCATTGAGATTTCTTTGAAGGAAACGATTATTTTCTTTGTGTGTCTCTGTACTACTCATGAATTCAGAAGGCTGGGAAACAGGTGAGGTATTGAGCAATGATAACGGGCTTTTAAAATGTTGTTTCTTCCCTACCTCTGCTAACTTTATAAGCATCCAAAACAGCATAGAGATTGAATATTAGCTTTCTATAAGGAAAGTCCATTTTGCCGTTACCATTTCATGAAAGCAATGAAAGCTGCCAGGAACATTAAAAAAAAATATATCACATTTTAGGAAAAATCCCTTATTGTCTCCAGGAGAAAATGTTCAGCAGCTGGCCCCAAAATACTCTGGAAATACTCTGGAAAGAGACATGAAAGAAGTCTATGTTTTATCTGCCTGTAGAGCTCTTGGTGATGGATGATATGATGTAAATCTTTGCCAATATATGTCAAACTACCTTATTTGACTCTTGCCTAATTAGTCACAGAGAAAAGAAAATATCATGTCTGGTTCACGTCCTTCAAGAATCCATTTCCTTTGATAAACAGAATAGTAGCAACACTGTGAAACAGTCACAAGTAAGATCTATGAAAAGAAAAGTTGGGTTATGTTTCTTTGCTTTATATCAAGAAAAAAAAATCAATATCCTGTATTTCAAGAGAACTAGCTCCAGTCTTTCCAGCTGTTTGCTGCAGCTCTAAGATACTGCATACTTGTTACATTAATTTATGCACAGCAAGGAATAAAACAGAAAAAAACACAAAACATTAGACTAATCTTAAAGGTATTGAACAGTAATCCTAATTTCAAACTTATCTGCACACCTCAGTCCCTTTTACTCTGGAAAAAATGCATTAGCATGGACAAGTTTTAAAACCAGTAGTTCTCTTCCTGAATATCCATTTTAGAGTTGTCAATAAAAATTTTCAGAGACAACCTGGTACTGGTCAGGAAGTGATCAAAAAATAGTTATATTTTTAATATATCATAATAATGTTAATGTTAGCAATCAAAATCTCTAGAGCAACATTATTTTGCCATTTTGGGTGAGATTATGTGACATGATTATGCAACAGAGAAAACAGTTAGATGATAACTATAATTTTTCAGCTGAATAAGGAATACAGTTTTTATAAGAGCTTTCCTGAAAACAAAACAATAACAACAACAACAACAAAAATCCCTTCTGTCAATATTTTCACTCTGGGTTGATTCATTTGGCTCTAGGAGAAAAATCAGTTAAATCTACTACTTAAATCAAAACACATACTGCCGCATTTTCGCTCCCAGGAAACATATACATTAAAGATATTAGTCACATTTTTAATGTATTATTGGAAAAGTCTCAAGTATTCTACCAATAAAGATAATGGAATTTATGTGAAACATTTATATTATTGAGATACCACAAATTACTAAGCAATGTTTCTTTCTGACTGTTGATAAAGAAATCTTAGATATTAAAATTTGCTTCAGATCAGCATCTCCAGATGTATCCACATCTAAAACTATGTATAAATTTTGCCCAATATTTTCAAGTTACCTAGGCATGTTTTACTTTGACATTCCTGAAAAACATATTTCTTACCATACTCCCAAGGAATGTCTGTAGAGGTTCTGCTGCAGAACCAACAAATAAAAGTTTCATGTAGCATATGGTTAGAACTTAGAATTGTATTGAATGTGTGGTAAGCATGTATATATGTGCATATATAAATGAGGTAGAGATGGAGAAAGAGAAAGAGAGAGAGAGAGAGAGAGAGAGAGAGTTATCTTTTTCTAATCTTCACACTGTTTTAGGGTGATGAAAGCTTAATGTCCCCATATTCTGCAACAGAAGTGTCTTGTCTATAACTTGCATAGCTGACATGTTACAAAAAAATAATATAGACATCACCTCACCCTACCCTCTATTATATAATAGGGCTCTATGTTATCAGCTCTAGTTATCAGCTAAGTGCTCAGCTGTTTTGTGGGAAGATTCCATTTCTTTACTAAGATTTGAAAGCTAAAAGAAAACCTGTCCTTGATCCTTTTCTTCCCTTTGGTGATCACAAGTATTCTGCCACAACTGCCTAGGTACTAACCTCTGGTACCAGCCAATTTGAGGTAATTCCCACCTTTCACTGATCCAAGTCCTCAGGTCTGTAACAAAGGTAATTTAGAAGCCTTAAAATTTATAACATGAATCATGTAGCATCTCCTTTAAGCAAGAATAAAGGTACAAAAAAAGACATATTTCCCTTACAAAGCAGTTGATTTATTTTTTCTAAGATATATAGTTCAAAATGAAAAAAATATAAAAATAATATAAAAAATATAAAAAATAAAAAAATAAAAATATAAAAATACAAAAAAGTATAAACAAATACTTTGGGGACAAATGTGTGTTTTTTTTTTTGTTTGTTTGTTTTTTTTTACCTCTGTTCTGATTTAAGGTGACAAGGGTATTAAAGAACTACAACTAATAAAAATAATGCCAACATGGAATAACTTTCAAAGAAAGAAGAATGAGAAAAAGTGAAACAATAAAGATCTAGTTCATAGTATACACCTTTTAAAACGTATTTATTATTCTAGCAAAGTATACAGGGATCAAAAAAACAACTATATGGTTTATGTATGGTTAAAACATACATAGCATAAGTGCAGACTTTGTATACAAAACTACATGTGTACTTTATTTTATAAAGACATTAGTCTTAAAGGCACAGGTTATATGGCTATACATGAAAGCTAGCAATATTTCAGGCTTAATAAACCATAAAAATGCAGCTGTTGGTTTAATAGGCTAAAATTTTATTGCTTATAATAGCTACAGTCTTAAATATTGCACTTATGTAAGTCCTCAATGATAAAATGTACTGTATTTCACCTCCTTTATTAAATTCATTTTTTTTTTTTTTTTTAGCTACAACACTGAGAAGAATGACATTTTATCAGGTTTCAAGTTCTTACTGCTAAATTTTCAAAGTTTGAGTGAATAAAATCCTAATGGATTAATTAATGTGATCTTCATATTCATGCATTCAAAGTATTTAAGCAAATTACATTTTTTCCTTTCCTATCTTCCATATAATCTCTACTTCCTTTATGATAGCACATTACTTTCTTAGTTTTACTTTCTTTTCATCACAATTACCCACAAAGACTTTAACACTGTTTTTAAAGTCAACACCAAATAAAAAGTATTTTATTATGCTTAACAGTAATGAAAAGAGGCTTGTTTATTTTATTCCCTTTCAGTTTAAGGATACTTACAAATCACTTCTTGAAACTTTAGTACTTCCCTATTTTGGTAAATCTTGCTAGCTTGATACCTCTCCATGTATAAATGTGAAAATTTGCAATTAAAATCCAAAACATGGGCTAAACATAAAATCAAAAATGCCAAGCTCACAGTTTAGATCCTACACCAGTATACTGGATAGAGAAATATGCAGACCATTTTGAATTTAATAACAACAGAAATCTTTCCTTCACAAATAATGGAATAAAATAATCTGTTCAAGCTTCAGAGGGTACAAGATCATTGATTCTAACTCACTAAGAAAGATCTCAAGACTTTCCATATTTCTTGAAAGAAAATCAGATGAGGTCTTCACAAGAATTACTGATGGAGCATAGCAAAATGATAGCTGCACTTTTTTTTTTTTTTTTTTGGTACATCTCAAGGGAAGCCTTGAATTTTATTTATTTATTTGTTTGTTTGTTGGATGGGTCTTTCTATTACTGACATGGTCTTCATTAAAGACTAAGTTGAGAGTTTTGAGTTAAAAGGTAGAACAATATAGTGTAGAAAAAAAGATATAAAAAATTTCAGGCAGAATGATAAACTGTTATGCACATATGCTTAGTTTTATTACTAGTTATATTAATTTATTGGAAAAACAATAAAATATATTTCTATATTGCGTTTTTTATTCTTTATTCTGATTCCTAAAACTTTTAAACTCCCGCCTCATTTCTCATAGGTGGGAAAGCTGTAAAAGGTTGAAAAAAAAATCCAAATAGTCCAGCGTGCCTTTTTCAGCACACTGAAGTCAAAACAGCAACATTAGTATACATCTCCCTTTCAATTTTATGCCAGTTTTGAATTACTGATAATTTCATTTTGTGACTTTAGACATGCTTAATGTCATCAAAAGCTTGCTGATATCTGGCCCTTTAAGGTACTGTAATTTATTTTCCATTCTTATAGTACTATAAAGGAATGTGCTTTTTGAACCAAGTGTTTCTGTTTTGGAGACCAACCAATTAAGGTTTTTTGTTTTTTTTTTTGTCACTTCTCTGTAACTCATCATATTGCAGTATATATTTCATTCCAGTTTCTGTACATGTACTGTCACACATACTGAGTGTAATACAATATTACTCCAAAAATAACCCCAGCTGTGACTATTGTTTTGAACTTACTAACTGGAAAGGATCAACTAGTATCTTTAAAGGATATTTGATAAGCTCATGTCTAGGATAAAAGCCCATGTTTTTAATGTTTTCTATTTTCATTTTAACTCCCTGACTTCCATATATCTTTTAAAACTTTTGATGTAGATTTGCAAATCTCAACAGACATGTGGTCCAAAACTTGAGCACACAGAAAACTATCCGCACAATGATAACTGCACATCAAAACCAGAAAATTAACTGTCAGTTATCACAGATTTAGAGAATTTTAATAGCATAATTTAACATTATAATGTTTTTAAAATTATGCGAATTATATTTTTGCCTGTTTAAAGATAAGTTTTAAATCTTGTTTTTTACAAAGAAGAAAATATTTTAATCTTCTTTTTTTTTCTTTTTTTCTTTTTTTTTTTTTTTCATAAGAAAGATATTTATACTTATTCCTTTCAGTGGAAAATGCCATTTAACTTGCTTATATGTCATTTCTGCCCTTAGCTCTAAAGGCGATGTCATTTGAAAGCAGTTTCTAACATGTTTATGCATTTGAGCCACATACATATTGTGCTTTTACTTTCTATACAGTTTCCTTGGGCTTCCAATGATGTGTGTCCACATAGAATTTCCATTTAGAATTCAATTCGGAACCTTTGGGAATTTTTAATGGAGAGTTTATGAACAAGAACAAAAGTAACATAAAGCCTGAGCTCTATATGGCTGGAACAAATGAATATTAATCAAATAAATTTAAAAATCATTAAAGTTTATATAGCTTAATAAAATAATTTGCTGTTAGAATACTTACAGACTGGCTAATGTATGTTTGTATTGTCAACAAACCTTCTGCTTCAACTGTACAGTATCCTTTTTTATCTTACAGGTTTTTCTCTAGGTTTACTCAGCATAAATGCGATTTTCTGATACAAGATTACTGCTTTTATTGTAAAGTGATCAGAAATCAAAATTAGGAAATCTTAGAACTAGTTTCTGAATCCAGCTCCATAAATCCTGGCAAGTCACTCAATTCAACTCACCTTTACTTTTTTTTTTTCCATTTCTTTCTTGGAGGATGATCTCTAAAGTACATGAGCTGAGATATTATAGCCCTTATTACAGTGGAGACCTTGGATTTTTGCTGGATTCTCAAGATACTAACAAAAATTTCAGAAAGTGATCAAGCTTTGGATAGTATTTTGGTATTCTGATAACAGATCAATGACCAAAAAAAAAAAAAAAATAGCTGAAAGGTGTGTAAGAATTTAACATCTTACTCTACCTCAGATGGGAAATGTACACTGAGGTCCTACAGTTAGTTTCTATTTTCTGCCTGAGAAAATCAAAATTCCATTGTTGTCCTTATCAAACATCATCAGTCAATACTAGGGGCAAAGATGGGCCATAACTTAAACTTCAGAACCCACCATCCATAATGGAACATGGAAAGAGCTGTAGCATGTTACAGTAGTTTTTAAAGCATAAAATCTAACACTAGATTTTAGAACTAAAGTTCAAGGAGTAATACACAGAATAAAAATTCTGGGCAAATGGGCTAAAGGAACACATAACACCAGATGCAATAAAAACTTTGGACTATACAGTGGAAAAATTCAAATTAAATAGCTTTTTGCTGTGACCTTCATTGGCCCTGCTGTCAACAGAGTG
The DNA here is from genome assembly GCF_964211825.1 of Aythya ferina. NCBI lineage: Eukaryota > Metazoa > Chordata > Aves > Anseriformes > Anatidae > Aythya > Aythya ferina. The sequence goes on along the minus strand of NC_140297.1, from coordinate 73,302,899 downwards.
GCATGAATATTACAGAAGATGAAATAATGGTTTTTAGAATAAGATAATTTTGTTCTTTATAACATAAGCACTACACCACTTAAAAAGACTAAGCGAATAAAGATAACATGAAGTATAGAAATTACATTACGGATTTATTTTGCTTTATTTTTTACATTGGAATAATAGTTACAGCTTTATGCAACAAATACTGATACTAAGGTTTCATGAAAGCTAAAAAGATTGACTACAGCCTATGTATTTTGTTTTAACACCAGTAAGCTTTCTGTCAGCACTTGCAATCTATAATACATTGATATTCATATTATATAATAGCATATTCTGCTTTATTCCAACTGTTGAAGCAGAATGAATCATGGAGCTGATGTTATTTTGCATTCAGCAATGTTTTAGAGCAGAATTAATAACCTAACATCTTAATTCACCAAAAAAGGGAAGAGGAGGGAGGGAAGGATGGACAGACAGGAGGTAGAAGGAGGGAGAGAGCAGAGACAAGGAAAACAAAACAGTTCTGTGATTTGAGCCTGAAGGCTTACAAGCCTCATCACTCAAGGGAGCTATATTGAGTGAGCAGCCAAAAATTGCTTCCCTCTACATTATGCATTTCTGACGCAGGGATCTGAAGACACCATGCATGAGTAGCACAGACATCAGCCATTTCTGCCATCTGCCCCACAGTGGGAATACGAGATGAAATCAAACCAGTTTGTGAAGTGAGCATAGTGAAAGGCAGTTCGCTACAGCTGATGAACTGTGGAAAGAATTTTGAAGTTCAGTATTAGCAATTAACAGGAAGGCAAATATATTGCACTTCTAAAGCCAGAAAGACTTAAAATTTAAGAAATACCGTGACAATGGTGTCTCAGAGAAGTAAAAGTTTTCCCTCCCATCATGCAATGGAAATTAGTAAAAAATAACAGTGATTAAAGGAGATTAGATATAATTTTGGGAGTCCTTAATTGTTAATAACAAATTATATAAAGTTCATGATGACATTTCTTGATGGAAAATAACTGATCATTACCAACTCTAGAGACTTAGGTGCTCCTGGACCTAAGAACAGATGCTGATTCAAGTTTTGGCTTATGAACATTACTGGAGTTAATCTGGTTTTTATCCTCAGGATAGTGGGGTAAAGTCATACAGAAGTATAACGTATAAAGTATACAGATTCTGAAAGGCAATATTTAGGATCATGTCTGACTTCAATGATTCATAGCTATATGAGTTGTAGTAGAGAGTGACTTTAATGGAAAACTGGGTACTAAAATGATATTTTCAACAGCAACTTCTACAAGGGAGTGGAAGGAGATGATGAAGGAGAGGAAGCTCAAACTGATGCTTCTGCCTTACAAATGTATGAGGCGTCCTTGTCTGGACCTAAAATCCCTTCAGGACTAAATGAAAAAGCCAAAATTTGCAAGCTGGAAACTTGTAAAGTTGCAATTTTTATCCACAGAAATCAACACGACTAAATGTATTGGCGACTACTAATAATAACTAAGCTTTTGGGGGATATACTCAGTATATCAATTACAGAAGTGTGAACCATATTGACTACAAGAACAGGCTTCAAAAACCTTATCTATAACCTATGAGAGACCAAAAGTATTTAGAAAAAAATATACATATTAATTTTTTGAAAAATTAGTTTTTCAGTCTTAAGTGAATTAAAAATTAATATTTCAGGCTTAACTGATTCAGCATAAAAACAAGATGTTGATAACTTCCAGTTTCTACTTCAGGTTTAGAAAACTACCCCCACAAAAAAATCACTAAAGCTCATCATTTTGTATTTAATAATGCAAAAATCCAGAATCTATCCCTAATGAAAATGATTCTGCTGTTTTCATAAAAGTCAGAAAGCTTTGACCAAATCAAGATTTAAGGCAATCCTAGGGTTGATTTGAGCAAGGTAAACAACAGAAATTTAGAAAAAAAAAAAAAAAAGCCAAAATTCTAAATCTGACATTCAGAAAAACATCTCTAGTGAACCAGAATTTTATATAATATATAATATATAATATATAATATATTTATATAATATAATATATAATATAATATTATATATGTTATATAATATTATATATGTTATATAATATATAATTATATATATATAATATATTTTATATTTCATATATATATGTAAACCTAGAACTTCTCCAGACCAGGGAGTGCATTTGTCCCTGATATAGACGTGAAGGCTTGCATAACCACCCAACAGCAACTGAGAGCCTGTTTCTCCAGACAGTGCTTACAAGCACAGGGACACATCTCCCATATCACAGGAAATCTGTGTTCATTTAGTTTCAGCTATAACCCATATATTCCAGTTAAAAAAATAAAAAATAAAAATAAATAATAATACTAATAAATAGATAATAAAAAAGGATTTAGTTAAAGTTTTACTTATACTGTGAAAGCTTGTAGTCATAACATTTTTTTTATTGTTCTCATACATGAAAAATCCAGACACACTTGCCTTCCTTGTAACTTCTGCAAAACCTCAAATGGAGTTTGTAATATTCACTGAGACATTCCAAGAGCTCCCTGAAGTTCAAGCTTTCACATCTAATAAATAGAAAACTTATAAAACCACTCGTAGTAAAGCTGTCTTGTACTCCTGTTTTAATCGATTATCGTCTCATCTGTCATATGCATTTGCGAGGAGCATTATGGGTAACTGGTCAGCTTCTACTTTGACCAGCTTGCTTCCTACACAAAAGAATGTCATGGACATTCAAGTGGCCCACTTGAATGGTCCACAAATGGTCAAGTGGACCATGAATCAGTTCTGTGACACAATATAGTTTAAAATCCTGGAGAAGAAACATACAATCTACACAGGTTTTCCATTTGGTACATTTTAATAACTAGCCTAAAGCACTAAACATGGCCTAAGCAAAATTCATTCTCCTCCCCAAATGTATACAAAGGCTTAAAAAAAAAAAAAAAAAAAAAAAAAAAAGATTACATTTGATAATTTCAAACTATTTTGGTTTTACTTTAGTCTATAACTGTCTTATATTGAAAAAGAAAATTATTTCAAAACCTGAAGCAGAAACAGAACTTTTTCCCATTTCTAATAGAAGATGCCTTATCCAGAGATTCTAATTGTGCCTGTGAATACATTTACCTACCCAGCATGATACTAGCAGTAGCTGCTTTTAACTCAAGTGCAAAAAAAGCTGACTCAAAGGCATCATTTTTCCTAGTAAATAGGAGCAGGGTGGTTAACAAAATGGATACTTAACACAGGATGATTATCAGTGCTATGGTTCATTCATCTGCAGAAAGATTTAGTAGAAATTGTGAGCTGGTGGTCCATTTTGTTCTGAAGTTTAAAGTTGAAAACATTTGTTGGTTTCTGAGAAGCTACTTGCTTATAGATGTTGAAAAATAGATGTAATAAGATGCGGACTTTCTACAACTCTAGTAGCAAAATAGGAGTAGGATGACAGCACAGTCTTGTCAGACAAGATAATAATATTTAGCCAGAAACTAACAGTAAAAGATATACTTTGCAGACAAATAACCAAGAGAAAAATGACAGAGCAGACAGACATATTTTCTTTCTAGCTCTGTTTTTACCTTTGTATACTGGGTTTATGTGTCAAAGTTTTGGTAATAGAGGGACTGCAGGGGTGGCCTCTGTGAGCAGAAACCCATGTCCTATCATAGCCAGCTCCAGTCAGCTCCAAAAGGGACCCACCACTGACTAGAGCTGGTTGTGCCTCTGAGAGAGCAGACTTAAGAAACAGAAACAACTGCTGTGCAACAGCAGAGAGAGGAGAGAGAGAAGAGAGAGAAAATGTGCAAGAAGCAACGCTGCAGACCCCAAGGTCAATGAAGAAGGAGGGCAGGAGGCACTCCAGGTGCCAGATCCCCTGCAGCCTGTGGAGAGGCCCCTGGTGGAGCAGGCTGTCTTACTGCAGCCCATGGGTCCCATAGTGGAGCAGATCTCCACACTGCAGCCTGTGGAGGAGCCCCTGGTGGAGCACATGGATGTGGCCTGGAGGAGGCTGCGGCCCATGGAGAGCCCCCACAGGAGCAGGCCCTGAGCTGGAGCTGCAGCCCGTAGAGAGGAGCCCACGCAGGAGCAGGGGGCCTGGGGGGAAGCTGCCATCCATGGGGGACCCGTGCTGGAGCAGTTTGCTCCTCACGGATGGACCCCTTGGTACGGACCCATGTTGGAGCAATTCTTGAGGGGCTGCTGCCTGTGGGAAGCCCACATAAGATCAGTTTGGGAAGGACAGCATCTTGTGGGAGGGACCCCACGTGGAGCAGAAAAAGAGAGTGGAGATGAAGGAGCAGCAGAGACTGCAAATCACATTCCTCATTCCCCTGTGCCACGCAGGGGAAGGAAGAAGAACGCAGTGGTATGGGGGTGGGGGGAGGGTGTTTTTAGTTTGCCTTTAGTTCTCATTGCTCTAATTTATCAATAAGCAATAGATTATATTAATTTTCCATATGATGAGTCTGTTTTGTTTATGATGGTAATTGCTGAATGATCTCCTTGCCCATATTTCAATCCATGAGCTTATTTTCATTGTATTTTGTCTCTTTCTTCCTCTGAGGAACTGGAGTGAAAGAGCTGTGTGGTGGTGCTTAGCTGCCCATTGATGTTAAACCACCACACTGTATCCCAGACATCTCAGAAATCCTTAGCTAAGTAAGAACAAGATATCAGAATTCTAACATCAAAAACCCCAAATGTTTCATAAGGGCCATATTCATCTAAAGAACCTCCAGTTCACCTTCTTTGTACTACCAAGGGAAATATAGCTAGTTAGCAGAAATACTAATTGCAACATCAAAATAGATGTGCATTACTGTGGCAGATCTGAAGATGCACTTGTGTCACCAAAAGCTTACCAGTTTCTCCTCAAATCAGTTAGTTTATCTATATATATATAGAGAGAGATTTTTTCCCTACAAGTCTTGCCAAGGTATTTTGAGATATTCTATACAGTTTGTCCTACTTCCACCATCCAGTCAAAATAACAATAATTTCAAGTGCAATGATCCTTTAGAACTTGGACTGAAATCCTCAGTACTAATCTAATCTAAAAGATTAGATTTTAATAAAAAGAATCTCTTAAGATTTATTCCCATCACTACCACACACAATTTTGGCATGGAGTTTTACATCCATTGCCTCCCACATTGTTCATCCCTGTAATGTCTAGGCAATAATTTCAGAACTCAGTCTTTTTAGCTCAACTTTAGCTTTTGCTTTTCCTTCTCTTTTAGTTGTACTTGTGTTCATCCTGCAAAACTGCTTCACCTCTTATGACAGAAAAAAACGGAGACAAAGAAATCTCCATGAGGCCTGCTTTCCTGGAAGTACAAACATAGCACAGCTCAAGACGTCTGAACTTCTAATGGAGATCTAAAGAATGCACAGTGTTAGTGTATTCCTTATACTAAGACCAAAAAAAAGGCCTATCTCATGGCCTTTAAAAATCAGAACCAGTCTTCTGTAGATACTAAGTGTTAAGTAAACAGCACTGAACAAAGCCACAATTTTGTTCTAAAAGCAAATTCAAAAAATGGAAATTTGTCTTGTGAGTGTTCTGCCCATCAAATACAACACAGTATATTACAGAGTATATTACAACATAACAGAATTACTCTGTTTGAAAAGCAGGTATAAAATCTTCCGTAACAAAACAAGAAAACATAAAGCAACACTTTTTTTTTTTTTTTTTTTTTTTTTTTTTTTTTTTAACCTGTTGTTGCTTATGCTTATAGAGCACCTACCAATTTCACATACGTCTGGTCATTTGAAATATTTTCCCTTTCCTTCTGAATTCTTAGTGAATTCAGTAAGAATTACTGAAATCTTATTGAATTCATTTCCTTTCAACAATGGGACAACTGGTAACATCATCAATACTAAAAAGAGAAGGCAAATAAAAAGGTAGGTGATGAACAACCAATCTAAAGAAGAACTGGAACACTGGTGGCATTGATAGCACTGCGATGTCTCCTTAATATCCCATAATAGTACACTATGATCTAGAATGTGACTGCTGAATCCCAACAAGCTTTCAGAAGAGAGATAGAAAAGAAAAATCCCATACAAAATGTCTTTGTACGTTGTCAGTTAGGAAGAAATTAAATGAACATAGCAGAACTAGGTATTTTAATTGATTTTATTTATATTTCATATATGTAATATGAATTTTAATAACAAGACATTTTCTGGCTGATACTGGAAATTGTTTCAATTAATAAAATAATTTTTCAGGGCAAATTTGGAAACAGAAGATAACAGAAACATTCAGCAGTACTGATAGCCATTTGTATCTTGCTGTGACATGAAGACTTCACAGTCTTTCTCAGGCAGAAAACACAAAAGAAATCAGCAACAACTACAGGAAAAGAGATACAATACTTGACACCACGATTGCAGTGGAGGTAAATACTAGGACATTTAAACTTCAGTAACATTTTTTCCCAATCTTGAGAATTTAAAGAAAATAAAATCCACATCAGCTCCCACTAAATCATTTTGAATAACAAGTACATGTGAAGTTATTTTGTATTTCCCATTTGGCTTTTGACAAATAGGTTATATACAAATAAATCACTTAGAAAGCTTTAGTTGTACTACCATGAGTATAAAAGTTACTCTCAAGTAAAACCGCGCAGACCTAATATATGAGCCTAACAGTCAAAGCTTTAAAAACCTACACCAAGAAAATCCCAAAAACTTCAATTAAGGTTATGGGAATTTGTAGTCTTGTGAAACACATAATAAGCTTCATTATAGGCTGCATCTCTAGGTAGTAGGATCCACTTCCCTTCAAAACTGCTGTTGTAATCCAGTTTCAGTTTCCATCCTCCCTCTCAGAGACTTCATGGAACAACACACAATAGCTTTCCAGTAACAAAGTTGTATACATGTATATACAAACATACATAAAATAGAACTGAAAAAAGAGAATGCAAGCCCAAAAAAAGGTCCCTTACACTTGAACTCAAATCATGCTCTAAGTTCCTAAGCAGTATCGAGCATGTGGAAGATTTTCAGTTATTATTCCCATGAATTAAAAGTATTTTGATATATTTGCCAGTTAGCCCATGGGGAAACAAAAGAGAGGGAAGAGAGAGAAGGAGAGGGAGAGGGAGAGGGAGAGGGAGAGGGAGAGGGAGAGGGAGAGGGAGAGGGAGAGGGAGAGGGAGAGAATGAAAGAATGAACAAAAGAATGAACAAACAAAAGAAAGAAGGAAAGAAGGAAAGAAGGAAGGAAAGAAAGAAAGAGAGAAAGAAAGAGAGAAAGAGAGAGAGAAAGAGAGAAAGAGAGAAAGAGAAAGAGAGAAAGAGAGAAAGAAAGAGAGAAAGAGAGAAAGAAAGAGAGAAAGAGAGAAAGAGAGAGAGAGAGAGAAAGAAAGAAAGAAAGAAAGAAAGAAAGAAAGAAAGAAAGAAAGAAAGAAAGAAAGAAAGAAAGAAAGAAAGAAAGAAGGAGAGAAAGAGAGAAAGAAAGAAGAAAATGTTAATCTTGCTTTCCATACAGAAGTCATCAACTTCATAACTGCTATATCAACATCAACATCTGTTATTTCCATAGGAAGAAGAACGCCAGTTTTAGATGAACTCAGAATCACTTTTTGGTCCAAAAAATACAATTTTCATTAATGTAGGATGATAGGGGCTAGGATATGGCTAAAATGCACACCTTAAAAAAAAAAAGTCAGCAATAATGCAATTAATGCCCTTCGGTTTGTAAGAGTATTGATTGGATTCATGTCCCTGGATTCACTTATGACAGACACTAGAGCCACTAAATCCCCTCCTTTCTGCAGTCCTCTACCCCAGTTCCTTTGACACCAAGAGCTGCTAAATGGAAAGCAGAAGCTTCACTGTTCCTTTCCGCAGCAGAGCCTTGCACCTAGATCTCCTGCTTCTGAATGGGCCTCCAGAACACTGGACTATTGAGTCTTTGTGTTTTATCTATCATTCGATCAATCAAAAATATTACACACAAACACACACATGGACACACAGACACGCAAACAAACAAACAAAAAACTCCATAAAAATATCTTCGTTTTACCATGACACAAAATGTCACAGTGGAATGTTTGATTAGCACACAGTCTTCATTTGAACCTATGTCAGTGGCTTCTTGCTATTTGTTGATGTTTTGTAACTAAATGCTCCAGGGCTTACTAAGAGATGGTAAGTTGCTCATAGCCAAGTCTTGGCTGTGATTGCCATCTCCATAACAGTCCAAATTTATTTTAAAAGTCACCATTACATTTTCCAGAAGCTTGAATTTCTAGGAGGTAGGACTTAATCATATAAGCACATCACTCCTTAGTAAACTACTGGTTTATCCAAATAGCATAACATTTTGTAGATTTTTTTCTTAGCCTTCTGAATATTTATCATGATAATGACAATATTAGAATAGGGCAATTTCCCCTCCATTCATGTCTTCACACTCTGATCAGTTGTGCATGCTTTATAAAGCAATGAAGAATTAAAGGCTTTTGTCACAGCAAAGTGTGGCACAAGTTGAGGCCAGCCCCTGCCCCAATGAGGCCACAGCAGGGCTGGGCTCCAGCTTCCCGCAGCCCTGCCCTGCTCTGTCATGGCTCCCTGCCCAGCGAGGCCCACCCACAGGTGCATGGCCCAGACCAGCCTGGGCCCAGCCCCATGTGGTGCAGGATGCCCAGGGCTGGGGCTGCCCCTGTGCCCCTGGGCTCCTGGCTGGGGCTCTGGGACAGGCCCTGCCTACCAGGCAGTGACACAATGGACCCAGTGAGACCCCACGCTCCTGATGCCCAGCCTCAGAGAACCACCAGCTCCTGCAGTAACCTGACAATTAGATTATTAAAATCTCATGAATACAAAGGGAAACTAAGCCATTATGTACATTATTGAATCATGAACCATCCAGTCTTACTGCACCGTAAGAGCTATTTTCTGTTGTGTTTTACTTCCTTTTTGCCTCCCAGCTCTGATAAAGTGCATCTAATAAAGAATAACTGGCTACTGCAGCAAATATATATATATATATATTTGTATCTCTACAGTTTTGAACTCACAACGTTGTAGGATCTTCAGATCTTCAGTCTTCACTGTGATCTCACATCTACTTAATCTAATTGCATTTAACCCTTAAACTGAGTCATGAGGTAGGAAGTCAGTCCCCACTGTTTCCCTATATTTTTCCATCCTCTGTGAGGACTAAGAAATAGAAACCACTAGCAATGTCCAATAGCATTCATCCCTTCTAAATTATGGTTAGTAAGCAAAAATAAAAATGCTTGTGACCATTGGACATTGTCAGCTTCTTTATGCATGTTTGCAACACAGGATAATTCATCCTAATTAAGTCATTCCTTTAAATCATTTTATGATTTGTAAAAAGACTTATTAGCACATGAAGAAAGAATCTCAAAGACAGATTATTCTACATCAGCATATAGCAAGATCAATATTTTCCTTCCCAGCCTTTCAGCCCTAAACAGGTTGAAAGTAAAATCATTGACAGCGACGATTCAGAATGCTAGGTCATAATGGATCTTTTTTTAAGCATGCCTATGAATTAAGGCAGACACTACAACAGCACTATAGCAGTCCTGGGATTTGGGAAGCAGCATTTTAGCAGCATGTTGCCCGTCTTCTCATGCTGTGAACATATTTATAGTAGTTCTATGAAGTCCCAGGACTGCTGGTGTAGCATCTGTTCCCTACCAACAAAGACTTGGATATTACACAAGAGTCTGTTTTATATTCATCAGCTGCCCCTTTACAAACACATGACTTCTTTTGCAACAGATTTTTTAATCTGGGTTTTCTCATGTGAACATGCAAACACACTCATTGTTAAATATATATCTCTATGATATTATCAGACCTTTATCAGGCTTCAGTTACAGTCCGGATAAATAGAGGCTCTTACACTTAGATGTTATCCACATCCAAAAACACATACACATTTCCAAAGGTGTTAACAAAAAACTTTAATCATGGAACAAGTGGATTTAAAAATGACCTTAATTCAGCATAACTGAGTTACTAATGCTCCTCTTCACAAAGTGGTAATTACATTGTCAATTCACAATTCAAAATACTTAAACTGGCATTGACATTTACCATCTCAGACCTTGCTCATTTTTGAAGAGTGCACACGCATTAGTTCCATATACAGATTCAGACCTTGGTCTCTGGTATTGTTGGACAGACTTGTAGACCCATCAGTTTCAGTGGGGTATTCCCAATAAACAATTTTAACAAGAATTATCCCATGGTGGTACTTGAGCTGAGTACATCATTTGCTCCAAATCATTTAACTTTGTTAGTGTTTGGATGTGCTTACTTTATTGATTAGGCTCACTTCATGAGCTGGTTCAGGATCAAAGTCTGGTGATGGCATTACAAACCAACAAGCTCTCTTTTAAGTTTTCTTCCCAGAGAGCAATCTGGAGCAAGCTGACCAGTTTCTTCCAAACATGTAACTTGAGCTTGGTTGACATGGCAGTGTCACCTCAGTGGCAGGACCACCTCCAGACAGACAGGATGGATGCAGACAGGACACATATGGCTTCTCCTTGGGACAACATTTCAGTTCTCTTTTTAATGGACCTAGAACTACGTTTTTATGAAAAGAAAGGGTATAACTAGTCAGTTTTGTTTGTTTGTTTGTTTAAATCTACTGTAAAGCTGTAGAAGAAAAGCTTCAGAGCTAATAAAATAACCATACCCACGTATACATAATGCACATCCTCTGTACTTCCAGAGTCAGCCATCTGCTCTTCAGTATTGTAAATACCAGTATAGTGGAGTAACAAGAAATAGGCAATGTGAATTTTTACTTATTTTTTTCTCATTCCCTTATATTCTGGTCAATGCATGTTTCAGTGGAAGAGAGCAAGGAATCTGAGCAAGGTACGTTTGTCACAGGCAACCTGCCTGAGTGTTCTCAGACTAACAGGCAGTCAGGTTAGCAGATCCTGTACATCCGTATTGAGGTTATTGAGGATAATTGTTCAGGGATTTCAAGAAATCAGATTACCTCATAATCCAATAGTGACATTTGGCATACTACATATTATTAAGTCATTGCAAAATTGTTATGCAAATTACATATTCACAAGCAGGAGTGCAAAGAATAGAATAACTAGAGAATTGCATGGTGTTATGAAGCAGCTGAGCAATATCTTGATCATTGTCAATTACATACCAGTCTAGTTTTTGAATAGAATGTTTCAGAGTAGAATATGTTTGCAGCAGCTCTACTGGACATCATTAAACCAGTGGTAGATTCCATGTTGAGTCCTTTATATCTTTTAAATACAAATGCCCATTGCACTTTCATGCTTCACTCTCTGATGTGAAAGACATATTTACCAGCCATTTTGTGCAGTACTGCAGAGAATAGAAGAAAAGAAAATCAGAGCACTCTAGGACTGAAAGCATGGATATTTTTTTAAAAACAATAATATCAATAGATAATTGTTAGCTTATCAGTTCAATGTAATCAGTTAATTTTCACATGCTTCCCCTCACCTTGCTCACCTTTTAGTATTGCTTAAATAAAATGATTTCCCATATTAAACTGCTATCACGTTGTGCACTATCCTTCCCTTCAAGTGTCACACACAACGTTTTGCAGAAAGTTTATAACATTACCTCGTGTGAAATGTGTGCCAACAGACATCTACTTTTCCTGTAAAAATCCAAACCTGTTTGCTTGTATTATTGATCTTACAATCTATTCTAGCTTAATCACATGTCAAGAAGCCGTCTAAAAATATAATTTAAATTTAAAACTAGATATATTCATTGATATTTAATTGCAGGCATCACCTTTTTCACTGCTGAAGCATAATGAGAAGGAAGCAATTTCAAAATGTGCTGAGAGGCCTTTGGCTGCTCTAAAGTAGAGCAGGCTGTCATAGCAACTGCCATACCATCCTCTATTTGTTCTATGTAAATGGCATATCAGAGTGCAGCTGCAGCATCAGTGCAGTCTATTTCTGCAAAAACAAAGCATGGCTGCACACCTCTACTGCTGTTGTTGCCACATGGACTAAAAATCAGTGTAAACAAAAACAAAAACAAACAAACAAACAAACAAAAAAACACTCAAATAGGCCTTATTAAAATATTTAAAAATAAATAAATAAAATAAAATAAAATAGAGTATACAGATTAGCACTTTCATTTTCTGCAAGGCACATGTTGTCTGTCATGATGACCTTGACATTCAAGTCTATATTTAACCCTTGAGTAAGAAAATTTACAAAGGCATATTCTCTTTAGGTTCAACATCTTCCATTGCAAATGAGATTTGTCTTACCAAGGCGGCAGCAAATCAAATTCAATATTACATCAGAGCTGCTTGTGTGCATTTACAGGATTACTGATTTGGAAATTTAACATCTGCAAAATACAAAAGTAGCCAATTAAGCTTAGGAAAGTCTTTACACATCAGCTGATCTCCCCTGTTGTACGAGGGCTAATAGTACTTACCCACATGGCTGTGAAATAGTCTGGAAATATGAGAAATGTCTGTGATCATTAATAATGGCTATTATAAAAATAATATCAAATTAATAATTGGATATTAAAAATGCCCTCTTTCTAACTTGTTCAGGCTTCTATAGATAGAAGTGGTCATTTTAGAATTTGTTTTATGGTACGAAGGTAGATATTATCTCTGCTCCTTTTTCAGCCTGTCTATTCTTAAAATCAACATCAAAAGAGAGATAATACCTATTATTAGGCAAAATGATGCAGTCTGGAGAATCGAAAAAGATCAAACTGTAGGGCACACAAGCCCTTTCTCAAGTCTAATGTGAGCCAAGCATGAACTAGAAGTAATTACTGTGGCTGCAATTAATTTCAGGAGGAAAAAACAAAAACAAAAACAAACAAACAAAAAAAAAAACAAAAAAAAAAAAACACTAAACTTTCAGGAGATCAGTCTGATTACTAATATGTATAATATTACATGATAAACAAAATTCTGGCCTAAAATATGTGTATGGGGGGAGGGGGCGGGGGGGGGGGGAAGGGTGCGAAGGTTGGAAATCCATTAGAATTTCCTTCATATCTTATATGCTGCAAATTCCTGACTGTTATTGCAAACAATGTCTAGCTTAAATGTGCAGGAAGTTTTCTGTCTTTCTATCTACTAAGACATGTTTAGAATCTACTACGGCATGTTAGAATCAAATTATATGCTACACTGAATTTCATCTCTAGAACATCCATGGAATGTCAGCAAAATACATATATACATTATATTTGGCAAAAAAAAAAAAAAAAACACAAACAACATGAGACATCTTCCTCTGAAACCTCTTTATGTGTCGTTTTGTGTTGGAAACTAAAACCCACATAAACTAAATGCTTAACATCCAGATGTGCAAGGTTTTCCCTTTAGTCTTAAGCTTTCCTGCCTCAGGCTGACTCATTCTCTAAAAGCTTTGTGAAACCTACTTAATATCATTAGAATGTGGTCAACAGAAAGAAATGAGATCACATTTCAAAAATATATGTTTAATATATATATATATATTTTGGCAATTTGGAAATTTCAGAAGAGGATATTTCAGTTTTTTTGTCCTGACAAGATTAAAAACATATTAATAAAAAATAAAAAAATAAAAATAAAAATAAATGTATATATATATATAGGGGAAAAACAATTAAATAACAACAACAAAAAAAAAAAACATATGAAACAGATACAAAAGCAGAAATGCATTTTCTAATTCTATTCTAATCTACGTTACTTTGCAAATAGTGAACAAGATTTCTTAATTTCTGTAGTGTCATATTGAGAAATGGTTAGAAATCCAGACTCAACTTGGCTGAATTAGTTTATTAAGATTTATTAAGGCCATCTGAGGACTGAATTCAACCATCTATGTGAATGTGTTGGTATCTTATCTAAGGTGCAAACTAGGAGTTCAAACTATTTTTTCATAGAATTCAGTCCCACAGAAGTTCCATTTGTGATGTAATATGCCATGAAAATCTGGGTTGGGAACATAATGTTACCCATTAAAAATTTTGTCCCTATTTGCTTTAAGCCCTACAGCTAAAAATATATAGTCAGCTAGTCTGTGTGGGTCACATAAATCTTTCTGTCTCACTACCATCATGATCACAGCAGCTTCCAAAATATCTTTGTCTGTTGTCTACAACTGCCTACTCCTTTCTAGCTTTTGGAGCTCATTAGTTTGCTTTGAAACCTACTTGCATTACATAATAATTTCAACTGCATCTTAATCTTTCTAAGTAGCACAGTAGAACTTCAAATTTTGCTGTGTGTGAGACAGGGAGGAATGTGCCCCAAAATGTGCTCTTATATCTGCAGAGCCAGGCGGTGAGAGATTCACAATGTGCAGCCTGTGAAGAAGCTGAAGAGAACTTCCAATAAATATATGGGAGAACTTCCATAAATATATGGAAGAGGACTTCCATATATTTATTATCAAAGCATTTGCCTTAAGACTGATCAACACTGTAAGCAGAAAATGTGCATCTCACAGCTGCAGAAATCTGTCTTGGTTTCCCTTTCATTATTAGCCATGTTTTTTTGAGCTTCTTCACTACTTTCTACTAATTGCAGTAGTTTCCTTTTCCCCAATTGTTTCCAAATTCTTCCAGTTCTTAAGAACAGACACCACACAGCTTGCAAAATGAAGCTTGGGAGCATAATTTTTTTTTCTAAAAATCAGTAAAGTTCGATATTTTTCTAAGAATGCAAATAAATATAACTATGCTTTGTAGGCTATCATCCTGCTCATACAGAGCAGAGCTCACCTACTAAGTATGGAGTGTTATTTGATAAAAGCAGCAAAAAGTCTGAGAAAAAAAAAAAAAAGGAGGTTAATTCATGACCTTATATGGGATTGCATTAGATTACAAAAATAAGCCACTACCTCCAATAAAACCTACCAGTGTTTTCAGAAATGTTTCTATTTCTCTTCTCCTTCCAGAATCCAACTGGGACATGGGACATGGGAATCCAACCAGGAATCCAACGGGAATCTTCCAGAATCCAACATGGGACACGACTCTATTTGACAATCTGGACCTCTTCCCCTTTCTCATTAAGGTGTTTACCACCAGAAGGACTGTTTTCAGAGACATGTAACAGGGAGGAAGTGGTCATAGGCTTGAATGATCACTCTGGGTCCCAAGAGAGATATTTATTCTCTACTAGCTTTGAAGTCGAAAGTTCTTGGTCTACATCCCCCTTTGAATCCATGCTCAAAATAGGAAAAAATGTGTCTGAAAACACCTTTTGGAAAAAGGCTGAAGAACTTAGACAATGCTTGAAATAAAAAACTTTTATTCAGCAAGGTGCACCAGAATGGGACAGAAATCTACATGAAAATAGAGGAACTCTTTGGTTTTAAAAACAAATAGAACCAAATTAGAGGGGTGTGTTGTTGCTGTTATAGCTTCAGTAACAATAAAATTCCAGATCATTTCAGTAATACACAGGGAAATTGACAAATTCACAGAGAAAAATAAATAAATAATAATTTTAAAAAACACTATATGTGGTTCTTGTTTACAATCTCACAGGCCAGCATCTCCCTTGCAAGAGAAAATATATTCCTGTATCTCAATCTACAGTTCTTCAGACCCCAACTTGTTTGTGTTCCAGCTCTCTTTTTTTCTAGTATTGCTTCCAAATTACAAAATTATGATGACTATAATTAAGTGCCTTTGCCATGAAAGAACACTGTCTTCTATTTACTTTTTAACTTTTGTAAAAAATCATTTATGTCTGTTTTGCAACAGTATCACTCATACCATTCTCCAATAATCTCTCCAACCTGTTCATTTACAGTATCCCATACAGAAAGAATGGACACCTCTTCAAATGGGTATGGAAAGTTTAAGAAAGGAAGAGACACAAGGCAATATGTGACCTGCTCATTTATGTAAAATGGTGTCTGCATATGTAAAATGATGTTCTTCCACCTACATTCAGGTCCAAAGACATTGCTGTTTCCTTCAGGTACTTAGGCTGAGCCTGTCAGATGGTTCATGAAGGTGAAATTACAACATGCCCCACAAGAAGCTCTGTCAACGTGTACCAATTGACCTGTAGGTCAGAGTAAGAAAATAGAGAGAATTTGTGAAACAGAAGGCCCCAGACTACTGTGTAAGACAGTGGTATCCATGTAAATTCAGGGGCATTCTTCACTCAGTAGCAACATTACTGAAAATATATTCTGAGGCCTGAAGTCTTCAAGATATGTAAGATTATAATTATGGAACCCTGTACTCTGAGAAGCAGACCGCAAAAGCAGTCTGGTTTATAAATAGTACATAAGTTGGGGTAAACAGCCCAATGAAAATGATAAGATGATAAAATGTAGGACCTGGTCTCTCTTTTTTTTTTTTTTTTTTTTTTTTTTGTATCTTTGCATATAAAATTGGCTGTAGTAAAAATTCTTACTTCTCAAAGTAAAAATTCTTACTTCTCAAGGACAGATTCTGTGATGCCAGGCCCGAATCCAGCTCTAAACAAAAGCATGTCCTTGTGAAAGGGATCCCTGAGAAAACGATCTGAAGGACTGAATTTCATCAGAAACTGTATTTTATATCACTGTGCTCAAGGCACCACTTAATTCCTGTAGCATTGTGCTACACAAATCAACTTTAAATCTAAAATATGTCTACAAAGCTCAAGGAAGAGGAGCTCCCAGGAGCTCTCCTAGAACAACAACTTGTTATACTCCCAAATAATTTCTGATTCAGAGTTGTAGAGCTGTCAAAAATTACATTCTTTCAGCATAATATCAGTCTTCTTACAGTCCTTGGTGCATGTGATTGTCTGGGCTAATTGTTGCTTTCTATGACAGAAACTGCAGCTAACAAAGAATGGGTTGTAGAAGACATTAGTTTCCCCTCCTGGGAATAAGCTTTTTAATAAATAAATAAATAAATAAATAAATAAATAAATAAATAAATAAATAATCTATTCTTTTGAATAAATACTTAACAAACAATCCAACAAAAAATCTAAGGCTAACAAGTTATATAAACTTGTTCCAGTAATGTTGGATTGACTGAAAGCAATGGATTCAAGGCACACAAATGGAAACAGAGGTCTACCAATGTGTGCAACACTTCCAAGGAGCAGGAATCTTTGTGTGGATGCTGTGGATGATGTAGGGACTTCTTACTGACATTAAATCTTCCTTTGTTCAGAGTGAGATGTCACACCGTTCATGCACACAGAAAGGAAAGTGTCCTCAAACAACATTTCAACCCTGCAATACCCTCCAACTTCTTAAAAAGAATTCTTTCCCCAGCTCCATGATAATAGTAAAATGGCACTGTTTGGAGACTGGAGGTCTTGAGACTAACTGAGAGGAGAATGCACACTCCTTTTTGCTATAAGCACAGGAGAAAAACTAGTTAGGTTTCATATGTCTTCATTTGGAACAATACCTTCTGTGTTTAAAAAACAAAACAAAACACAAAGTCTTTTCCATTTTATTTCAGCTTCTAATAGGTCATGTATAAAATTGGAAAAGGTTGTCATAGTAAATAATATTTGTTTTTTCTTACTTAGATCCTCACATCTAATGTTCTTACTAAATAAAGTTTGGAGAAAAAAATTGATTATTTTAATATTTACTTTTAATTGATATTAAGTTCTTTTTAGCACAAGCATGGAATAGCAGTTTTACCACTTCATGATTATCTGTCCACAGAAAGGGAATAAAATAAAAATAACCTGGAGAAACTTCAGTTCATTAAAAATATTTGAGTCTTTCAATACTTTTGCAGACTACTAATGCTCATCTGTGTGGCAGAAACCTCTGAATTGTCAATTATTATTGTTGTTTGAGATGAACAATATAAAAAATGTAGAAAAATGTTAGCTTTCAGAGCAGATTAAATAAATGTGATGAAGTCACCTAACAGAATGCAGAATCTCTTGATGAGATCAGTTAGTATGTTCCAAGAAATATTCAGAAATGTTCAGATCAATGAATTAATCTTATCTTATCAAACTAAAAAATATTAAACTAAGAGACTGTTTCTTCAAGGTAGAGATACATAATAAAAAAAATCAAGACAGTCATCTTATGTTTTGTAGTATTCTTAGAGAAAAAAAAAACAAACAAACAAACGAAAAAAAACATACTGCTATCAGGAAAAAATGCTTAAAGTTAAAACAAAGGTAAAGGCCAAAGCTCATCTGGAGCTCAATCTGGCTACTGCTGTTAAAGACAACAAAAAATGTTTTTACAAATATGTCAACGCAAAACAGAGGATGAAGGAGAATCTCCATCCTTTACTGGATGCGGGGTGGAACTTAGTTACAAGAGATGAGGAAAAGGCGGAAGTGCTTAATGCCTTCTTTGCCTCAGTCTTTAGCAGCAATACTGGTTGCTCTCTGGATACCCAGTACCCTGAGCTGGTTGAAGGGGATGGGGAGCAGGATGTGGACCTCACTATCCACAAAGAAATGGTTGGTGACCTGGTACGGCACTTGAATGTGCGCAAGTCGATGGGGCCGGATGGGATCCACCCGAGAATACTGAGAGAACTGGCAGAGGAGCTGGCCAAGCCGCTTACCATCATTTATCAACAGTCCTGGCTATCAGGGGAGGTCCCAGTTGACTGGCGGCTAGCAAACGTGACGCCCATCTACAAGAAGGGCCAGAGGACTGACCTGGGTAACTACAGGCCTGTCAGTTTGACCTCAGTGCCAGGGAAGCTCATGGAACAGATAATCTTGAGAGTCATCACGTGGCACTTGCACGGCAAGCAGGCGATCAGGCCCAGTCAGCATGGCTTTATGAAAGGCAGGTCCTGCTTGACGAACCTGATCTCCTTCTATGACAAAGTGACATGCCTGGTGGATGAGGGAAAGGCTGTGGATGTGGTCTACCTTGACTTCAGCAAGGCTTTTGACACCGTCTCCCACAGCATTCTCCTCAAGAAACTGGCTGCCCTAGGCTTGGACTGGCGCACGCTTCGTTGGGTTAGAAACTGGCTGGATAGCCGGGCCCAAAGAGTCATGGTGAATGGAGCCAAGTCCAGTTGGAGGCCAGTCACTAGTGGCATTCCCCAGGGCTCTGTATTGGGGCCGGTCCTCTTTAATATCTTTATCGATGATCTGGATGAGGGGATCAAGAGCACCCTCAGCAAATTTGCAGATGACACCAAGTTAGGTGCGTGTGTCAAACTGCTCGAGGGCAGGAAGGCTCTGCAGGAGGATCTGGATAGGCTGCACCGATGGGCTGAGACCAACTGCATGAAGTTCAACAAGGCCAAGTGCCGGGTCCTGCACCTGGGGCACAATAACCCAAAGCAGAGCTATAGGCTGGGAGATGAGTGGTTGGAAAGCTGGCTGGCAGAGAAGAACCTGGGAGTATTGGTTGCTAGTTGGCTGAATATGAGCCAGCAGTGTGCTCAGGTGGCCAAGAAGTCCAACGGCATCCTGGCTTGTATCAGAAGCAGTATGGCCAGCAGGGCTAGGGAGGTGATTGTCCCCCTGTACTTGGCTCTGGTGAGGCCGCACCTTGAGTACTGTGTTCAGTTTTGGGCCCCTCGCTACAAGAAGGCCGTTGAGGTGTTCGAGCGAGTCCAGAGAAGGGTGATGAAGCTGGTGAGGGGTCTGGAGAACAAGTCTTACGAGGAGCAGCTAAGGGAGCTGGGTTTGTTCAGCCAGGAGAAAAGGAGGCTCAGGGGCGACCTTATTGCTCTTTATAAGTACATTAAAGGAGGCTGTAGAGAGGTGGGGGTTGGTCTATTCTGCCACGTGCCTGGTGACAGTGAAGAGTGAAGACTATCACAGGGAGAAGAGACAAAGTCCATCTTTCTGTCGTGGTTCCGCTCGAGTGGGCAGCCGAGCTCCACCACAGCCGCTCTCTCACTCCCCCTCCTCAAAGAGGAACGGGGAGAAAATATGTGAAAAGGGCTCAAAGGTTGAGATAAGGACAAGAAAATCACGCAATAATTATTGTAATGGGCAAAACAGACTTAGCATAAGGAGATAGTAAGATTTATTGCTCATTACTAACAAGCTAGAGAAGTGAGAAACAAAGGAAAGAAACCAAAAGCACCTTCCCCCCCCATCTACCCTCTTCCACCTCCTCCCCCCGAGCAGCGCAGGGGAACAGGGGAATGGGGGTTATGGTCAGTCTACAGCGCTTCTTCTCTGCTGCTCCTTCTCAGTCACTCTTGACCCCTGTGCTGTGGGGTCCCACCCACGGGATACAGTCCTTGATGAACTGATCCAGCATGGGCTTCCCACAGGCAGCAGCTCTCCCAGAACTGCTCCAGATATGGGTCCATACCACGGGGTCCATCCCTCAGGAGAAAACTGCTCCAACCTGGCTCCCCTGCGGGCAGCAGCTCCTGCCAGGTCACCTGCTCCTGCGTGGTCTCCTCTCCACGGGCTACAGGTCCGGCCCGGAATCTGCTCCGGCAGGGGTCTTCCACAGGCGGCAGCCTCCATCAGTGCAGGGCCACCTGCTCCACTGTGGTCTCCTCCACGGGCTGCAGCGTGGAACCCTGCTCCACCGTGGTGCTCCATGGGCTGCAGGGGGACATCCTGCTTCACCATGGTCCTCACCACAGGTCGCAGGGGACTTCTGCTCCGGCACCTGGAGCACCTCTCCCCCTCCTTCTTCACTGACCTTGGCACCTGCAAGGCTGTTTTTCTCACTCCTCTCACTCTCCCAGCTGCTGTGTATTGCAGCGTTCTTTTTCCCTGTCTTAAATATGCTCTCACAGAGGCGCAAAACAACATCGCTTATTGGCTCAGCTCTGGTCAGCTGTGGGGCCCTTACCAAACATGGGGCAGCTTCTAGATCCTTCTCACAGAAACCACCCCTATGGCCCCCTGCTACCAAAACCTTGCCATGCAAACCCACTACAGTGTTTTAGGTTGGATATTATGAAGAACTTCTTTACTGAGAGGGTTGTTAGGCATTAGAATAGGCTGCCCAGGGAAGTGGTGGAGTCACCATCCCTGGAGGTCTTTAAAAGACATTTAGATGTTGAACTTAGCAATATGGTTTAGTGGAGGACTTGTTAGTGTTAGGTCAGAGGTTGGACTCAATGATCTTGAGGTCTCTTCCAACCTAGACAATTCTGTGATTCTGTGATTTATGGGAACTGTTCAACATGCATCACTGAATACAGAAATGCAAAAATGTGGTAAATGAAAAAGAACTACATTTTGGACAGTGAAATTAAACGTAAATTAGAAATTAACAACCTGCATAGCTCAGCTTCAAAAGAGACAATGTCATCACAAATTTCATATGAGTAAGCTTGAGCTGTTTATGATATAAATTCTGCTTTGTTTTTTTCATATTGCCACAGCGATGTTATACAGTCATTCCCTGATGCTCCCTCGCACCGCCCCCCATTATTTTTTTCAATCCCTGAGAATGAAGGAAAATAATAATAATAATAATTGTTATAAATGGCTCAGGATTCAAATTAGGATTAAATAAAAAAATAGGATTTATTGAAAGAATATAAAGGAATAGAGGTAAGCAAACAGCGCTGGGTGCACCGGGAGTCTCCGCTCCACCAGGACGCACACCAGTTACATCAAGCAGCTGATTTTTATGCTCCTAGACTAATACATATTCATTACTACTTCTAAAAAAAATAGATTATTAAAATTAGCTTCCGGGGTGCAGTCCCTCCTACTGGAGCATGCGCAGTCTCCTCTGGGGTCTCTTCTGGGGGTCTCTAGGGGTCTTTCATGCTGAAGGCTCGTAGTCTTCCTCTCCACCTTTGTACTTACTGGGCACCATACCAAGTTTACGGAACATCTTCTTCAAGTCTTGTCTCCCAGCCGCCCTTCAGCTTCTTTCTCCTTCCTCTTTATCTCTCGGCCCCCCCTAACCAGATACCAAAGATCCACATAGTATCCCATAACAGTCACTAGTTGTTATCAGTTGTTCTGAAACTCCCAGACACACGAGTAATTAAAACATTCTTCCCCAGCCATTCACAGACACATCTATAGCAGTGTTAGAAATAGAAGTCTGGAATAACAAAAGCAAACAGGTTCATAAATTTAAGAAGTGATAAATTGACTAGAATGAGGGGGAGACTGGGACACACTGCATCTGTGGTTCAAGAATTAAATTGCCAGTGCAGGGCCCAGAGGCAGACAGGATTCAAACAGAATTGTTCTTTATGGACACGAATTGTTAAAACATTCCTCACAATAATGAACTTCAGCCCTGCACATTCATCTTTTCTGTTCTGTTCTGTTTTCATGCATCTTCTGCATGATGTCAAAAAAAAAAAAAAGTGTGCTCACTGACAAAAAGAACCAAGCAGAGCCGGCACCTCTCTTCTGGCCATGGGGCAGCCCAGGGCAGGCAGCCTGTCATCAAGCACAGGCATCACCCAATGCCAGATCACCACCAGCAGTGGGCTGGCTGCAGCAGGGACAGAGGCCACAGCTGGCTTGTGGACGTTGTCTGGATTCAGGCAAAAGGGTGGCCACCAGCCTGCATGCATGTAAGGCTGGAAGCAAGGCAGATGTATCTGATCATTAGAAGAATGGCAATGTTTAGCACCCTGCTAATGGGAGTAATGTGAGAAAGAAACTGAAGCAATTTCACAAGGCGGCCTTTTAAGTTTCCTTAGGATTTTTTTTTGTGATGTGGCTGCCTCCAGAAGCCAAGAACTAAAATCAATAGTGTGGAAGATCCCATCCAATCTTAAATTGCTAAAACAAATACAGCAGTCAGAAAACGGAATTGTTTTTCTGCATGAGGCATATTTGTGCCGAGTATGCAGAATGTGCCTCTCATTTCTTTGCTCTTTGTACCGGATGAATCAATTAGCTTAACATTATACAATATTTCCTTTTAATTGAAATGGCTGTATTTATCTTCCCTAATATTCTCCATAAATCCCAACAAAAACATTGACCAAAGAAAGTGCTTCAGTAATCACTCTATTGCATAGTTTCTTGAGGCTTAAAGATGCTTTTAAACTTTTTGATACCATTTATGATATCACAGCACTTCAGAATAAAAGCTAATGCAATTTTCAACAGAAAGGATTATTTTAGCATCACCAAGCAAGAATCTATGGACAAACATATGCCCCAAGTGCTTTAAAATGACAGTGGCATTATAGAAAGTGAGACGTGTAGAAAGAATTACAGGTAATACACAGTACTATTAATGTACATGCAAAGACGTCTTCTTATTTTAATACTGTGCTTGAAGGAGGAAAAGAAAAAACATATTTTAGTAGGGAGTTGAAAAACATGGAAAGTATGTCTTCGTAAGGAAATTTTTCTTGAAAAGGAAAGAAGAAATACCTATATGCATGGCAGAAAGGAGGGTAAAAAGAATCAGGAAAAATTACAAGTTTAAGTAACTAGCCAAAATCTACAATCACAAAAGTTTTGTACAAGATACATTTTTCTAGTGTTTTAGTTTGTTTGTTTGTTTGTGTTTTTGGTTTTGTTTTTTGGTATAATGT
This sequence comes from Aythya ferina, assembly GCF_964211825.1. Taxonomy (NCBI): domain Eukaryota; kingdom Metazoa; phylum Chordata; class Aves; order Anseriformes; family Anatidae; genus Aythya; species Aythya ferina. The sequence continues at coordinate 73,279,414 of NC_140297.1, read as the reverse complement.
CATGTAATTTTGTTAACAGCCAACATATGGGATCTACACTCAGTTTGTAGAGAAATTGTGACAACACCGTTGAGTGGCTGAACACTCCTTAAGAAAACCTCTAACTTACTGACATGCCCAATACCTTTTTTAAAGTAAAAATAAAATTCTGGGCTTGCTCGTGCACACATGATATTTGTCTTAACATGCACATGGGAAATTAAGTTCCCCAGGTAGAAATAAAACTGAACTCACCTACCTCAATTAAAATGAGGCAGTAGAACATCCTGGAGAAGAGGATGATCAGGGGATCCTAAGGGGAGCTAGGAAGTTCTGGATTCATCACTCCAGCTAAGTGGAGTATCCTGCACAATCAACTCCAAAGCAGCAACAGCTGTACATAGAATGCAATCTGACAAAAACAAACAAACAAACAAACAAACAAAAGACCTGCAAAACTTTCACTGGCAAGACTACCATGCAAGGACATCTGATAACTGTCACAGCTCAGTCTGAGGTTACAATAACAGAATACATGAACAGTACTTTTATTTCCTCTGTTTTACCATGTTCCCCAGCAAACAGTTACATTTCTTTTACCACAAAGAATATTAATTCATGCTGTGTAGAAAGGAAAGTAATTGTAGATTGTAAACCATTGTAAACCATTGCAATGAGACAGCAAACCAAAAATACTTTATTATACATTACACTATGTTAATTTTTAAAATACCACATGCTTGGGAGCTTCCCAATATTGAGAACTTCCACACTCAGGAACACTGAGATTTAGCACTCCAGTTTAATTGAAAAGCCTCTGTATTTACTGTTGTATGGTTGTGTGAAGCTTAATTGACACTGTTCTACCATTTTATTCATCTTTGTATTTATAGGTATAAAGAGAATAAACAGGGTTTTTTTTGGCCCCAGCCATGAAAATCAAACATATTCCTCCTATTAATTATTACACCTACAATTCCTAAGCAGTAGATGAAACAGGAAATGATTATAAGAATTATTAAGTTTAAATCCATTTTGTCTATAGTGGTGATAAAATGGACTTCTTTATTGGATAGCTGAAAAATCTTCAGTCCTTCATTGTTCTTTCTGGCAGCGTGCATCATAGTAGAAAGTAAAACTTTCCAAGTAAAACTGCATTAATTTGCTTTCACACACATTTCAGGTTTTCATCTCCTCTCTTCCATCTCGTTCTCCTCTTCAGTCTAGACTGGGCCTTTGTCCATGTATGGGTTTTATATGAAGGGGGGAGGACTCCGGAGGTGAACAGAGGAAAAAAATGTAGGTAGGAGGAGGTGGTTACCAGTGCAAAAATTGAATCTCCACATCCACCACTCTTGCTAATGAAAGGACATATAAGGAAGTTCCAAAGTGACAGTATTTTTCCACACAGATTATATTAACTATGTTTTTTGTGAAGGTTTCAATACACAGCCATCTACATAAAAGCTTTATGTCCTAAGTAGCAAATATTGAGACTGACACAAAAACACAAAAAATTGAGATGTAGGAGTTCTCTGGCAGAGAAGGTCAGTGGAAGTTGTTCAGTGATGAAGTAACAATATTACTCAAGTGTACAGTGAGGGGAAGATGATTTCCATGGTCTAGATATTCTTTTAATAAAGTTTCTGACTTCTGAGCCACTTCTTAAACTATTAGGAATTGCCTGCCCACACAGTAATTCCAACTTGGCCTCATTTACACAGCAGAACTCCTCTCTAAGGACATCTCAGTTATTCACTAGAGGAAAACAGTCTGTTATTTCTCAATGTTTTAGACAGTGAAGATTAAGAGGAAAGCATGAAATATAGATCTGGCAAGTACAGTTATTAATTTAATGCAGACAGCAACTGGGAGAAAATCAAGTCCAGAGTTATAAAGTAATTGCCTAACTTTTAAGAAGTGTGCTTCCTGTGCATTCCCCTCCTTAACACTGAGCTAGAATGACAGCTTACATTTCCAAAAGGGCTGGTACAGAAAGAAGCCAGCAACTTTTCCATGGAGAGCTTCAACACAAGTACCTGCTTAACTTAGCTAATTTCTTAGCTTCTGCAGAATAAAATAAAATCATTTTTACACACTGTTAAGCAACTGATATAGATAAGTATATATTGATAAATATATTCCTACCAAACATTTTCAAAAGCAGCTTAGAAGTATTAGATTCGATTTTCCCACATTTTTGTTCTCACAACTAATCAAGACTGGTTTTACCAATAAATAAATAAATAAAGCTTGCAGATAATACATAAATTCCCAACCAGGCAAATAAATTTAAAAAAAAAAAATAATAGTAATAATAATCCTGAAACACTGAACTATTACAAAAAAAAAAAAAAAAAAAAAAGACTTGGGCCCATAGGCCTGTGCTAGGAAGGGGAAACAGTGCACAGTCTTAAGTACATTTAAGAATTTGTCCAAATTCTCACATGCACCCAACCATTTTTCTTTCTGAAGATGTTTTAAATAGTTCTCATTTCTTTTCACTAACATAATTCTCCACATGACTGTTTTTAATAGAGTTCATTATTTTTAATAGAGTTCTAATTCATTTAAAAACAAAGCTAAAGAGATCCCATGGCCCCAGGTAGCAGAATTTACTAACATTTTTTTAAGTAACTCGTCCATTGTGCTTTGTGAAGTCAATCAGGTTTCAAGGGTAGCTATTCACTTCAGGAGCCACTATGAATATATTGCCCATAAAGAATTGCATCAAGCAAGGAAGTATCACAGAAAGCACCCTAGCCCATGGATGAAACATCAAAATAGCCATGCCAATCTGGGATGGCAAACCTTGTTTCTTTCACATATCAAGATTTATCCAAACTTTAATTTCCCTTCATCAGTGCAGATTACTCCTACATAAAGATTTGGTTTCAATTTTGCACAACAGAACCTGTGAAAGAACTGGAGTAAGAACTTCTTTTGCTTTGTAGATCATTTCAAGCTGTCTAGAATTTAACTACTTTCTTTCCAAAAGAAAATTGCAGAGACGATTAATCATTGGGGACGAGGTTTTTTGATTGATTTTCTAGAACGTGGCCTCAATGTTGCAAGGTGCATAAACACATGAATAGTTCTATTTATGAGAATAACACAGTTGCATAGATATAGGCTAAAAGTATAATAGTTTACAATATCTCAGTAAATCTTGGAGCTATTTATTACCCTTTAGAAAAAAACACCCTCTTCCTGCTTAAAGACACTAAATAAATGAGGAGGGGCTGCTGATTACACAAAATGAGGCTAGAGCCTTTAGGATCTTATTTTGAATCCTGTTTTATTATCAGGTACCTTTCCAATAATTAAGCTAATGTATTCTTAAGGGCATATCCAAGACTTCCTAGCAGCCTCAATTTAGATTCAAGCATAAGCTTCTTGGCTTGAAAGATTCACATACACGTGCTTGAATTTCAAGCAAATGAACAGATAGGTAGAAACTGTCAGATTTTAAGAACTCTGGGCCAAGGTTTCAGAAACAGGGAGTTTATAGCTCAAACTAAAGACATTTAGAATCTTTAAAGAGAGCAACAACATCACCAGTTTCACAAGAGACACCTAGTGCATTTCATAAAGCCATGAAGTGAATAGTGCAGTATCTCAATTTTAATTTATATATATATATTAAAAAATATATAATAATAATAATAAAAATAAAGTTCTCAGCTTCATTTCTGAAGAAAAAGCTGTAAGTATGGACTAGATAAAGACAAATCATTACAAAATAAGTGAAACGTTAGCTAGTCCTTTCTTCTAAGCTACAGGAATAACAACCACTTTTAGGTGCTCTAACTACTTACAAGTTGCAAGTTTTCTGTTATTAATTATTTTCTATTATAATTTGTGAATACCCACATTGATTTCTACTGTCGCATGGCTTCTTCTCAAGTTAAAGCTTAAGCTGGAATTTCTTCAGTCAAAAAATATCCTACATCTGTCACAGATGCATTTGAGGTACATTTTAGTCCATTCTGTTCTTCAATTTATGTACTTGATCCACAAAGCTTTATGAATGCTAGGAATTATACCAGTGTAGATCACCTATAGGTTAGCCACCCAAGGACCTGATTCCATATGCCCTTCATATTATTTAGTCAGAAAGGGTATGATAACTAACTGAAAATCTGGCATTTCACAATGCAATCAGCTTCCCAATAAGCAAAATACATATAAGCAAGACAGTAAGATTTATGTTACCACCTTACTGTGCACTGTCTTCCCAGTAACATAGCCAAATTACTCTTCCATCAGCAAACTTCAGATATTTGACACAGACTCAGCTACTTCTACCATGAAAAGCAAAAGGTCAGCTTAATCCAGCTGTTTCTAAGGAATGGTATTGGAGGGGTGAAAGTAGAAAATGCTAGCTCTCTGGCCATGGTCACTGTATCCTTAGCACCACTGCTATATATATCACACAATCTAAGAACACAAATCTGATCAATATCAGGTATGAAAAAGCTATTGTATTACTGAAGAAATAGGGCACGTCATGCAGAGGTAATGTTAATTCTGGAAGGATAGCCAACTTTGGATCTAGCATAAATTTAGTGACATAAACAGCCAATACTTTAGTCATTTGATTTGCCAGTGCAAATTTGAACCAGCAAGAAGAATTTATATATACTAGAGTGGTGATTTGTCAATGTGGCCACAACATTTTCCTCACAGGCAGCTGCCATAGGCAACTGCTGTCATTGCCTACAGCTAGAGCTGCATTAAACATGAGTTTTAGAGGCAGTTTACAAGACAGCATTCTTACTCACAATTTCCTGACTACTGTCACAAGAGCAAAACCATGCACATTGTTGAAACTGCGTCAGTTCCACATTCTCTTACAATCCCCCCATCTTAAGACAAGAATATTAAAATCTTGAAATCATATAAACAGTACTTGTTCTAGCCTGCCAATTCTGATGTTCATATATTGCATTGAAGCCACAAACCATATAAAAGTAATTTTTTTACAGCTTAGCCCCTGCAGGCATCAAAATGTTTATCCTAAGGTTCATAAAGGGAACTTCTCACCCCGTAAAATAAAATAAAATAAAATAAAATAAAATAAAATAAAATAAAATAAAATAAAATAAAATAAAATAAAATAAAATTATACAGGTGTATACATGTCCAACATTTAAGGTCATTTTTTTTTCTTTCTTTCCTAAAGACTAAAATATTGATGGATGGTCTTCTATCATGAGAGACTCTATTTTAGTTACACGTTTGTTATAAAGTATTGGAAATAAATTTCATGCATTCTGGATTAGGCTGACAAAAAATGCTTTTTTTGTCAAAAAAAAAATGCTTTTTGTCAGAAACTGCAGCAGATTTACAAAAAACAAACAAACAAACGAACAAACAACAACAAAAAACATTCCTTTTGCATTTGTCACAAGTTTTTTCCTCTCAAGTTTGTTAATCTTCTTGTTGCATGAAATATTCATCATAGTTTTAATCTCAAACACTGGCTTTCTAATCCCTAACCATCCAAGAGCAGGAGCATGTGCTGAATGTGTTCATTTTGGCATGGAGCATACCCAGCCTGTCACTTTTCAATGCATTCCTCATTCAAGGTGTGTTAGCATCTGATGACTTAGACTGTATTTAGGTAGGAATGACTAAATTCTGCGACTTTTTTTCTTCTGTTCTCTGTTCTTATGACCTTATCATCTGCACAATTGACCTAAGAGCCTGTAAGAGGTTCTGCCTAGGACCCAAACATTAAACTCCAATTCAGATTTCTGTAATAGCTTGCCAAAGCATTGGAATGCTTGTGGAAGAGGAATGCATCCAACAAAAATAGTGAATTTTCTCCTTCCTTCCATGACTTTTGTTCTAGATAGTACATGAAATTACTTCTTCAGGCACGATTTATTTTTTTCTACCTTTGAGTCTTCACAAGAAAACAGCAATAGAAACTTGGAAAAATTGGAAATCTGGAAAAAAGGAGCCAGATTGAGAGTTAGCTTCCTCTTGACTCTAGGCAATTAGGCAAACAAACTATTGTATCAAGGAAAGGCATCTGAGACTTCAACAGGGTGCCTGAATGATGGGTATCTATTTAACTTTTAATGACTATAAATGGGAAATAAAAGCTTCCTTCTAAGAAAATGTTGTTTATTCTGGGTGGCTGTAGTATTAGACTAGGAACTGTTATTAATTTTATGTTAACATTCTTTTGTATCCACCAATGTAACTTTTTTAGGCAAAATGCTACAAACAGTAAGTTTGTTTGACAAGTATTCTTTGGTATTTTTTATATTTTAAATCTCATGGGAATCTTTACAATGTTTATTTTTGTTTATTAAGATTTGTTTCCTAAAAAAAAAAAAAAAAAAAAAAAAAAAAAAAGTCCTTAAAAAACTTTGTGTTGAAATATTTTGTACTGGAGAATATAAGAAATATTTTTAAGCTACATTGATGTGAGAGTAGATATCTGACTAGCCTTGAGCCAGTCTTGCATAGTTCCTACCTCACGGACGCACAAAATAAGGAAAGAACCTGGAGATAGGAGATGGTCTCTTAAGTACATGGAATACAAAATTCCCCCAGGGGGGTCTGACCCCTCCCAGCCTACCGGGCATACATGGTAGGAGAGAAGGGGCTGTGCACATATTTCCCCTGTGTCCCTCTGGCATAATCACACAATCAGATGGGAAGCAATGCAGCAACCCACTAATAGTAAGTTGGATGCAGTGTGGGGAGGGGAAAAGAAAATAACCAAAACCAAATGGAAGCAGACAATGATTTAGGAAGAAAATTGATTAGTGTTCCAGAACTGTTTCTCATAATGTAAGTGCACCATTTGATAAGGACAGTGCCTCACCAGGTTATCATTTGCAAGGTCAACAACATTTAACGACAGAAAGTGAGGAGGAATTTATGGTTTTAGTGCTTTATCTATATCTCAAGAGTGCCTCAGAGACTGCACTTCATACCTGTATAGAGGTAAATGAAGACTTCTAGGACCTCTGATCCTGGAACCTCTGATCCTATTTTGAAATGGATTCTCCTGTTCAAACACATAGCTATAGAAACAGTCACTGTTAGTATATGAATCTTCTCCCATATGTCTTAAAGGTCAGAGAAGGCTCAGTTTTACAGTATCTGTAAACACTGTGAAGAACCATAACTTTTCTTACAAATATTACAGATTTAGCATGTGGAGTTTTTACAGTAAATTCACTTCTGTAGTTATACCTGTAGTAAGAGCCTCATGGCAACAAATTGGTGCTTCTTCTGTGTGCCACAATGTTATCCGTTAAGCTTAAAGACATAATTACCTTCTTATTAAATTCTTAATTAAGACTTTATCTGCCTGTTAAGTTCATCATCACTGTAAGATTTTTATTTCTTTTTCCCCACTCCTTTCTTCCCTGTCATCTAGAGGATCATAACAGGATCATGATGACAAAATGCCTACAGGAATTGCACTGCATTTAAATTCAGTAACTAGTAGGTTAAGTGATATCCCCTTCCTCACCACCACCAGTTTTTCCTTTAAACCTGTGAACTCTGAAATTTTCAGAGGCTAAATAATCTTACACAGGAGTTTTGTGATACCTTGGAGTGAAGTCCACCTAGGCCTTGTTCTTTAGCTTAGGCTATCTGGGTCTCTTCCAGATTTCTTTTTCTTCCCTAGATCTTTTGACCAGAAGCTAAAGAGCATCTGTTCCTAGTAACCAAACTCGGCATAGTGTAATAAAGTATTCCTAGGCAACCATTCTCTTGCAAGCCTGGTCTCATTTTGGTTATGAAACATCCTTCCCCTTTCCCAGTAAAGCCTTATTTACAGCAAGCGTCTCTTCTCTTATTTAATGCTTTCATGTTGAATGTTTTAAACCAGTTGCAACTATACAGCAATACCAAATTTCTACAGACCCTGAATAGGACATCTGTTATAAATATCAGATACAATATTTAAGGCACCTTCTATGTAAAAAGGGAGAGAGAATCTGAATAAGTAATAGGTTCCATCACCAAAACTGATGGACTAACCACACTCAGCATATCACACTGAACTATACAAAACTGTGAGCTCTCAACTCTGCCATTAGAGAAAATCTTTTTAGAACAGTACAAGACTATTCACTTGAGATTAGACATTGTCTGTGGAAGACAGCCATGCAGAAGTCAGTGGGAATCAGTGCACTGGAAGTCAGTGCATGCAGAGTGGGCTCTGACCACCCTATTCTCCTTCAGTTAAACATACAAGGAAAGGAACAATAGATTTAGTGCACTCTCTGAATCTCGTTTGCATTGCATTGTGCTTGTGTGCCATAGGTAGGCACCGCAGTGCCTCAGTACTAGGGACAAGGGACACTTTTGAGAAGCAGACTAGAAGGAGAAAAGTTTAACTGACAGACCCTGAACAGATGAAGATTAGTTATGTGAAGCAGTAGCAACAGAAGAGTGGCAAGGTAACACCCAGTGCAGCAACAAGCTGAGGGCTAGACACAGGTGTCTAATCTCTGACTTTGTTCACTTTCCTCAGTTCACAGATATTCTTCTAGAATTACATTTTTAGCCTTTCCTCTAGTTCAATATTGAAGTAAATATATAATAATATATTAATATAACAATATATAAATAAAAATATAATGTTTATATTTATATTTATATTTGTATTTGTATTTGTATTTGTATTTGTATTTGTATTTGTATTTATATTTAATAATAATAGAAAATTAAAAAGAAATGTTGCCAGATCAGTTAACTCCCAGTTATGAGGAACACAAAAGATATCCTTCTGAAAAGTTTAAGCAACAATAACTAAGGTTTGGGAGTGAGGGATGAGGGAAGACCAGAGAACACATTAATATAAATGATGGATAAACAGATTAAATTAGTAAAAATTACAGTGAACATTTCTAAATTTTAATACAAACAGAGAAACAAACAGAACAGCTACTTAACTGAAAATAAAATTAATGAAAAATAAAAAACTCTTTCTTCCAAAAGCACTAGATTTTATTGTTATCATTGTTAGCTTGCTATCATGAACAATTATTTTGCTAAAAAGCAGAGCTGAAATTGATTTTTTGTTTATTGTAAAACATTTGTACAATATCACATGAGAGTAACACATTAGGTGTTACTAAATGTAACACATTTAGCTTCTTCTACAATAAGCAAGATCCATATATTTTCAGGCTCCAGTGAGTTTTGCTGGCACACTGTATCAAGACAGTATTTCAAAGCATCATTCTGGCTTTCCTCCGTTTCTAAAATGCTCCTTGCAAATCATTCTTTTACACTCACTGTTAAGTCAGAATTCATGGATGCTTGGAACATTTTAAGGGTAAATCCTGCTAAAGGCAGAGTAACCACATAGTAAGGATAAAGGAACACAAATCAGATTCAAACAAATAAAGCTGGCTAACAAATTACTGCCTGTCAGGTAGCCACAGTAGCAGTCAGCATGCCAGCTTTTTTTAAAGTAAGGCATGTTAACGCAAACTCTTTCACTGAAGTGTAATAGGTTCTGCTTCTCAACCACAGAAGGCTAAGTTCACACATGCAAACAGAAAGCATTAGATTAGCCTTGGGAAGGCAAACTCTCAATACCTCTCCCAGTCTGTCATGGTCAGTTGTTCACTGATAACCAAATGCAATATTTTCCAAGTTGTTTTGCAGCTCCTTTCCCAAATAGACACCACCATGTACCTCTCGTGTCTCCGCTTCCCCCAGCCATCCATCTGAGTACTCTGTTCCAACTCTGCCTACAGAAGTACCATACTCAATCGTTTTTGCACTTTTCTTTAGGTGCTCTCCTGCCTCAGGAGGTAGAAACCGCAGTACTTTGGGAAATTCTTTGGGCTCGTCTACATTATGCTGTGAACAATAATGCATAGATCTTGTGCTAGTAACAAGTGAACTCTGAGAATAGTAGTATTTCAACACTGGCCTAGCATTGTGCACAAAGCACTTAACCTTGCTGAAAAGACAGGGCTTGTGTTAGTCTATCAGTTGGAACTGTGTTCCACATACTGTGTTGCTTTGACTACGTAAGGCTGAACTCAACCATATAGATAGCTATGAATAGCACTGGGTAGGTATGTCCTGCATGTTGGTGCCCTAAAGAGAGTGCCATGACATGAATGTATAGCTTCTGGAGCAATTTATTCTGTATTTGCAGAAATGAAGAGAGATACAACCTGTTCTTCAAGAGCTTAAACTTGGCTGAAACTTCTCAGTTAGAGTATCTAATAATTTTATTCTTATAGCCTTTCCTGAGACACTAATCGAGATTGTTTCCTTTAACATGATTGATTCCAATGAATAAATAATCTATGGGATTATTGTGTAGCATTTAAACAGGAAAGTCAGGAGAGCACTTGCTAATAGGCCCAAAAATATGGGGGCGGGGGAGAAGGAGGGGGCAGGGAGCAAACAAACAAACACTCCCTGAATGTTTTATACTAGCTGTGCAGTTTATAAAATTGTATTTATAAAATTTTTGCCGAGGCGATCGGCTCCGGGGCAGACGCGTTCTGCAGCGGAGCAGGGGATCAGGCCAGGCAGGGCTAATTTTTCCGGCATCGAGCCTACTTGAGGGAGCCACCAGGACCCGGCAGCCCTCGTGAGGGAGGCTGACGAGGCGTAGGCAGAGCCAGCAGCATCCCCTCCCCGGCCATTCAAAAGCTGCCCCTAGGGAGTGTGGGCGACCAGGAGCGCGGCGACCAGGGCGGGCAAACAGGGAGTGGCGCATCAGGGCGAGCAGGCAGGGCGAGCAGGCAGGGCAGAGTGCTCTCCCCCACCCATACAAACACCTCCTTAATGACAGCCTCCCGTTAGCTAGGCTGCAATGGTCTCCACCAGGCACGGTGCGCTCTCCAGGAAGATGGTACACACCCAGACCGACTACCTGTTCAAAAATGCAGCAGTTCAGGTCACTGGATGTGGGGAGTGTCTGAGCCTGTTCCTGCCATCGTCGGGAGGCAGAGAAACTGCGTGTGTGAGGTGTGAGCAGGTGGATGACCTGGTCCGCATGGTGGCAGATAGGATCAAGGAGGAGGTGGAGAGGTTGAGGGATATCAGGGAGTATGAGCGGGAGATAGACTGGTGGAGCAACTCCCTGCAGGGCCTCAAGGAGAGGTACCGAGGTGAGACACCCCAAATGGGGGTGAACCCCCTGCCCTGTCACCGTCGGGCAGAGGGAGGGGACCTGGGAGTTGAGGAGGAATGGAGACAGGTCCCTGCTCGACATCGCAGGCGATGCCCTCCCCTTCCAGCCCCGCCTTCCCAGGTGCCCTTATGCAACAGGTTTGAGGCCCTTTGAGGCCCTGGAGATTGAGAGGCCGGTGGGTGAGGAAGAGGTAGCAGGTGTACCCAGGAGGATGCCTAGGGTGAGGAAGTCAACTCCACGCCTCAGGACTGCCTCCACCAAGAAAGACAGGAGGGTTATTGTTGTGGAAGACTCTCTTCTCAGGGGAACAGAGGGCCCTATTTGTCGGCCTGACCCTACCCATAGGGAAGTCTGCTGCCTCCCTGGGGCCAGGGTCAGGGACGTTGCCAGGAAGCTTCCCAACCTGGTTCACCCCTCTGATTATTATCCTCTTTTGATAGTCCAGGCAGGTAGTGATGACATTGAAGAGAGAAGCCTGAAGGCTATCAAAAGTGACTTTAGGGGACTGGGATGGTTAGTGGATGGAGCAGGAGTGCAGGTGGTGTTTTCGTCCATCCCTACAGTGGCAGGGAGGGGTACAGAGAGGACACGGAAAGCCCACCTGTTAAACACGTGGCTCCGGGGCTGGTGCCAACGCAGAAGTCTTGGGGTTTTTGACCATGGGGCACTTTACTCAGCACCCGGCCTGATGGCCGCAGATGGGTCCCTATCTTTTAGGGGAAAACAGATTCTGGGCCAGGAGCTGGCAGGGCTCATTGAGAGGGCTTTAAACTAGGTAAGACGGGGGATGGGGCTGAAGCAAGGATTGTTGGAGCTGTGCCAGGGGGAACAATAGCAAGGCCAGGGGATAAGGCAATGGCCCAGCTGAAGTGCATCTACACCAATGCACGCAGCATGGGTAACAAACAGGAGGAGCTGGAAGCCATCGTGCAGCAGGCAGGCTACGACTTGGTTGCCATCACGGAGACGTGGTGGGACCACTCTCATGACTGGAGTGCTGCAATGCCTGGCTATAGGCTCTTCAGAAGGGACAGGCAGCACAGAAGGGGTGGTGGTGTGTCTCTCTATATTAGAAAATCTTTCGATGTTGTAGAACTCGAGGCTGGGAATGACAAGGTCGAGTCCCTTTGGGTTAGGATCAGTGGGGCCAGCAAGGCTAGCGTCCTGGTCAGGGTCTGTTATAAACTGCCGAACCAGGATGAGGAGACGGATGAGGAGTTCTACAGGTAGCTGACAGAAGTTGCAAAATCTTCAGCGATTGTTCTCGTGGGGGACTTCAACTTCCCTGACATATCCTGGAAGCACAACACAGCCCAGAGAAAGCAGTCTAGGAGGTTTCTGGAGAGCGTGGAAGATAGCTTCCTGATGCAGCTGGTTAGTGAGCCTACCAGGGGTGGTGCCCCGCTAGACCTTCTCTTCACAAACAGAGAAGGACTGGTGGGAGATGTGATTGTCGGGAGCTGTCTTGGGCAGAGTGACCACCAAATGGTGGAGTTCTCTATTCTTGGCAAGGCCAGGAAGGGGACCAGTAAAACCGCTGTATTGGACTTCTGGAGGGCTGGCTTTGTGCTGCTGAGGACACTGGTTGGTAAAGTCCCTTGGGAGGAAGTTCTGAAGGGCAGAGGGGTCCAGGAAGGCTGGGCGCTCTTCAAGAGGGAAATCTTAATGGCGCAGGAACGGTCTGTCCCCACGCGCCCAAAGACGAGCCAGCGGGGAAGAAGACCAGCCTGGCTCAACAGAGAATTGTGGCTTGATCTTAGGAGAAAAAAGAGGGTTTATAATCTTTGGAAAAGTGGGCAGGCCACTAGGGAGGACTATAAGTATGTTGCGAGTCTGTGCAGGGACAAAATTAGAAAGGCCAAAGCTCATCTGGAGCTCAATCTGGCTACTGCCATTAAAGATAACAAAAAAATGTTTTTTATAAATACATCAACACAAAAAGGAGGACTAAGGAGAATCTCCATCCTCTACTGGATGCAGGGGGAAACTTAGTTACAAAAGATGAGGAAAAAGCGGAAGTGCTTAATGCCTTCTTTGCCTCAGTCTTTAGCAGCAATACTGGTTGCTCTCTGGATACCCAGTACCCTGAGCTGGTGGAAGGGGATGGGGAGCAGGATGTGGACCTCACTATCCACAAAGAAATAGTTGGTGACCTGGTACGGCACTTGAATGTGCGCAAGTCGATGGGGCCGGATGGGATCCACCCGAGAATACTGAGAGAACTGGCAGAGGAGCTGGCCAAGCCGCTTACCATCATTTATCAACAGTCCTGGCTATCAGGGGAGGTCCCAGTTGACTGGCGGCTAGCAAACGTGACGCCCATCTACAAGAAGGGCCAGAGGACTGACCTGGGTAACTACAGGCCTGTCAGTTTGACCTCAGTGCCAGGGAAGCTCATGGAACAGATAATCTTGAGAGTCATCACGTGGCACTTGCACGGCAAGCAGGCGATCAGGCCCAGTCAGCATGGCTTTATGAAAGGCAGGTCCTGCTTGACGAACCTGATCTCCTTCTATGACAAAGTGACGCGCTGGGTAGATGAGGGAAAGGCTGTGGATGTGGTCTACCTTGACTTCAGCAAGGCTTTTGACACCGTCTCCCACAGCATTCACCTCAAGAAACTGGCTGCTCATGGCTTGGACTGGCGCACGCTTCGTTGGGTTAGAAACTGGCTGGATAGCCAGGCCCAAAGAGTTGTGTTAATCGAGTCAAATCCAGTTGGAGGCCAGTCACTAGTGGCATTCCCCAGGGCTCAGTGCTGGGGCCGGTCCTCTTTAATATCTTCATCGATGATCTGGATGAGGGCATTGAGTGCACCCTCAGTAAGTTTGCAGATGACACCAAGTTAGGTGCGTGTGTCAATCTGCTCGAGGGCAGGAAGGCTCTGCAGGAGGATCTGGATAGGCTGCACCGATGGGCTGAGACCAACTGCATGAAGTTCAACAAGGCCAAGTGCCGGGTCCTGCACCTGGGGTGCAATAACCCCAAGCAGAGCTACAGGCTGGGAGATGAGTGGTTGGAAAGCTGCCTGGCAGAGAAGGACCTGGAAGTGATGGTTGATAGTCAGCTGAATATGAGCCAGCAGTGTTCTTAGGTGGCCAAGAAGTCCAACGGCATCCTGGCTTGTATCAGGAACAGCGTGACCAGCAGGGCTAGGGAGGTGATTGTCCCCCTGTACTTGGCTCTGGTGAGGCCGCACCTCGAGTACTGTGTTCAGTTTTGGGCCCCTCGCTACAAGAAGGACATCGAGGTGCTTAAGCGGGTCCAGAGAAGGGTGATGAAGCTGGTGAGGGTCCTGGAGAACAAGTCCTACGAGGAGCGGCTGAGGGAGGTGGGCTTGTTCAGCCTGGAGAAGAGGAGGCTCAGGGGCGACCTTATCGCTCTCTACAAGTACCTTAAAGGAGGCTGTAGTGAGGGTTGGTCTGTTCTCCCAAACCTCCATGGCAGCTCCAATACCTGCTGTTTCCTCTTAGCCAGATGCTTCTGAGGACCTGCAGCCAAACCATGGAGAACACGAGCTGCAGGAGGAATATCAGCTATATTTCCAGCCATGACACTACCACAACCACCTTTTCCTTAAAGAAGCACATCACTTTATCTACTGATTCATCTTCTGAACTTTTTATTATTTGCATGTATAGGAATCTCATTTTTTGCTCATCACTCCAAGTTGAATGAATATGTACACAAGTTTAGTAATTTGTGCCTGTCTTTGCACATAGTGTGTCATACTAAAAAAATCTGAGAGTATTTAAGCCCAACAAGAAAAAAATGCCCATTCTTTCCTCTGACTGATTTTCAGTAAAGTCATAAAATGGAAGCTTGTTAAAATGGCTTCTCAATTAGGATATTGAGGGAAATAGTGCTGAAAGTCTTACTGAAGTCAAGATAAATGATTTTCCCTGCTCTCCATCTACCACTTAACATGGTTTGTGTTTCAAAGTTTCTTTCCTGCTGTGCGTATGTGATGTACATGTCTCCTCAAGTAGTTGAACTCTACTAGTGTTTTCTTTAAGCATAAAAATATTGTATTCTAAGGCAATTTAGCTTCTTATGGAAGTCTATGGTTAACATTATATCTTAGATTAAAAAAATAAAATTAAAAAAAATGGCAACAAAAACTTACTTTATGACAACATAATATTTTTCACTAAATAGCAACTGCTTATCCTGAATTCTCAAAGTTACTACACCCTCCAGCCCATATATTTCTCTCTATAAAAAATGTCTTTTCTATTAGGTTTTCCAATGAAAGAAACAATCAACAATCTTATTCACAATTGTATTCTTATGGAGGAACGGTAAAAGACCATAAAGACAATTTTTTCACATGGACTACTACTAAATTGGGCCCACCTCCACCTGCAGGTTTCAGAAAAGTGGATTTACACATTTGAAAATGGCAGTCAAACGCATGAATGCCTATTTGATTTATGTAATATATAATTTGTGTATTTATCTGAATTACTACACCTATAATCATGTATATTGATGTGTGAACACAAATTGCAAGATATGGATAGCTAGGAAATAAACATATAAACCAATGAAAGATTAAATGTGGAATTCCATAGATTTAAATAGTTGCATTTTACAGAACAGGCTGATTGCACCCTGATTTAGAATGCCAAGACCATAGTTAAACAAAAAATAATTATAAAAATAAAATAAATAATAATCCTTGAAAAACTTCATCCAAGCAAGGTACATTGAGGGAAATTCTCATGTGACTTCACATTAAACTAAGCAACCCACCATCCCATATGTAATTATGAAAACTATATTTCTCTGTACTGGTAGCTGACACTGAAGATTAAGCCAGTTTCCATCCTGATAAGGAAATTTGTTTAAATAATAAAAGCAATCCTGTTAACTCAACTGCTTCAGGTTTGAATGTGAACCAAAAAAAAAATATCAGCTCTTCTCCTGACTTTCTAAGTTTAAGGTTGTACACAGTGTTTGGAAGCATACCTAAATTCTTTGTAACCAGATTGCTAAACAAATACTGAGAGTAATACATTTACAATATTTTTATTACTCTGTATATATGTTTAAAATTTTAAAAGTAAAAATGGACCTTTTGATCTCATGTTTGTTTAATTCACAACCTGTTTCACAGGTTCATGTTGATTTTTTCACAGGATCATGTTGATCTGGATCGATGTACAATAAAAAATAGAAAAAAAAAAAAAAAGCAATTTCTGCAATAATCAGAGTAATGTTTATTCTCATGTTGGCTGATGATTTCACCTTATTTTTCAGTGCTTCTGTATTGGATTTATTTGAATGCCATTGAGAGTTAGAACCCTTGACAGATCAGAAGTGTTGAACTGAACATTGATCAGCTGAATCATGAGTGTGAATTCTACTGGTTTCAGTTCTCTTATGACATGGCAAGCAACTCCTTACCCACAAAATTACTCTGGGAAAATGTGCACAGGCCAAAAATAACACTGAACTACTGTAGGTGAATTGCATGTTTGCAGCTTATGCAACTTCAGCATTTAGATATTCCAAAATCCTAGAGAAATAATTCAAAGACACAAATCTGGTCCAGGGAAGAGACCAGGGAAGGGTTCAAAGTATTCAGGAATGCAGACCTGTGAGTGGCTGAGGTCATGTTCTCTGCTATCATATAAATTGCAATTTGTTGCAAAACTAAAAACTAAAAATAAAATAAAATAAAATAAAATAAAATAAAATAAAATAAAATAAAATAAAATAAAATAAAATAAAATAAAATAAAATAAAATAAAATAAAATAAAAGCTACACTTGAAAGAATGCTGGCCCCATTGTTAGAAGCTGAAACACATAAACCTTCACATGCAGCTCAATATGGTCAGCACACCTGTTCATCAGCTCTGAAAATCAGTTCCCTCCTTTGTTCTGAAGTGTAATGTGTTTGTTTTGTTCCTTGTTCTGTCATTCTAAATGAAATTTTGAAGAAGAGTATCATGTTTCTCTTTAAAGAAGGGTATCATGTTTCTATCTGTGTCAGACATCTTACCAAATTTCCTTAAATTGTCTAAATAAATACAATAAAATCGAACAAATTTTAAAGAAAAAAAAATGTATTAACACAATAATGTCAGAAATAAGTAAAATCTCCAACACTGAGTAAAACCTCTAATCACCTGACTGAGCATTCCAGGAAATCTCACTTACAAGGTGTTCCTGAATGCTACTGAGTATTTGTTTTCAGACAGATTATTTCCTTATGAGGCAAGAGTAGTCAATTGTTTTACTTTACTTCTATTCATTAGTGTACTTGCTACTTGCATTTGAAATATTATGCTCAATATAGTGCATTGGACTCTAAGATACACCAAATATTATCTAAACAATAAAATAGAACAAAAAAAGTCAGAGACACAGTAAGAAAATAGGAAAAGAAGAAGAAGGCCATTTTTGCAGGACACACTATACAATGCAGTGCTAGTATTCCAACAGCAAGGCTAGAATCAAATAAAAACTACAGCTGCAAAATGAAACAGAATCTCTGGGGATAGAGGGGAAATGAACACAGCTCCAAGCAGAAACCAGCCTAGAGCAAATATCAAGCAACCCTATAGAACAAACCCTTGGTTAAGTTTAATAGCACAAGATGGTTGCTGCAATCAAATTTTAAATTAAACAGCTCCAGCTGTTATGAGAGAGAGTGGAAGACCACCTAATAACTTTTTCCACTCCCATAGAAAAAAAAGAAAAAAAGAAAAAAAAAAAAAAAAAAACAGCAAAGGAGCACAATTGAAAGGACTTCAGGAGAATGAAATAATCTGCCATAATGTGCTTTAAAGATATGGGAATTTAGACAGCTAACACTTAATCATGTTATCTCCAAGGAGGAGATAAACACTATGAAGGCAGTGAGACTGGTGCTATATCCATAATGCATACAGAAGAACTTGTGAGGAATCTGAGATATGGATGCATGTGCTGTGAGGATTGTAAACAGGGCAAACAACTGTCAACACACTTAAAGTGCTATTTTCTTTATTGAGATGATATTGAACTCAGAGGTTTTGCCATATTGCCTTACCTTACTACAACTAGCCTGGCTGTTTAGCTAGAACTCAGCTGTGAGATTATCTATTAGTAAAGAAAAAATTATTGGTGCAAAGAAAATTCCCAATTCATACTAGCAAAAAATACCTTTCAGAGTTTGAGACAGAATAAATGGGTGAAAACTGAACCAAGTAGTTAAACTGTTCTGAATTTAATTAGAGAGGGACAGAGATTTTTGGTATGCAGAAGCTTTTAAATCTATCATCTCGATTTGTAACACAGCAGAAAAAAAAATGGACAAAAAGAACAAATTTTTATTTGAGTGTTGCAAGTTGTGAGAGGCTGAACAAATGTTGGAACCTTGCTGCAAAAGAGTGGAGCAAGACTCTATTGATAAGAAGCAAGTATATTTTGTGTAGCATCTTTTTTAAACTTAAATATATACACACTTATATGCATGTATATACTCCATGCATTATATTTGCATGACATTTAAAATATTTTATTTAAGAGTGCATTAAATAAAAAAATTGTTATATAAAGAATATGAAGAAACATATATACTTCATGTGTATGGTTTTATTGCTTTCACAAATATTAGTGGAGTCCTGCAAAGCTCTCAACACTGCCCACCATACTTCCAGCAGAAAAAGCAGGTAGTTTCAAGAAAGGAGTTGGTGGTTTATCCTTTGGCTGCTTCTTTGACAGTATTCAGAGCCGGACCAGTGACATGGCCTTGGCTGGTAGAAGTCTTTGTCTGGCTTATGTTCTGCCTATGGTGACAAGAGGCCCACTGTCAGAAGCACTGCACCTATTGGATATTGTTATCACTCTCAGCCTTCTGTAGCTGGAGATCTCTCCTCTACTCCTGTTCCTAGCTATGGGAAGGAGAACCTGCAGATGCTTATGATACTAAGAAGACAAGCACCTAAGCTACTAAGATGTGCCTAAAAGGACTCAGTTTCTTCAGCCATGAGCAAACCCAGTGCCAGTTTGTACACAGTATGACGGAGCATGAAAAAATGCCTGGGTGGACTGCTCTTGCAGAAACAGTTTGGATGCATTGCTTTGGTGCAGCAACATCACAAAACGGATGTCAGGGACTATGCAGCATAGCCAGACAAGGTCTTTGGTCAGTCTGGGCTCTCTAACCACAGAACAGAGATCCAAATAAACTGAAGGAGCACTTTGTTGAGTCCTTCTCATACTCTTCCTCTTTTACTGAAGTAATAAGACTTTCTCATTTGTTTTTAATATTTTTTCCCACTGGTTCTCTCTTGCTCTCTCTGTAGCTAACCAGTTTGAGACAGCGTGTCTGTACACCATGTTCACAGGATAATGCCATCTACAGCTTATTGCTGATGTCTCCAGATTCTGCACATCACTAGAAATTCTCCAGATATGACCTGGACATTCATTTGTCATTACAACAAAACAAATATTATTCATTATTGTGCTGTACTATTATATACGAGTGTATGAAAAACACTAAAAAATGGTCAATAATGATTAAAAATTATATGGAGAAGGGTGGAGAGGGGTGTATTAGTTCATTCTAAATGTATGATAAATATTTTTCATTGTAGTTGTAATACAAAATAGAAAAAAAAAATCTTAATTAATTTTGAATACACTTCCAGATCTACTTTGGGGAAAAATAATAATAATAAATAAATAAATAAATAAATAGCAAAGGACTTCTCATGTCTAGCACCAAAGATAAGATTTTTGAAAAAAAAAGGTATGCATTTGATCTTGTATTCAGAGTGGTTGCACCATATTCCAATGTAAAGGGAAGAAAACTCAGCTCTCTCTGGGATACAGAAGGCACAATGAGCATACTACATCTGCTGATATCAAAGTTGAGAAGCTCTGCCGTATTTTGTTGTTAACCTCTATCACTGGCCCAGTACTGCTGCACTCAGATGCTTGCAAAGATGCCTTCTTCCTTTCCTTCCTAGCATGAAGGACTCTAGTATAGTTCTGCAATGTTAAATATGATATTTCTGACAAGATATTTCTAGTTTCAGCATTCAAGCTGTCAAGGGTGTTGTCAGTTCAAAGCAGGCTCTCTTTCCTCTCAAGGCATTACATAACCACCAATTTTGTTTTCCACATTTACCAGAGGGTGACAGCAAGAAAATAATGCACTGGAGGAAGTAGTAGTTAATATACCAAGATCTGCCTTTTATTACCTCTTTTTACTTCTTCTCTTTCTTTTCCCTATATGTGGATGAGCAGTCAAGGAATCTATCATTTGATTTGTGATTATACTTCTTACATTAAAGTAGAGTAATGTAATAAAACTGTGATCCATAACCAAGGGTAAATAAGGGAAAGTTCGAAAGAGTGAAATCTGTTCATTAAAATGTGCAAAAGCAACAACTTTGTTAAAAGGTCTGTATCACTTAACAGCACACCAGATTCACAACAAATATACTGCTGTTTACTTTTTAACATCATCACTTAACTTGTAATTATCTGGTGCTTCACAAACATATTGCAGAGTAAATCCCTACTCAAAAACTCAAATGAATGGATTTTTTGTTATGCAGTTGATATAGTGATATGGATACCACACCTATGCAGAGCTCCAATGACTCCATTTAGAAAGATAAGAGTTTGTAACAATAAGAAAAGAAGAATTGCAGCTTTGCATTGTAATAATTTGTATCTGCTTTAGTCCTGTATGATCTCTGTATATCAGAGTCCAAAGGCATTTTTATACTAGTCTATAAAAACATGTTTCTGTATAAAAAGACTGAAGATAGTTACAAAAATGAGTTATTTCTTTGCTTATTTTTCCATCAAAGCCACACAAGCCCATATTAAAGCACTGCAATTGGAAGGGTTCAAAATGATTTGTCAATACAAGCCAAAATAGCTGCATGAGAAGTGTTTTCAGTTCAGAATTATCATTACTGTTGAATAGGAGAAAGGGAGTAAAGGAATTCTCAGTATTCTAAATGTCCTCAACCTCCAGGTCCATGCACAGGCAAATTATAATTGAGCTACAAGCAACTGTAGACATTCCACACTTGGGGAACTCCAATCTCCTTAACAGAACAATAGTGATTTCATGCCAGGTTCTCTTGTATTATAATTCCCTGACACAGAAAATATATATAGAACTGAATAAAATGGGGCCCTGGAAAATATTACAACTATGACTCATCTTAAATGAGGGTCAAGAAAGGCTCTCACTGGGTTCCACAGCACAGTCTGATAACACTAAGCACATGGGGTATTTTCCTAGATGGGAACTGCAGCAGACAGCACAGCATGTCTTACACCAGATGTCACTGTATCATGCATGATGAATATCACATCTTCATTATAGCCTTCCCTGGTAAAATCTATGCATATGATGTTGCAGCAAAAAGCACCACCTAAGCCAACCTAACATTCAGTGAATCTATTTCCCCACATTTCTGACTAACAAAGGAGATTTTCTTAGACCTAGAATAGCTGCCAAAATGCCTCTTTCCTCCCAGCCATGTTATTTTCTGAAATGGAATATAAACAGAAAATAAGAAACTGGTTGTGTCAAGGTTATTTCTCTTCTACTTAGAGAAATAAAAATTTGCATCTTTTTTTCCTCGTCTTTCCTCCCCCTTTCACACAGGGAAAGCTGTACACTTACAGAGATGAAAACAGACATGCATTCTCCATTTACAAAGGGTTTATTTTAGTCCTTGAGTCTGCACAGAAATCCTCCCTGCAGCAAAGTGATGTCAGACTATCTGTGTACCCCTGCAGTATATGGAAATCCTGGTTGCCATGAGAACCAGGCTGCTTCTTCGCTGAGGCACACTGCCATGAAGACATGCCTCCATTTTGCCACCTGGAAGCCAGCTGGGCTGCAGGATGCCCCGAGCTGGGCTGGGTGGCCCTGGCACTGCTGCCCTCTTCCAGCAGGACTCGGTTAGCCCCAGCCCTGCTGCCGAAATGAAAGCACAAAAGTGTCACATCATCAAGATTATATTTCTGAGGCAACATCCTTCCCAATTGTATTTCTTCCCCTTCTCACCCCTCCACCCTGGAAAATAAAATGAAGTGATAAGGTGCTTGGACTTCAGGCAGTGTTAAGGCACGCAACATTTTACTGTATTGGCAAAGAAACCAAAGCTATACAGCTACAGTGAGATCTCAGAGGAGATTTATGTCTCCGAGCAGCCATTTTTTTCCGAGTGCTGCTGCATACACATGCTGCCTTTCTGAATACAATTAGAGAAAATACTGCTGTGATAAACCAACTTTGTCTTCCTATGCTAAAGGAAAATGTCAGTTTCCCTTTTCACTTCTTTGCTAGGGATACAAAAACAGCTCCTTCAGATACAAAAGTACTTAGAGCTGATCTGTCAAAACAGAAAATTCTCTATTTTTCTTCTAAAAATATGACCTCTAGACAAAAATCCTTGTGGTAAGACACTGAACTACATAACAGACTGCAATCAAAGAGAAGACTTTATCACAGTTTATAATTAAGAAGAGCATGATATAGCAACAGGTAAGCTAGCATTCATGAGAGGAAAGTGTTATAAAGGAAACAGTTATATATAATCCTGGTTGGCTAACGCAGAACTAAATGTAGGTCCACACAACCAAGTCCAAATCAAAGCATAATGCCCCAAAAGTGCTATATATCCATGTAAACCATAAAAGATGAGGTTTAAATGGCTTAATTTCAGCATATAATGTTTTCTTATCCCTCTGGAGAGTATTCAGAAGCAACACAGACTCTTCTGCATTTTCATGGGGAACTGGGACTTCAGACATCTACCCATCACCAATCACAATCAAAGCTGAAGGTATCAATTCCCTCTTTTTTCTCCCAGGAGGCCAATTGATGAGCATTCAGGTTAAACTCATCACTTGTTTTTAACATGTATTTGCATCTTTCTGCTTCCTTGTCAGACACTATGCAGGCTTCTGTGCCTGAAATCTTGTCTGTTTATTGTTGTTGTTTGGTTGGTTGGTTTGTTTGTTGTTGTTGTTGTTGTTTTCTTTTTTCTTTTTTTTCCTTAAGTGTATCAGCTAGCAAATAAAAATATATTGACTCACTTCATAAATCTCGCATCAGCTTAAAAAAAAATATTCTTTCATTTTAACATTGTGGGAGAATGAACACAAAATAGCCGTGGGCATGGCTGACTCCGGATTAGTTTTCAGATTGAATGGCACAGTCAAGTGTTTTTTTCCTGTTTGCCCCATGTTACTTGAGATAGATCTGCACAGTTCAGAATTCAACCAGTAGAGGACAGTGGTGAATATACACATCATCAAGCATGTCACATATTTTATATATATGAAACAATTTTTCTGTATAAAGTGCTGTGTTTCTTGCCATCCAAAAAGTGAATTCACATTAACAAAATATGTGTATGTTGAAGGCACGCAGATTACGAAGAATGCACAGAACAAATGTAAATAATTATGTTCCATATATGTGGAGTGTATTTCTTAGTTATGTAAAACACTGCTTGGGTCTCACTCAAGGATCTTGACTTGGTCCTTGTTCAACAGGCTTCAAAGGTTTTCTTAAACAAAAGACAGACCTACACTGCAAATCCAATAAGCATTTTGCTTATGTTAGGAATGCAGGACAGGCTCCTCAATGTAATTATTTCTGTTCTTTAATATAATCCACAGTCCAAGAACAGAGGGAAGTTGCACAAAAGTCTACTGAGCTTTAGCCTACATCAGGAGCAATTACTCTACCCAGGAGCTTTCAGGAACAAGCCATAGAAGAGTAAAGATCTAATCACTTTTCTACTTTTTAGAAAAATTCTGTAGTTCCTTTATCTATGTACCTTGATCTAGACTGTATATATTTTTAGTGAGAGCTGTTGGTATTTATTGTACAAGTAGCAGCACACCTGTATCTAAAGGCTCTGGAATGCAAGTACACTAAGGTAAAGACTATGGCTTATTTAATATTTTAAAACCTTCCCACTTTATTTTTATATATATATATTTATGTGTTATATCTTATATGTTATTATCTGTGTTGGACTCATGGTCTGAATTTTCCCGTTGTGTGTGGGTTTTGTTGTTGTTTTTGTTTGTTTTTTGCCACTTCAATGCCAAGTTACGTAAAACTGAATTAACAACTTCATATGATATCGCAACACAGAATACACAGAGAAAATATCTTTGTGTTTTCCCTAATCTAAAGAACAGTAGCTTGAGGAAAATTCTTGTAGAAGTTATAGGCTATATCAACCAGAAACAACATTTCAATGTTTATGTAAACTCTATTGCATGAGAGAGCACAGCTCACCAATTTCCATCATGTTTCATTTTCAAAGTGACATTCTACTAAGCCCTGAAGAGACTAACACATAACAAAGAACATCTCCCAGGGTCTGGTCTCTTCTGCAGCAATACCCATTAATGGATTGTGCAGAGTGCTTGTTTACAAGGGGAGATGATCAGTAAGGAGTTTCTAAAGACTTTAAAATTAAGAGACAAAACTTCACCCACAGGAGAATTTAATCGACAAATATTTTCAAGCGCTTCTTCATGCAAGTATCTAGCTCATATTCCTATATTTTAGAACATTGAAAAATATCTGCATTCAATTAACACATGACATATTAAGTGTTGTCATTATCTTTTTCTTAACAGAAAATTGAATATTTATCAGGTACAGAAATAAATGACCCTTTGATTCATTTCAGTATATGCCTAAATGTTGAGTTTTGCATTAGGCTCCTGTTTGAATCTTTCCGAATGTGGGACAGCAAGAGTTATAGGATTGACTATAATCACAAGAATAGGGGCCTAGCATGCTGCCTTGGCAGCAAGCATGGATTAGAGCTAAGGCGTTACAAAATCTAGAGAGTGTCTAAAGTCCCAGAGGTCTTGGAATTATGTCAGAATATGAAAGTGCCTTTTTAAAAATGAATGCTTCTTCAGACTTCATGACTGCAAAGGTAAAGAGAGTGCAGCCAACTCAGTGGAACTAAGTGAGCCTGCAGACCGTCTAAATGAATCTGTCTCAGAGTGGTGACCTACCACCAGCATCTCCCATCCAAGTCTCATTGCTCCAGGCACTCCTGTCAGCAGCAGACTCTGAATGGCTGGATGGACCAATCTTACAAAAGAGCACAGCACATGGCCGTGTTAATTTGGTCCCAGGGGAGTTCACAATAACAGAGTTGAAAAGTGTCCATATGACCTCCAAATTCATTTGTATTCTTGGCAGGTTCAAGTCATTGCATTGAGTCAATAACATGATTTGTGCATCTCAAACACTGGGAAACCATATAAGAACTGAAATCTGTTTCTCATTCACATGCATTTTCTTCATCTTCTAACTAGAAGTACTTAACAGACAATAGTCACTAAATAGTTTTTATGCAGAAGTATCTACAATTTTTTAAAGTAGTATAATATAGCATGATAGTATAATATATATACTTTAAGAAGTATCTATATTTTTATTAAAAAAAAATAAAAAAAAAAAACTACAGAATTTTTCCCTCTTCTTCATTTTTATTCCTCAGAGAGGTAGGACGATTATTTCCTGGATTAAAAATAAAAGGTTTAGAATCTTAAAACTATGAAGAAAATACATTGAAACTGTGAGAAGGAGGAGGAGAGAAGGGGACTGCCTAAACGTGAAGAAATAGACACTTGCTCTGCCATCTGTTCTTATGCATGGTCACCAAGTTGCTCTGCCATGTTAGAGGTAGCTGCTCCCTCTTCCAAGAGTTAATGTGAGATACAGGAAAGAGAGAGCCCACCCTTCAACTTCAACTGTGCCTGCAAAGGATCACAGCAAGTATGTCTATGGTACCCAATTATTTGTGATATTGCCCCTGGTACAGTTCCTCTCACTGTTCTCTGCTGCCTCTTGTGACAGTGGCAAGCTGTGTTTTCCTCTCAGGAACAAATGCCAGTGGATTAGCACTATCATATTCTATTCAGTAGTCTTTGCTTTGCATGCGTTATCCTCACTGTGTTCTATGTCACAGATGATTCAGCAATTTGGTCCTAAATTCAGGAACAAACAAAGATTACTGAAGGGACTGCTTAGAGGAAGGAAATGAACAAAAGCCCTGTGTGTTAGAAGGGAAAATAAATAACAGACTGGCTGTTATATGAAAGGAAGTGAGACCAATAAGGGATACAAAATTTAGAATAGCAGCTGCTGGAGTATGAACTGCGACTAAGATTTGCCTTTGCCATCTGCAGAATGCATTTCCTCAGAGTACTAACTGGGTCTTTGCTCTGCCAACATCATGTTGTCTAAGCTTAAACACACCTTTTTGTTTCTTTGTTGCTTTTTTTTTTTTTTTAATTTAAAGAAAACTCACTTAAAGTTTATTCATTTAAAGATCTCTGTCCCTGTCACTTTCTACCAGCTTGTTTATCTCTTTGTTTCTCATAGTTCAGATTAAGTTTCCTCCAAAATTTATAGGAATCACAAGCCAAGACTTCAGTGTACCATGACTGGGCTATTTCTGTCTTTAGTATTTTTTTATTTTATTTTATTTTATTTTATTTTATTTTATTTTATTTTATTTTATTTTATTTTATTTTATTTTATTTTATTTTATTTTATTTTATTTATTTTATTTTATTTATTTTCATTTTGTTTTGGTTTGTTTTGGTTTGTTTTGTTTTTTTGTTTGTTTGATTGTTTCTGTAAGAAGACTGGATTAGGTGTTACTTCTTAAATGAAAGTGATTTTGGCTAAGCTTGCCTGGAGAAAAGACAACCTCAGAAACAACACATTGCAGGAGTCAGGAAAATATTACAGGTAATCAGGAATCTGAAGCTCAAACAGAGTCTACAACACAAAGCCAGGTGCAGCCATGCAATCAGACCTCAGAAGTACCAGAAAAGACTTCCTATGGTCTGGAGAGGACTTTGCAGAGTTAAGACTTCTCAATTACTCTCATAACCAAGCCTTGGAGTAAGAAGACAGCGTGGAATTAATAATAATAATAATAATAATGCTGTCTTCCTTCACTACTTTGAGTTTTCAATTTCTAAAAATGTAGTTATTCTCATTTTCTATCTTTTAAGCCTGACAAAGAGTTGTTAATTTTCACAGAATCACAGAATCATCCAGGTTGGAAGAGACCTCCAAGATCACCTAGTCCAACCTCTGACCTAACAAGTCCTCCACTAAACCATATCACTAAGCTCTAAATCTAAACGTCTTTTAAAGACCTCCAGGGATGGTGACTCAACCACTTCACTGGGTAGCCTATTCTAATACCTAACAACCCTTTCAGTAAAGAAGTTCATAATATCCAACCTAAACCTCCCTTGGTGCAACTTTAGCCCATTCCACCTCGTCCTGTCACCAGGCACGTGAGAGAGGCACGTACTTTGAGCAGCTGGACCCATCACATCCCTGCAGCTCTGCCCCACCAGTCAGTTGTGGGTATCATATGAAGTTGCATAGCCCTGCTTATGATTTGCAGTTGTACTTCACCAACCCCATCTGTATCACTTGGAAAAAATGGATTGCTTGAAACCAGAGAATTGACTGATGGGTTGGGCTCAAAGTATTTTAGTAAATGAGGATACATCAGGCTGTCAGCTACTCACTATTGGAGTTCCACAGGGCTGCATTTTAGAGCCAGTACACTTCAACGTTTTCACTAATGACTTGAACACAGGACTCAAAGATACATGTATACTATGTGAATTTGCAGATGGCACTAAATAAGGAGCGATTGACCCCCTTGATGGTACAGAGGCCTTGCAGAGAGATCTTGACAAATTAGAGGACTGGACAATCACTAACAATATGATGTTTAACAAGAAGAAGTCCTGGATTCTGCACCTGGGAGGGGACAACCCTGGATATACATACAGACTGGGGGATGAGAAGCTGGAGAACAGCCCCGCAGAAAGGGATCTGGGGAGCATGTTTGACATTGAATGTGAGTTAACACAATGCCCTGGCAGCCAAAAAAAGGGCCAATTGTACCCTGGGATGTATCACACATGGCATCGTTGGCTGGTCAAGTGAAGGGATTGTCCTGCCCTGCTCTGCACTGGTGTGGTCTTGCCTCCAGCACTCTGTGCAGTTTGGAGTGCAACAGTATAAGAAAGACATAAAACTATTAGTGTCCAAAGCAGGGCTAAAAATATGGTTAAGTGTTTAGAGGTCAAGACATCTGAGGAGCAGCTGAAGTCCCTTGGTTTGTTCAGTTCAGAGCAGCCTGCAGCTCCCTCATGAGGGAAGTGGAGGGACAGGTGCTGAGCTCTGCTCTCTGGGGACAGTGACAAGACCTGAGGGAACAGCATGGAGCTGGGACAGGGGAGGGTCAGGCTGGGTGTTAGGAAAAGGTTCTTCACTGAGGGGGTGATTGGACACTGGAACAGGCTCCCCAGGGACGTGGTCACAGCACTGAACCTGCCAGACTTCAAGAAGTGTTTGCACAACTCTCTCAGAAATATGGTTGATTTTTGAGTGGTGCTGTGTGGACCAATGAGTTGGACTCAATGATTCTTGAGAGTCTTTTCTAGCTCAGGATATTCTATGATTCTATGATTCTATGACCTAAATATTTGTGTTGACGCTTCTAACCATTAAGCATAAACAGAAAGTTGATACAAATCTACAGCTACTTTCAAAACTCTTTCCCCAAATTCTACCTACATATCAGCTTCACTGATTTCACTGACAGGAAAACTGACTGTAAGGCACTTCTCAAAAAATCATATCTAGTATGCCCATTATCACAGTTCACATCATTTTATGCTTTCACCAAGACTCCTATCAGGAGTCTTCTGTGCAGTAGTAGTCCTAGACCAAGTGTTTCAACTGATATATTCAAGGCTGAAAGCAAGTGCTTACAAATGGAGTACAGAAACACACAGAAGCACTTCTTGCTTCATTTGGACTTCCCTATGTTTCCAGTATTAAATAGCAATGACTCCGTTTCTCACAGAGCAAAGCACATGAGTGTACGATTAAAGATGCACACAATCTCATATGAATGATTGGAGAGGCTTCCTCTCAAAAGGGCCAAATAAAGGCTTAATATATTATGTTCACATAGATCAGGATCATTTCATTGTAGACAAGACAGGAGGCATAAAGGTTTTATCTTTTTTTCTAGCAAGAAAGAGGTGGTCATGTTTCATTTGCACAACCTTGATTCCAGAAGGCAGTAATATCTGTATCTGTGTTTACCTATGTGTCATGCTACAGACTGCAGTGACAAAGGAACATATAAATTAGTACTCTTTCCATATGGGCAATTTAATCTGGATGTAGATGTCTGGGGCTGTGAGTTTTATGGAGATGCAGAAAGGAATTGTTTATATTAGCACAAGACCTATGACAATAATTAATGTTATCTCTGGTCTCATTTCCAGTCTGTAAGAAGAGAAGATGTGCTGAATTCAGGGATAGCATGGCTTTACACATAACACAAGCCTTACAAATACATGTAGACACAGATTGTCACTATGTTGAATTTGCCAAAACAACACTCAGAATAACACAGTCTATTTCAAATATATCTGAATTTTGCTTCCATGTTGTTTGAAGTGAATAAGAACTTATTTTTCAATTGTTCTTGGAATTTTATGTATCCAAAAGCCTGGTCTAGTTTATATAATTACAAATAAATACATGTGGGCATATGTATACATACACATTATTTTTCCCAACGAATCATATGTCTCTTCTAAAGTGAAATCATTAGCCTACAACACTGAGCCACATGTCCTTATCTGTATTTTGCATGCTAAAACCAAGTTTGAATGATTATTTGTTTCCAGAAACATATTTATTGCCTTCCCTTGGCAGCTGTCCTGTACTGCTGCAGTTTCTGGTTTCCTCTTTGTGACACACATTGGCAGCGGTAGCATTAGAACTGATCTCTTAGAATGGCTATCTCAGCAATACCCATTAACTTGGACCTATAAATAAGGTTTATTTAAAAAAATAAAATAAATAAATAAATAAATAAATAAAAACACAACTCCTACTTCACATTCCCATTTCTGTCAAAATGAAAGCATAAGGGAAACTGAATACTTTGATGTGGAATCATTGATACTCTCTAATTTATTGACTTGGAATAAAACCAATATAGAAATGTGATATGTTTACTTGGAGAGATATAAAAATTGCTTCACTAATGGCAAAATCTCTTTTGTGCCCGCATCTAGACCATTATTTAGATATGTAAGTAATTCAAAACCACATTTTGTGATTGTTCTTATGTAAAGATGCTTAAAAGAGCCCCGTGAAAATATTATCTTACTTCTCCTCAAACCATCCAAATTTCACGTATTCTCATTTACATCAGCTTTGTGGTACCTGTCCTTCATATCTGATTTATATTCCACTGGAGTTTACACTGCCAACCATACCACCAAGTTTTGTTTTTTTCCACAAAGTTCCTTACTTTAGCTAAGCTGTTATAACAGTGACATTATTTATTATTTTATTTTATTTTATTTTATTTTATTTTATTTTATTTTATTTTATTTTATTTTATGGTCCATTCCTGAAAAATTGTATCATCTCACATTTCTTCTTTCTAGTTGTGTCCTACAGCAATTATTCACAGGGCAAGAATATCATAAATGCACTTTTGCATTTTAGCTGTGTGACTCCAAGGATGATTTAACCTTAATGAGGAACATTAACGCTATTATATATTGTTTGTATAAAGAAAGTTGTTTCTATACAACTTTCCCTTCCCATCAGTACCATGCCTATGGCACCTGAGAATGACTTATGTCCACTTCATCTCATTTTTGCTTCTGCTAGTTCCCTCCAACCCTTGCCCTGTTTTAGAAACTTTTCCCTTTTCCCTGTGCAACTTAGTTGTCTAATCATAAACTATCTGCCTACCCTAGTCCCAAAGAAAAGTTTCTCTTTTCTTTCCTCATTCTTTTAGGAAGGACATGTTCATCCTTGTTTCTCACAAAGGGCAGGACCCCGTTTTTCAAAACAGGTGTTCAGGTTCTTGCAAAGAAGCTCAAAAGAACAAAAGGTCAAATTCAGCTGCAATGAATAACCACTCATCTCAAAGGGAAGAATTTGTTCCCAAATAGTATCAAGGAAAAGAAAAGGGAGAAAAATGGGAAAGAAAACATCTAAAGGAAAACATCTCTAGATAAGCGATTTGCTTTTGTGGATAATTTCTCATTAAAAAGGTAGATCTGAAAGGCAACATAACAGTCTGGGCATATGGTACAGTAGGGAGTGATCATGTTACTTTTAGAAGATAATGTTTATGGACTTTTTAAAGTTTGCATCTGAAAGATATTTAGATAAGAAAAAGACAAAAATATTGCATTTCTAAATAAAGAGCTTCTCTTTTCCAGATGTGTACAGGTACAGAACTTTTCCCAACAGCTGTAGGAGAGAATCTGTGGCCCCAAGGATAGCAGATTACCTGGAACAGGAGAGGAAAAGGAGCAAGTTCGGAGAGATGACTTTTTTCAGTTACATAGATCCACATCAGAGGTTCAAGCAATTTAGATGACTGAGGGATCAAAAGATACTTCAACTACCTGGTATCTGCATTGCTACTTCACAATTTGTGAGGGTCATTAGTTTCACTACTTCTAATATTTGTGCTAGTATCTTGTAAACCAGTATTTGCAGAAGCAGCATGTTATAGCTGCGGTCATGTTCTACCTACTCTGGAACAGACCTACAGACGTACAAATTATGAAAATAGTATAAACACATTTTGAAAAGACAAACAGATTTTGGATTATTTTGCACATATTCCAGGAAATAGAATCTAGAGAAGTAACAGTGGCAGGGGGAAGGGAAAGAGGAGAGTGAAAGACCTTTTTTCCTGCATAACTCTTTACAATTCAGTTCTACTTAAAAATTCGAGGTCTGTGTTGTTCTTTTGTTTGTTTCTTTCTTTTTTATTTTTTTTTAATTTTTTTTCCCCAATGCAAGCTGGTAGAGCATATGCGTTTATTTGATTTGCACTGTTTAATCTGAGATAGCTTTTATTGCCTCATAAAACTACTGAAGGAAGGAAAGTAAGCCAGGATGATAGAAAGTCCAGATAGAGAACTGGATACAGTCCAACCTTTGTAGATCAATGTCCTGTTTAATTTAAAACACCATATTCCCATCAGCTCCTATTGTTAAATTAAGACACAACTGTACTGTATATTCCTAGATCATTAGAAGACTGTGAAGAAAGAAAAAACAAGCCCTCTGACAGCAGTGGCATTCATTCAAACTATTAAACTATTCTTTCTCATCTGAGTAAAGTCCAAATGAGGATAATGCATGATGGTGTTGACGAAGTTATTCTACAATTCTATTTTATACTACTATATAACTGTAGATTAATGAAATAACACTTTGAAAGAATTTCTGTCCTTTAAACTGTACTTCATTTTGGCAAATATGAATGGAGAGTGTTGTTTAATCTTATTCCTTTTAAGTTCTGAAGTGTAACTGAAGGGAATAAATCTTGAAATCCAGTTTTTGATTTAGCTGTAACTTAATAATGCTGCATCTGCAAAATTTGCCAGCTGGGATTCTAAGGTGTTCCACACAACATCTAGATCATTAAGTAATTGTTTCCACAATATATTTTAGTAATGATCTTGATCAGGAGCCTAACAAAGTCCAGTGAAGTCTGACATTAACTGCAGTGAACTCTTAGACAGCTCTGTAGAGAGCAAGTCCCGAGAGCATATATATTAAATAAATTAATTACTTTTTGCTTATATTAATTATATATTAATCTCACTACATTTTCCTTCCACCATCTGTCACATGATATAGCACAGTTATTCAAGTCATAATCAGTAAGCAAAATTATGAAAATTGGATTTATAAGGATTATAAAGTAACCAGATAATTTCTTCACTGGATGCATTTACTGTACAAAAGAAGATTTTTGCCTCACACAGTTTTGTATCACATCAGTTGCTTATCATAAAGGTGAGGTAGGAATTTCCCTTATATATACAAATAAAGAAATGATGGATTTGGCACCCATGTTCTCTTAGCAGAATGTGGAACAGCCTAAGGCAAGGAAATACCAATTAATCACAAAATGCCATTCATCTCTTGGGACTACCATGTAATGATGAAAAAGTGTAATTTTTCTCACTCATGTGTTTGACACTTTTCAGGTACATTTAAGGCCCATAAACAGTCTCCTTGAGCTTCATATTTGGAATAACACAAAAAATGTAGACACACAACTCAAAACCTTGTTCAGGCTGTTTTCATTTGCAAGTGTTTTGGAGCTTATACAGCTGTTGAGCCTGTGCATGTTTGCAGCTGCAGCTAGTGTTCTGGTTGCTGTTTATGAGTCTAACTGATGAAAACTGAGCTCCCAAAGGCTCCAAGCAGCCATTCCATTAAAAAATATTAGACAGCTGTATATCACCTCCATCCCTATAAGCACCTCCATCCCTATAAGGTATGATACTCTTAAAATAAGCAAACAAACAAAACAGCATCCAAAAAAATACTTGTTGCAACCTGCATAATGCCTAAATTTTGCAGCATACCTTAAAGTAAATAGGTAATTCAATGGGATAGCTTCCCTTTTAAATCAGAAATTCCATCTCAGCTGTGTCTGCTATAATTGTATACATAGTTATTTATATATATATATATAATTATATATATATATATAATTACATACATTGCTGCACAAGCAGAGTAAGAGCAAACAAAATCAAAGATATAATCAGCATAGATCTCAACAACTAGTGATAAGGGCAGAAATAGACAGATACTGCAGAGGAGTGCCTGTTAAGGAGATCTTTTTGTGTTTATATTAACTATCAGGATTTACATCATTTCTAGTCAGTTTTATATAAAGTAAGAATTGTTTTATTTTAAGTACACATATAAGTTTTTGTTGTGATCACAGGCCTTGGCATGGCTTTTCCCAATGACCGTTAGTATTTTTTTCAGATTGTAGTCAGACAGATTATCTTTGTTTTGACCTTTATTTCTACCCACTTACATATAATAGAGGGTTGATATGAACTATGATGAGCATTAAAAAAAAATGAAGTCACCTATATGAATTTTAGCCTTTACCAAATGTATATGATCCTTATAAATGGGATTTGACAAGTTGGAATGAAGATTTAAAACCGTTGAAAATGTTACCTATTAAAAGCCATATATGGTATTGTTTGACTATTACAGTATGTTGCATTTGGAATTAATGCCTTTTCTATGAATAGAAAGACAAATTCTGCAACTGTTACTTATTTGTATAGACACTAATGCATGTTAAATGGAGCAACACAAATAAGCTAAGCTTTCTGTATAAAGAAGTACTAATGGGGTTAGAAGACAATAGTTTGAATCCACCAGTCTCATCTTTGTCATTTCGATTACTTAGATCACCCACAGATTTTCTTCTCTCTCTATGTAAAGGCTGAAAGCGGTTTATTAGATCAAGCAGGATTCTATTTTTTTTAAAATTTTTTTCCAATACTAGTTCAGTTTTGAAGAATAAAACTTTTTTCTTCCAAGTACTCTAATACAGAGTTTTAAGAAAACAAATCAACTTAAAACATCTTTGCAATGCCTCTTCAGCTTGAAGCTCCAAACAGGATTAAGTAGTTGTCATGGTTTGGGCTGGGATAGAATTAACTTTCTTCGTAGAAGCTTGTATGATGCTTTGGTTTGGATTTTTGATGAAAATACTGCTGATAACACACCAGTTGTTTAGATGTTGCAGAGCAGTACTTACACAGAGCCAAGGACTTCCCTGCTTCTTGTGCTGCCCTGGCTGCAAGGAGGCTGGGGGTGCACGAGGAGCTGGGACACCGGACAGGAGACCAGAAGCCAGGACAGCTGACCCAAACTAGCCAAAAGGATGTTCCATTCCTACGGCATCCTCAGCAAAAAACAGAATGGGGAAAGAAGGAGGAGCAGAGTGATAGCATTTCTCATCCCAAGAAACCATTACACATGATGAGCCCTGCTTTCCTGGAAGTGGTGGAACACTTACCTGCCGATGGGAAGTAGCAATATGAACTCCTTGTTTTGCTTTGCTTGTTTACATGGCTTTTGCTTTACCTAGTAAACTGTCCTTATATCGTGTCATGATTTCTCTCATTTTCACCTTTCCAATTCTCTCCCCCATCCCACCTGGGGAGTGTGACTGAGCAGTTGTGCAGCACTTAGCTGCCTGGTGGAGCTAAAGCACAGCAGTGCATTCTGAAGGAGAATATTTGAAAGAGTAATTATGGCTACATTTTGGATATTTAATTGGAAGCCCATTTGAGAAATATAGCAGAACCTAACTAAAATAAAATGAATTTCATGTTTTTTCTAAATTCTTATACTGAAGCCATCTATGCAGCAAAATTTTTATTATGTTACCCATGTGTGCACACACATTTGGACAGCAAACACTTTTTAATTCTATTGGAAGATTAGCAAAGAATTACTACTGTTTTCCTATCACATTTGGAAACAAATAAAAAAAATAAGCATGAAAAATAATTTTGTTGGACAAGACAGCTCTTTCAACTGTGGGAAAGTGTTCTGTGAGAATGATTTTTTGATCTCATAAAGACAGTCATCGAACCCTAGTAATTTTAATGCTTATTTTACTACTTTATTATATCACTCAGTTACATGTTTATATGATAAATACGGATGACATTTATTACTAAAAATGTACTATGTAATTAAAATTATTAGACAGTCCTAATTCAATAAATATTGTTCTTTGTTTGTTTCACAGGTAGCTTTTAATTTATATCTTTATTTCAAAATAAATTTTCAACCAATCAACATTTCCAGTAAGACAGAAATTTAACTTTGTATACAAGGGAAATATATATTTTCAGATTAAAAAGATAAACTACTTGAGTCATCAAAATCTACTCTCTACTCATGCTTTACTGCAACCTGAAACTTTCTGCCTAAAATGAATTGTTTTGGTCTTCAGTACAACTGAGCCTGAAATGAATTTTAGTTTTCCTAGTCTTTAAAAAAAAAAAAAAAAATGTTTCTTGCAAATTTCCAATTATTTTAATCACAGAAACTGATAATCTCTATTTGTACAACAGAAAAAAAAATAATAATAATAATAAAAAAGGTATTGCATGCATAATTATATAATTTGAATGTACAGACATCCTTTAGTATACACAGTTTTGTGTCTTTATTAGAAAGGCTCCAGACTTTATAACATAATCCAGCAATGTACCCTGGTTTTCACTAAGTATATATTCAATGTGTATCATTAGGAATACTGTGTGCATTTATCCAAAATTCTATGGTTTTTTTTCTAATACATGTTTATTTTACCTGAAAATATTTGTCTTTATTGGTAAGGTTATTTGTTTTTTTGTACTTAAACATATATATTTCTCATTGTGGTTTGGCTGGCAAAGAAATTGAAATTATGCACACATTGTCTTTTGTCAAAATACTAATGTAGTATGAAAAATCTGCATTTACTGTTTATTCTTGTCAAACTTCTTTCCAAACGGTGTGTACTGTGTCTTTGTACAGACCAAGCTAAAAGAGCAGAAAATACTGAAATCATTTTTTGAAGGAAACTTATTTTTATTTAGAAATGTGATTACATCTGCTACATGAAACAAATATACAACATCTCACCAAAAGCAGAAGAAAACAAATGTGTGTATACTTGCATATATACATATATCTGTGTGTTTGTGTCTGCATATATCTATATAACATACACATATATATCACTGAGATTAAGAAGGGATTGGGTCTATTGACTTATCTGTTAACTAGGACTCTATAGAAGTCATAAGGCTTGTTAATTATGCATCACATATTCATCAGCAGCTATTCACAGCATGACAAAAAACATGCCTAAAGCCCCAATGGTGAAAGGCAATAGATATAAGTCTACTCTTAAAAAGCATAATTTCAAAATCATTATCTTTGCAGATTAACTTCTTAACTTAACTTCTAACTTAAGGTTAACTTCTTTGGTCAGTCTACAAATGACAGTTCATTTTAAAAATAATTATGGTTGTCCAATAGCAACTGAAAGCTAATGGAAGGACTTTTTCTTTCAAAATATTTGATTTTTTGTACATTTCACTGAATGTTAACTTTTTTTTTTTTTTTTTGCTACATTTTAACAAAACTGACAAAACTCATATTAATAGCTATGAAAATTGCTACAACTCTGATGCCATTACTTGTGAGTATGTTCATTTTCTTTTCAAGTGATGGTAGTAACATCATGGGAAGAACAAGAATTTCTTAGCTCTGGATTCTGAAGTGTCAATTATAATAAAAATTAAATCAACAAGAACTACTATTTTTTTTTTTCTAGATAAATTATAGTAAAGATGAATTTCTAGTACATTTTCTCATCAGGATATGATGCCTTCTGCTCATAGTTTAGGGCATAGAAGCAAGAGCAGTTTGGATAA
Organism: Aythya ferina; assembly: GCF_964211825.1. NCBI lineage: Eukaryota > Metazoa > Chordata > Aves > Anseriformes > Anatidae > Aythya > Aythya ferina. The sequence continues at coordinate 73,241,899 of NC_140297.1, read as the reverse complement.
AGTAAAATGATATTTCAAAAATCCCTAAACTTGTGAATATCTTAAGATTTTTGTTTCCTTTAGAATGATTAAAAAAAAAAAAAAAAAAAAAAAGACAAATATACCTAAGGATAGTCATAGCATGGATTAGGGCTAGAATGGATAACATTTCTTTTCACAGGAAGCACAAGGAAGGCAAAAATGTAATAAAACCAAGGTAATAAGTTTGCTGACATTTTGGAAAATCCTTTAAAATGAGTAGAATTGCAATAGAAAGATGTGAGAATTTAAGCTCTCTGGATATTCACACAAGGGCAAGGACCACATTTTAGTTATATTCTTGTAAATTCTGTGGGAACATTTAATCATGAACATAACCACACAAAATACTAGCTCTCTAACATGGAAATTCCAGACACTATCATGTGACATCTATTTATCTGCTGGTTTCAGTACCTTAATTCAGTTGCAAAGAGAACACAACATTCATCACCATCTGAAAAGTAGAAAACAGGAAGCAATGTCTGCCTTAAGTTGGCATTTTATACATATATATTTTTAATAACTTGAGAAACTTTTGCCAGGGGTTATTCTTAGATCTGAAAGATAACACTTTTTCCCCTAGGGTTATTCTTATATCTGAAAGATAACACTTTTTCCCCTAGGGTTATTCTTATATCTGAAAGATAACACTTTTTCCCTATTCTACTACTTCAATAAAAATGACACAGTGGTTTCCTGATAAAAAGTTAGGTGAAGTTAGGTGCAGTTACATAGTAATGCAGAGAGTTTTATTTGTGAAGTTCTTTTAAGAGATTAAAAGACTGCATTTTCCACCTCATTTATCTTCAGTAGAACTTGTGTCTTCTGTGCATGGTCAGTCAAGTAAGAAGTTGATTATCAGTTTGTAATAATAAACTATAAATAACTGATACCTCTTCAACCCTTGTGAGAACTAAAAATAAATAAATAAATAAATAAATAAAATAAATAGAGAAATAGTTTCCACTCCCCAGAGATATTTTCAAAATGTATTCATTCTCTTTGATGCCATATGAAAACTATTAATTCTGGAACACTTTTGCAACATTTAAAATATATAAATAAATAATCAAATCTTTTTGAGACCAGTTTCACAAATGATCTTAAACAAAACTTACTAAAAATACTTCTTGCAGGAGTTTTCCATATGTATTCTTTCTGTAGCCTAGGAGACAGTAAGAGAATAAGGCCAGGGCCCATTCTTCAGCTTAATAAAATTTGCATAGATTCAAAGTAACTTAATACAAGCAAATGGTTTCTGTTGCTTTCAGTGAAGTTATTTTGCAAAGACATTTTTGTAACAATATCTGAAAGTCTATTGTCTTTTCAAGGGATTGATCCCTTTAGCTGACTCTGGTTCTTCTAAATAATGAGTTAAGACACTCAAGACTCTTTAGAGGGATAGGATAACATACCCATAAGAAAAATGTGAAGTAGTGTAAGAATTAATTCTATCTATATGTTTGAAATGAAATTACAGTATAAGTAACTTGTAGCATGATATTTCTCTGTTATGTATTAAAATGAGAAACATATACACCCCTTGGCTATGGCAAATTTTGAACTTTGTATGGTGAACTTCTGTTCTTAAAAACTATATCATCAGAAAAATAAACATTCCCACCTCAATACAATGCTCACAAATAAAATGTACAGAATCTACGTGACTTAAGTGTGTGGCCTGTTCAACCTTTTAGAAAAGGATTTATTTTCCTGCATATAGGAACACACTAAGGAGGGGTCCCTTAGATTTCAGATAGCTGTCTGCATTAACAAACCTTAGCTTTCTGCCTAGTTCTGTATCTTCACTTTCACAAAAATAAATAAATTAAATTTATACACACACACACCTATATATATATATATATATATACATAAATGTTCTCAACAATAGCAACAGGGTGCAGGGGAGGAGACTTAATGGAGAAGAGGGGGAAGCTTGTTTGAAGGTTAAGGTTCTTTAAGATTACTTATTTGGCACAGCCCCTGAGTAATGAGGAAATGTCCAACTTAATAACTATAAAATGGATTGAATCAACTCACAAAGATGCAGCGTTGGAAGAAGTGCTGACTCTGGTTATTTCACAACTGCTAGAGCTGTCATTATAAACTGGAAATTAATCAATTCTGAAAGTAATTATGGAGCACAGTAGGAAAAGAAAAGCTGACCTAAGGGGGCGAAAAGCATGTCCTCAAGTGTTGAAAGATGGACTCAGAACATTATATAAATGTTTATTTTTATTGTTATTGTTATTGTTATTTTAATATAGCAGATGTTCATATAACGTCTTATACAAAATAGTAATTCCTGGCTTACTGATGATATAAATAGAAACATATAACCTGAAGTTGGAGATGGTAGTAGCTAACCATAACATAGATATGAAAGAAAAAATTAAGTAAATAAATCCAGTAAAAAAAAAGTTAAAAAGGTGAACTTAGCAGATGCAAAAGCATTGTTATACTCTAAATATTACAGAAATATGACTTTGGAACTATGAAGTATAAATGTAGCTACCCATTTACCATGTAGCATTTTTCACAGTTCAGACAGAGGGTGAGTTCCTCTTAAAAAAGGTACACATATGACAAAGGAAGCCCAGGATCCATTCAGCCACAAGATTTAAGTAGTTCTAAGGCTCCAATTCCCATTCTATCTGGTGTCCTGCAATATTCTATATAACTACTTTCATAGAGCATCTGAAACTCATTTTCCCATCTGGAAAATTGAGACACTTTACAATAAGCATGTTGTGCAATTACACGAGAAGCTCATGGCAAAGGGAAAAGCCCTGGAAAGCTATCTTCCAGCTAGCTTTGTTTGATAACCTCTCAAAAATGCACTAAAGTGAAGAAACAAATAGAGATCAATCTCAAAGAGATTTTTTAAACTAAGGTGATTTATATCCATTTTATATAACAAATTACTGATGAAATACTGTGTTTCTGAGAAGGGGCTTGAGATCAAATTATCCAATTACTGGTAACTTCCAGTAAATGAGAGGGGAAGTTTTACAGTCTCCATCCTTGGAGGCTTTTGATACCAAACTGAGCAAATTGGTCTGATCTCATTAGTCAAAGAATGACAGAAAGGATGAGATTGGAAGGGACCTCTGGACATCATGTGGTCCAACCCCCCGCCCAAGCAGGGAGAGACACCTAGAGACAGTTGCCCAGGACCATGTTCAGATTGCTTTTGGAAACCTCCAAGAAGAGAGATTCTACAGCATCTCCGGGCAACCTGTGCCAGTCCTCTGTCATCTTCATGCTAAAGAAGTGCTTCCTGGTGTTCAGAGGGAACCTCCTCTTTTCCAATTTGTGTCCGTTGCCTCCTCTCCTGTCACTAGGCACCACTGAACAGAGTGTGGCTCTATCCTCCTCTGTCCTATAAACACCTCTCTTTGGGTGTTTATAGACCTTGATAAAATAACCCCTGAGCTTTCTCTTCTCTAGGCTAAACAGTCCCAGCTCTCTCAGTCTTTCCTTGTATGTGAGATTTCCAGTCCCTCAGTCACATTTATGGTCCTTCATTGGATTCATAGGATCATAGAATCATAGAATATCCTGAGTTGGAAGGGACCCATAAGGATCATCGAGTTCAACTGCAGTATGTCCATTTCTTTCTTATACTGAGAAGCCCAGACCTGGACATTGTACTCCAGGTGTGTCCACACCAGTGCTGAGTAGATAGGATCACTTCCTTTGACATGCAAGGAGTACTTGGACTGGTGCAGCCAGAATAACATTAGTCTTGTTTGCTGCAAGGGCACATGCTACAGGTACGTGGGCTTGTTCCTCCCGACCTGCAGAATTTTGCACTTCTCTTTGAAGTTCCTCTAAGCCCATTTCTCTAGCCTTTCTAAGTGCCTCTGATGGCTGCACAACACTTTGGTGTATCAGCCACTCCTCTCAGTTTTTTCTTATCAAGCAAATTTGCTGAGGGCTTACTCTGCTCCATCATCCAGATCATTAAGATGTTAAACAGGATTGCACCTTGTATTGGCTTCTGGAGTACCCCCTAGTTATTGGCCTCCAACTAGCCTTCATAGCACTAATCACCACTCTTTGGGGTTAGCCATTCAACCAGTTTTTGATCAACCTCACTGTCTGCCCACACAGCTCATGCAACAAGAACTTGTCTAAGAGTATCTGAGAGTAACTCAAGTTAGGTGCGTGTGTCGATCTGCTTGAGGGCAGGAAGGCTCTGCAGGAGGATCTGGATAGGCTGCACTGATGGGCTGAGGTCAACTGCATGAAGTTCAACAAGACCAAGTGTCGGGTCCTGCACCTGGGGTGCAATAACCCCAAGCAGAGCTACAGGTTGGGAGATGAGTGGTTGGAAAGCTGCCTGGCAGAGAAGGACCTGGGAGTGATGGTTGATAATCGGCTGAATATGAGCCAGCAGTGTGCTCAGGTGGCCAAGAAGTCCAACGGCATCCTGGCTTGTATCAGAAGCAGTGTGGTCAGCAGGGCTAGGGAGGTGATCGTCCCCCTGTACTCAGCTCTGGTGAGGCCGCACCTCGAGTACTGTGTTCAGTTTTGGGCCCCTCGCTACAAGAAGGACATCGAGGTGCTTGAGCGGGTGCAGAGGAGGGTGATGAAGCTGGTGAGGGGTCTGCAGAACAAGTCCTACGAGGAGCGGCTGAGGGAGGTGGGCTTGTTCAGCCTGGAGAAAAGGAGGCTCAGGGGCGACCTTATTGCTCTCTACAAGTACCTTAAAGGAGGCTGTAGTGAGGGTTGGTCTATTCTCCCATGTGCCTGGTAACAGGACGAGGGGGAACGGGCTAAAGTTTTGCAAGGGGTGTTTTAGGTTGGATATTATGAAGAACTTCTTTATTGAAAGGGTTATGAGGCATTGGAAGGGGCTGCCCAGGATAGTGGTGGACTCACCATCCCTGGAGGTCTTTGAAAGATGTTTAGATGTTGAACTTAGCAATATGGTTTAGTGGAGGGCTTGTTAGTGTTAGGTCAGAGGTTGGACTCGATGATCTTGAGGTCTCTTCCAACCTAGACAATTCTGTGATTCTGTGATTCTGTGAGAGTTAGACAACAGGAAAAAATGAGCTTTCCCAAATCTGGTGAGTAGTGCTTCTCACCAAAAGTTGAAGAGTGGTACCTTTTCTACCTTTTCTTTTGCCAAAGTTTACCGCAAAGTTTCCCTATTAGGCAGAATTCTCTGACCTGTTCCTCTTCATTAAGAAAGTGGTTAGCACCCCATATGCTGGTGGCTGAAAAAATGCTACTCTTAGTATAGCCAAAAAAAAGCATATTTTAGTACGAATGCTGAGATCGTTCGTGTTTTGGATCAAGTCTTGGCTTTCCCCTTCCCTTTCCCCAAAATCTGCCAACTATGTCTTATTTATTAATCTGAGAAAAAATTATACAAGAAATGCCATTTATCACTTCTTTTCAAATAGAATAACTTGTTAAAGAATAAGAAAAAAAAATCTTGATTACTTTCTACACAAGGTATACATGTAGAACTACTGAAGCGAGTTCAGAGGAGGGCTACGAAGATTATGAGAGAACTGGGGCACCTGTCGTACGAGGACTGGCTGAGAGAACTGGGCCTGTTTAGCCTGGAAAATAGAAGACTGAGGGGAGACCTCATTAGTGTGTATAAATATGTGAGAGGAGGGTGTTGAGAGGATGGAGATGGTCTTTTCAGTTGTGCCCAGCAACAGGATGAGAAGCAATGGGCACAAACTGAAGCAAAGGAGGTTCTGGATGAATATGAGAGGGCACTTCCTTACTGTGAGGGTGACAGAGCACTGGAACAGGTTTCTCAGAGAGGCTGTGGAGTCTCCTCCGGAGATATTCAAAACCCAACTGAATGCCATCCTGCACAATGTGCTCTAGGTGATCCTGCTCGTCAGGGGCATTGGACTAGATGATCTTCAGAGATTCCTTCCAACCTTGGCCATTCTGAGATTCTGTGAAGTAGAGAAAATAGGTTTCTGATATAACATAAATAAGTCAAAAATAGATCTTAAAAATATAAGATCTGCAGATTAGTACTTTCTTTGCAAGCTTTCACATAGTTTTCTTCATGACTGTAATGACCTCCTACTTTATCTAGACCGTACAAGTGCATATGACATTTCAAATAGAACACCAGAAATGGAAAAATTCATAATAATCTAAAATTTGGATTTTCTAATTTTTTTCTTCAGTCAATAAAAATAATATTTTTTCTTTTCTTCTTCCTTTTCTTTTCTTTTGGTATTGAATTTTTTGAGGAGATCAACATTTATAGGCAAATATTTTATGTTGTAACAAATTAATTTGTTTTAAATTTAAGTCTCATGTGTATCTGTTTCCTTCCAGTATGTCAGAGGAATAACCAAATGAAATTAATTATTGCTCAAGTACCTCTAATTTTGAGCAATGATACTCTTTTACTCTTAACTGGACTCTGCTCTGAACAAATTAGAATCTTAATTTATTGTTTTCAATATCAGTCCTAGGGAAACATTCACAGTAAATTAAATATTTCACATCAAAACAGCTCTATTCTTTTAAGCTTTCTGCAGAGATGGATTATGCGTGTCCCTTGTTTGAGGCATTTGTCTAAATTGCCTATTTATTTAACTAAAAGCACGGACTGCCTTTCAAATTCTGCATGGACTTATGAATTACTGAAGATTTTTGGTACCATTATCAAAGTTAAGAATAAAATTCCAGAGAAATATTAGGAGAACAGTGAAGTGCTTGCCATTTTACTAACCCGTCTCTCTTTGCTCAGAAATGTCTAATGTTACAGGTAGTGTGTGCTCTGCTGTTTTTGCTTGCATATTATCACTATTTTTACTTATATAGTACCTCACAAAATCCTGGTCAAATCCAGTGGTTAAACCAGTTGACTGCTGACTACAGTCCCTGCTCCCATAGGTGAAAGGAAAATTCATGGGGTAGGACAGGTATTCTGTATCATAGGAAATATGTTATTTATACCATTTTGTTACAAAACATACAAAATGTAAGATTAATGACTTGGGAAATTTAGCTATGGTAGTGCTATTACTCACAAGGCACCTGTGGAAAAACTACTCTCTGTCAATGCCTTTCTCAAACACCCAGGGGAGCCATCTTTATGACTGTTTTCTCCTGGTTCATTTCTTCATTTATTCTTTACCACAGTTATCCTTCTTTTTCATTTTAATTTTAACAAAATGTCAAGAAGTGGAACAGTTATTTCCTCATCACACTCACTCAGTTATTCTATGTATGCTTCTTAGGCTATGAATATTTACTTTGAAAACAAAAACAAACAAAAAACAAATGAAACTTGCTGACATTGATGCTGATATCTGATGCTGACATTGGACAACAAGTGCAGACCATTATAGCAATACTCTTCCAAAGCTGAACAAACTTGGAAGGTGAGGTCTATTTTTAAAGGAATTAGAAGGAAGGAAATCAACTCCAATCCTGCACACACTTAAACACCTGCAGAACTTAATGATATGAATACTCAGTTGGAGATCAATAACAAGCATTTAGTATACAGTTAATGCATTCTTCAGTGATTGCAAGGTCAAACTCACGTCTCTTTATTTGGTTTGGTTAATACCTTAACACATTATTACAGTATGCATAGTCATTCCTGAGTATTACCAGTACTACAATTGAGGAAAATATTGATGTTTCTTTTTATCATTAAATCAAACATCACTTAATAATAACCACAAACTAGTTGACATCACTGGAAGATATTTTGAAATCCTATTCTGACATGTACTTGTATTTCCATGTAAATCAAACTTTAAAGTAAACTGGCTGAATTCCTAAAGCAGAAATAAACAAATATATAACTAAATAAACAATATTCAATGCTTTTTCTGATGCTTTTCTTTTCACCTTCAGAATGCTTGTTTAACACTTTGTATACATATGTAATAATTGCTTTCTCACATTTCACAATTTTTATGTCCCAAGACAGTGCAAAATTGTCCCACACAATGGGACAGAAGCAACACTGGAAGATAATTCAAAAGGTTTGGAGAATTCTATCTGCTTGTGTTATAATTGTGTGCAATAGCTATATATATATGTATGTGTGTGTGTGTATTGGAGGGGATATTTAAAGAAAAATATTAGTACTTAATTTTCCTTTTGCTCACATCCCTGGAGGTACCATGAAAGTTCCTAACAAAAAACATACTTTCCAATTCTGTGCAAAATACAAAAAATATAAAAGAGGTTTGTCTCTGGATGATGCTAGGACTCATAAGAAATAGAGAATCCCCAAGACTTGAGCAAGAAATTGAGTTGACAAGGACATCTTGGTAGAGAAGAAAATGTCAACATGATATTTTTTGTCCTAGGAAGGTTGAGAGTTGGCTAACTTCTCCTGCACTCATCAGGGCACCATTGCAACACAGAAGAGCAAAATGAACAAGTGACTTCAAGAATATGTCGCATTACTTGTTTCAGTGTCTTCCACTTGGCAGTTCTGGTTTTGGATAAAATATATCCAGCTCTTCCACTGTTGTTTCCCTTTTCCACTGTAGAACTTAAGTTAAAACATCAGCTCCAGGTTTGTTGTTTGTCAGTAATAAAGGCAGAAATATTGCACTAGAGGCCCAATGGAAAAGAAGATTCATTATCAAGAAAGATACTTTTGTGACATTAAAAACAATCATAAAGGAGAAAAGAGGTTTATGTAACTATTAATGGCATAAATAAATATATGCTTAGCAGATGAGCACATCTTAATTGTGTGTAGTTTTATAGAATCATAGACTCATTAAGGTTGGAAAAGATTTTCAAGACCATCACACTACTACCAATGTCACCCACTAAACCATGTCCCCAAGCACCAGGTACAGCCTTTCCTTGAACACCCCCCAGGGAGAGTGACTCCACCACCTTCCTGGATAACCTGTTCCAATGCCTGACTGCTCTTTCTGAGAAGAAATGTCTCCAAATTTCCATCCTAAACCTTCCCTGATGCAACTTGAGGCCATTCCCTCTAGTCCTATCACTAGTTACCTGTGAGAAGATATGATCCCAAGCTCTCCACGCCTTCCTTCCAGGTAGTTGTAGAGAGCAATAAGGTCTCCCCTGAGCTTCCTCTTCTGCAGACTAAAATTTTGTCAAAATATGACAAAAAAAAAAAAAAAAAAGGAACATATTTTGGTGTTGATAGGACCGAATAAATTTATTACTATCAATCACAAAATTACAATAGGGTTGTGTCATTCAAGTGACAAAAGAAATCAGAATTCAGAGGGAGTGTTGCACTGGAAAGCAGAAGAAAAGAATCTTTACATACAGATACATAATGTACAGATACATAATGTTTTAAGGATCATGTGTGTTTACCTTGGCTGGCTGGCAGACTCCCATCCAGTCTTTCTCACTCCCCTTTCCCTTCATAAGGGAAGAAAATAAGATTGAAAACTCATGGGTTAAGATAAAGGCAGTTTAATAAGAAAAGAAAACGCTATGTGCAGAAGCAAAGTAGAAAGGGGAATTTATTTATTATTTCCTATTGGCAGGCAGATGTCCAGCCATTCCTAGGAAAATAGGGCCTCGGCACACATAGCAGCTTCTTTGGAAGACAAATGGCTTAGCCATGAATGCCCCCCAAAACTCCTCCTTTCCCTCAGCTTCTATTGCTGAGTACATCATTTGACATGGAATATCACTTTGGTCAGTTGGGATCTGGTTGTGTACTCTAACCCAACCTGTTGTCTATCTGCAGCCTACTGGCCTTTGTTTGGGAGTGGGTTAGAGATAGCCTTGATGTTGTGCAATTACCGTGTAGCAATAGTCCTAACACTGGTGTGTTACTGACACTGTTCTGGTCATAAACGCAAAGCACATCACCATGCAGGCTGCTATGAGGAAAGTTAACTGCATCCCAACCAAACCTGGTACAGACGGGTAACGTTAATCCCTGGAGTAGACATGTTGACAAAGAAATAGCATGATCCAAATGTTTAAACAAGCTAGATATATTTGGTTTTGCATAGCCTCATGCTAATAGTTTCCTTAGATGCATATACTGGATAATGTAGTTGTGAAGATGAAGCCAGCTAAAGTACCTCCCCATACTCATTCTTTCTGTCTTCATTAACTTGTTGGACCAGAGAGAAACTATGAGATTAATAATTATCTCACTTTTGTCATTTTTTCTCTCACTTTTCTTTCCCACAGGACTCATGGCTGTGATAGCATAGGTCAAGGTGATCAAAAAGAAAACAACTGTTTTTAGCAAATCGTGTCCTACATGAAGCTACAGGAAAACATTCAGAACATAGTCAATTTTTGCTAGATGTGTTTGCAGCCCAAAGAAATAAAGTAAAGATCAAGATAAGAACAACAAAGATGTCCAAACTGAACATGCTCCAAAAGATAATGTTGTAGCTTGAGTATTTTGATTTTTCCCCTCTTAATTTCAAAGAAAGCTGCCTTCAGGTTTAATACTTGTGTATCAAATTGAATAAACAAAACAGAAAATACCAACAGTGTATTAAAGAGAATTTTCACAGCAGGAGATCTATAAGGTGCTTGTTTCAAGCTCTCATTGAAAGCTTTTTTCAAGCCAGGCTTATTTCAGGCTTGATGTGAACATGGAGAAGGACATCATGCTGGTCTCTTTCCTTGAGAAAATGGGTATAGCTGCCTCCTCTTCAGGGCTTTATGGTCAAGTGACTGTGAGTGAAACTGAACCATTATGGCACCTCCACATGTCAGGTAGTCTTTTCAGTAATCAGTTTTCCTGGGGGTAAATAGAAGGACCCCAAATCACCCACCACTAACAATGTTATCAGAAGGACACCTGTGAAGCCAGTGATTCAACTTTTGCTTACTAATTTGCAGGACTATTCTTATATCTTCTCTTTCTTGTACCTATACATGCTTAAAAAGCAATTCTTTAGGGACTTCTTTTCAATAGTTACCCAAATTATTGATCTCAGCTTCTTTGTAAGTAGCCACAATTCACCTACTTTGTTGCCAGATCCTGGGTTCAAGCTTCTTCCAGAGGATGCTTTCTGGCAGGCCAGGCTCTGAAGATGGCAGTCTTCCCCCTCACCCAAGGAACTGCATAAATAAGTTTTCCCTGCCCTCTGCTACTGTGTACCTCATCCTATATTAATCAGAGAACAGAAAGGGGTAACTAAACATGGTTTCTCCTTCTTCCTTTCTCCTTCTTCTGGAAAGGACAGGGAAATATCCCATGTTACAAGATGTTTCCAGATCTATCTCCTCCCAGAGGGGGAAGTTACTCCCCAGTCCCTGTTTTTCCAGGAGTCTGGCTGTCATTGCCAACTACATTTCCAAACACACAACACTGTATTCTTCTAGCTGCCCTTCAAACTTGAAATGACTCCCATTAACATATGCAGAGAAAAATTATTATTTCCTTTTAAAAAAATCCACCCTAAGTATTCTTTTACCCAGAAGAAGGAAAAACAAACAAACAAAAACAACAAGAGAACTTAAACATTGTTTAGATTTTCAGCCACCATCTACTTTATCTGATCACTATAATCTTAATGTCTTCATTTCTTTTTCATCAGTTCTTGCTTCTTTTACTTTACAAACTTTCAGACAACTCTGCATCTTTGTGCTGTGTTCATATAGTATACAGTGTAAGCTGCACAAAGAATTTTAGGGGAACAGAAATACAGAAGTCCTATAGGACATTTTGCTAGAAAGGTGTTCAGAAGAGTCACTACCCAGTTGTGATAACAAAATATTAGGGGAAGAAGAGTTTCAACGGAAGGTCTTGCACTTTGCTGAAACTGTCACTGAAGGCATATCCTAGTTCACAAGAAAGTTTCCAGCAGACTGCTAGTCAAATTATATTCCAAAACCTTTGACCCTATTTGTATACTCTCCTCAGAAATTATAAGACAGTGTCATTGAAGCTAAATCATGTAGTTCCACAGACACTCTTATCTCAATTCTGCTTTGTGCTTCAGCTTTCAAAAGTGTATTTATTGACTGCTGTCTCTAGTAACATCAATGTTTTTTGTCACTTTTCATTTTGTTACCTTTGATCTTGTCTAACTTAAGCCTGTATAATTCTTAGCCTTTTTTCACACTTTAAGGTTCCCTAAGATGTGCATTTTCTGACACAAGTAAGATGCATCCCTCCAAACATGGAAAATTATGGTGTGTTTTTTCTTTGCATAGTGGGGAGAGAGAGATGACCAAGGTGGCATAAACTGGAAGAATTCAAAGCAGCATATTAGCTAGGGAAAAGCAAGTAGCAATTGCTCATGAGTGTGTTAACAGAATGGACTCAAAATTGAAGCAGCAGGGGCTAATGAAAACCTCTCTCCTACATTTTGCCTTATGTGTCAGGAAAAGTAAACAAAATTATTGAGTAGAAATTGAAGTGAATGAAGCAGTTTTAACAATTCAGAAATGTGAACTGCATTCATCTTTATGAACTGTCCTTTAAGCCAACAAATTTATTTCCTGAAAAAGTAGGAGTAGCATCTTCCTAAGGATTAAGCAGGTTTTGTGCTATGCTTTTGTACTACATTTATATTAGATTAGTATGTATACAGACACACACACACACAAAAAAAAAAAAAAGGGCTGCTGACAGTGATAAACCCAAATTGCATATAGCCATAAACACTGAAACCGTGCTTATTATTCTTAACAATGTTTGCCTATTTTTAAACCTGCAAAGCCTCCACACAAGTTTCTAATGTCTAAAACATCAGGCTAAGAAGTTTTATCTCTTGAATAATTAAAATATATATATATTCAAAAGCCTAAACTGAATATTTAGCACACATTGCCTTTAATGTATCAAAATATGTTTGGGGACCACAAAAAAAAAAAAAAAAAAAAAAAAAAAAAAGTAAAAAAAGTAAAAAAAGTCTATTTTGAAGAGGGTTTAAGGTGAATTTTTATCTCTTTGAAGTTACAATATTTAAGGTAGATCATCATTTTGTGTTCAGTGTGAACGACATTGGATCTTGCTTCCTTGAATAGTCATATATGATTGTTTTAGTTATAAACATGGAGACATGGTAGAGAATGGCTATCCAACTATCAACATCTGTCTGTATTTTGCTTGTTTTAATTCTTCTGATGGAGGCATTTCCTAATGAATAAATGCTATTCTGGATCACTTATCTTTCAGTATCTCAGATCATTATTTAGGCCAAAATGAATTAACATTAAATGCCATCACATCAGAAAGTCCAAAATTATTTATTTTTTTTGTTTCCTTTATTTTGTTTTTGGTTGCTTGGTTGTTACTGTTTTGTTTTGGTTGGCTGTTTTTTTAACAGAAGACTTAATTTGAGGTGATATAGAATTAATAAGCTGTGGAATCAACTACCAAATCATTTTAGTAAATCACTTTTCACTAACTGAATAATACTCTAGCCACCAGTTTTCATCCCTCTGCAAAACTAAAAGATTTAGGTCTCTGAACAGGTTCACAGCCTGTTGTTCTCCCTTCACAACCCATGCATCAGATGGCTTAACAAGGACCACTTTACTTCAGTAGGACAGAGAGAATAAAAATAAAAATAAAAATAAAAATAAAAATAAAAATAAAAATAAAAATAAAAAAAGAACAAAACTATAAGCAGGTGCGGTGAGAGTTCACAGTGTCCAAGGATTTGCTTACCAGCCCTTCAGGGTGTTTAGGCCTCAAACTGCAGATGACTGGTAGCATCAGCAACTTTGTTCTTCACTACCCCTGGCTAGTGCTTGCTCCTTCTTTGCCAGCTACCCCTGCCCACAGCTCTTTCCAGTTGCTCCAGCTCTTCTCAGGCTCTAGCTAACTACTACAGCTTTGCTAGAAGCTTTTCATACATGCTTTTCAAGCATGAAGAGTTATAGCATATATTACAAGGTATGGTCACCTACTTACAGAAGACTAGAAGACTTTGTACAGAATCTTTTACCCTGTTGTCCTAGTCAATGAGTTTTTCATTCAAGGTGGAAGCTTACCTTAGGGGTTAAGCTTTACCCAAGACCACTACACCATTTTTTGTCCTACAGCTGCATGCACTGTATCTCTAAGTTTTTCTCTGTTTCCTGGCATGTCAGAGCTCTTATTTTGCCTTTTGAGGGGAAGGGACATGCAAACAGGTTTACCCAATAGGATAAACCCCACTGGTTTACCATGATGTTTCATTGGCAACAAAGGTCTCCAGCAGTGGGGCTACGTTTGTTTAACCCTCTTGCACTTTGATATAGCAAGTAGTCATTAGAAGTCATACACCTACCGTACATGCTTGCAGACTACCAGCCTTCCTTAGTGCCTCAGGCACCTTTATCCACTTTTCCCTAAAGATCAGCTCCTTTGAGCCCCACTGATCTCTGTTTGGATGATAAATTTTCTTTTCTCTGCTGGTATTTTACCCTTCCCAGCTGAACCTGTTTTTATTTGGTTTCTTAATTCTGCCTGGTTTAATACTATCTTTTCCAAAAAATGTGTTATAAATCCTGCAATAGGAAAAAAGCTAAAATTTCCCCCTCTTTACACATCTCCCTGTTGATCCTGTCAGATTCTTTCTTATTTATGATTAAAGTTAACTGCTCCCAGCTGAGTTCCCAAGATGCACTCTCTAACACTAAGCTGATGTCTGCAGCCTTAGATCCCTAAAATCAGTATCTCTGCTTTCATAATTTGTTAGTTATTTCACATCTAATCTCCTTCAGATTTCCACTTGCTTGTGCATACTCTAGATTACTCATTAGTCACCTCCTTTAATTAGACATCCTGAATATGTTTTACTTCATTAATTAATACTGTAATGTTAGGGCAGCTACAGGAGAAGCCAATTTTCTTTCTGTGTAATTTTGATGAAAGAATTTAGAATAAAAACAGTACTTATTTTTGTTGAGCATGTTAAAAAATCTCAGATGGTTTCACTAATCTGAGAACTATTATGTAAATCAATAATAAAAGTAGCACCAATCTGTTTTAACAACATATCTCTATATATCTCTATATAGGCTCAATCACTTCCAACACTAATCTAATTGACCTCCCAGTTCAGATAACAGTTTTCATAATTCTGAGAAAAGTACAGTCACTTACTCCAACATTTCACACTAGTTTTCTTTTTATATTTCATAAACAAACCTCCATGAAATATCAGCACATAGGATTCCACTTAAATATCTGGCTTTGTTCAAGCACTACATAAATGGTCAGATGCATGCAAGTAGACTTCGATTTGTCAGAAACCTAAAGCAACTCACACCCTCTTTGTGATGCTAGTGTTTAAAAACTACTTTGCTAATAAGAGTAGAATGTTTTTATTATAGTAATAATATAGTTATTATAATGACAATATTCTGTGTATTCTATGTGCACTCGATATATTATTATGGAGGTGGGGAAGATATTGCAGCACAGATGTGCATATCACTAAACTAAATTTAACTAATTAAAGTAGTATGTATAAGTCCCTCAGCCAACATTTCTCTGTTCCTTTTGAGTAACAGGAAACGTTCTGATTTGGAAAGTTAAGTGCTCACATAGAATTTAAATTCATCTTCTGGTTGAGACAAAAAGAAGCACAAAGGCAATTCAAAGATTAAATCTTGTATTGAACTATCATTGCTGGAGTTGGAACAAAATGTCTCTATGGGCTTTCCTCAAAGTAATTGTGTGATTATGAAAATGCAGCATGTGATCAATATTGGGGACCTGAAGTCAATTTATGCAAGAAGTTATTCAGCTTGGATTCAACATACAATTATGTTATCAAACCCCATATATTTATCTACAAGTTGTGATCAGTCAAATAATTATTCCTGCTGGATTGGATGCAGCTCTTTAACACATATCGATTTTGCTCATGAACTGCTAGTTTTTCCTAGTAGGTTATATGCGAATGACTTAAAACATTTAAAGAAACATCATTCCGCTTCTGCTGAAGCTGTTCCAGCATAAAGGGATCCAAGTAGGGCAGTGAAGGAGAAACACACTACAGCCAGTCCTCAGCAAAACAATAGTTATTGCTAAAATATGGTTGTCTACAGATAGAGAGTTGCGTGATATACAATAATATATGACTTGAATTTCAAGTGTAAACGAAAGTTGCTATTTCAGTATATTATAAGAGCATATACAAAATAAAGTAATCCTGAACCTGCAGCAATCTGTATGTTCAGCAAAGGAGTAAAGACAAAGCCTATCAGAAAGGATATGACATGAAATGGTATGAAATGATATGAAATACATATATACATATATGTAGATTTGGAAACTTACCTTGGACACCAAATGGATTTAACTTAGATATTGAAAACAAAAACATCTGAGAGCCAACAACAAGAGGAATATATGCAGAAAAAAAAAAAAAAAAAAAAAAAAAAAAATGGGGGAAGAAGATCAAAACCTTTTTTATTGTTCTTTTGCTTTCTTTTTCATTTCTACTAAAAGAATGTACTGTGCCTGCTGTTTTAATTGCAGAACAATAAAAAACACTGCTAACAAAGATGAAGGAAATTTAGATATTTTCTTATTCTAAAGTTTGGTAGAGATAAAGGGATGTTCACACAGATAAATGACCAGTCTGGCAATTCTGATGCATAGATTTACTTGTATAATGTAGTGGATTGTTTTGGCCTCAGTTTTCCAAGCACTTCTCTTTCTTTCAGTCAAGTCCTTCCAGAAGTGGTCAATCTTCCCTAGAAATGAGGTTCAGGATATGCACATTTTGCTCCTTCACTAAATAAAGATACTAGCAACAGGTTTTGTCATGTTTTGAGGAGAGAGAGAGGTAAAGTCATTTTACCTGCTACTTCCATAGCACACACCTGTGGACATATAAAACTATGCTGCCACATTGCTCCTGCCACCACCGCAACCTTTCACATCATAGCTGCATCTGCCCTGTCCATTCTCTACTATTCTAAGCTTCAGTAAAACAGATCTGTTGATAGCTCTTTTTTTTAATGACTGACTTTTTCTTTCGTTATTAACTTTACATACCTGTCCAGAAAATGATGCTGCAGACGTGATTTTAGAGGAACAGTTCAATCTGACTGCTGGAGTTTTAGTGATGGTATTTCTTGTTATAGCGAAGTCAAGTTGATTTGAATTAAAGGATTAGTGTTTTAATAGGTCTAGCAACATTCTGGTACACCATCTTCACTTTCTGATATTTAATCAGTAAATAGAGGAAACGCTGCTGAAAAATATCAAATGTCATCATAATAATAAATTAAAAATAATAATAATAAAAGCATGAGACAGGCTGCTGTCAGCTTATAGAAACCTCAGGCTGACTGTTTTATAAGTTTTGCTCTGTAGTATGGAGACTACCAGCTTGTTTTCCCAGCCTCTATGAAAATTTCTGATGCCATTGTCCTGTCAAGTTTCAGCAGATATAAATATCTCTATATCTAACAGTTAGAGAGGAGTTCCATTGTTACTGGTAAACAAAGGGAAACGTTCTTTCTGCATGCTCTCTCCAACAGCTATAGGCACTTACTTAAATTTTCTGGTAGTAATTTCTATAAAAACATTCAGTGTGCTTGTAAAGGAAAAAAACTATAGAAATCAGGTTCAGTAAATCCAGTCAACAGCTAAGAGGGTATTAATTTGCTAAATCTTTAGTATTAGCTCCCATGTGACAGAAAAGAGAAAAAAAAATAAATAAACAACAAAAACAACAAAACGGATTGGATTGCACAATATTTTGTGTTGCACCTCATTTCACACATTTATTTGTGACATGCCTGGTGTTTTGTCTCAGTAAGCAGAACTTCCTACAAGTAACATTTTGACTTGTGCTTGGATCAGAAAGGCAGAATCACAGTGCACATATTACTGATATAATACATGCTACTGATGTAGTATGTTCAGTTTGGCTCTGTTTCATACAACTTTTGTCAAATGTTGTTTTCACAAAACTTCTGCTGGTAAAGAATATTCAGCTGTCTTGGTTTCAAATAACGACATCTTAATACCAAACATTTATTATTAACAATATATAAAAAATGAAAATAAAAATAATTCCCCACCTTCTGCTACGAGACTATTAATACATTGTGTATCTGCAGGTAATGCCAATTCATGCTATACATTAATTGAAGTAATTCTATGTGAAGGTTTGAGGGAGGTATGGCATTCATAATCTCTTCTTAGACACTTTTAAATATGTTAATCTATATAGATATAAAAATAATACATTATAGGCACGATATCTATTTACCTACAAATGTGTATGTCTAGGATAACAAAAAACATCACATCTCTCTGAGATCTGAGGCCCTCACAGACATCACAAGATGCAAGTTGTGCTATAAATACAAAGCTAAAATTGGGAATACAGTGATGAGCACCAATCAGGAGAGACACCCACAAGCTCAGGTAACCAAATTTACT
Source organism: Aythya ferina (assembly GCF_964211825.1). Classification (NCBI taxonomy): domain Eukaryota; kingdom Metazoa; phylum Chordata; class Aves; order Anseriformes; family Anatidae; genus Aythya; species Aythya ferina. The sequence goes on along the minus strand of NC_140297.1, from coordinate 73,223,541 downwards.
GGGCAATTGAGAAAAAAAAAAAAAAAAAAAAAAAAAAAAGAGGTCATCATTTAGTCACAAGATATGGTCTAAAGGTCTAAAAAGTTCACTTCATATTTCTGCATTCAACACCACTTCATAAGGTTCACATAATCACAGAACAGTTGAGGTTGGAAGTGACCTCCTGAGATCATCTAGTCCAACCCATGCATTGCTCAAAGCAGGGTCAGCTAGAGCAAATTGTCCAGGACTGTATCCAGTCAGAATCTGAATATCTCCAAGAATGGAGTATCCTTGAGAAACTTGTTCTAGTGGTTGACAACACTCAGTAATTTTCTGTCTGTTTGTTAAAATGAAATTCCTGCATTTCAGTTTCTGCCCATTGCTTCTTGTTCTGTCACTAACCACCACTGAAAAGACCCTGCTCTCTCCACGCCCAGACTTCAGTGATTTATACACATTGATGAGATCCCCCTTGATCTTTCCCTTCTCCAGGATGAACAGTCCCAGCTCTCTCAGCTTTTCCTCATAGCTCCAGACTCTTAATGATCTTCATTGCTTTCTGCCATTTCTGAAATGTTCCTTCTCACCTCATGAAAGGATGCTGATTCCATGAAACTGAGATTGATCAGATGGTGTAAGTCTGAGGATCTCTCTTCACTGTTCTGCACCCTCTCAGAATTCAGTAAGATGGGTGCTATGACACTGCCAATTTATTGGCAGAAAATATAGATTGTCGGCTTTTTTTTTTTTTCTCTCTCTCTCTCTTTTTTTTTTTTTTTAATAGTTCTTTTCCAGGGAGAAGGAAAGAGTGGCAGAGGACAGGGAGAACTGAAACCATACTTCTGTACACATTTCTGTCCCCACTTAAACCCATCTCCTATTTTTAAACACATAGGACAGGGCACTCAAAGCTTTGTTTTTCCTTTTCATCAAGCCAGGTGGCTTTGCTCTAGACACTGCTTATAAATCTCACGTTTCACAGTTTTCCTCACCTTCAGCTCCTCCCACTTGGAGATTATGTCTGGAGAACTTGTTTTCTACAACATACCAAAAGAATCCATATTATTTTAATTCCCTGGATGATAACTTGATTGCCCACTTCTGTTACTAATCTTAAAGATTAATTTAAGAAGATTGAATTAATACCCATTTATATGGGGAGGAAAAAAATGTTCTGTAATTCAATTGAGTTTTTCTGATCTAACATTCATAACAGTAAATTTAAATGCACCTATGACAAAAATTTCCTTGGTTCTATATTAAAAATAAGGGATTTGATCCTTCTGCTTGTGATTCATTTATTGATTTTTGTTCTTTAAGAAATAAGAAGAAACTTTGCTTCTTTAGTTCCCTCAAATTTGTTAGGTGGGGCACAAATAAATGATGTTTCACAAATAGATTGTGCAGGGTAAGGACCAGTCAAAAAATCTTCATTCCATGCTCTTAAGAGCATGGAACCATAATCACAGTTTTGTAAGAAATATATATATATCACTGACCTTCACAAAGCACCAAGGTACTAAGTAATATTGATTTCGCTAGCAAGACTTAAGCTGACTTCAGTCATCTCACATCAGGCTCATAATTTCTTTTCTATTTAGCTGGGTTAACCAAAAAAGTGCTAAGACATACATTGATGGAAACAGCTTACACTGTAATTTGCCTTCCTTTCAATTTGAGATTTTTTCAATACTTAAGAAATCTGCGTATTGAATTGTTTTTCATTTCAGGTGTTTGAATTTGGTGTCAATTTTATGTCAATGACTTTAAGACAAGTAGCTAAGACTTAATTGGCTCTAGATGTTTGAAACTATTAGAGGAAAAAAAATCCCCATGTTAAATTAACTGATGTTGAATTACTGTGTCAGTATTGCCTGTAATTTATGCAGTAAATCAGTAAACAATTTGAGAAAAACATGTTTCCATATAATCACACAATTTTTCATAGTATGCCTACACAAGTAGTTACAAACAAAGCTTATTAGTTTCAGCTCCTGGTTATGTTACTGTAAGGAAGACTGCAGGCTCAAGCTGGCTCTAGTGAACTCAGTCTGGGCAGGCTGGACACAAAATTACCCATAGCACAGCCACACACCTACATAGGCTAAGCTACCGAGCATCTAATTTACTCAGATAGACCCCAGTCAGCAACACCTTCAAGGCAGTTTGTCATAAATGTTTGGTATTTGACACCTGCACTGCTTCACTGGCATGTTCAGCAAATGGCACATTTCAGTTCCTTCAGCACAAACTGTTTGGCTGGGGTGTTCATGCACATTCAGCAGGATATTACCTCAGCATATTGAAGCAACCATAAGCCTTAACTGTTTTTCTCATCCACATCAGAATTTTGATGGCTGCAAGAATTACACCTAAATAGATAATCACAGCTGGGTATATAGTGGTAAGTATTTCAACCAACACAGCTTACCACATTGATGAAATATATTGATTCCAGCCAAAGTCAGTACAAACCCAAAGTCATTTGAAGGCATTTCAGCATCCTTCCTGAAATCTGTAACAGCAACCTAATTCCTCAGAGTCAGCAGAGCCAATTGTCTGTGAAGACAACTACTCTGCCTGCTTGTTCTGTGGCCTCTTTCTGTGCACTTGAAACAATTTAGCACTCTACAGCCATTAAATATAACATCTCAAGCAACAGTGGCTGATGAGCATGTGTCTCATATAGATACAGAAATTAACTCTAGTGTGTAATTTGAAAATTAGAAAGCTATGAAGATATGTATCTGCAAGTGGTAATTTATTAATTAATCTTGATCCTCTTACTATTGGCACATATATACCATAATCACGTCAATTTCCCAGTGCTGAATATGAGCTTAACTTTGAGCATTGGACTGTTGCTGATACAAATGTTAAGCCCTACATAACTAACAAAGAGTTTGTACATTCAAGTGCAAACACTCAATTAAGATCTGGCAGGTTTTATTTATTTTATTTTATTTTATTTTATTTTATTTTATTTTATTTTATTTTATTTTTGTAAATCAATTCTTAAATCATATCAGAAATAAAATGAGATAAATAAATGTCACATTAGGATTGCTTTGTAATGTATCATGCATTATTTAAGGCAGCAACAAAACCAAGCATATCATCATGCACATCATTTCATTATTTACACGGATGTAGCAGAATAGATGTGCCTCATCCACATCAATTCCCTATCTCAAGACAGAAGCTCTAAATTAAAATCACTTGGATTTCTCAATAACAATGAAAAACAAGGCATTTGAAAATGACAACTGCTGAACAATGCTCATTTCAAATGCTTGCCTGGCTACAAAATGGTGGAATGCATTCATTTCAAGCTTTATGAGATATTCCACTTGGGGCAATGAAGGAATTAGAGAAATTTTCAAACAAAAGAAAATTTTAGGAACACCATCTATAACAGAGGATGTAAGAAAGAACTGAACCATCATCTCAGCTGTCAGCTACAGTATTGCTGAAACCATTATACATGACAAGTCTCCTAATCAAATGGTAAAACAGGCACAGCATGGGGACAGAGGTATTTTGCATAGCATACCTTGCCATACTGTTAATTTTCTGCAGTTTTTAGTCCTTTTTTTTTTTTTTTTTTTTTTTGGTGTGGGGGGGGAGGGGCTCACCAAAGGATGTGATGGAACTTCTTTCAGCTCCTGATTTTTTGTTTGTTGCCAGAAGCAGCTGATACACCACTGTGCTGCTGTCACTGTTTAAAAGTCTGAAAAAATTGATAGCAAAATTCACAAGGAACATACTGCTATACAGGCTTGATCAAACAGCAAAAGTAGAAATGAGAGCAATCTAGGACTCTATTTTTTTTTTTTTTTTTTTTTGCCTGTTGTTACTTTGAATAAATAAATAAATAAATAAATAAAGGATCACATGCATTGATAATTATGCTGATTTAATGATTTAATTTTTAACATTCCTGGGTATGTTATTTGCAGGCTTAGCATTTTTCTTCAGAACATGAGCTATGATAATATCTGTACCCAACCCCAACTTTCCAGTTCATGGCTCCAAACCTGAAATATTTTGGACTGTTGGGCTTCTATGGGTGAGTGCTTCCAGGATGACTGCAATAACTTACAAGTAAATATGAAAAAGTTGGTAACATCTTACAAAAATAATTTCAAATTTAATGTCAACAAAATCTCACAGTATGCATACAGTCAGTAAATTCACCAAGCTGTTTTCTGGCATGCACAGATTAAGCAGATTAGTACTAAATGTGATATATAGTTTCCTCAAAACAATGGCACTTACCTTGAGATGGTGAGCAGATGTGCCTTGCTAGCCTTAAATATATGTAGCCTTCTAAAATATCTTCTGTGCTTGTACAGAAATGGGATTGATGCAATCCATTTTCTAATCCATGCCTTTGGGCACCATATTTTCCTGCAAATTAAATTCTCAATAGCATGCTATCTGTAATCTGTATCTGCTGATTTATAGATGCTAATGGCATGTGCACATTCATACACCATGTAGCCAATAGTACTGCATTGTATGTGTAAAAGCAATATTAACTGAAGTTTCATAATTCCACACATTATAACGTGATCACATGAGAGGCAGCAAACTGGAATGAGAATTGTCAAAAGACTTTTGAGTAGCAGACAATGATTAGACATCAATATCTAAAATAAAGGGGAGGTCATTCCAGTGTTAGGGTAAAACACGTAGCAAAATAACTTACTATAGCCAATAATGCCCTCCATTCAGGTAATCATCTGTGTGTCATGGAAACATCCTGACAATGAAGATCAAATAGCCTTGTCACCTCATCTGATTTCTCCTACAGAAGATCTTTCCAATTGATTCCCAAAGAAACTCCATTTGAGTGCCAAAAACATTTTCTGTGTGGGTCAGTAAAATGTATAGATCCTCTTTTTTATTATTATTATCCTTTTGGGTTGCTTATGCACAAAGAATCAATCTGTCTCCTGACCATTAATTTCAGCTCAGTAACTTTGTGTTCCAAACTGCTGTGTAAAGCTGCTGTGTGCTATTAGACAGCTGTTTTTCACCTGGCAGAAGCAAACTGACCCCCAGTTTTGTGGTGTTTTGTTGTTGTTGTTGTTGTTTGTTTGTTTGTTTTTTGCATATGTGGACTTCTCTTTCAGAAAGCCTACATAAGCCATAAGGGTCCATAAGACCCTTAAGACTAAAGCAGGGAGCGCACCTCCTTGTCAGACCAAAACTTGATGTATAATTAACAGGTAAAAAGATGTACTGGTGTCTGTAAAATTTAAAATCTTGTAACTGAAACAAGAATAAGAATCTCTTTAGAAGCAAACAGATAAAATACACTGACAAAACCAGAAGATGATTTTCTGCTTGTGCAGTCAGAGCTGCTGAGTGAAAAGGCACCATCATAATCCAGCTAATATAGCAATGCCCATTGCTTGCCTTTGTTATACTGTTACACTGTGTTAACATAGCATAGAAACATGTAAAATCTTATTTGATCTAGAAATCCATATTTTATATCACATATTTGGGATGGAACTAAGTGAAGACTTCTGGTTTTAAGAGTAAGATGATTATTTAACCATATAAAGCAGTGCGCTCAGGTGGCCAAGAAGGCCAACGGCATCCTGGCTTGTATCAGGAACAGTGTGACCAGCAGGGCTAGGGAGGTGATCGTCCCCCTGTACTCAGCTCTGGTGAGGCCGCACCTCGAGTACTGTGTTCAGTTTTGGGCCCCTCGCTACAAGAAGGACATCGAGGTGCTTGAGCGGGTGCAGAGAAGGGCGACGAAGCTGGTGAGGGGCCTGGACAACAAGTCCTACGAGGAGCGGCTGAGGGAGCTGGGCTTGTTCAGCCTGGAGAAGAGGAGGCTCAGGGGCGACCTTATCGCTCTTTTTAGGTACCTCAAGGGAGGCTGTAGCGAGGTGGGGGTTGGCCTGTTCTCCCACGTGCCTGGTGACAGGACGAGGGGGAATGGGCTTAAGTTGAGCCAGGGGAGTTTTAGGTTAGATGTTAGGAAGAACTTCTTCACTGAAAGGGTTGTGAGGCACTGGAACAGGCTGCCCAGGGAAGTGGTGGACTCACCATCCCTGGAAGTCTTCAAAAGACGTTTAGATGTAGAGCTTAGGGAAATGGTTTAGTGGGGACTGTTAGCGTTAGGTCAGAGGTTGGACTCGATGACCTTGAGGTCTCTTCCAACCTAGAAAATTCTGTGATTCTGTGATAAATGTTAATTCTACAATTGACTTTCTGTTCATGCATGCTCTTTCTGTGATGTTGAACAATTTACTTATTTATTTATTTATTTATTCTGCGCTGCCCAAGTGCTGCCCTGACACCCTTGGTCATTAGCATCTAGGCAGTAATATATGACAGCAGTTTACCACTAAGATGTTCTATGCATGTGGATGTTTTAGGTTTATTTTGTGAACTAGGAGATACCAAAACTATTTATCTCTGTCAGCCACATTTTAACACCCTGTTTAGTTTCCCTTTTCAGCTGTCTCCTCAGGGCATCAAATATTGTGGTGACAGCTTTTGCTCCACAACCAAATGCCATTTTAAAGTAAAATAAGAATCTAATATCAATAAAAGAAAATCTCAAAATGCTTCCTTGTAAATCTTGGGAAAGCAAGAGCTTCTGAAAGTCATCACCCTTTATTTATAATATACCCACCCAAATCCCATGGATTTTTTTTATTTTTTTTTTTACATGCAATTCCTTATATAAGTAAAGGGTTGGAAACCTGGCTATCATTCAATATTCCTCTGGGTAGCTCTATACAGCACTTTTCTCAGCATGGCAAATAGATCAGCACAGATATATGCACTAGTTTACTTTTATTTCCCAAACTAGCAGGACTACCTGAAGCATCCACCCCCGCATTCCTCACAAAGATGCTAAAGCAAATTTAGTCTGGAAGGTGGCAGCTCTGTTTATCAAGACGAAAATGGATGTAAAATGCAGACCCAAAAATGACACCAAAACAATAACCTGTAGCAAGTACCAGTAATGCCTTTCAAATAAGGGTTTGTGGAAGGTGAAGAGATGCAGATAGACAAGCATGCCTGTCTCTGTATGTAGTTTAGAAAGGGTTATCTAGCTTAACCCTGTCAAATACTTCTAGTGCAGGTATGGCTTATACTATCAGAAATAGTTTTTGTGTTTGTGTGCCACTGCTTTTATCAGTTCAACAACCTACATTTAAATTACATTAACAAAATGGCAAATAAATGTCTTTGTGCCAAAAACATTTGGCTCTTGAGCCAGGAAAAGACCTGCTTCCTTACTCTAGCTATTCCGGAAAAGTTGAAGTGTACTAATAATAGTACAGAACTATTACAGAAATAATGTAAGCATTATGGTGGTTTGGTTTTACATTCTACATTATGCATAGACCAAGCTGGTTTAGGAAGAACGCTGAGATCTACTGCATTAATTTTGCAGATGCCAAAATAGAGCCAATGCGATTCTGCTAAAGCCGTGAAGCAGCCTACCAGTCAAGCAGAGATGAGAGTCCTGATGATCAACACATCAGCACAGCACCCAAATCCTGGAGTCATGAGGGATCATGTTTCCAAGGTGGTAACTGACAGTTGTGTCAGACTCACAACTCCAGCTTCAGTTTCAGACAAGGGCTTTGCATTCAGCTCCCCAGAGCCCGTGCTGTGCAGCAGACAGTAATGCACAAACCAGCACATGGATGTGCAATCCACAAGGCATAATAGGAGCGGATGGAGAAGGCATATGGCTTGAGCTGTGCTGTGAGAGGGCTGAGCCATACACATCTCAGGCAGGAGCCACAGAAGAAGCAAGGCAACAGCTTTCCAGATTAACACCTACCTAAAATGATTGGTACAACACTGAGCTGGCCTAATGGTTGTCAAAACAAGTGATGAACCATGACACAAATGTGCTGCAAACTTAGGAATGGCCAGAGAATAAAGACCAGAACTAATAAAGTGTCAGATGTTAACACATCAGTGTGCACATTTGCATATAGTTCAGACACCCTTTCTGCTTCATCTCCAAATGTAAACCAAATGCCCTTAAAGCAATGTCTTCTGAACTACCTTAAAAAATCAACAGCATGAATCACACACACCACAACATTTCTGAGGGCAGTTGCTGAAATTAGTATGATAGTTCATTGATCTACATGCAGATAATTCAAACAAATCCATTAAAGTTTAGACACTTGTCTGCTTTTATATTTAGTGAGCTCCACAGCTGATTCAAAGGTCATTTATCACCCCCAGAGTAGCTGATAATTCCTGCACTATGGTTATCTTGAAGATGTTTTGCTAGTCTCTTTGACTGCATATTACTAATCAGAATAGATGCTAGTACGGATTTTACTGTGGGCACAACAGTAGATATTTCTTTTCAACATCTCCTGTTTCACATGCACATCAAGTTAAATATCATCTTGACACATCCCATAAGTGACATTTACATATTCATTCCATCAAAGGGCAGTGAATGCATACACTTACTTCCCTGAAGATGGTAGGGATGCCTGGAACCATGTTTGATATGTTGCATAGCAGCATCTTGAATTGCAGCATAGTTAACTGTGTCTTTAGTTTCCTGAAGAGCACTTCAGTACTTGTACTTCCTTGGCATAATTTCTAGCAGGGTGTAAGCTATAGAGACATTTCAAAGATGCATTTACTATATAACTCTACATTCAACTCTGCTTTAGAACTTAGGCTGCAGCACATTCAGTCATGACACTTAAACATCCCCAGAATGCATACACCAGCACACTCATGTTCTTATCTAAAATCTCTGGAGTTTATTGACTAAATTTCAAACTTGACAGAAGTCTGCTGATCTCAGAGATAATCAGCTCATTGATCCAGCTGGAATAACACCACACACACACACACACACACGAATTAGTTTTCAAATTTGCCTTGTGGCCATATGCTTGCTAGATATGATGGGGTGGTAATGTGCAGTTGAAAGTGAGTAAAAAAGCCAGGACTGCCCCTTTTGGCATGTTCTACAGTTAGAGCATTTTAGGCATAATGTGAAACTGTGCTTCAGTTATAGTCAATCAAGAGACAGAAATCTGTAGGAAATCTGGCTTCATTAGTTCATTAGCTGCTCACAGCACTGCTTGTTTACACTGTGCACATATTGCAGGCATCAGAAGTATTTGCAACAACTCATCTGTTCCTAAAAGCTGAGGATCTGCTCTGGCTGTGCACTACCCTTTCCTTCCTCCATCGTATGCCCATAAATGCATCTGCATCCTTGTACATTTAGCTCCAAGTGATCCACCTAAAATATATCCACACAGATAAGACAGCAAACACAAAAGGAAGAGCTGGAAGGGATTATAACCACATTATCTACAATAAAGGGAATATATTAAGTTCTGGACATAAATTCTATGAATAGCAAAGTCCAAATGAAATTAGTTTTGTTGTTTATGTTTGTAAATCTCCTAGCCATGGGGAACAAAGGAAATATGTAAGCAAACAGTGGCCATCTGGCTGTACAGCTCGTTCAGCTATCTTTTCTCTTCAGTCAGGTGAGACTATTAGAGCTGGATTTTACATTTGGAAGTGGTAAGAAAATTCAGAACCCAACGAGAAATTTCAGTCCAGCATTCTACCAGCATGCTCTGTCCCCTGCTCCTTAAGTATAAGCCATGTATATTTTAGAAATAGCTGACATATCAAATACAGCTGGTTTTGAATGCAGAAATGAGGAGAATGTAAACATAATGACTGCTAACAGTGGTTAAAATTCTTTTCCATTTGTGCAGGAAGTTCAGTCTGAATTTCTGATTTTCATGAGGACGATCGTGCTGTGGCACAGACAGAGGCCACAGCTGAGATCAGTGACTATTGTCACTGATGAGCACACAAAAGAGACAAATCTTTCCCTCAAGAGTGACCATCTAATTAGAAAGAAGATAGGAGGAAGGGATTTCACATATATTTATTTTTCCTTATACATAAAGCAGGTGTTGAAGGTTCATCAATGGGACTACACATATGCTAACCATTAAGAGCTTTGATTTTCTGAGGACTAAGTCCCATTTTGACTATAGTTTCAGTACCAATGTGAATATTTACAAGGTTAGCTTAAGAGCTAAGTATACCATCATTCCTTCCTATTTCATAATTGCATTATATCCCAGTACTGTCTATACCTACCTATTTCAATCATTGATCCCCAAAGACTTTTCCTAACATCCTACATATATGTAAGAATATGGCCAGCATCATGTGTCACTGTCTTGTGCCTTTCAAAACTCTAAAGTAAAATTAAGTTGGAATAATTTGTATTTTAGCCAACAGGATATAATGAAGATAGGAATTTCTTGAATTCTAACAAAACACCATTAGTAAAACAGAAACTAACTACCTTCATTAATTAAAGTTAAATCTTTCTTTGGCCTTCCTGTAAGGTGGGAAAAAAAGCAAAAAGGACTCATTGACAGATCCATAAGGCTACTGCATGGGAGTTGCAGTCTAAAAACATTGGTGGATTTTGTCTCCAAAATTATATGGAAAGGCAAAGGGGGCTAACTCCAGCACTCCTGAGAAGTGTGTCAGATTAGTATACCCTAACTGCTTTTATACCCCAAGCTTTTGCCTCTACCAGTAGCAATAATATTTGTAGCCCACAGCACATATGGTTCACCACTATGGAGCTTAAGGTAAAATCTGAACTCTGCTACACTGTCCTCAGAACTACCCATTGACTAATTAATGAATATTACCATGCCTTTAGACAGTGATATCAGTGCTTCACGTATTTGCAGATGCAAATTTCTATATTTAATATTTAACATGTTTTTATTAAGAGTGTACTGGGCCACACATTTGCACATTCATCTTAAAGAAAGAATTTCACTGGAATCACAAGTGTTTTTTTTGTTCATGTGAAGACAGAGGGATTTTAAATAAATAGCTATGTACTGCAGCAACAGTGATCTCTTAAGGTACCCCATTTTGAATCATGGGGCTTGTAGCTTGGAGATGTGACTTGAATTAATATACCAGAAATAGTTAAAGTTCATAAAATCTTACCTGAAGATGCCATCTCATCTCATATCACAAATTTATAAATAACTTCACCAATGATGAGGTTCTTTTTACAATTACTGTCTTGATACTTTAGATGATTAACATCTGATGCTTTTATGCATTTCTTTGTAGCTGTAGTATCAGAGATTTTCCAAGTGTACTTAAATCAGTCTTTTCTCAGTGTGCCACAGGGTGTGATTGCATTGCCAGCCACCCTTTCAGAGCTGAGAAGAAAGGAACTTTTCTTGGTATTCCCTCACTGAAGAACTCATCCTTCGCCAGCTTCTCTAATGAAGAGGGACAGGAAACAAATTATACTACTTAATATATCTCTGTTAATGTCAAGGGTTAAATAAGCTTCAGTATTGAATTGGCAAAGAGTATCTGGCTGTAATCACAGATTCAGGCCCCAAAAAGAGGCATCTACAATGCACTCATACAAAAGAGGTGGTTTCCTTAGTAACAGTGGCCAAAGAAAGTGTCTGACAGGTAAGCTTACACTGGGCTTCTGAGGATAATCACTTCCCACAGCTAAGACATTATTGCTCTCTGATCAAGGGAATTCTGGATAGGAATACACATATAAATCTCCCTTTCTCTATATTTCTGTCAATATAGATATGGATATTTAGACATCAAAACAATAAACTCAATTTACTTGCAATATACAAATCTTCCGCATGCTGTAATTACAAACACAGGTCCTTGGGAAGCAGCAGAAACAAAGGTTTCTTATTAACAGTTGTTGCAGTGCACAGGGATTGCAGGAGCCTCGTTTCTGCTCAGCTATTGGTTCCTTTTCTGGAGCCACTTGACAATTAAATGGAATCCACTTGAATTAAGACTTTTTCAGCACTGCTTCCTCTTAAGCAAATGCAATCAATCTCTCCATGGCTCTTTAGTTAGAAGAAGTTAATGTTTAATGCAAACTGCTTTTGTCTTTGCATTTTGTGCATAAATTTCTGTTTAATAAAAAAGGTTAAGTACTTTCCATTGGAATTTAATTAAATCACCCCGCCTACTTCTTAGAGTGTATCAATATTAAATTATGGTCTGTGTCTACTGCTTTTTAACTCAGTAGCATCCAAACAGCAGTAAGATTAAAAAACAAACAAAAAGAAAAAACAAACAAACAAACAAAAAAAACCTTACAAACACAACACTGATGTTTAAATACATCTGAAATTCAGACAACAAATATGGCAGAAATTTGGGGAAAGCTGAGGCACATATGGTCTTTGGATTCGTTTCTTATCCAAGGTCTAAGTTCATTCATACCTTCTACGAACAAGAGTTCTGCAGCCAAGCGTAAGGTTTAGGGAGTAAATTTTACCCTCCTGATGAACACATCACCATCTGACTGTGGCCCTTTGCCTCTGAAGACTAGTCATAAAGGGAGAGAGATATTTCCTAGTTCGATAGGAAAGATATTCTTGATTATACTTAAGACAGCAAACAGTGCTCTATTAGATGTGCATAAATTGCAGAGAATTTCTCCACATCTTCTTTGGATAACAAGAGAAATAATGAATTTGATGCAACTCCAAGTAATGGCTTTGGCAAAGCAAGACCACTTTCCCATAATACATTTATGTTTCTTTAAAAAGCATTTTAATATGTCGATAGTTATACAGACAATGAAATACTGTGCTTAATCCACTTAAAAATTTTGATGATGTCAAAGCCAAGTTGCAATGTTGATATGCCACTGCAGGAAAATTAAGCAAAATACAGGAATGACTAGAAATATATACTTGTCCTTAAATATTCGGTACAGGAGAGCTGAAAGAGATGTAGCAGAACAGCATATGAGACTACACTAAAACTGTTGAAAACCACATGATATTCAAGAAAAACATATAAAAATTGATAACAATGGAAGCATCATCATAATAATAATATTTTTAAACTAAAGCAATAAGCAGTAACATAATAGATCCATTATTCTGGAACAGTAGATGATATCCGGTCTAGGATTGATAGACTGGAAATGTAGGTAAGAGTTGACAATATAAATAGTACTAAGAATTATATTAGGCTAAGAAAATGGTTTTGCAAAACTACAGAAGACAAAGAACACCAGTACAATAATAGCAACACTCCCTCACCCTCCCACGCCCCAAAAATACAAAGCTGTTCTAAGTTTCAAAAAAAAGTTATGGAAGGAATATATTTCTAAAAGAGTCAGGCATAGAAGAATAATTATGGATCCAGTGATCATGAAATGAACCTTCTTTACCTTAAATGGAATCATGGGGGGGGGGGGGGGGGGGGGGGGGGGGGGAATCAAGTCTATAACTCAATTTAATTTGCTAAAAGAAAACAAACTGAGAAATGAAGGAGACTAACAAATGTCAAGGATTTAAACTTCTGGCTTTCTTTTAATAGAAAGTACACATATTACAAAGCTTATTTCATGGAGGAGCTGAATACTAGATGGATAACTACCATAAAACAAGTAGGCAAAAATAAAAAGAAATGACAAACAACAATACTTCTGCTCTGGAGTTCAGAAAGCGTATGAGAAAAGTATAAATCAGCAGATCCCATGTAAATTGGAAAACTAGAATTTTTTAGTGACCACAAATGGAGAAGGGAAGCAGCACTAAAGAACTGTGAGTAAGCAACATTCATATATTTTGGTAAAGCACACCATTTATATGGAATCAACTTGCAATTATAGTACTACCTTTGTAGCTTCCCTAGTGTGTAAAGTTTAAATCAAATTTTGAAGAATAAAATAAAATAAAATAAAATAAAATAAAATAAAATAAAATAAAATAAAATAAAATAAAAATTATGGAACTGAGCATATGATGAAACAGGTTAGAGCACGCAAGTATGTCTTTAAGGTAAGATTTAATTCAAAATTCTTTAATGTTTTTAATGCTTTAGTATATGGCAAAGAATCAGTTAGTAACCATGGATTATGGGACAGATATATAACTTCTAAAGTAGGCAAGGACAAAGGGGGGAAACCACAGCAGCGTCTTCTGAAAGTAAATTACTAGGACCAAATTTACCAACAGACATTTAGGTTTACAGGGAAGAAAGTGCTGTATAATGCTGTCAGAAGGTCTCTGTTGAGGACTTCTAGAGTTCAGTCCTGCTCACAGAGATCCACACATTTTTAGTGCCACAACCCAAGCTACATTAACATTTTTACTCTTGACCTAGATTTTTAAAGATTTTTAAGATTTTGCTACCTATATTAGCTGGTAACAAAACAAAGGATTTTTTCCTTAGCAAGAGTGGAATAAGAAATAGAATGCACTTAATTATACCAAATGCCATGTCACACCGTAGTTATGGGAACTTGTCAGCTGGAGGTCATCAGCTAATAAGATCTGAAGAACATAAATTCAAAGATGACTGTAATGAGGCCAATAGAGAGCAAATGTGATCTCAGTACCTTAACACAAATTAAAGGGAGTATTTCTCGGTAGATTTACAGGGGTGCTTATGTAAGTACACCAGACATTACTAAGACCTAGCTGTGCTGTGTGTGCTTCTGATCACCCATGTACAGGAAAGATGTAATCAAGTTACTCAGGAAAAGTGTATCAGGATGTTTAAGAGAGTAGATAACTCACTTTATAGACAAGGATGAAAGACCTTTGATTGGTTGCTATAGACCCAACAAGTGATTAAGGAAAAGGAAGAGAGAAGTTAAATGACTATGTTGACACCTAAATAAATGGTTACAAGCTGGGAATTAGATGGTTTCTAGATAGCAGAACAATGAAGGTGTACAACAGTTTCCCCATAGGACTGGGATGGGATGGAAGGGTAAGAAACCCCACAAATGCCTTTTCGAAATACTCTTTTCCTATTATGACAATAATATAACAGCAGGTAACTGGACTCTGACCCAGGAGTTCTGGCCCTGCCTCTATGCATGTTACTATGTGTGTTACTAAACAGTATCTCTGAAAAAAAGTAGTCATTTTACATAATACAGAATACTGAAGGTTTGGTACATGAAAGCACTGTACACAGAAGGAGAAAAAGGGATTCTGATATTTCAGCCATCTTTTTATTCCATAAGGCACACTACTCTGAAAAAGTGTGATTTCTGCAAGGTGACACATTAATTCTCTGATAAAAATCAGAGACTTGCTAATGCTAAGCTAGATTTCATTTAAGATCACTGAACATGGAACTTGGATAATTTACATCTTCATTACCACATAAAATAACAACATAAAAGATTTCCAGTTTACCCTTATGGAATATATGAATTTATATTCATATAATGGAAAGTCTGAAAGGAACAGTATACCTAACTTGCTTTTTTTGTATGTAGCAGGTCTGTGCGTATCACTTAGCACTATATTAGGTCCAATAATATATAACTGACTAAAGCACAGAGTTCTCTTCAGAAACATGCTTTGATGAAATTAAGAGGCAGAATATTTGTTCTGAGTGCAAATTAGCCATGCTGTTACCTATATATGCTCATTTTTAATAACTTTTCAGTTTCCACATGCAGATTTCCTTTCTCATTGAGCTGAATCTCCAAGCTCAGTCCAAGCTTTCTGGCTGAACTCTAAACCTTCACATCTTTTTGTGACTAAATTAAGCTGACTGAACTCTTTATAACTTTACATTTAATTTTTAAGATGTTTCTGCAGTTCTCTCTACAACTTGTCAATCATTCAATATCCATTGTAAAACATGTACAATAAATGGGACTCTGTGGTTTGGTATCTCCAAGAATCACAATCTACGGAGGACAAAGTTTTCTCTTGCTAATTATTTCCTTATAAGTATCTCACAATCACACAATTTCACAATGTTACATGCTTCCCACTACCATCCTAGACCAGTCTCCCAGGAGACTTTTCTCCAGATTCAGGTTCCTTGTCTTACTTTTCCCCATTTTTGTGGAGCCACAGATACCACAGTGTAGTCTTCCACACTGCTCTGTTGAATTGCCTTCATAAGCACTTCACAGCTATCGCTCAACTGTTCCAGCTCTCCTTTAGACTTGTACTAGTAATCTGCACTTTGCAAAGTAATCAGAATAATATTTCATCCAGAGATAAATGTATTTGCCAAGAAATCAGGCAGAGAATCAGATTTACAGCCTCTTCTGGCATGGACAGATTAAGAGGTGGTATACATGCAATACACATACATTTGTGTAAGACACAACCCTTTTAGAGACTGTATCTGTGTAGTGGATAAATCCTCCTCCAATGACTATACAGAGCAATGGCCTAACGGTCATTATTTTCTGCTTTAGCCTCCCAGAATATCTTGCACTGGTCCACTTCCAATACTTGAAAGTAACTGTGAGTTTTTTCTCCTAATGAAGATTTCAGACTGAAAATGATACATGCCGTCCCTGTTTTAGGAAGATAGCATCAGTCATTACAGTTGCCACCACACAGAATCATAGAATCATAGAATATCCTGAGTTGGAAGGGACCCTCAAGGATCATCAAGTCCAACTCTTGACACCGCACAGGTCTACCCAAAAGTTCAGACCATGTGCCTAATGACTCTCTGTTCTAATCTGTGGTAAACTTCAGCCACCTGTAACACTTTCTAAAACTATTTTTGCTACACCTTCAAAACAGTATTAAATTTTAAGTTCAGCCTAAAAGTAAAAATTATTTGTAATAAGGTCATTTCTTTATTCTGGCGTTGATAGGGGAAGTTTCTGAGATTCAGTTAATTAGAAGCTCAGCAAACACAGATTTGACATATACTACCTCATTAGGCAAAAAGTGTTGCTGCAGAAACCTACTTATTTTGCTAACACATACGTGGCTAAGTGGATAAAAAAGATGACCTACATGCTGTACATGTATGTTAGTTTGCAGAAAAGAAATAAAATCAAATTCTACTGGCAGTAGAATACTGAAAAGGCAAGATACTTTGATATCACTAATGCAAACATGCTAGATAAAAGGTGGCCAGCAGCCTAAGTCTATATTTTAGCGTCTTATGATATTTTAGTCCTGTAGCAAATACTTCTGTAGGAAAACAAATAACTTACTATTTCTAACCACTCAGGGTTACTTACTGAAAATTTCAAAGGGAGTTAATTTTCCTCAGAGCTGTGTTCTTGCTAATCTTGGAAGTGTCAACTCCATTCCAGATAATATAGCCATCACTTCTACCAAAGCTCTGTTTGTGTTCTTCCTCTTACTGTATAGAAGCAGAGAAGAACACGATGCTACCCTGGCAGACTATAATTTATTTATTTTTTAATTTAATTTAATTTTTAATTAAGGTTGTCTAAGGCTATGCAAGGAGTTTGCTGAAATAATTGTTGAGAAAAGTGCAAGCACAGCTATCTATAGTGCCTGAGAAAGTACACTAAAACAATAAATCTGCCACAAAATATATCAGCCTTATATGATGTTTCTGTATTTCAGACTAAATGTGTAAATAAATAAATAAATAAGTAAAACGCTGGGTGGATTTGGTGAAAGGTGTAGGGAATGAAGGAGAGGAAGAGAAAAGAAGGAGGCAGCAGCAGCTCCAGTGAGTAAGAGGAGGCAGGAAGACAAAGACCAAAAAAAAGAAAAAAAAAAAAAAGTGATGGCTGTTGCAGGGCTTCCAAGAATTTCTGCAGATCCCTAGGTACCACATCAGCTTACACATAGGTGCTTCAAAGCCTCATTCAACTATACAGTGGGTAAGGTGTAAGGAACTGGGCAGGAATGGTAATGGACAGTGACAACTCACGCCACCACTGGAACAGTAAGAGCCATATCAGCAGCAACAACCAACAAGACCAGAAAAGCTGGAGAAAAATAGCCCATCTGCTTCTAATACAGGATGGAAGTGTACAGAATAAAATATGTAAAATCCTGTATTTTATAGAACACATGGAACAATGAATGCATGTAGGCCAGCAAGGGTATTTACAGTAACACATTCCCAGAAATTTGAAAGTGCATGTGAATCTATACAGGATAAATAACACGAATCTATCTATGATAACACTATTATGATATTCATGCTGAATAACATTTAGAAATGTAATGTCAGAACTCTTTACAGATGGCCTTAAACTGTTTATTTGAGTGGATAACAACTGGATCTTTTAGAAGGACTTCTGGACAAGCAAAAGTGAACCATAGCTCAAAAGGCAATTATATAAAGTCTTTTCTGCTTTGATCAAACCAACTATCTTAACTATTACAGCCATCTACAAGGTGCACCTTTAATTAACAAAATGTAAGTGCTCAAGAATGACAACTAAAACAGATTAAACTTCAAGCTATACTTATGGAATATCAAGTGGTATAGGATCAAAATCATACATGCAAAATAGTAACATTTTTCAATTCAGTTTTAGATTTTACTGTTTTCCCTCACCTGTAGGCACTAATGATAGTTAGTGTGTTGCCTGAATGAAAATTCTCATCCTACATACAAATGAACTTTTGAAAACAGAACAAGCAAACTAATTATAAATTATAAAAATCCATTAATACCAAAAGACAGCAAGCCTTCAATTAGTCAAAGTCTAAGTCTCTAAATTGTCAGAGCTACAGTGAAGGATAAAGAAATCCACAAAAACTAACACTGTGTTAAATGCACGAAAAACTGAGAGGTTGCAGAATATCACCTATGGGTAAATTATCTTCTTTTTACTGTTTTAGTAAATACTTTAAGTCATATATGTAAAAGCAGAAGAGAGCAGCAGAAGTCAAATTTACAAGCATGGAAAATTGAGAGAAGAATATTAGAGTAGTTTTAATACAGTAACAGCATTTTATTTACATTGGCTTATATTGGAAGTGAAAAGTCCTATTAAAATTAACTCATAATATCTTCTGAACAAGTAAAAAGACATTTCACTGTGCAGCCTAGCATGGAAAGGATAATGCATCAAATACTGTGTCTAAATTTTAACAAGACTTGATTTTCATATGGTCAGTACCACTTGCATTACTGCAAATGAAATACAAAGATTACCATGTGTTTTAGGGAAGCAGTAGGAGGCACATAACAATTGTCCTGTACATTGGTTCCCAGTGAAAATGTGGTAAGGAAGAAGTGACCACTGTGAAGCACTGTGCGTGTGGGCACTGTTACTGGGAACTTCAGTTTAGTAGGGTCAGAATATCGCCTCATGCAAGATAGATTATGTTCCTCCTCACCAACCAAACATGCAGTGAGGTTTATCTGGGCTTCTTCTTTCAGCAGGATATTGCCTGTAATATTAGGACATCTGGAAGACCCTCTGCTGCCAGAAATTTGGCTATTTGAAAGGCTGCAAAACAAGCTCTTTGTCCCTAAAATTCACCCTGGTATGTTTCCTTGATCACGTCTTCATTACATGTCATAACTTTTTTTTTTTTTTTTTTTTTTTTTTTTTTTTTTGTGACCTGCTTTAGTGTATGTATCTTTCCAAGAGATATAAGCATCTAAATCCATCTGTGAGTCTACCCCCTCTGAAAAACATCTCTGCAATCTCTACATATAGATTTTTGAATGTCCAAACAAAATACCATTCAATTCCTTCAGCATAAAATTATAAAGACCTTTAGCAACAAATAATGAGGTAGCCATGAGATGAAGAGATAAACATGTAAATCATACACTATATCTAAATGCATATTACCTGAACAAATATAAACAGAAATGCACGTATTAGAACACATGACTCCTTGAGAAAAAGGTTGAGACATAATGTTTAAAGGTCCATCAATGCTTCTCATTTGCATGTATATATACCTTAATCAGTTATCTGTCCTTGACTATAATCACTTTAGTTTACTTCAAATTTTGCTGGATCTGTTGTCAAAGAACTAATGAGAAAAACAAACCCCTCTTCAAAGACTAAATCATGCCTTGCTTCAGCATAAAATGTATACTACATCTGTGGTGTATGCAATCAATACAAATCACCTAAAAGCAGGAACCAGGAACAAACTAATAATTTTTATCTCAGAAATGAACATAAAATACCATTTGGGCTGTAGGAAATCTAACATAAGGACTCCTCCCTACATTTGTGGCTTTTTTGGCATAAAGAGTTTTTGTTGTTCATAATCTGAGATGACCTTCAAGGGGACAATTGCTGATCTATACAGTCATGATACCTTTACATCAATCAACTACACACAGCATTGCTAATTTAGGATTCATATGGTGTTTGCACAAGCCATTAATTCAGTCTTTATCATCCCCTTCATATAGTACTGTTATATTTGACTTTGCTTGTTTCAACACTCTTCCACATTTAGAAACTGTATTCTTGTCTGAATAAATAAGTCTGCTAAGAGCATCTATTAAGTACTGGTATCCCCAGGGTCTGAAGCAATTTTATTTTTTTTTCCCTTCCATTTCTTGCCTGGTGAATCTGAGTTATAAAGCATGTAGCAGAGAGGAAAAGGGTTGCCTTAGTAACGAGGCAGACCCAATCAGCTGCATGGTCTCCCTTGAGACAATCTAATTTGTGCCGCAGAAAGAGGCTAGAACAGGTGGCTAAATGAATGTGCCAGACAGCTTAAAATATTACACATGCACATACAAGTGCATACATAAAATCTATCTGTGTACTTATATATGAATGCACTTATCTTCAACATTTCGCAAAATAGATAGCTTCTGGGTAACTCAGCCCCACGAAGCCCCTGAAGTGGTAGAGATGCAGCAATCAGGCAACGAGAGTGGGAGGGAGCAGAGCTCCTTCCCCACAGCCCTGCCAGAGCTGCAGCCACTGCGGGGAGGAGGCGAGGGCTGTGGCGTGTGCTCTCCCATCTCTGCTGAGGCTTAGGAGCTGCCGCCTGCTGATAGCGTGATCTGTTGTGATGCTCTCCTGATCCCAGCAGGTGCTGGAGCTCTCTTGCTTGACCCTTTCTGTACCACTTCACAAAGCTTTCTCCCCAAGACCTCGCTCCTGATTTAAAGTGAAATTCCACCTTTTCCTCACACTTCCCTCATAAATGCAACAAATCTGAACATGTTTTATATTCTCCTCAGCTCCTGCTGTGAGGATTCAGCCCCAACACAAGAACTCAGCCATTTGGATGCTGATCACATACCAGCTTCTAGCTCTTACAAGCACAACCCAAAGCACTTAATTTTGCAGGACCTCCAGGTTGGCTTTAGCCAGCTCCAGGGAAAAACAGGAATTCAGAGCCCACAGTTTGTTTGGCATCAGCAGGGCTCATCAAAGAGTCCTGCAACAGATTGTGCTTCAGAATCACTTCATATTATCACAGTGCAGAATCACACAATTTCTTTATAATGTAATGATCTATTCCCATGTAACTAATTAAAACAGACATCTGACAAAAATTACTAGCCACAGGCTGGTAGAGATACAATTACTGTATTGTTTCTGTACTGTAGGAAGAAATGCTGTGGGAACTGCCCTCTCACACCAGGTGCACCTGCATTCCAGCATGGCTTTATAAAGTTGACATGGCTTCTTTTCCTCCTTCTCCCCCGCATCATGATGAAGTTCATTGCTGGCACATAGCAGTGCATTTTAATCCCAGGCTGTACAGCTCCTTTACACAGTGAGACACTTCTCATCTACCTATATCAGGATGGGAGTGGACTCCGAATACTGAGAAGATTAAAGGGGGTTAAGGAAAACTGAGGCACAGAACAAATGATCAGTTTGAGCCATGTGGAAAAACAAATCACAATGAAAATAATGACGTACAAACCATAATAGAAAAGCCACAAAATGCTGGGAAGTTCCTTGGCTTTGGTTTTCCTTTTTTTCTGAGTATGTTTGGTTTTGTCAAAAGGTTGGCCTTACAGGATTATTGATATATCTTTTTCTCTGTGATTTGTAACAATTCTAATAGCTGCTTGTGCCGTGCTAATAAACTGTATCAGTGATGTGTAGAATATTACCTAAGGTTTGGCTAGAAATCAAAAGCCAGAACCGTGTGATGATCTTGTAATGAAACTGAAACTCCAGGTTTCTACTCTATTTTTAATTTTTTTCCCCCCAACATTTACCAAAGTAAACATACTGAGTGAACCCAGGCTAAAAGGACATATTGAGAAACACCCAAGAAATAAATACTGGAGTGGGGAACTTAACAAGGGTCTCCTGAGACTCAGATTAATGTTCTTATTGTTACTACTCCCATCTTGTGTAAACACTTTGTATACACTCTTCAACCTTTTTCACTATTAGCAACAGCAAAACACAGAGATCTTTCTTGGCAGGAGCATTAACTAGCTTCTACTGTTTGTGCTCAGGAGAGTACACATTGCAGTATGCATTGTCAGGGAGTGGGGGGTGGAAGTTCTTCCTAGGTATAGCTTGCAGGAGTTGCGCTCACCACTTCTTTTTTGGGGGGGAGAAAAAAAAAAATTGATAATGGAATGCATCAATTATATCTAGAAGACCAGTTAATTAAGTATTTTGCTATCCATATGATGCAAAATCTAAGCCCCCATGAGCATGGCAAGTGCTTTCCAAGTGTACCATAATATGTATCTGATTAGCCAGTATATTTTTAAAATAAATGGTAGGTATCCACCAAAAATCCCATCTGCAGAGCACACCACAATGTAATACTAGCTGTATAACAGGGTAACCAATGTAAGTTGGGAAAATATACATATAAAAAGGACTGGTGGAAAACACTTATGTATATTTGCAAATGATGCATCTGGAAAGAAAACTTCAATATCAATTATTTTTAAAATACATGTAGTTAAAAGACATATACCCACATCCCTTCAAAATCTGTGACCATATCCAACAAATCCACACCACCAAACCCACTGTCATCACCATCCACTTCAAGACATTTAAATAAAACTAGAAGGTCCTTCCTAACTATTTAAATGTCTTGGCCTGACCTGAGACATTTTGTCTACAGACTTTGTGGCCAATTTGGGGATTTATTCAGTAGTGCACTATCTCTTAGAATATTAACTTGTAGGGAACCAAAGTCTATGAGTGGCATTATGGAACGTTGCTGCTGTATTTCCAAAGGAAAATCTGTCAGCCACCTGCATCATGCCTTACTCATTCAAAAAGCAGAAAAATAGATTATAAAGATTTCCCTATCTGGGAGGAATTACCAAGTAACAGAACCTCAGGAGGGATTTTTGTCCCCTAGAGATTTACATCTAAGCTGGCCACTAACTCTCCTTTTATTGTAGTCAGTGTCAGAAAAGGGGACCTTATTAGGCACAACTCATTTCATCTGAAGTTAGATTCCTGAAGTTCAGATGACAGATGAATAAATCCTGTAAACACTTTTCTCTCTACTGACTGCAAAGAAAATAAGTAACTACTTCAGAGGGATACAGCTACTCCGTAAATGTATAATATCTGTTGAGACAAATTCCATCTCCAATGTCCCTATTTGACCTCTCAGGTTATCAGTATATCTTAGCAAATATCGAGAGTGGCAAGAAATCTACTTGGCCTAAATAATTTCTAGCCAACACTAGATAAACATGAGTTTCAAAGATGCTATGTTCCCCTGCCCTACATCTGGAATGTGAGCAGAATTTGACCAAGCATACCTTTAAATGTATTGCATGGCAGATGGGAGGGAAGGAGGAAACATCTGAGTAAAAACAAAGCATACTTGGTTTGTGATGAGTGGCTCTATCCTTTTATTGTTTTCTGTAAAGTTTTTCAAATATAAGACCCTTAACACTGCCAAGACAACTTCAGTTGATTGAAGTTATGTAGTGATAGGGAAAAATAAGAACTACTCAATTGGAAAACAGAAATCTGGGGTATTATTTAATAGTACCTTTCTACCATTATGAAGAAAATTGCTGTCATGAACAAATACATCATGGTCATCACTGTCTGTTTTAGACACTGATTTAGAGCCCCCAGCTGAGAAGGCAGCTGTGCAGAGCAAGTAACTTGTGAGTGCTGCAGGAGTTCTGTACTGTAATGTTGCTCATATAAATTAATGCTTTCTTTCTGTTGTCATTATCACGTTATTACGTTGCCACCAACGTAAGTGTTTTTGGTAGGTTCAAAAAAACTGAGCTGTTTTGGCCTTTGGCTTTTTGTGTGAAAGCTGAGATCTCCTTTTTCCATATTTTTGCAGATAATACGCGGGGTGAAACAGTAGCTAGATTATAGTCGCTGAATATTCTGAAGAGGCTTTATAATGTTTTGCACTGGCAAGGATGGGCAATGGAATCACAAAGTGTCATTTATTGTCTTCCTGTGGTGCCAGTCACTAAATTAACATCGCAAAATATTTCTCACAGTAAATCTCTGTTTCCAAATGTTCAGCTTCTGAGAACATGACCATTATGAAAATGTAATTTTCAGTACCATAATTAGTCTCTTATGTAAAATGTTTTATGTGTTTAAAAAGTCAGCATGAAGATTCTTCAAGAACAAATAATTAATTAGAAAATAAATATGAAGAGAATTGTGTTTTTCAAACCAATTTCTTACCTCAAGCACTCTGGGAAGCACTTGAATGACATTTAGAAATCAAAATTATATGATCATGTGAAACTAGCACTACACATGATTTCAAGGTAAGTAAAAACAGGTATGATATCAGAGTAGTAGACTTCTTATGTGAGCAATTCTCTTTGAGAATATATGCTTTATTGAGCTTGGAAAATAAACATAAATGGACAGAAGTAATTAACCTGCTCTCTTAAAGTAAAAATAGGCCAATAGCGGTATTTTTCCCTTTAGCCAGGTAAACTGATCAAAATCTGTAAAAATTATGGAGGAAGAGTACAGTCCCAATAATTCTACCCAGTAGTGGGGTAGGTGAGAAGAAAATGGAGGAGACAAATGGGTATGAAAACTGAAAGAGAAAGGAATGAGGATGTAAATTATTACAGTACAGATATCACTGCATTATTAAATCTCACTTTATTAACGCTAAAGTTCAGTCAAGCTAAAAACCATTCTAACCTGAGATCGTGCCACTGTTTAATCATCTACATGAAGCCAACCCAGCACTTTTAATTCTTCTCCTTACACATTCAAATCACTCCTAAGTCATGAGTCAGAAATCTGCTGCAGATACTTCATCATCAAATTTTTGTCTTTGAGCTCCTATTCTGAACTTTAATTTTGATTATGTCAGATCTCATTGTGTTAAATGCACCTCTGCACTGAGTACTCATATAAACTACTGACTCTAAACTGTCAACACCAACTCCAGTAGCAGCCCAGTAATCTTAACAGAAAAATGCATAATTATGTGGGAACAGACCTCAGAAGGAATTCCAGTCATGAGCCATAATGTGTAATTCAGAAATAATTTCTTTTTCCTTCTCAAAAGTTAAAGCTAGATAGCTCCTCATCTGCTTTGTTCATATTAACGTAGTAAAAGATCATTAAAAAAAAATAATTCCACTTAATTTTATTTTTACACATACTTTACTCTTCACAAACTAGAACCCCCCATCCCAACCCCACCTATAGCTGTTTTTGATTTGGTCTTCATTTAGAGAGCCTATCCTGTCACCTTGAAGAGCAAGTCTTCTAACATTCCTTCCTTTTGTTATCTTTCCCTAATGTAGAAGAGCTGGGTTGATTAGGATCCTCCTAATCAGTACAGTATTATTAGCTTCTGCACTCTGAAAATATACCTGAAAATATTTCCACTTCCTTCTGTCAGATGATCACTGAGTTGAGTCCCAACAGGCTGAAATCAGATTTCTCTTTCCTTTCTGCTTCAAACTTCTCTTCCACATGGTAGAAAATTCAACCAGTTCCACTAACATGATGCCCTAGCAATAATCTCTTTTCCTCTTTTTTTCTTTTTCACCTCAGCCACACCTTAGTTAAACACTGTTTCTTCTCCAATGTTTACTAAATAGTAAGATGGTAGAACATAGAATAGAACAGCAGACATTTGTTATTTTTGCTTGCTGTATAACAAAGATTGACTTTATGCCTTTTGAAAGGTGCTAGAAGCTTTTCAGCAAGGAGACATTATAATCCTGTTTGCCCTTAAATACTTTTACTACAGTCCTGCTCAAATAGAAAATATTACACACAAATACCAGAGTATAGAGACCACTACAGGATGGCAGATTGAGTAGAGCAGGCAATATAGAAAGCAGATTTCTTGGGAATTTAAAATTTGTGTTCACAAAATATATAAAATTGGCAGAAAATGGAAGAAGAGGTAGAGGGAAAGAGGGGAAGACTTTTGGCCAAAGTGGTAATGACAGAGACAAGTATGTGTACATTAATAATCACCAACTCTGTAAGAAAATGGTTAGTGCAATTCAACAGTTATTAATAAAAAGCACAAAATCTTAAAGATGTTGCACTGCTGAATGCATTTGCTTTCATATAATAGTGATTTAAAATATTTTACATCTTTTGTGCCCTGAAAATGTCTCTTAAAATAATTAGATAGGATAGCAGTGGATGAGATAATTACTCCAGTCACTGGCTGCAAGATTTGATTGATGCTTTGAGCCTGACAAGCGACAAATGTGTCACAACTCATAATTTTGAAAGTTGCTGGGTATATTTTTGTCTAACCTCAATGTTCTAAACCAAGGCATGGTCACTGATCAACACCACTGAGCTCTACTGTTTAAATGTACCTGTTGTTGAATCTTATTACAACTTTGGTGGATAAGTGATTTTGAAAAACATGCTTGCAGTTAGGCCCACTAAGAGTTACCAGACCTCCTGGCCCCCAAACCATCTGCCTTTGTGCAAGCAAAGCACAAACAGGAGGGAGTCCTGAAGTTCAAACTTCAGTCTTGGGTCTGAGCACACAGAAGAGCATAATTTTGTTATTGATCCATCCCAAAATGCTGTGCTATAAACTTATTCTGTATCAATAAAGAGAAGATGAAAATGTATCTTTGAGTGTGATGACCACCTGAACTAATTAATCCCCAGAACACGGAAGGCCATCTTATTATGTCTAATTTATGCATTTCCTTTACATTTAATAAGAACTGTCAGATAAAGAAAGACTATTGCATCATGATGATATTACTGTTTCTGATGTGGTCATCATTTATGATCTTCCTAGAAGACTCAGCAACAACAACAATAAATCCTATTTGTTATAGAGGACAGAATTAGGCCCAGTGTAAAGACAAGAAGCCTTTTTTTTTTTTTTTTTTTTTTTTTTTTTTTTTTTTTTTTTTTAAACGTGCGTGAATTTTGGGAGCAAACTAAAACCATTTTTAGCAAAACATGGCAACGTACCATTTCAGACCACACCATACAGTAAAGACAAGTTTTAAGACATCAGGATTTACAATATTTAGAAAGCCTCTGTGTACTAGTATATAATATAAATCATTACTACCACTTGCACAAACACAAGCATAACTTTGCATCTCAGTATTATTACAGTGATGCTGTGGATGTAGTTTTACACTAGAATCTACATCGTTTACAACCATGCTAAAACAATATGTTTTAGCATGAACTGCAATATTTTTTCATCTGTGAAGTTGTTTGTTCTGTACACAGAATTTGAACTAAAGAATGATATAAAATCAAAACCAAACTTCAATGTTTTTATCCAGAAGACAGAATTATCAGTAGTTCACCAGCATATTTATAGTATGTGACCAAAAAAGAAGAAAAGGTGAGGTGGGGGGAAGGAGGAGGTGGTGCAAAAAAAGGTTCCGTTAAAAATCTGGCTTAATAATAAATTTGATGAAATTATCCATACCCTTAAAAAATATCATGGCATAGTAATAGCATATGCTTCATATATAATAGCCAGAAATACATCTTACATTTTCTTTCAATTAAGATTCAACTTTATTTCTATTGTTATACTGTGAAAATGTTCTAATAAAATGCAAATACAATCAACTGGAACAAAACAGAAACAATATAAAAGAAAATATGACTTTTTCTGATAAGCATATGGAAAGTTAACATGATTATCTCATTTTATTATGTAGTTAATTTTTACAAGATCATATTGCTGCATTTCCTGCATTACTTTAAAAATACTTACTGAAGTGTACTATCATGTAAAGAAGATAGATGTATACTGATGAAAGCAGGTGTTAAAAACAAAGACGAAAACAAAACAAACATGCAAACAAATAAAAACAAATAAACAGAATGAAAAAAAAAATACCACACAGATAATAAATATTGGTGATGCTTAGAGAAGAGAGGGAGAACCTTCTTCATCAGAACCATTTAGATTAACAGAGAATTGCCAATCATAGCTGTATAATTAGATGCAATATTGAAAGCAATAACCTGCATTTTCTAGGCCTGATATTTTTAACATTGCATTATGACTGTAATAATAATAATAATAAAAGGTGAAGGAGAATTTTCATTGCCTTAAGGGTCTATCTCAAGACAATGGACATGTAAAGTCCCATGACTTTCAGAAAAACAATTCTTCAATGACTTTAACTGGTCTGAAGTTCTGTTTCCTCTTTCTAAATCCCATGAAGTGAATAGCTGAGTCTTTAGGAATCTAATACAACAAAGTGTTTTATTTTAACTTATAAGTATATTTCTGGAGGAGAAACAAAACCTTTTCATTTGGACCAGTTTCAGTCAAATTTTAAAATTGTTAGAAGGTGTGCTATGGAAAATGCACAAACAAATCATCAAAGCAAGCCCTGCAGGCTACTTCAGCAACCTTTTATTTTACATCTCCATCCCGCTTCTTAACATGGTTCATGAATCATGCAGGACCTGACTATATGGACAATATTTACCTACACAAGTCCTGACAATGTCTTTTCCCAAGACTCTCAAAAAAATTCCAGACCTTTAACATAACAGAAAAAAAGGTTATGGGAGCAGGCATATTGCAGATCTCTGATTAGCACTGCAACCTGGACAGAGCCACAGCTGTTGAAAACCATGCAGGACCATTAGATATGATGTAAAGATGCACACCTACTACCTACTGAAAGGATTTCAGTCCTTAACCCTGTTCTTCTGCTACCCATGCTTGGGCACCCGTCTCTTAAAATGTGCACCCATCTAATGCATCTCCTTAGTGTTGCCCAGCACCCGTCTTCTCTTCTCTGGGGTACCTCCTAGACACTTGGGTTCACAAAGAGGAAGACAAGTCCTTCAAATCTCAAAGACTCTCAAGATGGTAAAGATGTTCCTTCACTTTCTTTTTCTTTTTTTTTTTTTTTCTTATTCAAAAAGAATAAGAAAATGTAATCTATTTCTACTTGAAGATAAGGCTACAGTTGGTGACTTGATGTATTTTTATTGTACCTTTATCTTTCATTTGTGAACTCTGCTGCTCTGAAATTGCAGAAGCAAAGCTGGTAAGAGAAAACGGCATATTTTGGTGAGTTCAGTGCTTTTAGAAAATAAATCCTCTAAGAAAGAAAATAAATAAATAAATAAATAAAAAGTAATACTAATAACATGAAATAAAAGCCTATTCATAACACAGTGTTGAATGGGTGAGCTACAGAAATGAACACTGCTTAATAAAAAGGATCACTTGTCTTCCTCTCAGTTCACAGTATCCCAGAGCACCTCACAAAAGGTCAAAGCAAGACCCAAAGACAGGAACTGAGTGCTAGCAATTTTGCTATTGAGAGCTTAGCCAGTTTGTATACATGGAAGTGGCAAATGATTTTAACTGAAAGGAAGGAGCTTGTCATGACCATTTTGTGGAAGTCTTTGTAATATGAACACTACAAGTTGCTATCATTAGAGTGGTCACAAAGTCCACAAACAGTATTTCAACATCAAATCTACGATTCTCATAAAATCACAAACTGCAAACAATGTTTGCTAAACAGAAATATATAAGCAATAACTGCATCACAGCAGTTAAATTTAGAAATATATCTTGCAACGCTACACATTGACTTCAGAAAATATATGAAAAATCCTTGTAGCTATCAGGGTAAAATTGTTATGTAACAAGTGATTGATATGTGGACAACACAGATTTTTTTTCTCCAGTTTGGCAACTTTGTATTCACATGATACCAATGGAAAACATGTCAATAGCTACAATAAAAATAAATAGGGTTGCATATCCTTTGTCTGTCTTCTACTCTTACCTAGCTGATCCTATCTGGATAAATACAAACTTCTTTTCAATAACAGAAGGTTGAAAAGTTCTACATGAAGTACCAATCACTGATACACTGATACAAGACCTTTATTCTTTTTTCACCTCCACATGAACAGATGTTCAAGCACAGACAGACCAAGTTACACGTGCAAACAAGGCAGATTTTGGCTAATGAAAGAGAGACTAGATCTACTAGAACATAAGTCCATTTTCACCTATTCCCTGATGTTGGTGAATGTAAATTGATTGAGAGGGGAGAATAAAAAGGGAGTGGTATTTTTTAGCAGGAACAAATGACTACTTCCAGTTACAACAGGAACAAAATATATCCCTGCAGGTCTTAACTCTACCCCCTTTTTTTTGTTCCTATACAGCAGGGTCTGGCTTTGGTCCCATCCCCTGTATTTTTAATAGCTGATAAAAGCAACGGATAAAAGAGAATAGTAGCTGCCCTAGGGACAGGTGGGAAGGATGGTTCCACTGTTTGTTGTGGCTGAGGGGTGTGAAAGGCTGAGTCCTACTAGCAGAGAGGATAATGGAGCTGTGTCTAGAAGTGCTGTACACCAAGAATGAGTGGGAAAGTGAAGATACTAGGGGAGAGAAGGAGCAGGTGGTCTAAGGTTTTAAGAGAGATGTTGCCACTTTGTCTACAGTTTCCTAATGCTTCCTACAGCCACCAGAACAATAATTTTTCCCCTGCCCTACTCCCCCTGTGACACATCCCAGCTTCCTCAGTTACAAGAAGATTCTTAATGCTTGAAAGCAGGAGCCAGAAGCTGGCTGGGCACCAGTGGAGGTTTTGCTTGCCTTGGGGCACATTTTATTACAGTAAGTAACAAAGAAAGATGAAGATACGTAAAGTACTCCACATCATCTATTGAGGCAGAAGTTGGGCAGCAAAGCAAATCTGGGATAGGCCCCAGGAGAAGACTTGCCTGCAAGCTATGTACACAAACCACAACTGCACTGCCAAGCGGGAAGCAGAAGGTGAGCAGCAGCTCAGGCAGCTATAGTTTGATGCATGAGAAGAGCTAACAAGCTTGAGTGTTACTCACTCTTGGAAAAAAATCACATCAATACAGAGCTAGAACATGTGGACAACATGCGCTGTAGACATATGAGGGCTGTGTTAGGAGAAGTCAGCCACTACAGGTGTTTCACTGCCCTCATAGAGGGCAAAAGCAATATTTCCATCTTAGGTTATCCCCAGCAATTTCATCGTGGAGAGAGGAACATACCTCTGGAGAATGGAGTGGATGAAAGATGTTCCAAGATTTTTAGTTGTCAACCAGAAGCTAACCTCTGTGACTAGACAGGATAATGTAAACAGCTGTAGATTTCCAGTATAAAAGTGGGAGCAAAATACTGTCACCCTCAGAAATTGGAGCAGAGAAGTAATATACACAGTATAATCTGTACTCATGGAGGTTTACAGCAAACGCTCTAAGTCCTCACATTCAAATATTTAAAGATGGGTGACAACTGGTCTGAATAAAGGGAAAACTGTGCTGGGAAAACTCAGAAGGATACAAAACAGCTTCTCAGTTCATCATGTAATTTCTCCCATCCAACTGATGGCAATATTATGACAATAATTGCACGTCTGTTCGACAACCATACACTGCCAGTCTTTTTAATGGACCTCTGTGTTTTCAAAATATCCCTAAATGATACAGTTTTTAATGAGCTACACAGCTGCAGGCTTGTTACTAATTTACGATAGAAACACTGCTATCATGTTCTTCTTGCCTCTCGGTAGTACTGTAACATGAGTTTGAGGTAAGCACTTCAAAATAATGATCATTCCAAAACATTTTAAACTGAGATCTGTTCTTTTTTTGTCTCATCAAATCCTGTCTTTAAATTATTTTCAGTTTTGCTGGTAAGCAAGCTGAACTGCTGTTATGAATAAGAATTTTATTTTTCATTTCAGGTCTGATGTGTACACTTACAGATAGCTGCAATGCACAAAAATGTGCAGAAGCCCAATGTTATTGAGAGACTATCACTATTAAAGACATTACTTACAAAGATGCAGTTGTCTAATTCTTGCTTATTTTGATACTTGTGAAAAGAAATGGATTTAATAAAAAACATAAACACTTTAAATGCTGCTTGTATTCAGATTACTCATAAAAACCAAGTGGTTCTAATGATCCCACTCATGTTAAGACATTTAACAGTGACAGGACCCGCGGGAATGGGGTTAAGCTGAGGCAGGGGAAATTTAGGCTTGACATCAGGAGGGGGTTCTTCACAGAGAGGGTGGTTGCACACTGGAACAGGCTCCCCAGGAAAGTGGTCACTGCACCGAGCCTGTCTGAATTTAAGAAGAGATTGGACTGTGCACTTAGTCACATGGTCTGAACTTTTGGGTAGACCTGTGCGGTGTCAAGAGTTGGACTTGATGATCCTTGAGGGTCCCTTCCAACTCAGGATATTCTATGATTCTATGATTCTATGATTTATCAAAAGTAAGA
Source organism: Aythya ferina (assembly GCF_964211825.1). Taxonomy (NCBI): domain Eukaryota; kingdom Metazoa; phylum Chordata; class Aves; order Anseriformes; family Anatidae; genus Aythya; species Aythya ferina. The sequence goes on along the minus strand of NC_140297.1, from coordinate 73,191,077 downwards.
GAGTGTAAAATATTACTGCTCTTTCAGAACTTCAGTTGCATGATCCATTTCTTTCACTGCTGGCAAACTATAAAAGCAATTTTAGGAAATCAGGGGATAGTAAATGTTTGTAAGCTTTCTCCAGCCATTTCGAGAAGGACTGATGACATTCTCTGGCAGAGCATACACCCCAGGAATTCTGACACTAAGACTGTTGTCTTTTATAATTTTTGAGATTGAAAAAAACAAAACTAAAATTACTTATAGAAACAACATTCTTGTAATTAACTTCTAAAAATTGCCCATTAATACATAGTGATTATGGCTGCTTTACTGAAAGAAAAAAAAAAAAAAATTAAAACTTTGCTCTCGAGGCACAACAGTAATGCTTTTACTCACACATGTAGAACTCCAGAAGAAGTTCTGGCACGGTTTTTCTAAAACTATATTTTAAGACAGACAAAAATAAACTGAATTCTGCTAACCCTCCAGCTATTAAACGTTTCACAGGGCATAGGAGGCTGAATACCCTATCATAAATTTTCACAAATCTCACTGTTTCAACTATAATATGTGCCAGTCTATTAAGTATTCTTATGTGTTGGTATCTGTCAGTAAGGCTATCCTTGATCTATGGGTAATTACAAACTTCTCTAAAACTAAATGGTATGTTGAGTAACTAGGAGAAGTAATTAAGCATTCTTTATAAGAGAGAAGAGCTGGAACAAAAGAAATTATTGTTCAGTCACTGGACCACATGGGAAGGCCTGAACAAATACTAGTTAACTCACAGGAAATAGAGGCTTCACTGATTCACTGGTTGACTGAGATGAATGTTAGAGGCTGACAAAACCAGAAAGCTTACATTCTCCTCAGCTATAAGCTGATCTGGATTAAGTGTTTACCTCCCTTTCTCACAGCACTGGGCCATCTCCATGCTCTCTGGAGTTATTGTCTTCCAGTCTGCCATATAAATGTATTTCTGAATAGTCTTTAGCTCAAATTCATTCCGCTGAGGAGGAATCAAACCAGTTGACTGAAGAATGGGCTAATTAATAGTAAAGGGCAATAATTCATTAATACAGGCTACCAGTACCTAGGTAAACTTGACTTCATGCAAGTATTGACAGAAAAACAGAGGTTTAGATACAACTGGAGGGAATATAGCCAGACATCCTGGGATATTAAACAGATTGAAAAAGAAATGTGAACTGTCTATCAACGAAGCTCTTGAGTAGAACCAAAACTGAGTGTGTTCCCTCTGAAAAAAGAAATGCAAGAAATATACCTGACTACTGTCTTCAGCTTTTTAAGAGAACAGCCCTCCAACCCTGTCCCCATTCTCAAATGCCTGTTGGCTGACAGAAAACTGCAAAGCTAAACTCCAGCTAGAGAAGCTCTCATTTTATTCCTGTGTATTACATTTTGGCTTCTTGAAGTGCAAAATTCACATTCTTCATGTGGGCTCACCTTTGAAATGTTTTTTAAATACCTGTACTTGAATATTTGGTAGGACATTTGCCTAATGGTTTCCAAAATAAAAATAAAAATAAAAAATAAAATGTCTAAAAGTATTTTACAAGCTTTTACAGATAACACAAAGATTAAACACCTTGTCCTACTCTGAATTACTCTAAAGTAAACATGGCAAATGTTAAGTCTGCAATAGCTTGCTTCAGGAAGTGAAAAAAATATCAACTAAGCAATGCAAATGGGAGCATACAGGCAGAAATGTTACATGTAGCTTAGTTTTTCTAAGGATATTTAACACTGTCAGCTTGTAAATCAATAGAAAGGGAAGGAAGCTAAGTAGCTCAAAAAAGGCACTTAATTGTTATGGATTTCAAAGTGCATCTCATAGATGGAGGCTTATACATTTTCTGTCTTTGAAAGAGACAACAAAAGAGAAACAACGGAAATATGAAAAAGGTTGCTTAAACCTCTGATAAAAAAATAAGCAAGTACTGTTATTTGGAGAAACAAATGACTGTTTCCCTTTTGCAAAATTTGAGAGTTTAGACAGATAGATAGATAGATATTAACACATGTAACCTTTTAAAAATACCAGAAGATTCTGAAATTTGTTTATCACTGAAGTTCACTGTTTAAGGGCTGAGGTTGTAAATACTTACTATTTACTATTTCATTGGTGGTAGCTATGCTGAGTATTATTTCAAAGTTGATTCAAAAAAAAAAATACTTTAACAGAAGAAGAATTTTAATTTAAATAACACATATTTGGAAAACATTTTTCACAGTTTCATTTGCCTCTCATTTTCTTCAATGAAAAATAAATTCCAAGATGAAAGCTGAGTGCTCCACAAGAATGGTGTGGATTTATTGTCAATATTTTTAGCATATATTTTGTCACAGAAACATTGCTTCATAGTCATTTTAACTGAGAATTTTTAGTTTAGCGGCAGCCGGTTATGAATGGCCTTGTAATATCATATATTACAGCACAGACATCCAGATAAATATAAATGGGAATTCCTTTTAGTTAAACTGATACTGCAATTTTAGCAATCACGCCTTCTCATTAGCCTCTGGGGCTTGTCTGTTCCATTCTAAAGATCTCTGTATTCCTATTTTAGCCTGAACTCCTCTACTCCGAATTAGCATGTGTTCATTCAGTCTAAGAATATGGTAGCTTTTTATCCCAAATGTGACTATCTCAGTAGAGGCTGGAATGATTCACAAAAGACCAGATCTCTATCTTTCACTGAGGTCAGTGTCAGAAATCAGATTAACCTCAGTTAGAAGGTCAGTAGAAAAATGTCATAGAATTTGAGATCCAAGGGGACTGTTCTAATGCAGTCTGTCTTGTCTAGCCAAAGTTGTTTCACTTCTGTGTAAAATGCACAGGCATAAGGAGATAGATAACAAATATTTTAAAATAATGATAATACAAAGGCCAGTTAAAAGACAATTATCAGCCACATCTTTTTTAAATGGCACACCTCTAAAAAGTTTTTGTCCATTATTACCAAGTTAGCAAACAAAGGCAGTTAAGGTTCTAGTATCCAACACTGTTGAATACATTGCTTTTGTATACACCTTTTATTCACCGTTTCAACTGTGAGCAAGTTCATACAGGTATCCCCATGTAACTCAGCTATAAAAAGCAGAAGCTGCAAGCAGAGTGAAATAAGTCCATTGGTAAAAGTCTCAAAAGATACTTCAAGCATGCTTAACAAGAGCAGTAATCATGCATCCTTTGTAAACAAGAGGTCATCTGCAGAGAATTAAATGGTAGGCATAGATGCCTATGCCTACTTTCTCTGCCCTTTAGGTAAAATCAGTGGGACTTCTGAAATTGTTTTGAAAAAAAGAAATCTCCCTGGTAACCATAAGTTTCAAAAAGTGATGGAGTAAGTTGACCACTCTAGATCAATGACCCTCCTTCTCCTGATCATTTGTTAAACACAAGTTCCAATGCAACTTAAATCTGGATAGTGCTAACCACTTCATACTTTAATGTTGCAATAAGTATTGGAAGAAAATCCAGAATGATTTTCCTCCGTTTTAGTGAGCTCTAATATTTAACAACAGCAGCACTATATGCAAGCACAGATGAGGCATGGGCAAGAGGCAGCTATCCTAAAAAAAAATTAAAATAGGTGACTTAGATTAATGATTAATTGATTAATGGTGCAACAATACTGGGGGGGGGGGGGGGGGGGGAGGGGCAGGGGGCAGGGGTGAAAGCAACTCTACCTTGTTAACCATGGACGAGAAAGAGAAAACATTACTGAAAAGAAGTCACTACTGGCTGGCACATACAACTTTTCAGCTTGCTTTTTTAAAAATACTCATTATTTTGGAAACAAAAAAAGCATTGCTAGTGATGACATTGACTTTACGGCTCATCTTGAGCAGTTCACTTTGGTTTATTTAATTTTGGAGGCTCAAAAGACTTAAAAAGATCATCAAACAATATCTCTCCCTTCCACATCTTTTTGACAGGAAGAAGGTCATAAGGGTCCTAAGGTCCTAACATAATTCACAGTTCAGCCTTGCGTCACACTATACTAAACCATGTATAAACATGGTGCTATACCAAATCCACACATTCTCAGTAGATTAGGGACAAGAAAGACAAAACTACTAAAAGTACTGCTTCTGTTGCTTTTGAGAACCCTACAATTCACTTGCCTTGCCTTTAAAATAGCTACTAAAAACCCTAAAGCACCTGCACTAGTACTGTGACACCTCCCCTCCTTAACTACAGCATAATTAACAGAGATTTCAGGCATTTTTCAGGCCCATTTACATTTATGAACACCTCACAACAGTATTAAATATCCTTAACTGTCTCTTCTGCACAAGTTTCTAAGAAATTTCTAATTTCTTCATTCCCACACCCTCTTGGATTTAATTTGTAGTGTTTGTTTTTTGTTCTTTTGTTTGTTTGTTTGTTTAGCTGTCCTCTCTAGGTTTGAAGGATGTTATATGAGAAGAGGACATATATGAAAAGGACAGTGTATATGTAAGTACAAACTAATTGCAGTTCAGTAAAATACAGGTCTAATTTGGTAAGATTTTATCCTCAGAAAAAGTCTGAAATACTTTCTTTTCATGTTTTCAAAACAAAAGGTCTCAATTTCATCTATTTAATTCCTACACTTCAAGAGTTAAAATTAGGCTTTAGAAGGGTGTAAAATGCTGTCCTTTCATGAAGTGCGGAACTTGGAGGGGAAGTAGTATTCATAGAACTCATTAAAGTGTGTCAAGAATTATAATTTATTTAGTATCGTCATCTTACTTTTGTGTATTTATCATCAACTTTCTACTTCAGACTTTCAAGATGAGCACCGACTGCATCTATAACAGAAAACAGCAAGAAGCTTCAAGAAAAACCTTACAAGACATCACTGTCAAGGAGAGGCCGCCAACCCAAACCCAGTTGTCCTTACAGAGATAGGAGGTTGAAGACAATCATTATTGAATTCAGTGCCACTCTTTAAGTAACTACACAAAAAATACACTTTTCTTAAAGCTGAAATCAGCAACAAGACTTTAGCAACAAACCTGTACATATCTGCACAGTCTACAACAAACTTTATAACCGTACAGATGACCACAGGAACATATTTCTACAGAAATGTCAGGTTATTCAGAAATACCCCAATATATTGTAATTAAAACTTCTGTATATGGGTATGTTACAACATATTGCCTCAACTACTACTTCTTCATGAACTATGATGAATTACATGCCATCTCATTACATGAATATGCAATATGCAACCAAAAAAACTGTAGAATAATTTTCATATTTTTACAATGGAAAAAATGTTTTGGATCTACATACAAACAAACCAAAAAAGAATTGGTAGTCTTCAACACTCATAAACAATAGATAAATGCATATAGACTCAATAGATAGATATAAACAATAAATAGACTCAATCCATGAGTAATAGCAATCCCTCTGTGTTTATTTGTAACCTGTGTAAATCTCAGTGAGCCCTACCTAACTATTAAGTTATTAAAATAAACAATAAAATGATTGTGGAATATTTAATATAAAAGAAAAGAAAGGCTCAACCCTTTCCTTTTAATATCTTTGTCAGGTCACGTTGGACAATAAATTTATTTTCTAGAATGAAAGTTTAAGCATGCTGGACACTAGTGATAGTGTACATACAAACTGCAATATTTCTAATTGTGGGAGGGATGTTAAAAAATACATCACAAAGAAAGTTTTTTCATATTTGATTCATTTTTTTTCCAGATTTCTACTGTTACCACCACGTACATTAAAGATTTTTTCTTTCTTATACTGTGAAGTAAATATATATATATATTTTTTTTAAAAGGTAATTTTCTAAAGACTTCAGACTAGAACTCCATACTAGAAGACTAGCATGGTGCCACTCTCTCCACAGGGAAGGTTGCCTGTGTCACCTACCCCTTGGCTTGCCTCTTCCTTTCTTATTTCTTATTAGGGTTCAGATCAGCTAGCTTTTAGAAAGATGATGGAAATGAGTGCAAGCCAATTTCTTGCTACAAAGGCAGTACCCTGACCAATTCCAGCACCAAATTTTGTTGTTTTTTTTTTGTTTGTTTGTTTGTTTGTTTGTTTTTCTTTTTCTTTTGTTCTTCAGTGGTTTTCTTTGATTTTGTCCAAGACTTCACAGTGTTGAAGGGAGGTTTGGTTCATACTTTTAACTTCTATTAGGAAATGGTGTAAATGTCATAGGTTTTGAAAGCCTTATCCACAACTGGTTAGGAAATATTTCTGTTTGCATTAAAAAGAAAAAAAAAAGAAAAAAAAAAAGGCACAAAAAGCCCTATGATGATAACTACCAGGAGAAAATCAAAACCTGATTTTCTACTCAGTTCATATTAAAAAAAAAAATAAAAATAAAAAATTACATTCTCCAAAATAAAATTCCAAGATTTCATTCTAAGTTAAATAAAAATTTTTCAACAAAAGTCATGTTTTTACTTAAACATAGTGTACTGCATAGTAGTATGTTTTGAAGTACTTCTAAGCTATTTAAAAATAAAAACATGGGACATTTAATTGTTGTAAGAACTCCTTCCTAAACTTTTTTTTTTTTTTTTCTGAAAAATACTGGGAACATGATTGCATTGAAATTTTACTTTCACTTGTAAGTTCTTTACCATTCACTATTTCAAAGATAAGCAAAATGCATCAATTAATGGTACATACAAAGATGTGGTTCTGGTTGTTTTTCTATTCTCTAACCTTCATTCAACTTTTTCACTGCTGTGAACCACCATGTCAGACCAAAAGTTAGGATTGCCTTCCACAACTGAGCCGTTCTCCTTCAGTTCTGACACAGCAAAGAATATAGCAAGGGAAGAACTCTCCTTTGTCAGATCCAACATCAACAAAAAGAATGTTTTCCATGTATATGGAAATAGAATATAGCAATAGTAATTATAGAATCATAGAATCATAGAATATCCCAAGTTGGAAGGGACCCACAAGTATCATCAAGTCAAACTCCTGGCACCACACAAGTCTACCTAAAAATTCAGACCATGTGACCGAAGTGCACAGTCCAATCACTTCTTAAATTCAGGCAGGCCTGGTGCAGTGACTACTTCACTGGGGAGCCTGTTCCAATGTGCAACCACCAGTGAAGAACCTCTTCCTGATGTCCAGCCTAAACTTCTGCTGCCTCAGCTTAACACCATTCCTGAGGGTTCCATCACTGATGATTACGGAGAACAGGTCGGCGCCTGCCCCTCCACTCTCCCTCATGAGGAAGCTGTAGACCATGATGAGGTCTCCCCTCAGCATCTTCTTTTCTAGGCTGAACAGGCACAGTGTCCTCAGCCGCTCCTTATATGTCTTCCCCTCTAGGCTCTTTACCATCTTTGTCACTCTCCTCTGGACATTCTCCAACAGTTTACTGTCCTTTTTGTACTGTGGTGCCCAGAACTGCACACAGTAGTCAAGCACCAGCTCAGGGTAGGGCAGGACAATCACTTCCCTCAACCGACTAGCGATGCCGTGCTTGATGCACCCCAGGGAATGGTTGGCCCTCCTGGCTGCCAGGACACACTGCTGGTTCATATTCAATTCGCTGTCAACCACAACCCCCAGATCCTTCTCTGCAGGGCTGCTCTCCAGAGTCTCATTGCCCAGTCTGTACGTGTAGTGGGACCCAACACTTGCTTTTGTTAAATTTCATGTGGTTGGTGATCTGTCCAGAATTATGCTCCACCTTTTACATATGATCTTTGATGAGTAAGAGCAAAAGGAGCAAAAATAACATCAGAAAGATGAAGTACCCTACTTCACACCTATCAATGCAGATGGTATAAATATTTGCCTTACAGATGACGTTTCAGTGACAACTTTCAGAAGACCTCGCTACTTCTTTGCTTTCTTTGACAACTGATTTATTGCAGTAGTCACCATTCCACACTGGTTCGAACCACCAGAAGAGGTGGCTCTTACATCCCACAGACAAATGGACAAGTGTCCTCAGCTATCTTATCCTACCAGCTTTGAAAGATCACTGAACGTTTTGCCAAGTACCTTGTAGCAAGAGAAAAACTACTTGAAAAATGTTATTCAGAATCCCAAGGACTTTGTTTTGTTTGTTTTGTTTTCAGGAGGAAAAAAAAAAATAGAAAATCACATCAGTCTAGGTAAAATAAGCACCAACCCCCATTTATGTGAATAGCAGATCTGCTATGTATTTAATCTGTTTTTGTTCTTGTACTTTCCATCTCAATGTAAAACAATGAGTTAAACTACTTAAACAGATTTCCCTCAAGAGCCTGTCAGTGAACTATTTTACCAGATCTATAGACTCTTTCACTGAACTAACTGAACTTGAAAATTTATCTCAGATTATGGGATAGCTGCAAACTCCTTTAGGATATCAATCTGAATTCAGATTCTCTGAAGAAAACAGACCTCTAGTAATCCAATGAGAGGAGTATGGCAAGCATGGTGCAGAGCTGAGCCACGAAGGTGAAAGTTTCCATTAAAAACTGTGGCTGAAATTTCATATTCAAATCCTGGATTAAGATTTGCAGGCTGACAGCATTTGAATGATATCCTTTCAGGAGTATACAATGGACACACAAATACTAGAGTTGTTTCAGATTCCTTGGTTGAGTCTCAAGGAAAAACAGCAGTCAACAGACAAAACTCCCAGCTCTCAGGCAAGTCTCAGTGTCATCTCCTTACCAAAAAAGGACATTAATAGAACAAGACTTTTCACTTTTAACTCCTGTTTCTTTCCCTTGGGAAATGAAAGTAAAGAAGTCATGCATTAGTTTAAGAAAGTTTTCACTACAAGCTCTAGGGAACACTTTAGCCAAAGAATTTGGAACAAAGAAAGTAGACGAAAAAGAAATTCTGGAGTGCAGCTAGGTTGATGAGGAAAGTAACAGCTGACTCTCCCAGCCTATTCTGAACCTCTGACATATGATATTTTGGCATTGTGATGCCACATTTGAATGCCAGGTGAAGGGAGCACTAAATAGTCATAGCAAACCCTCTCAAGAAACCATAAAAAAGACATGGACATAAAATATAGACATAAAACAAAGACATAGACATAAGACAAAGACAAAAAAAAATAAAAAAAATAAGGAAAGATAAGGAAAGAAAATTGAAACAAGAAACCAAAAATGGAGAAGATATAATTTTAAATTCAAAAACTATGATATTGAAATATCAAAATGTTGTGTTAGACAAACCAATAATGAACAGTTATACATGAGATGATATCTCTCTCTCTCTCTAAAGCATGACGAAATGAAAACCAACTATTCCTGCTTTGCCTTTAGGAGTTTAATATATATATATATATATATATATATATATATATATATATATAAGTATACTTAGAAATTTAGCATGTAAACAGGCTTTCTTCATAAAGTCTGATATGTAACTAAACTACAGTTCATAAATATACAGGAAGAAAACATGGGGAATTAACAAGATTTTTAATATGCAAAATGGAAAGGAGAATGAACTAACTCAGAAGTTAATTGTATATTTTCATAATAATTAACTATTAAAAAATAAAATTGAGAAAAATATCTTCAATTTAAGCTTGTATGTGTTTCTAAGAAACATAATAATAATATAAAATATCTCTGATCAGCCTCAGCTCAATGCAAGAGCAACTTAGCATGGTCTGTCTAGACAGAGAACAGTCTCTTTTGGCCATGAATAACAGTATATAATCTGTTAATAAATTTTAATACTTAAATATTGTTCCTTCTTATGCACAAGGACATAGGTCTTAAGTCCATACAAAAGTAAAACAGCCGATTCTGTGATTATGTACATGGGCACTTTGATTCAGTCATTATGGAAACCCATTGGTCCAACAATCAGGAAAAAAAAAAAGTCTCAATCCACTTACACAGAAAAGTATAAGTTTACATCTATGTATTGTAAGTACACTTAAGTCAATACAAAATTTCTCAGTCACGTCACTTATTCACAAGAAATGGAGAAAATGCACGATAAGCCAAAATAATAATAAGAGTTTTTGTAAGCAAGTCTGCACCTTTGGATGCATAAGAAATGCCTTCCTTTCCACTGCCTTGAAGCTTGAATGTATGTGTGGGGTATATACACGTCTGCTCCCTATTTTTTTCAGCAGTCTCCCATTCACTGCTGTGATACACTATTAGCTAGTGAATCTAGCTAATAGCACCTAGCTCTATTTTTAATTCTTCCACCCTGCCTTCTGAAATGCTCTTTGCAAGAGTACACCCAGTCCCTCCCACAGAAGCAGTAATCACCACTCCCTCAAAGCATCACACTTCTCACTCTATCTGAAGCCAAACCTTTATAAAAGATATATTAATATAGAAACAGCAAGGAATTAGGGACAAAGACAGATTACATATACATGTATATCAATAGTGGAAAATATATGAAAATCTATTTCACTAGTCCCCAGAAATAAATATTTCTCCCATCCTTATGTACACGTAGATGTCTTTATTTTCCTTTAGCATGGGATGATGTTTAATACAGAAGACTTATGACTACGTGTCAGAATCTGCTTGACAGAGCATCCCAATATACTGACTTATCTGAACATGACTTGAAGAGGATCAATTACATATTCCTGTGAAAAACAAATTAACTGTTGTAATTAACAGTTGTCATTACATGTCTAAAAATATATGAGAATTCCAAGTGCCATAAGTATTCCAGTCTATAGTTTTGACTATAGACTCGTAGATGTACTACACAAATAATATATATATAGAGAGAGAGAGAGAGAGGGGAAAAGGAAATGAGATATGAGACATGAGACATGAGACAAATACACCATATGATTTCAGACACTTAAGGTGTTTCCTTGCTAGAATGAGTACATGTAAAATGTAGAGAGTTATTAGATTTTGCCCTTTTCTAACCACTTGAAAAGGTTTGCCAAATGTTAATGTGGAGGGTAGGGGCAGATGAGATATGCTCTGCCTATGTACTGAGGGATTTTGTCTTCTAAATCATCTAATGTTGGAAGCTATCTAAAACAGGCCATTCACACATATCTGGTCCTGTATGGCAACTTCTAAGCACAGAAATAGAAAAATGTATTTATAGATACATGCAGTTATAAGGGGAAAAGAAGCAAACAGTTTAGCAGCCTACAGAGCTGAGGTTATTCAGGCAGATTGGCTGTATTTGAGTGGAGAACAAGGAAGGATTAGGACAAGAACTAACAGAAAAAATGAAGTGACTGTAGAATGATACAGAGAGTTGATTATGAGTATAAACAGTCTCCAGAACAGACAACCCTTTCAATGTTTCAGAGGACCAAATTCACATTTTTCTAAAGTACAATGAGAGTTACTGCTGAGTTCATACTTTTTATGTTATATGTAGAAACATCCAAAACATGTTTCAGGACACAAAGTACTCTAATGAAAATAACAGCATTACAATACTTTTTTTTTTTACTTTTTTTTTTTTTTTCATTTTTACTGCATATTTTACTGTATGATTTAAATGGTGGAAAAGGTAAAAGCTGGAACAGACACAATTATTTTAGTGAAATTAAGTCAGCTCTCAGAGTTGTTAAAAAAGTCCATCATGGGACTAGCAAACTGGATTTGCAAAGATCTTAAGGGATGCAATGACACATTTTAATTTCCTTCAAGTAAAACTTTATAACCTATCTCAGAAGGTTTCTATATAAAATGAATTAATGACTTCTCTTTAATGAAAAGTATTGATTCCTTGAAGAGTACATATCACAGGTACAGAAATTGACTGTTTGGGAATTTTGCTATGGCTGCAAAGTAGGACATATTTCAAGCAATGTTCCTACTCTGTGCTACATGGAATGTCCTTGAAAAGGTATTGCAACTACTCCAGATGAAACAGATATACCTGTTGTTTTTAGACTGCTGATCTCATAAAGACCCATTTATTTGGTAAGCAGAGAGAATTAAAAGACCTAAAAGTTTGTACCACAGGGAAAACTAGTCACTGGAATATTCCAGGCCCTTAAACTTTATGGAAATTTTAATTTAGACAGAACAGTGCAGAATTTTCAACCCTTCCCCTATTGGGCCTGATTTTGAATCTGGAAGTGTGGATAAATCAGCAAGAAATATATGTTTTAACAAACCATGGTGCACTTGGGTGTCTCAGATGTCACTGACATAGATCATTTCTACCTCTGGGTTTACCACAGTAGTAGAGATGGAGCCCAGATTATCTCACTTCAAAAGCACAATTCACTAACATCCATTAACTGCTGGAATAGTTTTATGGCCTAGGATATATCATTAGGTCATCCTAACCCCATCCACAGCTTAGTTTATATGCTTGCTGTGGAGACAATGATCTCATAAGGGTTATTGGCTTTATTTGGGGTTTTTGTTTGGCTTTGTTTGTTTGTTTGTTTTTCCAAATATATTTGGATAAATAGGCTTGCAAAATTGTACTTTCCCTTTGGAATTACTGAATAATCAGCTCTACAATTTATAGGACTTTACTTCCATCTGATGAAATGTTGCAGTTCCACCAGCTACTTTTACTCCTATCCATATCTGCCTCATTAGTCCTCTTAACAGACATATTTATTCACACTGTTCTTGAAACTGGAAATGGTGTGTCCACCACATCTAATCATTGCATGACTAAGGGAACAAGCTACTAAACCAAACTTAGAAAATCTGCCAAAAATTATGCACTGAAAACTGTAAAGAAAGAGTTCCCAAAGCTATACTGTAGCCAAACAGGCAGGAAAAAAAAAAAAAAAAGTATTACATAATACAGTTATAGTTAATTTTAAAGAAAAAGTTCTGGAATCGGTGTTTGACATTAAAAGTACGTTACCAGAAAAAAATCAGAACACTCCTGAAACATGAGCTAACTCTTGATAACTCAATATCAAATACCAGAGCCAATATTTTATAATATTTTTAAATTATTGAAAAATAAATTATAATAATAATAAAAATCTGTAAAATTATCATATACTACCTTCGGTTGTAGAATTTACAGAATTTCTATGTCCTAAATGAAAGCACAGTGGAGTCAATAGATTTGGGCCCAGATATTAATAAAAAGTAAAAAGTAAAAACAGGCCCAGACCCAAATCATCCCCAGAGGGCAACTATTTAAAATTCAAACATGAACCTCTTTTTTAAACAGATATAGATAACATGTATTGACTGGAAATTGAGAAGTTTGTGCAGAAGAGACCGGAGAGGAAACACCTGAAGAAGAAAAACTATGATGTTTCATATCAAAATCCAAATAATCATATGCCTGAATTAGCAATGATCCATAAACCCAATAACATGCATGCAGTACCTTAATAAAATTAATGTTTTATTTCCCAATCTGGTATTCTGTTTCTTTTAAAGCTGTAGCCAGCCTGTCTGGATGTGCCTAAGAGTAGCACAGCTGAGAAGGCACCCCAGTTTTGCCAGTACCCTGAGGTGCGTCTGTCAGCACCTATTTCTCAGAGCAAGTGCCCCCAGAGCCATTTTGTGTTTTGCAAGCTCTAGAGTCAGGCTGCGTCACAATAAACATTATAAAGCAGAGAAAGTTCAGAATGAGACAGATTAGAAATAAAAATGTTTTATAAACAAGTCTCCTGTCCACTGTGTCCTTGTGGTGAAATCCTTTGGTTCTATGCCAGATTTTAGTTCAGTAACCCAGTTGCTTTTTGGACAAGACCGAGATTTGCACAGTACTGAGGTTTGTACAGTCCCCTCTGGGTCTCTTGGAGGAAGAAAATCTGATGACCCCTGAGGCTTAGCTTTTTCTGCTCCCTATTTTTCCTAGCTGTCTTCCACTGTCTGCTCTTCTCTAGGCTCCTGGGCTCTTTGCTGTCTCTCATATGCTCTGTTGGTCCTACTCATCACTTTGTAAGGTCCTATCCCCCAGCTATGCACAGTTGCTCCTTGTAGAGGGTCAATCTCCCCTTTCTTCCATAACGGTCCATGTGACCCCGCATGCAACAGCCAGGGCAAGAAACCCTCAGCCTCCCTCCCCAGCAATTAAACACTGCTTCTGGTTATAAACATGCATTCTTTGACAAAACAAAAGGCAAAGATGCAAAATGAACAGCAGCCACCATGGAACCTAACCCTGAGTAGCCCCTCTGAATCCTTCCTACCTGTGCTGAAGTCCTGAGCATGTAATTTCAAACAGCAGCAATGGCATTTGTCCTGCAGTTTGTCCTCTCCATCACCACTCTTTCGACCACTGCATGTGACAGAGGCCACAGCTCCCTCATGCCCTCACTTTGGCGGTGGTGCTCCTGCTGATGGTCTATTTAACAGCTGCCTGAGAGCTGAAGTGGGCCTTCATGGAGAGCAGCAGTTCAGCACTTGAAATGCAAAAAGAATGCCCTTGCTGACACTGAGAAATTAGCCCAAGAGTATTATCCTATCTGTTTGTCTTAGCAGAAACGTCAGTCTGATTTTTGCTAGAGATTGGATTTTGGCTTTCTTGTAGTTCAGCAAGAAGCAAAAACTTTTTTTTTTAACTTTTAATATATAGGTATCAGAATAGGCACACGTAAGTGCCACTACTCAGACAATGCCCTCTTCAACACATTTGCAGATGTTGTTTTCATTTGTTGAGTAACACATATCTTGTATGTCAATACCTGTGCAGAAGCATATCACATGTCTCAAAAACAGATATTTAATTCATATTCAAATTCAGGACACTTTTCAGACTCTCAGAGTTGTCATCAAATTAAGCAGCACATGCTCACAGTGTATGCAGAGGATGGAGTGTTACAAATCCCACTATGTCAAATGCATCAGCAGCATTTTCAAGAAGAGTTATCAGTTTTACTGTCCTGTATTTGCCCAGCTCTCCAGTAATCTTCAAACATAGGCACAGTTGACATAGTATCTCATGCACCAAAGGCAACAGGCACTGAGAATCCCAAACAGCCATTTTGAAGCTTTTACAGAAACGCCACTCATTTTTTTCATGAGAAAAAGACCAACTTCCACTCCCAGGAGCTCAGTATTCTGTGTTCTGTGCTCTCTTTTGTCCTTCCCCAAAAGTACTAGGTTTTCATTTGTTTGTTTTTTTGAGGGGAGCAGGGAGAAAATGTCAGCAATGTAATTGTTCCAATAGTCTGTTCAAAAAAGCATATTTCTGAAAAAAAAAAAAAAAAAAAAAAAAAAAAAAAAAAGGTTTATCTCACTTATCTACAATTAAGTAACCTACATGTATTAAGGCTATGCATCTCAGGCAACACCTCTGTCCAAGTGCAGAATAATTCTCTCCCTTAAATAAAAGGCAATGGCGTAGTAAGATTCAGAAGACTAAAGCACATACAGGTTATGTCTGCAGTACCAGCCTTTGTTTAAGTATATCCAAGAAGGGAAATCAATATTCCTCAGGAGAGCATTTTGTTGGTACAGCTGCTGTTGCTAAGATTGGCTCAGTGTCGTGTTCTCATTAATACAGCCTAATGGCAACCATAAGATTGAAAATGTGCAGACAGACATAATGAATTTATACTAAAAACACCACGACGTAAACACCACAACGTAGAAATTCTAATTGCTTTGTCCTGATTGGGTACTTTCTATCTTGAAAGGATCTTGTTTATAAATTAGAGTTTAATGATATTTATGAATCACAAAATTAAGTCCTTCCTTGTAGCAATCATTAGCGTGAAAGCTGCTACAGTTCGTCCTTTAAGAGCTTCAGCACAAAGAAACCGGCATGCTCAAAAGCAGCTTTTTATTTTAGAGCAAATTGTTACTATTGCAAAGAAAATGTAAGGTTTAAGTTACACAAGCATTTTTGCCAGCATTAAAACAACTCTTTGAAGCCCACTTCTCCCAGAGGAAGATACATGAATTGTGTCCTACAATCCTTTGAAATGAAAAATCCCTTTGTATCAAGTGTTATCAGACATCCTCACTCTCACTCTAAATACACACACTGCTCTGGATGTCATTTGTTATTCAGTTGTTAGACTCTCTGTCAGTGCTCTGGAAGCCTTAGACATGAGGGCAAGAAACGTGAAAAAAGCTACTGTAGAAAAAAAAAATGCTACAGGGAGATTGAGCAGAAAAAAATAAATAAATAAAAATAAAAATATTGAAGACAGAAATGACATCCAGGGAGAACAGAACTGACAGCCTCAAAATGATTACTGATCAAACACAGGTTACTACCCTTAGAGAGAACCCTGGAGGTGAAATTTGACATCTCTCTCTGCAAACTAGCTACATTTTGAATTAAGAAAACATTTGTAATAAGACCCAGTGATTAACTACAATCTTGTAATGAGAGTTAAGGCATCAATCATACACTCAGACATAATTTACAAGCAGTGAATATGTGGAGTGTAACCCCTCCTGCCCCATCCTCTCTGAGGCAGCCTGTGCTCTATGTGATGCATCATTGGATACGCTCTGCCTTGAGTGGGCCTCTGCAAGAACAGCAGCCATCTTAAGCCCTGACATGCAAAGCTGAGTTTGTCCTTACCCCCAGAGACTTCACCATCAGATAGTTTACACTAATAGGGCTAGCACGTAAATCTTTACCACCATTTGTGAAAATCTGTTGAGCTGGTGTAGGGAAGACAAATCATTCAGTAAAGATTTCAATAAAATCATAACATTTCACCTTGGGAAAAGGTCCTAGACTCCACAGCATGTGTACACCTAACAACAACCAGACACAAAAATGAAGTGTGTGAAGTAATTGTCTCCACTCTCTTGACTAGGATGGCATGTTCAGTGTCTGGTGCTCTTCCATCAATTATCATTTGACATTCACATAAATTTATTCAGTGAAAGAGTCTTTCAAGGATTTTTATTTTATTTTATTTTATTTTATTTTATTTTATTTTATTTTATTTTATTTTATTTTATTTTATTTTAATTTTATTTTATTTTATTTTATTTATTTTATTCACTTAGGCAAAGTAACGATGTCTCAGAGTGTGCTTGATTTCTGCAACCTAAATTAAGCTGTATGGGCATGAATACTGCAATTGGACTGCATTACAGCATGTGTTACTCTGTGGCTCACTGAAATGTTCAATAGGCCTGTATAGGTCTCAGAAAGGAGCACACCATTGTCAGTTAGATTTACGGGTGAAACTTAAAAATCACAATATCATTTCATATCATGTAATATCCTTCCTCCAATGAAACATCACATCAAGCTAGATACATGCTAGATACATGCATCCACTTCCCTGTAAAAGGAGGGAACTAAAACTTTAAAGGGAAGCTAAAGAAAGGAAGTTCACTGAGCAGGCCATAAGTGGAAGCTAATAGGGACAGCTGTGTTTCTTTCTCACATCTTTTTTACAAAATAGATGTTTTATTCTGAACTGTAAAGAAGCACCTTTGAAGATCTCTTGTGGGTTTCATAGCCTTGAGGCCCATTTTGGCATGGATGTCTTTTCTTTAAAAAGAAAAGTGAAAACTGATGGGATCTTTCACTGAATCACTAGAAAAGGCAATTCCCTCCATGCACACACTTCTCGTACATAGCTTGGTGTTGAGAGAATACACACTGAAAATATGCTGCCAGCTTAAATTCAGTATCCTTTATAGAGAATTAGAAATCAATGTCTCACACACTCCTTCACTACTACCAACATTGTCTTGGAGAGGCTGGTTGTTTCGGTAGGGCACAACCACATCAGAAAGCATCTGAGTATAGTCTTAGTATATAGGAGACACTAGTTTTTTGTATGTTTATTGTGCATGCCTCAGTTTTCCTATTTTTCTGGATGGCATTTACATGGAAAGAAAATGGAATAATCATGTTCTTGAGCTGAGAGTCTCAAATAGGTAGGACAGGGCTGTGGTGAGCTGGAGCATTGACATACTGTGGGCTTGCTGCAAGAGGGGCTGACAGCCCCTGAGCTGACATAGGGTCCTGTTCCCTGGGCAGGGACAAGAGCTGGTGGTGTCCTCAGGACTATGACGGTAACTGTTGAGAGAATTTGTGAGAAGACCTAGGAAACCTGCCTCTGCAAATAGGCAAGAGCAGTGCTCACATCCTAAACCCAACACAGGCCTGAGGCTTAGGAGGGGCTGTATTTCTCTAAATGCCCGTGCTCAGGAAACAAAACAAATTCCTTAGTTTCTTCTCTACTTTAGGAAGTTATCTGCAAAATGGAGATGACAAATTATTGCAAAGGTTTATTATAAAACTTTGTGTTTCTGAAACTTTCAGATAGTTCAATGTTTAAGATAACAGAAATACTTCTAAGGATCTAATAATTTTTTGTTCAGTGCTTAAAAAGAAATTTACCGCAGGTTAGTGCATTCAGTGGAGAAATAAAGAAAATATTGAAGATTTACCAATTCATCTTCTGGAAAATAGGTCATATTCTGCCTAGAGGAAGATTCATTGACCTATTCCATTTAGTCATTGAAACTGGTGCACTTTTATTCTAAGTGAAGATGTAAACTCTTCATGTTTAAGGTTTCACTCATCCCATACAATATTGGTAGAAGTATTTATTTTTTTGCCACAACAGATCTTTTAATTTTAAAAATCATCTTAGTTGACTTAAAAGTGTTCAAAGGGCTGTAAAATAACTTTGTTTCACTTTCTGCAGAAGTGAAACCATTCTTAGCCTAAATAAAAGATCTTTTCAGGTATTTACAACAGATTAATGAGCTATCAAAGATGGTAAAAGCTTTTTTTTAAAAAATACAGAATGGGACAGTGAGATGTCCCAAAAGTTGTTGCTGTTTTGTGTGTGTGTGTGTGTGTGTGTGTGTGTGTGTGTGTGTTTGTTTGTTTGTTTTCCTGATCTTTAGAAAAATTCAGTTATTCATTTCTTATGCATTCCAAGATGAGAATGACTGGAACTAGCCTGCTGTACACAGATTTCTAGCAGTAGTTCATCAAACAGTACGATAAAATAGCATAAAGTGAGCATTAGGGTTTGATATAGAAAAATGTGTCTGCAATTTTTGGAGCCAGCTCTACTATTTAGATAGCACTTTGGCCTTGCTCATTACACTGAAAAATTACGAGTACACTCAGTTGCTTTCAGCCCCTTTCCATTTTGTTATAGTGTATCTGGAGACATATCACCTGCAGAGAAGGTAATTCAATCAAGATAAATATAACAAAGGAGAGTAGCAGAATTGTGGCTAAATTATGCCTCTTTAGAGGCAGAGCCATATCAAGAAAGGTGAAGACAAGTACTGAATGAATGCAATGCATTGGCCAGAAGCAGTGAAACTATGCAACTCTGGTTGCTGCCAGAAATGGTTGAGAGATTTGGCTGAGAGGTGGCCCCAGCTACACTGTTCAAAAGAGAAAGGGAAATGAATCTTTTCAACTCACATGGAGTATGTGTCACTGAACTGAGCTGAAAAATAAAGTCTGACTATGCTTTTTTAAAGGAAGAAGTGTTTATACAGAGCAGATGGAGAAGGCATGTGTGGAACAGTAAAAACCGGGCCAACGAGTGGGCCAGGCTTCTTTGGAACTGGAACTCACTCTTCAAGTCTCTTGCCTTTGTGATAAAATAAAAAATAAAAATAAATAAATAAATAAAAATGAGGAGACATCCTATCTTATTTTTTGTTTGGTTTGGTTTATTTTTTTGGGAGGGGGACGGGACCCAAAATTCCGGACTTCTCCACATTCACTTTTCTACCACTGTATAAAATGCTGCAGAATGCCATGAGTCAAATTAAACACACAAAGACAGAGAGAAACCACTTCATTCTAAGCAAGACAAATTCCTGCACTTCCACAAGGGTTTGGAAATCTAAATCTTTTAGACTATGATATATAATCCAATAGCCAGAAATACAGAATTGGAAGGTAGGATTCACAGGAGGGATTCTACATCTGCTATTATAAAACTCTTGTAGAGGACAATTTTGCAAGAACAGACCAGAATGTCTACTTGTAAGATTAACAAAACAAAAAAAAAAAAAAAGTGTTCACAAGACTGCCTGTGATTTTAGCCTGTATAATTAAACAACAGTGTGACCAGCAGGGCTAGGGAGGTGATCGTCCCCCTGTACTCAGCTCTGGTGAGGCCGCACCTTGAGTACTGTGTTCAGTTTTGGGCCCCTCGCTACAAGAAGGACATCGAGGTGCTTGAGCGGGTGCAGAGAAGGGCGACGAAGCTGGTGAGGGGCCTGGAGAACAAGTCCTACGAGGAGCGGCTGAGGGAGGTGGGCTTGTTCAGCCTGGAGAAGAGGAGGCTCAGGGGCGACCTTATCGCTCTTTTTAGGTACCTCAAGGGAGGCTGTAGCGAGGTGGGGGTTGGCCTGTTCTCCCACGTGCCTGGTGACAGGACGAGGGGGAATGGGCTTAAGTTGAGCCAGGGGAGTTTTAGGTTAGATGTTCGGAAGAACTTCTTCACTGAAAGGGTTGTGAGGCACTGGAACAGGCTGCCCAGGGAAGTGGTGGAGTCACCATCCCTGGAGGTCTTTAAAAGACGTTT
This sequence comes from Aythya ferina, assembly GCF_964211825.1. Classification (NCBI taxonomy): domain Eukaryota; kingdom Metazoa; phylum Chordata; class Aves; order Anseriformes; family Anatidae; genus Aythya; species Aythya ferina. The sequence goes on along the minus strand of NC_140297.1, from coordinate 73,170,687 downwards.
AGATGTAGAGCTTAGGGAAATGGTTTAGTGGGGACTGTTAGCGTTAGGTCAGAGGTTGGACTCGATGACCTTGAGGTCTCTTCCAACCTAGAAAATTCTGTGATTCTGTGAAATCTACTGGTAAATCCTTCTCTGAGCTGATTTGTCACAATTTATGACTAACAATTAGAAAAGACACCACCACACAAGAAGCAGAAAGCAGAAAGTGCTAAGCAGGAGATACCTGTAACCAGCAAAAACAAATTCAATCAAAACATGGTGTGTGTGTGTGTTGGGGGGAGGGGGGAAGGTGTTCTCATGCAACACTTGTGAAGTCATTACAATATAGGACCCCAGGTTGTTCTCTTAGTACATCTTAGTATTATGCTACATGGTAGCTAAATCTGCTGAAATTGAGTCTTACCATTATATCCCAAATAAATAAATACTACCTCACAAACTAATTCAGTTGTGACTAAAAGCTGTTTAAAGTATTTGCTATCAGAGTATATCATCATCAGATAGCCTTAGTGAGCTTGACAGAAAGACCTAGCAGCTCATACTACAGCATTTTCTTTGCTTAATCAAACCTAAAAGAGATTTGGAAACTCAGAAGAATGACTGACTGCTTTACTGTTATTAGATAACACAATATTATTCTGTTGAAACAAATGACTTGCAAAACAGCACTTGTGTGCAGGTGACATATCTCATTCTGTTCCCAGGGAGAAACATGTCAAGGAACAGGTCATGGCAAGGACCACGAATTTTCTGGATACAGGCTTGAATTAGGAGAAGCTGCCAGACCCACTGCAGGGTGCAGGTCAGTTAGAGGTGGGGGAATCTTGAGAAGAGAGGACTTCACAGGACTTGCTGGAAGTAGGTTTTCAGTAACAAGTCAGAAACAGCATATGACTCCTGCAGACAGTTTAACCAAATCAGTTTGAACTCAGTCCAGAAAGCCTTGCACAACCTTTACACAGAAATATCTAATTAATGACAACTGCTGCTATTGTTTCAGTTTCCACATAATTGGAGCTGTACTTGTGCTAGCCAGGATCATTTCACAACTTCTTCCACAAATCCTTTCTTTACCTGTTTGTCTGCAGTATCTGCTGTAGTGTGTGAGATAAGTTCTTCATATCAGGATCTGGTGTTGCTTATGTATGTCACACTGCTTGATTGAGGCTCCTGAATGTTAATCAAAAAATGAAATAATATTATCAGCAGAACACCCTTATTAATTCATTGTATAGGACTTCTTTTTCTTTAAATATTGTGTGAATGAATTCTTCATATCCATAAATAAATAAATAAATAAAGCTCTGCTATGTAATGAAGAAAAGGCAGATTACAATGAGTGACAGTCAGTCTCCAAATGTCAGCAGGCCCAGTAAAGGCAAAAGTCTAGAAATTACTAAATAAGTGTCCTGTGGCTTCATTAAGTTGATTTTGTGTAGGTGTCTCAAAAATAAATAAATAAATGTTTCAATGTGGTTTGTGCTCTTTCAGCTCTCCCTCTGAATAACTATATATTCTTTTGATTGTAAAAGGAGAATCAGAGGATAAAAAAAGAAATTGGAGTGTCCGAAATTTCAAGATATAACACTGAACGATAATTTTAGCATTGGTCAGTGGATTTAACTGGAGTTAGCTCATTCAGAGCTAATTCTTCAAGTGAACAGTTTTTAGCTGTTTTATATCCTATAGAATTACAATAACATTAGTTTAAGTCAATTGAACTTCATACAGTTATATTTTACCAGAAATATTCAGGGATTTATTTTCAGATGTCATCTTCCTAGTATTTTCATAAAAACATGTGTATAAAAGCATCAATTTCCAAGTGTGAATATGGACTTTGAATTGGAATTACTTTGCAAACTTCTAAGCAATGGAAATGTTTCTTCTTCTAACTTTAATGGATGAAATTTTATTTGTTCAGCCTGTATGGCCGTTTTCTATCGAATATATTTACTTGTCTACATATGATGTTAATTCAAGAAGCTATAAGGATTCTGAAACCAATCTTTTAAATTGGCCTGTTCATCCAGTTCCTCAAACAGGCATCACTTTTAGCATTTCAGTTTGCTTAAAGTTTCTGTAAAATATTATATTCTGTTAGGAAGCATTTTACTGCAGTTTGTGTTCACATTCATATACTAATTGACAAGGTGCAAGAAACTGTGGAAATTAGGTCTACAATGTGTTATATTTAATTGGTGTTATGCCTCTGTCTTATCTGGTGTAGACATTCTGTTTGAATGTTATACCATTCAAAGTGGTATTATCTTGAGATGCCAATAAACCAATGATCACCTGATCCATACTTGATCTATCCATTCGGTGCCACTGAAAATTAATACATTGAAGGTGAAACTTGAGCAAGTGTTAGTATCAGAAAAAAAAGAAAGGAGAAGGAGAACTTGAAGTTAAAACTGTATGAAATGCTGGGCTGAGACCAGACTGAAATTTCCGGTTTATGCATTCATTGTTGTGCTTTGACTATGCAGAGATTTCAAAATCCTGCATGATGTGTAGATAAGATGAAACAAAAATAAAACTGCATTGTCACAAATAAAACTACATTTTCGTTCTGTAAAGCCTACCTACCCTCTTATTGCCTGTTGCAGGATGTACAAATATCCCTCAACAATTGCCAACATTGATTAAATAATGTTGTTCTGTGTTTAGTATCCTCTACTGCTGCACCATAGCTCAGGTTTTGCCTTTGATCTTATTTCATGGTGTGTGATAGACCATGCCAAGTTTCCATATATTCAAATGTACCTGAAAATATCTGCTTCCTGCAAGATTTCTCAGTAGCTTGCAAATAACACAGGGTACAACTACCAAAATCCTTACTCAAGTGTACCACCGGCTCTTTACCACAAGGCAGGCTTCTTTCCCTCTGTGACTCTAGCATGCAGCAATGCAAGCATTTTGCTTTTTGAAGCTAAGGTGTTTCTGAATATGCATGCTCTGCTCTTTTAAAGCAGGACATGACTGTTTTGGCTGATTCACTCCATTGTTAGATTGAGCACCCCTCAGGATCACACAGTGGTGAGTCAGTCATTTGTAAACAGGAGGAAAAAACAACAAATGAACAGAGACAACCACAGGCTTCATTTCTGTGATCAAAGGCATCAAACAAACCATGCAAAAAGTTTAGGAAGAACTTCTTTACCAAAAAGGTTGTGAGGCATTGGAATGGGCTGCCCAGGAAAGTGGTGGAGTCACCATCCCTGGAGGTCTTTAAAAGACAGAATCACAGAATCACAGAATTTTCTAGGTTGGAAGAGACCTCAAGTCCAACCTCTGACCTAACGCTAACAGTTCCCAGACGTTTAGATGTAGAGCTTAGCGATATGGTTTAGTGGAGGACTGTTAGTGTTAGGTCAGAGGTTGGACTTGATGATCTTGAAGTCTCTTCCAACCTAGAAATTCTGTGATTCTGTGAAGAGCATAATTATTTATTGAACAAAACTCATAGCATGATCTTCCCTGACCAACCTCAGCAGTGCCTGCAGCTGACCTTACCCACTATTGAACTGAGTCCTTTCCACCTCAAGAACAGAAAACACGTTTTGGATTTTCCCATTGACAGAAGGGTCTGAACTACACATAGTGCCTTCTATTCATTCTTCTCTGAGGGACTGCAGAGTGGGCACTGAAACTTAATCATTTTCAGTGGCAAAGACATGACTTTAGACATATTTCAGAGACAAAAGGCAAGTAATGCTCTGTTTTTGCAACCCTGAGCTTTGGAAGAGCACAGGATAACTCACAGTAAAGGTCTATACGCTTTCTTACAAGCAGAATCAGTCTGAGAACACTTAAGAGACATCATTGCTAAGAAAAGATTTTGCAAGCATGAAGCTAACAAGACTACTTGTTATTATGTATAATGTTTCCATATATTGTTTTTTGGCAGCAATGGTTTAGTTTTCCTGGGCTCAAGGCCCAGTTTCTGTTTAAATTTCTGTAAGGTTTCATAGCAGCCTAAGTATACAGAAACAGCTTGCTTGCAAATAAACGTGTATCTCACTATACATATTGATTAGATTTTAAACACACCCAGAAGCACATTGGATGGACAAACATTTTTTCTGTAACATAATATAATTAGAAAAATCTCTTCTTTAAAATAATAGAAATTTTGCCTGTGGAAGAACTGATAAGGTAATACATGAAAAAGAAGCTAAATGGAATAAAATTTGAAAGATGAACTTCAGATATTAAAAGCAGATTGATTAATCATTACAAAGGTGGGCTTAAATCACATCCCAGTTCTGAATAATTTTGTATATCTGCAGTGACCTCCAAGCTATATTAGATCTGAAGCAAGGTACGAAATTGAAGAGAAGGGTTTTTGCCAGGTTGCTGGAAGTCTTGTAGGTCCAGTCATTTCTAATAGTCTTGTTAGAAGCAAGGGATCTTGAAGGGAAATTTCCTGAGCCACCACAGTTCCCAGTCAGTTCAGCTAAACTCACAGATGCACCAATCCAAACAGACTCTACCTGCTTTTATACAGTGTTATTCCTAAACTAATGAGCCTCAGAGAGATAACAAGCCCTTGACAGAAAAGATGGACTTCCTATGGAAAGCCAGCTTGGGCCATCTCCCCCCACCCTCCTTCAGCATTAGCTTGTGTAACACAAGACTGAATGTTCTCTGCTTTCACACTGACAGCCACAAATCTATAGAATTTGTACTTAACTGCACTTCTATATACAGCTTAAGACAGCAAAACTGAAAGTGGCTAATTCTACATCTCCTTGAATATCAGGCCCATTACTTATATTAAAAGGTGAATATATCACTCATTAGTGTGTTTATATACACATACCATCTTATTCAAGAAGTCTATTCATGCTACAAAGGCTAAAGTGTGTAAATAAAGTTAAATGAGTAATGAAGAATTGCTAGGCATTTAAATGTCTGTTTACTGTAACTCTATAGGTTTTGTGCTTGCTTTTTTTGAAAGATATATTTTTAAAATTTTCTTTTGAGAAAAAAAAAAAAAGTTATGAAATAGATTTTCTTTTGTTGCTAAAGGCAAGTAAATTTTTTTGAAAGAAATACTTGTACACCTTCTCAGTCACAGAGCAGAAACAACTTTGTCTCACATTTTTGACAAGTGCAAGAGTTAATACTGTTCCCAGTTATAGACCGTTAAGAAAATAATTTTTAATACTAAATATGGATATAGTTAAAGGCCTTTTGATCTGCTTATAACTATTTCCAGAAAGGGGAAAGTGATCAGACTAATATGTTTTCAGACTGTGATGGCACAATAATCCTAAATCATTTAGCTTGCTGTGACTTTTAGTCATTACATTAAAGCAATCCAGAACTTCTTTTCCCCTCTGCTCATGTCTATTCATTTACATTATATCATCATTCAGTGATAGCTTTGAATTGAATTATGCAATTAACTCACGCAGCCAGGGGAGGTTTAGGTTGGATATAATGAAGAACTTCTTTACCAAAAGGGTTGTTAGGCATTGGAATGGGCTGCCCAGGAAAGTGGTTGAATCACCATCCTTGGAGGTCTTTAAAAGACGTTTAGATGTTGAACTTAGCGATATGGTTTAGTGGAGGACTGGTTAGTGTTAGGTCAGAGGTTGGTCAATGATCTTGGAGGTCTCTTCCAATCAAACGATTCTGTGATTCTGTGATTTGAACCTCAATATCACCTGCCTTGAAATGTCTTCAGTTCAGACTGAAGCTGAACTATTTAGTCTAGTGAGCTATTTAGTCTCTACTTTCCTGAGTCAGGTCTGCAGACTGTTATGTGTATCAGGTTTAAAGTATAATAAAAGATACTTATAATTCAGAGAAAGCAATGGTAATCAGTCGTGTGAAAACTTTTCTAATAGACACAATGGATATTCTGTCACTTGAAGACTGAAGTGTGATATCTTTCCAGAAGATGTCTTCTCACCCAAATATTACACGAGAGAGAAAATCATTTTCTGAAATCTATGGCATAGATTATACCAATGAAAAATTAAATGACTTATAAAATGACTTAAATGGGCTCTTCATGCTTGTAAATGTAGATAAATAAAAACTAGATCTGTGAGTAATACAAAACATTGGGTCACTAGCAACCAAAGTTCATTAAGCACATCACCCCTTCATAATGCATAGGCATTCTGATAATTAACCTCACTACTACAATTAGTCCTAATTATTATCACTGTTGACAGCCTTGATAAAGAAACCAGAGAATGAATTACATGTTTAGTCTGCCAATTGTCACTGCAGACACACACACTGGCAAAAAATCGTACTTTGATGTTTTTTCTTGCTGATGTGGTCTAGTACTTGTTTTACTGAGTGGACTTCTATTGCTATTGCACTTTCACCAATCAATTAAAATTCAATTAAAAAATAAAAATAGAACTACAAATACTTAACATCCTGCTAGCTGTAAGGTTTGCTGTTTTTTCCTCCCTCTCATTTCAAAACCTTAGATAAATTAAATTGGTAAAATTCCAGGGGAGAGGAGAAGAATAAGAAAGCATAACTTGTATTTGTCAAAACTCATGTACTGTCAAACTAAGCTTCACAGATTGTGCTTATCTTGGCAGGTGGGTGAAAAAAATAAATAAATCTATTTTTTACTAATTTACTTGGTATTCTTTCTATAAGCAACTCCATTTAAATTAAAAAAAAAAAAAAAAAAAAAAAAAGTAATGCATTATGGAGGTAGGTATCAAAAATGTGTAAAAGAATTAGTTCCTTGTTCCTTTATTAGGCACTTTCTGGATTTCTAAATTAGAGAGTTGGTAGGGAGTGGATGCACTTTCTCTGCTCTGTGGAGATTTTATTTGTTTTCATTCCTTCTAATATTAAAGAATCTTCTAACAGAGATTCTGTCTGTAATTGTATAGTGATAACCTGAAGTAAAGCACATCACTGTTTTCTTGCTGTTCAGCTTGATTACTGACCTTGCACCTCTTACATGCCTAGTACCAAAGCTTACCTATACTGCTTTTTTTTGACAACATGTGAAAGAGTTCTTAATGTAATGTATTAACATAATTGTGGTGCTACACACCACAGCATTGCTGATACAACAGAAGTTCTTGAATCCCCTAGTAACAACAGTTTGTTTAGAAACAGAGATCTTTTTCCTTCTTTATATATGTCCTTTACTTAGAATGTAACAACATATATTAGATTAATTTTGCAGAGTGTTGTTCATATAAATGATTTTAGCAATATGATGATTCACCTGGTGACATAGCTCCTCTATATTAGATAATACACATTCTAATGCACGCTGTCCTGATAGAGAGCAAAATTTCCATACTGACCATATTTCATTTCTTCATGGTATCTTTATCATCCGTGTGTTTCACTCACTTTTTGTGAGTTCTGATAGTGGTCCCACCAGGTACACCCAAAACATAAAATGCTGTGGAATAAGATGCTTGAGGAATGCTTTCTGAAGCAGTCTCAAGTTTTCTGAAAGACCAGAGATGAAGATAGGGCTGGAACACAGATCTGAGGTCCATCCAGGGGAGAGGACTACAATCAGAGCTAGAGACAAAGCTACCTGCAGGGTAGCCCAGAGTCCACTGAGAAAATCCAGTCAAAGAGCCAGGACAGCAGGAGAGAGGACCAGGACCCAGACCAAGGACCCAGAACCACCTATAGCAGTGTTGGGGCAGGGAATGACAGCCCCAAGCTGGGATGAAATGGATTTCTGGACTATACTCTGTCCTCTGGTGAGCACTGTCTCTTCCTCCAAAATAAATTTTCCTAAACTTAAGACAGAAATTTATTGTTTTTGTAGGAAAAAAAAAAAAAAGAAAAACACGCAAATAAAACACACATTATATTGTCTCTTGCCATGCTGGCTTGCCTACATTAAAAAGTTGACTGTATGGTCTCCAGAATTAAGAGGTATGTCATTTGAGTAGCAACCTCATTAGTTTTAAGTCTGCAAAATGTAGGCAATTAAAGTAACCTCACTACATAGGTATGTTAATGGAGTCCAAGAACCAGAGCACTAGCACAGAGTCAGAAAAGTGAAGCATTAGGTCTTGTGCATTTTAAGGTCTTTTATATGCTCCCCTATGTTTTAAGTGCTCCAAATTGATTTCAGTGAGATTTATCATGGAGTGAGGGTCTATAAAATGTAGTTATCTCTACTATAGTGTAGATACTGTCTATTAAACTATGACTGTGAGTGGACCTGTACAAATACTTATAGATGCAAAACTGCATGCAGTGAGGCTCTGCCTCCTTGCCTCACCTTGTCTACCCAGGGACCACAGCAACTCCCTTCATTTCCTGGTTTAGCAATTTGAAAGGGTTGACCATAAGATAAGGATCAGACTTTTTCAGTCAGCCAAAGGGGGCAGGTTACAGATTTGGGGGTAAACAAAGCTATCAACAAGGTGATTTTAAAAATATTAGAGTTTGGAACATGTGATATTCTTAAAAAAAAAAAAAAGTAGAAAAGCAAATACTAAGCCAAAGTGGAAATGGAGCATTACATTTTCTGTGATCTGTATACATAGATGTGGGAGACTGGGAGACTTTCAGAGGGAAATAAATTAGAAATTCTGATAGAAATTTTACTTATGATAGCACATGGGGTGCCTGGTTTGCTGCTTATTCATTTACAGATCTAGATGTGCTTTATTTTACACCAAAAAAATATATATAAAATAAAATAAAATAAAATAAAATAAAATAAAATAAAATAAAATAAAATAAAATAAAATAAAATAAAATAAATAATAAAATAAATTGAATACTTATTTTAAAAATGCATTTATTTAATTAAAATTTCACCTCAGTCCATTGGGTTTAGCAGTGTCCACTTACCTGAAAAAGGATGGAGGTAAGCAGAGGTCAAAACTTAACTATTACATGGAACTTTTCCCATAAGTTAGCTTACATTTTCTTCCGTGTCAAAACAAAAATGTATTAGACACTTGGGGGGGAAATAAATAAACAAACAAACAAATAAATAAATAAACAATTTCCCAATATATTTGTTGAGTTTTGGCATATAGATTATGATCTCCAGTTCAATAACAAGTTGCTACATTAAGTGAAATCACAAGAGCTGTATTAGCCCATCCGGCATAAGACTGATTTATAATATCTTTCTAGCCAGAAACCACTGAAGTATTTTGCTGGAAATGCAGTCAAGCTGAATACAATTCCACATTTTAAAAATGTGGTTAGTGAGATCTTTGTGTCTTCATGTATTCCACGTTAGTGTTACTGTGCTCTGGTCTGCCATGGAATAAATAGCATTTTCCCTTGAAGAGGGAACTTCTGTGTTCTCTCTCTTTTTTCCCAGCAATTTGAGAGTGCTTCCAGCAGTTACCAATACAACAGTGAGGGGTTTTCCTCCCACTTTTCTGAAGTGCCCACCTGATCATTAAGAACAAAGCTCAGAGAAATTGTATGCTTACTAGACAAGGGATTGCAGTTTCACCTTTGCTGTGATAACTGTTTAAGCAACTGTGAAACCGAAATGCAGAGGCGAAATTAATCCATGCTGTGTGTTCTACCAAAGGGATTTTTCTCTTGTCTACATCCCCAACCCATCATGACTGCAGTATAACCTTGAGCAGTTTAGAGAGATGTGCAAACATGCTCGTACTTTAAGCATAAATGATAACGCTTTGAACTACTTTGATCCACTGATTTCCAAGGGTTCTGTAAATATTAATTACAGTAGTGAGCATACTTCTACATGACAGTCCTCACTGACTTCAGAGAGATCTTGCCCCAAATAAAAAGAGCATATTCAAGTTTATTTCCATTATCTACCAAAGCCAGCAACCTGAGCTTCAACAAATTACAATGTGCTCACCCTCCACAAAAGCAGGGCAACAAAACCTGGGACCAGATTTTAGAAATAGCTCAACTTTTGTAAACAAGGCCAGAGTTTTAAAGATTTCAGGTATTCCCAATGTCACATTTTGAGTCAAATTAGGGAAAATCTCACTGTACATTATGAGCCTTGTAGAGATCTAACTGCTCGTGTCAGAACCTAAGTAGTTGCTAAGATCCTCCTTGAAAAAACTTGGCACAGACTTGCACACTTTTCTTGTTTCCTAACCATCAGATTTTTCTGAGCTGTTTCTCAGTCTCTCCTCTGAGAACTGTACATTAGTACTCCACCGGTCTGTTGAAGCTCAGACCCCAGATACCAGCTTTCCTCTTCTTGTTCCTCTCTGCTCTTTGTGACAGAGAAATTGAGCTGACTTAGCTGTAAGATAGAACTTCTCTGTCTGTAACCTCACTTCCAGTTTTACTTCCAGACTCACAATCTCTGCTTAGGAAATGTTTGTCCATCTAGCTTTAATTCTACCTGAAATTGAATTTTCTTTTTGGAACTGCTAGGAACTACTTGTCTTTTTCCTTGAATTTCATAGTGAGCCTAGATAGCTCCTTGTTTGTCACAGTATTTGGCTATTCTCAGAAACCTGAGTTTGGATAACTGATTTTTCTCTGGAGCTACCAGAATAGTAATTTAAAACCAATCAACCTTTTTTTCAATCTTTTTTTTCCTTTTTTTTTTTTTTTTTCTCCTTCCCATTATAAATTGGGGGGTGAAGGGAGGGAAGAGATTGAAGGGAAGCAAAATGGTAATTTTGCTGATTAGGAGCTGAAAGTTCCAGCCCTGAGACCTGAAAGTATGAAGAAAGAGAAACATTAACCAAGACCATAGTAGTCCACATGTATCCATTGACTTTCACAGGAGCTAGCTGGCTAAGTGTGAGGTAAAAGTGATTTTATTTTCCAGCGTGTGTATTTCTTTTTCCTGAAGTGAAAAATATTTAACATTCCTTGTTTAAAGGGGATTGGGGAATGACCACAAGTTGAAAAGGTCTTAAGTTTCACCAGACAGAAAAAAAATGTAATCTGAACCTCCTCACTGCACTGGATTCTCCATCCTTAACGTAATTTGAACAGAAAAAAAATCATTTCATTCTGAGCAGGAAGCCATGTTGCATATATGAAATAAAATTAGACTAAAAGTGCCAAGACCTCAAAAAACTTAGAGTGTTATGGATGTTCACCCCTTCTGAAATATTTGCACATTAAAATGATTTAGGAAACCTATATTTTCTATAATCACAGTACTGAATAGTAGATATTTCTTTTTCTTTTCCTTTCTTAATATATATATATATTAATATCTTCCTTTAGTTAGGTCCAAAGGCAATTATTTAAACTTTTTAAAGCACTGACAACTGAAAAGTAGGATAGGAAATACATGCTTTCACACCAACTTTAGTTATAGAACTGTTTCTGGTGATAAAATTTCCAATGTCAACCTATATCAACTTTCTATATCAAGATTCTGATTTTGCAGTAAATGTTGTAGGAATATAGCTGGCAGTCATTCAAAACTTCCTTAAGAAGTAGTCCACCATGAACCTATACATTCAGGCACTGGTTCGTTTTGCCTCACACAAATCCACATTTGAACAGCACATTTTATGTGAATGTGTAAATACACTTGTGTAGAGAAAAAAATAAATGTTTATGTCTGGTTTAGTAAGTTGGCTCACAAAAATGCTTCACTTAAAAGAAATAAATTAAAATTATTAGACCACATGCACTGACGATGAATGAAAATTCAACTGCAGCGATCTTGGCAAGTCAGCAAATATCCAGCAAAATCTGCTAAATGGCCATTTTCCATTTATGTTTTATAGGTCAATGTGACCTATAAGGAATATAGGAGAAGGTAATTTTATTACATAGCAGCCATTCTCCTATGGAACCACCTGGCTTTGCAGATAAGCTATCTAACCTTGCAAGACAGAATGTGAGTTTGAGAAGCAGAATAGGAGAATCAGCAGGGGATGAGCCAGCTTCAAGAGATCTTAGGTTTCAGTTTAGAGAAATATCCACACTTCAAATATTTGTAACTTAAAAACAATGGGAGTTCCTTTATTTTTCTCAAGAATACTCAATGGGTGTTAGCTCCCATTTATTTTTACAGGGAGCAAGTTTGTTTCATTTTCTCATGGTGAGCAAAGCCTGGGGTTCTAAGAAATTTCAAAGTAGCGGAGAGTTTATTTTATCCAAGCAATCATAAGTGATCTAATTATTCTCCTGGAAAAAGAAGAAATTGAGACTTAAATAGAGGTAGAAAGCAATGCTGGGAGAAAAGGAATGCAAAAACTTAAACAATCAAATATAAATCTGAATAGAGGAAAAACAGAAGCCTTAATATTTGATGTGTTACTTTGATTCTGACCATATCTCACATTCAAACCCCACTTTGTATTCAAGTTTCATGACTCAGGCTATTTCTGCAACAATATTTCATTTTGTTACTCAAAATATTCTGAATATTATGTATGTTCTCCTGTACCCAAAATACAAAGAGACTAAAGCACAAATGAAACTAAGGATGAAAATTCAGGCCTGCTGCATTTGCTTACTCTAGATGGGCTATATAGTGTTTAGCATTTCTTTCTTGAAATAAATTGCATCTAGATATACTGAAAATATATATTTGCAAATATACGATGATTGTAAATTTATACTTCTGACTTCAAAAAGCGCAATCAGCTGTCTCTTGTCTTCAATTTCACCCATGTTCCTGCTTCTAGTCAGAGGAGAGAAAAAGGCGTACCAAAAGAATGATTCAAAAGGTTTAGGAAGAAACTTGGAGCCTGCTGAGAAAAAACCTTAAGTTCCTGACTTTATGTAGAATTCTGATGCTCTCTAAATTGCATAAGACACTTCAGCAAGTGTCACTTTTATAAATGCTTGATATTAGTATATATAATTTAATGAGATGTTACAACTTTGTCCATATATTTATTAATTTATATGTTACCTAAAAGAAAATATCTCCTGTCCTCTAAAATTAGCAGTTTCTCTAAAGCTGCAGAAAATTGCTTAGTACCACAGCCAAAAACCACATCCTGTATGTTTCAGAAGATATGATAGATGACTGTTAATAAACTGCAAAGCAGTGAAAAACAGATTAACCTGCAGCTGCAACAAAGCACTAATGATAACAATTAGAGCCATAATTGGATGAAACATGTAAGATACTTGGAAGTAACAAGTGAGAAGTGGGAACAACCATGAACAATTTTTAATCTTGAATGAGATGCTTGCATGTGTCTGATGTTGGTATTGGAAAAACACAGTGAAACATTAAGTTTATAAAGAAAACCATATATTCATCATTTTATCGAGCAACTAGAACTTTAAGAAGTCTAAAATTTGGATCTAAAATTTGGACATCAAAATTTGATGTCCAAGCCCCAAGAACATCCTGAATTTACAATGTGGAAGAAAGAAATGATTAGTCCCTCTTGTGTCTCTACATCTGTAGTACTGAGTAGGTCCCTCCTCACATCATCATGACTGAAAAACAAAACTCACAAAGATCTGGAATTTCACTAGGGTACAACTTCATCGTTGTATACAGGGAAAGAGCAAATTCAGACAAAGAGACCTTCACACATATATAAAGGAATAGATATTAAATATGTCTCTTAAGGTACTTCTGCAGGAGTGTACAAAGACATGCATGCTTGTCAGCCAGCAAGACACCTGGATGAGAGTTAATGCAGCTTCATGCCTTTTGGCATAGTGATAAAGTACTTCTCAGCAAGGCCTGACGTGCTTTTCAAATTAGAGTTGGCAGAAGCTGGGCATGCAGAGCTTGTTCACTTCCATCTGTGCCTGCCAACACAGGCACTCTCTTCACAGACACTTCTTTCTACCATCTACTGAAATCAATAAGACTAAAGCATCCTAGAGTACCTGTTGGATTTCAGCACCCAGTCAGAGGCCTCAGCATCCCAGGAGAAACTTTTGAATATAAAAAAAAGGCAAGTAGCCAGAGGAACAAAGTTTTAAACGGATCATTCCTTTCTATCCAATACCAGCATTGTTCACTCAAGAGTTTTTGGCAACTAAGCTCTAGATTTGGCAAGCAGGCTTTAACTGACAGCTTTAGCTTACAGGAGCGTCATGTACCTGCCAAAAGCTTTTAGGCAAAGACCTAGATTTTCATTGCTTTAAATGCAATATGTAACTACAAGATTTTACATATACTTTATACATATTGTTTATGTGCATCTGAAAGAGAAAAAAAAAGGAATGGTGTGAGACTCTATTTTCTGGGGTCAGATTGAGACCCCAGAAGACTTTTACTTGTCTTCATTCTCACACTTAGATTGATGAGACACTCCTAAAAATCTTCCCCACACAGACTTTTCTAACCCAGGTCAGAAAACTGCAGAAAACTGGATCTAATATCTAGAAAGTTTTCATATCTGCTTTGTTTCTTCTCCAGAATAAAACACTACTAGAAATATGTTCTCTCCCTCGAAGAAAGAAGCAGCAAGAGAAGAGAAATAGAGTCTAAAGGACCATGACTACTCCAGTCTGAAATGTTCTGAGATTTCACGTAGCAAGAGTGCAAAGATAAAAACGTAAGAAGGAAGAAAATGGTAAGTCTACTTCACATTACCTGATATTGTATAGACTCACTTTAGGATAGAATAAATCTTGTGGTTAAAAATTAATGAGAACAAAATAGATGACATCTTGTTATCTGTCGACCTTTTGTTATGTTGAAGCATCTTGTTAATTGAAACATCCTGTTATCTGTCAAGCCTCAGTCAGGCTGAGACTTGAGATAACTTGAGTCAACCTTCTGTTATGTCTTGTTAACTGAGACATCCCGTTATCTGCCGACCCTCTGTTAGGCTTAAAGCCATCTCAGCTTGGAAAACAACTGATTCATCCTACCTGGCATTTTTTAAGCAAAAGGTGAAAAGTGCATCACGAGGAAGACCTACGGTCTTCCTCCCAAAGACCACTGCCCACGTCCTGAAGACCCTGGCCCACAATTCTTGGAAGGCTTTGCGCAAGCGCAAGGACTGATAAGCTAATTAGCATACGAAGCGAGAGTAGGTGGGTTTAGATAATGAATAGGTATAGGCATTAATAGAATATTCATCGTTTTGCTGTATAAATATGAGATGGTTTGTTACTTCAGACATGCACGATAGGTGGAGAGATCCCCCATGCATCCAGTGCTGCAATAAAGAATATACCACTTAAGGAAATTTCGGCTTCAATCTTTAAATCATACCTCATCATGATGTGAACAGAAAGTCTGCCTGTACCTTGTCTCACTTGGGGTGAAGAGCATGACAGTTGCTATATGCAGCATATAAGACAGCAAGCTGTGGATGAGCTCCTTCTTATCCTGATCAAAAGGTTGAAGACTGGCTAGCAATGACCAGGATACAATTCTGAGTATTAATGTTCTACTGGCTGTGAGAGGCCCAAAGTATGCAGAGGTTAAAGACTGGAGTCACCCCTTTACTGTGCAGCAAACACAGTGCCAAAATACAAGCTAACTGCAAAGCCTAAACCAGCATTGGCACAGCCATACTATTCCCAGGACCTGAGTGGCTGCCTTTATGCAGCCCTGCCTTATACTCTGGAGAGGTGCCTAGAAGGACATGATGAAAGTACCTGAGATAATTAGCTTGAATTACAATTTAGATTCACTGGTAAAAGTATTCTTACAGCTCTTCTCCAGTCACTGAATCTCTTGCATTTTCCCCCTTGAATATTACCTGTAGGATTTATGTTTTGGGACTGCTGTTTCTTGAATATGTTAGGGTAATTGGGAGAGGAAGAGAGGAATTTGTTTTTTGTTGTTGTTTTTTGTTTGTTTGTTTCTCAAAGTGGATTGTCTCAGGTTTGTCATAGGAAAAAAAGTGTCTATCTCACTGAAGGCAACGGCATAATGTTATCATACTCTTATAGTATCAGTTTTATGATATTATTTTTAATATTTCAAGAAATCTTCTTTCTGCCACAGACTGTGACAAAATGAAAATGTATTCACCTTTCAGTTGTTAGTCTCTAAAATGAAAGAGATTTCTAAAGCTCAGAATTCATAGATTTCAAAGTTCATAATAATAAAGACTAATTCCTGTTACTGCAGAAATAGAATGAACTTTTCACTTTGCAAAAAAGGCACCAGCTCTATGAGGAACTGTCCAAAAGCTGCAAGTTCCTTAAAAACAGTAGGAAACACAGTAGCTTAGTGCCTAAAATACTAACACAGAAGCAGAAGTAAAATCAGCTGATGCTTATCTATCCCACAAACAGCTCTTGTCACGTGGTTATTTCTACTTTTTTAAGTGAAGAGCAATGCAAATTAGATGTTTGAAGCCATGATTATCACTTAATCTATTACAAGATAATACACAGACACACACATACCCCGCCACTCTAGCTCTTTTATATTTGCTTAGTTGCTTTAATAAGAGCCAGGTTTGTTTATTTGTTTTGTTTTGTTTGCTTGTTTCTGTTTGTTTGTTTGTTTGTTTGTTTTTAATTATTTTTATTTTTATTATTTTACTGGGAAGGGAATTATCTCAAATAATTTTATTTTGTGGTAAAGGTGAATTTCTGGAATATGCAAATGTCAGACACAGACACTTTTCTTATCAGTGCCTTTGCAATGATAGATTTCTTCACTATTCATATCTGTATCTACCGTGCATCCTAAGCAAAGATTTGCACCAGCCTCTACATCTGGCTGATCCTTACCAAAACAAGGTCACTGACCCATGGCAAACGGAAGGTCCCAACACAGTGTACTAAAAGTTTTGTACTGGAACAAGCAATAGACTAAGCTTATACAAGTGGCCTTGACCTTCAGTGTAAAAGTTCATTTCTTACGTTGTTAACTACTTAAATATTACAGACTTCTTACAGGCCTGGTTTTTCCCTTGATGAGGGAAGGATCACAATCAAACACCTGAGACTGAAATACATGCCGAAGTTTTAAAGGGTATGTCAACAAGTAGAAAACCCAACTCTCACTTTGTTATCTTGGTAGATTCTTCTGGATAACCCAGTCACTCTTGCTTATATTTAGTACAATATCATGTAAATATAATTTGCCTATTGTTTTACTGAACTACTTTGTAGTATGGCTGGGCAAACTTTTCAAGAGAGAGCTGTGCCCACCTGAACACAACAAATAAAAATAATATGCTTCAAACTGAAGTTGAACACTTACCAATTTAACTCCTTCCAGATAAAACCACAGAGACCATGAGGAGGAAAGAGCTTTAACATGCAGTGCAACACAAAGAATCACAGGAATCTTCTCAAGCTACTTAAAATTCTTTCAAAAGAGAAATTCATTTGAAGAGAATACCTCCTGAAATATTTCTAAAGCTTTTCATTTATTTGTTATTATACTCCATACAGTCTTACCTAAGTACAGGAGACCTTTGATAGAAGACTACAAGTATAAACAAGACTATCTTAGATAAAACCAGATAGAGTTTCAGAATACTGTCTTTTTGTCATGGTGAAATGAGAACAAGCTGTCTGCAAAAGAGAAAGATTTCACTTTGGTCTTGTTCAGATAACAGCTGCAAATTGTACGATGCAGCCACACAAAGGGGAAAATATGTAAATAATTGCTAGGCAAGTGTTTATGTCCATGTTAAAGAGAGACTGAACTAGTGCTGCTTCTTTGATTTACTGAAAAATAAAAAATATGTTTCACATACAAATATGAATATAGGTTGTTAACATGAAGGAGCTGAAGGCTTCTGGTAAGAGCCCTTTTTAAATGTCCCGAAGCACTGCAGCACTTAACACCAGAACAGCTAGTAGGACATTAAGGTAGCATTTTAATCCAAGATGATTTTAAATTGCCTGGCTGAAGCCACTGATGAAGTTCCACAGTTCTTCAGACCAACAACAGTAGTGAAGAAAGTAGTCTAAATTTGGTAAATGTGACAAAAAAATTCTGCTGTGGGGTGAGAGAAGGAATGATATGACACAATGCCAGTATGCACATAGTGATTCTGATTTTAACAACAGACATATATATAGATGTCTGAGTTTATACATTATAACTAAACAACAGTTTCCAAGCAGACTTTTCATTTGGACATAATAAAATCTGAGCAGATAAATTACTACTTCCTGCTAACAGAGAATTATGTATTATTCTTTGGAATGCAGAACATAAATTGCACAGTGTCACATAATATATGAATTTCAGTGAAGCTGCCATAGTCCACTGGACTAGTGCTTTACATCTCAAATACCTTTTTTTACCAGTATAAGTGCATTGATTATCTGTTTTCCTGAAAGAAGAAAGAGATCTTTCAAGAGAAACAAAACTAGGTTCATAAAACTTCATAGTATTGCATGATAATGGAAGCTGTATTCTCATTTCAGCTATAATGGTATAAGGCAGAATTATTTCTGTGATTTCAGTACAGTTGTACTGGACTTAATGTGGTATTACTGAGCAAGGAAGTTTTAGACACAGCCTAAAAAGTTGTTAGATGGAAAAGAACTGAAAGATACTTGGTTGATCACAGCTTAAAATTAAATAATACTTAAAATGAGAGCTATTACACTTATTCTAATTATGGCAATTACTGGAATTTTGAAAGAATCTAACACTTTTCCTTTTTCCTTTAGCAATCTAACAACTGGTGTCTCAGCTACTGCCAACATAGTTACAAGACATCATGAACCTACATGCAATCATTATAGAGTTTATATTTGGCACAAAAAGCATACAGACCTCGTGTTTCTGGTTCCTTTTTTGTCACTGTATTTTATTAATAAATAATATACACAAGCCATCCTTGCATCACGAATCATAAACTAAGACTGGATTAGTGGTTGTAGCTCACTTCATCAGCAAAATGCCCATTGTAAATCCCATTTTAGCCATCTAACTGTGGCCAGTCACTAGCAAATAAGCAGATACACAGAGAGGTAGATGTAGTAACAATGAAAATCACTTCAGCTAAGTTATAAATTACAGCTAATGTATGCATATAGACTATATATAAACTAAATTATAGTTTATGATTCTTGGCCAGAATGAAGAGGGAAAAAAACAACAACAACAACAACAACAACAAAAAGTAGATTGATCAAGATTGCAATACAAATATTAATAAAGGCAAAAATGGGTTAATGCCTATGTTAGGTTAATGTTTCACTTATCTCTTCTCCTGCCATGGTGTTTGTTTTAACTGTAAAATGGAGCTACAAACCTTAAAGTACCTGGGAAACAAAAATTAATCTGGGCTCATCATTTTCTATTTAACAAGAGATGAACTTGATACATCTGGCATGATCCAATACAGAGCATTTCTGTGTGAAAATCAAGCCAAATCATTGCCTTTTAGAATCCATGCTTTAACAAGCTATTTCCTCTTCAGAACAGAAGAACTTGTTCAAGCAGTATCAAAGAAATGAACATCCTTGAGCTGCTCTTTTTGGATGCTATGTCAAAAACAGAACCTCTCTCTTTTTTGTATTTTCCTAATAGATTCATTGAAAACTTGCAAAATATTCACAGGTACATTTGCAAGCAGAGCAGGCTGTCAGGATGTTCTGGACTTACTATGAATGCCCAGGCTGTTTGCTAATACAGCAGGGCAGTTGACTCTACCTGCAGATACACACTACAGGGAATCTAGATCTTGACCCTGAGTCAGCCTGTACAAATTGCCAATTCTGCTGCCATAAAGTCAACAGAAAAATAAAAGGCAATAGCATCTGTTAGGCAACAGATGATTTACAAAACACAGAATCTCTCACAGGGACAACAGTAGTTTTAACAAAAGCATTAAGAATGTCATTGACACACTTCTCTGTCAGAATAAGCATTAAACAGCACCTTAGTCATATTACATTTGAGTACTGCAACTCCTCATAGACTTCAGATTTGTTGTCCATTAAAGAAGAAAATTAGTCATAGATTCATCCTGAGACAATACACTTTAATTCTTACAGAGCAGAGCACATGGCTTGGAAGGTAGCTATCATTGGCCAGATAATGATTTAAATTCATACTTCCTATCATTTCTGGTTCTGAGGTTTCGAGATTCTGAGGTTTTGAGAACAGATTGAAAATATATTTTTTTGGCCTATAATTTATGGCAGTTTTTGGCATTCCTCCTCTTGATTGTGTGAATAGGAAAAAATATGAATGGGTAGCTGCTTCTTTGTAAGAGATTGTAAGAGAAAAAGAGATATATGTCTGACTTCCGTTCATATTACTGTCTCTCTATCATTTTCAGTGCAGTACCAACAGAATAGATCCAGCCACAGTTTTTCCAAGGAACCTACAAGCTACTTTTTCAGGATTGAGCTACAGGAATTATAAATTATTCTGATGGTCCTCTAATAATCTGATCACTTGGGGGAGTATCTTTAAAACCCTTCTTAGTAAGGGAACTGGCTGTGGTAGGGACTTGTTGCACATTAGTGACAAGACAAGAATGTCTTGCATACACAGAACGTGCAAGGATGGTGTGTTGCACAAGAGCATGCAAGTGATTTCTACGTGTTTTTATCACCCTGGGAATAGTAAGATGTCTTGCCTGAAATGTATCATGGTGTGTAACTCCAGTGAAGTAGAAGGGGACTTATGTGTTCAAATGTCAGTGGCTATACTGCTGTTGTTCTCTCCAGGCCATTCTTACACATTTCGATGGCACAAAACCCGAAAGAATAAACTCTGACATATGGAACAGCCTACTGTGCAGTCTTTCAGAGAAGTCTCTGACCAATATAACAAATAGTTGAGACTTTAAATGCTTCACGTTGCCTTAGTAGTTAAAAGATAATTCCTCAATACTAATACATATTTTTTGGAAAAAAAATATTAATGAAATGAATATTTTATTATTCCAATAAACATAAGCTAATCACAAGATATGGAACAGCCAAAAAGTGTTCTAGTTAAGTTGAAAAATTTTTCACTATTTTCAGACATCTTAATATTGAATTAGATGATGCAAACTGGTACCTCAGACTTAAAAATATTAAAAATATATATATATTAAAAAAAAAAAAAAAAGCAAAACAGAATGCATTATCCTTCTTTAGTCCAAAAGACTTTTATGTTGAAGTCTGCCAAATATGCTCCTATGGTAATGTAACACTTAGTTTTTGTTTACATATTTCCCATAAAAAATAAAGAATCCTGTACATTAATGTAGTCCCAAATTGCGGTCTTTTTTATTTGTTATTTTAACATTTTCTTGTGGATGTTGTCTTCTATTCCCCCTAGAGAGGGATGACCCCCACAATGATGTCCACACCTATCTTTCCTTTCTATGGATGTCCTGCTGAAACCACGTTTGAGATTTGACTACACTCTTCTATGACATATGTTTTTGAACAGTGTAACTCTTTTAATGAAAACCACATCAAACAGTAATTGTAGTTGAAAAAGTAAGCCAACATCTATCCACTCTCTAAAAGAAGAAATAAGTTTTTGTATTTTTGCAAATTGTTTTTTCATATTGGATCTCACACACACACACACAAAGAAAAAAAAAAAAAAAAAAAAAAAAAAAAAAGAGAGAGAGAGAGAGAGATTATCTAGACTGATTTTCCTAATAAGAAAAATTTGAAAGTAAAGTTATTCAGGGAAATGCCCATTAACAGCTGCGTTGTTTGCCTAAGAACCTCAGAATTTAGCCTATTAATGGTAGAGGTCATGCTAGGATGCTAGGAAAGAATTATATGAAGAGATATCATGAAATTTTAACCACTTACAACTTAAGGCAGACCTAATGTAAAATATAAGTAATTCCACTAAAATTATGACATTATACCTGCATATGAAACTTGGTTAAAATGGAACAACAGTCAGATCCTTATCTTGGTGATAGATCTCTCTCCACTGGAGATTATTGACATTTCTCTAACATTCATGTTTTTTTCTACAGTAATGTTATCTCTGGTAAAACTGTGAGAGTCATTGTTATAGCAACAGGTCTTAATGCTATAAATCACTACTATAACTGATACTAGAGATACTGGTGTCTGAGAAGGCAAGACAACATTTTCAGGAAAAGTTCCAATACATGAAATGACTTAAAGTAATATTCAATTAAAGAAAAAAAAAAAAAAAAAAAAAAAAAAAAAAGGAAGGGAAGGGAAGGGAAGGGAAGGGAAGGGAAGGGAAGGGAAGGGAAGGGAAGGGAAGGGAAGGGAAGGGAAGGGAAGGGAAGGGAAGGGAAGGGAAGGGAAGGGAAGGGAAGGGAAGGGAAGGGAAGGGAAGGGAAGGGAAGGGAAGGGAAGGGAAGGGAAGGGAAGGGAAGGGAAGGGAAGGGAAGGGAAGGGAAGGGAAAAGTGACTATGTGACTCTTTTTCTCCACCATGTGAGCTTTGGTCAAAGGCATCTATCTGAGTTTTTGGAACAGCAAGTTGTCCTTGTGAAAATTGCTTCTCAAGGAAATTGAATGCATTTTCCAGACTTTTTTTTTGGCAAACAAACCACACATAGGGAATGTCTGGAGACTAGGCTGAGTTCCTTAACAAAAAGAAACCAGAAATCTTCAAGAAAGCAATGTCTGGCACTTTTCTACAAAAAGGACAGTGGCATTTTCAAATATACCCCAGAGCTGGGGAACGTGATTTACACAAGTTAGCACTTATTTGAAGAAAGGAAGAAAGGAAAACTGACTGAGTTTGCTGGCTCTGATAAACTCAGACCAAAACAGGAAAAAAAATAAAAAATAAGAATAAAAAGGATGAAGAATACAGATTACTGTAATTGAACAGTCTATGTTAAATTCTACACATAAACAGAGATGATGAAGCAAGAGAAAGTTATGTACAGTAATACAGATCTTGATGATAAATAGCAGCTTATTTGAGTTTTATTTCTACTGCCTACAGAGGAATTTTTATAATAATTTAAACTTCACTGTTGACTCAATACTTTTAGCTGAGACCTCTTATGACATATTCCCATCATTGGTATCATTCTTTGATAAGTGACATTACAAAGAATAAGAGAATGTGTGAGATTCATTGTGCAGCCTGTGGTCTAAACCCAAACATTGTTTGAAATACTTCTAGCTGAGAAATTGAGGTTTCTAGGGCCATGTGCAGTCTGTCCATTAAAAAAATACATGGATGAAGGCTGATCTGATGATTGATGCCTTTATGACAATTTGTGTGTTACCCCTAATGTGCTACTGAGCACATTACTACTCTTATCTAAGAGAATTTTCATTTGACAGAAAGCTTTCAAATCTGGTGTTGATTACAACACCTTATCTTTCCTAATATTGGAAAAGACTTCTAAATAAAAGATCTTAATTAAAGAGGTTTTTTATTGCACAGATTTAACAATGAAGCAGATACAAACCTGGAACTCTGACAGTGTAGGAGTTAATGAAAATCAGTCACAGGAAAGGATGAAAGAGAACATAAAAGAGCCCATTCTTTTATCTATTTTCTTATAGCAAGCATAAGGGAATGAGCGTCTTACTCTACTAAGTGAGAGAAGGTTGGATGGCAAGCAGCTTCCTGGAATTTCACTAGAGACAAGGAATCAAAAAATGAGCTGCTAAGCAACTTTACAGAGTAGTAGTGAGTATAAAAAGATCCATGAAGCCAAAGATAAACTTCAATGAAATATTTCATTTCTAACTTTCTCGCTAAAAGTTTTGTGCTACCAGTAATATGGATGAAGAAAATATGCCTTTGTTATAAATAAATAAATAAATAAATAAATAAATAAATAAAACACTTAATTCGTTAATGCTTTTCACATGAAAGCAGAATTATTCTCAAGGAGCATTTGTACCCATACAATTGGAACTTCTCTTGCTTCTTCAGTCAACCTACAGTTGTAACATATAAAGTACCAATCTGTAATTATATTCCTAACATTTTTAATCATTTTAGTAGGCCAGTAAGGGTCACAAATATGCATTTTCCAAACATAATTTTAACAGTAGATTACAAGTAGAATTCCTGGCCTTTTTATGAATTCCTTTTCATTGTGTTTCAGTGCTGTGCTAAATCTCCTGGTACCTGCTTTTATGTTAGCTGAATGATTCATTTAATCATTGCAGCTAAATTTTCTTTCAAGACATCCTTCTCTGACATTGCTCCAAGATAAAATGTGTCGGAGGCTGACACATGCTATAGCAAATCTCTCAAAAATTATTCAAACATCAGCTGCCCAGAACTTCGCAAGCACTTAAAACTTACTCACCAGTTCCACCACATATGCCTATGGCAATTCACTCCTTCTGTCCCTTTTCTTATAAACAATACATCCCACTTTCCATTGTATTACACAAATATTTCTCAGTGGCCAGAGATATATTGCAACTTTCTGTTCAGAACAGTGACTGGAACATTAGCATACCAGAGTTCATTCTATCACCTGCTCCACAAAACAAGACGAAGATATTCCTTTACAAGGAGCATATTGTTGAGAACATTTACATACCTATTTACCTTTGCGTACTGTAAGCCATCCCATTGACTTGTCTAGTGTTCACATGTGTCAAATCAAGCATATGTTTAAATTCTTACAAGGTCAGAGCTTAAAGATGAGTTTAGGCAGACTCAGAATGATCTCCAGCTGTAACGGTGGTAGAACAGATTTGTATCTATTCCTCAGTTGTCCCAGTTCTTGATTCAGTGTCATAAAACATGCATGTTTGTAAACTGTAAGTCTAAGCCAAAAGAAAAAAAAAATTGTGAGAATTCTGCTAGCTTCATTGGATGCAATATTTAGGCTTTCCATAGGAGTTACTCTGCACAGAAAAATATAATTTATATTACTTTGTGGAACAACCATTCATATATTTATGTATTTTAATATATAAATCTCAATAATAAGATATAGCTATGTGCAGAAAGGTAACATAGAGAAACAATTGCTTGAAAACAATTTAAAAATGTCTCTAACAATATTTCTAAGCTTTTAAGAAATCTGCATCCCTGTGTCATTTCAAAACTATTATGAATAAATTACTATTCTCTTTCACTTAGGTCATTTTAATTCCAAACACTTTTAACATCTCTCCCATTGTGGGAATTCAGCATCGTGGGGAAAAAAAATAGAGTCTGGAGCTTTTTGCTTTAAGCTTTGATTTTCAGTGTTTTGCTACACACATACACAAACACACTGCTATTTGTCTTGTGTATTTGTGTATTACAACATATGAAAATTCTCACTTAACTGCCACATAAATCCAACATTTGACACTTAAGTGCCATTATAAATCACATTGTCATTTCAAAGTTATTCATACACATTGTGATCCAAAATGCAGAATAAATTGATTCTGCAGGAGATATGCTATTTCCACAGTTCTGAGAGACCATGACTACAGGAAGAAGGAAAAGAGAGTAGAATATAAATTTAAATATGCGTCCGTAAATGAGGGCTAGCAGACAGAAAAGAGCATGAACAAAATTCTTCAGCTGAAAGTATGGCGCTACAAGCTCCTTGTAACAGTTATGCTTGTGTCCTTTTTGAGGGGCCCCAATGGAAGAATACACACATTTTACTCTTTTGTTTTGTAGATAATTGTGTGTGCTAGCTAACAAATAAGAAATAGACGTAGACGATCCTTAAAAAGTAGATTCAACAGAGGAAAATAGATTATAATTAGGAAGAGAACTAAACCATTCAACTTTCTCCAGCCTATTTTTGCAGATGTCTCATAATTAAAAAAAAAAAAAAAAAAAAAAAAAAAAAAAAAAAGAACATGAGCTTCAAAAGCTTTGATGGGAATTCCTTGTCTATCAGGGCTTTGGTCTCAGATTAGACAAATCTCTGGGCCAGCTGTCCAGCTGCTACAAATCCATGGAATTACCCTGATTTAAACCAGGTTATGAGATGGCCAACCCTTAAATGTACAGCTCAGTTCCTTTTACCCAGATCATTTTTTCTTTTCTTTTTTTCTTCTTTTTAGAAAACCTTTTTGAAAAACAAGCTATGTATAAATATTAGGGTGAAATGTGATTTATAAGTTCAAAGTACTGTTATAACCCACCTTCACCACCACCACCCCCCAAACAGACAGATGCAAAATCTCAACTCTGCTGAGCAGTTCATAAGTTTATGTTCAGGATAATGGTGTTAGGTTACTTATATATATGGAGATATTTATGTTTCCACAAATCAGAGATAGATAATATTATTTGGTCATCTAGCACTGTCATCCAAAATGATTTCTTCTGTATATTTTCTAGTTCTCCATCAGTCTATCTTTCAATATCTGAAGCAACAGGTTTCTATATCTTTGTAATTTGTGTCTCTTGCTTTAGTGTCCCACCTTAGTTTTGTGAATGGCATGTTATGTTTCTACTTAAATCATCAGAATGGCTTAAGAAGTTCATTTTGAAGCTGAAGCTTGACACTTTAACAGTACCTAGGAAATTACAGTGGAACGATCCAAGACAACCTACTAAGCTGTTCCATTCTAGTTAAGGCATTAGCCCTCATACTGGCAAAACTATTAATTTTGAATATCTGCAAAGACACTAACAAAGAGGAAGAGCTTGCCCCAGTCTGGCACTTCCTGTATGGAACTGTATGCACAGATACCAGAAACCAATGTGTAACCAAAACCTTTAGGTTTAGACTAAAGACCAAAACAAAACAAAACAAATATATATATATATATATAAAAAGAATACCTACCTTGCTTCAGGTCTAAAACCAAATCAGGATTTTCCAGTGAGAAGATAGCAAACACAATAATAGAAAGTATTTTGAGCAAGTATAGAAGGTATTTTGAGCAAGTTTGCTGATGACACCAAACTTGGAGGAGTTGTGGACTCGAATGAGGGTGGAAAGGCTTTGCAGAGGGATCTGGATAGGTTGGAGAGCTGGGCGATCACCAACCGCATGAAGTTCAATAAGAGCAAGTGCCGGGTCCTGCACCTGGGACGGGGAAACCCTGGCTGCACGTACAGACTGGGCGATGAGACGCTGGAGAGCAGCCTAGAAGAGAGGGATCTGGGGGTCGTGGTAGACAGCAAGTTGAATATGAGCCAGCAGTGTGCCCTGGCAGCCAGGAGGGCCAACTGTGTCCTGGGGTGCATCAAGTACGGCATCGCTAGTAGGTCAAGGGAGGTGATTGTCCCGCTCTACTCTGCGCTGGTGCGGCCTCACCTCGAGTACTGTGTGCAGTTCTGGGCACCACAGTATAAAAAGCACATGAAACTGTTGGAAAGTGTCCAGAGGAGGGCTACGAAGATGGTGAAAGGCCTGGAGGAGAAGACGTACGAAGAACGGCTGAGGTCACTGGGCCTGTTCAGCCTGGAGAAGAGGAGGCTGAGGGGAGACCTCATCACAGTCTACAACTTCCTCGTAAGGGGGTGTCGAGAGGCAGGAGACCTTTTCTCCATTAACACTAGTGACAGGACCCGGGGGAACGGGGTTAAGCCGAGGCAGGGGAAATTTAGGCTTGACATCAGGAGGGGTTTCTTCACAGAGAGGGTGGTTGCACACTGGAACAGGCTCCCCAGGGAAGTGGTCACTGCACCGAGCCTGTCTGAATTTAAGAAGAGATTGGACTGTGCACTTAGTCACATGGTCTGAACTTTTGGGTAGACCTGTGCGGTGTCGAGAGTTGGACTTGATGATCCTTAAGGGTCCCTTCCAACTCAGGATATTCTATGATTCTATGATTCTATGAATAAGGATGAGGGCTGTGGTACTGGTTATAAAGTCTGTATAATGACATTATAAGGTCCTGCTGCCACAACTGTGTCAGAAAGTGGTCTTAGAATTAAAAGAGAAGCTGCCAAAACTAACTAGGAAAAGTGCTTAGTCACTTCTCAGGATCAGAAGGATTTGACATATCTGAGATTCAACAACTGAGACCACAGCACAACATGGAGACAGGTTCAACATCGGGAAAGTCTGGTCCATGGTAAATACACATACACTACAAGATTTGGTAACTCTTCAAGCTCTAACTCTGTGTGCTTCCCAAATTCACATCATTAAAAAAGCCAAACTGCCCCTCTTTGTTGCAGTAACATAGCTGGTTGGGTTGAAACAAGAATCTGATTTTTTTCAACATTCCCAACCTACACTGGACCCCAGGGCACATTACATGTTGCCCAAATATTGAAAGCAGCCACAGAATTCAGTTCACTTTTTGAAAAGCTTGCCAATTCAACATTTTAGAGCTATTTTAAGGCTCTAGTTTCCCTAAAACAGCTTATTTTAAGAACTGAAACCATGGGTAGTAATTTCATAGCAACTGAAAGAGAAACTTAAGCTTCCCCCACATACACAAACATGATGAGAAATACCAGCCTTAGAGTGCACTAAGGCAAACTTTGGTGGTTGGTCAAACCAGTAGCAAGAGTCAGGCTTCAGATCAGACAGGATTCCACAAATCTAGAATTTCTAGGGGATTATCTCTTATTAGAACTTTTTCTACGTGTCTCTGTATAGTTGATAAACTGAAAATAAAAGCTCAGAAACAAGGAAATATATATCTCCTTGAGACATAGACTTGGAGCACTGCCAATGGCAGCATTAAGTTTAATGTCCCACATGGAAAACAGACAAGTCTCTAGCACAATTATAGCAAAGAAGATGTTGACCAGACATTAATGCTCCCTTAACGTCTCACAGACTCACATGCAGTGGTACTATATGGATTCTGCCTAATGTCCTAATTCCCCTGTAATCAAAGCCAAAGGTTCACACTGCTATTAGTAGTAGTAATAATAATAATAATAATAATAATAATAATAATAATTAATAATAATAAAAAGAGCAAGAAAAAAACATTAAGCAACAGTTGAGCCCCATAAACTTGAAAAGATATGCCCAAAATTTCTTTGAGCAAAATCTGTGGGAATTTAAACTGAAGAGCATTTTTAATTGGGGACGAAAAGCCATTTTTTCATATCATATTCAGAAATGCAATTTCATGTAGCAAAGATCACAGAGATCTTTTTCAGAGCAGTAGAGAAACAAAGCAATTTCACCACTTTTTCAATACTGAATTCAAATTTACAGGTCCCTTACATCATTTAATTAAGACTCAATGATAGACATTTAAAAACCTCTGGTTTGATGATAAACCACTAGGAAAAACTGAATTCAAATTTACAGGTCCCTTACATCATTTAATTAAGACTCAATGATAGACATTTAAAAACCTCTGGTTTGATGATAAACCACTAGGAAAAACTGAAAATAGGAACAGTCTATTCAGAATGCTTCTCAGAACAGTAACCACCTATGAAGTTTTCTAAAGCTGATTTCCCCTGGGGGGGGGGGGGGGGAGTCTTTCAGTGACTTTACATCATCTGCAGTATGCTATAAGTTATGTTACTGAACATGAGAAGACTCAAAAACTGTTTAAAACAGTTATGGATATTTTTAGGTAGACCTATCTGTAAAGATGTGTTGACTTTAGTAACCCCTTCTAACAGGATCTGCAGGTAACAAACTGAAACAGAAGAGTTCACTGAGCTCTCCTGAGGCCAACATCAGCATTTAGTGCATTGCAGCCAACTGACCTGAACAGCAAGGAGCACAGAATTGTCATTTGTAGAACAGAGGACTGAATATATTTTGAAATTTTCCTATTCCATATTAAAACAGAAAAGAAAAAAAGAAAAAAGAAAAAAAAAAAAAAAAGTAAGGACAAAGGATATTTGAATTTCTACTACCATATAAAAAGACACTTTTTTTTTTTTAATCCTTAGCCTGTTTGTAGAACTAAATTGAGCTGAAGATTTATAAAGTTTTTCTCATGATCTTACATTTTTTCACTCATTTTTGTCTTTTTTGTGTTTCTAGTGTTGGAAAGGAAAAGCAAATGTCGAGATTCTCATGAAATATCCAACTGTGAATTTACAGTTTTGCAGACTAAAAGGATCAAATTAAGATCAGATGTGTAAAGCAGCAACTGCAGGGAAGTGACTGGTGATGCAGCCTCATACACCTGGTTTGAATTTTGTTGCACTCTGCTGATTCAGACACACTACCAAAAGCATTTCTCCCGGCAGCTCTTGAAAAAGACTAAAATTACCTAAGAGGGACTTAATTTAAAAAAAAAAAAGTACGCTGTATTATGCAGGAATGCAGGAAGCAGGACCTTAGAAAGTATACTAAAATTAATTTTAGGACAAAAACAGAGGAAGAGAGCTGTGCCACCATTAAATTGTGATTTTAAATCATTCATATGTTCAAACAAGCATGTATATATATTACTAGCAGTATATGTTTCAGTAGCACACATAAATTCTATTTATGGCAGCCTCGGATAGACATTCTAGAAGCAGAATTAAAAAAAAAAAAAAAAAATCATTAAAAAAAACTCCTATGTTTCCTTGAAAGGAAAACAAAGAAAAATAAAAAGGAAATTACCTATGTGATCTGTGATTTAGTTCAATAACCTACAAATCTATTCCATGCCTGTTTTCCAGCTTTCAAGACTTTGCAAATGATTGTATGAATTTTCCATATTGCATCTTATTAGACCTGCTGTTAATAGCAATTTCCTGCAGTTATGTTTTATGTTCTCTTTCTTAATGTTGCTCCTATGAAAATAGATTTGAACAAAGATCAGTAAAAATCCTTAAAAGTGCTGATGAATACCTGTTGATCAGCTGAAAGCATGTTTATTTGTTATGTCCTTATTGATCCTGACTCTCTACCGTTGAATCTAATCAGTTTTAACCACTATAAATTAAATGTAGATATTTAGCTTGGAAGAAAATAATTTTCCTTGGATGCCAAAACAGAAACAATGTTGCATTTTGCCAGTATATACTGTTCAATGCTGGAATATAAGGTGACGTGACACAGTGGCATTTGCTTCAAATTAGAAAACAACAAATCCCATTCTATTCTCTATTTAACAAAACAAGCTGCCCACATCATAGTAGAGATCATTCCAGTATAAGTGCTTTCTATGCTTTCAACCAAATTCACGCTGATAAACTTAAAGAGACAACTAGAAATCCTACAGATATACTTACAGATGGAGGATACAGTTGTACGAGTATTGCAAACCACTGGTGAAATTTGCTGGACAAATTTATTTAGTTGGTAGGGTTGTAATTATTGTCTACCAAGGCCTGTGGTACTGTGAATAGGAATTACTCTTTAAAAAGATTCTTAATACAAGCTTCAAAGTTATCACGGAGTCAGGTAAAAGATAAACATGGCTCAGTTTAAGAGAACAGTTAGGAAGTAACATATCATTCATTACTGGAAGCAGGTGTGGTATCTCATGAAAGCTCAGTTTTTTGTCTGGATGGTAGGAGTCTGCATGCTGACATGTCTAGTTCATAGCGATGAAAGTGCTTCTTCATTGCAGTTCACCAACTTTCAGGCTGTTATGGAACCCTGCCAAAGTTTAGTGCATGCTGACAGATTCAATCTATCTCAGAACTAACCTCATTTTAGCCTTATTGCTGTCTGCACCACTAGATTGATGAAACGAAAAAGAGGAAGTCTTCTTCAAGAACTTGCAAACTGTGGAAGATGTAATTTATCAACTCTACTGTTGATTTTTACCCCCTATTCTTGCGGGTGTAAAAACTTTTCAAGTGCACTGCGCAGTTCTTTTAAAGCATTACTGCTATGGTAAAAAGTTTCTGACGTTGATCTAAACAGTCAAAAATAATTAAAAAAAAAAAAAAAAAAAAAAAAAGGATAATTATTTTCTCAGCTTTTATAGGAAGAAAAATACTGCAAATTTACTAGGGAAAAATCAGGAGAGAAATATAACTTCAGAGTCTTTCACCACTCTGACCAAAAGGTAAGAAACTGCTGATGGTACATCCCTGTAGCAAACCACGTCCTTTATCCACCTACATGCAACATGATGCTCAGAAGACATAAAAGCTTCTTCTACAACTACTCTTCAGATATTCATGCCCATCTGTCTTGCACTACAGTCTATTCTCCCTTTTGGTTGTACCATCTATAGGTAAAAAAGGGCACGCATCACATATACCTGATTTGTGTAGCAAAACTCAAATCTTCCTTTGAGATTTTCAGAGCTCTGAGGATAAAAAGAGGGAAGTGCATGTGAAAATAAATAAATAAATAAATAAATAAATAAAAATTAAAAAATCCAACCAACCAATCCACTCGTCTTTCACAACATACATAGATAAGTCTTAAATTCTGGCAGAGAAGCAATTTCTGTTTATAAAAGAAAGAATTCCATCCACTGAGTAGTAAATGAAACACCAAGTTTGACTCTTACTTATTGGCAGATATCTATTCAGCCCAGTCTTGCTGGAGTTCATCTCAGAATCAGATATCCTTAGCTAGCAGAAGCACAGCAAATAGGCTTGTAAGTACTACAAGAAATATAAAATAAAATAAAATAAAATAAAATGTGCCTTTTGGTCAAAGTTATGCGTTTTAGAACTCCATATGACCAGAAACATTTGGCAGAAATGTACACACCATAAACTAAAACATTATACATTCTCGACACTCTGAAGTGGGATAAATCACTTAGAGTCAAGGTCTGTGGATTTATCTGTTAAAAAGAGCCCCGTCGCTTTGCCAAAGCACAGCTCATAAAATATTTGTAGAGCCTTGCAGACAGAGACAGACATCAGGATCTTCAGCTCAGCAGATATTTAAATGGACATGGTTAGAAGAAGGAGAAAAAGACTGTCAGCCACAGAAACTCAAATACATAAAATAAAATAAAATAAAATAAAATAAAATAAAATAAAATAAAATAAAATAAAATAAAATAAAATAAAATAAAATAAAATAAAATAAAATAAAAATAAAAATGCAGTCCAAAAACTAATAGAATAAAAGAATAGAATAGTTTTGACTTTAGTGAGAGTTAGGCCCTTAGCTACATATTTAGCTAAGTACTTAGGCCCAGGCTACCTACTTAAATACCTGTAAGGAGTAGGCCTGACTAATCACTGAAAGAGGAAGTGAGGCAGATCAGAGTTAGAAGGGGTTTTCCCCAAACAGTGTTGAGTACCAGAAAATTTAATATTATTATGAAACTGACCTCAGCCCAAGCTAAAATTCCCTGAAATTTTCAAAAAGAAGTGGTAGGACCTGGAGTTTCTATTAAGCGGGACACAAGCACCCAGACAGAGA
The DNA here is from genome assembly GCF_964211825.1 of Aythya ferina. Classification (NCBI taxonomy): domain Eukaryota; kingdom Metazoa; phylum Chordata; class Aves; order Anseriformes; family Anatidae; genus Aythya; species Aythya ferina. The sequence continues at coordinate 73,137,764 of NC_140297.1, read as the reverse complement.
TAAAGTCTTGGGGTACTTATGTAACTACTAATATTGTCCTCTCCTCACCCAAGGTTTCAGGCAGAAAATCACACACCAAAAGATCCTTTTTTGTGCCTCCAGCAAAATTTCCTGATTTCTCTGAATTCTCTGATTTGAAAGAAGTCTTTGCAGACTCATGTTCATAGTTCCAGGTTCTGGACACTCATTTTACCCAGTATTTCTACCAAAAAGGGGGATTACTCTTGAATGATTTATCATTTCAGAAGGAAATTTACATGTTTTCACACTTTATATCTGCTTTTTGCACTTCATATGTTTATATCTGTTGGGCAAAATCCTGGCTTCTTTCCCCCCTTCTCTCCCCTCCCTTCTTCAATGCACTACAGTTCTGTGACTACAGAAATCCAGCTCTGAACTTCCTAAGAGTAGCTTTCTAGTAAAACAGAACATTGCTTTTTCTCTACCCTTTTTGGGAGTAACCAGATATTGCTATAAGGAGACATACGCAGCATGTAAATACAGCTATTACCAGAGTCTCAGTCCCAGTGTCAGTGTCACACAGTCAAATTCTTTGGGATATGTCTCATTTGTTGCATATGTAACATACAGGATGTTTTTGCCTCACCAAAACCTTATTTACTGTTTTTATTGCAGTACTTTTTGCATTCACTTGAGGAAATGTGGATTGAGCATGAGTTGTAACTGAACAAAAGTGGCAGCATCCACGAATCTTCTGTTCCCTTTGCACCCATTCGTCTTGTTTGTTCAGTTTCCATTCTTATGCACCGTGTCGTGGTTCTGCTCGAGTGGGCAGCCAAGCTCCACCACAGCCGCTCTCTCACTCCCCCTCCTCAAAGAGGAATGGGGAGAAAATATGTGAAAAGGGCTCAAGGGCTGAGATAAGGACGAGAAAATCACACATTAATTATTGTAACGGGCAAAACAGACTCAGCATAAGAAGATAGTAAGATTTATTGCTCATTACTAACAAGCTAGAGAAGTGAGAAACAAAGAAAAGAAACCAAAAGCACCTTCCCCCCCCCATCCACCCTCTTCCACCTCCTCCCCCCGAGCGGTGCAGGGGAACGGGGGAATGGGGGTTATGGTCAGTCTACAGCACTTCTTCTCTGCCGCTCCTTCTCGGTCACTCTCGTCCCCTGTGCTGTGGGGTCCCACCCACGGGATGCAGTCCTTGATGAACTGACCCAGCGTGGGCTTCCCACAGGCAGCAGCTCTTCCAGAACTGCTCCAGATATGGGTCCGTACCATGGGGTCCATCCCTCAGGAGAAAACTACTCCAACCTGGATCCCCTACGGGCAGCAGCTCCTGCCAGGTCACCTGCTCCTGCGTGGTCTCCTCTCCACAGGCTACAGGTCCGGCCCGGAATCTGCTCTGGCAGGGGTCTTCCACAGGCGGCAGCCTCCGTCGGTGCAGGGCCACCTGCTCCACCGTGGTCTCCTCCATGGGCTGCAGCGTGGAACCCTGCTCCACCATGGCACTCCATGGGCTGCAGGGGGACATCCTGCTTCACCATGGTCCTCACCACAGGCCGCAGGGGACTTCTGCTCCGGCGCCTGGAGCACCTCTCCCCCTCCTTCTACACTGACCTTGGCACCTGCAAGGCTGTTTCTCACTCCCTTCACTCTCCCAGCTGCTGTGTGGCGCAACGTTTTTTTCCCTGTCTTAAATATGCTCTCACAGAGGCGCAAAACAACATCACTTATTGGCTCAGCTCTGGAAAACAATGGGGCCCTTCCCAAACATGGGGCAGCTTCTAGATCTTTCTCACAGAAACCACCCCTATGGCCCCCTGCTACCAAAACCTTGCCACGTAAACCCACTACACCCTGTTAGCTTCATTTTCTTGGTAGTCCTACTCCTATTCTTAGCCAGAGTCAAATACGTATTTTCATGGTGCTGTTCTATCCACTCTTCACAACTCAGTGGTACATTGCCACTTTCCTAAGGAGCATGTCATCCCTGTATTTAACACACCTTTTACAGACCTTTTATAGGTTTTACAAGGCTTCTTGAGAAAGGGGCCCTATTTATTAAACTGGTGATTTTGTAATTAGGAAAGAAACCTGTATGAAAGATAATGTATTTCACACTCTGCTTTTGCAATCCTGCTGCAGCACTGCAATTTTTATTCTGTTTGCATCTCCATTTACAAATTTTCTCATAGTGCTCCCTCATTCTGAACAGCCCCTAGACAGTCATTTATATTAGAGACAGTACAGAACAGGCAAGGACATATTTCTGTTCTCACAGACTCCTCTGAGTTGCTTTCCTTCATCTTCCACTCTTCACCTCTGCTTTGATTTACTTTATTACCGCTTACCGCTCTGCCTTTCATCTTCATCATCAGTCACACTGTTTTCAATATGCTAAACTCTCCAACATACCCTGGAAGGTGAGAACAGGCTCTGGAGGCTTCACCATTCATGTAAATTCTACATAAAGCTTTCCTTCTCTTTCTATGGTATGATACCATCATATGGAAAGTGGAGAGGAGGAAGCCGTGAGAAACAGTATCTCATCCCTTCTGCCCAAATAGAGCAATCTGGACAGCATCTCATATAGCGAAATTCCTATATCCTTTCTTGGTGTTGTTTGAACCTGTAGGAGTAAGCATTTTACCCAAGGAAGTTGGGATTCTAACAATAATTTAGCTAATTGCTTCTTTAATGTCTGGTTCATTCGCTCCACCTTCCCAGAAGAGGAGGGGTGCCAGGGACTGTGAAAATCCCACTCAATCTCTAAGGCCTGCTTTAACCCTTGCAGTAAAGCTTTACACCCATTCAGTCACGTGGTCAATTAGGACAAACAAGTAACTCAGTAAAGTTTACCTGTATACTTTGGAAAGGTCAAATCCCTGGCTCCCGTCCCCCTCTAGATGGGTTACAGAAGACCTTTTTATTTACCTTTTGACATATGGTATATCCTCTGCATATATGCTTCGCTAAAGTGTATATTCCTACACAGACATACTTTCTTAGCACAACATCACACATTGCTTACACCTCCCAATGACTCTTTTGATGTAAAATAGTTAATATTTGCCTCATTATCACTTTATTCAGCATTTCTCTCCCATCAGAGAGTATCCATTTTCCTTCAAACTTCATGGCTCCTGATTCCTTAAAAAAAATCTTTCTTTTTAAAACTTTTTAGTTCTTTCTTAATTTTCAACAATTCTCTGAATCCTCTCTGGATTCATTCTTCATTTTCCCTCAGACATTAGATGCCTTAAATACCTGACTTCTCTTTCTTATTGTAATTTATTTTTCAATACTCCCAAGCCCTGCTTTCCCAGAAAGTTGAATAGCTTGTTAGTAGCTTCCTTACTGTTTTCTCCTGTCCTGACAATAAAAGATCATCCACATATTTGTAACATTAATACCTCCTTGGGAGGTTGTAATTGCTCCAAAATCTTTTTTAGAACTTACCCAAATAGATAGGTGGCCCTGTAAACCCCTGAGGTAAAATTGTCTACCTATATTGTTGCTTCCATCCCCATTTCAGGGTCTTTCCAGTCAGAGGTGAATATATGTTTGCTCTCAGGGCCTGAGAGCACTCCATTAATAACATTGTTATTCCAGTCTAACAATTTACTATTTGAATGCCCAATTTCATCATCAAATCCCTTCCCAACAAGTTAGTCCCTGCCTTGGGTACATACAATAATTGCCCAGTGACCATTTTATCCCCTATTCTCAGCTTGGTCACTCAAAGGTAGCACTGTTACCCCAGCCCCTTCTACCCCCATCACTTTTTAGGGTTTCATTAGTTAATTTAATCCCTGATACTTTACAAGCCAGTAATGACCTAGCTGCCCCAGTGTATTGGGTTCGATGGCAAGGTTCCCGGGGGGGGGGGGAGGGGGGGGGGGCGTGCAGGGAAAGAGAAGGTTCTTCTTTACGAGAATTCAGAAGCCTCCCCGTGGCAGATAAGGGACAATTTCATCCGGCCCCAAAGGGGCTCACCGCTGCCCAGAGCCAAGCCGTGAGCAACACAGTCAGTGCCTCTGTGAGAGCACATTCACGAAGACTAACAAACAAAGAAACAAAAAAAAACCTGCTGCTCAACTGCAGCTGGGAGAGCAAGGAGCGAGAAACCTCCCCGCAGACATCAAAGTCAGAGCAGAAGGAGAGGGAGGAGGCGCTCCAGGCGCTGGAGCCAAAGCTTCCCTGCGGCCTGTGGCTCCTGGTGGAGCAGGCTGTCCCCCTCCCCGATACTTGGGAAACTGACCAAACACCACAGCAAATATAATATACCAAAACTTCTAGACTGTTACTTAGATAATGCCTACATCCCCTTTCCCTGCTCATTCAACTTCAAACAGCTCTGTTAAATACTACGTGCCACACCTTTAACACCTTCAGCAACCCTTTTAACACTTCCTTTATCTTTCTCCAGTCTGTACTTTTCTAATACCAGCACCAAAGGCTCAGTCAGGGTCCAACTTAATTCCATACCTTTTCCCTCCAAGATACTGAAACAACAGTATACCATATCAGTATATCAGTATACCATATTTCATCCCATTTTCCTTCTTTCCTCCTTCTTCCACTCCAGATATTCCTATTCGAAGTGGCCAGCCTGGCCACACTTAAAACATCTTATCAAAGCCTGTCCCTGCTAGGATTCAGGCCACAACACAGGCAGCCTTCTTTGCCTGCCATTCCTTCATCTCTCTTCCTCTCCTTTCCATCCTAGCCCTGACTCCCCCTGAAGATTTTCTTCATCTTTCTCCAACCCTCTGCCTCACTACCCACTGCACTGTCAATACCATTAGTTTTGCTCTCTGCTTTTCCTTCTCATCTCCCCTCCGGACACACAGCTCCAGGGCCTCCCGCAGGAGGGTCCCCCAGTGACTGTTCACTACATCCCCCCACCTTCTGGAGCATTTTCTGCATATCTTGCCAGGCTTTAATCACACAATGAACTTTCAAGAGCCCTTGGGATACCGGGTCCTCAGGACTCATCCCCGAGAACTTTCTCATTCTGACCCCAGGTCTCTCATATGATTTCTGTGTTGCACACTGTTATTATCCCAGCCAGGATTGGCAAGTGGGTATTTCTGCTCTGCCGGTATTACCCCTGGTCCTGGAGGATGAGCTCTTTCCCATTCTTGTATAGCAGCTCTCCTCCTGATCATTCCCATTTCTTTCCCTGAAAACAACATACTTATAGACATAATTCCCTTCCCCAAGAGTATAAGTCAGGTCGTAGGAACTGGTCTAATTGTTCAGCTAGGCTGTTGGGGTCCTCGAATAAAGACCTCCTCTCCTTCTTAAAAGTCCTAACCTCTCTGCTGGTAAGGAGGGGGGGTAGTTCACTTAAGAGGATACACAGTTAGTGTTAGTACTGTTAGTATCAGGGAAGGCAAAATTCTCAACATATCTTCTACCTTGTTCTAATTCTTGCCAGAGCCTAGAGTACGATCCTTCTTTAGGGACAGTGTTAATTACAGTCCCTGTCTCCCTTCCTGGAGTGACTGCTGCTGCCACGGGTACAATATCAGGATTATAGGGAGCATAACTTGACTCCTTCTCCGAAAAAGGAATCTTATTGTTTACACATAAATTTAAAGCCTGAATTTTTATCAGACCCGTATTTTGGCCAAAACACTGCTGTTTCCTTAATTGGTTCTTTTGTCCAGAGTGATACAAAATATTTAACCTTTTTTTTTTTTAATTTTTATTTTACAATCCCTCTAATTTTGGGATTATGTTTCCAATTTCTTATCATTCTTCAGGAAGAACTATTGGCACTCCCCCAGGGATATCTCCCTGTCCCCTGGAACTCATATTTCCCATTTTTCCTGGCCCTCGTCAGTATGTTGCTACAGAAATTTCCCTTCTGCAGTGTACCACACACTAACGTTCCAATTCTGGAAAATGGGGGTGTACTGCCAAGCACTTCCCCGTGCAAGGATAACCGTACACCAAATTTCCCTGGTGTAGTGCCAGCACTTCCCTGTGCAAGGGCTTACCATACACCAAATTTCCTGAGACTCTTCACACAGAGTCTCACCCGACCCCCAGTGCAATACTTAATCTTTCTTACCTTGGTCTGTGCACAGAGTTACCCGATCGATTCTTAAAAACCTGGAGTGCCTACCTTCTTCCTTTCCCCACTACTTCATGGATCCTGCCTCTTTAACCAGTCTCGGGCCCTCTGTCAGCTTTCCGCAGAACCACCACCGTCGATGCTGAAATCAGGACTGCTAAAATCAGCGGGGCATGCCTTCCTGCTGCTGCAGCGGTGGAGCTCCCCAGTAGGTGACTGGATCCCGGACGAGCCCCCAAAGTGTGAGAAACACTCTGTAGCCAATAACTTAGGCTCAGGCAAGGATTTCAGTGAAGTAGTAATTTATTTGCAATTGCAATGGCGGGTGCCCCACAAGCAGGAGAGAGCACATCTACTAGTTCCAAAACACAGTTTATATATTTTTTGATGACAGAATCCTCCCTGTTTCCCCACTGAGTGGGTAATCCAGGTTCACAATCTATCTGATGCTTCACAAACAAGGCCTTCAGTAGCCGGCCTGTTAAATTTCAATTTCCTTTTGCCATTTTTACTGTTTGAAGTGGTAATGTTTCTTCACTTATCTGACTTGACTTAACACCGCCATTTTCACCTAATTGTCCTAAGGAGTCTGGTTGTCTGCATTTTATAAGGTTGCCTGCTAAGCTTTCTTATTACTGGAAGCATATCTCAGTATCACATTCCTTCCTTCTAAACAAGGTAACTCTGCAAAAACAACTTTTCTATTCCCACAAAGCTGTCCCAAATCCAAAACCTGATTCTTTCTGTAATCTCCAACTCCACTTATAAATTGATAATCCAACAAGAACCAGATTAGGGGACATTCTAGAAAGTTATCCAGGGCAAGACAGAATATGATTCATACAAATCATATACGAACAACTGTTTCTGATATGACAGTTTTTCTTCAAGACTTCATAGTCCATCTTTGGCACTAGGTTCAGGCTAGAGAGGAGAGCAGAAGAAACTAAGCAAGCAGTTGCCAGATCTGAAGGGTTCCTGGTGTGCTCACCATCTGCATAGATGTTATGTGCACCCTGAGGTATGCCCAGTCTTTTGGAACCCAGATAACTGGCAGAACAACAGCATCAGGAACACCTACATGAAAAAGTTAACACTGGGGCCAGACAAAAACAGCACAGAGGGAGCAGTGCTCAGTTCTCTTTTGCACTTCTTAGGCTGTACATATGGCTGCAAGCAGTGCTAATGAGTATGCAAAACAAAAGAGAGAGGAGGAAACCTAAGGACAGAGCATGCCTGCACATCTCTCCCAGTTAACACAGGACTGCTATTATCATCAGTGTCCACAGCGATCTGAAGGAGAATGAAGACATGTTCTCAACATGCTTTGTCTCTGTTCTCTGACTTACCTCAAGGAAGACCTGTAGATGATTTGTGGGGTAAAGGAATGTACTCAATCCCATTTTGAAACAGCAAGAGGTGCATAATACTGAAATACTGAAACTGTCTCTGAAAAATCTGAAACATTTCTATGGAGTGGAGAGGAAAGGCTGGAATGGGTCTGAGGTGAGGACTGGATGATGGATCAACTTAAATCTCCAGCAACTTTCTGGAAAAGCACCCAACACTCTGTAAGCATTGGGGATCAAACTCCAAAGCATTCCCTGTACAATGGACAACTATATCCATGTATGTGGTTCTAAGCACAACATAAACATAAGCATTTCCATAACATAAGCACTTAGTCCACGGATTTGCTAGTGGTCAGGTCATCAGGGGACAAAGAACGGATCCTGCAAAAGTTTTTGTGCAATATGTTGATGTTATATATGGAGTGGTAATTCGTGTCAAGAAAATGGTTGATATTGGTGGAGAGGGGGGAGATTTGGGAGTGTGGCCATGGGGATTTGGAAAGCCCCGTGGTTGAGATAGCATTAGACTCTTAACAACGAGGCCATCAGGAATATAAAAGAGTTTAGAGGGAACAAAGAAGGGTGATTCAGGAGACTCCATGCAGTCTCCGGTTTCTTGTTCTCCAGGTGGTTCTCTTGTTCTCCAGCCATTAAGGCATGGATGTTTCTGGGTGTTTGCTGTTGTTGTTACATTCAAAGTTGTTTGACCAATGAAAAGTTGTTTTGAAAAGAACTGCTGTGGAGAGAAGGGTATAAGAGGGGAGCCTGCTCTCAAGATAAAAAAGAAAAAGAAGATTAAAAAAAAAAGGCAACACGATGAAGTTACATCAATAAAGAAGCAGGAAAAAAAAAGTGAAGAGGAACAGGTTGGCAGAATGGAGACCTGGACGGGAACAGGCATATTGATCGCCTCATGAAGATAGGTTCGGCCAGACTCAGCAAACTGCTCAGAGAAGCTTATACAGAAAGTCGCTGGAAAGAGGCGCACTGGAGCTGGAGAGAAGCTCCAGCTGAGAGAAGCGGACCTGTGCACACAACTGCCTCTCGCTGGTAAGCCGTTGCGCATTATGGGGAATCATACGTCCTTAGGAACAAAGACTGTCCTGGTAACCTTACAGCTTATTCTCCTTATTAACAATTGGACAGTTTATGAGGCTGAAATATGGGACCGAACTGAGGTCAAGGTGTGGGACTCTGCAACTAAAAATGACAAGGTTGCAGTGGGATTGCTCGGCACCTGGCGAGCAATCTTTGAGGCCTTAAAGAGCCATGTGGAGCCACAGTCAGAAACATGTGGCTTGCCAGATAGTGAGGAGCTGTGGGCTCCTTTACTGATCTGACTGCTACGCCATGGGCCCCTCTGCTGCTACAGCCATCGAAGGCTTTTGCTGTTACGCCCCCTGTTGACCTGGACGTGCCTTTTGACCCAGGCCTATTGGCCTTCAAAAGGAGATGGATATGCTTTTCTTTGATCCGGGAAGAACGGGATACATAAGGCCTGAAGACCGAGTTGCTTGACAACTTAAAGCGAGACATATTGTTCAAAAGGAATGGAAAATGGAGACTTGTTAGTAATCAAGAAAAGGAATGGAAAACGGAGACTGTTAAATCATGGAACTTAAAGGATTGTTTGTTACCTTTTCTGATCATGAATATGTATAAGCATACTTGATTTTAGTAAGTTAGGGAACCTAAAGGATTGTTTGTTACCTTTCCTGATTGTACATATGTATAGGCATACTTGGGGTTAGTATGTAAAGCAATGTTCTGTATATTTAGAATGTTTGATGTTTGTGTGTGCGTGCTGGTGGAGTGTAGACTCCCCGCACACCCAGCACTGTTTACTTGCCTTTTATACCTTTTAGAAATATTTGTTTTATAAATATTACAAAATTCAGATTGAGTTGAGACCTCATTTATAACATCGATATGCAGAAAAGAGTCTTATATCAGATATCTGCCTCCTATGCTGGGAAGCTCCTAATCTTTACTAGTTAGTTATGGACAGAATAATGAGTTTAAATATACTTCCAAAAAAATAATCACCACAGATCAGAATATGCTACTCACACATCTATGTATTTAGTCTCCGTATATCACTCAAGATCAGGCATTGCATTTTTTATATCCTTTCAGCATGTTTCCCTAATTCTTCTGCATACAGTGGTGTGTTTGCTTGGAGTTTAATAGCATCTGTTAATTTAATACAACTCCTCCTTGTCCTCCACTGGGAGGCTGTTAAAACAAAAATGTAAGATTTATTACTGGCTCTTGCATTTTTGGCTCTTGAGAGCAAAACAATAATTCTACGATATCGTGATGGTTTTGACCAGTGATGAACAAGCACCTACAACCAGTTTTCTCCTAGGTGTATGACTTGCAGTGATGGTATTCTCTGTAAGGATAGCATTCAAGATTTTTTAGATTATTTGCAGAGCTTCAAATAATAAAGTTGCATGACATATTCTGAACTAGTACTAAAGACAGCATGAGGCAGAAATGCTAGCCAAAGAAAAGAAAACAGATCAGAAAAATCTGGATCAGAAAAATCTGGCTAATATGTTAAGAATTATGTTGAAAATTAACATGACACAGGATAGTAAGAAGAAGAATAGAAAAGCAGGGTGTTCTCAATGCAGCTTTCACTCTCTGCTTCCCTTGGGAAGGTTACAAAGATTCTCTTTCCTTAGCCTTTCTATTGCTAGCTCTTGTACAGTTTCTACTTTGTGAAAAGAGCACCTCCTAGCCTACACATATGAAGCTTATAAATCTGGCATTGATATGCCAATGGCTTTTAAGCACAACTATCTTTCTGAGATCTCCAGTTTTTGCAGACAATCTGGATTTACAGTTCACTTTTTCAATCACACATAACAGCAGAGTGCTTTGTCCTACAATTATCTCTCTTGAGATCCCAGACTTGGAAAGTCAATTCATTGCTTATCTAAGCTTCCACATAAATACATGGTCATCAGAACTTAAAGCCACGTTTGATGACAATGCTGTGTTACTTTCTCCAAGAACTGTGTTATAAAGTAATGCAAGATAACCTCTGGCAGTCATTGATAACAGAGAAATTACAACACCAAAGGTATTTCATGTTTTATGTGGATGTAGATATACATTTATACATTTCCTTAGTTTTTACAATATTCAAAATTCATGGATATTGCATATGGAACACTGGATAGCATAAATAGGTATTCTCTAGGTAAATCCTCACTGGAGTTTTATTTGAAAATTGATATTATCCACCAGGAGGGGATATCAGTATAAAAATGCAAAGGTAACTAGCAAAACAAATATGCATGGATATGCTTTTCATTCATAACAAGACCCCTTTATACTATACTGACCATGTGCAAGAGCTGTAGTGTGCATTTTTTCCCCAGAAGATTCCTCAACGCTGCATGAAAATATGAAACACAACAGTATAAATTAAATTTGTTCCCTGTATTTTTACTCACCAGATGTCAGTATCCTATGAAAAGCTAACTGCTGGGGGTCAACAAATCTTCCTAAAAAAGGAGACAGATTCTCCCCAAATCAGCTCAATAGTCTTCCATCAACTTCATTTGGAGCAGACCAAAACCACATTTTGTACAGATTATCTTCTGACTGGTCTCAGTTTTTATTAAATTAATGGTAAAAACTCAGCGAGGACAAAATGCAAAGCCTCAGGTTGATGGTCTGTTCATCAGAAACTTAAGAAAGCAGAATTGTCCCTATTTGAAAGCATTTGGCTATTGGTTTTTAAATCTGTCTCCCACCAGGTGCTATTCTATCTTCTTCACCATTGCCTGATGTGTCTTGTGCACTTTGCATTAAATTACCAAGGATGTATCAAACAACCTTTTAAGGCACTTCTTCCAGTGCCTTATTTAGTAAAACTACCAGGATCTTCCCCTCCCTAAAATGATACTTTGCACTTCATCATGTTTGTATTATTGGCATAGGTCAACCTGTTGCCTTGGTGATGGAGAATCTGTTTTTTGCTTTAACCTCCATTCTCCAGAGAAAGAAGATAAATGCATGAGGTAAATACCCTCCTAATTCCACATTTCATCTAAACTTACTTCTTTAAAATAGAAGTAATTAAAAATTAAGTTCAATTAAGGATTAAGTTCAAAGGAAGATATCTATTTTTCCCAAGCTGTCTGAATATAGAACATGCTGTTAGAATGTAAAAAACAGTATTATTTCAAGTGAATTCTGTCGATTAATATCTGTTTCTTTATATGAGGTTTCACAGCCCTAACGAGAAAGACCTTCTAATAAGCAGTTTTTACTGCAAGCTCCTGCTCCTCTTCTTCCTCTTACTCCAAAATACAGCAAATCTACAAAGCCAGAAGTCACAGGCAGAGTTATTTTTAGGACCATCATATGACTGAAATTTGGAGAAAAAATAGCACAGTTATTGAACATCCTTACTGTGAATGCATCAGGGGAGAGAACCTTAAATCAGTTCTCTTTCTGTAGCACAGTTGAGAAAATGCAGGAACCAAATCTAATGCATAAAATGACCAAGCTTGAGAGAGAGACTTGCTACAAAACTCCTGAAATTCCATCATATTTTCCTTAAGAAAAACAACAACAACAACAACAAAAACTGTCACTCATACGTAATAAAATGAAGTAGGGATGAAATGTACCTTCTTTTAAATACAACCATCAAATTATCAATTGGCACTCAATTATTTTAACACAATCTTTTGGATCACAGATGATAAAGACCAAGAAACAGTAGACTGTCAGTTCCTCAGGAAATAGATAAAAATTACAGTAGACCGATCACTGTAATATAAGTGATAAGAGTAGACAAACCCACACACTCCTTTGCTTTGTAGACAGAGTGAGGTCAACATGTATCAGACTCTATAAATCAAAACTAAAGGGTTTACCCCATGACATTTTATGCTATACATTTTCTTAATCACATAAAACATTAAAAGCATAACTGTTAGTTTTATAAAACCAAACACTGCTTTCTTAAATAAGGATGTGGAAAGTTTGTTTCCAAATTGCAAACTCCTCAACCCTTCAAAAATCAACGATGTGTAAGAGTCAGATAAGATCACTGCTGGAAACTAACTTGAATTTTTGTCCTAGATAGTCTACGGATTTATAGTGGTTGTGAGCCAATTGGTTACATGAGGAAAAGGGATGAACCAACAAGGACAAATGTAGGAAAGAATCAATTGTTCTGTCCATTTTGGTTCTGCACTTACCGAGCTTTCAGAGATTCAGAGATGAAAATTCTTACTGCTTCCTAAAGAATGCAAATCTCTACAGATCCTCTTTTTTTCTTTTCTCTACTCCCTTAGTTGTTCTAAGCACAGAAAAGATGGAAGTAATTCAAACTGGCAGCTGCAGGCAAATTTGGTGGTAAAAATAGGAACTAAGAGCTTGGAGCTTTTTCACAAGATCATTTCTCTAGCAGTGAGGTTTCTGTTTAGACAGAGCAAACTAGAGCTCTTAATTCTCTAGATGAGTTCTGGAAGTAATAACTGTAATAAGTGAGTTGTTCATAAAGGCTATATAATGTCCAGAATTATTACAAAATCTCTTTGTCTTGCAACACGCAACATTTGGAAAACACAAATTAGTCCATTGGCTCCCAGTCCAAAGGCTGGCCTTTTGGTTTTCTCCTGCCCAGGAGGAGAAATTACAACAGATGAGAACTCAGTAGTGGATCCAGTTGAAATGTTCCAAAAATTCAACACATTGATGAGAAGAAGTTACATTTTGTGAACATTTTTTGATCATCTTCACCGAGCAGAAGAGGCAGAGCACTGGGGATAATTCCATGGCACTCATTTAACTCTACAAAACCCACCAAGGTGCAGAATCCATTCACAGAAAGGAGCCTTTTGTACATGCCAGGCTAAGAAACAGCCCCAGGCAGCACAAGAAAGGATGCACATTCTTGGGTGTGCACCAGAGAGCCCCAAGGACTGGTAACTGAAAAACATAAACAGAAGTCCACATACAGGCACAGACATATATACACTGGCATTACAAGTTCCAGCTGGATGCCTTTTCTCTGTTTGATAAAAGAAGTAATTTTGTGCTTGGGGCAGAGGTGGTAAGGACCCTCAGTCCCCCAGGGAACCCTCTTTACTTCTGGGCCAGGCTGTGTGTGAGAGGTGCTCTCTGCCTGCTCCCTAGTTACTGTCATGGGGCACATCTATTTAGAGAGGAGGTAGCAGAATGAACTGACCCTTACTTTTCCCTGCCATGTGACAGCCACATGGCATGGGGTGGCTTCACTTCTTGCAGGAGGTGAAAGTGGTGCACTTGTGAAAGCTGTGAGCGCTTGCCCTGTCACTCCCAGCCCCCTTAGCAAGCTTCAGGCTCAGCACAGCTGGGATGCTGGCAGTGCTTAAGCTGGAGAGGAAGTTTTTAGGTACCTCCCCTGCACTGAAATCTACAGGCAGTACAGCGATCACACTGAGAAGCAGAAAACTGTGATGCCTGGTACTGCAAGGGAGCTTATTTATGCCACTTGAACTGTTCCCACTTCTGGGACAATGCCCATGAGAAATCATCTCGCCTTTAAATGGCTACAAGACTCCTGCATTTGATTGTAATAAATGCATTGTTAGGCTGGTGGAACTGTTGTTAGAAAAGCTCAACAAAGCTTGTTTTCAGTTCTAAAGCATAATAAGCTAAAGCCACTTGCATATCTGTCACAAAACAGATAAAATAAATCTCAATAAACAGAGCAGGTGAAGATAAGGCAGATGTGCATCCAGAGATCTGAGGAACTACATGTACTGTTTGTTGACAAAAAAAATAAATAAATAAAAATAAGTCTGAAGCCAGAAAAACGGTGTCTATACCTAGTGGAATTCATTCAGCTACAGGGTTTGGGGATGCCCTATAGAAAAAGCACGTAATTAATTATGCTTTATTCCTGACCTATTTTATATCAGTAAACCACAAATGCTAAGCCTAAAAGTAAAAGAAGTGCTATGTCAGCTTTCAGGGTGAAAAGCACTGTTTTTGTTTCCTCCACAAAAGTGTGTTTAATTATCTCCTGAGACTGAAGCCAGTAGGAATGTTGAACTGTGATCTGTTCTTATTATTCATTATTCAGTCTTCTCTGAATTAGAAATGCATACAGTTTACACCAATAAAATAAAATGAAATAAAATGAAACAAAATAAAATGAAACGAAATGAAACGAAATGAAACGAAATAAAATAAAATAAAATAAAATAAAATAAAATAAAATAAAATAAAATAAAATAAAATAAAATAAAATAAAATAAAATAAAATAAAAATCTAACAACCATCTTCAGGTGCATTTTTATAAAGTAATTCAGGGCTTTCTCCAGTACTACTTTGAGATTTCCCTGCTGCAGAAGTTTGAAATATGGAACTGCTGCTGTACAACCTGACTTAATACCAAAGAAATGTCACTGTAGATATTAATCCTGATGCCATACAGCAGAGCACAACCTCTGGTTTAATAGATCTTTAAGCTAGTCTGCCAGCTAATGGAGGTAGCTAAACCTTCTAGAAGCTGAGCGACACTTCAATTTAGGCCAGCTGTGGCCCAGAACAAAGCACAGTGGGCCTACTTTTGCTCTGTTCTGTGTCATTTTCAATTAAGTATTGCAAAGGGTCCACCCTTAATAAAATCATGAACTTTATCCACTACTCATGGCTTATTTTGATTATGAGCCAGCTCCAGGAGAGAAATCACAATGACTATCCAGCCATGTGTCAGAAGCCATAAAGTATTTTTGTTCCCACCAGAGCAAAGTTGGAGTAAAGTCAGTTCAGCACAAGCCTGCCTAAAAGAAAAGCAGGAGAGCAACATTTTACATTAATCCCCTAATAAAATTGGAAACGGGAATAATGGGCATTCTTATCCTGTTCCTGATTTGCTACTCTAACAGTACTGTATCTATTATCTTCTGTAATTTGTGAGCTATTTTATTTTAAATTTGCTGCAATATAACTATTACTCGGTGAAACTGAGTAAAATTTGGACCCACTGATACTTCTCTTTTGCCATCTGTGTGAAATCAAGACTGCTAATAATGAATATCTAATAAAAATATGCTGATGTAACTTTTGGATATTGAGGAATGTATCATGAGAGAAAGGATGACAATTGTTTTAAAACTCAGCTATCCCTATATACCCTAAGAAGAAACACAAGGATAAGAAAAACATGTCTGTTAATACCACTTCTAATATAAGCCTTTAGTCATTTGGATATACTACTAACCTTAAGTCTTCTATTGTTATCATTTAATATTTTTCCAGACAAATTAATCTCAACATTTTTCAGGACCGTTTTTTTTCCTATAATTTCCACAGCACTGTATCTCTATAAACCTTTATCCAGCATAAAGCTGTAAACCCAAGAATGATCGCTCAGGACACTGGTTGGTGGAGTCCCTTGGGAGGCGGTTCTGAAGGGCAGAGGAGTCCAGGAAGGCTGGGCACTCTTCAAGAGGGAAGTCTTAATGGCGCAGGAACGGTCTGTCCCCACGTGCCCAAAGACGAGCTGGCGGGGAAGAAGACCAGCCTGGCTCAACAGAGAATTGTGGCTTGATCTTAGGAGGAAAAAGAGGGTTTATAAGCTTTGGAAAAGTGGGCAGGCCACTAAGGAGGACTTTAAAGAAGTAGCGAGGCTGTGCAGGGACAAAATTAGGAAGGCCAAAGCTCATCTGGAGCTCAATCTGGCTACTGCCGTTAAAGATAACAAAAAACGTTTCTATAAATACATCAACACAAAAAGGAGGACTAAGGAGAATCTCCATCCTTTACTGGATGCGGGGGGAAACTTAGTTACAAGAGATGAGGAAAAGGCAGAGGTGCTCAATGCCTTCTTTGCCTCAGTCTTTAGCGGCAATACCGGATGTTCTCTGGATACTCAGTACCCTGAGCTGGTGGAAGGGGATGGGGAGCAGGATGTGGCCCTCATTATCCATGAAGAACTGGTTGGTGACCTGCTACGGCACTTAGATGTGCACAAGTCGATGGGGCCGGATGGGATCCACCCAAGGGTACTGAGGGAACTGGCAGAGGAGCTGGCCAAGCCACTATCCATCATTTATCAGCAGTCCTGGCTATCGGGGGAGGTCCCAATCGACTGGCGGCTAGCAAATGTGACGCCCATCTACAAGAAGGGCCGGAGGGCAGACCCGGGAAACTACAGGCCTGTCAGTTTGACCTCAGTGCCAGGAAAGCTCATGGAGCAGATCCTCCTGAGAGTCATCACACAGCACTTGCAGGGCAAGCAGGCGATCAGGCCCAGTCAGCATGGCTTTATGAAAGGCAGGTCATGCCTGACGAACCTGATCTCCTTCTATGACAAAGTGACGCGCTGGGTGGAAGAGGGAAAGGCTGTGGATGTGGTATACCTTGACTTCAGCAAGGCTTTTGACACCGTCTCCCACAGCATTCTCCTCAAGAAACTGGCTGCCCTAGGCTTGGACTGGCGCACGCTTCGTTGGGTTAGAAACTGGCTGGATAGCCGGGCCCAAAGAGTCGTGGTGAATGGAGCCAAGTCCAGTTGGAGGCCAGTCACTAGTGGCGTCCCCCAGGGCTCGGTGCTGGGGCCGGTCCTCTTTAATATCTTCATCGATGATCTGGATGAGGGCATCGAGTGCACCCTCAGTAAGTTAGCAGATGACACCAAGTTAGGTGCGTGTGTCGATCTGCTTGAGGGTAGGAAAGCTCTGCAGGAGGATCTGGATAGGCTGCACCGGTGGGCTGAGGTCAACTGCATGAAGTTCAACAAGGCCAAGTGCCGGGTCCTGCACCTGGGGCGCAATAACCCCAAGCAGAGCTACAGGCTGGGAGAGGAATGGTTGGAGAGCTGCCAGGCAGAGAAGGACCTGGGAGTGATGGTGGATAGTCGGCTGAATATGAGCCAGCAGTGTGCTCAGGTGGCCAAGAAGGCCAACGGCATCCTGGCTTGTATCAGGAACAGTGTGACCAGCAGGGCTAGGGAGGTGATCGTCCCCCTGTACTCAGCTCTGGTGAGGCCGCACCTCAAGTACTGTGTTCAGTTTTGGGCCCCTCGCTACAAGAAGGACATCGAGGTGCTTGAGTGGGTGCAGAGAAGGGCGACGAAGCTGGTGAGGGGCCTGGAGAACAAGTCCTACAAGGAGCGGCTGAGGGAGCTGGGCTTGTTCAGCCTGGAGAAGAGGAGGCTCAGGGGCGACCTTATCGCTCTCTATGGGTACCTCAAGGGAGGCTGTAGCGAGGTGGGGGTTGGCCTGTTCTCCCACGTGCCTGGTGACAGGACGAGGGGGGAATGGGCTTAAGTTGAGCCAGGGGAGTTTTAGGTTAGATGTTCGGAAGAACTTCTTCACTGAAAGGGTTGTGAGGCACTGGAACAGGCTGCCCAGGGAAGTGGTGGACTCACCATCCCTGGAAGTCTTCAAAAGACGTTTAGATGTAGAGCTTAGGGAAATGGTTTAGTGGGGACTGTTAGCGTTAGGTCAGAGGTTGGACTCGATGATCTTGAGGTCTCTTCCAACCTAGAAAATTCTGTAATTCTGTATTTTTAAAGACAAAAAAAAAAAAAAAAAAAAAACTTTTTACAAAGAACCAATGAATGTCAAAGGTCAAGGCTAGGTGCATTTTATATTTCAAAAATCTCTTAGGAACAGTTTACATTAAAAAATATATTTTTAAAAGTATTTGTTAATACAATACAACTTCACAAAGTTTAGACTTGTTCATTATGTCAGTCTTTGTAAATTATATGTGATAATAAAGTGCATTGTAGCATGGTAACATAATTCACAATAAATGAGAATTTAAAATGAATGCTTAGTAACCAAAGCCTTTTTTCAATGGTTCAAAGACACATTTTCATTTTATGACATATGTTTCCTGCTCATTACTTGGTACATATTTCATATGCTCGCATTTGGTTGAGGTGTTTAGTAAACAAACTTCAGATGATGCCTAAAGCAGGAGAAGCAAGAGTATTGGATCTGTCACCTTAGCTAACTCTTAGCTAACTCTTACAAAGTTAACAAAAATCTTATTTTAGTTCCTGCTCTGACAGTTCTCACATCAGTCTTAAAAGCCAAATGAGACAGAGACAGAGCAAGAAGGAAAGAAAACAGACAGAAAATATTTAGCAGGTTTTTAAAAGCAAATGCACTACAAAATAAGACAGACACAGAGCCCACCCTCTGGTGTATGTGGAGGGGGGTCCCAAAGGCATAGACTTTCAAAGCCAAGTCCAGAAATCCTGAGTCCTGGCAAGAGCACTTCTTGTGACTGTTGCTAACATCTCTGCCCCCCAGAACCTTAATTACAAGATAATCTATTGACACCCTTACAATATGCACTTCCTTATTTTCCAGAGAAAATTAAGTAGTTGTATGAGCCATTAAAAAAAAATAAATAAATTGGGAAATAGAAATTGGTTGCTTTTTAATATAAGAGCTAGCACACAAGTTTGTCTTGTGGCTTTTCAGGCAAGAACAAGTAAATCTCTACAAATAAGATAAATTTGTAGTCCACACTCCTACTATGCCTCCCTGTCACCTTTACCATACACAGGAGTTTATGGTCTGGATACGACATCCTTTTCAACAGATCTAGCTCTTTAGTTGAAACAACAAAAACTCCCAAATTCTGAAGTCTGAGAATCATTCCCTGCAGGAAATTCAAATAGGTAAAAACTCGCCCCCTATTATATCTTCTAATCATTCTTCAAAGCAGGATGTACAATCCTGATTTTGAAGGTCATGTGCTAGAATATAAAAGGGGAATACATAGCCTCTGATTTATCTAAGAAAGAAGGGAGTTTTTAAGACAGAACTGGACTATCAAGGGCATATCACGCACTGGATCAAGGACAGGCCATGCATCTAATGGTAGCAGCTAAGCATTGCTGTTCCCAGCAGTTCCCTAAAATCAAAAAATGTAAACATTTTTTACTGAATCTGTGTTAGGAATAGTAATGTGCAGCAAAGGCTCAGAGTGACAGATCAAACCAGTAAAGCCTGAAATGGACACCGTGAATTGGACCTATGTCAGAACCCTGTTTTTATCAAAGACTGGGGATTGGCTCAATTGTTTGCATGCAACTTAGAAAGAAAACTTAATTTAGTCTGTAGTAAAATCTGAGGTTAAATGAGTGTGAGCAGACTGGTTGTTTCATTAATAATTTCTTTATAACTTTTTGATCTACCTACCTTATACCCCCCTCCCCCAACCCTAACCCTAATGCCCCCACCAACCCCCACCCCCGCCCAAAAAAAAGCACTCTTCAGGGATGGGGATTTAACATTGATTCTTCGAGAAATTACCTTCCTTAGGATGCTTCTAATGATCTGTTGACTCTTTTACCAATACACCAGCAGATGGAAGATAATCCAGTTTGACAGAGATTAAATGTCACTTCTGCTGCACAACACAGAGTTCAGTATAAACTGAATTTAAGTCCCTGTTCTTGTTTTCACAATGCAATCTCTTCATTGCAACTGCGTCAAGGCAGAGCCTTTTTGGTTTTTGGCAGTGAAGGGGGAATCTCAGCATTTTTTCAGTTTGTGGAGACTGAAAGTACCAACCAGAGAGAGGATCTTGAAGTGGAAATCAGCAGAGGAACTTGGTGGAGGAGGTGGTGGTCATAATAGGGACAACAGCTGAAAGGAAGGCATGAGCAGGAAGAAAATCCTACTACGCAAAGACTGTCAAAATAACACAAAAGCAGAAAAATAGCATGAATTGTCCATATTGAATGTTTTGAATGCCCTAGGCTGAAGCTATTAGGCCATGATTTTCAGAGAATGACAATGATCAATAACTTGTTGCAGAGATGCGCAAAATCTGTCAGTGTTAGAAAGAATTCTTTGAGCCATTTTGCAGTGGTTTAAACAGTATTTACAGTTACATACCACCCCACAATGCAGAAGAAAAAACAGAAACACTTCATCTGAGGACTGAAACACCCGATTACAGCTGGAAACATGCAACCGATTTCTAAATAAACTTCCAACTAAAACCTAACTACACAGTACAGAAAGGCTCTAGAATATGTTTACCCAAAGGACTGCAAACAGTAACAACCTTTAGTAATTGGCTGATCATGGTGAAGATGATGTCACTGGGAATAAAGAAAGGGTTTGGACATGTATTATTTATTATTCCATTTACAAGTAGTTTATGAATAGCTAAGAGATTCTTAATAGCAGTCCTAAGCATGTCACAGACGTTGATAGTATATGCAATACTTGGTTATAAGCAATACATTGTTATAAATTATGCATGGATTTCTGGGACTTTCTAATGGCACTTTATTAAAAATCTGCTGGGTCTATTATTGACCTATTCCACACAATTTTTGAAAAAAAAAATGCAAATTTTGATAAATGTTTATGTTTGACTTTCCACTTACAGTCTCTATTCTCCATTTGATGGTTAAATCAATGGGTGAAGAAAATTAATGGAAATTACTATTTCAGAAAAGCACATTTTAACCAAGCATCATTTTTCAAGTACCTGCATTATATAAAAATGACGATGTTTGTTCAAGGTCGGAAAAACAAGCTGAAAATTACTTTGTATTCAGATTGCAAAGTGCCTTATGCTACCAATTAACTGCATCAGTTTATTTTGTATGTCAAATTCTCTGGTTGATCACTGTCTGCTGCTTTACTACAGCAAGATATAGATATAAAATGTAGCACCATTTTGAGACAGACAAAATACTGAACGGTGCCCATAGGAAACAAAGTTCTGATGCCTTTATTATCATTTTCCTTTACAAGCTGGGAACTGTTTCCAGACTGACCATTTATAATACACCTGTTTCTCACCTTCATTATTTTAGTAAAATGCTGACATTCTATATTCTACACCACCTAAAATCTGATCCCTTGTCTATGCATTTGTTGCAAAGAGATGTTTTAAAATATCATGAAATTTCATCTCAATTTCCCACAGGTGCTTGTTTCTCTCCCATGAACTACCTCCTACACTAAATATGTAAGGTTACTGTGCCCCTTAAACAATTTACTGGTGACCTACTGTGAAGAACATAAGAATTGCTCTTTAAACATTTACCCAAAGCCTGAACTGAATTAAAAGCTTTTCATTTGTTTTCTGATAGTCTGAAAAACTTCAGCAAAGACAATAATGAGAACACTTCCAGTCACTGTCGAGAAATGATCCTTTCTTCCTCTTCCTTGTCACCTTCCTTTCCACAGGGTCCCTTGCTTCATAGCCCTTTTTTATTTTCCCTGTCCTAGGGTCTTGGAGAGTTTGGGGATACAATGGCATCCCTGTGTTGGCTGTGTTCTGCTGAACTCTTGGACTTGATGATCCTTGTGGGTCCCTTCCAACTTGGGACATTCCATGTTTCTATAATTTTATGATTTTACTGTGGTGAAAATCATCAGTTAGACAAATTTACCAACCTCTAACAGGGTTGTTCTCTCTCTCAGGATCAAAAGACCCAGCACCATTCAAGGTGGAACTGAAAACAGAGAAACATTCTGAATTTCTTAGCCACTTTTCTTTCCATAGACTACAGGGCTGTACTTCTCCCATATGCCAGCACCAACTATCTGCCTTTCAGTCTACTGTTATAAATGAGGCCTGAATTCAATCTGAATTTTGTAGTATTTATAAAACAATTATTTCTAAAAGGTATAAAAGCTATAAAAGATATAAAAGACAAGTAAATAGTACTGGGTGTGCGGGGAGTCTACGCTCCACCAACATGCACACACAAACATCAAACTTTCTAAATATAAAGAACATTGCTTTACATACTAAACCAAGTATGCCTATACATTCATACAATCAGGAAAGGTATCAAACAATCCTTTAAGTTCCGTAACTTAGCAGTCTCCATTTTCCATTCCTTTTGAACAATATGTCTCGCTTTAAGTTGTCAAGCAACTCGGTCTTCAGGCCTTATGTATCCCGTTCTTCCCGGATCGAAGAAAAGCGTATCCATCTCCTTTTGAAGGCCAATAGGCCTGGGTCAAAAGGCACGTCCAGGTCAACAGGGGGCGTAACAGCAAAAGCCTTCGATGGCTGTAGCAGCAGAGGGGCCCATGGCGTAGCAGTCAGATCAGTAAAGGAGCCCGCAGCTCCCTCACTATCTGGCAAGCCACACGTTTGTGATTGTGGCTCCACATGGCTCTTTAAGGCCTCAGAGATTGCTCGCCAGGTGCCGAGCAATCCCACTGCAACCTTGTCATTTTTAGTTGCAGAGTCCCACACCTTGACCTCAGTTCGGTCCCATATTTCAGCCTCATAAACTGTCCAATTGTTAATAAGGAGAATAAGCTGTAAGGCTACCAGGACAGTCTTTGTTCCTAAGGACGTATGATTCCCCATAATGCGCAACGGCTTACCAGCGAGAGGCAGTTGTGTGCACAGGTCCGCTTCTCTCAGCTGGAGCTTCTCTCCAGCTCCAGTGCGCCTCTTTCCAGCGACTTTCTGTATAAGCTTCTCTGAGCAGTTTGCTGAGTCTGGCCGAACCTATCTTCATGAGGCGATCAATATGCCTGTTCCTGTCCTGGTCTCCATTCTGCCAACCTGTTCCTCTTCACTTTTTTTTTCCTGCTTCTTTATTGATGTAACTTCATCATGCTGCCTTTTTCTTTTTTTCTTCTTTCTTCTCCTTTCTAGAGGACAGGCTCCCCTCTTATACCCTTCTCTCCACAGCAGTTCTTTTCAAAACAACTTTTCATTGGTCAAACAACTTTGAATGTAACAACAACAGCAAACACCCAGAAACATCCATGCCTTAATGGCTGGAGAACAAGAGAACCACCTGGAGAACAAGAAACTGGAGACTGCATGGAGTCTCCTGAATCACCCTTCTTTGTTCCCTCTAAACTCTTTTATATTCCTGATGGAATTCCTGATTCCTCGTTGTTAAGAGTCAACCGCGGGGCTTTCCAAATCCCCATGGCCCCGTTCCCAAATCTCCCCCTTCTTTATTAATATCAACCATTTTCTCGACACAAATAACCACTCCATATATAACACTACCATTATATTTCTCTTCTGTGGAAAAGACCTCAGAATAGGCAGGGCTGGTGAAAGGTTTTCAAGTGAAAGATTTTTTATATTTTCTTGATCCAACTATTTCAAGACAAAATCCCACCCAGTTTGGTCCCTTAAAAAGACCAGCCAAGTCATTGTGTATATGTGCAATCACCCTTTCAGTCTAAACAAGCCACCTACAAAGTGCTAGATCAGGAATTCCATTCCAAAGGTGCAGTCTAGTGAATGCGTCAGGCAAGTCTTGTGCAGTCAGTTATCTGTTATCAACTGTTGGGCAACTCACTGTTTACACAGTATAGTCTGGTTTCTGCTTGGAGACAATACCTACTGTAGTCAGACTATGTACTCTGTAAATAGAAACAAAATTCCCCAAGGAGTCCAAGCCAGTGCCAACATTTTGCTTTAAATTATTGGACCAAATTAACCATTTCCTACAGTCTGGGATTTGATTTGATTTGTCTCATACTAATCTCCACAATGATTCAGTCACCCTCACATAAACTCCTCATGACGACTCTTCACAGGTTTTATACAACCCCATTGCCTTAAGACTTATAATTGATAAATTATTATGAATAGTATTATCAGCTAGCAGTCTGGCAGTTTAATTACTCTGCATAGTACAAGGAGTTTTATTGCTTTTGCTTTTTGGAGTTTCCATTCAAAAACAGAACAGGTTTATGAGCACAGCATACTTGAAAGTCTAGTTTGCTTCAAGCTGTTGAAATAGTGTTTCTTATTTTCCAGGTTTCTTTCCTTTTTTGGGGAAACAACTGATTTAAGCCTATCCTGGTGAGTAACTCCATAAACACATTTCTGATTTAGTACTAAGTTTCATGTTTCTACAGATAATCCAGCCTCTCCTCTAATGAACACAGCCCGTGAGTTTTACATAAAAGCATCTTATCTTTCAAAGTGACTCAAGTATAGTTCAAGATACTTAACTACGTATATTGGAAAAAAATGGGCCAATTGGCAGGACTGCTAACTGCCCAAGTAACTTTGAAAAAGAACATAACCATCTGGGTCATTCAAGGCAAAGCAATCACACCTATGAGAGTTTTCATATATTCCTAGGATTCTCTTTCAGTTTATTTCAATGAGGGAGTAAAGAGACGACTTGCACCTTTGTGCCTCTAAATAGTTTTCAGATCTAGACACTAAGCCATGCAGCCTAAAATCTTTAACATTTTTGTCCCTGAGCCTCTATAAGCCTTGGACTGGTTGACCTCTATTCCCATGTTTCTCACCAAATAATGACATAAAACATCATCGAATAAAATCAGTTTATTTAAAGTAATATTACGTTGTCATTGCTGCACCTGAACCCGCCTTCCCCCCCTCTCCCCCCCCTTGCAACAGCTTCTTACTGATAACACTGGATAATCTCTCTTTCTTTTATCATGAAAAATATCACCAATGAAAACAGACAAGACTTAGTTTTATTTGCAAGAGATAAATGAAATTCTGCAAAAACAAAGTTGAGACATGCTCCCTTCTCTTTCCCTCTTCCCTCCCCCCCCCCCCCAACAGGTTTTTATTTATTTATATATATTTTTTATTTATATGTTTACAAAGAATGCAGTGCGCTGTCTTCTTTTATGGGACACTTCACAAGAGAGTGAAGTGACTCCTTGAAGAAAAGAGAAAATATATATATTATTTTGCTATGTGATAATATGCTTTGTTTATGTTAGTCATTTGAATACTGAAGAAGTACAAGACGCACAACATAGAGCCAAAAGAGTCAGAACATACTTCTGGAGTTTATTTCTAGCACATGGTGAAAGTTCACAGTCTAGCTCAGAAAAACCATTTACTTAGCTATTTCCGATTGTTTAACTTCAGCTTGTCCCTGCCTACTGAATCATAAGGTAGCTCCCTGCAGGCATTTAAAGAAAGTCCCTCTCCATACTCCCATTGTGTCATTTAAAGGGATAAGGGGAAGCTACTATTTTTTTATCTTCCTGTAACTAAAAATATATTAAACAAAAATAATAGTTGGAGACAGTTTGTTAAAACAGTATCTCTAAAATGAGGCTTTTCTTGGTCAGTTACTGATGTTATTTTGCTTAGCAGAATGTTTTCACCATTTCCTGTACTTGTTTGAACTAAATTACATTAAAAGGTTTTTATTACAACCAAAACATCAGAAACATTTATGTAAACTAACTCTGAAACTTTTTAAAATTAAGGCATACATTTCTATTAATCCCAGAGACTTTGGCATAGGCTGTACTGGTTTCCTTCTTATAAGCATACACTTTTAAAAGTCAGAGCATAAAACCATCTCTACAAAGAAATCCTTTGGACGTGAGATAATATCTTATGGAGTTGTTCCTTCCACCTATTAACTTCTCCTCATGCTTGGTGTTATGACCAGGTTCACCATTACAGATGAGCCCTCAAGCAAGGGTCTGTTACTCAGCTTTGATTAAAACCTGAATTCTCCAGCAAAACCACAGACCTCTCACCTAAGATCTGTTTTAGTCAATTAGTTTCTACACAAACAATTCAGTGAAAACTCCTCATGAAATTTGTCTTTGATTGCAAGCCATGCATCCCTCACAGGTATCTATTTATTCAGTTCCACAGAATTAAGTGGAATTGCATCTTAAGAAAATAAAAAATAATGTGGCTTTATTCTACTCTCCCTCATCTCCCTAGTTTGACAATATGCAATTGTCTGCAGTGTAAAAGAATAAATGATTTTACTTCATCTTTAGCAGACACTGGAGATAGCAGGGTGACATTTAAGTCATTCAGGGAAGTAATGGGTAAGTTTAGAGCTATTGGATAAAAAGCAATAAAAGGGGTTTTAGTTCAAATGGCCTTCAGTGAAATAGTTAACTATTTTCACATTGGCAAACTGTAAGACTGTTCAACCTCTGAATGGGTACTAAGCACTTAAGATATGCCATAGTCATTGCTTCAGTTGCACTGTCCAGACTCAACCATTAGTAAAACATCAGTCCTCAGGTGATTTGTGGTTGTGACTTTTATGGATACATGAGATGGGAAATGTATACAAAAATGGACATTTATATCCTGGATCACAGTTCTGTGGACAGTGTAAAGGATGCAAGATATTCCACTGGCACACAGTACCAAAGGATTTAAATATTTCTGATCTTACTGTGACTAGCACCATCACATGTAGCAACATTCTTTTTCTCTACAACACACAGTTATGCTCAATTCCAGGAGCCTGAGCTCACTACAGACCAGCACACATTACTGCATTACACCAGTAGGAACTGTTTGCCTTGATTTGCTCCCTGCTGCGTTTCCCTATTAGCCTTGTTGCTCTACTCTGTTAGATCTGTATTCCTGTCAAGTTCCTATCTCTGTCAATCCAGTAAAGACAAGTCTGGAAGATTTTCATGATTCCCAGCCTTTGAATTTTGACATATAAGGGGAGAAGGAGAAGAAACATTGGAGAGCTAGATTAGGACAGAATGAGGAAACCATGACAAAAAAAGAAATGGCTAGAAAACAAAC
This sequence comes from Aythya ferina, assembly GCF_964211825.1. Taxonomy (NCBI): domain Eukaryota; kingdom Metazoa; phylum Chordata; class Aves; order Anseriformes; family Anatidae; genus Aythya; species Aythya ferina. The sequence continues at coordinate 73,110,838 of NC_140297.1, read as the reverse complement.
AAACAAACAATATATGCTTATGATCCCTTTTCATTTAAAAGCTCAGTGTATTTTTACAAATTACGTAATGGCTCCAGTTTGGTAAATGAACAAATTCAGCTCAGTGACCTTTAGCAATATATTCAAGATCCTTCATGCAGTACTGAAATCCCACTCTCCCCTTCATTGTCCTTTTGATGCATATCACATCTAGCCTACAGCTCAACAGAACAGATTGAAAAATAAACAATTAACTATTTTATATATTTTATACAATTTTAAGATTAGAACTTGCCAAAACTCATGGATAGGCCTGATCTCAAACTTGGGCTACATCTGTCTAAACAATCAGGCTGCTTTTGACCCAAGCTTTCAACACTCAGCTTTAAAAAACACATTCAAAGAATTCAAAATAAACTTAATTTAAGGTCATGTAAATAAATTATTTTACTTTTAATTATGCATTTTACTTTTAATTTATGTAAAATGTTGGTATGAATTTTAATTATTGTTAGGAAGTTTTGTATTTTGACAGCTAGTGATATGTGTCACCTGATTAGCACAGAGGAAGAAAGAGAAAATACGGGCAGGTAAGTTAACTAGCCTGTTTTTTTGCTTAAAAGTTAAGCAGGCAAATATTTAATAGCTTTGATTTTTATGTTATACTCTTTCAGTTTTATATTCATATTCAGTAGACATATTCATGTCACTAATGACCATAACTGGAATAATTCAATTGCCTGGTCATGGTTAATTTGCAAACCCAGGAAAACAATACCAATTTTCAACATTTAAATCAGAATCATAGATATTCAAGATTAACTTAAAAATATGTATCAGGTGAAAACGAGGATTCTAAAGACCATTAATCCAGGAAGAAATGGGCAAGTCATAAAATATACCAGTCTGAGCAGAAGTTCAGGTCTATACTGTATAAAGTCTACACAAACCTGTTTTTATCCCCACCATAAGGTGAAAGGTTGAAACAATCCTTGGAACTGTACAACACAAGAAGTGACAAGACATTACCTGGCAAGCAACAGGGAAAGTCATATGATCCAAAGTCATAATGACAGTCGTTATTTAACAGCACTTGTTCTCCCTCATAAAGCATAGACTGAAGAGTTGTGAGCAAAATCTCCCTGTCAAGAATGAAACAGTGATTAATGTCAATAAATTAGTACATGTCTTAACTGCCTACATAACCTGAGAATAACTCATTGTCATGTCTTTTATGCCCATAAGCATACCTTGGCCTACATACTTCTGTTTTTCACTCTATTTGATGGGGCAGTCTTCAAAGGATTCCAATTTCTCAACAACACATATGAAGGGATTTGAGCTCCTAGGACGAGCCACAGGAAAATAAATTTAAAAAGCAGAAGCTGAACTTTGAAATTATCAACATTCAAGAACAGGTATGAAACCAAATACTGCAGGTTCTCAGTGTCCATAAAAGATTACAGTCAGTTACACTCAGAAAGGAAAGAAGCTATGGTGATGGCTTTCAAAACATAAAAAAAAAAAAAGCAATCTGTGAAGAAAAGTCCAGTACTGGTTGCTCAAAACTAAGCAAGCCTAGATTCAGAGGCCACAAACAGAATTTCTGCAGGTATCTGGTGATACAGTACTTTATAGACATTGAAATACTTGGATATGACTTTGTATCCACTTGCTTTTTTGATATCCCATTAACAATATTAAATGACTGACTAATGTGTGAGCCTCTCTTGTACATTCTTTTGCTGTAATATCAAAGCACTTTCATACTGGTTTCCTAACTTCTGTGGTCATTTAAAAATGTTTGTTATATATAATCAAGCTTTTTGTATGAGGACCGAGCTTTAAATTTGGACTCTAAGTTACCACATTTGCAATCTCATCTGATATAGACAAGCAACATGATTGGATTCATTCAATCTGTTCACTTTTGAGAATACACCTTAATTTGAGCTTAAGTTCCAATGGCTGTTTTTTGATGGCCCATGAACAGAAAAAAGAATTGTATTCCTCAGGAACCTAATATTTTTCAAGTTACAGCTCAGCATCTAATCAAGGTTATTTTGGTTAATAAAGCAAAAATTCCATCAAAAGAAATAAATTATTTTCTGAAAATTTTAAGGAGCCAAACCTACCCTGGGAGGATCTATTCTATAAAGCAGAACAATTCTGTATGAACATTGGATGTGTCCAGATACAGCTATACAGTTTAAAAACAAAACAAAACAAAACAAAACAAAAAGTAGTTATGTCAGACCTAATTTAAGGTTGTGCATAATGTCAAACAGATGAAAATTCAGTTTCCACTCAATAGGCAAGAAGTAAAGAAGATAAGGACACTATCTATGTTCATTTCCTCCTAATATTTCCTCCTAATATTTGTTGTCATCATGAAATCTAAAAGTGAAGGTGAAGCTTTAGCAGGTTTGATAACAAGGAATTCTCAAGGACATTACAGCTTAACACAGACAGGGTCAGAAAAAGTAAAACCAAACTGCTGTTGTCAAACCTGGAGTTCAAAGCAAATCGATTTTGAAACTATAAGACATATACAGGCTGTTCATCCGAATTCAGGCAGTAATGGTTGTACACCTTATCAAAAGCCTTCTTTCAAAGACTCCAGTTGGTGCACTGCCTTTGCTCATTATTTGAGAGCAGTGGAAAACATGTGCTGAATAGCAAGTATGTTACACAAAAGATTGAGCTAGGAGAATGGAGGAAGACTAATGCTGATATGTCCACCACAGAAAAACAAAATGTACTAATTGGTTTTGTCAGAAGACAGAAGCAGGTGCTCTCTTCATGATTTAACAAAGACCTGAAGGCTGATTTGTGGTAACAGGCTGATTTGCTCCATTGGCAACAAATTATCAGGCAACACAAGGGTCTGCAAAAGGAATACTCAGTCCTCATTTTTATAGTATGGGCAGAAAATAGGTAAGCATGCTCTAAATCAATAAATTCGTGGCTTCATTACGGAATTTTATATGGTCATGTTCACAGCAATATCTGAATGCTTCAGAAAAACACAGAATTTTTCTAGAACAGAATAGGATCTTCACATTTCTACTGCCAGGAAAAGGGGAAAAGCTGAAGTTTGAAAGGCAGCAGAGCTTAACCCAATTTAGAGATTGGCAAGCAAAGCATATACAGGAATGCTACCCAGATATGAGTAGTATCTGGTTTTTGAGAGTACTTTGCATTCTTATAGTTATTTCTGTGCCCAAGCCTCCGTTTCTGATGGATTCAGTAGCAGCTGTGTATGTTTAGCACTTTCTTTGAAACACTGGCTTATAGTTAACAGAAGTAAGTAAAACTTGTCATGACAGAGAGAATTCTCCTACGCAGGATCCATCTGCTTTACCCTAGCAATACCCTTTCACTTCCTGTGAGCCCTTCCCTCATTCTCTGGATGGCCTTGTTGTATATGGAGTGGTGATTCGTGTCAAGAAAATGGTTGATATTGGTGGAGAGGGGGAAGATTTGGGAGTGTGGCCATGGGCGTTGGAGGGCCCCGCGGTTGAGACAACATTAGACTCTTAACAACAAGGCCATCAGGAATATAAAAGAGTTTAGAGGGAACAAAGAAGGGTGATTCAGGAGACTCCATGCAGTCTCCGGTTTCTTGTTCTCCAGCCATTAAGGCATGGATGTTTCTGGGTGTTTGCTGTTGTTGTTACATTCAAAGTTGTTTGACCAATGAAAAGTTGTTTTGAAAAGAACTGCTGTGGAGAGAAGGGTATAAGAGGGGAGCCTGTCCTCTAGAAAGGAGAAGAAAGAAGAAAAAAAGAAAAAGGCAGCATGATGAAGTTACATCAATAAAGAAGCAGGAAAAAAAAAGTGAAGAGGAACAGGTTGGCAGAATGGAGACCAGGACAGGAACAGGCATATTGATCGCCTCATGAAGATAGGTTCGGCCAGACTCAGCAAACTGCTCAGAGAAGCTTATACAGAAAGTCGCTGGAAAGAGGCGCACTGGAGCTGGAGAGAAGCTCCAGCTGAGAGAAGCGGACCTGTGCACACAACTGCCTCTCGCTGGTAAGCCGTTGCGCATTATGGGGAATCATACGTCCTTAGGAACAAAGACTGTCCTGGTAGCCTTACAGCTTATTCTCCTTATTAACAATTGGACAGTTTATGAGGCTGAAATATGGGACCGAACTGAGGTCAAGGTGTGGGACTCTGCAACTAAAAATGACAAGGTTGCAGTGGGATTGCTCGGCACCTGGCGAGCAATCTTTGAGGCCTTAAAGAGCCATGTGGAGCCACAATCACAAACGTGTGGCTTGCCAGATAGTGAGGGAGCTGCGGTCTCCTTTACTGATCTGACTGCTACGCCATGGGCCCCTCTGCTGCTACAGCCATCGAAGGCTTTTGCTGTTACGCCCCCTGTTGACCTGGACGTGCCTTTTGACCCAGGCCTATTGGCCTTCAAAAGGAGATGGATACGCTTTTCTTCGATCCGGGAAGAACGGGATACATAAGGCCTGAAGACCGAGTTGCTTGACAACTTAAAGCGAGACATATTGTTCAAAAGGAATGGAAAATGGAGACTGCTAAGTTACGGAACTTAAAGGATTGTTTGATACCTTTCCTGATTGTATGAATGTATAGGCATACTTGGTTTAGTATGTAAAGCAATGTTCTTTATATTTAGAAAGTTTGATGTTTGTGTGTGCGTGTTGGTGGAGCGTAGACTCCCCGCACACCCAGTACTGTTTACTTGCCTTTTATACCTTTTAGAAATATTTGTTTTATAAATATTACAAAATTCAGATTGAGTTGAGACCTCATTTATAACAGCCTCAATGTTCAATGGATGCAACACTGATTTATTTTTTTTTTTCAGCAATAAATGGAGCCAGTGCATAGACAAAGATGATAAATCTTAAATCACAATTATAAATACCAATCAAAATATTCTTCTTTTACGTGTTTCACATTAGGGTACATTTACAAAAATTTGCAGCCTTCCACACAGCTATGCATACTGCATACTGAGTGAGGTAGAGTGTCTCAAAGAAAAAGTATGCCATCACATGATTAAATGTGAGATCATATAAACAAATTCAAGTTAAGCTTTCATGGAATTTAAAAGCACAAACTGTAGTTAATTATGTAGCAACACAGTGACACTGAATCATCAGTGGGACATTTATCTTTAAGGGCATTAATCTCTATCTTTGAGCAAACAGAGAGACAACTGCAATCACCTCAAACCTGGGACCAACTTTATCATTACAATTCTAAGGGAAAAATAGGAAAACATATTTTAGCAATGAGGTTCTCATACACTAGCTGACAGTATGTCAAAGCCCTGAGTGCACTCCCCCCACTCCTAGGAGTTTTGTTGGCTACACAAGGTCAGCTTGATAAGAGCTGTTGTGAAGAAAAAGCTGTGTGGGGAGGCCCCAGCGAGGGTTCCCCACTTCCTCAGGGCTGCTGTTAGCTGTGACTTACCTCCACTTTGGCTATGTTGCAGATGTGTTGTAGCCATGTCTGTGTCTGGCCAGGTAAAAGTAAGTTTCACACAGTAAAGTGAAATGTGTGTTGGTTTTGTTGTTGTTATTGTTTTGCTTTGCTTTTTTATATGACATAATTGAACTGTCCAAGACATTTACACAATAAGTTGCTGAAGCCAAAGGTTTGAATGAGTTCAAAAAGGAATAGGACAAAAAAGTGAGGATTGCTCTATGCCTGCCCTCTTGTTCTCCTTCTAAGCACCATCTATAATATACCATCAAAATAGAAGACACCAATATAAACAGAACTTCAGACACAGCCTTCATGATACATTGCTTTGGAAGAAAAAATATTTTAAAACAAGTGCATTTTTTTCCTATTCAGTGTCACATTTTAGTTATTCTGAAGTCTTCAGGGTCACAGTTGGGGGCAATAACTAAGGAAGGAAAACGTGAAGAAATAGCAAGTGTAATCAGCAAACTTATTATTTGAGTAGTGTTGAATGTCTTGGTACTATTTGAAGAAAATAACTAAATTAAATGGCAAACAGGACTAGAAAGACAGATCATGTCTATGGTATGCATAAAACTGTCAGTTATCATTACACCTGAAACAGATCGTGAGACTGTGAATCATTTTGTAGCAATAGTGAATTTACTGCCCACAGCAAAATGTATTGTTCCAATTAGCCTTGTGCACTTGTAACAATAATAATCTCAATGCACTTTGTTTTGAGGATCTCAAAGCTCTTTGCAAATGTTTTCTTCTCAAGTCCTCTGTTGCAGATATTTGAATAGCTTTTTATTAGTTTTAGAACAAGCAACAGAAATAATAAGGAATGTCATTGTATCGACAGAATTTTATTCTTCATGAAGTGAAGACCTCATTCACATTCATGAGATAAAGCTTCATTTCCAGGCATTCCACTGAAAACACTGGAAGTACTTACACAAGATTATCTGAATATATATGTCAAAAATCTCTCTGAAAAAAAAAAAAATATATATATATATATATGCATATATATAATAATAATAACCTCTTCTTGTATGTCACACCCTCTGAATGCATTGCAACTCATAAAGCACAGGCCAGATTATCAGACGGTATAGATTTGCATAAATCCTTTGAAATTGATTGGAACTCCAAAAAAATACAAAAATAGAGGATCTCAAAATTTGTATTTCATTAGAAGTTATAGAAAATATTCAAGTTACACTGCCATTTTCTATTTGCCTTTTATCAATGTTTATACTGTCATAGGCATTTGAGGTTTAGGATTATTTTTTTCCCTATAACTGCATTTTATAACACTGCATGAATGATGAGCACATTTCTGCCTTGATAAAGTAAAACAATATATAACAGTAAAGCTAACACTAGCAACAATTTGAATTACTATGAGTGTTTTTAAAAGCTCCTAGGATCCTGAGACATTTAAGATAAAGACTTTAAGATAAAGACATTTAAGACTCAATAAGTCTCCAGTGGTTTGTTTTCGTATCTTAAACTGATTCTTTTGTACAGTGCTATAGCTTCTCTGTAGCTTCCCCCAAATCAGAGAGCAACTGCAGTGCCATGCAGAGGTTTTGGTGTGCTGCACTGTGTCCTGTTCTTTTCAAATTTGCCAGTGCCTGCTATTGTATCACCAAAGTAGGGTGTGACTTGATACACGGACAAGTGTTTGGGAGATCACATCAGTCATTCTTTTGGTATCACAGCTACACCTGCCCCTAAACAAACAAACAAACAAACAAACAAAAAGTCAAGTCTCACTGAATGTTTGTAGTTACAGTGTCTGCTCTATTTGACAGTATATGTATGTGTTCCAGGCACAAATGGATGCACACAAATGCACACATTTATGATCAGTTACATAAAGGCTCCTCTGCTCTCCTCTCCTCTCTGTGCAGTCTTCATAAAAAAGCATCAGTGTCAAAATTCTCCTGTCCTGTAAAAAGACATAAGAAAAGTCAATTTCTCTTCTGTGCAGTGTAATTTTCTCATTTTGAACAGCAATACAGTTCTATTTTATTGCAATGACACCAGTTGCTGCTCTTTTAAGTCCTTAAGTACAGAGGAGCAAGAAAAATTCAAACTCCTTGCCTAAACCCTACATGGCTTTGTTAAAGCCAAATTTTGAAGCCATGGAGGGATGATAAAAATCTTGGCCATTGGCTCAAAAAAATCTGTGAAGCAGGGCAGTTTTAGGCAGGTAAAACTAATACAGTTGGTGAGCATAGCCTTCCTTCCATTCAGAGGAGCCTCAACACTTCTGACCAACTCCCACAATGCAGTAGCCTTCTCCATTACACAGGATGTGTTATGCACACTGGACCACCACTTCACTCAAACCTGCCTTAAATGAGACATCTCTGATTCCAGTTTCCACAGCCATTCATACTTATATGGTATACCAAAAATTGTTTTTCTTCTAAACTCCTGAATTGGTCAAGACTCACAGCAGTGTCTCTAATGTACTTTTTTCCAGGTCATTCACATTTATTGGTCATTTGGATAGGTCATCCTAGCTCAAGTTTTCCAACAGCATCAGGATGACAGAGCTGAGTCTCCTTGAACTCTTGAAATGTCTAATGTTCTGCTTAAGTCCCTTGCCACAAAGGCTATATCAAGAGCTCCTTGGCTCATTTGGTTGAATAGTACCCTGGTGGATGGGTGTACTCCTGAGGAATACTTCTGTTACTAGTTGTGCGATATTTCACTGGCCTGGGATATGTGGCTGAATACCTTTAGCAAAGTGGGTACACAGATAAAAAGGGGAACTCAACTATATGGCATTTCCACCCAGAGAGAGTGTCTTTGAGCTTTTAAAGTTTTAAATGGCAGGGAAGTCGTGATATCCACTGGATTCCTAACATATCAGCTGCATCAAACCAATTGCAAGTGCTACCTGAATCACCGGTTTTCCCACATTTATTTTGCTGTGGGCTCCTAGAACTGGCTTCAGAATATTACAGTAACATGTAATTTTGCAGGGGAAAAGAATTCAAGCATTCCTTTGTTACAAAGAAACTACTGCACTTGTGATTAGGTACTCAGGAGATGTACTCTGGACAATATTACTCTGTGCATACCTCAGAATTCCTGTTTATCTGCATGGCATTTATATGGGGGAGAGCGGGGGGGGGAGAGAGAGAGAGAAGACTAATTATGGTCTTGAGCTGAAACAGACTCAAAAAGGCAGGTGAGGGCTGCAGGGAGCTGTAGACCACCAGGCCTGCTGTGGCTTTGCTAGAGCAGAGATATGGACTGTATTAAATTATCTGGAAGTTCTCTTTGAAAGGCCTATTGTTCTCTTTGAAAAGCCTAACGTTTTTCCAAATTGGTGATGTAAGAGAAGGCAGACAGTTTAGGCAACAGCTTAGATGTCTGCCTTGTTCTACAGTGTTTAATCTTATCTACCTTTCCCTTCATTATTCTTTGGGGAGTAGGTGGAATGAGATCATCACAAGCCAGTGTCAATAGAGGTTAGAGGTTCATGAGATAGATATGGATCCATAAGCCCTGAAATGTAGTGAATGAGATAACTAATATGTTTTGACAGACAGGTTCCTCTTCCCTTGCAGCCACTGTTCAAGAGAGGGCTGATGAAGAACATTTGAGTGGCTGTTACACTGTATGCCTTGATCACTACTCTCTAACCTAATTAGATGCCCTTGCATGGAGTCTATTCTTTCTTAGTAATCAGTGAGCCTAACAATTAAATGGGAGTGCAACAGAAGAGATTGCATAATGCAATGAAGACAGCAAGGGGGGGTACAACAAATTCTTTACAGAGGTAAGGCTGGAACAACTGTGCTTTGTGCAACCCACTTAATTAGATAGGTTGCTCACGTGTAGAGACCCAGCAGTAGGCAAAATATCTAGAAGTAGATTCTATTTTCCCTTTCCTGCAGAAAAGGCCACATACTGTCACCTTACTTCTCTATTTAATAATCCACGATACATGATATAACCCTTGCCAGACTTCTCTCTTGCATTTATGCATTTAATTTTTTCCTTATTCTACAGTTTTGCCTTTATACAGTACATAACACAATAGCATCAAAGTGTTGGTTTTGTTGTTGTTGTTTTGTTTTGTTTTGTTTTTTTTAGGATCATTCATCTGTCAGTCTGTCAACCCCAGATCTGTTTAACAGATCAAACTGATTATAGGCAATCATTTCAGAAGCAGTGTAGTGCTAAACGAGACCTTCCCAATACAAGTTGAAGTTCTCAGTAAAGCTCTATACTTGCCTTCTGACCACAAGAACCCTTGGCACCTAACTGATATAAGTGATTTCTTGTTACATGTGAATACATGTGAATATTTCAAAGAGTTTAATATTTCTACAGCCTTCCAACATACAAAAGAGATCAGAGAATTCCCTTGGATTAAGGGGACATAAATTTGCCACTCAAAATAAAGAACAGTAGAAAAAGTGCCTTGTACAGATGAGCTTATAAACAAACACCATCAAACATTTAAGAGAGAACAATTCCCAAATCAGTAGACCTGATGATAACCTAAAGCAATAAGACATGCCCTAATGCTTCAGAAATCATCAGCTCTCAGGGTAGAAAAGAGTTCCTTATGAGTTCCTACAGAAATGACTTTTATTGGTGAACCGGTGTTCAAGCTGATGCTAATGTCCCTGTTGCCTTAAGGGAACCAAGCAATCCTCTTTCCTTCTGGAAGCCTAGAAGGTATTAGACAACAGACTTTGGAATGTCCTATTTCTTGTGTTCACTAAATGGGAAAGTTTCAAGTCCACTGAATCACATTTCATACATCATATTAATCTATGATGTATGAAACGTGATTTCTTACTGCTACTGTTGACTTGGCTCTAGTATGGCTGGCTGTTCCAGCCTTTATTAATCAGCACGCCTAAGACATCTAAATAGATCAAACAGCATGGAATCACGCTGCCTGTTGGCAGTGTTTCAGTAAGCTCACAGTTCATTTCCAAGTTGACTAAACCTAATTAATACACATCTCGAGATAAAACATCAGTAGGGATGTGTTGGAAACTCGGCATATGCAAACAGGTTCATAAGAACATCAGTGATAATTGGAATTTTAGATAGCAATGCTACTTGCAGTGTCAGGATAGTAACCATTCCCATGGAGATTAAGAATTTACTGAAAATTTATTTAGAGGCTTTCACAGTCTAAGTAATGGAAGATTTGAGCAGATGGAGAACCCTTTGCCTCTGGGGCAAAATTAATACTATCTAAATGCCTGTACATGTATTTCCCAGACTGCTGCATGCCCTGAGAGATCTCCTAGTTATTATTCTGCCATTTTATTTCAGAAGAATTAATGACTTCTTAAAATATTTTTAGGTTAGCAAAGGGGATGACAACAGTGAGGTGGGAGGCCACACAGAGTGCAATGTCTCTTCATACTGAAAGGTTTCCATTTCTCCTTCTTTTGGAAATTTTATTTTGCTCCAATGCCTATCCAAAATAGCCCATGTCTCCTGCGTGACAAAGCAACCTGATCACAGTTTTCCATCCTGCACTGCGGTACAACTGGCACTGCCAGTGACAAGATTCTTCACACTAAAAAATATCAATAATATCACCACTAACATAACAGTGATATGCACAAGCTTACAAGAAACCTGCAAGAGCAATAGATTTCTATAGACACAGCCTGGTGAGCAGCCAATATTTAGAAGTTTTCCAGCTTTGAAATGAAATAAAACTACTTGATCTTAGGTACCATCAGCTGCATCTCAGGGTGTGATGATAGATGACATTCAAGGGAGTACTTATTTAATATTTGTATTCCTTAGAATAACAAAACCCCTTGCCTACAAGCTTCCTGTGGTACTTCATCCTTCTGAAGCTCTATAGCCTGCATGTTGTAAGAGCCAGGAAGACACACAGTTCTACCTGCCAGGAGACAACTGGCTGAGTCATCTCCAAAAAACAGCACAATCCTGAAAAATAATCTCTCTTGTTTTCTGTAGCTTGGGAGTAAATCTAAAATTCTAGGATATGTCACTTTCTAGGATGAACAGAAATAATTATGTCAAGCTGAAAGTTTCCTTTCTCAAACTATGCCAAATCATTGCGGTATGTAAGTGTGCATTAACTTTCATTTAATAAGCCATGCAAAGCGCTTGCTGGCTCTTACGACATTAGCATGTACTGCAGGCTAATAGGATTCTTCCCACCATGCTCAGAGGAGCAGGACTATCTAACCATCTATCCGTGTCTATCTTGGGTACAAAAATATTATGCGCAGGAAATACCTGGTCATGTCTTAAATTTTACAAAGTCAGCCACCAACATCTTAAAAGACTGAAACAAACTTACTTTACTGAAACAAACACACATTAAAAAAAAAATATATATATATAAAAAATAAATAAATAACCAAACACACCAAATTTATTTATATATCGGATCTTTAATATAAAGCCCTGTATACAATTCTGGTTTACAGCTCAAACAGCAGACCAAAACATATACTGAAATTCCTTTTTGCTGTGGCAGGCGGCTTCTATCCTGAACACCAGATAAAATGTTTTGCCCTGGCCCTGTGAGAGTTGTAGGAAGATCTGTTACCAAAATGGAAGGTCAGAATGTGAACTACTGGTGTATTTTCCAAGAATTATTGACCGAGGGTGGGTTGTGTTTTTGTTTTTTTTGTTTGTTTGTTTTTTCCAGTAACAGGATAAATGCTTTCAGAAAAAGGACTAACACAGCAAAAGGTTGGAAATATTATTTTCTTTCTCTGTGTTGGAAGAAGCAGGGGAGGAGGGGCAGAGTTTCACTGTTTATTTTAAGGAATGAGCATTTTATACAAAGACTGAGGCCATTATCACTGTAGTCACAGACCACACCAAAATAGGAGTGGATAGGATGTATCCCTTCACCATTTTAGATTACAAATCAATAATTCCAATACTATATTTAATTTGAGTGTATTAATGTGTATACTCAGAGCTCAACAATGACTGTCTTTTCATCTGTAGCTATGATTGAGTGCATCTCTTGTTCCAGCTGTGTTGTTTCCTAGCTGTCTTATTTGCACAGAAGAAAAAAATGCTGTTAACCAAGACACCCTCAGGACTCGCTATGGTGAGTCAGCCCACAGCACTCGCAATAGACGAGGGCCGCCTATTCCTGACAACCCCTTTTAATAGCAGAGAAGACCCATTACCCTTTTGCTCATCACTTTTTCCCACATTTCACAGAATCACAGAATGGCTAAGGTTCAGAAGGACCTCTGAATGTCATCTGGTCCAACCCCACTGCACAAGCCCCTGCAAGCTGGGGGGGGGGGGGGGGGGGGGGGGGGGGGGGGGACGGATATTGTGTAGGTTTGGATTGGGTTGGGTTGGATTGGTTGGTTGGTTGGCTGTGGTGGGATTTTTTGTGTTTTTGTTGTTGTTTATGTTTGTTTGTTGCCAACTCAATAGTTACTCTGCTGTTGGTTAAAAAAAAAAAAAAAGGCACAGAAAATCTTAGTGTTCTGATCACTTGATAAATGTAATCTCCATCATGAGCAGAACTTTCCCCACCTGGATTAGAAAGATGAGAGTAGCCAACACTTGCCTGTTCGCCAATCTATAACTAAAGTATAAGACGCAAAGACGCAATATGTTTTACTTGAAGTAGTAACTTCAGAGTACATGAAGAGAATTAAAAACCTTACTAGTAATTGAGATTTACTGATGAATCTCTGTGATGTGAATAGTAAAAGCTTTTTTTTTTTTAAAAAAAAAAAAAAAAAAAAACTTTCAAAAGTACAGTCCTCAGTTTTGGCATTTTGACATTCTTTTCCATAATGAAATAGAGCAAATGCATTGACATTTTTTAGGGGAAAAAAATGATTTTTTTCTGACTTTTGTATTAAATTATTAGGAAAGTAGATGCATCTTAGCCCATATTAGAGCATTCTTACTAAGATATGAAGTGAATTATCATTTCAGCACAAAATCAAAACATATGATTTTTTCCAAATATTTTTGTTCTGCAAGTGAAACTAATTTAGTGAAAAAACATTTTAAGTATAAATGTTCTTTTATAAAAGAAAATACTGACTACCTCTAAATATTGACAGATAAATCAAGCTAGATATATTGTTTGCTAGATTGAATGTTAGATCCATTGGCCTTCAAAGCTATCACATTTTGCAACCTATATTCAATTGCCTTACAGCAACACACTTTTCTTTATCCTCTGTCAAGCAAATACCTGGCATACTGTGTGCAGTATTGTCAAACAACATAATGTTTCTTTCCCTGGAGTATGGCATGCAGGTTGGGAGGGGAGGAGAGAAGTAAGGATTATTTTAATTTAACTTTCAGTTCTCTCTCAGACAAGTTGCTCAGCTCGCCATAAATTCATCACCACATATCTCAGCTATTCCCAGTATACTTCCTTCAAAAATGTATTATATATGGATGCAGTCGTGAAGTAACACAAATGTCTGCAACAATTCCATGACAGAGATTCAGGAGGAATAGTGCAGCATCTCTACATTTTCTAGCAGCTCTTTCTTAAACTGATGAAGCGATTAAAATTAAACACAGTATGATCCCAGTTGCTGTACAACTGCTTGGAAAATATTGCTTAAATTAATTGTCCATCTAACCCAAAGAGCTCTAAGGTCCAACACAGCCTTTACAAATGTTGCTGTCACTGCAGAAAGAGCATATTAGGAAAGAAGGATAGCTATTGAAGGAGGAAAAGGCAAACAGCCTCATGAACAGGAAAAAGTTAATAGCTATTACAGAACTGGTATGCTACAACCCATTCAACAGCTCTCCAAAACAAAGTACTATTGGATTAAATTTTCTCAGGCAGGATATTTGTCTGAAATTCTAGAGCCATCTAGACAGGATTAAATAGGATAAGAGTGTTCCCCATGATAATAAATGTTAAATCCAGTGACTGAATGAGAGGCTGAGGGTGATCCTGTTTGTGTGTGTGTGCGTACAGGCATTCATCCCACTGTATGCAACGGCTTCCATAGGCTCAAGCAATTTGCCTGCATTTCTGGCACAGCCTGCTATTCTACATGCACACAGTTGTACACATTAAATATTTACCATTGTGGAGCAGAGCGATGCTCTGAGTTTGCAGTGCTGGTAATGATCATGTCCAAGCAACTCTCTAATAAAGCACAGATGTGCTTTCAAAATGGAACAGAAGTGCTGGACGCACATATGCGCACATGCATGCGTGCATACACACGGAATACACTATGGGTTATTTACATTATGCCTGGTATTGATTATTACCAGATGGTAGGGGAAAGCAATAACTGACAGATTAACCATATGGATCTGCTTTATTTTACCCTGAGTTATAGGTTTGCAGTTCTCCCTCCTCCCTTTTTGGCTCAGAAACCAGTGACATGCTAAGAGGAAAAAAATGTAAACTTACAGTAAGGAGCACATTTCCATCATAAGCTTCCCAGTGCTACTCTCAGGGATTGAGCTACATGTATCTTTTTTTAAGGGGATTGCAGTTCTGGCACCATTTCCTAAAGCCTCAGCCAGTACCATAAGCGAGAGACTGTTACAGACCAATGAACAAAAAGTGGTTTAATACTAATGAGACTTGCAGACAATAGATCCAAACTGAAGAAGCTTAATTTAGGATTCTGCTTTTCACACGGCGATTTCAGCCAGCCTCATATAACAACGTACCGACAAAAAATCCAGAGTTTGAAGTTGTCAAGGCATCATTCTATTCTGAAAACTGGGAGCCCTCAGCAGTGATTTGAGCTTCAAAGCCTTGGCTCTGGAGGCTTTCTAAATAGCTGCTCTTCCTACAAGAGTCAGATATAGCAGGAGCTACAGACTCTGGTAAAGCAACAAAGAAAAGCACAGTCCCCACCCAGCTGTGACCTTCTGAGACTTGTGCATTATGCATTAGATGGCTGAGTGTAAATGGATACTTCAGAAGGCTTAAACGAAAAAAATGTCTAATTGACAAAAAAAAAAAAAAAGCTTTTGGTCTTTCTGCTTAAAGTGGTTTTGAAACAATGTATTTTCTGTATAGTTTAACCTTTAATTTCTATTGTTTTGCTTGGCAGCCACCTCCATCCCACTTCCAAGGGCAGAGGGCAAATAACCTTCTATTGCTCATAGGTTTTGTTTATATATATGTACTATTATAGCTATCTAACCTTTCTGCTTTTCAAATCCATCACTTATGCCTACTTCCAAACAAGTTGTCATAGATTTTTCAGTGCCCTCTAGATCCACAAAAGAATCCCAAAATGTGGCACAGTCATCAGAGAAACAACATACAGAGCTAGGACAGAATGTAAAGAGACAAAACAAACTAGGAAATCATCACCAGAAAGTAATATGAAACATGTTTCAGTGTGCTATTCACATCTTCTGAAGAATACAGGCAGATTGCAGTCTCTCTGGCACTCCAAAGCATTAATCCCTCCTTTCAGTTCTTGAGTCAAGAACTGTGACACGTAGAGTTTGTGAATGGTCAGTTTGGTCCCTCAGTTTTGTGATTGTTTTTGTGCAATCTTGGACAACTGCTTTTTAAATTTATGTTTTTATTACATTTTCTCAGCCCTAAAATGGGTATAAACATTAAACGATGCAGGGAACTGCTAGGAGAATTTGAAAGGCATTTTTGAACTCATAGTTGAAAGCCATGCTACATCTAATCTAACTCTGTCTGGACATAATTCTAAAACCACAAAGAAGCTGAGAAGGTTGCACCCAATCTGGTAAACTGTTCTTGGCTGAAAATTTAATAGCCTGCTGGAACAAATGGCAAAAGCCCTGCTGATTTTAACACAGTTAGGATTTCACTCCACTAAACAAAATCCCTGATGAAAGTCATGCACTTCAAATATTTGCCCACTGTAGCCCTGCATTTTCAATTTCAGAAAGGTATTTTGTAACCCAGGCATGATTGCAGCTTTACAAAATATTATTAAATAGAATGTCAGTGTTTAGTGAAACCTATAAAAAATAAAGTATTTGGTCATAAAATAATTCTGTTTTGTAAACAAAACATATTCAAACTATATGAGCAAGAATTTTTTTTCTATTATTATTTATGACAAAACCTAACAGCTTAACACTCTGCAACACATATGATCAATGCCCAAAGACATATTTTAGAAAACATAAGGCCATTTGTAGTATTTCCCCTTCCTCAAAAAAACAGGCATAAAGTGTTCAATTTACTACAATGCTCTCATTTCACCTACTAAGCCTGTGACAAATCCAATGTGGGAATCAGTAGGTCTTAAATCCCAGACCAATGCATTATCAGATAAACCACACTGTTTCCTTTTGTGGCATTGCTGCTCTGACTGTAAATAAGACAGGAAGCTAAGTCAAGGAAAAATTACTAATCTGCTAAAAAAAGAACAAAGGTTATGGATGTCTCCATGCAGGTGAATAACAAAGTAATATGCGAGTGCTTCTCTTGATAATGGAAGCTCTGCCTAAAATGACTTGTGTGCCCAGGTCTAGTGTTCTTTCTGCGGAGAAACAGATTGACATCCAGTGACAACATCCTAAGTAATTACTCAGAATGACATTACAGTTGATTATTTTAATGTGTTGGCCCTTACTTTGATGGTCCAACTTTTATCTTTTATCTAGAAAAATCTTAGAAAGAGGCACAGCTGATCTGAGGCCCTTTAGCTTCAGCCTAAGGATAATACATTCATGCATTACTTCTGGGCTTGTGGAGTGGAAAAGTTAGTAGGATGCAGGGACAGGCTATTTAGATTTACAGTGTTGTAATGCAGAGGATGAGCACAGTACAAAAAACAGATGCAAATGGGCACACCAGGAATCATGGTAAAAATCATTAAACTTCAGCCATAAATTGTGGTTACACATTAAATGCTTTTCCATAACAGAAGATGGAAAATGTGCTTTCTGTGGAAAACTGTTTGGAGAGCAAACTTAGTACAGAGCACATCATGGTAGATGTGCAAATCCAAACATTCACCCTAAAAAGTCAAATTCAGAAATTTTATTTTTCACACTGTTTTCACCAAACCAGAAAATGCAAGCAATATTTGATACCCAGCTTTGCTCCTGATTCCACTCTGTATTTTAACTCAAAGTTTAAGGCATACCTAACCAATATAAATATTCTCTAAGGAATCAGAATATCAGAGTAGGATTTAAATGGCAATGTGTATTCAAGTCCTTCCATATGCAGTACAGGCAGAGGACAAGTTTACCTACTTGAGATGCTATACGCAACGTACCTCACAAATGTTCAAAATACCGCTGAGTTGATAGAGGCCCTGAGTGCAGCTTAAACACATTCAGTAGCTCTGCTAGGTTTCTTGACTTAGCTTCTTCCTTACTAGGAAGAAGTAATACTATTTCTGCCACCAAGCAAACATGCCATTTATATGACAATATATATGCCATATGGTATGTTACACAAAGGTGTGGACCCCTTCTTATATAAAAGTTTGTAAGAAATTTTAGCTGGAGTAGTTATACTACTTAAATCCAAAGCTGTGCATCTGTTTTGCAGGAAAGAAAGAAAGAAAAAAAATAATAAAAGAAAAGAATAAAAAAGGACATTCTTATGCTGCCTAAAGTTCTATCTTAGTGTTCTGGCACACTGTGACAACAGACTGAAATTAGATGAAACAGGTGTTCTGTGCATCTTCTTGACAGATACTGCTAAGCAGTGACCCCTGATCTACTAGAGACTCTCTATTAGAGACTCTCTATTAGAGAGAGACTCTCTAATACTCTATTAGAGAAAGACTCTCTATTAGAGAGTCTTTCGAGGCTGTAGAACTCGAGGTTGGGAATGACAAGGTCGAGTCCCTTTGGGTTAGGATCGGCAGGGACAACAAGGCTAGTGTCCTGGTCGGGGTCTGCTATAGACCGCCGAACCAGGATGAGGAGACGGATGAGGAATTCTACAGGCAGCTGACAGAGGTTGCAAAATCATCAGCTCTTGTACTCGTGGGGGACTTCAACTTCCCTGACATATCCTGGAAGCACAACACAGCCCTGAGAAAGCAGTCTAGGAGGTTTCTGGAGAGCGTGGAAGATAGCTTCCTGACGCAGCTGGTTAGTGAGCCTACCAGGGGAGGTGCCCCGCTAGACCTTCTCTTCACAAACAGAGAAGGACTGGTGGAGGACGTGATCGTCGGGAGCTGTCTAGGGCAGAGTGACCACGCAATGGTGGAGTTCACTATTCTTGGCGAGGCCAGGAAGGGGACCAGTAAAACCGCTGTATTGGACTTTCGGAGGGCTGACTTTGAGCTGCTCAGGACATTGGTTGGTGGAGTCCCTTGGGAGGCGGTTCTGAAGGGCAGAGGGGTCCAGGAAGGCTGGGCGCTCTTCAAGAGGGAAGTCTTAATGGCGCAGGAACGGTCTGTTCCCACGTGCCCAAAGACGAGCTGGCGGGGAAGAAGACCGGCCTGGCTCAACAGAGAATTGTGGCTTGATCTTAGGAGGAAAAAGAGGGTTTATAAGCTTTGGAAAAGTGGGCAGGCCACTAAGGAGGACTTTAAAGAAGTAGCGAGGCTGTGCAGGGACAAAATTAGGAAGGCCAAAGCTCATCTGGAGCTCAATCTGGCTACTGCCGTTAAAGATAACAAAAAACGTTTCTATAAATACATCAACACAAAAAGGAGGACTAAGGAGAATCTCCATCCTTTACTGGATGCGGGGGGAAACTTAGTTACAAGAGATGAGGAAAAGGCGGAGGTGCTCAATGCCTTCTTTGCCTCAGTCTTTAGCGGCAATACCGGATGTTCTCTGGATACTCAGTACCCTGAGCTGGTGGAAGGGGATGGGGAGCAGGATGTGGCCCTCATTATCCATGAAGAACTGGTTGGTGACCTACTACGGCACTTAGATGTGCACAAGTCGATGGGGCCAGATGGGATCCACCCAAGGGTACTGAGGGAACTGGCAGAGGAGCTGGCCAAGCCGCTGTCCATCATTTATCAACAGTCCTGGCTATCGGGGGAGGTCCCAATTGACTGGCGGCTAGCAAACGTGACGCCCATCTACAAGAAGGGCCGGAGGGCAGACCCAGGAAACTACAGGCCTGTCAGTTTGACCTCAGTGCCAGGAAAGCTCATGGAGCAGATCCTCCTGAGAGTCATCATGCAGCACTTGAAGGGGAAGCAGGCGATCAGGCCCAGTCAGCATGGCTTTATGAAAGGCAGGTCATGCCTGACGAACCTGATCTCCTTCTATGACAGAGTGACGCGCTGGGTGGATGAGGGAAAGGCTGTGGATGTGGTCTACCTTGACTTCAGCAAGGCTTTTGACACCGTCTCCCACAGCATTCTCCTCAAGAAACTGGCTGCTCTTGGCTTGGACTGGCGCACGCTTCGTTGGGTTAGAAACTGGCTGGATAGCCGGGCCCAAAGAGTCGTGGTGAATGGAGCCAAGTCCAGTTGGAGGCCAGTCACTAGTGGCGTCCCCCAGGGCTCGGTGCTGGGGCCGGTCCTCTTTAATATCTTCATCGATGATCTGGACGAGGGCATCGAGTGCACCCTCAGTAAGTTCGCAGATGACACCAAGTTAGGTGCGTGTGTCGATCTGCTTGAGGGTAGGAAAGCTCTGCAGGAGGATCTGGATAGGCTGGACCGATGGGCTGAGGTCAACTGCATGAAGTTTAACAAGGCCAAGTGCCGGGTCCTGCACCTGGGGCGCAATAACCCCAAGCAGAGCTACAGGCTGGGAGAGGAATGGTTGGAAAGCTGCCAGGCAGAGAAGGACCTGGGAGTGATGGTGGACAGTCGGCTGAATATGAGCCAGCAGTGTGCTCAGGTGGCCAAGAAGGCCAACGGCATCCTGGCTTGTATTAGGAACAGCGTGACCAGCAGGGCTAGGGAGGTGATCGTCCCCCTGTACTCAGCTCTGGTGAGGCCGCACCTCGAGTACTGTGTTCAGTTTTGGGCCCCTCGCTACAAGAAGGACATCGAGGTGCTTGAGCGGGTGCAGAGAAGGGCGACGAAGCTGGTGAGGGGCCTGGAGAACAAGTCCTACGAGGAGCGGCTGAGGGAGCTGGGCTTGTTCAGCCTGGAGAAGAGGAGGCTCAGGGGTGACCTTATCGCTCTTTACAGATACCTTAAAGGAGGCTGTAGAGAGGTGGGGGTTGGCCTGTTCTCCCACGTGCCTGGTGACAGGACGAGGGGGAATGGGCTTAAGTTGAGCCAGGGGAGTTTTAGGTTAGATGTTAGGAAGAACTTCTTTACAGAAAGGGTTTTGAGGCATTGGAACAGGCTGCCCAGGGAAGTGGTGGAGTCACCATCCCTGGAAGTCTTCAAAAGACGCTTAGATGTAGAGCTTAGGTATATGGTTTAGTGGAGGGCTGTTAGCGTTAGGTTGGAGGTTGGACTCGATGACCTTGAGGTCTCTTCCAACCTAGAAAATTCTGTGATTCTGTGATTCTGTGATACTTGTGAATCCTAAACTACCTCAGTTTTCAACCTGGTGTATTGAAATAGACCTAATTCAACGCTGTGGACAATAACTACTCCAACCGTCTAGTTTTAATCCATTGCCACAAATCTGCTGGATACCATAGAGGCAGTTATATTGTCCAAAAGTGCTTTAGTCAGTGTAGCTCATTTCACACATTGAACCACTGTAAACAATGCTAGCCATAGCACTTTTTTTGCTAGTATAACTGTGATTCCATTAGTAGGGTATTATCAAGAAAGTTATCCAGTAAAGCTATCCGTAAAGCCAGGTCTTTCATTAGGAATGAAACTGCTAACAAATCTGACATTTAAATTGCCATTACTCGCCAGCTGAGTTATCTTGCTGAAATAAATGGACCATCCACACCTCACAGAACTACTGCTGCAAGCTCTTTGCTCCATACCGATGATTCAAGTTTCTGGGGTTTTCTTTGCAAGCAGAGTCTATGGAAAACATTACTGTTTTTTGAAGTTCAGAGGACCAAGCTACTGCTACAAAACAGTTCCTGATATGATCTGCTACTACTTCCACACCTACTGCAGGCTTTTACCTGCAGTAGCTTGGAAAATCCCCTAGGCTACATGGGAAGTTCCCAAGCTCCGGCTCAGCAGAAGAAAATCTAGATATTATACTGATAGAAATAACTACCTCATGGTTAATGTGAAGTTCTCCTACATGGCTTTGGGTAAGTATTTTTGTTGGTTTTGCTGCAGTCCTCCCACTGGTGAAAGGGAATAGCCCTTTTCCCCTTACCCACTGGCTGTCATGGACCTTACACCTCCCTGCAAGCATAGAGAGAGTCAAAAGTAGACCCCTTAGCTTTCAAGTGCGTTCTGGAAAAAAAAAAAAAAAACTGATCAAGAGCCTGCTTGCAAAAGAATTGCAAAGCTCTTTCTGCATGCTGCTGTACTGGTCTCAGTCTTTTTAGTTGAAAATATAAGCAGCAGCAATCTTGGAATGTCAGTCAAAGAGACTCTTAGCTCAGGCTATGGCCACATGATCAAAGAGGCCATGCTGCATGTTTACACTTGGAGCATAAAGTGAGTATGGAGCAGACCATGCAGTTGAAAGCCTGCAAAAGAAACAAGCTACATGCTGAAAGAAAGACATTTGATCACACAAGAAACAGCCTTGACTCATTCAAGGGTGCTTTGGGACAGCTCAGAGCTGTATTCAAGTCATGTGGTGGCTTTGTTGCTTTTCAAAAAACAGGACAGATGGATTTGCCTTGGGTTCATGTGCCCCTGGCCTACATGTGATCTCATGTAGCTGTTTACTAGGATGTCCATTTGGTAGGGAATGAAAAAAAAAAATAAAATACAAGTTTGGTGATTTTTTATTTTTTAAGCCATGGGGTTCCTGGATAATCAAAACCCTGTTTTCTTTGGACATACATATTAATGTGATAGACTATGGGTTACAGAGGTATATTCAGATTCTGAAAAGACCTTCAAAAACTGGAGGTTAGTAAATACATGTAGGCAGCAGGAGGGGGCTCTTGATTCCCTTCATGAAAAGAAAAAAAAAAAAAGCACAGAGAGAGACATAACCTTCCACATCTCTGTACAATAACTCAGCACAGAATTATAGCCCTATCTCACTTGCTTCACACAAGAGTAATGCACATGAATGAAGGTACCCTGGCCCAAATTCTGCTCTGCCTCCTTTCATCAGCCAGCATGCTCAGCCAGAGTCTGACTAATACTGCGTAATTGATGGCCTGGTAAGTAACAACATTCACAGCAGCTGAGAAGAAAGAGATTCTTGTTGAATAAATTGGACCAGAATTAGAAGGCAAGCACTCCAACGTTTCTAGACATTTCTAACGTATATTTCCGATATCTTGTTCACTTGCTTCAAGAGACACAGAAATGTACATATGTTTAAGACAGCTCTCTGTGCCCTCGAGCATTTCTGAAGCTGCATTTTTAGAGTTTAAAAGTTAGTATACCAACTTGGTGTGATGTATTTGAAAAATATTTGCTTGAACAAAGGAACAAACCAAAACAAACAAAAATTACTATTTTCATTGCTGCCTTTTGCTCTACAGGATGCCATCACAGCTTTTCAGTATATGAAAGGGTCTTATAAAAAAGATGGAGAGCACCACTTTGCTCAACCAGATAATGATAGGACAAGGGGGGATGGTTTTAAACTACAAGAGGGGAGCTTTAGAGTAGAGATTAGGAAAAAATTCTTCACTCAGAGGGTAGTGAGGCACTGGAACAGGTTGCCCAGAGAGGTTGTGGATGCCCCATAGCTGGAGGTGTTCAAAACTGATTTAGATGAGGTCCTGGGCAACCTGATCTGGTGGGTGGCATCCCCATGTTCATGGGCATCAAATCAAAGCTCCTATGACTTTTTTTTTTTCTTTCAAAAAAAAATCTGCTGTTTTTTTAACAATGCACAGATCAGACTGACATAACCTTAAAGAAATGGCTCTTGACTTAAAAAACAACAAGAAGATATTTGTGCTTATCTCTCTGGGCATGGTTCTGCACTCTCTCCTAGCTATTGTACCCCATTGACTCTCTACTTTCAGAGCTCTCCATACAGAATGTCTGGATCTTAAAATGTTGTTTGGCAGTAAGTACTATGGTCTTGGAGGTTTTCAAACATATGGGAGAAAAATGCGATAATCCCTTTAATTCTTTATATCACCAGGCTAACCCAAATGTGTACACCCATTTGTGTAACTCAGATAAACAGTCCATCTTTAATCTCTTTGCCTTCTTTCTCTGGCTGTTTTCTTCGCACTGAACCTAGGCACTAACTATCTCCCTAGGAGGCAAGAAGGAGAAAGGTATGGAAGAAGTGTTAGCTCAACTTGCTCATGCCTTGAGACGCTCAACTTGATGACAGATTTTGAACAATTCTGAAAGTTATGATGGTAGTTACTGGCCATTGTAATATTCTTTTTTTTTTAGTACTTGAAATAAAACAGAAAAGAAGCAAAACTGTTCTTTCATTTTCTACTAATGTGACACAATCAGCTTACTAAATATGGTAAGGGCATAAATCATATTTTGGTTTTGTCTAGCTCTTTTTCATAGATTTGTGGAAAGCTGGGGGTGGGTTGAATTTTTGTGAAGATTTCTTTACTTATCAAATGGCAAACTCTTCCATAAATAATCTCCAGTGATCTTTTGCTGATAAAAATGACACTCAGATCAGAACAAATAAATGAGAATCAGATTGTTTAATTCCCTGTTCAAAAGAAGAGACTGGATTAATGCAGTGATGACATTGAAAACAATTGTGAGTGGATAAAAATTTCTGTTTAACTACATGGACAGTATTCAAGCCTAAAAGTTCTGTATTTGTAAGGTGCATTCATTTCTTCAGAGTGCTTTATAAATGTTAGAAATCAGATCCTAAAAGGCTCTGAGATCCTTAATTTCCTACTAGGAGTGATTCAAATCAGAAAGACTTTTTGTAAACAGACTATACATTCTCAGACTTCTAAGAATTGGGTTGTGGATGAAGAGGAAGTGAACAGAAAAGCTAGCACTTGATCTCCAAAGCAATAGCCTCCTGCCTGCTCAGGTTCATCAGGGGGATTGGAAAAAGATGATCTTTAAGGCCCCTTCCAACACAAACTGTTCTATGATTCAGATCAAAATAAACCATCTTTTCTCATCTGGCCTTTTTTTTTTTTTTCCAGTGATAACAGTTCTTAATACAGAGTTTCTTAATAAAACAGTTCTTAATAACTGTGAGTTTCCACCATTCACTCAGTCTAGTTGTCAAGACATCCTATATTCAGCATTCAAAGGCAACAGCCTTTATCATGACCACTGCCATCATAATTTATTACAAAGTGCTCTAACAGTACCTAGATACCCATGGTCCACATTAGTACCCAATGTGCTAAGGATCAGCCAACTGCTTAGCAGTGCAATTTACTCCTAATGAATAGATCCGCTGGAGATAAGCAAAGTCGTAATGAGTAAGTCCTCCCCATTCATAGAATCATTAGAGTTGGAAAAGACCATCAAGATCATCTGGTCCAACCATGCCCCTACCACCAATGTCACCCACTAAACCATGTCTGTAATACCAGGTCCAACCTTTCCTTAAATACCCCCAAGGCCGGTGACTCCACCACCTCCCTGGGCAACACTGCTCTTTCTGGGAAGAAATGTCTCCTCATTTCCAACCTAAACCTTCCCGGCACATCTTGAGGCCATTCTCTCCAGTCCTATCACTAGTTACCTGCAAGAAAAGGCTGACCCCCTGCTCCCCACAACTTCCTTTCAGATAGTTGTGTCAGTAAGACCTTGCAATCTGCCCACATTTAAAGAAGCCAAGGGATAAACCATTGGTGGTTGAATCATTTGCAGTTGAGCCTGGAGGCAGTTCTGAGCAACTGAGACTGTGAGTTTTGATTGAAAAATGTTTACACCCCAGACACTGTTATCCAGAAAACATTTCAGAAACAGATTCAAAGTACTTAGGTCACAGGCTGCAGGCCATACCATAAACCTCAAAGATTACTAAGTAGCTGAAAAATCTACTCAAATTCATTGTGAGATTCACAACCTTTGTTAAGCATCATGCATACACTTAGAGCAGCCCTCAAGCTAGATAGCTCTAAAGTTATCTTGAAAAGGCCTTTATTAACCACAATGATTAACTACAATATTGGTACATCCTTAAATTGCAAAATTTTTCAGGAAAGATAATACACATTTGTCAACATACTGAGTAACTCAGTGCCACTGTCAAGTACAATGGCACTCCAACCTCCAGCTCGAATTTTAATCACAAATATGAAGTAGGAAGTAAAAATTACTAAAAATAGGTGTCAAACGTATAAAAATACTGTGTCAAACAGATGATTTTTTGAGTATGCTCAGTAAAATAAACAGGGTTACTAGGTTTAGGTTAAGTTTTGTTTTCAGTCATTTCAGCGTTAAAGCAAACAGTTCTCAAGAGATGTGAGAGTACATATTACAGATAAAACCCTCACAAAACAAAAGTGCAAGGTCTCACAGAAATCTATATATATGCTATACTTAATTTGTCACTTCTGTTCTTATTGTTTCTTCCTTTTTTTTTTTTTTTTTTTTGACTTTTACTCTTGAAGTAAGTTTTCCTTCCCACACATTCTCTGTCCATCGTTCACCACCTACCATCCTATAACAATAATAATAAAGGGATTTGGTCTGATTTGATGAAATCACTGTATTCATTTAAAAATAAAAATAAAAAAATAAATAAATAAACAAACAGAAAGGTGATTTTTACTTATTTTTTACTAATGTTTTTTTGTTTTCTTCCTCAATTCACGTACAATGTATTTGTTGTCACAGCTTCTGGAACTGTGATGGCCCCTTTAAGAAATATATTTTCTAAATAAGTTAAAATTAAGCTATACAGGAATTGATATGAAGCAATGAAGTATTGCATTTAGCTCTGGGGCCCCCAGAACAAGAAGGACATGGACCTGTTGGACCAAGTCCAAAGAAGGGCCACAAGGATGATGAGAGGGCTAGAAAACCTCTCCTATGAAGACAGACTGAGGGAGTTGGGGTTGTTCAGCCTTGGAGAAGACAAGTTCTCTGGGGAGACCTTACAGCAGCCTTCCTGTACATGGGGCCTACATGAAAGCTGGGGAGGGACTCTTTGTCAGGGAGTGGAGTGACAAGACATGAAGTAACAGCTTTAAACTAAAAGAGGGTATATTTAGATTATACACAAGGAAGAAATTATTTACTCAGAGGGTGGTGAGGCCCTTTTTCCAACTCTTTCTCACTCCCATTACTACCCTATCCTCTTATCACCTCTTTATGACTTATCATCAGAAATATTTTCAGTAAGTTTTCATAATGATGATGCTGATGAGATTTTGATGAGACTTCAAATGCAGTAGAAGGGGCAGAGAGAAAGGGAAATTAACTAAGTAGAAGAGTTATCTCACAAAGCAATTATCTACAGTAACACAAAACTTAGCAGATTGGTGCCTAGTAAGAATATACGACTAATGCTGTGTGACTGTATCAAGAAGACCAGTTTCCCACTAGAGATCCTAACACATTTCTGTATAAGAAGTAATTCCATTTGAAACCACATTTTCAAGCTTGCAGCTGCCCTCAACATTTTTTTTTTTTTTTGAGTTTTCTGCTTCCTTTTTTCCATAATTATTTTTGACAACTCTGTTCCTCCTACTCAGCCTAGTGCAATGCAATGCAGTGGAAAAAGCATTGCACTTACACCAAGAAAATGTGCACTTGCATTATTTACTTGTCCTTCTAACTCTCTCCCTCCTCCTTAGGAAGCCCCAGACCTGAGATACAACAGAGAACAAAAGTGGAGCATGCACTCTTATAGAAATGAGAAAGAAAACCTTTATGCACTCCAATGTGAAAAGTATCTGGCCTGGTATTAAAGAATTGCTTGCCTCCTACCCGCACCCACAGTTTCTCCCCAGTACAACTTGACCACCTCAGACTGATCTATTTGGTAGCTCCTCCTTAGCAGTTTCTTAGGACTGTAAGATGGGCTAAAAGCAATGTTACTTTGCAAGTGATCCAACACAAGCTGTATCCATGCCTGGTTTCCAATGGTACTAATCACTACATGATGGCTTCTAGGCTTCAGTGCTATTTGACATTGTAGTAACACTGAAAAATTGCTACAGACCTTAAGAATTTGCCCTTGCAGGTTTCCTGAAGGCTGCAACACTGGTCCTTGGGTAGGAAGATAGATGGCAAGTGAACCTCTGCCAGGCTTCAACTCAGAGGCAACCCAAACACAACAGTAAGTTAAACATCACCCTCCTCCTCAAAGAACCACCTTACCTGTGTCTGAAGTCACACATTTTCTATCAGCTTCATATTACCTTCCTGGAAGACAGTCTTGGAAGACAGATCCATGCCTTCGTATCTGTTTAAGGCTGGAAGAAGTAATACAACCTCTCTTCTTCCTCTTCTCTTTCAGTAATACTATCAAGCATATTCAATACTACAGTTCTAGTAGATGAAAAAAAAGAAAGCCTGGAGGTGTTCAAGTTCAGGTTGCATACAGCCTTGGGCTACCTGATCTAGTGGGTAGCATCCCTGTCCATAGCAGGGGCATTGGAACTGAATGAGCTTTAAGGTCCCTTCCAACTTGAGCCAATATGTGGTTCTATAAAAGCCACTTAAGGCAAATGTTTAGCTACTGTTTATTCAGTTTCTCTCTCACACAGCTGATAGGTTTCTCACATACTTAATTGCATGAAATTAAAAATTGCATAAAAAAAAAAAAAAAGTAGTACAGGAAAACTGCTGCAGAAATCTGACACATATTAAGGGAGTAAAGGAATTGATAAACAATACAAAAAATAAAGATCAATTGCTTTAAGAACAATTGATGAGATCATTCACTTACAAAATAGCAGGCGTGACAGCAAGGATCAGGTGTCCCTGAACTAGCTCCTGAGGTGTAACCATACCATGCAATTAGTATCAGTCATCGGAGAGGCCAACATCAAGTCTCTTTTCCTTCTGCTATCAGTGAGTTTTCCTGCAGGCTTGAGGCACAGTGGAGCAGACCAGGGAGTGCAGTGCTGTTACCATACAGGCTGCATTGTCTGCAGAAGCACACTGCTAGTTGGTAGTGGAAAAGGCAACAAAGAAATTGCTGGAGGGTCACTTGGAAATTAAAAAATAAGAAAATAAAAATGCCAGAGCTGTAGCAGTGCATATATGCTAGCTATTATAACTTGGCTTGGGAAACAGAAAACTTTCCAGGGTTATTTCCAGCCTTTGCAGGAGACCATGCACCCTGGAACACAGAGCAGCCCAGGCTGAGAATGTTTGTCAGGCCTGGTCACACTGTTCATGTCAGTCTTTCCTGGTTTATCCTCTTCTGTTCTGAAGGGCAGGGCAAAAAGAACTGTCCCAAACAACTCTTCCAAAATAGAGAAAATGCCAACCAAAACCAGCAAAAGTAATTAAAACCTAAGGCCAGTTTAAAAAAAAAAAAACAACAAACAAACAAAAAAAAACACGTTGGAAGTCATACAGCTGCAGTCTTCAAAGGCTTGTTTTTTTCTGGAGCGGGGTGGAGAAAAGAGCTTTGATTTAAACACCACCACCACAATAGATCATTTGATCTTTTGGTTCCTCCTGTTTTATTTTAATTAATGTTTCGAAGTACTGATTGAAAGTCAATCCAGTTTTATTAAAGGTTCATTGCAGGATTAACAGAGATTTGAAACCAAGCCCAACACAGTCAGCAGAGGCAAGTTCAAGATGGCCACTCAGCTAATAAAAAGCGTATCATGCTGGTAGTGTTTTGAGCAATCATGCAGTAAAATCAGGCAGCATTTCTAAATACCATTTTTTTTTCCATTCCAATGAAAATCTTTTAAATTCCTAGTTAACAGGCTTTTATGCCACTTGTGAAACACTCCTTTTTCCTTTTTTTAAGAGATCTTCTATTCTCTTAAGATTGGTGCTAAACAGGATCTTATGCGTATATCAAGTACATAGTCATTACGCTACCTAAGTGCAATAATATATTAGCAAACTCATATCATTTGATTTCACTCTTCTGCCAGTTCTGCAGGTTCTAAACCAGTAAGATTTCCTAGTTGAAATGTGTGCTAAAGCTCTAACATAATACAGACATTTGTTTCTACAAGTAGCATGCATAGGACACAGAAGGACTAAGGCTTATGAAGACATGGATATTTTAAATCTCTCATAAGCAGTAGCCTTTCTAGATTTTCCAGATAAGTTGCATCCAGTTGACAGCCCTTCTGGGTGGTATCAGAGTTGTGTGTAGGAATATATTAGTGTCTAATATGGATTAGGCACCAATGTATTTATTTCACGCTTGATTAGAAGAACTGAAAATCTGAGATTCATTATGAAAAATGTTGTTTTTCTTGCCTAATTCCCACATCAGATGAGAGTGTATGTCCCAGGTATTAAAAACATCCCTTCCAGAGGGAATTTTCTCCTAGTCATATACACTGTACTCTTCAGTCCATATCTATATTACTACCTTCTGTTGCAGGGGAGAGGCACAGTAAAACTTCACATGACATATGACATTTTGGAAAGCCCCATTTTCTCTTACATAAAACTTTCCATAGCTTCTACATGGAGCTAACCTGTGAAAGATCTAGATCTGGCCATGAAGGAGACAGGGTATTAGCAGGAAAAAATGGGTAGCAGGACCATGTGGGCATTGGGCCAGGATCAAGCAGAATGGCTCATCTTTCCTCTGCTTCATTTGGCACAGCCGGTCCCCTCTTGTTCAAATGGAGAACAGTTCACAGCTGTGGATATATTACCTCAATTCACTCTCTCCCCTGTGACTGTGTCTACAGAGGGTATCAGGAGCTTCCACTGCATTAGTGCTGCTACTAAAGCAAAGCAGTACTTCCAGAAATGCATTTCAATTCTGAGGCCTGCAGACATGCTTTGGTTACTTCATCCACTTAATGAGAAAATAATGTCAGGCTCAGCTGGTGTAAGTCAGCACAGGAGGAATAAGCCTAAGGAAACTATGCCAATTTACCTCAGTGAGGATCTGGCCCAAGGGATTCATAATGGATGGAGATGTCGAGTCAAGGAGAGGTTAGAACAGCTCAAAATGTCTGCATTTATCCTCCACTTGCACAATTTAGACAGCTTCTGCCAAATGGTATGAGCAGCTGGACATCTCTTTCAAATCCATATTTAATTCCCTAAAGGGGCATTGAAATTGAGAATTCTGCCCACAGGAAAGATCAATATATTCTACTGCTTCAACTTAAAATTGAAAAGAACAAGGAAGATGCTGCTGTAGGTTAAGAAGAAGACAAACAACCACATATAGAATTTCCAGACTAAGGATGCCTAGAAAATAAGCATTTTAAAACATTTTGTTACAGTTTATTGTTGGTGATGTGAAAAAAAATCATCCCTAATTATGATACCTTTTTCATTCAATACAGGGGTGTGTAGTGGGAAAAAAAAAAAAAATCACACTCAAAGAATTTAAAGAATTTGTAAACTAAATGAGAAATGTATGAGTTGTCATTTAGGATACTGCTATCAATAGGCAGAGGTACTTTGAGTATGTCAAAATACTTGAAACTGGATCGTATTAGTATTAGTGTCTCTACCAGAGTTTTCTCTTTCAACACAGAAATACATGAATTTCAAATCAGTGAAGTACCATTACTATGGATGGAAGACAGAAGTCTTTTAAATTCTGATTTAACTTTGTTTTTTCACTTAATCAACACAGTTTGATGCTAAAAAATCAAACAAATATACCTAACATACATCTAAGAATAGGGAATGGAATACAGGAAGGGATAACACCGTCAGGTAGTTTTAATGATTTTGTTAGAACTTTTTAAATTGTGTGAGAGTACATTAGGTTATTAAATTGGACAGAATCTACATAAATGTAGTATCTGGGATTATACTCATAATCCTGTTTTAAGAATCTGTTTTGAGGTTTCTCAAATTGAAATTTCACTCTTGTTAAAGATAGCACTGTAAGGCATGCCCCACTGGATTTTGTCTACTGCCTTGATCAAAAGCAACACAAAGTCCTCAGGTTTCACAAGACTAGATAAAAGAAGCCTGGTTTAGAATGTAGATATTTCTAAACATTTCTAATTTTTTTTTGCTGATCTTTCCTAATGTGCCACACTTTAAAATGTGCATCTCCCTTACTTTTTAATTCCCCTTAACAGATTAAAGCAGAATAAGGAACTTGGTACCTTAACCACAGAGATGCAAGCTTCCATATAGTCACCTGAGACTATAAAACACATTCTGGATTATTTTATGGATAGATCTTACCCTAAAAATCCAGAGAACACAGCAGCTCCAAAATAAGATTATGGGAATCTCACTTTCTCTCTTTGTCCCTTTTTAAATCTACCCTATCTCTTCTCTTAAAATTAAGCAGAAAAAATCTCTAGAAATAAACATGGGAAAATGCATTTTCAGAGAAAGAGGCTGAGTTTGTCAATCAGATGTGACTACACTGATATTTTCAGTAAGGCAACAACTGTCATTTTGAAACTGTATCAGTAAATAAACTGCAGATGTTTTCTACTAAGAAAGACCTCTTACTAAAAATTAAATTATATTATATATTAAATATATATGGTACATATGCCTTATATAGGGTATGCATAAGATCAAAATATGTTTATGCCTTACAGAACTTGGTACTACATATACTACAACATTTGTAATATAGGGGATTCCCAGGCCTGCCTGAATTGGATAACCACCAAGGAATGAGAAGCCAGATTACCTGTTTGACAAAGTTTCAAGGACGACACACATTCTCTGTTCCAAATTAAACTTCAAAAGAATCCCATAATTAAACAAACTGAATTTAAGAGCAAAAGGACAAGGAGAGAAAAACAAAATGTTGCTCTGCAGGGACTGATAGGAATAAATAAACAAACAAACAAATAAATAAATAAATAAATAAAATAAAGGAATGGGAAATAATACTGACAACCCTCATGGGAAAAATAATGTAAATTGATAAATGGAAAAAAAAAAAAAAAAAAAGAGAGAGAGAGAGAGAATGGATCCAAGTGTATTAGAACAAGGTAAAGTACAGTGGGTTTCATTTTTTTGGGAATTAATTGCATAAACAAAAATGTTAGACTGACCAACCAGCTGTCCCTCTGAAGTCTTCCTGCACAGTTTAGAAAATTATTGCATGATAAATTACTGATCCTACTTAACAAAGTCAGAACAATATATATCTACCATTACAAGTTTTTGTTGCTAGAAAGGCCTTTTTGCAACAGTTCTTATTTTATTTATTCAGCCTAGATATTCAACTAACAAGAGTCCAGATCCTAGTCCTACTCTGTACAGTAGTACTAATTCCACAGGATACAAACTCCAGTGATATATTAATACTGAATCAATAGATTGTATTGCATAGTCAACATAAACATGATGTTGAGAGTTCTAGTATAGCAGATAGGCAGAGATCTGACAATGTAAGACAGGAACTACAATGCATGCTATAAAAGGGAGAACAGGACAAGTAGTGTGGCACAACAGCGAAGGAAGGGCAACTGGAGGGGAAGGAAATAATACTTTTGCCTGCCTCTGGCCTGGTCCTGTTGACCAAATGCACACTGGCACAGAAGGCTCTTAGAGCACACCTTCCAGTTTAAATTCCCTCCAAAAGGAATTTAGTCGGTACAGGCCAAACAGATCTGCACAGCAATATCTGCAGTAAGAGGAGATGCATGGGACAGTCACTTGAAAAGTGCATTCCTGATCCAAACTAAACCATCATCATGGATGCATCTTTCTGAATGAAAACAACAGAGCAAGCAGGGAAGGAGCAAAAGGGCTTGGAAGCTGGGAGAAATGAGGCAGAGCTATGCACCACCAGAGTGGTGCACAGTCCTCTTCTGAGCTGGGAGTGAAGAGTACTACAACCCAGAAACTGCAAGTCATGCAGATCCACCCTCTCTGGTGACTGTTCAAAGAAAGGAAACATACTGCTTCTCTAGTCATGAAAGATTGGTGTTCTCACTGGAGAGGATCCAGCCTTGTTTGGTAAGGATGGTTCCATGTAGGAGAACTCTCACAAAATAAAAAAAGGGCTAGAAAAACACCTTCAGAGCAACTACATGCAAAAACTATTTTGTATGCCACTTGATGAGATCAAACTGTATTTGGAGGAGTGATGAGTGTTCCCTGTGTATATCAGAGGTCAGTAGGAGCATGGCTAAACCCATTAGTCTTTCAAACCTAAGCATCTGTCTAACCAGAGAAAACACTAAGTGTGTAAAGACTGCACCTTCAAAAGGAGGATGTGTGGGTGGGAGGTCAAGTGTCTTTGATTCTGGCCAAATAAAGTACACAAAAGTAAAATACCTTGTTTCCTTCATCACCAGAAAAATCCAAACCTTCCAGCCAATAAGCACTCCACCAAGGTTTTCCTCTTTTATGGAACTGCTCAAGTTACTGTTCGTGCCTGGCCATCTCTGTGCCTGCCCCTCCCCACCCCACCCCCACCCCTTTTTTTTTTCCTCTTGCTTTTGTTGTTGTTTTCTCTCTCTCCAACCCCATATTCCACCCAAACAGAAACAACAGTGGACCCTGTCCCTTACCACACAGATCAAAGTCCTAAAGACATCTTTAGCTTGGAGACCAGTGCCATGCCAGAAGTTAATTTAAGTATTTGCACTAAGGGTGGTATTTGTGTTCACACAGCTTTGTGTACCTAAGCCTTGATGCTGATGAGGGTATAGAGGGTGTTGAACAAACACTTGCACAGGCTTTTCCCATGTCATGGTCCATACAGCCCAGGTTGCATGGCACTAAGGAAGCATCAGTCTTTCTTCATAGGAGAGGTGCTCCAGCCCTCTGATCATCCTCGTGGCCAACCTCTGGACCTTCTCTAACAGATCCAAATCCCTCTTGTGCTGGGGCCCCAGACCTGGATGCAGCACTCTAGGTGGGGCCTCACAAGGACAGTTCAGAGGGGGACAATCCCCTTCCTCCACCTGCTAGCCACCCTTCTGTTGATGCGGCCCAGGATGCAGTTGGCCTTCTGGGCTGCAAGTGAGCATTGACAGCTCATGTTGAGCTTTTTGTCCACCAGCAACTGCAAGTCCTTCTCTGTAGGGTTGCTCTCAATGAGTTCTTCTCTCAGTCTGTCCTCATGTCTGGGATTGCCCTGACCCAGGTGCATCACGTTGCACTTGGACTTGTTGAACCTCATTAGGTTCACATAGACCCAATGTTCTAGCTTGTCCAGGTCCCTTTGGATGGTAACCCTTCCTTCTGTTGTATCAATTGCACCATTAAGCTTGGTGTCATCTGCAAACTTGCTGAGGGCGCACTCAATATCCCTATCTATGTCATTGATAAAGATACTAAACAGCACCAATCCCACCAGTTCCCTCAGACCACCAGAGAACTGCCTCTGCATCCAGTAGAGGTCTTTCTGACAAATTCCAACTACAATCAAACCAGCCACCCAGATTGCCTGGATACACTCACATGCTCATATACAACCTTAAGCATTCTGTGTCTTAATACTCCACCTGTAAAATGTCAGTAATATACCTCAACCTCCCAAAGGCCATGGGACAGTAACTTAAATAATATTTGTCAAGTACACAGAAATGTTATTATCAGCAGTGGAGCCCACACAGAAATTAATAATTATTTACTCAGAACAGGCTTGGCTCTGAATGTACAGCAAACAGAGTGCATGGAACACTGAAGGCTAGTGATAAGGGTGGGGAGAAAAATGACCATTTCCTCACCACCTTGTGCACTGAGGCAGAAATCAGAGTAGGGAAAATATAATGTTGTTATTAATGCAAGCTCACTTCATAATGCTTATATGCAGGTATTGAGTCTCGATTAAGTAAAAACTTAGTTCTTAAATTTCAAACTTCCTGGTTAGTTTTATTTTGCATACATGCAATAAAAATACACTTATATTGTATCCGTGCAATAAAAATAATACTTTCAAACTACATTTTGTGAATTCAAGGAACTACTAATGTAATATGATGCACCTCATATCCAAGTTGTCAATTAATAGTTCAAAACCTGAGGACACCTTTTTTCAGAAAAGCCCTGCAAGTGCCAGATAGCCATATTCCATTTTCACGCAATCTTGTATTTGCATAATTAATACTGATTGCCATTTGGTAATCCCAGGGACAAAACAAGAGCTCAACAAAGATTAGAAACAGTAGGAAAATGTCAATGTTTGAGAGAGAAAGTAGGGAAAAACATTTGAGTGTAGAGGGAATACAAAGCAAGTAAGCAAACCAGAAATTCAATTATTTTCAATTATTTTCCATTTTTCTTTGCCAGTTGCATGGTAGCTCTAAAGAAAAGAGCAGCTAAGTAGCCCTGCTAGCCCTCCAGGTTGGAGATGGATATGTTAACAAAGAATGTGAGGAACTACTGCCGCTCCTACACCTGTTTTAAGAAGTACATCAGTCTCCCTTCAGGGCTAACTAATCAAGCAACTTTTGCAACTGTTAACAGGATACATTTGCCATTTAATGAACTCAAGGTGCTGGGAAGAATCAGAACCAAATCCATTAAGTCTAACAGCCTGATTGCTATTATTTTATCCCTTAAGGTTTTGTTGTCCATACTTCTCAGTAATGTTTGCTTTTTTTGTAAATTAAGTCCAGGCCATTAAGGAGAATAGAAAACAACAACTTTGAGCACAATCTCATAGCCATTATATTTCAAAATGCTAAAATAAAAATTAAATGCTTATTTCTTTTATTAAAAAAAAATAAAAAAAAAAAAAAAGAGAGAGAGAGGGAGGGAGGGAGGGAGGGAGGGAGTATAAAAGCTGGGAAATTAATGCCTGCAATTGTGGGTCCCCAGCTCAGGATGTCTGTCAGCAGTGCATATGCCACTACAAAGAAATCAGCAAACATTGTCCAAACTGGAAATTCCTCCTGTCGTGCTCCAATGAAGCCAGTAATGACTGTTAATGCTGCTTGTACAAACAGACAGCATCAACTTCTTTGTCATGCTTCACAAGTTGGCTACATTTGGTAACCCTGGCCTACAGAGCCTGAGCAGCAGTATGTGGCAGTTCAGCATAGGCCAGTTTCATTTTGGTTCTGAGGTGGAAATATTAAAGGATTTATGTCACTGCTTAAGGATTTGAGGTAGCCAGGGGGTGGGGGAAGAAATAATTTCTTTGAAGTTCAAAAGACTGAATGCAAAGGACAGTAAGGAAATGACCATTTTTACTATCATTTTCCCCCACCAGTTGTTCATGTTTTACCCAGTGCTTTGTAGAGGTAGAATGCTGCCCCTCTGCACAACAATTCTACAGAATCCAAATCTGTACATTTGTGTGAACAAACATAATTGATAAAACTAAAATATTGGATTTTCTCCTTATAATGTAATTAGGCATCAGGCACAATAAGTGTGTTGTTAACCAAAATTTATTGCCTTCCAGCATGGTTTCTGCAAGTAAAAGCATTCAATTCTTATTTTATGTGACTGTATAAAGTACAAATTCAAGCTTTGTGTTTTGTACAGAATGCACAGAAGTTTAAATAGAATTTAAACTGATGAGAAGAAACTCACATTGCAACACTTTATCCACTGTATGGTTCAGTGTCAGGCCATAATCTGGACAAGAAATTTCAAAGATTTTTCCTTGACCTAATTAGAAAGAAGATGTTTTTTTTTCCAGACAACAAAGTTTCAACCAAAATGTATCTCAAACAGAATCAAGGGAAAAGCTGATTGCAAATAAATAAATAAATAAATAAATAATGAAGAGACTACCGAAGAGACTACCACACTGGAGTCTTCTCTGTAAGAAGCTCAGAAGACACGTCATAAATAAAGAACCACAGAAGAAGTTGCAATGGAACAGAACAAAATAAGCAGCAAAAACAATCACCAGGATTAAAATGATATTCACTCTAAAATGAAAAAGGAACTCAAACAGCAGAAGGAAACAAAAAATGTGGCTTGTAATCACTTTTTTATTAGCCCTTGCATCTGAGGACAAGAAGGTAGCAAACAGGACTTCAGGTTTTTTAAAGAGGTTTCACAAGGGAATGACAGGCCATATCTGTGCTAAGCAAGTAAAAAAGTAAAGTAATTGTAAAAAATAAAAATAAAAATAAAAATAAAAATAAAAAAGTAAAGTAACTGTAATAAAGAACAGAATTAGTGTATATGTGGATAAAGATGACGTATTTGGGGAAAAAATGACAGGACTTTTTACATGATCCTGCCTGGCAAGCTTGTGGAAGTTTTCCACAGAGTCAACAAGTATATCCAGCTGATAAAAGCTACTCATCTTTCCAAAGATTTTTGTTGGTTTGTTGTTTTATTTTTTTGTTTTGCTTTGTTTTTGTTTTTTTTTTTACAGTACTTTTTCAAGAAACTAACTAATCATGATATTGCATGACACCTTCTTGGTTAGAAGTCATGAAACAAAGTAGAATGAAAACAGAGCAGATCAATATCATCAGGATCTAGAAAAACCTGTGTTGGGACCATGTGCTTCTCAATACAGTGATGACCAACCTGGACAGGACATACACAGTGAACTGAGAATAGCTCCTGACAGTACACACTGATATGAAGAGTGAAGAATGCTGGTGAAAAACTGTAGACATGCTTTGCAGAGTGCATAATGAAAATGCATGTGGAATTCAGTATAGATTAATGTAAAGCAATACACAAGAGGAAGAACAATTTTAACTTAATATACAACAAAAAAGGCTCTGAGCTGACCGTTAGCACTCAGGAGAAAGACCATGGGGCTGCAATGTATGAAGCGTTAATGATCATTGGGAGTGAAACTGAGAACAAAACAGAGAATATCCTCATGCCACCATAATCAGGGTTACCCTACACAACAAGGTGGTAATTCTAGCTCCCCATTTGGAAGAACTGGAATAAGATTGTGAAAAGGATAATTAGTAGTATGGACAAGCTTCAGTTGAGGTAATCACTAAGCGGAGTAGCACTCTTATCTGGCTCAGGGGGAATCTCAGAGAATTAAAAGAAGGGTCTATAAAATTATAGGTAGCACAAATAAGGCACAGAGATCAACCATTCACCTCCTTTACTGTAAGAATAAAATGCCATTGAAAAGTCTTGAAGGAGCAGACTTCAAAACAGAGGTAATCTATCACCTAAGTGTCGTTAACTGGTGGAATTCCTTACCAGATAGATTTGTATATTCAAAGTCTCCCTGGTTTGAAGAGAGCAGCGGTCAAATTCATGCAAGAGAAATCCCTCAAGAATTACAACCTAACTAGAAACCACATCTAGCTCATGTCTTTTTCAGGATATTCAAGGATTGAGAGTCACATCCCCCTATTTCTGTCAGCCAACCTGGAATTGCTAACATATCAATTTTTGTGAGAAGCCTCTCCAGAGAGAAGCACCAGTCAAAAGAGTATCTTTGGTGTGCAGCAGAAAAGTTAGAAAATTTTGGCATACACAGCTTTAGGACTGAAATTAAACATCTGGATTTGAGATAAAGTAAGTTGAAAAAATGAATGGACTCTAGGGATACTAAAGTCTTCTAGGAGCTTGAGAGGACACCAGACAAGTCCCTGGAGAAGCACCACTATATGCAGGTACTGTCCCTATATTCTTCGCAGTAAGTATCTACTACTGGGAGCTAGTGGGAACTTTGTTCTGACTTACTACCAGTACTTTGTTTGATCTGACCTCTGTTTTTATGGCATCATGCAAACAGTCAGTGTCCTGGCCAAACATGCATCCCCCTGTTCCTGGGGATTTGGCTGCCTGGGCTCAGGGCCAGCTTAGGGAAAATACAGCTGCTGCTTTGAAAGCTGTTGTGAAGAAAACTAGAAGCCTAAGCAGGGGCAGGTCCTCCTACCCTTGGGAGGTGCTCTTAACTATGGCTGTCACCCTTGGCCTCTGCCTGAGCTATGCTGCAGCTGTGTTATAACCATGCCTTTGTCTGGCCATTGACTGGGACCCCTGATTCACAGCCCAATTGCTCAGAACACCCCAGGAATGGTCTTGTCACCACGGCCTCACCTGGTGATCACCAGCCCACAGCTGTCCCTGGTCCTAAGCCACTGCCCTGCTCCACTCCTGATGTTGGGGTGCAGTGGGACTGCACCCAGCCAGGGAGGACACAGCCCTGCCAGCCTGTGGACACCCACTGCTCCATGATCTGTCAGCATCCTATGGCCCCTGACACAAGATAGCGATGCAAAAGTTTGATCAGTACCTTCTACTAATATCCACCCTGGATCTGAAGAACGCAGCAGTAAAACATGAGGAATCTGAGCAATCAGGATGCCTGCAACGTCATCTCCTGTCTTTAAATATATCCTAATGCATCTTCATAATTTAGAAGAGCTTCATTTGTATAGAGATTTCCACTGTGAAATTCTTTTGATTGCATAATACACTTCCTTTTAGCATTGGCAGCTAAAACATTTAAAGTCCTTTACTACAGGAGACTTCTGTCCAAAGTTAGTATACCGGAAAAGTGGAAAAGAAGGCTAGATGCAAGCTGTTCTCTTCTTCTCTGTGTTTTTAGCACAATGTTCCTCATTCCTGTCTCTGCAAGAAATACTGTAACAAATAACTGAAATTGTCTGCTCCAGCAGAATAATGAAATTGCAAAGCTGTCTCTCAGCACAAGTATAAAATTACACTGAAAGCCAAAGGAAAAGGAGCCAAAGAAAAATAAATTAAATGTTCTTTACTGTTTGGTTCATTGCAGTAGATATTCCCCTAAATAATATATAGCAATAAATTTTAAAGTACTACATGTTTTGAAAAGTTTGATCTTGTGTTCTGGTTTGTATACCTCTGGAATTCATTTATTTGATTCTTTTCACAGTTGTGAAGATTAGAATTTTCCTTTCTGGTGTTAACTTGAAAATCTTAACTCATTTCATTAGCTGATTCCAGGAACTCAGGCTTTAACAGTAGAACAATAAACACTGAAAAATTAGCAACGAAACTGAAAATTGGCAACAGTAACCATTGAAGGACTTTTCTTTTTAACTCTTAAGTTTCACAGTTC
This sequence comes from Aythya ferina, assembly GCF_964211825.1. NCBI lineage: Eukaryota > Metazoa > Chordata > Aves > Anseriformes > Anatidae > Aythya > Aythya ferina. Next base: position 73,070,428 of record NC_140297.1, on the reverse strand, counting down.
TAAATCAATACAGTTTGATGATAGAAACAGTAAAAGTTTTCTAATATCACCTCACAAATCCTCTTGTCTTAAAACCAGAACTGCCCTGGAATAAGACAAAACAGCAAAAAAAAGATACGGCTTTTATACAGGACACTAGTTCCATATGCACTTCACTCCTGATCACACACTTCACCTGTCTTTCATCTTCCATTTTGATCATTTCCTTGATTGTCTGCTACCACACATAATGAATATAGCTCTGTCCAGAATGTAATGATATTTTTAATGGTCTAGAGTAACAGGCTCACTGATGTACTGATGTTAATTCAGGTTTTGCTGATGACTTATTGATTTCCGCATCTGAAAAAAAAAAAAGCCCCTTTTCTCCTTCAGTTAACTATTTTGTTAACATTGAGTTGATGAGTCTAGAGTTCAAGCAGGTGTTTCCCTTACAGACAATTTAAAATATTAATTCTATGAAGTCAGATCTACATATATTATAAAAGCAAAAAGTTAAAAATAGTACATGAATGTTTTCTACTTCACTCAAATATGTCTTTTCCATTCTAGGAATGGAAGAGTGACTATTCAGAAGTAAACTGGAGAAAAAAACAAAATTCGGGACAGGCTGATTTTACACTAGAATGAACTTCATCTGAATTCTATCAAAACCAGAATGAAATTTCGGGAAAAACTTTGTGAATCAAGCATGTGTCTCTAATTATAATAGATTCCACAAAAAGAAAACCAGAGTTTGTACCAGTAGCCTTTATTCTCCTTCATGCATTATTGCAGACCAGAACTGAGACATGTCTGAACTTGGGAAAAGCTGTAGATGATAACCCAGATCAGGTAAACATCTTTCTTTCCGGCTACGTTTAGATGCTGGTTTACATGCATTTTCAAATTCTGGAGCAGGTAAGCTTTCTGTCTCATGTTACCATGTGAAATTTGGCTCTTCCCATCATCCTGCTGCTCTAGTTGAAATGAGAAAGATGGGCTCAACCTCTCATGAACATACCTGTGAAAGGTATTTAGCAACTAAGCTTACCTTGTCATCTGCCTGCAAACAGAAATTCAGATACTTGACTTCCTATTTACAATGCCAAAACCTAAAGATTATGCCCTGCAATATTCTCTCTCTGTCTGCTAAACCATGTATCAACAAGACTGAAGACTTTGTAAAGAAACCCTGGAGCATGTTGGCTGATTTCCATGGGGGCTGATTTCTTCACATGTAACAGAAATACCGTAGTAATCAATCCACTAAGTGAGAAAAATTAAACATTCCCCCAACTACTCAACTTCTAAAGAATTCCAGCAGTTTCTGGATTTAATTACCTACAAGTTTAGATATGCTGGGAGATTCCAGGACTGTTTTTATACACTTTCCCTTGAACCTCTCTTGCCAGACTTTCTCACAGTTCTTCATAAATGAAGGCTCTGATTGTTTAGATTAAGTTGGAACGCTGTGTTTATGACCATAAAGTGTAATAATGAACATAAACAACGTCACAATACTCTTGGTATGAGAAGACAGATCCTTAATTTAACTCTGGTGTATCACAGAGCAAGTGATTTTTCTTAAAATCCAGAAGAAGTTTTATTTAAATCCAAACAAATTATTGCAATGTAAAAGAAATTGAGTGCAGAACATACAGGTTTATGCTCAGTAAGGCCAGCAAGCACTGATTCTTTTCAGTGAGTATTCAGATGACTAATTGTGGTACAAATAAGATCAGTACTAGCCCAGAAGTCAAGCTCCCTAGTCAGGCTTGACTGAACACGGGAAAGAATGGTGAACAAACTTGCACTAAGTTAGCTATATCAGTTCATAATGTTTCCACTCTTTCAGTTGGGAAATGTTTGTGTGTACACAGGACCTTTGAATCTGAAATCAGAGTTTCCAGCTGCAAAGAGCTGGTGGAGGGGCTGTTTCCATTTTATTGCAACCTTTCTCAGCAGCTTCTGGCTTTTGAGCTCTGTAGCCTGAAGTCAAAACTAAACATTCAAAGAAAAAGTAGCTGTACATTCATGTTCAGCTACAAAGGTCACATGCTTGGGGTGCAGAGATCCAAGACAAAGGCTTAACAAGAGGTTGGTGGTTAGAAGCAAAGTTATTGAAAATAGAAAATATTTTCCCTTCAACTTCATGTCAGAATATCATTAATAATAATAATAATAATAATAATAATAACAACTTACCTGTTCTTGTGATTAAAAACACTTCTTACTGAAAAACTTGAAGTTTCTTAAAATTGAAAAGATTATTAAAAACTTCTCTTTCACACACTGTTGGAACATTTTCCCCACTGTCTTTACAGATAAGTCACCTTTTTTTCTTTTCTTTTGATTTAAGTAAAAAATGTTGACCAGAAGAAGATTACAATTAAACAGACAGTCAATTGAAAAAAAAAAAAAAAAAAAGAATGATCCCTCCTCCTGCAACTGTGATCCAGGCACCACCAGTAATGGCATTTGTGATCACACTTTGGTCTTATATTTTAGAATTTGATAGTCCAAGAAGTTGCAATGGCACTTAGGAAAGCTACGTGTTACTAATTTATCCTGACAGGTTAATAAATTGTCAGCAATTGCATTATCGCCTGGGAGATATTGAAAATACCAGGAATAAGTGTAAACATTCACGCAGCTTAAATGTAGGAGGACTTAAGGATGTTACCGTTTGCTGATGCCTGTAATGACTTTTTCATTGTAATGGACAAAAGCTCTAAATGGATGTCTTTCAGCATCACATAATGCGGGTTGAACCAAGCCTTAATTAAACAGGCCGTTTAACTTTCAAGAATCACTGAAGCATGCAGACACACATCTCAAAAGAAACCAAAACTTGTGAAAGAGTTTTGGGGCACTTTTACAACGTGTATTATGTAGCTGCTATGTGGTTAAAGGAAAACAAACAGCAGCTAGATCAAAGAGGATCATTTGCTGCGAGAGTAACGCTAGCATCATTTGCACTATCTCAATTCTGATGAAGTCACAAGCACTTGATTCACTGCTGCACCTCTACAGACCTACATTTTCAGTCTATGACACTTATGTTTAACCTTGATCCACAAATGAGACCTATGAATCTCTCTGGAAGCATGCTTGTGCATGTGTAAGCATGTTTTGGATTTAATGAGCAGTGAAACTTTGTCACAAAGACAAAGTTTCCGCACAGTTTATAAATTTGTATTTGGGGAATGTACATGCACTGTGGAGGTAGTTTGATACTATTATTTGAAACAGAAGTAAACAGATACCAGTATGTACTTCCCCACATAAAAATACCTCATTTGACAGACTTAATGTTGTGCAAAAACCCCATACTTAGGAAATAGCATGCAGCAGAGAACTACTCTTGCAAAGGCGGCTATTCTCAGGACCTAAATTAAGATGCAGAAGGCAAGTCTTCCAGCTACAGTCCATCTTGTCCCAGAACTCATTCTCCATTTTGACTAGAAATGGAAATTGTTTAGTTTCCAGTTATTTTGTTAAGCTGAACTGCCTTCATCAATAAAGACGTAAGAAGAAGATTAAAACTGAATTACGTATCAAACCTCAGTTTCACCAGTCACTGCTTTCCATCTGGGTCCTCAGTTAGAACCTCAGGTGATATGTTTAAGTTTTGAACACCTTTAAAATTCAATGTAAGATGCAAACTCTCTTCACTGTTTTTCACTGATGAAGAAAAATAAAATAAAATAAAATAAAATAAAATAAAATAAAATAAAATAAAATAAAATAAAATAAAATAAAATAAAATAAAATAAAATAAAATAAAATAAAATAAAATAAAATAAAATAAAATAAAATAAAATAAAACCACCTCTCTCTCTCAGCTATAGGTTCGTTAGCTACGTTTGGGATTACCTTTTAAAAAGGGCCCCATCGTGTTGAGGATAGGACCCGACCAGAAGATAAAGTATCATAGCTTGAATTTAATTCTGTATAGACTAAATTTAAGTTTAGGGGAAATGAAGTTGATACAACTGACAGAGGTGGAAGGGGACAGAGTAAAGGAGGAAAAGGCCATCTGTTTGGGTTAAGAATTGGGGAACAGGAGGGAAGAGAACTACCCAGATGAAAAAATGTACAATTAAATGAAGAGGTTAACAAAAGGATTGGAAACGTGGAACTGGGAAATAATTTCCTACTGGGGATAGCAATAATAAGGGAGGGTTTTAGGGAGTATTTTATTTTATTTCAGAGAAATGCAGTCATTTCTCTTTTTCCTTTTTTTTTTTTTTTTTTTTTTTTTATCCCAGCAATAAAAAGAAGCACTAGACATTTACATATGTTTTTTCAATAAATACATATGTATTTACTCATATGTAAACAGAGAAAAAAACAAATGAAAATATGGGAAACAACAAGTATGTGCTACAGAGGTAATCCAAATTACCACAGCTACATTGCTCATTATTCACAGGAAAGAACAAGTAAGGTAGAACTGTTTGCTTTAAACAGAAGAGTTTGGAACACAGCACAACCCCAGTTTCAAATCATTACTAGGAGAACTGATCCTAATGTTATAACACTAACTGCAGTGTCTACTGAAGGACTGCTATAGAAGAAGAAATAGACAAAAACTGGGCAGAATCCAGCCTAAAAAATAGCACAATGGGGCTTTATTCTAAAAACTCTACATTCAAGGGAACAGCAACATAAAGTAACACAAGTGTTTGTTGAAAGTGAGGTGGGACTCAGTACTAGGCACATACTATAGGAGATCTCAGCTAAAGAAATGGGAATGGGTATTTCTAAAGAATACAGAAAGAGAGGTGTTTGTACACACATAATCAGAAGGCTTCCTTGTACACAACAAAAACATGGAACAGAGACAGGAAGGAACTCACAGGGAACAGTTTGAGTAAGAGCCAAAACACAGTTTTAGATCTGTGTAAATGTCAAGGTAGGGGACAGAATGGGAGAAGAGCTCAAATGTAGTGTTAAAAATCAATTTTCCAAATAAAATAATGTGAGGAAAATGAAAAGGGAGAGGGAAAGCGGCAACCACTTTGAATGAGAATATACTTTCCACCTGTAAAAATAAGACAGAGCACTAGCAATGCCAGTAGATATGACTAACAAACTGCAAACATTAGCTGAAAGAGGGTAAGTATGACAAAGAAAGCACAAGCTACAGGAATAAGAGTATGTAGAGGAAGAAGTAGTCATGTTGAGAACAGACTCCCAGACAAAAATTTAGTAATCTTTTCATCTTTCAGTTCCCAGATGAAAGTGGATGACCAAAAGTTAAAACAGAAAAGGAGGAAGAGACACTAGCAAATAATAATTCTGGCATTTTCACCTAAGGTATTGAAGACTAAAGGAAAGTAAATGATTGCCAAAGGCAGAAATTAATGCAAGCAATAAAATTATTTATAAAGGAACGTAAATAATATTAGAAGGAAGCAGACTGTGTGAAGCTTCACAGGTGTCAGAGAGTGCAGCAGAGTCATGAATTTCTTGGCTTCTTTCTTATCCATGGTTATTTTAAAGCTTTGCTGGCTAACTATTCCCATGCTGTAACTCCTCTGCATACAGAATTTGTTAGATACCAGAAAAAAGATTACTCTCAAAAATTATAAAACCATCCCTCACAGGAAACTTGTGTTGTTTCTATGGTCATAACTATGATGCCTTATTGCAAGCTGAGAGAAGGATAACCCAGTAAATGTAAAGCAAACATTTATCACCTGACCTGACTCACATCTATGGTTCTGCCTTCAGGAATAATGAACAAGATGCATAGAAACAGCTGTTTCTACAAGATCATCCTATACATGTTGCACAAGAAACATCATCCAGTGTTTGTGCGGATGTGCTATGCTCAAGGTATCTTTCTCATCCAGTATCTTTGCCCAATATATAGCTGCTGTCATGTGGGAATATAATCTAAACACAAGAAAAGAAGAGATAGAGGGGAAGTACTAGAAATGAAACAAAATTTTAAATGGAAGCAGAAGACCTCTTGTAACAGATCTGCCATTTAGATTGTCTTTCAGTGTTCAGTTTTCTGCCCTGGTGAGAAAGTAAAGGACACTGAAAAACCCTCAGACTAATTCATGTCATAATCAGCAAATATCTGCATGAAAAATAGTATGCCAATACTGGTCATCAGTAACCATAGTTCAGCTATACAACTCTTTGAAGTCTAGCTAATTCATTTGAGGTAAGGATTTTTTGTCAGTGAATGTAATGGGGAACATTAGACCACTGACTCAGTATGATTAAGGTTTCTTCCTTGTATGTATGTTATAGTATTTTTTTCCTAGTTCTCATTTCACTAGGTGATCCAAATGGCTTCCTCTTAGTGATCCATTAGGTGATCCACTAGGTTTCCAAATGGCTAAAATCAAAACAAAAACAAAACAAAAATAAAAATAATAATAAATAAATAAATACATGAATAACAGGATAAGAAAGGTGAATGTTTTCACACTTTCTTCAGAACTAATGAAGAAGAAGCAGATTACCAACCTGCTTTTTAAGCATACAATTTTATCAGGAACTAAGAACCTAGAAGATGACTAAATCAAGTTTTGAGTCTTTCAAGAAAAAAAAAAAAAAAAAAAAAAAGAATTTTGAAAATAATCTTAAGTGGAATGTCCCCCTCCCACCCCACACCCCCCAAATGACCAGAGAAGTTTCTAAAGATAAAAATCCCTTTAGTTTTTAAAAGACGTTCTGCTTGTATGCTCATTTTTGAAATCTCATACTGAGAGCTCTGAACTCTGAAAACACTGTAAAGACTGTTACCTTCACTTCTGAAAGAATAAGAGGAAGTTTTAAAAAAACTGCTCTGAAAAGCTAACTGTGAAGCTCAGATGGTATGTGGGCATGTTCAGAAGCTTGGTTGCTTACACTGATTTCCTTAGTGAAGAAATCAGGCTGAGCCTCACCATAGGTTTCCTAGCATGATGCATTTCCATGTTTTGAAAAGGTTGGCACCACTGGAAAGCCTGTATTGCAGACATGAGCCATACCCCAGTAACAGTTCAGTTCTGGGCCTGTTTAAAGCAAAAGATAAAAGGATACAATCCTTTCCTAGAAATAGGAGTACAAGCTCTATTATCAATTATTGTGAAAGAATAATCGACCCAAAAGGCTGCAAGTGAGTTATAGAACCACTCACTGCTAAGTTTAATTACAGGCAAAATGAACTGTATGTGATGTAAAAGAGAAGTTTAATTTTCTGCTGTTTTTCCCTTCATACAGGCACCAAAGGATGATATCAGAATATGATGTGGTGGCTTTCTACACTTGCTTTTTTGCCAGTAAGAAGTAACATATAATTATACAAATTGGGAAATAAACACTGGATAGAGATGGGAGGGAAAGGAGGGGAGGGAAAAGGGGGGAGGGGGAAATCAAGATTTTCTACTCTAAACAAACAAAAAAATGCCTCTCAAATCCTTTTCTGCAAGCACATGTTGCTGCTAGTACTGTCCAGGCTGAGTTGTGACTCCTCATAAAACTGCTGCTTGCACACATCTTACCTCCCACCACTCTTCCTCGGCAAGAGGAATAATGTACCAGACTTTCTCTAGAACCTCTAATGTAGCACACTGAAATTTATCTGCAGAAGACTCATGCTGGTTTGTTCTACATGACCCTGTTGTTCCAATAAGGGCTATTCCAGTGCCTAATAATTGTAGTAACTAGGGAATTGTGTTGATGGTTGAAAAAGGGATAAATAATCTTTCCTAAGCCTTATAATAATATAAATAAATAAATAAATAAATAACACATTATCAATGACTCATCTTTCTCTGAGCATAATTTGATATTATACAAAAACAAAAATGAACTTTGAGGGGACAATTTTTTGTTTAATAGGAATTGAGCATCCCCAAGAAAATGCAACATACTATGGGAAAATAAGGGAAAATAAGGATCACAGGACTTCAGTCTCTTTTTCATCTCTGGCTGACATGTTCCAAGTCATATGGCTTTATAAATTCTTACTGATCTCCATCAACATGTCTCTTTGATGTTTAAAGTCTCAGCTGGAGTCACATTTGTAAGCCAACAACTCCTTTCAAAATATTTATGTCCTTCAACTCAAGGTTCAAAACAGGGTGAGGCTCTTTTTTGTCTAATTGCTTAGAGCAAGTACAGTATTTCTCTTACTCCTGTCTGAGGAACAGGGATGAGGTATTTTAAGACACTATAACTTAAGTAACTATTGGTACTGGCATTAAATAACTATAACCTTTTAATATAGGAAAACAATGTTATCAATGCTTCTCTCACATTAAGCCAGTTTTGACTACTGAAATCAGCTTCAGTGATCTGCAAATTCTCCATGAGTAGAATTGTATAAAACAATGTTACAGAAATGGAAATTATGCACTGTCTACTGAAAAAAAAAAAATAAAAATGTATGGAATGTAATGTGGGATAACATCATTAGGGTTCATCTGACCTTTATTGTATGGAATTTAATAAATAATGGCATCCTTTCTCCATAAGTTTCGAAGTATTAAGTGCTTTCTCTAGCAGGGGAGGAAATTGAAAATTTCAGTTTATAGAGCTCTGTGTAGAGCTTGGATTTTTATGTATATCACCACAGATTTTGTTTAGCAAGACTTTTAGATTTATGGTTCCAGTGCCCTTCTGCTTCCTAGGTATTCCTGGCAAACTGCTTAAGCCCTTCGCATAATGTCAGTTCTTTGGCTAGCTGATCCAGAGGGAGGGTGCGAGACAGATAAGGAGGATGAGTGGTTCCATCACTTCTCACCAATCTGCGTAGCTCATTCTGGAGGGCTCGAGCCAGCTGCTGCAGAAGAGATGTCAATTGCCACATAGAAAGATACACCCCAAACCATTCCATAACCCATATTCCAGATATCCCTGTTCTCAAAGCAAGAGTCAAACAGAGGATTATGTTAAGCATAGATGGTGGTTTCAACTTGTCTGCGGCTGAGCCTGACTGCTGCTGCCTTCTCTCTCTCATTTGCATCCTCCCATCTGTTCTTGCTTCATTTCCTGTCACCTCACACAAATTATTACACTTCTTTCTCAGTCCTCCTCCATCTCTTTCCTCCTCCCATTACAGCTACTGTCACTGTCTTCTCACTTGCCCCTGCCTTTCCCAGGCTGTCACATTGCTTTCTCCTTACCCAGCATCAGGCATCACAAGTCTTACCCCTCCTTGCTCTGCCTTGCATCTGCCCACCAGCAGCTGTGGCAGTGCCAGGATAGTGAGCACGACTGCTAAACTTTCTGAACCTTCTGACTTTATTGCAAATCTGTCTCCTGCACAACTACAGAGTGAATGTGGCAGTCTATAAGCCTTACGTGACCCTGCATTGCAATTTCACCTCTCATAAACCACATGTGACCTTGAAAATGGTGGCATAAAGGAAAGAACTCTGTTAAACAGGATTTTTTTTTCCTTTGTACTTGATCTAATTATTCTTCTAGGGACAGCACAATGAAAGAAATCTCTGTGCATTCCCTCAGCCCCAGGACTTTTGCAGAAAATTCTGGTGACTTTCTGACTATGCTATTTGAGGAACATGGGAAATAGCCAAGGGAACTCCCATGGAAATTGACTTTCAACCTTTTCAACTTTGTGCATCTGAGAACAGTGTGCCACACACAACAAAACTCATGGATTATGGCTGCTTCAGAAAACACATATGTCTCCTTGTTATGGACTGATCCGTTAAATGGCAGGCAAAACAATGCACATGCACGTTATGATGAACCAGCAGAGAACATCATGACCATTGAGATACCACAGCAGCTCAAAATATACTACAAAGACAACTTTACGTTGAAGCCATTTTTTACACTTTTACAAAGGGTTGCCTTAAAAGACTGCCCTGGTGGTTAAGGGATTACATTGCCAGACAAGACAGAGCTTTTAACCACAGAGAAAACTAAGCTGACAACTACAATGCTGTAGTTTACTTTAGAGCCTAATAAATTTTCTGCATTTTTTGACAAATGATTTGACAAATGTAAATTCCTTACTGCAAAGCACAGGAAACCATATTCCTATCATCAGGTTTTCTCTCTGACTATGCTTGACCAAACAGGGACCACATCTTATTCAACTAATACCTTCTCCCTTAATGACTACATACTTTGATCCAAATGTAACAATCCACACACACACACAAAAAAAAAAATCAGGCCCTGCTTGTACTTTACTTCTGTTGCACTTATGTTCTTAATGTTTCAAAAGGAATGACTTGACACCATCGCAAACCCACTGTGAAGCCAATGGGAAATTTTGTTTGTACACTGTCAATAATATATTGTAACAGAAATTAATTTCATGGGGATGTACAAGTATCAATTTACTTATGTGTCTGTGTCCTTCTCTAGTGAAGACAAGTCAATTTGGTGATAAAAATTATCTTTAAAAAAGCATTTTTTGTGATGCAGCTTAACCCTGCTTTATTTCAAATGTGCTTCATTACTGTCTTGTAAGGGATGAGAGGAGAGGATCTGGTGGACTGATTGATGCTCTGTGGAAAAGGTTACAAAAATTCAGAGAAGCAATGGCCCTACTAAAGTTACTTTCCCCTGTTGACTTGTGGTACTATCCCTGGTCTACAGGGGCCTAACAATGATTAAGGAAAGCTAATCAGCTTATGATCCAGAGATCCGCTCCTTACCAGGTGTCCTGGTTTCAGTTAGAACAGAATTAATTTTCTTCCTAGTAGCTGGTGGAATGCTGTGTTTTGGCTTAGGATGAGAAGAGTGCTGATAACACCCCGATGTTTTAATTGTTGCAGAGCAGTGCTTATACCAAGCCAAGGACATCTCAGCCTTTTGCTCTGTCCTGCCAACAGGCAGGCTGGGGGTGCAGTAAGAGCTGGGAGGGGACAGACCCAGGACAGGTGACCCAAACTAGCCAAAGGGGTATTCCATACCATCTGACGTCATGCTAAACAATATCTAGGGGTGGCTAGCCGGGGGGAGGGGGCCGGACTGCTCGGGGTTAGGCTGGGCATCGGTCAGCGGGTGGTGAGCAATTGCATTGTGCATCACTTGTTTGTACATATTATTATTACTTTCCTATTATCACCATTGTAACATTATTGTTATTATTGTTATTATTATTTTGTTATTATTATTTTCCTGTCTTATTAAACTGTCTTTATCTCAACTCACGGGCTTCACTTTCCATTTCTCTCCCCCGTCCCAGAGAGGGAGGGGGGAGGGTGAGCGAACGGCTGTGTGGTATTTAGCTGCCAGCCGGGTTAAACCACGACACCAGGATTTTTTCCTGCTCACTGATTAAGGTTGAAAATCAGTACCCTAGACCCTTGCCAGTCAGAGGTTTTCCTTTCTGTGACTGCATTGTGCTAGAACCCCTACATAAGGGGGTTTAACTATGTTTTCAGTAAAGGAAAAAGCAGTAACTTCAAGTGACAGGGAAAGCTTGCATCTCTGTACTGCCCTACACCTATGCATTGCTATTCTTACTAGCATTTAGCATCATCAAACCCTGGCTTCATACAGAACCTAGTAAGAGTGAGCTAGACCCACTTACTGATCTCCAGTGAGTTTGGAGGAATTTCCCACACTGAATCAGGAACTGAAAATACACGTCATGTGTACAGCTAGTTGTATTTATAGGTTATGACTACTCTGACTGACCCACCAGAGATTTGGGGATTTTTCTGTTATGGAAGCTACTCAACTTTCTGCTTGATACTAGGTGTCAAGGAGGAAAGTTGCACTCGTAGAAATTTAATAGCATAAGCATCTAGAGTGAAAGCAGAAAACCAGGTCTATTCTCACCCAGTAGAGTTGAATCAGGCCCACAAAAACTAGTTCTCATACTCCAGTGTCTGCAAGTTTTGCTTTGATTTCAAGTGGGGAAGAGGGGACTCACGTGCATGATGTAATTTGACTATGTATGCCCTAAAAACAATGTATTCTGGCTATTTACTTTGTATGCCATCTTGCATAAGTTTATTTTTATATCTGTGGTATCTTTATTTGCTGCTGCCTCTTTCTAAAAACAATAAGCCCTTCCTGTGCTTCTGCAGACTATTATAAATACACAACTCTCCTTTTGGTTTTAAAATTACCTTTTGGACAAGGAACATTTGTCCTGCATAACAGCCAGTAAACTAGAGAGGAGATTAACCAGAAGATACATCTGTGTGTAATATACAAGGTTGTTAATTTCCTACTTGGTGATTTTTCTGCTATTTTATAAGTGTGGGCCAAGAGTCATTCTAGGGCAATCAAGGAGTCAGAACAAGTGCCAGATTTTCGATGAAAATTACAACAGGCCATTAAAGTTTTATGTAGATCTAGAGCCTTCCTACTTCCAGCCCTCTTTTTCTACATTGTTTTACAGCCAGATTTCAAAAAAGCTCTACCACAGCAACAGACCAAAGATCCGATTCAAAACCTTTAAAAACTTTGGAAGTTAATAAATAAATAAATAAATAAATAAAACTTGGTAACTTGGAAATCTAATTTATACTTAGTACTTTACCTATTGTCCTGGACTATCTCTTTAAAAAAAGTTTTCAGAATCTATTGTAAAATCTAAAGAAACCTCTTCAAACTGCACAAGTCCTCAAACATACATTATTGTTAGAATAGTGTCAGAGCAAATCCTGGAAGGATTTTTACCCCAGTAGCTGTTTCTGAAAGATTATTCTTCATAATATTTTTTTCCTTCCTTCTCTTTTTACATGCCCCCTTTCTTCCACTTGCATTAACCCTTAAATAAACTACAAGCTGCTCTTCTTTTCCTGCTCGCCTTCTGCTTCCTTCACATTCTGTATTCTCTCAGGTGTTGACAGTTCACATTACAGCCTTTAATTACCACCTATCTTTGGAAAGGATTGAAAGGGACAATTCTGCTTAGCTGAATATGATGAGAAATAAAAGTTTGTTCTGCACCTTCCTTTCTCCTGCCTGCCTAAGTGGAAGTGGATGGGCATCCCTGATCCGTGCTTTGTGTTTGTTACAAATGTTGTGCCAGTTTTTCCACTCTTAAAACTTTCCCACCCTGTGCTCAATGAGCAGGTAAAGAAGAGACATGAAGGCAGAACGTGATTTAGATGAGAGCCAGAGGGTTATGAGACCTGCAGACAGCAGTTTTGTTGCTGGACAAGGAAAGTCTGTAAGAGGTACAGCCTAGGAGCAAACACAAGGCAGGTAGAAAGCAAGCTCAGAGAGCAGAGCAAGTTGTTGTTCTCCAGAAGCAATTATCAGATTGACTTTGTAAAGCACACAGAGCAAACATAACATGCAAGACTGGTGTCACAGGTAATAGAGAAATCATGCAGTGAGCCTGGATGAGAAGACAAGGTGCTCTCTGGCAAATTCCACAGGCTTGTGCTCAGTGGCTGTCAGCACAGCAGAAGTGACAGTGTAGATACTAGCCTTGGAAACCTGGCTGACCAGCACTGCTGTCAAATCCCTGTTTTTCTGCTGACCACTAGGAAGCTGCTTGTGAAAGGTCTGTGCCCTCTCATTCCTGCCAGCCCAGACAGGTGGAGAGCACTGGCAACATATCAGCAACTTGTACTGTCTGTGACCTCTCAGCACAAAAACCCAGCTTAAAATATCTGGCACAGCTTTGTCACGATGTACCGTATGATGCCTTACCAAGGATTTTTAACAACAATCAGTAACCAGTCGTATTTTCTCAAGAACCTTTTTTGAACCTAATTACTTTGGGGGTGGGGAGGGTCTGCAAGAGAATAATATATTTACATTTTTAAATTTTAGCTGTCTTTGCAAATTCATCAACTTTTTGCTTTTTCAAGATTTGTTAGTTCTGTCCCAAAGTGCATCTTCCCTGGTTCAGGTTATCAGACCCTGTGCTGTGATGTCTTGAAGTGTTTGAAAAGACAAAAAGCCACAAATGCATCCAAGCCCAGAACATTCCATTGAACACTGGAGGAGTAAATGGAATAAATAAATAAATAAATAAATAAAAGTTGAAGTAAGTAGGACATGCACTGTTTAAAAAGCTTCTGGCCCCTCTCCTTTGATAGTTACAGAAGATCCATCAAAATGCATACAGTTTAACAGCAGAAAAGTATAAAACCCACATCCATGTCACTACTGAAACACAACAGAATAGTGTCATGTCTAGTATAACTCCATGGAAGCCAGTGTGGCACCAAGAATGCTCCCCTGCCTGGCTTAGTGAGCTGATCTGTTTAGATTGCACCTCTATAGGCAACCAACATGGCCAAGAGCTCAGCCTCTGCCACTGAGATGGCAAGTGGTGCGATGTAACCCACCGTCATATGGCTAAGGTTTTCACTCCCACACACACATCTGTGTGTCCTCATCCATACTGCTTACTGAGTAGGGTCCTCGGTTCACAGTCCTCCCCAGTCCATGCCTAGAAGCATGCTAGAAGCCATCAGTCAAACAAGAATGTGATCACAATTATGTATTATTGAGAGCGAGTGCCGGAGCCTCATCAGTGTTTACAGGACTAGCACAGACCTGTCCTTGTATTCCCGTTCTAGAAGAGCACCAGGAAACCAGCTGAACTGTGACACAAAGGGGAAAAACCAAGAATCAGTAGAAATTGATTCTGCTCAATTTAAAAACTCAGGGGAGATGAGCTGTGAAACGCAGCAATGTTATTTCCATTATTTGCTCCTGTGAAAGTGTTGCTGTCATCATGCTACCATACACGCCTAGTTTAGAAAATCAAAACAAGCCAGGGCCAAATGCACAAATGAGTTTTGGCAATCTGTCACATACTTTACCCTGAGTGCATTTTTCCCACAAAAAAAAAAAAAAAAAACAAAAAAAAAAAAAAAAACACCTCTGCCTGATGCAATAAACTTCTTCCCTCAAAAAGCTTCTGTAGCATTGTCCCTGTCAAATACATTGAAGGTAAGATGGGACAAAAGGGGAAAAACAAACAAATAAAAATAACCCCCCAAAATTTTAAAAACAACCAGAAGTCCACCTTCAGATCATTTATCCTTAAGCCTTCTACAAGGTCCAAATTTAAAGTCTTTATTTGTCATTGAATATCTGCAAGTAGCTTAGGCTATTTGCCTCAAAAAGTATGTTGTGTTTTTTGTTGTTGTTTTGTTATGTTGACAGCATCAAATCCCTAAACAGTTGCTGTTAATATCATCTGATATAAGGGAGTTTGTTTATATCAAAGATCTCAAAGACAGTAAACTATCCTGCAAATCTGGAATTAACTTCTAAAGCCTGAACACTATTTTAAACCTGGATACTCAGTATCACAGTAGATTAATTATCTAAGAGGTAAACTGTTCTGTTTTGAAGAACAGTTCAAGGGGAACAGAACAGAGGGAATAGTGCAGAGGACAAGGTTTCAAGATTGTATTTGTTTTAGATAGCACCTTTTATCTGAGATTTCTCAGTCATAGTCAATGCTCAGAAAAAGTTCTCACTATTTCATATAGAGTGCACCTAGTCTCAATTTGTACTCTTTTTTAGGTTTGTGCTGTACTATTACCAAACAAAATGGTCATCTTAGGACCGAACAGCTTACTGCATTTGGGAAACAGCCTCTGGACCTGGTCTGTAATTATAATGAAGCTACACAAATAAGCACAGAGAACTTAGGAATGGTGGAGGCAGGCTCCGAAATGGAAATCATCTGACAAGGTCAATAGAAATGGTGGTAGGAAGGCATTGAAGACATCATTACACTAAAGGTTAAACACTGAGGTGTTCAAGTTTAATGGTTATCCCTTTAGTGCACAGATTGGAAATAAAAATGGTTAGAATAACATTATATTTAGTAGTAAGTTTTGTTGTTGGTTTTACCCAAATGTGTCCTGACAGGTATCACAAAAGTGCTGTAGTTTTTGTAGCCTTTTGGCCTTTCGCAAATAAGACATAAACTGCTGTAATCTACATCTACACCCAAATACATTTTGAGTTGTTAAGATTTGCAGCTATTAATTACATTGATCTTATCTGGAACAAATTTATGTATCCTAAATAAAGAGATTCAAAACAAAATTCTCTTGAAGCTTTTATTCATTCCTTTGATTTGTTTTCGTGATATTACTTTTTTTTTTTCCTTGCATACTGATTCAGTGGATTTAAGTGAAGCTATTGTGGTGGTTTTACCCATGCAACTTCCTTTTCCTCATTTAAACCCCAGCTAAAAAAATAGAGCCTATACATTTCGTATACCCAGTTTCATAAGCTCATATTTTTCATTTAATATGTTTAGTAAAATCAATTGTTATTACAATTATCTTATTCATTGTTCTGCAAGATTTTGCTCTGTTTTATTTTAAAGCTTGATCACTAAGTTTTGGCTTTTGATACTGGGTCAACCTGTTTTTTGTTTGTTTGTTTGTTTGCTTGTTGTTGCTTTTTTTTTTTTTCTGGTGGTCTTCTAAATCTACCTGATTTACTATCAGTCAGGTATTTTTGACAGACTAGGGGAAATATAAGTTTTTGGTGGATCTTTTTGTTTCTTTTCCTGGTATTGAAACTGGTGATCCAGCTGAAAGCTCCATGTTTTGGAGTAGAAACTGCAAATGGGAAAAGTAATGCCCTTAGTATCAGGAAAACACACTTTGCAAATATACATTCAAAACAGTGTGCTGTAAGCCTTGTACTGTTGGGGGAATTGTCCAATTATGCATTAACTAGGGCTCAATGATTAAAACTGTTGTTTTAATATAGCCAGATTTTTGAGGGAGAAAGCAACACCTTCCTTGTCACATTATGGTTGGACTTAAAGATCTTAAGGGCCTTTTCCAAGCAAAACAGTTGTATAATTGTATGATTTTCTGATGAGCTTCCCGTCAGGTGTGCTAGATAACTAAGTAAGGAACAAGAATCTACCCGACTCCCACACAAAGAAAGAATAAAAGATAGGACCAGCAAGTAGATGTAGCAAGAAGTGGTGTCAAAACGAGTACCAAAGAGGACACTAAAAGCAGTAAACCTGCAAACCACTGAAAAGATGCCCTAAGGGATAGGTGAGACAGATTTGATGAAGCGTGTGGACATGGAGCTGACTGTGCAAAGACACCAGGACACAAAAGTGTGAGAGACCAAGAACAGAGCCGGGGGATAAGGAACAAGTGACTAAAGGTCAGACACAGAGTGAAGAGATGAAGGGGACAGAAAGGTGAGGCTAACGTTGTCAGAAAAAATGTTGTAGAGCTCTTCCCAAACACAAGATGCTCAAAACCTTACTTGGGAAGGATGGAATTAAACATGAATGTGGTCCTGTTCTGAATATCTTTGCTTGTGTTCATATGCACAATAACAGGATAAAAATTCAATGTGATCTTAGAGCCAACAAAACTCATAAACTAAGGGAAAATATAGCCCAGTGTCTGAGCAGGTGAGCATTTAAAAGGAAAACACAGAGAATTACACAGCCACAGAAAGAAAACAACAGAATGCAGTGCAGTTCTAGAAAACAAGAAACAATTGGAGCAGACTTTTGTTACGGGCAAAGGGTGTCTTACACTTCAGTGACATCCTACTATGTCAGCTGCAGACAGAGAGAAATCTTAATGCCCCTGAGTATTTTAATTCATTAAAAAATCCTGTTACATGAAAGGCTGCTTTTTCCACCAGTCAAGAACCTGCAGAACAATGGGTCAGAGCTTTGGCAAATGATACAAAGATGACTGATTCATGCAGTTACCAAACTATACAGGCTGAACTAATTTGCGATAGAATAATGACAGGACAAAAATCCAGGCACTCAAATGAAAATGCTTAGAGAGCCCATTAACTCTACAGAATGCTAAAGATGTGCATGGCTAGTGAACAAGCTCACACCCAAACACAGTATAAGCAAAGCAGTCACAAAAATATTTCAGAAGGCAGGACAAGGAAACCATGAAAATTTATTGAAAATCAGACAAAGAAAGGTATACCAACACAAAGCAGAAGAAGTGAACAAGTCCCAAAGATCTGTGGTTACTGTGAAAACGTATATATATATTAAATAATGAAATGACTTTTACGTGGGGATGCATGCAAAAATTCTGACAAGTCATTATGCAAAGGTCTGCAGACAATTAAAAACAAACAAACAAAAAAACTCCCATATTAAGAAAGTAAGCAGTGACTCAGAGATTTTGCATGTATGTGACATCAGTGCAGTGCAAAACAGCAAAAAATAAATAGGTTGTGAAGTTGAGACTAGCAGCAGATGCAAAGACAAGGCAGCAGAACACAATAAGAAATGGAATGCAAATGAATAGCAGGCATCAATGTGTGTGAAAGGCTACAAAGACCTCTTCAGAAGTATACATGAAGAGAAAGGAAAATAGTAGAGCCAAATTTTAAACTCATTGATAACATAAACACAGCACAATACGGCCAGGTAAATCAAGAATATCAAGTAAAACGTAGATATCATGAAAATTCATGTAGCACAAGCGTTAGAGAAACTTTTAGCAAAAAGAAGAAAGGTATTTACCCCAGCACATTAAACCTGAATTACGGATGATTCCTATATGATACACATAAATATAAAACAGGCCCTCTGTGGTTCATGCACTATTGCCTCCATGCAATGAAGGCACATCTAAGGCAAGCCATTAACTAAGATGCTCAGAGACAAAAAAAATGATGAAATGGACATGCTTAAGCCAATATAATATTGTTAGTATCTTATTTATTTGTTTTCAGTATTGCACATTTACATACATACATCTAAATGCTTCCAATTACAGAACTGTTATCTGATAAACTAGGCAAAGCTGTTCTTAACGTATGATGCTGAAAATCAATAGTTGTTCTCACTCCGTAACATGTATCTCAATAATTACATGCAACAAAACAGGCCATTTTGCAGTTATGAAATGATTAGTGCATATTATGCAGTAAATAGGTTTGTGTTCTTTGGCTTAGAAGCTCAAAAAACATCCGGGAATGAGCAAGAAACAGTGAAATAACATAAAGCAAAGAGATTGTACTGCAGCAGGCAACTAAGAGTCCCAGTCTCTGCAAGTAAAGGGGTTGAACAATATAAGAAGAGGTCTGGAACATGTATGTGAAAGGGAACCATTGCCTCTAAACCTGGTGGCAGTGGGGAACACATGAAGAAAAACAGTGCAGGAAATACATGTAGACAGGGGAGCAGATCAAAAAATTATTTTTACTTATAACGATAAAGAGTAAATCATTATTTTTACCATTATCTCTTACATAATCATCAGCTATGATTACAAACTAACACTTTGAACTCACATTTTCAGTAGAGGGATGTGGAAAAGTTGGTGGTTAGCCAACGCCAGCAGACCTCTCTAGAAGCAGCGTCACTGTGAGGGTGGCTCTGGCAAACAGCAGCAGGGCTGGTGGAGAGCATGGCTCTGCTCACCTCTCCTCCAGAAGGAGCCCAGGAATAAATCTGAAATGAAATTTAATGAAAGTGAAAAACAAACAACTACAACAACTCCCCTGCAACAAAGAGATGTAACTCTGATTAGGCTAGTAGTAGCACAGAGGCTGTACAGCTCTGTCCATCTTCACAGAAGAACAGCTCTTCTCAGAAATTAGGAAGACCAGGTACCCTCTTTAAATCCTGTGCCTTAGTGCCACTGAGGCTGCAGCTAGGCTGAGCTCCAGCTCCCCACAGCCTCCACCCAGCTAGGCCCACAGCCCAGCCTGTCCTCAGCCTGGCCCCAGGTACCTGCTAATGCAGAGGCTTTGCACACTAGAAAAATTATAAACAGAGCAAGGACACAGGCTTCAGCCCTGGCACACAATAGCCCGACTGTTTAGCTGCCAGTGCGCCTTCATGACAGCATGCAGTTTCCCTGACAATGCCCAGCAACAGTTTCAGGAACAGCAGAAGCCGGAGGATCAATGGTCCCCACTGACAGCACAGGCAACACCACTTTTGAGGATTGGGAATGGCAGGAAGACAGTTTAACCATATGAGATTAAGTTTCTAAGGCCTATTTTATTTACCACTACAGATGTAGCCGGACTAGAGACAAGTGGAAAAGGAATACCTTTCAGTGCCACTCACCTGGGAAAGCTTCAAGCTGTATGGTCAAGGAGAAGGAACATGCTGAAATTAAACACACATCATTATGGATCATTTTTAAGGGCTCCTGCCTGTTACTGAGTCTGCAGTGTAAAGTATTTGATGGATGGTGCACAAGACAGGTATGTGTTTACTAAGTTATGCAGAGCAACCTCACTCTATGAAATAAACAGCAGTTAAATCAGAGCATGAGATCTTCAGCCAGCTGGAAGGATGGCTGCCCTTTCTATACAAAGGAAATATAAGACTGGGGCACAGCTGTCCCTTAGCCTCCTGTTTCAGGGCAGGGGTTTGGAAAGAATCCAGAAACAAATCTGTCAAAGCTAAGATGAATTGGTGTTCACATATGTTATTCTGTTGGCCTCAGAGAAACTTCGTCTACCTCTCAAAACAGCAGGACTTCACACAAGCCAAATGTGTAATACGTTGCCTCCTATATTATTATATTACCTTGTAAAATTCACACTAATGAAAACAGAAATCTTTGAAGAGATCAGAGCCACTCTGGAAAAAAAAAAAAAAAAAGGAGGCAAGATAAAAAGGAGGCAAGATGGACCATACAGAAGCGTAAAGGTGAATTCACCTCTCTTAACTACAGGCAGACCGGCATGTCATCTAACCTATGTGCTTACTCTGCCCTGAAAGTTAACGGACTGAGATCTCTGGATGAGTTAACTGTGCTAGAGGTACCTATTTCTCCCTACTGGCTTCAGAGAAAACATTGGTTTATAGCTAGTTCAGAACAGAACACAGATGGACACACACATGAACTTCACTCCTTGCAGGAAAAAAAAAATAAGGTCACTGCAAACTACTTTATTATTACAGGCCACTAGAAATTAAATGAACTACCCAAGCAGTCCTCTCAGACAAGACAGAAAGACATTTTAACAGCAATGATATCCCCAAACTACCTCTTTAGCTAGTAGCCACCTGCTTACACAACTCACAGGAGAGAAAGAATAAAATCAAACTTTTCCAATGTTAGTTAAATAATCAAGTTAAATTATTAAAAAGGTGGTGTGCTTCCAAAAGAAAGGTGAAAGAGTAAAAAAAAAAAAGGGGCACAGAATCACAGAATGGTTGGGTTTGGGAGAGACCTCTGGAGGTCATCTGGTCCAGTCTCCCTGCCCAAGAGCTGGTTGCTCAAGACTGTGTCCAGACATCTTTTAAATATCCTGAAGTGTGAAAGTGGTCTGGGCCACCTGCTCCACTGTTCCATCACCCTCATAGTAAAACAGTGTTTATTTATGTTCAGATGAAAAAGTCACGTGGTACCATTCCTGAATTCCAAGAGATCATCATTGAAAGAAAAAAAAAAAGCCAACTCTTTTGTGAAAAAGCATCTTAAATTCATAATGTGCCTGAGAAAAAGGGGTAATATTTGACCAAGCATCTTTTTTTTCTTTTTTTTTTTACTGCCTACTGCATCAATGTATCATAACTGATCTGTAAGAAATGCTGGAGGCAAGCTGTGGGGTTCACAAGGAGTTCATGCCATAATCATTTTTAAGACTGATTATAAAAGAAATTTTCCACCAAGCAAGAAGAGATTCCGTAAACTAGGAAAAATGTCCTAGTTAAAGACAATTTAAACCTGAAGTAAGACTCTTAAGGTGAGGAGAGGGACTAACATTTACTACACACACTTCATCAGAGAATGAATCTGATAGCAAGTGAAGCTAGATGAACACAACAGGAAAAACTGTATTTATATTTACAAGTTCTCCTATATGAGACAACCTAGTATTAAATTTGTATTGTCAGGGACAAACAAGACTGCAATATCACTGAGCTGAATAGCAGGAGAAGAGGATACTGGAAGGTAAGTTTTTTGGTGTTGTTGTTTTATTTTATTTTATTTTGTTTCATTTTATTCACTTGCATTCAGAGTTTCACCAATAAGAGAGAACATCTCCAGAAGGTTTTGATTAAGAAAGGGATCCAAATCTGTGAACTAATAAAAAGGGCAAAATACCAGCCCCTCAGTAGGACTACTGGTCAATATCCGAACTCACTTTTCAAGAAATATATATCTAAGCATTCTATCAAGTTCCTAAGAATACTCTTTGCTAACGGAAGATTGATAGAATTCTTTCCTTTAATCTTGTGTGGTAATAAGATGTTCCTTAGTAAGAGCTCACAATACCCATGTGTTTTTATACACAGGTATTCTTAGCTAATAACTGCTTTGAGTGACACACATATACTCCTGAAGTACATCCCACTAAAGGTCTATTTTGAGGATCTACGAAGTAGGATTACATGCTTATATGCTTACTATGAAGTTGCAATGGTCAATTTCAGCAATATTCATGCTATATATCAGATCAGCAGAGTAACTCTTTACCAAACCCTTTGACAAAAAGCAACTGACAGGTGTTTGCTTATAACTCCATTTGTGGAGGGAAAAAAACAAAACAAAACAAAACAAAACAAAACAAAACAAAACAAAAAAAAAAAAAAAAAAAAACACAGAAACTGAATGTCAAAGAGCTCTAATAACAGTAACATGGGCACCTTTCAGAGAATCCACCACTCTGATATAAATAGAACACAAGCCAAAAAGCAATAGATGCTAAAAATAGATTCAATATATCCCAGGAAGTGCAAAGCAGTAGCCAAAGCGTCAAAAGAAACATTGGAAGCTTTTCCGACATCTTGATAAATAAGCAAAATAATTAGTACAAAGACAGAAGACATTCCCCAAATAGACTAATAGACTCCTAGTAGAGTTGGTGTTAATTTTTCTGAAACTGATTTTCAAGGAATAAGAGTTCAGTATACGCACAAGTTATTATATTCATGTTTCATTTCATTATCTCCCATGAAACTGACAGATGGGAAGCTACATTATGAACCTGCTAGCACTGGTCTGTTTGACATATGTTTACAAGTTAATGCTTAGGAATTTAAAAGCACTTACAGGAAGTACTCGGTGGTTGTCATAACACAAAGAGCAGAATAAAGCCTGGGTACTGCTTTTTCTTGGTTGCCATTTTACATCAATTGAATGTGAACTGCAAGTAATGGAGACAGGCCTAAGAAAGGAGCTAAGAGACAAAAAGTGTCTGCAACAGGGACAGATTAGATGGAACAGAGCAAAAAGAGTCAAGATAAGAAAGAAGCAGGCAGGAGAGCCTGTCCCCTTAGAGTGCGCACTCACAGAAACTGAGGGAGTCTGAAGGCTGTGGATCTCATCTCTCATCCTTGGTTATGGAGCCACTAAGAAACCCACTGGAGAAGAGACCCTTCTTTTTGCAGCACAGGTGACAAAAGAGGATGACACCCCGTTACTGATACCATCACACGCTATAGCAGTCTGAGTGGCAGAGGGTAGCACTCCTAACAGGCTTCAGTTCTGCTGTTGACCTACGTAAAGGTGAATATGGAAGGATATAGTGGAAGGTGGGATATGAAGTTTAATCCTCTGTCTTCAGCACACACCTAATATGGTTCAACTAACAGTTGCTTCTACTGCTACAGTGCTCTACTCTTTTTTTGTCTAACTGGGGGTAAGATCCAGAGAACTGAGATGTTTCTGATGACCAAGAGCTAGAAACAGACTGATTGCTCCCAGGGTGAGGAAGAACTGACACTACATATTCTGTGGAGATGCACTGGCTTAAACAAGACTGAACTTGGAAGAGATACATTTTTAACAGAATTCTAATGCAAGAAAGCAGTACATTTTATTCCAATGCTTCATGAAATCTTCCTAAAGTATTCCAAATGGTGAAGCAAAACCAAAATTAAGTAAAAGGTGAATTCAGAAGATATCCATGGACAAGTCTAGCTCTCAGCTGAATGACTAAAGGGGAAGTGATTAATGGATATACTGAGGATTTAGAGGAGAAAAGGAGAAAAAGAAGAAAAGGGAGAAAAAAAATTACTGGAGACACAAATGTCAACTAAACCGTTTACAGTTACAGCATTTTGCTTCTCTTTGCAGCATAATGGCCCAATATTTGTTCAAACAGCAGGGATAAGCCAATTCCACAGCTTCAGAGAAGCACAAGTGAGCACATTCAAATAACAATACCATAGCAACAACCCTATTATCAACTCAGTGAAAGAAAATTAGATCCCTCTGGATCATCTATGTGGACATTGAAAATATTGACACTGAAATCCTGAAACCTCACAGAACTATTTTTAACATATTTCTTTCACTTTTTCCTATTATCATTATCTAATTAGAGAAGGGTTAAATGAATTTTCACACCCCTATACACTGTACATTTCCTTCACGCCACCCATCAAAGTAATTCGTTCTAACTTACTTTGGTTCTGAGCTATTATTAGTTACAGCCTGGTGCAATTCTGTTTTAACTGTGCAACAACTTCATTTACTTTTGCAATTCCAATCAATATTAGCTGTGATGAGAAAAATGAAAAAGTCAAGGTTATTATTTCTGGCAAAAAGTAAAATAAAAAGGAAGCTATATACTCCCAGGATTAGACTAGTTTATGTCTGCTGGAGAGGAAATGAGCAGCATCAGAAATCCAGTGGTCCAAAACTGGACGGAGGTACTCTGTAGGGATAAGTGAAGAATGAATGGCAAACAGTCATGCATAAATACGTAGAGAGGCCGTCCATTTTCTTGGTCACGTACAGAATTTACCAGGATACCTCAAGTAGTATCACAACATGTTCTGTTTCCACCTGCAGAAACCATGATGAGTTTCATCTTAATTGAAGAGTCTGACCAAAAAAAAAAAAAAAAAGTAATAATAATAATAAAAAAAAAAAGTGGTTGGGGTAGAAGGAGGAAGTGGTTGGGGTAGAAGGAGGTGAGGGGAGGTCTAACCAGAAAAGTCAATTGTAGCCAACATGCCATCTCAGATCAGCTGATCGTTTGTGAACATATTCTCATGATGGATCAGGTGCCTCACATACTGAACTAAACAAAACACAAGATCAATGTCAAAACAAAAGAAAACCTGAGATTCACCAAAAGCTGCATTTCATACTCTCTTTCCAAACCCCTTCAGCCATGTGTCTGTCTTCACCAAAGATGATGAAAATTTCTTTCATTCTCTGCTCAAAACCGAACTGAAATTTTCTTCCCTGCTAAGTGGAATGACTTGATATGCTGAAAGTCTTTAACCTGTGCATCCTATCTGGAAAGGAAACTATTTGCTCATTCTGCACAACCACTTAATTTTAAAAAAGACTTATTCTGTTCGTAGGTATGCATATCCTAGTCAGCAAATTTCCTGGCTTGACAAAGGCTTCTCTGTTTATCATTAGAAAAAGTAAAAACGTTGCCTCTGCAGTGCAAATCCAAACTTCATATTCACAGCAAGACAAGAATTTTAAAACTTTTGATGCCTAAAGTCCATGTATTTCGTCACAATTAGTAAAATGCACCCTTCTCTCTCCAATAGACTAAGGAAAAAAAAATCTTGTTCACACAGAAAATTCAAACAACTGAAGAGGAAGGCAGGGGTTCTCTAAAGCAAACAACATTTTTTTTTACTTCCTATCATGACTTTATATCATACTTCATGATATAAAGTACTCTTAGAAGCAGAATTTTAAAATTAATCTCTTTTAAATAAATTTGTCTGTGTATAGAGCATAGCTGAGGTTGCCACTAGAGAAATGTTCTTTAACCACTAAACATTTTAACTTACAAGCTAGTCAGGAATTAAAAACCTAAGGGTTTTGATAAAAGGCCAAACATTGAACATACTAAAAACATTTTTCTCCTCAGAAATTGGATATACTTTGATTGCTAGTTTTATTTTCTATCATTGGCATTTCTTAAATTGATTTAGGATCAACCTACCAACCTCTATAAACCTACCAACCTCTGTGAAGAAACAGATACAACTGAAAATGGGAAAAAATGGATAAATGTGCTATTTGGATAGGTAGCCAGCAGTTAACATACCCATCTCTCCAAAGAAAGTTTAATGTTGTATTGATATTGCAGAGATTTTTTTCACCTTAAAAGTATGAGCAGTCCTATGGCTGCTATGCTATGTTAAACAGATATTAATCAACGTAAATTCTGGTAAGGCCAGGACGATTTCACCTGAGATCTCAGCTCTTTGGAGGAGTGTTCATGTATAATGAAAGCTTAATTTGCTACAGAACTTCCCTCTTTTCTTCCCTTCGTCTTTTCCAAGGCACCCCCACAGATTCTTATATTTTTTCTACTTCCTTCTCCCAAACACAGAGTCTGATGGAAAGCAGAAAATGAAATTTGAAGAATATGGATCAGTACTGCCTATCAATGACCAGCTGCCCTTTGTATTTTGATCATGTAAACTCATTCCCCCAAAGTATGAAATTCAAACTCTTTTATTTGTTCTCACCATTGTTCTCTACCAGTAAGTTAAGGATATTGTTTCAACTGTTCTTCGGGTCCTGTAGCAAATGTATGTGACTTAAATAAATAGAGCAAAAAATCTTCTACTTGGAGAACTTCTTCCACCTTTTCAGACCTCTGTGTTACCAGGAAACAAAGGCAGTAACAAAATCCAAGATACTAGTAACACAAATTTGTGTTTAATAAAGGTGAACAAACAAAATTATAAAATTATAATGTTTAGGAACATAAAGGGTTATTAAAATGCAAAAGTATGTCTTTTACCCCCAAAGTTTTCTATTACATAGCGCAAAGCTAGGACCAAACCAAATGCCAGTTGCTATTTACTCACATTTTTATACCCACAAAGATCACAGAATCACAGAATCACAGAATCACAGAATTGTTTAGGTTGGAAGAGACTTCAAGATCATCGAGTCCAACTTCTGACCTAACACTAACAAGTCCTCCATATCGCTATCATATCGCTAAGTATCGCTAAGATATTAAGGTTGAGAATAAACCAAGTACAAGCCTACTGGTTATTTATTTATATATATATGTATATTATTTATATTTATTTCATATTTATATTTTAAAATCGAAGAAATATTGATTTAGAGAAGGACAAAAAGTAATTAAAGTTCAACTAACAGAGCACAGGTAAAATGATTTGGCACTCTGCTTGTGTAACTGAAGACAAATAGAAATATAACTATTCAATTTTGAAAAACAATATTCCACTGGGGAAAGAATGAATAACAATCAATTACCTCCAAGATCTTTGCAAAACAAAATCTGCATCAAGGTTCCGCTTACTAGAACTTAATACAGAAATATTAATCCACCTGATTGATCTAATTTTACAATCAAGATAAATAACTTGGAAAACAAAACAAAAATTCTCCAGTAAATTTTGGAATGAAATCATGGTTTTACTTCAACTACTAGTTTCAAGTATTGTGTTCAGTTTGGTGGTAGATAAAGAATGTTTTTTAGTCAAGAATGTCGCTAATACAGTTTCATTCTGAATGAAAGCTTTCCCTTGAATAAACTAAATTACATGCTTTATCTATGACCATGCTGTTTATGCTGCTAGATAAATGAAAAACATTAACTTTCCCCTGCTCCCCTACCTATAGAAAAAAAAAAAAAAAAAAGAAAAAAGAAAAAAAGAAAAAGAAAAGGAAGATAATCTGAGGAGCAATAATTTACATTTCATATTGAGTCAAGAATATTACTGCTTTTCTCCTTTTTTCCAGAGCCCCATTCAAAAACTTTGAATACCTCAATAGACTGCTCTATCAGTTCTTACTCTGATGCTCCTTCAAAAGGTTTGTGTTGTTTTCCTTTGTTTTTTTTCTCTCCCTCATGAACACAAGTAGTGGAGCCAGGGGCTGTGGGCAATCAGAAAGCACTACTCAGATCCTGGGCCATCAAGACTCTTCAATAGGTGATTGGCAGTGAGCACTTTCTTCCAGGCCTCATGATGGGAAGGGAGATGAGCGTGCTGCCACCCTGCATGTCCCTGGGAGGTTGTTGAGGGCTCACTGGAGAAGGCAGGAATACCTGCCAGAAGTTCTGATGGGATTCCTGCTGACCTGGCAGAAGCAAAGAGCTGCTGACCCATATAAACTTGGAACAGCTATGTTTCAGTCAGCATTAAAGGAGAGAGGTGTGTGAATAATTTAAACCAATACTGGCATAGAAGACTGTGTTTTTCATCCTAGAACATCATACATAGCAGCAGGTGAAGTTTTCTGTTTCAGCCTGATTAAGAGATCAGAGCACAGTCTTAAGAACCCCTTGAATGTTTTGAAATGCTTTTAAGATGAGCATCAACCCAAAGACAGATCTTAAAAAACTGAGCATGAAACTGAGACCTACTTTGAATTCACCTGCAAATACTGGCAAATAAAACAAAACTAGAAAATGTGATTATAGAACAGCACCCCAAAACATAGAGAGTGAAACTTGTTCTGTTTGTTAATATGCTGTAAGAAAACAACAGCAAAAACTGGTGAATAAAGCTGGGGAAAAGAAAGAAAGAAGCAAACAAAAACCTTAATGATCTAGATACTTTGACTATTTCTTCCTTCTCTTTTTCCAAAGCAAAGATGTAAACATTTTTAAGGCTGATAAGGTATTTTAATTTTCCTAGCATTGTTTTCCTGTCAGATAGTGAACATATTGATGAGAACATTTAAAACACAAAATATTCCTAATGCTTTAATGTCCAATTAGAGCTAAAACATTAGCTGACTTCAAAGAAGGAGCCTACTGCAGATGCCAGTGTTTTAGAAATTGCTTCATGTTGGAATGCTTAACTGTTAGAAGAGAATGACACTCTTGAGTATCATATTTGACTATAATCTGTTCTGAGAGATACATTTACTTCATTTAAAAAGATTCTGTTGTTTGTAGACACAGCTAATACAAACGAGTTTCTTTTTGGCAAGACTATTTAATGCAGAACACTACCCCAAACAATCATACCTTGCTAAAGCAATTACTTTAAATATCTATATATGTATGTATCTGCACAGATCTCCTTATTTTTATACCAAATGCATGTGTTCACATACAAATCTGTGAACTGGTGAGGCAGGTAGTTCTCACATCCTGATTTCTTAATGTGCAAGAAAAAAGAAGGAGAGAAAGGAGTGAAAGGAGAGAAACGAGAGACACAGAAGAACTGGTGGAAACCTGTAAATATACTCTGTAGGTTTTACTCTGTAAAGCAAGGACTGGAACATTCTTACTACCCTTTCTGCTGTAAGACTTTTCTGCAATTCCTTGTACATCTTCCAAACATTACCTGCTTACAGTGAAACATTCCTAAACTGCTGCCTACCACAAAATCTTCTTTTTTCAAAAGTAAATGACCAGTTTCCTCAGAATAAAAGCAATATACAGGAATGACCATGTTAGAGCACTCCAAGGGTATTCCCTAGGGCTCCTCTGTATTTTTGAGCAGAAGCTTCAGATTTGACAGATGCATCGACCCAGGACAGAATTTTTTCCTGACAAAATGTCCATTCAACTCAAACCAGTTTATAGGCCTCTGAATATTTCAGTCTGTACCTGCGTAGTTGTTTGATAGCGTAATGTTTAGAAAACTCTATCTACCCTGCTATGATCTCCTCAGAGCCTGGGGGATGAACAGGACTTTCCCTGGAACTGCATCTGCCATGCTACAGTGCCTAGTACCCCCCCGTAACGGCAAGCAGCAGAGTGACTCAGTGGCTGCTCTAATCAGGCTCAGGCAGCAGAGAGATGGATAAAGAAGCACAGTGTTCAGGAGCACATAACAAGAGCAGAAACTCAGAGGCAAAACCAGTACAGATGCTGGAGGTGTGGAGCACTGTGATAAGAAAGTGAATGAGCAGCCTGAAGTAGAGCTGAAAGATAAAAACAAAGTTCTCCCTCAGCCCTGCATATTTTCTGTGATGCTGAATATATCACTGAGCCAAACTCTTTCCCACAACAGGTGATCAATGCCCAGGGAGAGACTTTAAACCATTATTTCCAAAATTGATTTGATTCCCCCCTGCACAGGCTCTGATCTGCAGAGATCTTCAGCACCTTTTTCTAACTGAAGACCATGAAAGTCATGCTCTGAGCAGTGGAGCTGCTCTCAGAAAGAATGTAAAAGTCTAAAGAAAGCCATAGATATCCCAGGCTCCATTCTTTCAAACAAAAAGCACAGTCCCTCTGACCTACGGTTTTACAGGAACTTGGATACATAACTACCACAGCACTGATTTTGCTGGGAACTGAGTGTAAAAATCCCTTTTTTTTTTTTTTTTTTGGTTTTTTTTTTTGTTTGTTTGTTTGTTTTTTTGGTGGGTTTTCTTTTCCTAAAAAGTAAGAAGTGGGCTTATAAAACACAGTAATAACTTCTCTTAAATGCATAATGTTGTCATGAACAACCAAAAGAACGAGACAAAAGTCCCCAGATTACTAATTTCTTTACTGGGAGCAGACTATCAGGAGGCAATAGCACCAGATTTAGCAATTCACATTGAATGGTGAGGACAAAACTAAACATTGCTCCTTCAGTGCAGTGAACCACCCTATGCTCTGACTGAGGAATCAACCTGAAGAAAAAGGGCTGCACTAGGTGATGTAATTAATGATGGATGTCCTGTCACATTACAGACGGGACTGATTTAGGATTTTCCTAATTACTTGCCACATTTCATTGAAATATTTTATTTTTTTGTTAGCATTCTTTTGGATGAATGACAGTGTGTGCAGCAATCAGCAGCAGTGGGGCTCAGTTTGGCCCAGACTTTACTCAGAACTGTTCTCCAGGCCTGCCTTCTATCCTTCTCCATCTTTTCTAGAAATCTTATTACCATGTGATTTGCAACCAGCTTTTAGAAAATGTCAAATTACAGCCAGAACAGAGAGGAAGATATTGATCACACATGATTTTCCTGAACTGACAACAGGATCCTTTGAATACATTTGACATTGTATATGCTGCCACCCTGAAAGTCCTTAGCTTCACCTTACTGTTGGAATGTGTTGTTTTGCTATTTCACAGCATGGGGGGAACTCCATCTGAAATACATCAGCTGTTTTTCTTTGGGAAATATATGCTGTAATCATGTTATCAGTTTACTCATTTCTATAACAATTTTATTTCTCATATCCTTTGCAATCTGATGTGACTGGATACGCTGCAAGAAAATCTTCCTCCTCAACTTGTCAGATTTGTGACAACACTTCAGGAAAGAAAAAAAAAAAAAAAAAAAAAAAAAGGAACCTTGCTCTGACTTGGTACTTCTGCAGACCTTTCTGCAATATGTATTTAGAAAAAAAAAAAAAAAAATAATAATAATAATAAATCACCTAAGGCTTTATCCTGCACCAATAAATTCACTGGAAACTCCCTTTGACTTGATCAGTTATAGAAATAGGCCATAGAAGAAAGGGAATGTGATTTGAAGATCTAGTTATGTACATAACTATCACTTCAACAGCTAAAAGTGTAATCCTGGGAGGAAAGAGGAAAAGAATAAATTACTGGATATACATAAACAGTTGGTAGCCTTGAGCTACAGAAATTAGACAGACAACTCTGAATTCCACTATAGGACCTTTGCCCAGAAGCTAAGCCATCCAGGTAGCCCATCTTTGTCCCACACCAGTCTTGTTCTCTGGGCCCTTTGGAGCCAGTAGTTTAGTTGCAAATAGCCATTTGGAGAAGCAGACCTGAAGGCAAGTAGCTAATAAAGAGATGATGAGCCAGGCACTGACTATTTTAGTTCAGTCGTACTTGGGTTTTGCTTGTCTTTCAACGTATATAAAAAGATCTTTCTAATTACATCACCACAGTCAAAAGGATAAAGTAAATTTAATCTCAGGAAACACTATAGCAAAAACCTTTCAAGGCTTTCCCAACCCCTTTCTGAAATGGCACCATTCAATCAATCAAAGTATGACTGTTACCAGCTAAAATAAAAGCCCTCCATTTTTTGCTCTCTGTAACAACAAAATACAGAAGCTTCATTATAAGAAAACTAACAAGCATATGAGTCAAAAAAGGAAGTTGCTAGCTGAGACCAATACAGCGATTCAGTGATTGCAGTGGGCTTCACTGAATAAGATACCACCCTCAGAGTGGTCATGTGAGATAATTGGAAATTCTGAGCCTGATATCAAAATTGATGGTTTTACACTTCACTTGAGCTATTCCTAATTTAAACCTGGGCAGACTCATACTCCTTAACTTTTCCCTTATCCTAAAACATCTGCTTCTAGCAAGATATTTATTGTCATTAGAATGGAAGTAGCTATGTTCTAGCTTCTCAGGCAAGCCTAGATATTCCTTTTCCTAGATGTCTATTCTCAGACATCTAAACGGTCTTCTGACATACATTAATCATTCAGGAAAAAGGAGTCAAAAAGGTCTGATTAATCCAGAATCTCAAAGCTGTCACATCAGAGAGACACATCATAATTTAGTAGATCTTTTTCTCGTGATGCTCCCTTGAGCTACATGATTTTCTTTAGGAGAATATGGTCTTATACAGAAATTTCTCTCTATTCCCAAAGTAATAATAATATAAATAATAGTAGCTTCAGATCCACTTCCATATTTCTTTCATGATTATTATAATGTTAATACATGTTTTCATGTGCTTGCCAAGCTGAGAGGTTAGTGTGTGTTATTAGAAGGTTTCACTTAATTGATTTTCCAATACATAGCTAAATTCTCTGATGGCTCAAAGTAGCACAGCAGCACTGCATTTAACCAGTAAATATACAGGCATTTAGAGGGTCAGCAAAGAGTATACTGGTGAAATTCAGCTTTCAGTTGCTATAAATTGAGAAAGATTTAATTGATTTCAGCTAATGTATTCTAGAGTTGCACATGTATGTTTGGGAGCCAAATTTGGGCCAAGGACAGTAAGGACTGCAGTCACAAAACACTTGTGGTAGAGAACTAGCATTTTAACTTGGAGGACTAGAGACAGGTAATAAGCAGACCATGTCAGACCATGGCAACATCAGTCTACGTAACTTACCTGCCAAAAAAAATAAAAAATATAAATAAAATAAAATAAAATAAAATAAAATAAAATAAAATAAAATAAAATAAAATAAAATAAAATAAAATAAAACTACTGTGGGGTAAAAGATTGTTCCCATATGTAACTTGTTGAGCATTAGCTAGCATATATAACTGTTTACAGCACTTTGTGTTGTGACTAAAACATAGGTAAATTATACAACTCTGCAAAAACTGTTGCTTAACCAATTGCCTATTGCTGATAATATTTTTTCAACCTAATTACAAATATTTTTTACCAAAGCTCCATTTGTAAAAGATAGCTAAGTACTTTCCCATGGTGTCGTTTACAAGACAGCATGAAAACAACAGCCTCCAGGTGCTATGAATTTCAAGCTGTTCCTTGTGAAAAGTACCATCAAGACTTCTTAATTTAGTTTTGGCAATCCCATATTTACCCATATTGTAAAGTGTGCTGAAAGAAAAATCTAAAAGGGCTTTTCTCAGTTTTCATGTAAGTGTTGCTATAAAGCTTGTCGGGTGATTTTTTTTCCATTTATTTTCTTTGAAGTACTACCATTCTTTTACTACCATCTCTTTTCTTGAACATTGATGGTTTCTTGGTTGTGTTAAAACATCACCTGAAAGCAGAGAAGTGCCTTGTAACTTTTAAAGGTACACACCAAATCTGTAAAACTTCTAAGACTGAGATATCCTGGCTTGAGGTTTTGAAAAGGTAGTGTAGAATAACTGTAGTGACGAGAGATAATCTTGTACTTGCTAAACATTTAAATGTCATTGTATAGATACAGATTTAGTGTTTAATGTGAAATGAAACCTTCTAAACAGATGTTCAGCTTTTGAGATCATGTCCTGCTCTGGTTTCTGTGTTTTTATGGTTTTTGTTTGGTTGGTTGGTTGTTGTTGTTGTTGCTGTTTTGTTGGTTGGTTGGTTGTTTTTTCCCTTGGGCTACAATGGTGCAAGCAACAGTGAGTCATGCAGAATTACCATAAGCAAAATCATAAAAGTCCCTGTACCAAGATCCCAATTTTTAGGCCCACTCACTTTTGAGGAGACTGAAAGAGGATATTGGCGATCCCAGAAAACCCTGTGAAACCATCTGTCTTTGGGTCAGTACAAAGTGAGACTTTCTGGGAGCAGGGAGCGGAGGACGAGCTTGGAGCTACTGGTGACCCCAGCACTGGTCATACCCTCACCCAGGAGGCACCAGTCTGCAGTGGTGACAGAGAAAAGGTCCCATCAACAGTCCAGTGATCATCTAACGAGGGCAGGGGGATGAGTCAAGTCAGCCAAGGGATCAACCAGGGAAATCCAAACAGTTCAAGGACAGCAGAAAATGGCCACCTGCAACATAAGTTGGAAAAGGTTTGAGCACCCTGAGCTGGACTGAAATGGGGTCCTGAGCCATGGGCAGGGCAGGGGGAGACCCAGGGGAGGCTGGGTGTGAGCTGGAATAATGGTGTCCTCAGAGCCCATACATCAGCAACAGTTGTGGTTGTCTTGGACATGTTAACTATTTGCAACTGTGATTTTGTGAGTATTTTAGTGTTACTTGTGCTAAATCCAGACTTTAGTCTTTCATTTCAGGTACAAATATTATTTTTGCATACATAGCCTAAGCCCTAAAAAAGTACCTCTCACAGGTATATATAACATATATTTTAACCTATGGATGGAACAAGGTAGAACAGACCCAGATTTAGTCCCTAAATTAAAAACACATCTCAAGTACACTTTGTAAATGCTCAGCCATCTGTAATGGTGACATCTTTTACATCTTAAACTTAGCATGTGAAATGAAAATGTCTCGATCACAAAAAGTTTGCTTCTAATAGACATAAAACTTTCCAGTGCCTCATGTCTCATAGGGCCATGACACCAGTAAAACCCAGTAAAAGCTTCCTCAAAAAGAGCTGTCAATGAGAGCCTTTTCATTCTTTTTTTCAATACTGTGCCCAGTTGAAACATCATTTCTGAAAAGTGCACTATTAGGAGGTTTGGTAAAGTTTCCAAGTCGCATTTCTGTGGGATGAGGAGGTCCAGCATAATGACTATCTGAAGGAGACAGCATGTCAAATGAGCTATGAATGCTGCTTCCTCTTCTGCTTTTCTTTGACCATTATTCATTTTTTTCATTATAGAAAGTACTAGTAACTGCTTTGCTTTCAAAATTTGCTACTCCGTGGACCCAGAGATGAAAATCCCCTTTCTCTTTTCATATAAGGGAGGAAATCTCTTGGTGTCCCTGTTCTGGTGCTTTGTAGTTGTTCTGGAAAGCCCAGCTTCAGCTGAGAGGCTAGTTCAGTGTCCTCAGCCACCATGACCTGAGATGGCAGCTGCCATGCTCTCTCGTGTGCGAAGCACAGAGAAGCAGCTGCTCTCATTATGCCCTAACCACCCCATGTCACCAATCGACATCCACAAATTAATTTATTTCCAGCACAAAAGTCCACATACCTCTTGTCCTTAATCTGGTGCTGAACTTCCAATGACAGTACGTGGATTTTTGTGTATGACCTAAGGAGAGGAAAAGGTCTTGGTTATTTATTATTGCTTATACTTTTCTCCCAGGGGGAGCTATTGATATCCTTAGCTTTATTCAGCCTCTTTAAATAAATATGACAAAAGGGTTCTGAGAGTCAAGCTGTGTTGATTCATCTGCAGCACTGTGGTTTCCCAGAAAAGGAACAGCAGGGGGATTATACATCCCAAGCTTCCCCAGCCTAGTACTGTATGCAAAACTTCCTCAGCAATTTTAACAAATACACAGTACTGTGGTCGAAACTGGTAAAGTCACCATCTAACACACCACCAGTTATGTTACTCTAGCTACCACAAGCAGGAGAAGAGGACAAAATAGAGAGAGCAGAGAGAAAGCAAAGGCAGATGAAACTGTTACAGTTCAATTCAGGAGTAAGAAGTAAGATCCTGTACCCTTCCTAAATGAAATCTGAGATAATCAATGTGATTAACAGTCCTTTTTTGGAATCCTTGAGGTAAATAGCTTGGCTTTTTGTTAATAAACTAAATCTTTCCACAAGAACATTCAACTTTGGAAAATGGTTTGAGGTAAGAGCAAGCAAGGCAGAAACTGAGCCGTGGAGAATGTCTTGATCCCCACAGCATTCTGGCACATTGTTTCCTGAGGGTTAAAGACTCATACCAGGAGTGCACGATGGGCTTGTGAACTGGAAAGAGAAAGAAAGAAACTAGAAACTTTCATAGAAAGTTTTAATCTTAAAATAGAGTTGGTTTAAGTGAGCAGTATCCTGCAAAGAGTCTATATGCTCATTTCTGCTCCTGAGACTTCTCTGCTGCCTGCCACTGGGAGATCTGTATGAACACGATTACTACAGGCTGTAATTTAAAACTCAGAACAATGAATTCACAAATCTGATGAATAACACAATGAGCATAAGCCATACTTGAGAGCGGCAGCAAATGCTGGAAAGCTGATGTGGCTACAAAAACTTTGTCTCATGACTGACCCAGATTGCTTTTACATGAGTCAACTGACCCCAGAGCGAGGGCCCGTGGAGGCTGGCCTTTTTGATTACCGTTATTAGGGGCTTATTGCTTCTCAGGTTTCTCACTGCTAGGCCGCCATTCCAGAAAATGACCATGCCTCTTACAGAAGCATCCCCCAGGGATGGCCGGTGGTTCATTTTGAGTGCTGTGATAAAATTGTGCAGATGTCTTGCTTAGTAAATAAGCAGGTGCCTACACTTACAGGGCTGTATATCATGATATTAAGAGAACCTTATATATATTTGTGATAAGGTTTTCAGTGCCTATTGAGCAGGTCTGCATCAGAACAGCAAGTCAGGTCCACATAACTGAATTGATGTAAAATGGCTGACATCAAAATAGAAGTACATTATACCAACCATAGGGCCTCAATTTATTCAGCGACATAGAAGCAACCCTTGCTACAAGCTAATGAAAAATATCATTTTAGAATACCTCTTCTAGTTCTAAGTGCAAGTCCAAATGTACTCAAATACTACAGATCTTCAGACATTGAATTTCAGCCTGTACAATGAGGTTTGAGTTCTAAAACCAGTCTAGATCCGGGTTTGGGATTTAGATTTTAATCTGTCTTGATTTTGCCAACTTCATATCTAATTTTCTTCCCCTCCTCCATCAAGAATATCTTTCCTGTAATGTAAGGAGGAAAGTTTTCTTTGAAAATTTTGATGTTATTTCAGTAGCTCTTGGCTGCTGTGATGTGTAAGGCTGCATTTTAAACTGTTTCAATTTCTATAAGTACCTAAGCAGTTCTCCTACTCTTCTTTTTAAAATAAGTTAAACACAAGCTATTTCTCACTTGCAAAGTAGTATACTGCAGGTGAAGTGGGAGCTGGAAGGAGGGACTGGAATCCAGAAATGAAGTGCTTTTTCAGATTTCTTTTCCTCTCCAGAACAGGGACACTATGAAATAAACCTTTAATCTGAGTAATTTGTATGTCAATTTATACCACCTTTGGCTTTGATCTTTCAGTCCTACCACAGTGCAAATTTTGCCTCATATTAAAAATTTGGAAAATCCCCTGGTTATAACATCTGCTCTTTCTCACTTCCCATTGTGCTAGAACCATTTTTTTTTTCTGAAATAGTTGTCTTTTTTGTGGTTCCTTTGAGAAGTGTAGCCCAACATTTCCTATTGAACTTTCATTTCATTGTGTATTTAGACAACTAAATGCCACTGTCTCAAGTTTTTTCTTCTTGTTATATTGCAACAAGTCACACTGCAGAGATCTTAGGAAGTTCAAAAAATTTGAGTATGCATTCAAAAAATGCAAGGGTGCATGACTTTTAAATGCCTGCTAAAGTCTCATTAAGTTCATGCCTGAAGTAAAATCCACCTAAATATTTTGCTGAATAGAGTCCCTTTGGGTCTAATCCAACACACATTGAAAGCAGTTACAAAATTCCCATTGACTTCAGTGGGCTCCCAGCCTATTCCTGGGAGGTATTGAGTGTGTAAAGTTCAGCGCTTCTCCTGCCAACCTTCCATTCTTGCTCTGACATGTGTTCTTTCATTCTTTACACTGTCTCCTCCCAGCAAAAAAATATAAAACTTTTAAGGCATCCCCAAAAGTCCAGAAAAGTTTTTCACCGCTGTATTAAATGCACTCTTGTCAAAACTGAGGCATTTCAAAAACATTCATTTCCTCCTACAAGTAACATCAAAACAGTTTGAGGTCTAATATCTAACTGTAGGGATGATATATGTCATTGCAGCTTTATCATTTTGAGGTTTGTGTTTCTATTTTTACACAAATATTTAGAACATTCATTACGAATCTTATATATATATATAAACACAAAATACACACATACACAATTGTACATATTTACAGTCTAAATCTAGTGATTTAAATAGCAAATTTTTTTTCTTTTTCAGAATTACAACTTTCAGAAGTTTTGGTTAAGTGGGAAATTTTAAAATAGAAACATTTTCAATTCAGAGTAAAACTAAGCTTCTAAGTATTCTGTTTTCCATTGAAGAAAGTTCAATTTTTTTCTGTTGACATCTTCTAAAATATTCCAGATTACATAGAGTTTTATACTTATTTCTCCCTTAAGTCTTTTACTAGCAAGTGGGGCAATCCATGCTAGATCAGTCAATACAAACACGCATAGCACTTTCACTCCAGCTTGCCTGTTTGAAGCAACTTAGAAACGTTAATAAATTTCTCCTCAAATAATCTTGCAGTTAAATGAGTGGTATTTCCGGGACTTAATATACAATGTGACAAGTTAAGCTAAAGTCTGCAGAGAAGGGCTCTGGTTTCTGTGTTAATTTAGTGACAGCTTCATTACATTCAAAAATTGAGAGTCAAATCTTCAGAAGGTTTAAGACTGCCAAAGCTCTGAAGTCTAATGAGCTATACTGGTTCTATGCAGCTGGGGATGTGTTCAGTTGAATATAAAATTGGATAATAGGAATTGAGTAAGAAGGAACCTGTTTTACTAAGATATGATATTCAATTTATTTTGTGCAGTCCCTGAACTTTCAAAAAGCCTCTTTACTTTTTTTCCTGTCTTCTCACTGAATCTGTTAGGAGGATCCTTGAGAGTTAGATGATGGAGATGGGGAGTTGGCACCCAGGAAGGCGTAGTAGGATAGTCCAATAGTTTGAGTCATAGGATATACCTGTTAGAGAGATCAGGACAAATTTTAACCACAGTTTAAATTTATCACTTAGAGATTTCACAGTTGGCAGGCCGTCAGAGTGCTCACAGCATGCCATATCTTTCATATCCAGGCACAGACTTACCAGAGGGAATAAGGGGCCTGTTGACCCCATCTGCAGAAACTACTGAGGGCAAGCATGAAGCAAGCATGAAGACAGTACTAAAGCTGCTGCCCATGGCTGCCGTAGCCCTACTGTTCCCAAGGCTACACCAAAAAGCCACATACCTCGAGGGCAGGGGTGTTGCTCCTGCTGGATCCATGCCTATAGAAGCCAGTATTAGCCACTAGGGCAGTCCTGGTTTGTCAAAGAGCTTGACATCCAAACACCATTTCTCCTGAAATACCTTGGCTCTCCAGTGCACCCTGTTCTTACCCTGCCACTCATACAAGGGAGGGATTCAGATATTTCTTACCAGTTGTTTCTATGAGAAGCCTTCCCCACGTATTTACAAGTGCAGCTGTGAATGACTGTTTATTTCAAGTGATCACTGAGTTATGAAATGTTTTCCACACCTTAAATATTGCATGAAGCCTAGTAGCAACAGGGGAAGGGGAAGGGGAAGGGGGAGGGAAGGGGAAGGGAAGGGAAGGGAAGGGAAGGGAAGGGAAGGGAAGGGAAGGGAAGGGAAGGGAAGGGAAGGGAAGGGAAGGGAAGGGAAGGGAAGGGAAGGGAAGGGAAGGGAAGGGAAGGGAAGGGAAGGGAAGGGAAGGGAAGGGAAGGGAAGGGAAGGGAAGGGAAGGGAAGGGAAGGGAAGGGAAGGGAAGGGAAGGGAAGGGAAGGGAAGGGAAGGGAAGGGAAGGGAAGGGAAGGGATTGTCCTTTTACCATAACAAGGATCTAGATTATGCTTGTCCTGTGAAGAGAGAAACAAAAAATATATCCAGTCATCTTCAAAGACTTTTTCCTCCTCCATCTTCTTTGCCAGCCTGTTTGTTCACTCTTTCTGAATCACGGAGAAAACCCTTGAAAACAGTTATTTGGAAAATCATCTTTTGATACTACTTTGGACTTGTCCTCTCTCACACTTAAGTCAGTGGTGATATAATTCCTTCAGTCTGATGATGCACAATCTGATCCCTGTTTTGCAAGGACCTGATTCTGCAGTCATTTCCAGTTAAAGCCAAACTTCTTTCAATTTTATTCAGAGCAGAATTGGGATATTGTTTTTCCCCATGTGAAGCCGTATGTGCTAGGATAAACACAGAAAAATTAAAGTGATTGTTACAGCATGTAAGTTCTGTGACTTGTTTTACTCCAAGAGAAAAATAGCATATTGATTGGGATCTTTTTTTCCCCAAAGGGAAAGAAGTTATGTTCTTTCTTTCAAGATTTTGAAGAAAAGAATTAAAAAACAAAGCCTTAAAAACAAAGAAAAACACAGAGATAGCTTTCTCTAGCTATCACCTTTGTAGTACATGCAGAAGGAGGGCAACTGGGAGGCTGGTGGGTCAGTGGAAAAATGTAGGTAACTATAGAAGAGTTTATTTTATAGATTCTCAAAATGAGTTGCTGGTCAGGAAAGCTGCAGAGGAAAAAACAAGACGGTAGACTTAGAGCACATCATCAGCATTCACCAGCAGATGACTATAGAAATATTACATAACAAGAAGCACCAAAAATTTCTGAGTCTACAAGTGGGAAGACAATATAGATACGAGAAAGCCAAGAAAGCCTCCAGCCTTCACAATTCTCTGGTCTCTTGGGTTTAGCTAGTGCTTTTAAAGCCTCTCACTTACGGTTTCCCCAGTGCTTCTCTGTCAACCAAGCCCCCCATAAAATAATTAAACCAATAGGTAGTAATTTATAATACTGCAATTCATACAATCCCTCTTCATCATTTCAGGATAATCCCAAATATTTTCTCTCTGTGGAGCATTAGCTTAAGTTGTACAGCTATCTACATAAAGGCAGCTTACCAAAATGCCCCGTTGGAACAGCATTGTACACAGAAGTATAATAAATCCCTATATTTCTGAATAACCTAATAGAGTTAGTACTGTTACACATACATGGAAACATAAGCTTTGAAGCTTTGCATCTCACCAGCATTATTTTTCTCCCTGCTTTATAAGCAGTTCTTCTAATGGTTATGCCAGAGCAACCTTGTTGCATTTTTTCTCCCTCAGATGACACTGCCTGGCCAGACTGTGATGCTTGGCTGTAAACCAAGAACTCCCTTGGACTCTTAAAGAGGGGGAAGGAGGGGGAAGAGTGGGCTGCATGGGTAAGGAGCATGTGCCTGGTTTCAGAACAGCAGTTAGTAATGAATAGCACAGATATCTTATCCAGGACAAGACTGTGTTGGTTTCTATTCAGCTTTCCAAAAACAAAGTGAATTAGACTGTCACTCTGTAATAGACTCTACTTCTTTGTTTGCTGTCGTATTGCTCATGCACTTGAAGCCTGAACTAGGTGCAACTCTTACAAATTACTGTGAAGCTTCATTTAAATTGACAGCTTTTTTAAAACTTCTAGGCCATTTTTCTCTTCATTACGAGTAGATCATGCATTTAAGACCACCTACAGAAAGAATCAGGCTCTAAAAAGTTAAAAACAAAAATGATCTCCTAAAAATAAAATATATTAGTAAAGAAATTGCCAAATGTTGAATAATAAGAAATTAATCAAAAATGAAAATACATTTTCTTCCGTCCTTTGTACTCCCTTTCCCCTAAGCCCCCAACATCTGTTGGGAGCAGTTCTGATTTTCTGCTTAGGCAATTGCTTTGAATCTAAGCAGACCTAGCATAGTATTGTTTAAATAAATAAATAAATTATTATTATTATTATTAATTATTATTAATAATAATTATTAATTGTTATTATTAATAATACTAAGTATTTTGTCTTTGTCCCAGGGAGGTGGGATGGTATCTCATTAAACATAAACTGATAAACAGAGTTATGATATCTGTCATCGTCTGGGTTATCAACCCTAGCAGGAGTGGTTTGACTTATCATATGGCCCCACTGGAATCCAGTTGCCACGCGTTATACAAAATGACAGGGCCCATTGTAACAGCTGTATGTAATGGGAGTATGAATACAGCCATTTATCTTTCATAGCGAAATCAGCTAATCAAATACAGCCATGTATAGTCTGTGAGTGAAACTTGCCAAAGTACATATTAAATTAAATTCATTTAATTATTTAAAATTATATTGTTTCTGCACAATGAAGGATAATGAGTCCTATGAGCAGTTGCAATCATTGTTATGCCAAATACTTTACGCACAGGAGAAATTTGGAATATTCCCCTACAAACAAATTATAAAAACTGAAGGAAAACAAACAAACAAACAAACAAAAAACCTTTTCAAATGGAAAAAAAAAAAAAAACACGGACTGCCATTTCCACCCTCTAAAATATTTATTACCTGCATTAAGAAGATAAAATGAATTATCATCTTTTTATTACCATGTTTAGGTTTGATACAATGACTCAAGGAACACAGCTGTCCGCTTAGTTATTCAGTAACTTCTGCTGACAGGCCCAATTGTACATTCTACAAGAAATGTATGTTTCTTATTTGAAAAAGATACAGCTGTTCAATAAAGATTAAGGACTTTGGGGGGGTATTATAGAGACTTGCAAGTACTAAAATACTACACACCCTCCTGTATCTGCACAGTGATAAAACATTGGAGAAAATCTACCCATTAGCAGGGTAAGACGTCGCTGGTTTCAGATACCAGGTGAGCTGACTCTTGGGTACCACCTCTGCGTAAACATTCCAGGTTCTGTGGAAGGGCACGGCAGACTCCTGTCATGGTTCTGCTCGAGTGGGCAACCGAGCTCCACCACAGCTGCTCTCTCACTCCCCTTCCTCAAAGAGGAACGGGGAGAAAATATGATGAAAAGGGCTCAAAGGTTGAGATAAGGACAAGAAGATCACACAAGAATTATTGTAATGGGCAAAACAGACTCTGCATACGGAGATAGTGAGATTTATTGCTTATTACTAACAAGCTAGAGAAGTGAGAAACAAAGGAAAGAAACCAAAAGCACCTTCCCCCCCATCCACCCTCTTCCACCTCCTCCCCACGAGCAGCACAGGGGAAAACGGTGGAATGGGGGTTATGGTCAGTCTACAGCTCTTCTTCTTTGCCGCTCCTTCTCGGTCACTCTTGTCCTCTGTTCTGTGGGGTCCACCCACGGGATGCAGTCCTTGATGATCTGATCCGGCGTGGGCTTCCCACAGGCAGCAGCTCTTCCAGAACTGCTCCAGATACGGGTCCGTACCACGGGGTCCATCCCTCAGGAGAAAACTGCTCCAACCTGGCTCCCCTACGGGCAGCAGCTCCTGCCAGGTCACCTGCTCCTGCATGGTCTCCTCTCCACGGGCTACAGGTCCGGCCCAGAATCTGCTCAGGCAGGGGTCTTCCACACACGGCAGCCTCCGTTGGTGCAGGGCCACCTACTCCACCGTGGTCTC
This sequence comes from Aythya ferina, assembly GCF_964211825.1. Lineage (NCBI taxonomy): Eukaryota > Metazoa > Chordata > Aves > Anseriformes > Anatidae > Aythya > Aythya ferina. Next base: position 73,026,952 of record NC_140297.1, on the reverse strand, counting down.
CTCCACGGGCTGCAGGGGGACATCCTGCTTCACCATGTTCCTCACCACAGGCCGCAGGGGACTTCTGCTACGGCGCCTGGAGCACCTCACCCCCTCCTTCTTCACTGACCTTGGCACCTACAAGGCTGTTCCTCACTCCTCTCACTCTCCCAGCTGCTGTGTGGCACAGCGTTTTTTCCCTGTCTTAAACATGCTCTCACAGAGGCGCAAAACAACATCACTTATTGGTTCAGCTCGGGTCAACAGTGGGGCCCTTCCCAAACATGGAGCAGCTTCTAGATCCTTCTCACAGAAACCACCCCTATGGCCCCCTGCTACCAAAACCTTGCCACATAAACCCACTACAACTCATCAGCAGTTACAGTTTTTATGGAAATGGAAGCTCAAGTATTTTCCCTAGACACAGTTGTTCCAGTTGAATAAATTTTTCATTTTCTTTTTTTCCTTTGTTTTAATAGCTTTAATGATTATTTTAACAGCATAATTAGTCTGGCTACAATCATGGCAAGCTGTACACATAGTCCTATCCTCTGAGCTTTGGATGAACTTGGCCCAACTAAGACTGGAGGGGTGTGAGAAGCATGGAAACTGTGATGGTTTCCAAGATTTCTGACATAAAACCCAGCAGTTTTTGCAGGTATTTTGCTCTGAGGTTTAGGTGTTAATAGATGCCAGGAGCCAAGACAGAGCACAGAGGAAGATGAACCCATGGAGTTTTCAACTGGAAAGACTTTGAAAGAATCCTCAAAACTGCCAGTTCCTGAGTTTCAAATGGATCTAATTACACTTACATATAGGACTGAGTCACTTCAGAGCAGTCTCTGCTGCTCAGACGTGGCTGGGTGGAAACACACAAGGACTCAAGAAAGTCTGACTGAGCATCAGCCTCTAACCTCATTGCTCCCTCCATTAAAATAATTAATTAATTAATTAATTAATAATAATAAATAAAAATAAAAAATAAAAATAGAAATAAAAAAAAATCTCTCTGGGAGAAAAAAGGGAGTTTAAAATTTTGTGTTTTTTCCTACACCTATGCCAACTCTGAATTAACCTAGTACTAGTAGAGCTGTGCACAGGCCAGCACAAAGGAAAAAGAACAAAGCAGCAGTGATTGCTCAGCAGTCAGCACTGTACATGGGGCAGGGATTTTCCTGGTCATTTTTATCCAGTTGATTACCACAATTTGCTGGCCAAATTCTGTCACATCAGCAGATGCACTTCTTAAAAGAAAGCCTCTCCCAGTTTTGCACAGGCAGCACTCTCAGAGTTTGCAGGGTTACTATAGCACTTTTCATCAGAGATCCACTGTGAATTGCACTTTTAACCAAAGCCCTCAAAGATTAGAAAATTCTCACCACTGCTGGACATCTGCATATCCCCAAGTCAATTTATAAAAAGGGATGATCTTGTCCAGTTAAAATAGTAATATAATCCTTGCCTATAGCAATCTGAGACACGAACTGAAGTGCTGCACATAGATATCGTAGGGAAGACAGTGACCAAAACACATTTCTCATTTGTGGTTTGACTGATGTATGCAGGGAAAAGTAAGCAGCTTGGCCTTTTGATGGTCTGAAAGACAAAAGAATTGTTGTAATGAAATCATGAAACAGAGAGGGGGGGAAAATAATAAATTAAAGAAAAAATGAGAAAATTTTCATTCTGGGCACTCAGGCAACACTTCAAAACTCTATTTATAAAGGGAATGCTCAGTATCCCAGAGTAATAGTCTGCAGTGATTGAAATATAGCACCATGGGATTTGTTTAAGACTGAACCATGCTTTGTACTGCACTTAGATCTGCTGAAGGCAATCTAGAATGAATTATTATTCCATGAAAGCAGATATAGTCTAACTCCTACTTATTCAGCTGAAAGAAAACAATTCTCACTGGGGCAATCTGTGGTCATCACGGAACCATAGAAGATGTGGAAGACTTTCACAGGGTTTCCCATTCTCCCACCTTAAGGGAGCTATACCTCTATCCACATGATTCCTGTGCGGTGTTTCTGCTCCCCTTCCTTCAGATTCTCAGAGCCCTGCTGGTGTAGTTGGTCCTGCCATATTAAACCAGGAATGCTAGGTCAGGCATGGCTATGATAAACAGACAGGGGCAGTGCAGTGAAGAGCAGTGCAGAACTGCTTTTCAAATCTCACCCCAAAAACTGGTCCAACATGTGTGTGAAACAGCTGAACTAAAACATCAAAACTTGTTGTAGGGCAAAATTCAAGCCCAGTATATTTAAGTGCAGCCTGATGCACTAGCATTAATTGAACACTTATTAAAAAGTGTATACCACTCCTTCTGAAACCATTTTTTTCTCAATTCCTTCTTTCTGTGCATTTATAGAAATGTGCTGATCCTTATGTTGTCTCACATGTCTCACAGAAGCCCAGTGATACATTCATAAGAACTGACAACCTAGTCTTTGATTAATACTTTAAATATACTGGTTTAGAACTTACATTACATTTCTGATTAGTATTCACACACTGCTTCCATTCAAATCCAAATCTGTCTGTTATCAGGTTAACACTAAGGCTAACAGCTTAATTGTCTCACATCCAACCACACAACGTTACCTGTTATTATGTGACATTATATTGCTAATAGTTTTTCAAACTTGTGTTAAATAACTGCAAATAAAAGATGTTTCATGATGTTCAGAGGATCTTTATTGATTTTGCCAGCTGGTGGGCTGGCCTCCCATGTTCCAGATTTTCTCTCCTTATCCTGAGGTGAGTGGCCAAGCTCAACTAGACCAACCAAGTAGCTTATCTTCAAAAGTTAAACTATAAAGATTTGCTTTCATGAATGTGTCCTTGAAAAACTGTTTATCGGGAAACTTTTCTTTAAAAAACAAAAATGTTGGAAAAAATGTTGGAAAAGATTCCTAAGTAATGTCAGAACTTCTTCTACTGGGAAAGGTTATTCAAGGTTTAATGATTGAAATTTTCCTTTGCAATGTAGTCATTATGAACTACTGTTGTTTGCCTTTTGAAACAAAAATGCTAGCTTGGAAATGCTCCTTTTTATTAAAAATAAAAAATAAAAATGATGTACAGCTGACAAAGTTCAAATAATTGGACAGAGCAGCAGAGCTTAAACCAACAATGCATTCGGCGCACAGACGTGATATCTTTTTAAATCTTCATAGGGTCTTTTAGCTTACAGTGAGATATTTCAGAATCCCAGACCACTGCAGAATAAAGGGTTTGCTCTTTCAGGCTTGCACCAATTTCCAGTGATATATATATATATATATATATATATATTTTTTTTTTTTTTTTCCAAATGTTCATTTCTACCAGGTTAGTTCATAGTCTACTTGGTAAAGACATAGTTTCTTTTACAGACCCGGTCTGGAATTCTGCCAAACTGTACCAAAATAAATAAATTAATTAAATTAAAATGAATAAAATAAAAAAGCCAGAAACATACTATTGATGAAGCATCAGTATGGTCTGTCATTAACACTATTCTGTATTATTAACACATGATAAACCCAAAACTGGTAGAAAGCCAATAAAACAGGGATAAGGTAAAAGGAGTGCTAAAAATGAAAGCCACTGGAATAGGTAGACACAAGGCCAGCAGTTGGCTTCCTGTCATACAGGATGTCTCTGGTAGCCTACCTTCTCAGGGGAGCCATGTAGCTTGTGATTAAAACACCACTCAGCTTTAAGTTTTAAAGTACTAACTGTTAAGTTTTAAGGACCTCTAGTTTATGGCTCATACGACTTAATCTAGATGCTATGAGCTTTGCCATGTCTGCCCCATTCCAAAAGTCAAAATACTATCTAGAGAGATAATCCTGTGTCACATTGGTTTTCTGAACGGGCTGCAACTGAGTGGAGGGAAAAAAAATAAAAATAAAATTCTATTACTTCTCCACATCCTAATGTGAACAGCTCTAATCTGTCCTTGTAGTGAGCCCATTATGATTTGTTTACGTCCCACTTGAGACTGAATGTTGAATTTTCCCAAGTGTTAACTTAATGTTACTGGCCAGCTAAACTGGCAATGATGTTTAGCAAGTCACTCATTTTGCAGCAAAGTGATGATGTTCCAAATAACAGACTGGTATGCCTTGTGGGAAGGTCTCACATTGTCCTCAACCGAATCATCATGTAAAGCCTTTGAAATTTTTCTTAGTAAGTGGAACAAAGTTGTAGCTCAATCATATTTGCACTTCACTTGACTGAACAATCTCAAAATAAAGTCATCTTGATCAAGCCAAGTCCATGATGAACTTAAGAAACTCAGTAAGCTTCCTGGTGCACTGAGAGACTCTCAGAAATGTAGGACTTACACTGTGGAGGGAAGACCAGCTAAGGATGGAGGGAATCCATTTAGACATCCATGAGAGAAAGTAGTGGAATTAATATTTATTGTCAACACAAGTAAATATGCTGTAAGAGGGACAAGTGTGCTGACAACAAGAAGTTGAGAGAGAGACTCAGTAACCTTGTAGCAGCCAGTTAAGATATAACAATGGAAACAAAAAGGTTGTGTCACAAACCCTGTGTCCCAATTCCTGTGGCTGTATTTTGACATGCCTCCTTCCCCCAAAACAACAACAAATTATTTTTTAAAAAATGCTCTCCTGTTTACCTGACTCTGTGACCAGGAACTGAGCCCACCATGATAAATGCAGCAAGTAAAACTTTGCCAAGTCCTGAAGTAAAAATCTTTGTGACAGCAGTGAAGGAAAAAGCCTATATGATGCTGTTCCTCATGCTGTCCTTTTCCCATGACTGGAGAGCCATGATTTCCAAATCTGGCTGCTCAACAACTGATATGCATTCTTATTGCATGAAATATGGTGTGGAGGTTAAATATACAACAGGATGTTAAAAAAAAAAAAAAAAAAAGGCAGAAAGTCAACCAAACCAGACTCAGGATAAATGTGGTGACAGAAGAAGAGCTTGATACAGAAATAAAAGTGACCCACCCCCCCAAAAAAAAAAAAAAAAAAAAAAAAAAAAAAAAACCAAGAGAAAACCAAGCCTCTAACATAAAAAAAATAATATATATTTTTTAAATCCTTGAAGGCTATAAATTCAGCGCAAGGAGACAGCAACAAAAATATAACAGTAAGTGTACTGAAAAATCATGCTGTGAGAAAATGCTTTTTGCAGCACTGGCAACAAATCTGAGGTATTTCTTTGACACACTCCCCAGTTTTGCTAAATAAGTGTGGAAAATTTATGGAAATTAAATTTAGTGATAAGCTGTTCCTGAAGCAAGACTGAAGGCTCGATTCCCTCCATCCACTTCAAACTCAGTTCAGTACACTGGAATCAAGCTGGAGTTCAAGCCGACCTGGAGATGGCAACCTCCAGGTGGGACAGAGCCCTGACCGCCTGCAGGTAAGTGCTGGAACATGGGGAGCCCCCGCTGGGAAGCCTATGACTCCCTAGGTACCAGCAGTCCTGTACTTGCACACCCAGACATGCTGTCACATGGGACACCGATGCATCCTGCAATGTTGTATTTACTCTTGCTTCACAGAGATGTCTGTCCCATATGGATGCATAAATCAATGCACAGAAACCTGCCTAAGGCACATGGTAAGCATTGCTCTGAGGTGGCTATCTTATTATTCAGTATCTTAACATAATTTCCGTTGTTTTTCCATCTCTAAATGTCATTATCAAAATGCCAGCAGGTATATTTCAAATACAGTAAGAAACAAATAAGCATGCCAAAAAGTAAAGGTTAAGTTGCTCTCCGTTTAACATCAACTGCTGTGAAATTGTGAGCGAGGCCAATGGACTGACCTTCCTGTTGTGGAAGGGACAGCAACAAATTCTTGACGGTCTCCAAGGGAAAACAAGGGAGACCTTGCAAACATCTCTCTGCAGGGGCTTTAAACAATTGCAAAGGTTCTTTCCCAGGGCTGAGCTGTGTATTCCTTTGGCATACTTTCATGAAAGGGCTGGGTCTTTGAGGTTATCTGCAATGTGCTTAAGCTCAAAGCATTAACATGCCTGTTAGCTCAGTACCCTTCACATAGTTTTTCTGTTATTAAGGAGTAATTATAGCTCAGAAAAGGAGGATCTCAGAGATGAGCTACTAGACTGAGGTGAAGAAAAGCAGGTCTCCAGACTCTTTTCACGCCACTTCAGGCAAGAAACATGCTTCACATTTCTATTAACCCATCATGCTGCTTAATTCATAAGCTCTTTGAACAAAGGTGTTTTCTTTCCTTGTGTATGTAGGTACAGATCAGCAGCACTGTGGAACAATGGTCTAAGCCTCTTCACTAACAGTTACACACAAAGTGTTTTAAATATTGTGACAAGACCTGTGTTGCAATCCCCTATGTGAATAAAAGAATTAAAAACATTATATGGCAACTTTACTTCTACGTTTTTGAGAAGACTGAGCATTTAATTGCACCAGGTTTTGGTCACATTTCCTCTCAGCTTCCCAAACACGTGTGCCTACTTCTTTACCTGCTTGCTAGTGATTTCCAGTCACTTGGGATGACGTCCCTTTGCACTATTGACAGCATCAGGAAGAAAATTCCACCGATAAGCAGGTTCTGAGAACTGCAGCATGTATGTTAAGATTTTGCTGTCAACCACTGCAAAAAAAAAAAAAAAAAAAAAAAAAAAAAAAAAAAAAGTCTGGGTTTGGAGGCAGCTGTGGAGCACAGGGATATTTTAAATTGCCTCAGAGAATTAAAGTAAGACTACATTCAAAATCCTTTCACCAAGTCTAAGCATGCCAACTGAAGACATTTCAATAGATGACAAAGTTAATGTTGAATGTCATCTATTTTACTAGAAGAGATTGAGTGCTGCTTTGCAAATTGTATTTAAAGTGGATGGGCATGGTATCAGCCAAGGTGTGATACTGTTAGTAGGCACATTTGCATACCATCCCCACAAACAACTTACATACCTCTTCTCCACGGGCAACCCCTTCCAGCCCAAAGGCAGAGTGTTGATACATTGGCGTCAGGTTGGTCCAGTATCACACCACCACAAAGTGCCACAGGATCTCTGCATGCCTCCTCTCCATCCTGGACCTCTCTTGTGAAATTCATGGAGGAGTCCTGGACAGAAGTTCTCCCTCTCCAGGACACATGTACACCGGGGAGTGATGGCAGAGGGCTCTCAAAGGTTTGAAAGTAAGCCACAGACTTGGCCTCACAAGGATGCTGAAGACTGTGACAGCTGCATAAGTAAGCACAAAGCTTGGTAATCTACAGTGCATGCGCTATCTGGCTAGCCCCAAAGAGCGCTTCAGCTCTTTCACTGGAGAAACCACCTTTTTTTTTTTTTTTTTTTTTTTTTTAAAGTCAGAGTACTGATCTTTGTGCAAAAGAATCCACTTCATTTTGACACATTATGCAGGAAATTGGCTCCTTTTCATTAAGGACGCAAAAGCTTGATGGTCATGCCAGATTCATGCAAGTATTTGGACTGATCTGAAACCACCAGAGCTGCCTGTTCCAATAAGCTTTCCACAGATGCACGTCAGTATCCCCAGCACAAAATAAGAACCCCAAATTTCTGATTGAAATAAAGGATAAAAACTATGGGAGTCTGTAGAACGAATCATCCTCACCGCATAGAAGGAGAATATGGGAAATATTTTATATCATTTTTAAACACCACTTCCCTTATTTACTAAATACAAGGCCACTCATCCCTTTGTTTTGTGTACAAGCTGTGTTTCTGTTTTCCGTTGCTCACTTCTCTCAGAACCTCTGCTCAGCTCAAGAGCTTGTTGATGGACAGACCAAATGTGCTGCTTTAACCAGTTTTGTGATTCTGGGCTCCACACTGAAATCTTTGTGCATATCCAGCAAGGACACCACTCAGCAGAAACTGCAGTTATGTGTTCTGCAGAATAAAAATGGGGCAAACAAGCAAAACTATTGAAGAATGTTGTTTATACTAGGCTAAACTCTGCTCGGCTACAGAAGGGTAGCTGTATTTGAAATAAACAGAAATGGCCGCTTGTGACAGCTGCATTTCATCTCCTCCACAATGGCAATGGGAAAAAGAACAAAGTGTATCAGTGCTAAGAATATTTTAATAGGACTAGGATTAAATTTAATTGCCTTGTCTTAAGAGATCATTTTATCAAATCCACTGCCTTACTCCCAGCTAAAGCCCAGTCAGCATGCCTCTGGCTCTTTAAAATAGTGAGAGAGCAAGACAGCATTTTTTCCACATGTTAAGGCAGGCATGAGGCATTTCTACTTTGCCTGGAATAAAACATGTATGAGAGGTGTTGTTTATTTGTTACTTCCAACCTCACCTGTGAATGCTTGTGGCTGCTGAAGCAGGAGTTTATGGCAGCATGTTTCTAGGATCATGAGGCTGATGGCATTTTGTTTACCTCTGCTTTGCTATAAATAGGTGAGTGAGTAACCCCAGATGTAACACTTCTGCTCTGGGTGTAAGGATTTCCTTCGCCGAGTTCCTAAGTGGTGAAAGTGAAGATTTAATCAGTCTTTACACTTTTATATTTTTTAAATTATTTAACTTTTATTACTGTTGCACCATTTATACAATTACATATAATTTCAATGCATCCATTGTACATTTTGTTTTTTTCATTTGTTTTCCAATGAGTGTGTGTTGGTGTCTGTGACACAGAATGGAAGAGAAACTGGAACTGCAATGAACGCAGACTTTTTCATTTCCACTGACCAATAAACAGAACTACAGGTGCACCCAACCACAGACATGCATTAACTCGTCATGAGAAATCTAGGTAGGCTAAGTAGGATGAGAATGCTTTTTACTCCCAAAAAATATTTGGAGAGGAAGAATTGGAGGATTGGCATTGAGAAATATGTGGACAGCTAAGTGGGTTTTGTCTGAAAGTTGGCATTCATCCACTGCATAAAAAAAAATATCAAAATAAGAAAGGCTGTAAATAAAATTAAAAAAAAAAAATAAAATAATAACACAGAAAATACTGCTTTCATAAAGATCTGATTGCCTTGGCACAAACCCAGTGGGCAGAATCAAACACATCACTCCCAAACCCCATTACAGAACAAAAAGAAGATTTTGATACATTGGTGGAATGCATTTACAGCAGTTCAGATACAAAAGATGTGCTGTACTTTCAGACATCCATCTATTTTACTTTTTTTTTTTTTTTTTTTTTTAATCCAGGACTTGTGTCAAGTTGGCAGAAAGTATATTAGATATTTCCCCACAAAAATACTATTTGGATTCTCCCCCCTCCCTCCCTCCCAGCTTGATGGGACATCCTTTTCACTTTTTTTAACCTTTTCTTTCTGGGCAATACTTATTGTTATTTCAGATCTGAAATGAGTTAGTATAGCTGAAAAAATAAAAAAAAAAAAGACACAGGTTGTTTTAAGTGGTTGTTTCAACAGGCTGTCCAATTTAATCTTGCACTGCTATGGTTTGATCCGAATTAGTTGCTGGGGCTTCAGAAGGTTTCACTTCCTCTGGTGGGGCTGCGGGGTCCGAGGCCTTGGCAGTGGAACTAGGTGCTGCTGTGGCTGCTGCGCTCTCCTTGGAAGAAGGTGCAGCCTCGCTGCTGCTAGGTTTTGAGTCTGAAGCTGGGGCCACTTCGCTTTTAGTTTCTTGGGCTGCAGGCGTTGCGGGAGCCTCAGTCTTTTTGGCTTCCCCTTCTTCTTTGCTCTTGTCATCTGCTTTGCTGGGAGCTGTGGCTTCTGAAGGCTGGGAAACTTTTGCATCACTGCTAGGCTCAGAGGTTTTGGGTGCTTCGCTACTGGCAGCAGGAGCAGAGGCTGCAGTTGGCTCCTCTTGCTTGGGTGCCTGTTCATTGTTCTTCTGTGGCTCTACTTTCGCATCGACAACAGCCTCTGACTTCTCTGGTTCTGCTTTCTGGGTTTCTTCCTGGGTCACTGTTTTCTCTTTCTCCCCTTCTTTTTCTTCCGTCTTGTTGGCAGCGACCTGAGAATCCTTCTCGCCCTTCTCCTCCTTGTTGTTCTCCTTCACTTCTGTGGTCTCTGTGGTTTGCTGGGCATCCTCAGCCTCCTTTGGAGTCTCCTCTTCCTCAGCTGCTGCTCCTTCAGCCTTCTTGTCTTTGTCTTTAGCTTTTTCATCATTGACACTGTACCCCTTCTTCTTCTTGCTCAGTTTGCCTCCCATTTTGGAGCTCTGAAATGGAAAAGAGAAAGAGGTGGTTACCCAAAACACAGTGTTTACCACTGAGAGAAACAAAAGCAGATCAGCTGAAGTGCAAGAGGGAAATTTCAGTCTCCAGAAAAGGGGGACAACATCCATTTGGTCACACTGAGCCCGCTGAGCACTGCTGCCGCCGAGCCTCCAGCCCTACAAGCCTACAGCACCGCGGTCCCCAGGCCTGGCTCTGCCCCATGCCTTATGGACAGTCAAGAACCCCTCCAACTCTAACTGCTCCTAATGGCAGGAGAAGGGAGGCATAAGATGTTGGAGGAATAGCATATACTGCAACCCCTTCCACCCTGAGAAAGGGATGCAGGATGAGGAAGCCAGCCCCACATGGCAGAACAGGTATGGATGAGAAACATGGAGCCTGAACTACAACAAGCCCCCTGCCCCTTGGTAAGGCAGCTAAAGCAACAGGGGCACCCCTAAGCTGTGCATATGATGTGGTATCGTGCAATAAGAAAGACGGGGAGAGACGGGCATGTGCTTTGTGGCCTCTGCCCAAGGTTTTCAAACACCAGAAGTGACTGGGTACACATTTCTGCTGCTTAAAAGAAATGATATGGCTGCACACATTGAGCACACTTGTAACCATACCGGCATTTACATATCCCGTGTGTGCAAGTCTCAGCTAAGTATATACAACATCTTTCACAGTACTTCAAAGCAAACTCTGCCAATTAAATCAGGAGACACTTTCAGATACATTGTTTCACTCATGAACTTCAAAATCCCTACAATTGCCTAAAAAATACGTTCCTGATATTAAAACAAGTATATCATTCAGACTCAATAAACAGTTAATAAAAACATAATCTCATGGTTTCACGTCATTTGAAAACAGTGGAGAAGGTAATTTTTTTAAGTACTGCCAAACAAATGTTTATGAGCTTCTCCAAGTGGAGCTCAATCATTCTCATTTTCTGTTTTTCCAATGTACATAGTCTTGTAGGCCCTATATTTTTTCACACACTTGCAAAATTCATGAATACAGACCAGTAGAAATTCATATGAGTGCTCATAGAAGGCTGTATAGTAAATTTCTTTAACTACCACTGAGAACTGGCTACCTCTCAACAGCTACCACTGGTACAAGGCACAGGCACAGCCCAAGAGCAGACCTTCCACATGTCTTGGGCAAAAATAAGAAATTATGATCAGCAGAGAACTGTCTGATTTCAGGTCTCAATGAGAATAATAATTTGCAAATATTGTTGAAGGGTCAGCACATAGCCCTGCAAAATGGTAACCTAATGTTGCTTAAACCCTACTTTGTTGTTGGGGGTTTTATGAGTAACACCACCAAAAGGATAAACTTCCACAGAGCTGCACTTGAGCAATCTAATCTCTACCTTTATGGCAGAGATACCACTTTTTTATGTATTTAGGGGCAGGCTATGGACATTAGTTTGTTTTCTAGACTTCCTGATACTCCATAAAAATTGCTTCAGCTTACTGTTTATGTACAGTTAAAACCAAAAAAAAAAATAATTTTTTTTTGAAAGGGCTTTTGCAAATCAGCGGGACCAGAGATTTATACTGAAGTCATGTGTGCATCCCAATCTGCAATCCCTAATTGAGCCTGTATTTGTTTCCCAGCAAAACCCAGATACTGCAAGCTTAATTTCATTTGCTGTGTCTTCTGCATTTTTCCAGATTTTGCTATTTTGTGTGTAGTAACTCACCATGATTTATTTCTTTTTCCACAGAAAGCTTTTAACTGCAGATAGAGCTGGCTACAGAATGCATATGCCAAAGGACCTTTAATAAGCAGAGAAGCATGCATATGAGACAAGTGCTCCCAAACTAAGAAAAGAAACGCGCACTGTATTTGCTCAGAGGTATGCTGTGAAATCGCTGTGTCTCAATTTGCATCACAGCCAGCTGGCTCCAGACAGTGGAGCAGAAGATAGGGAAGAGGTTCAGAGACTATCATTACGGTCTATTAGTAAATATTTACAGTTGCAAATGGACTGCCACCTTCCAGAGCAGTTTCAGCTACTTTATAACAGAACAGATTTGCTCCTTGTGACACTGAATCCTAAATCTCCCTTTTTAAAAGCCTTCATCACAGCTATGCCAGGCTATCATGTAAAATCGCAGCAATCACTAGGGTTATCAGCCAGCCCTGCAGGTAGCAATGGTTCCTTTCCCCTCTATCTGAACACCAAACCCTCTCCTCCTCCTCCTCCTCTCCCAGTCCCCAGTAGCATATCCAGGCCCCCTTGTTACATTTTCCAGGAAAAAAAAAAAGAAAAAAGTGCTCCATTGTGACAAACAGATGCTGGTCTGGTCCCTGTCCCACCTTAATCCTGCCTGAAGGAGAGCTCTGCACTGTCCAGCACAAAGAGTCATAGGGTGCAGCAGACAGAAAGCAGACCTTAAAAAGCATTTTGAAATTAAAGCCATCTGCACCTGGAAGAAACCTATCACACAGACCAAGCCACGTAACCATCTCTGTGTCTGTGTTGAGTATTCTTGCATGGCTAATCCTGCCTTGTGCTATATGAAGGCAGAATGCCAAGTCTTTCCCGAATTTATTCACAAGGAATTATTGTCCTATCTTAAGTGTACTACACCAGTTTTAATCTCTTCATCCAAGTCACTTAGCTTTGCTGGCAATCGGGTCACTTGGTTGTCTGAACAGTGTTGGGTTTCTGAAACCAGGCATTCAGAGTAAAAAAAGGAGAAAGTGAGAGAGATGGAAAAAAAATAAAAAAAAAATGTGAAAAGAAAGATCAAAGGAGAGAAAAAAAAAAACCTGCCACAGTGACATTTTATTTAAAGAAAACACTCCCTGAAGAAATGTCTCAGTGAAAAGTCTCACAAGTGAAATAGCAAACTGCCTTAAACCACTAAGGCCTGTATGTATACGGTGTTAAATCCACTCGGCATTACTGCTTACATACTAACATTTGCAAGAGTGAGGACTTTTTTCTTCTTTCTTGACAAAGGGCTACAATCTAAAAAAACAGAGAATGACAACATCTTAAAAAAAAAAAAAAGTTGAATCAAAGACCATGAAAAAAATATATAAATAAATTGTCTCCAACTATTCAAAGCCCAGTATACCTTCTACTTCTTCTACTTATACCTTTTACTACTTACTGCAGTCATGTAGTGGTTCCTGGCTCTAGCAGCTATCAGCTGAGTGCAAAACACTTTGCAATAAGCACATCCAAAAGGGGGATCCTCAAAATTTCTGGTGCTGAGCACCTTTCCTGCAAAATGGCACAGGATTTGATGGCTCTGCCTCTTCACTACTTGACAGGAAATGGTCTGGAGACAGACTAGAAGCAGTCTTGATATAAGTAGTTGCAATATATTGGTTATTTTCAGGCAACTTTGAGAAACCCGCTGGCAGACCAGTACTTCTGAAGAGCACAGTTAAATGCAAAACATCAAAGTTACAAGAGACTTCATCTGCTTTGCAGCATGTTTAATATTCTTCACCTGTTGTGCTCTTCCCAGGGAACAAGAAACAGATCCAGTGAGCACTAAAGAGGACTTCTACAACAGGAACAAGGATTTCTTGAGTTCCTAAGAGCTGCTGGCCATTCTGCTCATCCTGAAGTTTCCATTCTACTCCAGAAAGCAGGAAAATAATGGAGAGCTTGCACAGGTTATCTTCCTTATTGTACAGAAGAAATAATCTGACAGTATTTGCATTACAAAATATCACATCTACAGCTCAGCTTGAACATGTTAAGCCCTTTAAAAATTGAACATTTACAATAATCAGGATTTCCTGGAATAATAGTGTCAAAAAAAAAAAAAAAAAAAAAAAGGACAATGTCCATAAGACCATAGTATAGCAAGAAGAATTCACAGATCATTTCAAATTTTATGGGTGAAGACTAAACTGATAGGATGGCAATGAGTCCCTGGAACACAGGACACATGCATTCATACAGTTCAGGACAGAAAATATTATTTCCAACTTTTATATTTCAAATTGTGCTTCTATAATGAGTAAATTCCTAGAATGATACTCTTTCTTTCTCTCTTCTGTCAGTAATGGTTTGTCTGCTCAGGTAGATTTCTTTAGTGCATGTAATATTCCAAAAATGTCATTTAGCAAACACTTCCATATCCCATGAAAGGGTCTGTCTCTCCCAAAAACAGACAGAGGAGGAGGACAAGCTGTCACCCTCAGTGCAGAAAACAGCACATCAGGAAGGGACCACTGCATGCCTGCCAAAGCTAACCTTCCAAAGCTCATGCTCAACTTCATGTAAAGTGTGGGGAACTCAGTCAACCTCCAAAAAAATACAGTTCATGAAGGCAACAGGTATCTTCTGAAGTCCTGCTGCCTTTGGTGCAATGCAGGTGTGTGAGGCAGGTCCGTCCAAAGTAGCCCTGGTGCAAGCCAGTTCCTGAGCATGAATTGTCTCACATCATCTGCAGACAGGAGCTGCAAAATGCACATCCCTTCCAAGGCAAGATTTCAACAACCCAAACCAAAAGAAATAACAATCCCAGAAAGTGCTCCAGAACCATCTATTCAAAATAAATAAAAATATCTTGAAGAAAGCTTTGCATCTCTGTTACTTCATTGATTTGCTTTACACCTCTGTTTTGAAAAAGCAATGGAAGTTTTTATAAAGGGATATTTATATAGAGACTTAGGCAAATAAGGGATTTTCAAGCATAAATTTCAAAGTATTTTTGAAAACTTACTACTTCTTAAGATATGCAGTACAATTTCATGATTCTCCTTATACATATACACACTATCCTAACTCACCAGCCCCAGACAACCAGTTTACTGGGTTAATTTTAGAAGATGTCTGTAGTAAACCCCCATACAGAATTTGATTCACTAGCCCTGCCTTCAGCCACAAAGCCCTGCTTCTCTGTTCTTTCTCAATTATCCTCACAAATCTTTTTCCTCTGCCATTACTTGGAATTAACAGAGCAGAAATGTTAGGTCTTATTCAGGTTCAAGCCTCTTCACAGCTCAGTAATAGTGACTTTTCTTTTTCTCCTCTTCTCTCCTGGAAAGTGGGCAGCTGAAGCAATGCCATACCTGCAGGTCTGCGATAGCAGCTTCACGTATCATAACATAACAAGACATCAGCTCATTAGATGCATGCATGACCTGTGGTTTCCACATGTTAATGGTCGTTCCAGGTGAGTCCTTAAAACTTAGTGATTCAGCATGTTTATTGCTGCAAGATGCATGACAGTACACTGGGAACATCTCAGCTTGGTGCTTGGTGAGTGTGTGACCAGTCTGTGCTGTTTTCTTTGCTGACCACTTATAATCTTTTCTCATTTCCTCAGTTTGTGCACAGGCCTGTAACCACTGTACCTCCTTTTCTTCCTCCAAAGCCTTATTAACCTCAAGATCTTGTAAAGGAGCATGGAGTAAATGAACAGTAAATGCTTAAAACCCAGAAATTGTGCTCACATGATTTTCTAACTTTGATATTTAAAAAAATCCAATGCCAGTTTTGTTACTGTCTTGTTTTCTTCTAATAGACAGCCAGTAGAAGAATCCTAAGAAGTTGTATTGCCAAGTCTAAGGGTGTAATTTTCAGCCAGATTTTAGTCCTGTTTTTCTTTGGTTAGAAGTAGAATATCTCTGTTGTGTTTTTTTTTTTGTTTTTTTGTTTTTTTTTTTTTTTATGAAGAACTTTGATTTTTAAGTTCTTTTGAAATTATTTGGGACAGGTATACCACAGAAAAATGGGAAAGACAGTGTACTTTTTAAATATTAGCCACTTATCATTAACATATGTGAATTATGAGCATTTATAATAGATTGCCATTATGAGGCTTATAATAATTTAAGTACACTGCAGGCTGATATGAAATTGTGTCTGGATATTTAACAACTCATACATGAGTAACTTGTTCACTTGAAAAGTATAACGATTTATCAGAAAATTTAATAAACATATGATAATTATTTTGTGAGCAAATTAAAAATTTGTACCTGAGAATTACTAAGATTCATGTGAAATACTTGGGCTCTGGGGTATGTATTAATTCATCAGTTAGGAACCCATTTTTCCAGGAACAGAATAGTAATGAAGATCAGCAGATTCATCACAGGCAAAGGCTTTGCCAAAATTATCAACTCATATTAGCATCAACCTGAAACCACAAGTACTTCACATGCATAATTCATCTTTGCTAGCTAGCTAGGCAGAATTCCTAAATAAGACAAAATCTATCAATTATTTGATCAAAAAGTGATGAAGATTTCATGGATTACATTGAAAGCAGCTACCAAAGTCTTTGGATATACCCCTCCTCACTTGGAGGACTCTACAGCTGAAGACCATAGAGGTGCATAGCCACTGAAGGTCCACTGCCCAGTCTGACTCTGGTCAGACACCAACACTACTTTAGATTTAGGAGCTTCTGCAGAAACACATCAAGGTTCTGTATTAGGTAGTCTCTGCATGTGTCACCCTTTATTAAAGCCACTTGTGCAATACTGAGCTGTGCACTGTATGAAGACATGATGTAGAGCTGCTCTGTTGCAGCTGGCTCCCGAATGCAGTATATGTCATTGCTTTAAGCTGTTACACCCTTAGCTTCCCTGGCTACAAAGCCATCTAGAAAACATGAGCAGAACATGGACTTATGTGCCATGCCTTCCCAAGTCCATAAGCAGCATGGAAGAGATGCTCTGCTATGTACAAACACCTACTCACCCCAGGCAAGGCTGTGCTTTGTAGGCTGAGACCCCATTTTCTATTTTCTATACCCTTTAATGTCTTTATCAGTGATCTGGATGAGGGGATCAAGTGTACCTTCAGTAAGTTTGCCAATGACACCAAGCTGGGAATGAATGTTAATCTGTTCACACATAGGAGGGCTCTGCAGGAGGATCTGGATAGACTGGAGCAATGGGCCAACGCCAACTGTATGAAGTTCAACAAGGCTAAGTGCTGGGTCCTGAACTTGGGGCACAGCAACCCCATGCAGTGATACAGATTTGGGGAAGAGTGGCTGGAAAGTTGCCCATTGGAAAGGGACCTAGGGGTATTGGTCGATAGCCAGCTCAATATTAGCCAGCAGTGTGCTCAGGTGTCCAAGAAGGCCAACAGCATCCCAGCTTGTATCAGAAACAGTGTGGCCAGCAGGACCAGGGAAGTGATTGTCCTTCTGTATTCAGCACCTCACTACAAGGGCATTGAGATGCTGGAACCTGGGCAAAGAAGGGCAATTAAGTTGGTGAAGGGTCTAGAGAACACATCTAATGAGGAGTGGCTGAAGGACCTGGGGTTGTTTAGTCTGGAGAAAAGGAGGCTGAGGGGAGACCTTACTGCTCTCTACAACTACCTCAAATGAGGCTGTATTGGTGTGGGGGGGTCAGTCTTTTCTCCCAAGCAACAAGTAATAGAACAAAAGGAAATGGCCTCAAGTTGTGACAGGGGAGGTTTAGGTTGGATATTAGGAAACATTTCTTCACTGAAAGGGTTGTGAGGCTTTGGAACAGGCTTCCTAGGGAAGTGGTGGAGTCACCACCCCTGGAGGTATTTAAAAGACATGTAGATGTGGTGCTTAGAGACACAGTGTAGTGGTAGAATTGGCAGTGCAAGGTTAAAGGTTGGATGTGATGATCTTAGAGGTCTTTTCTAACCTAAATGATCCTGTGATTCTATCTGACCAGCTAATATAGATAGAAATAGCATTAATCCAGTTCTCCTTAGACACTTCTCCCTAGCTGATCTGTTTTAGTATTAACATTATTTGATACTTTCCAATTGCAGGTTTCAAATCAGAACCTCACTGCTTTTGACACATCCGTTTTTTCAGTGATCCAACACAATGATGCACTGCCCAGCAGCATAGATACAATTGCCAGTGCCTCCAGTTTCATCCCTGGCAGCTCCTCTAAGCCTGTTTTGCACTGTTTATACAGAAACATGAGTCATATTAAAAATCAAGCAACACAGAAGAAGCATGAAGTAGATTATTTTAACAGTGTAGTGTATGCATTGCTTAGTTGTGTTTTCGGTTTGTTCAATGCTCCAATTGCTGAAATGAAAAATGCTTCCATCCATTTTTATTTGCCTCATCTGCCCTATTCAACATACCAGCCTTCCTACAGGCTTGAGACCTAGCTCATGTTCAAAGCATTTCTCCCATATTCAGATTACCTGCATATATTCCCTCTGTCAAAAAAAAAAAAAAAAAAAAAAAAAGCAGTGTACAGACGTGCTCGTACAGATATACACATGCAGTCAAAAGTCAGCCTGCCCCAGACCAAGATCATAATCACACTATTGTTAGGCACATAGTTGGAAGAGGGAACTCTGCTGTAAACACCTGTTTTACAGAGACTGAGATTAATTTTACAACACCTCCTGTAGAAAGAGTTTGCAGGCTTCAAAACCAACCTGAAAGAATAAGCCAAAAATAAAAGTCCATGCCTCCTCCTTATCCATTTCAAGTTACAACGTCACTTTGGTTTTTATGTGTGACTCCCCAAGAAACAGTTTAATACATATGTTACAATAGCAAAAGTTTTCTAATCTGTATCCTAGATTTAAGTTCCTCAATAGGAAATTATGCAAATTTCAGAGGTGCTGATTACCCACACCTGTTTAGGGCCCAAGCGTGCTCACGGCAGAGGCAGAGGTAAGATTCCACACATATTATTCCAATTATGGTGAACCACTTTTTGTTTCCCTCAAATGTTTTAAGCACCACCACCACATCTAACTACAAAAACACGCAAAATGATGAAAGCCTAGATAACAGGACAATTTCCTTCCAATTTGCATTTTACTCAAAACGTGTCCCTTTGGCATTATCTCCATCACAGATGTCAGTACCAAAAATATATTGCCATGCTTGGCTTATAGACCCCTGAGACATTTTGGGTGCCTACAGAAGAGACACTCTAAAACTGTAACAGTCAGATGCTAGTAAGCAATGAAAATATTTGCCTTCTCCACGCTACAATCTTGGTGAAAAGCAGGTGTGCTAAAACCTCCATCCTGGAGGGACTGTATGCTGGGAAATCTTTTTTTTTTTTTTTTCAAGTGTAAAGCCAATCACTTATATATCTCTAGCCTCATCCTGAACAAAGAACATTCAGCCTTATACTAAACATGCAGTATGAGGCATGTGGCTTTTCAAATTCATGGTTTCTGTACCAGAGTACAGCTACAAGGAAAAAAAAAAAAAGTAAAAAAAAAAAAAGAAAAAAGTTATATAATCCTCATCTGCATGTTTCTTTCAATAACAAAGGATCTCAGCTACTGTTTGCATAAATAGAAAAGTTACCTGCCATTTCCTTAGCAAGGACATGTACAACCACATTCACTTTTTAAAAAAAAACACCTTAAAGTATTAAACTAGGGAACTGTCAGTGGAGATAATTATTTATGGGGATCTACATTTACATTATATCTGCTAAAGATTCCATACTTTAAAAAACTTTATTACTTTAATGCCCATTTAACTGGTCAAACTAGTTTCAATCAAATTTGAGACAATCCTTAGAATATAAATTACAGTATACAACAATAAACGTATACATTCAGTTTGAAATCCTGGAACTACCAGTTTTATTTTGAAAATGGATTCTCCAATGTGATTGTCAAAGTCTTCTTTCTTTCCCATCTCTAGGCTGCTCACTGGAAACAGTGCTAGGTATATGCCCCAGATATAAGGAAACATACTACAGCTGGGAATAGGACTCTTAACAGACAGTTCAGACCTATAATGGGACACAACAATCTTCGGGCCATACATTTTCCTTTTTATGTTTGCATGACACCCTCATTACAGGCAGTGAAACCACATTTGTAATTGTGAACCAAATCCAATTGATTATAAATCAACAGTGTGCCGTGGTAGCCAAAAGGGCCAGCTGTGTCCTGGGGTATATCAGGCATAACACTGCTAGCTGGTCGAGGGAAGGGATTGTCCACTCTGCTCTGCCTGGTGCGGCCTCACCTCAAGTACTATGTGCAGCTTTGGGCACCACAGTATAAGAATAAAATTATTAGAGAGTGTCCAAAGGAGGGCTACAGAGATTGTGAAGGGTCTAGAGGGCAAGACATATGAGGAGTGGCTGAGGTCCTTTGGTTTGTTCAGCCCAGAGCAGAGGAGGCTGAGGGGAGGCCTCATGGCAGCCTGTAGCTCTCTCACGAGGGGAGCGGAGGGGCAGGCGCTGAGCTCTGCTCTCTGGGGACAGCAACAGGACCCGAGGGAATGGCATGGAGCTGGGACAGGGAAGGGTTAGACTGGGTGTTAGGAAAAGGTTCTTCACCCAGAGGGTGGACAGGCTCCCCAGGGAAGAGGTCACGTCACCAAGCCTTACAGAGTTCAAGAAGCCTCTGGACAATGCTCTCAGACAGAAGGTCTGATTTTTGGGTGGTCCTGTGCAAATCCAGGAGTTGGACTGCATGATTCTTTTGGGTCTCTTCCAACCCAGCATATTCTGTGATTCTATGATTCCCAGTTTTGTTTTCCTTTTTCAAACACAAGCTGCCACTTCTGACTGCAGCAGATGACCCTACAGTCACACTGCGGTGAGGAAGGTAACAGGGAGTCAAGGCCAGCGGCCATCCACCTGGTGCAGTGTTCACTGCTGCGGGGTGCGTGGCAGTGTTCATGAGGGCACTGCAAGTCCTTCTTTCCAAAACACGCAGTGTCTGCCTTACTCGGCAAAATAGAACACTAGCAATTTAAGTGAAGCACTTATTGTCGACTCTTTTATTCCATTACCTAATTATTAAAGAATTATAACATCTACAATCTAGTTGACACATTCCTTATCCTCTTATATCAGTATCAGTGAAGCTCCATGTTAAGCTGCACTGCTAGCTTTTCTCCATTTTCTTCAAAAATAATCAATTGCAGACCCACCTGATAATCCAGCAGATTGGTATTGGGAGAGGTGACTTGATATTAAAAAAGCACTCCCCATTCTGTTCCTTCAAACGTGCATCAGAGAACATAGAGCTGCTTCAGGTAATGGCGATGCACCCACCTTCCTGCTAACCCTGGCCTTGAACACCTCTGTGGCATTCCTCAGAAATGAAGGTTTGTACAAGAATCAAAGAATCAAGCCAATTTCATCCTCCAGTTAATGTGCAACAGCTAATGACTGTTAAATTAGTCATTGAACCGTTGTTCTGAACATACTTGCAAGTTTAACAGTGCATTAGAAAGCTGAGCACAGTTGCAGCTGTAGGACAGAGCTACACATCAGGCCTCCCTGGTAGAAACTAACCTGCAAGTGGTCAGCACAAAACCTACTTTCCACCTCAGCAGTACTTACAGGGGATTTTTACACTGACTTCCTGAAGTGCTGCTGCATTTCCCCTTGCAATAACCACTTTTGCCTTTACATCTTTCTGTACACAGTTTCCTTTTAAATGAAAAATTCTGTACTGAAGTCAACGTACACAAGTTCAGTCATGTTTCACATAGCATCAAAACTACCTGTAATTAAGCCCTGCAAGACTTTGGGCTGAAATACAAGTATTCCTCACGCTGTGAAGAAATTCCCCCAACTTGTGAGCACAGTATCAGTGTCAGCACCTTATCAGCTCTCAGCTTCTCACGGCTCTGTCGTAATAATGTCTTGTAGTGAAGACGTTCAAAAGAAATGGGAGAAATGTGAGTTGGAATGCTCAACATCTTGGAAAACCTTTTGCATTCACGTTCCCAGACACTTTCTTGTGCCTTTTAACATTTGCTACCTCACTGCAGCTTGCCCTATTACATCAGGGTAGTCACTTAGGTCATTCTCACTTCCTGGTTCTCACACTAGTACAATATGCATTTTTGTCAACAACATACACATAACACAAAAGAAAAATCTCATGTTCCAGACTTTCTTTTTTGATCTCATTTAGAATGTATGTTTATACTGGATTTTTTATTTATTTATTTATTTATTTTTAACAAAGCATTGCATTCAAACTACCTGGCTTACTGGTTTCACTCTAGTCACGGGGGGAGGATTATCAAGATAACTGGCATACAACAGTCACTGGCAAGCAAAGAGCATCAAGCATTTGATTTCTGTTTGTGTCTTGCAAATGTCTTTCTCCACCATTTTTACCACTACTCATTTACATTCCTCTAATGGCTGTTCAAAATACTAGGCTGCCTCAGGCACTCTTTTAATTAAGACTAGCAGTAGCTGCATTTCTTCACTAAGATGAAGAACCATAGGTATGCATCAGCAGACATTATCATGTGGAGCCTATTACACTCCTTAGGTGTCGCATTTTGAAAGTAAGCTATAGAGTGCCATAGATGACTATGAGGAAAAAGGCAGAGTTTGCTTTTAAGTTTCAGTGGTGTAAGCTGACACAGGGCACGGCAGAATCAAAACAAGCTTTATTAGAGAGCTTTGTCTTCTGTCCCAATATGACAATGGTTTGCTTTCAGAAACCCACTTTGAAAATGTAAAGTGTTTCTAAGAAATCCAAAGTAAAAGCTATGCCAGGAAACAAGCTGTACCACGTCATGTGTTGGGTTGTCAGACATGTCAGCCAGGATTCGAGACTCCCAGATCTAGGTTGATTGCCTAGGTTTCCTTCTGACCTCTGTATTTTATTTTATTTCATTTCATTTTATTTTATTTTATTTTATTTTTGACTTGGTTTTGGTTCAGTTTATATTGGGATGGATGATCAGTTCAATTGGAAGAAAGGCTGCATAAGAATGGAGACTAACAAGTCCATTTGGCAAGATTTAAAGTCAGTAGCTAGTAGTGTATTCCCTGAATTGCATTAAGGGACTTACATTCAAACCAAGTAAGGCAGAAATGCAAGTTAATAATTACTCAGCCAGAACCATTCCAAGTTAGCATCTATAGAAAAAGGGGAAGAACAAACAATACAGAATGTATCAAAAGAAAACCAGAAATTAGGAAAAGTGATTGGGTGCATATTTCCTTTAAATAAAATAGCTTGTTTTTCATTTTGCATTTAAGCATCAGCAGGAAATCTGACCATCTTAGAGCTATCAGATTTAAACTCATAAAATGAAAGCAAAACAAAAATAACTTTGTAAGCATACTTGTGGAGTTGGATGTAGTCCATTTCTCTCCCTCTCACCTGAGCACTGACTTGCATTTTGTGAAAACGTATGTAATTAATACCTTAATGTGGCCACAATTCAATACCTGCAGTCCAGAATGCATATCATTTGCTTTATATTATATTACTCTTGATGTAGACCAGCTCTCCAGCAAAGTTGTGTATATGCCAATTTGCAGTTTTAGACAACTCAGAGCACATAACATAAAAGAGTTTATTTTCAAAAGCTCACATGCTTTAGAAGTATGGGAATCTATTTATAGAGAACTCTTAGAGTTATTCCTTCACTCTAAGGAGCTTTCTGTCTGTGGCTATTTGAAAATTACTTATTCTAACCAAAGAAGGCAGGCAGACATCAGTATAAAGTGTAACAAAGCTATTTCAGGATTCAAATGAGAAAAGTGTTTCAAAACAATGGAGACATGAGAAGGATGGAAGATTGGTTTGCATTTTTCAAGACAGAACCATAAATACCAACAGAAAGTTTCTGTTAGCTCTTTCATCATTAATACATTTCAGTAGTAGCCCATGATTTAAACCAGTACCAGAACTCATTTTGCTGCCCCCAATACTACTACATACATGGAACCCATCTATGCCCCAGGATGTCTAGGTTTTAAAAGGAGTGAGAGTATATCAATCTGTTTTAATGTTGTGAACAGATCACAGTTGCCAAGACTCCTGACTGTAACTGTTTTTTCCAAAGTTTTTTTGTCATCAGTTCCCCCCGGCTAGTGAGGTAGCAGCAGTCAGACTGAGCAGCCCTTCAATGTGTTTTTGTTTGTTTGTTTTTTCTTTCCCAGACTAGCAGGTTAGGTGGAGGCACAAAGCCCCTGCATTCCCCTATGAAATCTCATCAAGGAATGGGAACACAGTGAGCCCCTTGGCCCTGCTGCCTGAGCTCTAGCTCCCAGGCTTTTACAATTCATTTGCTTGGGGCAGGGTGGCAAAAGCGAGCGGCGCTTCAAGAACTTTGATAATGTTGGCTGTCACAAACTAAGAGGCTTTCAGTTCTGCAGAAACAGGATACACACCACAGTTTTCTGGATAATCCCCTCATATGCACAAGTGAAGCACTAAATTCACACATGCCATGCAAAGGGGATGATTCAAGTGCATAAAAGTCTCATGTCCATATTTAGAAATATTAGTTTCAAAAGTCTCATACTATTTCAGAAAATGGTGAGTGAGATAGTATCAAGAAACACTTATCAAGAAACATGTGACTAGTTTTAACAGTACTTGTAACCCAAAAGTTTTCATTTAAGTCTCTTAACTACCACAATTTCTGACTGGTATTCCTTCTATTTTTAATCATGGGTAACTACTAAGCAACACCACAACTAAGCTTATTCTATGTTTTATACTTAAAACAGAATTTAAACATTTGTTGTTGTTGTTGTTGTTTTTCTAATTGGCCATTTCACTGCTTACTTTCAGTTCAGCAACACTTCATTACCAAGGGGCAATAGTTCTATTTGATTATTTATTAGCTTTAGCAAAGGAATGATTTAAACTGTCTTGTTTTCATAGTCTAGACTAGTGTTCTCTCAAGTTTTT
Source organism: Aythya ferina (assembly GCF_964211825.1). Classification (NCBI taxonomy): domain Eukaryota; kingdom Metazoa; phylum Chordata; class Aves; order Anseriformes; family Anatidae; genus Aythya; species Aythya ferina. Next base: position 73,002,197 of record NC_140297.1, on the reverse strand, counting down.
GTGTGAATATATGGGGTTAAAAATAGGGGTCCTTGTACACTGGTTGCTTGTAATTACAAATCTCTCTCATGTTACACACTTTTCCTGAAAAAAAAACTGACATGAGCCACTTTATTCAAATACAGAAATCAAATACAGACAGAATTATTATCTTTATTCAGGACAATTTAGACAAATTATGCGAAACCACCATCACACCATTACATTTTCTCATAGCTTGCCATTCACATTTAGCATCAGTTGTGATGCCCATCCCAGCTCTGCATCCGTCTGCGGGACCAAAGAACTAACCTCACCTTCCAGCTGTGATTCCAAAATCACTCATTTGGGGCAGGAGTCATCTTTTCAAGATGAAATGAGCCATCCTAGAGCAGTGAAACAATGTCCCTTCCTCTAAGTTCCTGGCATCTGTCATAGTACAAAGCCTACTATGGTAAAAATGAAAGATAAGATTTTACCTTCCAAAGCACAAAAACAGACAAGTATTACTGCAATAAAACTGTATTGCAGCCAAAATCATGAGAATACCTCCCTCTCTGTGTTTTCAGGGATTCATAGCAACCTGGAGGAGGCAAGAGCTCAGAATCCACTCAGTCTCTTCCAGTTGCATTTCAAAGTCCTGCTCATCTGCAATCCAACTTCCTCATTTGCAAAATGGACAATATAATTTTTCTTCCCCAGAAAAGGTCTGGCTGCTGCCAACAGGTTCTATAAAGAACTAAAGAGATTTATCCTTGTTTTAAAACAAAAGCTCCTATCATAGAATTGCTGCACCCCAAATCTCTTTATAAGGGAAGGCTGTCCTTTTACATATCCGCACTGTACTAAATTACTGTCTCTAAAGTTTACAATTATAAAACATGTTAGAATATCATAATGAACAAGTTACTCTTCTAGATTTTATGGTACTGTGTTAATATCGTATGGAGATGTAAAGCATCTCTGAGCATTTTCAGGTATTACTGAAAGCCCCACTTGGAACCAAGCTCCTTTGTAATTGTGCCTTTAGGCTGAGAACAACTGTGCATGGGCATTTTGATTTAGAGTTCCAAATGCACACATTTCAGTCATTTTTCGTTCACTTGATGAGAAGTATTTTTTGCTCAAGCTAAGAAAGCTCAGGTGTATCCAGCTGGATAAAGATGAAGCTGCTGCTTGGCAGCCGTTTTAGAGCATTATTAAAGACAGATGTAAGAAAACAAAATATTTTTTTGCTTAAATAGAACACTGTGAATGCCTGAAAAGCTCCAGCAAACCCCTTTTAATGTGCTTTCATTAGGTTTTCAGGAGCTGGGCTCAGACATCATAGTTAGTGCTATCTTTATGCTATGTTTATTAGTTAAACGCATGTCTTTGTTAAAAGGACCTCCCTTTTAAGAACAATCATTCAAATATGAACAGATGCAAGAGGAAGCTCTAAACTGGTTCACTAACTTTCCAAGACCTTTTTAAAGACTATGAAAGTTAGAAAATTCTTAGTTATATTTGTCACACATTGCAGAAGTTGCCTTTCCTATCTATAGAACTGAGTTGTAGCAGCAATATCATTACAATAATGGAGAGCTGTGACAATCAAAAACATCTTCCTATAACTTGTGATTAAATGTCAGCCAGACACTGCAACACAGTGCTGGTGGAGGTGGTGCTCAACAGAGCAGGAAACAGAAGGATCTTCTGCAAGGACTAGCAGGAATTAGAATTTGAGGGTGACAATTTTTGGTAAATTCACCTTAACATCTGTAAGCAGCATTTTCATTCTGGCGTCTCCAACTAGTATGTATTCCGGAGCTTCAGAAGCCTTGGTAAGTAAGGTAAGACCAGCAGCACAAACTTGGCCAGGTAAATAGTATTAGTGGGAATGAAAAATGCTCCCAGAAGTCTCAGTTCTCAGTACTCGCATTGAGGCAAGCAGCTGCAAAGGGCCACACTCAGCCCGTTGCAGGTTCAAAGATACAGGGTCAGTTTGGGAACCTATAACCTTGTATTCACTAAATTTTATATAAAGTACACTAGTCTCATTTCAATATATTTTCATATTTTTTAATATGCAGAGATTAAGGACACACATTTTATTGTAGAGACTTACATATGAGGCTAACCATTGTCATGCGGGTTACATGGTGACAATTCTGTAAACACACTTTTGAAAAATCTCAAATTAGTGCCTGTTGAGCAGGATCAGAATCTATTTTATTGTCACTGGCTGACAAATAAATTTCTCTTAAAAGCAAAGAGATTGTCTGGATTAATTTCATAAATATGTAGAATTTCCATGTAAAAAAATCCAATAGCTGTTACAGAGAAAGTAAAAATACTGAAATATGTCTTTTTATTTAACTGAAAGAAAACTGATTTCATCATCACATTTGTCATAGACAAGTTAGAAAAAATATCATGTGTGCCAAAAAATCGTGGAGCTACTTGTCTGAGAAAAAAGTGAGATTAAAGAAATTAGATCATATGGGATCATAACCATAAGATATTCAGTTTCAAATGAACTCAGTTTCTATGAATTCTCATATTCATAAGTTGTCAACTCATAATTTTATCATAACCTCAAAGTGTTTGAATTTTTTCAAACCATCAGTTCTGGCATTTATTACAAAAATAATCCATGCTTTCATTTCTAATTGTCATTTTAGCAAGAAAAGTCCTGAAAGAGTCCTGAAACTAGTTCCGTGTTCTTTTCTCATGGTTGCTTAAGGCATCATAGATTTTAAGTGCTTAAGGCTGGGAACTCAGCATGCTTGCAAGGAGCAAAAGTTATCTGAAACAGTCATTAAAAAATTAATGCCAATTTACTTTAAGCATCCATAACCAGTATCCTGGTATTCAGGACAATGAAGAAACATAATAACTATTTAAATTTATTTTAATATTTGTATGAATGTTTCTCCTTGGCATGCTTTTTTTTGATACATTAACCTTGCACTTTCAGGAGTCAAGATAGCACTGTTAGAAATTAACCTGACTCTACAGCAAGACCACAGAGAAGAGAGAAGAGTTGTGGAGGGGAGAGAGAAATGTTCCTAATATTTTTTTCCATATATATTAATAATAATAATAATAATTTTAAAATGAAAAGGTCAAGAATACTTTTGTTTAAATAAGAAAGATCTTCAAAAAGTCTGTTTGGATTTTTCTTGATGTTGAGAAGGCTGTCCACAAACTAGCTACAATGCATCACTGCAAGATGATCAATGCTATCAGCTCTCCATCTACTGAGTTTCTACAATGTTTTCCCACATATCCCTTTGCTCATTTGCACTTAACTGATATTTTGGGTGCTCTGAGTGGTTTTCCAGCTGGAGCACTATAACAATAATTTGATTTTATTTATGTTATTTATAGCATAGAACAAATCCACAAATGAAAACATCAGAATTCAAAATTGGCTGCCTGTTAGGCCATTTCTACTGTTTCGCCTGGGTATTTTTTTCTAACTCATTCCTATTTTTAGTGATTTGCAAATAGCTATCTGCCATGATGCTAGAATAGAACAACAGTAGTTCTAAAATTTGTTCAGAATAATGTGTTGATGTTATGTGTTACACCAAGTAATGCAATAATACACCAAGTAAATCAATATGAAACTGCAGTGTTACTGAAGAGACAGGAGTTTCTTCACCCCTTTCTAAGTTCTAAATTTTATTTTCATTAGTTACATTTTCAAAATTCAGCTAGGTGCCCTTGAGATCTTTTCTTTATGATCTTTCCCTCATAGATAGCTACAGAAAATGGTCTTTACAGAATGCTACCAGCTTTAAGAATAATTTTGCAGTTTCGCTCAAAGAACTACATGACAATGCTTAGCAATGCTAAACAAAAGATAATCTGCAATATCTGCCTGCAATTGTATACTTTCAAATGAGTACTAAATTACTAAATTTTATATTTAGGAGAGTGAAATTTATCTGGGATCCTTGACGACATTTACAGCATTTGCCAGTACTATTCCCTTTCAGTAAAACAAGAAAAAGAGTGAGATTTTGCTCACTAGCCCTACTTACAAGGTTAGCAGTTGGATCAAAGAATAGTGAATCAGAAGCTCTGAAGCCTGTTGTCTATGCTGAAGCCCACATTTAACATGTTTTTTTCTTCAAAAATCACGTGGTTTGTATACAGCCCAACTGTATGACATCTACAATTATTCTATTATGATCTTCAGTTACCAGAATAAATTCATACTACCAAGCAGCAGCTGGAAAACATTAGTATCAGTGGTATACCTGGATGGATATCAACATTCAATAGCCAAAGAAGAGAGGTTGTACAGTTGTACATGGCCACCAGCCCATACAGACTGAGAGCCATTAACTCTCTTCTCAGCTGAACATCACCCTCCTCAGACTGCTTCAACAAACTTTGAACATCATTTAGGTTACTGAAAGCATATTCTTTACATTCACAAGGCCCAACACCATTTCTCCACTGTAAATCACCACAATTTACAGCCTCGCCATGACTAGCACCTCAGCACGATGCTATGGAGCAGAATGCACCACTGGGTTTACAAAGATTCAGCGCATGTGATTAAGCATGTGGAATAAAAGGCTTAGTACTCAGCCACAAAAACGTGCAATAATTAATTAATTATTTGACTACAGCAGGATAAAATTAAAAGCCTGACTTTCCATAAGCACTTTGTAAATCAACATCAGACCAATGTCTAAGAAAATATAAAGCCCTGCCTTTCTTCATGTGACATTATCAAGCAGTTGATGTTTCTGTTAATAAATAGACAGGACAAGGAAGCAAGAAGAGAGTAACTTTGGGTGCATCCACTTTCCTGTATTCAAAAGAGAGACATTAAAACATGACTGCAATTAAATGTAACAGGAAACAAAGTCTGGAGTCTGTAAAGAGGTAATGAGATCTGAGAAAAAGGTGTTCTTTCTATTTCTTATTTGGTACTGGGAAGACACACACACACACTCACACACACATGAAAATTTCATCCTGCATGCTCTGTACCACCCGACATTGCCAGTCAGCCATGGGGATTCAATGGATGGTTATCCACACAGATTGGGAATGCATCACAGAGAGGATATTTTCCATCCTAACTCACCAGATCAGCAATCTTGCAGCTCTGAAAGGCTCCATGCTCCATTGCTGATCTTGCAAAGATTTGACAGACCAGTAGCATTCAAGAGCTCTGTGCAGATTTCTTTGCATTGTGGGCTGAACAACCAGACATAGCCTAAAACACCAATATCTAGATGAAGACATTTCCACACAGTTAGTGTAACAACAGCTCCAAGCTTTACTTTTGTTCTAGGAATATTGCTGAGAGGTTTCTATAGCACTAGTAGGACTCACTCTCTGATCAGATACTAGCTTAAATTGGTACAGTAGGTTCTTGGGGGTTGTTATTCCTATCTACCTAAACCACAAGTTTCAACTCTACTTTCCTTGCAAAAATGAAGAAAAAAATGTAAGCAATCTCAACATTTTTTTTTTGCCTGAGAAGCTACAGGATTTTGCATCTCAGTTGTAAATAGCTATTCCATGTCATTGGGTCAATCTGCATACTTAACCTAGGAATCTGAACAATTTCTGTTTGCCACTACATTCAGAGGAAAAGAGACATAAAGATGTTTAAATGGTTCTTTCATTCTAGGGTACAGTTTATTTTATTTTACAGCAATGTTTTAGATCTCAAAAAGATTAAAAAAGTTAAAATACAGATCTAAACTATCCTGAACATCAGCCAGGGAAGTGGGAGGCGTTACAGTAATTCAGAAAATGAAGTTACTCACTGCCATTGTACATACTGAGCACAATCTAACAGCAAAAGTATAACAAGCAATACCAGGAACAGGTTACTAAATTGGTCCTTACACTGTTCTGAATATTCAAATACTGTTTAAGCATCTGATAAATGATCAGTATCTTTGCAGCCCCCAGGGGTAGCAGTCATTTTAGGATGCTACTGATAATCTCTGAGGTCAATCTGTGTTTAAATGCTAAGAAGTGAAACCGTTTATATGTCCAAGAATTTGCAAGAGAAAAGAAAAGATTGAAAGTGTGACCCTTTCCTTTAAGAACATTTCTGAAAGAAGGATGTCACTTATCTGCTCCTGATGCATACACTGGAACATGGCAGATTGCCTCCCTCCTGCTTTCTTTCCTCTTTGTTTTACCTCGCTCCCCACTGGAGGAATATCCTCACTAAAATTATTCTAGCAAGGAAGGTACTGTGGACAACAGAAGGCAAGATGTCCTCTGTTCTGACCAAGAAACTTAAAAATGGGGTTAGTATGGTCCATATTGCTGCTTCTCTCTCCATTACCATGACAGAGCAGCTCCAAGCTGTCCTATGCAAGATCAGCATCTGAAGTGCTCTGTTTCCCTTTTTCTGTCACCAGTCAGCAACATTTTCCTATTTTCCTTGAAACAGTATCAAACAAAAGACCCTACAAAAAAAAAAAAAAAAAAAAAAAAAAAAGCTTCCAGAAGAAGTTTCTAGAGGAAAACACACAGAGGAGGAGATTTTCTATTACACTTTGATGGAGGGGAGGAGAGGGGCAGAGGAGGACAGAAATATTGATAAAATGATACATAGGAAAACTATTCTTCTCTATATTCAAAACAAGTAAGGAGTTGCTGACAGGAGACCTCCTTCACCTCCTTTTTCATTGGGACCCTTGCAAAGAAGCCCTACCACCTGCAGCTGTACACCAGGTAATGTCCCACGACACTGGGTGCTGCACACAGGGATAAGTACTCTCCTGGCCTTGATAAGAAATGTGCAGCATCAGCAAATCTCCAAAGTGATACTTCTCTCTCAAATCAGTACTGGTTTGCTCCAAGTGCTAAGCATCACTGAGGCTGGGGCACAGTCCAAATGTGCGAGATGAGGCCTAGAAAAGCATCAGATTAAATTTAACAGCAAAATGTACAGAAAAGGCAGTATACTTAAGATATTCTTGGTAAATAGTTGTTTAGGAACATCAGGTCAAGATGCATAGCTGACCTCAGAATCTGAACATTATGTGTACCACTACAATTGGTGGAAAAGGGGCATAAAATTTTTTAAAGGGTTCTAAAAAAAATATCACCTAGAGTTTAATCTGGAACAGTTAGAAATATGAATAGTTCAGTTGCTTAGCAACAGCACGTGTGATTTTTTTTTTTTTTACTTTAACAGACATCTGAAATTAGAGTAATAGTTGAAGGCTCTGCAACTAGTTTTCTAATTGCTAGTATTGCTATAGCTGCATAAACTGTAGGCTGGAACCAATTTCTGGGCACGTTTCCTGTGAGATATGATACTGGACAAGAAAGTTTCACAAAGCACACAATCTTCTGTTCTTCAGTGTCACATTTTGCTGTATGTCCTATTTTGGCTCATACATTATCTTTTATGAATTACCCTCCCCCTGCACTTACGGTGCCCTTTCACTCTTATGAAACACAGCTGTCAAAAACCCCAGTAACAAAGAAATTCCAAAATACTCTCAGTATTAGGCATTTTCCTGTCTAATAAACTGCTTACAACATTAGAGTGATATTGTATGAAACAAGGTTGCCTTAATAGTATAGCTGCCACCATCCATTGACACAGAACACTTTAAAATGAGAATGTAGTATGAGCCAGTGCTCAAGCACTGTGCGCCCAGTCCAGCTGGATAACATACAAACATCTTACAACTCAATCTCATTAAAAGAGTTCAGGGAAAGGGCATTGCTAAAAATGAAGAACAAATGTCTTGATTTACAGATCTACACTGCATTTGCTGCAGTATGTTAAACAGTAACAGAAGTCATTTTTAATCTAGTGGAGAAGCTTATAATGGTACCCCATCTGTGCTGCTAAGGAGAAACCCAGAAAGGATGCATGCAACATAAATTACTTGTGCTACCTTCTACTGGACACTCATACCAGCAAAAAGTGATGGCAGTGGTACATGCCAGTACAAAATGCTGTTCCAAGTCAAGACCCTCTGTCCTTGCCCTTCCTTACTGACCACTGCATGTCCACAAGCAGATGGGACAGCCCAGGAGATGCTCTCAACAGCAACTGGGTCACCCAATGCACTAAATGTCACCAAGTTTCAGAGGCTCAAATCCAAATATATAAAAAACAGGATTGAAAACCAGTGACTACACATTCTTGTTGTCACTGAAAGGACATGCTGATACAAATCAGAATACTGATTTTATCAGTTTACCAGTAACAATAGCCAGCTGGTCCACAGCAATCACACAGGTTACTGAATACATGCTTCTGTTGAGTTATGCAGTGATTGCTTCTGAACTGCTCCTCCACCCTTTCCAAAGATGCCTAAGGAACTTCCCACACTATGTTTTTTCCCTCTGCCATTGCAAAGGGCCCCTCTCAAACACCACAGATTTTGCTGGGATGAAAGCAAAACAATGCTGATGTATCTGCCATAGATACAGAACAACTGTGCTTGATTTAAATGTGAGCTGTGGGAGAGAATGTGAGCTTGAGAGAGAATTTCTTTGCTGTGGGACTCGGGGAGGGGAGCAGTGGTCATTGCCCTGCTCACTGCTGCGGGGTCTGGGAAGGCAGTATGTTTGTTGCAAGATGAGGTTGGGTTTCGAGTTCCTGCTCTGCCCAGCTCAGGGGGAAGAAGAATCAAGAGCTAACACTTTGAACTTTGGATCTCCTGCAGCCTAATCTGTCCTTCAGCGAGCATGCACAGCAAGCAAGGCAGCCTGCCCTCTTCCCACAGCCATGCAGTCCCCTGGACAACGCATGGATCCAGATGGAAAACTCTGTAAAAGCAGATATGTTTCCACAGAGAAACACTGCAATTAACTTTAATTTGAAGCAGAACAGCTATCTCTGCTCAACACACTACTCTTAGAGAAGGGAAAATAGGAAGGGCAAAACTGTGCGGCAATTTCATACCTCTTAGGCAAGGACCCCCTCAGCCTTGCAAGTATAAAAAAAAATGGCACCTGTCCAAATACCTTATACCACCTTGCTGCCAGCTTGTTTACCCTGTCTTTGGCAGAGCATTTGAGATCTCATAAGCATGCTTTTTCCCTTCCTCTCCTGAAGCTTTGAAGATATCAATCTCAGTTTTACCTCCACAGCAATTTCTCCAAGTTTAGGCACTGTATTAGTTAACTTCCTGCAGCTAAGCAGACAATCAGAATAAGACACCCAGGATTATAAGGATCATGTATCCATGCTGATTTTTAATAAGAAATCTTACTTGCAGGAGAATAGATAGAAGCAAGAAACAGAATAAGGCTTCACGGGTGATTAATTTTAATTAATCTCCTGGAAACTAGGATGTTACTGGCTTGACTTGTAGACAAAAATGGTAAGCCTGGATCAAATTCTTGAGATTCAAACTCAACTATATTCCACTCTCAGAAACCAGGAGACTGTGGCTGTCTGCACTGTGAATATACCCGTTCTCTTTGGTAAATTGCTTACAATGTATTATGCCAAGGTTTGACAGATTCATGCTCTGAGCAACAATTTCATCAACATAAGTACCTTACTTAACTGCCCAGTTTCTTTTCCTGCAGCTTACTGAAGTATCAGTATTTGTAGCCCTTCTGTCCCTCCTCAGGGCCACCAATGTGCAATAGTGCTCAGATAAAGGAGCTGAATACACGTGTACCAAATTTTGCCAATCCTTCAGCCAGAAAAGAGCAGCAATTTCAAAATACATGCCAGGATGCCACATAGAAAAGGAAAACTAAACAGTTAAAACTTTCATTTGTATCTATATTTAATTTACATTATCTCTAAGTATTTGTACACGTTTATAAATATAAATGTATGCACATAAACATATACGGGTTCTGCCCAGTAGGAGCATCCTTTGTTTACAAAACTTCTTGGATCAACCGCTCAATGCCCCTCATTCCTGGCAGCTGACTGCCATGTTTCATGAATGTAGCAACACAAGTTTATAGTTACTATTCCTTTTAATAAGCCTTCTACCAAGCTTTTTTTAAACTGCTCTTCAGCACCATATCTCCTGAGATCTGGGTTAAACAAAGCACTTGTGCTAGCATCACCCATGGGATTCTGCAACAAAGCTACCCAACCACGGGTGTTTCCCAAGCAGTAAAGCTATTTCTGATGTTAGAGAAGCTACTCCATGTCCATTTGATTTCCTTTATTTTCTACACAGGTGTTTTATTCAGTGTTCTTACTCAGTCAAAGAGAAAGAAACCCCAAGAAAATTGCCATGCACGAAGCTATGACAACAAAGTAGAATTTAATAGAAAGACTTGAAGAATATGGAGAAAAGAGTCCTGCTTTCCTCGAGACCAACTCTGTAGGAGGGAAATGCCGTGGTTAGAGCCTTAGGCTTGAAAGATCTAAGACCAAATTATATTAAGGCTTCTGAGAAAAGGACTCTGACAAATGGCAAATCAGGGGTGAAATGTTTGCATTCCTTCTGCAGTGTCAAATAGCTCTGTTCCCATAGCTACTGTATGTTGAGGTGGATGATGTAACTACAGCAACAGAGAGCCAATATCCATGTTCACTGTAAAATTCCAAAGTTATTACTTACTCCTTCTGTTACCTCCTTCCAAACTTCTAAAGCAGGAATAAAATCAGTCTAGCTTGTTCATTGAATGAATTAAAATTATCCTAAAAATATTAAAATGAACAGATACACGGAACAGACAACTGGACCTAAACTGGCCATAAACAAATTGCCTCATCCTATGATTTCCCTGTCCACACTGCCTGGGAGCCATTACTGTTTTGCCAGAAAGAGACCTGCTACTGCACTGCTCCACGGGTGATGGCTGGCAGGCTGCAGATCCTCCAGGTGATGATGGATTCCAGTGCAGCACCCATTCATGTGTAAGCACATCAGCTACACTTGGCTGTTTCTTATCTCCCACCTCCCACCATGTCTACCCCACTGCTGCTTTGAAGTAATACTTCTACTCAGAAAATCTGCAAATTTTCGTGATAATTATTTGCCCCCACTTAACAATGTTAGTTCCCTACATAATTAAGAGGAAAATACTGCATCAAGCACAAAAGTGTTGTTTAAAGCACAGAGTCTTTTAATCTTCAGTATGTTGTTTGCCATGTGATTGCCAACTGGATAATGTTTGGCAACCCAAGGGCATGTTTTGTTATATGTATATACAGCTAAACAGAAAAGAGTTTAAAGTTTAACCCACTATAATGATTTCTGCTTTAATGCCCCAATTCACATCTCACCAAAAACAATAGGAGTCTCACTTAGGGGGATTTATACTGGGCCCTTAGGAGGAACAGTCAGCACAAGCCTTGATTTCCTAAGGGCAGAATCCAAACTTGGAGATACCAGCGGAAGTCAGCATGCTGAGCTCTACATTCTTTTTTTATTTTTATTTCTCAATGTCTGATTTGAAATTGCTCATTTTCAAAGCTACATAGATTACTCAAATAGTCACTCTTTGCTTGAACTATAACAGTGTTAAGCAACACATTAGCCCTGACACAGTGTAAATTATTCTGTAGCCATTCATTAGAAAAGCAATGAAGCACAGCTCTATGTTAAAAAGTCAACCCTAGAATATTCTCCATTAAAAACGAAACAAAAACAACAACAACAACAACAAAAAACAACCCTTAGTGTTCAGAAATATTCTCACAAGAGTCCAGAAGGCAGCAGAATCTCAGTGTAAATATTTAAAGTTTTAATAACAAGATGTTTATGCAAGCTCATAAATCCATGTATGGCATAACTACCCAACATTTACACTGACATTGCTAATTTTGGCTTGTGTGGACAGAAGGAAGGCTCAAGTAAATACTGCAGGGAATTGTTTTTCCAGACCTTTCTTTCTGTCAGTTTAGAATTTTGAAAGCTTGCAGACACATTCAGTTAATGTTGGCATAATTTTTTTTCCTGTCAGGAGAGGTACAGCACAGGTAGCATATATGCAAAGTTACTGCTTCAGCAAGTGTCATTAGTCTAGAGTTTTCCATTAAAAATAAGTAAAAAATAAAAATAAGTAAAAAATATAAAAATAAAAATAATATTTATATTTATTTTATTATTTTATATTTTTATATTTATTTTTCTATAAAATTTTTATATTTTTATATTTATATATTTTTATATAACATATATTATATTTATATTTTATATTTTTATATAAAAATAAAAATACAAGCACAGCCCAGGTTCCACCTTCTTTGGAGGAGAAGGTAGCCACTCAAATCATGAAAAATTAATACTTCAGAGACAAGTTTGTTGTTGTTGTTGCTGTTTTCCCCTTCCCCTCCTGCAAGGGCAAACATTAAAACATGTCTTTCCCACCCCCCGGGACACAGCTTCCGCAAGAGGAAAGTTTCACAACACGGCGCCAGGCAGAGAGTGTGTGCACACCACATACCAGCCAGGGACAACAGAAATTGTGCAGGAAGTGAAACTACCATAACTTCACAAGTTTTCACATACATAGCTGAATATAGATACAAGCTAGCTGAAAAGTGGAAGCGAAGTAGAGTTGATACGGTTTGTGCAATGCAGGCAGAGAGAGAAAAACACACACCAATGAACTGATTACTTTTTAATCTGCACATTTCTCCCTTTCTAATTTCAGTCCCTTCAGAGGTTACCCAACAGGTTGATATTTCATATGTATTAAAAAAAAAAAATAAAGCAAATTTGCAAATAACCCACTGGTCTAAAAAAAAAATAATAATAATAATTAAAAAAAATGTACCAGATCTGGGCATCTGGGCAATATAACAAAGTAAGGTCACAAAGACATCATTAGCCCCAGAACTGTACTGCCTCTGAAGTTCTGCGGCAGAATTCATTTAAACATCTGAAGTGATTTGTCAGGCTGCACTGCTAAAGTCCTCCTTATCTACTTATTTGGGGTGACTGTAGGCTCTGAATGAATGAAGAGCAAAAAAGCAGACAGGATGCTCTCTCTATATAAGCTTTGCACACAAATGCATGCGCTGGCACCGCTGGGATTTCAAACAGAACTAGGAAGGAATTCCTAAAGACTGCCTAGAAATGTTTGCCATAACTGTACCAGTAATAGTTCTGAGGCCAGAAGTAAAAAGAGTAGGACATCATCAAAATTTTACCATCAAGCATATGAGATTCCACCTGCATACCAGGATAGCGTTAAACAGGCTTGGTACAAGCCTGTGCAAGGAAAAATGTGAATTCAGAGGGCATGAATGCATTCTGTTGCTTCCAGAATCAAGCACAAATCAGATCACACATCGATTTTTACAGCAGCTCCAGTCGGAATGGATGAAATGGGGGACCAGAAGCAACTTTTCATCAAGCTGTGCCTATTCTGTAAGACTGGTAGCAAAATGTTACAAGGAACTGCCCCTACCCATGTGGATTGAGCTTCCCCTGTTGAACTAGAAACACTGTGAAATGACGAGTCCTCATATGGCAGAAAACAAGCCACAGCTCCAGAGAAGCACAAGGTTCCTCCCTGCATGTTGGCCATTGCCACGAGATAAAGACACGGACTCCAAATGAATATGACTATTTCAATCGTACTGAGGAACTCTGTGAAACTCAAGTACAAAGCTGGAAAATAATTTGATGTGGGATTGCCCTAGGCATGCTAAGAGCAAGGAGTGCCACTGTTATTTCTTCCTGAAACAGAGATGGAAATCAGCTTGGCAAATTGGATTCCAGTGCCAGTAACGCAGGATGAAAACTAACAAAGGGGAATAAATCATAAGCTATCAGGATCCTCAAAACTCAGCATTTTAAACATGCAAATTTTGTGAAATATGAACTATATTTAAAAAAATAATAATAAATCTTCTATATTCCAGGAACTTAAAATAAACTGCCACTCTATTGCATGGGCACCAGTTCTATTATTAATAGTTCTAGCTTATACTGCACAGTACCTAATAAAAAATCCAGATCTGGGATTGCATTTTCTCCATTCTTCATTAAATTAACACCTTAAATTTTATTCTCTGATCCCTGGCATAACTTGACAAAGGCCTCCAAAGGCCCATCCGAATGATGCCTTCTGTTGAATTCAGCATAAGTAGTGCTTCCTCCCAGGCTCTCATTTCAGTAAGACTGACTCAGCACAGCAATCTGAGAGAAAGCAATGCCCCACAGACACAGTCAACCTTATGACTTTCATCCCGCATTTATTATAAGAAATGCAGCAACTTGTTCTAGCCCCCCTGAGCCAGGAGAAATAGAGCATTTTACTTGCATGGACATCAGAGTCACAGCACTATATGATGAACATTTCCAGAGCTCCTCAAGCAAGCGACTGTAATCCTCTGATTACTGCATAAAAAACATAGCTTACATACATGATAGCAAAGACTCAAGTATAAAGAGCAGGTAGTCTGCATCCATCCAATAAAGCTAGCACTCAGCAAGAGAGTTGGTCCTAGCCAGTATTTTGGTACGGAACATGCAAATGAAAGGTGCAGCATGTAAGATTATGCCAGCAATACTTATCTCAGTAGGTGCAACACCATTTAGAAGAAATTTGCAATTTTAAGTGATTTAGCTTTACTGTGTGTTCAATAAAGAAAAGTCATAAGTACAACTGTGATGTGGACAAAATTTAATCAGTATTGTTGTGGAGCCATGACCTCATGACCAGAACTTTATGTAGTTCAATTTTTTTTTTAATTATTTTTTTGTTAGTGTGTACCAACAAAATAGAATAGAAAGTCCTTAAAGACCTAAATGGATCCAACTGGAAGCTGCTTATAGTGAGTGGTCTTAAGCAACCACAGGAAAACTCATTCAACACTGAGAGTGGTGAGGTGATCAGGAATGGGAAGGAAAGGCATTAGGAGTTCCTGATGTGGGTGAAGACTTTGCAAAAGATGTATCCCAAAAGACAAGATGCAAATACACTGATTTAAAAAGTCTATTTGGAGTAAAAAAATGTCCTAAGAAATGACAGTGGGAAAATTTTGTAACAGATCCGGACATGGTCGGGAGATGACTAGTCTGATTCACTTTCAGTGCTTCCTTCTGTGTTTGCAAGGTAAAAGGTTAGAAGCCACTCAGAAGAGCATGATCGAGGAAATTCAAGTCTCCCCAGAGGCCTGTGAAACTCTAATTATGTAAATTCCTTCCATTTTACATAACTCAGTCATTCACTGCTTCCAACATACAAAGTGCATAGGAAGTTTTCTAAGTATTTGAATGCAAGTATTGCCCCTTTAAAATTGATGTTTCTCTCCAGCACAGGAGGTAATCCAGAGAACTGAGATTTCTGCTTTGAGGTATTAATTGGCAAAGCACCTAACTGTCTGGTTGGGGGCAGGAGTGAATTATCTCAAAGAATTTCTTAACCCATAAGAGGATTTCATCTGAACGCAACAAGTGGCTAATGGTCAATGAACAAAAGGAGCTGCTCTCTCAAGGATGTTTCAGTGTGTGCCTACTGGCTTCCATCCATTCCTGCACCCCTCGATGGAAAAAGTGATGCAATAAAATTCAGGCTATGAAAGCAAGCAATTTAAAATAAACCCAAAGCAAGGAAGGACCAGTATTTTTGGAGATACTACAAGTGCATAAAAGAGTCATTGCCAGCTGGCAGGCTGTGGGGCAGAGAGCTTGCCAGAACAACTATCCTGTGCCCTGGCACAAGGTTTTGGCATGCTTTGCCATGTCTGCTGGAGCTGTATTTCTGTGAGGGCTGGCAGCACTGGCAGGGTCTCACCTGAACTGCGCCCAGCCAGAAGCAAACTCAGGGAGAGGAGAGGAGGGAAAAGAAGAGCAGAGGAGAACGGGGAGCCTGCAGCCAAACAGGGGACTAGGACCTGCAGCACAGGGGAGCACAAGAAATAGAGCTGGGATGTGAAAGAGTTATGAGAAAACCCCAAGATCCAAAGACAAATACTTCAAGGATTTGGGGGAAGGGTGAGGAAGCTGCACAAGGGAGATGCCTAATGGCAGAGATGTTTGTACCAATAATTAACTAGAGAGGCCTGCTGCTGCGATAAGGGGTAGGACAGTCAGTGCCAAACTACAAGGGCAATGTCCCCAGAGCAGCAACACAGACGTGCAGTGCCAGACAGAGAGATACAGCCCTGGTGGGGACTGAAAGAGACCATGTGCTGGGTTGAGAGCCCCAGCTCAGAATGACCTCTGCTACATGGTTGTGGTTTGGGATTCAGGGAACAGAGAGGGTGGGGGGAGAAAGATAAAAGACGGGGATTGTTCAGAGCATCAAGGCAATCCTTAATTCATATAGCCAGATTTTGGTTCTCATTCCAGTCTCTGTAATGAACTAGAGTAAGTGTCTGCCTGCATGCTGCCTCCCATGCTGGCTCCTCGCGGCTGGCAAAGGTTGGGCCAGGATTCAGGAGGGGCTCAGGGGCAGATAGATTAGGTCTGGCACTGAAGGAGTTAAGGAGTTCTGTAATTTAAAAACAAAACAAAGCCCACAGTATTCTCTGTCAAACCTTCCTCATCAATGTTTTTCCTTTCCCATTACTTGAGCATTCGTTTATCAGAGCTAATAAAGGATTGCCCATTACTTTGGTCCAGCCCCAAAGCAGTTTCCCAAGAGGAGCAGAGGTGAAACAGTCCTCAATACCACAAAACACAGCACACGTTGGCAGAGAGGAATGGATTAAATACAAGCACAGGGTTCATCTGTTTTTCCATTTACTCTAGTATTTAACTCTATTAAGGTTATTTTAAAGATGGAGATCTCAGTCACTACTGTAGTGGGATATGTTTTGAAGTTATTCCAGAGTATTTTTACTGTGTTTTTTTTTTTATTTATTTTTTCTCCATTCTAATGGGAAAGCCTCACACACACACACACACACACACACAAAAAAAAAAAAAAAAAAAAGGCCTCAATTTTAAGAAAACATGTCAATTCTTTTATGTTCTCAAGGACTTGGCAAGCAGGCAGATTTGGCAAGCAGAGTCAGGCAGCAGCTTTTAAGTTTATGAACATGAAGGCCAGTGACATAAGGCACATACACTCTGTATCACAGCTGCATGCTACTGAATTTCCACAGTGGGTCAGTGACTCGATTACATAAACAGTGGAAGTAAGAGATCAAATCATCCCCAACACAGGGAATCTATTAATAAAATAAAGTCATGCTGGGTATGAAAAATCAAGAATTGGCAGAAGATGAGCTAAGAATGTTCCCTGGCTAAAAGACGGCTCAGATCAGAGATTGAAGTTACTGGCTCCAGTAAACGTGGCTTAAATCAATCTCAAATGATCTACAGCTTTTTGAAATATTGTGCACTGCTTCATTGCACACATGATATATTTGCATTCCAGTTATACAAAGAGGAAAGGCAGTACCTTACAGAATCTGTTTCTAACTCACACGTCTCATTTTACTTTGCTTCAAAGAAATCCTCAGATTGTTTTAATCTCTATGGCATCTGAGGTATGATAACCATGCCCAAGTATGGTCAGCTAATTATCCTCAGTGGATAATTAAGAACACTGAGTAGCTTGGCTTCCTCCATCACGAGTATATGTCAAGGCTTTTAATTTAGGCATTTTACTTGTTTTCTTAAGCTACTCAGTGAGAACAGTAACACTATACGCTTATTTTTATAAAACCTACAGAACGGAGCAAAATCTTCTTTTACATTATAATGACTTGCTTTACAGCACTGCTAGCTCTTCATTGTAAAGACTTTCATGCCTGATGAATTAGGCTTCAAAATACCATGTAGCCCAGGCATATAACTGTAGTCGAATGCAAATAGCTGCTAACCACAGTTAAGTTACTATTCCCTATTACGACTTACATCACACTGAAGGGATAAGAAGCAATATGAGGGGAGGAGTTAGAGCATCCTCTATAACTCTT
Source organism: Aythya ferina (assembly GCF_964211825.1). Classification (NCBI taxonomy): domain Eukaryota; kingdom Metazoa; phylum Chordata; class Aves; order Anseriformes; family Anatidae; genus Aythya; species Aythya ferina. Next base: position 72,984,412 of record NC_140297.1, on the reverse strand, counting down.
ATTTGAATATCTTAACCAGCATTTTTGTAATGATTTATTGCTTGGCCTAGGCAATTTTTTAAAAAGTCAAGGTTTCCATTTGTTGTCTACAAAAGAAAATTTCACTTGCCAGTATCTAACTATCTTAGCATATAATAACATGATACAGTTTTCCTGGAAGCATGGTCAAGGAATAGTACCTGCAAGATACCGTCTGAAGTCTTGAAGCTCTCCACAATTGTTGAGACAGCAGCTGGTTGAAAAACAAAACAAACTCTGATCTTTGCTTTATTGTTGATCTGCATGATGTCCTTCATTTGGCTCCTTTGTGTTGTTCTATGCAAACAATTGGACTATTTGTCTGGGAATAGAAATATTCTGGATAGTCAGAAAATGGTCTAATTTTTAATTTTCTTTTAAAATGGCATAAGGAAATTATTTCTGAAGCAGTACAAGTCCCATGTACAGTTAAAATGGAAAATAGAAATATTGTTCCAAGAAAGAGAGAGAAACAGTCTCAAAATACTTAATGAATTTTCCGTGCATTGCTCCATCTGACAAATTGCATTAATCTCACTATACAAGAAGCATTACACCTTCTCACCTCCCAAGACTGCACATATTTTAGGCATGAAGAAGTTAAACCCAACTAGAATCAAGAAACAGTGAGCCCCTGAAAACAGGTGTTTCAAGAGTTTTCTCAGTTAGGCTTATAGAAATGCTAAGTTTGGAGAAGACTTCATTCTTAGCCTAGACAGAATAATGACTGATTTAACTTTTGTTTTGTTTTGATTTGTTTTTTTTTTTTTTATTTGTTTGTTTGTTTTGTTTTACTCTTTGTGTACTTCACAGGAGAAATGTTTGTACAAAATTTGTACTTGTTAGCTAGGACAACACACCCATGACAGTTGTTGAGAACAACAATACCCCTGAAGCAGTGCTTCAGTGCTAGACTGTGGAAGTTGAAGAGCAACCCAAATGAACCCAGAATTTCAGGGCAATGCTCTTTATATCTCTCTAATCGGGTGGACACATCAATCCTTGTTAGAGCACCTCAGTGATTCATTTGTTGTTTACTGAGGCATGTGTTGGAAGAGTCCACTGGCATGCCTTCAAGGGTCACAGGGAAGCCTCTTCCATTGAAATTAAAAATTTAGTTTTCTTTAGCAGCTTTTTAATAAACAAGATTTCCATTTGACCCACATTAGAATCTTGCTTTGTTGAGATTTAGAAAGAAGTTTGTCCTTGCAAAAGAGCACTAAGAACTGTTAATATTCAGATTGGATTGCTGTAGTGATTAGATATCATTCTCATTTGAGTTTCAGCTCAAGATGAACATAGTTTCTTCCTCATCTCAAGACGTTCTTCTCGAAGAGACACCTTTCTTCCTCTCAGAGGCAGCAGCCTTCATAGACTTTAATGCCCTTTAAATTAAGGGATTTTCAATCAAACCTGCATTGGGCAAAGTGCTCCAAGGACTCATCAGGCATGGGTTTATACCAGACTACCTAAAATGCAGATGCGTGCAGACTGGCTTTAACGCCTGCTACACCAGGTGCTGGTAGTGGTGTGAGCTATGGCAGCCTGAAGAACCGTGTGAGTGAACTATTTCTGTATTCACACTGCTCCTTGCACATTTTCTGCAGATTGATGACCCCTGAACTGCCATACAACTGCCATGCCCTGAGCTAGCTTACAACCAGCCCCTATAATGCCACGCATTTGCAGAAGTGTGCAAATGTAAGGTGGTGGGATCTCCATCATTACCATCATCTCTCATGTTGCCATGCTGCAATTGTACATATTCAATTACTTAGGGCTGAAGTTAAGAAGGGATCTTAGATTTTACAAGCATTTCTGCAGAGCCACGTGCATATAATCAAAGCTTTATAATGAAAGATAAAACTCATACATGCAATGCTTATTTATTTTTTTTTTAATTGCTGTTATATTTATTCAATTTAATTCAGTTTAAAAGAATGGAGCAAGGATACTCCAGGCATCGCAACACTGAAGTTAGTTCTGAGACAGCTAGTTAGGAGGCAGAACTATGGGGCACAAAGCAGCATAATGTGTTGGTGCCCACATTAGAGGAAGCAGCAAGGTAAAATACATGTGAAATTCTACAAGAGGTTGCTAAACATTCTCAGAAGGATAAAATTAGCTCCCACAGAGCTTCCACATGAACACAGCAATGTGCTGCTGGGAATGGAGCTAACTCCAGCACTTGTGAAGCTACCAATCACATTACAGATATATCCCTGGTTTTAAGGCCACAACATAACCCAGCAGAAATTTGTAGATCCAGAGCTGTAGGTCTGATGGATTAGGACAAGTCCAATTGTTCTCCACTTCAGGATAAAATCAGGTAAGAAATTCACTTGCAGTTGGTTTCTCAGAAATCCCAGCAATAATCCTGTCTTACTATATTGCCTCAGGACATGGTGGAAAACAGTTCTTAAGGAGTTTCAGTAAGCAGACATTACCCAATGCTTTACTATATGAAAAGCTCGTATAGCAGCTGGGCTCGCCGCACAAAACACAGCTTTACACAGGAACAGCACCACTTCCCTCTCCCTCCTGACAAACCATCTTGTGCTTGGCTAACAGCGCTGACTCCCCTCCTTCCAGCAAGCGTTGCAGCTCTCCTGCAGCCAAATGGCTGACACAGCAGACATAACTACAAAAAAGCTGTGTAGACTGAAGCTCAGTTTTACGGACTTTGTGTAAATAAGCTACGTGAGAAAACTACACGCATTCATAAATTATTCTGAGTAGCTATCTTCAGGATAAGACATTTCATAAGCAGTGCTAAGTTCCCTTTTACAGTGTAAAGGATTTCGTACACCAGCACCAGTGTAGCAATTTGTTATGTGCAACACATTTCTATTGCTGCCTTACTGCTCTAATTCTATTGAGAAGTATCTGTACTCTCAATGACCTGGTTTGTAATGGGAGTCAGGAATTACAGATTAAAACAGTTGAGCTAAAATATCCTTTATCTTTTCAACCAAACTATGAGTGGCTCTTGTATTGGAAAAAAATAAATAAATAAATAAATAAATAAATAAATAAATAAATAAATATATAAATAAATAAATGGTCCTTTGAAGAGATTATAAATATGTATTAGGAATTAAAATTTTAGTCCTCTTGATTAAAATTGATGGAAATCCCCCCGATTCCCCACAGTCAGCATTAAATGAACATTAAGAAACACTTGAAAGCATGAACCTAAGTTGTCAGTCCAATGTGATGGTTTTATCATTACAACCTACTCATTACTTTTAATATTTGAATAAAAAGACAACATTAAAGCAAGAATTTACTTCTTGCTTCTGTAGCTCTCTTGCAGAGCCAGAATCACAATATCTATGTCTGGCTCCTGCCCAAGGCCAGAAGTGTCAGATGCTCCTAGGCATTTCTTTAGTTGCTGCACCACTTTACTCACATCTGAGTTTTATACATCGTTCTTGACTCAGATGAACACCTTATAAGCCATAACAGTTATCGCTTGCCTTACATGAATTGAAACAACTTAAAAAGGAAGCTTAAGATTTGAGTTGATCTTAATTTAGACAAAATAGAAACTGATGTAAGAGATGTAAATGGTCTTTACAGACCAATGGAGTTAATTCATTTCTGAACTCCATTGTCAGTTTAGAAATTCAGTGATCTTTGGGTAGATTTAGACCTTTGGCACTGCAAAAATTCACTCAATAGATTTTAAACCAAAAAGCATTTTACTGGAAAATCTCACAATTTCTTTTAATTTGCAGAAGCTTATGCAATTTTTTTAAAGACCCATTATGTGATGTTTCCATGTTCATACAGTGGATACTCTTTAAAAATATGTTTTTAGATGAAAAACATGCTTAGAGGAACAACATTAAAAACCATTAAGACCATGAGATGGATGTGCAGCTCAGTGATGCACTAAGCCAAATTAAATAGCTTGCTGTTTCCAGCAGGACGGGCCCACTGCCCATTCCCCTTTCCTCGCAGCTGGTCTGGCTCTTAGCAGAGCCCTGGGGCAAGGCGATTCAGCTCACCCAGCTGGGAGCAAAAGGAGCCCAGCCAGAAACAGCAAACAAGCAAACAGGGGGGAGCAAGCAGTGAGCCACCCCAAGGGGCTGCTAGAAGTATCTAACACTGCAGACAGAATTAGATCTCAAATAAGTAAGAACTCCCACATCTTGCAATGAACATTTCAAATTTCCATAGTACATCATCTAACTCTAACTTAAAGTAGTGGGACCAGCTCCTTGGTTAAGATTCATGATGAGCACTTAATTGGCACTTGGGACTTGAACATCTTCCCAGAAACACCTACAAATCAAACACTGCAAAACGACAGAAGGACTGCATATTTCGTTTATGAATTCAAACAAAGACACTGGTTTTACGCTACACTACATAGAAAAATGCTCTCTAATCCCCTGAAAGATTGGTATTTGGGGCATTTTTATATGAACTTTTGCAGTCGGACAAGCAAAGAATTAGCCACAGGTTCAAGCCCTCTGCTGAAACAGTCACTTCATCTGAAAATGAGCACGGTTCAGCTCTTTTCTCTGTACAATTCAGACCTGAACCTCGACATTCATCACCTCTGAGCACAGGTGATCTCCAGACAGGTGGTAGTTTATACAGCATGGAGTAACCAGCTCTGTCAGCAGCTGCTCAGACTCACCCAACCGAAACTGGACACCAGTCTGCTGAGTAGATTGCTCACTTGCTTTATGGAAGACAAGACTAAACCCCCCAGCTGGGATCAGCAACAACAAAAATTTGAACCTTTGCTTCCCGCATGGGTTGCTTATACATTAAATGATTAACTAGCCCAAGGTGGGTAAGTCTGACCTTTATTTCAGCTAGAAATCAAAACCTGTATTATTCCTACAGATGCTGAGCTGCAAGAACTCAAACATTTTCCAGCATAAAACATTTCACTGAGAGGTTTCCAGCTGGCTCCAGTGTCGTGTTCAAAGTTCAGACTTTTTAATCACAATGTCTTTAAAATAATAAATAAAATAAAAATAATATTAATAAAATAAATAAATAAATACATTCTTTATTTGACTAGGAAATGTTGATAGGATTTTATTTAAACTTTCCTCCTATCACTGTTACACTTCCTATTAGGTCGAAAAATGCACAGGATGCGGTACTATACAGGAATCTACAAAATCTACCAAAATACATTCAAATGTCAAATAGGTCACGCTACACTTCGTGCAATGAGTTTTCTTACTGCTGCACATCCTCACGGTGTTTTACCAACAGGCATGTGATATATGCCTTTCTTAAAATAACACTTACTAGTCCATAGGACTTGTATGCTAGTGCATGCTTTAGGTTGTAAACTTGAAAATAGTATGAACTGTGGTTAGTTACTTTTTCTCAGAAAATGCAAATGTTTTTTACTATCCTACTGTGGCAGATAGTAGTCTCAGAAGCATACTCTAACCTTGGAATACAAACTTGAGGGTTGTTTTTAAAGTTCATGTTTATTTTCATTGGCCTGTCTCTTAAGTAGACAAGTGGTTTTTTTTGCAGAAGCACACCAATTACATCAGCCATTCCTGGTTTATACATGTCACAAATTTCTCTATGAAAAAACAGACCAGCTATGGAGTTTAAACACTGGCATGCACATAATACCTGAAGATAAAAAATATTTTCTAGGGCATATCCCCTGAATTAGGTGCCAGTGTGGTCATTTTTAGCACTTTGTCTTGCTTACTTACGGCTTGTACTGAAGAGCTCCATAAAGCAGCTGGTGAGAGAGGCTTGGTTGGACCACTTGTGAACAGTTTTACCTAAACCAGATTCATCCATGAACTACAGCTTGGGCTCCAAGTGCTACCTCTAACCCAGTATAATCAGGAGGAACCCCATGACCACCCCAGCTCACCTCTTCATTCAATAGTTTCTGCAGAGAAGCAAGAGAGCTCTGCCTGCACGCACACCAGCATGTGCTCTCCACCGTCCCTGGCCTATACCATGGCATAGAAGGATAGCCTAATACATCTATTACAAGCTCCTTTCCCTCATGCTGTCATTGCGAGACCTGTTTCTCATGCAGAGGTCCATGCACTGGAAAAAAAAATAAATAATAATAATAATAATAAAAAAAAAAAAAAAAAAAAAAAAACACACGTCTGCCGTCTGCTCAAACCATGCTGCAGCCCTTTGTACCAGTTTATATAAGCTTATTAATATTAGTAAGACCTAATGCCAGGGATTTTGTCTCTGACCAAAGGAATCCTAACCTAAGGCATATATTTTTTTTCTGACCTATCTACTCAACATGAAAATTGCACTGCTGCACACACTTAAATTCTACAGATTAAAAAGATAATCCTTCTTCCTCTTCAGGCAGTATGAAACTTGCTTTCAACACCAAAATTATCCAAGTTCACCTACCATTAGTGTGTTAAAGGAACTGAGGAAGAAAAGCAAACAGATGACAAAACGCTTGGATTTAATGTTTTAGGAAATGCTTGCATATTATGATTGCAAACACAGGCATTGCTATATCACATCAGAACATCAGACCCAATCAGTGATGCACATCCAACCACTCAAATTACCCTGGTGTTCCAGCAGCTCACTGCTCTGACTGTACTGGTACTACTCAATTACATTCAGAGCAAATACTTTCTGATCAAGCAGGTAAATAAAGCCAGAATCAAGCCCACAGCTCTAGCTCTGCCCCCAAAACACATCTCCCTCTGTGAGAGATTCACTTCAGAGTAATGCCAATGCACTGTTGTGCGCAGCTCGAAATCCATACTGAGCTGAACAGTCTGACAATTAGCAGCTGAACAAAGGTGAACGTTTCCTCATCTCTAATAACACCAAGATGCGGGCAACTAGCCAAGAAGCTGATTCATCCAACAGAAGCATACACACAACTCCTGCAAGTGCTTCTGAAGAGCACACCACTATTTTCAGTAAGCACATATGGAAACTAAATAAGTCTCAGGTTGCATTCAGGTGCAAAAGGTTGACAGAGTTCAAACATGCAGTCCCAAGTAGCTGCAGCTTGGGCAGCCCTTGGTATTGACCCAGGAACTTCAACTGCAGCTGCCCACCTGCACACAAAACAGATTGCACAGAGGTGTTTGTTCAGCTAAACATTAAGTCTATTCAAAACCATTTATGAATACACACCAAGGATTTCTTTAGAAATGAGCCTAATTTATATCAGGCTTAACCTTCAAAGCTATTGTTATTATGCCATTAAGTTTGAGCAACCATGTGTTGAAAATGTGTGTATAGCCTTTGTTATGCAGTTAGATTCTCTACTCATCTGTGGAACAACCCCATAAACGTTTCTGCAGCCTATAGATTAAGTAACAAAGGATGTACTTGTGTCGTACCAACCAGCATCACGCAGCCATTCTCAGCTGCAGTTACAAAATTTCTTTCTGGGATTACAGAGCACAATTTTCACACATACCCACGCGACTACATATTACCATCCTGAAATGAAATTTAGTAACTGAAAAGCCTCAATCATTTTTGTAAGCTTTATTCCGCTTCTTTTACATCAGCTTTAATTTGAAGAATAGACTCAAATGTACAGCGCATTTCAAGAATTCTGTCAGCAGTACCCAACAGAAATCTCTGTTTAACAGCCTCTGCTGTCCAGCATCAATAAATTAAATCTCTTTGTACCAGCTTTAGAAAAGCTTTATTTGTGTATTTCATATTAGTTGAAGTTTATCTTTGATCTCTACTTTAGCAGAGCTCATACATATTGCTAATAAATTGGCACATTTGGGAACAGTTGTTTTTCAACAGAACTAATTTTCTTGCATTCCAGAACAAGCTTACCCCAAAGGTCCCTCCTGTGCCTGATCCCACAAACTGTAGGCAGGGAGGGATCTCAAAAGCAGTCTGGATAATCCCCCTTCCTGCTTCAAGGCAGAAGAGTGACTTCCATTTAAGTGATGCCTCGCTGGCAGTTCTTACCCTCTCTTAAAATAATCATTCTCTTCTTTACACTGCTCAAAACCAACCTATTCATTTTTTTCCTTTCACAGATTCTGCTTGATTGTTCTCAATGTGTACATGTTCATCCATTTGAATGATGTCTCTCTTGTAGAATCATAGAATCATTAAGGTTGGAAAAGACCTCCAAGATCATCTGGTCCAACTATCCCTCTACTACCAATGTCACCCACTAAACCATGTCCCTAAGCACTAAGTCCAACCTTGTATGGGGCGTATGACCCACAAAAGTAATATGTTTATAAGTTCTACACATAGTATATGAAAGGAAATTCTTAGATGTTCATTTTAGGATAGTTATAGGCAATGTATTCTATTATGGTTGTTAACATTTAGTGGAACACTTTTATTCTTGTCCATCACTGGTCAACAAAGTCTTCTTTATTGTAATTCTGATCACATGGCTACAATGACTTTATTAGAAATGTTTCCACAGACAAGGAATTTTTACTATGATTTATTATTTTCAAATTATTCAGATTATTTTAACTCAGTACTGACCATCTCCCATCTGTTACAGAGGAAAGGGCAAATGTTTACCACATATGTTCTAAAATTATGTTTATCTGCTCAAACAGTGGAAATCCCATTTTTTGTATACAGCACAACTACTTGGTAGTCCTCTGTGTCAGAACAGGAAAAGATGTCTCCTTGTTTTCATGAGAGACTTGAAGGTGATTGTAAATTATGAGGTGTACCATTAACACAAAAACTTATTCCACCACGTTAATTAAGATGAACTCTCTCTATTTTTCATTTCAGATGAAGGGCGGCTATTAATCTCAACTGTGACTCTGTAACTTTGAAATATAGTCTCTTAGGAACTGTGAGCAGATTTAACCATGAATAACTAAATGTGCCTAGATACATGAAGTTATATTTAACTATCTCCCCAGATAATTAGATTGGGGAACCTGAATCATATGGCTAGATTAATTAAGATAAAGCAGGACATTTGTAGTAATTAAGTTAGCTATTTGGTCTCCTTTCTAGTGCAAGGAATCAAAGATGACTGGCACTTTAGACTGCGTATGCCCCATAAATAAGGTCCTACCAAAGCCAGACAGCACAGAAAACTCCAGCGGACAGTCTCATTTTATTTGTTTGCTTTAAGAAGAAGACTCAAGTGACCAGAAGAGCTCCTTCCCTGGGGGAGTCCCTGACACTGCTCAGAGGAGAGAAGGTTTCTGGAGCTGGCAGGGTGGGACAGACAGGAGATGCAGGCTGGGAACCTGCAGCTCAGGAACAGAACCATGAAAATGCTGGGGGCAGCTTGTAGCGGACCCATGGTCAGGCCCCAGAGGTGCTGGAAAGGAGCTTCAAAAGCAGGGAGGATTGAGAATTTGCTGCAACTCGAAAAACCACCAGGTACTTGAAACCAAACCTGTGCTTTAGAAAAAAGGCATAAATATTTGCCATCATGAACTCATTTGGCTTGAACATGACCAAATGACCCATCTTGCTGGCATTCATAATGAATTTGCACAGCAGTTGTGTTGTTGTCTCCATCACTTATGGATGTGATGCTTTATCTGGGCACAATGAAAATCTCAAGCAATTGGAAGTAGATCCGAAGAAAGGTTTCTCCATGAAAGATGCTCAGGCCTTTGTGGCTGTGACAACTACCGGCCTTCATGTGATATGCAGCCCAGAAAAGCCCCAGCTTAACAGACAAGCTTTCTCTATTATAATAGCAAGTATTCTATGTCCACCCACCCCCTCCCAAAAAAAAAAAAAAAAGTGTTTTGCACCTCACTAATGTAGTTTAATTCTGATCTTGTGGCAAGTTGTTTAATGTCCTACAGGAATCAAACAAATCTAGTTCTTCTTGAAAATAAGACTGGCAAGGCAAGCTACCACAGATTTATTTTTTTTTCACTTAGTCATGAGCCCTTTTTTGCTTAAAAATAAAACACCATTAAAAAAATTAAAAAAAAAATCCAATTCCCTTGCACTCAGCAGAAGGAGAAACCACATGAATATTTTTTTTTTTAAGCAATAAAAAGTTAGAAGTGTTGAATGCTTTTGGCTGGAAGAACTCCAAGATGTCTATATTGTCATAGGATTTGCATAAAATACTTTTTAAGATCAAGTTCTCGTGTTGATATGATCTCACTTTAGTGCACATATAGATTTGGGAACCCTCCATGCAAACAGTGGGGGTCCTGTAACATTATTAGTTTTAGAGCTTAAAATTAAAGTTTTTAAAGGCATTCTGTACTCATATTCCTGCTTATTACAAAGGAATGAGACTACACTTAAAGTTTATGCCATAGACCTTACTGCATTCTGTGTATCTGCTAATGCACATATTGCATGTTAATGTGCAATTAATGAGATCTTCTGTGAAATGTGTTGTGTTAGTTCCCAGCTGTAAATATGGACTTCTAGAAAGGATAACCAAAAGAAATGGCAACATAACCAGTGTGATAATTTAACAGAAAAACTATCTGCAATGTTATTACAAGGAAGGGTGCAGAGCCAAAGTTAGCTGAAAAAAAAAAAAATAATAATAAAAAATGAATGAAAAGTACTAGCTTGAAGACCTTTGAATTCTTTTTACTGTGACACATTTACAAATACATGGTATGCACAGAGATATATAAGATGTATCCCAACATGTTAAAATACAAAGTTCCTATAAGAAAGTATATCAAATGGCTTCTTTAACCAGGAGCAACCATGCCAAAGAGCTTTCTGTTTGAAGTAGAAAGGAAATAAAAGCTGCTGAGATAAATATTTCTATTCTCAGACCATAAATTTACGGTCATTGTTTCAAAGCAAACTCATGGACAGGGTTTTTTTCCATACCACAAATCTGTTAGTGCAGAACTGGTGAGCTATTTCACTACTCCTCCTTCACTACTTGTTGCTTCTCTGTTTTAGTTGTTGAGAGGCTCGGATGCTCAGTCAATGACTGTGGGAGGGCACGCAAAGCCACTTTGTGCCCCTTAACACCATCCTCCATGTACCACTCCATGTCAGAACAGAGGAGGCAAGTATTTTAAGTTGTTATGTTTAGCCTGCTTCAAGCAGGAGAAATTCATTATATTTATCATTTGTTGACTGGATATGGTTTCTCCACAATGCTTTGTTGGCAGCATCGTTTCAAGAGATGTTTACAAAACAAATATGTGAAGGTGATTTGCAGTGTAGTTTGAATCCTTGGTAACAGAAGCTACGTCTGTACTGAAGGCCACTTTCAAGACATCATGGTTTTGTGGATTGCCATTGTCACTCTATTGCTTGGTCAGGCATGAGAGACCGTGAGGAGCACCACGCTCCTCTTATCATTGCCATCAATAATTTGTTCATAAAGCCATCATCAAACAGCTTGTCCAGAGGAGAGAATGACAACTGAACTTTCACTGACCTAATAATTGTTCTAGTGCTTACAAAAACGTTGTTGTAATATTAGTTCTCTTGAGCACTGTTGTAGATTTTAATATTACATGCACTGGAAAAGAGTACATGCAGGTGACCTATTATATTTGACTGCACAATAGGGCTGCATGTACTTTGCTTGGTTCTAAAAGCACTATTCATTAAGACAATGTCACCAGTCCAAGGCAACTGCATGTAAAGCTTGGTCCACTATGCTGAAAGCTAAATGCTACTCTAAATATCACCTATGGAGCCTAGCACTGAGAAAATCACCAAAATGGTTATTTTAGCAATTACAAGACTGGTTGGAACATCAGACGACCACAAGCAGCTTAAAACAGGTTCTGCTGATCCTTCTGAACTGTAGGATGGTCTTCTTCAAGATGAAGATCCCTGAGGTGGGAAAGAAGAAATGCAAACAGAGTGCAGGAACAGAGAATGGATAAGTTCTTCTTATCCCATAAACTGCAGGCATCAGATCCATCAGAAAAAAAAATTGTCTGCATGGACAACTCCTTGTCACACTCCTTGAGCTCCCACATCCTACATGCAGCTTTCTAGAGGCATCAGGATGCCCTTGGCTGTGAATCCTGGAGTTATGCAGAGCATACACAAGCTGCAGCAGGAAAGGTAAGAGGTTCCACATTTGCTTCAGTCTGCTAATTTAGGGACTTGAATTAGAGGCTCAGATCCCAAGCAATCAAGTACACTGTGGAGGCTTCAATGACAACACATACTCCTAGTGAAAATTCCTTGTAAAACAAAGCTACGAACCACCACTGTGTTCTACTGCCTCTCAATGAAAAGATGGAAAGGAAGAAGCTGGGAAATCTGGCCAGGTTCTCGTTATTACTCCCTGGGGACCTGTAGTCTCCCTCCCTTCACACGGCTTGCAGATCTCCAAATGAAAGTAAAACTCAGCAGGCAGTTCTTCTCACAGACACCTCAGTGAGACCAGCTGTCCCTAGCACAGGCTGTTCATTCACTGGTGCCGAGCACACACCCAGGGCTGAGCAATGCTGCTGGAGGAGCACCAGCCCCACTCTCTCAGCCCATCTGCTTCAGAAACCTGTTTAGAGTACCTAGCAAATCCTCCCTATTTGCCTCAGCTTTTGTGGTGAAAGCAAGAAACCCAGAAGAGCTGCTTTCGCCATCTCAGAGCTCACTGAATTTGCTTCCTCCCACCAGCTCAGCCCAACCAGCAGCAGAAGTCAGTCATGCACTTACCAGTGCTGGCCAAAGCACAAGCAGCAGGAAACTTTGCTTACTAATGGGGAATGCCATAATCATCTGACCATCACGTCTAATGGTGACAGCATTCATCCTCTCTGTTTCCAGATTCCTAGTTTTGTACCACCTTTAGCCTGTTTTGTTGTTTTGTTTTTCTCCCAGAATGACGTGCTTAACTGCTCTGAGGAACTGTGATTACAGGAAGCTGATGTAGCATTTCTCAGGCTCCAGCCTATCTTGGATAAACAGATGTACATGATGTACATGACATGTTTGTCATGATTTTACCCTCCCATGCTGACTGCATGTTTGTAACTGTGGGTTTTCACTACATCTTGATTTGGTCTTGTTTTGTGTGTGCTTTTCTAAAGTAGATAGTGAAAGAGACATGTATCAGTTCTGTTATTGTTGATCTGTTCTATTTTGTCTAATGCTGCTTCATTCGTTCTCCATAGTTCAGCAATCATCTTAAATTTGTCTAGCAAATACAAATCTACAGCAAACTACTATGTGACCATCCACTTTATCTTAAAACAGTTAATAACATCAAGCTGTAATTTTGAATAGAAGCCTCTCCTTCAGCAACCAATCCCTCAAGGAAAACAGTAACAGCAGAAAATAAACTGATAAAACTGGCTCTAGCCTTTGAAGGGCTTATACTCTACATCCCATTGTGTATTTAAGGTCTGTTGAAACAGAAGATGGCCAACAGCCCCCTGATTTCACTACTTGTATAGGAGCAGCTTCCATTTGTCAGGTAAAGACATGATGGCATACATTTCTGCCATTAAAAGTAATCCTATGGCAAGCTTTCCCACTACAGTCATTTGGCTTTTGCTTGGAGTAAAAAGCTTTGCTTCAGTGTTGCGTTGACATCCTCCTCATGCCAACGCGTAGGTACTACTACCAGCACCATGACCTCATTAGCAAACATCTATCAACACACCTCTGTAAGTAGCAGAAGGTAGGTAGTTGAGGCCCAATCTTACTACACATTCAGTCGTTAATCAAAATGAAGCTCCCACCATCAGACATACTGTTTGCATTAAGCACCAAGGGCACGCTGCTTTAAACAACTGCTAGGGAATCGTACACAAAATTACATCTTTTGAAAATACATTCAAATCCCTATAGGATATTAAAAATAATAATAATAATAATAATAATAATAATAATAATAATAATAATAATAATAATAAAGAATTAACAAAAATAATAATAAAATCCCTGGATCAGCAGATCATAATCATACGTGTCACTACGTACAAGGCTAAAATCTAAACTAGACAACATGTGCCCAAAAAACACGTGTCTAGCCCAGCAGCTACAGTACCGGTGAGGTACTTGGCAGTCGACACCCCACAAGTCCGGTCGACGGTGCAGCCTGCTGCAGTTTGACTCTGCAGAACCCAACACCAAACACATCAAAAGAGATCTGCCCCTGATTTATATCCTAAGACAGAAGGGTTTTATTAATAAAACTGTTTCCTCAGACTTAAATTCCATTAACCGTACTTAACAGGGAGTTACTACACATCTTGCCCCCAGGCAAAACCTGACGGCTCCACATGTGTTAAAAATTAGTATCTCTTTACATTTATTGGTGTGCTGAAAAAAAGTCAAAGGATTTTATTTTCAGATTCTGGCAAGTCAGTAATCTTTCATGTTTGAGGAATCACATTGCTATCAATCAGTTTCTATTTTGAACTTACACATTTTCATATCACAAATATCAACCAATAGCTACGTTTTTATACGAACCACATTTCTCCATCTTGATGCAAGAAGCTTAGCTGGCATCATGCTTTTAAGAAAGGCAGCTGTGTGATACAAGATGCCGTAGAGAAGACTTTAATGTTCATTCCATCCTGCACGAGGTGCTTTTCCCCTTCTTCCCTCTGCATTTTTTTAAATCTTGAAAGCATTTCCTACTAATGCATGAAACCTCTATTATGCTGCATATGGTTTCTATTTTCAAGTCTCTAATGCTTTCAGGAATTTCTTTGATTTCTCTAGTTGTTACTTCATTCTTGTCATTACTGATTGACACAAAAGAAATAACCCAAGCCCCTCCTAAGATTTCCTTCTTTAGTTATGAAGCTGTCTTGATGCAGACAGTACTTCAAAATGGCCTGCCTTTACTGTCCCTGCAGGAAAGAAGGTAGGGCCTTGAATATTGGTTGATAAGTCTCTGTTGCATTCGAATAGCATCCCCTTTTTCTTACTTGAAGCACTCAGACTTAAACCATTAAATTTGCAGAGCACCCAGGGACACTACATTCACACCTAAAGACCTAAATCAAGACCCAAGTCAAGTCCAAGGATTTTCACATAAATCTGTATATACAAATTCCTGGAAAGAAAAACTCTGAAATTATTGTATTCAAAACTATGTGACATCAACATGAAACATAAAGTTTCCAAGTAGTTAGTAGCTCAATGGTAGTCAAAGCCTTGCAAAGAACCTCTCCCACGATTTCATGGCAAAGCCTGCTTCTGCCCTGCAGCCTGTTCTTTGTGCCAGCTTCTGTCCCTCTGCGTGCCCCATTGGGACATGTGTGGATGCCAGCACAAGAGAAGAATTTTGCATTGTTTGGTCTGAAGCTGTCTTGTACACAGGAGGCTCTGCTGAAGGACTTCACGGTTCACTGCATGGGGCAAAGCTACCACTGGAACACAGCACAAATACAAGGAGCTTCACTCAGAAAATACGATTTATTCCAGAGGCTTAATGTTGAAAGACCAAAACTGACAAATACATAAGGACAGACAGTTCTAATCAGTTGTGAAATTATGGGGTGTGCACTCTGTAATCTCAGGGAAAGGGTATGCTCCAAAGGTGTGCCACTTTCTGAGATAAATCTGCCTGTTAGTACCAGGTTGCTTTAGTGGGTGTTGCATTTCAGATGCTAAGAGGCACCGAAAGAGAAGAAGGGAAAAAAAAAACAACAACACACACACACAAAAAAAAAAAAAAAAAAAAAAAAAACACCTGGTCACTGCTTCACGCAATAACTGGGCCAGTAGTTTTACCAGTTTTAATGCCGATTCCTTTTCAACTGGATGTGAGGATATGATACTCTCAGAGATTCATATCAACAGAAGAAACTGCTGCATGATTGCTTTTTGGCAGCTATGTATAAACAAATTCCCCAAATTACACAATCGGCTATCTCACACATGAAGCATACAAGAATAGACAGAGCCACCAAGAATTTCCCCTCTTTGGGTTTATTCCATCCACAGCACAGCCAGTGCTCTCCAGCAAAACTACAACAGCCACGCCAAAAGGAGGTATTTGCTGCATACAATCCCATCGGCTGGTCGATCACAAAGCAAAGCTCCTCGCTTGTCCAACGCTTCATGCCATGAGGAGCAGGCAGAGCAAAGCGTAAAAAAAAAAACACCTCTGGTCACATCCTGGCTGCATTCCTCTCCCCCTCCTATCCCCAGCTAGAGCTTGGGGGCTGTGAGCAACATCCTCGAAGGCACAAAGGAATCTGCAGGTATGGAGAGCAGCAGCAGCAGAGCAGATGCCGCATCTCCCTGCGTATGGCACTCCCAGCTCACGGTCCTGAGTGCTCAAGGGACAAACCCACCGTGCCTGAAGCTTGCCCGTGGCTCTGGGCAGCACCTGGCAGGCAGAGAAGCAGCTCTGCCACAGGTTTGAGGGCTCTGATGGCTGTGCTTCTCCAGAAGTGGCCTTCACTGGAAACACCAAGTGGTCGCAGCTGGAGGCCCCAGGGTGTGCGCTCTGCAGCTCACGTCCGCAGCCCCAGAGGGGAAGCAGCAAAACCCCACGGCCGCCCTCCATGTGGGAGCCCGCTTGCGAGATTCTTTTGTCATCTTTGAGCTTGGCGAGTGTATCGTTTCTCTGCGAGCAGAGCCTCGCAGGTTGCCAGCTGGCAAAATTTCCCACTTCACAACAGGCTGCAGGAGAGCTGCAGGACCCGGCGCCCCAGTCCTGAGCACGGGCCCCACTGGGGAATAAGGGGGGCGGAGGAGGAACGGGCAGCGGTGCCAACCCCGAGGTGCAGCCATCGGAACAAAAGAGCTTTCAAGATGTCGCACTGGCAGGATCCTCCCGGGGAGGGCGAGCAGAGGGGGATGCTCCAGAGGCTGCCCGGCAGCCGGGAGCGCCGCTGGCTCCCCCTAGGTGGAAGCGGGGCTTCTCCGCGACATCCCTCGCGTGGCACTGAACCGCAGCGCATAAATCACAGCCCCCCCCCCCCCCCACGCCCCTCCGCCGAAAGGCCCCCCCCGTGCACGGCCCTGCCGAGCGGGTGCCGCAGCCGAGCACCCCCCTGCCCGCAGGAGGGGCAGCGCCGCCCGCCCGCCCTCGCCCCATTTTCCGCGCTCGCTCCCTCGGGGCGCAGCGAGAGGGGCCGAGGGGGTTCGGGAGCCCCCCGGGGAAAAAGGAGGGGCTGCGGGGGGGGGGGCGCCTTTGTTCCTCCCCATCCCCATCCTCGGCGGGGCGGGCCCCGCGCATGCGCCGGGCAGAGACAAAGGAAGGGGCGGCTGCGCCCCCCCGGCGGCGGGGAGCCCCCCCGCGACCCCCACCGCACCCCGGCTCCCCCCCAGGGCCGTGCCGGGGGCGTTTGGGACACGCGAGTGCGTGGGGAGAGGCGGCACGTCGTGGGGGAAGAGGGGCACGGCTCCAGGGGGGCGCAGCTTCCTCGCTAGGGGGGAGGGTGGAGTGTGATAAATTGGGGGGAGGGGAGGGGGGGTAAATATGTCGGGAGAAGGCACTCGATGAATATTCATGGCCGAGCGCATCCGGGCGCTGCTCCCGCAGCACCGGCACGGCACCGGCACGACACCCGTGGGCTGCCGCGCCCACGCGTGGTGGTGCCGGCGTGGGCAGCCCCCGCCCGAGAACCAGCGCCTGGGTGCCGGACACAATGGGGAAATAATGGGGGAATATGGGGGGGAATGGGGACCGCCGCCCCCCGGCGCGGAGCGGAGCCCCCCGCGGAACCGCCGCCCCTATGGGGGGCCGGGCTCGGCCGCCCCCGGGCTTCGTTTTTCGGCCCCCTCCCCTCGGGAGCGGACCCCAGGCGGCGAGAGGGAACGGGGTGCAAAAGCCTCTTACACCCCCCTCCCCTCTTTTTATTTTTTATTTTATTATTTTATTCCATTTTTCTTCCCACCACACCCATGGCTTCCCGCCACCCCCCAGGGAACGCGCGATCGGGGCGTTTAAATTCCTCGGAAATCCCGTTTTGTGCCTCGAAGGAATTCGGTGCCCGGCGCCTTCCCTCTCGAGGAACCCCGCTCCTCGCAGCACCGCACCCCAAACGCGCCGGGGGAGGCAGCCCCCAACCCCACCACCCACACCACCACCACCACCCCCTCCCCCCAGCTTCAGGAGCCCCTCTCCCCACACCTGAGACACCGGGGGGGGGGGGAATAATAATTAAAAAAAAAATAAAAATAAAGGCAAGACTCTCCGGTTCTGCCCCGCAAACGGCACGAGCGGGGCTCCCCGCGTGTTACCTTGCGTTCCTCTCCTCCGTGCCCCTCTCGTGTCCGCGTGTGGCCGTGTCACCGAGCGCCCCGGGTGGCCCCGTGCCCGCTCGCCCCGCTCCGAGCGCTGCGGCTCCCCCGCTCGCCGCCCGGCACTGGAGTGCCTGGTGCCTGCTGGAGCAATGCCGCCGCTACCGCGGCTGCTGCCTCTGCATTTCTCACTCTCTCTCCCCCTCCCTCTTTCCCTCCCTTCCCCCTCCTACCCCCCCCCTTCTCTCTCTGTGACAGTCTGTGGGCAGTTCAAAAGCCACCCGCACTTATTTATTTATTTCGGGGGCTCGCTGCGCTGCGCGGAGCTCACGCTTAGGGGGCGCACGGAGACGGGGGTTTGCGGGGGTCCGCAGCCGCACCTTGCATCCTTAATCCCCCCATCCCCCCAAAAAAACCCACACCCAAAGCCTCGGGGGAAGAAGGAGCCCGTCGGGGATGGGAAGGGGAGAGGGGTTTGCCCCGAAAAATCTGTGTGCTGTGATGCCGAAGGCATTGAGGAGGGGGCGCTGAGCCGGGGGAACAAAGGGGACGGGGGACAGCGAAGGGGTGGACGGGGGGAGAGGGAGAAGAGACCCAGCCCTGGGGCGCTCCAGCAGCTGAGGGGCGACCCCGAGCATCGCGGGGCCGGGGGGCTGGGGGGGAACGGGGACATTTCCTCGCCGTGGGGCGGGAGGGGCGCGGCCGGGCGGGGACAAAATGGAGGGGGGGGCTCAGGCAAGGGGGAAGGGGAGGCGGTTTTGCTGCAGGGTGGTAGCGTGGGCTTGCGAGGAGGAGCCCCCCCCCCCCGCTCCCCGAGGGCGATGCGGTGCGGTGCGGGGAGGGGGCGAGCAGCCGCGGCAACAGGGACGAGCCCCCAAATGTCGCACATCCTCGTGTGCCCGCCCTCATTTCAGTCTCCCCACCATCACCACCCCCTCACACACACCCTTTCTTTTTCTTTTTTTTTTTTTTTTCCTTTAAAAAGCCCCATCTCCGCATCCCGGCTCCCCCCGGCGGCCTAAGCTCCGCTCCGCAGCCGTGCCACGCCTGCCCAAACGAAGCGGAGGGGCCGGCCCGGCGTTTTCCGTCAAATTGGGGTAATCGAGGAAAAAAAGAGAAGGGAGACCAAAATAAAAAATAAAATTAAGCGGGGGCCAGCGGGAGCGGAGCAGAGCCGAGGGCGAAATCCTGCTCCGCAGCCCAGCCGGAGCCTCGCCGACCCGGTATCTACCGGGCGGGCGGGCGGGGTGACACTCGACATTTGGGCATTTAGCCGAGAACTAAGCCACAAAATGGCCCGGTGACCG
This sequence comes from Aythya ferina, assembly GCF_964211825.1. NCBI lineage: Eukaryota > Metazoa > Chordata > Aves > Anseriformes > Anatidae > Aythya > Aythya ferina. Next base: position 72,964,997 of record NC_140297.1, on the reverse strand, counting down.
GGCTGCTGCGGGCTCAGGGGAAGTCACCCGGTGCCCTCCGGGCCACCACTGTCAAGGCTGTCCTAAAAGACGTCCCAGTTGCTGCAAGGCCAGCGCGATATAATGTGAGGGGGGAGAAGAAAAAGAAATAGTTGCTGCTGGTACCAGCTTGGGAGGGGGGGGATATGTTTGCTGTTTACACCAGTTGAGCTGGGAGCTGACTTATCAGCCAGCATCATTTTAAATACACCTACACATTAGGTTATGTGCCTCTGAATGCACGCAACCCCCCACCAGAATTTCCACCAAAGGCTCCCGTCAGTTACTTTGCTGCATCAAAATGTCACAAGTGTCTGATAAATGTGATAAATGTCTCCATATGGGGATTCAAAGCAGCCTTTGGACATTTCTTTGTCGTAACTAAAGGTGTGTAAAGTTTCTCCAGCTTTTCCTCTTGTCTGCAAGGAATTAGAGGAAAATTCTGGTATCAGGAAGAAGAAAGCACCAAGCAAGGCACCTGCAGAAGGATGGAGAGCTGTCTCTTCTGGAAATGTAGGTGTGTCTCGGCCCTTTTGTGTACCTTAATTGTTCGCTGCTTTTCTGAAATCCTGCTTCACTGCCTTTCTGTCACTGTGTGATGAGGAGCCTCCCTCCTCTGAGCCAGCTCCTCCTCTCGCCCCTTGCCTGTTACTCCAGCTCCCTGCCTTCCCCTTCTGCTCCAGCCTTTCAGGCCCAGCTAGGTTCACCGCTCTCTGCCTTCCAGGTCGTACCAGCTATCCCGTTTCCACCTTGGCCATTAGGGACCAACTCCAACCCTACATTCCTGATTCACCCTTTCATTCGGATCCGGCTTGTCCTTCTGCTTTACAAGCAGCTCTGTGCTTTGTGAGGTCTGACAGCAGAGTCACAAGGCCCGACAGTAGATGTCCAACACGTTCACACGGCCACCTCTTCCTGCCATCCCACCACCATCCCTCCATCTCCTATGGCCCAGCACCTCCATGGCTCTCCCTGAGCCTTTTCCTCAGGAGATGCTGGTGTCAGTGAGGAGCTCCTGCTCTGGGCAAGCAGGCTCCTGGTCAGTCTGCCCAGTGGGGAGAGCAAGGGAAAAAAAATCCGAAAAAAACGACTGGTGAGCAAGGGAAAAAAAGTCTCCAAGTTAAACATCCCGCCAGAGCTCCTCTCCCAGAACCAGCCTAGCAGGAGGAATCCTCCTGCTGTATATAAATACACATCAAACCCCGAGTCCGACAGCCCGGGCTTTGCGACTTGGGCTGAGCAGCCCCATGCCTCCTCCTGCCATCGCTTCCCAACAGAGGCCACAAGAGGGAGCGTTTTGCCCAGTGTATTGGCAGGCCGACTTAGCCCTGCATCGGGGAAGAGGAGAAGCTCGGTTTTCCCTACGTAGTTTTCCCAAGCCCGTTTGTTCAATAAGCATATGCGTAATAACATTTTTCTTTTACCGTGCAGTGCAACTTTTTACTTTCATAAGAGTATGTTTCACTTATAATAACTCTTATAATGAGTATTTAAAAAACAATTAGAGTCTAATTCCCTGTTGATCCACCTGGTTATAATATCATTTATTCTGGGGAAAAAAAAAAGGTGTAAGGCATATGCAAAATTTTCTATTAGTGGTGGATGTCATTCTCCTTATAAACGTAACTACCAACCACTTCTACTTTAAAAATTGATTACAATAATATAGGTAGACACACGTTTGTTGTTGTTTTTCATAGATTTATAGGCAACACATGTAAAATAAACAGCTTTCATAAAATCATGAAATAGCAACTCTGATAGAATGATACTGGAGCATCTCGATCCAAATTTAAATCCTGACATAAAGGCAGATGAAAGCCTCTGATAACAGTTTTAATGACAACAAGCCAAAGTTTTATGGTGGCAGGCATAGTTAAATCAAGCTTTACTAGACCGGGTGTTACCATACATAACATAAAAAGTGGCCAGGTAGGGATACGTGCGTCATGAACCCTGCATTACCCCAATGTTCCTGGCTTTAGATCAGTCTATAATGCAAAGCATATGTGCCTCCCAGGAGGTCTTGCTCTAGCCATTGAGTTTAAAAGGCTTCCCTGCTCCACAGAAGTCTGTGTGCAAGCTTTCCCAAAGATGGATATAGTTGCTCTTCTGACAGTACAATTTATTTCTGATTATCTGGGTTATTTCTGACTCCTACCCCAATTACCCTAAAGAGTTCGAGTTGCTTATGTACAAAAGAAGCAAATGTGCTCAAATACTGTGAGCTTCTATTATGGCTTATGTATGCCAGGCTTCTCCATGACCATCTGTAAGTTGAATCTTGGAGTCATTTCTCCTTTTTCACTTGCAAGTTCCACTGAAGCAACAGCTGAATAATGTATTTGCTGTTTGGCTTCTATGGCCAAAAAATGCCTTTCATTTAATGGCTAGAGTGAGTACATCAGTATCTCAATAGTGATCAGAATTGGCTCCTCAGGTATCTCATTCAGTGACGGGAATGTCAGTAATGTGGGATCAAATGCATGACTCACTGGATGCTCTAACTAACCTGACAGCTGCGATGTAGCACTGAATACTCAGAAGGTGGGAGAACGGAGGTGCACAGAAAAGAAAGTCAAACGCAGAGGGAAGAAAAACACTGCTTTAGTTTGATGTCTGACCTCTGCACTGAAGGCTGCTTATGTACTTTACTTACTGGACCAAAACATTGCTCCGTTTGAAACACAAGCTGGATTCCCACCTTGCGAGAGAGTTGCTGGCTGTGAACTCTGGAGTAACGGCCCTGAGGACACATTTAGCCTAGACGATTCCCCTTCACCTCGTCTGGGCCTGTCCCCGGCCTGCCCAGGGCCCAGGACCCCATTCAGCTCACCCCAGCACCCCAGACCATCAGTCATTGTCATCAGTCACTTGCTGCTCCCTGATATCCAGTTTGCCACAGGTGCTTCCCAGCAGCCCAGCTGTGGTCACAGAAAAGAGTTTGTAAACCAGAGCAGCTTTGGTTTTGTGCAGCCACAGTTCTTAGTCCCATTTATTCCTCCAAGGCGGTGGCACTAAATTTAAAGCTGTCTGCCTCTCATACCTCACTGAGCTATTTGTGCCAAGCACAAGCTGCAAATGGCTTGTTGAGAGTCAAATTAGATAACTGTATTTGAGATGGTTAAAACTGAAAATATTTGTAAACATTTAGACAGAAGTGGCTCTCCCACAGAATAAGAGCCAGATAATGCTCATGCCTCAAAACCATTATTCCTCAACCAACCACCAGACATGCCAATAGCGTGAGTTGTTGAGATCACTCCCATGTACAAAAACATCTGCTTCCAATCAAGAGTCAATTATGGAGATTTCTCTGAAATGGAAATGTTAGCAGCAGATCACTGACAGAAAGGACCCGATGCTTCAGACATGGTGATGCACGTATGAGCTGCCCCACGGTATGCTCTGCAACCGCAGCTCAGTGACCAGTCCTTTCCACACCAGAGCTGGGCACGCTCTCAAAGCACGCTCCAACCATTTAGGCACAGGATTCTCCGTGTTGGAGCAAGACACGCTGTCTACTTCCTGAATGCTTCTTTGAAACGCTACACTACTTTGATATTTTTATTTTTGTGTTTTTACGTGTCAAGCTGAGTTATCAGAGAGGGTGGGTGAGAGTACTTGAGCTTTAAATAAGCCTTGTAATGTGCAGTACCAGCTGTTTGTAGCTGAATGACAGAGGATCTGTAGCCAAGCTATACCTTTTGCCTTTATTGGGTGAATTTTGTGGATACTGCAAATGAAAGAACATATGGGGAGTCCTGACATATGGTCAGATCAAGGCCATTGCAGTGCATAAATCAAATGCTTGCACACTCAAAATAATTCAAGCCTGACTGGAAAAAAAAAAAAAAAACTTTAGAAAGAAAAAGATAAAGGCCAGTGGAATCTGTGGAGATCCAGAAGCTGATAACTGATTATGCTCCAGCACAGAGGTATCAGACATCTCCTGCCTTATCAGCTACAGTTCATTGACCAGTGTAACTGAATGATCTCATGCAATGGAGGCAGACATTGCTTCTGCTTGCCAGGCAGCTCATATTTGTTTAGAGGCAGGTAACAGCCTTGGAGACAAGCACAGGCTGCTACTGTTACTACACCACCAGTCTGTCCTTCAGTCAGTATCAGTTAATTGCAGTAACAACATCTGATCATGAAAATAGCACCTCCAGTTTCTAGTTAGTGAGTTTAAAAGGTACGAAATTTCCAGTGAGATAAGCAGGACATAATCCTTCCACATCAAAATCACCGGGAGAGGCCCCACTGCTGGTAGGTCTGACACGCAAAGCTCATAGGACAATCAGCCGATTTGACTGGAAAATTACAGCTTTCTGTAAGGGGAAGTTTACAAGTCCATCTGCAACATCACACATCCCAAGGGAGTCGAAGTCACTTGCACCTTACAGAAGAGCTGTGACCAGCAGTCCGCAGTGTGACCTTATGGCCAAGTCTTCCTTAACTTTTTGTCCCATGGGACTCCTGTGAAGAGACATATGGGTTTAATGACAATTAATGAAGTTCATAGCTACTGGCTTGTAGTGACCACATCTGTTGCATAGTCTCAAGCAAACCTATGTGTTTTAATTCACCTCTCAGGAAAACAAGGCAAATGCCACACTTGAAGGGAAGCCAGGTTTTATTACATGTATCCTGAATTCCATGAGTTCCATAAGCCCAAGGATGCAAAGATTACAAGAGAAATCATTAAACAGCTCCAAAGTTGGTAGCCGCAACATTACCAGAAGAACTTTCAGACAGCCATTTCATTGTTCTGAGAAAGAAAACTGGGCAATGGCATAGTACAAAACAGTTGTCTGTTAGCTGAATGATGAATTGTTTAGAGTTTAAGAGATGCTTCATCTCTTCTTTGTGCTCTTCCAGCCCATCCTTTCCCTTTCCTTCTCTTACATACCATCCCTTTGGCTTCTTAGCCAGAAAGGCTGAAGTACTCAGAAGAGCTACAGTAGGACCTCATACAGTCTTTCACCAATGCAAAGGGACTGTAAGGGATCTGCAGAAATTCATAATGTAAGTAAAATCATGTCAAAATCAAAACATGAAATCATCACTGTCTCCTTGCTTTTTGGTCTTTCATGTGATTTCTATCTACGTGTCTTGTCTTGTTGCAATGTTAGGTCTTTGCAGCAAGGGTAGAAACTTTTAAAGCTCATAGACACCTCTGCATTGTAGGTCTTAACCAAGTCAAATATATTGATCAGTAGATCATAGTGCTGGCTAGACTCCTGTTATAGTATAAGAATCACAAAAAGTGTAAGGATGAACCAGGTCCACATAGTGGGATTAAAAGAGCGCAGGAGACAAGAAATCTATATTTCCTGAGTGCTGTTGCCCTCTGTTGCTTGGGTAGCTAATGATGATACAGATGGCAGGGCACTCAGGCACCATCCCAACATAGCCAGCATGCCCAAACTTATGCATCCTGTAGGATTACTGACACCAGAACTACACCTAGAGCATAAGCTTCCTCCTTACAGAAAGAGAAGATTAGAGTTCAGGAAGAAGCTATGAGAAGAAGAAATGAGTTCAGGAAGAAGCTTACTTTTACCCAGGTTTTGGCATGGAAACCATCAATACCAAAAATAAACATTCTTACTGGTGCATCTAGAAAGAAAAGCTGAAGAGAATATATTGTGGCAGTCATTTTCTGCGTAAATATGCTTTTCCACAGCAGATGCAATAGGCTTAACTTTGAGAATTTTGTGGTGAATTTGCAGTGATATGTATGAATAAGATGCATAGCCATGTACATGGTCTGAAGCTGCAGTCTTCTTCAGTCTACAATTGACATCTGTTTTTCTTGTTCTGCCACTTCTACTCAGTGTCTTTTGTTAGTAGATGTTAAAAACATAGCTTTAAGCAAATCCCGTTGCCTTCTTTCTTTACATGTACTCTAAAAAAAATAATTAAACACAATTACCTGTGTATTCTGACTGAAATAATCAAGCCTCTGAGCACAGATCTTATGTAATATTGGAGGGCAAAAGGATAACTGTCCCATGTTGCTTTCTCAGACACTTTCTTCTATCTGTAGAGGCAAGCACATGCTCACCTTTACTATAGTATAATTTTGAAAACCTTTGGCACAATTACCAGTTACAGCCCAGGCCTTTTCTATGGAGGAACTAACCTGTAGCCAGAAATTTATTTCAGAGCCATGCAGAAATTTAATCACAAGAGCCACTAGAGCCCCAACCAGATAAAGAAATGGGATGCTTGAAGGACAGCTGTCTTCTGCTCCTGTATCCTGTAACCATCCGCATTTGTAAAGCTGCTTTCATACTACAAAGACACTTTAAACTGATACTGCCCATTCCTGATACTATGAGATAAATGAAAGATACTGAAAGTTTACCTCCATTTCTTTCAGCCTTATCATACCAAAAAGAGCCAGAACAAGATTTACTTCTGCTAACCAGTAAATAACTGGAGTGTTGAGTTCACCACAAGGCAGTTCTGCTGAAAGCAACCTTGGGAAGAATACATTGCAAGCTTCTTCCCCATTATAAGAAAGAGGCTGAACTAGAACATTTTAATGTGAGCCAGAGTACATTAGAGTTGGTACTGTAAACACAAAATAAATGTTAGCAGTTTGAGGCTGCTTCCCATGCAATTGCTTAATTATCAGTTTCTGGATTTACATGCAAATGAATGTAATTGGTTACCCAGACCTTTCAAAACATAGTATATGAATGTATTTTTTTTTCCTCTCCAAACAGACAACTATAAAAAATACCTGCTTTGAGATAGAGGGAGGAAATAGACCATAAACTGAAATGATTTCGTTAGCCAGAAGTTATCCTTGATAATCCAAGTTGTATATTCTTAACTGATATACACAACACGTGCAAAATAAACACTTTGACATGCAAGTTTTCAGTGTAGACCAGAGACAATTTCACAGCATACTACAAATGCTGTTTTGAGGTAACTTTGAGAGGTCTATAGCCCAATCTTCTGCTTAAAAACAGACTATGATTAACACTCAGTTAAGCTCATCATGGCTTCATCTGGTTGAGTCTTGAAAACCTCTGAGGATGGAAACTTTATAGCATCTCTCGTACCTTCTTAAAGTGCTGTACAGCCAGCTTGGTGAAAAGGTTTTCCTAATGTCTAATTAGGAAATAAGTTGTGACTGTGTCCAAGGCACAATTTATGTCCATTACCCTTGTCTGCTTTTTATTTGGTACTCTGAAGAGAAGTCTGGCTTTGTCATCTCTGTAACTTTCCTTTGTGTAGTCATAGTCTGCTATTCAATCTCCCCTTAGCCTCTTCTTTGCCAGACTAAATAAACTGTGCTCCCTCAGGTTCTCCTCATGCTTGTGTGCTCTGTGTCTCTGACCATCTTAACAGCTTTCCACAGGACTCTGTCCAGGTTTTAACATCCTTTTTGAAGGGTAGGTGGGTGGGTGTGAGAGTTCCAAGAAGCAGACACAGCAGTCCTCTATGGCCACCTCAGCAGCAGGTTAAAACAATAACCTACCTTGATCTGCTGGTCACGTTACCCCTATAAAGGCAAACCTTTACAGGTTTACTCTGTTCAGGATGGGAGCTTGCAGTTGACACCCACTGCAGTGCCTGGATCATTTCCAGCAGGGCTGCTGCTCTGCCAGCTGCTTCCCAGCCAGTTCTGGTGCATGGGGCTGTTCTGCCCCAGCTGTGTGTCTTTTCTGTTGCCCCAGGCCCCAAGTTTCTCAGGTCACTGGGAACTAAACTCCTGCTATTTGTCATTGCAGTCACTCCCCCTGATTTAGCATCATCCACACATTTGTGGAGGGTAAGTGCTGCCTCATCATCAAAGCTGCAGGTGAAACACTGGACTGCAGTGTCGATCCCTGAGGGACTCCATTTAAGCCATTGAATTCTACTCTTTGAGCCCCATTTTCTGCCCTACTCAACAGTCCACTTTCTGACCCCAAACTTACTCAGCTTCTGAATGAGCTTTGGGATATGATAAATGGTGTCAAATGCTTTACTAAAGTCAAGGTAAGCTAGACCCACTACTCTCCCCTCGCCTACATAGCCAGTCATTTTGCCAGAGAAGGTAAGCTGCTTAGCCAAGGATGGTTTGCTCTTTGGAAGTCTGTGTTGAATAGTTCTCATTACCTTCTTGTCCTTTGTGGGATTGCAAACATCCAGAGGTCATGCCTTAGCAGCCTCTTCTGATTGTCATTATTTTCCATTGATAGAGGCAGCACTATCACACCAGCAAGCTCTGTAAGCACCCATCTTTTCCCACAGACTGAATACTTCCAGCTTTGCTGGGTAGTCCCTAAGCTGTGGCTACATCCGCTTCCTCCCTGATAGGTGCTAGTTCACACAGAGATCTAGGAGTAGGTTTTGTCTGAGAAGGATGAAGCAAAAAAAACTAACTTGAGTGTTTCAACCATTTCCATGTTTGTCACTAGACTGTCCCTTCATTCATGCACTGACCCAGCTTTTTTCCGAACTTCTTTTTCCAGCTAACACACCCATAAAGTCTCTTATTACCCTCTGTCTCCCTAGGCACTTTTAGCTCCAGCCCCACCTTATGTTTTGACCACCCTGGTTTCACCCATACAGCATTAGGCTTTATGCATTGCAATATTGTTACACTGCTCTTTTATTGCCTCTTTTTGTTCCCACTTCTTGTACAATCCTTTTTTTTTTTTTTTTTTTTTTTTTTTTGTGTGTGTGTGTGTGTGTGTGTGTGTGTTTTAGTTCATTGACAAGCTCCTGGCTTAGTCAGGCAGATCTTCTGCCAAAATTCCCAGTCTTCCTGCACAACAGGATGGTTTGTTCCTGAGCTCTCAAAAAGTTTTTCTTTAAAAATTAGCCAGCTTTCCTGGGCACCCTTGCCCTTTATGGCTGTTTCCCAGGGCACTCTGCCTAGCAGTTCCCTAAAAATAAGCCAAAGTCTACTTTCCTGAAATTCAGAGTCCTAACCCTGCTGCTTTCCTTCCCAGCCATCCTTCAAATCCTGTGCTCATTCATGCTGTGGTTACTGCAAACCAAGCTGCCAACTGTGACTACATTTTCCAATAGCATTTCACTGGGAGCAGAGTGTATGTTATGGGCAACCCCGTAACATTGCTGTGTTAGGAAATTATCACCAACACAACCTAGGGTTTTCCCAGATTTCTTGCAAAATGCCATGTTGTCAATATCTAGAGGGTTGAAAACAACATGAGGATGAGAGCCTCAAAACTGAAGACCTTTACTAGTTGTTTGTAGAAGGGCTCATCACTGTGTCCTCTTGGTTAGGAGGCCCTTACAGACCCATCCTCAGTGTACCTCCACACTCTGTTCTTGACCCAGAAACATGCTCAAAGAGCATGACACTCAACTTTATACTGGAGCACTGGGAAGTCAAATTCTCCCTGAGCCCTCCTCCTATTTTTTCCCATTCTCAACTAATCAGCCTTTATTCATTCTTGACCACAGACTTCAGTCCCTGTTCACCAGGGATTCATGTTATACACGAAGAGAATCCAAGACGCTCACTCAAGGTGCCCAGTCTTCACATGTGTTTATAGCTAGCTTATACTTCACTTTCACATGTCACCAAAACCTGCTGTGTTAAATGTTGTTTCATATTTTGGACCTCTCTTCTTACTCTTCTGTAAAGAGGGGAAGATGAAGTTGTGATTTTAAAGGGGGAAACAGAGCTCTTCTCTGTGACATGGCTCACAAGCACAGTCGAAGGTGTGAAGTGAGCCACCAGACAAGCACCAGCACCCAGATTTAGTTTTCTGCCTACACATGCATTTGCACCCATGGAAAATACATGAACAATTTAGAACAGCTATTACTTCACCTGCACTGTGATAATACAGCTATAGTGCCCACAGGACTGTTCAGGCTGACAGAGAGCAGAAAGAGAACTTGCTCTCAACTTTAAAGTAGTAAGCACATTCCTTTAAGCACATTTCCTCAGAAAACTCTAATAAAAATGTAAATATATCCCATTTCCTATTGTATTCAGTAGTGCCTGTATACATGCAGCAATACAATTCACAGCAATCCTATATAGAGTTTCAGCCAAGTTAAATGCTTTTGAAATGCTAATGAATGAAATGCATCAGTTCTTCATAACCCAAGACACCACTATGCACATAATAAGGGGAAGGGGAAAACATGCTTTGGAAGCACTGACTATCCCCCTTCATTGGGAAGCTTAGTAGTTTTGGACTGTAGAGCTTCTCAGTGGGAATCCAGAGCCACTTTGGCCACTTTCAGGTTAGTACTCAGGTGGATTTTGTTATATTCCAAAAGCAGCTACTTTAAAATACATTTCAGTTACAACCAGGGAAAATTGTACTTTTATTTCATGCAATAAACTGTAAGTCAAACTGTACGTGGCTTGTGGATTCCTCTTGAATTTGCAATGACATACCTTGAAGACTGTCCAATTTCCTCACCATCACAAAGAAGATTGCAGCATACTTATGGAAAAGGTGTAAATGTATGTGTGAATAAGCACATTTTCCCCCAAAAAGATAAGAATTACTAATGCCAATTAAAAATGCATTTTAGATGACTTTGGAATTATTGTCTCACTATTAGGGTGAATGACAGCTATGGAGAATGCATGGTTTTTATACTTGCTATTCACTGGAAAGCCCAAGAATTCATACTGGGATTATAAAAAGAGCTTTCAAGACTCAAGGGTACAGGACAACACTGGCAGTGCCACTGTTGATGCTCTACACACATTAGGGTTAGTATGCAAAATGCAACATTTGCAAGTGGAAAAGCAAGAACTGAAATTATTTTCCCCACCAACTCCACAACTTTGAACGTATTGGGCAGTTTCATCCAACAGTGAGAGATCTTACATGAAAAAATTGCACGTGTACATTAAAGAGATGATCTGGTTTTCTAGAGGGATTCCATTGTACCTCCATTCTAGGGAATGGTTGCAATGTGAGTTTGTACCACAGGAATATTAGAAAGTGCTTGCTTGAGTATTATGAATTCCTTGGTTTTGGGAAAAACTGGACACTGTCCTCATCTTTAGATAGAGAGAGGAATCACAAGGCAAAAAGCTATAAAGAGCAAATTAAGAATGTCTTTCTTGTGGCACATGTACATAGCAAATCAACATTTCACATAAATAAGGCCAGATGTGCTGCACAGATGTTGGATGGTCTGATTTTGCTACACATGTGCTTTGCAGTTGCTGTGTGCGCATGTACTGTAACGTGTGTGGTAGGCAGTGAGCATCAGCTACAGGGATCTGGAAAACAAGTTTCCACTTGTTACAGCAACTTCAGTTGCTCACAGAGCTCCTTGCTTTCTTGCACAAAGCTGTTTCCCCTGCTTAATCTAGCAAGGCCAGAAGAAGGATCATCTCCTTCAATAACTGTGAAGCTCTGTAGTGTGTAGTTCTCAGGGTTTCCCAACTGGCTCTTGCTTTTTGGGTGGGATCACTAAGCAGCACAAACTTTTGTGCTACAAATATCAACCAATGCTGTCAAAGGAGGGCAATGTAGTTCCAAGTGCTGGATGGCAGGTGGTCTTCTTACTCTCTTGGCTTTCCGTAGCATGTGAATGCTCTCCAGCAGTGTCCTAAGCAAAATGACTCCTCCCCCTTCTGAGAAAGTAGACATAGCTTTAAGATTACCTCCCTGGGAATAAGCAGAGCAGCACTGTTTGCTGCACTCATGTATCCCACTCCAGTGGAAATTGGTGATCTGCACAGATAACCTGATCTTGGTGACAAGTACTCTTGGAGAGAGCAGATCAGTGTAGTTCTATGCAGCAGGCACTGATAGAAATGGCATTACCACAAGGCAGCATGCTTCTGCTCATTTACCAATCCAGAAATCATGCAGAATCTCATCAGAACCATTTTTGACTGGGAGGGGAATGATTCATTACAACTATCTGCAATCTAAGTGAACCTTTGAAGAAGTAGCATGTTTATCCTTAGGTCCTAAAAAAATATCAGCCACTGATTCCAAATTTCCCTCTGTTAGAACACGATACTCCCCCCTCTCCATTTTAGACTTAAGCAAGTAGGGCCAAAATCAGCTCTCTGGTAATTCAAACATCCCAAACTGCCTGCAGTGGACCTATGCTCCTAATTCCAATTCCCAGTTTTGTGAAGATTACAGAAGCTGCACAAATGAATATTGTCTGTCTGTCCTGGGCTCTTGCTACACACAGTCTCACCCTACTTTATCTTTCAGTGGAACTCCTGGAAAACCATTGTCCTGCCCATCTTCCACACACAGGAACTAAATAACAGCTAATGTCTTTTATTTTTTGGCCAAATGAAAGCTGTATAGTTTGTAGGACTAGAATTACTGGGCACTGAACATTTGCTACATTTTCTTCCAAGAATGGGTTAATCCACAGATACTCCACTGATACTACAGCTAGAATTATCCAAGGAAGATATGGCAGGGCAGCTTTCCACAGAGGAGAGAGAAGGTAAGACCTCATTTTGTCAAACAAAATCACTGATAATTAGCTAACCTACAGTGAGTCAGAACAACAGATTTGCTTAGAATTTGACTGTTGTAGCAAGAAGAGAGATTTATTTTTTTTTTTACCATAAAATGTACTTAATCTTTTCTAAAATGATTGCTAGTACTGCTGTCAGAAGTGCATTGTACATTACAAGAACATGGTGTTTATAATCAGGCCCTCAACATCTTTGTAACCACACTTCAACAAATAGTCATCAGAATTAAATGAGATTCGAACAAGGCCACAATAGTACATTCATTAATAGAACCGGGGCCTACTTGGGAAGTGTAAAACATCTGAGATTTCTCAACTGTCTTTAAAAACTGGAACGTAGTGTGTGTGTTATTTTTGTTGACATTTGTTGTGCTTCTGGTGACCAGATAGGCTAGAAGGATACTAACAGGAAATAGCGTTCACAAGATTAACAGCTGTTAAACCCCAAAGCTTCAGAAGTTCATAGGGCCAAAAAATTTCTTTCTGTGTCTGATTTAATGAATAGTCAGCATTCCATATCAGCCAAAGGAAATGCTTTGGGGGCAGTTTTTACAGATGCAATGAAATCTTGTGTTTGTGTGAAAAGGGACAGGGCTTGCCATTTGTTTGTGAAATAACGGTTTCAAAGGTTATGCTTTTACCACAAAAATCTTGAACTGTTGTCATTCCAAAATGCTTGAGAACCAGCCTATTTTGTAACTTGCTGTTTAATTTCTGGAAGGAGACTTGGTCCAGAACATGCTATTGTTTTCAGATTGGAAACTCTCATGATTTTAATGTACGTGTCTTGAAAAGTCTTTATGTCTGGCTGATGGTCATCTACTAAGTAGCTAGCAGAGAGATGCTTTGGTCTTTTGCTCTTCTGTTTCTGGCCCACAGATGCTACACCTTTTCAGGTAAACTCACATAGGAAACAGTAACAAAGTATGTCAGTAGTAGCCCATGTGATCCATTACTAAGAACATAAAATATGTACTATTTAATCAAATTTCACATTGCTGTGCAGTGTGCTACATCCTCTGCTGACGTGGATGGCTTAACCTCATTCATTACTGCTGTACTAATTTAAATCAGCCAAAGTTGCAGACCTGGTGAATCACTGGTAATTCTGGGAAAATTTCATGCTTCTTTGGAAATATTTGTTCTTAGAAATGTGGTGTTGGATTCTCGTATACAATGCATGTTCAACAGCGGTCCTTCAAAGAAAGCAAGGAGTAAACTGAATTTAAACATTATGATTTTATATGAAATCATGAAAACAAAAATGAAAATTGAACAAGTTACTGGGGGTTGTGGTCTATTTGTAGGAGGGCAGTGAAACTTTAGAGCCCTGAATTCCTTCCAATGGAAAAAAAAAAAAAAGCTAAGCCATGCTCCTTGCAGGAGAGCTGACATAATTACTTACAATCTTTCACAAGCTCAAAGAGAGAGAACATGATGAGCATTCAATAAAGCTCATCTTAAGTTGTCTTCAACATATAAGAAAACAAATCATAATATTTTCTTCTTAACTTTGGTAGTCTAACAATGGAGTTTGACTTTTTTCTGTATTTTCCCTTCCCTGTCTAGGATAGAAGCAAGTTTTACTTGCCATATACAAAAAGTATGTATACACACATACTTCTCTATCATCAAAACAACATAACTGTGCATATGGAATTCTCATCAAGGACGGGGTGGATTTATTTTCTCAAGAAAATATAATGGTCTTAACTGCAGTAATATACAAGCATTAGGCTATTCATTTTCCAGGGAATTAAGTATAATAGGAAGAAAGCTTGACAAGACAGGGTATGGTGAAAACGCAGCAGTAATTGCTTGCACAAACACTGCCCTTGTTAAACTGAGAATCTCTTCAAGCATCCTGGAACGGTGGAGCAGAGGACAGCACAGCTGCTCTCTCTATGTTACGTACATGCACCAGGCCAGTTTCTGCATTCAAGACGCTTCTGGGACATGGCAATTCCGACCCGAAAGAGCCTTTTACCAGAACACATCCAGTTGCTCTAACCACTTCCTCTGACTTCTCTGCCACTGATGTATCTTCAGAAGGCACAATAAATGAAGTTGAATCCCACGCTGTGAAAGGGAATAAATAATTTTTCAGGAACACCCTAGTTTCAGACTGACAGGTGATACTTTTTTTCCTCTAGGCTTGTTTTCCTAGTAATGCCTGCAGTGCACAGAAGTAGAAAAAAAAAAATTGCCATTTGTATACATTGATTCCTGTCCTCACATTTGAAAATATATTTTATCTGGAAAGGGTTGAATAGTTTTTTCTTCTTCTGTTTTTGTTTATTTATGTATGTATTTATTTATTTATTTTAAAAAAAAAGCTGTTTTCAAAATGGAAATAGATTTAATTTTCATTGAGCTTGAAAGTATTTTGTTGCAAAAGAAGACATTCTTTGAATTTTGTTATGTTTATGTGCATATGTATTTCATTAATGTATATTTGTGTAGTAAAGCTTATATAAAATTTCACTAATTAAAAGTCACTGAAATGTTTCAGAAATATATTTGTTTAGTCTACAGAAAACTAGAACTTCCCCTGGATCACATGCTAAATTAACCACCCTTATTTTTCAATGAGAAGCCTTCAAGACCAAGAGGCTACACTAAAGAATACCTCACTGAGTTTCGTTAGAAATTGCTGTTTTGGATCACTTTTTTCCTGACCTGGGTATTTGAGTTGTTTTCTCTAAGCCAGTAGTTGAATAAACTGAAGTTCCTGCCTCTCCGTTGTTAAAAGCAAGCCTCTGGACTTAGCTGAATACTAGCACACATTCCATTTTTACAGCAATCTCACTGGATTAAGTCAGTAGGCTCTTGTGTTTTTATTTAGAACAACATTTTCATTTGTGACTATACATAAAAAGTGCTGAGGATTTTTGTATGTCTTGGCTGAAAGGATGAAATCTGCAAAGGCTCCTCTGGAAGTGGTATGACTCCCATTGAGTTCAACTGGAAAATCCACCCTGAACTGTCTCTGAGACCTGAACAGAAAACGGAGCATGTCACATTTAGCCAAGCTATTGTCTCAGGCTACCTGCCAGTATGACTTCAGAAAATGCTCAAGTTCAGCTTTCCAGGCTGTCCTTCAAATTCATATAGACAGCTGACAAGGAGCTTTTTTAAGCAACAGTGAGTCTGAGGCTTACTGACACAGAAGGGGAAGACAGCTGGTTTTAGTTATCAGCGATAATTTACATATCACCAGGTATTCCCTGCTAGGCATGGATAAACTGACCACCCCAGAAACGGAGGGCAGCAGTTTCTGTGGAGGTACATTACTGCTTGCTTTGCTGTCATGATACCTGCTTAGTTGTGTTCACACTGTCTTCTTTCTTCACATAGGAAATTCAGAATATTTGTGAGAAAGCATGCCTCAGGCTCCACTGAAACTCTCTCAGAAAAGGTGGCTTTCCCTCCCCCTTAGTTATTTTTTCTCAGAAATAAACCTGGTATGTTGTAGGGTAAATTTTTGCTTCCATGCGGCATCAGCTGCGTCACCATCTCATGGACTTGTCACTGAGCTAACCTGTACTACACAGAGCACCCTCAACCTCCCATTTTCTGCAGACCTTGCCACATGCTGAGTTAGCTAGGTGACACCATTTACTCCAATTCATGAATCATGTGAGCTTTCCGCATCTATCTCTTTAGTCAACCTGCTCAAAATACTTCACTTTGCCCTTTCCTTCCCCTTAGTGGTTGGTTGCACATAAGCAAGGCATGATCTGATGTTTTGATGTTTGCAGCTACTTCCCCTTGCAACTTTGAAAAGTCCTTCCCATGTTACCTATACAAATATGTGCTCTTCTTTCATCTGAGATTAGACCAGGAAAGTAGTTGATGTTGAGGCTCTTTGTGATGCAGTTAGAATTATGTAGTTAGAAATCCAGCTGCCCTCCTGCCTTCCTATCCCTTTTCCCGTTGCTCATAATTCACATTCCTTTTGGCTTCAATTTTCCACACTTGACCTCAGCCCAAAAGTGATTATGTTGGAAGTCAGAGTGAAATCTGTTGAGCCATTTTTGAATTATGCAAGTGTGAAGAAACACTGCCGTATGCTCTGACCAAAAGTGTTGTGCTCAAATATAAATAAACAGAGGGAAAAATTAGAGCTTTTTTTTTTTTTTTTTTTTTTTTTTTTTTTTTTTTTTCCTGTAGAGGTCACAGTTGCTCGAGTCTTTTCAGTCTGATATGGAAGTTTTGCAGAAGAATGGGAATTTGGGTGACCAGCATAACCTGGTGACACCCCAGGCCAGCATCGTAACCCTACTTTTCCTCAGTTCTACAGAAATGCTCTGAAATGTTACCCGTAAGTGCAAGCCAGCCCACACACAAAGGGCATCATTCAGTCTGTGCTCTCTGTGCTGACAGCAGCAGAATTTCAGTTTCCTCTCTGCCTGATAGAAGTTTACTATTGTGTTAAAAAAGGGAAACCTAAAGCAATTCACTCCTTTCTGTTCCAAATGAACTTTGTTCATCCAAACAAAGTGTCTGAAGGGAAGACAGAGCAAGGACACTACCTGGCAAGACCTCCCTCTCAAGGCCTATCCAGAGCTATACGCCCAGAGACCCAGAGGAGTTAGCTGATGACTAAAGAAAAGCAAAAGTCAAAGTCATTTTCAAAAGAAGACCAGAAGGTCTAGATGAAGAACTGCAGGCTGATTGGTCTCTGGGGAAATCATGGAATATGGATTTGCCAAGGATAAATTATGCCTGATCCACCTGATTGCTTCCTATGTTCAGGATCTCAGTTTCTGGGTGAAGGGAAAGCACATGTCATTTACCTTGACTTCAGCAAGGCTTTCAACAAAGTCACACACAATATTCTTTTACCCATGTTAGGAAGTTATGTTCTGGATGGATGGACAACCAGATGGGTTAAAAATTTGTTCACTAGGCTCTAAGGATAGGGGCTAAAAAGGGGTCATACTTTGCCTCTAAGCCAGTAATAAGTGGAGTAGCAAGGGGCTTATCCTACAACTTGTCCAGTTAATAAATATCTTTATCAATGATCTCACTGCATTCTCATCAAGTTTGCAAATGACATCAAATGACAGGAAAATTGCTGATCCACTTATGGGCAGTGCTGCCATCCCAAGGGACATAGCTAGGCTGGTGGAGCTGGGGGCAGGAACCAAGAGACAGAACTTGGGCAGACACAAACAAGCACAAGCCAGCAACATGCCCTGGGAAGTTTTTCACCCACATGCAGCCAGAATATCCAGGAAAGGGCTTAATTTTCTCTACTCAACATGTCTTAGACCATGTCTCAAATACTGCATCCAGTGCCTGGAGCATTTGGCTTGTGAGGGAAGGCTAAGGGACCAAGGCTTATTCAGTCCGGAGAAGAGATGGCTTCAGGGGAACTGAGCAGCAGCCTGCATGTATCTGCAAGGAGGTCATCAAGCAAAAGGAGCCAGGTTCTTCACAGTGCAACATGGGAGGACAAGACACGATAGACATAAGCTAAAACAAGAGAGGTTCAGACTATAAAAGGGAAATTCTGGAAAAGGGAAAAAGGTTTGCATTCTGAGAAAAGTCAAACACTGAAACATGTTGCCCAGAGAGGCTGCACTGGAGAGTTTCAAGACCAGGATGTATAAAGCCCTGAACAGTCTTGTCTGATCTCACAGCTGACCGTGTTTTAGCAAGAGCTTGAACTAGAGACCTCCTGAAGTCCCTCCAGCTCAAATTATCCTTTGATCTTATACTGCACTCAAGTATAAACACAGCCTATCCTCCCAGCCCTGCTTCTGTTGCACCTGCATGAAGTCAGGGTACAAATCACGGAGCCTAAGGGTACTGATACTGTGGCCAATGTGGTAGCAGGAGGCAGAGAGAACTCACCAGAGTATGCTGACTGCAGCATAGCATGTATTCCCCACCCCTGAGATCACCTTTCACTTTGGTGCCTGCCACAGTCCCACATGCATGACTTAGAATGTTTTTCTGCCTTATGTACCAAAAGCATTAAGGGAAATGATTTCACAATCCAGTCACAAGCCCTTCTAATCCCGTAAGTGTAAGAGTAGAATCCAGCTGCTTTGAACCTGAGGGAAGAACTATTGGTATTTGTTTCAAGACAAGGAATCTAAGGCAAAACTGCTATTAGTTCTACGACTTCTACTCCCAAAGATCAGAAAGTGACGGCTTGATAAGGTCCAAAGCAGATTTGATTAAATTCAGTGATAAAAATCTTTTTTTTTTTTTTTTTTTAGAGAGAGAGAGAGTGAGAGAGAAAGAGAGTCAGCAGTAACCAAACTAGTCTAAGAATTTCAGGACTTCGAAGGTACAAAACACTAAGTATCATAGAACATGAGGGCCACTGTTATTCTTACTTGAATACAAGGATTTTTAATATGTGAGCAAATCACCATTTTCCAGGCTCACTCAGAAGCTCAGTGAAGTAATTGGGCTTTCCCATCCACTGCCAGCTGGCACTGAGTCAGACTTAATGTGCAGTAGTGGAAATAAGACTGGTAGGTTTGAGTCATATTTCAGTTATGACAATAGATCAGCTTGTATTAGAGAAACAGTGGTTATGGTTGTAAAGAAGATTAGTTCCCAGGCAGATGAAGTGGAATGGATAATGAAAGCCTATAATAATGAAGGTTCATGAGGGAGCAAAAGGAAACCAAAGTTGATGGACAAGTGAGTGAACGTCACATCAGAACAAGTTGGACAGTGTATGTTGGGCAATAATGTGGACAAAAGGCTGAAAATAGCAATGGAAGATGGAAAAACTATGATCTCAAGATGACAGGAAAAAATATTTTTCAATAACTTGAGTACTCAGCTGGAGACTAACCAAGGATTTAGATGGCTAACAAGGAAAAGCAAGCACTTAAGTGCTTAGGAATAATGTAGGATCAATGGCCTTATCTTTAAAATGAAATTTACAGGGAAAAAAGAAAAAAAAAAAAGAAAAAAAAAAGTTTGTTTAAGTAAGAGGTATTCTTGCAAATAAACCTAACAAAACTTTATGTGACACACTTAGCACAAAGCTATCTGCAGCATATAGTAAGTTTTACTACTCACACACTCCAAAAGCTTATTGAATCATTATGGTGGTGTGTGACATTTTTTAGGTGCTGTTAATATTCTCTACATTTTCTGTAAGAAAGAACATCAAGAACATCACAATGCGATTAAAAGTGTGATAAGATCTCTGTAGCTGGGATAAACATGACATTTTTATGATAAAGGCAAGGAAAGATCAAAAAAAAATCTGAATGCATTAGAAAGAGAAAAAAATATTTGATTTTCCAGTTAGCAGTGTTAAAAGTGGCTTACTCTTAGATTAATTTACCTTGGAATACAGGTCCTGCTCTATATCACTAGAGTCATGGTGTATTCACAATGAACACCGAGTATATTACAGCTGAGAGGAAAAAACCCTAACAAGTAAGATTATATTACTTTGGGTTGTGCTACTGGCAGACCTGTTTGAGCACTTTTAAAAATAGAATTTTAACTTGGAAAATGAGACCTACATGCATGATTTCAAATCTGAAAGCCATGGCTTTGAATGAGAAGAATAAATTCAGTCTGCTCAGTGAATTCAAGTCTACAGAGCTTAATCACTGCCTCTATCACATATAAAAAAACAAAACCCAGTTTAACAGTACTTGCAAACAAAATTTCAACAAGAGTAATTGGATATATTTTGTTTAGTGTCAGGATTCATACTAATCATTGTTATAAATGAGGTCTCAACTCAATCTGAATTTTGTAATATTTATAAAACAAATATTTCTAAAAGGTATAAAAGGCAAGTAAACAGCGCTGGGTGTGCGGGGAGTCTACGCTCCACCAACACGCACACACAAACATCAAACATTCTAAATATACAGAACATCGCTTTACATACTAAACCAGAGTATGCCTATACATGCGTACAATCAGGAAAGGTAACAAACAATCCTTTAAGTTCCATAACTTAGCAGTCTCCATTTTCCATTCCTTTTGAACAATATGTCTTAAGTTGTCAAGCAACTCGGTCTTCAGGCCTTATGTATCCCGTTCTTCCTGGATCGAAGAAAAGCATATCCATCTCCTTTTCAAGGCCAATAGGCCTGGGTCAAAAGGCACGTCCAGGTCAGCAGGGGGCAGAACAGCAAAAGCCTTCAATGGCTGTAGCAGCAGAGTGGCCCATGGCGTAGCAGTCGGATCAGTAAAGGAGCCCGCAGCTCCCTCACTATCTGGCAAACCACACGTTTCTGACTGTGGTCCCACATGGCTCTTTAAGGCCTCAGAGACTGCTCGCCAGGTGCCGAGCAATCCCACTGCAACCTTGTCATTTTTAATTGCAGAGTCCCACACCTTGACCTCAGTTCGGTCCCATATTTCAGGCTCATAATCTGTCCGATTGTTAATGAGGAGAATAAACTGCAAGGCTACCAGGACAGTCTTTGTTCCTAAGGACGTATGATTCCCCATAATGCACAACCGCTTACCAGCAAGGGGCAGTTGTGTGCACAGGTCCGCTTCTCTCAGCTGGAGCTTCTCTCCAGCTCCAGTGCGCCTGTTTCCAGCGACTTTCTGTACGAGCTTCTCTGAGCAGTTTGCTGAGTCTGGCTGAACCTATCTTCATGAGGCAATCAAAGTGCCTGTTCCCGTCCTGGTCTCCATTCTGCCAGCCTATTCCTCTTTGCTTCTTTTTCCTGCTTCTTTATTGAGGTAACTTCATCGTGTTGCCTTTTTCTTTTTTTATCTTGAGGACAGGCTCCCCTCTTATACCCTTCTCTCCACAGCAGTTCTTTTCAAAGCAACTTTTCATTGGTCAAACAACTTTGAATGTAACAACAACAGCAAACACCCAGAAACATCCACGCCTTAATGGCTGGAGAACAAGAGAACCACCTGGAGAACAAGAAACCGGAGACTGCATGGAGTCTCCTGAATCACCCTTCTTTGTTCCCTCTAAACTCTTTTATATTCCTGATGGCCTCATTATTAAGAGTCTAATGTTATCTCAACCATGGGGCTTTCCAACTCCCATGGCCACATTCCCAAATCTCCTCCTTCTTTATCAATATCAACCATTTTCTCGATACGAATTACCACTCCATATATAACATCATTTTCTGATGTTGTTCCTGACTCTGCTTTTGTTAAGTTTTCTTAAGGTTTATTACACTGGAATGAGAGTCTTAGAACAGCATGTTCATCAGTATTGGAAGACAAAGTCAACCTGAGTGCCCCAGTGACCTTACAGTTGTGTCTTCTGATGATGCCTCTGGAGTGAGAATGGTGAATGTCAGGCAAAATCAGTCTTGGATGAACTAGGAAGAGCTCTACATAAAATAATAATAATAATAATAAATTTTACCTGAAACTGGTAAAAAAAAAATCTGAATTTGTCAAGAACTGAGTTCAGGTACCCCAAGAGGGAACAAGGAGGGAACAAACACTCAGGAGTTCCTGTCCTTTATCACTTAGCTTAATTTTAAAAAGTTTTTACAAGTTTAAAAAAGCTCATGTTGAAATGTTAAAATAGTATCTCCAGGGCATAGAGATTAAAGACATTTTAGAAAGGAAAAAAAAAAAAAAAAAAAAAAAAAAAAAAAGTTATTTTGGAAAAGAAAGAAAGAAAGACATCACAAATCAGAAGCCACAACTCACAACTCTCCATTAGATTTTCTTTGCTTTCTTATGCAACAGGTATTGACAGACCCAGTCGCTAAGTAGGTACAGTGGGTGAATGAGTCTCCTGTACGAATGTGGTAAGAGGAAGGATGACAGTTCATCTCATCTGGAAACAGGGTTCATGTGCCTTTGCCATCCACAGTTTTTTCTACTTGGAGATTTTAGTGTTGTCCTTAATACAGAAGGCGAAAACAGTTAAGGTCTTGTTCACCAGGAAGGAAAAAAAGGGCACTGTTCTGACTGAGGTGTACACAGGGTGATTTTCAGTGTGTGCGGGCTGATTACAGACCCAAATCTAAGCTTTCAGTTGCCCTACTTGTCTGCATACTGATTGCTCAATTAAGCAATCTACCAGCATTTGAGACCCACTGAGTGAACTGAGTAGATTAGCAAGGTCATTAGGATTGATCTCATCTTATTCCAGTGCTTCTCACATCCTCATGTCCTCATGCCAATTTGTTTCCAGAAGCAGAGACAGAAACGTGGGAATGCTCGGCCAGGTAACTGTGATCTCAGGCCTGTGTAGCTAAAGCCATTTTACATATGAAGAAATGCTTATTTAAGTCCCTAATCACATGCTGATTTGCACTGGATAGTTCCATTAGATAAACACCAAAAAATATATCCTTGACAGCTATTAGGAACATAGTTTCAAAGACCATCAACTGAAAGATGAATTTAGTAGTAAAGAAATGTTTTCCTAGAAGACAGGTTCACTTGGCTAGAAGTGTCCTGGGTGCCAAAAACTCATTTGTAAAAGATGAATGACTCTGCAGGAAGACGGAAGGACTGGCAGGCCATGCACTTCCCTCAAGCTATTATAATGAATGACTCAGATGGCTTGTTAGTTTAAGAGACTTCCAGCAGGAACTGGAACACTGTGTATACTGTTTATGTTTTAAGAAGACATAGGTTATTTTGATTTATAGCTCTCTAGGTTTCCCCTGTGAGCAAAAATACAGACTCCAGATGAATTCCATTAAAAATAATAATAATAAATAAATAAATAAATAAATAAATAAATCAGAAGAAAGCACTGAGAGAGAGTTAGATAACATTATAGTCAGGTAAGCATCAGCATTCAGTTTCCCAGTTTCACCATCTGCTTTTTAACTTCATTCCCTATGAGCGAAGTTAAAAATTTTAGAGGGGCAGAGGGTCACCATTACTTCAGATAATTGGTATTTTAAATATGTTAGAAATACCATGAGCACTGGCAGGAAGCCATTAACTAAAAGAGCAGACAAGGAAGCAAAATTTGTCTTCTCAGATTTGTAATGAAAATTGCATGCATTACACTAAACCCCTACAAAGAAAAAGTCTTTAGAGAGCAATTCAGTTCCTCTAAATTTCACTTTTTCATCAGAAGATTCCACTGCCTTGTGTACCTTAAATAGCTGTTTGTACAAGAGGGTTCATAACCAACAGGAACAGAGTTTGTACTTCTCAGAATAAACATGAACTGAAATGCTTACTTTGATTGTCAATTGTATTTGGGCTTTGTGTGTATGTGTGTGTATGTGTGAACCATGTATATATTGTCATTTCTCCATTTAATAGCACATTTTGCTTTAAGTTCATGAGTACAAAGGTTCTTCTTCAATTTTGTCTAGATATTAAGGGGCAATCTTAAAACCATTAGCCTCTCTATCACAGAAGACTAAACCTCTGAAACAGAATCTGCCACACCAGGACACTCTTCCACAAACAGATGAAAAAGAAAGGAATGAAACCCAAGCCCTTCAGCATACACCACAGCCCAAAGCCTCATGTTCTAGCCCAGGAAAGAAGGAGCATGCATGAGGCCCAAACACAGGACAGATTGGCAGGTCTTTTTTAACAATCAGATGTCTTCAGGTAGGGACATTTGGATGCCATCTCTGATAGCCTAACTCAAGAAAATAGGAATTCCCAAACCCAATTAGTCTGGAGTGAAAGTTTTTCACACACGAGACTTGCTTTCTCTCCACTAGGTCACACTCATTTATTTATTTATTTATTTATTTATTTTTCCTCTGGGGACATCCCACTAACTTCATCTGGATGAGGTGAGACAATTTAGCAGAATTAACTTTTAAAATTTAATATATCTTCTGCTAGTCCATTTCTGATTCACTGCTGTTTTCACATAAATGGTACTAATGAGTAATTAGGTACTCATTAATACCATATAATTAATTTGAACAAATATCGCTCAAACTGTTCTTGGAAATGTGATAATAGTGTTGGTATAGTTTCAACTATTGTCTGCTATGTTCTCTAAAATTATGCCAATGCCACAAGCTAGGTCATCACTGCTTTTATAGACTCCAGTAAAGCTAGTTAGCAATAGTATGCTTTTGGCAATTTTAGAGTTGCTATTTTAAAACTTCTTTGCTTGGAGCTATCTAGTCTCAGGGGTTACAGAAAGAATCCTAGACTTTCCAGTATAGCATCCCAGACAAGGATATACCCTGAATTTTCAGTAATTCAGAATTGCTGTAGGATTAGGCCATCATTTGATACTGTGTTTGGATAAGACCCTGAATTTAGATGTTGTTCATATCACATGTTTATTTTAAAGTGAAGCATATTTAGGGTTTTAGTAGCTCAAGCCAGATGCCACGTCAGCCTTCCCCAGGCTATACATAGCCACCATCTGGCACAAATGCATCAGCACAAACCCCCAGGGTTACAAACTGCAGCACTCTGTGGCACCATTGGAGCTTAGTGTGGTTTCAAGCAGGTGCAAATTCAACTCAAGCTGCAGCTATGCCACTGCAGGTCTAACACTAGGGCAGATCCAGGTTGCCAGTAATCTAATGTGTGACATTGAGGCTAGCACCAGCTGAAGATCAGACATTTGTTCACTCTTTACCTGACATTATCTAAATTATGGACTGAAGAGCTTTAAATGGGTTACCATCTTTTTTAAACAAGACTACTGGGCCCATTTACTAACATTTGTAATGCTGAGCCAGCTTTCTCATGAGCAGAGGCACCAGAGAAACAGCCTGGTGTGTATAAGAACTGTGTTACAAGAAAATTAATAAGGACAATAAATTCCATATAAATGAAAATGTTTCATGTTGGGCTGCCTAATCAGTATTCATTAATTGTGCTCACTGTTGTTCTCTCAGCTTGATCCAGACTATATTGACTGAATCTTTCAGATGAGGTGTTGATCCTTGAAATGCTCAGAGCTTCTTCACCCATCAGGGTAGTCTCTAGACTACTACTCAATACATCCATCTGCAGCTCTGACATTAATATGTGATATCAAGTATTTTGTACAACGAATAAATATCAGATATATACACAAAAATATGCAGCAGTCTGCACACAAATGTATGAACTCTTGTTACGGACTGTCTTTAAAAAAGCGTGTATAGCCTATTTTTGTTTTACATGTGACATCAACTTCTAGCCAGAGCCTACAGAACAACGACTTGATTGGTCTATTAGGTAGACAGCCTGCATGACCATATTTACCACATTTTCTTACTCTGTTTGCAAGGATAGCTAATTAGAAACAGCTCATCCAAACATATTAGAAAAGAGCTTAACACAACACCTGCTGTGCATAGTTTGTGTGCTGCATACATAAATAGTCCACAACTGCAGAGTGGAGAAAGCCAGTGTGTGGCTAATGAGTGACCCTGCATTTGCAGAACAGCAGAGCTTTTGACACTTCAGTGTGCTAAGGAAAAGAGAGGTTACAATTTTTAAATTATCTGTTTTGCACTAAAAAAAATGAAATGGCGTTTTGCTGTTCAATTTGTATTCTGTTCTACATCGTGATGGAAAATGGAAAAAAAAAAAGTTGTAAGAGGGAGAGCTTTGTGATATCCTTAGAGGGATGTTTGTAAGGGGCCATACCCATGGTTTCCAGGACAGAAAAATGTCTAACAGTTTTACAGGATTATACTGAAGATAGGACCAGCCTAACAGCTAATACCTGGGACAGAATGTTGTAGAGGACTCGTGTTTTGACAAGTTCCCAGAATACTTTCCCATCCTTTAGCAATTTGCAGTCCATTGGCTTCCACAGGTAGATGCCATAGGATTTGTACGATATGTTTTAGTAGATACTCTTCTTTGAATGTTCAGTTGCTATTTGAATGCATGCATGTTCCCAGTATCCACACCACCCCTTAGCAAGAAATTTCAGTTTAATTACATAGGATGAAGATCTACTTCCTTTTCCTTTCATTACAAACCTCCCTTCGTCTGATTGGCATGATGACTTCTTCTTTTTGTCTTTGAAGAGTTACCAAACAGCTTTCACTTACTCAGAATCTCTTTGTAGAATTCAGTCATCTCTCTCTTTAGTCACCTCTTTTACAAACGGAGGAAAAGTTTTTCCAAACTGAGACCAGGACCAGTCCTGGTTTTTGTAGGGAAGCTCCTTTGTACCTTCCTGGCTTTCTTTAGACCTATTCTAATTTTGCTACTTCCATTTTGAGGTGACAGAGCAGAAGTGTATACCATATTCAAGATGGTGGTGTGCCATGGGAGTATTCAGTGACATACTGATATAATCATTCTTCTATTTATTTCCTAATAACTTTCAACTTGCCTTGCTTTCTGACCACTATTGAGCTGATGTATCCATACATTTACAACCAAAATCTCATTTGTGAGTTATAATCATTTCCTCAGAATCTATCAGTTAATATTTAACTTGTGAGCATGTTTCTGTGACCACCACTTAATATTTATCTACAACTGTATTTCATCCAGCATTAAAAATTTCAGTCACTCAGCCCCATAAGAGCTATATGCAATTCATTCTTCCTGTTCTATATAAACTAACAAAACCTGAAGACTTCCTCACCTTGCTGCTCATGACCGTACAAATTATTTCTGACTGTGTGGAACAGATCTCAACACGAGTCTTATTGCATTTCAGTACAACATGCTGATAATGTCCTTCCTCCACAGTGAAAATTAAATATTTTCTCCTACATTCGCATATTAACTATTTAATTATCTATGGAATTATCTTCTATTTTATA
Source organism: Aythya ferina (assembly GCF_964211825.1). Taxonomy (NCBI): domain Eukaryota; kingdom Metazoa; phylum Chordata; class Aves; order Anseriformes; family Anatidae; genus Aythya; species Aythya ferina. The sequence goes on along the minus strand of NC_140297.1, from coordinate 72,937,848 downwards.
TACAGCCAGCCTCATTTCCTTAAGAGCTTGTTGGAAATCCAGGCAGACTAAATCAACCACTTACTTAAGTACACCTTCAAAAAGTTCCAAGAGATTTATGAGATGTGACTTCCTTTACAGACAACATCTTGATTCTTCTGAAACGTATCATTGATCTATACATGCACTAATTCTTCTACTGGTTCTACAGACTTAGCTCTGCAGAATTAGCAGACTCACTCATAGTTTCCTGAATCTCCCCTGGAATCTTTTTTAGCAGAAGTGTCAAGGAAGTTTATCCAGATAATTTTAACATGTTAGCAAAAATCTGCATCCTAGCCAAAACAAATCAAGATATTTATAGGTTGCTTGCTGAAATCTTCTACAGGTTATATGCATGAAAACACTACGCTGGCATGCAAATTCTTCTGCTTTATCCTTCGTTGACAGTAGTACTATAAACAGAATGTGAACATGAAGAAAAAGCTTCAAAAGTGGGTAAAAGACTCTCAGAAGACAATATATGGTTTAGGAGAGTCAGTCTTCATCCACAGTGATTATTACTGTTGCACCAGACGTTTTATGTTTATCCATAATTGGTATTTTATAAACAGGTATATCAGCCAGGGATGATAACTCTTTTGCTATTTCCCCTTCTCACTGTGGGATGGAAAACTCATTCACTTAATGCCTGATCACATGGGGATCCTGTGATGTCCCTGAGCTGTATGGGGATGCAAGACAACACAAAGTGGTAAATGACTGGTGAAGCAGATATGCTTCATCTTGTATTACAACTATAATACTAGAAAAAAAAGCACTGGGGCTGCATCATCAGAGGTCACAAGACCCCACAAGCCTTGATCAGGTGGTGTTTTAGACACTTCAGAACCCTATAAATGGGGCTTTTGTGAACATTTCCAAAAATGTTGACCAAACACCACAAGAGCTCTTCAGGGCACCCTGATTATTAGAGGAATTGTAACAGGATTGTTAGATGTCTACATCTATTTTGAAGTATAGTCACTTGGAGATCCTTCTCATAACTTAAATTAGAATGTCAAGTGACTTCAGTGTTGCAGGGGGAGTTGATCAGTGAGGCAGGACTACAGAAACTAATACATAACTAACACTTACTTTTCAGTGGGACTTACAATGGAGAATGGAAGCTTTAATCTTGGCAAGGTCTTTATTGTGTTTCTCTGATATTCTGGAACAATGAATATCTGCCATTGTTGTTCTGGGAACTAATATGGTCAGGGACAAACTGCCAAGTGTAAAAAGATTTCCAGGCAATCTAAATATATCATCTCACCAGCCAGAGATCTAATCATTATTATCATCCTCTGGCAACTTAAGCTCTTGTCTCTGAAACAAACCTATGCATATCAATCTTCAAACTACAATTCCAAATGTCATAAGTAAGAAAAACATTTAATAGTGGTAATTTTCTAAAGCATCATTCAAAATCTTCTTGAAGGATCTGAGAGCAGCTATGGAATTATCAACAACAGAGCTAGATCCTAGATTGAGTGTTTATACTGAATATATGCAAGAACCGCTCTTAACTATGTTTGTGGCCACAATTCCAGTAATGTTGATAAAGCGATTCTTTGGACAAGCACATGGAAAACAAATCTGTCATTTTCTATTAAAAACAAACAAACAAAAAAGGTATGTCTTTCTCATCAGCAAGTCTTTGAGCCACAAAATACTGGGGACTGGGAGAGCATTTAGAAGAAGTATCATTACATAATGGCCCCACCTTTGTATTCCCTATATGCCTGCAGTGTGTTATTTGTTTTCACTTAAGCATAGGAACCAGTCCCCCAGAATATTAAAGAATAGAATAGAATCATAGAATAGCATGTCCCAAGTTGGAAGGGACCCATAAGGATCATCAAATCCAACTCCTGGATCCACACAGGTCTACCCAAAAATTCAAACCATATGACTAAGAGCACAGTCCAAACACCTCTTAAGCTCTGACAGGCTTGGTACAGTGACTACAACCTTGGGGAGCCTGTTCCAGTGTGCAACCACCCTCTCAGTGAAGAACTTTTTCCTGATATCCAGCCTGAATTTTCCCTGTTGCAGCTTAACACCATTCCCTCGGGTCTTATCGCTGGTCACTAAAGAGAATAGATCGGCGCCTGCCCCTCCACTCCCCCTAGTGAAGAAGCCATAGACTGCGATGAGGTCCCCCCTTAACCCCCTGGCTCATACTCAGCTTGCTATCAACCAAAACCCTCAGATCCCTCTCTGCAGGGCTGCTCTCCAGCATCTCATCCCCAACATGTATATAAATATCTGAGAGAAGGGTGTTGAGAGGATGGAGGCAGTCTCTGAAAAGACCGTTGTGCCCAGTGACAGTTCAAGAGGCAACAGGCACAAACTGAAGCAAAGGAGGCTCTGGCTCAAAATGAGAGAGCACTTCTATACTGTGAGAGTGTCAGAGCACTGGCACAGGTTTCCCAGAGAGGTTGTGGAGTCTTCCCTGGAGATATTCAAAACCCACCTGGATGCCATCCTGTGCAATGTACTCTAGGTGATTCTGCTCAGCAGGGGCATTGGACTAGATGATCTTCAGAGGTCCCTTCCAACCTCGGCCTTTCTGTTATTCTGTGGTTCTGTGATAAATCTGTGATGACACCACCACTTCAGGTAACCAACAGATGCTGTTTGTCTCTACCATCTTCCTGGGACAGCCAAGAGCTGATGACATTCCTGATATTCTTTAAACATCTCTTTATTTCTCATGCACGTTCCCACTTTCTTGGGCCAGTTTCCTCATGCTCAGGCTCTTTTTCACCTTACTAGGTGATATGTTGTCCCTCAGGTTCTTCTTGTGTCCTCCTCGATAGTCTCTTCAGGACGTCTCCAGTGCTCAGGCATCCAGCTGCACATCAAGGATGTCCCTGCCTCCCAGACACAGTTCGCAGGCTGAAGGCGAAGTGCCCAGCCTGGACCCCAGCCTGGCAGACGTTGCTCCCGTCAGCATGGAGCAGCCATTTCACATCAGCATTTTCTCACAACAATCACATTACCTCTATCAGTGCTGCCACCAGGGGCACCCCAAGAGCTGTGTGATGTCACCACAGAGTCACTATCACCCAATGGCCTCACAAAGGGCAGCTGGCTGTAAGTGCCCTGAGCGTCCAGCCTGTGTTGACTCCGGCTGGTGGCATTCAAGAGGTTGAGGTCCCACTGCTGGTACGTGAGAGGTGGTGTTGCGAGTGGCAGGTGCGACGTTGAGGTCCTCCCTGTGGTCCTTTCCTTCCCACAGAGTCACCTGCCCACTCTGCCAGCAGCCCATCATAGCCATCGTGAGGCTGGTACCACCTGCCCAGCGCGACGCCTCGGCCTGCCGGCCCCGGGGGAAGGGCCCAACATAATGCAGGGCTGGGGTGGTGGCAGCAGCAGCAGCGGCAGAGCCCCTCCAGCTACAGGTCCCGCAGCATCTCGCCCAGGCACAGGGACTGCAGCCCCGCCACACCACAACAGCTCATATGCAGCTTCTCCTGGCACTGGGAACAGGACAAGCGCAGACGGCCCTGGTCCCCACCAAATGCCAACGCCAGGGATATGTTGTGGATGCAAAAGGTCCAGCAGGAGGAGCCAGCAACCACACAGGCCGCCAGGCCAGGCCCCACATTTAAAGAAAAAAATAAATCTTAAAAAGAAACCCAGAAGGATGTCATTTGGGAGACGGGAAATTGTCATGGGATTGGGTAACTGGGTGAGGGCAACAGCCATAAAGGTGACCATGCCGTAATGGGAAGAAGGCTGACAGAAAAAAGTCTCCTGAGCCTGGGGCAGAAGAAAATGTCTGCTGGCCTGAGAACTGCCAGCCCGGGAGCTGTACGACAGCGTGCAGTCCTTCTGTTGTAAGCTGCTCCAGAATGGGCTGGTCTCCACAGAGCAGCCCAGGAAGCTTCTCAGACAAAAGGAGCTCTGTTTTGGGTAAAAATCAGCCCCATTTTATACCATTTATAACTCTTACACCTAAGAAAGCATAAGTGTATGCTTTTTTTTTTTTTTTTTTTTTTTTTTTTAATGCAACAGTGCACATTGCTCCATAGAAATGTTTGAGGAGCCAGTGGCTGCTGCCAGGGTTCTCTACCTGGAGACGTAACGGGACAAGGGAACAGCTCCACAGTTGCTCTGTTGGTCTCCACTTGTCATGCTGCTTTCTTCCAATGCAGCGGGTTGTCAGTTTGCTCAGAGCAAGGAGGATGCAGATCATGATACTTTGGGACAGTAAAAAGGGGCAGGTATCTAAAAAAAGGAGGGGTGAAATGACCCCAGAATGTCAACAATAGGGTTTGGACTTAAAGAAAAGACTACAACCTGAAGTATTCAATACTCTCAATAATACATTGGTGTCTCCCCTTTGCCACTATAATGCCACTACAATATGAACTGGGTAGCATGGCTATATAAGTCCCTTGATAGTGACGTTTTTAACTTAGATCCCTGTTAAACAGTGCTTTGATTTCAACCATGATGGCTGTTCTTACATTTATTAGTTTATATGAAAATTAAGCTAATTCAAAAAAAAAAAAAATTAATTCTATGCAACGCTTCAGAAAGCCACATTCAAAGTGTTAGCACTGCACTCACCGTGTTGCATGTCATGAACCCAGTACAGTGTTCCTTAGTTCTAGTTTTTGGCCAGACACCGTTTTGCCCTAAATTACCAGCTCACTTGAGTTCAGCTGGACATGCATGCATACTACTACGTAGCAATGCCAAAGTTCAGAGAGTATAAGTATTTTTTTTTTCCACAGAAAACTGGATTATTAGATTTGCATTAAGTATTACTCTAAAATAATACTTAATATTATGAGTACTACTTAGTGCTGTTTGATCTGCAGAAAAACATTCATCAACCATATATCATATTTTAATACTACAAATCACAAATCCAACAAAACAAATTCTTGGTAAATAACCTTGAAAAAAATTGTCCAGTATTCTGTGATATATAGTTCATTTTCTAGCCACAGAAGACAGAAAGAGGTTGTTTTGAACGCACTTGCTTACAGTGAATTAAGAAACATAGAGGATATATTCCTGGTGTATAAACTGTAACATGCAGGGTATTTGTGGGAGCTGCAAAGCTATCCTAATATTTATGTGGCTGGGTAATCAGTTAAATTTATTTCCATTAATATTCTCCCTGTAATGATACTCCTTTATCTAGCAGGTACTGTGAAGGTTTCTTCATTAATATTTGTAAGGCACGCCTGGAGTCCTTGATGAAGAAATTGAAACAGTAGGTAGTATTTTATCTTTATTCTTTGGTATCGGGCATGACTATGCAACACTGAGAGATCAAAACCTATAAACTATACAACTATACAGCTTTCTCTTCCTTGTTTGAAAGTGGCAATACTGCCATAATTTATTTTTAGAAATAAGACTGTATTTGTTTTAGCTTTGCCAGATTAGCCTTCTTAATTCTAACAGTGCAGTCTCATAAATTCATCCCTTTTTGGGGGAGTATGTGTATGTATTTATATAGTAACACTATGGGAAACAAGAAGATGTTGCATCATGAGAAGTCTGTCAGATATAGAATAGAATTAGCTCAGATGGAAGGAACCTACAAAGATCATCAAGTCCAAATGCCTGGCCACTTCAGAGCTAACCAAAAGTTAAGGCATATTATTAACTAAAACTATAAATAGTTATATGTTACTATAATATAGTTCATCAATGCTATCATTCTGAGTGGGTGATCAATAGTAGGCACCCATGACAATATCTGCTTTGCTGTCCACCCCCTTAACCATTACCCAGAGGCTCTCTATTGCATCATCTCTAACAGTAAGGGCTGCACAGTGCAATTTCTCCCTTACATGCAGCACAACATCTCCACCTCGCCTGCCCTGCCTGTCCCTCCTGAACAGCCAACAGCCTTCCATCCCAGCACTCCAGCTGTGAGGCTCATCCCACCAAGTCTCACTAATACCAATGATTTCTTAGTTCTGGGAAAGGACCAAAGCTTCCAGTTCATCCCATTTGTTCCTCATACTGCATGCACTGGTATACAAGCATTTCAGATGTGCTCCTGAACCTGCAGCACACTCTGGAGTGGCACTGCTCCCATTAGCCTTGTCACCCTCAGACAGTGTTGCACCATCCCTTGGCATAACCTTGGTGTTCCTAATGGTACTCCACTTGAGAAGGGAGTCACTCTGTCTGCAACCCACTGCCATTTTTTCATGGTACTGCTCTTGATGCTGCACTTGCTACAAGGTCTTGGTTGATCTGACCTTGGAGGGTGAACTTGCATGGATGCCTCTTCTTCCCTCTTTTCACATCCCTTGTCTGCCATACCCACAGCCTCATACCCATCCAGCAGTGGAAGCAGAGCAGGCACACGGGCTCCTCTTTTGGCTCCATGCAGTAACTTGTTTTCCCTCCTCGGTGTCCCTCAAGTTTCTGCTTTTATCCTGGTGCAGATCAGATTCCAGACGTGCCTCAGGAGTGGCTGCAGTGGGTTGGCACATGTGTGCCAGAGAGGGCAGAGCACGGCTCCATTAGCTACCACCTTTTTCGGCTCCCAGATGCTTCTCAGCCTCTCCACCTCCCCCTGAAGCTTGTCCCCTAGGCAGAGCAGTCAGGGCTGTGGCCCATGCCTGCTGGAGAGCTGAGCAGACCAGCAGAGCAGGCTGCCCACTGGCAGTGGGACAGAGCTCACCCTGCTTGTGTCAAAGGCCCTGGGCCTGGCTGGGTGCTATGCAGCTCCCTGACCATGGGGGGAACGAGCCGCATGCGCAGTCAGCTGTGCCCAGCTCATGGCAGGACCTCTCATGACACCACTCGCCCACTGGCTGGCACCTCCACACACACAGGACAAGAGTGTCAGGGCTCAGAAACACCCTCAGACACCTCCAGGACCTCACAAGCCTTGCACTCTGTTAAAAGCGACTGCTGCCACTGCCACCACTGCCATCTGTGAGTGGTGGCTTCCTACCGAGTCTACATTGCCTGTGATGGTAACTGGTTGAGTGCTCTCCCTGGCCTTACCTCATCCCACAAGCTTTCTTCCATCACATTCTTCTCCCTGTACTTCTGAGGGGGGTGAGAGTGCAGCTTGATGGTGCTGAGCTACCTACCAATGTTAAACTACCACATGTAGTTGAGGTTTTTGCTCTGCCTCTAGATCAAAGTGACAGAAATAGGTGCTTCTTGAGCATACCAGTGAGAAGTGCTTTGAGCTGTCTGGCTAAAGCCCAATCTTAAATTAATTTAGTATATTTCAAATTAATATAATAGCGCTGATAGGCTGAAAAGAACAGCTAAAATGATGTTGCCTATCCAATATTCACAAAGCTGCTGTTCTAAGGAAATAAGATCAAATAGAGAGGATTTCAATTTAAGTTTGAGTCTGAGTAGCTGCAAACACTGCAGATGTTGGAATTCAGACTCCAGACTTGGCATCCTCTGTTATCTCTGACCCTGCTTGTATGGGTTGAGCTAAATGCCTGCCTCTGAGAACCACATCAATTTGGAGATCATCTCTTATATTCTCATCTCCCTAAATTAAGAGCTAGTGCTCATTCCCTCTGCCTTTGAATTCTGTACATTTTACCACAGCTTTGCTGTATCTCCCACTTGGAAGTCAGGCTCCTGTGGTTGCTGTCCAGGGTTCAGAGGATCAGATATGTGAGGTGGGAGCTGCTACAGGCATTGAACCATATGATCATTCTCAGCCAGTGGCTCATATGATCTCACTTTCCTTCTCCCTGCAAATAAAGAGTGCTTTGTTAAGTACTGCAGAATCAAAGGCTACATGCAGGCAGTTCCCATGGTATTGTGGGTTTTCAGTAGCTTGGCAGGAGGGGAAGTTAGCACCAAATATGCAGCTGTAACCAGCCTGCACCCTAGTCTGCATCACACAACTAACTACTATCACAGACCGTGAAGATTAGTGACCTTTTTCTTTCAAAACCGAGGGTCCTGGAAAGGAACTCAGATCTACCTGGCTGCCTTGTGGGGACTTAAAAGAGCAACTGGAAGCAAGGGCTAAAAAGAACCAGGAAGAGTCTGGAAGACAGCAGTGTTTTTTAGCCATGTTGGAGAAAGCTGGCTGAGTCCCTCTGACTCATGGGGAACAGAGTTTGTACTCACTAGCCATGTGACAAGGAGACATGAGAGAGACTGTCTTTTTTTCCAGACGTGATTTTTTGTACAGAGATCCTTTCACTTTACAGTAGCAACCCGGGATAAAAGTGGATCTTTTTTTTTTTTTTTTTGGTTCTGTCTTGTCTCTTACCTTAAAAACAAACAAACAAACAAAAAATCTGCTTTTTCAGACAAGCAGAGCCTCTCCAACTCTCCAAAGACAGTGGCGGTCTGTGTCTCAGGTGCACCAGTCTTCCTTGCCCAAGCTCTGCAGCAGAACTGAGCAGCTATGCTGCCCTCCTCAACTTACTGTATTGTCCCAGCTTCACACCTCACTTTTGTCTCCTGAAATTGTTTCCATTTCTCATTGCTAACAGCGAGGAATTAAGATCTCTTTTTCTGGCTGCTATCTGACATGTGCTGTTGTTGCCAAGAGAGCAGCCCTTTTCAAACAGCACTTGGTCTTTGCTCTGTGCAAACACAATGACTAATTGATTTTGTAAACTGTGGAGCCTGCTGCTCCAAGGCTTATAGCAAACTCAGAAGTTCACATTTTGATATATACAATATATATACACATAAATATATACAATAAATATACATATATACAAGTATATACAATAAATAAATATATACAATAAAGCTTATTGTTAAAAACATAAAAAAAAATATATAAAATAAAAGTGTCATTATTTTCAGGCCTTGAACAGTTTCTGCAATGGATGGCAAGAGCTGCCTGTGCTGATGGTATAGGCTCCAGATCTGAAAAGATCATCGCCAACTATATGAGGTGAAAGATGAGGAATTGTCCCACATGGCAGAGCAGGGAGATACTCTCTTCACAAGGACATACTTTGTGTTAGTAAGTAGCAGCTTCTACTAAAAGAAAACATATTACAGAACCACGTGATTATAACTGGGAATAGGGACTGCTAGCAATCATCCCTAAACGCAAAAACATTGCTAAATGTTCAATACAAACTGCCACACATAGGTAGAAGACCATAGAGTCTGAAATCATGAACCCCTATTTATAGACAGTATCTCCTTTTTTTTTTCTTTTTAACTAACCGAATTTTAGTAGCAATCCATCAGTTATTTTTCAATTCAGAAATTAAAGGCAAGATAGTCATTAGTTTTGGGAGCAGGTAAAATATTCTAACACTAAATCCTACTTTATTTCCTGCTTCTGAGCTCAATGTGCAGTTGCATTTCACCACTGACTTGTACATGGCAGCACTCTGATTGCATCCAGAGTTGGAGCATCTGAGAGTAAGTACCTATTACTGGTCTTTGAATGAGAAATTGATGGAAAATTTAGCTGCAGAAAGCTTGCATGGAGTGTCTTATATGGGAAAATCCCTTGAAAAGGACTAAAGAATCTTTTACATGTTCTGCTTTTCAGTAAGAGTCTTGGTGACTTGAATTGCTGATAGATATTTCAGTATAGCACAAGCAAGTGAAAACTTCTGTTTGACAGCAAAGTTAGAAAGTGACAACTAAATATACGTAGTCATTATATTGTGTGATATATATACCTGTATAGCTAAAGCAGTGTTTCCTCTGGACTGTTTCATTAGAACAGAATGAACAGAGAGGGAGAACTGATAGCAAGTTGTCAGTATTAGGATGCATTGAAAAAAATAACGACTTAAACTGTTTCCCATTTGATGAAAACTTTAACATATAAGTGAAATTAAAAGACGTGGGGCATTAGTGTTTGTAGTTGTCTTTCTTGCTAACTTTGAGAATATTAACTAATGATGCATAGAAGTGAAAACATCCTTTGTTTGCAGAACTGTCTTTGCCCCTCAAAATCTGTAATGGGCTTATTTGTACACTTCTGGTATATATGAAAACTAAGTAGTTATAACAAAAATGCAAACCTTTGTTGAAGTTGATAAGTGCATGAAAGTGTTTGAAAAGTATTGGAAACTGAATAAAAATACATCAGATTGATGACTGTAGGTGTCACTCTCCGGGTGAGAAGGTATGTCCTCTTTCTTATTCTCTCACTTCTAAACAGAGAATATTTTTTTCTTTTTTCTTTTTCTTTCTTTTTTTTTTTTTTTTTAATGTTTTCAATGTGTATAATAACACAAGGAATTTCTTTAAAATATTGCATGAAATGATTAAACCATCAGGAATTTGAAAATATATCTGAACAGCCAGAAAGCAAAGCAGAGCAGATGCTAAAATCCATTATAGATGGCTTTGGTGTACTTTTTGTAACACTGCCTCTAGACACTTAAATTTTGGTCTGACTGTATGAGCATGCACATGAAATGAGTTAGTGGCCACTGTAATGGAAGCTGAGTGGAATACTAAAAACCCACTTTCATCTGTCCTGATCCACATAGAACATTTTCCAAGAGAATGAAATAAAGTAATAAAGCAGAGCAAATCCCTGGAGCATAGCGTCATTTGCCACATAATAAATAACTGCACCGTTACATATGCTTATGTTCTTCCAGTAGTTAATACTGTGTGACCTTATGGATATAACAAAATAGAGTTTGGATGCACATAAATTAATGAAGTGAGATTGCGAAATGGATCTTTTCTCTTTTGGGGAGAGAACTGCCCATGTGGTTTGCTGCTTCCAAGCTGAGAGAGATCCCCCACTCCTCCCCTGCTAATTCAGTTACTGTAAGGAAGCCCCTACATTTGTCCATACATTTGTATGTCTGTTGGTCTATACCCTACCCCTTCTGCGTACTGGTCCAGAGCATGCAAGAGCAGAGGGCAAAGAGCAAGAGGCCTACAATAACTTCTCTAGCACAGGTTTTCCAAGGGGGCCTTGCCTTGACAAACCCTGCAATTTTATTTCCTTTTGCCAGTTTATCCTCCTTCAATAGCACAAGGTATTTAACACTTTTTTTGTGATGAACAAGCTTGACTTAAAGAGAGCTTAGCAAGCTTTGCTGACATCAAAGTATGTGGGACTGAAATGGCTCATTGTGTAAAATATTATTGTTTTTGTTGTAAAATGTTGTAAAATATCGATGCAATAATGAAGATAAAAGAATGAATAACTGTTTAATCTAATAAAATGTGTGACCTGGGGATTTCCAAGGCCTGGGGATATCATTATAATGAGAAAAATGGCCAAACAAGTTGAATGTAAAAGGAAGAAGGTACAATAGCTTTTTTTTTTTTTTTGAGGGAATGCACGACTACTTCCCTTTGTACATTTTTGGGAGAGGCACTGTTACACACTGGAGTGCGGTACACAGCACCTGCGCAGAGCTAAAGGCTGATGGACCAGCTTACACACAGTGAAAAGATCATGCTGAGACGCAGTTCAAGATATTTTGCTATTACAAGTACAAAAGTAAGGCTGTCAAATTTTCCTTTGTCCTCGAGTCAGAGTGACTTTATTGGGAGTAATAGGTAGCATAAGGATTCTGTTTTTCATCCTGCAATTGATGGTCAGAAAGAAGACTGGAAAAGTTAATTTAATTTTGTCTTCAGAATTAACTCTTTTGGGAATTGTTACATTATGTTTGTCCCATAATCTATAATCCTTGCTCAGTGGATTGAAAGAAATCTGATTCTCATGTATTTATCTGGGTAAGAGTGGGATTGTTCTGCACTGTCTGGTAGCTTCATTAGTGTGTTGGGAATGCAAGATCCAGCCATGCTGTTCCTCCAAGAGAATAATATGAGATTCATACAAATCAATGGAGACAATGGATGGAAGGATTTTCTCAGTATGCTTGTGTGGAAAGAGAACCTTAGGAGAAGTGTAGACAAGCAATATTCCTCCAGGTATTTTACCATAAAAGTAAGCTGGTTTTGACAGAATTTGACCTCATTGTGCACAGAAACTGGGGAGTTCAAGCAGGTCATAGATTTAGTGCTTTGAGCATCTTGTGTGGCTTTGATAAGGGAAAAAATGTGACCTACTTCTCAGCATTACTTTGTGCTGAATAAATCCCCTTGAGTTCTGTTTTCCCCCTCTGTTCCCTTGGATAAGTGGACTGGGCAACGAAAAGCCAACACCCCCAAACTGATTGGTCCAGCGAAATTTGGAGTGGCAAATGGTGGGAAATGCTTGGATAGATACAGCCCAGAAAACAACAGTTTTCAGAACTCACTGGGAAAGCCAGTTGTGGTATATATTTGTTAATGAACATAACTATATAAACATATAAAGGGGTTCCAAAGCCTTTAATGGAAAGGATGGAATTTTTTTGCTCTTTGGTTGCTTGGTCTTGAGTCCTCAGATTTATGAGAAATAAAAATAAGCAGAATCTGCTCTGTGTGATGGCCCTAAGGACATCACCAGCCCTGACTGTGCCTAGCTTCCCCTGGAGCCTCGTCCAAGACCCCATTTCATCCCAGCCCTGGCACCCAGCCCTGGCTGGAACCATGCTGGAGCTGCGCTAGCCTCCAGCCCCACCTGTGGCCCTGCCTCCCGGACAGATCTGTGCTGCATTCCTGCCTCTGGCCTCATCCCTTCTTGCTCCAGGATGGACCTCCTGAATGGACCCTGGCCCTGGTCCATCCCGTGCCATGCCTGGGGCTGCCTAACAGGAAAGAACCTCTGTTCTAAAAGGGCTTGTGTTGTGTCCCTTTACAAATACATTCCTCTTCTGAAGAATTTTGCATAAGTCTTTCGTTTTTGGCTATTTATCCCTGACTGCAGCATTTTTCCCAATTGATTTATGTACACACAATAATGATGTTTGGTTTTATACTTCACTCTAACATAAGCAAATCATGCTGGATCAAGCTGGCTCTGTCCAGTAATCCACCTTCAACACTTCCTATTGTCGCTGGATCAACCAAGTAGTCTGGATGTTTGGTGTACGCAGTTTGGGTGCTTCCTTTTGTGTTTTGTTTTTTTTTCCTGTCTCTTAAAACTCAGCATTAAAATCCTCAACTATGACTTACTAATAGGAGAAATTATGTCTGTAGAGTTTCCAGGCACAGGAGATGCAGAGAGATTAATAAGTCAAAGATTTGTGCTGTTTGTGGAATTTCAGAAGCCAGGTGTGCAGTCTGATATTTTCCAAAAGGTCAAATGCATATACTTACTACCCACAAAAGATTTCATATTTGAGTATTATGATAGCACTTTACAGCAAGTGAGCAATAAAAACCTGACAGTTAATGCATATTTAGAAAGTTGTGTTCATCTTGCTTGGCTCTTCTGGAGGTGATTAGTATGGCTGTATCCACTAATCTTATGGTCAAGGGAACTTTTCCTCCAAATTGTTGAGACCTGCAGGGAGAAGAGCAGTCTAAGTTTGACCTTCCACGGTGTCTCTCAAGGTCTTCCACACTGTATAATTCCCTATTACAAGAAGAAAATTGTCAACACATTTTCAGAGTAGCTGTAAGGAGAGGTGGATGGGCTATTCTGTTAGCATGGGAGCTCTTGCTTGGAAAAAGAAGAACCTGTATACTCTTGATTGTTCTTTGTGTGTATTGGAGCTTCCTACAAGTTTATCTACCCCCAGCAACCTAAAAAGACAACCAACAAGCTAAAAACAGATTCTTCTATAGAGACTGAACATTAGTTTAAAAAATATATAAATTGAACACCTTCCTGCAATCTGGCACTTTTTTTTTTTTTTTTTTTTTTTTTTTTTGATACGGTTAACTTGCTGCAGTGTGAATTTGCACACATTTCTTTAACTTGTTTCGGGGAAAGAAATTCATCTTAAATTCACTCCATGATGGAAACTTTTAAATCTTTTTAAAATCTTTTTAAAAAAGCCTTTAAAGCTTTTTTAAATCTATAAAGCTTTTATAGGATCATATTCTATAGAAACTGTCCAATGTGCTAATAAATATTTGTCATTTCTCTTCCTGCAGTACATGATGACTGTGGCTGCTGATCTCTTGCTCCAGGCATCAAGTTTTTTAATGGGTAGTGAAAACAGTCTCATGTCTTCTGGGCTAAATGTCTCTTGTGTGGTTGCCTGCAGTGTAAGGGGGCTTTGTGACCCTGGGAATCCCTTCTGTAGTTCTATATGCTGTTCCATGCATATAGATGAGGCCAGAAGCCTAATCCTTCAAGTGAGTTACAGTGGAGAAACTCCATACATTTGATTACAATAACTTGAAGAGTAGAGACTTGCAGACATTGGAATGTGAGTGAAGAAACTTAAAAAAGAATGAAACTTAAAAAGAATGAAAATCTTGTTCACAGAAGAAGAGAGTGAAAAGGATATTAAACAAAGAAAAATACACTAGATAGATAAACTGGTAGATAAAAAGCAAGAATGAAAATAAATGCAAATAAAAGATTATCTTCTCCAATTCCAGAATAATAAATCATATACATACATCACCACATTTTCTATTTTCTTGGCAGTCATCATTCAACTATGTAAGATTAAGTCAGGGGACTTGTCTAATAACCAAAAAAATGTGAACCTTGCTTCTCCAGTGTGTAGCAGCATCAAGCTGTCCAAAATTCAGGATTTCCTGGAGCCTTCTGACTCATTATAATGTTATCCATTTCGCTGTAGTATGTTGGAGGTAGAAGAAACTCATCTAATTCCATTTTCTGTCACAGAAGGAGATTTCAAAGTGATGGAGAACATTTTTGAGAATCTTTCAGTTATTTTGGACATACTTGACCACTTGTGGCTTAGAAGACCACTTGGGTGAGTATTTGACTAGTTAAATTTACTTAAATTTACTTACATGTTCCATCTTCCTGTTCTCTAAGCCACATGACCAAATCTAGAAGCTGGATAGCCACAATAATCCAATGCCTTGCCTAAGCACATAAGATCTGCTCTTAGCCATGAATTTTGGTTGATGAAATGGCAAGGAGCACAGAACTTCTGCAGCCATGGCTGCAGCTGTGTATTAAAATAAATAAATAAATAAATCTCTCCATGGCAAAGACAGTGAAGAAAGTAAACTTGTAGCGTTGGGAAAGCTGTGGATGTAGCTGAACTGAAAAACTGTGGGAGTCAAGATCATCAGAAACTGGTCTATTTTCTTTAACCAAGCCTAATTAGGCTGGAAATCTTGCAAGATTTAGGTTTCTTGCAAAATTTCCATTAATATGTGGTTTCTGGCTCAGGAGGAAATACTATGAGAACAGTCTTTTCATGGATATTTAAGTAGTAAATTTTGGTTGGAGCCAGAAGCGCAGAACATGATGAGGTGTTTGCCAAAAGGGAATTGGAAAAGATAAGCAATTTTAAACATTTTAAGGCAGAAAAATAATGATGGGACTTAAGCCTCAGAGAAAATTCAAACTGGTTCCTATATTATCTGAGCAATTTTCCTCCCCTTTGTAAGATGGTGGTAATGTCACTACTGTCTTTGTTGTGCTTTGAACTGGATCATTAAACCTTAGTATAGGTTTAGTTCTAGTACAGCTGTTCATTATGAGTATTTTAAGAGAAGATTTTGAGGACAAATATATTCAGCCTCTGATTTTCTTCCTTAATATATCTTCACCTCCTTCACATGCTTACTTTCTCTTGAGCTGTCTTGTATACTCACTCATGAGCACAAATATAACCTTACAGTCATTAAAAGACTTTCTTTGGACTTTGCTTCACTGTTCTGCCAGAAAATATCATAGCTTTGTATCTTAGCCTGTAATGCTAGTTTTTGAAGGGAAACAATATTTCTCCGTAGGGTGGGGATCTATTGGTGTCACGTCACAGTGAAGTTTCCTTGAGCTTGCAGCATATCTTCAGAAGTACTAATTTTTATAATATTATTCTTGGATGTCAGAAGTCTTCTGCTTTACAGGAATTGATGAGGAAGAAAGTGTTCCTTCCCAGAGGTTTCTGCAAGCCTACTGTATGGAGTGATAAAACTAGCTCAACAGAAATAATAGTACATGTAGTTTCAGTCTTTTAGATAAAAAGCAGTTTTGGTCACTGGTGAGAACTGGAATTCAGACTAGCTTGTAATTTATCTTGGAATAAATACTTAGGCAGAATAAAAATGCAATTGTAAACTGTATCAACTCACTATATTTCGAACAATGTTGTTAAGCTGAGGATCATAATAGTTGATATACTATATGCATACACCCATGTCACACTCAGCTCATCTGGATTTGCTTGTCTGTTAAAGAAAAGACTACTTACAACAGCAAGATGAAATATATTTCCACCTGCTCTATTCAGTAGGAGAAAAAGCATCAAAAGTTAACAACAGCAAAACTGCATCACTGGAAAAGATTTTCCTACTTTGGAATAGTGTTACAGAGTACCAGTCACAACTGGTTGTTTGATCCTCTGTAATACTAAATACATGTTAAACATGCTTTGATGAGGCCAAATAGTTTTTAACTGCTTTTATTATCTATCAACCGAATACTTTCAGGTTTTGGCTTATGTTATGAAAATATTCTGTGTTGCAAAGGTTTTATGGAGGAGGGTCTTTTATTTGACTATTCTGCATGAGTCTTCTGTAGCTACCAACATTCGATAAAGGTAGGTAGATTAAACCAAATGATTGCTGACATCACAAACCACACGGAGTCATCCTGTGCCTTCTGTCATTCTATCAATTCAGGTCTACCCAGACCACAGTGATAACATGTACTTTAATTTGTTGCCTGCTCGAAGTATGCCCTGTTTAGTTCCCTGAAAGAATAAGACATAGATGATTACACTGTCCCTAGCTATCTGTATCCCTGTTCTCCCTTTGATTTTTTGTCAGACTTCAACCAAGTTTACCAGAGATTAAGAAGTCTATAACAATTACTGTAAACTTCATAAAAGTGAGTTACTCGAATGTTTCTACTCAGATAATTCTTATATTTTTATTTCCATATAAGACATCATGAAACCCATTGAGAAGAAATACCCAGAGCTGGGAGGACCAGGAGCACACCTGAAAGAAATTAGACTTAAAATTAACCCTGACTTAATAGACTTAGTACTGTTGCTTATAACACCACTTGTTCTTAAGGTACTTTGCAACAGCTAGCAGTAGATGCTGCAGATCTTGTCTTCCTTCTTTTCTTGATTGTATATATCATTATTCCTGTAAGACAAGGAAACAAAGAAAGGCTGAATGAAACCAAGGTCCAGTATTTGGTTTTGTTCACTTCTTGAGTAAGGTCAGAGCTAGCAAGGAAAAAGCAAAATAGTTTCTTGTCTTGTTCCTTGTTCTAAGGAGTGTTATCACCATTATCCTGTTTCCTTTTCAATTTTGAAGACTTAATGTGTAAAAGGTCTGGACTTTCAGAAATGTACAATGTACTTCTAAATAAAGTGAGCAAAGAAGTGAATTTTGAGAGTGTAAGATGTTCTTTTTCTCACCAAAACTATTTTCTTCCATTCTGTGAGAGGTTACTTTATGTGTGATATCACAAAGCAGAATTCCAAGGGCAGGAAACTCTCCCCTAGAACTCCCCCCCACACCCCTGCTAGTTTTTTCCCCACTATGCAAGATTTCTAATTCTGGTAGAGCATGATAGCTTCCTCTAATGGCTTTGACACAATCCTAACACAAAAATAGCTTTCATCACTGTGCAGTCCAATATAAACAGCCCTAGAAAACACCTTCCAGACTTCCATCAGTCACTTGATATTCCCTTTGGACAACATTTTTGCTTTAGTGGAGTTGCAGAGAATCTATGAATTTGTCATTTACTTGTTTGAATTTTATACTGTACCTTTAACCCTGCAAGTAATATTATTCCCACTGGAAAGTGTGGTTACTGCTCTAAGCATTACTTAAGCAAGCAAGATTTCCACACCCCTTCCTTCTCCCAGCACTATGTACTTCTTACCCAGAGTATCCTAGATTTTTGTACAGTTTTTCCTTTTAGTGCTTTTAAATTAACATGCCTTTCATTGATATTATAGTCTCAGACTAAGCGTGGATGCAGGCATTCTTGAACTGAGTGTAAATTTTTATCCGAATTTTGGTTTTGAACCAAAGAAAAATAGTTTATTGAAATCCCATTCTCACAAATAAAGTTAAAAGTGAGTTAAAAGTGGATAGAGATCAAACTTACAGATTGTTAGACTGCTTTGTAAAAGCTTTGTGTATGTTATGTTGTGAATACTAAGACTTTGTGTCTTTACATTTATTTCCTTTCTCCTGATGCCTTTTTACAATGTAGTCCTAATGACAGTTAATAAAAGAAAGGGGAAATAAATATTTGTGAGAGAATTTGAAGTGAGTTTTAGCCTTTAAATCAAATTATCTTCTAGAGTCACAAACTAATCAATTGCCTTTCTGTTCTTTATTATTCAAGCTGGAACTTGTGATTTACAATTTTTAGTGTGTTTTGTTTTGTTTTAAAATTTGACATTATTTTTATTCAAAGGCTTTAGAAAGACATAAAATTAGCATATAGTAAAATGAAGTGCTGAACTTGTACCGTTGAGAAAATGAGCTGTAACACACCCACATATATCATGTCTTGTGCTGAAGGCTGAAAATAATCCTGTTGCAGGATTTGGATGAAGATGTTGGAGCCATTACTCTACTTTGAGGGAAATTATGTTTTATCAGAAAACTATATAAAAGTAATCACAGGTAAAGATGGTGATGTTACATCTGGAAATGTCAGTCATAATGAGAAGACCACCTTTTACTGTATACCTTGTCTTGGGTGCTGTGGTAAGGAATGTTGATCATCCTTTAGACCATATATCTGATAGTGTATTAGCAAAATATTTCATATCACATTTGATCTCAGTGCTGCTATTACATTCTACAATAGTGTTGGAGGAATTTTAAATCATATTTTAGGTGGTGTTCTGGAAGATTGATAGCCAAACCAGAACAGAGTTTATACATAATGATGTTGTCAGGCAATAACAAGGAGTCAATTCTTTAACATCTTGTGCTTGTTATCCATTTAAATCACATAAAAACATAAGGGGGTGTGAGGTGGAACTGAATCACTTTTCCCTGTTTGAAACATTGGTTAGGATTTAAGCAAAGAGAACTAGGAGAGGTGATTGATGATGATAAACAAGATTTGAGAAACCTGAACACATAGTTGGGGAAAAAACACCTCCAGAACAACAGCCCTACTAGTGGCAGAGACAGCTACTTGCTACCTATCTCTCATTATTCCAGATGGCAGGCAGGTTGCTACAAGGTATGTTTAAATTCCAAAATCTGTCAGCTGTCTCCAGTTTAATAATTAATGTTTTACCTGACGAAACATTAAGATCAGGCTTTGGTGCATTTAATTGCCATATCATTGTCATTCCCAGCCAGTTACCCCTGTTGTCAATGACTCCTACCTCTTTTATAGTATAAAGCTTACAACCATCAACCCCAAAACTTTTATGCTGTTTTTTCTTAATTATTATGTAGTATTTTTAGTGCTTGTTTCAGCTCTCCAATGGCCTGTATGGGCGAGGAAACCTTGCCCAGCTTACTTTACTGGTTGGTTAAGGAGATATGCTATGTCTGAATGCTGAGAGTTGATTCTACGCTCTCCTCATTTGCATTGTAAAACATCTCTCCTGTATGGACTGGACTCTACGTGAATATTGCAAGGAAGAGAAGGTGACCTGTAATGCTCAACAGATGGCTTCAGCCCACACTGTATTTTTAGAGAAGGAATTTTCTGGGCTGCTTTCTTCCAAGCTGATCTACTTTAGCTACTCAGAAAACAGCTGTGATAGTTCTTAAATACTATTTACTGACTGAAACTATGTAATATTATTAGAAACATTTGTAAGTACTGAAAACATAACAATGCTGAGTGATCTGGCATCTTCATGAAACAGCTGGCATTCTGGTACCATTCTCTGAGCTATGTTTTTCAGCTGTGAATTGTGATTAAAAGAGCAAAGATTGAGTATGACAGTGAGAATGGTTCCAAGGGTACTGATAAAGATCTCCTTTCTTGTCTGGAATTGCCCTTTAAGCCCCAGACTCTTAATCAGCAGCAAAAGGAAGCAAAAGCTTCCTTCCCTGACTAGACCTGATTACAACTAAGATGTGAGAGTGTCTTTCACAAAATACTCCCGTCACAATCTGTGTAAGAATTGCTTAAAAAAAAAAAAAAAAAAAGAGCAAGCTTGGTCTTTTGCTTCCTTCAGTTGTTAGACTAAATAATAAGAGACCAGCACCCTTTCTGATGATCATTTTCATGAACACAAAGCTGCCCCTGTTTCACCAAGATAAAGCAGCTCTGGCAGTGTGTGTTCTGTTGTGTTAGATACAGATTATCTTATTAAGATGATGGCATTTCTGCAGGTAGTCTAGATTTTAAAAGTGAAGTCTACTCATTTTTATAGGAAAATAGTCCAAATGAAGTTTTCTGGGAAAGTTTTCAATTCCGTATTTCCTGTGGAATTAGGACCTTTGTCCTAAAGTGGGCTTCATACCATGTTGTGAGTTGTGTCATTTTTTAACTTGATGAAAGCCAAGTAAAGGGCATAAACTTCTATCTAACTTCTAAGAGGAAGAGGCAGGAAAAGAACATAGGGCATGCTGAGAACCATAGGCACATCTATACTTAATTACTGTAAAATAGCCTCTCGCCTTCCCAACGCTAACAGAGCCCAAAGACAAAGAAGCTAATGGAAATGGTGACCAGATCAGAAGAAAGATGAATCCGTATGGAAATGGACTTTGTGAAAGGAGTGAAGGAAGAATGATGAGAACTGGGATCAGATACAGTAGCAGAAGGTAGTCAGCTGCTGAGATAGGACAATAAGCTTTACGTTTTGAGTGTGTGGGTCAGGAGGTTGCTTGAATTCTCTTTTGAACACACAAAACAATGAGCTAAGAGGTAGGTAAGTAATCTGGTCTAAAAGAATAAAGGCTAGATGTTATGTGGCATGGCATCTGCGTGGCAACACTGAGGGGATCTTTTATTCCAAAGTGTCATGGTTTTGGCTGGGATAGAGTTAACTGTCTTTGTAGAGGCTCACATGATGCTGCACTTGGGATTTATAATGAAAATAGTGCTGATAACACATGGATGTTTTAGTTGTTACAGAGCAGTGCTCACACAGAGCTAAGGCCTTTTCAGTTTCTCATGCTGCCTTGCCAGTGAGGAGGCTGGGGGTGCACCAGAAAGAAAGGGATATTTAAAGTTATGGATTTTGTCTTCCCAAGGAACCCTTACAAATGATTAGTTCTGCTGTCCTGGAAGTGCCTGAGCACCTGCCTGCCAATAGGAAGTGGCGAACAAATTCTTTGTTTTGTTGTACATGTCTTTTGCTTTACCTAATAAGCTGTCCTTATCTCAACCCATGAGTTCTCGTACATTTACCTTTTCGATTCTTTCCCTTGTCCTACCTGTGGAGGGTGAGTGAGTGGCTTGGAGTGCCAAGCTGCCTGCTGGGTTAAACCACAACACATAGTTAGTTAGGAATTTTGGTGTTTTCAAAATGTCCTGGCTGTGAATCCTGTGAAGTGGTGACAATAGTAGGCTTAGGCACTTGAGAATGTCTTCGATTGTATCTCCCAAGAAGAATGATTTTGTGGGTTATAACGGATAATCAATACTCAGAATATGAGTCAGACTCTGAACATATAGCAAGAACAGTAACTCAAAGCAGTTGCATTTTGGAAAATTTACTTAGGATTGCATGTGGCCATACCACTGCAAAGAATAAGAAATGTCTGTAAATTTGGTAAGTCTGAATTGTAATGTGTGTTGTTCCCACATGTCTTTCTTTTTTTTTCCCCATAGTCACTGAGCTCAGAACTACAGTCCTGAATATGTCTTTCCTAAAGGAAAAACATGTTCTTCTTTTGTTTGCCTATCCTTGTTATTTTTAAAACATTTGGCAGCTTCTAAAAACTGCCACATGGAAGACAAAAGAGTTATAGTCTCTGATGTATGACTGATGAAGTAATAACTGTAGTCATGTCCATAAGAGTAGGAGCATGGAGCTGTATCCGACTTCAAGTGCTCGTCTGGGGCACACTTGAATGTTGTGTTAAATTAGGTTGGCTGCTGAGTACCTCAGACCAGTCTGTGAAGCCTCTTTTTCCTGTGAAAGTTTGCTAGCTTTGATGTTCTTATCTACAGTGTTTCCAAAAGGTAAAGTCTACCCAGGGAACTTCGACATCTAAAATTAAGTGTGAATTTAAAACCGTATAAATACCCTCTTTTTCTTGGAACAATTCCAGTGGTCTTCAGGGTAGTTATTTTGGTTTTGCAAAAATCGGTGAATTTTGTGGATTTGTTTGCACAGTCTGCATTTTTGTTCCTGACAAGTTCTCTTAGCTTGCAGTTAATATTCAGGTTAAGCGCTGGTGAAAACACTTTGTTTAAATATTAATTGGAAAGAGTCCAAAGAATACATTTCAAGTATAAAAACCTGACAGTTTAAGATCCTGACCCAAATAAAATATTTAAATTAAGCATGTTTGTCAGTGTGATATGAAGAAGATTTTAACTTTGCGGTGAAACTTATTAGCTCAGACAGTAAATGTATTCACATGATGGGAACAAATTTGGTATAACCGAGATGCTGATGTTCATTATCCCTGCCATGTTGTGTAAGATGCTTTAGGCAGTCTGCACTGTTCAGCCTAAAGTAGAGTGGAGGTAGAGTATGCATAACTCCAAGTAAACTTTTTCACATCTATTTGTGTTTGCTGCTTGTCCTTCAGTTTTAAACCAAAGGACAGAAATGGAGTGTTTTGGAGTCAGTGAGGAAAGAGCAGAGAAATAATGAATGAGCAGGACAGTTTTCAGCTGGAAACTAGAAGGTGCAGGTTTTACAGGTGGATGTGGGACGTTCTTTATACATGGTCGTGCAAAGTGGAACAATATTCAAGACCTGATACCAGGGCTCCAAAGGGCAGTGAGATTCAGTGAGTACGGGAGTGATGCTGACAGTGATGTTTACTTACACAAGTGTAGTGTTGCTTCTGTGGGTTTTAATCAAAGTTAGATGCATGAATACAGATGTCACTAGGAAAGAATTTGAAATGTTCAGGTTGCCAGAGGTTATAAAAGAAATTAATAAGGGGTGATAATGTGATTGGTCACATGTTTGCTCTCAAAGTATTTTTTCCCAAGACAGCATTAGTCTGGGTTATTCTTCCCTCCCACAGCAGGAAGTGTCCATGATTATTTTGACTCTTCAGTGTTCAGTGTAATGCAGGGCTTGATTCATAGCAAAAATCATAATTTTTTTATTATTATTATTACTATTTTTAACCCATGTATCCAAATGTCATTCATTAGCTTTGGGTTTGGAAGGCTTATTGGTATGAAAGTAAAAGATTATGCAACGAAATATATACCTACAGGGTGCCACTGCTTGCCCTTGCTTTTTAAACTTACTATTCAGAAAAATTATTGAATTCTCTTTCTCCACAAATTATCTTTCTCCACAGAAGATAATGGATTGCACAGACATCACTGGATATAATGGGGAGGCTATAGACGTGCCAGTGCAGGGAAAGGTTAGCTTTCAATGTTCATTTCTAGTAATTGCATTCCAAGCTAAATTTAGAGGGTCTTCTTTATGACAGGCTTTCCTGACACTGGTAAAGGGTTAGTTAATTGTTACATTTTGGTAGCCAGGATTTTATATAAGCTCCTATTCACCAAATGCTTATATTTGCCAAATGTAACTGAGATTGGACTTCTTTTGGGTATTTTTCTAAGAAAAAAAATGTTCTTTAAGCATCAACTTAATTAATGCAGTTGTTTCTATGAACAATACCAGAGAAAAAGAAATCATTTTATCCATAAAAAAAGAAGCAAATTGGAGAAGATTAAGGAGAAGACAAGAAGAAAGAGGAAAGGATGATATAGGAACAGGGATCAGAGTGGGGAGGTAGAACAACAAAGAAAGAGAAAAGGAATGATGCAGATATGAGCAGACAGAAACAGAAGTAGTCTGAGAAGTGGCATAAAAGAAAGAAGGCAGTGAGGAACTAGCAATTGGACTACGCTCTCTACTACTGAAGAAGCTTAGCAAAAGCCATGTGCATCTCCTCCAGTGATCTGCCTGAACAGAGATGAGTGATCTGCTGTGAAAATTACTGTTGGCTCAAATGGCAGAGGTCTGTGCCATGATATTAAAATTCCAGTGCTGCTTATAGGCACTGCTAGGATTTTTTTTTCTAACATTTGGAAAAAGCCATACAAAATACTGCACCTGAAGAATATTAAATCTGTAAAATCAATCTCTCTTCAAACATGCCAGAAATACTGTTACCTCTACTGTTTTAACATGATCATCTAGTTTGCATACATTATCATAGTTTCTAACTAGAGCACAGTAAGATTTTTCCCCTCCTATGGTTCCATAGGTTTTCCTAATATGAATTATATTTTAGAGACTTTCAGATTTTTTTCAATATATCGAGAACTATTAGTAGAACCTGCTAGAGACATCACTAGTATTTTTACAGGACTAAAGACCTCTCCTGCTATAATGCAAATCTGAGCCAAATTTGTCACTAATTTCTTCATTGAAGGCAAAGGTTTAGTTGAATCACAAGAAAAATGTTCTCTGTGAGAAATAAGTTAGAATTACTTCATTTTCCACATAGGATTGAACTTTAAGAAACGAAAGTTCAGAAGTCTTACAATAAAAAAATAAAAAAATTATCTTGTCGAAAATGGCTCTTATAAAAGTTATTTGGATCTCTTCAAACTACCATGTCCCACAGGCATATCAGAAGATCTCTACAGCTTGTAGGGATTTAGTAAAGTACCAGCTTAAATGTGAGGTAAAGAATGCTTAATGTCTCAGCTTTCTCACAGATTACTGTACATTTTTCGTGGCTGCTAAAATTTTACTAATTAAAACTGTGGTCAACATACTCAAAATAACATGTATACTAATGATAATAAAGAGAGGATTGTTTATTATAGTTTAAAAATAACACTACTAAATAAATGGCAAAAGGACATTGTTCTTAATTATATAAATCATTCTTTCACTTGAAGGCTTATAATGGTGCTAATGCTAGCCCATTGCTGAAATCACTCCTACTATGAATTTTTAGTACCTATGACTTTCATTAGGCCAAAATCCTTGAGTAGGTCGTAATCACTCGTAATCACAAATTTGAAGCAGCTTTGAGACACCTATAGCAACTACTCCTTTAAAATCCAGTAGGTCCTAACCTTAACTTACCGTGCTTAGTACACAACCACTGTTGATTATAATTGAGTAATGTAAATCTTAAATATAAATTCAGCATCTTTACAGAGGTAAAAAGGCCAACCTCACCCTCCACCATCACCACCCAACTGGCTCATAACTTCAAAAACAGGAGATATTTGAAAGTTAGGGTTTTGTTAAGTCAAACCTAAAGGGAGTAAATCTTCACAGGCTACAGGGAGATTACTGAAGGACAGCATACTGGAAGAACAGCAGTAGTGCATACCACCTGTTAAGAAAGGCTTTAATAAATGTAAAAAGGAAGCAAGCATGTCGAATCAGCACAATAAGGATGTTGTTAGAATGAGAAGACATCTTTCAAAAAGCTGGAATTGTATCCAAATGAGGAAAAGACAAAGGGTTGTAAGTTCTGGCAGCTTAATTGTATGAATGCAATAGTGCATGTCAAAATAGAGTTCAAGAAACAATGAGAAAAAAAAGGATCAAATGAATACTAAGTATTTTTTCAACCATCCAAAAAGCAGGAAGCATACCAGGGAGGCTGCAGAACCAAATGGTGCTCATGGCATTATAGGAGCACTGAGAGGGCAAGACCACTCCTAAGAAGTCAAATGAATTCTTTGCATAAGCTTTCACTGTGGTCTAAATTGTAGATGCATGTTGGACAGGGAGGATATTCCTCAGATTGTATGTCTGAAATTCCAGTGGCTATAAACTTTGTGAAAATGCTGCCAATACAAAAGCTAACAGATTACCAGTGATGGACGGTGTTCGCCCAAAAGCTCTTGGAGAAGTCAAGGATGAAATATCTGAATTGCTCATGGCAACGTGTAACCCCTCAGTTTAAAACTATTTTGATACATGAGGATTTGACAAATGGCAAATGTTATACTAGTTTTTAAAATGGATTCCAGAAAGAATGAAGGGAACTACAGGCCTGTAGCTTGACATTTACACCCACCAAATCAGTTAATC
The DNA here is from genome assembly GCF_964211825.1 of Aythya ferina. Taxonomy (NCBI): domain Eukaryota; kingdom Metazoa; phylum Chordata; class Aves; order Anseriformes; family Anatidae; genus Aythya; species Aythya ferina. The sequence continues at coordinate 72,911,734 of NC_140297.1, read as the reverse complement.
TCCAAGAAAGAAATGAATTAGTGGGCATGTGAATATATGGGATCTCTGTGTGAAGATGCAAATGGCTGGTTGATACAGTCAGGCTAGCTTCCTTTAAAAGCTCTTGGGGGTCCAAACAGCCATGGGGTCAGGCATGGATTGACTATGTGACAGGATGCAGGGGATAGAAATAAAAGGTCAGTTATAGCAATTGAAGAGGTCACAGAAATCCATGGGGGTCATGCTCAAAACGGTTCTGCTGAAATGACTCAGGAGGCTGAGCACAAATGAGAGAATAAACTATCAAGTGAGATGATTTACTGAGGATATGAAATTGCTCAGTTTATAAGATTGAAGAGAAATGGTGAAGATGTGTAGGAGGATTTTTATGAAACTAACAACTTGGCAATAAAATATGTGATAAATTTCAGTGGAGGCAAAGGTAAGGAGGAAAAATCTCCATTTCACCAAAAATAATGACCTCTGGGATGATCAAAGATGTTTAGAAGTGCAACCTTTGGATTATAGGCAGCAATGACATGGAAAGTGTTGATTCAATGTCTATTCATCAACAGTTGAAAACAAATAAATAAATAAAAATTAAACATCATTTTAAAAAGGAAAGAAGAGCAAAATCTTTCCATTATTTTCTATGCATAAAGCCATTGTTTACACATACCATTAATGCCACATTCAGTTCTGCTTCCCGTATCATAAGGAAAGGTTGACTAAAACTGGAAAGGGCCCAAAGAAGATCAGCAAGGATGATCAAATATATGCCAGAAGAATGACCAGGGTAGGTTTTGTCAGTTTAGAAAAGGGCTTACATGGCAATATGATAGAAGTCTTCAGAATCACATATTGAGTAGAAGTAAGCATAAGGATTGACAGCTCACTGTCTCTTGCATTACAAGTGAGGCTTCTAATAGGACCTGGATCCAAAACAGATAAAAGAAAGTGGTTCTTGGCACAATGGATGATAGACATATCGAATTCCTTTACAAGGGGTTTTGTGGATACTAAAAGTCTGTGTGAGTTGAAAAGGATTATGTATTTGGAGGAAAGATCTATTCAGGGTTGCCAAACAGACCAAGAGTATCTCAGGCCAAGATTATCCCTTGGGCTGAAAATATGTGGAGGCTAGGAGAAGATTTGAGGTAACTATCAGGTGCTTACCCTGCACTTACTGTTCAGTGGCATCTGTTTATTTACACTGTTGAAGAGAGGTTATGAAGGAGTAGGACTCTTGGTCTGAACCGGGTTCTCCATGAGCATGTTTTATTATATGCTTTCCACTGTGATTATTCTAGGAGGTCAGAATACACCATTGTGATCAACCTCGCTTGTCTGGAGACTTGTATTAATTATCTGCACTGAATTAAATTTATTATGTGGTTTATAAAGGATATTCTTAAAATTACAGAATCATTCAGACAACACACTTTATTGTGGTCAAGGTTGCCTAGGGCTTGAAACTGTCTAACACTTCACAATTAAAATTGCATTCATTATTTAACTGTTGCATAATGCTTATTGTTGCTAAAAAAATAAAAAAAAATAAAAAAAAAATCATTCTTTAATCACAGGTGAAATTGAATTAACCACATGGAGGCAGACAATTTTATCTGATTCTGAGTCTGATTAAGAATATAAGGACATATGCTAATTCATACTAACGGTCCATGTAATATTTTGGCTACGACAGAAGCTAACAGTAGAAGCCTAGGAAAAAATGTAATAAGGCATAAGTGATACTTTCCTGAAGTATCCAGGTCTGTCCTAAGCCAGAATGGTGTTTATAAATTTGTCTGGAACTTCTTGAATCCACCTACAATTCCAGTATCTACAGCAAAGTTGTGAGTAGTTATACGGTTTAAATGCATATTGTGTGAAGGACCATATCCTTCGGTTCTGAACATGCAGTACACTAGTGTTGTTACCCGTCCATTGTCTTTAGAGCTCTGCTTTATTTAATTCAGTCCTGACTCTGCTGTTAATCCCATGCTTTATTATGGCACTCTGTCAGAGACATTTCCTCTTTGAACATTATGTTATGATACAATAAGTGCACGTGTAATGTAAAACAATAGCATTTACCACTGATTTCATGCTACATTTTTCTAAAGCAGACCAGCAAATGCTCTGAAATATTTTCTTTGTGGGAACTTCAGGGCTGTATTGATTATAATTATGAAGCTTGTGATTGTTGTATTATGGAAGGAAAAGTTTCAATGGGAGTCTGTGACATTTCCCACAAAAGTTAAATACTTTCTTTTAACAGCAGTGTTGGGCAGATCCCTTCAGGATCACAATGAAATAAACTGGGTGCTGCTCAGTACTGTACTTCTCATTGCATGATAATATGCCATTATGCAATGTAATGAACTCTGCAAAGAAAGCAGTATGTAACATGTTTGTTATTGTCCTCCAAGAACTCTTATAGTAAGTTGTTTTTTCCATCAGAGGAAAATAAATGCTGGTGAAATGAGAAACCTGATATGGAGTATGGAAAAATGGAAATCAGCAGCTAAGACTGCATACAGTGGAAATATTGTTGGCTATGTTTGGAGCATCAGCCACAGTGTGTGGCTTCAAGGAAGCTCAACTTTATCTAAACCAGCACCACTACAATCCCCTCATTTGCAACAATATCACTCAGGTGATTTCTTAGTAAACTAGTTCTAAGGCATGAAACCAGTCAAAAAAAAAAAAAAAAAAAAAAAAAAAAAAAAAAGCTGAAAGAAAAAAAAAGGCGGGGGGGTGGAGGGGGGGGGAAGGGGAAGATATTTTTGCTGTTTTGCTGTGGCCTCGTTTACTGCCAGATCAAAGCATGCTATCACAAGCTGGTAAAAGAAGAGGACTCATGTAGAGAAGGGGGCATACATGGTATTTCATGGCCTGTAAGATATGCTTTTCTCAACATATTCTTGACATGCACTGCATGCTCACAGTGTTTTTACTGTGGTACCTTTCTACCTCCTGCCATTAATTTTTAAATCAGAAAGAGACATTTCTTATTCAGTAGATAAATCACAGCACTAAGTCCTACTAAATATCACTTTTCTAATGCAGCCATTTCTCAAATTTGCACATAAACAAACTGGCAAATACTGTACTCTTCCACTTGTAAAACTTCTTCATCCTTGATGGATTTTCCTTTGTACTACTCACTTTTGTGAGCAGTATACAATATCCATTTTGAAGAGTGATTATAAGGTGCCTAGTCTTGCTATTTTGATGGTTATGTCTTGCAAGAGGTATAACTTGAAAGTAAAGGGAGGGTGATTACACTTGTAGGTACTGCACTTTCCCAGATCAGTGATGATGTGTAAGAAACAACAAAGCAGGTCTGCCTTGATTGTAAGCCAAGTTTGATAGTACTTGGAGCTGAAACACAATGCCATCTGCTTGATCCATTTTTGTCTTTGTTGAACTTGATGAATTTGTCATAAATAACTCTGAAGAGTGTGGGTAGAAAGGCATTTAGATGATTCATGATATGGTCACAGTTTACTCTCTTTTCTTTTTAGTGCTGTAGAACTTACAAGATTGTGTTCCTCTGTACAAACAGCCTCGCCTTAAATCCCTAGATCATAGGCATTGTGAAACAGTGTAAAACTGCAGAGTTTTATTATTATTATTAAATCTGCCTGTTCAACAGTTGTGTCAGTCAACATTTAAGTAACCTAGGAATAAGATTTTTGCATTAGTGCTGTGATGTGAGAAGTTCTGATAGTAAACATAGTAAAGGCAAGATTATTTCATCAGTCTAGGTAGATAAATGTAATCTTTGTAAACAGTGATAGAGTTTATATTATAAAGAAGATGTAAAGGAAGTGTAGTTTCATTAATGATAGAGGAGGAAGTTAGGAAGTTGGAATTCCTAATTTGCTTCTGTGTCTGCCAATGTTTTATGGTACTGCATTGAACAAATTGCTTACTTTATGGAGAAGTTACAATATATTAGGTTTTCAGCGACCTATCTAAAATAAATTTTCCATTTAAAAGAAACAAAACAAAACAAAAACCAAAAAACAACAACAAAACAAACAAACAACAACAACAACAACAAAACAGAAAAGACTGGTTTCCAACAGAGTTCTGTGTTCACTATATCATGCCAATAACAGAACCCCTGGTTCTCAGGTTCAGTGCCCCCTTGGGCACCAGGCAGGTGTGGCCAGGCTGGAGCTACAAGCTTGCTCTCCTGCTCACAGTTGGATTGGCAGGTACGCAGTGGGGAACCCAGGCTCTGCTCTTCTCCATGGGGACACTCCTTCCAATTAGTGGTAAAGCTTGAAGAAATAAAAAATTAATAGGGCTTTGAACATAGATTTATTTTTATTTTTTTTTTTAGTAAATTAAAAGTAACTTTCCCACTTAAAAGCACTTAGATAAAAATAAGTCCACTCAATTAAAAATAAATAAATAAATAAAATAAATAAAGTGAATCATGCTTCTGTCTTGGCATTTTTAACCAAATACTTATATTATTCTTAGATTTTTTTTTTTTTAATAATTTACTTTCTATGAAGAATGATTGTTTTTCACTTCATAGGGATGGTTTTGAATACATGGCTTATCTAAACAATTGCAGTGTATCTGAGATGCCACATAGGCCTACAACACAGAGGTTCCCTGGGCAGGACATGGCAAGGCCTGAGGGGTGGGGCCCAGCAGGCTGGGTCCCACCAGGAGCAGGGCACCAGGGGCACCAGGGCAGCCCCAGGCACTGGGCATCTTCCTGAGGATGGTGCCTGGCAATGGTGGGGCCCAGATGTGGGCCTGTGGGTAGGGCCAGCTGGGCAGGGGCCATGGCCAAGCAGGGCAGGGCTGTGGGGAGCTGGAGCCAGGCCCAGCTGTGGCCTTTATGAGGAAGGGGCTGGTGGCACCTGGGCTCTCAAGAAGCTGAAGAAAGTTGCCCAGGGTTGTAATGTGCTTTTAAATGGTACTGACTTACAAAGGCTGGCATTCTCTGTTTTTGCAACACTTTGCAACAACCATAACATGACTTAGACCAGAATTAGGTATAACTTCCTGAGTCTGTTCAGAAGCCGCTCTGAATCAGTCAGTGTTTGGATTCCATTTTACCTTTCCAGCCCAGCCTTACATTCTGATTTGTTATAATACAGCATCAACTGCCTACTGTCCATGGTGGTGTGTTCCTGTGACATTCTTCTCATCACTGAGATAGGTTTAAGCTTTGCAAAACCTTGGGGGTGACAGATGTAAAACTGTCCTACAAAGAAGAAAAAGGAGTTATGTGTTCCACTACGTTGTATGAAGATGGCCTGGGTTTTTATTTTTTTTTTTTTTCTGGCATTTTTTCTGACCAGTTCTAGCACTACTCTAGCTCCATGACATTTCTGACGAAAAGTAATTTGAAAGAGTCTCTTGAAGTATGCGCAGCACTGACAGTTTTAAGGCCTGAATCAGTAAAATTATACCACTTCTGTGCACAGTGGGGATGCCATTGTAGTAGGCATTTGCAGAGTCTTATTTCAAAACTACTGACTGTCTGATAAGAGAAAAATGAAGTTAGGAATGTTTTCTCTCCTCAAAAGAGTCTGTGTAGCTTCTTGGTATCTGATTTTATTTTTTATTTTTTATTTACCATATGTAGTTTTAAAGAGAGGAATGTGAGGAGTGGTTAGAGTCTCAAACAAACCTGCATGGCTTTAAAAAATATTCATCACTGGTGAAAATTGCAAGACCAGGACTTCCAGCCCTGAGCTTCTAACATGTGCAGAAAACAGTTTTGAAAACTAATAAAAAAAAAAAAAAAAAAAAAAAAAAAAAAAAAGTTTATTAAGCAAAATTGGAGTTTGCCAAGTAAGCATTTGCTGATTTGCTGTTTTCTGTACTACCTGTTTAACAGTGGCCCTGCACTGGCACCAAGAAATTTAAATCCAGTATGCTACTTTACATAAACTGTAACATTCTTTGAAAACATAGCATTTTGAGAGAAAAGCACACTGTCTCTGCGGAAATAGTATGAACAGGCATTCTTAGTTTAAAGCTTTACCTCATTTGCGGTACAAACTTCATCTCTGTGAGGAGCTCTGGCCACTTAGTCTTGGGAATCATTTCTTTGAAAATGAGCTCTTTCTATCAAATCTCTCCATCCCCAAAATTCTGACTAAAATCAAGATTTCTCTTAACCTTTATGTAAATAAACTAAACATAAGCAAGGAATTGACTTTTTTTTCCTCTATTTGTTTGCCAGACCCCCCTCTTTTTCACTCATAGCAACTTCTCCCAATGCTTATGACTTTTATGTTTTCAGTCTAATTTGGCACATAAACTCTGATCAGGAACTCTTTTTTTCCCCGATGTCATGTATCAACACAGCTAGCTAGTGTCAAATTTGCACTCTTTGAATACATTGCGTTACATAACCCAACACAATATTTTTAACATTAGTGTTCTGTTAACATAAATATATATGTTGTGTGTTTATGCCACAGAAGTTAGGGCTTTGTTCATTTTTGTGTGTGTGTGTGTTTTGTGTGTGTGTGTGTTTTTTTTTTTTTTTTTAAGCAATGCTCTTATTTGATTTTTAGTCCTGAAATACAGGATACAGGTCTCTTTTTTTTGAACTTTCGTAATGCTAGAGTAAATATCCATGTGAACCTTACCTCCAAATCTGAGGTCAGAAGCATAAAGGATGATTAGATTTATTTACACAATACTCAGGACTTTAAAAGATGAGCAAAGTACCTTCCTATATTTATATCTTTGTATGACTTAGTCCTTCTCAAATAACTCATATTTGGTCAAGTCTTAGATTGGAAATGCTATTATTGGCAAATTCTTGAGGACTTTCAGTTGAAGGATTTTAGAGGTTGAATTTGAGGATACTTCTGTACTTAACCACGTATATTGTAAACTTGTAAAATCCTATGGAGTTCTTATAATCTGTAATTTTTGCTTGCATTAAGACGTTAAGGTTAAAATTACACACTAGAGCACTTGTTTTACTAAAGCTGAAAGGATCTATTTCAGATATGACACTGCCTGTGACAGTCCTAACAGCAGAATATACTCCGTCTTTTTTCTCATCTAGTTTTTGGATGAAGATACTATAAATCATTTCCCAACTGCTAACAGCATACTTAAGTTTTCATTCTGATAGGAAAGTTTACTCAAATGTCATTAAATGTCAGAATTATTGTGAAGGTCACAAGCCACTAGGTCCAGATACTAAGCAAGCATGAACCTACTTGCTGTACACTACTCTTCCTTTTGACAAGGCAGGGTGAGCACAACAGAACACAGCAGGTTGCAGCAGTAGTCACTGTGTCCTCTTTGATCTTGACTTTGAGCAATTACAAGTCTAAAACTGTTGTGGGTGAGGTAGAGGTCTGCACTGTATCAAAGCCTGGGCTAATGTCTTCATCAGGACATGGAGTATGGCATAAGGAGCCCTGAACTAGCTGAGTGGACTGATGTATCCACACAGCACGGAGAAACAGCTCTTGGAGCAGTGCAATTCCTCTGAAATTACATTGATTGGAAGTAAAACAAGCCTGCCTCTTGGACACAAGGTCCTCAGAAGCACAGAAATTCTCCAACCCATCATTATTGATTCCTTTTCTGTAGACTGACTGTAGGATACACGGGCCTTATTCCATTGTACACTTGCATGCCTCAGGAGAGCTTTTGTACAAAATGCTAGTCATCTCAGTCCTTGCCTTGCATTAATCTAAAGGCATGAAAATCATAAATATGAATTTCCTGCAGATCCTTGTGACCTATAATAGAAGAATGTCTTAGCAGATACTTCCCACCTCTCCCACAATAATGGGAACCATGGAAAACACAAACTCCTTATCTGCCTTTTATAAAAGTTCATTAAACACTTTTTGTCATGTTACCCCAATAGTCTTAAGTAGTCTTAGTGTTGATGGCTTTTGAACCCTTCCACTGTGCAGTGTTCTTTTTGAAATGGGATGACCAGGTGAAGTTGCATCCCTGGTTTATGGACAGCTGTATCTCTCTGACGCTCTTTGCCTTACACACAGAATGTTCTGCCAGTAGCTTTGCACCTGGCACAGAATGTTGCTGCATTGTCCTCAAAGCCCGAGTGGTAGCTAGCTCCCCTTCCTGCAGTGATTTACAAAGGTGTAGGCAGGGGTACAGCTGCAGAAATAGCATGTTATTCCATGGGAAAAGGGAAGTGGGGAGCAGACTATGGCTTTGTTCTCCAGCAGGATAGAGATATCTGGGTTTCAACTTGAACTTTAGTAGGGAAAAATCTGATGTTGCCTAAGTCCAGCTCAGGCAGAAGTTTCTGAAGGAAGGGGGACAGAAGGAGCAGCAGGAAGCAACATATGTCTGATGCAGTGCTTGAACAATGGTTCTTGGTATCACAGAATTTCTAGGTTGGAAGAGACCTCAAGATCATCGAGTCCAACCTCTGACCTAATGCTAACAGTCCCCACTAAACCATATCCCTAAGCTCTACATCTAAACGTCTTTTAAAGACCTCCAGGGATGGTGACTCCACCACTTCCCTGGGCAGCCTGTTCCAATGCCTAACAACCCTTTCGATAAAGAAGTTCTTCCTAACATCCAACCTAAAACTCCCCTGGTGCAACTTAAGCCCGTTCCCCCTCGTCCTGTCACCAGGCACGTGGGAGAACAGACCAACCCCCACGTCACTACAACCTCCTTTAAGGTACTTGTAGAGAGCGATAAGGTTGCCCCTGAGCCTCCTTTTCTCTAGGCTGAACAAGCCCAGCTCCCTCAGCCACTCCTCGTAGGACTTGTTCTCCAGGCCCCTCACCAGCTTCCTCGCCCTTCTCTGCACCCGCTCAAGCACCTCCACGTCCTTCTTGTAGTGAGGGGCCCAAAACTGAACACAGTACTCGAGGTGTGGCCTCACCAGAGCTGAGTACAGGGGGACGATCACCTCCCTAGCCCTGCTGGTCACACTGTTCCTGATACAAGCCAGGATGCCGTTGGCCTTCTTGGCCACCTGAGCACACTGCTGGCTCATATTCAACCGACTATCCACCATCACTCCCAGGTCCTTCTCTGCCTGGCAGCTCTCCAACCACTCATCTCCCAGCCTGTAGCTCTGCTTGGGGTTATTGTGCCCCAGGTGCAGGACCCGGCACTTGGCCTTGTTGAACTTCATACAGTTGGCCTCAGCCCATCAGTGCAGCCTATCCAGATCCTCCTGCAGAGCTTTCCTACCCTCAAGCAGATCGACACACGCACCTAACTTGGTGTCATCTGCGAACTTACTGAGGGTGCACTTGATGCCCTCGTCCAGAAGGTATCTTGACTTTGCACAACCAAGGAAGGTGGGAATAGTCTAAACTCTGCCCACCAGTCAGTACTGAATTATATTTGTTAACATGTTGTCTATTCTCTTACGCAGGTCATCCTAAATTTTCTTGCATCTCTATTCTTGACTCTTTCATAGCACGTGAATATGTCACTATCTGTTTTTACTCCTCTCCATATGCACAGTGATAGTAACTGTTATGACAGTAAGTATGATATCTTGAGACCAATTTTTTAGCTCTTTGTCATGATGGAAATTAACCATTTTGTTATAATTTTATTTCTCTCCTAGGAAGTTTTGTTCAAAAGAAATACTTTGACTCTTCTTTAATGATTACTCAACTTTTTACTTGGCATTCATAGTGTTACACTGCTAAATTAAAAGCCATAGAGCTTGTGTAGCTTCTGCATAACTCATTTCTCAATTAGAAATGTGTTTGAGTGAACAGTAGCAAGAGATGGCTTCCAAAATACCCAAAGTTGAGAGAAAAAAAAAAAAATTGAAATAATATTCAGTCCTGCTGTAGAAGATAAGGCATAGAGTTCACAAAATATTGCGAGTGCAAATATTTTCTCATGGCTTTCAAATCATGGAGAAAGAAATTTAAATTACTGGGGAAAATGAGTACTGAAATATGTGATCGTATTGACTCTTCTCTGAGAATTATTTTTTGCCCACTGAACATATGAGCAAAAAACAGTTCTTTGAGAAATTTGTACGGGAATATGGAAATAGCTGACTTTTGTAAAGTTTAATTTTTCCTGCTGAACTGGTTTTACCACAAAAATGAGTTATGGTTAGCATTTTCATCATTTGATGACTGAAGGTTTAGCAGTCTTTAAAAGGAAGACTATCTGAGAAGCTTGACACTAGTTGTTCTGTAAAAGACGACTATTTTTCAGTTTAGGTTTATCATTATTCTGTGTCATTGTATTTGTATCATAAAGTTACTTGGAAAGTTCTAGAAAGTAAGAATGTTGCATTCAGTTGCTAAATTTAGAGAGATTCTCTCGCAGAAATATCTAACACTTCACAGCATGAAGGAAAAAAACAAGTTTATTTTGTAGGAAACAACAAAAGGGAAACAAAATAAAAAGGGAAAGAGAAGGAAAGAAGAAACGAAGGGAGAGAGGAAGGGAGGCAGGGAGGGAGGAAGGAACCCTGGTCATTTGGGGGGTAACTGCATATTTGTTCCATGTGAAATTCATCCTGAATAGCCTCCTAAAGGGTGGGTAGAGGTGAACATCTAAGCTCAGAGGGACCATTGCTGGTCTGGAGGAAGAAGTGTGGAGGAACAAACTTTGTTGCAGCCCCAGAATTCCTTTGCTGTTTTTTTTTTTCATCCCCAGGGTCCCTGCAGATCTGCATTTTGTCACTCTCGGAACCCTAACCATAGAGATGGGTGGAGGCTGAGCTCACAGGGGCCTTTGCTGGTGCAGAGAAGGATGTTGTGTTGAAAGACATCTTGTAACACTCCAGTGCTTCCCTTGGCATGTCTCCAGTGTTCCTGCTGATCTGTCCTTTCCCAAATAATATATAGTGAGACTTACTTACTGGTGTCTATTTGTGTCTACAGCACATCAATACGTTGTTGACTTTGTTATTATTTTGGTACCATATTGTAGGATTGAAACACAGAAGAAACAGATACTTAACTTGAACAGCTCTTAATGTATCAAATAAGCTATTTTTGAGCATGCAAGACAGCTCTTACAAGCTCATGAAGAATGACAGGCAGGGAGGAAAAGGAGAGGAAATGCCTTCAGTGTGTTAAGGAGCAGCTGGGATGTGCAGAGCTGTCCTGTGGCATGGACAAGGTTCTGGTGAGAGCTCGTAGGTCAGACCCAGCAGGAGGACAGGGAGGGAAGCAGTGTGTGGGGGGCATGTTACCAGACTCAGGGTCTGGGTGAGGAGTGGATGAAGCCTTCTTTAAACCCCTTGAGAAAGTTGGAAGATGGCAGAGCCTGGCACTCCTGGGCTCTGTGAACCTCCCTGTCATCTGCTGGAAGGGCAGCACAGCTGGGCACATGCAGTCCTGGAGACTTCTGAGGCAACTTCTTGGCAGAGCCTGGTTGGGCCACTGAGGGACCTGCTGTCCCTGCTGAGGTGGGAGAGATGTGATCCGTGTCAGCCTGGGCCATGGTGAGCATGAAATACTGAAGGTGGCAATGCTGAGAGGAGGGAGGAGAATCGCAGAGCCCAGGCATGGGGCGTCAGGTGAACAGCCTGCCTCTTGTCCAGGAAGCAGGCAGCTGGGATGCCACAGGAGCAGCTCTGAAGGGCAAAGGAGATGAGGGAAGCTGCCAGGTCTGTATGGACCACATCCTGCAGATGGGAGAATTGTCCGTCCTGATGACCAGGGAAACAAGCAGACAAAAGCCAAAGTCTGGCTTGGCTACACAAAGAGCTTGTGGTGCAGCTCTACTGCAAAAAGGCCATGTCCAGGAGGTGGAAGCAGGGCCAGGCTACAAAGAAGGGCTTAAGAAATACTGCCTGGGCATGCAGGGGTGAGGTTACAAAACCCAAAGCTCAGCTTGAACTGGCAGGGACATCAAGGGCTGGACAAAGTGCTTCAGTATCTACGTGGGCAGTAAAAGGCCAAACAAGGAAATGCGGGCTTGCTGCTTACTGGGGTGGGTGACTTCGTGGCAGCACACATGAAAATTTACATTTCTACAAACACTCAATTCTAAAGACAAATCTTAACACATTAAATCTCAAAAATATGTTATTGATAAGGAATGTGTTATTGGTGAGAAAGTGACAGGTATGTAGTCCTAAAGAAACATTTATGTTCTGACAAATGTCACTATTTTTTATCTGTGACTGTTTCCTCACTGGAACTTTTAATTCTTAAGGTCTTGCAGGTCTTAGTGCTAATATTAGGTTAATCTCATGATGTTATCAAGGATAGGTGAAGTGAAAGGTGCTTTTCAAAGACATAGCACTAGAACTAAAAGAATATATTTTCAAATAAAGTACTATATTATGTCTTTGTAGATACTACGTAAAACCTGAAAACATTTTTTAAAAATCTCCCATTGAGTAGGTGGATAAAAGAAAAAGGAGTCCGAAACAATTATTCAAGTCTTGAAATATAAGCTTATCACCTGGACTTTTAAGCACTAAATGAATATTTTTTATGAATTGTTTGATACAAAGCTGGATTATATCAATGGACAAGCTTTCATTAGTTGTAGTGACATCTGCTGTAAAAAGAAAATTGCAAAGCAGAGGTATTTTTTTAAAAGCACCCTTCAGAATTTATCTGTTGAAACACTTAATTACTGATCCCCCATTGGTATTAGGCAACATGTCATGTTTGTAGCTGTGACTTCAATATAAGTATAATTTTTTTTTATGTATTGCGACAATAAAAAAGTCACTCCTTTCATCATAATTAAATAGAAATGGCAAGGCCTGTGGGATGGATGGATGGAAGCTTTAGTTTCTTTTGAATACAAGGAGATTGACTCATGACACCATGTCTGAAGCCAAGATCAGACAGGAATTCAGCAGTATTACTGGGAGTAGAAAATTGATCACTTGACTCCCAGTTCTGCACTGTAAACAAAGTAATCACTTCTGAGTTGCTTCAAAAAATAAATAAATGAAAGAGTGCTTTGACACATAGGATGTTGATGATGTTAGAAGAGTTGATGATCTAAAAGAAGTTATCAGTGACTTGTTGTAGGGGTCCTGTGAAATGATTAAATTGTGATGTGTCAGGGAATGAGAAAAATAGACTTAACCATCTTCCCATCTCTGGGCAACGTTGCATGAGGTTAACATTCCCCATCATTTGGTGGTTTACAACCACATTTCTTGCAGAATAGGGTGACTAACAGTACCAAGCTGGTTCAGACTCGGCAGACATTATGCGTATTTTCTTCACCCCCTGCAGCTCTTTGCCAGTACACTTCACTCATGATTTGCATCATCATTACAAGTCTTGTCTTTCACATTTCCTGAATAAAAACGGTGCCAATGTTTGACACATGTACAAAGTCCTGGAAATGAAGATTTTATTTTTGCTACTGATATGTTGAGAATGTGAGTAGCCTTGTTTTTCCAGCAAGAGATTTAATTTGCAAAACAAGACTGGAATGTTTCTTCTGACTCACCTGTTTCGTACAGTGTATATCCCATCTTAAGTACTTCCCCTGCATTCCCTTTTTAAATCCCATCTGTTCTAAATGAAAACTAATTTGGGATGTTGTTTTTATATTCAAGTTCTTTAACAGTGTATGTAGATCCTACCATATGTTTTTCTTTCACTTCTAAAAGGAAATTCCTTCAGGGTCCACCTGGGTAACAGCTGAATAGGAAACCTACAGAGCTGTTATAGTTTCATTTAGAAACATTACTTCCTGCCCAGATTTCCACATAGAAGTCCTGCAAACCTGCAGGGACTGCACTTTTGAACAGTCTCTGTTTGTCCAGTCTGATAGCTTGTCTACTTTAAAAACAAAACAGAACAAAACAAAAAAACACCCCCCTAGGTGATGTAGTAAGTAGTGCAGGATGTAGGTGGGAAAGGAAGTTCTTCAGACTGGGGCCATCTTTTCACGGTCTCATGGAGGAGGACAGTAGGACCTTAGCAGAGATCAACAATCCACGGCATTATTGCAATACAAATCTTCTTGTACTTATGCCAGAGTGAGAGCCATACATTAAATTTTGTACTTTTGAGGTCAGAGGTGGGCTGATAAAACTAGAATCAAGTCACATGTATACTTTAACTCTTCCCCGAACTGTTTCTTCTGCAGATGTACAAAGAGTCAGAGCCAACTCATAGTAATCTCCATGCAGGAAAGGAGTACAATTTTAAGCTAATTTTGTGTTTGCCTATATTCAGAGGCCTGGGATCCAGATGAGTGTTTGGTGCAGATCCATATAGCTACAAGGCTAGAACTGTGAGGGAATATTTTCTTCCTATGCCAAACAAATCTGTGTTTTAAAAACTATTTCCAATCCACCAAGATGGTGAAGGAAGTTGTCCCAGAATAGCTATCATGCCTGAGTGATCCTCTGGGTCACTTGAATTGAGTCCTTGCTCTTGTATCTTCATTTACATGGGAATATGTTACCCCCTGGGCTGGCTATTCTTGGAAGCAGTAGAAATGGGAAGGATGTTTCAGTTTCACCCTTTAAAGCTTTCTTTGTTAGTTATTAAATATTTGGGCAAGCCCAGTCATGAGGACTACAACCTGGGATGGTGGGAGCTAAGGTTCAGGTCCTTGCTCCACAGAACATTGTGAAAATGACGAGAAGTGGGCCATTTCAACACAAGAGCCTGGGAAATCCACTTGGCATTTGCCTGCAGCCTAGTAGTTAGGTTGCAGAGGTGAGTCAGACCAAGGAGTAATTTGCAACTGAGCCCAGCTTATTGGCTACTGTGAGGTATATAATTGGGATCAGAAGTCTTTCCAAATTAAATTTCCATTGATATTAACACATTCCCACAACCTGTTCTGATTCATTGCTGTCTTCTGTCAGTTTGGATGGAAAAATCACAGTCATCTGTGCTGGACATCAATTATGGTGCTTTATAAAAACAGCCAAAGACTCATAAGACCAGCTGAGATTAATAAGAGCTGGAGAAAAGGAGGTGTGCTAGCTTTGGATCTGCTGACAGGGAGAACTAGCAGAAGACCATACTGGCAGCTTTGCACTATCTACATAATCATTTTCCTGTAAGGTATTCCCTAGCAGGCCTCTACCTGCCAGGCCACTGGCTCCCATAGCCTCTTCATACTGTTTTGATTATGTAAAAGGACCCATAGGATTAACACCAGTCTAAATTTCCTGAAAATACAAATCTGAGATAAATTGAACCTACCTCCTAATTTTAACAGAGTTTTGCCCAGGGTATGGGGAAGAATACATTATTCTTTGCTTGGTAGCAACCTAAGGGAATTAGTCACAATGCTAACCCAGCAGACTCACTCCAGACAAGCCTAGGTGATGGAAAACAACCTTCAAATTCTTGACGAGCCATTTAAGTTTTGTCACAGACAACATTTAAGTTTGGCTCTCTGGTCACCTATGTTGAAAGCATGCTGTGTCAAAGCATTTCATGAGATGCAGATATATCCTGGAAGCTTTACATTTCATTTTATTGGATCCCAGAAAAGTTCAAACACATTATTGCTTTAGACCTTCATGTGGACCTGTTGTTTACTCTTCAGTCCTGTATGCTTAACTCTACCTAGCACAAGGAAATATAAGCATGGCATATGATAAATTTGGGAGATAGAATATGATAATATAATATGATAATATGGAGAGATACTTAGTACATTGAAAAGTAATCATAAGGAGGCTATGTTCAATTTAGTTTCACTTATGCCAAAAGTGAAACAACTATAAATTACTGCCAAAGAGAACTGAGAAATGAAGAGAGGCTTTCCAGGGACAGAAGTTGGAGCCAGTTTGATTGCTGATCTACTAATAAGTTATTTATCTCATCAGGATAGTAATATTTTATGTAGGTTAGGGTAAATTTATGCTGTTAGCAACAGAATAAAAGAATACATTCTTATACATTGTTAAACTGTGATTTGACCTGTTGTTAACATTAAGTCTTCGTTGAAAATTAGTCTCTGAATTTAGGAAAGTAAATTTTTCCTAACCTATATTGGCTAGCCACCTGCTGGCTTTTGAAATATGGATGTTTTTTGAAATAAAATGCTACTTTTAAAATTTAAATACTTTGTGTTCACTCAGTTATTAACTGTACATGTTCAACATTGCTGTAAATATCTGTTATTATAAACCTCTCATGAAATATCAGTTTTGTATTATTCTGTATTTTTCTTTATATTATTTATTATTCTTTATATTGTGCGTGTTTGAAATATTAAGTTACTTTAAAAAAATACAAAAAACATGTTTCTATAAAAGCTTACATTTCAGGGGATGGATTCCTTGAACTCTTGTGGTTCCCTGGTGATTAACATTTCAGATCTTTCTTTTAACTTGCTGTCCATGTATTCACTGTTTACAAAAACAAATGAGTTTTTTTTTGTTTTTTTTTTTTTTTTAGGTTGGTGGTAATATATCGGTGAGTGATGAATATACTGTCATTCATGAGATATCATAATCCAGACACTCTTTCAAGTGTTAGAAACTATATTCAATATAGTTTAAGTATTCCTATGGAAGTAGGTAAGTTAAGTATTCTATGGAGTATTAAGTCTCACTTCATAATCCTATTAATTAGCTAATTTTAGCAGGGTAGCCTGGATGCCTATTCCCAATAGAATTGTTCTCTGATTAAGGCATGCGTCCAGGATGTCTGGATCCTGTGTTCCCTTTTGCCAAATTACTCAACCTCTTTGTGTGTCACTTCTTCCTTAAAATGGGAGTAACACATGGAGTGTTTAAGCATATTTAATAATAGGAAAAGCCTTTGAGATGCCCTGCATCCCTGCAGAAAATTATAAACATTGGACATTATGGGTTCTTATCCATGAGTATGGTTTATTTCCAAAAATACCAAAGAGCTCCAGGCGCCTGTGTCTACAAATCATTTTCGGTATGTTTTACAAACTGAAGAAAATAATAATAATAATAATAATAATAAAAAAAAATCTCCTGGAATACATCATTAGCTCTAGCCCAGCTTATGCTAAACTTGGTTTTGAGTTGAAAGGGTTTTTCTCTTTATACAGAGGTGTATCTAGAGATGTAGAGATAACTGAACTGATGCTAGACACTGGGAAAAGCAGAAACTAGCAAAGACAGAGGGCCCCAGTGCTGTGGTTAGGCTGTTTCCCACACCTCAGAGTGTGTTTTCTTGATGCCACAGCAGCAGGTGTGCAGGTATGTGGTGAGCTGCTCGCACAACTGTTCCCATTGACTGCCTCAGGGCCTTAAGTCTTGTTGGTTACAGTGGGGCTTGCAGAAGTAGGAAAGAACCCTGGCTCTTTCTGTCCCTGCCCTCCACCTATTGATTTACACTTAATTTAAAATCATAACTGATTTTAGGGAGAATTTGCATCAAAGCTGCTAAGTAAAATTGTGTGATGCAGTGTTTAGCCCATGGTAGCTGGGAACGTCAGCTTGACACAGAGGTCACCACTGAAAACCACTTTTTCTTACAAGCAGCATTCCAATATGTTACTTGTAAACCAATTTAAGTGTTTTATGGTACCATTAAGCTTTAATACAAGTTTAGAAAAGTCTTTGTGAAATATAAGAAACATGAAAATACCAGCAAGCGAATATTATACCAAGGTTAATGAAAACTGCAAAGTGTTGATGAGTTTAATTGCTGACCCGGACAACAAGCTGAATGAGCAGTTGGGATAGAAGCTCTAAAATAAAAAGTATTTGTCAAAATGCATTAATAATACCACACATAAAATACCCAAAGTATTGCTATATTTTTTTTTTCTGTATGGTCCAAATACTGTTGCTATTTTCATAATGAAAAAAAAATATATTTACCTGAATGGGAATATTGTGATTACTGCATTCTCATGGGGGAACAGGGAGAAGAATGCAGAAAGACAAATACTGGTTATGTATATGGATGTAAATTTGATGGTAATTCATTTTCCCATGTTCTCTCTCTCTCTTTTTTTTTTTTTTTTTTTTTTTTTTTTTGACATTTGATATCTACTGAATATTATTCAAGCATTTACAACCTTGGAAAAAAAAAAAAAGTAGAATTATTAAGTATCAATAAATCATTTCTTATTGTTTCTGAATCGATCTATTTCCCAAACCAAAGATGGTTAGTTAACACAAATGTAGATTTAAAAAAAAAAAAAAAGGGGGGGGGGAATTAAGAACCTTATCTTTTTACTAACATTATGCACTATGAATAATTCAGCCTATTTGCAAGAACTTTAAATGAATTTTGACCTCCCAAAAGTAAATTTAAATTTGCTCCTGGCATGAATAAGAAAACAATTAAATTAATACCAAGAAAATAGCATTCAGTAATTTAAAGCAGGATCTGGACTTTATTATCCCACACAGCAGATGAGCCGCCTTAACCACCAAACTGTTGGCTTTTTTGGCACATGTATTCCTCATTTCCACTGACACTTTATTGTGCACTGAAATTTTAATTAAATATGTTACAATTTTTTCTTTAGTGTATGCCTTAGAAAAAGTATTTTGTCCAAAAAAAAACATTGTATAGTGCCATTTTAAAGCTTCTGTCAGGCTTATAATCATTTGACTAGGACCATTGAAGTGAATCTCTCTTTTAATGAGTTTATGAGTACACCTTGCCTGGATTTTGCCTTTTTCCTATATGCATGATGCTCCTCACATCCCCACAGGAGGTCCCATGATGCTGCTCTCCAGTGCTTGGGAGGAGAGCTCAGGGGATAGGAGAAACACACCACCACCACCACCTCATTCTGCTCCTCACCATGGGTTGATAGTCAGCTGGATCCAAAACTACATCTTCCTGAGCAGACTGTCAAAAGAATAGCTATGCTTTTAGGTTTTTAGGTGGCTTTGGGCAATACTTTTTTTTTTTTTTTTTTTTTTTTTTTTTTTGCTACTGCAAACTCTTAGCACTTCCTTGCACTGAACACAAACTACCAGAACTAATACAGCACTTGATCTTCTTGTTTAAGTGGTGCTTACCTCTGGAGGTTACATTTGTATTCTAAAAGAATCATGGCAAGGGACTCCTTCAGGAATGGTATATTATATTTCAAAGTTAGTTGCAGTCACTTCAGAGATTTAGGAAGAGTATGAGGATGCCCATGCCACGTTAGGTCCAAAGCCCACCTCCACATACCCTGCCACCCATGGAGCAGGTTGCCAGGGGAAATCCCCGTTGGCTTGCTCTCTGCACCTGAGGCTGAATGGCAGCCTTGCTGCCCATTGGCACGTGGCAGTGAGCCACACGCAGCCGAATATCCATCTTTGCCTGTGCCGAGGCCTTTGCCTCAAGATGTGGCCACATCCTTGGCCTGGTGGAAGAGTTCTTTGACAAAGAGGACATCCAGGAGCTGCCAGCAGTCTCTGTAGGGCACCACTGCCTTCTCCAGTCTCTGTGGGCCCCACATCAGCTCCACCACAGCCCTCAGCTAGGGTCTGCACAGAGTCCCCACCATGGGCTCCAAAGTTGCCCCTCTGGTCCACTCTCAGATCCTAATATTTTCATCATTGCTAGCATCCCCTGTGGGCTCCCTTCAGCCAGGCCTGGCAGGTAGGCCAAGCCTGAGGAACAAAGGTGGTCAGTGGCCTGCTCGGAGTAGTCACGGTGGGGATCCGCAACAACCCTGACCCCATGGGGCAGACCCCATCTCTGTGAATGATGGAAGCCCCAGACTGGGTAAGTTTGGTGAGACAAGCTGCTTTGCCATCCCCCTCCCATTTAGGAGTCCCTCACATCAGCCTGTATCATAATTTTAATGGAGCAAAAGTAAAGGCAGAAAATTGTGAGAGGACTTTGGCTCCCCCGCCTTACTGGAAAAATTGGAAACAAACATTGCAAATATGCAAACAAGCAAACCTAAATTTCAGTATCAGGTGGCTTGTAATGCTTATCGTATTGTTTTAATTACATGGACAGTGTATCTTTGGACTGTACTGGTGTTTTCAGTTGATTTTACGCTCCACAGTGAAATTTTTATTTCAAAGTAGCAAGAATGTATTTGCCCTTGGATATGAAAGCCACTGCATCCTGTTGTAATGGGAAATAAAACAGAGAATAGGGATTGCCTTAAATACTTGTGAAACTCTTTGATTAATAACCTGGTTGTAGTTTTGAGGGTGACAGGCTGAGTTGTAACTTAAGATCTGTTGCAAGAGATAACTGACCCAGAAGAGACATGAGTGATTATTAATGGATGCCTGTGATCTGCCTGCTTCATTCTTCAGAGCCTATAAGTTGAGAAATTGAAATTTGGAGGAATTTTCCAGATGTTGGAAGCAGTCTTCTGCTTTCCTTGCAGTACTTTTGCAGCAGCTTGCAAGTTTCTTAGATGACTTCTACATTTGATTTATTATTATTTCTTCTTATGTGTTTTAGTTATTACTCATCCTTGTGTACTTATCACATTCCTTATTCAAAGGCCATCCTCAGGCTTGCTTCAGTGTTAACGGATCACTGCCTCTTACTGACTTGTGAGTCAAACAGAGTTTTCTGCTTTACAACTTTGGTCCACCTACAACTGAAAAGCAGAACCCTTGTATCAACAAACAAATAACAGGGTTTCTAGTTAGTCAGCAAGCATCCTGTAAATGCTACAGCTTAGGCAGAATGGGTAATTTTATTTTTTTCTTTGTACCATCTTTACTTTCATAATTTCATGTGTGAGTATTTATCTTGGATAAATTAGAAGCTGATTGGCTCTTTAGTACTTAATATTTCATAAATGCTGATGCAGCTATTCCTCAATTGCTCCAGAAGCTCTTCTTCGCCTGATTACTAGCTCCACTGGCTACAGAGAAGAAGAGGGGATTATTGTTTAATTCTGGGTAAAACTACAGTTGTTAGTCTCAATAAATAAATAAATAAGTAAAAATCCTACTGTAGCTAATCCAGGGCGATGGGGAGAACAATTTTAATGCATTTCCAGCTTCAGTCTCTTTATAAAATCAAAAAATCAGCAATTGTGTTCACTGTAAAGAGTAACCATATAAACAGTATAACAGTTACTGATGTTCTTTTGCCTCCGCATTTGTGAGAGTTCCAGGGGGATAATTTTTCCCAAAAGATATTTTGTAAAGAAATTTGCTTTAAGTTTGAATACTTTATATATTGAGAAACATTTTGTTGTGTATTGAAAATCAATCTTTAGGTTGTTTTTTGTTTGTTTGTTTTGATAAAGTGAGCTGAATCTTTTTTGAAGAATAAACTTGATGGCTAGGAAACCTTGACAGATAGAGTTTGGTAGTGGTCAGGAGAAGTCTTGTAGCAACTTGCCTGCTTTTTAGATGTATTGAGGAGTTAGATAAACTCATCCTAGAAGTGTCATTTGTATATAGGATGCATTTTTCTTTTTCTTTTTCTTTATTTTTTTATTATTTTTTTTTCTGTGCTCCCTCTCCCTCAGTTTTTCCTCTGTATTACAAGAGAAAATTGCATGCACAGGAACTATGGGGTTCTTGTAGGAACTCAAATATCAGTAAACTTTCATGTAGGCTTTACCACTGTTTTTCGTTATTTTTCCACCACAGACCTCTGAGATACCTTAAACCTGGCAGTTGCTGGTGCTGCTATAAACATCTGGCAGAGAAGTCTGCTGAAGGAGAACCTTTACTGTGTGATGACAAAATTAAAGACTGCACAAATGGAGAAAATTAAGGTTGCCTGGGTTACCTTCAGGCATTTCCTGTCCATTCCGTGCTCAGCTCTGCAAACTTGTTGTTTGTTCGTTTTGATACAGCATCTGTATGTACATAAGCTTCAGGACTTTAAAACTGCAAACAGAGCTATGTCCTGAAGTGAAAGGTTCTGCCACAGGTTTCCAAAGATAATTTTCTCCCTTTTTTCCCATGCAACAGCTTCCCAGCTTTTCTTACAGTGTCTGAGGAGCCAGCGCAGCAGAAAGCAGCTGTTCTGGGAGTCCTGTTTGTTCTATCAAGAAGGTTCAGAAAAGAATCGGGGCCTGTCAGTAAATGAAGTTGTTTTTCCCTGTCTTTGCTTAGGACGAGTTGAAAGAAAAAGGATCAGGTAAAATTTCTAGCTCTTAAACATTTCTTATGGATGCCTTTACAAACAAGGTAATCTCTACTCTGAGGACCCAGCAATGGATGCAGGGACACGGCACTGAAAGCCTAATCCTCTCACACATCTTAGTAAATCCCGTGAGATTCAAGTATGTTTGGCAGTAAGCCAGGATACCTTCTTAGTGAGTTGTCCAAGGTCAAGAGGAAAATCATTGGCAAAACTGGGAGCAGAATTCAGGTCTCCACATCCCACATCACATAGGAATACTTTATCATGGAGATACTAATTCACTCTTAGGGTTATGAAGCACAATAGCTCTCTGATCCTAACACAAATGCATGCGTTATGCTAAATTTGACATGTTGAAGATGATATTATGAACAATGTATAGCAGTAAATATGGGCATACAATTCTGCAGCGTCATAGAAAACTGTGTTATGAGCTGCACACAATTTAATTAGCTTTCATTCCAGACTTTCATGATCTAGGGATCATATTTGTTATTTGTATATATTTTACACATCTTTATAATGCTTGAAACACAAGATGGCATGTGGGAAGATATCTGTCAGATTTTTTCCAACATGTACATTTTAAAAGGTTACCATTATCTTTGTTTAACATGCTCTCTTGAAACAAAGGTTATTTAGGGGATGGTGGTTTTGCCTTAGCTATGCCAGTGAGCAGTGCTTTTTGATAGATATGGTTTCCACATATTTTTTTTCAATTTCTTCTCTTAGAGAAATAAGGTTTTTATTATAGTCAAGAAAAAATAAAGTCCGTGTAGCACATGGCCATCTTGGTAGGAGCTTTAGTTTTGCATTAAATGATTTGACTTTAGTTGGTTATTTTAACTGTAAGTTAGTTTAGGTTTTGTATAATATACATAAAGGAAATCCTTTCAGAAAACCTTGAGGGGAAAAAAAGAAAAAGAAAAAGAAAAAAGTGCTTAAAACTGAATGTATGTTTATTCTGAAAAATCAAAGATTAAAAACGAATATGGTCTTGATTTATCTTCTTCTGACCAACCACACCCTAGAGGAAATAATTCACTGAGATTAGGTTACTTTCTTATGCCAGTTTGTGTTCTTTGTCCTAAAATAGAGTACTATCAGTACGGTGAAATTGTCTGAGCTGTGTTAATCTACTTTGGCTCAGGTAGTATGTCCAAGAAGCTGTTTATTCTGTGGATGTTTACAGTCTGAATAAGTGCTTTCTAGGAAAGGTTACAGTTGAAAATCAGATGGATGTGGCTTCCACCTTAAAATGGTGGTATGCATGTCCTTTGAAATGCTTTTCCACATCAGATTTCAAAATGGAGCCCAAGATCTTCTAGTCTGCACAGACTTTCTCTGCTGTTTAATCACTGCTAATCACACTGAAACATAGCTAGTGTCATGAGCTTTCATTTCACTTTGTGAAATCCCGGACTTGTGAGCACACACTTTGATGATGTGCAGTGTCCCTGCACTAATTGCAAGGGAATTTCAAGAGCAATTTTAATTTGCTCCTTGGCTATGATCATACACAGCTGTCATATTTCTGCACCTGGATAATCGTTTTTCAAATGCCAAATTGTAGAAGTGCTGGATTTTTGCAGGTCTGGATTTGGGGGTTTCACTGGTAGGTATTGAGTTTATTTAACCCTTAGAGGGTTAGAAGGCTATTAGATTTACTTAGCCTTCTCAGTGTGGAAATCTTCAACATATTCAGAAAACTACACAGATTTTAAATTGTGTAAATTGTGAGCACTGGGGAAGACGAGCTGAGGAGTAGTTCATCTGGGTGTAAACTATCTAACTGTATAATTTTATTTGTTGACATTTCATTAAATTGTGGGAGGGTGTTAAGTGATATGTCTGAGTCATACTGACAAGACATGCAGGGCAATTTGTGTTTTGAGACTGTATTGCAGGCTAGCAGTAGGAGTCCTGGAGCACTGACAACTTGCTGGCACTGGGCTGCAGCTGCCAGAGGACTGGCTGGTGACACGTAACCAGCAGTGGTCCTTCCACTTGGCTGCGAGTTTCCCAGACTTTACAGAAAGGAAAGTATATGAAATATATTTTCTTTCTATATGGGAAATGGAAGAAACCACGTGACTGTAGTCATAAAATGCAATTTACAGACTCATGGGTGGGCTGTATGATAATGCAACTGTCAGCATGCATATAACCTGCAAGACTTACTTGATAGATACATGCTGAGAAGAAATAATCCCTCTTGTACCTTGCCATGCAGTTCAAATTGGGCAGGAAAATGCAAAATGGATCATCAAAAAATTTATAAATTTGTGAATGACCTGGCTTGTTTTATCCTTTGTAGAAGGCAGGAATCTTCTATCCCAGGGTGCAGTAACCAAAGTGGGAGAGACTGTCATTGCCTCCTAGGAATCTGCATTTATATAAAAATAAGTGGCAGGACAGGACATATACCATCCCATACCTGAGATATACTATTTCTTCACCCAGGAGGTTAGCACAGCCTCTTTCGCTGACGGGTTAAGCCAGCTCACTAGCCTGTAAACTTGTGTGTATCATGACGTGTCCCATGTTTGCTTTTACTGACTTTTCTGCAAGGGACACTTCAAAATAGAATAGACAAAGATTAGGACTCATAAACCTTAAAAGTGCTGCTCAACAGCACTTATAGTTTATAGATTATAGTTGCCACTCAAAGCAAAATTGCCAGTATGAGGGGATGTGAAAAAAAACATGAAAAGGAGGGAATGATGAGGCAGGATGAGTTGAGAGAGGGGAATCTGGGCAAGGAGGTGTAAATGTATTAATACATGTATTTCATCACATATAGCCTGTAAGTAAAAATGCAAATAAGGCAGAAGTTTCAGATCTGTAATTCCTTTGGGATTTTCATTAATCAGATTCCTGTGGCTTATGGCATTACCTGAATCTTTTGATAGAACTACAACCCTATAATTCACAGCTGGTTGTATTTCATGCATAACATAAATCTGTCAAAAGCTTTCAGTGATACCATAAACTATAACAGCACTGTTCAAAATTAAAAATAAAGACTTTGTTTATAATTCAACAAGAAACTGACATCCATTACTTTTCATAATATATGGGGAAAATGAAAACATGTAAACATACATGTCCAGTATATTCCTTTGACTGTTATTTATTAAGAGAACATCCTGTGCTAATCAAGATACTTAATTTTCTTGCAGGTCTATATCTGTGCATCTCATTGCACAAATTGTTGCATCTCATCTCTGTATCATGAGATTATGAAGCGTATTGAATAAGTATTCATTCCAGCAAAGTAGAATATTTATATTTAACAAACATAAAGGATATCTGTCATCCTAGATGTCATCTAGCAATAAGTAAAAGCAGTAAATAACTGTTCTTGGAATGGGTCAGTGAGTATTTTGTTGTCCCTGAGCCAAATCAATAACAGCTTGTTTGCTGCATCCCTTGTCATCTTCCCTGGAGTCAATGGTCTGCTTTATTGACCTTAATAACTACTATAATAAATCCAGTACAAATGAAAAAAGCTCTGCTCTGTAATGAAAATCTGATAGCTTATCTGTCATGCTGTCCTGTGTAAAGAACTATGTTCATTCTGCCCTGTCCCCCAGGACTCTGGCATTAGATATTCTGCAAGATTATTAACTACCACACAGTTTTATATGAAGTTCATCTTGTAGCTTTTCTATGCAGTGGTATTTCTTCTAATCTCAGATTTTATCTTTAATAAATTGAATCTTGTTTGACTCTGTCCATTATTTTTATGATTTCTTCAGCTGAACAGACTTACCATAGAAAAGATGTAAATGAAAGTAAACTAGGTCTGTGTTGCTCTCCATTTTTGTTGCATACGTTTCAGCCCAGGAAGTAGCTCTGAAGTGCACGTTTTCCCTCACTGGATAACTAAAGTACCTAAAGCCATTGATTATGAGAGATCTTTTAAAGCATATTTTGCCTTCAGAATAACTTGGACTCTTGAGTCATTAGTGCTAAGTATGGTGGCACCAGTTTTGTGATGCAAATGCTTAAGGGCTGCTTCAGAATTTCTGTATTGGCAGCATTTTCTTCATTTCACCCTAGTTTAGTAGAAACAGGGACCATCTGCTGATTTTATATAAAGTCTGGTCTGTACTTACCATATAGTAAAAATTTAATGGTGTTTGACTGTCGCTACTTGGGTCACCTATTCATGGCTGCACAGCTCATTCTGATTACCTTCACTGTAGACTGTGGTGTTCCTGACAAAACACAGCTCTCTTAAGAAATACCAGCTGCTTCACAAGCTACATGTGTACGTATGTGCTACTATCAGGAATATTCAGTGCTGACCCTTTGTGGCAGATTTCCAAGGAAAAAACAGATTATATATGGGAGCTGGATTGCACCTTGTTAAGTGAAAATGCATCATAAATGCATTATTTTGAAAGATCTGAGAAGCTGAGTACTGCCAGCAGTTGAGTTAAGAAAAAGTTTGCGAATTTTTGTTTCTCCATTGCATGACATCCAAGTTTAAGTTGGGGTAATTAGACATAATGTGCCCTTTTTGACTGCTGTTTTATCATGGTGAGCATAAAGTCCAACTGCAAAAGGTCTCATGAAATTTCTGTATTGTGAGCACTGATGCTGTTCTGTCAGCATTTCAAATTTTGCTACAGAGCAACATATAGATAAGTCTAATGTTGAGGTCAAAGCAATTTGACAATAAACTTTTACAAAATGAAGACAATAATCCCTTTGTTGGCCTGTTTCTCAAGATGAGAATGCTTCAGTCTCCATTCTGTTTCCTGCTGGCATTATTTTTTGGGATATCAATTCTGCCTTTGTGAATTTTTTAGGAATAGTGTAAGACTGGAAGAAGGAAACCTCATGAATGGATCTGATGTAGTTTGGACAAAAGATTGTGGGGGAGGACTACAGAGGAAGAAGTGGTCAGTGCAAGTGTCCTGGTCATGCCATCCATTGTATGGTCTGGGTAATTTAAGGTCACTCTGAAAACAAAATCTCCCATTCCCTCAACACCAAAAAGAAACCCATTCTGATGAGAGTTTTAAAGCAGTAGAGACCTTATTAATTACAAAACCCTCTCAATTTGTACAAACTGGGAAGACTTACATTGAATTTATGCTCTTACAGACTAATCCAATCCCTTGCTGTGTCAGCATAGCACTGCACTTTGCAGTGGATCTGCACTGTTACATTGCACAGGTTAGGGAGAAGCTCACAGAGCTAGAATAGGAGCAGAAGAATCCCAGAATACCCGCAGGATCCCAGAGTCCAGCTCAAAACCTTCCTCTTCAGGGGAAGAAGCTCCAAGCTGCCATGCAGAAAAAGGGTATGGTTTGAGCAGAAATGGAAAGATTTACCATATCCATGAAGCCGTGTACTAACAAGCAGTTGCAGACTGAGACTTTAGCAGCAGTTTCTTTGCTGAAATTGGACATACTTTCCCAATTCATGGCTGTTCAGCATGCAGTCTAGCTATTTGAACTTAATTTGTCCCTCATTTACATAGCTGTAAATCTTTGCACATTTCCAATTAGATTGCAGGAGCAATTTCCAATTAGATAAGAATAGCATTAGGTGTATTTCATAGAGTGTTTTCTACTTTACATGCTTATAACACAAAGGATTTGAAAATTAGCATTTTAGATTGCTCATACATGTAGATCACTTCAGATTTCTGGGATTTATTACTAAGCAGTAGTTAGGTATTTTAAGGGACATCTTAGGCAAGGTTACTGTCACCCAATCCAAATTCAGTAAATATTTAAGCACAAGCTCACTTGATGCACCTGAAAGATCATGCCAAACCAGAAGTGTAATGTGAAGTGTGTGCCTGTAAACCCCTGCTCTGATTGTCCATTGTTGCATGTGCACAGGACTTCCTGATTTAACAAGAGCTTCAGCTGGTTCCAGAAGTGCACTTACATGGCAGTGGTTTGGAAATCAAGGGTAACTATTAGCAACAATAACAAACAGTTAGAGGCAAATATGGGAGGAATAAGAAAACCCTAAGAGTGCTTGCCCAGGTTCCTAGCTTGTGAGCATCTTGAGGGCTTTTTTTTTTTTTTTTTTTTTTTTTTTACTGCATGCATAACTAATCTGCTCAACTATTTGCAAACTATTAACATATTACACTTAAATATGGCAACTTTATTTTTTTTTATAGTTACTTCAACATGTGTCCTTTTAAAATCACTTAGACTATTAAAGGATGATTAAATGTCGCTACATGGCCATGTGTAAAACTAAAAATATATACTTCTTATGTAGGACTGATTTTGACTTTAAAGCTGGATCACTACCTCGCAAAGGTGAGGCCAAGTACTGGGAAAACACAAAATGACAGTTCTGACTGAAGTACTCTGACGAGGAGAATCCTTATTGTTCCCATGTGCCAGGTATTTAGTGCAGCATGAAGGCAGAAGAGGCCTTACAAATGCTGTCCCATTGCAGCAGTGCCAGTGTCACAAAGTGGAAATGTTAGGATCATTTGGGCTGCTAGAAGGTCCCAGAAAACATCAAGCACAGTGGAAGGAGAAGGTGACTTTCAGTAGTTTGAATTATTTATCTCTGTTCCCTAAGGGCAGGTGCTTTCAGAACAGTAATTCTGCCACCCACATGAGTAGTAGGAAAAGTTGAATTTCTAATCCAGCTAAAAAGCTCAAGTATAAACACAGCACTGAGCACGAGATGTTCAACCCTTTAATATCTCTCTTCCCGGGAACAAAACAAAATAATGGCAGGTGTGTAAAAGTAGTGCAAGAGAAATAACAGGAATTTACGTCAGAGAAAGGATCTGAGAGCAGGCTAGTTCATTGTAAAGAAATTTCCCAGAGTGGTTCCTTGGCTCTGCACCTCTTTCATGTTTAGATGAGGTTTGTCTGCATCCATGGCTGGCACATCCCCTCTTACCCTAGCAGGGTGAAGCGATGACTTGCAAAGCCAGTCCTTGGCCTGACTGGGTGTGAATAGGAGAGTATTTAAGGGCAGCTGAGCCCCTGGTTGTTCCCTGTCAGAAAATCTCACTGGTGGCTGGATAACTTCATGAGATGTTATCTTGGTCTGCTTTACAGACTTCCAGCTTGAGAGCTTTGCTGTCCACGCTTCTTGGTGTTGTAACAAATGGCAACTTGGCCTGGAAGCTTCTTTTTGTAAAGAAAAGAGAACTTCCCTGGTTCCAGGATTATTGGCTTAAAACAGGTCCAAAACCACAAGTACTTCAGTCATCAAGTGAGTCAGTATCCTCTGAGGATGCTATTAATAACAGGAAAGACAAAACACACAACCCTAATTTAGCACACATTTTGTTCTTACCATTGGTCAGCTTAGTCTTTTGATTTTTGTTTTTATGCTAGCTTTCTACCGAGAAGGGATTCACCTATTTTTCTGAAAATAAGAGGAAACTTTCTCCCATCATTTCTAGCTAAATCTAGACAAACGTTGATTCACTAACTTAGCCTTCAAAGCTGAACTCTCTACCCATTTTCAACTTGTAAAGTTTATTTTTCTCTGTTATCAGCAAAGGCTGCTCTAAATTTAACCATGCATTTTTATTTTTGGTGCAGACAAAAAAAATCCTCCAGGTTTCCTGTCAGTCAGAAATGAAATTGAAGATTTCTGCTGTGTTAGCCAACTTTGACCTCATAATTTAGACTAGATCAGACTTCAGAGACGGGCTGCCCCTGTCTGCCAAGGGTAGCTCGTGGTAACTATGTAACTCTGGTGACTCTGTCTGGGAACAACACCATCATCCTGCTCACCCTCAGTGTGTTATTCTGACAGATTTTGCTTTAGATGATTTCCCTCCATCTCGCTTGATTCTGCTGGGATTTTCACATGAGTATGTCAGCCTTTGCTTTCTCCAGGGAAAAGGTTTCCATTTGTTTTTGGAGTCTTTAGACTTAAAGTAGAATTTGTGCTGAATATAGAAGTAATAAGCTGTGTTACAGTTTCTAGAAGACTCTGGGAAGGTTTTGAGTAAAAACCTCTTGTAAAGATTCAGGAGTTTTCTAAAGGAAAAATTACTGATATAATAAATGGAGCACAAAACCCACATATACCATGTTGTTTTATTCAAACTTCTGCCCACAAACACAAAGAAACTTTCCACTTGTGGAAATCTGAAGTGGTTAGAAAAAGAAAAGAGAAAATGAGGTCATTAGTCACTAAATTCCACTGTAACTAGAATTCCACCTATTTCCAGCAACTGGGCAGTAAAACCATGAGGTTCTGGTAGTTCTGGCTGTGTGTCACCACAGGTGTCAACTGCTTTGAGAAAGAATTTGCAGAGTTACAAATGCAAGTTATTTCTCAAATTCCCTTCTGAAAGCGTGTTGGAAGAGGCTCAATACTATCCCAGGGTTTAGTGGGTGATATTGGTGGCAGGGGAATGGTTGGGCCAGATGATTTTGGAGGTCTTTTCCAAAGGTAATTGGTAACTCTATGATTTTTGAAAAATACTGATCTTGCAACCCTGTTTGTTACTCAAATGTTAACAATAGCGTTTATGGAATTGTTCTGTGCTTTATTTTCTATTTACAGATTACTGCTGCATCCTGTGCAAATCCTGTAATGCATTGAGTAAGAAAAGAATGAGCATTGCTACAGTTTTATGGGTGTTAGGGGAATGGTATACAGTAGAGCAATTGAGATAAGGATCAAGGGGAACAGAAGATATGCTGTCATGTGTGCTTTAAAGAGCCTGGAACTAAACATCACTATAACGTCTTTTCAGTCTATTGATTGTCATATGTTGCAAGTAAACACAAACATCAAATACTGCTACAGACAGACTGCATGCCAAGAACGTAACCAGCATTGTGCTTGCTTCCCTAGCTTCCTCTAACATCTCAAGTTGAAGTGTATAGTATCTGTGTACACAAAACAAAGGCTTTCCTATTTCTAAGTAGGGACACAAACTACCTCAACAGCCTTTGATTCTATTCTGGGACAGCAAGCTGATGTAGGCCAGGAATTTTGCTTTTGTTTGTACTAAAGGAATTGCAGGTTTATTCACTTGAATGTGTCCAGTAAATAAGCAAACCTATAAAGTTATAATTCCACCAAGACCTAACTCTTCCTAAAATTGTTCATGAGTAAGATACTAGAGCAAAATTAATGTATTTGGGCAAAACTTTAAACTATCAAAATAGAAAGTATCACATTAGTGTAATTATTAAAAAAAAAAAAAAAAAAAAAAAAAAAAAAAAAAAAAAAAGTTTTGACCAGAAAAAAGTAAGGTTTATTAAGTTACAAAGGTGTTTATGAAATGATACAATGATGAAATTTCATTTTTGCATTATTAAATGCAGTTTTTAACACACTTCATGAGAGCATCCTCCTCTAGGATGTGTAGATTTGCAGCATTCTGTGTGTCTTAGTAAGACAGTGTGATTGACATTTAAGCATTCTCAGGGTTTGTGGGAAATTCTGTCTGCTTTAAAATTTATATTGTTTTCTACTGTGCTGTGATGTGATTTCTCGATTTCAAATGCAGGAAGGAATGTAGGGTCAAGGGGAAGTATTTTACTTATTATGGCAGATGCATGGAAAGAAACTTCTAACAGAAGAATGCTGATGGACAGTATTAATCATCCTGCAGGTTGATAATATCTGAATATTTGAAAGGCATAAACTTTCCCTGAAGCACAAGGGACTGTGAAGGCTGTTCCTCCTGGCTCTTTGAAGGTGTGATCTGGTATGGGGAATAAATGCTAACAACAATGCAGAGCTCTCTTGTCTTTATACGCCCCTCTGTTGCAACAAATTTTGTTTGTGAGGTATTTATCTAAATCTGCTCAGGGAATTGGTCAGAATCAAACTTTTTTTTTTTTTTTTTTTTTTTTTTTTTTTTTTTTTCTCTCAAGACTCTTCTAAGAAAACAAAGTCAAAAACCCAAGCCAAAATAAAATGCTCGGATCAGTTTCCCTATCCCATTTGCTGCAGTGACCCATGGTGGCACAACAGCCACGCTACACAAGCAAATGGCGCCGAGGAATAGCAGCGTATCCACAGAGTGAAACATCATGCTGAGGACCCATTGTCCATCTTAAATGCATTCCAGGAGGCTGCATTTCAGACTAGCTCTAATCCAGCTCTATGTCCTGAACACCCTTTAGTTGGTGAGAGTGTTTCTGGAGCTTAGTTTTTAGCTTACTTGCATGCTCTGGGACTGCTCCCCAGTGCGAACCAAAGCATGAGAAATGGGAGAGACCTGATGCAGAGCTACAGTGCTAAGGTAGGCTTACCCTTTGCATGTATTACAGCTGAGGGAGTGATAAATGTTGGGGATACAGCATGGACGTTGTTTAAATTAGCCTGACAACACAAGTGCAAAGGAAGCCTGTGATTTGTATTTGCTGACTGAACAGTTGCCGTGGTACAAGAGATGATTGGCCCTTGCTGTGGTTTGCTGCCTTTTTACTGAAGATTTTTCCTTTCATTGCACAGCCAGCGACAAGGAAAGTGTGGGTGTTCCTTGTTTGCCTCAGTAGAAATGAGGATGACCTAGTTTAAATTGCTGTAGGAAGTGTTTTGAAGCAACCTGGATTGCGTGGCACTGAAACAGCAGAAGGTGCCCTCGTATGTCCCATTGCTGGGCTCTGCTCTGATGATGGCAACCTTCAGAGAGGGGTGGCAATATTTCATGCGGGTCTAACTACTTGATAAATGAACTTGTGCATAAGCTGTGACTGAGGGGTTTGAATTATAAGTTGCCTTTAAACACACAGCTTTAAAGAGGCTTTCTGGGAGAAAGTAAGGAAGAAATATATTCACAAGCTGATTCAGAAGGAGATAAGAAAAACTTCAATTTCTTTTTATTCTTTATCCTTATGCTTTCCCACTCTCTTTATCCCTTAGATGATTCTAACCTTTTTGATAGCTTTTTTCTGTCACTCCTGTTTTTCTCCCATCAGATGTTTCTATAGGATAAACCAATGCACTTGTACAATACAGCTTTCTCTGCTGGTATCTTCTGTAAAAAGTGTTTTCCAAACCAATACACAGAGTTGTGTTAAAATGAATAGACTACAAGAAAGATTATAAGAGAAGAGTTAAGAGATGCTGGTAAGGAGGAAATGCATCTGTGATCTTAAATGAGATGAAGAGTCCAAGAGGCTAAGACACCCAGGGGGGACAGAAGCTGAATGCAGGGAATAGCCAGCCAATCAGAGTGGTAATATTACCTGATGGGCCCAGAAGGAATCAGGTCATCTCATCATCAGGTGAAGGACTGAGCAAAGTGGCAGGCTAAGTATCAAAAGCAGGTGAGAGGAAGGCTCTGAAAAGGCAACACCTGGGGGCTGAGTAGAATTCAGGAAACAGGTGAAAATATGAGGAGCTAGAAAGCTGTCTACCTTGCTATGTGTGTTATCACCTGTTAAACCGAGACATGGCTCGATGTCACTGGAAAAAACAAAGGTTGGATTCTGTGAAGTTGTATGTTAAAGTCTTGCAACAGAAGCCACTCCATTATATGGAAAGTAAAACTCAGAATCTCCCAGGTAGAGATGGTCATAAATTGTATTAAAAAAAAAAAAAAAAAAAAAGTGTAAAAAGGAAGGGAGGGAGAAACAAAGAAAGAGGGAGGGAGAGAGAGAGAGAGAAAAAAAATCATTGTGAGGATTACGTGCACTTAATGCCCCTTGCTAGACCCCAAGCTGTCAGGGGTTTGTAATATGTGTTGTCATATGGAAATCCAGCTCCATGAAAACAGTTTTGGATTTGTGTATCCCAAACAGTGAATGAGCCTGTAGTTTTGGATATGTGGTCAGCCCAGCAGCACAGAAGTTATTGCATCCATGGTGCCTGTGATTGTTGTGGGACATTTCTACAGTTCCTATTTTTTTTTCTCATCCAGAACTCCCCCAAAGTACTCACACTAAAACTACAGCTAGGGGAATTAGGGTGTAAAAATGTCAAAGTGATGGAAGAGGCTGTTATGATCCAAAAGAGGGAGAGAGGTTGAAGAAGCCAGGAAAATGTCTCCCAGCTTTTTTTCTTCATTCCTGTTGGAAGCTTGTTTACACAAAAAGAAAATGTTGAAATTTCTTACTGTTACAGTAGCTATAAATGAAGCTGTTACAAAAATCCACCAGCTCTTACTCCTAGAGGTTAATAACTAAAGTTCATATGTGAGCATGAATAATTAATTTGATCTATTGCTTGTCACACTCAAGGGCTAGGCTCATCCTGGCAAGATGTAGTTCCACATAACAGGACCTAATGCTAAAGTAGCTGGCATCTAATGGAGTTCACAACTGTGAGGCAGATCCTTAGCTCCCAGAACAGTGTGAGGAGAGAGTTGGCTTACTACAAACAGGATTCAGAAAAAGATGAAGGCTCTCTGGTCCAGTTGTTGGGCATTCATTTGAAGAGAAGCTATTTTGAAAACCAGGACTGGTGCCTGGGACTGGATTTAAAACCTACGAACACATTTGTGAAGGAGTTCTAATGAATAAGAATGCATGGGATTTGTTTCTTTTTTTTTTTGCTCTGCACAGATCATGACAATTTTGGCTGGAGCAATTTTTTATTTCACTGTATCCTTTGAGAGCTGTGGGGTAGCAAACTGTGCTCTGTGCTAGCTGCCTGCATGTACATTGTCAGCCACTACAGAAGTATTGGCTTCTCCAATAATGCCTTGCCCTTGAACTCTGAGATTTTGTTGGATAATGTCAATGCCAAACATATTGTACACCATAAGTGAGTTAGCTGAAACCCAACTGCAGCTCAGGAGGGCAATTGCAGCCCCAGAGAATACATGTAAATAGTAATTAAAGTCCTTTTTTGGATAAGTTTAAAGAAACAGGAATTCGTACCAGAAATACAGATCAGATGCAAAGCCACTCTGAGTATGCCACAAACAAAGACCCTATGGGGAAAAATCTGAGAGCACATTTTGGAGATAGTACTGGATGAAATGAGGCCTTGAACTGGGAGCAAAGAAATGCACTGCCTCTCTCTGGTGAGAAGAAAACTTTAATTTAGGCTTGTTTTAATTAACAAGACTGAATTAACCAGATCATTTAATTCTTTGACTGAAAACAATCTGCATGTCCCACAGAAGGGTGGCAGTGCTGCAGGGTGAGGTAAATAACCTACTTCCAGCCTAGCCCATAGGGAAAGGCAAGCTCCTCAAGAGTGTGATTCAGAGGGAAAGCTTTTGTGCAATAAGCCTGTCAGGCATGAAAAAACTGAAATCTGCTCACTTCAATGATACCACTGTGGAAAAAGGGCAACTGTAAAAAAAAAAAGAAAAAAAAAAAAAAAAGTTATAAGGGATTAAAAAGCTTTTTGGTATGAAGTTGACTTTGTGTTATGGTTGGGGCAACTCAACAAGTGCTTATGGAACAGGGAGCGGGACTTGTCAAACGCACAGAAATGGTCATCATGGACTGTAAGACACGATAAAGATGCTGGGCTTGCAACAGAACAACTTATCTGGTTGCATATAGAGTTACTGTCATGGCCCCGAGGATGCCACCATCCCAGGCCCTATAGCAGCCCCAGGGGACACCCCATGCTCCTCATGCCCAGACCCAGGGAGCCACCAGTCCTCAAAATGCTGTGGCAGCTAGCATAGACGAGAACAGGGGGAAATGGATGTCTGGAATTTGAGCAAGCATGCTTGAAGTAGTGAATGAGTTAAGGGCTTGCTGGGATGTAATTATGTCTATGAACTTTATAATAAATGCAGGTACAATAAATCTTTTTTTAAAAAGTCCTACAAATTTGGTTTGTGGAAATTCCCTGTGAAGAAACATGGCTCAGGTGAAGCCTATGATTTATAGGTAACTGAGCTGCAGTCAATACTTTGGTTTTGCCCCCAGAGCAGAAACCAAGAGAGCTGCATGTTATGGGAGATTTCCACTAGTTGATAGAGATAGGAGTGGTTGAAATCTCTTCTAGAAGTTTAGGGTCTTACAAAAATTGTAGCTGCTAGGATTGCATGAGAGCTATGAGAGAAGGAGATGTCTGTCTTCAGTAGGACATTTTGATCAAATATGGGGATTTCAGCAACTATTAGTAGAGAGAAAAATAGTCAGAAAAGCTGAGCGAAGATGCAAGCTGATCCATGTAGGGCAGTGAATTTAAGTGAGGAGTACTGCAACAGGCTGGTAGACTGGCTGAGAGTAAAGCTGGCCCAGCAAATGATGAAATTGTACTGCACGGAGACAAGGGGACACTGGTGGTTAGGGCCTGGTGAGCAGCCACTCCACGACTGACCACCAGCGTGGAGAGACCTTCATGGCCAGCAAGGAGGTGTCTCATCAGGGCGTAGAGCTGAGCCCTCCATCCCTTCCTGGTCCTCGCTGGCTGAAAACTGAGCCCCCATGCATGTGAGCAGCTTCAAAAGGAAGTAATTTACCTTAGGCACACAATCAGTGAAGGAATTTCTGCCGATTAAATGAAAACTGGAGCAGCGCAGAACGGCCAAACCCCCAGATGTTCATAGATGTATGGAGTTTTCTACAGCGTATCTGTGGGGTTTTCCAAATTCCAAAACAATTGTATAAAATCAGTAAGAAACCAGTTTGGGGTCATTTTCAGCACTAGAAAAAGAAATGCTGTGTTTCAAAACCCCTTGCTTTCCTATGAAACACAGATACTAGTGCTTACAAACTGTGAGCAGGACGGATACAAAGAATAAGAAAGGAAGTAGCTTGGTGGAGCGACAGCATAAACTGCTTGTCCCCTTCCCTTCCGCTCCCCAAATCCCTCTTCCAAGATCCTTCCTGTTCAATCCTCTTTGCATTTGTTCTAAGAAAAATCTTAAGAGTTCTACAGTATTTTGTAATACATTCACGCCACAAGAGGATACTCATTCTTTCTGTGATATATTTTTAGGCTGCAAAAATGTGGTCCTATTCTATTGGTAATGGCTTCTTGTAATTTACTGCAATACTGGTTTAAAAAAACACAGGCTGCTCTTATTGGATGATAGATTTAAAATCCTCTGGAATTTCTGTGTTGTTTTTCTTTATAGACCTTAGTACGTGCAACACAGTAGTCAGACATGCGCGTTACATTCCAATAACGTGGTGTCAAACAAAGTACTCAATGAGAAGTCAAAGTAACTTGACAAAATAAATACTCCTGATCTGACTCAGCCTTCCCCAAATTAGGACTTGTCTGAGTGGGGAAGCTTTCTGGTGTAGCAATCATGGAAAAAAACTGTTCCCCTGGAGTAACATTGGGAGTGCAGTAGTTTGGAATAGAGTTGCAGAGCTTCCACATAGGGATTTACACTATATTATCTACAGCAGAGCAACTACTTAGGCTAACTTCACAGAGTTGGTATTGTGTAGACAGTGAATTCATGTGCAGTCCTCTGCAAGCCTTGAGTCTGGAGCAGCTGTAGGAAGGCATGTGCTGTATTACCTGGCTGTGGAGATGAGGGGGACTTGCAGTTAGCGTGTCCCCCCTGGGGGGCTGCGGGGCGTCTTTAAAACTTTACAAAGATGAGTCTCAGGCTCGTGATTACTTCTGGTGTCCAGAGCCGGTCTCCTGTGCCGCAGCTTACACGCTCCGGCTCCCAAAGCAGTGCTAGGACCCGCCCGAGAACAAAAGGCAGCTCTGCCTTGACTTTCTTCGCGGCTGGAACTTGCCGTTCCGCACAGCTCTTCCCGTAAACACAAATAAACGCTTCCACGCATGCATCGTGCATCTGCACAAAGCTCTCGGAGCCCAGCTCCGCGGGGAGCGCCCTGCCCGAGGGTAGCCCAGCCCGCAGGTAGACGCTCCGCAACGGCGACCCAGCGGTGCCGGCCACTTCTGCTCGACGACGACGGCTTTCTGCACGGCCCCCTGTTTTAGGGGGGCGGCGGGGGGCACCCCTCAGGAGCCAGCACCTCGCGGTGGGGATGGGGATGGGGACGGGGGCGCGGCCGGTGCCAGCTCCGCCTCTGCCCCAGCGCAGCCGGGCCGGGAGCGGGGCAGGAGCGGGCGGCGGGAGCCTGCTTCCTCCTCCTCCTCCTCCTCCTCCTCCTCCTCCGCTGCGGAGGGGGCGGGCGGACAAAGGCTGAGGGCTGCCGCCGGGCCGGGGCGCGATGGAGCGGCGCGGCGGCCGGGGCTGAGGCTGAGGCTGGGGCAGAGGCAGAGGCGGCTCGGTGGTGCTGAGCCGGGCCGAGCTGGGCCGGGGCACATGGTGCGCGGCTGGGGCTCGGCGCTGCGCACCCGCGGGCGGGCCGAGGGGCCGCCATGGACAACTTCTTGGCGGAGGTGAGCGCGGGGCGCTGGGCTCTTCCTCCCCTCCTCCTCTTCCTCCTCCTCTCCTGCTGTGGGGTCGCTTTGTGGGACCCGCTCACGGCCCCGGGGTGGTGGCGGTGGGGTCCCGGCTGTGCCGCGGGGTGGGCAGGGGGCTCCGTGGGGGCACGGCGGGCCGTCCTTTCGGGCTCCGCGGGAAGGGGTGCCGGGGACAGGAGAGCTGTGCCGGCGGAAAACGCCGGGGAAGGAGGACCTGGAGGGAGATGGAGCTTGCAGCTTGCCTCGTGGGTCCCGGCGGCTTCGTTGTGCCCGGCGAGGGGAGCACACCAAAGACGCTTTGCTGCTTGCTCGCGGCAAACGCCGAAAGTGGAAACTCGGGTCCTCTTCTGCGCTAAAGCAGCTGAATTTTGCACGGCGCTGTTTTAACGAGTCGTTACAACCTGCCCAGCGCCAGCACAGCCTCGCGAATAAAAGGTGTTCGCCACTACTGCGGCTACTTCTGCATGCGCGTAGCTTGCGACTCGATTGTGACTTCCAGTGATTGCTCCTTTACGATTATTTTAGTCACACCCCTTGCTGAAGTAGTTGTAGTGTCCAAATGTTAAGTGCAGGCCGGGCATCTGT
Organism: Aythya ferina; assembly: GCF_964211825.1. Taxonomy (NCBI): domain Eukaryota; kingdom Metazoa; phylum Chordata; class Aves; order Anseriformes; family Anatidae; genus Aythya; species Aythya ferina. The sequence continues at coordinate 72,872,978 of NC_140297.1, read as the reverse complement.
TTGCCGGGACGGCGATTAAGCTGCAAAACTGTCCCCTGCCCTTGTGAAACAGCTGCCTCGTGCTCTCTGTGCTGTTTATGGTCCCACAAGAAAAATAAAAATAAATAAAAGTGCTATGTTTACTGGAATAGTAATTAGTCAAATAAAAGGAGCTCGTACACCTTGCTGCCTGTTACCTTTTCATTTGTCAGACAACAAAAGTTCTGCCAAGTGCAATAAAAAGGAAGAAATGCAGGATTAACTTTCAAGAAGCCTGAGTTAAGCAATAATGGATTTTTTTTTCCATGTATAAGACGTAGCCCTCGTCTTTCAAAAGCTTGCAAGCCATGAGCAATGTGGTAGTATTAGCCGAGCCTTGCAAAATTAATCCGAGGAGTCATTCGCCCTGACACAAAGTATGGTAGCATGCCCTACATAAAGATGAAGAAGAGAGTTAATGGTTTTGACTCCCCTATTAGCCAAAATTACTTGCTCCAGGCAAAAAGCAAGTAAATTTTGCCCGTCTGTGTTAGTATTTCAGCATATATTTATGGTAATGTGTGGTTGCTGCATGCAAACTTTGATCTTTCTTAAGAACTCTTGCTCCCTTTCAACATGTTGATATTACTTTAAAAGATCAGTAAATATAGCACCTTGACTTTAATCTGCATCCAGAGCCCCACCTATAAGTATAAACATTTTCCTCTCCTCGCACTGGAGCGTATGGAAATTGCGTATGGAGAACATAACATACACAATAGCAGAAATGCAGTGGGCCTGACCCAGCTACCACAGAAAAACTGGTGTTGAAGGTGCTGGGTCGAGACACGAGCTGGCTAATTTAATTTGCGTGAGGCAGACATCCTGCAGCTGCTCTTTATGAAAATATTTACTGACTTATCTGAGCGAATTATTGTCCTTGTTAAAATAGGTTCTGGTGCATGCAAGGAAGAGGAAACTGGATGAAAGGGACAGGTATCAGGCCTGATCTGCCCTGCTCTTGCTTGACAGTGACATATGTCTGCTGATAGTGTTACATTTTGGGAGAAAAGCTGCTAAGCGAGAAGGGCGTATGCTAGCTTAAAGAGAATTAACCTGACACTTTATGGGGGATGTTGCTCAAGGTTACCAAGGTGCCCCTGTTCAGTGCATTGGAGGCAGGGGTGTCTTCAAGTCTAGCTCTTGCAGAAAAACAACTAAAAGGCATTTCAGGAAAATACCCACACGCCTCTTTTTTCCTCCATGTTTTTTCATAGCCAGATGCTGATTGTAACCTGCTCGCTGTATATTATGGCTTTCACTGGAACGAAGTTAGACAGTTGTGTAAGACCTGGTTAAACTGTATGTATGGGTGCATTGCAGAGAAAGTGTTCTTGTTGGTACTTGCTGCGTTAACTGAGTTGTGGGATACTTCCAAGCTCGTGCCGCTCAGCTGACACCAGTCATACACAACTTAGCAGCTTTTTGACTTTTGAATCTTGCTGTCCTGTTTCCTCCCTCTACTATTTCTTATCTGTCTTTTATTCTTACAGGGTGACAAGTTGTTATATCTGTCTGCAGAGGAGCCTTGATTTACATTACTATCACAGTTTTTTTAACTCTGTCACCTGAAAACAAAATAAACTGAAAGAATGCTTTTAGTAAATAATTAGGCTAGAAGAATCAGCCCTGGAACATACATCCCAAAATGCTTTAATTGATGGAAGATATAAAAATAATTTTGCTGGAAGATATTAAAGTAATTATAAAGTTATACTTTAAATACAGAGGAGAAGTGGTTTTGGAGACTATTGAGAAACATCTCAGGCTGCTGATTGATCTGTGCTAACTTCTGGTGTGTGAAAGACCAATGTTGGAGTCTTAACCTCATTTGTATATTTACATAGTCATATCTTCAGATATAAAGTATTAAAAACTGTAGAAATCCCAAAAATCCATAATAAGAATAAAAATATTAAAAATGTGGGTGTGTGCAATAGAGCCATTTGGACATATTGCTCAAAGCAGACTGAAAAAACAGTTCCTGTGTTTAACCAGTGGCTAGATTGCTGTCTCCAAAGGTGGCTGAGATCAGGCTTCAGTTTTCAGTGGGAAATGTATTCCCATTAAAAAGGGTTGCATAGCAAGAGGCAAGGAGGAAAATCATCACCAGATGAGAAGGGACGCAAAGAATTTTGCACAAAAAAGGCACAAGGGGGAAGTTCGAGGTGTCGTCTTGGCATCCGAGGTTCCCAGGCAGTGTGTGCCAGGGTAGCAGGGGAAGTGGATGAGTCAGGTCCATCCTCTTCTCGTGTGGGGTGAAATCACCCTGCCCTGCTCATGCATCATGTTTCATCAAGCCACCGTCACTGTCCTCCTTGCAGGAGGAGCATGGATCACAGAATGGTTTGGGTTAGGAGGGACCTTAAGGCCCATCCAGTTCCAACCCCCTGCCATGGGCAGGGACACCTCCCACCAGACCAGGTCGCTCAAAGCCCCATCCAACCTGGCCTTGAATGCCTCCAAGGATGGCCCTGTTGAGGTTGTGGAGCAGTTGAATCTGGGGAGGTCTTGTGAGACTCGGGGAGGTTGCCTTACCCAGAGCTGACCTCTGAGATGCCCTCAGCTCCGGAGGAGCTTGCAGGTACCCATGCACAAAGCGGTGGCTGCATGTGGTTGCTGTTGGTGTGTCCACTGTGCTTTTAGATTTAGCAGTGCTGCTGGAACCTCCAGTAGAGGATGTTTTCCTTCCATTCCTCCACTCCACAGCTGAGTGTATTTGCCCACTGCCCTGTTTTAAGGGGGAGGGCTCCCAGCATGTCCTGAAGGAGCAGGTGTTGAACCTCACTCTGCAGGAAGAATAAGGGGTAAGAATTCATTCTGAGGTTTTGAACGTAATTTCAGGGTCTGTCAGAGGTGGTATTGGCCAAGCCTGGGAGCTCTCAGTTTAGATAGGCAGCCCCAGGCAAGCTTCTCCTTGGTGCTCTGGTGCTGCGGCACCAGCAGGATTTACTGTTTCCCAAGGCAGGGCTGTTCATGGAAAGCATTGAGAGGTTTGCTGTGCCCTGCAACAGAACAGCCTCAATGCTGCAAAGTTTTTGGTTTTACAATGAAAATATGACGATGCTGATGGATTTTGGCATTGACATAAATGAGCCCTGGCTATGCTGTGCAGCATAATTTACAAGTTTAGGACAATCTCTGAAGTCTGCCAGTTTTCATTAGAGGTGTTTTGCTGATAGCACAAGCGTGGGGCTGATGTTGGGCATGTAATATTGGTGTAGCTTACACCAGCACTATTGCATTTTAGACTGGTGGGGCAAAAACATCACCCTGAAGCGATGGTGTGGCTCTGGCACTCAAGAGTTCTTCAGAAACTTAATGTTTGTGCCAAGAAGGAGTTGTGCCTCTTTCAGCTCCTGCAGTTGCTGTGTTTTCAGCAGTTTCTGAGGTGTGACTAAGTCTGGTTTTTTTTTGTTTGTTTTTTTCTTGGAAAAAAATCATGTTGCTGATTGTTTTGTCAACAGTTACTTTTATGTTAATTAGAGGGCAATCTGTTTTGAGCAGAAAATGATTCAAGGGGGCTCAGGACTACCTTGCTGGCTCAGAAAGAAAAGAAAGATTTTGTGGGTTTGTTTCTGTAAGTCAGGAAATCGTGTTCGGCTTATTGGTAGCACGTAATCTCGACTGCCTACTACATATATTTCACATGTGCCTTTCATAAGATATATTTGTACAACTGAAGCATAGTCATAACTGGGCTGGAGCCTAGCAGCCCTGCTGGCACCATGAACATTGTAAAATGACACAAGAATTCTCTTAAAGCTATAAAACACATAACTATTGAAATTAGCAATAGAAGCTGTATGCTGTACAGAAATAGCTTGTGGTTTTTAGGTATGTTCAGTCGGACTCCAGCTATAGGAGGGCTGTGAAAACCCCACCATTACAGAAAATTATGGCTTCTTCGGTGTCTTTTTTTTTTTTTTTTTTACCTTCTGGTGATACCTAATGGAAATGTTTATGCTTTTTTTAGTCTTTACCATAATTGTACATTCATGTTAGCGCTTTGTGTGCAATCTATTTTTGCTCTAATCTTCCTCCTTATATGCATTTTTGCTCAGTGAGGTGGGCTTTGTGTGTGTGTGTTTTGCAAGGAAAATCTATACAGCTGCAGATGCAATTTCAGGTTTTCTGTTTGGTTGCATGGAAGCGGGCAGGCCTCATACTTGTAAGAGCTGCCCTTGGCTGTAAGGGGCTGTCTCCCTGATATGTCTGTCCTCTGTTGTGCCAAAAAGCCTTTTCCTGGGAAGGGCTGGATAAGACCTTCTGGTCTACTGAGGTACCGAGGTGGCCATGGCATGCAAGATGGGGCCAAGAGTGTGGTGAAGACCTGACGCATCTCAGGTTGTCTCCTCTTTCTGACTGTAGGAATGAGAAGTCCAAGCAGAGCTTGTCTCCCTCAGGCTCTGTGGGTTAAATCCTGAGGCCGCTGGTGTGGTGCCGTGGGCTTGTCCTGCACCTGCGTACAGATGATGCTGAAGTGAGGGTGTGAAGAACCTCTTCATTTGGCTCTTTTTTTTCTTTCTTTTGGAGCTGTTGCAAATCCTGCTGCCCAGTAAAAAATAATTACATTGTAAAGCATGACCAGTCCCAACTTATTTCTGAAGTTATGTGGCATGTACTTTTGTCAGAAATGATCCACAATGTTTCTGTGATTCTGTGGGGGCAAGAGAGGGACACTTTATGGAACAGGGAAGCAAAATGGAATAGGAACTTGGGACATGATATTGATGTCACTTAAAAAAGGACTTCTAGCAATAGCATTTTTTGTGCATGTCTTGGGTGGATGCAGCTCTGGTGCCTGTGATGGGTTAGGAGAAGGAAGCTGGTGCCATCTCCTGCAGCAGCAGGAGCAGCAGCCCCGTCCTTTGCACACACAAGGTGGTACGTGCAAGCCTGTCTCAGGCCAGGAGCACCATGCATCCTGTTCTGTGAAGTGCTGGGAAATGTGTCCTCTGGGCAGTTCGATCTCACGAACCGCTGCAGCCGCAGAGCCGGTATTTCCCTCAGTGAATCACAGTACCCAGCCGAGGTCTGAGCTAGAAACATCATTTTCGGTGGAGCCCTGGTAAAAGGGCAAGCAGCAAAAAGTCACTATGAATTAAGACTTTTGCTGAGGGGGAAAAAAAGTATTACCACCCTGAAGTCACTAATTGTGGCTACTTTACAAGTTTTGGGATGTGTCCTCAAAACTGGCTAGACTGATTATAACTTCAGGCTCATATGAGAGGGTCATGGCTTATGCATTCTCGTTTCTCTTGATCTTCCTGCTATTCATCATTATGTGACATTTTAAACCACTAGTAAGACATGAAGGAGGATGGCTAGATGATGTTGGGGCAGCAGTTCTGGGCAAGTTACTGTTTGGGTATTTTTTTTTCTCTTTTTTTTTTTTTAATTGCTTATGATTTCTTAAGATACCCTGTGTATGTCTGAAATGTGAACATTATCCATTGGTCATATTTATCATAACGCAACAGTGCAGCTTTGTTTTGGGCAAGCTGCTGGTTGAGGAAAGTTAACTGGGTTATCCTTTTGGCTAGAATTCTATTAAGTAGCTCAAACACTCCATTCTTTTAAAGACGGATCTTTTAAGAAATTGAATGCAGAATGAGGACTGGTATTAACTATCTTGTAGGTCTGTCTCCTGGAGTAAACTATCCATGCTGAAGAAGAAATTACTGCTTTGTTACACGGGAAATTTGAACATCATGTGTTGGAAAAGTATACTGGGGCTCATTAGGAAAGGATGGAAGAAATGAGTAGAGCACCACTTGGATTACTGGCATTTCTAAATGTACCTGTAAGAAGTAGCTGTATGTCGGAGGAGAATGTACGTCCTGCCCTAGACTCATTTCTGCAAAGTCCATCAACAAGATTATAATCTCATGTAGTTTCAAGTACAGTGTAACCTTGCTTTTTGATGCCTTGCGCTGGATAGATAGAGCAGATGAGTCTCTTGCATGTCCTGCAGCAGCACTATAGGGCATGGCTTAGGGGAAATCATGCCTGACAGGACGTCTCCCCACTGCAAGCCAGTGGCTGGCCGGGAAGGCTGCTTGCTTGTGTCAGCTGTCTGTGGGGAGGTTTGTTTTACTCTCGGGTATAAATACTTACTCTCTGTTGAGGTGTTATTTTCCTTTGCGGCCAAGTGGCTGTCTTTTAGTCTAGCCCATAAAAGCCTTTTCATGTGGCAGAAAACTTTGATATTTTTTTCCTGCATTGAAATCTCAAATGTGAGTGATATTGGAGGAACCTGATAATTCGTGTTTTTTCATGTTGAATACCTTACTAGTAACAGACCTGGTTTGGGTTCAAATTTGACATGCGGCAGAAATCAGTGTGTGTTTGGTTTAACTGACCAAAGTTAACATTTCCATTTTGAGTAAATTCTTCTGCGGAGTGGTTTAACATACAGTTCTTGTATGAGATTTTGTTATTGTTCCTAGTGAACGGTTCTGTGCTTAGTTATTTTTTTGCAAAGCAGGAGCATCCATTCTCAGAAATTGTGGGGAAAAAATACATAGCTCTTCAGCCCTTTTAAGGCTTTGGAAAAAACTTGGCATTTTACTCTTCTGCATGGAAGGAAGTATTCAAAAGTGAAAGCTGGTGGTCACTCTTATGGTTTTGTGAACTTGCAGTGAAAATTCAGATGCAATGTATCTTAAGTTGGATTTCTTACTCATTTCAGTGGTCCCGCCTCCAGTGGGTGATTTTCACAGAATCATTAGTGTTGGAAAAACCCTCCAAGATCATCTGGTCCAACCATCCCCCTACCACCAATATCACTCACTAAACCATGTCCCTAAACATCATGTCCAACCTTTCCTTGAACACCCACAGGGATGGTGACTCTACCACCTTCCTGGGCAACCCATTCCAATGCCTGACTACACTTCCTGAGAAGAAAGGTCTCCTAAAATCCAACTTATGTTTCTATCAAACCTATGCTCATGTTTTTTTAAACATGTTGGAGCTCCCTAGATGTGGGAGTCCACATAATACCTTTTACTTTTGCTGAGATTAATGGCATGCTGACAAGTGAAGGGAAATGTCCTGGAGGACAGACTTTGTTGATATCCTGTACCATTCAGTAGCTTGCCATAGTTCAGAGTTGAATAGGGTTCCTGCATTTGTATGTTAATACAGTTTTGCAAATACTGCACACACACACACACACACACACACATGCAGCATATGCTTAAGTTGCTTTAGTGGGGCATTTTTCCTGCTTTATGGTATCAGGCTATCTTTTTTTTGAGAGTATGTGACCCTCATCTTGTGGAGAGCCTTGCTAGAGATTTTTGAGTTCAAGTTAGTTTGAATACTAAGCAAAGGTCAATATTGAAGAGATCTCTCAGGTTATTGAACAGTTCTCTTAGGTTAAATCTTCCTGTGAGATTATTTGGGTTTTGGTTCTGTTTTATCCCAAATGGAGGAAAGAGGAAAAGAGAGAGGGAAGCTCAACAGCCGGCCTTGAGCAAAGCTGTGTTTTCTCACGTGATCCTGACTAATGGCATGCAAAGGGTAAACCGTGGTGTTGGAAGACTCAGGAAATAAAAGGCTAAGTGCTCTTTGATGTGTTAGTGTTGCCTCTTCCTATATATTCTTGGGAAACTATTCATAATCCTTTATTATAGGCCAGTGATATGAGAGTGTGTTAATACAAGTCTTTCTTTGTTTTGTGTTGGAGACTGCCCTCACGGGAGATGCCATATACCTCAGCAGAGGGAAATGCTTTATTGCGGCTTTTTCCCTCAGGGGGATAGCTGCATTCCCACCCTCCACGAGTTTACCAAAGGGCTTTTTCTCATGGCATGCCTGCTTCTATACCAGGACAGTTGTTAAGAGTGCTGAGACTTTTTTTGTATTTTTCCAAACTCTTAACTAACTGGCTTCCCAAGCCTGACATCGCGGTCTCAAAGGCAAAATTAATTTTGGTGTCTGTAATGTTCGTTACCTTGGGTAGAGACCTGAGGCTCAAATGGTTGATGAGCCATAGCTGTCATTAACTTCAGCTACAATTACAAAGCCGGGTATTTTTGAAAGCTGTCATTGAAGTTAATACCCAAAGCCCCTTGGCCCTCTTCCTGTAGCACCCTGCACACCTTCAAAGGGCTGTAGAAAACGTACTGTGATGAACTCTACAGCATCTAGAGAAAACATTTTTGTAGAGTTTTTTGCAGTATTGGATTCTAAAAATGGTACATGTTTTTGATGTTGTGCATTGTACATGTAAATGCTCTTTCTTCCGGAACCTGATAACACGAAATGCAGAATTTATCTGGAAGCATTCTCATGCCTTCCTTTTGGCCCTGGTTTTGGCAACAGGAGATAAAAGTTTATGCCTTGTTTTGAAATTAATGTTTACAGTGTTAATGGAAATGGATTATTTGGTCCTATTTTAGTTGCTGTTGTTTAGTGTGTCATCAAAATGTTTACTCAGATGAAGTTGACTGCGTTTGTTGAGAGTATGGGATTGTTTTTCTTACAAAGTTGTTTATCCTGAGGAAAAGTCAAATCCCTTTGTTCTACAAATCCATCCAGTTAACAGAAGCAGAGGGCTGCATAAAGAGATCGCTTCTGTTTGACCACTTCAGTGGCTCAAAAAAGAACTGTGTATCTTGGTTAGGCTATATTTTTATTTGCTTCAGGAAGAAGCCAAGTTGGCAAGACGGTGGGGTTCACACCAGGACAAGGAGTAGACGCAGATTCTGTAGGTCAGACTTCTTGTTTTGTTGGTCTTCTTTCTGGATCTCTTCCCCGTATTAAATGTAGACCGTGGCTTTGGGATTTCAGTTTATCTGCTTATTACAGCTTTCTGTTGATAAGTGCAATGAATAGGTTTGTTTGCTGTGCGTAATGATTTAGTCTGGTATATTCCATAGAAGAAAATCAGCGTGGCTTTTACAACAGGGCTTTGAAGGATGGCATTTCCTGTTTCTTTTCAAAGTGTATACCAGGAAGAATATCTGATGAAGTGAGTTCTTTGTTGTTTAAACTCTGAGAATCACATTCTACCATGTGATACTTAATAATCTATTTTCAGGAATAAACATATTATTCAACGCAGCAAATCTATGCTATAAAATAAAATTTGCACAGCAGCCCCCTTCCCACCCTTGCAGTTACATTTCCAATAGCTTTCACGCCAAATCTGAGAAGTTGTTACAGATGGCAGATGGGATTTTGACACAAAGCTGCATGGTACTTGCAGCAAAAGGGCGATTCTCAGTTCTGTGTTAGTTTTGAGCCTCTCCTCCTAATTTTGGTGTTTGTGTTGCACCATTTTGCTTAGGTGATTCAGTACCTTAAACAACTGCAGTCCTGGCGCAATAGTGAACTCCCTGGGTCTTTTATACAAAGCCCACGAATAAACATAATTGCAGTATAATTAAATACTTGTGTTAAACTTTTACTTCATAGTTACACCCTTGTCAGGAAGAAGCCTTTGTAAGGTGCAGTTAAGGTGGAGATGCCATCAGTAGCTGCTGGAGGACAGAAAGCGATACCTAAATCTGTTGATTGTCTTGTGGGCTTGCAGTGGTCCTTTGTCAGTGGCAGTTCTTACTGGGGTGTGAACAGAAAACTTTGAGTCATGGGATCCATTTGTTTCAGGTTCAGCACTTATGGTGTGCCAGGTGCTACTGGAGTCTGCCAGATACGAGCTTCCATCATGAATTTTGAATTCTTGAGCTTGCATGCTACCTTTTGAAACACTCACTTAAGTTGCTTGCAAATCTTGATTTTGAAAAAGCATGCAGTCCCTGTATGCAGTCAGAGAGGTTGCAAATGCTTTGCCATTTTCCTGGGATTTTTGTTTCTGTGGCAGAGCTTCTGCTTGCAGCATGACCTGCAACTGCCCAGGAGCATGCGGATGTGCACCACCTTTTATTAGGACAGGAGAGTCAGTGCACCTTAATCTGTGGCTAAAATGAGGGGGCGAGGAGGGTTTGAGACAGCAAAGTGGGGACAATTGTAGTGATTCACCAGGGACCAAAGTGGCTGAGGGGATGGTGCAGGGTGTTTCAGGGAAAGTGGTGGAGAGAGGTTGGTAGCAGGCTCCGAAACGGAGTGGGTGCTTTAGCAGGACTGCGCCTCACAGGGACTCCTTGTCGGACAGGACGGGTATGTCTGAGAGCTGATAGTTTGCAATGAATAAATTAAACATCTGCCTTTGCAATTCCTATCAAAATTGGAGAACAGTGTCATGTTGCTACCCTGATGCCAACTGGAATTTTTCCTCACTGGAGGTTTTGAGTGTAGTTCTTCTGGTTGGCTCTCTGGTGTTATAAATGCCAGCGTTCTGAAAAGTCTTGTTTTTTAGCATTGCGCTTTAAAGTCCTTTTTTTTTTTTTTTTTTTTTTGGTATTGAACAGTGGAGTGCTTTTGGATAGTTTCACAGAGGCTTATTGGTGAGATCTGAGGTTATCCTCAAGAAGGCTGCAGTAAGTTATGTCATAAAAGTTAGGACTTCGGCATTTGTTAGTATGCTGCATCAGTGGCAATGTTATTGTAGAAAGAATTGTCCTTTTTAGTTTCACTTACACTGAAATTCTTACTTTAATGTTGTTATGTGATCATCTTTTCCCTTGACTTCATTCCAGACGCTGTATCAGAGTGACTAGCAATCAGTGAGCAGCTCTCTGTCTTCAGAAGAGCAGTCGTGGCTCTACCGTTTGCCCTCCAGGAAACAGTTGGCTTCTTATCAAGTCTTTGTAACTGTTAGAGGGAGAGGTTTCCAGAGATTTTGGCAGCATGATGAGTGCTTTGCCACCTGAGGCAGCCCATGCTCCAGATCCTGGGAAGCCTGTTGTTTGTATCCTCACCCATGGAAGGGTTCTGAGAATATCTGTGAGCTAGGATGTCCCTTTTGTCTGCTTTGAAAAAGAAAAGGCTACATCAAAAAGCTCTAAGTTAAGTCTGTGTAAACTGTTGTTTCTGTTGTGGATGAGTGTATTTATTTAGCTCCTGGATTGTATTGTCATCCAGCTGTGATGGTCTGTGCTGTTGCTTCCTTTCCCTATGTACCAGTGAAGAGGAGAGTGGTGGAGGGAAATAATACCTTGTACTCATTGTCTGTACAGATCTAAATATGATGTTTATGCCTTTGTTCATTGCTATTGGTGATGTTAGCCAACTAACATGCTGGTATATTGCATGTTTCTGAAGTTTAAGTAAATGATTTGGCACAGCTAGGGAGATATCTGCATAACTCAGAGAAAACATATGACAACGAGTTATTTCAGGGTTATTTCAAAACAAACAAAAAAGCTGTTGCTTTGCATATATGCACCTCTTTCTGACTTTGTAGTTGGAGTCAATTGAAACAGTGTAAAAAAAAAAAAAGTCTTATTTTTGTTTGTTTTGTTTATTTTTCAAAGTTCTGGGAAGTTTGCTGACAGCTCAAAAACTGTACCAAGCACAAATAACAGAAGACTCTGAACAGCTGACAGCTGAGATTCCCTTCTGGAAAGGTGGTTCATTGAGGAGAAAAAATAAGTTCAGAAGTGGTGACCATTAGTGGCTATAAATAAGTTGGGGGGAAAAAAAAAAAAAAGAAAGAAAGAAGTTACTTGCTTAGGGTTTCAGATGGATAAGAAAGAGGTTATTCCAGTTTTTCATCTTTATTGTGTGGTAAAAAGTAAGGTACGGTATGCCAATGCCCCTTTTTTAGATGGATTTAAAAATAGCTGCTCTTTTACTATTTTCTGCACAAAGAAAACCAGTGCTCTTCAAGAATACTTGCATAAAAGGCAAATGCTCTTTGGCTCCAGTATGAAATAGATAAATGAATTCATGAATCGGTTCATTTCTAATGGCACGTGTTCCCTGCAGAAATAACACCTGGTCTCACCTTGTGGCCGATTTTCTTCCTGCTGCCCGCTGGCTCTCCAGGGATTTTTACTGAAGCACTGGGGGTGGGGATGCCAAGACCTTGTGTGCAGTAGCATTGTGCCATGATGGGGAACCCTTGGACCTCTGGGGTTTGTGACCAGCTTTGGAGGGGATGTGGGTGTCATAGTCTTCAGGTGTTTGGATAAAGTTCTTCCAGAGGACCTCCCAGGACACCTCATGCAGTCCTAGACTCTTGGTTTGTTTCCTGTTCCTTCATACAGTGCTTCTCCTACAAATTACGTTTTGAGCTTAAATTCTTCCTTCAAAGGAGCAGCTGCCTTTCACACTAGGTTGATTTCAGTGTAGCTAAGTGAGGAGCTTGGGGGCTTGCATAAATAGCTAAATAACAGTTAGCCTGAATTTGATTTCACTTGTGCAGAATTGGAATCTTAATCTTCAGATCCACGTTTCTTCTTTGTTGACTTTGACTGAGCATTGATACTCTTTTAAGTCTTATCCTCTTTCTCTCTTAGCACTGAGTGCATCTGTGACCATCTTATACTTTCAGGCTCCTCTGGAATATAACAGCAAAGATGCAGTGCACTTAGGCATATCCCAAGTCAGAAGAAGTTTGTGAAGAACCATTCTGTGCCTCTATGAAGCCTGGCTTCAGGTCTCCCGCTTGCTCTGGCTCTTCCAACCTGTTTCAGAAGAGCTCCCGGACAGCGCGCTGCTTCCTGCTGCGAGGGCTGTAACAAAGGTCTCTTCTGAACTGGGGGTCACACGGGCACACAGGCTGCTCCCTGTCCTAAGCCTCGCTCCTCTTATCAGCAGACGTTGGTAGTTGCCAAACAAGTGGCAGCGATAGCACAGGAGGGGGAAGTAGTCGGTGAGCTGAAGGCATGCATGTGGGGCGGTTTAAAGGGACAGGAGAGTTTTAGGGTTTCAGTGCTCTAAAGCTTAGTTATGAAATCATGGCTACAGCTAATGGACCCAAAACAAGCAGCAAGAGAGAGTGTTGGGGCTGAGGTGGCTAAAATTTGGTGCCTAGACTTGTATCATATTGAGATGTGTAATTTTATTCCTGAAGATTTAGCTCCTGGTGTTGCTCTGCTTCAATGAAGTAAGGAGTTGATTCAGCACGGTTTGTAATCTTGGGATGCGCACCAGACATGCAGTTCAATCTGAATTAGAGAAAAGTCACAATGTATTTAAGATTGAGCACATTGTGTTTTGGCTTCTAGCTGCATACAACTTGCTTGGCTTCCTACACAGTCCAGGCCTCCGGTGGGAGAACTGATGAAGGGCATCCCCATGGGGTAACTCAGGAAACCCCCCAAACTCCACTTAACAGTAGCTGATCAAAATGACTAAAATTCAGTAGGTAACTACTACTGGTCGTTACTATGAAGCTGCTCTCATGCTGAAGTGCTCTTCTGCATCACTGCTGTAATTTGTAAGCCGATAATGGAGTGTAGTAGCCCCACATACCCCATGCGGCTTTCTCCCTCTCTTAGCCAGGAGAACTGATGTGGTCTCTGCCCCCATGTTCATACTCTAAAGAATTAGGACAGGAAGTCTCTATTACAATCGGCTCTCTGTTCTCCCTGTACAGATGCAGCTTTGTTAACAAATGACTTGTCTAACTTACGGCCGTTTTTAACCCATGTCAGTATTGTTATGTTGATCTGAACGTTGACTGTAGAGCTTCTTTTCTTTTATTGCAGATGTATTCCTGGAAAGCTAGAAATGAGTTCTTTCTTTGTAATTTGCTTTCTTTTAATGAGGCCATCAAGCCATCTCCTTACCAATGGGGAAAATGTGGTATGCGACAAGGGAAGAACAGGTACCACTCGTAAACTTTGTAGTGGAGATGTTCAGCATTGACTCAGGAGTTCCATATGAGATTTTCTGGCATTTTAAGAAGCTGTCCTTGAGATGATCAGCTTTAAAACAGTGGAAATGTTGATTCCATACTGGCCCACAGAAGGCTTAGTTTCAGTAATGCTTCTCTTAATTTAGTGGAAAGGAAGCGGAGCATTGTGTGAAGTCAAGAGAAAAGGAGAGTGTGCCTTCTGTGGTTTGTAACTGTTGAAGAAATTGGTTTGTGTCAGTAGTGGATGGGTAATCACATGCCATCCTGTGTGTTTCAGGCACCAGATGGTATCATGAGAGCTGCTGTTAGGAGGGAAAAAAAACAAGTCCTAACTTAGAGACACTGTGTAGAAAATATGTTTAAAGAAGGATAGGACATTGCCCCCTCCTTGAAGTGAGCAGGAAGAAGCAGTGTATGATATACATTATTCACTATTGTATACAGTAAAAGTAGTAATTGAGTTTTACAGGGCATGTTCAACATCTGTGGTGCAGTATTGTCTGTATTATTCACACATCTATCTGAAGAATAGAGGGTGTGAATATGTGTGCTCTTACAATGATTCATTAGCAGTGCGTGCTCTTTCTTGAATACTTGAGACTGAGCTTGCTGGAGAATTTTGCTGGAAGTTTCTTTTTGCAACAGAAGGACCACTGGATATAATGACATTTTATTTCTGCCAATGTGCCCATAAATTATTTTTAGGCAAAAAATAAATGTACATGATGTTATCTGAGGGACAGACTTGTACAGTATGTGGGCTAAGAAACAAACCAAACAAAAAAAGCCAACCTCCTTGCAACTTAGCTAAATTTGCATGTTGCCTTGGAAAATCAGGTGCATTTATGGGATTGGCCTTAATGTGAACATGAGGAATTAAAACTAAGCATGTATATTTGCAGACTTGTAGCTCTGGGCATACAGACTCTGTAGTTCTCCTCTACAAACAGGAGAGTTTGTAATTCTCCTCTACAAACTGTTTATGTGGCTAGGGGGTGGGGATACTCCTGGAAGGAGAAAACATCATAAAAGCATAAGTATATATGAAAATATACATAGAAGTCCTGATGGTCACATTTGTGCATAAACAAACAAACATGCTCGTGGCTATCTAAAGATGAAAGGTAGTTAAAAATGTGGACAAAACAGGGTTTTATAGGCACTCTGTTCAAAAGATCTTAATTCAGTGATAAACACACTGCCAAAGTTTAGCTGTGTTCGTCAAATGCTTGCGTAGGTAGAATTACGATGAAAACACAGTCACTTCTTGAAAACAAGGACAAGTTGATACCCGAAACAACGGGGAAGCTGTAGGAAGAGCAGCCAGCCCATGAGCAAGAGGGAAGGTGATGTCATGTGAACTCTGTCATGGGATTTGGATGACTTAAACTTCACCACTGGTTCTCTCAGAGACTTAAAATCTTCAAGGAGTAATTGAATCTATTTTCAACATGGTTCTGTAGTTGCAAAAGGCAGCTACAGGATTTTCCATTTCCAATGTTTGGTTTTAAGCCCCTCGGGTAGTGAGGTGCAGTACATGAGGTGCTGGCTCTCGCACCGGTGCAGGAGGAAATAGTGGCACACTTGACCAGCACCATTCCTCACTGAAGTGACAACAGTTCTTAGGAACTTCTGATGTGAAAGGTTTTGCTGTTTCTGATGGATGCAGTTTTGAATATCAGCTCCTTGTTTTACAAATATATCGGGTTGCAAATAAAACTTGACCTACCACCCAAGTTCAGGAGGTAGACAAGTTCTTGTTGGCTTCCTTGGTGAAGGAGCAGGCACATGGACTAGGGTCTGCAGGCATGAAACTTGAGTAGAACTCCAAGGTCTCAGAATTTATTTCCTCATCGTTAAGGAAATCTTTGTTCCACCCTGTAGAATAAAGTATTTTATGTACTGCATATGGGGCTAAGAGCAGTGTGTTCTGTAAGCAGAAGTTATGCTTCCATTTCATGTTATTTATGACTTTTTTGAATGGAAAACTGGTTGTATTTGAAGCCAAATCTTTTTGACCAGCCACTGAAAGAAGATAATACAGAGCTGGCAGTGCAGGAACATGCTGCTACTGCAGCATTTATTTGCAGTAAAGTGGAAGTAGCTTTTCATGATTCCTACTGTTACAGCATTAAGCAGCACTGTAGGGACACCAGGTAGAGCAGAGCTGTCGTGTGGGGTTGGATTTTCTGGTAATAATGATCAAGAGGCTTCTCAGGTGTTCTGCTGCTCTCAGATTAATAACAACAGGCTGGTTTTTGAAGAGTAGAAATACCATTTTGGCTAAAGCAGTCTGAAAAATTAGTAACACGCTTAAAAGTATTCACTTTTTTAAAATGACACCTCTGAGAATAATTCAATGAGGATAGGTCCCCTTCTAGGTGACCAAGTTGGAGCATTTTTCCAAAATGACATCTGGGTTCAGGAGGCATGCGTTCACGTGCATACATCCCATGCTCATCAGCTGAAATCAAGCACGTGCTCTTTCTTATGAAGGAGTATTTCTTGCATTCTCTTTCGTTCTGCAGCGATTTGCCCATATAATGCTGCTTCTGCAATTACATGTTCAGCATTTATGGAAATGTTGTTTTTCAACAGTGTTTAGGTAATTTCATTTTGCCCAACTTTACCTACTCTGTTTTAAAAACAAAATAAAAAAATAAAAACGGACAAAGAGCTGTTTTATTGATTCATAGTTCAGTAATATGAAGAGTGACTTTACAACTGGTATGAAAAGTAGTAAAAGGTCCTGGCTGTGTTTACGCAAAGGCAAAAATCTATATTTGTTTTAGACTTGCATTTTTTAGTGCCATAAAAATCTGATTGTAAGTATGTAAGGTTAAATATGTTTTAATAGCTCTATGTCAAGCAGCCATGGAAAATTCTTAGTCTGAGTTTGTACAGGCATTTGGATGCTATGAAGTCTGTACACTTTGTGGTGTGATTTTTAAGAAGAGGCACTTCTGTGGGCAGGCGAGAATCAGCGATACTGCATTTTGAGTACTACACTTGCATTTTAATTTAGGCACCCTGCTAATTTGACTTGAACTTTCTATGCAGTCACCTTGTCTATAAATCGTGTTAAGCAACATCCTTGTCATGGCAAGCCTGTAGAGTCCTGCCAGGTTTCACAAACCGGGGATCTGCACCACACTGTCAGAGGTAGATGTTTATGGAGTTGTCTGGGTTGACTCTTACAAAACACCTGGCTGACTTATTTCATTGCCAGCTGAAATAAATTGCTTCAAGAAAGGTTCAAGCTGTGGAGTAGATATACTTTCAGAGGTGGCTAGGAGAAAAAAACATGGTTCCCTGGATGTTAGGGACAACAAGGGTGGCTTGTGAAAGCGTGCCATCCGGTTTGTTGTAGCTTCCGGCATACCTTTTGGACAGCAGGGCGAGGAAATGCAGAACAGCTTTAGGAGCCTGCTAGAGCACTTCTCTTACAGGAGGAAAGCATGTTTTTGTCAGACTTGAAGTTGTTGCATGTTGTACATTTATGTATGTTGCCTGTCTGTTTCCTTACAGAGGCATATGTTCATCTGTGGCCTTTCCAAGGGATTTGGTAGTGCTTTATAATACAACTTCTTGAAGACGAAGTGGCTAGAGTGGGAAGAAGTGCCTGCTTCTGGGCACGTTCTTGTGAGCAGCACAATTCTTGCGCATTGCTACATCCTCAGCTCTCCACCGAGATACCCGTCCTTTGCGTGCAAATGCGTTTCACACCCCCAGGTCTCAGCTGTTGTGCTATCCTCACCAGCCTTGACGTCTGCTGGGGTTCACTGTTGAATATTTCAGTCTAAAAGCAGCTGTGCTCTTGACACATCTTTCTCTTACCCTAATCCAGGGCAGCGCAGCTTTTCACAGCCTATGTTTGTGGGCACTTGCAGGCTGGGAGATGACGTGAAGTGTTGGCTACAGCTGGCAGGTCGTTGTGTGAAGGAAACAGGATCTCCTCCCCAGATTTAGACCAAAAAAGATGAGTGTAACATCTTGGCCTGAGTAGGTCACGTAGGAAACTACGCTCTGATTTCAGGCCTGATCCTGCAGAAGCAGGGAGAAATCTACTGCAGTGATGCTCTGGTTCTCTCCTGAGCAAGCCTTGACTAATGAGGAGAGCTTTGGTGTAAGGAATCCCCACCTTCAGATATGGAGGGTGCAGCTGTGGGGTAATTAAAATGTATAGTCATTTGGCCAAGAAGGTAGTTTACCCACTGAGGGGCATTGAGCTGTTCAACCCAGGGGCTGTTTTGCTTTAACAAGGAGGAAGTACATGCAGCAATCTAGAACAGTCACAGCCCAGATGCATTTACTTTGTACTCATCATTTATCTCTGCGATAAATGCCCATTTTGTCAGGTACTAATGCTTCAAATCACTTCTGTTGTGTTAAGGTCTCCTAATTGCTTTTGTGGTTTAGTTTTGGATTAAATCTTCCATCAATCTGCAATACAGTGCAATGAATGTGTTAAAAATATTACAGAATCAACTGCTCTGAGTTGGTGCTTTTGATACTAGGTTGAGGGATTTGTTTTCTCCTGCTAACTGCTACCAGCTTGTATAAACATGCATTGGAGAAAAAAATAATGAAATAAATCAGCAACACAGTGATGCAGGAAATGTTCATCCCTGTCGTGAAAAAAAAGGATGATAAAAAATGCGAATGTGTCAAATCTCTAGGTGTGCCTGTGAGTGAGGAAATGTACCACACCTTCTTGTTGAAAGCTGGAGCACAGATCTGTAGCTTCTTTGAAACGATGCTATGAGCCAAAAGGAAAGGTGTGGTGGTGTGCATCCTAGAAACCTGAGAGCTGCTTTATGTTGCCTGCTTTGGGGGTTTCCCTATAGCTGTGAGATGGAAAGGGGTATGGCTTTACAGGGTTTGTTCCAACATATGGCATGGAAGTATTGATGACCAGAAAAGGGCTGTGGATTTTCTGTGTGCTGATTGATGTAAATACCTGCTCCTTTACTGGGTTTTCTGGTAAAGGTGTTCCCTTCTGGCAGCCTAATGGTGGATGTGTTTAAAAGGAGTCAATATTTACTACATGTGCATTCTATGGAAAAAAAAAATCAAAGAAAAAACGAGTTGCCCTATAGATGCTTCATTTTGTGGTAGCATGACTGCAGAAAAATCAAAACACATGCTGGTAAGAGTAGGATTCCTGGAAGGAAACATATCTCGTCAGAGAGGAGTGGACTAAGCAAAAGCAGGAGATTGCTTTCTAAGGGGTTGTGACCTTGAGGGGCTGAATATAATGAACACAGTGTTTCAGGCCGCCTTTTTACCTTGCAACTGCTGCATAGCATTGGTATTCATCAGCATTGATGAGGCTCTGCAGTGGAAAGCCTAGCAAAGCATCACTTCATCTCTGAGAGGAGTCTAAAGCTGATAAAATGTTAAACTTCAGCATACATGCAGGAAACACTGCTACCTTTTATCTGAATTTAACGGCTTTCCAACTTTACCTAAAATATGTGTTATTGCTAAATTTGCCTTCGGTATAGATTCCACAGGTTTCAGCTAAGCTGCACATTCTATATTTATTCACATGGGTGTAAAGCAGCACCAGTGCAGCATACTTCGGGGCCATGTAACCTCCAGGAAGGCTGGGGTTAGCCCTGGTTGTTGGATTTCTGCTTGCACCATTGAACAATTGACTGGGAGAGTGTGCTTGGGATGAATTTCTCCACTGCTACTGCATCCTGTCTCCTAAGGTCCCTGTTTCCTTCTGTGAGGGGAAGTGTTACCAAACACCTCTTGCAACTGATTTTTCTTTAAAGGTGTTTGATCACAGTTTGAGAAGTAACCCATGACCAGTAACTTATTTCATAGTTACTGACACTTTGCTTTTTGGTTCGGGGTTAGTAGGTGAGGACACTTATATCCTATTTTTAAGTTATTTAAATATTGAATGGATTTTTTAATTGAATAATAAATTAATCAATACTTACTATAATAAATTATTAAGTTGTAGGTTTGTATCCTGCACAGTTTGATCTATTCTCTTTATATTTCAGGAGGGCGAGGGCTTCTTTTACTTTGAAATACAGTGGCGATCAAATTGTACGTGACTCACATTTTACTTTATGGTTGAGTGTTAAAATTGGTTTGGAGCCTCTCCTTGAGGTGCTGGCACACCTGGCAGCACTTCTGTCAGGTGCATGTGAATAAGCCTATGCTCTGCCCTTTAATGATAACGTGTGCCATTATTTTTGCTTAATTGGTTGTATTTTCATCAGGTGATCTCCAGACAGGTAATTTGCAGTTGCTCAGTGATTATTGTGGTTTGTAGCAAACAAATTAGTGTGGGAAGATGCTAACGTGAGCTTTGCAACTTCAGGTGTCAGTGGCAGCATCTGCTCTTTTTGTGCTCGCCTGAAGCATGAGAGGTAAGGAGGGAGAGTACGGAGGGGTGCTATGCTGTCCTCTGCTTCCCAGGACATTCATGTGATGCTGTGGAGAAAGGTCATCCCATCTTCGAAGCATGCTTGTGAAAGCCAAGCACCATAGCTGGTCTTCAAATGCAGAGGGTTGCACTGCACCAAGTCAGGCTGCTTATATCCTTGATTTTTAAGTTTTTTTCAAGGATTATTTTTAGGGTGAATTTTTAATTAACTACTTCTCAGGGATTTTAGGGTTGCTTACACCCTGGGGATGTAGTGCTGGTTCCCTATCACCTCCAGGTGTTTCACAACCTGTGTTGGACTTGTTCAGTGTCCTGATGTGAGCCTGATAATGTCTACGGGAGCTTCCAGAACCAGCCTCAGCTCTTCTGCTGCCAAGTTGCTGAAGTCAGTTGTTGCAGGCCAGAAAACCACATTTTCCTGCCTGGGTAAAGACAGGGCAGGTATTTATTTTTCATCCATCACGTGTGCAAGGAGGCTGCTAGGCTGTGGGGTGACCTAATCTGTTGGAGTTGATGTGGCACAAAGATATTTGTCCTGGATTCGGTACGTTGCTCCTGATTTATTACAGCAAATACAGATAGGGTTGAGCAGGTGGTGGTGGTGAAAGGTACTGGATGAATCGTTGCAGCTGGTGGGGATGAAAGACCCAAGCTCTGTCTGCTAAGCATGGGGCAGCCCAGATCGGTCAACTGCTCGTGGCCGGGGTGTCACAGGGATTTGTTCCTCAGCCTGGAGTCAGAGCAGCTGGGTGGGCCTTCAGAAAGGCAAGGTACATTGCTGCTGAACAGGCCCAACAACGCCGCCTGACTTACTGACTGCCAGTGCTGTTTGTCTTCTCTTCCTCCTGGCTGTTACACCCTGCTACCTGTTGGCCGTGGTCAGGCCTTACCCAACAGGTTTACCTGTATGAAGGGTCCTCTTGATGTATGAGATGTGCCAGATGGGCAGAGTAAGGAAGGGGTTCTTGTGTTTGCAAGGCAAGAGCTGAGTTCCGTCTTGTTTAACATCTTCATTAGCCATCTGGATGATGAGGTAGAGTGCACGCTCAGTAAATCCATGGACAGCACAAAACTGGTGGGGGTACCCAGTGCAGCCATCCAGAGGGACCTTGGCAGGTGGAGAGGTGGGCTGACAAAAACCTCATGAAGTTCAACAAGAAGTGCAGAGTCCTGCACCTGGGGAGGAACAGCCCCAGGCCCCAGTACGTGCTGGGGGCAACAAGTCAGCAATGTGCCCTTGCTGCTAGGAAGGCTAATGTTGTTCTTGGCTGTATTAGGCAAAGTATCGCCAGCAGGTTGAGAGAGGTGATCCTTCCCCTCCACCCAGCACTGCTGAGTCCAGTTGTGGACTGCCTAGCACAAGAGAGACCTGGACGTATTGAAAGAGTCCAATGGAGGGTTATGAAGATGATCAAGGGACTGGAGCACCTCTCCTATTGAGGAGAGGCTGAGAGAACTGGGACTGTTCAGCCTGGAGGCTCAAGGAGGGGAATCTCGTCAATGTGTATAAGTACCTGAAGGAAGGGTGGCAAGAAGATGAAGCCAGCTTCTTTTCAGTGATGTCCAGTGCCAGGACAAGAGGCAATGGGCAAACACTGCAGCAGAGATGGTTCCCTGTGAACATCAGGAGGTGCGTCTTTACCGTGCAGATGACCGAGCACTGGCTGGAGAGTTTGCGGAGTCCTCCTCCTTGGAGATCTTCAGAAGCTGCCTGGAAATATTCCCGGGCATCTTACTCTAGATGTACCAAGCAGGGGGTTTGAACCAGATGACATCCAGAGAGCCTTTCCAGCTTCAACAGTTCTCTGACTCTGTGATTTAAGATTATTCTGTGTCTAGTAATCAGCATTACTGTTAGTAAAATAAGTAAATGAAAGAACTGTGGACTGAATGGGTCCATTATTCTCTTCTCTCCCTCTCTTTCACACTTAACTTTCTTAACCTTGAAATGCAGTCTTGCTAATCCTTATAGCTCCAGATTGTAAACCGTGTCTTTCCAAAATCCTGAGTTTTAGTTTTAAGAGAATATGGAGCATGGAAGAACGGGGCGGGGAAGAAATGCTTACAGAGTAATGTGGGGAGAGGTTTGGTTTTTGACTTAAGGCTATGATCTTATGCCTATTTTCTGCAATGGAGGTAAGGCTGGAAATAGCTTGCTGTCTCGCCTGTCCCCCCTCAAGCCCAGGAAAATACTATTCATGTGTAAACTGATATTTTTGAGTTGCAGGTAAATGTAAACAAATAAAAATCCCTCAAGTGTAGTTACAGTTGTAGTAGGATTGTGAAATTTTCCAATATGGAAACGAGCTAAATTGGAACCTTTTGTAATTTGATGATAGCAACTTGACAAGTGAAGGCTGTGGTGATCATCTTGGGAGTGTACCTTGCACAGTGTATGCCTTTACAGGAATTATTTTCACATAAGAATCCCACTTGGCTAAAGATAAGTTTCCCTGGAGTTGTCTGCTTGATTGGCATGGAGGGAGAGGGGGAAAGAACAAGAAGAAGATGATGTCGATGATGAGTGTCCTAGAAACCAGGAAAAGGCCTTGCCTTGCCCAGTTCTCTTCCTTGTGTTCTTTTAGGTGCAACACAGTTATTTTATGGATGATGCTTCTTGACATGAGAAGGCCTTTACAACTTCTACCAGAATAGGTTTAGGTAACTGGCAAAAAGCAGTCAATGGTAAAAACTATCTTGAACAGGAATTTTATCTGCTTTGGGAACTAAAATCAGGCTGAACCAGTATGATGTCTCTCTGGGCATGCTTCTATAGCACAATGAGTATCAGAGAAAAACTAGTTCCATATAGTTTTTCTGTATTACAACTTCTAAAAAATCAGTGTCCAGGTACTTTGGTGTTAAAACCAGTTTCTTGAGTGATGAGCCTAAAAGACATGCAGCTCATGAAAATAAATGGCAAACACCAGGACCTGTGTGTCAAACAAATGTGTGTTTTTTCTACTTAATCAGCTTTTAAGTACTCAGAGATGTCCTTCCTAAATAAAAAATTTGAAATTGAGATGGAACATCCTTGCAAGTGGGAGTTCCCAGACTTGTCATGGGATTTACATGTGGTGAATGAGGAACAGCTTTCAAGCTCAGCCTCAAACTGACCCATGTTCCAGAGGAGTCCATCTCTCTTGTGTTACTCCAGGCATGCCACGTAGTTGGTGCTTGTGAGTCCTCTCACCTGGTCTTTACTTTGTATTCTGTTCAGGCAGGAGAGGCAAGAAGAAGATGAAAAAAAGTGCTAGGGTGTTTTAGAACATTTCTGAGAAATGGCTTTGAGATTCTTAGCAACTTGTGCAAAATGAAGACTTGGCAGCTAGAATATTTCAAAGGCAACATTTCCTAAGAAGAGTGAACTTGTAGACTACCAAGCACAACTGGGTGCTGTGGATAACTGCAGGCACTTTTCTCCCCAGGTCAGTGGCAGAGGTACAATGCAGAGTAATAGCTTACTCGATAACACAGAAAAGATTGTTTGCAGAAGCTAATGATGATTTAAAGAGACTTTGGGCAGTTGTGCTGGACTAACTGCTCTTGCCATATTTTTATAAGCGTCGATGAACAGCTTTTAGAGGGAAATCTCTTCCCCTGCTACTTCCACATGCACTCACATCATCCTTCCTTGCTTCTGACTTTGTTGTGATTATATGCTGCAAAAAAAAACCAACAGGCTCACATGGATGAAGTGTACGTGTGTGTAGATTAGTTAGAATTCTGTTGGTTTTAAGCAAGTAAAAGAAGTTTTTTTGTGTGTGTTTGTAGTCATGACTGTAATTGATTTAAAAAAATGTTTCTGAAAAATAAGGATGCTTGGCAAAACAAAGCTGTCATCAAAGACAAGAGCAACTTTGTTTGAAATCTGTGAAGACAGATCTAGGGTTTGTATGGTTGCTTCTTAGAACAAATTCTATGCTATTTTGTGAGCATACTGTATATTCCTTTTTAGGAACTTGGATTAGGGGAGAGAATTACATGCTACTTACCTTCTTAAGGTGACCGTGAAGGCCCTAGGAGGTCTGACATTTGCCTGTTTCTAGCCCTGCCCCAATATGGATGGTGATAGAAAGGTTTGCAGTGG
Source organism: Aythya ferina (assembly GCF_964211825.1). Classification (NCBI taxonomy): domain Eukaryota; kingdom Metazoa; phylum Chordata; class Aves; order Anseriformes; family Anatidae; genus Aythya; species Aythya ferina. The sequence goes on along the minus strand of NC_140297.1, from coordinate 72,848,744 downwards.
CCCCAACCTCTTTCCCTCTTTGTTCCTTACATCTCCCCTGTCACCAACAACTGCCTCTTCTTCTTTCTCACTAATTTGTTGTCTTTTTGAACTACCTCTCTTCCTTACTAGTTTTAACAGTTTATTTTCTCTCACCTGAGATGGGATGGGGAGAGCAGTGGAGGCAGTACTGCGTGCAGGACCCATTTCTTGTACTTGCTGGTGATTTACAGAGGGACTTGAAACTGTGGATCCACTAAACAGAGAAACATTGCTGTGCATGTTCCCTACTTCCCTGATTTCACATTTTGCAGATTTAATCACAGTTGATAAGTACTATTCAGAGTGCTAATTTTTAATTTTGGAATTAATGCCATTGACTCAACTGCCTAGAAATTTATTTTATCTTATTTTAACATAGACTAGCAAGCACAAGAAACAGATGTCTCCTAGCAGCCTGTCCTGCCTGCCTGAGACTGGTAATGGGTACAGGCCTTCCAAATCCTGACATTGTTCTATTTTTGTAGCTTTGATCCCTATGGTGTAGGTTGGGCAGTACTCAAAGCACAAAAAGATAGCATTTTGCAAAACTTGACAAAATGTAAAGGTAACACTCGAATCTTTCTCATTAAAGTCATAATTCAGATTGTAGCAATACTGGTAACTCTTTTGAAAAGACTTGATGGCATCGCACTGCTATATTTTCTTCTTCCATTATAACAAAGCTAGTGTTTCCTAATGGTGTGGAAACTTCGTCGTCCTCAGGTGCTGTTAACCATGTCTTCAGAGCTCCATTAGTGAGTGCAATTGCTTTTTGGCTTTTGATCTAGGTCTGCTGGTAATGTGTGTATTCAAGCTAAGCAGCAGAAGGTGGGGCGGGGTGTGCTTGTCCACCTGCACGTTTAAAGGTTAATCTCTGCTCTGTTTGTGTTGGGAAAAACTGGAAACTATATATTTTTTTAAAAGCCTTTACTAAATAAAGTGGCAGTGGTGTGAAGGGATGGTGTATTCAAAGGCCCTTGGAAGGTAAACATTAATTCCAGTTCCCCATTGAGACAATAATAATAATAATATAATAATAATAATAGTTTTAGTCCAGTTAGTTGCTTTTAAAGTGGCAGGCTATTGTCAGTGCTGCGCTATCTCCAGTTACTGAAACAGGAGGAGATGGATTCTGTTCAAGGTTGATCAACAGCTGCTGCGCAGACCTCAGGAGCAGAAGAGCTGGTGCTTTGATCTCATGTGGGGGATGGACAGACAAGAGAAACATCGAGTGTTCAGGAGATTTTGTTCTGCATTAAACTCTCTTCCTAAACTGACCTTATATCCCCTGGAAACTGCTTCATGGTTTTGTTCTGCTTTATAACAGTAAAGTAAAGCAATATGGCTTAGGAGGCAGAGCTAAACTCATTGAGGGAATGGTGTTGGTAGCTTACTATGCTCTGAGGAAATTGTAATTAGTGCCTTCAGTGTTTTGAAAATGAATTCTATTTCATTCAGCTAGATAAAGTATGTGCCAAGATCTAAGTGCATAGTCATTTAATGAAGTTGAGTTTAAGATTCTGGAATTTAGATTAAATGCTCAAATACCTTCCAGAGCTGGCTTTCTCTCACACTCTGCAGAGACTTAGGATTCAATTAGTCCTTCTCGGTAACTCCTTCTGTCCTTTGATAATCTGCCTTCTCGACAGAAGACTGCCAGTTACTCATGGGGGAAGGCAGAATGTCTGGAAAGAGAGTTCGTCTATTGATTAGTTTATTTCTCTTTCATAGATCGTGTGGCAGTAGCGTATACAGACTTCAGTACTAACTCAGTATTTCAGCCACCCCAGAAATCCAGCGCTGGGGAATCCTTTTGCTGATGAGCACACAAGCCCTGTAGAGAGGGGTACCTAGATCAAGAACAATATTCTGAACTACACATTAAGATGTTAGGCAAGTGGCCATTATTTATTTATTTTTTCCCCCTCTGGACTTTCCCGTGGAAGAACAGGTCTGGTTCTCTGTTTGGGAGGTCTGACACTTCATTTTGGGATGAAGTTGGTGAGAGAGATCCTACTTTCAGGGCACTTTGAGTTTGCCACTGAGTTGTTTGGGCAGGCTTGTTAGGATTTTGGGGTACCTGAAGTGAAGTGTTTTCAGTTTTGCTAAGCTAGTGATGAAAGGCAAGTTTTCAGAAAAAAAAAGAGTTCATTAATACGAAATTGCCAATGTTACATTTCTGTCTGCATAACTTTTTTTTATTGGTATGGCCCTCCTAGTGATTAGTGCATAATTTAGTAAAGAGGAGTAACAAAGATAAATGTGGTTTTAATTATCTTTGTCATGAAAAAGCTATGTCTGGCTTGACTGAGTTAATAACATCTTTTCCTGTCTCTCAGAATTTACGTTTTTGAGCCAAGCTACTGTAGTGCATAAATGAAAGGTTTTCTAAATACATATTGACTATTGTTCCCTTTGCTTTGTCAAGGCCTAACAATTAATGCATTTTGAATGCAGTTGTGACAATAACCTACATTACTTGCCCTTAATTTAAAGCAGTTTTAACTGCTTTGAATCAATTGCATTGATGAGTCAACTGGACTTTTACACTATAACATGTGAATGAGTAGCATTTAGTCTTAGATGATGACAGTTATGCAATGTTATTATGCAAAATACGTATGTGTGTATATGCACTATATATCTATGCTATATAAAAATGTGATAATCGTGCATGTAGTTACTTTATTCACCATACAACCTGGATATGTACAAAATTGGATTTGTTAATTATGGTTTTGCAATGAATTCTCCACTGTTTAACTGAGATAAAGTTCTTCTATTCTGGAAATCAAAACATGAGCTGTTTCCAATAGAAAGTTAAAAAGTAGATTTTTGTCATCTGTAGGAACAGAACACCCAGGAACAAAGAAGTCATCTTTGCAATTTCAGCAGTAAAATCTGCAAGGGAAAAGAACTCAGGAATTCTTCAGGTAGCCTTACAGCTGTGAGATTTACAAACCTATTTCCTTTGCCTTTTGGAGTCAGAGGAAATCAATTGGCTTGAAAATAATGGCATATGGCCCTCCTTCTGTACGTACAATTCCAAGTGTTTTTACAACTTTGCTTCACTGAATTAAGAACCATTGGGCTTTAGTAAGTACTTCGTGGCTTTGTTTTCCCCCTTATCACAGAGTGACAGAGTGACAGAATGGCAGTGTCCCAGATTGCTTGGCAAGGAGTGACCAAGTTACCAAGTTTCTCCCCTAAAAATAAGTTGGGATCAACATGTGTGCATTCAACATTGTCCTTCCTTGGAGGGCTCACAGCTGGTATCTAAGCCCTTGCCTGGAGAGCTGGCTGCGTGCTCTCTATCTCCATCCAGCAGTTCCAGAAGTCCGTGCCTGGTAGTCATTCCTTGCACTCACCCTACAGACCACCAGGCTAAATCAAGTTGGGCTTTAGGCTCTGAGAAGCCTCAGACTTTTATTTCAGTGAATCCTTTTTTGTAACCTACCTTTCTGAAGTGAAATCAAAAGGTGGTGGCACTTTGCTAAAGGATACTGCTGGAGTTAGTGGACATTTCAAAACGCCGTCTCTTGCACTTGGTCAGAAATTGTGAAATGAAAGTGTACCTAAACTCTGGGATCAAAGTAGATTGATGTGAAGATTTTGTAGATCTGAAGACTATGAAGTCTTTGGTATATGTCTTATCTGTAAATTAACTACTACTGAGGATTTTGTTCTCAAAGCTGTCGCTTGTAACAAATATGCTTCAGAGGGATTGCAGTGTAGTTACAGAGCGTGCTGGGCATGGAAAATGACCTATGGGATCTTTTGCCAAGGCATTTTTTATATTTTATTTCTTCCCTCCCCCAGACCAGGAGGTTCTGCAGTGTACCCTGCCTATGGACAGACATTGTATTGTTGAGCTACCTTGCCAGAGCACACGTTGTATTTGCATTTCGGAGGCCTCGGGCTTTGCAAACTGCATTGTTCCAGCAGTCTCTGAATAGTGGCTATTGACCCCTAACAATGTACATTTGTTTAAATCAAACCGTTCCATACTTGCTTTAAAATGCTTGTTTTAGGGCTAGCCCAGCCAAGTGAATGCTTCTGTGCAGGCCCCTGTTTCTGCTTCATAGCCAGAAAAATGCAGAATGCATTATTTAATTTCACTATGGAAAAGATTATTCTCCTTTTGAGAGGCTATTTTGAATTCTGAGGTTTTGGCAAATATTGTTGTGGCTTAATGTTTATAAGTGTTTTCATTGCCCTTGAAAGCATAAACTTCATGTTAGTTGTGCTCGGAGATTCTGGCAAATAATAAATGAGCTGAACAACAGGGTTTGATTGTCCTGAAGTGCTTGAGGAACTTGACTGCATTTGGACAAACAGGGTTTTTTGCTGTGTATTTGTGTGTTTAGAGAGATCGAATTCAGAGATGGAGACTGATTGGCAGGGACACTCGAAGCTTTCCTCTGGGAAGGTAGTTAGTCTGGAACAGAGTCCTTTTTGCCAGCTAGGGTGACTTCAGCATGTCATCCAACCTGTTGTGATTCGTGAGCTCGACTGTGGTTATTTGCTATGGGGCTGAAGTGAGGCTTTATCAGCTTTTGCTGGTGAGGAGCCGGGGAAGCCTGAGAGTAACACCTCCTGCCATGCAGAGTGTCTGCTGGCTCTTGGGCTCTTGTGTGCAGACCCAAGCAAGCGGGTGCTATCACTGGGTTTTGAATTACATTTTCAAGTCCCCTCTCACTTTGACCACTCTCGGGGAGCCCCCTGTTTCTCCCTCTCTCTTGCTGTGGTTGCTGGTGCTCTGCTTTCTCTTTGGCACCACGCGCGTTTCCCTGCTCTGTGCTGACCCCATGCTCTCGAGTCAACATACCCCATGTTTGAACTGCCTTGGACTTGGACTTGGTATAAACCTAGAAAACATCTGACTCAAGGTTTTAGACATAAAATGACAAAGAGCTCCACAGGTGTTTAAAAAGGAATGCAATTTGCCAAAAGATGGAATGGGGGCAAAAATCAGGGATGCTCTTGTGTGTGGTCCCCTGTATGTGGCTGAGCTCATGCCATTCAGAGAAACCAAGCAGCAAAAGTTAGCTTTCTGTAATATTCACTTTGTTTCTCAGTGCTGCTGTTCTCCCAACATAGGAACAACGATGGTGTTTATTCAACATTATTTTAAATGTATGCAACTTGTAATGTGGCTGAGCTTCTGCAGTAGACACATGAGCCACACTCTAAGGACATAACAGGAATAAACTGTATTTGTTGTGGTTGTTCATCAAGAACATGTACCCAAACCAACTTTTTAAAGCCTCGAGTCTTTTTTCTGTGTGTACAAATTCAGACAAGGATGATCTTTGAATGCTGGCATGCAAGATAAATTTGAATCTTTTTGAATTGTTTAATTCAAAATAAAACAATCAATTTTATTTATTTATTTATTTATTTTTCAGGGATTATACAGCCAAAGTCACAACCTTTGGCTTATCAGAGTATATCCCAGCCCCTTTCTATCATGCCTTTACCTTTCCTTCTGGAAAGGATTTGCCTGTTCTGATGGAGGGGCGACACGACACAAAAGCCTCTGTTCTCTAAGTAGGCCTAAAATACTGTAATTCTGATATGGAACCTGCTGTCCCTGTATAGAAAAAGAACTATAGTTTGTGTTTGAGGTTCAGACCACTGGGGTGCTGCTGCTGAATATCTTCATGCTGCCTGAAGGCTTCTCCTGCTCAGAGCAGCTCAGGCAGGTGTGATTACCCTGCCCATCTGCCTCATGTGCACTCGGTGCTGGCTGTTTCTTTTCCTCTGTGCTGGATGGGTCTACCTCTGAGGGCCACAGACAGCCAAATAAAAAACTAATTCTGCACCTACCCTCTTTCACTAGATTGACTTAGGTGTTTAGCTGATGGTGTTTCTGTTGCCTCTTTGGCTCTAAACAACAAATGCTATTTCTTTGTCACTTTTCTTGCTGGCAGATTTTAAAAATCTGAGTTCTTGTGCAGCCAGGAGAACAAGACAAGATAAAGGGTGAGGGGGGTTAGAAAACAGGTGAAAGTTGGTAGGGGAGAAGTGCTGTGATCCTAATGGGTTGAAAATAAACAGGTAGTGAGCCTGCTGGCTTTGAGGAGCATCTTTTAAATGGTGTGTAAATTTAAACACTGCTTTGTAATTTTGTGTGTGCTAACATGAGGCACATGACTCAGTGAATTAGCCCCAGCTGTTCATGCTGGCATTTAGGCACTTCTATTAAAAACAAACCAAAACTATGCCTGTGTTTACGTACTTTACTTATGGCAGAAGATGACAACTACTTGCTGAAGGATTATTTTATTTCTCACTTGCTTACTTTGCAAGTGAGCTTGCTTGCAGCTAGCTTGCTTTCCTTTTATTTTCTTGAGTTTTCAGTTATGCCATCTATAACTATTTTTTTTTTACTCTAGGGGTCTCGTGTCTGGTTGCGAGAAAATAATCAGCATTATCCAAGTACTGTTCATTCCTGTGCAGAAGGAGTCGTCGTGTTCAGGACAGACTATGGCCAGGTACGTGCATTGCCCCTATTTACATTCTCCTTTCTACCACTCTGTGGAAAAGAAACAATTCTGCCTAACAGGGAGGACATAGGAGAATGTAAAAGTCTAAGGCGCATGAATAGAAGCATGCATTTTATATGACTCGAATGTGGAACTTTGGTTTCAGTCGTGTTGTCCATTGCATATGGACAGCTGGTCAGCTGCTACAGCCGTGTCTGACAGAGCTGAAGGTTTGAGAGCCATGTCCAGGAAGTTACTTAGATCCCAGAGGCTCCGTCCCGCTTGCTTAGGTTACTTGGGCTGTTGCAAGCAGTGTGTTGTCTGCTGTGGTAGCACACCACTGGCTGCCAGCTGGGGAAGGAGGCTGGTGGGCAACTTCTGTTCTCTCCTCCCTCTCCCCCATTTTTTTTTCTTTTCTCTTTGGCCAGAAGAAGGCAGAACAAGCCCTGCCAGTTGCTGACAGCATGGCAATGCTCTGCTTTCTCACTCACTTTTCATTTATCTGTTTATTCTACTCTTCATCAGGCCACAGTTTATCCAGACTTCCATTCTTGCAGCTTCCTTGAAGAAAGTACAGTGGAATTCACATTTTAGATTAAGACTCAGATACAAACAGTTACACTGGTGCAGATATCAGAGTCAGAACGCTGTCTTTGATTTTTGGAGGGTGCTCCCTCCTCAGTTTTGCTTCCTTTTTTCTTAGTTATTTGTACCAGATAGAGGTAGCTTCAGGTAATGAACAAGGCAGAGGAAAGTATGATAGTATGGAAAACATGCTACCTTTTCTTGCTGCCTTCACTTAATGCTTTTCTGAGTGACAAAGACAGAAAAGCATTTCGTTCAGAACCAGGGAACCCCTACTTTTCTCACATGCCTTTTTGCAGGCAGGAAAGGAACTAGACAGAATTGGTGTTTTTTGATGGGCAAGACATAGGTTAAATAGAGGGAGTGAAGAAAATGGGATTGTTAGTCACACAAAATGTCTTGAGGCTGGTCTCAACTGAGGCAGGAGGACCTCCTCAAACAAGATCAACTGAACAGAAGATTCTTGTTGATAGAGGCACACAGAGCTGCCTAATTGGTAGCAATACTAGGCTGTGTTGGATTCAGATTGTCTTTCCTTCATGCAAGAAGGTGGTAGACAAAAGCAGTGAAAGCCAGGTTGTAGAAAGCTGAAGGACCAGTATAACATACTTCAGGTTACTAGGTGTCTTGGACTGGTGACCCAGAGACATACGATACAGGGGAAGATGTCCACAAAGAAACTACTGTTAGATGCAAAGCCTCCTTCCAGGACAAGAAGGTGCCTTTGTGTGTGTTGGTGTGTTCTCAGTGTGATGCATGCATTTATGTTTGCTCGGGTTTGGGAAGTTGCATATTTACAGTTTACATGCGCTATTGAAATTTGAGGCCCCATGAAGTGCAGATGCTGAGACTGTTTCCTCTGTTGTTTGTGAATAAGGAAGGATCTTCCATATTAAGGCATCATAGTTACCTTTTATTTTGCTGTGCGTGTTGTTACAGTAGCATATGCTCCAAGCCACTATCTTCATTAGGCACCTCATTTAAAAGTAAGCCCTAGTTGGAGTGACACAAAAGTTTCAGAGGTACTACCTGTAGTTTTTCACAGAATTTTATAGATGGACACCTGACTGTGAAGAACCTGTCTTTTAGAAGTGGTTCATGATGTCGACATGACAGTCCTTGTACTATGGGAACTGCAGGTGACGATTGTAAAATGGATGGCTTGCATTGGTGCCCTAACATGCAGTGGCAGAGCTAATACCAGCATCCATGAGTGGACAAGCTGCTTGCTAGCAGCTTTGTATACGTGTATTACACGTACTGTTGCCTTTCCATGGTGTACAGAATGCAGGCTGAAAACTCAGGTAATTGGGAGAAGACTCAAGTCACTACCGTAATACAAACTAACTGATTCCATTTACTTAGAAAAGTGATGTTTACAGCATTAACATAAGAGAAAAAGCAAAAAGTTTGTCCTGCTTGTTTTAAGAGCAGGTGTCATGCTATGCTGTGAAACATCCAAAGACATAAGGAGTACACCTCAGAACCAGTGCATGGCACTTAATGTTGCCAGTGGGTCTGAGCCAACTGTGCTCCAACTAAGGGCAAATCAGCAATTTACTGCATTTTAAACTTTAATACTTTTCAAGGCTTATACTTTCAAGGGTGCACCCTGAATTTAGAGGAACTGTGCCAGCTGACATCAGTGCCAATTAATACTGTTCCTCCCACTGCTTTCTGAAGTGCCTTTGGAATATCCCACCCTTGCTGCTGGGTTATCTGTGTGCTGCAGAAGGCAGCAGGCATGAGACATGAATCTTAGGTGACACCTGATGATGACCTCTGATGGCTTTGTGATCTTATGCAATGCTATCCTTCATTTTAAAGAAGGAGGCAGGGCAAGTGAGGGGTGAGATTGCGGAAGTGTGGGGTGATGATGATTTTTTGAAGGGTAGCCAGCATCTTGATTCCAAGACCCTTCCAAGAAGCAATTGTACTCAAGTCTAATGACAAACTGATGAAAGTGTTGGGGCCTTATCAAAGCGCTGCACTGTAGTTAATCTTCTCTAATTCAGTACCCTCTGTTAGGATTTGCAGTTCTCACCTTTCTTTTTTGGATTAATTCTCAAGATGGGATTGGCTGGGCAGTGGGACTAGGAAAGCATGTTTACTAGATCTGTGCTCAGAGCTTTTTTGTATAAACTTGGGTTTCAACTCTTTGCCAGCATCAGTTTGCAGAACAGTGGAAAGGCATCATACCAGAATACGTTACTTCTGAATTTCTTCTTTTTGTTATAAATGGTGGAAATAAATTTGCAACAAAAACCTGTGGCATACAGTTCGCTCTGGAGGAGTGTTGGTTGTAAGTAATGCTCCTGAATGCAAATATTCATGTGTAGACTACACCATACTCTTCAGTGTTAAACAAGTTGCATATCAGGTTTTGGATCACTTCTTGATAATCACATGCTAATATAATTATTCCTTGAGCAAGACTAATTATCCTAGTGGTACCTGTATGTTGAAGTTGAGCAGTTCATTTGTTAATCATTGTTAAAGATTGTTGTCATACTGTTTGCTGCTGCCATCATCCTCTGTGATTTGATGGGCTTGAGTGGAATATCTGCTACATGTGATGTGATACTAAAAAAGGAATTTTGGGTTGGAGGTTTGGGGTTTCCCTGAGCAAATAGCTATGAAACAGTCTCATCCCTTTATGAAAGAAAGGAAAATGTGGCACTTCATTGAGGTAGATGAAAGCCTAATTAAATAAAGGGAGGAGAAAAAGTAGATCAAGGCTATGTTTCACTTCTGTGGCCCAACGTGTTGGAGTGGGAGATGAAAGCTGTAAAATCCCTCTCTTCCATGGCATTGGCCAGTATCTGGCTCTGGAGTGCCTCTGCCATATCTACTGAAGGCTGGCTTTCACAATGATGACTGCAATGAGTCAAGACAGTGTGATGAGTGGACAATTCAGTGTGAATGTTTTTCTCTTTCTAAGCACCCCCCAGATGCTTTCCAGAAGAGAAGACTACTGTATTAATTTGCCGTTTGGTGGGTTCATAATTTTTTCTTTATTTTCTTGTTCCACTAGCGTGTGTGTAGAAAGGTGGTAAATGACTGTGCCTGAAGTTTTGGTAACATCATGTCTGTGAATGTGTGAAGTATGTCAGTGCAGTGTATGAATACTCAGATTTTTTTATTTTTTAAAAAAAGGCACCCTAAACTTTCCTTGCTTGTGTATGTGGTGCATATATATATATATATATATATATATATATATATATATATATATATATATAAAGATGTCATTGCAGGTATTGCAGCTTCTTTCATCTTCACGGGTATTTTTATCTCTATTTTTAAGCTTAAAAGTTATTTTTTAAGGATGTATTCACAGTACAGCAGGCATTTCCTCATTGCCATATTCTATAATTTTTTAATGAAGCTGTATGAGCTTATAAAGTACTCAAGTGAATGTTAAAGAAAATGCTGAAAGCCCTGCCGTCACTGTATGCTTTGTTTGAAATGCCTTACTTGCACATGTACAGTAGAGTGCCAGTGATTCCGAGGGGAAAAATTCATTCAATTTTGTTCTTTTTTTTTTTCTTTTTCATTTTCAAATAACATGAACTTTACCTTATTTCAAATAAAATCCTAGCATTTAGTTTACCCTTATATGAAGGAGGACTATGTTGTTGTCTTAACTTGTACAGATGCACTTGAAACTGTCCCCAAGGAAAGCGTAGATATTAAATATAAAAAGCTTGGGGTGTACAATATCTATCAGCAGAGCTTTGTTGAGTTGTGTGACATTAATTCCAATAATATCTTTCTGGTCTCCTAATGAGGACTCCGTTTTTTCTTCTGTTTCAACATCAAAACATATAGGCAAAAAATGTAAAGAAATGTATAGTCAGAATTCCCTTTGTTTAAGTAGTAATTGTGGTTTGTCTTAGCAACACTGTGTCACTGATGGTGAGTTCTTGGACTTTCAGAACAGCACCTAATGGCACATATTTTAAATAACATTGATTCCCTTCAATGGAGATGTTATAGCTATAAATTTGAGACATAACATGTGTGTAGGGGAAATCTGTTGTGAAGAAATTCATACAAGGGAAGTAAAAGTTCAACCAATTGCTGCAATCTATGTAGTCTGACATTGAAATTTAAGAATACTTAATTGCATACCTGCTTAGTTGACCGAGAGGAACTTCTAAATGAAATGTGTTATAAATAGAAGCAGCTGGGCTTTAATATCCTAAAAATGTAGGTTATTTAGAAACAGATGTCGGATTTCACCAGTAGAGACTTTGTCAGTTAAAACAGCTTTCTGTGAACTTCCTTTACAAAGAAGCCCTTCATGGAATGGTGTTATGTCAGCAAACTCAGCACTGCTCAGTATCCTCTGCTTCAAATAAGAGGCACCTGTAAGTGGTTTGATCAGCAACAAAAGTATTTTTTCCTGTGTATTTAACTTAATACAGCTCTTCAGGGGCATTTCGGCATTGCAGGAATGGGGAGACTACAGGTGTTCCTTGTTAAACACAACTCAAGTATGTTTTCCATGGTGGCTGTCACCTTTTTTTTCCCCTTCTGGTTTGAGGGCTTGAAGAGTTTCTCATTATGACTTCCATTCAGAAAAGTTACATTTCAGATTTGATTGAGCTTTTTTTTTTTTTTTTTTTTAACTTGGTTTTGGGGGTTCTTTTCCTTTGTTTTCTTAAGTTAATGACAGGATTCTGTTGATGTTACCCAGTGATTATTCCAGTAGAGTTTGTTCTCATATTTAGAAAAAGTTATGGGGGGGGGAAAAAAAGGAAAAAAAAAAAAAAAAAACAAAAAAAAACAACAAACACACCCCACGAACCTGCAGGCAAATGGTTAAGCACTTCTCATAAGTACTCTTTTCTTTGCCTTGTGTCCTTTCTCACCCATATTTGGGACCGTTGAGCTGGTTTTTGAGACTGAGTAGTCCTTTTAAACAAGAGTCTTCCGTTCATATTCACAGGGCATGAATAACTCCACTGAAGTTACTTGGCTTAAGCTGCTGAAGTCAGTAGGAGTGTTTATCAGTAAGCGCTGTGTTTGGCTGTGTAGGTTCATGGGATCAGGCGTCTGAGAAGTAAATCCTTCTGGACAAGGATTTTCTTAGTTATCATTGAAAGACGTCGTGCTTGCTTCTAGCTCTTCCATGTGAAGATTTGACAGTATTTCCAAACAGAGTTGTTCTTTTGACTTTTTCCTGAATTCAATATCTATTACCCTTGAAATACACCCTTACAAGGGAGCATTTTAAAGAAGTCCTTTGTGCTTTTCTTTGTATATACAGTGTCTTAAGAAAAATACACAAATACATGCAGTGAACTTTGGTATTGGCTGGTTTTAGTGCTAAATAAATCAATCTCTTTCTGAAAAATTATGAATACATTTCTGCTTTTTAATTCGATGGCACTAAGAAAGATTTGTGGCTACTGGTACTGTGTCATTTGTGCACGTTTGGGACAGCAGATCCCCTGCCTCCAGGGTATGGGGTGAACTCCAAATTCAGCAGCTTTGTATCAGGAAATTGGATTCCATCTGTCTAAACATCATAAAGCGCATATTATCCTGTAGTTAGTTATATTTGGCTTAGCTGCAGTAATTCTCCCGATTATTTCTAGTATACATAAAAAGTGTGCTACTCTGGCTATCTGGATGTTGTTGTCTTGGGCTACTTTGGGGCAGGAGGGGTGTTGTTACTGTTGTTTTTTAAGGGGTGTGCATGGGAATGTGGAAGGAGTGGTGGTGATGCGGGGTTAGGGAGCAGCCGAAGTCAGCCGGAGCGCCTCTTGGTGCTCTGGGTTTATCTTCTGCGGAGAAGTGTTTACATCTTCATGCAGGGTGTCAGCGTTTGGCCTTTCTTGCTGCAAGCATCTGTTGACGCATGTGTAAACATGGCTGGAGGCAGATGTAAGCTGGGTGCTGCCAGGCCTCAGGGAGGCTGAGCCAGGCAGCATGGCCTCGGAGAGGCCCCTCTGTCCATCTGTCCTCGGCCTGGCCATCGGGCTGCTAGGTGGGGCAGCTAGGGGTCCATGGCTTCCTCCTACACCACACATCGTGGGCCACGGCCAAAGCCCCTCCATGTCCAGCAGGGGCTCAGTGCAGGTGTAGGCCTTGCAGCTGAATGCTTTCCTTCATAGAAGTGCTTCCTCAAAACATGAAGCATTACTTAAAAATATTTCATCACTGACGCAGACTAAATCACTTGTAAATTGAACATTTTTTTTCCTGATGCATCATCGTATTATTATTATTTTTTTTTTTTAAAGTACCAGCTAATTGGAGAAATTATTAGTTTGGGTTTTGTAAATTTTCCAAAATATTGGGGAATGCCTCTTTGCTTTAACCTTGACATGTTAAAAAGGCAATTCACACTGCTCAAAAAAAAAAAAAAAAATCATTCTCTTTAGCAGAAGACTTTTTTTCTGAATTCAGGAGTCAATTCAGATTGCCTTTATATCTTCTTTATATCAAGAGCAATATTTTTATATGATCGTTATTCTCTGAGTATTTGTTAAAGGGCAATAGGGAAGAGTCTTTTTCTGTGTGTTTGTCAAACTACTGTGTATTTATTGCATAAAAATACAGAGCAGGTTTATAAAATGTCTTCTAAGATGTGTTGCACATGTGCTGTCCTTACTTTTTTCCTGTTGCTTGCCTTTCTGCCAAAACCACTATCAGCTTGATTAATTCCAGGAAGGGGAAAGTTTTAATCCTGAAGTGAGATATTTTAAAATAAAGGTTGAATCAAAAAATAAAAATAAAAATAAAAAAAATTGGCTGCTAGATCAAGTTGATTGTATTATTCCTGCAGAATTAACGTTCAAGTTACCAGTGCATAGCCACTTTTTGTCAGAAATCAGGGAGATTGAAAGTGAACAGCCTAGAGATTTTTAATGCACAGATGATGGGGGCAGGAAGGCTAAGCAGTGGCCATAAATAACTCTTTTAATGCTGGGTTTTCAAGGGTTTTGTTCCGTGTTTCCTAAACATAATGGGACTGTTTGCTTTAACTATACTGAAATTAATTTGTTTGGCATTAGTGTGGCTGTTGTTAAGTGTTTTACTAACAACGCAAATTAAGCCTGTATGAACAAAAGCATTTATCTCTGCATAGAGAGTTGCTTTCTGCTTTTTATAAGACCCAACTGAGAGCAGTTAATATCTGAGCTGCTGACAAAGGGGTGCGCCTTGTGTCCCCGTCGCTTGCTGTGGCCACGTCATCAGCTGTGGCTACGTAAACAGTTAAGATGTCAGTCTTCTCTCTTGCTTTCTGCAGAGAGAAAATCCAAACCATCTGTGCTTTTTTGTGCTTTTATTATGCTCATACTAAAGATAGCAAAACTGCTTTTGTTTTAAGATTAAAGCAGATGTACACAAGCTGCCATATTACTTTCTTTTGTAAGAGAATACAGTTCAGCTGTTCACAAAACACAGAAGGGAGTTCAGGCTGCCATGTGCCAAAAAACGACAACAAAAAATCCATAGTGTTGTGATGAGTAAGCTTGTCACCTCGATTGTTTTGTTATTACTGAATTCCCTTGGATGTGGAGCCAGTCTCCTTGTTCAGTGCTGTTTGTGCTTCAGGGTATGCGTGGTTTGGGTTAAGTGAAATTACACAAGGATAACTTCGGCCTGCAGTGCTCAGTTGTGTTCAGGTGAGATTTGGTACCTTGCAGTGCAGATAAATGGTGGTGACCAAACACTGACATTGTGACTTGGAGAAGGCTCCCGTCAACTTGTCTGTGAACTTGCTGTCATAAGGAGTTGAGTTAAATCATCAGTTCCATAGAATGTCCAAATACTTTATTTAAAATAAATTTAAAAAAATAATCTAAGAAATGACTGTGTAATTTTGAAAGGGATTTCACTGAGTAAGGGCTTGCGAGAAAATGCTAGTGTGCATGAGCAATTATTTTCAGACGTGGTGATGGTCCTGCAAAGAGATTCTCCTTGTGTGCACTGAAAGCCATCCATGAGCTGGTCCCGCTTGGAGCTAAAGTTTTGGAAAGTGTAGAAGCACTCATGCTACCTCGCTCCCTTGGGGACAGGCGGCTGTGCTCCAGGAAACAAACGCTGTCTGCGAGCGTGAGCTGTGGCTGTCTGACACTGCAAACTGCTGTGTAGCAGGATCACAGACCTATTAGCAGGTATCCTGTGAGCAGAATAAATCAAGTGCTGCTGAGTGTGTTTGTTTCTCTGATAACTGGCCTCCAGAAGAAAGTATGAGCTCAAGGGTCCTTTGTATGTGCTGTATATGCTTTGTGTTTGGAGCTACTGTGTGTTAGCATCGGGGCAGCACCAGTTTCTTCTTTATGCTGTCAGCCTGCAGAACATCAGTGAAAAGACATAAATCAGTAGTGTGAAGGGTGTAATTAAGGGGAAAAAAAATAAACGTGTGTTACGGAGCTTTGAAAATCTTGGGTTACTATTTCAAAATCAAGTGAGTAGTCAAATCAAGGAGGAAGAAAAAGAAACAGTAACCATCTGGCAGGTGGTCAGAGTACTGCATTGGTGGTCACAGTCATCCCAGTCAGCAGGTACCATGAGGCAGTGGTAATGAGGTAGGGAAGCAGCCAATGTCCTCTTGCAGGTCATTTGTGGGAGGCTGTGGTGCCAGTTTTGTAGGATACAACATCATTTGATCTTTCCTCTGTGGTCCCTTGAGTAAATGTTGTGATAACCATTACCTTTGTATGGAGAAATATGGAAAATGTATCCGCATTTCCAGATATCCTTTTCTGCACAAGTTAACTTTAAAACAAACTAAATCTGCAGTCATATTGTAATTTTGATGTTGGATCACTTTTGAGGCCTAAAACCCAAAATACGCTCCACTTGAAAGATGAAATACTTCTTGTAGAACTTCAAATTCTGTTTTGACCATGTCTATAGTGGGAGAACTCTGTTTTCATGGCAGCTAGCAGCAAATTCAGGAGCATGAAAGTATATGGAGTGTATTGTTTTGTAGTTAGGAGTTGCAGAATGTTTGTGTTCTTGAAGATTTCAAAGCAACTTTTTGTTTGAAAGCACCAAGCTTTCTAATGGGAAGGACATCTGAGCAAGATTTCCCCTAAAGCATTTCTGCAATGCGATAATAAACTCTTTTAGTTGCAAAAGGAACTTTAAGTGCTCTTTCATAGTGGTGCTTTTATGTTCACTAAACGAGGAGAAGGGAAATGTTATCATAGGTCACATGCCTTGCCCTCATACAGCACACTTTATTTTGTAAAGCATGTAAGTTCCTATTTAGTATAAACATGATGGAACCAAGAGATGATTTAAGGAGGTTTATCTATTCAAGCTGTCTTAACTAAGGACTAGCAAAAAAATTATATGGGAAAAGCTTTGTGTTGCATTGTGAAGTTAGGTACTGGAGAGCCAGGGAATGGTGTGGTGCCTCTTTTTGCATAGTAGAATAAGCAAAGTAAAACCCATAGGCAGGGAGGTGGCTGTGGTAGACATGGGTGAGGAGAGAGGAGTGTACCCCAGGGGAGGTGCTGGAGATGTGCTTGGGCTTCTCTGTGTTCCTCAAGGAGCTACAGCACCCGGCCCAGATTGACTGTGGTGGTTAAAGGCACCCAGCAAACATTAACAGAATGGAAAACCTCAGTTAACCTTCTTCAGTTAATGAGACGCACAAGGGAGGTGGTCCTGCCATCCTCCTTTCAAATGCTTGGATGTGAGTGAATGTTGATAGCTGGGGCAGAGAGCTGCAGGGGGAAGCAAAGGGAGGTCTCGCTCAGCAGCAGCTGGAGCTCGCCACAAGCAGATGGGCTTTCCCGAGGTGTTCAGCCGCCAAATATCTGAGGCTCTCCTGAATGTTCACTGTGGGATTTTCCTTCAGTGATTTATAACTTTGTTGAACTGATGACTTTTATAGGAAAGATAAAAATCTCACCTCTTGAAGAAGTTGCTCCCTTTCAAAAATAAACATACGTTCTCCAAAGAATGGGCTGGTAGAGCATTCAGGCATTGAATCACCAGAATTAGTGTAGGTGAGTGAGATAAAAATACTGACTTTACTATGAAAAGAGACTTAAAATAAGCTAATTTGAAAATATATGCATCATCAGTAAGCTATGTACCTGACATTGAGTGCTTCATCAGAAGCTTTCCAAACGTAGCAGAATTTTAAGCTATTGAAAACAGATTCGGGAAGGGAATATTTAGCAATGTTAATAACCAGAAATGCCACAAGCCTGTAATGAAAATAATGATGCATCTTTTACTGCTGATTACTTCTCTTTTGAAAGTACGTTTTTCACAAGCATCAGCAAGGAGTTCTAATTAGAAGTAAATAATAGAATATGTTCCATTATTAATGCTGCTTTCAGGCAGGCATTTAATATACATTGAAATCTGATGGCCAGACTTTGTTGGCATTATCTTTGCATCATTATTGGCTTAAATGCAATTAAAGAGGGTATCTGTCACCACAAGATTTGCCCAGGAAATATGAAGTTCTGACAAGGATAATTCAAGGTCTGTGAGGCATTTGAGATATGGTAATGGTTTTCACATGTCCTCTGGGGAAAAGAAGGGAAAAAAAAAAAAAAGTGTGTGGGGAAGCAGTATTTCTCTGATTGGGAAAGCAAAAGAAGCATGACAAAGACTTGGTAAGTTAAGAATATGAGCATGTCCTTCTAAGAAGAACGTGACTGCTGCACAGAGCTTTCATGTGACTGGAAAGATGTGATACAGGCAGGGGCAGCATCCAGCACAGCTTGGGCAGAGTGCAAAGTAGGCAGAGAGGCAAAGAAGTGTAGGGCTGCTGTGAATCTAGTTTGTTTTTGTTTTGTTTTGTTTTGTTTTAATATCGCCTTCTGGTTTCTCCGGGTGATTTTTTGTCTCAGATTCCAGATCCAAGTGTTAACAGATCAGACCAGACACTCCTGTGCAGATTCGGTGTTAACAGTTTGGACCAGACACTGCTGTGCATATTCAATTACTCCAAGTCAGCTGCTGATATCTGTTAGTCCCAAGCATGCCTAGTGTGTACATATGAAACAGATGTGTTCAAATGCATTTAGAAAGTAGCAGAGCTATCTCAATGCGATGTGGTATCTTAGTGCCTCTGATAGGTTGATGCAGCTCTTCGGCAAAGTATTTAATGATGTGTACATATTCTGTGTAGATGAGGTGGGAAATGTGCATGTGTGCATGCAGATGTGCACATGTACAACTAGTCTGCCACATCAAAAAAACACTATTTGAAATGTCTACTCTGCATCATATGCGCATCCATTTCTGCAGAAGAAATCCCAGGCAGCAGGGTAGTAGCCTACAGAAGTTTTCTGAGTGAAGACTTGACTTTCCAGACAAAATGTTACACTAATGCTAGATTAAAATAAAGCCCCAGACCTCAGCTAAAGAAAACAGAGAGTTAGAACAGTATTCGCCTTGTGTTATTGATAAGCCCTGCAATTCAAACAGCACTGACTCTGAGTCAGTGCTGTTTGAGTATGAAACCCCTGCGACTGACTTTCTGCAAACTGAACAAACTGTTTCCTGTACCTGATGTCCTCAGAGCAGATTAGGCAGCTTGAAGTAGGCTAAGATTTAGACACCACAAACACTGAGTTGCTGAAGCTGTTCTTTAGTCATGCATTTTTGCATGACTTCTAACCTATGCACAACGTGATGTAGTTATCAGTTACAGTGTGGACATTATGTAAATATTAGGCAGCCTATCAGATGTGGTTCAGGGTTGCAGTTACAAGCAATGCTTCCTCCATTTGTGCATGAAAATGAAAAGAAATGGTTGACTAGCAATGGGTAACTGATTAGGGAGCTATGGGCAAATATTACCACACTTACACTTGCAAAACAAGTTCACCTTTGAAGTGCTATCAACTGAAAACTGTGGTCAGAAAGACTTATTTTCTTGAGAATTTGCTGAATGGAAAATGGATTTATTTTTGTAGCAGAAGATGAATTAACTTTACTTTTGGAAGTTGGTTCCGGATTTTTTCTTCACTTCAAGTTGCAATCTTAAGCTCTTAATACCCGTGAGGTAATGTTGAGACTTTCTCATGTGAAAGAGAATGCAATCAAACTCATTCCCTTGCTTGATGCAGATCTTAAATTCATTTTTGATTTTCATTTGGACTTAACATGCAGGAACATCCCATTACTTCTACAGGATTTCAGCTGTAAAGGGATGCCAAGTAGTGAGCGAGCCTTTGCACAAAACACAGATGAAGCAACCGAGCTCCTGACTGAGGTGTCCCTTCTTGTGCTGCGTTCCTTGGATCAGATTTCCTTTTTGGTAGGCACTAGGGGCAATAAAGCGTAAGATACAGAAGGAGAAATAGCTACCTTCTGAAATTTCAGGCTTGCTGACCAGTTCAAAACACACTTGCCTTTTGGAAGAGTTTGTGAGATGATGGAAAAGCAGAAAAGAAGTCTGGATGCTAACCTAGTAGTGTCATCTACTGATACAATTGAGCCTTGAGCACTTCTAGCTTTGTTTTGTTTGAAGCTAATTTCCAGCCTGGCAGGAACTGTTCTCTTGATGTGAGTTTTTTGTTTAGCCTTCTCAGTGCAGCACATGCTTTCAGGAGATGAGCTTGTTATTTCTGTCTGCCAGAGACATCCCAGTATCCCCATCTTGTTCTTGAATTACACAGCCACCAGCTTACATGTCTCTAGAGTGAGTAACAGTTCTTTGCAGTATGTGGGTAAATATTTACATCTCTTTCCCTCCCACTTGGTAGAAGACTTCAGTCTAGTACAGTACAAAGTGCTTTGTTTAGAGGAAGAAAAAAAATCATTGTTTAGCTCTTCAGTTTGATTTTGTGGGGGCGTTATGTTTATTTAACAAAGGCCAAACTAGACACGGCATGCGTTTTGCAGCAAAGCCCTGCTTTCACCCAGTTTCGCAGCTGGGCTGATGGATTTATGAAGAGGTGATGGACTTCAAGGTCATGCAGTGAGTCAGTGGTAAAGCAGAACCTGAGGTCCTGCTGACTCCAGCGCTTTGTTTCATAGTCAGACCTTACAGCTTTGTCTTCACAAATGACTGCAGCAAATGAACCAAACTCACTCCCCACTACCCCCTGCCCCGCAGTTAATTTCAATAAGCAAATGCCGTGGAGGATGTTCTGCTCATTTAAAATGAGGTCAATTGATGTCGATAGGCTGAGACTCGTCCTGACAGTAGGTGAGGAATTCTAGAAGAGATTGTGTTGATTCTTTTTGGCTCTTGGGTGCTTAGAAATACCAATTAAATGCAAGTAAATTTGTGTGTTGGCTATTGCTACTTGCATATTTACTGCTGAGCAGTGGTATGTGCGGATGCTAATCTGTTTGCTAATCCATTGTACCAATCACTGCATGAAGGCAAATTGCCAAAGTGAAGCAATTGTAGTGCTGGATTGATTGGAAAACTCATTGCAGGTTTGGGCCAGTGTCTTCCTCTGCTGCAGGTGGCTACCCTGAGCTGCAGCAAGGAGCTTGGTGTCTGGAGCCAGCAGAGGCATTCTCTGCACTCGAGAGGAGCAAGTTGTTCCTTGGCATACATCAGCAACTACAGGAGAAAAATCAGTAAAAATTTCTTGACACTCTCCTTTAGGTGAATGTGATATTTACTGTGTGGCATACCTGCTGCTAGAAAGGCTGGCTGTTGGTCCTGTGGACTTGGAGGGGAAGAGTTCCTTAGCTTTAAAGGAGTGTGCCAGGTTTTTGTGCTTGAGACTTCAACTTTTTCCAGAGTTTGTGTAGATGGCAAGTTCTGGCGGTGGCCTTCAGCCAAGGGCACTGCAGGGTACTTGCTGACTGAGGCAGAAACGAGCTTGTAAATACTATCCCTAATTTCCAGTTGAGAAATTTAAGAAGTGATTGCATTTTCTGTTAGTGAAAAAAAAAAAAATTAGCAGTCCACCAACTGAGAAACACTTGGTGTCTGCACAGGTTTGCCAATGGCAAAGCATCCGGTAATGTTGCCCTGGCATGTTGGTTGAGGTTGGAGTCACCTGGTGGTGCCACTTAAATGTTGTCAGCACTGCTTCCAGCTCCCATCCGCACTTCCCTTTGTGCTGCTGCACCTGACTTCAGGTCTGGCTTTCTCTGTTTGAAGGTTCGGGGTCTCATGAGTATGCCGTGAGAAGCTTAGTAATGAAGTCATTTTTTTTACTTATTTTATCTTTTTTTTTTTTGCTTCTTTTTTGTTTCTTTATCAGCAAGCAGCACTTTGAACACGCATGTCTTTTAACTTTCTCATCACAATGAGATAATGCTAACTTCTAGTATTAAAAATTTCTTCTGTTACGCATCAAGTGTAGTATTCCAAGGCCTTTCTTTCCTGAGTTATTTTTTGTTTGGTCCTCTACATATGGATGCAAATGGATATATTAGCTTTACTTCTTTTGTGATAACTGTGTTTTGGCCTTGATTTGAATTCCTCTTATCAATTGCATCTGCATGCAGATGCCTTGTCAGGAAAGTAAGGCACCTTACTATCTGTCAGTTGCAAGGCAAAAATAAAATCTCTGCCTTTATGCATTTAATAGTAAAATAATAGAGATCTTATCAGTAGTTAGAGACGTGTATTGCTAAGCTCAGCTGAAAACTTGGTGTGTGGTAGGAAATCAAGCTAATACATGCTCCATCCGTTAAAAGGAGCAAGCACAGCATGAGGCCAGGATAATGAGAAGAGTATAAAGGGAACAATGAATTTTACTGTTAGACATTTTTTTTGAAAGCTCATTATTGGACATCAGGTTTGTGAAGAGGTTTGAAAGAAAAGCCAGTTCTTACTGTTAGAGTACAAGTGGAGTTTGAACTTTATTTGAAAAGATCTTGAATCTCATTACAAGTATTTTGATCTACATGGTAGCAGTGAGAGTCTGAGTTTTGGTCTCTGAGCTCACAGAAAACTTAGTTAAAAACTTAGTTTAAAAACTAAGTCTAAAACTTAGTTAAAACTTAGAAATTTGATATTTAAAGTTCGGTCTTTTACTTCTTGCTTTGTGTTTGAAAATAGGTCTGTGAATCAAAACAACAGCAAAAACCCTGTGTTCTTTGCTTTCACGTTTTGTATGAGAAGTATTGTGGCTTTTCTAATTATAAGTAGAAACTGCACTATAATCAGGGGAGCGTCAACTTTTTTTTAATAGAAAGTACTAACAAATGCAGCCTATGACAGGCTGTGGGGACCTTTTCTGCTCCTAATAAGTTTCCAACAAAGCTATTAGGCACGTGTGTAATAACGTTGAGCGTCTGAGCATGCAGCAATGCTCTGAGCAGTACCTGGGCTGTGTTTTGGCGTAGAGTATGTATACGAGTTGGCAGCTTGGTTTGGTCAGAGACTCCCATGGACTTCACTGAGGTTTGAATCTAGCTGGGGGTTGGTGGAGGGCTAAGCATCCAACCAACCGGGATGAAAGTTGTGTAACTGATGAAGATTACAGTTTGAGTGTTGTTGCTTGAGTAACCAGCATATGCATTCCTTACATCCTCTTCCACTGGAAATAAACATATGGTGGTGGCTGATCTGTATGCTCTTCTTTGCCTTACCATCCAGTAGCTTGTTTGAACTTGTATAAGTAGTGCATCTTCTGTGATCTTTAACTGGAGGTAGCATGTTGAACTTGCTAACATGTAGAACTCCCGTGTGTTTTGGAAGCCTGTACCATGCCTTTTCTCCTCGGGAGGTTGCTGTGTGTGTGTGCTTTGGTGGCTTGCACTGTGAAATGTTCATTCACTGTGTTTAGCATCAGGTTTGAAGTGCGTGTGTGGAGCCTTGTGCTTCAAGGGGATGTCACTCTGGTGCTTCAAAGCATCTTTCATATCACGTGGCTGGCTAGACTTTGCCTGTTAACTCACATTTGGGCACAGTTCTTTGGAAATAAGCTTGTCTTTCTTACCAGATCAGATATGTAAACAAGTGCCCGTGTTCTTGGTCTGTTGTGAAGGATCATGTTTGGAGGGAGGAAAAAAAAGGGCCTTTTGTTTGGCACTCTGCTAAGCTGCATCTGCTGCCCAATGCAAGTACCGCCTTGCATGGTCTGAAGAAAGCTACAGCCCAATAGTGTCTGTGAATGTTTTAGCTACAGTGATACAAATTCTGACATTAGCATTTCATTTTGATATCAGAATGTCTCCTTCCTCTCCCCTCCTTGTCTTCCCAGCGCTTTTATCTTTGACTTTCTGGGATGTGGTTTGTGCAGAGTCAAAATAAAAATATCTCTGTGGGTACTGATACCATTATAACTTCAGCTGATGTAGCACAGTGGTTTGACTACAGTGGTATGGTTGTATCAGTAGAAGGACATCCTTGTAGTTAGGCACTGAGTTTTGCTGAGGCAAAGCTGTTCTTGTTCACATTGCAACTGTGCAGAAAACTCCCCTGGCATCCAAGGACCCAGGCTCTGCCCGCATGGCATTGTCTCGGATGCATATGGAAAAGGGTCAAGTGATTTTGGTTACAGCTGAGAAAACTTTGTTGGAAAGGGTTTGATCTCAGTTGCTGGTGCTATAGCAAAGCAAAGGACCGCTAGGCTGCTGTATCCTACAGCACCAAGGGAATAGTTTTTGAGTTTTATTGCGACTGTATTTCAATTGGATTGAACTGTGTCCCAAAGGGCCTAGAAGACAACTTTGGCAGATGTGCTAGCACTTCCCAGTTGAGGGGATGGGCTGTTAACCCTGGAACATGTAACCTTAGGAGCCCTGTTAGCAAAAGAAAATTCCCCCAAAAAGCATGCTCTGTCAGCATGATTGTGCTGAGGTCAAGGGCCTCTGCTAGGAAAACTTCTCGTATTTGTGATTCACAGAGCTGCCTCAGCAGGATCTAGTGCAGACCTGCCTTAACAGTGAAGCCTCTGGTGTCGACAAGTCATCTCCTTTGGAGACCAGCACTTGTTCACGTTTTGTCAGCAGCAGAGTGTGTCCAAGGTGTTGGAGTTGCCTCGCTGCGAGCTGCAACAGATGGAGGGGATAAAGAAGAGTGCTTTTTCAACTTCGTTATCTGCCTTAATCTAACTGAGGGACTGTATGCCCAGCATGTGCCTTCTTTGACTTGCCCTCTAAAGTTGTGCCTGCTGGTAGTCCAGCTGTGAGTCCTCCCCTTAACTGCCTTCAGTGGTGCTCAAGCTACGTGAGCGTGCGGTATGTGTCCCTGCCTGGGAAGGTGAAGCAATCTCTGGTAGACGCGGTCCTGTGGTGCTGTGGGAATTCTTCATTTTTATGCAACCTCTGATAAGGGTGTACCTATTTTTGGTCCTGGGCAAATCAGTTAAATCAAAACCTGTAAATACTGGTAATTGAAATCAGGCACTCTCATTTAGATAACAATGTGAACCTGTGTAGCATGTTTTTAAGGATGCTAATTTTCTTCCTGGATGTATACACTTGTTCAGTATTTCATAGTAAGGTTTTGTGTTTGAATTTTAGCACCTGAGTTTGAGCCTTACTTGTCATTTTAGATACATTTCCTTCTCTGAAATTCTCAGCTGCGTTGGAATCTAGCTAATGCAAAACCACGTGTTTTAATATGGTACACTGGAAACTTATATTTTTTGCTTGTGCGGTTATTCCACATGGGTATTCATTTCCTAGGTATACTGTGTGGGATTTTTTTTCTCCCTATACTGCAGTAGTATTTGTGCATAGAGCACAAGGTATGTAAATTTCAGTTGTGTTTTCTAGACATTCAAGGTTTGTGATGGTGTGTCTTCAAATTTGTCTGTTTAGCTGAGCTTTTCAGATGAGTGAGCTCCAGAATTGAGCAGCTCCAATACAATAGTAGTTATTTTCTTACAATACGGGGGTCTTCAGAGGATAATTTAGGATAGATTAATTTTCAAACCATATAAGAAACAAGTATGGTTTTCTTGCACCTACCTGTCTTCTGAACTAAATGAAGTGGCGATTGCTCACTGACACTGGCCTGTTGATTAAATTGACTGTGGAGATCTTTGTGTGCTTTGCCTGTTTATCCACACCTTGCTTATCTGTGTGGATGTTACTGGAAAAATGCAGAAAGATCAGTACGAAGATTTTTATTTGAAGCTATTGTAATGTAGAGTGACAGATAAATAATAGGTTTGTTACTTGAATAGTTGGTAAGCATTCTGTTGTGCTGAAATCAAGGTGTGTGCATGTATGTATATATAAAACTCAATAGATAGTTTTAGGAAATTATCTTTTTCAGAGGTTAAATAGTTTATATACATTTGTCTTAATACATAAGAAACTTGCTTTTCGTGCTGGTGCTCATGTATATTTTGACAATGAAAGGGCTTGCAATACAAATCCTAAGGCTTTTGTAGGATCACTACATTTTTCATGTTTTGCAGTTGATTTAGAGTCACTTGTTGGTTACGAGTCACTTGATTGTGAGTCAGCTCAGTATTGCCTGACTACTTTCTCATGTCTTACCAGACCTTTAAAAAAGTAAGAGGATGGTGCTGAGTGCTATTACTGCTTTCTTGTTAATGAGAAGTGGGACCCTCTGTTGAATTGGCCTCTGGTATGCCTCATTTTTGTGGCTTCCGGCAGAGTTTGGGGCAACAGAATGGCTGTACGTAAAGTATTCAGTAGAGACATTTGTGTGTGGAAGTCCTAATAATGCAATGTACTTGTTTTTTTCCTTCTCATTTGGAGTTACTTTCACCTTTTTGTCCTGGCTATAGTCAGCCTAACCACTTCCTTGGAGGAACAAGTCTGCCCTTCAATCCAGAGCACCTGAGTTTTGAGAAGATAATGTCTTGATTAGGGTCACTCTGTGTTGGTGTAGTGGGAACCAGTCTTTCACTGCAGTATCCACAGATGCGCTTTCTTCATTTGTGGTTTTGTGAGGCATCATTCTTTGCTGATGAGAATGTGTTTTCATGATTGCCTTGATACTAAACAGAATTGCAGTCCTGGAGCCATGCTGTAGCCTGGTTATTAGGTGGTGTCTGTGTGCTCTGTATGTGACTGTCCAGGTGTGCCCCTCCTGCAATCTCTGCTCTCCACAAACCACTGGTAGTGGCCTTCCTTGTATGTTGTGTGCTGTGGTACATCACTAGTGACTTGGACTTGGTGGCTCTGGGATGAGGACAAGTGAGGCTGAGAAATGCTCAGAATATCACTGAACTTGGGTTTTGAAAATCAGTGGGACAAGGGCTGGGAGCCATGAATCTTGTACAAAAAGGGAAAGGTTTCTGTTGCTGGTTTAAATTGTGAATAACGACAGAGAGCATCCATCAGATGGTGGTAAATGAAAGATCCTTTAAGGGGGAAGAAAAGAGTTTTGCAGTATTTCATGGCTGAGGCTTTACTAAATAGAAACTGAATTTAGGTATGCCTGTTCACTGTGTTACACAGCTGTAGAGCTGAAAATATTATAATGGTCTCTCTAGCTTCATAATTTTTGCCTGTAAGATGAAAGCATGCCCTTGTGCATATTTCCACCAACCTCTGATTTAATTTCACAGACTGAAGCTATGTGTAACAAAAATCATTGCATCACCAGAAGAGTAGAGTTTACATGTGGAGCTAAGTGACTGGATTTTGCCAGTGTGTCTTTTTGTAAGTCTAGGTTTTGGTTCTCAAACATGCATGGGTGAGACGAGAGCAGGGGAGAAATAGCTTTGATTATGTTAGGTAAATATTTTCAGGGTAACATGACATTTGCAAGGGCTCTGAGTAGCTAAGCTAAATGGTTATTTAAAGCTTTTTTTTTTTTTTCTCAAATCTGACTTTGAAAAAATCCTCCTATAGAACAAACAGTTATAGCTTGTTTGCTCTACTGCAGTAGGTGAGGGGAAATACACCCATCAGCTTGTAACTTACATGGATAAAAATACTCAGAGCAACTAGTTGTGTTTTTTCGTCTACATCTCTTGCAGCAGAAGTTGTTCTCCTTTTTCTTGCCTTAAACATATAAAATTAAAAACGAAAATTTTGCTCATCTTGCGTATCACCAGAAATCATGAACAATAGCATTTTGAACTTTGACCAATTGAAATTTGCAGTGGGTTCTAGCTTTTAGAGGAATAGGTCTGGGATGTAGCAACACAGGCAATCTGTGCTCCCTCCAGTGCCTGAAGTGCGTTTGCCTGAAGTCCAACAGGGGTCTCCGGGGCTTATTTAGATCAGTTCAGCTCCTAACTAGGTGGACACACTGTTTTATTTGCTATTCTCTGAGCCTCCTTCATGTTAAGGGCTACACACTATAAGTGTCTGTAGTAAGAGTAAATAGTTTGTATGCTAGCAAGAAGACTGCACCCTTGACAAGATTGTGCATGCAATAAGGTGAGCCTGTTCTGGGAGGCGAGAGAGGTGGCATCTTTAGGGGAAGAGAGCATTGAATTTGATATGGGAAAAGACAGCCTTTCTTTACTTGGAGGAGAGCTTTTCCCGTTGATCTCTAAAGCTGAGTTTTGAGATATGATGTTTATCGGAAAACACAGTAAAATAACCCTGTTTGAATAGTTGAGATTATCCTGGGAGAGTAAGTGGAGGGCAGCACTGTTCATGAATATAAAACATTGTCTTGTCCACGTCTTCCACCTTTCTTCCTATTCAAGCAATCAGAAAATGTGGTCTAATTTTTATCTTTCTTCTCTCTTTAAAACATTTTTAGTAACATGCTGGGGGTAATTTCACTAAGTTTTCTGTTACACTTGTATCTGACACTTATTTTAAATGATGTAGATGAGCTTTTAGAGCTTCGCATGCTTGAGGTTTGTCAAGACAAATTCAAAAACAGACAGCAGTATCCTTACAAAGAAATAAAAAATGTTTGTGTATTTTTCTTTGTAGCAAAAGGCTGAATTTTTCTTTCTAGGAATACTAACAGTATGGTTCTGTGTAAAGCTACCAAGTAATCCTCTGAATATGGACATCTTTCTTCTCTGTCTCCATAACTCTGGCACAACTAACGCAGAAATACTGCCCTTATGGGGGAAGGAAGGAGATGCTATGAATTGCTCTTTGCTCGTTTCATGTGAACCAACTGTCAATGAGCTCCTCAAACATATACACGTATATGCAATCTGGTACATAAAAGTAAAAAAAAAAAAAAAAAAAAAAAAAAGTCACCACAGGCTAGCTATGAGATACCAAATTGCCTATATTGTAATTAAGGGTATCACCTTCATATGTGTAAAATTTGCTCTTTTGCTTCATCAAGACAGAAAGTTCATAGTTCAAATGTAAGCCAACCATTTTATATGCTGATTTTATGGGAGTGACTTAGAGAACAGTCTGTCAAACATTTACAGCCACAAGCAACTTATTTTCCTTATCTGTATATAATTCATGTTCTCATGTATGTCAAAGCACTACCCATGTCATAAAATAAGACTTATGACACTACTTCAAAATTTATTGCATCTTTTGACCACTCTAGCTGTACCATTTACTTACCTCTTTCTCTTTTTTTTTCTATTTTTTACTTAAAGGTTTCATATTTTAATAGGCACAGGCTTTTCACAAGTGCAATGAAAAGAGATTCTTACTTGTATACAAGGAAATTTACAGGAAATTAACAGTAATACAGGAAATACAGTAATACAGTAAATTAACAGTAATACCTGCAGTAGTCTCTTGACGTTGTAGTGAGTCTAAGAAAGAATAAAAGCTTTTTTAAACTGTTTTGTGAACCTCTTAAGGCTCTTTGGGCCTGTTACACTCTTGTTCCATTTAATGGAAATGCACTTTACAGACAAAAGAATATATATATATATATATATATATATATATATATATATTCTTTTTTTTTTGCCAAAGCAGACACATTAATATACAGTAATGTTTTCATATTTGTACTTCAGTATCTCCAAGACATGTTTCACTCTTAGTGCCAAGACACTGTAAAACTCTACAGCAAAAAAGTAGCTTTTGTCCTAAGAAACTTTCAGAAAGCTCACTCTGACATACCTAGGAAAGTATACAGTATATAAATAATAGACAAATTTATCAGCATATACTTGTGAGAACCTAAGTAATTAGTGTCCGACTGACTAATCAGTCTGACTAATGCTCCTATTAAGTGAAAATTATGTGATGATGGTGGTGGATGCTTGTAACTAAGCGGTGCTTCTCTTGTTTCCAGTCAAAAATTTTGCACTTCAGGTAAAGTATGCATTCATGTCCAGTGCAATATTTTATAACCAGTGAAAGTTGCATGTGGGCTTGTAGTTCAGATAAGTACACAAAAACCTAAAATTTCTGAGTCTACACAGTCCAAGTCTGCCACCTCTCATTTCTTCACCTTTTCAAAAAAAAAAAAAAAAAAAAGTAACATGGCTTTTTAATATATATTTATTAGCTTTTTGTTGTTGTTTTATTCCACCACTTCGCTTTCTTTTGCTCATGGTTTCATGATGATTGAACATTGTGAAATACTAAGCTGTTTCTGCTAATCTGAAGCCAGAGCTGCCCTTGAACACAGGAGGTCTGGAAGACTTCAGTTGTGTAGTGTATGTTGGGAGGGACACACGCTACACACGAAACACAAACAAGCAATTGGGCAAAAAAAAAAAAAAAAAAAAAAGAGTCCCATGAGGAAAATCTGCAGAGCTGGTAAATGAGCTGCCAGTAGCAGCTCCCTGATGGGTGCGGGGCAATAAGATCCTGGCCTGGGGGGGCCAGTCGGTCTCTCAGGGCATGGGTGGAGGTTTCATACTTGTAACAAAAAGCCGGCTCTCTGCTGGCAGAAGAAGCATGTGGTTTCGTTTCACACTTGTCCAAACCTGTTTGGGCCTCTCCTGCAGCAGGGTTTCTTCCTGCTATAGCTAACTGTGTTTGTGGGGGCGGAGGGCCAGCCCTCACCCTGCAATTTAATGTGGCCAGTTGTCACCACTGTGGCTCCCATGGCAGCTTAATCCAGAAGGAGGTGTTGGTGGGTGCCATGCTGCAGGGGCATCGTGCCTGACTGATGGAGGCAAGCGCCAGAGCCCTGGGTGTCCTGGAGCCCTCACCTTCGCTTAGCACCCTGCCTCACGGAGAGACGTGGTAGTTTTTACGAGCATGTCAGGGCTAAAGGGTGGAAGGAGGCCCAGCCATGGCAGGCTGATGTGAGCAGTGTTGCCGGCTGACCTGTAGTCCCAGGGAACAGCCTAAGGGCACAATGAGTTCTTCAGGGCTTTAGAATAAGGTGTCTTTGGGCTTATTTTTAAAAATAACTTTATGCTGAGATATGATGATGAAACCTTCGCGAATAGTTAAGCTATCAGAACGTACTGTACAAAACGTCCTGCTTGCTGTTTCACAGCTACTCCCACTTCTCGCCCCCTTCCGTCACTCTTCCCTCGTCCCCTGCTGTCCCTGCCAGGTGGGCTGAGCAGCCCCCCAGCCCCTGGGATCGGCAGGCACTGTGCCATGGACACCATCACCCCATCCCCTGCCCATGCAGAGACCTTCACTGAGGCCCTGCTGGCAGCGTATGCGTGGGCAGTGAGCGCCCCTCCAGAGGGATTATTGCCCAAGGATCATTTCAGAGCATTAAATGCAGGTTTGGGCAGACAACTCTGCAGCATATCACGCACTGGTTGGTTCCCCTCCAACCCATGGAAGCATCTACTTCTTAATTTCTAGATTGGAGCTGAAAATATGATATACAGTTATCTTCTGGGAGAAACGGGAGTGGGATATACTACAAGTTCGGATAGGAAATTTAGGGAGGTACAATATAGCTGTACCTAACCACAGAGCCAGCACCGCAGACCTGAGTGTCAGTGTTCTTAGTGTCCTGAAGTCTGGGAAGTCTGCTTGACTGTGGTGCAGAGCTGAAGCTGAGCTGTCTCTCTTCGCCTCAGCTGTGCTGTGGCAAAGCCAGTAAACCCTTCCACTGTGCTGCATGAAGGCTTCTTCCACAAATACATCCTTGTCCCTTTGTGGAGCTGGTGCTGGCCTTATTGCTGGGCAATGGGAGGTGAGCAGTGAGGCCAAGGCAACAGTCGACCCCACTCTGGATCCATACAGGGACTACCCTGTGTCTCTGAACTGCCTGTGCCGGCATCCTGGTTCATGCACAGCATTTGGAGGACACTTTATTGTCACTGCGTGGAGCCATGTGAGATTTATCTCCAACGTGGACTATGCAATGTGGCTAAAACATCTTCTGTTTTAAAAACATAGGCTGTGCTGTTCTTACCACTGGTTTATGAAACCTGTGCTATACCAGTGGCATTAGCCAACTCTGTGGATGAATTACCTGCACCTGCTTTTTGATTTGCCATTACTTTTATGCATGGGCATCATAAGCATTGATATGCCACTGAAAGGTCAGATCACTAATACTATTAGCAATATTTTTTTTTTAATAATTGGGGCACATGCTTGGGTGAAGTAAACTATGCTATTGTGGGACCCAAAGCTAATTTGGGTAGGTTAAAACCTTTGGAGACCTGCTGAGTGTTAGTCTCTTGCTGCATACCCTATAATTAATTACCTCTGTGTCAGAACAGGGCCTGTAGCAAAAGAGGCAGACAGGTCACCCCTGTCAGTTACTTTCAGCCAGAGATAGGAAAAAAAAAAAAAAAAAAAAATTCTGATTGTTGTTTAGTTGAATTAATGAATATAGCAATGGAGGGAGTGGCCTTGCTGTGTTCTCCTCAGGTAGCACTTTCCTGAAAGGCTGATGAATTCTTTTGAGATGAGTATTCATGATAAAAGTTAACTTTGAAATAGCGTAGCTTTGTGAACAAGGCTACTGTAGAAACTGTGCTGTATGCTAAGGTTCAGGGGAAATGCTATGTTTTACATTTACGTACCTGTAATTCTGCTTTGAGCATTTTCCATTATGTATTGTGATCTCCATCATGTATGTATTTGCTTTCATAGATATAAGTCCTTAGGAGCTTATTTTATTCAGGGTTCGAACTCCTCATGTTTCCACCTCCGCATCCCCACATGTAAGTTAAAGCTACACACTTACCTTATTGGGGAAAGGGAATTAAATAGACAGCCACCTCTTCAAAGGGATCCTTCAAAAAAGAAGCTTTGGGCTGTGAATAAAATATGCCCTTGGCTCTGTAACTAGCAGAATAACAGTGTCAAAACCTCATACCACAGGCAACCTGTAAGAAAAACAGGTAAACACTGGCTTAATGAAAAGCCTTCCTGTTCTTAAAAAAAAAAAAACAAAAAAAAAAAAAGGGGGGGGGTGGGGAGAGAGGGATTTGGATCATTTGATACCCAGTTCCTATTTCCAGGGATAGCAACAGAAAACACTGGCAGGGGCATGAATGGGAGCACAGGGTACCAGTTGCCAGTGAAGTGGGGTTCTTGGCTTGTCTTTACAAGGCCATTATTGATATTACAGAAAAAGCTTAAAAGTTAGCTTTAAAAAAAATAAATAAATGAAGAAGGGGGCTCTGGATTTTGTTATCTGTTAAAATGAATAGCTCATGCTTCAGTTTGGATTTGCATTTTCAGAATCCCTGCAAGCTCATACTGAGCTTTGTACCAATCCTTGATATTCTGATTTGTTTTTCTCATAACATAAACAAACAAAAAAAAAAAACACAACACTTTAAACTGTTTTTTAAACAAGCAAAAATAATACTAGATTCCTGTCTACGTTTCACCAGAGTGGGATCAAATGGTTTGGAAATTAGTCCCTCAAAGATGATTTCAGAGCTCTACCAATTTACTGTCATGTTAACCTTTTGCCTCGGCTGCTTCTCAGGAAACCTGTCAACACAGAAAGACAGCTTTTAAATGAAGAAGGGAAAATAATACTGAAACAGACACATTACTGTTGTGAACAAAAAGTAATTTGATTAAATAGAGATTTGAATGTAATCATATGTTTTTGCTGTGAGATGTGCAATATTTATAGTAGGAAAAAACAAGCCAAGATTTGGATAAATTAAAATAAAATGGAAACCTACTTAATTTACAAGAGTGTTATACATGTAGTTAATGCTGTTGAGAGATCAGAAAGCTAAAATTGCACATATATGAACTTTTTCTGTGCAAGTTGTGAAGTCTTCGTTGCTGGAATCAGAAAAAAATATCTGTTTTATTGGTTTGTAATATTTTATTCGACTGTTTTAGGACGTGTCACATAAAGTTTATTTTCCTGTTTTATTAGGAGCTATACTTCATTGTTTGTGAGCACTTGTGCATTACCTCTTTTCATGTTCCTTAATGTTAGGTCCTTGCTTAGGTGTTGGCTGCACTGAAGAGCAGTCAGTTAACTGAGAGCTTGGTTTACCTCTTGCTGTGAGCACCTGAGCCCATCAGCTCTTGTCCCTTTCCTGCAAGAAGGGAGAGAGAGGCCTCCAGCATCAGCTGGAGCAGAGGATGCTGCAAGAATATATGTATTTTTTTTTATAGCTGATGCTATAGCAGGTTCTACTTTTTTTTTTGTCTTGTTTTCTCCCGAGCATGCTGGCTCTGCTTCTTTGCTGTCCCAGACAGCAAAGCCAAGTGAGCTAATTGAGCAGGCAAATTGGATGGTGGTGGTTGGGGTGCCACAACAGCTTTGTTCCTGGAGGAATTGTCCATGCAAACCCCACACGTCATCCTCCATCACCATCCTGGTGTGGTGAGTGTGAGGGAAGGTCCCTGCAGGGTCTGGGATCCATCTGTACCAAAAGGTCAGTTCATGTGGAGCGCTAAGTGGAGAGGAAGGTAGAGAGGAGTGAGGCCAAACAGTTCATGTAGACATTGCTCTGGTTTTGTTCTTTACCCCAGAAGGCCTCGTCAGGGTGTAACCTTCTTCAGTTGAGCGTTTGCCCGGGACAAGGCTTGCTTTGCTGGAAAGGTGCCTTGGAGCTCAAGCTTCTGTGTAAACATTGCCTCTGATTTTATTACTGCAACACTGCACAAAGACTGTTCATATTGTAGACTCAGAGGCAGTCCAATCAGCTTCCTGCAGTTTTTTTCTTCTTACTTAGAAAGAAAAAAAAAAAAAGGATTTACTGAGATTAATTGCTGTGTGCCTCAAAAAAGCTGGTGTAATTTGCAGGCTGCTTATTGAACAGAGTTGTTCCAGTTCTTGATAGCAGGGCATTTTATTCAAATTCTCTCTTTGTTCATTCAGTTGCAAATAATCATTGTTTATCTTGTATGAATCATTGAATAAATATGAATTTAAAATTGGGAGTTTCACTCAAGCTATAACTGATGTTGACAGTCAAGCTAATGCTTTCAGTGCCTCACATTGTCTGTAAAAGCACTTTCTATTGTGTGGCAAATGATGGATAAAGGAGACATTGTTGTTGGTTTGGGGTGGGTTTTTCTATTTTTTAAATCTTTTGGTCTCCTCAGAGGAGGAAGCGTGAGTTTTCACCCCCTTGCCCTTGGAGCCAGTTAAGGCAGTACATGCTGGAAGCAAGGGCAGTACTGCTATTAGGGCTGTTTTCTGGGTGCTGCTAACAAACAGTAGGATGCCCTTGTAGTGCTGACTCCAGGGGATGCTTTGGGGTGTCCATGCCTGGATGGCAGAGGCTGGTCCGGACCTTCCTTAATTCTGCCAGTAGGTGCTTGGGTCTGCTTTCTGCTTCATCTCAGTGCCCTGCAGCTTGGAGCCTCTTCCATGACTTGTGGCTCCTTCAGAGCTGGGTTTTGTTCAGGCCCTGTGGCTGACTTGCTGTCTGGCAGAGAGCCGAAGGCTCATCTGGCAGTCTGTCTTCTGCCCCGTGCTCTTGGAGTGTATTTTTTTTTGGTTACACATTCTGGGAAAGCCTGGACAGCTGCAATGTTTCCAGTTCTCATTGCACGAACAGAAAGGGGGGTACTTTTCCATGGCCGAGCAAGTGCTGGTGACGTGCCAGGAATGTTTCAGGTTTTCTGCAGCACCACGGTCACAGTATTTATAGGTGTGTGGACTTATTAAAAATGAGCTATGTGGAGTCTTCAGGTGCAGAGAACTGTAGGTTATACCAGGTCACTTGCAAAAGAAGTTAAATTAAAGATGCACCCTTTTTTTTTTTTTTCTAGTGTGAATTAGCATGGACTGCCTAGAGGCTTACTGTAGTGTAATCTAGGTAAAAATGATGTGTTTAATTTGAATTAAATTTCTTTATTGTCTGTGTAGGCAAGCTTAATTGAAGGGTCATAAGCACTGAACCTGTAATTGAAAGCTTGTTCGTACTTGATGATAGAGCTTCTCTGCAAACGGAAACAGCTCGGTGTGTGGAATAAACTGTCTTGAAATAACCCTCACGGAATAGGCATTAGGTGGGAAGCCTTGATCAGACAAGCTTATTGACATTGGTCAATGTGTAGGGGAAGAACAAAGAGGTGTGATTCAGCAGGTTTGCTGAGCTCTGCTGCGGTGCTGGCTGGGCTTGCTCGTCTGACAGGGAGCTTCTCCATGCTGTTGAAGTTGAGAAGCAACAAGGGTCACTTTTGTGAAAATGCCAAAAGTTCAATAGCAGTGTTGTTCAGGGACGGTGATACAAGCTGTTGCTGGCACTGTAGCTGGCGGAGGTTAGTGAGAGAGGTGGGCAGAGGCAGTGGGGCAGGCTGCCAGCACGTGAACGTGGGGGGCTGCTGCTGTCCCAGGTGGCCCAGGCAAGTCTGGGAAGTGGTAGGGTGAGGGAGATGGAGGGGAAGGGTTAGGGAGAAGTTGAGGAGGAGGAACAGAGCCTAAAAGCTGTGGAACTGAGGTAAGCAGGGGGTAAAAGCAAACTAGGGGATTATAAAGAACTGCGTTTGGTACATCTGGTGACATGCAGAGTGGGCATCCAACCATTTTGATGTGCAGGTCATGGTGACCACCTAACTGGAAGGGAGGATGGGGACTGGGGTGATTCCCGGCGTAGGTGGGGAGAAATAAAAGAAGCTGATTCTCATTGATGTGTGTATGGGATGTTTGCCTGAAGAAAAGGCCACTGTTGGTCACAGTAGTAACAATATCAGTTTAGTTGGTAATATATTTTTTCATGGCATCAGTAAGTTCCTTACATAAAGTTACTTAATTTTCCCCCATGGTTTAATAAATAATAAACTTCATTGTGGCTTTTTTTTTTTCTTTGAAAAAGATTATATTATATTGCATCAAAGCAAGCCTTGAGCCATGGTACATCTTGTTGCCTGAAAGATTGTTTGGGGACAATGGGATGGATGTCTAAGGTCAGCTGTTACAGAGAAACAGTGAATTATCAGACAGAAGCATTACTTGGGTCACATTGTTGTCATACTAATCATAGAACTTAAAATGTTGGATTTTAATCTGCTTTGCATTTGATCTTAAATTGCTTTTGATTTATAAGACAGCCTCCTTGTCCTCTATTTAAAATATCCACTTAGACAGTAGATCGCTCCAGGAAAAGAAGTAAACTACTAGATTTTTATTTTTGTTTTTAATCTCTGGATCCTTGGGCCTTTAATGATTTTTTTTTTTCTTCTTGGAATGCTGCATTCCACAGTTTGTAATGTGAGCTCAAGGCCTCTTGTTTCTACTTGGAGTCATGTATAATAGAGAGATCTTGCAAGATTTATTGCATTCTTTCAACTTCTAAACACAAGGCAAACACAAATGATGATCCTCAGTAAGGACCAACAGCAGAGAATTAAAAAAAACAACAACAACAACAACAAAAAACTGATATTTTTAAGTGGATGTTTCTGTGTACAGTGACTGTGAGCAAAAAGATGCTGTAGAAGATGGAAGGCACTGCTGTCTTAAACGTGTGAGCCAAGTCCACTGGAGTTTCTGTTGAGTCATGGGGATCTTCACTGGCATCACCACAGCAGTTGGGATTAACGTTGTAAAAAACACATAGGCAAGCCCCCTGGACAACAAGAGGAAGTCTGTTGGTTTTAGGTTTTGGGTGACAATTAACTTTCTTTTGTTGTCTGTGGGCTGACCAAACACTGTAGTAGTTGATTTGCGAATGTCATAGACAACGTAAGTCTCGTTGTTTTGTATTTTTTACAGTTTGTCATCTGAGAAACTGGCTTACATCTGTACAATACCTCTTCACATTCACCTTCCCCATCTTGCTGAGTTTTATGTTTAGAATTCCTATACTTTTCCTAATCCCTCTGGCTACGTGGATTCAAACAACTTAATTTAAACTGAGACTTTAGACTTTGATATTTCTGTTTTTCATGCATAAATATCTGTCTTACTTTCTGGGCTGACCAAAAGTTTTCTTAACCTAGAAGAGGGCAGCAGAGGGAGGTTGGTTGCTCCTATTCAACAACGCAGGTGACAGCGAAGTGCTATATTGCGTAGACACTGATGAGCCCTGTGTTATCAGTATTGGGTATTACTCAGAAGCCAGCTCTCACCACAACACGAGGCCTCCCTTGTGTCTGCTGGAAGGGATCAAGTTCCTCTGCTGGTGGGGCAGGGGCCGAAAGCTGGGCACCCTAAGGCAGGCAGGGGAGCAGGTGTGTTGATGCTGCTTGTGTTTGTTCAATGGAGGCTAAAGCCTTCATTATTTTTATGTATTTATTTTCATGAAGAGTTGAGTTATGTTTTCATTTTTTAAAATAATGAAAATAACTTCGGGAAAGGGTGCGAGAGAACTGAGCCTGTATTGGTTGGGAATTGTGTTTGGGAGGGACGAGGGTTCAGGTCACTGTGTAAAAGAGGCTGTTTCAAAATGCTCACAGTACGTAAACTTTCCAGTAAATGGTCTTGCATTGTTCTCAGAGAGCAGATTATGTAAATGATCTAGCTTGGGTCAGGGCTTCTGAGGTGTAGACAGGCTCATTTCTGCCTTGAAATAAAAATCTCACAAAAATCTCTCTAAAATTTGTAGCAGACTTTCAGGCTTCCTCCCATCCAGTATTGTTCATCAGCATCAACATAAACACTCAATGCCTTGTGAAAAGCACCCTGAGGGATTTGATTGCGTGTTGGCTCTGTACAGACTGGGAAGCTTGAGTGTAGCTTGTAGCTTTTGCAAGAAATGGTGATTGTGTGTTTTTTGATGCACCTTACCTAAGCACTTAATTCAGCATCATCCTACATTCACTTGAGTCAGCTGTTGTGAAATCCCTTGATACTGCTTAATGACCTTATTCAAGCAGGGATTTTTGTCACTTGGCATCATGTCATGAAACGATACAGTGAGAGAGAAAGCATGTGTGCTCCTGTCAGTGAGGACCTGCTCTGACGTTCTTTCCTGGTGTTAATAAATTGTATTACAAATTAAATTACATTTTAACAAAAGATTTTCATTAGATATTGAGCTTAGGGCTGATTGCAAGTGCAAAAAAAAAATAAATTAGATATTGTTCTGTGGTGTCTCCTTTCAATGGAATACTGGAAACTTCTCTTTTTTTTTCTCATGCTAGATTACTTGCACAGGATACAAATGTATTTTTCAACTTAAAGAAGTGACAGATATTAAGGTCTTCAAGATAGTGTTCTTGCTCTTTTAAAAGCAGCAGTGAAATTAACTTAATTGCAATCAGGTGCCTCAAACTCTTCATTTGGTATTACTTTTCTTTATTTGCTGTAATTCTCCAGTAGGCTCATGGGTAGATCTAAATGAATATATTCATGTGAAATAACCAAATATGAAGATACAAACTTAATAAATGTTTGCACACTGTGGAGTACAGTATTGCATCGCTGATGCTGCAGTATTTATGAATAGGGTACAGTATTTATGAATAGGCAAAACTATGTATTTATTTAATAAAGCCATCATTTTCATTATATGTCTTTGTCTTAACGTGTGATTTGTGAGCTGTCAGCTCTCTAGATAGTCCTGTACAAAATGGCTTATACCAGGGATTCCACTGTTTTGGATCAAAACTTCTCACATGACTTGCATTGCAAAAAACTCCTTCACCTAGGGCTCATCTACAGACCCTCACCTTTAACCTTGGTGTGTGCTGTTGGAAGTTCTCCAGCTTCCTACAGTGCATTAGAAAGCGTTGTACCAGTGTCTTCTGCAAAGAGAAGGTGCCTGGGGGATCAGGATGGCATTGCAGAGGGCGATGTGGGAATCTTTCTGGTGTGCATGATGCAGTCGTGCTTATGTCTTTCGGGAGTTTGTGTGCTGTCAAGGACTTCCCTCTAACTTTTTTCCTTGGCCCTGCTTGCAAGGCTGATATTCTCGTTGTGAGACAGCAAGGGTTTTTTTCTACTTGTTCTTTCTTATCTGGGTAATACTTCTGGAAGTATGAGTGCAATGCCCACTCCCAGTATGTGGGGCCTGACATTGTGTCTTAGATCTGACAAGTGCTACAGGTAGCATGGTTGTGGAGCAGGTGGACCTTGACAATACTCAGGGTATGTCCCTGTCACAGAAAGGCTGATGATTTTTACCCAGTTTTGGAGAAAATCGATTTCAGCTAATAATCCTGGTGATTTCTAAATAGGCATGAATCAGGATATGGGGGGACATATCATCAAAGCTTTCAAACTGGCTTTCAAAACCAGACCCCAGTGTGTTTTGTTTTTTCATACTTTGAGTGTGACCATATTCTTAATGTTCATTCAAATATTCTTGTACTCGCGTGGTAAGGACAGTTGGGCAGCTTTGAAGTGTTCTCCTTTCCCATTGAGATACTCTTTACTATTGATTAGCTGGATTCACTGTTGTGTCTTGTTCCTTCTGTTGCTGCTCTTTGCGCTGCTCCCTCCTATCTCAACCTCTAATTTTCACTTCCGTGGTAACTTCGAGAGCTCTCATTTTCCATGCTCTCTTAGGGTTTAATTTATAGTTTTCCACATATTCAGCATGTTTGTTATCTTGGTCCATTTATATCTTGAGAGGAAAGAAGTTTTTGCTGAATTCTCATTTAGGTTTGTCTTAAATCTCATTCCAAGTTTCCTGCATGCTTTACTTGACCTTCCACAAATGTTGGCAAGATCTCGAGGATGGATGCTCCTGTGCTCTGCCAATGTGCTCTTCGTAAAGTTCAGGAGCCTACTTGGTCATCTTCCTTTTCTGCATGCTGACCCTGCAGAGTGGCTTTCAGTTCCTATTTCCTGAGGATTTCATCTGCTGTAATACTAAACAATGTGACCTTTTGATTAGTAACGATAAAGTTCAAGGCAGCTTTTTTTCACGTACTTGTCATAATGAAGGCATGAGTTAAGATGAAAAGAAAAAATAAGCAGGCCTTTCAGGGCTCAAGAAGCAGGGCTACCCCAAAAACCCCTTTGAAGTAAATTAAGTCTATGCATGTGATATAGCTGCCTTGTCTGTCGTCTCTGATCTTGTTAGAAGACTTTGAAATTTTGCAGTGGAATTGGGAAATCTTTAGGATACAGCAGCAGTGGGGAAGAGACCCTTGTTCCTTCTGGTCTGGGTGACAGCCACTACGACCAGCCAGTTTTCCAGTGGGTTAAAAAATATCTCTGAGTCAGTTTACAGAGCCATTTCCTCATCCAAACAAGAAGACAATGTGTGGAAGAGCTGCAAGTAGGAGAAAGACCAATCTGAGCAAGAGAAAATAGTGTTTTTCAGTGACAGAGATGAATCTGTAAAGACCATCATCAATAGTTCTGCAACTCACAGGTCAATTGTCATGTTATTTTTTCTTAGTGCGTTTTTATTAATTCTTTATGCTAATAATTTTGCTTAGTGATGAATGGTATACTCTGCATACCTTATTAATCTAGGCATCACATATCAAAGAATAGAAATCACAAATATTAATATTGTCATCCTAGAAATGATGTTTCATTTCTTTTTCATGTTCACATGACCTACACTCACAGGACATGCCATCCCCTTTTCGTTTCGAGTTCTCTTACTCAGTATATCTTTCTGATTTAATTCTGTGCTGATATGTGCCTCTGTTAGGTTGCTTACTTTTCTCAGATTTGCTCTGCTTAAATCCCCCCAACCCCCCTTTATTCCAGCTTTAAGATACTATTTGTTCTGTTTTTTTTTTTTTTTTTTTTTTTCCACCATGGTTCTTCCAACTAGCAGCTACAGTTTGTTACTCTTGAAATGCAATTATCTCTAATTCCAAATTGCTCTTTATGGTTAGTCTTGAGACTGCTAACATTTATTTTTTTTAGCTCCAAAGTTTTGCCGTCAATTGATTCTCTTCACAATTTGTTCAGTCTTGTGGATACCTAGACTGTCTGCCCCTGCATCATATAAAAGTTGCTGTTTTCTCTGTCCTGGCTAACATCTGCCCTGTACAAATGCTTGTCTTGTCATCTTGACAGTTGCTCATCACAAAATGCTTCTTAGATCTTTAGATGTCTGTCTTTGCCTGCAGATATGGGTTGTGTTTTGGATCCTCTGAATCTTAGGAACTTTCTCATGGTTTGTGTGTCCCGTCGCTGCTCACGCTGCCTTCCAGCATTTGTTAGAGATTCATTCCCTACTTATTTCTTTTTTTTTCCTCTCCCAGCCTTTCCCCAGTGTACTTTCTCATGGTCTGAATGACAGCTCTAACTGTTCATTGGTCTGTGCCAACATATGGTACGTTCAGGCTGGGATATGATCTTAATAAACAGATTTCATCAGGCAATTCTCCGCAGTCAGATGGTGGGTTATCCTATACAAAGCTTCAGTGTGAAGTCTGTTCTGTGTTCCTCCTGTTGCTTCTTCAATGTCTTTCTCACTTGTCTCAGCAAGACAGACAAAATCATGCAGCAGCAAGTGGCAGGAATCTTTTTTCTTAAATGGCATTCTGTGATGATATTGCTATCCTTGTTCAGTCTTTGTTTAGCAGGAGCATACGTATGTTTGTATTTGGAAAAATCTTTGGGTTTTCTTTTCCTGAGCAGAACTGTTCCCTTCCACGCTGCTGCGTAATCCCCAGCCTGCACAAGCAGTCCTGTGGTGCTCAGGAAAAACTGGTGTGCTGCTTATTCCACTCCTTCAGTCAGTTTTATAAATATTATTTCAAAGGATTTTGAAAGGTTTGGTTTTTTAGTATTCCACATTGTTAAAATATTTGCATTAATTCTGTGCTTGACTTTCTTAGATTGCAACGGTGACGTTAGCAGGGACTAGTGTTGCCAAAGTAGCATTGGCTATGAGATGCAGACATATGTCTATAAGGATGGGTTGCCAAGATGTAAATTAAAAGGAAATGGGAAGCTGTATTCCTAAGCAATTTTTTATGATCTTTAGTGATGTCAGTATTTGTAAAAGTTTGTTTCACTAGTTTGGGGATATGTACAACTTCTGAGCATACTTGTGATAGTTTTATGAAAGATCAAGACTGTTATAAAACACTTCTACTTAAATTATGACTTTTTTTTTAGGTCTTTTACTGTCCACTTGGAGTAGGCTTTAGAAATCCATTTTAGCAGCGTATTACTTAGAAATTGGTCCATCCATTCACTTTGGAATATCTGCTGCATGATGAACTTAGTTTGCTAATTACTTCAGGAAAAATGACCTAACCCAGTAGCTGTCCTGATCAGGACCTGAAACTGAATGGAAGCATTAAGTGGATTTCAGATGCAACGCACAAACACCAACAGCCTGTTTGATCCATAACTTTTATTTGCTGTTTTGCAGTGTAAAATGTTTTTCCCCCAGCAATTTGAGTATGCTAAGTTTACTGTAAGGAATGGGGATTTTTGGGGGGGAGAGGGGAGAGGGTTGGTCTTGGAGTTTGGGGGAATTACTATTTATTTGGTTTATATGTCTGTCTAAAACTAGATTCCATTTGCCCATAA
Organism: Aythya ferina; assembly: GCF_964211825.1. Taxonomy (NCBI): domain Eukaryota; kingdom Metazoa; phylum Chordata; class Aves; order Anseriformes; family Anatidae; genus Aythya; species Aythya ferina. The sequence continues at coordinate 72,806,150 of NC_140297.1, read as the reverse complement.
AAGACCTTTTAGTGTTCGGTGTATTTTCAGTAAGCAATAATTTCATATGACCCCTATGCATGTATTTGAAGCTTTAATGAAAGAAGCATTAGAAGAAGGTACGAATGGCAGGCTGTTGTATTTTGCAAGTCTGCACTCTTATGAACTGGATAGAGAGTATGAACTGGTATGAAAACTCCTTTCTCAGATAAGAGTTTTTGAATGTGTTCTCTGATAATTATTTCTTTTTACTCTTTCAGGTATTCACTTATAAACAGAGCACAATCACACACCAAAAAGTAACACCTATGCATCAGACGAGTGCAGAGAGTGTGGAAGACATGGCAGCCCTAGTAGATCTTCATGAAGGCTCTATTATGCATAACTTATTCCAGCGATATCAGCAAGATAAAATCTATGTAAGTTTCTTCTAAAATTAAGAAAAATATCCCGAGGGAATGTTTTTGTCTGTGTAACTGCTATGTGTGTTTTGCTGTTCTATGGTAATATGTGCTGTGAAGTTCTCCAGTTCTTTGTGTATATGAGTGGAGTTGAAGCATGCTTTGTCTAGAGACTTATCAACAGCAATGGAAGGAGAAGGCAGCTCAGGGCTGGCAAGGCAATCCATTGCAAACCTCCAAAAACTGCTAGACTGCATGTCTGTACACTTCCATTGACTGGGTTGCGCAAAGGATTCTTGTATTTTCTCTTCTTTAGCCTCGTGTATATGCCATGTACATCTACTGGAGATGCACACTATTGGAGATCCAAGATTCAATTCTGACCACCATAGCCCTTTTTATTACAATAGAAGGGGGAAGGTATTAGGATCCTGAGGACTGTACCATTAAAGCAGAGGACCTATGCTATTAAATACAAGTAGAGTTTGGTGTGTGTGAGAACAGGCAGCTGTTTAGGACTCTCAAAAACTAGGAGTTAGCCTACACAGAATTCTTCTTCTCAGCTCTGTAACTAATATATTATTTTTCTTTTTTTTTGTGATTAGATTCACCATCTCTTAAATATGTTTATTAGTCTTGGTCTGAATAGATATTAATATTTCCTGAATCTGGAACTACGCTAAATGTGAGAGAGGTACAGGGAATATTAGTTGCTGTAAGAGGTTGTGAAATCTCACTTTTCAGTTGTTGTGTGGTGGAGGTGGTTGTTGTTTTCAATAATACTTAGAGAACATAAATAATTCTTGTTTGAATAATCTTTATAGACCTTTGATTTGGCCATATACATGTTTTATTCCAAGCTTCGTTTAAGTTAGGCTTTATTTTTTTAAACATGAATATGTGTTAATGTAAAGATTTCCCTATATTTAGAAATTTATTGATGATAAAAAGGAAGAAAAGGAACAAGGAAATTCTGTCCTTTGTAAATTACCTTAAAGGGGCTTTAGAATCCTAAATGACACTTAGAAATCTAAATGTTGACGTGGTTCTCTTTACAAAAGTCTTTATTTTTTTTTATTTTTATTTTTTCCTCGAGCCAAATGAACTATTTTGCCTTTCAGAAAAACAGTAAACAAAAAATAAGCAGCATATGTGAGCAATTGCTTGTGCTGGTACTTGGTAAGAGTTTAGTTTTCCATTGATATTATTAAATTAGACATTAACACTTGGTGCAAGTCTAAAAATAAAAAATCCATGTACTCATGTGGGATGTGGATGTCAACCTTTCCCCCTTTTACGGAGTGTGAGTAAAGGAGGTAATTTCTTGAAGAGGCAAAGAATATCTTTGTTCTGAAGACATGTCTTAGTTTCTTTCCTAGCTTGTCAAGACAAGTTTAGGATATTTCGATACTTGGTACTCAGTGTAGTGTAGATTTCTAGACAAACAGATTTGTGTGCAGTTAGTGATTGATGACAGATCTTCAGTTGCTGCTGAATACTCACTGTCCTTTCGGTTTTGCTAATGCTACTTTTTTTTTTTTTTTTTTTTGATGCAGCTCACCTGAAAATTGATTGAACAAAGGTGATTGGAAAAAAAATAATTAAAAAAAGTGTGTTTTGAAATGCATATGTAAGAGTCTCTGTTGTCTGGTATACCTAACCAGGGATGAGAATGAGAATCATCTCTCTCCTCATTGGTATCCCACTTTTGCTATGCCAATGGCAATGCATTAGCAGGACAGGCTTCCAGGAACAGAATCCCTGAGAAAAGCAGATTAAATGGCTTGCATTTTCTGAAAACTTGATAGGTGTGTACGTGTGTGTTTTAAGAAGGGGTGTTGTCAGATTAAACTGCAAAATAATGTCTGTTCAAGCCAGAATCTCTTACCTGTAGTGAGCTGTTTAATGATAATTTGATGTATGATTTTTTTTTCTTTAAAGAGAGTAAGAGAGACTGAAAGGTGACTTTACCTCTGTTAAACACATACTTGCAGCTGAAGAAATGAGGCTCTTGGTCATTCTTTTTTGCGACTAGACTAGTTCATATACAGGACAGTGAAACCCACTGGAGTTCATGGCAGGAACAAAAAACTTTACAGATTGTGCATGTGCCTCTTCTATTCCCTCCCCAAAGTCCTCTGCTGTGGCTAGTAAAAGCTTTGTGAGTGTAGTGTGCACAGTGAGTCTTCTATCTATCAGCACCTTGGTTGTATCTGTCCCTTGTGAAGTAGGGATAAATCAGGAGGGCATGTGCCCCACCGCACTTTGAGTTGAGGGGCTAGTCATCCATGTGGAATACTTCTCCCCATTGCTGAATAAAAAAGCAAAATATAATTGCCATGTCCTGGCTTTTAGTTTACAGACGCTTGTCATTGTTTGTCACTGTGTCCCTGTTTACTTCAGCTCTGATCACCTCCTTGCCCACCTCCTGAGTGGAAATGTACTTTTTAGCTTTCTGTGAGTTCTTTGCTTGCAGTATTACAAACATATTAGTGTGGTTCTTGAGTTTAGCAGCTTTTTTTTTTTTTTTCCTGTGGTAATAAGACTGGGAAGCACCTTTGTACACAAAATGAGGATTGCACTTAATTAGAATATGAGTTTGTGTGCTTGCTTTTTCTCACAAACTGGGGAAAAAATGGTATGAAGTGAAATACACTAAATTGTAGTGTAAAGTATATATAATTTTAGAAATACAAAAGAAACAATTTAAAAGAAATTTCAACAGTTGCTTTCCCAGGAAAACAATATTTATGCAAGTCTTCCCCTGTTAAGTTGTGTGTTTGTATTTGATGAAGTGTTTATCCAGCAGTGAGCACTTCAATAAATATCTTCAGATGTTTGAGTTCAGTTTACTTTTCCTTTACTTGATAACATTTTTGCTTCTCCATCTCACTTAATCATACCCTTATTCCTAAATTTCTCTCTATTTCCTAATTAATACTATAAAAGATACTTTCAGTAGATGCCAAAGATTGTCAAACATGTCAGTGACTTTATTTGCTGTTGTTAACAACTCCAGCTATAAAGGTCAGCATAGGATTTTATGTATTTCTTCCCTTTTTATGTGGGTGCTGGGGGTGAGGGGGTGTTGGTTGTATTGATTTGACATATAGACTATGTTCATAGGGTAAATGATGCCTGGCACTGTACTTAATTTGTTGAGGCACCTAGCTGAATCTATGTTGTGAGATGAATGACAAAATTTGTTCTGATCCATATGCAATCATCCTTTTATATCAGCATCAAATCTGTCGACATCTAATTGTGATACTTCCTGTTTGTATTTCTGTAGAAGATAAAAGGGTATGTTTTTCCTTTTTAGTATGTGAAAAGCGTGGACTATACATGCCCTTGCTAGATTCCTCAGAGCAGGCTCCTGTCTGATACTTTTTTCAGGTTTCTTGATTAATGCAATTTTTCTCTAAAAGCTTGGTTTTGGGCTGCCAAAGGGGCAGGGTTACTATGCCAGTGATGGGGTCCTGGAGGGGTTCTTGTTGCTACTCCCTCCCCTGTTTTGCTTAACAGGAACAGCTTGAGATGGGAGGTCCAGCTTTTCGACAAGGTTTAACACCTGTGTTTGAATTCTCAGATTAGCTTGAGTGCCAGGTTGGTGTGTGGAAAAACACAGAAAGACAAACATCAGTGCTAAAACTGGAAGGTGCCCACACTGCAAAATGGAGCCTTTTGTGAAGGCAAGTGAGGGATTTCATTGCCTCTGAAGCCAAGCCAGCAATGGGCTCATGATGTGGAGAGGGGAAGTGCTGCAGCAGCTGTTCTTGTTGCCGTTCAAAGAAGACTTGTTCCCAAAGCTGTTGATTCGGGTTTACTTTTAGTTAAATACACATCACAGAGGAGACTGGCTTAGTGTTGGAGAAGACACTGTAAACCACATCGTGTGCGAATTGTAGTACAGGACACACAAATTACAGTGTCCAAACTGGTTGTGGGAGGAGCTGCTGTTCCCTTGTCTCTGTGGCCAGTGGTTAGGTGCTGGTGCAGGCAAGTGGATTTCAGAAGAGCACGACAGAGGAATAAAGAAGAGCTTTTGCTGAGGCAGAGGAGGACTGAAAATAACCGCAGTATGCATCATGCACTTCCCTACAGAGGTTTCCAGTGCCAAATTGACCCTCGTTTGCCCATGTTCAGGCAACAAACAAGTTCCAAAGCACTTCTAGTTGTTTATTTTCCTGTTGATTTAACTCTGAAGTAGCTTAGTAAGACCTTTGAAGTAGCACTTCTTTGACAGGTGGCATTTTGTTTAGGCCAGAATCGGGTCCGTGTGCCCAGAGGGGTGTGCTGGGCCCAGCAGCCAGAGGCCTCTCGGAGCAGGGAGATGTGCCTCCAGCTTGTACAGCGGCCAGGAGGGTGAAAGCACATAGCCTATTTTTGCTCACTTTCAAATTAGGACTGCAGATTGCCCACCAATAATCATAACCATCTGTTAGGTTTGTGTGTCTTTATAAAAAAAAAAAAACAAAAACAAACAAAAAAAAACCTTCTGTACCAGCCACGTAGACATGTAATGCTGTAGCAGCCACATCCACATCAGAGGAGGGTGGTGGTAATTAGGAGCTCAGCGTTTGTGGCTGGTTTTCTTTGTCTCTTCAGCTGAAGCAACAAATATGGAATGCTCATCTATCTGTACTTAAAATCAATGTATAAATAAATGAATATACCTTTTAAAAATCTATTTGTGCTTATTTGCTTTAGCAGCATATTCAGATGTAGTTTGTTAAATCATCTAATTATTGCATGTTTATCTCCCTTGAAGTCAAGAAGGTTCCCTGAGGGAACTAGTTGTTGTTTGTGCAGTATTAATCAATAACCACTGTCGTGTTTGTTTTTTTTCCCTCCAAATTCTGTTCACAGACTGAGACACCATAGTATATAGGTCAGTTGCTGTCTGTGACTTGTTTGTCTAGGTTTTTGCATATTTTTTTTTTTCTGAGTAAAGTAAAACACATTTCAGAAGCAGTGCAATTGCTCTGTCAACAGTGCCATGTCAACAGGAAGTAGATGTTGTTGCATGTTTTTTAGTGGGAAAACCACAAGGCACGTTGATACCTTGGTTAATTGAACAAAGTAAGACAGATGTAATTTATGGAATCTGAAAGCACTGCTGTTTGGATGTCCCCAACAGTGGACACAAGTTTTAGGTAGAGGCGGACAAAAGAAAATTGGTGAAAGACAGTAGCTCCAAAATGTTTTACTAGAAAGACAAAAATTATCATGATTATTTTCTTAAGCAGAAGAACTTGGAAGCTGCAGAATGTGCAGAAAACTGGACCTTAAAAGAATGTGTATAAAGTACCTCTACATGATGCTGGACAGCTTTGGTCTTCGGCCTACCATTATCCGTAGTCCAAATAAGTGTGGGCCATTGACAGAAGAAGAACAATGACAATTTAAGCCACCTGGTAATCTGCACTTCTGTCAAATTTTCAGTAATGCTGTCAAGTAACGAGTACATTGTGAAAAGAGGCCAAAACATTTCCTTGCTTCCACATAAATCTTACTTACTATAAAATATGTACATATAAATGCTAGTATTGTACATATACATTTAGACCAAATCCTTAGTTATTTCACTGGCTCATAGAACCACATTTAGTCTTACCTGCAAACTATCTGTAATTGCACAGTTTTTTCTATATCTAATACTCTAGGGCAGTTCCAAGTAATCAGTTTGCAGGATCTGCTGTTTGGTCACTGAAGAAACTTCTGTTTATTTAATTGCTATACTTTACTGTAAATAAATTTAGAAGTCATGTTGATGAATCTGTGTTTTTTCATACCTTCTGTTAAGGTGCCTTCTACACTACTGCAGAGAATGGGGATAATTGTCTACACCAGGTCCTTTAATGGAGGTGCACCAAACAGCTCAGTTGCTAAGATTGCATGAAAGATGTCTATATATAGGTACTTACCTCTATAATTAGCACGTTATGCTTACATCAGACAGTGTTTTCAAAATGTAGTTCAAAGTGAGTTCATGTCTCCAAGCATTAATTACAGCTTCCGTTTCACATCTGTTATTGGAGAGCAGTAGACAAAGATTTATGTAAACACAGCAGGCTTTGAATTGGAAATTTAGTGGAATCTATATCTGGTGATCACTGTTTCTAAAAGATGGTCAGTTAAATAGATCAAGATTTGTCTTCCAAAGACCAATTACTGTTATTTTGTTATTTTTCTTTTTAAATCCATATTAAAGGAAGAATATAGCTGTAACAATATGAGTAAAGTAAACAAATGCCATTGATTGGTTAACCAACTTTTATTCTTTTTTAATTGCTCTTTACTGCTGAACTTGTGACACTGCTAATAATAACAATAAAAACTTTACCTGAAGTCCCTACTGAAAACATTGGGGATTTCTAAGGTGTGTATACTCAGATCTTAACAAATCTTTTGGTCTGAGAAGTTGTGGTCAACATAATAAAAAAGGAGTTGCTCAGAAAGGTCTTTGTGGTTGAGTAAGCTATCGTGTTTTCAATGGCTACACAAACAACTTGATTTTAGGTAAATTGCTGTTACAGTTTGTAGTAGGTTAGGTTCTCTTGATAACCTGCTATGTGTGTATGGTGCAATAGTTATATTACTGGCCATCATCAACGGACTCTGTCAGTGAGGAAGGTGAGGAGGAGGAAGACAAAGTTCTGTTAAAATAACAAAAATCTTGCTTTTTGCCTGCTCTGTACCACTATTTTTCTTTCCATTTGGCTAGCTGCTAAAAGAATAAATGATGCATGAAGGGTCAACGGTAAATTCCTGTTGATTTCCATGAGTTTTGAATGAGAACTGAGTCTTTTGTATTGAAAACTACAAAGTGGAAATCTTACCATCTTGTACAGACTTGAGCATTGGTGATGATATTGCTAATGTTTTCTTAGATTTGAAGGATTGCTTTTTGCATTGGCTTTTCCACATCTTTATTGAATGTCACTGGTAACGATGTGAGCTGAGAAGAACAGAAAGTAGACCAATTTGAAGTTATATTTTTTTAACAATTGGATTGTAAATGGTGCTGGATACTTCTGCATGCACCTTTGTATTGCTTGCAGGTAAGGTTGATCTCCTTTCTTCAAGGTCTATTTGCTCACAAACATCTACAAAGGAGGGTAGGGATTTAAACTCTGAAACTTAAGCCACTTGTCTGTCACCAGGACGTGTTTTCTTAATGTGAATTGGGCTTTGACTGTAAAGTGAGCTGCACAAAATTTACTGCTTGTGCTACACAGACCAAATGCCTTATTCCAGCAGTTTAAAACTAAAAAGGCTATAGACAAGCATTTTAAGTTAAAAATGTTATAGCTGCTGTCTACCTGCTTAAGTGGATAGTTCATAGTGAGACTTTAATTTGAAAAGATTTAATCCATTTCTCACAAGCAGTTTAAATTATTTCCTTTTGATGTCTGTCAACATTTATTTTCAAAACACAGTGGGATCTAGACGTTCCCTTCAGCAGATTTGGCTACTAATACAGTTTGCCATCTTAGTGCTGATTTGTAGACCCATGGCTACTTGACTGTAGTTCAGTGCCATCCAATAAATAATCTGGAATTGACTTCATTTTGGTTATTCAGGCTTTTGGTTTCTATTTTCATGCTCTGTTAAAGCATAATTTCTATTCTTCCTACTTGCCTCCTGAAAGAGCATTTTTTGTAGGAGAGGCTTAAAATGCCTAAAGCATGGAAGTTTCAAAAATCTGGATATCAGTACAGAATATACTTGCAGGCAGAAAAAAATCAGATCTCCAAAACTTTATATTAAAAATATTTCTCCCGAGTTCTGGAGACACTGATTTTGGCGATATCATTGAATAGAAGTTTTGTTTTCATTTGCATGTGTTTTCTCTGAAAAGCCCCTTTATCTTAGCAAGATTATCGATAGGAAGGAAGAACTTACTTTTCCCTTGCTTGAGGGCTAATTAGACCTTCAGACAGCTTTGAAAAAGGCATTTGAACATTGTGCAATAACAAAGCAGGAAGAAGAACCAATGTGTGGCCACAGGCCATTTGAAATGAAGAGCCATGGGGTCTCCACTCTTTGTGGAGCCTTTTCTGATTTGAGCTAGTGTTCTCCTCATTAGAGCCAAGCTGTGAAATTGAGCAAACCTACAGTCACATTATGTATTGCTGCACATGAAAATGTCAAAAAATCAATGTCTCATTCTGATTGATCATGTTTTTGTTTTTTTGTGTGTGTTTTGTTTTTTTTTTTAATTCAGGAGGTCACCTTCTCTCTTCACTTGGCCATGGAAGAGATTCTTCCATAAGAAGTAGATGTTTTATATAAACAGTCTAGGCAGTAGATTGCTGAAGATCATTATCCTGACATCCAGTAGACAGACCTGCTAAATGGTAGAGATTCTGTTGGTTCTCTTGTATTAGTCAGCAAAGAACAAGGAGGCTTGGTCCTTCTTATACTGAGGAGAAAAATTACTAGAAACTGGTGAATTTCTTAAATCAGGAAAGGTGTCCATCTGATATTAATATTATAGTCTTTTACATCAGAATGTTTTTACTTTTTACCTTTGGCTGTAACAACCCTTTTGTATCAGTTTTTCATTATATTAGTTTCACATTCCCCACCTGGGTTTTGCCATTTCTGGTTTTAAGATATGGGTTTTTTCTTCTTTGGCCCTTTTAATATTCTTGGGCACTTATTTCTTCGATGCCAGTTCATCTTGTGTCCTCCAGGGGAAAAACAAACAAACAAACAAACAAAAAAAACAAACAAACAAAAAAAAAAAACCACTGGGGATCCTGTAGGTGTTGTGTGGATTCTGGATAACATTTGTGAAGTTACTCGAGTATCTCGATCCACAAAGAATTGTCTGTTCATAGGAGAAAGTTAATGGGAAAGCAAAGGGAGTGGATCTCAACTTGTGGAGATCTCTTGTTTTTATGCAGGTTCTTCATTATCTCTGAGCCTTCTCTTGAGTTAAGCTGAAAGATACAGCTGCCACTGCACTCTGTTCTGCTATTTCTGTTGGTAGCTAACATGAACAAAACCCAGTTTTTACCCCTGACGAAACACAAAGATTTTCTAGCTTCAGTTAGCTCTCTAGAACAAGGACGCTATGGATGTGCAAGGTTGGAACTGTAGGGAGTGGAAAGATTAGCATAGTTTAGAAGTTAAAGGTAGCTGGGCTGCAAAGTTTGTCTTTCTTCGTGAAAAGGTAACATAGCCTTTGTCCTCAGAGAGGCCTGGAACAGGGTGGTGTAGGTTAAAGCTTGGTACCAATGGAAGCGTAAGGTCACTTTAACAGAGTTGAAGAGTGAATGCAACAGACAAAGATGCAATTAAATGGGGATATTGTTGCCCAACAGTTGCCTCTGATCATCTGAAATCATGTATAAATATTTCAAATTTATTCCAGAATCTTGCCATGAGCTGTGCCAGTAAAAACAAGCATAAAGCCCAGCTTTGAAAATACCTTCTTCTGTTACTCCACAAACCTGATCTGTTCTCAGCACAGAAAGGGAAAAGGCCATCAGGGAGGGGAGGTAGCTGGTAGAAGAGGCTGATGCAGCTTACCTTGTGGAGCAAAGCACATGGGAAAATGCAGTTAAGCAGTGTGAATGTGTCTGGGAAGAGACTTAGAGAAAACAATGAGAGGGACAACATTAAAAGGTAGGTCTTGAATGTAGGCAGCTGCCTGATGGCATTTGAACTTAGTGACATGCTGTCTCATTCTGATTCCCTTCAGAAGGTCATCTCCTGTGGATGCTAACTCCCATGTTTATAGGATGTTTTGTGAACACACAGGCCATCTCATTTTGCAATCAGTTCTACAACTGACTCTGAGAAGAAGGAAGGAGAATATATTTGTGCATATGATATGCACACATAATGACGTGTGCATTGAGAAGGAACACAGTGATAAAGAAAAGCAAAGCTGATGTAAATTTGGACTGATGGAAACCCACCATGAGTCACCAAACATGGTGAGGGCTGCAGAAGCCCAAGCATGTAAGGATAATTACAGAGTATGACATTTTCATCACAAACATGGCTTGATTGGTTGAAAACATCTAAACTTGTAGTCTAGTAATTCAGTTTGATTATGGCTTTTAAGAAAGGAGCTTGGCTTCAGACATTTTAGCTTATAATTTAGGGAGAAAACTGGATTCCATCCCACTGAAATTAGCTCAAGACCAGCTGAAAGACACAGCATACTTACCACAGAGAGGATAAATCAAGAATCTACCATGAACAACAGCATTAATTTTCATCCCGCTTATGGCATGCATATGCTCCTTCTGCTCCCTTCCTTAAAAAGCACCCCAAAATATGGTCCAGCCATCTTTCTCCTTTTTATGCTAACATGTGTATGGTGGTTGACCTAGTTAGCTTTGCTTCAGCATAAATGCAGTCACCATTAAAATTAATCCTCTTACGTGGGAGAATTGGGGAAAAATTGAGGCTCTGCCTAGAGCATTAAACAAACTTTTAATCCCAGGTTTTACACCATCAAACTTCGAAATTTAGTGTTGAGGAGATAGAGAAATTTGACAGCTATTTTGTGCTCTTTTAAGACTGTCTGTATTTGCATGTGCTATGAAAGCACAGGTGTTTTAATTCAATAGTGTTACTCTAGCCTACATGATAAAAGGTATGAGAGAGATGAGGCTTGTGTGGAACTTGGATGATCTTTTAACATTTGTTATCTGAAGGTACCAGACAGTGGCTTTCTAGTGAGCCAGTTGCACTACAGTTTTATTTCAGTTTCCCTTATATTAATGGCAAGACCAGAAAATGATACTTGTTTCATAAATTGCCAGGTTGATACACGACCACCACCACCAAACAAACTAAAAACAGACAGTAGCCCTTACTCATCAGACATGGAATCAGTTCCATCAATGATTGTAACAAAGTTGAGAGCTGTACAAAAACAGTCTGGAAACATAGTTTTTGATGCATCTGCAAACATGATTTTGTTTCCGCAGTAAGGATAGTTGGTTTTTTGGCCCAAAGCAGAATATCTTGAAAGTGCTCTGAAAAGAGGGTTGGGTGCCTAGAGTGCTGTCTTAGTGTTAATGCATGTATCTGTGACCAAGCATCTTAATTCTGTATTTGATCAGTTCCAATGTTCCTAGTGTCATGCTAAACAATGTTTCAAAGAATATATTGATATTGGCGTCACTGAAGAAGCACGGTGATTGAAATTAAGTAATGTAGTCTTTTTGTGCCTGTTTTAATAGTGCAAGCAGTTTTAGCTTCTCTTCTGATCGTTGATCAAAGACTTCATTCGGGAGCAGCGTGTAACGCCCTTTAACAGAGTCCTCCTGCCTTCTCTGTCACCTTCCCTGTAGCATGATATGCAAAGCCCAAGATAAGTCCTTTTCTATTCTTTTCGTTTTCTTTTAAAGAAAGAAGGAAAAATTGGATGTCTCAAATAGTAGAAGTCATGGAATTACAGAGGAGTACGTTGATGTAGTGGGTTAAGAGAGGTCACGAGAAAAATAGTGTGGGATAAAATTGATGACCTTACATGGGAAAACCAGGCTTGGATAAAACACAGAGATCATTAAAGAATCCTTGGGAATAAAAAAGCTATTGTGGAGGAGATGCCTGAGTCTTGGCATGAGAGGGGAAGAAATGGAAGGTGGATGATTGCTGGACATGAAGCAAGGCTGAAAGGATGTATGCAGAAAAGATTTTGTGAAAACGGAAAAAGATGGAGAGCAAAGGTAGTCCTGATCTACACAGTGTGATTGGTTTATAGGATTAATTAAGTGAACGTGTGCTCGGGCTGCTTCCTTATTTGTTGCTTGTTCTGTGTAAGAAAAGTTGGAAAAAGAAAACTGAAGGGGAAATTTCAAATTCTACTTTTTCCTCTTTTATTTAGAAAGCCTTTTCTACATGGGGTAGAAAGACGTTTAAAATTATATTTAGCTAAACTATTGCAAACTTTTTTCTCATCATTTTAAGCTAACTTGAAAGAGATTATTTCAACCAAGATAACTTCTGTAGTGATAGACAGGACTACTCTGACAATCTATAGTTTCTCTGGAGTATTTCTGTGGGTGTCAGAAATCTTTGTGAGCTCTTGAGCCTTGTTAAAGAACTAAGTTGTTCTTGAGTGTTTGAAGAAGTCTGGGGTGATTTCTAGACATAAGGTTTAAAACTGATTGCTGTCACAAGGCAACAAGCAAAACAAACAAAGAAAGCATTTAGAGAACTGGTGAAAAATCTCTTCCTTTCTCAAGTACATCTTTCATTTTGACTCTTGTGATGCCATTGTCTAACTGAATGTCTAGCTGAGAAGACAGGGCTTGAACTTCTAATTTTGGAAGTCAAAGGATCAGCAAACAATCTTATTTCCTTTTTTTTGTGTGTGTGTGTTAAAAGGGGGAGCAGGAGTGTCTGTAGTTTGTGACCAGGATGCATTACCAATGTAAAATTTCAGTAAAAAAAAAAAATAAGCAGAAAGCACCACATTGGGATTCAGACTGAATTACTCAACTTTTCATTTATTTTTAGATTCAAATTTGTTTATTAATGGTGATCTGATAATGAGTTGTTGCTGGTTTAGTCCATAACAAAAGAAACCAGGCTTGCAGCAGAAGCTCTACACAGTATTTCTTTGAAATACCCCTCAGACTTTTTCAGCAGGAAATTTTCAGAAATTTTCAGTCCACTTGCTGGTACTCTGGCAGACACATTAGTATTTTTCCCATTCATAACTGCTTTGGAGTGCTTTCATTACAACAAGCAATTATTGACTGCGAGAATCAGATTAGAAACTGCAAAGAACAAAGAGAAGAATTAATTCACTCTCTTTTAAGCAAAGTGGAAGTGACATTCTTACATGAAAACACCTTTTCTGAAATTTCATCTAAGCAGCTGCCTCACAAGGTTAGCATAATAAAGTAATTCAGAGTTCCTGCTTTTGACTGGTATCTGCTTTAATTTGCAGTATGAATGATGCCTGGTGCAGGAAAAGTGCTCAGGAGATAGCATAACAGCCCTGTGCTTTTTTGTGTATCTTTGCACCCGCCTCACTTGCTGCTATCCTGCTTGCACTTGCAAAACTGGAAAGTCTGCCCTCAGAGAAAGCGGTTGAATGGGGAGGCTGATAGGATTCCTGAGGGGATGGAGGCAGAGCCCTGCATGGGACAGGGTGAATTGTTGGCACCTGCTCCCTGTCTGTGAGTCCAACCGTGCTCCAAGTCCATGACTCGGGGGCTTCTGGGGGTGCCAGGGTGGAGGCTGACAGAAGTGTGATTGGGTTTCAGTGAAATTGTGCTGCTAGTAACAACATGGGATGGTGAGGGGACAGGAAAAGTAGTGATCCTGGCATTGTTACAGCAAATGACTCTTGGAACAGAATCTGCTCACGGATCTGGAACTGCCTGTGTCATTTTGAAAAAGTTTTGCTGAAGTCATGGGAAAGATCATCTCAGGTCGAGAGAGCTGGTGCAGAAGTGGGCTGCTCTCCTGATACTTTGGGTTTGGAATAGGAGAAGCAAGAAGAGTTGCACTGCAGTCAGTGGTGGTGCTTTTTGCCAGTGCTTTATCACTGGAAGGTGGAGGAGTATTGTGGTGGTCTGTTATGTGTTTGACCACACAGAAGCTGTAGAGTGGATATTTACAGTTATAAAGTTGGGTGGCATCAGTGTTCATATGTTTGCTTGTTTGCCGTAGTATCTGGTTTGATGGTGTGCCTCAAATTACTATTCCTACTTCTGACTTCAGTCAGACTTTTTAGTAGGGTAAAGAGGTGGATCCGTAGCAGTATACAGTGCAGGCATTGACCAATAAACCATTCATGTAATTAAATATTATGGATATATCCCTGCCCATGCAATCTGTACTGAAATACGTATCAAGCTGAGGAAGTTTGTTCCTAGATACTTGCCCACTAGTTATTCAAGAACCCAAGAGGTGATGATCCCAGGAAATTAAACTGTTGTCTCGGTGCTCTAATTGCCCTGCGATACGATCTCGTGTTGAAATGGGATCTTTCCTCTAGCTGAAACCTTATGAGCTATTGTACAGTGTGGCAGGTTTATGAAACATACGGACTGTGAGCTCACAGCTCTGTAAAATACACCTCAGTTACAGTGAGGAAGAACATTCCCCTTGCATCTAATAAAATTGTCATCATTTCAAGGACATTGCTGTAGTCTCCTTAGCAAAAGCTGCTGCTGGTGTTGGGCCTAACAGAGGATGAAGCAGATGGATAATGGGAAATAAAGCAGCAGGATAACAGTGAGAAAGGAGAGCGGATACACAGTGATAATTACGTATTAATTAAGGAGAAGAGAAAGGAGGCAGGTAGATGTGAAATGCAAATGCTGTGGAGACATGGAAGAGATTGAAAGAGAGGAAAGCATGAGGGAGCTGGTGGTCAGTGGGTCTTCACAAGTGCCCCTGCAGTGGCTTGCTGGAGGCAGTGCTGCAGGTGGAGGACATGGGGCCCCTTCCTGAAGCCCTCTGGGGATAAGGTGCTGCATACACAAAGAGAGCCCCAGCCCTGCTGCGAGCTTCATAGCCAATTCCTGTTGGTGATGACAGGGTTATCTGCTGACAGAGCATCTGTATGTACACAGGGACTGTGCTACAGAGCTGCAGCCCAGATCTTTGCAAGGCCACAGCAGAGCTGTTGAAGCCAGGTGCTCTAGCTTCTGGCGTGTAACCTCAGAAAGGGCGCTTAACAAAATAAAATTAGTATCACAGCGTTAACACCACATATATTGTATGCTATATCAATTAGTTTTATGTGTCCCAGAAATGTACTGGAAATTCTGGAGATAGTGTGCTTAATGTTATCTCCTGCTTCACTTAATTTGATTTTATTTTAAAAATATATTCAGGTGGCTAGACGATGACTGTGAAGCAGATGGAAAAGACAGAAAATGAGTAACAGTGCAAATAGGCTGTTGTACATGATCACATTACCACAGTTTAATGAGTTAAGGCAATGGGAATGGGTATAAGCTACTACCTGGGTGGTTTTAACTGATGTGCTCTCTAATTGCAACAGGAGAGAAATGAATGTTGTGTCAGTTGCCATTGTGCATCAAAGCAGTAGTAAATTAAGTTGCATAAATTTAGTGTTTTGGCAGCACCTGCCAGTTCATGTACTTTTCTTAGGGCCTGTTACCCTCTAATGATGCTAGTGTCTGATACTCCCATCTTAAAAATGGGGAACGGAGAAGGTTTTTGATACTGTGCATGGCAAAACAGCCTTTGCAGCAGTGCTCAGGACCTAGGGATACAGTCATGTTTGGAAAGTTCATAAAGTCCCTAAGAACGTGTGAAAAGCACATGTTCACTGGTGCTCATTGATGCTCCTGTGCAGTGGTAAATGGCGTTAATGCAGGGATGAATCCTGAGCTTGGAAGCTCTGTGCTGTAGGCAGGGTAAGCATGAAGACACGGGGGAGGTGGAAACAGTTTTCACCCTTCTGTTGCTCTTGTCCAAAGAACAAAAGTGGGGAAAACTACTAGCCAACTTTATCCAAACTCAATGAGAATTGGTAGGCTTTTGCAAATGTGTTTACTGTGTGAGGTCTGTTATTTTGCTCTACCCCATCTCTAATAACAACTGTGGGGATTTTGTGCTTGCAGACGTACATCGGTTCCATAGTTGCTTCTGTGAACCCTTACAAGACCATCCCAGGGCTGTATGACTGCACTGCCATGGAGCGATACAGCAAGCACCACATGGGAGAGATTGCACCTCACATCTTTGCTGTGGCCAACGAGTGCTACCGCTGCCTTTGGAAGCATCACGACAACCAGTGTATCCTCATCAGGTAAATGGCTGCTGCTTTGATTATCCCTGACAGTGTACCTCAAGGTGGTTTAGAGACAGGTATTCAGACTGAATGAAGAGGAAGATTCCAAAAAAAAGCAGGCTTTTAAACCATCAGTTTGGGCAGAGATCTTTGAAATTGCAACTCATTATTCTGCAGACCTCTTAAAAGCATCCCTTGCAGCTCAATAGTTTGTCAACACTATACCCCAAACCTGCATCTAGAGGGAAAAAATAAATCTATACCAGTCTTGAGAAATGCTGTAAATAACAACAGCAAAAGAAAAAATTCTTCCCGTTTCAGCTGCTTGATTCTGCCTGATCACTTTTACTTTCTTAATCTCATTGTGCCTTGATTTAATGGCATTTTAATAACCTCCCATTTGATCCACTGCATCACTGGTGCTCAGGATCTCACTGCTGCTGAATGTACACTGAAAGCAGTTGGCATTTCAATAGCTTTTAGCAGTTTTCAGCTCCTCCTTCCTTCTGGCTCCAAAAGAGCAATGAACAGAGCCAGCTCTTCGCCTGGTGTGGCTCCCTTTCCCCAGCCTGCCAGCTCAGCTGCGTTGGCTCACACAAGCACAGGGGAAACCAAATCCTCGCTCACCAGATCAGCAGGACCAGCTTGTTGGCAATCGCAGTGTGGCACCTTCAGGCTCCGTACAGGGACTGATGCATGATGGAGTGAGAATTTGTTTCCCCTCCCTCTCCTCTCTCCCCTTTGCAGTATTTTTGTGCCTGTTTGCTCTCGCCATCCTGCAGCCAATAGCACAAGTAAATGTCTTCGAAGTGAGAACTCAGGCGCAAGGTGACATGATACTGGCTGTCTCCTGACCTCTGTGGGAGCCCATGCGACAGCAGTGGGACGAAAGCACTGGTCAGCCATCAGGGCAGATAGGGGATGAGGCAAAATGAGAGTAACACCTTTTGCAGTAGGCAATTTCTACAGGCTTTTAAAATTGCAGAACAATTTGCAAGGTTTCCTGGGTAAGAAGAGGATTTGGCACATGTAGTTCAGCACACAAGCTGTTGTTAGAAATGCGGATCAGGTGCAACACAGCTAGGTCTGTTTTCAAGTTTCTGAAAGCTCTCAGCCTCTGCCTGCTCTTTCCTCTGGGCAGGTCCTGTCTGGTAATGACAAAGACAGAGGTGGGCTGTGAGTGAGTTTTTCAACTTTCAACTTTTTTGTTTGGTTGGTTTTGTTTTAATGTAATCTATAGTGCTGTACATTAAAAGATGAGTCCAGATGATACTCCAAGTTAAATGCACGGAGATCTTTCTGAAATTAGATAGATTGGAGTCATTATTTTGTGGTGTAATGTCAGCTAATCACTTGTGAACAACCCCCAAACTTGAACTTTGGGGTCTGAAATCATTTCTGGTGCCTAGCAGGTAGCCATTAGTATCTTTGTTAATTTTATTCTGTACTGGCCCATGTATTTTACCTTTCCTTCCAGTTCCTCACAAGCTGCCAAGAGAAAAGCATGTTGTGTCCTAAAAAGGAAGCAAACAGAGGTCTCTAATGTTCCAGAGGAGTCTCCAGCAGTCCCTGCTCTGTAAACCTTGGTACAGATAAACCGTAATATGGAGAAGTTTTACATTAGCAGTCCCCTTTAAAATAGCTTACTTTGGCCATGGGATTAAGCAATGATTTGTGTAAATTTCGTGTTTCAGAGAAGTGCCATAATACAATCTTATAAGGGTGTTTTCTATTTCTACAAAATATGAAGGAACGTGCAATTCAGAACAAAAAATAAAAAGTAAAATCCACTTTCCTAAAGCAGTATTATCTGCTGTATCTGTGAAGGACTTGGAACAGGATTTTTTTTTAATCACTAATGGTTTTCAGAAGTTCCCATGATTGCATTCTTAGTTTGAGGCATCAAAATTGAAAATATAGCAGTTTGCTAGTCATCTCCCACATTCTGCTCATGCCTGTATCTTTTAATGGTTTAGATTGAGATGTTGCAACAAGTCACTGTCAGGCTTTCTTGCTTACTGCTGGTATTTGAAAATCTGGTCCAGTGGAGCTCTTCCATGTCTGAAATCAGGCAAATGCTTTTGCCTTGCATTTCATGTAAGAGATGGAATAGAATAGTTCAGTTGGAAGGGACATGCAAAGTTCATCAAGTTCAACTGCACTGCAGTGATAACCAAAAGTTAAAGCATGCTATTGAGGGCATGGTAAAAAGGAAAACTTTGTTCCAGTAGGAAAAACACATTAAGCAGTGACATCCAGTTAAGCTGAGTCACTTACTAGAATAACTTTCACATTCTGATGTTTAGTTTTCACTTGCTTCTAATACAGGGATCGGAAGACTCAATAGCTCCTGTAACAAACAGGCCTATGAAATAAAGCACTGAATACTTGTGATCCTCTGGACTTGAAGTGCCCCCTGCTGGCATCTAGATTTAATTCAGTTTTGTTTTGGAGCTGCTTTCTTATGTGGTATTGGTTTCAAAAACCTGTAAAAAAATAAAAGTAAAAAAGCTTCTGGACTGTTGAAATAGTTGGAATATTTTTCTGCATGGGGTAAGGTTAAGGAAAGAACCTGTATCAACAACTGTCATCAGTTGTGACTCAAAATGTAATAGAAATCTGAGACCATTTTTATAGTATAACAAGACAGCAACGGTAAAAAGGAGGGGATATGGAAGAGAGAATATTAAATGGAGTCATCTAAATATGCTTATTTATCATTCTGTTACACAGGCTTATTTTAATTCATTATACTGCTGCATACAGAAGACTTCACAGCCTAAAATGTCAACGAAATGGCATCTTGAAGAAGCTGTGCACAGCCTGGGCATCAGAATATTAATGCAGATGTGAAATGGTATTTTCACTCTCCAGGCTAAAAGATGCTTATATGGTTATTGAATTAAAGTTTTTCTTGCGAAAATGTCTGCATCAACGAATGTTTAGTTTCACATTGATCTCAATCTTACATCAAAGACCAGTTTCATTTAAAACAAAACAGAAAAAAGCCATTCAATTTAAATTTGATGCTACCACAAACGCATTAAAAACTATTAATGTATTCTGATTTTTCAGCTGGCATAGCTGCTATTCACAGAATGTGAAATGGCATGCCCACCAGTTGAGCTGGCTGGTCAGAAATCTGGGTGCCTCAGCAGGAACACAAAGGGGGAGTCCCTCGTACTCAAGGAGCAGTCAAGCAGCTTGTCTTGATCAAGAGCAGAAACTGATTTCCCCAGGGGTTAGATGACATGTTCACAAGCTGGGACTAAGTTCAAGCCCCCACTCCCCTTTAATGTAAGAATAGGAAAAGATCTTTCGGTTTTATTTTTGTTGCTCCTTTGTTTAAGGTGGTCTAATCCATATACATGCAAGCAAACACTCTTCTCTCTGATACAATAGTAGTAGTTCTGCTCTAAAGCACTCAGAAGATGTGTAGACCAATACAAGGAACAGCAAGAGTCACCCTGGATTATATTCAAGTTGGTGGCACAAGTGGGAAATCACAGTCTGACAGCAGTTTGTTCTCTTTGTTATCATCTGATGGCTTCATATTTTCATTGTTGTTCTTCAGCTTGAAGATCAACATAAAACAAACTGCTCTTTGGGTGAGACCTGGGCTTGTGATGGGAAAACTTTCTAATGAGACTGACACACCAAAATTCACTTGTGTGTTTGAAGAACAGTATTTGCTGAGGGGAGCTATTCTGTCTGTGTCTATCTGTCTTTGGAGATTTAAAGCCAGACGACAGAACTGAGAAGTGATTTACAGTTGTGTTGATACAGCCTCACTTGCATTATGTCCTTCAGAAAGAGAAGCGTCTCATAGTGACCCTTTTTCCATTGCAGCGGTCCAGAGTTCAGACTGCTGTGCCCTTTGTGAGATGCCCAGGGTAGAACAAGTCATGGAGGAAAGTTAAAGATCTCCTAAGTGAGACCTGTGTAGGTTGCTGTCACACAACATGTTCAGAACACTGAATACAGTGATGTGAAACAAGCTTGGCACTTAAACTCATGGGGTAAAGAGTATCTTGAAAGGTTGACTGGGTACTAAAAAATTCTTTTAGTGGCCTTAGCAGAGTCTTTGTAGACATAGGTTTTTTAAGGAGTCCAAAAGACTGATCCAATTCAATCTACTGCCAGTGTATGTACTGAAGAGGTTGAGTAAATAACTTTGAAGTTTAGTGTGCTTGTTCTTTATTTTCATCTGGTTAATGATGTTTTTATAAAGCATTTTGCAAAGGAATGATAAAGAGCCAACTTGATGCAGAGAAAATCATGTCTCAAGCTGAGCAACACCACGTACGAGTGAGATCTTACTGCCATGTGAGAGGGGTCCCAGAACCCATCTACCTAATGTTTGGTAGTGGTTGTAGAACTATATAGAATCAAGTGCTTACTAATAAGTGAACAGAGAACAAAATAGAGAGTATTGGGTAAATCGATCTTTTGTTTGTATCTTGAGTACTATGTACAAGCCATTTTTCCCCTTGATTTATGTCTAAGAGAATTTTGTGGAACTGGAGGTGAACTGGTTCACAGGCCAAAAAATTGTAATCAGAAGTACAGCATGATTGTATGTGGAATTAGCTCATGTACAAACTCATGGAAGATAAACCTATTGAGGTTACAAGACACACAGAAACTGGGGTCTAGTTCTGCAGCCCTCTGAACAGCAAAAGACTGGAAGCTGGAAGAAGACAGAAGGGAAATAGACCATGTCTTTCCTGGGCATCTCCATTTGGAGGCCATCAGAGGTATGCAGTGAGCAGGTAGATCATTATCATTGTCCTGACCCAGTTCTGAGCCTGTCATGTTCTAAGAAAAAATTTTGCAGGTACTAGCTATGATATAAATATGGGAAGTATTTCCCATCGGCTTTGACCCTCTCTATTCAAGAGTTGTTCTTGATTACTCTGGGGTGGCTCTCAGCTTCCCCAGAACTACACGTTCCTTGCTGTTGAGCTATGAGTGCTATCTACCTGGCAAGGAGGGGTGAGAATTTAGGCAGGAAAAGGTGTGTGTAGCTGTATTAAGGTATTTGCACCAGGCAAAGATGATGCTGGCGTTTATGAAGCTCTTTCAAAACTAGTAGTAGCAATGTTTTGCTAGTCCTTTGGTGTACAGGGAGCCAGTATTAGATAAGTGGAATCTTAAATACTTGCTTTGTTGGCTTGAGCTTGACTGGGCGCTGGTCTGCGAAGAGAAAGGGGATGAATACTGACAAAGCATTAGGGGAAGGTACTTATAATTTGGAGTCCTGGACATCAAGGGTAAAACTAAATTAAAAGTACTACAGAATTGGAGATAGTAGAAGTATGATGAATCATACATGCTGGAACATTTCAGCAAATAGCGTATCTTGTAGTAAGTTTTATGAAACATCTTAAAGATTTGGTGATTGTTTGGGGGAAACACTTAAATCTCAGCTGCAAAACTCTGTATCTCATTTTGTACTCTGAATGCCTATTCCCTGATGATTTTTGTAATAGTTGGGATTCATTTGCAGGAAAATTACATGCTGCTTCCTCAGGCTGTACCTTTCTTACTTGCTTTTTACTGGAAAGCATCATTATCCTTTGCCGTGACCTAAAATCACCAGGCTCAGCACTCAGTAATGGCACAACAAACGATTGTCAACTCAGTTAAGCTTGCTCTACGTGTTCAGTTGTAGTCCAGTGACAAAACTCCCACTTGCTACAATGAAAAGGGTAGAAGACCAAAATATACCTCCTTTCATTGGGAGTAAACCAAGATTAGGTACAGTTTGATTAGAAATTAGGAAAACTAGGAATTAGGCTATAGCATAGAATATAATGCTATGACTTCACTTGAAAAGTAAGCAAACTGGACAAACTTCAACCACAGGCTATGTTTCTTAAAGGCTCACAGTATGCTTTTAATTATATAGTTACATAATTGAAGGGAAACAATACTGGGGAAACAAGCCAAATTTAAACCTTATCTTTTTAGACCATTTGTTTTACAGAGAAATTGAGTGCATTGCTTTCTGCTGTATCAGCAGGGTTGCTTATTAATTGCCAGTTTGCTTATTAATCGCCAGGATTGCTTTCAAACACCAGTTTAGCATTATCAAATAGTTTTGTTCTGTCAGTTAAGATGAGAGATTTTACATCTCTGATGAGACGTGACAATTATTTTGAACTCATAGTTAATTTGAATAGGCATATAGAAAGTGTAAAGAACATGTAAATTACTAAGAATATCAGTGTTAATTACAGTAGTAACCTATATGCACTGGTATCTAACATCCTCCTCACGGAAGGACTCCCTCCTTAGCTAGATTGCTGCAGGATAATCCCAAACTTGCCCAGCCTAACTCATGTTGGGGAAACCTTCGTACTCTGGACTTTCTCACTGAGCATTGCTGTGCCTTTGTGCTAACTTTGCTTTTCAGTTTTCGTGAGAACAGTTTCGTGAGAACTGTTGGATGGTATGTGTTCAGAGAGCTGCTCTTTGCCTCATGGGTGTTGTGTACATCTTTACGCAATAAATGCCTTAAAATGCCATCTGGAAAGTGGTATAAAGCCTAAGAATAGCTTGAATTTCATTTTGAATGTTGTATTCAGCAAGTTTAAAGGTGTCTTCTGTTGCTGTTTGAGAATTGTAACTAATTGCACTAGACTTCCAGACCTCTGGGAGTTGAGAGTTTGGAGGGCTGGCTACGTAAAGGACTTCTTCCCTGGTATCTAGAACCATCAAAACACTTTCCTCCTCTTCTTCTTTCAGTGGTGAAAGTGGTGCTGGTAAGACAGAAAGCACTAAGCTGATCCTCAAGTTCTTGTCTGCAATGAGCCAACATTCACTGGAACTGTCTTGCAGAGAGAAGACCTCCTGTGTGGAGCAAGCTATTCTTGAGAGCAGGTACTTCCTTCATACGTGTGCTTGTAGCCTTGGGTCTGTTAACAGAGGTGAGACAGTCTTAGAAGATGAAAGTACTTCAAACCTGGGTTAATGGAAAAACACAATTTTGGTTTTGTTTTGTGCCGGAGGCCCTATTGCTGTTTCACACAAAACCTATTAAGGTGTGGTAAGTTTAACAGAAAATTGGTTGATTGGAAATTGCTCGATGGTCTTCAGGCACTTCAGACAGTTTTGAAGGACTGGAGAGTATTTTGCTACTTTGAAACCCCTGTATATATGCCTTTTATTGCTCTGAAAACCGTTAATGAATAAATTAACCTTGCTTTCTTCCTAATGTAGGTTTGTGCAAATTATTGCTGGTATTGCTTGGTCTCATTTTTAGGAAAAGACTGAATCACTGAGAAACAGTTTAGAGATGGTCCCTCTACATGTGCAATATGATGCATGCTCACTAGTTTTTATAGGAGTTGTCTGTACTGCTGATGGAGTAGTAATTAATTAAATAACATACTTGACTGAGCGTCTGGATGCTCTAGAGAAATGCGAGCACAGTGGGATGAAGCAAAAAGATTCATGTTTTTGAGAAGGACTATTTAGTAGTGGCTTTCATTTTTATTTGTAGCTGAATTCAGATACTCACGGAGGAAAATGGGTAATGGGAGGAAGAAACTATTAGTTTGTATAGCCTGCGGATAAGGAAGAACAATATTCAGCACAGTGAGGATAAAGTGTGCAAGTGCTAAAGGGAGAATAAGGAGAACTGATACATGAATAAATGCATCAGATAAGGTGGACTTTCTACACAAGAGTAAAAAGCAATCAGTGCTCAAATGAAATAACACATGATTCTAAGCTATTTAAAGAACAGACAATTTGAGACACTATTACCTTTGTTTATCATGCTTCATTTTTATTTTTTTTTTAATCTTTTAATCTGCTGTATCTTGGTGGTTTTTAATTGCCTTAGGACAAGGACTATTTTCCCTACATCTGTATAGCAATTCGCATGCACTCAGATTTCTTATTTCTATGATTTGAGTACTATAATGATAATTGCTTGTGCCTTTTCACAGTTACAGATCAAGCTGCTGAGTAGTTTAGGACTATCAGTCTTCTTGTTCCTTATTACTTGCATATCTTGATAGAAAATTGAGATGTCTGTTGTTAATAAATTGAGAGTAATACTGAGGATGTAGATTATGGTTGAGGAGGGTGTCAGAAGTAGGCTTTACAGAGTGCTATCCCATTCACCAGTCCCTGTGAAGCTATCAGCATTCTGGTCACGCTTTAACACTTCTGTCATTCTTCCGTATTTTCACAGTCCAATTATGGAGGCTTTTGGCAATGCGAAGACTGTTTACAACAACAACTCAAGTCGATTTGGGAAGTTTATTCAGCTGAACATCTGTCAGAAAGGAAACATTCAGGGAGGAAGAATTATAGATTGTATCCTTGTTTGGTGATTTGTCTTGTGTTTGCAGGCAGCCTGTATATGCACCTCCTCTGTGGAGGGCTGAGAGTAAAGTTGCACGTACTCTTTTCTGTCCTTTCACCCTATTCTGAAACATACACAGTTAAGTTGACCTGATTTATGTTGGGAAAAAGAAGCAATAACACCAAATCCTTCATGTGTTTGTGCAAACATGCATTTGTGGTAGGGCAGGATGTGTATACTCTCAGAGGACCAGAATTTTGTACTGCTGCTGGTGAGAGTGGTTCACATGCACGCTCCTAAGTAGTGAGCTAACAGAGCCTTAGTTCTTGGGAACAACTTCAGTTGTCAGCTATTTCCCTCATTCATTATAGCTGAAGATAAATTTCTCAAGTTACTGGAAAAGTACTTGAAGGAGAAGAGCTGCTGAGTTTCTGCAGTGTGAGGGTGGGTGGGTCAAGTCCTTAGGTTTGTCCTGCATTTGGAAAATTAGACTATGAGCCAGCTCCACCAGAGGTGTGAGGAATGAGGAATACAGCCAGGGGATGGGAAGGTGTATAGATGAAGACACAGCTGACTAGACAGGTTGATTGTGGACTCCACTTGCAGTCTCAAAATAGTACCTGGAGTAACCAATGTAGAAATTTTTTACATCTTGCCACTCTGTTTGGGGGAAATATACTGGTGGCTTCACCTTCTGAAATCCTGCATAGTATTTTGAACATAAGTTGCTTTTGCAGTGGAACAAATTTCATCCTTAAGGCTGCTCCCAAGCTTTAGATAAAAGACAAAGTAAAGGAAAGCAGATGCTGTTTAAAATACAGGAAAATACAAGCCCAGTTTTGATGGGATGGGAGGAGTTGTTTTGGGAACACATTGATATTGCAACTGTTGTAGTATTACCATTGTTGCTACTTTATTAATCTTATTATGGTAAAAAGCGTGTAGAAAGAAAAGACCATGATACTCTTCCTACTGTCTCAAATGAAAGAATTAAAATTAAAAATAGCTTGTTTGTTAATTGCTTTTTGTTTTATTCCTTGACTGGAGTTTTTGTTCTTGGCTATAGATTTATTGGAAAAAGTAAGTTTATATTTGTTCCTGCTCAGTTAACTTAGTTTGTTTTCTTAGTGTATGAAGATTATTATTTTTAAAAAAAAAAAGTTATTGAAAATGGCTGTTTAAATAGAAACTATTTTTTACTTTGACAGAACCGTGTAGTAAGACAAAACCCTGGGGAAAGAAATTATCATATATTCTATGCTCTGCTGGCAGGGGTAGAAGAGAGAGAGAAAGGTGAGTGGCAAAGCTTAAGTCACATAACTGTAGTGGCTTTCTGTTAGCAGTCAGCCACAGTGACAGCAGCAGAGAATATAACTGCAGAAACGCAATAAGCCAAGCAGCAAAATGGATTATTTATTCAGCTGGAAATCACTGGGCATGAATTTGAGCTCTACCTGATAAAGTAACCTGCTTAGTTGAAGAACGTCACCAAGCTGTGGGTCATTTTTCTAACAGCTTCTTCTGTGGCCCTGGGAAAATTACTCGGGGACAAACATGCTTCACCATGTTCAAGCTGAATATTTTTGCTGGTACTAAATAACTCCACAGCAACAAAGAGAAGAATTCTGGTTCCTCTAATCCTCTCTCATAAAGAATAAATCTACTGAACAAAAGAAATGACATTTGTATATGTGCAAATTTGCCTAAAGCTGTCTCAGTATCTCCCTTTGGGCCTGCTGTCTTTGCATGCTAAAAAATAGAATCATCTCCATTGTACAGCTAAACAAAGCAAAATAAAACACCATGTTTAATTTTAGTATAAAATGTTGTTCGCTACATTGTCATAATTTCTGAGAAGATGAATTGTGAACTATGTAGCTCTGACATATTAATCTGTGGATATTTTTTTTTTTTCATTCCTCCTCTTCTCACCCCTCATCAGATGCTTTTTACTTATCTGTACCGGAGAACTACCACTACCTGAATCAGTCTGGATGTATAGCGGATAAGACAATCAGTGACAAGGATTCTTTCAAAGAAGTCATTGTGAGTTGTTTCGCTAATTCTTTATGCTTTAAAAACATCAGAGGAGTAGATGCCTGGGGCCTGTTGATAGAGCAGGAGACAAAGCCTTCCTATACTTACGTGTGTTTCCCTCTGACATTCTGGCTCTGTGTGGAGCTCTCCCATAGAGGCACTAAGCTGACAGGGACTTATTTCTCATAACGCACCCACCACTGCTACCATGGACATGTGTCATGTCACACCTCCAGTGTTTGATTTTTTATTTATTTTTATTCTATTTTTTCACAATGGGTGGTAATTAAGTGAAATGATTACATTGTGGAATGAGAAGAGTATCAGATAAGAAGATAGTAAAGCATTTACATGCCTTTACACTTCCCTACATGCCCAGCTGTAAGGATATTTACAGGAGTTTAGGGAACCTACCCATCTATATGGTTTTTGTACCAAAAACATCCATATGCCCCATTGGAAAAGCGTGTCATGAAGAAAACATAAACTGTAGTCCCTTTGTCAGCATAGCCTGTATCTGAAATAAAGCATCATAAAGCATAGGTGTGCACAGGAAGCACATTCTGGTGTCCTGCCTTTAAACCTGACTCATTCCAAACATCCTCCAACAACAGGGTTGCTCTTTGTTCTTCATCATAAAAAAAATAAATAAATCACAAAATAAAGTAGTATATTTGCTTTCCCTCCTTTGCCTTTCTCCAGTATAAATAGAGGTACTATATCTATAGTGAAATGGCCAGTTATGTTTCTATAAAAAGACTTATTTTATGTCTCTTATTTATATGAGATTGTTCGCATGAAAATGTCAGAACATAAAGCAACTGGAAATAGCCTGCCTCTTGTGTAGAGAATGATTTGTTTTAGCAGATTGTTTTACATTGGAGGCATGTCTGCTTCCACTGTCTTTTCATTCTAAAGCTTTGTATGGATGGTGTAGTGCCTGCTGGACTGACGCTGCAGTGCAGTTTGTGGAGAGTGAAGCACGTGGGCTTCTATGATTCTTTCAGCTGCAGTTGGGAAATCCAGTTGTATGCAGTAATATACAGAATAGAGATGAGCAAAATGTAAACACAGTTTAAAAAACAAGTCTTGATGGAGATTTTATCTGAACAGCTTTATACTAATGTCAGCAATTAGCTACAGCAATTAAAGTACACTGACTGTTAGGATAATTCCTAATTGCTTACCAACTTGCCAGGGTTATGCACGGCAGATTTTAAAAATCAATAGAAATAAACACTTTAATGCCCTTCACCAAATTATATTTGCTTAGCTATTTAATCTCTTTGCCAAATTGAAAAAATAAATATGTATTTGATGCAGTGGTTACTTTCAGTGTAAAACTTCCTATTCTGGGGGGGGGAGGCTGTTGAAAAAGTTGGTAATTTATTTAAATTATAGCCACATAGCTTAAGTAGATTAGCATGACATTTCATTTGTACTAATCGTCCAAGGGGTAGGCAGAGTATAAAATCAAGTTGGCAGGTGAAGTTTGTGTGCTGTCCAAAATGTGGACACGCTTCATGCCCGCGGTGAGGCTGCCCAGCCGCTTACGTGGAGTGGGAGGTGGGCAGAAACCCTGTAGTTTGCACTTACCTGTCTTTTTCTATTATGTTCATCCCCTTTCTGTATGTTGATTGCAATTTAAGTTCCAGAAATGTTACTTAGGTAAAACTTCTTTTATGCCCTCCCCCCTGCTTTCTTTTACTGATGCTTTCCTGGAAGCAAGATGATTCTCAAATGCCTGCGCTTCAGACATTCTTTCTTTCCTTTGTCTTTATGTAGGAGACAGTGAGGAGGATTTGCAAAGTGAGCATGGAGATGAATTCATAGCGTTGCTGCATTTTTTTAGAGCTCTGTTTTGAAAGGTCTTCTAAACAAAATAAACCTTCAGCCTCTGCACTTTCGTTTGCAGGATGGGTCTGAAGTTTTCCGTTTGTAACTTACGATTTATGAAAGTTAAAGTGTGTCGTGTGTCTACTTGCAGTGACCATAACATGATGCACCTTAACTGCAAGGGTATAAAGCTATGATCTAGTCTCAGACAGAAGCGTAGTAGACCCGAGTTTTGGTAATTTCCAAAGGTATATAGTCACCCCTTCTATGTCAGAGAACAGTGGATATTTCTCTCAATAATTCTTTAAATAGAGATTTGCTGTTCTTGTTGTTACGTAGTTGAGCCTTGATCATTGCCATACTGGTAATTCATAATTTCAATGCATTTTATATAAATCTGCTTTTCTTTCGCAGTTTTACTGTAACATTTCAGACCATACTGGTAAGATCTGTATTTGGGCTTCGTGGCTGGCCCAGAATATGCTGTAGAAGACCTCCTCTGAGATCTCCATGGCTGAGAAACAAACAAACAAATCTTACACATTGCAGTGTTTCTTTCCACATGCTTTGTTACCTGCAAGGCTAATTGGCAAAATTTGGTAAAAACACAGAGAAGGTTATCATTTATTGATTAAAATCACTGAAATTATCTAATACACAACTCAGTAGGGCATCTCAGTGTTCGTGTAGTTTTAGTGAAGAATTTGAAAGTAAATAACATCATCCTTATAGTATCAAAAAGAGATTTCTTAAAACCAGACTAATACCTGTGTGTTCCAAGATGTCCTCAGAATCTCCTAAAATGCATTCAATTTGGGTTGAAGCCACAAGAATTAACTCCTGCTAGTCTTCTCTTGGTACTGACTTGCATTGCAAGGGCCTGACAACGTGGTGGGTTTGTGCTTGTCCCCCTTTTTGAGTCAGTGTGTGTTTTATTTAAAAAGTCCACATGTCATTCCAGACTGCAATGGAAGTGATGCAGTTCAGCAAGGAGGAAGTGCGAGAAGTTTTGAGGCTGTTGGCTGGCATTTTGCATCTGGGAAATGTTGAGTTCATCACTGCTGGAGGGGCACAGGTGTCCTTTAAAACAGGTGAGAAGGCTGTGCTTCCTTGTAGCGTGTAAATGTCTCTTGTAATCTTATATTCATTGCTAGTAGATCCTACCATAGCAAAGACAAACACTGAAAAGGTATTTTTGCTTTTTAGCACTTGTAAATGTTGATTGAAATTTTATTTTTTGCTTTTCAACAGATGAAGCAAATTAGTCTTTGTTGCTGGATGCTAGATCTTAATTAGGAAAGACTTTGAACATGTATTTATTCCATTAATAGTAGTGAAATTCCATTTTATTTTAATTATTTGTTTGAAATAATCTCAAGTTGATCAAACAAGTGAAAAAGTATGTTTCTTAACTGATACCTCCACTGAAGGTATATTTTGTTTAGAGCTTTCTATACTGCAGTTACAAACGTGAAAGCATGTGCTGGTATGTGTAAAGACTAGGCTTGTGAATGTTTTAAATATTTGTTTGTATATGGCAATAAAAAATAGCATTATGTCCTGTTTTATATACTGCATTACAGCAAATTAAAATATGCATGTAAGAAAAAAAACAACACTGGTTTTCATTATCCTCATTATCCCAAGGAAAGCTTAAACACATTCATCTGCATGGTGATTTACTTTTTGTATCTGCAAAAATATGTTGGAGTAAGCAGCAGATTGTTCGAATCCTTGATATGTAGCATTAAGAGGAAAAAAATGTGACTTAATTGTGATGAATCTCCACTGCTGACTTCCTTCAATTGTGCATATCTGTGATACTGTGCTTTCTTGGTAGCAACAGAAAAAAACTCTAGAAATTCTAGCTGTCTTTTGATCTCTAATTCCCATCATAGATTCTAAGAATATTAGATGATTAAAAGCATCTTAAATGCTGATTGTCATAATAATATCAAAAAATGAATTCCACAACCTTATATATTCAAGGACGTATTTGTCTCTTTTTGCCAGCTCTGGGTAGATCTGCTGAACTACTGGGGTTAGACTCCACACAGCTAACTGAAGCATTGACACAGAGGTCAATGATACTCAGGGGAGAAGAAATCCTTACACCTCTTAGTATACAACAGGTAAAGCCATCCATGTTTTAACATATTTCCCTGGTCTGGTCAATATCTGGCTCAGTCTTCACTTCACTAGTTAAATCTTTGGCTGCTCATACATCAGAGTTGCCATCAAAAATGTTATGTAGTTGGTTTTTTTTGGAAAAGTATAATTGGACTTCCAGGAATCTCTGTAGATCCCATTTGGTCATTCTGGCCAGGGCTGGTAGTTTGGCTGTTGTAATTATTAGTCTGCTTAACATTTTTTCCAATTTCTAATCATCCAGGCTGACAGTTTTCCTTGTTTGACATTTGTGTTACATAGGCATTTGTGAAAACTTTCATTAAAAATAATTAGGTTTACAAGGGGATTAGAAAAAGGTGTACATCAAAACATGCTTACCAGTGGAAGGGGGAATATTACATTGTTACTACCTACCCTTTTACTTTCTTCATCCCCAGTTTGTCTGTAATTTTCTAATCTTTGAATGCTTTAGTTTTAAAATGTAATTTTAAAGCCACGTAAGTATACAGCTGTTATAACTTACACTGTTAAAGTTCTCAGTTACACTGGTGATTGGTATGTTGTGTGTTATTTTCATTGCAGGCAATCGATAGCCGAGATTCTATGGCTATGGCACTTTATTCTCAGTGTTTTGCTTGGGTCATTAAGAAAATCAACAGCAGAATCAAAAGCAAAGAGGACTTCAAGTCCATTGGAATTTTGGACATATTTGGATTCGAAAACTTTGAGGTAGATTTCAAAAATTTGTTCAGATGAACTGTCTGATATTGATGCTTCGTTGTTCTACATAGTTTTGCCATCTTCATTGGAACATATTAAATTTGTTATAACTTCAATCAGTTTGTTACTTGCAAAGTAAAATGCTTTGAATGTATACATTTTTGAAAACGTCTTCCCTTTTTAGGTAAACCGTTTTGAACAGTTCAATATTAACTATGCAAATGAAAAGCTCCAGGAGTATTTCAATAAGCACATCTTTTCCTTGGAGCAACTGGAATACAGCAGGTAAGGGTTACAGGTGAAATTTGAAAGAATTTTGAAAATATAAATATTCACTTGCAATTTGCGTTACCAGCTACTTTAGCTTCCTTTGAAAGTATCTTACTCTGTGTCTATGTATTTTTTAAAAGCAAGCTGATTTCACAGTAATTTGCAAGACAAACACATCAGCTCCTCCTATTTGTATATTTAAAATCTTTTCTTTGTAGTTGTCAATAAAAATGCTCTCCTTATTTTCCTTAGGGAAGGACTAGTTTGGGAGGATATTGACTGGACAGACAACGGAGAGTGCTTGGACCTTATTGAAAAGGTAATAAAGTATTTGGAATCAGTACCAATTTCTAGATCTTTTTCTCGCGTAATATGTTTCTAAAACACTGCTGACATAAAAGAGTAGATGATAGCAGCTCTTGCATGTTTGAGTAGTGATCTTTTAATATGATCATTTTTATGCATGGACATATTCTAGATTATATTGTAAGCTCAATATGCATATCTTTCCTTGTAACTTTTAACAGTGTATGATTATATACAAAAGGAATACCTGGAAATTATTTAAAAGAGTAGAGAGTCTGTCTTTAGTCATGAAGCTTGCCTTCCTGTTTTTTTCTTCCTATTAATTTCACTAATATTCATTGCTATGGTAAAGAAAAAAATATAAACTTAACACTATAAAGTCCACATTTAAAGTGTAACATGCAAGATAATTTTTACTTTGCAAGTAAAAAAAAAAAAAAAAGTTTTACTTCTGCAAGGTAAAAGAGAAGGCTGATAAGGTGGCGGGAGGGGACAGGACAGGACAAAAAGAGTGACCATGTCTTTCTGTCATAATTACGCTTTCTGGGTTGTGGGTAAACTTTATTTTTTGCCTGACAGTTTTTGCTTCATCCATAATTTGGTGTGTGTTCTGATTTGTACTAAAGAGACATGTAAAAGATTGTGAAGTTTCTCCGTAATTATTGATCGGAATATTAGCAGTGAGGGGCAGGTGAGACCCAAGTTCACTGCCTAGAAATGGCTGGATGCTCTCTGGCTGGATGAAAAAGCCTAAGTTATAAACAGTTTTCATGTGTTCACTTCTGTCAGCAGTGCAAGAGGACTGTATGAATTTATCTTTGCATGGCTTTTTGAGTTTAGGTAATCACAGAAACTCCATGGTGGTAGGCAGAGGATGCAAGTGTCAGGATGTGACTGCCATCAGGACAGTGGAATTTGGCAGAGGCTGCTCTAGGCTAAGAGGAAGTGAATTATTAAAATGTGCACCTGGAGAACTGTGTTTCTCTGAGAGGCTGTATCAACCTGAAGTTTGCTGGACACATTAATTAACTGCAGGGTAGCTTACTTTGTTTGCCACCTATTCTAATACAAGAAGTAGGGAACATCAAAGGAAATGATGAAGAGGCATATGCAAAACAAAGGGAGGTTCTGTTTTATGCCATGCATAGTTAAATTGTACATCTTTTGTTGTGCCCCTGGGCACTGTGCATGCCAGAAGTCCTCATGGGTTCATCAAGTAAGTAGATAAATTCACGGAAGGAAAGTTGTTGAAAGGCTTGGGGAGCTCCAAGTTGCTGATCATTGGAGACTTTAAGGCAGGCTGGAGTTGTATTCTGAGGCAGAATCACTGTATGCACCTAAGAACTCCCTACATGAAGAAGATTGTGGCTTCTTTCAGTAGCTTCTATTTCTTTGTTTTGCCTGTATATTGTATGCTGTATGTTTCAGAATGAGTATAGCTAGGAAAACAGGATTGCAGTCTTCTAGGAGAGTGGGTTTTTAGTCACGTAGTCATGGCTTTGCATTTCTCTGCAAACAATACCTTCAAGAACATTGTGATTTTTCCAAACTAGGGACAAGATTGGTGTTCATCTGTGCACTAACTCATCTTCTGCCTGTTTTCATTGTTATAGAAACTTGGCCTTCTGGCACTCATCAATGAAGAGAGCCATTTTCCTCAAGCTACTGACTCCACCTTACTGGAGAAGTTGAACATCCAGCACGCTGTACGTGATGTCTTGCTGATGTATTCTGGGAAAATTATGAAGGGCTTTTTTGCTTCTGTAGAAATGCATGGTTCAAATACACAACATATAGTTGCAGAGGACGCTGTGGACAAGATCCTACTTGCTTTCAGAACTGGAGTCAGTTACCAGGGAAAACAAATCCTTGTTACTGTCTAGGTCGAGTTTCATGTTGGTGAACAGGTCAAATTCAGCTCTTAGAGCTCTGACAACCACAGTAACTTAGATTACTTAGATTTTCAATTTCCCTTGATTTAATGAAGTATTCGCCTTGATGTGATTTTCCAAAGTGTTGCTGTTCCCTCTGTACACAACAGCATTACCTTTATTTGTAATCCTAGAAGTATTTTCAAGAATTTTGGTGATGCAAGCATGTATCTGCTGATCTTTGTAACTGCCAATTTAAGACAGAACCGTCCTTTCCGAGATGCCTTTAATAGAAGGGTTTGCCAGATGGTTTCAGCTTTAGTATAATGTCTTTGTAGATACTATCAATCTGTTATTATTGCATTTGAAGTAGTCCAGACTAACAAATCCTATTACTGTTATAAGTTGGTTGTTTGCTTTTGGAATACTAATCTTCTGGGGAGTTTGCAGGAAGACAATGGTTTGTTTAAGTCTGGGTTGAGAGGATAATGTGACCCTTTGTATTATTCTACTCCCTGGCCCCTCAGATATTTTTCTCTTTTCTTTTTCCTTCAATTAGAACAATCCTTTTTACGTAAAACCACGAGTTGCTGCTCACAATTTTGGAGTGAAACACTATGCTGGGGAGGTAATTTTCTTTTCTTTTCTTTGCTGAAATTATTCCAAACAGAATTTTCATTAGTTTAATTTTACCCTAAGGCTGCTCAAAATTAACTAAAGCACTCTAGTCCCTCAGTGCTTTTTACAGTACCACCATTGTGAGAGGTGCTCAACTGCTGGGCTTGGTGTTTGAATCAGCTCTGTTTCCTGCTAGGTCCAGTATGATGTCCGGGGGATCTTGGAGAAGAACAGAGATACTTTCAGAGATGATCTCCTGAACTTGCTACGTGAAAGCAGGTACATTTCCATGATTTTTGTTTAGGACATCATGGTAAGAGGTGTCATATTTCCTAATTCTGCCAAGGTTTGAGTATGTTACATGTTAACAGCATCAGACCTTGACAGAGTTGAAATGAGCAGAGAAGAAATATCAGAGGTGCCCGTAAGCAGATTCTCACTAAGGCAGGTTTTCCCCTCAAATTGCCATTCACTCCAGAAGACTACCTTGTGAGTAAGGAAATTGAAGGCTGATGATGGTTTCCCACTATTATGGGGTGCCACACAGGCAGCATACATGCATGGTGTTTCATTTCACATACTGCTCTATCTGCTTGTATTTCTGGCATTTCCTAATTTGGTTGAAAGCTTAGTGTTCAGGACCTACCACAGTGTAAATTATTAGTAAAGGCTTAAAGGGAAGAGTTTCTATAAAGAGTCTGCTCTTGGATGTCGTTTGTACTTATATGCCTCCTGTCATTCTGTTGTGTAAGGTCTCACAATTCTTAAAGAACCTTGTAAGCTGGAGCAGGACCACATATGCCTTTCTGTAAGCTGAGACTGAGACTCAGGGTGCACGGGGGTTCACAGAGAGGAGGGAACTGAGCCCAGGTTGTCTGTGTTCTTGGCTGCTGCCCTAGCTCATCCAGTTATCCTGCCTTGCTGTGGGAGTTGTTTGCTTGTAAATCCCTTAACCTGTTCTGTGCAGGTGAAACTATTAATAAGTATTTCTCTCTGTATGTTGCTTGTTCTATTTTCATGATGTATCTGACATGGCATCTGTTAAGTGATGTATGTAGGTTTAAGCAGTAAGTTAAAGCTGCAGGACCTAGTTTTAGAGTAACTCCATTTAACTCGTGGAGTAACTCCATTTAAGTTGAAAGATCAGTATTTATGTAGAAGTGATAGGAGAAGGATACTAGTGATAGTGTGAAAAACAGCATATACAGCTAGCATCTGAAAGTGAGGCTCACGTGGGTAGCTGTTTTGTGTTGTGGTACAAAACAAAATGGAAATTTCATTTATTCAGGTACAGTTCCCATTACAGTCAGCTGGAGTTTTGGTTGAGTGAGTGGAGTAAAATGGAGTAAAGATTCTTCACACTTCATTTACCTGATGGCGTGTTAGCAAGGGAGAGGAAAAAACCTCTTTGTTACATTTTGGTTGTTTTTGGTTTTGCTCCCCTGAGTAAATTCTGCAAAGTCAAAGTCTGTAGTTAAAGTTATGGAGAAAATTCTTAAGTGTTTTTTGCATGGAGGATTTCTGAGGGACAGAGTTTACTCTGCATTCTGTGGTGGTACACTGTGTGCTCTGTATACTTTAAAGATTTTATTTCTCCTTTCTGTTTCAGTCTTGATTTCATCTATGATCTATTTGAACATGTTTCAAGTCGCAACAATCAAGACACTCTTAAATGTGGAAGCAAGCACCGAAAACCCACTGTCAGTCTACAGTTCAAGGTTAGTTATTTTGTTGTCTCTGCTCTGTAGCTAATCAGTGACAGATAAGCCCTGTTCACTAAAGAAAATCATGGATCAAAACAGGTGAAAATTAAGCATAAAAATAATACTGTCTCGTCTATGAAACTGCACTTACTAATCAACTGAGTGGGCATACTAGTTAGTTTCAAGCAGAAGCCAAAGTTCACATCACACCATCCACACAAAACTCCTGTTGCTTTCCATTTGCTTACTTGTCCTTATTTTAAAGCTCTGCCATGAAGTTGGTCTCTGGTTTTGTTTCTTCTTTCTAATTCAAAGCCAACCACACAAATGCACAAAGCCTTACAGCAGTGCCTGTATGCTATGAAAAATAAGTACCGAGTAAATATCTCACTAAGATGTTGCATTGCTTTGTAACTTAGCTTGGAAAGCATTTACATTAAACAGCATTTTATGAGGCTTTATAACCCTGCCATCAAAAATGGCACCAAATTGAAATCTAGCATAAAGTCTATCTGCAAATTATTTAAAAGAGAAAGTTTGGCACAAAACCCTTTCTAAATTGCAGGAGTACAAGTCTGGATTAGTTGTCTTTCATTTTGCTTAAATTA
Source organism: Aythya ferina (assembly GCF_964211825.1). Classification (NCBI taxonomy): domain Eukaryota; kingdom Metazoa; phylum Chordata; class Aves; order Anseriformes; family Anatidae; genus Aythya; species Aythya ferina. The sequence continues at coordinate 72,769,594 of NC_140297.1, read as the reverse complement.
ATATACATTTGCACTCTTCATTTACTTTTTTTTTTTTTTTAAAGGGAGCAGGCTTAACCCCCTTGAGGGCAGATTTTATCCTAACAGACTATTGCTGACTGTTGGACAAAACAGGAAGGAATGTATGCTGGGGTGCACACAGTGCATTTTATTTGAAAAACACAAATGTTATATTCTGTGGACAGCCTGCTCTGTGCTATTGTTGCTTGCCTCACACAATACCCACTTGTGATGGGGTGAAATTATTTGCTAGCTCTGGGGATAAGGCAAGGTACTGTTTCCACATAGTTGTATCTGTGTAAAGTAGGTCTTAAGATGTTAACATACAGAAACTAAGTATATTTTTTCATCCACTTTGCAAGGTAGAACATAATGTAGAGTTCCTTCTCTTCTTCATCAGGGCCCACAGACAGCATAAAACATGATAAAATATGAAATCAGAACACGGTTGCCTCTTAGCTAAAGCTGCACTAACTGACTAGTCAGAGTGCTTTACAAGAGGTTGACTTTCAAGTCATGCTATCCCCAGTGAACTTGCTAGGGTATTTTTCCATGTTATAAAGCTGTCCAAAGTTCTTAGGATAGGCTAGTTAACTCTTTTTTTCATTTGATTCAGAGTGCTGACTGTTGTGGGCCAGGGAGTGCATGTCAAATAGCTGAGGTTGGATATTATCTGCGTCAGTTTATTGCTTAAAGCAAGGATAACTTCATTTTGGCTCATCATCTGACATTGACTTAAAGGTGTGCAGAGCTTTATAAAATCTGGATGCCTGTACCAAAGATGAGTGTGAAAACAGATCAAATCATCATTGTTTAAACTGACCAACTTTCCAGTCTGTGCTGGTGTTGTAGTTGGTGTTGCTGGAAGTCTGAGAATTGGCTTAGAGGTCCATAGATAGGTAATGTTCACGCAGGTTTATGCAAATGAAGTCATTACTTCTAAAGTGTAAATATTTGTCTTTACACAAAAATATTTGTCTTTGTATCTTCTCACTGTTTAGTATTTGCTGCCTCTGACTCCTAGTCCAGAGGCCAGCAAAAGCAAATAACCCACAGAACTAGAACTATCATTTATGTTCCCAGTCACTTCACCATTTGCTCCCTTTGCTCAGTAGCAACTCTTGTGCACATCCACAACTCTGCCTGTTGCCTTTATCGCTTCCTGTTTAATCACCAAGAAAACCCTTCGTTTGCAGATTAAAGCAAGAATTTGTTGCAACAGACTGCCCTTGGCAGTTTCACTCAGAAACATATGGTAGGGCACACAGTGTTGCTCCTTTAAAAAGTGAATTTTCTCTCTACTTGGCAGCTTGCTCTGTATTCTCTTTGCTGCCTGGCACACAGTGCCACCTTTGAGGAGTGAAATGTTACCATTGCTAGTTTTCAGTGCTGTTCAGAGTGTGGGCTATGCTCCTGCTCAGTCGTTTGTATCTCTGCAAGTAAATATAAGGTTTCAGTTTAAAACGGAATATCATGCTTAATGATACAGAATGGGGCAAGTTGGAATAATGGCTCAGGAGGGAAAGGGGTGGATGTATAATTAAAATAATAATCATAAAAAGACTGAGGGTTTTTTGTGATTTTTATCTCCAGTTTGAGGTTTAGATAACTGATAGTATAATGTGAATTGGGTCATACAGAGTTCCAAATCTCAGAGGGAGAAAAAAAAACAAAACCACATTTTTAAATTTTTTCTGTATTTTTTTTTTTACTGAAACTTATAGCATATCTTTTTATTGTTAAATACAATAAATAACTGATAGCAGTTAGCTATCAAATGAAATAACTGTGCAGCTGTCCGCTTAAGTGTTGTCTTTCAGTAAGATATATCTTCTTTACCACTATATAGTTTACTCAATTTTTGTCAGATAGGGGGATTTGTTTGAAAATCTATTCCTGACAAAACAGTAGGTACTATATTCTAAAGTACTTTTTTTTTTTTTTTTTTCAGAAATGTTTTACATTTTTTCTGCCTTCATGTTGATTTATATTTACTACTACAGTGTTCTTTTATAGCAAGAAAGGGAGAAACCATGTAGGAGAGGGGAACTCTGAACAAAATACTGCTGATTGCAGGGAAATTGGAAAATGAATGGATATTGGGTGGTTGAAATAAAAAGAGGAAATCTAGTTTTTGCAGTTATTTTAGTTTCACCTTAGACCTCCACCTTGCCTTGTGGCTTGATTGAGTATAACAGTTTGCAAAATGTGGATCCTAAGTCTTAAAACGCTCATTCAAAGATACTTGAAACAGCAGTTTTCCAATTTGTTGTTTCCATATGAACGGTTTCCCTCATTATCAACCTGTACATCTTGCTCACTGTAGAAGAACAATGAAAGTTTTGATCAGAGGGGCTAGTAGAAGAAACAAGCATGCATATGTTTATTCTGTATGCTCACAGTGTTATGTTTACATAATGTTGTATTTTCTGGTGTGAACCGCTAGGTGTTGCAGTAGATACTGTCTGCAGTACTAAGCTGTAAGAGTTTTTCTGGGGTATTTTGCTTGTACAAAAAGTCCACTTGTGAAGTGCTGTCTTCTTTCTACCTGTATTTTAGGAATCACTTCATTCTTTAATGGCAACACTGAGTTCTTCAAATCCTTTTTTCGTTCGGTGCATCAAACCCAATGTGCAGAAGGTAAGATTTAGAATTGCTTCTTTCTTTTCTGTGTATCCCAGGCTTAATCTTTCACTGCTTGGTTGGTTATTTACAGATGTGTGATGTAGACAGTAGCGTTCTTCACCAGCTTTGTAAAAGAATCTGCAAAGTAAAGGTACTGGGAAAGGTTTTTGATTGTTTTTTTGTTTGTTGTTTTTTTTTTTTTTCAGGCAGACTTGGTCTCTTGGCACCTTTTTAATAGCCAGTGTTCAAAACTTTCTGTGTGGGCTCTAAGGATGGTTATAAAGGGAAGAGTTGCCAATTTTATAACCTGTGAGAGCCTTTTTAGGAAAAAGATGTCAAAACGACAAAGCTAGTTTTAAATCAGTAGAGGAAGTGAATGGTGGTGCATGTAACAAATACTTTTCTTCCAATTTATGTGCAATACTAGGCATAATCATGCTGGCTGTTAAGTTCTGTTACAAAATAGGTTTTTAAAATAGACTTGGAAACTAAGGCTTACTGTATCAATTCGTCTTTGAGTTGCAGATAATGAAAGAAGATATCAAGACTTAATTAGATATGTTTGAGGGCTCTGTAGAAGACGAAGGTAACAGTATAGTAATTGCTGAAGTTAATATTGTTAGCTGGTCCTGATATTGTGGGATTTTGTGTGTCATTTTCTGGCTTTATAGACCATTGTTTGGTATGGTCTGTATATGTAAAAATGTGACAAGTAGAGGTACTAGTAAAAATGGTTTATGGTTTTCACAATGCATATAGCTGACTTTGCTATAAATCTGGTTTTAGATACTACATTTATATGAGTTATGTAGTTAATCAGGACAATGAAACATCAAACCAGGCAGATTTCCAGATTTCCCAGCTTTTTTGGATTGTCTGTACGGTACGTCTCTGACCTTATATGCTTTCAGCTGCTAACTGTTTTTAACTATGCTTTCGCACTGTTGCTTGTAGTATGTGAAATAACATGCAGATTGTGGGCACCTTAGCAAGAGGAACTAGTCAGTAAGCAAATTGGACCTGTTTTCTGTGTTCTGAAGTCTTTCATGCTCTGAGTATGCTTTGATTTGCAGCCACAAGGCAGCCAAAACCCCATGGATGACAGAGTCTTTGCTGGCAGCTGGGTTCGATGAGCACGTGTGTGTAGCAACGTTCCTGATCACTGAGGGAGTGCAGTTTTGAAAAGCCTGTTTTCCCTGCTCCCATTTATTTCTGGAAGCCCCACAGCCCTCATAAAGCCCACCTGCTGCCACTAGAATATAAGAAGAATTTCCGTAACTCTAGTGTTTTTTCTTGTTTGTCCATTTGCATCCAAGTAAAGCTCATCTCTATAGTGCCAAAGTCACAAGGATTTGCCATGGTTGATGCAAGGACTGGATGCTTGTTGTGTTTCCATTGCAAGAAAACCACTGAGTTCCCACTCCCATAGTCCTTGTTGTTCTCACAGTCTTTTTCCACTGGAATGCTCCATCCCTGATGAATTTGGCATATGCTACTGTATCTGCACATACATTTTACTAAAATTAAAGTTCTCACAGAATTAGCATCTATGAAAGCAGAAGCTTTAAAGAATCTTGAGACAGCTTCAGTCTCAGGAAACCATGTCTAATTGTAGGTTTCTGTGCAGAAAAAGAGATTTGGAAATTCCTGTAGACAGTCCCTTTCAAAGTGTGCACAAAAATTTCAATGAAAACTCACACAAAAGTGTTTGTCCTTGTTTTCCATTTGCTTTAATTTCATTGCAAGTTACCTGGTGAAGCTGTTGAATCGAATTAAAGAAATCCTATTTGAAGAACTAGATTGATGTTGTAGTAGGGAAAGGATCATGCATTTTACTTGTTGGAGCTAGCGCAGTAGAAGACCTGATGGGAAACAAGGAGGAAAATAGTACATAATACTTGTGAATGACATTTTGCACTCAGGAAGGTATTCTCAGAATGCATTTCTGGAATTCAATATTTTAAGTTTTGTCTGCTGGGCACTGCTGTCTGTTCCTTCCATCTCACAGACATGGTGATTTTTAGTGCCAGTCTTGTGTAGTTTTTGGTATTGCTCCTGCTGCGACACCTCTGCAGAGGCAGGCCTGTAGATGACATCTGGCTCTTCTGTAGCTTGGCTGGATTCTGTGGATGTACATCATGTTAGAGTTGTCTTTCATAGTTCATCTGCCATATGACATGTTCCTTTTTTTCAGCAAGACAAAGGAACACAGGGTGGGCTGGTTTGCATAGCTGTGAACCGGCACAGCTCAGAGGGACGTTAGCAACACATGAACTATCAGGGATTACCACATATGTGCCTCACTGTGCAGGGCTGGATAGAAACATAAATGCCAGAAACATTCAGATGAGATGCTAAAATGGAGAAATTAGGATGCTTTCAGTATGTTTTCTGTCTGTAGGTTTTACTCTGTGGTGGCAGTGACATGGAATGCTAAAATGCCACCCTTCAAAAGGTATTTAATTTAAGTGGTGCTTGAGAATTAACAAATGATTTGAAAGAAAGAGACATTTTAATTGCTTTTTTGAAATATGCAGCATTAAAGGAGAGCTGGACCAGAAGGGCTCTGAAAGGAAAGAGCAGAAGTTGTGTTGTCAAGAGCAAAGCCTCTCAAACTACTCGTTACTCTCGTGACTGGGTACGAATAGGTAATATGTCTATCAGCGAGCATCCTCTGAAATTCTGGAGAGGAGGAGGTGGTGCCTGAGAGCTATTTTACCATAGAAGCATGTTTGAATTCTGTAGGTGAATGAGGTTGAGCAGATGGAAGACATTCAAAGCTTTGAAAAGCAGAACATGCAGCAGACAGGACTTCCTCCGCTCTTCTAGTCATTAAAGTTTATTCATGTTGGATAAGAGAGATGATAATTTACAGTAATTATTTGATTTTTAATTGATCAAAAGTTTAATTTTCAAATATGTTACAGTGGCAAGCAAAAACAATTCAGCACATGCAATAAAATACTAAACATTTACATATCAAAGCAGGATCTACACTCATTAGAGCAATTTCCTAAAGGGAGCACATAGAGTACATGACCTTTTGTCACAAGACATTTCAGCAAGCAGGCCTCAGACAGAAGAACAGAGGACCCATTAATCTTTGGGAGACCCCTAAACAATCAGTCTATCTGTCTTCACAGTTTCCAGTCTCTTCTGACTAGCCATAACGTGGAAACTTTTCCACTTGGAATGCTTAATGAGTGTTTTCTGCTAATGAAGGGTCTTTCTCCTTCATTCCCTTCAACTTCAATGCAGCATTCAGAGCTACATATCATTTCATCCTTCTGAAATTTCACACAAGTTTCTCTGTTTTGTTTTTTTTTGTTTTTTTTTTTCCTCATGTTTCTTTTCCTGCCTCCTTTTCTATCTGATAATGATTCATACTGGCAACCTTGCCTTTTCTGTTCTTCATCCATCCATTCTGTGCATATTATTTGTTTGTTTTTTAGAAGTCTTTTAAAAACAAACTACATCTACTTCTACAGCAACTTAGCTGCATGTTTCTTCTAGGTTTGCTTTTATTAATAAAAAGTTGTTAAGCCTTTGTGCTTAACAACAGGAGACAGTTTGCGTAAATCTAAGTTCTGAACTGTCTATGCGATCTCTTCCAGGGACAGAAATTCTCCCATTGGCCAGAAGGAGCCAGCCTCAGACAGTTGGCTCAAGTGACTTCTCGAGTTCCCCTCCATTCAGAACTTTTCTTCAGAGTCTTAATGTTGGTATAATCCCTGTGGGTGGCCCCTACCTCTAGTGTTGGTGTTCTTCTCTGAAACGGCCTCATCTGTGCTGATCTATTTTAAAACTTTGGTTAGCACAGCTTGCTCCTGCTTTTGAGACAGGTTCAGCCACTGCTGTTTTCTCATGCATATAGGTAAGCAGGCTCAGGGCTTAATCCAGTTTGATCCTGATGGGCAAAATCCTGGTTTCACTAGAGTTGGCATGAAATTCTTGATGTAGACCAGATGTGGTTTTGTTTTTTGTTTTTTTTTCTTTGAGGAACAGAAGTGCTGAGCCTCTGTTGACTTTGCTTTCTGTTCATTTATTGTTGGTCTTATTCCTGTGTTGCAGTGATAGTCTAGCTACTGGCAAGATGAAAGCCTTCTTCTCTGAAGCGTTTGATCTCTGAAAGGGCATTTTTTTTTCTCCGCAGTTATTTTATATATATTTAATCTTTAAATTTAACTAGATGAGGTAAAGAAATGAGACAAAATTAAACCTGTATTGTAAACCTCTACTGCAAAGCTAGGGGTTACAGGGAGAAACAGGAAAACCATTAATAGCTTTGCAATTCAAAGAAAGGCTGGTACAAAAAGGTCTTTAATAGATTCCGTGAGGGTTACTGCTACTTAGGAGTACTGTCATCATGTGCATATTCATTCTGGGAAAATTAGTATCAAGGCAGTAAGATTGCTAACAGCACTTCTGGGGACAGAGCCACTTAAAGGGATCAAGGTAAGGCTATTGGCACCTGCAGTGTGCTTTGAGGCATGGGTCATTAATAGCCATGAGACACTGTGGAATAGCAAGCAGCATGTCCCCTAATACCAAATAAGATGCAAACCTATTTCACTTGGCGTCTGAATGAAAATTGTACTCTTAATATAGCTCTGAATCATTACAGACATAAGTATGGCATGATAGCAACCTAAACACCAATTAGAAGTACAGCTCAGGAACGTGGTACAAAGGAGCAATGGAAGAACAGCTTGGTCCCATCTGCGACGATGATTGTACACAGGGTGTAGAGCAGGTACAAGTTCAGCAAAGGCAGTATGTGAACTGGTGGTCAGGCTGGAATTACAGTATCGTCATATTGAACCTTGACTCCATGAATTACTGAGTTTACCTTGTAGAGAGTTTTTTTGCAGAAATATGCATGAAAACAGAGCAACTGTAATGCCAATGCATCAAGAAACAGCCCTGACATAAAACCTGAATGATGCAGGATGGGAGGCTCTGAACTTCAAGGCTAAACCTTCAGCACAGGATTGTTAGCCATCAGGATAAAATACTTATTTTTAGAAATCTTTATTTAAAAAAAATCCTTAATACAGTGGTCTGGCTTCAAATTTTTATGCGCATCCTACTGCAGTTGTATTGCAAGCATATACTTCATACACCAGCCTCAGTCCGTCAGCAGACTGGCATGTAGATGTCTTTGTGTTTTTTGTTGTTTGGTTGTGTGGTTTTTTTGTGTTTTTTTGTGTGTTTTTTTTGTGTGTTTTTTTTTTTTTTTTTCTTCAAGAGGCTGAGCCCAGCAATTAAAACCTAAAAAACATTAGGTTCCAAATGGAGGCATCGTTATGGTTTACTGACTCAGTTGTAGAGCCTTGGGGTAGCCCTTCTGCAGTGAAGCTGCTATGGTTGCTGGTGCTGGGAGCTGGCACATTATGAGGTAAATTTGGCTGTCCATAAGGAGGGAACAGAAAGCCTGATCATTGCCCGTACAACTTCCCTGTTGTAATACTTTGAAAGTAAAGGTAATATATGATGTGGCCCACCTACAACTGCAGGGGGTGTGTGGTACTGTCTGTAGAAAGTTATGGTCTGGCAGTATTCATTTATAGGTGTGTAATTGCTCGTGTATTAGAGATCCTTCCTGCCTATTTTAAAAATTTGTCTTTAATCTCAGTTGTTCTCAATAAATATTTGTCTTAAGAAGGCTCTCTGGCTGCCAATTACTGCTGTCATTGCTGCTGGAGGAAGCAGAGCCGCAGGCTCTGAGTATGGATCAGACTTGCTGAGGCAGTCCGGGTATGGCTCAGAGCACTGCTCTTCGGGCTCATGCTCCTGGAGAGACCAGCCATTTCCCCAAAGCAGAGCATGTTTCCCTGCTCTCACATCTCTTGCCACAAGTACACAGGGCCAACTATGAACTATTTGTCCTTATTGCTTTAACTAGCTCTCATAAGGCTTTATTCTTCATCAGGAAGGCACAGTCATAAGGTGTGGCACCATGCCCAGCTGACACGGCTTAATTCAGCTACCTGGATCTTGTCGCCTTGGGTTTTGCAGAATTACATAGCTTCAAATCAAGACTTGTGGATTATGTCCCAGCTGCATCATTTTCTGGCACATCACTTGAGTAATTAATTAGGTCAGGCACTAGAAGACTCCTCAGGTAAAAGTGATGAAGGGAGTGGGTGTAAGGAAAGCAATCCTTGCTTGCACAGTGCCAGCAGTAACGTTACGTGTGGATCTGAACCCATGGAACAAGACGGTTCCTGCAGCGAGTCTTGTGCTGCACAGGCACTGCCCAGCTTCTGTGCTGTCTTCACGCAGCGTGCCAGTATTGCTGCCCGGGGTGCCCCTTTATCCCTGTCTCAGAGCACAGCTGCTTGCTGGGCTGAAGCAGGTCGTTCCTCTCTCCAGGCAGTTGCCCAGACAGGCATGTCCTTCTTCTTCATCAAGGTTTGTTGCTAATTAAGCAGGGCTGACAAGGCATCCCTTTATTTAAGCGTATTAAGAGTTTCTTCCAGTGACCACGTGTAAGGACTGTAAAAAGGGAGGTGTTTAAAGCTCGAGAGCTGGGATGGGTGCTACCGGGGAGGGAGCAGGTGCTGTGTTGCAAAGATGGCATCAAATCCCAGGCAGTGCAGGGGACAGACTTTTTTGAGTGTTTTGTGAAAGTGCCCAGTTGCCACGTTCTCCAGAAAGAGCATTTGGTGGGAGTCTGTCCACAGGTCGTTGTCAGATCTCTGATGGTAAATGTGGTGGTGTCCTTGCAGGAGCAGGCTGGGAGGCTGCGTGGAGAGCAGACACTGCTTTGGGAGGAGGTGGCCCAAGCAGCAAGCTCCAGACCAATTCTGTGGGGGGAAAAAGAAAAGCTTCGGGTTGGAGTGTTTTTCAAGTGCAATGCTTGCTGTGTAGTTATTCTTTCTGAGCTGATACTTGTAGTAGTTAAAAGTGAGAAGAACTTGGACTGCTGCAGCAGTTGTTCTGCCAGCAGCAGAGGGTCTTACTGGTCTTACTCTGCATTTTGCACTACCTGCTGGCTTCTTTGCGTGTTTTCTGAATTCCTTTGTATGTGGTTAGGTGGCATGGACAGGCATTTGCAGAATTGCAACTGCTGATCGCAAATCTGAAGTAGTTTCTTTCTATATATACCAAGCAAAGAACTTGGCTTTTCTTCCTTCTGGTGCATTGGCACCAAGTATTTGAATTGCAAGCATTGTCATGCAAATGCGTGTGTGGAAAAAGTGTGTACTTCATCAAGCTTTTGGAGTTTTCCTTTTTTAACTGCAACAACAACAACAAAAAAGTCCTCCCGCATCTCTAGGTGGCAATTTAAATTCAAATCCTGTTTGCTGTGTTCTCATGGTAACTACTACAAGGGAATATGCAGAGTCCATGATAAATAGCCATCGTTAAAACTCCAAAAGCGTAGCTGGGGCAGAGAGTATTGTTCTTTAGCAAAAACTTCAGCATTCGTAACTCCCTTACTGAACTGTGTCTCAGGGCATTTTCTGCGTTTTATCTCTTAAGATTTAGGAATTTGTTGGCTGTGAAATATATTTACATTCTTGATGCTTATAAAGTGAGATTAGCCCTGCTGTCCTGTTAGTCAGGAATATCTACAGCAATTGCTGTAGAGCCAGCCCTCGCTAGGCTTGACTTCCTTTGAGTGCAGCAGGAATGAATTAAGCAAGTACAGCCAAAGATATCACATGAAAGACTTGAAATACCAGTGAGCTGAAGAAAGCCCTGGTCTGTGTGTGTGCATAGCTGCAACTGCTAAAGATTCAGTTTTTCACAATGGGTGAACGCTGAAGGGTGAAAAAGCCTTAAAAGGTAAGGGTCTAATTCATGCAGTTGTTTTTTGTGTGTGTGTGTTTTTTTTTTCTTCTTCTAATAATTTTAATCTTGCATGCTTGGAGCTGCAGTGGACTTGTAGAAAGAGAAAAGAAAATGACTGGTGTTTGTCAGAGCAAGCTGTATTGGAAATGTTTCTGGTCTTGAATTTTCTTTTAAAGACGTTAAATGTGTGCAGAATCAGGTTTATGAACAAATGACTAAATTACGGGTCTAATCATATTTTTGAACGCCAGGAGAACTTTCCTTCCAAGCGGTCTGCTTTACTAAATCATGCTCTGTTTGAAAGTTAAAGGAGTGATTGTTCGCAGAGCAGGAAAAAAGTCAGCAGAGCTGGAGCTGTGTGTGCAGAGGGGGGAAGATCTGAGCTGTGGCAATGGTCTGCTTTGTGGAGAAAGATTTTTTCTGTTGTTTAGCAATCCATGGCATAGATTCAGGAGAACCAGCTATGTAAAGTTTAGGAATGTAGTATCCCTGCACTTTATTATGGCATAAGGCACGGCTGTAGTTTGGCTTTGATTACATTGCAGAAAAGTGTCAGTGGGGATGAATGCATTCGGGGGTGGGAGAGTCCAGTGAGATATCTGCAGTACCCAGAGGTTTAAACTGCTCTTTTAGTTCTGGTGAAACTTGATGGGATGCATTTGAGACAGTAATTCTTTCACTGTAGAAACACAGGAAACTGAATGTGCCTGTATATACATTAGTAACATAAAGGATATTATGACAGCATTGTATTTTGTCTTTGCTCTGTGTCATTTGCCCCCTTCTGCCCCCCATGAAACAAACCCCACAGCCCAGCAAGTAGAACAGCTCTGTTCTGGGATCTTCATTTTGCTCTTGCTTTCCCACTTAAAGAGCTTGCCTCTGCGAACATTAGAATTCAGCCACAGGGTAGAAAATTAGTCTAAAATTGCTTGAGAGAACCTGTTGTGAAGGGAATGGGTTTGATCCTGTGTCATTGAAGTCTATGGGAGTTTTATTCTGGTCTCAAGACGAGCAACCCTAGATTTGCCTTGCAAATCTAGATGGAGGTGATATGATCTGATAAAGTGCATATGGGACTGGGAAAGGGAATTCTCATAACTCCTGATTGTTCTTCTCGCACTGATGTTAAGATACGTCCTTTTAAACCCCAAGTGGTAACAGTGGCGGTAGGTCAAAAAGTAGGTGGTATTTTTGTTGTGTGGAACATGAATTAAAGGTATTTGGTATTTCTTTTGCTGAAACTGCTTAGCTTCAAAAAGGGGAGCATTCATTTTGTTTCTCATTTGTTATTTGCTTATTTAAAAAAAAAAAAAAAGTACTTACGAGCTGTGTACCTTGCAATATAAATAGAAGCATAATAACATTGATATTTTTCAATACAGCTAGATTGCTGATAGGAATTATCTGGAAGTTGTAGTACTGTCCCAGCTATTCACAAATCTTTGTCAGAGGCACCCTCAGAATATAAAATTCATGTTAAGAGTGAATGGTAATGTTGAAGAGTAGACTTGGGTCAGTTCTTAAACTTTGTTTTCATATTTAACTGTACCTGTGAATGTGTGTGTGGCTTTTGTTAGTTTAATCAGAGTGTACTGCAAATAAGCAAAGACTTCATGGGAGAAAAACTCACTGTGATAAATTGACAAGGGCTAAGTACAACTGCAGTCACCTTGTAACATACTTCAAACATGAAACATTGGCTGAAATGTCATCAATGCATCTTAATTTTGTTGAAAACACTCAGAAATTGTTTTCTAGTGTTTTTAGGAAGTTGATACATCTAAGAAGCAAGGCATGTCCATTCTTAACACTGTTGTTATGTCAATGTTAGAGAAATGAGATTGCATTTTTAGTTGTATGAAGTAGAATTTAGTTGTAAAATCCATGTTGTAGGACAACAGCTGAGTCCTACCTGCATGATGGCAATTAGCCTGATCTACAGGAAGAGTTTGAGGTTGCTGTTGTTGGTCTGTCTCCCCCAAGCTCCTGATGTGTGCTCCCTGCTCCAGCAATAAGGAGCTGGACGGCAGGACTCAGCTCCCTGGAGCTTTGCTGTGGAGGTGGTAGAAAGCAGAACTCTGCAGGCTCTGTGGACAGCATTAATTTTGTTGTTTGGTCTCAAGCACAGGGTAAGTGTACACTTCAGGCATCCGGTCTGCAGAGTTCCTGTTTTTCTGCACATGAGCCAAGAAGCAGTTTGCACTGTGTAAATCATTCAGGCCACTGAGAAATTTCTAGTTTTGGCCGCCACCTTGGATTGTCTCACACACCTGTGAGCATTACACAATGTTTGGTGTAGAAAAGGCAAGTTTGTTGCCGAACTAATGCTGTGCTATATTTTCAGAGCTGACATGATGAGATCTATAATGGCATTTTCAAAACTTACTCTCTGTGGACCTGGAAATCTTAAACATTAGGTATGTAGTAACTAGGGGATTTGGGTGGTCTCAAACTTTTTATAATCAAGCAAAGATAAAGTAGATGAATTGAGAGAATATATCCACTTCCAGAAAGCCAGATAAATGCCAAACCTTTTGTGACACTGGCTTTCTCAAATGAATGGCTGCCCCAGATTCAGCATGAAAAGGACCAGTATGTCTACCTACAGTTTGTCCAGCCACACAACTTGTGCATATTTAGCCAAAAAGAGATGGTGTCCAGCCTCAGAGCCACGCTATCATTAACTAAGTAGTCTTTCAAAGGCAGAAATGGTGATGTTTGCTAAAAGTGGGCCAGCACTGAAGTTAGCATCACAGAAGTTGTTAATGTAATCAAATCGTTCACAGAGCAAACAAAATCCTGTTTAGGAAAGCTGATTCTATCTTCAGTGTCTCTTTCTGACTTAAACATGTAAGGGTTCTGTTTTGTTGTATACTTAGTGCCAGTGTATAAATTTCTCATAGAAGAAATTGCTGTTCAGCCATCCGAAATTGCTGTTCAGCCATCCAAAATTGCTGTTTCCCTGTGACCACTGGCATGCTCAACCTAGAGCATCTCAAGATCAGCCAAGTTCTTAAAGGGCATATACATCTTATTGGCTTCAGTGAGCATGTCTGAATGGTTTGCTTAAGTTATTCATGCTGCTTTGGGTGTGCTGGTCAGCACATAATAGAGTACCTGGAGCCACAATGCCTCTTGTCACACAACTTTGAAAAAAAAAAAAAAAAAAGAAGAGGAAAGCAAGGCATATGTGCAGCACTATTACAACTGTGTACCCAGACTGAAGTTGCAAGTCAGCTGTGCAAAGAAGGAAGATGCTTCACACCTGTTGCTCCAGTGAAGTGCAGTCCACAATGCTCTTCAGTCCCAGGAAAACCTAGGCTGAGTATGCCAGCAGTGAAAATGCATCTTACCAGTCATGGAGTCTCATGATTGTATTTTCCAGATTTTCTGATCATGGTGAAGAGGGATAGAGGAAAATACATTTCTGGGGGGCAGTAAGAGCCATGTTCTTATTTAAATGTGACACAGCAGATTGTAAAACCATAAGTAAGGCAGAGCTTTTTTCCACAGGATTTTTTTTTTTTAATTATTTTTTTTTTAATTTTTTTTAATTAAAAAAAAAAAAAATTGAGTCAACTAAGCATGTGCTTCGTGTAACTAAGAAAAGATGGAACTTGCCTTAGGGAAACAAAGGGCCATTGATCAGTGTCCCTGAATGTAAATTCTGCATGCTTCATGGAGATGAACAGTGAGATTCCAGTTAAATCACTGAGGTGGCAGTTGAAGGTTAAATTAATTAGGCACTGATGTCATTTTATCATCTATTATAATTCGTTCTCTACTTGAATGTGTATCTATATATTTATACAGATACTTATACTATATATAAATATCCACATATTCATATAGATACACACATGCAGTTAGATCACTTAATAGCTGTATTAATTGTTTTTTTAAAATGGCATATTGATGTTAAGGGAGAATTCTTGCCATCTATTTTGGGTAACTCTGAATCATGCAAATACTGCAAAGTCAGTTGACTCTGTAGTTAGCTCTTATTTCACAAGCTACACGGGAACTGGAACAAACAAGTACATGTAAGTTGGTGCATCTTTTTTTGTGAGAGCAATTTTTTTTGTGAGAGAAAAGTATACAGTGACTTTGTTTGCAAGCGTTAGCGTTTGCCAATATATTATCTATAGCAATGAAATCACAGTGTCCTTTTTGTTTGTTTTTGGTCTGCCAGGTGAAATTGTTAGCAGTGCTGGTAGGAAGCGTGGGTAGCTAGCTGCTGCTCTAGCCAAGCTTCTGCTGCTGATGTTGACTCATCTGTTCCTTCAGCCTGGACGCCGCAGCAGCACGGCAGGGAATATAGGGGGAAAGAGGTCCTCCACCCTTTGTTTAGATAGTATATCAAGAAATCGCTAAAGAGGTTTTTTGTTTGGCTTAAGGTGGAAATTTCAGAATTAACAGAAAAAAAAAAAAATTTGATTTTGATGTGGTACTCTCAAACATCAAAGAACTCATGTAGGAGACTTTCTAACTCTTAATTAAAGAGGGGGGATCTGTTGTCTTTCAACAAAGGAGTCCTAGGAGAACTAATGCATTGCCTTTTTCTGTGATATGCACATACAGAAGAACAAACAGCTGCCTTCATTTTCTGTTCTTCCCCTGCAAACACACACACAGATGTGTGCGCATTTCAGTTGGCCTTGGTATCTGGTGTTCTAGCTGGGTGTAGATTTGCAGAGCAAGCCCTGAATGCATAATGTAAGAATGTGTAGAGACAGAAGAGCAGCAAGAATGAAGGACCAAATCCTAAAAAAAATGCCAAAGTTAGACTGATGCTATCTGAGACGTGCTGAGATAAAAGAAGCAGGAGTAATTAATGTACTGATTATACGGGATTAAGCTGGGTCATTTATCCAGGCCATCACACAACTCTAGTCAGCCAGATAGATGTCTGTGCTGATCATGGGGATCCTCCTGACTTCCTTCTGTAAGCTTGATAGTCCTTCTGCACGCTATAACACCATATCTGAATGTAAGTATCTGAAGGATCTGAAATACACTCTTACAGGTTTTAAAACTTAAAGCAGCCCCTGGATTTCCTGGGCACCCCTAGACTGAAGGAGGTCCTTGGTAGTGATGATAGCAAGTTTTATGAGGCAGTGGAAGGGGTAACTTCGGCATGGAGAGCTGTGCAAGCCTGCAGCTCCCGCAGGCTGAGCACAGGGGTCCGGGGGGGCCGAGAAGCGCTTGTGCCTCGGGAGCGCTGGCTGCAGCAGTGCCATGACCCAGCAGTGAGAGCCGGGGGCCATGCAGTGAATGGAGCCCTGTGCCTTTGCCGGGATGGGAATAATCTGCCCTTTCAGTGCAGCCCGACCTCTGGTTTCCCAGCAACTCAAAGCTGCATGGCAGAATATTTTGCAGCGTTCCTAATTTACACATATCAGATATTGGCTGGGATTGAAACCTGGCTAATTTCCCATTATGACTTTCTGACAAAAGGCTTGATACGTGAAGAAGAAGAGAGAGGACTCCTTAGGAGATAACTCTTTTAATTCGGATCTTTTCCTCGATGCAGGAATTGCACTGGAAAGTTGACTTCCTTGCAAAAGCAGCACATCTGTGTGTTATGTTGGCTCTTTATTCTGTAGGCTTCTCTGTTGGTCTGGTGAGAGAACAAACTTTGTGTAGGAGCGAAATGCATCAGAGAAAAAGAAAACCACTTGTGACTGCATTACTGAAAAAGGGTGCGATCAAGTGCTACTTCCTAATGTTGCTTGAGTCCAGTTTTTGATTTTCAACTAGAAAGTTGCTGGCCTTCGTGGACATGCAACAAGCACATACGCTCCACATCTAATTAAAAATAACTAAAACTTGTTTATTACTTTTAAACTTTATGGTTTTCAGAGGTGTGATTCCTGATTGTTGTAAGATTTTTCCTTTTTTTAAAGGTTGGAGTTGATGATGTGAAGGATTTTTTTGTTACTTGGTGCCAAATGCGTGAAGGGTTTGTAATGACTTAATCTAAGCTAGTCCACAGTGCTGCAGCCTGTGTCTTAGAAAGTCAGCCAAACTTCCCTTGCTGGACTGTCAAATACTTGCATAAGAAATGAACCTGCTCCATGCCAAGATGAAGCTTGTGTCTGGGAAGTGCAGTTTTGGATTACAATGAGCACTGTGGGTCAGGTGCTGGGCGTCTCCTTCCTATCCTTGACACAAAGTCCGTGTTTGGGAATTCCCATATCAAAGGTTATAGAAGCCAGCACTGAGCTTTTTAAATAAATAAATTAGCATTTTTTCCAGAAACAGAGTGCTGAAAGGGGACCGCTGAGATCATTTAGTTGAACCAGCTGCATGGCAAACTGTAGGGAAAATAGCACCTGCTGGAAGAAGGAAGTCCGGCATTTTCTTGGAGGGTCTAGTGGTTTTAGAGGGTCCCACCATCAGGAGTAAGCAATTCCAGTTAACACATTTGAGGGGAGTGGGGAAAAGTCATGCCTTCTAGTTTAAATATGTCTTCTGTTGATTTTCATGCTCTTTATGTGTTTATCTGCTACACTTTAGAAACTGTTGTTGAAGGTAAACTCTTAGTTTAGCTACTTACAGATTATCATCAAGGCCTTGCAGGTTTCTCACTGATGAGCTTCTCAAGGCTCTTATTGAAGTCCCTTGCTGCTTTTCTTCAGTCTGATCTTTATTCTCACGACTCTTCTCTAAATGCTTTCCAGTTTAGCATCTTCCTTTATTGCACTTCAGATTTGGATGCAATATTTCAGTAGCAGTCACACAGCTGAGGAACACAGGATAGCCCACAAATCACTAAACTGACTTCTTAAATACCAGAGAATTTTTAGCATTCTCTTAAGAGCAATGCCCCAAAACAGAAGACTCAAGTCCTAAATGGCATTCAGGTGTGCAGTCCTAAAGGAAGAGAGTGTGCCCAGATCAAGAGGAAGTGGCAGGTTGGTGTCCTGGGACTGAAACTCAGGTCAGTGTGATTTGGATTTACTGTTCATCTGCCGCTCTCCTTGTGCTTCATGAACTGGTGTCTTTGTCCTCCTGTGAGTGCAATGTTAGCTCCTTCCACCCACGTGTAGCCAGTAAGGTCTTGTGACTGGAATTGAGGTTATTCCCAGCCGTTTCTACCTCTTTATTTCTACTTGCAATAGGGAAGAAGAGATGATATCCCTGTATCTTCTCCCTTTCTATGGAGCTGCAGCCTCCATAAGCCTCTGTAAGCCTCCAAAAGGCTTGCTTCATTTTGTGTCACCCTGGGAAAGCAAGGAGAATTGCAACAGTGGTGACAAAAGTCATCTGCAGTACTATTTCAGGATGCTTAACACACTACCACTGCTGAAGTAATACTGTTAGCATTTTAGTGAGAACTAGCTATTTGGAGGGTTTCACAGACTAAAGTGTGAGATTACTTGTAGTAATGCTACAGTAGACATAAAAAAGTAGACAGGATTAGGTTCTTACAGTGATAGTAACAAGAAATGGTTTTACACCTATGTCAGGCTTCAGCCATGTAAGATGAAATTAATCTTAGTAACAGGTTCTCAAGTATTTTTGTCCTAATTTTCTACCCCCAATAAACCTTTGGATCTTTCAAGAATAAAAGCATGATACTAAACACCATTATCTGTGCCACGCAGGCAAGAAAAAAATCCCATTATAATAACCATCTTAAAATGGGATTTACTGCTTTTAGATACAGAAATGGACTTATGGCCAGCCTGCCGATAAATTGTCAAATTAAAAAAAAAAAAAAAAAAAAAAAAAAAAGTCGAAAAGTCTGCTGTAAACGACTAAAAGTATGGTGAAAAAAAAATGAAAACACAACATGGCATGGGTGGAGTCCTGGTCTGTGTAAGTTATCTAGAGTCACTGCTGACCTGGAGGGTCAGGATTTCACCATGTGCAGTTGGTTTGTGTGCAGGCTCAGCAGACATGGAGCAGTGTATGTATGGCACAGGCATGTGGCATTGTTCTCTTGACCATTGTAATGAACAATGGTGATACTGGTGTTGGCTGTCCTGACACAGGGTTGGTAAGGGAGGACAGCTGTCCTTGCAATTAGTACCTCACAGTGTGTTTCTTCATGGTACGTCTGTAGCTATCAGGCAGCCTGATCGATCTGATTGATTCTCATCAGGAGAGGCCTGCTGACCGATCACAATGTGGGGAGAATGAGGCCAGATCAGGGTTTAGTCTGCACGGGTTGGAGGTTTTAATTAGGAGGACCTCAGATGAAACGGCAATGGATTACTCACAGGTGGAGAAGGAGGGTCCATAAAAAGTTCCAGCTGGGGTCTCTGCTGTGAGTTGCACCTTCTGGTGCTGCCCTGGGGCCCTGCCAGAGCTGCTCCAAATCTTAAATCCCACTTTTTCCAAATGCTCTTAATTGTCTGTCTCACATGGATGGTTCTGCAGCCACTGTTTGGGGACAAATGGCTGTGAGACCTGCTGTGCATTTCAATGGACTCGCTAAATAATGTATTCAAGTAGCAAAGGCTCACTTCAGCAAAAAACTTAGCCTGAGCAGAGAAGGCTCTAAACATACTCAGTTAATTTAGGCTTAAATACTGCAGATTTCTGTGCCTTTAACAATCTGTTCCTGTTCCATGAAGTTTTAATTAGTGTGTAAGAAATTATACACTGTCATTTTGAGGAGGTTGCATTCCTCTAGGTTTTTAAATCACCACTAGTGAGAGAAGTAGACAAATCCTGTCTTCAGATACCTTTAGAAAGGAAGGTTCACAAAGAGGCTGTTGTGTTTTCTCAGGGTAGCATTTAGTTCATGCGAAACACCCAAAAATAAAATTTATCTGAAATGCAAGACTACAGGGACACCGACTAGCAAACACATTTAAATAGCTCCAGGATTGTTAGTTTGACTGTTGTCGATGAAAGTAAAAAATCACAGCAAGCCAGTCAGAATCATTTCAGCATCCTTCCCCCAGTTATGAAGCTAGTTCGAATTCTTATCTTTGCTACAGACAAGCAAGACCTGAAATGTGACATCTTTGTCAATGGACCTAGCTCAGTCGTGTTCCTGACCCAGTTGAAATCGTTAAACTTCAGTGCAAAGGGTCAATGTGGAAATACCAACTGCTGCATAGCTCTTAAATGGCTGCTTTCTTTAAAATATCCTTGAGATGTCCTTACTTGTTAAGTAAGCTGAATGACAGGCAGAGGATAAATACAAAACCATTTTTACATTAATTTATTAAGTTTCCTCCTTTGACTGTTTTGGTACAATGGAAGAACTCTAAAATTACCATGTTCTTTCTATGCAATATTATTTTTAACACTGGCATCTCTAACCTGCTGCATGAGTGTGACAAAATTCTGAAGTTTGTCACTTACCTGAGCTGTTTAGGGTTGGGAGATAAATCATGCGGGTCAGATGCGGTATTTGGAATTGCGGAGAAGATCAGTTAATCGTGTAAACGCTTGCTGCTGGTAAATGTAGTGCTTTCATGTTCAGACCTGTAGAGATTATATAAATGAGACAGCATATCATTATTGAGTTAGCAGTGAAATCTGACCTGGCGCTTGCCAGAGATTTTTTTTGAGGCATAAGTGTTGATTTAATATATGTATGCTCTTTTTTTTCTGTCAAGTTACCACCAGCAGTGTTAGTACTTTTTAAAGGATTTTTTTTTTTTTTTGGGGGGGGGGTGGGGGGTGGGGGGGGAGGGAAGGGGGTTGTGTGGAAACCCAAGAGAATTTGGACATGCAAAAATGCAAAATACTGTTATTTTATGTTTATTCAAACAGTGCTTGACTTTCTGCTGCCATAAAGTGGAAATATGAAATAAACCTTTTAGCTGTGACATATTCTTTGTTTTTATCCTGCTGTACTCTCATGGTATTTGTCTGTGTAGACATATACATACTCTGGGATAATGAGGAAACATCTTCAAAAACAAAGCCAGCATCAAACTTGCTGCTTTTTTTGACCCAAATCTCTTCTAGCTACATTTCGTTGCATACTTGACAAGACCATAGAGGGTTTATTTTCTTAATCTTTCTCTGCATGGTCTTAGATATGTGGAATCGATGCTTTGCTTCTTTGGAGAGGACATGCAGATTTTCGTGCTCTTTCTGCTCTAAGTGTAGCAGTTCTGGGGTTGAAACCCTAGTGAAGGAGCAGACACTATCAGAGTTGGCGGTGCAAGGACTGAACAGTGGGTGGCTGGAGGAACAGGGGTAGAGAGGTAAGATGGTTTGTTCATGGTAGGACAGTGACCAATGTGGACGGCACTGCAGTTCAGGGCCCTTGAATGACAGCAAGAGTGCCCTAGACCCTGCCCATATCCTATCTTTGCAATGTATTCTCCTATTGAGACTGCAGCCATTTCCTTTTCACTTCTTTCAGTTTGTTGGACTGAATCCTTGGCATGAGTAGAGGCTGCCAAGTAGTGTGCGTGGATAAGAATCACTGAGTGTCACGTGGTTTAATAAAGACAACCAACGGGAATGCAGAGATTTTCCTATCAGTTCAGCTAGACTAGGTATTACAAGTTATTTTATTCACGTTTCAAATCTGTCTAGGAGAAAAGCCTGGCATTAGTTTTGACTCAAGGAGTTGCTGATGGAGATCAGTGGCCCATGGGGAAACTGTTTCAGAAAGATCTGGTTTAGTAAGTCCCCTGTGCAAGCAGGGGTTATTTTATTTCGGGGCGGGGGGGGGGGAAAGATACCAGTGCACCTTGGGATGCAAAAACCCACTACAAGGCAGGGGAAGACTGACCTCTTTTTAATTCATGCTACTTTTTTCCAGAGTTAAATTGCCAAGACTTTGTTCTAGGAGTGAAGAAGAATAGATTTAAAGAACTATGACAGTGAGAAAAGTTACCATTTTTTAAACAAAAAGTTACTTTTTCATATCCTTGTGTCTGTTGTTCATCTTTTCCATCTCTGTACATATCATCCTACTCAAATTGTCACAGCACGATCTATAAGCAAGGCACTGGTATTTTTTTTTCCCTCCTCATCTCTCTGTGAAGTTCCTCCTGCCTAAATAAAATCTGTGAGACTGTATGTAATCTGTCATTATTGTGGCTGTGCTTTTCTGAGGCAGCTAGTAGTTCTGGGATGAAAAAGGATGTCTGACTGGTGAAAGTCAATTATCCTCATTGTCTGAATGGAGCAAATGATCTGCAGAACAACAACACAAAAGTTTTGTGTGTGTGGTATTTGCTTGGGGCCTCCATTGTGGTGCTGTCCAGGGAAGAGGGATGTTGTTCTTCCCAACCTCAGTCAGACTGTAATCTAAGGAACGATTTTATAGTGAAAATTATGCGTAGGTGTTAGATGTCTATCCTAATGGCTTCTTTTAATTGTGATTTTAGGCAGAAGCTTTGCCCTTTAGGAGGCTCACAGCATATCAGAGCAATCATTTAGCAGTTTAAGGAGCCACAGTCTTGCCAGCACAGACTCCAGGTCACATTAAAGCCTTGGCATTAGTGCTGTCTGGCCCAAACTCAGGGGAAACTTTTGAATTCTGGAAATGATGCATTACAAGTTGTACTGTGAAAGAGTGCACTGAAAAAAAAAAAAAAGAAGGAAAAAAAAAAAAAAAAAGAAAAACCCCAAACACCTTTATCAAGTAGAATAGTCCTGACTTGTAGCTATCAAAGTGTAAGAAATTCCACGTAGATGTTGCTCAGTACCTGAATGTGGCTGTGACCCATGTGAGTCCAGAGCCTTTGTCTGGCAATTTTGTGCGTTGGAGGGGTTTTGGAGGGGTTTAGTAGTAAAAGTGAAATGTTTGTGTTCCTCCCATGGGCAGGGACACCTCCCACCAGACATGGCCTTGAATATTTCCAGGGATGGGACATCTGCAGCTTCTCTGGGCAACCTTTTGTAGTGCCTTACCACCTCTGAGTGAAGAATATCCTCCTAAATTCTTTCTAATATCCAATCTAAACATACCCTTTTTCAGTTCAAAACCATTAATTATTCCTTGCTGCTACGCTCCCTGACAAAGAGTCCCTCCCCAGCTGTCCTGCAGGCCCCCTTTAGGTACTGAAAGGCTACTGTAATGTCTCCCCAAAGATAGGTGAAATATCCTTTGCATGGATATTTTATGCTGTTCTACACTTATCACTGCTGTGGCTGTTGAGCGTAGTTCAAGTGGAGGTGGTCATTGTTCTCCATCTTAGAAGTTGTCTGCAGTGGCATGTGTATAGTCCTTGTGCCCTGCTTCAGTAAATGCTTCTGCAATTGATTCGTAAGTGCGAGGAGCCCTGCTGACTGGAAGTTGTGCTTAAGGTTATCCCTGCCTGTAAGCATTTATGTGACTGAGGCTGAAACCCCCTGTGTCTACAATGGAAAACTACCCGATGTGAAATGTATCACCAAGTCATAAGGTGCTGAATGCTGAGATATGGTGCACAGGACTGCATTTCTTATTTCTTCTGGTTGTTTTCATAAGACATGGGAAACCATGGATGCATTTAATCGTTTTGGGTTTTGGCTCCCTCCCTGCCTGGCTGCAGCTCTCCTTGTTGCTCAGGTCTGAAGAGTTTCTGGGATGGCCCAGTTAAAAAACCCCCAGGTGATGGGAGCTCTGTGCCTTCTGGTTCTTCATATTGAGAAGGGTAGGATAGAGTCCATCAAATCTCTTACCACTGCCCCCAGGGTTACTCAGAGCAGCCAGATTTGTTACTGGTGTAATTCCAGTGATAAACCAGGGTAGGATTTGACCCTCCAATTTAACAGTCTCATGTGTCTTGGAGTAATTAAAAATAGTTAGTAATGGAAAGTGAAGGAAATTCACTGATGTAAAAAAATTGCACTGGTCTTTGTGTTGCTTTGCTGATACCACATTAACATCTCTTGAAGTTTGTTGAGTTTTGGCTTAAAAATCCAAGCTTCTGAAGTTGGGTGACACTGACAATCTCAGCTGTTGGTGACAAAACAAGGCTGTTTCTAACTTCTGTAGTTGCAGGAAAAAAAAGTCTTGAAAATGTTTCTTCCCTTGTGAATCAAAACATGGATGGAAATGAAAAGGTTTTTTATTCTTAAAAAAAAAAAAAAAAGTAATGAGTAATGATCATTCAAACCAGCCTTGTGGCTGACTTCTGACTTGTTAAGTGCCTGGGGCTGGTGTTAAAAGGATTAGGTAGTTGAGCAGCCAGCTGGCTCTGAGCAGGAGGCCCTCCTTCAGGGAGGGAGAGATGTCCATCTGTCCATCCACAGTGTCGCTGCCGGGCTTTACTGTATCCGCTCCCATTCTCACATCTGAACATGCTGTCCTGACCACAAGTCTGGCGGGAAATGCTGCACTTTAAGCCAACATGTGTAGGGGTAGAAGGACCTCATCATGGCCTACAACTTCCTCACGAGGGGGAGTGGAGGGGCAGGAGTCAATCTGTTCTCTTTAGTGACCAGTGATAGGACCTGAGGGAATGGTGTCAAGCTGTGACAGGGGAGGTTCAGGCTGGATATCAGGAAGAGGCTCTTCACCGACAGGGTGGTTACGCACTCGAATGGGCTCCCCAGGGAAGCAGTCACTGCACCAAGCCTGTCAGAGTTTAGGAAGTGTTTGCACTGTGCACTTACATGTAGTCATGTGGTATAAACTTTTGGGTAGAGCTGTGCGGTGCCAGGAGTTGGACTCGATGATCCTTGGGGGTCCCTTCCAACTCGGGATATTCTATGGTTCTGTGACAGAACCCTGAACCCAACAGCAGCCACTGTGGTGCAGTGGATGCAGCTCCTGAGCCTCTCTGGGATGCCATGTGCCTGTCTCAGTGGGCAGCAGCAGCTGTTGGTGGCTGAATTTCTCTATAGTCCCCATCCACCTGCTGAGGCCAGATCAGGTCCTGCAGCCACTCAGCACTGATAACCCCAACCAGGGCAGGGCTCACCACTGGGACCAGCCACTTGAAGGAAAAAAAAAATAAATAAATAAAGCAAAACACAAATTGTTTTCATTTTTAGTTTGGTGCTATTGACTGTGGGGGAGGGGTCAGGCTGTAGTATTTTTCCATATGAATTTCAGTCCCTGAATCAAATGAAGGGGTCAAAAAATTTTGGGGTGGGTGGAATGGTGAGGGCTGAGGAAGTGTTCGCCCTCGTGGCTCTGTGGCAGCTCTGTGCAGAAGGGCTGCTGCACATACAGAGAAGTCGCCTCTTGCTGCTCCAGAGAAGAAACTAATGAAAGGAAGAATTGTAATTTATTTTAGACATTCTGCCTTTTAAAGGAGAGGTTTAGAAGCTAACGTATCAATATTTTTTGAAGCTAGCAAATGAGTTATCATCACTAGCACAGAGTATTTTGTTTTATTCATTAACAGATGAAAAAAGTGTAGACAGCTGTTTTTAATTAACTTTTGAGTCTGTTCTTTCATGAAATTACTTCTGATAAGTTCAAATTTGGGGGAGTCATTTATTTGCCAAATTGAACAAGAAGCACGATTAAAGCAACTTTATAAATGACAGGAGAGTCCTCTGAGTTACGGTTGCTCGGGGCTTGGTCTTGCTCTCATTTCTGTCAGCTGAAGAACTTAGGCTGAGTGTGAGCTACTTCAGTTTTTATATAAACCAGTAAGTATAGCTATGAGATCCTGCCTTCCAGACTTTCACTTGCAAAATACCAAAGGCTGCACTCTAATTCTGCAAATGACTGCGGTAGGGTAAACTGGTGTGTTTAAGTGGACTTCCAGCTGGTGAATTAGAGAGTGTATTTACATGTGGTGTTATTTCAGTGCCAGGACTGTCAGCATTTTGCTGGGTGGTGATTAGCACTGCCCTGTGTAGCTTTGTTTGGCATTGGCTGACACTGGCTTACCTCAAGACCTAGTAGAAGCACAGGTGACTTGGAGGCTTCAGAGATGAAACGGGAGGACTCCTAGGAGCAGAAACACAACTGACCAGTACTCACAGGTTTTCATGATGGGGTGGCTAGGTTTATATATTTTCTAAATGAAAAAAATGATTCTAAATGGCATGCAAACTAACAGAAACTTGGAGAAGTTTTTTTTTTATATTTACAGATGAAAACATCTCTGATGTTCAGAATAGAAACTCCTTGACATACAACATGTTTAAGACTTGAGATGTTACTGTCAACAGTAGATGAAGTGTCACTACATTAAAAACTAAATCTTTTCTGATTTTGTTTTGCTTTTTTTTCCTAAAACTATCACAGCACTATAATAGTGTATCTTCAATATTTGGAATTGTCTATAGGGACTGTAAGTTCAGTTGCTAAAGAAACAAAATAATTGAGCTTTGCACTGTCAGCTGGTCTGTGGTTTTTACCGTCATTTTGTCCTGCATTGTATTGGTTAGTTTCATATGAGAAATGGAAAGAGATGGCTGATTGGATTATAGGGATGTAAATGTTTTATCTTTGGAAATTATATTATGAATTTACCCTTTTATTTTCAGATATATTTTCATATGTTCTGAGCCGTTACTGTGCTTAAGACATTGTGTAGCCAGTTTTTAGCCTTTGTACGTGTTACATTCATATATTTTTCCCTGCGTTTATTTCCCCTGACATCTCTAACTATTGCTATTAAAATCCTTATTTTGAACTTGCTTGTTTTAGATGCCAGACCAGTTTGATCAGACTGTGGTGCTTAACCAGCTGCGTTATTCTGGAATGCTGGAGACCGTCAGGATTCGGAGGGCTGGCTTCCCAGTCCGAAGGCCCTTTCAAGACTTTTATAAAAGGTAAACACAATGACTTGTGCACTTCAAATGTGAGTCATGATGGAGAATAAAGTGAAAATCTAATATTAGAAAATGTAAAAATAGAACTTTTCTCTTAAATAAAGTAATAAATACTTTTTGATTGCCAGGTATAAAGTCCTCATGAGAAACTTAACTCTGCCTGAAGATTTAAATGAGAAATGTGCTGTCCTACTTCGTCTGTATGACAACACAAGTACTGAATGGCAGCTTGGAAAAAATAAGGTAAAGTAATCTGACTGCTGCAGTGGCTTCTGCTTTTACAAAGTTGAGGGGATGGGATTTAGACTGCACAGCTACAGAGGTGTATTTGTAATGTTAATTACCTTTGGGCTTAGAGGAAGCTGAGCATGTCTGTTGATGCTCTTGAAACCCCTATAGTAACAACTCAGAGTTGTGCTAGGGAATTTGCTGTCTGAAGCACTTAAACGGACTGCTGATTTCACTGATGGAGGAAGAGTCCACTTGGATTTTACACCAATGCTCAAGAGCATGAGCACTGGGGAGGATCAGGGCAGAAAACGTGGTTGCTGGACTTAGTCATTTGCAGAAGTACCCACCCTGTGAGGCAGTACTCTGTTCTGCAAGGCAGTTCTCTGTTCATTCCAGTAGATCCACCGGCCTGGCACCTGCTCAGTTGGGGAAATCACAAAGAGAAATTAATTATAGCCAGCGTTGGTGTGGCAGAGTTGAGCTCTACATGCATTTGCCATCCCAGTCTAAGAGTGTTTTTCAGAGGTACATGAGACCTCAATATGTGCCCTTCCAGACAACCTGAACTTTGCACCATTTTTTTTCT
Source organism: Aythya ferina (assembly GCF_964211825.1). Classification (NCBI taxonomy): domain Eukaryota; kingdom Metazoa; phylum Chordata; class Aves; order Anseriformes; family Anatidae; genus Aythya; species Aythya ferina. Next base: position 72,742,698 of record NC_140297.1, on the reverse strand, counting down.
TCCAAAAGAATTTCAAATGGTGTTTATTAAAAGAGTGGAATTTTACTTTGAGTAAAAAAAACAGTGCAGGCACTTCTGCACGCTCATTTTGCAAGCTTGATCTTGGATAACAGCTATGTGCAGAACTTTCATCTGTCTTGCAAATTAGTACTCTTGGACTTAACAAATGATGTAAAAGTATTGCATGTTCAGGAGAAGGTTCCCCACTGCAAGATCTAAGATTTCCTAAATACTAAGATTGCATCGTGCAAATGACTACAGAGTAGATTACAAATCTCAGGTCATCACTGCCAAGGATCCTCCCTGCCAGGCCTCTGCAGATCGCGTGCTTTCTTTTTCTCTGAGTAACTCCTATCAGGTTTCCAAGGACTTCCATAGCTGAGAGAAAGGATACAGATCAATAAATAAAGTTAGCTGAATTATATATTACTCCTGCAGTTTTCCTGTCAATTGTTAAATGCAATTGTGAAAAAGTTTTCTCATTACCATGAAATAGAAAAAACATTTTACGAAATTCAAATGATTTCTGTGTGAAGTGCCATTTCTCCTCATACTCTTCTCCCCAGAACTGCATAGCTTTGAAGGGTTTCTTGTGTTCCTTTTCACACCGAAGGTGTCTCAGAGATGATATTGGAAAATTTGATTAAATCATTTTAAAGTTAAAACAGAAATGAGACATCAAATCTGAGCTATTCTGATTGCAACTGAAGTCATTTTTCATGCCATTTTTGTAGACCATGGCTTGCAAATAATACAGGGATGATGATCAGACACAGAGCTAGGTGTTGGTTCCCCTTATTCTTTCACATGTAGTATACTAGTAGTTTTTATTCACAGACCCTGGACACAGCTTAACGTCTTAGCAAAATAACATTTATAAGAACCTCAAATTGTTTTCACCAATTGCTCAGCAGGAACCAGGGCTCTGTTGTAACCTCCCTTAGTGGGGCCTGGGATAATTGCCCCCAAGAGCTGCATGTGCATTTTTAAGAGTCTTCATAAATAGCTTATTGTAGAAGAGAACAAGGGGGCATTGGTTTCAGACTCAGTATAGTATGGGGCACTATGTTATTTAAAAGGAGTAGTAACAACATTGCAATGATTCAGCTCCAGTGTGAAATTTTCTTGTTTTTTACATCTCAAGCTGCAGTGCACCTGCTCAGGAAAATGCATTAGCCTGTGCATAATATGTGCTTAATGTCTATTTTGGTTCAGGAAGTAGGTGAATGCCTTTCTGAATTTGAATTTCAGTACATTTTTAAAGGCAGTGCGTGCAAAGCAAAGGAAAGATTGCCCACTGAGTAAAAGAAAAGGCTTTTTATGTCACAGCCTATTTAATATATGAGCAAAAACCTTATATATAAAGAGCTGCCCAGCGCAGCTCAGATAGTGGAACTTTGGGACTTTCTATGGGACTTGTTACATTCTTAGTGTTGGTTAATTTATGGCAAAATCTAACAGCATTCAAAACTCAGAACTGTGCTTTTCATCAGTATTTCTGCTGCTTTTGCATCAATGATGGGCTTTTGTCTCCCTAAACTACCTTTTTCCCACTTGAACACCCAAAAAGCTCATACTTTTATTTTTTTTTTTTCTTCCAAGAAAGAAGAAAAACATTTCAAGGAAGTAGTCCTGCTTTTAGCTCTCTTGTAGTAGCAGAGTCCATGCAATTTCCTTGTCGCCATGTTGATGTGTAGCTTGGCTCTGATCCTAAGTAACCAAAGTATCACTGAGCAAAGTATCCCAGCTACTCACATCTTACCCCACAAAATGCCAGGCTGTTGCCACTATCGGTGATACCAGAAGATTTATCCTTCATCACGTAAAAGCTGACAAGACCTAGGAGAAGTACTGGCAGCAGTTAGCTCACCACTTGTTGAGTGTACAGTAAAGGGCAGACATCAAGGTGTATGGAAGAAGTAACCGCATGCCCAATGCCTCTGCTTTGCTGGAGAAGCAGTTCATTTCATTTAAGGCAAAATTAGCTGGATTAGCTAAATACATTTCAATGATGTATGTTAACACTGCCTCTAAGAGCCCATGCCATAGAGACAAACTTTCCTTCATCCTTTCTAGCCTCTGCTCACAGTTACCTGTGCATTAGCCCTGAGCAGTCCAGGTGAATGATTCGGGTTTCTCAGCCTTGCCAGAGAGAGGATGGCTTGTGGAATGGACAGGTGGTACCCTGTAGGAGAGCTTAGCAGAATTTCTTCCCAGATCTATGTGCACAGATAGTCTATCATCACACTTAACTGAGGAATCCATGCCTCCGTACACTTCCAGCTCTTGCCCGGGCTTTAGTTAGAGAAGAGGTGGTGTATCTGCTGGAGGAACTGCAGTGATCCTGTGCTGGGGATGGGCTGGTGTTTCCTGAGCTGCTTATGAAGCTCAGCTGAGAGCTTGGGGAGCTGTCTGTCTGCAGGATGCTGGATGGCTGTGATGGATATCTGGCCCCAGCGGATACCCATCGCAGCATGTCTCCACACGTAAAGGACAAGAACAGGCAGTTGAGTCAACCTGAATATGGAACCACACTCACTTCAGTGTACTTCTGCAGGTTTATACCGCTAACACTTGAAGGAACGAGGATTATAAGAGGTTATGGAAGCTCAATGTTACAGTAAAACAGCTGAATTTCTAGGGAAAGTATTTCTGCCCCACAAACAAACTGTTCTGTGTGGCCCTGCTAGAGCAGGGGCATTGGAGCTGGTGACCTCCAGAGATCCCTTCCTACCTCAGCCATTCTGTGGTACTGCAAAATCAAGAAGTTCACACTAAGTCGTACAACTTTTTGCCCATGTTACTCTTTGGTGGGAAAGCCCATCAATGAATCCAGTAATTAGATTGTTTTTGGAAAATCCCTGCTCCTAATTAAAATGCCTGTTACGGTGCTCAGGCCTTTCCTACTGAAATCCATAGTCAGAGGATCATCTGCAGGTATTTTAAGAGAAATATGTTTTGTTTTGTTTTTCTTTTTCTTTTGTTTTCTATTAAGGAAATGTATTGTTTGACTCCAAATACAAAGCTCAGGCCTGCTGCTCAGAATAATGCTGGCAGCACCCTGGCTGTCCTCTAAATGTGAAATTATCAGCAAGTTAAGCCAGAAGTTTTCTTTTGTAGGTTTTTCTCCGTGAGTCCTTGGAACACAAGTTAGAGAAACAAAGAGAGGTGGAAGTCACCAAGGCAGCGATGATTATCCGAGCACACATCTTGGGTTACACAGCCCGGTAAGTGACTTGATGAGAATATCAATAATTGAACCTTGGTATGAATGGGGGAGGAAGTAGGTAAATAAATACCTTGGGTACAATTCTTAACCTTTTACAGAGACCTGGCATCCAAATCCTGTAAGTGGCTTTTGAAAACACCATCTGGTATCTTTACCAGACCCGTGAATAAAACAAAAAGGTGTTTGAGTCATCTTGATGTAATGAATAGGACAGAATGGAAGGTTGGAGGTCAGCCATCCATGTAATGGCATTGTGGTATGAGATACATAGTAGGAAATCTAGCAGGATGGTACCTAATGGGGCTGCCCCAAATTAAATTACCAGATGAGATGCAGATTTATCTTTGCTTTTTCATGTTGAGAAAAGAGAGGGCAAATAAAACTAGTCAGTTTGGTTCTTAAAGAACCATGACATTAGGTAACTGATTAATGTTTCATTTGTTTACTTGGCGTCCTGCATTATGTATTAGTTGGAGTTCCTGATCCCATCTGTTTATTCCTCTGCTTTTTCTACAAATCAGTTGAGGATAGTTTAAGGAACCTTGTTTACATAATGTGGTATTTTCTCCTCATGTGTAGAATTAATCCTGCCCTTATATTCTGACCAGTATGTTACTCAAAAAATGTATTCCATTTTTAATGGCAGAGCTTCCTGTGCATTATCTTTCTTTTCGGAGATGTTGGATGGATACTTATGTGTCTTCTTCCTCCACATGTGTGCACATATGCAAGCCGAACTTGGTAGCATCTTCTTCTCAAGGGAACAAGAACATCCAAGATTGATACTGTGTGTTTTCTTAATGAAAACACAGCTCTGTCATGGTAATAAGAGAATCTCTTTCCTCTCATGGGGAAGAGAATGTAAACAAGAATGGGGAAACCATCACAGAGCTAGACATAATAAATTGCTTCACTATTGTGGCTTATTATTGCAGGTCACTATTGCAGGACCTCTCATGACTGCTCATTAGTCCCTTGTTTCCTTAGAAACGTGCTTTATTTTGTGACCCCCCCCCCCCTTTTTTTTCCTCTCTCCAGAAAGCGGTATAGAAAAGTTCTTTACTATGTGGTTGTGATACAGAAGAACTACAGAGCATTCTGTAGTAGGAAAAAGTTCCTTTGCCTGAAGAAAGCAGCCATAGTCCTTCAGAAGCAGCGGCGAGGCCAGCTTGCTAGACGTGTTTATAAGGAAAGACTAGAGGAGAAGCGGAGACAAGAGGAAGAAAGGAGAAAAGAGGAAGAAGAAAGGTGCAGTATGCTCTCTTGCATCACACCCTGTGCCATGTTAGATTTTGTTCTCTCTGTGCCACATTAGATTTTGCTTTGAAAAGCCTTTTTTGGGATGGGAGGTAAATTCAAGTGATTTTATAAGTCTTGGCTTCTTTTCCTAGAAGATGCACGTAGCTATCATGGTAGTTACATATGCACAAACGTATCCTCGGTGACCTTATTTTTGGCTCTCTCTTGCATCTGGCAGATGATTTGAAAATTGAGCTATTGCCCTAGCAAAGGCATTTGATGAGCTTATGTAGAGCTTGATTTGTTAACTTCTTTTCTTCCCCCACTTTCAGGGAAAGACAAAGGCAAGAAGCAGAGCGTCTTGCCCAGCAGGTAAATGATATTCCTAATGCCTTTAGCCATCCTGTTTATTTGAATATCTCAACCCAACCATTAAAAAAAATAAAAGGCATCTGTGGCATTTAAACTAAACTTATTACAGGATTTGGCAGATAAAGCTAAAGGAAACTTGATACAGTTGTTTGCATGGAAATTTCTTTCACCTCATGCTTCATTTAATTTTTGGCAAAGACTAGATTTTCTGCATGTACTTGAGCTTTTAAGTATCTCTGAGTAAATATAATCATGATTTAATTTCTCTTTTTCTTTCATTTTCTTTCTGATGTAGGGACAAAGGTCCTTCTAAAGGAACAGCATGGTGGGAGTATAGTATTTTAGAACAACAGCAACAACATCTAGTGCTGGGGGGGTACTATTTTATTTTATTTTATTTTGAACGCAGGCTGAAGAGGAGAGAAAGAAGCAGGAGCTGGCTGCCATTCAGAAAGCCCAGAAGGAGGCAGAGCTGAAGAAAGAGGTGGAGAGGCAGAAAGAAAGCAGGCAGGTGGAAGAAATCTTGCGTCTGGAAAGAGAAATTGAAGACCTGCAGCGCGTGAAGAAGCAGCAGGAGCTGTCTTTGACAGAGGCTTCATTACAGAGGCTGCAGCAGCTCCGAGATGAGGAACTCAGGCGGCTCGAGGACGAAGCTTGTCGAGCAGCCCAGGAGTTCCTAGAATCTCTGAACTTTGCTGAGATAGACGAATGTGTCCGAAACATTGAGAGGTCACTCTCTGTGGGTGGTGGGTATCCTGCTGAGCTCACTGAACAGACTGGAAATGCCTGCAGTGAAAAGCCCAATTTTAACTTCAGCCAGCCATATCCCGAGGAGGAGGTAGATGAGGGCTTTGAAGCTGATGATGATGCATTTAAGGATTCACCCAATCCAAGTGAGCACGGCCATTCTGATCAAAGGACCAGTGGCATCAGAACAAGTGATGATTCCTCAGAAGAGGATCCGTATATGAATGATACTGTGGTGCCGACAATTCCTGCTGCTAGCAACACCATGCTTATACCTCCAGCCCATGACACAGTCAGTCTCCACAACTCTTCCAGTGGTGAGTCTACATACTGCATGCCCGAAAACGTATCCTGTAGACCCCCAGACTCTGTGGAACTTATTTCTCCCGATGGAGACTATGATTATGACCAAGATGATTACGAGGATGGTGCTATTACTTCTGGTAGCAGCGTGACCTTCTCTAATTCGCACAGTAGCCAGTGGTCACCAGACTACCGATGCTCAGTGGGGACATACAACAGCTCTGGAGCGTACAGATTCAGTTCTGAAGGAGCTCAGTCTTCTGTAAGTATCGATCTTTGTGTTATCTAATAATTGATTTACGATTTCTGATATTTTTTCCATTGTACAGCTGTACAGTCACTGTAGCTGTTCATATGTCTGTATCGTATAGTTTGACTTATTTACACTGCGTATGGACATAGTTTTCTGTTGCAATCTCAGTGCCACTGGGGTGAGCACATTAGAGTCAGAGGCAGCTCCAGCCATGATTACAGTCCTAGGTTATGCAAGGATATGGTTCTGTCTGTTTTAATGCAGAACTGCGCACTATTTTGTGAGGAGCTCGGTGCACAGGCATGGATGCAATTCATAAGCAAAATACCTGTGTGTGTGCACATTTGGCATGGGGTAGTGTGGTGGGTAATTGATTTCAGAAAATACAGGTTCAGTTATGCATGCAAGTTGGAACAGTGTGAATAAACTGCTTGCAGAAATCCCCGATATGCCAGGTGTATTTGAAATTACTTTCAGAGTAAATTTCATATGATGGCAAATGGTAGAATTACTAAGGCTGACGCTGACATTGAAGAGCTCTTTTTCTGTGCTGTTTACTGAATTTACTGTAGTGTTTACTCTTCCAAAATATATTTTTGGAAGAATATGATTTCGTCCACCACTCACAGAATGCTTCTGTGAAACTGTGTGACTGGGAAAGTGAAAAAGTATTTCGGCAACAATACTGACTTATTTAGAAAGAAAATGTTAGCACTAAAATATCTATGGCAGTGGAGGTAATGAAAGCCAAAGAACGTGATCAGCATGGCCATTGGGATAAGCCAACAGTTCTTACCCAAGAGGAAAATGCTTTTAACTGCCTATTTGTCTATCTACACTGAAGACTCCTTCCTGTTGCGTGGCTGTGGGTGGGTGTCAGATATGGAACAGAAGTTCTGATGACTGGGCATGGAGGAAAGCCATCACCACAGCTTGTGGAATAGGTTCTTTTTCAGGGCTTCTCTAAGCAGTTACCCACAACACTTTGGTGATGGAGGGGGATTGAAGACAACAGCACGCCCTCATCATGCTCTTGCAAAGGGACAACTTCCCTGAGCACCTACAAAGCAGTTCTGTAAATTTGTTATGTGAAATTAGGGCTACTGTGTAATCACATAGGACAAGCTGCAGCTTACTACTGTGTACTCCCCCTTGTGAGCTGGACAAGAAGCACCAAGGAATCATGTCTTTTCAGTACATCATAAAACGTTTTAGTTGAAGAATTCTAAAGCTATTCTCTCTAAACTCTTTCCTGAGAGATTATTCCACCTTCATTCCTTTTTCTTTCCTAGTTTGAAGACAGTGAAGAAGATTTTGACTCCAGGTTTGATACAGATGATGAACTTTCCTACCGAAGGGATTCAGTCTACAGCTGTGTCAGCCTGCCCTACTTTCACAGCTTTCTGTACATGAAAGGTACTGCATGAATCAGATATTGCTAAATGTACAAGCTAAACAGAAACATTTACTAAACCTTGCGCTCCAGTTCTTGTGGGGTTAAGCTATTTTCAAAATCTTCAAAGATTGATGCAAAAGTTTGGAGAGAGCTGCTCTCAATTTAAGTTACTTGCAGTGGTTTACATCTGGCAGTGTTTTTCCCCTCTGCAAAGAAACATTAAAAATTTTAGGCTGCCTCTGTTTCATTTTACATATTTGCCAGCTCATAACAATGGAATATCCAATATAGGCTTAACAAAATAACTCACAAAGTCCAATTGTACCAAATTTTGAAGAAAGCCACTTCCTTCTCCCAAAACCTTATAACAGACAGCATTCTATATTGCAGACCAGTTTTACTGACCTCAGTCAACTTTCATTTGGGATCTAAAAGACTGAAAGGAAGGGTATGCATAGCAAAGGGGCATGAGAGACTGAAAGAATATACACAGCAGTTCTCTGGTTAAGATTCTTGGGTTTACCTTCTAATGATTGACACTAAATTATAATCTAGAATTCTTCTATCATAACAATCACTATAAATGTCTTGCAATAAGAACAGGGATGAACAGGCACATGAGTACATTTGCATGAAAAATAATGTATGCAGTCACCATTAGCATGGATTTTTACCCTCTGACATAGTTAGCAAGAAGAAATGATGGGAGAAGATTGGTTTGGTTGAGGTTTTAGTACCTACATAACAATAGTTCAAGCTGTATTGTCTACCGTAGCAAAACTCTTGTGAAGTTTACACAGTATAGCTACGCTTTGGTATGACTGAGCTCACACTGGTATGCACATAAAGCACACTTTAAATATGCTTTTTCAAGCTTTTATAGTTTTGAGATGAACATTGCTACCTCCTAATAGCCAAAAGAATTGAAGAAAACTGGAGGGAGGAAAGGGTTTAACACTTATTAAACTTCCTTAGGTTATCATCAAAATGCACTGAAAACAGTGTTGGAGATCTGTTTCTCACATACAATAAGACCTCAGAATAATTCATTTTAAATAATTGTTGTATATGTGTATAGCAAATATATAGTATGTGCTTACATACATTATATTGGTTTTGTTTACATTTATTTATTTATTATAATTTATAGTTCCAGGGTCTTTAGGTTGCCAACCATATGGTGGCCTTAAGGATATGTAAAAATGAGGTCTTTGGTTTCATGGCTTACAGCAGAGACTCAGTTGTACTGCACATTGTTGGTCAGCATCTTCCAGCATTGGTTTGGTCACAGCTTCTGATTTATAATATAATGGTGTGTCTTAACTACCTATAAACCTACATCTGTCTCTTTTGCCAGGTGGCTTAATAAACACATGGAAGCGACGCTGGTGTGTCCTCAAAGATGAGACCTTCCTGTGGTTTCGTTCCAAGCAGGAAGCGCTTAAGCAGGGATGGCTTCATAAAAAGGGGGGTGGATCATCCACGCTTTCCAGAAGGAACTGGAAGAAACGATGGTTTGTTCTCAGGCAGTCCAGGTTGATGTACTTTGAAAATGACAGTGAAGAAAAGCTGAAGGGTTCCATTGATGTCCGAACAGCCAAGTAGGTTTACGTGTGTTCATATGCTAGCTGTAGTTCCTCCTAAATACTTGTTGGGACTTAATCTGGGAAAATACTGAGTGCTCTGCCCTCAACTTGTACAAATGCAAGCACGAGCGTGTGTTTGATGATCTTGAAAGCAAGTATTGTCCTCACTTGGCTCTCTCTTAAGTCTGATCCAGAGCAAAGCTAGAGCCAAATACTTCAGAAAGCTGCTGCTATGATGAACCCATCTATGCTTTCTCCCAGACTGGAGGCCCTACTTAGTCTGTAATGATTCCCAAGGAAATTCAGGGCATGTTGCCAAGTCTGTTGCCGCAGGCAAACACAGAATGGAGAGGGTGGAATTAATAGGTGATGAATATAATTAAGTTAGCATGGGTCAAAACTGTATCGTTGGTGTACATTTATGTTTGTTTTTACGTGTTTGAAATAATTATGGTAGTTCCACAAAAAAAAAGTCTTAAAATGGATATATTCATTTCAAAACTCTACAATTACTAAACCCAACTTAACAATTTGTCTTGCTAACAGAAATTCCTTATGCCTTAAAATTCTATGTTTTATAAAGCATGCATCAAAAAAAGTTTTCTAAGGGATAGCATTTTTCATTTTAAACAGTCAACGTGTTTTATTAGCATAGATTAGCTAATTTAAAAATTACAGTTTACTAATATTGGTAGTCTTATTTCTGTGTAAATGTACCTAAGCTTTACTCCAAGGTAAAGAAAAACAGCTGTAACACTTGATTTCACTGAGAATCTTGTAAACTGCAATTGTCCGTTTTGTTTTGTTCATTTAACAGAGTACTTGAACTAAACTAAAAGCTTAGTTTAAGCTTTTCTTTGGAAGCCTTGGTTGAGCTTTGGATTCAGGCAGGACAAAGCAAATAGTTTTGGTGAGCATCCTGACATGCTCTTGTAAAACCAGTGGGCTGCTGGCTGTCAAGTAAAACTCCATGTAGACTAAATTTCCTATCACAATTTTTGTGTTGAAACTGAATTCAACTCTGTCTAGTGTGCCGTAGCATTTATTTAGTCCTTTTTCTAATACATTTAAACCTTCTTTTTGTTGTCACTGTGTTGTTTCATTGACTGATCCCTGAAGAAGTTCTTTGCTGAACATACCTTTGAAATTGTCAGGTAAAGGTTGCTGAACCTAAGCTGAACTGTAGGTCAAATCTTCCTTCCTCCCAGTAACATTGTCCAAATGAAAGAAAACAATACAGAATGATAGCATTCTATTTTTACAGCAGATAAACAAATTGTCGAGGCTGATAAGGAGAGACCGCATGTTGTGTGTAGGAGAGAGATTTATGAGAACTGTAGAGCTGATAAGGAAGCATAGATCATTAAGAAGGAAATAATAAGCTTCAGACAAATACAGTAAAACAGTGAAAAGGAAATAAAGTTGATTTATTTCTTAAGCTTCAGGAATGTCTTGATCTTCCACCAAAAACTTCCAAAAGTTAATACATTATTTCAGTTACCCCTTAAAAATCTTGTGCTTTGTGGTCCATGATTTTTTGGTGTATCAATACTTAGGTATCCAAACTGCAAATTAGAAAGATGTAATTTTTCAGAAGATGAGCAATCATCTTTTTTGGGAAGTTACATTTTTTTAATCGTCTTCATACTGACTTACAGCTACACAGAATCACTAATAAAGGTTTGGTTTGGTTTTATTTTTATTCTTCAAGGGCTTTCCTTTTACCACTCCAAAATCTATTGGTATGCCATCAGTTCAGAAATGTTTCCATTTCTAAATTCAGTTGTCCTTGCCTCTCTCAGGGTTTGATAATGCTTTTCCTTTAGTTCGTGGTAAAACATTTGAGTAGTCAACTTTGTATAGTGACATTCATAAAGTAGCATGGATGTACTGTATAGTCTAGGTAGAAAACATGGCAACTATCATTTGGTGTATTAGTACTGTCTGAGATAAAACACTAGTCAGGTTCAACAATGCTGATTGCTGTTACTCTGAATGTCAGTAGTTTGTGATCCTCTCAGGAGAATAGCCATTTTCAAAATACAGTGACAATCTAATGCTCAGTCTTGGCATTTTCTTCTTTTCAGAGAGATTGTTGATAATACAGGCAAAGAAAACGGTATTGATCTAATAATGGGTGATAGGACCTACCACTTGATCGCTGAATCTCCTGAGGATGCAAGGTATGAAAATCATCAGGCTTTTTTTTTTTTTTTCTTTTTAACCTCCCTGCCATTCTGACTTGTGTATATCATTTATTTATTTACCCACTATCACCAAATAGTCAGGCTGTGTTAAACATGTTGCATTTAGCACTTTTTCCGAAGGCCTGCCGATGTAATTGGCTCTTGATGCTTTTCTTTTGCATTACCCTGCTGCATTTAGCTGCACAGAATAGATCAATAAGATCCCTCCCACCTGTTGAATATAAAGTACTGTTTAGGGTTGGGATCTTTTTGCCTAAGCAGAGCCTAATTCTTTTCAAGTTGCAATGGGATCATTGGATTTTAGAGTGAATGCATGTTCATGAACAAGAGGAACATGCAACAGTGTTGGCCTTACTACTGATTTAAAATAAGGTCTTAACATTTGTTGCTGAAGGATCCATATCAGGCTGTAGGAGCATGCTGGTAGGTAAACAGCAAGCTTAACTTGTCAGATCAGGTGTAGTGTATCTTTAAAAAAATAATAATAAATAATAAAATAAACCCCACACTACCGTTTGTGTGAGATAATAATATGCTTGCCTCTAAAAATCAAGCATTTAAATAAAGCAAACTTAGTAATCAAATATTACTACCCATTGCATTGCTGCCCCAAGGCCAGAGCGCAGGATGCTTATGTCAACATTACTTGAGCTAGCCTTGCTCTGAAGCCTTGAAAGTTGCTTTGTTTTTTGTTTGTTTGTTTGTTTTGAATTTATAATGCTTTCCTGTATCACATGACCCTGAATATAAATTCAGCAATGCTTACAATGCAGTCATTGATTCATTTTTAGGCATCCTTAAAACTACACTTATGTATAAATTTTTCAGCAATCATTGTTAAGATTCTTGTTTGATGTAATTTTTAAAATGAAGGCTTAGCTAAAGCCTTTTCTATTAGACTTGTGTACATGCCCTGATAAAGGTTCCACAGGGATCAATAATGAATTGCCAGCATAAAAATTTGTCTGTTGCCAGGCATCTTTTTTAATTTTTTTCTTTAATGTAGAAGAGGAGGCACTACACACCATTGTTGTATATAGTATACATAACATACCATCCAGCTTATTTTTTTTTTCCAATATCTTTCAAGTTTGCTTTTTTCACATTCATCTTAGAAAACCTTAATGAGGGAAATGTGCAAGGATTTCTGGATTGGCTTCAGTCAAAGCCTTGTTAATGTTTGGCATTGCTAAAAGAGAAGTACAAAATCATTGTACTATGTTGGTTCTGGCTATTGAAAAATTATTTTGCACATGAGCTAGACAATCAACTGAGGTTGCTTTTTGTTCAAATGAAGGGGAGGGTGGGGAGAGAAACTTGAGCCCCCCCCCCCTTAAAAAAAAAAAAAAAAAGGAATTACTATTTTTGCTCATGAAAGTGTGTTTGAGGACTCCGCTGAAAACCAAGGGACGTCCCAAGAGGGAGAAAACAAAAGGAAAGTAAAATCTGCCCTTGTCATTTTTGCAAAGTGAATGATGGATTTCTTTTTCATTGTTTACACCAAGATTGCATGGTGAAATTAGGAAACTTTTGAATTGTTCTTTAGTCCAATAACAAATTATTACTAACTGTGCATACAGTGCTATGAAGTCTTTTTTGTCTTTAAATAAAAGGTTAACATTTAAATACATTTGCAATTCCTAAGCCTCGAAAAAAAGCAGAATTTGTGGGAATCTTCAGGTAGGTAAGTTTTAGGTTTCTTCAGATGATGGTTCATTCTCTCTGGGCAACCCTCATTTCAGGGGGTTTCAGTGACCAGTTATGGAGACAGCACTCCAGTTTCATAGACATAAATACTTTGAATATAATTGTAGAAAAAATAGCTTTAAATTTAAAGCCATTAATCCTGCATTTGTTTTGTCAACCTGGTGGTGACTGAGAACCCTCTGCAGAGAAGTGAGGACTCAGTTTTAAAGGCTGGGTTTTTGAGCCCTTTGAAAACTCAGCCCCAGGTAGTTTTCATTAGAATGGCAAATTCGTATCTCAAAGAATGGCATTCAGGAACCTGCCGAACAGGCCAAGCTCTGCCCTCAAATTTCTTTCAGAGGAATTGCTTAGAGTAGTTGAGCTTTATCATATACAAATGCCAGGAGGGTAGAGATTTCCCAGAAGCAGAAGGTGTGGTTGGAATTAAATCCTTTTGCAATTGCTGCTCAGCACTGGGGCAGGAGTACTGGAAACCTCTCTGCCAGTTTCTCTACTGTGGAAATACAAGGCTACTGGAGTGGTGTGAATTGGCTCTGGTTCAACATCCCTAGTCCGTCCAGCAGCTGGATTTTTCAGTGTTCCACAGGGAACAGAAAATGTAGAGGTAGTTGCTTGAGGGTTTTATTCTTTTCCCCCCTCTCAATTGTGTTTCTACAGAGGACTTATGTCCTCTCGGCCTTTGGAGAAGTATCATTGAAACTATTACTGGTCATGTTATCAGTGTAGCAAAATTTATTATCTGAAGGTTGGATTTCCCAATAAAGGCTTTGTATATAGATAGTAACCTATTTTTTTTTCCCAGATGAAATGTGTGGAATGTGTTACAAATACTTTCTAAACACTCAGATGTTTCAGTGTGCTTATTGCCAGTTTTTTTAGAGGTGCCACTTTTTATACATGGTATTTGTCTTCAGGAAGAAGGGTATGACATGAACTTGGATGGGAGACCTGGAGGGGCTTGTTTGTATCCTGTATTACTTGAACTGACATAAAGCTTTGCTGCATTTATGCATGTTGACAAAAGGAATCTTAAGCAATTTCAAAAACCAGCAGAACCTGCTAGATCTCTGCAGAACAAAGGTGACAAAAGGCTTGTGCACAAGCAACATTTTACTTACACTGCTGCCTTTCTCTCCACAGCCAGTGGTTTAGTGTTCTGAGTCAAGTCCATGCGTCCACAGAGCAAGAGATCCGAGAGATGCATGATGAGCAGGCAAATCCACAAAATGCTGTGGTAAGTCAAAATCTGAAGAACTTTTCAAAGCAAAGATTTTTAGAAAAAGAGGGACACTATGGTGGCTGCAGCTTCTGACAGTGATAGCTGTGACACTGGCTAGAGGCTCCAGGTCCTAGGCCCTGTACCTGTACAAGAGTGGCTTCTGTACAAGGCTGGCTTCTCTCCCCATCCCCATCATTTGCCTCAGTGAAAAGCGAGCACTGTTGGTTTTTTTTCTTTGTTTGGTCCAGTTCCCTGCCACGCCACAGTGTACATCTGAGTTCAAAGCTTTGCAATGATACAGTTAATGAGTAAATTAAAAGCACAAGTAGAAAATTTGAGATTTCCCTTGTCCTGCATTTGTCATTCTTTACAGCTTTCACTGGGAATAATGTGATAAATTTGGAACTACAATCAGGCAAAGGGAAACACAAACTTCAAATGTTTGCCCTCAGAGAATGCCATTTATAGTGGGGTGGCACTTTTAAGACAAAACTTAAACAGGTTTGGGAGCATAGAAAAATTAGAGCAGCTTCTGAGCTGTCTCCAACTTAACTAGAGATAAACTTTTACTGAATATGTTTATCTGAGTCTCTTAGTTTTTCCTCTCCTTATAATGGTTAGGAGAAACCACTGCCCAAATCTGCGGTTCATTTTGCTTGATCAAAGCTGCAGCTTCTATCACCTGTCTCTGAGTAAAGCACTGTGAGTAATGTAATAGTAAATGTCTTCCTCCTTTTCTGCTTGGACATTTGTTTATAGGGTACACTCGATGTAGGACTAATTGATTCTGTCTGTGCTGCTGACAATCCAGATAGGTAAGTCAGAACCATGACTGGTGACTTTCTTTTTCTCATTTCTCTAGTCAAAATGAGATGCTTCTTATTTTAGTCCCTATATTCTGCTGGCCATCCAGGCATTATTTTTGTCTCCCTTTTCATAATATCAAACGCCACATCGAAAGAGGGAAGGTAAGTAGAGTGATGTTTTATGTGAGGACTTCACTAACTTCCCTGACATTACTCCATATGTGAACCATTCAGCTGTTTTACTAATATGGTGATCCAAAAGCAGAAGATTAAATGTTTCTTTCACTTACACAAGTAATACTCCTGAAAAAGAGAAGCCTATTTTTGAGTCCCTTAGCAATACGGTAGAGAGAAAAAATCTTCTTAATATTTTGCCATTCATTTTCTCTTGCAAGAATGTTGTATTCTAGATGGATGATACTTATTTCCTAAAATAAAAATATCTTTTATAACAAACAAAATAATGCAGCATTTTAAAAATAAACAGAAAACAGTCAGGGTATTCTTAGCTCTTGAACTAGCAACAGCGTACTGAGGGATAAAAAATTATCTGAGTTCAGACTATGGCTCTGGCTTTGAGGTGTTATTCATACTGGAACAGTTCATTACAGGCTCCTCATTGCAAATGTGTGAAACATCTGGGTTTAAGTTACTGGTTTCTCCTTGGCCTACCACAATCCTGATACTGCAAGTAGCTGTGATTGTAAGCTCAGGTTTTCTAAATAATACAAGACAGATGTCCAAAGCTTTCAGAATGTTAGAGAGGCATTTCTCCTGTAAGCATTTTTTTTCACACAGATTTTTTTCTTGTATTTTTTTTTTTTTTTTTTAGTTCTCTGAGTCTAGGAATGCAAATCAGGGATGGAAAGGTTTTCAGTTAGGAAATTAATTTGACCGATGTAGGTGATAGAATAATTTTATCTTGACACATATGAAACCATTATTGCAACCTTAAAAGAGAGGAGCTAAGCAGAGAGCCCCTTAAATTTGTATTCAGAAGGAATCCCAAGAATGGTGTTTCTTCTGTTTCCCTAAACTGGGGAGAAGGGGAGCCTGTAAAGTTGGCTACTGTTGGTCAGAACCTCTTGTTTGATAGCTTGCTTTACTGTAGTTTATACCTTAGCTCTGTCCTTTTCATGTTACTTGACTTACTGTAACCTCCCTTCACCAAGTATTATATATTTATCTCCTAATCATTTTTATTACTTTTTCTTTATGCTGACTTCTATCAAGCTTTAAACAACACACACACACATCGGACATATTGGGTCATATTTGGGTGAACCATTGCCATAAACAATTTTAATTGGTTCTAAATTCTACCCAATTACCTTCTTGCTAGAACCATATAACGAAAGCCTATGCCCTTCTTATGCATGGGGTAGCCCAGACTGCATCATTCCCTTTTTCTACACCTGATACAGGTCTTAGCAAGTGGGTGGACATGGTCCTGGGCAACCTCCTCTAGGTGTCCCTGCTTGAGAAGCAGGGTTGGACCAGGTGGTCTACAGAGGTCCCTTCCAACCTCAACCAGTCTGTGATTCTGTGTTACAATATGAAAAGAATTAATGGTAAAGGGTTGAAACAAGTGTTTATAGGCTGAAAAACCTACACCTCTAATCCAGAGAGCCATCAGAACAGTTCACTCAGGCTAGTTCTTTATGCTTCAGTGAATCCTGGTGTAGGATTGGATAAAAGCCAGAGTGTCATTATAAATGGATTGTACTGTCTGCAAATTGGGATGCACTGCATTAAAAATAAAAGAATGTGTTCACATGCTGCTTCACTACAGACCATTGTAAATTGTTGATTTTAGCTAATGTAACTACCGAAGCAGACACGCTAAATAGATCCAACCCTGAAATAAAATTGTGATTAAGATTGAAAGCTGATTAAAGATTTGATTTTTTTTCTCATGATAGATTTATCTTGAGAATAGGACAAGTTGCAATTTAAATTGAACCCTTCCACTATTCAGAGCCTGACCATTTCAGTGTGAATCCAACACAGTCATGTCTTTTAAAATGCCTAATACTTTTTAGATCTAGTGATGTTGAAATAAATGCTGTAGAGGTGGACAATATTTATCTGAATACAAAAATGCAAACAATGGATGGTGTTTATGCTTATGGTGAATGACTTAAGCAGCATGTTGACTGTAAAGGCTTTTTTGATCTTTATTTTCATAGACCCAATTCCTTTGTGATCATCACTGCTAATCGTGTTCTTCACTGTAATGCTGACACTCCTGAAGAGATGCATCACTGGATAACCCTGCTTCAGAGGTCAAAGGGGGACACTAGAGTGGAAGGACAAGAATTCATTGTGAGGGGTAAGAACCAAGTCGAATAAAGTAAACAATATCCATTAACCTCAAAAGAGATGGTACCCCAATACAATCTGTGTAATATGCTAGCATAGTATGGCAGTGTTGGAGCCTCATCTTTGTACAGTATAACTAACTCACAAATGAAAACAGCTGAAATTATCTCACTCTCATAGATTCATTACGGTGAGGAAAGCCCTCCAAGATCATTTGGCCCAACCAGCCCCCTACTACCAACGTCACCCATTAAACCACATCCCCAAGTGGCAGGTCCAACCTTTCCTTGAACACCCCCACGGACAGTGACTCTACCACCTCCCTGGGCAACCCATTCCAATGCCCGACTACTCTTTCTGAGAAGAAATTTCTCCTAATTTTTGACAAACATCAGGTATTTATAAACAGAAAGGAATGAAAATCTAAAATCTCAGCCCATTTAATGAAATACCATATTTTTTCATAGACAGCCTGAACCTTGGATAATCCCTGCTGCTTTATAGGTGCCCGTACTTAAAAATATGTTCTGTTACAACCTGCAGTGCAAACTAACATGCAGTAAATGAGAAGAAAGGGGTACTGGTTAGAGATTATGGGGAGGGAGCAGAGGCAGATAACTCCAGGGTTAGAAGACACTAATATGGACAAAAGCAACTTTGTAAGTTGACAAAAGAATTTCTCTACGTAAACACCAAAGTTGAAAAGTTTTCATATAGATTTTATATGGTATTTTCATCATTTCTTTGCTTGAAAATTTTACTCAAAGTTGTTTAATATGTGAGCTAAATAATTTACATCGTGTTTTTGTTGTTAGAAGTATGCAACTAACTTGTAGCAACTTAATTTTGTCCAACTGTTAAAAAAAAAACAAAAAAGCAAACAAACAAATGTGATTTAAATTGTGTCTTTAATAGGATGGCTACATAAGGAAGTAAAAAACAACCCAAAGATGTCTTCATTAAAACTGAAGAAGCGTTGGTTTGTTTTGACACACAATTCTTTGGACTATTACAAGAGTTCTGAGAAAAATGCTTTGAAATTGGGTACACTGGTCCTAAACAGCCTCTGTTCAGTGGTCCCTCCTGATGAAAAAATCTTCAAAGAGACAGGTAATTGTCTGCTCAGGGTTCAAGTCTCCTTTCAGTTACCTTCTGGCCTACCTACCTAGTAATACAACAAACACTGCATAAGAATATTTTAAATAGATTATTAGAGTTGCAGTTTGATAACCAAATCAGGTCCCTAAGTCACTGAGGTATTTTACATGGACTACTGGGCAGAAGACAGGTAATTATGTACACAACAGTAAAAATTGTTCTCAACAGCATTCAAATTACTGACCAACACTGCTGCTAAATTAGCTTGAACACGTATGCTTTCACTTTAAAGACACATGGGTAGCAATTGTGAGGGCAAACATTCGTGGAGCAAGTGTAAAGAGATCTAGAGTAAAAGTCCTCAGTGCTAACCTACATACTACGTCTGAGTCAGCTGCAGAGCACATTTCCATGCTGGTTTTCAGCTCAGACATGGCTGTTTGCAAATGAGAAGCATTGACAGCCCTATGTAATCTCACTGGGGTCACTGACACTTCAAAGAGGCTTTTGCTAGTGAGAGATGAAATAGATTTTATTTAATTGAATCTGCTTCATAAAAAGCCTATACAATGATGCAGAGAGTGAATTTGAATTGAAATGCTCTTCTGTCATCTTTGCCACTTCATTTGTGTGAAATTAATGACTGTTTTAAAAAAGCAGTAGCAGCTCGTGTTTTATACCTGTTAGCATGTGTGCCATAGATGATGAAAGACTCATATACAAAACAAGACTTAGATTTTTCTTCTACAGACAGGACTGGAGAAGCAGGGCCTGCAAGCCATGTATCACTCACAGTATTCCACAATGATGTTCTGTGATCGCTTGTACTAAGATTACTGGGTGAAATGGAAGACAGCATGGTGATGGTTGCGTTCTAAGATTATTCTTATGCTTTTTTAATTGAGAGAAACTCCTTTAAAACCATACTGTCCAGATTATGTTACTGAATTGCCAGTACAACTTCTTAGTCCCTGAAAAACTGCCAGCCCAATCCAGAATTCAGCATTCAGGGTCTCATGGGACTATCTGTTTTCAGAGAGAAGTCATGGTATATTTATAGACGCTGCTTCCATGGTTAACAATTTTTATTGTTGTGCTAGGCTATTGGAATGTAACTGTGTATGGACGCAAACATTGCTACCGTCTCTACACAAAATTGCTTAATGAAGCGACCCGCTGGTCAAGTGCCATCCAGAATGTGATTGACACAAAAGCACCGATTGATACCCCAACTCAGCAGCTTATTCAGGATATTAAGGTAGGAACAAACAGGTGGAACTGGGAAAGAAGAGTTGTTTAAATAAATATTTTAAATCGGTCTTTTTTTTTTTAATGTTGCCTTTGCAGTATGTAGTAATAAAGCAGAAAACATGAATTTTAGTCATGCAGTGACATGGACTGAAATTGTGGAATCTCATGTATTCACTCACCTGCTAAAGGAATTTTTATTTAAACAGTATAAGAACAAAGTATGAATTGCAAATTGAAGGGAAAGAGGGAAAACTTTTTTCATTAAAACAGTAATAAGCTGTACTGTTTTGGGCAACTTAACAGACGTTGCTGTATCAGGCAGTAGAGCTGTAGTGTGTGAGTTCATGAGTTAGCAGACTTGTCTGGCTATGTCCACAGTGAGCAGCGTGCCAGGATGTGGATTAGACAGCTCCTGTGACTTTTATTTTTATTTTTGTAATTCTCCCCTCACCCCCAATGTCTTTCATTTCTTGTTTTATGATAGCATTGGTTAATCATGTCTCTGCATGGCAAGAAACATGCTCTATGAACGTTTACTGCTTTATGATCCTTCTGGGGACATTGCATGCATACCCAAAGAAGGTCTAGAGATTTTTGTTGATCTGCTTTCAGGAGAAGGGATAATGCTTTTTTTTTTTTTTTTTTTTTTTAGTATCTTCTAAGAATCAAGGGGGAGAACTACCAACCTTTTTTCTTAGTGGAAGCCTCTGTCATGGAGAAAAATTATCAGGTCCTAAGTTCTAAATTTCAAAACTCCAAAGGCTGTTGAGAGCCTTTCTTCAGAGCAGTAGAAATATGTGGAAGTTCAGGATTGACAGAAGACAGTAATCACACATTTGTCGGACTTGAGCTAAGAAAGAACAGTATTTAGACATCAGAGTGGGTGCATCAGGTTTACAGCAGCTATTTTTCTGGACTGTTTTGCTGATGGTAGTTCCAGCAGATTACAACTGAAAAGGCCAATTAGGTATGCTGGAAAAATCATTCTAAACTTAACAATATCTTGATATAATTTCCGCCATGAAATACTGGAATAAAATAATTGTACAATGAAAACACACTTCCAAAAAACTTTATGAAACTTGTATCTCCTGCAGCACTGCTATGGTTAGTTTTTTTACTGCATAGATAAAGAAAGCTTATGCAACTACTGAGGTTAGCAGGCACTAAGCATTCATAGCCTGCAGAAAGCCATGACAGCCACAGTACCTGCAAGTGGATTTAGCACCAGATAGTATCAGTAACACTGATGACTGACCTTTTCATAGCCAACCTAAAGGCACAAAGCATTGCATCACTGTTAGTGCTGAACCCCAAATCCTGCTTTTTTCTTACCTCAATAGGAAAACTGCCTGAATGCTGACGTGGTTGAGCAGATCTATAAGAGAAACCCTATTCTCCGTTACACTCATCATCCGTTGCACTCGCCATTATTGCCGCTGCCTTATGGGGACATCAATCTAAACTGTAAGTTTTTCAGCCATAGAAACACTTTTCTGTATGAAAAGCTAAACTCTGGGATGGGAGTTTTCAGTCCATGGGTATAGTGGAAAAATTATTTTTGTAATGCAAATAAAGAAGTTTCTCTGTTCTCTTGCAAAAGGTAGAGAACAGCAGTTTACCTAGCATAGAACCACGTGTTTGTGGTGCTCCTACAGGAGTGTTACAGGAAGGAAAATTGCTATTGCTGCTTTAAGACAAATTTGTTACCCTCACCAACACAGCTAAGATGACAAAGTTTGAAAAGCCTGGCACTGAAATCAGGAAAAAAAGCCAATTCATTCAGTCTCCTTGAATCATACACTCCTTCTCAAATTATTGTTTTTTCATACCCCATGAGGGGAGCTGCAGCTGCACAACTTCAATTCACAAGTGTAAGGTTCATCAGTTGTGGTGGGAAGTATTACTTCCATGAAACAAGTTGTGAGTGGGCATGCTTTGAAAAAGCAATGGTTCATTTATGCCTGAAGCAGGTGTAATCATGTCTTCTAACAATATTTGTTCAATCACTAACTCAGAAGTCTGTTTTAAATGAACAGTTCACGGTTATCGATGGTTATGAATATGATGCCTGTAAATGGATTTGCTTATGTTATTTTGCAACTGCGTAGTAAACAAGATTTGTCTCAGATCAGAAGTTTCATCCCTGGGAGGAGGGTGGAAGGTGACAGTTGATCAAAAGCTAAGGTATTTCTGATAATGCTTCCTAAATCACGTGATATCCTGCTGCATGAATGAAAATGAAAAATAAAATCCTAGGAGAAACCTCTGCTTTCTCTTTTTCTTCCTCCTCCTGTCCATTGGCAAGCCACAATTCTGATCTTGAGCTGGTCACTTTAGCTGGTTGTCCCATGCACAAAACGCAACATGATTGCTTTCTAATCCCTATAGACAGAAAAGGCTAGCTCTCTCTGAGGTAGAAGTCTTTCCAAAATCTTCCCATATTAAATAGCTCTCTACAGATGGGCTGATGTTCGGTTATTGCCATGGCTTGCAGCTGAGTTCTAGTTACTTTCTCTAATAGTATAATGTTAGGTTAGAAATTTAGTGTATGTAATATATGTCTGTACTGCTTCCTGCTTTGATGGCCTAGCTGATTCAGACACCGGAGCAATCTCTCATTCCTTGAACCCAAGCACCATGGCGCTTTTAAGAATATTGTGCAAGTTCTTAGCCCGTGCTGAAAAACTTGTATTGTGAAAATCAATCAAATCACCTTCTTTTCCAGGACTTCAAAAGAAAGTTGCAGTTTCATGGCAGAGATTTTGTTTTATTCATATTTTTTGGGTTTAATTGAACTTCTACTGCTGTAGACAAAAGCGATGTCATGAACTTGTCACTTTCCTTAATCCAGTCATGCTTTACCTCGCTTAAAATCTGACTAGCTTTCCACTTTCTTGTGACAGTGACAAAGTGATACACTTCCAGCAGTGTGGATCCTTTCTCCATCAAAGAAGCTTCTCCATCAAAAATCTCTGATCAAGCAAAATACACATTCTAAACTACATTGTCAGAAATTTCAAAATGGTATTTTATTACATTCAGAACAAATCTCAATAACAGAATAGCTCATAAAATGAGTTGGCATTATACATTGGAAATGGAAACGATCCATTCTAATATCTTGCATAATAAGGGCCATGGAATATATCACTGGGCAATTCCTATGGTAAGCCTGAGTGTTTTCTCTTTCATATCTCAGTCTAAATACCGTTCTCCCTGTTTTTTGTTTGCAGTGCTGAAAGATAAAGGTTACACAACTTTGCAGGATGAAGCTATCAAGATATTTAATTCTTTACAGCAGCTGGAGTCTATGTCTGATCCCATCCCTATAATTCAAGGTATCCTCCAAACAGGACATGATTTACGACCTCTTCGAGATGAGCTCTACTGTCAGCTCATCAAGCAGACCAATAAAGTGCCTAACCCTGGGAGCGTGGGGAACCTTTATAGTTGGCAAATACTCACCTGCATGAGTTGCACATTTCTGCCAAGTCGTAGCATCCTCAAATATCTCAAGTTTCATCTCAAAAGGTGAGAAGCTTTCAGCTACAAGAGCAAGAAGTTTCTTCACTCACTGTCTTTTTCCCCATAACATGTAACAGGGTTTAGACATCTCATAGTGAGATTTGAAGATACATTCACTTACTGAACTGGTTATGCTAAAGAGTAAATCTGAAAAGGAAAAAAAAAGGTTGTAAGAAAACAGTGTTTGAGTTGATCTTGATTCTTATTCAAGGAATCGAGCAAAACCCCATGAAACTGAATGCATAATCATTATTTATTAATGTTGACAAAAGGCAGGGGGTAAGGGGGGCTTTCTATAAGTTTGTGTAGTTGCTTAAATGGCTCGCAGCAAGTATGCACAGGTCCTGTTCCTAACTGTCCAAATCAAGTTCCTAAAAATTATTCATCATGCTTACCTTAGTTTTTTGAGGTATTATGCACATAAAAGAATATTACAGTGTTTAAAGATGTACTAGAGTAAAAATGTCTATTTGCAAATCTAATTTAAGACTTTAGCAACCGTTGAGGGGAAAAAAAAAAAAACACAAAACAACATTTCTGACAGCTAAGCATTAACCAGAATGTGGAGTTCCTCTTGCTCTGATGCAGCCGAAAAATGTAAAGTGTGTCCCCTTAGGAAAAGTAGTACAATAGTAACAAACTGTTCTCGGTAATTTAAAAGTCACATCTATGTTTATGCTAGAACATGGATACTGTAAATCACTTTGCTGAATGTAGTTATTTTATAAAATGTTTGTAAAATCCTTGAAGACATACCTGTCAAAGTGAGATTAGTGAAATACATCAAACACTATGCATAAATGTTGGAATTTTAAAAAATATAACAATATTGATTCACCTTTTTAATTTAAATCAGTTCATAAAATAGTCTCCCTGTTTAAAAAAAAATAAAAATAAAGCTATCTGACACAATATTTGCAGGTTGGTTTCAACACTATAGCTGCACAATCTTCTTAAAGCATTTCTGTAATTCTTCAGGAATCTTTTTATGCCTTGTAGATGATGAATCTGTAATTTTTCATACACTCAAAAATGAAACCTTATTAGGTTGAAGAAGCTGATATTTTGTCATTGGAAATATTACACAAACACTCTGTACTAAAAGCTACTGGAATTCAGTGGTTTTCAATAATTAAAAGTTCATTAAATTCATTATAAATAAAATATTATAGTAATGTATAATCAAAAATGAGTTCATTAAAGTTATTGCTGAATACTTGTAGTACTAACTGCTGAACAGTAAGGTTTGAGAGAATTTTCAAGAATGTCATGAATAGAAATCAAGTATCCTAAGTGAAACTACTGCAAAACTGAGCTGTCAATTTTTTTTTTTCTGTAGTACCTCAGTGTAGGTTTGTCTTTATTCAACTACTGTTATTGACCAGAAAGGGAGTTGATTGCAATGAGATTATTACAGTTATCCTGCTGTCAAATCTGAGCCGTTACAGTGTTCCTGTAGTTAATGCTATAAAGGCTGTTCAGTTTTTGCTTTTTGTTAGGTTTGCAGAACAAGATGATGTATGTACATAAGTTACCGCACAGTAAATCGTGTTAGAACACTTTCCTTGACAGTGAAGATAAACCTTTGACTGTGCCAATTAAATAGCATACTGAATACAGCAGTACTTTGTCACTTTCAGGAAATAATGGTTCTCAAATAAATAAACTTTCTGTTTTGCAGACTGGCAACTTAAACAATATTTGTCTTACAGAGTTCGTGACCAGTTTCCAGGAACTGAAATGGAGAAATACGCACTTTTTACTTACGAATCTCTGAAAAAAAACAAATGCAGAGAGTTTGTGCCATCACGGGATGAAATAGAAGCCCTGATCAGCAGACAGGAAATGACATCTACGGTGTATTGCCATGGTGGGGGCTCCTGTAAGATTACGATCAACTCACACACCACAGCTGGAGAGGTGAGAAGTGGTGGCGGACAGCTTTGGCACAGAACCAGTGTTTCCCTGTAATGGCAGTTCCAGCTAGTAGCGGTGTTAAGCCCTTGGAAGCACCATCGGTGTCTCTGCCAGGTGGGAGGGCACAGTCACTGCTGTCAGGGCAGGAAGGCTTACAGGTCTCTGCCGCACCCCTCCAGAATGTTCTGTAGAAATACCGGCTACCACAACTGTCTTTACACTGCAGAGGATTACCCAGCAATAGCTCTCTCGTAGGAAAAAAATGCAGGATAGACTAAGCAACTCAATAGAGGCATTATTGGAATAACTTCAGGTATATACTGATGTGTACGAGGCCAAATTGTTTGCTAAGCTGGAACACTTTAGCCGAGTTGGTAAAATACAAAGGTTATTTATATCTGGGCAGGTGATAGCACATATATATTCTGAAGGAATCATCCTTACTTAGGATAAAAATGAATGTGGAATTTGGTAACAATTAATACTGATGATGAGAATATCTTAGCAGCATTTTTAGCCTAACGTAAAACCTATTTTTTAATTTCTCCTACTTATTTGTCTTGCCTCTGTGGTACTACTTTTCCGTGCTATGGTTTCTTCATGTGCTGTTTTTCATTAGGTGGTTGAAAAGTTAATTCGTGGTTTGGCCATGGAGGACAGCAGAAATATGTTTGCTTTGTTTGAATACAATGGAACTACTGATAAAGCAATTGAAAGCAGAACCATTGTGGCTGATGTCTTGGCAAAATTTGAAAAGTGAGTGCACCTCTCCTTCTCTCCTGCCAAATCTAATAAATAGCAATTAATACATTTCTTATGTTATATGCATGACAATCAGCATCCTTTATCTACATACTACTGGGACTGTTTAGTCTGGAGAAGAGGAGGTGTGGGGGAGACCTTATTACTCTCTACAACTGCCTGAAAGGAAGGTGTGGGGAGCTGGGGGTCAGCCTTTTCTTGCAGGTAACTAGTGATAGGACTATAGGGAATGGCCTCAAGTTGGGCCAGGGGAGGTTCAGGTTGGAAATGAGGAGAATTTTCTTCTCAGAAAAAGCAGTTAGGTATTGAAACTGGTTGCCCAGGGAGGTGGTGGCATCACCGTCCCTGGGGGTGTTCAAGGAAAGGTTGGACGTGGTGCTTGGGGACATAGTTTAGTGGGTGACGTTGGTGGAAGGGGGATGGTTGGACCAGATGATCTTGGAGGGCTTTTTCAACCCTAGTGCTTCTATGATGATAATGAGGGAAAAAAGGAATGTCTAATGTGCAAGTACAGTTTGTAACATGATAACTTAATAATGTTACTTTTATCAACACTTGTCTGAGCCATAGATAAAAGATTGTGAAGATAAATTGGGTTAGAAACAGTTGACTGAGGACTGAGACAACATTTGTAAGTCCTTGATTTAGTTTTGGGCTTTAAATACATATTTATGTGTATCTCCAGATCACATAAGTCAGGTATACTTGAAACAACTAACGGCTGTCAACGATACCAGATTGCTACCAGGTGTAGGAAAGCAAAATTCAGCTAATGCCATGCTGAAATTTTTCATGTGTCAATTTAGAAAGGAGTTTGATTATGAAGGTCTGATCTCTCTCTCCCTTTCCACACACACCTGTAGGCTTGCTGCCACTGCCGAAGCTGGGGAGATGCACTGGAAGTTCTACTTCAAGCTCTACTGCTTCCTGGACACGGAACATGTCCCAAAAGATAGCGTGGAATTTGCCTTTATGTTTGAGCAGGTAAGAAAAAAGATTTTGTTCTGAGGCAATTTTAAGAGAAGGAAAAAAGCGAGATCTAGGCAACAAGGGGAATGTTTTGATTGTGCTTCTGTTTAACTAAATGCACTATTCAAGCAGCAAATGTAGAAATAATAATAATGAAAAAATAAAGGCAATTCAGTGATAAAAATAAGCTTATCCTGACATAAATTAACCAAATGTGATTCACCTAGTGTTATGACTATTCTTGCTTCTGGGTTACCTGTGAATTGCTTTATGTGTAGTGGTGAAAAAAATGGATAACTGGACCTATGCTAGATAATTTATATACAGGGGGGAAAAATGATAATGCCTGCATTTCATTTTGCTCTTATGAAACCATTTTCTTAAGAAAGAACAACAAATAAAGTAAAAATATGTAATTGGCAAGCAAATTCTGAGATACCCATATTGGCACCAGTATAGAACTAATCAGACATCAGCTTTTCTTTTCAAAACCTGATTGGTATTTCATAGGCACCATAGTAAAACAAATCAGTCTGCTCTCAGCCATAACCATAAGACAGGTATGGTAAGCCAAAATCCACTTAATCACGGTGCTGAGCAAAGAGTGAGGCCATACTGCAAAAATGATTTGTAATGAAAACTAAATGCCTCAGCAGTTGGATTTCTATTTTATGAAGTCTTGCAATTACTCTGAAACTTGCTGATGACAGATATTATTGTGGAAAGACGTCCTCCTTTTCTACTATACTGCAGATGGCTAAAAAGTCTTACAGTGAACAGCTTCTTTCAGGTGTGTACTAGGCACTTAAAGATTTCAGTGTCTTGGCATGCAAACAAGTTCACATAAGTGTTCTGTTGGCAGGTAAGCATGAAGTGATCAGGAGCTTACATATTTTAATTTTTGTATGGATGAAGCCTTTTCCTCTTCCCACAAGATTGGGAACACGTTCACTGTAATGGAGTATTTCTTCCTTTCCAAAGTTAGGGTTTTAAAGCACCACGTTACAGCACAAGTCTACCAGAATTCTCCTTGCAGAGCCTACTGCTGTAGCTCGATCTAGAAACACTCATTGTTGGCTGAAGGATCTGGGCAACAAGCCTGCCTTGGCTGGGCTTAGAAGCGTTGCCAGTCTGAAGACTGTCTGTTTTTACATACTGAAGAGTCCGCCAGTTCATGCCTCCACTTTGTGATGAAGTTTAAACTGTAATAAGAAAATCCATGAGAGTTCTGCATCAGATTTGTTTTATTGGTTTATGTGACAGATCATTTTCATGCAGCATTCAGTACCGACTGGTGTTGAGCCAAATATTTTATGTCTTGCTAAGACCAGTAGTATTACAGTTATAAAGCATGGCACACTCAATACTTATGATTAATATTAAAATACCTGAAAGAGGTTCATCAGTTCTGTTGTTTTTTCAATTTGCTGTCAGTGTCAGACATGGATGTTTTTCAGCAACTAACTTCAGAGAGATCCCTTCTGTCTAAAGTTTTGGTTCTGTAACCTACGTTTTTAAAATTAATTTAATATTTATATCTGGGACCCTTTTAAGATTTACTGTTTTCCCTCATTGCAGTCTGTTACAAAGCTGTCTTAGGGTTTTGCTCATCATTCATGAAACATCAGTTTCACAGACAGATTATTAATAGCACTGAGTCAAAGTAGATAACTATTTCTTCCCAATGCCCTTGAACATAGATGACTTCCCCCAAGCAAGTGTTTAGATCCTGATTTTCTCCCCTTTAAATTTTCTTCTCCTTTCAGTGGTTCAGTTGCCCTTACGTAATTGAATTCTCAAAGAGCTGTACTAGTATGAGAAATTCCCGTAAGCAAGTTCATCAATTGCTTTGCAGTTCTTCTGGTAAACCCTGTCTTAACCGGTTTAACAAATTTCCCATGAGATTTACCACATTTGTTTTATTTGATGGTTCATTTATTTCAGATCCTGGGTTTGCTTGGCGCTAAATCTGTTTCCCATTTCTCTCTCAGTTCTTTCAAATATTAGTTTGTACATAAAAAGTTACCTTTTTCCTCTCTTTAGGCTCATGAAGCAGTGATTAGAGGACACTATCCTGCTCCTGAAGAAACGCTCCAGGTCCTTGCAGCTTTGCGTCTCCAGTACCTTCAGGGAGATTACACTCCACATACCACCATACCAGAAATGGAGGAAGTATATCCCTTGCAAAAGTTGAAGTCTCGAATTACACAGTCTACCAAAACATTTACTGCAGCAGAGAAGGCTGAGAAGAAACGAGCCAGCTTTCTTGAAGGAACATTGCGGAGGAGCTTTCGCAGTGGCTCTGTCAGCAAACAAAAGGTCGAGGAGGACCAGATGTTAGACATGTGGGTCAAAGAGGAAATCTCAGCTTCCAGGACTAGTATTATTGACAAATGGAAAAAACTGCAGAGGATGAACCAGGAGCAGGCTATGGCAAAGTATATGGCTTTGATTAAGGAATGGCCTGGCTATGGGTCAACACTGTTTGACGTAGAGGTGAGTAAGACCTTCTGACCACTCAAAATATAGGTTGTGCTGTATAGCTGGTGATCTCATTACAGACTAGTGAAACCATAAATGCCATATCACAAATGCTCAGACAGCTGATGTAATAAAAAGTTGCATATTAAAAGCATGCTCCAGTTAGCATGCACTGTAGGCATTTAAATCCACCACTTACCCATAAAATACAGAGGGACAGAATGCTACCCTGTAAGTTTGTAAAGTAAGTGTGTTTAGGAGAAACATAAGATGTTGTTCAAAGATGAAGAAGCAATACACTTCTTTTTAAAAAGAGGTACAGGCAAGAATCTCAACAGTAAGTGTGGTGTGGCTCCTTCTGTTACTGTTACTTTTAATTTACATTCTTTCCTCTAGTGCAAAGAAGGAGGTTTCCCGCAAGAGTTGTGGCTTGGAGTCAGCGCTGATGCTGTTTCTGTCTACAAGCGTGGGGAAGGAAGGCCTTTGGAGGTGTTTCAGTATGAACATATCTTGTCATTCGGAGCACCTCTTGCCAACACCTACAAGATTGTGGTGGATGAGAGAGAATTGCTTTTTGAGACTAGTGAGGTAAGAGCAAGAAGGAATTTTGTCAGTACTATCGTCTTTCTGTTCTGATAGCCAGATCACTTGGTAATTAAAGAAGCTGCTGCGACTGTTAACAGTGGTTTTTTTTCAGATCCCTGTAAAGCTAAAGGGAAGTTATCATGAGATGGATATAAGTCCTGAGTTTTTATTTAACAGCAAAAGACTTGTGCTGAAAGCTCAACAGTTTCTTTTACTGCTAGTGTATAAAGGAACTCATTCACATACTGTTACCTTACTGAGGACTTTCTGCTCTTTACTCTCTTTTGGCAGGTGGTTGACATTGCAAAGCTGATGAAAGCTTACATCAGTATGATTGTGAAAAAACGCTACAGCACCTCTCGATCAGTGAGTAGTCATGGAAGCCAGGGCAGCTCCAGGTGAAAACAAAACCAGTTCTACTGCACTCTAAATAGAACATATCGCTGCTTGGCCTCAAAATGACCTGATGATACTGATCACATCTGTTGACAAGCTAACCAAGAACCAGAATTTCCAAGGAAAGCATCTTCCAACCTTGTTGTAGAAAGACCAGAGGGTGGGGAGGGAAAAATCAGCTGAAATAGTCACATACTGGAACTGCTAGCTCACTCAAAACTTTCCAAAGCATTATTATCTTCAGTTGATGTAACAAATGCCTTAGGACTGGATACTCTGCAATACAAGCAGTAATAAGTGCCTTACAACATTAAACCCAACTTGCATTGACCTAAAATTGATGATAGTGGAGGGGAAACTTTTCACCCTTTCAGAACACTGAAAACAAAGTTTTATTCATCCATTCTGCACTAACCTACTGGCCTGCACATATGTGGGAAGAGGGAGGGAAGAAGAGTAAGGTATATTTTTTTGGAGAGCTGCTGGCAGCCTTCCTGACAGATGCCAACACTTTGCTTCTTCTTGCTTCTGTGGATGTGCACATTGCACGTGCATATTTGAGCTGTCAGTAAATTTGACTAATTTTATTCTGTATTTCATAAGTCCTTCAAAGCAAAGGGAAAAAGTATGTGCAATGGTGTAAACAGTCTTTCTGTACATTTTAATAGTTCAGAGTTATAGTTGTTACAATTGTATGGTTACTTTATAAGCAGTTTTATTAACAACTAAATTCCAAAATTTTCATGCATTGGTTTTACTATTGCAAATATGTATTACCCTATAAGTAGCAGAAGTCTGCATTCTGTATCTGCTGTATTATAAAGAGAGATGTAGCTGAGAATATTTATAGACTGCTCTAATACAGAAATACAATTATCAGTTCCAGTACTCCATAATGGCAGCATAAGTTTTTAATATTAAAAATTTTCTTTTAAAGACACCATTCTTGTAATTGTGGCTGGACTCTCCAACCCAGACTGACTGGCAAAGGTCAGAGCCATTCAGAATTCACTGAATACAATGCAACTGCTTTAATATAGAGTTCTATATTTTACTTGGTTGCCTGATGAAGTTTCTTGACAGTACCCTGTAAATACATTGGGGAATATCAGCTAAAAGTAAGCTGATTTTGGACTTTTATTTTTGTACAGAAATAACTGTAATATAAGGCAAAATTTTGATCAAAGGTATCTTTTAGCCCACAGGAAAAAAAAAAAAAAAAGGAAATAAAATATTTACTGTTATTAAAAACCTCAGCCTTTAAGGAATTATGCCTACTTACTCAAAAAAAAAAATAATAAAAATGTCCAGCAATAAAGAAAATGTATGTAATGTGTTTTGTTTCCACTTTATACCGAGTTGGATGTACAGAAACCCATTAATTCTGCGAAGTCAGGAAAACAGGGCTGACTCCACATAATGGGTTTGCTTGGAAAGGTGCATGTGCTTTGTGTTGTGATGGGGAAGTTTCCATCTCTGATCAAAACTACCCACTTAATCACATGATACGTGTCAGTTACACCAATACAACACCAGGGTAAGATTGCTGAGCAATTCCACTCTACAAGCAATATGCAAGTAAAACTTTTTGCTTAGCCTTGATGTAAAGTAGCTGGCCTTTAACTAGCCATCTACAGTACTTAGGGCAGCAAGCACTTCCCTCATAAGTGCACGCAGCCTTTATATGTGTTGTGGTTTAACCTGGCTGGCAGCTAAACACCACACGGCAGTTCTCTCACCCTCCCCCCTCCCTCTCTGGGATGGGGGGGAGAAACAGGAAAGTGAAGCCTGTGAGTTGAGATAAAGACAGTTTATTAAGACAGAAAAATAATAATAGCAATAATAATAACAACAATAATGATGATAATAGTACTGCTAATAATAATGTTTACAAAACAAGTGATGCGCAATGCAGTAGTTCACCACCCACTGACCAATGCCCAGCCTAACCCCAAGCAGTCCAGCCCTCCTCCCCGGCTAGCCACCCCTATATATTGTTCAGCATGGCATCAGATGGTATGGAATACCCCTTTGGACAGCTTGGGTCAGCTGCTCTGGGTCTGTCCCCTCCCAGCTCCTGCTGCACCCCCAGCCTGCCCAATGGCAGGACAGTGAGAAACTGAAAAGTCCTTGGCTTGGTATAAGCACTGCTTTGCAACAATTAAAACATTGGGGTGTTATCAGCACTCTTCTCATCCTAAGCCAAAACATAGCATTCTACCAGCTACTAGGAAGAAAATTAACCCTGTCCTAACTGAAACCAGGACAATATGCTACAGGGACATGAGAAATCCTATGAGGAATCTTCAAATTTGCCTGAACTGGCAAATAATTTCAGTCACTCTGTCAGAGACACGCTTGTTAATAATGATAGTACTAAATTTTTCCCCATATTTCATGCCCCCCCTTCCCCTAGCAAAGAGGAACTTACCTAAGGAAAAAAAGAAAATGAGAGAACTGTAACTCCAGGATGTGCCTGTATATGAATTGTTAGTCATATTGTACTGTATATATTATCTGTACAAACACAATATTGTGTATATTTTGCACACACAGTACTAGTGACTAACAGTTCTGATTTTTCCCATATACAAGTTATTTAGAAAGAACTCAGCTGATTTTAGCAAGACATCCCTGGAATAACATAAAAAACAAATTTCAGCCAGTGTTGCAAGAGTTTTGTTTAAGTGCTGTGGCAGGGACTTCTCTGAGCATGTTCACAAACAACATCATCATTAATAGGTGGTTAAAAAATAAAAATAAAGTGACAGTCTTGTTGAGGGTTATAGCCTTGAGAAGCCAAAGCCAGTTCTCCAGTCCCAATTCATTTACTTCCTAACTGACTTGTGGATGCCATCAACCATTAGGAGGGGTATTTACTCTTAGTCAATCCACAGAAGCAGCAGTCACTGCCTCTAAGAGTTTCTCTTCATGCGAATTCCACCAATCTTCCACACAAATCTCAGTTACTGCTGTGGAGGCAAATAAAAAAAATTGTAATTGTTAATATCCAAAAGAATGTACAGTTATAAAAAATTTTGTTTGGTTGGTTTTGTTTTGTTTTATTATTATTAAAAATCAATATCACATAATAGATAAGCCTAGGTTTGAAATTTTAATGTTCCTGAAATTATAAAATACTTAAACATGCATTTAGGCAATAACCCAGCCTTGGAAATTATTTTCGTTCAGTGAAGACATCCCAAGAACGCAAGAAATTTCTTACTAAAGCCAGAAATTCTCTCCTGCTTATGATTTCTACTGTTACAGTAGCAGTTGAGCTTATCTGCACAAAGAAGAGGAGCTGCTCTCATAAATCAGACTACATTTTTATATTTGTATTGAAATATTTTTTTTTTCCAACACAACAAACATTGGAGAAGCCTACCACTACTTCCAAGAGGTGAGCTGTACTTCTGGACAGATATAGGACTGCAGCTACTCCACCGTGTTGTCTTAATGTTTGGTTCTAAAGAACTAAGCATGTGCTTCTGCCTGAAACCTTGGAGTTCAAAGTCAAATCCAGTTAAACTTTGTCCTTCAGTGCATGCCATCAGAAAACTAAGACATACAAAAAAAGAAAGCTATCTCAGGTGTTACAAGATCGCTTAACTTTTTTTTTTAAGAGGACTACTACTTGAGGAAAGAAGAGAAAGGAAAGGGGTATGGGCAGTTCTCCTCTGCCAAGTCGTATCCTCAGTCTTCCAGCCTCTTTTTTGATAACTCAGTGGTGGAGCACAAGTAAACATTGCATAAGGCTCCTCTTCTCTCCAGTAAGTTCCTGTACTTTCTGAGGCCTGACAGTGCATTCCTGGTTGCTCCAGGTTGAATGCATCAGACATCATAAGCTACTGACTATTAACCAGCTAGAGGAGTCTAGAACAAACTAGGTCCAGTCCTTCTGGAGAGATGGGGAACTTTACTGTGTATTTTGTGGTCTTCAGGATTTGAAGCCATCCTGCTCCTGGGGAGAGGTACGAGCAGTTCTTGCCTGCCATTCCCCAGCAGACAGGCCAGTGCTGCTGCCAGCACCCCACCAGCTGGTGGCCATGGGGTACCCATGCCTCTTGTGGGCTGGCTGCAGGGTGCTCTGCTGCAGGTCACATCAGGAGCACTGCCACAAAGGGGCCAGTTACTGCATGGCTGGACAGAGCCTGACAAAATCCCTTTGGGCAGAAACGTCGCCCTCCAAGTCTGCTGACTGCCTGGTCACATAGGCCGCAGTGAGAAAAGGCTCACGACCCCACTGGAGAGATGGGCTGCCAGACCCCGCCAGGGCAAAAGCTGCTCGGTCAAGCCTAGGAATACGCCCAGGTAATCGGCAGGGTAAGGCAGCAGCTGCAAGGGAAATACAGTCGTACATTATCCTATTAGCACACCCCTATCCTAACGCCCTTAAAGCTGGCCGTGTCCTCAGGCTTCAGTCTAACAAGCGCTTTCCTTGAGCCTTATAACAGAAATACATCCATCTGTAAGGGTGCCAGAAGCCTTAATAAACTTAATTATACAAGTTAGGCACAGGAAATTGCTTCATCCAAAAGGTGTTGCATCAGAAACCTAGGTTTCAATCCCCGTGTTTCTGAGACATACAGCTGT
This sequence comes from Aythya ferina, assembly GCF_964211825.1. Taxonomy (NCBI): domain Eukaryota; kingdom Metazoa; phylum Chordata; class Aves; order Anseriformes; family Anatidae; genus Aythya; species Aythya ferina. The sequence goes on along the minus strand of NC_140297.1, from coordinate 72,707,729 downwards.
AAGAGCAGGTACATGCAGGTTTGCACCAGCACAAACTCCAAATGGCCTACAGAACGGAAAGTCATCCTGGCATAAGCCCTGCATTACAGCAACTTGGGCAGAACAGTGGGAATTTCTTGCGTGCAGACTAGTTCTCACAGCATTTATACCCCACATCATCATTTACAGCTCTGTGAAGCAAATATGGAAAGAGTACCAAGCAAATATGACAGCACTGTCTTGACTATATCTAATCCTGTATGGTGTCCAGCCCTAGAAACCCACTGCATTTCACTCCCTCAGACAGAGGGATACAGCTACCAATGGTGCAGTTGGCACAACTACCTCGACACACGGCTGCAGGGTGGGTGAGATTGCAGAGACAGGCGTTTGCAGTATGTTGACAGGACTTCACCCGCTTCTTTCAAATTACTGAGTTACTAATTCCAGTTAAACTCACATTGCAAGCAAACACCTAATAAGAGTCTTGATCTCCTACTACATTTTTTAAAAAAGCACTGTCAAACATCTGAGCTTCATAGAACTGCTCACACATACAGCTTATGTGTAAAAAGTCAGTTCATGAACAAAGTCAACATTACAATCAAATTCAACTAATTACTTTCCTCTCCCAGTGTCTGAGACATTGTATGGTTTTACCACGGTACTAATTATTTTTGCTTCAGTCACGTTTCTTACAAATAAAGCCAAGACACTAATGTACAAATTTGCTGATTCCCAGTGATTTTGATTCTGCCTTACTAATCACACTCCCCCTTTTATTAGCTTACCTGTTTCATAAATTCTTAACAATTATCAGAGTCAGAGAGGGTCCTGGCCTGCTTGGCCTGCTCTCAGGCAGAGTTGACCAAAGAGTGCAGTTAAACCTATAATGTCATTATTGACTCCTTCCCACACACATTCAAACAGCCAATGCTATATAAGAGGTTAATGTAATTATGTCCAGAATTAGAACTATGAAAATCGATTAAAGTTATTAATCTTCCACATCATGATTAACCAGACAAGAACAGCAACATATTTTAGTGTTGAATAACACCTGTAAAATTTTGCATAAATATTTTATGAGAAGGCTGTACAGTACAATTTCTGAGCCAAAAACATTCGTCTTAACTGGTTTCTTAATGGGCTTTGACCATAGCTTCTGAGCCTGTGAACATGCATTTTCTTTCAGAAATTCCTTTGTCTCAGGTCCTAGACTATTATATCAAAGATACTTCCTTTCTAACTTAAAGTTGATCAGTTTGTATTATCCAAGCAACCATCTAATGCCACATCAACAACTCAAAAATGTTGATATGTACACCATTACACTAGCTCAATTCTGCAAAACCCAGATTCAGAGAACACTACATTTGAGAAAGGAACATTGACCATTGCTCTCACACGTATTAACCATGCAAAATGGAGTATCTGTTGCAGGGTGTAGTGGGTTTACGTGGCAAGGTTTTGGTAGCAGGGGGCCATAGGGGTGGTTTCTGTGAGAAGGATCTAGAAGCTGCCCCATGTTTGGTAAGGGCCCCACTGCTGACCTGAGCTGAGCCAATAAGCGATGTTGTTTTGCGCCTCTGTGAGAGCATATTTAAGACAGGGAAAAAACGCTGCGCCACACAGCAGCTGGGAGAGTGAGAGGAGTGAGGAACAGCCTTGCAGGCGCCAAGGTCAGTGTAGAAGGAGGGGGAGAGGTGCTCCAGGCGCCGGAGCAGAAGTCCCCTGCGGCCTGTGGTGAGGACCATGGTGAAGCAGGATGTCCCCCTGCAGCCCATGGAGTACCACGGTGGAGCAGGGTTCCACGCTGCAGCCCGTGGAGGACACCACGGTGGAGCAGGTGGCCCTGCACCGATGGAGGCTGTCGCCTGTGGAAGACCCCTGCCGGAGCAGATTCCGGGCCGGACCTGTAGCCCGTGGAGAGGAGACCATGCAGGAGCAGGTGACCTGTCAGGAGCTGCTGCCCGTAGGGGAGCCAGGTTGGAGCAGTTTGCTCCTGAGGGATGGACCCCGTGGTACGGGGCAGTTCTGGAAGAGCTGCTGCCTGTGGGAAGCCCACGCCGGATCAGTTCATCAAGGAGTGTATCCTGTGGGAGGGACCCCACAGCACAGGGGACGTGAGTGGCAGAGAAGAAGTGCTGTAGACTGACCATAACCCCCATTCCCCCGTTCCCCTGCGCCGCTTGGGGGGAGGAGGTGGAAGAGGGTGGATGGGGGGAAGGTGCTTTTGGTTTCTTTCCTTTGTTTCTCACTTCTCTAGCTTGTTAGTAATAAGCAATAAATCTTACTATCTCCCTATGCCGAGTCTGTTTGGCCCGTTACAATAATTATTGTGATCTTCTTGTCCTTATCTCAACCTTTGAGCCCTTTTCATCGTATTTTCTCCTCCCATTCCTTTTTGAGGAGGGGGAGTGAGAGAGCAGCTGTGGTGGAGCTCGGCTGCCCACTCGAGCAGAACCACAACACAGGGCTATCAGAGCATCCTGACCAACATCTCTATTACAGGAAAAACTAAAACTGAACAATAAGCATGGTTCTTCCATATAGTACTTCACTATTGGATTCTACTGTTAAAGCTTTGAGTTCACCAGCATTAAGAAGTAGCATAACCTAGTGGCGAGAAAAAACCACTACCAAATACTAACATTTCTGGATAAGAAGCAGCATCAACACTCATATCATAACATTGTCAGTTTTTTATTTATTTATTTTTTAATCTTGTACCACTTGGTAGTTTTAACTTACACAGCCAGTAAGTCACATGAATTCCAGCTGCCCAACAGAAACATTCCAGGGTAACACAAGTATTTTTGAAAAGTCTGAATTGGGAAACTTTTATTTTGCTTAGCATGCTATGCATATTAATGTATTTCTTCCCATAAATATACATCTATGCAGACATGGTGTTAAAAGAACCAAGTTTTCATTTCATCCTATCAGCTAACATTGTCTACTACAATCCAGCATAATTATGTATCCCCTAAGCAGTCTCATAACCTCAGACAACCAAGCATTTCATTTTAAGGCTGCTTACAAGCTTTTGCAAGCACAGACTTTTCTTAAGATTTGTTTTAGAAATCAACCACAGCTTTGATTTGTAAATTACAAGTTCTCATGGTTTTCGTTATTTATATTGGGAAAGTACCTGGGAAATCTGTTCGACATTGCACCCTGCTTATTAGGCTTGGCACTGTGCAAACACACATTATAAGGCCAGTAAAGACTTCAATCTGTAAAGACTTCAATCAAACAGAAAAGACAAAAAAGAGGTCAAGAAGACACAAGGAGACAATACAATCTTCTCATGCAACAGGACAATGGGAATACTGGAGTGAAGATCTCTTCATTCCCAGCCAGTGCTCTCTTTTCCAGGTTAGTGTAAATTGAAAAAGCCAGTGGAGGCAGCACAAGCATTCTAAACACCATAATCCTGCTGATAACAAAGTGTTAAGGTTTGTGTTTTAATTAACTTCTCCCATAAATTGTCCTTCTTTAGATAAGGAAAGTTAATCACAAATTTATTAGATCACATGAGAAGTAAAAATGAGGAGACAGTAAGAAAAAGCAACATACAATCTTCATACAGTACCAAACAACTTTAGTGACTAAAGTTGTTTAAAGGTAGAATATAATTTTGGACAAGATATACTATGCTGCATTTGACACACAAAACTTAAAAATACTTTTACTCACGAAGAAAAAAAAAGCAAGCAGCAAAGCTGACAGTTGAGAGAAACAGCAGAGGGCAGTCTCTAAAAGCATTTCTGGAAGGTGACTGATGTTCTCGCAGACTCTAGCAATTATGTCTCTGAATTTCCCTGCATTTCCTTTAGCTATTAGTTAGTTACAACAACCAAAATACACTGTACTGAACCCCAAGACCTGGAATAATGAAGTGGATGCTGTGTATTTAAAACACTGCTCAGGGAATGAAAGTGCAGTAGGACAGTTAGTGCCTGCCACTCTAACAGATACACAAACTTCTAAGTAAAATACTTTGAAAGGTGAGACAGACATTAACTGTGTGGTACATTATGTAGGACAAATTTTAACATTTTCCTGTTTAACATTATGACATATTCAAGCAAAAAAAAAAAAAAAAAAAAACAAACAAACAAACAAACAAACAAAACAGTTTGGGATGTAGTTTCAACAATACCCCACAATAGAGGAGACACCTTTTGGAGGCTGAAAGGTTAAGAGGGTGCGCATAAAAGGAGAAAAACTGTTTGGCTGTTATTAATTCGGAACTTATTCTACTCTTAAACTGCAACTATAAAAGAGAGGTAAGTAAACACTGAGAAAGTCCACAAAAGCATTCATGAAGCTTCAGGCAGAAGCAGAAGTAAAGAAAGGTGCATGCTATGTATATCAACATCATGTATGACACCAGTCTTTAAAAAGAGTTCAAGTGATCCAGGGAACTAAAGGCTTTTAATGTTAATTAGGGAATATTAAAATAAACAACATAACTAGTGGACACCTGGAGAAATATAATCTACTGGGGAGAGGCAGTACAGACTGTACAATAAAGCCCTGTGTTGGAGTTCTTTGATGGCCTTAATGACCTGCGCATGAGGGAAAACTATTTCATGTGGATTTCCAAAAAGCTTTTGGCAAAACTCATCGCCTAAGGCTTTAGGAAAGCTATGAAACCACAAAAGAAGTGAAGATCTGATGTGGAAGAATAGTTGGCTGTAAGATAGGGAACAGACAATAAGAGGAAATGGTCCACTCTCAACATAGAGAGGAGACCACCAGTGAAGTTCTGCAGGGGTTCTGCAGAGGCAGGGGATGTGGGGGGAAACCCAATCCCAGATCCAACTGTACAACAACAAGTTCTGAACTGATTGTTATCACTAAGAGACAAAATAGTGACAGTGTAGTAGTTTCTGGAAAATACCGACTCAGTATTTGGAACCAGTTTTAAAAAACAAAATCAGATGCTAGAAATTATTACCAAAGGCACGTCAGCACACTTTAGAGCAGTGCTAGGAAACCTAAATCCATTACCCTACAATACACCACTTTGAATGCAGTGATGATGTGACTAGAACTGCACAAGAAGAATATACCAGAATTGGGAAATTTTCAGAGATGGGCAACAAGGATGAGCACTGCCATAGAACTGCTACTGTATGAAGAATGACTAAAACATGACTCTTCAGCCTCAAAACAGAGGCAAGGTAGGAAGTGGCATCGTGACAACAGGATACAGAGTCCATAATCATGCACTAACTACAGTCATAAACAGGACAAGGGAAGTGGTTCTTCTCCTCTTTCTACCATGTGTGAGACCACACATGGAACACTATGTTCAGTTCCAGGCTACCAAAACAAGACACCCGCTGACATCCTGTAATGAGTCCAGAGGGCCCATGGAAGGTCAAGGGCCTGCAGCATGTGATGTAGAAGGAGGGACTGAGAGAGCTGGGCTTGTTCACTCTGGAGGACAGAAGGTGAATGGGGATCTAGATGATGATCTTCAAGGTCTCTTCCAACCCAAACCATTCTATGAGCCTATGATCTACATGCAAAGTATGTAGTGTATGGTTATGGGACAGAGCAGTCCTCCTCCTCTTAGATGATGCACAGCAAATAAAGAGGTAGAGAACAAAAACTGCAGCATGAGAAATTTTGAATAGGAAATTCTTTGTGAAAAAAGTATTCTTCGAAATGAAGGTGGTCAAACACTGGAACAGGCAGCCCAGAGTATGCTGTAGTATCTCCAATCCTCACAAACGTTCAGAACTAAGCTGGGCATGACAGGGAGTGACCTGACGTAACTGTTGAGTAAGAATGCAGACCGACTGTCTCCCAGACATTGCTTCCAAACTAACTTATTCTGTGGCCCTGTGATGAAATAAAACAGACAGGAAGCAAGGGTTTTTTGTTTGTTTGTTTGTTTGTTTGTTTTTTAAAAGGGGTGTGGGGTGAATCTACACAGCAGGTAGCAGACCTGTGTAACTCCTTCATAAAGGATACTGTTGTGGCTAAGAACATGAATTCAAGGAGCTACTCTAGGAGCATTTGGAAGAGAAACCCAGTAGGGAATTACTAAATAAGCAAGCCATACTGGGCTCAAGAAATTTTCTGACCAGAAGACAGTTGGAGGCTGGGAGAGAATTGAAAAGATGAACAAAGCATTATATATATATACTTGGCTCAGTTCTTCTGTAGTTCTTCTTCTACTTTTATTGTCTCCACTTCTGAGAAGAACCCACACCAATAAATATTAACTTAAACTAATAAAAAGAAACAAACCAGAAAATATAGGACAGGGATTCTTGTGCTGTTTCAGAAACTATGGACATCTGTAGCTGATAATGAAAAACACATTGAAAGTCGCATTCCACCCTCAGTCCTCCTTTTCCTGTTGCATGAAGGCTATACTGAGAAACAGAAAAGATCTTCAGACTTCTTAGTTAGAACACTTAATATCTTCTTTAGTGTTGAACATTTAACAGCTTTAAATCACATCTGGCAGATTTTTGCATTACCACACACACACACACAAACAGGTAATATCAATGAAGTGCAATATAAAGAAAAACAGAATCCACACCTTAATCCAAACAACAGAGAGAGATCTCTAGAGGCAAATATAAACATCGATATTTCTTTTTCTTTTGCCAAACTGCAGGCTTAATATACATTCACTATTTAATAAATGTTCTTTAATTAAATGCATTTATCTTCCTTTTGTCCTCAACCTAATTCAACTTTTCATTGGTTTTAAAATGATTAATATAATTGTATGTGACAAACCGTTGGAATTACTTGGTGGTCGTATTCAACATTTTAGACTGGAAACAGCCTTCTGGCCCAGCTGCTAGATCAGAAATACTCCTCAGTTGCACCTAAAATCTTCTACCAGATGTGAGATTTGACAACATAGCGACACCTTGTATAAAGAGGAGCCATTACCCAAGCAATTAAAGAGATGGTCATAAAAGTTTTGAATGTATCAGATTGGTTGAATGTGTGAATTCTAACTGTCACAATAACCCCCCCCCCTTTTTTTTTTTTATTCAGTTACTTTCTAATTGGTGAAAAATTAACCAATTTGGTTACGAAGGAAAATTACTCTGTACATGTATATATTTTTTCCCCACAGAATAATCATTTTTAATACATCAGTTCCAAAAGCAGCTCCTCATAGGTCAGCATATTCGGGAACCAACCTCCACATTTAAAAAAAAAAAAAACTTGGTAAGTTTGTCTACCGTTACCGAGTTATGCATTTTCCACTGAAGATACTTTCATTGTTGTTTCAATCATAACATTTTGAGCTGAAATACTGACATTAACAACATTTCTCTATGCTGACATCAGAATTTTAAAACATATTTCAGAAGCATTAGAATGCTTTGATAGCTGTAAGCTCCATTGACACAGCCATTTAGAAAGCTTTCTCCACAGGCTTCATCCATCATTTACATTGCAGTCCCTGACACCAGAAATGCACTCTCTAATCTCATTCTGCACATTACAGCTCATACACACAACTGTTCGCTGGGTACTAGTCCTAGATCTTCCCAGCACAAACAGCACACAAACCTTTCAAACCCTGGCAGACAAAACATCAAATTACAGACAGATCAAAGGCAGGGAACATACATACTGTTACATTTAACATTTAAACTTCCAATGGTCACGAGTGAATGATCCATCTATTCTCTCACACAGTGCTTTCAGTAAGTTCAGTCATAAATCCAGCCCAATAACTGTCTACAGTGAAAAAGAAAAGCTGTCACCTGCCAATACGTGAAGCACTTTTTCCATTAGCTAAATTACAAAAACTATTCTGGATAAGCTTTTCACTAATTTCCATTCATACCCTTTATGGTATAGGTCAGAAAAGCAGTGTCTGTAATGTAGAACGGAAGCAAGTTTAATCAAAATCTGAAACTGTGCCCATACCTATAGTCTATGCCTACAGTCTCTGAAACAACCTCTCACCACCCCCCTTTTCTGGGGGCAGAGGGATCCTGCAGCTCCTGGGACAGACTGAATGGAAGGGAGTGCTCTGTACAGTGCAAATGCAGAGGCACACGACCATACTCAAATGTTTCCGAAAAAAAAAAAAATAAATTTAAAACAATGAATATTGGAAAGGGTGAATTACCTAGTATCTGCCATGGCTGTTATCCTTAGGGCCACAGGTTTGTAAAGCTGTTATCAACATTTCACAAATTCAGTACAAACTAAGACCTAAGTACAAACTAAGCCCAAACTAAGACCTAACCCAAATTTGGACATTTTAAGCAGAGCGCGCTACTTGTGGCTAACCATCCCATGCTGGCTTTAAAAGTGCGTGAAAACACCCGACTGCTTTCCAAGCTTATCTAATGGCTGTTTGGAGCTCGCTAGACTTGAATCCTGAATAGGACAGCGCACATGTCCGAAATAACTGAGTGCTGGCAAGGGGCAGCCAGCCGCCACCGGCTGGGCTGAGGGAGGTTGGGCAGCGTTACGGGCAGCGTTACGGGCAGCGTTCGCTACAACACACCACAAACCATCCTAAAACGGCCTGGAAAAAAAAATATAAATAATAATAATTAGATAATTACAGTAGAGGCTCCCCTATTTGTGCTCCTTTCTTTATTTATTTCTCCCTCCTTGCCGTAGGACCCTAATTTCACTCCCACGGACTGTTAAACCGCCTCCCCGCCCACCGCCCCTAACGGCCCTCCCCGTCGCCCCCCCCCCCTCCCCCCCCCATGCACCGGCCCCGCGCAGGCGCGCCCCGCGCTCCACCTGCCGCCGCCTCCCGTGCCTGCGGTGACGTCACCGGCGGCGGTTGGCGGCGGTTGGCGGCGGGTAACGGCCGCGCCCCGGCCCCGCCTCTCTCCCTCCCTCCCTCCCTCAGGCCCCCGGTGGCTGCCGCCGGTGCCGTCCCCTGGCAGCCGCATCCCGGCCGCCGCCGCCTCAGCCTCAGCCTCAGCCATGGCGAGCGAGGAGCGCCGGCAGCCGGAGGCGGGCGGGGAGAGCGACGGCGGCGGCGGGCGGCAGCGGGCGGAGGCTCGGCGGCAGGCGGCGGGGCCGGTGCCGGTGCCGGTGCCGGTGCCGGTTGCCGAGGTGCCGGGCGGGGCCGGGGCGGCGCTGCTGGGCGAGACGGGGCTGGCGCTGGGCTGCTGCATCGCGGCGGCGCTCAGCTGGGAGCGGCCCCTGCGCAGCCTGGGCGGCTTCGTCTGCGCCAACCTGCTCTTCTGGTGCGTGGGGAGGCGGCCGCGCCTGGGCGGGGGGGCCGCGCCGCGCTGCCTGGGGTCCCCAAGGGGGTGGGGGCCGCGTTTTGGGAGCCTTTGTGCAGCTTTGTGCGGTCGGGTGAGCTGCGAGGTTCCTTCCAGCCATGCTGTGAGCCCTGCTGCAGGGCACCTGTGCGCTGTATCTTGGCCAAACTTTTTCTGCTCGGGTTGCATCGGGGTGGCGTCGTTGTGTTTGCAGCGAGCCTTCTGTTCGTGCCCGTAGCAGACCACTTGCCTTTCACTGTGAAATTGCTTCAGAACTTTCCCCCCATTGTAGCTGCTGGCGATGCCTTCAATTTTCTCATCTAAAATGTTGCTGTATGCCCACCCGTTTGCATGGAGCAGTCTGTGTACCAGGACTCCATCTAACGTTACAGCTGAGACTTTGAGACTGAACTGTGTCCTCTCCTGTGGCTAAAACTGCCCCCTTTCCTCTCAAATGAATGAGAGGCAAACGACCAAAGAGGTGGATTAATGGCAAACTCCACTTAGTTCTCTGTAACCCTGACAGCCTGATGTTTAAACACGCGATCATGGGAAGAGAACTTCCTGAAGCTTTGTGTTGCACGTGAAAGTCTCTCTGTGCAAATATTTTCAAAAACATTTTATCCTCTTTAATCCCAGGAGCAGCACACGTGATGTCTAATTTAAGTTGCCTTTTATTATCAGTCTTGCTCTTAAGTATCTTTGGTAAGCCTTTTCAGTGGGAAAGTTACATGGTACTGCTCTTCCGGCTTCGGACTTCATCTGCTCATTCAGCGATGTGGAAGGGTGATAATGCTTTATGTTTCTTTGAGATTGCTCTTGATTTTATCAGAGCCAGTGTTTGACAGGATTTGTTCAGTTCTGTATCTCAAGCTACTGGGCATCTGTTTGCCGTTCTTTTGTGTGACTTTGATCAGAAGCAAAGTGTATAATGCGTGTAGTATATAACACGTACAGAAAATCTCCTGTGGTAGTCCTGCTGGCAGCTTGCTAAGTTGCCAGTATTTGATGTTATTTTATCAAAATGTGTAGCTCACTCTACTTTTTTTATTGTCAGAATGAAAACAAAAGCAGTCCTTGTGCTGACTTTTTTTTGGGGGGCATTGTCGCTCACCAGGAAGCTCTCTGTCCTGGTGCCACAGGATCTGAACGGTGGGAACGAATCAGGGAAGACTGCAGTAACATTTCGGCTGGTAAAGCTCCGTGTTTTGAGACAGAAGGACATCAGGAATGGTCCTGTTAGCTAGTCTGTGAAATCAAACACTTAGAAAATGAAACGCTCGCTTAAAGCTAGCCTCGCGTTTCCCTGCTTTCGTATTGGCATCATGGATTTGCAGTGCAGTGTGGTTGCTGCTTCTGCTCTCCTCTCTGGAGATGCAGCTGGCTGTCTGGGTTTGCCGTGACTCAGCCTCTCCTCACAGGGCTTTGCACTGCCAGGCCTCGAGGCCGAAGAAGGGCCCCTCAGTTACTGCCACACGCACCCGTGCCCTGTGCCTGGAAGCATCCCTGTCCCTGTGCAGGGGCGTTGCGTTCCCAGTGTGCAGGGCCTCTCATCTCTCTGTTCCTCAAAGCTGAGAAACGAGATTGGCCAGAAGGACAGGGAGCTGCTTCTGGATCAGCAGCAGTACTGGCGGGAGAGGGAGGAAGGGGAGATGAAGTTTACTTGTGCTTCTTTCCAAATGTCAGAAGAGTGATCATAGTTCCCTCCTCCAACCCCATTAGTTTTGGTAGGGCAATGCTTCCCCTCCATTAGATTAGCTCTTGAACCTATGTACGTCATTCAAAACCCCTTGCAGTACGAGATGCTGAGGGATAACTGTTTTTATGATGTTTTGCCACAAGATCTTTTGTTAATATATTTGAATGTAAGCTCTTTCCCATGAAAAATCTTTAAACCGTGGTACTATATAAAAGCATTTTCAGTGTTTTCTACTGAAATAACTTGCTTGTAGGTGCAATAAATTTACTAATTTAATTTCATTCTGTTTTCCAAAATTCCTTCATTTTTGAACATGGCAAATAAATAATGATGGGCTGTTTTAAAAGGCTTAAAGCAACGTGGTTTTGAGCATGACTTCAGGAGGTTCTTGGTCTGGGCATTACTGTATTCTAATATTTTTTAGTTTTCTTGGAAATTCCTAATGTAAAAGACTGCACAAAACTTCTAACCTAGCAAAAGCTAGTACAATATGCTTTACTTTAATATTTTTAAGGATAAATAAATATCACATATTTATAATAAAATTCAGCTTTGATATGTACTGCTATATATTTAGTGAACTAACATTTTGTAAAAAAAAAAAAAAAATAAATAAAAAAAAAATGAAACAAGGCTGACAATTGAAGTAGAAACAAATCTCCTGATTGAAAAAGCAGCCATCACTTATCACACCATTATTTGTTCACTGTGAACAGCTTTAAACTCTCCCACAAATGCCCTCAGTGGAAGATATTTAAAATGAACAAGGGTTAAATATGTATTATTTAGCATCTACTTATCTGATGTGTGATATGGATTGTTCCTGCTGTAGATAGTTTATGGACTGAAGTCAAAATGCCACCTAAGAAAATAAAAGAAAAAGAAGAGAATGTGGCATTTTTCTTATTTTATACATATAGTACAGAAAAAAGGAGTGCTTCTTCCCATGTGCAGGCAAACTGCTGTTGCCAGAAGCTGAGGCTAGGCATTCCAAGTGTTAGGCAATGGATATCTAAAATCACACCTGAGATTGAAAGTGAAGTATTAAGAGTCAATGTTAGATTTTAATCTACTATCCTAGCTTAATTATTGCCTTTTTGTGTGTGTATGGGAGGGGTTGGCGGTGGATAAAATAATTTCATTTTTATTCTCTCAGTCTGTCAAATATTTTTTATGAGATCCAGGGGGCAGGTTTATTTTCAGTAATCCTATATTGTCATATGTCTTTTGTAGTTTGCAGATGGTTTGTGCATTTTTAACATCATACCTTAATTTCTGCAAGTCCATCCTTAGATGCATCAGTTGTGTATATCCACTGATTACTCAAATCACAGATTTCTATAGGGTTTCTTGGTAACAGTAAAAAGGCTAGGATCTAATTGATCTGTCTCCTTGTGGAAAGATTTATTGCATTGTATTGCTGTATCCTGTTTGCTGTTCTCATTGCTGGCCCAAATCCAAATTTTCTTTGAGGATTTTTCTACACTTTCAGATATACAAATTGTATGTTACTACAGATCTCTTGTTAACAACATTAGATGATTTTGTACTGGATGAACCAACTAGATTGACTATGTAAAAGACAGCTATCGTTCCTTGGTTTAAAGACAGGAAAGCTGGCCAAATTGTGCCATTAAAATAGTATCTTTTGCCATCCATACTCAAATTTTGGGGGGTTGTGTCTTAGACCTGATGGATGTTTTGATTTTTATGGAAGAACAAATTAATCAAGAAACAAAGCAGATTTCTTGTATCTTAAGTAGCCATTTGCATTGCTTCAGATAAAGACTGCTAGTAAAGTTATTCCAGGTATAAAATCTAACTGCTATTTAAGTATTAGTAACCAAAACACATTCAAAGTTCACAGGTTTGTTTTGTTGTTACTGCCTGGTCTGTGTTTTAGTAACTATCCAATTTTCTTTAAGATTTGCTATTAAAGTTTTTCTTATTTGGAATCCTGGCTTGGCAACAATAATGTTTTACCATGGAGAGATCTCAACATCTTTTTAATTTCTTAATTTATCCTTTTAAAGTAGGAAAATAGTGCTGGGCTAAACATTTCTTTCAGGTGTTTGCACACAAACTGTAGTGCCACTACCTATAAAGCAAGGTTTCAACAGGTCTATAGCAGTGTGTATACACGGTGTATTCAACACCTGGATTTCTATTCTTTGTTATAAGTTTTTTTTTTTTTTTTTTTTTTTTTTTTTTTTAATAAGGGCTCCTGGATAGGCCAGTTTCTGGCTATCCATAACTGTGTGTTTGGTATAGCAAGGTTATGATGTTCCATTTTAAGCGTCTGAGAAAGGTGATTGTAAATTTCTATCTATTCTCAAAATTGAGCATAGGTACCACTCAGGAGGTAGCCCTCAGCAACAGGACATCTCAGGCATCAGGGCATTCTGAGCCTTAGGAATTTCACTGCTTACGAAACGCCATTTTCCTGGTTTTGTCTGTTGTAGGAAGTCTCCTTATACTAGTGATGTTGTTCCTAGAAGGCCGATGTGGTGATCCTTGGTGTTTTTCAGTTGGCGTAGCAGTACTACCTGCGGGTTGTGAGGTTAGTGGCTGTTTTCCCCAGCAGTTTGTGTGGTGCTGTCTTTAATGATGACTCACTTAGTACTTGTACAAGGATCCCGTGGCTTTTTTCTATCCAAACCACTCATTACCAACAGCCACCAGCTGCCATTAGCAGGAAATTCACAGACACTCTGTATTGTCTCTATTGGCTATCTAAATTTGGCTTTTAATTTCACTTAAACGGCTCTGGATTTTTGATGAGTCCAGTTATTGAAATTGCAAGTATCAGTGGCTTATGCCCTATTGCTTTAATCGGCTTACACAGTAATTCAGCTGTTTCAGAATCCCTTTTCCTCTCAGTCTTACACTTTCCCAGAAGTGAAGTTACAATTTCGGTGGCAATACAAGTCATGATTTAGTTTTAGGGGCTACTTGTTTTCACCCAAGCAGTTTTAAGCTTATGTTCACTTTTTCAACACACATTATTAACTTTTGAGGGTTTTGGAGGTAGAGTGGAACAGAAAGCTAAATTTAGTTAAGAAAAAAAATGAAGCCATTAACTGAACAGCTTTTTAGTGACAATTTGCATAGCTTTGGCTGAGAGGTTAGTTTGCAAGAATGAAAATTGACATTGTTTACGAGCCAAGCTGCATTACATAAAAAGCTGGGCAGTTCACAGCATTTTTTCAACCACTCAGAAGAAAACAGAATCTATCAGAAAAGAAATTGAATAGGATAATTGAGGCACTGAGGGAAAGCAAGTTTTACTGAACAATTTAGGATCAAATCCAGGATGAGGACTTTCCAGAATATGGAAATCCCAAACAAAGCAGAATGGCAGAATTGTAACATGGCTTGGGTATTTCTGGCCTGGCGAAACTAATAAATTCTGTGTCTAGCACAGTTGTTGTGAGAGAGAAATATTTTTTTGCGTGTATTAACTGAAAATAATGAGACTTTCCAAATAATACGTAGAATTTGGAGAAGAATGGAAGTTTTAGGGGGGTATGTTATGCTCCTTGGTAGATGTTACAGGACTAATGAGAGCATTAAAGAAAATGTCATTTTAGGGCAGCGTGGTAGAGGTGGATTGTTTTAACATCAAACTGCTGCTACTGTATGACAAAATGGAATTAAGATTTCTTCAGTGCTTTCCCAGAGTATAGGTTAATTAAGGTGATCTGGGCATGTTTGTACAAAAATAAAGGAAGCCAGGCTCTTTGATTTTGTGTTTGATTCAGAATAATTTTTAACTAATGGAAATAGCCCATTTTCGCTGAAGTAGCAGTAGCGTTTGATGTCCTGATAGACTCAGAAGGTATGGTGTTTAGGTCACTTAAGTTTCCACCTTCTTAATCTTTTTATTTCAAATACCTATCTGAATGCAATTGGTTAGAGAAAATATGATCTGCAAGCTACAAATGTTCAAACATAATTCTAACTTGCTTTTCCCAAGAGGTTTTCCTGCAAAGAGTGTGAGATAATTTTGTAGTGAGGCACTTTATTATTGACTTGTTCATATTTCCCAAATCACCAATATGCTTCCAAAGTTTACCACTTATAAGCAGGTTTATCTTTGATGATTAAATGGAAAGCGTTTTATAGTGTGTTTTTTTCTCATTTTTTGATTAGAGAAGAATACTATTTTCATTTTTATTTGTACCTATTTATAAGCTAAAAATGTTGTTTCTTCTAGTTGGGTTAGAGAGAATATGCAATTTGGATTTTTATCCTGTGTGTTGCTAACCTTTAGGTAATAATCACATAATTCTTCAGAAGTGTTTAGCAGCCTTTGCCTTTGGTACTGCAGCCTGCTCACAAACCTCAGAGAGAACCATCACTTCTAAGTGTGGCTGTCAAAGTTAAAACAGCTTGAGTTTGTGGCAATCTATTTCTTATGACAAGTTATCTCATTATTCCCAAATCTTTATTCCTAAAATTATACAAGGTTTTCTAGAGAAAGAGCTATCCAGGTTGTTTGATTTGATTTGTGCTTTCTGGCTGAACAATTACAATCCTAATCTGTTGAATAAAACCTGGCAAATAAGCTTCTTGAACAAAAGGTAGATTACTGTATTGTCCTTAACAAAGAAATAATTAAAGGGAATGTGACAAGCTTTAGAATAGTAGTCATGCCACTTCTGTTTTTTCTTGTTGTTTTCTTTTGACTTTTTTTATGTATTTAATGATAGAATTTTTAGTCTTTTTCCACAGGATAGTGCCAAACAGTTGGGTTAGCTTATAAGTCATGAATCAGCTACTTTCCAGTTCTTCATCTTATTCCTGTTGTAATATTTTATTAAAGTATTAGATATCTACATTCTGGAGTGGCATACTTACAGAAAAAGAGAAAAAGGTGTTTATTCCTAGTTCATATCTCTACAGTGGCTTTTACTTTTCTCCACTAAATGAAAGGTATTTTTAAACTTTTTAATGTATATATTCTAAGAAACAGTCCATTACAGTAATCTACATGTTTTGGCTAAACAGACACATGGCTATTTATGTTCAAGCTGCCAGACACTGGAAGTGGCAGTGTGGCTATTGTAAATTTGGATTAATATGCTGTGATTTCTTTGCAAAATGGGAGTTCTGGAGTAAATATTTGTAGTGTTTTCTTGAAATATTTTTTTCAACAACTTAGGCTTTTTGTAGGGGTTAAGAGTGTTGTTAGGATTTATAAAGACTTTGTTCATTCTAAAATTTTTGACAGTATATACTCAAATGTATTTTGTTATATGTGATATGTTTTCCTCTCTACAGCAGGGAACCTGCTATACCACAGCCTTTTGTGGTATCTTGCAGACTTGCAGATTAACAGTTGAATACCACATACATATATGTGGGTGGTTTTACCATGCTAGTCAGCTAAACACCACAACTGCTCTCTCACGCCCCCTCCTTAGATGAGGAGGGGAAGAAGTAAAGTAAAGAACAACTCACAGGTTGAGATAAGGATAATTTAATTAAAGGGAAAAATAATAATTATTAAGGAAAGATTATTATTAATTGAACAATTTAACTAAAGGGAAAACGAAAGGAAAAGGGGAAAAGGGAGGGGGGAAGGGAAAAAGAGAAAAGAAAAAAAGAAACAACAAAGAAAGGCTATGTGGAAGTGCAGAGGAAAGAAATTACTCTCTGCTTCCCACAAATGAGCGATGCTTGTCCACGTCCTTGAAGCAGGGCCTCAACGCACATAGCCAGTGTTCGGGAGGAGGACCGACGTTTTCACGAGAGCCCACTCCTTCCCTCTTCTTCCTTTTTCCACCTTTGGACATCCCATGGTATGGACTATCCCTTTGGTTGGTTTAGGTCAGCTGCCCTGGTGATGTTCCTTTCTCACTTTCTTACTTTTTTGCCCACCCCCTAGCAGGGTTAAAGAGTGTCCCGATGCTGTGCCAGCACTGCTCAGCAGCAGACACAACACTGGTGTGATACCACTGCTGTTCTAGCTGCAAGTGCAGAGCACAGCACTGTATGGGCTACTGCAGGGAAAGTTAACATCCCAGCCAGACCCAGTACAATATAATAAGAGCAAATACAAACTGGATATTTTGCAAAAACAGTAAGCATAACTTTTTCTACTATAAGTGGGTGTCTATGCTTTTTGTGCAGCAATGGGGAAAGGATTTTTGCGCCATAATTCCTGATCAGGAAATACTTCAGCTCAGACCTAAATGCGCTAACGGAACAACAGGAAAAATACTGAGTTTTGGATTTTAAATGCATTGAATATTTGTGCATTTGGATTTTAATATTTATAGATACTGCATTTTAGTATTTCCAGAACACAGATGATTAATATGAAAGTAATAATCCTTATCTACATACCATCACTATGGGCTTCTTTCTGGAACAGTGTTGGGCAGTTCTCTGTAAGAGCAGGAGCAGTCATACTTTCAGAGAAGTTGCACTGTGGGGTTTAAGAAAATGACTTTGTGCTGGAAAAGCTGCTATACTGGAAAGCTGCTATTACGTCTCCTCTACAAAGCCACCTTTTTCCAGGCTGAGCAAGACCAGGTTCCTAATTTTTTTTCACAGAACGCAAGTCTCCAGCTCCTCCCCTCCCTCACCCCCAACTCCATCTTGGTGGTTGTTTGCTAAATTTGCTCCTCATCACTGATGTCTTTCATGTTTTGGGAGACCCAAAACCAAGCAAAGTATTCTAAATGTAATTTCATGACTGCTGTGTAAAGGGGAATTGCTCACCACCTGTGCTGTGCCTGAACTCCTGCAGATGCAGCCTGATACATTGTTAGCTTTCATCACTGCCAGCGTGCACAGTTCATGCTGGCTAAACCTACTGTCACTCAGGACCTACATGTCCTTTTCCACAGAGTATCCCCTCAGCCAGTCAGATGCAGGAGGTTGGTCTGTACTAGGTGCAGGACTTTTGCCTTTGAATTTCATCAATTTCATTTTCTTTCAGCTGTTGCCTGTAGTGTACTCAGCCAAACCCCCCCCCCCCCATTCCCTGTGTAGTGTTAGTAATAAACTAACCAAAGGCTTGATCAGACAAAGGGCAACTTTTTAACCTACAGAACTGATGGGAACAACACCTGGGTCCCCTATATTCATCTCTAGAGCTCTGCAGTCCTTCTTTGTTTTTTTTTTTTTCTGCTGTTCCTTGACAGTACCGGTTGTGCCCACATGCATGAACAACAACAAACAGTAGTCAAACCAGGTAAGCCTTAGCAAGACCTCAAATCCAGGCCATTGGCAAGCAGTGAGCCTCTCATGACAGTATGTTTTTTCAGCAGCTGTCTGCTTCCATTCCCTGCAGAAGATGATCTTTAACCCCTTAACAGTTTCTGCTTCCTCTTGGTCTGAGTGCTGTCTTCAGGCCCAGCTGGTTTTGAGGCCTCCTTTACCACAGGTGTTTTCCCTGTATTGGCTATTACAGCATGGTATGGTACTGATTCTGCAAGTTCAACTCGAAGGGCAGAGAAGGAACCTTTCCTCTGCTGCCAGAAGTCCCAGGCTTCCAGCCTCTCCCATCGTGGGGATCTCCATCCACTGCTCAAGGTCTGCTTGGCCTTCCTGCTTTGCAATGCTGGATTTGAGTTGGTGCCTCTGCAAGATCTCTGCAGATACCATATAAATCACCTGTTTGTAGAGTCATAGAAGGATGTGGGTTGGAAGGACAACAGGAGGTCAGCTGGTCCAACCTGCCCAAAGTAGGTCCAGTTAGATCAAGTCGCTCGGGTGCTTACCCAAACAGATTCTGGAGATCGTACTTCCCTGACGGTCTGTCCCTGCTTACTGCTTCCAGCAGGTCTTTCATTTGGCTGCTCTGTATGCCAACCAGCGACCATCTCCAGGTGAAATCGCTGTTACCATCCGCCCAGGGGAGAGGCTTGAGGCATTTCTTGCAGCCCCTGAACCAGGTGGCTGTTTCCTGCCTCTGGAGCTCTGCCAGAGTGAAGGCCTCTCATGTCCTAGGGATGCCTTTTTCAACCAGTGTGGGGGCCTGAGTCCTGTGGCACCTCGTGGCTGGTTTTAAGAAGTCCCACGCTGTCTGCAGCAGTCCCTGGCCACGTTGACATGCAGGCTACCCTGTTGTTAACTACTGAAGTCGTTATGTAAAATGCATAATTCTATGCATTGTTCTAACCTTTGCTTTCTGAAAAAGCTATCACTATCAAAATAGTGCAGAATTTCACGAGGGAACAAATCTGTCTCTGGGAATGGTTATTTTCCACACCACTTGTAACAGCATGTTTTTTCAGTAGAAGAAATTGAACTTCAGCCTGTGTGGTTTACTGATTTTAAAAAAGCATAAAAGCTTCTTAAGTAAGTGTAGCTGTTGTTTTACTAAACAAGTATTTTTTTGCAATATGTGGTGATGTCATTCTGGTGCCTTCCAGTTTTGTCAGGAATGCTTGTGTTTTAGAAATACTCAAGTAAATTCTAATTACAAAAAAAAAAAGGGTGGGGGAGGGAACCCCAAACCTAATTCCTAATAATAAGCAAAAGTACGACTTTTTTGTTAATCTGGTTGCTATGCATCATGTTGATAATTCCTTCAAGAATTTTGAATCCCTACGCCATTAGCATACATGTAATACATGGTTTTCATATCCTGGTATGAAATCCTTTCCCCATTGCTGCACAAAAAGCATAGATACCCAGCATGGACTAACATTTTGGTAAGCTGAAGGTAGATACCTACCAAAAAAATAGGGAGGACATTGTCAGCCATTGACTGGTAATGGATTCGAGGATGTGCGTCAGAGTTGTCTGACATACGGCTTGCAGCTTTTCTAATCTGTATTGGTAGAGCACCTGAGGGCTGATACATGGTGGCTGTGAATGAATTTCCGAGAGAGAGACTTTCTTGCAAACACTGCAGTCTAAATTAATGAAACAATGGAGGGAGGGTTGTGACAACTAATAACGCTAATGCACTGGAAGTCCAGTCAGAACAATTCAAAGCTTTCCAAGTAAGTGAAGAGCCTTTGCTTGGCTACTACATTAGCTGCTCCAAATATTAGACATTGTTGTTTCTTTTCCCCAAAAGCTGTGGAGCAGAAAAACCGCAGTATTGAGAGCATAAAGTGACATGACTTGGAAGTGTCTTTCAGACAGCACACTACCTTGCTAATCCTTTTTTACTAATCCTCGTCCACATTAGTACAACTGTTTTTAACTGCAGGTGACAGCTGTGATTGCAGTGAAACTATGAGTATGGCTTAGTTGCGACTGCAAAGTAGGTCAAACGCTCTATATATTCATTGAAAGATAGTAAACATCTTACTTTAAGAAGTAGTAAACTGTGTATGCATTTATGCATGTGTGGAAACATGCATAAACTTCAGTACTGATGTATTTCTTTCACCCACGGAGGATGGCCCAATGTTAATTATTAAGTCAGAACATACTGTTTGATCCTAGGAAACCTTAATGTACAAGCACCATGAAGAACCTGTAGAATAGTCATGGTATTAAGGCCATGCAGCTTAAAGGTCTGGATTTGTTACAAACTTTAGGCATCTAGAAATCGCATTTAAAATACTTTAGTTTGCTTTTCTTCACGGTGTCTGATCTCCACCCCTCCGCTTTTTTCACTTGTTAGTAAGTGAAAAAATAGATTAGATTTAATCTTCAGTGTAGTTGAACTTCACCCTTAAACAAAATCAAGGATGTTTAATATTGAAGATTATTATTTGATCTAATGAGAGCTAGGCTTGGGCAGTTTTGAAAAAGCTTGTCAACATCTTGTCTGTAAGCATCTCTTGGTTTTCTTGAGCTGGCTGAAATTGTAGAGGTACTGAATTGAGGAAAAAAAAAAATATATATATATATATACACACATATAT
The DNA here is from genome assembly GCF_964211825.1 of Aythya ferina. Lineage (NCBI taxonomy): Eukaryota > Metazoa > Chordata > Aves > Anseriformes > Anatidae > Aythya > Aythya ferina. The sequence goes on along the minus strand of NC_140297.1, from coordinate 72,686,970 downwards.
ATTGTTCCCATAGAATAATAATTAATACTTTGTATAGATGTAGAAACCCTTCAGAATAAGTTAGCTGTTTGTATTGGAAGACATATCCTGGTCTGGTCAGGGTGATAGGGCTTTGAGTTTCTGTGAATTGTATTAAGTGTGAAAATTAGTGGCATAGAGATTTTCCTTGATGCAATCCTATTTTCTCAGGATTTCAAGGAATACTTGAGCAGTTTTTCACAAGTGCTGGATATGTTTTTTATGGTAGAAACACCTAGAAGGCAATTTTCTTTGTAAAAGTCCTGGTGTGCTCAAAGGGTGTTCCTTGGCTTCATCCAGTGCCTATACTTGCTTCTTTTCATTTCCTTTCCCCTCTTTTCTGTAGGAAAACTGCTGCAGCAACTAGGTGGGAGGCCAAATGCCCTGTTTACAAATCAGTTTATTGGAAACCTCTCTGCTTTATATGATTTCGTTTCTGTTGGTATTCTTATTTGACCCACTGCCCCTTAGATGACTTCTTATTTTTGACTATCCTCAGCTTCAGTTATTTATTTGTTTTGAAGTTAACCTTTTTTGCTCTTACCTTGAAAATGATCATAATACACTCATTGTTTGTAATCAGATCTCTGGCTTAAAGCGCTTGAAACAAACTGATAAATTACTTCTTTTACTTAGTTGAATGTTAGACAGAAGTGTTAAGCCGGACACACCTAGACAGTAAAGTCAGTAGAGCATGAGATTATAAATCATACATCATGAGTCTAGGGCTTTTTGACTTGACTAGACACACTGTAATTTTTTTTTTTGTAATGAAGAACAAAAGCTCAATATGAGGTTTGAGTATTGTGCCTTGAATTGTACAGTTCTACCTCATCTTTGCATTTGAAAGAATCATTTGTATAAAAATTTGATGCGAACTGAGGTCCTCTAGAAAACACAAGAAAATATTTAACCATTATATGTGAATAAAAAGAAAGCTGTTATGTCAAGACAAATATTTTTACTATAACCTTAAGTTATTTAAATAGTAATGCTTCTTATGCAATAATGAAAATATTCAGGTTTGTATACTTCCTCTGTGCTTAGATTTTTGTTCATACTTTTATCAACAACAAATTCTATGAATGAGACTGTCATGCTTGGAGCTCTCATTGTTTACTTTCTGTGAAAATGTTGTGGGGACAAACTAAATTCAACTACTATAATATCAGTCTATTTTTTCTTTTTATTTTCTATACTAATAACAGGTGTCATTATATGTATACTTCCAATAAGTTTACAAGTATTCAGTGTTTATTTCTTCTTAACATTCTAGGTTTGTTGCTCTGACCCCTTGGAGAGTGTATCATCTGACTTCTCTCATAATACTTGGAGTGCTAGTTCTTCAGATAATAAAGGATTTGGTCTTATCTAGGATAAAAGGTAGGTCAGTATACTGATAGAGTTCCTTGCTTAAACACCCACAACTCCTTTACTAAATCCTCTTTAACATTATGATACTAGGATTATTGCAAAAATATTAGCTAATTTCTGAGTGAAATGACATAATCTACAATGATCTACTACCATTTGTAGTAAAGTTCTGATATATTTTAGAGACAGGGCATTATGAGATTTGTTTCAGTATGAGTATAACCAGTATCAATGAACAGTCACTCTTGTATCTTATCTACTAGATCTCAAAATCCATTATTATCTAAAATACAAAGTTTTCCTAAAAGTTCGTACTTCTGACATTACTCTAATTAGATCACTGTTGAAAAGTTGTGGAGATCTAATATAAATTGGTCAACTTTGTAAAAGGATTGTGAAATAACCTATCTTCCTCACAGTTTAAATAAGTGAAACAGTATTTTTTTTCTAGTTTATGGAGTGTTCAGTTTCCAGTGTGTACAGTCTTATCTAAGTACTACCAAATTAAAAGGGGATGTTTTTTGTGTTGTTGTATTGTTTTAACTTTTTTTTTTTTTCCCCATACTTCATTACCATCTTGAAAATTCTCTGGCAAAAGGTTGTTCGTCAATGTGTATTTCTTGTTGCTAGGAAGATTTTTTGAAGTGGCTTATTTTGCTTTTTCTTTGATGTTGAATGCGGTGCAGTGTTTGAAAAAAATGCAAAGGAAAGCAGGAAATAAGTATCAGAGAATCACAGTACTCCTCTGCAACGTTACTAGCATTTCATTTTTGACCTCCACAGTCTATTCTTCCCTGCTAAATTACAGTAGTTATTCACAACCTTTTTGAGAAATGTTTTTGTTGTCACTGCCTTCTGTGGAGTCTCCATTACCATTGTTTCCTGCTTGAGTGATGCAAACTTAGAGGCTAATTTAAAAAGCTTAGCGTGATTTGATTTTTAGGCTGTGTTGTATAAATCACTTCTAATGTTGAATACCTCACCAGTTGGAAGGTGGTTATTTACACAAGTAAATCTTAGCTGTCATTACTGACTAATATTTTTGTATTGAGCAAATCCAAGATGTACCAGTATTGACCAAGCTACCATCCCCTCTTCATTTCTCTTTCAGTCTTGCTTCTATGTGATTATTCAACTGTTCATCATAGAGGTGAGGTCAGGAAGACCTCTGTTCCCAGCTTTATGATTAGAGAATGATTATTTTACTACAGTTAAATATATTGCCTTCAGTAGTATTGTACACAAAGTTCATGAACAGTTAGGTTATTGAACCTAAGAATAGAAATCTTCTTGTAGTGACAATTGGTGTCACTCCAAACAGCAGAAGAAATTCTTCCCAGGATAACACTTCTGTAGGGCTACTTCACACTTCCAGCCAGCCACTAGATGGCAAGACTATTACAGAGTCATAAGTAGTGTAGAAACTGTTTGCCAGTTTGTAGCTGTAAAGCAAAAGTTATGTTGGTTATCTTCTTCCACATGAAAATATAACAACATAATACAGTATTTTTTTCATTAACATTTTAAACTGGTATGTTAAATTTACAGAAAAGACTTATTCTGAGAACTGTTACTTTGGTTTTAAATGTTAGGGAGAATTCCTTATTCATTTTGTCCTAAATCTGCACATTGCTTATGAATAAAGAAGAAAAACCTCTATGTGATTTCTGTTTTAGTGCATTGTGTGTCATCTTATATTCTCACAATTGCAGGTGCACAGCTCTGGAGGAGAATCACTGACAAGTAGGTATATCATTTTTAATATTCTAGATATTTGACATCTTTTCTTACAGTGAATCTGGAATTTAAAATACAGTCTACTTTCCCTGTAATTAAAACAGAACATGAATGATTTTGAAATTCACATTTTTTCTAAATTTGTTACTGCTTGTTCCAATTTTAATTTTTAATAACTTTCTGCAAAGTATTTTTTCTGATTTGAATTATTATAAAGAATACAGTAATATATCAAATACTTTTAGAAATGCTTTTTTCTTAGTATGATTATCACATTTTTTGTTTTCTGGGAATTAGTGTTTGCTTTGAAATCAGTTATGAGAGAAAAACACTGTATTGGTTAAGGAGGTTAACTTTCTTTTAGAACTTCGTTACACAAGTGCTGTCCAAAAGCAGGTAAGTTTGGTGTGGTTTCCCTTATCTTTGTAGTAGCCAATACAAATAATTGCTGTCAAATTTCATTTAAAATAAAAATTACTTGATATCTGTCACAATATAAATTAATAATTGTGAATTCAGTTGTCTTGCCACTGGGCTGACTCAGTTTACAGGCAAATGTTTCATAATGTTGGTAGGGTAGAGTACATAATCGATTGAATTTGTTTTGGATTCATACAACATCTCTAAATGCTTTACCGGCAACTTCCAAAATAAAAGTTTGTGTGATTAAAAATATTATTCTTCTAAATAGACCACCAGGGCTAGCTGGACTTCTGGATAATTTGCAATAACAGGAACACAAGATCAGTCCAAATATCCAACTAGCAAAGTATCTTTTCTCTGAAGGTGGCCAGCCAGGAGGAAGGTGGCCAGCAAAGCAGTGTGTAAGAGCAGGATGAGCTTGTAAGATGCTTCTCCTGGTATACTTTCCCAGCCTCCAGCAGTTTACAGTTAAAGGACTTCTAGGTTCCAGATGTGTCTTTTACTTATCCCCTCCAAGCTGTTCTCGGTGGAGCAGAAAAGGTCCATGAATATGTCTCATTGCTTTTCTTATTACAAAATTCTGTTGTTCTTCGTATCCTATAGCAGAGAGACCCATAGCTGAACTGTGTTCTGTGAAAAACACAGCCTTGTGTTTGTTTACTGTTATATGATAGTTTCTTAATCCCATCCTACTTTTTTTTTTTTTTTGGTTGGAAGAGTTGGTAAACAATCACACTATGGCTAATCTTCAGCAAGCTGTGACTTTATAAACTTTTATCTTGTCCTGTTAAGTCCATGGCTACTTAATTGTTTCTAAAATAGAAGCTTTCTGTAGGTTTGATATCTTCATTGTGATTTTCTGGACTTTTCTTCCATTTCTGTTACCCTTCTCGTAGGCAGAACTAGAAATTGTGTTCAGCATTCAGGGAGACCTTCGACTGTACATTAGCATAAAAATGCCCTTATAATAAATCCTAATGATTGACTTTTTAAACCTCTGTTGAGCACTGAATTGATGGTTATGTGAATATATAACCTCAAGATTATGTTCCTGAGTAGTAAAGGTTATCTTAAAGCCCGTGTGACATTAATTTTGTGTTTTTTTGTTTGTTTGTTTTTTTTTTCCACTGGATGAATTTCTTTATTTTTACATACATTTCTTCCATCTTTTGGCAAGTACATTACTTGATACTTCGTTGAAGTTCTGCAGTTCTTTGCAGTTGGTCTTCATCTTTACCAGAATAATTTAGCATTGTAAGGAGACTCATCTTACTGTTCACTCCTTTTTCCAGAATGTTGTACAGACAGTTCAAAACGGTCTTTTTATTTTCATACTTGCAAGGACTTCCCCTCATATTCCATGACTTCTTAGCCTCTATAAGAGCATTTTGTGAGAGACCTTGTTGAAAGCCTTATAGGAAATCCAGTTAGTTTTGTATGAGTATCACTGTTCATCTTCAATCTTACTGAGTTTGAAAGCACAAATGGTTTGTGATGTGATGTCCCTTTAAAAATTGTTCATCCCGACTCCCATTGTGCCATAGAACAGGCATGCACGTTTGTTATTAGATTTTCTGACAATTTGCACAGAACAGAGATGGGTCTTTACTGATTTACAGTTCTGGCTCTGGCATAGCTCCTCTAAAAATAGATGTTGCTTTAGACACTTAACAGTCCTCTGATTAAGGCGCTTTGAGAGGTTATTTAACATAAGTGACATTTCAACTGTTGCATTCTAACTTTCAGTTAGAACTCTTACAATCTCATGTGAATTTTTTTTTTGTTTTGTTTTGTTTTGTTTTTTATTCTGTGGGTATTTACAATTCTTTTGTTGAGCACATGTGCTCATTGATTGGGTTGAAAATGTAGTATCTGCTCTGAGACATTGGGGCTGGTGCTCCAAAGGTTTTTGTTGTTCTTGGTCTTGGATGTGAAAGACTGTTCTCACATTATCTTACATCAGCAAGCTGTGTCAAACATACCCCCATACTGCTGGTTAACAAAAAACACTACCCAGTGGAGAATCACATGCTCTTAAATAACATATAGAGGAAAAAACAATAGATCTGTACTGCTTTGAATGCTTTGCTTGTTCTAATGGGTCAAATGTGTTCGCAACCATTCTGTGGCATTGATGTTCATAGGCACAAAAGAACTGAGTCCGTAGCATTTAATTGCACTATGGTTTAGGCTGAATGTCCACATGCAGGTTGGAAATGATTTTTGGTCTGTGCCTACTGTAAAACTACTCAGAGGAAGTACTGGGAGAGTGCTCGTTGGCTGGTGCCAAAAGTGCGAAGAGCTGTATGTATGGTTTAACTTTATAAATGACCAGTCCCAGCACCTAGCAGCATTGCCACACAGTTTAGTTTATCAAAGTAGACAGAAAGTAACAGATGATAGAAACAGGCTCATTTCCTACTTTGTTTGTTTCCACAATTGAAACTGGTCCTCATTTTCATTGGGAAATAGGGTTGATATTCTGATAAGGAATGATGACAAGCCAAACTTCGCTTGAAGCTATTAAAGTTAATTGCACTAAACAATCTTTTGCTACAGTGTATCCAAAGGGGATAAAATTGCAAGTGATTTATTAACCAATAACTGCTTAAATTTATATTTGGTTCTGTAAGTTGCACATAGTTTTACAGTCCATGATATTTCATATTATTTATTAGTACGTTTGCAGAACTCGGTGTGCTAGTGTCCACATACAGCAAAATGTTTTTTTTAAATGCTGATGGTGTGATCTCCAGCTAGTCAAGGATTGGAATTCTTATTTTTGCTTTCACTGGGATCAGATAAAATCTTTAACTGTTATCATTAAGATGTTTTTGCTTCTTTCTTACAGGTTGCTTTGCATAACAAAATGTAAAAAATGATCAGTGCCTTTTAAAAGTGAGAATAACTGTTTACAAGTTACTTCATTGTATTGTATTTTTGTAAACTACTAGAAGAGTTACTTTAGATTCTTCCCTGTGCTACAGGTACGCAGGTCAGCAGCGTGACATATTATCCTGAACTGAGGGCTAGGGAGCTGGGCTGGCTGAACCTGGGCTAGCAGACAGACACCCACCTGCCTGTGTGCATGCTCTCCCCTTCTCGGCAGCACTAGGGGAGAAGACAGGAGGAAAACCTTAGCTGGATGAGATAAAGTAGGGAGATTTGCTGTTGATGATAACTGGTGGGCAAACAGACTCAACTTGAGGAAGGTTAATCTAATATAGTAGCAAAGCAGATCTGGGTGGAGAAAAGCAAAGTCATCTTTGTTAAAACAACACCTTACCTCCTCCCTTTTGAGGCCCAATCTCCCCCTCCATTCCTCACTCTTCTTCCTCCTGCCCCTGAGCCAGGGCAGGGGGCTGGGGCCAGTCCTCGCAGCCCCCCCTCAGCCTCTGCCTTCCCCAGGCTGTCCCTGAGGCGAGGCGCCGCCATCTTGGCTGCTGGGCCCAGCCGTGCCCTGTGGCAGGGCTGTTGGAGCCAGCACAGGGCAGCCCCGGTGTTGCCACACACTGCGGCAACAACGCAGACGCACCCGCGCCCATGGGTGCGCACAGACCACAAGCTTAGTGAGGAGGAAATTTGTGTTTCATACGTACGCATAAACGTGAGAAGCTCTCTGTATGGTTCTTCCCCTAATGAAGCTACTACCGACTTCTAACTTACAAAGTAAATGAAGGAAAAGACATTGAATTCAATGCACTTTTTATTCTTTAAAAAGCTTTTTCTCCAATAATGCTGATGATTTTTTCCAAACATCTGCTTTTTTTTTTTTTTGATGTGTTTTGTTTTTAAGAAGAGCTTTTGTAAAGTGTCACTTTTAAAGCTTCCCTGTTTCATGGTCATTCCCAATTTTAGGATTGATTTTTTTTTTATATTTCTGAAAGTTGTACACTAGATGTTCAGAAATCGTTATAATAATGGAGATGTTGCTTTTGGTAGCACTGCGTACAGCAGCCTAATTCCTTTTTACTTTTACTAAAGGATAGCCAAACTTTTATTTCCATCCATGATACCATGTGATGCTCAAGACCATTACAATATGATCTTGGAAGTCACTGTGTCTTAGACCTGATGGTTTTAAGCTGTTACCATGCATCCTCTGTGTCTGACTGTAGCCACTTTTTCTTGAAAGGAAAAAAAAAAAAAAGGCACAAAGGAAAAAAAAAAAAAAAAAAGCACTTTGTTATGCAATTATGGTTTTGAAAATTAGTATCTCACTGTGATGTTTCATAAATGGTAGCACAGCTTTATGAGGATTTTCAGAGTAAAATTTTATGCTTTGCACTATTATGTTTGCCTTGTGATAAAATATCACTGTTCTGATCCTTGCACTTCTTCCCAACATACATGTACATTGCACATTCCTTCTGCTGCAGGTACACTAAGCATCAAAGATCATTAGGAGTCCTTCAGTGAAGGTATTTTTGATTTGTCGCACTTGTTTTCAGTCCTTGTTGATCTTTATTGAGCACTGCTCAAGCACTAAGAAGGTAGAGCAACATGGCCTTGCTTCTTTTTCGTTGTCCTACCTCAAATGGAGAGTGGTAATTGTCTCCTGTTTAAAATGTGTCTATGTAAGAAGACTCATGACTCTGTTTGTAATGGAGACATTTAGTACCCCATGATGTTAAAAAAATTTTCAAACCAGACCAAGGTGAGATCTCATTTGGAACCTTTTTCAGTTCATTCTGTTTCTGAATTTGCTTCTGTTCCTGAGGAAATTCTAAAAGGGTTCTCCTGGTTCTGCTTTCTGAAGAGAAGAAACCCTAAATGGAAGAAACCCAGAGTGGGGCTTGCCTAGCAGATAGACTTGCACTCTCCCATTCTCAAGAGGAGGGAAAAATAAGAACATGCATTACCCTGAACAGCATGTCTTATCCATTGCTGCCCACATTTCACCAGACCAGTCAAGATTTAGACTTCTGTGAGAGGAAACAGGAGAGTTACAAGAAAAGAGGCTCTTTTTGGTTGCAGCTTCTAACCGGCAGCCGTCTTTATTGAAGCTGTTTAGTACTTAATGTTGAAAACCATTTTGATAAATGAAGGATTTGCTTCATTTATTATGTCTGAGGCTTTACATACATGTGATTTGCAAATGCTTTGCCTGCTGCATTGGTTTAAGACAAGTCTGTTAGTCATTTGACTAAAGATTTCTGATCTAGCCTGCCTAGTCTTCTTTCATGATCAATTAAGAAAGAGTAGAAATAAGTTGTGAGATAGCATGATTTATCTTGTCATAAATCAGATGTCTACAGGCTGGTCAGATATATCCTACTTTTTGTTTCCTTTGAATATACTGTAAACCTATGGTTAGATAAGTAAGAACGTAAGATCCTCGTGTCATTCTTTCCTGTTGCTCTGAAGGCCTGTCTGTCGTAAAGATGTCATTGAACGATGCTAATGCCTACGCTAAGAAGCTCCCTCTTGCAGCAATGTGCTGGGATACCATTACGCAGCAGTAATAACTGCAGGGTTTGACAGACAAGCCTGGGGACTAGATTTACCTCTGTCACTATGTATGCAAGCAGTTTTTGTGAATTGAATATCGAGCACAGTATGATTGCATCTTCAGATCACTCTTGAGACCTTGCGGATATGCTGCTTAATCATATCTCAATACAAATGTCCTTTCCCTCAGGCTGTTACTGGGTTCTGTTTGAAGATGAGCAGATTAGGTAATAAGAGATTTACATTAGGAAAGCAAAACAGAATTACGGTTGTAACAGAAATGCTTCTGCTTTATGCTTGTTAATCCATCTCCTTGATGTGGTACATAGTAACAAAGCTAAAGTAAGCCAAAGCCGGTCATCTGTGGGCCAGTGCTGAGATGGGAGCCATTGCTATCAGCTTCTGTTGCTCAGATGCTCAGTCTTGGCTTGATCATCCATATTAGATCTGTTCTTCACATGGCTATACACAACTGCATGAAGTCTGGTAATAGGCATTAGAACAAACAAACACGTGCCTATGGATCTCTTGAACGCCTCAGCAAAAAGAAGGCAGGATATAGTCTAGTAAGCAAAAATATACTGCAGAATGCAAATACTGCCGCCTTGGGTTGCTTCAGTGTAATCTGAAGGCATCAAGTGCAACCAAAGAGTTCTACTCTTGACATAAAGTTTGCTGTTCTGTTCATTTTAGCTCATATGTTCCTATGAGTTTGTTGTGTTATATATATATATATATATATATATACATACACACACATATATATATGGCTACATAAAAGCTATAGAACATCTCAAGTAGTTCTCCTTAAACATACGACTCTCCTACATATTCTTGGTATAAAAAAAGTGGTTGCAGTCCCGCAGAAAACAGATATGTACATGTGCATCTACAGTCTTAGCAAATGAAAAGTGAGTTTAATTTGCAGATTGAATTTAGATTTTATTTATACAGTAGCTACTGTACTGCTCAAATATAAAAATGGAATTATTCTTAGTTTTAGATAACACGTTGGCCCAATTCATATAGCAATATGCATGGTTAAATATTATACTCTCTCCACATATATATATGAGCCCAAGCTCCTGTAAATTGCAGAAAAAAATGTATACATTATACAAACATCTTGACACTAGTATTTTGTTTTATTTTTTTTAATAGTGTTACCTTTTTCATGCTTACTGGTTGGTCAGTCCCAAATTGTTAACTTAATTCTTGGGTAGCATGTTCTTTTTCAGAGTTTATATTTGGTAAACTACAAAATCAATGCTCTGATAACATTTGGTATGTTAGTTTTCTTACAGGAACAAAAAAGTAATAAAAGTTTAATAGAAAGTCTGTAACTTAGGCAAAAGAGTCACACTTGAAGTCTGAAGAGTGTTTAATATGTTTTCCTATAGACCTATGCTTGCTTCTTTGTTGGTTGGCGCTTTTTTTAAGTGCAGGGAAAGGAAGAACATGGTATAACTGTTGTAGATACTCTGTATCTGGTATCTTAACTGTATCTTTGGTAGGTTTGTTTGGTGGCTGGTTGGTTTGTTGTAGTTCTGCTTTTTTGTTTTTCTCCATGTAATGGATTTCTTCTCACATAAAGAGTGGGTTACAAACTTTTTTTCAGACCAACTTCCCGTGATTCTCTAGTAATTTGTCTTCAATGTGATTCTTCCTGAGCTGTCATGTGACATTTTCCTCTTTTTCAGCTCCAGGAGCTCAATTCAACTTCTGTTATGGAGTTTGTGTGGAAGAGATTAGAGGAGAAAATACTGGAATTGTCTAGCCTCTTTACAATTACCAAACATTGCATATCTATTTCTGTAACCCTAACTTGTTTTCTGTCCCTATCAGTTAAAAATAGCAGTAAGGCATTCTTGTGGTATCAAGAAAAAAGTAACTTCTGAGGAAGTAAGGGCAGGAAGCAAAGGACCAGAGGAATTTTACTGAGGTTTCTTTAACTGTTTTTAACTGGAATATATTCCATCACCCCAATTTGATATTTGCTGACTTGTCATTTAGTCTTTTTGAAACTTTAATCATTCATGTTGCTCTTCTCTTAGTATCCATGTATTTCTTAGAATGTTACCTCAAACCAAAGCCTTCTTATTGTTAAGTAAAAGAGATTAATTGTGCTCTATGTTATAAGAATCTTGTAAATACATCCCAGGCACAGGCAGAGATTTATTTTCTCTAAGACTATTGCAAATAACTTCTAGCTGCTTAGATTCTGATGGGAACACTCTTGGGTTGATAGTTTCATACCATTTTTCAGTCTGAGTTCCTCTGTGAACCCTGAGTCTGTCCACTATAGCATCTGCTACTCGTCCCAGGGTATTTTCACTGATTCATCTGACGGATTAGCGTAGATATTCCATGAAAGTGCGAAGGATTTATATGTCTCATATAATGAGATTTTTCTAATACTTGCCTTTTGGTGTGACTTTTTTGATTAAATGTGCGGTTACCTTATGGGTATTGCATATAGGCCATATTTTAGCAGTTTGTTTTTAAATGTTATATAAGAAAGTTTCAAAAGCATTATGAGTTAAGACGCATGCTCCTATTTTTTTCTTTACTGCAGGTTAATTACTTTCAAAAAGAAATACGCCTTCTTTTTGACTTGCTTGTATATAGAGTAATCCTTGTTGACTGCTTTAGCAGCTTCTCAGCTGTTATTAACTTAGTATCTCTCCAAGTATCTAAATGAGAGCAGCTGATCTGAAGATCACTCTTTTTCCACCTTTAATAAACCGTGACTCCTTGAGAAATGGATTAGTCTTTAAATTCCTGTCTTTTCCTCTGATAATATTGTTTAATTCATTAACTAGTTGTAGCCAGAATTATCAAGAGTTATTTAAAACTTTGTAAACTATTTAGACAGCTCTGACAGGTTTACTGTATATTTTGGCTTGGGTTTTGCAGCACCTAGGTACTAGGGAGTCATTCAGGAGATTGCCCTTGTTTACTTCAGATTTTTTTTTCCTGCTCTTCTGATAGCAAAAATGTTTTTGTGCAAATCTTTAACTTTGAGATACAGAAGAATAACTTGGATAGTCTGATTTGACGGAAATTTTAGTAATCATTTCCAAGCATTTTGAAGCATTCTTTTTAGTTTCTTCTCATGGATAAATGAATGCTATTTCTTGCATAAATCAGAAGGAGAAATAGCACGGAATAGAAGTTTTCATATGGAGGCTTCTAAAAGTCCTTGTACCTAGCATTTTCTCAGTTTGTCTCCATGTTGGAAAATAGGTCACCTGGGCACCAGCACAATGAGGCATGTATGTGTTTAAAATATTTCTATTTAAGTGAAGTCATTGCATCCATGGTTAAATGTGTGAAATAAATACCTGACATAAATACAGTCTTTGCAAACTGCAGGGTATGCTGCATCCTGTGCAAAAGTGACTCAGTAATTAATTTCCTTTGTTACTCATTGGTAAAAATGAACTCTTGCACTCAGTTGAAAAAATGCTAGCTTCATAATGATGGGAGGATGGAAATACAGCCTTTGTTCATCACTTTATATATAAACTTATGTCAGCTTTTCTTCAGTAATTTGTAACATAAAGCCAGCTCTACCTCATGTTTAATTTGTGTAAGTATGGAGCTACAGTCACCTTTCAATTATTCATAAGAGTTTTGTCTATGTATCTGTTTATGCCCAAAATGCAGTTCTGTTAGAGGTGTCTGTGAGTGCAGCCAGGTGGATTTTTACATTGTGAACAACCTAAGAACTGCTAATTCTGAGCTGACCCAGTTTTAATAGCTCTGTGTCATTCTTGCTGGCATGTCACATAATACCCATATTAGCACCACTGAGGAAAAATGTAACCTCCAAAGTTGTTTTTTTCTGTGTTTGTTTGTTTTAACCTTCAGCTTATTTTCAGCATTAAGAAAATAAAACAGCTCTTGAAAGCTGATGAGAGTTGAAGGGAGATTGATAAAGTAAATACAGTCAATTCAGTCGAGGAGGTGGGTGGAGAAATGAGCCAGAGAAAAATGCAAGAATAGCTGGTGCTACTCTGCAGTTCTCCTGTGCTACTTGTCCCTTTCTTCACTTTGTACCATCTCAAAAACAAGTGCCTAGATCTTCTCTCCTGTCTTAGGTAAGAGCAAGTATGGCAAATCCTGCAGTTGGATTTCCTCATTTGTACAGTGCAAGAACATTTAGTTGCCTGTAGTTTGCCAAGTTTTCTCAGCTTTCAGTGAGGGAGTTTAAAGGTGTTCTTCACTTGTTAATACTTCCTTGTTTCACACTGATGCAGCAATATTATCACAAGTGTTTTTTAGCATGAGAGATAAAGCGTTAAAAGCCTCACTATAGGAAAAAGAGAATGTACCCTCTCCCATGTTGAGTTTGTGGGACACATTTTGGACATAGGGCGAGAGCTACAAGCTTCTCTTAAAGTACTTATCTATCCCACCTTCATGGGTTGATTTCTTAAATGTGTGAACACCTCTATAGGAAAATTATAACCAAAATACTCAAGAGAAAATTGTGCTGGTATCATCTGCCTCACTTTTTCTGTATGTCTTGAGGGATCTCTGTTGAAGCAATTAATTAGCTTTGCTTCTTCTGGGGTGCAAGAGCCCCACACAAAGTATTAAATGAGTTGTAGCAAAAGAGAAAATGCTCATGTACTTCCTGAATCTAAGCAGATGGTGTCTACTGGCCATTTTTGAGCAGATCAACTTTCTCATAAATACTGAATTCTGTTTGCTAAGGCATAGTGTCTATTGTTCTCTACTTAAAATTGCTTGGAGATTCTCAGCTTCTGGCACGTGCGTAGTATATGTTGTCAAATCTGATTAGTACTGCACTTGCAGTATAAAGCCCTTTGCTTTGTTACTTTTTTGACTCGTTTATATTAACAAAGTGTTTATTATGAATAGCATGCTTCAGAGGCAGGGTGTAGAAGAGTACACTCTTATTTTGGCTGCTTACCTAAATAGCTTTATAGGAAAATCTGTCCAAGGACGTGATTGACATGTATTTCCTCAATAAGAAAGCGAAACTTGGAATGAAGTGTGTGTGGGGGAAAGTGGAAAAGACCCCTTTTGTCTTAGATAAATATCTTTCCAGTTGGAGGATCCAAAAGGTTTAAACATACTCCTTATAAAATGTCAGCCAAAAAGTGATGTTCTTTCTTAGACAGGTGTACTTCAGCGCATATGCTGAACTCAGCCTCACGTTCTGGACTGTCTCTTGAGGGGTAGCAAGATACTTCCTACCAGGCTCAGACAGGGAATAGAGAAAGCTTGGATACAGTCGCAGCATTCTGAAATGAAGAGCCTGCAATTCCCTGCCTCTGTCAGCTCTCACCCTGAATATTTATCCCTTCATCCATGAAGATATTTGAATTAGTATTTGGCATTCTGGGATTTTCTAATTTATGGTGGGAATCTATTTCAAATGTCTTGCAAGTTATTGTTGTGTCTATGCAGAAGTAGCTGTATATCAATACACTAAAATTAAAACAAGGTCATTGGTTGGTGTGCAATCTTTAAGTTTTTATTTTCAAGTTGAGGTATTGTATTCCAAGGGACTGTAGACAGTGTAAACTGGAAAAGTCAATCTCTCATGAAGTGAAGAATGCCCTTTTTAGCGCAACTCCAAACTCTAAGAGTCAGTAAGGCTTTCTTAAGCATTAAAGACATGAAAGAGCCCAGGCAGACTTAGTAAAATGTTTCAGCCGTTTTTCTAGACAGTGAGACTTCAGCTGCTTATGTTTTATCTTTGAATTGGTTAACAAACAACAGTATTTTTTTAGAGTAGCAAGGTACAAAGCCCTGATGAAGAGGACAGAAAACTGAAATGCTGTCAACTTGTTCTTTTGGTAACTCTCTGTATGGTCTTATCTTACAGTACATTTGAACTACTGTCTAGTTCAGGAACAGCCTGTTTGACTACCAAATAGTTATTTGGTGTGTTTGATTGTCTCAGGGATTTGTTCTGTTCACAAATGTAATGCTGATTTTCTTTCTTTTTTTTTTTTTTTCCGTGTGTATATTTTCTAAAAAGCTCCTTATAATTAGGGAGCATTGCATGGAATTATTATAAATGCCTGAACTAGCAGAATACTATTGCAATAAGCGTGGGACAGACCATGAGTACAGAGAGGAAGGCTGCATTTCTGACCAGTGTGGAACTTTGAACAGTATGACAGACCTCAAATTGCTCATCAACAGAAAAGTTTATAAAATTGACCTTTTTAAAGGGTAGAGTAAATTTAAGTGTGAAGATTAATGTTAGGACGCTCATGTGCCCTGTTCCTTATGCTTATTCCATTGCACATGTAACATTTTCACCATGGATATTTTTATTCTATTCTTACCGCTTTCCATTTTAACAGTTGAACAACTGTGGGAGATAACTTACAATCCTGAAGTCATTTGACTTGTCATCTTAAAGGGTATTTATAAACTATAGCATTCAGGGAGCCCCCAGTGTTACTTTAAATAGAGATACTACTTTTAGGATTAAGAAAAAATGACTGTTTCATTTTGAAGTTGCTTTTCTGAAACAAGTCAAAGCATATTTGAATAAAATCTCATAAAACCAGGAAGCAAATTTAACTGTGCTCTGTATTTTAATATAATAATGAAAAACGGCATGAAAACCAAATGTTATGGGTTATGCCAAACACAAATATGAAAGAGGTATTTTTCTGCTGTAAGTACAATTGACTATTTTTTCCCTTTTAATGTTGGTCTAAATTATCTGTTTCCTTCAGGAAGAAGTGTTGCTTTTGTTATTTTATTATTTGGGGACAAAACTAAAATTTGTCCCGCATGGAAAGGTTACTGAATCAAATCCCAAATCTGCCATAGGTTTATTTATCACAGGCATTTGCCTCCCGTTTTCAGTGATTGCATGTCACAGTTGATGCCAGTCACAGAATTTTTCTTGTCGCATCAATCTGATTATGAGAATACATATACACACACACACATATATATATATATACACACACACACACACATGTATATATATACATACATATATATATATACATATATGATTCTACATGTAAATTGAATTGTTCCAGGGCAGTTGTACCTGAATATTGATTGATTGATTGCAGCATTGTCAGACCAGTGTTCACATCATTCTGCAGACAATGCAAAGGTTTCTAGAACCTGAGACACGAGTCATTGAATCCGTGGCTCTTTTTTCTGCTTAGGGAGCTTGTTTTTGTGTACCATTGTATGGGGCTTGATAAACTGTATTATTTAAGTAACATTTTGTACTGTCTCAAATCTCAGCAGTAAGAACATAGCACTATAGACTTTACAACCTGTGCAGTTTTCCATAAGCAATACACTCCCTATATGCAGCAAGAATGTTTTGCACAAAGAGAAAGTATGTGCATGTTTCCCAACAGCCTCTTGAGTTAATGTCAAGTTGTCAAATTCTAAAGAACTTATAAAGCATACTGGACATTTGAGGGTAATAAGAAGAAAGGAAAAAAAAAACGTCCACTTTGGTTAATTTGACAACTCAAATGTTTCTTACTTCCTTTATGAATAACGAAACAAGGCATTTTTAAGAACGTACTGGATGTTGCTGTGTAACCAAAAGCGTTTCATTGTGTAGAATCTTTAGAAAGGTGACAGTCAATAGCAAGAGCTAATAAAGCAGTAGGGTATTGACCTTTAATTGCATCTGGTTTGCCAAATACAGGCATTAGATTACAAAACGCATGATGGAAATTATTTACCGAGGGCATGAGAACTTAGTTGTAGACCCATTTTTTTTTTTCGTGTTGCAGACGCCTGGGTTGTTGTAACACGTGAGGGTGTGTTTCCCAGCACAACATCTGATTAGTCACTAATTTAGTAAGGAATGTTCTGGCACACAGTTTTGTCAAAGCATGTGAGCATATCAGCAGTGTAACATGTTATATTCTTTTACGTGTTTCAACATACAGTTGAATAAAACAGCTCAGCTCTTTTGAAACAAATGTTATGATATTCCTTCCTTGAGTCTGCTTTTTTTTTTTTTTCTTACTGGCAGAAGAGATGTCGCGTATGTTGCATGTTTACCTACTGAAGTGCATTTGGTGCCTAAATTCTTTCTCTGCTTATATTCCAAAATGCTGTAGTCAGAATCTAACTAACAATGAAATCCTGCTCTCAAGCTACACATCTTTTTTACACTGAGGAAAATAGAGGGTGGCATATGCTCGTGTTGTTTTTCATGCTCAGGGTAAGATTCCCCATTTCTGGAATACAGGTGAGGTGACCAGATGTACTCAGGAGTCCAATTTAACAAAGATGTCCAGAGGTAAATATTTACTGTAGCACAAAAATACAGAATTTCTTTCAAGTCCTGCTATATGTTATGTTCACAGCACCATATGACATACACCTTCTTTTCCTGGGTAAGATTTTCTATAAAAAGAACAATCCTCTTTAATTTCTTAAACTGTTACTTATTAAGTGCTTTTATTAGTAGTACAGTTAAGAGATCACTGACATAGCTGTGGCCATTCACATTAATGTAGGCTAGTTCATAACGTCAGGATAATTTTTAAGAGAATTTCATGATGAATACAAAAAATGTCCACTTTTAAAGTAGTGGAAATATGTTAAAATAAGTATTTTTAAATGTCAGAAGTATTTAAAAATCTGCAGTAAAAAATCACAGACAAGAAAACTGTGACAGAACACTGAGTAGAGTTTGAGGTAGGCCTGTAGAATTTCCAACAGGCATTAGCTGAATTTCCTTGTTCTAAAAGGAAATAAGTCTGGAATTCAAGAGAAGACTTGCCCGTGCTTTAAACAAACAAGTTTTAAAAAAAAAAAAAAAAAAAAAAGAAAAACAACAAAAAAAAAAACACAGAATATGGGAAACAGGTGAGAGTAAATGGCTAATTCTGTGTTAGTGGAAGGAGTCCTTCAGCAGGGTGTGCTGGAACCATTCTGTTAAATGTATTTCTAAGATACCATAAGGAACATGCCTTTTCTCTCCCATTATTTGGAATGAGGAAGCATAAAAATAGCAAGTAGCAGGTTGAGAAAATAAAAGGATGCAATTAAGCTTTGGAAATCCTTAACACTGGATTGTTGTGAAAATTAGAAGTACATGTGGATTAAAAATATAGATTTCAGGACAGCTCATTGAAGCAAATTAATTGAAGGCTATTAAAATATGAAGTCACCTCCTCTGGCTTTGAAAGTCCCTGATCTACAGTTCGTTTGAGGCTGTATTGTATTTTATAGAGGTATCATTATGTGTTTTCCTGCATCGTAGTCTGTTCCTTAAGCACCCCCAGGTATTCAATTTTGGCAACTGTTAAAAACAGGATACAGGGCTGGATAAACCTTTGGCTTTAGTTTACCTGTTCTTGTTAACCACGTTACAAGCATAGACTTTTCATTGAGTGACATAGTACTAAAGTAGTCACTTAAGACTGAAATAAATTAATTATTTATATTATATCTATTATATTATAAATGTATAATATATCTATTATATTATAAATTATATCTATTTATTTCTGCACTTATATATGTTTTTAATAAATTGTAAATAAATGTTAAAGTCTGAGAAATGCTGGAAGGGCATGTTAGATAACCATTGCCCAGTTTTACACTGAGTGTTGTTACCAACAAATTCATGGGAAATTCAAGGTCAAAATGTGCCAGTGAACTTGCTTTAATGCGTTTAAGTGTGAGATCAGTGTCATAAAGTCAGTCAGAGCAGTGATGTCTGAGGTTTGCGTGTGATCTTTTAAAATCAAACAAAAACAACATAAAGCAATTTCTTAACATTTTAAAGAACATGTAGCCAAATGCACCTGTATGTTTCTGTAGAACACAAGCTGAAACAAAACCATGTGGGACTGTTTTCTTATGTATTGATTGCAAGGACCCCAAATGTGTCTGAAGAAGTTTTCACATCATGGCTGTACAGGAACAAAACTGATTCCATTGTGAGTTCACGCTGAGCACACAGCTTTCCTAGGATGGACAGCTTGGCAACTTCAGTTATCATTTGTTTTCTGAACTCAGTATTTTGTACTATAATCAAAGTCTCAAAACATGGGAACTCAGCTGAAAACTCCTTAATCTGATGATAAATAGAGCTCTAAGGAAGCTTCTGTAAAGGACATAGAAGCAGAATTTTCCGTTCAATACTTTGAAAAGTATTTCAAATCCTTTGTTCAAAACCTTTCCTGATGTACTTTGGAAGAAATATTTAATTCATCAATCATTAATCAAAGACATTGCATACTGAAGAGTTTTTTGGGTTTTGTTTTGTGTTTTTTTTTTTTTTTTTTTTTTTTTTTAACAGCTTTAGCATATGGAAATCAGTCTGTTAGGGCTTCTTTTGTCAGTTCCTGGCGTGATTTGAAGAGAAACACAGGACCTGAAAAGTAGTTGAAAGATGATGTATTTGGTGTATGTAAAGTGCTCTGACTATTTGCCAAATAAAGACCTTTTATGTATTTATTTATTTATTTATTTATTTTAAAAAAAAAGGCTTACTTCCCTGGACTAAAGTAAAACTGTTATTTTTTTCATCCTTCTATTGCCCTCCTGTATAGGACGTGTATATCAATAGAGAAGGTTTTTCAAAGCAGAGGTATGTCTGAGGACAAGATTCTGATGGAAACAGCAAAAGCTATAACAAAATACCATGCAGCTTACACATTTATGTACATAAAATACAAGTATGTATGAGTAACTTATAAATTTAAAGCTTAATTATTTAGTATACTGATAGCAACATGTGCAACTGAAAAATACTTCCTACAGCTTAATAAATTATTTCTTTAGAAATTTATAGGCCTCCATGAAAAATGAGGAAGAAGGAAGTTAAAACAGGGCTGCTATTCTGCATTGCAAAATAAGATGTTCTGTACATGTGGTCTAAAAGCCCTTGTGAAATGGATTGAACTTAAATAAAAATAGGAAAGGAATGGGGAAATTAAATTATTATATACTTCGGTACAAAAGTCTAGATAAGTGAAGTTAATTTGTCTTTCTGATAGCATTGTCAGCCTCTCAGCAAAATGTCATTCCTATTACGATTTTTTAAGGCAGGGCTAAGGTTATCAGGTTCAGCACTTCTGGCTGAGTGCTCTGGCAGCATTCACACAACCAGTTCAGGGCATTCCTCTAAATTATAAGTCTTCTTGTGTGCTTGATGACAAACAGGCTAGGCTGCAGCTCTGTACTGATCACTGCTCCTGATCTGAACGTCTCTTGGCTTGTATTATCCCCAGAACAATATAGCTCTGTAGTTTTTTATGGGAGTGATTTTTATGGGTGTGATTGTAGGAGAGGGTTGACTTCTCTGTTGCAATCTTGGCTGCACTCTTGCTTTCTCTGTGGAGCTCTGTGGTGTTTTATTGGCCTTCCTAGCTTTAAATTCGCAGTTATTTCACAGAGAGCTGGATGCTAAAAGAGCAGAAGGATTGTGGTTTGACAAGTATTTGCTTTGGAGAAGCTCCAGAAAGAAAATTGGTATACCAATCACTCCAGGATAGAAGTTTGCTTTGTTTTCATCAGTGAATCTCAGAATTAATCATCCTATTCAGTTGGCAATTGTATACGTATATGTATTGCCATCATGTGAAACATACCATTTCTATGTCTAACGTATTTCTGATGCTATTTATTATTATTGCCTATCTTACCCTCCTATTCTATCGTCTTTGATATTATTCAAGAGTATTTTCTTTGTTTTGATGTTAGCATTTAAGAAGCTTATATGTCTTTTTTCTTCTTCCAACTGGCAGAACTGTAATTGAGATTAAATGGTAACTTGAACTGTGATGATGAGTTCCTATATATTATTGTTTTGTTTTGTTTTTGTTGTTGTTTTGCTTTTAACATTTTGGTTGCTCTGCATACACAAGTATGTGTCTTCTAAAACATCATGCATTGTTTTCACTGATCTGTTTTAGTTGATAAATACTCCAACCTTTGCTTATATAAATTTACATTTTCATTTTGTTGCATCGGGTTTGCTAATGTGCCGTTACATGTATTGGAGTTGGAAAGTAGTAATAAGTAGCGTACAAATTACTTATTGGTCCATCAGAAAAATCTGCCCTAAATCAAGTCACATCAGTGATAATTTAATATCTTTGTGTCACGGATGTGCACTTTTATAAGCTCCTACAGTGAGACTAAATAAGGATGATTCTAGTGAAAAAACTCTTTTTGTAGGGAGAGAATATTATTCTGGTTTTAACTTCAGACATAGCAGACATAGTAAACATTAAGAGACTTTATCTTCCGTCACACAGTAAGTCAAAAAAAAAAAAAAAAAAAAGATAGATTGATGAGAAAAGTTAACAGTTTAATTCAGTAATCTGTCTCTCTTAATTGATGTGGACATTAACAAAGGATGAAGCCTGGAAGGGCAACCAGAAAAACCAATATAAAGTCATATTTAGAATGCAAAAACCTGGCTAGCAAATCTGAACATTAATAAAGAACTTTGGCTGATTGAGTTGGGGCATAACGACAAATTGATGTCAATGAAAATAATCGATAATAGGTAACTATGTTCTATAAATCCATTATAATGTACATGAAGTCCTGTGATGATTTATCCTTAATTTTGTAATGTCTGATTCAGGACTGATGACCTGGACTTTGATCTAGTGCTTGCAATTGCACTCACTGCTCTGTTGAGATATTCTTATGTTGCATCTAAGAATAAATCATTTAATAAGGCGGAAAACTGGCTCATATCCTCCTTTTCGTAGGATGGTGTCAGTATCGAAGTAATGGTGGGTTCTCTCAGCAAACTGTTAGCATATTAGCAAAATCATTTGGACCTGGGCATTTTTCGGTATTTAGCTATGAGTGTCATAGTAATATTAGAGATTCTGCAAAGCTGAGTGATTTCTTACTTTGAGTTAATTACATAGAGAAATACCATCCAAATATTCGCTTTTTCTTGGTATCTTAATGGCAGTTTGTTTTTTTGTTTGTTTGTTTGTTTGTTTTTTTGCAATGCTTTGTGCTGTGTTTAAGAGGTAAGTTAGAAGGCAACAAATTTCTCAGGTTTGTACCTTAACGCTTTGTGTCAACACCTTTGAAAAATATTTTAAAGTCTTCACATGTTCTTAAGTATTTTCTATCCTTTACCAATTCATTCAATGCAAGCTGATTTCATTGTATAAATATCTTGGTATTTGGTCTGCCTTAAGTATGGTTCACCTCTTTTCAGTGGCGGAAGAAATCATTGCTGAGAATAAGCAGATTCAGATTGCTACAAACCAAGAGAAACTGGTGGAGATGCAGGTTTCAAAATCTTGAGTATGTGCCTCAGAAAGAATTTTCATTTTAATGTGACTTAACTAAATTATAGATCATGATTGTAGATGAACTAGTATATAAGTACCTTTCTAGTCTTTAGGAAATTGGAAACGTGGTATAGTAAACAAAATAACAGCTTCATGAAATGGTGTGTAAGGAGGCTCTTCAAAAAAACTGGAAAAATATTCAGTTATCTTTACAAGTTGCTCAGATCATTGCTAGGTGACATATTAAGGTTTTTTTCTCCGAAATATGTTTCTTTTGTAGCTGTTTGAGATCCCATGGCCAAAAAGCCCCAAGGCAGTTGAGATTTTCAGCCTTAGTGGTAAGATCTTCTACCACCCTGTCTCCAGCTCCTCTGTTTGTCACACAACTCTAGCATGATCTATCATATTTGTCCTAGAGGAAGATTTGCTACATTCATGTGACTGAAGTGCAGTTACTTGCATTTTAAATGCTGTTGAAGTGTCTCTTACTTCCTTTAACTTTTCTTTCTGCTTATGTTCAAAAACTTGGAAATACTCTCATGCACAGTGGTGCACTATTATGCGTGCTTTATGTTGAAACACTAATATCTAACAGTTCGTTGTTCCTGATACAAGTCAGGTTTTGGTGTCTGTTGATAGTCATGTTGCTTTCATATTCCATTTTTTATGATTCTTTTAAAATGCATATTTATGTGCTTTGTTCTGTTGGGTAAATATTTCTTGCATGTGATAACATGTTTAGCTTTCTGAATGTTGCATATCTTTTTTCTGTCAAATCTGAATGTTGGCTTTGTTTTATTTTGTTTTGTTTTCCTGAATATGCAGCTTGTGATTTTTAAAATGCTGTAACAAATAGTTATTTTATCCAGGCATGAAGAAAGCTTCCTGCATAATATGCAGGATTCTATGAGGAAAGAAAAAAAATCTTGAGTGTATATTTTCTTTACTTTTGTTGGTCGTTTGTTGAAAGATCTTTTTTTTTTCCATTCCTAGTCTCGTGTACAGAAAACTATGCTTTGTGTGTAGTAGGTGTCTTAAGTTTTTTTTTTTTTTAGCACAACTCTTACTAGATTGAGGTCATACCTGGTATAATACTACAGCAAAGAACCTATTCAGCAGGTCTGTCTTGATGATTGTTCATTTATGCTTGTATGAAAGGTTTAATCTCTTCTAAAATAAGCTTCCTGTGTGTATCTTGTAGTGTATGATGAGATCTCAAAGTTAAGTAAATATAATAATATAATAATAATAATATAATAATACAAACAAATAATATAATTATAATAAAAAACATATCTAATTTGAATTTGTATTTAGAAAGAATTGGGACAGTTATTCAACAAATTTGGATGTTGAAAAACTGGAAAATTGGGTATGTATTTCAAATTGATAAAATACAGTAATATACTTTTTCATATGTTTGTGTGTGTATAAATGCATATATGTACATGCATGCATACACGCTTAAATGGAACCAGTCCATTCACTTTTCTATATTGAAAAAAGGGGAAAAAAATACTGTATTTTGGGGAACTTTGTTAATATTAATAAAAAGAAAAGTTTTCATACCAGTAACGTGCATTTCAAATGAGTTTAATCTTAAACATGCTTTTGAAATTATGGTAATTTTTAAACTTTTAAACAGAGTTGCTGAAAATAATATCAGCATAAACTATCTACAAAAAGTAAAAAGCTAGACTTCCTATTTCTTCTGGAAATCTCATCTAAACTATATATTTTTGTACTTTGATTTTATGCTATGAGTCAGTTGATTTTTTTTAGATAGTTTATAAATATACAGTATGATGTTGGTTATTTTTACTCACGTTATTAGAAGTGAGATGCACTCATAGCTGAATAATTTGAGCAGGGTTATACATTAAAAACACCCTCTTACTGTCTTCCTAGATGAGGAGAGACACAGAAGGCGGCAGTGATTGTGGCTAGTTCTGAAGCTGGTAGACAACTTACAGCATGACTAACTAAAATACTTCTAGGTTTGCAGACTAGGTGGGATACACAGTCTACCACACAGTGCCAGATTAACGTCCTTGTACTCCACACGGATGGTGTGTTGTCTTTTACCCACCTGCTGAAGTCCCTGAGCGTGTTCAGTACCTGAGTATGTAAAATCTACACTATTTCTGATCCTCTCAGCTACTCAGTAGCTGCATTCTTGTCTCTGTCAAGAATGTACACTTTTCTTCTCTTGATGATGACATCCTTTGAATTCTTCAGTGGCTGTCTATAAAATGAAAGTTTCATGCAGATGTCTACACTGTTTTTTGAGGCCATTTACTCAATGATTGTGATATATGTTCAGTCCAAATCAAATATGAGAACATAACAGGTAGGAATTCCTGATCAAGTAATATGTCAGGATGGCATCTGATATATGCACTAGCATATCTTTGGGAGGGTTTCTAAATTCATGTGTGTAAAGAGAGCAGTTACCAACAATCAAGGAAGTAGTGTGAAAGGTCTAAAGAAGAAGTTTTTTTTTTTTTTTTTTTCTTGAGGGTAATGTAGATGAACAGAAGTAAGGATCATTTCTTAAAGTTATCTAAATATAATGAAGAAGACTGTGTACTCTGGAAAGTTGTGTATACAACTGTGGTAATGAAGGCGAACTGAGTGTGAAGAGCAATTCACTCAAAAGGTAAAAATGTGACGATTAGTGTAATCAGTAAATGTAGTTGATTTTTTTTGATAGTCCTGTTAACACATCAGGAGCACGAAGTCTTCGAGACACTTTTTAGTGCCAGTAGATGGTAAAGTAGAAAAGAATTTAGAGATCTGACTGTAGCAGAAGAACTAAATGCATTTTCAATTTCTGTGTTCACTGTGAAAAGTTAGGAAGGTTCCTGTTACAGTAATCTTTAGGATTTCTTTCCTGTTAGAATAATCTTCAAAGAATCTATGGCAAACTGCAGCCTCACTAGAAGAGGGTGATAAACAGAATAATAACAAATAGTGTTAGGGCTCTACAGGAATTCAAAGATGAAATACTACAAGCTTTACGGTATACTGTATAACCAAGGCATTAGTTGTAATACACAATTATTAAAAAAAAAAAAAAAAAAAAGGTTATAGGGGTCACCTAGGCAGGTGTGGGCTGGTGATGTAGTCTGTACTGGGCAAACTGGTGGAATATGGAAGGAAACAACAACAAAAAAATAAACCGCTGGTTAAAGAGAATACTTTTGGGGAGAGGCAACCTTTATCTGAGAAAAGGGGAACCATGCTTCACAACTCTGTTCTTTAAAGTTTTAAAACAGCACATTTATAAGAAGAGCTGACCAATAAAGCCCAAAAGGCTGCTATAAGAGAAAAACTAGTTCTGAAGCTCTGCATAAAGTTATTAGTTTTGAACTGACTGTTCTCATTCAGAAATTAGATGCTTTGATCATAATGAATTGTCCCACAAAAATGTCAGTGTAGTAATTAGCAATTGCCAAAAACAAATTAGAATTGCTAAGAAAGGTACAGAGACAGAATAAAAATATCCTAACAATGAGGTGTAAATAGATGTCATGCCCTCACCTGGAATAACAATGTATGTTTCTGGTCTTTTCCATCTTAAATTGGTTACAGTATACATGAGAAGAGTTAGGAAAAGAACAGTGAAAATACAGATAGGGAAACAGCTTTTCCCTCCTCAGTTCTGTTATTCCTTGTTACTTTGAGTTTTCCACGTTGAAAAAGTTTAAAACAGATTTTTAACAGTTTTAATACCAGCTCTTTTCTAGGCAGCTCCACCTCACAATTCTGCAATTTCATCAAAAAGAATATAGTAAGGGTCTGTAAAAGTAATAGTGTGAAAATCTAATGTGACAGAGCTGTCATCTATCTGGTCCAGTAGATGTTCCTAGAAATCAGCCGAAGCTGGAAGTGGCTAGATTAGAGGAGCCAAAATCAGGTGATTTTTCAAAAAGCATACAGTTAATCTGCAGATGTCCTTCCTGCAAGATGTTATGAAATGTTATCACAGAATGAAAATCCACTGAGGAGAGCTAAAAATACAGACCTCACTGCTGGCTCTGGAAGCCCATGAGCCACCAGTTAGAGACTGGAAGAACATTTGGAGAAGGTAGCAATGCATTTTTTCCTAGGCTGTGCTTCTGAACACTGTTGGAAGTGCCAGATACACTTTGGCCTGATTCAGTACAGTAATCTTGTTCACCTGCTGCACATGTCCCACCCATGTGTATTTGAAGTCATTCTATTTCATCCATCTGTGAAGTATCCTGGAGCCATGCTGCTAGAAAAATCCAGTTTGGTCAATACAAGCTCTCATTCCCTTGTGTATGGAAGATGTAAGACTTAAAAATAAATAAATAAATAATATGATGAATTTTCTAGATGGTGGACTTTAAGATACTAGGCAAAATACTGTCATTACAATACTGTTAACTGCTTACTCATACTGTTTTGCAAAAATGATGAGCACTGAAATCAGTAGAGTAGTCCATGAGTGCTTTATAAATGCTCTGCTTTCAAAGTAGTAGGTCCTTGACATTTCAGTTAGATACTCATTTGGTAGACAGTTTGGAACCAAATCTATCAATAAATAGAGTGATAATATCCTCCAGGATAGGGGAAGAGTTCTCAGGAATTGTAAATTGTGAAACATTTTTCTGTTGCAGTGATGAGCGCTGATAAGGTTCTGTAAAAATAGTAATTTTTATCAGACCATGACAAGGGAATGAAGAGTACTAGAAAAAAGTACTAGAAGAGTAGGGATTATAGCAAGGTCCAATACTGATATGCAGGGATAGACACAATACTGAAGTCTCTTCAGGTTACACATGTGGCCATCAAATACATTAAAAAGGGTCTGGTGCCACAATAAAATGCAGGTGGCTACATTAAACTGTATTGTAATGCATATAAAGAAACAAGAGAAATTAAAGTTTTACAGAAGGCTTAGTTGTGCTTTCATTTTTGATGCTACGTTTACATTTTGAATGTTGCTTTTGCATGTTTGCAGATTTCAGTTATTTGTTTTTATTCTTTTCATACTTGTTAGACTTCAGAATTTTGATCTCAAAATGAAACTTACAGATAAAAATTTTGCTAAGGAATGTTTAGAGTTAAGCAGTTCTATTGTTTCAGGGTAATCTAGAAGAAACTAATTACTAACACAACTCTAATTATTTCAGCTATTCAGATGAAAAAATAAAAATATTCAAATAAGCAGGCATAGTTTGTCATGGAATGTCTCTGAGTAGGACATGGCTTCTGTTTATATATGAAACAATAAATCATTAAGGTTTTCAATATATATACATGTATGTATGTATATATATTTATATATATACATATAATAATTCAGAATTAGGATTTTATTCCTGTTTTTAGTCTCCCTCTTTTCTGTTTAAAGTCCAGTAGGACTAAACCATTACAAGAACAACATGTCATACAAAAGGTTGAGGAAAGGTATGGATACAGAAGATTGGATGGGATTAAGAAAAGAAGAAAACTGATGAGAACGCTACATAGTAAAGTAACAGTAAATGCTAATAGTAAAGTAAGTTGTTCTTCAGACACCCAGTGTTCCTTTTTTGTTTTGTTTACTCACCATTTACTGAGATCACTTCATTAATTCAGATACTTGCAAAGTAAATATGAATCATACAATTTAAATTAATAGATCTCTGATTATGCTGTTTTGGGAATTTTTGCAATTTTTATTTAGATCTTACTATATGTTTTGACGCATTTTATATAGAAATAAGAAGAAAAGATATGGTCGCTTGTGGTTTTGAAAGTTAAGCAGCATCCAGCTGTATGACCCACAATGCATCAAGTACAGCTTACCAAACTGAGGATACAGGGTGGTTATTTGTAATCTGCCATGCCTTTGTTCCAGCTTTATTTTTTTATCTTTAAGATGTGAGATTCACAGGACAATTCTTACATGCTGGACAGGCAGATCTAAGCCTAAGTCTTGGTGTGGACTCCCTTATAGAGAAAAAAAAAATCCATGTGAGGGTCTTTGGATGGGATAATTGTTTGAAACTATACAAAGAACAGGTCAGGCTGTTTAATGGAAGAAAGATGCTGTGCAAAGGAGCAGTGCTGAACAACATAAATACGTGACCCCTAGAGTCTTGGACTGCACTACAAAGCTTCATCAGCACAGATAAGGTGGCAGGGGTGTTGAAAATTAATAGAAACATAGCTGGTGTAGCTGGAGTGACAGAATCCCTGTCATGCGTGCAGAAAAAAGTGATATGAGGAAAGTGATTTTGTCAGTTCACCTTAGGTTGTTCACAAAGAGTTTGGAAGTATTTTGGCAGAAAGCCTCCACCTGTCGGCATGCTTTCATTTCTGAGAGGACTGCCAGTATAATTTGCCACTATACCTATGACAGCTGAGACTGCTTGTGGCAGACAAGTTTGGAATCAGAACTTAAAACTAATGCAATTAATCATTAATAAAAACTTCTCTTCCTAATCCTTATTTTAAAAGAATTGCTAAGTTTTTATTTCGGCTGTGAATTTAGTCAGCGGAGAAAAATTTTGCTTGTTCTGTCAGGTTGTGACTGGCACTTTGTGGGAAGTAAAAATAGAAATTTTTACAGTTACAGTAAGCTCTTCACTCTTACATTTTCTAAATGTGCTACTTTAAAGCTCTGTGCTGTTTAGCTTCGTATCATTTTGGTTTATGCTCGCTTGCACCTGAGCAAATGGGAGACACTGAGGAAGAATTCCAGTGGAAGCAGAAAAATAAGATGTAATAACTGGGTGGTGATTCTCTCTCACATGACCCAAAGAAAAAAAAAATGTTGTGCTCTTGGCTGTGCTTGCTACTAAACACCCTGTCATAGTGTGCGAGGTGAGTCACGACTTGTTTATTTATAGCATTGGCCAATCAACGCAGAACACTCCGAACTTCATTCAAGACAAGCAGACACTTAGGATGTGTTGTAAACATTTGCTCTCTGAGCGAGGAGCTTTTCTCCACTGCAAACAGAACAGGTTCCTGGTGTGGTGCTTCTAAAACACAAAACAGACTAGAAGATCTTTGCCTGGATTATCTAAATTGGTAGAGAGTGGGAGACGTAATTTCTTTTTACGTCTGAAATGCCAGACAGTGAGGATCTGGGACAAGATGAAAGGTACTGTAAATTGATTCTGATGGCCTTTTTGTACAACATAAAATAAACCAAGGGTTCCTGTAATTAATCTGTATGATGTCCTAAGTTTTCATACTAGTTCTAAGATCAGTTTGCTATTTGTTATAACAGATCATCTAGTTCTTGAGAGCTTTGCCTCTAATGCTAATCTAAGGCTTCTTACAAGAGAATAATTGAATCTTAACATATACATAGAGGCTAAATTGCACAAGTCTTGTATAATTCTTAAACTAAATCCAAATGGAACAAAATACTGGGTGATTTCTACTTTGTCCCAGCCATGGGACAGCTTACAAGTCTCAAAATGTCAGAGAGGCAAATAGTTTATATGGAGCTGCATACTGACAGAACCATAACTCATTAGTAGGAGATAGGGCACTGTGTCCCTTTGTGGTATGCCTGTTGTTTTGAAGTTTAATTTTTATCTTAATAAAACCAACAGCCAGGACAAGAATAAAGTAGTTGGACGTAAAACTTCACAGCAATTTAAGAAATATGGTTTTCTCAAATGTGATCTAATATGTTCCTATGGAAATAAATGTGCTAATTAAATTTAGCTAAGTAGATTTTAAAATAGATATTTTAAAAGCAGATGTTATTGGTGTTTTGCTATGACAGAGTTTATAATTTAGATTTCTTAAAGTCCAAACTGTCTTTCCATAGTTAAGATTTTCACTATCTTGATGCTAATTAAAATGTTGACTCCAAAACAGCATTAATAAATGCTTGATACTGGGGGAAGAAAAAATAAGTCCTGTATGTGGAAGTAGACTTTTTTAGAGGTTAATTTAAAAGAAAGTAGTACGTATAGGCAAATAGAAGAAATTGTAAGAATTAAAAGTGAGCATTCCATTATGTCTTGGGACTTAATTTCTTCTTTTTATATTTAAATTTGAACATTGTGGATGTTTTTCCAATATGTATGCATTGTTGCAGGATGGGTGAAATACAGAAAAAAAATATTTCTGGTGTCTGTTGTAGATCAGATAGAAGAGCATTGTCACCTAACTGGATGAATGTGGGTGAATGGATCCCCAGTAGCATAATTGGGTCTTCGCAAGGGTGGGGTCACCTACGCATTTCCGTTTGCAGGGATCTACGTTGTGCCCTATATATGACATAGGTACAAAGTAATTGTAGCACAAGGTAGCACTTCTTTTTTCCTTTTAATGAAATGTTTACTAATTATGTGATAGCCACGGAAGTGTTAATTGCTATGCATTAAAAACTGTTTAGCTGGATCTCCAGTTTGTTAAACTGCGTATTTTTCAGTACAGGAAAACAGCAATATATATGACATATTGAAAAAGAGGATTCAGATCATAACCACTTCTATACATATATGCATATTATACATGTATATGTGTTTGAATTGATTTTATGAAGGATATACATCATGTCCTTCCTTGGAAATGTTTAATGAAATACAAGATTGGAGATCTTATCAACTGAGAAAAACAAAATCATAATTTTGATTTTTTTTTTTTTTTTTAAAGTGTTCATCAGTATGCAAATGGAGAGGCAATTTCTATGCAAAACATACACACTTTGTCATACATAACTTCCTTTGTTCACAATTATTTCTCTGTAACAGGTTTTGGCAGTAAAAAATGAGATAATACTAGGCCCAAAACCATTAAGAACTTCTTATTTTATGAATCAAAGCTGAAAAAGGACAAACATTTCTAAAGCAGTGACCTGAAAAATCATGATAATAAAGCCTGCTCTCCCCATTTATCATTTCTGAAACTACCTTTGAATTAACCATAGTTCCTCATCCTTTGCTATTGACAAATAAGGATTGAGAAAATAGTCTAATCAAAAGGTTCTAATTTTTCTGGAATTAATTTGTCTTTTTTTTTTGTCTTTGTGATAACAAGTAGGATATAGCTCAGGATCATGTTTACAGATGTTCTAATGAGATTTTGTAGAGGTCAGAACATTTTAGTCCAAGTTAAACAGGAAGGAATAGGAGGAG
The DNA here is from genome assembly GCF_964211825.1 of Aythya ferina. Taxonomy (NCBI): domain Eukaryota; kingdom Metazoa; phylum Chordata; class Aves; order Anseriformes; family Anatidae; genus Aythya; species Aythya ferina. Next base: position 72,655,580 of record NC_140297.1, on the reverse strand, counting down.
GAGCTATGGGAGCTGTACTGGAGCAGTATGGGAACTGTACTACAGCAGTGCGTCTTAGGGTTGCAGAAGAAGATATATTAATGTAAATGCACGGATAATGGGGTAATTTTGAGGGCACGGAGAATGAAAGAGCTATTGTTTTATATATTTTTAAATTTTTGGTAGAAGTTATAGAATCAGCTTTGCTTGCTGATTGGTTTCAGTATGCTGCAATCCTCGTACTCCTCAGATAAAACCAAATACTTCATATATCCTCTCCTCTCCCATGCTTGAAAATATATAATACTATGTCACCGATGTGTGTTTCAACATTATAACATCATCATTAAAGCTGTGGCATTGGTCAATAGTTTGTTATTCATACTGTGAATCTAAATATATAATAACCAAAGGAACATAGCACAAATACTTCATAGTAAGGATAATAAAAAGGCTTAAGAGTTGTGAAGATCAGGTACCCACTCGTATCTTCTGTACTGTTTTGTCATATGATCCCAGGCAGATAAAGAACAGCGAGAAAAGATGTGGTCAGAGGTCAAGGATTGAAGTAAGGACATAAAGACAATGTTTTCCCAATTATACACAATAGTTGGTGTAGGATAGCATAATTTATTAAAAATAATAATAATAAAAAAAAAAGACAATTCATGAGGAATCTTAATGATGGTCAAGAATGTATTAAAGTTTCTATGAATGCTTAGTTCTGAAGTGGTAGAAGCCCATGGCTGTATGTGCTTAAAAGAGGTACTGAAGTGTAACTAACTGTATTAGAACAATGTCTTTGTTGTTCTAATTGCTATCATGTGCTCCTTATTGAAGAGGATGATGCACTGAACTGTTAGCCAGGAACCTTTTCTGACTTGGATAAAAATGAGAGGTAGCTGTCATTTTTAACTATATTTTAAAACGGTTATTTTAGAATTATAATCTCAGTCCATGACCTCAACCAATACATGCTTAGGCTTAGAGAAATTGAGATCCAGTTTAAAGTCAAGTCTGCATGTTATTTCATTACTGATTTGTAATAACATAAGAATACTTGTTTCTGCTGCTAATGTTATTTAATAAAGTGGGAAGCCTTTGATTTCCTTTTATGACTGAATTGAATGCACAGACATAGGCAATGGATGGTAAGCTCATGCCAGGAAGTTGCAGTAATGCAATAATGTAAATGGTCACTAGTTCATACTGTATGCATTGAAACCCACTGAAAACAATCAGAATGACATTCTTCACAGAAAGAGTTAAAACTGTGATACCCCCCCAAAAGTTATGATGTTCTTGCGGGTTAAAAGTATTCTTTGTTTGGCACTTGAAAATGCAATTTTCCTTTTTTGTGCAGCTGCTCTGCAACTCAAGGAATGCTCAGCTCATCTTTCCTAGCTGTTTGACTTTGAGAGGCCTTGAACTAGAAGTATCCCAGCTGAAGAATGTGGAGGCTGAAGAAGAAAATGAGTTGCGTTTGTGAGAAAGGGTTAAAAGTGTTGTCCTTGAGGGGGAAAAAAAAATATATATATATATATAAAAAAAAAAAAAAGCTTCCAGCATATGGGCAGAGTTATTTTAAACGACTTTATGCTTCTGTTGACAGAAATATAACTTATTCACTTTTCTAAACAAAAGTAGTGTGATAGAAATGCCTCTTCTGCATGACCAGCTTCTGTCACAAATGCTGACCTGGAAGATCCTAGCACTTCTGATGTTTTAGTAAAAATAAAACAGCCCATATAGAATAGTAATAACATTGTAGACTTTTCTAAATAGAAAACAAGTCTATAAAAGTATTGGTGCGACACTAAAAGACTCATTTTCATGCAAAGATGCGTTTAAGGAATCTATGCTGATGTAGTAAATCATGACTTTGGGCTAAGCACTTGACTGTCAGATCGCATTTCACATTTTGGATGACCTCAAACTGGAGTAGGTGGCATTCTTCTCAGGAGAGCTGGATGAGAGTAGTGTGGACCGAAGGAAGTGTTTCCTGTGAGAGATGACCTGTCAGCTAGCTTAGAAGAGTCTGTGTAGAGAAGCAGGACAGTGGAACACCCCAAATTTTAGTAGGAGTGCATTTCTGTTTATTTAGCAGGGCACTCAGCTAAAAGCATAGTAGAATACATGTATGCTGCATTGAAGAACTTGTGTACTACAGTTACCTTGGGGAAAAACACGAGTTAACCGGTTGCATCCAATCGTTAAAAAGAATATAGCTCCTTGACAAGACTTCCTAACACCTCTGATGTTATACTTGAGTATAAGAGAGAAATGCATCCACCCCAAAATAAAATCCTAGTAGTCATTTGTTTCTGTTTTTACCTCAAGCAGCCTATAGGACAAGATGAGATCGCCTATCGCTCTGGAGAACACTTGAGTGTTTCTCAACTCTAGTTGAAGTCCCTGGAGTGAACACTTAAGTTTTTTTTAAGACAAGTTTTTCTGAACTAGCCGTATAAGGGGGGGGAAAGGATCTTCGTTTATATGATTGATATGGTTTAGCAGCACAGCAGTGGCGAGTTGTTCACACATCAGTTGAAGAGAATAAAATACCATGATGACTTTAGTGTAATACACTGTGCAGGAAGCATATAGAGTTAGGGATGAAAGGTTGCTTATATTTTATTGTGTTGATAGTCATGTGTTGAGCAGTCTGCTCTGCAGTCCACTGAGAAAAAACACATCTAGCCTTGTTAAATGCTGATCGTTTAAACATATTTATTGTACAGTAATATTACCAAAAATATTAATGGTCAAGAAATAAAAAGGGACACGTGTTACTGAAAGCAGTGTAAGAAGACCATTTTCCGGCTGCTAATTGCATATCTTCCCTTCAAAAAAAAAAAAAAAGTAACAGTAAAAAGCACAAATCTGAAGTGTCCGAAGAAGATGGATGAAATTAGAGGGAAAATAGTTTAATGTTTGAGCAGCCACGTTGCATATTAGACTGGGACATGTTAGTTACTTTCTAAGGCTGAAAAACATATTCTTCAGCTTCAGTGTAAAAGGAGAATCTGTTTTATTAACTTTGTGTGTTTCAGAGATACTAAGTGTGCCGAAGCTTTAGCATTGAAAGGATGTTGAGTGTGCTTGGTTAAAGGATATGTTTGCCCCAATATTACACTGAGCCTGTGCAGCACTTAGAGAGATTAGCAGTGGGAAATAAAGTGTGTATGGATTATCTACAAGATGGAGAGATTTCTCTAAGAAAAGTGTAATGGACTTTATGTTACAAAGTGTTTAGATGAAGATTCTCACTGAAGTCTGAGAACAGTATATTCCTTGCTGCTTGTTGTGTTCCCCATTCTTTCAATTACATGTGTAATCCTTTCATGGAGTTCTTTGAAGAAAGTAGAATTCTACATGGTGCCCCAGTGATTCATTTAAATTGCAAGTTTTGTTGACTTTATTCATAAGCACATGACACAAAAATAATTACTTTCATACACTTAGGTATTGTATAGGATCCACAAGTGGCACAGGATAAAACAGAATTCTGCATATTTGCCTTTTAAATTAGACATAGGTTATTAAGACGCTATGCTGTGAGCTCAGTGGTTTTTGCTACTATGTCTTTCCACATAGTACATACAGCATTCACAAATTTGGTATATTGTATTACAATAAGGCTAATCAATGTTACATTATTTTCTACCACACAGTTCAGTGGTAGATTTTAGAGATCTTGTCATTTGTTCTTAATTACAATTAATGGTAAATTTGTGCTTTTTACACTATTATAGATTTTGGAGAGAGAGGGATGGTTCTTTTCATTTTGAGTATGTGGTCACCTGAAATTTAAATTACAGGGGTGGGAGGGGCACATTTAGGTATCATTCACAAACTTTTTTTTTTTTAAATCTAAATACTGCTTCATATCCATTACTCTGTACCTTAATAATTTCAAAGATGATCTTTAAAATATATTTTTGGCACAGGTATAAAATGTTTGCTTCAAAGAAGGGTAACTGCATCATTATAATCATTCCCTTTTGCACTGTGGAACTTCCTTTCCTCTCAGGAGAGAACTGTGGAAACTCTGAAAAAGTGAAACTTTGTGTTTCAGTTTTGATAGTAGTTTACATACTCAATTTCATTTGTTCAAGCTTTATACTTAACTCCTGATTGCCTCCGAGGTTTGTCCTTAGATATCATGTCCCTTACAGTTGTGTCATTTTATCAGATGTTTATCCTCTGAAATGATAATAAACACTGCTTGGAATTAGATTTCTATAAACTCTAGGTGTTTTTTTTGTTGTTGTTTTAATGCCAAATACAAAATAGCCACATTGCCTATATTTTGATTTACATATTTTTGGTAATTTAAGATCGAGCTCTTCCACCTTGACAAATAGATTTTAAGTTCCATTTAAAATTACAGACTCTGCACAGGTTTGCAGCGTGTGTGTTTACAGCTGGGAAATCAAGCAGGTTTAGAAGCTCTGTAATTATTGCCTCCTCTGTTTATGTAGGTGCAATCCTTCAGTTGCCACATCATGTCTACTTGTGCCTGCTGCAGTTCTGAGTAGTGTATATACGTGAAGATACATATAAAACTGTGTACACATAATTTAAAAAAATCCAGCTCATCACGGAGAGATCTTTAAACCAGTAACATGAGAGCTACTGACCTTTCTGAGAGAAATGTGATGGGGCTTTACTTGAACAGATGTCTAGATACAAAATGAGAGCATGACACCATCAGTCATTTTTAGAGAATGTAATGCTAGTGACTCTTCTGGCCAGCGTTTGTGACTGTGATGAGTTGAAGCATCTGGGGAGAGAGGTGTGTTTTTTTTTTTTACAGCTACTAGGTAACAGTTTACATATTTGCTCAGTTTTAGAAATGATGTAGTAGTTAGTCAGAAGGATGTGAGTAATCAATTTTCTCTCTGAATATCTTAATCTTATTGGCAGTAGCTTAAACATGGAAGTGTAGTACTTAATTTAAAAGTCAATGTAAGTAATGAGAGTATAAAATGTTACTGTCTCTAAAGGGTACACAGAAAACTTTGAAGGTGTTCAGAGTTGGCGACTTACATGTGTGTCCCGTTGGCTACTTACTTAGGTGTCCCTTTGAGGAGTTCGAAAATCTATTTTGGCGGGAAGGATAGGGTTCACGTTTAAGTAATTTATTAAGGTACTGTAAGTAACATCGTGCTGAAGTACTTTATGTTCTTGATTGACTGATGTCACGGTCTTGCATTTCACGTTACACGTCTGCAACACTTCATGGATCTTTTTAGTTTTTGTCTTTAAATTTGATGACCGAAAACATGATTTTCTGGAGTGTGCTTTGTTAAGTGTCCATTTGATCTAATGCAAGTTTAATCTCTATCTGTTTCCAAAAGAGCATGCAATAACTTCTCTACCCTTGCATACATACGAGTGTACACTGTACCCCCTTCTTTCTCTCTTGCTCCCTCTTCACCAAGATCTCTGCTGCTGCCCCCTTGCTCCAGCCCTCTGCATCACACTGCCACTCAAGTGAGCTCTGGGGAAAAGGGACAAGAGGAACAGAAGTTACCAGGGCTTACAGCTGGTGGGAGATGCAAGCAACAAGAAGCTGCATGTGCATCTGGCTGTTGCACTGAGGATTCGCAAGCCAAGTCACTTACATTTCTAGTTGCCTACGATCAGAACAAGACCTAAAACTGTCACTGGTGTTCCTCATAACATAGAAGTGTGGCTGTAGCAGAACTGACAACGATGCATCGCGGTTTCTTGTGGCTTAATGCTACAAGAAACTGCCAAGTATTCTTTTGCAAAGCAAGCTTAATAGTGGATTTGTAATGCTTTGAAGCCAACTTCACCTGTACAGTCCAGTCCTCCAGCTTGGTTTCTCCTTTGTTAATGCACCACACGCAGACCACAGAATCAAAGCATCTAGCAATACACTATATCTGAGCACTGCAGCTTCATTATCCTTTCAATTTGGCAGAAGAAAGTAGTATTAACAACCAAGAGAAGCAACTCCAAAGAACTTACCCCGTGCTTGTTGTTTTTCTGCATAATTTGCTTGTTTGACATGTCATTATTTAATACTCTCTGTGCCTTGTAGTATCTCCTTCTCATTGCTGTACGTGAAAATAGTCTGCATTTTTATTGTAGCTTATGCCTTCATCTTTTTTCTTTTTTTCTTTTTTTTTCCCTGATTAATTTTTAACAGTAATAACTATATGTAACTGCCCTGTGTATTTCAAAACTGTTTTGAGAGCAGCACCAGCCTTACCCATTTTCTCTCTTCCATTAAGTTCCACTTTAACTGCAAACAGTTTTAAATAAAGGATAGCAGCAAAGTCTGTGAAATGATTTTGTAATTCATAATATTGTAACAATACTACTTTTCAGGCAACTCTTAAAGTACATTATCAGTGCTGCAGAGTGGTTTACAAAAGCTAGAAGCAATGTTTCTTTCAGGAGAATAGCACATCCATAAAATGACATTCTCGTAAGACAAAGACCGAATATGGTGCTTTTCTCAAGCCTCTAATTATCAGAGAGGATGGGAATTGAGATTTGTATTGTGGATGTGTGGATGATAAAGTTCCGTGTAACATTCCTAATCCCTTCTGCTGGGTTTCTGCAGTGTTCTTCTGAAGCTATTTAATGTTTTTAGCTACATCCTACATCGTCTGTCAGAGGAAAGCACCTGCATGCAGTGCCATGTATGGCTGGCAAATGTGTTGCATTTTCTCAATATTGCAGTATTTGTTCTGTCCAAGGTATGAGATTCTTGTCCTGTGGCTTTCAGATACACTACTTAAAATTGTTTGTGGTTTTTCTTAATGAAAAAAAAAATCTCACTGAATATTCAGTAATGTAAGAGGTAATCACACTACTTCAATACTATGGCAAACACTGTATTATAATAAATACTAGAATAACACCAGGACTAGGGCAACAGTTTGGGTTTAAACTTCGATCAGTTTTACACCGTGGTTGAAATACTAGTTTTTCTAAAAGCTGTGTTTTGTGCTTCTCTATGCATTGTGACAGTTTGAATATTGCCTCCCCTCCCTTTAATGCTATTCAAGTTCCGTATAAAATGGCTTCTAAACCTCACTCGGACGCTGCTGTTGCTGTATCACCACCTTGTGGCGAAGTTGCTGTACACAGCTTGCATGCACGTTGTTGGCGAAGTTAAATAGAGGCAGAGAAAAAAATATAAGTTTTCCAGATTTTGGCTGAAATGATAGTTACAGATTTCAAGGAGAACTGACCTTTTGCTGAGACGTTGGATTTGAAATTCAGAGGAATTTCATTTTTTTTTTTTTCTTTTTGTCATTTTACAGAATAGAAGTGGTATACCTTTGGGGTTATCGACTGTAAATGTATAAATGGCAATTTGTTTTTTTGTTGGGAAAAAAGTGAAATACACATTTCTGCATAGAGTTAGCTACCATTTGCATAGTTTCATTATTAATCTGTGACAGGAAATCTGGGGTAATAATGTAATCCAAAACCTTTCTTTACATTTGACATTACAGTGTAATAAACCCATTGTAATGTAGCCCATGCGTGGGCTACGTTATTTTACGTGCTATTATGATTCATTGATCAAAGCTGCTGCTAATTCAGGCCACTTGACCCTTTTAATAACTGTTTTTTCAGTGAGTGCCAGGTTAGTTTGTCCTGCATGCTGACAAAACTGGGTGAAAAGTAGTAGCAAATAACCACAGCCCTGCTAAGAAGAGCAAATCAGAAGATTATCTTGTTAGGAATAATCAATATATCTCTTTTAGTCTGTGCAATTATATGTGTAACTTTCCAGTAAATCACCCTTCGAGTTCCAGCCCATTTTCCTTCAACCTTTATCTCGTTGTGCTGTGTAAGTAACCCTGTTGCTCTTGCTAGGGAGGTGTGCATTGCAACTCCCAGTGTGGTGCACTGAGAATAGAAAGGGTAGACAAAAGCAACCCTGACTTTCAACAGAAAATCCAGAATGCTTGTGAATTCTTATACCTTTTACAACATGTAAAGAAAAAAATATATAAAATACATGTATATCATGGTTGGCTTAGAAGCTGTTTTTAACCAGCTCTAATTTTCTTATGAGCTACAACCAAAGTTGTTGGGTGTTTGTGTTTGTTTTACTTAGCTGGGAAGTCATCAGTTCCAGGCAAGACTACAGACTCAGAATAAATCAGTGCATTTCAGAAACACTGATGAATTTATTTGTATTTCTTCAAGAAATGTCCCACTTCAAGGAACAAAACCCTGGCAAGGTAAGCACTTCCAAGTAAGAGTAATAATTTGATACCATTTGATACAAAAGTGGAAGAAAAAAAAAAAAAAGAAAGAAAAACAATGAAAAGCAAAACACACACATTCAGTCATGAATTTCTGCTAAGTGCTACCTGTGCAAATCACTGGTAGGTAAACAGCAAGAAAAAGTGCCCACAGTAAAGTTTATTACAATATAGTTCCTTGTCTTTTAGCTGCTGGAACCTCACCAGCCTTTTTATGGAAAGGCAATTTAAAACATCATGATTTAATAATAATTTGCAAAACAAAACCAACCAAACAAAAAGCTCTTAAACGTGCCTGTGTTTTTTCCAAATAATTGTAGTTTTCAGAAATAGCTGTATTATATGCATTATGTGATAGAATTCTTCATATTTTATTCTGATAATTTTTTCTTCTATACAACTCTAGTTGTTTTTTTTTTTTTCTTTTTTTTTTTTTTTCTCTAAGTCTGGAAAGACTGAGCTGGAGAACCCCATTTCATGAAGAGGCAAGCAAGAATAAGGCTTATTCTTTCCTAATAGGAAGAAGATGATTATGTAGTTGTAGCCCAACATGAGACAGCTTTCTTTTTTAAAGAAAAATGTAAATCATGTAGCAGTATGTAATGGCAATAGTACTGGAAAATGTAAATTTAATTTTTACATTCGTATTGCCAAATATAAAAATGTAAAATAAGAATATTTTCTTTCCCTCTTTTGATCACAATTAACTTTGGTACAAAATCTTTCATGAATTCCAACCGTTCAGAATTAGCAAAATAGAATTATGTAGTAGTGCATGCAAATATTAGGAGTTTAGAGTGAAAGTGCAGATCAAGCAAAAGGATCAAATACATTTCAAAGATGTATGAATTACACAAAAAGTGATGATGTGGCTTAGATAATAAAGTTATGATTAAAAGAAGTGGGTGTGTACTGAGGTAAGGAAATGTGTTGTCAGTATACACTGTACTATAATTTTGTCCTGTAGTAACATGACGAAGTAACTGTATCTTTAAGATATATCTAATCGTGAGTTAGAAAAGCTTACTTTCACAACATTTTCCTTTCTTTTTCCTGACCTCATTCTCTGAGACGTGTCACTACTTTCTAATTTTGAGCAAATTAGACACAGGTGCTGTGTGCAAAATTGTTGTAAACTTCGAACAGATCGGGTCTGTATTCAGCATTGTACGTTTCAGAAAGATACACTTTATGTCTCAGTCACAGCAGAGGTTGAATATCAGGTTTTATGTTTAAAATTCAGCTCAGTCTTGTCCTAATGGGGATGTGGAGTGTCCAACAGCCATCAAGAGAATGTATCCTTGGATGAACCACTCAAGGATACTTACTCTCATTTGAGAGAGAAAATAACACAACTGTACTACTCATAGGAAGGGTTTCTTGGTTTTTGAAAGCATGCAGCAAGTACGCATTTTGTAAAATTGCAGTTAGTGATTTGTTTTGTTTCCTGCAGATTAAGTGCTAAGCTCTTTTTGTGTAATGAAGGCTAAGTAATTTCTAGCAATTCTAGTGGTAACTGTGAACTTGTTAAACCTTTACAGTAACAAGAGAACAAAAATAGCATATTTTTATAATAGAAAAGAAAGTACATCCTGATGAGCCAAAATGCACAATTGGTGCTTATTTACAAGAAGCATTAAAGAATTTTTTAATTAAATATATACATATATATTATTTTCCACTGCATTCTATATTACATATAGAATCAAACATTCTGGAGAATTATTCTTTTGCAAAATGATATAAATATTTATAAAAATTGAAGCATTAATGGCCAATTTTAATGTCTTTGTCAGTTTTGCCTACTCGTCTGCAGTATATGTACATTTTTCACTGTCTTGGGAAGTTACATTCCTGGAGTTGTCCTCTCCTATGTCCTGTGTAAGTAGAGTCTCTCTTTATTCATGATTTATGTACATGGTTTGTTCATTATGTGGTCATTAGTACATATAGGGAGTAGTATTTATATATATGTGTGTGTGTGTGTATACACATATATACACATACACGTAGGTTCTAACATGTTATTTGTCCTTTGGAAGTCAGCTTACAAGTATTTTCAGTTTGTTGATTTTGGCATAATGTTGTATAGCTATGTATCTCAGGTAGAGATGTCAAAGTCAGACTAAGTCAAGATAATGATAAATATTACAGTGATCTTAGTTCCAGTAAGGAACAATTTATGAAAAGTGTAATTTGCTATGAATGCAATGGTATTGTTTTGTGATGAGTAGAAATAGCTCCTAGAAAATGGCTTTGATGTTAACAGTTCATCAGATATGGGGATTTCACCGTGTCTTTTTTATGCAAAATTGTGCTATGTAAAATTAGTAATTATCTTAAACGACGCATTAATTTTTATTTATTAACTTCTTATAAAGCAATATTTCAATAAATTTTCTGTCTTTATTTTTATCACAGTATTGTGTGCCTTTTTATGTCCCTTCCTCAAGTGCAATGAATTTGGACAGAAATTGTGCAACAAAATCAAGTCTGTTCTGATGAAACTAGATTTTGGAATAGTGGAATACATTAACCAGAAGAAAAAAGAGAGATCCGGTGAGTAACTAAGTGTAGTACCAAATCATATATTTCTGTATGCAAAGACCTTTTTATTCACCCTGCACACAGTTGGGCTTGTCTTCTGACATCAAATGTAAAGGTGTTTTGTGCTTTGAACCTGGCTACCATTATAAGCTTTATGATCTGTAGTCAGAACATCTGTATGCCAGTATGTCAAACATCTGGGTATAGTTTAAAAAAAAAAAAAAGATTTCATGGGAGAAAACAAGATCGATGGTTCTCTTTATACATGATTAACTGTACTGCTTGTAGATTTTCAGAAAATGCTACTTAATGTACAGTATGAAATGCTTATTTCTCTTTAGATAAGGCAAACTCATCCAGGACAGAGAACCACTCAAGGATACAAAAATAGTAAATCACAAAATTTTCAATAAGAGCCTGAATTCTGTTCTAGCATCTAAATCTGCATTGTTTTGTTCCCAACAGCAACATGGAAAAAAAGAGGTGTTTTCTTCCCCAAATACTCAGTAAACATTTAAGAATTGTAGCAGAGTAGTAACTACAAATTAATGAAAGTTTTTAGATAGACAAGGGTTTAAAACAAAATCTCACGTATCTCACATGAATTCTTTCTAACATCAGATAGTTTTAGATTTTAAGTAATAAAGCTGTTTTAAGAAAAATGTGAATGAGGTTGTCTGTGGTTTCCTTTTTGTGTGTGCTAGTTTTGATCATTAAAACCAAATTGTAGTTGTACACAGATTATTTTCAGGTAGCCTAACCTTTTTTAGTTAGATTCACATCAGTGGATTTCCTATCTTAAAATGGGCATTCCTCATAGCAGTTCACAGTACGGTGTGCTGTTCCTGCACACAGTGAGTGGAACCATCTGCCTTTTTGTATCTCTTGCATATAGTACAGTAGTTGTTAGAAATAAAAATAAATCAATGCATTAGTCTTTTTTTTTTTTTTCATGCACTATTCCACCTTATTCTAGTTTTAAGTGAGTCTGTCAGAGAGAGAGATCAGACTATTATTTCATAAATTTCATAAGCCAGTTCTGGGAAAATGGTCCAGGTAAGTCATGCTTTCCTGCCTGTCACCCTCCAATTTAATTTAACCCAGGCAAGCTCCTTAACTTGCTTCACCACTTGGGTCTGCTCTTGAGTTCACAGACCCTTGTACTGGCACAAGAGAGGAAGCAACAACTTGTAAAAACTGGCAACCAAGAAGAATGTCACTGTGCTTTCCAGTGCTACTGGCCTATCTTAGTTTAAAATATTCATGAGACTGTTCTTAGAGAGAGAAAGAGAGAGATGATAAGGTGAAAATTACTTTTCTGTTCATTGTTAGGAGCAACATCCTGCCAGATTTCAGAGATGCTTTATATGCATATTTGCATATAAATGTTACAAAAGCAGTATAGCTGGGTGCAAAGGAAAGTTTTGTGAATTAAGACTAAACATAATTATCCAGAAAACTGTATGTTCTCATATAAAAGTAATGTGTTGGAATAACTATGTTTTAACAGTATGTTGCAATTATGCCTTGTACTGGCAGCGTAGTTTAAAAGATTATATTAAAAAGGTATATATTTATTTAAAAGTTTATATTTGAAAAATATATTGCCAGGGCATGTTTTATTAGTGTGAGCAACAGAGGCTTCAGAAGGAAGTACAAAACAGGTAAATAAATATGTTGGAATGCATTTCAAAGCAACATTCTCTCTCCTGCTTTGGCTGCTGCATAATATATTTTGATAAATATCTAGCCTTTTGATCAGCCTTTTCTTCTCACCTTGGTAGCATAATTACATAAATGACAGACAATGTCAACAGGTGACAGTTTGCTGTACTCAAGCTGTGTGATAGCACACACGCAGAACTTGGAAGTCCATTGTCACGAGTAGGATAAAAAATATTTTTTTGTCTTTCAGAAACAGCAAAAACAAAACCCACAGAAGATGACAGTGAATTAGACATATCAGCCCTGTGTCCTAAGGTGACTTTTTTCAGTCAGCCCTATCTTCTTTTTAAACCCTATATAGATAATGGAGAGTTTTCTGTGGAAGACTTTAACCTCTCTAGGAGGCTCTGTTCCTGAACTAAGTATGTCTTAAAAGTGATTTGTAGTCTCCATCTTTAAACCTATACTAATTAATTTGGTGCGCTTGTGACTTCTGGCCTTCAAGATAATGGTTTCTTTGGCCTACTAAACTAAAAATGTGTTTAGTTTATATTGGCTGTAGAATGATTAAACCAGAATTTCATAGAAAAGGCACTGTTTTTTTGTTTCATTTTCAAAAGTAATATTGCTGGTAATTTTTATCAAATTAAATTATAAAAGGGAAATCTTCATAGAAGACCACATTGTTCGTCAGATACTTCTTTAATGACTTTTCAGATCATATTCAATGATAGTGTAAATCATTATTTTATCTACAGATATCTTTCCAGGTATATATGAGAATAATTTAACGCCTCCTTTCTCGTTTAATATTCTAAGTAACTATATGGCAAAGGATTTTTCCTTTATAATTGGAACTTCAGTTGACTAAAAAAATAATAATTTGGATTTGTAGAAGTTCTTAAGCATATCAGTCTTCTTAAGTTTTTAAGCATTAGATCAGTCGTGTGTAGAACCTGACTTCAACAGTGATTGCTTTGAAGGTGTTATTGTATTATGCAAGAAAAATATAATAATAAAATGTCATGGGAGATAAAAACTTGTTGCAGATGTTATTGGATAAATTCATAAAGGACGATGATTTTTTGATTTAGCTATTTATTGATTGCCTTATGGATATTTTTTTTGTTTCAATGCAACTTTTTACAATTTCTTTATATTTATGCGTAGTTTGTATTTGCAAACCTATTCTGCTTTTGTTACACTAGGATATTACTTAAGTCCTATACAATGAATAATTTGAATTTTCTGGCTTCTTTAGCTTAAAACAGTCTTCAATTAAGAAGAGGGATGCTTTACTTCTAAGTATTCTATACTGTTATTTTCACATTTCTACAATTAAAGCTTAAATAGGAGACAACATATAGTGCTGTGACATGCAAGAGACCTCTTTTTCACTATCTAAGCATTGGCTTCCTGTTGTGTGAATTATTTGAGTATAAGAATGCTATGTATGGGACTTTTTTGTATGTAGGTTAGTCCTGCAGTTGTTGCCAAAGAGCTGTCAGTGTCTGACACAGATATATCAGAAGTATCTTGGACTGATAACGGGACCTTTAACTTATCCGAGGGGTATTCTCCACAGACAGACACATCTGATGGTATGTACTGGCTTCATCTATTTCATCAATGAATTGCACTCGTGTAAGTTATCTGAAAACTATTAGAGAATTTGAGGACATAAGTGGGGTTTGGCTTTGGTTTTGTTTGTTCTTCCCTACAGTGAATTTAGAATTAGCTCCAGTGCTTATTTTGTTTTGGATACATCTTCTATGAGAGTTGTCTTCATCTTAAAAATAATGAAGTAGTGAACTAAGCATCTAAATACATAACTAGTGGTGAGTAAAACAGACACATCTGGATATATGCCAGACTTAGCTCTCTCTTCCATCAGACCTCTTAAGCAAACAAGTTCGTATCAATGCTTTTCGGTGTAAACAATATGAATAAAGGCTGAGGAAGAAGAAGTGAATACTTTGAATTGCTAAACAGCCAATTAAAGAAAGTATTTTTAGGCTCTGGATACTAGAATGCTGATGAAGTCATCCAGCCATGAACCTGAATGAAACACAAAAACTAAGACTTAGGAAGAGATTCTCAAGCACTTGTCTTGATCTTGACTAGATCCTGAAATTCGTACTTTTTACAGACCAAAGTTTCAGTTAGTACGTTGCCCAAATAAATATTAAGAACAGCAGTAGTTTGGTGCAATCTTATGTGTGGGTTTATTTCTTTTCTGGTCTTGAAGTTCTATTCCAGGAAGATATTCAATGAAAATGGCAAGTAGGGTGGTAATACTTATCAACATTATAAATGCCAAGTTAATAATTTAAAATTTTTTTTTTTTAATATTTCAAGCTGTAAGTAGTATCGTACGATCATGGAATGATAAATTGGAATGTCTTCAAAGCCACTTTCTGTCTCATTTCCAGCTAGTTCTGCTGCATGCGTTATTCCATCAAAGATGCAGCATTTCACTTTTGCTTTTGATGGACTTCATGACATCCCCTTCCAGCCCATTAATTTCTCCAGCCTGTCGAGGTCCCTCTGTGGGCCCTGACCTCCAGAATATTAAATGCATCTGCCCCACAGCGGCTCCTTGCTGTCCGTGAACTTGCTGAGAGTGCGCTACATTCAGTCATCACATCATTAATAAAAACACTGAACAGTGTTGGTGTCTGTACCTTTGAGAGACACCACCACCCAGTTGGATGTTGTAGCACTGATCACCGCCCTTTGAGCTGGTGTTCAAGCCAATTTTCCACACACCAAGCAGTTCGCCAACCCAGTTCACTCACCAATTAGGCTGTAAGGATAATGTGTGAAACTCTATTAAAGGCCTTGTTAAGTTAAAAATAAACATCCACTCTTCTCCCCTATGAGCCCTTCAGCAAATTGGACATGCACACAAGTACAAGACCAGATGGGATGCACCCGAGGACTGTCATATCTCCTGTCAAAGCTCTGTGCATTTGAGCCACCACTCTGCAGACAGCATAACCCTTCTTCCTCACCTTTCCAGCCTATTTTTTCCCAAAGAAAATGGGAAAAATGATGAAATTGATGTGTCAGACATTTTTAGGATTCATTTCCTTAGCCCTTATGAAAGCTCATATTGCTTGTTTTCATAGAAAGTAAGTTCAAATTGATTATATTTTATTTTTACATTCATATACTGTCTACTAGATCAAAGTATTCCCTTATGCTCATTAAGGCATATTCCACAGGCCGTGTATTGTAATCAATATGTTTTCCACATTTCTAATAACATACTATTAAAACAGTCATTAAAATCAAGTCTTTTATGTGTTTACATTCTGCTTTTTATCCTTTTGAAACATGAAACTACATGTATACCAGTAATCTGTAGAGTTCCCATTTTCTTGCTTCTATTTAGTACAAGCATTGAATGTGAAAGCAAAAGTTTATGAATTAAGTCTTTACATTGTTTTTATATCTTTATTTAAATGTGTTATTAGAAGTTTATTAAACTTTTTAAAAGCTTATTAAAAGTCTGTAATACCGTCATATACGCATATTTGTAATATATCTATATATAGTGAAGAAAAGGAGTTTAAAGACTTCACACATTATAAATTTTAGCACTTGAGGTGATTGGTGTATTTAGAACTGGCTGTGCTGAAGATTTGCATGGGTTGTTTTTTATATAGCTAAATACCACTTTTTTTCTTCAAATATTATTGAAAAGAGTCGTTCTCAAACACTTTTTCCAAATCTCTACATAAATATTGCAAATTGACTTTAGGTAGAAAGTTTTAATGTGGAGTCACTGAAATGGAAAATGTAATGTAACTGAATGCTTGTGTTACTTCTCTTTTTTGGGACTGGAATGATTTTCACACACACTATGAACCCAAATTCAAAGTCAGGTTGATACCAGTTGATTTGAAGTACTAGATTTTTATTTTATTTTAAATGTAAGATAATGCTCCTCTGCATTAGGATTACAGAAGACTACAGAATAGTATATGTAAATAGTAAATGTATTCAAAGGAAAATTTACTAATTGCATTTTTACACTTGGCTGCTTTTTTGGGGAAGCGTTTCTTGTTTGCTAATGCTGTTTCCTTCTGTTAATCCTGTGTAATAGATTTTGACCGACCTAGTGATCACGAGGAAGCTTTTGCTAGAGATCTCGCAGAATTCCCTTCCTTAGAAAATGGTGCAGGAACAAACGATGATGATGACTCAAGCATTGGTATGCCCATCCAGCAAAAGAGAAAAAAAGAACAAACATATTTCAAGGTGGATCATTCTTCCAGACAGAGTAAAGAGAGACCATCCACTGCAGGGCTCTCCTTGCCTTTGACCAGTGACCAAACCTTTAATTTAATGAGTGGAATTGCTGGCGATGTCATCGCAGCTGCAGTGTCTGCTGCCATCAAAGACCAGTTGCAGTCTGTACAGCAAGCTCCTTCGCATGCAGTGCCCAGTTTGAGTGAAGAGACAGACACAGAGGAAGCCGATGATTTTGAACTGCTTGACCAGTCTGAGCTTGAGCAGATTGAGAAAGAATTGGGACTTTCACAAGGCCAAGAAGCAGAATCCCAGGAGAAAAAGAAGTCTTCAGGCTTCCTTTCAAATCTGCTTGGAAATCATTAACCTGGGAATTGCAGTTGGTGACACAGAAGAAATGAAACACAAAACACACACAAAATCAAATGCAAAAAAGGAAAATTCTGAGCTGTAAGCTTTAACTATCACTTTAGATGTGTTGTAATAATTTCCCTTATGCAGAGTGAATTAACTGGATAAATATCAGCTGATACTGATAGTTTAATGTTTCTGGTAGTTAAACCTCAATGTTATAGCATGGAAATGAATTATCTATCCACTGTTTGGTTGCAGATGAGTGTTGGAGGTCAGTTGTTCAAAAGGTTTGGGGAAGAGGTTTTTTTTTCGTCTTTTTGCCAAACATACATTTTGGGGTCCTTAGCCAAAGTTTCAACATCGGCAACTTATTTACTCTCAGTTGCCAACCTTGGCCGGCAATCTTAATGATTCACACTGCGAGGATGAGTTATCAGAGGATCGCAGTGAGATTAACTAAGTCTCGCTTCCGTCAGTCATACTGAGAAGTATGGAGCCCTGCAGTTATTATTAGGTATAGTGCATCTACTATTTATGAACACAGTAACCAGCAGAACTCTAGTTTAACTGTGTGCAACACTGTCATCAGCGGACTTGATTTAACACTTAAAATCTTTGAATTATTTTGGATATGGTGATGCATTTCCACGTTTTTTGCTGTTTTAGGCTTGTAGAGTTGTAACGTGGCACGCTATTTGACTGACCACCTGCTGTGTTCCTTGATAGAGTCTGGTCCTTGGCAGTATTGCTTGTGTAAAGTCAGCCAACACATTTTTATATTTAAAACTTAATATGTAAACTGAACAGCCTTTTGGGGAGCAGGTGGGGTAGTTATTGTTTGGATTAGGGAAGATAAAAGAGTTAGAGGCAAAGAGAAGGGCTTCTTTAGCTGCCACTTCTGTAATTCAAGATTCTGCGTGGGTTTTTCTTTGTTTGTTTGTTTTGTTTTGTTTTCTTCTTTTTTTTTTTTTTTTTTCTTTTTCTTTTCTTTTTTTTTTTTTTTTTCCCCGGAACAGCTGCCATCACTTGCAACAAAAGTTGTGTTGCAAGCTGGATCTCTTAATACACTTAAAGTATTCAGTGCGGTCATTCGCTATAGAAGTCACTCGGAATCTTCTCAGCACCTAAACTAGTAAAATAAAAATGAACTTGTTTAAATTATTTGCCATTTTAAACCCCATGTGTGCTCAGTGAATGGCATGGGATCTTAAGCAGGTTACTTGTTTGATTTTTCATAGGGCTTTTTTGTTCACCTTTAATATAATCAAACTGTAATACCAACCAATAGTAATCAAAGAAGTAGGAAGAAGTAAAGCTAGTTTTTCTAATGTGATGTAAACAGTTAGCAGAGTCGAGGGACCATGTCAGCTGCTACTACTACTAAAGTGATTTTCCATTTGCTGGCATTTTAAGAGGTGAATACTGTCACCCAGGACCCTCAGAAAGTACAGCAACGGAGTGAAAAAATGTTCACCAACATGTATGTGTAGGTAAACCTGTGTTTAACTCTTTTTTTCCTGAGGTGACAAAGTAGGCAGATGGCCAAACAGATTGTAGCTAAAGAAAAGATGCTGATAATTTTTGACACTGGCTTTATCGTTGCTTGTGCTTTTGTGTCAGTAATGCATATTGATCGTGTTTGCTGTCCTTTACCAGTAAAAAAGTGAGCCTGTGCCTTCATTATCCAATCCATTTTGAAATAAGCAGATGCCGGATGTAGATCCCAGAAGATGCAGCTTTTGAAATGGTAACATCTTAACATTAAAAGCAAGATACTGGAAATCATTTTAAAAATGTGGCCACGTCGCTTTCACACTGTTAGTTGTTAAGTTTCATTTACAACTTCCCTAAGTCTGTCCTTCTCATTTGGAAAAACAAAAACAAAAGAGGCTTTTGCTGAGAAATCGATAAGTTGAAAGGCCATTTAAGTTTCTCAGACGAATTAAAAACATTGTCTCCCTGCTGCATGTATAGGACAATCTATATATTAAGAAGAGTACAACTTCCAGGTTGCTGACGGGACTTTGCAGAGTACCTAGGCCAAGCGTGCTTCCCGAACAAGGGCACTCACCGGTGCCAGAAGATGCAACAGGCGCCAGGACAGGGAGAACTGGAGAGGCAGCAGCGCTTAGCGAGTTTTGCTGAAGCAGGTGGACGAGACATGCGAACTAGCTGTCAGTGGTGGCATCGCAACAGCGTGCACTTTATTGTTGTTTTATGAAGAATGCTGTGGTTATAAAAGTACCTAACACAGGGGCGCTCTTCTAGAATAATTAGATCAAGAAGGATAAGCAGTTGGAGGAGTTTCTCAGACTTTTTGTAAATGATCCATTTTCTGGTTTCGACATAGAAAAACAGATCCATTTTTCTTCAATAAAGTATGTGTCTCTTTTTTTTTTTTTAATGGAAAGTAAAAGCAAAACTCAAGCAAGCAAATCATTAAAGCTTAGGGACATAATTACTTATTTGACTGTCTTGAATTTTGTCTGTTCTCATGGTAGTTGATTACATGATTTTTTTTTTTTTATTCAAGCCCCTAAATACTGTGGAAGGAGGTAATTCTCTACCACTTACTATTCCTCCTAAGGTAGTGGAAAGATGCGTAGTTTTTGTGGAAAGTTACCCCTACCCTCCTAAGCAAGTGCAAGTAAGAAACCCTTTGCTCAGACACAATACATTTCACTGCCAATAGTTGGAAAGCAAAACACAAAGAAAACATTTCTCTCCTTCGTGAGATCCCTTCCACACCATGTTTTAGTTGGAAATCATATGAGAAACTTTCATTTTGCTGTATTCTAGCAGCAGCCATGACATAGCTGTTACATACAAATTCCTGTCACGTAATCTGCCAATCGTCCACAAGGTCTTTGCAACCAAGTGTAGCCATCATTTTCCAAAATTAAAAAAAAGTAAGGCAGGCAAAAGGGCAAGTGAGTATGTGACAGGTGATGGCTTTGGAACGTAATTTTGTTACATAGGAGGCCTGCTTTTGGACAATTTACAGACAAAACCCAGCTCAGTCAGTGTGGAGGCTGTGAATTGCAGAGCACGGACATGTGAGCGGGCGACCAGGAGGTAATGCCAAGTGTGATCTCGTGGGATCTGTGCAATGCGGGAGCTGCCCACGTGCATGCAGCTCTGCATCCTCTGCCTCCAGTCGCGTGGTTCACGTTCCTCCTGGCCTTTCAGTGGCTTCTTCACGTACCCGCACCTGGAGAAAGCTACGTGTGTTAGGGCAGCATCTGTGGGATGCAGCTCACTCCTTTGTACTCACAAACTTTCCCTGTGCGCTATTACATCTGAGTAATCAATACTGAATTGGTGGCCTTACATGCATTAAGTCCAGAATAAAAGCACTTTCCAATGCAGAGCACTTCTCCTTGTGCATGTGCTAGACATTTACCATGAGTCTTGTTCCTGAAAACAAAATCATTCTACACAGAGGAGGAGGGGAAATAATTTTAACCCAAATAGGATGCAAAACAGTGCTTGTTTCACTTGCTTTCTGTTTGTTTTGCACTTTTCCAGACTGTTCATCTAAGCGTTCAGAACAACCTCACTGTAGCCCAAGTGCAATGTAACAGTCCGTAACGCCCCGACGGGTAACCAGAAACTGGAAAATTACAAAATGTCTTTATTTAAACTATTTCGCAGCACTTTACCTAGCTTGATTACTATTTTGTAAACATGGAATTACTATATCGATTGTTTGTAAAAAATCATTTAATAAAATACGTGTTAGTTTTTATCTTTCACCGTATCTCCCCCTACGCTTTGTTCCCGAGGCGGGCGGGTGGGGGTCCTCCTCAGCAGCCCCCAGGGCCGGGCCCGCCGCGGCGGCAGGGGGCGGCATGGCGGGGCCCGACCGCTCCCCGCCCGCGGAAGGAAGGCGGCGGCCGGGCCCGGCCCTTCCTGGTGGCGCAGCGAGGCCGCAACCGGCACCGGCACCGGGACCGACCCGCACCCGCACCCGCACCCGGACACGGAGGGGCCCCTGGCAGCGGCCCGGGTAGACGGGGTTCATCGCCCCACGCGTGTAGGGGACGGCTCGGCTCGGCGCCGCGTTGGGGAAGGAGGGCGTCAGCCAGGGGCCTGGTGGGAGCCTTTGGTTTCTGGCGTGTGGTGAAAGGCGGCAGGGCTTCTGAAGGGCTGTTACTGAGGCGGGGAGCCCCCCTCTAGCAGCAGAGGTGCTGCTGTGGTACCCGTCATTGCTCACAGCCACAGCTCAGCCTTTGGGGGTGCAGTTAGGTGATCCGTTCACCTAAAGCTGCCTTACATGGGTGCTGCCTTACATGGGTGCTGTCAGGATGGGTTTGGTTTGTTTTGGTTGTTTATTAGCGTGACTTATTTATTCCCCGCTTTCTAGCAATGGCAACCTACACGTGCATCACTTGCCGCGTGGCTTTCAAGGATGCTGACATCCAGCGTGCCCACTACAAAACCGACTGGCACCGGTACAATCTGAAGCGCAAGGTCGCTGACATGCCACCCGTCACCGCCGAGAATTTCCAGGAGAGGGTCCTCGCGCAGAGAGCAGTAGCAGAGGAGAAGAACAAAGTCACTGCCACCTACTGCACCGTTTGCAGCAAGAGGTTCTCCACCTTCAACGCCTATGAGAATCACCTGAAGTCCAAGAAGCACCTGGAGTTGGAGAAGAAAGCTGTTCAAGCTGTCAGCGAGAAGGTGAAAATACTGAATGAAAAGAACCTGGAAAAGGGGCTTGCCCTGGAGAGCGTGAACAAAGATGAAATGAACGCAGCTATCCAGCAAGCCATCAGAGCTCAGCCATCTTCATCACCAAAGAAGACACCTCTGCCCCCTAGTAATGCAGGCAGCTCTCCCGTTTCTATGGAAAGCACCAGTCAGTCGCAGAGTAGAGAGCGATCCGAAAAACCTCCACGTCTGCAGTGGTTTGAACAACAAGCGAAGAAGCTGGCCAAGCAACAGGCAGAGGAAGAGGAGGATACGGAAGAAGGTAAGGCAGTAAATATGCTGATGACAGGTAGCTGGGCATAAGCTTTGTAGTTGGTTTTGTATGAAAGCCTCCTTTTTATTTTCTTTAGTGCAGCTTTTTTAATTACATAAGGTCTTCCTGTTGATTTAGTTTTCATCTGAACAGAGGATTTAAGGCTGGTCCATGCTCGCAGTTAGGGACTCCATGTTACAGTGTCTGATCAGCCAGCTGTGCAAGATACTAACACGTGTGAGGGCTGGATATAAGCACTGCTGTGGGCACTGTTTCCAGCGTAAAGTCCTAGGGGAATTCTGGGGCCAGCACAGAAGGTTACCCTGAAACTACTTCTGAAAAGTAAATGAAATGAACAAAAATCAATCAGGATTATTTGTACCATGGTTCACTTTACTGATCTGTTGAGAAGAGATGGGAGTGGGGCTTTTGTTTTTAATTGCCCATCAAGACTAGACGTGTGAGTTTGCTCTTTAGACCACCACTCTGTGGCATAATTCCTCAGCACATTGGCATCTATAATAAAAGTAGTTTAAGAGGTGCTGCCCTGCCTGCCTGTTCCTGCTGCGCCACCCTCGCTACTTGTGTGGATACAGCTCTTTGCTGGGGGCTGGCCTGGGAGGTGGACAAATGAAATAATCAGAGCTTCGGGACTCCCAGGAGGGGTTATTTGTAAACCAGACATTTTCAGTGCTGTGGCTTACAGTGCAGGCCACAAAGGCATCTAGTAGAGCATTGGAATGGGGTGAATAAACGGCAGCAGGGGGGCCAGAAGTGAATGAAATGGGAACGTACTATTCCAACCTCAGTACTGAAACCATTGCGGCATGTTACTACATCTGTTACAGCATTTTTATGCTGGTGAAGTGTCAGTTGCAGTCTCTGGGGAATCTGTGCATGGAGTAGGACTGTTCTACAGGAGAAGGAACGAATGCCACTGAACATGGAGCTTAGCACCTAAAGAAGAAGGCAGCTTGCACTAGTTTTGTATTAATGTATTTGTCATAAATTGTGATGCTAAATCTCGGTAGGTTTCCCAGTGTTAATTTGCCTTTTAAGTATGTGCCCAGGCATGTTCCCTACACGTCCTGCTAACTCAGTTTCATTAAAATTGTTAAACTATATCCTGTAGCAAAGATCTTTAATTGGCATCCTGCAGCACTGGGGAGTGTCCCTTTGCCTGTTCTCAAACACCGTGCCATGGTGGTGGGAGCAGGGAACTGGGAAATGCTCTCTGTCCCGCATCTGCCCCCTTTGAAAACCATTTCTAGATCCCTCTACCCATATAAGCAGATTCCTGGTTCACAAGCCTTTTTTTTTTTTTTTTTCTTTTCAAATTATAATTAGCTAATAGTGCATCTGACAGCTGATTAAGGATGTAGATGAAGTGTACTCTCTTGGTTTTAAACATCTATCATACTTGGTAGTGGCTCTGTGCATTTACAAAAGTTCAGAATAAATTTAAGAAACAGCATTTCCCTGTGGAGTTAAAGCCCTCCCTGATGAATCCTGAAGCCCATGGTCAGTACCTGTGGGGAATCCTCTGTAGCTTGTAGTTTGCATTGAGAGCTGCAGTAATCTTGCAAGCATGTAAAATTGTTAGTAAATCTTGGGTAATTGCAAGAACTGGCTTGTTCTTTTCCTTGGTTGAAGAAGTATGTGTGAACAGGAGTGTGTTTTCCCTCGCTGCTAAGTCGCTGCTGGAAATGAGCGTTTCCATTTTTCTGACGGAATTGTGTTGTTTTTAATGAAGCATGCATGTGTTCTTGTGCTGTAGCGAATTAAATTAAAGGTTTTGAAACTGCAATTAAGTGTTAATAGTTGAGAAAATGGAGGGGGAAAAAATGAGACCTGCCAGCTTTTTTTATGACCAGTCTTGAGCTTTGCTGTGTGTTTTAAAAAAAAAAAGTTTTACTGGAAATGATAAAACCTTGCACCTGGAAATAAGCGTGTGGCACTTAGCTGTAAGAATAGATAATGCAATATTTTCTGAAAACTGTTTTTTAACTTAATTGGGAACTGTTTTGCTTGGAAGAAATAATCAAGTAAATAAATCTTTCTTAATTTTCCATTGAAAAGGCTGGGAAGATATGGATTCTGATGAAGACCTTGGCTCTGATGAAGAGATGGAAAGCGTGGGAGAAGAAGAGGAGGAGCAGGCAGAAGCTGAAAGTGCTCCTGCTGTCGGGGCCATACCAGTCACAGACTGCTTGTTCTGTTCCCACCATTCAAGATCCCTCATGAAGAATGTGGCCCACATGACAAAAGTTCACAGTTTCTTCATTCCAGACATAGAGTACCTTGTGGATCTCAGGGGACTAATTAAGTACTTGGGTATGCCTGTAATCTCTTGATTTTAACCTGGATAATTATAGACTGTTAGTGCTTATTTTCACTTAGATAAAACTTAAAATGTTTTTTTTTGGTTGGTTTTTTTTTGGTTTGTTTGTTTGTTTTTTTTTGGTGGTGGTGAGTTTTTTTGTGTATGTGTAGGATCTGGAAGCTGTCTAGTTCAGTATTTGGATCATGGTGAGGACTGTGGGTTTTCTAGGGAGAGTGAAGGGAAACCCTACTGAACAAACACGTGGCCACGTACCCTGTAGGTCTTGCATGCTTTTCTAATGTTGAGAGATTTTTTCAGCTAACACAAAATTTAGGACAAAACTCAACTGCTGTAGTGTGCCTTTGAGCCATCTTATACTGGGGGAGGTTCTGAATACCTAATACATCATCAGTGCTTGCCTCATCTGTTGACAGAGCGGGTGAGACAGCTAAAAGCTAGGCAAAGAACGTCTAGTGTGTTGTCTAATGTGATAGTGAGGAACATAAAATACTACTGGAGTATCAGATAGAAAGTTGTAATGGAAGCTTGAAATGTTTTATTGAGTATACGTAATGATCCATACCTAGTCACGTGAATTCTTTAAGTGCACAGACTTTGTCCCCGGTGGAGCCGTATGATCTAGGCATAGCGACAGCAGGGCATTACTGGATATGAAGGACTCAAAGTTCTTCCTCAGTCTCTCTGCCTTCAAGCTGGGAAGGCCACATCACTGAGATGTTAATTATTGAGTAGGGACCAATAAAAGTGTCAATTTTATCTGCAGGAGAGAAAATTGGTGTTGGGAAGATCTGCATCTGGTGTAATGAAAAGGGGAAGTCCTTCTACTCCACGGAAGCAGTACAGGCTCACATGAACGACAAAAGCCACTGTAAACTCTTCACAGATGGAGATGCAGCATTGGAATTTGCAGACTTCTATGATTTTAGGTGAGGACACTTTTTTTTTCAGTGGAGCACAGCTGAGGGCAGACAAAAGAACAGTTGAACGTTACATCACATCACAATCTTTTATTATTAGTTTTTAAAATTCGGTGCTGTTTCTGTTTTGATGCTTATTTTGTGTAGCTGTTTTGCCACCTTTCTAGGTTAGCATAACACCATGATGGTGGTGGCTTTTCACAATAAATAATTACCTGTTAAGAGAGCAGCAGCAGAACCGCACTGGGTTATAGAACTTGGAGGAAGAGTGGTTCTTGTCTTCAGCCGCTGTTCAGGGAAAGGTGTTTCTGGGAAGAACTCTTAAACCGGTGTAGGTGAAACATGATGATGGTTGTGGGTTGCTGTAGCTGTACACAGGTTCTTCTGTGTGATGGGTCTGGATAGCTGTGGCTGCTCACCCCATGTAAAACGTACACTGCTTCTCCTCTCTAGGAGCAGTTACCCTGATCACAAGGAAGGGCAAGATGGGGAGGTGTCCGGAGAGCTCGCAGCAGAGAAGGACTTGGAATATGATGATGACACCATGGAGCTGATCCTTCCTTCAGGTAGGCATGTGATCTGTGTTAAGATGTACTTCCTCTGGGTTTCCCATAGGCGAAGCTGTTACTTGAAGTCATTGTGGTAAGTATTTTCCTTTGGCAAGGGAGCAAGTAATTTTGCATTAAGTGTATTTGGGGTTTTGTCTTCCCTCTCCGTGATTCTCACTACAAAATTTAAAGACTTGTCTGTCATTTCACAGAAAATAATTAGCTTAAACAAACTTGGAAGCCTTTTTTTCTTTCTTTTTTTTTTCTCCTCGCATTTATTTCTTAAATTGAACTTCAGCATTAATATAAATATGGTTTGGGGCACAGGGTTCCTTTGGCTTTTTGACCTGTTCATTAACATGTGATTCACATGATACACTGCAAGAGTTTCCTTATCTTGCTTTAGTGCAACATGGAGAGATTGTAACTTAAGTTACCTAGTGTAGTTTTTTTTGCAGAGTGGTGTCTGGTACACTGGTAATAGATGCCGTAAACTTCTTCATTGAAATAAATTTCTTTAAACAACCCTACTCTTGCCTTGTAAGAGTATTTGAGAATTTGGCACTCCTACACATAATTTTGTTGTTGTTCTGGTGTTTTTATATGAGGGGACCACAGCCCCTTACATTCTGAAAAGTGTGGCCAGCTACGTGGTTACAGAAAGATCTTCCTGAATGTCACCGTTGTCTTCAGTGGCTACTTGAAACAGGATTTCCTTTCTGATTATTCCCCAAATTAAATCTTTCTGCTAACTACCTGTTTGTTACCTGAGCTAAGGCCCTCTTGAAGAGTGTTCTTCAGAGTTTGGAGGTGGTTTGGTGTTTTTCCTTAAGGTAAAGTGCATTACACCAAATCTTAAGTAATTGCATTCAATTTGTAATAGTCTTAAAGTTGTTTTTTTTTCTTCTTTTTAATGTCTTAGCCTTTTAAATACATTTATTGGCACTTTACCTTTCCACAGTTTTCACAATGTGCTCGATTACCATATTTCAGAAACTGCATTATTATGCATAGTAAGATGTCTCCTCCTCTGAATAGGTGCCAGAGTGGGTCATCGTTCTTTAATGAGATACTACAAGCAACGGTTTGGTCTGTCAAGAACAGTGGCTGTTGCCAAAAATAAGAAAGCAGTGGGTCGGGTGTTGCAGCAGTACAAAGCTTTGGGCTGGACAAGTCAGACAGGTAGGTGCCAATTTGAGGTTTTGGCAGATGGTAAGGTTCTAGGATACCATCACCATACAGTTACGTGAGTCGGGTTTGTTTCATGTTTGTGGGGTTTTAGTTTGTTTTCCACTCCATTCCCTTTCATTCCTGCCGTACAAGCAGAAAAGGAAGTGTGTTTTGTCTAAAATCCATTGCAGCTTCTGTGCTAGCCCTTCAGTTCACCAGCACATTTGTGATATTTGGTGAATTCCTAGTATTTTGGGGTTTCTAGGGTAATAATCCCATCTCTGCCTGTCAAAGCCACTACTCTCGATATTTAATATGTAGCATAAAGCATTCTTTGACAGGTGGAGCACTTTTTGAGTTGGGGAATAGTGATGTGTTCTATATCCACTTTTGAAATAAAGGAACCACGCACTGGAATAACTTTTTCCCTTCACCACAGTTGTGGGTATTCAGAGGAAACTGTCCTTTCCCAAGAGAAAAGTGAAAAGAAGCTTGCCAGTATGAAGAGAAAATATACAGCTAATTGCTGATGTAGAAGGATAGACCCGCAGTTTTGCAATTTAGTACACACAAACATTTATCCCTCTTTCCCTTCCTCCTTTCTCTCTGAAGGGGCAGTCTTTGCTCAGCAGCGTGATATGCAGTACCTGCAGAGGATGAAGTCGAAGTGGATGCTCAAGACGGGAATGAGTAACAATGCTACAAAGCAGAAGTATTTCCGGCCACAAGTCAGATTTTGAGTACCCTGGAGAGCTGCGTGCAGCTGGTTTTGGAAAGAGGAATATAATGGCTTCTGGCTCATGGGTTGTGTTATTAAAATGGATTTGGTACCTAACAAATGGTGGTATGTATGCTGGTGTGCCTCGCTGTCTGTGAGATGTCTTGCAGGGAGCTTGTCTCTTCCACTGAAATGATGGTTGGCCTAACTTAAAAATGAAAATAACTTAAATGGAATATGTGGCGAAGTAATCACAGCCATGAATAAGGATGCATAGTCTTACTGCTCATCCTTGTGCAATACCTTTCTGTGGGGCAGTTGTCATTGCCATTTGTCTGAATATCTTCAGTTCCCAATTCTGCAAATCAGCTGAGGCCAAGAGAAGATCCTCGACCTTAGCTTAGATTAGATCTAAACTGGAGATAGAGAGTATTGGAGGTGTTTACTCGTGGTGCCAGAACTAAGTTAGTTGGGTATTCTGGACTTCTAGCTGGCACTATTGAGGTGGAAATTTGAAAGCAGAGATTCTGGGAAGGTTAAGTGATAACTGTTTGAAGAAATGCACTGATGGGAAACAACTCCAGGATGCATTTTGTCCCTTGAAGTTGACTGTACTTGCTTAATGCTCCAGGTCAGGGCTGGGTTAATGACTTTCAACATAAACCAACTGCACTGCATTTCATGGATTTTCATTACTTAAAACTGCTCAAAATTAACATAACATATAGGTGAATGTCCATCTAAACTTCTGATTATTTGTTAAAAAATTCCTGATTAAAACTCTGAAGTAACTGTTGATGTCAGCTTTTGTTATTCCTGTTGAGAACTTGTGTTTTATGATCTTGCTGAAGGAGAGTCACCTGAGACATGTATAGCTAGAATGGAGTGTCCTTCCTGCCAAAAGCATGCTCTCCCACTTGAGCAAACTGTTACAGGCAGACATAGAGAAAACTTGCTTGTTAAAGAGCTCAGGCACCAGTGCTAGTTTTGGTCCTGGTGTTGTAGATGTTAAAAGCTTCCATGGCGTTACCAGTTCTTATGACCTTCACGTAAAGGGTTAGACAATTAGACAAAACGTGTCGCCTAGCTTGTTATGCTCTTGAGCACAACTGGACTATGCTGGACTTACAGTGTCAACAGGACACTGTCCACAGGAAAATTGCTGCTTGCCTGCCTGCTAGTCATGGAGGTTAGCTGCAGCTGATTACGGTCAACTCGCATTTCCACGTTTTAGGATTACTCTGGACTCCCTAGTAGTGGGTTTGATTAGCATGATTTTTGTAAATTTTCTTCCTTTCCTTTAATGTTGTGTCCATTGTATGACTGGAAATAGCAGGGGAAATTTATAAGAACTTTGTCAATAACATTGGAATAATAACATTGACCTCTTAAAATAATCTACTAAGAAGTAAGTGCAAAAAAAGTAATACTGTCAGCATAGCAGCACTTCTGAAGTATATACTTAGTATGGACTTGGTATAGACTCTTAGGAAAGAAATCATTTCACAATGGATGAGTGTTATGTACTTTTGTTGTATGGATTTTTGTTTGTTTGTTTAGTAAATTCTGCTGCCTCGGAAGTTTTCTGCCATTCCTCTTGCAAGATACAGATTTGACACAGCATTTTCTAAACCGACTAATACCTTAAAATGTACAGATGAGTGAAGGGAAACTGAAGCAGAGATAATTAAAAAAAAAAAAAAAGAGATAAGATGTCTTCACATCCAAAATCCTAACTAAAGTTGGATTCATTAATTAACACATCCTTTCTCATCCTCCTTTTTCATGACAAGGCAGAGTTACTGCCATTGTGTATCCATTGTGACATCTAGCTCACAATTAAATTTATCTTAGAGGGTTTGCTCTTGTCAGAAATATGTTTCTCATACTCTGGGTTATTGGACTTCACTCTCAAAGTTAGCTGAGACTGGATCTTACTCCTATGTGACTCAAGCTGGATGGCTCTTAAGACATCAGCTCCTTTATTATACCCACGACTTGGCTCTACTCTATATCTCAACGTGCTGTTACGGTACGGATTTCTGGCACTGAGAGTATTTCCTACTTAAGTTTTTCAGACATCAGCATCTGGCTCTTGAAACTGCTTGTATATTTTTCTTCAAAGTTGTAGGTTACTATCAAAGGGTCTTATGTCTATGGACAGGTTAGGTTGTCTCTACACAGAGAGTAAAATTAAGTGCCATTAATTTGAAGCCTGCTGAACAGGCTTTGAATACCAGCATTAGTCGATGGTGAGCAGCACCAGAGCAGCATTCAGACTGTAGCTGCTGGAAAATACTTCTGGAATATCTGGAATTTATATTAAGGATAGCACAATTATCCTGGAAAAGCCTTGAGCATAACCTAGTATAGTTGCTAAGGCCGTAGAGGTAGGTGTTAAGAAGCTTGGCTGCGAAGGCAGAAATGCAACGAGGTAACTGATGAGGAGCAGCAAGTGGCTTCAAGTCCAATAGGGTTCCAGGTGAAGGTGCGTGGAGTTTGCTGCCCTCCTGGACAGGAAAGGGCAACCAAATGAATCATAGAAACTACTATGAAACTGCATATGAAACCACTGTAGACTCACTGAAAGGAGCCTGCTGCTTATGAAAAAACGGGGATTGTCTGAACATCCTCAGTCTAGTTCAGGAAGAAATGCAACGTGAAAAATGGTAGTCATTTGTCAAGTCACAGGGACAGAGACAATTTGTATAGCATACACCTGTGACTCCTGCCCTATACTTATTGCAGCTTGATCAGAAGAAAATGGAGGTGTGGGGGCACATACCGCTCTATTACTGGAAGAGTTTTAACTCCAAGATGAAAACGCGTACCTTGGAAAACCAGCAGAGGGCGTAGGGAAGCTTTTCCCAGAATTGTGTTTACTATGAAAAGCCCAGTAAGGGTACATTCATGCAGAGGCAAAGCTCACCACTAAAGCAAGTTAAGATTAGCACTGGCTTCTGTGAGATGAATTGCTATTAATATCTCTGTTAGGTCCAGGGAGAGTACTGCTAGCAAAGGGTAATTAGGACAAGCATGCCGATTATCTGCAGTACTCAGCAACAGTCTGCACAGCTTGCAGGTAACTCCAGCGATGTCCGAGCTGAAAGTATTTTTATTAAACATGCTTGATAGCATTACAGTTTAGTCTCTTACCTCCCCAGCCTAAGAATTGTACAAAGGATAGCAGAGGTCAGTTTATTGTTCCCTAAAGGAGTTCCAAATGATGGTTCCCATCAAGGAGCTAGGTTTTCAGCTTGGAAGGAGCACAGACAAGGTATCGCAGTTTCGGCAAGGCTGGGGTCCTGCTGCTTGCCTGCCCAGTAATACCTGGATGTTGGAGCCGTCCTGACACTGCATCGGGCATTGCAGGATGAATCAGCAGAACAAAAGAACTGATGACGCTGATGCAGCATGTCTGCCATCTCCTTTGGGGAACAGCGCTGTTGTACGCCTAAGTCACCTAAAAGCAACCAAAATAATCCTTGAAAGGAAAGTATGCACCCATTATCTGGAGGGGAGGGATTGGGAAGAGAGAAGCTTACGGGAGGTGGAGTGGCGGAGATGCAGAAGAGTCAGATACGTACAACATCCTAGCGGCTGTTACGCTGAAGTTGCAACCCAACAAGTAAAGATCTATTTAAAGTGAGCACTCCCTCTAAGAGTGCATTATTGATCCCTAATTGGTTCCCACAAGGTAGAGGGCCTGAAATATAAAGGAGTTGGGCCATTACCTAAGTAACATCTGATGCCTGAGGGGGCATCAGAGCAAGATCCTTCGCTACAACTTTCAAGAGCTATTTTTGATCTATTAAAACTGAGGCATCCTGTGCTAATGGGCTGTCTGCTCAGGGGGTTGGTCACCTTCCTGCACGCTACCCATGTAAAGCTGCAGGTGGAAAACTTTGCACTTCAGAAACATAACTGGGGTTATACTATGATGACCTACAGATGAGATGTTAGAGATCAGCTTTTTAGGGCACATCTTGCTGAAAATGGAAAATGTACCTTAAAAGCTGTGAAGCTTAGTGTTTAATTGCTTTAGTCCAACTAACTACTACATTGCAGTTGGGAAGTAACAGTCATCAGACTATCATGAATCCCCTGCAGCTGGCAGGGCCCAGGTAGTTGAGATGACCAGCTGATAGGACTTAATGTGTCAGAGCAAGTCAAATAATCGCTTTTTTTCGGGAGTCTGACTCAAAGGAAATTCGTGTTGTCTCACCCGCTGCATCCTGTACTAACCTGAGTAAGGTGCAGTGGCCTGGCACTTCGGGTGCACTGGCAGCAGTAACAGGAGACCTGCAACCAGTTCAGTGTTCAGGATTTCAGCACGTGTCCAGGGTACAAGACTGAAAAACGCCATAATAAATACTAGCCGAGCCAGAAAGGGAGTCAGAATCGCTCCCCTCTAAAAGTAGTCAACGCTTCCCAGTGCAAAGTTATATGACTTGTCCCAAAAGCAAAAATAACAGCAGCAGCAAAAACTAATGGGTAAGAGGAAAAAAGGAAAAAGAGGAAAACTAATTTTCTTAGGAGCTTTAGCTCTTTTTTCACTGCCAGCTCAGTGAGAAAGTTTTTTAAACAAAGCATGCCTAGAAAACTGAGCTAGAGGTTTACAAAACACAGTGGCTTAGCAGATAGTTACTAGACCAACAGAAGTTGCATTTATACAACAAATGACTAAACCAAGCACCCCAGGCACATGAGAAGAGCAGTGCAGGACAGGCTAGCACTCAGCTGTGAAGCTATTTTCCAGGAAGCTGGGAAGAAAAACCAAGCCTCTGAGCATACACGCTTATCAGCTACAGTGCTCCAGAAGGGGTTTCTGCCTGTGCAGTGTGCTAGTATCGGGCTCTGCAATGGATAAAAGAGCAGCCCCTAATACAAGCTGAGGCCTGAGTGTGGTGTCCTTGCCTCAGTTTCCTCCGTTATTTCAGTTTCCTTTAAGCTAGTACAGAAGGCATGCTTGTAAACCTCAAGGCCAATTTGCCTTACGTTGCTCCCCCTCGACCAAATCCCACCATGCAAAAACAATTTCACATTTCCTATCCCTGCCAATGTCTGTTAATGATTTGGCAAGGTCTGTGTAGTCATCTATAGATATCTTGGCGGCTTCCTTTTCTGGCTCGGGTAGCTTTCCACACTTAAATTTCTGTTCTTTGCAGACATGAAAGCAATCTGGTTTTCCTGGGCAAGATCTGCCTTTGGTCTCACACAACTCTGCTTCGCTAAACACCACTCGTAACTTAATGGGTAGGGCAATTATGTGTTTGCTTGTGACATATGCACTGAAAGTCTTGATAAAATATTTGCTGAAGTATTCTAAAATCCAGGTATTTTCTGACATCTCTCATAGCTGCCAGCCTCCTTAATCCCTTACAATCATGGTATTTCAATAAATTCTGTTACCCAAGTCACCACATTTTAACTGATCTATACTGATGAAGTACATGCTTTCAAAGTACAGCAGATAGTGGAAAAAATGTTGAAACTACTCCTCAAGTGTTAAGCAGTACCTACTGAAATTACCCTAAATTGGCCAAGAATAAACCCGGACAGTTGTTTTTATTCAACTGGTGTAGGGTAGGTTGACCCTGCACCCAAGGGCCTGGTAAACAGCACGGTCTTTCTTCATCTTTAATAGAGGACACTTGCCCCTTTAATAGAGGACACTGGAAACATCTGCGTTTCCAGCAGCAGAAGGCTCAGTGACCCACAGAGAAGGGAGCTGTAAGGTGCAGGGCTGTTCGTCATCCTCAAATGCTTTATGGGGATTTGCTGACGGGTCTCAATGGAAGCCCTGTAGTTCATTGTACAGTCTGTTTTTTTTTGCTTGCTTGTCCACGTAGCTCAGCCAGGCCTGCCGTAGCTCCATGAGAGGGCATGTTACCCTTTGGTCTGTCCTTGACTCTTCCCACAATTAAGTCACCATGGTCCTACCTGCAACACACTTCCTGGCAGGAAAAGAGCATTTTGCAGCAGAGCGTAGGAGCAGCACAATCCTGAGTTAGCCCAGTAGCTGCTTACAGAGCACGAAGAGAAGACCAGGTGGCCTTGCTGAGACCACATAACTCTCTAGCAAGGAGCTACCGAGAACTGATCAACGGGATCTAACACAACACCTCACCTTGCCCCAGAGCCTGGACACCTGGATCCAGTGGCACTCCGAAGCACAGAGTCCTCTCCCGAGGGCAGGTGCTTCTCAGATAACTCACCGGAATGGATTTGAATGTTCAAGTGCTTGCAGGAAGGTGCACATTTTTTAATTAATAGGCCAGCTGTTTGCATTCTTTGTTACCAGGTAGTTAAACACAGAAATCAGCCATAGGCCTTTGAAGTTTTATTTTAAACGCCTTGGTCTTTTGGCCCCACAAATTATACATTTTTTTCTGTACTGTGGCATGGCTCCAATAAGCAATCCCAGCACTGCCATTAAGGATAGCTGAGGTACTTCAGGCAGGATTACAGCCAAAGTGGTACGTGCACACTGTAGTTACTCGGGGTCATCTGTACAGGAAACTTGTGTCACAAACTGCAGTCATACAACCTAAAAAAAAAAATGTATCGTGCAAACAGCAAGATCACCTGGACTTAGGAGGTCATGGAGCAGACCAGGCACTGAATTGTTTGGAAATCCACCTGTTCTTACCACTGGCTAAGTTCCCCTGCACTGTGCCCTTGCTGCTGCCAGCATCACCTTGTTCTCTTTGGCGTCTCAGGATAACTCTAACAAACCACCAAAAGAAATAAAAGAGAAAAATATTTTTTACAAGTTTTTCCTCCTGCAGTTTGTATGAGCAGGAGCAGATCACAGCTCACGTTCCCGTGTGCCCACTTACGCGAGGCATTCCAGCGTGCAGGCCCCTGAACTTCCAAGCCCATTTATATGCCTATCTGTGACAGCTGCAGCTATTAACAGCAAAGCATTCAAGCAGAGAGAATAAATAAATCCCCAGTTATTCTGTATAACATTTTACTGGTTCACTGGCTGTGATGAAATAATCCAGCTTTTACTGGCTAGGTTGGTTGATGTCCAATGGCAAGTGGAAGAAGTCACCGTGTCTGCAGCTGAATGTCATAAAATGCATTAAGGCACGCGTCAGGAGCATTCAGCTTAACTGTGCCCTACCTGCCTGCGTGGTTAGTAGCCCTTATGAACAATTTTTTCCATAGTTCTTTCAAATTTTGATACAAATATATATATCTATCATAAGGAGATTAAAATGCAAAGGTTGCCTGGATATAGAATCATAGAATCATAGAATATCCTGAGTTGGAAGGGACCCTTAAGGATCATCAAGTCCAACTCTCGACACCGCACAGGTCTACCCAAAAGTTCAGACCATGTGCCTAAGTTCACAGTCCAATCTCTTCTTAAATTCAGACAGGCTCGGTGCAGTGACCACTTCCCTGGGGAGCCTGTTCCAGTGTGCAACCACCCTCTCTGTGAAGAACCCCCTCCTGACGTCCAGCCTAAATTTCCCCTGCCTCAGCTTAACCCCGTTCCCGCGGGTCCTGTCACTGGTGTTAATGGAGAAAAGGTCTCCTGCCTCTCGACACCCCCTTACGAGGAAGTTGTAGACTGTGATGAGGTCTCCCCTCAGCCTCCTCTTCTCCAGGCTGAACAGGCCCAGTGACCTCAGCCGTTCCTCGTACGTCTTCCCCTCCAGGCCTTTCACCATCTTCGTAGCCCTCCTCTGGACACTCTCCAACAGTTTCATGTCCTTTTTATACTGTGGTGCCCAGAACTGCACACAGTACTCGAGGTGAGGCCGCACCAGCGCAGAGTAGAGCGGGACAATCACCTCCCTTGACCTACTAGCGATGCCGTGCTTGATGCACCCCAGGACACGATTGGCCCTCCTGGCTGCCAGGGCACACTGCTGGCTCATATTCAACTTGCTGTCTACCACGACCCCCAGATCCCTCTCTTCTAGGCTGCTCTCCAGCGTCTCATCGCCCAGTCTGTATGTGCAGCCAGGGTTTCCCCGTCCCAGGTGCAGGACCCGGCACTTGCTCTTATTGAACTTCATGCGGTTGGTGATCGCCCAGCTCTCCAACCTGTCCAGATCCCTCTGTAAGGCCTTTACGCCCTCATTTGAGTCCACAACTCCTCCAAGTTTGGTGTCATCAGCAAACTTGCTCAAAATACCCTCTATTCCTACATCCAGATCGTTTATAAAAATATTGAAAAGTACCGGCCCTAAAATGGAGCCTTGAGGGACCCCACTGGTGACCGCATGGGTATGCTTGGTCAGATCCTGCCCTGTATTTCTGTTTAAAAGCAGCACTACAAGAGCTGCTCCTGGGCTTTCCTCCCTCATTAGCACTCCATTCTTGTTAAGATCTTGCCCCTTTAATAAATCTTTGCTCTTCAGTGTTTCACTGTGTACCAGTTACGCTTTGAATATTCCCAAGGTCTGTATGACCAAGACATTTGTTGCTGTTGGCCACTATCTCAAAGGGAATCTCTTGAGAATATTCTCAGAAATACACACATTTTAGCCCCCTTGCTTTTCTTCATTAGTTACCTAACAGAACCTCTTGAGGGTATCAGAGCGAAACAATAAATCTGCAGCACAGCTTAAAGGGTTTGGAGGAAAAGAAGCAGCACTGTGAGAGGAAAGGATTTTGTGCAATCCAAGACCCCTCAATACTGATACGTAAAGGTTTGCAGCTTGCAGATAAAGAGTCCCAGTGGATTTTTAGAGGCTGATATGCACAGAGCAGCTGCTTAATGTTCTAAAAGTCCATTGGAGAAGCAGGTGAAGTGTTCCTGTAAACTAACCAAATGCTTCAGAAAAATATGAATTGTAGCCACTTCAGCATTTTCCAGCTATGGAATTGGTGACTGGTTCTCAAGTAGATGCTAACTTACTTGATTTAGTTCCTTCTTAACTTTTCTGCTTCTCTTATTTATTTGTCACTGCATACACAAGGCTGTTGCTTTTTTTCTCCATACTGTGCTATGACTAGCTATTTTATGGAGCCACTGAAGACTAGACTGGAACTCCATCATTAATACAACAGCATCAATTCATGAACAAGTATCCAGCAGGCTTCATAAGACTGTCTCCCTCCTTTGCCAAGGTGATGATATTGCAAAAAGCCTCATCATTCTTCTACGTCTGTTTATCTTCCCATCTGACGTGCCCTTCCTGGAGTAGAGCTACGAATCAAGTTTACAGCAAGAAAGTGATAAGTGTGTCCAGCAGAAGGAAAGAGAAGTTTTGCAGTAGGAACCAAGGTGTCTTCTAAAACTTGGAGAGCCACACAACACTGGGGATGTTCTTCTCCACAGAAAGTTCGCTTTTTTAAAGGGCTCTGCCTCCAACTGGTCTTTGAGATTGGCAAAGCATTATTTGTATTACTTACAAACAGAACTTGAGTTTTCGTTACCACGGGACATGGGGTCACACAACTGTTTTCACTCCTCCTGCTATCTGTTGTCTGTGTAAATCCTGTACTTGGAGACTCCAAAATACAGAGAAACGCTGCTCGTTCAGTCATGGGTTCTGTCCCTCAGGCAGTCTCTGAGTTACTTCTGACAGGGTTTCCTATCTATTAGTTACAGAAGATGTGCATCCCCACAAGGACCCGGTACACTGAGAATGGCTTCAAGAGAGACAAAACATCGCTTTCTTTTTATGTAGTTTAGTATAGTCCCTTGCTTGCTTTCTCACATCCATAAAACTTGTTATACATATGTCCAGAGGTACAAAACTTCAGAGATAACACACCAGCCTCACTGAAAATGCCAACTTCTGTCCACAACCAGTAGTAAACATACAATCTGCCTTAAAGTCAAATACGTCCCATAACAGGAGTGAGAAGACAGGGCCAGCTATTAATGTTTGAGATACAGCGAGCTCTAGTACAGCTATTAAAAGACAAAAACATTTCTGTCTCAGGGATATGTTTTCACCAGTCAACCACAGCAACATGTGCTGCAGCCAGCTGAGTGGAGCAGCTCTGTCCCTCTGATTAGGGGTGTGAGAGCTCCTATGCTCCTTGGACAGCGCTCACAGAAATCCAGCTTCCTTCACAGCCCGCCAGGCTGCAGAGTGTCTGTGTGAGGGGGAAGATCCTCCTGCAGCTCTCGGGAAAGCATATGGTGCACCCCGTGGAGACAAGGGAATGGCATAGGAAATCCTACTGCTGCCTGCAACATAGGCATGTGCATTGCCCATGTGGTGGCAGAATCCGGTGGGGGTTGCACCCTGATGCTGGATCTCTTACATGTCAGATACTGTGCTGAAAGCAGAAAGTAAAAGGTCTGACTTTCCTGAACATGTGCTTAAAAATAACACCGAGTTACTAGCAAACATTCTGACAAATGAGACTTTTTCCTGAGAGCCCTGGAGTAAGACGGTAAACAGGGGGAATGGGGCAAAGCAAGCAAGGAAAGACTCAGCTGCAAAAAACAAGTCTGTGAACTGTGATATAGACCACCTCACCTCTATTTATTACCCCAGAGGACTGCATTTCTGCTGAGCAGGGGGACATGGCCAGGACTTCAGGCTGGTCACACCGCCCGTTTCTCGGGAGGCATGAATGCTCGGCCGACAGACCATACTGCTTGCCACCACAGCAGAGAGCTGCCCTTCGGCAGGTACACCTCTGAGACAGGCATTGCAGAAAGCACTTCTGTGGTTAATTATGATGCCAGTATGACAAGCGGTGCAGGCAGGACTCCTGGGGACAGATTCTCCTCTCTGCTCTCTTCCTTCTTACCAGGCTGTTTGCCCTGGGACTGCTTCCAATTTGCCCTTGCACGGGTGACGAGCCGGGCAGATGGCATGCGGGGGCAAGTGGGTGAAGAATTTCGCGTTGGTTGGGAACAGCCTCCTTACTTTTTTTTCCCGAACTGGCACTTTGCGCAAGCTGAACGCTTCTAATGTTAGCTCTGGCACCATATGGGAGGGAAAAGTCGAGGCTTCCTGTGCGGAGCCACAGACAGGGTAACGTGCTTCAGGGCCTCGCACCCTCCCTTTGGCACCCCTGCAACGAAGGCTGTGGGTCCCATAGAGTGGCTGCACCAGTGCTCACTGCTTCTTCTTCCCCTGGTTCAACATGCAGTGGCTGCCTCTGCCCCGCTCCTCTTCTGCCCCCCTGGCATGGCCCGACCACAGTGGGGCTTTCTCCAAGTGTTGAGCTCCTCATTTTGTCAGCTGAGATGCGCGTTAGCCTTTGCATGCCAAGCAGAGCTGTGTGCAAGGTCAGAGACATAACCAACAGGACACGATGGTTCAAATCCAGTAGTCGTAAAACCTCTGTAATCTTAAAGGAAATTATAGCCTCTCTACCCAGCAGAACTGCAACAGCTTTTAGATTTGTTACCCAATCATAGATGCCAGTTTTTCCTTTTTATCTCCTTTCAGTACTGTCATCTTGTACGATTAAATAGGGATCAGTAGTGTCACTGGATGAGATCAAGATAGCTCAGTAGCAGAGCATATGCTGATTCACCTAGGCTTGCTTTTTATTTGGCTTCTAAATACAGAAGCCCAATTCATTAGCATGCAGAGCATTATTAACAATATTCATGAGCCAAAGGTTTTAACTCACTTGGAGCCACATTCTGAAACTGGTAATGAACTTGAAAATGTTCATATTAAGAAGATAACCCTGTAAATCAAACTTTTTTTTTTTTTTTTTGCCTATTAGCATAGTTAAACAAGCTTAAAGCAGTTAATGAATGAATGGAGGAAGAGCAGCATGCAGAACATCAAGAGTGGTGCTGATCCAGCTGATCAGCATGAAATATTTGTGAATGGGAATTGTGCTAAATACTCTATCGCAGTAGGCACAGTGCTGTGGGCTCAGCGCCTAGGTGTTCCTTTTTACTCGTGCAGTTTCATAAGGACTGCGTTTGTGACTCCCACATCTTACATCACCTGCACAGATAAGCAGGCTTCATACTCAGCTTTGTCTGCTACCCTAACTTTTCCTCTGCATGGTTTGTAGAGGTGAAAGACAGGACTCTTTAGGGGAGGGAAAACCAAAAAGTACTGGAGAAGTGGCTGCATCCAGCCCAGGATCTGATCATTCTTAGGATCTTCAGGAAATCCCTTTAACCCCACAAAGTCTCCTCCTCTGAGATCTGGGCCGAAGTAAAGAACAAAAGCCCCAGATCTTTGCAGCATTTTAGCAGTATTTTGCTTAATGATGGCTACTTTTGGCAAGCAAACATCCCTGGGAAATAACAGATAATGCAGAACAGCAAGAGACATGATCATTGAGCAACAGGACTAAAATTAATATGTTAATCACGAGAATCAGCCTCACATACTGAATTACGTGTTGTATATTTATATGAAAAATCTGTTCATTACAAGCCCATGGGCATAATATGCAGATGGAGGAGTGCCAAGGTAAGGGAGAGGAATATTAATTTTTTTACTACAGTCTCCTTTAAAGTGCATCGGTGCTGCAGCTTGAATGATGAGTCCAAACTTCTGGTTCTGTTTGTTTTCCTTCTAAATTGGAAGAACTCCATGCTCTTGTCTTAATGGCCTAATCCGTCCTGTTGAACTTCATATTTGTTAAAATACATAACTGCAGCACTGGAAGAGGTTCAATCCTTTCAGAAGAGAGACTACAAAAGATTGCTTTCATCTTTCCCACATCACTGTAGAGTCCAATAAAGGCTGATGATGCACAGACCAATGATGCATCTGGTGCAGTTCCCTGTCTTCCTGCCGGCTTATTCTAGGTGTGCTGTGGCAATTACTACTCAGTACCACATTCTCCACCCTCCGAATGCTCTTTTTTTTTTTTTTTTCAATTGGGAAAAAGGTGAAACACAGCAGAAAAGTTGCAAAAAAACTTTAAAAACATGTTAATGTCTAGTTGGACTAGTTTGTTTCCTTTTACATGGCACTGAAAAAAAATCCATAAAGAACACAGAAAGCCTCAATGTCATAGAATCAGGTTTATCATAATAATCACAAGTGTTATCTTAGTCCTTGCTGCCTGGAAAACCAAACTCTCCCCCACAGCAAAAGAAGGCACTGCCATCCCTTATCTCCTTCCTCTAGGAGCCCTAGGGTTGTAGTTTCAAGCTTCTCCACAAAGAGGGGAGCAAGAACTTTTATAACTGCCCCTCCCTTCCTGCCATCCTAAGATACTGACTCATGAATTCTGGACTCATGAATTTGCAGCTTGAAGAAGAACTTAAGAAGCAGACCCCATTTTTTTGACACCCCTACCCCTTCATCTCTCCAAAGTTGTAGCAGCTGAGTACATTGCTTTTGCCAGCTTTCCTCCTCAAGTTTATAAGTGGAAATAGCAATCATCTCTGAAGCAAGGGCCAGAATCCACAAGACGCTGAAGGAGAGAAGAGCATTAATGGAAAACGTTTTAAAAGCCTCAAGATTTTAAGCTTTGGCAGCACTGTTCCATGGGTACCACAAAAAGCCTGAGGAAGAACTTGTATAAACAGCATGCAAGCTGCGTATATAACCTTGATTCTCTTTTTCTTCCCTTGGTCTCCTACTTGCATTCATACTCTACTCCAAAATCAGTATCTCAAACAGGTTCGTCACCTGCCTATGGGCTCCCACAACCGGTTTACTGCTGGAGATGTCCTAAAAGCTTTTTCCTTTTCTGTACCAGCTGCATAGTTCTCCTTTATATCAATTCCTCCTCCAAATCTATTTAGTAACTGAAGAGTAAACAGAACAAACCTTGAAGGTACCCTTTGGCTTGGTGGGGCAGTAAATTTAGCAGCTCCTCCCTTCCTCTAAGCCTACTCAAGATACTAAGTGGTTATTCATGCTATTAAAAGCATGTCATAAAGATGGGAAGTTGGTGGTCAAATGCTTGTATTAAGGAAAGATCAAGGGTACTAAAACAAAAGTTGCTTACTGTAAATAAGTATGGTTCCCTTTCTAGGTTTTTCCTGGACAGGCTGTGTGGAGGTTTTACCCCTCTATGCAGCTGAGCTCCACCCTCACTCACCCTCCTCTAAGGGAAAGGGGGAGAAAATACGATGAAAAGGGCTCAATGGTTAAGATAAGGACAGGGAGTTTCTTCACCAATTATTGTCACAGGCAAAACAGTCTCAGCATAGGGGATTAATGTAATTTATTGCCTATCACTAGTAAAGTAGAACAGTGGGAAACTAAAAGCAAACTAAAAACACCTTCCCCACCCATCCACACTCTTCTACATCCTCCCCACATCCATTCCCCAGGAGCAAACTGCTCCAGCACGGGCCCCCCACGGCTGGGCAGCAGCTCCCCCCAGACCCCCTGCTCCTGCGGGGGCTCCTCTCCATGGGCTGCAGCTCCGGCCCGGGGCCTGCTCCTGCGGGGGCTCTCCATGGGCCGCACCCTCCTCCAGGCCACATCCACCTGCTCCTCCATGGGCTGCAGCATGGAGATCTGCTCCATGTGGGACCCATGGGCTGCAGGGGGACAGCCTGCTCCACCAGGGGCCTCTCTGCGGGCCGCAGGGGAACTGCTGCTGCCTGCCTGGAGCACCTCCTGCCCTCCTGCTGCACTCACCTTGGGGGCTGCTTGTCTCCCATTTTCTCACTCCTCTATCCCAGCTCCTGTGGCACAGCAGTTTTTTGTTTCCCCTTTTTTCAACCTGCTCTCCCAGAGGCCCACCCAGTGTAACTCAATGGCTTGGCTCTGGCCAGCAGCGGGTCCCTTTTGGAACCAGCTGGAGCTGGCTCTGATCTGACATGGGGCAGCTGCTGGGATTTGCTCATAGAGGCCACCCCTGCAACTCCCCACTGCCAAAATCTTGACACATAAACCCAATACAGGCTGAAAATGGATGATTCAACTAAATCTGACCCTGACAGACT
This sequence comes from Aythya ferina, assembly GCF_964211825.1. NCBI lineage: Eukaryota > Metazoa > Chordata > Aves > Anseriformes > Anatidae > Aythya > Aythya ferina. The sequence goes on along the minus strand of NC_140297.1, from coordinate 72,613,030 downwards.
GTTGCCAGCCTTCCTTCCACAGTGTCCTGCATGCCTTGAGCATCTGCTAGGCTTCAGAATCACAGAATCACAGAATTGTCTAGGTTGGAAGAGACATCAAGATCGAGTCCAACCTCTGACCTAACACTAACAAGTCCTCCACTAAACCATATCACTAAGTTCAACATCTAAACATCTTTTAAAGACCTCCAGGGATGGTGACTCCACCACTTCCCTGGGCAGCCTGTTCCAATGTCTAACAACCCTTTCGGTAAAGAAGTTCTTCCTAAGATCCAACCTAAAACAACCCTGGCGCAACTCTAGCCCGTTCCCCCGCATCCTGTCACCAGCCACATGGGAGAATAGACCAACCCCCACCTTGATACAGCTTCAGACATCTTTAGTTTCAGCTTCCATGATTTTTCTTGCTGTCCTTTCAAGAACGTGGTTTTCCCTGAACCTGGCCATCACAGACTTCCCTTCCTCCAGTCCAGTAGTTTAGGATATCCTATAAGCACTTTCATTTCACATCTCCAAGGATGTAAGACTATGAAAGTAGATCTATTCTGTGAAGGTATCTACGGCTAGAACTGCTTGTGCTAGACTAATATACTTTTCCACACCTGTAATGCTCCCTGTCATCTCCTGTTTTAGATTCCTGCTCTCCAAGGCAAGGCATTTTTGTCTTTTTGTTCACACCTTGTAATGCAGGTCAGAGACCTGTAAGTCTGGTTCTTCCTTCCCTTTCTCAGTCTCTTACATCAGTGTCTGATGGCCAATGTCTGCCTTAGATGAGTAATGGTCTTATAGGCAGGTAACTCAGTGGTAAATCCTCCCTTGTCTGACTGTTGTGAAGTTGGGTTTGACTCTTCTCAGACTCCTTCTTAAAGTTGGGGCAATGGTTGTTTTAATCTGCTGCTTTGTTTCTCCAGCCTGGCCACACACAGTGAGGTTGGCTGAAGGGCTAGTCTCACAAACAAACACCATGCATGTGGCATCATTCACCCCTGCTGATCTTTTCTTCTGTCACCCAATTTCTTCACAATTGCAAGTCATGGGGCTTCTTCCAGCAATCCTCAGTAAGAAGTAGTTTGATTTGTTCTGATCTGTATTAACTGGTCAGGGGATTTTGATTTTTTTTCCCCCTAATTTCCAGCTCTGGGAACATGAGAAAATCTATACTGGGTCATTTCAAAAAACCATTTAGTCTAGTATCCTGTTTCCAGTAGCAGCCATAATGCTGTGGAAGGTCTAGTGGCCCATACGGCCCAATACTGTCTCTCTAGCAGAGACACTATTTAGCGAGAGCCTATGAGCCTGGCCATTTTCAATGATTCATTCTCCTCATATTTCCTCAGTAGTCATATATATATATTTTAATACCAGTGTTGAAGATTCATCTCTGCTATTTCCCTTTAACTTATTACCTTCATGGTCCATGAGTTTTCTTTTAGCATACTGATACAGTGTGCCTCTACCGTTACCTGTGGTAAGGTTTGCAGTTCCCTATGAATAATGCCTTGCATCTCTAAACTGAAGCCCCAGACTCCATCAGTCTCTTCTTGCAAGGCAGGTGCTTATTTCTTTGACTTTTGCAAAACCTTCTCTAACTTTACTACGTCTTTTCTTAAGATGAAAACAGGACTCTACATAGTACTTTAGTGCAAAGTCCTCATTAGGGCCAAAAACATAACTTCTACCATGTTCATTCCTGATGACTACCAAAATTTTGTTTGCTAAGGGTGCAGCAGCCACCAAAAGCCAATTTCAGAGAACTGTCAATGATGACTCTGAGATTCTTCTTCAGTTATAACTGCATATTCAAGTTCAGCATCATGTGTGTGTGGATTTGATTATTTTCCCCCTAGATGGATAACATACATTTATGTACTCTCTGAGTCTCATCTGTCCCTACTCCCACCACACCTATGCAAAGTTTTATAAGGTCTTTGCTGGCATTTTGCAGCAGGATTGATTCTCTTTACCTCCATGTTTTGGATATTTCTATGTCACTTTTCCAGGGAACTGATGAAGACTGAAAAAACAAAACAAAACAAAACAAAACAGATCCCAGCCTTGGTTCTGCGATAAGCCCTTCAGCAGTCTATCCTAAGAAATTACTGTTAAGCTAATCTTTTGCTTTCTATCCTTTAAATCCACATAAACAGCTCTCCTTCAAGGCAACTCAACATCTTTAAACAGTTTCAACGTGGAATATGGTAAAAGACTTTTTGAAAATCCACGTATATGATGTCCACTGGATCTTCTTTATCCACACACTTATTGACAACCCTGTAGAGCACCAGCAGGTTGGTGCAGAGGTTTCCCATTATAGGAGCCAGGCTTTCCCTTTCCTAGCAGACTGTGTTCATCCCCTGCTCTGAGACCTTATTTTCTATGGCAGACTACTTCTTACTGGGGGTGGAATGGTAGTTTACGAGTCTGCAGCTCCCAGCACCTACTCTGGGGCTGTATTTGTAAATGGGACTTGCCCTGACAGAATATCCTTTTTACAAATTGGTCGGCCAACCATCTCACAGTTCCTAGCACTTCCTGCTTTCTAGTATTTACATAATTTCTTGCTGTCAGCATAAGTATCCATTCCAAAGTGCTCTTCATTTTTAGCTTCCTTCATTTCCTGTTTACATTTTACCTGACTTGCTTTATGGCCATTCTTTTGGCCTCATTTGGGCAACATTTCAATTTGAAAGTATTGACCTTTTAGCCCCTCCAGTGGTAACCTACCTGACATTTCTAATAAGTCTATTCTATTTTCTATTTCTGTGCAGGGTTTTATTGTTCTCTTTTTAACTTGTGCTATACTGTTTAGTTGAGTTTCTGTTACAATATCATTGGAAAGTCTCCAGACTACTGGAAGGCATTTGAATTGTTTTTTGTATATGTATGACCAATTCCCTTATTTTTATGTAGCTCTCTTATTTGCAGTTGAATAGCTACAGCCTGACTTTATTTGGCTTGCTCTTTCCCACTGTAGCATTAAACCTAGTGGCACCATGGGTATCATTACAGAGCAGCCTTTAGCCAGTATGTCAAGAACTAGGTCCCACACCCCCTGAAGTTTCTAAGAAAAAGTTTTTAAAGTGCTCCCTGGCACTTTTTGTTCTGTGTCTCATACTGATGATGCATTTATTCACTCTGTGGAGAGGTAGCTTAAGACTTTTACAGGTACCAGTCCTAAATTTTCAGGTTCTCTGATCTGAGATAGCATTTCCTAAACTTCATCATCAGCCTGATCACAGTGCATTACAGTATTTCAACCCAGAAGTATTCTTCAGTTAGTTTCTTTCCCATGATACAATTCTGCTATTGCACTTCACCTTTAGCATCCCTCCCCCATCTGCATGTCCCACTCTATCTTTCCTGTAAGGTGGGTGGTGTGGCAGAGTTACCATTGATCATCTTTCCCCCACATCCCCACGGTGCTGGTTTGATGAGGATTGCCAGTTGATGCCAAGCTATTTTTAGACTCCTGGTGTTGGTGTAAACTTGTGGATACTGCCCTGGCTCTGTCACTCAGTTACTGGCACTGTAGGCAGTGTGATTTTCTCTATTCACTGTGAGACCTTATCCTACAGCATACCCTCCTACCCTTCCCTATCATTGCTACCAGCATACCTACGTACCTGCTGGGTCATCCTTTCACTGTTAATTAGCTTCTCTGGGTGTCAAGCTTCACTACCTGGGTGCCTAGCAAGCAAGTTGACATGCTGTCCTCTCAGCTGCCACAAACCCAGATGTCTGTGTCTGGTAATAAAAGTACTGCCACTGCTTTCTTCTTCTTGTCCTTGAAGGTCCATGATCCCACCAGCTTGTATATGGTGCAAGGGGACACTGACATGAGCTGGAAGGCAAATCTCATCAAAGACAGAAGATCTCTCCTCCTGCCAGGATGCCCGTCTTCCTGGAGGACGTGCTAATAAGACTGACCAGACCAAAGGTACACAGGGGACTAGTGAGATCGCATCTGTTTCCATACTGTGATCAACAAACAACCCCATATAAACCACCTGTGGTCAATGGAGTTGACCATCTTCAAACAGCTTCTGTAAAAGTTTTCCTGTTCAGATGGAAACATGGTTCTCTCCACTGTTCAGTATTCCTAGTGTGCACCGTACAACAGTGTCCATTTTTTTTTTTTTTTTTTTTCCCTTGCTTGAAAGGATTATGATTTCTTGTCTGATAGCAAAGAAGTGTTTGATCATCTCTGTGCATTCACCACCATGGTACTGAAGTGCTTCATAAGGAAACAAGGCAGGCAGTTGGCAGTCTTTTCCTAGAGACCTCCAGTAGGAGAAGTGGGCCTTGCAGGATTACAATAGCCTGCCCATGTCAACCTATTATCATTTGGTATGTGTACATCAATGAAACAAACCCAAGAATTTCTGAGCTGCCTGGGTGCCACTGTAGCAGATGGCTGAGAGTGTGGAAACAGCCCAGAAACAATTTCTGCATGCAGCAGTGCTGCTAACTGAAGGCAACATTCATAACTTGAATGTGTTTGTTCACCCTGTGTTCTCAGATGTTTGAGAGGATGGATGTGTCATCAGTAATGTGGCCAATTTAGTGGAGTGATAACTTTTTGTCAATTTCAGAAAGAGATCAGTGTCAAAGGTCTTAGGCTGAATAGGCGGAGGAATCAGCACAGATATATTTGCTTTCTCCATGAAAGGCTACTTTCTGCCCATCATCCTCAGGAGAGTAGGTTCCTTTGGGAACAGACTCTTACAGACACACAAGAAAATATACATTTACATTCATGAACCTCAATTAGAGGTCAGAAATGTAACCTCCAACAATGGGTGCAATGGGAACACATTTTAATCAAAATTAACTTTGTTAGATCTTTCTCATTTTCCACCCCTCCCACACAAGATTTTTCTTTCTTTCTTTCTTTCTTTCTTTCTTTCTTTCTTTCTTACTTCTTCATGACAGCTTTCCCAGTGTCTTATGGGGTGCTGTGGAATCGGTACACAGAATTTAAGCAGCTCTTGCCATTCTGCTAATTCCAGTTGACTGCAGACACATGTAACAGCAGCACTCATGCCATTTTGCAGCCAGAGATATAGTGCTGTAATGGATTTTCTAAAAGAAGAGCACTGCTATTTTCCTCTTTGAGCTCATCTGGCTGAAGACAGACCTTGACTTTATCCATAGTTTTATTTATCATTGCCCTGCCCTTTCCATACTAAAGCATTGTCTTTCCTTTTAGGAGCCACAGTGTGGATAAAATGCCACAAGATTAAGTCTAATGATAGTTCATCTTTCAGAAAGTAGAAAGAGTTCAGTCCTCAGCAGAGAATGGATATGAAACACTGGTGGCATTAACAATTAGTCAGAGGAGAAATACGTATGTGTTCATCTGCAAAATACCTTTCTTACTTTATGCAACATCAACACAGATGTAAAGGAGCAAATATCTTTGGAGAGAGAAAATATCTGGCATGAAATTTACTCTTAAAATATAAATACCAAATATATCAAGTGTTTGGACAAATGTTTATATTACTTGCCTACCACTGACATACAGAAAGATGTCAGTGTCAGTGTAATTAAAAAAAAAAAAAAAAAGCATTTTTTAACTTTCCCCTGGTCTGCAATGAGAAGGGAAGGGAAGGGAAGGGAAGGGAAGGGGAGGGGAGGGGAGGGGAGGGGAGGGGAGGGGAGGGGAGGGGAGGGGAGGGGAGGGGAGGGGAGGGGAGGGGAGGGGAGGGGAGGGGAGGGGAGGGGAGGGGAGGGGAGGGGAGGGGAGGGGAGAGAAAAAACGGAAGAGAAAAAAGGGAAGGGAAAAAAAAGAGAAGAGAAGAGAAGAGAAGAGAAGAGAAGAGAAGAGAAGAGAAGAGAAGAGAAGAGAAGAGAAGAGAAGAGAAGAGAAGAGAAGAGAAGAGAAGAGAAGAGAAGAGAAGAGAAGAGAAGAGAAGAGAAGAGAAGAGAAGAGAAGAGAAAAGAAAAGAAAAGAAAAGAAAAGAAAAGAAAAGAAAAGAAAAGAAAAGAAAAGAAAAGAAAAGAAAAGAAAAGAAAAGAAAAGAAAAGAAAAAAGGAGTCATCTTAAATTTTCAGAGGATTCTGTAAAACCTTGGCACCATGTCAGGCAGCATGTGGTATATGTTACAGATAGCACCTCACAAACATGTCTTAAAGGTTTGATTTTTCCACATACCATTTACCAACAGCTGGCAATTTTAAAAAATTCTTTTCTCCCTTACTGATACAAAGTTCTCCAATGGTTTGGCTACTCACTCTCCTCTCTCTAAACAGCTAAACACCAGACACAGTTTTCTACCATTTTGAAGAGCTAGGTGTGAGACATGGTGGTGAGCTAAGCTGAGCAAACAAATTTCTTCATCTGATGAAGAGCTGTATTACAGTGAAAACATAAAGGAGTTGTCCTGTGCAGAGAGGAACATCAACAATATCTGTACATTAAATGTTACCTCTCCTCTTATTAAAGGAAATAAAACCTTAGACCCACAGGCACAAAAGTCAGTCTGGTCAGGTCATTGAGAAACTGGTACCTCCATTCTCCAATGACATCAACAAGGAGGCAGCCCAGGAGCTGGGCAGAAGAACAGTGGGAAAGTAGACAGGTTTGTAGCAGCATTCCTGTGTGAATTCCATTCAAACACAATCAAGTAGTCTATGGAAAAGATTTATTTCTGGAAGGATCGGCAAATCCAGTGAAACAGTCTGTTTCTAAGCAGACCTAGCTGGCTTGGCTTATGGTCTAATGGCTCATGGCATGCTCCCTCCCTGCTAGCGTCCAGCATGTATCAGCATATTTCCCCTTCTTGCTAATTTGTCAATAATTATATTGCTCTTGTTTTAACTCTGTGAGAGCTATGCAAATGAGGGAAACCAGACTGAGTATCATGACTTTCCCAGCCTTAACTGAGAAGAAGACTTACAGGGAGTAGTGAAGATGGAAATTTAGCCTCAGTGGGCTGTTAGTCATGGGAACATGCCACTCCTGAATGCAATTCCATTTCAAGTAGAGAAATTGTAAAAAATGGCACTCCAGATTCATTTGAATGGGTTGATCTATGAACCCATTGGTTCATAGATAATGAAGCTGAAGCTTGAAGGTGATGAGATGGAGAGAGGAATGGAGCCCCCTTCAACACTCAAGCTAGGATTATTTTGACAAGTGCCAATCTGGTGAGTAGTAGACACAGTCATAAGTGTATTTCTAAAGAAGAATCTGAAATGGTCAATTAACCAGTCAACAAAAAATATCACAAGCTTTTTGGTTACTTAGGAACAGAAATCAGTGATTCAGAGCCCCTTCTTAAACATGTCTTTGATTGGTATAGTCCCTCCAATGCGGGCAATAGAAGACTGATCTGACTATCTGACACGGATTGCCAGGTCTTTACGTCCCCCTGTTCCTCCCCATCTCCTTCATTTCCTTCTCTGAATCAATGCATCTGTGAATCTTAGACTGGATCCCAGCCAGGAGTATCTGAAAATGCAGTCTCATATTGCCCAAATCTATAAAGAGGAAACTGTTCAGACAGTTGATGCACCTTAAGGGCAGGATGTTAAATTGATCCTTTGGCAAGGAACACCATGTGTAACTTTACACAGCAATTCCCATAAATACTAATATGCTTATCGGTCAAAGCATAGATCATCTGGAGCTGTGGTTTTGTTCTAGGAGCAGCTATGAGGGTAGCAGTATGTAACATGTGCAAGCACTTCCATTATCTGCTTCCCCCTCCACACACTCACTGTCCATGCCTCAAGGAGCATTTGTGGCGATGCATCATTGTGTATGTTTGAGGGGGCAGTATTACTGAGACGCAGCAAATCACCCATGGAAATAGCACTATTAGAAAATCAGAAGGGAATGGCACAGATTCTCTGCTGCCTGAAGCACGTGGAAAGGCAGTAGCTGTTGCTTCTTCCACCTCACTTCGTTTTCTTCTAAACAGTGGAAGGCCTGGGAGTAAGTGTTGGGGTCTTTCTGGGGCAACCTCAGCATCAGTTCCCTTAACGCATTGTGACAGCTGGCCAGGTGGCCCCCTCTCTGCCTCTGTAACCCCACATGTTCCAGCTCTGCCCTTTCTCTGTCCCTAAATGTTTTCTGTTTGACTTGCATTTCTGGGTCAGCACTACATGGCAAAATATATGCAGCTGTGTATATGTGTAGAGTTACATATATATTCAGATCTGAGCTACAGCTTGAAGGACAGGCCTAACTAGGGCATTTCCTGACTCCCCTGCATAATTCTGCAGAAACTTGCTATTCTCTAAATCATTTTGCTTGGAATTTAAATTTAATGTAAACAAGCTTTGCAAAGAGCATCTTCTAGAAACTTTTTAAAAGTGATTTAAAGGAGTCTTAAAACATTAGCATATCTTCAAAGATTTTCCTAGAAACTCCCCTGGCTGCCACTAGGCATGCTTTCTCGGAATAAGAATTTCCTTCTCTGTTTGAGAAACATAAATACGACTCTTCAGTTTTCTCAGCATAATGTCTCTGACCCTGTCTTCTAATGCACATTTTTACCTCCTGGCTTGTCTTTGGAGACTCACTACCTATATAGAGCCACACAGTTACCTACAGAAATTAATTCTGATTAAATGTTCTTTGTGGTCAGTACGAATGAAGTGTTTGCTTTTTCTCTGGATGCAGTGTACATTTTTGCATGTGCCCAGCTATTTTTAACTTGCTTCTAAGTACCTTTTTAGGTGACAATGGCACATAATATCATCAGCAGCACAAATCTTAAGTGTGCTTTATACTCCCACCTGATACAATAAACATGTCACCTTCTATTCATGAATGCCTGTGGATGGAGATCCCACACTTTGAAAAAGAGCTGATCCCAAAGTTTCTAAGCTAAAAATTGTCATGGGTGTGTTCAGGGCCAAAACAAAGATTTGAAAGTGTGATGTTATTTGAGGTTGTCATGATTCCTCCAATGATTATTTGAGCATATTTAAGAAAATCTTCTGGAAAGAGAGAGTAGTTCTAGCTTCCACATGACCTCCAGTTCCTTACCATGACAGGTCAGACTCTCACTGACAGCAGAGGTGTGTTCACATGGTTTCCAACACTGAAACTCTGGGCATTCTTTGGTGTGTGGTTGTCAGGTGGGAGATTTGCACATTTTACCATCATATCCCCCCTTTTGCATTTCAGATAGTAGGTATTAGAAACGCCTGCCCACCAACACTTGCTGTTCTAAACAGTAGCTTTCCTTTTAGATTTCTGTACAAATAGATATTAATTAACTGGATTAATTACCTGGATTGAAAAAGATGCTCAAGTCCATCCTGAAATTGAATAACCAGGAAGGTTCTCACCTGGTTAGTTGGGACCCATTTCATAACACGAGAATATGTTGATCATAATCATGCCAACTTGTGCCCATATAAAACCAAACAAACTTCAATCAAATCTTGCAGATAGAAATATGCCAAATGATTGCATGACAGGTGCAGACCTACCATTGCATCACACCAAGGAAAACCTCCATTTTTGCTTTATTTAATGCTTTCCTAACTGTAGGTCTAATTTGAAGTTCACAGAAATCAATAGCAGATGACTTCAGAAGAGTGTGCATTAGATCTTTGAGTTATGCTGATGCCACTTTACTAAGAAAAATACTTTTATAATCTCTCAGTAATTGTGTGCATGGTACAGAAGGTCCAAAAAAACAGTGTTAACTGTTTGAGCAATTACATCCCAGCTGGTGTATGATGGCATAGCTCCAGTGAGACCACTAAGAGTTGTTGTTGGTGTGTTTTTTTTTGTTGTTGTTGTTTGTTTGTTGTTGTTGTTGTGATTTGTTTTGTTTTTGTTTGTTTGTTTTGTTTTTGATTTCTGTGGGGTTTGACCTTTTAAGTATCTCTTGGAAGATTCACAAGACCTGACTTGAAAAGGGAGCTAAACAGATTTCTGCAGTTCATGTACATCTCTTCAAGGATGCACAACCCACAAGAGTTGTAGAGATTCAGACCAACATCTGTGCTGCAACTGAAGTTATTGTGATCAAGAAATCTAACTGGCAGACTTAGATTAGGAGATCTTATAATGCCATCTCTCAGTTTTGGGGAGGCTGGTGATATCTACATTTTTAAAGTAATGCTAATATTTGAAGTGACTTTGATATGAAATTCTGCCCTCAGAGGGTAACCATATTTCTCCATTTGTAGTGCCTGAAGGACCAGGCCTTTCATCTTTCCGATTCATCTTTCCTTAACACGTGGTTCTGAAGGAGTTAAAGTCTCAGTCTAGTGAAGAGTGAGTTCTTGCCAATCCTTTTTTTTTTTTTTTTTTTTTGCAAGCTGCCAGACATAAAAATAAAGGAGATGTATCAGCACACTTCCTTAGAAATTGAGTTTCCTGATTAAGAATAAATGCAGGATATACAGTGTATTTTATGCTGAAATGCATTCCCCTCTAGAATTGCATGAACACAATTAGCCATTAGCAACATCTTTACACTCAGAGAGGATTTAGATCAGGAAATAATAGAAACAGCCACATACTGCTAGAATGTGGAGAGGGAAAAACAAAACAAAACAAAACAAACAAACAAACAAAAACCAGAAAAACAAGAGTCAACTGTTGAGTAAGTCCTGTCCTGATGCTGCTCCATTTCTGTCTCTAGTCAGGCTGGGGAGAATGAATGAGACAATCATGTTGTAAAATGCACAGCAGGACTATGATGCAGTGGTTTTCTCTTCACTATTACTGTGCAGTGATGTTTAATCCCAAAACACTGCAGTTTACCAGCTTAACCCAGGGTATCTGCACACCACTACTTCCCATTAATGAAAATTATTTCAGTGACAGGAAATCCTTCTATTTTTTATTTTTTTTTGATGTCCAAGTGCAATGAGTACCAGTGACAAGCCCAATCATTTATGTGCTAAATTTAATCAGAAGGTCATAGAATCATAGAATCATAGAATATCCTGAGTTGGAAGGGACCCTTAAGGATCATCAAGTCCAACTCTTGACACCGCACAGGTCTACCCAAAAGCTCAGACCATGTGACTAAGTGCACAGTCCAATCTCTTCTTAAATTCAGACAGGCTCGGTGCAGTGACCACTTCCCTGGGGAGCCTGTTCCAGTGTGCAACCACCCTCTCTGTGAAGAACCCCCTCCTGATGTCAAGCCTAAATTTCCCTCAGTGTAAAGGAAACTTTTATGTTTTGTTTTGCGATGCTAAAGAATTCTTTTCCCTTCTAGCATTTCCTTGTTGGGTGTAAGTCTTCCATTTGATTGGCAAATACAGCATTTGCATCTGCGTCTGGTTCTGAGCTTCCCACATCTGTTGTGTGTGGTACAATGAACCATGTACTATCTTTGCAGAATATTTACAGTTATGGTGTATAGGGAACCTAGCTGCTACTGGAATCAAGAAAAAAAATAAAAGTAACCAAGCATGAGTCAGCTTTCCTCTACAAGTGGGATTAGCTTGGGGTTACCTCAGTTTGGGTCTTGAAAAAAAAAACATTTGCAATGTTTTCCATTTTAATACGTAGAAGTACAAATTGTATCATCCAACAGTACTTTCAGGTATTTCTGACACACTGGTTAGGAGCCAGATTCTGTGATGTTACAGCCAAAATGAGTTGAAACAGATATTGGGTCTGTGTCTTTGGTGGCTGGATCTGTGAGGTAACATCATAGCTTGAGCTGAGTACTGCAAAAGGAAAGCTGTGAACACTGATGACCAGAAACTGATGTGAAGCATTCACTCCATTTATTCAGGTTCAAATAGAGTAGTTCCAGAGCTCTTTCTGATGGGCAAATAAAGACCAAACCTCACAGGCCTATCACGCTCAATAGGAGCCTAAGCTTCAATAAAACACCTCCCCACATACTTATGATTTTTATTTATTTATTTTTAAGCCAGGATTTGATATTATTGTCCACATTTTAGTTGTAGCAGCTGGTTCTTATGGGTGAGGAAGCTTTTTCATCTCTCACCAAGCTGAATTTCCTCAAAACTGAAACAAATCTTGCTGCAATGATGTCATGTTTATTTTAATCTTCTCTTGAACAATGCATATTAAATAGTGAATATGGTAAGATTATTGAATTTAGACTTAATTGGAAATCTGAAACCTACTTTTTTTTCCTTTTCTTTTTTTTACCACTCATTGTAGTGGCTTCAAGGTGTACTGTGCCTAGATGTTGGGTTCAGTCAAGTCAGGAACAGGGTATAGCTCTAAGAAAAGAGAGAGGCCAGAGGAGAAAAGTAAAATCTCAAGGTAGAAGCTGTTTGAGATCCAGCCATGTTCCTATGATGAGGCAAGACTGGGAAGTGTAATCCACACTAACTAATTGCTGTGCACAGTCCTGAAGAGATCTCTGGTGGACAGATCAGCTGAATAGATGTTGCAAACATCTGGGAGAGTTTGTGGATTTTACTGAGAAGGGAAAAAAAAAAAAAAACTGCCATGCTGCAGAGCAGAAACATAATGTGACCATACATTCTGAATGTGCCTTTTCTTTCTATTTTCCTTGGTAAATGGGAAACCACAAAACTTTAACCCCGCTTTCATAGTCTAATTTCAGCTAAAGAGAGATCAACTATGCCATCTGAGCTAAGAAACCTGTCAACAGGCTAGTAGTGCCATGCCAATATGCACAAGAAAAAAAAAATAAATAGGATGTGAATTTCTCTTTGAAACACCTCTATATTTGAATTGTGCTTTAGCCCCTTCTGCCAAAATTGCCCCTCACTAACTTTTCTGACTCCTTTCCAGAGCTGAATACTGTGCTTTACATGCCCACTCCTGCCCAGATCACATTATTGCCTTTGACCATGGGGCTCCCAATCTGATGCTCTCTCCATAGCAGAAAATACAGAGCTCAAGGCCACTGTGCAAAGCAGTCATGATTACCTCTCAAATAGGAACATGTCCTTATTTAAATCTTTAAAACATTGTATAAATATGCAAAACTGAGAAATTGCCTCTCCCTCCTCTCCCCACAGAGATCAATGCACAGCAGACTGGAGAAAACACTGTTTGTTGTTGTTGATTGCTTTTTTGTTGTTTTGTTTTGTTTTGTTTTTTAAAGTTTAGAATTTATGCTGAAGTTTACTTCAATGTCTTAATTATCCTGGTCTTGGAATACCAAACCCCTCCTTAGTTTGTTTATTTGATTTGTTAATTTTATGTGTTATATTTGTTATGTGTTTATTTGTTAATTTTGTTAATTTTATGATTTCTGAAATATATATATGTATAATGTGGTACATATACATGCTTAAATGAAAGAAAGAAAAGATAAAATATCTGATTTAAGCTGGCCTAAAGTAAAGTCATTGTGCTACCTACAGGTTAATTTATACAATGCCAATATATATGCATTTAATGTTTTACTATATGACTCCAAGACTCACAGTCTTATCAGCTTCCTTTGTCCAGCAGCATTTGCCTTACTTTATGAGAATTACTCAAAAGCTGAAAAGAGCATCAGGGGTTAGATAAATCTGAAATTCATCATCTACAGCTCCTCAAGTGTGAATTTAATATGAGAGTAAAGATGACAGTATTATTGCTGCCAGGGTGCATGGCTCTGAAACCATTCAGCAGGGCCAGATTGAATTAGGTTTCTATCTGAAAAGGATGTCTATTGACAAAAATGCTTCAGCCCATTTCTCAAGGGAAAATCAAAACCATTCTTTTCCAGGATTCACATACAGAACTTTGGAAAGCATTTACTTTAAAAACAAAACCAGACATATTGCTTCCTCTCTGTGCTACACTCATCAGCTTAATATTCTAATAGATTTAACAAGAAACACTAATAAGAACCATAGTTTAAACTGAGAAAATGATTTATAATGAATAACTTACAAACTAGATTAATTTAGTCTCATTCCTGTTAAATAAACTAGTTTCCCATTCCCTGTGGTAATATTTAACCTTACTTTGTAAGTGGTCCCATACTAACAACAAAAAGCTGCCTTTGAGGGTAGCTGTGAGTGATCATCTCCATCAGAGTCATGATCAGGTAAGAGGTATTCATCACACTGCTTCCTTCTTCTCCGTTCTCCTAATGGAGTAGTTACCTTAAAGTACTTGGGATTTTATTATCTGAACTATGGGATCAGTTGTAACTCATGTGAAACTGTTTGGTGCCATGTCTGAGGATGTGGGTAGACTGATTGCAATGACTGTGTTTCTCCCTTTGGATGAGGAAAAGTTGGAAGTAGAGCTGAGGAAGCTGCATACACTTTGGTTTTCGCAGTAAATGATGGCCTAGTAGCAGAAAGAGTTACAAAGCTTAAACTAATAATATTGATTTTCATTTCTGGAACACAGAGCCTCTCTCCAAAGCATTGTTCTGAGAAGAATATTAGGCATCTACCTCAATATCTGGGCTTAGCAGAAGTGTTCTCGCTACTCTTACATTGAATTAAGCAGGGTGATATGTAGCAAATACATAGTAATAATTATACAGTTTACTAATTTTCAGCATCACTACAGTTATTCCTGCCATTTTACGCATGCTGAAATTGCAGTAATTTAGCCTTAGTATTGTCTTTTGAGATTTTATAAGCTACTCTTGCTTGTCTCACAGTCAGTTGGCATAGTTACATATATACATGTGCATATACTCATATGTTGTAACTAGAAGTTTATGTATTTTAAAGAAAATGGATGAAAGAATAGTATAGAAAAGAAGGACCCAATGTCTTTTTGCATTTAAGGGGATACTCTCAGAATTTATGGAGCTGTAATGTGGGCCAAAAGCAACTGCAGAATTGCATGTAAGCCAGGGATCACAGTTCCGAGGACTGACATCTTTCGTCTTCTTTTATCTTCTCTGAGTTAAGCTGAGGAGTACCCAGAACAGTGTATTTACTCTCAGTATGCTCCCTCAGCAAGTTTGCAATGCCACAGAACTAGGGCAGAGGGTCACTTTGCCACCCAGAGGGACCAGGACAGGCTGGAGAAGTGGGCTGACAAGAACCTCATGAAGTTCCACAAGAAGTGCAGAGTCCTGCACCTGGGAAGGAACAACCTCAGGCCCCAGTACGTGCTGGGGGCCACCCAGTTGGAAAGTAGCTCTGGAGTAAAGGATCTGGGGTCTTGGTGGACACCAAGCTGAACGTGAGCCAGCAGTGTGCTCTTGCAGCTGAACGTGAGCCAGCAGTGTGCTCTTGCAGCAGAGTCCTAATGGTATCCAGAGCTGCATTAGGCTCAGTGTTGCCAGCAGGTGGAGAGAGGTGATCCCTGAGCACTGCTAAAGGCACACCTGGAGCGCTGGGTCCAGTTCTGGTTTCTGCAGTGGAAAAGAGATGCAGACATCCTGGAGAACGTCCAGTGAAGAGCCACTGAAATGATGGAGGGACTCATCACTCTCCTCTCCTGTGAGGAAAGGCTGAAAGAGCTGGGACTGCTCATCATGGAGAAGAGGAGGCTCACAGGGGATCTCATCAATGTCTATAAATACTTGAAGGGAGGGTGAAAAGACCAAGACAGGCCCTTTTCAGTGGAGCCCAGTGGCAGGACAAGAGCCAGTGAACACGGGCAGTTCCCTCTGAATATCAGGAAGCACTTCTGTGCTGTGGGAGTGACTGAGCACTGGCACAGGTTGCCCAGAAAGGTGGTGGAGTCGTCCACCTTGGAGATCTTCAAAAGCCATCTGGACATGGTCCTGGGCATCCTGCTGTAGGTGGCCCTGCTTGAACAGGGGAGTAGGACAATGGAGGACACTGACCTCCAGAGGTCCCTTCCAACATCAGGCATTCTGTAATTCTGTGAGGAACACAGTCCAGACTGACCCTGTTAGGGTGACAAGAGGGTCCCTTGGCTACCATCTCATTTCACCAGGTGAATTCTGATTGAGGACCCATGGACAGAAACAAAATGAGAGAGAGGAGGAGATCATTCATTGCATGACTGTCTCTATGTTCAAGACACCAAGTGGCAGTTCTAGGAGTAAGAATTAAAAGAGTAAGATCCTGGGAGATATCACAGCCAGCAGCTCTAAAGGGACAATAAAACGAGCCAGTAGAGTGTGCCCCAAAGGCTTATTTCTAAACTATATCTCTTATGTGGATGGCTCATTGGAATCAGACACCTATCCAAACGGCACTATCTTGCTGCTTATATTGTCCCTACTTGAGTAATCTCTTTGGGCTCACTGCCTTTACAGTTACCATTTCTTCACCATATAGATTATTGGAGAGCAATAAAGGGAGCAGCAAGTGCCAGGGAAAGGACAAGACTCATGGGTCATGTTGTAGAAGCACAACTTGAAGGAGGAGACAGCAGCTTGTAGACCTTGAAAACACAATGAAAGAGATACAAGATTTTATTTTAATTAAAAAAACAAACAAACAGTGATGTACTGCTTGGACTGAGGATTAAAAACAAACAAACAAACAAACAAAAAGATCCAATTCCTGGACCCCTCAAGGCAGCTGTTTTATGCTGATCTGACACCATGTTTAACAACACCAGATTTCAAAGGGTCAGTGATAAGAGGATTTCATAAAAAAAAGGTTCTACAAACACACAAGAAGGCCTGTTTCAGTGGGGTGATTAAGAAGAGTAAAACAAGAGAAGAAAAATGAAGCATTTATATTTATCATTATATGGAAAGACAAATTTTACTGCAAACTTTCACTATTTGGTACTTTATTTGCTCGGGTTAGGCTTAGATGTCTGGTAAAACGTGGTTTGTGTTCCCACAGATATCTAGTATTGCTACAACTAGGGAGGAAGTCCCTTGGTGAAAAAATTAACAGTGCAGAATATACATCAAGCTTACCTTAGTCATTGATGCCTGTGCAGAAAGCTGTCCCATCAGAATGGCATTTTTTATATCCAATTCTATTGATATTAATGTGTCAAATGGGAAAAATGTATACTTGAATTTTGACACCAATGTCTGTATTTAAATTGGGACGTAGTTTGACATTACAACATTCTTTCAGTGTTCATACATTTACCTTTAGTGTAATAGACAATATTGCTAGTCACAACATAAAGATTCTGCAAGCCTTTCTCTAACTGGTAGAACAGAAAACATGCCAGTAATGGTTTTGTAACCCATGAATTTTGGGAGAGAGGTGAAGGGAATTGGAGAGGCCCTACGAACTGCCTTTGGCAATTTAAGATTAAATGAAGACACGTCTTAATTCTGTATAGATTTTATCAGTTTACAGGATAGCCCAGCAGACTGCGTTTTCCACATTTTCACCCATCTTACACATCTTTTTGCAATTAACACATGGTTCAAAGATTGGAATAAAAAATCATTGATATTTTATGTTTATGTCAACTGGCGTTCATCCATTATTTCTCGCTAAGTTATTCCGTGTTGGCTGGGAATGGTATTTGACAAAAGCAGTCTTCAAAGGGTTAGTGCTGCAGGAGCTGCATAAAGTAGATTCTGCAAACTCTTACATGGGTAGCCCTGGTTTGGTCAGATGGTGATTAGCAGGGAGAGCTGATCCAAAACAATTAAATTCATGTAATGTCTTTTTAACGATTTCAGGCTGTTAGGCTGAAATACATGGTGTTAAACTCACTGGTGTAATGCCTAAGAGCTAGGTGGCCATCCAACAAAGCAGGATCTGCAGCATGCCAAGCAACCTTTTTACATGTATGCATGCTTGAAGAGCACTTCTACCTAAAAGAGACCCTTCTGAAAAACTGCAGCACCTGAAGATGTGGGAATAATGAAAGCTGCGATTTCCTTAATGTCAATCACAATTAGATTTTCAGTGCGTATGAACTTTAAAGAAATTTTATCTTCATACTGAATTTTGATTTTTTTTCTAATTAGCTTAGGTTTTAACCAATTATAGCAGTGCAGGTTCTGATATTCCTATACCTGTTGAGTCATTTTCTAACAGTATTCCCAAATGAAAACATTAAAAGAAAATTGAAGAGATTTATATATAAGTAATAGGTTTATTTATTTTTTATATTGAAATAGCAGCAAAATTTTGTTCCTCAAAAAATAAAATAAAATAAAATAAAATAAAATAAAATAAAATAAAATAAAATAAAATAAAATAAAATAAAATAAAATAAAATTAAATAAAATTAAAAAATGCACTATTGCATATTGTTGAGGTTATAACATCATGTTTTTACAAGCAGGAAGGGATTTGCGGAAGGTAAAAATCTGGTATAATGATAGTGGCTTGTTAGTACTTTACCTAAAAGCCATGGCAAATACAAACAGGACAGGTCCTACATATGCCACATATAGTCATAATTCAATGTTTATGGAAGCACATGGGTTTATATCAGCCTCTGTCAGAGCATGACTGATGTGAATGGCTGCCTCACAGAGATTAGGCACAGGAGCAAATCTGTGGACTCAATGCCCAAATCTCAACGGCCCAAAGTCCATTGTACAACTCCGCTGAAATTTCATCAGCCAGTTTTGTATGTGTCCTATGACACAAATATACCATACTTGGTTGGACCCAGACAACTCAACTAACAAAGCTAATTATCAGAAGTCAATCAGCTGTCTGATGATGGTGGACGTTCATGGGGTTATGAGGTTCCATAGGTAGAACCTCACAGACAGCATGAGTATATGCACATCAAACTTGCTGATGAAAGCTGCCTTTGAGAGGGTTTTTCAAATTCTGCTAGGAACATGATAGGACACTCATGACCATTGCTTTACCCCTTGAATGGGACTGAGAATAGACTGCTGTTCTTGGGGCTGGGGACCTTGTAGGGGTGAGTTCATCAGTTCTCATGTAAGACTCACTAGTGAAGAGAATGCCACCAAGATGGTGAAGAGATGAGGTACGTGAAGAGATGAAATGCATGCATGCTTGGATAAACTGTGACTTTTTCCTTCTCACCTTCTTGCAGCAGAATGTAAGTAGGTATTCTGAAATAAAATGTATTGTGTTCCTATTCTCTGCTACCACCAATTTAAAAATCTTAATGTAGCACACAGAAAATTTAATTCACACTCTTAGTAACTGCAGTGATCATAGAGAGCACATTTTGAAGGCTGAAGGCAAGGTGGTGTTTCCAAAGTAGCTAGGGTGTGAATGTTGCAAACACCTTTTGTGTGTGTGTGTGTATGTATGGCCATCTATCCTCTGTGCAACATCTGTAGAGTTATAAGTGTCTCCTTCCGTATGGTGAAAGTTCTGGAAGTCCACAGACTAATTTGTACAACGAGAAAGTACCCATATAAATAATATTAGTCTAGGATCTGGGGGCAAGGGAAATTTGCAATGCCATATGTGTTCATTTCTATGCCAAGTACAATGATTTTAATGAATAATCCATTGCAATTGTATGTGCTTTGCCCTGGAAAATGATACTCTTGATATCTTATTCTCTCTGCTGCATTTCTGAACTTCTCAGACAGTGAGAGTACTAATCTCTACTTGAATAAAATCTCATGTATTATGTTAGCCTCCCTGCTTGCTTATTCAATTACATCACATGCTGCATAATCAGCTCTTGTAGTATTTGCTTGTATTTGCTGTTTTCCAGTATTTGCCAAAGAGGATAATTACTTTTTTTTTTTTTTTTGGGGGGGGGGGGGCGGGTTGGGTTGGGTTGGGGGGAAGAGCAGATTTGCTATAATTGTAAGTGGAAAGCAATCACAGTTTTGTGTTCCTTGTATAATCTGTGGAAGGAAAAAACAAAACAAAACAAAACAAAAACAACAAAACAAAACAAAAACAAAAACAAGGCAGCCAAATCATCTGACTGCGAACAGTAATGAGTTGTGATTTTAAAGTAACAAAATGCAACCTGTAAAACATATCAAAACCAGAAGACAAGCAAAATCAGCAGTGTGATGCCTTTCTTATTTTCATTTAATGCTTGTGTCTCCTGCTGTGGAGTGGAAACTGTGCAGTGGGTATGGTCAGTGTCTGTCCAGTGGCAGCTGGTGGAGTTGCCCCTCCTGGGGAGCTAGAGGGAATTCCAGATGGACCAGGCTGCACCTGTGGTAGCTGAGCAGGAGTGTGAGGAAGCAGTAGGTGCCAAGTTCACCAGTCTCAGCTAGACATTTGCAGAGAGGCTTGTAGTAACAAGGCTCTCATGCTTGCATAGGCATCATCATCAAAGCTGACATCCAGAACTCTGGGACATCTGAGTGTCAGGACTCATTTAGGACCTTTGTTAGTGGGTCTGAAGAATACCCCAGTCCTTCTCCATGGCCAGCATAGCTCCCATTTTTTACTTTCTTATCTCATTCTTCCTTAATTCAGTGCTGTTCTCTGGCACCTTTCCAAAAGTGCTATGATTTCATCTCAGTAACAGTTTCTGGATGAACTACTAGGTAGAATGGCTGGACTTTTGGATTCCAAATATCTGTATAAAGAAAGAAATCATGGTAGTTCTCATTGTACATTGAGAACTACCGTGGTACATGGTAGATCTCAGAAGACATTGTAAGATACAAATATGCAAATCACAAATCCTGTAACTCTATTAGCTAAATCGAATAAACAGACAAACAAAACCCTTAAGGAACAGCTCTAATGGCCATAAAAGTTTAATTTTTAAATTTCCAGTAATTTCAGCAGCTGTATCATCTGTATTTGTGTGGCCACGCTCTACAGGTTATACAGCAAAGACCCCATTCGTTTGTATAAAAATGAATTGTGAAGTCACAGGCAAAGGACTGTGAAAGAACTGTTTCAATTAACAAGAAAGGCATATTAGATGTAGGAGGGAAAATCTTTTATTTCATTAAGTTCTTATTGTAAAGCCCCTCCTGATAAATGAGCAGGTATATGCAGATATTTGGCTATTAGGCTTGACAGGGTATGCTGCAGTCAACAAGATGTTAAGTACAGCATATCCTTGAACATTGTCCATGTCCCTGTTAACAGTTTGAAAGTATTATTGAGGTCAAAGTGAGATTTGTGATTTGTTTTCCCTCAGACAAATGAAAATGTCTTCACAAAAGTCTATTTTGACAGTAAGTGTAAAAGTATCTAAAGCGAAGACTGCCAAGATGGCTGAGACCACCTCTAATTCATTGGTTTGAACAATCTTCTCTCCAGCTGGCCACTTCCAGAAATTCCTCAGCTTGGAAGGATTATTTAAACAACATGCTGTTTCCTGACCTGATTTGTTTTTCCATATAGGTGCAAATACAGTAAGTTCAAGTTCAGAGAAATGAACTGGTACTTGAGATTAATGTCAACATCTTCATGCAAATACTCACTACTGCTGGATACTGCTATTTGCTGCATATAGTATATTTAGATAGCAGTATTTAGTACCGCACTTTTCTCTGTGTTACAGCCGCAGGCTGTTATCCTGCTACAGAAACCCTACTAGCTATTAGTTAAGGCAGTAATAGTAGTGATACAGCTTATAGTGAAGATCCCTTGAGAAAAAAAGTGCAGTAATTAAACTCTGTCACTAGAATTTTGTATGTCCTATCATGAAGTCAGTGTATTTATGAAAATTAAATGTCTAAATAAATAAATAGATGGTTTAAATACAAAAAAATATATATGTTTTAAATAGTTTAAATAAATAAATAGATAACATGGGGAAGCACTTAGCTAAAGGAATCTCATTTTATGGATTGACTTTTCTCCTAAGTATAAAGATGATATTAAAGGAGTGTGGTAGAGAACAAAAGAAGAGCAAACTCCTATTAGAGTGGCCTAGGAGAAAGCAAACCTAGTGCTTTAGGGCACAAACAGATCACCTACATGACTATCATTTGAACATACATTTTGTATGTTCAGACAGGCTTGGCCAAATATGGAAATAATTGGTGTATTCTTTCCTGGAAAGATAATTAAAGGCCACTGCTAGAGGGGGTACATCTCAGCGTTTAGACTCCTGACCCTTCCCAGCTTGTTGAAACCCACATTCCTATGAGTATTTGAAGATACCATATGCTTCTGTTTGTATCCTTGCCCTGGAATTCCTTGCAGATTTCTATGCTTTATTTTTCATAACATTTTTTCAGAATCCAATATCAATTTTGATTAAAAGGTCACTAAAGGTGTGCGATCATAAAGGAGTGTATGTACAGTATTTTTCATTTGATATCAAAGTTACAGGTGGATGTATAAGGACATGGGGAGATAAGGCACATACAGACAGGAGGATCAGTTAGCTATAACGTAGTTTCCAAGCATATAACATAGTTTCCAAGATCTGGAGCTTAAAAGTACTAATTAAGGTTAGTAGGTAACTTCTCACATCTGTATCAGCTGTTCTAACTGTCAATTATTGCAAATTGGGTACACATCCTAAGGTGACATTTTTATTAAAGACGCTAAAACTCATTTTCCCTGTTATTCAGGTGAACATGACCCAGGCATAAAAAGATAAAAATTATTGAGTATTACAATGTACTAAAAAATAAAAATAAAATCATCCATCTCACTGCACTCTCTGAAAGATTCATTTCAATATTACTGAGAGAGGTGGGAATGCTCATTACAAATAAACAAGGGCAGATCAATTTCAAAGGAGGCAGTGCTGTCAGGAGTAGCATCTATGAGAAGAAAACAGATAAAGGGGTGAAATTTAAGTTGCATATTCAAACATCTTTCTTCAATTTTTAATTAAACACGCAGGCTTATCTTTCCAGAAGAACTTTGTGTCAAGCATTTTGGCTGCAAAGAGACAGGAGGCTCTGGAACATGCAGCATATGAAAGGCTCAGAGCCAGTCATGTAAGCTTTATAAAGGCTGCCCTATTTTACCTGAGGCCAGACACAGCCACCCACACATATCTAAGCACTCTAATTCAATAAGGGATGGTAATTAGTTTTAAGTATGTACACCTCAAGGATGCCTCCCTTCCTCTGAGAGTATAATGTACCTCAGTTAAACAAATGCCACATGTCCATCTCCACTGCAAACTTGTAGTTAATGCTAAGGCATCCAGCAGATCGCTTGCTTTGTAAGTATCCCCCATCTATTACAGCAGGTATAAAAATAAACAGCAGTATATGGTATAATACTTCCACACTGCCTTGTGCCTACATACATACACAACATAGCTAGAGCAGTGTATGGCTGCCTTTAAAACCAGTGAGAAAGCTCCTTTCTTTTCCCGGAATAGGAAAAGTTGGAAAAAGAACAGTTTTCTAGTTGATTCTGTAGCTTTCTCATTGCAACATGATTTGCTACTTTCCAAACACTTAGGATGGCTCCCTGAAAACAGCTATCCCGCAGGGTCCTTTTACCCTTGGCAGCACAGCTCTTGAAGATGCTGTGCTGCTATTTGTGGCTTCCTACCACAGCTGCACATCAAATACACAAAGAAGAAGCCAGACAGGCTGTGGCAGCAGAATTGAAATTATAATATGAGGACTGTGAGAAAAGTGACTAGTTTTTTATTGTTCTAGTAAGAAATTAGTAATCAAATGTACAGAAGAAGGTAATTGCTTGCTGTTTCATTCACTTGTTCCAGAGATGAGTGCTTGTTACCAGGAGAATAAGGGTCAAATTCACTAACAGAAGGTTCGTTATTAGCAATAGGCTTAATCTAAGAATGTTTTAAAGTTTTATCCAGGATTTGTTCATCCAGTTTAGCATTGTCCACGTATCTCTTTATCTACCATCAGCACCACAGAACACTAAGTGACAGAGAGAAAGGGAACTCGGCCAAAGAGAAGTGGGAGTGGCAATGCTTCAGTTCTCAAGGAGGCTAAATAAATAGTCTGAGAAGCATTTACGTGCAGTCTGACTTTGCTTCACTTCTATTTCTCTAGAGATGATTGACTTAGGGTTTAATTAGCTGCAAGCACATAGGTGTTTGGTGCCCTTTCAAATGTGCTTGGGCATGCTGATGGATCTCCAGTTACTGCCCCGGAAGGGTACAGGCTTCTTATAGGTCCTGTGGCCTATCTGCAAGCTGTGTCTCAGAGGAATGTAATGGTAGTTTGAACTCATGCAGCAGGAAGCAGAGGGGGATAGCTGATTTGTTGACAGTGATTTCCAAATTGAAAAATGATAACTTGCAAGTTAGATAAATGGATCTAGGCAATTATATTTCTGCACACAATCCACGTGGTCCCTCTGAGCAATGGGCTGCTGCTTCTCTGATCCAGCCCTGAGAACAACCACAATCAGGAGAGTTCAATATTAGAGGATGCACCAAAGCCTTGCAGCAGGTGGATCATTATTACATACAGTCTCTAGAGAGGAATTCTCTCTTTGCATTTGTAAAATTTCCAGACCTGCATTACCACCATCAATAGGCACCTTCATGATTCCATTTTCTGTCCTTGCCCTGTCCTACCTTTCTTGCAAAGTATCACAGTGCCATAAATAAAGAATTCTTCCTCAAAATTATCCTTTATTTCTGTGCATAAACCCCTGCTCAACACTCACTTCCAGGACTGATCACTGATGCACACGAAATCCTACATTTCTTTTCCAATAGATTTCAGGCCACAGACCTTGATTAAAGACTTGGCACCTTCCACCAAAAATAACCATTCCCTTTCTCTTTCCATACCAGATGATATGCCCCTTTATTACCTCACATTTTTTGCAAGTGTCTTCAGAGGAAGAAAACAAAGAATAAATAAATAAATAAATAAATAAAACAGATTTATCTAACATCTCATTTCGATAGGGTAGTCATCTGGCAAGACTGTGGGATCAGCAGGAGCGGAGTGTTTACTGTTTCCACTTTAAGAAGCATAAAAGATGTCATTTCTTCTGGTTTATGTAACTGCCTGAACCAAGATAAATTAGCTGGCAAGTGCAGTGGATTTTATAAGGACTAGAAGACCCTCTTCAGTGATGTAACACCTTCCTAATCTAATCCAGCATGGCCCGTGTTGACTGCTGTATATTTTCTTACAAATTTATCACAAGAAGCAGAATTTTGTCTCCTGATACATACAGACAATTTCATGAAATAGTCCTTTTTTATTATTTTTGAGAGGGCTGGTGGGTGGCATGATAGAGAGTACAAAAGATTATTTCTCAGTAAACCACACTCAACCTGAAACCTTGAAATTACAAATTCTGTCTCCAGTTCTTCTATCAGCTGACATTAATGTCTTGGCACCCCTAGGAGGCAAAGTTCCGTATCTCCGGGAACTAGTCTCTTTTTTCAGCAGATATGTAGCAGATAACTGACAACTTCCACAGGTCACTTTCAGTAGAGATGAGAAACTCTCAGTGCGGCAGAGGCAAACCTGGCAGTCTGCATTTTTGCCATGCAGTTTCTGAGAAAACACTTACCAGATTGGGTAATCCTGCAAGCTGCACTGACTCATCATAGCTAGGACACCTTCTGTGACTCAGACCACACAGAGAGGTTTACAACTGCTTTACATCACGGGAAGAAGGCCTGGTCTTTAGTCCAAATTGCAGGGGCTTGTATTTTTTCTTCCAGAATGAATCTGAGCCCGGAGAGATGAAGCAGTCGAGAACTGCCTACGGTATGTGGAACAACCAGACCAATGCTTCCTTGGCCAGGAATGAGCACCTCAAATCTGGATGCATGTCCTTTTTCTTCTGCTACAAATATAACAAAAAGATTTCAGCAAAGTAAATACGTAGCTGCCTCCGGTGGTTTGGATTGTGAAGAATTATCTTTGTGCTTACTAAGTGAGTATCTGATGTCAGTTCTGACACCATGATGTAAGTGTGTCTTGCTCCACCTTGCCCCTCACAAACTTGCTGTTGTGTTTCCTTCTTGCCTAGGGCAAGTTCTGTCTCCTGCCTTCTGTGAACTGAGGTGCCCACCACTTCGGGTCCCAGATCATGGTGGTGTCCCAGAAGGAGGTTCAGTGGCAGAAGCCAAATTTCACTGCCTTACTACAAGTGTTGGACAGTTTGCAACTTTTTAAGTTACCAGACATACACCAGCAGTGTACAGAATGGACTAAAAACCAACGTGTTAATTTTGGGAGCTGAGACATTATTTTTGTTGTCTCCACTGCTTTTCAAGAGTCGAGGTTGCCTGTACTACATATTACAGACATTCTGATGCTTATAGACAAGCAAATCCAAGGAAAATGCTTACACACACACACACACAAGTTTATTTTTCTTTTACTTGTAAACAGATAAAAAGTGACCTGTACAGCTGATATAAAAATAAATTCACTTTGGCCTCGCTTTTGTTCATATGACACGTAATGGAAAAGCTAATTGACATTCTGTCATTTCTGCTTCAATAAACTGAACTCAGTGATGCCGTCCTCTAGAATCCATGAATCTATGACAGCTGATCATTTCCAAAATAAACCAAGGATCTAATTTTATTTCTAAACAATGATTACCTCATTCTGGAAGCCATGTTAAGCCTTCTGTCTTGACAAATGATACAACAACATTTAAAAAATAAAATAAAGATTAAAAGCAACAACAACAACTTCCAAACAGTTAGCGATCAAAAAGGAAACTGTATTTCACAGGAAACTGTATTTCATGATGGAAAAAAACTAATCATAAATGCTACCAAATGTTTTAAAAATAAATTAGTGGCTCTGAAGAAAAACAGCATGCTGGCAAATAAGGCAGGAATTCAATAAATAAAACATAGTAATTATGTATGGTATAAGACTACTCCAAGAGGAAAAGTTACACCAAAATAAAACATTGAAACTTTGGTATCATCAGCCACACCATAAAAACAATTAGTAGATGAGTGTCCTCAGAAGGCGGGGAGCTCTGAGTCAGGTGGGGGCCGAAGGGCAGAGGTTCAGCTCGAGAGCAGCTCCCACAGCCGGGGCTGGTCCTGCTGTGGCTCCCCCATGGTGAGACCTGCAGGTGCCCTGTCCTCAGCCACCAAAGAAGAAAGGGGACAGCCCGCAGTTCCCTGAGCCACAGGAGCCAGCCCTCCCACAGCAGGGATGTGCTCAGGGCCCTGACGCCAACGGGAAATTCCTGTGGAAGTTTGAGGAAGCAGCATGAGTATTTGCTCCACCTGGAAGCTTTGGTATTTGGAGATCTATCCATGTGGAGCAATGCTGGGTTGGACAGGAACCTGAGTACATGGTTCCAAAAAAGCAAGAGAGCAATGTAAAAACAAAGATTTTCATGAGACAATAGGTTTCTGTACACATGAGATTTTAATTGCTTGACAGAACCAGTAGAAGCTTCAACTGTGGGAAGAGCGTGTGTTCATAACAAAAATCAGTCACATTCAGTGAACAATCAAATAATACACAGTCACTAGCATTGCTATTAACCATCTGCACAGATATTTTAGTGTTGTAAAGCGGAACATGGAAGTTTAACAGATGGGAATATTACTCAGAAGCACATTATATCTTGATTGAAACATGTAAAGCACATTTCAAATTAAACTGAAGCATTTGCTTACAGTCAAAATGCTTCATTTTTGTTACAGGTGATGTCCAACACCTGTGGAGAACTTTACTCTGAAACAGTGCTATTTAGTAAATGGTATTGTAATGGTTCTGCATTAGTATTTAAATAGATTTAATTTCCTATCTTGTCGGTATTTTGTTTCACATCTAATATACCGGCAATTGCTCTCTTTACTCCTTTGTTAATATTTCAAAACTATATTGTATTGTTTCCTTTAGAGATGCAGGAAGTAGCAAAATGGAACAAACCCATAAAAGAGCTGTTCTGTTACTGTATTTACAGTACAGGCTGATGTATCAGGGATTTTTTGAGGAAAAGGAAAAACAGGAGTTGGTTTCTAATTGTGCAGTAGCACAGTGCTTCCTATATAATATCTTCAAGTAGTTTGTTACCTGTATCCATTATTCCTGTGCAACCAAGAGAGAGAAGAGACAACTTTCATTCCCTTGGGGACTGTATTTCTGCCTTTTCCATTGCCTGCTGAAAAAGCAATTAATTTCACTGTCCCCCGGTCTTATTGCTTCGCCGTTATTTTTAACCCTGTCATTGTTCCTTATTATTTGTGTTGCTGTAACTCTTGGATGCTTCGGCCAAGATCAAGACTGTACAAACGCAGCCCGATTCTGCCAGTAAAATATTACAAGTTGTAATGGAAGAGGCAGGAACGAGCTCAGAGGGCACAGGCACTGCTTCAGTCATGTGCGCAGAACAGGACAGCAAGAGACCAAGGGCGACATGCCAACACGCAGGGATCTGGTGCCAGCGGAGGCGTCCTGCTGCCCCCATGAGAGGTGCCCAGCAGGCAGGGCATGCTGCGGGCTGCCAGCGGTGCCCACCTGAGGTCACTTGCTCCAGGCTGCTCAAGGAGTGTGTGGCAAAGCTGTGCTTGCACATAAACCCCGTGAGATGCAGTTCACTGTCTTAATCACAAATTAATTCTTCCTGTTTTCAGCTTCTTTTCCTCCTTCTCCCAACCACCTACACTACTGCTGTTATGGAGCTGAACACCCTTTTCTGCTTGAATTTTTCTTCTTTCTGTTTCAAGCGTTGTTTTTGGCTCTTGTCCCCATCTCTCACTCAGCAGAAGGCTGAATGTTACTTTGGTTGGAGGATGTGTTATATAATGTTCTTCACCCCTTCTGCTCTTTTGTTGGCATCTCCTCCCACCCCTGGCATGCTAAATAATGCTAATATACTCTGAAACATGGGGATCAATAGCCTCTGCAATTTTATTTTAGCTGGTGTAACAGTAGCTGTTGAAAGGCAGGCAAACAGGTGATGTATTACAGCTCACATCTATGAAATACCTACTCACCATCAACTCTCCAAATTAATTACATATATGTGAAAGAATTGTTCTTCCAATTCATATTGGATGTTTATCCTTTTACTTTAAGAGTCACTTTGCACACATATTTTGGGCAAGATTAAGTAGGAAAGATTGACCTTCTTAACACAGTGTATTATTCTCTATAGCCAGATCTTTCTTTCTTATTCTGGCATTAAGAAGTCATTCCATTTCTGCGCTGACATTTTTATCTTCTCTTTACATCCTTTTCAAAAGCTGTTTTATTTACTGAATTTGTCATGACACAAAGGGAAAAAAATGGTATAAAACACCGCATATAACAAATAGCAAGGGCATGCTATTTTTCTCTCATGCCAATGAGTAACTTTTTAGCATTCATTTCTCATTACCTTAGTTTCCCTGTCTTTTCCTCCTGCTTCTCTTTTACTGAGCACTCTGGACTCATCTGTTTGTTCTGAGATTTCCTGTTTCTTCACTGTTTGTGATTGCCCCTTCTTTCTTCAGAATTAACCAATTTGTTTAACACTGTCTTCATCACCCTTTAGTCTCTCTGGCAACCTCCTCAGGTATGACTTGGCTGTGAGAAAATTAAATGTAGAAGTTCCTACCTCCACAGCGTCCGCAGTTCATCAAAATGTCACCATCAATGCAATATTTTCCTTTTACGTCACCAGATCTGGACAAAGCCATGTTACTTACCTACTTAACAACCACCTTGGAACAAAAGCAACTTAAGGGCTGGGGTACCTTGCCCTAGCCCAAGCTAAATGGCCAGCGCGTTGGCTTAGCTAATACAGAGCCGTCAGAACAACCATTTTCATGAGGATAGGAATGAGTGGATGACAAGAAAAGCTATAATGATACCTGTTTTTTTTTTTTTTCTTTTCTTTTCTTTTTTTTTTTTTTTTTTTCACAAAGGCAGCTTCTGCATATGTGTCTTTTTTTAGAGCAAAGCTGTAAACATGTGTCTTGTTCTTTGGCATCCGTGTCAATCACACGGCCTCCGTCACAGACGCAGTCTGTAGGAAGACTGAGAGGGCTTTAGCTGTGGCCGGCCCCAGTCAGTTTGCATCCCACTCACCCGCAACACGCGACTGCATGGTCCCTGCAGACTGCATTTTGCCCGAGCTGGTCCCCAGCCGGGCCAGAGGGCTGGACCAACGGCTGGTGCATACGCAGCAAGCCTCTCCAGAAGGTCTGACCATCACCGAGCGAGGAGGAGTGCCATTCTGGCTCAGAGCACAGCTTTGGCCTCCTAATGAAACATCCACACCAAGAAACCTGCTGCTGGCAAAACCCTAGGGCTGTGCAGTAAATCCGGAGCAGCCAGCGAGGGCTGTGAGGCCCGGTGAGCTCTCCACCCGTGGAGCCCCGATGTGGCTGCAGGAGAGCACATGGCTCCACAATTGTCTTCGGCGGGGTTTTTCTTTCCCCACGCAGCCAGCTGCTGCTTTTCCCGACGAGCTGACACGCTCGTTCGCTGGTGTTAGGTTTGCTGTGGAAATTCACACATGCTTTCCCTCAGCAACCCCCCCCCCCCCACACACACACAGAGATGAAGTTGGAAGAATTTCTACCCAGTGTGGTTGTTGTTTCCCTCTCCACCCCCCCCCCACCTTTTTCTTTCTTTTTTTTTTTTTTATGAGATATTTGATCGCGACACTTTTAGCAGCTTTAATTTTGGAAACGAGGAGGTGATGTAATGAATTTGGGAAAGAATTAAGGAAAAAAAAAAAACAACAAAAAAAAGAGGCAGCCAGGGAGGATGAGGCGCACCCCGCCGCCAACTGTTGAGCGCTCCCCAGCTCTGCCCAGCCCAGCCGCTGGCCACGGGCTCGTCCCGCGACACGAGGGCGACCGCGGCGGGCGGCCAGCTCGCCACAGGGCGGCGGGGAGAGCATGGGGGGGGGGGCGGCCATGAGGGGCTGGGGGGCGGCTGGTGCTGAGGGCGGCGGGCGGGGGCGGCGCCGCGGCGGTTGCGGCGGTTGCGGCGGTTGGCTCGGCCCCCCCGGTAACGGTCTGCGGGCGCTGGGGGGCGGCGGTTGGCGGCGGTTGGCGGCGGCGGAGCGGCTCCTGCAGCCCCGCCGCCCCGCGCTGCCTTGCACGCCCGTGCACACTCACGCCCGCCCCTTGCACGCCCGCCCCCGCCGGCGCCAGGGGGTCACCTTGGCGGCCTCGCCGCTCTCCCTGCCTCCTCCTCTCGCCCCCATGAGCCGCCCGGCGGGCAGCGGCGCCCCCCGCCCCGCCGAGCCGCCCCGCGGGCACGGCGCCCCCCAGGAGCCGCCGCCCGCAGCCGGGGCCGGGGCCGGGGCTGGGGCTGGGAGCGGGGAGGCGAGCGGCGAGCCCCCGTCCGAGCCGGACAGCCCCGGCGGCGCCGAGGGCGACAAGCCCGAGACCCGCTCGGTGTGCAGCAGCGAGAGCGGCAGCGGCAGCCAGCCCGGCGGGGCCGGCCCCATCTGCAAGATCTGCTTCCAGGGCCCCGAGCAGGTGAGGCGTGAGGCGGCGGGCGGGAGGGCGGTCAGCACCAGGGACAGGGCTCGGCGCCGCCGCACCGCCCCGCGGGGCGAGGACGGAGCACGGGGGCCATCGGGGGAAGCGCCCGGCTGCCCGGTGCTGGTGCTGTCGGGCTGTCAGGCTGGCTGCACGGCGTGAAGCCCCGCTGGAGGAGCGCAGCTCGCCGTGCCGACATGCACTGCTTTCCCAGTGAGCGCTGTGGCTGCTGGAGGAACGCCTCAGACCGCGCTCGCTGCCGTCTGAGGTGCCTGAAAGGGCTGCTGCTGCTCCTGGGTGCTGCGCGGTGATCTTCTGCTTTTCCTCACGTCCGTGCACATGCCTGCATAGAGAGTTACCTGGCTTTCTATCACTAGGAGCCCTTACATCTCTTCTGAGGCAGTTTAGTTTTTGAGCGTTATTATAGCCAAAAATACATGTTCAGTATTTCATGGATTGCAATCGATTCCAGTTTGCACTTACAGACCTGCAAATGTTTTGGTATTGAATATACATGCACATAAAATATTTCTTAAAAAATTAATGCTTTTGTGTTGCCTTTTCAGGGCGAGCTGTTAAATCCTTGCCGCTGCGATGGGTCGGTACGGTACACACATCAACTTTGCCTGTTAAAGTGGATAAGTGAAAGAGGGTCGTGGACCTGTGAACTCTGCTGCTACAGATACCATGTTATAGCAATTAAAATGAAGAAGCCTTGCCAGGTAATTCATTTGTTTGTTTGTTTTTAAGAATACGCCTTTGCAGTATTTTTTTAAAAACACAAAATAGTACTAGCCTTTGTTTCTAAGCTTTTGGAAAATGCAGAGGAAAACCATATATACTTCACCAGTTCGCACCTGCATCCACTTGATTAAGGTTTTAAGAGCAGTTACATACTAAAACATGCAGTCATTTGATTCTGGTGTGTTCTAGCTTTTGTCTTGCCAGAGGAATAGTCTTCAGAGGTTGCTAAACCCTGTAATTAGATAAGTCATACTGAGACACTGCAGAAAAACTTGGATCTCCCTGCTTCTCTTTCTAAACCTTAAAAACGTTTTTATAGTTCAGTAAAGACTGAGTCAAAGGTTGATTTCATTCATTCTTCAGGCATGGGGTCCACAAATACAAAAGGAGGTGACTTTTCTGTCCTGGCTCAATCCAGAGTAGCAGAATGGTGTTTAATATTTGTCCACTGATGGTTGATTCAGAAGCTGAAATGTGCAGTAATGTTTTTCACAGCTCCCTTTTATCAGCATCACAGCATGCAGCTGGAAGTTACAATACAATAGTGATAGCATGTTCAGGGAGAGGGGATGAGATCTGTTAGGGAAACCTTAATAGCACTTTGCATATCAGAATTCTTTAGAGACTTAAAATTCCAACCTAGAAACAGTATTTCATACATCTGAGGAACACATTTAGTAAGATAATTGTAGCATTCTTTTGGTTTTGATCTTATGAGCTCAGAGACGATGAAACTCCGGAGAGCCAAAGCACTCAGATCATTTTTCTGCACCTGAGTTTGATAGGACATTAATAGAAAAGACATGCTTGGATGGCAACAGCAGTTGTGTGTCAATGATAAGCATTCCTTGGATGTAGGATAGCTGGAATTTGCTTATAGCTGTTCAGATTAGGTGCAAGTACTTTCAGAGCCAGTCGTGACTTCAAGTTTTTCCGTAATGAATCTGCAAAGGGAATTTTTGATGAGCTCTCCTGGATGGAACTTCTGGGTAGAGCCTCTATGAGTTAAAAAAGTTGTGGATTTATAAAAGCCTCCAGAAATTGAAGGTGGTAGACTCTGTTTCTACATAGACTTTATTGGGTAGCTTGGTGGCTCAGCATGAGATTCTGTTTGATCATTTTGGCTTTTTTTAATCTTTTAAAAGTCTGTATTTCCTGTATATCCACGGCAGTTATATCATTTTCCTAGCAAGGGTTATATCATTATAAACTGTTTGCAGTGACAGTCCCTGACAATAATAGTTTAATGGCAAGGGCATGGCCGTTCCCTGCAAGCCAGCAACTAGTACAATTTGAGATGCCCAAAGGTAGCCAAAATATCTATAGAAGATGTCAGATGTGACACAACTTAGAAGAGACTCAGGAACTGCTGCTGGAGGCCAAGTGGGATACCACAGTACATCTGAAGCATCATTAGACACCTATCTGTGGACAACAGAATCATGCTCCAGTTTGAAGAACAACTATTCACATTCTGTGAAAAACAGAAAAAAAGGAGAAGGTTTCAGTGGGTGACAATGATGTTTGGCCAAGCTACGTGTGAAGTAGATGCAAACTGAAGAACCAAAAGATAATGCCATTGTCTTCATTACTTAGGCAGATTCTCTCTCTTTTTTTTTTTTTTTTTTTTTTTGAGCAGGGAGGGAAATAGATTAAGGTTTCTTCTTCGATAGCTTATAAAAATACTTGTCTTATTCTTAACTCTATCTTTATTTTTTTATAGAAATTACCTTTTTAATTCTTGACAATACAGGATACAAAAAGATTTCATGGAGTAGCCTACTCAAATAACAAGTTATATTACATTCTTAGAATCAAATTACTGACACTCAAAAGGTTTCACATCTCTTTGGAGGGACACAGTAGTACCTTTCTCATATTCCCACACTTAATATTCCTCATGTAGTTAAAGAATATAAAAGGAGCCCTCAATATCGCAGTCATCTGTGTATTTGGTTAAGGGTCATCAGTCTTAATATGTCCTCACTTCACTCCCACATTAATGACTGTAATAGTATGGGCCATATTTAACAGCTGCTCTAGTTCAAGCAGGTTCTGGTTTGGCCAGGTTCTGGATCATTTGCTTAACTACACAGAAGCCTTTTTTAAGGTAATTTTTTGAACAGGTTTTGTAAAAGGCTAAGGGTTAGACCGTTTCAATATAAAGGTACTTTACAACATCTTCATTGAAGCAGTGAATGCAGTTAAAAGTTCTAAAGCAAGCAAAACCTCCTGCATTACATTAGATAAAATACTTGGACAGGAGCTTTTCACTGTCTCTGCAGCTAGTAGTCTGTTTCAGTCCATATCCTCAGAATTGTCTCTACTAGTCTATTACAGCTTAGACCTGTGTAGGCAGTGTCGAGGAGATAAAAAGGTTGCTATCTACCAAAGTAACTTTTTCTCAACTAAATAATCCATGCAGATTTACACCAGCTCCTGAGGTTTCCTTTTACCTCAGCCATTTGTGGAATGTTACAATGCTTAGGGAGTTAAGAAACAGAATTTTCTACATGTTCTTCCAGAACATTGGAATAGATGTGAGTCTTCCATTTAGTATGTAACATCTTCCATGATTTCTGCTGCTTTATGGCAGGGAAGATAATCCCAACGGGGGCCTCTTTGGAGGCAGTACATTGAAGGAATAAAATTTGCTATGGTAAGTGACTACTCCAGTACATTTTTCCAGATATTCCAGAGTTGCTTTGTACATTTCAGCAACTATTAGTTAAGTCAATTTTAAGAACCCAATCCTGGAAACATGTAGAATTTTAATAGAGAAATAAAACTTAAAACATAATTAAATTAACCAATGGGCTAACAACAGAAGATGAGCACACAAATAAATGGGTGACATTTGATATGATGTTTCACAGAGAAATGCAATTTGATCCATTTTTTTCAGCATCCTTCTCAGGATTGTATTGAAGAGATAGATTTATCCTTGCACTAATTAATTAATGAAAACACATGTTCATGTTGCTGTACTTGCTTCTTACAGCAGAGCAGAATATGATCCAGTAATAGGCAAGGTTATGTTAAAAAATAAGTTAAAAAAAAAAGAGTAATTAGAGGAGATGGAACAAATATTGTTTCGGGCAGGCAATTTTGGATATTTTGTTAGACAGCTTAAAAAGAAGAGAGAAACCTTAAATGTCTGCCTTGGACATTAAACCACTTAGAATTACATTTTAGATTAACAAACAGAAAGAAAGCACAAGCAGAAATATTGTTGGTGTTGTTTTGGTAAGTGTTATAATTTCTAAGGATTTCCTTCCTAAAGGAAATATAAACAGATTGCTTTATTTTTATTGGAGCTGTATAATTATTTAGCCGTTACTAAATTAGTTCACTAGATCTGCAGTTAAACGTGAATGCATATTGCAGAATGGTAATTCCCTTGTATGATTCAGAAATAATGTTTAAAAGTGGAACAGAGTCATGCAAAGGTTGAGATAATATACATTGGTGCTAAAAACATCATTTCTATAGAACTTTGTAATTAATGCATTTAGAGAATGGGCATTTTGTAGTCCATTACTGCAGTCTGTCATAAAATACTATTATGTGAGATGTTTAATATACCCTGCATTTGTATTCATGAACACATTATGTTCTGGTACTTTTGGTGAACTGGACTCACTGCAGAAGTGATACAGTAAATCTAATTTAATTTAAAGGTTAATTTAAAAGCTAATTGCATGCCAATTCAACATTTATTTATTTTTGAAAACAATAAAAAATATTTTAAAATGTAAATTCCTATTTGTTAGGTCTGATTTTTGAATATAGACACCTCCCACCAAAAAATGAAGGTGGTAGTTACTATTATTTAAGCAAGTATGTAGTTACTTGAACAGCAACATGACTCATGAGTTCTGTAGTTTTCAGTGGCCCAAATTGTGATTATTAACATTTGAGATATACAGCATAAAAATTCCTATGTTCAATAGTTCTCATGAATTACTTGTTCAGTTTTTCAAGTCTTGCTAATGTGAATTGTCCTCACTCATCTGAGGAGCATCAATTAGATGAAAGATTTTGTAGCAGATGTAAGTAGATTCATGTAGGTAGATGTGTGTGCTTTATATTAAAAAGCAAAAGTTACCAAGGTCTTCAGATACTTCAATGTGGAAGCCAGTGTCCAGAAAAAAATGTGTAATAAATAGAATAGATCTATAGTAAAAGTTACCTCTAATGACTCTGCTCAGCTGGATGAAAGCATTTGTTTTTCATAAGGTGTTAACTAAGAAAGGGAAAGGGAGAGGGCTCAAATCTCCAATTGTGCTTTTCAAACTACACTATGTTCTAACAATAATCTGCTAATATTGCTGCTATTACACTGCCTCTAACGAAGATCCAGAAGGATACACCATGATATTCACTATGTCAGCACACGCGAAGAACAAAAAGGATAGTCCCAATCTGGGGCCAGTTAACTTAAAGAAGTTAAAATAACAGATAAATCTGTGGGATATATAAAACTTTTCTAATAAGCAGTAGTCCCTCTATAGTAATGATTTTTAAATATTGTTGTGGTTTTGGCATCTCAAATAGGATGAGTCTTTAGATGCTGCTTGAAAAGAAAATAATGAGGCACCTTTTGAATGTGAAGGTAGTACGGAAGGACTCTTAGAAAAAAAAATACATGGATGGGATAGTATCATGAACTGAACAGAAATGGTATTCAATGTCTGAGTAGTCAGATGAGTAGCAGATGAGAAGATAATTAATATGTCAGTAGGTTAAAAATTAAATCTATTTGTTTGATGTGATGGGGAAGAGAGGAACCAAGACAGCAGTGATAGAAGGGCATTAATATGTTCAAAGTAGTGGACTAAAAAACTCATATTTAAAGCAGTCTCATAGTTGCTGAGAAAATTACATCTGTCAAGAGCTTAAAAGCCATATTACAGCAATTGAGACCTAAGATGAAAACGATAATGAGAAACTAAATTTTTATATATGGATAGTCTTAGATACATCATATAGAAAGCACCTGCAAGTTTTAGAAATATTGTGAACAGAAAGATCCAGATATTTAAAGTTAAGATAATACTTGGGTTGCAGAACAGATTCACAGGTTGGAGAACTAATAATCCATTGTGCTCAAGAAAGTCTGGAACATGAAAATCTTGAGATATTCATGAAGTTTAATATATAGGAAGAGCCATACAAAAAGTGGTAGAAACAGGTGATTATTTTAGTTTTGGCAGGGAAGAGAGGTCTGAAACAGAGAAGATTTGTCATTCATGAACATAGACATAGTAGTTGTACTTCTCACACTCTTCTTTTCCTAAGCATTTACTTTTAACCACTTCTAGGGAGAAGTTACTAGACTAAGTAGACCTTTTCATTTTTTATCCTCTGAGCAGTTTCAGTGATGTGTGCTGGGTGGAAGCTGCTGATTATCAATACCATTAATACCAGATCTGAAAGTCAAATAATGACAAACAACATGTGAGTAAATGGACTGATTCTGTTACATCAATACCACAGTAAGAAGGGGTAGGGTAAGAATAAAGGTTGGGTAGGCTGCGTAGGAATAAATCACAGAATCACAGAATCACAGAATTGTCTAGGTTGGAAGAGACCCCAAGATCATCGAGTCCAGCCTCTGACCTAACACTAACAAGTCCTCCACTAAACCATATCGCTAAGTTCAACATCTAAACGTCTTTTAAAGACCTCCAGGGATGGTGATTCCACCACTATCCTGGGCAGCCAGTTCCAATGCCTCACAACCCTCTCAGTAAAGATGTTCTTCCTAATATCCAACCTAAAACACTCCTGGCGCAACTTTAGCCCGTTCCCCCTTGTCCTGTCACCAGGCACATGGGAGAATAGACCAATCTCCACCCAGAATTAATAACAAAATACTGGATATAGGCCTAGGAGAAAAGCTAATCATCAAAGCAGTGAATGGCTGGTTGTTGACTATGAACACTGAATCATGTTTGTAAGTCCAATGAACAGAAACGATGCTCACCTAAGAGGTCAGAGTGGCCATCTGCATGGGATCTGAAGCCATCAGTAAGGACATGAGAAATGATAAAAAGAGACAAGAACTGAAAATGGAAGAAGAGGTTGAAAAGGGTTAAGTGAATAGAAGACAGAAGTTTGGAATAGGGGAAGGAGGTTGATTTAGTTCTAGAGAGTCCTATGAGAGAGCTGAGAATGAAGAAGAGGGCAGATTTAGGTCAGAACTGCCAAAAAATGCAAAATCAAATATTTGAAACCTATGATTCGTCTCAGAAACTTGCATATTCCTAGTCTAGAAAGGATTTAAAGGTTTGTGGTGCAAAAATATGCTTTCTTGCTGGTTGGAATGGCTGAAGATTGAAGTGTTGATCCAGAAGGTGTAATTAATATTTGGGATTTTGCTAGAATGGTTGTAGTGTAACCAGCAAACTCCTGAGATCAGCTTTCCTGATCCTCTGTGTGCTCATGCTTTGCTAGATGGAACATTTGGTCATAGTTGGCATCTTAGCTGATAGAACTCAGGACATCTGTCATTCTTGTTGGAGCACCAGCTACGGCATGCAGGGAGCTAGACAACCACTCTGGTGCTTACATCTGTCTATTTAAGATAGGGGATTGGCAGTAAAAAAATAGATTAGGCAAGGAAGTGGTGATTATAGCATAGAGAACAATTTTGTACTAACGTGGATAGTGAATCAAGGCTTACCAAATCTAGTTCACTTAGCCAGTTCCGTTGTTATTCTGAAGTCCACATTATAGCAATCAAGTACCTACACAAAATAAATAAGACATTTTTAAAAAACAGAATTGCATCCAAACTGTGGGGGTGTGTTCCCCTTCTATGTTACTCTTGTATTTTCAATAGCTTATTAAAAAAGGAATTGTTTTCTTGTTTTATTTTGTGAAATGTGTGAATTGTGCTCAGGGCAGCTTGAATGCTTGCATGGTGTGAAACAGCAGTTAGCACAATGTAAACTGCAAACTGTACTTGAAAATAAAGTTCTAATTACAAGTGTCATCCTGATCTAGTGGTAATATATATATGTATGGTGTATTAAATAGTGAGTTAACTACTTCTAGGGAGAATAGTGGATTCCTTTGATACTGCAGTTTTCATGGGGCAGAATGCCTAGCATGAGACATGGTGCTAGGTAGTCCTTCAGAGGAGGTGTCTTGACTAAAAGTTACTACGGCAATTATAAGCATAAATTACATCTTTTCAACAGATTTAATTAGAAAAATATTTCCAAATGTTAGGGGCAGTGTGAATGGGATCTGCTTACCTCCGTATAAATAGCTACTGCCATTTTAGGTGATTAGGATAGCTAAGTAAACAATGTAAGACTTAAGATATGGTGTGGGACCTGTGTTCAGGAATCTTTGAATAACTGTTTTGTGCCTTTTTTTTTTTTTTTTTTTGCCTATTTGATAGAATTCCCAAATAGCTTGATATTCTAGCCCAAAACTGATGAAATTTATTTAGTGATGAAAGTTTTCTAAGTTTTTCAAAAACAATTTTTTGTCTTTTCTCTCATGTCCGAAATCCTGATCATTTGAGACTTTAATTCCCATCAACAGGCATTAGTGAAAAAATGTTACAACCAATTCCTGATTGATTGTTTCAGCAGGCTTTTTCTATTTCTTTATGTGGAAACCTGTTAATAAATTACAGTGTACTTCTTTTATACCTCTTGCCTGTGATACCTTAGTTCATGCTTATTTAGTAGTGTAAGTAGCCTGTCTTGGGTAGAACCTGTCAAGACCTCCCCTGGGTTCTTTACAAGGTTTGCTGTGTCAACTGTGAAATGCTACTGTAGTTCTTTTCCACAACAGAAATTTGCTGGAGGAAGTTGGCTTTGTTGACTTTGTTTCGAAACTTCCTTATACTGCTTCTCATTTTTGAATGTTTGTCAGTTGTGCTGAAGTCTTCAATGCTGTCACTTTTGTTTACACTTCAATGAAGCCAGTAGAGAATGAGTCTTACAGTTTTAGCCACATGCTGTTTTTGTTCCCCTTACTAGTTTTTCTTTTTATTTTTTCTATGTTTTTACATATTTTTCTGGCAGTGTCTTCCCTCCAGGGCACTATTAAACTTTGCCATTTCTGTGACAAGTGTATTCTGAGTACAAGAGTACACTGTACTGATACTCACACAAACTATATTATTGGAAGAAGGCCATATACTGAGCTAAGGGCTCATTTTTCTGATCTTTTATGCTGAAAGCAATTTCTCAGTAGTTTCAGACAGTCGTGAACCTTGCCATCAAGATGGTATCACTTGCTGGCTTCATGTGTTTGTAGCTACTCTGCTAACACTGGAAGAAGAGACTTCAAACACTACAAGAATATTGAAAAAAGCAAGATGATGAGAGGACTGGAGCACCTGTCGTATGAGGATAGGCTGAGAGAACTGGGCCTGTTTAGCCTGGAAAAGAGAAGACTGAGGGGAGACCTCATCAAAGTGTATAAATATCTGAGGATGGAGCCAGTCTCTTTTCAGTTGTGCCCAGCGAGAGGACGAGAGACAACGGGCACAAATTGAAGCGTTCTGGTTCTGGCTCAATATGAGGGGGCACTTTACTGTGAGGGTGACAGAGCACTGGCACAGTTTGCCCAGAGAGGCTGTGGAGTCTCCTTCTCTGGAGATATTCAAAACCCACCTGGATGCCATCCTGCACAGTGTGCTCTCGGTGATCCTGCTTGGCAGAGGGGTTGGAGTAG
The DNA here is from genome assembly GCF_964211825.1 of Aythya ferina. NCBI lineage: Eukaryota > Metazoa > Chordata > Aves > Anseriformes > Anatidae > Aythya > Aythya ferina. The sequence continues at coordinate 72,572,523 of NC_140297.1, read as the reverse complement.
ATGATCTTCAGAGGTACCTTCCAACCTTGGCCATTCTGTGATTCTGTGAAGATCCATAAAATTGGCATCCAGAAAACTGTATCCTGAGAAAATGAGAGCATACTTCAGTATGCTTTCTCTTCTTTGATGCTAAGGAAACTCCCGCTGCTCACCAAGGAAGAACAGACAGGGAGAATCTACTTCTTAATGGGACACTTTATATATCTCTAATGACTATTATCTGAGTAGTCTGAAATTTACAGTCTGCTATACCTAGTGGTTACTTCCTGAACATTGTGTTCCTCCATGGATGACAAGATTAAGCACCTCAATTTCAGGGCTGCTGTTTCATAGGAGGAAAGCAGTCTGACATATTTTACTTGGAGGAATCAGCATAACATAGTTGCTCTCCGGCTCCTGTCAGAGTAACATGAATAGAATATTGGAGTCTTAAAACATGCAGCCTTTTCCTGCACTTGCAACACTGTCTTCCACATAACCTCTTCTTTAGTGGCCTCAAGAATCATTGGAAGCTCCAATCATTTAACATCACTTTCCAAAAAGGACACTTTGCCTATATTAAAATGTACAATGATGACTTATAATCATCATTAAAATAATAATTTAAAATCATCTTAATATTCCCATGAGATTTAATAAAGAGGGTCACTTTCTCTTCAAACAGCATTTACAGAATATTACGATCATCTCATTGCTTTCTGAAAGTTTGTATCAAATAGTAATTTGATTAAGTACTGTCTGCTTTTTGTCGAACTCAAGGGGAAGGTCTTCATGTCATCCACTGCTTCATATAAGGAGAGGGACCATCAAATGCTTCTTAGGGATTTCAAATTGTCTACTTCAGTCTTTATTTTCTATGGCTTGGAATAAAAGATTTAGAAATATGTAGAATAGTTGATGATTGTCAGGGAATACATGTACTTCAGAGTTTTTACATCAGTAAGAGTTGATACGATTACCAGGTATTTGAATGTGTTTTAAAATTGTAGATTCCCTGGGACGAGTTTATGGCTGTGGGGGCTTCAGAAGCTCATCTACCTACCAGGCCTTCCGTTCATACTTTTGTAGATCTCACTGATATGATTGCTGTAAACCTAGCCACAGCAATTAGGACCTACAGGATCTAAGAACTTCAGTCTTCTAGACCAGATTATTTCAGAATAGATGCAATCTGTATTTCAGTTACTTGCAGATGTTTTGGTGTTTACTTGACACAAGGGAATCTTTGTCTTCATTGCACAGCTCTCATGAATTAGCTCCTCATAATAATCTGCAAGAGATTCCTCTTGTCTTTTTTTTTTTGGGGGGGAGGGGGGGTTCAGAGGTACAAAAATCAAGTCCGCTTACTTAAAAATCACCTAGCATTTCCATGGTGCTATGTGTCTGACCTTGAATTAACATATCTGAAGTGTGAATATTGTCTTCGTCCCAGTGTCACTGTCTCCCACTTTTTCATCCTGCCCTAAAATAACTTTGCTAATGAATTGGCCAGGTTAAGTACTTAGCCATTGTTGCCTCTTACATGTGAATCCCTTGGTTATGACACTGAATTTGTCACTCCACTCTTTCTCTACTCCCCTCAGTCACTATGCTGACTACCCCTTTTCCAGGATTCTGACAGAAGTAGGGAAGATTCTTGGGACAGAAATCTCCTTCAGTGGGACTTAAACTGTCTTTTTTTCTTCTGGTAATTACATGCCTAATTCTCTTTTGGGGAAGAGGATTTTGTAGATTTTGTTTTATGATATGAAAAGGAAAATTAGTTTAGAAAGTTAAATAACTTCCTTTACAAGCTCAAATTCATGTGGGGATTTGCATTGTTCCAAGGGGGCGATTAATTTGCATCTCTTGTATTTATTTTCATTAGTCAAGAAAAACACTTTCGGAAAAATTCTATATGTGCTGATACGCCATGATCCTACTGCTTGATCTGTCTGCAGCACTCATAATCTCTGCAGAGTGATAAGAGATCCCAAGTAGCATCTGCTTAGCTGCCTGCTGGAGAATTCTGCATCTGGACTCAGTTAGCATCTTGACTGAGAGACTGAGCTGCTTCCCTTTGTTTGGCCATGAGTAGGCATTCAAAACTGACATTCTAAAAGCTGTTCTGGTGGAAACTGGAAGGTTTGTTTTCATGGTCACACATGGACACACAAAAAAGTCAATCTTCTTCTTACAGTGTTAGGGCTACACAACCATCCCTAGTCTACCTAGTGGAGAAACTAGAAAGATTAATTCCTTCTTCCAGTCTCTTTTCTCCCTTAAAATCCTCTATGAGTTAAGGCCAGTATGGCAGAAACAGTCCTTTTCACTACATTGCAGAAGCTGTCTGGTGCCAGTGTCAGAATACTGGCCATTTTCTTGATTTTTTCATACAGGTTCTTGGGATGTTAGGCCATAGTCAATATTCTCTACTTCAGAGTTGTTCTTCTCAGAGTAGCAGTAGTTGAAAGAGACCTAAGTAGTTCTTACTATCTTCATGATTTAGTTGTCTGAACCTGTGAATGCCTTTTTCATTTAGGTTTTATGGTTTTCTGTTACTCTCACCCATGCCATAAAATAAATTCCACTAATGTTCCTGACTAAGGAAATGCCAGATTTCCATCTGACATGCTTTCTTCATCAGTGCTTGTAGGGATGAGTTGCTTACCAGCTTTGGATATCAAGGGTCATTTGAAGATTTTTCTTGTCTTGTTCCTATACATTCCAGAGAAATAAAACAGAGTACCATCCTATGTAGATAGATTTACCAATTGAACAACAAGTTGTCTCAGGACTTCCTGTAGGATCATTAGGGTGTTTTTCCAAGAGCACCCTAAACTATTGTCATCAGCACTCAGATCCTACTGTTGATATTTTTAAGAAAACTGGAAACAGTGCTGGCTGTAAGACAGAGCAATTTGACAGTTGCTGATGTGAAAAGAAGACCAACACCTCCGTCACATGTGATTATTGAATTTAAAGAAGGGACCATGGTCTAGAAAATATAATAATTTGAAAAATAATTTGCAGAACAGTAAGTAGTCCTTTGATATATATATTTTTTTAAGTACAGCATGTGCTTACAGCATGTGCTTATCTTTCTTTTTTTAGGTGCTTCTTGATTTCAGAGAAACCAAGGGTATTTTTATGTCTGTATTTGTACTGGAAGAGATGTTACATGGGCTATGTATGAGTCATATAAGCACCATTAAGCCAAGAACAATTTATAGTTTAAGGACTTCCAAGCACAGCAATATGAATGGATATTACAGTTTTTGATAATATAACAACTGTTTCTTGTAGTGCTATGAGTGCTGATGCATAGTATTATGTCAGAAAGCTATGTATTTTCAGTGGCTATCCCAAAATATTAGAAAAAAATTGTTTACAAATTCAAACAGCAGCATCTACTAGCTTGTAGCAATGATTATGTAGCAATATCTGTAAAAGCTTACTAAGGCAATTGCTTTTTAAAATTTTGCTGTTTATTAAATTCTTATATTGAATATGTTAAAATTTAACATATTAATATTAATAAATGTACCAAGCATACATTATATTAGTATGTATAATCATAAATGTATCGTGTATCCTTTTATATTAAGTTTTAATTATTACACATTTTACATAATATATAAACCAAAAAGCATCATACTAAACAAGTTAATTCTTCCATTAGGCCAAATTTTCAAGCAGTATGCTGTTTACCATATTAATTTGCACACTCTAAATTTTATAATTATGACTAAATTGTCTTCAAATGAAGATTTATTGCTAATGTAATTGATTATAGAATCAATCTAATTGACTTGCTAACCTAGTAGATTGCATTCTAATTGAGTTTTAGAGCGGGTTTTAACAGATTTTGTTCAAGCCAGAATCCAGGATTGTCTTCTCCATGATTACATGCTAGCTGATAATACCTTGGTATTTTTATCATCCTGCCTTTTAGCCCTCACCCAAGATACACGTATCTTACTTGGGGATTAGGCAAGGCAACAACCTTACCTTTGAACTAAGTATATGTTCCTTTCATCTTGCCCTCAAAATCTGAAGTTTCCTTGTTTTATATCTCACAAGGAAGCACTTGAAAACCGGATTGTGTCTTCCCTTAAGCTGCATCTCCCAGGTTTTCTGAGGTCAAGTGAAAATTCTCATCCTATTCTGTGAATCAGTTTTGGTTAGGACCAAAAGGCCTGAGGCCAATAGTTGTACTCAGATGTTTTCTTGTGAGGTACCCTTCACTACTGAAACACATCATTGCCATATAGCAATAGGAAGAAGACTGGACAATAAAGGTACTTCAAATCCTGTGTGTAATTGATGGTAAGAAGTTGCTTTGTGCCAGAAATATTGTGAGGGGCCTGATTCTCAGCTGTACATGATGTTTCTGTAGTGTGCAAAGGAATCCAGTGACAATAGATGAGGATGATATGGATTGATATTGATACGGATTCAGTCAGATTAGAAGCACATAGTAGAAAGCAGTAAAATTCTGTGTACTTTAAACAAAACAACTTCTTAAACATGCTTTTCCAATTGGTTTTGTTTGTACCCCTAGGTTTTTTGGCTTCATCATCTAATCATCATTGTGTGTTCGGCCTAGATTGGAAAAATACATTAATGCTCAGCATTTTTAACTCTTTTATAGTATGGTGCCATAGAAAAATCCTCTTTCAGTCTTCTTCCAGTAAACTCAAAATTCTGAACTCTGAATTTCTCATTATATAGCATTTCTTACACCTTCACATCATTTGCATGGTTCTTTTTCAGGAAAAACCTTTCTATGGCCTCCTTTTCAGTATCCAGAACCACTGAGGTAGACCAGTGTCTGAGAAAAGTAATGATGCTTTATGTGGTACTAAATTCATGTTCCTACTCATCCCTATAGAGGTGATGTGAATACAGGAATCAGTTTCATCTGCTCTCTCCTTGTTTCAGTATACATCTATGTGTCCAGTATGTGAACAGAAAATGTTCCCGTAAATGACATTGAAGAATTGTACTATTGCATATTCTGAATACCATGCAAATATCATTTATTAAGATTCCACTTCTAAAGAGGTGGAAGTTTAAAACTTGCTTTAGCTCAGGAGAAAAATAGGTTTGAATCAAGGCCTACCTAAAGGGAATGCACCGGCCATTAGGGTGTAGAATATTCTCACATAAACCCCTTATCTTGCATCTTGTATAGGTTGTAAAAATGATTTAATTATTTATTGTGTTGAAAAGACAGAGAAAGAGTAATTAACAGTTTTGGAATATCCAGTTAGTAGATGAAATGTGAGTTTCAGTAAATGGGCTTAATACTTAAGATAGACTAGAAGACATCAAAAATGGTCAAGAGCAGATGATCCCTCTATACACTGACAAGTGGTCAGGGTGTTTTGTGAGAGGGGCTTGTTCTGTCCCTCCATGCTGAGCAATTTTTTACACACCTTTAGAGTTGTATGATATTATCCACATGGTCAGCATATTTTTTCCTGTTAAAAGTATTCAGTAGTTTTAGCTCAACAGGTTTAGAGAGAAGGAAAATGCATCTCCAGAACCCTTTTTGATATTTTCTTTTTGTGTCCATGGAGAAACAGATTTCCAGAATATCTGGGCTTCTGGGCACTCAGAAATCTGAGATGCATCCAGTGGAAAGGCAGATGTTCTACTCAATCAGGTATATGCAATAAGCCAACATTTCTAGGAGCTATCAGCTTCTAGGGACTACCAGCTAAATTGCATGTGTGCTGCATGGATGGACTGTACCTCCACAGTGAACGCTATGCTTTCAGAATGTCCCAAGTACAGTAATGGTATAGCCTTCCAAGCAGACTGAGAAGTTACAGGCCAAATTATCTGTATTCACAATCTTTCTGATACACAAAAAGAATGGAAATTATGGAAATTAATGGAAAATTATGACTGGAAGCACTTTGTCTTAATGGAAATTAATTAAAATTAAATTTCTGTCTTAAATCTTTTTTAAGATTTTTTAAATCTTTTTTTTTTGGTCTTAAATCTTTTTTAAATTAAATCTTCTTCTTAATGGAAATTAATGGAAATTATGACTGGTAGCACCTTGCCTTAATAATTTATCAAAAGTAGGTAGCATTAAAGGTGAACAGCAATTTTTGTGGCATCAGTTATTTTTAAAAAGGACATAAAAATAGAAGCCTATGGCCAAAAATGGCATTTCAAATGTTTGCATGTATGTGCCTATGCATTTTCTATCCAGGTTGGTCAATAGCTTGACAATATCTCTGCATATTAAATCACACAGATGGTGTTCCGTACATACTGCAAAACACATTAGAAAAATTAATTATCTGATTTTCTAGACTACTAGCAGGAACAGGCACTCTAAAAATGGTTTACTGGGCCTAAATCATTGAGTACTCTTGCTTAAGTTTTATTCATAAACAGATTGAAAATCCTGTTATGCATTATGAATGACTGTTTAAGAACTTGTTCCTGTCAAAGCTATCAGATTCTAGCAGCCAGAGCAAGTAGACCAATTTATAATGACTTTTTGAAGTCATATAATTGATACATCTTTGGGCAAACCATACTATGTTATAATAGGTCACCATCAGGTTTGTTCACTGCCAGATATTTTTAATAAATTTTATATTAAATGCACCTTCAAGACTGACTAGAGGGAATGAGAGTCTACTGTGAGCAGATTCCATAATAAAATGCGTTTGTAATGCCCTTAATTTTTTCAATTTAAGCATTTTTTTTGGATTACAGACTGAGGCAGTTGAAGCATGTGCACATTTTCTATTGTTACCTTTGCTACTATGATTGCAACGGTGTAGCATTATCTGGAAGAGTAGATAGAGTAGATAGCTGGTAGCAACCACGTCAAACTGACACATCCAAATCCAGTAGAGATTATGAGTATCTTCAGAGTCTTAAGAAAAAAAAAAAAAAAAGAATGTGTCAGACCAGACCAGTTCCTCTGGTTTACTTCTATATTTTATTTAGCATTACACCAACATGACAAGGTTGATCATGAACAAGTGTTCACATGTATGCTACATCTTACTATGTTTTTAAAGGACATACATTTTTATAATGACTTTTTATTTGTTCTGGACTTAGAACCTTAGTAGTCACATTGATTTCTGGATTGATATGGATTTAAAGAAAGTGTATGTGGCCTGTTGCTTATGCCTGTTACATGCTTGAAAAACTGAACACTAACTGAGTCACAAATTTAAAAAGTAGTAAAGGCATACATTTGTAAAAGATAGTGCTACCCCTAAGAAATATGGGATAATCCTTATCTGTCTTCATAGGATCACAGAATAGTTTGGGTTGGAAGGATCCTTAAAGATTATGATGTTCCAGCTTCCCTGCCATGAGCATCAACACCTTCCACGAGATCAGGTTGCTCAAGGCCCCATTCAGCCTGGCCTTGAACACTTCCAGGGGTGTCTTATGTCTCATCATCTGCTGCTGGTCTTCCTGAGTTGGTACTACAAAATCAGTAGGAGAGCTAATCTCTGTCATCTAATGTGATAAACAATTTTCATATGTTCTTTATTAAAGTTGTAAGAAAACCTGTAGTTTCACTGCAGACATTTTTCCTATAAAGTATTCTAAGTGCAATTTCATTCTTAATCAATGCTTTTAAGATCACATTGCTGCCACATATTTTATAATAACAAGGCATCATTAAAAAAAATGTTAATATGATTTATCACAAAGATGACAAATCTTTGAATATTATATCCTTTTTTATGTTAGTAAGGAGCATATATAACATATATATGCAAGAAGCATATATGCATATGATGCATATAACTGTATTACTTCATTTTTTAATAATTAGCCTTTCAAAGCAGTATGTTTCTTTCAACTTCTGGAAGTCTCTACCTAAAAAATAAGAAATTATGCAGTAATTCTCCTTGACAGAGCACACACTTAGAAGAAAAGGGGAAAAAAGGTTTAGGGGGTCAGAAACAAAACTGTGGGGTGCCATTAGTGTATCAGACTTCTGAATGACTCATGAAAGGAAGAGCAATGGTAAATAAAAGATCAAAAGTCAAACATAATAAAGTGTCACTAAAAGTGAAAGTGTACGAAGTTCTAAAGAGACAAAAATACAACGTTGTATTAAAATCAGAAGCATGACTTCTATTTTGTTTATGAAAGCACCATCTTCAAGGAAAGTTTTCTTTACTGTATATTAAGGTAAAAAAAATGTGTTCTTTTAATGGGCAAGAGGAATGGCATGGTACATTGTAGCATTACAGATATGGTGGGAAGGAGCATGAAATGGGATCCTATTTCACAGAAATTTAAAGGATTTTATGAGTCTGTCTTTGAAAAATTATTATTGTAGTTGTTCAAATACAAAATATTTAAAGTTTTATTTTATTTGTTATTTTTAAGCAAAAATCTTATCACCATATTTATTGCACTTTATAGAAGCCAACACTAAAAGGTTGTATATATCTTTTTTGGTTGGGTCAATCTTAGATAAAAGAACTCTTACTGATGACAGAATGTATAGTCAGCAAATGACAAAAATGAATTAGGAAGTCATAATTCATAATCTTGAGCAATTAAGAGTTATAAGGCAAGATATATGAAGAAAATGAGAAATAGCTTTATGGAAATAATGGATTTAAATTATGGCATGCTACTAATGACACAATTATTCAACTTGAAATGTTAAATAATTCAGACTGTTAAATTCTAAATGCAGTTTCTCAACATTAACTATCACTGATTTATTTTTACTACATTATTTTTGTGACCTCTTTATTGAAAGCAGTAATTTTAACACTAAAAGGTGACGTGATTATAACAACATATAGTAGGGCATGCAGTAAGGTGAATGTTTGTAAGAAATCAAATAAAGCTTAAATGGCTTTTGGTACTATAAACAGAACCCTACTCTTAGAAAAAGTCTTCTGTTCTTCAGTGTTTGTCAAAGTGTATATTCACATGTATTAGCTAAACTTTGCATGAGAATTCAGACAGTAGAAAGCATTTTAATCACAACTGCTGTTCTTCAATAATCTTGTCATGAAATGCAATGCCACCAAACAATACAGTCCCATGTAATTCCTCTCATTGCCTGGTGGCTAATATTGTCTATGTCTACTTAAAGACCTAAGTCTTTTGTACTTATTTACATATGAATGGCCTTGTAACTATAGAATACATTCTTCACTACGTGAAAGATACGTCTGCCTCAGTCCCATCTGCTTGCTCGTTATAATTCATACCCAACTCAGGAAAAGTTAAGGGAAAAAAAATGAAGGCATGTATTTCCCAAGAGATGGCCTCAGAATAAGTTTCTGAACCAAAATTGTTTAGTTAGCCATTAGGAACATGCACAGTTTTGCCACTTGCTCTAAGAAGGGACATAAACACTAACCAAGGTCCCCAACTTGGTCGCATGTTAGAACTTAACATCAATCCGTATCACTGTTAACGGTTTTGGATTCTTATGGCAGGCTGCTTAGCGCTAGGAGACGGGTTACTAGTTTTGCATAAAACTCTCTGGACTTCTTGAATATCTTGTATCTTACACAATCCTTCTTCTCCTTTTACTGTGGAATCTCACCAATTAGTTGAATTTACAGATTATACTAATAAGAACAATAGGAATATAACTTTTATGAAATATATAATTTTATAAGGTATACCTTATATACCTTATTTATAGTTTTATAAGGTTACTGCTGACCTTCATATTGAGAAAGGTGGGGGAGTATAGTTTCTTTTGTTCAGAAAAAAGGCAGCAGATACCACAAAGGACAAAGTGGCTGAGTAATAGAAGAAAACATCCAAGTCCTTTTAGAGGTTCTTTTTTTTTTTTTTTTTTTTTTTTAATGTTCTTTGATTTTTAAAGGCAAAGTAGTTAAGAACTTCTCTGGAAGGCTTGTGCATTTTCTCAGTAACTGGGGTGGCTCACCTTCCTGGTTGGTAGCATGCTAATATGCTGAATCTTTGGAGTTACTGAATTTATAGAGGTTGAGGGATTCAGTTACTTAGATTCTTTACAGACAATTCATCTGATCAGGAGAACAGCAAAATAACTAGAATACATAACTGAGAACATGCTAGGGTCATATCTATGTCTCTTAGGACTTTTCAAGGTCAAGATTTTCTATAAAGAAAAGGTTTGGGAAAATCAACAGATGCCCTACTGAGATCCTTTTGAGAACTTTTCATGAAAAAAAAAGAAAAAAGAAAAAAAAAAAAAGAGGTAGGAGTGGTTGATTCTGGTTGGAAAGGGGTGACAGGAATAGAAATTGCATGCCAGACAATACCAGAATAAAGAGTGGGCTTTATATCTAGACTGCACTCTATGTTACTCATCCTGAATGTTTGGACGACTTTTCCTTCTGTTCAGTGCTGTCTTTGAAAAATAATGATGAGTAACCTAAGAAAAAAAATACAAAATTCAAAATAAGCTGAAATGAAGTGAGCTCAGGAAATTGCACTGTCAAAGATCTGCTATTTATTTTAGTGATAGAACTTTTTTTTTTTTTCAGTTTATTGTCAGCTTCTCCCATGAGTTTGACAGTTCAACATTTTGCATAACAGTTAATGCATAAAACTAAATTTTACTTCATGTAAATATACTTTGATTTCAGGCATTCTGAGCAAATATATTATGGGTTTGTCTCAAACTAATAATGAAAGAAAATAGAAAGAGATTCATAACCAAATTCATAACCAATGGCATTTTTGACAGTTTTCTGCCAGGTTACACTATGTGGCTTTAGCTGAGAAATGAAAAATAATTTTATTGAACCTACAGGGGTATGAGAGCTATGAGAGCTCTATGAATTTCAGTCCTGACATTTAAGTCCCATATACAAGTAATATTTGAGTCATGAGAAGCTCACTCCATTTTGTCATGCATCAGTTGTAATTGACCTTCCTTGACCTTATTTAAAAAAAAAAAATCCAAAGGAAATGAGTATCCGTAGTTGCTCTGCTGTAAAAAAGATGTTATTGAATATGAATAGTCCCATTTCAACCTTTAAGTTTAATAAAACAGCTAGTATGTGTTTAATAAGTTAATTATAAATTGATAGTATTTCAAGATACATACTTCACAGATTGTTGTATGGCTATCTTTTTGTACTGTTATATTCAGAAGGCTGCCAGAAGAGAAGGTAAGCAGGACCAGATGTGCAAATTAGGCAACAGCTAAAAAAGTCGATGAGAAAAGCTGAAAGAAATGAAAGGGCAGAGGTACACATCGCTCACCCAGGCTCTTCATACTGGTACTTGATGGGAGAAAGAGAGCTTAAGTGGTGGGTCAGACTGGGTATAAGAAAAAAGTTTTTTGACCTAAGGACTGTCAAGAAGTGGACCAGATTGCTCAGAGAAATTCAGCTGTCTCCATACTTGGAGGTTTTCAAGCCCTGAGCATCCTGGGCTGATCTCATCACTGACTGTGTGTTAAGCAGCGAGATGAACTAGCGACCTCTCACAGCCCATTGCAACTTGAATTATTCTAGCTTCTTATGATCATACACTACTACTGTACTACTACTACGTACACTACATACACAACTGCTGGTTAAAAAGAAAGGTTTTATAAAGTAGCAAAGAAAGGAAAAATCATTACTAGATGGGAAAAGAAGTAATAAGTTCAGTAGCTCCTTCTTCACCTGTTCCCTATTGCAACCCTTGAAGTGGGCACATTAATTTTGAAGTATTCAAAATTAGGAACAAAAAATATGTCAATCTAAAAATCCTGCCCTCTAGCTCTGGAATAGTTGGTGGGTATACAGTGTGGAGTCTACCAAATTAATTCAGACAAGGAATAGGCCAAGAAAGACCATATATACTAAGGGCAAGCTAAAATGCTTTTTTTGTTATGCTGTATTTTGGTCTAGTGATTCTTTGTTTTAACAAAATTTCATTTCTGTTCTTATCTTGACAGAATTCAGTAAGCATACTCTTTATATTCAAATCTTTTCACATCATAAATCCGAGTCATCTCACACACAGAGGATACAGCCTTCCCAGGAAAGACAGGCATAATTAAAGTGCACTGAAAAGAAATGAGCACACTACCTATATTCAGGGCTCTTCCTCAAACTTTGGGTTGCCTACATACTAGGCTGGGGGTGTCTCTTTGTACTGTTAGCATGGGTTTTTGCTGAGAACCCCAGCTCCCCTGGCATGCCTGGAAATAGCCAGGAGCTTCTTTGATGAGCGGCAGGAAAGTGGAAAATGGCTTTTGACTTTGAGGGGAGTGGGATGGGAAGGAAAGGTGCCACTTTCAACTTGTTAACATAAAACCAGCTTAAGGTTGTCTTCCCAACATTGTTTTTATTCTGTCCATTAGCTTAGAAATATGAAAGACTGAGTTCAATTTCTAGGAGTATTTTTGTTTTGTTTTGTTTATGTGTTCAAAACAAAAATAAAACTAATAACTGTTCTGAAGTTCACAACTAGATGGTGATGTTAGTGATGCTGGAGGGGATGGGGAAGCAGCTATTAGTTTTACCTTAACTAAAAGTAAAATAGGTAGAAAAAATATATAAAATGTCAGTGTCAAGAATATTAGTAAAAATCTATGAAGATATGTATAAATTTAAAAATCGCTTCTGATTTCAGGAAAAAAAAAAGTGGCATTGAATGTACAATCAGATAATAATAACATTTTTATCTTATACAACTTTGTTTCTCTTTTAGTGGCAAAGCATTACTATAACACTGGTTGAGAAAGTGCAGATGGTTGCTGTAATCCTAGGATCTCTGTTCTTAGTAGCAAGTGTGACTTGGCTTCTATGGTCAGCCTTCAGCCCCTATGCAGTATGGCAAAGAAAGGACATCCTTTTTCAAATCTGCTATGGAATGTATGGTTTTATGGATCTAGTATGCATAGGTAAGCTCAAAAACTTTCAACAGCACAGACTGTGGTTTAAGACTGTGGCTATCTATTTTTCTAATTGGTCACTCTAATCAATCACTCTAGTTCTTCGCAGATTTATTCTCAGCTGGTGCCTTCAGCAAATATTGCTTTTTAGAGTGTTACAAATACTGCAAAGAGAAAAGAACCAAAGACACTTTACTCTCAGATTGATCAAAGCATCTTAATGATGAGAACAGCATCAGGTTCAACTACTTGAAAATACAGACAGCTAGCAAAGTTCAGAAAGATAAACAGGTGAAAATAACAATGACATTATTAAGAGAATTAGTAAAATTACGTGCTATCAAGTTTTCTACTGATGCAACTTTGTATTAGATTGTACCACCATGATGGACCAGAAAAGCCCCCGAGGATGTCATCAAATTGTGTGTCCAGGATTAATTTGTATGGACTTACATAGGTTGCTGTGCTAGTAATAGAAAAGAATGGAGAAGACAGGCTTGAGTTCTTTGTACATCATAAAAACAGTTATGAAACACATGATACTACTGACTATAATTTACTACACTATTAAAAAGTCTCACATCGTTTAGCTTTAGCTAAAATGTTAGAAAGGAAAATACAATTTACTGCAAAGTATTTTGACCAGTTTTGAATTTTCTGATAATATACTGAGCCAGAAATGTTTAAATAGGAATCTTTTTAGTATTTTGTAAAACAACTTTGAACTGATTGCTGTAATAGCTACAATTAATTGCAGAGAGAGTTTAGTAACTTGGAGTAAAAACTAAACCACATTCTTAGAATTGCAGTTCTGCAGAAAATGCAGAAAGTAAAATGCTATATGATGCTAGCTTTTAGCTTTCTGAATGATAAAGGTTGATGTTATCTGATCTCTTATATGGGAATAATGAAGGAGGGGGCTGAATTCAACTCAATAAGGTGTGAAGAGACAGGGTGATTCCTAAAATCAAGACTTTTGCTCCAACCATAAAGCCATATCATCTTTTATTGACACCATCTCATTACTGTAAGAATATTTATTTATATTTCAGCTGGATCACCATTTCTATTTGTTTTGTAATTTTTCTGAGAAGCCCACTCCAGAGTATTTTCTGACACAGACTTTCTTCTGTGAACCCAGATCTTCTCAGACAGAGAAAAAAAGATAAAGTTGGTCTGGACAGGTGCTCAACTTTTAACTGAAACAAACCAACAAAACTCAGTTACAGGTCCTCCTGCTATGTGCTGATTCTTGAATACTGTTTTTTTTTCCTGCTGAGCACTTAATTTCTGAGTTTTTTGTCTTTGTTAAAAGAAAACAAAACTCCAAGTGTAGAGAAAATGTGCTTCAGGTATTCTAAGCTTTTCATTTATATGGAATTCTGTTTTTTCACATAGATTCCAATTTTCAAAATCTGCTTTGGTATGCATCAGCCAATTGGAGTAACCAGTTATTTTAAATGATTTCATGTCTTTCTGTTTCTTTGGTTATTAAAACACTTGAATCAAATCAATCTAAAAGTCACTGAGTACTGAATTTATCTACAGAAGTCAACTATAGTTAGGTGTGCCTTCAGTAGATTGCTACATGAGCTAAGTGGCTGCCCTTTAAGTCAGTCAGGCTCCTGACACCTCTGGCCAGGAAGCTGAGCTAGCATGTACCTCAGACAGCTGCAGAGCATCTAGCTAATGGGCACCATGCAGGAACAAAGGATGCATAACTGGCTTCATCCACCAGATAAACTGACCAGCCTGTGAGGACCTAAATGCATCTTTTACAGTCTTATCATAAAGAAATACATGCAAACTTTTACATCACTTCCACTGAAACTGACTATAAGTAAACATATTTGAACACTGGTTTTGTAATTATGAAGTTCAGTGCTGATATGACTTAACAGCTAACTATGTATCTGGAAATTCAGAAAGTGGCTGTTTGGTAATTGTAAAATTCTGATAATACAGATTCATTCAGCCTACTCAATCTGCTTATAATTTAAAGTAATCTGCATTCTGCAGGCTTGTAAAACCAAGAATTCTTGTAACTTTTGAAAATATTTATTAACATATTCAATTTTATCTTTTTATTTCATCAATAAATGAAGGATCTTAGATGGATAGTTTTAATTTAAAATCTTTGAATAAAGTTCTCTAATAGATTAATGTAATTATTATTCATGAATTATGTAAAAACACAATAATATAAATTATGCTAATGACTTCCAAAAGGCTTTTACCATTGCACAATGCTTATGGCCAGACACAGTTCTTACTCAGTTATGTCCTCTGATCTCGTATGTATTTAGTCATCAATGACATTCTCTCAGTTCAAACTTAGTCTTACAAAGGATCTGCAAGGAGTGGATATCTATACTCCCACTAGAGTCTGTTTATTTCATTCAAAATCTGTGCATATATATGGATTTGCCTGTGCAGCACCCATTCCAAGACAAGTAAATGAGTGGTACAACCAAAATTTAGTCCAACTGCCTTCAGCTGCATCTCCTTATAGCTTTGCATTAACAATATGAAATTTTTTGGTCATTTTCAAAATGTAAATAGCTCTATTTTTTGCTATTATTTAGCTCTATATTTTGTTGTGATCATTTTAAAAGCAGTTTGCCCAAAGGTAATGACATATTCACAACCCTTTACACATTCAACTTTTTTTCTTACCTTTTTTATTTTTCTCTGGCTCCCACCTATTCTGTTCCTCTCAACCTTTTTTAGCCTTGACCTTTTCATTATCTTTATGTTTTTCTCAGCCTTACAACCCTTTTCAGCCTTAAATCCTATTTCAGCATCCTCTTCTTCTCAAAATCCAACTTTATCAGCCCCATACACTTTTTTGACTTTCACTTCTCAGAATCTACCTTTTTCTCAGCCTCCCACCCTATTTCTCCCACTGTTTTTCTCTTATCCTTCCACACTGCTTCAGTCTCCACTTCTTCTCACACTACGACTTTTTACCTCCCAGTGTTTTATGGCTTCCAGTTATGCTCCTTATGAACCTCCACTTTTTTTGAGTCTCCCATCCCTTTGGGTCCTCCCATCCTTTTTAGGCCTCCACTTTCTTTTCAGCCTCCACTTTTTCCCAGACTCCATTTTTTTGAGCCTCTCACCCAATTTCAGCCTCTACTTTTTTTTTTCTACCCTCTCACCTCTCTTTAGCCTCCACTTATTTATTTATTTATTGGTCTCCCACCCCTTTACAGCCTCTACATTTCATTTGGTCTCCCACCCACTTTCACTACTAACTCTTTCTCAAGGCTTATGTTTTCTTAAACCTGCACCTTTTTTTTTTCTTTCTTTCTTTTTTTTTTTTTTTTTTTTCCTTTTTCTCAGCTTCCCCAGCCTTTTTTGGCCTCCTAACACTTTTTGGCCCCCCACCCACTTTCAGCCTTGCAATTCTTTCTGTCCCCTCTCCCCTTTTATGTATCTAACCACTTTTTCACCCCCATGTTTTTTAAACCTTTGCATTTTTGTCAGCCTCTAATCCTTTTTTTTTTTTTTTCTTTTCATCCTAACATGTTCTGGGCTTCCCACCCCTCTTCATATTCCATTTTTTTTCTTAACACCTACGTTTTTGTCAACATCCCACTACTTTTTGGCCTCTCACCTTTTTCAGCCTCTCACCCTTTTTCAGCCTTCACTTTTTCTCAGCTTTAATTTCTTTGTTTGGCCCCCACCCCTGTTTTGTTCTCCTACTTCTTATTGGCCTCCCACTCCTTTTTCCACTTGAACTTTTTCTCAGACTAGTTTTCTTTGGCCAATGAAACAATCCACTTTCAAGCCCTCTTTCAAGCCTCTTTGTCCCTGACTGCCCCAAATACTTTGCAACATTTGTGTAACTAACTCACTTAGTTGTAAAAAATGTACAGGCAGAAGTTCTTGCAGGTGTTTAACTTTAATGTTTTAACCAATTTATTGCCTTTTTTTTCCCCAATGGTTGAAGCTATTTCTAAAGTGTCTTTTACTGCCCAGTAAAAATTTCTTTATGCTTCTGAGAGTACCATTCCTAAATGACTGTAAGAGAAACTAGCGTGACAAATAAAACAGCATAAGAAGCTAATACCACACCTGAACAAAGATGTGCCCTTCTTGTACAGACATTCAGTATGAAAAGGCTCAAGTGTTTTTGTGACTTGGGGTATGAAACCCTATGGACAGAGCAACAGAAAGAATTTCATAGTACTTTGCAATAAAAGAACAAAAAATGACGTCCCCATAATCCTGTTGTCTGGCTCCCATCACAATTGCTATATTTTAGAAATAAATTGCGTAGGTAAAGCCTTCTTAGAGCCTTAGCACATCTTGCCAGGTCCTTCATCCCACAGACTCGGTCCCTTGTAGATGTTACATGGACAGAACATCAGAGCAGCTAACAGCACTGAATTCTAATACTTCCTCTTCAGAACGTATAGGTCAAACAAGGTATTCTGCTGATCTGTGATTTTTTCCTATAGGACTGTACAAATACATCCTCTGTGCTATTGAAACCATGGTATTTGGAACAAGTTAGTATAATTCAAGGATGTATCTTTTTTTTTTTTTCTCTTCTACCCCATTCATTGTTGTGGAACTCTTAAAAAGATTCTTTGCCAGTATCTTACACCTCCACTTTAGTGACTAACTGCATATATTCTGAGCATCAGAACTTCTCTGTAACTGGAAAATCACGTCCAGCATTTAAACCTTACCCAGATTTCCTCTTGTTTATGCCCTCAGAATTTTTAGTGCACAGTTTTGTTTTTTTTTTTTCCCTGAAAGTATCTTACAAAAGAGACAAACAAGTCCTGGCATTCTTTTGCCTCTTCTACATAGGGCTCTTTGAATATGTAGTTTTATCAGATAGGAAAGTAAGTTTTTGAAGAGACAAGTTATGAAAGCGTTTTTTTTTTTTTTCCACCTTCAGCATTGCCAAATCTGACAGCTTTGTTTCAATCCTTGCAATATTTGCTTCTTTATTCCTTAGCTCTTTTAGAGCATATGTGAACAACAGCTTCCATTTTAAAGACAATTTCTCTTCTTTACCATTGTTGAGAAAAATCTGAAAATATAATTTCAGTAAATCCTGAAAAACTCAAAAACAGGAAAAAAGTTCTTAAAGAAACAGACCTATGACTTTTCTGTCCTAATTCTGGGGCGATACTTCTTAATCTTTAAGTGTCTCAATGATCCTTCCTCAATTGCATCCTTCTGTGTTCTGAAATACGTTGTTTGGGTTCCAGGGCAGAGTAGGCAGGTATCAGAAATCTTTAGATTGGGGTAAATAGGTTCTCTCAATTTTGCTTCATCACAATCTTGAGGAAGATTGGACTGAAAAATAGTATGATCTAAGGACAGGTAGGGGGAAGGTACAGTTATGCTTTTGTTCCACAGGAAATCCATCAGAAAAAAAAAAAAAAAAAAAAAAAAAAAAAGAATCTTTGTCACAGCAATAAAACCATGGCTTATTTGGTTTGCAGATTTTGTATGTGATCAAAGGTCATTTAGCCTGTATCAGATGCTTCAATGAATTCTAGGCAACTTGAAAGGCTTGGAGGACTACTACATCTGAAATCACGTCCTTCTGCATCTTTGTGTTTATCCATCTTTCAATGTAGTGCTCTTTAAAAATGTATTAGGCTAGGCAGTGCAAATCATTGCACTTGAATCTGCAGTTTGCCTTTCATATACATTTTATTAGCACCCTTTCTGCTTGTGTCATCTTTCTTTGAATGGTTCTTTTCGTGTATCAGTTAGCCCCACTGAGAGACTCATGCTTAAATCATGATTTTGTTGTGTAGTAACAGGTAATATACAATCTCTTGTGATAAAGAACTGTAGCCTGTGACACCACAGTTGATAATAAAGATTTTGCAACATATAGAAAAATTTTAGGCAGCAAACACTCTGGACAATTAATTTATAAATGTGTTTGGGTAGGCAGACTGCTCTCCTCTCAAAGCAGAGAGTCAGAGTGAGCATATGACATTACTCAGAACCATACATGTTGCCAGGCCTGCTGAGGAACAGAGGAAAAAAACAATAAGGCTGAAGCTCCATGAATTTCCTGAGTAAATCCATATTTAAATCACTTATGCACAAAAAATGTGCATATAAATATATATAAAAAAAATGCAAATATGCATACCTATGAAAAAATTAAGAATTTCATTTAA
Organism: Aythya ferina; assembly: GCF_964211825.1. Lineage (NCBI taxonomy): Eukaryota > Metazoa > Chordata > Aves > Anseriformes > Anatidae > Aythya > Aythya ferina. The sequence goes on along the minus strand of NC_140297.1, from coordinate 72,553,521 downwards.
GTAAGCAAATTGCTTGCATGCTTACAGTACGTATTAGCTATACGGAAGCTCAGAAGCAGATTGGTCTATTTAGGACTCCAGATAAATTATATTTTCCCTGAAAGGACCATCTAAAAGAATTCCTGGATCTCAACAAAAAAGGGTGATTCTTGATTTTTGTCTACTAAATTTTGAAGCAAAAGAATGCCCATCATCCTTGCCATGCTCATCATTCTTAATCATAACATGTAATTTCTTCTTGCTCTACCGAAGCAAGAAAGTCATTACTCTTGCAGCTGTTCAAGGTTGTTGTAATTCTTCCATGTTCCCAAAGTGAAATAAGATGGTGAAAACAGTTACATTTTTTGTAATGAATTCTAAAAAACACTGTTGAACAAATGTAAGACTATTACAGAAGGTCTGACTTAAAGATCTACTTAAACGAGTAAAAACATCAATAAATAGGACTTACTGTGAACAAGGATAACACCAGCATAAACAATCAATTTACAAATCTGCTGGTCAGGTTGATTTATATTGGTTTACTTAAATCTAGATACATTTTTCAGTTAGGCATGCTCAGATTATTCCAGTATTGGTCATGTTGAGCTTCCATTCAAAATAATTTTATTTCCTAATTATAATGACTAGGAAGTTTGTGTAAATTTTGGATTTTGGTTAAGTATATAATGGAAGGGTTTAAAATCGCTATAAATATCCAAGGACACTAAATACATGCATGTTCCCTTCCCTAATCTTAAACATATGGATATTATATTGCATATGTATAATTTATTTGAATTATCAGAGTTACAAGCAATTTAATGGATTCTGGCAGTTGCCAGATTCATTACAACATGGTATTATGAAGTTACAGCTTTATTTGCTCTCGAAATGATATTCAGTGACATTTTGTAAGAACTAATGCTTTCTTTTCTTAATTTCAGGACTTATTGTACATGAAGGTGCATCTGTTTATCGAGTGTTTAAGCGCTGGAGGGCTGTGAATCTACACTGGGATGTGTTAAATTATGATAAAGCTACAGATATAGAAGAGAGCAATCGAGGAGAATCCTCAGCAGGAAGGACATTGTGGTTACCGCTGACTGCATTTAGAAACAGAAATTTAGTTCACCCAACACAGTTAACCTCACCAAGATTTCAGTGTGGCTACGTATTGTTACATCTATTCAACCGCGTGAGGCCTCAGGAAGATTCATCAGAGGATAACGGCTCTGGGGAAGTAGTGATGAGAGTGACCTCAGTGTAATGATTACACTCACTGTGCTACACAGATAAGGATAATGTGCCCTGATGTTACAGGGCTTTGGAATGTAGCTACAATGAATGGAGAAACCATTAACACTTGAAAAAAATACACATTTTTTAAAAAAATTAATGCTTTTTATATGATCAGCTAAATCACAAATACATTTTTTCTGAAAAAAAAAAAACAAAAAAAAACACCAAAAAAAACCAATCAAATCCTCTTGCTTTTTATATAGTCTGGTTTATTAAAGCTTTTGTCAATTTGTTACCTGAGGTGTATATGATATAGTTTAGCTCTTAGGTCTTTGAATGCTGAAGAAAGTCATTTTTAAGTAATATATATATATATATATTTAAATGTATTTTCTTAAATTCTGGCTTTAACCCACTATTGTTATTTTTCCCACTTTCATGAGGATTAAACTGGAAAACCTCCTTTCAAAAAGAAAAAAAAAAAAAAACAAACACATTGACAGAAGTCAAGCATGCTTTTTTTTTAATGTCTTTATTTTGTTTCAGTTCAGGTTGATGAAAGTAATTAAGGGATATATTGTCCCATGCTGTTAAGAGGGAAGACAAGCAGGTGTTCTAAAAATGTTAGGGAAGATGCATACTCTTCTTTTAGCTCTCCCGTGGGGATGTTGATATCAGACACGAGTGTGACACAGACAGGGGAAGAGTCTTACATTTCTTCTCAAGACTCCAAGATCTGCAGACTGCTGGAGCTGTGCCTGCGCACAGACATAACACTGTCTTCCAAGCAGCAGTGCTGCATTCAGCAGCCTGCGAGCTTCCAGTAGTATTCTAATGATAGGACATTGTCCACCCATATTCTTTAAAATAAAGAGGAGATTACAACTTGCATTGCAACTGCTGAAATAATAAATCCTAACTGAAAATGAAGTAGAATAAATGCAGAGCCTTAATTTCGCCATGTAACAAAAGAGGATATTAAAAATAAGTCAGTATTCTTTTTTATCATGATAGCTAATCAGTGCCATGGAGTTTGCTTCTGTTTCTGTCTCATGGCAGAAATTCTAATATTCAATCAAGTAGATATTGAAATAATTTTCAAGTGAATAATTAAGATTACCGAACATCAAGAACCCTGGCTTGCTTGCAACAGTTTGTGGTGGGTTGATGCTGGGTGGCCGCCCTCTCACTGCCCCTCTTCTGTATGATGGGGAGAAAATAAGGTGGGACATACTCGTGGGTCGAGACAGGGAGATCACTTTCCCACTACCATCATGGGCAAAACAGACTCAACTTGGGGAAAAGTAATCGCGTTTATTGCCAGCTGAAATAGAGTTGCAAGGTAAGAAACAAAGCTAAAAACTAAAACCTGTCCTTCCCAGCCCCCATTCCCCACTCCTGCGCAGGGCAGGGGGCTGGGGCCAGTCCTCGCAGCCCCCCTCAGCCTCTGCCTTCCCCAGGCTGTCCCTGAGGCGAGGCGCCGCCATCTTGGCTGCTGGGCCCAGCCGTGCCCTGTGGCGGGGCTGGCACGGCGTAGCACACCCATGGGCAGTGCTGGGCTCCCACAGCTCATACAAAGTTAAATGCTTTTGTGTTCCAAAATATATTGTAACCAATAGGTGATTAGTTCTAGACATATTTTGTGCAGTACCTGGACTATTGTGCTTGGAAAATTCCCTTTCAGGGATCAACAGGGGGGTGTTGGTATCAGTGTCAGCCTTGCCTTTGTAACATGCCCACATACCAAGACCAGACACAGGAGGCTTCTGCAACTACACTTGAAAGGAAGATAGAAAATAAACACTGGAGTGAAGAGCTCTTTGTTTATTCATAAACATTTAGCTGACGGACTCTACAGAGGACCCAGCATTCTGCATTAGTCTCACAAGCTCAAATGTACACTTACTGAATCTACAGATGAGTTACTTCTCTTTCAACAGTTAAAGGAAAAGAAGTATATCAGCTGTGATCAGCCAAATGGTATCTCAACAAAAGCCATTTAATATTCTCCATGACAGATTAACAACATTCAACTAGCAATCTCAATGAGAATGAGAACTATGAGAACTCCTTTCCATCGTAGCTTTCAAAAATTTCCCAAAGGAGGAATTTGTGGAGAAATAAGATAAGAGAAGCTATGATTGGGGAAGCTTGCTGTATCACCAGAAATTAATTATTCTTAATTACCACTGAAATGATGTCCTATTTCCCAGAAGGACTACAATTCCACATGACCAAGTAGAAATCAGAGTATCACAAAAGCACTTTTAATACAAGGCAAATAATTAATTCCTTTCTCAATATACTTAAAAGGTTGTCTCACACCTTTTAGGTACCCATCATCTGTGAGATTTAAGGCATATTTCAGCAGTCTATTTACACTATCCTAAAAACAAAAGTATATGAAAACATTTTGTTACAAAGAGATCTCTTCCATTCACATCCAAATAATTAGGGTGCTGGATGACAGTGACTCATCAGAAAAGATCAATAGATCTAATTAAAGAGAGGACAAGATTTCTGTGTACAAATGTTTGAAAGACTCGTGCCCATAACACTTAACAGTTTTTGAGGGAAAATGATTCAACTAAGAGTAATGAAAATTAGCAAGTTAGAAAAACATTTAGGGCAAGTACCACAAGAACCTTTTTAATAGCAAGATTTGTCATCATCAGTCATTTCTGTGGCACAATAATTTTGCGTAAGTCCGAGCTTACGTATTTCCATATACAGTGAGATCAGGAAATGATAAACAGCCACAGGGTTAGTATGGGCAAGACACAGTTGAAAAAATAAAATCTATAGATTGTACTGCAGAATGTTTTCAGTAGCAAGTGTAACTAGCACAGGATACAAATATTTCTTCACTGACCTTGGATTTGTGCAGTACTGCAGTGCTGTGGTCACCTACATGCAAGATAAACATTCAAATCAAAACAGGTGCAGAGAGGGGGATGCAAAAGGAACAGAGACTGTATTTCACATGAGGAAATTAGAAGAGCGTGGCTTGTTTGGTTTACCAAATGTCGAGACTGAATGTTATTATTGTTAGTTATTACATTGCGAAATAAAATTTTCGGCAAAGAACAACACTAGGAAGCACAAGAACCCAAGGACACAAATAGATTGCAAATAATTTTAGCTGTAATTTCAAGGTAGCTTTAAAATATTCATAGAACGAATCACGGACAACAATTCAAGCTAGAAGGGCCCAACCTCCAGGGTAAGCTCTGAGGTCAGACCAGGTTGCTCTGGGGGTCCTGGGGCTCTGCAGACAGCTCCCAGGCCCATCACTTCCCCCGAAGCTGTCTCTTCTGCTGGCTGAACAAGACCTCAGCCTTCCTTCACAGGGCAAGTGCTCCAGCCTTCAGACAGCTTTGGGGCCCTCTTATGAACTTGCTCCAGCTACTTTATGCCTTTCCTGTACTGGGTTGCCCAGGGCAGTGTTGGCCATCCCTGCAGCCAGGGCATGCTGCTGGCTCACGCTTAGCTTGTCTGCCTTATCACAGAAATGCTCCCAGCTGGGCTCCAGCCTTTATGCTTGCAACAGAGCTTCCTGGCCTGCAGCTGCACTTGATATTTGCCGTTGATTAATTTCATGAAGTGCCTGCTGGTTTATACCTCCTGGCCTCTGGGCAGTCGCCCTGACCTGATTGTGTGTCACAGCAATCAGAAGTCATCTGCAAACTCACTAACAGCAGGGACTGTCTCTTCTTGCTGGTCTCTGTTAAAGAGAGGCTGTCACATGGGACAGGTCCCAGCACAGACCCTTGATTTATTCCATTTATAATTGGCTTACAGACAGTGTAGGTCCCATTAACCACCACCTTCTGGACCTGAACATCCAACCAACTTTTTTTGCTATCCAATTGTCCAACAATTCAGAGCATAACGCCCTGACTGAAAGAAGCTGATTTGGGCAGACAGCTTTGAAAACCTTGCTGGGGTTAAGGCAAATTATATCCACTATTTTCCTCTTAACCACAAATGCAGTCTTTCAAACACACAAAGCACACAAGTAGGTCAGGCATAATTTACCCTTGGTAAAGCCATGGTAAAGGTCATTTTGGTCTACGTGGTAAAGGTCACTGTTCCCAGTAACCTTCCTTTTTCTGCATAGGACCAAAAACGGGCTCTAAGAGGACTTGATCTATAATTTCTCCAGGGACCAAAGTGAAGAGAATCAGCCTTTAGGTTCCCGTGTTGTCCTCTGGGCTGTTGTCAAAGATGGGTGTGACATTTGCTGCTCTGTCCAACCACCAGGGACCTCTCTGATCTCCGTGAGATCTTGCACATAATCCCTGCCTCAGTCTACAAGAACTGCCAGTCATTCCTCACCTCTCTGAGCCCCTTCACTCAGCCTCAAGGCCTGTGAGACCCCACGCCTGGGCTCTGTGATTCTCCTCCCTCCCCTCAGGATTGTCACCTTCAGTATTTCACGCTTACCATGGCCCAGGCTGACACAGATCACATCTCCCCCACCTCAGCAGAGACAGCACATCCCTCGGTGGCCCAACCATTTTCTGTCAAGTTGCCCGAGAAGTCTCCAGGACTGCACGTACGTGCCTGGCCGTGCTGCCCTTCCAGCAGGGAAGGTTCACGGAGCCCAGAAGCACCAGACTCTGCCATCTTCCAACTTCCTTGAGGGGTTTAAGGAAGGCTTTATCCACTCCTTACCCAGCCCCCGAGTCTGGTAACATGCCCCCCACACACTGTCCTCCCTGTTGGGCCTGACCCACGACCTCTCACCAGAACCTCGTCCATGCCACAGGAGAGCTCTGCACATCCCAGCTGCTCCTTCACACCAAGGGCGCTCCTCCTCCTCTTTCTCCCTGTCTGTGTCTTCTGACAGTGCCACAGTGAGCTACTGGAAGAGCATCCCAATAAAAACAGTGACAGCAAAACATCTGATCTGTTTCAGAGGGAGTTGGATGAGTTTATGAACGTAATTAAAATGTTATCACTTGTGGTGGCAGCAGATTGGAATTCATTCCATTCCCTTTCTATGCTCATTTCTATGTAGAACAAATGCATGCATCCCCCCTTCTGAAGAATTTCAAGTCTCATCTGAACTAAGCTTATATGAAATTAATCAAGTTATGGAAAAATCATATATTTAAAGGGCACTGAGAAACACTTTTTCATACAACCACAGAAGCAGATCACAGAGTTGGGTGAGGTTCTCTGAAGTTCCAGAGAGCCCTGCCAGGACCATGCTCCAGAGTAACAACACTGGAAATAAACCTCACATACAGCATGTATTTCAGTCACTATCCCGTCTGAATATTGAAACTGCAAGTGGAAGAGAACCAAGGAGCATTACAAACTGAAGGTTTTGCACCACCCACCTCAAAGTCAGTTTTCCATTTGCCTTGCAGTGGTCCCCACTGGCAGCACAACAACGAGCTACTGTCAGTGTAAGGGCAGCTTCTGAGTTTCTGTTGGGACGCTCTAGAAACAGCAAGACTTCTGCTTGAAATGGCCCGTGCATTCATATCAACTTTAAAGTGAGAAGGAATCAGATTTGGCTCATTGAAGAATAACAGTGTTTTCTGCTTAAACTAAAGGTGACTATCCAAAAAAATGTACGTGGTGAAGCACAGTCATCCAAGGCTCTCAAGAACAGGGTCATTTCCAGTCAATGCTACACATAGAAGATTTTGAAATAGTTATAGGGAAAAAAAAAAAAAAAAAAAAAAAAAAAAAAAAAAAAAAAGTTTATAACAATCAGATTACTATTAGGGGCGTATAGTGTAGGGAGTCAAATTCAGCAGAGGTCCCTGGACTAGACACATGCAAGAACACTTCTTGAACATAAAAAACAATAAAAAGCCCATTTTTACTTTAAAAATATAGAAACGATTATATGAAATAAAGTTGTTTCATAAACAGTTTTCTGACCAGAGAAAACTAATCTGATAGGAGCTGTACCAAGTAGCTCCCTGTTTCACATTATTTTTATTTTTTTTTTGACTCAGTTCATATGGTACCATCGAAACCAACATGATTACTAAGCAAAATGGCATGAGCTACTGAAGAATTGCATTGCAGCATGGACTAGACTGCAACAGCAACTTTGAGAAAAGAATATATGCAATTTGGTTGTTGACATTTGGTTAACTTTTAATACTAGATGCTGGATAATGTTGTTATCTACAGAATATGTTAGCTTATCACAACTCTATTCTGTAAATGAAATATCCATGGGATGATTACCAATATTAAGATCTACCTCAAAACAATCTTGGAGTAGCACAGGACAAAACAAGCTGGTGCCACTATATGAAGGAAAGTAATCTTTTCACAATAAATAAATAAATAAATAAATAAAATAAAATAGAAAAACTCATAGAAAAGTACCCTCTAAAACCTTGACAGGTATTTTAAAGATAATTCAAGATTTCTACAGGAGTAAATTTGAAAAATTAGTTAGCATCTGTCAGACCTCTGACCCCAATAATTATGTTTTAACAAACATTACAATTTTCTAATGCTTGAAAAATATGAACTGTTAGGAAGTTTTCTGGAGAGAATTGAAGGTACTCTTTAAACCATTTCATCTTCTTTGTTTGCTTTACATAAAATAATTCATTTTCATATGCCTTGTAACAATTTCAAAATCCCCAGTGAGCTGCCATTTTTCAGAATTACCTCTCAGCTATTATCTAAGAAATAAAGCCATCTCTAGGGCTGAATTACTACCTTGGAGAGGATACCAGAGAAATCTTTAAAAACTGGTAAAACTTGTATTTCATTTTCTTAAAATCAAAGATTAGGTTTCAGATCTTTCCGCATTCAGAAATTCATCAGCTGGATACTGTCTGTTCTCCTGGATTTAAGAGAGATTTATGACGTGCTGCAGAATGCAACCACAATCTGAGTTAAAGGTGATGCATATATTAAAACTAATCACATGGCAATAAATAAATAAATAAATAAATAAATAAAAAGGAAACACTGGGAGACAGGCCCCTGAGAAGCATAAATACCTTTCAAAGATCACCCACAGATAATGGAAAAAGAGCAGTCAGTAGCGTAATTTTTTCCTGCTGTGGCCACTCAGCTATCCTGCAGGCATGTAGAAACCCATGATCAGCCTCCTCCTTAACGTGTTCTCGCCTGACAGACTGAACCTCTCCTTTTCCCTGGGTCTCAGCCCGTACCAACTCTAGCCAAAGTTGACCCCAACTTGTTTCCATTCACTCCCTTTGCTCAGAAGACTAGCAGCTTGACGGGCTGTCCTTTGAAGGATAAAAGACATATCAGCTGCCTGAACATTTGTAAAAGCCTCATGAAATGACATACTCAGCGTGAAGCAGCCGACTGGAGCCAAACACAGAACCTGTCTCAACACCAGTTGAAACAACACAAGCTGCATTGGGACAGGTCCACCCTGGCGAGCCTGTTGGTGCCATCTGAGCACCAGGGCTCGGAACTGGCCACAGGCAGAGACCAGAAATGCCACCACGGCTGCTGCCGCAGAAGAGTTAAGGTGAATGGAAGGGGCTCAGACAGTGGTTTCTTGGTGGCCAGGAGAACTTCCTGCAGGTTTCAGACTCCCTTCCTGGCCCAAAACCTCACTTGATCCTACACAGGAGGCTGGAAGAGAAACAGTCAAACTGGTGAAAGCAAAAATTATGTTGAATAACATTAATCCATAGGTCCCATTTTCTAGGCCTTGCTACTGCTGCTTGCCAAGAAAAAAATTACTTTTCCCCTCCCTTCTTTGCATCTTTTGCCTTGCCAGATTTGAAATAGGAGGAATGAAAAATGCAGCCAAAACCAGGGAACTTTGTTTTTCCAAGGGAGCATATCAAAGTTACCACACGCTCCTCGTCCAGGCTTTGCTGGAACTCGGCACGCTGAACCAGAGCAGCCAGCTCTTTAAAGAGGGGAAACTGGACGCTGCTGTGGGAGACGAACGAGATGTGAGCGGTGACCCCTTCCCACGCCCCCGTAGCACGACTTCACCTAAGGCAGCCCTTTCTGGTAGCTGCCTGGGAGCTGACCCAGTCCTTGGGAAGCCTCAGAGGGCTCCGGGGCTGGCTCTGACTCTGCTCTCCATTGCAGGCAATGGCCTCCTGTAACTCTTCACCTGCGTGCCTGCAGCAGGTCACAGATTTTATTTTATTTTATTTTATTTTATTTTATTTTATTTTATTTTATTTTATTTTATTTTATTTTATTTTATTTTATTTCCCTTTTCAGTAACGCAACCAGTCAAAGCGAGTAAAGCTAGAGTCCCACATAGGAACAAAAATTCAGCACCAGATGCATTTTTCCTATCAGGGAGCATCCCTGAATGTAACTCCTCCATCTCTCTTATAAAGAAAGCAATTCGATCCAGAAGATGTCCAAACAGTGTTGACAGAAGGTGTTTTGCCCACTCACATACAGCTTCCCAACCTGTGCAGTGAGTCCCTGATCACAGTAGACAAAGAAATCTATCATCCAGACACAGCCCGGCTCCGTCTGGGTAGTGTTACTTGTTAGACTTTGCTGTTCCTCGTCCCACGGAGATTCAGATTGTATTAATGAACTTTAGAAAAGAATCTACAGAAGCTTTTACACTTTGAAATGGAAAATTTTCTGTGCATGGGCAGATACTCGCAGCATATTTCAAGCCAGCACCTCACATTCAGCGTGCACAGGGCAGGGTGTTTGTTCCAGCAAAACACATCTGGGCTATCGCTCTCTGCGGGACATTAAGGTAATTAATCAACATTCCAGTTTGCCACTAATGACGATTTGGCATTTGCCCATGAAACAGGAGTTTCCAGGAGACCTGCTCAACATTTATCCTCACATCAAGTGTTTACCACCTTCATAGGACATTAATTTGGGGTTTACATATTTAATAAAACACATTTATTCCCATGGAGAAAAGTATGCCTCACGTTGTTTGTCAATTAACCCCACCCTTCTTTAAATGCAAACACAATCCCATATTAAGTAACAGCCCTTAATGACTGATCCACTATTTCCAGTCATTCATAAGGATAAGTTAGTTTTCCTGTCTCCTTCACAAATTCTTTGTGTGTGTGTAACAGTTTCTAATCCATCACCCCAAAAAAAATAGAGGCACACCATGCCTTACACGCATTGGTGTATAATTTGCACAATAAGACAGCTTTACACTCCATTTAGTTTCATCATTTAGGTGAAACTAGCATTCAGATCTTGAGCCCTCACCTTGTTGCTGGAGGGGGAAGAGCTCAGACAGACCCTTCCCAAGAGTCAGCCAGGCTGGCTAAACGCTGCAGTTAAGGACCTGCAAGTCAGGAGCCTCCCATCCTTCCCCAAAGGCATGGCCTCTGCTCATGCCACCTCAACCTCAAGAGCTGAGACACATCCTGACCTTCAAAAGCCATCAGAGCCCAGCAATTCTCCTCTCATCTGCACACAAAACTTGACAATCCATTACACAGTTTAGCAGAACAGCCCTTAATTTGTTTGCCATTTTGTTCTGCTCTTCCCCTTCCATCAACACACCCCATCTTGCCCCAAGGTGGAAAAATAGAGTGGCCACAGCAGAAGGAAAAAGGAAAGCTACTTGTAACCAAATTTTCTGGAGACTTTCTGTCTCTGGTTCTGAAGCTGTTTGCTACATTGCACTTCAGCAGCACAGCAGAGTTGCGATGGCTCGAGCGCTGCATGCTTTTACTGCCGTGGCCCGTGAACTCAAAACCTCTCCTTGAGGATGATGCTCCTCAGCAGAGGGTCTGCATGTAAAGCCCAGCCGTGGGCACGTCGCTGGATCTGTTTGCACCATCGCCTTGCAGGAAGGACAGGCTATGCTCTCTGGCAGTGGGTGACTGCTTCTCACCTCCTTTTAGTGACTCTAAGGGAGAGGCAGGGGACAGCGGGGGGACCTGAAGTAATCCTAGCAGATGCCACCTCAGACAAGGCTGCAGTAAACTGGGATCACTGCCAGTCTGAAAATGCTGAAACACGTGGAATTACCAAACGGAGAGACCTCTGGGTGCTCAGCGTAGCTATATACATATGTACGCACACACGCACACACACGTGTATGGATTGTCTTTTACCATTCACTGACCGCTTTTGCTCGAGTCCAGGGGAAATTTTACCCCCACAGAGAAAATCCTGGCAAGAGCAAAAGGCATTCCTGCGTGCAGGAATTGTCTCCCTTAAAAGACATCCTCCAGCTGTCTGAAACGGAAAAATTAATTTATCTTCCACTCCTCCTTTATTGAATGAAAAATGTGCAAGAAGGCAGGAACAAGCCTCTTTCAGCGACCCATGGGAGGACATGAATCCTTCCATTGTTTGAGGCTCCTTGATTACCAGGAAAAGGGCTGAAGGGGGCAGATCCTGATGAACCTAGCAGACAGCCCTGCTTGACACCCTACCTACCTACCTACCTCTTAACCTTGGGCTCAGCTCCTCCCTGCCTGCAATGAGATCGGAGAGCTTCTCCCGAGGAGCTCCATGCCACTGCCTTACCGCACGTGGGTACACGATGCTCCCATCCTTCTCTCTGGGCACGAAATGCAAGAAATTAATTCTCCTGGCATTTTTAATAGCTCTTACCTTAAGTAAAGGAAAGCTTCAGCAGCTTCCTCCACCCCCAGTGGTAACGTTCACAAGAACATACATTTTGGCACCACTGGCTGCACTCATATGTCCAAGCTGTGATGCTGTTCCATGCTGACTGCAAATCTCGTAGAATAAGGACCTTAGCTGATACAGCTCAAATCAAATTAAGCGTTACTGAGGTAAAATAGATTAAAAATAATAATAAAATTCTTCCTAGGCAGCCATGGGAGGTGTGGAGAGGAGAGATGGGAGCAGTGCATGAGGAGCCCCCCTGTGCAGGAGGTGGCTTGAAGAAGGTGGGCCCAAGTGGTGGTGGTAGGCAGTGGGTGCTTCATGGCACAGAGGACAGTGAAAAACCTGGCCTGAGACCTGGGGAAATGTCCTTCCTGACCCTAGAGGGGTGACAGGGCTTTACACTGTGCATGAGGGCAGAAGTGGCCACTGGGTCTCCTGAGGGTGGCCTGTGTGTGAGGAGGATCAGGAGAAATGTGGGCTCAAGCCAAACATCTCCTGACCATTCATGCAGCCTTGGCTTACAAAGCAGCCATCACTTTAACAGGGTCTATTTATTTACGCTGTAATTAATGATCTTTCTTTGGGGGGGAGGCACTGCTATGATCTGAGGTTGCAGTTTTGATTCTGAGAACTATGATTTTCTATCTGCATGCATTGCACTTCATACGTCACGGTATGTTTTACAAGTGTTTCTCTCTCTTTTTTTCCAGTGTATTGTCCTTACGTTTCTCCTCTTATTATTTCTCCACTACAGCCCACAAGCAGCTTCCTAACAACCAGCCTTCCCCTTCCCTTCCCTCAGCCTATTTTAACCCTTCTGTTACTCAGATTGATCCCAGACAGGGTGGCTGCCAGCCCTGGCCTACGGGTGCTGCTCTGCCCAACACAGCTGAGACAGCAGATTTCAGATTTTAGCACGGCAGCTTACAGCCCCCGAGTGCTCTCCCACAGCCATTAACCTTCCCCTCCTTGCCAGCCCTGGATGGCAGGGAGCTGCCTGGCCCACATCCATCTGCTGTGGTCTCAGGGTCTGTAGGAAGATATTAGGTCTTAAGACTAACTCTTGAGCCTCATCTGTGGTGAAGGTAACCTGATTTGTGCATAATGAGCTTTGAGAGAGTCTGCTGATTATCTCAGGTACCTACATACTGCCCTGATAGGTAGTTAAGTCCTTCCTGTCATTTTAACACCAGTCTAAAACATTTCTGTACAGCCATCATGCAAGGGATGCGAGTCACTTCACTCTTTGCCAGGGAGGCCCCACTGCTGCTGAACATGCTGAGAGTTGCACAGATCTCAAACAACACAGCAAAGCTTACACGTAACTCCCACCACAAACTGCAGGTTGCTGTTCCTCTCCCTCCCTCCCTCCCTCCCTCCCTCCCACATTGGGCTGGCTGCAGTAAATGCCCTCAGAGTCTCCCTGCCAGATTGAGCACGACGGGAAACACAGTGAAGGACGAGGCACCCAGCAGCTCCATCATTATTGCACTCCTCCATGCCATGGGAGGCTGGGATTCAATCCTTTCTTAAACTGGCAAGTCTTGAACATGCTGCAAAGCTTTCCCTTTTTGCTCTGGAGGTCGCGAGGCCATAAGGAGGATGTGTGCAAATAGTGCAGCTACCAGTATTCAGCCACAAAAACCAAGTCTATGTGTGTCATGAATCTTTGTAACAACTTGTTTATTGCAAAAGAATTGTTTCAAGGATTTTTCAAATCATTGCTACCTTCACACTGTGTAAAACTCTTGCTTGTCTCTTGCTGAGTATATCAGAAAGGAAATGAAGCTGTGCTAAGCATTCCACTGTAAAAGATTTTTCCACGGCAAACAAATGCAAGCTACCGAATCACACCCCTTTATAAACCAGAAATCCATTTTGAGGTGAGGTTTTCAAAGAAGAATCAGATTACAAACCTGATTTGCTGTCTGGCCCTAGCTCTCCATCCTGTAGCACATATTAAAACACAGAGTTACCTGTAAAACACGGCTTTTTCCATATCAATGGGACACCCATTTCTTTTGAGTAGGATATAAGGCAGCCCACATAAGAAAGCTTCCGAACTTGAAAGTTTCTCAGTCCTTTATAGTTGCATTTTGTATTTCTGTATTGACTTCCCCCTCTCCTTTCCGATTTTCTTTGTTTCCTCTTCTTATATGACAAAATAAATCCTTTGGAAGGCAGGGCGATTCATCTTCTAGACTAGTTGTAATTCAATTTTTGTCTTCTGATGGCTTCTTTACCTACAATTTATTTGAAACTGAGGACCGTGTGCTAACCACATGGTGAATAATATTTCCTACATATCTTTCTAGATAAGAACATTACCCAGAGGAGCCACATTATTGATTCTGGGTATTTATAGAAATTGTTATAAAGATTCCCAGATGTCAACACCACGGAGCTGGAAACCACTTCTAAAAGCAGCGCCTGAGTGAAAAATACATTGACAGTAGATGGATTAAAATAGACACTTGGAAAGATCAGCACACCCAGTTTTAGAAGATGTATATTTTGGTGAAGTGAAATATTAATATTTAAGTGTACTATAGAGCATCTTCCTGATTACTTCACTACGTACAAAGAATTGGACAGCTTTAGAGATGGCATCCCCATTTCCACCTAGAACTCTTGTCTTCAAAATTGTCACATGTACAGTTTTCATCATGGTCCATAATACAGCTTACCCAACACCTTCAGGATATGATGCAAGAAAGCATGTGAAATTTCTTAGGCCTGTAGTGCACATGATCTTACCTTCTAGCCATGCAAAAAAAAAAAAAAAACCTTGATCACATGAAGGACCAACAGGAGCTAGCTTCTTGGTTATCCTCACCTGAACTCAGAAACTTCCACCACTTTCAAATACATGAATCAGCTGAAAGGAAGCAGAAGTTTATTGAGGGGATGGGGGATTTTTATCAGTGCCAGCCTTTCCTTGGAAAAATACAAGGATGCCTTTTCTGGTTTTCATTCGTTTTGGTTGCAATTCGTTTCAGAAATACTTTTCATTCATATTCAAAGATTATTTGATGCCCATCACCTGATGACTCTTTAAAGTATATATGGTTTCATTCTTAAGTTTCCTCTAAGGTTTGTAATTGAATATTTACAAACTAACAACAAAACAAGTATGCTGAGGGTGTGAACTAGTTGAAGAAGTTACAAATAAAGCCCAAAGTCTCTTCAGCGCTGCTGGTAAGTGGCCAAGGCAGTTCAGGGAAAACAAAGCTATTGATGGAAAGGGACACTGGCAAACAGGAACAGAGGCTTTCATCCCAGCTTCACTGATGACTTCTCACTCACTTTGCTTCTCTATGCCTGAATCCCCCTCAAGCTTTACGGACTTTGATTAAATTTTAGATTCTTAGACTTTTCTTATTTGAAAACACAGCTTCCTCACTGTGGCTTTTTAAAGCCTACCTGCATCTAACAATGTAATTCAGCAGCAGTCAGTGCGGCCCCAGCACTCAGAGGAGCCCGGCCATGGGAGAGAGCAGGAGTTCAGACCGACTGCTCTCCCACATGTCTCAGAAATGGAGGCAGAGAAACGCAAAGCCACATGTGCCAGGTGTCTGAGCTAATAGGACGGCTTGGCAATGGAGTTTTGGCTCAAATCTCAAGCTTCTAGACTGCTAGAGTCAACCCAAGACCTTCTATTCAAACCTAAAAACTGCGTAAAATGAAGTTATTCCCCTGTTATATATACAGTAACTGTAGCTGTATACAAAGTCCTAAAAAGAAAATACGAAGCCAATGGTTGTGATTTTGAAGCCAGCTTCAGTGAGGTAAATTTTATACATACAGGCCTATAAGTATAGGCATTTTTATAGAGCCTTCTTTTATAAATCAAAATAAGTGTTTCTGAAAAACAGTCATCCTGATTTTACACAGAAATTTAAGAGCCTGTAGCATTTTAGCTTTTGCTACCCTGGGCCTCTGTGCTTACAAGAAGCATCTTTCAAACCGGGCTGTCAGTTGCTCTTTGGGATTTTTGTTTTTTCCTTTTGTCCTGTTCAACTTGAATTCTCAAGTGGTTTCCCAACAACAAAACAGTTTTACTTAGCCAAAGTGGAGGACGGCCAAAATATCCAGATAAAGAGATTTTCAGATGAGCTAGGGGAAGTTCATTATGCTGAAGGTATGTCATTATTTTCAGTAGCGTTTGGTAATGCGGAACAGGCAGTAGGTGATTATTAATCATAGGAACATTAGCACTTTGGCTCCTCTCTGCAACCTTTCATCCTCTTGTAGAAGCTTCCTCTGCAAAACTGAAGTGTGTGATGCTGCTCAGGAACACAAAAGCAAGCAGAAACACTATTTTAACCCACAGCACTGGGTACTACAACCCACAGAGCAGAAGTGCGCTATGATCAAGTATTTTTCTGCTTGCATAAAAGAGAAACCATCCTCACTTACTGATATATATAATAAAAACAAATACTTTGGGGAGGGATTATGGACACACTGGAGGAAGGGATGTGCCAGTGGATTACTTGCACAAGGTCTGCACCCATGTGAGTGGAAATCAGAGCTTTGATACAAATACTTCTACCTCTTTTAGCAGCTTTATGGCACAGTATTTGCAATGAGTTAAAAGATAACACTATGAGAACAATAACTTTCTTTCCTGCAGGGTTATATGAAATGTAACCTTAGTCTAACCTGCAAGATAGATAAATAAACCTTGATGATATCTGGAAAATGGAATAGCTGATCTGCATGCTGTTATTTAAAGGAGAAGTTAGGGCAGAAGAGAGAAATATTGCATAGGAGACACTACTTCCCTCCCTCCCCAAAGAGCCTTTATGAAATCACAGGGAATTTAAATGCAAGGTTTATTTGAAGAGGACTAACACAGTAATTGAGCCATGGATACCCGAGCTTAGAGCCACTCTCTGCTTCTGAACATGACAAAAAGGAGACAAAATCATTGTACTCCAAATTCCTCTGTGTGCACCACAAAACCAGCAGTTAACGGTGAACTGGTGTTTTTGGAGGAAGCTAAAGGATTAAAACAAATGAACCTAGAAGATCATAACGGTGGCATGAGTGAAAAATGAAAAATGACTTTTGGTGGTGATAAGCAGGGCACAGCTGTAGCTTATTTAACCCAGAAAATGCTCCTTTCTGTTGTCCCTGGTAAAAACCGTGTCAACCAGCTCCAAACCAGTCGTCAGAGAGAGCATCAGTTTTCCCTGTTGCAATGAGCTCAGCGGATCTTAGCAACTTCTGTAAAAGTCCATCCTCCTGCATGCCAGCCACTTTGGGACAGAAAAATACATATGCTACATCAAACATAAGGTATTTTTTAGGCTGTTTCAACCTACTAACATTAATTACGTAGAAGTCAAAATTATTAGACCGAAACCATAACTGTTTCTCTGGCGTTGAAGTTAGTGTGCTGCTGCCTTCCTCCCTTTTCCCCAGAGGTCAGCTGCTTTAAATTGACATTTGAAGACTATGTAACATAAATATGAGCCTCACTACAGGTAATAGGGGAATAGGTAAGCTCCCACAAAGGAGCTCTCTTTGCTGACATTACTTCCAAGCCAAAGTTCAGTCTTAGCAGTCCACCAGCGGATCAGGTTACTTGATGATCATGGAGTTTTCATGAAGTCTGGACTGGGATCCCACTGTATATGCACAAGTTTGTTTATCCCTGATACCTGAATAAAATCCAACCTCAGCAAACCACAATATCCCCTGCATCCCTGGGCTGTTTTGTCTGAAGAGAAGAACTAGATGGCTACGGGCAAGGAGAACAATCCTAGGAACAGCAACATGAAGCAGCACCAGATGAGCTGGTCCATAAAGTAAAATAGAGCACATGTGTGCCGGGCTGCTGCTTGATAAAGGGGATGAAACTGAATGTCTGGGATTCAGACTCTCACATCACAGCAGGATTATCTCAGCTGAGAGAAAGAGTTTGTTCTCCCCCACTAAAAAATAGTGGAGGAAGAAAGTTTTGGTCCTTTTCACATTCAGATGACAGGTTTGTCTGTGCTCTGCAGGTGAAGAACGGAGCGATGAGCACTGATGAAAACACCTCCAAGGAACCGGCTGCCCGCTCCCTCTCCCCACACCCTGCAGAGCATCAATAGCCACGTGCAAAGTGATATCCAATTTGTCTGATAAGTGTTTTCTCCTCTAGAGCCAGACGTAATTGAATATTGGGTGCATAAGCAATTCTACTACCTAAATTGCCTGTAATTTGTTCTTAAAAAAGAACATCCACTCGATTCCGCTGCTGTGCGGTGCCCTGTTCAAGTCAGGTTAATTAAAGCAGTGCCATTAGCTGCACAGGAAGGCATTTTCAGTATAAGCAGGGCAGTGAGATCTGGGCCTTACACCTTCCTGGGATGACTGTGTAGAAACATGAGGCAGAGGTTAAAAATATATATAAATAAATAAATAAAATAAACAAGTGCTGCCCATCACAAGGCAATTAATGTTCCTCTGCTGTGATTGAGCTTAGCTTGACAGCCAGCCAGCCTCACGGTAACGCTCATCACGATAAAAGCAGGGCAATTAATCAGACCACTGCAAGGACGAAAAGTTAGCAGTGCTGAAAGCAAGCAAAGGAAACCTTCCTGTATTACAATACGTGGTTTTCTTCCCTAGGGAACTTTTGTGATACCTATAATGGAAATGTTTACCTCAGGAACACTGCGGGGGAAACGGTGCAGTGACCGCTGCTCACGGCGACAGCGTGGATGTTTCACAACATAAGCAGTCGTCTGTACAGAGGGATAGATAGCAGTTACAGTCTTCCCTACCTCTTGTGAGTCTCAACAAAACTTAGAACAGAGAGGAATATACTGTGCAATTCAGAAACTGACATACTGCATCACAGATAAACCTTTCCTTATTAAAAGTCGGGGGGAATTGGATGTGGCTAATAATTAGCAGACACCTTTTGGTCAGCTGTAGTAATCCCCAGAGTTAAAAGGATTGGTGTCAAGGCACAAGAGCTTCCTTCTAATCTTTCACACAAAAATATACCACTTTTCTGCCTTAACCATGGCTTCTTACCAACTCTTCTCAATATCAGCAACACCATTACGGTATAGAAACGGAAGACAAATCCTTGTGAAACAAAGACTTGGGAAGGCCAGGCTCAACATCCAGCCCCTGGGCGAGCAACCAGCGTACTCAGAGAAATACCTGGGTAGGAACAAACCATGTGCTGAGACCTTTGGTGCTGCACACCTGGAGGCCAAACACGATTCAGCTCCTCCACAGATGGCTGCGGTTCTGCTCCACTGCTGACAAAGCGTTGACAGAATCACCAGGCTGGAGAGAGAGCACCCGTGAGGAAGAAGAGCAGCACAGCTCCCAGCAAGGGGACATAGGAGGGGAGCAAGCTGGTGATTTCACAGCTGATTTGGCATCTGCCTAGCGGGTGATCCTTCTCAGCTGGCACAGCCCTGGGTAAGAGAGGGTGTGTTTTGAAAATTGAATCACAGAATTTCTAGGTTGGAAGAGACCTCAAGATCATCGAGTCCAACCTCTGACCTAACGCTAACAGTCCCCACTAAACCATTTCCCTAAGCTCTACATCTAAATGTCTTTTGAAGACTTCCAGGGATGGTGACTCCACCACTTCCCTGGGCAGCCTGTTCCAATGCCTCACAACCCTTTCAGTAAAGAAGCTCTTCCTAACATCTAACCTAAAACTCCCCTGGCTCAACTTAAGCCCATTCCCCCTCGTCCTGTCACCAGGCACGTGGGAGAACAGGCCAACCCCCACCTCGCTACAGCCTCCCTTGAGGTACCTATAAAGAGCGATAAGGTCGCCCCTGAGCCTCCTCTTCTCCAGGCTGAACAAGCCCAGCTCCCTCAGCCGCTCCTCGTAGGACTTGTTCTCCAGGCCCCTCACCAGCTTTGTCGCCCTTCTCTGTACCCGCTCAAGCACCTCCATGTCCTTCTTGTAGCGAGGGGCCCAAAACTGAACACAGTCCTAGAGGTGTGGCCTCACCAGAGCTGAGTACAGGGGGACGATCACCTCCCTAGCCCTGCTGGTCACACTGTTCCTGATACAAGCCAGGATGCCATTGGCCTTCTTGGCCACCTGAGCACACTGCTGGCTCATATTCAGCCGACTATCCACCATCACTCCCAGGTCCTTCTCTGCCTGGCAGCTCTCCAACCATTCCTCTCCCAGCCTATAGCTCTGCTTGGGGTTATTGCGCCCCAGGTGCAGGACCCGGCACTTGGCCTTGTTGAACTTCATGCAGTTGACCTCAGCCCATCGGTGCAGCCTATCCAGATCCTCCTGCAGAGCTTTCCTACCCTCAAGCAGATCGACACACGCACCTAACTTGGTGTCATCTGCAAACTTACTGAGGGTGCACTCGATGCCCTCGTCCAGATCATCGATGAAGATATTAAAGAGGACTGGCCCCAGCACCGAGCCCTGGGGGACGCCACTAGTGACTGGCCTCCAACTGGACTTGGCTCCATTCACCACGACTCTTTGGGCCCGGCTATCCAGCCAGTTTCTAACCCAACGAAGCGTGCGCCAGTCCAAGCCAAGAGCAGCCAGTTTCTTGAGGAGAATGCTGTGGGAGACGGTGTCAAAAGCCTTGCTGAAGTCAAGGTAGACCACATCCACAGCCTTTCCCTCGTCCACCCAGCGCGTCACTTTGTCATAGAAGGAGATCAGATTCGTCAAGCAGGATCTGCCTTTCATAAAGCCATGCTGACTGGGCCTGACCGCCTGCTTGCCCTGCAAGCGCTGCGTGATGACTCTCAGGAGGATCTGCTCCATGAGCTTCCCTGGCACTGAGGTCAAACTGACAGGCCTGTAGTTTCCCGGGTCTGCCCTCCGGCCCTTCTTGTAGATGGGCGTCACATTTGCTAGCCACCAGTCAACTGGGACCTCCCCCAATAGCCAGGACTGCTGATAAATGATGGACAGTGGCTTGGCCAGCTCCTCTGCCAGTTCCCTCAGTACCCTTGGGTGGATCCCATCCGGCCCCATCGACTTGTGCACATCCAAGTGCCGTAGCAGGTCACCAATCAGTTCTTCATGGATAGTGAGGGCCACATCCTGCTCCCCATCCCCTTCCACCAGCTCAGGGTACTGAGTATCCAGAGAACATCCGGTATTGCCGCTAAAGACTGAGGCAAAGAAGGCATTGAGCACCTCCGCCTTTTCCTCATCTCTTGTAACTAAGTTTCCTCCCGCATCCAGTAAAGGATGGAGATTCTCCTTAGTCCTCCTTTTTGTGTTGATGTATTTATAGAAACGTTTTTTGTTATCTTTAATGGCAGTAGCCAGATTGAGTCAACCTGCATGTATTCAGTCGATCATGGTTTTGTTTGTTTGTTTTTGTTTTGTTTTTGTCTGTGGCTACAAGGATATTTCCTTCCTTGTTAGTTTATTTATTTATTTATTTTTCTTCTGCAGAAAACATACACAGCCCCAGACAGAGCAAGTTTACAGTGGTGGTCGTGTTTCATCCAGAGCCACTGGGCCTGGGGTCCATGCTAAGCAAGTCACCAAGCTGTGGGAGGATGCTCATGTGATGAGATGACTCTTACACATATGTGGCCTCCAAGGCCCAAAGGAATTATTTTCACAAGCCTCATGGATATCCTGCAAAGCCCATAATGCAAAATGCAGTTCCATGTGTGGGGATCTTGAATAAAACCTCCTCTCTTATTAACATGTAACTGAGCTTGGACCTTGGAAAGAACAACAAAAAATGCCATTAGGCCCATCCAGCATGGTAGGACGCAGAAAACGTCACTAGGTGATGACAGAAATAATAGACATCTATGGAGAGGAGGTCTCTGTCACAGAAATAAATCTCCATCATTTTCACAAGGGCAAGGCAGACCCCAGCTGTCAGTGAGCCACATTTCTCCCTTGCTAAACCAAGACATTGCACCGAGCCCTACCTAAATTCAGAAGACGGCAGCTCACAGACAAATTACATTAGGTAATAAATAATAATAATAAAATGAACAGGTAGCTGCCTGATTATTATGAGGAAGAGCTGTGAGAAATCACTCATCCTGCTAGGTGTTTCCAGGAGGCTTTTCCCCTCTTGGTACCAAGCCGTGGCATCGCCTCGGGGAGGACTTCAGTCCTTTTCCCTTAGGCGGAGCTCTTGCCCAGCGCAGCAGCCGCGCAGCCCCCGAGGAGGCTTGCTGGACGGCTCCAGCAGCCAAGGCAGAGCCAGGCTTCAGCTGTTCCTGCTGTCAGTCTTATCAGATTGTGATTTTTCACTCCGGGAGATTTATATTAAATGAGCTGGTTTTATTAGCAAATTCCAGGCGAAGCCAGGGTAGTTGGAAAGTGCAGACTGAGCCCGACAGCTCGCTGCTGACCTGGTAGGGGATCAGGATCACAGCGGGAGTTGAAAAGATATTAAATACGTGTAAGCGGAGTTGTCAAGTAACCATGGGTTTTGCCAGGAAAGGATTACGGTCTACAGGAACCTGTAAAACCTTACGGAGTTTTGATCCAATTTCCTAGCGTTGCTTCTGACTATCAGGACGATTAGCCACTGACCTTCCTGTAAGACTCATTTATAGATGTTCAAATACTTGCAAAAGTGAGTTATGCCTCACAGGCTGCCATCTACACAAGAGGAGTGGAGAGGGGTAAAGCTATGTCTCCTGGAAAGAGCCAACGCAAATCTGCAAATGCCATTTTCCTGTAAAGCACCGTAGGTTTCAGATTTTGTTTTACCCCGAACTAGGAGAAAACAATTTAAAAAGTGTTCACAGAGTGCAACCATACATCCAAATGAATCACGCTAAAACCAGTGAAATGATACATGTTGATGAACTCCAAATGTTTTATTTGGAAGTTTCTATGATCCCACTGAGTTGTTTTTAAGTGTTTTTGTTCAAACAGTGAACTGAAGCATTTCTGGAAGGAGGTGGGGCAGGTTGGGAGGAAGGGAATGTAACACAGGTTGTATCCAACCCAAGATTTAAGAAGGCCAGTATTAAAAACAGTTCTAAAATTGTTTTGAAAATACTTTGGTTCTGTGTCAGTGCAATTGATCTCATTTCACAATTCATGGAGATTTAAATAGTTCCATCTAAAAAAAAAAAAATTTTTTTTTTTTTCTCAAGAATACAACCAGCAATAGTTTTGATCCCAAAGCACCACATTTCTTGGCTTCCAGTGTAGCAAAGAACTAGATTATTATAACGAGACAGATGTTATCAATAATAGTAGGCCAAGAAATAACTACATGCCTCAGTATGACAGAGTCCTCTGTATTTTGAATCTGGTCAGGCTATAAGGAAATACAACAGCATTCCAGGAAAATCAAGCACTGTGACACTAACTGGGGTTGCTACTTGGATAAATGCACGTACCAAATATTCTGCTTTCACACTGGGTGAGCAACGAAGCGTGGGTCCCCACAGCCAAAAGGCTTTATTCAATACAACAAAAATATTTAGTTATTGATGATATAGAACCAGCAACTTTTCATCAATTGGAAGGGAACCTACCTCATCTTGAGTTACCTGCATCTGGGTGTATCTGACAAAACCAGCATGCTCCTTTTCGCTGAGAAATGAAGAATGAAAATGAATCGCTGCATGTCAACAAATCTTCAGCAGAGGAAAGGTTATTCAGACTGCAAGGACCAGTCCAAGGACCACTGTTTCCAGGCACCTGAAGAAGTCTCCTTTGCTCTCATAAAAGGTGTTTTCATCTCAGCATGATGCAGGTAGCAGAAGCCTGCAGACCAGCTTCGCGAGATGAAAGAAACACAAACAGCAGAATCTTAAACATAAGCTATCTTGTAATGGGTGACATGATTTTTCCTAATGATTTAATTTGCCCAGTGTGAGAATGGACTGTTACAGGAGCCACAGCTTTTAATCTAACACTGCTGTGACAATATGTGGCTTTATTTAGGGTAATTTTTACTACTTAAGTGAAATAGAAATTTGATCTTCTTATTCATTAGGAGGGTTTAATCTTGTTAAAATGGCTGGAAAAGGAGAGAAGGGAAATTTCCTCTGCAGAATAAATGCATTAATACCTCCTTCTAACAAAATAAAACCGGATAATCTTCCTGAATGTTATGAGGATACCAAAGGCATCCCTACCTTTTTTCTTTTTCTCTTTCTCTTTCTCTTTCTCTTTCTCTTTCTCTTTCTCTTTCTCTTTCTCTTTCTCTTTCTCTTTCTCTTTCTCTTTCTCTTTCTCTTTCTCTTTCTCTTTCTCTTTCTCTTTCTCTTTCTCTTTCTCTTTCTCTTTCCTTTTTTTTTTTTCTTTTTATTTTTCTCTTTCTTTTCCTTTTCTTTTTCTCTTCCTTTTTCTTTAACATGTCATTGCTTAGCAACTATAACTGATATTGCTTTCAATGTATCACAAGCACCACAATTCAGCACAAATATTTATCATTTTCACATGAATCATTCACCTTGGGTAATGATCCAGGATGACTGCTTTGCAGGAAAACATGCTTAAAACAGAAATGAATTAATTTCATGCTGTCATCAGCCACCAGTTTTTTCCACACAAAACAGCTTTTACTTGTGAAGAATCTATCGACTGTTTAGCTACTGAAAATAATACCATTTAGTGGGTAGTTTTCAGCATTTAATAGTCTGAAATCATGGAAAGCAAAGCTGCTGATCCTCTTTTAAACATGCAGTTAATGCTTTATGGTAACATTTTCCCAGCTTTGCCTGCTGAGGGAAAAAATAAAGAACATCAAAGATTTCTGAGAGACCTTCAGAGCATCTGCTTGGTGGAATGAAAGTATGCTGATTTTAAATAAAAAATAAGCATGTAGGATGTGAAAGCCACTGCAGAAGCAGGAAAGGAAAAATGAGGAAAAAAAATAATAATCTAGGGAACAAATAAACAGAACAAAGTGACTGTTTAATAGCAGATTATTTATTGCTGAAAAACAGACAGCAGTGTATGTTGCTATTACCTCGCAGAACATCCTGCAGGCAAAGCAACCTGGGCAACCCTTGCGACACCCAAAGCACCCCGGTGTGCTGCAGCCAGGCTTTCTGCAGCAGCAGGCAACAGGGGCCAGGGAAAAAGGGGATGCGGAGCCCTCCTGGCGCTGGCCCCATGGAGGTCCCCAGCTCCCCACGCTGAATTAGGACTGCTCTCACACAAGGCTCTGGGGCTCAAGCCCTGCAGGTCTTGCTTCTCGTCAGCCCCAGCTCGACACCCCCTCCCTTGCACCATCCTCAGCAAGGCATAGCAAGATAGAAAGTATCTCCTGTGCAGGGCTGCAGAGGAGCCTGAGCCTAACCGCAAGGTGCAACCAGCTCTGCGTCCCTTCCAGTACCCCTGGGGCTCAATGTGAGATGCTGTTTCTACAGCAGCTAAATGACAGAACCTAAAACAGAGCAGAGCTGTGTCCTCGCAGCTATTTTAGGTGTTAGGATATCCTCAGCGATTCCTAGACTATGACTCAACATCCCCTCCCCTTCAGCTGGGGATGGAGCCAGTGCTATGGTTTCAGATGACTTCTTCACTCAAATCCCAGAGAGGGGCCTACAGACCTCCAGCAGGAGCTAAGATGTCTGTCTTTTTTATTTTTTTTTTTTTCTTTAAAACATCAGAAACACTTTGGTTTTGAAAAGGAAGCCTGAACCAATCTTTCTCAAAGAGTAAATATTTGCATAAAAGTTGTGGCAGCCAGCTTTCCAAAGTGACCATATGCTCATATGACAGTCATCTCTGTACTTGCCTGCATAGCCAGCCATTTGTGGCTTTTCTGCATGTGTGTTTGTGGCCCAGTGCACAGCCTACCTGACATAACTCACGCAGATCTTCCCTGTAACTTTTGGAAGCACTTTTGTCGAGATAAGGACAGCTCAAGCCATTGAGTTGAGGCACCTGCCTGGGCTCCCTCTGCCAAAGCAAAAGGGCACAAATCTTCCTCAGGGTCTGCCTCAGCCCTGCCAGTCTTCGCGGATGTCTTGAACAACCTACTGCATCTGTAATGGTAATGAATATCCCTGTTTTGACAGATGAATTGAACCCTTGGCCTAACGCTTTTCCTGAAATGCCAGCTCTGATAGGGAATAAATGCAGGCCTAAAGATGTGCTAGGGATCCAAAAATGTGTAGATTCCTTCAGAGTGACAGATGTCCCTGCAGACTGCTGCTCCACACTGCTGTGAGCTCCTGCAATATGAGCCCATGTTTATATTAAGCTGTAAGGGCATTGCAGAAAGAACACCTTATTAAAAAAAATAAAAAATAGAAAAGAAGGACAGGCTGAGATTACATAGCACAGAGTTCTTATTGATGACCCCGGAGAAGACACAGAGTATATTTAAGCACCAGTACTGCTGCTTGTACATTTTATCTGTACACTGTGCATTATGGGGCAAATCGTATTAAAGTATTGCAGGCACTTCTGTGGAGAACATTAAGTGAAGTACAGGAGCATTTCAAATAGTGTCGCAGTACCCTAAGATCAGCACAGGAATTCTGTATGCACTTTTTTCCTCTCTCTCTCTCATCTTAAAGTATGGGTGATCTCAGCCATCCTCAGAGCAAGGACTTGACCCCACTGTATTGTTATATTATTGTCCATCCTCCTCCTTTGCTTTCAAGTATTGCCAATGCTCTGTGCCCTACAGAACAGCACCCTGAACAAACGAATGTGTATTTTGGCCTCAGAACAGAACGAGAAAAAAGACATGATTTCCCTATCTTCTTAGATGTATTTTAACTTCAGTCGATAATGGTCTTTCCTGTCCTATTTTTTTTATCCAGGTTTCCTAAAAACAGTATTGAAGAAAGAGTTAAGTTCTCCAACACTCCAGTCTTGGTCCAGTCTTTCATTTAAGTGAGAGCATTTGGGGCATTTGTCTGAAAACCTTGGTGTACTTTGACATCCAGCCGTGAAGAGAATGGACTCATTTTTTCCAATCTTGGCAAGAAAAGCACTCTTAAATCAAAACAACTTAGTCATATTATGAAAGCTGAGACCCTTGTGAGTTTATATTCCTTGCTGTGTTTGGGTATTTGTGTGGGCCCAGGGCCAGTAGTAGGCAGAAGGTTTTTAAGAAGCAGAGTAACTTTATGTTGCTGATTTGGACAGCATCTCCGCCTCCTTCAGGCAAGTGTGGGAATCACATAGCCATGAACTGCCACTTGGTGCTTGCAGTTTGTACCAAATTTGTGTTCACTGGCCATGCCCTGACTTCCAGGCATCTAACAGGGATTAGGTTTTGTTGTTAAGCACCAGAGCCAATTCTTTAATACTGCTAAATACCTGATGGAGCAGTTAAATGCCCTTACTTGGCCTCTTATGTCTGAAATTAGCAGAGCAACTGAGTGCTGCTTTTAAAAACTGATAGAGGAAAACAGAGATGCTTAAACTTCTTTGTCTGAGCAGAGGCTGCAGGCAAATTGTGGTGTCAATTACAAAGATACAGCACAGCCATCTTAAAGAAATTGAGCACTTCGAGGGGTCCCAAGTTCTCCCTGTACGTGACAGGAGTCAGCAGGACCTGAAAAAAGCAGTGTATATTTGTGACCAGCTTCCCCAGTCTCACTTCCCAACTTGTGCAAGTCCAACAGAGTACAAAATACTTCAGCTGGTCTCTCTTCTGGGCCAGTGTGAACAGGGACATATTTGCCAGCTCACACCAGATTTGCCACAAGAGATATCTTTGTTGGAGAAGGGGGAAGGCAAAGTCTGAGACTTATTTTTAATGTCTTTGTTGACTTACTCACATGGGCCCTTAAGCTATGGAGAAGGGTTATGTCTCCGTTACATTTGTCTTGAGCTTGGAAACAGGTAGTCTTTCACTATATCAGGTTCCTTGATAAATAGCCGGGGGCTATGAAACTGAAAACTAAAATGCATCACTGATATTTTAGTGCATTATCACAGCTTTGCATCTGAAAAGGTAGCAGGGCTCCTCCATAAAGCTGCAGGTGTTGTCATGGCTTATGTACTGGAAATCATTACAACACTGGCTGGGACACAGAATGTATAGGCAATTTCTTTCACATTCATATTTGTCAGATCAGCTCTTCTGCTTGTAACTTTCTTGCCCTTTGTCTGTCTTGTCTCTTTTAGCTATGATTTGACATGAATATTCTGTAACTACGTATTTACAGAGTGTATTTCCAATGGCTTTAAAGACATACCTTAGCTTGAAAGTACCCCCTGTCCCTGGCTCCACTTTGGGAACCTTGCAGCTGACCATAAGTTCTGCAAATGGCATCGAAAAAGCAGATCTCCACATGCTGGAGCCCCCATTAGAGACAATCCAGAAGCCCAATTCAGCTTCCTCTTTATTCAGGGGCTAGTAGGTAAGAAATATAAAGAACATGACATGCACAGGGGAAAACCATACAGAAACATTAAGCCAGGAATGTAATTATTTAGGACACAACGTACTGGCATCCTTTTTGATCCAAATACACAGATACTTTTGTTGTGGTCTCTCAGCATTAGGGCCAAAACACGCAGCTTACCCAAGCCCTAGGAAAATTTAAAGTGCGTATTTCCATGAAAGTCAGTAGAGGAGGATGTTAGCTCTTGGAAAAGAGGGTGCCAAATATATTTAATTTGAAGGACCTTGAGCAACTCTGACTAACAGCACGGTGACCAAGAAGTGAGCGTGTGTTCTGCATCAAGGATAGACTGAGACAATACCGAAATATGAAAACAGATGCTGACAAAAGGTCCATGTAGCTGAATGATCTGTCTGACAGTAGCCAAAAAGCAGATGCCTGGAGAGAAGTGTAAGAATAGAGCAAGCATATTTTCCCAGAATAGTCTGCCAGCCTCCAACACTTTGTGCCGCAGGCATTTCCTGAGCCAGAGGTTGTCTGTTTTATTTAATAGCTGCATATAGACTTCTCCTCCATGAACATGTCCAGTCTTTTCTTGAACTGATGTGAACATTAAGCATCCACAGCATCCTATGGCAAGAGTCCAAGGCCTTAATAAATGGCAGGCAATAAACTACTTTAATTTGCTTTGAATACACAACCTGCTGGCTTCCTGTGATGCCCCCTAGAAGTAATTGGCAAATATTCAGTCCCCTTCATCCCTTAAGCTGTCTGTGATTCAATGACCTTTGTCATATCTGTCATACCCTCCCCCAGTTATCTGTTCTCCAGGCTGAGGCGTCCCAGCCCACAATGTGATGCTACATGCAGAAGCCATCCTTGAACCTTTTCCAGCTCTGGTGCATCCCCTTCACAGATGGGACACAGCACACCTGAGATGAGGCCAAGTCAGGGAGAGGGACATAGCAATACCCTGCTTTGTTGTCTGTTCTTTCTGAACAAATCCTGATATTACACCTGGTTTTTTGTTTTGTTTTGTTTTGTTTTGTTTTTTTGCCTGCTGCTGAGCACTGTGTGGATATTTTCTGTCAGCACCTCAAGACAAGACCTTCATCTTGCCACAACTGTCCAAGTCCAACACAAAGGTTTGTTTTCTCCTTGCAGTGTGGCACCCTCTGCTCACACCGTGTTTAATCTGCCATTTTATCATTCGGTCACTCACCTCTGAAGTTTTTGCACTGCTGATGCTTATCTCTACTACCACCACTGCATCTCCTCACTAATCAGTCCCTTTTCCAGCATATTTATGAATATGTTGGAAGGCTAGTGACCTCTCCATTGTGATACCTTACCAGTTATCCCTAACTTCTCTTTGTTTCAGCCTTTTGTCTCTGTCAATGAAAGGGTTTTCCCTCTTATCCCAGGTTCCCTAGAGCCTTTGCTGAGTCACCTCATTAAAAGTCTTATTGAAAATCCAGGTAGGCCGACTCAGGTGCCTCCTGTCATGGCCCAAGGGCACCGCCAGTCCCTCCCGTCCCTGCCCAGGCCCAGACCCCACAGCAGCCCCAGGGCCGCCAGTCCCTGCCCCACTGAGGCTGCAGCAGGGCCAGGCTCCAGCTCCCCACAGCCCTGCCCTGCCCAGCCATGGCCCCTGCCCAGCCGGGCCCACCTGCAGACCCACAGCCAAGCCTGGCCTCAGCGCAGCCCCAGCAAGGCTGTGGGGCTGTCCTGGTGCCCCTGCTGCCCTGCTCCTGGTGGGCCCTGCCTGGCTCACCCAGGGAGCTGCCAGACCTCACAGTGCCCTGCCAGGTCACCCCCAGATATCTGTTGACTCATTGTGAGGATTTCTTGCAAGAAAAGTTCTTTTAGTCTTCCCTATTGTCACATTTACCCATGTGCCCTCTGCATATTATCTTTATGATAGATTTTAATTTACCCTCCTGCAGCATGGTTGAGTCATAAGGGAGTAAATATTTTTAAAGTACAAGATCACACAGTACCATCGGCAGCACAGCTTTCAGCCCTGAATTCCTTTACTCTCTTCATTGGGAGTTTTGATGCAATTTCCCTTTGCTTTTTCTTACTGTCCTGGTTTCAGTTAGAACAGAATTAATTTTCTTCCTAGTAGCTGGTGGAATGCTGTGTTTTGGCTTAGGATGAGAAGAGTGCTGATAACACCCCGATGTTTTAATTGTTGCAGAGCAGTGCTTACACCAAGCCAAGGATGTCTCAGCTTCTTGCTCTGTCCTGCCAATGGGCAGGCTGGGGGTGCAGTAAGAGCTGGGAGGGGACAGACCCAGGACAGGTGACCCAAACTAGCCAAAGGGGTATTCCATACCATCTGACGTCATGCTAAACAATATATAGGGGTGGCTAGCCGGGGGGAGGGGGCCGGACTGCTCGGGGTTAGGCTGGGCATCGGTCAGCGGGTGGTGAGCAATTGCATTGTGCATCACTTGTTTGTACATGTTATTATTATTTTCCTATTATCACCATTGTATTATTATTATTATTATTGTTATTATTATTTTGTTATTATTATTTTCCTGTCTTATTAAACTGTCTTTATCTCAACTCACGGGCTTCACTTTCCATTTCTCTCCCCCGTCCCAGAGAGGGAGGGGGGAGGGTGAGCGAACGGCTGCTTGGTATTTAGCTGCCAGCCGGGTTAAACCACGACACTTACTATTATTATTTTTTTCTTTTTTTCTTTTATTTATTTTTAGCAGTGGAAGGGGAGGCCAGAAAATCCTACTCTCCAATTTAACCTGCCAGAGGTTTATGAACTCTGCAGGCTGAAAAGCCTTCTTGTTCCTTCATGAATTTGCCTTACAAAAAGAAAACCAATGTTCAGAAATCAGATACCATTCTGATTTAAAGATTAGCCAGCCTCATGATGTTTCTGAATGAGTTTTACCTACGTACTGTAAATAGCAAGCAACTCTAATAGGAAAAGAACAAAACAAACAAACAAACAACAACAAAAACAAACAAACAACAGGAAAAACAAACAAACAAAAACACAGAAAACAAAACCACCCCATCTTGTGCATTACAAAGAAAAGATAATTTGAACTGTATGCGATTTTGTATACAAGGGAGTCAAGCTGCTATTCGGGCAGATGAGATTTGCTTGAATTTATAGCCACATAATATTAATGTTTCTGCTGATTTAGCTAAAACCATTAGAACCAAGTACTAGTCCTGGTATTAGTGTGGATGCAGCATGTCAAAGGAAGATGCATTTTCCTGAAGGCAGACGTGGAATGGGCATGTGAATGGGGAGAGTGTCAAGCTTTCAGTCACAAAAGGTCACCGCATCTTGAACTTGTATTGTGCACCGTGCTGCTTGGATGGTACCACTGAAAATTTGCAGGACTGCAGGCTGGACATAGAGCTGTTGACAAGGAAACAAACTTCTGACAACCAGAAGTTAGAAGGTGCTAGAACTCAGTACAACACAGGTAAAGGGCTCATTTACTTCATGTCCAGAACAATTCCAGGCAGTCCACATAGAGAAAGCTTCATCTGTTTCTACATATAAAAGTGCATTTGAGGTATAAGAGAAACAGCATCACTGTCCTGACTGGCATAAGAAATGTAAATGTAGTTTCATTGTAAGAGCCTGCTGCCTCTTGCTGAAACCTAGGTCACTGTGGACTTTGCTCAATAAAAAAAAAAAAAAAAAGATGCTAAGTCTTGCAAATTTCATATTAATCTTCAGTCACACAAAGAGGGCAAAAATCTTGCCATGGCACTGGTGGATTCTAGGGGGGTTGCTAGTCAATTATATAGAATAGCAGCAGCACCATGCATATGCAGTAACACAAAGCTGGAGTGCTTGGAGCATCTGATGCATGGGTCCCTCTTGCACCTTCAATGACGTCTCCAAATTCTTTGTTTTGTATCCTTACTGCCAGTCAGGAAACCTATGGTACCTCACCCAGGCTTTCCTGATAGGCAGTACTCCCCCTTTGACTAGTGCTAAGCACAGCTTTCCTGTCAGAGCTACAAGGTTCTCCTCCCTTGTTAAACCCAGGTGGTGGCTAGGCCTTGAAAAGTCCATGCTTTGAGCAATTTACTTCAGCTTCTATGGATATGGAAACACCAAGACGCCACCTACAATTGAAGTTGAGGCTGCTGCTGCAGCTGTAGCAGGGAGACTTTCTGTCAGGTTTGGTAGCTCTAGTGCAAGCCATCTCAACATGGTTGCCTCTGCCTTGTCACAGCTCCCTTTGCTGCTTCTGAGCTGTCTCTGCGCAACATACACTACAGAAAATCAGACCCATCCAGATGGAGTTGCAAAATGAGCATTTTTCAGAGGAATCCCTGTCACCTTTTCTTCCCCCTCTCTCCTTACCTTAGGACAGAGCTGATAGGCCCAGCAGTGAGGACTCCTCATCCAGCCATACCGCACCAAGCAGATTTACCACTCATTTGCAACTCCAGTATCCAACAAATGGCATTTAAGTGTCCCCACCTGTCAGATACATGACAAGCACCTGAGGCCCAGCATGGACCAGGGCAGGAGGGCCAGAGCTTCCCTCGCTGTCAGACCCAGCTCCCCTGGGAAGGACTGCATTCCTTCTCCCTTCTTGCTGATGGGATGCCGGCAGTGGGCTCCTTGCTTTAGGACTCCAGGTCCCTCTGCACATATAACCATGAAAATGCCTTGATGACATGCTGGAAAGCACGTTTCGTTGCAATGTCCTCTCCATGTTTTCATTGCATCCCAGGCAGTTTCAGGCAGCTGCCCTGCCAGGACACTCCTCACTGTCCTGACAGATGAAGCGCTTCTCTGCTGCTTCCCTTCCACAGCTGCACAGCTCTCCTGCTAATGTCATACTCCAAATCATGCGCTTTCTCTTCCTTCTGGGCTCTGGGAAATGCAGTGCATCACATCACAGTGGCACCGCTCCTCTGCTGCCAGTGTGAAAGAGGGAGGTTACTGCGGTGAGTGTATTTCAAGGAAAAGAAAATGGAGAGGTGGCCACACTTCAGAGGGAACGCTGGTGAGGCTTCAGGTTGAAGCAGCAAGAGAAGCTCTCAGCATGAGCAGGGAGGAGGCCGCAGCTGAGATACATCCTGGCCTGAACCTGCTGAGAGCCCTGCTATGCCCTACCCTAAGGTGCAGGATTGGAGCTGGGTGGATGGAGAAACACAAAAGCTTGCCTGTCACTTGGGAGGGCAGATATGGAGAAAGAAAGCTTGGATCATTTCTCTGCTCTGTGGGCACAGAAATACAACACCAGAGAGCAAAAGTCCTGCCACACCAGTGTCACTGAGCAATGACATGCAATTTTATAAAAAGTCACCAGGAGCTCAATCTTAATACTGGAATCAGTGAACGCTGTTGTGGCTCATGATACATGTGTACCTGATTTTCTACTGTGCTACTTTGACAAACGACTTCAATTATCTGAATATGCAGACCCACCTCTCTGCCCTTGATTCATCCTGTAGTTTTACATCACAATAAGAACAAATGTTGGCAAGCATCATATTTACTGACATTCATGCATGTACTTTCTGACTCCACTGTGAAATGTGTGCAAGATTTGGCTACTGAACGGTTACTGACTTCCAGTCAGTCACCTCAGTCCATCACCTGGACTGCCTGCCAAGCAAATGGTCTTACTTGTTAGCACTGATCCATTCACCACTTGTATTATCCATGTCTACAGAGGTGAAATACCTCAGACTCTTGCAGGAGCTTGGATTAGTCTCTAAGGCCAGAAAAGGAAAGGAAAGAACATAGAGAAAAGGTCACAGCTCTGCGTCTTCATCAGAGCTGGTGTTCAAGTTAGAGTTTAGGCCTATAATTTATCTCCAATAAAGCAGAAGAAAGCTTCATTCAGTCAAGGAATGAGTCACGGTAATGTACTCACACTGCTGTGGTTGGGCATTTCCAGGCCCCCAGCAGCCAGTTAGTTGCACAGGACATCTGAGCTCTCCTAACTGTTAAATGTAGCATATGTATTGTGTTAGGCAATTCTCTTTAAATGCTGCAATGCAGCTAGCCACTCTGCAGACTCGTGAGATATACAGTATGATTCCCACTTCCCACAGCTGAGGATTTCTTTGTTTTTTTTTGCAGTGAGTACACAACCTGTCCTGCTCTGTCCCCATCTCCTCCCTTGCCCATCCTGCTCTCTGGATTGCTCCTCACACTCAGCACAGGGACAAGCACTGGGCATGCCAGCTGGTGAGTGGGGACCAGCAGTTCCCTACCCATGGGACCTACTGGCAGATCCTGCCTCCTGCCACCAGCCTGGTCAGTCTCCGATGCCCCTACAAGCACAGGTGAAAAGTGATCACCTCCCTGTCCCCATAATAGCTGTTGGTGAAGCATTTCCCAGTTATAAGTGCAGGAAAACAGAGTTCTCATTTCAGAAGCTGCATAAGATTATGAAAATAAATACCTACTTTTTTTCTTTTGCCATACTGAAGATTTCAGTAATTCTGTTCTGTATCAAGCCATGGATTCCATAGTGGGACAGGGGTGTTCAAAAACATGATAGCTCACTGCATGTGCTGAAAAAAAATCCATACAAGTAAAAATTTGCTTTTTTAGTGAAGTCCATCAAGATTTGCCTTCCTAATGCTCATGCCCTTTTTCTCCTTTAGCACAACTCTGAATTTAAAAGAGCATTATTCATGCCTTCATCCTAATGCAGGAGCATGACAGCATTCTGTGGGTAGATGTACTTCTGATAAGCAACTTCAAAAGAAATTGAGAGGTATCAGGATATGACTTTAACACAAGTAGAAAACAAGCAAAAGGAACTCCCCCCACCTCTTTTATTTCCACAGTGCAAGGAAGGTTCAGGACAAGATTATTATTTTTTTTTTCTTGTCTTGGCAGACTGAGAGGGTGAGCTTGTATGTGTGTCTAGAGCCTTTCAGCAGCACAGACCCTCTGGGACTCCACCTTCATTGCACGTCTCTACAGAGCAGAGCGCAGGGGATACAAGTGGGCAGCTTAACTCGGTGTTAGGCTCTAGGGACACACAGCCAGCAGCAGGAAATAAGACCAGTTATGGACAGACATTTCAGGTTACTAATCTGCAAGCAAGAGTTCATCACTTCCAAAAGCCTCAGCGTAATTCAAGACCAGAAGGAAAAAAAAAAAAAAAAAAAAAAAGCTGTTTTCCTCAAAGTATTTTCAAAGCATACAATACACTATGATCAGAAAAACAGAAAAATTTGGGTGTAGAATAAATACAAATCATGATTAAAATAGCAAAATGTTTTATAATCTATTTTGTCAGCCTGATAAAGGCTTAGGATATACTTTTTATATGAGACAAGTGATAAAAATGCGAAAACACTCAATAAAGAAAAAAAAGTATACAACATAAGTTATCTATTATTCATTGTAGCTAGAAAATCAGGCCTTCACAAAATCAGATATATCTATCTGCTGAGGCAATTAGATAAATGAAGTATATTCAAGATGTAATGGAAACTTCTCAAGAATGGCCTTTTACTTAATTTTTAAAAAATATTTTAGGAACCATCAAAAATGGATAATGCAACATTAAACTGTTAAAAATGTTCATTCCTTTTGGCATAAATCCCTCTTTCCCTTCTCTCTCATCTTTTTCAGATGACTTTTTCCATCTTTACCATTCATGCGAGCTTGAGACTACAGCATGTAATATTTCTTTTAAAAAAACAAAGGAAAACTAATCCATTTTAAACCAAAGAAAGCAGTATCATTAGTCCTAGAAACAAGGGTTAAGGTTTCTGTTCTGCATTAAAAGTATCAGGGACATTTATACAAGCTTTTTTTTTTTTCTTTTTCTTTTTCATTTTAATTTATTTTCTTTATTTCTTTTCTTCTTTTTTTTTTTTTCTTTTTGATTTTCTTTTTGATTTTTTTTTTCCTTTCTTCTTTTTTTAGAACAAGATCCCTCCTTCTGGTTTCTCTGGTGTCTGCTTAGTAACTTTTATATTTATAATGGCTTAATTTGACATATCTATGGCCAACTGGATCGTTGCACTCATAATATTTTTTTTAACTTGTATTATCAGAGCCTACTTGGAAAAGATTTCCATTAACTAGTGTAAATCTAATATGCGCCTCCATGATCATCCAGAGGACAAGGGAAGAAATGACCTGGTATTTCTGTCCAGTTCTTACAGAAAACAAAAATAGAGGAAAAACCTGCTCTGAAGCATACAGCTATACAGCAGGAGTGCATGAAAATAAACATCCCCCAATGGTTTTATGGAGAAAATTGATTTAATCTGTTTAATAGCGAGCAGCAATGCAGTCCAGATAAATTTATTTTGTTAAGCTAAATTTGAATTCAGATGTCTACTGCCTGGCAGTAATTTGAACCTATTATTATTATGCCCTTTAACAGTCATCAAAAGGACAGGAATCTGACTCCACACTGACGCCTGCACCTTGGCAAAGCAGCACAGCTGGTGCTGCTGAAATACAATGCAAAAGGAAGCACTGAAGTTAAAAATCTGCCTTGCTGTGTTATTCTCAGTAGAAGGCCTTGCACGAAGGTATAAAGGCAGCAACAAGACACTGGGATTGACAATGTTGTAGAACCCAAAATGCATTTGCAAAGGCAAAAGGTCTGCCTATAAAGTTTTTCTGGCTTCATAAAATATTAAGAAAGGGTAGATATTGGATGCATTAACTCCAAAATTACTATTTAGTTTTTGAAAGACTGTTTCAAATTTGAGACATACCAACAGAGTTTGCCAGCCCTTCTTTGAGCCTTCCCTGGAGAGAGTGTACTGTATTTACATAATGTTCAGGCAATTTTCTTCATGTTTCTGTTCCTGCCCCAAACTTCATTCTTCGGTACTTGACTCAGATTTTCTCTGGCCCAAATCTCTCTGTCCAACAAGTCACACAAACCCAGATCTCTTAACCCAGCCCCATTTTCTTTACTGAAAACCATTCAATCCCTTCTCATCTCAGTCCCAGTTCCCTGCCTAGGAAATTTCCTTCATCCGTCTTCTTGCCCCAGTTCTTCAAACCTCGTCTTTTAACCCTGCCCTGACTTTCCAGGCAGCTTCCACATAATTCAGGTTGTTTCCTCCTTCACACTGCCAGAGTGATAAATGCCTCCTAGCCTTGCCAAATCTCAGCCTCACCAGACTACAAGCTCGGAAAGATCCAACCATGCCCCTCTTCTGATTATGGAGTTGGATATGTTTGAAGACATGCAATGTAGCTAAATTTGGGTGAATTTTAATGGGGAGATTAGTAAGATACGTCCTTGTCCCAGAGCTGACCTCCTGGCAAGGCTCACACTTTCACTCCGAAAGCCGTCGAGGAGATGGAGAGCAATGAACCGTTTCCAATGGAAAGGTCACCAAGAGTTTAACATGAGCAAAATGACATTTCCTCCTAGCCTTATTTACAGAACCAGATGAACCATTTCAACTAACATTTTCAAAGCCCAGCATGGGAAGTTTCAGCCTGAACAGCTAAACTGAGAAAACTACAAAAACCTAAAGGCGGGTTACTTTTCTGGGGAAGGTGGGGGAAGAGAAGCTTGCTACCATAGGATTTTTCCCATTTTAACTAACACTGGTAGTGGCGGGGCAGCCAGCCTGCAGTCCAAATGGTCACTATATTTCTTTTTAATGAGACTTTGGACCTGCTTCAAGGCTAGTGCTAAAATTAGTTTTTTTTTACTAGCTTTTTAGTTTTCCAGTTCAAAGGCTACAAGCTTTCAGAAACCACTACTGAAAGGTTGCAGCCTGGACCAACGTTTTGAATCCAAGACAACCAACAGAAGCTGTTTCAGATTTTGTAGAAAGCCAAACATGAGTTGAGCATAATTCAAAAAGACAAAAGTGTTGCACTTCACATCAATCTCAAGCCATTACCACAGGGAAAACATAGTTCCACTTTTTATGAAAACCAAGGGAATGAGAAGAATAAATGTCTAGATACATAGCTCTGGCTGTAATCAGTGTATGGTGGCTCTGATGTGCCTTTTCTAAAAGACCTCTTTCTACACAAGTTATTTGAGAGTCATAAACGACATGCCAGCCTGACTGATGTGATTCAAGGTTGCTTGTTTTGTTGAGATCACTACATGTTATGGCAGAGCAGAAAAAGCCTCAGTGCCTGAGAGTGAATTTTATGGTTCAAGAATCAACAATGTTTAGGAAATTTAGTCTTTGCCAACCCCAAACTGGAAAAAAGACACATCACTCACGTGTTGCAACCTTTCCAGCAAACTCAGCTGCACGCGCACTATTTTCTGGTCGTACCGTTTTGCAAGTAGACATTGAAAAAGGTTAAAAGTCAAAACAAGGAAGCCATATCATTAAGTTAAATTCAAATTTTCTTGAAATAAGTAGCAGTCTCAGAGTAGCAAATCAGGCTATGTAAGGCTATATACTTAGAAATGTCTGGCTTAAAAAAAAACAACAACCTTTATTCATTCTCCACTAGTGCCCCCCCCCCAGAGTGGGTTTTTTAGAACATTCACAGGAAACATTGCACTAAGTGCTCTACCCTTGCAGTCAATCCATTTTCATTTTCACATCAAGTATGTTAACTTGCTTTTAAAACAGTGCAGAAGCCCTCCTGAACTTTTTATATGTGTGCTTTTTATATGCTGGTTTTTCTTTTACTTACACTTCCAGTTACTGGTTATGTTTCAGGGTCAAGAAGAATCACATGAGGAAAATCAAATTTTAAAGAGACAGATAGGCAAGGTCATAATCTATAAAAGTTCTTTTTTTTTTTTTTTAATAGTCATCCACTTACTTGATGTGATGATGTGCTCGTTCACCTGCCTGGTTTCAATAAAACAAAGTTTTACACGTAGTTAATCTTTTCATTTTCACAAGAAGTTAATCAAATAGTGCAAATGACGATGCATGCTCATAGTTACCAATATATTGCTTTATTTCTTGGTAGCAAATTAAGGCTTTTTAGTGAGATTTGTACAGTACAGGCCAATTTAAACATCAGAAACCTTTAAAACCATGTAGCACTATTCATTCAATTTATCGTAGCCAGAAAAGTAGCTTTTTTACTTTTTTAATTATTATTAAAAAGTTAAATGTTACTAATGAGGCCTTATATTTCATGAGTGCAAATGGCTCAAAATCCCACCATCTTCAGGAATGGGCTCAACATTTACTATTTTTGGGGCCATTTTCAGATAAAGGATAAACAGAGAGTATAGCTGGCTCGGATAAATATACTGTAATACTTGCTGGAGAAGAATCTCTAATTTTAAAAATACAGAAAGGAAAACTAAAGTGATGTTAACTCCTCAAAGGATGATATCACCCCCTGCTAGCCACTAGCCAGTAATAGTAGCAATGACAAATTCATTTTCCTTGGCCCTCCTTGCTTTAGGATAACATTATTTATAATTCACAGGTGATGACATCCCATAAGTTAAGAAACTCAAAATTGGAGGAACACAGATACATTACAGGACTCTTTGCACAAGAAGGACAAGTTCCCTCTGCAGGGACATGTCCAAAGCACTGCTTTTTTGTAATCTGAGAGAGCATTGCTACAAGTATTTCCTCAGCAATTATGTATTTTTCGCGAGCATATGGATTTTCACTTCATATCAATGATTTTATTAGTGTTGTCTGGAGATGATGGAACTACTGCTTATGAAAACCAGACACGGTGCTTCCCTTCTTATGTTCTCTACCAAGACATTTATAGCATTTGAGCTGAACGTATGAATTCACCTGTCAGTCACGCACAGGGGGCCTCCCTGAAAATATCATCACCCCTAACATGTCTGGCTTTCAGATCTGAGCATTACATGTGAAAATGCAGAGAAACAGCTGCCAGAAAACTGTGAAGAAAGTAACCATGAAATGACCGTATGCTCTGGGGAAGGAGGCAGTAGATGGGGGAAGCTCCCAGCCACGCGTGTTCTTGCACGAGCAAGAGCGACCATGAGAGTACAACGGGCTTCCAGTGTCACAGGGCAAAGCTGGCACCATGATGCCATGTTGAACAGCAGCCATTTCTCCAGCTTATGGGAACACGCACAGAGAAAGAGTCACAAAATTTAAACCTATAATGTGAATAACATTCCAAGCCCTTCTCTCCCCCAGGTTGTTATCTAACGCCTTTGAAGTCTCAAGATCAGCTATCTGTAAGGCCACAGAAAAGGGTCAGGTTTCCACATGTACTAAAGCACGTATTGAACACAGATCAATGCACGTGCCTGGTTTGCTCAGGGGACATCAGCTGCAGTGGTGCCATGGCTGCTGAAGAGGTACCGTGAAGGAATAAAGGCAGACTTTCTGGCGGTGGCAGCACAGTGCAG
Organism: Aythya ferina; assembly: GCF_964211825.1. NCBI lineage: Eukaryota > Metazoa > Chordata > Aves > Anseriformes > Anatidae > Aythya > Aythya ferina. The sequence goes on along the minus strand of NC_140297.1, from coordinate 72,513,157 downwards.
TGACTGGAACTGCCTTGTGCAAAGCTCTCCACAGCACCTCAGGGTCCCTGGTGTACTACAGCACTAGCTTAGCCTGATGCAGAATTACAGTGGCTTTCCGGGTGGATTTGCTGGCTTTTCCCCTTGCCAGGCCATCAATCTCTCTATTTTCCTTCACTAAGGTGAAAACATCACTGCTATCAGACCCCGCAGCCCCTGTCTGCTACCAGAGGGTGGTACTGCACATGCTGGAGAGGCAGATCTAGAGTTGAAGGCAAGTAGTGATGATGCACAAGTGACCTGGAAGTGAGCTTTCCAGGAGAAACCATGCCTGGGCACAATCTCCAGGTTCACTCCGCAGAGTGCTTGGCAGTGACCAGCAGGTCTTATTCTGCCTCTGTGAAGTGTATTTAAGAACATCACCCAGTATTTCCTGAGGGGTTACAATGATTGGCTACCAAGGAGAAACTACTTGGAGATAAGGGGATGCTTTATCAGCCCTGTTGGAGGAAGTTGGGGAACACAGACACATATTGCATAGTCAGCTTCAAGAGCACAGCTGGAATTCAGATGCATTTGACACAGCTTGGTAGCCTTTCCAAAGGAGGATTACGTGCTATTTCCTTTGGAGGTAGCTACTTTAGCCTGGGACAAGATCGTGGCTGTTAAGGAAATGGCACCCCGACAGGGATGCCGAGCACTCACTGCTTTTGCATTAAGGCAGCCTCTCGACGGAGACCCACCGCACCTTAAAAAGTGATCATACAAAAAGCAAACAAAATAGTCCTCTAGAAACCCCCCCACCAACAACATACAAGAAAAGCTGACTCCCGTGAGCTATAGAAAAAACAGCATTACCGAATATGGGAGCATGTGTTTATACATCAGTGTTTTTAATACTGCATTGCAACAACGGGTGTGTGGTATCCTTTCAGAAGAAGGCAGGGTTGGTGTGCTCTATAATACAGCGCTTGCAATGTCGTTTTACAAATCGCAGAGCATCCACAGACACATCGCAGTCCTGCACATTCAACATCTGCAGGTCAAAACAGTTGGCGGCCACAATCTGCAGGCCTTGCCCAGTGATGCTCTCACATGATTTCAGACTCAGGCGCTTCAGGTTGAAGCAGTTGAGGGCTAGAAACTCCAGGCCGGTGTCTGAGACCAGCGGGCACTTGCCAATATCTAGCGATTTGAGTTTTGTGCAATTTTTGGCGAGGTACTCCACGCCGTGGTCCGTGATGCCCTCGCAGCCCCGCGCGTTGAGGTAGCGCAGCTTGCTGCAGTACTTGGCGATGTAGCGGATGCCCACGTCGGTGATCCGTCCGCAGTGAGCGATGCTCAGGTATCGCAGGCGCGACTCCAGCTTGGCGATCTCCCGCATGCCGAAGTCACTGACGAAGCGGCAGTCGCTCACGCTCAGTTCCTTAATGGACGTGCAGTAAATCATCAGGTAGCGGAGACCCTCGTCGGTGATGCGGACGCAGCGGCGCAGGTACAGGTGGGTCAGCTGGGTGCAGTGCGCGGCGATGGTGTGCAGGCCTTCGTCCTCCAGGACAAAGCAGTCCGTCATGTCCAGGTAGCGGATGGAGATCTGCTTCCCGTGCAAGGGAGACAGCTTGATGGAGGCTTCGCGCGTCAGGCTGATGCATGTTACCTTGGAGCAGCCTAGGGGGAAAAACAAGGTCAATTCAAGCAAGCAGCAAAAAGGACTCAGGCAGCAAGGCCAGAAAGGTGGCCGTGACATTATGCACTGAAGACAGCTTCATGCTGCACGAACAGATACGTCCTGACTGACCAGCCTGGGTTTGCAGTGATGTGCACCAGGGGAAATAATAAACTCCATTGGAGTGAGTTTGCTTGGGGATTTTGAGTACCAGCAAAGCCACAGACCAATTTCGTCCGCATCCCAAATATAAAATAATGGCCCTAGGTTTACCTAGGGACACTCTACGGTCTATTACTGCAATAGACACTCAGTGACAATTTGAGAAAATGGTATTACATGACAACCATGCAGCTTTTTGATCCGAGGCAGTCTCATTGCTGATGGGCTGAGTTTGTAAACCAACATCAGAGGCTCTTTCACCATCAAACCCCATTATAAAAGAGAAGGAAAACCCCACCCACCCTCCAAAAAGCATCTGGGGAGCAGATGTGAATCCAGCCCCAAGCCTGCAATGTGGGAATGATGCAAAACCATGGCAAGAAGATGTGTTTGCAGAAGGGTGGAGATTTGGGTAACCTAAGGAAAATGGGGAGAGTCAGCAGGAACCTACAGACTTGTAAGGGCACGGGAGGACAAGGACAGACACAGAAAAGGACTATTTCAAGTGAGAAAGTCTGGCCATGAATGGCTGTAACTAGACTAGAGGAGAAACATCAGACCTTGCAAGGGAAGAGAAAAAGCTAGATGAAAGGGAAAACCACAGTCACAGACTTCCTCCATTTTTGATCTCCATTCTGTGCATGGTGGTGAATGAAAGCTTTTTTGGCAAGTGCTGTTTCTGCTCCATTGCAAACTGTAGTCTCAGGGCTCCTGAAGGGAAATTCTTATCTGTGTCCAGTTCGTCTGGGTACATTACATTAGCATGGCTAGAAATAGCTGCGAGGATGACCTCCTAGTGATCAAGGCCCAACAGTTTCAGCCACAAATATCTACCCAGGCAAATTCTGCAGCTTACACCTAAAGAGGTGCCCTCAGGTACGCACAGAAGGAACTTTTCTGTATTGCTAAAACACTGGCCAACAGCAATGAACTCAGCCATGAAAAGCCAGAAAAGCTAGAACGACAACCTTAGATCTCCACGGATCATAAATGCTGCACAAATCCTGTAGTCTGGAAAAAAAAGAGCATGCCAATCTTTGTATAAAGTCCACCTCAAAAACTTGGATGACCCAAACCCATACCACTTGTTACAGTAGGCTCTTATTCAGAAGCTTACTGGAAGGTTTGAATATGCTTCAGAGAAAAAAAAAAAAGAAAAAAAGAAAAACCTTCTGATAATCCAGAAGGCTCACACAAATGCCTTAAGAAGCATGAGATATGGACAGCTTACAACCTACAATTAGATTCCTACATTCATCGCTTGAGTTTGCAGCTGGATTTTTAATTTAGACTTCAAATCTATGTGAACAGATGCACAGTTTACCTTAGGCCTCACCAAATGAAACTGGCAAATTGTCCACAGGTCATGCAGAAGCTCTGGGACCTTAAGGCAAAGCACCTTGTTCATAGAACAACATCTTCTTAAAACTGAATGCAGCTAATTCCTCTCCTGGCTGGGTTGTAGATCCATCTGTGCTATGGTGCAATTTTTGGAAATATGTTTGCCTTCAAATAAATACTATTTACACACTCCAAAATACAAAGTGTTTTCACAAAAGGGAAGCAGAACAGTCCAATATTAATGGTTTAAAATTTCTCCCCTAATACACTCTTTGGAGTAGGCGATGCAAAATACACAACCCGAGTCCCCATCCTTGAGCTGGGTTTTCATAGAAAAAACTGGCACCTAGGCATAAATCTGTTGGATCTGATATAGCTGTCTCTATTGTGCTAGCACAAAGAGGCTGCTGGATTAAGGGATCAGTCCAGATATTTCACATGCTGACCAGAATTCAGTTTTACAATGTGGTTAAATGAGAATGAAGGGTTGATGAGGCAGACGAGAATGTTCTGCCTGCTGTGGGTCCAAGAAAGGGGAGTGATGTAATGACGACAATTAAAAAGTGAATAGGTCAGAAGTCTCTCAGCAGGGTTGGAGTCACTGTACAGAAGAGTGTGATCACTGTTTTGACAAGCTCAGCATCGTCCTGTCTAGTTACTTTGGCCACAGTGTAAAATATTTCAGGGGAAGGGTATTCAAAATGGTTCCACCAGAAAAAGAATCCATGTCGATATACAACTGGCTGATTTTTAGCCAAAATGACAAGTTTCTGGGTCTGTAACTATTTTTCTGTCCTTAATAATAAAAAATGTAAAAACAAAGCTCTTGTAGCAGGATTTTCCATAAAGGAAGTATAACTGATTTTTAAATGGGAGATGAAACTTCCAAACAGATTAAAAAATTGTTGGCAGGCATGTTAGATAATAACTTGCAGTCAAGCTCAACCAGCTTCTAGAGATATCTCTGACTTGCCCACAAAGTGGATGCTGAGAGTGACAGAACTTGTATTGTGGAGAGCTCTGAAAGTTAATACGAACGTCTGGTTCTGACATTAAAGATTTTGGTACTTTATTGCTGCCAAGTAACCATCCAGGAGGAGAGGGACTCAACTCGATGTACGAATGTGAACTGGGTTTTAACCAGCTAGCTGCAAGGATGGTGTTATACCCCAGCACAAGTACCTAATTTTTCTTGCTCAGTGTGAAACCCGATCAGCAAACCACTTCAGTGCTGAGATTTACTTGAACATCAAGATGAAAGCCTAGTCCTAATTATTCCCTGGACCTGATTACAGAAGCAATCTTTTCACGAGATCTCATTTCAGCTTCAAGTTTATGCAAGGTCCTAGAGTGCAACCCCATTTCAATCAAGTCCAGGGAGAGTTTGTCTGTACAGCAGTCAAAATTGCTGTCTGAAACCTTGTTGGAATTCTTTTCATAAGACACTCAGGTATGAAAACAAGCGTCATTTTTCTTTCTTTTTCAAGTGTTGTTTTCCTTCCCCACCCCCCTCTTTTTTTTTTTCTTTTTTTTTTTTCCTCTTTCTTTTCCCCTCCCTGGTCTCTTTTCTGGCCTTCCCTGTCCTACCTTCTATTTAAACTCGGTACCCCAGGGGCAGTAGGAGAGCAGTATGGCACAGCCTGAGGCAGGGCCCAGCAGGGAGGGCAATTGCCTTCACACCACAATGCAGACTGGTGAGTCTTGGGCCCTGACCTTTGAAGACGACTACTTACAACCACAGATGCATGGATTGCTTTTCCCAATTTGTAAGCTCAGGGATCACCTCTTCTCTTTGAGAAAATGGAGAGAACAGAAAGAATGAGAGCAAGCAAAATCACTTTATAGGAAACATCCCCAGAGATGGACAAGGTGAGGCTTTAAGAAGCACTTTAAATCTGCCCAACAGCATCACTGTATGCTCAAGCAAGGCTTTCTCTTGCTTTGGTCCTTGATGTTCACTAAACCAATTACACTTTTTTTTTTTCTCCCTCAAATCTGTTTCCCCTCTTCACAGAATATCTGCTGGACTTGGCTTTTCCAGGTGCTGTAAGATGCCTTTTCCCTGTCAATTCTGCAATTTGTTACTGAGCAGAGGTGCCTTTTTGGTGAGACTCCAACAGGAGTTCCTCACTAAAGATCCATGTGCTGACAGAGGGGGTGTCCTGCTCTTCCAGCAAGGAAGAAAAAAATGGGGCATAATTGAAAGGATTAAACTAGCTCCTGTGGATAACACAGTTGTGGTTTTTTTTTGTTTGTTTGTTTTTTAAATGGAGAGGTTGGCATTATATGCAGAGCAATCTCCATAGGAGCCAAGAAGCCAAGGAGCCATTACCTTGTGAAGGTAATGCAATCAGTGGCACATGTAATATGAAGACAGATCAGACTCACCCTTCATCTGAGCACACTGCTGTGGCGTATTCACCACTGTAGGCTTTGCTATAACTGAGGTCACTCCTAACCCTATCAGATAGTGTTTGGTTTGATGAGAAGGGTTCATTTCCCCTTCCTCTGCCACCAAGTACAGCATTGTGTGTGAAGCACATGAAGAATAAAGTTACTCATGGATCATCACTACATATCCTGACAAAGTGCACAACAACCCTTAAAAAAAAGAGTGCCCCACAGAAAATAATCACAGAATGGTTTGGGTTAGAAAAGGCCTTAGAAATCACCCAGTTCCAACCTCCTGCCATAGGCAGGGACACCTCCCACCACACCAAGTTGCCCAAAGTCCCATCCAGCCTGGCCTTGAACACTTCCAGGGATGGGATACTTATAATTTTCCTGGGCAACATGTTCCAGAAGAAGTAAAAAAAAAAAATAAAAAATCTTTATATATTTGATTTCAGCCAGACAGGAGTGGAAAATGGAATCCCGCTTCCAAAACATTCTCAAAAATTACCCGCACCCGGAATGAAAAATGCAGGCTCAAAACAAGACCCTAGAGATTCACTCCCCTCAATTCATGTGCAGGCACACGCTGCAAAAGCTGTGTCTGACCCCAAGCACCCTCACTTCTGAGACTGTTCAAAACCAGGATTTCTCTCCCATTTGTTCCAAAAAGGAAGGAGCTTGTTCAAGAAAAATCTGAGATTAAAATTACTTTCCTGTCCCACTCTGAGACAAAATTTGAGGAAGACAGGTATTTTACACCACTCTCATCTTCCCATCCCTACCCCCTCCCCACATTTTGGGCCAAACCAACGATCCCTTAGGGACAGTCACCATCTTCAAGGTCTGAAAGTAACAGGCTTGGGGGAACCACCCAGACAAACCTCCAAACAGAGCGTATTTTGAGACTTGGTCTCATCTTTTCTTTTCCCCTGTTTTTGCAAAAATAACTTTGCATATCTATCAGTAGAAGCTGTGGACCTGAACAGTCTCAGCCACTCCCATGGAAAGGCTCTGAGCCTTTCCTATGTGTCAGCTAACACACTGGTTTGCTGAAGCAGTTCACCCTCAGTTCAGCAATTCTGCTTCCTGCATGTCCAGGCCCAGAATATTTTGAGCTCGTCAACTCTCCATACCACCCTGGAAGATGAAAGTAAGAAAAGCATAAATGAGCACAGGATACAGCCAACCTTCCAAGTGATATGTAGCTCCAGGTCTAAATCATACAGGCATTTACTCCTGATATTGGACACACTTCAACCTGAGTATGTTGTAGCAACCCGCAGCTGACGTCTGTATGTACTGACAATAAGTAATTCAAATGCAAGGTTGCTGTGAATAGATTCCCTGGGACGGAATTCCTAATCACCTGTCAACTGTGGACACTGGTCACAAAAAAGTGAGTAATTCTGATTTGTTGCTGTTTGCTTTATTGCTATCCATGACATTGTGCCATCCTAGCAAACACTAGGTGAAAGAGTTGGACTAATCAGTTAAGAAGGAAGGAAGGAAGGAAGGAAGGAAGGAAGGAAGGAAGGAAGGAAGGAAGGAAGGAAGGAAGGAAGGAAGGAAGGAAGGAAGGAAGGAAGGAAGAGAGAGAGAGAAAGAGAGAAAGAAAGAGAGAAAGAGAGAAAAAGAGAGAGGGAGAGAGAGAGAGAGAGAGAAAGAAAGCAAGCAAGCAAGCAAGCAAGCAAGCAAGCAACAACCCATAAGTAAATCAGTGTGCACCAGCTGGGCAGTCTTGGAAAAATCAGCTTATCTGGGCACAAATGACTCAACATCATTGCTTCCTATCCCTGGTTTGCCCCGCTTTGTTGTGTAGCCATCAATATCTCTGCAATGGCAAATCTGGTCTAGCTGATCATGATAAACAGACTGTTATTAGACTGATAACAACGTGGTATCACAAAATAAGTACTGAACATTAAATTTATTCTGGTGCTCTGCTTGGGTGCATCCTTTAAATTAAATGCCTGTGTATTCACAGAGAGGAAAATGCATGTGGCTGACCTTGGGAAAAAAAATCTTCTATCCACAGACACATCTGGGAAAAATTGTCTAAAACATTTCAGCTGATCTAAACAGCTGCAGTGTGATATATTGAAACTGTGGTTAAAGAAAAAGGAGAAAGTCACTAAGCAAGTGTATACACTATAAAAAAAAAGTCACAGCTAGCTACATCTGGTTAAAATAGGAATGGAAGCAAGAGGACCTTGAAGTTTAGCTAGGGATGACATTTGATATTTTTACCCAGACAAAAACCTAGGACTGATTCTGAGCTCCTTCTCAATTCACTCACCAGATTACAGATATACACATCATATACACAGATGATATACATGTACATATGTAGAGATGATATCATCTACATACAAATTATATATATATATATATATATACACACACACACACACACAGAAGATTTTAAAACTTTTGCTCTTGCTCCAATAGCTAGCTTTTGCCATGCTACATACTACCAACTGCAACATGGACCCCTGTAAGACTGCTTTATGCAAACACCTACAAGGAGTACTCTTGCTGTTGAAGGGGTCCTCTCTGTCAGCTGGTCTCCATCAGAGGGGGCCAGTCCGCTCAACTGGTGCTGCTGGCATCTGGGGCATGGGGACTGACGCGGTGCCTGGCACACCATGGTGGTAGGAAATGAGCACTCCTACCTCGAAAAACAGCGCAGAAAGGGAAAGAGTGCAGTGTCAGGGAGCAAGGGTAGACTAGCAGGAGGCGTTTTGATGTCTGTGTTTAAGTATTTCCTGTTACCTGACACATCCAGGTGTTCCAGGTTCGGACACAGTGACACGACATCGAAGACCGCCTCGTTGGAGATGTTGTAACAGCCGGACACCTCCAGCCTCCTCAGTTCTGGGCAGCACTGGGCAATGGTGTAGAGTCCTCTGTCTGTGAGCCGCCTGCAGCCACTAACAATTACCGTCTCCAACATGAGACATACGTTGGGTGTATCCTGACAAAGCCTCCGGGTCAGCACTTTAAGAGCCCTGTCTACGTTGATCGTCTCGCCGGTCAGGCGTATAGTCCTCCAGAGCCGTGGGTCCCAGGCGAGATTGTACCAGCGGCGGCACACGCGGGCACAGCGGCACAGCTGGTTGGTGGGCAGGAAGGAGAAGATCTGGATCATGGAGTGATCGGGCAGCCGGTCTACGTTGGCCTGCTCCTTCTGGTGCTTGGACGCCAGCCGGATGAGGGGATGAGTGAGGCGGGTGGGAGGCGGCGAGTGGACCATGGCAACAGTCTCCCCAGTGACTGAGGATGACGAAGTAGACGAGCCTCGGCCATTCTGGAAACCCTGGGTATTCGGTGGGAATATCAATGCTGGACTGGGCGTGCTGAGCGTCCGCATGCTCAGGTCGGAGTCTGGAAGACAAAACGCAGGGATCAGTAAGCGGCCAGAGGCTGCAGGGCCTGTCCCGCTAACCTGTCTGCTCATGGAGAGAGATGGGCTGCGGGGTTTGGGCAGGGTGTGAAGCAGGCATTTTTAGCAGGTCGAGTGGGAACACACGCTCCCAGAGCTATCTCCGAGCACCATCCCATCCACCCTGGTGCTGCCACACAGCAGTGACAAGCTGCCCTAGCAAAGGGCAGGCTGCAGGCCTGAGCCCTGCAGCGTAGAGGAGACAGCAGCACAACACTAGGGATTTTACATCTTTACACCCTCAGCTAAATACCACAGGAAACGAGGGCAGCTGAATCAGAGGCTTGTTCGGTGGGGAGGAACTGCAATAACCTCAGCAGCACCTGGGAGCTGCTCAGGGAAGAACACCGCGGTCCTTCGCCTCTCTGCTCTTCCAGGGAGAAGCCGGAGAAAAGGGCAGAAGGCAAATGCTGCTTTGCTCAGCATGCCTGGGCAGATGGGAAAAACACAACCACACGCAAGCATCCTCCTTGTGTCGTTAAAGAAGTTCATTTCTCCTACATGCCAACGGGGACTCAGCAGGTTAACCGAGAGCCTGGCAACTGGCTCTTGAGGGGTTTGGCTGTGCTGCTTCTTGCATGGGCAGAAAGGCACAAGGGGAAAAAGGAACTGCGATCGGATTTCAAAAAGCAAGCCCAGAGAAGTAAGTGGCGAGGAAACAGCACGCCTGGAAGTTTGTTACAGAACCGCTGCGCAATGTTTACACCATCTTTTTCCTAGTGCTGCTGCCAGGTTGAAAGCCATCAACCCCAAAAAACACACAAAACTATTTGCTATTTCTTTAACATCTTGCAGGCATAAAAATAAAGGGGATCTGCTGCTAAGTAAGCTTGTCTTTGATGAAAGTTTATTTCAACAGTTTTTTCTTTCTGCTGACATTGCTGCCCAAGAGTCATTTCCACTCCTGCTCCCAGCTCTTCAGCTATGCAGTGCGACAGCAAGTCCTAGACTGGAGAGAACCAGGAGGCATTTCTGACTGTCAAACAAGTGCCATGGGAGATACGCTTAGAGACCCTAGGACATCTCAGCAGTATGCTACACAAAATGCAACCATCATGTGAGATGAGAGATGGATGCTGGCACGGCTTGCTCATTCCCTCTCTGACCTCTCCATACCGATCACAACAGAAATGCTTTAAGAAGAAAAGCACTGTCCAGATGAACACAGGAACCAAACTGCAACACCCAGCAGAATAACAAGTACCAAGAATGGAGTTAGAACAGAGGTTTCACAGCATCAAGATTTCCTCCATGCTGCATCTTTTGCCATCTCTTCAGTGTTCAGACATTTCAGGGAAGCATGCAAAGCCATCTCCTTCAGTAACACCAGCTCTACAGCTTTGCAACTGTGGCTGAATAGAAATGGGTTAAGCAGGGCACACCCAAGAATGCATTCAACAAACCCACACAAATCTGGGTTTAGGCAGAGTTTTCAAATAAACTAATTTTTAGATGAACTGGATCAATGTTTTACACAAGAATTTCCCCATTTGGCTTTTACTTAGTCCAGCACAGGCATGGTTTCACCTCATTAGCTGCAATAGCAGCAAACAAAGGGTTGCATTCTCACAGTGGGTCTGCAAAGGAGAGAAGCACAACTCCTTAGGTGACGAAACCAAGACACAAAGTCCATCAGTTTGCCCAAGACCACCTAGTTCAGGTGAAGACAGATCAAAATCATCATCTCACCCTGTGAAGAAAAAACCCACACTACACAGCTCCTTCCCTCTTCCTTTTTTGTGTCTTGTTTCACTTAGACAGAAACTCAGTATTTCAGCTAGTGACAGGAAAAAACATTTTTTCTTCAAGGCCTTTGAGTCTATTCTATGGCTGTGTGGATCTAACCCAGGGATCTGTAAATTTCTGAGCGAGAACCGTATCTTAACACAGAGTAGGTTTTGCAGACACTCTGCTCCCCTTTGAGACCTCCTAATACCCCCCTGGCAGCTACAGCAAATAATTGCACGGAGGAGTGTTATTTGGAAAGCGTGTAGTATACTTTGGTATTTTAAAAATGAGATTTACAGCTGTAGAGGAAAAAAAAACCACCAGCAGCAGCCAGGCTCCTGCAGACAAGTACTGACTCCACAGACCACTTAGGCAACAGCCCCCTAGATTAATTGTTGCAAGGACTTACCATGTGTTTGACCTCCCTCACATCACCACCAATGACAATGCCTGAAGTTAAACATGTGCATAAGATGTGGCAGATCTGGAGCCTTTACCTTTTGTTCTTTTCTTCAGATTTTAAGACAAAGAAGCTTCTAATATAAAAGAACATACATATATATTTTTTTTTCTCAAGTGCTGGATGTACTTCCTACCGCTACATATATTTGGTATTGTGAATTCCTCCCCTTTCCTTTTACTTTTTCATTTGCTTTGGGGTTTATTTTATTGTTGTTTTGTTGTTGTTATTGTTTTTTTTTTCCTTAAACCAGTACAAAAAGGAGAAACAAACCAATAAAAATAAAACCCACATGAGAAACACTTGTTTCTACACAGCAAAATAGGTGGATGAAAAATCAAAATCAAAAAGTTTCATATTTTAAATGTTTGCTATCAACATTTTCTACTACTGTGAGAATGTGGTTACCTCCTGTAAGACAGTCTCCCAGCACAACTTGAAAGCATACATTTTTAGTCTGTGATTGTTGAAAACACCGAAAGATCTCTACAGGGTTACATTCTTCCCTATGCTTATACTTCAGTATAAAAAAGCTTTTAATGCTCCATGATGCTCCCTCCTGTGATCAAAGCATCAAGCTAATACGGCTAATCTCCATTCCTTTTGGACCAAAAAATGGCATTCCTTCCTCACTCCTTTGCTAACTGTGCATAATCAATACCTTAGACATTCCGGATGCATAATATATTACTAAAATGTGGTTTTTAACTTAGACCTAGAGCTAAAAAAATGTGACCTTCTGTTTTATGGTAACACTCCGTGCTTGCTTCATGCTCTCCTAATTCTCTCATTAGTATAGCTGTTCCAGATGTGCATCCTGTATTTCCTTTACCTCTAATCCTGAAGGTGCTCCATGTGAAATTTGCTCCCCCCACCTTCAGGACGTGGACTTCCAAATGGATACACACACATGCATATGCACGCACCTCTTCCCAACCCTTTTCTTTTTTCCCCCTGAAACAGCGTTGTCATTATGTTCAAACAAGAGAGGTGAGGGAGCATTAGTGGTCTGCTGAGTCTGTAACGCAGTATGCTCCTAGGCAGGAATTTTGCCAGTAGCTTAGCTGAACTCCTTACAGAGGTATTCCCACTTACTGCTTGTTGTGCACCCCTGAGAGGAAAAGAAAAAATAGCAGGTGAGTCCAGGAGGTTTTTGCCAGTAAAAACTTGGAAAGCTTTTTGCTAGCATTTAAAACTTCAGCAAAACCCTTGGTCTATTGTACGTTTTCCAGGCTTTTCAAGTATTGTTGGGAGGGACTTCCTGCATATCCGAGCTTCTAGGACTTTCATTCAAATTTTGTTCTTCACCATTTGCTGAGTGCCAGCTAACAGACGGAGCTGGGCCGAGACAGGGCAACCCACTGACAGCATGCCATCAATAAACGCCATCCTACAACTGCAAATGAAGCTACTGATTGCAGTTCTCAGTACAATCATTCCCGACACATACTGTAACAAGCACATCTTTTCCTGAAAACCACTGTTTAAAAGCCCAAAATGCAGCTTTGCATTTTTGTGATCTTCAAAAGTAAAAAAATGTACAAAGCAGCCCCATGTTTCCCTCCCTACAACCTCTTCTACCCCTCTTTCTCCCTAATTACCAATGCATTTCTGCAAGATGCTTTTTATTATGGCTTTGTTCAGGCTCTGAAAACTGTTTGTTGATATAAGAGAAAATTTCTTAACAATCTTTAAAGAAATCTCAAAAGATGCGTGCCAAAAACACAACTATAAAAGCTGACACAGAGGGAGAAAATGCACTGGAGGGAGTTTTCTTATTCCATCAGGAATCTGGTTTATTTCAAAGTTGGAGTTTTTTTAGTTCTTTTTTTTTTTCTTTTTTTTTTTTTTCCAGTTTGGTTTCCCAATGTGTACATACATCTGGGGAAAAGGAGCCTTACCTATGTATGACTCAAACCAAGACTAGGTCTTTGTGCATTCTGGCCTTGACAGCAACACACAGTCTCTGGTTTCGGGACCAGAGGAAGAAAACAATGTCATGCTTTTGTTCGACCAGCAGTGGGCACTAACACAGGACACCTGATGTCCAGATCCCAACGTGGACTTTTTGAGATTGAACCACTGCCCGTGTTTAAAGTGTGACTCCGTGTAACCACAATTTTCACTAGGGAGCTGTGTGCACCTGTCGTGAAGTGAGTGCTATACTGCGCTCCCCAGCTTTACAGAACTAAAATGAAACTTTCAATAAATATCAACAAAATTTCAGGTCCTTGTCTGACAACTGAAATGCACCCTTCATGTTGATCTGCTGTCACTGCTGAGGTTTTTAGCAACACAAAGGAGAGAGTTCAGCCAAAATATGTGTAGCCTCTGAAGAGTCAGTATAGCTGAGAAAACTTAAAAGAAAACAGCATTTTTATTACAACATTAGATGCAAAATAATGTGTGCAAAAAAAACCACTTAAGCATAGTATAGACACAACACATAGTCTCCTCACCAGAAAAATGGTGCATAAATATTAGCTATTTTACTAAGTCCAATATTGATCTAGACTTCACGTTTTTACTATGATACCATCTCCCTTGCCCATGCCAAAAGTACTTGTTTTACTGAGTGTGTGGAGAGGGGGAGCCTATAGCGGCTGTCAAAGCTGTAGAAATAGGGACAGAAGCGACCTGCAGCAGGAACACTATGAGCTGGTTCAACAGGAGACTCCTGAATGTGACAGACTGTCTTTGAGGAAGACACCACAGCATGCAGCTAACACAGCAGGATGTGACAGGGGTGTTTGTGCCGTGGGCACAGGGAAGTCCCAGAAAAACAGGCACCTGCAAAAAAGAGTAGCTTCCACATCCGAAAAGTCCTTACACGTTGCCCTCAGGCTGAGGCACCACCACCGACCTCACATTGTCCCAGCAGGGCTTGGGGAGTCCGTGACAGCGAAGAGGCAGCCGGGACAAAACTCACCGCATGACCTTGCACAGGGCTGCAGCAGTCAAGCCCGCTAGCAAGGGTTGCTCAGCAGAGATACCGACGTGATTTTGCAACTTTTTATGAGTGAGAATGTACAGAGCGTGAAGCAGGGCTGGATTAGCTCTCTTGAGGTCTCTCTCCAAGAACACTTAAACCATCTCTGATGTACATGTCTGCCCTGTTCTTAATTTCCAGGGAAAGCTATAACTCAACTCATTGAGGTGCCTGTTCCAGTGTTGTCACCTTATCGAGTTTCTAAGTTTTTCCTATTACCCAACTCATGCAAGAAGCTGTTTCTTCCCTTCTCCTAGTGCTTGTGAACAAGGAGAGATCTTCACTCGTTCAGCAAGGATTTCTGGCAGGTACTTACTCAGACTTCAGTCCTTTCCTCCCAGTCACACCACCAACATTGGCAGTGTCTCCTTGTTTCTCCTTTAGACTTTTCCAACCTGTGTGTACATCTCCTAAAGCCCAGTGCTCCAAACTGACCACAGCACTCCAAGTCAACCCCAGCAGTGGCTACAGCAGAGTCCTTCCCTCCTGTATTTCATGGAAATCACATTGTCAACCTTCCAGATTTTAACAGTCTCAGAAGGATGATGCATTCAGTTTGTGATTCAATGCATCGCCCAGATTCCCACGTGTCATACAGCTGCCTGGCCAGTTATTTTCTTCTATATACTCTATTCATCTTCCTCACACCTGTCTCTTTTGAGAGTGGTACTTTTTCTCTCCCCTTAATCTTTAATATTTTCAAGAGCATTTTAAGTCCAGAGCAACCTTCTCAAATTGTGCTCATTTTCAGTTTTCTAAATATACCACATGTTCAGTGTCACAAAATTTAACCCATTCCTCCAGTTTTGTGTGTCAATTTGATTCAAACAGACGGCTTCTGGAGAGGGATGGAAAATCGAGTAAATTATTAAAGAAAACTGTAAGGTATGGCAGGGCAGGTCCCTACAGGGCTCTCTTTGAAACACCATCACAGTCAACAAATACGCAGTGATAACTATGCAACATGCAATTCCCCTTTGGTGGCCACGTTATGATGATTTCACTTAGTCGGCATTGTTTCCTGGCTCGCTTCCAGCACAGACATGCAAAAATCTAAATAACCCTGAGATGGGTTATATCTCCCGTTTCCCTCTCATCAGACTATTTATCTTTGCTAGCAGAGAAAATCAGCCTGAGAATGTAAGATGAAGGGAACAACAAAACTTCAGCAAAGTTGAAAACTTATTTCTTATCCTGTGAGAACCTGTAGGTCACGCAACTCTCTTTTCGAGAGCAAAGACCTGTGACAAAGCTCGATTTTTCAGTGTAAAAACAAGCAGCATCAGAGCTCATGAAGTAATTGCATCCACATGCTCCTGGAAGGAATGGTTCCATGGAACTTAAAACAACCCTTTATAGTTTTTAAAAACCTCCCACAGAATGTAGTAAGAATGTGTACCTATTGTACAAGGCTGGAGACAGCGTTACAAGGCCACCTGGAAGAGGGATATGTTAACTTAGATGTGAAGCCACCTCATAGTAGTTTCTGTGTGACATTTTACACCTTGGATTATACTGGTGTAACTTCCCGTTGATGTTGAGCTCCAGTTTTCTTTAGTCTATAAACTCCTCTAAATACCTTTAGAGACCTGATCTCGCATTCCTGGCATATTCACACTAGATACTTAAAGTCAAACAGCACTGCAAGTGAAATAATCGTTACAGTTTTATTAAGCAAATAATTCTTCCTTACAATGCATTTGTCGAAAGCTGGAACTAATTTGCCACCTATTGACTTTGTCCCCTGCCACTTGGCAACAATTAAATTTATCCCCATGGTTTTGAACAGAGCCAAAAAATATGAAGATTGTGGGGGAAAAAAAAAAAAGGAAAAAGTAATCTTTCATCATATTAATTTTCATTGTGTTAATTCATCATTTTAATTTCTGAAGTCAGAGCATCTTAATTTTGCCTTTAGTACCACCAGTGATACTAGCACATCAGTTCTGACAAAAGGGTTTGTCAGTGTGTCATTTCTGGTAAATAACATAGTGATAGATGGGATGGTGTGTTTTTTCCATGTTCCGTAAATATCTAACCCCAAAATGAATTCCATACATGCTTAAGAACAAGCTCTTCTTAAACCCCTTAAGGTCAGATACTTTCCCAACTCCTTGCTGTATGCCAGGGAACTCCTCCAGCAGAGTCAGTTTGTATCTACATAGGCAAGGAGTGCAGCCCAAGAAGAGGAGATTTATGGATCAAAACTGTTACTGCTGAGAACCTGACAGCCACGGGTCTGAGAAGTGGATGCTAGTTTTCATGCATCTAATTTCATCCCTAAGACAGACTGCTCAGTAGGTGTTGTCTCTGGTACTTCAGGTGTTCTGTGGAGCATAGTTTTTGCCTTAGTTTCATCTGAAAGTAACTGTGCTCATACACCTGTGGTGATAACTAAAGATGGTAAGCAAGGACTAAGGGGAGAGTTGTTTCAAAATTGAGTGCCTGACCTGCAAAATGCAGGTGTGCCCACTGGCCAGCAAAGCAGCACCCACCATCCATCTCCTCACAGCCCAGAGTTACCACTTCCCAACGTAACCCACACCACTTGGGGGAGACGCATCCTGTTCCTGCTAGGTTCTCAGTACTGGATTATCCATGGACTGGACATGTCGTGTTTTATTGTTCCCCATTTTCAGGATTACCACATCAACAGGGATCCAGTTCTTTGCTGTTAAATGCATTGCTTTGAAATATGCAAAATACAACTGTAGTTAAAATGGAAATAGGCATTTACAAAATCCCATGCCATAAAGGTTTAGGATAAAATTAGGCAGCAAGAAGACATCAAGTTTGCTTAACTTCACAGTCACACTGAAAAGCTTACCATCCTTTCTCTCTCCACCTGACAAGTTGTTAGGGAGGCATACTTAACCTCCAACTCCAGCCTGGAGAATACAAAACACCTTCCCAAATCATCCAGAGAACACCCTGGTTCAGTGAAACGGATGTACAGCTATGTTCTGTCTTTCCTTTGAGTTAGTCTGAGATGTTTGAACAATTCCAAGGTCAAGATTTTGTAAGGTAAAACATTTATATGCCTGCCTGACCAGGCAACATTTATATTTCCGTGTTCCACTTCTTTATGTGTTGATCTTCACTTTCAAACCTGCTTTACATGAATATAGATGAGTGCACATTATTCACTACTGGCTCTCATGCTACAAAGATGTGGCCAGAACCAATCACCTGGAGTGACACTGAGCTGGAGCAAACAGATTTTACTCTGCCGTTGAATGATATGCAGACACGAAGTTCCTGTTGATACAAACAGACCTTTGCAATTTACATGGAAAACTTGAACAAATGCCTTGTGACTCCCCACTTCAAAATGCAGAAATCCAGTCAGCTGTTCCGGTCAGTTGTAGCTGTTCTAATACTTCACTTCTCAAAAATGGGAACATTTAGAAAAAAGGATTTATCAGTTTCCATTATTACAGAGCAACTTCAAGCCAAGTTGCTGTACACTAATTTATGGGAGAGAAAGATCTTCAAAAAACTTCAAGTTGCTCACATGGATTAAAACCAAGCAGACCTGCAGAATCTGAAATTTACTTCTGTAAGATGTGCATTGCTCTAAGAGAAAAATAATATACAAACCAGAGGAATGCTTTCCTTGGGGAAAGCTGACAATAGAAAGATATCCTCACTTTGTGGACATATCAAGATGGCTTGTGTCCACAGTTGGTAACCAAACCTACAGCAGACAAATAATTCCCCAAGAATGACTGTTTCCAGCATATCCACCAAAAGTTAATTCTTTGCGGAACAGAACATTGCTTTTCATAATCAAATACTTGCATTTTAAAAATGAATGATTCTCAGAAATGATGGATTAAAATTAATAGGGGATCCATGATGTGACCTCCAAAGCTGCTGAAGTACACGATAAACAATAGGGTAAACACAAGATGGAACAGTAGCAATATATTTAAAACCACAAATTTGTGCCTCTCTCTTAACATTCAAGTTTCAATGCTAAAGATTCATTAAATCAATGTAATTTATAATAGTCCAAATATCCTCCCTAAAATAAATTCAAGCTTTGTAAACATAGGCTTAATTGATAATCTGTGAAGAGACAACCCTCCAAATTACGGGACAGAATTGTACACAGCAGGAGAAGAGGTCTCTAGATTTAAAGGGGAAAAAAAGACAGAGGAAAAGCAAAGCAAATTCCGATTCAGCTTGGTTCAGCCCAGCTCCCACTGGATTCTCCTGTGAGACAACTACAAAGCACCCAGATGAGGATTCATACGCTAAAGCAGATGAACAGGGATGCCTCCTCTCTTCCACTCCACCTCCACATGCCTCTCCCAGCTGGGTTATTGCTAAGGGAGTGGTAATAAAACACAAATGAAAAATGCTGCTGATGGAAAAGAGAGCACAGCCCTCTCCTGTAAAAACTGCTGGCTTAGTTGCTGGTTATGTTGTTGCTCACTCCAAGGTGACCTTATTCAGGTGAAGTCTTCTGAATCCTGTAGGAGATTATACTGAGGTGGTGAGCATTTTCCAAGCTTTTAGGAATCAGAAACAGTGTTTACTCTCAGGACAATGCTTTTGCAGGCTCGAAGAGGTGCCACTGAGAGCCCAGCCTAGGTCTGGAGTATGGCCACGGATTGCTGAAAATCAGCTGAGTTTTGCAGAGTGTAACTGAAGGCTGACCTGAAACACCTGCTCCTGATCAGCTCAGATCTGTTTATACTTCAGTTTCCAAAGTTTATTTTCTTTCCTACAAATGAGATTCCTTCAAAAACACCTGCTAGCATCCTGGCAAGCATTCTCCCATTTTGCGGGCAAATACCTCATTTCTGCGGCTGCATCCCTCTCCCTTTTGACACATGGCCAAACTGAGAAAGCAAAGCTGGTCTCCAGGGCTTTTTAGGGGGAATGGTAGAAAGCTCCATTTAATCCAGTTTTATGTTTCTTACAAATCCACAATGCTACTACTATGCTTACAGACAAAGGAATAAATTCAGCAAAGATCTGGCCAAAGCCAGTTCCCCAAAACATCGGCTCTGGGACCTTAGTGACAAAAATGCTCTGGAGGGGAGGAAAGAAAAGAAACGTAGGTCTCCAAAGCAGAAACCCAGGATACCAGCACTAACTTATCCAACACCTCTCTGCCAAAGACAAACAAACTTAGGATTTTTTATAAGAGACATCTCACATCATAAAAGGACTAAAATGATAGTCGGCAGTCCCCTCTTCTGTTGCACACACATGCGATATTCATACAGTGATGCACCGAGCATGCACATAACGCTTATTCAGAACCACAGGGATTAACATTTTGTTTATGGGAAATTCGGGAGTTAAGCTGGGAAAGAGACACGGCCACTGGCAGCTTTCTCCTACCAGAAAATGTAGCTGGCTGCAGCCCAACTGTGCTAAGTTGCGTGGATTCCTGACCACCAGTGCGATGCAGTCCCAGACTATGTCAAAACAGATGGTACTTACAACTGAGAGAGCAGTGCATTAGCCATCCCCGAAACCCAGCCCTGCCGTCTGAGTTCCCACTTGCTGTGTCTGTGACTTGTGATGTATAAATTGTAGATTGCTATTTATATGCAACAGCATATGGTACTCTGACATTTGAGGAGTATCAGATGTACGTACATGTAAATAAATCAAGAATTCTGCACTCCGTATTTATGGCAACTTCAATAACTTCCCGGTCTACTAGAAGCCATAATAAATAATTGCCTCATTTTGCATAAAGTATTAACTGACTGCAATTATTCCTTTTCAATTTAATTTCAATTTACTGAACTGAGACAAACAAAACTGTTCACTGATTGTTTTTATGCTGTTTTGACATCATTAAATCAAAATCAATATGGGGAAAAAACCCTGATGTTTACATCTGTACAATCACTGAAACAGTTATTATTCAAAGCAAGAACTCTAGAGAAAAAAAAAAAAAAAAAAAAAAAAAAAAAGCATGATTTAAATCCTGCAGCCTCTATGTTTCATATTAACCTAACTGGATCAACCACCATTGCTGACTTCTGGCTTTACATGCAATTTCACATCTATCAACAGATTTAATATGACCAGTTTATAGAGACACCTTAGATACCTACTTTCTTTTACAAAGCCCCCAGAAAAGAACCATGCTGAGGAACCTCATCAACTCGTAGTACATACTTGGAGGGAGGGTGCAAAGAGGACAGAGCCAGGCTCTGTTCATTGGTGCCCAGTGCCAGGACAAGAGGCAGTGGGCACAAACTGGAACCCAGGAGGTTCACTCTGAACACCATGAAGCACTTCTGTGTCATGCAGGTGATGGAGCCCTGGCACAGGTTGTCCAGAAAGCTTGTGAAGCCTCCATCCTTGGAAGTCTTCAAAAGTCATCTAGACAAGGTCCTGGGCAAGCAGCTTTGGGTGGCCCAGCCTGAGCAGGGGGCTTGGACCAGTTAACCTCCAGAGGTCCCTTGCAACCTCAGCTGCTTGGGGATTCTGTGAAATAACTCTAATACACCTCTCCTACAAAGAGCAAATGAAGTTTAAGTTCCACTTTCAAGCAGGCACTGTGTGAACTTTTGCACCGTGGTTCCAGGCTTCTTCAAATCTGATCTCCCCATCACAGGAATCTTGCAGAGTTTGGGTTTTTCATTACAGTAACTCTCAAGCTCCAAACGTAACTGGTGCCTAATCTTCCTGTTCAAAAATACCTTTTGTTACTGAGAAAATAAACGATCACCTCCATCGCTATATGCTATAGCTCAAGCAGGCATATATTGTCAGCTGATAATACAGCCATTAGTGAGAACTAGCTCAAGGATACTTGTTCTGCGGTATTTTCCTCCAAACTAGAGGATTCCCTAGAGCTCAACTGTGGATCTTGATACCTGTAGAAAGTATGGGTATCTTTTCGTGAAAATTCACTGAAAAACTAGTCAACCTCAAAACTTCCAGTAGTAGCCCCACATCTGACAAAAAATATCCAGTTGACTTGAACATAAGGTTAGTGTCCTATCGGTAAAAAATCCTCTTCGTTAAAAAATAAACAAACAAACAAACTCAACATTACATAGATATCGTCTCCCCTAATTTCCTTATCAAAACACCGTTGAATTACAGACTAGAAGTGAACAGTAAGGAGGACTGAAAACTGGCTGAACTGCTGGGTTCAAAGGGTTGTCATCAATGAGACCAAGTCCAGCCAGAGGCCAGTCACTACTGGTATGCTGGGGCCAATACCATACAACCTCTTCATTAATGGCTTGGATAATGATGACACAAAACTGGGAGCAGTGGCTGATACACCTGATAGGTGTGCTGCCATCCAGATGGACCTTGACGAGCTGAGAAATGGGCTGACATGACAAGAACCTCATGAAGTTCAACAAAGCAACACGAAAAGTCCTGCACCTGGGGAGGAATAACCCCAAATACCAGGACTGCCTGGGGGCTGACAGGCTGGAAAGCAGCTTTATGAAAAAGGATTTGGGGGTTGTGGTGGGAAACAAATTGAACATGAACCAGCAATGGCTTTTTCTTGCAAGAAAGAAGACTAGAAGCTTCCTGGGCTGCATTAGGTGGAGCACTGCCAGCAGGTGGAGGGGAGGTGATCCTGGCCCTCTGCTTGGCATGGGTGAGGCCACACATGAAGTGCTGGGTCCAGGTCTGGGCTCCCCAGTACAAGAGAGACATGGAGCTACTCGTGAGAGTCCACTGAAGGGTCACAAAGAAAATTAATGGACTTGAGCATCTGACAAGAAGAGGCTGAGAGAGCTGAGACTTTTAGCCTGGAGAAGAGAAGGCTCAGGGGCATCTCATCACCACGTATAAATACCTGAAGGGAGGGTGTAAAGAGGATGGAGCCAGACTCTTCTTGGTGATACCCACTGAGTGGACAAGAGATATGGGACATAGAAATACAAAAAAATCCTATTTAAAGGAAGACTTTTTATTTTTTTAATGGCAGTAGTGGTCAAGCACTGCATCAGAGTGCCCAGAGAGGCATGGAGTCTCCATCCTTGCAGATACTCAAAACCTGACTACAGAGTGTCCTGGGCAACATGCTCTATTTGACCCTGCTTTGAGCAGGGGGTTGGACTCCAGAGATCCCCTCCAACCTCAACTATTCTGTAACTGACAATTCAATTGAACTCACACAGCCTCTTCTCTCTGAGGCCTCACACAGAGGAACATATACCTCATTAAAGCAAATCCAAACCTTATGGAAATATAACAATAAATGTGTTAATTCACAAACACTGCATGAAGAGGTTAGGTAATCTTGACCTGCGCGGCAGAAGATTGAAAAGGACATGCTAATACATCCCATTACCTACAATGTATTCAGATAAGAGGCAGAGGTGATGGAAAGGTTACCGTACTTCAGATGGCACGTAAAAAGGAGCAGTAGCAAAGTTTGAGACTAAGCGAAAACACTATAGTTGAGAGCTAAAAATTATCATAAAACACACAGTTAGGTCAAGGTATAGGCTGCCTGGAGTGGCATTTGGGATTGACATCTTGAGCTTCCTAGGAAACAGTATGATTAAGAAGACAAAAGAAGAACTCATCTACGAAGAAAATTCTGCTTTAAGTTGCTGTTTAGACAAGGTGACCCAAGAACCTTCACCATCTTTAAGCCATGATTTATCAGTCATCCTTGCCTTTCTAAAACAAATTAGTAGAACTCCACTGAAAGAATTTAGTGCATGCTGGCAAGGTGCATGAAAAATAAGGCAAAATAACAGACTGTAATCAATGCTTATTTTCAGAAGTGAACCTCTGCTACTCTTCCATCAGGTCAGTACAGGGATGCACAACTTTCTCAAGGTCACTTCAGCACATACTTTTGCAGATTTTGCACTTATGATTCATTCTATACTGATCAAATTCCATTTTAAGAGAAAAAGAGGATGAAGTTGACTGCAATGTACATGATCCACAGAAGCACATTAAGCCCTGCTTATGGGGGCTGACAAGACTGCCGAACTTTGGCGAAAGTTCCTCAAGAACTCTTTTTCCTATAATACGATGAATATACTGAAAATCTTTGCAAGTTATAATTTTAGTTTGAAAAGCAGCATTTTCTGGCGTCAGTTCTGGGACTCCTGGGTAGCACATACCATTGCTAATCTTCCTCCTCAGTGCAGAAAAAGTAGTATATTTATTCTCCATCTCCATCCCTTTGTGGTAAAGGTAGAGCTGAGGCTAAAGACTTCTTAGTTGGATGGATTATTTTAAGCTTGCAGATGAGGACTACTTAAACTGCTAAATTTTTAGTGAAGTCCTAGGAGGACTTAAGAGAGCCCCTTAAGAGAGGCTCCCTTCAGTTCAAACAGCACTCTTCCTGTGAGAAAGACTTCAGAAGTCATGCTGATTGACACGAACCACCGGTGAAAGTAACACTGTTCAGCTGCACAGGGAGCAAAACAGTGCCCTACTGACACAGCACTATTACATTTAAGCAGCAAAGTGATGACAGGGTTGTGTTTACAGGACGTGTGATGTAAATTAAGGTGTATGTAATGAGCCACAAGTTCTATGTAAGGCATTTGATACTGTGCTACAGTTGCACTAGGTACTGAAGTTTCGGGACAACTACAGTAATGACTTCATCTCTTTCTCAGTTGCAAAAGACTTCAAGAAAAAGACTTGCACAACGAAGAAATCATATAAAAAATGTATTTCTAGCATTTTTTCAGTATAATTTGGAAACATGGAGCACAGCCAACAATGAGAGATCAGTCAGGCACATTTTAAAACTTCTAATGAGGAGATTGAAAGAGTTTATAATAGGAAATGTTTTAGAGACCCACAGTGACTTCACATTTTCCAGCTCACTGGATTTACAAGCAAAGAGGCTGATACTGCAGTATCTGGATGCTGAGGACTTCCTAAGATGTGCAGAGTCCCTTGCACTACCAGAGACTACCATAAGGTTACAGCAGCCAGCATCTCAGAGGACCACGACTCCCCCACCCACACTCACTCTGAAGCACTCCCGCCTTGGTTCACTCTCTCTGGTCTATTTGTGGCAGAGAGTCTTTTTCTGCTAACATCAGTAATTGCCTGGAAAGTATTCCCCTCATTTCATTATGCTGAGCTACACTCCACTCATGCTGGATTAGTGACTATTTATAGTGTGCACCATGTATAGTAACATGTCACTGTGAAAGCGTCAGTATGAGAAACGCTGATTTAAGAAATGAGACTGCTAACACTGGCCCACCAAGCTACTACGATGAAGATAAAAAGTTACAGTGATTATCTACTTGTTCCTTCATTTTAATTCCATTTACAGAAAATGTGAGCCATAGACAAGGCAGTGATAATACTGGTATTACACACAGTTCAGGAAAATACTTGTGTAGCCCCGAGGCTGATTCCAGAACTACTACAAAAACATAGTCTTTTGCTATTTAGTCTTATCTAGTTTGGAAGAAAGCAGTATCTGTTGCCAGCTCCTCATTACTCCTCATTACATTTGTGGGTATGGGTGTCTGCACCAGAAGCCACCTCTCTTGTTCACTTTGGCTTCACTGCTTTGACACAAGATATGGAAGGAGATGGCAGTGGCAGGGGCGCTACTCCTCCTGAAGGAGGACTTTTTCACTGACAGAAGTGCTGATGGCAGCTTGTGTCTCACTCTGCAGCACAGAATTCCTTCCATCTGAATTTTGTGCTCTTTTGAGCAATCTCAGTTAGTTAAACTCTCCACAGAAGCAACTCTGTATCACAAGAAATGGGCCTTCTGTTCACTACCTGCTGAAATCAGATGACAGTACCTCAACCAGGAGCTGGAAAACAAGCTATCAGTGGTCACAGAGCTTCCCTGCACATAGGCTTTGCAGTATTTGAATTCTGCCAGCACAACGTCAGGTTGTGGTTTAACTGTGTAAACCCGTGGCATGAAAGCAGTTCATACCTCACAGCAGGGTGCCTGCCGCAGGGCCTGCACCAGCAGCAAGCAAGGCTGATGGTCAGACAGCCTGCTCAGCTCACTGGGAGCTTTTCCTGTATCAAACGAAACCCCATCTCAACCATCCTGCCTTTTCAAGGAAAACACCTCAGGAGGCTTTAATTTTATTGAAACGAGGTGACAAATGCATGTTTCTGAAGTGATATTTGACTCACAAGGCCTTTACAGTGAATGGCCTCCATTGATTTAGAAACCCCTATTTCATAAACACTGAAGGAGAGAAGCCTGCGTTCCCAAGCGATCTGCTTCGTTATAAAATAGCCAGAAGCCATTTGAAAACCACACAATGAGAAAAGGCATCAGAGAGGTGCACAGTGCCCCTGCTCTGACAGCTGATTACTGGGCATGGACCTGAGCTTTTCCTTCCCCCGAAACAAAGATGTTATGCCTCCCTTGGGACTGAGCCCTGGTCCCAGCACACCCCAGCCAGTCAGTCGTTTGTCTTCATTACTCTTTGTATCTGCAGCACTCACTGGTGGCGTGATGGAGCCTTCTGTACCCAGTATAACAAGCTTCATGCAAGTGCAGCAGCATCTGGGGAACAACTGAGGCAGAGTAAGTTATTTTAGCTGACATAGTGGTGCTGATCCCTGATGCAGAGTTCACTGACTGCTGATTACCTTCATGTCTTCACTCAGTTCATTTATTTTAAACTGAAATTAGGATGAAAGCAGTTTATTAATGCAAGCACCGCAGCGGCAGCACAGTCCGGCTCTCCAGCAGGGAATCACAACCTTGGTATAATCCAACTATCTCTCCAGACATCTATGCATATTATTTCCATATAAAGCTATATTTGGCTGTATTTATAGGCAGATCACTACAATTACAGATGGCCAGTAATAAAACAGTGGTTCTGAATTTTCTTACTAAGTATAGAAAGTACTGGAAGCCACAGAGGTGCCACGACTGGATGAAAAGCTTACTTTTCATTTATAGAAGTGTGCAGCAGGGAAAACTTAATATTATATAACTACTATGACTAGGAAAACAAATTAAAGACAATTAGATATATTTAAATATCTTGCTAGGGAGAGGTGTCAAAATCCTTATGAGGATATTCCAATCTCAATTTCAACAGAATGATTTTGCCCTATTAGCTTTATCTCTTCTCTCTCTCTTTTTTTTTTTTTTTTTCTCAAAATACTTATGATCAAGAATTGGCATGCTACCATAGAAAAGTTTCTTTGCAGAATTATAAAAGAAAATGAACCAGAGGCACACTGGGAATGACTATTTGAAGCTTTAGGTTTAATTTATCTTATTATGGTAAAATGAATCAAAAATCAATTAAATAAGCCACAGAATATTTTTTCTGACAAGAATTTGATAAATCTTTACAACAAAGGTATTTACATAGGTTTCATCTATGTAAAATGAAAAGGAGACACTTTTCCACAGCACTGCCCAAAGAACAGATATTTCCTGTAAAACTTTTAGGAGACTCCAAGTACAGAAATACTGTAACTGTAAATTTACACCATGAGCAAGACAGCTTCCAGGGTGTGTCCAGGGCAGCTCCTTCCAATTCAGCCAGGCAACTAACCACGCTACCATCTTTTCCAGGTTCCTACCCATGTTTTAACTGACTTCTCCCATATTAATCTCCCCTTTCATCAGAGCAACACCAGCAAAGGGCCAAGAAACTAAAAATGATCTCAGGTAGCATCTGGTCCTCACCTGAGCTCCAGTGCCACCAGCAGGGGATACACAAACGCAGGACCAGAACTTCCCATCACAGGAAATACAGAGCCAGGGATGGCTGCAGACAGCTCAGCTACTGTTGTGGGAGACAGGCTGCAGAAATGGGACACGTTCCCAAATTATGGAAAGCATAGTGGTTTCTGAGGATAACACACAATGAGCTGGCTTCAGTACGAGGGTAAAAAAGTGCTGCCATTTCACTCATTTCCCTTTCGTAATCCCTCTGTCCGAACTCACAACTCCACTGCACAATACAATGTCAAAAATGTCTTACAGATAATGACGAGTGGAGCCAGAGGACTAAGCCAGACGTTTATTCTTATGTTTTATCCAATGCAAAATGGATTAGGAAATTCAGTTTATACTTAATTGTATATTTTAAAGTAAGCTGCTGTAACTATTACACTAACCTACAAGGCATTCAGATACTGTTGGCTGTCTCAGCAACCTTGATGTAAATTCATATTCTGCTTTTTTCAAAAGGCTGAATCCAAAAGAAACACTGCATCAACATTCCTCATGTATGTTGCAAAGACTTATCCCAGCACGTGTTTTGACATTCAGGCATAGTTTTATGATTCAGGGTGGTTGAGAACTTAGGTAAGAGACCTGATGCTTCCGCATCTGACAGATTCAGCACTTGGAGAAAATAAGTTGCCTGTCTTCTTTTGACAGCTGACCAGGACACCTCCACAGCTTGGCTTCATGCTCCCAGCCAACACACTCACATCAGCATTCTCCAACTGCAGCAGCCAGCCAGGGCTGAGGGTCTCCCAAAGCACCCACCAGGGCTGAGTGGCCTCTTCTGCAGCTGGCACTTAAGTGCTCCTTGTAATGTGGGAGGAACAACGTAGCCCCACTGCACTTTGAGAAATCTATGCCCTCGAAGCCAGCTGATGGGCACCTAAATGGTATCAATCATCTCCAAGTCCTCCACAGTATTTATTGCCTCATGCATTCCCCACCACAGCTTTGGCAGCTTACTTCAATCACATCGAATTAGTGAAACCAACAGTCACTGGGCAGCCTGAAGAGCAGCCTTCAGGTGGAAAGCACAGGCTGGGCTCAGAAGAGATCTGTTTCCTTGCAATTCTGCATTCTGCTGCCACGGTGCCAAGGCAAGTGAGGCTCACAGAGCTGAAGAAAGATTTTTTCTCACCAGAGTGCCATAGGTATGACTACATGGGTCCGACCAACCTGACTGCGTCAGCTATCTCCTGAAGGCAAGGCAGAATATGATGTATTGGAAACCACAGCTAACAACGCATTTAACACTTGTGCTCAGCCTGCTATGCTTCTTCCTCTGTGCATCTCTATGCATCTATTCTTAGCGTTCAGCTGCTGCTGCTGAGATGCAATCTGTTGTTTCCCAACACCAGCAGTAAAACCAATGCAGCTGGAGCTGGGCATAACTTGCCTACCATCAGGAGCAGTAGCTGCGGCAGCTAAAATCTGAATATACAGATATAAAGTGCTTTAGTTTGAAGGGAAAAAGCAGATTGTAGATGCTTGGGAAAGAAGCCGATGCATAATACAGCACAAACTTCTCAAAAGCATAACGTTACAGATGCCAGCACATTTAAAATACAGCCCTCTGGACACACCATAGTACATGGAAAACTATGCAGCTTGCAAGCAACTCAGAAAAAAATGGGAACCCTAAGGCTCATTATTTGATGTACAGGAGGTTTTCAGCTCCAGCTTTGTTCACCTGCGTGGCCAAATACATCCAAGATCTGACATGATATGAAGATACTGCAACTAATTCAATACTCATGAACAGTCTTCCTCTTGTACAGACTGTGTTAACGCTCACTCGTGACCTCTTTCAAACCCTTATCAAGAAAGACTAAATGCTGTTTTTTAAAGATGAGAAATCGAAATGGGCAAACTGACCTAAACCACGGAGTTATCTGGTGTCAGGGGCCTGTGGTGAGAAGGCCAACTCATAGCTCTTACTACTGTTTTCCACCATCTGGCCAAACATGACACATTTAAGTTTCTTATATATTGTACTATAAACACATACTAAATTTAACTTCTGTATATGAGCCTTACACCTGCAAAATCCACAGCACGGAGCTGCGCGTAGTAACGGAGATTTACCATCCGCAAGAGGGTTTGTTTGTGCCTCTGCCTCCTCTCTCAGCGCCACCACCCATTACCATGGCTTTCTGCAGAGCATCTCCCAGAGCTTGCTGCTTCGTGCTGCTATAAACACATACGGCAAAGCGCTGCTAGCAAGTAAACTTGGCGGAGGCTCGCCAAACACACAACTTAACAATCAAGGGCCTTGTTGAGTTGGGGCTTTTATTGAACACAACCACGGCCCTTGTCTCCCCTCTCTGTTTATAAGGCTTACCAAGTATATAAACTATTGCTCTTAAATTATGAGGACCCACATTTATGAGAGCAATTATCCTTTGTTTGTTTAGAAAGGCTATTTGTCTGTCTCCTGTATTTTAAATGCCTCCCTGCCTCTTTTGCCCAAAGGGAAGCAAAATGTTTGGATTTTTATTTGAGGGTGGGCTCCATCTGAAGTTCCCTTAATGAGAGGAAATCTCAGCCATAACTACGGGATGGGGGAGGAGCAGAAGGGAGAGATAAAGCCCTGTTCCAGCTCAAATGAAAGCTGGGCAAGGGAGTTGTTTGGAGGAACAGATAAAGTTTTTGCTTTTATACCTCTATAAAGTTCATTATAAAGTCGGGCCGGTTTTGTTTAAAAAATTCATTCTGCAAATCAGTGAAGAAGTACCTTGCTGTCCCTCTGCACTAGGGCAGGGCGAGGACTGAATGTTTGCCCGGCCCTTCTACTGTCTGCGCAGACGAGATGAAGAGTGAAAATTCACTGCCGGGGGATTAAAAAGAGCACGCTATCCCTAGAGGGTGCATGAAACTAACTTCCAAAAGAATAAAATATATCTTTGTAACACTGCTCTCTACTCAGAATTAACACTGCCAACATAAAACACATTTGAGGTCTGCAAGTAGTGCACTTGGCTGACTGACTATGCTTCCCAGTGAGTTGTCAAGTACCTAGCGTGGATGGATTTCCTTTAACAGGTTCAGAAGGATGATCCTACATATCCGCCGTGTTGTTCCTGTAATTCCAAGGAGCCTTTAGACCTGAACAGCCCTGTGGCCTGCAGCCAACCCCGAGGAATGCTGCTCTTCCTTCCTCCCCAGAGCTTGCATCACGCGCCCTCTGCTACACAAGGCAACACTCAAACCGAGCCTTTGAAACCCTCTCTGTAAAGAAAAGGCAAGCTTAGCTGCCTGTCCAACAGCAGCAGCAGCAGCTGGAAAGTTGTCCTGTGCAATGGGGCCCCACTTCCTCAGCCGCACACCTTGCAGCCAGCAATCACCAAAGTGACAAAATGACCATGCACAGAGCCACTGCACTTCTACCAGCCACTGGAGCATGGAAAAAGTCTTACAGATGAGATGATACGTGATGAGAAGATACCTTGGAAGTGAAATATATTCATACCTATTTATATATATCAATACATAGTATCGCTGCATTAATGTGTTATATTTATATATATTATAAGGGGGACTCTTAATTAAATTATAAGGAAAACTCATGCCTTTAACTACAGCTCAGTGGTGGTTTTATTTTCCCCATGGCAGCTGCCCATTGCCTAGGAGACTCTTATTCCCTGAAATTCAATGTTTTAAGGCAGAGAGAGGAAAACACCAGTTGCTTACAGGCTGCAAGTAAGCTTACAGGCTGCCCTTTGTAAGTCAAAATGCAGTGACGTTCTTTTGCATGTCCAAAT
Organism: Aythya ferina; assembly: GCF_964211825.1. Classification (NCBI taxonomy): domain Eukaryota; kingdom Metazoa; phylum Chordata; class Aves; order Anseriformes; family Anatidae; genus Aythya; species Aythya ferina. The sequence continues at coordinate 72,482,565 of NC_140297.1, read as the reverse complement.
GCAAGACGATTAGCAGAGATCTTCTAATGGGACTTTATGATACCCTTGTCATAGCATAATAAACAAACTTATCTTCTATGACACTGGATAACTTACATTCTCACAAGACACCTCTGAAAAAAAATCCGAGTTATCCTTTTTACAGAACCTGTTTTCCAAGGCTAAATGATTGCAGTCATTTTTCAGTAGAAATATGAAACATTAATCCTGAAAAGCATAAAGATGAGATCACGCACGAACTAAATACCATTCTACTTTCCAGAAGCGGTCTTTTTACTCCCCTAGTCTTCAATTTATGTATTTGTGTTTTGTGTGTTTGTTTTTGTTTGTTTTGTTTTGTTTTGTTTTTAATTTTGGTAAAACATCAACAACTGCTTTTATGGAGCAACTTTACGCCATGTCCTAAACATGAATTTTATAGAAAGCTTTTGCTGTAAAAGAGTTGTCTGGCTTGATTAATAGTCATCTTGAACAGGAAATACTTGCATAATGTGAATACATCTTGGACGCAGATCTGGCTCACAGTAGGTCTTTTGTGCTGCAGAGACTAACCTGGAACCGTTCCCACTGATACTGCCTTAAACAATACTGCTGGACTGCGAAGTGCAGGAGACCAGCATCTCCTTCTGCAGATTTGAAGCTAACCAGCTTCAGAGGGGGCTTTATGCAAGTTCCACCAACCACGGACAAAGAAAACCTGCCCCGTTACTGAGCTGTAAGAAGTGGTCTTTCAGCCAGAGCTCTGGACACAGAGGGGCAAAATATGGAAAATCTTGGGTTACCTGCAATGTGGCAAACAAAACCTCTGCAGCTAGCAGCCTCAACAAGAAAAAGTATGAAAAAGACAAAGAAGGATCTGGTGGATATAGCCCACTTGAATGTCCAGAAGATGTTCACTCTTCCTGAAAAGGTCTTGAAAGAAACTGAGCAGCCACAAGGAGAAGTAGGAAGATCTCTGAGGCAGAGTTTTTATTTATGAGGAGAAGAAACAGAGTAGGACTTGCCATTAAAGGAAGGATCCAGACTGTTCAATATGCTCATAAGTAATCTAGACGATGCATTTAATGGGAAAATAATGAAAATGATGGTTGATGCTAAGCTGTTCAAGGAGACAAAGGTAAGGGCTTAGTCTGAGAGACTGCAGAAAAATCTTAATCATACTCTGTTACTGGACATTACATTGACAAGCAATTTAATGTAGATACAAATGAAATTCAGTTCGAATAAACTTAAAAGCATGCACACAGAAATACATAATTTCCATATAGAGTGACACAGCCTGAGCTGACAATTGCTGCTCAGGAAAAAGATCTTGGCATTACCATAGACAGCTACATACTGTAGTTCCAAGCAAATGCTCTCTCAAACAAAAAGCAAAACCAAAATGCTAGCAAAGGAATAAAAAAGCAGTAAAAGAAAAATCAATTTCCAGAGAGACAGTACACGTCAGTACCATGTGCAGTTCTTGCTCTTTCCCCTCACAATTTAGTATAAGCTGAAAGGGTCCAGAGAAGCACACTGAGGGCAATCAAAGGCAAGGAACAGCTTCTGCGTTTAAAAGAATTACACGTTCTTCAGTCCGATAAAGAGACAATTGACAAAGAGTATGATGGAGCGCTGTGCAGTCACAAGCAGCACCGAAGCGTTTATTCTCTTGCACTAGAGAACAGAGGAATCAAATCAAACCAACCATCGACAGGCTCAGAACAGATGGCAGCGAGATGAGACTTCACACAAGTTGTAGTTGGATAATGGCAGCATTTGCAGAACAAGACTCATCACCTGTCCTCCTATCCCATTCATAACGCTCGGACTTCTTGCTCAGCTCCACCACTGTTTTACGTCTTGCTCCTTCCCCTCCCACGTGGTTTTTAAATCATGCAAGAATGCCACATAAGCACTTCCAATAAGTGCATGGCTGAGAACACTTTATACTGCAAAGTGTAAAGATTTGTTCTCTCTTCTATAGAGTACTGCAAGCATGATTAAAACTGATGACTGCTCTCAAACCCTAAGGCTGACCAGAAGGGGCAATTAAATGTCCCTTTTTGTAAGGACAGCTGGAGCCAAATGGTGGAGAAAAACTGGTGAGGGCCATAAGTCAAGTAAGTAAGCTGTGAACCAGGTCAAGGAAAGGTTAAGCTGTAAACAGGCAATATGGCATTTAGAACTAAAAAAAATAATGTGCAGTCAATTGCTTAAGCTGGTAAATATTAGGCTCCCTAATAAACGTCTGAAGATAAGAAAGCACAGCAAGAGATGGGCATTTTCTGGCAGCGACACAAAGAGAAGGCTGAGCGAGGTAGCACAGAAGCTACTGACATGACTCAGAAGAATGGCGCCTATAGACAAGAGGCAGGGACACCTTTGGCTTGCTAGCACCGGTGTGTTAAGGCCTTTCCGAAGACGAGAGAAGTGGAAGAGTAATTCTTAGACCAATCCTTTAGCTCTTCAAAGAAGTTCTTCAAAGCTGACGGAGCTTTCTGGTTACAGTTTTTAAGTTTCAGCCAAAGACCACCTGTAAAAATCACACAGGAGAGCTGTGATTCGTTCCTGACCACCTGCAGTGCTCTACCAGAGCTCTGGTGGAAACAATAGAAATTCTACTTCCTCAAGGCCCTGCAAGAAAAAAAACATCCAGAAAATGGTTGGTTTGACACTGCTTTTATTACAGTCCAGTCAAAGAGGAAAGGAGAATATTTTCCCAGCTACCCAAATCTCAAAATGAGTAAACAGAACTGTAGCAGGTATGTGCCAAGAAAAGACAATGCTGATTGTTTAATACTAAAGAGAATACTAAATGTTTAAATACTAATGTGATCTAGAAGTTATTGCTTATTAATTTCAAAGAAAAAAACACCACAATGCACAAGAAACACAGCTCGTTTCTGCAGGGCACGAGAGCCAAAAGAAAATGAGGAACAAGCTTACACAAGAAGCTCGCATTTAGAAGCCACAGCCTGGGAAAACCTGATGTGGAAAGAGCAACTCATTTCCAGAGAATGAAGCAGCAAAGGCTGCTGTTGACACCTGAGGAAAGGAAAAGGGCGTGGTGTGGGAAGGAAGAGTGACCTAGTGAAGTCCTTGCATCTGCTCCAGGACTGCAAACAGAGTTATCAGGCAGCCTAAGCCACGCTTGTGCCATTTCTGCACAGGCCATTTACAGAGTAAGTGTGCAGTGACATTTCTGCAGAATATATTTCATCCCCTTCAGCATCTCCTCACCCAGGCACACACACGTGATCAGAAATGCCCCCAGGGCTCCGGATGAGCTCTTAGGGAGCGATGTGCTTTGCAGTGAGCTGTACTGCACACACAGATACTGCCTGGCCGAAGCATCAGTCATCTTCCTTTAGTGTGCTGATGTTACAGTGCCCTCTCAGTCCCGTGCAAAGACAACAAAGCAGCCCTGAGCAGTGCCAGGTGCAGCATAAAGCAGCTTTTGCTTTCCCACAGCTGCAAGCACTGCTCTCGCGTGGAGCTGGACCACTGCTGAGCAGCGTAAGCGGCTGAGGGTGAGCCGAGGGCGCAGGGAGCGCACGCCTGTGGAGGGCTTTAATGCCAGGAAGGGAGAAGTCGGTTTTAAGCGAAGCTGATTCAGTGAATTGTTCACGCTGACCTTCAAGGCTGCCCTAATTTTACCACTCCAGAAAGGTCACTGGTGCAATTATGTTCTCAGCGCTCCTGTTAAAATAATGTTTTTGATAGAGTTGCACATAGCAGCTTTGTAATTGATAAAACAAGGAAACTCCACCAAGGTGTTTTCAAAGGGTTTCGTTAGAGGAAGAAGGTAGAGAGGGCAACTTAATGAAAAAGCAGCAAAACAAAACACGTAATGCACAGAGTTCACTGGAGTTCAGTTTCCATATTTTAAGACATTTTTTTCAATACTATTACTGTTTCTGAAATGATCTGCTGTACACAAGGAACATCGAAGAGTCCCAGAAATAAATTAGCTTAGAACCAGGTTTCCTCCGGGCTATTTGAAAAGGAAGAGGTATCATCTAACAACTTTATTATAGTTGGGCTTTGTTGTTGTTGCTTAAGTACACTGAACACCTGTAAGGAATCATAGGTGGCTTTTACACTGGCTGCAACAAAACACTAGTAACTTGGACTTTAAACCAGGGCTCCAACAGCCTGTACACCAGAATCAACCATGTGTTAAACCTTCCTGTGCACGGTGCATGGGTGGGTTTAGCACCAGAGCTCATAAGGGTCTCATCTCATGAGAGTGAGGCTACCTGATCTTCTGACCCAAACCTTTCTATGATTCTGTGATACCACAGAGGAGAACTGCACAGGTTTACCTGATGTTATTTAGTTACAGGGAAAAAAGAAAAAAAGAGAAAAAGAAAAAAGAAAAAAGAAAAAAAAAAAGAAAAAAAAAGATCGATATAGGTAAGCTTACACTCACCTCTAAGTCATCACTTGCTTTAAGCCTCATCCCCTCATCCCTGCAATGGCTATCTTTATCCTGCATGGTTATTTAAAAATAGTAAACTATTTAGTGTGTGTAGCTCGCTCCGCTTCATTTGATTATCGTCATCTTCTGAGCTTCATGCTATATCTGTTACTTCTTCCTGGCAGACTGCTGTTGCACTGTTTAGTGTCCACCTGATCATCGAGTGTAAACATTTATGCAAGAGAGTAACCCTAAAGCTGTGCTTACCAGCAAAACCCTGCTCAGCCCTACCTTTTGATTTCCATCCCCTCCTCTACCTGAGCAGTATGCATTTTGAAAGATCTTACTTGAAGAAGGTTTTCCGCACTCCCTGAAGCCCCCTAACCCTTTTGCTGTTGCCCTTTACTCAGCTGACTGCTACCCTAAAAAGCAGCCCCATCTCACCCAGAGACTCCGTCATTTTACTTGAGTTGCAGGGAGGTCACTGACCTTCTCTCAGACTCTCCTCCAGTGGTTTCTCCCAGCTCAGGCAAAACCCTTTCCTCTTTTTTAGCATTTATACATTTTCTTTCTTCTCTGACCCCAGGTCTGGAGAGAGTAAGTGATTCACAGCTGGAGGGAAATGTGCTCCTGCTCACCTTCGAAACCTCCCAGATACAAAGCTCACTGTCTTATATTCCCAGTTGTTTACACTAATAAGCTTTTTATAGCCTCCATCACCTTTGCACATTCAGGAAGGAAACAGTACCAAATTGATCAGAAAAACAAAAACGTTAAAGAACAAAACAGACACTTGCCGGCTCATGTGGTAAAACACTGTTAACACTTCTACAAACCATGTCAATTGAACCAAATTATGAACCAATTATGAAAAAAAAAGTGTCTCATCCTGTCCTCCCTCCCTCTCCCCCCAACACACCCTCATGCTAGAAAACCTTTTCCTTGTCAGAAACAAAGAGAAGGAAAACAAAAGCAAAAAGTGTGTGGCCTAAAACACTGGATTCAAAGTCAGACAGTTGCATCAGACTGAAACACTCGTGCATGCAAAACCAGGTTTGACTCTCCTACGTGCCTCTTTGCAGGAAGAGGTGGTGTTGAACAGAACATTGGTTTTTAAATGTCTTTCAAGAGACATACTTAAAATTTCAGATTTTACCTTAAAAAGGTTTACTTTGGCTACCGAAGAAGTTAGCATTCACTGCATGCAAGCCTCTACTAAGTAGCTGGATGGGAAGCACATTGCAACGTCAAATAAAGTGCACCTGATCCTGCATGTAGGACAAGAAAGATGTTTCATTGACCAAGCCATGGTATATTAAAACCTGCAAATATAAAAGAATCAGGAGTTTAAGGCTGAGGAGAGCAAAGAATTTAAAACTTTTTTTTTTTTCCTCTTTTTTTTCTAAAATACAAAAACCAGGGACTTGAAAGGAGGTTACAAATCTATAAACAGCTCGGAATTTAGACCTTGTGCTGGTTGACCTGAATTGTTTTCAAAGAATTCAGACTCAATCTTTATGCGATAGGCTAGAATTCCTTAGAAATACTTAATTTTATTATTATTATTATATTTGCACAAGACCCACTCACTGCCAATGCAAAACATTATTTAATCTGGAACTCAATATTTATACTTACAACTTCTTCCAAAATTGCTCAAGTTTACGTTCACACTGCATAGCGTTATGAAGCACTGCTTGTACTAAAGAGTGACAAAACTATTCCATTTTCACTCTGATTTGATGTGACTATAAAGTTTTCCCGAACGTAGGCCTTCACTCCAATACAGAAACTTTTGATCTTCATAAAAATGTAATGACGAAAGGAAAGGACCTGAACATATAACGGTCTTAACCCAGCCAGACCAGTATTTAAATTTTAATGCGTTTTACTTTAACAACGTGTAAGTGACTCTAGGGAGAGCAACGTTAATAAACATGATCATATAAAGTTTATAGTGAAAATTCAATTTTACCTTTAATAGCGTCTGTCAAACAGTAAACTTTATTATAAGACCAATAATTCTTAATCAGATTCTACCACCAAAATCAGGTGTTTCATTTGCAATTTTTAATCAGTTTGTCCAATTGCTCCTTGGAATATTTCATGCCCCGAATAAGATAAAAAATGTCAATGAAAGCGTCAGATTCTGATGGAAACTGGAACAATGCCTCCACTCTTCTCTGTCCAGGAAAATTTTTCTTGACCAAGAAAAGCATTCCTCTTTGCTTACTCTAAGATTCCATATCTGAGAAGCAAAGATACTAACACAGGAGGTGAAAGACTAGAATTTGTCCAGACAGCCATTCTAAAACTTGGGTTAATAGCAATTTCTGATTCACACTACTCTGAGATGAGAATTTGGCCCATATTCTATCAAATGACAGTGAGAAAATAATTGTGATAGAAGTTGATTGTAGATTTCATGTTTGCTCGTTCTATTTAAGTCTCAATAACGCCCTACACCGTATTCTTCTGCACTATCCTCCTCTGCACTTACTCCTCATCTTTCCACTTGAAGTTTCCAGAAATGCTCCAGGGCATTTTCACTCTGCCCTCATCACAGCATTTGCAGCACACAGATGTGCACAGCCTGGATTTTCCCATAAGTCTACTTCATGTTTTAAGACACTATTGTTCTTTACATGCAAACCTATAATTTGCCAGACACTAATTTCTTTCTCAAGCCATAATGGCTTTAGCATATTTAAAGGCAACTCCACAAACTTTATATGCTAGGTTTGTGCATCATTAACTTTTTCAGGGATGCTATTTACATCTCTTTCCCAAGAACACATGGAAGAGCTCTTGCCCATTTGGAAATTCTGCATGGAGCCAAGCTTTCCATACTTAATGCAAGCACTCAGAGTTTTGGGAGTCACCAGTTCTAAATGTTCTGTTCAATACACTACGCCCAGACTTGCCATAAACAGTTGCTTGAGTTTCTGCAATGTGGCATAGGAAAGAGAATGAGGATGCCAGCATAATCTGCTCTCCCGTTGTCACATTTCAACCATACCACGGGAAAAAAAAATATCTGCTTGACTTTCAACTGCACGTAGCTGAAGTGTCGCAAGAAAAACAGCAGTCTTTGATCCACACGTGCAATTTGAAGTCAATGTTGCTGTAAAAACAGAAAAAAAAAACCAACTGTCCCTGCTAAGTCAATGCTGAACATAAGCACCCTATATACAGCTTAGGAACAAGATACTTGGATGTTGCATGCTTAAGATTTTTCCAAAACACAGAAATACCTGACAGGAAATAAAAGCTGTCTTATACAAAGTAAGTCTTTGCGGTCCTAATAGACTGTCAGGAAATCATGAAGTACAAGAAGCTTCCTAGAAATATAACTTTGTTATGACTGAATCTTACACTTTTGTCTGACCATCGTTTCTGATAACATTGAAAAACAATGGTACAGACTGACTTTGGTATAGTTACACCCAAGAACCTGCCATAAAATCAGTACTTATGCTATGGAAATTAAAAGACATGGTGGCTATAAAATGTGTACATTTTTGTAATGTCATAAAAATATCTTTTTATGTACATTTCAGCCAGTTATAGCAACTATTTAATTTTTTAATGACTTGCTAAAGGTAGGAAAGAATGCAAATCAATTGTATCCTCCTCCTTTACATGTTACTGTAGTTGTAAAAGACAAACCTTGCATATGCAGTACTATATGGATGGGCTCATCTCTGCAGTATACTACATCACCCACAGGCACAAACCAACCCTTCCATGCACTCTGGAAAGAAAAACACGACCAGTTCTTGAGAAATTCCTCCAATCCGTTACCCTGAGATTCTGGACAACAGGGATGTCCATTTCCAATGCTCACTCCTCTTCTAACAACCTAACAGGATCACATTCTCTTGAGATAATTCAGACTTGAGAAACTATGTGCCACGGTGAAGGAACTGCAATGGCATTACTTGTGCATGCATGTAGACAAAAGTGCTCCCCAAAGTCAGAAGCATTAAGGAGCAAAGCAATTATTCTCACAGAACACAGCTCTGCAGAATTTAACAGAAACTCCGAGGAACAGATTATTTCGCAAGGTAAAATGTGCGTTTCTCACTGCTTGTAGAACATTTTTAAAGTTCACAGACCAAAACAGCAGCTGCCCTTGATTAACAGCTTGTTTCTGCTCTTCTGGAGACTGCAGACCCATCACACCACCAGAGGACGGAGTTACATGATAGACTTTTTTCAATGCCAAGCCAGAGGCGGGAGGTTCCAGCCTGTCAGCTGGGTTGATGTGACTCCAAGTGGAGCCGCATCGCTCGCTAGACTGCCGAAATGCACGAGCTGCAAGAGCATCTCACTGTGGTGTCACTGCACTGCACGACTCCCACAGTCGAGTCCCTCCTCTCAGGAGTTTGGCTCTAGCTCACGTTTCAGGAAGGCAGCACCGCAGTCTCTTCTCTCTCATGCCAGCAGAAATGGATAAATGAACCCCTGGTGGGATGTGCTGTGCTGCAGCCAAAACGAGGACAGTTTTAAGAGGCCAAGAGCAGCCCTCAGAAGTGTGGAGAGGTGTCATGCTCCCCACCACCTCACATCCTGGGGAGTTTTCTGGTAGGGGTCACAAGCTAACCCAAAGCTTGCTATAGGGAGACATGGTAAGCAATTGTTTGCTTGTCATGAACTTGGACAAAGCATGGACAGCCACTGCACCTTCAACACCAGTGAGGCATGTTGAAATCGGGATATATGCAGCAAGAAAGAAAACAGATACAAGACCAGATGCACAAATCAGCTACAAAGACCTTATGGCCAGTTAGTTTCATGACAGTGAAAGTGCAACGTGAAGGTGCTTACGGAGGTCTGGCAAAGGATTTCCAGTGCTTAACCTTTGCTTTCAAAAACAGAATATCCAGACATTGGAAAAGAGATGAAGGTACAGGTTCTGCACCACTCTCAGCCTCTGCAGACTTGTAAGATGTATGAAATAATACACTTTTGTTCCCAAACAAATGTCTTTTAAATGAATAGTATGGAATCACTGCAAACTCTCCATGGGGAGAAACGTTTTACGTACTCGCTGCTCTTGCCATACAACTACCCCAGACACTATACTTGATGCTCACAGATGAATTCAACTGTTTAGTGAGTTTAGATGAGTGTTAGAAGCAATTTTTTCCGCTGCCTTTACTTTTCGATCTTTATAAACTTCTCTTCCTACACACCTCCTTGCTATTTTGTTACAAAACACGCTCCCTTTGTGAATTTGACTGCAAGGAAAACGACATTGTTTACAACAGGGTTAATTCAAATTATTTTAACAATTTATAAATTGTGTTTCTCAAAACACAGTATATAAAATCCCAGTTGCCTCAGTAGGATTAAAAGAGAACATGGAAAACGTGCACAAAAAACTTAAGTACAATATGCTTAAATCCAATCTTATTTAGTAAGCACATGTTCCACACAGCTGGATGGGTTCCAGAATGACGCTTCACACTACTTCCAAATAATCTTTACTGCTCTATAAATGGGTCCATTGTATGAACTTTTTGGATTGGACACATAACCAGATAACACAGACGCATTCATTTAATACTGTAACTAAAACCAGGCATATATTCAGTACAAAACTTGTCCCAAGGTCAAGAATCGCCCAAATGCTTTGGCCAAACTAATGAGAAGGCAATGAGAGTCCTGAGAAACTAGATCTGAAGGCTCCCAGTCCCCTTCCCCAGACAGAAACTACACCCCTGAGGGAGGCCTTCCTCAGATCACTTCTATCCTGCTACTGTCAGGGCATCTCACCAGCTTTTCTTAGAGATGCTACAGAATACAGCAGTTGCCCTTTCTGCCTGATGCTGTGAAGAGGGCTCCATCGCATCCATTCTCCTAGCAAAATTTCTCTTGGTCAATGCAAGCGAATGGCACGGTGAAATATCTGAAGTTTATTTCTCTAGAGTAGCACTGCCACAACAAGAAATGCTCAAGTAGCTGTCAGTACTTTTCCTGCGGGATGTCAGGGTGCAGCCACTTGTGCAGCTTTGCACGGAGGCCACACGACCCTCACCCCCCTGAGTTCTGCTCCTGGTGTGTTTTGCATTCATGCTGCTGCAGGTGCTGGCTGAAACGGCAGTCATCTGCTGGACAGGCAGAAGCTACCACAGCTGGGGGCTGCTCGGCCGGCAGGGGCTTGATGAAGCCCCTCCATAACTCAACTACAGAGAACTGAACAGAATACAGCCAGGAGAAAACTTCTTTTTTGCAATAAGTTAATACAGTTTAATGCTGTAATTTATAATGTAATGATTTTATCTGTAGCACAGAGGTGGGATTGATGGATTTGTTTTTCAGCCCCACAGTGCAATACTGCTGTAGCAGTCAAGTTAGTTCACCAGGCATCCATTTATATCTTCATAAAATGAAGACTTCACGAACATGGTGAGCTGGAAGACTGTTTGCAAGACTAAAGTTTGGAGCTCAACTTACAAAAAGAAGTGCAATGCAGGGAAAAGGTCCTGGTCTTATTCAGACGAACGTACCGTGAGAGAATGAGGACAGAGTCTAAACATTTTGCTCGTATCTCTCCATGCCAAGGCACAGGTACGGTTCCTGCATGGCTGCTGGACAAGTCAAAAGAAGTGATGGCAGACAAGAACCGGACTCCGTGTTTCACCCCGGAGTGGCAAAGTGGCGATGTGCAGCCAGATCACCTCAGCTAAGCAGAATTGCAACTACAACCCATACTGGCCTCAGAGAAAGGTTTCCCCAGAAACCTTCCCCCATCTCTAATTACACTTTTAAACAAGCCTGCAACTAGCTGAATTCGTACAATATCAGAAATGTATTAATGCTTTTAAGTTATATGAGCCAAAAGGAACTAAACCATGCTTGGTCTAACACATTTTTCCGACACATTTCCACAATCGTGGTGGTAAATCCCCCTTGCAACACAATCAGCAGCACAACAAGAGCCAAGGCTTGTGCATCCCAATAAGCATACGTGTCATCTGGTGGACAAAACACTCTCAGGGAAGCTCTGTGGGTAAGAAAGAGCTGCCAGTAGATGTCTGAGTGAATTCATAGTCGATAAAGGGCAGAAATATCCAGTTACCAGAGAGAAAAAACACACACACACATTCACTCGGTCTGGATCCTTTAAAGAAATGTGTAAAATCCCTTCAGAAGAGAATCTGGAAACTAAAATTCATAAGGGTTCTACTGGATTCCAAAACATAAAATAAACAAAATTATGGACTCGACAGGAATATTGGTTTTAGGGTATTTACAAGTCCCTCTCTCCTCTCAGCTAGCCTCTCCACTATCCAGAGGCCAGGTAAGTTTCGGGTCATGCCATTTTCCATAGAAGCAGAGTGTCTGTCCACCTGGCCTGCTGCTCTACACTCACTGATGGCTGCTGTGTCAGGTGGTTGGACCAAGCAGCCCAGCTAGGCTCCAAACACTTGTTAAACTGTTAACGAGCTGTGAAGACGGCTGCAGCTATTTTGGATCCACAGAAGGGCTTCTGCATCCAAAAGCTTATCTTCCCCCCACCCATTATATTATATTATTTGGGCCAAAAAATAAATTACCTCTCCTCACAAATCCCGCCTGTGAAACTTGAAGCGCGCTGCCCACTGCAAAGCGGGGTGCCTGCCAAAGCTGCATCAAGAAGATGCAGCTCAGTGCTGCCCTCCAAGCCTGCAGCACCCGTACCTTTATCTAAAGTCACCTTTAGTTGTTTCCTGTCTCTAAGTCAAAGCACTTCATGCTGCCGGGCAGGCCCTCCTCACCAACATGTGATTTACTTAAGCAATACTAATGATTCATCCTGGACAAGGTCTTTAAGGAATGTGGGTTATTTTCTGTGCTTGTATCTGCACTAGAAACTTCTCTCTTGTTTGTATTTCCTTTCACAGCCCCCAGACTGTTTATTAAGGCATCAAATATCAGTGCTGTCCTCCAGACTGGTGATGCTCTTGGCTAACCACACTGATTAGACCAAGGCCAAAGTGTGACTGAATTGACAAATAAGTCTGTGCTAAGAAAGATATTAAACCCCTTAGGGAGAGGCGCTTTATCCCAAATATGCAATAAATAAAGATACATATATATTTAATGAATGATGTGATTGCTTGGTTTCATTTAACCTCTTAAAAAACAATGGTTTAAAAAACAGTGGTTTACAGAAAAAGCAAAAAAAAAAAAAAAAGATTCTTCCAATTCTTTCTCCCTCATTCATTTAATTTCCTTGTTCTATTGTGCTCCAAGTGTTTGCTTCACTTGTTAGCAATTAAACTCATGATTTACACATTTCTGGATGTTAAGCCTATGCAGTGAGGTAGGATCCAAGTACGTCAGAAGACAGTGGGTTGCACTGTGGCAGCAGAAGAGGCGGATCCTAGCTGGCAAAGCTGATGTAACCCATTTTGGAGGTGCTGCAGGTCCTGCTGGACCCAAGTGAGATATTGTCAGGGCGTTGCCCTTGTGGTCCAGCTCAGGCACCTCTGGTCTGCACTGCCAGGTTTACCTTCATTCTGGAGTCCCCGCAATACAGATTCAAGTGAGTGTTGAGACACCGTCTCTGCCAGGTGATCAAAATCAACAAGATTTCTAAAAGGCATAGAAGAAGTCAAGTGTTGCTCAAAGAAGTCCGGTTGGGAAATGGGAACATCATACATACCAGCATACTCTCTCACATGCAGGATGGGATGCACTCAGGTTTTGTTTGTATGTTTATTTAACTCTCTACATCCCATCTCCCTGCCCCCCAAATCCGCAGAGAGTCACCACAGCTCACCCTACAGCTTGCCTCTTCAGCACAGGAAAAATACCAATTTTAACTCTGGAAGTTCCTACTCCCTTTCATCAGCATAGGTGGTACCTGTTACAAGTGGTCCTCATCAGGATTTAAACTTCACTACCTTTCATGTATCCTAATACCCTTTCTAGTGATGTCCATCGAAAACAACCCTGTAAGGGTGCACTGCAGATAGCCCTTTTAACACAACACAGACAAGAAAAGCATCTGTTACAGATTCCAGTTCAGGGTTCCTCTGTTCAGCCAGAAAGCAATTGCAAAGGTACTAGATTTTTATTCCCCAGTTCCGTGGAAAAAGTACATAATCCAATATTACCATCTTCCATGAGTAACCACAGCAGAGTTGTGGTTTGGTACGCGGATAAGGAAATGCCAAGCAGGAAGATGATACTGCCCCTACTTGGCAGTAAGGCAACCTCTGCTAGCATATCACGCTGTTCTGCTGTCCACAACACAAATAATATGGAAAAACTGGAGAGAGATCAAAAAGAGCCACAAGCATGACTAAAACATTTTTTATCAGACCAGGAAATTTAAGCAGCTCAAGATATTTATCTTACAAAAAAGGTTCGGGGTTGCTGTTTCTAAATGCTACTAGGAAAAAACAGATTTGACAGAGGCCTGCTCAGCTTTAGATATAAAGCGTATGATTAGGTATAACATCTGGAAACTGCAGTAGACATTCTTATTAGAAATAAAGTGTTGCATCTTTTTTTGTTTGCTTGTTTTTAATTTTTAGTTTAAACAACAAGTCCAATGAAGCTCTGGAACAACTTACCAAATGTTGAGATTGATTTCCTCCATCAACTTTTTAGCTGATATGTACGGTTCTAAAAAACATCCACAGACATATATGGAAAAAATGCACTCATGACAGTCCCTTCTGGTGAAATAAATGACTAACTTCACAGAAGCTTGAAAGATATTTTGCAACATCTTTAAAGAGATTATTATTCTTTTGGAATCAACACTGGTTAGGTCTGGAAATAATTACTGTTATGCAGAAATTTGGTTTCAACTTTTTAAGAAAAATTATTCTGCCACCATCTTTGCAACCACTTAAGCAATATCCCTGAGTAAGTACAAAGAATGAAAGAGGAATGCTGGAGAGGAGGAAAGAAACCAACCAACCAACCGAAAAAAAACACAATATATGATCATTGACCTGCCTAACGCAAGAGCATCTCCTATAGAATTTAATCACTTTACTTCCTAAATGTTCCAAAAAAATGAAAGAGCACCATTTAATTGTCATAATTCACATTACAGTTCAGTAGTATCTGAAGCCCTTGGCTCCAGGAGCCCAAACCTCCCCTGCACAGGCACTCAGCTGCCAGCGTGCGCCTTCTCATCTGCTCCTGCCAAGCGCTGCCTTCCCCGCTGTGGTCACCAAGCTGCAGCTCCGGAGTATCTGGAGAGCTTCGCCTGCTGCTTATGTACCGTGTGCTCACCCACTGCCATCCAAAATCACCATCTGGAGGCTAACCCGCAGAAAAGGAATCTGCTTCTCTGCTTTGATCTCTTCCTTCAGCCAAGCTGCCGGCCGGCGACGGGCCCAGGCGCAGACTTCCCAGCCCTCCTCCTCCATGGCGCGAGACGCCGCCACATGTGTGCAGCACATGAGCCGCCTCGCCTCGCCCCGGCCTCCGGCGGGGAGGGCAACCTTGTGGCTGATAGAAAGCATGCCTCAGGGCCGGTGGCTCTGAAAATTGCCCAGCTCCAGGCTCCTGTGTAGTGGAGAGAAGTGTAGAGGAGATGGTGACTGCTTTGCTAAACCACGCGGAGGTGCTCGGGGTGGCCCTGAGGCCAGACGCCTAAGGGAAGTAGCCACCTCTTTGCTCCAGCACGTGGAAGGACACCGGTGCTTGGCGAGGCCGATCTGTGCTTGAAGCCATCTGTGGCTATGGGGGCCTTGAGAGGAGTCACACGAAGCCAGGATGAGCCCTGTGAGGTCCATTCCCCGCCAGCACAGCGCCAAGCGGGAGAGGTCTGGACAGGCCAGAGAGGCTGCGAGCGCCGCTGGCTTACAGCTTCGTTTGCTTTAGGAATCCAGAGGGGAAAAGCAGACCCATTTATGAAGGCATGAACCATCTGCATGTGGAAATTACTTCACTGATTCAGAATCCGATGGACAGTTTGAAGAATACAAACTTAAAAAAAATAATAAAAAGGCAATGATATAATCTGGCAACTTTCTGCTCAGGAAAGAGCTGGGGGGAACATATCCCTGCTGATTATATGCGTAATAGCTCCAAAAGCTGTGTTCTGTATCAAAGAAAGCTGTACAGCACAACCCTGTCTGCAAAAGGGAGAGCAATTCTTTAACAACTGTCCACCTTGAAATGATGTAAGACTTCTACAGGTGAGCGAGGGAAAAGAAAAAACAACACAGCCTTATTTGTTTAATTAAGACATATGCATTGCAGTAATATATATTAAAAAAACATGCTGTTAAAACCTACACTATTCCTTTACCACACCACTTGTACGTACCACAGAGTGAGACAGTATGTGATACTGTTGAGCCGTGTGAGAAAAAAAACATTGTGCCATGAAAACCAAAATTAGGGAAAAACACAATGGATGTTTCCCTGCTATTGCCCAACAGACTGCTACATTAAGCACTTACTGACATAAGAAAATTATTAACCAAGGTCAAAGGATTTACTTTGATGGTTTTAATCACTGTGAGCAAAAAGCCAGAAACATTCATTCTAATCCCAGCTCTGACAAAGCCCACTTTGTAATGCTAGACAAGCCATTTAGCTACCTAGCCAAGCTACACTATCAAAAGCCTGGGTGACGAGTCAGAAGTTACAAATAGAATAAATGCATATTTAATTTTCCTTCGGAGGCAGGCATAAGCACCTGTCCTTGGAATATATAATGGTGCTAATTATTTAATCATGGTGACATTTAAAATACCAAATTCCACGTACCTGAAATATTTGTGGTAAAACAAAGGCAACGTTTTAAGAATTCAGACTTAAGCTTTGTCCCATATTTGAACAAAATATAAGTCTATTCTCTGCAGAAAGGCACCTGAAGAGTTTTTTTCAGAGGCTTTTGATTATTATTTTTTTTTCTGATTTTGACAACGGATTAGAGCACAGATCAACAAAAAAAAAAAAAAAAAAAAAAAAAAAAGGAGACTTTTCAAAACAAACTTTTCTGTGGGAGGCAAATATGGCTCAACATGCATTTTCTAGTGTTGTGTGATGTGTATTCTCATTTGCTTCCCAAACTGAACTGCGAGGTAGGGGAGCACCAGCACCTCCTTCTATAGCTCAGTTTCAAAAGGAACACCTTCACTCAACAGCAAATGGGCGGATCACTATGAGCAGTGCTTCAGAGGAATGTGTGGTTTGCTTCCTGCCAGGATCAGGAGGCCTTCTGGCTCATCCAGCTCAGCAGCAGTAAGCACTACTGCTCATCTCAGGGAGCCTACTCACACTTCCACTGCACGCCTGTGCATTATCACAAGCTGAAATGTGTCTGACTGCACGGGTTCTAGAGGTTAAACAAGTGGTTCTCTTGCAAATGAATACACATCCAAAATCCTTTAATATCATTAAGCGGTTGTCTCCTGAAGTCCCTAGAGGATCAAGAGTTTCCGAAATCAGACAATTGGCGGACCTGTGGTTCTGCTCCAAGCGGATGCTGGCCAGCTGGAATGAGATGGAAGAATTGCAGTTGGATCCTTAACTCGGCTGACAGGGTGGCAAAACCTGAAGTATTAAAGAAACTGAGGTGATATTCTTTCTTTTCTTGATGCTACTACTACATTGAGGGGGAAAAGAAAAAAAAAATGATGAAAAGCTTCTAGTGTATTTGGGTGCCCTGCTGCCTAACCCATGCAGATTTTGCATGGGTAACACATTATATCCATGCATGCGGGAGGAGTACATATCTGCCCTAAACCTTCCTCTTCTCTGTAGCTCCCACCAGCTTTGGATTTGTTTCAGGAGACCAGGCATTTCAAACAAGTTTAGGAACTGTGAGCAGCAGTCACTGATTGGCCCCAATGCAGGAGTCTGCATGGAGTTCTTCAGCAAGCAGGCTGATGGAACAAAACACAGGAATGGCAGGGGATGGACTCCAGATTTAAAATAAAAAAAGGGTGGCCCTCAGAAAGATCAGTATGTCTGTAGGTCACTAAATCTTAGACAACTGAGGATAAAGGTCTCCATGTTTTAGACTCATTATTTTCACGATCAAGCCTGCAGTTAACCTGTGATAATTGCAATAACTCCAGTTAATATTCTATTAAATATTTCACATCTTTTGTATTTTAAACAAGTTCTGAAAACTGCAGAGGAAAAAAAAAAAACAAAACTGTTCGTATTTATCAACTACATCTTAACTGGCATACAGAAAAAAGTTAAAAGCCCTGTAGCAACTAATGCAACTTTTCATTTAACTCTCTTTAAGCATTCAAGTTCTTCAGTCACGAGGACAACTGTTTCTAAAACCAGATGAACAAAGTGGTTTTAATCCTTCATTTTAAGAACAAAGACAGTGTAATCTACTCATTAAATATTTGATGATCTAGTTTAGTCACATGTGAAAAAAGTGCCTTGGAACAGCCTGGAGAACATGTGCTAGCAAGAGCAAAGATTCCCATCTTGCTGTAATAGAAGAAAACCCATGCCAGGCCACTAAGAGGCACTTGCAAAAATTGAGCCTTTAACAACAGAGATCAGATGGCTGAATATCCTAAAGTACAGGATCTACATTAGCAACAAAACTATTTGTGATAACTTGCTAGAGAGGGGAAACAAACAAAGAAACAAAAACAAGGCAGAGACATCCTAAGTACACAGTAATCCCAGAGACCTTTCCCTTTGATTTAGCATTAACTGAAGTGAATGGAAATGGGGGGATGGGGAACATAAAAAAAGGAAGGCTAATATACAGGGCTGTTGTGTCTACAGACTCTAAAAAAGAAAGGCTAATATATAGGGCTGTTGTGTCTACAGACTATTCTGTAACACTGCAAATGGTATTTTTTTAATTTTTTTTTTTAAGAAGCAAGCAACAAAACTAAGAAAGCAAATACTGGCCACTGAACAACAGCTGAAGGTGCTGCTTCATTAGAAAAATCTGAAGGAGATCTTCTAACTGCTGACCGTGCAACTATACATTCTGTTGCAATTGCAGCCTCATCAGCTGTGTAATTCTGGAAATGAAAGCTTCGGGGATGTACTAAGAACACCATGAGAAATGTAAGCAGCAACCTAATCTAACACAGATCCACATGGAAAATGTGAAAACACTGAGAAGCAGAAATATTCGGATGACAAAGCAGGGGGAAGGCCGATTTGCTTTCAGAGAGCCAGCATTGCCCAGAACACTCCCCAGACGACTGCTGCCCTGCACTGAAACCTGCCTGAACTCAAACGACCGCCCGTACCCGAAATACAGTGTTTGCATTTAATTACTACTTTCTACTTCTTCTACTTCAGATGCAGAAAAGTTGCTCGCTGCCTCTGAGAGGCACTGAAACCCGCGCAGAAAAACTCCCCAGCGCCAGCCCCAACAAAGGCTCGAGTTCCTCACTCCCTCCCAGGTCAGACACGAGAGGGAGCCAGCAGTATGGGATCGGCAGCACACCCCGCCCCGGCAAAGGCGTGCAGAGATCAACCAAAGCACGTCCCCAAGCTCCCGCCGAGATTTTCTGATATGCTCTCAACGAAAAATTAGGATCGCTAAGCGAAGGGAAGGCCGCATGTGCTCGGCTGGGGCTCAGCGGGCACACCAAGACATTGTGCTTTTTCGGTTGCACAGGGAGGGGAGGCTGTGTAAGAGGCAGGCTGGCACGTCCCAAGTGACTTTAGGGTCCACTTCTCATCTGCACCTCCCCAGCCTTCCCCTCTATGAAGCAGCAACCTCTTAGCAGCGAATAAAAGAAATGAATTGAAGGGTCTGAATGAAAATCCACTCTTTTCCTTTTTTTTTGATGGTAACATCAAAACACAGGAGTGCTTGGCTATTTAGTGTCTTTAACATTCTTACAACTACAACTACACACAACCTCCTAAAAAACAGTCACAGATCACAAATATCAATCACTGCCTCAGTAACTTTTCATCTCTTACGCTTTGCCTTTCTAATACTGTCGTGTCCCATTCTGCTCCCTTCTGTATTTATAAGAAAGGTAAAACCACCATTCTCATTATGTAAAATATTTATATGCATGTGATAAAACAGCCTTCCCAGGTTGTCTTACAATCACACCTAATTTTTACTTTCTACATTTTCTATCCAGATATTTGTTTTATCCTAGGCGCCTACAAACCACTGCTACTGGAAGAAGCACTGAAGACGAGTTTGCTTCGAACATACCAAAGGAAACAAGCAAACAAGAAGAAACACATCCCCCTCACACATACAATACCAAACAACCAGAAAAAAATCTGTTATGAGTTTCTGCTGGCTGAGTTGACAGAGCAATTTTAGCACTAATATCAGACAGCACCCAAAGCAATTGTGTATGTAATTGGCACTTTGAATTGCCTACTAGTCTGGCAATTTATGATACAAGATTATGGTTTTATGTCTAGATCCCAATGGAAGGCTGCTTTCATAATAATAATTTTTGGTGTTGTGAAACTTCTAAGTTCTCCTTGATACTCAGTACAGCTACAATAGAAGCTATTAAGAAGTAAAGATTTATCAGTTGTTACTAAGAAGTTGCCATGAAGTATTTTCTCTGTGTGGAAGGCTCCTGCAACACAGCCCTCAACATGTCCTCAACAACAGGGAAGAGAAGGGTTTGGTTCCCACGCAGATGCCTCCACTGCACGTAGAAATCCTACGACGCCATATTCATGCAGGAGAGGACCAAAGAGGTATAGAGCAAGATGTGGGCAGCACCCTTTTCACCCGGGCCTTCCTCTCTTAAGCCTGTCTTGGCTTTGAGTAAGCTTTGAGCTGGCTGTCAGCACTGAAGGAGCCCTTTATCACCAGAGTAGTCCTTCTAGAAACTTATTTACCTACTCATTACTGTACTTCTAACACTTGCAGATGAAGACTACAAGAAACACTACCAGGTCTCACGTTTTCTGACATCAAATGTTCCACTAGGTCAGCTAGGAACAGGCCTCTTCCCCAGACCACAGCTCAGCGTATGTATTGGGCACATTCTCTCTCCATCAGGATACATGGAAACACTGTGCTGAAGACAGAAAATCCTCCTCATGTGCCTAACTAGTGCATTTTTCTTGTACCATCAGGGCCACGGCTCCAGGAGGAATTCCCCTCCCAGGTCCTGTGACACTGGAGGACACATACCGTGGCAGACCATGGTGTTAGCGGGAGAGTTGACTCACCCTCTCCTGGAAAATATGTCCTTAGTTCTCTGCCCTGTTTGCCACGGGCTCTGAAATAATGCCCCAGAAGGCCAAATAAAGACTATAATTACAGATTTATTTTGTGCCACATCCAAGATTAGTGATGAGCATTGCCCTCTCCTCCACGGATCTGGTGCAAGACACCAGAACCTGAGTCACCTCGGACAAGGGGTTGGACCACGCAAGTGAAGTGTAGGAAGCAGGCCACACTTATTTTAGCTATATTACTCACTTGGAGCTTAATTCAACTTTGAATTTTTGCCTGGCTAAAAAGCTGAAACCACGTAAAACCATCAAGTTTTACATGTTTCCATCCACAAAGAATAAACTGACCTAGATTCTCTCATTCTTAGATTCCCTCACGGTTCTGGCCAGATTTTCAGAGGCTTGCTAACCTTGGCTGAGTTAAGGGTTTATAATGAAACACTAAAAACCAAGTATGTTTGAGCTGGTTTGGATTTTATTATGAATGTTTTGGATGGCTGTAATGTTAGAGTCAATTCAGACATTCTGGGTACTTTTCATCCAAAAAAATTGCTGCTTGGAAAAAAATCCCATGTTTACAATAAATTACAATCAATCATTATTTTGGGCCTGATTCTCCACTGCTCTATTCCAGCACAGCATCTGTTTTCAGATTAGGCTCCTGCAGTTGCAGTGAATGTACCTTGTTTTTATATCCTCTTACTCACTACAATAACAAAAATAAAACATTCATGGAAAAAGTTTCTTGCAACTTCAAAAGTATAAGGTGGCAGACATAAGGGTGATGAATACAGAAATAAAATGCTGTGAGAAAATTCAGGCAGAAAAAATAATGCTGGCAATTCAAAATATATAAGTAGTAGACAAAAAAAAAAGTGTCTGCAGTTAAAAGGACAGTATCTTCAAGCTCATAAGAAGACTTAGCACCTTGAGACACCTATGAAGACACCCCATTAAACTAAGTTTCAAGGAAATGGCTTCTGATTTAAGTAAGAGCTTTATCCTAAAAAAAAAATGAACCCAAGACATACCTTAATTGCCAATGTACAGCTCTGAAAGAAGTTGAAAGAATGTTATCTGACGTACTGGTATTGCAAAGAAGAATTTTTAACATGCTGTTAAAGCAGACAGGGCCCAGCTGAGAGGGCTTAGGCTAACTAGACACGGCATATGAAGGAACTTAAAAGTTATCATGAATACACCATGCTGCAAGCTAAATAATGAAATGAGTGATTTTCAATACCTGAAGATCTCCCATTCTTTAATTCATAGGCTGTGCAGTTCTGTTGGTGTGTAGTGTAGACTAATTTTTCCCCTTCTGTCAGAATGGTGATTTCAAGCAAAGACAGTAGGATATAGAAGAAAAAAGAGGTGAATGATGCTGATACCATACCCTAACTTTGGAGACATCAGGCCATGCATATGCTACCTTCATGGACTTTTAGCACTTACTTTAGTTGTTCTTTCTAAAGCAAAATTCTTTCTCCTAAAACAAACAAATCAAACCAAACCAAAAAAAACATTCTTCCATGCTCAACTCCTCAAAAATAAGGTCACAAAAAAAAAAGAGAAGAGTTTCAAAGCAGGAACAAAATATTCTGTAGTATGCTAACACTGTGCTTACCTTAGCAATAGACAACAGAGATGCCTGTTTTCACTTACAAACAAGGACAGAGTAATTCTTAGTTAATTTTGTCTGCGCTTTATTGAAATAGTTATGAAAGGAAGAAGAAAAAGCATGCTTCAAACTTTGCCAATATCTAAACAAAACAAACAGCAGCAGGGTTTTGTTTTCACTTTAGTTTCATTATACTTCATATATAGGGAATTAGTGCAACTTAAAACTGTTTTGTATTTAAACACATGTGTACAACAAGAGTCGCCAACACGCTTATTTGCAAGTGGAAAAGTCTTACTCTTGCCATTATTTCCTAGCATAATGTGTTTTCGTATGTTCTGGGAATCTTTTTCCTAAAATACAAATAAACCTTAACAAATTAGCAGACATGAACCAAAAGCCCAGTCAAGAAATCTGAACTTCACGGAGTTTGCAATTGCTTTTACAATTTTATGGCTGATTTTCTTCTTCTCTGATAACTGAACTTGGGTAACAGTGGCAAGAGAACACCGGTCACACAATGTTGTCTGGAACAGAGCAAGCAAAAAGGAACCTCGGCAGGGCTTTTGCAACAGTCTGAAAACCAAACAGCCAGCCAGGAGCAAGCTACATTTTCCGTAAGTCAGTAGAGGTTTGTCAACTGAAAGCTCTTTCTCTTCCTTGATGCTGTTCATGCAGTTTGGCAGCTGAATCATGTCCTCTTGATTTGTGTTACAGCCCACTGCAGGCCACTGATGTACACAACTTTAATTATTTCTCTTGCTGACAGTCACTACGTTCAGCAAAATGAACCAGTTGTAGGTATCTCTGATGAAAACAACTCTCAGCCAAAATGCAACTCATGAGTTGGATAATGTACCTGTGAAGGCTTGGAAGTTACCTGGAAAACATTATGTGCTGGGAGACAGATTAACCGTGCAAATGTTAGTTTCTAAATGGGAATTCAAGATGTCCAGTCATATATGGGTGACAGGCACTTCAAATAAGCAAGCTTGGAAAGAATTAACTTTACACAGAGCAGCAAATTCACACACATTAAACTTCAGACAATTCATTAGACAAATGCATGTTCAAACAGTACATTTTGCTTCTTTGTTACCTGCTTGAGTGGCATACTCATTCTTCTTACATCATCAAGAGGAAGATGTGATGAAGTAAGGTAAATGAAAGGGCAATTAGGTTTCCAATTAGTAGAGGGAGCGACAGGATTTTTACTCTTACTGAAGTGGAAAAGACAAGACCTCTCCTGAGCCAGCTTCTCTGTTGTGTGTGTTAGTGCTTACTCAAGAACTTTGAAGAAGAAATCCATCAAGAAGCCCCTATAAAGCAACCATGACCTCATGTAATCTGACTTAACGAGGAATCAGAGGACAGTTTACAACAGTTTCCAAATGGAAATTGCTCAGTGGCATTTCTGCCACCAGTTCATTGCTGAGTCATCCAACAAATATTAGGTCTCTATTACCATATTTTTGTGCCAATTTCTCAAGCAAGCAAAATATTTCTCAAGCTTCCTCCACATTCTGACCATCTTTCTACCAGCAGTCGGTCAATATACAGCATGGCCAACAGATACAATGTACAACTTGTGATACAAGTTGGCACAACTTCTGTTATAATCATAGGGTGAACAAGAGCCTATAGGCTAAAGACAAATGGCTCCATGTTTTCATCAGCACTCTTATAGCACCTGCTTCCCAGCTCACTGATTAGCTTAAAAAATAACAACAACAGCAATCTCAGAAGTACCTTACAGAGGCAGAGTGGCCATGAAATTTCCACCACACATGCTTCATAATGATAGCTCCCTTCCGCACCCATAAGCTAAATGAAAAATCTTAGAAGCAAAACTTATAAAGTAACCACATTTTCCCAACTTGCATGGTGGGAACTCCAAAGAGTTTGGAAGCAGTAATAACACTAGTGGTTTTACAGTTGGGAAGTAATGGCTATGTTGCAAAGTGGATGGATATTAAAAATAAACGATGCAGAGTGTTAAGACAGGAGAATTGAGCAAAGTAATGAATTAAAGATTGCCAGAACTTTCACAGGCTTTTCAGAGATGGGAATAAATTGTTAGGATGAAGAAAAAAGATTAAAATGAGAAAAGGTCTTGTAAGACTATTGGAAGCACAATACAGTTGAAAAATATCACTTAGATCCGTAGCATTTAACATAAAGGATTCAAAACAAGAACAAAATCATCACTTTGAAGATGCTAAGAAACCCTTAAGAGAAAGGAATCTCCAACTGACACAAAGTGCAGGTGATGCTCTGAGATGACAACACACACTATGACAGTCCATAAACATTTAGGAAAAGCTATTTGGTCTCATTTGTCCCAGTTCATTTAATATCTAAACAGAGAAGCTCATCTTCTCAAGTTAAGGCTAATGAAGAATGAATTTATTCAGCCTAGTATGTCAAAAGTAAACATGTTTATAATTAAACTATTTCCAAAACACTAAAAATAACCCTACCCACGCAGACGTTCACAGTCATCCTCCTTGTCTGAAAGAGTCAGTCCAGACCTGACTCAAAGTTTCTTGCTTTGAGTTTTGTTCCTATCCAACGCCATTACCATTTAATGCAATCAACTGCAAAACGTATATGCCATCAATTTACTGGGCAGATTTAAAAATACTGAGTGGTCTCACTGTGACTGAAGAAGAAGTTGATGATTTTATATTGCTCAGAGAGCCTTAGATAGCAAGAATCTCCTTCCTGGGAACTGATTGATGAGTCCGCTATTAATAGTGTTTACAGCCATGCTCCTGCTTCCCCTTTACCATTATGTCCTTCTGTACAATTCCACAGTTCTACCAAGGGTTGGGCAAAGTATGTATGAAAATTCTGGAATAAATCTAAAAAACCTACCGCCTCCAACAACAATAATAACAGAGCAACAAAACCACCACCATTTAAAACAAAAAAGCAAGAACAAAAGAAAATAACACAAAAGAAAAACAAAACAAAATAAAACAAAAAGCCCCACAAACAAACCAACCCAAACACAAGCAAAAAAAAAAACAACCCAAAATCTACCCAGATATTTATTCTTTAGAATTTTATACATCGCATTTTTAAAAACAAATTTTGAAAAATCCGTAGTGACTGTAATGAGTACTGAATCAAAATCAAATGGCATTGAGATTCAAATTCAAAATCAAATGGCCAGAGATTCAAAGCCTGAAAATGTCATTGAACAGCACAAGCAATAATTCCTACTGAGAAATAATGAATGATAGCAGTTCTTTCCTCAAGTCTCTGTACACTCCCTGCATTTCTGGATAAGGCCTGTTATTAATAAAATGGTATCACCTCGCATTACAGTAAGTCTATTGGTTTCAGCAGACTTAGCTACAGGAATGCAAGCTATATGCAAATAGCCTAATTACTCTCCTCTATCCATTAAGTCTAACCTGAAACAATGTATGTTTTTGGAGGACTTCTCCTTCTAACCAGCATGATGCAAATACAAGAGCGTAGTAGCTCTTTTTCAGTCAAGTTTAGCATTACCATTAGCAGTACTGCTTCTTCATGTAAACTGTGAATTTCAAATTAATTTAAAAGTCACAGTGAGAAATGCATTTAAATGTCTCATTGTGTATCAGGTCAGCTTCAAAAAGCTTCCAGAGACCATCTAGGCCATCCCCTGAATATGCAGAATCTACTTGAATAACGTGACAATACCAGGAGATGTTATATGGCTGCTATTTTTATGAACATGCCACTGAATGTGCGTTTTGCTGCGTTTCACAGTACTTCTGTGGTAACCAGTACCACACAGGTACTGGGAACAGCAATGGAAAGTTGGGCAGTAGGGTATAACCTCTGCTTCTGAGGAAACACAGAATCGCCAGGCACCTGACAGGCCGCGTGAGAGCACAAACTGAGGTTAATCCACATTAATCACAAAGTAGTCATAGAAACCTGTGGTCTCCTTCATACAACAAAATGTATTTCAGATGTTTAAGTTTTTCTTTATGAC
This sequence comes from Aythya ferina, assembly GCF_964211825.1. Classification (NCBI taxonomy): domain Eukaryota; kingdom Metazoa; phylum Chordata; class Aves; order Anseriformes; family Anatidae; genus Aythya; species Aythya ferina. Next base: position 72,456,420 of record NC_140297.1, on the reverse strand, counting down.
CCGCTTTGCAATATCTATGTTGATAAGCCCTCCACTCACTACTGCTTTGCTGTCATTCAATTTAAACAACAGTGGCCTTCCAATTTCTGAGCATAGCTTCTGGGACAAAAGCATTCATTAGTATGGTAAATGCCAATAAATCAGTTTTGTACATTGGATATTCATATTCCCTGAAGCAAAAGTAAATTCTAAAGGAATCAGAACTACATCTGAATTAAAGCTAATGAATTACCATCCCACATGATAAATTCAGACGCCTTTAAGTGGAGGCAATTCAGTGGGTATTTGATCAACCCCACAGCTGATACAGTGGAGCACATAGATCAGGACCCTAACTATCCAAATCCGTGGCTGAGGCTTGCCCCTTCCCCACAAGCAGGATGTTGTACACACACAACTTCTCGCAATGCCAAGAAGTCCTACCCCTCCTGTTTCATTTGCTGCTATCACTGCTTGGGAAACACCTATTTGATGGTAAGTATGAGAAGTTCTTGCTGAGAAGAAACTCATTTAACAATGCCGAGGTTTTTAATCTTCATGAAAATTGACAGACCATGCCTGCAGGGGGTGATGGGAGCTTATGAATTATCTGCGAAGAAACTAAAGCCTTTCCGCTTAAGCATTAAATTACATTTTCTAATCCAGCCCTTCATGCGCTTACCCTGCTTGTGAGCTTCTCAATGGGATGAAAAGTTATTAATGTAGATTATTACCTGTAATGGACGTTTCTATAGAAATAGACTTCTACAACAGGCAAACAGCTTAGCTTTGAGAACATGTGCTATTAGCAAACACTGCTTCCAGCAGCAAAGAAATACTTCAGAGGCCCGTGTCTCCAGCAGTGGGAGCAAACAAAAGGTATTTTTGTCCTTGTGGTTCAGTGGGCCATGAAACAGCAAAAACAACTGCAAGGAAGACGGCATCCCCTGGGGAATCCCAGTCACCTCTGAGCAGTCAGTGACCTTAGCTTTAGCTAAGATTTAGCCTAAAAGCTTAGATTTAGCCTAAATCCCTGCTTACCAGGTTGGTCAGGAGAAGAGACAAGTGCAGTCTCAGCTTTTAGCTAGCAAGAAGGGAACTCCAAGGGATCTTTTTCAGTCACGCAGACGAAAAGCTGTAACTCCCTTAGAAGGGAAAAGGGAGCGAGAGACGTAAGCTCCTGAACAGCGTTAAATTGTGAACACTGACCTGGCCCTCCAATGGACTGGAGGAAAAAAAGGAAACAAAGCACCACTTGCTTTTTTTTTTTTTTTGCTCCTTTCCCCGTGACATGTGCTTGGCACTTCATGTAGACGAGTCTTATTTTTCAACATGGGCCCCTGTGCAATGCCACGGCTGAAGGAGTCACGGAACAACACCGCATGCTCAAAACATGCTCTGCGTGTTATAGCTGTCACCCCAGTTCTGAGCAGCTGATCAGGGCATGACAAATAGAGAGCACAGGAATGGATCAGGTAGTTGTGGTAAAATAGTGAGGCTGTTTACATAACACCAAGGCAAACGCATTAGGCAGGTTGAAGGTGAAGCCTCCTCCAAACCTGCTTTTTTTCTTCCTGCTGTCATTAGCTTCAACTAACACTTAATCAACCGTGTTTACAGCTCATTTATAGTGAGACAGTTCACAGATATGGAAAGGGTTTTCAGTATTGTAAACAAACTCATTTCCTCCTCCAAGTCATGTAATTGCTTTATGAAAAGAGCATGTTGGCCACGAGCTGGTAGAACCTCTCTGTTCAGCATGTCTTGATTTTTACATCCACTATAGAAATTGGGGGAAAAAGGTTACATATTTAGTACAGCAAGACATCTCTACTTCCAAATTCAGCAACAGAGCACAGCCTCAAAGGAGATGACACAGCTGGAATTAGAGCAGATCTCCAAATCAGACAGTATCAGCCTTTCCCTTAGAGATAGCAGGATACATCAAAAACCAAGTTACAACTACAGTTCTTTACAAACAGAGTCTTAAAGGACCTGCAAGAGAAATCTTACCAAAGTGAAAATCACTTGGAAAAACATATTTTCCTATTCTTTTTTTTTTTTTTTCTTCTTTAGATGCTAGAACTGGCTGTACAACCTTTTCCCCTTAGCAAGCTATTTAGGCAACTGAATATTAATCTGCTTAACATTAGGATAAAGACATGTCTCTTCAAAGATGTTTTCCTGAAGACTAGGATTTGCCTTACTCAAAGAGAGGTCAGATTTGGGTGCAAATGTCCCATGTCTCAGACAAATACCCTTAGTAATTGAGCTTCTGGCTACTTCAAAATCAGATAGTACCTCCACTTCTGCAGATGCACACGTTCTTATTAAAAAGTTTTGATTCCAACGAGTCAGCATTTTCCAAAGAAAAAAAAATCTCTCCTCAGAAACATTCTCACTGTCAATTGGCAAAATAGTGCCTTTGACATCCATCTTTGAAAATATTAGGCAACTTAAGTGCTTTGTACTCCCTTATTAAATTTCAAATGACTAAAGGGAATGGAAAAAGGAGAGCTCAGTCCAGCAACGCAGACACTCTCTTAGAATAAAGATGCTTGGGTTTACCTATGGCCATGCCTTTGTGCTAACCTCTAGGATCAAGCACTGTAGCTCTGCATCTAAATCTTGTATTTGTTAAGCTCATCCAGAAGGCAAGAGGCATTTCAGTGCAAACCATCTGCTCTCTTCCCTCTCCGGTTCCACAGTGTATCATCGACAAGTACTACTGAATTTTGAAAGCACGAGCAATTAAACATATACAATGTGCTTGTAGGTAGTGTTTATTTTAAACATACATACATGCACACACAGTTTAAAAAAATCCCTAGAAAAACAGGAACAGGGGAACATGGATTCTAGCGGTATGAAACTGGATTACACAGATGCCTTTGAATTCATCAGCTGTCAATCTCTGCCACCACAGACAGGAGAGGGCAATGGGAACGCTATTTACAAGCAGCTTAACTCACTGCCTGCTATAAACAGAAGATCTGTGTCAATCACCTGACTTCTCTGTCAATCAGTATGTTCATGGAAGCTTTCTTACTCAGAGCTTAAGAAAAAAAGCACACAAAAATTAAAAATAAACAAACAAAACACAAATCCCTACTGCTTTATAACTCTGCAGGAATACCTGGGCCAAGCTTAAACACAACCCAAACTTCCCAGAGAACTGAAGTTTTGAGCACATTGGAGAACTTCTTATTTAGGAGCAGATGTATTATGCACTTTGTGAAGCTTAAGAGAAGGCTGAGAACTCCCCACAAATTTTGCAACCAATGCCCAAAACTCCCCTAATCACTCCCATGCTCACCTAATACTACGTACGTCCATATTCTTCACCACAAACCCATTTTACTTCTCCATTTACTTCCATCCTACCTGCTAGAAGCTGCCACTTAAAATATATGGATAAACTCGTTTACTGAGTTTAAGCAGCGCTAAGTTGATAAACTCAACAGTGTAAACTCAGCAAACAATGTACATTCAGCTAACATGATTTAGCAAACTCTATGTACAGATAGGAAAGAGATACAACCATATTTCTACTCTCACAGGAAAAAACACAGGATCTGACTTCTGTGGCCTTAACTTCTGTGATCTGCAAGATTTAACTACCACTTGTTTTATAACAAGCTATGCTAACAGCATATCTTGCTGCTTCTCAATCAACAGAAGAGCCTTTTTCCTTCCTCCCTCCCATAACAGACTTGTGATTAGAGAACAATTAATCCATCTCCCACTTCGCTTAAAGCTTGCATTTAACATGCTGGAGTTACATAACACTGTTAACTAACTTAATAAATACGCCAACATCTCCTGCCCTCGTTGACTAGGATCCCTAACACCTCCTGCAAGCAAGGAACACCTGCTGTAACTCGCCACGACTTCAATACCAATCCACAGCATCGAGCACCTCACAGGCCTGGGCCTTTCGAGGAGCTCAACAAGTCTGCAGATATAATGGAGTTAGTGAGGAATGCTGTTTCCATGGAGCAAAGAAAGTTTTTCCTTGGATGAAAACCGCTCAGAGCTGTTCATTAAAGTTTTTTGCCTTCTAAGGGTTATCCTGCATCTACTTCTCTTCATGCACACAATGGGGTAAGTAGCACCACTGGCAGCGTATGCCAAAGAGGACAGGGTATTTTCTCCACCCATGAGAGGTGGGCAGAAGACCCTATGAGGGTTTAGGAATGGAAAGGGCACATCCAGCAGCAGTGAAAAACTACACACAGCTTTTCTACATAAGAGCACACACTGCTGCAAATTGTAGTCCCATAAAATACACACTTTACTGTTATCTAAGGTCAAATAGTCATGAAAAAAGTGGATGATTAAACCACGTGCATTTTCCAAAGTGATTCCGTCTCAGGGAATGCGGCAGCGTAACCGAATATCATGCCCACAAAATAATCAGATGTGGTGGGCTAGTGGTCAAGGTTTTTTTGTTTGTTTGGTTTGGTTTTTGAGAAAGGAGTGACAGAAGAAGCGAAAGAGAAGTGGGATCCTGCAACAGACTTTGGGGAAGATTAAAGGGAAAGGACAATAGTCTGGGGAGAACAGAAGGACCGCTTTGTCTGATGCTTTGCCAAGCCTGCATTAAATAACAAAACAAAGTGCTAAATGAATTTGTTAAAATGGCAACAAGTCTCTCCTGGTGTGATGAAAGATAAGGCTACGTGAAGCACCACTACTCTATTTGAACACCAGTTTCTGCTACCTGAGCTAAAACCACAAAGCCTGGCTGCTGGAAGCCTGCTCGGTCAGGATCTGCCTCTCCACCACCAGCTACCCCACAGCAGCCTGGAAGCGCTGGGAGTTCAGCCCAGCAATTTTCAAGTCTTTTTGGAGGACCACTGCTTTCTAAAGCCACCAACGATTATCTGCAGCAGTTTCAGTCTGCAAACCAAAAATGCCCAGCTGGCTAGAGAAATCAAGCTACACCTTACTAATTTGAAGATCACATTTTTCGGGAGAGCTCTTAATATCTTCTGATCCCACTCAAAAACACCAAGCAAATAGAAAAAACTCCTTCACTGGAAGTCTCCTCTGCCCTCTTAAGCTATCCCCAGCCGTACCCAGCCCCGAGTTGGGTATTTACGTTGTTATATGGAACCTCTTCTCAGTGCAGTAGGTAAACACAGAGGCTCTGCCCCCAGAGAATTTCTCCTATTTAAGCCAAGATGCGATGAAGCAAGATGGGGACGACTAACTGGAAACACTGCATTGGAGCTATGTGGTTAAGGGATGGTGTAAAGTGACACCACAGATGCATGGGGAGGTGGCCAACTGGTATCTAGCAAGATGCCACTTTACACAACACCCCATGAGACACTAGATTCAAATGATGACTGTCAACTTGAGAACAGCACCTAAGGAAGGATTTCTACATGCAACTGCTTCCCATGATCTTCAGCATATGGTTATTGACAAAGAGACTCTTTTTTTCCCTTCCTATAGTACACACTTCTGATTATGTTTGTCTTCTCTCCTAAAGCAGAATTTTCCATGGAAAAAAGAATCTTGCAATGAGAAAGTGTTACATGCTCAAAGCAGCACCTCCCTCCTCTCCTATGAGCATCACAGGACAGCTTGTACTTATCTCAGTCACCAGCATACGCATGCAGCTCAAATCAAGGCTGCGAGGAACTTGGCAGCGTTTGTCTTCGCAGGCTGGCCACTCCCAGGATTTTCTTGCGTCCTGACCACAATTACAACACAGAAGCAGAAGCCAGAAATACCTAGTTTTGTTTGACTCGAGTCACAGCAATATGAAAAAACACAAATTTGTACAGATAAGGTGGAAACTGAACTAGCCACTTAATTTCCCAGAGCTTGACTGAAGTACAGATCCCGTATAAACAGTTTGGAGAAACTGGGATTTTCTTTTCCTAGGACAAACTTCAGGTTAGGACTGGAGACGACACTGATGTTTGTATTCAGTTCCTGATACACAGTTCCTTTCAAGTACAAGGAGAGACAAAAACATCCACTACTACTGCATTTAAGTAAGTATACCAGAATTGGGGTCTTTGCTCTTTATAGCCTATGAAATAAAACTATATATATATAAATATATATATATATAAAACAGGATTTTATTTTCTACCATCTAAGGAAGATAATTACAGGATTTCAGTTTTAACACTTTCAAACTTCCAGTGCTGTTTGTGTGACCTTCAAGACTCCAGCTACCTTAGAAATGCAAAAAGAAAAGAAAAAAAGTGAAATTGCATTCAGCATTTTACAGAACTGCTGCTATCACAGGTCACTAATGGCTCTTAAAAACCTTCCAAAAGCGCAGAGATGCTGGGAAAACGCTTAAAAAAAAACTGGCCCCAAAATAAAAACAACAATACTTGATTAAGACTAAAACAGTGCAGTGGTTTCAATGTCTGTTACTTGCACACAAAAGTCCAGGGAATTATAAACTGAGCTAGGAAGGGAATATGACAGGACAAGAAGAGGCATAAACCCAACAGCTCCTACCCTAAACTGTCCATATATATATAAAAAGAGAGAAAGTGCTTTAAGGCAGAAGTGTGTTTGTGAATTTTGGCTGCAACTGTTGCTGCAGCACACAGACAGTTGGGGATCTGCCATCACAAATAAAGCACACAGTTTGCCAACAGCATACCAAACATTAGTGGTCTCTAACATAACTACAGGTTTTGCTCACGATAGCACTGCCAAATGACAGCAGGGTTTTTGTTCGACTGCTTGCTGCACTTTCTCACTGCGGAACAACTGCTTGTCTAGCGATTTGAAACTATCCATCAATAAGCATGTTTTGTTACATGCATACATACAGTGAAGCCATGAGGTTTTTCAGTCATTAGTGCTCAGCTCCGGAGCCTTTAAACACAAATGTTTATCAAAACACTTACTGCGTGAACGGTGGAAAGAAAATGCTGCTTTCTCACAACAGAGACTAAGCAACCCAAAACTGGAGAAGATTTCCACGGCAATACTCAAAGTAAACAGCAGCTCTTCAAGTTTGTTGGCTTCCTTTGATTGTCATTTTATAAGCAATAACTCTCAGTTTAAGCACGGTCTTTTTGTTTCAGCGTGGTCAACCCTCACAGGATCGCTTACAAACTCTCAAAGGTAAAAACTGTTTGGGAGTTCCCGTTGGTGTAAGAAGAACAAAATACTACACTGTTCTGGCTCAGGACCATATCAAAGTTCAGGTGAAAGCACTTCAAGTTCTCCAGTAAAGCACACAGAGCAAAAAGTCAGGTGCCTTCTTTAGTCAGCAAAACCACGCTGAATTCCCACTGGCACAAGAGCATGTTATGGCCAACGTGTCTTGTTGTGGAGGCAGCATCAGTCACAAATTCTAAGCAGTCTCCTGGTAAATGCTATTAAAGGAAACTAAAGGCCAGCTCAGCACTACTTCTGGCAAGGTTCATTAGTCCACACACACAAAAAATAAATAAATTATGCAAACAGAGATATTAACGTCTTGTCTTTGTCAGTCTAACAGAGTAGAAAGTTCCCACATCTGTCTTCTCCTCCTCCAAATGGAGCCACATCCTGCAGTATGGAAGTGGCCCTAGAAGCTGTCGTGCCACAGATGCCACCTCTCCACTACTCAAGCCTTTCATAGGGCCCCTCTGAAACAGACTGGGGGGAGGAAGGAGAGTAGAAGTCTGACAGCAAATGACAAAATAGGGTCCAGCCACTCTTTTCAGAGCTTTGCAGACCCATCAAAAGTTATATGACATTTGAGGTATTTTGTTAGATCATTACTTTTCAGGAGTGGATTTTCCTAGAAGTGGCTTCATACACTAGCAGACTAGAATGTGTCTCCCAGAAAGGACTATTATGTACTACTTGTTATACCTCAGCAAGTCCCTAAGTATTTTCTTACTGCGGTATGCTGCTCCTACCAAGTGTCTGAAGCCTCCTCAGTCAGACAGGGGAGCACACGCCCAAGGTCTGGTTGCTCCTGCACTAGGATTTAAAGATTCTAAAAATCTAAGCCTGAAAAAATAATAATAATAACAACAATGAAAGTTGCCAGTGCTACACTAGTCATAACATCAGCTCACAGTCAGAAATCTACCCTACCTGACTTTGCAGTTGTATCGTGGAGTACATTCTCTAGGCATCAGTAAAAGACAGCAAAATGAAAACGCAAACTGGAGAAGCCATTTCCAGAACAAACTCTTCATAGCTCTCTCCCGCTTGCAGCTAAGCCAACCTTCTATCTAGAGGAAAGACCTTTGTGATTTTTTCCTGCTTTATTATTAGGCTGGAAACAATAGCCTTTTTGTTCTACGGCAAGAATACAGGAGCCGAAGCCCAGCGCACAATTGTGTGATCATTGCGCAGCCCCGTGTCCCAACCTTTCTGAAACCCTGCAGGCACAAAGCTAACCAGCTGACTAGTGAGAAGATAAAGGAGGGTCCAAGGGAAACAATGAACAAAATTGTCACTTTGAACAATGCAGAAGGCCACTTCAGTATTCCCACAACCTCTTGCCAATTTTTCTTTCCTTGTGTGATTTCCTCCATCAAACAACAGCTGTCAGTTTTGACTGCTTAAATGATTAATTATTCTTACTGCAAATATTCGCAGGAGAAATGAGAACACTGACCTAAAGCCGGAATGTTTGACACTTACATTTTTAATATTTATCCTCACTTTATGTGGTTGAATATGAAGGAGGCTCTGAGACATGGAGCAGTTTACTCCCCAGGTTGCAAAACGCAGCCCCTGCCCTGCTTGGCACCTCCGACGTAGGTTCAGCTTACAATGGCCAGGGTCCAGGTCACCTAGTCACTGCAAAGCATACCCACATAACAAAATTACTTCACAAGCCAAGGCAGAAGTATCATTCCAGAGACAGAGAGACTTTTCTAGAAGTGTTTCTGGCTGGTTAGGATCTAATTAGAGCCTGCTGGGCGTGCAGCAGCAGTCACTGTGCAGATTTTCAGCTGGTTGACGGCTGTGCCTGCTCTCTGCAGCACTCCAGGGACTGATGGCATCAAAGGCTTTCAGTTAGCTGCTTCACACAGCCATACTGCCAGATATCACGATAATAGGCTGTGCCTGAATTGTGTGTTTCCAGTAGGTCTGAGTCTCTCAAACAGCTATGAATTTTTTATGTTGTTTGTTCGTAAGAGCAAATTGTCCCACCTTGGAGAAAGAAAAAAAAACTATCAAGGGAGAACTAGATTGCCTTCACCTCAGAGAACTTTTCAGTTCTGCATCTAATAGACCAAATGTAGTGGCAGGGCTGCAAAGTGCTTCTGGAAGTCCTTCACATCCACTTTGTAGAAGTACACACAGAGCTTAGTGGTGAAGTTATGCACAATTATAACCTTCTGCTGAAAAATGCATGTGCTATGTACTGCTAGGTGAAGAGATGCTCCTTTCAGGCATGATCTGTTTTGCACATGGTGGCCAATCAGTTTAAGCACATTATGTTCAGGAAAGCCACACAGATTACATAGCCAGCAACAACCCCAAATGAAAAGAGAACCACAGAATGGCTGGGGTGGGAAGAGACCCCCGGAGATCATCTCGTCCAACCCCGCTGCTCAAGCAGGGTCCCCTAGAGCACGTTATCCAGGATTGTGTCCAGATGGCTGTTGACTATCTCCAGGGAAAGGAGACTCCTTGAACTCTGTGCAACTCCTTCCAGTGCTCAGCCACCCTAACAGTCAAGAAGCTTCTCCTCATGTTCAGACAGAGCTTCCTGTGCTGCAGTTCATGCCCGTTGCTTCTTGTGCTATCGCTGGGCACCAGTGAGAAGAGTCTGGCCCCATCCTCTAGACAACCTCCCTTCAGAAACTTACAGACCGATCAGATCCCTCCTGAGCCTCCTCTTCTCTAGGCAGAACAGGTACAGCTCGCCCAGTCTTTCCTCATCTGACAGATGTCCTTAATCATTTGAGCAGCCCTCTGCTGGACTCGCTCCAGGAGCTCCGTGTCCCCCTTGTACTGGGGGGCCCAGCACTGGACCCAGCACTCCAGGTGAGGCCTCCCCAGCGCTGGGCAGAGGGGCAGGATCACCTCCCTGCACCTGCTGGCACCAATTGGCCTCACACAGCCAGGATACCCTTGGCCTTCTTGGCCACAAGGACACAGTGCTGGCTCGTGTTTAACCTGCTGTCCACCAGGACAACAGGACCCCCTTTCCTTCTCCACAGAGCTGCACTCCAGCAGGTCAGCCCCCAGCCCGTACCGGTGCATGGGGCTATTTCTCCCCAGGTGCAGCACCCTGCACTTGCCTCTGTTGAATTGCAAGATGTTCTCCTCTGCCCATTTCCCCAGCCTGTCAAGACTCGTACTGCTATAACTTGACAGCTCAGGTACTTGTGATCCAAGTTTGTCTCTTTATTCATGTGCTGAGGAGGAGAAAACTCATCCTAAATTCACAGAATCACAGAATCATAGAATATCCCGAGTTGGAAGGGGCCCACACGAATCACTGAGTCCAACTCCTGGCTCCACACAGGACCACCCAAAAATCAGACCATGTGTCTGAGAGCGTTGTCCAAACGCTTCTTGAACTCTAGCAGGCTCGGTGCCGTGACCACTGTCCTGGGGAGCCTGTCCCATTGCCTAAGCACCCCCTTGGTAAAGAAATTTTCCTAATACCCAGCCTGAAAGTCAGTACAGTTCTATAATAGACACCATTCAGTCTCAGACTGATTATTTTTCTTTGAACTCTATGCTTTGGTCACTCTCTCTCTCAAAAACAAAAACAAAAAAAAAAGGAACAAAAACTTGAACTAGTTTTTTCTTCACACCTGACTTCTTTCCATTGTCCAATGTAGTAACCCTGCTATACAAGAGCCTCGTGGAACATTTACCTCTTGTATTGCTGATGTTCAGCTACTAAATAATATCTCATTTAAAATGCACTACTGGTGGTACACAAACCACGTACCAGTAGCATGCAAGCATCTTTTAAGCAGCATTAAAGCATCCCTGTTCTTAAGGTGAAAAATCTCCTTCCAGGCACTGAGGTAAAAATAAACACTCTGTATTTGGGAAAAGCCCCTCCACTTGCTTCACACCATAAGTACATGATAAATGTTCTGCGATTCATTTACTTGACTAAAAGTAGACTTGATCTGCATAGCAAAACCAAAGTAAAATAACAGAACATAAGCTTGATAAAGAAAAATATTTAACGTATTTCATTTTTTTAACATAATACGATATAGCAATGTATTTTAATGTTAAAATAATAGATACTATAATTTTATATCAACATGATAATTATGGAAATTGCAAAATGCTTTTGATTTCAAACGTAACATCCATTTATTTTCTAAGCAACACACATTTAAGGAATTAACAGCATTACATTAGACATTACACACCACACCTTAGACATTGGGATGCACGTGAAAAAACAAGAGCGCGTGTTAAAACTACATGCAAAATGGTCAGTCCAGAAAGAATTTCAGGTGACCAGTTTCCAAAAATGACACAACTCTTAAAAATCGTGTAAAGTCACATTACAGTAAAATTATTACTTTAAAATTATTTTAGAAATTTATTTATAAAGGCAGGAAGTAGCAGGAGTCACTACAAGGAAATCTACAACCAAAAGGCAGGATCTTTGGAGAGGCTGTGCTAATCACTAAGAAAACTATATGTAACTGTGGGTATTTTTGTTTCACCTCCTCACCTTCACCATCCAAAATAAAAATCATTTGGGGAAACACCCTACCACTTATATTACACAACACCCGCCACAACAGGGCTCCCAGTACGTTTGCTGCTTTCAGGTCCTGTGAAAGTAAGTGCTGCAGTAAGAAACGGATGAAAGAAAGCATTTCTTCAGATAGCTGAAAGTTAACTTGGCAAAATGGTTACTTATTCCTTACGCAGTGTTCCCTCTAATGACACAGGGCAGAATTTATGACCCTGAGGAACACTTATAGGGATCTCACTAGAAAATGAACTCAAAACACTGGAACATCCTTTTTCTCAAATATTAGAGTACCTTTTCCTTAGAGTGATGACTTTTGTAATACAGTCCTTGGCAAGAAAAGTAACTGGAGAGCAAACAGCATTTTTTATAAGTACTTGATGCAGTAAGATGTCCTAAGAAACATCTGCACAGCTTCCCCTATCAGCCCACTCTGTAAGAATTAATATTGCAATTAAACTTTACACAGACTAATGTTATGAAGTTCAGTTATAGTTATGCACACCTGAATGCTACATGCAAAATAAAAGCAATTCTCAAACTCAAAGAACACAACTGGATGCCTGCTGGTTCTCAGCCTCTCAACTATTTGTTGTCATGAAACTCATAACAGTCACTGAATGAAAGGCTTTTCATTATCAGATCATCCTTTTTGAAATCCAGAGTGCAAAAAATATGCTGGAAACACTCCCTCTTGTTTAATTTTAAATGACTCCGGTATTTGAGTTTCTACATTTTACACAGGCAATTGTTTTTACCAATAAGCTCCAGGACTCAGCAGCTGCCTTTTGCCCTCAGGTAACATTTTCTTGGTACTGTTTTGCATGGGCATCGTCTCACTCTAGTATTGTTCATATCACTCGTGCATTAGTGGCCCTGCGAAGTCTTTGCTTATCGTGACAGAACATCATGCCAAATTTTGTCTGATTTGGTCAGGTAATCATTACCTCCATAAAGCATAGCAAATGGCAGCTTTGTGAAGACAGAGCACAAGGAATAGATTGCAAGGACAGAAGCTACAGATAGGAAAAAAACAAAAAACAAAAAACAAAAAAAACTTATCTGCCTGCTGATGCATTTTTCCCATTTACACTGAGAAGGCAGAGAACTGATTATTTTGGGATAAAGTCCTAAAGACACTGGCACAAGGAAGTCTACTGAGAAATAAGAATGCTAGCCATAACAACTTATATATCACAACAGCTGAAGGCGAGAGGATGACTTCATTGCCTAAGAAAAATAAGCTCATTGTCATTTACTCCTTGGCAGTGAAACTAGAGCTAGCAGTACCTTGCTTGCATGGACACTGGTGACAGTCGGGGAAGTTTAATAAAGACACTTTTTCCTCACTCATTCACTCTCTACTAAATTTTAACCCTTCTATAAAAGCATAGCCTGATCCTCACCATCACAACTATCTATACAGATGGGCACAAGCTACTGGAAATGGCTGCAGGACAGCTACGGCACCAAGGCACGATGCATCACTGGAAGCTCTGCAGCTGAAACATTCAAAAGGAAAATAGGGAACAAAATAAAAGAACTCAGTACACATGTCAGGAAGGCACGGCAAAACAGCCCAAAGCTAATTGAAGTGTTTATGCTGCGCTTCTAGAGATGTAAGTGACAGGAAGCAGCAGCAGGGCACACAAATCGAACGCTGAGCCTAAGGATGCCAGTTTGCAGCCCTTCGCTACAGAGGTTTCAGGCACTTATTTTAAGTAAGTATTTTAGCAAAGTCCAAAGGCACTATGTAATTGTATACGATGACAATGGAAGCCACAGTCTTTGTACAAAGATTAAGTCAGTTTAACTGCTGCTTGCTACAGAAGAAACTTGAATTCCTAGAAGTTTGATGACTTCCTAAATCCTACTGTACAGTCAAATGTCAACCACTTAAGAAAGCTGGATTGGCTTCCTCATTTCACTGTAACTTCATGTTTCATGCTCATGTGCATGGATGACAAAAAGTTTTACTAATAACCAAAAGTTGAATGGTAAGGAAGACGACAGATGAAACAACTGGAGTATGTTAAATGTGATCTTTCACTTCGGGATCATCTTCTTCCTATCTGACTACCTCTGGGTTACAAACAGTAGTCCTTTTATTAGGTTACACTGCTAGATATATGCTGTAAAGTATTTGTAGTACTTGCGATATTAGCTTGTGCTGATACCAGAGGATACACAGTCATCCTCAAAATAGCGTAAAGTAATTCTGACAATTCATGACATACATTTAATTGTACTATCAGATTGCAAGGGGTTTCTCCCAGGCTCATCAGCCTGAGATTTAGTGGTCTGACTGTTCTGCACTGGATCCCTCGGCACACCAGCTGTAGCACTTACCACTGCAGCCTAATAGACAAAGCAATAGGAGAGAGTTGGCAGGCAAAAACAAGAATGTGATTTTATGGGCTAGCATATACCCACAAAACCAGTGGTGGAACACAAGCCCAATCAATATAGGGCCGTGGGGACCCCTGTTTATGTAACGTGAAGCCAGAACACATTAAACTCTCAAGTTCTTTCCAGTGTTAGAGGTTTGCAGCATGCGTTGTACAGACCTTGGAACGATAGCTGGTTTACTTTGCCAGCAAAAACATTACAGATGGAACTGTCAAGTCTCCTTGTTTAGTGGCGCCTGCTTTTCTAACACGTGACTCTTTTAAATAACAACCGTCACTCATCGAACAAGCTCAATGTCTTTTCCAGCACCTGCAAAAAATGTTTTGAGGACAAAGAAAGGACTTCAAAAACTGACAATCTACAAACTTCCCTTCAAAAAGCCATTCTAGACTGTTTTAAACTTCATGCTTTTCACTAGCATGTTTCTGGTTTTATTGCTGGTGTATAGAACTGTATCTGCAATTACTTAGCACACATTGTGCCATTTCTTTGTTTTTCCACAGTAAGCAAATAATGGGCATGTGCTAGATGATGTGATCATTCTAGAGATGTCAGGTATGTGTATGGTGCAAAAATGGCTACAACAAGCTCGTCTCCTGTCCTAGAAATCCTGTCCATAATTTATTTACTCATACAACTCAAGATTCAGAGAAGGCTTAAGGGTATTCGCACTTCTGTCAATGGGAGTAGAGGAAAACCATCACAAACAGTATTTGAAAGCCAGCCTTGGAAGCAGAACATCATGAAATTTCACTGGGATCAAATCCTAAAACCAGATGCTGAAAATGAGTTCAAAGTTGGAACTCAGAGTCTGGCTCCTGCTGCTTTCCTCACTTGTCCTTAGTGCTACACCTCGTGCTACACCTTACCTGAGACTTCACAGAGAACTGAAGACTAAAAAATAATTAGTATAAGTTATAAAGCAGTCTTTTTGTTTAAATATATTACTGAAATTTTACCTATTTTATAACAAAAGAACACTTATTTCATAACACACCCACAGAGAAAGAATGCTTCAGCCATACAAACAGAGAAAGAGTTAATAAGTAAAATACAAAGTTTTTTGGGGCTTCCCAAAATTATGTGGTAAGTTTGGAAAAAATCACTGCTACCAAATAAAATCATCTAACAATTAATTTTAGAGTATAAACCTTCTATTATGAAAACAGCAGCAACAAATGCTGTTAAAAAACAAAATAAACAAACACACAAAAAAACACCACCAAAAAAAAAACAACACCAGCAGAGCTGTAATTAATCAGAATACCAGGAAAGAAAAAAGCAAACTTGGAAGACTGACATTGACAAAACCCTTACTGATAAAAAAGGAAGAAGCAGGCAGTTTGTGCTATCTGGCTTAAGCAGTACACATGCAAAGACTTAAAGATCTACATATGGGAAAATGTGTACATGGTATGAAAAATACACATCACACAAACAGAACAGTAGCATTTATAGAAAGGCCTATTCATAACAGGGACTTTGCTTTTTTATGATTTAATTGGTTGTTCTTGTGTCAGACTTGTGTTTTTGCAAGTTGTTTCTTGTAGTTCAACCAGCTAAAATTTTACACTTCCACCACAGGTGCGGCATCAAGACCTGAAATTACATTTTTCTTGTAAATTTACTTTACAAGTACTTAAAGAGTACCACAAAAAAGCTGAGTACAAGGAAATTCCTTTAAAAAGCTTTTCTAATGCTAAATCACACTGATTGTCCATGCTAAATGTGCGGATATGAAAAAAAAAAAAAAAAAAAGTCTTTGTTAAAGATGAAGTTATTTTGCTCAGGCTGGTAGGACTTCAGTCTCTCTCTGTCCAGCCTGAACTTTGATGCATTAAGAAAATGCATCTTTTGCCAAAACTGCATTTGGTATTAGCAGTAATTCTTGGTGGGAACAGCTGAAACAAACTTTATACCATCAACTTCCCTCCAGCGAGGTAGCATTTAGCAAAGCTCACCTAAAATATAAGCGACAAATAGAGCTTTAATACATATACTCTAATTCTGGCAGTGAAAGAGAACTGCAGCAACATGTCTCTGTAATAGAGATAACCATTTAATAGGAAGCAACTGTTGACAGTGGTCCATTAGATGCTTACATCTAATTAACTACACACACTAGTCAACACTTCACTCAAGTGCTCAATATTAATCAGAGCTGCTGGCTAATAAGAGGCCTATATGCTTGCACATCCACATTTATATAAACATGTGGTGCTAAACATGATACTGTCAGTCTCCTTTAAGAAAAGATTTTAAGTTTGTCAATTCATTCCATGTTTCTTGCAGATGTTTTTAAATGATTTTTTTTTTCTTTTTTTTTTTTCTGTTTCTTTTCTTTTTTAGGGGATTTTGGGTTTGTTTCTTAGGGAGTGGTTGCTTACTTACGATTTTTTTAGACTGTTCATTCTACCAAAATAATGTTGAGAAACTCTGTTCTGTGGAAAATCTGTATGAAGACCTAAACAGAAAAAAAAAAAAAAAAAAAAAAAAAAGACCTATCTTCATCTTTTCTACAGCAAAAAGGCAGTAACACCTTAATAACAAACTGCCTATTATTCAACCCAAATGAAGATCAGAGATGGCAAAACAAAGTACTTCCTTTCTTGCAATCCTACAATGAGGAAGCTCACAGATCATTCTTGCTTCCCATGAGACTAAATTTAACATGTACTTCATTGGCAGAAGGTAGTCATCACAAGAGTTTACTGTAAGATTTCCATTTTAATTAACTGAATCTCAAACATTAAGCTATACTCCTTTTACTTTGTGTAATGAAAGTGGCTGGGAAGTTTCAGCAATCCATAAAGCATTTCCTGAAGGTGCAAGACACTGCAGCTTTATCAGTTATGACGGATCTGTCGGATCTAAAATATTAATGAACACAGCACCCTTTCAGAGTGGCCAAATGAGCAATAATACACCTAAGGCAGCAGTGAGGCAGTTGCTCTGCCTAGAGCTTCCTGAGTATGCCTCAGGATGCTATGGAAAGGTGCTGCTCCTGGGCAACCTAGCATCCATTTTGCTGTAAGGAAACAAACACAGAACAAAGTCACTTTTCCGCTGAGAATTCTGCATTCTTCTCCCCACTTTATCTTATGCCAGGAACCACCCTTACACTCCACCAGCTGAGCAAAACAAATTACACATAAATTACATTTAACCTGTGCTAAGTCAACAACAGTATTGAGAGCCATAAAATGACTGCCTCCATCTCTCCCCACGGCCTTTCGCCCTCACGAGCCTCAGAACTCCCTGAGCAGCGAGAGAATATTTTAAAAAAGTTTTAAAGGTTTTGAAAACATTGCCCAAGTCATCTCATTCTTGTGAAGGCTTAGCTGTAGGAAGGGAGAAGCATCCAAGACAACTCAGCTTGGTTCACACACTCCAACATACAGCTCGCAAAGCTCCCTCCTCTTTGTGCATCTAAGGGGGCTGCCATCAATCAGCCACCAACCTGCACCTCTGTCACTGAGCAGGCACCTGGACAGCACAGGGCAAAGCAAATCACACCCTTCCAACCCAACCACACAACGCTTCATTAAAGGTAGACAATGAACCTTGTGGCATCAGTCAGCAGCACTGGCTCTGGCCACTTGGACTAGGATCCTCACATCAGCTACTCCCAACTCCACTCCCACAGGAATGACGACGTATCGCTGTGCCAACTTTTGACAATAAAGCTGTACACAGCTTCCCAGAAGCAGAAGGAAAGCCACTAGACCATACTGGTCTCAGCTGAGCAAAGGGCAGCACTTGTAGATGAAATGGGAATATGCCTGAAGCAGCCTGCTGTGGCCTACAGAGGCTGGAAGAGTGCCTCTGCTCAAGAGGCCTGGATCGTCCACAGCGATAATCTCACTGAGGGCCTGAGCAGGAATCAACTACAAATACTAGCTGGCATCTGCAACTTCTTCCCTAAATGAGGCCAAATTTCTAACACATTCCTGTGCCAAAGCATCCTCTGGAAAAAAGTGGGGTTTTGAGAAGGGGCTTTAGAGTTTGGGTTGTTTTTTACTGTTGTTTGTTTTGGTAGCTTTAAGTTTCAGAAGGCAGAACTACAGCCAGGAAGTAAAGCAAGGAGTCTTCTGGATAGTCTAGATGTTCCTTCAGTAAAGAAAGTACTTCAGTAAAGAAAGTGCCATCACTCTGAGGAATCACTGGAATGGTGTATGTGAGATACAATCACAGTGAAGTTGAGATCTCTACGTGAATGAGCGGAGCCTAACATCCCATGATAGGTTTAAATTTTCATAGTCCTACAATGTGAAAGGCAGGAACAAAGTTGCACATCTGAACAGAGAAATGAGCCTCGTGGTAGGGGTAATTTCTTCAATACACAAACATTAGATTTCATGCCTACAGGAAAAATACACCTAATACTCTATCTGTGCTTCATTTCCATTCTCCTTTTCTAATAAGATTCAATTCTTGACTGCCTCTAGCTAGCTGAAAGAAGACAGGCTGATCACCAAACTGTTCAACTACCAAAACCAGACTCAGTGGAACACATGATTTTTATTATTTCCCTTTGAGATTCATAAGATCACAGGTACCTAGGCTACCCTGTTCTGTGTCAAAGCAAGGACAGAAAAATATCCTTTCCAACTTGTGTACATACATGATGTGTTGGCTAAAGGAAGATGCCTCAATTCTTCTACCCTCCCCTTTTGGTCTCAATGCCTTAGCCACTGCCTGATAAAAAACATATGAAAGAAGCAATGCAACAACAAAAAATTCTCACATTCCAAGCATTAGCATCACATATGCTTGTGCACCAGACTCAATTATACTTTTAAAATGCATTACAGATGTAGCTCAAATCAAATGGGTGCAAGATGTACAGTGAGATATGAATGTACAGATGAGTGTTAGCTGGCAAAAGGCAAGCAATGTTGGTTACATGTTGCCAACCCAAATCTTCTCCCTTTTTCCTTCCCCCTCCTCCTTCCTCTTGAGGAGTGTTGGCAGCTGTGTCTCTATCTCTTCAAATTACTCTAATTGGATGTTTCTATGGAAACAGACTAGGAGACATAGTACCTCTCCATTAAAGAGCTATAAAAACAAGAGGTGCACCATGAGAAAACAACAACAACAACCTTCTTACTAACAATGAGAAACTGTACAGCCTGTAACAGTTTAATGGCACAGGGCAAACCAGGACCATACTGATGCTGCCAAGTTACTGTGTAACCAGCTGGGATTCTGCAAGGATCACTTTTGACTGAAGCAGAGCTTTTGTGTTGTTTTCTTCATGAAATCTCTGCAGGCCCCAAGTACCTAAACTTGTGGCCTGATATTACTCCCTGTCAGATCACGTTCTGTAATACCAGCTATGATCCTCTTGTGACTCCTCTGCAACCATTTATGTTGACAGCCAGTGCATTTAGCATCATCTCAGAATGGAGGTTTCTTGCATGGTGTAGCAAAGTGTTTGCAAACTGTCAAGAAAGCTTACTAACTACATCCAACCCCTAATTATCTAAGGCACCTAGGTCCACTCAGTGGGAGTTGCATTACAGAAGATGAACACAAGACTACCGTCTCACGGCTTTGTAGGTGGCAGGCCTTTCCTGACTGCAGCAGTAGCACAGCCCCTCTTGTTCCTAACACCCACACAGCAGAGCTGGCTGTCCATGCTCCGATGATGGCTGTGAGAAGCTGTAGCATGTTGCTGAAAACACACCAGGTACCACTAGCCCAGCAAGGGAGTGCTAGATGGGATCCAAAACAGGTGTGCTTCAGCAACAGGATTTCCATCGCTTCAGAGCCTGTGCCTATTGTGAAACAACTGAGATGCACTGTCTGCTGGTGAGGGAATGTCACAGCTGCCACAGCTGCAAAGCAAGTGAATTCACAACTTCATTAAATTACAGCATTCCATAACCACACAGCCCATAGCAGGAAGGGATCGGATGAGGAAAAATAAACAAATAAATCAGTTCAGAAGAATAGTGCAAAATTAAGAATGAAGGGGGAAGGGTGGGAAGTAGACTAACGCTTCATTACTGAAGAGGTCTATTTTGCTGAATTTTTTAGCAGGAGTCTAGGAGCATTCAAGAGCTTTGCCAACCAAACTTACTGTAAGACTGGAGCTGTAATAGCAACACCAGACCTTCAGCACTTTCCAGCCCTGGTCACAAAACATGGTAATGACACCTCATTTTATTTATTTTAAAATGATTCTTCAAACATTCCTCTCTGCTTTTAGAAGATACTGAGGACTATGACCTTTGGTGAAAATTTCTCCCATCCCCCTAAATGTGATACATGCCTTTAACACCTTTAACATCTGTGTTTACTAACTCCACCCCCCCCTCCAATTGTTGACCAAAATGTGTCAAAAAAGAAGTCCTGCTAAAAATCCAAGGAATTTCTGCCTTTAAACAGTGCCAGCAGCTGCTGCTATCCCAGCTCTGCTCTCAGCTATGTTGAAACAATTTAATGCTGCAACTTCACCAAAGTAACAAAGCTGAATACATCACTATTTTTTCAGGGTAAATAAAGAGGAATTACACTTATATTACATGCAAGATTGTAATTTATGGTAAAATAAATAATCCCTACACCATAGCTTTTTTAAAAGGAACATATTTATTTCCAGCAATCAATGAGATAAAGGCAGAATTTATTAAACAACCTTTGACATGAAGAAGCAGCACTTAGGACAAGTCAGGGATTTTTAACCCTGAAATATACATCTGAAATCCACTGGAAGTTTTATGCTCCTGTAGCATCAAGGGGTGAAACAATGAAGTATTTTTGTTCAGGTTTGTTATGTTGGCTTTTGGTTGAAAAACTTGCTAGAAAGCTACACTGAAGACTGCTGTACTTACCAATGTAGAGACTTTTAAGCAATATAATAGTTTTCTAATCTGATCTGGCTGCTGCCAGAGTCTGGGAGCTAAAACTGAGGTCCAAGGCAGACAACAGTAGGTCATGAAGGAAATAAAATATTAAATAAAGTGGCCAGCTGCCAAGTGTTGCCTTGACATCAGGAGTTTATGCTTCACCCTCATCCTACCCCACCTTTTCCAAATAATTCTCTTGAACAGGACAGTGTAACTTCACACATGATTAGTTGATAAACCACCCCAAAACTATCATACTCTTGGGAAAAGCTTTCTTCTGAACTATAACAGATCGCTGCCCTCTTCCATCCTCTCCCCAGAAATTTCTCTACTATATTTGGAAATATAGTGACACAGGTATTTGGTAATTCTTCTGTCATCCTCCTACTTAGACGATCACAAGCTTGTCTCCCAGAAGCATCAGTTTCTCCTGTATTCCTAACAAATGTAAAAGATGGTAACAATTGCCCTGCCAGCACAAAGGATGTTCACATCAGGGAAGGGGTGCACCAGATTTCAAAACAGAAAAGACTTTCAAAATTAAGAAAAGCTTCTTTTATTCATCAAGTAAATGCATTATGTATGACAAGTATTCATCTTTTCGTACAGTGCTACAAAGAGTCTGTATTTTCATCAGTTCCTTGATTAGTCATCTGAATCTCCCCAGTGTACTGGGAACTCAAGTCCTTAACATCTGGAGTTCTTGTCTTTATACTGCAAGCCGTCTGTTAAGAAAAAGGCTGAAAACAAAACCCCAAATAAGACAGCTAATGATTCATTTTTAAAAACCCATTGTAATATTCCTTTAGTCAGAGAATATTCTCACGCCATGCTCAGGAAAATCAGTAGCAAAAAAGTACATCTCAAGGACAAGTTCCCCGGTTCTCACTACCAGTAGTGAAACCACCTGGTATTTCAATAGAATTGAGAAAAAATATCCATTTCCTTTAAGTGGACAGATAAAAAAAAAAACACGTGATATTTGCGGAAAAGTTGACAGCTTCCTTACTTGAAATCAACAGCCTATAAGCTTGCCTTTGAACAAGCAACATAATTTCATGAAGCCTTGTGCAGCTTCACACAGATGAGAGAAGTAGTAGGAACTTGTACTGCTGAGCGCATGCACACAAACTGAAGAGTTACAGGGCTCTCACACAAGCAGTAAGCCAGTTGTACCTAGATACAACCTGAGCCAGGCTACTAATTTACTACAAAGTCAGCTGGGTTCACTGTCTAGAAAAGTGAGCGTTTGCATGCACATCCGAGACAATTTCAGCTATTTCCGATGTAGAAACCAGTTCCCATATAACACAACTCCCACTTATACACAAGTAATTCTTGCTGCCACTGTGCTGGACAGCTGTGGTATGTCATTGCCATTTTCCATCTCAACCCCAGACAGAAAGCAGTAGTAATTTTGCTGCGCACACTGCTACAATTATTTTAAAAAGGAGAGAAAAGGAAATTACCTACTTAAAAAATTAATGCTGCATATTACTCAGCAGTGCACTGAAACAAGGGAGAGGAAATTGAAGAATCATGTTCTTTCCAACGTCAATGCAATACATTACTTCTCATAACATCCTGGTCCTCTCTGCGTGCACCTTCTGCTGTACCTGCCCAGAACACTGACCAGAAGGGGACAGCTTCCAGTTCCAGCACTTTGAAGGATATGTGTAACTGCGTACACATATCAAATACAGATATCAAACCAATCCCGTTTCCCTGCTTTCATGATCAGCAGTTGTGCACTTTACATTGTCTTGTGACATCTCTGCTCATCTCCCAGCTTCTTCTGAAAAATGCACAGGGAGCAAGCCATGGACAGGGGAAAATTCAGTTTTGGTATGAGCCAAAAATAAGCAGCTTTTTGGATGATGCTAGCTCTCAAACTGGACTTGAGACTAGCTGGCACATCTTTGCAAAGTTCCCATAAAAGCCATTAATTCTGGTCTATTATTTATTATTACATGTTTAATATTATTTATATACATTTAATATTATTAAACTTCTTGCAACAGGTAACTGAGATGCTTTTAGCAAATATTAGCAAATAAATCAATACATGCAGAATCAAAACACTAAAGACCAGTTTAATGGAGGTTGTTTCTGACTCATCAGGCCTAACAAATTATGGGTACTGCTTTTAAACCGCCATAAAGTTTGACACACCTTTCCTTTCTAGAGCACTCCAAGTCTTTTGCTTCGAACTCGAATGCACTGAGCTGTATTAAATTTTTACAACAGAACTACCAAGTCTACTGCAAGTGCTACCTATTATGTTTGTTTCTAAAATGCATCACTGACACTTTCTGCCCATTCCAAGCCCTATACAATTGTCACTCAAAGTGGTGACATTATCTAGCTTTATAGAAGTCTGACAACAATTTGGACGACAAAAATATTCAGCCTTTCTAAAATTAAAAATAAAATACAACCACCGCTGAGGCATTGCATACGAAGACAACTGAGTATTGTGTATTACCAATTTTAATTTTTATTCAAGTACTTACCATCACATTTCTCTTACACTAACTGATGTACTTATTCAGCCATCTAAACTTTAAGTAAGCTAATTTTATCATGTGAAACTGTGGTTGAGGTGGTGTGAAAAAAAATCTTGCTTTGATTGTCCTATTGGCTTATATGCCCTGGAAGTACTTGGGCATATCAAACCAAACTCAGCACAGCTTGCCCAGAACTACTTTTTGGTGTGAGACCAGGCATATCCTTGTTCAGATCTGATATTAGCTTGCTTTTAAAATATATATATATATATATATGTAGCAGAGACAGCACACCATAGCCTTAAATAGGCCACCAATGGTCACTAAATTGATCTAGTTTACTTCAAGTTGCAACAGGATTGCAACTTCTGGGGTTCACTAGGGTTGTTACAGGAGCATTGCTCAAATAGGCACAGTTAGCACTGAGGTTTAAGCCTGGATAGGGCTAAGCCAGCAGCACCTCTAGACTGAATGCTGTGAGAATTTGCATTTTTGTGCAAATCCAGGTACTAAGCTTGAAGATAGTATACGGAATTCATGAAGATGGGCAGAGGGATTTTCTGTTACAGGACTTAACAGAGATCAAGCGTAGCTTACTCACCTAACTGCATTTTACAATCATGCATTGCTTTTTGTGCAGAGCACTGCCATCTCAGACCTCTAAGCACCTTTGAATAACTTGGCTTGGTATCTTTTGCAAAAAGTTATTGTCGAACATTTAGAAGGACTGTGTGTGCACGTGTGTTGTTTCCAAGGGAAGGAAAAACGGCTGGGCAGGGTGGGAGAGAAGAGTTTCCTTCATTTCCCCAGAAGGCAGCAAAGAGCGAGGAACACCCTCAGGCACATGGTGCCCTGTCATACGCTGCCTAAGCAATTTCATACTTGCTTAGAAAGTTAGAAGGAAACGTCACAATTCATCTGGTGGAACAGCAAACATAAACCAGCACCTGCCACAGCTTAAGTGATTCCTCTAAGCCCTGGATGGGCAGGAAATGCCTTTTGTTCACTCCTTATAAACACGCATTGCTGCGATGTCACTAAAAATGCGATAATATTTTGGCAACCAGCTGGCTCTGACTGATGGTGTAATGCAGTTTAGTCACTCAATTTATATTCATCTTATGCTTCATCGGTACTTACATGGAGCATATCAACTCCTCAGCTTAAGCCAGTTAAATAATTTAAGATTAAAACTCTCAAGGGTCAATATTGAGGTCAGCACTGTTT
Source organism: Aythya ferina (assembly GCF_964211825.1). Lineage (NCBI taxonomy): Eukaryota > Metazoa > Chordata > Aves > Anseriformes > Anatidae > Aythya > Aythya ferina. The sequence continues at coordinate 72,431,764 of NC_140297.1, read as the reverse complement.
AACATCTTCACTAAGGACTTGGATGATGGGACCGAACGCACTTTCAACAAGTCTGTGGTCAGGACAAGGCAGTCAGCACACTGGGGGTTGGGCTGGTATTCAGAAGGATCTTGACAGGCTGATAAAAATAAAGGCAAACACAAATCCTACCAGCTTCAGGGGCAAACAGCAGGTCCTGCAGCAGGAGTATCACCCGTGGCCAGGGCCACAGCTGTGCAGAAGAGGGCCTGGGCAGCCCCATGCACAACCAGTTCAACACCAGTCAGAGGTGTACCCTTGCAGCAAAAGTGGTTGCCCATGGACACTGGAGCTGCCACAGGAAAAGCACTCCTCCCCTATGGCCAGCTCTCACCAGAGCCCACCAGGAGGACTGGGCCCACCTGGGGGCAATGAGGATATGACCAAGCTGCAATGAAAAGCCAGGAGGACCTTCAGGTGAAGAGGCAGGTGGAGCACAGGCCCTACAAGGGCAGACTGACACGGGTAGCTTGGGCCTCTCTGAATGGGGAAGGCCAAGGGAATAGCATCCCGCTCCCTTCAGCTATCCCCAGGGAGACTCAAGAAGAGATGCAGACAGACTATCTTCAAAGGTGCATAGTGACAGGATGAGATGCAAAGGGTACAGGTAGCAATCAACAACATTTCAAATAGAGAAGGAATTATGCTTTTTCCCTGCCACCTTGAGGGTGGTCAGATATGGGAGTGGGCGTGAAATCTTCATCTTTGAAGCAAGCTGATGTAGTTGAGCCAGATTTGAGCAGGAAGCAGCACTGTGTGATCTGCAGACGCCATTTCAACATAAGTTACTACTTGATTTTTGGTAAAATGGTACAATAACAAACAATCAAAACAACAACAAACTGAGACATTTTTCCTTCCCCCTGATAAAGCAATCATACAATTGCTGTCTTCAGAACTTTGAGCAACCTGGTCCTCAAAAACATCTCTTGTCCTTGGCTTTAATTTCAGAGGACACTAGGAGAGCTGCATGTACAATAAGAGTAGTCTTTATAGAATGGATAAAGCCAGACAGGTACAAATCCATAGCAGTATGCCAGAAAATCACCAAGTACATTTTAAAATTAGAAGCATGTAGCTAATTTTCTCGGAGAAATAATCTGTGAAGAAATGCAAGCAAGGGTTACCACTTGGACATATGAAGAATCAATTAGAAGTAAGGCATCCGAATATTCCTTCTAATAGTCAACAGGTAACACACGGGAGAAAAAAAAAAAAAAAAAAAGATATTTCTTTCTAAGGAAAATGGTATTATTTAGCCATGCATTCAGATCACAGGATGGTTGAGTTTGGAGGGGATCTTTGGAGATCATCTAGTGCAAGTCCTTGCTCAAAACAGGGCCAAACAGAGCAGTCTAATGTGTTTTCTGATATTTTAACAAAAATATACCTTTAAAAGGATTAGCCTAACTGTTTTGGTAGTACCTTAATGATGCTTAAGGGTTACAGTGGTAAAGTTGTAAGCTTGACATCATATTATCCAAGATTATGACATCATATTATCCAAGATGGTTATGCAAGACAAGGAAGTGACCCGTGACAGCCAGCATGGCTTTACCAAGGGTAAATCATGCCTGACTGATCTGGTGACTTTCTGCAACAGAGAGACTGTGTCAGTTGAGGCAAAGGAAGATCAACCAATGTCATCCACCCGGACTTCTACAAGGCCTTAGGCAGTCCCACAACATTTTGTTTTCCAAATTGGAGAGAGATGGATTTGATGGGAGGACCATTCAGTGGGTAAGGAATTGGCTTGAAGGTCGTACCCAGAGAGTGGTGGTCAATGGATTTATGTCCGAGTGGAGGACAGTGATGAGTGGTATACCTGAAGGGACCAGTACTATTTAATATCTTGATCTGTGACACAGACAGTGGGATCAAGTGCGCCCTCAGCACATTTGCAGATGACACCAAGCTGAGTGGTGCAATTGATAAAACAGAGGGAAGAGATGCCATCCAAAGGGATCTGGACAGGCTGGAGAAGTGGGCCCACGTGAACCTAATGAGGTTCAACATGTCTAAATGCAGGGTGCTGCACCTGGGCTGGGAAAAAACCTGGACATGAGTACAGACTGGGAGAAGAATTCAGTGGGAGCAGCCCTGCAGAGAAGGTCTTGGGGCTTCTGATGGATTAAAAGCTTGACGTGAACCAGAAGTATGTGCTTGCAGCCCAGAAGGCCAACTGCGTCCTGGGCTGCATCACCAGAGGAGAGGCCAGCAGGTACAGGGAGGTGATTGTGCCCCTCTACTCTGCCCTGGTGAGGCCCCACTTGGAGTACTGTGTCCAAGCCTGGAGCCCCCAGCACAAGAAGGATGTGGAGCTGTTAGAGCAGGTCTAGAGGGGGGCCACAAAGACAATCAAGGGGCTGGAGCACCTCTCCTGCAAAGGTAGGATGGTAGAGCCAGGGCCATTCAGCCTACGAAAGAGAAGGCTCCAGGGTGACCTCACTGCAGCCTTTCCATACTTAAAGGGCTCTTATAAAAAGGATGGAGACGGACTCTTTACTCAGGTAGATAATGATAGGACAAGGGGAAATGGTTTTAAATTAAAAGGGGAAAATTTATATTTGAGGTTAGAAGTAAATTTTTCATTCAGAGGGTGGTGAGACACTGGAACAGGTTGTGAATGCACATCCCTGGAGGCGTTCAAGACCAGGTTAGATGAAGCCCTGAGCAACGTGATACAGTGCGTAGCATCCCTGCCTATGGCAGGGGGGTTGGAACTAGATGATCCTTGAGATCCCTTCCAATCCAAGCCATTCTATGATCCAACAATACTAACAGGAAAAAGCATTTTCAGGCTGGCAAGTAAAGAAATGAAAAGGAATGCCTTTTGAGATGGACTCTAATGGAAGTTAAATGCTGCTCTTTATTTTCCATTAGAGACAAAAGACATAGGTGAATCCATAGTTAAAAGCTGCAATAACATTTCACTTATGATACACATCATGCTGTCTGTCACAAGTTTCTCAATATGCTTGAAAAGGGTGAGAGTGGTCTTAAACTCCAGCACTGAAGACTCCCAGTTTGTAGTTGGGAATGCAAAGAATCCAGAATGAGCTTCACAACTCCAGCTAGTCATAATTTTTCTGATTAATCCAGTATTATTGAAAGTGAGTATTCGTTGAATATGTTGTTTGAAATATCTGATGTCACATTTATGTCTAGCATATGGAAGGACTACTGAAAAACCCAGTGAATCTGCAGTGGCTCCCAAAACTCTGGCCATACAGGTTCCTTGGAAGGTGATGTTCCATCCACACTAGAGCCAACAAGCTCCTACAGCCACCCAAGGAAAAGTGACATGTCATAAACTGACCTGGAAGGAAAGCACTCAGTTTGAAGAGTAGCAAACAAATTAAGAACTACTTAAAGACAGTTAATAGAGTAGGAGGAGGGCTGGCTCAACATTTCAAGTGCTTGAACTCAAGAAGTTATCCTACATGAGAAGTACTCTAGAGGGAAGGAAGTCTGTAAGAAGGGACCACTCATTTCCTTGAAAAAGTGACACCCAGGTACCTTAGAATACAAGGCAGTGCTGTTAGAGAATATGAAAACACCAAAGGAAGTACTGATGACAGGTCAAGAAGCTAAGGGATAAGCAGAAACTGCCGAAAGTCAATTTATTTAGACCTTGATTAAAAAGATTAAAACATCTAGTAAAATGTTCAACTATATATATATATATATAAACAACAACAAAAAAACCTCCCCCCCATGGAAAAGGTAAGAGATGCTATCCAGAAAGAACTACAGATGAAAATCATTTAGGAGTAGCCCAAAAACTAAGATACAACAGCAAGAGAAGAACTGTTTTTACTAAAGGGTATTGCTTAAGAACAAATGGGCATTTTGGCCCTCAACAATTTTAGGCTTTGAATGAAAGAAATATTCTGGATCCTTAGAGAAATAAAGCTTTGAAATAATTTCCCACAGAAACAGAGGGGAGGAGAAGTACTTTCAAGAAGGACTCAATAAGTTAATGAAAGGGATTGCATAAAGCAGAGCAGTTGGCCCAAGTGTCCCAAGCCATCCCTTTGAATTCTTTGTTCTCCTCCAGAAAAAGCCAGTAAAACCCTTGCCCACCTTTATTACAATAGTCAGTACGACATTAACACGATTTGCAAACCTTTTTTAGTTGCATAAGTATTACTTCTTCACTATGTGCAGAAAAAAAATCCATCTAAAGAACAAAGTATCACTGCTAAAGAGCAAAAGCTTTGAAGAATTGTTCTGCATAACCTTTTCCCCTTTACATATAGTTAATACATCTCCAGAAAATGGATCTGTACAGAAGCCAATCAAAAGGTTGCTAAAATCCCAGATCACTCTACAAGCAAAGAGGCACTAAAAAGTGTTTTTTCCATCCCTAACTACGTTGGTCCCAATTCTGAGATATGCTCAGGACAGTTTGTTAACATGTGCAACTGCTAACTCAGTTACACAGAAAAACGTTTGGAAAACCTTCAGGGGAACCACTTTGGTGAGATGTAGTTCTCTTGAAACGAGTGTCTTTTGGAATAATGGTCAGCCATTTGCCCAATTTTAGAAAGAAGGCAGCAGAATGGCAGAAGACTTTCAGAGGTAAATATTTTTTTGCTGTGAAATTAATACTTTCTTTTGTATCAGGTATTAGCAAAAGCAGTGTTAAAAGTCAAAATAGAGAAAGTTTAAATTGATGGTAATCGATTCAAAGTTCTGATAATCAAATGAAAGAGTATTCCTTTTTGGAGTAGTCCTATAATGTGGGCTATCTATACAGCAAATTTTGATCCCGAGCTTGCTCTAGCAACTCTAGTCCCTTACTGTATAAAACCAACACAATTTCTAAATCTGTACTGTCTCTCATCCTGATGACAAAAGACAAAAGTTTGCTTTTATAAAAGTTTACTAGATATACTAGGAAGAGATAAGCAACTGAATGCAGAGAAGACCTCTCCACTCGCAATAAAGAAAAACTTGACTCTCTCAGTCAATTAAATACAGACTTAAATTGCTCAGCTGAATGCAGAAATCAGAAGAAAAGCAGAAGTGGAGCAAGCCTTTGGGAATGTACCATGTCTATTGCAGCAAAATGCTACAGGCACATGAAATTGCAATGCAAGCTTGGGGCAGGAAGAGTTGTGTCCCTAGGTTTGCAGCATGCTTGCAGAGGACTTCTTTTCAGCTGCTGGAGTGTCAAGTGAAAAGCGGAACAATGTAACTTAAGCCTCCATAAATTAAATACTATTCTAAACTGCAGCGAAGTTGTTCACTGCTACCAGTTTAATAGTCCCTGCTTGGTTTCATCTTCAGCTTTCTGTGGCTTACATTCTTTGCCTGGATACGTCAGTCTGTATAAACCACAGCAGAAATTGTTAAAACTGTGGTGTCTAGGCAGCTGTGCATACCCAGCCAAGAGCAATCAAAAGCATATATATAAATACAGATACAAGGAAGAGAACACTATATATATATATGCTTAAAAAACAACAACAGACTCAGCACGGCCTGTAGAGGAGTCAGATTAAAGTCAGTCACTCATCTCTGCTGGAAACATCAAGAACCATTTCAGGGCACATGAGCACCATGGTGGAAACTGGCCTAGGCCCTGGGGACCCCAGAGAGCAGAAGGACAAAGGCAGGAGGGCTGGCGGGGCGCTAGGGACATCGGCTTCGCTGGAGAGCCGCACCTGGAGGCCTGCTGGGCCGCAGCAGAGTGGGGACAACACAGCTGAGGGACTCAGCTGGGGACGGAGGGTTACATGGAGCTGAAATCTGTCGTTTCCAGGAGCTTGTAATGCGTTTGAAACACAAGGGTGCCAATGGAAGAGCCCCTTTTCCTGCTGCTGGAACAAAGCCATGAGGGAGCGCAGCGGGAGCTTGGCAGGAGCAGTGTCAAGCCTGGAGGCCTGCGCAAAAAAACAGCAGCCCCCACGCAAGCAAGCAGACAGCAAGGGTGAACAAAGCTGGGGATGCCAAGCACTGAGTAACAGCACTGGAGTGACTGCTGGGGAAATTCCTGATGCCTCCTCAAAGGCAGCGGGAACATCTCTGCCAGGTATTTAGCACCTATTGGGCAGTTAGGAAACCATCGGCCAATTCAGTAGTTGTTTTGAAAGTTCATCACAAGACTATTTCTTGCACCACACAAAGCATCTTTAATGTGACACTCTGCTGAATGCTTCAGTCAGCCCGGGGTCTGGTACCAGGGCAATGCTTTGTGTCAAAACAATTTGCCTGTTTAGTATTCAGTCCTGCAGCGTTGTTAATCTGTATTAGCACCATTAGGCAGGAAAATGCACAGAGTTTTCAGCTTTGTCAATGAAATTCTTTACATGGCAAAGCCCTTGGTATGAGAAACTGCAGCAGAATAATCATCCTGCAAGTAACTAACTTCCTGAGCTGAGCCTATCCAGCTCCCACTCACATCACCTCTCCCATCGCAGAAGTGGGACCAATTTCAGAGTTCACATGGGTCCCTCTGGAACCCCTGTCCAGGCACAAGTAATATAGGAGCACAGTTTTACCAAAGGTAAATCATGTCTGTCCCACCTGGCTGCCATTGGTGACTGAACACCTGCGTTTGTGAGCAATGGGAGAAAACAGATGACATCTACCTTGACTTCATTGAGCCTTTCCATGATATCCCCTTGTATAGGGAAACACCACTACAGAGTTATTTGTGCACCCAAACACGTAGCGGATCTGCTAGCAGAGGCCTACATTAGCTCCGTGTACACAAAAAGCATGAACAACTCATACTCAACACCATGAAAGAAATACCACCCAAATTTTACAGAAGGGTCTATGACTAAGAAGCTCAAGAGCGCCTCATAGCATAAAATCGTTCATACTATTGCCCAATACTAAAATTGTTAGAAATATTTTGTACAAAGGTAGAACCCTGGTAGAACAAAAAAGAGGTCTGAGGCCTGTCCCACCCAACTGGATTCCAACCTCTCTGCAGTATTACAGCCAGCTCTATCCAACGGGTTACTATCAGCAGAAATATTAAGAGATCTCTCTACAATTTGTTTTCATCAATGACAAGGTCAAGGCCTGGCACGCGCCTCACCCATGCACTGGACTTTACTCAGTACGTCTTCATTCTGCCAACTACTGAATGTTGAGGTCTCAGTCCCTCAAGATACTCTTTATAACAAACTTCATACCACAAGTATTACAACATCTAGTAACCAAAGATACCTACAGCACATGTAAGTACCAAGTCACTAAGGCCAAGTCTACGCTGAAAGCTACCTACAAGCACATAAAAAGTCAGACAAACTAGTCTGGAAGAGACTAAAACAGAGTGAAGGCATTTATTTCCAGGTATTGTCCTATTGTACTACTATATGCTTCTTTGATTCTTATGACATATATACAATAACAGACCTTTACGATAGCATTTATTGATATATTATGCTATTCTAAAGCAGAAAATAAGTGTGAAAAATCTTACTCTCACAGTGAAAGCGTTGCTTTTGGGGACAGAATGTTTTATTTTTACTGGATGGAGAGGGAGGGAAGAAGATGCAGATCAAAGACTTCCAAGTGATTCCTAAATCCACAGATTTTCCACCTCCACCATGTGGAATCTTTGGCCAACCACTACAGTTTGGAAGCTATCTAAATAATTACACACTTTTGGAATATTCCAGCTGTCCCTGATCTTCTAGAAAGATGTCTCAACAAATTAAAATGCTTTAGCATGAGTCTGGTATCTCCAGCCAGAAAAACCTCTCATTAGTAAGTCAGTTTTATTGCAAGTCTCGAGATAGTGCTAATATAAATGCATTTTGTCCCCTGGGTATCAGTACGTCTCAAATTTTGGGAAGGTTTCTACTTACCGTACCAGACAATATGAATTCATAGAAATTCAAACAGCTAGCACTGCTCCAACACAACAGTGAGCACATACCCACTGGCAGTTCATGGAACCCCAAAATTATTTTTAGAAATCTGGACTCTGAGAGCCAGTTTCCAGATATTTCTTCTGGAATAGGACCAGAATTGCACTTTAAAGTGTAGGTGAGAATGGCAAAAACTTTTTTTTTTTTTTTTTTTTTTGCCACTACTGCATTCAAACTTAATACTGTAAAGCTGCACTTCTGAAATAACATTTAGCTCTTCTGAAAGGTGACAAGGTGCCTTTATTTCAGAGCTGCTTACTCTTCACATAAAAACATTCTAAAAGCATTACTTCCATCACATGGGAGGGATAGGGAAGCTTTCAATCATTTGCAGATTCAAGTTACTGCATATACTTAAACACCTGATTTATGGGTACAGGCACTATTTGCCTCTGCACATTATGGTAGGAGGACTTCACATTTTATTTTTTGTGGCTCCAATTTTGCTTCAACAAGTCAGTTGTGGGTGGAAGTAACCAAATAGCATATAAGATGCCAAGTAGAGGCCTCTGCAAACTTGGCCCACAGCATACATACTTGCTACAGTCTTCGGTTTGCTGTTCTCATTTTAATCCCCTGTGCTTCTAGCATCTGCAAATTGTTTAGCAAATTTAAATCCTTCATTTATCTACTTACAACCCAGCCTGCTTTCCTATAATATTTTATCATCAGATTTGTGGAGCTGCTATCTTTCCACTTGGATGTGAAATGAAGTTGCATAGTGAATGATTCTAATTTTCAAACTATTGCCACCAGGAAGTTGCAGGTATCAGCAAGAGCACTCACTTGAAATATTGCTGCCACAAGAGAAAGGGCAGTGTGAAACACTAGCAGCATGTTTGAAAGGGCCTTAAATACAGCTCCACCATATCTCTAACCATTTTATTTTATTATTTTATCCTGTCAAATTACTTCCTCATGATGCATAAATATGAACCACTAGGGAGATGTTAACTACACTACAGATTAAAGATTTCTGAAGTTTATCTTTTTTTCCCCTCCCCAAACACAAAACAGAGGAAAAGATGTGCTTATCTTGTTACATTTGTGACCAAATTTTGTACAACATAAAAACATATGCTGGAATGATATCTTATGCTCATATGATCATTTGGCCTACACTTCCATATTATATCACTGTAAGGAATTATTGCCTTTTTTTTAATGTATTAATATTTTTCCCTTGTAGAAAGGAACAGCAAATAACATGATATAATTACAGCAGAGACAGTGGCATTTTTCTGGAAAACCTGATGCAGAACTGTTCTTAGAAAACCCCACACAAACACTGAACAAACAAGAGTAAAGCTTAGAAGCAGCTCCCCATTGCACCTACAAAATAAAATAAAATACAATAAAATACAAAAGGTGTACAGTAGAGCAAAAGAAAAAAATACCTTTCCCTCACTTCAGATGGCAATGAGTTGCACATTTCCAGACAGATGTTCTGCTTCAAACAGTTAGGCTAAGTCTGCCCCTGCATATGAATGATTTTCTATTAACATGTTTTCAGCTAGATAGGGGTAATCTGCCACTAGGCACCTATATCTGGATATCCTAATGAACCAGGATTGCACCCCCATTACTCAAAAAAAAAAAATCTGTCAGGAAACACATTTGTACTGTAAGTAAGAAATGCTATGGGTAGCTTTATTGCCATGGCATAGCATCGTTCCTCAAGAGCCCTGTCTCACACCGAAAGCTTCTCTTGCCTTGCAGATCTGCTTTCCAGTTCCTAGATGGATTGCAAAAACGAGTCCCATGGAGTTCTGGGTAATTCACTTGGATCTCACTGCTCTTCCAGCCCTTCCAAGACCGCAACTGTTCCAAGGCAAGCACAGAAACCCTAGCGTACTTGCCATTTGATGTACTATGTAAGCAAATAACATGTCTCTCTTCTGGAAAGAGATGCGAGTCTGACAACTGCATAGGGGAGGTTGGCCTCGCTTCATGCTGCTTAATTTATTTCAGACCTGAACAGCTAAATGACTTAATTGGTCTCAGCAGCTGACCGCTATGATTTGATGACCACATATGGCCAAATATTGAGGGAAAAAGAAGGCTCGAGTTAGCAGTTCAGCGAGGGCTTTTAAATGCACAACAGGTGAGAATACAAAAATCATCTGGTTACCCAAGACAGTCAGCTGCAGGCACAGAAAAACAGGACAGCTGCTTCCAGTTGGTAGTGTTGACTGCTATAAGACTAATTTTCCTTACAGACCTATACATTTGTAATAGATATCCCCAGGAAGATGACTAGAAAGGTACATAAGGATTTTAATTCCCTTAAAAAAAAATTCATAGTAACTCAGAATATCTATAACTGATATTCATTTAAAAAACAATCAGGAAAAAAAATGCACACACGGAGCCCCCAATCAATTTTTTTCACCTGCAAGATATGAATGAAAAAACAATAATTACATTTAATGCATAGCATCATACATGGACACTTGAATAGCACAGAAGATGCTGGTTGACAAAGATGCTAGCTGAATCCTGCCACCAGACAAGAAACCTGGAAATGCAGACACAAATCTGTACTTTAAGACTTGAAATCTGCAATTGTTTTGGGTGGCAAAGCGCCCCTCTCTTCTTTCCATAAAAGCGCGTGCTACAAGTCAGAAAAAAGCTGTTCATATGACAAAAGGAACAGTAGCTGACTAGTGGGAGAATTAGAGAGTTGCAGTGTGCATAGCTGATGTCTGAGAAGGAGAAAGCATTGTGGATATAAAAAACAAACAGCTGCAAAGTTACTTCTTATTTTTTTTTTTTTTTTAAAACATTTGCCAGAAACAACTTTCCAATATTGAATTATACTTTTTTTTTTTTTTTTTTTTTCTAAAAGAGTGAAAGAAAACACGGAACAAGAAAAAGACTTGAGAAGATTCACCAATGGGGTTTAAAACAACACATAATAGCAGAGTGAAGAAATGGCTTAAATATGGTAACATGCTGGAGAGAATTTTTCTCAACCATGAAGTATAATTTGACATGACTATTATTTCTGGCAATAGGCATCCATAAATAGCATCATCAAGAGCGTGCTATTGTGCCAGAAAAAGTCATTGCCAATTAAACAAATTCAGTCTCCCCTTCTTCCCCCTTTCTCTCACTATATTCAACAGCTCTGCAACACGAAACACACAGCTGAATTTTAGCTAGTAGCAACATACTTAGAGCGAGCCTTCCTGAAGTACGGGTTGAGTAAAAACCCAGAGGTTCATCAGGGACAAAACTGATCTTCCACGCTACTTAGGTGAGAAACACAGACACTTGCAATTTATTTTGACTTCACCCACCCCATCCCACAGCTCCACACCCTGTCTCGTACAGCAACATTAGTATGGACCTTGAGAAGATTTCATTGCAACTGTGCTGCCATAAAAGAGCAGAATTCACCAGCCACAGAAGTTGACCAGCCTCACCTGAACCAGACTTAAAACTGGATGCAGTAGTACAGAACCAGATGACCTCGCACAGCAATCTGAGCCCTCTCTTGGTTAACAGCTATCAACTCACTGAACTGCCATGGGGGTTGAAAAAAAAAAAAAAAGAAAAGGAAAAAAAAAAAGTGGAAATCATCCTTCCTTCCAGTTTGCCTTCTGTGTTTCTAGGCTGGTCTGCCTAGTTGTACCAGATGGAGTTAGCGTTTAATGGGTTAAAAGTTAGAGAAAAGTTTTTCTGGGATAAAGAAAAATGGGTGCACTGGGGGTTGGAATGAACAATATTTCTGTACTTGAGAACAATGGGCGTTTTTTGTTTTTTTAAACACATAAGTTAACTCCACACAGGAGCAGCACATTTAGGTGAGGATTTCTGAAGCAATCTAGGGTCACTAAATGATCAGGTAAATTATTATCATCAAGACTTTGTAAACAGACTAATTGCAAGCTTACCACTTATAAAGATGTTTTTGTAACAGTTAACTAACATGAGCAAAAAATTTTAAGTGATGCTCATGCTCAGAGTTTACAAACATATGTAAGGGACTTGACTTTTGGCATAGATGAATGAATCAAGTACTTTGAAATGTAATGTCGAGGCTAATGGATGCTGAATCTAAACGCATTCAAATGGAAATGTACTAACACTGTAAGAGTCCATTTACTACTTGCTTTTTTTTTTTTTAACCAGGGTAAAGAAAGGGCCTGGGCTTTGGTTTTCATTCAGTTGCACTTCTTGTTGAATAGCCTGAGTAGGCAATACTGCAAAGTAATATTTCAGTGTAAGGAAACCATTGATCATACAAATATTTGTTAGGTCATAAAAATCCGATTATACTGCAACAAGCCTGTTCTAAATCAATGCTAAGTGCTGGATTTTAATACTGTGTGTGTGGCAAACATTCACTGAGAATTACGATCAACTTTGTTTATGCCCATTTTGAATGCTTTTCTCCTCGGATGATTTACAGTTTTATTTTTTCTTTCAGGGCTCAGTTCCTAGAATTCTTAAACAGTTCCATCTCAACCACTTCCAGATTGTTCATTAGCTGTTCCATCAATTTTGTGATCTTATGGTGCCCCTTCAGCATTCCTGTCACTGTCTCTTTTTCAAACGAGAAGTGAGTTTTGAGGTTTAGATGATCTGCATAAGGTAGCATTCCAGTGAGCATGCTGCCACCACACGGGTATTTCTTTCACAGTATCCTCCCAGGGGCCACTTTTGGGCTTGTTTGGAGATTCCAGACTCCAGTCACGTTTAGCCCACAAGCATCCCATCTCCGTCAAATCCCACATCTATTGAACAATGTCAGAAATGTAGTCTTCCTTCATATTCCCTCCTGGCTTATGCAAAATATCCCTGCCTTCAGGCAGCCTTGCCAAATCTCCTCCTCCTCAAGTTGGGAAGAACTTGGAAACAAATCTCTCTCTCACCCTGTGAGGGACTGAATTAGAACAGCCCACTCATGTCCAAATCAACACTGAAAAACACCTCTTCTTTCCAATACACCGGCAAGGCTTTTATAGAAGGCACTTGAGAAGCCCAAGTATCACCAAGCCTGTGCGAGGCCAGTCTCCACGAACCAGGAAGACTGCTTTCAGTCATAATTCTCTGTAAACACAAGCAGAAACATTTCCGCCTTCCCAAGAACACCAAAAGGGGATTGCATAGTACTGCCCTGTGTTCCCTGGCTATAACAACGGGCTAGTCACTAAGAGGATCGATTAAATGATCAAATGTACATCACGAGCTCTATAGGAAGACTATGAAAAAAGCTTGCTAGAATCAGAAGACTTTTTTTCCTCAAAACTTTAATACGGTTTCCTATAGATAGTTATTCTGAAATACATCCAGAATATCTTAACTTCTAATGTAAATTCAGGTCTGTATTCAGAGTGGGTCACTACATTTTGTTGAAAACAGGCTGCAGTTGCAAAAGTTGCTTTTAAATTCACTTTTAAAAATTGCTAACATTTTTATTAGCTGCTTTTTATTACTTATAAAGTTCAATTATACATAGTTTAAGAGATTATTAAAATGCATGTTATTAATGAGTACAATTCAGGCTTGCACATATGCTGCATCACTTGAAGGTGTGATAACTTGTTTCGAGTAAGCATTATAAAAATCCACTGATCCACCAATATTCCAAAAGGATCCTTCTTGAATTTTACATAATTGGCATGACCATACAATGTAGAGTAATACCTGGAAATACAAATGCAAAGAAAAAGGATATTAGTGCTATTTAAGCAATCCTAGATAAGTAGAAAGCTACTTTGTTAACATCACATTCACTTTGTTTGACTGTCTGAATCCCTCTGGATTTATTTTTTTTTAAATCAAGTTGTGTGGATAGCCTTTAGATGGAGCAGCTTTTCCTTCTCACATTATCTGTTGCTCATCCGGTGATTCACAGTTAAGTGCTGTGCTGAATTGCTGAATTACACTTTTTTCCCCCCATTTTTCCAGCAATTCCTGTAATGTTCATGCTGTTCAGATTACAGAAAGGATGTGCTTAATTTACTCCTCATTTTCTTGATAGCGTGGTTCTCTTTGAAGCCTCCTAGTAGCCACTAGAAAGTTAGCCATAGCAACGAGCCTCTCAAAGGTAACTTCAAAATACTTCCAGTTCAATCAGTATTCAACTCTCAGAAAAAATAAAATTATTATGTGCCACTTTTTTTTCATTTTTTTGGTACCTTCATAAAGTGGGGGAAAGACTGGAAAAGAATACCTGATGCCATTACATTACTTGCACTTCCTTCAATTAAATAAAAGGCAGAAAAAAAAAATCAGGCCCATCAGTCACTCCATAGCCTACATATAGAAATATATGCTGACAATGCATGGTCAGCCACATGCAAAACAAATTGCATCAGCTGATGAATACAAATATCGTTGTTCACAGAAACCCATGCTTACCTGGAACATCAGATATGGTATACTGGAAAAGGCTAACACTGATCAGTGCTTTTTCGAGTCCGAAATGAAACATATTGTACATTCTTTTAGGTATCAGATGCCTCCAGGAGACCAATAAACCAGCATTTCAATGGGAAATTCCTGGATTAACAAAGTTATGCACATGGAATACTCTTCCTGTGATCACATGTTGACTGTAATGCCTCTGAGAATGTTATATTTCATTGCCAAATAAATCACTGCTCATTACCGAGACACGTCATTCACCTTCACGAGAACCAAAAATGTCATGTACTAGAAAGAATAAATCTCTTTAATAAGTCTGCCTAACAGTACTTTTCCTCAGCACTACTGCGCTTATCACTCATGATTCCCATGTAATACTTATCTCATACAGTAGCCAATGTTTAGGTACACCTTAATTCCTGCAGAGTGAGTGCCATCACTCAAGGGGTGAACTCCACTCTCACATCAAAGCAATGCTTGTTGGAAGCCCAGGGTTAAACTGACATAGTTTGAACAAAACAGAACCAAATAACTTCACAGACTGGTGATCAGCCAATAGTCTGCTACTGGAAAAAAAGTTATTTACCAGCTTTTGAGCAAGTAGGCACTCTCAACCAGGAGAAATAAGACTCTTGAAGCTAGAGGATTACATTTAGATAGCTTTCACTAATGTACATTTTCTCAGACAGATTATAAAGGGCCAGAGAGCATCATGCTGCTGGTGCACATTTTGTAACCTAGGTCTCCACATCAACTCAGAAAGGTTTGGTTTGGTTTTGTTAGAATCTACACTGACTGTACCCACTCAGTTTGCTGGCATGTTTCAGTCCAAGTAGGGCTGAAGCCCACATACCAGGACTCTGTAGGCTTAGTGTCTTCTGTAAAACACTGAACATCTTTTGCAAGTTGGAGGTGTGAAACTAGAGCCCTGTCAGGAGTTCACAACTCCCCATAATCTCAGAAAAACAAAAGGGACAGTCTCTAACTTCTCTTCACATTTCCACAACAGCTAACTCTGCCAAAATAATCTCAATCATTTCAGAACACTTCCTGTTTCTGAAACTCTACATTTACAGAGAAGGATAACCTAAGATACTGCATTAAGGGACCTCCTCCCAAGCCCATGGACTTGAACGCTTCCAGCACTGCCACCAAGAACAAGACTTGTGTCACTCACACCAGTAGCTGGAATGCAGACAAGCAATGTTTTTGACATTACAATGTCATGTTCAGCTGAGGACTTGTTTAAAGAGAATATTGCATTTAAATTATTTTAATCTTCATCCAAAATACGAATTTAGCTTATTAGCATACCAAATTTTCAATTATTTCTTCTGCTTTGCAAAGCTGCAAGATTCCTTTCTCATCAAGCTAATACTGCACCAGTGTCTGCTGTCCTATGCAGAAAAATCACCCCCACTATGCTATGCTTAAGAGAAGTATGTTGGTGATAATAATCCAAACTTAAAAGTTGCTGCTGTACTTTTAGAAAACAAATAATGCTTGCTTAGCACCATACTTAAAGGATAAAAGTAGGTTCCAAACCAAGCAACACTGCATCAAGCATTTCCCGTACAATATTTTATCCATTAAGATGTGTTTATTTAAAGCAAAATGTTTTTCTAGTTGCAAAACTAAGCCATGACTTTAAAAGCCATAGGTAAAGCCCTGAGTTTGAGTTGGGAGTCTTCAGAGGCTTGTTTTGAAACCTGGCATGCAGATGGGCGCTCAAGACTAAAAGTTGCCATGCAGACATTTTTGCGAAGTGGTTCTGTATCACTGGAAGTCTTTGTTTTTCACCCTACACTCACTGAACGTAACAGTCAATTTGATGCATATGAGCACTCCATTACACTCTGTCACTTCAGCAGTTTCAAGTTAATCATGCTGCTTTCCAGTGGTTCAAGCACTCTAGCCATCGTTAGCTGTCAACTGCAATTACCACTTCGATCTACACCCAAATAATGACACATTTTTACTCCAATATTTCAAAGGTCCCTCAAAGCAAGGCTCCACCATGAAAAACATCCTCAATTCATATCTGTAATGTTCATTAGGATGTCCACTATTGAATAAATGAGATTTTTCAAAGAATAAAAAATTTCCTCAAAACTTGGATTCCAAGTTGAACTCAAACCCCTGAGTTGAACTAAAACCCCAGAGACAAACTGCAGGTTTTAGTTTGTAATGCACCACGAGAATGTCTCATCCTTTTCTTTACGAGTATTATCTGAAAAGAGATTTCAGAGAGGACTAATGGCTTCCAGAACACAAAGCGCTTGACTCCAAGAACCTACTGTTCTGTCAAATCTCTTGGTCTCCTCTAGGAAAGACGTAAGAGCAGAATAGCTTATTATTCCATGTCAGAGCTGCTCAAAATTTTACATTTTCCTGGCATGCACGTTTCCTCCTTCCTTAATAACACCCATGGATCTGAATCTAATCTCAATGGGAAACACAACTGAAGCTGACAATGTAACAGCTTAATTATTGCTGCCTGCTTACCTTCCAAAACAAACGAGTCCAAAAGAAATCAAGAGGAAAACTGAAAGCAACTGATTGTGTCTCATGAGCCAGAGCACAGAAAACACCGGAATAATGCAAATAGGATAATGATTGAAGGATATTTTTGTAGTAACATTAATTGGTATAAATTTTATTCTGGTAAAGCTGTAGCAACCATCGATGTTATCACTCACCCTTTTAAACTGATGATGTAAACAGGCACTTCATTCCTAGGCAATGTCAGTAGTTTAATTAATAGCTGCTACCGCCTTACTGCAAGTCTTTGAGCACAGCAGAACACGACAGGAGCAGTATCTCAAGTTTACTTTCCCTCCATCCTGAGAGAGGAACCACGTTCAATCACTGCGCCGGCTGAGGCTGAAGCTGAGCCAAAGGCGAGCACGCTTCTTTTGGGCTGGGTGCTTCGGGGGGAGCAGCCACTCGCAGCTTTTGGCCAGCGCCAGTCTGGGCTAAACTTGAGCTGCTGCTTTAAAGAAATAATTAATGCAAACAACAACAAAAAAGCCATAGTTTTCACCATTTCTTCAATTCAGTTATACAAGGAATGTAAGCCCCAAAATTGAAAACTGGACTCCTTATACTTTAACATGTAGGACTGCACTGAACACGTCTTTTTCCCCTCTCCTTCCAGCATGTGGAAGGCATTACCTGCAGTAACATTTTTTGAAGTGCTGCTGTTTACGGAACCATTCTCATATAACATTTTATTCGAGTTTCTAAAAAGAGAAACCTCGCTGAGAATTCTTCCTTCTGTTATCACACGCACAGGTTTAAGGTTTTCAAACAGTCAGCTCACAAAACTAAGCCTGCCTGAACATCAAACTGCATTCAGGTTTTATTGTACATCACCTCCGGGAAAGGCCATGTAAGCTAATGCTGTGCTCCAAAGCAGTCCTTCTGCAACTCCATTGAAAGAAGTACTCATTGCCTAAATGCTAGTAAACAGAAATCGCTCCTTTGACTAGTACAATAAAAAACGGGTAGCGGATGCCTGATTAAAGCACCTTGCATGCAGTACTTTCACTAAGCCATACTTTGGCATGGGACTTCAGTTATCTTTGGAAAGTGAATGATGGTCTTCCTTTAAGCAAAGCTGCTGCTGCCACCTCCCAGGAACTGGCAGACAGCCTAATGGCAATGTGTTTTGGTTCAAAACAGCCCCCGCACCAACACGTGTCCATCCTTGCTGCCTGAAACAATATCAAAACCACCCTAACATGGGACATTCTCACTAGCAGCTGGTCCTCCCAGAGAGGACGGGGAATCAGAGAATCATTTAGGTTGGAAAAGACCTTAAGACCAACAAGTCCAACCATCACCTAACACTACCAGGCCACCATTAAACCATGTCCCTCAGTGCCATGTCCACATGTCTCAAACACCTCCAGGGATGGCGACTCCACCACTTCCCCAGGCGGCCTGTTCCAATGCCTCACCACCCTTCCCAAGAAGAAATTCTCCCCGATATCCAATTTAAACCTCCCCTGGCACAACTTGAGGCCATTTCCTCATGTCCTATCAGTTGTCACCTGAGAAAACCTACCAGGCACCTTCCTTGCTGCAGTCTCCTCTGAGGTAGTTGTAGAGCAACGAGGTCTCCCCTCAGCCTCCTCTTCTCCAGACTAAGGACCTCGTGATGGAGGACCAGCAGGTAACGCTGCTGCTCAGAGCTGCACGCCCACAGAGATCTCAGGCTGAATTTGACCCATTCCTGGGGGTGAGGGGAAAGCTGAAGAAACCACACAAATGGTACTCTGACCTTTGCTCTTAAAAACAGAAAGAAAAAAACAACATACAAAGGCCTGAAATACTCCCTGGGTGGCACATGTGGCCTCTCATCTTTACACAAAAGTTTGTTTTTCTCCTTTGATCACACTCGACTGGTCGGAGAGCAGCACTGCCAGCAAGAACCTTTACTGTCCAGCTACCCCGTGCTGCATGCTTGCTGAGGACTCCAGCTCAGGTTGCCAAATCCCGCTATGCTGAGACAAAGTTCTGTAAAATATTGGGCTATACTTGGAGAAAAGCCTAAAGACCAATTGCTCTTGCCACAGAGAGAAGGCACCGTGAATTAAAACCGAATGGCAGTGCTTTGAAACATCCCATCTTACAACAGGTTGGTGGTTCCCGCTCCAACACAGCAAATATTACACAGCACTCCGCAGCTCGCCAGCACTGAGATAATTATCGCTCCTAGATTATGTCAGCACAACCAATAAAATAATTTTATTTGAGGCTTCTGTTTACATACAGCCCCTAAGGTATTTTTTTTGTGTATATGTTGCTTTAAAAGGGCTTCAGCACAGCTTCAGCATTAGCAGTATGAGCTCCATTTTCAAACAGGGTTTCTCTGACCTGATCTAATGAAATAATTCATCCACAGATGCAGGCAGTATTTACGGAATCCCTGTGTGATCTTAAAACGAGAGTCATTATCCTTCCACGTTTGCAAAACAGCGCTGATATTTATTTTAAACACTCAAATGCATCTTCCCTCCCTCTTCTTTCTCTCTGCAAGAAGAAACCTATTATTTTCACAGCTGAAAGCAATAATTTCTAAGTGGGAAAACATTAACAAATTAGAAACTTCTGATTATCACCAAGGCTCTCAAGGTTATTTTGTTTGTGTTTTGTTTTGTTTTTGGTGGTGGTGGTGCTTGTTGGTGTTCTTCCCCCTGTTCTTGCCAACCACCATCTGCAAAGAGGGCAATGTGTAGGAAGACACATTTACAGGGAAGCAGCTCTTCAAAGCATTTATGCTTTTTCTAAAAGCACCACTAACACAGTTCACATTTGGCACTGCAGTTGTGCTCTGCTAATCTTAGGATAGGAAAAGCAATTCACTCCCAGCACTTGGGATAGGAGCATGAGCAATCTTTCAAAATCTTACCTATTGAGTAGTAGCAATTTTCAGATTGTTTTTTAATAATTGTCACAAATCAGAGGCTAGTTTCTGCATGAACCATTTTTGCCCTAAATGTTCTTAAAGGTTGAATTCTGTGAAGTGAAAAGAGTAGTTCTGGTTTTATACAGGCTCTCCTCCACTGCTGGTCCTAAAGCTGCCACCAAGCAGCAATCATACAAAGATTACCTAAAACAAGCCAAATCTTTGTTCACAAGTCCTGTGACCACACAGATGTAAATGTGCTGAACCCCACTCAATTTGAAAGGATTCCAGCACTAGCCTAATACGGAAATTCTTGAATGACATGGACAACACATACTCAAAGAAAGACTCAAACGATGGAAGCATGTTTGGTTGAGCACAGATGATCATAAAACACAAATCAGTTAATATCAAGGGAAAAGCAGAGTACGCGCAGCTTTCCCAGAAATTTTCAGGAGATTACATTAAATAGAGTTTCTCCTTGGCATTTCCCCACAATGCAGAGACTGCTTTTATAACTATTGGTGGGACTTAAATTTGATTTTCTTAAATTGATTGAACTGAATGGCAGCAAACTGAATTCAGGTATATTATATATATCAGGTATATATATTGAGACCTACATAACCAAAAAGGGCTCCTTTTCAAGAATATGTATTATTTCAGGTTAACAATAGGAAAAGTAATATCTCTAAACTAATAACGACAGTGCACTCTTTATCAGGTTATATCAGATTTTTTTCCCTACAGGATTTCAGGCTAAAACAGTAAGCACCTCCTTCATGAAGGAAGCTGTAAGAAGAGCATCGCGTGTAACCAGAGCTGACCAAGAACTCAAGAGTTACTATTCCCAAGAAAACTGCATTTTCATACTTGGCTTTACCCAAAATAATTCTTCAAAGAATGAAGTTTTATAAAGCAGATTCTTCAGACACTGACACACCCTTCTTCACTGAGCTGTACTGTCTGTTTCTAGAGTCCTTATCCAGCCACCACACTCTAGCTGCAATCTGTCACTCACACACCTATCTGAAATTCACAGCACACCACAGTCGGCATCATGGGACACTGCCAGCACAGATCACCAGATAGAGCAAAAGTACAGAACATTGAACTGTAACTCATTGGTTGTTAATTATCAAAATGCTTAGCTCAAATTATGGGTAAGCCTAGTTTGGAAGTACCATCTTGTGCTTCTAGCCACATCCACTCTCTCCAAAATGTAACGAACATGAACAGTAAAGGCTTCAATGTACTAACCCAGTTACCCACAGCAGAACCAGACTTCAAATATTGGGCTGTGTTTTTGGAAACTGCTCTACAGGTACAATATAAACAGTGAACAACTTAATGGCAGGAGCCGCTCTGTACGTGTGATAAAGACAGGCTTCTCTAGCACACAAGTGTATTTTCCAATGGTATAACTGAAGCACTTCAGGTTTGGTTGAAGTTACTTCACAGTCAAATCATTTTGTCTTCTTGAAAGATCAAACAAGATGTTTCCATGGTCATTTTGCAGCTATGCTGTTGACATACTTTTCAGACCTTCTACCTGCTAAGGCACGTCCCTCCATTCAGAAATGCCACAAGCACCAAAGAAAAACATCCCCTGCATGGGTTACAGTGAAGGGTTCTTGAAGTACTGATTAGGAAATGGGTAGTTAAATGCATGCAGTCCCTAGTACAAGTACAGCTCTTTTGGTATTAAACAGTGTGCACTGTATATCCTGGTATAAGCTACATACTAAAGTTCATCCTTTCCAAGTCCATCCTTTCAAGGCAGGTATCAAGCAGCGCCTCAAAACTTTTGGTAGTGAGTTAGTTACAAGGAACAATATTCACTGAAATTGCTCCAGAAGCATCTTGTGTTTCTACAACCACCAGGCTGAAGATTCCACCTATCAAATACATAATGATTTCATAATTTCAACCTGAAAAAAATAAACTAGCTCAGAGGGTGACTCAAATGTTTGAAAGATCACAAATAAAATGTAGGCAGTTTTGAGGTTCGGAGCCTTAAGCCTGTCTTCCACCTATCTATTCATAAACACATTTTAATCTTCTGAAGGACTTAATACTAGTAAAACCCATTTGTCTATCAGGAAATATAGAAAGACTTAAGTGGAGACAGTAGTGCTGCTTTCAGAGAATGAATTCCAACCCCTATCTTTTTAAAATAAAACACTAATACTCCCTCTGCTTTCTCGGCCTTTGGCGTATTCCCAATATTGATTACGATTAACCTGAGTTACTCATGAGGCCATTAACTAGATTCATGGATTCAGTCTTCAAACAAAATGGCTTTTCAAAAGCCTAACCACAATCACTTCCTTTTATATTCTTAATTAAGAAAGCCTGACGACCTTCCATTCTAGAAGCATGCCCATTTCAAAATCGTACCTTTGACAAGTGGTGCGAGTTCACATGGAAGATGCTTAACTAACAGAAATTAAGAGAATGAACCAAAAATTAAATTATGCTATAGAACCTGGTAAAAAAACATTGTTTTCCCTGAGATACCGCATACAATCCCACAATACTGCCACCTGCAAAAGCAAGCAGTGATGGTGAGGTAACACTACGTTCGTCCTTTCATTGCGACACTGTCCCTACCTAGCTTCACAAATTCCCGCGCAAAGGGAGTCGTGCTGAAGAAAGAGAGGCAAAGAGCAAAAACACCATGGGGAAAAGACCCCCTCTGCTCAAGCACCAGCAGTAACTAAGTTTTGACTTTAAAAGTTAAAAATAAATAAATAAAATAAATAAATAAATAAATAAAACGTTTGTCCTTGAATGCTAGATCACAGTTAACTGCTAAATGTCTGTTAAAGAAGGGTTGTGCTTTTTGGGAGGGGGGAATAGACGGAAAAATACTTAAGGGGATTAAACCCCCTCAACTTTGTAAATTCTCACAAAGCCTCACAGCAAAGGATAATGAGAACCAGCAGAAAGTTGTAGATTGGGGAAAAAAAAGGGGGAGTAGGTATGCACAGGAAATTGAATTAATTTCTATGGGTATAAAATGGAATGCAGACAAGAATAAATAAAGTTTGGAATTTTAAGGATCCAGAAGGACACAACCAAGTACTGTAAGCAGCTGAGATTTAAGGGAGAGAAAAATACAGGCAAAGACATGACAGAGGAAAAAATGTTACATTTTCCTTCTTTGAGCCAAGCCTAAATACCTGAAAGCAAGGGTGTGATTGCCATAGAGGACATTTGGTGGTGATGTGAATGAAAAGGGGAAGGAAATCCAACATGTGGAACCACTCAGTAGTTTTTACACAGTAACAGTCTTCTCCACCCTAAGTACTCTACCCAGGGCCCAGTGGAATTAATTCTGATGTATTTACAAGCAGGTTACTAGACAGAGGATGCATCCTAACTGGGTTAGGATAAAAGCTGGACTTGGGGAGAATTTCATTCAAGCCTCCCCTACTCTGTACTGTAACAAATCCCCTGTAGGGCTTTGGAGCTCAGCAGAAGCATCTCCATCCTCTTCGGCTTCATATTGCTGAGTCCTGAAGATGATCATCACTCCTTTGCTTTTCCTGCATACTAAACAGCACAGCATGTTTGCCAGTGGGCATCTAGCCATACGTTTTGTGGCACCACTACAGTGGTGCACTTATGCACACATCAGCAAAGAAACATCTTCAAGTAGAGAGGAATGCTGATGGACTATAACCTACCTCGTGACATGTCCTGTGCTCCGACAGGACAGCTGATCCTCATATTATCAACCAGGTTTCATTAAGCCTGCTACAGCAATTCCATACTTTATAGTGAGCCAAGAGCCCTGTGCCTGCAAATAAGGTGCTATGAGTGCCTTTAGCACTTCCTCATAAACCCATGCAGGAAAGTAAAGATCATACTCTAAAGAAGTGCAAGTTCCTTAGCTGTAAGTGAGGATCTTCGGATCCTGATGGCACAGAAAAAGGAATATCCATGCCTTTATTGCACTTGAGGAATCTACTTAACATATTAAGCATGTGTGGTGAAAATTCTACTTTTCATTTTGCCTTTAAATGAGGAAGTGCCTTGAAAAGAATAGTCATTGTCCCCGTTGCACAAAGTGACTCCTTGCTGTCTTGTAGGTGTGATTTATGCGACCATGAATGTGATCATCTGTGTTCTTGGTCTGGTTTCGCATTTCCCAGTTGCAGTGTGTAAACCGTTTCCCCAAAGTTAAAAAGCACATCTACTTACTTTTACGTTTCTTACAGACAAGACATGAAAAACTGCTAAGAAATTCAAAGCCTGACACCTGTACTTCAGATTTATTATTGCTCTGAGTCAGCTTTGTTCATTTCAGTCTCCAGGACTGACTGCGAAACACACATGTACAGTTGTACTATATTCTGTGGTATCCTTGGTATAAGGTCTAAAGATGACTTATCTGTGTAGAGTAAAAACATTTTGCATCTTCTCAGTTGTACCTTTGCCTCTTTAATGTAATGGTCTTCACTTGCATGAAACGGAAATGCAGTCATCAATGTCAGGGCTGAATCTTGCACTGTGAATAGTTAGTTGAGATTGTAAGCCATGCCAGCACTTCCTCAATGCTAGACCAGAAATTTCCATAAATGTATGTTTCAATCTCAATCCTACTCAATAAAGAAGTGATGTTGAGATAATAAGTACCTGATCAACTCTAAGATGGATGCTGACGTGCAGAAAAGGAGGTTATATTCTGATTACCTGACTGTTTTCTTATCAAGTATAAAGCAGGACTTATTTTATTCACTGGTGTTAGTGATAAACTGAGCTTATCTTATGCTTTGCACCTTTGTGTTTTGACAAATGCTTTGGGGCTGCTCTTCCAGTTGTACATTGATGTCTAAAATATAATGTCATGGCTAAACCACGTACGCAGAATTGCTAGTTCAGATGGTTTAGGATTATTCTGCTGCTGTAATAGTATAAGTAACGCTGAATTCCCCTTAGACTATGCTCATTAGTGAGACAAAAAGAATGAAGTAGATGTTCTTTGCATAGATAAAAATACGTTTGTCTTAGCAGCCCCACTTAGAATTTAATTCATGATACTATTATACTGATGTAAGTACTAATCCTTTTATTTTTATGCTTCTGTTAAGTAACCTGCTATGTAGTGGTGTGAAATAATTTAAGGGACAAAACCAGTATTTGTAAGCTTTCCTTATGAACACTCAAATTTAACAGTTTTAACTAGAAAGTGGAGAATGCTGTAGCTGCACCAAGACAACACAGCACATATATTCCATGTTAGGGTTTAATCATGTGCTTGTTTTTTTTTCCACAAATTTGCCTCGTTTATTTCTCATCCACCTATTTAGCACTATAGATTGAGTTTCTGCTCAAAACATGACTTGCTGTACTTTGAAGAAGTATGCTAAAATACTCAAAACAATTTGAGAGTGATACCACATGCTTAAAGTGTAATATAGATTCCGGAAGTGCATTAAGGGCACGGATAGTTCTAATTCATCACTTCTCATTTTTCTTGAGGGTTAAATTAAAACCGCTCCTGCTAAAAAGGGAAGAGCTTTTTTTTTTTTCCTTGCTCCCTTCTTATCTGACAAAGAAAGGACTCCTCAGTTGACTGGTGGCTAGCAAACGTGATGCCCATCTACAAGAAGGGCCAGAGGGTAGACCTGGGGAACTATAGGCCTGTCAGTTTGACTTCAGTACCAAGGAAGCTCATGGAGCAGATTATCTTGAGTGTCATTACGCAGCACTTGGCGATCAGGCCCAGTCAGCATGGGTTTATGAAAGGCAGGTCCTGCTTGATGAACCTGATCTCCTTCTATGATAAAGTGACGCGCTGGGTGGATGAGGGAAAGGCTGTGGATGTGGTCTACCTTGACTTCAGCAAGGCTTTTGACACCGTTTCCCACTACACTCTCCTCAATAAACTGGCTGCTCTTGGCTTGGACTGGCACACGCTTCGTTGGGTTAGAAACTGGCTGGATAGCCGGGCCCAAAGAGTCGTGGTGAATGGAGTCAAATCCAGTTGGAGGCCGGTCACTAGTGGCGTCCCCCAGGGCTCGGTGCTGGGGCCAGTTCTCATTAATATCTTTATCGATGATCTGGATGAGGGCATCGAGTGCACCCTCAGTAAGTTCACAGATGACACCAAGTTAGGTGCGTGTGTCGATCTGCTTGAGGGTAGGAAAGCTCTGCAGGAGGATCTGGATAGGCTGCACCGATGGGCTGAGGTCAACTGCATGAAGTTCAACAAGGCCAAGTGCCGGGTCCTGCACCTGGGGCGCAATAACCCCAAGCAGAGCTACAGGCTGGGAGAGGAATGGTTGGAGAGCTGCCAGGCAGAGAAGGACCTGGGAGTGATGGTGGATAGTCGGCTGAATATGAGCCAGCAGTGTGCTCAGGTGGCCAAGAAGGACAACGGCATCCTGGCTTGTATCAGGAACAGCGTGACCAGCAGGGTTAGGGAGGTGATCGTCCCCCTGTACTCAGCTCTGGTGAGGCCGCACCTCGAGTACTGTGTTCAGTTTGGGGCCCCTCGCTACAAGAAGGACATCGAGGTGCTTGAGCGGGTGCAGAGAAGGGCGACGAAGCTGATGAGGGGCCTGGAGAACAAGTCCTACGAGGAGCGGCTGAGGGAGCTGGTCTTGTTCAGCCTGGAGACGAGGAGGCTCAGGGGTGACCTTATTGCTCTCTACAGATACCTTAAAGGAGGCTGTAGAGAGGGGGGGTTGGCCCCATACAGAGTATAGAGCATACACTGAGATTTCAGTTAACGTACAGCAATAGTACATCCCAAAAATTGCTGACAGGATGAATCCCTCAGCATATACAGCCATGGGATCTTGGATCTACTTGCCTTCAATTTTGGATGCACTGATGCAGATTAGCGTGTTTGTTGTTTTATTTACTTATTTATTTCCAATTATTATTTAATTATATTTAATTATATTATTTATATTATTATCCTTATTTATTTTATTTACTTATTTATTTATCACCTTTCTTGATGGATAACTAGTTGATCATTTGGAAGAGACAATCATTCACTTCAGCCATCAATAAGTTAAGCCTTCAAACTTAAGTACCCAAATGTTTTAACCTTTTCACGCTTCTAAACTACCAAGAAACATCACTGACCTTGACATTTGAACCGATGAAATACTGTCCTCCTCTGTGCGCAAACACACTTCACTCAATCATAACAGTTTTGTGGAGAGTTTGAATACTCTGAAACGATGAGTTTAGTAATGAAATACTGGTAGAACCATACCCACAATTGCACAAACTATGCGTTAAAATTTAAAATATTAGTGCATTTATTAGCTTTCAGTTACATTAAAGCCCATAGTGCAGCTGTGCAATTTTGACACCTCTGAACACAGAAAGCAAAACTTTAAACTTTGTTTTAGTTTCTTACCAGGATACAACTAACAGTGGTCTTCAGACAATCCATACAAACACCCAAGATTAAAAAAAAAACTTTTTTTTTTTTTTTTTTTATGTTTTTCATTAGCAAAGAAAGCTTTCATTTGATTTAAAAAGTGGTATCTTAAGAAACCCAGAAGTTTATAGGCACGCATGCATTCTATTACATTGGTGTCCCCCCATCTTTGAGGTGATTCCTAGTTTAATATGAAGTAATGGCATTAATAATTTAACCCTGCTTCTTGCATGTTCTCAGGTATGTGTTTAGTCTTAAACCAACTGCTTCTGAGTCATGTGAAACAGCAGCAATGTTACGGAGATGCAAAGAAAACGAATGATGAATGAGGATTAACTTGGTTTAAGAGTGATAGATGATCTCAGCGTTTGTTTAAAGTCGTGCAGCGGTACATAACTGCAACCCCCTTCTCCTGTTTTTGAGTAAGAGCAGCGAGTCCTTTAAAGGAAACATTTGGCCTCAGCCTTTAACAAGGACAGCTAACTCATCACAATCAACTTGATACTTCACTTTTCAGCTAAATATGAATTCCCATTTCCCCTCTTCCCTTTTGTCCAGTGAAGTCCCCACAACGGGCATCCAAAAATGTTGCCCCTCCTCCTTCCCTTCCCCCTTCCCCAAAACATCAGGCATGTTTGGAAATAACAGAAGGCTGGTGAGCAAATGACTTCAGAAGAAGTAAGCTTTGAGCCTCCTTCACTCTGGGGCTGGAGAACAGCAAACTGGGGAGGGGATTTTGCTGTCCACAGCTGTGAAGTTTCAGTGGTCAATTGACCACATGAACTTCAAGCTGTCAAATTTACCTTCTTGAACAAACCTGCAATATACAGGTTACAAAACAGAACACTGGCATTAAGGTGAAGCATCTCCCACCTACCTGTATGTCCTTATGCAGCTTACGGTAAAGCCTAGCTCCTGGGAGACAATCACCTGAAGAAATAATTATAAGGATAAATGGTGCTTAATTTTAAGGAACTCATGATGAAAGGGCAAGGAACCACATTTAACGTGTTCAGGTAATAAATCAAAAATAATCCACATTCTCTGTTTGGAAAACACGAGGTTTTCTAACTAGCCTGTGTTCCCAGAACTCTAAAAGCAGGCATCCACAATCGGAGTCAAACAGCACTGTTGCCGATGCTTAAATTCTCTTGTTAAATCTCCCCCATTTTATAGCTAATCACATTTTTATAGCAGGCATGAAGCACTCTACAAGGCCCTCGCTGAGCTGTTCCTGTAAATCAAAACCTTATTCCATCGTTCTGCTCGCTGGCAGCGGAGCAAGGTTACTTTTACCATTTATGGTTGTAAAACCCATCCAGCTTTCCCCCCCTTCAGTTGCTGCCTTTTTTCTGCTATTCTCTCCTTCCCCGTCTTGCTCCAAGGAAGATATTCCAAGCTCAGCTAAACAACTTCAGAGCTCATCTTTAAGCTTCTTCTTGTCTTCCAGTACACTTACAGCCTTGTGAAAATATCTAACAAGATGACAAGTGAAATATTAATGCAGTATCAGGAGCCTCCTTTCCCAGCTGAAGTCGCATGAAACAAACCAAAGCCACACAAGAACAGCAGCAACTCAAAAGCTCTTTATGCTGAGTTATCACTATGTGCCCCATACATACACCGGCTCATAAAGTAAGCCCCAGGTCAGACTGGAGGTGCCCAGAACCATAGTTGAGCAAAAGATATAAACACTCAGTCCAAGGTACGACTGAAAATAAAAAAGCAACACGGTTACATCTTACTGTCAGACCACCTCTAAGCAGCTGCCACACTCTGGAATAAAACAAGCTTGAAAACAAGGGGAAAAAAAAAAAACACCTTTAAGTATACTGTGCATGCACAATCCTGGAGCACCGGGTATTAAACTCAAACAGCCTCTCCTCTACTTACTATGGCTACGGACCGAAACGCCAGATTTGGGTTTTGCCAGGTCTGGTTCTGCTCTTCCGCTCTCCTGCTCACAGCCATCATCCTGCCACAAAATCAGAAGACTGAAGGGGCTGTCTCTGCCCTTCCCCAAGCCTGAGCAGGGCGCTTCTCAGCACCACTAAGTAAGGAGCTTCCACTTCAGACAGAAGTACAATGATGGAAACTCCTGAATTCCCAGCTAGAAAGGACTCTAGCCCCCAGCATGTATGTGAGCAGTCTGTGCATACACAGCAAGACAGGGATGTTACTGCAGGAGGACGCATGGCCGGTTAGAAAAGCAGAGCAACCCTTGCTGTTCAGCACTAGAGCACTTGAATTCATTGCTTTTTCCAGCTGACCTGAAATCTGCACCACCTCACAGAGATCGGGGCTGGTTATATCAGACTGAAATCTGATTTCAGTCTGATTTGACCGTAAGGAACAGTCTTTTTCCTCCAAAACAGCACTTCACACATAGCAGCCTGTTGTTTAAGTTGTGTTGTTCGAAAGGAAGTTATGCAGATCTCATTCCCATTCCTGTTTTCATCTCAGCACAGGAGGTGCTGAATCTCTGAGACACCAGCACCGAAAAGTTCCTGACCTTTCAGTTTACCACTTCCTGGACCTTATCAATGAAATGAGCGAGCTAGGGAGACTGTAGTATACACATGTACAGAAAAGGGTTTTCCAAGGAGACCGTTCCTCACATTAACTGGATGGCTCAAGACAGCAAGCTGGTTTACAAACCCATGCTGCTCTAAATCTGCCTGCCTCAGCAAAAATCTGCAAGCAATGAGTAGAACTGATGCAACTACCTGCTTATCAAGTGGGTTCATTTTTTCTGACTTCTGGAAGCGTGCCCTAAATAACGTTGCTCATTGAGATATTTGTTTCTGTGTGTAATTTATTGTCTATATTCTACGCAGATGCAAGAGTAACTAAGTGTTGTTACCATTTTCCACCTGGAAAAGCACAGTGACTGTACTGATTAATGGTTCCATGATGATTACATCATTCCTGACTTTGCCCCTTACAGTTAAATACATTTTCTGAACAATGGAACAGTGCTTGATCAAAGGAAACCAATTTGCAAGGTCATAACTTCTTGATGCATACAGACCACCAACACGTGGTGCTCAAAATATCCTTGCATCCTTAACTCTTAAGGGCAGGATGAGGGAGCTGAAGTGTCTCGAATAAGAGCTGGGTGCCTGGCACTGCGGGAATGGAGACACAATGAGCAAAAGGCATCCACGCAACACCCTGCTCTGTCTGCAGAAGCCACTACTCAGCTCCCTGGGCCCAGAAGACAAGGTACCATGGAGAAAACTTCCTTTACCCCAGAGATGGAGTCCTGGGAGAAGAGCTGCAAAGAATGTAGACTTTTCAGATATTTCCATGCTTGCATTTTCTCTTTGATATAATAATTTCTTTTCTCACATAATTTACTGAAGATGACTAATACAAACACAACCGCCTCCTCTGGTTGTGGTCCTCACAGCTGCTAGCTTTACCTTCCTGCCAGGCAGAGAGGCGATAGTTTTTTGTTCATTAATGTATAAACAACTTCAGAAACAAAACTGCCTACCAAAGCTGCACTTTCTGGTAAGAAACTTCACGACAGCAGTCCTCTCTCATGCTTAAACTAATTAGCTACAGATGAATGCCCTTGAGAGCTCATCAACAGAATGGAGAGAAGGAACTTGCCGCAGTGTTCCAGCTCCACACCCCTCCTATCCCAATCGCAGAACAAATCAAACATGGTTGTTTGTTTGGTACGAGGTCAGGTTACACTCCCCCAGAGAGATGAATGAATACCTGAAGTTACTCTATTAAGTCAATGGAGTTACCCTGGATTTGCACACAAGTGCAAGTGAAAAAGATTTGACTCATTATATCCCAAACTGCTTAAAAATGTGGCTGACATCACGATGTAGCACGGTAGCTGGAAGTTTTAAAGAAAACTCTGCTTGGATGTGCTTGAGCAAAAAGTGCAGAAGGTTAGATGCAAATCCTACCGTCAACATAGCAAGGGTCAACAGTAATATTTTCTTCTCTTATGTAATGAATTGTCAGACCTTAGCTACACTGCTGTCCCATTATCT
Organism: Aythya ferina; assembly: GCF_964211825.1. Lineage (NCBI taxonomy): Eukaryota > Metazoa > Chordata > Aves > Anseriformes > Anatidae > Aythya > Aythya ferina. The sequence goes on along the minus strand of NC_140297.1, from coordinate 72,400,633 downwards.
CCTGGGAGGAAGGATAAATTGGCTAATAAAGTTCTTTCCAAAAAAGCCTTCAAAAGTAGAAACATCTGCTACGTTCATTAGTCACTATTTGGCCCCAATTCAGCAGCAAGGCAAACTACAAACTCATTCCCTTCTGTTACCCAAAGAGGTCACAGTAAACGGGATCCTAGTTTATGGGAACGAGAGCTGACTAGAAGGAAGGCGGCCGTGAAGCTTGCAGATATGCTTTGCTTCCAGTTTGGGCACAACAGCATACAAATGCATTCGCACACACCAGCATCTAATGGTCAGTCAGGAACTTGTATAATTTATGGTAGACAGAGAGGTTCAGTCACCCCCTCAAAAATCTTTAGATGTAGCATTTAACAAACACAGAATATATATTTAAGTGTACATTAAGAGCCGGTTCAAAATCTAAGCCTGTCACACTGAAAACTGGGAGAAGTTGCAGAAATCAGGCAACATGAATCAGTCTGATGCAAAGCTGGGAGTTGAATTCAGATGCCAGAAGCTTGGGTTTAACTCTGCTGTTCACTTGAGACAGCTGAAGAGTGCTGCCATAACACCAGCCTCGCAAATTGCATGTTTCCCATTTGCTGGGTGCCCAGTGCACAGTCTGATTTCCAGACATGATGCTAAACTTTGGCCGATGGATCCATGCTTCAAACGATGTGGTTTTCTTTGAAAAAGCAAGCCCTGCATGTCTGGACATGAGCACACAAAGCTCTCTTGATACAGTGGAAAGAAAGGCAAATACTATCCCATCCAAAATGTGCCAGGAGGACTACACATGAAGTACTGGTACCACAGTTAGAATGACTGAAGAAAAGGCTTAAAAAACAAAACAAAACTCAAAAAACATCAAAACAGCAGCTTCTTGATTGGCCATTGATCTTAATACCAACCAAGGCAGAAAAGCTCTGAAATATAAAATTTTAGAATATGTAAATATGACAAGAATAAATTGAAGTTTTACATAATTTGCTAATTTTTGAGTGCTTGAGTTCATAACCGTGACTGTCATTTGAACTTGTGGTATAAAACTTCTATTTTTTTTTTTTTTTAAAGACTAACATAGAAGTTTAAGTTGCAGTCTTGCATTAAAATTTGCTTGTTTCAACAAGTGTTGACCACCTTCCGATCCACTACACAAACCTCTGCTATTCAAGCAAGCGGAGATTCAAAAAGAGCAGTCGTCACTTACTATGGTGAAGGGCACCAAACTGGAATGAGAACTGGCCAGTGTTTGCTACAGTCATTTACAAACATGAGACACCAAGAAACCCCACCACATAATTTGGAGGTTTTCTACCCTGTCATACCCTTCATGGCCAGGCAAGAAATCTTACTATTTAACCTTTTGTTCTCATTTTTCTTCCCCTTTCAGATAACTGTTTAGCCTCCTTATCAGAGATGGCCATAAAACACACGCTTCCTAGCACACTGAATCTTCTATGGTTTATAACTCAACACAATTTGGTCCAGACACCCCAAGGATACATGCTTCTGACAAACACTACCCTAATTCCAAACCAGGGACTCCACATGTCCACACTTAGAAAAAATAAGCAATTCACTTCCAGTTAAAGTTTTATAAAATTATAAAACATTCTTCCCACTTAACCTCGTCAGATATAGTTAATCTGTGGCAATAAAAAAAGCTAAAAAAAAAAAAAAAGAGATAGATAAAAATCAACAATACATACCGCAATCACACACTGTCAGTTCTACACAGCACCATTATGAACATGTATGCGTGCCACGTCAGCTGTAGAAGGTAGCGGGAGAGATATTCTACATCTGGCCAATACTCTAAGCCTACAGTCTTACCAGTTCACTAAGGAACCTGAGATTTTTTGAAAAAAGCTAATACAAAGTAGTAATAATTGTCAAAACAAAACCCAAAAACAAACAAGAACTGAAGACGAGAGGCAACGCAACCTACTGTTGTCCCTTCCTAGACCACCTATCCTCTATCAACTAACCAACATCCTAGGGCTTAAGGAAAAGCTTTGATCTATTATAGAAAGAAATGCCGTTTGATGTCTAGTATTTAGAAATAAGTTTTAAGGCAGCTAAACTTTACAGTGAGGTTAACGCCCCAAATCATACCCTAAAACAGGGCATGGATATGTCAGAACCTACAAGCTTTGACAAAACAACTAAGCAGATTTTATTAGGGTACCACCTGACCTTTTTGTCTATAGAAAATAGTGAGCCCTATTATCTACGCATATTTACTCTCACAAAATAACATATTCATTTACCATGCATCATATTTTCAATGAATCAACACATTTTCATACATGTCACTCCTTCTCATGAAGGACAGAATATTTAGGTTCTGTTTTATCTTATGTGTTTTTAGGAAGAGAGGCCAAATAATTTTTCCATTTGCCCTTCTGCTAGATTTTACTATTGTTTTAATGCCTCTGAAGTCGAGCCAACAGCAGAACAGGTAGATCAAAGACACTGAAAGCTTCCTGGAGTCCCTTTACAATACATCTCAGCCACCTCAGAACTACCTTGGAAATTACATTGTCAGTGATGCTTTCCAGCCCATGAGGCAACTCAAATCTATTTTTTTTTTTTTTTTTTTATTTAGGCTGGTATTCTCCAAAGGCAAAATCCAAAATTCTGTAGTAAAGCTGGAAAGATGTCATCTTCCACACAGCCCAAAAGAATTAGTAATCACCGTTTACAAATTAAGAGTGTAATGTTCAATTTGCAGGTTACAATTAGCGCTACCATAAGGAAAATGTTCATTTGTGAAAAAGCCTGAAAGGACAGCAGGTAAGAGGAGGAGAAGCAAAGGTCTTCAGTAGTCCCTTCTCATCATCAGCTACTTCACAGCAGTATTTGCTATGACAGCATAAGTGCCACAGATATCTAGGCCAATCTTTCCTTCACATCTCCAGCAGACACACCAGAACCTGCCGCCATCTAATCCAACACATACAGGAAAGTCTGATCTAGCATTACATCAAATTTTTCCTTTCAGATCTAATTACCTTATCCATAGCAAGCTTGAATAGATCTTAATCCTTTCTTCTTTGCAATAACCATTTCTGTACTCAAACACACCCTTGTTTCCTCTTCTTTTGCTACTTATCATGGACTAAATAAATAGAGGTCTTTCAATTATCACAATTTGGGGGGGGGGGGGGCTTCTGTTCATTCTTGTTATTTTCCCTTAGATTTACTTTAGTCATTACAATTCTAATGAAATATGCTCATAAATCCTCAAATCAACCACAAAGATGCTTCTTAAAAGCAAGCACACCCCTTAAAATGAAAAGTACTCAAATTCAGTTGTAAGAGAAGGTTGCGTATTTTATCTTAGCGCTGTGCAAGCTGAAGGAAGGCATTTGAAGTGCCAATGTGAAAGAGTGTCATTTACATTTGCTTTTCTTAAAACCCTGTAGTGCTTGTTGCCACCTAAATTGCAGTTTTTACTTTAAATACAGGCAAGCTTCTAAGGTGTCAAAGTGTACAGCTGTGCCTAGCTCTGTCCCTTCTTCCTTACCAAGATGAGTGAGATCCCACCTACGTGCTGCAGGACATGGAATTCATTCATTACAAAGGTACGTGCCTCTTGTGACACCCGATGGACCACATATATCTGCGAATGGAAATGCCTCTAAAAAGCCCCATGGTGTTAGAAAGTGCAACACTGGATGAACTAAGCTATTCCACTCAAGTTTGTTTTGGCAGATTTTCAACCCTCTCGTCTATCCCTGCCTTGTTTTCACACACAAGACTTGGAACAACTCCATTTATCAAGTCTACCTAGATGGAGAATTAAGTTGGCCTCTAAAACGAAACAGGGAGGAAAAGAGAAAACAGTAATTCAATTCAATACTGCTGACAATTTTCTCACTATGGTTCTATGTATGCAATACAAAGGTGGAAGGTGGACATGAAAAAAAATTGAAACCTGAAGAGTCAAAAGACTACTTTTCAACTCATGCCATGTGACATAGGACAATGTTGGCTAGGTATGACCTTTTTCCACAAAAATAGGTTTTCACAGCACACAAATACTGCCTCTGAATTGTTTTCTGCTAAGGACACAAAAGAAAAATATGCTCAGCTTCCACAGTTAAAGGTTTTACTACAATTGCCCAAAATAGGTATTTGCTAAAAGTTCATATAGGACTAAAGAGTTTCCAGTCATGCACACATCTTATGATATCTATAATATACAGATATATGAATTCTAAATTATTTATAGCATATAATGTCAAAAAAAATCAGCTTCGATTTTATTGTCAGACATTTCAGTAAATCAAAATCAAGTTGTCACAAATAAAGATTTTAATCATGACCAACTAGCTTTGATTTAAATTAAATACTTATGAAAAGTAAGCTATCTAAAGACACTTTTTTTTTGTTTGTTTGTTTGTTTTTTTTACTGTGGCCTGAATTTGACTCCTACAAACCAGTCTACTTTGGTAGACATTCATATTGACAAAACGAGAAGCACAAGAATACAGAAAAAAATGAGGCAGCGTTGCTCGCAGGCATAACATTTTTATTCTTAAAAATTCTCTGGTGATCTTGTCTTGTAATAATTTTGCTGATTAGTTTACAGACCTTTAAAGAAGCTGTTATTCTTACGCTCACACAGTTCCTAAAACAACTTTGCCAAACCTATTGAGCATGTTTAAGTACTGCTCCAGGACACATTACATCCTTGCTAGCGTATTTTCTCCTCTGTGACACAGCTAAATTATCAAGTAGACCACATGCTCAAAGTCATTCTTGTGCTCCAAGCTTTCGTTAAATATTACAGTTTTAGTTGGATCCTTAAACTTGTGTCAGAGCCTGTGAGTGTCAAACCAAGGTATCTTTAATAGATGTTTACTCAAATTAGAAATAAGTTTATTATATATAGGACAAAACAGACTATAATTAGATAAGTCATTAATATTATAGGTTAACATCAATATTTAATGAAGTTTACAAAACAAACAAAAACCAACAAGCAAAAACAAACAAACAAAAGAAAAACACCTGCTGCTATGGCAGATAACTGTCCTGCTTCTTTTCTGGACCACAAAGGGACTGAAATGATAAATGACGACTTAAAGAGATGGGTTGTAAGATATGCAAGTTACCTGATTTTAACCAAAGTAACTCCATTTTCGGCAAGGATCTCATTGCATCAGAACTTTCTCCTTGACTTGGAAATGACAGGGCTTCAGGACTTTGAGTATCAAGGATGTCAAAAAACATGTATAAAAAAAAGCTGACCTATTGTCAGCATGCTTAAATTCACAGTTGGACTCTGTACTCCATGGAAAAACGTCGAGGTCTGCAGATCAACAAGTTGACATTCACAGTACATTACTTCAACTCTGTTAACTGTTTTGGCAAGCAGTGACTCCTTGTACAGTCATCAAGAAGTATGGGCAATAACTCTCACATTCTTGCTTCTAGGTCTGCACAAGATGCTTAATTAGTGTCTGAGTTGCACTAGTAACCTAAATTGAAATATGAAGTAGGAAAGCCATATAAAATTGTTTGTCCATTAGTAGGAGTTAATCACACAGGTCTTGCATGAAGATAGAGCTTACAAAAGATGGGGCAATTTGCAGAAGGACAACAGACTGGTAACTCCCCACAAACGAGAGCTCTTTGGGAAAAGCTTAACCACTCTGCAAGCCTCGTTTTAAGCAACAAGGAATAAGCAGCAAAGTCTCAGTAAGGTAATATTGCAAGACTGCGCTTTCCTCTATATTAGCAGAATAAACAAGGAACATTGGCAACTCCTGAACTCATTTACTTCAGGTATGTTCATTTTCAGTGTTTCCCGCAGAACAACTGAGATCAAGCTACTCGGTTACAGCTTTGCTTCTCAAAGCAATTTAACCAGACATTTAAATGATCCAAGACAACAGTTTAACCACTTCTAATAATTTAATGAACTTCGGAGCAGGCTGCAGGTAAATCATGACGATCGCTGAGGACATTCACAATCCTGAAGCCCTACAAAGCTTTTAGGTAAAAAAAAAAAAAAATGGGGCAAGGTTTTCACACCTTCCTTGTATGACATTTTGTGGAAGAATAGTTACAGTTGTCTCTTCAGCAAACAAGCCTATCTTTCTGCTTTTTGAAATAGATCAAAAAGCCATTATGTTTTTGTTTGTTTTGTTTTTTTGAAATGCATCTGTATGGAATGTCAATTAGTTTCAGGTGAGATTATCAAAAATTGAAAGCCTGTAACTCCAGAAAAACTAGATAAGCATTTATTTTCTGGATGAAGAGGCATTCGAGTCTACTTTGCAATTGCACAAAACTCCGTCATGCAGTTACATTTGGTTTTTGTCTCCTGCAGGGAGCCACTTCTCACTCCTTCCTCCTGTGTTTTCCACATACCAATAGGCCAGGTACAGCCTATGAGTGTTTCAAGAAAAGCGATGGGCCACTACTCCACGCCTCTGTCCCTCATGCCAGCTGGCCTCAAAGTCTTTAAGAGACCCTGAATCCTCCTGCTGGACAGCCCAAACCCAGCATGAAGAAGGAAAGTGGCTGTACAACAGAACCAGTCACTGTCCCTAAACCAGCCCTCTCAAAACAAGACCAGCAAGAAGTAGGTCTCCAGCCTTACTGTGGTACCATGTCCAGAAGTGAAGCCTCCAGAGCTTTGCTCAGTCTCAGAAAAGATGCTTTGACTACATGAACACACTGCTTTGAGGACTCCAGAGAAAATGGTGACTCATTTTGTCTTTAATCCTGTAATTGAATACAAACTGCCCAAAATGCCCCATGGTTCTACAGTTAACTAAACTTTTGCAAAGTCATTTGTCTAGCTATCATTAAAAGAAAAACCTTAAGGTCTTCATGCTCAGCAATTCCAGCCCAGAGAACCAAGGCAGTAGAAAGGGGCCATGCATACCAGTGGCTTCTGACACACACGCAACCAATGGTCCCTCTCACCCTCAACTTGTAAACCTCAGTGCAACCATGCTTTATACATCCTTGGAGAGGATTAATTTAATTTTGATTTCCTCTCTGTGTTTGCTTTGGAGGTTTGCAGCTTGAGCAATATATATATATGACTAAAATTTGGCAGCGAGCTTGTAATATGATGTATATCATTTCAGCCTGGCCAGCATATTCAAGAAAACAACAAGCTGGCAGGGAGCAGAGCCTCATCCCACATTCAGAAAGTGAAAGACTGATGCAGGAACAAGCAATGGCAAGACACATCCAGGAGCTAAACTTAAGAGGGATGGGGTGCAATATTGTCCATGTGGCTAAGAAACCACAGGGCCCAGCAAAACAAGCTTGGAGCACTTTGGGACAGAGGAAGAGGAGGAAGGCATACAGGTCTATAAACCTGCGGCCTTTCCATCATCCAATGGAGTTGTTAGCATTTTGGTTACTAGTGTGGTCCAAAGCTTGCCAGAATGATGGTAAAAACTAGGGCCATGAAAAGAGGTATTGTGGCCACCCAAAAGCAGACAGAAATAAAAGGATTTCGCTGGGCTGACTTGTATATTTGAGCACCATGCTAGATTAAAGAACATATAAACCATTTTCTTCAATGAGAGAAATAGGAATTAAACTATGAACTGTGCTGTTTCCAATGTAAACTTCTGTGAAACATGACAAGTTTCTGTCTCAACTTTTACTCCATCAGTTTCTTCATGAAGAAGCCATAGCATGCATAACACTGAACCAGTAATGCTCTGTGCACAACGGGAATGCGATAGAAGCTGCTTTCAAGTACACAACAGGGCCTTCTTTCTCACTCAAGCATGTCATTTTTCACGAAATGTGTTTGCTGAACTGATTCAAATACTCAAGATGTGGTTCTTGGCAAATATTGTCATAACCTTAGCATTTAAAACACTTGGTAGAGTGAGAATGTTTCCCAGCATCTATAACAGACCATCTTTAAGGACAGGCAAGCTTCTGACACAAAGTGCAGTGGTACATACTTACAGTTGTAAGCTCCAACCAATGCATACAGAAAGCAATGATAGCCTAGTGCAAAACAATCCAACCATCCTGACACAGACAGGCCTTGCTCCAAGGATAGCACAGTGCATAAGGACTCTTCAATGAGTATAAACTCAGATTTATTCATCAGCACAAGCTATCGTTGTTTCAATAAGCTACTAGTCTTCTAGCATGTCCAGATTTCTACTCACCTAGAATAGATAAGGTTTACTCACCTAGAATAGATAAGGTTCCTTTCATTAGACCACTGATATTAGTTTCAAATAATGGTTGTAGGTTGGAAGGGCCCTCTGGGGGTCATCTGGTCCAACCCACCTGCTCAGTCACGGCTACCTAGAGCAGGTTGTCCAGGACCATGCCCAGGCAGCTTCTGAAGATCTCCATGGAGGATGCCACAACCTCTCTGGGCAGCCTGTGCCACTTCTTGGTCACCCTCCCAGTCTTTCTAGTCTTCAGACAGCACCTCTCATGTTCCCGCGTGTGCCCATTGCCTCTTTTTTGGCACTGGGCACCACTCAGATGAGCCTGGCTCTGTCCTCTTTCTACCCTCCCTTCAGTGATTCATGGATGCTGATGAGATTCCCCCCAAGCCTCTTCTCCAGCCTGAACTGTCCCCGCTCTCAGCCTTTCCTCATGGGAGGTGCTCTAGCCACTTACTCATCTTTATAGCCCTTTGCTGGACTCTTTCCAGTACATCTTTGTCTCTCATGAGGTGCACTCTACCCCCATCATCCAGGTCATTAACAAAGATGCTCAACAGGACCGGACCCAGTACTGACCACTGGGGCACTTCCCTTGTTACTGGCCTCCAACAAGACTTTATCGCGATTATGTTGTTGCTTCCACCTGAACCTTCCTGTAAAGGGACACACGGGTGTATAAAGGGACACATGGGTGGAACACAATGGCCTTTGTCTGCCTTAACGTCCCTTATCACTTCCTTAGCAGTTTCTTACTCCTACATGTGAAACCTGAAACTACATCTACGTTTCCAGTACTATACAGCACTGAAGCTTTGTTTTTAGCTTATAGCTTACTACCTCTTCTATTATCTTTTGGCATCACTGTTTCATTTTCCCAGTCTGAATCCAATGCCTTTAGTTCGAGTAGTCCCTTCTGTCCTCCCCAAAATAAAATTCAGTTTGGTACTTCTGATACGGTACCAAACTAACTAAGGGCAGAAATGGCAAAAACAAAAAAAAATCGTAGCCCATTCAGACTTATTAGCTTTAGTATTGAGCTTGAGACTACGTATGACCGTTCAATTCAAGATCAAAAGTTAGACATGAAAGAACAGGAGTTATCAGATTCAAAAAAAAAGTAACAAATTAGTGTTTAAGTTTCCTACACAGTATTTTATACAGGCCCAATATAAAAAAAATGTAGTCTTCAAACACCAAGAATCAGACCACGTATTTTATTGCCTGTGTATAATCCCCTCCCCCCCTTAAAGCTTTCTCACAGAGTGCTTCATTACCCTTGTTTTAGTTCAAATACCTGTATGTGAAGACTACCATCGTATGGTTATTTAAGACCAGATGATTTACAAGATGGTGTGACAGAGTTAACAAGCAGCTGGTTTTCCCTGGCCTTGTTCCGTTAGCCTACAATTCTTTCCTCGAGAAAAATCAAAAAATGCTGATTTTTCTACTACTTCCAGATGTAGAACAGGAATGCCTTTGACCAGGATACCTGAAGCTCCAAAAGCTTCAGCTAATCCGCACATCTGCGCTCAGATGAATCATCCTAAATACATCTGACTGGGCGAGCAAAGGCATCCTGGTACACTTTCAGAGTACTGCATAGGATGTCCAGGCAAATCTGGGGGTGCTCTTCATTTGGATGAAGTCACCACAGACACGATGTACCAAAGAGGAAGCCACTAAAACAACAAAACAGTCCACAGGCCCAGGATTTCTAAGCCTGGTAGAAGATTTAATCCTGAGCTGAGCAAGGCTGTTCACAGAACAGAAGGGTGCCCACAACACCAAGTCAGAATTGAAACAGCAATTACTGTCCAAGGAGCAACAAGTTATCCCAGTTGATATCTAAGATACACTAGTCATTAAAACATACTCAGAATTGCTGTTTTATTTTCAAGAAGCAATGAAGGCAAAGTCTTTTAAACTGTCTTAGGAGCAAGCACATACCACAGAATGGTTTGGGTTGGAGGGGACCCCTAGGGATGACCTGATTGCAACCCTCCTCCCCCTCCACCATGGGCAGGAAACACCTCCCACCAGACCAGGTTGCTCAAACCATCCTCAGCTTCTCTGAGCAACCCATTCCACCGCCTCACCACCCTGAGTAAAGAATTTCTTCATAATACCTAATCTAAGTCTTCCCTCTTTTAGTTTAAAGCCATTCCCCCTTGTTCTACCAACGCACTCCCTGACAGAGTCCCTGCCCAGCTTTCCTGTAGGTCCCCTTTAGGTATCAGAAGGCTGTAAGGTCTCCCTGCAGCTTTCTCTTTTCCAGGCTGAACTCCCTCAGCTTGACTTCCTTGCGGCCTACAGCTTCCTCAACAAGCGGGAGCAGAGGGGCGGGCGCTGATCTGTTCTCGTTAGTGATGGGACCTGAGGGAATGGTGTCAGGCTGTGACAGGGGAGCGTCAGGCTGGATATCAGGAAGAAGTATGTGATGGGTGAGAAGCTTCTCACCCATCACATACTGCACACTGCTGCAATACAGTGTGCAGAGGTGAGGACCGTCCAAGTGTTTTCAGCTGAGCATCCTCCCATACCAAGCTTTTAGAACATTCCAGAACACTCACAGAGGGGAGGAACTGAAGCTCATCCAGATCTTGAATTTAGTTTAACACAGGATGATGAACATGAACCTAAATAAACAAAACCATACATGAAAAGCACCTAAAATATACACATTTTCCTTGCTATAGAGAAATCCATCAGCACCCAAATGGAAATTGGTATCACTGACAGCGCTCCTTTTCATACCAAAGGTGACCTTGGTCCTGAGGCTAAAAGAAACTGAGAAACAGGCCTTATATTTGCAGTGATGTTCCAGCTGTTTTATTTCTGTAGAGTTAGTAATAAAACATTACACAAAGCCTCTAGGGATATTATTTTTATACATCCTTTTAACGAAGGAGTAACTTTTTGACCAGTCCAGTAACAACTTCATAAAAAGATGGGTGTGCTTTTCATCCATGAGACCTCTACCCTCGTGGAAATGAGTTCTTACAAGGAAGGCTCAAGCAGTCAAACTGTCCCATTTTTATGGAAACTTACCGATGGAACGTATCCATGGGATTACACAACACCCTTCTTAAACATTGACTGAACTCTTTCAAAATACTGAAGAATCATGGCCTCTATTAGGACTTGAAATTAGTAACTTAGACACTTACTCTTCAATTTGTTGAGATTAAAAGCAATTCAATCCAGATTGATAAGCAATACTGAGACAGATATGTAAACTATTTTTTAAAACCACACTCAATCTCAGGGTAAAAATCAGGAAGTTTCACATAGTTTATAACTTGTATTTTGGATTCACAAAGACTATCTGGTTACTGAAGCAACGCAATACATCAGTTTTTCCAGGAGTCACTAAATGCCAGAGGTTCACCAGGATTGCATGTGTTGTTAACTAAACCATCCGCTACAAAATGCTTGTTTCTCTGACCTAAATTGGCTAAGCATTCAGACAAGGGGACGCAATTTCTACAAATGGGCCCAAAGGAAACAATTTATCCTTTCAGCAATATCAGCCTGCTTAGTTTATAAGCATAATACATCATATTGAGCAATAGACAGTAGGATACAAATGTTTGGTTAGTCATACTTTTAACCATTATTTTTTTTTTTTTTTAATAACTTCACAGCTAATATATTCTGCTTTTCAGTTTCTTTCACCTAGCTAGCTTTACTGCTTGCAGTTCCCTACTGTGTTCCCCTTTCCCCTCAACCCTCATCAGACCAATATTTTAAGCTACGTTTCGTTATTGTTCTTTCCTAAACAGAATAGTATACAACATACTTAAATAGGGTTGCTCTAATTTAGAGCTCATAAATATTAAAGGTAAGAGTTCACGGCATATTGTCCTTCTCTGCTCATCTTATTTTGACGAAGACATTTCTGGCTTAGAGAGGAATAAGTAAGGAGTTGCTCTAGAATTATTTTTTCCAATTTCAATGAAACTAGCAGGTGCAGAACCAAAGCAGCACAGAGCCACATAGGATTCTGAGTTGAAGCATGCATAAAGAGCAGCGGAGTTACAAGAATAATCTGTGCACTAATTTATCAGCAAATTTGAGAGGACATCCCTGTGCTTCTCATTTGCCACATGTCCAAATCAGACCTAAAATAACCAATAACATAAATCTAGATGTGAGGTAAATGTCATGAGTTCTGAGTTGGTTTGTTTGACTTTGAGTTCACACATAATTTCGAAATACCAGACAAACACTGGGCATCTGTAGGTAACCATGATAAATACTTCATTAGCTTCTCACAGCAGAATTGTGTGATGTTTCCTTTTGCAGCCTCCTAGTCTCTTCCTTAGGAACAATATTCTTCAAAAGTCTGGTATCATCACAGTAACACAGGAAGATTAGTTAAAACGTCAGGTTTTGAGTGTTTCAAGTCTCCCTCCCCTCCAAAACACACATGCACATTCCTTAAAAAGAAGCGTACAAAATTAGTAAGTCAGTATAAAAAAGCATTAACACATCAGGCTGAAGAAAGGATCGATTATCATCCCTCATTCCAAATAGCCATTAAATCTGATCGGCAGAGCCTGAACTCACCAACTGAATGGCAGTACTGTTACTTTGGTTCAGATACAATTTCATCGGGGATGACATATTCCTAACATAGCCCAGCAAAATATTTAGATTTCATGGAATGCTGTGGGAATCTGTCTTCCTCGATTAGATGCTGATAGAAATGATCTTGATTAAATACTGAAGGACACCAGTGTATTTATCACCCATCCAACGCCACGTCAGCAAAAACAAATATTCCTCTAGACTTTTTTGCCCCAACATAGATTAGTCAAGTAGTCTGACAAAGCAACAGCACCAATTGACACCTACTGACACCAGTTCTTTTATTACAAGCTGTTCAAGCAGATTCAGTGCAGCAAATTTCAGTTAGATCCAAACTTATCTCCCGTTAAAACCAGATACATCGTCTAATTGATCAGTCAGATTCACATGCCTAATATTGCAAAAGCCTTCCAAACACAAATGTGAGGCAGGAGTAAACATGCAGTACAACCATATCTGAGACACAAGGGCATAAAAAAAAGCACTGTGAAAGTTGACTCTACTAAAACAGCAAAGAGAAGGCCCATTCACAGTTAAAATCAGATTGGACTGTAATTTTGGCTGAGATTACAATGACTTAAGTTTAATGACTTTGTTTAATAGCAAGAGGGTCAACAGCAAAGAGCACAATCATTTCAGAAAGCAGAGTTCAAGCTAATGGTTTATCTCAGACCACAGTAAAGTAGGACCAAGTAACCATCAGTCTCCCAAACTACAGCCAACTGATTACAGTCCAAATATGCTTTTATCGTTTCGATCACATTTGTTCCTGGTCTGAGGAAAAAAAAAAAAAAAAAAAAAAGAAAAACACACACCACACACCCACAAATGTACTGCTGAAAGAGTCCTTCCCTGTGCCAATTAAACAATTACTCCGCACTGTGCAGAGCTTCTGAAGGTTCAGGTGGCACACAAAGTTTTGATTGCTCAAGCTGGATCTAAAAATGTAGATCTAAAAACTGTCAAGGCTTACAAATGTTTATCTTGTCAGTTAGGGGAAATAATTTATATATATAGGCTATACATAACTATTTACATGTCTGCATGAACGCAAGTATCTTCAGATTAAGCACATCACAGTGAGGAAGAAGGCTCTGAAAAGACTTCCCAAAGAATGCCCATTAGTACTGGAACATTTCAAACTTTTATATACAGTATGAAAACTGATTTCAAGTTAGGGAAAAACAAAAGAAGGTATAGGTTAAATTAGGCACTGCTAAAAACTGAAACTTCACTATCATGACTCTGGTGATAACTTACAGTGGAGATCTATGATTTATCCAAGTCATCACAAGCAGCATGACAGTCATCCAATAAAGCCATCAAGCTTCTTCCTAATCAGGCATTCACATCTGTAAAGCAGCCTAAACACATCAAGGTACGCTTGGCTTTGCTGGAGGGTAGTTCAAAACTAGCTTCTCTAAATACATGTAGATTGCCAGATCTTACAGAGGATCATTTACACGTATCTCTAAAGAAACCTTTCCTGCCTTCCGGCAAGGCCTTATGTACTGACTAGATGCTGGAGTAGATGAGCAGAAATCTCCCAGCTCAGCATAGTTATCAGCTGCCACAGGTACTCGTTTTGCTGTATCAGAAAAAAATATTTTATTTAAACCATTAAAATGGCAATTATACTTTGATCTTCAAGGGGTACAAACTGCCAATCCATCATCACAGTTAAATACAAAAACAAACCTTAAATGTGAGAGAAATACCAAGATGGGCAACTGCTGACCTTGCAACAGGCATACCACCACAACAATACAGATGTTAAATGTTGAACTGCGGCTGATTAAGGCTTGAGGAATTATGTAAACTGCTAATCACCAGATTATACTCAGGCTCATAACTTCTGCTTATACCTAATCTGCTGTAACTGCCTAAAGCTATAAGGATCCACCAGTCAGAATTAACAAGAACATGCAAATTATTGTTATCTGTTCTTAAACTGCTATTTCCATCAGCCAATTTCAGAACATGCTTCAAGGGAAATGTGAAGAAAGCAGCAGAAACAAGGCGATGCCAAAACAATAATGTGAGAAAGCCACTATGGTACCACACAGCGAGAGGAGAACAGAACGAGTCAGCAACACTATGCAGGCATTTATCTAGTTTTAGCAAATCTATTTTGTATAAATTATACAGCCGTTTGATAAACTGGCAAAAAGATAAGATGACACAGGAAAATGGAGGCAGGATATTTTATGTAGCAAATGTAAGCTGCAGTTTGGCATCTTAACAGGGATTGTTAAGTTAATGGCAAAAAATGTGCTGTTCCAATTTTTATTTCATTCTTATTGTCAAGTTTTAGAATTAACCTGAAACAACTTGCTAATATCAGCTCATAAATTCTGGAAAACTGATAGCCCCAACGTATTTAAGTACACATTATTAGGTTATATATATACACACTACAACCAGTTCAGAGACAGTCTAGCGTTTAAGTAAGATGGCTTATTAGACTAGCAAAGGTCGCAGAATCATCAGGTACTTCAAGATGACTTCACTTTGCAGAGAAGGAAACTACTTAGAATGGCCAGCATACGCAGTAACATACAAAGAAGAGTTTAGGGTCAAAAACTCCCCACAACAGCAGTATACAAGTAGGTTGGTACAGCATTTTACAGAAAGAATTACATTTGGGATCTTGGATTCCTTAAAATCAGATTTACAGGTAATTGAGTAGCCTGTAATCACTCCTACCAAGCATCATTCCTTACTTTGGAAAAGCTAACGCCAGGTTTTTAAATTGGGGTCATTTCTCTCTGACTATACTGTAAGTGCATTTGCTCTGGTAGGTCTCACATTTCAGGCAGCAGATCAAGTAAGACTGCAGTTTTATGTACCTTTCCAATTTGTTCCTAGCATTGTTTGGGCAAGTTTTAAACATTTGGCTATAGCATTTCAGTACAAATTAGCCAGAATAACGTAAGGTTTCAATTTGCAGCTTTAACCTTGCCAACACCCCAACCACTTCTGCCTTGTATCTGAACTCTGATTTAAATGCCGATTGCAATGGTATTGTTACAATTAGCAGAACAGCTTCACAGGAACACTGCCTGTTAGATAGCAAAAGTACAACAAGATGTGGCTAAACATGAAAAATAAGGGCTAAGAACAAGCCTCTGTACTAGTTTGTACCTCTACATGCTGCTTGAGGTGATTATATTTGCATATGCATTGAGATATGTTGGTTACAGGAATTTAAATAGAGAGCTCTGTTTATTCTGCCAAAGTGTTTATAGTTTTGGATTTATTAACTGTCATGCCTCCCACCCCCCTCTTATTACTCCCCAGTTTTTTTGGCTTCGAATGATTCTGTTTTGGCACATTCAGCGATGCAACATTTCGCTTTTCTAGAAAACTCCACCGTTAGAAAAGTAACACAAAACTCTAGGAAGCTTACCTGGTCTCCAGTTTCACTACCAACTCAAAACAGCCACAGTTCACTCAAAGCCAACTGAATCTCAGCCCAGTTCCAAGCAAGCAGGGGCAAATTCAGGAATTCGTATCAAATTCAGACATGGTTTGTTGCTCAGAAACTCTACTTAGACAGTACTTCAACGGGAGGAGCAAGAGCATGAACTCCCAGTCAAAGACACAAGGACAGAAAGAAACAGGGAGAGAACTGCCTCCAAAAGAACTAGGAATTGCACACATGCTTACGTGCATCTGGAAAGAATATAGATAGGTTCCCAGTTCTGATACTAAATTAGTAAGCTTCTAACATTAAATGGAAGATGAAAGGAAAAATACTAAAGAACCAAAGTGGGAAAAGATTTCTTAACAGGTATTAGACACGGGAATGGATCTGAAGAGCTCTTCCTGCCAAAAAGACAGTCAAGAAGAACTGGGTGAAAAACAGCACCTCTTTTAAACAACAATCTTTTGTCACAACACATAATTAGTTCACAGAATCACAGAATCACAGAATTTTCTAGGTTGGAAGAGACCTCAAGGTCATCGAGTCCAACCTCCAACCTAACGCTAACAGCCCTCCACTAAACCATATCCCTAAGCTCTACATCTAAACGTCTTTTGAAGACTTCCAGGGATGGTGACTCCACCACTTCCCTGGGCAGCCTGTTCCAGTGCCTCACAACCCTTTCAGTGAAGAAGTTCTTCCTAACATCTAACCTAAAACTCCCCTGGTGCAACTTAAGCCCATTCCCCCTCGTCCTGTCACCAGGCACGTGGGAGAACAGGCCAACCCCCACCTCGCTACAGCCTCCCTTGAGGTACCTATAGAGAGCGATAAGGTCGCCCCTGAGCCTCCTCTTCTCCAGGCTGAACAAGCCCAGCTCCCTCAGCCGCTCCTCGTAGGACTTGTTCTCCAGGCCCCTCACCAGCTTCGTCGCCCTTCTCTGCACCCGCTCAAGCACCTCGATGTTAGTTAAACATCCAAAGAGGACACGAGCCGTTCAAATGCTTCAGTGTATTGAACATAGCTACCTATCTTACCCCATGAACACAGAGGAGTTGTCTATTCACGGACTAATACTCCGGGATTTTACCTCCCTTTGAAATAACACCAGTTTCATGCTCACCTGAATTTTCAAGCTCAGATGCCTCTCCATCAGGAAGCCACTTGAAATATCAAAAGGATTCAAAATCAAAAGGACTTGGTTCCATCTTTCCAGTTTTTTCAGTGTCCATCATTGCGTAAAACAAAGATCCCCTTAAACTCACTGAATAAGTTACGAGTTATTTGGAGATCTTAAGACACACAGCCTTTTGAAAGAATGCGATTATGAAGCCAAGAGAAATTAACAGCATGACATCCTCCCTGAAAAGATCCTATAACGTGGATTTTGTCTAATTTTCTTCCCTCACTGGTAAATGTGAAACTTCGTGTTCAAGAAATGATACTTAATATATTCGCACACAGAGCAGTGACAAAGGTTTTCTGATCCAGAAGTCAAATTTGTCTCAGCAAGGAGATTCTATAAAGTTATCTTGGAAAAGAAAGATACCACTAATTTTCTACACTTCAGACTATGAAATCCAGGGACAAAAATGTCTACCACTCATGACTACCATTCTTAGATAAATTAAGTGAGGGTGTGAAACCACTGTTTTGAAAGTTTTCACACATGGATAAAGCTCAGGCTCTTTCCACAGTTCATGAAAATTATTTGAAAACTAGTTGCTTGTTCCATTATTTTCTGCAGTTCTCCAGAATAATATTTTAGGTGTCAAAGTAGGAATGGTATGACTGAACA
Source organism: Aythya ferina (assembly GCF_964211825.1). NCBI lineage: Eukaryota > Metazoa > Chordata > Aves > Anseriformes > Anatidae > Aythya > Aythya ferina. The sequence goes on along the minus strand of NC_140297.1, from coordinate 72,382,644 downwards.
TTCTCTACTCCTACTTTCCTCAACTAGGTAATTAATCACACATTAATTCACTTGCAGTTCATAGAATAAATTTGCTTTTTTATTTGCTATTATTACGTGAACAGAGGCTCACTTCTCTTGGAAAAGCTTATCCAACTGTGCTTTGTTCTTGTTAAACTGAATATAAATCCAGTTTCAGCTACTTAAGTAGCTGATATTTCTATAATTAGGAAACTTTAATGCATACCTGTAGTTCTATATCCAGAATAGAAATTTCACTGAAAACTCTGAAATCCAGCAAATTTGCACCTAGCTGGAACTCTTTGCACTGTTTTTTTTTTTTTTTTTAGTTATTTTTTGAAGGACTTCAGCAATTACAGACACAGCAGAATGAAAACCACAGCTAAGAGAAGGGTACGTCCTCATTCACAGCCATCCTTTCCTTTGGAACTGACTGTGTATGCCAAGGGGAAGACGACAAAGGAGAAATTTCATAGCATAGACGGACTCGCTAACATACCAGCCACTTAAGTTTCAGTATCAGGAACCCACAAGAGGAGGACGCTGAGGGCCACAGCAACGTAACCTGATTGACTTCAGCTACGTCATCCCACGCAATGTTCAGTAACACTCTTACGTGAGTAACTAAGGCATTAAACATTTGCAAAATGCTACATTTTCCCATCGCTGACCCCCAAGCGTGATTTAACAAAGGGAATGGTTCCTAATGCATGTAGTTATTCCAGTCATGTCATTGAGCCTGCTTCTCAAATAAAACAGAAAGGAGGGTACAACTATCAGAACTGTGACAGACTGTGTAGTTCTCAGGGTACCGCAGAATGGAAAAAAAGTTAAAGAAATTTTCAAAGTCCCTAAAAGTTGGCATCAATAAAAGCAGATACAAATTTAATTTCTGCAGAATACTGCAGCTGACTTAACAGTTAACAGACTATATTCAGAGGTATTTCAGCACTTAACCCTTCTGCTAAAACAGTGTTTTGTTTCAGGCCTAACCCTCCAATTTGATTTTACAGAAACTAACAAGTGAACTATAACTCGTCCATGGAGCTCAGACATGAGCTCTCAATTTAAAACAGCCTCTGGATTACCATTTAAAAGCCATCTAGACATGAAGTGCAAATAGTATCGATTATTATTATTTAATTTTTTTTTTACTCTGAAAAACAGTCAAGTTAATATGAAGCATCCAGCCTGGACATAACATTCCACACTCTGCAAGTAAGTGTTAGAAGAAAGCTCCCTGACCAAGGTAAACCAATAGAAAAACATTCTGTCTAATCTTCTAGATCAAGCTTTAAACAATAATATTCCAGCTGAGACTGTGTCTAGCAAATTGCATTTAAACGGCCCACAAAAATCCATTTAGTCTTTCACTTGCCAGAACAGCAACAGGGGGTAGCAAAAACTCATGTGTTCTCAAGTTTCTAACTCTAATTGATTGATGGGGTAAAGAATTGCAGACAATGTCTGAAACTGGAAAAGAAGTAAAATGTAGTGTATATTCAAAGCTAAAGAAAATTGCATCCTCAGAAGAGGAGAAAGGGCAGAAGCATCATCGTACATGCACATCCACAGTCTGCTATGCTTTCTTCCGAGCCAAGCTGCACCCAAACTTCCTCTATAGCTTATTCAGTTATTTACAGAGAGAAGACCAGACATCTGCTTTTTGCCTTCCACCCTCCACTGAAATACAGAAAGTAAAAGCCACGATGAAAGCAATTTAACTGCAGACTGAACACCAGCTCCGCCTCGTCGCTGCATCCTTCTCAGATGCATCACTGGTACCTCAAGTTCAGATTTAGGAAGTTGAGTAGTCTGCCAGCTACTGTCCACATTCTGCCAGGTAACAGAAGTAGAGGACTTGTTGCCATCTCTGATGCATTGCTGAGCGAAACTAGTTTGGCTAATAGTGCTGCTAAGTACTGGCCGCTCTTCCCTGGGAGAGGCTGTGCAGCTCACCCAGACACATTTGATAGCGTGACATGCCTCCTACCTCTGTGAAACAAAAGATCACCCCCCACAGCTACAGAGATGTTCAGAATATACAGGGTGAAGGAGGGCACTGTATTCTGGCCATAACTGCACCTCTCATTCCCGCCTAAAGACTGAAGTGCTGTCACTTCAACAGCACACCTAGGACTGGAACACCACATAAGCCATTTCAAGCCACCAGTTATTCATTTCTTGAGCTCATCCTGCATGGAAACATCACAGCACTGAAAATTCACAAACAGAATGGGTACAGCAGACAAGAGTAAAAGTGTAGTTCGTCTGATGGCTCAGACAGTGAGATAACACCTGCTAGGAACCAGATAGTTCCTGAGGTGTTTTGCTCTTTCAAGGAAGAACCCTGCCTTTTTGCACTCCTTGGGAACCTATACCTGCCTGAGAGGTGTTTTACATGACTGCTTCTCCAATGTTGAGTGCCACAGACCTGATGTGGAGCAGCCTCACAGACTTCCTTCCTAGCTGTTTTAAGGCTCTTCATTGATTCAGCTTCAACAAGTGTTGTGTCAACTGTCTTAAGGAAACAGCAGAGAAGACATGCTGTGCAGAAATGAGGAGAATTAGGTCTGTTTGCCAAGCTGGAAAGGAGGAGACAAAGGCCTTCAGCCTCGCACACAAATTCTGTGCTCTCCACAGAGCTGGGCACCCAGGAGTTCAGCCGCCACTAGAAACTGAAGGCTTGCAAGGAAGCTGTCTGCAACTTGTGAAGAGTATTTCATGCAACAGTGAAGGTGAAGAAAAGTTCACCATTCAGAGTCCTTCCTAGTCCAGACCTAGGACACACACATTTCACCACACAGGCCTGACTCATTCATTGGACAGCATACAGCACTATGAATTCACACTACAGAGTTAAAGCAAGGGGCAGAATTAAGATTTATTTTTTTTTGTCCCTGCAATGAAGCTGCATGAACTTCAGTCTCACGTTGAAGAGCAAGACGTGCATATCAATCTCTGGGGTGGGCAGGTACTACTGTATCACGACAAGCAAATATTAGAGCATGAAGCACTATGAAGCTCAATTTAACTAATGGTTATAAGTTATGTGAACACCCCAATGAGAAGACATAACTGCTACTGCTTGTACAGTGTCCAACACAATACAGCTGATTGTGTATTGAGCTGGTCCCTAGACACTGCTCTGTAACTGAATTGTATGAAAGCATTCAGTCCTGCAAGCTCAGAACTCTACTCATCTTGCAGAAGGAATGAGTCTCTCTTTTTACTTGAATCCTCCTACGGGGTAAGTCTACTGCACATGGGGAAAAGATGCAGCATTAGTTAAAAACAACTCCAAAACAAGCAAATACCCACAGACGCACTGGTTGATAAGCATGCCTTTCAGTAACAGCACTGGTTTATACAAGCCCTTCCCCCCCCCCCCCCACCACCTCCAATTCTCTGCTCTCACACTCGCTGGTTAAGTCATTTCAACTATCTGACAGATTAAACAGCAATCCACATTAAGGCAACTTACATTAAACTGACCCACATCAACTCCTCAGCAGAAAATCTTGGTAGCACAGCAGTAGTAGCACAGGCAATGAACTACCACTGCTGCTATCAAAATAAACACCATATGCTCATCCTCCTATTTACACCCTTCTAGGGCACAGAAAAATTAGGCTCATATCTGAAATTGCCTCGAAGCATGAAAACACCCAACCTTCACTGCTCTGAACCCTTTTTGAATTTGCATGAGAACTCAGAACACATCTTTGCTACAGCATCTGCTGGCCTGCATTTAAATTTAAGCCTTCCTTCACTAATTAATTAATCAGCTGCAAACCAGTGGTAAAAATTTCACAGCAAACACTGGTATCCATTGGCTCTACACTGGGCTTGATAAAGAACATAAATCTCAGAGATTAATAAAAGATTATTTTGCATTATCTGATTTGAAAATATGGGGGGAAAGCACGTTTTACTGATTGAAGTAAAACAGAAATTTAAAACAATTGTTAAGGACTGACGTCAAAGTTTCCACTACTCCTTTACGATTTTTTTTTTTCCTCTGGCTGTCATACAGAAAAGCTAAAATGCTTTTATACATTTCCTGCATTTACTTGGCGTCTTGGCAATTCACCTCCTTCATGTACCTCAAAACCTGTGGATCTAAGGCTTAGAGAAACATGAACTCTACTATTCAACTCATCTTTATTAACCATATTCATTTATTGCTAAATTTATTGTTCAGACTGAAAAGCAGAGACTCTAGAACATGATTTCTCATGATTCACAGGTGCCAGATCTTCCTTCCTGATATGGGATTGTGCATGCCTAACAATAAATTCTTCTAATTTACACAGTCATTTATTACTTACACAAACTGCTTTTACTGTACAGGTTCTAGAGTCAGAGCCAAACCTGCCAAAACTATTCGAAGGCTAAGGTTTCCTCTAACCATAAGAAATAAAGCCAGACTGAGAGCAATCAGAGTTTGTAACTTAATTTGTAATTGCAGAACCGTAAGAAATCGGAATTAATATTTGATAATTACCAAGTACAACTGATATATTATGACTGAGTTGAGTAGAGATAGTAGCTATGGTGTATAAATGCATCACTTACAAAAAAAAAAAAAAAAACTTTCAGCTTACATCATTGAACTTCATATAGATTTACTGGTTTCCTCTTAGCCTTCAAAGACACTCTTGTAAAAACTAGAGCCAATATGCTTCCATTTAACAGAGCACACCTACTCATACGTAATAAGGCAGAAGGAAAGGATCAGTATTTCTCTTTTCATAGGTCAGTTAGTGCAATGTCACATTAATACTGACACACAAAACATCTCCTTCCCCTAGACATTAAAAACCTAAACCCAGGTAATCACATATTCTAGTAACTGCAGGTGAGATGCATCAATCTGATTAAATCCTTGCCAGCTCTTCATGTCCATAATCACACTTTGAAAATTCAGTACAAACAACTTTCATACCATGAACATCATGAAAATGCAAGTAAGAGGCTAAGTTTTTACCTAGAACAGATGCCAAAAATGCCTTCCATCAAGTATACTTTTCACAAATAAATTCAAAATCAGATCACATCAAATCTTAAGAGTAAAAGCCTTCACTGAAAATGTAACATGAGACATTAGTCAAAACCCTCTATGCTTTTGTTCTGCAGAAGTATCTTAAATCCTTTCTCACAAGCTTAAACCAGGAAAAACAGCATGTAGGAGCAGAAAAACTTCATTTCTAGTATGCTGATAGCATTGTACAAAGAAAGAACGAGGAGGAGGAGGAGGGATTCCTTTTCTGAAAATAGCCTGGATTATGCTGGGGGGCCTGACCTGGGTAACGAGTACCAGATGCCTACCTTCACTGGTAGCTGCATTTTTCTGGGCTTTGGTGGGCGTGTGATCTGTACTTGAACTCACGTCGGATGAGATGCTTGAGCTGCCTTTGCCTGCAAAGAAAGAAAGGGGTGGAGAGTGTGAGAGGGAGGAAGAACAAACATGAGTATCAATAGTGAAGATGACAGACCTTCCATATCAGAACCTGGAACAGTTCCAGGAAGCTTTAAAATCAGTTTACTGCAGCTGATGTTCATTTTGTACACGAGGGTGGAAGCTAACTGTGCATCTTTATCTGTACTAAGGCTGTAAACAGCCTCCTGGGTCAGAGGGGCTCATTGCATATTTGGAAAGCTTCATTTTAAGTGAAAAGTTTCTGATTAAGAGAACTTTCATAACCAGTTTTCTCGTTCCAATACTTCTAAAATAGATCGGGAGGAACAGACACTGACCCGCACCAGCACTAATGATGAAATTCAGGATGCATTAATGGAGTTTACATCACGTCAACACATAAAACAGAAATCTGTTCAAGTCTTTTGCTCATGTGAAAACGAAAGCAAGGTAACTGCTGTTTCCTCCTACAACACATTCACTGCTTGAAATAATAAATGTTTTTGAAACCAACACTTTTACGGTTGCTATTCTTCACCACAACTTTTATGCCCCTCTTAACTGGAAATCAGAACAATGGAAGTGTCTTTTCTTAGTTTCTTTTCTAAGATTTTTTTGCTGCATTTTCTATATCAGGTTCCCCAGTCCTCTGTGTAAGGTATCAGACCAAGCAGAAATTAACAACAGGAAAAAAAAATATATCTTAGGTGCTGCAAAAGAACAGAGGGAGCTAAAACAAAGTTGTCTTTTTGTTGACCTGTGAGGATCAGAGAATGATTTGTTTCTCTTTCCCTTCACTCGCACTACTCAATAACTACTAGCAGGGATACACACACTCTGCTACTCCAGAAGGAACCGGAGCAGCCACTCCAAGCATTACATGAAATAAATCTAGAGAGAGGCAAGGTAATGAATGCTGTTACATTTTCAGGTGTTACCTCTCCCCACACACACTGCATCGGTGAAGCCTTTAAGAGCTATGTTAGTTTTTGAACCACAATTACACTGCAGGCAGAAAGCTAGCTGACACCGTGTTTTTGTCACTTGAGTAAACCTATAATCACAGGAATGTTAGCAAGAGACTTTCCTGATCTGTTATTTCAATCAAGCATTCCTCAGGGTTCTGGGTTATAGTCTGCCTGGTTTTCATAACATTTAGATGTAAGGAGGAGGTCTGCTTTTTAAAGGTGCCACAACAGAACGAGGATTTAAGTTTTAATGGGAAACGACTGGAGAATGTGCAAACGTAGGTTGCTTCACAACCAAGGTACTGCCACCACTTAATCCGTCAGCCAACCCTAGAGGATCTTTCCCCACATAAAGTTGCTTAAGTTAACATGCTTCGATTTGAGAGAGGACTATAGAGTGAAAGGATATTAAAAAGGCCAGAAGGAAGTGAAAAAGAGAAAGAATGGCTAAAGCTAGTAGCCGGGCGGGGTGAAGGGAAAAAGAAGTGCACGTTCAGTGATCCACTAGCTGCTTTTTGCATTCCTTTAAAAAGTCAAGCAAACCCAGGAAGCAGTGCCTCCAGAATATCACTTGACTGCTTGCAAGTTGTGGCACGAGTTGGAGTAACGCACTGTGGTCCTTCTAGAAACAACTGTCTCAAAATAGCTCTCTGGCTAAAGGCAACCAGGGTTGTGGTGGGAGAAAAGCAGATGAGAAAAGAGAAGAATAACTGTAAAATGCTAATTCCCAGGAAGAGGCCGGAGAATTTGGTACACCTGCAGTAGCCGATAAGCAAATAATTAATTATGGCGTATGTATTTAGATGGTTTTGCTACTACCAGAAACTGCTCATTTGCCAAACATTAGAGCTGCAAAAGCAGGAAAACTTCCAAGAGTATCAACTCTCCTGACAGAAAGAAAAGAAAGAACAAAGAATCAACTCAAAATATGATTTCCTCCAAGCAAATAAAGAGGACTTCCTCTAAAGGAAAAAAAAATCTTCTGGGGGAAAAGGAAGTCAGTGATACCAAACAGCAGCAGAGTTGCTAGCTGGGCATCTGTGGCATGGGTTATTTTCACCAAGTCATTGTTTCCTGCCCCTACATATCTCCCCCACTAACATCAATAATATTTACATTTAGACTGCATTCAAGTAAGCCTCCAAGAGCACGACAAAAATGTTTCACCCACTGTAGGGTGCTGATCGCCAGTACATCCCACAGCAACAGATTTACAAGGGCACACTTCTGTAGTAACTGCAAAATACCAGATATATGTCAAGGCAATTACCATTTCCGTCTACTTTAACATTAAAATATTTTAACTCCTTGTAAGAAGTTAAAACTGGAAATTAAGAACAATCTATTCCTGTTACTGCTGGCACTGTATAAGAGTTCCTCCTGCAACTATACTTTGAATATTTTGTGACAGTTTTAGAGTCTTCCCCTACTACACAAACCCCAAACAAGCCTTTCCCCGTCTACACTGAAACACTCCCTTTGGGTAGGCAGAGGAAGCAGGAGATGCTTTCTAGTAAATTTTCAACAAGTGTTTTAAATAGATCAGCAGGCCCTATTCTTGTAGAGCAAAATAAAGCCGTTCACTTCTAATAGCCTAGATGTACCTGCTGCAGCCTCACGTACACATGCAGGAGCTAACACGACAGCGTGCAAGCGTTCCCCAAATGAGTTTGGTGGTTGGAAAAAAATGCACACTCAGCAAGTTCACAAATGCCACAAAATAAGCCGTTGTGGTTCACGCACCAAGATGTCACTGCCAATCAAGGGACCTTAACAGGTTGAAAAACGTGCTGACAAGAGCCTCAGGAAGTTAATTCAACAAAAGGAAATGCCAAGTACTGCATCTGGGGAGGAACAACCCCATGCACCACTACATGTTGAGAAAGCAGCCAGACAGAGAGAGACATTGGGGTGCAAGGAGGACACCAGGCTGCAAGGCGAAAAGGAAAGAGGCAAATTATGATACAGCATACGGGACTGGTGCTGCCAGGCAGCCAGCAAGTGGCGTGACACCCAGGGCCCACCCGCTAATTCATCTGAGGCAGGGCTCTTCCGCAGCACTCCTCAGGGCACCACCTGCCAACTGCACCATGTCAGCTCTCAGACGGCTCCTTTCCCCACTGCCACAGGACAACCTGACACGTCACGTAGCGCCGAGCAGTTCATCTCTGCTAAGCTGCCCTGAGAAAGCCTCAGCAAGCAAATACGACCTGACAGGGCTTCTAATGTGGTGACAACTAGTAGGGCCGAACAGGGAGTAATATTGCAAAGATTACAGAAATAAAGAGTATTTGATTCTTCGCTTTCTTTATGTAACTCTTCATAGGATAACGGCCTGCAAAATGTTTCCCTAGCATGACTTGAGATTGTCTGAAGTTTCCCTTATGCGTTCCACTGTTTTTTATTTCAAAGCCAGAATCACAACCCAAAACATAGCACACTCCACTATGGTAGGAGGTAGGTAGGGTAGAAGACAGCGATTTTCACATGATAACCTAATGCACAGCAGGAGCAAAGGTAGCATGGACTTCACCACACCTAGAAGAAATCATACAGCTACACAGTCGCAATTCAAATCATGTCTAACCTGCTTCTGAAGAAGCAAGAGTTTGTCTTTTGTGTTTTTTTTTGTTTGTTTTGTTTTGTTTTCCCATCTACTAGTGCCAAAGCCTTACGATAGTTGTAAGAACAACACTCCAGCCCTATAACCTAGTATCCTATTTCCTATACATTTTGTTTTGATCCCACTGGAAGGAAAATTAAAACAAGGCAAGCACGTCACAGATGCTTCCCCTGAACACTGCCACCAGCACTTTGTCACCAAGGATTTTTTTCAGTCATAGATGATCTTTGTGCTTAATAGCCCTATAACCCTACCTGGTAAATCTACCTGGTCTCTTTTTGAGTCATGATATTAAAATAATGTGTTCCAGTTTCTTTTTTTATCACAGGTGGCTACATCAGCTAGAACATCAGTTTATTTTTAGTAAGTGTTTACATCTTCTGTTTCACTACAGCAAATTTCTTATTAATCAAAATAATGCTACAGATTATCCGATGAAATATGACTAGAAGATTATGCACAGAATTGGCTGGTCTGATTCCATATTTCTGTATTACTGCAAAATAAAAAAAAAGTTTTCTTTCCCCAGCTGCTTGCATAACTATTTTTTTTTTCCCATGAGCACACTGACTGGGGAATTATTTCTCCAAACACCTCAGTCCTTCAGGCCAAAGACTTGCAGAATGTAAGACTCATATGCACAAGGTATCTTAGCCAAATGGAAGCATTTAATAAACACTGGAAAGGAAAAAAACACAAACTCATGAAAAGCAAACTTTGTATTCTGCCAGTCATGCTCACTGCTGAGAAGTGTTGAGGCCATCACAAGTCCGTCAGGACAGAAGCAATGCAATTTAAACTCATCCAGGGAAGTACAGTCTGTAACTGTCCAAGACTGAGTGAAACACCATTTTTCCCCCTAAAGCATATATGCAAAGCCTGTCCTAATATGGACAGTGTTTCTGACTGTATTACTGTCACCTTTTCTTTTGACTTTTAAATTTTGTTCACTGTTACAGCACGTGCAACTAGCATAAACAGAGGCTGAGTGAATTAGGTGATGAAATTCGTAAGATACATGAAAATCATTGACCTATGTGATAGAAAAAGGCGTGGACTGGCAGTAAGTCACTTTCATTCTCCTTTAGAATAGATTTACCGTGGTGTTTTTCCTTTTTTTTTTTTTTTTTTTTCCAGCACAACTAGCTGTTCTTGATGCACGTTTCCATCTCCTAGGGGTTTCTTTATTGGTTTTGTGCTCTATCTTACATGACTTTCTAACACCACAGAAACAGGCTGTCTTCTTAGAAGCTACCCTGGGAAGACAATAACAACACTGCCCTTGGCAAGAAGTTTTAATCCAACAACACACCTGCCTTCACCAGATAGTGAAAGAGTTAGCTCTGGACTTAAATGGAAATTTGAGCCATATAAACTTGAGTTTGTCAAGTTGACATGAAATGTTAAACAAAATGCTAAAACCAAAAGTATCAGAAAAAAAATGAGCAAAAAGCAGCAAAGCCTAAAATAATAATAGCCATTAACTTTTTGAGTTTCCAAAAAGCATTGTATTGCAATGACTTGATGTGAAAAGCCTGAAAGGTTTTTGAGAAGTCATCAATTCTTGATGAATGATATTATTCAAATTCAGCTCCACAAGAAAGTGAGTATGTATATGCCTTTTCTACTAGATGGTCGTTACTTTCTCTTTTACATTTCCATACAAAACTTCTTTTTTTTTTTTTATCAAATGTATGTTAACTACATCAAGAAGAGATCCAAGGAAGGAAAAAAAAAAAAAGACAAAAAACACAAACCAAACCTCAAACCGTCAGAGACCATGCAAGGAGAAAAAAAAAAAAATCTTTCCCACCGACTACTTCCACAAAACACGTTATCCTGATCCGAGTCTCCAAAACTTCAAATGCACTCTTTACAATCTGTACGCCCAGAGATAGGGATACTTAAAAACACACCAGGAATTTCCTATGGAAAATCAAGAACCTATTATAACACTTAGACTTTGAGGATATACGGCATCATTTAAAGATGCAATACTTCAATTAATTTATCGAAAGTAAATGCAGAATTGGACTACACGCTTCAGACAATCATTCTGCTTGGACTTTGCATTTCTATCAGTGGAAATTATACAACATAAAACTGGCTGGTTTCCATTTTAACTTTTAATCACCAAGCAGACTACCACCAGTCTAACAGGAAGGTTAGCCATCTACAAGCACTGTCATTCATTGAAACGCTTTCAAAATGGGTTAAATATTATTTTACAAATCCACCCAGAATCTTAGAAGCAAGTGAGTTTTTGAATCAAAACATGGGCCAGCATGACACACACACAGGTTACAAATTTCATTCCAGGCAACATTTGTCAGGATGTGATAAAACAAACAGTAATCTGAACAAACTCCAACCCTCCATAAAGGAAATAAACCAAATGTTTTACAGGATACATTGTGACAACTGAAGGGCTTGCAGATATTTGATAGCACCGGCACTTCAGGATAGTATTTGTCTCTTAAAATTTTCACAAGTACCATCTTACCATCTTTATGCACTTTTTTTTTTTTTTTTACACACATTTTCTTTCAGTCAAAACTCCAGCTTCCAGGACTGATTAATTTGGCTGTCAAATTTGCAGTAACTTGGCTATGAAATAAAATACATAGTTTTAACATTTCCAAAATACTGCAGAACTAAATTCCACCTTAAGCCATGTAGGCCAATTTGTGCCTTGCTGTTGTTGCTTGTCTTCCTGGCCATGTTAAGTGCCACATTATGTTACAAAACCCCATCCAAATGCATGCAGAACATAACTGCATTTACTACAAATGAATACAATACACACTCCAAGTGAAAAGGCAAATAATATACCAAAAAGCAAGTAACAGAGGCAAAAAATAAAGTGCTTAGAGTTCAGAGAATTCATATACCCAGCTGGCAAGGCAAGAGCCAACTGGTTACTTGCTGCTCAGCCAATGGAGAAAAGAAACAGTAATTAATTTAATTGCCATAGCTGAGGCAGTTATATGAAAGCAGAGATGGTCTTGTCAGAGGAGTCACACAGCTGAAGTTTCTAATAATCTGTTTGATGTTTCTTTTCAGTGGAAGAGTGTGTTCCTTTAGCTTAAGGCACAGAAGTACTTCTACCAAATTCAAACTACTTGGCAGCTGAAGACATACAAGAGATTTTGGTATGTGGGTGTCTTCTGTCACCTTACTCATTTTTAGTACCCTCAAGGCATTCACCCCAGGTGCAGGAGGGATGGCATACTGGGGGTGTAGCCAGGGCTAGCCCGTGCCAGCCCCAGTGCAGGTCACAGCTGGGCCCAGCAGCCAAGATGGTGGCGCCTCCCCTCAGGGACAGCCTGGGGAAGGGAGGGCACCATGTTGCCAGGCAGCTGGGGGGAAATGTGTTGTTTTTATTTCATCAAAAGGATGAAGTTGGAAGGAACCTCTGGAGGTCACCTGGTCCAAGCCCTCCTACCACCTAGAGCAGGCTGCCCAAGAACATAGCTAGATGACTTCTGCAGATCTCCATGGAGGAGGACTCCACAACCTCTCCGGGCAGCCTGTGCCACTGCTTGGTCACCCTCCCAGTACAGAAGTGCTTCTTAGTGTTCAGATGGCACCTCCCATGTTCCAGCATGTGCCCACTGCCTCTTGTCCTGGAACTGAGCACCGCTGAGAAGAGCCTGGCTCTGTCCTCTTTCCACCTTCCCTGCAGGGGTTTATACACGTACACACTGATGAGATTCACTCCCCACCCCACACCCTGAGCCTTCTCTTCTCCAGGCTGAACTGTCCCAGCTCTCAGCCTCCCCTCACAGCAGAGATGCTCCAGACCCTTCATCATTTCATGGCCCTTCACTGGACTGCCCCCAGTCTGTCCATGTCTCTGTACTGGGGGGCCCAGCACTGGACACAGCACTCCAGGCGTGGCCTCACCAGTGCTGGGCAGAGGGGCAGGATCACCACCCTGCACCTGTTGGCACCCTTTGTATAACACAGCCAGGATACCTCTGCCCCCCTTTGCTACATGGGCATATCACTGTCTTGTGTCCAGCCTGCTGTCCTCCTGGACCCCCAGGTTTCCTTCTGTCAATACACTTCCCAGCCCCCATTGTACATTAGGGCACTTTGTCTGTTTCTCACTATCCAATTCTATTTTAACTGACAATACATCAGTCTTCCCCAGGTCAAGTCTAGTTTGCCCACGATAGTGATTTTTTTCTTCTAGTCTATCTCCATCCATGAGTTTTTTCATCACATATTCTCTCCATCTCCTGTTGTCTAGGGGGAGTGAAAGAGGAGCTGGGTGGGCATCTGACAGCTGAACAAGGTCAAATAACCACAGAATTAAACAACTGTTTCAGATGAGAAATTACATATAGCCAACAGAGAGCACACTTGAGAACCAGAAAGCACAACATTTCTATCACTGCGCTGTTTTTTCACATCAGAAGACATGAAAAAGCTGTTTTTCAAATTCAACAGTCTTGTATTAATAGAAGTCAAAAAGCAGTATCCTCTGCTCACGATTCCTATTGTTCATCTCCATGTGCTCTGCAAGCTTTCTTTGAACAACCTCTTATACAACCAGTCTTCGGTTCACTCTTGTGAACAGCATCTACTGGCAGTACTTGGTTCACCTGGCCAAATACCCTTCTGGTATCAAGATACCCTGAAAGAGACAACAGGGCAATTGGTGCACAGTACTTATGAACTGCAAATTGCTTCTTACAGCAAGCCCAACAACCAGCAGTTAGAGGTTCTCCAACACAAATCAGATTCTTAAAAGAGCATTAAAAATTATGTAAGAATAGGACAACACTTACCACCAGTTGAGAATAACTAAGTCTTGAGATACAGTTTTTTAATACTGCCTTTTTTTAACCAACATTACAACAAGATTCAACAAACCACTGGCAAGGTGAAGTTGTAATAACAAGGGCAATAATGGTTGGTTTAACTCTAATATAAATGCAACTGTGGAAGTTCTACATCCAGCAAGGCAATGATTTACCCACTATACTGTAAAATGCTTTGAAAACTTACATAAAAATGGATGTGTTGGACTGAATTTTTCAGAAGTGTTTAGCAGTGATGCCCATTGCCAGGAAGGCAAACCTGTTCAGAAAGGCTGGATTAAAGATGTGAAGCGTAAGTAGGATTCCTGGTATACTGACAGTTAACTAGCTCTAGGAGATTCTGCTTGCTGTGCCTTGATGGAAGTCTACTTGGACTGTAGTTTTAAATTCCTTAATGCACATCTTACTGCCAAGTTACTTACTATGATTTCAGAATGGCTAGAGACTTTATATAATGAAGTCTTCAAGCAGACTCATGTAATCTAATCTAAAGGGGCAGAGCACTTTATTTAGTTTTCTTAAATAACCTGTCTCACTCCCGTGCCTTTGCTTCTCCAATGTAATTGATGATACTGAACCTTTTTCCTAGAAGGATTTCAATGCTTATTGTGGGAATTCTTAGCTAAAGCCTGTTCAATGGGACAGTATACTAAAATCACCATAAGCTTTCTGAAGATAGCATGTACTATCTTTACTCGAGTATTTCAAAATACAGACGGATGAACAGCACACACCATTGCTAAGTTTATAAATAAGTAATAATATAGAAAACTTATGGAAGTTCTTGAAGAGCTGCTGCTTGTGGGCAGCCTCCACAGGCTCAGTTTGGGAAGGACAGCATCCATGGGGAGCAGGGGCAGAGAGGGACCGTGAAGGAATGCTGGGGACGAAGCATCAGGGACCAACCGCAGCCCCCATTCCCTCGTTCCTCTGTGCTGCTCAGGGGGAAGATGTAGAAGGTGGATGGGGGGAAGGTGTTTGTTTTTTTTTCCCTTGCATTTCATTCCTCACTGTCTGCTAGTCTGCTAGTGATAGGTAAAATAAATGACATTAATCTCCTTATGCTGAGCCTATTTTGCCTGTGACAGTAACTGTTGAGTGAACTCCCTGTCCTTATCTCAAGCCTTGAGTCCCTTTCATCATACTTTCTCCACCCTTTTCCTTTGATGAACAGGAGCGAGAGAGTGGTTGTGATGAAGTTCAGCAGCCCAGCTGGGTAAAACCCACAGCAGCAAACATTTTAACTCAGGTTACCCATGATTGCTGTGGCCAAGACAGCCACCATCATAACTCCCTTTTCTCAAAGGACATGTCCAGGAGGGCTCCTTTCCTGGTTTGGCACTTGTGACAGGACATTATCTTCAACATGCTTTAGGAATTTCCCAGCCTTGTCATGGCAGTATGATATTCCCTGTTTGTGTCTGGGAAGCTGAAGCCTCCCATTAGGATGAGGGCAACCACTCACAACAACTCCCCAGAGCCTATAGAATAGCTCATCTGTGCCACCATCCTGGGTGGGTGTTCAATAGCACACACCCAAGACAGCATTTGCTTTGCTGTCCACCCCATTTATCCCCACCCAGAGGCTCTCTGCCACAACATCCCCAGTGGTCGGTCTAATCAGTCTAATACCCCCAGTCTAATCTCTCCACGTACAGCACAATACCTCCACCCCCCCCAGACCGATCCTCTCCATCAGTCTTGCCATATTATAGGCCAAGAAACATTTCTCCCATTGAGGCAGGTGGGTCCCATCAGGCCCCAGCAGACCTCTCATCTCAAAGACTCCTCCATGATTTTAAAACCCCAAATTCTGATGGAGAAGTCAGTCTCAGAGCCAGTCACTGAGGACCTGGGCTTGACCATTTTTCTGTCTCTCCCCATTACTGGGAGAACTGAGTAAAACACTACCTGTGCTCTTGAATCCTCTAGCTGCCTTCCCAGGGCCCCGAAATCTCATTTTATAGACTTCAGTCTTCCTGTACTTACACTGTTGATAGACTCTTGAAAGAGGAGAAAGGGGTAATAGTCCAGAGGCTGTATTGTGCTCAAAAGCTTGCTGGTTACAGCATGATCAGAGCCCCAGGGGGACAGCAAACTCTCTGTGAGGAGGGTCTGGCCTGCAGGTGGGAGCCTCCCTTCACTTGAGGAGGGAGTCACTCTGTCTGCAGCCCACTGCCATTTCTTCATGGCACTGCTCTTGATGCCGCACTTGCTTCAAGGCTTTGGTTGATCCGACCTTGGAGGGCAAACTTGCATGGATGCCTCTTCTTCCCTCTTCTCACATCCCTCATCTACCATACCCAGCGCCTTGTACCCATCCAGCAGTGGAAGCTGAGCGGGCAGACTGGCTCCTCTTTTGGCTCCGTGCAGTAACTTGCTTCCCCTCCTCAGTGTCCCTCAAGCTGCTGCCTTTATCCTGGTGCAGATCAGATGCCAGGCATCCTGCCCCAGCAGTGGATGCACCAGGTTAGCTGCCTGTACTCTAGAAGCCAGTCCTGCTCTGTAGCCTTCTACTCCACCATAGACATGGGGAAATACAACTTCGTCCTTCTAAGAAAATCCAGTGATTTGTAGGAAGCTCTTTCAAATTGTGGCCTCAAATTGTGCCAGGGAAGGTTTAGGTTGGATATTAGGAGAAATCTCTACCAAAAGGGTTGTGTGGCATTGGAATAGGCTGCCCAAGGAAGTGGCTGAGTCCCTGGAGGTCTTCACAAAATGTGTAGATAGAGAACTCAGTAGCATGGTTTAGTGGTGGACTTGCCAGTTCTAGGTTAACAGTTGGACTAGATGGTCTCAGAGGTCTTTTCCAACCCGAATGATTCTATGACATGCATTCAAATGCAGGGTACCTATAGGTGTTGCACAGAGATGCTGTGTTCACAGCCAGAAGCAGTTGTGAATGTTCTGGCATCGAGGCCCAGCTGTTCTGCTCAGAGCTTACACAAGACATCAGTCTCTGATGGAGCTTTAATCGGCACTTGAAGATGCAACTTCACAGACCCTTTCCCTAAATACAGCATTTGGTTCCCAGTCATACCTCATCTCTCCCTGCACCCCTCTCAAAAAAAAAAAAAAAAAAAAAAAAAAAGGATATCTAAAAGGAGAGTTAGCTGGTCAGTCTGGCTGCACAGCTCCACATGCTCCTCTGTGAGGAAGATTCAAAGTAAGTCATGGTCCCAACCCACTTTTTTTCCCCCTTTTTGATAGCTGACAACTCCTGCATTGAAATCTTACAAAACATTACAGTTCGTTAATTTCACCAGATCTTTTCCTGACTAGCTAAGCTTTCCTTGGTCCCTGCTGTCAGCCTCTCTCATGGACCTTCCTTCTTCACATGACTAGTTTGCAGACCACTGCTTGGGAAAGGTCAACAAGCAAAGGCAAGTTCTCCAATTTACCAAAACAAGCCCCTGATGCTGGAAGTACTGAAACATATGTCTGGCTGCACTGCTGTGAGTTGTACCATTACCAAGACAGCACAGAAAGATTATTCTGGCAATGTACACAGCGAAAAGCAGTGCAAAACGCTTTCACATCACAGCACAATGTGAAAGCCCCAAACCATTTTTTTTTTATATACAGTAAAGAAGAACAAAGGAATCTGACAGCTGAAGAGAAACAGGCAAGAATCACTTTACTCCTTTAGATAAGCACAGTCACTTCCAGCTTTTCTTCACTGATGGACATAGGGAGGGGAAGTGAGGGAAAGGGAAGTAGCTGACTTAAGAATGAAAGTAAAGGGAGACCTTAAGAATTACGGGATTTTGAAAACTAAGTAAGAGTTTTGTGGAAAAGGTCTACTGATACAAAGTGGTATCTTAAAGGCAATTAGAAGGAGGTGAATAGCACACTTGATAAGCCTAAAATTTTTCTATAGTATCAAGTCTACCAAAGTTAAAAGCCACATTTAGGTTCAGAAACCAAATCACCAGCATAACTACATTAAAAATGGAAAGAGTATGAGAGACAATGCTTAGAGTGGCAAGATGAATCATGAATCAAACTTAAAGCTTCACACTACACGTATGACTACCAACTTTGAATTTTCAGAATGCAGAGAAAAAGGAGAAAGAAACCTAAAGAAGCTCTAACTCTGCTGTAACCACAGAACGTCTGGCAAAGTTAGCAAACAAAACTTAAAAAAAAAAATCTTTTAAAAAGAACATGCCTGAATATTTCTACACTCATTTTCAACTAATAAAGTATTCAGCATCAGTATAAAGTCTATCAAATATGGTTTGAAAGCTGCCAGCAATGCAAAACTTCATCATAACAGATTATTTTATTACAATAGAAGTAATTACATTATTCCTGTTGAAAACTTTAGTTTCAATTGCATAACAATCATCTTTTGGTCTTAACTCTGTACAGAGCCTGCATGCAACACAGCTACATAATTTGCTGCTGTGGTCACTGCCTGAATACTAGGACTGACTTGGGAATAGATGCTTATCCAAAACAAAACAGAGGCTCATCTATCCCCATAATACGAACAGGATAGCAATTCTCCATTGAAATAACATAGCTTCCAGGGCTAATTCAGCATTTTTGTTTCCTCTGAAGTATTATCAATTTTTCAGCTGTTTTCCATATAAACCTGCCTTTCAGAAGAACACAGTACGGCAAGAAAACTCTCAAAAGAGTGAACTGCAAACGTATCAGTCGCAATACAACTTCCTCATCTATTTTAAGCACAGTTTACTCCAAGCTATCCCAACAGTCTAGCAACAAAAAGACAAAGGACAGTTTTTAGTCTGCCCTATTATCTTCACCAAGGCACAGTTATTTATAACCCAGATAGACAATGTGTCCTTCCCATGTTGAATAAGACAAAACAAAGGTACCTAGCATCTAGCCTGCTGATCAATCAGTATTTCAGTTTTATTCATTGATATTTTTTCCATTCTTACTAGGTAGCAGCATACGTGCTACTGACATAAAGATTGTTTGGTTATAGCCTGAAGGATAAGAAAATCCCTTCTGAAATATATCCATGAAGCTCAGACTGAGCGAAGTAATTCGGTAAGAGTTTCAGAATGGCACCCCTTTCACAAGTGTTTATCTAGCATCTCCATGAAAAGACAGTCTTCACTCCTTTCTTTCTGGCAGTATGGACAAGAAATAATTCTGTCCTTAGGAATGAAGAAAGCAAGCTTTAAAAAAATAAAATGTATTCCTTCAGTAGTATTCAGTATTAGCACCTCATTAGAAAGAAAAAAAATGGAACTAGTGTAACTTCTGCAGCAGAAGTTGAATGAACAGAAACAACTGGACAGGCACTTAGAGCCAGAGCCAAGATAAGCAGCTGGAAGAAGGACAGCAACTACTTAACCTTGGTTTAGTGCAGCCAGAGCAGCTCACACTGTTCCACTTTAACCAGCCTACACTTCTTACGTTTAAGGCAAAAAACAAAAAAGATGATGAGAAGTAGATTGAATCTGTAAAGTCACACAAGCCTTTTGGAAAGGTGTAGAACGAGTTGGCTTGGGACCCTGGAAGCCAGAGGCATTAGCTGAATTTGTATTTCCAGGTATGCTGATGACTATTACACAGTACAGTCCAAACAATCTCCAGCTCGGGATGTTCCTGACTGGATGGTTTCTGGAACCAAAAAGCATACCAACATCACTCCCCTCCCAGCCCCGAGGGCACTCTCTTCCCTGTCTGCCCACCCCAGGGCCTCCCTTCTCCCACCTGCCCAGGCCCCGCACCAGGCCCTGCCCCAGCAAGGCCACAACAAGGCCCCGTGCTCCAGCCCTGCCCCACACCGATTCCTACAATATCCATTTAACTGAGCCAAGTTACTTCTCTCACCCAACTCATCTGTACAGAAGGAGGGGCTGCCACTTGACACCAGATCTTCACATCGCCTTACAATGGCGTGCGTGCACCGTGCAATGCTCAGTGTAACCTCAGTGAAATCACCTCTGTTTCTTGATCCTGTTTTGATGTTTTAATCAAGCAGCACAGGTTAAAAAAAAAAAAAAAAAAGAACAAAAGCCACACCAACGATAAATATCAAAAGTATTCTCTACAGAGAAACAAAAAAAGAAAAACACATTGTTAAGCTTTACAACAACAGAAAATTGTTGAGAAGTGCATAGATGGCATATAAAGCAGTGCAACTGCCTATGGCAACATAACAGCAACAAGTACAGAGGAAACAGTTCATTATCTTGACAAAATGCTATGAAAACAAAACAAAAAAATCAAAAGGTCTCGTAGCATGGCAATGAAACTAGAAATTGAAACGGGACTGTCAACTGGTCTGACGCTAATGGAAAGCACAGACCAGGCTCTGTGGTCTATAGGCTAAGGTCCAAGCATGCTATCTGCAAGCTCCTTCTGGTTCTTTCCTTACAAAATCTGCCACTCAGTTATTCAGGGTGGTGGTTTTCACATCATCCTGAAACCAACTGTGCTCGCTAAGTAGCACAATGAAGGGAGATGGCCTAGTTGGCTCTATGTAAGGGTTAGCACCTTGTTCCTTGTGACTCTGAAAGATGTGACCTGATGAAACAAATGAAGCAGAGTCCACAACAGCTTTTATGACAGGCTTGTTAGGCCAGGGTATCTGAGTACTATCATAACTGAGCAAAATACAACTCATCTTCTTCCAGTTTTTTCAGTCTCTCTGGTTAGCTTAATTCTGCTGAAAGCAGTCATCAATGGTAAATCATTTCTGTGAGAAGTGCTCTACTCCTCAACCACAATCTTACTGACAAGAGACATTCTCAAAGCAACCTTCAAGTGTGGAATAGAAATGCTGGGCAATTTAGCCATTCAGGATTTATTCTGCATCTTCCTGCCTTTGCTCCAACTTGTCTGATGATTTCTAGCAATCGAGTTCGTTAACATAATTTCTAATTTTAGGTTTTTGGTAGGAGACAGCGCAGGTCAGGACTTTTGTATGCAAAAGCAGAGCACAGAGCAGTAAAGTTATGTCCTGGGAATTAACTACAGTTGCGCATTTCCTCCCTGTCCCTCCTTTTTGAAAAAATCTTGTCTAGTGCCATTTGGCACCTTATATACCTAAGCACTTCCTTAATTAGTAAGCATCTACTCTTGTAGTTGTAGGTAATAGCAAGCTGCATTTAATTTCCAGGGAAGCACAGAGTTTACACGAGCCAGAGGGAAACACCTGCATCTCTCATACTTTGTATGCCCATGCCTGCGCATCAGATCAAAACATAGCTGATGTCAAAGAGACACAGGTGCAGGAAGCTTACTCCAGTGTTCATTTCCACAATATCCTTTTAAAAGAACAGCTTATCCTTTGCTAACTACACTTAAGAGAGCCGCTAACTGCTCATATGATTTTTTTCTAACATATGTTTTAACTAAATGCCACTATAAAATTACAGTTTGAGAAATGCTACATACTATGCCAAGAACCTGACTTACTCCTTATGAAGTTTAGTCTTCAAAAACCACCTGCACTGTGACAATAAGGAGCCATACATCTTGTCCAACTTAATTAGAAGTTTTGCTGATTTACCTGGTTCTCCACCACGTTATTCAACCTGCATTTGGTGAAAAATCTAAGAGCTACTCCACCCATCTAACAGAGAAAGAAAGGGCCTTTGGGAAGTTTTAAGATACTCCTCAACCAGTTGACTGGTATGTAAAACAAAACATAATTGACTGAAATGCAGAAGTGATTCTATGTATCACAGAGTAATTGCCAATGGGATATGCATTAATACCGAAACACAAGCACACATTTACTAGAGCTGGCTTCTACAAAACCCTAAAAGATACTGAAGCTAATAGTGAAGCAGCAAATTCTCACTTAAACATTATCTAAATATTTCCTTAAATACTGCCTTCATTAAAGGAAGTCTGAATGCTTTCCTAAACCTTCTAAAACTTTTAAGTACAAGTCCTACAGCTGCAAGGAAGACCACCACAGTCCTACACC
The DNA here is from genome assembly GCF_964211825.1 of Aythya ferina. Lineage (NCBI taxonomy): Eukaryota > Metazoa > Chordata > Aves > Anseriformes > Anatidae > Aythya > Aythya ferina. The sequence goes on along the minus strand of NC_140297.1, from coordinate 72,360,878 downwards.
AGACTGGGACAACCAAGCCCACTAACTCTGTCCAGGGAGCACACTGAGTACCCTGACCATGTCCTGGTACAGCAGCAGTCCACATTTGATTACCCCATCTTCAGCTATTACCTCGCCTGTGCTGATGGTAAGCAGTGCTTGCAACACAAACGGAGCAGATCACATCTTGCACAGTAGGTGTCTCAATGGAAAAAAAAAAAAAAAAAAAAGAACCTGTACATTAGCTCAAGCTAACTTGCCAACTTCAGTAGCATTAAAAAAAGACAATTTTTTTTTTGAACCAATAACTGCATGTTCATCTTAAATACACTACCAGAGGACCTGTGAGAAGGCAAGAGTACTTAAATCATCACAGCTGTTTTACCACCGTCTGTCATAGCCTTTGTCAAAGGGAGCAAGCTTTATTAGATGTTACTTGCTCAAAACATATACACTGATTGTAAGTGAAGGAAGAAGTAGCAAAGAATACAAGAAAAACTTATCCTATGCCTGTTGTCAGAAAACAAGTAGAAATACATGTAAAATGTGAGGTAGCAAAGATGAGATTGTATAAGCAGTGTTTTCTAAAAAAAAAAATACGCTTTCAACGATGTAGAACAGATGTTTGTACTAATGGAATGATCATACTGTACCTCTGAAATAAACCAAAATACACCAAGGGAAGTTGCTGTAGGAAAATAACTGAAAATCATTATGTTTTTAGACTGCAAAAACACCACTGTTCCTTTTCTAGAAAGATTCTCTCTGCAACCATTTTACTAAGCACAGCACATAATAGATAAAGATGGCACATCCAATAATCCATAGATAACCCCAGGAGTAAATGCTGTTTGATCCATGCTGACCTGAAAGCTCTGTGAGGGGCTTTATTTCTGCATATAAATATGCACACGCAGATGCATACAATCAAAGAGAAACATAGTAGTATTTCCATTTTTAAAACTCTTCAAAAACTAAAGTCTTACAATGCAACAACTGCACCAGTTATCTCTATTAATGGTGCAAACATCTTTGGTAAGTCAGTTCATTCACAAATGACTGCATACATTCAGAATCCAATACCTACAACATTTAAAAATGCACACTACTATTGAAGATCCTTTGCCAAAATACCTCTGGCACGTAAAGGAAGAGATGGATACTGTGCATGCGTCCACCAGACTGGGTCAGACAGAAAGGTCAAGCCGTCTCACAGTTCTGGCTGACAATGCCAGACAGCAGACGCCCTTTTGGCACAGTTACCGTGTTTGACCCTGCAGAAAAGCACACCTCCTCCAGAAAGGTCTACCATCACACACCTTTGTCATTTTTCTTCCCTGAAAGCCAACTAACAACTATTAACTAACAACTAACAACTATTAACTAACAACTAACAACTATTAACTAACAACTAACAACTATTAACTAACAACTAACAACTATTAACTAACAACTAACAACTATTAACTAACAACTGTTAGTACCTGGTTTTAAATGAATGTTTTTGAGGAATTCATTACGCAAAACTTGACCTGTCACCATGGTGACCTTTCTCTATGCAAAACATGCAAAGGGATAAGCCTCAGCCTGAGCATTCACTACCCCCCTCCGCTGGTTTACACCAGTGCTGAATAACCTTCCTTAAGCATTTTGGCAGTCTCCATTTCCAAAATAAGTATTCTTGTTTCACGCCACCAAAATTAACTTAAGGTAAGAACTAACACTGCATGCACTATTCACATTAAAAATAAACACAGTAGAACTTATCCCCAGACACAGTGCCTGAAGGAGACGTACCACTATTTGATTTAGACTCATTCCGTTTGCTATAACATGCCAAACAAACATCTCTTTCTCCACAGTCTTCAAGTCCACCTACTCCCCAGTGACATTCCCAGGCCACAATCACTCTCATGATGCCCTTCAAGCCCATGAAATCTCCCCAAAGCTACCTTCCCCTTAAGTTTCTCAGCTGAAGTCCCTGACTTAAACAGTCTGCCAGCAGACAAGCAAATGTCTACCAAGCCATGTAGTACTAAATACTGTTTGTTTCCTTAACTCTGTCTTTCTATAGCCATCTGACACACAGCAACAATATCTGGAGGAGTGGAATTTTATTCTTTCCTTGCAATCTAGTACAGGAATAACCAACCCAATGTTTCAGTTCTGGAAGAGACCACGAAAAGCTTTTTCTCCTCTTTGCTGGTAAGGGCAAACAGTTAATCTTCTAATTCTTTGCTGAAAAGAACAGCGGAGAATTAAAACCTCTCTGCAAGCTGATCAAGTACCCACCACAGTGGGTAAAACAAACAGCCAAGTGACATGTAACAGGATCCCTGCAGAGGAATGCAGGGTCATGAAAAATGTTATCTTCCACAATGAGTTATTCCTTCAAAAAAAGCTGTAAAAATCAAGGGATGAAGTAGGTGGTCACGTCACTCTCTTCATGTAACAAGTCTGCACTGATATAGCGCACTGAACTCGGCTGGCTTTTGTGGCAGCATTGTAAAAACATGCAGGAGTATCTGTAACTGACAGACAACTGAGCTGTGTGCTTGCAAATAGCTACTTACTGCTTGGAGGAAGAGACTCAGCTCACTGAAAGCTTTTCAGTACTGCAGAAAAGCTCATTTGCTCCCCCCATCTGTTCATCCCTTTCCAGTCTCCGTCTGAACTGACGGACATCCTCTGGAGAGCAGGATCCCCAGGACACATCAGGTTTCTAATCAACGCTGACTGCCTGGTCAGAGTCTGCCTGCAGAGAATGTTTTAGTTACATCATGCTGGAATTTGGCAATAGTCCTGACGTTTAATTAAGCAGCTGTTTTTTGAAGCAAAGCCCACAGTAGGGCAGACCAAGAGATGCAGAGGCCTAATCACATACCTCTTAACAGCTCTGTCGGTGCGGCACAGTACAGACTTTGTGAGCAGCCCTGCTCTACCAGGCATGTAACTTTTCAGATAACTGGGTGCCTAAATCAGGCTACAGGGGGTTATCTATTGCCAGGAGTACCACAGACACTCACATTTTCAAAGACCAGTGAAAACTGTATTGAATCTGACTTCTGGCAAGCGTGACCTGTACAGCCAGCGCTGGGAGAGGTGGTCTACATCCTTCCAGATTTCCCTCTCGTAGGAGAAAAGGTCCATAGAGTAGCCATGCCACCACATTTCCCTACACACAAACATAAGACCCAACAGGAAGGCAATGAAATAGCCTAGAAAATCCTAACTATCATGCTTGCATTTTTAATTAAGAAAATTACTTTCTCCCCAGATTATAAAGAAAGGTCAGCACCATGACAATGGTTTAAAGACCTCTTGCTTTAACTTAGCATCCCTGCTTCTGCTGCCCAAAGGTAAAATTTAAAACTTCGTTTTCATAATCGGGTATCACGACTTCTAGTTTCAACCTGTTTTTCCACGACTGATTTCCATCCCCCTGAATTTTCAGAGGGGGACCAAGGATGACTTCCCGGCAGCACACACAGAATAAGCACACCCGCTCTCAGCTTTGTTCTGCCTCTGGGAAACAAGGTCCATTTCTCGTTTCACAGTCCCAAACACACCACAGTTTTAAAGAAAGCGTACATGGAAGGTGGAGTTGCAACTTTCTCCAAGCAATGTAATAGCACTTTGTGGCAGTTGTTCTGGTTTATATTAAACTGCCATCTGAGCTCTTAAACAGGCTCTTTTAGAGAGCCTCTACTATTCTTTTATCAAAAATACTTCCCCGATACACAGTATTTTTTCCCCGCCTCCAGCTATACCATGCTGACAATCCATGGTCAGTTTACACTCGAGCAACACGCCCTGGATCCCTGTCAGCTGCCTGCAATCAATGAGCTGCCCAGTAAAAGTTTTATTGGGGTGGTCTCCATGCATCACTCAGCATTTTGCAGCACTGAATTCATGCCATTTCTACTTTCCTACTCCGCAGTGCAGTGTTACTGTAGTACTGTATAGTCCTTTTGCAGTAGGAACATTGCACCATTGTTATTCACAACTTGCGACAACTTGTTGGTTCCCAGACAATATTGAAAATATTAGTCAAGATAGGTCTCCGAGGAAACATCATTAGTAATGTCTCCATTGTGGAAACTCCCTCTTGAAAATAACTTATTATACTCTTCACATCATCCATGTTCTTGTTCACTCAAAGATGAGTCTCATTTCAATGCCTTTTTCTTCCCCCCAACAGGAAGCTGTACCACAGGATTTAATTAAATCTACATCAGTAAGTCTAACGCAGTGGATACAATCAGTTGTCTTATTTTTCAAGAAAAAACATCCCAACTATGCCAAGATAGTGTCTCATCTGAGTTTACATTTAACTCCTGTGATTGATCCACTTGTTGACAAAAAAAAATAAAAGCACAAAACTGGAAGGGATGTGAATCAGTTATTTCCCACCAGCACTTGATTTTTCCCTTCTCCACTCAGGTCGCTTACATTGGCTCCTAAACCTGCGAGGTTACTGGCACAATGCCACTATAAAGCTCTGTACAATAAAGACACCCTTCAGCCTCTACAACAGGATTACCACCCTAGGCAGGAAGAGGATTCTCAAAGAGGGATGAAGGGTTAGACAGATAAATAAATAAAGATTTACTCTCTGTTCAAATCCTGGAAAGACCTGCAATGAGCAAGATCTCCAAAGGCAGGAATCACTACTTGAGAGGATTCAGACTGTCAGGGCAGCAGCACTTGGATGCTCAGAGGCTAATGCCACTTCCCAGGAACCAGGTTTGCAAGGGCTACTGGTGAAAGAGGAGGAACAGGTTAGGCAGCAAAATGCTGCAGAGACCCTGCACATTCTGGCTAGCACAAGAATACACTTCTTTGGAAGAAGTGCCTTTTCTGAAGCAGGAATTAAACATGGTGCGGTGGTTTTACCAACTTGGGCAGCTAAACTCCACCCGCAACTGCTCTCACTCCCCCTCCCCAAAGGAGGGAAGGGAGAAAATATGAAGAAAAGTACTTTAGGGTTGAAATAAGGACAGGAAGTTCACTCAACAGTTATTGTCACAGGCAAAAGAGGGTCAGCATAAGGAGATTAATGCAATTTATTGCCTATTACTAGCAGTTTAGCACAGTGGAAAAAAAAAAAAAGGAATCTAAAAACACCTTCCCCCTATCCACCCTTTTCTATGCCTTCCCCACAAGTGGTGTGGGGGAACAGCGAATAGGGGCTGCAGTCAGTCCCTGACACTTCATCAGTGCCGTTCCTTCATGGTCCCTCCCTGCCCCTGCTCCCCGTGGGGTCCCTCCCATGGGATGCCGTCCTTCCCAAACTGAGCCTGTGGGGGCTGCCCACAGGCAGCAGCTCCTCAAGCACTGCTCCCACACGGCTCCGTCCCACGGGGTCCATCCGTCCATCCCCCAGGAGCAAACTGCTCCAGCACGGGACCCCACAGGTGGGCGGCAGCTCCCCCCAGCCCCCTGCTCCTGCAGGGGCTCCTCTCTACAGGCTGCAGCTCCGGCCTGTGGCCTGCTCCTGTGGGGGCTCTCCATGGGCCGCAGCCTCCTCCAGGCCACATCCACCTGCTCCACCGGGGGCTCCTCCGCCCATGGGGGGGCTGCAGCGTGGAGATCTGCTCCGTGTGGGACCCATGGGCTGCAGGGGGACAGCCTGCTCCACCAGGGGCCTCTCCACAGACTGCAGGGGAACTGCTGCTGCCTGCCTGGAGCACCTCCAGCTGCACTTGCCTTGGGGTCTGCAGGGCAGCTTTGCTTGCCTTTTCTCACTCCTCTCTCCCAGCTGCTGTTGCCCAGCAGTTTTTTTTTCCCCTTCCTTAAATCTGCTCTCCCAGAGGCCCACCCAGCGTCACTCCCTGGCTCGGCTCTCATCATGGGCAGGTCCATTTTGGAGGCAGCTGGAATTGGCTCTTATCTAACACGGGCCAGGCTCTGCTCACAGAGGCCATCTCTGCAGCTTCCCACTGCCAAAACCTTGCCGCATAAGCCCAACACACATAGACCAACTAAGGCTGAGTTTCCTTTCATTAAAGCACTGACGTTGGTTTGGTTTTGATAATTACATATTTTTTCCCTAATATTCAATTTGACCCCCAAAAGTTTGAAAATGTAACTCAGTAGCAACATGTTCAACATGACAATCATTACTACAAATGTTACAGATAAGAATCTGTAAGGCTTTTGTGAACTGTCTATCATTAAACTGATTGCTTGTGGATAGAAAAGATAGAATTAAGGTGCTGAGTGTGGCAGATCTACTTGAAGGCCTCCTCTCCCTTTATCAAACTCCTTTTAATCCCATCTTAAAAAAAGTATAACAGTTGCCACCAAGCACACAAGGTCAAAAGAGGACTCATGCTGCTGATTTACAGCCAAGCCCCATAAAAGTGGAACTAAATTTCAAATTTAATCCTATACGACATATCAGATTTTAGTTTCCTACATGCATTGTCTTTTTTACTCTGAAACAACAGACATCTACGAAAAGTGGAGGCTAAAATTCACCACAAAAATCCACCTACCTGTAGTCTGTCAAGATTCATTTATTTTCAACATAAAGAGATTATATGCTCATTTTTGAAGTCAAAATTTCATTAAAGGAAAGCAATTTTTAACCAGACCTTCCTAACCCATAACTGGGCTACTATATGCCTATTATTTTAAGTACTGTCAAACTCATAATCTGGATATCCTTTGGGAGCTCTGCAACACCACTTGCATTAAAAGCTACCATAAGACACTCACATAGAAGTGAAAACTGTTGTAATGAATACTAGAAGCTCCCTGGAAGTGTTCTGACTGCCTCGCAGACATGCTTCAGAAAAACATACTAGTAGGCTAGAGCTTCATCTTGTATGTAAATGCTTGGGTCCTGTGTGGTTACCTCTATCACCTCCTAATCTTCAGGCAAAACCATATTAAAGACGAGGGACACACATAGTTACTAGCCAACAACTTATTTTCAGGACTTAATATAGACTTGCTGCTAGTTCGAACAGCAGAGGCATTAGAACAGCCTAGACATGCTGCTTTAACTTCTGAGTCCTAGCCTGCTGCAGATCCCCTGAAGATCTGGAACAAAATATGAACAGAAAAAGAAAACTCATGACAATAGCAAGCCTTAGCTCACAGACCCTATAACAGAAGGCATAATTAAGCGGAAAACAACAGATGGGTTTTATATTTTGCTTATATTTCCAGAGTTACAAGTTCAACATTATACCTAAAATTCAACACATGTATGTCAAAAAGATTTCTCAGGACTAAGTTTCCGCTCTGCTTATGCTGCTCCGAAACACATTTCCCTGAAGCATGTTTCTCCCAGCTTGAATTGGCTATTACAGCCACTTGCTAATCTGACATGGGGAGGGCCAGGGCATGCAGAAGAGTTGGAGTTTCCGGGCGCCAGCTACTCTCTTCAATTCAGAGTATTAACACAGACTGCCCTGTGTGGAGGCAGAGCCATGCTGACATGCCTGCAGGTATCTGACATCCAACTATCAGAAGCTGTTCCTGACAGGTGACACAAAACATGGACAAACGGGCCGGTAACAAGACTACTCTTTGGAGAAGAGCAGCAGATGCTGGGAGTGTTCAGCTCTTAGTAAAGTACCTGACGTATTCAGAGCACTTGGCATTCTTCTTTAAAGAGCACAGTCCAGGAGAGAGTAACAGACCCTATTGGGTCTAAAGAGAAACATGACCTGCAGAAAAAGTTAAACCCTTACCACATTTATTGAGATGTGGAGCATCCTACCTTGTAATGGGAAAGAAACTCTCAAGACCCCTTTTTAGTCCTGTATTGCAGGAAGCACTTGCTATGCAGAAACTAGCACTGAGGAAAAGAAAGCCTCACCCTAAGCAGAATTAGATAATGACAAACAGAGACACATGCAAGTTATGCAGCTTTGCATCAGAGCTGTTATCAAGCTACAAAGCCCACTTTTTGCAGGATTCAGCCAATAATCACATACAGTAAATGTGTCCATTCTCCTGTCTTCTGTCCTTACCAAAGAGAAAAGATAAACCCAGCAATCCTAATCCTCTTAAACCTCTGGAATGGTTTCAGGTCCATAAAGGATTTCTGCACAAGTTATTTGAAATTCACAGGCTTGATCAACCACAGAGACCTTAGCTGAAGTAGTGATGTCCATTAGCAACATTGCTTCCCGTGCAAAGCCTCTATATGGACAAAGGATCTCAGTTTAAACAACTGTACCAGCAATATAAGAACTCTCCAAGGGTACTTCACCAGATCTGAGGAAACCTTTACACGCTATATTCAGAGATGTCCTTTTCCCAGTATAAGCCAAACTTTAACTATGAGGACTTGCAGTTATGCCTTGCTGACTCAGTCACATGGCAGATTCTCTCACTGATGTTTTAAAGGCTGTCTTGCTTTTTCCAAGCAGAGCAGGGACTTCCAGAAGAAGAAAGCGCACCTTCTGCATGCACCTAGAGGCTACACTTGCAGACAGTCACTGTGAAAGTCGTCCCAGTTGGACCCAACAAGTCCAAGCCATGGCTTGGAGATACAGCAGTCCCATGTGATACAAGCAAAGTATTTGAGGAAAAAAGCTATTTCAGAGTAAGATGAACTCAAGCAACGATACGCTTCAAAGCTTTTATTGTAAAAATGTTTTTTATAAAGCCCATCCCTTATTGAGAGCTATTGAAAACAGATGAACAATAAAAAATGCTTATGCAGGAAAAATAAAAAGCTTGGAAAAAGGCAGCTTTATTTCTTATAGTCCATAAATCCCATAGTTAGGGATGTACTATACACATGATAAAATTGGATTTCCAGAACCCTAGAAGGGTCCTTCATAGTTCAACACAAATTCACGGAGCTTCAATTAATTTTCTCATCCTGAAAGGAGAAAGGATGAGTACAGACAACTAGGTTAACATACTGTCACACAACAAGGCTGCGCTTTTAGAGTAGAGCCAGAAAAGCAGCATTATGCAGCAAGGAAAAACAAACTCTCCCCCTCTAATGAAGCTTTTCCTATTGCTGCTGCTGTGAGGCTCAACCACAAGGTGTCAGAAACAATCATTTTTAATAACTGTAGGAGATGCATGATCTCAATGTGCAGGATTTAAATACAAAATATGACTGAAGCTTTTCACACATCTAACTACTTTAGCTGTAGTCATACAAATAAGGACCAATTAAGAACAAACAAAAAAAGCACACCTGCATATAGCTCAGATTCCTGCTTCAGATACCAGTCATACCTCTAACAAGTATTCCAGCTTAGATTCTGACGTGCACTGTATTCGCAGCCTCCGTGTGAAGGTACTTCCAGAAGTGTCTTTGCAGAGAGCAATCTCACCCATACAGCTCTTTTTGCCAAGTTCTTACCACTGCCATTGGTAACCATTGCATCAAGACTTCAATTTAAATCACTATTCAATGGACACACAGAGTTTCTATGCAAACCCTGCACTCTCAGCCTTGAGATGTGAATATCACCTGCATGATCAATGCACATTTCTTGACATAATAGCAAAAAATTCGTGTTAAACTCCAAAAGAGAAACGAAGCAGCACAACACACCGAGTCTCTCCCTGATGGAAACTGACAGAACAGCACCACTCTGAAGGACTAATACTCAAAAGCCCACGTATTACAGAGAACACAAACAGTCCCTGCAGCAGCAGCAGCACGCTTTCACAGGTCAAGTACATGCTTTGGGTTAGCAGAAAGCACGCTAATGAATCCCAAGGAACCAACCACCATTTGAGGTTAGTGTCAACCAAAAATAGAGAGGCATTCAAATCTAAACAGCATTTACACACCACACATGTGCAAACAACACTTTGAGATAAAAGTGGTACTTTGCTACAAATGAGGCATAAAGTACTTTGTAACAATTTATTTTATTGTCATTAAACATTCAGAGAAGCAGCAACTCCTAATCTGTTTACTATGGCCAAATGCCCAGATTTAAATTTTTAAATTTTTTGCATGCTTCTGTTTAACCTAAAGACTGAGCAGTTTCAGCTGCGAGAAAACAGAAGTCAGAAAATATGAACGAGTTTGCCTTGAGGCGAGGGAACTTAGCAAACCTGGCAGGTCATTTATCTTTAGAGAAAAGTAACTGAAATTTTGCCACGACTGGAGATTCCCAATTAGTTGAGGCAATATAGGATCATCCAGTATTCTACATCAGGTTCCTCACATTCAGACAGCATATCAGTCCTGAGCATCTTCCACTATCATCTTCAACCCTTAACCACAAGAAGAAATCGAGATCATTTCACTCTAAGTGAAAGTGGAAAAAAAATCCTGCCTGCAGATCTGGTACTTGCTTGAGAACTCACCTGCAGAGTTGGGAGATTTTGGAGGAGAGAATGGGAGGTTTCTCCCTATTCTACTTGATAATCTGGCTCTGAACTTCAGGCCTCATTTTCCCCCTCTGGTTTTCTGGAGTGGAGGAGCCCTGACCTACTTGTGTCACTAGATTTATGGGCAACATGCAACAGAGACCCAGTGGGCAGCAAGGCTCAGTTCTGTCACTCTGAAATTTTCCTCTGGTTCAGAGGAGTTTGCTGGCTGCTCTCTCTTATTTCCTTGTGCCTCTCACAGACAATAAACAGAAATACTCCAGACGTTACTTTTTGTCTGAATCCCAAAAAGCATTTTCAAGCCACCACCAGTTCTTGCAGTGCCCACTCTTCCACACCCCTCCTCAAACAATGCAGCAGAAGATAAATCCTTATATTCCTCTGAAGAGAAAACTAGGCCATTAAGCAAGGGGAGAACAGCATCTTGACCACTTTGCAACTTACTCAGAGCAGTCAGAAAGTATAACCACGGGGTATTACTTCCGGATGTTAAGCATTAACTCTGTATTTCAGACTGCCAAACAGAAAAACACTACCTGAGCCGCGGTCAAGCAGCAGCTGCAGTCAGCCAACCATCATCACACAGGGACATAGCCAAGGCTTTATCTGCTTTGCAGGCTGTCATTGAACTATGAAGGAACTGTTGCCAGACTTAACAAAAGGCAACTGAATTAACAGTGAAACCAGGGATCTGAGAATCAGAGACAGCCAGTGATGTCTGGCTCTCAAAATATAGTCAGGTGAGTCCAGATTCATCTTAGATTGACATCTGCTTTCAGCTGCAAACAGACAATTTGAGAGCCAGGTCTTGAAACAGCAGTATCAGATTTGACCCAAGAACAAACTCAAATTCCTTTGAGAACTTCTGCGTGGATTCTTTACTTTTTTTTTTTTCCCCCAGCATCATTCAAACATTCAAAGCCCTACCTGGAAAAGTGACGTCTTTCCTACCTCATCTTAACTCCAGAGCTTTAGCAGTTCACATATCAAGGCAGCAGAGGAAGTAAATCAAAGTGGCAAGCTTTCATATGTATGTATTTATACACACACACATATATATAAGCAAAACAACAAGCTTTTTGCAAGCTTTTGTCACTTATCTAAATGGTGTTCTCCACTCGTATAACGTTATCAAAGCATAAAACCATTATACTTCAGAATAAATCTTCATGCAAGTGGCAAAGTAACTAAAAAGCATAAGATAAGAAAAGTTCATTTACCTCTCACAACTGATATGATCTGCTCAGATGAGAGAAATTAAACTGATGCAACTCTTTCCAACTTAGATAAAAACACTTCAGGACTGTCTGATGTGCCAGATCCTTGAGGTCTCTTGGACCACAACCAAACAGGAAAGATAATACTAAGCTACTCTAACTCATTCCACATATTGGGAAAAGAAAGATGAAAGTCAGTTCTTCAGCCAGTGGAGGAGAACTACAGATTTGTTTAAGCTCACAAAAGCTACAATTGTACATACAGCTCCACAACGTAGGAGTCACTCTGCCACTGCCCAGATGCAGCATCCCTGTCTCCATCATTGCAAAACACCCCACCAAGAAGTCCCAGGGGAATACTCAGCTTATTACATCTGGTGTCTCATCTCATCTCCATCACAAGAGCAGCAAACAAGGAACACATTACATCAGTGAAATATTTTTAACCCACAACTTTCCAAAGAGGATAGGCCTACATAAAGAGACTATAGCTCTCATGGTTCACTGGGTCAATTAAATCCACTGCATTAACATACTTTAGTACAAACCAATTAGTGTTAGCATTGTTTGCATGCATTGGAATGGCAGTCACATTCTGCTTTTAATAAAGATATTCTAAGAGCTTTTAATGCTGCCTTTTTTTTTTTTTTCCACGCTGCTTTGGTGCAGGATGAAATCAACTTGTTTAAAAACCAAGAAACGCTGGTGAAGAGACAAACACCCTACATAAAGCCCTTCAGAGTCTAATTAAAATTCATCTGTTGGAAAGCACAGATTTTGCCATGCCTTCTCTGTTACTCGATTTCACATAAGAAAAGTCAGAGGGCATATCTTTTCCTTTCCTTCTCTGCTGAATACCAAATACATTATGGTAAACTGTTTACAGAAAATGCAATTAGTTGGTTTCTGGTCTGCTGGCAACTAGAATTATCAGGACTCAGCTGATGCATTTCAGAAGACAGCCAGAACTTAATGGCTTTCCTGTGTAACTGATGTGGGATAGACAGTCTCAAGGAAAGTACTGAGTCTGGTTTCCAGCCTCCTCAACACATTTTGTTCTTCTATCACTTGTGCTGAGTCTCTCCCCCCACATACCCATAATGCACAACTCAGTATGTCTGAGTGTCCCTATCGGGATATTATTGCATTTTATTTAAAAAAAAAAAAAAAAAAGACACCATTCTATTACTCAAATTAAGTATTTCAAACACAAGCCATCCATTTCATATTGCAAAAGTCAAAACTGATCACAGAACACTCAAAACCATATTGTCAACCTTAACTCCTCAAAGCCAAAGCACCGAGTATTCTGATTGGAATGTCTGTGGCTTCAAATTTTGTAAGTTATGTTAATTTAGCAGGTATGCTGAGAAGAACTAGGGGCTTGAAGAAAGTTGTGAATGCAATTTCTTATAAATACTGTACTATTAAACTAAAAGGACAGAACATCAACACAGGATGCTGTGAATGCACAATATCAGTATAGACATTGACCTTTTAGAACTTCAAATTTTAAGGTTAGTTTCCTAAAGAGTTTTTTTTTTTTTTGTTCAGGTATCTCTAGTCTCTGTCACACACCTTTGTAGAAGTCCAAAATGTATTACCCACATTACTCCCAGTATCATTAAGATAGGACTTTAGCTGCTGGCAGGTAAACTTAAAACCTAAACTCAAGAATTAAAAATTAAGTTACCTTAACATGCTATTTTTTGAATCTTTTCATAGCTCCATCTTGAAGGTTGAATCAGAAGAAAAAGTTCAATCCTTTTTTAAAAAAGTATTCATCTGAAAAAAGCAGTCTCTCGTTTGCGACAAAATAGACTCAGCCATACCAAGAGATAAGGTCCCATTCTTCAAATTGAAGCAAGTTCTACTTCAAAATTGCTGTGGCAAAGAACATTTGATGTCATTTGCTAATCCTCCAACATTTTCTATCATCCAGGCATACACATAGTTAAAGATAGGAACATCCTGGTTCACTTGATAATTCACTTGTGAAACAGGATGACCTCCTATCTGTAAGATACTCACTCAGGCAGTATTTCTGTTAATTTCACTTCGTCAGGAACCTAGCAGGGACATCCCTTGCATAGTCCAGAAAAAAAATTCTTAACCTTCGACACATACATACCCTTTCTGTTGCAACCACACCTCTGTGTTTTTAGCTGTAAGATTCACACAACTCTGAAATCTGTATTTGAGATTATATTGAACTTTTTCTTGAAAGTTCCTTTTCTCAAGTCTACAGAAAAAAAAGCCTTACAAAAAATCCTCATATTGGACCAGTGTATATTGTTACAACACAATAAATGATGGGGAAGAGTGATCTTTATCTTCACATGAACTTAGAGTACCTACCGTTTGTCTAGTGGGGGACAGGAGGTGGAACAGTTCTGTTAGCCTTAGTTCTGGCATCCAGCTGACCAGCAAAACGTCAGTCCCCAGTTCTCCTACAACCCTACTTGACTTAAGGTATCGATCGTCTTTATTGGCAACATGCATCCAAATTGATGATGGACCGTAAATACCTAACAGCTCTTCTTGCTTTTAACCAAAAAGATTTTTTCATTAGACACTACAGAAACCCAAACAGATCAAATCCCAACTGGGTGAAGTATAGCGCCCACAAAAACAATTTAGATGAAACTACGCATATTTTTTGCTTCTGTAGAAAAGTAAAGCTCAAGAGAGATTAAAACGAATTGCGGAGGGCTCCAGGAACAGTTTGGAAGTGTTGAATGCAAAGGTGTGACAGAGCATCATTGCATACTGTGTTACAGTTTCTGGAGAGTGCACTAAATCAAAGCAGATTAGCAATCGGTAACTATGAGAATTCTTTGAACTTGCCTTTGAGCTCTCACATCAATCATCCTGTGCCTCTAACATTGGTACACGTTACAAACACAGAGACCAAAAGCAGATTTGTCAGGTATGACTCAAAAAATACAACACAGCAAAATTGCTTAAATTTGGTTGTGCTGTCTACGAGTTAAGGATGTGTCAAACACTGAGGAGCTCCAAAGACACCACCCTTGCCCTCACCCTGCCCTTCCTTACCTGGCCACATTAGACAGGCTGCCTGACCAGCCACCCGGGACTACAGGGCTAGATTATTTCATATCAATGAGCGAGCTTGGTCTCTCCTGTTTGGTACAGAAATTTTTGCGCTAGACTGTTGTCGTCGTTTCTGGAGAGCACCACCCACTGAAATACTTCAGCATGGAAAACAACGAACTTTACTCATCACGTCCAAAATGGTTGCTTCTGAGAGTGAGCCAGCAGCCACTGGAGTGTCTCTCCAGTCTAAGAACCACCACTTCCTTGGTAAATAGGGAAATTGTTTAACTATCAAAAGAGATGCTTAGAAGAATGAGTTCTACTGGTTACGTGGGGATTTTTGTCCACACTCCACTTGCTATCCACAAGCCAGCCAGCATTTACAGGGTTAAAGCAAGAATGCATAAGGATTCTTCTCCTCTTCAAGTGCACAGTTAAAAACCCAGCCTTGGCTCCAAAATACCTCCTAAATTTTCAGAATCCTTCACAATTTGTCTTACATTTCCTCCCACAGTTACTCAAAACCA
Organism: Aythya ferina; assembly: GCF_964211825.1. Taxonomy (NCBI): domain Eukaryota; kingdom Metazoa; phylum Chordata; class Aves; order Anseriformes; family Anatidae; genus Aythya; species Aythya ferina. Next base: position 72,345,769 of record NC_140297.1, on the reverse strand, counting down.
TGGATGGCTATCCTTAGAAACAAGCCAGTTAATTGTACGGCTCAGCTCACAGAAAGACCAGCCTCTGCATCCTACCTACCACCTTCCTTTCAGCCAAGTGCTGATACCTGAATTAGGAAGAAAAATCGAGGAAAACATGGATAGGATTAATCAGTGCTTAAAAGGGACAAACAGACAAACCACAGAGCCACTAACTGGAGCACTCCTGCTTGAAAGGCTCCTGTGTCTGACCAGGCTTGTTCTGGTTTAGACGCTAATCCTATGGAAGCTGAACTTCACTTTCTAGGAATGCTGCTGCTCATGTAGGGACTTAATTAAGAAACCCTACACTTCAGTGAAGGACGTGGTGGTTGGCAGGGGGAAGCAGGAGATCTTATCCACAGAAAGGCATGAATTTTTTAATAGCAAATGAGGCCTGGCAAATGAAGCAGGAAACCCAGGAAGGAGAAAGTCTGTGGCACTCACTTTTGCCCACCTTCTGCTGCCAACATTGCTTCCTGTGCTCAATGCCGGTAAGCAACAGGGTTGTTTCACTCCACCTTGCTTGCTGGCCCCCAGCTAGCGAGACACGTTCAGTTTTAAGGTGGTGGGCAGTGATTCCACCTCAGCTGCCGGAGACAGAAATACAGCTCGGCATTCTGCGGGCTTCCACGGTGAGAAGCAAACGACATCGCTGCCAAGGAACTAAATTAAAACACAATACCTAAATCAATAAATTCATAGACAAACAAGCAGAAACTAACCCTTCCGCTAATTCCTGGTTCATGTCTTACTCCTCGATAAGCTGTAAGCCCATTCACAGTTGGGAACTTTCTCAGAGGTGAGAAAAACCACACGCAGCCACTCGGAACCAGAGGCAAAGCCGGAAAGATCAGTAACTGTTTGAGGGAGAAGAAGTTTCACATTCACCTTTGTTCCAGCGGTTCCTGGCAAGAGAAGAAAAACACCCACAACAAGCATTCATGTTTCCCCATAAATACAACCAAATAGCACAACAAGGAGTATACCCACAGAAGAATAAATAGCAATAATTTCCCAAGAGAAATGAAGACATAAGCAAAATACTCTGCCCCTGCCTACAGAGTGCCAGTGAAAAGTTTGCATCAGACTACACTGTAGACTATACACACACTAATGCAAAGAAAATCTGTTTTGAAAGAATTTAAGGGTGACATTTTTTGTGTCTGAACCTCAAGTCAGGCACTGGGTATTGTCCTGATCCCAATGACTTTCAGAGACTTTGTTATGGCATAGGACATCCCCCATTCCATCTCACTGGAAGGTTACCTCCCCTACCACAAATAACAAGTGTTCAAGGAATTGAGAACACCAAGTGAACTAAACCTAAAGATAGCTTTTTGGTACTAAAATCAAAATGTAAATTCCATTGCCAAGTAGTATAACACACCAATACCCCAAACATGCTCTTTTGTGTTGTGCACAACTTCAAGTTTAAATGGAAAAACACAAAGCTGAAAAGGATCTCCTAGGACTTTATAGCACTAAATTAACCGCATCCTCTCATAATGACTCTTTCTGCTCATTTGGTTTTAGCGGAAAACTTAAGACAAATATTTCATAATTTCGGTTATGGAAAAATACGCTGCTGCTTCTAAATTTGAAAGTTACCTACACATCATCATAATTTAAAGTCTTTTTTTTGATCCAATACCAGAATATGTGGAGAGAAGCAAATCTTGACTCCAGCAGAATTACTGTCCAGTACTTCTACCAGGATTCAATGAAGTCATGGCTATGAAGAACTTGAGAACTGCAGAAATTTTTTCCTACCATGACTAATGCAGAAGTAACTTCTTCATTAAAGCAATGATCTCCACTTTCTAGGACAGTAAAACACATGAATCTGGGCTAGTTATTAGTTCTAAAACAGGCAAAACATAGAAGCAGCTTTTCCTGAAGGCCATTCATACTGCCAGAAACAACAACAAAAACAGAGCCAGATTCTACCACCACAAGTCTTAGAAGAAACTTTCACTTTACCTGTTCTCTGCACAGAGAAAACAAAGTCAGTCTGAAGTGCGAGTTCCTTTTAACAGTGGAAAGGATGGCTTTCTTTTTACCTTAATAATGTAAAAATAAATTACAGCCAAAAACCTCCAAACCAGCTGCAGACACAAGTTTACAGAGCAATTTTAGAGATAATCAGCTACTTTGAGTCAGCCTTAGCACTTGCCAGGACTTGCTATAGTTGAACACTCCTTCTGAAAGCCTGGCAGCACCCTCTGTAAATGCAAGCAGCCAGTACAAGTAGAGGAGGATGGAGTTGGAGAACATTTAAACAACCTGAACAGACACAAATCCATGAGACCTGACTGGATGCACCTCTCAGCACTGATCGAACTGGCTAATGCTGTGGCAAAATCCTATTAATTATCTTAGAAATATCATCGCAAGTGGGAAAGGTTCTTGAGGACTGGGTGAAAGCAAAAGGCAGCCCCATCTTCAACACGGCTAAGGAGCACAGCCTGGGGGACCATAGGCTGTCCAACCTCACCTTAGTCCTAGGAAAGTAACAGAGCTTTCTGGAACTGTTTCCAAAGATATTAAGTCAAGAAGGCGACCAGAAGTCATGAGCATGTATTTACAAGGGAAATTCATGCCTGACTAAGCCGATGGACTTTCACAGTGAAATAACTGGCTCCATAGACAAGAGGAGTACAGCAGATGTATTTTCCTCTGACTTTAGTAAGATTCGCCAACTGGTTTCCCCAACATCTTCATAGATAAACTCATCAAGTGTAGACAGCCTAAATGGACAGTGAGACAGACTGAAAAATGACGGATGCTGCCAAGCTCAAACAGTTGTGAGGAGCAGCATGAACACACCCGGAGCCCAGTCACTCGTGGTGATCTGGAGGATGGGACAGAAGGCTCCCTCAGAAAGTTTGCAATGATACTAAACCAGGAGGGGCAATCGAGACACCGAAGGGTTGCTGCCATTCAGATAGACCTCAACAGGATGAAAAACGGGCCAAAGAGAGCCTCAAAGTTAGTTCAACAAAAGGAAATGCAGAGTCCTGCATCCTGGGAGGTATAACCAGCTGGAAGGCAGCTTGGCAGAGAAGGACCTGGTAGACACCAAGTTGAACATAAGTCAGCAATGTGTCCTCATAGCAAAAAGGCCAGCAGTATCCCAGGCTGAACTAGTGGGAGCGTTACCAGCAGGTGCAGGGAGGTGATCCTTCCCCTCTGCTCAGCGCTGCTGAGGCCATACCTGGAGTGCTGGGCCTGGTGCGGGGCCCCCAGTACAGGAGAGACTTGCTCCAGCACAGCAGAGGGTTTGGAGCATCTGACAAGGAAGGAGTACCTGAGACATGGGACAGCTGAGCCTGGAGAAGAGAAGGCTCAGGTAGGGGTCTCGTCAATGTGTAAAATACTTGGGTCAGACATCTCCGGAGATGTTATTTCCAATCTGAGAGTCCGTACGCTTCAGGCTTTAAAGTGTACATCAAAACGGCCAGGAGTTGATTGGAAATGTCTTAATGTAATTTTACTGCCTGTACTGATCCTCGCTGGTACTCTAACGATCCAGAGAAGAAAACAATTCCTCGGCAAGAGGCTCTGCAGCAGGAGCACCTAAGTACTCAAACCCTGCTAAAAAACAGATGAGGGCCCTCAAGCTTGTTGGCTACAAAAGAGCACAATCAAACATGAACTCAAGAAGGAAGGTCAACTACTAGATCTTCTTGACGTACAAGAGCATATTGTTAGTTTCAACTTAATGCTAGCACTGCTAACTGGAACCGAGATCCCTCTGCTCTGAGGCTTTTATTTATACCTCTTTTAGTAAATCCTGAGGTTCCAAAAATTCTAAAAGCATGAGTCGTAGTAGTATAATATCAACAATTTTCACCACATATTTCAGCAATAGCTTATTGTTTCCATCATCTTAGTCTAAGAAAAAAAAAAAGTTATGTTGATGCCACAAGCAATTTCCTTATAAACTGTCAGAGAAAAGGCAAATGGAAAACGGAGAGCAGAAATATGCTTTTACTAGGTACTACAGAAAAGATCATCTGTTCAGTCCTTCTGTTGGCGACCAGCTGTTGTCTTTAGCCTTGCACTCCAGCAGTGAGTTAGATCAAGTACTACCATCACTGCACAGTGAGAAAGCAATGACATATTTCATGATAAGCACTCATGAGCACTGTAAGTAACCCTCAAATGCATGCACTTTCTGTTCATCAGCTCTCACAATAGCTTTACAGCCTCACAAGGATAGAAGTTAATTGAAATACTAGTTCAAGTAATTCTTTACACAATTTAAGAAAAAAAAAAAAAAAAAAAAAACTCTTAAGCCCCTCCATCCCATCCAGTCACACACAGAGTATGCAATCTGGTAACAAACACGAGAGCCTTAAACAGTTTGCTTCAGAGTACAGGCAGCCACACAAGTGTGAGCTTCCCATACAGGCAAGACTACATGTCTAATGTGACAACTAGACCTGATCCAACATCTTCTTTCACTGCCATACATGACTGTTTGACTCTTGATTAAAAGGGGTTCTTCTTAGCTAGTTGTTATTAATGCTATACCAACTTTTCCTGATATTTTTTGTTTCTTAAGACAAGACACCTGAGCTGCTCCTTTCATAGTCTATCACCTCCAAATTTCATTAGCATGTTTGGAGGAACAAAGAAGAAAATTGAGGAAGAAGAGTTTTAGAATACATTCACTGGAAAAGATTATTAGAGCCCTGTCCAAGTAAGCATGCCCTTTCAGAAAACTTCAACATAGTATTCCTTCAGCTCGTGTACACATTTGTACACAAATCCCTGAGAAAGAAAAGCATCACGTGATTTAAGATGTTGATATGACAAATCTGTGCATTGTAGACAGGAATTTCCTGATTCAGAACACAAGCACGAACGAGAGCTTCCTGTTTCTCTCTTTACTCCAGGAAGGTTCTTCGGAAGGATTTACTGCCACAGCATGCCACTAATGCTTTGCAGCACTGAGCTCCAGGTTAAGCACTATGCTAACACGAACACTACTGGAACAAGGACATGATGGCAACATAAGTCTAACCGCATGACTCCTGGGCTCTAAGGAGTCACTACCTCAGCCCTTTCTGAAGGCAAGTTGCTATAACCATTACATTTTTTTCACGCATCGAATCTCAGAACAGATGTGTTAGAACAAGCTCACAGCACTGAACAAAGATTCTCTAAGATCAACTCCACACCTGATATTCCTCTGCTTAAAAGGAGGAGAGAAAAAAATCTGGGGTTGCATTTTCAGCCAGCAGTCCAGCTGAGCACAGGAAGGAAAAACATTCCCAATGCCATGCTGACTCCTGCAATTTTATGCAGTTAACATATGGACCTACGTGTTAAACATCAATTTGCATGGCAATACAGCCTTAGAACATAGATTTCAACTTGGTGGCTTAGGGGAAATGCACATGAAAAAATAACCGGCGAGTTTCTCTCCACATTTACTTGTTTAAGGCAGAAGTCACAAAACTATGTAGGGTGTGGAGACCTATACCACAAAGAAATGACTGTTGTTGAGCTTGGCTACTGGTACCAAGCTGAAGCTTTCAATATACAGTCAAACACAGCTAACTCAAGTCTTCCCTTAGGGCACTACTTTAAACTGCGCACTTTCCAAGCTCTCCTACAATTCAGCCTATGTGGCACAGCCACAACAGCAGCACTTCTTCATACCTCCTGATAGAAGATAACCTGAGAGCATTTCTCCAGTCAACAAAGACAAGTTCTGCTTGCTTCTGCTTTAGAGTTTCTTGGAAGTGAAACCCTCCCTTTGGTCAACACACAGACTTTGCTAACTTCTTCAGAAGAATGGCCATGGTCTCTGCTAAGTTCTCCTTTGTATGAGCAGACACCTACAAACACCACAATGGCAAGCACACAAGGGCTGCAATCCAGGATAACGGGAACTTCTTTAATGATCTACAGCACGTAACTTCACAGCACCTCCTCCATGCTTCAGCTCCTCCAAGGAGATCTTGTAAAATTGTCCTTAACGTGCTATCTTTGCTGAAAGACACACGGGCAGACCTGCAGCTGAAGTGCAGGACATTCAGACAGGACTAAACACTTCTCCCTGAGGTTACCTAGAGCAGTACTACCAGCACTCACCCTAAAATGCACATCTATCCAGTCACACATTGAACATCTGTATTCCTAGGAAGTGCTGCACGTTTCACTTTCGTATGAAGGAGGAGCAGATTCTGCTGAAAACCCACCACCCACTTTTAAAACTCTGAAGGGTTTTTACTCCTTAAGGTTGCCCCAATGTGACAAAACACATCCTGTATTAAAGAATACCAGCATAGCTTGCTACAATACAAAGAGCAGAAATAAACCACTCCTTCATTTCAGCCTTCAAGTGTGATCCCCTGCCTTCTGCCAATCACTTCCCTAACACAAACAAGGCCCACAAAGAACCAAACCAACTCCTAGTTAGGAATTGTTAGCAGAAGCAAGGAATCCACAAGTAGCTGAAGTACTGAAAATGCCAAAAACCTAAGTTCTCTGAGGAGATTTTTTGAGTAGAAACTTAAGACTTAAAAGCACATAGCCAATTCTGAATGCATGTCAACGTTTTTCCACAAGTAACATGACAGCATCAGCTTCAGCTAGGATTTTATGAAGTTCAGTCTGGGAGAAGGACAAGCTTGACAAGACTACAAAAGAGGTGCCACAGCACCCTCCTTTCCCTCCTCACCTGTGGGGAGCAGATAAAGAATGACTAGGACGCGCAAATCTTGGGCTCCTGCTACCTTCGCAGATCAGCTCCAAAGTTCATTCAAGCCTTCCACTAGCACCCAAACAATATTTTTTATTTTTGCAAACATACAAAAAGAAATAGCATCCAGTTACTTTAGCCAACTGTACTCTAGGGCGGTTGTTTCAGCCCAGTGCTATCTTTTATTTGTTATTTTTAACAGATATAAGACCCAGCCTTCCTCCTAGAAGGATTTTAAGAAATGAGCAGCAGTTTATGAAACAACACACACAAGCCACTGTTACTTTCTAGAAAGCTGCAGGTAACATTAGCAAGTTTAAAGCCTGGATCCACCACAAATATTTTACCTTTTGTGCAGGTGTGTATAAACACACATGCGCACACAGACACAGAATTCCATATTAAGAAAACACCGTATTATAAGAAACTGGAAATAGGGCAGCAGCTCATTTGACTGCAGCACGCACCCCACCACTGTGAAATCTGGAGAAGCAGCAGTAACATGAGCACACAGCTTAGAGCAGATTTTCTATCTGGAGACATACTGAGTAAACACCCAAACACAATCCTTTTGTGTCGTTCAGTTGAAAGTTGCATTAAAAAAATCATATCATAAGCAGCTTTCACAAACGTTACTTTAGGCTGGCAGCAGTTGGCCACTGTCAGAGCAGAAGCTCTGGGAATTCGCTATTTAAAAAGAAAAATCAGTGCTGCTTGCAGGACTGACATTTTGAATTTGGCTATCTTTCCTGTCAAAATCTTGCTGTTAAGAGACAAAACCTTTCACTCCCTAAATCCCGGAAGAGCAAAACGGCCACAGGTAAAACGCAGGAACCAGCCCTGACCGAGCGCAGTAAGACAAGCAAGCACCATGCAAGAAGCGCCACTGAGCGGCACCATGACATTCACAGCAGTCCTACGGAGGGTGTTAGGGTTCAACAGCAGCGATCACACACTGGGGAGGTGTAAGAGACGAGAAGCCAAGCCGGGAGAAAAACACTTATCCACGAATGGCAAGAGCAGCATCTAAACAGGTCTCCTGAGGAAGGATGGATCAGCAAGCAGGACAGTGCTGAGAGCTACATGCTAGGCTTCACATCAGGTGCTTGTGTGCAACTGCAACTCAGACACCGAAACAAAGCAGGGATAAACTGCACGGCCATGAAAACACTTAGCACCTAACTGAACTCTTCACATCAGCCTATGAACTCATGGGGTGGAAAAAAGTTAAATACCAGGCTCAAGAACTGCCCTGGTTGCACAGAGAAGACACCTCAGAGGGGAGGGCACAATTTCATAGTTAATTAATCCAATACAAACTGACTTACTGTTTTTTCCATTCCCTTACACTCATTAAAATATCCTGTGATGCCCCTCAGGTTCTAACAACCAACATAAGCCATCAATATAATCTGATGCACTATTACAAATTCACTCTTCCAATAAAATACCCTACCCATCACTAACAGAGCTTCTCCAGCACAAACCCACCATGTTATACTGCTGTTCAGACCTGATGTGCATTGCTTGTCAGGTTTATCTACAAACACTCCATGAGGAAACAAATCCTAACGGACCTGTTGGTCCTGAATAATAGGATTTTTGGAGTAAAGTATTTCTATATGCAACACCTCAAGTATCAGACCCCTCACCAGCCCCAAATTAACAGAAATCTGGTTTGTAATCAAATGGCAGTGTCCACAAGGAGACAGTGTCCAACAGCAGCTTCACCAAAGAGGACACAGACATGGAATATGAGGACTGTACTTTAACAATTTTCCTCCTCCTGAGGGGAAGGATTTAAGAGAGCAACCTACTCCAAAGCAGACACAGACTGACCTCTTGCCACAGTGCTACAGGCTGGTTAGCGCTGCAATTCCTGTAAAGCTCCAGCTGCCACAAGGCAGCTCACATGGCATCAACAGTGAAAGCCATCCCCACAAAGCACCCTGCACATGTTTTGGTGCAGCTACATCCTGTGACAGAGCCAGGCTTCTGCACTGGCACCTCACATCTCCAGGACGCTTGGATGCAGGCGGGTATTCACCTCCAAGTGGCTTGAGAACGGAGAATGCCCTCCCCAAAGAAGCTTGGAGAAGGAACATTGCCAAAACCAGAACTGGGTTAAAGTTACTCCCAAAGAGCTCCCATTTAAGTCTTCTCAAATTATTTCTTTCTTTTTGGATAAGAGCATGTAACCAGTTAGTCAGCAAGACTTCTGACTGAGATGGACATTGATCTCCTTGCCTACACTGCCATTTCTTCTCTTTCTCCTCTGCCCTTCACAGCACCATGCTTCCCTCTCGCATCAAGTCTTCCACAACACACTTTGGCAGGTCAACCAGACCCGCTGCAGGCTGTCACCAGCCCTCTCTAAGGCCAGCCTCTGGAAGGAGACGGGGCAGGAGGTGGCCAACTGCAGCAGTCCGGAAGGTTGACTCGTTAACAAGACATCCCTGCATGTGGTCTGAACACTGTTATTGACCACATCTTGCAACACCATTCAACTGCATCAAATTTGGCTGGTCCCAAAGTCTCACAGTCCAATGCAGAAGTCATTTGGGAAGAGGACAAGCACTCAAGAGTTATTAATAAGAGTCATTATTCTGAAGCCTGACACTCCACCCATACACCACAGCTTCCTTTGGAGGTGCGGGCACACAGAGCCTGCTCTTCAGGCTCATCTCACAAACCCAACTGCCCCACAAAACAGAAACCTGCAGTTTTTAATTCCTCCCCTCCCCCTTTTCGGCTGCAAAAATGTCTCAGGTTGTAAGGTCAGCGCTCGGTGCCCTCTTCCCAAAGAAAACAGGACAATTTCAGCTGCTCCCCACTCTGCACCGGGCCCTGCAGCCAGGCTCCAGCCCAGACCCCCGCTGAGCACACGTGAAGCTATTTAGGTGCCCAGAAGGGTTACAGAGAGCAAGCAGCATGGTACAGACAGCAGCTGCCAAGGTGTCTAATCAACTCGGCAGCAGTTAAAGGGTAGTGCAGTTCAGCCTCCTCATCTGTGGCGATGAATCACGCCTCACTTATTCAGCTGCGACTCTCCTCACAAATATATTTTAAACAGAAATCCTTGAATATAAAAACTGGATTTCGATAGCTGCTACAACAACAGGCCGCTCCTTCCACTATCAGACATAAGCTCGGCAGATCTCTGCTTACCTAAAAATCAGGCAGAGAATTACACCAGTGACAGAAAGGTGAAGGATTTATCCCTACGGCAAGAAAGCAAAGGACAAGTACCTTCAACAAGTACCCTCACGAAGGGGCACGCCATGCTCAACTGCAACTGCTCCGTGCTCAAAGGGATTTCTTGCTCTGGTAACCTGTTGGCTGCAGTCACGCCGCTGAAACCTGACTGCTGGACACACTCACAAGGACTGGCTTCAAGCATTAACACTTCAGTCAGGATCTACCGCACACTATGATAAGCCTAAACTCTCAAGCTCTGTATTTTTCTAGGGAAACAAGCTCTCATAAGCCATCTCCCTTAAGGAAACATTTGAAAAGGCCGACTGATGACTAGCAAAATAAACTTTATTTAATAGTTTACTCTAAAAGCCAGGTAAAATCCTGTAGACAAGATTTGGTATTCTACAATTTGTTTTTTCCCTTTGAAAATACGAGTTGTGCTCATACCCCACTTGTACTTTGTGAATTTCCAGAGAAGCGATTCTATTGACTTTCAAGATTGGCCGTGATCCAGTTTTCTCCTGTCTCAGAATTAAGTTATATCTGTGGAAAACAGATATACTTATCAGAGGTGCCAGGAACTATTCATTCAGACTCTGACAACAAATTATTTTAGACTACTCAAACATGCAGCTCTCTCGTCTACTTAGCATGCCAATTTGTAGCTTCTAATAAGATTCTGTTCAATAAAGCTTTGGACAAGCAAAACAAAAATGAAATAAAAGGAAATATAGCGTAGCTTATGTGATTAGTCACAAACACTTAGGATACCCGCCTGAGATTTTACATGTATACAACATATATGTGATTTTGAAAAACTGTCTAGTTCCGATAAGCATAACAAAATGTAGTAATCCATGCAAAATATAATTTCCTATTAATAAATGTTATCTAGTGCTTTCTTGTGTGGGAGTTGCCATAATGCATCTCCTCATCTTTGATTTTAGAAGGAATTTGAGCAGACGGATTCCAAATTTTCCACAGCCTTCCAAGTGGGAAGACTAGAAGGTAACATCCATTTAAAAAAATAACTTTCAGTTGTCCTCTTGAAATCTCAGTTCAGGTATCAGCAAGCAGTAAGCAAGATGAGAGCATCCAACTTTAGCTAAGCAAAGGTACTTCCTTCCATCCCTAAACACCTGGTTTCAGTCCCTAAAACAGCACACTGCAATATAATAGCCTACAAAGCACACAAAGCTGAAAGTAACATACTTAACTACAAGTGCCACTTCATCAACTTCAACACAGATATTCATGTTGCTTTTAGGGCACAGAAGAACTGGATGTAGGGACATTGCTACCCTTCCACTTGGGGTTGCAATCACATCCTGTTAAAAGCAATTTTTATGGCAATTGGGTAGTTCAGTTGCTAAAGGTACCAAAAGCCCCAGCTGGGAATACAGAGTACCTTATATATGTATATATATATATAAAAAAAAAAAAAGCTTCCTTTTAAGAGATTTAGATTTGCTCTCCTCCCCATCACCCAGAAAGACAGCAGCGATCAAGAGTGTCTCACTGTGATTGATGCTGTACAGAAGCTGCCAGGCAACCTGGATCTAGAACACACTAATGATGGGTGGAACAAGAGACCTGAACTGAAAAAAACAAAGCATGGGCCACAGTTTTGATTGTGGTGGTTTGTGTTTTTGTTTTTTCAACTGGTTGGTTTTAAACCAACATACTGCCTACTATTCTTCAACTCAGGTAATGCTCTGCGCTGCACAAACAGCTTTGCCACACGTGCCAGGAGCCGTCAGCCTTCCCAGGAGCTGCCCTCTGCTCCACTCTGGACGGAGGGAAGGGGGGAATTACTGAGGAACATCCCAGTCCTCCCCACAGCTACTGCCGGGCTGTCTGAGAACAGCAAAGCTCTCCTCCACTCGCTCTGGGCTGCGGAGGATAACCCTAACCCTGCGCTTCCATCCCCAAGGCTTTGAAACGAGCATTCCCGTGGATCCACGAGAAGGCTCGGGGACACAAATGGCCGACCCCATGTACTCAGAGGTTACTCCAGCGACGGCACCGAGTGCGCCCAGCCCTGCTACAGGGACACGCCGCGAGCGTGCAGCTCCCGACTCCTCCGGCTCTCCCGACAGCGGAGCTCGCTTGGCACCGCAGGAGAGGCACCGCGGAGCCTGCTGGAGAAGCGGTGCTTCTCCTTCCCTCGCCCCACCCCGACACAAACTGGGGGGCCCCGCGGTGCCCCCACACAGCGGCCGGGGCACGGCGCGGCAGCGGGGCCGGGCTGCGCTAAGCAGCTGCAGCGCGTTACCTCCGCCTCCCCTCCCCAGCCGCCCGGGGCTCCTCTCCCCCTTCCCTCTCCCCTCTGCCCAGACAGGAAGCAGCCGCGCAGCTCCGCCAGCCCTCACAAAAGGCTTTTCGGCAGCAAACACCCCCTCCCCAGCCCCCAGCCCCCTTCCCCCGGGCTCACCCTCGCTGCCGTACTGCTTGCCGTTGCCTGCGCCCATCCCGCCGGCTTCATGCCCGCCGCCGCCGCCGCCGCTGCCCGCCGCGCACCATGGCCACCGCGGGCAGGGGCACGGGCAGGGGCACGGGCAGGGGAGCGGCGCCCCCCGGCTCCCCCCAGCTCCTGGCCGGCTCCAGTTGTAATCCACGGGGCCCCGCCGCCGTCCGCGGGGGCTCCTCCGTCTCCTCCTGCTCCTCCTTCTCCTCGCAGCCCGGCTGCCTCCCCCCCCGGGAAGCCGCCGCCAGCCACTTGTTGCTGCCGGGCAGGGACGCAGGGAGGGAGGCCGACGGGCAGCCCCGCCGCCGGCTTTTGTTAGCGGCAGGCGCCTCCCAGCGCCGCCGGGACGGAGGGAGGAGGGAGGCAGGGAGGAGGGAAGGAAGCGAGGCCCGGCCCCGGCCTGGAGAGACGGGGAGGTTGGGCTGGGGGGAAGCTCGCCCCGCAGCCCCCTGCCCCTGTTGCTGCAGCCCCAGACTCGTTAATCACCGAGGGGAGGCTCCTCGGCAGCTCCCCGTGAGCTCCCGTGCTCTTTCGCCTGCAGGGACTGGCTGCTGGGGGGTCCCAGCTGCCTCTGACAACTGCGCTTAACGGGGTGGGTCCCGTCATAAAGGGTGCCCAGCACCACCCTGACGCCACAAGGGAGCCCACCTGGCAGGCACACACGGGAGGGGGAGGTGTGGGGAGACCACCCCAGCAGAGGGTGCCTGTAACCTGCGCGGCCTGGGGAGCAGCCTGCCCCCAGCCTCATATGTGTGAGAGAGCCCGTCTTCGTAAATGTCACAGACTCATTGAGGTTGGAAAAGGCCTCTAGGATCATCACATCCAACCTTTAGCCTCACACTGCCAAGTCTACCATTAAAGCCTGTCCCTAAGCACCGCATCTACGTGTCTTTTGAGTACCTCCAGGGGTGGTGACTCCACCACTTCCCCGGGTAGCCTGTTCCGATGCCTCGCAATCCTTTCAGTGAAGAAATGTTTCCTAATATCCAACCTAAACCTCCCCTAGCACAACCTGCGGCCGTTTCCTCTTGTCCTATCACTTATTGCTTGGGAGCAGAGACTGACCCCCCACCCCAATACAGCCTTCTTTGGGGTTGTTGTTGAGGGCAAAAGGTCTCCCCTAAGCCTCCATTTCACCAGGCTAAACAACCCCAGCTCCCTCAGCCACTCCTCATCAGACGTCATCTCTAGGCCCTTCACCAGCTTTGTTGCTCTTCTTTGGACACACTCCAGGACCTCCATGTCCTTCTTGTAGTGAAGGGCCCAAAAATATATCCCAACACACGCTGGACAGTAGATAATATATAGATAATTTTGAGCAAATCCTTTCTTGGTCAGCATTTGCAAATGGAATATGAAACTGCAGAGCCTGAAACATAAACACTGGCAGCATTACGAATAAAGTTTCTAAAACCTGAAGTTTTGTGGGTATTTAACTTGAAAATAAATATATATGTGTATATACATATATGCATTTTCATTAAGAGGTGAGCTAATTACCTGAAGCTGAAATGAGTGCCGTTAGCACTAATGACCGAGAAGTCATCAGGCAACTTTAATTATACTCTAATCCCATCAAATACAGGTCGTTAAGGCTTCTCCTTGCAAAGAAGTTTTGGTCCTGATTCAAGATGCCTACACACATCCCTCAGTTCTCACAAATCAGTCAATGACTAGGAAAATCATTCCTTCTGGGGCCAGACTCATTAGATTACCATCTGAGCTTCCTTTGAAAGACAATGTGAATTAGCCTAAAAATACAGTTTTCTTGACTCAAACGTTAATTTCTAACCACTAATATTAAACCAACTTTGTCCTGTGCCAAGGCAGGCAGGCTTTGACACAAGTGTCTGCTTTGAATGTGCATTTTGAGCATTACCTCTTCAGGCCATGGGGAAGAAGCAACCCGCCTTCAGATCTGTAAAACAGGAAAAGATAACGGTGCACGGTTACAAATTGCTCTACATATCGCCAGCAAAGTATTCCTTCTCCTGCAGTATGGCTTGTAGGGTTCGAAAAAACCCTTCCAAACACTTGATAAAAACTCACCCAGGCAGAGTTTGAAAAGAAAAAAAAAAGCCGTGGCTTTCTGCAGGGCAGCAGCCTACCTCATCACTCAAGCCCTCGCCTCCAAGTCAGCAATGGGAGCCCGCCGTGTCGTCCTCCCCTGAGCAGACACGGCAGGGCAATGCTTGTCCCCAGCTGTGCTGAAACCAGCATGTGTCCCAGCTCCATGTGCAGCCCAGCTGTGCTTAATCTTATCCTGAAATGCAGTGGCAGGAGTAGCCACTGCAAACTGCTCCCTAGGCAACCTCTCATCTCTTCACGGAACGTCATGTGCTGTGCATCCCGTGGTAGTCAACCACCTGAAAGCTTTCCTGTGGGGTTCGTAGGGCCAGGAAGGCCAACAGTCTTTCTTCTGACTCCCAGAAAGTTGTACAGTGGTTGCAGCAGCCTTTCTTGTATATGAGAGAAATTTCTTAGACTGATAGGGTACATAAACTCACATAGACCCAAGTTCATAGCTATACTTAAATATTTGTTATGTTATTCAGAAAGAACAGAGCTGCTGTGAGGAGAAACACGGCTTTTTCCCTCCAAACTCAAAATATGATGCAACATAGTTGAAATGAATCCCTTTGTCAAGAAGCATTTTTAAGAACAGCATGGAATGATGCTTTGTGAGACATGTTCAGCTGTCAAGGGAGCCCTGTAAAGAATAAAGACATTAGACAAACAAATTACCACTCCATCAAGTTTATGGCACAAAGCCCAGGAATATTCTGACATGACCAGAACTAAAAGGAAAGAAGAAGGAGGAAAAAAAAAAAAAAAAAAAAAAAAAAAAAGGAAAAGAAAGAAAAGAGTGAGAGAGAGAGAGAGAGAGAGAGAGAGAGAAAGGAAAGAACATCTTGGTATAGGAGATCTTGGTTTAGGAGCAGCTTTCAGATAAAGGACTGAATATTTCTGCTGTACATCCCATTACCCTATTTCCAGAGGAGAATGAAATGAAGGGCATGTGGAGAAGCACTAAAGTACAGAACTCATTTTGGTACAAAGACATAAAACTCTCAGCAGAAACGTGTTTGTCACAGATGATACTGCTGAAAATGCGTAACCCTTTTGTGCTAGGCATTTAGGACAGTCAGTCTTGGAGCTTCATAAGCGCAAAAGCTCACAGAGAAGTTGGGAAATGCTAGTTCAAAGAGGACCTACACGTTTTAGCTAGGGCTGAGTCATCTTACAGCCATCCAGTATTTACCAAACACTTGGTTCATTCTGGGATACACTGTGGGAGGCTGGGAGGCCTATTATCCATAGGCATATGGTTTGGGGCTCAGGGCCATTATGGTGCCTGTGGATGAGACCTAAGAAGATTCTTTATTTCTTAACAGTTTCATAGGTGTTTCACCCCTTCTTGACAAAGTTACAGAGTAGCCTTTTTCTTGTGTGGTTGTTTTTCTTTTTGTTGTTGTTCATTTGTTTTATTTTGTTTTTTTAATCCTTGTCTTCTAGTTGGTCAATACCTTGTTTGTGAACAGCTTACTTATTTGGCTCAAACTACAAATACAGTATATTTGTACATCAATACAGCAGACTGGTGGGAGTCTCTGGGCTGTGACTGAGCTCATGTCCCTGAGCCACGATATAATTCCTTTGCAAAACTCTTTATAATGACCCCTTAAGATACCCTAGCCTTCAAAATGGTACAAAAGATCCGAAAGCACATCAGTTCTGCCACATTTTCAACAGTCAAAAGGAGAGGAAGTACTTTCCATAAGGACAAGAACAACTTTGTGGTTTGTTGTCTCTTAATACAAGCAGTATGCACCCACCAAAAAGGGGAGGAGATGGAGTACTATCAATTGCTATTCTTACAAGAGCGGGAAAGATTTATCATTATATGAGATTTGTCTTCCTATAGTGCCATTTTCCTTCTTCTTGAGGAGACATCAATGCCTTTTTCTTAGACTTGTATCCCATCCCAGTACAAGGAATTTAAAAATTAATAGGGCTGAGAAAGAAAAAGAAAGCTATGGGCCAAAATGTTTCTATTTGGATGTGTTGCTACAATCCTTCCTGGGAGTGTTTGCATTACATCTCTATTCATTATGGGCCTCCCTCTGTGGTGCATTACATGTCTCATGATGCACCATGTTTTCTATTCCATGAATAAAACCACAGCAATTTTGGAAGAAGTACCCAAAGAAAGGGTTCTGAATAAAGGAAAAATAAATAAATTTGAAAGCAACTGAACTATTTCCATAAGGCATCATCACAGCAATTCCAAGATTAAATATTTTGGCTCTGGAATTTTTGCCACAGTTGTGGTGGTTTGTTTGTTGTTTTTTTTTCTTCTCCTTCAGTTTCAGCCTAAGTTTTCCTTTTTGAATCCCACCCCTCCCTCCCAGGAAGGAAGGAAGGAAGGAAGGAAGGAAGGAAGGAAAGAATAAAAAAAAAAAATACCTTCCATCTACTTCCAACTAGCTTTATGTTGAACTTCAGTTGGAAAGGCATTTGTATCCCAGGACTTCAAATTTCAGCAACAAAACTAAGACTAGTCTTCTCTAAGACTAGCTTCCTATTTGTGTAGGAAGCTTTGATTTTTCACACTTGAGACATTTTAAGCATTTGTTTTCACACTTTGTATTTAAATAAAATGATGAAAAAAATAGTATTTTTTTAAAAACAGCACAAGCCAAGTAGTATTTTTCTAATTAATTCTACTTTTACATCAGCGTGTTCATATGGCTGCATATATTTTGTGAACACTCCATGATAATATCTGTGTTGACTGCTTTTGGGCACTCTAAAGTGAAAAAGAATCCAAAAGAAATTTGACTAACAAGTTACTGGCAACTTAAAGCAATTATCAAAAGCATATTGTTTTATGGACTACAAAATGATCCATGAGTATTACCTACCTCCTGAAGGAAAGAAATGTCTAGCTTATCTTCATCGTTACACACGAAAGTTAAGGCCCCATTGCCATATGACCTGAGATTATGTGTCATGTTATTTGTCAGTAGCCTTACTACAGAGCTGGGTGAACATGAGGTCTACATGGCTAAGAAGCTGCAGGTTCTCAGGATCGCTGGGTTGTGTTTTAAGAGGTAGGGCTTTTGGTGAAGTCTGCTCTGCAGGAGGATAACTCTCGCAGTGTATCCTCACATGAGGTCAGGCTGCTCCAGCCATGCCAGGGCTCTACTCCCAGAGTGACTTCGACAGGTTTCATTAAAAGGCATTAAATCAAGGTGGTGCTCCAGTTCTGGGACACTCTGGATTTGAGCAAGTTTGTCGTATGATCAGTGCTGATGGAACCACACAACAGACAAAGTACAGGCAGTTCTACCAAATAATGATCCAGTTTTATTTGAAGCTCCTTTCAGACGTTCAACTAATTTAACTCTTAATAAGTTTTCAACCCAGCTGAGATTTTAAGATATTTTTGCTGATTTTTCATTTTTACAGGAGGAAATCCCCACTTGGACCTGATTTTTCCCTTCTTCCAAAAACAAAAGCAATAAATAAACCTCAGACTGTGCTGAAACATGTTTTACATTACATGTAAAATCTGTTGAAAAGAATAGCAAGCTTGCAAAGTCAAGCTCTTAAGTCTGAAGTGTTAGAAAACACAAGAATGAAGACTGTGTGCGACTCCAGAACCACCATCCTGAATTCCCCTGCCGTGTCCGCAGTACACCTTCCACAACAAACAAGGCTGGGGCCCACGGCCAACACTGCAAAACCACTTCATTTCCCAGAAGCCGTTTGTGATTATGTAAATTACGGCATTATAATGCATAAGCACAATGGAGACATAGTAGGGCTGTACAGGCAAAATTAATCCTGGCATTTTGTAGCTTATGTCTGACCTTGCAATTTTAATGTAGGGTTTTTTTGTTTGGTTTGAAACAAGGGGTTGGCTGATGCAAGCTCCAAGAACTAAGCAAGGAATGCACTCGTGGAGATACATTGCCTCATCTCATTGACATCTACAGCAATCATTTGCAGGGCTGGAAACCTACACTCAGCAGAACAGACTGCTGTTAGCTGGACTAAGAGAAGAAGCGATGGCAACAGAAGATTTTCTGAGTGCCATGGCTATGTCTACACCGTCCTCGTTGGGAGCCCTGGCTGGTGTGGCCAGGTTTCCTCTCTGCAAACACAGGGCAGGGTGAGGGGGGGTTGTGCCTGAGCTGACACTCACGCTGTGGATACTCCCCAGAGAGGGACTTGAACAGATTGAAAACCCCTGTCTAGAAGCAGCCTACAGGGATCAACACTGGGGAGGGAGAAATCTTAATTTTAGAGATCTGTGCCTTCTCCAAAGAAGCAGCAGGCACTGCTGGAGCATGGGGTGCTGGACAAAGGAAGCAGCATTAGGGCCAACGTTTTCTGACTGTCTCTATAAGCACAGTTCCTTCTGCTTTGACCTTGGTCCAGCTCCGGTACAAACAGTGCCACGGTCACACACGCTGGTGCCTCATTTCACAGGTTGTTCTTCACAGCTGGCTAGCTGTAGTCTCAGCTTCTCAGGCCCTGTTTATCCGAAGATGCCTCCCTCAACAAAACTCCCTTCCTCTCTGCTGGTCCTCCGTTCTGCTTCCTACCTCTACTATCTTCCCTCCCAAGATGGTAGCCAGTAACCTCTTGGATTTCCACAGGATTTTTCTCCTCAGCACCAATCTCCACTAACTTCTCTGTGCATCCAGGCTTTATCAGTGCTCCCTGAAGCAACTGCTTTCTTCTCATGGCCTCTCTCCTCCACCACCACCAGTTCCATTCTTCTGCCTCAGACAGATGTTAATGCAAAACATCCTAACAAAACTCAGAGGCAGTGGCTCTTGAATAGTTCAGCCCTGACGGGCTCCCTCCCAATTCCTCTTCCTTTCATAAAGAGAGGCAGCACAATTTAGCAACACAAAGAGGAGTTTCACCAAGTTTCTTTCAGGAAGTTTTATCTTATTTCAGAGCTTTCTGAACTATTGCACCTGAGTTGTCCAGCCTGCAGCCAAAATGCCTCATTTTCCCTCAGCAGTGTCTCTCCCTGCACACAGACTAGAGTTCATTTGTACCCCAGATTCACTTCCCCTGGTTTTCAATAAAGAAGTCACTGATAGCTCTGCCCAAGGCTCACAGGGAGGAAAAAAAAACACACACACACATCTCTTTGATGCCCTTAGATCTCTGCACAGGCCTGGCAGATATCTTGACCATTCGCTGGTTGCCCAGTCACAGGTGGAGCTGAGCTGGGTTTCCTCTGCCGAGGCAGGTTGCAGCCACTGAAAGCAAGCTAAGCACCTTCTCCCAGAGGTAAAGGCAACAAATAGCATCTCTGGTGGCAGTAACACCACTGCCACTCTGCCACCACATCCTGCATTCTTTTAAACAACAACCAGGACTTTGTTATCAACAGTATGATGCTGGTAGAAAAACGAAGCAGCATTAACAAGAAGCTCTTTCAGTACCGTAACCTGGACTACTGGGCTACAACGCAGGAAAAGTGTGTGCCTACGCAACCATCAGCATGTACCTTTTGAAACAAAGCTAAGGCACGAACACCAGAGGATGCTGAGGACACTGAAGGCAGCTGTCCCAGTGCAGTGGGACAAAGAGCATGCCTGCTTCCCCTTGCACAACAGGACAGTCGTGTTTGTGTGCTCTGCTAGGAGGCTCCTCAAGTCATCGCGGAGCACGTTTCCTCTGCCTGTGGCAAATGTTCCAGCAGAGCGGCTCTAGCACGCAGAGCATCTAGGTTCAGCGGAAAGGCCCCCTGCCTCCTCCAGTGCTCATCCCCCAGCAAACAGCCTGCCTTGTCCCATGTGTCCATGACTAATTTGGAAATTTACCATAAGGACAATGTCCACATGTAAAGCCAGCACAATTAGCATGAAGTTGATATTTCCAGACGTTTTATGAGCCATCATCTAGCAGGCTAATTTCTGGCTTAATTAAAATCAGCCAATTGCTTCTGGGAAATAAAGTGTCATTGCTTCGTTTCTATCATTCAGATCTATTATTCTAAATATTTTTGCTCATACATATTAAATCACTTGCACATGTCCTTCACAGTTAAGAAAACTATTACAAGGATCTTATAATGAAGTGAGCCAGCAGCTGAAGCATTGCTATTTCAATTTTATTTTCATTGATACTTCTGCTTTGTGAGATTCTGCCCTTCAGAGCACAACATGCCTCTCACTGACTGCCCCAGGAGCAGTCTGCCTGTTTCATTGCCACAAAACTGGGCTGAAAGAAACACCTGATGACAGTGCAAAGAGTGTGACAGAGAAGGGTAGGTCCTTTCTTCAGGGTATGATGGAATGAAGTGAGGAGCAGGCCTTCATCTCAACTGGCAGATCACAGGAGTTGGGATCAAGTACCTACCTCGTCCCTTTCCCACAGATAGATCAAATAGATCAAGCAGATAGCAATAGCAATCAGTACAAGAGTCTCTGATGTAAAACTGTAGCTCCTTCGTTGAATTGTTGTCTATCACTTAGGCCCCAAATATTTTCTCTTTAGATGTTTTCTTCCACCCAACTGTCTTCTCTTTATATGTCAATATCTGGTATTATACTTCTTAAAGGAATATCAAAATTAATAGCATAAACTTAAACAGTCCTTTTTCAAAGCTGACACGTTGCACCTGCTGGTCACACACTAAAAACTGCCATGAATTGTTTAGAAGCCTTTAGTGGATTTCGTTTGGTAGATTTTCTCTGTAAGTACTGGATTTACAACACCCCAAGTTGTGTCCCCTCCTGTCTGAGAAGTCACTGCTCTGTTGCCAGCAGGGCTTAAAATCTGAGCACTACTCCTCAGCTATATCTGGTCAAGGTACCAGGTATTAATTTAAACCATTAATAAGTGCAGGCTTGTCTTAGCACACCGGAATGACAGGCCAAAACTGTGGTCAACATGGTCAAACTCCCCTTCTGCTTCACCCCCAGCCTCAGGGGCAGGGGATGGACATGGCAAATACGTGCAGGACAGTGGGATCTTAAACTGCCACAGCCCTTTGCTGGGGAAACATGAGTCAGAATCCTAACCTAAGGCAGCTTCTAAGGCAGGAGGAACAGGTAGTGCTGTCAAGGTTGAGGAGGAGCAGGAGGAACAGTGAACTTCAGCTTTCTCCCTCAGGCCACAATACTGCAAGATACTTAAGATACACATCACAAGAGCTAGTCTGAAAACACAAGCTTATGATGCCTTTAAAGCAGATGTTCTCAGCAGAAGTGGTGGACCATCAAGGCATTAGCAGCTAAGGGCTACTCCAACAGGGAGCACTTGGGGCTGAGCTCAGAGAAATTTCGGACCCTGGCAACCTTGCCAGCACTACCTGTTGCTCCACAAAGCCACAGGGAGCTGCTATAAGGTCTGATGCAGGGCTACACATTTGAAAGCACACCCATGTGGAGGTTGTGGATTTTCCTTATATCCCTTCCAGTCTCAGGCTGTGTAAACAAAAGTTTGGGGATGCTTACAAAAAAGCCACTCTTACTACCTACTGTTTGCCAGCCATGTTCATGAACACCTGAACAGCTGGAGCCGTAGCCCATGGTGTTTGTGTGGGACACCTCCCAGGAGGGGCAGCTCATGAAGACAGGCTCCCAGTGCTGATTGTGAAGTATCTGTCCCTCTGGCCCTGCCCAAGCATGATGTGATTCATTTCTCCATGTTCTTCACAATTCCTACTTCTTCCTTCCTGACCTCTTTCTCACCAAGTCTTAACACCCGGACTAAGCACAATGGGTTAATGTAGTCATTATTATAACTCCCTGATTTTGTAACCTGCTAATTCTAGAGTTTATCAGATGGGGCACTTGGCTGCAGTCACCAGCAGATCTTCTATGAAGAACACACAAATCAATAGTTCTTTTAAGTCACTTTTTCTAGTATCACTACTAAAAGAAAGAGAAGAAGCTTGGATATCCCAGTCTTAGAAAAATTATTTGATATGACCAGGCTTAAATCCTGTCCCACATAAAATGAGATACATAGTTTATGTACTCCATTTATGAGGTAATGGGATGCTCAGAGCTGAGAACAATGCATATACTGCCTCTCTAAAGGACTCAAAAACCCACTTCAGAGCCAATATACTTTACAGTTGGTGACACCATTCACCAGTGGAGAGGTCACTCCAGACTCACCTGGACAGGAGGGTGATCAGCGAGGACACAGTCTGTACCGCTGTTTGCAAGAATAGCTTAGTGGGTTCAAGTTCCTGCCTAGTAAACAGGAGAAGTCAGGTTCAAATCCCAGCAGCACCTTTCAGCCAGGCTCTAGCCTCAGCGCATCACAGCCACAGAATATATATGTTTTTACAGCAAGGGAGACGATCACGTTCAGGGAGGCATGCTAACAGGGTGATGGAGCTCACCTGAGATTCTCCTCGATTTGGGGAACTGGACTGCATAGTTCGTGGCAGTAGGGAAGATGTATTCACGCTCATCTCCAAGTAAGAAAATAAAACAAATAATCCACTGTATGACAGTTTGACAGATCTAAGTGGTGCTTTTTTCTTTTTTAACTTATCTGAACTAAAATGTAGACAGATGTATATGTTACCAACTGCTTGTCACAACTGCTTACCATAGCTATATTCATATCCTTAGTGTCACTATTGAACAGGATCATATGCCCATTCCATGAGGTATTTCACTTTAAAATCAGCAAAGGGAGCTTAAAAACCCACAAAAGTACCCTAAGGTCAACCCAGGCTTTGCCTGAGGCCAACTACAGAGCACCCACAGGAACCCTTCCCTGCCTGGAGCTGCTCATGCAGCTTTCTAGCACAGCTCAGTACACTGGAGATCAAAGTAATTCAATCATGCCCACTCTCCCCCATACTGGAAAACCAATTTAGAAAAGGAAAATCTCCCCCAAAGTTTCCAGTTGCTCTTGCACCCACGCTTATCTAGCCATAATGGGAGGGAAGGTGATAACTGGAGCCCTCCAAGAGCTTGAGCTGAGAAGTCATGCTGTGTGACACAGGAGAAAGCTGAGGGAAAGGCAGCCTCCTGTTCTCTTGTTTACATGGCAGGCTTCTCCTCTTCTTCCTGTATGACAGTTTTTCCAGCTAGGGTCTCCTTGCAGTAAAAGCTCCAAGAAGCACCACCTACATCTGTGTATACCCCAGGTGGATCAGTGGTTGACAGTATATTCATGCCACATTTTTCTTCCTATCCTATGGTTTCTGTTCAAAATTGCCAACAGTTTTCAACACAAAGACAGCCCTATGTCTGTACTCAAGTCACTTTCTGTATGGTATACATTTCATTCAGGACAGTGATTTTTCAACATTTCTTTGTATGGATCACCTTTTAATGAGGGTTGACCGTCATGTCTTACTCCATTGCAGCAACTCAAGCAACAACTTAATCAAAGGTAAACAGCTCACACTGGTATCTCCCTCCATCCCTCAACAACCCCGGCCTGTCCTCCTGTGCCCACAGGTTGCCATTATTTTTCAGGAACAGGGAGCTGCAAGATGTATTAGCTACAATCTTCCTTTTGCCTAGACACTTTCCCTCTTACTATGATAAAACCTGGTAGCAGACACATACTGCATGTGGCACAAGCCTTGACACTAGCCCACGGCCTCGCCTGCATCTTTGAAGGTCTCAGCAGTCTGTGCAATTCCCCCAGTGATGGCTTTGCACCTCAGTATTTGCCCAGCAGGGCACATCTGGGCTGATGGCCAAAATTAACTTGGTAGGGCAAGTCTGTAGCGCACACTGGCCTTACTTGAATGCCAGTGAATGTACTGGATCATCAAACACCATCATTTTTAAGACTTTTTTTTTTTTTTTTACTTCTGAATGTTTGCTGCCACCAGCAAGGCTTAACAGTATCCAAAGTTGCATTTTCTAAAATGGAGGCTTCTGTGACCGTCATCCTTTAACTACCCCTTTCATTGATAGGGATCAAGTTAAAGGCTGAGGAACTTAAGGCGTTTCTAAATCCATTTCTTGGCATTTATGAACTCTGGCGGCTGGGCTAAGAATGGTTCATTATAACGAATAAATTAATGAATAATTCATAGCCACTCGTGGAAGTCATGCTCGGCAATTTTCCTCACATCTCATGTAGCAAGCAGTGAAGACAGCTACAGCGGCTGGCTTTATCGGGACATTAAAGCTGCTACAAGGGTTTAAAAGATAAGAATAGCACCACGTGTAATTTCAACTAGAAGTTACAATGTACATGGTGATATCAAGCCAATGTTTTCATGAAAGCATTCATTTAGTGAGCTTAATGAGGGCAATTTGTCAACAATTTCACACACCATTTGCCCAGAATTCTCCAATGTGGAATTTCACTGCACCCTCCTCCCCGCCCCCCCACCCCCCTCCCCCCGAGTAAATTGCATGTTGTGTACAGTTTTGCCTATCATTAATCATCTTTTCAGCACTGCAAGTTCAATGCTGCTTTCCCAGTAGGGGACCAAGGGAGCAACCTAGCCAAAAGAGGGAAAAGTCATGGGAAAAGAAGAATATAAACGTTCACTTTGACAACAACACACAAAGATGAGCAAAACCCCCAAGCCCTAGTAGGACCAGCTCCTTCTGCCCACAGTAACTGCTTCCAACAGCAGTTTCTGGAGCTCCACTTCTTCTCGAGTCAAGAACAAAAATACAGCATCCAAATGAGGCTTCTTTCAGCTAAAAAGAAAATCAACCCCTGGAATTATTACATTTTTATTTTTCAACTAGGTACAATTCAAAGATGATTCTTTCTTTAAAAAGGCGGGGGGGGGGGAGGGGGAGGTATTTATTGAAACTGTATCTGCAAAAGGCTTGACAATAAATAACTAACTTAAGAAGCCATTACTGTTGATTGTCAGCATTTTTCTGCTAACCAAGATGCCTGAGGGAAAAGCAGATGGAAAGTAATTAATAAGACCAAGAGTGAGGTTTGCTGGATGTAACTGATACTGTTGGTAAATCTGGGACTCATAAATGATTCTCCTCAATGAAGGGAGACAGATGTTTCTGCTATTTCAGCAAGGAACTAGGAGAGAGCAAGTAAAAATAAAAATAAAAATAAAAATAAAAATAAAAATAAAAATAAAAATAAAAATAAAAATAAAAATAAAAATAAAAATAAAAATAAAAATAAAAATAAACAATGAGCCCATAAATAAGCAGTGCAACAGATATCGCACACTTCCTTCTTTTCTCCGACACTCCTCATAAGTTTGAAGAATTTAAGAAGCAGAAAAAGCAGATTCTCTCGAATAAGTTATTAAAATTATTCAATATGGCAACAATTCAGACTTGATGCATCTTACGTGGACTTGTCTGGTAGGAACATGAGCAAAAGAAAGCATTAAGTTTGGTTCTGAATACCTTAACTTTTAAGGCAGGGTTGGATGAATTGCCGTATGTGCAGTACAATGCATCTTATGCTTAAACAGTCCTGAAGAGCAGAAATGGAGTAAAACAAAAAGGTGGAAAGGAAATAGGTGGAGCTGTGCATTTATCCTCAGCACGGGATCCCTCCCCGTTGCATTTAGGGACAGGCACTTAGGAAGGCTGGGAGAAGGATGTGGCGGACAGGGGAAGCGGTACGGAGCGTGTCTGAAGGCATGACTCACGCTGCAAGCCATTTCCACCGAGACGAGACGAAGCAAGGCTGTGATCCGCAAGGGCAGCCCTTCCAGCCCAGCGGTCGCTTTCGGAGGTGCAACAAATCAGGATTTTAGCCGTTCAGCCTTAGGCAGTTATCAACAAGTATGTTAAACAAAATGTGGTTTTGTTTACATGCATAAGAATAGCTGTACACGTACGGCAGACAAACACATACTCTTTAGAATTTCTATATATCAGTTTAAAGGTGTGTGTGTGCCTCTGAATACATAAAAACTTAAAGAAATACTTTAAAAAAATCCCCAAATATATGTTACTGCACCTGAAGGAATCAAGGTGTTTCATCTCAGCTTCTGTAACCCTCCAGGCCCCTGAGAGGTTTTTGTCTACAGAGAAAAAGTATAAATCCATAACGAAAGTTCAAGGATAATTTTTAAATAATAATAAAAAATCAAGAGACCAACCTTCTAACCATTCTAATATACGTATTTTTGTCTTTCTTGACCACTGTTTCTTGGAAACTATAAACACAGCTGACAATGATTGGCAAAAATAAAAAAAAAAAAAAAGAAGAGCCTGCCTCTCCCAAACCCAGGTACAAACATCTTCAGATCAATCAAATCAAATCCATTGCAGAGAAAACAAAACAAACCAACAAACAAAACAACAACAAACAACAACAAACCAACTACAACAAAACACCCAAATGCAAGCTTTTTTCTGTTTCCTTCTAGACCAAACCCCTTTTCTGGCTGCAGCAGTACCTGGTGAGCTACCACCACCACTCTCAAATTCAATAAAGGAATTGTTTAGAAGCTCCAGGTGTGAGCTTTGAAAATGCAGCTCTGGCCGTAGTTTACAGTGTAGTTAGAGTCAGAAGGGTATTGCAAAAATGACATGAAGAAGGCATAGTACTGCCAGCCATAGAAAATACAGTTTGCTCAGTTAACAAGGTGAAAGGCTTTTTCCTTTTCTTTCACTCCCACAGTACAAAATTCAGCATGCCTAAATGGCTGCAGGGTGCATTTCTGAGTCAACACGTACCAAGGGGAAGAAAGACCAACTTCACATTTTGATGGATGAAGTCAGCCTGTCACCATCTAAGGGCTACCTGGAAATCACTGGAAGCCTTGGGCTGTACTCACCTTTTACCAGCAGAAACCTCCATGTGCTTAAATCCTTCTGCAAGGAGGACCTGAGAGAGCCACAGGAAGCCTCATTGATTGCTCCACCAGCAGCCTCTCCTGCCACAGAGATGGGACTGCACCAGGAGCCAGCAGAAAAGCTACAAATATGTGCAAATTAAGGGGCAGAGAGAAAACTGCACCCCTGGTCCATGTGTCCAAGCTATTATTTTGGTGTGACCAAAGTGCAGGAACCAAAACTTTCTAGAAAGAAAATCAGAAAGGCAGGCTCCGGGGTCCCTCTCACAAAAAGTCTCACTATACCTCTTGCACATTTTGTGGAAATTGCTGCCCCAGGAGATTATGGAGATACACAGCGTCATTGGGTTCAGAAAGGATCACACAAATTTGTGGGTGGTGGGTCCATAAACAGAAAAAGAACAGGATGAATGGACCCTTTAACATCCTGAATGCAACAGGGGTGGGTCGGGGGCAATGAAAGGGGGGAATGAACCAGAGGAAGTGACTAAGTTTGCATAGTCTCACTACATAACAGCTACAGTCATTTGTGCTGCTGAAGAGAAAGCACACTGGATGAGATGGCCCACTGGTCTGGTTTTGTAGAGCATTTAGAGAATTTATGTCCCCCTGCCCAGGCAGTTAAAATCTGTCCTGCTTGCAACGGTACCACCAGGAATCTACATGACATTTTGCAGACACACCTCGAAACTCCTGAAACCATGTGCCATCACAGTTTCTGTACTGAACAGAGCAGGGTTAACACTGATATATTATGGGCAGCTCCACAGTTATTTCATTATTTCAGAAGCCTGAAGAAAAACAGCATCATGGTTTTGTGCCCTTTTATCCACACTCCTGTCTGCAAAGATGGTGGTATCAGGCACCAGTCTCCTGCTTAAATCTAGCGTCTCAGCCCTGTCCACCCCCACAGTGCTGTTCCTTAATGCATGCTTGTGACAAACTTGGAAAAACATCTGACCTTCGAGTCCTCTATCCACTTCCCTACTGCCTGCCAACAAATTCTGGCTAGCACTTAAAGAAGATATCTCACCACTGACCTGGCACCCTGAGTTATCAGCCTACAGTGAGGCCCCTGCAGTTTAGTACAGCAGTGCTCTCCAAATACCCCAGGGCTCCTAACCCGGCACGCTTGCACCCCATGTTTATCAGAGAGGTACAAGTCATCTTTATTATTGCATCCTTGTAAATTTGAAGTATGTGTGCTCTTTTGCCTTGAAAAATAAAAGCACAAGTCTGAATTGAAACGGTTAGAAAAGCACGAGGGACTATAAATATTCAGATTTGCGTGTCAAGAGCTCTCTGTAAGTGCTTCATTATTTCAGATAGGTTGGTGGAGGAAAAGTGACTGACCTCACAAGCTGTCTCAGGACTGTCATGTCCTGAATAGCTACACCTACACCTAGAGACACATTTCTTCTTACTAGGATTGTCTGTCTCTGCTCCAAGCCTTTCTGGAGATGTTGCTAAAAATTTGTGATTGTGTATCTTTAGATAAGAAACGTATAAAATTCTTCTGAAATTTAGAATGTCATATAAAAACAACATTGCCCAGTTAACAAATTACAGCAGGACTAGGTGCTTAAAGAGATACCACAGTTTTTAGGCCATCGCGTTGCATTATAGAATCACAGAATCTTCTAGGTTGGAAAAGACCTTCAAAATCATCAAGTCCAACCATCAACCTGACCCACTATGTGGAATACACCTTAATATTTCACTGCAAGTTTTTTTGGGGGAAAAAAAAAAAAAAAAGACAACCCAACTTTCTATGTTTTTCAGATACAGGAAAGGATGAACATAGATTATCTCCTGACAGAAATCTCAAGGCTGTTAACAGTCTCAGAAGATCACCTAAGAAAGGCAGGGAATACCTAGACTGTTTCTGACCCATGGTTATTTAGTGCAGCCGCAAGGACTTGAGGTGATGAAATCTGCTTACCCAGTATGTCCATATGCTTGTCATGAGAAATTTTTTTCCTGAAGCTTCCTTGCTGCACCTCACCGTATTTTGCTCTACCTGCTGCGGACATGAAGTGGTCACGTATGTGAGCTCAGTTATTGTACCTCCTCCTCAGCCTTCCCACCTTTGAGATGAAAAACCCCATTTCATACAGCCCTTCCTTGTGAGAAACGTCAGGATCCCTCATCATCCTCACGAGTGGTCTTGGATTTTCCCTCCTTAGTCCGTAAGCATCTCAAAGAGCAGCACCCAGCACTGGGTGCAGCACCCCAGTGAAAACCCTGCCGCAGCAGGAGCCTCCTGCGTAGCACGGGCGGGTGCCTCACACATGGGCACCGCTCCCATTTGTCCCCCAGCACGTGGGATTTGCCTCTTGGGCTGCAGCCTGATGCTGCTGATCTCCGTATAGCTTTTAACCTGCCTAATAGGCTCTGCTACAGGGACAAGCAGATGCATTCCCTTGCCTGTTGAAATTGCTGCAGCCTTGGTGGAAGTGATAAATTGGCTGCTGTAGATTTATAGCCAGTTAGCAGATGACTCGAAATTGCATGCAGTTTGCCTTTACTTTTTCTTTACTTTATCAACAGAATGAAACTTTACAGAGTTTGCAAACACCACGAACATTTCTTTCCCTCTCACACTTATGCAGGTCAGAGGATGGGGATACGTTCTACAGGACAACGCACATCCTGCATGCCCTCATGTCTGAAAAAACAAATTTGCCTGTCCTCAGGAGTATAGTCCTCATGCGTAACCACCCTTTTCTTATTCGGAAATAGTCAGCAGACTTTGACTGATTTCATGAAGCGTTTAGCTACTCAAGACTAAATTGTGATCCCAGTTGTGTAAGCAAATCGCCCGGCTTAGACAAGAGGCAGTACGGACACTTGAGGGTGTTGTGGAAAGAGAAGATGGCCGACCTCACACTAAGGGACTGCAGATCAGTACACATCAAACCAAAATTCCCAAACCCTGCAATTAACACAGCGGTGGAACTGGGACAGCAAAGTTCCTAGGAAACTACTGATGATTGTTTGGAAAACAGGAAAAAATCATGGAACAAGTGGTTTTAAGAAGCTCAGAAATCATTATCAGAGTCAAAAACTACAAGAGAAGGGAAGAGGGAAAGAAAATACAGAAAAGAATCTGGAAAAGGAAGGTGATATGATAAACATGAGGTCTCTTTTTAAAATTATTCTTTGAATGAGAGAATATTTCTCGTAATACAGAGGCAGAAAAATCTGATCTGTTCACAGTATTCTACAGTATTTGAAAACAGGAAAAAGACAATATAAAAATAATCTTCAGCTGATAGAGAAAAGCTGCCACAATATCAAAACACAAAATAGCTACTTCAAAGTTACTGTGGTTGTTCATTGCCGATTTTAAAGTTACAGTAGAAAAGGATTCTTACATATTTTTAGATTAACTTTTTCCACTATAGTAAATCTGTAAAAAAAGTGAGATATTAATAGGATTCCTGATATGTAAAAACTTTAATACATTAATAGTTAGAGGGCGTTTTCTCTCCAAGTACGTAAACCAGATACTTGCTTAGAGTCAGTTTTAAGATGTAAAAATCCTTCAGAGGCTCAATTCTACCTGCTTCCAATTTAATTTCATATTCCTGAATATTACGGTCAAACCCACAAGCTATAAAACATGCCTCTGAAAAGCCAAACACAACTGGCATTTACTCTCACCAAAGCCAGTCGCACATTCAGTGGCCTCCCTTAGCCCGAAGCCCCTGGGGGGGCTTTGGCTGGAGGGTGAGAACAGCCTGGCCCAGCAGGAGAAGCTGTGGGTTGCTCGAGACGTGGTCCTCATGTCACTGCAATCCCAGTGACCTGCTCTGCAAAAAGGTAAACCATCCACCCAGCCCGGCACGCAAGGAGCAGAACAGCACCAGCGCTCAGCTGAAAGCAGCCCTGTTTACCACCAGGCCTCTAAGCAAAGCCTGCAGGGAGCCCCTGGTGCCTGGATGGAAGCAGGCGAGAGGGTGAAAAGATGAGAGGAGGAGTAGCAGCGAGGTCAGCACTATGGGGCAGACCCATGAGCCCTCAGCGCAGCACAGAAAGCAGACCCTGGTGAGAGTGAGTCGCAGCAGCCCAGCAAAGCTGACTACAACCAGGTGTGTGCCACACGGCTGCAGGGCTGGGAACATGCAGACAGCAAAAGGAACTGGGTCTTAGGAGGAGGCGCAATTGCCCAGTATCGCAGGAAGAACAGGCAGCTTATTTTATTTCACAATTTTCCCCCTGCAGTGATGTCCTTATGAATTATTTTAGTTCTAGCTCCTGGTTCTCCATTTTCAGCCTTCTCTTACCGTGCAGTTTTTCAGATGAGTAAATGGTGAAGCCCATACAAACAGAAGAGAAGGAAAAAAGCAGAACTGAGGATGCACTGGTGACTAACCAGGTGAGCAGTGCATGTTTGTTTTCTTTCTTTCTTTTTTTTTTTTTTTTTTTTTTAATAAACTTGTAAAAAATACATACCTCCCAAATACCTACACCAATATAAATGATTTACAGAATGCCTATAACTACTGGACCAAGAGCTCACAGAAATAAATAGTCATTACCAAAAAATGCTGCAGTGATTATTATTCTTACATCAGGGAAGGAAGACATTCATTCTTACTATCAATAAAATTTGTTCTTAATGCCTTTTTTCTTTCCCTGAGGAAGCTGCTTTGCTGGAGATGTTGACTTTTTACCCGGACTGGAAATTACCCAGAGCATTGCTTCTCTTAAGAGGTTAAGATTTAAACCACTCTGGACAACTGGTCTCAGGGTAGCCTGTGCTAGCCCTCAGCATCCAGTTCAACATACAGAGAGAGCTTTAATGATGAAAGGCACATTTAATGGGCAAAGTCAAGCTGTGTGAGTAAGGGTTCTCCAGGTGTTAGGTGAAGAGGATCTCAGAGTAGAACTATTGCAGCCAAATTTTATTGTTCATCCATCTTGTTGCTACAGAATTAAATGCAACCACATCTATCATCAGAAACCTTTTCCTCTATTAAAAACTATACATCAGACATTGATTGATGGGGCTATACTGACTCAGTGATGGAAGTGTCAGCAATATGTCTCAGAAAGGGAGCCAAAAGCATGAGGAATAGTTCAACTTATGGGGTGCTGCTGCTAGAAATCTAAGAGTTTATGTAAATCAACCCCAGACTTCACTGCGCAAGGAGAGAGGAGAACTTGAACATCGCCATGCAGAACGATGTGGTCCCACCACATACTCGAGCGTGTTCAGTTTACTGTAATACCCAATCTGCCAATATTAATTTCTTAATGAAAAACTTGCATGTGGGAAACTACATCACCATCAAAGTGACAAAACCCACATCCTGCTTAAATTTCATTCCCTTGAATGACATTTCCATGGAAAATCACTGGAAAGAGAACCAGAACTACAACAGAAGCAGACAAGGAAAAAGCACTGTGTTTGCTAAAACTGAAAGCGTGTCTTTCTTCAAAGAAGCCAGACCAGCACTGTCACTAGGATCTACTCACTAAAAAAAAATACTAAAAACAAACAACAAAACCAGAGTCACTAAGGTTTTCTCTTGAAAATAGAGACCACGTTTCTAATGAATACCTCTGATAAAGAAACAGGTCTTTCTGTAGTAGGAGGGAAACAGTTAAATTCTGAATATCCTAAATACTCCCACCTTCCCTGCAGCTGAAGCTGTCTGCACATAATTTGAGAAAGTCGAATTAAAGGAAAAGAATACTGTATACATAACACGTTAAACTACGAGTATGAAAAGAATGTATGTGAAAATCCTGCATATTTTTTGTTTGCCTTTAATTAGAGATGGATTCCTGATCTTGATTATCCTAAGCAGAAAATCAAGACCAGTCCCTGAAACCAAACAGTCTTCCCTTTGTGGGCCTCCTCTTGATTTATGTAGGGCTTTAAACAACACACACACGGACACACACACACACAAAAAAAAAAAAAAAAAAAAAAAAAAAAACAGAGCTGGGGTTACTGTTTTTTTCACATTAGTTACTTTTTTGAAGATGCAGATGGGCCTGTGTTTTAGGGTATTTATTTCTCATTATGCCTTACAGTGGAAGAAAACAGAGAGCTGGGAGAAAGCACTACTGAAAATGATATGCTTTCAAAACCATATTTTGCTAATAATTTTAACTCTCTTTTGAGCAGTGGTCCACCCAATTCAAGCTATCCCTCATAGCAACCCTTCTTGTTGGTTTGGATACTGTGGTGCCACTTTTAAGAAAATCAAAAATCCCCATTGCAGCATATTTTGTGATAAATTCCCTTGGCTCATTCAAAACTGAAAAAAAAAAAAAACAAAAAAACAAAAAACAAAAACAAAAAACAACCACCCTGAAAATAGCCCCCTGACACCTTGCTTGGATTGTTTGACTTCAGTTGTGGCTTCAGTCACTTTGCAACAGTATTTGAGGCAATGAAACATTGGGAGATGACACGTTTTCAGCTCTGGCACACACTAAATGAAAAGACAAAGCCAAACTTCTGAAATAGTTTGCCTGTGTGGTTTATAAGTGGCAGAGGGAGGGACAGGAAGAAGGTTAAAAGAGAAAGGGAAGAGTACTATGCTCAGAATAAATGACATTAACAGGGTGAACTATATCACACACTTTAGTTGCATGTTCTCTTTTTACCTGCATGGGGAAATATTTGAGACCCAGAGCTCCCCCATGAAATCTTGAAGAATATAGAGTCCTCCTTCTGCTCTGTGGTTACACGGAGGAGGAATACAGGGAGGCTGAAGCTGCCCTCCATTCCTATCACCCTCATAAGTAAAGCAGCCCATTCTTCCTGCCCTTAGGAGGGGCAAGAGACTGGCTGATCTCTGAGGAGCTGCAGTACAGAGAGGCTGTCATCCAGAGCCTGGGAGGGAATGCTGCAGAGAACACCTTGAACCAAGGGCAGAGGAATGAGGTGTGGCTGATGCAGGAAACTCACCTGCTTCAGTGCAGAGCAGTGACTACATTGCCATCAGGGATGCAATGACCCGGTGAGCTGCTACACTAGGTGTAATGTGCTATATTACAGAAGTCAATACACAAAATATCCACATCTCAGTTTTTTTCCAAAATGAGAGAAAATAGCAGGTCAGTATAACATGAAATGCCAAGACACTGGGCAAATTCTCCTTAACTGGAGAGAGAAAAATAGAAAACCTGTTTTGCATTTATGCTTTCTTCTACAGCCATAGACTAACACATTGCTTTGTGACACCGACGATTTCTGAAGTTATCATGAGATCAGCCATTATATCTCATCTTTGTTTTACAACTTTTTCATCTGTTTCACATTTCTTGGCTCTTTTACACGGTGCTTTTAACAGAAATCTGACCACCATAACTATAGCATTCAGACCATGCAACTAGCTCGGAGGATATTTACGTCTCATCAGTGAGAACATATGAGGAACACAAGCCTTAGCAGACTGATAAAATCTTTGTCATGGCATATTTCACTTTGCACAGCAAGAGCATGTGCACAGACATGCAGTACAAGAGGTCTGCACCCCTTGCCAGCAGAGCAGAGCATGCAACGCGCCTTGGCTTGGCTAGCCACAGGTCCCACGCCTGCCGTTCAGAGGAACCAGTACCTCCCATACTGGTTCCTCTGGAGCTCCCGACCCTCCAGTGCAGTTACCACAGTCCTAAGAGTTTTGTGAAGTTGCTCCCTTAGTTCCATTTCAGGGACCTGCAGTGGTGGATTACGTAGCCAGTAAGGGAACTCAACCAAATCATTCTGCATTCGGGTAACCTTTCAGCAACATTTTTACTTCTGTAATCTGAAATTTACTTGCAGTTCCAATTGCTTTTATGAAAACTGTATTTTCTGAAGATCTTTAACACTGAAGCACCAGATTCTCCTTCAATTACCTTTAATGAGGTAACTAGTATCATTAATCACATGCGGCTTATTCAATAACCTTGTATAGGCAAAGAGCTGAATGCTTACACTCGATCCTATTCTGACGTGTATGCTACTGAGTCACTTTACAAAATAGCAGTGTGAACTATTTTGTATATTTTTATCATTGGTGCATGGGTCCTCGGGGATGTAAGAACAGCATTTTACATAATAATTGAAAAGAAAGGGACAAGTTTTATTTGGAAAGCAGTATTGGCCAGGGGGGAAATACCAAAATTGCATTGGAAAAGGAAAGGCACCAGTATTCGTGATCTTCTTCCAAAGAAAAGTTACTATAATCATTATGCAATTTAAATGTAAAAGCTGTACTCTAGGCCTGACTCCTCTCATGGGCCTGCAAATGCACACTGCATAGCAGAAGGCATAGGAGAAAAAAGAGACACTGCTGCTGGATCACAACTTGTATCACAGGCCTAAAGGAAACATCTCAGTAAAATATATCTGATTCTTCTAACTGTACAGCAAGTGTTTCTCTTCCATGAAAAACAAAAAAGTCCCTAAGAAATGTCAGTGCCGTAGATGAGTATGTGGCAAATTTTAAATTACCAAGTAGTATTCTGCACTCTTGAAGTACTGCTGAGCTGAATGGTCTCAAAACAAAAATTATCCTTTTTGAGTGATTCCTGTAATGCACATTTCTGTTTATCTGCTTTTGAATTCACATTTAAATGAACTGCTTACACTGTGCTATAATCAAATACCTGAAAAAGCTAGGCCCTCTAAAACTTGTGCAGCCTTCACTCTTAGGCACATGATGCTGTTCAATATCCTGCATTTCCTTACCCAACATTAAACTCCCACGCTCATTTCACTACTAACAATCTCCACAGTAAAATAACCATGTGCAATACTACTGACATAGTAAAACAAACTATCTCAAGAGCCAAGACACAGCTCTTTCCTTTGATGCACACAGGAGCTGGACAGAAAGGTGCCCCTCAGGAAAGGGACAACGGGGACAGAACAGCTCTATACCAGACTCAGAACAGGTCCAAGCTGTTCAACCTCACTTCCCCATCACCCAGCGCAGGCAGATTTTATATTCTTTTTGTTGCCAGCTTAAATGGGCAGGATGGGAGAGAAGGATGAAAGGATATAGGGAGAGACATCACTGCTGTGATGCTTCATTTTTCAAAACCTATTTTCACCTTGATTCAATGTTCCAGAGGCCACTAGAAACCCTATCTCAGTACAGTTAGTAACAAAGTCCTTTCCAATGATGAGACAAAAAGTTTTAAATTTTTCTCTAAGCGAAACACTTTCTTATGAAACAACTAATAGGATTTTATGTTTACCTAGGTGCTTTACTTCAGAACAGGAGCTGCAGAGCACTAGAGATCAAAAGCAACAGTAAGAGGAATTCTCTCATATTTCCTTCACCTCTAATTACTGATGAGAAAAAGAGGCCTCACTGTTTGAAATAACAGCATGTTGTTAAGAACCATAACACTGCAGCAGAGTACACTGAAGTCAATACCCCAGCTTTGCTCAGTCAAGGCCGATGTGCATTTACAGTGCTGTGGATCTAGAAGCTATAAAAGCTTGCTTACTGTAATAACAGTGGAGTTACCACACTGACATACACCTTCATATTTCACCATTGGGACCCCACAGATATTCACTGATCTTGTGCAAAATTACTTTGCATTAAGTTTTTCTCTTTTTCATTACCATGTTGACAGGATCAACTTTCCCTGTGAACAGGAAAAAGAACAGCTAGGGCACCTACTATCTGTTCGTGAGGCTCTTGTGGCTTCCACGTTCAGTGGAAACACCAATGTCTGAGCAAAAGGAGACAGCACTTGTTAAAAAGTTCAGGTTAAACAAGATATAACTGGGGATCAGTTTACATACAAGATTTTAGTTCATTCAAAACAGCACAAACAAGCAAAAACATTGGTTGCATTTGTTTTGTCTGTCAGCAGTCTGAGGGGTTTTATTGGGAATACATGACTAATTTTGTTAATATTAACAGTAACCTCTGGGAGCAGATCTTTTTACTCTAAGTTATCTGACTTCCATGGAGCTAGTGCACATTCATAATAGGATCCTGCTTTTTGCTTCCAGTGTCTCAAATCTTTCAAAGAATACTGGTGGTGGGAAAAGCAGATTGTTAGGTTTATGTCCTGGAACCAGCACGTTTGCTTCCAGCACAGGGTCATACTTCCATAGGATAGCCCAGAATCCTAGACTACCCCCAAACCATTACAAGGTATACAAACCTTTACAAGCAAGAGGCACAAAGGGTGAAACCCAAAATAATGTAACCGTCACAGAGTTGTCCTTAATTTGTGGGTGCCTCACTGCCAGGGAGGGATACAAAATCTAACTCAGAAGTTAGGGCTCTTTTTACATCACGCTGCAAGAGTTACAGATTTGACAAAGGAATCCAAACTAGTCAGCCTCTAAGTCAGAAGCTGCTTAAAATCAGACATTGAGTTGAGGTCACTTAAAACTACCTGATAAAAGGTAGTGAAGAGTACATGAAAGTACTCAGGGAGAGGGGGAGCAGGAGGAGGAGGTCAAATTGACTGCTCTCTACTGATCGGATGGCTTGCTATTAGAAGGGACAGCTGCCTCTGCTTGAGAACCCGACCACAGGTCTCTCCTGAAGGAAATGCCTAAGCAGGAGCAGGACAGCAGAAAAAGCACACTAGGAAAGATACTAAGTGGTTCCAGGAGCAGGAAATTAAACACACGATTCCACTCACCCACGCAAATCTTGTTCACAGGCAGCCGTGCCTACCTCTTGCATGGTAGCTGAGATTACTTTGTGTTCTTTGTGGCAGACACGACCAAAGATGCCAGAAATTTCACTCTGCAGCACACCTGACCGCTAAAGCAATTGGCAGAATACTTGGGAAATGCAGGTGTCATACTCCCTCAGGCCAATAAAAGAGTTGGATCTGAGTTTTCTGAGTTACTTCTCAAGAGAAGAAATGCTGTAGTTATTATCTTGCTCCCCTTTTCTGCTCAGTAGGGAGAGAACAGCAACCAACATGGAATTTGTAGACTCTCATGAGGTAGGTCTGCTCTAAGAACATCTGTAAAGTTAAGTTTCTTATAGGAGGCAGGCAAAGAAGGTATAATTTCTTGCCCTACACCCTAACATAGGAGTTAGCCTGACACTTAGACCCGTACAGACTGAGCTGCTTACAGTCACTGCCAAAACTGAAACAGGGTGGTGAAATACAGCTCTTAAGCATAGAAGTTAGGGAGAGGCTGAGCTGGACCTCCGTGGATTGATTACTATTTTCCATCTTGAGCAGTCTGTAGGGGCAGATATTGCTGGGGAGGAATAATACTGTAGAAAATTTTAACCTAAGTTATACCCATAAAAGCAATTGGAACATCAGACTAGAAAATTACAAAAAGTCTACAAAATTCACTGGGAACATCGTGCAATTTGAGTAACTGCTTCAGATGACCCCCAACCATCCCACCAAAGAAAACAGCTAACCTCAAATCTTAAAGAGATTTCCAAGTGCATTTCAATTTTCGTTAAGCAAGGGAAAAATATTTCATATTGTTCAGCAGTTATTTACAATTAAGCAACTGAATATATGTAAAATAAGTTGATAATTACAAAGGAAGACCAATGAGCACTTCTGTGAAGGTATTCCAGCTATAAGAAAAACAATGTTAGATATTTATGCAATGATAAATATATAAGTAACTCTATATATTTTAACAGTCTCCTAAAGGAGCCAATCTAGCAGAATTGGAGAGAGAAATTAAAGGTCAGAAACCTGACTCAAGCAAACACTGATGACCTGCTGGCAATATACAGAACATGCTGTTTTAATGAATTCCACTGCTGGAACAAAAACTTGGTACAACCAAACAACCATGTTTGTTTAGCACCGTTGTGAGCTTTTTCGTAATCTATTCAATGGTGCAAGAAAGAAAGAGGTCAAAGCATACTGTGTACAGAAATGTCATTTTAATTGGACAAATCCATTTAAAGAATTTTTCCCTGATTAATCTAGTCTTGAATGTGTGAAGGCATTACCTAAGTTTATTTTCTATGGGTTTCTTTACATTTTGATTGGCCTTAGAACTCAGTCTTCTGCAGGATAAATTTTTAAATATGCTGTCATAGCTTCCTGTGCATAAAAATCCTTAAACCTCAGGATACCTTTTCAAGAGCCCACGAGCAATGCAAGAATTATACAGATACTTAGCACATCAGTGTTTGAAAACTGACAGTGTCTCATGCCTGAGGCTGAGGACATACCATAAACCTATCTCAGTGATTCTCAGCAATTACTGTCTTTTGGGTCATGCAGATCTAAATTTGTGATGTACACAATGGGTAGAGCATGTCTCATGGTGCAATGATAAAACCCAGACACACAAGGCATCTGGTATGCTTATGTTCAGTGGCATAATTAGCGAAGATTTCCCACTGTTGCTACCACTATTAGAATTTAAACATGAAAACCATGGAAATAGCTCCACACTTACAGTCATGACTGAACTACTCAGACTGCAGAGCCAAAGACATAAATGAACTGGAATTGTCATACTGATTGGTAGTAAAACAGCCAGAATAAAGTTGACGGATAAAGAAAGACATATTCTGCCAGTTGCATGGCTGACATATTTCATGCATATTTGTATTTCGTGACTAAAAAATTTTAAAACACTGATGTGTCACGTGAAAAGTGATGTACATGGGCTGATTTCATATTCACTTTGTGATATCATGAACGTATTTCCAAAATGGGGTGTCTCTCATCTTCAATGTTCAAAACAGTCAAATGAAGTTAAGGCTATGATGTTTATAATCATGCAATGATTTTGGATAGACCCAAATGTTCACTGTATTAAAAAAAAAGACCCTGTTTCAGGCATCCTCAGTTCTTGAAATATAGGCGTAGCCGTAATGATCTGGAGGCATGAAAGCTTGCTTTCGTAAGAAGTACGTTACAAGGCAATTTTGGTTCATTCAGCAATTAGCAATTAGTCTTTGGTAAGAGAGAAATCTAAAAGAGCATGACACAGGTGGTACATATTCCACAAAGTACCAGAGTAGCTCAGTGGTCTAGAAAGCACCAGGAACTTTCTGCTTTGCTTCCCATATTAATCATTATTAACTAATGATGGTAAAAGGTCAGTTTGTCTAGTGAAACTGGTAGAAGCAAATGCAGTGCTAATTTGCTAGAAATAATGAGTACTTCCAGTGTAACCTGCAATAACAGCATTGGCACACATGGACGGCTGTCAGCAGAAATTCAAGGTAGCAAGTGTATTCGCTGGCTGGGGTAGGGTAGGGCTGGCTTTATGACCCTGCACCCGGCAGCCTTGGCTGGTTTCCCTGCTTCAGAGTTTTGTCACCTCCTATGCTTTCCAGTCATCTTATTTCCTATTAGCATAACATGTGCAGCCTGCCACTGTTGTTCAGCTGCTTCTTAAATGGTTATCTTATGCTATTTATTAAAGTATCTCATGCTAGCGAAGAGTTCAGGCCTATTGAGAGGCAAGAAGTGATAAGTCTGTACAGTCACGTGGGAGTTTTGATCTTGGGTGCTGAACAAGGGCCAAGCTAGATGAAAGAGGTAAATAAGGAGTGCAAAAAGAAGGCAGGAAGGCAGACAAAGTAGGAAGCAAATGGGAGGGAAGAAAAATTGGGAACTGGATGAAAAAGCAGGGAAGAAAGACAACTAGAAGAGCTTATTTTGCAACTCCCTGAGGAGGGAAGAACAGATGGAGGAGCCAATCTCTGCTCCCTGGTCACAGATGACAGGACGGGAACAGCACAAAGCTGCAACAGGGTCAGGTCAGGCTGGACACGAGGAAAATGTCTTTTCCATGAGGGTGGTCAAACACAGGAACAGTCTCCCTAGCAAGGTGGTTGGTGCTCTGTTCCTGTCGGTGTTCAAGAAGCATTTGGACAATGCCCTTAATAACGTGCTTTAACTTTTGGTCGGCTCTGCAGAGGTCAGGCAGTTGGACTAGATGACACTTGTGGGTCCCTTGCAACTGACCTACTCTGTTCTGGTCTGGCCTCTTCTATTCTATACTATTCTATTCATCATGAAAGCTGAAGATTTCAGTGAGCAAGAGGAGATGCTCCCTCTGCCGCAGCTGGTTACACTTAGCAAGTTGGAAGCATAAACAATTATTGCCAACATGCCATGCTCCGTGATACTCCTCGTGTGCAAGAAAACAACAGCTGGATGGACACGCTAAGGAAAAGCAAGATGAGAAGGAAGGCTAACTAACGG
Source organism: Aythya ferina (assembly GCF_964211825.1). NCBI lineage: Eukaryota > Metazoa > Chordata > Aves > Anseriformes > Anatidae > Aythya > Aythya ferina. Next base: position 72,304,459 of record NC_140297.1, on the reverse strand, counting down.
GCAGGCAATGCCAGTGCCTGTGGTGAGGAGGAGGACCAGCATGCTAGTGTCCCAAAGGACTTGCTGCCAGCTACACAGGCAGGAGGGAACTGGGATCCACTGGGACAAGCTGGTTTCTCCAGAGCAGCCTTTCCCTTAGGACAGACAGCAGAGATGCCTGTTAATAGAAAGGCAAATCCCATGGCAAAACACAAATATCAAGATAATTATTGCACTTTTTAGATTCTGAATTAACACAAGTAAGTTAACAAAAGGCTGGTTTTTAAATAGGGAAAAGAATAAATATATTTTTCTACCCTTTTATAACTGTGAGGACAACCAGAAAATGCTTCCAAAATTGATACCATACGTGCAGATTAAAAACAGGCTGCAAGCCAAATCCTCCTCTTCGGTTTCACTGGCGAAGCCCAGCAGACTGCCACAGAGCTACACTCGAGCAGCAGGGGAAAGAATTTGACCCTTTGACTGCTGCATCAAAAGCAGCTAACTTCCCACTGTACTTGGCGGCCTCAGTATTAAAAGTTACAAATGGCTTTGTGCTCAAAGCTGTATTGTTTTTCTGCTAGGGTATTTAGGTGCTGGTGCCCTCCTGCCCTGCTCCCTCCAAAATCAAATTCTCTTTTCCTGCAGAAGCATACCTGGCATCTCTGCTGTCTATCGTAGACATATTAGACTGTCGTTAATAAAGGAAAGTTTCTCCACCTTGTCAGTATGGCATACAGCACAGCTATGTAAAAGGTGGGAAAACCAGGAACAGTAGGATAATTTACACATTTTGTAATCATGTCCTTGATATCTTCCTTTCCCTTCATCCACTGATCATTTTCCTAACACAGAAAATCCATCAAAATAACAGACACATTTTCAGTGTGCCTATCATTTAACTTACTCATTATTCCAAATGGTCCAATGTCATACCTGTGTACTTTAGTTCAACACTTGCTATCAGCCATTTCCAAAATCAGGCTATTCAAATCCTAGGTTTTATCTCCTGATCACAACTGGTTAAGATTTATTTTTTAAGTAACGGAGGCTATATATGGTATATATAAATGAGAATGTAAATTCACACACACACAAAAAAAAAAAGAAAAAAAAAAAAAGAATATACAGTACTTTGTGGTAAAGCTAAACCTTGAAATGCAAACCTTAAATTAGCGATGCTTATTTACACCAAGAAATTCTGGAATTTCTCTGTCTCAATAAGGACCAAAGACTGGGTAATCTTACTCAGATGATAGATTAAAAAGTATTCCAAGTAAAAATAAAATAAAATAAACACGTACAGCATGAAAATAGCCCCCCCCCCCCCTTTTTTTTTTTCTACCAGAAACAGTATACATTGCGCTCAGACACCTTACAAACACTAAACCTGCTAAAGCCAAGCAATTAAAACTTTTGCTTTTGCTTATAAAGAAGTCGATGCTGAGTCTTCAGATGTAACCTCAATTTGTCCCTTGATGCAATAGGTGCTTGATACAGACTGAGTTAAGGATATCTGCCCAAGCATCTTAGAACAATTCAGGAATGCCACCTACCCAGACTTTGCACAGGCTGATCCTGAATTCAGTTTTCAGGTGACAAAGTCAAGAAAACGGGAGAGAAAGAGTCTTGGCACTCAATCTTCTAACCTCACATCCCTGCTGCAGCCGATGAAATTATCTTCAGCTCCTTTTGCTTCTGCCACCTTCTTTCCAGTCTCCATCTCTCCTCCCAGCAGCACTCGAGGCTGAGCTGTATGGATGCTCACCGGGAGCACAGCAGAAGGTTGAAGCAGAAGTGCAGAACAGCTTTAGCTTCCACTGACAGCAAGCAAACTATTCTCTCCGAGGCTCAAACCTGGTACAGGCCTTTCCAGAGATGGCAGATGCCACCTGAGGAAAAACAAAACAAAACAAAACAAACCCACACACATGATTTTAATGTATTATGATGTTTTTTCTCCATAACTTCTGTTCTCAGCTATGATTAAAGTGTTTTGGCCATTTGTGAAACAGTGCAGTGCAGAGAACATATCAATTTTCCCTTCCTTTCCCATCCCTTCCCTTCCCTCCCCTTACAACTAGACATAACATCTCTAAGATGAAATTCAAGCAAACACCAATGTCCATAATGACTGACCTGCTTGATATAGTGCAGAGGATACCGGTAAAAGAAAGTAATCAAAAAATTTTGGAGTGAATGCTGATACTTATAATGTTGAAGGAAATAGTATGCATGGGGCATCTTAAGCAGCCCAGCAGGACTATGGCAGTGCAGCTCAGGAGCATCTCTGCACAGGGATCTCTTCCCCCACAGTACCAGGGCCCTTCTCTCACATGGGAGGCCACTACAAGACAACACAAGCCACCTCCAGACTGTTTCTGTAGGAGACAAGGTAACACAGTCTTGTTAGAGCTTAATGTAACCAAAAGTGTTTTATGAATTGATGTCTTTCCAAAATTAGAATGATTAGGTGATTATAAAACATGACCTGTAAGGAAAGATCAAAGGCACGAGGCTGTTTAGATGGAAGAATGAGAGACATGACCACCTTCAAGATGTAAAGGATAAATTTGACTAAGACAAGCAGCATATTTTACATATGCTTACATATAATTAAAATTCATAGACGAGAGTGAAACAGCAAGGAGGTGGCTTGTCCAAAGCAGCTCAGCAAAGCCAAGAACAACATTCAAGACTTGCCATAATCAGTCCAGAGCTCCAGCCTGTAGCCATTATTTCTGCTACACTCTGTGTCAGATGCTTCCTGAATGGAAGATAGTTAATGACTGTCATTGTATACACAGAGCAAAGTTTCTCCTGTGGAAGTCTTACCTGAGACTGATTTATCTTTACAGTTATCACTTGTTTTCTTTTCAGCTATCCTCATTCTAATCTAAATCACATGCATCCAATCATATATACTTCTCAATAAAACAAAAATATGGAAAGCTGCAAGAAAGCATACTTATGAAAGGAGAGATAGGCAAGGGATAAATAGGACAATATAGCAATCAAGTTGCTGTAGTCTGGTGACAATCGCCCTTCCCTTCCATATTTCTTTTCCTAGGTCAATGTGAACACTTTTTGTAAATCACAGGGGTGTATCTACTGCAAGTGGTAGTTCTCTCAACATATTTTTGCTATCAGGTCTAGGTTGCAAACACTGAGGTTTGAAACTACAAAATAAGTTTATGGGATTCACCACAATATCAGTGGCTGCTCAGAATTTTTAAAGGTAGCTCCTTGTAGCCTGGAGGAAGAAAGTCTGCACCTTGGCTACGAATTTGTACCTGAAAGTTTGAGGCTGGGCAGTGAGGCTGCCTGCAAGCCTGTTCAGTTTGCTACTGGCTTGGAATTTGCCACAGCTTAACAAAACTCCAATAACAATAAGTTTGAAGAGACATCTCAAATCCTAGAGCCATGGGATGACAGATGCCCTGTCAAAGCATAATCCTGCTCTCAGGCACATCACAGATACAGCACTTCATATCTTCTCTCACTTCTATAGGAGTGCTCACTGCACTATTTTGGCCCTTTGAACAGTTCAGCCAGGAGAGTGATAGGATGAGCAAAGCACTGCTATTCAGCTACATCTGGCTTCTACAATGGGTAGTGATTTCTTAAATGAAATCAACATGCTGAGGACGTGCCAGCTGGACACAGTAAAACAGGGATAGCATTCCATTAAGCGAAGAAAGAATAAAGAAGATAGATGTTCAATGAAGTACATTTGGCCCTTTGTTTGAAAGCCTAAGTATGAAAGTAACTGTTTACGGGAATGTCTCAGAAGGAGAATCTCTGAAGACCTGAAAGTCAAAGTTTTCTAGTTACCTATGCAGCCAAATACCAACCTCAGCATGTGGCAGATAGTTTGTTAGTAAATAATGCATTCTAAATTAAGTTGGCTATCCAGCGAGCAAGTTGCTTTTACTTAGGTGTCAAACAATACCAGATCCAAGGAAATTAGGAATTACGGAATTAGGATGCTCAACCATTTTGAGGCTATACCCAAGAAAGGAGAACTGTGCTATAAACTAGGCAGAACTTACCATTATCCATTTTTTTCTTCTAGAAACCAAACTCTTACATGCCATATGAAGCAAAAAACTCTGATTTACAAACACTGTTATTCAGAATATAATTTCTTCAAGCGAACCCTTGTTAGGCACTATGAGCAATAGACCGAAATGTAAATCATTGCAGTAAGTCATGGATCATCATAACCACAGTTTCCGTTGGCTTGCTGGAACCTTTCTTAGATTGCACATGATTAGCGTAAGTTAATAATATATGCAGTCACTTCTTAGTATATCACTTCTTAGTATATGCAAACCCCATTGTAGAGTGTACATACTTTAACAGATGGAACTGCCAATAAGCAGGTTTTTTTTTATTATTATTATTAATTAATTAATTAATTTATTTATTTATTTTGGTAGAGAATAACCTCCTCTTTGGGACTGAGAACAGTATGCAAGTGAAAATCATCATTTATGTCTGAAAGTTTTGCACCTGTCTCTGACAAGAACTATATTCCCTTGCTGAGAAATATTACCAGTTTGACATTTGATGTCCTTGGGAACACTAGGAGCTTAAGCAAACATATGCAATTATAGGGAAAGGTTAGATTTAATTAGAATTAGAATTAGAATTAGAATTAGAATTAGAATTAGGATTAGGATTAGGATTAGGATTAGGATTAGGATTAGGATTAGGATTAGGATTAGAATTAGATTTGTCTCTGGGTTTGTACATAGCTGTATTCTTAATTTTTTGTAATGCTTCCTGGTATTCATAAAATATGGAGATCATCCTTAATCCCATAGAAAGATTTTTGTCGAATAGCTAGAATTCTCAAACGCTGGGCACTGGCGTGAGGGATAACCCCTTATGTGGAATGCTTCCAGGATTAAACTCTTACAGGTGTGAGAGGCTATTTCAGGTACAGAGACTTTAAAAAAGGGATCCTTAAGGTCAAACCTAGTAATCAAGGAAGACTTGCATACAGCAGCAGGTGACTGTGAGATATGCACGAGACACAGGGGAAGAGGGGAAACAAAAGTGGATCAGAGACGAATATTTGAGAGTTTTCTCAAAGATATTGCACCCTCTGGCAAATCTACCACACATCTGATCACAGCGTGTGCATAAAACACCACATCCTATTTAGATTGTTATTGTGCTAAAGGTATAACAAAAGAACAAATTGAAAGAACAGACCAGAATAATTTGCCCTATTTTCTCCTAAAAAGTCACATACCAGACAATGTAAATACCTCAAAGTTTGAGTTCTGTAGAAACAAAACAAAACTTTTCCCCTGCCCCACAACTTCACATTTTGTTGCTTTCCAAAAATCCTGATATAAACACTTCTTTATGCAAGCAAGCAACAAGCCAAACAAACACTGGAAGAGTTTTGAACCATGACAGGGTACTGATGTCAGCCAGAATACAGAATTCATCATGAATTAATAAAAAAGGGGGGGAGGAGTTATTGTCAGTAGGTTTTAATCATCTGCAATGAAATAATGGAAGGAAAAAAAAAAAAAAAGCAAGAGAATAGCAGCTCTAGACTTTTTCATTTGATACTGCCAGTAATGTAGACATACTGGTGTACTCTATGGGCCTGATATTTAGTATCCAAAACTCAAATGTACCAGGCATTCTTTGGTTAACTTTGCACTTGTAAAATCAGGGTGTTTCTTGCTTTTCACTTTCCAAATACACTGCCCTCCTAAAACATCCTAAGAAATGAATAGCTGAGATTGACATATCCCATGGTCTAACTCATATATATGTTTATATATATATATATATGTACACACACTTTTGTTTTGTGGAAGCCTCTGCTGAGTGATAGAAAGTTAAATTTGGGTCCAGGTTAAATTTAATAAATCTTACTGTTAATTTCAAATTTAACACTATAACCTTCCAGGATAAAAAATAGTTTTATCTGCAATAGTGGTTCCCAATTAAAATAACCTCTCTTGCATGAATGCCAACATTAGAGATGAGAGACCAAACTAATATGCTTTGCTTGGCTGGTTATCTAAGTCTTTCCACTGGCACTTTCTCAAATGACAGCAGTGGAGGAAGGCAGAGGCAGCAACAATATTCTGGAGTTTGCTATCAAGATGGGAGAGAGAAGAAAACAGCGAGCAGTGCTACAGGAAGTGTTGAATATGGCTGGGAATCGCTGGTGTGTGACTGGTTCTGACTGAAACATTTCATAAACATACTTAACAAATGTTTTGCAATTTCCTCAATATGCCCCCCTCCGCCCACACACACACATCTCTCTCGTTATGGACTTAACGTGCAGTGCAAGCCTCCCCCTTTCACCAGTGCAGCGAGAGAGTTTGGACACGTGAAATTCTTGGACACTACTGCAAATTTACATGTGTGTGTGCCCCTCTTGCCAGAATGCAACCAACAGCAACGAGGATGAGGCTTACTTTCAAAGGAGATTTTTAAAGAACACTGGCTTGGCCTTCCACTGGGGAAGGGGAGAAACCCTTCTGGGCAGGTAGCAAGGGCTAGTGTCTCCTCAGTAGCCATGACATCTTCCTGTAGCTGGTCCTGCTATCTGCCATAATCTTTTCCTCCCTCTGCCGGTCATGCATCAATGCACCCCTCCTTCCAACAATGGTGATAGCTTCCATGCTGCTCTGCATGGAGGTTTGTTATTTCAGCTCTTTAAAAAGCGTAGATAACATGGAGAGCTAAATACAGTCTGTCAGGAATCTCCCTAAAGGTGATTCTTCACCAGCTTTCATTTCTCTGCTCCCAGGAAATTTGTAAGAAACTTTTTCTCTTCCAGAGCTTGCTGAGCACTTAAAAAAAATCTCATGTCCCTTTCTTTTCCCTTTCCACTTCAACCTTTGCACCTCAACACTGGAAGCAACTCCCACATGCCGGGGGCTGTGCTTACCTCAGGCACAGACAGGGCTATCTGTCCTGGAGTGCTGCATACTGCTACAGCTTTTCCCTGATGCCTTCTGAACAGAAACTCCTCTCAAGCATAACAAGGCATGCAAACCCAATATGTTTTAGGCTTGCCCATTGGTCACACTTGTGTTCCCCTCGCTGCCTGGAATGGAGACACAGCACTTCTTTTTTTCAGGTTTCTCTGCCCACTGGCATTTGGGCAAAGTAGGGAAGTGCAATGCAAGGGGTTAATTTTCAATTTAGTCCTCAGCCAACAAGCTTTTATATATAAAAAATAAAACTTGAAGGTTTACCCAGTCAGAATAAGCTGACGTAAATGTCATCTTCTGCAGCCACTCAGGTGATCTTCTACAGTGTTCTTAACTGCTCTCAAGAGCCTGAGAAAAGATGGAAAAGGGCCCCACAGCAGAAAAGAAAGAGAGATATGAACAGATCTGCATCTTTGCCCACAACTACAAGAGAAAACAGGAGAGAAGGCATGGTACATGATGTGCATGACCTTGGGCAGGCAGCTGCCTGCTGGGAAGTAGAAACAGTGAGAAGGGAACATGGAAGTTGTCTGGTGCTAGGAAAAGCAGAGACCAGTCCAGGTGAGAAAACCCCTTCAAAATATAGGAGCAAGGAGGATATAAGAAATTTGGATACTGCAGTGGAAGGAGTCCAAGCTACCCTGAGGACTGAGAAGAGCTGAGCACTCAGCTGTTTCTCGTCTTGGAAGAGAGATGCATCCACACTGCAAGTGATTCTTGCACTGCTGCCCTCAGCATGGGTGTCAAAGAGCTTGGTACCTGCTTTGGGGAACTAGCCCAAAACAGCCCTGTGTCAGGAACTGGAAAGTCCCAGTCCCAGCCCCAGCCCAAACCAACACACAGGACCCAAGATCCTGCCATCCCTGCTCTGCCCCTGCCATAAATGAAATCTCAATGTCTTTTATAAAGGCTAATAAAGGAGGTGACACTGAACGGGCCTGTGGCTTCTCACATGGACAGAAAGGCATTGCAAACACAAAACTGTCAGGGAAGCAGTTAGGGGGTAGGGAGAGATGTCAGGTCTGTTGTCTCGGCTCCATTTGCTTGAGTCCCTGGTTTCCTGAAAAGATAGTGATTGTCAGCTGAACTGAAGCAATGGGATGCAGCTACAGGGCTGCACAGACACACACAGACTCTCACTCTGTGCATTAAAAAATGGAATAAGAGAGAATCTACTAAACTCCTTGTTTTCTCTGGCACTTTACAAACCCCAGGTCTGGCAAAGACAAGTGTTAGGTGCTTTTGGCTTATGAGCGGGGAAAAAAAGAACACCATCCCAATGAGTAATGTACCTAGATTAATTACTGCTGAGAGGGAGGGAGAGAGGGAGGGAGAGGGAGGAAGGGAAAAAGAAGGAGATAAGGAGGGAGAGCATGTAACTGCAAGTTCTTTCTTCCTGGGTAAGTTTATGGAAAATCAGAATACTTTCTGCACCTCCACATCTTCTGAGGTTGTCAACCAGAAGAGCTGTTTTCTTCTCATGATGCCTATCCACAAAATCCTAGAGGTTATGCTTTAGAGAATTATTGCTGAAGATGGCACCTAATTATTTGTTCTAGCTTTTTCTTTTTACCACATAGGAGAGTCATGCTCTCTGTCCACAGACAGCAATCTGAAACTTCCTAAGTGTATCTATGAGTTGAAAGTCAATTGCCTTACTAAGCTGTACCTCACCTTAAGCCAACCTGCAGAGGGAATCAACAGGTCCATGTTACAGAAATATTCAGGAATCAGGCACATTTCTGCTCCCCTGACATCTTCTGCAGTGCTTAATTCAAAAAATTTCAATACTACTGGAAGAATAGTGTTAGGAGAAGCTATCCCTAGCTTGGTAATTGTATATACCAAAATAATTCTCTGCTACCATCGCTTGTATTTCCTTACACCACATTCATCCCTTAAAAAAAAGATTTCAGATCCTGCCTAATTTCTGAGAAGGTATTATTTAACCTCCCCCTGTAGCTAGAAACTGCTGCCTTGAAACCAAGGTTAAAGACCTGGCACAAGCATCATATACTGTCAGATAAGTAAACTGAATCAGTCAACTCAGAAAAACTATACAGTTCATGGCATGTCTAATTCACTACAGTATCTGAATCCAAACAAGAAACCAGAATCCAGATCACTCACAAGCTGTGAATGAGAAAAAAACATTTAGAGCTTGATACATATCTGGATTATTTCTTCCAGGTCCGATTAAAGAAATGTAAAACAAACCAAGTCTGCTTTTGGGTCCAGCTGACACCCAAGTGAAGATGTTGGCAGTAGAGCCTGTCATGAGATCCTGGTAACCCCAGTTCCAACTCCCAGTGCTCCCTTGGCTAGTTTTCTGGGACTCATTTTGTTTCTAAAAAAGTTATCTTGTTCTTGCATCTAAACTCCCAGTTTAAAGGCCAGTGTGATTCCTCCCCGCAAGCCTTTTCTGGGGCTGGAAGGAGAGGAGTGGAAGCAATGAGCTACCACAACTGTGCCTGTGTAGGAGGTTAACGTGGTCACAACCTGAACCCCACAGAAATAGGACAGGTAAGTGCTGCTGACTGCCTCAGCCTCTCAGGAGCCAGAGGAAGGAAGATGAGGGCAGCTCTGAGGAGGAAGGCTCCAATGCCTCTGGAGCCCTAAAAGTGCGAGGCAAACAGGAGGGGGGACAGAAGGGGCTTGGGAATGGTATCTGCTTGCTCAGCACATGGCAGCGGCAGCAGGGGCTATGCGGCTGACTGCTCTTCCCCTGTGCCACTGCAAAATAAAATTACCGTTTGCTTCCTCTTCTGCCTGACTGATTTATACACACATAACCTTAGAGCTGTCAGACTCCATTGCAAATAATGACATCCTGACAGATGAGAAGGTCTCCCCATGTCCCTTTCTGAGAGTGCAGCTGCCAGTCAGTGCAGCTCCAAACCTCTCAGCCTCCTCATTAGTAATACTGGAGGTGCTACCAAAATCTTAGGCAATATGTTTTGGATAAATTTCAATCATCTCTGCTGCTGACTCAGTGCTTATTTCTCCACTTCAGCCATGTTCCCTCACCCACCCGCTTCTACACCCACAGCCCTGACATATGGCCTGAATTATACCTTCACTTCAATGCGGGATTTAAATCATCTCCCTGCCCAGCAGCCTGTCATGGATCAGCCACCAAAACGGATCACCTGCTGGGGTCTGAGGAGATCACACCTGAGAATGCCAGGCTACACCATAGGGATAGCATGGCCAGGCAGACTCAACAGCTGCCTCCCTGTGGTAAACACAGAAGAAACATCAGAAGTTAAATGATGGCTTTATCCACTGCCCCAACAGATTCAACTTGCTCAAGAGAGAAACCTAGCTTTGTAACCCCCACCTCCCCTGTTGTTGTTGGTGGTTTTAAGTCAAAAAACTCCTCTCTTTGGCTACCACAAGTTGGTAATGGCCAGGCTGCTCCTTTTATAAACACAGCAGACCTGCCTTGAAAAATGAACAAGACAAAAAGGGAGTGTCCTGACGTGAACATGTATTTAGTTTTGTAAGCATCAGTGATTTTTGAAGGTACTATAGGAATACATGTCTCAGTTTTTTAAAACAGATGATTCCCTCACCTCTTGGGTACACTTGTTCCTTTTCCTCTCTTCTCCCTCCCTTTACTCATCTCTTCTCTGGGAAAGAGACAGAAAGGAGCAGTTGCACAGTACCAAACTGTTCATTTCAGTTAAATGGTTTGGAATTAAAGTTAAAATACCTCAATGCTGCTGCTTTCCTCACATGAGAACTCCTTAGGCTTTTAAATAACCACATGTGCTTAAATCCTGATAGGTAAGTCAAAAGCACAGTCCTGGAACAGGTCTAGTTGCTGGTTCCAGCCCACAGTGATCCCAGGGGACATCCATGAGAGCACTGGTGTTCACCGTCTTCTCACCACAGCCATCACAGCAGCAACAGTGCAACACATGCTGAACATAACTGCCCAATAAATGCAACATCCTAAGGAAATGTTTCCTAGGTTAATCAATTGATTCAGCAGAAATTCATAAGGTATTCCAGCCTTGTTTCTTCTTTATGCAGAAAACAAGAACTGTCATAGGATGGCTGGGGCTCCTGTCTGAGTAAAAGTGCCACTAGGCCTCGTTAGAAGACAAAAGCATCCTGTGGGAAGTACCAGAGAAGGGCTCAGACCATTGCTGCTGATATCGCAAACAATATAATTGACAGCAATAACCTAATCTTTCCTATAGTGCAACTGTCAGCTCCTCATGGCAGCGTAATCTCTTGTAGGTTCCTCCTGGTTGTCCCTTTGAGGTCACAGCCTCCAGGCAGAGTAACTGCTGTGGGTGAGACTGCATGCATCTGGCATTTGATGGGGTTGGTCCCTAATAGAGTGCACAAGCAGGGGACATACCAGTGTCTGTCAGAAAGCCCAGGACTCTGCAGAAATACCCTAGCATTCCAGAGATGTAAATGGAGGAAGAAGTCTGTGCTACACTTGGTGAACAGAAATGAGAATCAGTCTGAGAGATTTCACCTGTCCTTATTATTCCCTGTGTCTGTGGTTGAGGGGGACAATCACGAATATAGGTATGAGCTAGAACGGCATGCACGGACCCAAGGAGCAAAGCATCCCTCTAGAAAGCCACCACTGGGCACAGGGAATCACTGCTTATAGATGGAAGAGTGGCTCCTTGTCTGAGGTGATCAGTTTTAGATATTTGATAGATGCATAGTCTTACTGAAAACAATCTATTAATCAGAAAAAATGAGCATTGCCAGCTTTGCCAATGGCTCCAAGGATCTGCAAACTTGGTTTGCCTGCGAACTGTGCTTTACATCACTGGGTTTCCTATAGGACTTGTGGATGTAATACAGCCCAGAGTCTACTGTGAGGCTTTGAGATTTGCTATACTCAGACTCAGATTTGATCATCTATTTATAGATTCTGCAGTGTTTGTGGCTAGTCTCATTTCAGCAGCCACTTAGCTGAATATGTTTTACAGAGCTTAGAGGCTGGAATTCAGGCTCCTAAGACCACTTTTGAGAAGACTGGAATGGTCTTGTGCATGTACAGATAATGAGATGGCAGTTCATGAAAGTGAACTAAGTACTATGTAAACAGCTGATTGTTTGGACTCCTTTTCAAGAGCCTGTCCCTTATCATCAACAATATTCAAATCAAGTCAAACCACTTAAAATGCTCTTGCATTTCTCTCAGACTAAACTGCAGTCACTGCTCTGCTGGGAATGAAGCTAAATGTTAAACAAGTTAATCTTCATCATAACAGGTTGTAAAGCAGTTTTTCTGTGTAAAAATGTAAGCTACTTAAGAAATAAAGTGTTCAGGTTAATACCATGACTGTATGCCCACATACTTCTCCTGCCACAGTCTCTAAATTTGTCTGTGGTTTTATAGGAATAAATGAGATGCTAGATATACAATAAGAGCAAAACATCACCTTGTGTCATCACTTCTCCACTGCAAATTCTTATTTGTCACAACAGGAAATTCTGCTTACATTTTGAGGCTACCAGCTAGGTCCAAGGTTTTCAGTGAAGTCTTCTCAGTGAAACACAGCCACCTCCTTTGGCCTTAAATAAATAAATAAATAAATAAATAAATAAAAAGTTTAAGAAATTGTAAGAAATTGATTATGTTTACTAACACATAGCAAAAAGAGGATTTTGTGGCAGGGAGTGGCAGCCAGGAAGATGTGATATAAAATTAACTATTTATTCTCTTGACAGGCAAACCAAGTATATATGGCGACCTGGCTCAGCTAGGCTTTATCCACTCCTCAGGATGGAAAGCCTGTGTCCAGGAGGGTTTCAACAAAATGGATGCTTTTGTCTCTGAGCCTGAGATCTGTCAACCTGTCTCTCCACCCATCCTGCACTGAGTCACCACAGCAACTCAACTTTTGCTTCAGGGACTGCCTACAAAAACAAGGCCTGAAGATTGTACTGCCATCTGGGAGCACGTTGTGGGGCAGCAGTCTGCTACTTTAATTACATCTGTGTGTTTAAAAAAGATGATGGTATGCATTAAACAGACCAAATCCCTTCAGTTTATCCATCTCGTAGGCTACTTACATGATTAAGACTGGCCTGGACCTGGGCTGTGAGTTAATGCTGCCCTAATTGACCAGCGTCTTAGGGCCGCCTTGCCTCCCACTATTCTGGAAGTGCCTGTATTTCTGACTGTCCTCAGTCTCTCACAGTGCAGCTCCCAACTGTAAACAGGCTGTAAGAGCCCAGCTGGCTCAGCAGAAGTGGGATCCAGGAATTGCTATCTACTGTGCATAAGCCAAAAATAGCTTTGGGGAACATAACAGAAGTGACCAGAACAAATCTCAGGCTACACCACTAGTTTGTTGCACTACTGAAACCCCAGGATCCAAGGGAGGAAATACTTCCATGAGAAGCTAATAAAACAAAATAAAATCTCATGTTTACAGATACACATGCTTTCAGGCCTTTTTTTCAGGTCTGAAGAAAATCTGCTCTTCTGACTCCTGCGTGTCAGGTACTGAACTGACTGTGGAATGACCCAGCCCAGCACAATGCCCTTTTCATGTACTTACTAACAGGACCCTTCTGTGCAATTTCCTTTTTCATTTAACCTGTTCTAGAGTTGTCATTCAAACAGACTGAGGAGAAGTGCAATATACAATAAGGCACTGTCACAGCCTTGTACAGGTAATCAAAGGTCATAAACACTAATTATTCAGTAAACAATTTAAAGTCTTATTTCCTGACTCAGTAGTACAGTTGATTTATCCTGCACATAATCCTTAAGGATTTCATCCTTAACCACACAACCTGCTCCACAGCTTTTTTTTTTTTTTTTTTCTTTTGTACAGGCTTTACAGCTACATAAAACTTTGACAAACCATTTCTGCCCATTCTTAACTGAACAAAACTTCTCTAAGACTGTAATCAACCCAGAGGCAGAACCTTTGCTGTGAGGGCATTGTTTGTATCGCATCCTAGAAAGTAGTTTAAGACTCAACAGCACCATCTACTGAGACTGACTTTTGTAAATCCTAGTACACCTTTCAATGTTGGTACATTTGGCTGGTATAAACACTGTGTTATTCTGGAATATCTGTGACAATGTGCTGAGTAGGAAAAGGAAAAAATATTTCATCTTGTCATGAAAACCGTTAAAGTTTACCTATAATTGTTGCTTTTCTCGAGGTTGAGGAAGAAGTGCTCCCATCTCAGTGCTCAAGGTTAAGAACAAAAAATCATTTATGCATCCTATAAATGAAATACGTTGTGGCTCAGCTGATTAAAGTGTATCAGTGCATACATATGTCAAAGAAAAAGGGGGAATTAATGTAGTTGCTCCATCCTAGTAATATAAAGCTATCTGCTACTGAGATGTACAAACATGTAAGCAAATTTTCAACGCAAGTAAATAAGTAAGAAACTACTTTTTTTTTTTTTTTTTTTTTTTTTTCTTCCCCTGGGAAGGAGGTAGTTTGCATCAGCTTCTTTGTAGACTAGATTCAGGTGATGCATGATTGTGAATTGCCTGAGAACTACTGATCAGATGGCATTTAGTCCTGGATGCTGGATTAGCTTAGTATTTCAAAACATTTTTCATTGCCTTTTCATGATTTACAATTCAATCTCTCTTCTTCCTGTTTCATATAGTCAGCCACAACTGTCGCAAGATGATCTTTCAGTATTCTTTTTTTTTTTAATCTCATATATATTATTCCTAGGCACTCAGCTTAATATGTCTTGACACTGTCTTTGAGTCAGTGCCTAAAAATGCACATTCTGCCTGGCTAGCTGCCTGGATGATTTGCTTAAATCTGCCTATAAGAAAGACTGAAGACACTGAGATTCTGACTCACTTGAACAAATAAATACAGTCTGCTTTGTAGAAAGTAGATACTGTGTGTTTCCGCTTTCTCTATTTGTTCCTGTTTAATATGATCTGGAGACTGATGAAAGAAAAAAAAGTCCCAGAAAATGTTTTGAAAGAGATGAAGCTATACTCGTGTCTATGACAGATTCTGCAGAACTTCACTAGCTCTGCTCACAGCTCTTCTGTGGCTTGATGCACCTTAGGCTACTGTAAAAGACAAGCAAGGAACACTGATATACTGTGCCCAAGAAAGCTTTTTCTTTAATCAAAAGTCTGACAACACACAGGCAAAAAGGAACCCTGGGCAAAGAATATAATTCCATCTTCTTTTGCTTTCCAAGTGCATTGTCTGCATTTGCCTGGACCTTGGGTACTGTCAGCTGCCAATCTGGATCTGCATTTCAACATTCAATCTCACCTCACGATCTCTTTTCTGCATCCTACCTAGATTGTTTTTTTATGCCTTTGGATCTGGATTTTAAAGATTGGTCCATGTGAATTAGGTAACACTTAAGTTATAGCTAAAATGGCACTGTAAAACCTCTGTAGTTTCAACATAGAGCATTTTAACCACATACGGTCACGATGGCATGATTAGCAAACGTTACAGGATTTATATAGCAATTGCATGCAAATTGCACAAGGAGACTTTTCAAATTGGACTTCACTGCACTAAGGCAAGGGCAACTGCCAAGCGCAGCCTCTGGGCAGTGAGCAAGGACAGAGGCTGGTGCCCGCCTGGCTGGGAGCAGCTCTGCAGGAAGGGACCTGAGGGCCTTGGCAGACATGAGCTGAGTGCAGGGACAGCAGCAGTGCCCTGGGCTGTACTCACGGGGTCACCACCAGGACATCAAGGGCAGGAGTTATTCCCCTCTGCTCAGCAATTATGAGATTTCATCTAGAAAGCTGTTTCTGATTTTGGGCATGTGGATGCACATCAATAACTGTCAGAGAGTTCAGTGGCTGGGGGCTATAGTGAGGGCTGAGGAACCAGAATTTGTCAGCCTAGAAAACAGAAGGTGTTGGAGAGATCTAGCAGCAGTTTTCCAATACCTACAAGGAGGACACTGAGAAGACAGTCATGCTTCACTGCCGTGCAGCAGGAGGATAAGAGGCAAAGGACATTAAAACCTTAAACAAGAGAACTTTAAACGATACGTGACAACAGTGAAGGAGTGGAACAGGTTGCCCACAGAGGTTGTGAAGCCACCAACAATAGCTTACTTTTCCTGAATGTACCTTTCCTCATCACTTAAGTACTCCAAAGACTTAAGCATTAGTGCCTCTTCTCTCTTCATCCTCATTGTGTAGTAGCACTGAGACCTTTTAGCTATCCATATGTTCACCTGCGATAATGCTTCAAGTCTGATGAAGATATCAAGTTTAAGCTACAACAATCTGATCACAGAAGGAAAAAAAACAAAAACAAAAACAGCTTGATGTTCATTTAACACTGTAACTCACACACTGACAGATAAAAACATATAAACCACAAACAGGTTGTTTTTGTTTTTGTTTTTATTGCTGACAATCAGAGGAAATTAGAGTAACACTCCTCCACTCCTCTTTCTACCCATCTACTATCACCCCCCCCCCAACTTACTCACAGTTCTGTTTGTGATATTTTTGTGCAAGTATCACTGTTCATGCTGTTACCTTAAAAAGCCAGTCTGCCAAATATTCCTTCCATTCCATGCATTAACATTTTCACTATGGAATTTAAAACCAGCTCAGCCCATGACCTCATAAATCTCATGCTGCAAAGGACTGGGAACAAGAGCATTAGAAAAGCTTGAAATGTGAAAATGTGGAAGAAATGTTCAACAAGGAGGCTAAGGTGAACACAGTGAGGATTCTGTCATAACCCACAACTTCAAATAACCCTGTGTGAAAACTGGGGTTAGAGACCATGCTATATTATTACTTTTCTATACAGGAAATGAGAATCATCCTAATCCTCAAATGCTTAGGAGAAATAATTAATTCATATTCCGTTAAATCTTCACACAAATAAAGACATTTTGTCCTTCACGTGAATTGTCAGAACTACCAGTGAAGACAGAAGTCCCCATATTAAATGGAGAAGCTTTTTATTAAAAAAAAAAAGCTTAAGCTTTTAATAAAAAAGTTTAAGCTTTTTTTAATAAAAAAATAATTAAAAAAAATAATTAAAAGCTCCTTAAGCTTTTAATTGTCCATCCTCAAGAGACAAAGATGCTTAATGGTGCCTCTTAGGAAGCTTTCTTTTTTCTTAATCAAAAGATGCAAAACTTAAGCTCAATTTGTACCCTTTGGTTTGTGTTCAGAGATGGTAGTACTCTTGGAGTACTTGCACACAAATACATCTTATACATGCAAGCTAAGTTAGTCTGTCCACCTTACCCAAAAATCAGCCCTGTCATATGTCCTAACCAGAATTGCATTTCTTCCTCCTGTTAGCTTGTTTCTAATTGGTCTCTCTTCACAGTGATCACTGAATCAGCTCATGGGAGCAGGGAATATCTTCTTGTCCTCCACTTGTGCTGAGCCTAATGCAACAGCTCATCGTCCGTGACATGGGCTCTCAAGCACTGCAGCAACATTAATCCAAACAAGTAGGCATAGTAGACTTGTGTGCATCATGAATAATGGAATGTGTTCCTTGGCAATAAAAGCTGTGCCAGATAACCATCAGGCCATGTATGTATATAATTATGCACATACAACTGGGTCCAAGTTGAATAGCTGCTTTAAAAATAGCCTTCAAGGCCACATTTTTGAAGTTCTTCAGTTTCACATAAGCTAGGGCATGTAAGAAAGAATAATCTTATATGTACAGCTGTTTTGCTCCATCTTGCAGCATCTTGTCTGCATTGTTGACTCATTAAAAACACAAAGACAAACATTGGGAAGGTGAACATAAATGCAACCATGAACATGAAGGACCTTTAAAGGTTTGTCTCACAGATTACTAACATCAAAAATTTTGAGAAATCACTTCATGTATGATGGTTAATGTTAAGGTATGCTTTCCATTCCTGAAGGATCCTGCCAAATCTAAGGGAAGGGAGAAGTGGTGTGTGGGGGGGGAAAGATATAAAGTACTCATTGTTACTGCTAAGTTTCCTTCCTGGGTTCTTTCGTTTTCTAATTTACAAAGAGTATTGTTTTACTTCAAAAAGAATTATACAACAGTGAAGAGAACTTGGACCCTAAATTCAAGGAGTGGACTTTATCCAAACTTTGTATGGACAGTTCGTGTAACTTCAGTGTAACTTATTACAGGTTTAAGCTGAGGCATAAGACGTGTTGTTAATTCAGATCTGTGTGTGCATAACTCTCTTTGAAGGTTTTTTTTGATCACTTCTGCAAAGAAGTTGTCCCACTCAGTCAAACATTCTGGAAGGGAGGTGCCAGCATTACCAAGAAATTTATTATTATTATTATTACTTATTTTCCTTCTCCTTCCTTCCTTTGTGTTTGGCATCCTGCACAGGAAAAGCGGCGGAAGAAAAAAGTAAAAGGAACAGTATCTTTGTGGTGGGTGAGCAATGGAAATAATGGAAACAACAACAGAAAGTAGTAGTCTGGTCTGAGAATGGTATTTTTTTCTGCTTTTTTTTGGTTACATTAATAAAAAAAAGAAACATGACTTTATTTTTTGTAAAAAGGATGAGACAATCTATTTTACATATGTGAGGCTCGTGGTCAAGAGCTGAAAGGAAACTGGAAGTTCTGGAGTTAGGGCTATGGAGAAGGAAAATACATGAGTATGAACAACGGGATCAAAACGAATTAGCAGGAAGGAGACAAGAAGGTGGGAGGCATGGGCAAGAGCATCAATTCTATAATGAGTGAAAGGAAGGGCAAAACAAGAAGCTCAGTCTTCCTGATACAAAGGATTCAGCAGGACAACAAAGTCAGGTTATATAGTTATCAAATACCATCAGAACAGCAGGATCAGTGCTCTTACCGCACAACACTGGGAGTGAGGCATGTATGAATAAAAAGCAGAATTGCTTATACATGTAGCTCACTAGGTATCACAAGATTAAGAGCAGATATTGGAAAGACATTGCTTTATTTGCAAGCATTCACTATTACATTTGAAAAAACTGTCAGTAAACATTAGTGACAATGAAACAAGCATAAAATTGCAGCTATCATGCAATCAACACCACAAAACAGAAGATGAGGGAAAAAAAATCTACAAGGAGATTTCCTAGGGGGAAATATAGAACATATCCTTCACTAGGAGAGAAAAAAAAAAAAAAAAGCAATTACAATAACATCTTGTTTCATTGTTTTAGACTTTCACTATGAAAAGTTCACATTTATGTAAATTTCACATTTACTCTTAGTGTATCCAGATATCAATATTGTCTGCCTGTAGCATCTGGCAACTAGACGACTGCAAAGCTTCTTAGCCTTAAACAACAAACGATGCAGGATGTGCATTTTAGCTCACAAGTGAGATGCATGTTTTCTCAGACTTCCAGTCAGCGGCATGCATGCATGTGGAGTGCTCTCAGCCTCTACCATGAAATTACACCTGGCTATTAAGTTGTGTGATATTTCACAAATAAAAATACCAACCCTGTGCCAAGGGTTTCACATGTCCACTTCATCTACTTTATAATTTTATGTCTTCAATACAGTGTTCTACAGAGACTTATATTTTTGAAACTAAGCATTTTTTTTTCTATCAGCTGTACATGTAAGGTCATTAATTCAATGTCAGTGGGGCACAGGTGCTAGTTACTGAAGTTCATAATATAAACTTGAAGTCCAGTGATCACCAGACCACTAGAAACCCTACAATCTGAAGAAAAAGCCACACGGTACACCTTGTGCTGTATGCAAATACCCCATACCAGAAGATGATACTACAAACTTACAAAAACACACACAAAAAAAAAATATGTTTGAAAGTTCACAAAAAGTTCACAACTTAAATCATAGAAATGCAGCCCAGAAATGGGCAATTTTCCACGCAGAACTTTAGTATTAATCACCTGTATCTTCCTTCCTAAACCTCTAATAGTCAAAAGTGGCACCGGACTGCCATAGATATAGCACATGTTAAAAATAAACTCATGTTTATGTTTCTTTTCCCCTTGGAGAACACAATTTATATCGATGATTTTTTTTACAATAGCATCTGCTCCACAGTTGGCCCAAAATATTTTCTAAAATTAACACTGTTATTCCCCAAAATAAAATATTTGAAGTATTTCTATGTTTATTAGGCTTCTTCCAGGTATTGTTCAACAGTTAAGAAGGACTGGATTAAATTGTTTAGATACTCCTAGGAAAGAAAAACAAAATAGCATTTGAGTTACTATTTGAGTATTTGAGCATTGAGCACTTTGCCAAAAACATATCCAAGGCTCAAAATTAGCATTTATGTTCTGTTTGCAAACAGAAAGCCATTTATCCTCCATAGGTTACCTGTTACCATTGTCTTCAACTTTTAGTTTATTTCTCAGAAGAGGCAAAAAAAAAAAAAAAAAAAAAAAAAAAGCATGGTATAAATGTAAACATCCATTATTTAAGCAGCCTGAGAGAGAAAGTGGTGTTAGCCTGATCAGTTATTATACACCATAAAAATCACTGAAGTTGGTACCTCTGCACTCCTGAATAGCAATGCAGGTCACAGAGAGAGATGGTGGATTACTCTCCATAGCTACTCAAGTAGCATAGCTTACTCAAAAGCCTACATCATTACTTGCTATTTTGGCCAAATATTTAGCTTTCTAGACAGGATATTCACTGAAGAGACAAAGTAAGGATCTGTGAGGTTCATGTCTAAGAAAAAACCCAGGTCTTATACAGTTCTGAAAAAACATTAGTCATTAAATGATATTCTAAAAAATGCAGAGATCATATTCTAAAGGGGAGTAAAAATCATTGATTAAAGTTTTCCAAAGGAGACCACCAACTTACTGGGCATATAGAGTTCTTCTGCTTGACATTGTATCCAAGCAACTTAAAAGAATGCTTTTGTCTGGAGAAATTTAACAAGGGAAAAAAAAAAAAGTTCATAAATAGAACTTGATGAAACACCAAAGCATATTACTGCTGATTATTGCATTGTTAAGCGAACAAGTACAGAATACATTTTTTTCCCTGCTATCCATTATTCCACAAAAATACTATTACTTTTTTAATTCCACAAAAATACCATTATTTTATTCTGCAAAAAAATGCTATTACTATTATTTTCTAGTTGAAAACACAGGGCACAGAGATGCCTCTCCTTGCTGTCCCTGAGGTGAGGCGCCGTCATCTTGGGTGCTGGGCCTTGCTGGGCCCTGTGGCAGGGCCGGTGGAGCTGGCACAGGGCAGCTCCGACATCGCCACCCAACAGCTGGCTGCAAACCCTGTGCATTTGGGCCATGAAATGATGAAGGGCCTGGAGCATCTCTGCTGTGAAGGGATGCTGAGAGCTGGGACAGTTCAGCCTGGAGAAGAGAAGGCTCAGGGGGTTCTCATCAATGTGTATAATAAGCATGTGAAGAGGTGTGAGGGAGTATGGATGACAGAGCCAAATTCTTCTTATTGCCGCTTAGCAATGGGCACACACTGAAAAACAGGAAATTCTGTTTAAATATATATATATATATATATCTGTGGTCTAACACTGGAACAGACTGCCCGGAGAGGTTGTGGAGTCTCTGTCCTTGGAGATCTTCAAAACACGACTAGACATGGTCCTGAGTGACCCTGTGGGTGCTGCTCTGAGCAGGGGGGTGGACTAGTTGATCTCATTGGTACCTCCCAACCTCAGCTATTCCATGATACTGGTTTTATTTAAGATTAGTACTCCCTCCATTTAGCTGGTGTAACTCGATAACTATTGTTAAAATGTGCAATAAAATTGTGCAACAAGGCAAAACGTATCTTCTGAATTTGGATTGAAATGCTGAACTGGAAGCTTTGTTTTTATCAGCTGAGTGCCAATCTTGCAGTATCTTAAATCTAAGAGTTATTTGCTTAATCTTGACATCTGCATATATACAGATGTCCTTCTTCTCTGAACAATAGCCTAGGACACATTGGACAGCAGGGGGAACTGAAGGTGGGGAAGGAGAAAGGAGAGTAAAAGGGTATTATGAGAAAAGACTGGTTTTAAATGACCAACTATCCAGATATTTACTAAAAAATAATATATTAACCTTGCAACTTATTTATGCATACAAGTCAAATGTAATTAAGTAAAAAATGCCTCAATTGAAAAACCAAGCAACAGAAAAGATTATCATATTTGTCTTTTAGAGGTAACATTAATTTAACTTGACTCCCAGGTTCAAAACACACCATCATTTTGGGTTGGTAGCTCATATTTCACTGACAGACATTCCCCAGAAGGATACCAGTAGGGGTTTAAACTTCTCAGCACAATTTTAAAAGATGCCAAAAGCTTGGCATCAGCAGTACAGCCCACATTCAGCATGTAGGATAATCTGGAAAAGGCAATCCTTTCCCACTCCTTGTCTTCAGAGATACCGTTCTGACCACCTTTGCCTCATTAGCTTGTCTTTTTCCTTTCTCTGAGTTATCTTGTAGAATTAATTGTACAAGCAAACATTCTATATGTGAAGCAATTCACCTGTCAGAAGAAGGAAAAAATAAGCATGATCTAGAAATCTGATGTCTTAGTTTTATATATATATAAATATATATATATATATCTTTTAGTTTTAAAATATATGTTTGGTCAATATAGATGCTCCAAGTTATTCAGAAATTGAGATTTTCTCTTATTGACACTGCTAAGTGCAGGAATTTGGTAAGTCATGATCATAACACACAGACAATCTAACATATTTTATAATCGCAGCAGCCACAGTCAATCAGTGTGGATAGGAATTACGCAGGGAGATGGAAAATGTTCAGTACCCTTCTTTTCTCAGAGCTCTTGTCTACAATCACCACCACACCAGAAAGCTCACTCTCCAAGCAAAGAGCAGAGTGCAGACTTCAAATCAGGCCAGCACTTGGGGATGCACAAGAGGAGTGGACTGTCTCTGAGGACGTCTGTCACAGAATCACAGAATTTCTAGGTTGGAAGAGACCTCAAGATCATCAAGTCCAACCTCTGACCTAACACTAACAGTCCCCACTAAACCATATCCCTAAGCTCTACATCTAAACGTCTTTTGAAGACCTCCAGGGATGGTGACTCCACCACTTCCCTGGGCAGCCTGTTCCAATGCCTCACAACCCTTTCAGTAAAGAAGTTCTTCCTAACATCTCCCCTGGCTCAACTTAAGCCCATTCCCCCTCGTCCTGTCACCAGGCATGTGGGAGAACAGACCAACCCCCACCTCGCTACAGCCTCCCTTGAGGTACCTATAGAGAGCGATAAGGTCGCCCCTGAGCCTCCTCTTCTCCAGGCTGAACAAGCCCAGCTCCCTCAGCCGCTCCTCATAGGACTTGTTCTCCAGGCCCCTCACCAGCTTCGTCGCCCTTCTCTGCACCCGCTCAAGCACCTCCATGTCCTTCTTGTAGCGAGGGGCCCAAAACTGAACACAGTACTCGAGGTGCGGCCTCACCAGAGCTGAGTACAGGGGGACGATCACCTCCCTAGCCCTGCTGGTCACACTGTTCCTGATACAAGCCAGGATGCCGTTGGCCTTCTTGGCCACCTGAGCACACTGCTGGCTCATATTCAGCCGACTATCCACCATCACTCCCAGGTCCTTCTCTGCCTGGCAGCTCTCCAACCATTCCTCTCCCAGCCTGTAGCTCTGCTTGGGGTTATTGCGCCCCAGGTGCAGGACCCGGCACTTGGCCTTGTTGAACTTCATGCAGTTGACCTCAGCCCATCGGTGCAGCCTATCCAGATCGTCCTGCAGAGCTTTGTCCACCTGCCCTGGCTTTAATTCTCTCCTTTCTGTTACTTGTCTCCAGTTTGTTACTTGCTCCAGTTTGCCTGGAGCACCAGAGAGCTCAATCCAAGGCCAAGAAGGCAGAAAAGAGATAAGGGAGTGAACAACAGCTCCCAAGGTGCTTTAGCTTTCTGTATGCAGTTTAACTTTCACCTTAAGACCTGAACATTTCTGAGAACAGTCTCAGGAATTTATCTAAACTGATTTTGAATTCAAGTAGGATGAACAGAAATGGTTAAATAGTTTTAGAGAGAAATAGCCTCTTAGGATCTCCATTTAGACAGTCTAAATTACAGCAGATTATGCATAAACTTGGAAAGCTTCAAAGATAAGGCACCAAGTTTTTCACATTGAACAGCATTGTATGATTCTTAAATGTGAAACAAAATCCCTTTCACTGGGGAAAACATCAGAAAATAATAACTTCTAAAAAGACACAGAAAAAGGAAATCTGAAGGTTAGCTTTCCCTGAGTCCAAAATTCAACAGTGAATGAGACTGGGGAGCACTGTGTCCTTTTTAAGCCTAAGGAATCTCTGTCTCTAGGATCTCTTAATAGTCACTGCTGACAAAAAGCCTCTCTGCATCTACGAACTCATTTCTCCCTTAACTTTCAGCCTACACTTTTCAGTTACTGTCCTAAACATTTCATATTGTAACTTTATAGCTTTATATATTCTACCACATCAAAGCCTCTGTCAGTCTGAGAAAATATTTCTGTGTCCAAATGTGAACACACATGCCGCTGGAAAATGGATCTAAAAAGTGGTTTTGGTCCATTTACTTTTAAAATGTTGATTTAGAAAAGTAGCTATACCATTGATGTAATCATGAGAATTGCATATAATTTTAAAATACACATCACCTGGAAAAATGGCTTACAGATTACAGGACAACGGAGAAAATATCTGATGCCATATGAAGACAAGGGATTATATTTACAGTAATGGCAATGCATGAAAGAATCACAGTGAATTATTTCTCCTTTCATAGATAATATAATAATGAAGCTGAATTTAATTTACTGACTGACAAGTTTTAACCTTTATGAGATGCTGTTATTTCTACTTTTAAATTAAATTACAAGTTCAGATTGAAAGGAAATGTCATTTTTAAACTAAAATGCGAAAGGCAAGTCATTCCCATACCTCAGTGGTAAGATGCAAGATGAATTTCTGAGATGATAGGATAGAATTTATAAAGCAAAATAAATTGTGCTTTGTTGATATGACTAAGTGTGCTTGAGTTTTACAAATTAATTAACTAAGGTAAGTGATGAACATGAATCTCGCTGATGGAGTGAGTTACCTAGGGAGTTTTTTTTTTTACTCAAACACTGGCAGTTGTTTTCCAAAAACTGGAATATGTGTTTGTTTGTTTGTTTGTTTGTTTGTTTGTTTTAAAAAAAGTATGTGCTTAAATTAATTTTATGAGTTTACTTACGCTAAAAAAGTTTGAACATGTGCAATAAAACTTCTTAATGAAGAAGTATCCTTTAGGGCAGTCCTTATATACTATAATTTTGTTCCGTATCCAATTCCCAGAGATTTTGGAGACTGGAGGGAAAAGGTAAAAGGGTACATTGCAGTCAGAGATAAAACATTTCCCAAGAATATGGTTATTCACAAAGAAAATTCCTTGGTCTTGACAAGCTGTTCATTTACATTGCAGTAACACTGAACAGCTTCTGAGAATAAATCCCTTTCCTAAACAATGTCAAGAGATCTACTGTCATCTAGACTAGAAATTTCCTGGGCTGAATGTGCAAAGCTGGAGTCCACTGGCAGGACCAACATCAGAGTGGAACATAAAAGATGAAGAGGCTGAAGTAATCACAAGTGGTGGGATTAAACAAAGGCCTTGGAGACAATTTGGAAAGATACTTGAAGAGGAGAATACTGAGAATAGTAAAGTTTTCAAGTGCAGTCCCTCCTCCTTTACCTACATGCAATGCACATAAAGCAGCAGACACAGAGGGCATACACCACCAATTTACAGCAATATAGATGCTGCATGGGACATAGTGAGGAAATATTTCAGAATTGGAAGACCTTTCCTAAAATACATTCAAATTTTTCAGGTGATTAGAAGTGAAATTAGAATTATTTTCCAGTCTGATAGGTCTCAACAGCTCTCTCAGAAAATATAGTTGGCATCAGATGTAACTGGAAATGTCATGAAAGATTTGCAAGAGATGGCACTGGATTTCCAATGTGAGGCGTGGGCTTTAGGTAGTAACCAGCCACCTGCTGATGCAGGTTGATGAGTCACAGGATGCCAGCAGGTGTGTGAAGAAACAGATTTGAACTGATTCAGGATATATGAGGCGCACTTCCAGAATAGTGAAGACGTTAGTGTAACATCGTAGTATCAGCTACAAGAATAAGTGAGGACAGGATGAAATCTTGCTCTCTCTTACATGATTTCTCATCATGGTCTGTAATACCCAAGCAAACTAGGATGGGAATTCCTGGGCGTGAATCAAGAATCTGTAGTTATCTTTGGGAATAAAAGCAGCAGCTGCTCAACAGTGTGAAATGCTCCTTTCTTTCATATAGTACAAAAGCCCCTCCTCTCTCTTGCAAATATTAGCAAACAAAGCAAGGACTTGGCATATACACAACCTATCTTTTCCTCATGTTCTCCTTTAAAGGCAGTGTCTAAATATTGACCTTTTATATTAAAAATGCAGCAATAACACAGCATACAACAGGATATCAGTACTAGCTTGTTGCAGTAGTTTTATCAAATTTGGTTTGTGGCTTCTGTTAAACCCAAATGCTTACACTAAAAATGCTAAAAGAATCCAGAGGAAGGAAACAAAGGCATGTATCAGCCTTTTCATCCTTTCTGCTGTATTGCCATACATGTCTTGCACTGACTGTTTAAATTATCCCATATTAAATATTCTGGTCATACAATTCAATTAGCAAGTCACAACTAAAGATAGCTATCTACTTCATAACAATTTAAATATTTAAAACAGCCAACCCCCATGCATATAAACATCAAAAGCTATGTAAATATCCGGGAAATATAAAGCATGTGAAAAGTTGCAGACAAAGCAATAGGCTCATTTTTCAAAGCCAAGAAACTCTCAAGTATCTCCAAGCTCTAACCCAAAGTATCTTGGAGACAGTTCTCATAATTCCACCCATCCCTCCCCCAGAACAGCAGGGAAGAAATGACATCATTGATTTTGCTTTCTGAAGAGCCCCATAAGCAGCTAAAACATTACATGGTAGTTTTGCTTAACTATTGATAAATCCACAACAACAATACAACAGAATAGTCCCAAGCACTTTTCCAAGCAGAAGATTTTTCTTGCTTCTGGGCTCATTTAAAAAGGATTGTACCTAGTGCAATGGGAAGACAAAATTGAGCTAACATAAGAGCCCATACAGCAAGCTTTCATTTATCAGTATGAAGGCATGAGAGAAAATGGACATTTAACACTAATACCAAATAATAAGGCTGTTACATAAAATTCAGCAAGCTCAGCAGGGAGCTTTTCATGCCTGACTCTTTCAAACCACTAATTAGCAGAACTGTACAGCATGTGCATGCCCCCTACATTCTTCCTTTTATTGGAGAGAAGTAGCAGAGTTGATTTCTCTTTTAATATACTGAGATCAGCATTGTTTAAGACAAGTACCAAAATCCCATTTGTTGACATCCTTCTGAGCCCTTGTGCTGGTTTTTGTGCTGGTCTGATGTTTGTGGGGAACTGCAGAATGCAGAGTAAAGAGAATTGGTATCTCCTTGCCAGGAGTGGCAGAATAGGTACCACCTTGCCAGTATTTGAGTGCCTCTGAGTAATTCTCCACTTTTTACAGATTCTTGGACACTCAAGTAGCAAAAGTGTATTTAAATCCCTTTCCATGAGGCAGCTGATCCAGAGAGAAGAGCAGCCTGGAACACAGCTGAAATCAGTGAGCTGTGCCAGGAACCAGCAGCTGCCCTTTCATGCAGCAGCAGTATTAGGGCAATGTTACACTTTTTATAGCAGTGTCATGAAATGCAAGATGCAGTAGTGCTGTGTAAATGTAATAAAATCCCATCTAGGATATGTTAAGCTTTTGCTTCCTCAGTAGTTACTGCTGAAATGCTGCTAATCCCTCCATAAACATCTGCACCTTGACAAGCTCTTCAGAGGTAACCATCAGCTTCCTCTTGGCTTCAGCCAAGCTGATAAATCTGTCTGACTACCAGGTTTACTGCTTCTCAGAACAGCACGAATGGATATTAGGAAAAAATATTTCTCTTTATTTTTAAATGTGAAAGTTCAGCCATCATATGGCATCAAACCAGAAAGAATACAGTAAAATATTTCACTGTTTCACTCTTTCCAAATAACAACAACTGAATTTTATATGTGCTTTCACTAGGGTGCGGTGTCTTCACACCCAGCAGTTTCCTTTCACATATAAAAACGTGTTGTTACTGTGGGAAAACTGAAAGAAGAGCACTTAGAAACCAATAGTACTAAACATTTGATCTCTTGGAAGCTCTTGAATTCATTTAGAACTTCTCTTTCCCAAATTTTCATTATAAAAGTATAAAGATCTACAATTCAAGAAATTATTTTTTATTTTGATAACATCTTTTCAGTTGAGTTTATCAGCCAAAAACAATTATCACGGTCTATCAGAATGCAGCAAACGCTGCTCTAGAAAGTGAATGCTAAGCAGCAAAGATAGGTAATGAGAGAGGGTCTGTGTTCAAGAAAGGCAAAAAGCAAACATACATTAAACAACACAAGTCTCATTAAGTTGGAGGGTATCTTCCCTAAAGAAATGTGCACTAGGTTCTTAACCCTTCCCTGCTGTTTTCAGAAACATGACCTTTCCTCCGTCCCTTAAGGCACTGTGGGACACAAAGCCTACACTGACTTCGTGTTTTGATAAAACATGAAGTGTTACAAAGAATTAACACTTGATCTAGATATAGTAGGTTTAACTCAAGTATAACAGATCTCATGAAAAAAAAAAAAAAAAAAAAATCAACCAAAGCATGAAACTTGTGCCACTGAAGTCAAGAATATACTATGTCCTCTGCCCATAGATATTTTTTTGTTCTTTAGCACATGTAACAATCAATCTATTTTTTCACTTTTTTTTTTTTTTTTTTTTTACATCAAATTACCTATTGCAGACCAGTAGCTGAAGAGTAGTCAAGACACAATAACCTCCTACTGAAAGTCTTTCTCAATCTGCCCTTTTTCATTCAGACACCAACAACATTCCCAGAAGTCACCAAGCAATATTCATCTTTCATCACGCTTTTAAAGGTTTGTAGAAAGTTTTGGAAGAGATCCGCCAAAGCATATTAAAACTACAACATTTCCCTCAAAAGCCCAAACTAAATAACAGGAAGCTAAGCATTAACAACCTACTGAACTTTAAACTCTTAACATATAATTTTTTCCTGGTCTCTTAGACTCAAAAAATCAGAATCAAAAGATGAGGATGGGAAGCAGGCGATCAGGCCCAGTCAGCATGGCTTTATGAAAGGCAGGTCATGCCTGACGAACCTGATCTCCTTCTATGACAAAGTGACACGCTGGGTGGATGAGGGAAAGGCTGTGGATGTGGTCTACCTTGACTTCAGCAAGGCTTTTGACACCGTCTCCCACAGCATTCTCCTCAAGAAACTGGCTGCTCTTGGCTTGGACTGGCGCACGCTTCGTTGGGTTAGAAACTGGCTGGATAGCCGGGCCCAAAGAGTCGTGGTGAATGGAGCCAAGTCCAGTTGGAGGCCAGTCACTAGTGGCGTCCCCCAGGGCTCGGTGCTGGGGCCGGTCCTCTTTAATATCTTCATCGATGATCTGGACGAGGGCATCGAGTGCACCCTCAGTAAGTTCGCGGATGACACCAAGTTAGGTGCGTGTGTCGATCTGCTTGAGGGTAGGAAAGCTCTGCAGGAGGATCTGGATAGGCTGCACCGATGGGCTGAGGTCAACTGCATGAAGTTCAACAAGGCCAAGTGCCGGGTCCTGCACCTGGGGCGCAATAACCCCAAGCAGAGCTACAGGCTGGGAGAGGAATGGTTGGAGAGCTGCCAGGCAGAGAAGGACCTGGGAGTGATGGTGGATAGTCGGCTGAATATGAGCCAGCAGTGTGCTCAGGTGGCCAAGAAGGCCAACGGCATCCTGGCTTGTATCAGGAACAGTGTGACCAGCAGGGCTAGGGAGGTGATCGTCCCCCTGTACTCAGCTCTGGTGAGGCCGCACCTCGAGTACTGTGTTCAGTTTTGGGCCCCTCGCTACAAGAAGGACATGGAGGTGCTTGAGCGGGTGCAGAGAAGGGCGACGAAGCTGGTGAGGGGCCTGGAGAACAAGTCCTACGAGGAGCGGCTGAGGGAGCTGGGCTTGTTCAGCCTGGAGAAGAAGAGGCTCAGGGGCAACCTTATTGCTCTCTATAGGTACCTCAAGGGAGGCTGTAGCGAGGTGGGGGTTGGCCTGTTCTCCCACGTGCCTGGTGACAGGACGAGGGGGAATGGGCTTAAGTTGAGCCAGGGGAGTTTTAGGTTAGATGTTAGGAAGAACTTCTTTACTGAAAGGGTTGTGAGGCACTGGAACAGGCTGCCCAGGGAAGTGGTGGAGTCACCATCCCTGGAGGTCTTTAAAAGACGTTTAGATGTTGAGCTTAGGGAAATGGTTTAGTGGGGACTGTTAGCGTTAGGTCAGAGGTTGGACTTGATGACCTTGAGGTCTCTTCCAACCTAGAAAATTCTGTGATTCTGTGAAAATTCTGTGATTCTGTGATTCTGTGATTCTGTGATTTGGATGGAACTGTACATCTGTAAGGCAGACTCGCATCTGTGATGCACGGTTTTATAACTTGACCTGATCTTTGGTGAGCTTTCAGTGCAGTGAAGATGTACTGACCTCCTGAGCCAGAGACTACTCCTCTGCAGAATTTCATGATGGAGTTATAGCACAGCATGGGAATCTCAGGCCCCATGAGATGAAAATGAAAGGAAAACAAGTTCCTGCTAGCTAAGAAATAGAGAGAGGCCAATTCCAGTAAGCTACTGTGGAGAACAAAACATCTCTTTTGTGATTACAGGATGCATAGCTATGTAGTTACAACTTATTAGCTGTCAGGGATCTACAACGAAGAGACATTAGTGGAAGAAGAGGAAAAGTAGAAAATAGCATAAATGAGGAGAATCCTAACAAACAGCGGGGAGATAAAGATATCAGTCTAATCAGAGGAAAAAATAAAGGCATAATATCATAGACGTTGCAATGAGGGCACTGGCCTCCACTGGAGGATCTCCTCCACACTGGAGGTCAAACACTAGCTGTGTTCAAAGACCTGATCTGTCCTTCTGAAACGAGGTTCTAAGTACGGTTTTTGAGGGAGCATTCAGTGAAGCTAAAACAAGAATTATTTGTTGTTGTTGTTGTTAAATAATTATTTATTTATTTTTATGTCTCTACCTTTTGTACCTAGTTTTGAAAAAAAAAAAAAAATTATCCTGAGCACATCCTACTGCAAGGTATCAGTGCCCACAGAAAAACAGTTGCTTTTTCCAAGCTCTGTAAATCAGCTAGCAAACACAGCATTCAGTATTCACTCGGTGCCAACATACCAAACAAAACTCCTCGTCAATGACTATTTGAGTTTAAGCTGATTGTCACTGTGTAAACTAAGAGTCTACACACTCCCAGTAACCAAGTCCATGTGGCTCTTGCCAGAAGCTTGGAGATAAGTTTTCCCAAATCTCCCTTTTCCAGCCAACACCAGCAAGTACCAACAAGCATTAACCTAATGTAAAATTTCCTTTTCTTCTCACCCAGGTAGCTGTCAGTTTTTCCACTACAGCAAAGGCTGACAGAGTGGAACACACTTCTCCCTGTCCTAGAATTAGACCTCCAATGTTATGTTCCATGCTTTATCATGACTCTTGGGTTTCCTGTTCTTAATACTGATTTTCAAGTCTGCAAAAATAAATATAAATAAATAAATATTTTTTTTTTCTATAGTTAGCATGCATACTTAGGTAGGTAGGTAAGTAGATGAGAAAATCAGTACAATAAAGCTTTTATTAGTTCTGTTCCAGCTGTGTCTGATGTTACCTTATTACTGAACTGTGGAATATTGGGAAATGGTACAAGATACCCCAAAAAACTGAGAAAATAAATATTCATTAAAAGAACTTGCATTATTGCATCTAAGATAACAACAGTTTATGGTTGCTTTGACTTGCTAATAATAAAAATAATCACCCCGAAAAGATCAAAGCAACATTCATCAATGTTTACCAGTTTAACCCAGAACTGCAAGATAAAGATAAAATTTCTAGGTGAGTTGCTAGCAGTGCAAATCAAAGTATTTCTTGATTTGAAAATGTTTCTTTCTCAAAAATTGAAAAGACTCGGGTGTTCCCAAACCAAACCTACCAATTCATGAACTTTATATTCCAGCCACAGAAGAAAAACAAAGATCAGTAGTACATAAACCAGAGCATCAGAAGCTTGCTTCCAGCACAAACATTGTCAAAACTCCAGTTCTAAAATCAAACACATTCTTGGTTAATGTTATCAGCTTGGTTATTACACTAAAATTAATTTTCACAAAGGAAAAGAACTGTTAAATTTAGGCTTCAAATAAATCTTGAGCAGCAGAGAAATTCCAGGAATAGCAGCTCAGATCTCTTATACCCAAAGCAGAACCCTGCTTATAATAAAGATCGCTACTAAATGTTAATGATCAGCATGCATGCATGGCAATGTAAAGCAGTGGGAATATTTTGAACACTGCCTGTCTACCGAGGGCACAAGAGTGCATTATAATTAATGAAGCAGTCATTTTGCCATCATTAGAAACATCTGTACTAGAATCATTTGGCAATTGATTGAAATTCAGACCCTAGCAGCAATTATTCCAGTTGTGTGGTGTTGATTTTTTTTTTGCAAGAAATTAAAGTTGCAGTTGAATCTTGTTCCAAGTTTAACATAGCTAGTAATTTCAGACACAAATTTATACAGCATTAACTTTTTTTTTTTTTTTTAATTCCTCTTTCTGGCTTGAATTTTCCACTTTGATACAATACATGACTTCATTTCTGCAATATACATATGTATGCACATATCTAAAAAATAATAATTTGGCAGTATGGATGCAAAATTGACCTTAATTTGCTTTTTCTTACAGCTTCCTACATATATATGTATGTGTACATGATATTGTATTGCCTTGTACTGTATTACACCCACTGACTTTTTCCACGGGATGCTTACCAGATCACTATAGGTAAGCAGTATTCTTTTCCAAAACAGTTTTTCAACTTTTTGCCTTTTCCTTTCTGTTCAATGCATTGCCCTGACTGTATTTACTGCATGGTATGATTTTATTTTTTAACACAATTCCGAATAAATTCGATGACACTATGTCTAGAACAAAAGTTCATGAAAATTAGTTTGCTTTCATACCCTAATGCAGACCTACTCCCAGCTTCCAAAGGAGAAGACAAGATACAACCATAACTGCATTGTAAGTGCCAGTTAACACACTGCTCAAATTCTTAGTGTATTTCATACAGTGTAATAATTAAAAATCAAGTGAACTATGTTGTGGACATATGAACAGCATCATGTAACTTTTCCAAGTACTTGCTCTTGATTAAGTTGCAATTTTATTAAGATTTTAAAGGGCTTAAATCCTAACCAATTTTGGATTTTTTCCCCTCCCTAGATGAGCAGCAGGGTATGTAATATGAAGGTTACCTCCTATTAAACATCAAGTCATTTCTTCAAAGCACAAGGCTGCTAGACTATAAAAAGGAAGAAGATATCATTCTCTTTGTTCTTTGACATTGTTTAGTCTTTGTCAAAAAAGTTTTAGCCCCTTCCCCATCCCACGTACATCCACTTGGGACAGATATCCAAAGTAGAAAGTTTCAGTTCAAACTGTTAAAGCCTGGCAAAAAAATTACAGAAGGCTGAGTGCAAAATTTTACAATAGGAAATCCTGGGCATTATGGATTTTGTTATCACTTATACTAATAGTGTGTCCAAACATTAACTTTCAAATATCCCAAGTAACACGTGTAAATAATTTAACAAGCTTTCCAGTGAATTACAGGTCTTTTTCATGGGTTTGGATGAAGAGAGCACACAGCTGTCAGGGGGCTGGAAAGTGACCTGAAAGCAGCAGTTTGCTGCCAAATTGTTTCAGTGAGCCCTGATGAGATCCAGTTTTGGGGATGGGGTGGGGATTCTCACCGTCTTCATCTTAGGCCATTTGAATCCCACGCTACTGCCCTTTTTAGATTATCACAGGTTTGTGGCGTCTTTGTCATTGCCATATAACAGTATTTGTTCAAAGGAATTCTGTAACTATAATCTGCAAATTTGCCTGCATATGAAAGAACCTGAAAATTTTGCCCATACAGATGGGGGTGAAACATATACGTATGAAACAGAAAGCTACATAATTTGAACCACATTTTAACTGTTAAGCACTGTTTTACCAAGATATTCTTTGTTCTGTGTGTGCATGTGTGTGTACATGTATATAAAACAAAACAGACATTGGTCCAGATCCTGCAGCTGTCCTCCCCAAATGTGTACATGAATGTATGGGTAGGCATGCAGAGCAGGAGGAAATTTCACAGGGAATAATATAAGGACCAATTCTGGGGTTAGGTACAATTTATAATTACTGTGCATATTACCTGGTGTTTATCTGTTGCCAAGGGCTGGTGCTGCATATCTACATGAAAGAAAGCAAGTTTAAACGTTTTATAGCAGCAGTAAATTAATGGTTACTAAAATTATTTTTATGAGGTGGACATAAAATAGCAGGCGCTTTCCAGTCAAAAATAAAATAAAATAAAACAAAACAAAACAAACAGTACTGCCCGTGTTTAGTAAGTTTCCAGCTGAGTAAGATCTGCATTAGTTTGTCATGGCATGACTGGGGACACATGCAGAAGATCTCCTAGAAGGATGTGAAACAGAAAACACGTTTTCTGGACATGAAGGTAGGTATGCATTAGTAAAGCGTGCTAATATTATCATGTCTAAGATATAAAATAGAAAAGGCAAGGGACTTAGCATTAGCTATGCTGCGTATCATCATGCCTCTGAAGCAATTAAATCCCAGAGCAGCAAAACAGTCATGCATTACATGCTTTGGAAAGAAATGCGCAGTAAACAGCACATGGAAGGGAAGTTATGGGATTGCCCAGCCTGCTTTATTTTTTTAATGGGATGTTTTACATGCAAAATCTCTGGTAAGCTCGAGTCATATGGTCACATATGACATGTTATGTTCATGCACACAGATTCCTTTCTGTGCTTAAGATCTGCAGCAACAGGTTAACTCCCTCCCTCCCCTGGAATATAGCCCCAAAGGCAGCCACCTCTTACTAAAATCCAAACCAAAACAAAACAAAACAACATGGGGCACAGGATGCCACCAGGAGATAGAATCAGAGAATCGTTTAGGTTGGAAAAGACCCATAAGATCATTAAGTCCAACCACCAACCTAGTCCACCACTATATCATGTCTCTAAGCACCACATTCACACATCCCCTAAATACCTCCAGGGATGGTGACTCCACCACTTCCCTAGCAGCCCTTTCCAATGCCTCACTACCCTTTCCATGGAGAAATTATTCCTGACATCTAAACCTCCCCGGCACAAATTAAGGACATCTTCTCCTGTCCTGTCCCTGAAGGACTTGACCTTGGTTTGCTCAAGAGGGGTAGATTCAACGCGTTTGTTTGAAAAAAGTAAGCTCAGAGCACCAAGCCACAGATAAAGCTTCACGTGTCTTCTTGCCACTGTGCTGTTACACTTTAGAAAACATTTTCTAATTTTGTAGTTTTCTAAGATTTTCTCTCACATGGTGGGACGGGGGCCAGACTGTTGCATGGACAGAAGTGTCACCAATGGGCAGCGCGAAGCCCTCTAACATCCCAGTCCTGGCTGCGTTGGGTCATAGGCACCTTCACTTGCGGGCACTCTTTAACACAACGTATCACCAAACTTCAAAAAGGGTTAATAATACACCCTGTCAGCAGACATTAAATCAAAACTGCGGCCTTGCTCACCCCAGAAACCCATGTTGCTCCCCAGTAACTGCCAAGCAGGTGGCTTCTTGCAGTGTGTCCCACAGGTACCTAATGCAAAAGGGTGGAATTGCTGACCTGAATCATTCACAATGGCTCAAGCTGAGGTTTGGGGTTTTTTTGGTAGAGCTGGGGATGTAAACGCACGTGAAACGAAGACCAGATGCTTAAGCTAAAAAATCCCTTCCATTCTGTGTTTTACAATCAGGTTGTATTTTACAGCCTTATTTAGATTTATGAATAGTCAATTTTATATTTATAACCATCATAAAAACTGAGCAGCTTATTGTTTTTGTAAACCTAATCTCAACTCTAAGCCAAGAAAAATAAAACTAAAAGCTTTCTAAAAGAGGAACATTGTTCTTACACCGACAGAATAGATAGAAAAATAAAATGTCTAAAATGAAATTGGCCTTCCTGATCAAGAGAAAGTAGTGTCAGGCAAAGAGAAAACATGGTTCCTAGTCAAGTTTGCAACCTGACCTCCTCTTAAGGCTTCCTAACCCTCAGCTGAGCCCACTGTAAGGATACTAACCATCACACACAAGTAGTTATCCTGACCTCCTTCCCTCTGTGTCTTTATGGGAAAAATAATTTATCACTAGTAGCTATGACAAATTCAAGAACTCACACCCTTGGAAAACTGTTCCGTGGTTAAGCTGAGATGCTTGGGAAAAGGGAAAGTGGATACTGTTCATAATGCAAGTGCTAGACTGAACAGGAGACGTGGTTGAAAGATAACAAACCACTCTGTACATGTATAGGCTATTTAGTACAGCACATACTTCATATTGGCTCAAGACAAATAAATAAATAAATTAATTAATTATCTTCTTTTTCCACTAGTTCATAAAATGAGGCCATCTTAACAAACATTTTGTATATTTACAGTGACAAAAGCTACACCAACCATCTTATCTAGTATTCAGAAGTTTCAAAAATGGAGTGTTGAGGGTATGTCAGTCCCACAAAATCTCCCATCGTGGGACCCTGTGATGCTGGAAGCTGCTTAATAGCTTCTCCCATAGACAGTAAAGTTACCGCACTAGAGCCTACTCAGAATCCTTTGGGAGTTATGAGAAAAACCAGCGGAGAAATCTGTTATGGACAGCAATTATTTACGACAGCTTAGCAGTAGAAAGGTTCCCTGAAAAAGCAGCACAACAGTTTTCTCAGTAAAGCACAGCTACCAAAACTGAACATGCACTGCAAACTGTAACTACAATGTGAAATCTCTGAATTTTAAGGAAGGAGTTAAGGAACTTTTCTGAAACCCTGAAATTCAAAACTTACTTTGAAAGGTTTCCAAGTACTCTTTCCGCTTAGGCTCTCTCTCTACTAAAACCATACGTCATATATCCTAAACTCTGCTCCTGCAGGGCAATGAAGTTGCTGCATGCTAGTGGCATGGGAAGAAGGTAGGCACATCTTTGTCATTCTGCTTTTCCCATGAGAGGTGGGTCTTGCTTACCTCTCTTATGGTCACACCACTTCCTAGATGCCAGAACTAAAAAAAATAAACTAGACTCATTTTCTGCCAGTATCCAAAAGTCTGATGATAGGGAAAACTGCTGGCAGATAGGGACTGTTAAAACCAGGAGAGGATGGAATTCAAAACAGAAAGTGAATGTTCGAGCAGGGCAGGGAGCTGAGTGAAAAGAAAGTGCTTGGAGAAGAAAAAGAGAGAGAAAGAAAAACAATAGAGCAGAAGTAGGCAGAGAATGGAAGAGTGAGGAAGAAATGAAAATACTGGAATATTTGAACCACTGGTCACCATTTCAGGAGGGGAGCGCAGCAACGCGACAGCCCTGTCTTTTCAAATTCAGATGCTGCTTACAGGTTCTCCTCTGTACATGAGCTGAAGGACAGGAAAATCCAAAGAAGGTTGCAGTGTACGTGGCACTTAAAAGTAAATAAACAAACAAATAAATAAATAAATAAGAACAAAACTAACCAAAGTTGGAAGTGCAGGTTATCAGTTTTGACCTTCCCAAGAGCCAGAAGTCATTCAAGTTTTTGGTTTAAAACTCTACTAGTTTTCTTACAGCAACAGAGAAGCATTTACAACATGAAGGAATGGCAGAGGCCTCATAACTGCGCTATCCAGACAACTCACCAGGATGTTTCCATCTCCCACTACAGTTCATGTCAGAGCCCTGCAATATCTCCAGCTGCAGACCGTAATAGTGATGGATGAGTTATGCTGCTGATAGAGAAAATCAGAGCGTACAGCTTGCCTTACTTCATCATTCCTTGGATATTTAGCATAGCTTTCCCCTCCTTCCCCTTACAATTCACAGAAAGGCAGATGGCTACATTTTTCCATGCTTTGATGGCAGAAAAGAATTGTCAGCTGTTTGCCTTTATTTAATCGTTGTTTCAAAAGCTCTTCAGCAAAGAAAGAAAGACAAAAAGAAAGAAAAAAGACTCCCTCAAAAGCAAACCACTGCAATATTTCCAAGCCAGAAGGCACAATGTGATTAGGCCACTTAATGAAGGGAATGGATTTTAACTTTTACCAGTGGATTCTTTGACATGGAAGGCTAGGTCATTCTTTCAGTAATGAGGTGACTGTTTACAATGTTTACCTATGAAAGCTTGGACACTAACCTCTCGGCACCAGGAGGTTTTCTTGTGTTTTTGCTATGTAAGAAAGATCACTCTGTTGCTTCTCTTGGCATTACTTAAATGTGGTTTTGGGATGAGGAGTGCAAAATGGACATTTTTTTTTTTTATTTTAATCAGAAACATACTGCAGTAACTGCATTACTATTTGCCATTTTTAAGCAGTCTACTTATTGACAAAGCAGTCGCCCTTCGGTTGCCCATCTGCCTTAGAGCTCAGTGGAGCTCAGATGTGAAAGTTGTCCCGTATTCCAGAAAGCTATACACAGCAGGAGCGGAAACGCCAGAGTAACATCGCTAGTAAGCAAAGTCCCCCGTGGATTAAGACCTATTCTTCTCCTTAAAGGATGAATGCACACATAAATCCCAGTGTTTCCATAAACCATTTATATTTTTATAACAGCAGAGCAAACATGGGCCAATTGCAGAGATTTTATTGTTTGCCTTCTGCAGAAATATGAAATCTCAATCATTCTTCTTTTACAAGAGCTTTTGCAACATGCACATGTGCCTTGCTGAATTAGCATTGTTACTGTCTGGAAAACATATGCAATTAAATTGATATAGGAAAGAAAAGACAGCCCATTGTCTATTGTTTCTAAAAAACACTTGTGCTCCTTAGAAATAGCAGCCAATGCATGCAGGATAAATAAAGAGCAGCATAGGTTTGCACTGAACTTTCTGCCTTCCAAGGAAGAAATGCTGGGGGGCTGTAAAGGCTTAGACCATTGTAACTTCCTACTTTAAGGTTATCCATCTCTTCAAAGCAATGTGGAAATGCATCAGGTTGTTTTATTTAACTTTTGGTACAGCTTTTAAACTCCAAGAATAAATGAACTGATGAGAAAAAAAAAAAATGAAACACATGTTCAGGTAGACAGATGAAGTAGCCAGCTAGACTTTTCTCCCAGCTCCCTTTATAATTAACGAAGCAACAATCTAGGCATGAGACCTTCAGATAACATAAACCAATATTCACGGTTCCAATAAAGTCAGAGCTACACCAATGTATGCCATTGATAACTGGCTTAGGAGGACAAAATGATTCATCAGTTGAGTAAGTCTTCACACTAACTACTTACAGTTATTTACTTCTTGCATCTTTCCCAGAATTATAGCTCATAGAAAACATGCTCCCTAGCAAGGGCAAAATAAACAAATAAACGTTCACATTTGCTGGTATTTTACTATCATTTTACCAACAAAATTAAGATGTTAGAATGGACATTGCACCTGAATGGAATCTGGACAGCTTAACTAGACACACCAAATAGATGAAGGAAAAATTTCTTAAACTTAAACCATTAAAGAAATAAGATACATAAGGAAAGCATCCTTCCACGAGGTTTTGCACACACACCAATTTCCTTACCTCTAGTGTTTCCAGTGGAAAAATTAGAGATCTAAACCAGAACAGCCATCTTCCACTAAGGCCTTTCAGGAAGATGGAGTTCAGGATTACATCAGGTTTTGATAACTCACATTTTGTGACACATTTTGATGATAAGATTATGTAGCAGCTTCAGGAATAGAACAAAAACATCTCTGCCATGACTAGCATGTTTTGGAGGACTAATGCAAGAATTGTAAGTTAACTATATGTTATCATTCCTATGGTGATGGTTTCTAATGGTCTATCATTAGAAACATGATGTATGAAGGGCAGCAAATATGTATTCAAAGGAGCAAGCCAAGCTATTTCTTTATCCGTAAGCACAAGTCTATATCCAAAGCATCTTGGCCCCCACACAAAACTGTACTTTTTATATAACTTTTCATGACAAGTTCCCAAAGGAAATGAAACCCTGAAGAAGAGTGAATTTTAGGACAAGAGTGCACACACAAAAAAAAAAGTCTCAACACTGACTTAAAGACTAAGGTCAATTTATTCTTGCAAGAAACCGGATAGCTAGCTATAAGATGTGCACTTGAATTCATGCTCAGAATCCCAGAACCCACCAAGATGTCCACGCATGCTGGAACAAATGCAGCTGCAGCAGTCACTTGTGACTGCTCACCAAGAGACTCATGTTTGTAACATTGTCCAATTTAAAACATGGAGTTGAAAAATGAGTCTGCTCCTATTCAAGATTTAATTTCATACTAAAATAAGAAGATTCCTCTATAAAGAAACATCTATCATTGAGTAATACTTCATTGTGTCTAATTTTAGTTTGTGAGTTTCATTAGGATCATATAGAAAAATTAACAGTTCAAAGCTCGGATCACCAGATTTGACATGAAGAGGGTAAATCATCCTTCATCCATATCATCTCATTCTGCAAGTTTAATTGTATGTTTAAAATTCCTCAATCTCTGTATCTACAGTAGATATCTAATCAGAACAACAAAATGCTGAGGCTAAAAAGTCGAGAAAAGAAGAATCCAGCTCTATCTTGACAAAATTTCTGTCTTTTTTTTTAATAGGACTGTTACCACCGTACATCTCCTGCCACTTACTACTCTGAAGCAATCAGCAAGTTATGGACTGAAACAGTACTTCTGAGGATTTATGGAGGAGTGTTGTCCTTTCAATAAAAACACTTTAAGTTCTCTACCATATCTTTAAAAGATTCGCACTATCTGGGAATTAGCCAGAAGACAGTGTATCATGATACCCATTCACCTGTTTTCTATTATACAGCCCACTTAATTTTCTTAAATTAAAAGAAAAAAATATGTAGAAATTAAGTGTATATAAAGCTTAGGCTTTCCAATGAAATGCAATCCCAGTTAGCTGTGATTTCTGAAATGGACAGTGCACTAAGCAGAAATTTGAGTAACTCTTCCTTCTTACTAAAGGAAAAACAAGGATTTCAGCTGACTGCAGTGAAAATCTGAACTAATTGACATGAAGCCTTTTTTGTTTTACAGCACAGGTGAAACAAAACCTAGACCATCTGTGCTAGAAAAGGAACAACAGGTTTGAAAGCTATACTCGTTGAGTTTTTAATTACTACAGATGGCCAGTAAAACAATAGTTATATACAGTTGTGCTACAGAAACATGGAAAAGGGAAATTTAATAAAAAATCTGTTTCCTTTTTCATAATATTTTCTTTGCTTCACTAGAGGCCACTGAATGACCTTCTCTGAGCATATGCAATGTATATTTCTAGCAATATTAAAGCCAGAATTTGGGTCATTTTCACACGTTGCCAGTCATCATACAAATTATAAGGGGTTGTTTGCTAGGCAGATATTTTGCTTCCCCACCCATCTTCCCCCTTTTATTTTGTGCATGACATCTTCCATATCACTCACTGCAGCTTTCACTACATCTTTTCTGCACTTAGCACCTGGCCCAGCACCCTGCAACTGCAGTCATGGGTAGCCCAGCCCCCAACAGGTCCCGTGGAGTCCCCTCAGGAGCTGCAAGGAGAGGAAAGAGAGTTGCATTTTGTTTTCATCATCTCCTCGGTGGGGTAGATGCTGCTGGCCCAGCTCTCCTTATCCTTTTTCACTGGGGCAAATCCAGTACCAAGTCCATATATTTCTTTAGGCCAAACACCAAGATCAGGAGATTGCCAGATCTTCCTGGCCAATCACACTTTTTCCCCGTTTCCTGCTACTGGCCATTGCTGAAACTATTTTTGATAGGAGAACGCTGGACATGGCCATTGTGTATCACTCCTGTAGCGGCCTGGCTGCCTTTGATATGGGTGCAGTGCTGGGACATCTACCGATGCAGAGCTGGAAGCTGCTGTGAGAAGGATCTTCCCACTTGCACTCTATTGTGTGCCAAAAAAAGTAAAAAGAGATCTCGAAACTGCCTTATTCTTAGAGAAGGCAATAATTTGGCTCATAGTTATAACAGCTAGTTATAACAATTAAAAAAATAAAAATAAAATGAATCATGAAAATGTTACTGTGATATATTAGGGCTGTGTTTTTAAGCCAGGCATCAGTTTATGGAACTGATACTGTATTTCAGCCTCATCACTGAATATAACAGTACCTATTTATCTTACTATAATTAAAAATAATGTCAAAGAGTGCTAAGAATGTACTTTTTTCCCACTTTCTTTCCCCAAGAAAGTCTTTTATGTCTGCCAGTGTATCACAGTATGCTGAAGATAGGAAGCATCTCCCATTCAGCCACTTTCCCTTCTGTAAGCAAGGGCACTACATAGCCCGCTGGCAACCCACTCATCCTCACCTTCTTACCATCTACCAGAGCAAACAGCCCACTTTACAGCAGTCTCATACTGTGACCAACCGTCCCACAGTAAAAGAAAAAAACAAACAAACACCTACCTCTTTGTTTCACTTCCCCACAGGGCTTGAAGAAAGCAGCTCCCTTCTTGCCTCCAAAAGATCAGAGGCATCAAGAGAAATAGCACACGTTTCTAAACTAGCTCTCATCCTAGTCCTCCCATTCCTCTGCAGAGTGGCTGATTTTCTCTCTTCACTCTAAGCTATGAAAACGAGAGCCCTACCCCAAACCAAATACATCCTGTCCCTCTTTTTCATATGGAGAAGTCCACCTCATCAGGCAGCTGTGGACAACAGCTGTTCAAATGCTACAAATCTGGTTCCCAGCTGTGGCACATGTGTACACGTATTTCCCACTAACAGACCTTCATCCTCACCTGCCAGGATCTGATGAGGCCGCTGGTGCTGTTTGTATGCATACGAAGTGTGCCTGGCTGCGCTGATCGGTGTGGCCAGCCACACACACGTGTGGGTATGTGCTGCCAAGTCTGTGTGCAATATTGGCAATATTGGCTCCTGGTTGGACCTGGGGGCATAGAGCTGCAGCAGCCTTGTCTCTGTCAAGCTGCCAGATTCAGGCTCCCTCTAACAGACCCCTCATTTGCTTTTTGGAAGGTGCCAGAAGTCTTTTCCAGTTTACTGCCTTTTGGAAATTTGTATATGACTAACAGCCACAGTGCCACTGACAGTGACTCCTCACGATGGGTTTCACAACAGGTTGTGAGCAGGCTGAGACTGTCCTGGGACAGCCCTGGGAGGGTCTGGACCAGAGTTTCCCTTCCTCTGAGTCCTTATTTTGGGTTCCCTCCTCAGGACTTGTGCAGGTGGGCTTTTTAATCACAAAACCTGGCAATAACAACTTTGAATTCCAGTTCTTGTAGGTGGTAGACAAAATGTCTTCATCTCTTTCAAAGCACGGCAGAACTTCTCAAACTATCTGCTGCTCAGAGGGTTGTATATGGAAGTCTTGGCACCTCAAGTTTCAAAAGAATAAATCTGACCCTTTATTATCCCAGCAAATTTTTCAGCATTTGTTTTGCTACCGTCTGGGTTTTGACTGATGCCAGAACAGTCTATAGCTAACGTGCGTGTGGCTCAGCACTGCCGAAGAATCCTGATGCTGAACAGCAATGTCTGCACAGAGCCTCAGGCCTCTGGAGAAATGCTTTCAAAGAAAAAAAAAAAAAAAAAAAAAAAGAAAAGAAAAGTGAGGTACGTGGTCCAGCAGAGCTTTGGGGAGACTCCTTTAGTTCCTGAGAGCTAGCTGTTGGGTCCTGAGGCGTATTTGAAGGGTTTCTGCTTTTGAGGAGTTTTAGCAGAGATGGCTGGATTAGCTCTTGATTGCTCCTTCAGAAAAGTTTTTTCTTCTCTTGCCAGACAAGAAGAACAGATTTATTTGAACAGAAATTGTTTGAAAGAGAAAGAGTACACCAAGAACTAAAAGACTGTACTTTGTTCAGTCATATTTCTTTGTTGGTTAGTTCTGTCTACATCTAAAATGACAGTAAGAAAAAATTAAACAAGCATGTGTGTATTCTCCAGTGTATTCTGCACACTTCATAGGTTTTAGGTACTCTGCTTGCTAAGGCATTTCTAAAAATAAAGTAAAATAAAGTAAAAAATCACATACAGTAAGGAAAAACTTTTAAAAACTCATTTTGAAAGAAAATTGGTAAAAAAATGACACAGATCTTGAACATAAGCATTGGCTAGAACGATCTCCTTGGTTCCTAAACTTACATGAATTTGGGACAAGCTCAGTTCTAAGTGGTTACAGAAAATCGTTATATTGCTTTTACAAAAGAACTTATGTTTTCAAACATCAGGGATACTGCAACCACAACAACATAAAAAATAGGCTGGTACTTCTTCAAGGCTTTCACCTCTTCTTCCTCTCCGGATTTCTTCTGCACAAGCTCCAGGAGGGTCAGAGCATCCACAGAGCCCTTTTTCGTGTGTTCATCTTGAGCTTTTCCCTGGACTGCAGAGATCCATCTTTCTCCCTCCTTTTTCCTACACATTTAAATCCTTACCCTCACTGTTGGTTTTCCTGCAAAACGTAAGAACTTGCCTACTGACTTTGCTTTGCTCTTTGGATCTTTCTTGAGACACAAACTGAAGGTTACACAAAATGCTCCAGTGGCTATTTCCCAACCAGAAGTGAGGCATCTCAGGCTCTCATGAGGTGGTGCAAACCACTCCCTTGATGTTGGCTGGCGTGCTGCTAAGGCTGCCAGCACCACGTGTGGGAAGTGGGAAGTGACTAGCCTGCTCTGCACTGGTGCGGCTTCACCTCCAGCACTGTGTGCAGTTTTAGGCACCACAGTATAAAACTGACAT
Source organism: Aythya ferina (assembly GCF_964211825.1). NCBI lineage: Eukaryota > Metazoa > Chordata > Aves > Anseriformes > Anatidae > Aythya > Aythya ferina. The sequence goes on along the minus strand of NC_140297.1, from coordinate 72,259,513 downwards.
AAAACTATTTGAAAGCATCCAAAGGAGGGCTACAAAGATGGTGAAGGGTCTAGAGGGCAAGATATTTGAGGAATAAGTGAGGTCTCTTGGTTTGCTCAGCCCTGAGCAGAGCAGGCTGAGGGGAGGCCTCATGGCAGCCTGCAGCTCCCTCACGAGGGGAGCGGAGGGGCAGGCGCTGAGCTCTGCTCTCTGGGGACAGCAACAGGACCTGAGGAAACAGCATGGAGCTGGGACAGGGCAGGGTCAGGCTGGGGGTTAGGGAGAGGTTCTTCACCGAGAGGGTGGTCGGGCACTGGGACAGGCTTCCCAGGGATGCAGTCATGGCTCTGAGTCTGACAGAGCTCAAGAAGCAGTTGGACAACTCTCTCATACATATGGTCTGGTTTTTGGGTGGTCTTGCATGGACTCAGGAGTTGGACTTGATGATCCTTTTGAGTCCCTTCCAACTTGGGATATCCTATGAACTTCAAGCGTGACACAGCTAGAGCTCCATGGAGCTCAGGTGAGCAAAAGTTCTAGAGCCTCAGCTTAAAAGCAGCTCCCCATAAACACAGAGAAATAAGCCCTTGCTGAGTCCTCCCTACAGCCAAACCATCTCTCAGTTGGACCTGGACCTTATCAGCCATACCTCCTCCTCGCAATGAGCACAACAGAGTCAGACTAATAGGAACAGGATTCAGAATACCTGGCTAATGAACAGGACGTTGGTTTTGGTCACCAGGTATGAGCCATACAGTTAGTTCAACCTCCAAATCCCTGCCAGCATTCTGTGGTCTCAAATACATTAATCTTAACTAATGTTAGGCTAGTGCCTTTTTTTTTTTTTTTTTTTAATAACCCTTCCTCTAAAACAGAACAAATGGACCCTGCTGTTAAACAACCTCTCAATTCCCTTAAACAGAAGGATCTTACAAAAACCTCTTTTGCTCATTTCTCCAAATCAGTTAATAAAACTTTGAAATGATTGTTCTCTCCGATAGCTGTAACTCAGCTACTTCCAGGCTAACATTATTTCTAAGGAATACGTAAAGGGAAAAGCTGTTACTTCTTCTAGGAACAAAGAAAAACAATGGCAAGGCTAAAGGTGAATAATGAAGTCACCATCATTTCCATTTCATCCATTGATTACTTGCCCAGAGGCTGCTTCTCTGAGAAGTAATGATTTTTCATGCTTGCTCCAGCACATGAGATGGCATGTTGGACTGACATGAAACAGAGAAAGCATACCTCGCTACTCAAGTGTTTCAATATGGCAGTTAGGTTTGCCAAATCCAGTGTCTCTTTGTTAAATGAACATACAGCCTTAGATGAACAGTGGTGTGTTCCTTTATGTGTTCTTCACTGTAATCTTTGTGGCAATAGTGACAAAATTGATGACTGTCGGTTTTGTTTGTTTGTTTGTTTGTTTTTGTTTTTTAACATTCACAAGCACAAGGCATCTCTTAAAAAAATAAAAAATAAAAAATGCTAACCCTCATTTTGGACTCTGATAACCATTTGAAGTATCTCCTTGACAAATACACAATACACAATTAAACAGTAAATAAACCCACCGTGTCTTCCTGCATGAACTTCTAGACACAAAGACAGAAGCCACTGTTTTCAAATTCCTAAGTCCTATAAATCCTGGAATTCTGCCCATGTACACAGGATGCTTTAAATCGCCACAGATTTGTGCGGCCAGTGCCAGGATTTTAAGTCCTGAGTTAGCAAAGAATATTCCCTTCTGCAAGCTACCCCAAGGTAGCAAAGACAAGCAGCAGAACAGATTAAAGACAGTTTGAAAGAGGCCAACCACAAAGATGATGTTATTTTCATTACAAAATATGCTGCTACGGCTGAGACTGAAATCTAATGTACATTAACATGAGTCAAATATAAATTAACAACCTCTCTGCAGTCAGTTCATCAAGAAAGTAATATGAAGCGTATATTTCATCTGGTACTTTACCCCCCTTTATCCTGGTTTAGAAAACAAGTGAGAAAATGCTTCTGATATTGGAGCGGCCATTCCAATATTAGTCACAAAAATAAGTTTCCCCCTACCAGTTTTTGCAGAGCAATACTGGCATCCAGTGGCCAGTTATGTAAATCCTTAGTGGCTCTGTTCTGCAGAGAAGGTTTGTCTTTACGTGACAAGAAAAGATGGATCTACAATGTTAAACCAATTACAGTAGAACCATTTTGTTTCTCATAACTACCCGTTGACTCCGTTTTTCAGCTATCAAAGCTATTTATCAACAAACTTTAAGAAAATCATTAAGCTGAGCCACCTGTTTTGTGTATGTTGTGCACTGACAAGAAGTCTGTTCAGTCTTTTAAACACCAAGGAGGCTAGTTTGTGCCGTTGTACTTTTATTTTTACTCCTTCACCTTTATCGCTCCATGCAACACTGATGCTTTCAACAATTACAATTACATTTTCCATGCTCCTCCCACCCAAGCTGAAATAACAGTAAGATGTGTCCAAACAGTGTTGTATTTATATATGGTACCTATATCGCCTCAGTTTTTGTTGACAATTGTGAGACTGTGAAAGAAGCAACAGAATGTTCTAGTTGCATGATTAAAGTATTCAAAAAATTACAGACCACAAGTTATCTAAGCTCCATCTGTTTCCTGAGGGAACAAAGTGGAAACAGAAGTTCAATGGCCAGACGTGCCATGTCAACTTTCCTTTGTAAGCTGCCAGCTGAAGCTGGTGATCTACAAACCAAGCTGAGTGCCTACAGGCTTAGCGGCTCAATAACAGCACCGTATGTGAGAAACTACCCATCTCCAAAGGCAGCTCATAACTAACTTCAGTAGTAGAAGCAACACGACTGATTTCAGTAGCTGAAGTCCCACTAGACCTGAGGTAGTTCTCTTGGGTGAGAACTTCAGCTTCCCTCCAGAACTGACCCACCATGGGAGAAAGAAGGAGAACACCACAAGGATAATCCAAGCAGAGTCAGGCCTTATCTGAAGCTGATGGGCCAGACAGCCCAACCCCTGGAAGAACAGGCAAATGATTTTATCCCATCCAAGAGCTTTGGGAGCACTCATCAAATTTAATGTAGTTCAACACTGGTACTGACACCAGCCTTCTAGCTAGCACTGCATTCGAACTGTGAGACAACCCACCTTCCCAGGCCTGAGGAGCCATCACTTGCTGCTTGTTCTGCAGAGTTACACGAAGAACAGAGTTACTTCTGCAGAGTTAAACAAATACAGCCAGGCCTACCAGCTCCACACACACCTTTGTACTGGGTGCCACAGCACCTGTGTTACCTCTGGCTCTTACCTTACTGGAAGATTTTTTTGCACCACATGACCTTCAGCAACAAAGAGTCAATTAAAATAAAAATAGCTTGACCATAATGTATATGAAAGCAGTGCCAAATCAAGAAAACACAGATAGGGGAACAGTTATGGGGCTGTACTGGGAGTCAAACACTGGGAAGAATCCTTGCCAAGCTCTGGGCTGGGGCAAGCCCAGTGAGCACAAACTTTTGGATTTAATTCAGATGGCAGGAATTCCCACTGAACCTAGGGGTGGCAAGACACGTCTCCATCACAGGGAGTGCTGCTGCCCTTGGCAGATCCCACCTGTCAGCTCTCCACAACACAATGCAGCAGCTTTTGAAATGAAAACTTACAAAAGCTGAACAAACAAGCAAATATACATTTTTTTTCTGTTATCTAACACTTACAGAATTTCAGTTCCATACTTCTCCTCCATGCCCTAAAAAACTTTAAAGAGAGACACCAAAAAAAAAAAAAAAAAAGTTTCAAAATATACAATATACTAAGGAAAGATTTGTTACATGAGGGCTTTTTTTTTATCCTCCTCACATGCAATTGCATATAGAGCACAGGGCATTTAAAGATTTATCTACTTCCCTGACCCAGAAACCAGAGTCAATGCAGTTAAATATAGAATAGAGTTATACATAGAGAAGGACAAAAACACTGGTGACAGAAAAACTAGGTATCCCTGGGGAATTCAGTATTGACTCTCTCCAATTAAGTTCCATGCTGGGTTTTCAGAGCCTCGTTACAGTCCAATTTATTTGATGATACCAATCCAAGTCAACAGTTCTCTCTGAGTCATGCCGTCTCAAACATGAGTCAGGGAGCTCAGACACGAAGGCTGAGCAGCTTCTTAAAGAGCACACCATTTTGCAAGAGCAAAAGAGCTCAGTAAGTATAATATTTCTGACCTATCTAAAAGGAAAACAAAATAAACAGCAATACCTTAAACATTGGTTGCACTCATGGAAGCAACATCTCCCTGGAAAGCAAACAAACCAACAAAAAAAAAACATTAGAAATCTACACTATACTTAACAGTTAGACAAATGGCTTCCGACTATTAGAATCCTGTGCCACCTCCTCATGTCTTGGGCTGAGTACTTAACATAGTTCAATTTGTTACTCCTGTTGAATCCCTGACCCACAACCACTGCTGCTAATTAGGCCAAGGAAATACAACACCAGAAGAATAACAAATAGAAGCAGATGATCATATGCATTGCTGTTACCTGTATGAAAGAGGAACAGAAGCATAGACTCGGGGAGATTTTCAACTGACAAGTACCATGCCAGATCATACCACAAACATGCAGCTAGGTGACTCCATTTAAGATGAGTACATCTGTGTTTTTTCCCTAGACTTGGAGAGTATGAGCACATCATCGCTCACTTAATGCTTCCAGAGAGCCTTCCCTGTGTGTACTTTGGTAGTAGTTTTTTCTGCTCAAAGCTTTGCTTCCCTGTAAATTCTACTTCTGGTGCAGAGCCACGAGATCCCATGCTGCAGTTTGATATGTACGTTGGCTAAGTTACCTTATTATTTGTCAATGAACCATGCACAGCTCCTGCTGGCCTGAGTTTACAAGCAGACTGACCTCACATTTCCAACTCATTTATAACGTCATGGTATGTTGATTCAGTCTGCTCTGTGACACACACTTTATTCAGAGAAGTTAGAAATTGAAGAGTTGGACTGGATCACTTAATGCAGAGCAGGGCAGAATTATTGCCCACATTTACACATTCAAGATTTGGTTTATTTCTATGTGCTTTTCTTCTTTTATTAAAAAAAATAAAAAATAAAAGAAGAACATTTTACGATTATCAGTAAAGTACCTATAAGCTTGTCATTCCTCTTAAATCAAGGCATCTTCATGACATAGTTGTAAGCATGACAAACACCAACAGAACAATCAGCTACTGGTTGTTCAGCCATTTCTTTTCCGAGGAAGGACTTTAGCAAGATGCGGTGACATAGCCTACAATAACAAGTTGCATGTGTTCTTCCTTGAAGAGTTGATTCCCTATATTTTTTTTGCTATCTCTGAGAAGCAAATCTGGCTGGAAGCCTTCCCAATTCTCAGGCTTGAGTGTACACATGAGATGGCAGCCTCTATAAAACTCAGAGTAACATGCAATGAACCATCAACAACAACATGAACAACTGTTCGTAGAAGACTATGACCTCTCCCTAGCATGCTTCAAGCATCATTTCCAAAATAACAGCCTTAAGAATTCAACAGCTACAAAGTTTAAGTCTCTTTGACGCTGTTCTGGATCCAAAGGCAGAAATAAGTACAACAAATACCTGCTACTGGTTTTTTTAAGTTGCATCAGACACCCTTCTAAATCAAACCAAGCTAAGCCAGTGACCCTCCAGCACTTTGGGACTGCACTGCTCCTACCACAATTGAAGATCTCCAGACAGGACAGTGAGCAATATTTCCTCAACGCACATTCTTCAAAAAACACAGAGAACATCCCAGCTTTGGGACTCTAGCCATATCACTGCTGTCAGTCTCTTATGGCTCATGCATAGTTGGCAGTTCTTGTTCAGCATGGAGTGGATTTAAAGTTATTTCCCCAATGAATTGCCTGATTTGCCATCCTATGCCTTGTCTGTCCAATTGACCCACACATTAATGCAGCAGAAAATGGATTTAACCAAACGCAAAAAAGGAAAGTTGCATTATCCTGACAGCCATTACAGGGTAAGGTAAAGCTAGGGTTGTTTGGTAAACTCAGTGATTGTTTCAGAAAAGAAAAAAAAAAATAGAAAAAAACTAATCACTTTGAGCTTGAGAATTAGTCTACCAGGTTTTATACAGATAGAGAAAATAAACTGTTATTAAAAATAATAATAATAATTTTGGCAATTCTTGGTAATTTATCAGAAGTGCTGAGGTACTTCAAGATGATTGCTTCTTCTGCCCTTCATCATAGCTGCTGCCACGTTGCCTCTTTTCCTTATGTAAAAAGCTTAGTTCTATATTTACATAAGAGTGACTTTTCCTATTGCTGCAAACAAGAGTCTTACAGTAAGAACTACAGCCTAATCATGGTTTAATATTGCTTAAGCTAATTTGCATAGATGTAATTTTTTCATAAATTAAGCATTTGATACAGCTTGGTGTTTATTGGTATGCGGAAAACATTTACAGCTTAATTCTATTGCTACTATTTATTTTGCAAACGTGTTATGGGCATTGCAAAAACAAACAAACAAACAAACAAAAGAACAACAACAAAAAAAAAAAACAAAAAACAAAAAAACAATGTGTCCTCTATTAGGCAGTCTAATTAATTTTTCATATTTAGACCTAAAAACTTTATTTTAACCACTTGGTCTCCAGGTTTTTGAAATGCTCAAAGAAATATTCAAGTGAGAAGGATAGCCCCAAAACTGAAACACCTTATTTCATGCAAATCCTGCCCTGTAATTCAGGGAAAAAAAAAAAAAAAAAAAAAAAAAGGGAAGGGGAAAGAAGGAAGGGGGTGATGTGTAATGACTTTTGTCTGGGTAATTTTAATACACTGAAAAAATATACACAACTAATTCTAACACATGAGTTGAGAAGGTCTCCCAGAAGAAACAGACACATTACCACCACTCCCAGCTTCACCAGACACATTGCTAACAGCACACTCACCACACAGAGGAACACAAACTCTAATTCATCTGCTTTGTATTTGGCAATTGCAAGGGACTGAAATATCTTGCAAGTGCTTGATGAGATATTTAAATATTCTGTGCGACTACCAAGCTGCTTAAAAAACAAACCAAAACAACTCATCAGCATGCAATATTATTATTATTATTTTTTTGTCTGTTTACAGGTCTACATACATACAAAGCGTTTGCAACTACTGTTGATGCCAGAGTCACACTTTTCAGCTTTAATATTTTCATCCAGAAAGCCCTTCAGAGTTCTCCTTTTCTTCTCCTGCCAGACATCTCTTCTTTATAGAAGTGGCAACTCAGTGATAGCTTTGCCATCTGTTGCTGTCTTTCAGTACCATAATTCTGGCTAAAGTTGATGTAAATTTGTGCTGATGGGGAATATCCTGAAACTTAAATTGGTGCGATCATACTTCAGAGCGACTCTGTGAAGACCAAGAGATGAATGTAAAGGAATCTTATCCCAACACTAGCCTTTCTTGTCCCAGGTCTTTGCAGAAAAAGTCAACTAAAATGACTATGCTTTGTACTTACCACAGAAGTGTGTATTTCAGTAGGATGCATGAGATCCAAATTAACCAAGCAGAATAAGGGAAGGAGATAGGAAGCAAAAACATCAACAAACCAGACATCAGGAATATAACTCAGTATGTTACAGTATCGTGTGAGTATCTATTAAGATGCCAAGCAGAAGAAAAATACAGTTTGGATTTCTCTGAGCCCCCACGATTCCTTCCCTTTGTGGATTTCTGTATGGCCAGGTTTGCCACCTTCAACAAGAAACGGTCTGTTTCTGCAAGCCATTTATCAAGAACACATGCATCCAGTTAGGATTAACTGATACTGATGCTCTCTCTACTCATTCCCCCATTTCAGGCTTCATCTTCGTACTTCCATATTTAAAGGGATTGTCAGAGGGAACGGAAGAAGTTTCCATTCCCTAAAATATATTGAAAATGAGGAAAAAAAATATTTTCCTGGCATCTCAAAACTGCTGTGATAGTTGAGAATCTCTCAAATGGCCATGAATTAGGAGCTTTCATTTACCAGATATATCAGCATAGACTTGTCACAAGCATAGTAGATAAAAATGTACCTGAAGAATAAAAATCTGAGAAATTAAGTTAAATATAAATCCTTCCATTCCACTGGGATAACTGTCCATGTATATTATTCCCTCTTTCCTTCTACTCGTAGAGTTGCACTTTACCACCAAAGTCATTGCCTACACAGCAACTTTAAATAAGATAGTTTAAATTTCCACTTCATACAATGGCTGGTATCTTCAAGGCTTGTTTCTTCCAGTCACTGATTATATTTAGCCTCATGTTTTCCTTTATTAAATGTTTTTCAATAGTCATTAACAGCCCATCTTGCAACAGTTCCATCTTGCAGAATGAAGCTGTTTGTTCAACTGCTTATGATAAAATCAAATGTCAACAAGTACTTTAAAAAATAAAAATACCAGGGACTAAATAAGCTTTCCTTAAAAAAAAGTACAATGCATAGTTTCCCCCCTCACTTGCCACAATAGTCTTAAAGAAAATGCACAGGACAACAAACAGTAGACAGCTTTTTTTATTAGTTTCACATATTACCATCTATTGCTCTATGCAAGAACATTATCAAATACTCACAATAAAAATAAAGATATTAAAAATAAAGACATGCAACAGATATACAGCTTTCTATGGCTCCCTCCCCCGCCTCACAGAAACAGATAAAATACAAAACAAACCACACAGAGCTGCATTAGGTTGTATTTTTTGTTCAGCATCCGTGCTCCAGTCACATTGGATGGTTCAGTGATACAGCTGTTAAAACTCTGGGAGTAATTTAATCAGTTCTATGCTGAAATGTCAAACTTCTTTAACAGAGAAGAGAGAGGAAGTGCAGAGATGAAAGCAAATGTTCCTGTGTTGGCCTTCACCTTCTTCCCTTTCTTCGGTGTGCTCTATTCTAACAGATGGATGGGCTTAAGCAAGTACAGTAAGTATGCTCTCCAGATGTTGTAAGGAGCAATTTAGATTTCTTGTGTTCTTCCAAAAGACATAAATTAACATATGAATTTTATGCAAGTCAGCTGATGCAACATGACTTCATTCCTCAAAGCTCTGTGCTGTTAGACCAACCAATTTCTCTTATTTGTACCATCACAAAACACTGTGAGCAAACTGGTACCAAAACAGCCTTAACTTTTAGCTGCTGAGAAGTCAGAACTGCAAGTAAAGCCATCTTGCTCTTCATATATTTTCCAAAATGACACATCAAAATAAAAGAAAAAAATTACTGTGAGCAACTTCCCTATTTCAAAAATTCACCTTGCAAAATAAGAGCTAAAACTTAAAAACAAGCATGAAATAGATAGCAACTTCACACCACAATCTTAAATGTTTAAGGTCTACAACTTATGTGATAACCAACTTTGTCCTTCTGCCCTTTCTCATCTTCAGTGAAGATTTTATGCAGTAGCCATATATACTAGCCCTATACAAAGTCACAAACATCTGTTACCAACGGTGACTTCTGACAGGAAGCTTTGACAATGGATAGGATGCTCCTACCCTGCTCTTGCTGTGTTTCTTGTGGACTTTCCCCACATAGTCCTGCTAATGATGTGGCTGCAGCAGTTTTGATCACAGTAAGGAATGAACCATGTGTCACACACTGTTACTCACGTATCAACATTTTGACTGATTTTTTTTTGTTAAAAAACAAAAACAAAAAAACAATCATTTTGCTCTATTGCTTAATATTTAGGCATCCAGATACTTCTATAATAATGCTAAATTTTTCAGCTACATTCACCACAACTGTAATACCTGTAGAGCAGAATTCACAATAATGGGGATGTAATTGTGCTTGGGAGTCTCAGTTTGTACCTTGGATGAAGCTAGTTCTGCCAGAACAGACCACGTAGTTGTCTACATCTGCCCTGGTATCACAAAGAGCTAGATAAAGAATGTAAGGTGATTTTCTACTGACACTGCTACCTGACACCAACATGAAAGATGGTGCTTTCTTGAAGGCATTACTTGTGTATTTCCCTCTGTAGAGTTCCAGCTTCCTGCTATGTTTATTCATTTTTTTTTAACAAATACATAGTTCTATATCACTTGATCATGTTCTGTGTGGAAAAAAAAAAAAAAAAAAAGATTCTAAAAGGTTTTGTCTATGATGTCATGTGTTCAGAAAATAGATTTTTCAGATAGACCTTCCTATTCTCCTATTTTCAAACTATGATTCCTGGCATATATATACACATTATGATGTAGTCCCTCATTATACGATGAGGCATTCCAACCAGACCTCCTCATGAGACAAATCAGGACTATATAAAGAGTTTCACAATATTTCATTTGTCCCATCTTCACAGACATTAGAAGTTAAGTAGCAGAAAAGGCAAGACATTGCAGAAAAACAGGGTGGTCTTACATTTCCAAGTAGTGCCAAGAGATAAAGATGACTTATTTTAGCACTGCATCTGTACAAGCAGGCAAAGAATGGACACAGATGACCAATGTTTACAGCATATGCCAATGAAGTTAGACAATAGCCTAACTTTATCTTGAGCCTTTCAATAGTCATTGTTAGCTTGCCACTTCTGAATTTACAGGTTAATATCCTAATAGTTAACCAGGTAGCCTAAGTCAAATTATAAAATCCGCTGTAAGTGTTTACTGAGTCACAGTAACTTCAGAACTGCAGACACTTCCAGTTATTGGTGGCAAAGGCCCATTGCTGTCAACTAATATTCAAAGACCTGAAAAGCCTTGGCACCTCGACTTCTGTCCCAGGCTCTGGGAGTATGGGTCCAGGTTCAGAATGCTTTACCTGTTGTAGTCCTGTGTCTGTTGCAGTGGGTTGTTAATCCTAGGTCAATTATCCCCCCAAGTAATCAGTGCCAGCCTGCAAAACTACAAGCTTCATTTCATGGTTCTTAAGTAGATGCAGGTGTTCCGAAGCTATTAGGTTGCATTCCTGATGTGAAGACTGTCCTTTGCCTAGCCTGGAAGAACTGCTTCAGGGCAGAGAAATGCTTGATTTTTCATGAACACTGGACTTGGGTGAACTTAAAAAAAAAAAAAAAAAAAAAAAAAAAAAAAACAGTCATGCCCCAGTATTCTCTTCAAGATGTGCAACTCTATTTGCCTCTATTCATGAGGTAAATATTTCAATCCAGCTTAAAACAAGTTACAAAAGTTTAAGAAACACCTTAGGAATGAAAGGTGGCAAACCACTCTGCTTTGAAGGCAAGACATTATGCAGGTAAAAATCTTTCCTCACTTCATGATGTTTCAGTTTTTATTTATCCAGCATGCTTTCCAGGGTGTTCAGTTCTAAATAACAATTTATCATGGCTTTCAAATTAGAAGAGAATTAGTAAAATAACATTTAAAATATGTATATTACCTGTATCGCCTTGAAAATGAAGTCTTCAGCAACAGACACTCCCAGGTAAAATCAAGTCATGAACAAGCTCCTTAAAGAAACCTTAACTTCCTATTATCTACTTTATTCCAGAAACACATAGACGTGGATTATTCGAAAGCAATGACAGTTTTGGGTTTAAGAACATTTAACTGTCACATTTAATTTTCTGCAAATGGGGTACCAAACTGAGGAAGAGGAGCAGTTTTACATGGAAAGCTTAGTGGAACAACAGGGCCACAACTTTAGAACTGCCTACAGCATCTGAAGTTGTCAAATTAGGAGTAAGTTATGGTGAAAAAGGTCTACTATGCTTTGACAAAATAATCCATTACCTGAAGAATTCTGACAACACAGATTAGGGTTGATGTTAAAAATGTACAGCATGGTTTCAAGAACATACAGTCCCCAGCAGATAGGACAAAGGTTGATGCCCGAAAAGTACCTGGAGATCAGAGCTTCTCTCAGGATCCCACTGCAGCACAGCTAGGGAACATCTCCAGCTGCAGGGCAGTGCTGTGGCCTTCACTCTCCTGTATGACTCGTGAAAAATATCAGGGATCAAAAGAGCTTGTCCCCAGCTCTAGGTGAAATAGTTCTGAATCAACACAACCAGCTTTCAGGTTTTTGCAAGTATCACTATCAGGACAAGAGCCTGAGCACATGAAAGTGAATTACACAGTATGCTTGAGAATAGCATCTATTTCACAGCAAGCGCTTACAAAAGAGTTCTAGAGAACACTCATTTTTATTTTTTTTTTAATTTCCAGTTTTCACTTCAAACAAAGGTTTCCCCAAAAGGCTTTTTGATTACTTAAGTAAACACAATGGTTGCACCACTTTAAACCTACCCATAAAGAAACAATACAGATAAGGAATTTAGACGTTTTCACAAGAGATGGTACTGTAGCAAACAATGTCTGTAGCAGTTACTTGCAGTCAGCTATGTTAACCAGCTGTCAGATGACACATTCATCCTTCTGGTACAGAACACTCATTTTTATTTTTTTTTTAATTTCCAGTTTTCACTTCAAACAAAGGTTTCCCCAAAAGGCTTTTTGATTACTTAAGTAAACACAATGGTTGCACCACTTTAAACCTACCCATAAAGAAACAATACAGATAAGGAATTTAGACGTTTTCACAAGAGATGGTACTGTAGCAAACAATGTCTGTAGCAGTTACTTGCAGTCAGCTATGTTAACCAGCTGTCAGATGACACATTCATCCTTCTGGTACAACTGGTGAGTGTGAAGCAGTTCCTTGCATCAAGACTTCTCAGAGCAGCTCACCGAAAAACAAAACCCAATAGATATTGTGCCAGCTTACTTAAACTGCTGGTGTTACCAGGTTGTTTGCAGAACATGCAAACAAAAATAAATGGCTGGACTTGAACAAGCTGCTTCCTCTACCATGGGTCAATATAACTACAGTTGGCTGCTTCCCTACGTGTCGTAATTCAACCCCAACTGGGGGATATCAGCAAGAAAAGAAGGTTAAGGTCATTAGCCCATGGGCAAGGACAGGTTCACTCTCGACTTGCTGAGGAATTTGCCAGTGTTGCACAAAAAGATCACAGAATCACAGAATTTCCAGGTTGGAAGAGACCTCAAGATCATCGAGTCCAACCTCTGACCTAACGCTAACAGTCCCCACTAAACCATTTCCCTAAGCTCTACATCTAAACGTCTTTTGAAGACTTCCAGGGATGGTGACTCCACCACTTCCCTGGGCAGCCTGTTCCAATGCCTCACAACCCTTTCAGTGAAGAAGTTCTTCCTAACATCTAACCTAAAACTCCCCTGGCTCAACTTAAGCCCATTCCCCCTCGTCCTGTCACCAGGCACGTGGGAGAACAGGCCAACCCCCACCTCGCTACAGCCTCCCTTGAGGTACCTATAGAGAGCGATAAGGTCGCCCCTGAGCCTCCTCTTCTCCAGGCTGAACAAGGCCAGCTCCCTCAGCCGCTCCTCGTAGGACTTGTTCTCCAGGCCCCTCACCAGCTTCGTCGCCCTTCTCTGCACCCACTCAAGCATCTCCATGTCCTTCTTGTAGCGAGGGGCCCAAAACTGAACACAGTACTCGAGGTGCGGCCTCACCAGAGCTGAGTACAGGGGGACGATCACCTCCCTAGCCCTGCTGGTCACACTGTTCCTGATACAAGCCAGGATGCCGTTGGCCTTCTTGGCCACCTGAGCACACTGCTGGCTCATATTCAGCCGACTATCCACCATCACTCCCAGGTCCTTCTCTGCCTGGCAGCTCTCCAACCATTCCTCTCCCAGCCTGTAGCTCTGCTTGGGGTTATTGCGCCCCAGGTGCAGGACCCGGCACTTGGCCTTGTTGAACTTCATGCAGTTGACCTCAGCCCATCGGTGCAGCCTATCCAGATCCTCCTGCAGAGCTTTCCTACCCTCAAGCAGATCGACACACGCACCTAACTTGGTGTCATCTGCGAACTTACTGAGGGTGCACTCGATGCCCTCGTCCAGATCATCGATGAAGATATTAAAGAGGACCGGCCCCAGCACCGAGCCCTGGGGGACGCCACTAGTGACTGGCCTCCAACTGGACTTGGCTCCATTCACCACGACTCTTTGGGCCCGGCTATCCAGCCAGTTTCTAACCCAACGAAGCGTGCGCCAGTCCAAGCCAAGAGCAGCCAGTTTCTTGAGGAGAATGCTGTGGGAGACGGTGTCAAAAGCCTTGCTGAAGTCAAGGTAGACCACATCCACAGCCTTTCCCTCGTCCACCCAGCGCGTCACTTTGTCATAGATGAGCAGCTCAAAGCCTTGTCTATACCTGTCCACAAGTCGCATCACTTCTAGCAAACCACATTTTGCTCTGTCTTTCACATTATTCCAGCAAAATGGGAACTAAATATCCAATACCAATACTACTGAGCTGAACAGCTTTCAACATGCCACCAAAATGCACAGCAGCAAAAGAAATCAGACTGCTTGCTTTTGGAGAGGAGTGCCACCAGCTCCCACAAGAGAATTTTAATTACACCTCTTTGGAGTATAGTTTCCTTTTAAGAACATAATAATGTTTTGCATAAAAGTAAATATCACATTACAAGTCCAGCTATGTAAAGCAAACCCAGTCATATAAATTATGAAGCACCAAAGCACTGTTTCCCTTTAAATAAATGACCTCAACTTGTGACTGGGACTGTAATTAATTTTTTCTCTTCCAACAGTTTGAAAAATGTACCCAGTGCTGGGCTCCCTCTGTGTAGCCTTAAACACAATCAGTGGAATTCTTGCTTTAATTAAAGTCTTTCCTAAGCCCTTCATTTTTTTTATTAGTATTTACCACACCCTGCCAGCTGCTTGACTGTTGTGAAAACCCATTTTGCATAGACTGGCAGGGTCTCCCCTCTTTCAGACCAGCAGAATAGATTGCAGATGCATGCTTTTCAGAACTCACAAGAAGATCTCATACCCAAGAAGGGGAAAAAAAGCTTTCCAACATAAGACTTGCAATTTTTTCCATATGCTGACTTCAGAAATCAGCTCGCAAATAGTTCAGCAGACTCAGTAGGGGCACATTCTTGGTCCAGGAAAGCTTAGGTACGAGCTCCAACAGCTCGGTGCTCCTGCATGCAGCCACATTTACACAGCGCTACCTCCACCCATATGTTGTGCCACCTCAGAGACAGAGTGTACTCGAAGTACCAAAACCAAGCTATATTTCAGGAGCTTTTGTTTGCTTGTTTTTTTTTTTTTTTTTGTTTGTTTGTTTTTTGTTTGTTTTTTGTTTGTTTGTTTGTTTTTGTTTTGTTTTGTTTTGTTTTAGGCAATAGCTGCAACTTGCAGAGCTGCAGCGGCAGCTGCTGGACACATAGTGACTAATTGAGCTTGCTGTCATCAGTGCAGCTCAGAGCTGCATTACTCAGAACAACCGTAACAACTTCTTGGGGTGCAATAGGCAAGGTCGCTTCTTTTCACAGGGTGAGAAAGTAAATAATATCCTTTCAGTCTACATTATGTTTTGGTAGCCTGATCTGAGTTCACCCTGCTCAAGGCAGGAGGTTGGAGCCAGTGACCTCCCGAGGTCCTTTTCAGATAAAATAATTCTGCATTTCTATGTGTGACAGAGAAGCCAAATCTATAATTTTAGTTATTTTTATCTAGTTACTTCCACTAGAGTTTATTAGATAGTTCCAGCAATACTGAGTTCAGCATGGACTACATCAGCTCATGTTGGACGACAATAAAGCAATGAATGGGAGCAATGAGATCCCACTGTCTGCTTATGAAATCTAGCGAGTGTTTGTAGAGAGCAAATAGATTATATTTCTATTTAAATACAGTCAGCACTTAATTTTCTGGTTTTAGTTGTCACAGCATAGCACGTCCCATCAGTTCTTCCTCACAAAACACAGAGAGGAATTTCTCTTCACAGAATATTCTGGTTGGCACCTGTCCAGCCTGCAGAGCTGCACGGTCCTGCTGGATGTGTGTTTGTTGGTAAACCACTGCACTGGGAAAGAATTACAGCAAGAAGCTGTGGGAGCAGAGAAAGCTTATTGTTCCAAGGTGTTTCAGTGTTTTATGATGCAAGTTCATATTTGCTCTCTCACTACTACTTCTTTTATCCAAAAAGGAGAAGGCAAAAAAAAAAAAACTTTAAATTTTTCTTAGTGATTATTTGATCAAAGTAAAGTTCTGGTAAAGAAAAGCTGTCAAGAGGTCAAAGTCCTGCTTTTTATTAAACCAGCTGTGATGCAGAAGGTACGTAGTTTCCTGTTCATTGGTTCCTGACAGACTTCAGAAAGTTCTGCTCTGATGCTCAGCAGCCCTGAAGCATCTTCCATAGCTCATAGGCTAAGAAATACTTCATGAAAACCTTGCCCAGGGAGGCTGCCCTCTTAGACATTTCTATCAGCAGCGGCTCCTCCTAGGGCAGTTCAAGACCTCTAGAGGCAGGATCCACTAGAGGATAATTAAAAGCAGGGACATCTCCATTATTCTACCTCAATTTCTTCTGTGGTTTTGTTTTTAAGCCTAATGTAACTTTAGGTGGTAACCCGCTTCCTTCTGTCCTCCCACCACTTACACACATGTTGTAGCACAAAGGCAACTCCATTTACAGTCATGTTGACTTTAATTCCTATTTTAACAAAATATTCTTGAAGATAGTAATAAAAAACCTGCTGGCTCAGGTATAAAGACATGATGTCAGTCCTAGCATGGAGAGAGCTGTGGTCCCTCTATCCCACTCGTCTTCAAATTGCTACTGATGGAAGCCCAGGTGGGGTGAGCAAGCATGGACAAAATATGGCTGAAGTTGTGAGCAACCGATGTCATCAAGCCTTATAAATCATAATATCTAAGATCAGTAATCTTTTCCATATTATGGCCTTGCAGCTGGCCAACAGCTCTACAGATCATTTTTTTACGTGCTCAAAACAGGTGTAATTACTTGTTGCTGGAACTGTTACAGCAGGATGGGTGGGCTGCTTGGTATTGCAAGTCAGCAAATTGGGACTTTTTATTATTAATCCAAGCCTCATTTTGTTGCTAAATGAGAGACAACCTTTTCTCCACTCCTCCAATTCATCTTCAAGACTGTGACAAGTACAAGCCATTGGCCCTCAGGCTCTCTTGCCAAGCACTAGATGTAGTAAAAGTTACTTCTGAGCTTCAAATAAGATGTAACTTCTGCTGTCAGGAGAAATGCTTGCATTTAGAGCATCTAATGAACTCTGCTTCAGGCCGTTTATTTCTGTGAAGACTTTTCCTCTTCAAATACAAGGTTTACAGAAATAGCTAAGATGACAGCTCTAAGACCCATTAAATATAGCAAAGTTTCTAAAAATGGGAAATGACACCCTCCTCAGAGCTGGAAGTGTGGTAGAATGAAAAGACAGACCAAAAAAAGACCAAAAAAAGGCCAAAGTGAAGTGAGAACTCTGAACCACATAAGCCTGTAAAATAGAAGAATCTGAAATGCTGACATATTATAAAGGAGCATAATAAATACAAAATGCATATGAGGAACATTTAGATAAGATAAAAATAGCATATTACTAGGTGAACAAAGGAACACATGAGGGAGGAAAATTGTACAGAGCTGAATTTCAGAGATGTTTAGGCACTGCCTATTGGGACATCTGAAGCACTCACAGAATGCTGCAATATCACCAGGACATAGTTAGCTCTCTTTGAATTATTACAGTTATGAAAAACTGGAGAGCATATAGGAATGACTATACTGGAGGAGACATAACAAATTACAGACAGGTCTTTTTAACTCTGAGGTTTCCATTTTAAGTTTCACTCAGCTCAGTCACTAAGCACAAATCTTTACAACAGACAAAGATAATAGCCTCGATCCATTCCTTAGATTTGTGTCTACCCAAGACACTTAATATGGCATTAATCCCACTCAGACATGTGCTCATTAATCAGATGCCCTAGGTAAACAGCATCTGATCAGATACAGCATTTGAACCACCCACACTGAGCCTTGCATGGGAGACTCAGTCACAAAAAAAATAATATAAGCAGAACAAAAGCTGGATGAAAAGCAAAGAGCTGAACAAGGTATTAGAGTCCTGTCACACCAATATCCATCTTATGTTATTGTAGCAAAATTACAACAAAGGCAAAGCAGGGAAAAAAGATTAAGCATTTCTACATGGTAGAAAAACACTTGTCCATCATCAAATTTAGCAGAAGCAAGTTCATCAGCCTATTGCAGTTATCAATAATATATATATTTAAAAAAAAAAAAAAAAAAAAAAAACGGGCTGTGTGGTCTAATTCCACAAACAGAGAATGCAAAAATCCCTCTTTAGGAGACTGGAACTTTTTGCTTGGCAAGAAAAATTACCTCTTCCCAAAAGGCACTGTGCTAGAACTGTGCTTCCCAAGCTACCTCTACAGTCAGAAATCAGATCATATATTTCAAAACTAAATATATACTTGAATAATTAAAAAGTATCATATCACCATGGAAGGCCTTTTACCAGTCTTTAAAGGATGAAATTATTAGGGCAATTAATTACATGGTGCTCCTGAGAGCAAAGGGATAAGACCTCAATCTGCTAACCCATATATTTACCGTGTAGAGTCATTCTTGAGCAGCCTAACACCCTTCTGCGATACAACTCTGTGGTCAAAATTATTTTAGAAAAATTAATTGCCTGATACTTGAGATGGTTCTTTAACCTTAATAAGAATCTTAGCTCCTTTGAAGAGTTTGTCTCAGAAATATTTTCTCAAGAGCAAATTAACTCTTTAACATCCTTTATTTATTTATTTATTTATTTTAAAGGAGGGCTTGTTCCTTGGACATCAACAGTCTTTAATAATTGGCAGGAAAAAAAAAATTGTTAACAAGGTTCAGAGGTATGCATCTGCAGAATAAAACAAACTAAGACTTGTGGCCAGGAACCCTTGGCAACAAAACTGCTGAGACTATTAATTATAACTTTTGTTTTCATTGGCAGAAGCTACTAAAAAGTTAAAATATATGGTGCACTTTGATATCATGGGGAGCACAGGGAATGATGCCAACTTCAACTCAGTCCAGTCTAAAATTATGTTTCAGAAGAAAGAAAAGCACTTACCCACAGATAATGCAGGGACTGCATTTAGTTTAAGATTGATCATTGAAAAATTCACTAGTATTACAAATTTAGCTATCCAAACTTGAAGGTTAATATTGGTTTCCGTCACTTCTTCTTTCAAGTTCTAATATTTTTCAAGGTTAAACCACTTCTAGATTTTCAGCCAAAAGTATCAAAACCCAGTGGTTTTAAGATGACTGCTTCTACTTCTTAAATGCATACTTTGAGAAACAGAGACACTAGAGAAGACAATTATTATCAGTTGTACATAATAAATACTTATTTTCCCCCTCATAAAACATCTCAATTATTCCCACCTTTCCTTATCATGACAGAGATGTCTGTTGGAACAGAAAAAGGCTGAAAACACAATCTTCGGTAATGCACATGACACTACCCATACCTACAGCTACCTTCTGCAGGAAGCGCGTGTGTGCAGTGTTATACAAACTGGCTACTGGGTAAGTGCCAGTAAAACTAAGACGAGGTGTGTGTGAGTTGGAAGAGTGGGAGGGAAGTGGAAAAGAAGGTGAGATCTCATATGGAGACAAAGAAACCATCCCGTAAGCTGTGAGAACCCACTGCTAACTCCTCACAGGTGGTTTCTTCCAGAGACAGTTTCTTCTAAATCATTGGCATCATTAAGGCATTTCTTTCACCATCCAAGTTCCTTTTAGACCCCTTTTACCAGGAACCTCATTAGAGAGGTCTTTGAAAAATATGATATCCTGACCCCAGCCCCTAAGACTGGAGTCTTTTTCCTCATCAAAAATATGACAAGGAAGCATGGGTTTCTGTAATTTGCCCCGGTTATGTTTGAAGCCAATGAACATAGAATCTGTGTTATAGAAAAGAGCACACCTTTCCAATTTTACTTTTGGAATGTCAAATGTCACTTCAAAATTCAACCAGTATCATAAATTTTGGAAGCAGCAGGCCAACTTTCTCCATCAGCACTGAGCTTAGGAGCCATGAGCAATATTAACAGAATCAGAAGCAGAACTGAAGCTGATGTACTGAGCAGACACTTTTCTTGAAACACTAGCGTTCAGACATTAAGGGCAGAAAGGGCTGGCCCAATAAACTATGTATGGGACATAACTCCCTCTTAAAAAGAAAAAGAAAAACCCCATCTCTCAGACAGGCATCTGCTCGTGAATGGACAAGTCTGTCAGTACTGAAGCCACCACAGCCCTTTCACAACCTTTTCCAATGGTTAATTTTGTCTACTACTAAATAAAGCCTTTTCAGTCTGCAGCAGTATGGCTTCAGTTTCCAGTTGCTGCATCCTACAATACCTTTTTATACTATGAAATACAACTTACCAAATACCAGTTAAAAAGTAAATATCTCATGGACATGAACATCACCCTTACCTCATTTTGGGAAACTGAAGCTCCTCAGAACTTGGGCTGAATCGCAGTATCTGTTTCGACTGACTGCAGCACAGCAGGACACAGCATCCCACCGGGCGTTGCACAAGAGCCAGCCACAACATCAGGCAGCCTCCTGCTCTCAATGCTCTTCTTAAACGTTCAAGGGCTTTATCAGATACTCAGAATTCAGATCCTGATAATTATCAGCTGGTGATTCATCTGCACTTTATTCTCCCTGATGCGGAAAATTAATAAAGACCAGTTTTCTTAACATAGAAAGTGATGGTTCCCTACCCCTCCACGAAGGGCTGGCAGTGACTGCAACTGCTGCACTGTAGACATTCTATGCTAAGAGGTGTATGATCATCGGGAACTGTAGTAGAAAAAGAAAAATCCATAACCTCAGTGCGGTCACAGGTCAGAAAACCAACCATATGTTGCAGTTACGCCAAGGCAAGTCAGAAGTAAACTTCTAAGCTGATTTAAGCACAACTTATTTTCTGACATTTAATTCCTCTAGGAGAAAGGAAATATTACACCAAACTAAGAAATAAGAAAAGTTTGCTACTTAAAAATGAATACATTTTATCAAATTATCCTTTATTTTCTTGCCAGTCTTTTTTCCATTGACTTCTTTTAACTCCCATTACATATGGCTGTTCAAGCAATCTTTCCCCCTGCAAGGTCATTGTCAGCTGCTTCACCCCTTTAAACCCAGCTGGCTACAGGCTTGTAAGTACCTGGGGTGTTGTATTTAGGAAGATTCAGAAGGTTGAAAGGCTATCTTCCAAATCCAGGAGTTTTATATGAAAATTTTTATGGTGCAGCTGAGCCAGCTTGGATGAGGGAAGTTTCCAGTCTGCTAGAGTGGGGTAACAGGGAGAAGAGAAGCAGAAGGTGAGAATTCACCAAAGGAGCCTGCAATGTAGCTAAAGTACCGGAGTAGACAAACCACATCTGAGAGGTAGAAAGGCACTTCCATGGACCTGCAGAGGATTATGCGAAGCTTGCTGTAGCCCAGAAGACCACGGCGTTTTTGCCCCCAAAGCAACAAACAGATGCCTAAGCAAGGAGTTATTCTCACAGCAGTGTCTCATTACACTATGGTATTTTTTAAAACAACACCGAAAAATACATGAGGGCAAAATACTCCATTTCCAGCTTGGACCTGCAAGCTGTCTGTGCCAGCCGACTAAGTGTGTTACTCTTTCCATTTTGAGGAAAAAAAAATGGGAGTTTTCCAGTTAGCACAGAATATCTCTGTTCTGCCCTTCCCAAATACAAAATCAAAAGTTGCGGTTGAGTGCTTCTGCTGTATTAACTACCCTACAGGTTTTACCAATGTGGTTTCTTCCCTTGAGATCAGAGTACTGATTTCACACAGCAGATAACTGTGCACTTCTATGCTTGCTTTCTTTCGCTTTTCTACTATTTCTGACTTGGGAGATAGCGGATTCCCTTTGCTACAACATACTGCCCTTAACTTTTAGGCAAGCAAAATTATTTGCTCCATCAGATACTTGGTAAGAATCTTCATGTAGCGCCCATTATCCCTCTTTCTCCTATTTCTGCGAAGTTGCTCACACTGTGCTGGAGAAAGCATAGCTGAAAAGCAATAAAGCAGCCAGCTCTACAAGTAGCATCACTCAAAGCTGACTGCAAACAACTTTTACCCTAACAACTGCTATCGTAACAGCTTTTCTCCTTTTATTTCCAAGGAGGAATTGGAAAGACCAGAGGAGAGTGAGAAGGAGCAAGAGAATTGTGTTAGCCCAACTTCTGCAAACCAAGTGTACTTTGTTTCCTATATACACCACACTTGCATCCGAAGATTCAATAATAACACCCTCCTTGACAAGAAGATTGCCATACTTAGTTCTACACGCAACATAGTCAGAATGCCTAAGAGTGAGCATACAAAAACTACACTTGCTAATATACTATCTAGTAAAAATAAATAAATAAATAAAATGAAAATCCTATACCTTCTAGAGAGATACACCAGTGAATACTCTAGGAAGGTGAAAGGAAAACTACAAATATGCTTGGCCTTCATTTCAGCTTGCACCTTCTCCTCTGGTCTGGTGGCTGAAACTGGTACTTTGGAGTGTGCCACATTGGCAGCACACTAAGAGAAGAGACAAAACTACCTAAAGACAGTCTGAAATTAGGAGATTAAAAATGCTGCTTCTTCTCAATCTGATAATTAAGTGAAGGAGCACATTAAGGATTTATTTTTGTTGCCAGCAGCAAGGTGAAACAAAGACAAACCACATGTTTCACAGTCTCCATCTATGCCATACTGGTTACTCATTTCTTTACTAGAAAGGTAACTGAGCAACCAACCA
The DNA here is from genome assembly GCF_964211825.1 of Aythya ferina. Classification (NCBI taxonomy): domain Eukaryota; kingdom Metazoa; phylum Chordata; class Aves; order Anseriformes; family Anatidae; genus Aythya; species Aythya ferina. The sequence continues at coordinate 72,236,803 of NC_140297.1, read as the reverse complement.
AGGTACTTGTGTCACGATAACAGCATGCCGTAGACCTAAGAAAGGACATCAGAAATGGAAACTGTTCTGATGAGGTGGATATGTGGAACTGGAGTCATTAATTAGCTATGCTGCAGGTTACTTGAAAGCAACCAGGATGCATGCATGCAGACAACAGAAAAAGCCTATAAACATTTCTTTTGCTTTCTACCTACATGTAACTCAGTGGAAAAAGTTCTTTTGAAGCACATTAGCATCATCAGGCGTAAAAGTTGTCCTGACTTATCAAAATAAAAGAGCAGAGCAGGACAATCCCTTCCCTCAACCAGTTAGCCATGCTGTGCCTGATGCACACCTCAGGACACGCTCAGGGCTGTGACAGTAAGCACCTGCTAGTCACTGCAAGACATCCACCATCCTCTTCTTCAAGAGTTGTGTTCTGGGTAGAAATGCTGCATTTATGTTGCAGAGACAGACAGACATTCAGAAGTCCTCCCTATCCTTTTAACACACGTAAAACAAAATGTTTCCTTAATAGTTTGGTCCTCACTCTACTGTCATGGGCATTCTTTATGTAGGACCTTCTGATGCCAGTAGCTACTGGTGTATCAGCATGCATGTTGTTTATAACACTTTGAACAATCTGGTATAAGCCAGCTATTCCTTAAAAGAGAAAATAAATTGATTTAATTACAACGTGTTCATCCATTTGAGCAAGAATATGCTACACTTGTACTAAAAGTTGAAAACGCACTTGCCCAATGCAATCTTTCACACATTTTTGTTCTGACTTCAAATTTTGACACTGGAGTTTTAAAGAGAGACCCTGACAAAGAAACCGTGCAGCAAAACTGGCTTAAGTGGGGATTTATGTGGTGATGAGGCCACACTTGCTGGGTTTTCTAGAGTATTTGACAATAATTCTCCTCCCACTCTGGGTTTGGCACTCATGGGGTCCCTGTGGTGGGTCCAGAGAAATGGTCTCACACTGAGACCTCTAGTAGTTTACAATGAAAAAACGTCTTCAGCCTGGAGATTGTCCAAAGATAACTGCATAGCCAGTAATATTTTATTTCCTTTATGCGCTCTTGGAACTTCTGCATTAGACTTTGGCAAGGTGACATCACACTTAATTTTGCAACATGCAGTCAAAAACTGCACTATTAAAAAAAATTATGAACAGTTTACAGGTTATGACTATTGTGCCCTGCAGTCATCAAAATTCTTAGAAGTTTTACCCCAGCACTGAGAGCCAAGCCAGATAACCATACAAATGCTTAGTCTGGGGAAAGAAGAAAGGGATGTTTAATTCAAAACTGCACTCCAGTCACATTGGTGAAATATGTACTGAACTGGGTGAATAAAGTGGTTTGGTTTTTCATTTATTGGGCACATGCTTCATATTATGCTATTAGAAGGTACAATATTATTTCTGCAGAAAGGATACCAACTGAACCCAAGCTCAGCACGGTACTGCCTTACACCCAGTACTTGATTGTAACATCAAAATCAGTAACGAGATTTCTACTTATTTAAAATTTAATTGATCTAATAAGAGATGTGAGCCTAATACATGCCTGTCTTTGCCAAGAAGGAAGTCATCTCTATTAGCTTTTCCCTTTAATACAAGGCTGACAGCTAAAGTCAGCTTCTGTATCATTAAGAACAGAAATAATACTGCCATCTTCTGGTAGGCTATAGACACTATAACATTTGGCAGCTCTGCTACTTAAATTTCAAACGCAGTATTACAGTGATAATAACAACAAAAAAACGGGGACAGCAATTTTATTTCAGGAAAACACTGATGCAGATATGCCTTAGGTATTATTGGATACCATAAATCTCAGTTTTACTGAACACAGTGGAAGATACTTGAAAGGCATCTTAATTCTGCTTTCATGAGGTTTGCCTCTCTCTAGTTACCCCAGATGGAAAATGAGGAAAGCCATTAAACCTGACTCCACCTTAAACGCTGGTTTTATCCACCTGAGCTTTTGCTTATTACCTAAGCCTGTGTCCTGAAAAGCAGCAGCTTGAATTTCCTGTTTCATTGTGGGACAATATTTGCACGCACTAGCCACCCTTCTCAGAGGAAAAGCTTCAGCAGGCATAATTCCCCAATTTGTAGGACAAAAATAAATCAGCTTTCTCACTACCCCCAGGAAAAATCTGTTGGTCTTATGAGATTATCATAGGTACAAAGATAGAAAATTAAACTGTTTGGATTCTTAATCTGCTCAATATCTGAATAAGCAGGTTTCTTAGTCTACCTCTAAACTAGCATCATGAAAACAACTGAAAGATAACAATCATAGTACAGTGCAGTCTGCGTTATCAGCTATGCTGACATTCAGAAATACATATGCTTGCAATTACAATCATACATGCAAAAACAACTATGCGTATTCATTAACAATATTTATGTCCTCTAAAATAAAAGGTAAACTTCAGTTGTGATAATAATAGAAGTTATATAAATATGTAACATATAATGTAAATTACAGAGTTGCCAAGTATGTGTACAATCAATGGTGAAGACTTGTTTATAGCTCACTTAAAGTTCTGTTTAAGTCAAATTATGGATGGCAGTCATATGGCAACAATTTTGGTCTTCAAATTTTAAATCACTTTATCACTACTCTAAGGAAACAGTTTTCATTTTTACAATGCTATTACCTCTTCACTGTAGAGTATTAAAACGTCAGCATTATTTTAGTGGTCTTTTCTCACATCTTTTGTGAAAGAGCTTTCTAACAGTATACTTGGAATCATGTTTGTGCCTCTTAAGAATTAAAAAAGACAAAAGGAGTTCAGTTTTTTAAATCAGGTGTAAGTCTTGCCTAAACATACTTAACCATTTGCTGTTATTAGTTGTTTTGTTTTTCTTCCTCAGAATAACATATTCAAGTGCTTTGTTTTTCCTACCAACAGTAGTAAGCTGAGGTCCTTCAAAAGCAAGTGAGATTGAAGTAAAACTAAATAGTAGGTACAATTTCTACAACAAATCTCAGCTTTGAGACGGACTTGAAAACTACATCTTGACCTAATAAGGCATTCTCATTCCAACTGTCAGAGATTTGAGCAAGTGTTAAGTAAACTGAAATATATATTTACTAGTTACCAGATCTTTTCTTTACATTTTTACCTTTTGATTTAATGTCCGCACCTGCTAGACACATTTGTTACAATATCTCAGAAAGGAAGGTATAGCATAAACTACAAAACATTCTGCAAATATCCCCTTTGCTTGGAAATTTCCTCTACTTTCCAGAAAAGGAGCAGAGAAAAAAAAAAAAAAAAGAAAAAAAAAAGTGAAGCAGGATGGCTGTTTGGCACTATGACCCCTATTCACTAAGAGCCATGTGTACTTTACCAACACCAACTCACTAAGCAGATTCACCTACACTAACTCTGTAGGAATAAAGATAGAAGCAACTGAAAGACTTCTGATCCCATTTCAACTCCTGCATCGCCTTGACAAGAGAATTCTGTTGGGCTTTTTTCCTCTCTGCTTCACAACAAGATAACCAACAAAATGTGGAACCAGAAAATCTTAATTTTTGATAACCGGCAAGTGGTGTTGCTTTCCATAGCCTCACACTCCCAGTCCTACAGCTGGATTCTCCTCACATCACAGACAGGAAAAGAGCAACAGGAGTATGATGTAGATGGGAAGCACGAAAGGATTGAGAATCTGAATGTGGCACCTGAGGCACATCAGGTTCTGTGTTTTCACATGCAACTATGTTAATGCTTTGGTCTAAGAATCTATTCCTTATTCCCATTATTACATTTGGCACTTAGAACATCTAGTTACTAGCCAAAGACAGAAACTTGTCTGGTTTTTGTTCTGGAGGGCCAGTATCTTTATAAGTCAGACTTTATAAGTCAGATAGAACCCTGAGTCTCTCTTTTTCACAGAGGACCCATATTAATAATTCCAGTTTGAACATCCCCAAACTGCCACATCATCTTTCATATCAGAATCTGATATTTACATGTAATTTTATGCTTTGTTTTGTTTTTTAATTCAGCATCCACTTGTTCGATGAGTCAAATCAACAGCAAACTTACCACCATGGCCCTGTAATATAGAATGATAAAACCATTCAAGTGGGAAAGGACCTCAAGAGGTCTTTAATACAGCCTCCTATTCTCGAATACAGTCTCCTCTTCAAAAGAGGGTCAAGATATGAAACCAGGCCAGGTTGCTCAGGCCTTTATCCAGCTGGCTCTTGGAAACTTTCAAGTGTGATTCCAACACCTGTCTGGGCAACCCATTCTACTGCTCAGCTGTCCTCAGGGTGAAATTGTGTTTTGTTAAGTTCGGCTGGAGCTTCTCCAACTGAAGAACATTCTTATTCTTCTGCCACACATCTCAGTAAAGAGCTTAGCTCTATCTTCTCAATAACCACACTGTAAGAAATGGAAGCCTACTACTGTCACCCTCCAAAGCTGTCTTCTTCTTGCTGAATTATTCCTGTTCCCAGGATTCTGAGACAGTCAGGTTTGCCAAAATGATTTACCCTTAATAAAACAAAGACAAGTGTTCTCAGTCATCATCTTGTCCTTCAGTGACAAGAAACGGCTCCCAAGAGGATGTGTTCCATGGTTTTCCCAGGGAATGAAGTGAGACTGACTGGCATGTAGTTCCTGGGATTGTCATTTCCTTTTCTGAAGACTTGAGAAACAAGAATCTTGCACCCATCATTAAGGGCATCTCCTGATCTCCACAAGCTTCTAAAGATAATGAAAGTGGTCTTGCAGCTACACCAAACAGCTCTCAGACCTCTTGGATCTAGTTTTGCACAAAAGGTCCTGATGGACAACATGAGCCAATGTGCCCTTGCAGCAAAGGCCAACAGCATCCTGGGCTGCATTAGGAGGAGAGTTGCCAGCAAGGAAGCAGTTGCAAGGGAAATCATTAAGGTTAGCAAAGACCTTTAAAAACATCTGGTCCAACCATCCCCCGCCACCTATATCACCCACTAAACAATGTCCCTAAGCACCACATCCAACCTTTCTGAGAATTTTTTTTTCCTAATTTCCACCCTAACCACCCCCCCCCCCCCCCCCCAGCACAACTTGAGGCCATTCCCTCTAGTCCTACCACTAGTTATCTGCAAGAAGAGGCTGACCCCCAGCTCCCCACACCTTGCTTTCAGGTAGCTGTAAAGAGCAATAAGATCTCCCCTGAGCCTTCTCTTCTCCAGACTAAACAACCCCAGTTCCCTCAGCTGCTCCTCACAGGACTTGCGCTCCAGGCCCTTCACCAGGCTCATAGCCCTTCTCTGGACATGCTCCATGGCCTCGATGTCCTTCTTGTAGTGAGGAGCCCAAAACTGAACATAGTGCTTGAGGTGCAGCCTCACCAGAGCAGAGTACAGGGGGATGATCACCTCCCTATTACTGCTGGAGATAACCCTTCTCCTCTGCTCAGCACTAGTGAGGCAACACATGGAGCACTGTGTGCAGTTCTGGGTTCCCCTATACAAAAGGGACCTGGACATAGAGGAGGAATTCGAGTAAAGACCCAAAGATGATTAAGGGACTGTAGCATTTCTCCTATGAGAAAAGACAGAGAGCTGAGATTGTTCAGACCGGTAAAGAGAAGCCTCAGGTTACTTCATTATTGTTTGTAAATATCTGAAGGGTGTAAAGAAGACTAAGCCAGGCTCTTTTTAGTGTTGCCCAGTGAGAGGACAATAGGCACTTAAACTGAAACTCAGGAGGTTCTGTCTGAACAACGGGAAACACTTCTTTACTGTGAGGGTGACTGAGCATCGGCACAGGTTTCCCAGAGAGGCTGGGGAGTCTCCCTCCTCAGAGATTTTCAAAAGCCACCTGGACATGGTCTTGGGCAACCTGCTCTGGGCAGCCCTGCTTGAGCAGAGGGGTTGGACCAGATGGCCTCCAGAGGTCCCTTCCAAGGGGACTTCTGTGACCCCATCGGGTCCTTTAGACTAATGCAGTAAGATTTCTTAAGAGAACCCTTTGTTCACCCTCTTCCCCTACTTGTAGTACCTCTCTACCTTGAATGCTACCTCTAGGCAAAACGGTTCAGGAGGCCTAACTGATAAAAACTGAAACAAAGAAAATACTTGTTTCTTTCTAACTTGCTCACTAGGAAGAGATGCCATACATCTCAATGGGAATCTTGGAGTATACAAGAATGAAATTTTACACCCTCTAAAGATGCTACTTCTGCCAGTGGCATCACAGTATATGTGCCCACATGCCTCCATCTCCAAAGCATTCCATAATTCTTGCTCCACAACTTCAAAGATAAATCCTTCTTTAAAAGCAAAGATAAAGTTTCTTTATAACAGGGTATGAGATCATGATTTTTCTATGCATCAGAGTACCTCTTGGTCCTGAAAGAAAAGAGGAAACTATCTTCCTCACAAGACAAAAACAATAGAGAAAACTTAAAATATATACCAATACAATTTGAGTTTATGACCTCATCTATACCGTACTGAAACACAACTGGATGTTTCAACTCCATATCCTGACCAAAGTTGCAGGCCTGATTCTACTTTGTGTTTCAGAACCAGCAAATGTCAGGAGCAGCGTTAAGGTCATTAAAAAATAAAAAAAAATAAAAAAATACTACTTTGAAAGTGAGGTCAGGTAACCAGATATATCTTCTCCAAAGATGAGTCACCAACTTAAAAATATGTAATACTAATAAAGGTTAAACAATTTTGCTGTATGACTGCTGGATTAAAATTAATCTGACTTCAATCACTTTATCAGTTTAAGAACCAATTGTCCATACTCAGTATCATGCTAATGAAAGAAACAGCCTGCATGTGTAGATAATAAATGTAGTGTCCCCTCCCCCCCCCCCAAAAAAAAAAAAAAGCATATATAATTCAGAATCTTTTCTTAAAATTATAGATATTCAGATTTTTTTTTTTGTTGTTCCTATAAGGCCATCTATATCTGGTTTAAAATGTTCTAGAAAGACTTTAAGAACTTCATCAGCAAACCAGCTACTTTGCCAACATGACAGCCTGTACACACAGATTTAGAGTTTTAAATCCCACCATTTGCCCACAAGAGGTTCCTTTCCTATTCTGTCCAACCCTGTAGCATCTGCTAATACTTAACATAGCATTTAATTTCACTTCTAGTCTCAAAAATAGCAGAGCCAATATTTCTATGTTTAAGACACAAATCAAGAAAACATTCAACGTTAACTTTCCATTTAGTTGAGGGACCCACCCACAGTCCCCTCACAAAATCTCAGTAATTACTCTTGATAGGTAGAATTTTGAATGCTCAAGTGGAATCAGGATAGTTTGCACTTGATCCTGTACCAGTGGAGTAAAAACTCCTGTAGTACGCCTGCTTCCAAGAAACCAACTTTCAAATCTGCATGCCAAGCTAATAGTGGAGAAATAAATTGAGTAGATGATGTGAATACTAACCTAATTGCTAAGAGGTCCCAGAGATGTAAGCAACTTACAGAGGATAATTCATTCTGAACAGCACTATAAAATGTGGAAGGTTGTTTCTATCAGATATTACAGTTTATGCCCCCCCCCCAAAAAAAAAAAAAAATCAAAAAAAAAAATGGAAGGGCTAAAAAAAATAAAGTCAAACAACCATGTATGCTGCTGAGGCAGAAAACAGTGATGTAATTATGGACAGCAACAGGGAATTGTAAACATTTCTCTCAAGTTCTCAGTTATTGCCAAGCCGCACTGCTATAGCCCTAGCTTCCTTTCAGGAATATGATCATCCCTGGAAGTGGTAATAAAAGTTGTACTCTTTATAACTCAAATTGCTCTCTTCTATTCGGTATCTAATTTCAAAACCAGATATCTTCTCCTATACCTATAGGAACTGTAAGTTCTCCTCCAAACCACATCTCCAACAAGAAGACAGCTGAGCCAAATACTTCTGTCTAGAACCATAGAAATTCCCTTCATTTAATTAAAATCCAACTCAGGAGATTCCAGTAGGATGTCTAGACAACCATCAGCAATTTAACTAAACAGCTTTTTCATAATTACATTAGGAAAGTGCATGGCTTTCTGAGATGTCTTAATTAAGTGTTAAAAGAGCTTTAAAATAAACTTTCCTAAAGGAAATATTTGGCATGGTTTGGTTTCAACTACTGACCTGGTTGTACGTTTTGTCATTTTGCCACAAGTACCACAACAAAATGCACAGCTCCCCATGCTATCTGCATTCAGCTTCTACATGCAGATTTTTGTCTAGGTTTTTTATATATAAGGCACTGTTCCCTAAAAAGGTAAGAAACAAGATGTTAAGGGGAAAAAAAAAGTAGCCGTGATTCGTGAGTAAGTTGAACACTTCAGAGAAGCTGCAAGTGTCAGGCAGAAGCAAGTACTAAGAAGAATGTTTTGTTAGAATTACTCTCTTCCCTCCTTCAACATACAAAGCTTTTGGGATACGTAATAAGGTTGGTCAGGAAATAAAGTTTTCTCAACTTTTTTTCAGCAAATGAATTCGACTTAAAAATGGGTTTTTCAGCCAGTTTCTCAGTCCTTTCTAAAGCTTTCCCTTATTGAAGATATTTTTGTAGCAGGAATGCAATAAATTGGTTTCAGCAACTAAAACCGAGAGAGCTTTCCAATTAAATAAAAAATAAGAGTACCAAGAAAACAAAACAAAACAAAACAAAACAAAACAAACAAACAAAAAAAAACCACAGACACTCCAGTTGCCAATAACAAAGAAAAGGAGAGAAACCATCCCATGGCCTAAGTTCTGGGTTCTTTTATGGAAGTGTCCATGCAAGTTAGAGAGGTCTCTTTCCATCTTCATCATAAAACCTCTTCTATAATCAAGCTGCCATGGATACTACACAGATAAAGAATTTGCTTTCACATGTAAAGCAAGTGCACACAACATGCATACACAGAAAGTAAACAGTTCATGTTTAAGGAACACAAGTTTTCTCTGAATACCCCTGTATTTTGCCCAAATTTCATGTATTGCTTTTGAACTCCCATACCATTCTATCTGCAGCTTTGATCTCCTCCCTCATTCCCCATAGAGCAGGGGGCTAGACTAGATGAGTACCTGATGTCCTTTCCACATTGAATTATCCTAACATAGCAATGTATTAGCAATGTACTGACACAGGACCATTATCCTCATACAATAATGTTGTAACTACCTCTCAGATCTAGGACACCTTAGATTCTTCTGAAAGCCCCAGTTCTTGTGCTAGGCTCACGCTTCTTCCAGCCACAATACTGCTACAGAAAAGTAGCTTCCTGTTCTAGGTATAAAAGGACTTTTTAGGTTGTCTGGCCTGAACAACACATGGTAAATATTCCACAACACCAGACAACTGCAATAGGTACATGGAGTTCCTTTCTGTGCTACATTTGGGGTGCATTAAACACAGCACAGCCAGCCTGTCAAAAGAGGTGATTCTCCTGCTGTATTTAGCATTGGTGCAGCCTCACCTTGAATGAGGTGTGCAGTTCTGGGCTCCGCAATATCAAAAGGACATTAAAGTCCTTGGAAGTATCCATAGGAGGGAAAAAAAAAAAAAAAGTTCATAAAAGGGCTGGAAGGCATTTCCTGTGAGGAGAGACACTTAGGTTGTCCAGTCTGGAGAAGAGGAGGCTGAGATACTCCCTGAAGAAGGGGAGTGCAGAAGGAGGTGCTGGTCTCTGCTCATGGTCACCAATGGCAGGACGGGCAGGATCGGCACAAAACTGTGCCAGGGGAGGGTCAGGCTGGACATGAGGAAAACGTCTTTACTGTGCAGGTGGTCAAACACTGGAACAGCCTTCCTGGTGAAGTGGTTGATGCCCCATGCCTGTCAGTGTTAAAGAGGCATTTGGACAATGCCCTCAGTAACGTGCTTTAACTTTTGGTCAGCCCTGAAGTGGTCAGTCAGTTGGGCTAGATAATCTTTGAAGGTCCCTTCCAACTGAACTACTCTGTTCCACAGGCATAAAAGAGAAGACATCTAAAATAATAATAGTCAGAAAGCCTTTTATGTAATATAGGTATATTACATGCTTTTCTGCTAAGATTTACCTTCCCCATCAGACAGAACTTACAACCTTGAACTGGTCGACTGACTGAACATTACCTGTAATTTGGGCTTCCTTTAAACAGGTAGTTTGGCTAAAAAACAACTGTGCAATACTGATATATTGCTAGCCAAAGCAAAAAAAAAAAAAAAAAAAAAAAAAAAAAAAAAAAAACACTATCCTTAATATCCAGTAGCTTTAAAGCTGAAATCACTGGCTAACGGCAGTGTATAAGAGCAAAAGTGGAATGGAGAACAGTAGTTAAGTGGATACAGAGCACGCTAAAATAGAACAGAAATTTATTCCCGCATTTGGCATGTAGAAGGTTGCAATCTCTAGAATCACTCCTGCTGCAGATAAACTCTGAACCGGTAATTGTGTACATTTATACAAATATCTCCAAATCCCCACAGAAATAGCTGAACTCAAGGACTCTGTTGCAGCCTGCCCACTGCAGCAATATCCAGCTGGTAATACTGGAAAACCATTTGCATGATGATCTATGCAATAGTTAGCAGTTTGTCTGTTAATCATCCTCCCATTATTTTTTAGGTTCACTGCACTCCAGGCTCACAAATGTTGCCATGTTCTCCCTGGCAAGTTTTTTCTTTGACTTCTTTCCTGCTGAATGCCTAGGCAGATTTTGGCACTGTGAAGTGGTATTTTTTTGCAGTAAGTCAAGCATCCAAGCATAAAGTACTAACATGTACCTGAAAAGCAAGTTTCTGCTGAATAACCCTAGTTATTCAGTGCTGGAGGCAGCGCTGCAGATCTGGGGCTGCTGGGGGTGCCTGGAGCCTCTTGCTGAGGAAGAAGCTGTTTTTGATCACCTTCCAGCCCACAGGAGATGTGTGGTCATTGAGGAGCTGCTCCACCAAGCTAAGGGACTGCAGGAGGAGGTCAGCAGACTGCACAGCATCAGAGATGAGAAATTAACCATATCTCCTCCAAGATTGCAGCTTTTAATGTCCAAACTAACAACTTTCTTGAGGAAGGGTCAAGCAGAGCCTGTGCCTGCCAGGGTGGGAAGCAGACACTCCCAGGATGGTAAAGGCTGGAAGTTAGTTTGTGACTTCTGGCAGCGTGAGGAACGTTTCTGCTCCACCTCAGGATCTGCAATTACAGAACAGAACCAGTGTCCTCATAGCCAACAGGGGGCTGAGGTTTCTGTTCAAGACAGCAGCCAAGCCAGATAAACCTGAGCAACGCAAGAGCACCAGAAGAAAGCAGCGAGTGGGCTGCATTATCCTGGATACATTAGGACAAGTGTTGCCAATAGGTTTGGGAGACAGGTCTTTCCCCTCTGCTCAGCACTGGTTAAAGGTTATTTCTAGAGTGCTGAAGTCTGGGCTCCCCCCTGCAAGAAACATGGATATGTTGGAATAAGCCTGATAAAGGGTGACACAGTTGATTAAGGGACTGGAGCATCTGACACATGAAGAGAAGATGAAAGAGCTGGGACTTTTTAGCATAGAGAAGAGAAGGCGCGAAGGGGCTTATAGCAACTTTGGTTTTTAAGATATTTTCATGCAGTCAAGGCAGATGAAATAAGGCTACGTATAGTAAGAATTAAAGTAATACCTACAATCCTTCTCCAAGAACCATTCTTTTCATTAAACAGCTGACAAGTACCACTGGGATTCACACCTGTATCCCCTTTTTGCACAATACTCCCTACACTATAATTTTTTTTCCTCAAGAGTTTTTTTTCCTCAATAGTTTTGTATTTGCATACATCTTAATGCCAGGGGCATTATTTTTTATTATTCCAAAATATCCAAAAAATAACTGTATTCTTCATGCATGAAAGTTCCCAGGCAAAAAATACCTTTCAATACTGCAAACATAAATATTTATGAATATATGAAAAGAGTTTTCATCACCTCTTTAATTTCTGAAATTTACAGGGAATACCGGTGTCCAATATTCATTAGTTTATAAGATAAACTTGAAGGGCATCAATTCAGTTGCAATTAGCTTTTTAACTTTACCTCCCTAAGACTAACCTTTCAGATTGCAAACTAGCTGCAGTCAACTTAACGAATCACCCGCAGGAACAGCTTGCACACTTCTTTTCCAAACATCTGCTTTGAGCCTGGCAGATGAAATATCTACACATATGGAAAATTTCAGACATAGGGTTACCTTGTAGGCCAAGATCATGAACTTTTGTCCTTTGTTTCAGAGAAATGAATTACTGTATGATTCTACTTGCCGCATTCTGGCAAACGTTAGGCAAGAGAGATTTCTAAGCAGTATACTTCATAGTCTCATTGTTTCCAGTTTTAATAGACAATATGCATGCTAATAATCACAGCAAAAAATACTAACTAATCACTCCTATCACTTATTCCAGTGTTATATCATTACCACCACTTAATCAGACAACAGAATTTTGCTGTCAGCAGTTTATCTAATGCTACAGGCTTTGGTGTTTTGTTTTGTTTTGTTTAAGTATCACCTGCAGCATTCACAAGGTTTCTAAAGCTTTGGCTGTCTCTAGAAGGGTTTCCCACTTGATCTTTTTACCTTTGTTGAAAATAAAAATCTTTTACCTCCTCAACGCCATACCAAAACAGCAAGTATAGTTAACTTATCTTGTCACACAATCTGCACATACAAAAGGTTGCAGAAAGGACCAAATATATACCAATTCCTTTGCAGCTTTCATTAGGAGCACACACATGCTAGGTATTTGCATCTTGTGTAACCAATGACTGCAAGCTTCAGTGTTGTTTCTTCACCTAGCCATCTGTTTCCACATTCATCATAAAAATCAGCAGTTTCACTTCAGCTCTGTGATGCCAAGAGCCAAGTCGAGCATCACTCAGTGTCACAGAAGATGCTTCGCTGTTGCAAATTGCTCATGGCATCCATCTCTGCAAAGCAACTACCAACACTGCCAGTGGTTTAAACCCTGCCACTGCAATCACTTTTAAAGATCACGATTCATATCAGACTCTTTTCTTCAGACTCTTTCCAACCTACCTTTGAATCTTAACTGTGAACCAATGCTTTACATCACGAAGCAGAGTTCTGAAATAAATACAGGAGGAGACATCAGCAGCTGCCTGCTCTCTGAAACCAGCCAGATTTCCCAACACCACTGGCACATGTTGCCAAACTTGCATTTATGATGTTTCTATTTTATTTTTATTATTATTATTAACATTTGTAATAGTTTCTCCCATGAGCCAGGATGAGTGCAGAGTTCTGTTAGTGCATCAGCTGTTCCCTTGCTGGAATACTACTTTACACAACATCATCTTGCAACATTTAAGCTCTTTTTATGGGGCTGGGAGAACATGAGATTCTTAAAAAACACTAGCACAGAAATGATAGCCTGGCTAGCTAGTCAACTCTGCCCAGGTTTTCCTCACCCAGCACCACCAGCTGCAGCATTACCTTACATGAGCAATGATCGGAAGAGGCAGCTCCCCTTCCAAACACAACTGTAATTCAGCACAGCTTAAATGATTCTCAAGTAAACCACAGTAAATGCCTCCAAAAGTCATCTCCCTCTTCCTCTGAGGTGCCGAGGAAAGGCTCCTTGATGGCATGGGTCAGCCCTGCTCATGGGAACTCCTCTGGGGCTACTGTAACCATCTGAGGACATCACCCACTCTCAGGGCTTCCAGCCCTCAGAAACCCATAGGAATTAGGAGCTGACACCACATCAAGTCAAAAAGCTCTACCAACAAAGGTCTTCAGAAGATGGTCCTGAAACTCTTGATGTTCCTATAAGGTAAATCTAGATGTGATACTCCCATGATAATGCTGGATTTATGATTCATCCCCTTCTTAAGGGAACCCCATTATAATGTGGCCAATATATGAGGAAAAAATAGATTATTTTTTTTTCTTTAGGTTTTCCCATTGAAAACCTGTGTTGTTTTTTTCTTTAGGTTTTCCCATGGAAATCAGTTTCACCCTCCCTCCTGCCAAAATAGTCCAAATTTTCCCATGTAATGATGGACTGGAGGCAATCGACTTTCCCAGAGGCGCTCCTGCAGTTTCTGTACTTGAGACAACACGTGCAGCCATTATCTCATGAAGTATATACAGTTCACACCGGATGGTCCCACTCAGTGCTCGTTGTACTCAGCAAGCAACGTGCTCTCTCACATAGCAGAGAGGTTCCCTCTGCCTTCTCAAGACATTTCAAACATGGTTAATGTTATTGACAATTTATTTTTTTGGGGAAAGAAAGGCAGGGTAAGAAGCTTATTTAGCATGTCAAGACATCCTCATTTGGGGAGAATATTACCAATAACATTGTTATTTCTGCATTCAGTTATTTCTTTAAATTTGTCTCCAGAAAAGCTGAAGCACTGTACAAAAGCCCCAGTCCAAAAGTTGACTAATTAGCCCCTAAAAAGAAAAAATGAATTCTTACATTAAAAAGACCATCAGTAAAGTGACCCACGAGACACATCCTTGTCTCAAAAACTGAGCAAAGAGTTTCTCCCTTGCTCTCAGGAGATTCCTACACTGACGCATTCACTGAGGAGCCAAGAGGCAGAACTCAGCCGCCAGTGCTAAACTGCTGCAGGAAACACTGAATATGAGGAATGCAGACAGCAGTTTTATTAACATTCAGGTGACACCTAGTATGCGAAATTAAACCTCCACACTTCTGCAATAGGTTATATTCCAAGTAATAACCTACAGCATGGCTCTTCCTGAATTCATAACCTGCTGAAAACAGGACTTGTTCTGCTGAAGTATGTGCTCACGTGAGCCATGGTCCTAGCAGGTCTCATTCATGTCACTTCAGCCTCACTTCAACAACTGCTCCAGCACAGCTGTGTGCACAACAGCCCAGCCTTCCCTCTTCCTAGCATAAGATGCCCAGCTCCATAAACCAGGCAAGGTAATGAGCACACCCACTCAGCTCTTTCACTGCATTACTTGCCCTCTGTCAGCTTCTGTATAAGAAAGCAACTGAGCCATGTGCCAGGAGCTAGACCTTAGGTACTTCAGTGCTTTTGAGACGGTTAAATAGGGCAGGCACTCATAATTCTTACTATCAAAATAGCAACAAATTTTCACAAGAAACATCAGATAGAAGGGAAGGGAATTATCAACGTGCTCCTTAGAAATCTCACGCAGCTAGTGCTATTGTAAGCATCTATACCTGACTGTCTTCTCTCATATTTTCATCTGAAAAACCTATAGCCACCTCCTGTGGTCTCTCTTGTTATCGTTACACCAACAGTAATATCATAGCCATAAACTTAAAAGCAGTTAGCCACATGACATCAGCACAGCTGTGCAGCTAGTCTAATTGCTCAGGGTGATGTCATTCGTCAGTTCACAACCTGTCCTACTGGACACCATTTTCCCCTATAAGGTAACTCAGCCAGTACTGAATTTATATCCAGACTATAATGTGTTCCAGAGAAACTGTAAAATTATTCTGCTTAAACCATGCTTCAGGCTGTTGCCGTAAAGACTGGAAAAGAAATAGGTCTTTTTAGCTTACTCACATTGGTAATAGCACTTATTTGTGAGAACAAGAATCTTGATGAGAGCCAGGCATTGCTCCTCTTATACACAGGAACACTATACTGTGTTTACCTCCTACCTGTAGCTCCTCTGCCCAGTGCTTGTTTTGTTCCTGCTCCCTCTCAAGTGCTTTCACACAGCTCCCATTTACTTTCACAGCTGTCTGTTGAGAGCTCTCACACTTGTATGAACACTGCTTATACCTGTGGTGGCTCAGTACTCAATGTACCTGCTGGGGTGCATTTCTGGAAAAAAAAAAAAAAAAAAAAAAAAAAAGTCAGATCTTTGCATCTGTAGAGCAGAAAAGGTTATGACTTTATATAGGAAGAACAGTATGAATATCATGTCTTGGAGAACTGATTTATTTGGCACCACCTGTCATTTATTCAAAAAACTTCAAGTTTTCAGTTCACTTTATACTGAGCCTGGCATTAAATGTATTACTATCTAAAATTCAAGCTTCATTATTTCAACATAATGCATTGCTGAACAACAACAGTACTACACTAAGTAGCATCACAATTACCGACTCATTGTCACTAAATAAGCTCTGTAGATTTAAGAAGTAGCTCCCATGCAACTGCATGAAAAGTTACATAGAAATTAAGGTAAATCAATATGGCACGATGAACTTGTCATTTCTATGTTTAAACCAACAGCCTTTTTGGTATATCTTGAGACACTACACCATTGTAAAACAAAATGCAAAGAGAAGATTCAGATGGCTAAGTTTCTATTTAAAAAACACAAAGCATTTTCAGTTTTAGAAATTCTACAGTTCTTCTCACATTGTTCTCCCAACCACTTCTGAAATAAGTCTCTAACAACTATGAAGTCAAAATTAAAAAAAAAAAAAAAAAAGCTTGGTTTTTAGAACTAGTATCTAGACAGACTTTTTCTGTAAAAGGTATTCCGACAATCACTCTTGAATGTTAACACAAGAATGCCTGAATATAAACTGTTACTGTTCATCAACACTATCTTCCCACCCAAGCAAAGCTTCTTCTATATGCACTTCGGGAGCAGACTGAATGGACAGCTATAGCTTCTCAGTGAATTGGCAGGTAGCCAGTATGTCTCCAACAAGTCTAAAATAATATTTCAAACATCTGTTAGAAAAGATACTGCCTTTGAGAAAAGTAAAAATAATTCAAATTCAGTCCATGCAAGATTTCATAGCTATGCAAGTCCCCACACTGCAGAATGTAAGCAGCGTACAAGGTAGAGAAGCACATTAAATAATAACGATTACCAAAAAATACCTACATGGTTGATTTCCCTGCTATGCATCATTTTGCTTAGTGAACATGCCAGGCCCAAAACTACAATGCCACCTGAAAGGTGAATGGTAGCACACCATTAGTAGTCCCTTGTATGATCACATTATTTGTGAGAAAATGAACTGCTTTGAAAATAGCCCTTCCTACCCCCAAAAGGGCATCTTGATCTAATAGGCAGTAGTCAGACCATTTTTACTAACATTAAACACACACCAGATTCCATACACACACACAAAGTTTGCAATTCTTAACTCTTGCAATGGTGTGAGCTACATTTGACTATAGGCCAAAAGAACTTCGGCACACATACCTGTCTTCAACAAAGATGATTTCAGAAGGGTTGGGACTAGAACTGAACTACGTCATATTTGGACAAGTAAAACTATAAATAGTCTCTTAGTGTTTGCCCATGAACTTTCATTATCAATGAAAGCAGCCCTACTGGACTATGATGAACCCGTCATTGCAAGGATGCATCGCACAGACCGAGTGTTCAGTATTTTTGTTAGTCAAAAGTCTACTTACATTTTCCTGGCCAGAAGTTTTCTGGCATGCTTTAAAGAGCTTTTTCTTAGTTGACTCACTAGCTCTACAGATGGCAGGGCATGACCAAAAAAATAGAATAAAATTGACCTTGGAAAAAGCCAGGGTTGGCTTTCACTTTTAGTGTTTCTTCACCTAAAAAACAATACCCCGGTAGGATCTAAGTAGAAGTTAAACTTTTTTTTTTCCCCCTCCTTTATTTGATGTATTAGCTGATGCCCTAATTACTCTCAGGATAGCATATAAAAGGTTTGTTAAAACACATTGTAATTTTAAGACAGAAAAGCTAGTCTGACTTGAATCTTCAGCTGCAAATGAAATGCAACATCTCATTTAATGTAATTGCATACAAAAGACTGCTAACGGTACTAGATTAGGTATGAACACACATCTCTAAGGAATAATGTAGGAAGTAATTATCTTTTATTTATGCAGAATAACAGACCATCTGTGACAAAAAAAAAAAAAAAAAAAAAAAAAAAAAAGTAAATCTACAGCTCCAGAACAATGAAAGTTTCCAAGATGAGCTAAATCCTTAGCAGAAAAGTTAAAATAAGAATAATTTGAAGTTAAAAAGAGCATTGAAATTAACGTGACAGTCTCCTATCTTGAAGATATTCTTCTTTTGCAGATTGCTCCCTAAGGAATAACTGGAGGCCATGTGTGTCATTGCTTCAATTCCCTGCTTGTTTATCACCTGTGTTCATCACTGTCCTTTCTCTTTCACTGTAGTAAGAGGATCAGATGGGAGTGTAACCAATGTCCAGATAAGTAGACAGCTAGCAATTATTTTTCAGAATTAATATTTTGGCAATACGGCAATTTGTAAACACACACCTTTGCTATTTAGAGACTTTTGGTCCTTTGCGTTTCCTTTTATCCTCTGAATTATTCACACCAAAATAATAGCTATGTTGCTTTGTCAAAGAAGCGATGTTTAACTTGTCAGATGTTTAAAATAATAAAGAGCGTCTGAGCCGTTAGTAAGGCCATCTCTATCAACAGATTTGATTAGTCATGAACATTTAAGCCAACAACTCCAGAATACTTTACAAGGTTTCCTTAACCCTTGTGATGGAAGAGTAAGCATAATTCCTTACCAATACATTATTCTGTGTTAACTTTTTTTCCTTCCCTAACTCTGAAGCTTCCTTTAAGAGAGGGAGACTCTGGTTTTCCCACTCAAAGAGAAAACAAAGCCTCTCTTATCTGAATGCTTTTCATCATAAGACCCATTCAGGTACTGAAGCAAGCGCTCCACATTTACTTACGATTGTGTTAGAAGCATTAATTTCTATAAACCAAATACATGAATCACTATAAAAAGACATGTAAGCACTGCAAACACTACTAACCTTACTGTTAAGTAGAATGGTTCACATCTCCTTTCATGAGATTGTGTTTAAAAAAAGGCAATTTTAAAGAAAGAAAAAAAAAAAAAAAAAAAAAAAATTTATAGGCCCAGCACTACTTCAAGTAAATGGTGAAACTGTCACAAAAGAAAGGTTTTCTTCCTTAAATCTAGAAAGCTGATAACTACAGCTATCACTAACTATGCAAATAAGCCAGTGCTATGAAGCCTCATTTTCCAATTATGTGCTTCCTACGTACTGTAACACAGAGCAAGTATAGATTCCCTGGTCACACTAATGTCACAAAATAGTTTGAGATATCTGTAACAGGCTGTTATGCCCTTGACAAGCCTTCTCATTGGCAAAAAACACCAGGATACATCAGCAGCACCAGACAGGCATGTGATCATGATGCATGTTCAAGATAGAGCCGATACAGCCAACAGAGGCCACACTGATGCACCACCAGATTCACTACAAGCTAGGATCTCTTGCACACCCTCAAGCTACTGTTGCCTGCAATTATGTTGGTAGGCATTCATGGGTTTTGTTCTGGGATTCATTCTCCCATACTGAAACCAGGGATACTGACAGATACATAACGCAGTTTTCCTTGATCTACAAGGATCGTATTGATCTTGTGCCTCCACCCACCAAGAAAATAGATTCATTAGAAGGGAAAGTTATAGCTCTTGACGTTTTACAAGTTATCTGTTTTGAGCACATGCTGAGCATTAATCTGCTGTAGTCAGTGAATAACTGAAGCCGCTTTTCTGACTATTTTGCAATTAAGGATGTAGCGTATACACCTCTATGAAGGGGGAGATCATTTCTTTGAAGAGGTTTATTCATGAAAAATACATTCAAAATAAAGAATAATCCCATGTTTCTGCTACCAGTATCTTCCTCAGCCTTTATCCAAACCTTTCTAAATTAGAAGCTTGATCGTCTGCTACAGTGGGGAATGAATCTGGTGGCTTTAGCCTAATCGCAGCATTGGACAGAAACACAGTTCAGTTATTCATCTGATCTATAAATTATTGAAAAACCAAGAACGTAAAGGTCTTCCAATACAGCATGAAGTGTTCAGGAAGGAATATCTGTTATGTTTAAGGTAAGGTCCATTTTAGCTTCTAAATCTGTATCTCTGCTCGCACTGGGATCTGCAAGTCTGTCCCCTCTAATTGCCCATTTACCAAGAGGGCTATATGCACATTGCCCTGAAATTATAAACTAACTCCAGATCTGACATAATCCAGCCCTGCACCCTGAACCCCAGATCTGTTAGCACACAAAAGCCCTACACCACCATTTCAGGTCTGTTAGGGGCTGTGTAAAACCAAACTTACAAGCTATAGCAGCACTCTCAGACAGAGAATAACCTTAATAGTAAGGAAAGACAGCCCATCCCCACACGTACCATTCTGTCCACTGTTTCTACAAGGTCATTGCACACCAGGTAAAAAATCTGCTCAGCTGTCTGCTCAGCTGTCTGCAACCTGTGCTCCCCTCAGGAACTACTGCTGAGTGTCCTTGAGGTCACCACTAAGCACCATTGCTAAGAGCACTGCTGCCTCCTCACCAACAGTCACTGAAACAGCAGCTGCCCAGGGGCTATCTAGACTGACTGTCACAGATTCCCATCACCTCTCTTTGATGAGCACATTTGCTCATCCTGCAGTCTTGGAAGGCAGTTTAACAACCACTTAGAGAAATCATAAGTCTAGTTTTAAACCCCTTGAACAGCAACTAGCCCACAGGTAGGACTCAGTGCTACAGCTTAATACAGACCCCTCCTTCCCTGCCACGTCCTCAACAGAAAGAGCAGCTCAGGAGGACTAAATCTATCAATATCATAACTCAGAATCACAGAATCACAGAATTTTCTAGGTTGGAAGAGACCTCAAGATCATCGAGTCCAACCTCTGACCTAACGCTAACAGTCCCCACTAAACCATATCCCTAAGCTCTACATCTAAACGTCTTTTGAAGACTTCCAGGGATGGTGACTCCACCACTTCCCTGGGCAGCCTGTTCCAATGTCTAACAACCCTTTCGGTAAAGAAGTTCTTCCTAACATCCAACCAAAACCTCCCCTGACGCAACTTAAGCCCATTCCCCCTCGTCCTGTCACCAGGCACGTGGGAGAACAGACCAACCCCCACCTCGCTACAGCCTCCCTTGAGGTACCCATAGAGAGCGATAAGGTCGCCCCTGAGCCTCCTCTTCTCCAGGCTGAACAAGGCCAGCTCCCTCAGCCGCTCCTCGTAGGACTTGTTCTCCAGGCCCCTCACCAGCTTCGTCGCCCTTCTCTGCACCCGCTCAAGCACCTCCATGTCCTTCTTGTAGCGAGGGGCCCAAAACTGAGCACAGTACTCGAGGTGCGGCCTCACCAGAGCTGAGTACAGGGGGACGATCACCTCCCTAGCCCTGCTGGTCACACTGTTCCTGATACAAGCCAGGATGCCGTTGGCCTTCTTGGCCACCTGAGCACACTGCTGGCTCATATTCAGCCGACTATCCACCATCACTCCCAGGTCCTTCTCTGCCTGGCAGCTCTCCAACCATTCCTCTCCCAGCCTGTAGCTCTGCTTGGGGTTATTGCGCCCCAGCTGCAGGACCCGGCACTTGGCCTTGTTGAACTTCATGCAGTTGGCCTCAGCCCATCGGTGCAGCCTATCCAGATCCTCCTGCAGAGCTTTCCTACCCTCAAGCAGATCGACACACGCACCTAACTTGGTGTCATCTGCGAACTTACTGAGGGTGCACTCGATGCCCTCGTCCAGATCATCGATGAAGATATTAAAGAGGACCGGCCCCAGCACCGAGCCCTGGGGGACTCCACTAGTGACCGGCCTCCAACTGGATTTAGCTCTATTCACCACAACTCTTTGGGCCCGGCTATCCAGCCAGTTTCTAACCCAACGAAGCGTGCGCCAGTCCAAGCCAAGAGCAGCCAGTTTCTTGAGGAGAATGCTGTGGGAGACGGTGTCAAAAGCCTTGCTGAAGTCAAGGTAGACCACATCCACAGCCTTTCCCTCATCCACCCAGCGCGTCACTTTGTCATAGAAGAAGATCAGGTTCGTCAGGCATGACCTGCCTTTCATAAAGCCATGCTGACTGGGCCTGATCGCCTGCTTCCCCTGCAAGTGCTGCGTGATGACTCTCAAGAGGATCTGCTCCATGAGCTTTCCTGGCACTGAGGTCAAACTGACAGTCCTGTAGTTTCCCAGGTCTGCCCTCCGGCCCTTCTTGTAGATGGGCGTCACATTTGCTAGCCGCCAGTCGATTGGGACCTCCCCCAATAGCCAGAAACTCAAAAGCAGATGAGAGAAGGGACATGAGAGTGAGTAATTTTGCTTTCTTTTTCTAGGTGAAGTTTGATCAGAGCTTAACAGGTATCTGAATTTGACGTGCTTGTCAGCTTTGACAGCTCCAGCTTGTGTTAAACTGCCACTTTGGACACCTGTTAATGATCCTTCCCCATCGTTCTCAGTTACAAGAGGAAAAAAAAGTAGTCTTCTGATTAGCGTACACAATTTGATCTGCATCCAGGTAACAGAGTATTTAGGGTTGAAATACCTATCAGCAAATACATGTAAATAGAGCTTGGTCAGCAGCACACACCACAGGTCCCCTCATAACTATCCTAGCTACCATCAGATAAACGGGATGAAGAAAAAACAGGGCATAGGCCTTCTTGTCTGAATGAGACCTTGTGCAAGTACAGCACATCACCTTAAATGGTGGCTCATTTCAAAAGAGATTATTACATATATACATACTAAAGTGATTTTCTGAGATTATGAGTGAGCATGATTTCTTAATGGAGTGCTTGATTGTGAGTGGAAAGAGCACACCTGATGCATACTTCAATGAGATTTCTGCTAGTACCCTAAAAAACTTCACATAATTTCAGTTCTCAGCTGTGAGCTGGGCCTAGTCTCGACATCCGCTGCAATAACTCTTCTGATTTATCTGCATATAGGATATTTCAGTATTTTGGCCTGTAAGAAGTTATTAAAACTTTTACTCACTAAATCTTGAACTGAACCTGTCCTGCAGAATGAAAAGGTTCATAACACCCCCAGCTTTCCAGTCACAGGAGAAGTTTCCTTCAGCTGGGAGGTCAGAATGGCTGGCTGCCTCACCTTGGCTTTCTGTGCCACCAGGAAGCTGAAGTAAATCAGGCATGTGTTCATCAAACTTTCCCACATGATTTTGGTACGCATTTCTGTACATGCTCAGCTGTGAGTAGAATCACAGAATAACCCAAGTTGGAAGGGACCCACAAGGATCATCAAGTCCAACTCCTAAGAACCGCATGTAGGAACTTGCAATGAGTTGAGTCACCTGTATGGAACCTCAAGCACGGACCCCAAATTTACAGAAACCCGCTGCAGCATCCGTGCAGTTCCTGACAGCAAGCATGGCACACTTTGTCTTTATGCTCGGTTCCTGGCTACACAATCGCACCCGGGATGGGATGCGCATGAAGAAGAGCAGAGCAAACACGGCAGCATCTCCCGCAGGAGGAGATGCGCAGGGGGGAACGCTAGAGGGCAACAGATGCCCTTTCACGGGCCTAAGGGAGGCCGAGATGTAATGCTCAACCAATTCTCACTTCTGTCCAGCAGTAATCCTAAAAGGAAAAAGTGTAAGAGCCTTCTGCGTATACGTGAACATACCGTTTTCCAGTAAAGGTGGAAAAAGGAGGCTGCTTAAGCCTGTCGCTCAATTTGCGTATGAAATTAGATGAAGAAATATAATTAGACAAGTTACATGCAAGCCTTCCCTCTTACTGCTTAGCAGATTTGTGCCACGTTAATAAAGGGAATAGATTTGCTACTTGAAATTTTCCATACAAGTTGGAAAGGATAAATCCCATTCAGCTTGGGTGTTTGACAATATGAGTTTGACAGGGTCATGTTTCAGACCATTTAGGATTCATATTTTTAGGCATCATTAAGATTTATAGTCATATGGACTACCAACGATAGGTAGGTAAGGATGAAGGAAGAAAGTTTAGTTTTGGTAGATACTGCAGTTTATGAAGTGGTCTCAAGCAGATTACTAAATGACATTTGCTTTTTCCTTAAGTCTTCAGAAAAAAAAAATAAATCATGAACTCTGCAAAAGTAATTCTGAAATACAAATCGCAAAGACCTGTTCTCATAAACCAGGAAATAAAGCAAGCAAAGTGGGCAGATGGAGAAAAACCATCACCTTAAATTATCTTGTGGTACCCATCCTGTATCTTCCCCCTTCTAATCCAGAACACCCCTGCCTCAGTCAAAGCAGAGAGAGACTTGTCGTAATACAAATCAGAGCTACATAACTGAAGCAGGCTGTTTCATGTAAGTCTCTTTACTTTTCTGGTGAAGCAGGATGCTACAGGAGAAGTGCACTTAAAAGCCTGCTGATCAAAGCAGTTCAGTTCTGTGACACAAAGAAACCTTCTTCTTCTGCTACTGGAGTTCCTGGTTAAATATGGCTGAGGAACAAGGCATGCTTTTCGAAGCCAATTGCTAACTGAACACACCAGATTTTCTCAAGTGCTTGATGTTGCTGGGGTTGGAGTCATTAAAAAGCTGAATGCCCACAACTGTGATGAGATGACAGCTCATTTTTTAAACATGAATATTTATAGCTCTCCATGTGTGCTTTAAAAAATATATATAAATAAATAAAATAAAAAAATCAGCTCCTATTTGGGATGATTTTTTCCCACCAGAAAAAATAAAATAAGTTTTAAGCACATGTTTTGCCTATCTTCTTGGCCTCCATTCCCAACTCCATTTTCCCACTCAGCTAACTTAGAAGTGCTACAAAAAGAAGCTATTTAAGAAACATGCAACAATCTGCTAACCCTCTCAAAAGCCAAAGAGATTAATTCAGTTTAGGCTCTGCTGTGAAGATGTGTCATTTCAATAATATTCAAAATATTAGTGACTGTTCACTTAATGAACATTTCCCAGTGAAAGGGCTAAGGCAAGCAACCCAAGGTTGAGGAACCATGCTGTGATTTTATCAGCAAAGACTGCACATGACAATGAGCAAGATTTTAAATTTGGTTTGTCTCACCTCACAGATTCATTAAGGACTTTTAAAGGAATATTTTTGCAATGTGTTTGCTACTAAAGGTTATAGGAACAGATGAGGATGTTAGTATTTCCAACAGTGTGCTCCTTGACGCAGCCAGACTTGATACCAGCCCAGAAAAACACTCAGAAGAGAAGTTAAAATTCTGCATTTTGGTGTCATGTGCAATGACAGCCTTGTTCGTGCTTGGATTCAGTCACTACAGAGAGCAGGCTGTTGTCAGCAGTGTGCAAGAGCAGCACATGGGCTCTGGCATATGGACAGGCTTGGTCCTCATGCAGGTCTCCTGTTTTTGCAGATCAGCCCAGGTTGTGGTGCTTTCTATCTCTTGTGTACAGGCTGTGGTGTTACTTAAAGAAGAGATAATGCAATTAAAACAGTCAGATGTCTGCCCTTCCTGCCTCTTCTCAACCCCTGGTGTTTTGTTTGTTTGCAGTTCCTTTGTTTGTCCTCCTCCTCTGGGGCAGGCTTGAGACAGAGGGTCTTTTCGTAGTTCCATTTTCTTCCTCTCCCCCATCATACTTGTGAATCTTGAATACAAAGGTTATTCTTAATTAACTTAATAAGGCAGAAGCCTCACAACAGAAACAACAAAAATATAGTTTCTCACGCAAAGCCATTGTTTTCCTGACCCAACAGGCCAGGTTTCTGTGTTCTACATACAGTCTTAGGTTTTGTGATAAAGCCCATCTGTACACACGGAGGAGCACAGCCAGCAACAGCAGGGGGATCCCAAATAATCCCTGCCCCAGCTACTCTCAGGCACATTGCAGCAGACCATGCCCCATCAAAGGCCCACCTGCACAAGCCCAAAGGAGCTCAGAAAGACAACAGCAGGTAGGAACCCAAATTAGGAACTCAGAGGAAAGGAAACCCTGTTCCAACCAGACCACTGCATCACCTGGCTGTGGAGGGAGCAAGGGAGTCCCAGCCAGCTGCTGGCAAAGCCACAGGGTCTGGGGGTTGGTTGAGACACCTCCTTGCATGCCCATATCACTCATGGCAAGACCACGGGGCTTGACTACTGGAAGGATCCACATCATGCACATTGTACGCATATGTAATTGTTATTAGCAACTAGCCATCGAGTTTACTTCCAAAACTTTGTTCTCAAGTGCAAAGTGGTGAAAATAAGTACAGCCCTACATTTTGTTGAGGAGGGGAGGAAGAAACAAGGCTATTCCTAAATGTAATTATAATTATTAGTACTTGCAGTAGTTACTAATAATTATCAGTGATAACTAGTAGCAATAAATACTCATTGATAGATATTAATTACATGTGTTTGATACGACCTATAATTAATATATTAATAATATATAATTACTGGTATGTGTGTATGTACCTCTCTGTACATATACAGATGTATATGTATAATTATATATGATTAACATTTCACACCAAGACCTTCATCTTGATCACAGAGAGAACAGGAGGAGGCCACTGGTGTCATTTGCGTGCCTGCCCGTGTCACTCTGTGTGGCCATTCAGGTATGTACGTGATCTATACACAGCGTGTGCATGCACGCACACATCCCCACTGGGGATACATGCTCAGCCTTTCTGCTGGCTGGGACCCAGGGTGGGGAGCTGCAGCAGCCTCCCCGTTGGGTTACTGGATACAGCCACCCCAGCATACAGGATGTATCTGGAATTCCCAGTGTTTACAGATTGGGTGCTTACAGAAACATCTAGAATATAACTATTCATGATGACCTCTGAGAAGTGCTTCTCCTCCTGAAGTCACTGACTGCTAGATACTCCTAGCCTCTTCAGTGGGCTCTGCTAGACTAGTCCCTCTTCCTTGTACCAGTGCCAACTGGAGCTCACGTGCTCCATGAGGGTTGCTGGAAGGCTACAGAAGTTACTGGCATCTGTTTAAAAAATTCCTTGATATCTGAAACTTTTGACGTTTTTGGAAGAACTGAATCTTGGGCAAACCAGCCAGCTAAGGTAAGTTATTAGACAAGCATGTGCTTTTCTGAGAGCCTGATCCACCGGGATGGCCACTACCAAAAGAGTAATCATGAAGGTCGACCAAAGATGATGTCTGTAGTTTCAGCCAAGTGACCAACTACTCCTTGCTTAACCTGCAGCAGTTTCTGCCACTGTGCCCATGGTTACCAGAAGAGGTTAAGATTCTGTTAAGGGCTATATTTCTTCCTCCACCCTTTCCAAAAGGATGAAGACAGCCCTCAAAACCGTTTGAACAAAAGCAGAACAAAGTCTCATTAAGTTTTCAAACAAGCTTTTACACACTCATTTACATTTATTCATTTTTCTTCAACATCAGAGCAGAAAAAAAATCCAACCCGCACCCCAGGAAACTATAAAACTCTGTTCCTTACCAATAATCACAGAAATATACTACAACAGCAGCAGCAGCAGCTATCCTAGGGATAGAGGTGAATTCTGTTTGAGAACTTCAATATTTAAAAAGAGGGAAGAAAATATTCCCTGATGAAGTATTCTTACTTCCTAGGTAGCACATAGTGATCATGACAAGTACCAAATGTCATGAGCAAGATTTTAGGAAAGGAATGAAACTGACTCTGAGATTCCCATGATTTTGAAGAAATTAAACAATGGCAGCTCTGCTTATGCTTTACTATTGTCACCTCTTCCCCAAGTGGCACAGCACTTGCCAAGTCAGAAACTACCATACTTGTATCAAGGCTCCAACAAATTAAAATACTTACAGCTTCTCAAAATCTAACAGTAAAATTAAGACCTCTTTTTTTTTTTTTAAATTTCCACACAAGATGATGTAGTGAGAATGTACATGCTATATTCACCTAATAGGTGCCATTTAATGATAATATTCATAATGCTCAAGAAATTTTGAACACAGATTGCCAAGACAAACTCTGCCCTTACAAGCTACAAACAGTAGCCAGTCATTAAACCTCACCAGTTGCCTTTCCTGGTAATAAATATTTATTCTTCTGGCTTCCTCACCCACCGGATAGATGTCCCCCTATCTTTCATCATGAGCAAGAAACAGGGATTCAGGTGCAGAGTTTCAGCCACTATTTAAAGGTTTGGAGAAGGGCAATAGAATGGAAAATTCTGTTATGGGGAAAAAAAAGAAACACCTTTAAACAGGAAAGAGAAAGTGGTAAGTTGTTTTTGTTGCAAAAAGATCTGGTTCCAATGCAGACACTGCCAACAGCTAGGGCTAGATTTCCTAGATACGGTTCCAAGTCTCAAAAAAGGATGCTGTGAAACTGGCCCAACCTGACTGATTCTTCAGAGCTGCAGGAAAACAGTTTCAAGTGGACGGGCTTGGTCTGTGTGTTTTACATGTTAAAAAGCTGAATTCCCCTCTTCCCAGAAATAGGGGAAAGCAATTGCAGGTCTAAATTGTCAGGATGAAATGCTATACAGGGTGACAGTCTAAATCTGTAGGAAGCCTCCAGCCTGAGTGTAAACAGCTTGCTTACTTGAAGGAATACACATCTCTTTAAAGGAATTTAAAAGACTAAAGCCATTACATAGACCTGTCTGAGAAAGAGTCATATGGCAAGACAAGGTTTTGACATGAAGGAAAAAAGAAAAAGCAGAAGACTGGTGTACCATGGAAGACACCAATCAGCAGAATCTCAGGGCAAGACAGCCAAGGGGGAGGGAGGAAAAACAGTGAGAAAAAAATCTCACTCATCTGATGAAGTGTCATCTCTTGGCTCTGATTCAAGCTTCTCAGAGCTGAGCTCACATAGACAAGTGACAGGCTCCTCTCCTCAGACTCCTGTCTCACAGCACCAGTATTATCCAGAATAAAAGCTATTAGGACAGTAGTAAGGAGCTGAACTTGCTGAAGAACTCACACCTTCAATGCACAAAAAGAAAAGTCATACAACTACCCCTCAAAACATTTATACGTGCATATATATAAATATACACTAGCATATTCGAGTCATATATATACACAATACACACACACACACACACCCCTGGAACTACAAGCAGATTCACAGTTACTGTTTTGTTACTTTCATGTGTTACAGAAAATTTAAGAAGGTGGCAGGGT
The DNA here is from genome assembly GCF_964211825.1 of Aythya ferina. Classification (NCBI taxonomy): domain Eukaryota; kingdom Metazoa; phylum Chordata; class Aves; order Anseriformes; family Anatidae; genus Aythya; species Aythya ferina. The sequence goes on along the minus strand of NC_140297.1, from coordinate 72,207,975 downwards.
AAGAAGTGGGTTCACCTTAAAATGGAGATTGCCTCAGAAGTACTCAATTTAAGGCTGAGGACTTGCAAAAAGACCACCAATACTCAGTCTAGAGTACTGACAGCAAAGTTCTGAACAATTGGAAGATCAGGCTTTGGCTACTGGGTATAAGATAGGGCAGACATTGCAAGAAGCACCACACATGACTGAACAGCCGCATTTTACAGAAGTCACAGGATCTATTCGTCTCAAAATCCACAAAACATAATGGAGGGAAATTTAGATCTCCCACGAACTTGAACAAGCAGATCATAAAGGAGTTTAAGTTGTCTCGGCAAGTGGTTCAACTACAGGTGTGCCTAGAAGAGGATGCATTGCCCAAGGTTTCATTCCCAGAATGACTGCTTCAGTGAGAGACTGCCTGCTTCATCTTCTTACCTCCGCTCTCTCTCTCACCTGAATAGCGCAATTACCAGCCAGATCACTTTTGAGTCCAGAAGGATCAATCTCCTACAAGTTCAAATGCAGCGCATCACCACAAAGCAACACAGCCACACCTGCATGAGTTCATTTGAGCACCACACAGTTGATGCAGTCTGATTATTTTAGGTAGTTTTTCTTCTGCACTTCATGATCCATCACAAGGCATGTCACCGTGCCTCTGCAAAACTGGAAACAATGACACAGGCAGCTTTTGGCTAAATGAGAAATCAATTCATGCTGATAGGATGACTTTAAGGCAACCAGATCGGTTGAATTAAACCACTGGGCTGCTACCGAAGTAAGGGCACTTTCACAGAAGTAGAAGAAAAAAAGTGTGAAGAGGGGCCAAGAAGGACTAGCATATGCTTCATTCAGTCCTCTTCCTCCAGTTTTGGCAGGTGTTAAGAGGAATAGGGTACCTTGGCAGGAAATACAGACTGCCTATGCTTCTCTGGAGAAGGATCTGTGTTCTGGTAGACTGAAGTCGCACAGCAGAAAACTGAACGCACCCTAGAATAACAGTGGGAAACTGAGGCAGTCCTCGGGCACAGTAACTTCTTGCATCCTTCTTGAACAGCTTAAAGTTTATTCCCCCAAAGCCCCACAGGAACCTCTTGCAACCTATTGCCTCCTATGGAAATAAAACATTTATTTGTAAGACTGGAGTTTTTCCCCAGTGCATGTTTAATTCTCTAGGAGCAGGGCCCTAAAGAGAGATGTTGAGTTGAACAGAGACCCGACCCACAGCCAAAGTCCTCTATGCCAAATCTAGCAAGCGTGTAGCAGGGGACAGGAGACATACCTGCACTAGCAACAATTACATTATTTGTACACCATCCTAGTACTCTACACCAGCTGTTAAAGAATATCTATCATATATTTATTTATTTATTATTATTATTTTTTTAAAGAGACAAACTATTGGCCTGCCAAATCCTCTCCAGAAGTTGGGAAGCCCCTCCAGAAAATCAGTCAATTCGAAACTCCACTAGAGAACATACGTTCTCTAGTTTTTCAAAGATTTCACAGCCCTCAGAGGAGAACCAGAAAGTTAGCTTATAGTTTCATCATGTTATTTACATAACTGTGAAATATGTTTGTGTTCTAGAGTAAAAATGCTCAGACTTTAGCTTCAGATATGGAAGACAATGCATGCCCAGGTGGCCTAGTAAGTTCCAGGTAGCACATCCTAATTCAACTGCAAAAAAAAAGCAAGAGAAGGTAAGCATATTTAGTTGTAGCTGCACTTCTGACAATAACAATCCTTCATTACGGTTCAAAGATACTGACTCCTAACAAAGTTTCAAAGCTGGGCAGAGAGAAAAACAAGACATTAACTTGAACCTTCCTTACTTTCCAAGCAAAATAAAAATACACAATAAGCAACAGCAACAACAACAAATGTTATTTCAGTGAATAGCCATACCTTCCATTTTCACAGCAGAAAAATTTTAGCTTACCTTTCAGATATTTCAGAACACATAATACCAACTGCAAACAGTGTGGTACTTATTTTGAAATTTTTAAATATAAAATGGTGGCTATGACAGTGAAACCTTTCACCACTAACTCTATCATTCATTATGTGCAGTTACCACAATGGTAATTGCAGGGAGTTGTTTTTTAGGACTAGCAAGCAAGCATATTTATTGGCATATCAGAAATAGAGTATTTTTCGTAGTTATAACTGGAAGGACTCCAAATGGAAGATGAGCATCATCAGGTGGGAGGCTAGGAATACAGAATAGAAATGTGAGAGCAAACATTAAATTTATTCTTTTTGTTAACTATCAGTACAAACTGTTTACAAGAAAACCTCATCGTCCTTCTATGTCTCTCCTCACTGTCACTGAATTTTGACCTGTGTGTCCTCTGTCTCCCTCCATTTTCAGATTTATTTCAAGCTATCCAATGGCAGCTCCAACAAGAAAAATATAGCAGTGGGGATATTTTTCCTCAAGAAGAACACAGTACCAAGAACATACGGGTAGTTATAATGGAGTATGACTGCTGACAGCCACACCGTGCTCAGACCTGAAGACAACAGGCCTCCCCAGAGACAACAACAACATATTCATGCTGAATTGAAGCTAGTATACCTCAAAACACATTTAACATCACAATTATTACCAAGATTTACTAGACAGACATAAAACTGAGCCTGAATTTCTGAGTCACCATAGTGACTTACACCATAGTGTAAGTTCTTCCAGTGCACTAGGTTCAAAACAGTCTGAAAATGATGATGCCCTCAGTGCATGTATCTCCCTTATAGCAGACAAACCATACATTTGCTCCCACACATGCATACAGACAGGAAACTAAATATGCAATTACCCAATTTGCAAGTGTGACACATGTGCACACATCTGAGGACACACCCTATCAAGCTCCATCCTGTATTTCCCCCACTTTAATTCAGTTTCTTTCCTCCCACAGACACCCATACTGCTTGCCAAATAAAATTCTGGAAAAAAACAAGAAATGACTAGTATTGGTCGCACTGGTTGTTTGTGAAGCAAAACATTTTTACTTAGTTAGTGCTTTATGTATGTTCATTTAAAACAAAAAAGATAGCAACAGGAAGAACAAAGCAAAAGTCGACCTTTTTTTTTCTGGAAGTCTGTTACTCAGAAGGAAAAATTGGGAAACTATATTTAAGAATAGGAAAAACAAATCCATGGAAGTAGCCTGTTCAACAATATTTTACTATTACTGCTTATTTTAGGCTATGCCAGTACTGCTGGAAAATAAAAAACAGAGATGACTACATTGTTTCCTAAGTCATATTGGTGATAAACAATTAAAAAAAAAAAAAAAAAAAGGGACAAAAGTTAAACAGCCTGTAGCACCAAAGTATTTGTGTCTTTGCTTGCTGTAGTACTCCAGACTTTTGCTGAGCCATGCACTGTGTGCATAAAGAGTCAGTGAACTAAAACAGTGGTAAAAAATGGGATAAAAGCATCCTTTTGCACATACATCCTTTGTGCATACTCGTGTACAAAAGCACTCATGCTTTTGAGAAGGGAAGGTGAAGAATGAGGAAATCTTCTCTTGATTATCTTCTAATATTCACATAAATACTGAAAAGGGAAGGGAGCTATCTACAGGGTAAAATTAGAGTAATTTTAAGTACTGTACCACCCTATCAGATGTTTTAGCTTTAAGCTACTCTAATGAGCAAGCAATGGTAACTAGGAGGAAAAAAGGCATTAGACACACAGATTAATATAGCTGCTGAAATAATATCAATTTGAAACAAGTGATTTTCAACAAATTTGTAAAGGGCTAGAGCCCAAGTGCAAAGGATTAAAAGAAGGGAAGAAAGGCAAACACCAGTTAAGTTTCATAGGAGGATTAATACAACACACGAAACCAACAGCAGCAACAATAACGTACACACACAATGAGAATTTAAGCTCTTTTCTCCAAACAGTGGCCATTACAAAGAGTAACTATATATCTTCCCGCTGCCATGGCTGATCTCAAGAGCTCAGTCTTCCATGAGAGGCTCGTGGGTAGCCATCCTCTCCAAAAGCAGGAACGAGGCCAAGCCATGAATGCCCCAAACCAAGATTACACAAGCGTAGCAGCAGTTTGCAGTCCCACCTTCCTGGGACTATTACCTACAGTCCAGGACTAAATTACAGGATTAGCTGCTGAGGTGCCCAGCTGTTACAAAATCTGTACCTCAGTGACGTTCACGTCCTGCTTCAAATAAGACTAAACAAGAGACGAAGCCGTGCAGGAGAGGGTGAGCCACTGCGGGATGGGTTCCTGCCTCTCCCTAGGGCATCGTGCTGCGGCCCTGCTCCACTCCCCACCAGCAGGCCACAGGCGCCTTCAGCAAGTACAGGCCCTGGTTGTTTTCTTACTGGAAGCGCAGTAAGGCTGAGCTGCTTTACTTTGTTTTCTTGCTTGGGAAGAGCATGCTAGGCCACTACAGCTGAACAAGAAAACTAAAATATTTGTTTTAAGTTAGGGTTATTATCTCTTACTGTACACTTCACCCACAGTGGACGCGTAGCAAGACAAAACACTACTCAGAGAAAAATCCGTCAGAAAGACAAAGTCCTAAGCTGCAAACCAGCACAGACAAGAAATTCTGCCACCTAGAATTCCCGGTGCAAGAGCCATACATTTATGTACATAGAGATGGGCACCATAGGCTTGCGAAAACAGAGCTATTGCCTCAGGGGACCAGCTCAGGGCTTAAAGTTACCTGGTTAACATCCAGCTCCAGATTCCTGAAGTAACATGTGCTCTAATAGGAATAACCACCTCCATCTGTTCCCCCCAACCCCTTGATCTAGGCTAGCTCAGCCTAACTTCTATGAATTTCTCAACCACATTTCTTCTATTGCACTACTGCTCCCTCAAATCAAATCCCTTGGTTTATGGACATGGTTGTCTAAGAGGGGACTCCTTCCCTCTGAAGCAGCTGTAACATCATCCTCACTCTCATTTCAGTAATTTACTGACTCAGCTAATCAAACCCCACCTGGTGAGTATCATCACACAAAGAGCAAGAGGGGGGGCAAAAAGTCCCCTTCTTTTCACTCAGAAGTCCTAGCTCTAGGTCTTTAAAGGAATGATAGCCTTAAACGTTCCCACTTCAGTTCAAGACACTGCCTGTTTTCAAGTATTAGCTTCCTGAAAATATATGGAACAGGCTTTTTTCCCCTGGATTTAAGCTGTCACATTGTATACCTAATATCCTAACATCTTCCAGACTGCAGCTGAAACTTCAATGCATTAAGTTAAAGAAATTATTCTTCAGCTTGAACCCTTGACCCACATATCATATCTGACTGAGATGAATTATAGACTGCTGAAGGAGGGATTTGGTCAACATCCAGAAAAGCACCTTAACTGCCTGAAGCACATCTTCAATGGAATTTAGGCACATAAATTCACAAAGCAATCCAACAAATACCTCCATTCTCCAAACTGAGGAACCTGAAACCACTCAAGCCTATAGGTTAATCTGTGAAGTCCTCCAAGCACCCAAATGTCAGTTTGTATGTGACCAGTAAGTACTCAAGCCTGCAGAGCTAGGCACTTACTAAAAGCTCAGCCGCTATCTACATACACAGTGCAGTTGTGTTTCACCCCCGAAAGACCTCCAGCAAGCTGTAGTCATGCTTTACACAGAAAAAGACATTACTGAATCTACTATAAAGCATGCCAGCCAGTTACTTTTATTCAAAAACAAGAGGGGAAGGATTGCTCTGTAATGGTCTAGCAATTGCAGCCACTGCCCACGACTATAGGCACTCATTCCTTGCCTCTGAGGAGGCTGCTGAGATCAGCAAGGCCCCCTGGAGAGGTGCCCTCTCTGGCCAGGTGACAATACAAGCAGCATTCACAAGATCAGAGCAATCCTGATCCTGGATCCCAGTGTTGAGGAGAACCAGCAGATGGGAAAAACTGGATTCCTGGCCCTATCAGATTATTTTATTCAGTTTATGAGAAAGTCTTAGGAGCAGAGACTAAACTTGAAAACTGCCTTTCAGATGGAGACTAAACTAGAGCTCAATAGTAGGCTTTCCTTGGAGCTGGTATATATTTAGCAACTCACAGCAATGCAACTCTAGATGATGGTTTGCGTGGAATATGAGAAAAATAAACCTCAGACTTCATAAATCCCTAACTTCCAAGGTGTCTTCCTTCTGAAGAGGACTCCTGAGACCAGAACCTGTGAGAGTACAGGTGCTTCAGCTCAGACAGACCTCACATGCTGAAGCTCCAGGGAAGGGCAGGCATAACTCTCAGTTTAGTGTTTCCTGCCACCCAAATCTGGTATCTTATGTGGTCTTTACAGACCAACTGTCCAACAGCTCTCACTGACAGTCCAAAGGAGCCAGGAGCCCCAAATAGCTATGGTCACCTGTTGGAGCTTGGTAGCCTTCTCTAGATTTTGCTTCTACAATCATTTTTATCTTTGTGTACATATACGTAAGCAAACAGTGAACCTAAACTGTTAACTTGCATTCTGCACATCATTTTTTTTTTTTTTTTAAATCTTACTGCTCTTTATTCACCGCGCACACCTGAAATGACCAAAGCAATAACTTCACCTGTACAGGAGGAAGCGGGTTTCAACTCACTACCAACAACCACCATTGCCATTGGAGTGCTAGAAGGCTCAAACAAACATTTCTGTTGCTCACCCATGAGGTAGGATTTTGGGGCACCACAAGGACTGGCTACTGCCTCAGGGCCAGGACACTGGAGGTTCCCCAGGGCCATCCCTATCCCCAACCAGGGACAGGCTGGGGGGCAGCCCCAGGCACCTGCCTGGGGACAGGGCAAGGCTACGCAAAGACAATCAGTCTGCAGGTCAAGATCATGCCAGGCACAGGCACAACAGACTGGTGATGCTGTAGATTGGCTCAGACAGGGACTGAGGGCCCTGGGCTGAGCTGAAACGGGGCTCCTGGGGAATCAGCAGGAGGTGGCCCCTGGGGCAGCTGGTCAAGGCTATTAGAGCCTTCAGGGCTTCAATAAGAACTATTTGTATGAAATTAAACAATACTTACAGATAAGGAAACCATAATGCTGCAGCCTGAGGGCCTCTTTCAGAGGTCAAAGGCATTTAAAAACACCTGACATGAGTGCCATTTTCAAAGCACCTTTTGAGCTTCTGGAGAGAAAGATAGCAAGAGCCTTTTCTCCTCCCACTTCATGCATTTTTATTTCCAGGAAAATAATAAGCAAATAATGCTAAGCTTATATGGCAATTTGTATACAAGGATACATTTTTAATTAGATGTGACCCTAGTTGGATACATTTCTAACACCTAGGTTTTCATTAGGTGGTATAAAGACAGTGTAAATATCTACTCTGCTTGCAGTGCTCACTAGCAACCTGTCCCTTATGCCAGGTTACAGGGCTTTACCAAGGAGGTCACGGAAGCCTCACCCCAATTTCAACAGATTAAGTGTACTTAGTAGTTCCCTTTCATCAAGGTACGAGACCAAATTACTGGTTTTCCGTTTTGTCTATCAAATATATATTTAGCACTAGGTTTTTTCAGCTATAATGAGATGACTGGCCTATACTTATCTTTGCAAAGAAAAGCCTCTTTCAGACAGCTCAAAATCTGGAAGTTTAGGATATGCCAAAGGAAGGCAGAAATCATAGCTTCTAAGTATTATGCCACATGAGCAGTAAAGAAAGGAGAATCATTACAGATATTTCATGCAGACCAGCTGGAAAGGCAGCAGCCACAGCACTTGCTACCACATGGCTATTTCAGGACTGCAGATGCCTGACTTTACCAACCTCAAGAGCTAGCTGCAGAAAGGACCACCTAGGAAAGCATTTTCTTTTTCCTCGCAGTGAGCAACCCTGTAACACAAAGATTTAGGAGCAAAGTCAGCTGTGATGGCCTGCACAAAGATAATGTTGTCCCCAAACCTCAAAGGATTCTTGATTTATGATTATACCAAAAATTGGATAGCACTAATTTTATAGAGGTTGGCATAAAAAAAGTGTCAGACCAGATTTCCTGTAGGAAAAGGTTAAAGAGCACCGACCCAGCCTAAAGACAGTGCACTGAAAGGCCCAGGTGACGTGATGGCTGGAGCTATAAAAAGCTGCAGCCAAGTGGCAGGAGGGTGAAGGGAAGAGTGTTTTAAAACTTAATTTTTCCTTTCCTGACTGCTGGGGAGGATGGAAAGGGAAGTAACAAAGTCTCCTCTAGGTTAAAGAAGATTACTACATTGCTTTGGTATGCAGAAAACAACAGTAAGGAGATGACTGTGAGAGAACTGAAAACCAAATATCTCATTAAAAATGAGGGGTTTAGTGGGTTGTGGAGGTATTTCCAATGCTTTGTGTGGAGTGGGACAATGAAGGTAGAAGTAAGGTTGCAATGACCGTGTACTTCAAGTGTCTAGAAGGTGGGGAGGAGAGGAAGGGAGAGAAGCCTCTGTCAGCTTGACTAGAAGAGAATTCCCACCATATATCTCTCTCCCTGAAGGACAGTGCCACCACCACCCTGCTGGGGTTGGCAACCTTTTACTGAGACCAATGGAAAAATTTGCCCTTCAAAGATTCAGCACTGTTTTTGACAGCTTATCACCCCAAAAATACAATCTGTACACTGATTATTTCATTCACCACTGAAACTTGATCATGGGACAGCATGACAGCACTGCTTCCTGTGCTTGAAAATGACAATTCAGCAAGGAATCTAAACTTAAAGAGAAGTAAGTTTTAATTGTTTTACATGTGCTGGAATGTATTTTTGCATAGTAGCACAAAAACGTTTTTTGTTAATTATAAAAACCTTTTCAATACTCAAAAACTGTCAAAAAGTAACACTTTTTCTGACACAAGTTTTTTTTCCACTTGCTTCAAATTGCAATGAAAATAAGTTAACTATGTTTTTAAAGGGAAAAAAATGACTTGAAAGTTATTGCACTTACCTGGGAGACCCAAAGCTATTCCAACAGCAATTTATTAAGTATTTGAACATACATTTCTCACTGTCTTCCTTCTGTGAAGGGCCTGGAATGTCTAACATCCTCTATTGAGACCATGAAAAACTTGAGTGTTTCTGAAATATCTGCTTTATAGAAATGTTAGATGTTTTCCCCCACCCAGAGAAACCTGTTAAATTCCTTAGCCACCTGATGAATTCTGGGGCATATTTTATGTGCACTGTTTCTACCTAGTGCCAAGTTATAAAGATTTGTTTTTCTCTGTGTTGATGAGCCAGTGAGCTGTAGACTACTGATGCTGCAGCCTTTGAGGAAGATTGCTACAGCAATGTGCTGAGCTTTGAAGCTAAAACCCATTCTTCAGGCAGTGGACAGTCTGACATTTAAATTCACAGTTGCTACTGAATATACCTAAACAGCTGGGTAAAGGACTGATGTTCACATATATTGTCCCTATACAGCAAATTTCATACTTTTAGCTTACAGCCTCACAGAATATTCTTATTTCTTGCTGAGTCTGACTATGCCTATAAAGACAAAATGGTTGCAATCCAATACTTGAAGGTATTTTCTTGGCACATTTGAAACGTGAAATTTTGGAATGGCTTCTTAATTGACACTGATTAGTTCCACTGGGTTGTGGTAAAGAAGATATAGATATATATCTTCATATACATACACATTTATATACACACACCCAGTGGAGAGGGGGGAGTTAGAAAAAGCAGAAACAGACTATGTAATTGAAGGTAATCCTAGGTCACACCTGCATGACTTGCATACCAAAAAGAAGCAGGTATTACTGAAATTAAAAAATAGTGATCTGTATCACAAATACAGGCAGTGCAGAGAATGGGTTAAGTACATCTCTGAGGAGAAAGATCTGAGGACACTGGTTGATGAGAAGCTCAAGACAAGCCAGTGATGTGCACTTGCAGCCCAGAAAGCTAACCACTGGGCAGTGTCAATAGCAGTGTGGCCAGCAGGTCAAGGGAGGTGATTTTCCCCCTCTGCTCTGCTTTCATGAGACCCCACCTGGAGCCCTGTGTTTAGCTCTGAGGCTCCCAGCACAAGAAGGACATGGGGCTATTAGAGTGAGTCCAGGGGAGGGCCACAAAAATGATCAAGAAGAAGGAGCACCTCCCCTATGAAGACATGCTGAGGGATTTGGGGTTGTTCAGCCTGGAGAAGAGAAGGCTCTGGGGAGACCTTATAGCATCCTTCCAGTACCTAATGGGGGGCCACAGGAAAAATGGGGAGGGATTTGTTGTCAGGGAGCACAGTGATAGGACAAGAGGTAATGGCTTTAAATTAAAAGAGGGTAGATTTAGATTCGATGTTGGGAGAAAAATCTTCACTCAGAGGTTGGTGAGGCCCTGGTATAGGTTGCCCAGAGAAGCTGTGGATGCCCCATCCCTGGAGGTGTTCATAGGCCAGGCTGGATGGGGCTTTGGGCAACCTGGTCTGGTGGGAGGTGTCCCTGCCCATGGTGGGGGTTGGAATTTGATGATCTTTAAGGTCCCTTCTAACACAGACCATTCTATATTTGCTGCAATTATTTGCTTTGAAGGCTGTATTTTAAATACAAAACTGGAGGTGGGGGCAGTGATGGAGAACAGCAGATGATATTACTTCTTACTTCTCCAGCCAGAAGCCAACTCAGTACACCTTGTACATCTGGAGGTACAGGCGTACCATGGATTTATTCAGCAGCACAATACTGCCTGTTCTGGTCTCAAACCACTGTTGCGAATTGAGCTGACAATTATAAAGCTGACTAACAACTTCTGAAGGGTATCCCTCAGAAGTATGGGAAGACCCACAGCATCGGGGACGAGATAGGAATTGTTCCTCCACCTGTCCCTTGAGCATCACGTCATACCTGCATACAAAGAATTTCATCAGTTATTCAGTACCACAAGGTTCTTCTGCAACTCCTCAGAGTCTGCTTCACTTGTTATACCCCGAGTGCCGTGGTACAAGCAACAAAACAATTAAAAAAGGGAACTTTTCTCTAGTGCTGGTACTGGTCAATAGACTGGGAGGCAAACTACTTACTGTCGAGTATGCTCAAGCCTCAACATACACAAAGCTTAATTAAACAGCTCTTGTCTACTGACCACTTCTGAATTTTTAAGTACACTGAAAAATAAGAAATGCTGTGCCCACTTCCATTCATGCCAGAGTTGAGTGTTTCTACACAAATAAAGCAACAAAGCAGCTTTGACACCAGGGTTTATAAAATTCACTGTTTTTCAATCTAAAAAATGTGGGGAAATAGCAATCCATACTCTTTTTTTTTTTTTTTTTTTTTTTAATCTAAACACCCCCTTCTATATATCACAGGGATAAATAGAACCATGCAAAGAGCAATTGTTAATACACTTCCTTTTCCAAGATGAATTTTATTAAGATTGCTGGTGTATTGTTATCAAATCACTGCACAGTTGGTGTTTGTCCTGTCTGTCTTAGAAAGCCATTGAGCCAAGAAAACCAGATTCTTAAATATTTTCAACCAGTAAAAATAGATTAATAGTTTAAGATCATAATGGATGTATGTGCCCCCTACAAATGCAAAGCTAACGTCTGACAAGGTGGAGTTCTGTGGGGATGGAACCAGCCCTGAAGAGCACTTGAAACAGGCTCTGTGAGAACTCAATTTTGTCTTTCCATCACAGGAGGAGTGATGCATGGTAGATATTCATTGTGAGTTAATGAACTGATTTAAGCTATCTAATCCTCACAGAGGAAACAGTTCTTGTATCTTGGCCTGATATGGTTAGCCTTCACTGTTATGGCGTAAGTCCTACATCAGCTGGCAGCGTTTTGACCACAAAATAGTGCTAAACCACTGATGGAGGTTTTAATCTGTACACACACAGATTGTTTTGAAAATGATTTATTAAGCAACATAAAGGCAACAGTCTCATGGACACTTCTTCAGATATAAGATAGATGTACATTAAAATCTCTAGCTATACAGAAGTAATGGTCTCTCCTTTAAGTAATCAGCTGCACATAAATAATGAATGTTACAACAATGATGCTGGCTTTCAATGTATTTTCTGAAAAGCACAGTATAATATAGTATCAAAGGCATCTTCATGCATGCTCCCGCATAGTATCAGCATGGTGCAGTTGAAGTTGAGCATAATTATTAGTGTTCTAGCATGATCCAGAATAAATACTGTATGTAAAATGCAACATCAGCTGGGGGAAGTCAGCATCGACATTGCCATTGCATCATGTATTAAGCAGTGTGCTACATTTTTTACTCCCTTTTTTTCCAATCTACTGTTGGGTTTGATTTTATTTCTCTGCACTGTTGCAAAAACAAGAGTCCAGCAAAGTTTCATGCAGAAGATATTGTTACTTGTATGCAGTAAGTGGGAGAAAATGGTGCCACCTACTTGAATTGAGACATCTGTTGCCATAAGTGATTTTATTGCCATGCAATACACACTTGAGAAAGCCACAGAAATTACTGTTAAATAGATAAACATTGAGGGTTCAAACAAAGCAAAATGCTGTCTTAATGTACAAGGATGCTACTGGGAAGTACCAATGGGGTACGGAAAAAATTCAGCTCTTCTCCATGAGGTCAGGCTTAAGGGAGTCAGAGTAACTCCCCTTGCTAAACATAAGGAAGTAACCCATAATCAGGATTGAAGGCAATAGCTTTTGACAGTCCAGCTTCATGATTTAAGTGGCAGCATGTAAACTCTTGTTTCTTGGATCCTAGCTACACTGCCAGTCTTAGATATACTGAAGAGGAACAATTTCTCAGCATTGCTATTTTGGCCTACCCAGGGAAGATCCCGCAGTAGAAATACTGACTGTAGTAACTGCTGTCTTGTATGGACTGCTGACCTCACAAGAGATAACAGCTCTGCCTTCCCAAGCAGAAGCGTTGTCTCTGCCACTCTGGATTTGATTCCCTGGTACACTTTACTTCTAATGTGTAGGTCAAAGATCAGCTTGCCTAAAGAAATATGGTGAAAACATGCACTCTCCTCTCTACAGCAGAACTAACACACGTTACTTATCCTCCAAACCAAGAGACAGATAAGCCAAGCACTGCCTTCCTCATAGCAGTTGCCTTCAGAGATTTCTTTGTGCATGTCATAGTTACACAGGCAGCTGCCTAAAGGATAAATTACTGCAGTCCATATGAGGGGAGAAGAAAAGCACCACTCCCTTCTTTCCCTCAGTCCCAGCAACAAGGGGACTGCTGTTGAGAATTTATCAATTACTTATGCAGCTGCCATTTCTTCTCCCCTTATTATTCCCCAGATTCAAACATCTCTCTCCATGGACCAAACTCCATCTTCAATTGTTCATTGAATTGGGCAATTTTTTATTTTTTAGCTTTCGAGCTTAGGAAGTTAGCCAAGAGCTATAGGTTGGCATGCAAGGTAAATCATCCAGCCTCGGTAAGGAGGATGAAGCAAAGAATATTGCAATGACTGTCATAGGTTTGGAATCACATCGTAATGACACTAGCCTGATCCACGTGAATAGCAGCACTGACAGCAACTGGACAAGTAGCACAGCCAAAGTACCTGTTCAGTCTGCAGATTCATAATTTACACTGATCTCTGTGGATCTGTTACAGCATATAAATCCCAGATAACTACACAATCAACAAGTAAAATATGCAGATAAAAAAGGCAGTCAGCCCCCTGTGCTGAAACTCCAGGCAATACATTTTATGAGTCTACTTTGTCTTCAGAAGACAACTTATTTTGTTAACAACAACAATTAAAACAAAACCAACTTGTTGAAAGCCAGCTCTACCACCACATTCCCTTTTCCAAACATTTTTACATATCCAGGTTACTCTAAATTACCACAGAAGCTAACGAAAAGGATGGAGAAGGATTTTAAGTTCCTTTTCAGCCCACAAAAATTCTACATCATCTCTGGAAGTCTCTTGAGTCACTAAATTTTATACTGAACCTGCCAAACTTTAGGAATTAAGGACTTGGAAATAGAATTTGCCCCTATTTTTAGAGGTGCATGATGTTTTTAAGGTAATGAAAATACAAATTTAAAAAGTGCTCAGAAAATAACTTATCACTCTTCTTTCTCATTCTTCATGGCTTGCAAAAACTTAGTTATTCATATAGAAACTTTTTTCTCCTATTGCCATTAAGTAACAAATTACGACAATTAAACCTGAAGGAATATAACCTGAAAGCTCTGAAATGGGAAGAAAAAGCACCAAGAAGGCTAATTACTGTCACTGCACAGACAGTACTGTGCAATGAATAATTATGGAGATAAGAATTGTGGCACTAGGCTTAATACTGAATCAAGTATTTAGGTTCAAATACGTAGATTCTAGATAAAATTTTGAGTACTTTAGTGTTTATTTAACGTGCAGTCAATCCCTGCTTACATTTAAAACAAAATTGAATTTGTGTGAAGTCTTGTTATCTTTCTCGGTATTTTTAAAATTGTAACTTCTCTCCATGTTTGATAGAGAACAAAAGACATATTTCTATCTTCTGGCCCACTCAGTACCATCTTACCCAACTAAGCAGAAATTGTTTTCCCATCAAACAGGCAACAGAGTCTTATATTAATGTACTGGAATGGCTTCAACTCTTCCTTATGATCATGAACTGTATCTCTACCTTTGAAACTCACTGCACCCTGCAAACACGTTTTCCAATGCTAACCACTTAGATGAATTAGTCAGATAACAGTATCAATAATACTCAGATGACACACAGCTCTTTGTTGACAGAGCATTACTACTACACCCAATGATTCATTGTTTGGAGAAGACTAAAAGATGAAGGAAGGCTGGTTGAAATCAAACTTAAGGTAGGTAAAATTGTAGTCAAACTACAGCTCAGCAGCCTGATTTTAAAAGGCCATCTGCAACTTCAGGCTGAAAGTTTGAGTAGATCACTCTTCCCTTCTGACTTTGTGGGTATCTCTTGGGGAGAAGAAAGTGGTGGTCAGGGAGGAAGAATTTCTGTCTGTGTAGGAGAAACTCCCAAATTCAACCCATTAAAATAAATAAATAAATAAATCTGACACAAGCCTCATGCCCACTTCTTTGCTTTGTCTCTTCTAGAAATCTGCATGTAATAATTAAAACACACTCACAGAGCAATCCACTGCATTTCTGTCCCTACAAAGTAGGAGGAAAAATCCATGACAGCTATTAGGCAGCCTCATAGAAGCTGATGAACAGAATGTTGAAACATAAGCAGATCTGCAATTGCACAGAAGACAGGAGAATTAAATACCAATTCTAATGCTCACTAAGTGGTCCAGACTCAAATCTATTTCAATCATTAATTCTACAACAAACATAAGCCATAAATTAAATGCAGATGGACTTTTAGGTCAGTATCAATCTGTTGCAGAGAATGAGCGAAGTCAAAACAGACATGTTTTAAATTCTCTTCTGTTAAATTGCTTCTACTTCACATAGATCCAGGTCAGTTATGTCTTTAGCTCATATCCCAGAGCCGATGATTGTAAATTTCAAGATATTATGATATTACTACTATTTTAAATTTACATTCATCATTAATTTTCCATGTAACCAAAACTAGAATTCCAATGCTTTTATAAAATATCCAATTGGTGCATCAGTACACATCAAATGTCACAGGCTAAGTATACAACTACTAGCCCTCAACCCCACGTAGTTTACAGAAGTATTAAAAACATTCCAAGGGGAAGCAGACTCACTTCATCCACCAAAGCACAGCAAGCCTCTGCATATCTTGACAGGGCTGGTGTGTCTTGTGTTACTCTGAGTATCACCTGGAAACTAGATTAGTCACTACAACCTGGAAATTTTCACTACCGGGCTTTAAAGTCCTTGCTCACATAGCTAGTATCTTCCACCACCAGGCACTTCACCCAGCTGCAAACATAAACCTTAAGTAAAATACAATCAAACCGTATTTAATTATAGAAGTGCTCATCTGTCAAAAATTAGGAAAGGGAAAAGACAGTAGTAATTTACTTTAAATACTCTGTAAAACAGTGGTTACTCCTGAAAATGTCAGTGGAGGTGAAGTGCATCTGTTTGGCTTCACTTCATTTGTGATTCTGCCTCTTCTGCTTGCACAGCAGAAGCAGGAGCTTGTGGACTAGCTTCTTGGAGTTGCTGAGCCCAAGGCAGTCACAAGTAACAAATAGCTCAGGGTGCTCAGTGTCTTGAGGAAGCCATCCATTTAATTTTGGAGAGTTCTTCCATAGACAGCCTCAAAGCATGTGGTACAGATTGGTACACCACTCCCCACCTTCTGCCCATGCCCAGACCCCTTTCTCCCACCTTCCGCCCACCAAAAAAAAAAAACATGCCCCATGCGTGAAATCTGTTCTACCAGACCTCAAGAATTATTTCAAGCCTGCTACTTATGACAACTTCACAACACCATTATGATGTGAATTAGGAAGGTTCTTCCTCTTTCCCACTTTCCCTCTTCCAGATATTCCTTCCTACTAGAGAGTTGTGTTGCATGGCGCTAGCATGCCTATGAAATCTTATTGCAGGCAATACTAACCCTTGCATGCTCCAGAGATTACCAACATGCATTTGGCGTTCCACATTGAAGAGAAAGCACTTTGTATTAATTACATTGCCATCAATGAACCATTGCTATGACTTCAGTGGATTTACGCTCAGAACCTATCTGTCTACGAGGCCTTTCAGTGCCACAGCTTTAGCTGCCCATTAGAACTGCAGTCCCTTGGGAAACCCTCAAAAGATGGTCTCTTCTTCCCCTTTTAATTTCATTCCATAAATTTCACTCCCATTATTATGTGCATTAACGGCAGCCTTTCTATGTTGTCTGTTCATAGCAAGTGACATCATTCCCTTTGAAAAAAACAGGAGGAGGGATCCATGGGAATAAATGCACCATGGCAGCACTTAGAGCAGGGCTCATTCACACAGGGTGAGCAGCTTCTTACAGAGAGCTTGCTGAGGGACTGACTCCTTTGCAACTGCAAACCACCAGCAGGAAGCAGCCTCTGTGTAAGGAAGTGATTAGATATTTATATCCTTCACTGTGGCCAGTAAACAGAATTAGTGTGACTTGGACCAAATTTTAATTATACAGGAGCTTAATGATCTAAGCTATTGTGGGAGGAGAGTGTGGGGGAAGAGAATGAAGGGTCAACAAAGTGCATCTGTCTGTTTTCTCTCCTCTCTTCAGAAACGGGATTCACAGAGCTGTTTTTATTGGATTTTTCAAGATGTTCCCCCCCAGTCCAAGGAATATCTGATTCATAACTAACTAGTGCAGACACTAAAAGAAAACAATGGGTAGCACCTATGTACAAC
This sequence comes from Aythya ferina, assembly GCF_964211825.1. Classification (NCBI taxonomy): domain Eukaryota; kingdom Metazoa; phylum Chordata; class Aves; order Anseriformes; family Anatidae; genus Aythya; species Aythya ferina. The sequence goes on along the minus strand of NC_140297.1, from coordinate 72,190,742 downwards.
CCCTAAGCAGCTCCTAAGGCAATAACTTTAAAACACCATTTTTTTTTAGTTTCTCAGCATGCATACTCAAACCTGCTATGCACATGAGAAAATCCTCTCTGAACAGCACTGCCCACTGACAGTTGCTGACAAAGATCCTCTACGATCTTGACCAACAGACCAACTTGAGAGCCATAGTAAAGAACCAGCACTGATCCAAAAATATCTGCTCTAATTAAAAATCTCAGTGAAAGTGGGCCAGTTCCCACCTATCTGAAAAAAAAATAGCCTCCTGCATACATAACTTCAGGAACTGTAATTGGATTTGCATTTACCTCTTTATTTCTCCTACACCCATCATTAGAAAACTGCACTGAATATTACACTTTCATATCAGCTGTCAAAATAAACTCTGGAAAAGATGCAGGTTCAGACTATTGATTTGAATATTTTGATCCTTTCCCATTTTCTTTTACAGAGATTGAGTGCTCCTTGAAAGTGTCCTGTACTTATCTTGCCTGGTGATTCTCCTCAGCTGACAAACCCATACTTGCTGAACACAACTGTTGAAGATATTATGACAGGGAAAGAAAAACACAGGCCACAACATTAATGTTTCACATCTTAAAATGCACTTAAAATCATGTAGCCAAGGCCTTGACTGGTGTTATCTGGCAAATGGAAGTCCCCGTTCAGGTTCGGACCTTATCAAGGACAATTTACAGGGATTTCATTAGTCCCTGTCATTCATTTTTAGGCTAGATACAGCTGTAGAGAAGTGAAATGCATACTAAAATAAGTTCCGTTTTTGCCAGAAATAAGAGTATTTTTTCCCGTTTTTTCAATCTTTCAAATGTTTTTCAAATGTTAGTTGTTACACCTGTCTCCTAACATTACTCCAATTTCACAGCATACATATCACTATCAAAACTAAAAGTAGGGCCACCAAATGGAGTCCTTCAATACTTCCATAACCTTCCTATGAAAATATTTTTTTCAAGTCTGAAAATAAAAAATAAATCCAAAGAAAATAAGCCAAAATAGTTATATGAGGCCTTCAGAAATAAAGAACTAAAGATATATATATACATCTATTAAAAAAAAAAAAAGTACATTCATGCTGTCAGGATCCTGAAGGCACTACCAGAGCTCACTAGCCCTACCTAGCTTTCCCTAGGGCAAGAGAGACACAACCCCCATGGCCTGAGCTTAAAGGAAGTCCAGGGGTAGGGGGTATGGTGGAGGCCTAGGGTGAGGCTGGTCAGAGACATTAATTCCTGTTTGTGCCCTCAGGGCCCTGACACACAGTACTTACAATTACTACAAAGATAGAAATGTTCTTATGCAAGTAGTTTTGGTCCTTTGGAAAATAGGGAAATATTGATCATCACCGTTATCCCTCTAGTGATGCTGAAAAACACCCTAAATCTAAAGTAATTTGAGATGTGACCTACAAGCAAACAGAGGGTCTACTTTCTTTTACCTAGGTTAGTGTTCAGAAGGCTTCTAGACAGAAATTATGGCACAAGAAATTGTGATTCACTGCCATCCTCTTCCTTCAGTGGAGTTCACTATGATTTTGACTAACAAGTCTTCCTATCAGCAGGGCTAAACCACTGCTTTACTAGTTCAATTGCCACTCACCTAACCAGAGCACAGTCGTGTAATCAGTCAGCTCTGCCAGCAGAGGCACCAAATTAGCGGATGGAGGGGGATTTGGGTCACATCAGTTTGCCCCATAAACAGTGAATGACAGGCTCCTACAAGGTCACCCATGCTTGTGCTGAGCAGACACACTTAAGTGCTTGCAAGCGAATGCAGAGCAGAGGTAGCTAAAAGAGGCATTGAAGCATAGCTCAGGTAAAGGCTCCATGGATTTGAACAGCTGCAGATTACAAAGCAGCTATTCAGGTAATTAAGTGTTCTTCACTCTGTGCTGAGACTGCAGAATAGACTTCAGGATTCCTAAATTGCTATTTAAATCAATTCATCAAAGATTTGGTTTACTTTTCAAAAGGGCTGCAGCTGGTTTTCAGCTTAACCAATGGTGTCAGCCTATGTGGCTAAAGCAACTTCAAAACTAAAAAGTCACCTTTTTTAGAGCAGAGGTTGATAAGCAGGAAGCAAAATATGTATCAAAAGTATCGATCTACTTGATATTATCACAAATATTGATAGTATCAAGTAGACAGTGATAAGGATAGTTCTGTGCTTGTATTTGATTATCAACTGTATTCAAGTGTCAAGTGAAGAAAAAAAATAAAAAGGCAACACAGCTGACTACACATGAAATCCTAGTCCAATACAACGTCATCTGTGAGTCAGCTACAATAGAACCCCAATGTGATAAAGTTTGTCTCAATGAAAACCTGTTTCTCTTTACGCAAAGATAATAATATGAAATATCTAAAATGAATCAGAGAGGCTTATTCTACAAGAAGCTATCTATCATACTGAGCCAAACTTCTGCAGTTTGTCATTCTGAACTAGAAATCTAGTGCAACTAAATTGACTTTCCTTTAGGCCGTAGTGCTGATAAATGTAGTTCGTGAATGCGCTAAGTATTGTTTCTGCAGATTCAAATGTCTTCCCAAACGGCAACAGGAATTGAAGGAATACTCACATATTCACCTACAATAAATGGTACACCAACAAGGAAGTCATTCCTTAGTTTTAGAAGGAAAAGAAACATGGAAAACCAAAGACCATTTGAAGTGAGCATCGCTGCTATTTCCCTCTCCAATTAGACCATTTGCAATGACATGAAAAACTCTGCAGTACTTAATAAAATATGAGACTTAGAAATGCAGCTGTACCTTCAGAATCACAATAAAAATGATCTTGGCATGTTTAGAACAAGAAATAGATGCTAAAAGTAGCTCAGTGTAAAGATCACCACTTTTGTCTGTTTTTACTTCTCATCCTCTGTATGCATTTTTTCAGAATTAAATAATTTCTCTAGTTTCAAGGTTTTTATTTCGACACTTCAAACAACTCTATCATTGCTTTTCAGCAGAACAGACCTGAGAACATTGGGTATTTGACTTCTTTCCATTCCAGAAACTATTGACCAATCTGAAACCTCATTCTCTTAAATGGTTTGCTCCCTACAACAAAGAAGTTACTTTTTCTCTTTGCTAAGCCCACCTGGTTGCAGGGCCACACCACCAGAGACAGAAACAAAGGAATGTGGCACAGGTTAGAACACAAAACAGAGAAAGAGGGTAGCATGAGGAACAGGACATTACCAGGAGCAGGGCTTGGGTCTGGAGAAGGAACTAATAGTCAGATCATCCCAAAATGATAGACAGTAAACCATTAAACTACACACTGTCAATGCAAGTGCACAGCATTGCATGGCATTCACAGGACCAGGAAAGTGGCCCTGCACATGAAGTGCTTTATACGGCAAGCTTTCTCCCTTGCTTTTCCATTGAGTTGAGGGAGTTCTGGAGACGAGTCAGAAGGACAGAAATCACCATGAGTACTATCCTTCTAGTGCTGGTCTTCTGATGTTAATGGAACAGTATTTTCCAGGGAAGGAGTTTCAGACAGTTACTCATGAGTGATGGTGCAGGATAATAGGCTAATTATAGCACTATTTCTGGACAGCTACTTTCCAGCTCCTCATAGGATACTAATGAGACAGTTGGCATCATTTTTAAGGTAACCAAGGTGACAGAAGCTAACTGGGATGTGATGTCCCCACCAACGCAGATAGATGATATCACAAGAGCCTTGGAAACCCCAATTAAGAACAGAACAAAATTTCTTTCCTGAGGGTAAGGGGAAATCTTATAACATTTCAAAGAGTTTGATGGCTGGCAAACTGTGTTCTCAGCATGTATCCCTGCTTTGAAAATTTCACAATATAGGTGAGAAATAAAATAGAGGTTGGAAAAACACAATATGCCTTGCAATTCATTGCCAAATCAGATATTAATCCAACTGTACAGTCAACTCACTAAAAGTAATAAACCAGAAAACTTTGCAGATAAAAAGATGTATCATTGTATTTTAATGTTTACCAGCATAGAAACAGAGACCGTTTTGAGGTTCTGTTAAAAAATGCAGGCATTTGTGTAGGTTCTTAGTTAAGCTAGGAAATTATCAGCATGGAAATTATCACAAAAGATATTCACAAAAGCACCAAACTGATTCAGAAACCTAACACCAACAAATTGCTAATGTATGGTTCTCTTCCCAAGCAGCTGCTCAGCATCTCATGGAATCCCCTTTTTCCAACTCTGCACCGTGTTTTTATTTTAGTTTCCCACCGAGCATTTGTTCATGTGCTTCTATCAGGCTCACTGTCTCTTTATTAAAACCTCTTCATGACTGTACAGCATACTGAAGGTAGGGTTTAAACTGGAGTATGTGTGTATCAGTCAAACACTAATGTAACGTTAAACCCATTGTGTGGCTATTAAGACACAAGGATAAGCAGGCCAGCAAACAAAAGATAAGAAAATGCCACATGGGGTTTCACATAAAGCTCCAAGTTCAAGCACAGAAAAAAATCTACAGAAGTACTTGGCCCACATCTATAGAAAAGAGATTCTGTTTACAAAGGGGTTTGACCTTACTCGTGGCAAGCATTTCTGTACCATAAGCCTGAATTTTTCCATTTTAGCTGCTCATAGCTCAGCCTGAAGCTTCTTATCATGAGAAACAGGAGTTTCTCCCATTTCCTCTGTGAGGCATTTCATCAGCGGCTCAAGGCTACATTTAATGTCTTAGCTTAACAGAACAGAAAAGTTTCCTGCTTGGTCTTCCCTCAGATATAGAAGTCAAGACTCTTCTTCCACCAGCTCACTGTAAGATGACAGCAAATCTACTTTTATCCCTCCACACACACCTCCCTCATGAATTTTAAGAGGTCCTTAGGAAAAAAGAAGCATCCAAACTAAATAAAAAGTTTAGTCTTTGCTCTGCTGATGCTCTGCAGACTGTAGAATTTGGCTTTTATAAGCCATTTTCAACTCATAACAAAGCACCTTATCTATATCTGTTTGTTTTCTTCCTGCTATGTTTAAGGAATAAGTTAGCAGTATGGCAAAAGGAAGCTCTAACGAAAATACATCAGAAAGATCTCTATTAAAAATTCAGCACACTAAAATATGAAAAATCTCTTATCTGCACTATTTTAATATAGCGGTGGCTCCAAGGGCACCCAGGAAAACAAAGGAATAATGCAAAGCCTGCATCTTTCCTGCATGCCAAGAATTACCTTGAAATATTCTGGAGCACATTACAGAATAGTGCCAGTCTGTCAGGGCCCTGAGTGTGCTAATGTGCCTTACTGGCTGTGACCAGCCTCACTTGAGGATGCTCCCACACCCTTGGGCTCTGGAGCACCCTTCAAGCTCAGTCCTGGGCCTTCACTACCTTAAAGGGCCTGGGCTATGATAGAGGAGTGCTAGTCTCTGTGGCCATGTCTGGCCATAGCATTAAGGTCACTTCTAGCCATAGATTCCCTTAATACAGGCCCTGGGCCACAGACTGACGTCCTGGATTGATCTCAGCCTAGCCTAATTGCTATGAACCCACTGGGCAATCACTGGACCTGATCCTAACCCCAACCTGTCAACTGACTTCCTGGCTTGACCTTCACCCTGCCTCATGATATTGCCTTATGATCTGAAATCTTGGTAGGACCTGGCCATCATTTCCAGATCTATTCTGCTTGGCTGATGGGGGTTCCAGAGGATGGGCCCTGTCTGGTGTGGCCCCTGTCCTGCTGGTCCTGGGACACCCTTTGGCTTCCAGTTCCCCTTCCCTTAGAGAGCAGCCCTTATCTTGCTCCTCCCTGACACAATCTGTGTGCACAGCACAGGCATGATCAGTAGGTATAATGCCTATTTTTGGAAAGGCAATCAAAAGATGATGTTCTGCCAGAATACTTTCTACTGGGAAGAGCAAAAGGCAGGGACTGAGAAGTCTTTGCCTGCACATTTCCACTGATCGTTTCTCCTGTCTCCTTCCTGTGCCCACGGAGAGCACAGGATAGATTTGCATTTCCCGAATGCATCACATGTCTTTATGCATGTTAGACATTTTTGGTTTAATTTTTTGAAGGCAGCAAACATTTGAAAAAATGAGTAAAATGAACTTTAGAAACTCATGACACCAAAAGTCACGCTTGTTCATGTTGGGTTCAATGCCCAAACATTGTTTCAGTGAAAGACCATTTCCTGAAGTGTAATGTAGGTAATTTGCCATAGACGGCCTAGCAGACTCTTGACTGACCCAGATGTGGAACTAAGTCTTTCTGCCCTGAATAGGGAATAAAACAAATTATTTTACTAACCATTCTGCTGGTAAATGAAAGTCAATGCATGAGAATTACCCAGAATTTAACTTAAACAATCTGGAGTAGCTGAAGAAAAAATAACAGGTATATAGGTGTTAAGTTTTTAGTTGAAGCTATGGTTGAAGTTGCTTTGTAGTTCTGATGTTGGAAAAGTGCACACAATTTAGGGACAGACATCTCCTTTGCAAGCAAAGCAGCTAGCAACATGAACGCAGAAATGAATAGAACTCACATGTAAATAATAGTTTTCTCAATCAAAATCAGATTTAGTGAACTGTTGTCCAAAGATAAAAAATTACTGATGGAAGAGTTACTTCTACACAACCAAAATAAGATTTTAATAAAATGGCAGGCCATCAGCCACTATCTTACCAGTATAACTGTCAAAAAGACCTTGACTCATAAAAAATGTTATTTTTTATGGGAATGTTATGTAAGAGATACAAATCTGAAAACTAATTTAATCCCCAAATTAAGAAAAAGTAGTTGTAAACCATAGAAACACCATACAGCTAAATAAAAACATCATACGATGGGTGAGCAATTGGCTAACGGGCAGGGCCCAAAGGGTTATGGTAAATGGGGCTGTGTCAGGCTGGCGGGCGGTCACCAGTGGGGTCCCTCAAGGCTCCATTTTAGGGCCGGTACTTTTCAATATTTTTATAAACGATCTGGATGTAGGAATAGAGGGTATTTTGAGCAAGTTTGCTGATGACACCAAACTTGGAGGAGTTGTGGACTCGAATGAGGGCGTAAAGGCCTTACAGAGGGATCTGGACAGGTTGGAGAGCTGGGCGATCACCAACCGCATGAAGTTCAATAAGAGCAAGTGCCGGGTCCTGCACCTGGGACGGGGAAACCCTGGCTGCACGTACAGACTGGGCGATGAGACGCTGGAGAGCAGCCTAGAAGAGAGGGATCTGGGGGTCGTGGTAGACAGCAAGTTGAATATGAGCCAGCAGTGTGCCCTGGCAGCCAGGAGGGCCAATCGTGTCCTGGGGTGCATCAAGCACGGCATCGCTAGTAGGTCAAGGGAGGTGATTGTCCCGCTCTACTCTGCGCTGGTGCGGCCTCACCTCGAGTACTGTGTGCAGTTCTGGGCACCACAGTATAAAAAGGACATGAAACTGTTGGAAAGTGTCCAGAGGAGGGCTACGAAGATGGTGAAAGGCCTGGAGGGGAAGACGTACGAGGAACGGCTGAGGTCACTGGGCCTGTTCAGCCTGGAGAAGAGGAGGCTGAGGGGAGACCTCATCACAGTCTACAACTTCCTTGTAAGGGGGTGTCGAGAGGCAGGAGACCTTTTCTCCATTAACACTAGTGACAGGACCCGCGGGAACGGGGTTAAGCTGAGGCAGGGGAAATTTAGGCTGGACGTCAGGAGGGGGTTCTTCACAGAGAGGGTGGTTGCACACTGGAACAGGCTCCCCAGGGAAGTGGTCACTGCACCGAGCCTGTCTGAATTTAAGAAGAGATTGGACTGTGCACTTAGGCACATGGTCTGAACTTTTGGGTAGACCTGTGCGGTGTCAAGAGTTGGACTTGATGATCCTTAAGGGTCCCTTCCAACTCAGGATATTCTATGATTCTATGATTCTATAAATTTAGATCCATATGAATTCCAAAAAAAAAAAAAAAAAAAAAAAAAAAAAAAAAAAGAACAGATATCACTTTGTAAGTACATTTCAGGTTGTATTCATGAAGCTGACTAACTTGCTGTGCAATCACATGAAAGCAACTCAAACTTCTTGAACCGGTTTACCCTTTCCTAAGACAAATTGCAATGTCTACCTGTTGAGGTATTTTATAGTGGCCCTGTTACAAAACTTGCAAAAGTGCTTCCCAACCCTTGCATGAGATTTTGTTGAATGCAACTTTAAAATAAAGGCCACCTTTTCTGAAAAAATAACTTCTTCTCAGATGAAATATGTGAACATATATCTGTTCGCAACACACTTTGAACTACTCTGTAAGATACTGAACATTAATTTGCCATGAAAATGCTATATGCAACTAATCTACCTACTGAACTGTTGATGTTAAGATAAAGTTACTTCAGTATTTTAAAGCAGTTATGTAGATTGTTTTACAAATAGCCTGTTTTTTATATCAACAACCTCTTATTTTTCCACTCAGGTTATGAAGTTAATTAGGGAAGTAAAAAATGCTATTTTGTACAATCTTTTCATGCACTAATTTAAACTTTTATTACACAATATGATGAAGTCACAGGCCTATTTTCCAAAAGGAGGACAGGATGACTGGCTTATGCAATGGCACTGACCACAGTAGAAAGAGTCTTGGGATGTAGGGGGGACAAGGGCAACATAACTACCAATTACTTAAATTCTGCATGAAAAACAGGGGTAGTGAAGAGCATGCTGAGTGGAAGAAACAAGGCTTCTGTTTACCAATGAAGGAAAGAGTCATCTTCTATTTATTGTGTAATCTGTCAAGTAAGATATGTTTGATTTGGGCAAGAACCAGCAGCAGAATCAAAAATAACACCACTGATCAGTGTCAAATCATCTTTCAGACCTAGAGTAAACTTTGAATGAGACTTCTTGCATAAAAATATGTGAAAACAAAGGAGCATATGTCTCTTTAACATCAAAACACTGGCATTTTGTTCATCATAGTGCAAAAGAAACTTAAAGTAAGTCAACTGCAAGAGACATATCTGTAGGGCACACTTTTTAATTCAATTTATCCCTACTACATAAGTGGAGCTCTTATTCACACTATATTTTGATCTTTGTAAGTTTTCTGCCTCCTTCTGTTTTCCTATCAACTGATTCGTGGTTTGTTTTATTTTTCATACTTCTGTTGAAGCAGCATGAGAAATATCCTTTGATGTTCTGGGCTTGACTACACCACTTTCTAGATCTTAAATAGAGACAAGTGTTGTTTGGTACTGTAAGGCAACTGGCAGTGATATATAGCTAGAAAGCTAGACAACATCTCCCATTTATCACTCTTTCCTTTGCTAAATAAATAAATAAATAAATAAATAAAAATAAAAGCTATATCTTCCATATTGGGTTCTTCCTGCAGGCATTAGCACATTAGATTGAATTAGGAACAATTTTATGATCCCTAAAAAGCAGGGAACTTCCTGATTTAACAAGAAAACTTCCTGATTTAACAAGAAAACTATTCCTTTTTGAAAATTCTACTTGGTATTTTTGAGCAGAACTTGCAGTCTGCTGGAATGGGACTACAGTCACAGGGGTAAAAGGAATGCACTTTTTACAATCTCTATGAAATTTAGCCAAAATGCTAGCCTTTGTACTAGTCACAATCTATGCATTCAGAGCAGACTACTACACTGTAAAACTCCTATCTTCCCAAAGATTTTATCTGTGCTATGTACAACAAACCTTTCAGAGACATATCTAGTGATTCTTCTTGTTTCCTGGAAATAAGAATGATGAGCAGTCAGAAGATGCAGTTGCAGGGAAAATCATGCTGAGACTGAGTGGTTTTGCTTTAGGCAACTGAATACTGTGCTGGAAAAAAATGATGTGCCCATCTCTGACACAATCCCCACGGGATGAAGGACATTCATTCAAGCTAAAAATTTCAAAAGTGTAAATTCCACGCACTCACAGGAGACCCTTTAGTCTGGTTTAAAAATGTTCAGAGCACACATAGCTACAAATGAAGTTGTAGAGAGGGAGCCATGCTTTAAACATATCATATAGTATATAAGAGCTTTTTAACATTCAGCTAGTAGGCATCTCAGACAAAGTACTCAAACTTAGAAAAAGTCTTTGACTTCAATTTCTCTGCTTTGATTATCACCTTTGAAGTTAGGACAGTACCATTTGCACACCTCATACAGGTGTCTACGAGAATTCATGTTTGTGGAGCAAATACCATTTAAAGTACACAGCAGAAATGTTCATAAAGATCCTGCCAGCAGGTGCAGTACAGCGCTGTAATGGAGGTCTAGCATTATAAAGGGAACAAGAATAAGAGAACCTCAGACAGCTATGCAACAGCTTCTTGCAAGCCCTGAATTCCCGATAGGCATCTCAAAATCTTGCTGCATGCTCCCTTCGTATCTGCTAGTGGCCACTGGGAGATATCGCTGTTTCCCCTCACGCCTTTGTGTCAGCTCCTCATTCAGACCTCACAGAAGGATGAGGACAGGTGATTGCAAACTCTGCCACTACACTGAGATACCTTTTAGGATGATCTCCCATAATTTGCCTGGCTATTAAAGAACTCCTTGCCTCAATGAGAGGTGTTTTGTGTTTGTTTGTTTGTTTGTTTGTTGTTTTTTTTTAATGCATTTATTTATTTCAGTGACTTGCTGGCATTTTTCTGCTTGGAAAGTGTTTTCCTATGGACATTATCTATCAACATCTGAACAAAGTATGTGATTCAGCAATAATATAGATAAACACATCATACAGTTTTCATCACTGGCTCAGACACAATGGTGTGTAGTCACTTTTGTATCTTAGCGGTCTTGGAAGTTTGATCCTCAGTCTTGCCTCGGAATGAAAAATAGGATGTGGTGATCTAATTAAAGACTGTGTCAATGCACACAATCAAGGAACCAAATTAGAACTGCAGACAGGAATGGAAAAAGACTGTCTGAACAGTCCCCACACCTCTGTTCCTATCCCACTGACTTTATTTACTATAACATTTCAAACAGCTTAACTGCCATGTTCTCTCACACAAAAAGTCACAGGGGTCAGAGGAATCAAAGGTTACAAATAACAGATTATACTGGATGTTTTCACTTTATCACCACATAGGCTCAAGACTATGGGACTTCTCTTACTGATAAATTCCTCCGTTAATCTATGAGGTTCAATTTGATTAAAGATGAATTTTCAGACAGTTTTAAACACATCTTAGGCTATCTTAAATTTCCCTGTCTGTGATTGCCCCAAGTAGGGACTCTGAAAGGTGCAGGACCCTGCCACTTCTTTTCAGAACTGACTTGTCACAAGGTTAACCACAGAGCCAATACTCAGTATCACGCAGGGAGCTCAATCCCTGCAAACATGAAGTATATATCTTCCAAAGGGATGAAAGTCTGTGCCAGCAAAGGTAACAGGTGGGAACTTTATTTAATGAAGCTCCAGACTCAATAATCTTAGTCTCCTCTTCATGTAAGGAAACAGTTTTCTTCTGTCAGGTGTCTCCAGCTTTCAGGACCCTCAGGATGCTGATAAACCTGATTAAAAGACAAACACTCACCCCATCCAGGTGGAATTGCAAGAAAAAGCTTTTCTCAGAGAGTGAACAACTTTCACAGCCTATGTTTTGGTGCACATAGTTTAGATAGAGTTAATATAAATTCTTTCACACAGTTATAAATGCTACACAACAAAATTCTCAAAGGAAAAAAAAAAAAGTTTCATGTTTCTAAAGCACAAAGAGCCCTGTGTATTACATTTCCACAGACTTGATGAGTATTAGTCTTAAAATTTTCCCTTCATACAGGAGATTCCAGTCCCACAGTTTTACCACTGCTGTTTGAACGGAAGTCCCAGTCTTACTCAGCATGAGTTGTTTGGTTGTGTTCAGAGGAATAAATCTAAGAGGATAACACGATCCCTTGTAGACTCTAGTAAGACTACCATATATAAACATCTGGACGCACTTTACATTTCCAATACAATGACATGTTATCTTCCTGCTTCATTAGACAGCAAAATAAAATTTTAAAAAAGCTCCAGAAGTAAGTATTCTCTGTATTTATTTTTATTGTTATTCTAATATGAGATATACTTCACCTCTCTACCTTTTCTACCAGCTGCTTTGCTGTAGTAGTCATTTCTACAATGAACATAAGCAAAACCAATTAACTTCAATTTTTCTTATTACAAATGAATATCAGTCTGACAAGTTTTAACCCCGAAGTCTTCTATTTATAAGCCATAGAAATGGTTTTGTTCCTCGAGGTATATTAGTTGTGTGCCTCAGCTGTAACATCTCCTCTTCTTGCCCTGTAAGCAAATGCAGTTTCATTGCAGGATGATGTAAACAAGAGAAAACAGACTGTTAAGGGCTGTTGAGGACTTAGTTGCATTATACCACAGAACACAGGTTCTGTGGTATATGGACTAACCAGACAGCAGTATGAAAGAAAGAAACTACAGAACTACATAACTAGTTGTGGATCACTTTTGAGAGTAAACCATAAATGGTAGCACAGTCCACTCTTTCTGGTATGCCAGGTGAAATGTTGAGTCCACAGCCTTGCTGGTATGCCAGGTGAAATGTCGGGTTTATACTTATCTATCCATTTGCAGAGAAACCAAAAACAGCAGTTCATCTGAGATTGTTTCCCTTAATAAAAGAGCCTAGTAACAACCCTACTCCCAAATTACTTGTGAAGACATCTGTTTTGTGAAATTCTGTATGCAGAGGTACTCTGCTGTCCAGAAACCTCCAAAGGGCCTACAAGCAGCACTTCTGGACAACATCTGCAGGGCACTCAAGCACGTTATTGGCTATGTCTGGTATAACAGGAGCCTTTCAATTTGATCGAGTTAGATTTCTTGCAGATGGAGTCATTTATAATTTGTTATTGTTACTGTTAAAACAACTGAGGTTTTGAAGGCAGGAAAAGCCCTTATGGAACAAGGTTTCTGAAACACGACCAAACCAAAGCCACCAAAAATAAGTCTAGCCTGTTTGCAAAACAAAAATCTTGATCTGTCTCAGTCCATTCCCTGTGTTGAAGCTCTGCTTCTGGCAGTACAAACTCATCTTGGCTGTTCATCACAAGAGGAAAAAAACTAGCCAACCCCAGGTCAGCATTTAAATGCCCAGTCTTAACATCATTCACACAGTAAACTAGAAAGCATTCAAATATTAAGGCTTTCATCCCATTGTACTCCTATTGAAAGTAAATAGACATGGAAGACAGCATTTAGAAATAGAATCTGAACTGCACAAACTGACTGCACAAACACGCACTGACTTCAGCGATTGTACTTCAGATTTATGTCAGCATAAATGCAGGAAATCGTGTTCAGCTGACACTCCCCAGATGTCCTCAGGGAATCAGAATACAAGTGAAATTACTGAGCTGGCAGTTCAAAATCTAGTGAATTCAGACTGTTAGTTTTCTAAACATCTAACAAGTTTTTATTGGAAATTTCCTCTTTCCTCAGTAAGCAATGCTTAGAATCTCATCTTCAAACTAATCAAACTGTGTAACAGAAAGACAATTATGCTAGGGAATCTCAGAGTGGCACTTCACGAAACACTGAACACAAACCACTGTCCCTTTTTCCTCTTATATCAAAACCACACAAAGCAACAATTATAGGGAAACTATGATAAAAGGAAAATGAAGAGATCCTGAGCTTTGCTGTGAAGGATCCCACACAGGATATTTACTCGGCCAGTTGATGACTATGGAGAGAGAACTCCAGATGTGGGTCTTAACTAAGAAAGCCTTTCCCTGCCCTATGCACCCACACACATCCACTTTGTGTGACTTTTAGACAAACTTCAAGATAAAAAATAAGAATTATGGGTGAAATATTTGACATGAACATACACTCCTCGGCCTACGCAGGCCTCTTGATGGATTGTCTTCAGAGTAAATGTGTACCATACAATTTTCCTTGAATAGAAGGAAATGCCAGACATTTACACAGCAATCAAGTTACCACTGAATTTTGCTGCTTCTACTAGATGGAGCTGTATACTTGGCCCTCTTAGGAAAGGTTTACTTGTAAAAAGGTTATAGTCTTTGAGATGAAGCAGATGATGGTACAATAGTAACCATTAAGAACTCAACATTTATGTATCAGATCTTATCAGATATACTGCCCTTATTTCTTACTCCAGACATCAGGAACTACTGAAGTACTGCCATACAAAGTATTTTGTACATATACAAAGTCTTTGATTTGTGTTTCCTACTGGTATACCAGTATACAGCTAATAAAATGTTTGTGTTTAAGGTATTAAGAGAAGTTGTGAGGCATACAGTTGTGCAAAGAGACCCGAGCGTAGCATTTGTTGCTCCATTCTGAGCTTAAGTGTCTTGTGAATCTAGAGGCCTTTCATTTGAAAATGCTCTCCTATTCTTTTTGGTGCAAGATATCAACATTCATAGCAAATTTTCAAGCCATATGACCTTCAGGAGAATAAAGAGCTGATATTTGCACTTCATCATAAGTCAGGAAGGATGACTCCACTTCCTGCTTGCTAAATTTACTGTAAATCACCAGAACTGACTTTGAAGAAAAAAAAAAAAGTTCTGTGAGCCCAGGTCTTCCCGAAAATTTATCACAATGGAAAAACACAGTTTACTCTTCTTCCACGCCTACACCCCAAAGGAAAATAATATTCTACCTACTGATCACAGTGCTCTACCAACTGCTCCAGCCACTCCGTTGTTCTGGCCTGGATTGTTTTCCTTGCTGTTGATGGTTTTTGGTCTTGGAGAAAATTCATCACCAAAAAGAACACAAAAAAATGCTTTCACATATTTTCAGAAAACATACATGCTTAGATCAGTAGTAAGTTTAGACTCATGATTACATTTCAAAAAGGGGAAAGAAAACATTCTGAGATGCCAAGCTCAGGAAAGGCTATTCTGTCCCACCTGGTCCCCTGGTTATACACCTCACATGATTATCCTTTCATTACTACTATTGCAAATTATGGAGCTGTTAGGTATGGAGCATGCATCTACTGGAACCAAGCAGATGTTAATCTCACAGACTTGCTAGAGTGGATAGTATTCCTGACTATTTTTAATTTAAAAAAAAAATGTTGAATGTAGCAAAAAGAAAAAAAAATCACCACCTCTATTAGAAAATAATCAATTTAAGATACATGCTTTGCTTTTTCAGCTTAAATAACCCAAAATACTGAAAGATCAGTGTCTTTGGGAACTGCTGCTTCTGGCCACTGTGGAGCATAAAGTAAAGCACCATGTTCAGAAATTTAATCTGTCATAAGATTTCTGCAATTATATGCATCTTGTAATAGACATATTAATGCAGATTCTGTCTCCAGTTTCGAGGTTGAAGTTAGTGAAACCCACCCATCAATGCTGACTAAATAAACAGCTAATTGTAGGCATATGTTGGTGACTGACAGATCTGCAAAGGAAGATTTTTGTTAAAAAATAGTGGAGAAATAAACATTCCAGTGAGAAAGTATTCACTTTAACTACAAGGCGTTGACTCAGTATTTCAGTGCTGACTATTAAAGACACATGTAGAGAGCAATCATGACAACAGAAATTGACCTTCTAGGAACTATAAAAGGATTTTTTAACACTGAAACTAGAGAACAAAATTTACAGCTTATTTTGGATGAGCCCAATCATGTATTACTGAACATTGATCATCATGATGGTTACCTCACTGTCCATGGAGAGGCAGGAGGATACAGTTGTATTGCATTTTTAAAGCTACCAGTAAAGAAACTATCCTTGTCAAGACAGTAGCATCAATCACCTACATTTTAACCCCTGTCTGTCTGTTTTCTTCCCAAATAATGTAGTTAGGCAACAACATAAGGACACATTCCTGTGTTTTAAAATAAGTATTTGTACAGTGTGATGGAAATGTAATGATGGGTCTTTGCTTTCTGGTAATTGTGGGTTACCCTGTCACAGCAGTTTTGCAAGGGAGGAAGGCGGTGGGGGGTAAATGGGGAGGATGTGGCTACCCCATTAAATAAGAAAGTGGTGGGCAGTTGTCAGCTTGACTGAGACTACTTCCCAGAAGCAGTGACAAACTACTGAGATGCACCATAGAACCCAATTTATTTCCCTCAAGGAACTGGCAGGTATACCATAACTTCCCCTCTTCCTCCTCCCCAGCCAATTTTACCCCCATGGCAACTTGCTGTCTAAAAACAGAAATAAAAAGAAGCTCTAGATTTTGCTTGTAGGTGTAATGCCCCACTACAAAATGAAAGGTATGACTACATCCTTAATGATTAGCATGGCTAGACTCCCCAGATAATCATCAGAGTGAAGCATGAACCTCAAAAAGGTGATTCAGCCCTTCTCAGACATATCCTGGAATCACCTATCTACTTCTGCTGTTTGTGGAGGAGGATAGAACAGCTTTCTTCTGAAGATAGGCATCCCAGGTGGAAGGAAGCCGACATACCATATTGACACAACAGTCAGGCACTGTCTAGATTCTCTTCCCAGTTACTTTTAAATGTGAGTGCCAGTGATACATGAGATATTTAGGTACAGATGTCTCCTGGAAAAGTATCGTTTCAAAAACCACTTCAATAATGCTGAAGTTTTCTGACCAGAATATCAGGAGGATCATAAGAGAGCTAAGGGCTCAACTTTCAATGAATCCTACTATTATGTTTGCAAGGCATTTAGTTGCCTAGGTGTTTCCTGCCACTGAAAGAAATGGAATGAAGTTAGATCATACAAGACTTCCTACAATCTATTATCATTTGACATTATCTGCATCAACGTGTTGCTGTTTTGTCAAGGAATAACCTCTTGGGCTTGCAATATCACAGAGCCTTTGTTGGCAGAATACATAATATCCAGATTTCACAACTGTAAAATGGCACACCCAATTTTAGCTGCAGATAAAAACACAACACAATTCTTTGACAATTCAGCTGGTGATGATTATAGGTATAAGATACTTCTCAGACTTGTAAAGAAAATGAACCAATTATCTTGACCAAGTACTACATCCTGCATACAAAAAACATGGCATTTTTACTTTTTTTTTTTTTTTTTTTTTTTTCTGAGAGATAAATACCATCCAGTATAATCCTTGCAGTGCTACAATTGTTTTTGCAATTACTGCCATGTATTCACCGTCTCTGCAGTGCTGTTGACTGTTTTGATAAATCCTGTCTTTAGTCAGTGTTCTGGGGTAGAAAGGGAAAGAACAGTGCTTCATTTGTGAGAATTTTCCTACGCACATTATTTATCTCCTTTTGCTGACAGGGTCTCTGTCTCTAGGAAGATGGCCAAAAGTGTTGTGAACATGAAGGTATTTGTCTTGAACCCCTTGTCAAGCAGTTTGGCAGTTATGAACTAAGTGGTCAGCACATTGTTGTTGTTAGAAATGGTATCTGGCAGATAGATGAACCCCTTAACTTAATTCACTGACATTGTTTCAGCCCAAATTTTATATATAATTTCACAGAATACAAGATAAGCACTCTGGCATGCTTCACTGATTGTTTGGAAGAACAGTTTTTCTCCACACCATCACAAATGGTACATGGCAGCAATGGTCAATCTCGTGATAATCACAGTTCAATCACAGTTCATAGGTTTCTATGCATTCAGGACTTCATTACAAGGGTGGGAGACATCTTCAAATGAAGACAGATGACAGGCTCCTGAAACACGCCAGCATGGTCAAAATCTCCAAAAGCTTTTAAGTATCATTTATATTGATATATTTTTGTCAGCAACAACCAACAAAGCAAAATTCAACAAAAAGCCTTCATGTTCCTTTTCCAAAAGTCTGTTTTCATGTGTTCTTGAAATCCTCTAGCTAAAGCACAAGTGACCTTTTTTTGAGAACTTTTCACTATTGACAGGTAGTTATCAAGGAGGTGAATTGTAGAATAAAATTGAACTAATTAACTTTGACAGCACAGTTATTTGATAAAGTATAATCTTGCAAAGCACAGAGTCAGTTACAGACACCTGCTGCCAGAAAAGAAATCATCATCAATCTGCTTAACCACAAGGCTCATCTAGCTTCCAGATGCCTTCCAACACAGGTTCACAGGATTCCAGTGGCTGTGCATAAAGCAGGCAGGCAGCAAATCCCTGCTTCCTTCTTAGATAAAACAGAAAACCAGTGTATTGATTAGTAAGAACTATTTCTGCTAAGAGTGTTGAAGCGTAAACAGGATGGATTCATAGAGATCTGTAACAGATTAAAAATGAACATCACATTTAAATCTCTATTCAAAAAATTAATGTGCACAACACATGTACGGTAACTAGAAAATCTCAAATATATTTAATTCTGATAAATTGGTGCCAAGGAAGAGGTCCTGTGTCAGGGCCCCTCCCAAAGGATTGGCTCAGGGCCAGCGCAGCCATGGGGTGTCCCCTTCCTTCCTTGAGTGACTGGGGACAGTGGCAGAGCCACAGCAGGGCCAACCCCTGACAATTGGAGCTGCTTTTGAACTAGGTCTCTGCCCTTTGGCCCTTATCTGAACTACAGCTTCCACCATGTTGTAGGCCATAGCCCTGCTCAGCTGGGCCACCAGCAGGCCAACAGCCCAGCCCGGCCTGGGCCTGGCCCCAGCGAGGTGCCCATTGCCCCGGCGCTGAGGTTGCCCTGATGCCCCTGGTGCCCTGCTCATGGGGGGCTTGCTGGGATGGGCCCTGCCTGACCCACCCCAGGAGCCCCTATGGTGCGCTGATACTCTGTGGAAAAAAAAAATCAACATTCCTAATTTTCTATTGCTACAGCACAAGAACACCGCTAATGAGAGCATTACCTTTTACACTGCAACTGCTCATTAATATTTTCACTTATTTTGAGATGTGAAGCAAATAAATGACTCTCTACATAAGCTACGTTGCAGCAATTTATTTGCAGAGTAGGAACATGCACTAGCATACAAGGACAGAGAAGGGGCAGGGAGCACTCACCTGCCTGTGCCCCAGCAGTGGCCCCAGCGAAAATGAGCACAGGCAGTGTAATTCCCTTGTAAGTCAAACACTAACATGCTGCTGCACAAGCTTTCCATATTCTTCCCCAAGCCCTCTATCTGTCTGCTCTGGAGGCATGCCCAACTTGACCACAGAAATAGTAGGTAAGTGAGCCAACCCTCTTGGTCTCCAGAGCAAGGAAAGAAGCGGCATATACCATACTGGTGGCCCTGGCAGCAGCAACATTCACCAAACGCTCCTTCCCATCCACATCAGGTGTTTATCTGACACCATTACTACAAAGAGATCTTTGCTATCAGTTTTGCACAAAGCCAAATGTCTTAGCTGCCCAGGCAGAGGCAGCATGTTCGGGTGCTGCAGCCACTGCCATCAGCTGTTTTCAGCAGCAATGTAGGCACCATTTATCACTGTGTGCTTAAGGAGTGACAGTCTCTAAATTATCATAACATGTAACACTGCAGTTTTCATTCGGAAGCTCGAACGGCTACACTCATTAAACAAGCTAAGCTTATCTCTGTTTTTCCCTAAGCATCTTTTCCTATCTAGGAAACCACCTAGAGATGCCTTAGAAATCAACAGCACAAAATGGTTGCCAACCTCAGTTGGACCAAATTTCTACTAATCTAGCAGTTTTGGGGGCAATTTTTGTGACTGTGAAGAAGGACCTCAACTTTCAGAAACTGGAGAGGACACCCCTTAAGGGAGATCATCTCTGTGGCCTATCCACCGGACACCTCTGCCTTTAAACAAATAGTATTGCCTGTTTTACTACAGAAATGGCCAAAAAATGCAATGCTTTCTTGTGTTTTGCCAACAACACCTAAATTGAAGAAAAAAATTGGAGTAGGTTCAGGACTTGAAGGACAACTCCAGGTTAAATGTCCTCATGGCAGTTTTAACAGCCTATGGTATCTCTTGGATAAAGGGATAATTTCAGGGACTAGAAGGACCACACCCCTTGTGTTCACCCATATCCCGGGAAGATTACCATCTTTGGTCCAAAAAGCCACAAGAGCTTTAGCCTCCACCCATAGCCAGGGCTGCAACCAAAACTGGAAGGTTGCTATCAGGTCAAGTGGGAGACCAGCTAATACAGAACTTCACAGATGCTACATTAATAAACTGAATTAGAAAGGTATTTATAATTCAAGAAAATAATTTTGTTCTAGATGTGAGGCTAATCTAATAGTGAAAAAAGAAGTTCATTTTAAAATACTTTCTATCTGGTTGTGCTGCAAAAACACTGATAAAATCAACATAACTGCTGATCACAGCAGAATCAAACTTTACCTTAATGCTAATATAAGCAAAAGCATCCCTCAGGTGAAAACACCTATGCATCATCTATTTTGTCATTTAACAACTGAACAGAAACCACAGTTAATCTGTGCTATTGCTGAGATACAAGAGGTACCAGAAGGAATTCAATTCAATAAGCAAGTAATAATAAAAATCAAATATGCAGCGTTTTGTTTTTTTCACTCCTGACCTCCAGAGATGTCTCAATATCCACGAGGATAATGAAACATTAGGAAGAACTATCAAGATTTCAAATAATTGTGATAGGATTAGAACTGTCAGACCTATAGAAAAAAAAATATAAAATCACAGAATCATCTAGGTTGGAAGAAACCTCCAAGATCACGTAGTCCAAC
The DNA here is from genome assembly GCF_964211825.1 of Aythya ferina. Taxonomy (NCBI): domain Eukaryota; kingdom Metazoa; phylum Chordata; class Aves; order Anseriformes; family Anatidae; genus Aythya; species Aythya ferina. The sequence continues at coordinate 72,170,161 of NC_140297.1, read as the reverse complement.
CTCTCACCTAACACTAACCAGTCCCACTAAACTACATCACCAAGCTCTACATCTAAATGTCTTTTAAAGACCTCCAGGATTGGTGACTCAACAACTTTCCTGGGCAGCCCATTCCAATGCCTAACAACCCTCTTGGTAAAGTTTTTCCTAATATACAACCTAAACCTCCCCTGGTGCAACTTTAGCCCATTCCCCCTCATCCTATCACCAGGCACGTGGGAGAATAGACCAACCCCCACCTTGCTACAGCCTCCTTTAAGGTACCTGTAGAGTGCAATAAGGTGGCCCCTGAGCCTCCTCTTCTCCAGGCTAAACAACCCCAGCTCCCTCAGCCACTCCTCGTAAGACTTGTTCTCCAGACCCCTCACCAGCTTCATTGCCCTTTTCTGGACATGCTCGAGTACCTCCATGTCCTTCTTGTAGCGAGAGGCCCAAAACTGAACACAGTATTTGAGGTGTGGCATCACCAGAGCCAAGTACAGGGGCACAATCACTTCCCTGGTCCTGCTGGCCACACTGTTTCTGATACAAGCCGGGATGCCGTTGGCCTTGGCCACCCAAGCACACTGCTGGCTCATATTTAGCCGACTATCAACCAATACTTCCAGGTCCTTCTCTGCCTGGCAGCTCTCCAACCACTCATCTCCCAGCCTATAGCTCTGCTTGGGGTTATTGCGCCCCATGTGCAGGACCCGGCACTTGGCCTTGTTAAACTTCATGCAGTTGACCTCAGCCCATTGGTGCAGCCTATCCAGATCCTCCTGCAGAGCCTTCCTACCCTCGAGCAGATCGACATACGCACCTAACTTTGTGTCATCTGCAAACTTACTGAGGGTGCACTCAATCCCCTCATCCAGATCATCGATAAAGATATTAAAGAGAACTGGCCCCGGTACTGAGCCCTGGGGGACTCCACTAGTGACCGGCCTCCAACTGGATTTAGCTCTATTCACCACAACTCTTTGGGCCCGGCTACCCAGCCAGTTTCTAACCCAATGAAGCATATGCCAGTGCAAGCCAAGAGAAGCCAGTTTATTGAGGAGAGTGCAGTGGGAAATGGTGTCAAAAGCCTTGCTGAAGTCAAGGTAGACCACATCCACAGCCTTTCCCTCATCCACCCAGCGTGTCATTTGTCATAGAAGGAGATCAGGTTCATCAAGCAGGACCTGCCTTTCATAAACCCATGCTGACTGGGCCTGATCACCAAGTGCCACGTGATGACACTCAAGATTATCTGCTCCATGAGCTTCCCTGGTACTGAAGTCAAACTAACAGGCCTATAGTTTCCCAGGTCTACCCTCTGGCCCTTCTTGTAGATGGGCATCATGTTTGCTATCTGCTGGTTGACTGGGACCTCCCCTGTTAGCCAGGACTGCCAATAAATGATGAAAAGTGGCTTGGCCAGCTCCTCTGACAGTTCTCTCAGTACCCTTGGGTGGATCCCATCGGGCCCCATCGACTTGTGTACATCTAAGTGCCGTAGCAGGTCACCAACCATTTCCTCACGGATTGTGAGGGCCACATTCTGTTTCCTGTCCCCTTCCACCAGCTCAGGGTACTGGGTATCCAGAGAACAACTGGTCTTGCCGCTAAAGACTGAAGCAAAGAAGGCATTAAACACCTCAGCGTTTTCCATCATCTCTTGTCACTAAGTTTCCCCCCACATCCAGTAAAGGATGGAGATTCTCCTTAGTCCTCCTTTTCGTGTTAAGTATTTATAAAAACATTTTCTGTTACCTTTAACAGCAGTAGCCAGATTGAGCTCCAGATGAGCTTTGGCCTTTCTAATTTTGCCCCTACACATCCTTACAACATCCTTATAATCCTTCTGAGTGACCTGCCCTCTTTTCCAAAGGTCATAAACCCTCTTTTTTTTTTTTTTTTCTCAAGCCGCAACTCTCTGTTCAGCCAGGCCAGTCTTCTTCCACGCCGACTCATCTTTGGGCACGTGGGGACAGACCACTCAGACTACTTCAAGATTTCCTTCTTGAAGAGTGCCCAGCCTTCCTGGACTCCTCTGCCCTTCAGGACTGCCTCCCAAGGGACTCTGCCAACCGGTGTCCTGAACAGCTCAAAGTCTGCCCTCCAGAAGTCCAATACAGCAGTTTTACTGGTCACCCTGCTGACTTCACCAAGAATAGAGAACTCTACCATTTCATGGTCTCTCTGCCCAAGGCAGCTCCTGACCACCACATCTCCCACCAGTCCTTCTCTGTTTGTGAACAGAAGGTCTAGCGGGGCACCACCCCTGGTAGGCTCACTAACCAGCTGTGTCAGGAAGCTATCTTCCATGCTCTCCAGGAACCTCCCAGACTGCTTCCCGGCTCACCTCTAACGAGTCTTATTTCATCCTTGTCCCTCTTCCTACCTAGTTTAAAGCCCTCTCAATGAGCCCTGCCAGCTCCTGGGCTAGGATCCATTTTCCCCTTAGAGATAGGTGGGACCCATCTGCAGCTATCAGGCCGGGTGCCGAGTAAAGCACCCTGTGGTCAAAAAAAAATTTTTTTTTGGTGTGTGGCTGCAAAATGGCAGCGATGCCTGATTTGTATACCAATAACTCCAATAAGCTCAGTGATAATGTGTTGTGAACATAAGGAGTTCTGGATCAATCATTTAAAAAGTTAAATATATGATCTGTCCTCAGAAGGCAATTTTTGCAATCAAGTAGGAAGGCGGTCTGAAGATTACCTAAATACACAGAAATAACAAAGCTACATAATTATGGATTTTCCTCACAACAGCCAAACTAGTCTGCACTGAATCATATCTCGACAGCCAGAATCCTAAAATAGATTCTGCACATCAGCACACTATGAGCAAGTGATCAGTCCCAAATTTAACGTTGCAAATAACTGCCTCTCACCAACCTAGAAGTTCAGCACAAAGCTACTGGAGGGACTTTTCTGTCACATTAGAGTTACCAAACACAATAAGGAACTGCTGTTTCATAGAGCAGACATGCCATTGCCCAGTTTAGTTCTTATTTTTATGCCCAGCAGAAATGCTGAAAGCCTAGAAAATGTATGCAAACCTGCAACAGAAGAAACACTCACTCTGCTCGTCCTTACCCCCACTGGTGCCACAGAACTGATCAGCAGCAGGACTTTAACAGACTGCAGCCACACAGAGCTGTGTTTCTTTCATCCACTCATCTTAATTAATAAACACAGAGAAGTGATTGTAGCATGGTAACTATTAAGGGAGTAATTAAAATGTTGCATGCAGATAAAATAAGTGATTTTTCTATGATAAAATACGTAAGGTCAGTATGGAAACTAAGATACCCCCCAGTGGAAATGAGCAGCAATTGCCAGTTTATCGGTGACTGGTCCTAATTTGTCACAGAGGCTTACAAACAGCACAATGATGTGATCACTCTCGTGCTACAAAAGCAATTATTTTTGCAAAAATAAATAAATTTACATTCTGAAGCTACATAAGTAATTAAGATTCAACTAAATTTGTCAAAATACATAAACACAGTACTCTAAAACATTAAAGACTGTGCTTTATTCACATGATTTCAGTTCAGTGCATGTAACACAACCTTATGATTTTGCCCAAGGGGTATGTGAACCCCCAGAGCTGGAAGATCACATGGCAGGAACCTGGGGCTGGCAAGTTATTTCACTGCATTTATAATGTCTTTCACTACCAAAGCCCTAAGTTAAATGAAATTGCCTAGGCAGTGTGCATGCTGTGAATCAAACAGTGCTTAAACTTAACATGGAGATTAATCTTTAGACAATTGGCATTGATTCTAACACTGTATTCCCAGTGATTCATGTAAGCCAATCAATGATCATGGTTTCTTTTCCTATATGCCTTTTATCTGCAATATCAAGCCTTGGGGATATGCTTTTTATCTACATCAATAGGATTTAGGGATCCATTCTACCTTTATAGAAACCTAACTTAAATTTTCCAATGGCTTGTGCATAAGTTAATAAGTAGATATAAAATATCTGAAAAAATGGCAAAATACTTTACCTTTTTTTTTTTTTTTTTTTTTTTTTTTCTATTTTATAGACCAATAAAACTTTCAGGCAAAAGGCACAGTTGTTACAGGCCACGTTCAACACAAAGATGTGTTTACTAAACACATTAGGCAGTCTGCCTCTCTGCTGGTCCATCCATTTGTCTTTGACACTCTTCAAGCCATCTGACCATCTTCAACAAATCTTTGACAGAGTAAAAATCTCAAAAAAAGTTCCAAGTTTTCCCAGGACCAGCAGATAGTCTTTTGGGGATCATAAGAGCATCTGATAAAACAAATTTTATTTTCTAGGTATTCAAGAATGACAAATAGCTTTCTCCTTGCAAGAAAATCAAACTTTACTGGAAAAAGGCTAACTTGGGGAAAAAATGAAAAAAAATGGCAGCAGGCAAGACTGCTTCAAATGCAAGGCTTTGCTCCCTCCAAAGGCTTTGCTTTGACTCCCTCGTTGCTCTGCACCGCCACTTTGAGCAGATCCCAGTTCCTGTGTACCCACAGCAGTGTGGCTGCTCTCTGTGCAGCTGTGGTGTTGCAGGGTGAGATGCAGCTGGCCAGCTTGACCTGATACATGAGCAGTACATGACCCAAAAGGAACAGCATGTCTCCGCCTTTCTCCTTCTTCACACATGCAGGACTAGGGCAATTTCTCCCATCAAGAAGTGCTCCCAATGGAAGCCTCTGGGTAGACCTGAACTCCCTTTGGGAGCCTTTATTGAACCCCAACAGGACTCTGCACTTTTTCTCTTTCCAAAAAACCCTAACCCTAACCCTTAGCCTAAACCTAATTATGACTCTAGGGTTAGGATTAGGGTCATTAGGGATAGGGTCTTTAGCGTTAGGGTTAGGGTTATGGTTAGGGTTGATGTTTGGGTTAGGGTTAGGGTTAGAGTTAGGGTTTAGGGATAGAAGAATCCCCTTCTTCCAGACCAGGCCCCAGTAGCTCAGACTTGTGAATTCTGCTTATGGGAGCTTTGAGTCACATGGTTTATCTCATATTGTGACATTTTAAGCAGAGATTATGATGTAGTTTGGATGTGAGAGAGATTGATTATCACTATGGAATTTCATTAACAAAATCAATCTTTGTTCAAGATGACGCCAGACCTAATACAGTTCTTCACGAAATATTTATTTACAGCTGGAAGGTTCTTTTCTTGAAAGGAAGATTTAGTGACCAACTGTTGCATATACTGGTGGGTCTGGGGTTTCTCTCGGGGCCTACACCAAACTCTTTGTGTTTTATCGTGAGTAGGGACAATATTCATGTTAGATAGTTTTAGGAAGGAAACCATTCAGCTTACAAATTTTACTTTTCTAACAGGAGTAGTAATTGAGTAGATTAATTCTGTGTTATTCCATTGCATATGACAAATGTTTCCTGCCACACAAGCACATTTGAAGAGAATAGCATGTTAATCTGAATTCCCATAGGCAGAAATGACTATGTCATAGTGCTCTTTTTTTAAGTTAATCACAGAACTCTGTGGTTCAGCTAACAGAGTTTCATTTCACCTGCATGTGGGAAATGTGTCTTTGGCTGTATCCAAATACAAGGATACCTAGTTTACACAATAAATATACATCATGAGTCTGAGGGGATTGGCAGTTTGATTGCATTGTACCTAAAAAATAAGCAAACAATTGAAAAGCTTGATAACCAAACTTGAAATGTTTAGTTTTCCATGTCCTAGAAAAAAATGTGAATCTTGTTAATGAAATCTCCAGAAGGGAAAGCTGGGGAATTTTGAGTGAATCTCAGGGGAACCTAAGATGCTTTATATCTGCATCCAAATGACAGCTAGTGCTGGGCCTAGTCTCTTTTGTCTTTAATTTTGTCTCTTTTGAAACTGGAGAAAAAAATGACAGTGAAAATGATAAGTGAAGGAAAAATGCCAATCTTTATGTTATTCAACATAGTTCTATCAGCATAAAATAAGATTTCTACATGTGTTAACAAGTTCACTGGGAAAGTGCAAGGAAATAGAGGAAATTTTTTAAATCTTAAACTCATTTTTATTTGTTGGAAAGCATTTGACCAAAATAACAGAATTTATCACTGAGAGATCTTCTGCTGAAATTTGTCAGCTAGTAGACAATTCCAGTAATGTAGGGTCAGGTAAAATGAATTCTCTTTCATCTTTCCATCACTGCTTCCTTTTTTAAGAGGACATGACCATCCTGACTCTGTTGGGTAGCTATAAATAGTATGATAAAGATGATTTTTTTTGTATTATCTGAAGTTGAATTGCTTTTAGATTTTCACCATTTATTTATTCACCATTATCTACCAATTGCCTTTGTTTGGATAGGGCAATATTGACTTTGTCTGTCTAACCAGAGACTAAAAATTGAACAGGCAACCTTCAATTACCCTGTATCTATCCTTCCCTTATTAAAAGATGTGGTAAACAGCTCACAAGGACAGAAGAGAGATGATAAAGAGTCAATCCATTTTTCAATGGTAAGTATTTTGAGAAGTCATATAAGGTTCTAACTAAACTGTGAGAGCAGCTTGCATTGTTTTGTCAATTACACAGGCTTCTGTTCCATTTTTATTTTTTTTTTTTTTTAAGAATCCCAAATATCCTGATATTCAGGCCTTGGAGGAAATATTTTCAGCTTTCACATGAAGCTGCTTCTCTATTTTTTCATTTATTTTTTTGTAGTAGAAGACAATGATACAACTTTATCTAGAAAAGAACAACAAATGTCTGAGACCTTGGATAAGAACATTATCCACACACAAATAACTGACTATACTTGTTTTTTAAGTTCTGCTTGTTCTCTAAATACTAATGAACTAACTGGACAGTGTGGACTGTGTCTGTGAGCAAACTTTTTTTTTTCCTTAAGTTCATCAGAAAAATTTGAATAAACCAAATGATGCAAAAGGGTTGATTAAAAATCTGGGATACATCCTCTTACCAAATCTGCAGAAGTCATTCATGTCCCTGTATTTTGCTTATCTATACAAGAGGGATGTTTTTTGTCCCGGTACTTCTGGTATTGCAACATATATCACATGAGGACAACCTCAAATATGTGGAGCACTTTGGGTCTGGCAGGCAGGCAATGAAAGCTCTGAAAAGTGTTTTGTATAGTTTCATAAATTGGCTATCTTGGCATCTTAACACTTCCTTATATCCTGTTTAATAACATCCATATCATAAAAGTTCAGAATGTTCATTCCAAAAAGGAAAAGCAAATATTTATTAAAAATTCATAGAGGGTGAAAGTAAATTAGCAACAAAATCATGTTTACCTAAAATAGGCACATCTTATCAAATATTATAGTCAAATGGCTAGACACTAGCAGTGTCTAAGATATCAGAGAGCAGTACTGTACATTTTAAAGGTAAAGCTTACTAATATATTTAAGTCCTAGAGTACTCTGGGAATACTGTCTTTAAGCTTGCATATACTATAGTATTTTAAGTCATACAAACACTAATAAATAATGCTTATGCATTTACAGTTGCATATTCACAAATATGCATATTCACAGTTGCATTACAGTTGCATATTCACAAAATCTATTTACAAATATGTTAAATTACTCATTACTTTACTATACATACTATACAAAGACTATTTTAATAATTGCTTCAGTAACAGAGAAGCTGTACTTGGCAAGACACATATTTAGGACAGACAGTCTCTTCTAAAGAGAACTGGGGAGCATGCAATATCAAAAGCTTATAAATGCATATATCTGAAACATTTAAACATATTCTCAGTCGATCTAATTGCTGAGTTCAATAGCATAAAAAGGCATAGAATTTGAATGTTTGGAACATAAATTCAACACCCTCTCAAACGTGTTAGCTAAAGTTGTTCAACCCATAACCTCCACAGACAGCTAAGGTTTAATATTGATTAATGTTTTAAAGATACATAACGCCATAAAAATTGACCTTTGCAATTCTTACAGTATTTGTAAGGCTGTGTACTCATGATATTTGATATATAGCACAGCAAATGATATTACATATAGATGTTTCAGAGAGAAGCAAACAGGCTGAAAAAACCCTAATGCTTGGATCACAGATGCTAAACGTACATCAGAACAGATTCTGAATTCCAGGTAAATCAGAGTTTGTTAAGTGTATAAGTGCATTGCAATTTATTAACTATAAATAATTTGGGGGAAATATTTTTAAATGATTTTTCACATTTCTTTCAAGATTTTATGATGCATAGATAATAATCTTTTAAAAAAAAAATATGAAATATGTATGATGTATAATCTAAATGATTTTACCTATTAAAAATAAAACTCTAATCCCACAATTTCATCCAGTAACTATAAATTATAGGAGTGAAACCCTGTACACAACACCTCCCACCCACCCAAAAAAAAAAAAAACAAAACAAAACAAAAAAACCTGTCGAAAGGTTTAATGTGGTGAGAAAAAGCAACATTTGTATATGTTTGCTTTGATTATGAGAAAGCTAAAGAGATCTCTCTCCTCCTTCTCTCACTCTGATCATGAAACAATGCCAGAGCCTCAGGCATGATGTAAGGACAATGCAATCCCCTTTGTAGTGTACAAGGTTCATAAGCACTGAAGTCCCTACGGAATGCAGATGCCACGCTACACACATTTGAAAGAGAGAAATCTTTAATTCAGGCAGAGCCTGGTCCAGATAGCTTCCTGAAATGCTGTATTTATGCAACTCCAACACTGAGAACAGAGCCATTGGGATTAATCTTCTGAGACATGGCACAGTGTCGCCTTAGTGGAGCCGCAGCTGGGCATCACTGAGTATCTCTGCTGACAGCCCACAGCTTAAAACCAGCTGCTCCCACCAGTTCCCTCATTTTGGAGCTGCTGCAGAGTCACGTGCCTGATGTCTCAGAAGAAGATACAGTTTTGGACTCAGAACACAAGCCCAAAAGACAAATTAGGCTTTTAAGTCCAGGACCACAAATCATACACACAGCTGGGATCACCACTAGGCATCGGGTTTGAGTGAGCAGCGGAGGAAACACCATTGTGAAGACAAGGGGTACAGAGTAAACATTCCTAGAAGCCCTGTGATAGAGGCATGTTTGGTGCTGGTCCCCTGCTGCAGATTTCCTGCAGCATTTTGATTCTTACCTGAAAAATGAGCCAGGGGCCAGCTGACTGACCCAGGTCTCCTTGCGCCACTGAAAACTGCCATTCTTCTTATCTTGGTCTATTAAGTATTAATAGGAAGCTTCTCCTGCTTCATGAGTTGGGAAATAGCTTTGCCTGAAGCTCCCAATGCACTTGTGTCAGACAAAAAAGAAAGACACGGGCTTCCTGCAGGGCCCCCATCTTTATCATCTAACTTGACAAGCCAGCTGAGGCCAGAGCAGACTGGCCTTAGGGAGGGGACAATTGGAAAGATCATTTTTATTCTTCACACAGAGCTTGTAGTTAAATTTGAATTGGATTACTTGGGCACTTGTCTGACTGGAAACCCTAATTCCTGCTTTCTGATCTTTCATTTCAGTTCTAGCCCTTCATGGAATAAAATGTTATTTAAATATATAGCCTTTTCCTGAAGCATTTCTGTATTCTTTCTAGTTATGAACTTCAGTAGCCCAGAAGTCACAGCCAGGTACGCAGCCCAAGAACACAATGCCCTCAGTAATTGCAGTGACATAGGCCTAGTTTACAATTAAGATGAGAAGGTGTTGTGTATATGACTCTCCTTTGCCTTTCAGGAAAAAGGACAATCTTCTTTCCGAGGCTTGTGAAACAGGCTTTCTGCAGAACCGGAGTCCTGGGGGAAGAAGGGCTGCATCATGCTGGGCCATGAAAATTCCTTAAAACCGATCTTTCGGTCTGGCCAGTCCCCAGACAAAGTTAGTGGGCAGACGATTTTTACTTTTTATTCCTCAATATTAAATATGAATGGTTCTTTTTCCACTAAGTATAAATGCATATTCTGAGCATTCCTGCAGTAACGTTCAGTCATAGTTTGACAACATTTTAAAATGACAAACTTCCCGGTTTAATTATTGTTATATGCATCAGACTCAATTTCAACTTAAAAGATGTGTCTGCAAGAAGCAACCGTTGCAAGAATAACAGAGGACAGAAGCAGAACATGACTGTAGAGATGTCCTTCTGCTTTCTCAGACAGTAGAAGACAGTTGCCATCTGCTCTCTTCCAGCCCAAGGCCATTCAGAGACCAGGATCATCGGCCATGCTGTAGGCTGGGAAACCCAATTTGTCCATCCTACATGGAATAATTGGCTCACAAATTTTGTTATCCGCTAGTCTGAATTTCTTATACATTGAATGTTTCTCAATTGGCAGACTGTAAGGGGAAAAAAAATAATACCCTAGGTAGAAGATAAGGTTTGGAAGAGAGCCAGCAACTCCACAAAGCAAGGTTGACAGCTAAATAGCCAGCTGGAGATGGAAAGACCAAGCACAGTGATTAAAAAAACACAAGACTCATTTTCTCTGGTAGCTAATTAGCAGTAGTCTCAACAACGAAATAGAGGCATCTTTCTGAAGCAAGGCAGTACCATAGCAGGGGCCTCTCAAGATACCCATCTTGTAGCTCTGGTGAGGGGCCTGCTGTAAGTTCAGGAAAGGACCGTGAATCTTTAACACATGTTAAAGCTCATGTGCTGACCTGCATGTTAGGTTTCTGATAGCATGAGTAAAGCTAAATTGTATGATTGCCTCATACAGTCTGCTGGGGGGACATTTTCAGACTTCGACCCTGTTGCTTAAGCAGAAATTACAGGCACCTTTCACTACCAGGCACAAAGAAGCTTTCTGCTGCTATGCTTCATCACTTCATCGTTTATACTATAAACCACTGCAGAGAATTATGGTATGCAATATATATTACAAAACTGTACACAGTCCACATGGACTTCCATCTCCAGTGACTGCCCTGTTTCGAGATATCCCTGGACTAGATCTTTTCTATCTAAAGCAGAGAGATTATGTCTAATTATTTCCCGCTGTTCTCTCTGTGTCTTTATTATTCCATTAAACAAACAGACAGTGTTTGGTATATGAGTAAGAATGTAGTGTAACAGAAAATATGCTAGAAAGGAAATGATTACTAATCACTGTTTTTTGCCCAAGACAGCTAAAATGACCTATTTCCTCAGCTCATCAGCTGAGCAAACTACTGACTTCAAGATGTAAGAAGCCATCCTTGTTCTTTGGTTCCAAACACAATTTTGTTTCTTTAACAAATTTGAAGGACTAAGTTCTATAACAGTAAATATGACCTGGACTGGAAAAGAAGCATACAAGAACTACATTCATCCCATAAACAGAAGACATGAATGAGAAGACAGACAAATCTAAAAAATAGTCCAATAGTTTATTAAATCAGTTTAATAATTTTAATATCTGGGACTTGGAAAGCATCAGTTATGTTAACATTTTCTTAGTACATTCCTGTACAGGTTATGAAGTAAATGTAAACTAGTCTTAAAACTATTCTATTGCTTTAAGCAGTAGGAAGATAAAAAGTTAATCAGAACTCTCATGTGACCTAATCGGATGGTAATTAATTACAGATGTAAGAAGCCTGATCCACTACCCACTGATCAACTACCTTACAAATACATAATAAATCCCCAAATGGATATGCTTCTGTTACACTCCATTAAACTACTCAGGTGTCTTAGTATTTCCAGGTCTGAACATAATTTTGTGACAAAATAATTGATCACTGTGTATGCTTTATAACTATTACTGTAAGCCATGTGCTCAGTTTTCAAATGTTTTGATTTAATTTTGTGGTGGCTTGTTTTTGCCAGGAATGCGAGGAGGTAGTCCTCAAACATCAGCTCATCTGAAAATTTCAAATGGCAAGTTAAAGTCATATATTTACAAATGGTTTGGGGGTTTCCCTTTCAATTTTCTCTGCTGAAGAACAGCACTAAATGTTTCTTTCCCCTAAAACAAAACAAAACAAAACAAAAAACACCGCTCTAAACTGAAACAAAATAGCAAAACTTAACTAGAAAATATGGAAAAATATGGAGCTGTGAACAATGTTGTTCCACAATTTCAGCTCCAGGTTCTTCTCAGACCCATGCCAATGAGAAATGACCTCACTCACGATAAAACCCAGTCTTATCACAAAGAAATTAGTTACTGACAATAGAGTTATCTAAAACCAAATACAATCTCAGGAAAATTAATGCTTTGGAATATATCCAGTTTTGTCTTCAAAAGCTATTAACTGTCCAAAGAAAGGGCCCACCTACATGGATCTTCTGCAGCCCTGCACATAAGCCTACACACAGGCTCTGTCTAAACTGACAGGTAGGTAATCCAGCTTGGTGAGAACGAACAAGTGAAGCAAAGGAGCTGGCACTAAGGCCTTTATGTCTACACTGGAGTTTCTACTCCAGCCTAACATAAGCCTGGTTGCTTGGACTCAGTGCTCCCCATCACAGCCACAGTCTGAAGCTGTCCTGTGGATCAGCCACTAGTTCAAAACCCCATGATCCCCAGCAAGGTCTAGAGACGATTAGATACCTCCCTTGAACAGGGCTTACAGTTTACTTTCTTTGGAAAACAAATTAGTTTGCACTTTCCAACAACCATCCTGAAAAATAATCACACAACGTTCATATGGATGCAACCACAGGCTGTGCTGGGGCACTGAGCTCTGAATTTATTCTCCTGTTGATGCTTCAGGGGCATACTGTTTGCCGAAGGATAAAGAGGGGGATCTTCCACTGGAAGACTAAGATTATCATGCTGTTAATTCAAAGACACACTTACACAATTACAAGCAACTCTTGCTCCACGCTTCTCAGTTTGTTGTCCTCTGCTTAACACTGCTCCACTGCCTCATCCCCATGACACCATGCCTGTGGCATGTTAATTGATCTACAAGACAAATTCAGGTTTGCACCCTCACAGGGCTCATAAACATTTTGAGTTTGATCTTGTGTGTCCACAAGGAAGGCTGGGCCACATGCCTGCATATGGGCTACTACTAGGTGTGCCAAACTCCAGCTGTAGGAGGGATAAAACCTCCAGCAACAGCTGAGGCTGGCTTTGCCCCAACCCCACCCCACAGCAAGCCATCTGCCTGTTAAGGATCTTCAGAGCTTGCCTCCTGTTGACTCTCCAAAATATGTGGAATGGCTCTAGCTCATGTGAACATTTTAGCACAAGTCTTATGGTCAGGAAGGCTGCCACCACTCCCCCGCTGGCCACCGCCCTCCTGAGGAACAGGGACATTTTAGGCTGCACGTGACTTTGGCCTTCCTGAGATACTTGCCAACCCTCCTTTTTAAGCTTTGTCGTCTTGAGATGTGAAAGGTGATATCATCAGGCTAAACGCTACAGAGGAACTCTATTACAAGGAAACCCCCAAATCCCCCTGCGAGATTTAAAATGCTGAAAAACTTCCGCAAAGTGTTCAGAAGGGCTTTGTTTTCCTCCTCCCACACCTTGCACTGAAAGGGCCTCTCAGTTTCCCAAGGCCGTGGCTCAGAAAGCCATGCCAGCACCCAGCCATCAAGGACCCTCCTGCGTGCAGGGCTGGGCCACGAATGCTTTCCCCTTGCCCAGATCTCAGGCAGAGGCTTTGGAGAGCAAACAGATCACGCTGGCAAACATTCTCCATTTATTTATTTCGGGTGTTTTATCAGACAAAAGCCACGAGCATGGCTGGCTACGGCCCCCCAGCTTTCCTGTAGCTCTCCAAGTGCCCCGGCATGAAGCCTGAAGGACCTGGAGGAGCCCCCAGCTCTGTTTCTACCCGGGCTGGGGTCACGAATGCCGGGCTGTGCCCCCCGCCTCAAAATGGCACCGGGCGGGCGTAGGACGGCCGCAGACACGCTGGGAAGGCGACGTTTTTGGGGGGTCAGCCCCCTCCGTGCCCCACTATCCGACAGGTGCCGGGGCATGGGGCAGCCCGCCGGGCTCTCCTTCCTCAGGAGGAGCCGCTCGGTGCCGCTCTCTCCCCCCGAGCCTGCGGCAGCACAGCCCGTGTGTCACACACACGTGCCTCGGGACAGCGGCGCCGCCACCACCGCCCCGCACCGGGCCCCCCGGGGCGGCGGGGAGGAGGAGGAGGAGGAGGAGGAGGAGAAGGAGGAGGAGGAGGAGGAGGAGGAGGAGGAAGAGGAGGGCGGTGTTTCCCTGCGCGGCGCTGCAGCCGTCGCCCTGCCGCCGGCGAGCGTCAGGCGGAGGGGGGGGGCTTGCTCCGCGCCCTTCCCCTTGCCCCCTCGCCCCGAGGATGGCAGCGCTGCCCGCAGGAGCGGCCGGCGGTGTCCCTCCTCTTTTTTTTTCCGGCGGCGGCGGCTCGCTGTCGTGTGGGAGGAGGGCAGCGGGGATGGACTTGATCTGCCGGGCGTGCTGCTGAGCCGGCACAGACAGCACCCGGCAGGGCCGCGCCGCGCTGCGCCGCGCCGGGCAGGGAGGGACCGTGCCGGGGGGCTCGGCGCTGCTCTCCCCCCTCGCCCAGCCGCACCGACACGCAGCCACCCTCCTCCTCCTCCTCCTCCTCTTCCTCCTCCTCCTCCTCCTCCTCCTCCTGCGCCCTTTCATCCTTCCTCGCCGCCGTCCCCCCTCGCCCGTCTCCCGCCGCGGCAGATGCGCTTGGGGCCCCCGCGCAGCTGGGACTATGGTGAAATTTCCAGCGCTCACTAACTACTGGCCCCTCATCCGCTTCCTCGTCCCGCTGGGCATCACCAACATCGCCATCGACTTCGGGGAGCAGGTAAGGCAGCCGAGCCGAGCCCAGCCGAGCCCAGCCGGGCCGGGCCGGGCCCCGCCGCCTTCCCCCGGCTCCCCCCTGCGCGCAGCCCGGGGGCTGGAGCTGGCTACAGGGAGGGCGACTTCCACCTATATATATTTTTTTTTTTCTCCCCAAGATTATATAATAAATTACATAATGTGTTCGGCCGGGTCTTGCTTTATTTATAATTTTATTATTATTTATTATTGTTGTTGTTATTATTATTATTTTTCCCCTCCCCGTGCCCACCGCAGCCCCAGCGCGGCGGTGCCGCAGCGGCGGGGTCCCCTCTTCCCGACGGGGGGAGGAGGTGGCAGCCGGGGGGGGGGGGGGGTGCAGCTCCGCATCCCCCCGGGGCCGCAGGTGAAGCCTCTCCCTGCCTCCCCCCTGGCGCACAGGGCCCCCGCCGTGAGGGAGAGCACGGGGAGAAGCACGGATTAGGTTTGGGATTGATGCCCTCGCCCCCTTGGCCCGAGGTTTTCCGTAGGGATGCTTGCTTGGCGTAGCATCGCGATGCGGAGAGCTCGCTGGTCGCTCCCTTGGGTGCTTATGACAGGTAAGGGCCCGGTCCTGTGTCAGGCAGGCATGCACATGTATAGGGGCTCCCTTTATAATAGGGCACAATGCATTGATGCTCCTGCACAAGCGTTAAGATGGGCAGCCACAGTAAGTATTGCATCTCGTGTCACTTTCTGCCTTGTCCTAAATCACTCAGTTTTGCTGAGAAGCTCTTGCTTTCTAACCAGAATAGGCACATGCTCCCTTGCTCTGTAAGCAAAGACACCAGAAAACGAGCGCGTACTTTCACCGATTTGTAAAGAGGAAAAACAAAGGACAGATATTGCGGTAGGAAAAGCAGTAAACATCAACCATGTGTTTATCATGGCTGTCCTAACATCATTTTGCTCCCTTTAAATTTGAGTAAGCCATGATATTAAAAAAAATGCAATTCCATCTTTGTCTAACAACTATGTACTTTCCTAGTAAGCCAGTCTTCTATAAATCACAGCTGGGGGAAAACAAGGGAAACAAAAGGTAGAGACAACAAGGAAAACGGGGCTTAAATGCTGGTAACTATGTCATATTAAAAACATAACAGAAGCTCAATTGAAAGCAGTTTATTTAGCAAATGTGGTATGACAGGTGCATGTATGCAGTTTACTTCATACAAGGTCAGCTTGGTTCAAAATCCTTGTCAAGCTCTTAAAAACATCCCATCAACTTCAGAATGCTCTAGAGTAGAATTTGAAAAATTAGCAAGTAAGAGATTGCAATTTTATAAATTAGGGCCCTTTGGTCTGACCTGGAACAAGTTACATGGCAGGGATGTTAACATGTGGATGTTATTTCCCTATCTTATCTAACTTTTACAGCATCATGGAGAAAATGTCTCAGAAATTGGTTTTTGTTTGATAGCCATGTCATAGGTTGGGATTGGCCCCTCCGGGGGAGTTGGGGTATCTGCTGTCTCAGATGACTGGGTGGGTAGGTGCTTAATTAAAAAGGAAAAAAAAAAAAAAAAACAGTGAGCAGGGAGACTACTGCAGAAAACCTTTAGTCAGGAATGGAAACTGGAAAGATGGTTTTCATACCAGCCTGATGGGAGACTTACCTCCAAGGAAATCTGGAAACTGAGGCAGGGACAAGTTACTCCACATCTGAAGAGATCCCCTTACAGACAACAAGCACAGTAATTTTATTTTCCTGTATGTAATACAGGGAGTTATTTTTTACACCTGTAGGACATTACTATTAGACTTACATTGCTGAAAATACATTGACTTGCTGAGCCAGTCACGTTTCTGCTCTCCAAAACTGTAATAATTTCAATAACCGGCCTGAATGTAAGCAACATAAAAGAATGGGTGTGCCAACAGATAGCTCCGAAAAGGCTACGGTACATCCTTCTGTGAATGTATGCTTCAGATAAAAAAGATTTCTAGGAATGGTCATGGCAGCCAAATTAACATGAAGTGAAGTTACCCCCTCTGGACAGTGCTGTGAAGGAGACAGGATCTATAGGTCGGAAGTAAGAGGTGACTGTAGAAAATTGGGCAGAGAACATGCCTTACTTGCAAAGGGAGGAAGAGGTGTTTAAAAATACCCTAACTCATAAACCCTTTTAAGAAGTTGTATTCATACATTGCTCTCTCAAAGGGGAAGAGTATTTGGAAGCAGTGTTCAAAGCAGAGCCTTCTTAACAAAACCTAGTAATAGTAGCCTAGGATTGAAAAATGAGAAACAGAGAATTTCAGTTTTTTTTTTTACCTGGGAGACTTTTCTAGGTGTTGAAGTTTTGTTCAACAGCCAGCATCAGTAGGAAGCTGCCAGATCCTTGGTATGCTGCTGTCTCTAGATATCTTGCTTCTTTGTGGGAGATGTACAGGAAGGATATAGAATATTTGCAGAACATAGTTTGTGATTGTCATCCTTGCCCTATATGATACATCTCCCATGACAATTTTGTTTAGTTTGTGGAAAGTAAAAAATGCTGGAGCAGTGCTCATGAAAACTGATAAGCTCATCTCTTGCAGTCTGTTCCAGCACCACTATAGGCAGTGAAATGTCTCCTGGTGACCCTCGGACCCTAATCCAATAACGCTTTAGGCCAAGGCTATATGACAGAGTTTTTCCAGTCTAGTCATCTAACCTCATCTGTTCACCTCGTAAAACCTTCTTAGACAAATACTTGTTGTTTTTTTTTTTCCTACCAGAAAAAGCACTCCTGATGTGTGACCAGGTAAATCACTAAAAAGTCTAGTGAAGTAAACCATTTCTAATCCACCATTTCCCTTACAATTTATGTACAGTACAGCAAAGCTTTTAGGAAGTTTTCTGCTGAGAGTAAGGCCTTCAGGAAAATTATCCCAAATATTTTGGTTCAGTTCTCCTTTTCTGCACGAATGTGTGCATGTAGGCATGCACATGCAGATATGTATTTATCTCCATGTATACACACACATACAGACAAATAGACACAACAGAGTTTTTCATCCAAAGAGCTTAACACCACCAGAAGAGAGATTTTCCCCTTCATTCGGCTAGTGAGAGCATTCAGCTCTCAACATCTTATTCCCAGATTCACTATAATTGGTTGCTGTAGATCAGAGTTTTCATTAAAAATCCTGGCTCCCATGGAAAATTTTGTTAGATGTACTTGCTTGGAAGTAAATAGATTAACTGCTCCCATGCAGTGGAGTGGAGCACAACCTCAAACAACTTACCCAGCAAATAACACTGCTGTTACCCTGTGAGCTCAAAAATTTGTTACCACTTCCATTGATTTTCTTTTTAAAACAGTGTCAAAGCTGCTCACGTAGGTTATGATGGCCTAATTTGTAATTTATGTGTACATTTGCATTACTGTTATTATAAAGGGGAGAAAACAAGGTGCAAATTAGTTAAAGAACTTTCTCACAAATGCACGGTCAGCCTTAAGCAGGATGAAACGCTATTTGCAAGTGTGGCTGATAACTGCTGCTCACAGAATGGCAAAGGACAGACAAATAGCAGTATTTGGAAAATAGTCTGAACCCTCAGTGCAGGCCTATCTGCAGTTGTCCCGTAGTTATCCACTGAAACGGTAAGTTTCTTCCTTTCTAGCTACAATCACAGAATAGTATCACCAGGCCCTGAACCATTCGTTTCAACCGATGTCACTAGCAGTTGGTTGGGCAATTTTATTTACAAACAAAACTATTAGGTATGCAGACATAATGTTCAGTGGCATGCAGCTGCTTGGAAACTGAACCTAACCAAGCAGAGTCTGACTGCTGCTTTCTGCTGAGATCACGGCGTGTTCTCGTCCCGCAGAGAAGCTGCTGTATGTTGCACACAGTTCAGTAGCTGGGTTCAAACAGCCAAGCCATAAGGGAGGTGCTAAACATTTTAGATTTTTTTTTTCAATAAGTGCTTGAAAAACAAACCTTCTTACTGTATTTGAATGGATTTCTTTTGTTTGTTTTCCCTAAGAAAAAAAAAAAAAGGGGGTTGCCAGAAAAGCAGAACAAGTCATGAATAATGTATCAAAAAGAATTAGTGAGCTTATCTTCTGTCCATGCCATTTCCAAACCTGGCAGGGGGTTAAACATTTTGATTAATGCTTTATGAAGCTCATTTTTTGGGTAAGTGTTATTGTCTGGACATTCAGAACAAGCAACTGGAGAGCTCGTATTCCCAGCTGTTCCTGGGGGATTTGGGCCAAGTTACATAACCTCATTGAGCTGCACACAGTCCACCTGGCTTTGAAGTGTGCAGGAACACCTGCCTACCTGTGTGTCACGGGAACGTAACGAGAATTCGTGTTTCAGAAGTGCCCTGAGATGAAAGGAGCCGTGCGAGTGCAAAGTATGCCTGTTACTGCTGCTGTAAGAGGTCAGTGACTCATTTAGATCGTGTAGGACTTTAGTACCATATAAACAAGGAACCCAGCAAGGTCTTACTAACTGACGTAGACAGTGACTGCATGTTATTACCACAACCACAGTATTAGTATGGTACACTGATGGAAATGCCTGATTTGTTATAAATCAATGTGAACTACGTGATACTTAATCTTCTTAATATTTAATTTAGATCAAATTGTGTTGCAGAAGCACACATCTCCAGAGTATAACATCAACAGATATTTGTGTTTTATTTTTTTTTTAACTTTAAGTTTCAGTGATAATACTTTGAAGGAATTAATTTCTCCCACAAAATTCACAAGTCAAATAGTCAGGGAGTCTCCGAAGAATGATTAGTGAGATACATCTGTCTTCTCTGTTCAAAGTGAGAAAATGCAAGTAAGGCCTTATCTGAAGGTACCATATAGAATCAAAACCTGAACTACACACACACAAATTAGTAATTTTCAGTATTTCATCCTTAGCCGACTCCAGATTCTTTCTCTTTCTAAGCAAAGCACCTTTACTTCATTGTACATGCCAGCCTGAGCCCTGTAGCCCTAGCTCCTTAACAGTCTTCTGCTAAACACTGGAGGGGGTTTTAAGCCAGTGCTAAGTGGTCTGCAGACCACATGTATAATTCCTGAGTGATTAATTATGCTTTATGTGTACGTGAGTTGTGATGGGCGTTAGATGCCAGACAGAGTACTTGCTGGAGTTTCACAGCAAGCAGCACACGGTGATATCTGGGAAGAAGTCAGAGATCTAATAAACCATTAGCAGATAAAAGCCCAATCTCAGCAATGTGTTAACGTGCTTAAAGGTAACAAGGGCACATACTCTCATATTTTGTAGCACGTAAGATACAAATAATCAGGTAATGAAGAGCAGTGGGGCTGTTGAAGGTTTCGGACAGTACTAGAAATTGTGAGAATGAACCTTGGGATGAGAAGGCAGTCCCCTGCAGGGCTCCACGCTACCATATTGCAGAATATATAACCCAAAGCGAGGATCAGTGATACACCTCATTTGCCAGTAACTTTTTTTTTTATCCTACCCTGCTCTTCCTTCACAAAATCCATCAGTTCCCTGCTTCCCACCCCTGTTGCTTCCCACATGGCTGTGTTAGCACAGTTATAATGGTTTCTCTGGGCTTTCTTAAAACTTCACTGTTAAGAACTGGCAGGTTGTGTACTTGGTGATGCCTGTTAGGCATGTTTGAAGTAGTTGGCTAGCTGTGTAGCTGGAGAGCTAACCTATTTCCAGGAAGGAGTTGAAGGAGGGTGGGGGAAACAACCTCAATCAACACCTGCCAGGCAGTTATGTTTCTGTGGAAGTTTAGTTCATCTCAGAAGTATGAATGCAGATGGCATTTGCCCAATAGTTTGTTGTGAAGTAAAACTTCTAGTCTGTGGGGTGGAAACAACCCTCCTTACGAGAAAATCAGCTAACGTGGTGGGAGACCAGGGGTACTTACCACTTTGCCTAGTGGTCCCGAGTCCCAGTCCCTAGGGCAGAGGGCTCTCTCTGGAGATGTTCTGGTCCCTCACTGGAAAAGGGTCATGCTGTGGCCGAGCACTTCAGCTGCTTCTTTGGTAGATAGGGCACAGCCTCAGTAAGGAAGGATGGAAATGCCCTGAGCCTAATTTTGAAACATAAGTTACAAAACTGAGATGTTGAAAGCGGTTTGAGCCACTGTATCCCAAAAGTAAAGCTTCTGGGTCTGGAGTTAAACTGACCGTTTGATTTGTTTTGGGATTTTTTTCATTTATTTTGGTTGCCTTCTTACAAAAACAAGAATGCCGATTTCTGATTGCATTTGGTTTGTCCTGAACTGATTTCTTTTTCATCTTTGCTCTTTTTGTTGCTGCATGGATAAGTTGGTGCTATATAAAAGCTTGTATGACACAGCCAATCTTATGACTGAAGATAAGTGGTTGTTTTTATATGCAAAGAAGGCACAGATGCAAGGCTTCATCTCTAAAAGTATAAATGCCTGCTATTAATTGACTTGCTATCTTGATCCTAGACAAGGCATTTATCCAGGCATTTATCCCTTTCTTTGTGTCAGTTTTGTCACTTCTAAAATTGTGATGTGTTTCACAAGGCAGTTACAAAGTTTATTCCTTCATGTTTATAAAACATGGATGTAAGTTGCTGTATAAATAGAAAATGTAAATATAACTGCCAACTCATGCAGAAACCTTGGTGCACAAAACTGAGCAATTCCAAACAGATTTTGCTTTGTAGCTACTTTCAGAAATCTGTGATGTTCTTAAATAACATGTATTACTGCAAAGCTCGATTCCAGTTTAAATGGCATGTCAGAACATGTGTTTGTGAAAAAAAAAATACAGCAGATTTGTAATGACCTCAGATTTTAATGAGCTCATCTAAGTAGGTATTGGTACCTCATCCTTTCTGTACTTGGCAATCTGTGGATTCTGAAGAGGGGGAAGCAGGAGTGTTAGTATGCAGCTAGAACGT
Source organism: Aythya ferina (assembly GCF_964211825.1). Taxonomy (NCBI): domain Eukaryota; kingdom Metazoa; phylum Chordata; class Aves; order Anseriformes; family Anatidae; genus Aythya; species Aythya ferina. The sequence continues at coordinate 72,148,578 of NC_140297.1, read as the reverse complement.
CAGATTATGCTTCCTTCTGCTTGCCTGATTTTCTCCGACATGATGCTCCTGTAGCTATGGTTTTAGACTCTGCTGCTGCCTTTTCAGATAAGCTTTAGCCTGAGAATTAAAAAAAGAATGGCCATAACAACAGGAGATCTGAATGACCCATGAACTTCAGTGTCTGAAACAGCAAAGCTCTGCAGTTCTCCATCTTCTCTCTGCTCCGTGGTATCACTCCCGTGGAAGGTTTTCCACAGAACTTTGTTACTGTACTTTAAATTTGTCTGCATATGCAGTTTTTATTGACTAGTTCTTTTCCGATATACTACTAAATAAAAATGCCTGTGTGAAATGTTAACTAAGAATATTCAAGTTCCAAAGTGTGGTGAAGCACAGCACTGCTATTTGTGAATGCTATTGATTTCCGTACCCATTTCAAGAGCATGCTAGGAAAGGACAAAGGAGAAGTATTGGAGAGTAAACAGCAGTTAGCTAAAAATAAAGTGTAGTGTTACAATGGTATGAAACCATAGTTAATTGTTTTCCCCAAGATGATGCAAATAATTCACTGTTTCTTATTTGGCAGGAGTGTTACTGCTGGAGAAAGAGTGATCACTGTTACCACTGTTGAACACTTCCAGGGATGGGGCATCCACAGCTTCTCTGGACAACCTGTTCTAGTGCCTCACCACCCTCTGAGTAAAGAATTTCCTCCTGACATCTAATCTAAATCTCCCTTTTCTTAGTTTAAAACCATTCCCCCTTCTCCTGTCACTACCTGCTTGTGGAAAAAGTTACTCTACATCTTTTTTTATAAGCCCCCTGAAAGTACTGAAAGGCCACAATGAGGTCTCCCCAAAGCCTTCTCTTCTCCAGGCTGAACAACCCCAACTCCCTCAGCCTGTCTTCAGAGAAGAAGAGCTCCAGCCCTCTATTGATCTTTGTGGCCCTCCTCTGGACTCACTCCAACAGGTCCATGTCCTTCTTGTGCCAGGGGCCCCAGACCTGGCTGCAGCACTCCAAGTGAGGCCTCATGAGAGCAGAGCAGAGGGGGACACTTGCCTCCCTCCCTTGACCCGCTGGCCTCACCTCTGTTGGTGCAGTCCAGGCTACTGTTGGCTATCTGTTAAAAGCTCACTACACCAGAGCAGGTTTGTGTGTTTGCTGACAGATACATTTGAAAGGCTTTTGGCAGGGAGGTGCTCTGTCTTCTCATCTGTGTTTCATCTGTGACTAAAGTGAGATGAAGATAGTATTTGAACTTTATTGTGCTGGCCTGAAGTTTGTATAGCTGCACTGCTTTGACCTGCATAGGCCTAGGGAGGAGTTGATGTATCTCAACTGGGACTGAATTTTTCCTGAACAGGATCAGATGGGTAGCATGTGTAGGTACCAGGGGCAGGACCTTGCTGCATCCACTGTTCTTGTCCTGCGCTCTTTTATTCTTGTTGGTTTTTGTTTGTTTGTTTGTTTGTTTTGTGGCAGTATTTGACATTTACTTTCCTGAAAATATAGGTTTTATATTTATATTTTATTAGGCTCTTTTTCCCTGTTTGCTTCCTACCCAGACCGTGTTTGCTGCTCTTTCATTCTGCTGTGGCTCAGTGACCAGTGTCTTATTTTTATAACCTCTCTGTCAGTGAGCAGCAGCTGCTGTTTCTGTAGCCGTGGCCAAGTAAGGTGAGTTGAGTAGGCCTCGGGCAGCTCCCTGCTTGTTATGAAGATTTTCACTGGTGTGGCATTCCAGTGTGTGCCAAGAAGTTGGGATCCTTTGATCTGCAACCTGTAGCTCTGCAGAAGAAAGACAGACTGTTGCACAAGTCCATCGTTACCATTCCCACTGTCACCAATAAAAAAGTGTTTAGCACATTTGAAGAGAAAATGAATAGTTAGCAACATTACAGGGCAGGAAGACGCTTCACATTTTCAGTTCTGCAAACCTGGAATAAAATGTCAGTTACATAAGAGGAAATATTATAGATATGAAGCATGTGTAGCTTGGACAAAAAAAGAAGTTTGATAGCCGTCTACAGTTACATGGACTGCAGTGTGATCGTGGAGGAGAGGAAACAGCATTAGCTAGGTTGGTGTTGTGGAGAAGAATGTGGCTCAGAGCAATGAGAGGGATTGAGGCAATTAAACACAATTTGGACTGAAAAGGCTTTGAGATAATTTTTCCAAGTAAAAAGGAAGAGTCATTCCATCTCATACAACACTTCGTTCAAAAATATGTTGGCATGAAGAGTGCTGGGCTTTAGATGGTGGTGACATTTTACATAGTTCCAAATTCACTGAATCACTGAAAGCAAAGACTGTTACGATCAAAGTAACATACTGCATGTGATAGGTCAAGCCTAAAGACCACATCTTCTTGTGAGGGAGACAAGCAACTTGGCAAACTCTCCTCAAAGACATTCAGTACAATCTAGAAGGGCAATGCAGTTACGGACTGATAACTTGGCCTCTTCCTAGGATCTTACACATACCAAAGTAGAGTATGGAAAGGCTGCAACGCAGAGCTTCAGGACTTCTGGTATTAATTTCAGCCACTTTGGATTTTGTGATTATGACACAGTTTTCTTATATGATAACATTTTTCATTTCATACAACTCCAAGTTCAATGTACAGAGATGCCTTGCTAGGGAGAGAAATCAGAGTTACGTACTTAATTAAAGTATTTACCATGAGATCCCTGTCATGTTCATTTTAGAAGCGTGTAATGGGAACAGCATGTCCTTTGCTACCTGGGTAAGCAATATGCAACTCTGGGGTCTTGCTGACAGAACTGGGGAGAAAAATGCAAACGGTTTGAGCTTAGCAAAATCCAAGAAGCTCTCCAGTGCGAAGACGCGGAGTGTTGGGATTCCCTCAGTGTGGAAGTAAGAGAGATCTTACCTCTCCTTTTGCAGTGGAGGCTTGCTGAGTGTTTCAAAGACCTTAAAGGCATAGCTGCCATGAGAAGATGCTCAGCAAACACAAAGCAATTTTCAGGTCCTGTGATGACATGAAACACATGTGCTGTTTTCCTGAAAGACAATAGTCTTTTCAGTTCAGTCCTGTGGGTCATTTGCCTTGCCTGGTTGTCTCTTAAATACTGAAGCAGTTCAGTTACACGGGCGTCAGCATGGCTTCGTGGCCAGATTGAAACCTGCAGTACAGCTCTTTACAGGTAGCTATAAACCCCTGCGTGACTCGGGCAGGCAGGGGCATCATAGAGAAGCCCTGTGCCTGTATATTTCCCAGTTAATTTGCTGGTAATAGAAGAATGGCAAGGCTCAGAGCCCTGGTTCCAGTCTCAGCCTCTGGAAAGGATGTGTGGGCAAGCACTTCTCTCCTGGTTTTCCTCCCCTTCAAACTCTTGGCTTCCCTGAGGGCTGACAGCACAATTGCCTCAGTCAGTCAGCACATTTGGCCCTAGCGTTGTTATTAGCTTTTGTAACTTACTGCATCAATCCATTCCACTTCCTCACCCACTCTGTCATCTTGGAAATGGCTTGGAACACTAGGATTATTTGCAATCCACTGACCATAACCCAAGAGACTGCTTAAGGAGGGGAGTTAAAACCTGCTACCAATGATAGCTGGCAGAGCCAAACGTACCATGGGATGTTCTTGAGAGGATGGTTGGTTTTCCCTTTTTACTAGCACTAGTGCAGTCTGTGGGCTGCCTCACAGGTGGTAGGGAATAAATCTTCCAATCTGTTTGGATCACCCTCTCTGTCAAATTTTAATTTTTGCCACCTCTTGCTCATATTTTTTTGAAGCCCATTAAGATAACCCCAGTCCTGTAACAGTCACAGAGACATCTTTGGCCATTTTTCTCTGCACTTTCATAGCAAAAGACAACTGGTAACACGGCGCCCCAAATTCAATGAGACAGCACTATCAATTTCCCCTGTGTTTATGTTGAGTCATGAGAATTTCACAGTCTTAAGCATTTGCTTTAGATGAGAAAGGAAGTCCAAGCCACAAAACATTTCTCAGATCCTTAAGACAGTGAAGATAGTCATACGCAGCAAGCTTTCTGTTTGCCACAGGTCAATAAATTTCTCAATTGCTTCTCTAACACAAAAGATACATACATATATAAATGTACATAGCGTCTTATTTGTGAGCATGAAAGCACATTTATAAAAAAATTACTCACTAAGTAGTGCTAAGTACTGTCCTGATTACTTACTGGCTTATATGCAAGGCAAGGTGGTTACAGAAAGGGCGAGAGCTGTGCATGGAGCTATTTAGGTGATTTCACGTGTGTGTGTGGCACGCCCCTTGCCGTTTGAGACATCTCTGGTTTCATTGCTATTGTGGTGGTTGCATGTGCAAATGCAGCTTTATTTTTGAATAAATGGTTTTCTACATGGATCTCACCTTTTCAGAATGTGACCTTGAGAGCACTCCTCATCACTGCACCAGTGTTCTTTATATACTTGTGAGCAGTCATTTTGCTTCAGAGCTTTTTATTTCTAAGCATGAAAGCATGACGACCTTTCAGCATTCACCGTCTTGTTCTTATATGAGCTTTCTGAGATGCAGTCAATGGTCTGCTGGTTAGGACATGCTCCAGCATTGTAATCATCTTTAGGGGAGCTTTCTTCAGCAGTGCCTTCTGGATTTGGTATAAGTAATGTTTGTTCTTTTTGTTGTTGTTGTTTTGTTTTGTTTTCTGCTGATACTGTGCAGAGGCCAATGTTTCTGTCTGTAATAAGTTTATGAGAAAACACTGCAGGTAGCCTGCTTGACACTTTCTTATTTTAGGGTTGACCTATTGGTGAGCTTTGAATCGCTGTTCGGAAAAGGCCTGTAGAGTTGTGGGCTAGCTTTTCCAGATCATGGCTTGCCTTTTTTGTCACCTGCAAGATCCTACCACGTTGTGGGCAGTTGTTTCACTAAAGAGAAAATAGCTAGCAAAGGCGCAACCATTGCTTGAGGACCAAGTCAGGAAACCTCATGTTAAGCTGCATATTTGTGACTTGAGCTCTGAGGATTCAGTCAGGCTTGCAGTGGCGTGCAGATATGGAGCCTGTTGTATTTGGTGTATATCCACTGATTTAAAAGGGGAAACAGGATGAGGGAGTGGCAAGAAAGAACAGTTCAGATTAAGGGGGAAGCTGCAGGAAAGGAAAAAGCCTGGCAACTTTTGGTTCAGAGGTACCAGTGTCCAGAAAATACCTGTCTTAAGTTGAGAAAGCTTTTCACCCCCCAAAAAAAACACTGAGTTGCTTACATACCAAGTGGCTGCAGGGCCATGCTTTCATAGCTTGTATCTTGCTAAATAACAAATTAGACATTTTTTCTTCCCTCATCCTGCTGCTGGAAGTCAGAAGTAGACAAAGGAGTCTTGCCAGTATAAATTTAGCTTAACAAGGCCATCAGGTTCTCTATGACCGGTACCAAGAAAAATGTTAAGCAATACAAGTCCAACTGGCGATAAAGGATAATCTGCACTGAACTGTAGAAATACATGGAGGAAAAATCATGACGCACTAATATCCTTGACCTTTTTTCACGTTCTGATAATAATAGTAGCTGCACCTCAAAAGAAACCAATACACATGAATACGGTGATATCTAGAAGAGTTCGCCTTATCTCTTGAGAACTCTGAGTATGGAGCACTGAGGCAAGAAATAAGCAAGTTGCCCGTGTATTTCTACAGCCAGAAGAATAAAGGGTGTGACTTTTTTTTTTACTCTTTACAGGCTTATAGTATTACGGACCCTAAACACCGTGTCACTTTGCTGTTGACACAGCGTAGGGGGAAGTGATGCCTAAATAGCTTGGAATGATTACAAAAAAAGGATTAGTAGCCATGTCGCAAGAGGTTATTATTGCAACTTCTGGGAGCTGGTTTCAAAGTCAGCTCCTAGCCTGAGCATCTCTCATTTGCTCTTCTTGAGGAGTAGTGCCTCTGTGTCATGACGTACAGCATCAAACACCTCTGCACGTTCTGTTTTGACTAGATGGGATTCTATAATGCCCAAGTCTTCTGTATCTGTCCCTTTGCTTTGCAATTCCTTTGTGAAAGAAAGCAAGCATCCCATTGAGAAAGAGAAATAGAATAGAAAAATAGGGAGCCCTGTGCATCGTTCAGTCCTTTTTTCCCTTCTACTGAACCCTTGCATGGTAGCGCACAGATGTAGTACTAACAGCCTGGCACCTGCAGCCTGCCAAGCTGAACCCAAAAGGATCAAGCATCCTCAGTCTCATCCTTAACCGCCCGTTTTTGGCTTTTTATTTGCTCATAGATGTTTATTTAAAAGTGGTGGTTTGCGTTGCATCGCTTGGCTTCGGCTGCAGGCTGAGCACGCCGGCGCGGGGCCGGGCGGTGACGGCACTGGACAGCTCCTGAGCGCTTCAGCGCGGCCGCTCCTCTGCTGCTGCGCCTCTCCTGTAGCATCACCGTCTTGCTGTCCTGTTCTCCAGGGCAGTCTGTAATCGTCAGCTATCTGCTGACCTGCTCTCCTCTCCTCAATGTCATTTTCCTTTTCTCTGCCTGTTCCAGGGGCTTCCTCCAGAGCCTGTGCTTGCAGGCGCACTGTCCACCGTGGTGACAACAGCAAGGTTCCCATTGCTCACCCCCTCGTAAATGAGAGGCCCAGCTCTGCAAGAGAAACACTTAACTTGCCATCTTTTCTATGTTTGCATGCTTTGATTTTAGGTCTAAGCTAAGCCATGCCCTGGTATTTATCTCGTATGAGACAGACAGGCTTCAAGTTAGGAATGTGTGCTTTGCAGAGCTGCAAGACTTTATCTAGCAAATGATCCATCCTTGCCTCTTCTTGTTTACCCAAACATGCAGTTGTGGTACCAGGAAACCTGCTGTCCAGCTACCTTTATTCCTCCTTCCACATCCCACTGCGCCAGAGCCAGCTCCGGGTCATTGTGGTTGAGATAGGCTTCCTCCCTCCTAGCAGGCATATTGCAGTGCTGGCAGGACGTGCTATGACTGCTCTGCCACTGCCAGTGACGTGTGGCTCCCTCTGTGTCTCTCCCTGGTTCCTTGTTTTGAATCCCTGCTCAGCACAGTGCTGTGTAGGGGAAGCAGTGAAATTTTTCTCCTTGCATGCTGGTGTCTGACGGCACATGGTAGACACCTGCTATCCTGACTGTTTTTTTACGATGTTGCAAACGAAGGTCAGGGCGATTATTCTCTCACTAAGTCTTAAAGCCAATTTCTGGATCACAGACGAGAATAACATTGCGCGCATTCCTCACATGCCGGCTCATCCTGCCATATAGGTCTCATTGCTGAAGCTGACCACTGATGTTTTCTTACCTGCAAGGTCAGAGATAAAGATGTTGAAGTGCTGAAGGAATCTAATCTCACCAAAGCCTCTTCTGGATCACAGAGTAGTTCTGCTCTTTGGTGTATTCTTTTAGAAGCAATCCTTTCTGAAAACCTGGGAGAAGCATGCCACAGTCAGCCATTTGAACACGTGCATGAAAGCATTGCGTGCAGCACTGTAGGTGTTGTGAAGTAGGTGTTCAGTACAGGTTTCAGGCAGAAATGTATCATTGTGAATGTGTGCATCACAATTTCATCTCGAGGGACTTTGGAGATGTTTATAACCACTCTTAACATTATAAATATTTTTAAAATGCTATATATATAATTTGGCTTCAGACATTTTCAGGTCATAAGTAAACAAGTAAGCTTGTTCCAAATCAGGGATGAATTACATGAATAGCATGGTGTGAGTCAGACCCATTACCTGTTCTAAATTAAACCTGTTCTGACAACAGGTTTAATCCTTACATTGATCTTAAGACTCTGTGAAAATCTCCCCACCTTACAGAAACTGATGATAGCCTTTCTACAGAGGTTTACAATGAAGAAAAAGTAAAGCAGAAGAGGGGAGGAGAGTAAGGAAGAACCAGGCTGACAACTGTACTGGCAACAATCAGAACATTCAACTAGGAGAAAGTACTCCAAATAAAAAAGTTAGTGTAATAACAGCTTCAGAAGCAGATAGATTTGGTTTACGTAGCACTCTCAAGAGTTCAGATTGCAGATTTCTATGTTTACCAAGGCAGGTTCATCTCCTCATGAATACGAATGGGTGTTTCTCTACCTAGGCACTGCAAGCTGCCTGAAATATTACCACAAAGGGCTACTGTTCTCTGGGGGAAAAAAAAAGAGAAGGATATGAAATACATGAGGATGACATAAAGGAGAGAAAATTGGAGGTCTTGGAGGATTTATCTGATGGCCTGCCTCCCAGCAGAGATAAGAAAATATTAATACATGCCTCAACTGAGATTTCACCTGTGATACTTTGCACGGCTCTGGCTAGGCATACTCAAGGCAGGTCAATTCAAGCTTGTGGAAAACACTAGGCAAAAAAAACCCCTCCAACTGTTGGTTTCTCTGTTTCTTATTATCTGGGAAGGAGAAGCTGAAAGAGCTTGATTTCTGTATCCCAGGAAAGAAGAATAGAACATGAATAAGGTTCCTCTGTAAGTAGGTAAGGTAAGGTGTTTGTCCACCCACAAACAAGAGCAAACTGGGTAGTGACATTTGAGTGTAAACAGTGAATACTTTTAAGCTGGAAATGAAGAAGGCTCCAGGCTACCAGAAAAATGAGGATCTGCAAAGATCAGGGGCAGGCAAGCTGAACTGCATGGTTCAGCTGAACTACTGAGCTCATGAAAGCCATTCTCTTGCATGCGTGCCTGGAGCACAGCAGAGGACTGAAGCCTGTGCTCTTGTAAGTTGCATGACAGCAAGAGAGAAAGCAGAACTTGGCACAGACACCTATTATTTTTTATATATCATAAATATATACAATATGTAATCCACGTGTGCATAGGTACAAAGGAATGGGAGTCCATGGGTGGAGCTTCAAGAAAGCAGATGCTCTGGCTTGAGCTTAGGCTGTACCAGCGATTACGTAAGAGAACGTGCCAGTGCAGTTTAAGCCCTAATTTGAACGCTTTTCTTTTCTCATAGCACATCTTTTAAATCTCTCTGAATATGCAGCAGTTCTAAAATACTGTTTTCAGTGCCTCTTCCTTTAAAAAAAAATAAAATCCCTGCTTACTTGAGACCTCCCCAGAACCAGTAGCTGCTCTCTCGGAGGAGCAGCGGTTAATTAGGATGCCTGATTCCCGGAAACGCAAGATGTCCCCTCACCCAGCGCTGTGGAGGCAGGGCTGCTGCTTCTGCTGCGCTGACATGACTGCTGGTGCCGGCGCGGGTGAACAAATGAAGCTCTGTTCATTTCATGCTCCAGCAGAATGAGCGTGGGGGTGGGGGGTGACAGAAGAGGGATGAGCTCAAGGATGGAGGCTGCTCAGTCAAATGAGGAAAAATGTAATGAGAGAAGACAATGTAGATTCAAGTTCATAAAGAACTATTTTCAAAGATAACACGTTAAACAACATTTACAAGGGTTTGGCAATGCCCTTTTATCACTGCTCACAGGGTAGCTTATCTGTTCATTTCTTCTGTTTTGCATGCTAATGATAAACCAAAGCCAAGCTTCAGTGTTTGCTTTGTCATTGCCATCGAGCCTGATTTAGGACAATCTCAAAACATGAAATACTTTCCCGTTTTCTCTTTGCTTATGTGTTCCCCCAGCATTCCCAATTGCAGGCTAGCTTTCTGATTTGAAAATCCTTTTAAACATCGCTGCGATAGCATATTCTTAGTGAAGTACAGAAGTGCCAAAAGAACATTGGAGGGGAAAGCGTCCAGCCTATACGGAGATGTTTAGTCCCTTAGGCCACTTTGAAAATCACAGTCTGTGTATTTCCATCCATCTGAATTATGCTGCTTTGGTCCTTCTGAAGGCAAAGCAACCGCTATCACAGTAATAATATATTAAAGGAAAATCTATCTATCACAAGTCCTGTAACATGCAGTACCTTCAGAAATTTAGTATTTTAGAAGCAAGCGGATTTAATATGTTGGCTTCTGCATAAATGCAGTGACCAAGAAGTCATACTTGTGTTGCTCTAGTTAATTAAAAACGTGATTTTAAATTTTTATGATGTGAATAGGACAATGCATCCTGTGAGAAGAGCAAATGATGAAGCATTAGAGGCTTACTTCTGTGTCTCAGAGATTTAGCATTCTCATCTGGCTAAATCATGGTTGAGGGAAAAGGAATTGTGTTGTGCTAGGGCATTTCTGTATTCTTCTTAGTTACACCATGTATATGCGAGTGTCAGAGTGCTGACTGAGCACAGTGTAACTACTACTCTTACTGCAGAGGGAAGCAAGCAGCCAGAGCATCAGGTGCGTGGTGCCTGCTTTGACCTGCTGGGTGCTCTGCCCCTTCTCCTTGTTCAACACTGCCAAGGAGAACTGGCCAGGGAGAGGGCAAGGCAATAGCTGGGGCTGCCTGCTGCCATACGAGTACAGAGGTGAATCCTCCTGCCACTCTTGTTCTCAAGGACTGTTTTGCAATCCCATGCTTTTATGATTGTGAAGGGACATTTGTATTGCAGGACTGGCTGTAGGCCCTGGCCTGTGTGCACGGGGACTGGATGTGTACAACGAAGAGAGGATTCCTGTCCCCAGAACACATTGGGATTAATTAGCATTGGCACTTCAGAGGTTTTTGCAAAGCAGTAGCCTTTGTCTCCAGCCATCCCCAGCTGTGGATGCCTCAGAAGAAAGCAGGAATCCCCACAGTGCACTCTGTTGGGCAGATACTCTCCCAGGGGGGAAATACCTGGATCCAGCTGCATTGAGCTTGTGTCCTCCCTCAGGAGATACGAAGACTTTTGGCTTTTATATTTTTCTTAATCGGAGCAGAGTTTATTATTCCACAAATAAAGTGGGAAATCTGTTTACCGTATGCTTACATCCTAGACTCAGGAAGGTTGAAATCTTTCTGCAGTGTAGCGGTGCGCCCTTTTCACCTCTAATGGTCGATCACTCTTCATTGCTAGACTACATGCATGGGAAAATGGGTGCAGTTTTGGCATTTCCCTGAATACATCCCCTCCTTGAAGAGGCACTATGCTCTTGAAAGCCATAGGTTGACAGCAAAGTCCTTAGAATGTGAAAAAAAACAATGATTTTTTCAAGTCTTCTAAAAAGACTGATCTTTTTCATTCACTATTGGCAGCGAATTAGGAATTTGCTGTATCATTGTTAACTAGGCAAAGACTGTCTACAAATAGAAATTGCTTCAGCCTGTGCAAAGAGATTTCAGCCATTCCTCAAAGTCCTTATTGAAACTATGAAATCATCAGAAATAATTCTCACTAGAAACATGAATGCCATGCAAATGGGCTTCCAAACTGCAGACAGAGAAGCAGAAATGTGGGAAAAAGGAAGAAGGGGAATATCATATGACATAAAAGCGGCTGAGTTCTTTTAGGCTCACTGGAAATTTTTCACTGTCTGTAATGTCTGATACCCACAGAAAAAATACCTGAAGATCCGTGACAAATAAATGCAGTCCTACTCCAAAACAGTCCGTAGAGTTTCCATATGCTCGGTGGGAACTTTCTGCACATTAGCACTGAAGCCATGCAAAAACATGACCTTGAAAGTGAACAGGAGGAGGAGATTTTAGAAGGGATAACTTATCTTGTTAATGACACTGAAGAATAAGACACTCAGGAGAAACCCAATAGCATCAGCGTAAAGGTCCCGTTACCACTGTCGAGGATGAAAAGGAAGGCCTTTAAGAAAAAGAGGCAATAAATTTGCTTTCCAACTCCTTTATCACCCATTACATAGAAAGCCTGAGGGAATGAGATCTTACAATTGGAAAGAGTCTTAATGGCCCAAAACTCAGCCCAGATCTTGGAACAAAAGCTATAGTCATCACATTTCTTTGCTTTCAGGACAAAGAACTTATTATGTAAAAAGCAAAATAAAACTCAAGTGTCTTGGATATGCCAATAAGCAAATCTCTCTTTACTCAGACAAAAAAAAAAAAAAAGAAAAGATCAGGCGAGAGGAACAAATGCAAGGCTTCAAACAGCAGTCTGTTAACCAGTCAGATGAATGTGGACTGAGGATGAAGGTCCACCATTTTTCACCTGCAGGTAGTAACACCATCTGTTCCCTTACATTTTCTCCTGTACAATCAAAGCCACTGGCTCCAACAGCTCTGCACCATCTTTCAGAAGCTTGTGTTGTAGTAAGAGTGAGGGGGTTGTATTTCTTCATGTAATATGGTTCAGCTTCATTTACTTCCAATTGTGTAGAGTTGAAATGACTACCAAGTGTTTATTGCATATTAATGGTGTTTCAGAAGAGAAGAGGAAAGAATAAAGAAGATGGTAGTTTGAAGGGATGCAAGACACAGACTCCTGATGGCTCTTAAACAGGAGACGTTTATTGCCCTTTTTCACTACTACATGTGCTTTCCCCATAGCCCCACACGCTGTCCACGCGCCCAAATCTGTCATACAATCAGTTAGAGACCCTCAGACACGTGCCTGGAGCCAGCCAGCAATTGGCCACTGCCCCAAAGCTCATCTTTAACACTGCAGCCAATTTTCTTTATCTCAACCTTGCTCAGGTTTTTGTTTCTACCGCTTGTTTCCTCATTATCTCTAATCCAGGGACGTGTGAAACAGCGCGAAGCCACCTGCAAATTCCTTTCCCACAGTAGCTGAAATGCTGCCTTGGAAATGCCTCTGTCTTGTACTAACTCTGTCACCAGGATTTTTTTCGCCATAGTCCAAGAACTCAGTAATGAAAAAAAAGGTAGCCAGCACTCACCACTGGCAGAAAAAGAGACAGGAGCAATGTGTGAAAAGGCATTTTTACTAATGAACTGTTAGCAGATCATCCTAATGAGGTTGCAGGATGTCAATTATAGAAAACAGTTGCAAAATCTCACAGATTTTAATGAATGTGACAAATAAGGCAAAGGATGTTCTTTGTTTTTACTGGTCTAACAGCCTGGCCTTTCTTTGTTACTGAAATTTACTTCTGGGGAGAAATCACTATTATCATTATAGTAAGATGCAGAGCTCTCAGAAAATGATGGCTCTGCCATCACTGGGTCTCCACAGCGTGTTGTTGCAGTGCCTCCTCCAGCAGAAGTGATTTTTGCCCACTGGTGGAACTGGGTGGAGGCAGCTGGGAAGAACAGGCTCAGACCTGCTGAACAACAAAAAGGCTACTTCTCAGTATGCCCAAGTATGAGATGCTGGCTAGGAGTGAAGCTCAGATAAAGCCAATCCTTTGTAATGCTAGTTTCAGGAAAATAAAACTTAAGCCAGTGAGTCAGGTGAGTTTCTATTTGAAATTCTATTTTGAGAACAAGTCTACATGAGTAGTTCTCCTTTCCACAATTTTCTGTGCAAACAAATGTTACAAATAAAAATTACTTACAGAAGAGCAAGAAAATATACTACAAACTATACCCATTCCTAACAATGTTAAATAAAAGAGGACAAATGAGGGCCATGCACTGAAACTATAGAAAGCATTTTGCCCCTCCTCTTTCTTGAGGATGAGTAAAGAAACTCTGTCTCAGTATTTTATTGCCTCAGTTATATTTATAAAACTAATCACAGGAACAGAAAACAGGATTAGTCCAGCCAAATTTACTAACAAGTCATGAACAAACCTCAGACAGCTCAAAGTCAGAAAGGCAATATGAGAGCTGTAGAGAGCAAACAGGATCAGCTGTAGTACTATGTTTCAGAAAAAAAAAAAAAAAAAAAAGATTAAAGAAAAAGTTGCTGATGATGAAAAGATACAACCCTGAGTAAATGCAGTCCTATACTAAAAAATAAAATAATTCCACTATACAATTCTAGTGATCTTCTTGATTCATCCACATCTAGGGAGTGTGTATTTCAGCCTTTTCTTTTACTATAGAATTACAGTACCTGTTAAGTAGTGAACATGCAGATTTATAGATACTAAAGCAAAGCTTAACATAAAAATTATTAAGTGCTCTTGTGCAGAGGAAAGGATTATTTCATTATGATATCTTGGCCAGCTCACTGTGTCTGTATGCAGAGAATTTAGACTTTGAAGACAGTGCAGTTTCTGTGTTTAAATAAGCGTTGATGCAGATCAGTGACAGTATTCTGAATGTTAATGCCAAGTTTCATTCTAGATCATATAGACTGTAGTGTCTTAGTATCTGAGGACCTAGCATCTTCTGTTTAAAAAGAACTGTAGAAAGTACGAGTTGTTTTCTTCTTTTATTTTTTCTTTCTTTTTTTTCTTCTTTAGATTGTTTGACACTGGAACTGTAATCCCTTATTTATGGTTACAGCCATAGTCAGAAAGATGAAAAGATTGTCTCCTCCATTTATCTGAAGAGCCACCTTTTCAGCTGAGTTCATTGCTTCTACAGCTCGTGCTTTGCCTGCTAGCAAACATCAGTCTCCAATTTCTGTGCAGATGCTCTTGATCACATGTATCTGAGTCATGCTTCTTTTGGAAATATGTAATGAATTCTCTAAATATCAGGCTGACCTGATATTCCACTGAACTGCCACCTATTCACTGCCTCCCACAGTTGGGTAGTGCTGATTGCTACAAGCTGGAGTGCTGCTGCAGTCTCAGGGTAGGTGTCAGCACTCCAGTAATTTATAGCCGTGTGGTCAATATCGTTTAAGATGAATGTGAATAAAATGCGTGTCTCAAAGAACCTCACAGTCCTGAGGAAATTCTGTCTTTTCCACAAGAAACACCTCAGCCCTGCCAGATCTGAGGACTTCTTATTCAAACAGCACCCGGCTTTCTCTCCTTTCCTTCCTCAGCTGGGGGCCACTGAGGGATGTTCACTTTGCTGACACTTGCTCTCACCTACGTCCCAAAACTGTTTTTGGCAACTTGACTGTAAGTGTGCAGCAAACCATAGTACAGCTGTGAACTGGGGTGCAAGGACAAACGGAGGAGGACTTGGTGATGGCAGAGTCCCCTCCAGGTACTTCCTGTTAGAATAAGCTCGTTAGTGTTAACACTGATTCTTGCCTAATGAGTTGAGCTGGCTGAGGACTTAAAAGTCACAGACAGGAGTACTTTCAGCAGACAGAATGATAATTATAGTTTGTTTCTGAAAGCTTGTAATGATTAAAAATTCAGTTTTCAGGTTTCTCTTCCTTGTTAGTAATTTACTGTCACCGCTTCATCTGCTCTGTCTAGTACCTGGAACTGTACTGTGTGATGCAAGTCCTTTGCCACTCTGCTCAATTTCTTCCTCCCCAGTCCAAAAGTATTTGAAAATTGTCGTGGTTTAACCCGGCTGGCAGCTAAACACCACGCAGCCGTTCGCTCACCCTCCCCCCTCCCTCTCTGGGACGGGGGAGAGAAATGGAAAGTGAAGCTCGTGAGTTGAGATGAAGACAGTTTAATAAGACAGGAAAATAATAATAATAATAATAATAATAATAATAATACAATGATGATAATAGTACTACTACTAATAATATGTACAAACAAGTGATGCACAATGCAATTGCTCACCACCCGCTGACCGATGCCCAGCTTAACCCCGAGCAGTCCGGCCCCCTC
Organism: Aythya ferina; assembly: GCF_964211825.1. NCBI lineage: Eukaryota > Metazoa > Chordata > Aves > Anseriformes > Anatidae > Aythya > Aythya ferina. The sequence goes on along the minus strand of NC_140297.1, from coordinate 72,133,143 downwards.
CCCCCGGCTAGCCACCCCTATATATTGTTTAGCATGACGTCAGATGGTATGGAATACCCCTTTGGCTAGTTTGGGTCACCTGTCCTGGGTCTGTCCCCTCCCAGCTCTTACTGCACCCCCCCCAGCCTGCCCGTTGGCAGGACAGAGCAAAGGCTGAGATGTCCTTGGCTTAGTATAAGCACTGCTCTGCAACAATTAAAGCATCGGGGTGTTATCAGCACTCTTCTCATTCTAAGCCAAAACACAGCATTCCACCAGCTACTAGGAAGAAAATTAATTCTGTGCTAACTGAAACCAGGACAAAAATAAATGACACTTAGGATGTAAATAGTGCACTTGAGCTGCAGGCAGGTACAGAGGAGCAAATTTAGCCTATCATTGTACACGTGAAATAAAATGAAATCTGTGTATTGATTTTTCCTGCTTTGAACTCCAGGCCATTTTGGGTGTCTGGCTGCTGCTAGCAGAATGAGGCTGTATCTGACAACAGAAGTGAGGCAGAATATAAATAAGATATTTTAAACATGCACGGGGAGATGTGTCATTTCTTTTTTTTTTTTTCCCCTTAAGTTTCTCTTCATGATTTTTCACAGCCAGTTTCCTGCTTTTCACTGATGTAGTGAGAACTGCCCTTTGCTAAAATTCAGGTCCGTGCCTTTGAACCAAAGTGAATTAAGAAAATGTGCCACCTTCTGCAGATACTATGGTCAAAGAACAGGCGCTTTGTCCTGGCCAACCTGTAGCAGGCAGAGGCAGGGCTGTAGTGCCTCTGCACCCCAGATTTGCGGGCCTGGTGGTGCGCCGGTGATCCTCAGAAGATGTGTTTGTGTTGCTGTTGAGGGGCTCACCCAGGCTAAAAAGAAAGCTTACCAAGTGATATGTGAGGTAAAAAGCCTCCTCCCCGCCTCCACCCACAACGCCAAAAAGAAGGAAAGGTTGGTGTTTGCATTGCATCTGACTGTGGCAGACAAATGTGGTGAAACATCACTGCTGTGTCTGTTCTTTCCCTGTTACAAACATGGATACTGACTGCTGCAGACTGGAGAAAGAACTTCTCACTTGTGGCTGTTTGGGGCAAATGCAATGTGTGAGCTCCAATTTGGAGGTTATGAACTCCATGTAAACACCTTTATTATACAGTAAGCTCAGTTTTGTTTGTAAGCCTTGTCCCTCCTTCTGCTATCTTAACTATATCCACAGTTCAGATTTGGCTGCAGTTCCAAGCAGTGATGTCGCAAGGGTGTCTGCGGAAGGTCACTAAACCTCAGTGACCCTTTGTTATCAGGGAGAGCTTATCTTGCCAGCCATTTAAAAAAAAGAGATTCAGGAGGCAAAGCTTTATCAGTGAAGGTCCCTGAATACTCCAAAAGCCCCAAATTCCCTAGCAAACAATGATCAAAAGGAAAATTTCTAAACCTGGAAAATGCAAACAGAAATTTTTATTTTGTCTAATTCTATTTATTTCTTGTGCAACTGTAAAGGAAACTTTTGCAAAATCTCTGTGCTATATCACAAGCATTATCTGCTCCTGCACTTTCAAACCACCAACCAGCAAATGCAAAGAAAATGGAAAGTCAATTGCTTAAACAAACGTGAAGGGTTGTGCACATGCGTGTATGTAAAGGCAAGCACGCAGGGTTGGACGGGGCGAGGAATAGCTCCAACTGTACACTTAGACCATGAAGTTCTACTCTGTTATATGCTAACAGAGTGAATTTGTGTGAGAGAAGCGTGTCTTGGGGTTACCAGAACAGTGAGAAAGGTTCAGCTGTGGAGGTACCCTAGGCCAATGGAAAATAAGTATATACAGGTCCCTATCCAAGCAGTTTTCTGTCAAGCATAGGACTCTGGAAATGCTCTCTGTCATCATCTAGTTAAAAACAAAAAACGTTAAAGTTGACTGGGCACTCAGGAGCTGTGGGGTGACAACAAGCAGATCCAAATGTGATAGCCAGTTTTTCATGTGTTGTTTCTTTTCCATTCTGTTAGCAGTGATTACTGATACTTCAGTATTAGCTTAGTATTTGTTAATGTGTAAACCTGCATGTTCAAATAACAAATCATCCTCAACAATTAACAAACCAATGATTAGCATGGGTTGACTTACATGTTGTTAACGTCACTTAAAGATGATCTCCTCTCCTCCCTCTTGTGAAATTTGGTTTTAGGAGACAGAGATATTATCCACACTATTTCTTCCAACTTACCTTACCTTAATTCCCATTCCATTGTCTTTGACTCTTTGGACAGGCTGCAGCAGAATTAGAGTCTGCCAGGCAAGGTTCTGCAATTTTCCTTTTTATCTTAGGACTCTGAAAACTCGGTCATTCAGTATAAACTTAAAAGTTTCATCTCCAAGAACATGGAAGCATTCTTTATTGTGAACCACTTTAATTCCTGCCCCAAAGCAACCAGTAGATTTGATACCTTTGATCATCTCCATACAAATGAGGAAAACCACTTGCAATAGCAGAAGTATAGCAGTATTCAGATAGAATCTCCTAATATTGCCCACGAAGTCTAACCTGATAAATGATATGTCATTTCTCCCCTTAACTGGCAGACACCAAGTCCATCCTTTCCCATGTCTATTCCTGGAGTGATTTTTCCTGCCTTTCTCTTGGACAACTTCCTGTGGCCTCACCTATTTCTTGACCTAATCCTTCCCTTCAGAAGCACTCATGCATATTCCAACTTCGAAGCAGCTCTCTCTTCCATGCTACCACTTCATTTTCTATTTCATAGCAGCTAATTTTGTAGACCTTGCTGTCATGCTACTTCCCCATATCTACCTCCGAGGCTTCTCTGACTGGAAAAGTGATAAAGAAAAATATGACCTTCATATTTTTCAGTTCTCTTCAGTTCTGCAATGAGCCAGACAGTATTATGCTTTCTAGAGGACACCGAATTCTCACTATTGGTATTTCAGGAGAAATATGTATAGAAATGGTTAAGTGATTGCTGCACTTAGAAGTATGCACTGGAATAAAAGTGGCTTCCTAGTCTTACCAAATATGTTGTACCTCTACACTGATTTGAATGGTGGATTAGGCAAAAATGATAAGTTGCATAACAGAGCAAGGAAAAGACGAAGATCTTTTGCTTGTGTGATTGCCAAACTGATTCTGAATGACAGCAAAGTGACATAGACATACAGACTTCATCCTGTCTAAACACGGATGTTTTAAAGCTAACTTTTTCACTTCCATAGCAGTTAAGAAGGGTGTGTGAATAGCTTCACTCTTGCTCCAATAGTATTAACATTTTTTTGTGTGGAAGAAAATAGAAAAACAAGATTCATAATTCCACAAGAAGAATGAGCCTTGTATGCACATGTGGTCCTGCACATTTTGATGCATATGAGCAGATGCATCTAGTGCTCCACTGACTTCAAAGCAGGTTTGTGCGTGCCTCAAGAGATTATTTCATGGTGAGGCATGAAGACACTCAGTGCCAGTCAAGTATGGTTGAATCTGGCTCAGAGGTAGAATAGAAAAAGTCACTGAGCGTGTTTTATGGATTCCGTCCCAAGTGTAGGTCTTCTTGTGTCACAGCTTGGGATGCCAAAATGCATGTATTGTCTGACATGATCTGTAGTGAGTTTTACTAAAGTGATCTTTTATTTTTCTATTCAGCCTTTCCCAAATACTTCCTACTAATGTGTGCTGCCATTCACCTTCCTTCAGCACCTTCAGCTACCTCTCTCTTATTTCCCTGTGTAAAACACTGTTTTCCAGCTCCTGGCCTGACAGTGCTCCGACCTGCTCATCTGCAAGAGCTGACCTATCTAATGTCTTTAGCTCATGAATCATCTCTTGAATTCACTACAGACATTCGTTTCATTTCAGTGAAATTAATTTCAACATCTACAGTGACTACTCCCTGGCAAAGACTTAGGGCCTTTGCTTTCCTCCTACCTTTCTGCTTTCCTTTTACCTTTTATCTTTCCTTTAGTCTGCATTACAGTTCATTGCTCTTTATTACATATATTTTCCTTTGTTAGGTGTCTTTCCCAGTTTTGTTTATTGATCTTCTGTTTTAACCATCTGTTATCTTGGCCTCTTCTTTTTATATTTTCCTGTGTAATTGTACCTCTTTTCACAGGCTTTCTTACTGGTACTATTTGATGATTGCATCTGACCTCTCAGCCTGCTATGCAAGAAACCCAGCATCTGCTCATTCAAATCTACACTGATTCTGTATTTATTACTTCCTACCAATCACAAATTCTGTCCTTGAAACAATTGTTATAGAAAGAGAAAAGGCAGGGTGGGACAATCAGTAGGAAAATCACAACCAAATTAACATATTACTTTGCAGCATGTCCCATATGACATTCAAATCTTTTAGTATATACAAAAACTGCCCAGGATATATCACTCTGCTACCTTGCCTTCTTTCCAGCTTACTTCCCGTGTAACCCTGCTTGCTTTTCTCCTTTCCCTAGCTACAGTATTTGTGTTGACATTGTAATGTAAGTGCCTGGTTACAGAGTCCCTTATTTACATGTACAGCAGTACATTGCTCTTGCCCTTGCACTGCTCTGGAAGTAAGGTCTATTGCTCCATGTGCTGAACCTCTGCAATTATTTATACAATTGCTAAAGAGATTCAGAAGCCTCTTGGAAAGTTCAGTCCACTGTTCATTTGAATTTCATTAAGTTAATACTAGTCCCAAATTTCTTTTCTTCAGTGAATGCCATTCACCTAACTAGTCTGGGTAAAACTCATTGGGATAATCAGCAATTACAAGCCAATCACAATTACTAATTCACTGAAACATTCCTGGAACATTAAGTTTCCATCCCTGGATTGTTACATTGGCATTTAAATTATTAAAGCTGAATAATAACAAGTCATAAATTCCCCCTGGAGGACATGAAACATTCTTGCATGTCTGTTAATGAAAATACTTCAAAAAGATAAAGTAAACATCTTAATGAAATATTGTGGGAGTATGCAACCATGTTAATAGGTTAACTGCATGTCCACTCAATTTAGGAAAAGATAAGCAGATTTATAGAAAAGAGTGCTTGTTAGGATGTCTTTCAGAGTATTTGTCACTTCTTCATTCAGAAACATAAGTATTTCTGTAAGTGTCTTAAGCCAAATGCAGTGCTCTTGGAGTTGCTATTTTTAAGGAGCGCATTAGGATTGATTTAGTGCAAAATCTTCATAGCATAATTCTGCAATGTGTTTTTCTAGTCTTGCTCTTTTACTTCTGTACACATGGCTTAGTTTGGACCAAAACTGATTACGCTGTACACATGGAGATGTTTCCGCTCAGAACACTTCCTTCCCTCCTCCGCATACACTGGGTTTGTTGTGCTTGGCCTTCTCTTGCACCGGCCCGAGAGGTACTCAGGGCTTGTGTCCCTCAACCATTTCATACTGGTGTTGCCAGCAGTGGCAGCGTGCTGTGGACTGTTCCCTGACAGAAGGGAAAAGCTGTGCGTGCCTTTATTTTTCCACCTCAGCCTAGGCTTACTGTGATCACTTTTTCAGGTGTAAGCAACCGCAGAAGCTGCTGCAGAAGAAAACAATTTCTCTTAGTGGTATAGAACCTGGTCCAGTACCAGTTTACAGAAAAGAAATGTTTCCATTGATTAAATGGAGTTTGGGTTGTCAGAGGAGTGCCAGCGGGAACAACACGGCTGAGGCCCCGTGAGCTGGCTGCCAGTGAGGACACCTTCCAGCATCTTCTCAGTGACCATTGGTGTTCTTAATCTGTGTTTTAAAGAGAAGAGCAATGGTTGTTCATACACTATATTGCCATTTGCCAAAAAAAGTGTTCAACAAGACACGCAACGATAATTTCACCGTGAAATTTCACAGTTTAACTGAGGGGTGATAATGCGGAGCTTGGGAAGGTAATCAATACCCGGCCTAGCATCAGCTGAGGGATTTAGGCTGCCTGTGGCTGCTGAGACTCAGTAGCAGCTGGGTGCCTAATTGTCTGGAGAGGTTTTAGAAAAAAACAACTCTTTTTCCTAATTGCACGAGGGAAAACCACCAACTGGAATGTCAGTTTGAGCATATATTAAAAAAAGGAGATCAATTAGTGCGATTTGTTTGATGTCAGTTGTTAATTCCTATATGCGTATCGTAGAAATTATTTGGTTGGTCATCTCAGAAGTGGGTCTTGGAAACCAGCTGACGGTTTACAGATGTAAGAGCATGACGATGTTGTTGTTACAAAAATATTTAACCCTGCAAATGCTGAATGGCCTGGGCTTGTCATACTTTTTGTTGCTGTTTTTAAGCACACCAGCATTCCATATGCAAGTTGTCTTTTAAATACCTAAACTGCACAGAAGACAGATTACTTCCCATAAACTTAGGCATGTACTTTGTGCATTTGACTTTTCTCTAAAAATACACAAAATTATTATATTTGTGTAAGAGCTCTGGCTTTAGTGATACCGATAAGTATCAGTTTCCTTTTATTCTGTTGAAACAAAAAAAAAGATTTTTAGGATTCAGATCTAAGTCTGATGACCTTCAGTTTCATTAAGCTTGTATTTTGCAGAGGCTTACACAACCTTTTTAGGTTTGTATATTACACTCTCTGAAAATCACAATTTTTTTCTGTATAAAAATGGGGTATCCTAATCCACACAGTGAGGGTCAGCATAGGGTGTTCTTTATTTATGTAGTATTTTATTCTCCACTATGTGCCTTCTGTATACTTAAATTCCCAACACATGTTGCAAAGACACTATTATAATCAAGGTCACAGTAGTCCAGGGCTGGACAAGACTGGGGACCCAGTTTCTACACCTCAGTTCACACATCCTTAAGATCTCCAGGTCCTGTTTCTCTCTGTTAAACACCTCAGCCTTTGGCACGATGCTGTCACTTGCTGACCTTTCTTTTTAACATAGCCTTTGCTTCATCCCACTGCAGACTTGGTATATGCGTTCATACAAACAGGCACGTCTCTGTTTGCTGCACCTGTATTAACTGTGGGCCTGTATTTGGGGCTTTGTTTCTCTCAGCAGTGAAAGAGCTACAGAGTCCTTTACCTTTTAAAATATTATTTAAATTACATTTAAGAGCATCGGGTGTCACTTTCAGATGGAGAACAGCCCTTGGATACAGAGCTCCTCTTTTCATGTGGTGCCTGGTTCGGTGTATATGAATATGCCATTGTGCTACGCGGTGTTTAGATCAGGAACCCAGGGGCACATTGCGTTAGCCTGTGTCAGCCACAGCTGGGGTCTCACACCGTGCCTTTCTTACGGCATCATGCTTAAAGCTGTTGCGATGTGTGCAGGCGAGATCTAAGACACCTGGCTGAAAGGTACCAACTGTAAGCATGGTGACCTGACGAGATATTCTCCATAACGAGGCTGTGAGGGCTGGTGGCACGGACTTGAGGAGGGAGAGGCGGTGGCAGTGGCAGGAGGCCACGGCCTGCATCCTGCCCCAGCGGACACAGGCGGTCGCATGGTCACCGAAAGCCACCTTGGCAGGTGTGGCATGGGCACAGGTTCCTGCCAGGGTGACTGCTGCTGCAACAACTCTTTCCTCTAGGACAGCTGATATCATGGCTATCGTCATTTATTGCCTCTCCTTTGTCATATCCCCAGTGAAAAAATGATTCTTATCTCCACTCTTGTCAGAGGATGTTCCTGTTAAGCTAGATATAATGTAATAAATTCCAGCAGTAGCTGTTCCTAGACTGAGCTACCTTTATGTATAAACTCTACAGTTCAAGCAGCTTGCATTGAATGTGCTGTTGTTTTTTTTTTCATTGTAACTTGTATTTCAGCAGCTGGTGCAGGCAAATCAATCCTTTCCTTTCCTTTCCTTTCCTTTCCTTTCCTTTCCTTTCCTTTCCTTTCCTTTCCTTTCCTTTCCTTTCCTTTCCTTTCCTTTCCTTTCCTTTCCTTTCCTTTCCTTTCCTTTCCTTTCCTTTCCTTTCCTTTCCTTTCCTTTCCTTTCCTTTCCTTTCCTTTCCTTTCCTTTCCTTTCCTTTCCTTTCCTTTCCTTTCCTTTCCTTTCCTTTCCTTTCCTTTCCTTTCCCTTCCCTTCCCTTCCCTTCCCTTCCCAGAGGAGAGCAATAACAATTACCAACTAGGGGGAAAAATGCAAGGTGCTCTTTCTCAATAGTAGCAGCAAAGGAAGGAAGATCTCTTTTTCTCCTAGTTCAGTCTTTCAGGTCTCCCACTCACATTATTTGTGCAGTTTTCCCCCCGTCTGCATTAGAAAAAGTGTAGCAACAACAGGTATAGCTTTACCTGAGAGCTGCCTTCTTCCTTTCACACACACTTCAAGGAATGACTTCTGAGGAATGACCCCTCTTTAATGTTATGGCTTTCTTTTATGCAACTCAGTCCTTGTGATGGCAACACAAATCCAACAGAATAGCCACCATAATAAATGTAGCCCCATCTCTATTGTTAGTGTTGTATACAGCAATTTTTGAAGAAGAAGGAAAGGATAAAGATGATCTGGGAAGACTCTCATCAGTTCATGCCTTTTTCTGTCTAGCCCTTAGGATTCTTTGAAGCGTCTCCATCCATGGGGCTGGGCCTAGCCAAAGGCTAAAAATGATGCAGGGAAGTACTGCGTTCATTCAGAAAGCATACTTTCCTCCTGACTGCTGGTACTCCCTTCTATGTTCTCCTAAGTATGATTTTTTTTTAACCTCTCTCTTTTCCTGGGTTGCTACTGCCAAGCAACAAAGGAAATAGAAGTCAGAACCATGGTTTCTTCAGAAATTGCAATACCAAGAGGAAACACTAAGAAGAATATGACTTGAAAACATAAAGAATAGCCTGTAGCCCAAGGATGAAACATCTGCTCCTTCAGCTTCAGAAGCAGACTCTAAAATGACAAACCAACTCATCAACAGTTTTCATATATATAGATTCAAGCTGTATCTTTTGAAGCCTATCTGTTCTTATCATGTAATGCCGGGGTCATTTTGTATGGCTTTAATTAGATAGCTAACAGTCAGTCACTGGTAGGAAACAGCAATAAAGGGAGAAAAGTCTCTTATTTTGAACAAAATACAGTAATGTTAGGGCTCAGGAATGACCCATGGAATTAAAGACGAGAACACTGTATGAATTTGAGTAGTAATAGTATTAACTTCATAGATACTTCTACATAATAAGCCAGTCCTGGTCATCATAGTTTAAATCTCTTAAAGGTAGTCTGCACAGATGAGCTTACAAAACAGGCAGAAAGGAGGCAGGCACTGTGCATTACTTCTCTAGAAGTCATTTATATGAATAAGTTCATGAACGTACTTCTGAACCCACTACTGTAACTTAGTCAGACTTTTTAGTTGTGATACAGTTTTTTTACTGGCAACTTAAAAAAAATATTAAAAAAAAAATATTACAATGGAGCTCTTCTCTACAAAAACAGGTCAGGTGGTATCTCATCAATCTTGGTCATTTCTCTGGAGGCACTAAAAGTGAAAAGTGACATGGCTGTCAGTCTAAAAGTGCAACCTATTTAAAAGCACACTATTTGACTAAATTTGAGTTCAAGCAAGAATGACTTGAGTGACTTGGCTTTTTGAAGAATCACACAAAGGTGGCTCTCATGCCAGATCCATCACCAGTTCAGAAAGGAATCTGTCCTTTCTTTAAAACTAAACTAAAAACTTTAACTCTTCTAACTAATAAATAAATAAAAAAAATAAATGAAACTAAGACTAACTAAAAATTATTTCTATTCCTGTCAGTAGCAGAGGCTGGGTATCCATCCCCCTGTTATCTAAGCTATTCTCTTTAAGCAATTTTCCTACTCTTATTTTTCCATCCCACTTTCTTTATTTGCACTTTGTGACTTGGCAGGAGAGAAAGACATTTTAGTAGCAGTCCCCTCTGACTTCCCACTTTCATAGCATTATCTGTCTTCTGGATTTAAAAGGACTAATGAGAACTTCAAAAGAAAGAAGGCAGCATGTGCCACAGCTCTTTGTAGAAAATCAAGTTAGCTTTGCAACGCAGGAGAGGTGTATACTTAGGTAGTCTTCATCTAGTGACTGTTAACTTCTTATCATCAGTGATCCTTGTGAAATGATTCTCTGGCATTACTTATTTATTAAATTAATTATGTTATTTCACTTTCTCTGAAAGTCTGAAATCTGTGAGAAGGATGTGACATTAGTCGTTCCTCTTCTTAGGACACTCACAGAATCTTTTAGAACAGAAGCCAAATTTCTTTCAGCAACAATAGTAATTAAGTTCAGAATTTTCCCCACAGTTCAGTGTGTCACAAATTTGTATGCTGGTAGTTAATTTCTTTCTCCCTCACTGCCATCTCTGCTATCAGTTTTTGTTACTTAGCAAGGTGCTCCATTTTTTACTTAGGGCCAGCCCTATTAAGGTGACAGCTTGTGCAAGATGCAGTTTTTATGCTGCTCAAAGACAGATTTTACTGCAGCTACAGCTTTAAAGGTGAGAATTCTCAAAAGAAATTTCAACTTTATTCTCATACAGATTTGCTATGCTTTTTCACAAAGAATATACACCGTATGCCCTCATTCTTTTTCTGGATAAACATGAATCAGCAAAGCCACATATTCTTCCAATGCAATGGAAAGTTGTTGACAATGTTTTTCTTTTTTATCAAAAAAAGGCCCAAACCCAAGTTTTGGCAGGCACAGTGAGAGAGTTTTTTCAATTACTGTTTTGGGGCATCCTGCCATCTTTCTCAGCATACGCTGCCTTCCTGTTTATAACCTTTAGTTCTCCAGAGTCCCCTCCAGAGGAAAACAAGGCTATAACTAATTTCAAGCCAGCTGATGGAGAAAGGTGGGAGATGAAAAGTAGTTTCATGGTAAATGCACACGTCCTGTTTAAAAAAATAAAGAAATAATGCCCCTCAGCAGTGCCTTTTCAGCTTGTTGAGCTTCCAGAAAGCGTTGGGGACTATTGCAAGTTGGCATTGCTACTGAGGTATCATAGCAACTCCAGCAAATCACAGCGGCGCCCTCCAACAATGAATCATTCATTTAGAAACCATATCTCCTCTTTCCTTTATTTGTGGAAGATTTATTCCTTTCAGGAGGAAAATTTATATCCACCAGGCAGACATCTGATACACAATACCTAATAGAGTGCGTACAATGGCTTTGCTCAGGGCATTGCTTTTTACCAAGGCAGTAGTTTTAAAGAAATCTGGAAATGACAGCAGTGGTAGCCACTTGGATGGCTGCCACTTCCCAAATCTGCATCCCTTCAACCTCTGTATTTTACCTGTTTCACTGAAGGGAATTAATGTCAAGTAATTATATCCTTTGGTTTGTCTTCTTGTGGTAAGGTAAATCACCTAGTGAACCAGTGGCAGAAAGTAATGATATTGCTGAGTTCTTTATTAGTGAGCTGACTCTAACAAGCACCTAAGCTATAACCAGGGGAAAAAAAAAAAAAAAAAATCCCAGCTGAGCACATTGCTAAGAAGCACATCAAAAGAGTCAGCTTAAAACACACTAAGTTAGATTTCCTAAGGACTGCTAGATACCTTTGAAACCAATTAAGTGGCTGGAACCAAGATAAGAAGGCATCTGAAGCAGAAGGAAAGTGCCTTTCCAGACCTGATGTCCAGCTGATGTAATAGCACCAGAGTACACGATTTCTTTTTCATGTGATGTGCAGATTGAAAGAGAGGTCTTGGCATGGGACAAATAAGCCAATTCACTTAAATACAAATACAAAAGTGATAGGTCTTTGCACAGTAGGGTGGTATAAAGTTATTCTAGCACTAGAGTTTAGCCTTTAAGGGAAGGAAAACAGTGAAGTAATTTGATTAAAAATACAGGGATATGTCATACATGTGCTTTGTTGGCAACAAAATCAAGAATGTAAAAATTGTTTGGGCATTCACAGAAATCAAATTTAGTTATATTTGGTAGTTCCTAAAATTCTAATTCTTGACTTTCAGATTTTACCAGCGACTCAGTTTTGCAAAGTTGACAGCACTCCAGTTTCGAAGAATGAAAAAACTCACTTAAGAGGGTTAAAAAAGCTTTAATGTTTTTAAGTTAATTGACAGATATTTTTATATGAGTTGTAGATCTTTTTTCTTAGTGTTTCAGGGCTTATAGAGCATTAGGCCTGGTTTTGTTTTTTTTTTTTCTTTACCTCAGGTATGGGTTATTTTAAGATAATGCTGCTAGAAGAATGTTACTAGATTAGAAAATGAAAGAAAACTTGGTAAAACCATTTCCTCCATGCATGGCTGAGCTTATAAATAAAAAAAGAAAATCACTTCCCCTTTCTCTGTCTCCAGCTTTGCTCTTACCAGAGCTGCACAGGAAAACAATGTTGAGTGAATTATAATGGTAGTTTCATTGGCAAGTACCTTGTCTTTTTCACTGGGCACAGAATGCCCTGTATTTCAATTATGGCTCAAGTGCTCTTGGCATGGAAGGACTTCATATTTGCTTCATCACAGTGTGTTGCTCTTCAAACATAGCAACTGTTTGTGTCTTATTTTAACAGTGCAGTACTGGAGAATTAAGATGAACTCAATTGTTCATTGCTGTCTTAAGAAACTGACAGGTTATCTGTTACAATTCACTGTAGAATAGGATAGTAGATAAGTGACAGATAAGCATTTTTGAAAAAAACAGGTGGAATTACCTTTGAAAGCTATGGTGGCCCAGGTTTTGTTTTTATCTAGGCACTTTTCATTCCTATTTTGAGGTGAGGGAAATAATAAATGATGAAAAAGTCATGATAGGTGTTGAACCTACAAACACCTTAAATAAAGCAGTTGAAAAGGACTTACTGTGCAGGTGAAACTATTCACATACATCTCTGGTTATAGAATCATCAGCTTCACAAATCCAAATTTCAGTCAGTGCAAGTCATCTTATAGTTTATTTTCTACCCTTTCCGTCATTAGAACAGTATATTCTGTTATCCTGATGTCTTTATTAAATACAAGTATGTGCTGTGGTGCTAAGCAGTATTTGGAACACAGTGTTAAATGTAGAGGAGGTGTTCCCTATCCTTACAGGTATCATCCTTGAGGAACAAGTAGGTTAGGAGAAAACACTGCAGTATCTAAAAATAAAGCTGTGGTCTGGCCTCCAGTTCCTTAGAGTTAAATGGTGTATGTGCATTATTTTCTTTTTATCATCCTTAAAAGACTTACTGGCTTTCTAGAGAATTGTTCATATCCTTACCAGTCTTTGACAAATAATGGAGAGAGGATTGAGAGGTTAACCTCTAACAGAAAGGTCTGTAAAGGTATGAGTGTTTACCAGGGAGCAAGGCAAACCATTCCATTTTCAATTTCAGATCTCCTTGAAGTTCAGCGGTGGCTCAGATTGTTCAGTTGAGTTTTGGCCTTAGTTAAACAGAACTTCGGAGCAGTGGTTTAAGCCCCACTGTTTGGTTTGACTCCCAGATAAACACTTTGAAACTTTCATTGTTCAATCCATAATATAATTATTTGTGACTTTTTACTTACATATGGATTTTTTAGAATTAATGTCGTACTTTTGTCTCTTTTACACTCGGCTATTAGTATGTTACAATGACTGAGAATAGATGAAATGTAACACTGAACTTCTCAAACCAAAGGCAGAAGCAATTTCTTTTTGTAGAACCCATGTGACTACAAAGATCTTTATATCATCTTCACTTAGAAGTGAATACTCTCTTCTCTGTGTCAGATATCTTTTAAAGCTATTTAGGCTTTACTTCTCTGGGGAATAGAAGAGTAAGTTCTCATTCATCCTTAGCCAAATTTGCTCTATCAAAGTTTCATGTTTGGCATTTGAAGTCATGCCTGTCCTCGTGCCCATGAAAAACTAAAGACACTTTCATAGGCTAAATGAAATCTTAGTCTCAATGACCTTTTCCTTGTTACAGGAGATTGTTTTTTTGGACTATGGCCTCTGGCGTTCAAGTGAAGTATCAGATTTTTCCACTCGTGTGCTGTGAAAACTTAGTCATCAGGAAGTTTGCTGCCAGACAAATCATCGTTCTGCCTTTCCTGTTGTCACTTTTTGGTACGATTCTTTGAACTATTCATGTGCCGATGAGTTTTTCAGCAATGCATGAAGTGAAATAAAGTTCATGATTCTCCGGTGAGCTACTCACCAGTCATATTTCTTGAAAGGATTGACACCAGAAGATGACAACACATGGTCTTTATTTACATCCAAAAGATGTCCAAGATCACTCCTCCTTCATCCACTCATTTTCAGGATTTTTATCCTCACTTTAGTGGTCATTCACTCTTTCAGACACACAGAAGGATGCCACTCACTAAAGGACAAAGTGATTAAATGTAGGTTCATTGACTAACCTGTGGTAGGAAGCAGTGAAACCTGTAAGAGACCTTTCCATGTAGGTCTATTTGGCAAAAAAAAAAAAAAAAAAAAAAAAAAAAAAAAAAAAGAGAAAGGAAAAAAACACAGGAGTTGCTATCTTCAGGAATTCAAGCTTTCTGCCCGGGAGTATATTAAATTTAGAAAACATATTAACGTACCGCAAAACCCACAGGACAGATTTCAATTGACTCCACCTAGATTTTGGTGGCAAAACATCCTGGCCACATAAACCAGTGGAGCATTTTGTGTGGAAAGGTTGGCTTCAGCAGTTATTACTCACAAGTCAAAACAGAGTGATTTATTTCATTTTCCATTTCAGTTCTCCTCCATCTTATAACCGCATGAGGAAACCTTCCTTCTTTGCAGTTTATCCAGATGAAAATACCTATAGGAAGTAGAAAGCAGTGAAGAATTGTCCTTGAAACTTCATAATACTGAGTTCTTCATGCAGAACTTTGTTCAAAGGGATTTCTGGAGTCACAGAGGACACTTGGAATTCACCCCTGAAGCCTGTGCAGCTGCTCCAGAAAACAAACAGAGCCACTCTTAAAATCAGTCCCTTCGCTAAGTTTTATACATTTTCTTAAACGCATATACGTTTTCTTAAAGTACTACTTTAGAGCAGCTAGAAATACTGAGAAGGACTGTGTTTTCAGGTGGCCAGGCTCTGTAGCCCTCAAAGATCAAAAAGTTCAATGTAAACAAAAGAAAGTCAAGCAAAACCAAATCATGAAAAAGAGAAAAAGGTGGGAAGGTTTTAGGAAAAATATTTATTTCCAGTGGACAGAGGTACCAAACTAACCAGGGCCTTTCCAGTTCCTTGCCTAGGACCATAACATGGTGCATTTCACAAGATACCTCAGCCCTGTGGTACTTGCCTGACTTCCACCTGCATGCTTTCTGATCTGACCCCAAGCCATTTCTTTGTAAGGAAAACACACTGACAAGGAAGGCTATAAATTACAATATGCTGTCTCAAGCTTTTCTCACTCACCTCTCTATACTTGTGCTCTGCTTTCTTTTTAATGTCTGTCATTTGTATCTAAACCTCTTGATGACGGCCCTTCCACAATGGATGCTAGACAGCTTGCAGGCCATTATGGATAAAGAAAGGCAGGCATGCCACAAATTGGAAAAGATTGAGGCTTCCTAGTTTTATAAATTATTTCCCCTTCTGCAAATTTAGATAATAGGCACGGAGTAACAGCAGGTGTCTTCACGCCTTACCTTGTTTTGTATGCACTTAAAGTCTTTCTAAGATTTAAACAGGGGTAGGACACAGATCCTGTGACTCTTCTATGAAAATATGCTTCAGAGCCTGCACCCTTCCAAGCCTGAGCACCATATTGAATGCAGAACCCTCATATGATATTTCACTTCTAAAAAATACCACATAAACTCCTCAATCAGATTCTTCATTGTCTGGGCTTGCAGTGCATATATAGTTATCTCCATTATATCATTTAATATATATTCATCTGTTCTGTTTGTGCGTGCACTCAGGTGAAAACAGAGACACTGATAAAATATTGGCTTTACTGATGCTAAAGGAGATAGCTTGGGGCAAAGCTAATAAAAACTGAAGCCAACATGATTAAAGAAAGAAAGCGATACCTGTAAGTACACAGTATTGAATGCTGCTGGCAGGCTGGTGCAACGTGAGTGCAGTGTGTAGAGAAAGGAGAGCCAGGCACAGTGGTAGGTGAGGGCACAGGAAAGAGGGGCAATGTGGTTGTCACCATCCATCTCTCACAATCTTCTTTCAGAAGACTCAATTTGCCCTGTTGCTTGAAGAAGAGAAAGAAGAAACAGGAAAGCAACGAAAGAGGAAGCTGTAGCTGTGCTGTGGTGTGGTGGGCAGAAAAAAGCAGGGTTTTCAAAAAAAAACCCACAACCACGAACAACCTCCCCACGTAACATACATGACTCTCGGCAGCACTGCAACATGCTGCCTGAGAGGCTGGCCTTGCTTTTTTTGTGTTAGAAAACAGCTGGAGAAAGAGGGGAAAACGTGTCTGGTATAGGAACTGGATCATCTAAACTGGAGCCTGCTGCTGAAGTTGTCCCCAACGCCATCCTCTGCAAATGGAGGAAGGTCTCCTCGGTTGAAAACTGGCTTCTGTGGGTGTTTTCTGGTCCTCGTTTTATGTGTTATATGGAGATAAGTTGAGAAGGGGGTGAGAGATCCTCAGGACATTTGTACCAGTGGAAATAAGTCACAAATAAGGTGGAGGCACTCCCTTGGTCTTCCAGTTCATGGTTTTTGTGTGCCTTCAGGCGCACAAATTACGTATTGCTGAGAGGGATTGTGCCACATACCGTTTTGCCTTTAGTACCTGTGGAGGAAAAGCAGTTTTCTGTTTCATTGGTAAGAGAGCCTTCTTCTAAACTACAGCCAAAATGTATCCATGTCCTGTTTATACCCATTTGTTCTAATGCCAGCACCATCTTCTAAATGAAATGGCTCTTCTTCCCTGTTTTTTCCATCATGGTTATGTTGAAACAGAGCAGCCTCTCAGCCTTCTCTTTGCTGTGGAAAACAAGCTCTTCTAGTTTCCTCTCACTTGATCAGGTTTCTCTGTACCCCTGGATCAGCTCAGTAACCTTCCACTGCACTGGGGATGCTCGGAAAATGTCCTTGATCTGGTGCAGTTATTCCTGCTGTGAAGCCTTGCAATGGCAACAATATTTCTCATTTTCTACCAGAAATGCCTCACCAGGCCCATCCTCCAATCGCATTTGCCTTTTTCCATGGCTGCATCACATTGCCAGTCAGTCATTTGGCAACACATACACCCAGTCTGACGAGCTCCTGGCTTGTGGCAGAAATTTTTGTTATTAGTCCCCAGTATTTGGTTTGGCATTTCATACTTTGTTTTCATCCCATTTTTATTACACAAGTTTCAAAGTCATCTGTACTGGTGGTGCTTAATAGATTTGCATCCTTAACATATGTAAATGCATATTCATACTCTTTGTGATGGCGTGAATGAAAATTAATGAAAATACTAAAGCTTATCAGCCTGGTCTTAAGGAGTCCTATCACTAAATTCCTTTGAGCCCGGTACATCCCCATTTGACATTGCTGATTGCATTTCTCTTTGAGCTAGCCCCATAAGCATTTCAGAAGTCTGCTTCTGATCCATGTAATTATTCAGTTTGTTGAATCCTCTCCTATGTGATACCATATCAGATTCTGTTTCCTAATCAGATTGTACAAACACCAGTGTGACAAATTAATTAACCCCCCTGCAATTGCATGCACTGGTTCTTTCAAAGGTTTGAAATGTAGACTGTGTAGCTGTTGTTGTCTGGGCCCTGCATTAAGCTTACAGCTTATAGCTTCTGTCCTCAGCTTTTCCTTTGTTCAACATGGCTGTATTTGACGAAAAATACAGTGGTGAAGGATTCTTTTTGTTTTGGATTTATGTTTGTTACCGTTTGCAACATTTCAAGTAATAATTAAAGGAGAAGAATATTCTGCTTCGGTGGCCATCCTGAAGAGTTCATCGTGACTTTTTCTCCCATGCAGTCACCACTTGAAGATTTTCTCCCATTTTTTTTTTGTTTTCACTGTTCTAATAGGCAAGCTTGGTTGTTTACTTCATGTGGGCAAAGTATGCAACATGGCTGGAGTGCAAGGGAGAAACAGTTCCAGGAATACTCCCACAGAGCCGTCCAAAGGCATCTACAGTAGACTGGGGGGCTTTATGAGCTGAAACCTGCCGTCCTTCTTCCCACTGACTCGGTGGCATTCTGCCGCAAGATCCGCAGCTGCCCAGAAAATAAGATGTGCGTGCACAACCAAGTAGGCTCGTCCAGAGGATGCTTGCAATATGCATGCAGCTCTGTTTCCCTGGTTGCCTTCATGGTCACCGCTGTCATTGCTGCTGCTGGCAGAGATACAGAGCTATCGCTGCTGCAGCGGAAAGGGGGGGATGATGACTCTCTGCCCAAGCCATGCCTTGCAAACAATTTTTGCTTTGAAGTCCTGATGCGTCTTCCTATGTAAGCCCAATG
Organism: Aythya ferina; assembly: GCF_964211825.1. NCBI lineage: Eukaryota > Metazoa > Chordata > Aves > Anseriformes > Anatidae > Aythya > Aythya ferina. The sequence goes on along the minus strand of NC_140297.1, from coordinate 72,114,813 downwards.
ATCCTTTTCTCACAGCATCTTCCAAAGCTGTACTATCCCTCCGTTTCACATCTACCACCCCAGGTATGACCTCATGTATGTTTCTGTATGTTTTACTGCCTTCCAGTTAGCAACAAACTGTGACCTACTGCCTTGGAGGTGAGCCAGTGAGCTCCTGACAAGCCGGTGAGCTCGGTAAGCATGCTGAATTCATATATCCAGGTAGTCTGAAGAGCTGACTGACATGCTACCAAATAAAAAAAATGCTCAGGCCAAAATACACTTTCAATGACATGAAGCACTGAGATTTAGGCTCTGCGTGCAGGTTCAAAATGGAATGAGTGTTCTTGCAGTAACTGGATTTCTCTTTCCTCCTTGAAAATCTGTTTATTTCAAACTACCTTGTACTGAAGGGAAATCATAATCTTCTGGGATGCAACATAATGCTATCAAAGAAATAAATAGCAAAGATGTAATGTTGTTAATATCAGATTCTCTAGGAGCAGGAAAAAAGAAGGCTTCTGGTTAAAGGCAAATTATTGAAATGCCCTCTTTGACTGATACGGTATTTTGTGCAGTTCCACAGTATTCTTGTTTTGTAGTTTATTCACTTGCTCTGGGCAAACAACGTGCAGGGAGAGCTCCCCAGTTTGGAATCAGAAAGTTCAAAAGCTGCTTGGCGAGGGCTTGGCAAAGGCTTTCTGAATCAAAGCTCCTGCACGTTCACCCAGCGCAGCCGTGGCACCTGGGCTTGCTTTACACGGCATACAGTAATGCAGTACAAAGCCTGCTAAGTTCATGCATGCTTTAAGCCACTTTAGTTCTTCAAATCTTCGGAGCAGAACTGTAATCCTAATCTGAACCGGCATTTCAGATGAAATAAATAAATAAATACCACTTACACAACTCTTTCATCATAGAACTACCTTGACTGATAACGCTCCTAATAGATAAACATTGCTGTGCAATGTAAACTTGCCTGGAAGATTATGGCACCTTTATGAACAGCTTTCAGATATCTAACATGAGAATTTAGGACGGAAAACAAAGACTGATTTTTAACTGCAACTTCAGGAATGTTTAGCAAGACAGCCGTAAGACAAACATGTTCTTAATAAAACGATATTCAACAAAGCCAAGCTTAGCAGTACCACTTCATGTAGAACCGTGCCATTTCCTGCTTCCCCTTCCTGATATCGTTTCACCTGCTTGAGTTTGTGAGGCTGGACAAGATCAGAGGGGGAGGTCGCAGAACTTGATGCAGTCTTCCATGTCTTCTGGTAGGATACCTGTGGGTAACAAAAGGACTCAAGAAAAGTTCTTCTGCAAAGAAAAGGTACTTTTTACTTTGCGTTGAGTTCAGGGGCTACAAGATGAGGTCCTACCACATGCATAAAGTAGTGTTTTGTATACGTTTACTTTTCATTCATGAAATGTGACCGTGAAAAAGAAGCTTGCATTTCCAGTTATTAGTATTTTGATACCAGTTTGAGCCTAATCTCAGAAAGTCTGGGACCTTATTGCAGCCTTTCAACACCTAAAGGGGGCTTATAGGAAAGTTGGAGAGAGACTTTTTACTAGGGCCTGCAGTGACAGGACAAGGGGTAAAGGTTTTAAAGTAAAATAAGGTAGATTTAGATTAAATGTTAGGAGGACATTCTTCACTCACAAGGTGGTGAGGCACTGGCACAGGCTGCCCAGAGAAGCTGGGGATGCCCCATCCCTGGAGGTGCTCAAGGCCAGGCTGGATGGGGCTTTGGGCAACCTGGTCTGGTGGGAAGTGTCCCTGCTCATGGCAGAGGGTTGGAACCAGGTGATCCTTAAGTGTCCCTCCCAGCCCAAACCATTTAGTGATTCTGTGATTCCGTAAGTCCTTGTGGCTATTATAAAGTTTTAATAAAAAATAGAATGGCTTTTTCAAAAGGCCTTTAATATTTCCTCCCTTTACTTTCCTTACAGCATTTATTTCTTTCCCAGGTATGCTTCTGACAACATGGCTTGATGTTTAATGTTGCTTCATGAACTCCACTGGGACACTTTTTGTCCATCAGTTAGCACCTGCCCTTAGGCTCGCTGCAAGGGCGAGTATTTTCCCACCACAGGCAAGGATGGTCCTTGCCAGGGCTGGGAGGCAGTCTAGACTGAATGTTTGCATTGCGAGTCTTGTTACAAAAGCATGAAGCCTGAAGACAGTGCCAATTCACCCTGCCACAGCCATCTGACGTTTAGCAGAAAACTTCATGCTTTACCATCATTGACAGTAGCTTCATTAGCACCATGGATCTTTCTCCAAAGGTGTAAGAGCAGACAGGGAACACAGTCGTGCTAGCCCAAACTGGCACTCAGAATTTGATCCCCAAATAAATGCCACGACTGAAAAAGGTTAGAACTATTCCTCTTTGTCCTGTACTGCTCGGGTTACAAGATAAGCACACATCAGAGCTTCAGAGTGGAATTGCCTTTTAATTTTACAATGCCTATAATTCAAGGCTTTTCAGTTACAAAGCCCCCAACTTTCAGGGAGAAAAGGCTTAATCCACTAGATACCACTGTGACAAGCATCTGCTTCCTCAAAGGCATCTTTATTAAAACGAGTCAAGATAGCCTCCTGAGGGAGAGACATCACAAAAGATCTGTAATAAAAAGAAATGCCTTATTTTCCTTAAAGCCTTTTGATCAACATCAGCAGATCTGTTGCTGTCTGCAATGAAGAATTTGTAGTAGCTGAGTATGTATTTGAGCGGCCCTGTCTTTTGTTTGGAGTGAAGTAAGTCATGTAAAAAAAAAAAAAATTCTTCACCCAGATTTTAAATGTATTTGTTTAACTGAGAATACAATTGAGATGTTAACCGAGTCACAGAATTATTGCAGCTCAATTCCTGTTATAGAATGAGATTTTGGCACTGTAGTGTGGTGTTGACAAGTAAGTGACACTGGCAGCTTGAATTTGAAGTGATGGCAGTTCTCCTCCACTTTAACATCACCAAAGATTTTCCCCCAATATTGTACACTAAAATTAGATTGAAGCATAAAGTCTCTTCTAAGCATAAAGTCTCTTCCAAAAAGAGAACACAAGTGGTAAGGGAGTTGCCTTATAGATAAGGAAGTTTATATGAGTCGATAAAAGCACAAAGGAGAAGTTCCACTGAAATGATTTCTTCTGCTTCTGCGTTTACGAAAATGCCATCCTTTTGTTATGTTTAAAGCACTTTGGTCTTACCTAACAGCAAGGTAGGAGGTAATTTGCAGTGCTCATAAAGCTAATTCAGCTGTCTGAGGTGAGGTCCAAGACTCACGGGTGGCTGGAAGCTGCAAAGGGCAGGCTGGGTATGCCAGCAGGGCAACGTGTAAGCAGCTGCTCCATTCCTGAGCGAGAGCTGCAGGGGAAAGCAGTGGAGGAGGGAAAGGGGAAGGGAAGGGAAGCATGAAGAAGGTCCAAACCATCTGAGTGTGGGAAGCTGTGAGTAGCTATTTTCTATGACACAATTTACTGCCCTTTGGTAGAGTGCATGGTGACCTAAAGAAAGCTGAATCAGTTAGGTCAACCCACAAGCAAGAAACCCACTGGGATTTGTATGCTACCCACTAGCAGCAGTGTTAGGGAGAAGTTTTTCTGGGGATTGGACTCCGGTGCTCAGTGAGGGCTAAGATCTCTACTGTACACTGTCAAGGCACACTAACCAATTTCAGGAAATTCACTGTTTACAGTAAATGTAGGATGATCTGAGGGAAAAGGCTCTTTTTGGATCATTTAACCTGAAAGAAAAAGAGATTATTTCAGATTCAGAGCCCCATCTTTCTGAGCTGTCTTTCCCCTAAATTACAAGAGGAGCTGGTAAGCTTTGTCAAGATGGTTTCAGATTAACCTCTCTCTTGCTGAAGAACACATTATTTTCCCTCTGCTCTCTCTGGGAACCTTTCTCCCTGTTTCAAAAGCCACTAATGAATGGCTTCACAGTGCAGACCTCCCTGTCATTGCACACAGGGTTACAGGAGAGCCCAGACCGCTTCTAGACACTGGTGACTTTCAGTCACACTGAGGGAATTCAGGAGTCCTCCTCGGCTATTTAATTCAGTTCCAGTAGCAGCACTTGCCTGCTTTTACACGGTCTGTGAGAATTGGTACCAGATACTGTGAAGACAGTAAAACATTTTTGGAAATAGGAGGTATAAGAGGAGATAACTTCCTTGGTGCACCAAACTCTTAAATGCGCCGTTTCTTCATATCCAGCTGCTTTGCTGTCTCAAGCCTAATTAACCTAAATTTTATGGAAGTAGCAGGAACGCTCATCTAGGTTCAGGCAATTGTTAAGAACACCTTCGTCCAAGATTCACTGTTGAAAAGAGAGGTGTCATGACACCTGCTTTCACTTTGCACTTACCGCAGCCATGTTTTTGACTCTTTGGGGCGAAGAGTTCAAACAGAGAGATCAGAAATGATATGAGCTGTGCAGCATCACTGAAGTGTTTAAACACCTGGAGCAGAGAACTATGCTTTTACACTTCTGGTAATCTGGTTTTGAAAACCTCTGTTTAGGATCACCACTTCGAAATGAGAGTGCTTTGGAGGACCGTCCCACAATACTCCTACAGCTATAAGACTGTAGCTCCTCGGCTAGAGCGCGCCTCGCATTCCAGCAGAATACAAGCAAGTGTTAGCTCCAGTTAAAAATCGTCCTTTGAGACCTGTGACTAGTGTGAACAAATCTCTTGTTCACTCTTGCTCAAAACAAACAGGTTAACAGCAGGAACATGACCAGAGGGAGCAGTGATTAAAACCAACAAGTGGCGTTATCTTAAATTTTCTTTGCAAGCATACCTTCCAGATTTTTTTTTTGCAAGACGTAAACCAGCACTGGCTACTTCAGAGTATTTCAGATGTTTGCTTGCCCTACCACCGTACAAGGTCTGTTCCAGAACCTCATTTTCCTAAAGACCAAAAGAATTTATTTGTCAAAACCAGCACAGACTAATTTGTTCCTGACCTCCACCTTGAGACTCAACACCCTTTGTGCCTTTCTGGCTCTTACTTCCCAGAAGTGTTCCACAGTCACTGTGGTTATCCTCATTTCCACATAAGTCAAAAAAGAGAGTCCTGCCAGGATCACTGTGTACTGTTGGCTTCATGCTAGCTTCTGCAGTGTTTGTATTTTATTATTACACCTCACCCCTACAAGACTTTCATTATGTTTACCCCCAGTTGGTATGCCCACTGTAGTCCAAGCTGGTTCTCTTAGTGTTATGACACCTGGGAAGCTGTTTTGGGAGCGTTCATGATTCTGCCCCAGTGCTGTGCAAGACTGGACAAAGAAAGCCCAGCAGCCTAGCAAAACAGGCTAGGATTTCACTAGCAGAGAAGCTGGAGTCAGTAGAAACATGGTGACGAGCATAGCACCTACTGCTTTTTATCAGTCTTTTCTCATCATGTTTTAAGAAGGATGTATCGACTGTGGGTATTGTTCTAGGTGGACAAACAGTGCTTCTAAATAAACAGATGACTGAGGATAGAATATGTGTGCAAGTTGTGCGGACAGAAGGGTAATAAAACTGTCGTTAAACCCCAAGGTTTAACCCCAGTGGGTTTAACCCCAATGAAGTCATTAAGGTTTCTTCTGCTATGCTTTTCAGAAGACCTGTGCACACAATATAAGCTGTTTACATGCACAGTTTCAGAAACCAAAGCTGAAACGAAACCCACTCTTTGTTTTCTGCTTTATTGCCCTGTCTGAGTTGTCAGTATAGCCAGACAGAACGCAGGCGATTTGGGTAGATTATCATAGAAATGATAGGGATTTGTGGGCACCAACCCCACCCCACAGTTTTCAAGTTTTGGTAAGGCAAAATACACCTAGTTACAGAGACTGTTGACTTGCCCATAGTAACACCAGCCCCCTTATTATCCGTGCATCCAGGGCTTTGCAAATGAGAGTCTTTTTTCTTTCAGCCTTGTACCTTATGTTGTACTTTATCCTCTGGCTTTGAAGATTTCAGCAAAGGATAAGTTCTAATCCATTGTTCTTGCAGACAGAGCAGTGTCTTGAAGAATTCACTGATTAAAACTAGCTAATAGTCTATACTACACTATCAAAGCGAGCCAGCTCAATTTTCCAATCCCCGCAACTGCAGTTGTGTCAGACTCAACTCTTTTCCCCTCGGTAAGCATCTTGGCAGGATGCCTACCCAAAGCCAATTTTGCATTTCATATTAAAGCAGCTCAGAGATAAATTTTAGCTGTGCTAAATTAATGCTTTACATCCTGTGAACTTACTTCCCTGCACATCAGCGAGAGGACGAGATGGAAAAGAGATTGCATTTCCTCTGATTTTGTGGAAACAGGGTGTTAAATGACTCAAAGCAGAACAGAAATGGTCTGGGAGTGGGGGGACTGTGGCAGGAGACTGCTCTCCGGGTCAGGCCTCTGCACAATGTAGAGTACTCATGAAAGCATGGTAGGTAGTCTGACTTCAGTGCATTTGTTGCCACTTTTGAAATCCAGGAGGAAATGCATGATTTAAAATCAGCCACTCAGAGAACTTGCTAGACAAAATTATCTGCTGTCCTTCAGTGTTTCAGTGTTATCTCTACTTAGGCTTCTGGAAATCTGTCAGTGTTTTTACTGAATGTAGCAAGTCAAGGTCTTGTGCTTGTGTAAGATAAATGCAAATGAGCTATAAGGTTAACTGTCCGGTTCAAGTAGAGAAGTGTGAGGGAGAGGGTTAGTAGGCAAATTTTATCATTACTGTTGAAATGGTGACTTTTATTAATAAGGGATGATAGCATGAGGTCAAAATGAATGTGAGAAAAGGGGTCAGTAAAGATAGATAGTTTTATACTTTGAGCTAAACTTGGTGTAGGCACAGGGCTGGCGGATCATTCAGCTTATGCATAAAATGTCTCCTGACAGGTGGTGCTCCACTGCTGAAGGTATCTGTAGAGATGCTGTTAGACAACAGAACCTGTTTAAGAATTACTACAGCAGCGTTGACAGTTCTTCAGTCAGTGGAGGAACCCACCCACTATGTGTCTGATCACCACTTGAGCTGGAAGGGATTTTAAGATACGTGTATTTTTAAATTTGCATTTTCTGAACCCATGGGTAGACACCTCTGAAATTAGATATCAAATTATATCACATACTTGGCATAATCAGCAATACTCACAAAGTAGCTTGTGATTGCACTTGTTAAAATCCATCCCTGCCAGACACAGAGAAATAAAAGTTACAAGCCTTGCTACAACTCCCAGGGTGTTTCTAAGTCTCATCTTCCCTGAGAATAAGACTGCCTGGGTACCACAGAAGGAATTCTTCATAGAAGAAGCCAAGGCTTTGCTGAAGATGTAAGAGGATTTTGCCAGGTATTTAGATGGTACACCAGAAAACCCCTGGCACTGGAATATGTCCCTGTATATTCAGAAGGAAAGCTTTTTTTGTCCCTCTGTAACTTATGTGTTCCCAAGAGGTGCAGAGGAAAAGATTGAAATATTGATGTATTTTTCATTTTTCCTCTTTACTATTGAATACAGTAAGGACCGAGCATATCTAGCCTGATTGCATTTCAGTTTAATTGGCATATTACCTCTACTTCCATTATCGTGGAAGGTCATTTGTTATAACAGCAGCAATTGGGCTCCCAGCTGCCATAAAATCACATAAGAAACAGCAGTCACGTTCGCCCATGGTCTCCTGCTCTCCTTTGTCAGAGAGGGTATTTTCAGCCTTGCTCACATGGAAATACTCCCGTGCTTCCTCATGTGAAAGATAGGGCTTTTGAAAAAGGGTGCTTGATTTCAAGAGAAGCTTTTTAGTTATTTGTGCCACACACATACTGCCTGCAAAAAGACGTGTGCAATAATTTCATTGTGAGTTAACTTGTTGACTTCATGTCATTGGATACCGGGAGAAATAGTCAAGCTATTTTTAAAAGGAAATGTTAGCCAATCCTGTAAACATCACCTGCAAGAACAGGCAGAGAATTTCAAGGTTCTCAAAACTTAGGCTGGGGGCGTAGAAGATTGGATTTTCTAAAAGAAAAAATTTACTTTGCGGAAACTCTTCCGGTTTACCTTTCTGCCTTTCTCCACTCTCACATCCCTTCCACCAACTTCCCATTTATTTTAAACAGGTACATTAGGTCAAAGTCTGGAGGCAGAATTACTGGTGTGGTGAGACCATTGCTTTCTGCAGGTACTGGAGTATCGGAAAGTGCTGTAATAACTGGAAGTGCTTCAAAGCATGTTTTGTAATAAATTCACCAGTCCTAGAGAAACAAAATCATTGTCACCATCCAGAGTTTGTTTCCAATTCAACTGAGTAACTTTAATCTCATCTGAGTAAATAACTAGTACGAAGAATAAGAATGAAAAGGAAAGAAAAACAGATAGAAATGACAGGTTTTCTTACTGATGTTATGGACTTGGTTTACAGCAGATGTTTCCAACAGCGGAAACACCAAGTTTGTATTTAGGCTGGTCATCGGGGTGCCTTCTGTTTCTCTCTTCTAAGCAATTAAGACATGAGCTAATCTGGCAGCTCTCTGCGGCTCCACACTCACACCTAACAAACTGTGCTTTGTGCAGCCGGCAGCGTGCTGGAGGGAACAGCTGCTTCGTGACAGACCTTAACCAGCCCTGCTCCCCGCTCCTGACACAGCAGCTGATGAAAATCACAGCCCTCAGACAGGTTCTGCTCAGCTGAAGTTGGGCAGAGCCTTTGCACATCAGTAACCACTTCATGCTGGGCCACACGGGGAGATAAATGCTTTAAGAGTGAGTTAAAAGAGAGCAGATAATTGCATAGTGCACCAAGTACACTTAAAGGTACTGCTGTACTGTGTGCTCAGGGACAGCTGGACAGGCTCCCACATATTGAGTCAGAGACGGAAGCCTTATTTGATGGTTATATGCATTTTTTGTAATCGTAGTATCTTTGACATGTACTTTATAGATTGTTTTGTTTTGTTTTGTTTTTCTTTATTTTCCTTTCTGACATAATGCAGTACTGAGGACAATGAAAGACCTGCAGTTATTTGCCTTTCTTTGTGTCCTGGTTTCAGTTAGAACAGAATTAATTTTCTTCCTAGTAGCTGGTGGAATGCTGTGTTTTGGCTTAGGATGAGAAGAGTGCTGATAACACCCCGATGTTTTAATTGTTGCAGAGCAGTGTTTATACCAAGCCAAGGACACCTCAGACTTTTGCTCTGTCCTGCCAACAGGCAGGCTGGGGGTGCAGTAAGAGCTGGGAGGGGACAGACCCAGGACAGGTGACCCAAACTAGCCAAAGGGGTATTCCATACCATCTGACATCATGCTAAACAATATATAGGGGTGGCTAGCCGGGGGGAGGGGGCCGGACTGCTCGGAGTTAAGCTGGGCATCGGTCAGCGGGTGGTGAGCAATTGCATTGTGCATCACTTGTTTGTACATATTATTATTAGTAGTACTATTATCATCATTGTATTATTATTATTATTATTATTATTTTCCTGTCTTATTAAACTGTCTTTATCTCAACTCACGGGCTTCACTTTCCATTTCTCTCCCCCGTCCCAGAGAGGGAGGGGGGAGGGTGAGCGAACGGCTGCATGGTGTTTAGCTGCCAGCCGGGTTAAACCACGACACTTTGGAAGTCTACCCATATGACAAGCCAAGAATGTTGTACACTTGCTCAGCAGGCTCCTTATCTTTTCTGTCTCCAGTGGGAGAGAGAGAGTACATTTACCAAAGCTGAATGAACAAAGAACAAAGTCGGCAGACACTTGCTTCAGTTTGCTTTAACCTTTCAGCATGTGCAAGTAATGTTCATTAAATTGCAGAAGCTCAATCACTTTACATATTTTGACTAGCACACAAGTGTGACGAAGCTTACAGGGAGCTCTGAATGACTAGGGAAACTCCACTGACAATGGAAGGATTGGAGTTTGTTTACTCCAGGTTGATGCTAGCTGTTAATGAATTTGAACTACTTTGTGGGAAGAAGAGAGGGGCAGACAACTAAAGGCAGGCATCTCACAGTTCTGACATTATCAACTTCTGAGTAACTATCTTTCACTTCAGTACATCCGAAAGTGGTTTTAAGGCAAAAATCTATTTCTGCACAATGAGTTTCCACCCTTACAGATCCATAATCCTAAACCATTTTGGTCCCATCCTGCACATTATCACAGGGGCTGAACTTCACTGTCTTCTGCAATCTAAGCATCCTGGGCACCTACCACTTAAACTAAGTGTCTCAAAGGTTTATTTCTGCAGAAGGTTCCCCTAGCATGAGATCCATTTAAGGAGGCTTCCACTTAGGAGTTGCACCAGACACCAAAGCATCTGTTTGCATGGCCATTCTCCAGCTAAGTTACTCACCCTTCTGAACTGATTGCCAGTTCTGGCAGTGGCAAAATTAGTAAATCTAAACAAAAATAGCAGTAGGTTAATCTCTACAGTAGCCATGAAGTGGTAGGGTAATACCTGTGATGATACTGTAATATCTTGCTTCTGTATTGACAGCCCAGAATTCAATTGTTGGCTGTCACAATTTGCTGTATATAATTATTTCATCCCTTAATTTCATGTGAAAAGGGAATTGAGAGGAAATGCCAATTATTTGTCTTCCAAGTAGGAGGATGTGGGATCTTAATCACCAACAAAGAATGGGGAGTGTACAGAACTAAGAGAGCTAAAGCAGTAAATCTTATGGATCTGGCCTTCCGTATACTTTCCACAAGAGCTGAGATAGGAGAATAAATCACCTCATTGTTTCATACAGAAAGAAATCTCATAGGGTACTGCTTTTTCAACCCATGGAAAGAGAAATGCTTTCTTTTTTCTTCGAGCTAATGATAGAGGTAGTGTTTCCTTGTTCTCCTTGAGGACATGAACCTACCCAGTCTCTGCTATGTGCTGCTTGACCTTAAGTGCTCCAAGCCTAATACCCAGGAGCATACTCAATACAGCTGGAATATAGGCAAGATTTGTGTGCAGTTGAAGAAGTCTAACAGGTTCTGCTGAACCAGTGCAACTGGTGGGTGGCAGATGGTTGGCCAAACTTTGGTCTGTTTGAAAGGCACTTTTGATGGATAGATAGACTCTGCCAAATTTCTGAAGCTTTCACCAAATTCCACATATATTAAGCTTTTTTTTTTGGCATGAGAAGTTCAAGAAAAATAGTTTAAAAATCAACAAAACTCATTAATTTTCCTTATTCTTGCAATTGGCAAAAGTATTTTTGCAGATACGTTAAAATATTTGTTTGGATTATTTTTTTTTTCAATTTGGGTCTTTGCCTAGACTGATTTTTTTAAGGAAAAAAAAAAAAAAGTGGACTTAGATGAAATACAGGGTTTTGTAATTGGGAATGGGAGGTAACGTTATGTGAAAAAATACCTCTTAATAAATGAAAAAATGAGAGAGGAGTAGCCCAGCTTTTCATATGCAATGTATGAACTTAGAAACACAAAAGAAACAAATAATTGAAAAATACTGTTCAGTTGTATGGTGAATTATAGCTGTGCTAAAGCTAATAACAGCAGAAAGGGAAGAGTGAAAATTGAAAGGCAAGCAGAGCTAAATAATTTCTTGCAGTGAGGTGAAAATATAGATGAATTATTGACGAGATCTTCAGTGAAAGACAGCACCAAGGAGAGGTAGTACAAAGCGATGATACAAAAGAGGCTGTTGAAAAGGAAGGTGAAATCTGGGAAAATTGAAATTTTGACTCAAACTGGGATTGTGAGCCCTAATGTGCAGGAGAGATGGCCGTGGATCTTCTGATCCAGTTCCTGTTGCATGCTAAAATTCAGGTGAGGGTGGCTTTACGACCACTGGAATGGGATGTCCAGAGAAGCTGTGGAGTCTTCTCTACAACGTCTCCTCCAAAGTGCTCAGTATTTTCCCCGTTGCAACCCTGGGCAACCTGCTTTATGCAGGCCCCCAAAAGTCCCTTCCTGACTGAAGCTGACTACACTTTGGAGCCTAGTGAGAAGATCTGATCAGGGAAAAAGTGGCAATATCCATTTCAGGAAAGATCTGTGAGGAATGCTTCAGCATAGATGGAGAGAATGCTAATAAAAAGGCAGTATGATAGAACTGCCAAACTGACAGGCATGGGACCTATATAGATTAAATTTGCTGTGTGCATACAAACAAGTGTTATAACAGTCTTTGCAGAGATTTAATTTATAAAAATGAGAAGATATAGTTTTATGAAATACGTGGTGATAGTAAATCAGCTTGCTTTTTACTTTGGGGATGTAACGCAGGAAGAGAAGCAGTAGCCACAGCTGTTTCTGTGAGAAGTGAAAAACAAAAGGAGGAGCAGTGCTGCAGATACTGTGTCACTTGTGATTAAGGCAAATGTTCTTTGTGTGCATATACATGTGATATTAGTTTGTACCTCCTCCGTGCTTTCTTCCACTTAAAAGTAATCAAAATAGAATTTGGTAAAATAAAGGTAATGGCTATGGTCCCACCTTAGGGAATGTCTTCCTCCTCAGCAGTCATGGAAACAGCAGTGGCTTAGATCTCCTTCATACAGGTGTGAGTGACAACCGTTCAATGGGCACTTGCTGGGGAATGCATCCCAAAGGGCTTCCCGCTGTCATGCTCCATAGCTCTCATGGCTTCAGGATCCACATTCTCCACCTCCCTGGGATAGTGCCCATCCGCAGCAGCCGGCTCACCCCTCCAAGGTTGCTTCCTGTTGTCAATATTCTGGCACTTTGTCAAATGTTTTAAGTGGGGAGCATTTTGGCTTCTCTGAGTCTGTTTGTTTTTTTGTTTTGTTTTGTTTTGTTTTGTTTTCCTGTGGTCCTGCAGTCCCCTATTGGCTTTGTTTGTTGCTTTTGTATTATTCTCTTCCTTATTATGCTGGTTGTTGTTCATGAATACAGGCACTAAGTGCCCAAGGGTAGTGTGCCATAGCTAGTCTCCCAGCTCTCCAGTGTGTCCTGCTCTGCATTAGTTCTTGAAATGGGAAGGATTTCCCTTTTTCACTGAGTTCATTGTTGCCACTGCTGTCCTAATTATTCATATGCCTCCTGACTGCCTGTTAAAAAGTACCATTCCTTGGTGCATCTTGGGTCAAGTGAAAGCTGAATGCTCTGAAATTATGTTATTTTGGATTTAGAGTCTTCATTTAAACTTCTCCCAGGGCATACTTTCATACAGCTTTGACGTTGGGAAGCGAGTGGATAGTGTCAACAAGTAAAGCTGAGAGCCTTGTGATGGTCACAGAGTAGCGGGCATTTAAGATTAGAGTAAGAGTCTTGCAAAAATGCTTGTTCTTGTTTTTCATTTCTAGGCCATGTTCTCCTTACTTAGGTAGGCAGAGTAAATTTGGTTGAAATTTTAGTACACCAACTTCTTTTTTAAGATAAAGCCCTGATACATGCCCTGCATTTCCAGTTTCTTTCGAAATAGGAGGCAGCAAGAGGCAGAAAAAATGTAGCTCTCCTTTTTGGGACAGCCCTGATAGTCATCCAGAGACAGGTGTCCCTCTCCCCGAGTGGGTGTCTCTTCATCTTTCTGCCTGGGGGCTGGGGCTGCAGCCTCCGATTTCAGCACTGCCGGCGGTGTGGACAGGGCAAGGCCTAGCAGTGGTGGGGACTGGCAGCGGCTGTAGGAGAGGAGGGAGGAGGTGTTTCGGCAGAGGGCTAATAGGAGCTGACCTCAGGTGGCCTTTCAGTCACCTGAGGCATGATCAACAGCAGATGCCAGCCCAAAACTAGAGAGGCTGAATTAGGATAAAAGCATTGCAAAAGAAGAACAACAATAACAAAACAGCACATTACGATGAACACTCATCAGTCGTCATTTTCTAACTACACAGACTCCTACCCCCTCAGGGCTCTCTCTTCATACACAATGTTTGCACAACCTTCTTGAGACATAAAAAATGCCTGAGAGCCATTTCACCCCATTTTCTCCCACTTCCATGTATGTGGAAGTCTTAACCACAGGGCACTAGATATTTCCCTCTAATTACTTACCATTGACTCCTGCCTTTATAAGACACAAAGCTACAGATAGGACAGTGCTCAGCACTTATACAGTAGTCTGGTCATTTCATGCTGATATGTATTGGGTCTGTCACATGCTATTCTGGCAGCGCAGTTCATGCAGGTGTGACAGGGCAAAGCCAAATAGCCAGAGCCAACTGGTAAACTTGACACTGAAAACTTCAGTGTGACAGGATTTACTAAATGAAAACTCAGCCAACAGTTATCAAAACAGGAATTACTGGACACCAGAGAAGGACCGTTCCCTATGTTAGCTTGGTCTTTGAATACTTTGTCTCTCTTCCTCTGTCTTAGGAGAGGAGAGGTTGGAAGAAAGACAATGGGAGGGGGAACATCCTACAAATGTTTGTTGAGCTATTTCATAGGAGGATCGTGAGAAGTAATCAAACACTTTAGAACCAGCCTAAGACACAACTTCGAATTTTTGGCAACAGAAATGTGGAGCTGTTGATAGGAACCAAACTTTTTCTGCCAATATTAGTGAATAATGCGGAAAACCCATGCAAAATAGGACAAGCTAGACCTTTGACATTTTTCTCACAGTTGTTTTTTTAAATCACTGCCTTTCCATGCAAAAGATTGTTGAATTCATCCTTTATGCATTTCCTAGAAATTTGATAAAGGTCACGTATGTTCCTTGTAAGAAGATAAAGCCAGCAACAGTACCCAATTTTGAAGATGTGGTTACTGGCTTGAAATGTCATTAAGCGTATTAATATTTTTCTGACTTGAATCTTTCGGATGGGAATTTTAAAACACTAGCCCTCTCTGACTTTAGCAAACATCAGAGGCAGCACACATTTTTTCATTAAAAAGGGCTCAAGGTGTTGTTTCCATGTCCTCTAGCAAAGATCTCATCTTTCTAGTAATAACATAATGTGTTATACAAGACATTGCATAAAACTAACTGTAAATCTGGATGCCTGCTTTTTTTGAGAAGTGTTTCAGGAATATGACTTATTTTGACTGGCTGGTTCACGTTCTTACTAGGTAGTGATCAGCCAGGAAGTATTCTATGCTTGTTTTTGTATTTCTAAAAGAAGAGTGAGCAAGTCAGTGAGTGGTTTTGTTGTAATCATTTTGAAGAAAAGCAATTTATTGTGGTGTTTTCATGAACTGACACACCAGGTTAGCTGTTCATTAAATTCAGGAGGATGTTCCATCCCCAGTAGCCTTTCTTCTAGCATATGGATTTCATAGTTCTCTCTTCAAGTTAGGTGTGATAAGCCAGTTGAAAGTAGAATGACATCTGCAATATGTATGATCAAGCTAACTTCTTGTATAAGCACTGTCATTATTATTACTACCTAGTTCAGTGTGATTTTGTTGACAAGCCACATAAAGCTTTACAGAGATAGGCTGTGTTCTACGTGAAACAAATGGGACACATGCTACTGATCAATTTTTATTACTTTTTTTTTTTTTTTTCACATAGAAAGTGTATAAAATGCAATCAGATAAAAAAAAATGAGTCCTTGCCCTGGTTTATATTTTTCTTCCTTTGTGAAAGATTTAATTGAAAATCTGACAGGAAATTAGACTGGGAGATTATCAACTACCTGTATTTTTCGTATAGCACCCCAAACTGGCTTTACCAAATATCTGGGATTTCTTGTGGATTTAAGGATATCAAATACGTCATTACAGTTTCAGTGGCACAAATAGGTTTGTTCTCGTAGAGTGTTTGGAAGCTGGGGATGAAGAACTTTTTGCACTGTCATCTGAAAGTGGAAATGGAAAAAGAAAGTTACAGAAGTTAAACCAACTGTATACTGCTCCACTGACTATTCATTTCTTCAGGATCTTTCCAAAGAAACATTTAGAAGCATTGCTTTTTCAGGGGTGGCCTCTAGAGTATTTCATCATGTCAGCCAACTGTTCCACAGGACTATAAACCAATGGCAACAAACCTCTTACAAAGTCCCTTTTGGATTTTGCCAGCTTAGATTACCTGGTACACAGTGTCTGTCTGGGGAAAATTACTCAGAAGCATCTACTTGGCTGTCATTTGTTGGTACAAAAGAGGTCAGAGTTCAGCCTGTAAAACCAGAGAGGAAGAGAAATTGGAGCACTCAAGGCTTCCTGTCTGTCCTACTTGGGTGGAAAACTTAGGTACCCAGGGGCCACAGTCACACAGAGCTAGTGTCACTGGCTTGAGCACTGTGCTCTACAGAGGTTTGTGTCCTTAGGGAGGGATCATAATGCCGTGCCACTTGACAGTGTGATTTCTTAAAGCCACACTTATCCCAGGGACCTTGTCAGGTTGTCTTCCTCCACAGACTCTGATAGTCCATAGTTGTCCAAACTGGTAAGGAAGCACTTGTGCTTTTGAAGCTGTGCTGAAAAGATACTGAGCTGTTTGCAAGTGACAGGAAGCTTTTAAATCAGATCACCTGAAATTGGGTAACGGCTTCTCTTTAAATTGAAGCTGCTAGAAATATTTCAGTGTGGGCAAAAGAAAAGAGAGGAAAAAGCCATAACGAAGGAGCCCTTTGCATGGCATAATCTAAGGTTACATGTATTTCTCTATTACTGGCAACAGCAACAGGGAGGTATAGCATCTTAAGGAAGTTTAAACGAACAGTTTGTAACTGTACGTCTTGATATGAAAAGCAACATCATTACTACCATCATCATAAAACGCAGCTAAACTTAACTATTTATTTCACAGGCCACAGTCTTTTCCACAGATTGCCCAAGTACAGTTTTATGCACCCACTACTGTATTTGCCATCTGTAGATTTAATAATCGGTCACTGGAACATGCTCCCCAGGACAGCACCACGCCCACCGGAGTTCAAGAAGCATTTGGACAATGCTCTCAGACATATGGCCTGATTTTTGGGTGATCCTGTGTGGACCCAGGAGCTGGACTCAATGGTCCTTGTGGGTCCCTTCCAACTCAGGATATTTTACGATTCTGTGATTTTAATATAGTTTGAACTCTTATCAGTGCAACAGATGGAAGTATCTGTACTGCAGAAAAGGTTGTGTATAGCAGCTGCAGATACTCAGTACCTATCACAGGTTATTTTCAGGAGGGGATAAAATGGAGCAAGACAAATGAAAACATTGGAACTGTAAGTGTTCAGGGCAGCGCACATTGCAATAAAGATTTGGCAGATATCAGGGATTGAGACATTGGCATTTTCTACAGCTTTTTACTATGCTGGTGGTGCAGCTTTAGCTTCAAAAATTAAGCACATCTTACAGAAAGAGTGATAAGAATGGTAGGTAAAATGCTAATTTCTGCTATGCGGATGTGGGATTTTTGAAGTCAGTGGAAATTGCTTGCTTATAGGGTCTTTGAAAAAAAAAAGGAAAGAAAGAAAAAGAAAATAGCAAAAGACTGCAACAGAAAGTCCATGCTTACATTTGAAATGGAACTTCGAATTATGGACTTCACCACAGTTACCTGATGATACACTGTCTGTGGTTTATTCATTCAGAAAAAAAAAAAAAAAAAGAAAGAAAGAAAAAAAAAAAAAAGCAGTATTGGAAGTACTGTGGAAGTGGATAGACTGAGATTTGCAGCATGGTTTGGAGAGATATTCCTGGTTGGCCAAAGTGGCGCAGCCCTGTCAGCACACAACAGCTGTAATCCATAGGAACTAAATACTTGTGAAAACAAGTCATGTTTCATCCTTCATGCTTTTTGAAACTAATCCTGTTTTAAGTTTTCTGAATATATCAGATGATTGATGTTGTCACACTGCAAATAAATCTTATCATTCTGTCATTTGTATTTGAAATTTTAGAAGCATTTTGTTACAAGCTGGAATCTGAAGCAATGTTACACATTTTTTGCTGTGGTTTACCATAACAATAAAAATAATCCATTTAATTCTCAGCAATTCATTGGTGAACATTTCCTAAATACAGACCTGGAATGACTTGTGAGGTTATCTGAACCTGAATATGCCTTGAAATACATGTGCTGCATTTCTTTTTAAATTTGTTAGAACGAGTCATAAATAAATATAGGATCAGAACCTTGTGGAATCATAGAATCAACTAGATTGGAAAAGACCTTCAAGATCATCAAGTCCAACCATTAACCTCACCTACAAAGTCAGATGACTAAACCATGCCTCTTAGTGTAACATCCTCATTTCTTTTAAATACCTCCAGGGATGGGGGCTCCACTACTGCCCTGAGAAGCCCATTCCAATGCTTGACCACCCCTTCTGTGAAGAAATTCTTCCTAATATCCAATCTAAACCTAAATTCAAAATACATGAAAGCAGAACAGATATGTTTAGTCATGTGCATATTTGCCCTAGTTTTATAATAATAAACATCATGGCACAGTACCATTATTCAAAACAAATCATAGGATATAGTGAAAATCTCATTACACAGGAAAAAAAACCTTTGAGCTCCTGAAATTTCAGCATTTAATAACGTTAGAGTTTTTTTTTTGTTTTGTTTTGTTTTTTACCTGTGCAGATGCCTACAAGAACTGTCCATTGTTTAATTCGGACCTAAGGCCTCGAAGTGGCATTTAAAGGGTCTTGTATCATCTATGAATATTAGCAGGTCATACGATTACTCTAAAAAGGAGAAAAACTAACTTCTGGTATAGCAGGAATTGCATGATATACTTTAGAAGTAGATATCTACCTTAGTTCCTATTTTTATCTTCAAATCTATATGACTTGAACTTACAGGCTGTATGAAATTATGAAGTTGCTTATTTCACATCACTTATTGCTGCTGAACCCAGAGAAACAAAAGTCAACTCAGGGTGTAAACAGTGAGAGCTGAACTTGTTCTTTCAGACACCGTCTGGAGAAGATTGTTTTGCTATGCTTTCACATTTGCTGCAGTATTTTCTCTGTCTTTTTGTGTTTCAACAGGCCTTGAATAGGGGCATCGCTGCAGTTAAGGAAGATGCTGTGGAAATGCTGGCCAGCTACGGGCTGGCGTACTCCCTGATGAAGTTCTTCACAGGTCCAATGAGTGACTTCAAAAACGTAGGTCTGGTGTTTGTGAACAGCAAGAGAGACAGGACCAAAGCAGTTTTGTGCATGGTTGTGGCTGGCGCTGTAGCTGCTGTATTTCATACCTTAATAGGTAAGGTTACTTCACATCTAATTAACACATCTTTTATTTTGCTTCCTTCAGCTAGTCTTCAAACATATTAATTTGTAGGTTTAAGATTTCATTTGTTAGTACAAGGGGAAATGCAGAAGGGATAAACTCTCTTGTGTTGGTAGCATGCCCAAGCCATGCAATTTTTAATACTGTTAAAACAGGTTGTTAAGTGGTATATTCCACCTCCAGGGCTCACCTGCCTGGCTGCTCAACATGCTGCTAATCTTTTTTAGTCAGGTGTGTGAGCAAAACTCTGGTAAGGTTGGCAGGTTGCCTAAAGCAGATAGTTCAGTGTTACTGTTAGGTAGCACCTAGCACTATCTGCCCAAATGGTTTTGGCACATCACTTTGTAGCCAGCCTTCAAGATGTTGAAGGCAGAGCTCTTTGCCAGATCTTGGTGGCGTTGTTAGTTACTCCCTCTGTACCAGTTCCTTTGCTACTTATCATGCAGTACAAGTCTCTTAAGTCAGTAGGTCAGCAACATCATTGAAATATCAGGTATTACTCTCTACTAGTGCTAGTCATCATTCACTTCTGTTGAGTAATTAACTTGTGAAAGAAGAAGCAGTTCCAAACAGCACTTTATGTCAAACTGAGGTCAGCTCTCTCAGTGTACTCTGAAACAAGGGAAATACACAAGCAGTTCTGAACTGAACATGACAAGTAAGGCAACCGCAGGATTTGCCAATTGCTGATAGCCTGGAGAAATGTCTTATCAACCCAAGGATCAACCAGCACCACAACAATAAAAAAGCCACATGACCTGGAAGGCTGCAACTTCATCCTCTCCAAGAACTGCACCACATTTTCTGCATGTTGTGGCTCATTCCACGGAGCTGAAACCTCTCTAGCTCGGCAATGAGGAATAAAGGACGCTGGAGGAAGAAGCAGAGTGCATTTCGTTCTACAGGTACAATCCGAATAGCTGGGAGCTCTGAGAAGAGGGTGGAGGGAGGTAACACTACAGCCTGTGGAGGCACATGTTGGTTGATGGGCAGTAGGATGGAGCTGGTTGACCAGCAGTAGGGGGTCATTCTGTGACAGCTGAATGGGAAAAGCGAGTGTGATGGCAATTTCCTGAATTGCTGTGAAATTATGGAGTGGCCTGGAAGCGGGGCACCATTCATTATCAGACACTAACATGTCTGAAGAACAGCACTTGCTCAGCATACTGCTACTGTCTGGGTAGAGCAGTCAGATATGAAGCCCACTGCTCTTACCCTTTAACAGGATGCCAGCTGTGTTTAATGGCCCTACGTGCCTCCCAAGCACTCCAGTTTGTTTCACCATAGTGTCTCTTATTCCTCCACTGATACAGCAGCCCCATACTGTTTACTTTTTCTCTATGTTACAGTCATAATAAATGCTTGCAGTAATGGCTCACCAGCCATGGCAAGTCTGTGGCAGGGTTAAGTAGTTGCTAACTTTGTAAGCTGAATCCACGATAAAAATCCATGTTGAAGTTAATTTATTTCACCAGTATCAACTGGTCACTTCCTTGATGTGCTTACAGTTGAGGCTGTTTCACTGCACTGGTGTTAAAGGCTTTGGGCCATTTGTAAGTTTGGCTTTCCAGTTTCTTTGCTTGGAATGTTTCTTCAGCCCCCAGAGCTGCTATTCTAGTTGCACACTTGTTTCCCCACCAGTCCTGGTCAAAGTTTTTGTCTTAGCCAACTGGATAAAAGAAATATTTTCTAGTCACTCAAAATTTCATTTTAAGCTATTACAGATTTTGAGAACATTTAAAGTATGACTATCAAATATCCAGGTGAAAGGCAGCTGAATTTTCCATGTGAGACTTCTTATTGAGGAGAGTTGTTTGGGCAGCCATTTGAAAACATGCCAGATAAGTCTTTTGGTTTTGCCTGGAAATAGAGCCCTGCTGAGTTCAGAACTTCTGAAATGCCCTCTCTGCAGATATTAAAAAATAAATAAAATATGAAGGCTGTACTTTCCATGCCTTAAAGCCATTGGTTAAAGGGCTTTGCACAATCTTTCAGCTGCTTATGGTGGCAGACTGCAAAATATTTTTTAGTATTTTAACTTGTCTATGCCTGAAAATATGCAAAGGCCACAGCAGAGACTGGCAGAGCGCCCGAGAGAATGGAGTTAGTCAGATTCTAGCACCAATTGCCTGGGTGATGG
Source organism: Aythya ferina (assembly GCF_964211825.1). Taxonomy (NCBI): domain Eukaryota; kingdom Metazoa; phylum Chordata; class Aves; order Anseriformes; family Anatidae; genus Aythya; species Aythya ferina. The sequence goes on along the minus strand of NC_140297.1, from coordinate 72,093,585 downwards.
TGCCAAGTTTTGTGTTTAAAATTTCCTTTGAACATGTTTCAAATCCTGATTATTCTTTTCTGACCCACAGATGCACAGTCTTCCTAGCAGAAGGAGGAGAAGGAGTCCAGTGGCAGACAGGCAACTTCTGAGGATCTGCAGCTACTCCCCAACAGCCACGAGCTTGTTGCAGACTATCTACAGGAGAGAGAAATTCAGGTTACTGATACTTGACAGATGAAAAACTGAGACAAACACCACTTAAGGGACTGAATTTCTTTTGCATGCCGTATGTATGGGGCTAAGGAAGATGGCATGACTGCTTGCTGTGGATGTCGAAGCCCAGGAGAAGGAACAAAGAAGAAAAAAGCCAAAGAAATAAGGAGTACAGAAGGTCAGAAGGAAGAAAACAAGTGGTGGTAGAAACACAGTGACCACAATGAATCACCACATTTCCAACTGTGATAGAGACTCTTTGCAGTCTGTACACACAGTGCCTCACAGACAGCAGCCTCTACTTGTTTGAAATATCAAAACAGACGATTTCACTCAACTGCCTTCATTTCTTCAGCATCAGCTCCCCACTACTGTTCCCCCATAGGGGCTAACACAGTCCTCTGTGGGAGTGACTGGCTGAGCCAAACCACTCAAACTCACAGCATGCGGTCCTTAAGTCATCACTGTACTACATTCCCATGAACATCCACAGTATCTTCACCAATAGTTCCTATCATTCTCCTGTGCAGGTAGCAGTAAGAACCAAGAAACGACTTGATGAAAGGCAACTGAAACTTTATTCTTCTCTCGCTTAAAGTGCTGCTGTAAGCCTTGGTCAGTATGTTATTCCTGCTTTTGCTGTCTCACTTGTGATCTGGAAATAGAAGATAGTAGGCTGCCTTCTTTCTCTTGTGCTATTCTGGGAGCAGCTACTGCCACCAGAGTTTCCTTGTAGGAAGGAGTCTAAAGCATCTAGTTATTTCAGAGATAGGCTTTTGAGTGGGAATATTGGGCTATAAGAGAAGGAATTCAAGATGATAAACCTGTCTGTGCATACTTTTGACATTTTAATAAACTACCAGTTTGACAGAGAAGAGAATAGAGCATTAAATTATAGAACAGTATGCTAACGTAATGCATTAATAGGTGCTGCTGGTAAGTCCTCCATACTGTGCGAGTTCTTTTAACACTGGTGTCATGAAGGATATGCACATCTTCTTTGGCAAGAAAACAGCATTGTTCAGCCTTTCACTACTTTACTGAGAAATACTATACTGCAAAAGTTTATTTCCAAAGAGGAAGCAGCCTCTTTGCTTAAGTAGATACCTTTCAATGGTGCCTCCTGCACCTGACCAAAATTCCATGGTAGATCATTTGGCATCACCAAGAAAAAAAAGGTTGCAACTTTAGTAGCAAGGCAAACATAGCAGACTGGATGGCCAATAAGTATGAGTGACCCTGTTGTTTGTGCCAGTTTATTACTGATCTCCTAGTGGGCAAGGGCCCCTCCCTGCACAGGTGAAAATGTCAGCAGTAGCTAGTAATTTTTTTGAACCTGCATGTATGGTCACTGCATATACATTAATGATCTGCAGAAGAAGTGAGGTATACGTGTAATCCAACTGCTTCCAGTGTAACACTACTGGATTTTTTCCATGACTAGGAATCATAGTAGAGCTTATGCCAAACCAAGCTATTTTTTTTCCAGTCAGTCCTGTTCTGACATGGCCACTGTACTGGTTTGTACTACACTTTTTGCCCTGGAAAAAGATGAAAGCACAGGAACACAAATTGGAATATAATCCAAGCTTACTTTTTATTTTTGTCTACTAAGAGATGATGTTATTTATTAAAAACATGTCCTGCCTCAGCATCTTCAAGTGATTGTTGTTAAAGCAGTAACTTGCTTCCCCAGCTGCTCCAGCTCTTCTTCCACAACAAGGGCAGTTCCTTTTCAGCAAGTTGTTCAGGACGAAGGAAGAATGAAGAAAGCCTACAACCACAGCTGATTTTAGGATATATTTTTTTTTAATTAAAACAGGCAAATTTTGAGACTTACGAGATGTTGGCCTACCCAAAGAGACCATTGGACATTGGTAATTTGGAAAAATTAACTAATTGAATTTCGTAACTACAGCTGATCACAGAAGATGATAACTGCAATTATCAGTCTTCACTGAGATGTTCATAAGCTGGTTTTATTATTCATTCATTGCTGTGAGAAAAAAAAGAAAAAAGAAAAAAAAAAAAAGAAATGCAGTACCCAAGACGTCCTGATCATCTGAATTTTTGCATGGGGAACCCAGGCTTTTGTTTCTGTTTTATGTCAGGCTAATCAAAGACATCGCAAAATCTATGTAACCTGTGCCATCTCCAATTGCGGACTTGCCATTATAATTTTGTATTTTTAGCAAATTGTCCTTTTCTTATCTGCCTAAATCACTTAGCTGGTTTTGGCCCTGTGAGGTATCTTTCTGACTAGCAGCAGGATAGATGTTTACTTCTCAAGTGAGTTAATATTTAAAACTGGCACCAAAGAATAAATATGGAATGCTTCTAAAAAAACCCACATACTTAACCCAAAAAAAAATGATTGGTGTTTTCGTTTGTTTGTTTGTTTCGTTATTGATTTTTTATTCCAGTAAAGTGAATATGGACATATGCAGCTCTGTACATAGAAGTAAGTGATATCACTTCCTGTGAGGGTTTCTTTTTGTTTTCTTTACAATGTATATATAACATACTGGATAGTAGATAGCCCCAAAATGACTACAGTGTGGCTATTTCTTTGAGACTGCTGGCATCATTAAGCGTGTGTTCAGTTATTTCAAGGATGTCTGAAATTTATGTGGTTATAATCAGCTCATTAGAGAAATCAGTGTAGAAGAGAGTAGATCCAGTTAGGTGCACAGTATTTCATTGTCATTTCATATGCACCCAGGTCTTACGACTCAACTAGAAAAGACAGAAGCAAGAATTCCTGCTTAAATGCTGGTATATCAGAAGCAAAACTGATCCATAGATATCAAAATAAGTGAGTTATTCCAGGAGAGTAAACAGGCAGCTTGTCTTGGAGTTGGACTCCTCTGTTTTGGTTGAAATGATGCAAGGAATGGGAATAGCCATCTGCTTTAGATTCATGTAATACTCTTCAGCTCTGTTGTCTGTTATTAATTTTGTTCTGTGCTTCATAATAAGTATGTAAGGTTTGCCAAGGTTAAGTTCTAATTGCATCAGCAATTGCTTTATTCACAGCTCAGAGACACATGCCTGTATAATTGTCAGTAAATCTCAGCTTGCTGAGTCCTTCTTTCTGAGGATGGAAACGTTCATTGACACCAGTAATAGTGATTGTGTGCTTTCACTGACATGTTGAAGAAAATAGTTGAGAATTTTAAAACTAGTTTTTAAGCTTAGCCACTATTATTTTAAAATAAAAGCCACATTAAAAACTGCGATTAGACTTCTTGTGGATGGGGGAGAGGAAGACAAATCTTAAAGCTTACAGAAGCACAGTGCTGATATCCCTAGAAATCTTAAGAATTTGGTGCTGTGGGCTGTGGTAGTTTAAGTCCATTGAGAGTGCCCTGCCATTCAACTGAATTATGGTGAAGTGGCTGTTCCTAGAAGTGAGAGTAATGCAGTCTCTGACCTCTCTAATTCTGTGAATTTTTCTGTTTATTTAAACTTAAAGGAAAAAAAAAAAAAAAAAGTTAAACATAATAATGGCTTTAAGAGCCAAAAAAAAAAAAAAAAAGTTTTCATTACTTACTATTTTCTAAGCACTTTAAAAATCTCCTTTAAAGCAGGAGAAGACCAGAGGGCAGAGTGCACAGAGAGCACAGATGAATTCTGCAGCATGGTGTCTTCCCCCTATTTCACTGCTGATGGAGATCACTCCCCAAGAGGAGGTTCCTCAGCACGTAGACTTGGATTCTGTTACTCCCCATATGGGGAATAAGACCGGTGTGTTTCCTGCAAAAGTTTTAAATCTTTTATGTAGGAGAAGTTTAAAGCAACGTCAATGGGACCTAAAAGAGAACTCAATAAATCTGGCCCTCAGAGGCAACTTGCCTCACATGCCTTCCGAATTTGTTCTTGTTTCTTCAAATAAGTAAATTCAGATAAATGGGCATACTGGCCTGCCATAAAAGCAGCTTTTTACAAGGAGTAACCACACAGAAATCCATATGTAACAGAGTGGTTTCGAAATAATGAGTGAAAATTGGTGTATGAATATTCATACAAAAATAAGAAGGGGCTGTGGCTCATGTGTGACTGAACTTAGCAGCAATTAAATGAGTACTTAAGGAGCTAAGCTGGCCTCCCTGAACGCAGAAAAGGCTAGAGTCCAGTTGTAAAGTTCTGTCCCTTTGGAAGGACACAACTGAAATTATCTGGGAGTGGATCAGAAGGATAGCTACCCAGCTTGGGGATCACCAGGTGAAGTGAGAGACTGAGCCTAGCAGTAGTAGATAGGGACCAGCACAGGGAAATGGGGAGTTTTTACCATTTTAACATATCTGGGGCAGTCATGGCTGTCTGGATTGAGGCTCACGCAAAAACTCTCAAAAACTCTCCTCATCAGAGGTTGAAACTGGACAGCAAATACACTGGTGACTGGAAGCAGCAACCTCCTGATTTCCATCAGTGCAAAGCACCCTTTTCAGACTTGTGGCTCCTGAGATGCCAGCTGTAAATGAGGAAGGAGAGTAGGAGCTGTTAGAGGCTGCCCAGCGAACGCGCAGTGAGCTGTGCTGTGCCCTGACAGGTCCCAGCAGAGGTGGTCATTAGGCAGAGCAAGGGAGAGTCACTCACTGGAGCATAATGAGTGTGATTTATTGCATGTCTTCGCAAATCCTAGTGCTCCTTTTACAGCTCTGGGCAGGTTTACAGGTAATGTCATGAGAATGCAGTGGCAATAGGTGGTTTCAGAATTTATACGGCACTATATCCCATGAAATACACAGTGTCTGGTGAAAACAGCTTTTCTAACAAAGAGCCCTGAGTTAATGAAAGAGCAGTAGATTTTCTGGAGTACCAGTGTGTTCATTTAGGAAACAGATGTGGCACTTACTATACCCATTTCCCAACCCGGCCATTTGTTATCACTCCTCTGCCAAAGGTTACTTGAAAAAGGGCTGCGAGAGCACTCCTTAGTAATAAACAGCAGCTGGTGAGGCTGTGACATCCTGCAGCCCCTGCAGCTGTTTGCTGAGTGGGTATATCTCACAGCTTGTAGGCATCCTACTCTTTTGGGTACTTCTGAGCATCTTATGCAGAATCCATAACGTAACCTTTATTATTCATTCCTATTCTTGTATCTCTACAGCATATAGCGATTTGGGGTATTACATTATTAATAAGCTACACCATGTGGATGAATCAGTGGGAAGTAAAACTCGGAGGGCCTTCCTTTATCTTGCTGCCTTCCCTTTTATGGATGCCATGGTGAGTGCATGATTCAGAACTGAATTTTAATATCAATGTTATTTTTTTCTTTGGTGACCTTAGTTTGCAAAGTCTGTTACCTGATGGGAAGCTGAAGGTCTGCAGAAGGAAGGCATGTCCTTTGCAAGCAATAGCTCTGGATGTACATGAACACATCATCTTCTGCTACCTGGAAAAAGCATCTGGGTGGAGTTGAACATCCAGAGATCATGACAAATGTAAAAATCCTCAGCTGCCTTAGCAGAGTTACTGTATATGCATGCTAGAAAGCACTGGTCATCTTGTGATGGGCTGCACAGATTGTCTGTATGTGTCCTCTCAATACAATTTGTATTGCACGATTTCAATTTGCTGCGCATTCCCAAGTCACTTGCAGAGCTCATAGATCAATACTTTCTCAAAGCAGATTTATTGAAAAGATATTTGTTACCATCATTTTTTGCAAGTGCAGCTTAGTCCAGTGTATCTCAAATGCATGGGGAAGAGAGCCACATGTGTGGGTGGGCTGCTGCTCTCCAGATCACCAGGCTGACTGCATGTGGCCTGCACAATGTAAACAAAGACATGGCAGCTCTCTTTAATTCCAGTACTTCTATGTAAAAGTCAGAAAGGATAACCTTCTCATAGCATGCCTCCACTGCTTTTTCCACTTAACACAGTAGCTGACAGTGAAAAGAAGTTGGATCGTTTTCTTGTTAAGACAGGGCTCAATATAGCCTATGAATACACTTCTGAGGTGCATTCAACTGGTGAATGACAGGAAACATTTTTCCCTTAGAATATTTAGTATGATAACCTCTGCAGCATCTGTATAGAAGGAACACTCTTATTGGCTATCCTGCTCAGAAATGTCTATGCAATCTGTAAAATTATTCCCATTCTTCCTGCCAGCCCGGGCAAAGAGGAACTAAATGCAGTAGTGCTTTCTCTGCCCTACTTGCTTAACATTTGCCCAGGTTCACACCAGGTGCTGCTGGTGTAAAAAAGCTGTGTAAGTTTTTTGTATAAAAAACATCATTCTGGGACCTGAAATCCTTAACAAATACCATAATCACACATTCTGTTCTGCCTTTTTTTTTCAGGCATGGACCCATGCTGGGATTCTGCTGAAACACAAGTACAGTTTCCTGGTGGGATGTGCCTCCATCTCAGATGTCATAGCTCAGGTAATGCCTCCTCTTGGCAGTCACTCTTTCAATTGTGTTATGGACTCGATGCTTTCCTAAACAGTAATGCTTTTGCACAGAGACTGCCTTCTCTCTCTGTCATGGACAGCACACCAGAGAAAATAATCTTGTGCACTGTTCTCTGGTAGTTTCCCCACTCTTTGCTGACATTTGTGATTTAGGCTGGTCTCACTTGACTGGATCAAGTCAGTCGTGAAGCAATGACAGGAGAAGGAGCCAGGACTGTTTGGGTTAGGGACATATCTTCTGGCGCTTCCAGACACTGTGCTACAATGGCTGAGAATCAAGCTATATATACACATGTACACCTGGGGGAAAGAGAAGTCAGCCAGAAGGATTGATGACTGCCACCAACTGAGGCAGTACTTTGATAGAGACCTTTCTCCCCTGTGTACATTCTCCCCCACACTTCACACAGTTGCAATGAAATCTGGAGTGGGGAGTGTAGGCAGGGAAGCTAAGGCTTGATTCTCCAGCCCACTTGTCAGTTTTGCACATGATGTCTAATCTGCTGAAATGCAGGGGTGTAAACCATCTTCTGAGTGCTGGTATAGCACTGTTCTTGTTACTGGACCAAAAGCTGAAGACTTGGATCTGAAGCAGAAGCTATATCTGTGGTGATACTCTCTGGGTGATAGAGGGAAGACCCAATGTTGAATTTACGTTTGTGAGGGAGGTGTTAAATGTCCTGTTGCTTTGCATGGGACATGCTTGTAAAACAATATTCATATGCATTGCTGATGGCCAGTGTTGTACCATTTGAGAACCAACACAGAGCCCTCTTTTTGAAGTATTTATGACCATGTTATGAATGGAAGATCCCAGAGCCTGCAGAGCAGTTACAGTGCTGCCTCATTACCAGCTGAGGTAATAACTGGGCAAGAAAGACTATAATAATAGGACAACATCAAAGGAAATAAGAAGTCAACAGCACTTAGTTCAATTTTCTGTACCATTTCCCTCACACAAAGTAGGAGCAAACTATAAACCGGGTTAAACCATTCAGTCAGCTGCTATTCTATGTTTGGCATGTCTGTCCCTTTACAATACTGCATTAAATCCCTGAAGATAATACCAATTACTTTAAATGACTTTAACACCCAGGCTCTGCTCTTCTTCTGATGTGACCTACAAAGTTTGCTGACCTTAGATGCATGTCAGGTCATTTACACCTAAATACAGAAGCTGGAATTCCTATTTTGGCCATGGTACGCATGCCCTTTTCATGGTGGCTGGTGAGTGGGGTGCCAAACTTGTGAAGAATAAGACACCTGTCATCTTGTCTCCAGCCTGTAATAAAATATCGCAACAGAGCAAGCGTAAAACCAGAAGACAAAAATGTGTGGTTCTCCCTAGCCCAGAGCTGCCTACACCTACATGTACTCCCTACATAGGCAATAGGTGCACAGGCAGTAGATAATTCTCCTTGGATAGCTTCATGTACACATTTTGTGGCTGACTTTACTTCTGTTTAATGAAGAAGGATTCTTTTGTGGAGTTCAAATGAGCTGTTTTGCAAATCCTATCAAACAGCGTGGCCTCCCTAATAAACATTTTCACAGTGTGATTTAAGTATTTCTTAAGCTCTAGCAATGAAAGAGGGAACCTGCCCCTGAACAATGTATTTCTTGGAACTCACTTGAATGCCGGCTTGTCCTGGCAGCGTTATTCCTGATGCTGCTGTTCACAAAACTGTACACAGTTAGTTTCCCAGTTGTGCCCATCATCCAGAGACACTTGGAATTTAACAGACATGTCAGCTCTTTACTTAATGAAAAAGAATTATATTGTATTAATCAATTCCTTTCATTTTCTGGACTGAGCATTTAATTTTAAATGTTTGAATTATAAGCTGTTCATGAGCCAAAAAGTCCTTTTTGGTTACATCAATATGGCACTTAGCTCAAGAAAGAATGAAGAAATACTGAAATTGCACTCAAAAAGTACAAAATCAGGATAAATTAAGACTGCTTCTAAATGCTGAAGTGAATACTTTAAGACATCTGGCTATTTAATTCCTGCTCCGCCCCCAAAAAAGAAAGCAGGGCTTGGAAGCTGAACCTAGAAGGACGTCTCCAGCCTCAGTCTGTATCAGCATACCACATTCTCCTGGGAAGAGTGACTCTCAACCATGTGCTTGCTGCCAGACTTTGCCAAGCTTGCATGCCAGCCTCCTATTTATGGCCCCTAGTCTGACACCTGCCCATACCTTCAAGTACTTTTTATATAACTTCTGTATAATATTAACTCTTGTTCTTCTCATTTGTATGAATGCAGAGGGGAACTGAAGTTTCTAAATGCTACAAGTCAGATACTGTAGTCACGCGTGGTTGTTGGCTCAAATGCACTAGCATGGAGTCAGCCAGGGGACACATTGGCCCTGAAGAAACAGACAGACAAACTACTAATCTTTTATTTGTTTGTTTTGCAGGTTGTTTTTGTAGCCATTTTGCTTCACAGTCACTTGGAGTGCAGGGAGCCTCTCTTGATCCCAATCTTGTCACTCTACATGGGAGCACTTGTCCGATGTACCACACTATGCCTGGGATACTACAGGAACATACATGATGTCATTCCTGACAGAAGTGGGCCTGAAATGGGGGTATGGCTTAATACGTGGTGATTTTTTTGATTAAATAAACTTTCTTTTTGTGTTATAAGGCTCTATTAAACCACTGTGAATGAAGGGCCTGCTTTCTCCATCCTGCAAGGAAAAAACATCATTTAAACAGGCATGATGGAAACCATTACAGCTACGGAGCACATGAGGCAGTGCTTTAGGTGCTATTGATGCGCTGTCTACTTAGCATCTCAGTGCTGAGCTCTCTCCTTTTGGTGCTGTGAGACAGCACAGAATGAACTAAGTGGACGCTTTATTTCACAGGGAAGAATGTCTCAAAACTCCTCATTTTCTCTGAATGTTACATTGGCTTTCATGTTCCTTTGTCTAGTAGCCAGAACATGTTATGCAGATACCTTATGCATTATTTATTGAGATCCATGACACAGTCTTTTGAATCAGTCTTACTGTAGATGAAATATACTTTTCAAAACATATTTTGAATCAATATTTCTATAGGTGAAAAGGAGGAAATATTTTAGCCTTCTGCTATTGAAGCGTATTGAAATGAATGTACCAAACTGATGGTGGGTGGGAAAAGCAGAAATGCTTTCTCTGTACTTTTGATTCAGTTCAACTTATTTCTTTCTGAAGCTATTTATTTATTTATTTTTGTTTATTTGTTTGTTTTCCCTTGTTGCAGGGAGAGGCTACAATAAGGAAGATGCTGAGCTTCTGGTGGCCTTTGGCATTAATTTTGGCAACTCAGCGAATAAGTAGGCCCATTGTCAACCTTTTTGTTTCCCGGGACCTAGGTGGCAGTTCTTCGGCCACAGAGGTGAGAAAGTCAGTAAACGATCATTTACATGGAGTTGCCTCTGTGTTTCTCTTCTCAGCCATACTGGCAAGAAAAAAATGTCCTAAATAAATTGCTTTTTAGTGATTTCTTTATCCTTAGAAGAAGATTGTTCAGAGTCTTAACGTGAGCATTTCTACCAGGCATCTCACCCTTAACAAGACCGGTAGATTTTTTTCACTGAACAGTTCTGGCATCCCATGATTTCAAGCTCTACATATGGGTATGTGCTGGAGCATTCAAATCCCAGAGATTTTAGGACAGTCATCAGTAGTCGCATGTGCTGCTGTTCTGTGTCATATATATTTACGGCTATGCAAATAGATGTGAAACAATACTGCTGTTAGAATCCAGTGCATTACACAGAATAGGGCAGAAAACATGAGGAAGCACATAAAGAACATCTGTCTCTTGGCTGGGATATGCAGTGTACCTTTTTTCTCTGGAGGTTATTCAGCTGTAGCATGTGGTCTCCTACAGCTGATGGTAGCAGGACTTCTGTTTGTAATGCAAAGCCTTCACCAAATGCTCATCAGGAGCTGACCTATTCTCTTAAGAAGTTCGAGGGACCCTTGCTGCCAGTTTTAGTGGGATGAGGTGTAGATCCACATAGCCATTAGCAAATCTCTCACCTTTTTTCTCTATGAAAAACAAAGTCATAAGATACTAAATGAAAAGGAAAATTGAAACTGCTGATGCCTAACAAGTATTTTCTCAGCAAAGCTAATAATTTGTTATACAAGATACCACATATTTCACTCACTCAAAAGTTACCAGTGACTACAGCAACTGTGGAGAGAAAATTTAGGAAACCTAGCACTTCGACATGTGTAAATCAGGGATTAGTCTATGTGTTAAGTAGCAGTCTTGGTACAAGGGGAGGCAGAGCAGGTTAGCAGAGATCAATTGTGCATTTCTTGTTGATACCTGACTTTAGATGCATCATGTTTCATGACTAGCCTGTTGCATTTTGTTGCTATTAGGCTGTCTCCAGATACATGTCATAGTTGGTGATTTGCTGGTCTTTATACACTAACATTAATTGTCACATTTCAGCTTTCCCTGATTTATGAACTAATTGCCTCTGTAAAAGGAGGTGCAGGCAACACAGATAACATCAGTGTCTGGAACATCACTATAGACAGGAGTTTTATAGTTCTCCTGTACAACGCTGTAAGCAAATTTCAGTGTGTCCAGGATGTGCCTTTGAAGAGCTGGGCTGTAGCATCTTCATGAGGACAGCAAGTCCACTTGCATTGACCTACTCCCACAGCTCCTGTTCAGACTGCCAGCACAATTATGGTGATTTTTTTTGGTGTTGATTTTCATGGGGAGTTTTCTTCCCCATGTCAAATACTTCTGTTCTAGACATTTAGAAAAACTTTCATGGATGTAGTTTGGGATTCCATCAATCAGGTGAAAATTACAAGAAGAATGATCAGTGTTAAAAACTCAGTAATTTAATCCAAGTGGAATTTAGCATACCAAATTAGACCATGAATTATTGTTTTCTTTAATGGTTACTGCATCTACACAGTCTTATTGGACTTCATCATGTAAATAAATGAAACTTCAGTATCTTTCATATTCTTCTTTTATTTATTCCTCACTTTAATCTCACTAGCTTTCATATAGATAGAAATTCTGATGAAAATAGAGCAATAAGGAGGGGAAATTGCATTTTAAAAGGGTACAGTTTTAAAATTCCAATTTATTTTCTTTGAACCACTTACTCTTTCAAGTTTCATTAAACATCATTTACAGTAGAAGGTTAGCAGAGAATATCTTTCCGCCTCTATTCCGGTTCACTCTGTAGATCTGACTGTTTTTTCCCATGCTGTTTTTTTAAACAGCACAGGGTGCAAATTAACTTGTTGCATGAATATATGGACTTTTTAATGTCTGATGTATCTCTTGTCTGTACTTGTGAAAATGCAAAAGGGACCTAGTTTAACTTGCAGATAGTGAGTTGTTTCTCATTATCAAAATGGTCATCTGGAATTGATTTTGTCTGTTTTTTGCTTTTAATTGATTAGCACCAAAGTTGGGAGAGTGTTTTTGTTTGTCTTATAAGTGCCTCCGACCCCATAGCAGTCAGTTTGAAACCCAGTCAGTCAGCCACGGAGACCTACTGCTTTAGAATCAGTCATACTTAAAGCATTTTACATACAAATAACCAAGTCAAATGTATCTACGTTTATGAAATATGATGAAGGGAATATGAGCCATAATGCATTCTGCTGCTCAGGTGTCTCTAGATAAAATAACCTGGGAGAAATGTGGGAGGGAGGTATTCAGCAGAACGAGGGGTGCACACCAACTCAAGGTAGCTATCACCCCAGAGTATCAGCGTGACAGTGAAATGGCAAAGCTGAGTAATGTAGCGCTATTGCATGATATATTTCCTAAGCTTCAAGTGCCTAGCAGAATGATGGCTGCTCTGACAGTGGTCCTGAAGCAAAGAGCTTCCAGTTTCCTGCATCGTTTCTCATTGCATCAAGGTCCATGTGGCAGTATTCATGGAAAATGGCATACCGCGTTAGTTTAACTGTTCTGTTCAAAGATTTGAAGTTTGCGTTTCCTTGTAATTTTTCATAGGCAGTGGCAATTCTGACAGCTACCTATCCTGTGGGACACATGCCGTACGGCTGGCTGACAGAAATTAGAGCAGTATACCCAGCTTTTGACAAGGTGAGTGCCCATGTTAGGAGTGTAGTAAATACCACTAGTGTGATTTCACATCCATGATCCTCCTCTTTCTCTCTGTTACAACATTTTAATCTGAGGGAAGCTTCAGTGATATCAGAGGAATTTCTGCCAAACAAAGATGAAGAAAGATAGTTCATGTCTCTGTAAATATGTGTAATAGATTCTTTTAAAAAAAAATAGAACAACCAAAGATTAAATAGGGCTGTACTAATGGTCATCTGTAGTTTTGTTTCTCTCTACTTTTGTCTTTGATACCTATTGTTCCTTGTCCCATTGATAAGGTTTTCTTAAAATCCTAGTTTAAATGAATTATTTTTTCAGTGGCTTCAAGCTGTTGTCTAATTTATGATTTTAACTTTAACTCTGTGTTGCAAGGTATTAAGCTACCTTTTGAATAGACAGATGCTATTGTTTTAAGGATTTAAAAAAAATCCTCACTTACTGTGACATAGCTTCATAGCTAATGAAATGAGGTCGCACGAAGTATACAAAATGCAAGAGCTCATGTCTTTGCTCCAGAGACAGCCTGTTCTTTAGATTCTGCATTATCTCTGACATGGGTTTGGGTTCTTTTGCTTATATTAATATTTAACAAAAGGTTATTTCTTCCAATAACAGTAAACACAGATAATCTCTTATTTTAGAAGTATTGACTTAGCTGACCAAGTCTATGAAGATTTTTGTTGCCAAATCATGTAATTACATAAGAATGCAAGGACTGCTTCTGGAATTGTGTGCTGAGTAAAAATATAACCAAAGTTAATTTTGTTTAGACTCTGTTTTGCTCTGTTTTCAAATTGGTACTCACTAGCCCATATGTTGTGTGAAGAACAGTGATGTCCTATGATAGTCTAGTTCAAATGTCAAATGCTATCTTCCCTCCTTCTCTTTATTTACCAATTAGTTATGTCAACTGAACTTTCTGGTTCCAAATATTAATGAAAAAATAATGCTTGCTTGCTCAGGAATATACTTAGCTGAAGCAAGACCGTTTTGATTTGATCCACAGTACTTCCAAGGAAAATTTAAAATAAAATAAAAAAGTCGCATTAGTCATAAGTTCCTAACTTGCCTGTATACAGCTGAATTGACATCTCAGGTACAAGACAACACAGAGACCTTCTCAGAGGTCATGCTGCTGAAAAGAAACTGCAGAATGCTGAATTAATAGACTGCAAGGTAAAAATGGGTTGGAACAGGAAACACAGCTGCTAACCACATGTGTTAAGAGCTACAATCAAATGCATATCTCTTTCAAACTACTGCCTTGTGAAATTAACAGTAATAAAGAGACTTAAATGCAGGTCTCACTTACCTGGTAGAAAATGCACTACTGACTTAGATGGTGGCAGGATTAGACCGTTATTTGTCTGCTCTGGAGGAATAAATGTGAGGAAGAAAACGTTAGGATAAGGCACAGATAGGTGCCAATGATCTAATTGCCAAAAATGTATGGAATAGTGGTTTTAGTTGCATGTTTTAAGAATAACTTGGCTTAAAATGTGCTAACTGCAGTAGCAACAGTATAAAGGTATCTCTTTCTGGCAGTCACTTGTGCCTTTCAGACAATAAATACCAGACCAGAAACAGTGCTTTTTCTAGATTGCTGTGAGAAGTGTTTCACACCTGGTCACGCATCATTCATGTGTCACTAGGCCTTTCACAAGCTTTGTTTCCTTAAACTAAGCTTTGCTCAGAGATAGAACCTCCTTTTATTTTCAGACTTCATAAAACCTGTTTTGATTCTCAGATGTTGAAACAGTTTGCATGTATGTGAATGTTTTCTTTTGTCAGTCATTCAGAAAACTGGTAATGCAGATGGCCATCAGAGGCACACTGAATTGCCTTAACAGACTGATGGGATTTGGGATCCAGAAAGTATGTCCTTCTTCAATGCCTATACTGGACAAGTGAGATTCTTGTCTTCAAAGGGAAATTCACTTTTAAATTCACATTTGTAAGAGATCACATTTGTACAAGAGATTCTGAGTCATGCTTCAGTGTTTTATGCAACTCTGTGTCCAGAGCAACCTCATGGCCTAGTAGTTGCCCTCAGTTTAAGGGTACTCCTGATTTGCTAAAACGAAACAGGAATGCTCTAGTTCTGCACTCTGTTTGCTATTTTATGTAGTGATAATGCCATTATTCTTAAAGGACTGTGCCACTTGTTTCAGAGCGAACAGTTGACTGACTATGAGAGGACTTGTGAACGCTATTGAACTGATGAATAGATGGGAATGGATACTTCTTTACTCTGTAATCTGCATGGTGTTTTGTTTCAAGAACTAAGCAGCGTGCAAGAGATGGGAATAAAGAGTACGTGGTTAAGAGTTAGGGTGAAGGGCAGAGCCAAACAGGGACAGTGTTAGAAGCAGCAAGATAGAAATGAATGAGAGCTCTTTCTCCTTCATCACAGCCTTTTTACATGCTTGGATTGAGATGTGCCTTTTTTTCCTGTCATTTTAGCCTTATGAGAAAGTTGAGCTACGCAGCAGTTTGTTTAAACCTTGATGAATGAAGTAAGCAAGGCCCATCCTCATTTACATAAAAGCTAACAGTAAGAAAGTATTTCTTCAAAAACACAAGAAATAATCATATAGTAATAAAAAAACGTTTACAGAAAGTTATATTAACTTGTTCCCAAAAAGGGAAGACTTGGAAGTAGCTTCCTTCTAAGTTGACTTGCCTCTATGCAAAGGTCAAGCATTTTCATGCACCGAAGCTTCCAAGCAGGTTTTTAGTTGAGATGGTAAAGCTGTCATGTGCCATCACTGCACTGATCACCACAATAGCTTTACGTTTCAAAGTTCCATCAACTACTCAAATGTGTATGAAATGGTGTACCATTCACAGAGCTTATGTTCATTTTGTCCATTCCCAAGATGTGTTTGTGCAAGTTCCTATTTCTTACAAGTAACTTTAGTAAGGTACAATGACCATGTGTCAGGTACTGCTGTTCTACTTGAGCTACATTAAGGATGAATAAATGTTGTACTACATCTCATAGTACCATTCTTACCAGTTTGGTCACGGCCAGGTGTGTCTCAAACATCCCTGGGATAAATGCAGGTACATGACCCAACAACCTATTGCTGTAGGGCTCCTAATGGTGCCCTGCTTTTGATATCCTTTCCTTTTCTTTCACAGACCATCTGGTTTGTGTTAATGTGTTCCCTGAGGGTAATTTTAAATCTTCAGCTTCATTTGGTACATTAGACATTTGGAGAAGAGTTTTTGTTGTTTTAAGTAAAACTTAGCTGCCATGTGTACATGAGTACAGGGCTCACGTTCAAGGTGGAACATCTAATAGTCCTAATTATGTTCTGTTCATTAAACTACATTAACAGAGCCAGCTGTTCCAGAAGCTTTGTTTATATTACCTGCTTGGCTAATTGGATCAGTAAGGGTGTTTACACATGTATATGGATTTGGTACCACTCTGTGGTAAAAGAGAATGGAATCCTATTTTTCCTGTGAAAACATGCTATGGACTTTAAGGTTAAAAAAATCACATGGTATTTCCTTAGAAAGAGTTACAATTCTTTTCCAAAGCTGAATTTGTTAAATAGGACTTACTCCTTAGAAAACTAGGGAGATTACTCAGCCATCAGTGACCATAGGAGGAGTTACCATCAGTTTAAGCAGAAAATATTTACTCAGAAAGCTCTAGATGAAAAAGCAAACAAGCAAAGAAAGACGTGTATACACACAGACAGTCAGATACAACAGAATGACCCTGGTGCTGTCAGCTTCCCAGTAGTCTGGAGCCACACTAATGCTTGTTATCTCTTTCTCTCACCGTAGAATAACCCCAGCAATAAACTGGTGAACACCAACAGCACTGTCACAGCGACACATATCAAGAAGTTCACTTTTGTTTGCATGGCTTTGTCCTTAACGGTAAGAAACCTTTGTTCCAACTGTCTGTCTTTCATATAAACCAGGAAATTATCTCCTATATCTAATGATAAAAGCACTAACAGTTCAAGAAAGGTGAGTTTTCTGATGAAGTCTGTTGCTTTTATCAGGGCGAGGGTATGTGATCATAATACTCAAGTACTAAGAAAATCATCTGTCATTAACTCAGAGTAGGTATCTTATGGGCTAGAGATATTTTGTTTAATTCCTCTCACTATTTTTCATTTCACGTCAGCCTCCATATGCAAAGAGATACTAGAGATCTGCTTTTCTTTTTCCTTTTCTCTATTGAACAAAACTTTTGATAAATGGCTCATCAGGAAAATGAAAAAATGCATTTGTCTCTTGAGAAATGGCATGAAAGCCTGTCCCCTGGCATCCGTAATTGGCTGTGAATAATGGGAAGGGCAGCATATGTTGAAACTACTGTAGCCATTCCCTGCTGTCTCACAGGGCACTAGTCTTCCACGCTAGGGCTGCTTTCATGCAAGCTGGTTTTGTTTACTCTCAAAATGAGCTAACAAGGGCAATCTCAGAGATGGTGCTGACTCTGTCAAAAGGATCTAAAGTCATATCTAAGCTGGGCAGAATTGCAAGAACTGATGTCTGAGTTCTGTAGTCTGCTAGGTTTGTGTGAGTGATTATACTCCATCCAGAGAGATCAATTCTGATATTTCAGTTAGAAGTACCTACTCTAACATTAAAAAAAGTGTAAAGGGAAATTGATTCTGTAACCATAACTCAAGGCCTGAATACTATGGGGAATATTTATAATCCTTTTCATTTTAGTCCTCCTTTAAACCTTCCATTCAATTTTCGTTGCTTTATATCAAGCAAGTTGAAAATAACCAAACATTTTAAAATTACTACAGTATCACAGTTTTTGTTTTGTTGTTTTGTTTTAATCTATCCAATTCGGGTCATATAGATTAAACTGTGGTATCCTATGAATAGGGTATGTCAGGTGCTATGTACCCATGTATGTGCAGAATTAGAGGTAGGAAATCAGAGGCTTTTTTTTGTTTTTTTTTTTTTGTTTGTTTGTTTAATTCATCTGTGAAGTCTGTAGTTGGGCACAGGTACAGCAGAATGCTGAACTGCTGCATGTGCTCTGAGAGTGCCAGCTGAAATCAGCGCCTGCTGCCAGTTTGTTGGAGATTGCTGTGGAATTCGAGAGGAAGGAAAATCACATGAGACAACTATTGAGTTTTGCTCTGAAGGAGGATCGGAGGGATGTTTTTTTCATGTTAAATGAGAAGTAATACAGATACAAATATGTGCAGACCACAAGCCTGGGTTGTGTTTAGGCCTAAGGATGACATTTTGCTGAATCTGCAGCATTTCCAAATGATCAGCTTGTGCACAGTCACATAGTACATCTTTAAGAAAACTGTTTCTGCACAAGTCTAGCAACAAATGGGTAGTTGTGGAAGAAAAACCACACAGGGTGTGTGAGTGAGTATAACAGCAAATAATGGAGCAGATGATAACCATAGTAATGCAAGGATAGATTTACATTAGTACTGGTACCTAGTAAAGCCATCACCTTCCCTCTTTGCTTGGACTTGTGTACCTCTGTCCATGACAGAGATTTCAGGTCTGTGCATGGTGTCCTAGGAAGTCCTGAACTGCTTCCTGTCAGGGCACCATGGATCTAGGCTGTCAGGGACATCAGGGTCTCCCTGGGTAGCGCAGTGCCCCACCAGAACCAGGGCATCGGGGGCACTGGGACAGCTGCAGCCTTGGGCAAAGGGCACCTCCATGGGGCTGGGACCAGGCTGAGGCCAGGCCCGTAGGCCCAGGCATGGGCCCAGCTGGGCAGGGGCCATGGCCGGGCAGGGCAGGGCTGTGGAGAGTTGGATCCCGACCCTGCTGCGGCCTCACTGGGGCAGGGGCTGGTGGCCCTGGGGCTGCTGTGGGAGCCTGGGCCTTGGCAGGTTCAGACGGGGCTGGTGGGCAGTGCCCATTTCATAGTTGAAATGAAGCAACTCAATCCATCAGTAGCTGAATTCGGAGATTTCTTCTGTCCTTTATTTCCTATATTCTTCCCCAGCCAGCTACAGCTGGCCCCCATCAAACACAGGATGGCATGAGCCAATATGGCATCTTTGTCCATTTCCTAGAGTTAAGCTTGACTCTTTTTTCACCTAGCTTAGAAAGCAATAGCTCTGGCTCTAACTTGCATTTTCTACAGCATGTAATGGACAAAGGCATATTTCTCCACTGAACTGGCCATTGTCTGAAGATTTCGTGGAACTATTGTGTCATCTCCCATCACACACCTTGAGGTTTTCTCTTGTTGGTGGACCAGGCCAAAGATGTGTTCTCTATAGCTGGAGCCTCCCTGGAAGTCAGTTAGTGTTTCCAGAGATCACAAAGGGGAAAGCTTTCCTCTTAATAATTTTTTTTTTTTTTTCTGAGAATGCTACTTCAATCTCAAAGCCTTCTCTGAACTGATGGGTTTCTTAACCCTTATGGGCACTTAACATACTTGACTTCTGGTAGGTCATGAGCTTCTCACATTACCAGCACCTCTCTGTGCAGAATAATTTTTAATCACAACTGTTAGGCTTTTGTATGATTTCACAGGATATTTTTTCAAAAGCTCTCCATATTACTCTCAAGGGTGGTTTTTTCTTAAGCTTATCCTGAGAGATTCATCTGCACTGAAATTCCAGAAGTGCTGTTGAGGTCCCAAGATTTTTCTGTCCTGTCTGTTTTTGCATAGTAGTGACAGATTCATAGGATTACTTGTCAGTGGACAGAGGGGAAAAGTAGACACAGGAGCTCTAAACACTTTGGTTCAGGGGCCGGGAGTTGCATCATAGAATCATAGAAATACTTCATTGCACAACCTCTGTGGAAGTTGGTACGACTCAAGTTATGTGCCATAGGTTGTAAGGAACTGGACTTCAAATTTCTTTCTGTTACAACTAGGTCAGATGACCACCATAGCTGAGCTCCCATGACCATCAGTGATTACTTTGTTTTCCTGAAGAGGCTCTATTGCAATGGACAGCAGTCAGACTAGTGGCATCACTGTTAATAACATCCTGTTGGTCAGGATGAGAGGGAAAGTGGGAAACAGGCATCCAGACTGGCCAAGAGATGAAAACAAGACTGATACTTTGACTTGTCATATGAATCCATTCTTCAGTGGATGATCTATAGAAGGATTCCAGAAGATGAATAGATAAAAGGATAGTAATCAAACTTTTAATATGAGCAGCAGTCATGCAGTGTAAAACCCTGGGAAACCTCCCAGTCATTGGAGACCTGCTATTTTGTAGACTCCAAACCTACTACAGCAGATGCATTATTTGACCATTGATGGTGACAATATTTGTCCAGAAAGAAGAAAATATGCATAGTTCTGTTAAGAAACCTAACTTTGTTGTTTGATTTTTTTTTATTATTAAATCTTCATAGGATATGAAAGGCTGCACTTGAGCCTAGCCAAGCTGACTGGGTAGCGTGCAAATGTGTTCTGCTGAGTGTGATCATATGTACTGTCTTGTGATTTTGAAGCATCAGGCTGGTATTAAAAGCGCTTTTTCAAAAAAAATGGAAAATAGCTGTATTGCTTAGTGAAAAAATTCTAGATAAGCCATTTTATTTAAAGGCTGGAAATAGAAGTAATTGGACTTCCAATATGTAAGAGAGCTGATATGATTAGTCATATTGATGTGGTTTTGGTTGTAAGCAAGCAGTGACTCCTTCCAACAGTCATATTTTGTGCAGCTATGAAATTGAATGTAAAATTTATATATCAGATGGGAGGGACTCAGCTGAAGAATTTTGCTCATACAGTTAAGTGGTTGGTTCTTATTTTAGAAGATAAGATATGCTTCATAATTTACTCACCACGTGCCATTATTTATTATTTCATTGTCATAAGACACTTCAGGCAAAAATGCCTCTTTCTGTATTTGAGCTATTGCTCCAAATACCAGTCTTACTGCCATTGCTAGATAAGGCTGTTGAAGAGCTGAACATTTTGATTTAGTGATTGACCTATTTAGATGACCCTAGGCGTCAGCTCTGAGGTCACTGTAGAATTGTAAACTAAGTGAAGACACAGACCCCTGAGAATGAACCACTTGTACCACACATCCTTCAGTTGTAGGATGTGTCAGCCTCAGTACATTTAGAAATCCCCAGATATTTTTTCCAAGTGGTAAATTACTGCACTTCTCCACTGCAGTAAAGCTTTGCTCTGTCGGAGAGAGCATTCTCTTGTGAGATGTGTGTAGAGGGGGCTATGTGACAAGTGAGCTATTTAAAGCAACCCTGACTTACACAGCAGTAGTAACAGCAAATGGACTAGTCTTCAGCAAGGGTTTTTCTCAGAATAGCAACAGTATGGTTCCTATACGGCAGCTGCATGGTTCCCATTAACTAAGACATACTGCCAGTTGCATCTTTACATTCTTGAGCACTTTATGTGTTTTTTTTACCTCATTTTTCTCCTTACCAATATTACAGGCTTAAGGTGCCAAGGGTGGCATGCTGTGCACACCATGCCACGTTCATCTGTCTGTCACCAAATTAATGCACAGCAGGAGAGCTGAGCAGTATCAGTTTTAACGTTTGTTTTATTAGAAACAGCTCACAGCTCTTTACAGCTTTAAGTATAATAGCACCAGTGCTATTATAAAAATGATGTCGGTGCTGCTTTGAATTTTTTTATGTGGACGCAGATAGGGACAAACAGGGAAAACAGTAGATTTCGTGAATAACAAGGGCGAGTAAGGGGAGAAGCTAATTGCATAAGTACTCCGTAGTATGTTTAATTAGCAGGCACCACTTAAGAAACACAATTCTGATGTTTAAGCTTGACCTTTGGTTCTTCATTCCATTTTGTTCTAGGAGGCTAAAAGATAGAGGGAGGAAGTTTTCGGATTTACACATATATATGTATTGTGTTTTATGCAAAGCTTACACATTTCAGATTTACTTGCTATAAGTCACAGACTAACAAAACTCTTAAATCCATTTTTTATTTTGGAAAAAATTGCCATGAAGTTTCAATTAACATGAAGGCTCAGGCACTTAAGCTGTACAAATTGATATGTAGCAATTGAGTCATGACAACCAAATTCAAATGATAGGTAACCTGCATTAGATTTAAATTGTGATGGAAGTTTAAATTTAGTATACTTAGGAGCAAACGGCTGGTTGGGTTATTGGCTCATATGCTTGGGCCTGAGAGCTGAAGATGTGTGTATCAATATATGTCAGGATGTCACCTTTTGTTTGAACAGCCAGGTTTGTTCATACTTGAGGAGTCTAATAATAGCTTTAAAATGTAATACTTTCAGTATTACATTCTACATCATATACTAGGCCACCTTTTTTGTATTCTAGAATAAAATATTTCATTAATTTTGTAAAAAACGTAACATTTAGATTCATATCTGAGATTAGTCTTTTGACAGGGAAAAATGCTTAATGATTTCTAAGGGCTCTTGCTGATCAGCATCTATAATTTAAGGAGCTACTATTGGCAACTGTCTGTTTCCTTCATTTGCTGGAAGTTAGGAGCCCCTTAGGAAGAGCAGCAAGCAAGCATTGTGTCAGCTCTCTAGTGCTCACAACTGGTAGCATAGCAGCATAAACTGCCATCAGCTGGTACTTCTCTTCACTTTTTATGTAATGTAACATACAGTGCATATAATTGTAAATATGTATTTCTTGTATATAATTATATGTTATATACAATTATACAATATAATTATATGTAGAATTGTAGTTATATACAATTATAAGTATAAATATTATGATATTATGACATAGCCATCAGAGGTTTTAAAATGCAACATTTAACATGTTTGCCTGTGCATCTCTTATTTCCACCCTGCCCATGAA
Source organism: Aythya ferina (assembly GCF_964211825.1). NCBI lineage: Eukaryota > Metazoa > Chordata > Aves > Anseriformes > Anatidae > Aythya > Aythya ferina. Next base: position 72,071,060 of record NC_140297.1, on the reverse strand, counting down.
CAGAGAAATGGGACAGACCTCTGGGGACCGCAGGGTCTTTAACTGCAAGATCCAGTAGAAAGACCCCTTAAAACGGCAGAAGGGGCTCCACAGGATTTCTTTTGCTAGGTCCCTGTGATGGGATAACGTAGTTTCAGCTCTGAAGAGGGGAGAAAGAAATTCTCTGTGCCATTTGATGACAGTTTATTGTGGACTGTCCTATCATTTGACTAATCTCCAGTCATCATCTTCTTGGTTATCATAATTAAGCAACAAGCACCTAGGAGACAAGAAGAAAACCCTAATCAAGAATAAGGCAGGTAGTGTAACAACAAAAAAATCCCTACATAAAAGAATTAAAGTACAGAATACAGGACTCAGTAGTTGCTGCTTTCTGCTTCTCTCTTAATTCCGAAAGATTTGGAACCAATTGCTGTGGAAGAGAAGCAGCCATGTTTCATTCAAGCTGAGAAGCCTTGTCTAAAAGGAAACTCCAGATGCCCAACTTTTTGTCCTCTTCTTTGGATTTGGTTTTGCCCATCTAGGAACTGTGGAGTGCCAAGTAGATGCCATCTGCTGACTCCACTGTCCTTGATCAGCAAGGCTTCACCAGCCACTAAAACGTAGGCACTGATAAAATTGGAGCCCACGTGGGTGAACTCAGTGGGCTCATATCAACTCATACCAATTCAGTATATCACTGCAGTAGTATTGTTTTATTGACCAGGTCCCACTCTGATTATTTGCATATACCAGATTTTTTTTATTAATAGATGTTTAATATCCAGTTGGATTCCCAGGCATCAGTCCTGCAGCTGATCTTTTCCTGTGAGGTGCACCAAGAACTACCTGGTTTTCAGTTTTCTCAAATTTTCAATCTGTAGTTTAATAAATACACCATTTCATATAGGTTTCTGCTTTTACCTTTTATTTTCCACATTATGAAGTATACAGAGTAGAGCTCTTGTATATGTAAGAAACTAGTGTATTTGATGTTTCCAGCTACGTTTTCCTATTAAACTGTGAAACATAAAGCACTTGTTGGTAAAGGACAGGAGTTAAAGCCATTTGTGTCTCTGCAGTGAGACTGACTGATGTCTTACTAGGCATCCTTAGCTTGTGTTACTGGTAACGTGACTTAAGGTTGTATATCGAGAAACACCAAGGAACATGTAAAAGTTTCACTCATGAAACCTCGTGGAGGCAGAAGAGGAGTGTCCATAGTTCAGTACAACTGCGCTGCAGTTCCCTGCAGTGTGCATCTCTTGGTGCTTGATGTCTGGAATCACACAAAGACTGACATTTAGCCACTGTGAATGCATTTAATGAGTCACGATACCCACAAAAGCATTGTGAACTTTGCTTTCTTTTCATCTTTGAAGACCAAATACCTGAAAGGTCTTATTTCAAGGCTGAGAGACAGTAAATTGCATTCAGGACCTCGCAGGAGATTAGCTTTAATTTTTAGCTGCCTCAGGCATCATCACTGTAGCCAGAGGGTGTGCAAAGAAGTATTTTAAAATAGTATTTGCTACAAGCAGTGTATATGGAACATACTTTCACCAAAAATGTGTTTTGTTTTATTTTGTTTTTTCCCTTTCCTAAAGAAGATAAGGTCATTTACCACCATTTTTGTGAAATCACTATTAGACTGTCAGGTACCAAAAAGAAACAGAAATGCTGGAATTTATGCCCTCACCTTTGTGCATTTTAGCAGAGTGAGGAAGTTTCCATATACACAATTGATTAAGTTTGGTAAAGATCAATCTGGAGTAGAGCAAAGTGATTTGCAAATTCTGACCAATGCAAGAGACTGTCAGGGCTCTTATTCCATTATTCCTTCATCCTTCTCACACAAAAGTCGTTCAGGCAAATATCTGATGCCTCACTGGCATGGTTTCAAATGATTCAGGTGCTGTAAAGGAATACAAGGGCTCCTGTTTCTATTTCCCTGAGGCTCATGCCACAGTTTTCCTCTGTTTGGCAGAGGGTTACTACCAGAGAAAATTGCCCAGTCATTGCAACTTCTATCATTTTATTAGGTACATATATTCCAGGCTCCTAATGCTGTTTTTTCAGTTCACAAGATGAAGAAAGCATTTTCAGAACAAAGCCGTGGTTGCTGAGGTCCTTATTTTAGGCATTCCTCCTTTTTAGTGCTTTACTCCTAACCTGTATGCAGTGTTGAAACCTTCCCACTAGCCCATCTCCACTCTTGTGTAGCTGACTGATGTGAGACATTCAGAAGATGGCCCACTAGGGCCAAGTGAGGAATTGAGAAAGGTGGAGGGAAGGAAGATATGAAGATATTTAATGCTAAAGAGAAAGACAAGGATGTAGTCTTTCTGCAGTGAAGGTGCAAGAGAGCCCAGCAGCTGAACAGGTACTTCCAACTTGACCGAAGTTGACAAAGCCTCATTTTTTCATGAGTTTATGAGTCATGATTGAGGGAGTAGCACCAGAGTCTGAAAAGAAAATACAGTAGTTAAACTTCCTTGGCCTTTTAGATTCTCTACATTCTTCCTGAAAAAATGGAACGGAATGAGACACTCATTTACAAACCATATTAATCTCTCCTATTATTAGGGTTTGACTACTCTGTAGTTTCTGTCTTACTAGAAGAAACAGGTTGGCTGCACCATGGAAGACAGGAGTCACTTACGTTGATTTCTTTCATGCAGGCAGTAAAATCTGTGAGATTATCAGTGTCCGCTATGCTTGACCCAAATTATAACATTACACAGCACAAATTACTCTGTAGAAGCTGACTGTAGATAGCTTGAAAAATAATTATTTTTTTTCAATGCATCACACTATCAAATCATAGTTTAATATTTCTTATCCCTGTTCCTCTTGCACAAAATGTACAGTAATTGCACTTCATAGTACATTGTCTGGTTTGTCCAGATTAAAGTAGTGGTTCATCTTCCGCTGTCCAAGGTCATGCTTACAACTCTCCTTAACAGATTTTCCCCAGATATCTTCTTCTCTGCTTGGGAGAATAATTAATTGCCACTACATACTGCTAAAGAGCCACTGCAGTGTTTTTCTCCATTCTGGATAGTTGTTCCCATGTTTTATTGCTTGCTTTCAGGAGTACCTTCTTATAACAAACCAGGACTTAGTCATGGTTAGTGAGTGGCTTGAAGGAACATTTTCTGTAGAATCAAAGTACTGTGCAGTGTTACTCAACTTTCCAGTTAGTTATTGATCCCAAGTTTAAAGATGAATGAAGGGAAATGTACGTCAGAATCACATTTTGCTGCCACCGTATATACCTGCAACTTCCAGTGTGATGAAAAGCAGCCAAAAGTTTAAGCCATTGTAGAGGCCACTTTGTTCAAGGTTCATTCATTTTTTTCCTATCTTTTATTGGTGGCCTTCATCTTACGTCTCTGCATTGCTTTTTTATCAACGGTTGCAACCGGGCTTTACTACGAGTCATGGGCTAATAGAACTGAGGCAGTAAAATCCACAGGAAGAAATGTCACAGTAAGAACCAGGTCCCTCTTGGAGGACACAACCCCAGCTGCTGACAGTGCCAGTATCTGAAATTCTCTGGGTGACTGGGTTCATCGTCATTATCTCTAATGAGTATACAAAAAAAGGCAATAAAAAAAAAAAGGAACAGATTTCCCCCACACTCCCCTGCCTTATTTCATCAATGGCTTAATTACAGCCTCATTATATTGAGAAGACATCACATATCCTATCTAGGATCTTTACACTAAAAAAAAAAAAAAAAAAAAAAAAAAGACAAATTTTAAGACAAAATCCACATTCTTTTTACTTTACTATCAACCATTATATGCATGCCAAGGACAGCTTTCAGAATAATGCCATCCATCCAGTGAATGAGTTTGTTTTCACTGCTTTTAATTTTGATCTTTGAACTCCCAGATTTATCTTCAGGCTGCTGGCACAAATATAACAATTTGGAAATGACATATTGGCTGACAGTCACTCAAGAAGGTTTTTACCTTTTCAGTCAGGTTTAGTTCCTGCTTCAGTAAAGATCATTTCAGACAACATGAACAGAAGCATTCCTGCCTACTCAGGAAGATGTTGGACCACCAGAAGCTGACTTTATAAAATCCTCACAAGCAAGCCAAGGGCCTTGTCCCATCCATGGTACCGCACTGAGCTTTTGTTCTGGAACAAAGGATTTCTGTTTGGTTCAGTGAAGTGGAGACTGATGTCTTCTTCATCATTGTTCAGGTTTCACACAAAGAGTCTATTCTGCATGAATGGCTGGAGCAAGCAGAAAAGGAAGGGTCAAAAATTGTCCCTGCAGCATGTTTCTGCTCAAGCATTGTAACCATGATAGGAAGCAGCAAGTGCTGCAGAAAATTTAGGACAGAAGAAAATGGCTAAGTTGTGTCAAAAGTATTCAGAGAGTCTAGGAATCTGCCAGCTTTGGTTTGTTCAAACTTTCTTAAAGCGTCGCTATGCCTGGTAAATCATTCTGCACTCTGTAAAAACTACTGCAGGATTCAATAGGCCGATACAATGACTATCTTAAATGCTGCAGTGACCCAACCCTGCCTGAAAAATACTACCCAAGTATTTTCAGCAGCAGTTGGTGGGGAAGTGCATGTGCCATCATCTTAATGCTGTCAGAGGATCAGTGTATTGTGCAGCTGCTGGACCTAGCTTTATTTCTGAAGAACGATGTGCTTCATCACTCTGAATTATAAGAAAAGTTGGGGGAGGCAGGGGTAGACTTAAATCTGCAGAAATCAATTATTTCCAGGGTTAGATGTGAAGTTACAGTTTTCCTGCAGGCAGGGTCTGGTTTCTTTTGCTCCCCCTGCTGCTTGGCAAATTTTATGACAGCTGATTTCTGCTTCACAACACCCTTCACAGAAAACAAAATTCACAGAAAACTATACTGACCTGCAGGTACCTGAGAGGTAATTGCTATAAGGGAATGTCTTTGTGATCCAAGTCATTACCATTCTGATAAACAGCTTTCAGATATGTCTGTGGTCTGACATTTTTACTGCACACAGATCTGAGGCTTTTTGCTTCATAGGATCACGGGATTAGTCATGTTGGAAAGCCCTCAGGAGTTCATCCGGCCCAGCCTCTGGCTCAAAGCAGGTCAGCTGTGAGGTCAGGGCAGATCTTCCTTCGAACTTTACCCAATCAGGGCTTGAAAATTATACTGAAGAAAATGACCAACCCTCCAGTCCACTTCAGAATTAAAAGACATGTGAGCATATCACCATGCTGTATCCCAACAGCTTGTTGTATAAAGAGAAGCTTAATCACCTCCCTTTGGACTGATCACACTTTCTTTTTCCTAAAAGGCATCAGAGAACCCCTCAAAACTGCAGGGGCTGGGTGAAAACTGCTTTCTAACATGATGTGCAGCCCACATGGGATAGGATTCTGCAGGCCTGTTCTGTTAGGAGCCCAGGTTTGGTATGCAACAAGCTTCCATAGCAAGCCAGTGACATTGGCCTCTGATCTTGTACCATGCACAGAAATTTCTGCACAACTTCCAAAGAATTTGATGATGGCTTGTAGCTGTATGCTTGAAAAACAAGCCTGTAAAGACAGGAGGCTTTTCCCACTTCATTATTTTCATCTTAAACTCACTCATGATTTCCTGTCAACAGGGAATAATGTCTTTATAATGAAATGTATAAATGTTTTGACCACAGTAAAACATGAAAACCTTTATAAGCCTTTATTTGTAAATCGATAAGTGGTTGGGTTTCTTTTTTCTTTATAAGAATCCCATTGAATATTTTTCATGTTGTTCAACTACTTGAGAAACTGCATAGTAGAATGAGTGCTTCAGGAGGTATTAGGAAATTGTATTCTGTTGCATAGCTACATTCAACATGAAAACACATTCCAACTATAGCTTGGAAGATGGGTGTAACTAATTAACAGTAACTAATGCCATTGCTTCAGTACTAGTAGTTAATTTTTTTTTTTACTGTCCATGATAAACATACAGAAGAAGAGTGCTATTTTCTGTAATGTTAAGATGCTAGAGTTAATTTTTGAAACAAGTCCTGGTACACAGTCATTTAGAGGACTAAAGTTTCAAGGTCAGTGAAGGTATAGATTTATAATGGCCAGAAGAACAGCACTAAGCTCAAAATTGTTTTGTTTTTTTTTTTTTACCCCCCAAAATCTTGCAAATTAAATGTTGATCAGAGGAGTCAACTCCAGTTTATTCACACAGATTCGAGTTGGAACAGGACATTCTTTTGACTGCAAACATATCTACAAGAACAGCTCATCCCTTAAGAGTGATACGGGCTCTGTAATGAGATACAATTATAGAAGCTCTGTTTGTATGAGAAAGGCAGAGGCCAAGGAGATGTTTAGTAGTTCAGGAGATCGGACTATGTAAGACTCTGGGTACCTTTTAGATCTGTTTATTGCACACTTCAAAAGTCAAAAAACATGTGGCATTCTTCCATATTAATAAAATTGATAAATTTAACTAATATTGGTCCAAAAAAAATCAAAGATACAATTCAAAGCTGAAATGCGTAATAAGTTGTAAAGTACATTTATTCAGCCCTCACTGGGTGTCTCGTACCATAAGAGGTCACAAGAGGTCATGAACAAGGTTTGGGTTAAATTCCTTAAGATTAAATCTTCAAAATATACATAGAACAATATTTGGACAGTTAAACACCTTCCTCAGACAGCCCCACTTCTGCAAACATATCAAGTTCAAGAAGTGATAGGGATAACATATTTAACCGGGGATGGAATAGTTAACCTGTGAAACATACTTCCGTGATGAAACACAATTCATTTTTCTGCTTCAAAACAACACTGAGCAGATGTTTCCTTTCTCATTCCAGGCTGGTGTATATATAATCCATTTTTTGAAAAAATACTTATTTTAGATTTCATAGCCTGAGAAAGAGTCTTATCATGTCTGTGTCATCAAGCGTTGTTTTTTCCAACTAAAGGTTGCACTGAAGCCTAGCAGTACTATACTGTTCATAGCTCACTAGAATACTCTTATCCTTATATTTATCAGTGAATGTCCCAAAAGACACACAGCTCTCCACAAATGCCTAAAAGCAAATTAATCTAGCACCCTGCAGATTACTACACACATGGCAATAGTGTGTATTAACATAACATATTATCATGCATTATGCAGTGGGTCTCTGAGGTTTAGTAGCCCCTGTCAGCAACAGGAATGAACGGAAATAGCTTCCAGGAGACATAAGACCTCTGAAAAGGCCAAATGCTGGTAGCTCTTGAAAACAAGAGAACTTGTGCACGCAGCATCTGACAGAGTATCATAAACAGTCTTTTGTCAGTAATTTATGCAAGTCACATACATGTAGCATGCTTAAGAAGAGGTTAAAGGTAAGTTTGGGCACTAGCAGCATTGTACTCCCCCTGCTGCAATAAAAATTCCATGCATTCTGTCAGGCTTGTTGACAGCAGAAGTTTTGATGTGTCATCTTCCAGTATGCCTGGACAGTGATTTTGCAAGCTGAGAAGAGCAAGGTTCCACATGGAAATAAGCACAGGTACCTAATGAGAGAGTCCAAGTCATTACTGAAAGGGCTTGATTTTTGTTTGCTTGTCCTTTTTTTTTTTTTTTTTTTAAATGCACAATTGAATTGAAAAAAAAAAAAACAAAAAAAAACAACAACAACAAAAAAAAAACACCAATATTAGGTATTTTGTATACACAACATAATGCTGCATGGGATAAAGGTACATCACTGCTGTCAAATGTACTTCTGGAAATACCTTGCCTAAGTAAGGAATGCCTAAAGCTGTAGCTGCCAGCAGCTCAGACCATACTTTGGGGGAAGGACATCTCCTACATGTATTCTGCTCTTTCCCCACCCTCTGTGCCCTTTCCTCAGGCAACCCCCAGCAACACTTAACCCAGAGGACAACACTAATCTAGCTGGAACTTTGATCTCATCTAGAACAGCTGTACTGAATCTCAGGCAGCTCTAAGTTGACATTTTTAATCGAGTCTTTCAAATTTCACCGCCCTAGACCAGTTAAAGACACATTACCCAATAGCACAACCATTCAGATTGGTTCAAATGATTAAAACATTTTCAGAAATTTTCAGACTAATGTTCATACAGAGATAATACCATAATAAATGCTACCACATGTACTCAGACCTGCATATTCTCTAGTGTTCTGTGCTTCTGCCTGTATCTCTTTCCTATACTTTTGAAGTGCTTGTCACTTCTTAGTTGAAGGTCCATTTAAATGATAAAAAGCTTTAATATCATCCTTTGCTCATACCGTAAGAGAAAAAATAAATAAATGAAGTCATTTCCATTGCTAGAATTCCACAAGAAAAATCCTTACTTCCAAAGCATTAAGATGTTCAGCTGGTAAGTTCCTAAGTACGACATTCATTACTGTACGTAGGCATTGTAGTCAACTGCCGTCACAGCCTGAAGCTGCAGGGTATAAATATGGACGTTGCTAGTCTGTGCCAAAGCTCTTAATGTTTCATCTTCACCTCTTGATTAGATTAAATGAAGCTATAAATGTAACCTTACCCAAGCCTGTTTATTCTATTTTTAACTTTGCAGACATACACAGAGAGGCATAAGGGGGGTGGGGGGAAGGAGTTAACCAGAATGCTTACCTAAGAGAAGGATGGGAGAAATACAGGTTGTAAATCTGTTCCCTAAAGTATTTCCTGATCTGAGCCCCAAGGAGCTGTAACTGCTTCCTCCAGAAGATCCCATCCCCAGTTGGATGGACCACGCTGTTTCACTGACTACTTGCATCATTTATTATACGGCTCTCTTCTCCACTTTGCTTTCTGAGAATTATTTACTCTTTACCAACATAATCACAACTCCCAGCATCACAAAAAAACTATGACTCCATCCTACTTTAACATATCTTGTCTGCAGACAAATGAGTAGACAAAATACCTTGCCTACTCTGTATATAGAGTGTTACTGTTTACCTGAAGCAGGGTTTAATTTCTTGCACTATGTTTTGAATGTCTTTGATATAATACAGAAACTTCCCAGACTTCAAGTGTTCTAGAAAAAAATTGCAGAGGTTTTCCATAATACACAGCATTAATTTATTTTCTTAAAGCTTTGTTCCCTGTTGGTAATGAGGAAATCATCTGCTCATAAGATGACATAGAGGAATCTCTTAGCAAAGTGAAATTAGCCATCAACATTAAAAACAAACAAACAAAAAAAAAAAAACAAATAGAAGCATGCTGAGAAATAGATAGGCTGCCCTCCTGCTACCTTAGCTCACCTTCTGAAACTGCTTGTTCACGAGGGTAACAACCACTATGATCCTTACCCACCAACTGCTGTATTAGAAGTGCTCTTTGAAGCCATTTACCAGCGCTGGCTCTGCTGATGGGGGTGGGACTGTAGTTTGCAACAGCTGAGGCGGGATGCCTGCATACCAGCTGGGTGTAAGTCATTACCCCTGATTGGCAAACTGGCATTCCTTCTGTCTGAGTTGGCTGCAGACTGAGTCTGTTCCTGCAGAGGCCAGAAACAAGCTTTAACTTCAAAGAAAACAGGATGGAGAGTAATGCTTTTGGTCACTTGTTTGTTGGCCTAACCACACATGCTGTTTCAAATACCTGTTCAAAGAAGGAAGGACTGCTGTATTTGCTGTTTGCTAGCAGTGAACAAACTTAGCTATTTAGCATAAATGTATGGAGTCTTGCAGTGGGGGTAACCACACTGCTTGGTAGGTTGCTAGTGGCATAGGGTAGTACAAGCAGCATAAAGGTCTTCGTTTTCATGAAAACAGCAAATTGCAGTTGAAGAGTGGACGTATTTATTTATTTATTTTCTTTTTTAATTGGACTTTGTAAATAGATCTGACGAAATACTCCCTCTATGGTAGCTTGTGTAAATGACTGCAATCTGCCTAATGATGTCTGTGGCAGTGAAAGAATTTGCTCTGCCCTATACAGTTACTTTTTAATAATTGGATCCTCAACCATACAACCTTCTCTGCTCTGGAGTGTCCCCTGCACTTCAGTTGTGCCCTATACCAGTAGTTTGGCAGGGGGAGAGAAATGCTGACTGAAGAAAAAAAAATTGCTCAGCTCATTTGCCTTCTACTCTTACCTTCTTCCACATACTGTTCTCTGGCTAGGCAAGGGAAGTACACTGCAAGATAGCTTCAAAGTAATAAAGTAAAATGAGAATAAGAATTGTTTCTTACCCTAAGAAATAGGGAGAAAAGCTAAATACTGTTTTGGCAGGAACATGAAGTGTTTTGTTCACTGCATTGGCTGGCAGAATAGGAGACCTCCCACAGGTTGCTCCGTGACAGACCTTGAGAAACTTCTGTGGCCTGGATACTTTTAGGCTAAACAGAGAGGACAATCTCTGGCATACGACCAAAGAACAGGAGTGAAATACCAGCTATCGTGGAGGTGGTAGGATTTCAAAGACCAGCTTTAAAAGCCATCTGAACGTGTATGGTTGTAACACCTGGACAGTAAGAAAAGAGCTAGATAGTATGATATTAGTTTATAGGATTAAAAATAAGAGTGCTGATGTGCATAATTTACCTGGTACACTGGCTTATAATGTGACAGAGGAATAATAGAGCATTTATCAGTCTGAGTTTTGCCCTCTTCACTCAACTTGCTTCATTAACATCTGTTTTACTGGGAAAATAACAGGAATAAATTGCTTTTTAATTGGCAAAACACATTAAATATCAAAGAGTAGGGATTTATACTCGAACTCTGGCATCCCTTCTTGCAGAAGAAAGTCCTGCAAGGGCTGTTGGTACTGGTCCGTGGTGAGGGCCTCAAACCAAAGCTGGAACCACCAGCTGCCAAGAGGTCCCTCAGCCTGGACTGAAACACGGACCTAGGATTGACCGAAAGATTAAATGGCACGTACTACAGCTGTATTACTTCTTGCAGGCTTTTTATGGAGGTTTTCTTTCGTGTATAGACTAAACAGCACACTCCAAATGACAGGATCTGGTGGATTTCTGGCCTTGAGGGCACCATGTCTGCATGGCTATGTGTATTACATACTAATGGTACTAGTATCAGCACTGTGTTTAACCTCCTAATCTTGGATTTAGATCAAATCTCTGCACGTCGGAGTAGTTAAAATCTCTAGTTACAAAAACATTTGATAATCTGTTTAGGAGTATGAGTATCTCAACCAGCACAAGTCCTGTAAAAATCAAGCTCGTTACTGTTTTTGTAAGACCATTCAAGTGCAACTATTTGCAGGCACCATAAAAAAAAATGTATATATGCATATGGGAGGAACCCGAAGAGCATGAAATGCTTCTGAAATGAACATGGTTCTTATGTACACTTATGTGGTCTGTGTCTTTGAACACAAACTGAGCATACATACACTGTATGTACATTAGAGTCTTACTAAATTTAAATAATTGAAAACTTGTTTAAATTGTTGCAAAAACATTGCTTTGAATACATTTCTTAACACAAATTCATTCTGTTTATGAGCTTTGTATGCTATTGTTTATTTTCTACTATTTTTGATTGATCTGAGATAAGTAAGAATCTGTTTTCCACTTTTTGTTGAGAACAATAAAGTTGGTTGTAAGTTTTGTAGGGTTCAGCACCCTCGATTTAAGCTGAAGTCGGGAATTGGTGGTGGTTCAGGTGGCTCTCTGAAGAGTCTTTTAAAACCCTATGTCCAATTGCTTATTGGTGACAGTCAGACTGAACCATAACATCTGAATCATTAGAATCCAAGCACAGCAAACCAATATTCTGTTAGGCTTACATATGTGTGTTATTTTTTACTGTGTCTGCTTCATAACCTGTTGAGTCAGAACTGTTGCTTAACATGTAAGTTTTATTTTCTTTCATTGGTCTTTGTGCAAAGAGGCAAAAGCCCTGGATAACAGTTGAAGAGGGTGATTAAAAGTTAACGATAAAATATGCCTGATTTAGTGATGGTGAAAACCTTAATCCTTTCATGCTATAGTAGAAAGGTAAATTTAATTTTTTTATTATTTTTACTTTGTATCCATCTTCTTCCTTCATTTAATACCAAAAATGATTCATCAGTAGAGTAAAGAAATGTTTTAGATGAGAAGATCCTGTCTTTTATTGTACTTCTGTTCTGAAATGTAAACCTTTCTTAATTTTGTTCTTCTGGCTCTCCTTCCTAGCTCTGTTTTGTGATGTTTTGGACACCAAACGTGTCAGAGAAGATTTTAGTTGACATAATCGGAGTAGACTTCGCTTTTGCAGAGCTATGCGTCGTTCCTTTGCGCATCTTCTCCTTCTTTCCAGTTCCAGGTAAAAACAAGAAAACAAATACTCTGTAAACTCCAAGCAAATGCAACTTTGAGGTGTGGTCATAGGGTCTGACTTGGCTGTACATGTAAGAGTGGCTAAGTGCATACCCAGCATACATAATAAGAACCATTTTCATCAAAGTCAGTATAGACCAAGATTATTTCCATCAGCAGTCAGGCTACAAAGGTTGCAGTAAGAGCAGTCTGTCTTAGGCAGACCTCTGACTGTCCAAAGTAAAACCTGAATTCTGCCTATTGGGGTTGACCAAGAACACACACATCAACAGCACGGTGCTATAGCACATACAAGCACCCGTGGTTCCGCTACTGAGGCTGTGAGTAACTTCAATATGGCATCAAGGACTAACTGCACAAGAGCATTGCCTCCAGCAGTCTCCCCTTCAGCTGCCAGTCTGAGTGACACTTCCAGATATCATCACAGCATAAACAGAATAAAAGTAAATGCCCCTATTCAGGAGAGAGACGAGCTTGGCAGCAGTGTTCAAAATGTATCCCCTCAAAAAATTTCTAACTGCTGTAAACAAATGCTACTTGATGTAGTGTAGCATAGATCAAAATGGACTGCCTAATAAATTGTTTCTAAGGGAATGGCTCCCATGAAGGGTTGCTGTCTATAAATGGCTTTTTTCAAAAATCAGAAAGTTTAAGCAATTTGGGCATGAAATCTTCTTTATTTCTAGTAGGGTTTCCCAGTGTGCAGAGTTACCAAAAACAAGTTTCATGACGTGTATTTCTGAAGAGTACTCTCTGTACGAAAAAACTTTCACATGAGATGACTGACGATTGCTACTCTTGTGTCCCTTTTTCCCCTTCCTCTGTTCATGAACAGTGACAGTCAGAGCACACTTAACTGGTTGGCTGATGACTCTAAAGAAGACATTTGTGCTGGCACCCAGCTCAGTGCTGCGGATCATCGTCCTCATCACTAGTCTCATTGTTCTGCCTTACTTGGGGTAAATCTCTCTCCTCTCCATAGAGATGATGGAATTGCTCTTCTCTTCGTTCCTGTTTCCTATCACTTTGTAGCTGAATTTGTCCAACTCAGAACATTTTCCCCAAATACTAAGTATAATATAAAGCCTAAACAGTGGCAATATCTGGAAAAGAAACATCTACAAATTTACAAGTGATACTTTGCTGTAGGCAGTCAAGATATCGATGCCCCTTCTGAAAAAATGCACAAATGTCAGTGAGGCAAAAATCTGTCCTACGAGAATTTATTTCCATTCTATTAAATGCACTGTTAAGAAATCTAATAGAAGAATATCTTGTTTATAATGTTAAAGGATCCATTCTGTAGCAGTCTGTGCACTCTACACAGACTTTAAATTCTATGTTCAGCTTTTCTTACTCCAAAATTTGATTCAGGATATGTTTCTTTTACTAAATAGTGAAGCACGTTAATAAACAAAGTAAGTCCTTTAAAATACTAGTCACTCTCTTTGCCAGTACATTATGTCTTTGAAAGAAATACTTCTAACAACAGATTGATTCTATATACCACTGGAAATACAATTTTGAATCAGGTGTTGTCACACAATCATGACTAATTTTTTATTTTTTTTTTTTTTTGTGCTACCGACAGAGTTCATGGAGCCACTCTTGGAGTAGGATCCCTTCTAGCAGGTTTTGTGGGAGAATCCACCATGGTTGCAATAGCAGCCTGTTACGTCTATCGGAAACAGGTGAGAAGTAGGCTCTGCAGGATCTGGTGAAAGCAGTTGATGGTGGACTTTATTTCAGACTAAAAGTACATTTTTGAAATGTAACTCCCCAGCATCCCCACTTTCTTTACTGACCATCCTGCACAAGGTGCATAAGAAAATAGAAGACCTTGATCTCTGTCATGATTAGTCTGTTACATTTTTCTTGAGCACCAAAGAGCCTGAACACTTTGAAAAAGCTATTCTTGGCCTGTGGTTTCACACCATATATTTGTTCAGACTGACCTTCTGATTGTTTGTTACAGCGGTAGCTCAAAGAGTGTTTCTGGCAAGGGACATTGTGCTTAATTTTTTGCAGGCAGTACTAGTAATTGCTCTGCCAACCTAATTTATTTCCTTATTGGAATTAGTATGTAACTGACACCATCATCTCAACAGCCAATGTGACAGTGGCAAAGCCAATTAGTAGCTGTACGGCTCAACTTGTTTTCACCTAAAGTGGCAATAAATGGGCAGCATTTGAGAGCTGTAAACCAAGTGTTGTGTAGACACCTCTGAAACTTTGTAATTCTGATATGCGCAACTCTGCTGAATCAGTAATACCTGTGGGGTTTATTTTGTCAGTTTTACAAGTGTTGTCTGTAAGACTAGTCAGCCTGCTGAAGAATGTATAATAAGGAACAGATGCTTCAATTTGTTTTGTAGCGGGACTAAATACCTCTTAGCTTTACTAATCCAGGACATCCTGGATGAATCATAGGACTCTTGAATGCCCTCCCATTCTTGCTCTCCAAAAATATTCTAATATTACTAGTCTTTGGGGTGGGGACTCGCAGTGGATCCAGCAATAGCAAGAAAGGCCAGAATGCTCACTTCTTGAAAAATTCCTGAAGTTTGACATTTGAAAAATTAAGAAGCCACCTCTCTCTTTCCCCCTAAAGCAACTTATCTTCTCTGATATTTTGTTTGCTTTTCTTTTTTTATAATAAAAAGTCTGTGATGTAAAAGATTCCAGATGCTTTCTTCCCTCCAGTCACACTGAAGCCTGTCTTGGATGTCACTTAGCATAAGAAGTGCCTCCATCATTGCATTCATGTTAGAAAGGAGAAAGCTGAGCCCAGAAAGGTTATGGAAACCTTCTAAGTTAAGACAACTTGTTAGCGACAAACCAGGAACATGACACAAGTGTTCTAGCTGTTTAGAGTATACTCTAAAAAATACATTACTCCTACCTTGCTTCTCCTGGTGCCCAAAGTTTGTAAGCCTGTGTTCACAAACAACATATTTGTATGTTTATGCATGGTTGTTTCAATCTAGAAAAAGAAGCGGAATGAGAATGAAACAGCTGCAGAAGGCGAAGACTCTGCTATGACCGACATGCCTCACACGGAGGAAATGACAGACATCGTAGAAATGAGAGAAGAGAATGAATAATAAATGGGATGCAATTGTTCTCTACAGGGACGATTGGAGTGATACTTCAGCATCTTGTCGTCTCTCATACTTTTTTGTTTGTTTGTTTTTATTTTTGTAATAAAGAGGCCTTGATTTAAAAGGTTTCAGATAAATTCTCTAGCATACTGAGTATGCTCACACTGATGAGGGACCTAAAAAGAGGTCTTTGCTTTTTCTTTTTCAATTGAATTTGTTTTCTCACTCCATGCAGACATAAAAGATACAATTGCATCGCTGTAGAGTCTTCCTTACTTATGCATCCACCTTCTCTGGACAATCTGCATTTGTCAACCAAAGCCCTGCTGTGTGTGTATGCGTGCGCGTGTGTGCACGCACACGAGTGCCACTGGCTCAGTGCTACTGCCATAATCCTACTCCCTCCCCTTTCTTTTTCCTTCCTTTTCTTCATGAGAAATGTTAAGGAAAAGAAGTTTGGAATACAGAGCTTTATTTTACTTGCTTGAAAATGACTTTGCTACATAAACTAATATACTATGGTGAACTATATCTTTTGTTTGGCCTCGTCACTAGAGCTTATACTGCACAGGGTACAACACAGGGAGGAACGTGTAAGTCTCCGCATGGAAAGTGGAGAAAAACAGGCTCCTCTCTCCTGTTAAAAGTGTGTGGTTGTGTATATACACACACAGATACATAAACAGAGTCATACATATATATATTTATATATATATGCATACAATAAATAAAATACACACAGGACAAGAACTCTATTTACCTTTCATTCCGTCTGAAAGATAGAAATCTGTTGAAAAGTGTAAATTTATAATTCAGAGTCTTCTTGAATAGTTAAGCACCGTGTTATATAGGTCTCTTTAGGGAAAAAAAAAATGCACTTTCCTCTTGTGAAGAGGGTAATAGCAAATGATAGAATTTGACTGTATTTAAATAAAAAAAAAATAAAAAATTGACAAGCTTTACCAAAGTTCTTGTCCACTGATTTAACTTTAATTTTTAAAGGATTATTTACTCTAGACTTATTTCTGGTGCCTATATATTTAAAAACAAACAACAGATAACTTATGCAGGATACCATGGTATATTGCTTTACTACACATAGTTCCATGAAGGTCTTTATTTGGTTATGTACACATGCTCACACGTACATGTATATATATATAAGTATATATATACACACACACTTCTATGTATGTTTTGCTATGATGTATTTACCTATGCAGTAGATCAAAATCAGTATGGCGAAGCTCATGTACTGATGATCCTCCAAGTCCTTAATTAGGGACCATGATCGCTTGTTAGCTCTCAATACAGCAGTGTCATGGAAGCAGAAAGCTGCTCAAACCAGCAAGCACTGCACTTTGCAAACAAGGCAGGCACTGTGCAGTTTAATTGGGCCTTAAATAGGAGAGCATGAGGTTGGATGGTCAATCTGTGTCAGGTGGAAGTGAAGCCTGTGTTAAGAGGTCACTGAACCAGAGATGGTTTGGGTGCCACCAATGGTGGCTGCAGGAGCAGTTTGTACTCCTCTGCTGGTTTGTGTCTGGCTGCGGGGCAGCATTCCTGTTACCAGTTTGTAGTAGCTTGGGTTCTTTCAGCTGTAACCATGCCTGAGTTTGGATACCGTTATCCTACATACTATATCTGCAAGTCAGTTAATTTAAACTTTATTAAGTAAAAATATATTTTTCTAAGTTGTGGGAATGATTATTTAATTGTGGACAACTTCAGTTTCTGGATTATTTGCCAGGTACTCCCAGCACTCAGAGAACTGATCAGAACTAGGCATTACTTTCAATGTTGTATCAATATATGTGTATATATACATACACATGTGTATAAATATATATATTGTATATTATGTATATTTATTTTAAGCTAGAATACATTTCCTATTTTTCCAAGTTCAGCTAAAAATGTCTCTAAAACACTACAGAGTTGGATAGTAACCAGGTATGGCTATAATGAAAGGCATTGTATCAATGAGCTTTATTTTAAACATTTGTACCGATTTTTTACATGCAGAAATGCGGTGAGAAAAGACTTAGAAGTGATGACATTGAATGGCAGACTTGAAAAATCAGTTTGTGGTTAATTAGCAGTGGCACTAAGAGGCAAGACTAAACCTAGTAGCCTCACATCTTCTGTGCCACCACAAGGTTGTTCTCATTGTTTCTCACAGTAGATTAAACAAACCAACCAACCAAAAAAAAATAATAAAAAAAAAAGACAAAAAAACCCTCAGACAAATGAACTTTTGCAGTATGCAGACTGTATACACAAGCATTCATGAATACAGACTCTCAAATGGTCATGTGTATATAACAAGTATGTAGACTGTTACAGATCACGGTGGCCATTTAATGTCTTCTCTATTCATATCATTTTGATTCCTCTAGCACATTTGTATCCAAATCCACAACACACAGATTTTCAGGAAGTATAGAGATAAAGCAAGAAACTATATTTGTGTAATATTTCTTTTGATAGGTTACTGAAATTTAAACAGCAGTATTTTTGAAGAATTCTAAGCATTACCGTTTCATTACCATTGGTTTCAAGGTAATTATTTTACCCAAAAGTAAGAATTTGAAAACAAATTAGGTGAAACACTGAAACTTGTTTTAGATAGAAAACTGAACATCAAAAAATAAATTTTTCGTCATAGAGTGCTGAACTAATGGAATAGTAAAAGTCAATTTTTCAATTTTATGGGTAATATTTAATATTCCTGTATTTTGCAAAATAACAAATGAGTACAGGAGTGATAGGATTTGGGCAGATATTCAGGCAGCCCCATGAGGATGCTTGTATAACATTTACTTCTGCTTCCTGTGTGTTGTGTATTTCTTTACATTGCTCTTTTGGGTTTGCCAAATAGGCTGATGTTTCGGCAACGAGCAGCTCCATGTGGGAACTCAGTGCCCGAGCGATGCTCACTCTGCTGCAGGTGGCAGCCTCAGCCTGAAGGCGCGTTCACACGCAGCTCCGTGCACCCCAGCATCAGCTGGTGCTCCCTGTGGGTAACATCTTCAAGGGCTTTGGTGACCTCTCCAGGGGTAGGTTCAGCTGGCTGGCAGGTTGGGAGCTCTGGGGGGCCAATGCAGGGCACATGCTGCCTCACCCGGCTCAGCTGAACCCACCACCCAATGTGCTGGAGCCTTGCCCATGCGAGTGTCGCTGCCAGGCGGGTCCCTGTGAACGTGCTTTCCCCTTCCTGCCCAAAGGGATGTCCTCAATTACTGTAAAATGGCTTAGCTGGCTCCTCTGCAGGACTGCTCCTGAAATTGCTATCTGTGTGATGGATTATGAAATTACAGACACCTGATAAGTTCCTGCTTCAGAGAGCCAGAGCGTGGTCACCTCAGTGAGTTCATGTGGCGGCTTAGCCTATCCAGACTTTATTGAGAATTTCTGAACTATAGAAATGAAGTGACAATAAAAAGAGGAACAAAGTTGATCTGCATCCCACATCTTAAATTTTAGACCGTGGGAGAACATGCCACACAGCAGGAAGTAAAAGGGACACTGATAAGTTGTGGGTTGATGTTCCTAAACCCTTAATGCACACCTAAAATTGTGTTAACTTGTCCGAGCTTTCCTTTTGCAGACTTAGCTGTTGAGAAAACTATTTTCTTTTATCCTCCCCTCTCACACTTACCAAGCGATGGACTCGATGAAACAGGCTCTGCATGTCCTGGCCAGTGCTTGAGGCTGCGCGGGCACATCAGCTGGCTCCCAGGCCTCCCCGTCCCTCTTGCACGGCCGCCCGGGGTGCGAGCGCTAAGTTGCCTGCTCCTTAGCTAGAGCTACACTGGGCGAGAGGATTGGGTGAGTAACAGAAGTCTTTTGTTTCCTACTAATTTTTGCTGCTAAATATTTCCCTTGACCGGGAGAGATTTATACCTGGCTCTTGCTCGGTTTTTGCCGAATCGTGGCAGACAGACAGCAGCTGGAGACAGAGGGTGAGCTGCTGAATGCAGCGCATTCAGGACAGGCCATGGCGCACAGACAGGAGTCTTTTGAAGGGGAGAGCTCCTTTTTTTGTGGGCTGGCGCCTTGTGCTTAAAAAGAAGGGTGAAAGGATGCTTTCAGGCCAAGGCGCTTGGAGCGGGCACGGCCATGCTCTGGGCTGCAAGGTGCGATTCTGCAGGGTGTCGGGGGGCGTCCTGCACCCCGCTGCCCACAGACGGGTCCTTGGCAAAATGCAGGGCAGGGCGGGGACTGGAAAGGCAGCAGCATTGACTCCGTCTCCCACTGGGGTTGTGTGGATGTGGTGCAGTCGGCAGGGATTTGAGTGCAGCTGGGTGTTACCTGAGCATAGTTTCAGTAGCCATTAGTGTCTTAGAAAGCCATGCATATATATATGTATATATATCTTATATATATAAGCGTATGTATATGTGTGTGTGTGTGTGTGTGTGTGTGTATGAGAGTTTTATGCACATATTTTTATTACTGGCTGTATATAGTTTGTTGGAACAAAGATTCAAGCATAAACATCTTAATGATGGACTAATACTAGGCTGTGTGAAAAATTGCAGTTTCAAGCTACATGAAAGAGTAATTTCAACAACCTTTCAACGGGCACAATACCAGTAAGATAAACCAGGATTTCAGTCAGTAAGCTAAAATGGGAAAGAAGGGGAAAACTTGGAAAAGCTTATGGATGTGGCATATCCAGCCTAAAGCCAACAGCATGGTGTGGAACACGATTGATCAGCAGAAAACAGCAGAGCAGTGACTACTGACATATAACTGCACTAGAGAGGAACCGAAGGGTGAGAAGTAACGTGTAAATAAGACACAGCTTTTAAGTATTTTGGTTTCTGAGAGTGGAGGAGTCCTCAGTGGAGTATGAAAACGTCTTTGAGGATTATTCCAGCAGAAATAAACCAATATGCCCGTTTTATGACATGCAAAGAGGAGGCTTTACACTTCTTACTGGATCTGAGTAACTGGCAGTAACTGGGCAACTGGGCAGATGTCACCCAAACATTGGTTAAACAAAGAGGAAATCATCACAGTTTTCGTATTTGGTATTTCCCAAATTCCAGCCTAACTATGTGCACGTGCAGAATGTGGTATTTGCAAGCCAGGGCAAGGTCCCTCAAGCAGCACCGGGGCAGGCAGGCAGTTTTCAGCCTCCTGCTGGGTGCTCGCAGGAGGGTGGCCTCCACGCTTGCTCTGCAAATGTGCAGCAGCACACTTTGTGGGACTGCCTGCTGGTGCAGCCTCATGATATGAGGCACATACGTTAGTTAGCTCAGGAACAAGCTCAGGCCAAGCGTGGGCTTGACCTACAAGAGTGTGACAGAGCAGAGAGAGGATGCGGGCTGCCTAGGGAGCTGGGGCTCGGGTAATCTGGGGGCAGCTTGTGTGGGTTTACTTCAGAGATGCAAGTTCACGTTTTAGTGCGCGGATACACTCGTCAGCAAAATCATTGCCAGACTTCTTGATGATTTGCACATTCTGAACAAAAAGGCCAAAGACAAAATACAGGGGCAGAGAGCTGAGCTTTAACCTCAGCTTGGATCACGTACACAAGCAGAAGGGCATGTTTTCTGCTGCTTGTGCAAGTTAACTCTATGGTTAAAGAGGGATCTTACATCTCAATATGCCATAACCAAGGTGTTCACGCTCAGTCAGTAGAACAAAAAGACTGTGGTGTATTTTTAGGTGCTTTTTTGTCTTTGCAACCACAAGGGGAAAATTTTCCTTGGCATTACCAAACCTTGTCACTGCTCATACCAACTTGTTAGTTTTAGCTCATCATTTTTTTTCTCTCATTCCTAGTTCAGCATCTTTGGACTTTTCCTTATTTCCTTCTGAAGGCTCCTGCTAGGTTTATTTTGTCTATAGGCGTTTTGAGAAGAAAATTGTAATCTTCATGCTGAATGTCAAGTAATGCAGTGATTAAAAAGTAGCTTAAAACAAAACTTTGTTGATGAACTGTTTTTATTTTTCATTTGCTAAGCTGAAAAGGAGAGTCAAGAAACAGAAGGAATTGGGGGGTGGTCTTTATTTAAAATCAAGAATTAACAGAATTAATTCAAGTTCACTACTTAACTTGGGCCACTTTTCGTCCTTCTAATGATTTCATAGCACCAGGATCCCAACTCTTACAGCAAAACTAGCACTGCAGCCTGCGATAGTTTGAAGCAATGACAAGTGTAAGACAATGTATTTCAAACCTAAAAATATAGCCTGATGCGTTGGAGAGACCAATTAACAGAGACGCTCTATTAAGTTTAAAATTCAGCTGGACTTGAGCAACCTGATCTGATGTCTAAAATGACCCTGCCTTGGGGTTAGATAGAAGCTAGTAAGGTCCCTTCATCTTAAGGGATTTGAGACTTTTCTTTCTTTTTTTTTTTTTTTTTAGGGTTTCGGTTCAGGGCTGAGAAACTGTGCCCACCAGGGCTCTACAATGCAGATAGCTAAGCCAAAATCTGAGCTTCACAGATTCTTCTGCAGATGACAAAACCTTCATGTTGCAGAGCCAACTTTAAAGTACCCTCCTACCCTTTGGGAGCCCACAGTGAGGGCAGAGCAAAAATAAGCTATTGTATATGCAGACAAAATATTTGAGTACTGCACTGCACTTTTACAATTAACTCTCTAAATACAAAAGCCTGAAACCAGCAAGCAGCTGCATACATCACGTTTCCTCCTATCCCTCTTTTCATGTGCATCATTCAGCACAATAAAAAAGCTATCCCTTCTGATAACTCCCCTTTGCAATCAAGGTAATGCAGAGTAAATACATAAATTTATGTAATAAAACAGCTTGGCCTATCTACAAATGAGAGCACATAAATCCCCTCTTAAGAAAGGATGTATTTTAAAATTGAAGCAACAGCTTTATTCATAATTCAGCAAGAACACAAGAGAAAAACAAAACAAAAATTGAAAAAAAAAAAAAGGAAAAAAAAAAAGCGCATTAGCTTTTAAAGAGTATACTGCCTGGGTGGAAAGCAGAGTATGTGTATGCATACAGAAAACAGAGCATGAACTTTTTAGTTTGCTCTCCAAGACAGCACTAATGTAACTCTGCTTTTATGCGCTATTACAATAAATGAAGAGTCCTTTGTAAGTTGTAATGAAACAATTAGTATGCTAGAGGCAATAAATTTACTGATTACTTAGATTAGCTGATTTTATTCACAGATCTTGCAAATGCCTCAAAATCGCAAAAGCTCCAAAAAGCTGAAGGTGCATATGCATTTTTGTAGGTGACATGAACAAGCTTTTCTAAATAAACCTAATCACTATTAAAATAACACAGTTCGAAGCATGCTTCACCTACTTTAGGTTTAATAAAAATCTACGTGCACAACTCTGTATACTATTACAAAGCAAACGCACAAGGGGGGGACTCAGCCTGTGCTTTTAAACCGAACAGCATCTCCCACTGCCACCATAAAGGTGGTCAAGCTTAGACCGTGTCAAGGTTTGGTCATTCAGAGCATTGGCCTCACTGCTCTAATATTTTAGATCAGGTTTTGGTGTTGCTGCCTCTGCCTTTTTTCTTGAAGCCAAGAGCCTACAGCGGGTTTTTGGTAGGAGGCGCAGGCATGGCTGGAGGACCTCAGAGCTTGCCTGCCAAGTGGGAGGGTGACCCGAGGCAGGAGGCACAAAGCTCCTTTAGAAAGATGCTGTCGGATGGGTTGTCATTCCACCAGTACCAGTGAGCTGGCAGCAGCGATCCTCCCTAGAGCTGGCTCTTCCAAGGGGGAAAAAATAGACCTTGCCTGTTGCTGACGGACATGGAGATGGGACTGAAGCCAGTGTCTGATCCCCCAGTGCTGCTTTTATTTGTGCTGTGACGCTGGCAGCGCATCTTAACACCATGAGCAGCAGAAATCCACACTGGGGACCAAGGGCTTTATTCGGTTTGGTGGGATAGATGGAAATGCATTTTAACAGTGCTTGGGCAGCACAGCCTAGCAGCCTCCCAAGCTTTGAGAAACTCTTGTTTCGGAATCTATATTGGACAAGAAGTTTCTGGAAGTGCCCAAGGAGGAGCATGAGTGAGTGAGTGAGTATGGAGGAATGAGTGACAGAGCCTGTGTAAGTGGGGAGAGATGGCTGCTAACAAATGACTGAGATGTCTTTTTGAAGCACCACACACTTGGCATTATCCTGCAAGGACCATACGAGTGGGCAGCCAGAACTGTGACTCCTTCATTCGTCATCTTCAGTGAAAAGTTCACTCACCTTTAAAGTTCCCAGGCAGCATTGCTGGCACTAGATAGAACTGAACTTCGTAGTGCTAGGAACACAAAAGACTTTGTCACACCTTTTGCAGTGGATGAAGAAGAAAGCTTCATGCATCCTACTCTCCTCATTGTCACATATTTGAGCAGGGCCAGCCACAAGGTCACTCCAGAAAGAAACTCTAAAGCTGAGCAAAACTTACAGGGCAGAGTAGAAGATGAGAACTATTTTGTCTTCACAGCAGGGAATCATCTTGGAGGAGAGCCAGATTGAATACAAGTACCCCCTAGAAAGTATCTCAAAGGAGATGCCGTTTCAGAACAGAGGCTCAAGATGGCTTTGACCACATCGTGTGAGGTTGAAGACTGCATCAGTTGTAAAGTAATAATAACAAGGATAGCAGGTTCTCTGATCTCCAAGAGATGCTCTAAGGATAGGATTTATTGATGCTTGTGAAAAATGCTTGGATACTGCAGGGAACAGAGCCACATAAATGCCTATTAAACTGATACTTGCATGTTCTAATTGTGCCTTTGGGTTCTCTAAAATTGACTTGTTTTTGGTTTCATGGAAATACTTCAGAAATTGGGAGTGGGGAGCAGTGTCTTGAAGCAGCATCCTAAAAAAGGGCAGCACAACATCTGAAGATCTTTGCTCGGGAAAGAAGGGGAGAATGTTTGGGGGCCTCGTGTTTTCCCCACCAGACCCTAGACCCCTATTCTGTAGGACAAAGTTTTGTTCTGTTCTTGGCAGGTTTGCAACGTAG
Source organism: Aythya ferina (assembly GCF_964211825.1). NCBI lineage: Eukaryota > Metazoa > Chordata > Aves > Anseriformes > Anatidae > Aythya > Aythya ferina. The sequence continues at coordinate 72,046,706 of NC_140297.1, read as the reverse complement.
AAAGAGACAAGAGCACTAGCTGGCCACCTTTTAGGGAATGCTGTGTTTGCACTGGGATTAAGGCCAACTTTGCATAAAGCAAAACCTTTTCCTTTTCCTTTTTTTTTTTTTTTTTTTCTTTTTCATTTCCTTTTTTTTCTCATCTTCTTTTTCTTTTTTCTTTTTCATTTCATTTTTTCTCATCATCTTTTTCTTTTTTCTCTTTTTATTTTTTTCTTTCTCCTTCTCTTTCTTGTCTCTCTCTCTCTCTTTTTTTTCTTTTTCAGTTTGTTTTTATAATTTGAAGGTATATCTGAGAACTAGGCAGATGGATATTCCACCTTAGAGGTATCGCTTGCTTTTCATTTCTTTCTGAATATCTTTCACTATCAGATTCAGATTCTTTCAGTGTCTTTCAGGATAAAGCAGTCTTTATACAAAGCAGCGTTCCTCATAGCAATCCTTGACTATTTAAACAAGTCAATTTTCCAAGGACTGTATGTGTCAAGTCAGAGCACTATTTGGAACTATAGTACAGGGATCCTAGATTTTAAAAGAAATGTTACCTCATGCATCATTTTCTGTCATGCTTACAGAATTCCAACTGATTTCTTTCAAAATAAGCATTGTTTTCTGTAAGTTGTACACCTACTAAAGCTACCAGTTTGTTTTTTTAACGGACATTTTGCTTTGCTTTAAACATGTGGGTTTTCTGTAAACTCTAAAGAAACCAATGAAGGCAAAAACTTTGTACATTTTTAAATGACTGCTATGGTCAACGGTATAAAAATACGTGTTGCATTAAAAATGAGTGCTGTTTATGTATTTAACAGAGATGTATGTTTTTGCATTGTTAAAAAGAATGTCCTATGCTTTCTTTTTGGAGGGGGGGCGGAGAGATCTGTGCTCCAATACTGTCCAATAGCTTTCATATTCTAATTACTTTAAGTAAAGTTCTAACAGTTTGCATATGATTCTGATTGCTTCTGTGTTATTAATTCTTGCAATCTAACATGGTCTAAAATACTCTTCTCATGTGGAACAAGCAAAATACACCTCCTGGTGAGAAATTAATTCAACACACAAGATGTTTTTGAACCATGAGTGTGATGCTGCCAACTGTAAGGCTTTAACTTGAAGTTAATGAAATCCAAGGGTATCCATAAAACAACGCGGGACAAGCTCTTTATTTCTACAAAGCCTCCATGACTTGCTAATATGGAATTTTCATGGTCAGGCATGGTGGTGGGGCTTTGCTCACACCTGTGGCTGAGTACCAAGGACTCTGCTGCCTCTGTTGTCCTCATGCTGGGCCACAAAACGCCCAAGTTATGTTTTATTTTCAACTTTAGGCTGCTCTGGGCAGCAGCTCTCTGTGGGGTGTGCACTGTCTCATCCGCAGTGCGGTTGGGAGCGGCAGCTGTGTTTCACCAGGTCTTCGGTGTGGGGTGGTCCAGGGAGCCCTCAGAGGCCCCTGCATGGGCTGGGGACAACGTGGCTGTCCCTTCCTGCTCTCCTGCAGCTGGCTGGTGACACCCTGGCTGAAGGAAGGATCTGCTCGTATCTGTTCACATTCCTGCCCACGGCCAAGAACACTAAGTAGAGCCAAGAATATAATTAGGGCATCTAAATCAACAAAAGATAACTCCCCGAGGCACTCATTAGCTGCTGGCACCCACCACTGCCTTCCCATGGCCACTTGCAGAGGGCATGGCCTGACCTTGCCCAGCTCTCCCTAAAGAGAGGGCTGGCCTGGCAGGAGGCCATGCTAGAAATTAATTAATTAAGTAATTAATTAAAGAGGGGAGCAAAACGTTAAAATTAAGGAGAGGAGAAAGAAGGCGGAGGACCCTCAGGCAGAGCCACAGCACTTCCAGGCCCTGGTGCACCACTGGCACCAGCCTGCCCTCCTGGACAGGGCAGCACCCCACGGCTTGCAGGGACAGGGCTTAGCTGCAAAACAGGTACAGGGTCACTGCCACCCTGCTTGCTCTGGAGATTCAGATTTCAGCAAAAAGTGAAGCAACAGGCAGTCACATGCCGCGAGTCTGACTTTTTCCAACTAAGCTTTCTGTTTTCGAGACAATTCGGCTTTATTTCTCTCCCTCTAAGCAAGAAAGGGTCAGGCTGTAAGCATGTGAAAAGTAAAATGTACAGTATGGTGTCAAACAGCGTAACTAAGTCACCTTTGTTGCTTGCTGTCTTGGAAATCTCCTATCAGTAGATCGTCCTCTCTGCCTTCTGAGAGCTGGTCTCTGCCCTCACTGCTCCCTGACTGTTTCTGCACTGATAATGAGGACAATTTGCTGTTCTCTCAGCGTGGTAATTGTACCCAGGGTTAACCCAGGTTATTTCCCCAAAGGGCACAAACAGACCTCAGACAAGGGTCCTCAACCATGGGCAGGTGCAATGTGGACCCAGAACATTTTCCACCTTCTTGCTGCATCCCTTTAGCTTCCTCACGCCTTGCTGCACCCCCCTGCAACACCACCAACCCCCTGGCAGTGCAGTGGTAGTGTGCTGGGGGCTGGCGAAGCATTCATCTCTCCAAAACCCTTCCATGTCACAGTCCGTACCATACAGCATTTGCTTCTGTGTCTCATACTCAATAATAAAAGGAGGGCAGACAGGTCAGGAGAAGGCTTCTCTGCAGAAGGTCTGTAATGTAAGTGCTGCTGAAAGAGGATCTGCTGTGCATGGAGGAATGGGAAAGGGCTCATTATCACAGACAAAAAAGTCCCAGAAATGAACAGAGGTTTGACACAAAGAGAACAACTGCAGTCATCTTTTGGCTGGGTTTGTATGAAACAGAACTGCTGAGTGATGTACTACGCAACCAAGGCAAACACTCTCCTGGTCCCTGTGACATGGCAGAGGTACCAGCAGGAAGGGAATGCAAAGCCTAGAAATGGCTACAGAGGAAGGTAGTACCTAGGAGAATGTCAGGCAGTCATTAACTCCAAATAGGCTGTACTGTAGCTGTGAAAAAGTGAACCTTCTTCCTCTGTCACTTAAAAGAGGTGACATCTTACCATGTCTTATCACAGAAGAATATCTTCCCAGCAGCTGGAACCAGTGATCACAAGCCTACAATCAAAACAGATGCTTCTGTGCCAAGCCCACCTACCACTATTATTCACACGTCAACCACAGTAGCATTTCTTTGGAGAACTATGAATTTCAGTGCCAAGCTTCGCCAATAGCAATGCAGTCCCTTCTGTACAAGAAAACCACCTTCACAGCAACTGCTCTTAATGCCTTTTATCCTGGCTCCTCACAGAAAATTTCCCTTTGAATGTGCCATGAACATAGACCACTGTTGCCATTCTCCATCTTCCCCTTGCAAAGGCAGATGCACTGGGATAAAGCACGTATGGGATGGGGAGATGTAGCAACACCTGGACCTTTCATTTGGGTGTCTTATCATCAGATGATTTCAGAAGCCATCAGAGTTTTGCTTAAAACAGCCTTAAGCAGTGCTCCAACTTAACCGGCCCTTCCTTTCCAAAATTAGGTTTCCAGCTACCTAGTACTTTTAAAAAAGCACTCAGTCATTTGGGTTAATTAAAAGAGGATTTTTGATTTCAGCATGATTTGATGAAACAAAACTCAGCATGCCTGACTGAGGGAGTAAATCAAGCAAACACCATGGAAGCACTTGACAGTCTAAAAGAAATGAGCCAGCTACTAAAAGCAAATATGCAAGCACCATGTGCCAACGTCCTGCGGCAATACCTTGGGATATGCAGGAGGCCAAGTGATGTTCCACCTGGGTGTTTTCTGGGCTGGATGGAAAATGTGAATCTGAGACACACAGCAAGAGACAGTATGAGTACAGCCTGCCACTGTGCAAGGGAAGTTAACTGTTAAATCCCCCAGATATTTTTTTCCTTGTTGTTTTGGTTATTTCTTTTCCACTTTCTTACCAGCTCTGTTAGTTTAAGCAGGTCAGCAATGGCTTTAGATGAGCAATGTTTTTATTGTGCTTTCTGCCCCCCTTTTCCCTCAGCAATTTAAATTCAAAATACATGCTCAGGTGGGAGAGCAGAAATTGCTGTTAACTCCCGCTTGCCAACTTACTGAAAGGAACATGCTCCTCCAAAATACAAGTGCTCTCCTGATGCAGTTAATTACACCCCAATACAACTTTGAACACAACTCAACTTTGACAAGAAGCAGAAAAGCTTGTGAAGTGAGCATGCTGCAGGAGTGGCAAGAAGCAGGCTCTCACCCAAAGGCTTTCTTTAAGCTCTGTACACTGCTCTTTGAACAAAACACCCAGACCTTTTGCAGTAAAACAACAGCCAAAATGTTACTCAAACTTTATTTAAAAATAACAACAACAAAAATCCACCCAAAGAAGGGGCTTTTAGTAAGAGCTTGAGTGAAACAACCACAGTTCTCTCATGGCCCATAAGTCTGCAGATTGTACACCCTCCTTGCTGTATGTAATTTGTAATTTCTTGTAACCTATCATACTAAAATAAATAAATAAATCTTTCGATGGCAAGTGCTCCACCTCTGAAGGTATAGCCGGGTATAGTTACAACCCTAAGTCTAAAGCAGTGTTTTATATTTACCACAGTCAGCTAGATTTTTTTTTTTTTTTTTTTTTGTATCTGCATTTCAGGAATTAGGAACGACACAGGTAATAATAGAAGAGTGTTATCATATTTCTTCCTGCCTGGCACATATATACAGAGAAATAAGTCCCAAGTGTCAGCTGTAGGCCAGAAAGTGAGTATTTTTGGTGACTGGTCCGTGAAACAAAGACTGTGGAAATTGAGAGAGATGATGCTAGTTTTGTTACTATTAGAGCAGCTTTTCCTTTTTTATTTTTTATTTTTTAAGTAAAAGGTAGGTTGGTTCACAACATATCTAGCAAAGAAAATGCCTGAATTCTGTCCCATCCCAGAAAGTCACAAAATCTTACAGAATCATCAAATTCTAGAAAGGTGAGATCATAAAAGCACATAATAGTACCTACCACGCGCAGCCTGTGTGAAAGCATCGTCTGTGTGAAATGAGGTGTCATATTTTCATCCGAGCCTTGGGCAGACTGGTCTAGGGTGTCAGAATAAAAGCTTGGTGCTGAAGAGACTGTGCAGGGGCTACCTGACATAGCCTGATAGAGGCAGCCACTGCAGCTGTTGCCCGCTACAACAGCCTGAATGAAATACATCGCTTCAGAGACCTCCTTGGCAGGTGTGTGAAAACAGAAGGAAAAAAAAAAAAAAAAAAAAAAAAAGAAGTATTTCCAAAAAGGCTGCAAAGCTGGGGAAACAATCCTCTGGAGGAGATGACTGGCAGTGACGTTCGATGTTCCACTCCTTGTCAGTATGCCGCAACACTCACTTGACTGCGCTGATAAAACAGTTTTTAGGCAGTACTGCCTAGATCCTCAGTGGCTCAAAGCATTATGTGGTTCGTTGCTTTTTTGGCATCCTGTTGGCTTGAACAGAAGTCAGGAACAGAAATAAGGGTAAGTCTTCAGCACTGATGTGGACATGGGGAAAAGAGGCTAGACAATCACCTTCCTCCAAGAGGCCTCTACCATGCTAAACATTCCCCATGTCACTTTTAGCTCTGTGGTTAAAAACATTTTCTTTTCACTTATCTTGATTCTCCTCCTCAACAAATTTATAAATGGAAATGCTCTTTGCATCTGTCTGACTTAAAGCCTGTTATTCGATGTCATGGCACAATTATTCATCGAGGGGCAAGCTTCCAACACATGTTCCCTGTGGACTTCCACCACTACCAAAAAAGGGAGCATTCATAAAGCACATTTGGTCATCTTAAAACATTTTCAGTCCCGTCCTGCCAACTGGCATACTGGGGGAACAAATGTCAATCGCAGACAGGAGACAACAAAATGCAGAGCGCGCACAACTGACACAACTATTAGGGACATCGGAGCACGAACAGAGCTATGCACTTGATACACGGTGCAAGAGCTCCCTCTCCCTGCTTGCTTTAACACTTACAAAGGGTTATTTAATCACATTTGCCACTCCGGTAAGAGACAAGCGACCCCTTCCTCTCCCTCTCCTTCACTAGCACCTGGTGGTAGGGCTGTTGCTGTCCTGCAGAAACAAATCTGGCCAGGATTTTGTCAGTTCTGACTCAACAACCTGCACGAAGCTACAGTCCTGAACCGAGCACGCCTGCACCTCCCCAGGCAGCCAGCTTCTGGGGTGAGCTCCTGCAGGGCACCATCAGGCTGGTTTCAGCACCAGCTCCTCAGAGCTGCACCAAGCCTCCGCTGTGCTGTCCTGCACACTGCAGCTCCATTTCGGTACAGCTCTGTCCACAGCCAGTGGTCCCCACGGTAAAACACAAAGCAGAGCAAACCTCAAGATCATCTGGACTGCTTCCTGCGGCACACTGACAGCACTGTATTATTTATTCCTAAAATATGCATGGAAAATATAAAGCAACTGCTTTTCTAGTGTTTGTTATCTAATTTCCTCAGGAGCAGCATAAGATGTGTAATGGCGTACACATACCTTGTGCTCGCTCCTGCAGTTCTTGGGTCAATGTTCAGGCCAACTATGTGAATTGTTTACGTACATAACACCTGCAAATCCAGCTCTTAAAAAGCCTTGCGCATCATACTGCTCCAGCTGTATGACAAGGATGTGTTTGCAGAGAATGGTGCAGTTGATTAATTTTGATGTTAAAAAAGTGACAATTAAAAGACACCAAGATTTAGATTATTTCAGTTATTTAAATCAGAAGTGTAACTATCTTACCAGTTTATTAAGTTAGAAAAGCTACTTTCGTTTCCCCCTTCAGTGTTACTTGGATAACAGGTTGTGGGTTTTTTTTCCTCCTCTATCCATAAGCAAGCAGCAAGCCAATAATTACTTGTAATTACATGTATCACTACGTTCTGCAGCTTTCAAAATGTAAATAATCAGAAAGAGGACTTCAAAATTAAAAATAAAGATAAAAAAGATAAAAAGCTAAGGACAAAAAAACAGGGCATGAAAGAAACAAACAAGATACTGCCAGATAAATTTATTTTGCTTTTCTTGTAGCTCCCAGAAACTTTTCTGGAACAGACCAGGCTAGTTGCTTTGCAATGCGAAGTACAACCAACACCAAATACATGACAGACCACATTAAGATGCACTTAAATAACATTTTAGAATGCAGTGGATACACATTCTCATTATCTTTCACGATAAATAAAAATTAATACATCAATTTTCAGTAGAACCGGAAGATTTTGAAGTTTTGCATATCGGTTCCTCCAGAATAGTTGAATAAAAAGCAGCTTTTGTAATCTTATCCCTTTTATATAAGACCTTCCAAAAGAAGCCAGGTGATCTGTGTACAACTGGCATTTCATCAACCTCACACTTCTAGTACGAGAATCATCTGTAGGGCATATTTCCACTTTAAGGCTAAGGTTGTATTTATTTACTTTTAGGTATGGCAGCACATGACACATTCTGTATTCTTTCAGCTGAAAGAATTTTGAACAGAAAGCAGAAACACAGAACCTCCTACCTGCTCCTCCAGCAAGCGGAGAAGTCACACCATAAGTTTACTTCCACATACAGCACTGCCTTTGTGAATTAAAACCCTTATGTCCTCCACACCAGTAAAGCTTAACATTACAGAAACAGTAACATTAACAGACACCGACGTTAGTGGGCATGTGGTGGTCACCTCCTGTCAGCTATTGTAACCAAGGACAGAATTCTGTGTCAGTTTTGAATTCATCACCTGTTAACAAAGAGGGTCTATACTGCTTTATCATCAAGTCCCACTGCCACAATCCTCTCTAGGGGCTAAAATGGAAGAGCTCTTCATTTTCAGTGCAACAAATGTCTGGCTTCTAAATGCAATATTCATGTCTGGAAAAAACTCCAAAGCATTAGGAAACTTTAAATAAGCATCTCTTTTACGGCATGAAAACCATGGTAGATGTAAAATTCCAACTGCAAAAGAATTATACTGCTTCCTGAGACCCAAGTTTTACACAAATTGCTTCTGTGCAGCACCACAAAAATCAGTCAGGACACTGTCAGCTTACTGATGAATTTAAGCGTCTAGAAAAGTTCCTCATTACTTCAGAGAGCAGAAGTCAGCTCATCTCCTACTACAAAGCCTCACGCATCTTCTTAAAAGAAAGAAGTCTATAGCTTTTGCATTTCTATTCAGAGTACGCCCTTCAAAATAAAATAAAAATATAATAAAAAAAAAAAAAAAGATTGCAGACGTTTCCATATTTTTACCTTTTTTTTTTTGGTAGCAAGCCATGCTTCCAAAATTTTTACTCATTTATTCTTAGAATGGAATCTGTTTGATATTTTAGTTCAGATGTAAACTTCTAAAACAAGGGTTTCAAGTTGTTGCAGATTTAACAACACAGATTTCATCATCATCCTGTTTCAAAACAGCACTAGAAACCTCAATAAGCACAGGTGTGTCTGCTAAAAATCTCTTCCTTATAACTTAGTTTCTTGGCACATTCTGACTGGAATATTATAGTGTCTGTCATCTTCAGTTATGAGAGTCACCACAGGCCAGTCCTCCTCTGGGTCATTGGGATAAAGTGTGATGAACTCATCCGTACTATACTTATACAGCCGATACACTTGGATGGTGTACTGCAGAGCATAGGCGAGGAGAAACATTTCCACCTACATTGGAAAAAAGCAGAAATACAGCGTGTCAAACCAAACATGGATTTACAAGATATTGCTTATAAAAAAATACTAATACTGATTGGATATCATTTTAAAATATGAGAAACGTGAATGCCTGTATGTGAGCACCTCGAGTTCAGTATCTTGATCGTTAAAGCCATTCATAACTTGCTGCATACATAGCTCTGACAGTGCCTTTAACATAGAGCTCTTCAGGTGCGAAATTGTCACAGTAAGATACAAGTCCTCAGGAAACACTGGTTTATACAGAGAATCCCATTTCCCTGCTGCCGTGAGCAGGAAGGAAAGACAGTCTCTCATAGGCATACGCATCCCATTAAGTCACTAAAGCAGACAAGGACCGGCTTCAGGCAACAACCCTTTCCCTCTCTGTGGGTACTCTGAATTTCTAGCCAATAAACAGCAGATGGAAAGCCCTTACAAAGCCCGTAGATATCAACGGGAATTCAGAAGACTTTTCCAGCTTCTTCCTCTATCTTCTCTACTACAGTGACAAGCATACCCTGTCCTATATAACAATTTACAACAACAAATATTACCGAAATACTTAGTCAGCATAGAATTCTGCAACAGTACTTACGGACCAAAGTGGACAGCAAAAACATCACTGCTGAAAAAGTCACCACAGTCTCATCTTTGCAAGTCATCAGCTAATTCAACAGTAGTAGCAACCTGTCTCATCTATGACAGGGTTACCAGAGTTTTAAGCCAATAAACATAAACCAAACATAATGCTCCCATGCTCTTAGTGTTTTTAAGCTACTGAATTTAATTGCTGTATCATGTGGATTTTTAAAATGGATGTTTCTACAGTCTTTAAGACTATTCATCTCATTAACTGCTAGGTTTTGTTCTGGGGTGCTTTCATGATATGCATATCACTTCTGCAACATAAGAGGCATTAGAGCCATTAGTTTATCAGAACCAGCATGTCTATGTACTGCACACGGTCTTCATCACTTGAGTGTTAGCTTTTATCATATTTTTAAAAAGCTAAATTAACAATTAAGAGACTAAGACAATTGCTACTATTAATAGAATATCACACTTCCAAAGAATGATGTTACCCAAGCGTCATTGGGCACAAAAGAATCAGCATTTAGAAGACTTTTACAGACTTTTTGTACGAGCAAAAAGTTCTATTATATTTTTTGTCTAATGAAAGATCAGACTAACAAAAGCTGGACAATTTCTTAAACCACTGAAAATTCCAAGCAGAAAAATAACATTGTAAAAACAATCTCTCCTTACTTGTTCGAGGCCTCCGCTGTGACCTATTTGGTTCAAGTGATTATGCATTAACTGACAAGGGTTGCTGGATGTATCCCGTGCAAACAGTAACCATGAGAAAACAGGAACTCTCCTTCCATTTTTATCATCATTGTATAACTCAATGGCTGTGTTAAGCATCAAAAACTTCAGAGCTTCATACAGACTGTACTCCTCCTCTTCATTTTTAAACAATTTATCACATGCTTCTTGTTTCTCAATAGGACCCTTGATTTCACTTATATACTTCCACTGTTAAAACAAACAAACACACAAACACAACACGTATCAATAGCCATCACTGTGCAGGAGCTGCAAAAAGCCACTTGTGAATCATCAGATATTGAGCATACGCACTCAGAATTTAATTTGAAAAAGGCTCTGTGCCTTTTTAAAAAACATCCTAGAGAATTCCCACAGCTGTAGGTCTGTCAAGGTCAAGCTGGGTTAGTCTGTTTATGTGTTAGTCCTTCACAAGAGCAAAACACGGGGAGGTTGGAAATTGTTACAAGGTGGCAAAATACATTGTCAAAAGAGAAAGGCAACAGGCTCTTTGTTTCCTGTCATAGATCCTGCATTTTTTCATACTCTTTACATTTCAGTTATTCAGAATGCATATTTTCGTGTTGGGTTTATGTGGCAAGGTTTTGGCCGTGGGGAGCTACAGGGGTGGCCTCTGTGGGCAGAGCCCAGCAGCTGCCCCATGTCAAATCAGAGCCAGCTCCAAAAGGGACCTGCTGCTTGCCAGAGCTGAGCCACTGAGCGACGTTGGGTGGGCCTCTGGGAGCGCAGGTTGAAAAAAGGGAAAATCCTGCTGGGCAACAGCAGCTAGGAGAGAGTGAGAAAAAGCCCTGCAGACCTCTAGGTCTATGCAGGGACACCCTGTGGTATGGAGCCGTGTGGGAGCAGTGCTTGAAGACCTGCTGCCTGTGGGCAGCCCCCACAGGCTCAGTTGTGGAAGGACGGCATCCATGGGAGGGACCCTGTGGGGAGCAGGGGCAGGGAGGGACCGTGGAGGTGACAAAGCATCAGGGACTGACCACAGCCCCCATCCCCCCTGTACCACTCAGGTTGGAAGGTTGAAGAGGTGGATAGGAATAAGGTGGTTTTAGTTCTCATTGCTCTAGACCATTTTTAATTGTTAATTGCAATAAGTTAATTTTCCCCATGCTGAGTCTGTTTTGCCCATGACAGCAGCTGACAAGAAATCTCCTTGTTCTTATCTCAATCCACAAGGTTTATCATATTTTCCTCCCTGTTCTGAGAGAGGCTGTATATTTCTTGGCTACCTGTGCTTGTTAATCCAAAACTAAATTTAATTCCAACCTGCTTGGATGTAGCCTACAAAATATTCTTTAAAAGTCTCTGAAAATGAGAATATGCATAAACACTCAAATATGAATAACTGAAGAGTTTTACATAGATTCCAGAGTTTCAGAAGGCCAGGGAAAGGGGCAAAATGTGGCTAAGTAATGCACTACTATCAACACAATTATTTTTCTTATTTGCAAGTGACCACGAACAAATACTTTTCCAACCTTTTTCCTTAGTAGCATTAAATATTCTTTTATTTCATCACTTATTTCTCCCATCTTCCTGCCTAGTTTCTGTTTTAGCTGCCACTGCTTGATCCAGTCATATTTGCTCAACAAGTTCTCAGGAAGCTGGAAGTAGACAAAAGAAAAGGCAGTTTAAGTCAAAAAGTCTTGAGAGAAATACCACCTTACACATGAATATATAGGTATAGATATGATACAATATATTTTTCAGCTTAAAATGATTGGTTTTATGTTTTCCTGAATAGATGTGATGCTATTACCACAACTGAACACAACTGGCTGGATAATGGTCACAATACTGGTCAACTGCTTACTGTTCCCTCATCTAACCAATACATAAGCAACAGAAAAAAAAAAAAATCACCTGAAGTTACTCAAGGTTTGTTGGTTTTTAAACTCCAACTGCAGAAAACAGTGACTGTGTCTGAAAGTTTCCCTGAACCAAGAGCAGAAGAGGTTAAAGAGATGGTAACATCCACCAGATAAACCAGAATTCTTTGTCAAGTGTGAACTACGTAGTCCAGAACATGAGAACTGTGTTTTGTTTTGTTTTTTTTTTTTCAGGGAACATAATTGGAACACAAAGTTTCTTGTAAGGAAGAGAACAACCTGAAGATGGCTCCCCGGGGACGTGGTCACAGCACTGAGCCTGTCAGAGTTCAAGAAGCTTTTGGACAACACTCTTGAACACATGGTCTGATTTTTATTTATTTATTTATTTTTGGTGGTCCTTCAGGGACCCAGGAGTTGGACTTAAGGATCCTTGTAGGTCCCTTCCAACTCAGATATTCTACGATTAGCTGATGCATAAAATCATACTTTAGCCTCAGAACAACCTTTTGTACTGCTCACATGCTACACCAGCTCACCTAAGAGCTTTTATGCTCCTCTTGAAGGATACACTGGCCGTGGAAAACTTTTTATGATGTACTGCTGCAGTATGAAACATTTCACAGAAATATTTTTATCAGTAATTAAACATCAGACGTTTTTGTAACGATAATGATCAGAGTAAGAAATTTTAAAATGGCACAGAGTTATACAGAAAGGTGATAAGAATATTACCATTTGATCTTGAACACTGGCCTACAACCGAGTGTGTCAGAGGTTCATCATTTATATTTCTAGCAGCAACCTGGTAACTGGAAACTTACTCCCCTGAAGCAGGCCACTTTCATATAGGCAGCTTCTTACATATTTCTTCCATATTCAATTAGCACCAACAGACTTTGTTGACACAAGACAATTTTTAGAATATTTTTCTTCTAGTCTTAACAAAACACACTGGGTTTATCTATCAGTGCTCCAGAAGGACTATTCCTCATGTCAGATTGGAGTTGCTCACATACGTACGTTAACTAACATTCAAGACACAGGTTGCATGCATTCTGAAAAGCCTGCAGCATCCAATTTGTTAACCCAATTTCTAAAGAAAACATCTATGGCACACAAAAATAGACGGCGATTTTAAAAAGATATTTTTCCAGATGTGCTTAGAATAAGTTCTCTGTAATTTTTTTTACTGCCAGGTGTTTTAGGGAAAACCTTTCACTGCCATATTATATGCACTAAGAAGAAATCAAAATAAAGACAGGCAAGTTACATTACAGTCAGCATAATAACATTCATTCATTATACCTTGGAAACTATGTTGACCTGGACTCAATTCCAGGTTGAAGCTATTGCTATAAATCTACAACACAACTGAACACTACCACTTTTTAGTTTAAGCAATATTAAGGAGTGAGCATGTAACAGGGAAATAAAACGTTAAATTTATCCAACAGGCTAGAACCAACAACCCCTACTGTCTGATCTGTTTGACACATACCTTAGTAAAATCCTCACTCTGCAGCCAGGTTGGTAGCTGAGTAGATTGACTTAGTGCCTGGAACAGAGTTGCTCTGAGAGCACAATAGTTATCACCACGTACTCTCCTTATTGATGCAAATTTCTGAGCAACTGCTTCATATCCCTAGGAAAACACAAAATCCAAATAACATGAAAGCATCAATAAAACATTTCAAGGTACCAAGATATTTCAAGGCACTGGTATCATAAAATGTATTAGAGTAGGAACATCCAAATGAAAATGATATGCTTTGAAAGTTCATATGCTTGTATATCAAACTATGCTTTGAAAAAATACTTTCATAGTTCTGCTGAATAACAAACAAGAAACCAATGAAACTGAAGTAGATAACTGGTTGTGGCATTTCTTTGACTACACTGCAGAAGCATCCTTGAGATGTGGGCAGCTAGCCTACTTAGGTTTCAAATAAAATCCAAACACACACATGAGAATGTAAACCAAAAAACACAGCATGCTTACAAGACGTTTCAGCAGTAGTTTACGTCGTTTTACCCAATGCATGTCACATGTAGCTTGCTTTTGCCTTAGGGAAAATGTGTGTTTATACTGAAATAGCTTGACATGTCTCAGCACATTTGTCCCCTCCCTGCTGTTCCCAGACATATATGTGTAACAGGGCGCAACAATGAAATGCAAATTCTGAAGTTTAATGTGTCTCTACAGCTCATTTAAGATCCAGAGCTCTACATCTCTATTCTTACTAACCTCTTGAAGATGACACATGGATATTTTGATTTACACAAAGTATTTCAGGTTAATTCATACATACCACTAAGTTCCTCACCCAACTCCCTTTCAAACAAAGAAAAGAACACTGAAACCAGTCTTCTTTATTTTATAACATCCTAGCTCAAAATTAAATTAAAAGTGTCCAAAACTTATGGAAAAAAAGATTAAGGAAAATTTAAAAGAAAAAGCCTGATCCTCATCAGCTCCCCATCTTAAAAACAAAGTCATTCACCTACTTCAGTTACTTTCCTTCTGCAAAAAAATTTGGCCAGCTGCTCTGCCATCTCAATAGTCCTTGTGATTACCATTTCATGTCAATAAACCAAATTTAAGTTGAAAACAGTAACGAAGAACAGTCTAGGGTTTTTATTTTAATATGAGTATCCTTGCCAAAAATACACTTTGAACAAGTATGAACCATCTTCCAGTTGTTAGCCACTTCTATGACTAGACATTGAAAAATATTGCTATTGCATTTTCTGTTTTAAATGTCTTTCGGAGAGGAAACAATCTATGGAACACAGAAATACAAACAATAAGCCCAATAAAAATAAGAAAGTATAACTTATACTTTTCTCATCCTTTTCGCTACTGGTGTATTTCCTCTCCATTCTTTTCTGCAATACTCCATGATATCCATTTCGGGTGCAACACTTGGTTTATATTCTGTCAATATAGAATATGCAAGATTACACTGAGGAGATCTGTGAAACAGAACAAGATAGAAAAAGCAATATGACTTGCACTTCTAAATACATGCTATCCCTTTAAAGTCACCTTGGTGCACAAAGAGACTGGCAGCATAATATATAACTACTATGTAGCTATTAGTATTGTAGCCAGAAAAAAAAGCCGTTTGCTCCGAGAATGACAAGTGAACAAAAATAAGGACTTAGTTCAACAAAACAGAGAACACTCTGCTCCTGTCTTCCAAAAATATTAACTGACAAAGAGAGAAATTAATAAGGTACTCTTCGTTATCTTAGCAGAGAAATCAGAGAAAAAATGTTCAGCCAAAGTTTCTCCTCTTCTTTCAGAAGCTATAAGGCAGAAAGACAACAGGTCTTTCTGAACATACTGGGAAGAAAAAAATATGGTTTTCTTGGAATCCCAACAGCCTTTGCTCCAAAACAAATAGGAGTAAGGTTATCAGGGGTGCCCAGCAACAGATGGTTCTGTAATATCTATAAATCAGTAATTCTTAAACACAACAGTCATAACACAGGCTGTATCAGCACTTTCCAATGGATTCACATTCTCTCGTAAAGTAACAATAGAAACAAATAAAAAATATGCAAAGAACAACTAGATTTCCGTAAAAGTGATCTTTTTGTGAATTAAAAGTGTACAATGTAATCAGTCACAATAAGTAACTTCTATTGCACAGACATTCGTGCACAAAAATCATTGGAAATGAAGGTCTTGAATCGTTACAAATTAGTGCTAGTTAATTGTAATGCTGTAATTGAAACACCACACAAAGTTCAAACATACCTGAAGAACTTGTCTTGCAACCAAGTAGCATTTTCTCTCTCTCTATTTCTTCTGCATCGCGATACATGTCCTCCTCACTACAATAAAATTGACACGTACATCACATAACAGCACAAATCTTGCTGTAACTTACCCCTCTTTATCACCACAGGCAAACACCTACGTCTTTCTCCAAGTACTATATCAATTTCATTTGATTTCCTTCTTACACATTTGCATAAGACTCTTATTTATGACACCAACAGTAGTAACGAAACTATTGGAATTCCTCTTCTGCTGGTTCTATGGAGATGACAAGAGTGCTAAAGCCCCTTTATAATTGTACTTTTTACAAGTTAGCAAACAATAAAAGCCAAAATGCCTTATTAATCTGTATACACAAATACTGCAACCTGTGCATGCAACTAAAAACATATTACCCACAAGAGCTTTATATCTCTATTCCACAGGGGCTGAACAACTTGCATATTCTGCTCGTTATTAGGCATCAGAACATCACGATAAACAGCAGCCAGGTATTTTCAGCTGGTTTGAATGGTACCAACTTGAAACAAAATTCACAACCAGACAAACGTTTCTGCCATAATATAAGCTTTTGCTTTTTGGTCGAAGCATGCTGTCTTAAGAGTTAAGAGTCTCCATGTGAAACTATATGCACATATTCAGAACTCAAGTTACAACCACAAAGGAGGAAAAGATGGCCTGAAAGCACATCGTTTCTGTGCACAATCCAGTGTTATCAAGAAGAGATCTCAAATCTGAGGTGTGACCATGACTGCAAGGAATGGAGGCTCATGCAGCATTCAAGAAAAAAAGACACTAAGTCACACACTCCTCTAAACTTGATTGGACAATAATAACACCTAATAAACTTTTGAAAATAAGTTTCTTCACAGCTAAAATACTTGGAAAAAAGTATATCACCAAACATATCACTAATTCATTTAGACTTACCACTAACAGGAGAAGGTTATATTGAAAGCTTGTATTTTGGAGAAAGTACATGTGCAAAAAAAGTGTAAGATTATTATTCGATGCCCACTACTACTGGTGATTTCTAACATGTTACTCAAAACCCCAGTTTGCCTGCAAAAGACAAAAAAGAAATAAAGGCAGTGACCCTGCCTCATCTTACACAACGGAAGGAGGACAAGCAGTTAGGAAAACCACAAGGACAGGCTGTGTGTAGCCAGGTGGTAAGTTACTCTCATTAAATTTTAAATAATACATTGGTAAATCATGCCTCTGCATTTCTTTATTTCCAAATTAGCTTTCTTATGAAGGGAAAAAAAAAAGTAACATTCCTATCCCATTTGCATATATTTCCCTTGAGAACAAGACAAATGTTCAACATAAAGACAAATACAGGTTGATACCACGAAACTGTCACCTACAGTGCAGTCCTGTGAAGGTGCAGTTTAGTTTTTACTCAAATTTCCAACCTTCAACTTTCAAACTGGGTCTCCTGGACGCTCAAATAGCTGCTTGAAATCTGATGTGTAACAATACTAAAAAACTATAACTTAAAAACAGAAACAATAGATTTAGTCCCTCATCAGAGACCACTATCTGCTGAGAAGTCTCACAGATACATATCCAAAGTCCTTATCCTTGTAACAGTGTGGTATTGGACAAACCTTAATTTCTACACCAGATCTCATTTCTAACCAGAAATTCAGGGCCAACAATGCTTGTGAAGAGTTTCAAGAATACTTGATTACCTTGTAAATACGAATTAAAAAATAAGAACTTGTTACCCAGCAACAAGAGTGATCCCTAGCATAGCTTATATACAGGCTAAATGCAGTATGAAATATTTAAACTATAACACAGCAGCCTCATCCTCTGAGCACAAGCCTGCTTCTAGAAGGGATCCAGTGGGACTGGGGGGAGCATTGCTTTGGGATACAGCCTTGAATAGAATTTATTGAATAGAAATTTAGATTACTAAGAGAAAATAGTGGTCATCTTGGTCAACTGAGGTCAAAGAAGTTTGATGTAAAATTAGCAGTGTGATATTTCCTCCTGCAGATGTTACTGTTTTCCTTCTGGGAGTTGATAACATAACATTAGCAGTTTACTTGACAGCTAACACCCAGCATAAACAAAGCACTGCAATTTATCTGAGCTGTTGTGAAATCAAGGTAGCTAAGAGGTGCAATCCATCTGCACAGACACTTTCATTTCAGAGAAGGGCGCACATCTTTGCATCGTTCTAGCCTAGTGATTATTCAGGTAAGCAAACCTGTGGAACCAAGAACACAGGAACTAAACCCTTTCCCATTAATCATCACAATATTTGACAATAGTGAAAATAACAGATGGAAAAGAACAATTGAATGAAAAAATGAAAAAATTAGAATGAAATAAGTTTGGGATAAACATACATCTTTGACTTCAGCCTTATTTCTTGTAAGGCACCAACTCATTGGAATCTGTGAAAGTGCATTTCTTAGCAAAATTTCATAATTCCTTTTTTTTTTTATGGCAAAAAGATTCCATATTAAAAAAATCCTCACCTGTCCAGAGATATCTCCATCGCTGAAGGATTACAATACGCAGGTAAATACATTTCACAATTTCTTGAAGCATCCTCCTCTGCTGCAAGCGATGTAGTCCTACTCATCTCCTCAGGTCCCCCAGTGCTTCTGCGTACACATTCTCTCCTCCTTTCCGCTGCAGATCGCCCTTTCTGCTCGGCAGCTGCGTTTGCTGGGCCGGGCTCACCAGGAGGCACCGCAGCTCCCCCGCCGCGCCTCGCCACCTGCGGCTGCTCCGCCCCGGCTGCACGGCTGCGAGGCTCTGCCATCCACCCCTGGAAGCTACCCTGGCTTTGGAGAATGCGGACACACGTCAATTTCTCATCGCGGAACAAAAGCACACGTTTTAAGAAAGTTGCGATGTTTGAATAGTTAACTTATGCTCTGAGCATTCAGAGATTACTTATATTATCTCAAAGGGGGGAACAAAATCCAGAATAACGTGGTAACAGCACCCGAGCTATTTCCAAATTGCCCTCTTCACTTAAAAGCCCTTTATCCTTCAACAAAAGACTTTATTTAAGCCCTTCCGCGCCCAGCTCGCAGCCGCCACACAGCCTCCCCTTCCCCGCGCCCTCACGCCCCTCCCTCCCCGCCGCCATCGGCCGCCCCCCCCTCACCTTCCGGGCGCCCCGGAGCCCCGCGGAGGGCAGGAGGCGGCCGCCCGCCCGCCGTTCATGGCCGCGGGGCCGCCCGCGACCCCACCGCCCGCCTACAGCAGCCGCCGCCGCCCGCCCGAGCCCTGGCCCCGCTCCGCCACCGCTCCCGCCCCGGCCACCGCCATCTTCGGGGCGGGCGCCGCTGGAGCGGCGTCATGCGGAGCGCCCGGCCGCCAAGATGGCCGCGGCCCCGTGAGGGAGGAGGGGGCCATGCTGGGAATCCGTCCCTCACGGGCTGAGTGGGGCTTCCTCCCCTCCCAAAAAAGTGCCAAGTAAAGGCTTGCCGTCACGCGACGTGAAAGGATTTGCGTGAACCTTCCCTTACAGCTTTTAAATACACTGGGGGAGCTGCGTTCCAGTTGTCAGATGCCCCCTGTAAAATGCCAGCACTGTGAAGGTGGTGCACAGATAACAGCCGTCATATGGAGTCTGTCAGAGGCAGGAAGCACCTCCTCCAGAACATAAATAAATAAATAAATAAACATTGATTCAAGCCTAGACCTTGATGTCAGGGTGTGTTTTTAATGACCCTCTCTCAATACAAAGCCGTACGGTATCAGAAATCCTTGGCCTTAGCACACTGTGCGGCAATCAAAGTTACAATACCTGTTACTCGGTTAAGTATACCAAATACTATTAAAAACAAGAAATATTCAGAACAGTAAAAAGGTAGAAAAATCATAGATTCATAGAATATCCCAAGTTGGAAAGAAACTGAAAGGATCATCAAGTCCAACTCCTGAGTCCCAAAAGGACCACCTTTGGTAGAAAAAAGTCCATTTAAGTGAGCATTTTGGAGGGACTCCACCTTGAAATCAGGACCGGAAATGCCAAGGGAAAAAATATTTATTTATTTATTCATTCATTCATTTATTTTCTTTCAGCAATTCATTTTTCCTCACATGAATATGCATTCTCTGTGTAATGCTAAGCTATGCTAAAACTGGGGAAAAATAACCACAAGCATTCTGACAGGAGGTTAGGTAGTAATTAAGACCTATAGAAAGACAAAATGACAATAAGCAATTTGCAATGTTAAGCACTTTTAAGTCACATAAAACTGATGGACATTTCTGTAAAAAAAAAAAAAAATAATAATCCTGTTTCTTTTATTATTGAGACACAAAGAACTATCATGAATGTTTGAGAGGAGAAAAAAAAAAAAAAAAAAAAAAAAAAAGCATTACCTTTTTTTTTTTTGTATTATTTTTTTTGAAACACTGCTCTTCTTTTCCCAGATTAAATCTGTGCTGGATTGCTCTTGACAATGATATCTCCTTTGAAAAATGTTTTTCTGTGAACAACTGTTTGACCTACTGCTTTGACTCATAATGCATTCTTGTTTCACATTGGGCATTTGAGAATTACTCCTCTTCCAACAGCTAGTCCACTTGAAATGTACCCATTTCCTGTGTTCCTTTAATTAAAATAATCTATATTGAGTAGCATTTAAGAGTCATTACAGCTGGCTGTCTTATAAGTCTTTTATTTATTTTGCATTTAGTATTTATCTGCTTACAGATGTGGTTTATGTCAATCACAGAACTTTTTCTTTTCTTTTCATCACAAAAAGACAAAAATTAAATCCCCAGAGTAGTCATGTTCCTGATAGAACTTTGTGTTTGCATTAAGTGAAAAAAAATCCAAATGTAATCACTGGCTGAATAAATAAATTCAATAGAAAAGTCCACTCTCTCCACCTAATGGAAAACAAAAAAACAACTGGAAAAAGTTAATAATCTTCAAACTAGGTACGTTCTGTAGTTGAATTGATAAAGGTAATTCAAGAGAATATTTGTCAATTCAGTCTTTATGTAAAATACTAAGCATAAGGTTTCTGCCTCTTGTCAACTACATATGACAAGCATATGTAAAATTTGTTATCTTAGCAAAGGTATTTTTAGGTTTATCATAGGTAGACAGTATCTGGAAATAACTGGAATTTCCATGACATTTCACAAACATGTGGCAAAAGAGCTGTGTATTAGTCATTGCTTTCCAAGATCTAGAGATTCAAAGAATAACTTTGTCTTGCATAAAGCCCCCCCTTCTCAGGGGCTGAATACATTAGCAGTTGAAGAGGGTGGAACAATACAAAATAATTTAAAGTTGAAGGAAATAAAAACAGGTATAATGAACCTGCAGTACGAATTTGTATAGCATATGCCTAGAATACAGTATATTAAACACAGCAACACATTTTTTTTTTATTTTTTTTTTAACAAGTACCACCAAGTTCAACACCAAAAGGGCTTGAGTGCAAAGTCCTGAAGTTTTCTTCCATGCGAGACCCTTTTGTGTGTGTGTGTGTGTGGTGTTTTTTGTTGTTGTTTTTTTCAGGATGCAGAGCCTCTACATTGCAGGCACAATCATTTCTGTCAGCCTGTCCAAGCAGGCATCCTCTAAACACTTTCTAACATGTATATTTATTTTTTAACTTGGTGAAAACTCAGTATCTATTATTGTTAGTGAGACCGATGCCAAGAAAAGATTCCAGTCTGCCTTAATTCATGAGTTCATTTATCCATTTAGATACCCTGTTTGTTTTCTTCACTCTAGCTCTCATTTTGTGCAGAAAGAATAAACTTTGATCTTCTTAACTTTGGACTGTTTGTTTTACTGTATTATTTTTAACCTTCTCTCTCTCCCCCCCCCCCCCCCCCTTTTTTTTTTTGGCTTGTTATTTTCAGAATTTCAGAATTTACAGTTGTACAGAATCCTTACAGCTGCTTTTGTTTGAATTTCTGCATTATGAAACTTGTTTTTGCTCAAGGACGATTTATGTAAATAACTAGTTCCAACAGGTTATCCTAGATGATGTTCTTTCTTTGAGGCTACTTGTTTCCATTCAGTTTGGTTTGTATTCTTGGCTTTCTTTTGTTGCCAAGTCTTGCTGATCCCTTTAGCTTTGCATATTCACTTTTTATTTGAAACTCTACAAACATGCACAGTAGTTTATCTGTCCAGGCAAATATGCTCCCTGCTTCCCACATACTTGGTACTGTCAAAATCCACTTTCCTTGTTTATTGGTTCCTAATTTTATTTTAAAATCCATATTTTTAACACTGTTGAAATGTACAACTCTGACAGTAATCAATACAGTGAAATTTACCCAGTTCTATCAGCCCAGAGTGAAATGTTACCAGATGACAGAGCTCAGAGGACATTTTATAAAGCCATCTTTTCATGGTGTACTGATATATTCCCTCTGATGAAAGTCAGAGAATAGCATACGAGAGCCTGAGAGTACTATAAATTAATTCTGTAAGTGGAACGTGTCTGGAGCACATAAACACAGTTTTGTCCAAATAAACTCTGTATCTAATAATTTGTTTCTTGATGAAACAGAGCAGTGTAATTCATACACCTGAACAAAGTAACAGTGCTTCATTCAGTACATAAAATGTTGTTCCTTATCAGTGCTCTCTTTTCAGAGGTTTGCTACATCCCCTGTCATTAAGATAGTTATGACCCAACCACAAAGTCTGAAGACTTAGAACGTGTAGGATTTGAATTAATGTGCATGGCAGACAATTTGCATTTTATTGGTGTTGCTCATTATCCAGACTGAAATAACATCAAATAACTAAATACCTTACTCCAGTACAGACAACATAATTCATAAAATCTACATTTTACTCCTATATGTGGCACACACTTCTGAAGGTACCATTCCTTTTCTGCATATTCCTGCATTAGAATATATGTTCCGCACTTCCAGAGTTGTTGTATCTTGGTACCTCCTACACACACATGTTTTCAAGTAGTTAGGAGAGAAGTCTGCATTGTTCTGCAATCAATGATTAAACATTCAGTTTATCTCCACATTTAATTTATTTCATGTTGTTACTTTGTTAGAAAAACAAACCCTATATTTAAAATTAGAATATTTATTTCATACTCCATTGTGCTCATTCTGAAGACTTGTAGTTTTGATCATTACTGAATAATTATGTTACACAGAAGCTTAATTGGTCCAAATACGTAATGCAAGAAGAAAAACATAACAAATACAGCTCTTGGTGGAAGGTATCAGTTACAACTAAAATATTTATTATATGGGAAAAAATAAATCAGTTGTGGGATTCATTATTTTTGCTCTGGCATATCATTTATATATTTATGAGTGTGTCTCTGTAGAATTTTTTTTCCTTGAAGATGATTTGTTTGTTCCAAGAGATTTATTTATTTTTTTACAGAATATTCTTTTGCGTTACTACAAATAAGTTGCACAGTTAAGACTAGAAATAATTTGCATAGATTGTACAGTGGTCCCTGAGAAATGCTGCAAGAGCACCATGTAAATTCTATGCTGCATTAAATCTGCAGATAGAATTATAAAAAAGAAACTGAAGAGTTTTCTTCATGTGAAAAACATCATGAAATAGCTTGGAAAAAAGTAGTGTAAAGGTTCATATAATATAAGATAAAACATTTTATATATAAAGGTATATATAAAATATTTTATGTATAAATAAGATATATATTTATTTATTTATTTATTATATTTTTAGTATTCTAAACAAAAAAATTAAGAAGATGCCCATAATACCTACCAGGTAAACAGTTCATGACACAGCCTCTCAAGTGAATACTTCTTTGTAAGAGTATTATATTAATACACTTTCAGGAGTTACTTTCCTTCTCACTGAGGATGTTTAACAGAAGTAGTAATGACCAGCACAACACTAATTAAATACTTATATTTATTTTTCAGTAATACAGTATTTTCTTCTCCATAGAGGAATAAAAAGAATTGCTCATTAGAAATCACTGAAAAGCTGTCAACATATGCTGCTGTTGAATTTGTTGCTTCTTTTCAAAGACAATCTGCTTTAATATCATTCAGAAACATCTCTGCTGCCTATAGAATAATTAACCTTTTTTCCCAAACCTAAAACATAACAGATCCAAGGCACATAAAGCTGTATTAATTTCATTAAACAGTTTGGTGTGGTATATTCTGTACTGAGTACTGGATTAAAAAGGTATAAGAATTACTATTTGTAGAGAAAGTTTATTAAGGATAAAGGCAGATAAGGCTATTGCCAGAAGGTGTACTGCTCTGCTGGTGAAGATTATAGTTTTGATTTCCTCTGAAAGAAGCTGACAATAGCATTTAGACATTCATCAGATAACCATCTCTCCTTGAGTACTTCACACTCTTTACTGTTAACTGCATGGAGCTTCTCCTTTTCCATACTTCTTAACAGTTGCTTTGACACTGCCAAGGACTGAAGGAGAAAGAGGAAAATAATATTTGAATGCAGTGAGGAACATCAGGAAGTTATGTTCTCTATATATTCAGATTTCATAAAAAAAATAGCACAATAAACACATTAGATATCAAACTGAGCTGTATTAACGTTGCACCATCTAGCTGTTAGCCAATCTTTAAGCTGAAAGTAGACTACTACATTTAATTACTAAGAGTAATAATAAGGTGGAGGTTCATGGGGAGCAAAACAGCAGCCTACTTAGTAGGGCTCATAATCAGAGTAGGTGAGCTTAAGAAGTGAAACCTGTTCAGCTATCTGCAGTGTCAAATGTAATTGACATTATCAGGAGTTGGCATAAGTATCTCCTCTTGTCCCACGTAACGTAATACAATTGTGACTCTAGTCTTGCAAAGCCTAAACTAGTGAGCAGGATGACTGAATTCAGCAAAAAGTAAAGTCAACCAGCTTCAGCTTGAGCATCCACAGCGCACAGAGTTAGTACAATAAATATTGTAGAATCAGTGGTAAACTGATCAAACATAAACTAATGCTAAAATAAAAAGCTAAGATAAGGAATCCAAACTGTACCTAGCCTGCAAATGGATTAAATTGCAAATTTTTAAAGGCTTTTCAGCCATTGAGTCTCTGTGTAAAGTGCATTGTATTAAATTCAGACAGAGTAGAAGAGAAGTATCTGTCTCCTGGCAGCAGAGGGACAGATCCGTGCTTGAAGCAAAATACATTCAGCTTTGTTATTTCAGTTAAGGGTGACAGGATAAATTTGGCAGGAGGGCTGGGAATGCTAGAAGCTCACAAGATAGAGAAAAATTTAAAGTACTAACATTTTTGGGGAGGCTCGCATAAGCTTTTAACCTTTCCCAAACTTCCTTCTGGAAGGTCCCATCGGGGAAAACTTCAGTCACAAGTCCCCAAGCACAGGCTTGAGCAGCAGTCAGCTTTTTATTGAAAAGCAACATCTCGTTTGCCTAAATAAAGAAAACAGAATGTGAGTCAACAGGACAAGACTTGAGGAATGTGACGGGAAAGATACAAGCTTCCAAGTCACATTTGTTTTAGTCTCTTGCTTATTACAGTCTGCCCTCTGAAAAGGGCAGAGAATCACAGATGAGGATCGAAGGGATCTCTAGTGGAAACCTCCTGCTCAAGCAGGACACAGTCCTGGGAAGCCTATTAAGTTTTGAGCAATTCCAAGGATTAAGGCTTCACATCTCACTGAATAGACTATCCTTAATGCCTTCACATTTATGAAGCACTTGCTCTACTCCTTACAGATTAAGATCCTACTCAACAGAAACACGTTATATTAACATAAGCAAGGATATCAGGTACGTTTAAACCATCTAGATTTTAGTCTGTGGGAACAAGAAGGCCTTATTTCTATAGCAGACAGAGAAAATAAGCCTATGAAAGAAAATAAGAAGGCCCGCATATGTTACAACAGAATAGATGACATCAAAGATCTGCAAGTAAATGAATAAATCGATTGCATTTCACTGATGTCTGAAGGAATGGCTGATTAAACTAACTTCCCACAAGGCCATTTTGGCAGGTGCTCCCTTGCCTCATAAAGACAGCCTACCAAGATATTTCTTGTGTGCACTCCATTTTCTTTATTTATTTTATTTTATTTTATTTTTTTTTAAGAAAAAAAAACACACATTCTTTACTTCATTTCCTCCTATAGCTGGAAAAAAGATACACCCTTTCACTGTATAGAAACAGTCTCAGAAAGGTGAAGGACGCCATAAGAAAGAAAACTTCCATCGACACCACAGGAAGACTTTAGAAGTGTCTAATGTGTTAAGGTGCTTGTGCTGATACTGTCATTATATTTTTTTAATCTTTGGTTCAAAAGATGTGAACTGGAGTTCTCCTCGAGGACTCTTGTTGTGACTCCATTTGCTCTAACATTTGGAAGATACCAACACACAGAGGTCAGAAGGTCCCATGTATATTGCAGATGTCCTTACCTTGGCTAAGCCCATGATTTTTGGAAACAGGTAAGAAGAACATCCTTCTGGACTCTGTCCAAGTTGACTAAATGGAGTATGAAATGTAGCCTGGAAAAATTAAAAAAAGAAAAAAAAAAACAAAGCAAGGCTTATAACTTGAGCATGAGACTGAAGTGCTAGGATTTAGTTTTCATTTGAAAGCTTCTACTGTAAAAGAATTCACCAGAAATACATTTGAACCATTACCACAGTAGGTTTTAAATATCATCTGATAACACAGCTTCATCCTCTCAATGCACACAACAACTGACTTTGTCTGTATAACTCAATTCCCTTATCATTCCCATTGATGAAATTACATTATTTGAATGGAGTGCTTGGTAAAATTAGTCTGCACATGCAAAATCTTTACAGAAAGGATGCTCATACACATCTGCCCTAAAAGTTATTAAATGCGTAGCCCAAATAGCTTAAGATGTAAAAAGAGTTTTGCTTTCTGAAGGCATACTGAATTTATTCTACTGCTGAAAAACTCAGGTCACTGAATCCTCTGTTAAATTTTATGGAATTTTGAAAAAAAAAAATCTGTGGCAGAAACGTGTCAATACCCTAACTGCAAGTTAAAACTTAACTACAAAAGTTCATGTTTTGACAATTCACATCAATTTTAAGCAAGGAAGACAAAAGGCGTGCCATTTTAAAATATGAACTGATACATGAAGAGCACACACTACTAATACAACTTTCACTGTATTAGAAGGTAACTATCTTGTACTGTAACGTGGATGGCTATCCTGTAGGGCAGATCAATAGGTTTCCTAACAAAAATGGGACATTGAATCATTGAATGTCTGTAAGAAAGTGTTAGACAGCCTTTGCAGGGATACAGGCTAGTGTAACTGGTCCTGCTTTGGCATGGGGTAATAAAATGGTGCTCCAGGAACTGGAGCCAAATCCAGTGCAAAAGACATTCATACCACTCCACCCCCCAGGATGTCAGGCTGGGCCATGCACTGCCCTATAAATGTGTCTGCTTTGTGAATACCTGGCTGGGAATAAAACCAGAGCCTGGACACAACAAACTTGGGCACTTCTGAAGTAGGCCATTAATGCCTAAACCAAACGAGTGGAGAATGTGAAAGTAAAATATAATTTGGACAAAGCTGACCTTACTGTATGAAGTTCACAATCCTGCAAAGGGAAGAAGATTGAACAGTCATCTTTGAGAAGACCTCAATAAAACTGTACATAGGAAAGCTTTGTGAGACCCTATGGAAATCCTCAAGCAAGAGCTGTCCCTGTGCAGATAGGAAGGTACTAACTAACAGATTTGTCCCAGCTAAGTCACAAGCTCTTCACTGACTTTAAATACAAGTACACAGAAAGTGAAGACTATGTCAAATGACCAAGGATGAGACTAATATAGGCATACAGAGATTAAAAAAATACAAATACACGGTAAAAATAAAATGCATTTATCAATGATTATGCACATGAGTAGTAAAAGGAAGTTCAAGTATGAATCTCAAACTATTCAAGATAGAATGATACTACCAAGAGGACAAAATATTTAATGATTATTCAGATTAAATTTTAATGAAATCTATGCTAATTTATGGATGCAGGAGATACTATGCTGAGTGGGAAGCGATTAAAATCCAAAATAGCCTCAATAAATCGGACAGGTAGGAAAAAGACATTATTTACTATGGACAAATTTGGCAAGAGTAACTCCGTATACAATATGTGATAGGAACAACTCTTTAACTGGCAACTCTACAGTAAAGAATCCAGGGGTTACAGCAGATGACAAGTACATAAATCCAGTGACATTCTGGGATGTAAGAACAGAAATGTGCAAAATGTGGAGAAGTTTTTCTGCTCTACTTTGCATCGGTAGGACACAAGCTGAAGTAATGTGTCCAGTTTCTACTATTATCATCACAGAATGGTTCGAGTTTGAAGGGACCTCAAAGCATGTGCAGTTCCAACCCACGGCCATGGGCAGGGACACCTCCCACCACACCAGGTTGCCCAAAGCCCCATCCAGCCTGGCCTTGAACACTCCAGGGATGGGGCATCCACTGCTTCTCTTGGCAACCTGCTCCAGTGCCTCAAAATACCCTCAAAGTTAAATTTCTTCCTTGTATCTGATCTAAACCTACCCTCTTCTATTTTAGAGTCATTACCTCTTGTCCTATCACTACCTGCCTGTGTAAGAAGTCACTCTTCATCTTTTTTGTTAGCTCCCTTTATGTACCGAATTTATTATGCTTAAAGAGAGACATGGAACAACTGGAAAGAGTACAGAGGAATACAATTGCAGGCCTGAGAAAGCACATGAGGAAAAACTTAAATGAACTGGGGCTGTTTGACTGAAAAAACAACAAAGAGATCAAGAGATATACATGTATCTAACAGCCTAAGTATATACTGAAGGTTATTGCAAAGGAGGATGAAAATAGTCTGTTAGACCCAAGAACAAGAATCAATATGTTCACCCTGCAGCAAGAAAAGATCGGATTGGAAAGGAGGAAGAGGGAGAATCCAACAACCTCCTGGTAAAAGAAGAGATCTATGGATTGGAATAGATTGAATACATTACGTACATTATGCTTGTGCATATGTCAGGAGTGACACAGCCATAGCTGTGTCCCTCTGTGCCCCTCTTTTGGGGCAAGTGGGACCTTGCAGCTCAATTTTCCTAAGTCTCATAGTGACAAAGCCAATCCAGCAGAAACTTTGAGGAAAAATCTGACTCCTGCTTCAGCACTGTGTCAAAGTACTATTCATCACAGACACTTATGCAAGCAATAGCTCACCTAAAATTAATTAACACCTTGGGTTAAGTTCTGTTTAATAACCTTACACAGACAAACAGCAGAGAGCATAAAAAATAAGCTATATAATGTAATTCTGTGCTATGCTTTAATTTATCTTTTGGTTGTATATTTGGCAAATTATCTTAGAAGGAATCTTGAGCTGGATAAACAAAGCTTTTGAATTTATTTTATAACACAGATTAGATGAAATACCAGATACTGCTCTTCCATTCCATAACAATCTTTTGTCTCTCCCTCCCACACCTGAGAAGGGCCCTACAATTACCATTTCACATCAACTACCCTTTGCTGTACCCACTGATACCATAAAGAACGCAGTAAAGACTTTCTAAACTGGAGTCAGTACCTTGATAATCATAGCAACAGCACAGAAATTCCATGCATGTTAAGCACTCGATGATGTACGATGCTATGCTGGTAATTAATAAAGGTGTCCCTCAATGTGATAGAAAAAGCATTTACACCTGTGTGCTCTTTTCTGTCAGACTACCCTGCAACAAATAACATTTGCTACAGAAGGAGCCCTAAATGCTTTTCTTGGGATCAGGACTGTAAAGTACTCACCCTGTCAGAAGCGTAGACAATGTCACACAATCCAAGGAGAGTTACAGAGATCCCAATAGCTGGGCCATTCACCACAGCAATCAGTGGTTTAGGAAAATCAATAAAAGAACTCACGAACTCCCTATGAAGAAGAAGAATCAGAATGTAACAGTAAGATACATCCTAGTCTCTTTCGTAAACCAGAAACTAAGACTGTTTCAAAACAGTCTTAGATACTGCAAAAAAAAAAAAAAAACAACAACATAAGCTACAAAAAATACTACATAACACATATAAAAAATACTACAAAAACCGTAAGCTCTATCCTATGCAGCACGTTGTATACCCTGTCCCAAATGAATACTAAGAAGGAAAATAAGAACTATTTCAAATACCCGTGTCTCCTTTCCAACAGAGAATCAAACACATACATGTACAGTAACTTCTCAGTTACTGCAGTCAAGTTCTTAAAATGCCATTTTCTTTAGTGTTACTGAATGCAGCTCACAAACTAAACAGTCTTTGGCTTGATCTATCCACCTGCCTACATATTCATTCCAATTCTACTCTTGCAATAGCCTTTACTTCACAGATTCTATTCTACACTGAAGCCCCAGCAGCTACAAAAGTTGTGATGCTAATATAACAAAGAATTCCCCAGTGCTGTTCTGAAGAGGTTTGAGAAACATTGCTTTGTTTCTTCTGACAGCTACTACTTCTTCCAAGAAGTGCAAAATATATTCTCAAAAATGTAATCTTTTGATAAAGTGAACATTGTTGTAAAGACTTCGCTTCTCTGGCATCTCTGTGCATCCATTGTGCTTGTGTAATATTAACAGCTTAAAATATACAGTCTTCTCACAAAATCTAGATGAAGGATCATGAAATGCACGCAAGACTATGCATCATATTAAATACCCTACAGATCACTGCACACTGGAACACTTGCCAGATCCTGCTAACTACTGTTTTTGCAATAGATTCGGAATCCATCATTATCACTTTTTAACAGGCAACTGTGATCCACAGCCAGCTTGCCTAAGAAAAGCCACAAAACTGAGTACTTCACTTGCAGTTCATATTTGAATTATAAATCTTAAATATTATTTGCCTGTGTATTTCAGATTTTACATCAATTGCAAGTGCTTGAGAAAGCAATCCAACCTGTAAATATTCAGATGTAATAATCACATACAGAAGTAAAAAAGATGAAATCTACTTAAATAGAAAAGGAAAAAGTTATGAAATACACAGTCAAAAGCATGTCTTTGTCAATGTATCTGCATGTACTTTGGGAGTTAAAATCTAGTCTATAGCATCACTGTACTTAAAAAGATTACTTTACAAGATTTCTAAAACACATCACATTTCTTCATTTATTTCAGGTGAAGAATGCTACTTTTCCCACTCTTTTTTGTTTATATACGTGGTGAGCTTTTAGGCACAGTCATCTAATTGGACATATCGTAGCATAAGTGGGGCCCCACTGTCATGTTTTCTAACAATGCCTGCAAATTATATTTTACCCATCACAGTAATTTATGTGTGTATGAAACCAAGAGATTCTCGAGTAATTCTGCTCCAATTACTTGAGTAATTCTGCTCCATCTTTTGCCATCTTCTCCATTTCATTAGGTTTGACATTAGCAAAATTATTCAGGTCATTTCCACTAGTATAGTACTCTCCATTTCCTGCAGAGAACAGATGTAAATAAATGCACCAATGGTTTCTGAGTAGGTAACAGAAGAAAATCTTTCATTTTCTACATTTACAGAAGAATTTAATTCAATGCATCTAATGCTATTAAGTAATTAGAGAGAGTGTCTCAAAGTATAAACAGTACCTTAAAGGACATATACAGTATAAAATGTGTTGACTAATGTTTCATTGAAAAACAAAGGGTTAAAAAACGTTAAATTAAAAAGATTTAAGAGGAAAAAAAATCTATTTTCTGTAACATTGTCAGTTGAGAAATACACAGCATTCTCCTCAAGAAACTGGCTGCTCTTGGCTTGGACTGGCGCACGCTTCGTTGGGTTAGAAACTGGCTGGATAGCCGGGCCCAAAGAGTCGTGGTGAATGGAGCCAAGTCCAGTTGGAGGCCAGTCACTAGTGGCGTCCCCCAGGGCTCGGTGCTGGGGCCGGTCCTCTTTAATATCTTCATCGATGATCTGGACGAGGGCATCGAGTGCACCCTCAGTAAGTTCGCAGATGACACCAAGTTAGGTGCGTGTGTCGATCTGCTTGAGGGTAGGAAAGCTCTGCAGGAGGATCTGGATAGGCTGCACCGATGGGCTGAGGTCAACTGCATGAAGTTTAACAAGGCCAAGTGCCGGGTCCTGCACCTGGGGCGCAATAACCCCAAGCAGAGCTACAGGCTGGGAGAGGAATGGTTGGAAAGCTGCCAGGCAGAGAAGGACCTGGGAGTGATGGTGGACAGTCGGCTGAATATGAGCCAGCAGTGTGCTCAGGTGGCCAAGAAGGCCAACGGCATCCTGGCTTGTATTAGGAACAGCGTGACCAGCAGGGCTAGGGAGGTGATCGTCCCCCTGTACTCAGCTCTGGTGAGGCCGCACCTCGAGTACTGTGTTCAGTTTTGGGCCCCTCGCTACAAGAAGGACATCGAGGTGCTTGAGCGGGTCCAGAGAAGGGCGACGAAGCTGGTGAGGGGTCTGGAGAACAAGTCCTACGAGGAGCGGCTGAGGGAGCTGGGCTTGTTCAGCCTGGAGAAGAGGAGGCTCAGGGGCGACCTTATCGCTCTTTTTAGGTACCTCAAGGGAGGCTGTAGCGAGGTGGGGGTTGGCCTGTTCTCCCACGTGCCTGGTGACAGGACGAGGGGGAATGGGCTTAAGTTGAGCCAGGGGAGTTTTAGGTTAGATGTTAGGAAGAACTTCTTTACAGAAAGGGTTGTGAGGCATTGGAACAGGCTGCCCAGGGAAGTGGTGGAGTCACCATCCCTGGAAGTCTTCAAAAGATGTTTAGATGTAGAGCTTAGGGATATGGTTTAGTGGAGGGCTGTTAGCGTTAGGTTGGAGGTTGGACTCGATGACCTTGAGGTCTCTTCCAACCTAGAAAATTCTGTGATTCTGTGATTCTGTGATCTTTTCTTTCCCTGCATACCTGCTCAGTGTTTTTTTTTTTTTCTGAGCAATCAATTCACAATCATTCACATAGTAACAAATTAGAAACTTCTCTTTTTAAACATGAAAATGGAAATGCAAGTTTGCACATCTTCCTTCATTCCCCTTCAAACTGGGAAAGGCTCAATATAACCCTTTTAATATGTTGTGCAAGTTTCACTTTCATTATGACACTAAGAAAACGGCGAAGCATTCTAAGGATAAGAATGACATCACTGCATTGAAATCACGGCACTGAAAGATGTGTTTTTTAATAAGAAACCTATATCCTACTAGGGAAAGTATAAGAGAGTTTGAGGCACCATGAAAACGCGACGAGTATTTAAAAGCTAGACTACATGATTTAATTGTCCAAATAATCCTAGGTTCCGTAAGGACATTCCTAAGATGGGACTTCTCATTGTTTAGCACATCCACTACTTTATGCTGCAGTGCTCTTAACGATTACTTGAAATAGGACAGAAATGTTAGGCGTAGGGGCGTGTGCAGTTTACTCCTAGCTACATACTTGCTAGATAGGTAGTTCACACAACTAGATTTTTCATTCTGTAATGGCTGTTGTGCCTAGCCATCACTACTGAAGGAAATTCAGCGTCCTGGGAATACAAGGGTATTGGTAAAGACAACAGCAGATAAGAATACAGATGCTGTTACCTCAAAAGTAATTGAAGTAAGAGGTCTTAAGCCAAAATTCAGCTCTTGTCTCAACTACTTAGGTAGAACTTCCTAAATACACACCTATCTGCAATGAGGATGGGCAAGACAGGCAGCGCTTGCCTCCACCATTCTGTCCCTCCTGCCTTCTCACCATGTCATGCAGTCAGCATCAGACAGACAGACTAAAGGGTTCTCTACAGAATTCAAAGGCTATGTTCCCAGAGCTGCTACATTTCACAGCTGACATGAATTTGGGCTTCCCTTTCACATTATAGCAGCAGTCATCTGGCTGTACACATCACACATCTGGTGACTGGAATACGTGTATCAGCTGGGCCAGGTTGCAGCTTCTGTGGTAAATCCATTCCTATGGCTGCCACAGAAGAATCAAAGCGAAGCATCAGTTTTTCTGATAAATATGTAAATAGGTAAATATGCAGCGTAAGCTTTCTCTTGGGCTTGCCAGAGCAGGATTTGAGGGTCTTCCTTTTAATATGTTCCAATGTATCACAGAAGTAGAGAAAATTGGCTAAACCCATAGGAATGAGCTCCAAAAGCAGTAGCGAAGATGCTGCGGAGCAGATGTATTGGCTACTCAAAAGTAATAAAGTCCTCATGAGCATCCCATGTCTATCTTCTGATCTCAGAAAGATGTTTTGATGCAACAGCAAGCTTGCTAAAGTATCTTAAAACACCATCTTGAAAGAATTTTGCCCAAACACTTTCAAAAAAAATCTTTTGTCTACACTAGAGGAAAGAATTTCCCCCCTTAGGTAATTCCGTCTTAGTCTAAACATAAGATAAATAGTTCGTGTCAGTAGTGTACTTTTGCATACAACAAATCTAAGAAAGGCATATTAAGTACTGTACCCGTAATAACTGCTATGGTAGAATCATCTTTGCCAGCTTCGTGAAGCGCTTTGATAATTTCTCTGTACATCTGCATAAAAGGTAAATCAACAAATTAAAACTGTGATGCTGTAAAAGACCATAAAAAGAAGATTCACACTGATAACAAGGAACCTGAGTGACAGTTTAACTATGGTCCATTTAAGTATGAAGAAAAATTTCCATACACAGAAAGTTAAGTATTGCATCTGAGGTATTATTTCTGACCATAAAGACATGCACTTACTATTCTCAGACTTCAAATGCAAATCTCAAGGTCAAAATATGGTCCCTTGGAAAATACACATTCACATTAAACAGTTAATTTTAAGACCTGAGAAGTAGTCTAAATGGGTAAAATAATCAACTAAAGAATTAGCTGCAGTGGGGTGAAATCCCTTTTCTGGTATCTTTGCGGTTCTGAAATAGGATGATTGTGTTATTTCCAACAGGATAAATTTCCTCATGGAGATAGCCATGAGAACAGGACTATTATCTAGACCTACATATGACACTGCTTAGGCAAAGTAGGCTGCATATATGCTGTGTTATAAGCAAGGCTGCAGTCAAATGTTGTCTCCATGAAAGAAGCTAGCCTTCTTGTAGTTTGCCATTTTAATTTAGCACAGACCATAATGTGCACTAATTTGGGAAGGGGGGAAGGAAAGATTTAAAAAAGACACAGAAAAGCCCAATTTGTAAAATATTAGCAAAGTAGTTTGATTTTGTACTGGATCTTCATTCATAGGAGTCACAGGAGTTAACACACTAAGCTCTCATAAAATTCAGACCATCAGCCTTCAGTCAGTTCTGCTAAACCTGTAGCAATGGCTCTTGAAAAACTTAAGTAACTTAACCAGGAAAGAGAAAACAAAAAAATCAGTAAGTCTCCCAAATTCATTTCTTTACCTGATGATTGATAGCGTTTTTCCTTTCAGGTCGGTTAAACATTATCTTTGTGATATTGTTTTCGGTGCTAACAATTATGGTTTCATAGCCACCATGTCTGCTCTCTTTCGGAGAAGCATCTTTTGTCTGGCCAGCAGATTCTGCAGAGATCAGACTTGAGACAAGTTCAGTATATTTCTGTCTAGCATTATCCTGTAATAAAACAAAACAAATAAAATGACAATACACAGTTATCAAATGCTGGAATCTGAACCACTTTGTTATGCAATTCATGAAATGGGTACCTACAACAACAAAAGAGGGAAGAGTGCTCTTCAGGGCAAAACAAAAAGAAAATCTCCAACAGAAAATACACTAATTGAGAAGGGGAGAACATGCTGTATTTAAACACTGCAGACCGTGCTTAAGACCAGCTGGAAAGCAGCAGTAGCAACAGATCTGCAAAATGAAAGATGCCGGGATAATTATGGTATTTTTGTTGGAGACCTGTGTCCATCAATGCCGAAGATTACCTGAAAGATGTTTGTCCCTTTGTCATAATTCTCATAGTTACATGCTTCTGGGGGTCTTTTGTTTCTGCTTTCCAGTTGGACATTACTCCAACAAAATCAAAGATTACTTTTTTTTAATTTTAGAACACGTGTTGCTGAAATGGGTACGTGACATTTTTAAATTGTTTGAAGATACTAATTATGATTTAACATAAGCATGACGTACAAAAGTTTAAAGTATTCTGCCTCCTTATTTCTACAGTAAGCAGTGATTTAAAGGAACTTGTTTTTTCAACCTATTTTCTTGAAAAGTTAATATACTTTGAACACCTCTATAATCTTTAGCATATTAAATTTATTCCCTCTCTACAACAACTTTAAGACTAAGTTCTTTTCCTTAGGTGTTTATTGATTATTACTAAAAGAAAACCAAACCAAATAAAATGAAAATGCTAAACACACCATCACAGAATCACAGAACTGTAGGGGTTGGAAGGGACCTCCAGAGATCATCGGGTCCAACCCCCCTGCCAAAGCAGGTTCCCTAGAGCAGGTTGCCCAGGTACGTATCCAGACGGGCCTTGAATATCTCCAGAGAAGGAGACTCCACAACCTCCCTGGGCAGCCTGTGCCAGTGCTCCGTCACCCTCATTGTGAAGTTCTTCTGCATGTTGGTGCGGAACTTCCTGTGCTCCATCTTGTGGCCATTGCCCCTTGTCCTGTCCCCACAAACCACTGAAAAGAGGTTGGTCAAATCCCTCTGTCTCCCACACTTAATGTATTTGTAAATACCCCCAGAACAACTTTTGTAAATACCCCAAAAAGCCCTCATAAATTTATTTTATTTTATTTTAAACTCCTACTCTTTCTCAGAAACCCTCCCCGGTGATAGCCTGGACTCCCTGAATTCCTCCCATACAAGGATGTTATGCTCATGAAATTATGCAAGCTCATTTAAAACAAACAAATGAACAAACAAACTACACACACACAAAATAAAAAGATCACAAAAAAACCAATCCTGTATTAAGTAATATCTTTGACTGACCAGAGTCAGTCAAACTATTCCTGAACAGCAGACCTAATGCAGTAACAGAGACATGTTATAAACCTTGTTTCCTTCATTTACTACTAGATGAAGAAACTGTGGTAGCTATGTGCAACGTCAGAATTATGCGAGTCTGCATAGAAAGAGAACACCTACATTTCTTTGTATTTATGTTCTTCCTGCTTGCTTCACTTGAAAAATACTTTTCTAAAGGTATTAAGGTATGCAAGGTATTAAGAAAGTCAGGATATACTGATCAAGCATAAAAAGGAGCTCTCAATACATCATTTTTACAGCCACTTTTTTTCTAGTCTTAGTCAGCAGTATAAGAGACCAACTTCTTAAAATGACAACATTTTCAAAATCATACTGGATTCACAGATTTGTTCTTTGTTGTAAGGAGTCGTAAGAAGTGAGAGACTCAATCCATTTTTCTTAAAGGGAACAGCAGAATACAACATAGTACAAAAAACTGTTTTTTTATTAAAGTCACTTTATATATAAGACCTTTTATACTGACACAAGCTGTTATTGATAATTTAAATTTTGCAGTAAAAACACCTCAAAACTCTTTAGTATTGAAATGGCTGTAGAATACAGTGCAAATCGTTGTGGTGTCTGAAGCAGTCACTCAACTAACAGGGTATGTTTAGACATCAGCCATTCATTCACAGATTAGGCACTTCAAGACAGAGTTCAGCCAAGTGAAATTACAGGTATTGTCACCTGAGACAAATTGCCAAGAGAATTCCATGCATCCCATTTGGCTTTCTTGACAAAGTCCAGCATACCTGGCTTTGGAGAATTGCAGGGACCCTCAGTAGCCTGAAAAGAGAGTGAAACAAATATTTAAACCTCTGGTTATGTTTCAGGTACCTTGGTAGAAAAAGATGATGACTGTTAGGACTGTTACGTGCTCACAATACAGAATTCATCTCTGAGACAGAAGGAATTCCTAGTGGCCAGGCAATATTCAGACAGTTCATATGCCATGAAACATCCACTGTCTGCTATTTCCTAACACCTGGTATTAGGCCTTCAGATGTATCTAACCAATATGAAACATTCGTTTCCAAGATGCCCACACCTGTAAGTTCTCAGCACCTTATTTCAAAATTGTGGATTTTTTATATTTAAAAACAAAGTTATAAACTTGTAAGTTGTGTGAACTAAGAAACCACTGGATAAGATCTATGAAGTTGGATCTCACTTCAAAGTTAACCTTAGTATGAGCAAGAGCATTGGAGCAGTTGACCTGCAAAGATTCCAGAATTCCTGAAGTATTTTACGACCAGTTTTCCTGAAGTAAAAGTACAGTATCAGAGAGGTATTTAGAATGGAAGATGAGAAAGGACACGTTTATGAGCTCATTATTATTAATTAGTGAAATTACCTGGAACGGTCTACTGTCTTTAAGTTTTTATTTTAAGGAGCAATTGATTGTCTTCTTCAGCATAAGAAGCCACAGCATGTATTAACCCTGATCCACAAATGCTTCCCCAGATACCAGTACAAATACCCTTAAGAGCAACTACTACATAGGTCTGCTTCCATGGGTAGTAAAGAACAACCTTCACTCAGGATCAACGTGGGACAACAGCTTCTTGAATTAAAAACAAAACAGACAAAAAAGCTTGCCACAACAACCAAAAGCGACCTTCAAATATTTACATCACTGTAGTATAGGACCAGTTGACTGACAATCGATGAAAAATTCAAGAGGAAGCATGTGGCATTTTCTTTTTTTTTTTTTTTTTTTTCCAGGCACAAGCAGTTTTCCTGTGTCATTGCATCAATGTATGCTACATTATATGGAAGGCATCACAAACTGGATGTAATTTGGCTCTATTTCTTTGAATAACAGTTTATATTCAAATCATGGTTTATAAGATGTAATAGTTCTGGCCACATGTAGAATTCAGGCAGAGCCTGAGGGATTAGCATTTCAAGAATATAATTTGAAATTATTTTTTTTTATTGTTATATTGTTATATTTATATAACAATTGTTATATAAATAACAATTTGTTATATTTATATAACAATTTGAAGAAATTGTTAAGACAATACGTTTGAACAACTTGTATTTTAATCATATATTTTACAGGTCCATCCCCTCAGCTTACAAATGCCTCTTACAAAAAACGGAACTTAAGCCTACCTGTTTAAACAAAGCATAGAGTTTCAACTTAGTTTCATTCCCTGGATCCTTTTTCAAAAGCTTCAGCTGTTCTTGAGCCTTTTCAAAGTCTTTCTGGCTGACTTGCATGGTGGCTGTAGTCACGTGCAGGTGAACTGCTGGAATACAAACAGCTTGCGTTTGCCTGTCAATAAGTGGGAAAAAATATCATTACTTGTTTTTTGTTTAAGACTAGGAGAGAAACAAATATGCTGTTTTTTAAGGCAGTTAAAATAAATGCAGAACAGCAAATATTTTACCTGCACCGATCAAAACAAGAAGAAGAAAGCTAGGTATTAGAAATTACAAGAAAGTTGCTTTAGTTCAGCTGCAACATAATTAACCTTTGGAGATCACCACAGCTCACACCAGCTCTCTCTGGTATGAAAAGTGCTAGAGTCAATGCTGCCAGATGACAACAAACAAACCATGCAGCAATACAGCAGATGATCGTATACTGCCACTAAATGGCAGCAGCAGTAAACTAATACTTTGCTGTTTCTAAAATAAATCAGAGTCCTACAGGTTATGTCCATGACAAATGAATACAGAAGTAAATATACATTTAAATCTCTGTACACAACCATAACAGCTTTACATGTCTACGAATCACAGACTATGCGGCTTGTCTGGTTTTGTTTCTTTTTTTTTTTTTTTTGCCATGTTTTTGTCATGTTTTCAAATTTGTGTGCTTTTATCTCTAAGTACTGTAATCTAAAGGCCTGGTTCTCCATTGAGGACAACAAAAATGAAGACTAATTTCAAAGTGTACTTTAGAAAAGGACTGGTTATAAAACATCCCATAGACATATGAAATAAATAGGCCTAAATATTCTGGAAGACCTTTCCATCAGGAAAATGGTAATTTCACCATAAAAAATACAAATTATAAAAAAATCAAAAACAAAGTAGTCTAAGAATTTTGACTTGTTTCAATATGGCAAAAGCATGCTGTCTCAGCCTTCTTTGGTTAATTTACAACATATGTAAATATATTTACTAGTTTAAAATTGTGAGCATTGTATGTATCAACGTTTCTTCTCTAGGTTCGTAAAAACAAAAATCTTTTCCCATTCTATTTTATGGACACAGCCATCATGATAGAACATCATACAAGATAGATGTCATAGTCACATTCGAAAAAGTAATGATTATCTAAAATGCAGACTTACGAAATGCTTAATTCATTAGCATTTCAGTTACAAACCTGAACTTTAAAATCATACCTATCATGAAAATTCTGCCATTTCATAAGCACATAATGAGAATTTTAGAGAAATTTAAAAGTGCTAACTATTTGTCAATGAGGATGCCAAAAGCATTGTCATTGCTCTTATAAATACAATTTATTTTCTGTTGCAAGCCAAAAAGTGCAGGCAAGAAATGTGAAGAAGGCCTGCTATGTGCAATTAATTTTGTTATTCTTCCATTTTACAAAGATACAAGATTTTGTAAAAATGTTTGGAAGATCTACTGGTTTTGTTACCTATTAGAGTCCTTCTGTATGAAGGAATCCCTAGGTCCCCACTGTTTACCTATCTGGGGCTGCTGATTTTGAATGACAAAAAAGGAAAGAATATTTTCTGTTATATACAGAAAACAGCAATAGAAACCTACACCTTCAATGATTAAAAAGAAAGAATTCTAGTAACTCCTTCAAAGTCTTATGCTATTAAAAATAAATATATCTGAATAACACAAAATGGAATTGACTACCAAAAAAAAAAGGGCGGTGTGCACAGAAAGTCTGTTTACTTCAGTTGATCAGACTTTATTAGAACAGCCCAGACAAATGTGGTTTCACCATCTGCCAGTTCAACTGGCATTCAGGCACACTGGTGTGCTCAAAGACAGTGGCAGGATTTAAAAATTTACCCCTCACCCGGCGGAGAAGCTATTCCATCAGCCTGTGGACTTCACGTTCAGCATCAGTACCAGCACTTTCACAGGAACAAGTGTGTCCACGTGGATACAGACACAAGTTTCTGAATACTAAGCTTCTTTGTGTGGTCTGTCCTGAAGTCACAGAACATGATGTTCACTTTCAGATCCTACCCCCAAGTGTGTTTTTAAAATCATGTTTACAGGAAGAACAAAATGAGAGTGCAGAAAGACAATTTTTATTTTATTTTTAAGCCATGTTGGGAATTACTTGGATGCTACTGCTCCCAAGATCATCTGTGTATGCAGCACAATTCTTTGATTTAGTTTTACACCATGTATGACAGTCCTGACTTCACTATAGCTTGAGTCCAGTCACATAATACTTTAGATATTATACATGTAGATAAGCTTTAAGAATCTATTTAATATACAATCTGACAGTGACCATGTTTTTGTGACCATAAATGAACGCAAGTTGAGGATAGGAGGAGAGGGCAAAGGCACAGCTACCAGTCTGAAAGTACATACATATGTATATGTTCAAGGTTAAGGGAATATTGGATTTGGCTTCTTTATTAAGGACACAAAGCAGATAAGTTAGAAGAGGAGAAGCAACCAACTGGGTCAACAAAAAAAAAAACTGGCTGGGGAGAAGTGGAACAATCTTTCAGTGAGTCTGGACACAGAGCTACACTCCTTTGCTTTGTTAGTTATATCCAGTTTTACTTCTCGGCAACAATATTTTTTGGGGGTAAAATAAATAATCTATCCATCTCAAAAACTATCTTTTGGTGTTATTTTTCTCTTCCTTACCCACTGGTTTGCCATAGGAGATCGTGCAACTTAGCTGTTTATTAAAGTATGGCTATAAAAAAGCCCTCTTCTTTCTATCCCTTCCCTGCTGCTTGTAGCTCAGTGCTCTGCAGGGTATCTATGATTCATTCCTTTCTCTATGCCTTCTGATCTCAGAGCGCGCTCACCACGTATCAGTGACAATCACCAGTTTCCAAGATGTTAAGGCTAAGCTGACTGCTACTGTTTCTCTGTTAAAATAACAAAGGATGAAAACACAACAGAAAAATTAAGTTATCTCACACTTCACTCATCTTGGGCAGGCCCTTGTTCTTCAGAGGGCCACACAGATGGCAGGAACAGAGCTCCTGGGCTCCACGCAGATGATGTGAAGAGTGGGGAGATGACTGGACCCCCTGCCAGCACCCAGCAGCACGGCCACCACTGGGACCACACAGCAACAACCACAGGGACAGAGGAGCAAGAGGCTGCTCAAGCACACCACACACAAACTGCCTGCCTCCATCCACTGCTCCCCTGCTGGGGCACCAAATCCTTCCTACTCCCTCAGCGAGCAAATCTGTGACTCCTTTTAGTGGCCTCACTGAAACGGTACAAGACTTTGCTGAAACAACTCAAGGCAGGTGGAGAGGGCCAGAGAGAGAGAAATGAGGACTCACAACTTGGCAGAGCAGCCACACAGTCCACTACAAATGCCTCTGTGCTCCTGCAAGATGATTCAATTGATACTTCGCAAGCTGCATATTCTGAAAGAAGAAATAAATCCTGAGTAACACTGCCTGAACCTGCAACATCCAGGCTGACAATCACAGCAAACTTATTTCCGTGCCTCGAATATCTGCTTGTTCCTATCTCACAGTCCTGCCATTCATGCTGTTCTCTGTATTTTTCATGTAAGTGTCCCTTACCCTAACAAACATTTGGACATGAGCTCTTAATTAAGACCTTATACTTCAATTACACTGAAAGTCATTTCTCAATGTTTAAGTGATTAGCCAAAACTGCAAAGCCCGTTAAAGAGAGAGCCTCTCATTTCAGTATAGTTTTGTTACTTGTATAAGGTCTTCTACAAGTTAAAAATGCCAACTTCTTGTAAAACACTGCCCGCTTGTTTCCTAACTTTTAAAGGAACTTAGCAGTTTACTCATTAAAACACTAAAAATAGAAGCTCAAAGACCTTTTTGCATAGGAAACATCAAATATGCTCAGCACAACAAATGAACGGATATACGATATACCTGAACTCCATCTTGCCTTTCCTTAATAAAGGTTTTCTTTTAAATTGTAGTAGTTCCTGGGGGAAATAAAGCACAGGCAAAAGCAGTTAAAAATCCTGTTAGGATTACAAGCAGCGGGTGGTGCTAGAATCTCATGGATTTTAAGCTCCTGACAGAACTAGAAAATGTTCATTTCACATTACTGTAACTAGCTTTAGGGAGAACAAGAAGAAAAATAATATGACGTGTTATCAGACAGCAGTAAGTGGTACATTACGCTGTCACTGGGATGAATCCTAGAACATATGTTTAATGTAAAATACGGCTCTCCCCTCTATATTATGTGTAGTACTTCAGATAATATATATGACATCTCTTCTTTGTCATGATTGTTATCACAAGGTGCTGCAATCCTTTGCAACATCCTTTCCACACATCTAGCACGCAGCACAGCGCCCACCTCTTGCCATTTCACCCACACCTAGTGTTACCCCATCAGAAAATAGCAATATTTCTACCAGTGTCCTTCCCAGGCAGAGAGGAAACGAAACAAAATACTGTTGAAACAAAATACCTCTGCTGCTGCTGCCACTACAGATAAGAGTTGTGTGGGTCTTGTTTTTCCAGATAAACAAACAAAACCACCAACAAAAAACTGAAGCAAGGATACAAAACAACCTGGTCCAACATTAGTTCATTTACATGAAGGGAAGCAAGAGCAGAGCTGGTGGGAAAGGCTGCAGTTGGAAAGAACTGCAGCGGCTGTTAGAAGTGAGGTTCATGAAGGGAACAGAAACCAGTATTTAAACTTAAATCTGAGAAAATCAGTGGCCCATGGAGGAAAAGAAATTCAGCCTGAGACACTGACTGCTCTCATTCTTGACGTGCACTCCTCCGCCCCAAGATTTCATTTCAGCATCTCGGAAGGAAAGGTTCAGAAAATCACATAACTTCAGCTCTTAATTTTAGTCTTGCCCTTCCAAGTTTCTTCTCTAATACTGGGAAACATGGAATAATCGAATCTGACACATAAACACCTTCCTTCACACCTTCTGACATCTTGAAAGAGCCTTCCCCTGCTTCCACAACTAACTTGTGTAAAAACTTCTACTTCCCCTCATG
Organism: Aythya ferina; assembly: GCF_964211825.1. Lineage (NCBI taxonomy): Eukaryota > Metazoa > Chordata > Aves > Anseriformes > Anatidae > Aythya > Aythya ferina. The sequence continues at coordinate 72,002,993 of NC_140297.1, read as the reverse complement.
TGTATTCATCTCTTTCAGGAGCCTCTGTATTGAAACAGAAAACAATTCAGAGCACAGCCCCATGGAATTCAGCCTCCATTCCGAACGTGGAGAAACAGAGACTGCCTCAAACAACATTGCCTACTCAAATCTCAGTAACTGGGACATTTTCCAGCATCTAGCAACTACAAAAGAAGGAAATGCAGTTAACTGAGTTGCTGGTTCAGCCCTGCACTGCTTACACCTGCTAGCATGCACCCTGACAGCAGGTTTGCAGCACTTGAAGTTAGTAGGTTGCAGCAGGTCAGCAGGCAGAGCTGTTCTGTTTCTTCCTGCAGCAAGAAGCAAGGTGCAGCTGACCAGGCTCCTGCAGAGACATATCAGAACAAACTCATCACCTTTTGGACCAAAACCCAGTAGCCTAAAAAGTCTTATCACTACCAAAAAAAAAAAAAAAAAAAAAAAAAAGTCTTATCATTACTCTCACAAAATCAACACATTTGACTTACTTGATGAAATACATTTTGTTAACCGTCGTGATAATACAAAGGTGTTGATGACTCAGTAGACAGAACTCAAGTTCAGTTTTCCTAAAACTCATTTAAAAACCCCCTACTCTCCCTGTTCTGCCATCACAGTCCTTGGTAATCCTCCGTTATTACACTGTGGCTAATGTGGAATTAGTAAAATGCATTACTATCAGATTATAAGAAAACTTCTAATGCTTTGGTATTTCCAGTATATCTAGTTATCAGGAAAGATCGGTGCAAATACTCTACAATCAATTCACTCACTGTTGTTTTAATAAACAGAAAGAAATGGAAGTCAAATTATTTCCTCCTTTACATTAGAACAACTATTGAAATGTTCTAAACACAAGTTTGGTGTACAAATCCTTATCAGCTTTTAATATTTTACCCTCCTACACTATTTTGACATACAAAAGCTGGAAGATAATGATGTGTCTGCTGGCAAATTGAAGTGCTGAATCACTGTTGTTGAGTGTAAGTGGCTCAGCTGCACTCGATAGGATTTTTTTCAATCTTAAAGAATAGCTGAGAATCAAAGATCTAGATTACCATTCACTGAGGCCTGAAATGGGCTGTTCTTTGCGCTCTGTACAGGCACAGTTAATATTCTCTCATCGCAGCTGCTGGGAGGGAAGCTGGGATCATCTCCTGAAATCTCTGTAAGAGCTCTTTTTCTCTCCAGCAGACTTTACGTTAACTGAACGTGGTGGCTGACAAACACCAGAGGATTTCCTGTACATCCTCAGTCCACGTAAAACATCTCTCCCAGCAGGAAGGTTTTCAGATAGATGTCCTCTGAAACACATTTGGAAGTCATAAACACGGATGTTAGCAGAAAAATACAAAGCTGCGATACCCATCTGTGTGACATTCGGTGAGAATCAAAGTTTACTGCGGTATTTGGAGACCAACAAACTCAACACGTTCTTTGTACATCCAAGGTGACCCTCTCACAAAACAAACACTCACTTTTGCTGCTAATGGAGAGAGGAAAAAGCCATTTTTTATTTGGCTTCTGGGGATGAACCTTGCTGACTGCGTGGAAAGCAAGAAAGTGTGCTCATTGGTGTTAATACCTTTTGGCCAAGGCAGTTAGGTTTCTGACAGGGACACAGCCAGCTACTGAAGCCTCCTCTGCATTAGAAAATCCACCAACACTACTGCTAGCTCCGCTGAACCACTGTATGAAGACAAACTGTTTGTCTGAAGCTTACTTTCCCACGTGAATCCCTGACACCTAGGTACAATAAGGACAGGCACAAGCAATACTGAACAAGCTACGTGACAATAACAGAGCAGGATTTGTCAACAGCTTATGCTGGACAAACCCAGGATTCTTGCAGAAAACTAAACATATTACATCTGAACACGAGGTAGTACACTGCTTTTGGTTCTGGCACTATTTCTGGAGCTCAAAACCAGACAAACTTACAGGTGTCCTCCTGGCAGCTACCCGTGGGGATGCAACGTGCCGAGTCGTATCGGCTTGTGCTATCCTTATGGGGATTGAGGAAAACTGTAGGTCTGGGAAAGCGGCTGACAACAAAGGTGTGTTTCATCAGACATCCTACTGACAGTTAAGAAAAACAACACAAAAAACACCCAAAAGATTCTTCTGTTTCAGGAACAGGGTTGGTATACTGATGTGTTGAAGCAGGAAGCCTCTTACAAGTAATATTTATCATTGTATAGAACGGCACCATATTTAAAATAAAAATGTTTTTGAACGTATTCATTTCATTTTCAATAATACACAGTGAACCTAATCCTCAAGAAATCTTTTTTAATCCCAAAGAAGAACTGAATCTCCTCTGCTCAGGGCTGGTGAGGCCATACCTGGAGCACTGCGTCCTGTCCTTAGTACAAGAGATGGAGCTAACGGAGAGCACAGCGGTGGGCCGTGAGGCTGACAAAGGGACAACTGCAGAGTTTCCTTCTCCAGCCTCACTGTTTTCTGCACTGGAATAAGATCATTAGGGGGAAAAAAGGAGGGGTGGAGGAGAAAGTGGAAAAGTGAAAAAAAAAATGGGGGCAAAAAAGAGAAGAGAAAAATGCTTTCCGTCTGGCGAGTCAGATGCCAATAGATGTCACTTTTGTGAGCAGTTTAAAAGGACACAACCATACTCAGAAAAGAGAAATGTGTGTTTGGTTTTGTTTGTGTTTGTTTTGTTTTTGGCAGTGGCTGGAGGGGTTGGAGGTTGTTTGCTTGATTGATTTTAAATCCAGCATTGCACCACCACCATCAAAAAGCTACCATGAACTACGCATGAACTATACAGCCAGACAGCACCGAGGGCAAAGCTGTGTTTGTTTCTAAACCAACACGGTGATAATCTCTAATCTCTGATTAAAAGAAACTTTAGCCATTGACTGGATCACAGAAATTTCTACCTGGAGTACTCCATGTTATCAGTTAGAGGTAGCTTTATACATATAAGAAAATAACAACATGACTAAACTTTACACGTGTTCTTTGGATTTCAGCACAAGTGCAATCCATCTATCTACTGAATTTACTGCTGTCTAGTATTATACTTTTTGTACATTTTTATGAAAGTCAGCACCTTATGAACAAAGTGATAAAGTTATTCATTCTGTAATAACACTTATGATCTCCTTTCCACAGTTGGAAACTACTACGACTGGTCATATTAAAACCATAAACTGATTAAATACTGTTCTGATTATTGTAAGAATTATTTTTTCTTTGATATCATTGCTTTCAGAGAGAAAAAACTACCGCCAGGGTATTTTACTAACCAGGATGCTGGCATATTATCAAGTTGTTTCACTTTGCTTTTACATGTTAATCACCGCCAGACATCCCCAAAGCTAAACAAATAGCACTCCTTATTCAGTGACTTAAAGCCTGAATTTTGATGGAAAAAAGAAGCCTTCCAGAACCCACTCCAAGAGAGCTTTTCTTTCCTCTTTCTGGTGGAGCATATAATACCAAATTACTTGGCAATGATTTCTTGTTCCTTCGTGAAATAAAGGATGGCTTAACAAGACCTTTAAAATCTCAGCTCACAGATCTTGCTGAAGTTTACTGATTACAGTCTAAATTTTATTATAATGAACTTCCAGAGAACCTGAACAATGTTCACTGTAATCAGTGTGCGAGTCACAACAGAAAGGCTCCATCATTTACTACATCGGAATAATGAAGAAATATCTGATCTGAAGTGAATATCAATATATTTGATATTTGGGTGGATTACTTCACATCAATCATCATTTACATTTTGTTTGTTTGTAATAGAACAGTCAGGAAAAGGGGAAAAAAAACAAATATTCAGATAGTGAATACAGTAATAAAGTGGAAAAGAGAATAGAGTGACATAACCAGTTCAATCTTCCACGTGTATTTATTTACTCTAACAGTGAAACATCTGGGTTTTACTTCGGCGTTATTGTAAATGGAAGGGTAGCTGCACACAAGGCTCATTACAGTGAATTAAGTCTGCATATTGAGCCCAGGTAGAACAATGTATTTTGCACTAAGAAGCCTGAATTCCCAACATTCACGTATTTTTCATTCCTTACTATTTGCAATGTTCCAGAGATTTAGTTAGAAATAAACAGACCAACTTCCAGACACCTTGGCTTGATATCGACTGTGAACTCTTGGATCCGGCTCGGTTCCACGCCGTTAGCAGACCCAAGTTTGTTGCGGTTCTTTTCTGGAGAACCGCAGGTGAGGCCAAACATGGGGTCAAAAGTTGCAGGCACAAAAGCAATTTCTACTGCCAGTAACAGAGAATCCTGCAACAGATCCAGAGAAGACTAAGGCATGTTAGCAAACCGGGGTTTTGAGGATATATTCTGATATATTGCCAAGGGCAACAGCACAAAATTCCAGTTCTCCTCGTACGAGTGGAGAGGCTGCACCAGGGAGTGAGAGAGGGCAGTAGGGAAGCAAGTGACAGCAGCTGCTGCCACACAGAAACAGTGTCTGCCAGCACGAAAGAGGCGATATTATCCGAACAAAGCTCTCAAACTGTGTGTGGCCATATCCAACTACAGCTCTGAGTAGGACTGGCAGGCAGGATGAGACACTGCCACTGCAGTGACACAAGGCAGCCTGCCTCTGAGCTCCCTGTGGCCAAACCTGGGAGACCGAAATGGGACAGAACAAGAGATGCCACCACACTTACAGGTCACCTCCCGGACGGTAACATGCTTCAAATGGGTTTTCCAAAAGGTGAGGCTTGGACGTGCGCTGGGTGTGCTGGCACCTGCAGTTAGCCCCAAATTAGCTCTCCAGCCGCCTCACTGGAGAAGTTTCCTCACATCACACGCAGTCCCAGGGTAAAGACAAAGCCCCTGGACCTCTTCCCAGAGCTTTAAGTCTGTCTGGCTTAGTTAACACAATAGGAAGGAGGGCAGAAAACAGCCATGAGGATTGCAGGAAGAGAAAAGGAAGAGATGGCACCTAAGTCACTGGTGAATGGACAGCTTTCAAGGGTTTTAACATCCTGCTTTGCCATAAATATATCAAAAGGACATTGATATCATGATCAAAGAACACAACTGTGCTACCAAGTAAAGGACGAGCAATCCAGAAGGCAGGTTCAGCTCGTTCCCAGCCAGAAGTAGAAGAAGGCTGCAGAGACTGCATACGGACGTTGCTATTGTGCTGGGACTGTGAGTATTGTGCTGCGCTCCTGCCGTGCGGGTGGGCTGTAAGCCTGCAGATGCTGGGTCAGAAGATGATGCTGGCAAGCAGTGGAGAGATTTGGGACACTGTTCAAGAGCCAAGATGGAAGTGAACTCTAGCCCTTAGACTGCTGCCTCCCAAGCCGAAGAGCAGATATAGTAGTAGAGGCGGATTTACTGGAAGGATAAAGTATTCCAGGCATCTGCAGAGATCAATAGGGCCACATAAGCAAGAAAAAGCCAACAGCTTAAGGGTGAGTTAACTGTTTTTCAATCCACATTATTTGAAACACTAGAGCTTAATTGCACTCCTTTGAAAAAGGCTCTTCAGTATTGCTGAGAAATGAAAGTAGTTTGTAGAAAGCTCAGTCTCTGATAGACCCTGACCTCCTCTGAAACTGCTGAGAGAACCATACCAAGGAACAGGGCATGTTGTTGGGGTGTGTCTACACTGCCGTCTTAGTTTGGATCAGGAGGCTCTTCTCAGAGTAAATCTCTACCCTGTTTCCAATGCCATTCCCCTGGTTTGTGTTGCAGAGCTGTCTCACGCATACGTGACAGATTGCTTCCAGATTAAATGATCTCAGATGTCCTCCAGCTGCTAACAGGCACTCAGGGCTAGGATTGTAATACAACTAGCATGAAGTGAACCCTCAAAACAAGGCTAGCACAGATGCAGGTTTCCCACCAACAAATGTTCTGCTCCTACCAGGCTACCCAGCAGTGACTGCAGATACAGCCTGTCTCACAGAGCAAGTTGTGGGGCCTCTGATCTTAAACAGCTGGATGTGAAGCCTGCTGGATGTGTGCAGCCTCATGTTCTGAGCATGTCTGTGCCAGCTTCCCCTGTTAGACAGATTCAAATTGGAACAATTACATGTCGTGATGGAGAAGGACAAGAAGTGGGCAAATGGGAGATCTTGCCTACTGAACACACAACTCTGAATCTGGAACAATTAAGAATGCCCTAGTTAGAATAAAGAAATAAGAATTTAAGAAAAAATCTTGCATTTTGTCCTTCTATTTGTATGACTGTTCCTCTCCCAGTGCTCCAAGGATATGCCTTGTTTTTATAGAATCGCTAAAGGATTGCAAAAAGGGTTTCCTAGATTCACTGGCATGGCAAGGCTGTAAATGTCTTTGATATAATTCTTCCAGTATGCCCATCTGGTGTTTGTGATATACTGCACCTTTTCTCTGTATTACCAAAAGCATTAAATCATTATTAGTATTTAATTATATGACATTATTTCACACACAGAATCTTGCTACTTCAAATACTAGCCTAAAAACATCCAGTAGTCCATATTTTTGTTTTACAATTTAGAATTTCTTTCCCTCTCTCTCACTGTAACAACTCAGCTATATTAACATTATTTGTCTGTAGAAAAAAATGCCTAAAGAGTTGATTTTTATTTTTTATTTTTTTTTAACGAAAGTGAAGTCATGTCGCTTGCACAAATTGCATTCTCTTTGTTTCTCCAGGTATCTTAAGATGTTCATGTACATACTTCAAATAATTTCTCACAAAGCTTTGTGGAGAAAAATATCACAATTCAATGGCCAGACTGCATAAACGACTGGTTTCCTGGTCAAGATGCACTCATTCATAATTGAGATGCCTAGGTAAAAGGATACCTAGGTAAAAATGAGTAAAAGCATTCCACTCATGAAAACATGCATTATAAAAGTTGAATTTATATGTTGCAGCAAACAGTGCATTGCTGGTATTTAACCTAGTGTTATGATCACATTACTTCAGTCTCTTACTTCTGAACTCTCTTACCCAGTATACTTAACATACCAAATGCATACTTCTCTTTAACTGGGTATTTATTAAGCCATTTTTAATAGGAAGACAAAATTCTACAAATTAACTTAGTTTGCGATTCTTATTCGTATACAGCAATTTAACAGTGGGATTTCCCATTTAACCATTTTCAGTAAAATGAAAGTGTCAATTGTGAAACTTTAAGTCTACTTGCAAGTCAAGCCAAGTTCTGCTTCACACAGGCCAACTAGCACCAGAGATGCACAGCTGCCGCAATGCATACTACTGCATGTGACACTTTATTTGGAAACAAGTAAAAGAGATAAGTAATAAAGGCACACAGCAGGCAACATTACATCAGTATTTGAAAAGCTGTGCTAAGCTGGAGTGTTCTCAGCAGGGAGCCTTAATTAGTTGGACACACAATTGTGCTCATTTTTAATAAAAAACACAGAATCGTTCATTATTCTGCATATTACAATACAGTTTCAGATGTCTTACCACCAGCCTAACTGGCAGTTTCTTTGGTGGTTGAACACTTGCCACAGGGACAGAAAAATGAGGGCAAAGACTCTTAAAGAGAAATGCATCAAATGTAGGTATTCCACTTCCACTGGGTTCAAACACCTAACCCAGAAGCACTCGCCTTTTTAAAGGAAAGCGATCTCCCTGGACTTACGATGAAAGAAACATCTCATCTTGTGTGTTAACCATGTACATACAAGACAAAGAGAGAACTACTCAAGTTCATTAAGCAGCACAGTTTAACGGGACCAAATACCTGACCTTGGCAGGTGAGAGATGAGACTGCCCAGAACTGAGGAAATGTCAGGCATTGGAAGATGAAGAACTTCACCAAGCTTTTAAGCAATGATGGGAGACACCCAGAGTTCAGACTTCCACGTATAGGCAGCAGTTTCATAGGGGCGTCTAGATCTCAGTTTTGTATTTAAACCGTATCTGTGAAATGTATCTTCCAGACTGTCTACAGATTCTAAAAGTGGCAGTTCACAATACGTGAGGACTCTGACATGAAAATTCAAAAGCAGTTTTGCTTATCTGGCCTCATCTTATTCCGACAACCTAACTACATAAAGCACGTACACTTGCACCAAAATCATCATAGAATTTTTCAAACAAAAATCCTCTGCTGTTGGTGGAGGTGCACCTGAGCTTCCCAGCCCAGAAACCTACACAGAGACATAGAATCATTAAGGTTGGAAAAGCCTTCCAAGATCATCCGGTCCAACCATCCCCCTACCACCAGTATCACCCACTAAATCGGGTCCCTAAACACCACATCCAACTTTTCCTTAACGGCCCTCAGCAATGGTGTCTCCACCACCTCCCTGGGTAACCCACTGCAATGCCTGACTACTCTGAGAAGAAATGTCTCCTAATTTCTAACCTAAATCTCCCCTGGTGCAACTTCAGGCCATTTCCTCTAGTCCTATCGCTAGTTATCTGCGAGAAGAGGCCAATCCCCAGCTCCCCACTGGGGAGAGCAGTAAGATCTCTTCCCCCAAAGCCAACTGGTTTACAATGGTTTTGCAGCCCATACATCAAAGTGAGGGAAGCGTTGTGAATGACAGAGATATCCTATCTGAAAGAGCTCCTAAATAGTCCTGAACAAGCAAAGGGCAAAGGACTAAGGGGCCCTTCCCTAGGGGTCCTTGCACTTACTCCAACCCTTTTCTTCCTCCCACATCAGGCCAGCACCATCGATACCTTACACACTGAGCAACATGGGTGTGGTGTAGGGGTGTAGGGATCATTTCTCTTATGGACAGGCCCATGGACCTACCTGCAACCTGCACCTGTGGGTCTGTATGTACACACACACACAGGGACCACAAACCCTATGGAGAGGAGCACCAGCTGTACACAAACCCAACCACAGTCTCTCGATACACCCTTTTTGCCCCTCACATATTTTCTCCAAACTTTTCCCTCAGGATTTTCCTAGTGAGGCCCAGAGCCTCAGGCTCAGCCCTGACCATAAAGGAGGTTGGCCCACTAGAGGAGCTCCACCATCTTCCGGCCTCAGAAAGCCACATGCTCCTGAGGTGACCTCAGAGCAGAGATAGCTTCAAGATGAGATGAGGTTACCAGGGCTCCTGCCTAGCCAAGCTAAATAATCCTGAGAGAAAAAGTTCCACAGCCTGTCTGGCACTGTGATAATCTATTTGCTGGGAAATAGTCCAAAATCTTTTAGAAGGACACTTAGAATCAAGTCACATCCACTTATGTGCAGGTTTTAAGGTGTTTACAGGAATAACTAAACCAACAAAGACTTCTTCTGGAGTTGTGGTGAGAGTCTCTGCCACCCACCTTGCAGGGGGCTTACACAAGCACTGCTCAGTGGCACTGCCTGCACCAGAGCCTCTGCACTTCCTCACTGCATGGCTCCTTTATTTTCTGAAAGCAAGGCCGCCAAGGCACAGCTACTCAGTACTTGCAAGTATTGTTCTGGTTTTCAACTAACACACCTGAAAGATGCCACTGAAATGGACAAGAGGGCACTTTTTAAGGGACAAAGTGGAAGCAGACAAATTAAGATCACTGTTCAGAGCACTAGATGTACAGTGGAACTTTAACAACAGTTTTAATGAAGTATTTCTTAAGTTGATTCAAGGTTTTTCAATATAGTAAGAAGATGCAGTGCTGTTTTTGAGTTTAGTGTTTGCACATTTGACATCTGCAACAACAAAAAAAACAGAGGCATTGGGGTGAGTGAAGGAGGTAACAGTAAAAAAATACAGCAAAAGTTAACTTTTGTATTTTGATACATGCACAGTTTCTCATAGAAGGAAAGCTATTAATTATACGTATTGATTCAAAGATCGAAGCCGAAATTCCTTTAAGTGGTATATTCTTTATTGCAGCGCTGGATGCACGGGGGATCTCTCCACCTATCGTGCATACCCAAAGCAAAAAGCAGTCTTGAATTTATACAATCGATCTATCAATATTCTACAAGCACCTATACATATGCATTACCTATCCCCGCCTTCCCTCGCTTCTCATGCTAATTAGCCTTTTGGCACCTTGCGCCTGCGTAGAGCCTTCCAAGAATTGTGGGCAGGGGTCTTTGGGACGTGGGCAGGGGTCTCTGGGAGGAAGACCCCGAGTCTTCCTCACAGTGTACTTTTCACCTTTGGTCAGGAATCTGCTGAATTGGCATGTTTCTTAATTGCGAGAGCTGGTTGTTGCCAATTCTTCCGTTTGTTGTATCTTTATAGTGAATTCCAATGTCCAGTTTTGAGATTTATAGTCCTTACATTTGTTTCTCTGTCCGTCTGCCGCTTCCTTATCATGAGTTTCAGTGTCTTGTTTTGAGATATACAGTCCATGTCTGGGGATTGTCCTTGCCTCCCCAATGCCTCCCCAATACCTCCTTAATCAGTATATATATGAAAAGAAGCAAAGAAAAATCAGCCACTGAAATGGTGAATAACTTCCCTCAGAATTTCCAGCTGCAGCGTCTCCTATGTCAAGAAATTCAAAGGATAAGTTTGCCTCATTTCTGAGAGCTTCATGGCCAACCTGAACACAGAGACAGAATTCTAGAAACAGGCAGGATGGATTAAAAACTAGAAATCCAATTGACTTCTGCATAAGCTATAAGTTAGGAATATCATAATAAACATTGCTGGGAAAGACCTAGGTGTGCTCTGATTATTTGTGACCGAAGAAAACACATCACAAGCAAGTGTTTTAACCACTTCTCCATCTTCTTGCAAGATCCAGCAAAGGTGAATTCGGACCCCGTCCCACTACTGGAGCTGTGGTGCTCTGTAAGTATGCTAATCACTGTTTTATTACCGGGAACTGTATTTTGTAATGCTGATGAATTGTGCCAAAGGTTACAAACAGCTGAACTGCGCTCCTTCTGACAAGCTGCTGCAACTGCAACAGTACCATCATTTGGTGTTAAAACAGTGCTTTATTTTAAAAAAGGGGGGAAATCTGCAAGAACCACAGACAGATTTTTATGTGAATATTCAGCAAAGCCTTTCACATCATAAGCGTGTCTAAGAATATAAAATCTCAGTAACTTCCAGATCATCTGCCAGGCATACCAGTAAAAGAAATGATCAAAGCAGCACAAACTTTAACCCTGCTTTCACTCTTCCTAGTCACACCTGATATCTGTCCAAAGGAAGACTAAAGGAACTTTCCAAGAGATTTTTGCACAGATACGGGTCAAGGAAGTCAAGTCCAAGGCTGTGCCTCTACTTATTTTTAACGCGGTGCTACTATTCAGTACACGAGCAACACCGGTAAGTAGTCTTTTTTTGTCACAGCACACTAACAGCAGTATTGTTCTGCAAGCCTATCTACAGCATACTCTGGAGGAAAGGCCGGGGAAGGAGCGGCGGGGGCTCACCTCGCTTCGCAGAGAGACCGCCAGCACAGCCGCCGGAGCAAGGTCAGGGCCGGGGCCGCCATGACATGTGGGCGGGCGGGCGGGAGGAGCCGGCAACTGCGGGCAAATGGCGGCCAGCGCCGCCTTACCAGCTCCCGCCCTGCCCACGCACGGCACCGCCTCCAGCGCGGAGGGGTGGCCGTCAGGGAGATGGGATGAGAAGGGAGAAAGGGGAAGGGAGGAGGTTGAGAGGTGTCTCGACGCCATAAAAACCGAATCGAGCCGGTCCCCGGCTGGGACTGGTAGTCCTGTGGGAGGAGGTGGTGCCCCGCCGAGCCCGCAGAGCCTTTTAGCGTTCTGTGGCACTCTGAAGCGATGCCTGCAGTAGCTGTAAAAAACGCACTTTTGGTAAAAGCAAACATACAACCAAACAAATAAACACAAAACAAATAAACACAAAACACAAAACGCCAGGCTGTGGTGAAAAAGTGATGTGCTAAGAGACCGAAGCTGAGCAGTGTGGTAACTGGTGCGCGTCCTGTCAGCCATCTCACTCCTAATGCTGCAACACAAATCACAGGAGCGGTTTATGAAAAATTATGAATGTGAAAGCAGAATTACTCAACAGGCAAAAGTCATGGGCTCAAATCAGCCTGAAAAATCACCTTGTAACACTTATGTGGCCTAATCTGACCCCAGTGCCTCAGGAATAGCTGGTGTGGTGCAAAGGTGGGATAACTGCTAGTGTCACCCTGACTAACTTCAAGGCAAGAGACAGAAGTATTTATTGTCAAGGTTTTGTTCTTTCAGCCTCAGCTCCTGACAGTACATTTAACGTTTCCTCAATAACGTATCTGCTCAGTGAAAGATGTTTCTGTGTTCTGTCAGGTGCTGGAAAGATCTTCCCAATTTGGAGACAGTTCTGTCAATCTCCTTTCATAACACATCCATTGAAATCGTCTTTTAGTCTTGCTATATTTTTCTCCCCCAAAGTAAATGTATTTAAGAGTTTGAGTTTTCCCTCAAAGATGAACATTTCAAAACCATTAATTAACTGTGGGGTTCTCATTTCTTAAGTGTTTGATTACTGTTTTCCAAAAGCATACGTAACCATTCGGCAACTGTCTGCTACCCGGGACTGTAAGGTGAAATTAATTCATGTTTGCAGAAGACATTGAAAGCATCCTCCAGAAGGTGGTGTGATACATGCTATTGATGCTAAATCCTTACTTAGCCATAATCAAGGAAAAAATCATGGTTTTTAAGTGTGTACCTCATTTGACAGAGAAAGGGTTTTGAATTCATAAAACCAAAACTATGGGTTAATTTTTTTTGCTCAAAGATATGGGAATGAGGCTTTCTGTGAATAATAAAAATAAGAATTTGACTCTAAAATACCAGCATTTGCTTTGTCAAATAATAACACTTTTCTCCTTCTATGACATTTTTGATCTTGTAGTTTGAAAAGGCCAGAAAAGTCATTACAGAAATGTAATATAATGAACTTCAGTTCAAAGTTTACTGTAATAGTATTGTTAGCACCAATGTAATGAAGCTAGAAAGGACTCCCTAGAGAACTCATTTGGTAAGTTGCATCAGACTTATTATTTGACAAACAAGTCCCTAATGACAGTGCCTTCTCTAGTATTGTATTGTTAATGGTAAGAAGAAGGGTTTTTCCTAGCTGCACTTTTATCCTGGTATAAATTTGAATACTCTTTTCTTTAGTTCAAAATAGTGCAGCTTCACATTTTATTCTGCTGTCTAGAAGCTACATGAGAAAAAAAAAAAAATCATATTTTTTCTGAAGTCTCTTGCTTCTAAATTATTACCCCGTTAAAAGCGTAAGAGACTTTTATATATTTGCTAAGTTAGAGATAACTAACAGTAGCAAAAGAGACCAATTAGCCTCAGTTCACTCATTTAATTGTCTCTTGTGATATGTATTCCAGTGCCTCTGTGCAGGCAAATAGAAAGCACAGCAGCTGCACTTTATTTGGGATGTTTCTTCTCACCCAATACTACTTACTTGCAGAAAGCTTTTGCTGTTAAATATCAGAGATAAATATCTTAGTTTTTATTTTTATTATTTTCATTCTATTGAATATGTGTGTGTTTAAATAGATTTGCCTCTGTAATAAAGTCACATTGATACTTTTGAAATTGAAAGAGCATTTTCAAGTTTAACCTGAAAACAGCAAAAAGGCATCACTGGTTTCAGTCAAAGATGGAATGTATGCTATAGGAATGAAATAAAGACATTGGTACTATTCAGTCCTTACCACAGAGGAGCACAGAGAGACAGTAACCCTGGTGACATCTTTGTCTTATCACCACTCTCAGATACATGTCATTATCCATATGTTGTGTCTACAAGAGTGCAATTGCTGTATGTGTCTCTAGAAGCCTACACCTTCATTTGTCTTCCTTCATTTTTTCTTTTCTCTCTCATTCTTTCTTTCTGCTGCTTAGCATTCATCTGTCCACTTAGGTGATCTAAAATATTAAAACAGCATTTTGTGAATTGCATGTTACAAAGATATCTTCCTATTCTACTGGTGTTGTTACCTTTTCCTCACATATGTGTTATTACTTATATTCTTAGCATGCTTTTGACTGTTTTTTTTTTTGTTGTTGTTGTTGTTTTTTGTTTTTTTTTTTGTTTGTTTTTTTGTTTGTTTGTTTGTTGATGTTTTGTTTTGTTTTTGCTTGGTTGGTTGGTTTGATGTGTCTTTTTTTTGCCATGTATTCTTACTCTGGGAAGCGGCACCTTGGAGGAGCTAAGTCACACACCTGTTAAAATGGGATTTAAATGTGACTTAATATTGCACACCTTTTTTCCTGGCCCTCTGTATATGTGCCTAAGTGCAATTTACCATATATGTCATGTCATAGTAACTATAAACTAGGTGTATGCCACAGAAGCTGTTGCATGCTTATTATGAAACATTTAATTGTATCAAAGGCAAAATCATTTGGTAAGTTTTCAAACCACTGGATCTTGATGTTTTGATTGCAGAATCAGTGTTTTGGCTAATGTAATCTATACCTATGTGCTGTGTATTTCAGTATAATTGCAGGTTCTTTGACATGCTGATACAAGCCTGAACAAAAAGTGTTTTGTGTACCTTCTTGTTGGAGAGGGAATGGTGCTATTATCACAGAATCACAGAATCATCTAGGTTGGAAGAGACCTCAAGATCACCGAGTCCAACCTCTGACCTAACACCAACAAGTCCTCCACTAAACCATATCCCTAAACTCTACATCTAAACATCTTTTAAAGACCTCCAGGGATGGTGACTCCACCACTTCCCTGGGCAGCCTGTTCCAATGCCTCACAACCCTTTTGGTAAAGAAGTTCTTCCTAACATCTAACCTAAAACTCACCTGGCGCAACTTTAGCCCATTCCCCCTCGTCCTGTCACCAGGCACGTGGGAGAACAGACCAACCCCCACCTCGCTACAGCCTCCTTTAAGGGACCTATAGAGAGCGATAAGGTTGCCTCTGAGCCTTCTCTTCTCCAGGCTGAACAAGCCCAGCTCCCTCAGCCGCTCCTCGTAAGACTTGTTCTCCATACCCCTCACCAGCTTTGTCGCCCTTCTCTGGACATGGGTGATGGTTATTGTGGTGATGGTTCTGATACATCAAGGTGATCAGTGCATCGTCAGCTACATCACCACCAGTTTCTTCCAAATTGCAAAGTATCTCACAATCTGATCAGCACAATCATCTTCTTAGCTCTAATGGTAATTCCTGCACTTTTGCAATAATTTCTGCAGTCTTTATGTCATGTATTTGCCATTTTCCCCATAGATTATCTGCAATATATTTCCTGTAATGTGAACTGAACTAAACTCAGGATTAAGGAGCTGAATATTTGTCATCCTTTACCATGACAAGGCAGCTGGTCTCTCTTTGATAGAAATTGTTTATCCAGGAAGCAGATGTGTTGGGTACTTTATTATTCAGAATTTGATTTCCATGGCAAATAGTTTGGCATTATCACTACAGAGAATTTTAATACATATTTAACAGAAAGTTATCCTGATGATTTATTCACCTTCCCCTTGAAAACCAGTCCAATGAATCCTGAAGGACTTAGTTGTGTGATGATATTACTATGTTTTGTGGTTGTGGTTTTTTTGTTTGCTTGTTTTTTGTTTGGTTGGTTTTTGCAATTGATGATGACAAGCAATTTTGAACATGTGAGATAGGTTTTCATAGTTTTGCTTCTACAGTGTAGGCAACTAGTGTTGTTTTACCATTAGTAAAAGACATTAATCACTGGTGTCTTTGTAAGCCTGGTTTTGGAACCCCCTGTTTATATGAACCATCTTCTTACCTCAGCATGAAAGGCATGTGCAGCTCCCAACACCCAAGAAGAAATTAAACTTCAACCCATTTATTTAAGCAGAGATTTTTATTGAGAGAGAAACTTTAGCGTGAGCTCTGAATTGGCAGCTAACTAATCATACAGTGCTTTGCTCCACTTTTCTTGGCCGGATTGTTTGTTTATTCTCAGGCAATCAGTAATTCTGGAGGAATCACTCATTTGCAGCATTGTCCTTAGTCAGAATCTAACATACCAAATTCTAAGTCCACAGCTTTCAGTAATCACCACCACTGACCAACTAACTGGTGCATGCTCTGTCTTCTCACAGTGCAATAACGTGGCAACCAGAAACATTCTTGTTACTCCAAATCATTGCAATTCTTTTCCCATTAATGCAAATTAATTTACCCCATCTAGCTACAGATTATCCTCATCTAATAAACACATCATCTGTTCTACCTTGATTTATGAACCTTTCCAAATCTCTCAGCATTCACTACAGTTGGACAACATATCATATCATATCAACAGATCATATGTGCTGAGCTACATGTTTAGGCTTACCTCCCTAAAATATTTTCACAAATGAGGATGTGAAGGGCTAAGCTTATGCCTAGAAAATACTCTATTTAGGCACTGTGCCACTATTGAAGGCCTTGCCTCAAGTGTGCCGTAAAGTTAGCTGACGTGTTCTTATTGCTTAGTCCTCCTCCCTGTGTCCTATGATGTCTCTCACTATTTTCTCTGGGAATTTCACTGTTCAGTCTTTCTGATCCTTCAGAGTATGGCTGCAGGACATGCCTGTGTTGCACAGGCTCTAATACAATTTTCCTTAGGTAGATCATGGGCAGATTCCTATTTGCTTCTGTCATTCACCATTACCTTCCAGTGCTCAAAGGCAGGGGAAGGCTATACTATGTAGTCATGATAACTTGTGTGCTTCTTATTAGCAGCACTTAGCTGCTCTTAAAAGTTACTCCTGCATGTTTAAATAAATGATTTGGTAGTCTCATTTTGGGTCTTCTCAGTGTAACTGGGGTGTTGGTGGTCAGAAATTACTAAATTTTCCTCAGCAAGCTGTTCAAAAGTATTGACTGAAAAATTAAACTGCACAGGAATATTATTCTTAGTGTTTAATCAGAATAGAAACAAAAGTTCAATAACAAATAATATATATATATATTTTTTAAGGAAATAACACGCAAAATAACTTCAGAGAGTTTTTGTAGATATTTAGTTGGTAACCAGTAAATCTATTTGTTTGGCTTTTAAAAGACCTGTACGTTTCAAAATATGTTTTGGATTTGCAACTCCTATTAACAATCTATGGAAGTGGTACATGCTCAGCATGCTTTTTGAAGGGCTACTATTATTTGTGTAAGGTTACATATCATATCCTCCTTTCCAGGACAGGTAAGATACCCACTTAAATATAATCTGCCAAATGCAGGAAATGAGAAAGTAAAGTACTCTTTGAATGCATCTAGAGTGGTACATTACGTTGCATTGTTTTTTTCACAGCAAGAGCACCTGGGAAAGAAACATTGCTGGCACAAGTTCAATCAGGAGATGTGGTTACAGGAGTCTTACTTTACATATGAATCAACTAACAACAGAATTGTTGTTAATTAAAGGAACTGAAATCTTCCTAAATTGGAGTTCTTTATAGATTCCTGAACCATTTAATGATGCAGGTGCTGGCTGTGGACTTTTCAAGCATTTTTGCCAAGCAACTATCAGTCCTGCTCTTTGTTGTTCTTTCACTTTTTTTGGGAAAAAAAAAAAAAAAAGTATTTGGGGGCATCATTTCACAGTTTAAACTTTAAACCAGTGTGTGCAAATGCTGCTACTGAAAGGAGCAGTCTGTCTATTTTCCCCAGGCTTTCCCTGTTCACTCCCATGCTTTCTTTTCTGCTGGCACAGATGTTTTCACAGTCAAGCACTGAATCAACTCAGGGAATTGATCTAAGTTACAATTAACCAGGCAAAAGCAAGCACATAAATGAATAAAGGTTAACTGTGACCCAGGTCAAATCTCTGATCCTTTGCATCACACAACTCAATGCACACTTCTATCGGTGCAAGGGATAGAGACATAAGGGAGTCTGACAAGCAGTAGGATTGCTTCGTTCAGCAGCAGTGCTTTCTTGCCTCAGTTTACGACATTAAAGCATTAAAGTATAGCCTCTGAGGGATTTGTTTCACTTTCTATCTTGGTCTAATTATATTGCTAAAATGTTTTACTCTCATATCACAGAAAGCATCTGTGTAAGTAGGTATAAATGGGGCTATTAACTTGCTCCTCTAAGAAGTGAGTTATAAAGCTATAGTAATGTGCATCTGTTAGTCTGTTAAAACCAGAGCCGACAGAGGAAGATAGTAGGTTCTTACAATTATATATATATATTTTTGGTCTTACAGAGGAAAATGAAACTGTTAATGGTTCCACTAAGCAAAAGACCACACCACGAGCTTCACCCTCCATCTAACAACTGTCCTACTAAACATTTTTCTCATGCGTGGGATTTTCTTGGCCTTGATGTTTCTCAAGTGTCAGCAATCTCTGCTTCTGCTTGTGCTGACCCTTGCCATAACCCTTTGTGTTGTGCTGACATCCACATTTGTGTGGGCATTCAGAGAAGCAGGTGAGACCAACTGATCCAGTTAAAAAGTAACCCACTCTCGGAGACCCATCAGCTGGACCAGTTTGCTGGTTTGATTTACACTGTTCACAAAAACAGTGGAGCTGGCACAGCTCAGAGCATAGTGACTGTTTAAGATGGCATTATTGTTGAAACATTTATCTTTAGACAACACCCCTATGTCTAGCCAGACAAAGCTGCTTCACTAGGCTATATCTCGCTTTGCATATATTTGTGATCAAAGCCTACCTGGGGTAAATCACTGCCTGGCTTTATTAACATGATCATCTGTGGAGAAGTTACCAGTTATCTAAGGACTCCAAACAAGTTGCTCAATTCAGGGCAGCATAAACTTAGAGGAGTTAAACCTTTTAAGACCTGGAATTACCAGAGTTGAAGTGCACCTCCTACAACTCCAGCACTTCATCAGGCTTGGTTTGTGTGGCCCAGCAAGCATCTTGACTGCAGGGTGTACTTGTTGCCTTTTGGCAGCTCAGTGTGTACGGTAATTTGCTTCACAGGCTGCCTGTTGTGCAAGACTAGTTTACTTTCTAAGGGCACAGTTTTTTTGGAGAATTTATATTGCTAAGGAATTCAACATAGTTTTTGTCTACATGTTCCCCAAATACTTCAGCATGTACTTAACACATCCTTTTGCTAAGGGAGAATATCTGGTCCAATTTTCTTCGTGTAGGGTAATTTTGTTCCAGTAAAGTCAAAATTCACCCCAAAACTTCCCATTTGGATCTCTTTAAGATAGTAACCTCATTCTCTGAATTTGAGGGAGGGCAGATCCCTTTTGATCTCTCTCTGTATTAGCTTTTAATGGGTCATGGCTAACTTCATTTTCTCCTATTAAAGTTTAACTGTTGGTGTTCTTTCAAGCTGTAAATTTGCAATCCAGCAAAATGTGTTTGTCTTGCTTTGGCCTGTAGTCTGTTCTACTCTGCTCTTTTCTCCCCACAAATCGGGTAGGCAGTAGCTCATGTAGATCTTTTACTGTGTGTTCTGCAATTTCTCACATTTCGTGCCATAAGATAAATACATTTAGAGAGATAATCTACAGAGGGAAAGCAAAAATTTAAATAAACCATACAATAGTGTCACTTCAGTAAATAGGTTTCATACAGGGCTCTGATGATTACTCCCTGATACCTACCGTGCATCTCCACAAGCCTTAGCATGTCTCTGCTTTTGTGTAGATAACACCTACCGTTCCTCTTCCTTGATAGCATCTCTCCTGCTTTCATGTAGAAATGTTTTTGGTTAAACCAAGGAGCCAAAGTAACCACAAACAATGTCTGTGAAAAATACTTATTTGTGTGAGTTATTCTGGATTTTTTTTCAGAAGGAATATCTTCTAGATTAATCTTCCACAGTGCAGCTTACTGGAATCCAGCCAGTTTGGTACTTACTGCTTAGCAATAGCCTTGAATGGTAGTGAAGTTCTGATTCAGCATTTATTATTATTATTATTATTTTATTTTTTAATGAGGACTGGCATTTCTAGATGATTATACCCATACTTTCTTCATTCCTTAGGATTTGGGTAATTTTTACTTAGTCTTTGATTTATTCAGGGTCATGCCTAAATTGTCCCTTTTTATAATTTTTTTTTAGCCTCGAGGTATTTTACACTGAGAACTGGAACAATTCTGAGGCGTGCT
Source organism: Aythya ferina (assembly GCF_964211825.1). Taxonomy (NCBI): domain Eukaryota; kingdom Metazoa; phylum Chordata; class Aves; order Anseriformes; family Anatidae; genus Aythya; species Aythya ferina. The sequence goes on along the minus strand of NC_140297.1, from coordinate 71,983,039 downwards.
GGTCATGGCGCTAGGAAAGGCTAGTAAAATTATGGTTTTGAAGAAGTAGCGGTGGATATGCACATGAACTCTCACAAATTTTTAACCAAGTTAAAAAAAAATAAAAAAATCCAGGCCCTGATCTGCTAAAGCACTCCTGGTGGAGAAGCATCCATAACCACAGTCACATTGGCAAAGGGGTTTGTATCTGTTGATATAATCAGCATCCCAAAATGGCATATAACTTGGCTGCATTTTATTTAAGAGATCTAGACGTAAAAAGGGTTGAATTGCCTCCTACAGGTGCCCAACTTTTAATTCATAATGTCCACATACAAGAGAGAAGGACCTTGGTATGATGCTGGCTGGGCTGGCTGGAGGCCACAGCAACAAGGTGTGAGGCATTAAGAGATCTGGCTTGTGATGCAAACCTGAAAGAAGGCAACTGTTCCTTGTTGTCCTTCCAGGTAAGGGTTTTTATGTTCTTGAGGAAATAAAAAGTGCCAGGAGATCTTAGTTAAGCCTTTTTCACTCGAAGACACCTTTTGATTATCATCTTGTTGTGTAACTCTTCATTTCCAATTGATTCATTTCCCTGTCATCAGTGTTGTAAGGTGCAGAACTGTAACGTGCTTTCTGTTGTTGCTGATCTCAGTGGGACTGTTCAGCTGAACAAAATAAAACAGGTGTGTGCTGGCAGCATAGCAACTTTGGTATAGGCTTATTTAAGTGTTGTTTTGCAGTCATGTTCTTTCACAGAAAATAGTCATCTTAATATAAAAGACATGTTTATCAAAAAGTACACGAATCACTTTATCGTGGGTCTTCCTGTGGCTGCAGTCACATATCAGTATCTTCATAGCTAGAAGACAGGTATCGGCAATCTAAGGAAAGAAGAAATTTAAGAAGCAGACCTTCACAAGTAAAATATATATATAAAATATATAAATATATAAAATATATAAATATAAATAATATATAAATATATATTATATATATATATAAAGAATATATCATATTTTCCTAAAGAGTCATAGAAGTGTTAAGTTTGGAAGGGATATCTGGAGATTGTTTAGTCCAAGTGCCCTGCTCAAAGCAGGGTGAATTTAGAGTAGATTGCTCAGGGCCATGTACAGTTGAGTGCTGAGTATCTCCAGGGATGGAGACTCCACAGCCTTTCTGGGCAACATGTTCCACTGTTTGACTACCCTCACAATAAAAAAGCTTTTCTTCTGTTTAAATGGAATTTCCTGTATTTTGATGTGTGTCCGATACCACTTGTCCTCTCACTGGGCACCACAGTGATAAGTCTTAAGTCTTAACACTCTCCATCAGGTGTCCATGGACCTTTATCAGATCCCCCTGAGCCTTCTCTTCTCCAGAATCTCCCAGCCTCTCCTTGGATGTCCGATGCCCTGATCCCATAATCGTCTTAGGAGGCGGACCCTCTCCAGCGTGTCCATGTTTCTGTTCTCTTGGAGAGTCCAGAACTGGACACAAAACACCTAACGTTTCTCTTTTTTTGCTGAGCAGAGGTGAGGAACCTGCTTCAATCTGCTGGCAACACTTTTCCTAATGCAGCCAAGGATGCTGTTGATTTTCCTTGCCACAAGAGCACATCACTGGCTCATGGGCAATTTTTAGTCCAACAGGACCCCTGTGTGCTTTTCCGCAATGCTGCCTCCCAGCCAGTTAGCCCCCAGCAAGTACTGGTGTGTGGTCCCAGGTGCAGGATCTTGGGCTTCTCTTTGTCAAACTTGGTGAGATTCCTCTCTTCCCATTGTCCCAGCCTGTCCAGGTCTGACTGGCAGCTCTATCACTTGCTGTACCAGCCATTCCCCCACGTTTTGTATCATCTACAGACCTGCTGGGAGTATTCTCAGTCTCGTGACCCAGGTTAAGTGTTATCAATCTTACTGGTGTAGCTCTCATGCCTGCAGCTGATTGCAACCATTTGAGCCTGGCAGTTCAGCCGATTTTCAGTCCACCTCACCATCTACTTGTCTAGCCTCTACTTCATCAGTTCATGTATCAGGATATTAGAGGAAACAACGCCAAAAAACATAGGTAGGAATGGCCAACATAGGTCAACACAGGTAGGAATTAACACAGGTAGGAATTAATGAATGGTTTTCTAGGTAGAAGGTTATTACAGGAATTAGACAGGGATCAGGAGTTTGGACAAGATGTCCTCCCAATGTCTCTAATAACCTGAATTATCCTGTAATTTTAGTTGAAGTCTATGCTCCATAACGTATCCCTAAGTGACTGCAATGAGGGGATTAATGTGCAAACAGATTTTTTTTTTTTTTTTTGACATTACGGGGTTACTCACAGTAGAAAGGATGAGGGCCAACAGCAAAGATGTGCAGAAAGACCTCCTGATATTGAGTGAATAGATAATAAAAAGTCAGATGAATGCAGTCCAGATAAATGTTAAGCAACATACATGTAAGGAAGAAAATAGTTATTTTGAATATTTGAATAGAGATGCTAAAGTGTAGATTTCTACTCAGGGTTGAAATTTGAATCATAATAGATAGTTAGAGTTATAATAGATAGTTCCATGGTAACATCGGTTCCGCGCTGAATGGCAATTAAAGCAGAGAGCTGACTCTCTGCATCTTTGTTCTACATCTGCATGAAGTGGATGGAAATGCCTCTACATCACAGACATCTTGGGAGGTTACGCTGAAGTACACTTCCTACCTAGATGCTTTTGAGAATAGGTGTGCATTACTCTGAACTGATGAGGTATCTTGTTTAACTAGTCTGATTTCTTTCATTTGTTTTAAGACTTTTTAAAAATTGATTAATTGGTTTGATAAGCAGCTTGTATAAAGGAATCAATCATTAGAATAATAGCAGTACTTTCTTAGGGGAAAGTACTGTCCACTTGATAAAGAGTCCTTTACCTTGAGATTCAATTTAAAAAAAAAAAAAAAAAAAGAAAAAAGAAAAAAACACTTTAGGATATTAGTCCAAATTTTCAAATCTGAATACTTAAAATCTAGTACCCCTCCCCTTTCTCTTTTTCTCTTTTTCTCTTTTTCCTTTTTTCTCTTTTTCTCTTTTTCTCTTTTTCTCTTTTTCTCTTTTCTGCTGTAGGTTTTTCTTCTTTTATCTTGTTTCCTTCCCTCAGATTATTCCCTCTGTCTTCATGTTCTCCTACCTCCCAAACTCAGACCTGTCCCTGTGTCACTAATTGCTTTAAATCAGTTCAGTCAATAATAATCTAAGACAGGGTAGTCCACGTTGTGGAGATGCATTTCTTAAGAGGGGAGTGTTTATGAAAAGGCCTTTTCCCATTTATGTTATGGAATGTTTTATTTCTGATGCAAATCCCAGCCTGCTAAGACCATGGAGAAAGCCTTTAAATTATGAAGCAGTTGTAGTGCAAACCAAGACATTTACCAGCATTTATCCATTTGGCAATGATCTGACCTTCCAGAGCTACCTCAGTTTCCAGTACAAGGAATTACCAATAATAAAATCAGAGGGATATCACAGCTACGAATGAAGCAAGAACTTGGGCTCCAGCTTGGTTACAGAACGGACTGGGAAAATCCTGGGGCACTGTACTTCTCGTTGAGAGAACCTGGGTGTGTCTAGGAAATGGCCTTGAGTTGTAGGTAAACTGAAAGGCAAGACTAGTTCTGCTCAAAAGGGAAGCCCAAGGTGCATGAAGTGGATTTGGCATTGCCAAGAGAGGAGATTAGTATCTGTCAGTCTGTGGTTCATAGGCTTGCTGGGTAAAGAAGGCCAGCAAAAGACTGTGAGAGCATCTTTAGAAGATGCAAAATATTATATTAAATTCTCTCTTGAGATCCTTTCAGGTCTTAGCATCACCATCAACATTTTATTTTTTTCCAGTCAGTATGACTTTCTCAAACAACTGGATAAAGCCTGCTGAAAAACATGATGACTCCCTTATGTACATCTGCACTCAGTCAATGCATCCCACCAGTACTATGAACACTGGGAACCCTAAGTGTTGCCTCATTCTCAAAGAGGGGAACCAAGCCTGATAAAAAATCTCCTGTTGTTGTTTCAGTAAGGCAGAAGAATTTTACTTCCTTTGTCATGGTGGAAAACCTTGGTTGAGGAAAAGATAATGGCATTCCTCCCCAGTATACACTGGATACCCTTTCATTGCCCAGCTCTGAAACATGCTTTTAGTCATGTGTGGAGAGCATTTTCCTGCTATTTTTCTTAGCATTGAACTATTATTTATTTGGAAGGTGTAGAGGCATGATCTGCCTCTTGGCAGATATGAGATAATTTGTCTTCAGAGGCCCTAAATCTGTTGTGGAGTTTGGATTTGTTCTGGCAATACACAAAGACAACGAGGTGTTAGTTTATTGAAAGAGTACATAGTGTATGCAGTTACATTCCTGGCAGCAGCTTTTTTTTTATGTACAGCTCCAATGCATATGAGAGCCCAGAGACCCTCAGTGTAAGTGATGAAAGCAATTAGTAAAACATCTCAGTGCTCCAAATTATCATGTTTATTACATCACTGAAAGCAAATTTGTAAAGTTCCTGCAATTAAAAATCAAAATTCATTATTGACTGAATGCCCTGGGATGATGCATTTGAACAACACGTTATATTTGGAAAGTAGGGATTTCTTTTTCAAAGTAAAATGCAGTCCTAAAGAGGCACAAAATGGAAATAGATAAAGCTTGCTTCCAGTTCCTAGCAAATAGATGTCCAAATGATGACAGTCACTGGCTATCATGCCTGTAGATAGGTGCAGTAGAGACGCAAAAGGATGAATTGATTTCTACTGCTCTTACATTCGGGGACAGCTTGGGACTAAAGAAACATCAACAACTGACCAAAAAATCTGATTCCAGTTAGAGAAGGCTAGATGCTGAAACACAGAAAACAGGATGAAAATTAGAAGGATATAGTGGTGTTATTTCACGTATATGCTTATTTCCTGTTACTTGGTGAAACATTTGTGCTAATTTTCTTGTACTTTTCTGCTTCATAAAGAAAAGTATCATTAATGTGAATTAGGATAAAAGTTAAAATATTTCAAAGTATGGTTGGCTTGTAAAGTTTTTGTTAAAGCAGCGAGTTTGCAGTATGCAATTGGAGCTTTACATCTCTATAACGAAACAGTAAAACTGCTGTAAAAGAGACCAGGAAATAACATAAAATTCCACAGGTTTCAAACAAAATTCTTGACTAATTTCTCCTCTAGGATTTAAAAATAATGTGTACACTAAATTTTTAGAAGACATTAGGGTGTAATATATGCTAATCCATTTTCTCTTCTTCCCTGGAGATACTCAGCCAGTTTACTACAGGCTTCAGCTTGTGGTAGACTTGCCAGCGTTGAAAAACCCTCTTGTACAAAAGAGACCTTTGCATGCATATACACACAAGACTGCATGAATCCCACTGCTAACAGCTGATTACACACCATGCTTCTGGGAGAATAAGAAGCTAGGAATAATAGTTGTGTCTTCACATTGGTAACTTCAAAAAATATTTGTTAAAATTATAGAAATGTCATTGGACAGTTTTAGGAGATGAGACTGTAATGTAGCCTTTGCTTTCAGCTGTGTGAAGTATTCTGATTGTAAATGTTTCTGTAAACAGTTGGCTAACATCAAATAATGTTTCCAGTAGTGGCTCAATCTGGAGCAGATGTTTGCTAAATGTGTTCAAAGATGAGTTAACCGGGAGTTTTCTACCTCCTAACAAGGCACCTTACAGCTCCTCCTGGTGGGGAAGCCTTGCAAAGACAAGATTTTGAGAAAGTATCCTTTGTACTGGAGCAGTACAGATAATCAAGCACAATATTAATAAATAAATAATAATAATAATAATAATAATCAAATTATTCATAATCTGAAAAATCCCCAAAGTAACTGACTAGGGAGGAGTAAGTGTTGTATATGCTTTCTTTCCTGTAGAATAGCTTTCAGACTGCAAGCTGCAAAGAATAGAAACATGGTCTTAGAGAAAATGCAACCCCAGTGAGTAAATGAAGAAAGATCAGAACCATTAGCAACTGGTTACATTTAAAACATAAATTCTAATAATGTTTTATGAAAATATTTCTCTGAACTCAAGGCTTATGTGTCTTGGGTAACCTGGGATATAGCAGCATTGATGATTGATGTATATTTTTAACATTATGTTCCCCCTTCCTGGTAAACATGAATTGTTACGCTTAAACTGTACTTTCTTAGAAATTAAAAAGAGATTCTTAACACAATCTAGGAAATAGGTAGTGTTTTATAAATAAGCACATTATCTTTTTTTTTTCTTTTTTTTCTTTTTTTTTTTTTTTTGAAAAAAAGGCTGCTAGATGCAATGTAAGTTCCTTGTAGGGAAATGTAAAGTTAAGGCAACCTACTAATCCTTCTCCCACCTATCCACATCAAAATGATCTTTAGTGCCCTATCTTAACTGGTATTTTGAATAGTATATGTTTATAGTTGATACAGCTCTATGTTCTAGGTCTTACAGTGCAAGGCAGTCAGTTAGGTGTTTGCAGCTGATACAGTAGGCCAATACTGCAGAATCTAAAAAATCATGCTTTATTTTTGCAGAGAGCCCAAGCTGCTGTAGGTAGGTTTTGCACAGCAGGAGCTGTCTGGAATGAAATAGCAGCTTTTTGGAGCAGAAGAATTGCTAATGGCTTTCACTAATACCTGTTGCTGCACTTTCAGGGTCATACAGATGACATGGATTTCTGCAAATTTTGAAACAGAGCTGGGAAAAATGCAGACTTGCTCAAGTCCTGAAGAGGCCTGCAGATAACTTCATCTGCTTGCAAAGACTGTGGTGTTTTCATTTTTCATTTGCAATGCTGATGCAAGCTGTAAACAAGAATCGTGCAAAAGCCGCTCAATGTTTTGCACATATCCATTCCAAGGACACATGCTATCTTATTAACACTCTGGATTGGTTTCCTCTCCACCCCCTCCTTTTCTGGTATATTGTGCAGGACTTCATTTCTTTATTCCTCCAGTGGAGTAAAGGGATACTTGCATCTTCAGGAACAACCCATCTATCTGTACCTATTGAGAGTAAAATAACAGGAGGGCACCTTTACTCACAGGTAATTTGAGGGTCTAGGTTTCCTCACAGTGATCATTGACTAGCTTGAAGCAGAGGAATTGGTACTATTATAGATACCTTTGTTACACTTATGCTGGAATATCTGTCTTTGGTCAAGCATTTTGATAAAATGCAGTTTATTGAAGAAGCTATGCAAAAAAGTATTCATCTATCATATTGTGATCTGCAGCTGTGTTCTTAAAAAAAGACTTTTGCAAGCCTCTGTTGTACCAGTCAGCACTTTACTGCTATGCCCCAGTACATATGGATTACCACATCAGTTCTAGCTTTTTGCAGCATTTTGCTTTGCCAAAGACCAGGCACGGCACTTAACACAAACTCTGCAAACTACAATTAGCTCCACAATAAAATAATCCTGGCATCTAGACACAAAATAAGAATATGAAATTGTTTGTCAGTACTTCTGAAATCCTCTGATACCTTGATTATGCTTGTGAAGAAACAACATAGCTCTAGACTGTGTTCTTAAACACCACGGCTGTGGGGAGGAGAGTTACTGTCAATACTCAGTTGTCTGAAAAATACGGATCAAGTGTCTGGTAGTTGGATCACTTCTGTGTTGACCTGAGGAGCGTCATCTTAAGAGCCAAGAGGTATACATTTTGTTGCCTCACCCCAAAAAGTAGTGTCATTTTAGTTAGCACCTTTGGAAGGAATTCAGCTTATCAACTAGTTATAGAAGGAACAATGTGTGTACCTATGAAAAGGAAGACAGAAAGAGGAAGCAAAGCCTTTAGAGAGACAGACTGTTCTTAATTTCTTCACCGTCCTTGAAGCATATACCTATGCTTGCTGGGTGTTTTGTCTCTGTTTTTGACTGTGTCACTGAAGGCATGACAAAACACTGGTGTTCTGGTATTCCAAAGCTTTCAAAAATAAAATGTAACCTTTCTCTGGGCCCAAGTGCCCATGTAAAAGATTATGTACAACTATGCTAATTCTTCAGTAATAAGAACTCACATCCTCTCTTGTAAAGAACAATGTCATGTTCTTTCTAATTTGTCTTTCTATTGTTTTTTGGAAAAAGAAAAAATACTTGCTATAACAAAGATAGTTTTGCTTCCTCTGGTAATAGTGCCCATAACTTGGTCATCCCTTTGTGCTTCTGTCTGTCTTTAAAAAGATGTTTATTTATCTGTAGATTACATATTGGATATTATTTGTCCTAGGCAAATCTGAAGAGCATTTATAACAATAATACGCTCACTGTAGCTGAAACCATTATCTTTGGGAATATATCTATGGAACAGTTCCTGGAGTTTGGTTGAGTTGGGTGAAAATGGTCTAAATTGTCACCTAAAATATAGAAAATTAGAAAAAAAAATAAAATAAAATAAAAAAGAGCATTTGTTTCTTAGTACTATGTTAAAGCCTGGGGACTTCATTCCCTATTGTGCTGGGTGATGTTCAAGAAAAAAACACCACCACCCAAAACAAATAAACAAACAAAAAACAATGAACAAAAGACTTTCCTGCCACAAAGCTTGCAATTTAAGAGACAACAGGGTGGAGAAAGACAGTGAAGCATAAAGAAATAAACAGCTGCCTCTGAATTCATAGGAGACTGGTACTGTTGTCATTGCTGGGTTTTTAAAAGAAAGTAGATAAGAGTACAGCTTCAAAATCCCCCAGTTCCCTATCATATAAAGAATAAGTGTATTTATGTGACATATCAGGATTGATAAGTGTATCTTGTAAAGGCTGATAAATTCTCCTTAATAGTGAAATACATAGATGCACAGAGTATAGCCTCTGCCATTTCTTACATTTTTGAGAAGGAAAATAAAACAAACATATTTTCTGCTGCACCATGAGCCTTCCTCTGTAAGCATTTCACATCCTGGGACTGTAACCTCACAGCGGTGATCCCTACTGTGTGTGTTGTAGGACTGAGTACATCCTCCCCCAGAACATTATGGTCTGAGATGACGTGGTTTGTTGATTAGAGAGACGGCAGCCTTGTCTGTATTGACCATAAAACAGTGATGCTCAAGGTCCCAAGAGGAGTGAAGTAGGCAATGAATAGGGAACAGATCCCGGGACTCAGAAGAGACGAATGACTTATTGAGGGAAGTGGTGGCTGGGATCCTGTGGGAGGCAGCTCTGTAAGGCAGAGGAGCTCAAGAAAAATGACTCATTTAGAATATATTGTCGAGTAATATGAGTAAAGAGTTGTACATTCCAGGGCTCAGGAAAATAAGTACACATGCCACAAGACTGGCTTAACCAAATAGGGAACTTGTGCTGAGCTCCGATGGAAAAAGAAGAGGTGTAAGTGGCAGAAGCAGGAACAGAGTACAGACAAGGATTATTGAAGTTGCCCAGGCCAGGGGTGACACAAGGACAGCAAAAGTTCAGCTAGAGTTGAAACTGGCAGTAAATATCAAAGTATCTGTTCCCCTGACTTGGCAGTAAAAGAACAAATGAGGAAAATGTAGGCCCACAGCTAAATGGACTGGGTGAATTAGTGACAGCAGATATAAATAAGACGGAGATACTCAGCACTTTCTTTGCCTCTGTCTTTATCAACATTTCTCAAGCCTTTGTGCCAAGAGGGTTCAAACAGGAGACAACTACTGGTAGTGGAAGAGGACCAAGTTAGGGTTCTCTTGAGAAATCTTAACCCATACACGTTCGTGGAACCAGATAGGTCAGCTTCAGCTATGTCTCTAGGAAATTCATGGCACAAGTCCTCTTGGAAGCCAGTTTTCAGCCCATGAAGCAGAAGAAGGTCACTGAGAACAGACAGATTTGCCAAGAGTAATATGCTGGATCAACCAGATTCATTTTATAATGAAATGACTATATCTATGGATGAGGGGATGAGGAAGGAAGAATGGATGTTGTCTACTTTGACTTCATCAGGGTGACACGGTCTCACATTGCATATTTCTGCCCAGGTTGTGGTGTTACAGTCTAGCTGGGAGAAAAACTGTCATTTCTAATAATTTAAATTCATTCCTTCCGTTGATTTTGGATATTTTTAGTAGTGCAGCTTCTACAAATGGTCTTTAGGCTGCCCCATATTGCAGCTGTTCCTACCACTACAGTTATCATGCAGATTTTTTTATTATTATTTTTATTTTTTCTGTAAATGTCTCTTTTCAGGTGTAATGATACGAATTAACTTGCTCTCTCCTGTCTAACAACTTTTAATCTATCCCTCCTCACTCCCTGCCCCACTTAGGGTAGATGCTTTCTCTCCAAGTTTTTTTGTCTTTGTTTGTTTGTTGTTTGTATTTCCCTGTTGCCTTTTTTTTCTGAGTTATGTGTCCTTATTATATTCTCTGGCTCTGCAGTGTTGATTCATGCAACATTTTTATCATATTTATAATGCTGTCTTCTGTGAAATGCCTTCTGGTTTCAGAATCACTTTTGTTGTTGACTTGCCGATTGCAGTGTTTATTTATCAATTCTGGATAAATAAATAATCTAATTTTACCAGGCCTTAGAGTTTAAAAGAATAGTTGTGTTGCTTAAACAGCAATTAGGCTTACCTTCTGAGATTACTCCCACACCTATTTTTCCATTGATGTGATGCTACTGAGTTAGACACCTTGGTTTTGATGTTTTGCATCATCTGTATGGGCAGAAATATCAATTAAAAGAACCTGAGAGTGGTTAAATAAATGGAAGAAGTTGCAGACTGGAAGAACAGTATTGGATTTCTATCTCTTGCTATTGAAAATTACACTATGACCAAATGCAATGCTCTCTTAAAATACTTTTCCAGAGCAGGAACCAAATAATGATTAGTTTTCCCTTTCTTCTCTGAGATGAAAAGAACATCTGCAGTTTCTGGAAGTACTCTCTGCAAAAACGTATCAACAAAATATCTTGGACCACGTAAGTCATATCACAAGCAGATGATTTCATGGCCAAGTCACCTTGGAGGGGAACTTCATGAACTTGGGTTTTAAATGGACTGGCCACTGTGGTTCTTACTGATTTTTAACACAGTACGGCAAATGCCTGTATGAGTGCTTTAACTTAAAATTTGTTTCACTAGTGAGAATCATAGCATATTCAAGATTTTGCACAATCATGATTTTTTTTTTTGCCTTTTTCTACTTAATAAATGCATCTGAAAACTCACTTCCTTTTGCAGTTTTCCTTGATGTTACTTTACACAGTGTTAAGAAACAAAATATTCATGAATATCCTGTTGGTTATACATTAAGGTTGACTTCTGTATTTTTACTGTACCAGAGACACTTACAATAATTTATACATTATAGAACAGGATTGTTTTTTGAAGAAAGCAGTTTGCTTGTGACGGCCCTTCACTGTAAAGAAAACACAAAGTTCATAGAATTTACAAATGCCTCTTTAAATGGCTTCAGCTTTAAAGGGCTTTCACATTTCATTTTCAATCTGATCTGTATCAGCATCCATAAATTCACAAGTGTCAGCATGAATTTGTCTCCTAAATTAATTTAATTATCTAAATATCAAAAGTAATTTCACACCTGCAACTCTTATCTAATTTGCAAGACAACATAACTATCCTGGCTGTGGTTTTCCAAACAATGGATGGCTCTTTTGTCCAGCTAAAAATATTGTTTTCCAAAATCTTTCTTAGTCTTCCTTCTCTTGTCTTAGCAGGCTTGGAGGCCACGCAATTATGTTGCTTTTAACACCTGAAAAATGTGTTTAAAAATACCTGTATCGCAGCATACAATGGAAAGAATACTTTACTATCTCATATGAGTACCCTATTAAAAAAAAAAAAAAAAGGTTGGCAGACAGAATCAAAATTGTACTAATTTTTTGCTGCATCCTGAAAGACCAAGTGCAGAGATGTATCACATCACTGTCATGCTGTATCATTTTAATTGAAGTGCTCAACAGTGATGTGGTACTGTTATGACTGCACAATAAAAGGCTTTTCTGGTACCTTCCTATTTTTAACTTTTACTGACATTTGAAGAAAAGTCAAGATTTTTTTTTTTTTGAACAACCTTTATAATAGAGCAAAATTGAAAAGAAGACCTTGACTATTTTTGGTTTGTCTTTAGATTTCTGGGAGGAGGAAAGGAAGGATAAAAATTGAATTTAATTAGATAAAATGTTGTTTCAAAAATAATGAAAGAAGCATATTGCTTTATCTGCCTTTATTATCAATGAGCAAGCACTGAGTTTTAAAGGAGGGGAAGGCACATACCTCCTTCTAGTCTTGTTCCAAGATCAAGTACATATAAACTGGCAATCAACAGAATAATCTTGAGGTTAGCAGAAATGCCTTAGCAGGGCACTTTAAGACATTAACTGACAATGTTCCATCTAGATTTTTCTCTGCTAGAGAGGAGAGATTACTGTCTTCTTTGTACCATGAAAAACAGTGCTCCCCTCTCCTCATCTCCTTTCCTCCCTCCCTTCTGCATGCCCCAGACCTACACTGCTGCTTTAGCTGAAGCAGTAAGACCTTGTCCTTCCTGTTTCAATCTATCTCAACCATTGTGCAGAGGAGTAGTGACAGAAACCAGCTACCTCTGAACTCATTGTGAGTGGCTCAGCTTTTTGTTTGAATAAAATGTGCAGGGCTTTCAGTAACTTAAAGTCTTATTCTATGTAGAAAGACCCTTGCAAGGGGAATAAGAACTTATTTTTGCTGAAAAAATGTTACTACAGTTATGAGAGTTGAGAGGAATGCAAAATGTCTTTATACAAATCTGAAATGAGGCTGGATATGTGAATAATTAAGATCTGTACCAGTAGAAGACGCTATGAAGGGTGTGGGACTAGTGCTGCAAGTAGGCCAGTGTAGAGACAGTCCTGTTCTCCCCTGAATTCTCATAAATTTTCCTTGAAACAACTACTGTTGTCAGCTGGTGTGATGATAAAAATTCTGTTTCAGAATCCTTCTATATCTGTCCCAGAGCAATGTCCATACTTTGCCTATATCACAAGCAGCAATGCAGCAACCTGCAGACTAGTACTGAGCCGCTCTATCTGTGGGTTGCAGCTCAGTGTACAGCTCAGACACTGAGACCTGAAAACAAGTGTCGCTGCTCTGGCAGAGGTTTTGCACCAAGGCTTTTTGGTGGCCTTTGCCACGTACTCTCAGGCACTAAAGCTGAAAAATGTCCTTTCTTACTTTATCTACTCACCACAATTTTTTAGTACCCGCTGTAAATTTTCTGCCAAGTTGCTGAAGTTGTTCCCATGGCACTAGTAACTGCCACTCCCAGAAACGAGGAAGTCTCTTAAACACAACAACACAAGCTGATGCTGTTCATAAAAAGTGGGTTTTGGCCACTCTTACTGCAGGTACAGCTGGATGACAGAGCTGTGTCTGACAAACACAGAGGAAGTGGTGAGGGATCCAGACTGGTCCTTGTTGTAGTGAGGAGGCATAAGACTGGACTCATCTTTTTTTGTAGTTGTTGTTGGTTTTTTTTGATTGTTTTTGTTTTTGTCAGGGTGCAATTTGATGCTATATGTATGCTTCTGAAGATGAAACTTTGAGCTGTTCATTTTATGATAGTTTCTGAGTATTTTTCATCCGAAGAGTGCTAAAAGATGAGTTCTTAAGACTGCTTTTCAGAGGAGTTCTTTCTCCTAATTGAGGTGCCATAATCTGAAATGAAATCCAACCTAATATACCTACTCCCAAAGATAGATTTCCTTCAAAGGCAGCATGAGGCTGCATAAATCTTCACCGAGCCTGCTGCAGAGTTGCTTGGATTTTATGCTGGTAAGAGATCTTGTTCCCAAGGAGCTTGTTCCTTCAGGGCGCTCTGCTGGAGTCTGTGGGGGTGATTCCTCCAGGTGCTGGCCTACCAGCTGCTAGCAAGGCAGCATTATCAAGGCTGAAGGGGCTCTGAATTATAACAGAGCCCACAGACATTTCCATGTTTCCTATTTGTGACTGGCCGTCGTTCTCTGCTGCCACTGCCCTGATCCCCAGTGGCCTGGCCTTTTATAGACTTGTCCCCTTCACAGGCCTACTGGTTCCTAGAGTCCCTTGTTGTACCCCACAGCACGTACATGAGAGGGTGGAAGGCAGAAATCAGGAGTCCGTTTGCTGTGTTTAAAAACTGGCAGTAAATGCCCTCGGAGAGATTCAAGAGATGCAAAAGAGGCAAGCAGTCAGTTTCCTGCCTGGTCTTCTGAGCTCTGAAGCTCCTGCAGAGGGAATTCCCATGAGTTTCAAGGCTGGAATGTTTCCAGGGAAGTAAACTCCTTGCATTCACACCAGCTTCCTCCTGTGATAGCTCTGACCTGGTAGATTGCTCTCTCCTCCTCTCACACATGCCAAAGATCATCTGATTTTCCCTGCATTACATCAAGGCTGGCTGGGAGACACGTGAAATGTGACTCCTGTTACAGCGCTCCTAGCTGAACTGTCCTTGGCAGCTGCTCCGTGTGCTGCGTAATTTCTGTCTACCTCAGAGGAAAAAGAGTAAAAGAGAGAAAAAGAAAAAGAGAGACTGTTATTCTGCCAGGATTTCTAGGAAGAAAGCTGTAATATGGATCAAGGGGACAACTTTTGTTTTAAATAAAAGTTGTGAAGATGTTGATACTGGACTCAGAAGGCATGATTGCAGTCTCGCCTATTCATTTTACACTGTCTCCAGTTGAATTACGCATCACTGGTGCTAGTACAAGCATAGTCAGGGCCAAGATCTTGTGAAACAGCAGACTTTATTATAAATGATCCAATAGTTTCAATCTGATGACTTTGTTGTTTAGCTTTCCACGAGTATTAATATTTCAGATAAATTTAAGGCCCAGTTCTTTGACTTGCACTTAACACCAGAAAAATTACATGAATGCAGCTAAATAGAACTTGGCTTGTACTTAGTTCAGCTATTGAAATCTGTAATAAATGTATTTTATATTAACAGTTCTGTGAAGAAATAATAGACCAATTTGGGCTCCTTCTTCCTTCTTGAGTAAGCAAGAAACAGAATATTGCAATTGCTAAGCTACCTTGCCTTCAGTCAGTTTCAGATATATTTGAAGTATAGTAAGCTTGATTACTTTTACAAAACATGTTATTTTCTCTCCCCTGCCATTAGTGAAGTGAATGCCTTCAACAAAAAGATCATGAACTTCAATTACTAGAAGTAAAATGTTTGTAAACTACAGGACTAATTTGAGATGACATTGTTCTGGAAACACTCTTCACAAATTGGAAGAAATCTTCTACCTATAATTATGAAACCTGATGTTCACTAATAAGGAAGTATCTTCAGCAAGTCCCTTGAGTATTTTTGAAGATTAATCCATGGACTTGTACAAGATCAAAATCTGTTGTTCCTAAGTTTTGCTGGAAATTTTACTCTGGTAGGTAAAGTTAGGTGTTATTTTTGATTAAATCCCACTTAAATTAATAAGGTCAATGACAATATATTTTTGCATGGATAGTTACATTTTAAATGGAATTCTTCAAAACTGTGGTGTTTAGTATGTGTGTTGTTTGACCATTTGTATTTTTACTTAATGTTTACTTATGAAAGAGCAGAAGAGTAATAAATTACTTTAAATGAAATTAATTACAGAAGAGTAGTTACAGAAGAGTAGTAGATTCATTTCTTTAGGTCAGAACAAAAATTCAGTGTATTGTTTCCAGTCTTGACCTCGTTGTTCTCCTGACAGACAAGGTAGACTCTTTTTAGATGTGCTTCATTTTGTCCCGATTAGGCTTTTCTTGAAATCAATGGATGTTAGCAGGATAAGCAATTGTTTCTGACAGTCCTTCAAGTAGATCTTAAATTCATTGCACGGGCTTAGTATTCTGTGGTTTACAGTATATGTGTATTACTCAGTGCACCCCAAGATTAGAATCATAGAATCATAGAATATCCTGAGTTGGAAGGGACCCTTAAGGATCATCAAGTCCAACTCTTGACACCGCACAGGTCTACCCAAAAGTTCAGACCATGTGCCTAAGTGCACAGTCCAATCTCTTCTTAAATTCAGACAGGCTCGGTGCAGTGACCACTTCCCTGGGGAGCCTGTTCCAGTGTGCAACCACCCTCTCTGTGAAGAACCCCCTCCTGATGTCAAGCCTAAATTTCCCCTGCCTCAACTTAACCCCGTTCCTGCGGGTCCTGTCACTGGTGTTAATGGAGAAAAGGTCTCCTGCCTCTCGACACCCCCTTACGAGGAAGTTGTAGACTGATACTGATTAGTATCTTTACTTTTTCTGGGCAGTTTGCTGTTGCTTTGGTTTTGCTGTAAGTGGTAAATTGCATTTACAAATTACATTTACTATTATCAGAAGCAGTGTCTTCCTGATTTAGTGAGTTAAAATTACAAACATGAGATGAGAATTTGGTGTTTTTGAGTTTTTTAATAGCTAAAGAAAACTCAAATGCAGTAGCAAATGTATGTGCAAAGAGCTGCTTTCAGACAGGCAGCATTTTCTGTCCAAGGTTTTTTCATCAATAATAAACATTAGTGCATACCTGAGATACAAAGCTAGAAAGCAGACCTAAAAATGCATATGAAAGCAACAATTCTTATCCGTAGTGTCCTCCACAGTCATCTTTCATCAGCTTCACATCATCAAAAGGTATTTGGTGTAAATGTTTTGTAGGCAACAGTATTTGGCTTGAAGGAGGTCTTCGGGTTGAGTTATGTATACCTCAAGGCTTTCTGGATGTACATGTACATAGCATAGAGAAGGTGCTAATCTGATTCACACAGTGTGTTATATGGCAGAAAAAAAGTGAGCAAGCAAAACTTGCAGTGCTCCAGCACCATCAAACAGCCCAACACAAATTAATAGACTACAAGTCCTCTAATGTTCAGGTCTCTTACAGTGGACAGAAGGTGAAGAGGGATGTGCCAAGAGATATGCTCAACACCATCTTTCTGCAGCAATCACTCGTACTATTCTCTGCCTTCTATTCAGTCATGAGAGAGACTAACAGGAGGTATGAAGTGTTTTTTGTTTGTTTGTTTGTTTGTTGTTTGAAATGCTTTATATTTCCCTTGGAAAGATTATTGGAAATAATATTGGAAATAAAGATTATTTCCAAATATTTTTTTTTCTAGTTTTTCAAGAAAAAACTTCATCAAAGATATGTTTCCAACACTTACATTAACATTTGATAGGATGTCTCAGAATACTATTCAGAATACTATTTACACATTAATAAGAAAGGGGGCAGAGGGATGACAATAAATAATTCATATTTATATATACAATATACATTGTTAATGAAGTAAGAAAAACAAAGGGAGAGTGACAATTTTAACCTAGCTTATGCACGAATTACTTCTGCAACAGAAACACTTCAGAACAGTGTATGAAATCAATGTGAATTAGACACTTGAACTGCATATTAAAAACTTGAGAAGTCTTAGATATTCTTGATGATCCCACCTACCTGTTACAACTGCTTCAAAGTAAAGAATCCAATCCTTGAATTCTAAGCTTATATCCAAGGAAGCTATCTGCTGAAAAGCAGAAAAGATTCCTAATCTGTGACTTTAACATACTCTACCTGGTAATTCCTCAAAATCCTGGTCACTTCTGAGTCTTAATGCTGGTTCTCAAAAAATTGAATAGATTTTCTCCCTGCTCTGAAGGGTCTAGGCAGATGAGTAGAAAATAAAGTGAGGTCAATATAAGGTAAGTTAATTTTGTACAATGGATATGTGTTGCTCTGTTTATACAGCTATTTTACATGCTTTCTAATGGCATCAGTCAATAGCATCACACTGTATGTCCATTTCCAGCCTGGATGCTCTATGGCCAATACCATTTACTCTTGCTAGAAGAGTTGGTAATGGGCAATAGTTGGTTGTGTCCTGTTTGTTAGTGCAGATGTTGAGCAGTATCAGTACCAAGATCAACACTTTAGAACACAACATCGTTAGCAACTGGTTGCCCTTTGCATTTTGAGCTCTTTAATGCTGGCAGTCCACCTACTGTTCCACCCACACAAGCCATACCTTTCCAGGTAGCTGAAAAGATGCTTTGGGAAATGGCAACGAAAGACTTACTAAAGTCAAGGTAAATGACATCCACTTTCATCCCCTTGTTCACTGAACCAGTCATCTCATCACCTTCATCTTCTTCATGTGTCCAGAAATGACGTTCAGGAAGATTTGCTTCATGATCTTCCCAGGACACTGGCTGGCCTGTGTCTTCCTAGATCCTTCTTCATTAAATTGGCGATGTTTGCCAAAACAGTCTCATGCCATGCCTGCTTGACTTAATGGCACATCGGAAATGTCTGTTGCCTCTGTTTTGAGTTTGCCCCAAGAGATCAACCATTCTCCTCTTCTCTTTCTTGTTGGAAGACATAGGAGGTAGTATTTTGACATTAAATGAGGTCAATATGAAGAATCCTGTAGTCCTATTAAAATCAATGAGACTGCTCACATGCTTAAAATTGGGCAGAGTATAAATATGTGTTCAGCTGAGACCTTAGTAATGGAGCATTCTTCTTCCATTTCTAAGTAGCAGCAAAACAGATATTAACTAAAATTCATATATCTAATTTTGTTTCTCATTTTCAGGAGTCAGCTAGCAAAACAGAAAACCAAACCAGAACTTTTGCCAAATTTTGAGGAAAATTGATCTTTGCTTGCAGTCTTTGTTCCTTATGTCTGTTACTGGTCAAGAGATGGATTGGTAATACTTCATTTCTGAAAGATATAGAAGTGAGAAAATTAATTTAAAGATGTTTCAGACAATCCACTAGGTTTTTCCTAACTGGATTATTTGTATCAGTGGGCATCAGGCCTTCTGCAAATCATACAGACAATATTTCACCCCAAGAAATTTCAGTGGGAATAGTGCAAATTTTTATCCCATCTAATTGCAGATTTAAAAAATTCTTCTTCTAATTGCTGATGGTACTTCCTGAAGTTGCAAAATGCTTCAAGAGCACATATTTATAGCTGCATGAAGCTCCTGAATAAAAAGATCAGCAATACTCCTCAGCAAATAAGAGTAACTTATTTCATTTTATAACATCTCATTCTTTCAAGACTTCAGAGAATAAAAAGAAAATGCAAATGAAGGAGCCCCTAACTGGTAAGGGAAACATATATACATAAAAGATGAACATGGTATATTTTATATGCAGTCAGTTTAAAGTATATGCAGCAGCTGTTGGTCCCAAGTGCTGTCTAATGAGTGTGGAATTAAAATGCAACCAGTATTTTTAAGTTTTGTTGTTGTTGTTGTTGTTGTTGTTTGGAGGGGGGAGGGGTTGGTTCACTGCCTTACTTTTTCATTCATCTTCCCATATTGATCACAGATTTCACACTTGGATACCTTTTATCTTCAAAGAAAACATTCCCTGCACCTTATGTAAGACATCACTGTTTTGGAGCTTTGCCATCTGTGGAATTGTTTCCATCTTCCCTGGATTTGGTCAAACATGTTTTGTGATGAGTATATGGTTTAAGTACTTATCCCATTCATTTCAGCTTAGCAGCTCTGTCTCCTCTTTTTTTCTCCTCTTTGCCAGAAGTTTCCATTGCAGTCCTGCGTTGGGATAGTGACTGTGTACTAGACATGAGGTCTTTCACAACTGTATTGCGCTTATGGAGTCTGAAGGGCCAGCCCTGTCCCCCTGGAGCTTGGCATGGAATGATCCTTACAGTCTTTGCATGGGGACTGAGCGGGGAGCAACCTGGCTGGGATGCTGCCATGCCAAAGACTCAGCTGCAGTAATGAGCCAGAGGGCAGCCTGAATAGGGTGCCTGGGGATAATGGCTGTTTTCTTCCAGACATTTTGTGAAGTAGATCCTTGTTATTGTGTCAAGCTGTGAATAAATGACATTTTCCCATCTGAGGTAAACATCTCACTGTTCAGTGCTGAGGACCAGCCCCTTAACTGTACACAAGGAGCAAAGCAGACAGGCTCATTTGGAAGCCTGTATGAACGGCAGACTACATGAAATTCCCAAATACATTCCAGTGGTACAAACTCTGTAACCTCCCTACATATGTTTGCAGAAAACTGTGTGGTTATGATCCATGCAGGAGGCTCCTCCAGCAGCAGGTGGAGCTGTATGTTACGCTTTATCTCCATGGCTCAAAGCAGGTCTCTGTCGACATCAACAAGTTATAGCAGGCAAATGCCAAAGTGATTTGGAGCTTGTTTTTGGACCCAGAAGATATTCATGTAAATACAAATTATACCTTTGCAAAACAGAAAGGTGTCTGTGGGGCCCTTGTGAAGAAATTGTCTCTATAAGAATGCTTAAAAGAAATAATGTTAGAAATATGGTCGAAAGAAGAATCAGAAAGGAATAAAGAAATAGGTGAGCTGTAGCTAAAATGGGAGAAATATGCACAAATATTATATATATATATATATAGAAATAGGCTGGTAAACCAGGAGCTACAGAGATCTTTTCCTATAACACTCATGTGAGAGAGATTGAGGCATATATACTTTTATGGCAGTGGGGAAAGCTTGTCCTACTTCCGTGTCCACATTTTTGTTTGCATTCCTCTTCTTCAGAGGATTTTTGCATTTTCCTTCCTATAGTGTCTCTTTGAGTGCAGACAGTTCTGTGTGATTCAAACCCATCAGCGAATCAACTAGTTTTTGTTACTCCACAAGTAGCTGCTGTCAAGCACATGTAAGCCATCCCAACCATCTGTCTGCTCTTCAGAAATAACTTCCAGAGGTACTTCCCAGTCCTCCTTTTGTTTCTGGTTTGTCATCTGGAAACTTCATTATTATTAGCTAAAATCTGTTTCAATGCAGAAGTTGTTCTTTTTATTAACTTCAGTTCTCATTCTCCCTCCAACTGATTTTTTGTCCTTATCTTCTCTCCCATAACACTAAAACACATTTTTTACAGTGAAGAACTCATTATAACACAACCCCGCTACAGATCCTATCCTGTGACAATATGATTTTCTTCATGGCTGTCTGTAACAGGCAATAGACCACTTAAAAAAGAAAGTTTTAATGTTAGTCAGGCAGAGCCTTGAGATGGGTGAATCGATGCAGCTATACAGAAGTTAGTGGAGATTCACTGCCCATGTAATTCTGAATGAAGTCTGTTCCCTCTAGCAATGGGTGTTACAGGCTGATCTATTTTATTGCCTTCACTGTTATCAAGTTGTCTCCTTGATAAATTAATAATGTGGTTTTTAAAGAGCTAATTGATATTACAGTACAAAAGCCACAATTTAATTAGGAATACTGTAATTGCTTCAAGAAAGATTCTAATTCATGCATTTAAAACATGAACTTAGGAACTATTGCACTTAAAGGGTATATATTTCAAGTTTATACATCTAATCAATTTAAACATTTTTTAATACTTTTTTTTTTTTCCTACTGAGTCTACACCTTTTTGTTTGTTTGTCTCTTTTTTCTTTTTCTCTTCCCTTTTCCTTGAAGTATTTTTGGTTTTATAATGAGGCTGCCTCGGCTAGCCAATGGGATGAAGGCTGATATTGTTGCCCTTCCATCCCTCAGAGTCTTTAAAAGATAGATTAAAAATGTAAAAAGTTATGTAAAACAAACAAACAAACAAACAAACAAACAAAAAACCTTAGAACTTTTTATGTAAAAAAACATAACTTTGAACTTTAGTATAGATAGAGAACTCACACTTCAACATGCATTTAAGTGCCCAAAGTGAGCTGTCAGGATAGATCTTTCACCCATGTTTTGAGAGTCCTCCAGATTAAGACCTCTGTCTCTACTTCCTAATTGGGACTTCCCTTGTTAACACACACATATTCCCTGATCTAACTTCATTCATTCACAGATAGCTCTTGAAACAGCTCATACTATTATGTAGAGGGAGTAATTTACTACAGTCACTTACTGTAGTGTGTTAAGTGTCAAGGGAGAGGGGAAACATCCTTTGTTTAATTTTGCATTGATATCCGTGGTGGCTGCAGTAAGGAAATAAAGCCCATTGTAGCCTCCCAGGCCGTACCAAACTGCAGGCCTGTTGGGCATAACAATGCTTTATAATGGAGCTTCCCAGCAGGCTCCACAGACTGATTAAAATGTTACTGCTTCTCTCTGTGTTATAACATAAATTGGGGAATTCCCCCTTGGTCAGAGTGCCAGGAGCCTTTGCAAATTGTGTTTGACAACTGGCCCGCAGGAACCGCTCAGCCAGAATAATTGGAAATGCCAACTTCTCTGCAACTTTGGAGCACTTCCTAACCAAACTTTTGGGGTTGGGTAGAATACAGAATCTGTGTGCTCTGTGTGTGCTCCAATATAGTTTATTTGCAACCAGGAAGTGCAGAGCCTTTTTTTTTTTTTTTTTTTTTTTTTTTTTTAAATTGGGACGGTCAGGAGGGGCTTTGGTTTTCACTTGTAATGAACAATGCTAACTAGACACACTGCCAGAATTTCAATGTGCTGAAACAATGCAACGTATACCCAGATGTCCTCATGGCTTCAGCAGTTGTAGTGAGACCTGGGGACTGAAACTGCCTGCCTTAATATCTCCACGTGTAAAATGAACTTGCTTGAAATTGTGCTTTCAATAACACAGTAGAATTAAAGTAATTAAATATTCATTTCCTTATTGTTGGAATGCTTCATGCACTAGTGCATTTGGGAGTTTGGGGAAAAGGTCTCCTTTTTCAAAGAAAAATGTAAGACAAAAGAGAAGAATAAAAGAAGGTTGGATGTCAGCTAGTCGATGAGTAATTCCTAGCATAGCGTTGTCCAACCATTAGAAGTCTCTCCATCACTTATGTCATCCTTACTGATAGTTTCAGAAAAGAGGCAAAAGAAAGGGTTGGCATGGGAAATGTGCTGTGTTTGTGTCCTTGTAAGAAGGGAAGAAGAGGCTGTTTCTCAAAGAAGGGAAAGTAGCGTTAAAATGTTGAGTGACCGAGACTTAAAAGGACCTGCTGATACTTATATATAAGGTGCATAAGGTCTTGAAGGAGGAAGGAGGATGAAAAGTGAAACAAACAATAGTAAGGGTATCAGTTAAATCACGTGTTCTGGAAAATGCTGCACTCTGAAACCAAGATAGATTTAGGAATGACAGTGGAATAGCATTGACTTTGTGTTTGTTGATGGCAAATCCTTTACAAATTGTCACAGAACATGACTATTTTCTTCCTGATCATTCATTTTAGATAGAGCCTGTAATGAAAGTCCATGATTTATCTGTTGCACTACCTAAATAAGGGATGCGATGATTATTAACAGATATTAAAAGAAAAATGACCCATACCATCAAAGTCAAATACCCACTCAGAGTTGATATGGGCAAAAGGCCGTTTCCTGGTCCTTCCAGCTATCAGTGCAGTACTGCTGTAAGAAGCGATCACTACAGAGAGGAATGGTAACTGCCTGCAAAATGTTAACAAGGTGCTGTCAATCTGCATTTGTTCCGGAGCAAAAATGTGTTACATCCAGGGGCGTGATTATCATTCAGTAGGAGGTATCATAACAAGACCCAGTAGTGTCCACCTAGCTTGGAGGGCAGCCTGGAAGATGAATGACACAGTTTGGACCCCCAGAACTGAGCAGTTGTGGTCCTGGACAGCATGGGTTAGGTAACAAAAGTTCTCTGCTTTCGATATGTAAAACAGATTAAATTAGCATCAGTAGACCCCTGCAGAGCAGTCAAGCCAACTGACTGTCATGAAGATGTATATTGAGATTATATGGTGATACTTAATCTCTGGGGTTTCCAGTTCAGCACTTCTCTCAGGCAGAAATGTTTTCTTTCTTTCTTCCTTCCTCTTTCTCTCTTCCTTTCTCCCTCTCTCTTCCTTTCTCCCTCTCTTTTCCTTCCTTCTTTCCTTCCTTCCTTCCTTCCTTTGTATGACAAGCAGTAGTCTGACAATCTCTTCTCAGCAGTCAGGCGCACTGCACTTGCACTCCCTGTACCTGCTGACACAGCCCAAACAACCAAATAACCTTTGACATTCCTGCTGTGTTCCCTCCACCCAATGTCTTGGCATGACTTGTTTAAGTTTCTTCTTTCCACTGGAAAAATTTTGGGAGATAATTTTCTTTTCTGCTACTGCTTGAATGCCGGTAGAATTGACTGTGCCAAACCAAGAACAGCTACTGAACGGTACACTGTTTAAGGTACTACCTCAGGGGAGATGCTTAGTGCTGGGTGCTATCATTATTTGTTACCTAGCAGCTCGTTACATCGTTTGGCAGTTTTTTGGGTGTTGCTGTGATCTCAAAAGGGTTAACCGAAAGTCAGCAGCGATGCTGTAATCCTCCAGGACTACCAGCATGCTGCAGTGTTGTTGTGTCGGATCAGGGGGTTTCGAAGGAAGGAAGCTGCATTAGCTCCTGCAGCTGCCTCGGTCATGTCTGTCATTTTGGGTCTCTGCTCCTAACAACATGGCTGACGTAGCAGGTAAAACAGATGACCGCCATGGTGTGTGCAAAGCCATATTCCTTCACACTCACTGCACTCAGGAAATGCACTGCCCCGTAGTAGGAGCCATCACCTCCTCTGAAAACAATTGCCGAGTGTTAGGAACGTGCAACCTAGTTGGGGGGGAAAGCAAAAACATGTTTGATAAACAACCCTCGTCCTGACTGCAGCAATGAAAACAATGCAGGTAAACCCAACTGCCCTCTGCCCTACTTCTTGTGTGCCGTTGGCAATGAATTCTCTAGCAAAATAACCAGAGGGAGCACTTTTTCCACAACATTGCTATTTTCTAAAATCTGCATTGGGTTCGTCCTTACATTGACATTGCAACCATCTGGTATGAGCGGTTTGATATGAAGTGGGGCAAATCCACCCTGTAGGTTCTAAAGAATCACTCTTAGTGAACCATGCTAGTTTTCCCTTTTATTTTTAGAAAGACTTCATGGTTTAAACTGGGGAGAGAAAAAGTGATTTGGAAATATCAGACCTGGAGTTTAACTTCAGCTGTGTTTGCAGTCATGTAATGCAGCTTCAAGTTCTTTTACTTGGACATATATTATCAAAAAATCTGATATATTTAGATAAATAAAATCCTTGCAGGTTTAACAAAATAAAATAAAAATAAAAATGATAAAAATGATTTTTGTTATCTTCTAGGCAGAGAACTGGGGCGTGGAAAGGGTGAATCCAAAGTCACAAAAAAATGTCCCTGGCTAGGCTATTGACCTAATCTCTGGATTAGTCTCCTCTGCCTGTCTCTCCCTAGGTACTGACAATCATGATAGGAAAAGCTATATTTTCTTGGTAAAGTTGTTTTTTTTTGTTTTTGTTTTTGTTTTTGTTTTTGTTTTTTTCCCTTTATAAACCTCTGTTGCACTGAATGTACTCAGCTTCAGGATAATCACTGAGCAAGGCAAGCAGCAGGCCAAGGGCAAAGCTGAGACAGTGACCTATATATTCTGGGATGCATTGTATGCATGTAGTGATTCAGAGTGGGTTTGCTGGCACCTCAGAACACGGGGTCTGGTAGAAAGTGTCCTGTTTGCATTCCTTCCTCTGGGAGACTCAGAGAGGACAAAACTTCTTCCACATCTTCCAGTCTTACTGGGAGACACACAGAACACAGAGATGGCTCTACTGGATGAGACTGCAAAGCCAGATTCCTGCCTAATACAGTGGCCAATAATGAATGTTTAGGGAAACACAGTAAAAAAAGGCAAGTATGCTCTTCCCATGGTGTACCTTTCCATCTTCTAGCAATAGGTGGGGAGGGATTTTTAGATTTGCGGTTTGCATCCAGACCGTCACATTTAACAGGGCTCAGGAGACATTTCTTCTATGAATGTGTCTAGTCCCTTTTAATCCATTTTTCCTTTTGACCTCTGCCATGTCCTGTGTCAATGAGTTCCACAGCTTCTATCTGCAGTCCATGGAAAAACACTTCCTTTTGTGATTTTTTAATCTTGAGGCTCCATGATTTCCACTGGGGGCTTCTTGGTCCATTTTCTGAGAAGCAGTGAATAGTTGTTCTGCTTGCCACAGATTCTTTAGATACCTGATAATTACCCTAGGTTGTATTTTCACAGAATCACGGAATGGTTGAAGTTGCAAGGCACCTCTGGAGAACAACTAGTCCAAACACCCTGCCAAGCAGGGTCACCTAAAGCATGGATGAAGGACCTGAGGGAAACCTTCTATTTTCTTGATCATTTTCGTCTACTTTTCTAGTTCTGCTATAATATTTATGAGATAGAAAGACCAAAAGTACATTCAGTCAGACTATGAGTGCACGATGGTTTAATGTAGTGGCATAAGTGTTTTCTGTTGTATTCTTTACTCACTTTCTGGTAGATCTTAACTTTCTCTTTATTCTTTTGGCTAATGCTAAGGATTTGTGTAACATTTTCTGAGAAATATTCACAGAGGAAGGAAGAAGAACATTTCCTATGGTCCATATCATCTAGAGACAAAACAAACTCATTTGAACAAGAAAACATCAATATGCTTTTGTGGCTTTAAGCCTTTCATTGTTGGCTGAAGCAAGCTCACCCTCCTCATTCCAAGAGGGATTTGGAGGGGTATGATGGAGTGGGAGATATCACAGATCAAGAAAGCCACGCAAAGTGAATGCAGATGGAGTGAATGTCATTGTAGCCCAAGAATTTCACTTGAAGGTCAGGAATGTAGAGAAAATGTAGATTGAGTGTGGTAAAGAAGAGCTGTGGGTTGTTAGTCTCTCTTGGAGGTAACAGAAACTTGCTTAGGTCACAGCATTTTACATGGTGAGATTGGGCAGGGGTTGAATAGATTACAGGGCTGTGGTATTGGGAAAGCAAAGGTAGTTGTATCGATTGTTTATCTGACAGTGATTGTGAAAAAGAGTTGCGGAATTCTCCTGTGTCAAACAAAAAGCTTGGATACTTTACAGATGCCTTAAAGCTGAAGCTATTAACCACACTATTAAAGTATGATTTAAATACCAGATAGGATTCTGGTGATTTGGCTTTGTCAGCACTGATGCGATCTGTGAGCTAAACTGGTGTCCCTCTCCAGCTGCAGTTTAAAAGCAGGGCTTTCTTCCATCCCCTTCCCTGGCTAATGGCAACATGAGACGCATTCGTTCAGATTCATGGCTGCATAGATGATAAACCTCGCTATCATAGGGTGATCATGAAGAAGGACATCCTTGGCTGGTGTGCAGGTCATGTCATTATCTCTCTTCTAGCCTCCTTAAAAGTTCTTGGAGGTAGGTGGCAAAGTGCTGCAGCATGCCCACAACACCCTGAATGCAGCCCCAAGGCAGCAGCCATGTAGGGCAGGCCATGCTTTCCTTTGCCTCAGGATGCAGCGGCTCATCAGCCAGCCAAGGGCAATGGCAGCAGAAAGGCAACATAAAGCCATCCTTGTTTTCCTGTTCTGCCCTGCTGAGTCCTGTTTTGGGGGAGGGAGGATCTGTGCCAGAGGAGGACCAAAGGTTTCCTCCTGCAGATTTGTCAATGCCCTTTTTATTAATTTCCAAGGAACACAGAGACAAGCATTTCCTGCACTCAGCAGCATCCCCTGGCTGCCTTACGAATGAGTCACATAATGCAGCTGCCTGAGATTTCTTGCAAGGTGTGGCAGCATTTGCCATCAGGACATCCAGGCTCTCTCTGTAGCTCT
This sequence comes from Aythya ferina, assembly GCF_964211825.1. Classification (NCBI taxonomy): domain Eukaryota; kingdom Metazoa; phylum Chordata; class Aves; order Anseriformes; family Anatidae; genus Aythya; species Aythya ferina. The sequence continues at coordinate 71,955,472 of NC_140297.1, read as the reverse complement.
CCTGCAATTTATGCGTCAAACCCGCAGTAAATCTACAGTTCTTTTCACCATTAATAGCTGTCTTGGGGGAAAAAAAAAAAAAAAAAAAAAGAAAAAAAAAAAAAAGACATTAAATGAGAAGTCATTATTGCTCGTTCATATGTGCTTGGAGCTGTTCAGCTGGGATGTGAGCTCAAACAAACATTTGAAAGGCAGTAGGCAATCACCCTGGCCAGACAGCATTTTTAACATGAGCTCTTAATTCCACTCTAAGTTCCTGTGGTGCTGCACCATCTTCACCTTGTGAATTGCGATGAGAGAGCAGAATCCAGCCCTTAAAATAGCATATGATAGCCCTGTTTCTACCAAGATGATTCATGCAGAAGATGGGGCAGCAACCATTACGAAGGAAAAGTTGAGGTGGTGTTTGCGAACTGACACAGCTCCAGCTAGCTTGAAATGCTGTCAACAAAAGGGCTGCGTTGACAGCTCCTGCAGCAGAAGGGATCTACGGGAGACTGGCTGGTAGGAGAAGTTTTGTTGTATATGAGAATAAATTTATCTTCCTAAAGAAATGCATGATTTGTCACAATTGTAAAAGTATAAAAAAGACTATCGGCGCAGCGGCGGGAAGCTCGCACTCCCCTCTTCGCAGCACCCAGGTCACCTGCAGCCTCTTGGTCCCCTGAGCCTGACTTGCAGCTGCAGCTGCAGCAAAGCTGAAGAACTGAGGTGAATTAAGGCTGATTTCTCCTCTAGGGAAGAGCACTGACCTCCTCAAACACTCTGGGCCAAATCCATCCCTGGTGTGACAGCACTGGAGTTACATTGGTCTTAATTTTGGCAGAAATCTCTGCTCAGGCTTTCACAGCAACAATACTGTGTGTCTTTCTGAAGTGAGGGTGGTGAAATGAATCAGGTCAAGGGAGACTAAACACTGGGTAAAACCCTTGATCCCAGTTAGGAGTTTTGCCTGCTCGGGGACAGGGTTTGGCTGGCTACGGTAATCATGGGGTGGTTACTGTGTACTCCAGACATTGCATAACTGCCCATTTAATTTACTGCGAATGTTATTCAAAGCTCAGGATTTAATTCTTTTGAACATTAAAGTGTACAGCCCAGTTAACCTCTTCTTCATAAGTCACTGCGTATTATTTCCACAGAAGTGTTATATATTTTTTTTTTCTCTGGTTTAAATTACTACTTTGGTAATTTTTTTTCCCTCTTAACTATTACTAGATTTTTGTTTTCAACATGCCTGTGATGTGCATGTACTCTCTCAGCCACTGTAAAATTTCCCAAGTCTACCATCAACTCTTCAAAGATCTCCAGATATCAAGATAAATACCTGGATTTGTTCTTAGATAAAGTACCATGTTTTGGTCCCATGACAAAAGTCAGAATATAATCATTCCAGTAGAACAGGAACAATTTGTAAAATTCTGACTCTTAAAGTTTTTTACACTGCCTGTGTTGTGCTGTATTCCAGATTGAAATTCTTGACAATTCTGTCAAATTTGGTAAAAATAATTCATCACACATTTTACTCTGTATTCATTTAATTATTACTTAATTGTCATAGTTACAAACCATTTAACCCCCCCCCCCCTTTCTTTTTCTGAAAAGTTTTTGCTCTTAAAAGGTACTTCAGTGTTTTCGATATATACTTTAAACCCACACATTCTTCATCATTTTATTTTCTTGCATGCTCTGCAGGATCCCATTCTTCGCTTTTGCAGTTTGCTCAGCTGAGTTCTGGCCACTGGACCAAGAAGTGTAAAGATGCATAGTTGCAGAACAGCTCATTTATTTTTCCACTGGGTTTGTTTACTTTACCATTGCTTCTTTGCTCTTGACTCACAGAGGTACAGATTCTACCTTGAAGAACAGCACCAGGAGGTAAACTTGTCTTTAGTTTAAAAGTAGACAGATGGCTTTTAGTGCTGTCCCTACTGGGATCTGAAGGTCAAACAGGGTTGCTTCTTACCTCTGATGATCTGTTCCAGCTCTTCAGTTTAATAAAAAATTATGTTGATTATTTAAAAGAAGGAATTCAGTTCATCTGAGCTCTCTTATCTGTATCATATGTGGAAGCTTAACTGTTAGTAGCAGTAGAAATTTTATTCTCATTAAAGCCATTAAATGGCTTCTAAATACATGGAAATGGCAGATCTGTTGGAAAGAAAGAATTTACATAGAATTTACTAAAAATATAATCTGCCATCCTTTTCAAAAAAAGGAAACAAGTCACACTCAAACGGCAATATAACCTGCTTCAGTGATATCAGTTTGTTTTGGATTTGTTTGGATTTTATAATAGTTGATGTGTTAAGATTTCTAGGATTTGCTAAGGTACTCTTTTTATTTCACTGGTGTTTATGTTTCTTAAACACTTTGTAAAGAAACAATGGCTTTTTTTACTAATGCACATAGTAATTGAAATATTATTCTAACAACATTTGTCTCCTTTGCCAGAGCAATTACATCATTGTAAACTACATCACTTTAAAGCCTCCTCAGTAGAATAGAATGAATATTGTAGCTAAGATTCCCTTCAGAGGAGATAGTAAAAGTAATACTACCATGTTTCACAAACTTGTCAAACTGTTCGTTAAAGTAGCATAAGGTTTTATTTCAACATCCTTGACACAAAACATCGCAAGTTTTCTCTTGAAAACCTAGTAATTTTTTTAAATTATTTTTATTTTTGAAAAAATATGGCTTGTTTATTTATTGATTTTTAAGTGGTTAATTCTGAAACAAAATGTTAGATGCCCTATGGGAATCTTTTATTTTTTGACTGAAAGAAATGCTATTTCAAAAGTCACTTTGGGCTACCTCATAATTAAATTCCTTTGTTGTTTTTTGTTTTGTTTTGTTTTTCCTTTTCAAAAGTACCTGTGACATGACAAAATAAGCTGTTGGCAAAATTCTACTCTTTAGATTGACGATGTCATGTAAAATGGACTCCTTAAAAACACAAATTAGACTCTTGTGTATATCACTGATTTTTTTCTTCCAGTTATCAGCAACATTCAGTGCTTAGCACTTGTATACCCATCTTTCATTTTCAAATGCCTTGCTTGAACATACAAATGGATCTGATTTAAATACTCGGCACAACCACAGCTGTAGCATGTGAGACTGTGGAAAGGAGGAAGGAATAGCCCTACAGACTTGTTACTTCTCCCAGTAAACCCAAAAGTGATGCAACTTTTGTATGAAGACCTAAAAACTGTTAATGAAGGTACTGACTCATCCGTTCTTGAATCAAGCCTTCAAATCAGTTTTAGTGCCCAATAGTGCCAAGAAAAGAACTTTGACTATTCCAAAGCAATGCCCAAGCTGTTTCTTCCAGAGCTCAGACAAACTGAAAAGCATTTCTGTGAAACAGCAGGAGAATTCTGGGTAATGATGGATGAATAAATATGCTCAGCATCCTGTTTTCCTTCAGAATTCCTATGTACAGTGCACTGTAGTGAATATTTACATTTCAATACCCAGCATGCTTCCTCTGCTCTTTCAAAGCTGTCTTGAATGAGTCCTGGAGCTGCCCAAAGAGGGTTTGGGCTTTACTGGGTATGCGAGTATGGTTTAAAACAGGGAGGTTTGTTTTATTCCCTGTCCCAAAACTGTCAGAATGTAACAGTGTAGCTCCTTTGCTAAGTAAGTAGTCAAAGATGCCTCTTTCTTGACAAATCTTCTCCTGAAAACCATACCACTATAACACTACTTGAAGTTATTTAATTTATTAAAAAGAAATATGACTTCATGTGACAGATATGAGTTGATGGTTTAATAATACATGCTACTGGATGCAAAATGGTGAAATATCTCTACTGTCATGTTTTTCATTCTTTTGAAAAAAAATGTATCCTTATGCTAGAGTGACCTCTTGTTTGTCTATCAAGGTATTAGTCAACTAACTGTCTAGAAGGAGAAGGTCCATTTAAAACAAGTCAATATCTTGGATTGGATTTGTTTGCAGAGGCTTACAAACTTGCATGAAGACCAACACAGTTACTTTAAAAAGTATGTAAATGTTGAAAACATTTATTGTAAGAATCTCCCAAATAATGTGTCTGACTTGCATGTCTTCTAAGTGGTCAGTGACACAAGGTGTGTGGCTATACCTTTGTCACTGATCAGACTAATTAGATCCTGTTAATGCTTCTGTGTTACAGAAGCATTCGTGTTGGATGTTGGGCTAGGCAAAGTGGGTATATCAATTCCTCTGGGAAAAAAGCATATGTGTCCTAAAGAATTTATGAGCTGGGAAGAAAAACTTACTATTGTAAAAAAAAAAAAAAAAAGGAATGAAGACAATGTTAGATCAAGACAACAGAGAGAAAAACACACAAATCCATCAATCCTATGTCATTGTGATTTAAATGAGTTTGCATAATGCAATGGTTTAAATATTTCAGTTTTAAAACAAACAATCAAAAAAACAAAACAAAACAAAACAAACAAACAAACAAAACATAGCAAGACCTTCAGTTCTGCATCCATGAAGAATCACGAGCCATCACTCCATGCACCAGCACAAACATGTCGGAACCTGTGCAGAAATCCAAGGGGGTGCACTTGTTGCATGAGGAATAACGTTGAAGAGGCACCATAAAGTTAGTTTTATGCAGATGGATGAAATATGCATAAAATAATTGCAGCTGTGATCACTCTATAAATAGTTCTTTTAATAAAGACCTGGTTTAGTGTGATAAGTATGTAACCCTTTCATGTTATTACTTAGTATAGGCAATATTAAAGAGGATGAATCTCTCCTATATCCAGGAGCTGTGGTGCCCTATGTGAAAGAGATAACTGAAAACCAATCAGAGACTGAAGCATTCTGAACACACCATGTTTTAGTTTGGAAATAAGAAGGGAAGCCCGCCTAAGCATCACATAAAATCAAAAATTCCCAGATAAGTTTTAGCTTGGAGTGAATAGGCATACAAAATATTGGAGCTGAATCCATTTATTTTTTTTTCAAGCAAAGGGAAAGACTCTCATTGTCTTCACTGGATTGTGGTTACTGGATTTGGATTTTAGTAGACTGTAAGAATTGGAAAAATGATAAGCTTTTCATTATATGAATTAGATTTCCATTTTCAGTTACTGAGATCACTTAAATCTCTGTGCATCAGCCATACCTTTTTAAAATAGCTATTAAATTAAGATTTCTCTTTTTCTTCTCTGTGCCTATCTGTTTGATCAATTAAATTTCAAGGAAATTTATTAATTTATGTAGGTCCAATATAAAGCTAAGCAGGACTCTGGTGCTGGCTGTGGTATCACATACTGCCATTCTACTCTGTACAGGGATATAAAGCTCAATAATAAAGAAGGGAAACAATGTCTAGGGGATCCCAGGCAAGGGAGTGAGAAGCAGGTAAATGCTATATTCCTCACATTAGAAGTGGTTAACTTTTAATTTTAATGTTGGTGTGGACCATTAATTTCACTGAGATAGCCTGTGTGTTGAAATAAGATCCTTCATAAATGTTTGAAGGATAAAAATTCCTGTTCTCTCTGAATATGTGTTTACACATTTTAATAGCAAGGTTTACAATTAATTATTTATATAATTCTGCCAGGAGTCCAGTGTTGTGCAGGAATGAAAGAAATCCCAAATTTCCATGTTGAATTGTTATTTTAAATATTTTAAGAACGTTGTTTATCCACTTTTAACACTTGGAAAGTAATTCCATTTGATAAATAGAAAATTCCACATTTTATTTCAAATGTTAAGGCAACAAATTTCTGAAACAGCAAGACAAAATGATCGTTGTGGTGTCTAGGCTTGTTAGGAATAAAAATGGATGATTGTCAAACATTCATCAGTGTTCTCTGGTTTCCATGGAATCTTTTTCTGTAAGAAACAAGATTTTTGGTGTCCTGAACATAGTGGCACCATTTAACTTCTCAACAAAAGACGTTGCATTTCTGCTTTGCAGTGCAATTGGACAAAGCACAGTACATTGCATGAAGAATGTTTTATTTTTTAATTTAATTTTATGTTAAATTGTTGTCAAATCTGCCTCTGATACTCAGAACCAATGATGTTTTGTTTTCTTCTAAATCTAATCACCTGTTAGGTGGAATTTTCCTTCTTTTTATCCTTTTTAATAGGGGTTAAAATTTCTTGTTTCCTGTATGAACCTCTCGGTAATAATATGAAAAAATTCAGTACCTGTGAAAACCAAGTTGGCCCCTTTATTATGAAAATTATTTATACAGATGTAGCAGCAGAAGCTCCACACTTCTCATTGCAGATGAAGCCTTCCCTAATGCAATCTCTTCTCTTCCTTTTGAGTTTCGGAAAAGTAGCAACAATCCTGTTCCTCAAACTGCTTATTTACATTTGAATTGAAAATTAAATAAAGTTTGAGGATTCTTTTTCTGCAAAAACGTGGAAGTCATTCCTTTAACTTCAGCAAAGGCACTCTGCTTTGTGTCAATGTACAAAAGGGTACAGTTCAGCTCAGGTTAAAAATTCCCTGTGCATGCTAGCTGGATTTGTTCTGCTGAAGAAAGAAGGGTTTTTTGTTGTTGTTTTTTTGTTTTTATCCTAAATAAAACCTTAAAAGATGCCAGTTATAAGGGGAAAGATCAATATTTTATAACAACAAGGCCTATTTTACAGAGCTGGTAACTATGTTTATTTCTAATTGAGATCATTTAGCTGTTCTGAAAATTGGTCATTATCTTAAGCCATCTAAGAACATGGGACTGATTTACAGACCTATTATATTAAGTATCTGGAGTTTCTATTGATTTCATGTCTGAAAATCAGGCATTTTTTATTTAGCTGCTAATTGAAGTTGAGCCACTAACTTAAAGATCTCCAGTTTGAAAATTTGGTTTTGACTTTTAAATGCAAATGCTTTATGTAAATCTGTAGTGAAAATGGAGAAACCGGAGTATCCTGGGTTATTTCACTGTTTGTCTCAAATATTTCTTTTTGAACAGTTTCAGTCACCTTCCTGCAGTGTTTTAAAAAGGTACATGTGTTGTGTTACACAAAATAAAACAAAAAATATCAGGAATACTTTCCAAGACACAAAACATTTTGTGAAAGTTTGAAAGTATCAACATATTTGAAACTATGTTGAAAGAGAATGGATTTATGTGACACAGACACTGGTCTGGAGGCTTGTTAATATGTCATTAATGTCCCAAGATGTTTTTCTTCACTGTAATTGCAAACATTCCAAAATATCTCTACCTGCTTCCTAAAAATTGAAGAGTCAAGGCAAACACTCTCAGGAATACAAATGCTGAGCTAAGTATGTTGTCTTGAATATTTACTTCTGGAAATAATCAAGTGATTTACATTAAAAGGCTGGTGTCCATGTTTTTCAGGTACCGTATTTGACAAGTAGTGAATATGTACTTTAAGACATCTTTAATTTGAACTGTGGGGTTTAGATACATAGTGGTATTAAATGGAAAGACCTATGCTAACACAACATTCAGGCTGAAATAATTCAATTGGTGAATGGAGCCAAGTCCAGTTGGAGGCCAGTCACTAGTGGCGTCCCCCAGGGCTCGGTGCTGGGGCCGGTCCTCTTTAATATCTTCATCGATGATCTGGACGAGGGCATCGAGTGCACCCTCAGTAAGTTCGCAGATGACACCAAGTTAGGTGCGTGTTTCGATCTGCTTGAGGGTAGGAAAGCTCTGCAGGAGGATCTGGATAGGCTGCACCGATGGGCTGAGGTCAACTGCATGAAGTTCAACAAGGCCAAGTGCCGGGTCCTGCACCTGGGGCGCAATAACCCCAAGCAGAGCTACAGGCTGGGAGAGGAATGGTTGGAGAGCTGCCAGGCAGAGAAGGGCCTGGGAGTGATGGTGGATAGTCGGCTGAATATGAGCCAGCAGTGTGCTCAGGTGGCCAAGAAGGCCAACGGCATCCTGGCTTGTATCAGGAACGGTGTGACCAGCAGGGCTAGGGAGGTGATCGTCCCCCTGTACTCAGCTCTGGTGAGGCCGCACCTCGAGTACTGTGTTCAGTTTTGGGCCCCTCGCTACAAGAAGGACATCGAGGTGCTTGAGCGGGTGCAGAGAAGGACGACGAAGCTGGTGAGGGGCCTGGAGAACAAGTCCTACGAGGAGCAGCTGAGGGAGCTGGGCTTGTTCAGCCTGGAGAAGAGGAGGCTCAGGGGCAACCTTATCGCTCTCTATGGGTACCTCAAGGGAGGCTGTAGCGAGGTGGGGGTTGGCCTGTTCTCCCACGTGCCTGGTGACAGGACGAGGGGGAATGGGCTTAAGTTGAGCCAGGGGAGTTTTAGGTTAGATGTTAGGAAGAACTTCTTCACTGAAAGGGTTGTGAGGCACTGGAACAGGCTGCCCAGGGAAGTGGTGGAGTCACCATCCCTGGAGGTCTTTAAAAGACGTTTAGATGTAGAGCTTAGGGAAATGGTTTAGTGGGGACTGTTAGCGTTAGGTCAGAGGTTGGACTCGATGACCTTGAGGTCTCTTCCAACCTAGAAAATTCTGTGATTCTGTGATTCTGTAATTGGTACGTGCAAAAATTAGGGTTTCCCATAATGTCAGCATATAAGATGTTCATGATACTGTATATCTTGTGGAACAGATTTAGCAACAGTGGTGAGTAAGACATTAAACCAAAAGAGAGAGTGAGTAACCAAAAAGAGAGAGAGAGAATAGCTGGTGACATGTCCTAATCCTGCAGTCAGGTATTTATGCTTGACTGCATAAGCAGTTGTTCCTGCTCATGTCAGTAGAGCTATACAATGACTCTAATGAAGAACTTAGACAACTTTTGTAGACTAGATACTGAAAATTTCAAAGGGTTTAAAATAATTGAGAAGAATCCTGAAGTGACTGATCTAAAGCTGCAGAGAAAATTCTGCAACTCAGAGTCTCATCTACTAGAAGCTTATGTTCTCCCCTTTGGATGCTGTGATCTGTCTTAAGGATGACCACCTTAAGTGATGTTCCTGTCACTGACATCTAGCATTTCCTGAGTACTTGTAACTATGCAAATTTAATTGAGGATTTAATAATAGACTAACCACATGTGTGTGTGTTGGGGGGAACATGACACATGTAGATTTTGTTTTTCTCCTTAAAGCTAGATATTCTTAAAAATAAAACAGTATTTCCAAAAGTTCTTCAGCTTGAAGAACTAGCTGGTCTGGTACTTTTACTTTTCCAGAAAATTTGAAAGCTGAATGACTATTCAGCTATAAGTGCTATATTTTTGGTTCACATACTGGCTAAAGGAAAAAAAATATACGTGTTCAAAAGTGCCAGGTATTAGTCTTGCCCTTCTCATAGTGAGAAAGAGGGCCAAGTAACTTCAATGAGAGAAACATTAATTCATTGTCAGTAAGGACTTTCAGATGTTTCCTGCCTCTGATTTGTGCATGTAGGTTTTGTACCAATGTGACTATTAGTTTAAAATGGTGTAGGGTCTGGGAAAAACATTTTTGTGTTTTTGCTTTTTCAATCTAGATAGACCTAATTGAACCTAATATAAAGATATTTATCCCACTGTAGTGTATTCTCTTCCTTTGTAGGGATAATCTATACTGATGTAAATAACAGTATTTTGTGCTAATTAACTTTAACAAACAGCAATACAGCTTCTGTGTCTAGACAAGACTTTTGTAAACCACATATACAGGTTTAGCAAACAATAAGTCTACAGTAGCTTTCTGTGCTACCTTTGCAATAGTAGATTTTTAGGCTATCATGTCTCTGGTTCAAACCCAAATGTTATTTTTTAAACAAATAAGGATAACTGTATTTGTTAAACATGGTGCATCTGATCTAACGCCCACTGCAGTTATTGTGGGTATTTCCCTTAAGGCCCCTGGGCTTTGGATTGTGTTGTAGGTTTTGTAAGTTTCAAAAAACACTCTTTTAGAAATGGTTGAGTAAAATGACATACTAACATGTTTTACTGTAGCTTCCTTTTTCAACACATTTGAATACTCTCTCATAGCTAATCTCTACAAAAATAGACCACCACCAGGCAGAAATTAAGAATAAGAAGTTTCACTTCAAGAAGTGAGTGTTTTTAGAAAGTTGTGAGCACATTAAGGTAGTGTCATAACATGGAAACTATCTTGCAATCTGAACCACCGTGGTCACTGATGTTACCTGCTATAATTAACTTCGCAAAGTAAGTTGAAATGCTTATTCATCTGGGCACTTAACAAAAAGAGATTTAAGCATCAATTTAAACAGGCAAAATAACTTTGCACTCTCTTTTTATGATGATCTCAATATTACAAAACTAATGCATTGCAGCATGTTTAAAATTCTATTTTGCATCTGTGAAGTCATATCCTTTATTAAAGACTAATCACTTGCCAATTTGATTTGAAGAACATACAAGAACAAGTGAGCATCTGGGAAGGAAATATACAAATGTTGACTTAGAGTAACCAAATAAATCCCTAAAATGATAGAGGAATCATTTGGCTATGACAAGTGTTCACAGCCTGAGATCATGCATGTCATAAATGATTGTGGAAAAAAATGTATCCTAAAAAAACATCAAGAGTATTCAGAGTTATAATATGCTCTTACATCTTAATTCCAGTGCCTGTCCATGTGTGTCTGTCAATGTGTAGGTATGACTCCTGTAACAACGATCACGAAACATCCATCCCTAACTGGAACATTTTGGGACCATATATCATCATTCAGATTTACTGAAAATTTATAACACTGTAAGGTGGTCATTGTTAGTTTAAGTAGATTCCTTTTGGATACATTCCAAAGAGGATTAGCTGAAATGCTAGTGTTTTTCTGTAAGGTGAAGAAAAGATTACCTAAGGTTGTATGAACCAGAACCAAAAAAAATTTTGTTGGCAAAGCATCAGCAGAGGAAGCAGAAGTTACCATTTGGCTAACCAAGTTGCTCAGTCTAGTGAAGTCTGAATGGCAGAGTTCCCCTGTAATAGCACCCATTTGTGATGTACATTGGTATTGTTGAGTAGTTTCGCCAGTGTGCTATTTCAGAGAAAGCTAGGAAGGATCTCTCTTAGCAACCGAGGGTGCAGTTTCACATTACACCTAATACAGTGTGACTGCAGGCTGCTAAGAATATGAGCAGTCCCCATCCATTACCCACAGCTGTAACTTCCCACACTCTTCCTTCCTCTGAGTCTAGCTATTGTGTGGCCATAGGGCTAAACAGTTCAGCTTTCTCATCTGAGGGAAAACAAATCTTTATCTTTCTCTCTCTCTCTATTTTTTTTTCCTTTTTTTTCTTTTTCTCTTGGTTTCTCCTCCCCCACCTCCTCCAGTGGTGGATGGATATTTGTCAGATCAGCAAACTGAGCCAACCCCACTCGCAGCTGTGTGACTATAGGATCCAGTGTAAATGCAAGGGGTGGGAACCCGCAGCTGGGCCAGGAGGATTGTTTGAAGTGGTCCCAGATAACATACAAGATCTGCCAGTTTGGGGAGGAATCAAGTTCAAACCTAGCCTGCAGCTATACCGCAATCAGTAGCTATCATTAGATGACATCAGATAAAGCTGTATTATACTCAAGTTTAAGGTCAATATTATACTCTTTTCAGCACATTTCCACATCAGGCTACTACATGTTGCTTTGATTCCAGAAACTAAAAAGGGACTGAAACACAGGCTAAACGCTTTCTTCAATCGGGGTTCCAGAAATATGCTTTGCCTGGTTTCTCTGATTCATCTGTGATCAGTGAGTCAGAGTGGCTTTGGGAAGTGGATATTTTTTAAATGATCCAAGTTTCCTGGTTCTTAAAATGCGAAATAATTGAGATCATTGAAGAAGATCTTGATCCTTCCAAACATGGCTAGCTCAACAGATCTGCCAGATTTAAGATTTCATGTGATGCTTCTGTTCACATATGAAGTTTTAAATATGGCTTTATTTTAAATAAAGCCAGTAAAATCCTGACATCTCTCTTCTGGCCTATTGGATGCTTAGTTACTTGTAGAAATTTAAACCGTTTCACTGGGAAAGCCTGGCCTCTGATTTCCTCTCTCTGCTGCTTTGCATGTAAATGTCTTGCTGTGACTTCCAGGGCCTCTTATGTTCTATCCCTAGTCTACTTACCATCTCTCAGGCTGTATTTAGAAGCGTGACTGAGGTGCCACGATCATACGGCACAGACCATTAAGCAATATACTCTTGACAGGTATTGCCCTGACGTAAATCAGCTGTAGCAGAGACTTGGAACTTTTATAGCTCAAATCCCACACCAGCAGTCCCATCACTAGACCATATGCGACCCGAAGGTAAATGAACCTGGGCCTCCCCTTTCAATCAGAGATGTCATTCTTGTCAAAACTAAGAGCAGTCTCAGTTGCCACAGTGGGGACCATGAGAGTGAGGGGTTTCAGAGGAAATTTTCAGATATGCTATTCTAAAATGAAAAGTTTGAGTCAGAAAATGCCCAACAAGTGATGATAATAGGCATTTCTTCACCTTTAATAAAAAAGACACTGATTTGGTATTGCATGTAGGACATGGGGAGACAGTCAGAGAGCTGCCTAATTCGTCAGAATAGGCCAGAGCCATGCAGAGTCCACATCCAGCCTGGGATATGTAGAGAACAAGAGATTACACCCTGTCCCTGTTCGGTGTCCTTCACACAGGGAGTTGCCACTAAAGTGCTCCTTCATTTCAGAGGAATTATAGCTGTTTAGGGGTGTGAAATAGCTGTGAACAAGAAAAGAATATGATACAAATTGTTCTACGCAGAGTTCAAACTTAGCTTGTCACTGCCTCTGCATGTGCTTCAGCAATAGCCGTTTGCATAGTCCCACAGCAAAACATCTAAATTATGCATTTTTACATTCCCTGGATAGCTAAACCCTGCCACTGACTTCAGCTGAAGTAATTTTGACCTCATGAACACATTACAAATGGTTTGTTAGGGGACCACCAGGGGCAGTGGAAGCAGACGGCTGCTCAAACTGCAGCTTTAAGGAGGAGATGGTCTGATTTGTAAATATCATTGCTCCCTGTCCTCTTCTATTTAGGGGACCAGCCTGAAGAAAACTATCCTATCTCTCCTCCTACCCTCTCACCCCCTGACCAAACAAATGCTGAGATCTTTACCCAGCACTGCACACAGTGCCTGTGCTATCAGAGATTGCTGTTGCACAGGGAAAGAAAACATAGAAAAGGAAAATAACAAAAACAAGCTCAGTTACCAGAAGGGACTTTGAGGAGTTAACACCAGCCACATATTAAAAAAAAAAAAAAAAAAAAAAAAAGATTTTTAAAATCCTCCACAAGGGTGAGGATTTGTATGGTTAAATCTGATGGAAGGATTTAATGGGCAGGGTCACTGGCCTAAAACAATAAGAAGGGTGGAAAATCTTGCAGCAAGGAACAAAGCTGCAAAATAAATCAAGATTTGATGAAGGATAAAACCAGGAGGAGATTATGGAGAAAAATAATGAAAGAAAAAATAATGTAAGAGTGAGGAGAGAAAGTTCACAAGAGGTGTAAAGAAGGGAGTTCCTTTTAAATACTGCAGGCAAGATCTTCACTTCTCTGTGCAACTGGAAACAAATCCAGCAATCGCTGGAGACTGAGCCCAGAAAGCTCTTTGTACCCCTGCCAACAAATTCATAATGTGAAGATGGTGCTCTTCTAAACAGAAGGATAAGATTCTGAAGAAGGCTGTAAAATTTTGGGGGCAGGACATGAAACAGAAATGTTCCAGGATCCATCACTGGCTACTTTAAGGGAGAAGGGAGAAGTGAGCAGCATTAAAACCTGCTTTAGAACAGCAAATATAAAGTACAGAGTTTTCCTTTCAAATGCATTTTTAAATATCAAGGGCACATCATAAAAGAGAAAAAGGAAGAGATTAAACCCCTGAAGAACTGATTGTGGTTGGAAAGCTGTCTAGAAATACAACCTGAGTCCGATGTAGAAAAGAGACAGCACCATGATGTTGCATAGCAAATTCTTATTGTCAACATAAAGGTGAGATTAAAGGACAGGGATAAGAAGACAACAAACAAAAAATCACAAGCATTTGAGTATTCATGAAGATTTGATTAAGACTTAAAAATAATATGAAGGAGAGAATAAGATGTAGAAGACATAACATCACAGCAAATAATAGAAGTAGAATTGAACTCCTGGAAATGGAAGTGGGAAAAGGGGAATTCTGAGACAGAAAGGAAAGCACTGGGCAAGAGAAGGTGCAATTGTAGCAGAGAAGTGAGCCAGGATGCCAGCCTTTGAGAAATATATTACAGGGTCACAGCTTCACTGATGTTTGCAGTCAAGAACTTTCCACTGCTTCCCTGAGTAGGTGCTAAACACCCCTTTCCAGAAGAGGACCAGAGGAATTGGATTTTCATACTTTTTCTGCAGTAAGGAATACTTGGGCTTCTAGAGGGATGACAAGGAAAGTGATTAGGCAGTCAGAGAATGCTGGAGCAACAACAACAACAAAAAAATCATGTTACATTGAACAAGATCCTATTACTGCATATTCAACCATTTATAATTATTTGTAATGCTTAAACTGAGAGAATACTTTGAAAATGAGGAAGAATAAAATAATATTGGTAGAATGGGAGAACCAAAGTCAATTACTCTCATAAATATTAAAGACCTTGTTGAGAGAGGACTTTACAAACAATAGAGTGGTACACCTGCCATGGTGCTGTTACAAGAAAAATACATGTGAAAACCATGGGAACTGAGCCATTCCTGGTTGTTGAGTGGGAGAGAGGTGGGGCAATTCTATTGGCTTAATATATTGTGCTTGTCTTTTTGAAAAGAAGTTGCTAGATGAAGGAGGCAGATGTGTCTGATCAAAAGTTACCTAAAGTTAACAAAAAGTAATAAAGGTAACAAAAATTGCTATCATAAATGTTTCCTCTTTCCTTTTTCACTTTCCTTGTATAGCTTTTTAGCATTCAAGGAAGTGGAAGTTACCTTCCTGGGGGAATCTGTAATGAAGTCCTAGGTCCAGCTGATGACAGATCAGGATGGTTGAGAACTGTTTGGAGCAGGATATTTAGAAAGGTTACAAATATATTAAAAGAACTGGATCTGAGTAATATTTGGAGGGTGATGAATCATGATTTTAGAAACTCCACTTTGTATTTCATACCACAAGATACATATTCTATAATGGGTATGCTATATCAGTTGTGTCTCCCTACCTCTTACTTACCTCTATATCTATAGCAGTGATCAGATGGTCTGAACACTCCCTGATAGTTCTGACCTGTTGAGCAATTTGGGTTCAGCCAGCTGCTATTCATAGAGACTAGAGGGAGCTCCTTTACATGACCAATTAAAAGTACAAGAACTAGGGAACAATTTTCAGAAATATTTAGGAGACAATGGTAAAAGCCATGGGAAAAAAAAAAAAAAAAAAAAAAAAAAAAAAAAAAAAAAAAAAGGAAGAAGAAAAAAAAAAAGAGGTAAGAGGCATTCTTTTCAGTAAACCTTCTCTCTTTAGAAGTCCAGAATACAAGATGAATAATATTTAATGAAGGCTTGTTTTGGAGAGTGTAGTTTTAAAGCAAGGAGTGGATGTGCCTTTAAAAATCTAAGATGCTTAAGGTTTCAGTCCCTGGTGATTTAAAAGCTGAGTTTTACAAAGGCTTTAATGAGAGTTTTCACTCCTGTATTAGTAGGCATTTAATGTGATCAAGCCAGGAGGGCACAATGCTTCGTCTAGGAGAGAAACGGGGAGAATTGTAGCATGTAAAGGGAAGAGAGAGTAAAGCAATTAGTTGTTGTATAGATCTGTATCATTAATAAATAGTAAAATGAAGTGGAAAGACATTGGCAGATTGAGAAATGAGTATAATACAAGTGATTACACAGATCCAAGTACTTCTCGTCTTATTTGTTAAGATTGTTATAGGTAGATGGACTGCGTACAGACAAAGGAATGTCCAAAAAGGGTATAGCACTGCTTAAAAACAACACATCTCTGCACCCTCCCAAAAAAATTGTTTGATCAAATAGAAGGGAATATATAGAGGATATAACTTGGGAAATACCTTACAGCTCTCTGTTTTGTGCAAGAACTAGGTAACTCTGGAAGGGTCAATGGATCTTACCACAGATTGATTTTGTTTTATAAGAAGAGTTATGTAAAACAACCTGTACCAAAGTATGCATTTTTGCTATTGTACTTTTTGTGTTAGAACAGGATTTCCCTCAAGGCAAAAGGCAGTAAATATAAACGTGATGAGGCAAAAATGCAGGCTATACACATCCAAGAAGCATGTTAACTTTCAAGTTGGAGGTGTTCAGACTGATGACAATAATAATCAATCAAAAAATATATCCTACTACTTTGGTATGACAGTATCTGTGATACTAATCTTGTGCGCTGCTGTGCAGAGCTGGGCACAGCTTTGGCTTTGCTGTGCCTCTGGCAATCCATCCGTTGTCCTCATGAGGGCTTTGCTGGGACATCACCGCCTGCTGGGCAAGGCTGAGCTTCCCCTCCCCTCTTCTGTCTTGTGGCTCTCATGGTTCTCCTGGAAAAGTGTCATGACAGAGGTTTCATGTGTGTGGCCACTGGATACCTGAAGAAAATGGCAGAAGGAAGAGCCCATTCCAGGGATTGGATTGTTTTGTGCCCCGAGTGAAGGAAAGGAGAGGAGGAAGTCACTGCACACTTCTGTAGCTTGAAGAAAACCTTAGCCAGCCCCTGCTGAGCTCACACTCCCTGGGTGTGAGGGCTCCTGAGAAAAAGAGAAGACCCCTTTCTACCATCTCTGGAGCACCACTGACCTCTTATCCAGAAAGTTTGAAAATACTGTGATATTGTTTGGAGGGAAAAGAATTACAAAGGACTCAAATAACCTTTTAACACTTAATTGAGCATTGCCCTGAGGAAAGTCTACTACTGGATGGGAGAAAAGATGTCAGGTCAAATTGGTAGAGAAGAAGCAAACAAGAAGAGGAACAGATACTGAGAAATAACAGATCACATTCCTGACCACTTAGGTAAGCAAAAGTTCACTGCACAGCTTGCCTATGCTCCTAACCATTTTCTTTGATTTTCTTTTTTTTTTTTTTTTGAAAATTTATCTTTTGATGAAGATTGTTGTATCATAGGGATTGCTGCTTACTGAAGGTATGACCTGTCATACCTTCAACTCCATGTTATTCCTGTGCACTTACTTCTCTTTGGCCACCATTGTGGTTTGTTTGCATTTAGTCTCCTAACACTGATTTAAAATGTCAATTCACATTTCTTCTTTGCACCCTAAAGACTTTCCTCTTGCAGTCTACCAGACCCTGCTTAGGAGGGTGTAAATAGCTAGCAGTGGCAAGTGGTAGCAAAATGCAGTTAGCAGCAACTATTCTGGAGCATGATAAAACCTTGGGCCTGTTCCAAACTTGCAGACAGGCAGCTGAAGTACCAGCTAGTCATACCCTTTAGAAAAAGACTGTGCACTGTTGAGCAAAAACTATATATGAGCACTGCAGTGTGGGACAGGTTCTTGGAATAGTTTCCTGTGGAAAAATTGATTGCTAGTGCACACTGTCTTCCATCCAAAGTATCCATGGCAATATAAAATATGTTGTAGGTTTAGTATGGAGAGAGAAGTTGAGGCTGGAGTGAAGACAGTTTAAACAGGAAACCCACATTTCAAAATGCTGTGTATGTAAAGCAGCTCCTTTTCCACTGGTTTCTTTTGCAGAGGCTGCTGTTGTTTAGTTTGACTTCTTATTATTTGCTTTTATAATAGCCTATATATTTATGAGGGATCAGTCCACATACAAGCCTCATTTTATGTCCATTTGCTACCATTTGCACCACATTACAAACTCATTTACAAAGGGAATGTGAAAACAAATGTGAGCCCTATGGAAAGCCTCACTGAGCCCCTGTGTGATTGTAGCCGTATGTAACAGCTCATAAATGGTGTCGGCTAGAGACTAGGCTTAAGTACTACAGCACAGGAGCTTGTCATTTCCTTAACCAGATTGCAGCATCTGTATTTCCCTTGCCCTTTTCCTGGTGCTGTTAAGCCAGAGAATTCTTTCTAGAGTAGTCATCTTAAAAGCCAAATAGCTCCTTTGGAACAGTTCATAATGCTGTCATCTTTAAAATATGCCATTGTGCTGTAAAGCACTCTTAAGAGCTGCAGTGTTGTTGGCTTGCATACTGCATTGAGATACAGAGGAAAATCAAAACTAGAGCCTCCAAAACAGTCACTCCAGCAGGTGAACTGTCAAAGATGCACAAGTTCAGCATGTAAGAAATTCTTATGTTCTCACTCAGCATGCTGAAATCTGCCATGTCCCAGTCTGTCCACATCTCCAGATATATCTGTTATCTGAGTCAGTCCCTGGAGCTCCATTTCACCACAGTCAGATATGCCCTGCTGAAGATAATGCTACCATTTTCACATGTATGGGGGAATACAAAATGGGGGAAGGTGCCTGCATTCAGAGAGATCCAGCCATGCTTGTCAAAACTGAAGCCCTTTCTTCCAGGTTATTTACTTAGACACAGGAGCATTTCATCTGAGGCATCAATCAACTTGCAAACCAGAGCTGCAGAATACTAATGTCAGAAACAGTCTTCCATGTAAACAGCGTTGATCTGTTTTGGGGGTAAACCATTCCTTTTTTTGTTGTTTAAATCTAAGCATAGTTCAGGAAGTGTTAGTTCTAGAAGGCACCCTTGTGGCTGAGCAACATATACCACTTGCAGCTTCAAAGTTGGCTGAGAAAGCAAAGGAAAAACTGATCTAGCTGTTAAGAGTAGGAAACCTACTATTACATGTGTCTTGCTTGCTAGAGACAATCTTGAAGAGAAAAAACAAGGCTAAGAGAAAAAGGAAGGAAGGAAGGAAGGAAGGAAGGAAGGAAGGAAGGAAGGAAGGAAGGAAGGAAGGAAGGAAGGAAGGAAGGAAGGAAGGAAGGAAGGAAGGAAGGAAGGAAGGAAAGAAGGGAGGGAGGGAGGGAGGGAGGGAGGGAGGAAGGAAGGAAGGAAGGAAGGAAGGAAGGAAGGAAGGAAGGAAGGAAGGAAGGAAGGAAGGAAGGAAGGAAGGAAGGAAGGAAGGAAGGAAGGAAGGAAGGAAGGAAGGAAGGAAGGAAGGAAGGAAGGAAGGAAGGAAGGAAGGAAGGAAAGAAGGGAGGGAGGGAGGGAGGGAGGGAGGGAGGGAGGGAGGGAGGGAGGGAGGGAGGGAGGGAGGGAGGGAGGGAGGAAGGAAGGAAGGAAGGAAGGAAGGAAGGAAGGAAAACACAACCAAAGCCAAGAGAACAACTAGAGCAATTAAATTAAACACTCATTCTCTGGTACACTGTTTAACTACCTTGTTTGGTTGAATCTCCATGCACATTTCTCTGCTGCTTATACAACACACAGGAAACATCTCCAAAGCACTTAGAGTGTACAAAAGAGCTCCTATTAACTCCATTAGATTGATACTTGAGGCCTTGAGTGAAAAATAGATTTACACAGTCAAATTAGGGACAATAAGCATAACACTGGCTTTACTCTTACAAATGCCCTGAGAGCATCAGTAACCATCGTGCCGGAGACATCACATAGGACTTCACCCCCAGTTTAATGACAGATTCTTGCAACTATCAACAGTTCTCCCATCGAGCAACCTACTAAGCTTTCATCTGATGCTTTTCTTGTATTCATAGACAAAATGCAAAGTCAGTTTTGTGGTTTTATGGCTGAATATAAATTCTCTCTTTTTCAGCCTTTTGTGTTGGGCTTTTTATTTTCCACTCAAAAATTTCAATAGGCCCAGTCGTGACAGCGGATGCAGGCAAAACTCCCACTGTCTTCAATGCTAAAATATGACTTAGTGCTTATAAAAACTTGAGAAAAGAAAATGTATTTCCAGTTATAAAAAGAATGAAGTAGGGAAACTCCCTTTATTTTCCATTTCTGTTCATAGATGAGCATGTAGAGTAATCTCTAATTGACTGACTGCTACACACTGAAAGGCAAAAAAAGAACTCTGCCAGAGGATAATATTATACGTAAATTTCCACTAAGTATTTGCACAAAATCTTTCACATAATAGTCTCTAATATGGCTAGGAAAAGTTATAAATCTCTCATTTCATTCTGCTGGCTGAATTGTTTTCTCTTTTGTTCTAACTGCTCTGATTTTTTATTTTTTAAGATAGTCTTGTCATCTATCACACAGCAATGGTGAGCTTAGTAAAGTTTAAATTTTGCTTTTTGTTTTTTTTGAAATGTATCTACAGTTTTTGACATTTCATGCTAGTTGTATCTTCACCTTTTTCAGTGATTGGGATGAAAAATATGATAACTGGTCTGCGTTGTGGGAATTACTGCGCCTGTTGAATTCAACTTAAACAAAGTAGAAAGTTTCTTATACTGCTTCTCTACTCTTGCTAAATCAAGATGTACTGAGGTATGTGAAAATATTTGTGGGTGGGGGGAACATGTAAGGGCTGGCTGAACTTCTTTGAACTTCAGTCTGATGGTGTTTTGAGGTTAATGTTAAAGGTCAGGCCAGTTCTTGTATTATTCAAATAAGTTTTCCTGTCTTTAATACAGTTCTTGAAGCAGATGATTTAGCACAATATGATGACTGTCTAAATTATTTCAGGATATCAGAGATTTAATTCTCTGTGAAAGCAGACAAAAGTATATGTGCCTGATGTTTGGAAGTGTGATTTTTTTAAAACAAATAGATTTGAAAGTAGGACGCTACTTTTTTGGAAGGTGAATTAATTTATAATGGTAAAGATAATATCCTACGAGCCAAACCTATGTCAAGCATTGCATTATAGATCCAAGAGTCACAACTCTGACACAGAACAGATAATCCTGGGATATGAGAAAACAGAGTTGGAACAGATGTATAGCACCCTATGAGAGAAAGACAGCCATTTGTGAGCCAAAGAAGTACATGCATTTAAACTTCTTCTTGCTTTTTTTTTTTTTTTTTTTTTTTTCCTGCATTTTGATTGCTACCCTTGTTAAATCAAGTCAGTTTCAAAACATCCCTTACCTCCTGCTTGATTATGCAAAGACAGAAGGTATGATAACAGTTTATCAAAGACTGAGTTGTAACCACAGTGAACAGATGTGGGAGATTGGTTTTAGAAATTGTAGTTTTGAAGATGCAAACATCTCCAAAGTTGAAAAGCAAGCAGGAAGAGAATAGTCATTGAAGGGAAATTATAACAGTGGTAGTATTTTCATGTTTTATCACTGTGGGACCTTTTAACAATCTTCTTTTAGACCATAGACAACGTGCTGAATTTTAAAAGACACCTGCTTTGCATGGTATGGTTGCAGGTTAAAATGTTATTCAGTAAAATGAAAGGGTTTACAGCTTTTATAATAAATTCCAATGTTCTTTCTTCATATTATCATATTAAACTTAGCAAATGCAAGACCTGCTTCAGCAAATATTTACTCCTACAAGCAGCTTCACATATATAACTGTGTCCAACTCTCCCATACATTTAGAGCTGCTGGTACTCACTCTACTCTGAATAAATTATTTTAAACCCTGAGACTGCAAAATTTCTTAAAACTAAATACATCTTGGGTGGGAAAATGCAAAAGGGGGAAGTTGTACTTTCAGCTCAAAAAAAAAAAAAAAAAAAAAAAAAAAGACAGTATCATCACTCCTTAGAAGACATATCCATAGCTGTGTTAACAAGCTTTGAGACAACTACCACATGTTTAATATCTTGAGAAATCTAAGCAGTCTTCCTGCTTTTTCTGCCAGAGGGAGTGACATAACAGGAACCATGTACATAGCTTTCCATTTGAAACCTAATTTCCATTCTCTGTTTATGGTTAAGGTCATACACTCTGGTAGTCACAAAAATAGTAAAATTACATTAATCTGTATATCAAAATACTTCAGGCTCAAGATGAACTGTTTGTAGTTCTCTTTACCATTGTCAGCCTCCCTAATATTTGCAGGGGATTACTTCCTCTTCCAAGTCCCTTCAACCTCTCTTCCAAACCATTTAATTAAACTTTGAACACTAGCAAGTAAGGACAAGGAGGAAGCACCATCCAAAAGTCCCTTCATGGGTAGCAATCA
Organism: Aythya ferina; assembly: GCF_964211825.1. Lineage (NCBI taxonomy): Eukaryota > Metazoa > Chordata > Aves > Anseriformes > Anatidae > Aythya > Aythya ferina. Next base: position 71,933,452 of record NC_140297.1, on the reverse strand, counting down.
TCTTGATGAAAAAACATGCTTTTAGACTGAATGCATACAGTTTTCCTAAGAATAGCTGGTTTTGCTTTCCAGAACACTGGTGTTGGGAAAAAAAAAATGCCTTTAGCCAGCTTTAGGGATAAAAAGAGAGAAGAAAGGACAGAATAGTAGGAAAGAGCTAGAAAATGAAAGAAGTTGCTTGCAGAGCTGAATAGATACGGGGACAAACAAACCACCAAATGTGGATTAAAGGGACTTTAGTGTATGACTTTAGTGTATGAGAGAGAAAGAAATGGGGGGGAGAGGGGGAAGGGAGGAAGCACTGGCACCAACAGAAAGTGAAAGATAATGATAACACACAAAGAACTATCTACGAATTTTAAGTAAAATACACCAGGAATGAACAACAAAGCTATAACTTCTGTGTATAAACTTCTCAAAGTCTTGGTAAAGTCATATTAAAGTCTTGCTTTACGTAGTGATGAGGGAAATGCCCTAGAGTTTTTGGATTCATATTTTCACACCTCAGTGGATCAAGCTAGTAAATTTTATAATATGAATGACATTATAGCACACTATTGAAAAGCAGAAAGAAAGTTTAAAGGAAACTATTAGCATGGAGAAGTTAGAGAGATTGTTTTACAAAGAAAGTCAGAATTGTGAGCACTTGTACCTAGGTATGTACCTGCAGATCTGTTCTAAAACACCCACCCAAACTTCTGAACTGAGATAAAATGACTGAGGTGCATACTTGTCACTGCTGTCACAGTGACTATTAGATTAAGCAACCACTTTTGGTCAGACTTTGCCCTCTCATGGCATTGTTTATGTACTCATGTAAGTAATGTCTAAATCCTAGACTGAGATCCTCAGAGAAAGACTACCTCTGTAAGCATTGTGCTGAGCCTCATACAGTGGATGAGGCTCAGCACATACAGGCCCTTAGGCATCTGTGTGCTATCAGAAAGATAAAAATAATAATATGAAAGGAATCCTGCACTAATATCTAAAGGTCCCTAAACCCCACCTGAAACTTATCAATACAAAGACCTATCATCTGCCTTTACCTCTGACTCCTCAGTCTGTTACAGTGCTTGCAGAACAAAACCAAACCATAGCATGACTTGAAGTGTCAGCTCTGTGTAGGTAATCTTACATTTTCTAATATATCATAAAAAGAATTAAAAGAAGAACATTAATATCTACATGTATTTGGGGGATACAAAAGGAAAGAAAATCCACAGGGTTGCAGAGCAGATGATTGTATAACCAGGAGCAAGTGACTCATGCTAAAAAAAGGAAAATTTAGACTGAATGTTAGGAAAGCTTTTTGTCAGTGGTGATTTTGGAGCTTTAAAATAGTCCTTGGTGAGAATGAATGCTGACCTTGGATGTCCAATTTCCCGAAACGGTGAAAGGGGAGGCTCGTCACTCCTCCTCTGTCCTCTTTGCTCTTTGAAAATCTCTTCCCTCCAGCTGAGGAAGAAAGCCTGGAAAGGCCAGAGAGAAGCAGTGGCTAGGTAGAGAGGGGTTGGGCAAAAAAAGATACCATCCCTGGGCCACAGTAACACAGGGGTTCCTGGCAGGGCTCTAATTTGTGTTGTTGAAGAGCTTTCTGCAGAGAAAACGTCTTCATCAAACTCAAAAAAATTTCTAATATGACACACTCTCAATTTTCCTGCCTATGCCAAAATGTTCTGATGGTTGATGCTATTGCCCGACTCATCTCAAAGTGCTTAACATGATTTGAAATAACTTAGGCATTATGGTCCCTGGCTTCTCTGTAGTTCTTTTGCTTAAACTTCACTGAGAGGGAAGGATTCTCATTGTGTTTCAAGGCCTTCTATGGGTGGCCTCCATATCATGCAGCCTGGTGGAATTTATGCTAGAGGATACACAGATAAATACTAGAGGGGTGTCATGTCTGATAAAACACCCCAAAGGAGTCAGTAAGGTCACATTTTTAAGATTCTCTGGTTATCAGTGAAGTGTATTGTATTTTCAAGAGTCATTCAGCAGTGTCTCTCACAAAAGACTCCTGTGGAAATGAAACTCCTGCTGCGTGGAAGGGAAGGCCTTTTTGTGTATTAGTAGCTGACTAATAGGAAATAAAAGCAGATGTTTGGAATGGCCTGATGTTTCCAATGGCTTTTCTCAGGCATCTGTGTTGGGACCACTCATGTTCTGGGAAGACCTGGGAAAAGAGTCAAATAGCAAGCAAAGATGCTGAGAGAAGAACCTGCAATATCACCTTACTAGTTTGAGGCACCTGAGGGGAAACATCAGCACAAATATCTTTCTTTGTTTGCTCTGTTTCTTTTAATATTTCTGAAATACCTGCTACTGGCTGCTGTAACAACTGTCAAACTAAGTGGCCTTTGACACACCAGTCATGTTTATCTGAGTCCATCTGGAAACATATGGTCTTTTATCTTTGTAGTGTGCGATCAGTGTTTTTGATTCACTGTGATCTTGAGGCACAAGCCCTGTCACATCAGGGCTCTTCACAGAGATTTCCCTGCTTTGCATTAGTGTCCTTAACCTTGTTCCCATTACCAGATTCTTATACTCTTCATTTCTGGGGAAGTATTTTCCTTCTTTCAGCAGGTTTTATCCATTCCAAAATGCAGAATAAATATTTAAATGGAAAAGGGGAAAAAAAAAAAAGTAATCTTCTATGACAGGGGAAAGGAAAATTTTACTTGCTGAGAGTTGAATAGATCCTTTCAAACACATTTAACAAGCCTCCCACTAACACAGACCTTAGTGTTACCCAGGAATAATGACAAGTGTGTGTGTACAGATAGATGTATAAAACGGTGGTGGGTCATGTAAAATGAAATCATAGTTCATATCTGCTGTACTGGTGGCATGTGAGTCACCTTTACTCCAGGACATTAGTGAGTGTCAGACAGGAGATCCTTCAGCGTCTCAGGGATGTCTTTTTATTCTGTTTCCTTGGGACTTGGATGTTTCACCAGCCTCCTGGGTCACTCTGGAGTTAGCCAAATCTAGGCTCTGAGCAGGGCTGTTCACTAATGCTAGCAGTGGCAGGTTGCTAATAGGGATGTTTGTCCACTAATAATGTTGAGTCACCAGTGGCGACAGACCAAGTTAGAAAGAGCAGAAGCTGTTGTCACCTCCCTGTGTAGCAGGGACTCGTGTTAAGGAAGATACATCAGAAGTAGTGGTTATTTTCTGATGGTAACAGTCTTGTCCATTGCAGCAAAGCAGCTCAGATTTTAATTTGCCCTAAGTGTCCCCTATAAGCCATTATGAATATGAGGGTGTGGGAGATGCTACACAGCCTTTGAAGCTCTCCTTGCATTTGGAACAACAACCTCCAGCAAAGAGTGGACAGCTGGGAGCAGTAACTACTTCAGCCATCCTCATTTAATCTGCTATTGCGTGTGAGCTGACATCCCAAGTTCACTGCAATCACTCCATATAAAATGCATTCCTAAGCTTTCCAAAGAGCTGCAGTCTCCTCATTGTTAGCACATTTTCTGTTTCTTGCTCTCTTAAGGAAAGTGAAAGTATGAAATAAAACTATCCCTGCCTACAGGCTAGAATCCCACCGACTTTCAATCTTTTTAATACTCAATTACAGTCAAGAATATTTGTTTTGCCCCTCCTCCACATCCCCACATCTGACTGACCTGCCAGAAATCATTTGCTATGGACTCCCAGCTTAGCCATTAGCATCACCTAATAAGTCATTTATAGCCTTTTATTAATTGAATATTCAGATAATGGAGAAAAAGTGAGTACTGTTGGTATGTCTTCAGGTCTGTTTCAGGGCTTGTGTGATAGATTACATGTAGAAAGGCTTGTGACTTGAATATGAGCCAGTTGTCACATGAATAACGATATCAGACTTCAGCCTTTGTAAACAACACCATATCAGTGAATTCTGCTTTGATTTTCTTGTAATCAGTTTTAAACAAACCTTCTGCAGCAGTTAAGCATCTGGTGGTAGAACTGAAAGATATTGATGTTAATAATGAAGCAAACCACTCACTGCCAGATTCTGATAAACTATACGGTATCTCACTCTAGCAGAGTCATTTAAGGAGTAAGATGCTACTTAAACAGAGTAAGAGTTTAAGCATCTGGACTGAAGTATTTAAAAAGTATACTTACAGTTACATGTCCCTAGAAATCTCAGGTATGAAAGATGTGCTTAGTAAAAGCCAATATTTATGCACAAATAAATTATATTCCAGCAGATATTAATGGAAAAAAGTCCCTCTGAAACTGTTGGTTTTTTTTGTTTGTTTGTTTTTCCAGACAAAGTTACATGTGCTACATTAAAGCTTCCCTGGAAACTCCTCTCTGATGTAAACTAGTTAATAAAGTTGATAAGCATCTACTGACTGTTACTTTGATATATGGTGCTGGAGTTTTTTTGCACTTTATTTTGGATAATTTAGTGTCTTTTTTCAGTAAAGTGAAGAACTGATCAAACACCCCTCCTTCAAGAAATACCTCTATTGCTCAGGGTTCTGCTTCCTTTGGAACAGTTATCTGCTTCAAGTATTACAAGTGAGTACCAATTACCAGCAGAAATAATAACAAGCCAACTACATTCTGATGAGTAAAAATGGTCATTCCAATTCTGTATTCATTTTGATAATTTTCATTGCTGTGTAAATAGCAACAGATATTATCATGTTTCATGTGGAAAAAGTTGTCAGCTGAACACAGACTCCAGAGAAATTATTCCTAAGTGTAAGTGACAAAATTGGAGGCAATGAACAACAGAAATATGATGTTTAGTTTCTGCTTCTATAGAGAACACTCCCTCCACAATATTGCAAATGCATGTGTGCATCAATACGAATACCTGATGTGATCAGACAAGTCTAGCAATGTAAATATAAGCCTTTATTCATTATCTTATTTCCTCATGGCACTGCTGGCCTCAGACCAGCTAAGGTTAAAGATGTGTGTAATTTTCAGCACATCTGTAGCTTCAGTGTAGTCCTCTGAGGGTAAATTACAACTTGTAGTTATTTTTCCGTATGTACTGTAAATAGTATTGCAGTAACGTGAAAACTAAATGATACATACAAGGTGTGTGTTTCTTGTTTTAGCTCACCATACTATTAAATATCAGTTACAGAGGCCTCTTTCTCCCACTTTCTGCCTCTGCAATTGATGCCTGGGTGATTTTAAACTATCATTGATGGGCGAGGCAGTATGAAGTCGTTAGCACCCTGTAAGTTGAAAAGTCTGCTTTATTTCACAGCAACATCCCCATACAGATAGGACTCCTGTGGCTCCTCGAGGAGCCAGATGCACTCACTACCCATGGACCTGCTAACCTACTAAAAATGTGGCCTAAGACAATGTGACCACCCAACAGAGTAGCCTGCATCATGGTCAAGAGGACAAAATGTTTGATCTGGATAGTAACTTTCATCTTTAAGCCATAATGTTTTTTTAATTTTGATGCATATGCATTGTCTTTGAAAACATCTGTGTGCCTTAGCTTCTTCTGGTTGTTTAAGATGCTCAGTGATGGTCATGTAAATAATATTACTAGCGATACTAGTGTGTGCAGATCTGGTCATATCAGCATTTTCAGAAACAGAAACTGGTGCACTTAGACCTCATCTGGTTAGGAAATTTATGTTGTATGTTGTGAATCATAGCCTGCACCTGCAGCTCAGATTCTCCTTATGCCATAATAGAGTCTGGTTGCAGCATTCTAGCTTCAAGCAATCTGGAAGTATTTTAGGAAGATTACAGCATAAAACATAGCTGTCAAATGGAAGAATTTTCAACAGTTTGCTGCCAATAGGGTCTGTATTTTCTACTATCAAAATGCCACCATATAAGAGGACTGACCATACGAGTTGTCAGAATATTAGGCAAGTTTGACAAGGGCTAAATAGATGTTTCAACTACAGAAGACGGTTAGGCAAAGTTTTGATGTTCATGATCCTTTTGGCTCCACTGCTTTCAGAATAGAAGTGTGGGAGGACATTGTTATCCAGCATGGATAACCCAAAATAATGGATGTAACTGCATACAGCTTCTTGTTGGCCAAAGTAGCATGAGACTGGGAGGCCAAAACAGGAAGACCACAGTCCCGAGTAACAGTGCTAGCAAATGTTTGAAGATTCTGTGTAGTAGGTCCAACAATGTTGGCAGTAGGTTGTTGCAGGTCTTGACACTGACAACCAGTTTTATCAGATGGGCAGGGTAAATCTGAGATCTATCAAGAGAAACTATGAGATGGACCAGATATGGTCAGTATTTCAAGAAACTAAACTTAATTACAGAAGAAATTACGACAGTGAAGCATTCAGCTGTAAATGCCAGTTATGACCATATTACTGCTGATTCAGGTTTCAAGTTATTTTCAAGGTCAGAAAAGTCCTAAGACCAAATGCCCAAACAGATGTCATCAAGTTAGATTATTTATGAGCTCAAGTTTCAGGCAGATCGTTGACGTCGTTGACGTACATGTTTAAACGGGTTGGCACTATTTCAGAGCTTAGAGGTAGTCCTTTGAATTAAGGTTTGCTGAGTGCCATTCATGAAGACTTCTGAGCAGTAGTCAAAAAAAAAAATAAGACCCAAATTTAAGTGAACTAACCTGGGACTATTTTAAGCAGTTTCACTAGAGACTCGGTGAGACGTGCCATGTTTGTAGGTGGAAATCAGATGCAGGAGTATAGTTTTGCGTTTCACCTTTTTCATTAGTTTTCAGTGTGGGCTGTCAGTGGAAGAACTTGATCATGCATTCTGCAATCATAGTGAAAATCAGCTAGTTCTGCAATGAGAAAGATGCATATTGTTGATAAGATCCATTGAAGGATGAGATATTCTCATGCTTTGTAGCAAACAACAACCAATGTTGCAGTATGGTAATTACCTGGGTGGGATAGATGCTACCTGTTATTTACAGGCTGGTCATTCTGTATTTAGCAATCTGGATCAGAGTGCAAGGACCAAGATATTTCATGAATTGCTTTGCAGTGGTAGCAGTTTTAAAGTCCTTGCATGCTTTCTCTAATCTGCTCATCAAAATACATTCTCGAGTATTAGTGTACACAATATTAATGCATGGATTAATAGATGGGATCTTGGGCTGTGACTTAGAGGATGCACAAGTTATCTCAGCTTTATCTGTGGTCTCTTGGTGACCACCCATTCAGAGGTTAATGCCCTGTATAAAAGGCTTGTAGAGCTCAGAGGTTAATGCCCTGTATAGGATTTGTGGAGCATTTCTGGTCTGGTTACCAGTGCCTCACAAGGACAATCTCAACATGCTAGTTTTGTTAAAATAAATGTCAGGAAGAGAGTTGAAAAATAACAAGATACCAGGGTCTGCATTCATTTTAATTATGTTTACCTTTCCTCATACAGAAAGAGGTAGTGCTCACCATCTATTTTAGTCACTTAATAACTGCATAATTAATAGGGCTAGGTTAACCTTGACTGTGGATTTCCTTTGGAAACTGGATGCCAATGTGTTTGAAGTTCCTTGTTCCCATCTGAACAGCCTTGTAGAGGGAGTTCCAACCCGTTTAATAAGGTGGTCAGTTGTGTCAATTTATTCTAATTTATTTTATAAACAGAGAAAACAGTACAGACTAGATTGATCTGGGATTGTACCAAGTAAGAGGATTTAATTTGCATGTAAATGGATTTTTATCTTCTAAACTCTTGTCTTTAGCCCACGTACTCCCTATGAATACAGTCCCATCAGAACGAGGTGAAACAAGACACCCCCAGATATCTACTGTGGTTCGGCACAACTTTGTCCACTTTAAGGATAGATTTAAAGAATTTGTTTCCTGTAGGTTGTAATCTTTCCACTTGTTCTCTAAAGAGCAACTTACAGCTCGAAGCTGGGAGCTTTCTTGAGGATTTTGTGGATTTCTCCAGGTACAGCAACAGATCTAAGAGCTTTGGATTTTCTCTTTTCCTTCAAAGCCTTGTTTATCTCTTCTGGTTGAGGAGAAGTGATAAGCCACACCTATAGTTCCACTGGCTGAGCTTGCAGTTGTTACAAAGCCACCAATTTCCTCTGTGTTAGGTGGTGATTCGTTTTTGTAAAGTGCTAGTTAGAATTTCAGAAACTGGTTGGTGATTGCTTTTTGATTAGTAATTACTCACCTTTGATCTAATTCAGACAACTGGTTTCAGATCTGGTGGGTTCTCACATTTACTCTGTGTGGGATAAATTTTTCTTGCTCAAAACCCCACATGACAGAGTTTAAAAAAAAAAAAAAAAAAAGGCAACTTCAGCTTGAACTGAGAGTAGCCTTTTTAATTCATGTTAGTGACACTTTTTTATGATTGTACTGGGAATACCTGCCAGAGAAGTCTGGTATTGAGCATTTTTCTAAATCTGACGTGATCCTAATGGTCCTCCTCCTCATCAGGGACAGAACAGTGCCTGATCCTTGTAAACCATTTTTGTATGTCCTACACACTGACATTTCTTTTAAAGAAAATAACCCCAAATAACTTCCATCTTTCTATGTGTGGAGTATTTCTGAAAAAAAGAAAAAGAAAACAAACACACACACACACACACACACACAAAAGTTGTTTTTTGTTGTTGTTGTTTTTTTGATGCATATAAGACATTAGAACCGGCTTAATTTCATTATTAGATGTTGAGTCCCTTTCATCTTCAGGAGTGGTGCAGAGGAAGATATGTGTAGAAATGAGAGAGGGAGTGAAAAACAGATTTTTTAAGAGAGGACTAACAATCTCAGATAAAAGCTTTAGTGGCTTATAAATATTGTCATGAATGAGACTTTGGCATTCTCCTCACAAAAAGCAGGTGAACTGAAAAGCTTCTCCAGTAGATTAAAACTAATACTGTATTACTCAGGCATAGATTCCCTTATGTGCTTTCATTTTACACAAGTAAGCTAGATGTTTCCAGATTTATAGCAAAACCCAGTGCTAGGAAAACAGTTCAGACACAAGGAAATCACATAAGGAAGGCTGAAGGAAGTGTTGGAATTAGTGTGCAGATGAATTTAACATGTCATTGGCTAGAGAATTATGCCACGATTTTCTGCTGAGTATTGCCAATCCAGGGGGATAAGAAGAGAGCAGGACCGGTGGAACAGCCAGGCTTGCTGCCAGGAGCTGTAAGACAGAGAAGGGAGAAGTCAGGCAAAGCAAGTGTATCCATGTTGTGGATACTCTGACCCACTAACAGGAGCTGCTGAAACAGGTCCTTGTTCTTGCTGTCTGGAGGAAGAGCAAAGATCAAAGTTAAATTGAAATCAGTTTCTTTTCCGCACACATTTGCTCTTCCACCTGCTCCCTCTGCTGGCAAAGTCAAGGAGACTTAGAAGAGGGATAATGGGAGTGAAAAAGGAAGACAAAATGGTGGGCTGACCCTTTAAATTTTGACAATTTACCCACAACTGAATTTTAGTACAATGGTAACCGACCATTTAAAACAATTCATGTCATCTTGTCTTCATTATCTCCGGGAGGAGGGATCCTGATGTGGGAATACTGAATCTCCTTCAAACCTTCTTTTCATAAAACAAAGCATCCTGTTCTCCTTTTCAAGTTTAGAAGTTGCAAGAAGGAAAGCAGTGTAAGCCAATTCCCAACTTCAGTGATGGCTTTTCACACATTGAATTCTATCTTCTTTTCCCTCATGTTTGTAAATCAATTTGTAGAAAATCACGACCACTTGTCTTTTTTATGTCATAACTGAATATTCCTTTTTTGTTTGTTTGTTTGTTTTAATTAAAAAAAAAAATCATTTTTAAAATCTTAAAACCTGAATCAGAGAATTAGTTTAGAGGCACAGTGACTCTTCGCTTTTCTAAAGGTGAACTTTCTCTGCAGAGCTGTCATAAAACAACTCAGTCCCTTCTGTACCTTTCTCTACAGTCCCCTCTTCAGTTGCATGTCCTATTCCTTCCTTCCTTTGTGCTGGCTCTCCAGTTCTCTGCAATTCCTCCAGCTGCAGAGCAAGCCAATTTGAGCTTTTTTGTTTTGTTTTTGCTAGCTTCATTTTATCCCAATTTAATGAGATGGATCAGCTGAGCACAAGATCAGAAGACAGCCGGAGACAACTCCAGAGATGGCGCAGTAGCATGCAATGAGCTATCAGATCTGCTCAAGCAGTGTGGTGTAACTTTCTTGCCAAGTTCTGGTTGAAAGAAACAGCAAACATTGCTGGTAGATAAAACTCTTTCAAGTTTCTCTACATGTACGCAATTGGTCCTTTAATAGGTTTGGGATTAAACGTAAGATTCTTGGAACATTTTCATTGAAGCTAGTTGCCGGTAGCATTAGCTAAGGAGCAGCATGACTGAAAAAGGCATAAAAATTTCTTGCCCTCCTCACTCGTCTCTTCTTGTAGGGTTTGGCAGATTACATTACTAAGGATGACCTGTTATTCTTACTGAACTCTCCCTAATTACTGGCTAACAACACAGTGCTCCTTTCTTTACACCCCCTCTGAAAGATCACAGTTCTCAAGCTGTTTCTTCCTGATCTTCCCTCATTCTCGTTTTGTCTCAATAGTACTCTTTCTGGTGCTGTATTTGAATTCTGTGATGCTTCTTTTCACAAGAGGGTTCTATTTTCAGCTTCCCTTGTTCTCAATGACCAACCATGCATACTCACTTGATGAGGTAACACTTGTTACCTCAGCAACACACTCAGATATTTTCTCAAAGTAATTTTTGTCATGAAGTAACATAAGAGGGTCAGGTGCTCCTTGTTCAGTTATCTCAAATACAGGGGGAGTGAATGGCAGCCTTATTTTTTGTAGTGAATCTGGCAAGGAAGGAGCTCCCTTATTACTCTTGACAAAAAAGGAAAGGCTGCAGAGAAGTGTTTGTCTGGTGAAAGATGAAGAACATATAATGCAACTGTTCATGTGTATGGATTTTAGGAGGCAGAGAAGGGAGCCCTGGAGCTCTGCAATTACTGTTTGTTTCCTATCAAATTGCTGTGTGATTCCTGAGCATCATATTAATCTTTCACACAATAACTAGGTGAGCATAGAGAATAGTGGGGAGTTTAACGTACAACAAGCAGTGTGAGATGACTGCTTCTAAAATTCACTTTCTGCAGACATTTTATAACCTAAATGTTCTTAGACAGCAAACACAAAAGGACATGAGAACAATCAAAGTTAGTTCTCTTTTACATTTAAACAAAATGACTCATGGAAAATATTTTCTACGTGGAATAGAAAGCTGTCTGGAAAAACAATTTTGTGCTGTGAGGAACCCTGTACAGGATGTGCCTTATTATGGATAAAACTGTCATCCTACATGTTGCCACCTGTGTTAGACATATCCCTGATTTAGTGATAATTTATATCAATCATTTTAAACAAGCCTATAAATTTACATTTCCTTTCTCTTTTATTTATAAGTAAATGCCTATATCCTTATATGGAATATAAGAAATGCTACTGCTACACTGGGGCAAACTGTTACTCTATTGCCTAATTTTGGATATTTTCTACACTTTTTTTAAAAAAAGTTTTCCCGACTGGCTATGTATCAACTGTGGATGATGACTATATTGAGTTTCTTTACCCTAAATCTTCTCCTTCTTTTCTTCTCCTGCTCTTAGATTTCCTGTGTGAAATTTTTATAGTGTGTATGCCATCTCTGTCCCTATGAATTCAATAAAGGTGGGATTTTTTAATTTGTTTTTAGCTGAGCAGTTTCCCCACCTTCTCTCAGTATGCATTTATAATTTCTACCTTCTTGTTGATCCAGTTAAGCTATTTACTGTATACACCATACAGCAACTCCTAATTATCATATAATATGTTTTCTAATGTTGAATTCATGGCGATCATGAAGATGAAAGGATGAACCTAACAAAATTGTGACCATCTGAGAAGTGATTAAACAGGAAACTCCCCTGCATTGTGATAGAAAGGAAATGAGTGGGTGTCAGCCTAGTGAGTTGTTCCATATGAATCAAGCTATAATGGCTCTGTTTTTCATGTGTCTTAAAGGAGGGCTCAGAATCATCCCTTAAATCTTGTTTGTTGACAATTTAGGAAAAAAAATTACAAAGTAAGCTCACGGTCTTGCACTCCCAGCCATCAAGTAAAAGCTGACATAAGTATGGAGCAAACATGAAAAAAGAGCAAAGGATTTTTTATGGTTCTTAATTCTTCTGCTGAGAAATTACAGTCTTTTCTTATCAACTGCTCTTTCCTTCCTCTAATTGTCTGATGTAATAGCCTGTTGTCTTAAATTTCTTTTGTAGCTCATCTGTTTCAAACATACATTCTATAGCTGACCGATTTCTCCCTTTTTAATCTCAGGTGAAGAATATTTTCCTTCAGTAAATTATTCCTTGTTGTTGTTGTTGTTGTTGTTCCCATACAATATAGCCAAATTTTACCACAAACTGTGCTTTAACCTTTCAGTACATTGCCCCTTCTTATAATACATGTTCAAATTAGTTAATTTGATCATTTTATGATTTACCTTACCATCCAGTATTTAAAGATTCCCCTGACAAACAGGCTCTGTCTTTTAAAACAAGAATTCCCTTTTTAAAGATCATAGCGACCTAAAGAGGCCTCTGGAGGACATTTGTGTATGATAGATTCACTCCCTTGGAAACCTGTACACTTTCAACTTGATATGATTCTTGAACAAATGTCATACTGGTGGACAAATACAATATGTAAACATAAAAACTTCTGTGTGAAGAGAGAATCCATGAAGAATACACAGACTGATGGAAATTCATACATTATCAATGAGTGGTTAGCTGTTTGGGTCAATCTGTCCTGGTCATATGTAATATGTAATATGTCATATGTAATGACTTACTGACTCTTCTCTTCCTTTTATACACTGTCATTGGACTAAGTTTCAGTGCTCTGTTTCTTCACATTTTAACCTTCTTTAGCCATAGAAGAGTTACTCAAAGAAAAGATAGTCATCCCAATGAAACACAAATTAAGTTGTGCCATAACTACAACATTCTCACTATCAAGCTGATCTATGCGTGTAGATTTACACAAAGGAAAGACTCATCACTCCAAATTCAAAATCCATGGATGGAGATAATTTCTTTTCATATTTCCATCATCAACCATGAATAAAGGTACATAACTGTGGCTTGTGTTTTCTGGTCAAATGAGATGATTTAGATGAATTTAACATCCTACATGTTTATACTACAGATTTAAAAGGAGGTGCTGCATGCTGTTGTGTTTAAGGATCATTTAAATAGATTTGATTTTTGAAGAAGGACATGTGTTCTATTGTCTGCAAAAAGCATGCACATTGTGAAACCACTCTCCCTCTGAAGGACAGATGGAGAGAACCTAAATAGCAAATAAATGCCAGAGGTCCCAACATCTGCAGTTAGCAGAAGACCTGGAGAGTGCATTTTAAGCAATGCATTTTAAATGGAATTGTGACTGGGATGAGATTCATGTTGGCAGGAGTGGATTCCCAAGAAAGAAGAATTCTACAGTGTCAAGAAAAAAAAGTTTGCCATGGTTTTCTTTGGCTTCACACTTGGAGAAATATACAAAACATGCCGGAGAAATTCTGTCATTGTGTAGCAAGAAAATGTGTGCTCATATGAAAATGGCCTACATCCAGGTAGACGCCAGTAGAGAGTGATTTATAGTCTGAATTTTACCGGGATGTGAGCTGGATATTTTTGCAAAAGCAGTCGAGTCATGTCTTTGAAGGCCGGATTTCCCAGGCTATGCAGAGAACAGGTTCAGCCGGTTGCTGGGTGCTCTCCGCTCCTACCTCTACCACACCCATCCCGGGCTCCCTGCACCTCTGAAACACAAACACCACGGGTGAGATTTTATCTGCTGAAATATTTTCAAAAACACTGGATTTTTGTCTTTCAAGTCACTGGTCTCTACCTTACTGAGAGAGTAAGGATTATTTGGATAATTATTGCCATGTGCAAAAAATGTTCACACCCCCAAAAAGACCTCATCCTTTTTAGCTCAGTGACTGTTTTCTCTGAAAATATGGATACATTTTAAAAGCATAATATTCATCTCCAATTTAAAAACTCAGCCTTGAATCACACAGCAGAAGCAGTGCATTGCTGAAGGGTTTGGTCACAGCCTGACAAATTTTGTTACACAAAGTACAAGTTCACTCAAAACACATTTTCATACAGGCTGCTCTCCTGATCAGTCTTGTTGATTCATTGTATGGACTGTCATTGCTCATCAACTGCAAAAGCATCCCAAGTAAAATTCAATATGATAGGTTATAAACTGATTTAAAATTATTTACTATAAAAGGCAAATCATCATCAAGCAGTTCCTGATAAAATCTGCACATTTCACAAACTGTGGGGGAGTGCTGAATTATAATAAAGACAGAACATCAAGACAGTGACATGAATTATTTGGTATACCAGCTGCAAGCATGAAAACCAGACATCTTAAAGGATGCAGATCATCTTTACAGAAGGTAGAATGAAACTATGGAAAGTAACAAGTCTGAAAAAATTAAGTGTTTTGAGGAAAAATAAACTCAACAAATCTCCACAGTATGATGCAGTAGTTAAAGTGGTCTTTCAGAAACATCAAGTAAGATAAGAAGGCTGTGTTACCACTGGAGCTAGCACTGATGTAACCATTGGTATACTTTTGTCTACCCAAATGTTGTCCATCCAAAATATGCTCTTCAGAAAGTTATTAAGCAGTTGCTTTGGAAGAGACATGGGATGGTTAAAGAAAGAGAAGCATGACTTAACAGTGAAAGACGCAAAGAGCCCACTGATGCAGAGGTACAGGGGTGATTTGATTGCTATCTGTGAAGGACATAGAGTAGAAGGCTGCTCTTATACCTAATAAGCAAAACATAAGATGATCTGATGCTGATAGTCATAACTAGGAATTAAATGAAAATGTCTTGGGATGAGAAAAATCAGCATTGGAATAGCTAAGTAAGAATTGTAAGAGATGTATCACTGGAAATTTTCAAAGCAAGATTGCTCTTGGATTTGAAGTAGGAACTAATTATAAGACTTGCAGCCTTTTGTGGTACAGGGAATCATTCATGCAATATTGTGTGTTACAGTATTCCCTTCTGTGCTTAAAATCTATGAAGCCATCTTGTTTGTAGATGGATCTACTCACAACATGATAGACATTTTAAATAGCCTGATAAATACAACACCAAATATTCATTGAAATAAGAAGGTAACAGGTCTCTGTTTTTCAGCATTTACCATTAATTGTCTCTGAGCTTAAGTATATTGAAAAATGGTTTGAAAATTTGTTAAAAAAATGATAACAATACATCTTAAATTATTCATCAATCTTGGTGAATATTATTGAAATAATAATAAAAAATATATATACAAGGAAAGAGTCTTAAATACACATGTTCTGGTGAAATAGCTCCCCATAAATGCACTTATGTAATACAACAGTGACATTAACCCATGTTGACCCAAAACTTAAATGATTAATCAACAGCTCAGACAGCAAGGTTATGGTGACAATACAAGAATCCAAACAGAATAAAAATTCAACCAGTTAAGCTTGTCTAAGACAAACTTAAAGACTACAGATGATGGAAAAGAATTCTATGTAAAAGAAATCTATGGCAAGGTCTGATTAATATTTTTGATGACAAGTTGAAAAATGAGGCTCTACTGAAATAAGGTTCTTTGTAAAATCCTTTATATTTGTTATGAACCTGGCATGTAGGCAGGCAGCTCTTGCAAAGCTGAAAATTTGGCAACCTTGGAAACCTTGATCATAGTGTACACGTATTATACCTATGAAAAAAGCCAGAAATTTGATAAAACTTTTAAACTGAATACAAATTCAGACCTTATCAACAGAATAAATGTACTCGTGTCAATATACTCTCTATCTCCCTTTATTTTTACACTAAAAAAATAAAAAAATAAAAAAAAAGGAAAAGAGAAATCACCCATATAACTCTGAGACATCTTTTAGTTTGAAAGCAACACTGTATAACGTCTTGGAAAATATTAGAAGAAAAGAATAATTAAAGCCCTGAAGGCAAATGCAAAATGGGATAATCCTGGTTTTATCAAACATAGATAGTGTCAGACTAAAATCTTTTTGGATAAGATAATTGACCTTTTAGACAGGGACGATGCAATAGACTGAATTTTCACACATGTGAGAGCAGCACTTGTTGTAGTGTGAAGGCAAATTATTACTGAAGTGGAAATGATGAGGATTACCACAAGAACTGATTAGGTCGATAAGGCGCTGACTAGCCTGAGACTACAATGTATTAAAAGAGAAGTTCTCAAGATGGAGAAGGCGTTTTGTTGGCACTTCCTCACAGAACAGGCTTGAGGCTTATCCTACTCTGTTTAATCATTTTCAGCTTAAGGACAAATGAAAGAAATGGTACAGGGTCCAGTAGCACAAAGCCATGCACTTATGGGATATTAAATCTGTCAGAACATTGCAGTGGGTCTGCCTAGGCATCGTTCTTGTAGTAGTCTCTCCAGAGTAGATAAAAAAGGCTTTTAATCTCAAAAGGCTAGATTTTACTTGCATGTAAACTACAACAGTTTGTTTTAAAGAAAGACTGCTCAGCAGCTGGGTGAGATGCAAGAGAAATAAAAATGAATTTACTCCAATTTTCCACCTGCCCTCGGTCTCTTTGTTGACTGGATCCTTCCTTCTAGTCATGATTTCAATCCACTAAGTGGCTTTCTGAAAACTCTGTCTGGTCCTCTCTTGGACCACAGCGAGCTTCTTTTTCACTCACTGTAGAGATCTTGCCTTGGCTCTGCTTCCTGCTTCTTGTAGAGCAGTCTCTCAGTCCCCCCCCCCCCCTTTTTTTTTTTTTTTTTTTCTCTTCCTCATTTGGCCTCACCCTGCTGTCAGGGAAGTTTCTCTCCTCTGGGCAGTTGCTCCAGGGGAAGAGCATTCTCCTCTTCTCCACAAGGTGAGCATGAATCAGTCCCTTCTTTCTTAAAGGAATATGACATTCCAGCACAAACTGCTAAGATCCACCAGCTATCACAGAGCTGAGCAGAAGAGAAAGATCTCAGTGTATTGTTGTTAGAGGATGACTGTTACTGGCCGTTCTGAAGCAGCTGTAAAATGCATGTGAAGCTGTGAATAACCAATAGAGAATTAAAAGAGATTTAAGTAGATCCTAAAAATGAGAAAAAAAATAAGAATAACAAAATTAAAGGGTTATAAGGTAATTATGAAGCATGTTGTATGAAAAATTAGAAAAAAATAACTAATGAATTTCTAGGTCATAGAGTAGAATGATCTTCTAGACAAGAGCAGTGAGGGCAAGAAGCCAAAGATGTCTTAAAATTTGAACTTTATAGATATAGATATGGGACTGTATTAGAGAATAGGAGAATTTCTGGGGATGGGAAATTAAGCTCTCTTGCATATTCAAGATATTAGTATCTCCAAAAGGTTTGAGAGAGGCTGAATCATTATTTGTCTGCACTGTTCATAGACAGTAAAAATCCCGTATTTTGTGGCTTCTGCTGGTTGCCTGTAGAGGTCAGATATTTGTGTAGTCTCCTCATGTGGTCAAAGATAAACCAGTGGTCAGATTTAGGGTGAAAGAAAAACCTTTCACTTGGGATATACTGGCAATGACCATTTGCTTTAGGTCTCTTGCCACCCTCTTCTCTGTGGGCCATTCTCTGTCTCCTAAGATATTTCAGGAGTTTCATTTAAGAACTACTTTGCTATTGCAGGGTCATAGTGCAGTGAGGGTAGCATTGATTTTTTTTCCTGCTGTACTTTGTGGCTATGGATTACCCCAAGTTCTACTTTTGTCATAAGGTGCTGGGAATTATTTGTCATGTATTGTAGTTACCATTGTGATTGGAATTGGAACTTTAGAAATAGATGTGAACTGAATGGTTACCAACAATTGTATGTGCCTGTAGCTGATGACCCTTAAATTGTTGTTCCTGGGTGGTACTTTGATTTCAGGACAAGAATGTTTATGTAGACATTAAAAGTAGAGGAACTGGTATACTGACAAGAAGTGATATACTGGTAAGTCTTCTTTAGGAAGACTTCCCTCAGTGAAATTTGAATCAGCGCAACTTCCGAACTGGGGGATATATATGGATTCAAAATTAACTCATTAGTCCTTTGTCTGCATGCTTAAAACTGAAACAGAAATTACATATCTGCACTTCTGTCTGGAGTGACAGTTACTTTCAACTTGTCTCTCAGCTGAAACAGAGGAATAGAAATAAATCAGAGAGTGTAAGTCAGAAAGAAGGAAGCACTGGAGCCAGAAGCAGTAACATTTGGTGCCATATTGGGGGACTAAAAAAATACATATTTTTAACTACAATAATTTAAAAAGAATTGGGGCCATCTGCTATTCACAGGACATTAATTATTAAAACTTACAAGAAACTGAAAGCATAATGGCTGATGTATTCTAAATTGTTATAAATCTTAGTCGTGCTCCCTCCTATTCTGTCTGATGTGAACAGCTGATCAGCATGCAGTAAAAAGGATTTCATCAGAATTACAGTGAATTTGAAGATAAAAGCAGCTCTTGAAATTAGGCTCAAAGACCTGAAGAATGACTTCAGTATAATTTTGTAATGCTTGCCCCACGTGCACACAAAGTTGCATCTGTTTATCCAAACATATATTTTAAAATTTAGTTAAATTCTTGCAAAATCCCATGTGTACATTCTTGATTAGATTTTAATCTGTCTTAAATTCATTTAAATTAAGTCAGTTCCTTGCAGGGTTTGAGGTTTTCATGCATGTGCACAAAGGAATTTGCACCACTGTCACTAAATTAAACCATTGATTGTGGTTCAGTAAGTGCAACATTTATGTAGGGAAAAGCTCTCCTTTATTGATCAGCCTGAGCTGCCAATTGTAGATCGAGGTCCAAGTTTCAGTAAAATACTGGCTTATTGAAATACTGGTCCAGGCCTACATAATTTTGTTGGAAAGCATGAAGTCATTCACTCTGCTAAATTCTCCTATGTATTTTTGCATACTCCTATAGTGAAAAAAAATATGATTCAGTTGAGATCAAATCTATGAGCAAGAGTAGTTTTAAACAAATACAAAATTGTGCGATGCATCTGATGTGCAAGTGTAGCTGTGCCATTGAATTTAACGGAATTGCATAGAAACCAAGCTAACAAATCTGTCTGTAGGATTTTCACAGATTATTGTGCTAGTAAGTATGTATTAACTGGGGTTCACTGAGACAAAAAGCAATATACAGGTAAAACCACACAGTCTTCATAAATTTGTTATCTTTGTGTTATGATACACCTTTGCTTCTCTGAGCAGAAAGAACTGCTCAGAATTTATGAACAACTGATGTTCATCCATGGGTAATGCTAGAAACAGACTGTTGGCATATTAAGGCGATTTATGTATTCTATTACTCAGTACATTTTGAGACTGTACCATTCATAAGATTTAAAACTCAAAACACAGTAACATAAAATGTATCACACTGTTTGTAGTAAATGATGGGATAAGAAATGGGCAAAAGGACAAAATTTACAGGTAAAGAATTACAAGCACTGTTTTAAATTGAACACTTCTCCAAAATGACTGTTAAGCTACCATAAAAAGCAGGAGGAGATTATTAGATATTATGTTATTTTGGAGCAAGAGCTTAGAAACTAAAGGGAATAGAATATTCTGCTATTCTAGGACATATTCTCACAACTGCATATGACTGAGCAGTAACTGGTGACAGACAGATGGTACCATCCAGAAAGCCCTTCTCAAAGCAATAGCTAAGGGGACTGCTGTAGAAGCCAAAAGTAGAATAAAATCTGGTTAAGAACAGCCATAATTTCACAGTTAGACATCCAGTATATACTGCAGTTGTGAGCACGTATAAAGGAGTAAGACTTCTTCCTGGGT
The DNA here is from genome assembly GCF_964211825.1 of Aythya ferina. Lineage (NCBI taxonomy): Eukaryota > Metazoa > Chordata > Aves > Anseriformes > Anatidae > Aythya > Aythya ferina. Next base: position 71,913,600 of record NC_140297.1, on the reverse strand, counting down.
TAACGGTGGTCACCCAAAGTTTTGCTTCCTCTTGATACATTTAGTATTGTGGTGAGGTGTTTTTTATGCCTAAGCAGTTAACCTATAGATATTTGTTATAGGAGGTTTTTGTTTGCTGGCTGAGTGATGTCAACAATCCTTCTGGACCAGACTTACAGAGGTATTTGTCCTCCTGGGTATCTAAAACACTTTATGTACATAAGCCTTTCTGCAGAATATGATAGATGCCTATTTGCAGTATTAAATACCCTTTTAAATCTGTCCTTAAGAGTAGTCTTGTCTGTAGGTATACTCCCTTGATTAGCCATCATTAGAGTTTGGTTTCTTTTAAACAAGATCTCAACCTACAAATACACTGCAGTCTTTGTTAGCAGGAGGCAATCTTCTCTATCAATTGCTCCCTGAAAAAGATTCTAAAGTAATTTTCTGCTTTATGGCATCCCATCTTTATCAGTAGTTCATTGAATTGGATGGAGCTGTCCATTACAAATAAGAATATATTGTGATACATGGATGGAGTCTGTCATTGGTTATGCAGAACCATGTATCATACGTGTGATATTCTGGAAAGTATGTCTTATTTAAACCATCCAATACATGTAATGATTTTCCTAGGCAAGGGTTTAATTTCATTTGTTGTGTGTGGAAAAAAGACTTCTTGAGAAAAAAAAAAAAAAAAAAAGAAAAAGAAATTTAATTTTGATTATGAATTTTTATGCAGCTGTAATGAGAAGATTGAATTGCTGGCTGTCATCATCACCAACCATAGACGGATGCTATGACAGCCTCACATCATTGTCCAGTAGTTTCAGTATATTGAGATACCACTGAAGCCAGCTTCTGATGGTTTCTAATTGTGATTACATTGCACATCAGCCTCATATGCAAAGGTAAACTGATGGAATCATCTCACTCCAAAGAGCACAGCCAGTGTAAATGTGGCACTGGATTCAAAAAGGATCAGACTCATGGGGCAGCAAACCTGTTTCACACATTTCTCTGAATGCAGCTTTTGTCTCAGAAAGCTCCTAAATGGCTGACAGTCAGAAGACAGGGGACTGTCATAAGGGAAAGATCTCTCTATACATGCTTATCTTCTTCTTTTTGAGTCTTCCATAAATAGCTGATAGTGGCTGCTGCCAGGCACTCCTTTCCGTGGCAGAGTCCTATTAAACTAGCAATTGATTTGGGCATTATCTTTGCATAATGTGACCCTAGATCTCCTTGGAGACCTGAGAGCTTTGCGGGGCTTCAGAAGCAGTGTTGCTCTTGTATTTCTTTTTACTTTCAATAGCTCGATTTTGATACATTTTGCTATTCTACAGTATTTTATGATAAATTTTATGAACATTCAGTGCCTTCTGATAAGTTATTGTTTCCTTTTGGGAACACAGTAGGTTGGCTGGGTTAGGTCATTTTGTATCTTTTGTTTTATTATTTTTTTTCTGTAAAGTCTCTCTTTTCTGTGTCGATATCCCCTCATCCACAACTGGTCACATTCCTCCAGGTTGAAGGCACAGCTTACCCATGTTACCACAGCCACAGCTGCCTCTGTGATTCTGCTACAGTCAAGCAGGTCACTAATCTCACCACATAGCTGCAAACAAAACAGTTGAGTGCATGCAGTTTGCAGTAGAAAATGTTGATGCCTTAAGCTTGTGCTACAGATAGCCTCTTTTTCATAGTAAGTCTGTACATTTCTAGTTCGTGCATGAACTGCTTCTCTTATTTATTTATTTGTCAGCTACAGCACTGGGATATGAAATTTAACTTGTTTTCAACATCCATAAAATCCTTGCCCCCAGGCACCTTTCAGTCTTCTTTCTCTACTGCTTTCCATAAGTCTACTGGATTGTTGTCTCCCTTCCTGGTCAGTTTGTTTCTGCTACCTCTATTCCTTTAGCTTTAGTATTTGTTCTGGGCTGTGGCTGCTGTTGATTTGTCCCCTGCAGCAATTTTTTTAAGATGAACTGAACTTACATCTCATATTATTTTCCTTTAATAAAGAAATATTTTAATGTATTAGAAGTAAAATGCGAGTAAGGTCTCTTACCACTGAAATGTAATGCTTTTTGGGGTAAGAAGTGTTTATCCTTCCACAGCATTCAGCAAACATTTTTCTAGTACCTCCACCATACTGGTCAGCTGGCTAACCAGCCAGGCTTCATATTCTTCCCATTATTTTTTCTCAGGGAAAGAGAAGAAATACATGCATTGCTTTTCCCTTTTGCCATGCCTGTGGCTTCAGTATTTGTACCTACTGGAAACCCTTCCCTCCTGCAGCCTGTGCATTTCTCTCCCAAATGCTAGGCAAGTAGCTACTTGGTGAACATGAGAAAGAACAGTGAAATACACAAGTTAGGCAATCGCCCACTGCCTGGCTGCATGACCTCAACCAACAGCATTGCACAAGAGGGAGGACGGGTTTCACATGCTGTGGACCAGAAGGGTGGAAAACCAAGGAGACCAAATACTCTCTCAGACCTGCTGCAGGACCAGACACAGGGCTGAGACCTGTGGTAGGAGGAGCACATCCCCACAGGGAGGAAGGATATTTGTTTTCTGCTTGTTGTCAGGCATGGCCCAGCTGGTCCACAAGCCAGGTCTGCAGAGCCTTGAGGAGCTAGGCCTCAGGCATTAGTGGTTCCCCTTTCCTCAGGTCTCCTGGGCACCCTCCCCACCATGGCCAAAACAATGGGCTGTAGCCATGTACACCATCTCCGTCCTCCTGGCTTTGATGCACAAGTCTGTCTACCAAGTTTCTTTCCCTTCCTAGCTTTGTGATGGATTGCTCCAATGTGTAGGCCTGTCACTGCCAGGGTGCCTCTGCAGATGCAATGAGGAAGTGGCTTAGTCGAATAAAACTGCTTTTCTTACTGGGATTTTTAAAGAGTACTGGGTAGAATTTAAGCACAGCATTAGTAGTAATGCAGTGTAAATGCTTGAACAAAAACTGTAATTGGGCCTTAAGCCATATAAATATCCCTGTAAATTCTTGCTTAAGGGCTTTGGAATCCACCTCTAGCGTCTCTTAACTACTGCTCCAAACAGACAAATTAAAGATAATTAGGATAAGGTGGGACAATTAGATATAATACACTCACAGACAAAAAATCTGTGAGAATTTACAGCCGTGTAATTCCAGTTAATTTCAATAAGGTGGAAAGGAACTTTATATCAGTGCAGAATTAATGTATACAGCAAGGTCCTAATGCTCCACACACCAGAAATATGCTTAAAAATTCCAGTTCTTTGCCAGTGCTTTATATAAATGTTAATAGATTATGTGCATAGCCCTAATTCAAGAGCCTAGCAGAGCAGAGGAGATGTCAAAATAGCTATTTTAACCAAGCATCAAGTCCAAGTTTCCAACTTCCAAGTGAGTATTTTCTGCTTAGCCATCTTCTCCCACAAAACTAGTAACAAAATTTCCCTAAGAATATAGACAATGTATATGTCATAGTGTTGTTAAAGATTAACTTTGCAAATACCTGGGAAGTAAATATGGCCTTTGATACTAAATAATAAGGCACTTGTTGCTAAAATGTCCTGTTACTTGATTTTTAGAAGTTGGAAATATAAATGAAAGTTAAAGTCCATTGCTCATATTGATCCATTAAGAAGAATGATGTATCTTTTCTGAATTTATTCATTTCATGCCATATCCCAGTAGGAATATTAGTTTTTTCCTGCTGTAGAAACTAGAACTGTGAGGTAAACCAGTCAAAATTAGAATTAGCTTTTGGTTAATAATTGCTCCATGAACTCTTACTGTAAGCTAAACATATTAATACTTGAAAAGAAGTGAATGCTTGAATCTAGATCCAGCTGAGTCCTCTCACAGATGTCAAGAGTACTGCCTTGACTTGAAGTAGCAGTTATGCTTAGGTGTAAGGGTCACTGATTTTGTTGTGAGAATAGCAGAAGTATTGACTAAGTTAGAGAAAAAAATACAACAATTAGGGGGAAAACAAAAATCTACCTTTCAGCTCACCCTTTTCTGCCACAAGTTAAGTTGTTTAAATTGTTGGCCAATACAGAAATAAACAATATCGCTTGTTCTGACTTTTCCCAAATAGTTTAGATTTGCAGCTTGTGTGATCCATTGCTTCTCATGTGATTAACTACAACAATCTGCCTTATGGATGCTAAAACATAAAACTGTCATGGAAGAATTCTCACTGTCATTGTATTCATTGCCAAGGTCATGGAAGGCAGGGAAAGTTCAGGATGATTATTTATAGTGTAACATAATCTCAGAGGATCAGTCTTTCAAAATTTTACATACTTGTGAGGTTAGATTAAGTTGATTTTGTGAAAACTATGAGGCTTTTTTTTTTTCTTTTTTTTTTCTTTTTTTTTTTTTTTCAGAATTCACTTTGCTTGCACAAATGTATCATCTTAATAATGGGAGTCTCCACTCTGAGTATATTAGCTGAGACTACACCGAGCAATGCTTCTGAATAAATCAAAACATCCCCCAGTGGTCTGTGATTCACTTGTTATATACATTTTCAGACAGCAAGGCAAGAGAAAAATAGTATTTTTTTCCAGTCCCTTAGCTGTCATGATAAATCGATTAAGTTGTAATAATTTCACCTACATGTGGTAGTTAGAACAGCCTGAATTCAGAGCCTGCTTTCAATCTGTGGTTTGTACAGACATCACAAGAGGGATGCCTGAAAAAAGGATGGAAGCTATTTTTTCCTTTGTGTAGCTATATTATATAATACCTCTACCCTGAACCTGAAGACAAATTGTTGTTTATCACTGGAGAAAAGTGCACTGAGGGATACTTCAAGTGGCAGTTGTAAAATATTTTATGGAAGATCCTTTTCCAACATGTACTGAAACAGAAGTGCAGGTGGTACAATAAAATTAATAAATAATGAAGCGTCTTGTTTCAAATCACAGATACAGTTGAAAAGAAGAAAAAACAAACAAACAAACAAACAAAAAATAAAAAACAGGACTTTCTCTTCAGAAATGCCAGTTACAGGAATTCCTCTTTAAGGACAGTGCCAATAAAGCCCCGTTCTTCCTCTCCCAGCACTGCTTCTTGCTTTCCACCCTATTTCAGTGAGCAAGTATCTCTGCTACCCGGGTGTGCTGGTCTTGCACCACTCTCAGTTCACTTACCGCTGTGGTCATCCCAAGCATGATACTATGCATGATATTATTTCATCAGGCAAGCTATGCTGTGAAGGTACCCTTTGTGTGCTTGTTTCTCCTGCACGTGATGAGTAGACCAAGCCTGTGTTTTAGAATGCTGGTTGCCACATCTCTCTGTTGGTGTATCTTCTAGTTTCAGTACACACTTACAGGAACAGGCAATACAGAGGCATCAGACCATGAAAAAGTTCCTAAATGGTATTATTTTCCAATCTAAGTAAATAATACTGAATGGTTTGGATTGCTGGGCCCATCCTTTTCCAAAGAAATTCTTTCAGGCCTGTCTTGAAGATAAGATGTGCATAGCAGTGACCTGTTATTACAGACCTGAAAAATAGAGCATTCTTTAGGGCAAAACTACTTGTTCAGAAACTCTCCAGGAGCAATAGCATTTTTGGAACAGGCTGGTTTACTCCTTGAACTTCCTTTCAGTCACAGTGGGAGCATTTTTTAGGCAGTATTTCTGCCCACCAATTGTCTAGCAGCAAAACCAGCAGCAGTAGAGTCCTCATAGCTCTGGCTTGAGCACTTTATCTTTGATTCTGTGGCAAGTTTATTTAAAGTGATTTTCCTCCAGCATCTTTGGCCATGCCTATAAAAACTGTAGCATGTAAATGTGTGATGGAAATGACATGAAACAGATTCATTCTTGAAAAGTTTCAGTGATTTTTGAAAAAAAAAAAAATAGACTTTTCATCTGCTTTGTCTGGATTTAAATTAAAACATTTTGACCATTCCTGGAAGAAATCGACTTAATTTCCTCTTCGTATTCATAAAGCAGCAAGGCTTTCGATACTGTCTCCCATGACATAGCTTTTTGCTAGCAAAGCTGAGAAAGCGGAGGATAGAGGAGTGGACAGTAAGGTGGGTGGAGAACTGGCTGACTGGCTGAGCTCAGAAGGTGGTGATCAGCAGCACAGAGTCTGGCTGGAGGCCTGTGACTAGTGGTGTTCCCCAGGGGTCGGTGCTGGGTCCAGTCTTGTTCAACATTTTCATTGACAACCTTGATGAGAGAATAGTGTCTGCCCTCAGCAAGTACACTGATGACACAAAGCTGGGAGGAGTGGCTGACATGCCAGAAGGCTGTGCTGCCATTCAGCGAGACCTGGACCAGCTGGAGAGATGGGCAGGAAGAAACCAAATGAGGTTTAATAAGAGCAAGTGTAGAGTCCTGCACCTAGCAAGGAACAACCACACATATCAGTACAGGCTGGGGGACGACCTGCTGGAGAGGAGCTCTGAGGAGAAGGACCTGGGGTTCCTGGTGGACGACAGGTTGACCATGAGCCAGCACTGTGCCCTTGTGGCCAAGAGGGCCAATGGGATCCTGGCGTGCATTAAAAGGAGTGTGGCCAGCAGGTCAAGAGAGGTGATCTTCCCCCTCTACTCTGCCCTGGCCAGGCCTTACCTGGAGTATTGTGTCCAGTTCTGGGCTTCCCGGTACAAAAAAGTCAGGGATCTCCTGGAAAGAGTCCAGTGGAGGGCCACAAAGATGATACGGGGCCTGGAGCATCTTCCTTATGAGGAAAGGCTGAGAGACCTGGGTCTGTTCATCCTGGAGAAAAGAAGACTGAGAGGGGATCTCATCAATGTGTATAAATACCTGAGGTGTGGGAGACAGAGGGATTTGGCCAACCTCTTTTCAGTGGTTTGTGGGGACAGGACAAGGGGCAATGGCCACAAGATAGAGCACAGGAAGTTCCGCACCAACATGCAACAGAACTTCACAATGAGGGTGACAGAGCACTGGAACAGGCTGCCCAGGGAGGTTGTGGAGTCTCCTTCTCTGGAGATATTCAAGGCCCGTCTGGATGCCTAACTGGGCAACCTGCTCTAGGGAACCTGCTTTGGCAGGGGGGTTGCACCCAATGATCTCTGGAGGTCCCTTCCAACCCTTACAGTTCTGTGATTCTGTGATATTAATACTGTTGAACATGTCAGATCAAGAGAAACTGTTGCTATATCTCAGTACCTGGAGCTACTTTGTCCTTTTTCAGCAAGAACAGTTCCAGCACATGCTATTTCTTCACATGGGGAATGGCATCTGGCATGCAAGAATGACTCGTTATTTTTTATTTCTTATGTCTGTGACTTATGGCCAAGTTCTGCTCTGAAATCCATGCAATTCTGCTTAATTTTCACTGTTGTCAATGAGAACACATTTTGGTCTTGAAGGTTTTTAGTGCCACTGCTTACTAGGTCTGGTTCTCTGCTGTTTCATTCATGCTGATCTACTGAATTGAATGGAGTTGCCATGCTGTAATACTGTGGATTCGATTATCAGGACCCTTGAACTAGAGAATACCACCTGCTCTGTTTTTCATCTTACTCTGTTTATACACTCTCGGCTTCTTAGGGGTTTCTTTACACTTTCACAGAAGTGATAGGAGAATCAAATCCTTAGATTGAATACAAACTTCTGCAGGTTCACATATAACTCCCTTCTCTCTGCTGTTTAAGTAAGTGAAAACTCTTCAAATGTTCCTTGCTGTCTCTCATTCTTGCTCCAGACTGCTCAATATTATATTTTCCAAAGAGCCCCACTTGGTTGATGGCACCTTGCACAAATAGCTCAGAGCTGCCACTGCCCTCAAGGGAGTGCTGAGAGACACATATGGAACCAATGTAGGAGTCTTTCCACATTTTCAGGATGACAAAAATGTTCTAGCTATTTCCCTTTTTCAGAAGAGTCTGAGCTGGAGCACATCATAAATCTCAAATCCAGGTACGTACACTGGCTGCACCCCAGCCTCACTCTAGAGTACTGTGTGTCTATTCAGACACCACACCTTCCAGCCATTGATTACCAATGGCAATGGGAAGGGAATGTGACTGTAACAGAGCAGAATGGAGCCATACTATACTCCAGCCAAGTTTTCACTGTGGAAAACAAGGAGATCAGGGCTACAACACATGCTCTAACACACTTCTACTGCTTAGTCTACACACAGGCAAATATCTCTCAACACAGTAAAGCAGTGCTTCTGCTGCAAGCCTCATTTGTGAGGTTCAGTTGGCACTTCATTGGATGTAGGAATATATCTTCCTTGTCTCTTCTAAAAAAGAAAGAAAAAAATATAATAAGTAGTAGAATTATCTTCTTAGAGAGATCTCATAGTTGCTCATCTAAAGGTAAAGATTTTTTATGTCTTCATTCTCCTTCAGGTGCTCACTTCAATGTATGCCTTTGTGAATCTGTGGTACTTTTTTTGTAGTAAATCTGGCAGTACTGGGCCTGCTGTGACCAGACTGGAACTGCAGAAAGTTGCATACATCAACAGTTTCTTGACCATAGACCTTAGAATCACAGTGAGTCAGCACCACTGTCCTAGTTTCACTATCTCATCAAAGTATATCTTGCATATAAATTTTTGAAGTGTGAGGACATACTTTGATCTATGTCAATGATTTACTAGACCTGGTCAAAGCTCTGTACTTCTTTTCTCTTTGGAGATTTTGACATTTCCTGATTTGGTCTGGTGTGAATCGGAGTAGAAACAGAACAGTGTTTGCAAAATGAAATTTAGAATAAAAAGTCATTTAAGAGGGTTATAACGTTTGGCTTAAAATAGTTGTAAATATTTGCATCCAGTTGTTTCACATTACTTTATATTACAATATCATATCAATATGTAAAGAAATTTAGAGAATTCAGGAGTTCTCAGAACAGCACATAGAAGAGGTGATAGTAAGAAATTACACTTTCCCAATTCAGATGTACAAGTGGGAAAGCAAAGCATGTCAGTAGCTTTGTTATAGCAGTAGACAACACTGCAGCTTCTTCAGTGAGCCACCAAAAACTGTTATTTAGGATGATTGGCATAGAATATTTACTACTGGTACACTGAACTGTATGTAAATATTGATGTGCTGTTGCAAACACCAACCAAAGCAGCAAAAGAGGCAGAGAAGAATCCATGAAACCACACTGTAGTCAAGGTTCCAGAATCTGATGATGAATATGAAAGTAGAAGTCAAAAATAAAAAGTTGATGAAGAGCTAAGTCATGAAAATCATGCGTAATGTCTATTTGGCTCCCTCACATACATACATGTATAGATGCATGAAGTCATATGACGTTCAGTAAATGGTCAGACTAAAACCCACATTAAACACATTCTTTTTAGTCAAAAATACAAACAGTCATGGCAGGATGCTATTGTCTATAGAAGTACAGGGTGTGGTTGTGAGCACAAACAGTTATATTTATTGTTATAGTTTTATGTTATGTTATGTTATGTTTGTTATGTTATGTTATGTTATGTTATGTTATGTTATGTTATGTTATGTTATGTTATGTTATGTTTTGGGAAAGAGTAAGATATAGCCCAGAAAGGTGATTGGGTGCTGCTGTCTCTCTGATCCTTTGTAAGTGCAAAGATATCTTGGCAAAAGAGACAGGCAAGGTAAAGCTGAGAGTGCATTTCAGGCCATTACTTTGGGATGATGAAGAAATCTCACTATAGCTTGTATGGGAAAAAAATGGGAATACATAGCTTGTATGTATTTGAGAAAGTGATACCAAATACTTCAGAGGAAGTTATTGGAAGTCATAAACAAACAAAGACAAGCTGGACAAGCAACAAAATAGGATGTTACAAGAAAAGCATAAACAGGCCAAGTCTGCTGGCAAAGCAAGAATATGATCAAAGCAGTGAAGATATCACAAAGATAGTACAAGCAAAGATTTATAGAGAAGGAAGCTCAGCCACTAAAGAACACCTCAAATAAGCTAGAAAAACAATTTATATGGCAGTTAAATAGTAAGGGAAAAGAAACTAAGCAATGCTACTGGTGCTAGAATGTCTGACTAACCTGATGAATCCTGTAAGTGCTGCATGCAGAGAAGGATGTTTTGAAAACATTTTTTCCCTGTAGCAGATGATGAATTCATTCTGGGTGTGTTGTGGGGATGGGACAGCTTGGATAGGCTTTCAGGACAATGGATCCCAGAACTGAATCTTCATCAACAGAAGAAGCAGAACAAATACTGAGGCAAATAAAAATGCAAAAGGTAGAGGAATGCATAACATTAAGGTGGTAGAAGGAAGTGGAACATGCATCTGGAATGCATTGCATTTAAAGTATTCATGAGGAAAGAATGTCTTGCCAATACAAATAATTATGTAGATAAAATTTATCATCAGTACTAGGAAAATTCATTTTAATAGTACTTGTGAACAGATTAAGATAATTTTTAAAAGAAAGAAGAGGTGAAAAACAGTGCAGAATGGCCTGGCCAAAAAAATAATAAAAATTAAAAAAAAAAAAAATTGATTGAATATTCATCTTCTAACAGGGAACTAGAAAAAAGGCAAGAATAGGGTTTAAGGTTTTAAAAAGGAAAAACAAGCAAACAATTTTTTTCAATGATTTTATAATATATTAAATTAATTTCAAAAGGAACAATTATGAAAAAAAAAAACAAAAAAAAAGGCTAAATCAGATGATCAGGAATGTAGATAAGGATAAAATGATTCTAAAAGGTGTATATAAAGCATCTTGCAGTCTCATAAGAACTGATAGACAACTGAGCAATTGATTCATTCTGAAGGCTTGTAGAACAGAGAAGGCCATAGAGCTGCTATTCTCCTTCATCGCTGTGTTTAACTAGCCATGATGAAGCCCAGTGTGTAACACTGGATGAGTAATGTTGTTCAACTGTGCTTCTGGAAAACACTTTATTTCATCTTTGTTTGTTTTAGGCTCTTTGAGAGTTAAGCTTCCTAGTTTGTGCGAAGAGCGTCATATAACTGGCAGACACTTGAATCAATGAGAGGTTCTTGGCTATCTTAGAAAATTGGTGTAGTTGCCTTGGATTCACAATAAATACCTAGAAGACAAAATGATTTTTTATCTGCAGAAAGGGAAAACGTTCAAAGTGTTGCAGGGGTAATCTTATAAAACAGAATCTGATATACACACCTAGAAACCTTGACCAGTGCTGATTATCAAGGTTGAGTTTACAAGAGCACATGCTTCAGCCACAGGAGATGCACAGAGACTGACATAATTCCACATGAGATAAAAACAGGATGTTTAGAAAGAGATGCACTACCTAAAGTGAAGGTCAGAATTCAGAAGACAGTGGAAGTCTGTCATCTTGCAAACCAGACATTTGGCAGCTTATCATGAAAAACTTCCCTGAAGACCCTTTCTCCTGGATCCTCGAATTGTTGTTCTTTTTGAATAAGGCTGCTCAGTTCCCTGTCCCCACACAGGATCCACTGCATGCTTTTTTGTAAAGCCCAGGGAGCTAGTGCCAGCACTGTGTAGCTGGGAATTTAGAGGAATTACTGTGCACCTGCTTCACAAGCAATCAGAGGAATATTGAAAATATTGGAGATATCAAGTCCCTGGGACCCTGCTAAGATTTAAGCAAAATTTACTGAATCTGTGCTTTTTCTAGTTGGTGGGAATAAGTTTTATCTGTTTTACTGTTTGGATTGTAAAGACATTTTTTTCCTCATGAATATTTTTAAACAGAATGTATTTCAGATGCTTGCTCACTGTGTCTCTGTCATTTGGATAGTCCTGATGTAAAGTCATTTAACAGGTTGTTTGATAAAACTTTTAGTATACCAGCTGTTTCCATTACTCTCCCATGCAGTTGTCTGGGTGATCTGGAAAGGGAGCTAGTTTGTAATCTGAGGATAGTTAGAGGGAGGCCTTTTCTTCATGGAAAGACTGTATTTCCACTGACTGGGGACTAATGTCAAATCTTGAAGTCATGACAGCTCTGTCGCCTGTTGAAGTGAAAAGTCCAATAGGAGTTCAATACCACAGACCTCATTTGCTGTAGGTTCAAAGGAAAACACTACAATTCATTGCACTAAAAGCAAGTGGCTCCTCTGTAGGTGATCAAGTACTTTGCTTTGAAATGAAATGTAGTTCACTTGAAAAATTAGTTGGCAAGTGTGGAAGCTTTACCATCTTTCCATGATGTAAAGAACCATTGAAATAAGAAGCCTGTGAAGACAGCTGTTAAGCTGTATTGATGGTCAGGCACTTCAAATGCTAAATATTACACCAATGATACTGGTAAGAACTTTCAAAATTGTCCCTTTTGCACTAATGAGGATTAATTTATTATTAGAACAACAACATCATGTTTAAAATCAACCGTTTGTAGAAATTGTATATACAAAGATCTTCAAAACACCAGCAGCTCTTCCAGAGGACTGACGCAGAAGAAAATACTCTGGAAGAAGGCAAACGTAAAAGGTTACATCATACGGTCTTGTGCCATATATAGGTCTGATGCAAAAAATAAAGGTATGAATAGTTTTAGAGAGCTGAGTTGCCAAGGTGAGACATAGGTATGTAAGAACACTTAGCTTGATTCAGGCTGTTGTATATCCATCTCAAATGTTAGTAAAATAGTTTGGTTAAAAATATGTGAATGAGGAGAGAAAGACCTAAAAGACTGTGATCATTCCATGTATCGCATCTCTAAATTGCCTTTAATAGATCATCAGAGCTACATTACTTTTCTCTTTTAAGCACACGGATTATCTCTTAGCACTGAAAACATTCTCTGAATGGCTGAATGGGAGATAATTTTCACTACCAGAACAGCTAAAATATTCTTAATGTGAACTGCATTTTCTCTGCTTTTAGTAGTTGAAAAGCTAGGCATCTAGTCTGACCTACTCATTTAAGCTCCCTCCATAGATAGGTATCTCAAATATCAACCTCACCTTGTCTTAAGGGATGGGATTGAGATAAATTGGTACCTATCACGTGTTACTGACCAGAAGTGAAACATGAAAAAAGAGCTTTGACTGACCTGAGAGTGTCATCTCTGGTTATTCAGAACTGGTCTAGTATTCCTTTTTACTTTTTGTGATAAATCTGTTCTAGTCATAAATGAAAATTAAAATCAGAAATTTTGAAGGTCTGATTTTTTTCCTTTTTTTGAAATCAGTTCTTCCCACAAATATTTACTTCTTTGGTAGCAATTTCAAAGGTGATGAAGCCAAGTTTCCACTACGAGCATTACAAATACTTTTATGAGAGAGCTCTTTCTGTTCCCTTATTCTGAGATATGCTCCGCTCTCCATTTTTCTAGTTACTTCACCATGTTAACATTTAAAACCTCACTTTTCCCTAACTAATTATAAAGTCTGTGCTTGTTTTATCAAACCACATGAAAAAGTCATGTGAGAAGTCACAGAGCAAAATCAGTTCCAAGAATCAGATACCAGAATGCTCTCAGTTCATGAATTCATAGAGTAAAAAAAAAAACACAAACCAGGATCATTGAAACTTGCAGTCCATCTGCAGCTGATCTGTACATTCTGCAAGACTGAATATGCTGAATAGATAATATTACAGAATTATCCACTTCTGTCTATTTTTGTAATTTTTCCACTTTATTTAAGGACCTAATGTGGTAGGAGTCCCTGCCTTCCTTTCTATACAGGATTTCTGCCTGACATACCATCGTAGTACACGACACCAGTAAAAACAAACAAAAAAAATACTTTCATATTCATATACTTTTATATTCACTTCTCTTATATGGGATGATATTCTCTATAGGCTAAAGACAGAAAAATTGGAGTGTATGAATCTAAATGCACGTTCAAGCTTTATATGTCTTACAACTAGGGAATCTTTACTGTAAGAGGCTTGTTTTTAGTAGTATCTGTTAATAAAAAATGCAATACTGGATTTATTCCTCATGGTTTTGGTATTTCTTCTGAGAAAGTTATCAAGTGATCCACATTATGCTAAGTTGTTCAGAGCCCTTTGTTCAACAAGAGACTGAAGGCAGGACTTAGACTACCTGACCAAATGAGTATCCATCTTAAAAGCAAAGTATACCTTTTTATGGCTAACACACAGCAGGATAAACTCATTTAAGTCCCAAAAGAAAGCCTGGAGACTGAGGACAGGTGAAATATATGACTGCACAAATCAAGCTCCTTACATTTTACTGCAGGTCACAGCTGAATAGCTTATACTAACTGTTCAATTGTTTTCTTTTCAGTAGATGTGTTTAAGATACTGTGGACAAAATGTGAATGCAAGTGGAAATAGGCTTTTAGAAGTTTCTTTAAGTCTTGAGTTCTCAAAAAAAAATTCCTTCATTTTAGTTCAAGGTGTTAGACAATGCATTTTTGCTGTTGGAAACTCTACCCCTCCCACCTCTGCTGTATAATCTTATTAATGCTTCTTTTCAAGAAAAAGAAGGTACACTTTGATACCATGGTGACAGTTGTTTCCTGCTATTTCTTTTAGAAATCTTTAGTATAGTTACATGGTTCGCTTATTAACCTAAGGCATCCTTTGGAGGTAATGCTGGGGGTGAAAGAATAAATCATAAGCCATGAACAGTGAAAAAGTTGTGTTTGGCACTCCAGTCATGCTGTTGAGGGAAACTGCAGACATTTCTGGAGAAATGGAATGAAGATTCAGGCCTGTACACTGCATATGTATGGGAGTTTGGAAGGAATGTATCCATAATTACAAGAATATTAATGCAACAACAGAGGGCCTTTAGCATAATTTGACTGTCTGCTTGTCTCACGTATCCTCTGAACTCTACCTTAGAGTTACCAGCAGGGAATTAGAGTAACTGTTTAAAATTCTCCTAAGTAAAATGCAGAAGCTCATTCACCATTTTTTCCTTCCGGTTTTATACTGTTGCAACTCTAATGAAATCATAGGACTGTAAACTGTTTGCTTTTTCCAGTGATACAAATTTCCAGTGGTTGCAGAGCCATTGGAATATGTAGGCTCTTAAGGTACCCGCAGAAGAAAGTCAGAGAAAGAGGTTATAAAAATAAAGACAACACATGCCTTAAGACTGGATGAGGATTAATAATACACCTTTGCATTTACACAGTGTTTTATAATATCTGCATTGATAATACAATCAACCATAGACAAACAATATAAAGGCCCGCTGCATAAAATAAAATTATTTCTGTCTGAATTGCCTTCCTGCTTTATCCAATAGAAATGTCACAGTTTTATAGTAAAATGGCAATGTTTCAATTTCAGAATATTTGTTAAGGATGGAAAACAATAGAAATAAAGATATTCAGACCTCTTCCTTTGAAATAAATGACCTTTCATATTATGGGTATCTTACTTTTGATCTGGACATAATTGAGTTATATCTCTGCTGTCCTTAACAGTATTTATTATTCTACTCTTGGCTGATGAGTAAAGGTCATGCTACACTTACTTTTGGTCATTATTATAAATGTCATACCAACATGATGCAAGCAGTGGTGCTGAAGTTGGGGCTCTGACAGCTTCTTTTTCTTCTCTAATCCTTAACTATGTCTTTTTGCCTTGAACGTTCATGATCAATTGCATCATGGGACACTTTTTCCTGCTATCCAAATGTGCTTTCTTGTCACTCACCAACAATGACAAGAAATTTAGCCTTTCTTTCTGCTTGATGGCTGTCAGTGAATAGACTGTGATTTCACTGTTTGTTCCCATTATTCCAGAGTATTTGATGAATATTAGTGTCAATGTCTTTGTGAGGCTGGAGTGCAAACAGTCCTCCAGGGAATTTTTTCATATCTGAGTACAGGTTGATTAAATAAGTCCCACACCATTGTTTCCATTCTCCAGTTTGCTAAGCATGGAAGTATTTCAGTAATAACTCTTGTATGTGAGTTTAAGATTCAACTCCTGAGGTTACACTGGGCTCAACACTTTGAAACTCAAGAACTTTGTTCTTGTGAGCATTTATACCAGTAAAAGATCATGAGACTAGCTTAAGTACCTCAAGTTTAAAAATGGATGAGTGTTTGCTCTGCTTTTTGTAGCAGCAATCTGCCATTTTTGGATAGTCCTTGAAATGCTACAAGTAAGAACAGATATTTATCTTAAGCCTTTGACTATACCTAATCAAAATGTAGGCTGTGGCAACTGCACTGCTGATGTTTCACATGAGTTATATATGCCATCTTCTATTGCAATAACTGCATTTATTTCTACCATGCATCTTAACTTTCCCTGTATTCTCTTTCCATAAATTCATTCTGCATGTTCTGTACAGATTACGGGAATTCTGCATGTCAGCTTCTCAACCAAGATCAAATCACCTGATGCTAAGAAGTGCAGTGCTGCATGTGCTTTTTGCAATTGCAAATGTTGTTTTGCCATGACTTTTACTTTTAACATGAGAAGCTTTGCTGGAAAACTTTCAGTTAGTACTAATCTCAGTGGCCATCCCTGGAAGTAGTGTTTTTTTTAGAACAAGTCTAGTATTTTTTCAGCTTTATGAACAGTACTCAGTGGGAATACTCAACATGGGTAAAATTGGCAGAGATTAACTCTTGGAAATGCTCAAATCATGAAATTCTACTGTGCAGGATAATTATAAGACTAGCATGAAGAGAAAAGCTCCTTGTGTGACATGGGCAGAAAGAAGGGCATATTTCCATTGTTCAACGCTGAGTTTAACATACTGGCACAGTATTTTCCTTCCTTCCTTCCTTCCTTCCTTCCTTCCTTCCTTCCTTCCTTCCTTCCTTCCTTCCTTCCTTCCTTCCTTCCTTCCTTCCTTCCTTCCTTCCTTCCTTCCTTCCTTCCTTCCTTCCTTCCTTCCTTCCTTCCTTCCTTCCTTTTCTCTTAGACAAGTTAACGCCCCATTGAGATGTATAAGGAAATTCTGATTCTCTTTGGTATCATGTGTCTCTTTTGTGAACCAGGTGGGACATCAGAACCCTTATTTACACAACTTGCTGTAGTAGGAAAATTGTACAAGACTATCTTAATAGAAAAAATGTGAACATATAAAATGGTAAAGGGTAGCATAGTCTATTCTACAGTATAGAAATGCCATACATTTGTAGAATTAGAACATTTTCCACAGTTGTAAATTTCTGTTGCCAGCGCTAATATGCATTAGGCTGTATTTATTGTATGATATTACTCTCTAAATGCAGTGCCTGTAAGTTATAGTTTATCTACAATATCTCCCTATCTCAGTGTTTATGCTTGCAACTCTTGCCTACATATAGCACAAAAGGATGGGAAAATGTTTCAGCAGATGACTAAATTGGTGGATCTAATGCACCCGCTAATATGCTGTTTATTTTGCTCTTCTGTTAGACATCTCTCACTAAAATGGCACTTTAAAATGCAGGTGACCTCTAATTCTACTGTGAAGAATTAATGATCCACTTGATTTCTGTACTCGGTGGAATTGACTGATCAGGAAAATGTGTGTGTGAGTGCTAATGATGCAGTATGTCCACACTGTTTCACTTCAGTGCTGTTCTAAGCCTGTCCTTCTGCTACGCAGAACTGCAGCATTTTGCTCCCTCGGCACTTATCTCTGAAGCTGTAGCAAATTTTGAAGGGCCCTTCAGAGCCTTGTGGAATTGTGAAAGGAAAGATTAGATCCTGCTGAGTTGCTAGGAAATTCTTCATCAACCATTTCCAACTTCTTTTCTTATACCAGAGGATAGGGAGAATGCTCTGTTTACACTCTCTGCTTGGTGAGGAGCAAAAAGTGTCTGCTGGAGTTTCTGTACCGTCAGCTGGAACATCGAACTGATATAGGGCATTCTGGAAGCCTTCACTTAGACCCATGTGAGCTCAGCTGGAAATAACCTGCTCTGTACGGTTCTGTAGGGTGGTGACATCTGTGGCTTTCTGGCCTGGTTCAAAGAATTGACTGGTCAGAGAGGCTTGTTTTCAAGTTGTGAGTTACACAGGGAATGTTCTCCCTGGGAAGGGGAAGGAGACATTTTTGTTATTAGACCAGACTTCCAAGGTGAGAGCACTAATTGCTAGCAGATTTCTGAAAGATTTTGGCTAGCCTCACCAGTGGTGCTCAGCTGGGCACTACTTCAGCATTAGGCAGTTCCTGGCCTGTTGATATGCAATTGTGCATGGAAATTATAGAGTGCTGAAGAAGCATTTGAAGTATTTTCATAGGTTTCTCAAGAGCTGTAGATCGAATTCATGTGGCTGTTATCCTTTGTTTTTCGTTTGTTTGTTTTTTCACTTAAGAACAGGAACACTCTATAGGAAAGGTATATTGACTACGAATTAATGCAATTTCATGTTCTGAGGTGGTAGCCAGAGCAGATGCTGTGCACATATACAGTAAGAGATAATTCTTTCTCTGAAGAGCTCTCAGTATAAATAACAAGTGATGATGATGTAAGTCTTAGTGAATCATCGTAGGAAGTTGTTGACTTATACATGGGGAGGCCAGGCAAAGTGCATGCTTTCAGTGTTCGCTTCCGTTGGGAAAAGTAGTCTTGGCTTCATGTCTGCCAAAACACTGTCATTCATAATATCTTCACAGTGCTTCGGTTCCAAGTGGCCCGGCATACTTTCCATTTTTTTCTGAAAGCTTTCATTGATGACAGTGAAAGACAGATTCAACCAGAAACGAAATAAATACCTGGTAGAACGAACTTTTGGGTGACTGTAAACTTGGAAGGGTTGTCTGACTGCAATTCAAATGTAATGATTAATTTTCATCCCCAATATAACACATTTTTAATCATACACATGAAAGCGATGATGAAATCTGCAGTAGCAGCAATAAGGAAGCAGCAACAATCTGCTGCACAGCCATACAGACAACATATTGACAACACAGCATGGAGACAGTTTCTCCTTGGTTGATAGCTACAACACATATCAGTGAGAATATTGTACGTGTTTTCAGAGTGTTTCTTTCTCAAGGAGCCAGGAAATGTTCAGTCTATATGTTGCATTATTATTACCTTTCTCATGCAACAGTCGGTGTAGAAGGAAGTGTAAGACGTTCGTGTCACCTTGCTTTCTCCTTCAGATTGTGTGCACTGCCCAAAGTGTTGTCTATCAGAAGCTGGAGCTGTTGTCTGTGAAATAAATACTGGTGTGATACTCATGTTAACACAAGATGAGAGATGGCCATTGTGTGGTTTGTAGCCACTTCAGTTCCAGAACTCAAGTTCGTATACAAATAAAACTGACTTTGTCTGTGGTTGCACATACGTTTTCCCAGCAGCAGTGCTAGTATAAACAGCTCCCATATCTCTATCACTGGCTTCTTTTCCATCTCCTTGCTAATCCCTCATTTATGTTAGATCAACTGCATGTGGAGCCTGTGCCATGAGCCAGATGAGGGAACTCATGCAGCTGAAAAACCCTTTTTCTAAACACTTTTTCTAAATCATTATTTTATTTTTAGCTGGTATTGTTGTCAACTGTGAGACTTTTCTATGACTTTGACTTTATTTTTTTTATATACCTTAAAACTGCTGGAACTGGGAAAACTCATAGAAGTTCTTGGAAAATTTGTCCCCCTTTCAATAGGAAATATTAAGATACTCACCCAAACTTCTCTGAATCACAGTGCAGTTTAGGGAATCAATTGTTACACTTACAGAACATGGATTCTCTTTAGACCTTCCTGCCATGAACCTGCTATACTGTGCAACTGCAGTCAGCTACCCATTTCTGGTGGTTCTTCAAGCCCCAACACTCTGTGTTGTGATTTGACTGTGCTCAGATGAATCTGGCTTTATTTTTTTTCCCAGTGGATCACCACTTTTCATGTTCCAGACAGGGAAGGAAAAGGAAGTGAATTAATGCTCCTGCAATTGACTGCTGTGAAAATAGTGTGTGCCATACCATTTGTGTAGGCTGATGAATAATATTTTCCTTGATGGTCAATGGGGTGAGGGATGTTGTCTGTTCATAATGAGCTGGCAGCGCTGCCTCTGCTACTGCATCTGCAGTTGTGACAGAGATTGCAACATGGTTCACCCAGAGATGAACAGAGATGACAACTTTACATAGTTAGGAGTGTTTGTGCAAGTTATTGTATGAGATGTTCCACTGATGTGCAGGATATCAATGAAATATGAAATGTGAAATATTCTTCTACAAGTAGGTAAAGCCAATGAGTTGTGAAGACATGTAACCTTTCAGTAGCTGTGTCAATGAATAGCTAACACCGGTACTTCCCAAGCTGATATTCTGAACTGTTTGCAGAGATGATTTGTGAGTATGTTTTTGAAAGCAGAGTAGCAAACCTTGCAGCCTAAGGCATGCTCTCATTCTGTGACGAATGTAAGTCATACTGAGTTCTTGTCAGCTATATACTGGGTTCAGATTGTTGTGGGAAGAAGACCCAGCATGCCTCTGTAGGGAACAGAGGTCAGATGGGAAGTGAATGCTGCAGAATCCTGATGAGTCATTTTAAGTCCAATATTTAATTGATTCATGTAAGAATATAATAAATACTCCTGTAACTTCCATCACAATGATTACACATACTGCAAGAGTTGCTTAATGAGGCTTACCTAAGTCTCTGCCAACCCTACCATTCTGCAACAAAAGAAATAATGGAGCATTGTAATAACTGAGCCTAAAGATGCCTGTTCTGTAAACACAGGAAACTTCTATGAACAGAGATTATTTCTTTACATTGGAAGGGGCAGTGTAGGCCTCCATGTGTGCCTGCTTACATGTATGTGTGCAAGGCTGTAAGGGAGGTGCATGTGTTCACCAGCAAACAAAAAGTGCTTGTACTTGCAATATGCAAGCAATTAAAGCTGCTGAAGCTTTCTTGATGTAATACACTGAAGAGCTTTTTATTTGGCAAAAGAAAAAATGTAAAGATTCTGGTGAAAACAAGGGTACTTTGATACATATGTCACATCTCACATCAACAATGAAAATAGGACCAGAAGAAGATATTTGGGTCAGGAAGCTGCACAAGCCTGTCTCTTAATGGATGCATATCAGAACTAAATTGCAAGAACAGAGGCTAGTTCTGCCTACACTTATCCCTTAATAACTCCATCATACCTAAGAGGATATCACAGGTGTGACCAAATAAAAGATTTGGACATAATGGGGAAAAAAGGGGGGGGAGAGGGGGGCAGGGCTTAGAAGAACTGTGTGTTGACTGTGTGTTGTCTTCCTTTCTGCCTGCTTATCAGAGAGGGCACTGCCTGTTGTAAAGGAGTTCATTGTGATTATAGCTGGTGCCACTGTTTTTAGTTGGCAGAGCATTGGGAGCACTTGGTAGTCCCAGACGCCTGTTCTGATTCCCTGTGGAAGATATGAGAAAATGGTGGTAAGGGGGTAGCAACAAGCAGCTGTGGGAAATATCCCCTCCAGCTCCCACAGCTGGTCCAGGAAGAGGATATTCAGCCACAGCCCAGCCAGCTGACCAACTGTTCTTTTAGTGAGTGTCATGCAAAGCTATCTTAGGCTGCTGGCTTTGTTGAGCCAAAGCTGCTGCAGCAGAAAGCAGTGGCAAGCTGAGGAAGGGTGCCCACAACCACAGCAATAATCAGCTTTCATCGAGAAGAGGTGGTCAGAGTGCCTCCAGGGAGCCCTGATGGGGCCTGTGTGAACAAGGCAACAACTACATAACTGCAGAGAAGTGCAGAATATATCCTGCCTGGAGCCAGTCCCAGAATCTGTAATTCCAGCCCCACTTTTATTCTCAGAGGACAACAAAGAGGATTAATCAGTACTTAAGAGCGTAAGAGGGACAGACTCCCAGGCCCCCTCCTCACTTACACAGCAGTCCAACAGAAGACATCGCTTGTTGACTTTTAGTGAGTTAACCATGCTAATTTCCAGCCTGTTTCTGCTGCAATCAGATAACCCCCTGCCTCAGCTAATTTAAAGCCTCCCATGTTCCTGTAGGTTCCCCTTCCAGGATCCACAGAGGTAAATGGTAGGGGGAGGAGTGGCCAACTTACCATTAGAGACATTGTCAGCTGCCAACTGGCAGAGCCAGAAAGTGATCCGTTTTTGCTGATTATTCAGAAAGACCCGATGGTCTCCATGAATCTGGCTCTGTCATGCATGGCAGGAGTCACTGTACACAAAGCAGCGACCAGACTTCTCCTTAGGGATTTACAGTGTGAGTAATAGTGGGTTAATTTCTCTGGAAATTTCTGAAAAGGATGACTGTGTATCAATAAGTTGTTCCAGATGACTAAAATGAAGTGTTAGAAAAGCCTCAAGGGACTCATACAGTATTGTCAAGGAGACTCTTTCCCTCTGTTCATAAAGGTGACTTGCAATATAAAAAAAATGCTTTTGGCCTTTCCTGCTAGTTTTATGAAGGAGAAAGAAGACCTGAAAGTGATTGGGTTTGGGTTAGCCTATCCCTACCAGGCACGAGTTTCTTTAATTTAGGAATGTCTGCTACTTTTTTTTGTTGTTTCTCCCTGCTTTACAGTGAAGTACAGGGACATGAGGTGTATTCTTTCTCAGCCTCTAATTGAAACTGAGAGTGGTGGGCTGGAGCTTGAGTAGTTTTTATGCCTTTGAGCTCTTTATGTAGCTGTTGCTCAGATGTTTCAGTTGCATAGGTGTTAACCAAAATAAAGGATTAGATTACACAGCTTTCACGGTGATTTAATTAAATTGATGCAACCCCAAATTGGTTTTGTTAGATCAGCACAAAACCCCATGCATAGACAAGCCCAAAGCATTTTAGAGAACTCAAAGAAAACTTTCTTGCTTTCACTTTTTACTCCTGTTTTATTTCTTCAGTTCTTCTGGGACAGGACAATGCTAATGGTTCACAATTAATCACAGAGGCTTCTAAAAACTAGACTGTAAACAAAAACCAAGTGAAAAAAGAGAAAAGATCAGGGAAGAGAAGAGAAGAGAAGAGAAGAGAAGAGAAGAGAAGAGAAGAGAAGAGAAGAGAAGAGAAGAGAAGAGAAGAGAAGAGAAGAGAAGAGAAGAGAAGAGAAGAGAAGAGAAGAGAAGAGAAGAGAAGAGAAGAGAAGAGAAGAGAAGAGAAGAGAAGAGAAGAGAAGAGAGAGAAAAGAAGCTAGAAAACACTTATCATCTTTATTACTGCCTTCTTTGCCTTTCAGACAGAGTACTGACCCTATGGGAGAAAGCTGTGTCAAAAGTCCTGGAGGGGTCGGGATGTACTGTACACATAAGACATTGTGTCTGCTCGGGGACCTGGAAATCCTTCTGCTCTGCAGTGCTCATTCCTACCAGCCCTGAGGACCAGCTACCTTCAGAAGATGCCTGGCAACAAAGCCAATGCAGAGATTAGTACTACGACTATGTTTTAAATTGGTGCATCCTGCAAACATGGCCTTTATTTCTCCCCACCATCACACAGACCCAGAAGTAAAGAGGACAGAAAATGAAAGCTGTAATTCTGTGACTTAGTTCTATCCTTTACAAGAAAGGGGTGACACTGCTTCAGAGTGGGAAGCAAAAGAGGTACATGTTAAAATTTTAAGACCTATCAGGGAAAGAAATGACCACACACATTTGTTCTAGGGCTACCCTGGATCTGCATTGTCCTGTTCTCTTTTTGTGCCAATTATCCTGTTTTATTTTCCAGGTGGAAAAAGAGAAATATGGCCATTTGGCCAAGATTTCCTGGCCTCTGGCCTGGGTAGTAGAGAATGGATAAATAGCCATACTTGGGCCATCCCTTTTATTGCCCAGATGGTATGTGCTTGCACAATTAACTCAGCTGCAGCTCAGACACTCCTCCAGTGTGTCAGACTCACTACTGTACACAGTGCACACTCACACACTTCTTACTGTGAAATATTACATAGAAATACAACATCTTTAATTAGTTTAGACTTGTGAGGATTGCTTATAAGTAAAACACACGTTTTTGTCATGAGGCAAAGGGCAGAATGTCTCTCCCTAAACATAAGCAATTTTGTGCACACTCTGCAGTGCATCCAAAAGCCATCATAAGCAGTATGGCAGTCTACACTCCTTCTGTCTCATTCCTTGCATTAGTGGTGATTGGTGATAATAAAGGGATTAAAAATAGGAACAATGCAAAGGCTGTTATATAAGGGAAGTATCTGCTCTGTGCTGAATGTATAATGTGTCTGCTGTAAGACTTTAGTATGCATTTACACTCCTTCCTGAAGTTTGTGGCTTGAAAATATTATTTGCTTCTTCCCAGACACAATCGCTCACTAACAACTCTCTTTCATAGCATCAGAGGATAATTCAGGTTGGAAGGAACCTCAGGAGGTTGCTAGTCCTGCCTCCTGCTCAAGGCAGGTTCCTCAAGAATTTTTCAGTCAGGTCTTGAAAAGTTTAAAGGACAGAAACTGCACAACCTCTCTTACAACCTGTTTTTCTGCTTGACGCAGGGAAAAGTTTTTCTTTATATCTGCCCTGAAGCACTCTTGTTTCAGTTTATGTCTATTGCCTCCATCCATGCACTGCCATGACGAGTCTGTCATCTCCTCATAGATACTGGCAGGCTGTTATTTAGGTCCTTTGAAAGATGTCTGTTCTCCAGGCTGAACAAATTTCCTCAGCCTGTCCCTCCAGGTAAAGTGCTACAGC
Source organism: Aythya ferina (assembly GCF_964211825.1). Lineage (NCBI taxonomy): Eukaryota > Metazoa > Chordata > Aves > Anseriformes > Anatidae > Aythya > Aythya ferina. The sequence continues at coordinate 71,889,126 of NC_140297.1, read as the reverse complement.
CTTTTGACCCTCTTGATAGCCCCCTGCTGAATTTGCTCCAATATATCAGTGGCTTTCTTGTACTTGGGAGTCCAAAACTGTATACAGTATTTTATATGTGGTCTAACAAGCACTGAGTAAAGGGGGATTATTACATTCCTGGCTGTGCTTCTGGTGAAACAACCCAGGATGCTGTTGGCCTTCCTTGCTGCCAAGCAGGTTGCTGACTCATGCCCAGCTGGCTGCCCACCATGATTCCCAAATCCTCCTCAACAGAAGTGACCCTCAGCTAGTCTGTCCTCAGCCTGTATTGTTGCCAGGGTTATTCCTTCTCAGGTATAGGACTTCCCATTTGTCCTTGATGTATTTCATAAGGTTGTGGTTGACCTGTTCCTCCAGCCTGTCTAGGTCACTAGCTCCTCCAGCCCTGCCCTAAGTGCATCAACTTGTTCTTGTTTACTGTCACCTGCAAACTAGATGAGAGTATACTGACCTCAAGGTCATGAAAAATGTGTTAAAAGATACTAAAAAAGAAGTTTGAAGATAAAAATGTTGTAAATGTTCCCATAAGCAAGAAAGCCACTTGAAGGAGAACTCACTGCCAGTTATACCCATCCACTTGCCCATAACCTGCAGAAAAAGATGTTTGGTGACATGTGTGAGATGTGTGGCAGGCACAGTGAAAGTCCTAATAGACAGTAGTGCCAGTTGCACTAAAATAGCACACTTGTGACTTTGTGCTCAACCTCAATAGTGTGATGAGCATCTAAACTGCTGAAGAGGTTCTAAACCATGTGGTTTAGAGTCCCTGCAAAGCAGTTCTTCTTGCAAGTCAGCCATATCATATGTAGGGAATGTAAGCAATGAGCAAAACCATAGATCAATATGTATATGCATAGTGTAGGATTGAGGGTATGTAGTTCTCTGCCTTAGGGAATGGAACATGACATCAGAAAAGACTATGTTCTTGGATTCATGTGATCATGAATAAGACAATTATTTTCTTTTGTGATTCAGTTTCTCACCTCTAAAGTAAGGGTAATAACATTGCTGTACTACATAAGCATTTTTGAGGGTAAGTAATGTTTCAGAAATGTTGGTAATTGGTTTTGGACTGAGGTAGTTTCTGCAGACTGCAACTGAGATCACAACCCTGTGCATTATACCCCATACATACTTACGCTGTGGGTCATGTGTGGTCTCCTCAGACAGAGGTCTCCCACAGAGGGAGGGAAAATGGAAGAAAGAGGAACATGAGTGATAGAAGCCTTATCGATATTTACCTAAAAGATTGTCAAAGTAGGGAAGAACAATTATAAAAATGAATCATCAGCAATACAATTATTCTTCAGGAAATTCCTCGTAAGAAGCAAAATAAGAACTTTATAACAAAATTGTTCTCTGTCTGATTTTTTTTAATGCGTAGACCACTAATCTCCTATACAAACCTTAAACTAGGACATATATAATAAAAGAAATCCATCTGGTGTTAGTACACAAAGATTCTAAACAGAAAAGGTTATTGTTATTTCATTTTTTTATTTTTAAATTTTTAGTTACACTCTTCTTTCACCATATAGATCGACTATTCAAAATCACAGCTACACCTGCTTTTAACTTTATTTCTTATTAAGTGTATAAACAAAGAAAAATAAACTAGTGTTGAGCCTGACCCCATGCCCTTTGAAAACAAAGGAAGAAAAAGACTCCTGGTAACTTCAGAGGGCATTCCATCCAGCCCATTGTTTTTAAAAGTCAAAAGCTAACACAGATTGTTCATTTCCTGGCATTGGCATCAGCAGTAAATGGGATTGCCTCACAAAAAGTTTGCTCAGTCCTCTGGGGACAAAGGATAAGAGCATGTTACATTGCTCAACAATGATCTTCTCGACCAGCTACACAGCAGCACTGTTTCATTTCAATAGCTCATTACCTCCTTGGCGAGTACAATGAGACCATGGAGTTGAAAGTATGGGGAGAAGAGTGAAAGCCAGCGAGAAGGGTGGGTCCAAAATACCATTCTTGACCATGTCCTGCTTCCAAATAAAACGAGTAGGAGATAGAGGTTAACATTGTTGAAAGGCGACAAACATAAAAGGCCAATCTGAAGAAACATAGGTGCTGCTTGATGGTCGCAGGCTTCTTGGTGTTAGTTTAAGGCAGAAACTTTCTCTCTGTTTTGTAGCCTTTACAAAGTAGGAGTTTATACTATTGCCAGTTGCCCAGACTCTCTCCATAGCTAATAGACAGAAATAGGCCTTTCTACTCTATCTTCTAAATGAAGGTGAGTCGTTTAATCTATTTTAGACCCCAGAAATGGGATAAGAGAAGCTCTGCCCTCAGAAGACCTGTTCTCTTGACTATAAGGGGAGCCTAGACAGTTAACTCAGATCCAAACACCTACAATGTAGAATCTATATTTGGAGAGATGAATCCCACTACTGGTGTTTACTATAAATAGGTAAGTGCACAGTATATTTAAAGCAGAAAATCCATTGGGTACTGCTGAGATTATTGTTAATGCTGCTTAAACTAGTTAATTAAATAACTCATCAATCACCCCCTAGCGTACAGAGGACCAGCCGTACAGCTAACGAAGTCAATAGTAAAATTCATGCAGGCTGTAGCAGGCATTGGTCTTGGTCTATGTATGACCATGCATAGAAGCAAGAGGTTCTGGATCTAGTTCTAGATCCAGGCCTTTCTATTTTTTGATATGAGGGATACATGGTGATATGAGTATGTCATTTTGCTGTTTGTATCAGAAAGGAGCAGCTGCAAAGCTCAGTTGAACAGCTATCGCTCTGCATGTGTGTTGCTAGTCTGCCGAATGGCAAGATATAAGACATTAATTTAAGCCTGTTTCAGGGATGCTCACTGTCCCCAGAATATAAGACTCTTCAGGCCTGATATGCCATTTAAGACCCATCACTAATAAATTTTGAGTAACGGCTTTACAAAATTAAATAGCTGGCATTGACAAGTTGCTATATTATAAGAGCAGCAGCACTGAGTGTCATCAGTGTAAATCAGATCAAATGAATTATTCTGTAACCTAAACTGCAAAAAACTGGCACTTGATACTGCCCAATCAACTATAGCTATAATGGCTGTAGTAAGAATGTGTTAATTTACTTCTTCATAAATCACTTTGAACTGTATTGTGGAAGCAGCATGATAGGCAAGGGAGGCATTTGTTTGGATATTTTTATAATTAAAAGGAAGAAAACCTTTCATAAGACTGACTGCCAGGTGGCTAACTGCCATCTCTGAGAGAACGTGTTGTGAAACATTGGGCATATTTACCATGGGGAAAGACTCACCAGCATAAAGGGCTGGATGGATTGTTTTGAACTTTATAGTGGTTAGTGGAAATCCTGAAGTCTGTTCTTGGAATGTGAAAGAGATTTGGCCATAGCAGCTAGATCAGGATCCTTAATTTCCTCCCTGCCCTATTAGGGGATTTAATTGCTCTAGTAGAACCTCACATTCCAGTAAGCATCCCTGGCTGAAATGAAACACAATTTGTTACTTACTTGTTGACTTCTCCCTACCTTTGTGATAATTGGAAACTACATGTCTATTGCAATTGTAAAAATCATGTCTGAGAAATTAATAACAGTTCATAAAGTGCTGCAATGGGCTGTATCAGTTAAAGATGAGTGAAGAAATGGAGACAGCAATCTCTCACTCAAACAAGTCTTCTGGATACAGTCAAGGGTAGAATGAAGATGATATATGACAGACAAGGAAAGGGTGTAACAGTAATTAGTGGACCAAAATATGTGAATTAAATAAAGAAAGCATGGTCAGTTCGATCTCATACCACCTGCCAAACTTTTGTAAAGCTTAAAAGGAGGAGACCAATATGGTAGAAGAGATTTCTGAAGGACTTCCTTAGGAAAGGCCATGTGTTAATTAATTCAGAATGTGCTCCACTGGGCAGCTTCCACTAGACCCAGCCCATGAAACCATGCACCTGGCTGCTCTCAACAAACCAGCAACTTGACAAAAGAAAGGTCCTGCCTTGCCTTTCCATGTTCTTTGAGTGTCTTTCTTTCCCATTGTTTTCTTTATTTTCAGTCTCCCTCTTTTTCTGGCATTCAACTGTTAACTTCACTTGGAGTCAGCCAGTTGTGCTCTACCAAACGCAGAATGAGTGGAAGGAAGATCTGACTTGGCCAAGCAGGGGATATCCCATACCAGGCAAGGCAATTGGGCCCCAGGCCAGCAGTTACCATGGGTGACTAGCTTCTCCAGAGTGTTTTCCATGACTACTTGTCCTGAATCCTGAAAAGCCCAGCAACAGCTACACCTCCCCTGCTTTCCACTCTTCTATCCTTTCTTCTTTCCATGTTCATATTTATTATCAAGCAGGAAATCAATCTTTATTCCTACAGTCATGAACTGAAAGATGAGTAAGAGAATTAAGCTTTTCTTGTTGCTAAGGGTTTCTGGCTAACATAATGGATTCAAAATGAATAACCTGTGTCTAGCAAAAGGACTCTGACAGATTTTGATTAAGTTAGTCTTGTTTAACCACTTGATTTCAATTTCCAAATGCTTCGTGTTTTGTTTTTATATATACTAATCAATATCCTTCCCAGCTTTGGCATGAATTTGTAGTGCAGCTGCCATGTGAGTGAGCAGGACAAGCTCTCTGTACTTAAAACCACAAACCATGTTAAATGGTTTAACACTTTATACTGGTACAATTATATTAACACCTATGACTGAAGTCTCACTTATTCCATTGAAACTAACAATACATGGCTGCTTATATATGACTGCTGTTGCTACTGATGCCACATTTATTAAACATAAACTTGTTCAAAACTTCTGAAATCCCTCTGCACCACTGTATAAATTCCATCTAAGTTAGCAAGTAGAAAGAAAAATCCAGGTTCCCTTATTTTTAGCTTATTTGTCCATACATGTGTCAAAGTAAAATGTCTTGAAGACACAACCAAGTATTGATGCTTTGGCAAGTCACTGGTGAAGAAAAAGTGAAGGCACTGGAGGTTTACCAGTTACTGCATTTAACACCAACGGATTGAGAGAAAAATGTAAGTTAAAACACAATATATTATCGAGATAGCAGAGCGTGTGTAACCAGCAATATTTTACTCAGGATAAATGATCATGTCCTATTCTCAATGAAAAGGAGCTTGGGAGCCCATGGAATGTCAGATGATGAATCTCTGTTTCCTTTTACATGTCCTTTCAAGGTGAAGGAGGTCAAATAAAGCAGTCTCTAAGCTTATAAATCACTCTGCTAGGCTAGTTTAAAATATCATTCTACAGAAACATAGGTGACAGATTTTTAAAATGAAGATAAAAGAAGTTGCTGTCAAGGATTTGATTTGTTGAAGGTTTTCAACAAGGACATTGGACAGGAAGGAAAAATTCTAAAGAAAATGGGAAAATCTCTGGAGGGTAGAGTTGTTAAGGCTATAAAACTGAAGAAACCCTGGGATCCAACAGTGCAGAATCTCTGATAAAAGGTGGGAATGGATGAAGACTGTTTAAATGCATGTTACAAATAAAGTGCAAAATACTGTGTGTTTTTTTTTTCTTGCTTTTTTTTTTTTTTCTGTGTGTATTTCATTAATTTACACTTTTTTTAATTATTTCTTAGAGTTTTCATATGTTTTCACAATACCTGAAACAAACACCCTGTGGACTTTGACAAAACAACCTGCAAGTTTCCTGTGACTGAAAGATTATTTATATAAATATACTTTGACATGAAGTCAATATAACATAAAAGACATTAAATTGGGTTGTTTCAATAACAGTCTTATTAAAGTCAAACAACTTAAAAGTACGGAACAGACAATAGACTGTTGTCTGTTTAGACACAAGACATTTTAGTCGGTCCCCTATTATGATAAAGAGCTTATGTTTTTTTTAACCATGTTACTGTGAAGTTTCAAGTGGGAACAGAAAAGGGGAACAGTACTATTCTTCATGTTTCTCTTCAAGCAGTTCATGTGGTAATTCTGACCAGCAGCATAGTTGTAAATATGATTGTTGTTTCCTGAAGAAAGAGCAAAACTGTATTTAACACTGTGCTAGATGACACCTTGCCTATTGTAATGCATTTTCCCAAATCAAAGAGAACAAGAGGGCTTTCATTAGCAAGTTGCTGCTCTCACTGTATTGATGGCAAGACTGGTATGAGCTACCTTTTTGTTGATGATCTGTACAAATGAGTCCTATATTTTTTTTCTTCTAAAGCTTTATGACAAAGCGGAGGAGTTCTATGAGATCATTGGCTGTCCATCTATCTACTCCTTCTTAACTGCATAAGGGAAGATACTAGAATAGGTTTGGTTTCTGTGGTGTAGTCAATTTTACTAGCAAGGGATCATTTCTGTGTTAATGACTGGTTGAAGGACAGCATCTTCAGATGGGTGCCCTCAAGTGAAATGGAGGTAGACCTGAAGAAATAACCAAGGCTATAGACTTTTTTTTTTCTTTTACCTGCTAATTTCTGCTAATAGAAGACCATATATATTTTTTGATGTGCCCATGAATTAAAAACTGGATAGTTTGACACACACATTTTCTCATATATTTCGTATATTGATTTGTTGTGGCTGTTGTTGTTGCTTTTTGTTTGTTTGTTTACTTATATATATATATATTATTATTTCTCCTATACTTCTGAGTAATTGTAACTAACTTCTGAGTAACTCCCGTATTACCAAGTAACTAAAACAACCTGAATGTTGAACTATTACTGTATGGAGCCACACTTATTCATAGGCAGAAAGGTTGAAAATCCTTCATTTGCCCCCCTTGTTTGGTTATGTGCATCTTACCTAAACTACAGCCATGGTATATGTGAACCTGTTGGCTCAGATTACAGCCACCTAAAGATGCTAATTTTGAATGTGATAAAGTCCCTCTCTTGAGCTTTACTCCCTGCTGCTGTCCTCTCCCTGGATTTTCTTCCCTCAACAGCTCAGAGGAAAGCATTTTCCTTGTACTTGCAAGCTGCTCTGACCAATCCATTCTTGAACATTTCCATATTGTTAACATTATCCATGTTGTGAACATTACCCATGTCCAAGGACATATTGAGCTGCCGCCTGCCTCTGAGTAATCATCTCCATTCATGCTGAAGGTTTCCATTACTAGCTATCTTCAGTGTCCCAATCTGCCACCAGCATGTGTAGATACTAAAATACTATAAAAGATAACTCTAAACATGTCTTCTAATTCCAGCAAGATACATTTATTTGGGAAGAAAGCATGGAGAACAGTAAATATTTTCCTATTTAGGACATGTGATTGCTCATGATGAACCTAAAATTCTCAGTCTGATCCTAGCTTGTCACTGAGTTTAGTCACTCTGGTACCTGGGCAGCATGGTTAGTGTATTTGTGCTAGAGGAGCTGTACCTGTTAGTATTGCTTCAGGTGGGCTCTGAAATTATATTTGCTGTCTTCAGGAGAAGCGCTGGTTCATGCAGTCGGCGACAGCGTTGTTTCTTTACAGAAAACTGCCAACTGTCTGCCACTGACATCGGAAGGAAGGGAAGAACATATTGATTGATCAAAGGAGAAATATGCCCACAGACATAAAATTATATCATAAAAAATAAAAATAAAATAAAAAAAGAGCAAATAGTGTTTCAAAGTAACAACAAAAACAACAATAACAAAACCCAGAATAGAAGAGAAAGCCAAGTTTGCACCTCGTATTTTTTAAGCACTGCTGATTTGGAAGCCAACCATGAATGCCAATAGTTGCTTATGCACTGTACATGCTGTACTCCAAAAGCATATCCGCTACGGCAGGCCAACCAGAAGGGAAAGCATGGAATTTTCCTTTGAAACGGAAAAGGTCTCATTGCTCACAAGCATTTTGCTCTCAGGTTAACTCCTTTGTTTCTTCTCTGTATAAGGCTGGCCCTACATCTGAGCAGTCTTGTAAAAGCACCTCTGTCATTGCATTCAAAGGTCTGGAATTAGTCTCTAATGTTTAGTCACTGCAATAGTATAGTTGTCTTTATTTACTTTTCATTTTCTCAGTTACTACTGCCAAGTCTTCTCACCTTTGCTGTGGACTTCTGTTTTTTGTATGTTTGGTTTGTTTTTGGTTTTGTTTTGTTTTGTTTTTCTTCATCTGATATTGCTGCTGTTGCTGTTCCATGGTGATAAATGAACTGAAGGCAGACACAAGCTGATGCATAGCCTGCTCTGCTGCCTAGGGACCCTGCCACTGGGGAAGGCATAGGTACATATGAAACAGTTGTTGTGGGAAGCTGTGCACAAATTCTGTAACAGAAAAAAGAATAATCCATATTTAGGGCACCAAAGCATGTTACTGAGAAAATAACAGCATCTTTCATGTTACATTGGCTGATGCAGAAGACTAGGGCTCTCTGTCAAGAGCAGACAGAGAACAGCAAGGACTTTCATATCTAGGGAACGGGATCTTGTTCTTCTGTGGCCTGAGTTTCGTTATCCCAGGTTTTTGGACGAAGTCTTGTCTGTGAGGAGAGAAACTGGGATAGAAAACACAGACATGGCACTCTTTAACCCCATAAAACAGAAGAACAACGCCACAACAAAACCACTGTGTTTAGGGAACAGAAACTATAAAGGAGATTCTGGAAATAATCCAAGCCAGATCTCAGTAGGAAGACATGGATGCTCAGAAACAGAAAAAAGAAGCATTAACAGATGTTTGCCTCCAAAATGGGATAACCATAAGTACTGACTATTGCATAATTTGGTAATGTGGATATGATTATAAATGGTTTTATTATTTTCTTTGATTATTTTATTTATTTATTAGTCATGTTTATTGCAGGAAAGCTCTAACTACTTTTTTAGCACAGAGGGAAGTCTGTACAATCTTTCATTGTGTCCCCTGTGCTTTTGCATACTTTCACCTATGTTCATTCTGTGACTAAATAGTTTTGTTATGTTTAAGCATTCAGCCACAGGTACTATGGCATCCTAGAAAATAATTGCATGTTGTGGAGGAGTGCTACTGATGTATATTATGGCACATACACCATTGTATGTTTCCCTGCCCCATACCCTGAGAAAGGAAGGAAACCATACACTTTCATGGCATGAAAATAGAGCAAGGTATTATGCCTGTAAAGGTAACACATTTTCCTCATGTATTTGAGGGCCAGGACACCCACACATTTGGCATGTTGCCACATACAGTTGGGTAAGGTAACATCACATGCACAGCAGGCTGTTCTTATCCTCCATCTGTTCTAAGTCATGCAGATTCAGGTTGTGTGTCCCTCAAAAGTCCACTTTTCCAGCACCATCCAGTCTGTAACAAACAGAAGCAAGGATGTCCCAATGCACAAATTCTTTAATACTTGAGCTGTAAATGCAATGGAGTGAGGTGGGCTTGCATTGGTGTTCAATTCACTTACAGCAAAGCATGAGGCTTTGGGCAACAGCATAATCTCTTGCACCTTGAAAAGTGTGTGGGCGGCTGGTTGTTCAACTTAATGTGTGAGGTGTTCAACTGCTGTATTTGAACAAGGCTTCAGCCCAGTCATGCTGGATCTTAACCTGGGGGATTTAGGCAGCCTACCAGAATGGTCTGTGTTTCTCTGAGCACATCTAGTTTATGTACGTACTCTTAAAGTATTTATTATGTTCCAAGTCCCTGTAACAAGCTCATACCAGTTACAATAGCTTTTGCACTGGGACTAAGTTATACATAAGTGGGGGTAAGGCTTAATATAGTGAACAATAGAAAAAATACACATAGTGTTCCAACAAAAATACCATTTTCTGTGTGTTGTAATAATTTCTTTAACTGCCAGGACAGTGAATGTTGCTTGGAGATAAAAAATAATGCATCATCACTCTCCTTCTAATGAAAAACAATAGATTGAGGTACACTGAAAACAACTTCTCTTCTCTCAGCATTCACAGAAGTAAATCAACTAAAAGCTGTTACATTCAGTGGTCAATGTCTTTCATAGCAGTTCCATAACGAGTCATGTGCATGTTGTGTGATTGTAGCATGTGGCTATGAAGAAGCTATTGTAGCATAAATAGACAAGGGAGGAGAATTAAAATTTAATTTTAAGGATCTTTAATTTAATTTAATTTTAAGGATCTTTAGGGATCTCAGGCAGATTATGATTTCACTTATACTGGTGTAAATATAGAGTCACTCCACCTAATCGCAGATTTACAGCACTGTAACTGGAACAAAAATGAGGCCTCTTGTAGCTGTGTTTTCTAACTTCTGTGAAATTCTGGTCTGAATCTTGACAGTGGTTAACATAGTTGCTTCCATTTATATCTTCAATATTTCTTTCAGATTTCTATTGTCTTCCCTTTTTCTTCACTTTCTGTGCAGCTGTCATCATAGCATTTCAACTCCAGTTAGAAGAGCAAGGCAGATGTCTCCCAACAGAGGCTCTGCCAACATCACTCCAATGACAGCTGTGGGAGCAATGCTGTGATAACAGCATGACCACCAACGTCAACAGACAATGACCACATCACATCTGCAAAGCCTTTCAGCTTCCACTGGCTTAGGGCCTGCAGTCTCAAATCACTTTATACTTGAGTCTCTAAGCTGGCAGCACTTAATGCTACTCAGTTATCCATAATGTTAGACACATTTAGGTCTATTTTGTTGTTGGTTTTTGTTTCCTTTAAATCTGAATTCTCACAATGAAATTTTATCACAGGTTGAGAAGGACTTTTAAACATTCCTCTTCCTGAGATTCCCCCCAAGGCCTTGTTGTATCAGAAAATCCAATTGGAAGTGCCAAAATGTCACTACGAACCACAACCTTCAAATCTGAAACATGGAAATTAACGTGACATTATAAAGACTAAGGGAATTATATCAATATTTACTCAAAGAAGAGAAATTTTAAGGCCAACAAATACCAATATGTTGTAAAAGTTTACCTGAAATCAAAACTTAGCTTGTTAGTGTATTTTGGTCTTGTGTTTATGTTGTGTATACTTATTTATGTGTAGTTTTAAAATGTACCAAGGAAGATATTCACTAGTGAAAAGAAAGACAATTGACAAGAGATTATTTGATGCTTGTTATGGAAGCAACCTCATAAATCCAGTGATATTTCCACATGCTCCTTTTCTATGCCAGGGTCTGTGTAGGGATTTTGTCTGTGATAAAATATTCTGTGAATTGAATTTCTAATTTAGGACCAAATCTTCCTCTCACATCATCAAACAGAACTGTAGCTCTGCTGTCACAGCCCATGCAGATGCTTCTGCTGTACCATGTGTTAGGAAGGTAAGATTAGTACCAAAATCTTCATCCTTTCCACATCTACAGGCAAAGCTTGCAGATTACTGAAGAGTCTTTATTTGTTGATGACGCTAAACATGGAATGGTCACTCAGATTTTTGAGCAAGAAGGACTTTCAGCAGGTATGCAAGTACAGTTGCTATAAAGTAATGAATGTGATGTCCATTTTTCTCTCCACAGCTGGAGAGTGTGAGAAGTGCAGCCCAGGAATGTCACAATTCAATTAAGCTGTTAAATTGGGCAGAAAAGATGTCCCATTCCCTCTCTACAGCTGATAGTTGTGATAACCTTTATCAGTCAGCAGACAGACCCAGCTCTAAGTTATAATGTGCAAATAGAAAGCAAACCCATATTTTCCTCGGAGATGTTCCTTACTCAGTTTGCTACAAAGGCACTTGGTCCCGAATAATTAAAAACACTCATTGTTCTACATAAAACTAGAACATAGACTTAAATAGAAGAAGATTATACTAACACATCTAAAATCAAACATGTTGCAAATTACTGATTGAGTCCTGAATATGAGGTAATGCTTGTAATTGACTATACTGGACTTTGATGAGTAACATTGGGTTAACCACATGCACCACTTTTACAACAAATGTTATCATACTTGGAGTTATCTAGAGCACTCAGCCCCTTCCTCCCTCCAGAAGGTAGTTCCTGCAGCTGCAGCATTTCCTTACTTTTCTGGACTGTTGGGTATATCTGATTCAGAAGGGAAGGTAAGGTGCTGCCTGAGGATTGCCACAGGTGTTGCCTCTTGCAACATTTTCATATCGGAGGTTGTGGGAAGTTAGAACTTGTGGAACTTGTAATATCTGATAACAGACTTTGGTCTTATTTCAGGAAATCATCCCAGTGCAAAGAAGCTTATTAAGATATGCTTCAGCTCTGCAGAAGACAGTGAAAACTATGCACATTCTCAAAGTTAAGCGTGTGCTTTCCTGAGAATCTCACAGTGTAATTTGATATGTCCGCAGGTACAAGCTTAGACAAGAAGGTGTTTGCAGAAGCTGGAGAAGACAGGTTGTGTCCATCTTGCTGCTTTGTGTCATACACAAGGTAAGAGTTTTCTTCCAAAAAGAGACATTCTAAAGAGGAAGGTTTGGGACTTTTATTTGTTATATTTTTAAAGGGAAAAGTCTGATCTTGATTGCCCTAAAAAATTGTGATTCGTTTGTAATGCAAGCAACCAGGCAAGTGAAATGCACTTAATTGAAAGAGGAAATAATTTTAGTCAGCTTCAAATTCTTTTTGCTTCAAATGCTTATTCAGCTCAAATATTTGTATGAAAAGATGCTCTGGTGAAAAATTGAACCCTATGATTAATGACCAAAATCTTCCCATCCACACCCATTCATCTAAGCCATCCAAGAAATCTTTCAAAAACAGAAAAGATTTATTTGAGGTCTTTAACTACACATCAGGCAGAAAAAAAAAAAAAAAAAAAAAAGAAAGAAAGAAAGAAAGAAAAAAAAAACTTTTTTTTTAAACACAGGTACTTGTGTAGCTTTTATTTCATAAAGAAATGAAAAGTGGCACTAGTATATGTGTGTGTGTGTTTTTCCCCCCATACAACAACTTATATTCTGTTATTAAAGACTTGCTTGGATATCCCCACTTTGCTATGCATGATATTTTTAGCATTACCTGAGCTTTCTTCTTAGGTCCATTTCATTTGCCAGACATTCCAGCTAAAGAAACGCTTTGGACCTCAGAGGGTAGACACCAACAGTCCAATGGCAAAAGACTGCTGTTAGGCTTTCAGGAGCAGCTTTTTTTGATTACTGTACTCAATACGGCTGTTATACGTCCTATAAACAGCTAATGCCAAATATCCAAGACAGGAATTTGGCCTTGTCTAAATGTGGGATTTTGACTGTGAGTGCTTTCATTCAGAATGAGGTTGCCCTATTTCTAAATAATGCACTTTTAAAATCTATGTTATTTCACAATTGAGCACTGTTATTCTAAAATTATAGCACTCATGAAGACCTAAACTACCATAACTGTAAGCATAATATATGAGCCATTTTGTTATTTTGGTTCCACTTAATCATGTAGGCAGATCCTTATATTCGTGTAAAACTGGTTATTTCAGCTTATTTTGTAACTGTGAATTTCCCTGCTGCCCTATTTTCTCTCTCAGAAGATGGGTTCTTTGTATGAGAACTGAGCTGATTGGTGGAAAACCAAGGACAGACAAACGATAGCCCTATGCACTGTCCAAATCTATTTCTGATCAAAACAGAGTTAGGGTACAGGCTAACTAGATGTGTGCTAACTCATCCTTAAAATAAAGAATCCATTTTTTCAAAGCCCCATGAAACTAGCCCTGATGAGACTAGAAATACACTGATTTTCTACTGTTCTTCCAACCTTGTACTATGTCCCTGTTCAATTTGAAAGCACTTCTTTTTTTACAGAATACCAATCCAACTCAAAATTCATAGGATGAGAGACCATTACAGAAGGCAATATACACATTACTAAAGCTTTAGGAGGGAATGTCAAAATCATAATAACAATAAATTAACTCACATGGCTGTTACTGAATTCAACATTCCAAGTGCTAAGCAGGACAATGTATCATTTTCCACAAGCTATTTCCTTGCCTAGCCACTGAATTAAAAAGAGCTACTCAGTCTTTGGCTCCCAGAAATAATATGACAAATAAAAATGGATAGCTTAAAAGATAAATTATATTGAAGTCAAGCAAAGCAAATGCTCAGGTGTTCCCACTAGACACTTATAGCCAAATATTGTATATAAAGTTGATCTCCAATAATATTTAGTTGTTGTTATCCCAAATATAGGCATTCAGAGTCTTCACATAGATGCCTCTTTACCAGGAGGCATATAAAATATACAGGTGCCCAAGTTTTCATCGGTGATATTTACTATGTGGCTAAATGAATGAAATTGGGAAGCTTGATGCCTGACCACTGTATTTCTCAAGTAAGGTATTCCCACCCTTGGCTTGCATCCAAAATCCAGTCCAGAAAACAACTTGATTACAGACATGTTGGATTGGGCCATGTGGGAAGCATGGCTGGAGAGCTCTCATCACTCTCTCTATAGCTAAAGGATTCAACAAAAATACGGAAAATACAACTCCTTTTATTCATTCCTCTGTCTTTTGAATGGATATTTCACCCCTTCCAGAGTCACGTTTTAACTTCAGGTATAGTTTGCTTTCCTGAGTGAAGGCATTCAACTTCCGTTTGTTCTATACTTTTCCAGTGTGCACAAAATATTTGCAAAATATTTGTCAAAACTGAGAGAGAGCAGGGAAGGAGAAGAAATATGAAAACTGATGTGATAATATAGCTCAGTAGTGAGCTCTCTCACCTAAGTAAAGAGAGTCCTGAATCCCAGTCCCTGCTCTCATGATTACTTAATATGGGATACTTAAAATTTCATTGACACAGGCACTGAGGCCTCTTCTCTCTTAGCCGAGTGCCTGGAATGCAAGGTAATAAAGTATTGCTCTCTCTTTTGCCTAATGAATATTTAATTATTCCCAGTGAAGTAAAGCAGCTTCAACAAGAGGAATTATGGTTCTTTTTCTATGCTCTAACTAACCACTGAGCTATTGGTTAAAACTGAGCTTCTACCTATCCCTCTGATTAGTATATGTGAGCCCAGCCATGCATTCAAGGCAGTAAACACCAAGAGAAAGAGAGTTTCTTGCTATATCCTGACAGTAAGCATCCAGGTCCTTCAGAGAACTTAGTCTCCATACTCTTACTGATGCTGTTGTTGTTGTCGACATTGTTGGTTTCCTGCTCAGAGTGTTCTGTGTCTTTGAGCCCTGAAGTGTAGGCATCTCACTCAGGGCTGGGGTATGACATCTGTGAGTCAGCTACAAGAACATTCAGTGTGGGGCTGCCCCTGTCCTTCAGGGAACTAGCTCATAATTTCCACTCACCCTCAAACAAAACAGACAGGAAATACGAGGGCCATGTGCATGCAGAGTAGGCAGTGTTAAATGGGAAAATACAACTGGGGAGGAAACAACCATAGGACCAATTGCTTGGGTTAATTTCCTTACTTCTGTCCCTTAGTGCCTGAAAATCCACGTAATCTTCTCAGTCAGATGGTTGTTTTGCTGAGACAGAGGTGTTCCCAAGTAGGGCAGCTCTTACACGTGCAGACACTGTGTTGCCTTCCGATCTGCCCAGTGCTCATTAGTCTCCTGTAGGCCCCAGCTGGTGCCCTTTGAGACCTGTATCCAGCTTACAGACATACTGAATTGCTCTCAGCTAGTGTGGGTCTGTCATACAACCAATATGAAGATCAGCGACCCTGCAAAGTGTCCTTTGCAATAACTACAGATAGGGTCTGGCTCACAGAGCTGAAACCAACACGAGTGGACTCAGCAAGAGACATCTTGGGATCACCTGTTCATTTGGGGAGGAATGGGATTTTGAAATCAGACATTGTCTCCTTAAAGAGAAGAACTGCATTGTGAAGAAAAAAAAAAAAAAAGAAAAAAAAAAAAAAAAAGGCATCAGATTTGTGTATTTTTCAGGAAAACCAAAAACATCTGCACCTGAACCTAAACAGTAATCTTCAAATTATTCAGGGACCAACAACCAGCTAAAAGACAGCTGGCTGAAAGAAGGCACTTTACCCAGAGGATACCCACCAATTTTCAGCATTCTCTGATGTCAACTTGACACAGGTCTTTCATAAATGGCTGACTTCCAAGTGTGATAGTTTGGCAAGAAACATGTCTCTGGGAGTGAAATCAGTGTGGAAAAACTGCAGAAGATTGAAACACTGACTTGGCTGACAACATGGGCTCAGGCCACTGAGCCATGAACTGCAGACAGGGCAGACTCCTAGCCCCCTAACTCTTCAATAGTATCTGTTCTTAAATATGTTTTATCAAGTTTAGTATACTAGTCTGTTGTCATACAATATAATTTCTGTATTTATTTCACTGCTGAACTGTGTGTGAAAAGATGTTAACTTATTTTATTTCTGTTCAGTTAGTACTCAGTACTGCTGACATGAAGGTCACCAGATACAGACGTTGTAGGTGACATCTGCAGATTTGATCCAATGGATAGGTTTATTTATCCATTAGTTCAAAGCTTTATTTCTAACTCATTGTTCTGAGAAAAGATGTTTCCCAGACCTTGAGGCACTGGTAGGACCTCAGTATAATTGGAATATATTCTATTGTACTCTTATTCTCTCTTTGCTCTTTATTCTTGACCTTAGTTTACAGATGGTGTTTGATAGGGTGTTTATTAAATTATCAAAACGAAGGAACTGGGGTTTTTAAGTTTCGTGGTTTTTGTTTGTTTGTTTGTTTGTTTTTGTTTTTTGTTTTTTGTGTTTTTTTTTGTTTTGTTTTGTTTTTTGTTTTTTGATGCTTTACATGGTATAGGTAAATAGCAGTTAAAGGATTGGACTTGACTCAGTGGTTCATGATTAAGTCTCTGCCTCTTTCACACATTCTCTGATTCACAAGTAACTCACTTTCATGCTGTGATTTCCTCCTCTGGTAAGATGGAAATAATAATAGACAGAGGAAAAGCAAAACTATCCAATTATGCTGTTATTCTTCAGGATGAGGTTTGCCTTTAACTGTGTACTTGCATAGTTCGTTGCAGAATGGGACCCCGATTGCTACAGTAAGTAATAATTTTAAGCTGTAGGTTTTTTTATTTTCCACCATTGGCATGATTCACTGTGAGACTTACAAATTTACTATTTATTCTATGCTGCTTGGATAAAGAGCACTGTAATTACAGAGCAGCAAAATTTTCATGCCACTTAATTGATAAGGCTACAAATACTCAGCAACAAGTGAGGAATACATTTGCATTACAGTTATTAATATGCAGCACTAATGATAACAATACTGCAGAATACCTTACATTTATATAACATCCTTCATCGCAAAGGGAATGAAGTTCCCAAGTGACACACAAAACAGAAACAGAAATGTTTCCCACCACAACTTAAGTAAAAAAAATACTAGTATGAAAGGAAAGAGCAATCAGAAGGAAAGTTTGAAATAAACAAAACAGAAGAGTTATCCATTTCTGTAGGTAAGTATTTTGTACTTGTGAAATAGTACCCCAAAAGAGCTTTGGTGAGTTACTCTAGCTCAATGACCAGTAGAAAAAGCTCCATAACTCTCAAGGGAAAGATTGCTGATGCTATAAATATGAAAGTGCATTTCACACTGGGTGTAATAAGTAGATAGTGATATCGTGTCCTATACCTTAAAGCATGAGTTGAAACAGCTAAGCATACATTGTAAATTCTAGAGTAGAGAAGTATGACATAAAGAGCCCCAAATGAGATGGATATGCCCAAACATGAGGCCTGCCACAGAAGATGCACATAATCTGCAGAAAGGATAGTAGAAAAATAGCTAAGAAATCACAAGATATTTTAAAAAGTTAACACAAATCAGTTTGAATTAAACATGCATATTTAATTACCATTGAGGTAACCATTATTTCTAAACTTCCAAGAAATATAGGTTCACGAGAGATCAGTGCTCTAACTAGCTTCTAAGCTAGTTAGTACACTCTGTGAAATTGTTATGCATTTTTCAAGGCTACAAGTATTTATTCTAAACAGAACTTTTTGTATGTTCAAGATCTAATCTTATTAGTTGTTCTAATATATTTCCTGCATAGTTGTTGAGTACTCCCAAATGAGCTGTAAGTGCCCGTGACATTTAGAATACAGTACTTATCCTCTTTGGCATTAGCTGTGTGAAGAGTTTCCTTAACAAGTGCACAGCCTACAAATCACAAAAAGTAATGTCTCGATTCTTCTCACAGCTGGCAAGGTCTCAGCTGGACTACAGTGTCCACCTCTGGGCTTTGCTCTTTGAGGAAGAAATTGACTACTCAGGGTAGCCCAGAAAACAGCAGTGAGAAGGACTGTAAGTCAAGCAAACAAGTTCAATAAGCCAAGACTATCTTTGTATACCCTAAAGGAGAGAAGACTTTTTGAGAGAAGGGAATACATTGTTCTCCCAGTACATGAAGACAAGACTTCTTGTGTGACAAGAAGCAATGGACTTAAACTGCAGGAAGAAAAACTCAGGTTAGCTGCTATGAAAAACTTGCATAAAACAGAGGTATTGATGGTCTGGAACAGATTTTCCTCAGGAGCTGCTAGCATCCCTATCACTGAAGGCTTTAATACAGGTTAAACAAACAACCTATCAAAACCACAAAAATGTGGTAGATGTTGATGATGTCTGGAACTTGATGAGCATACACTTTGCTTTCTGGCCTTTTATTCTCAGTTGACTTTTGGTTTAGATTACCTATTCAAAGATGTTGAAAGAATTTTCTTTAAGCTCTCTAAAGTAGTTCAAGTTTGGACAAAGGCCAGCTGTAGAAAGTGGCTAGGACAAAGTAATATCTTTTTGTAAAAGACACAAACCAGATAAAGTGGCCATGGACTCCAAAGTACGACATGCATTACCACAAATACTTTAATTAGACGGATAAAACTGTACCGCAGAATTATACAGCACATTAATATCATTGGATAAAACTGTACCACAGAATTATACAGCACATTAATATCATTGCATTTCCTACTTAGAAATGTATGATGTCGCCTCAATGCATGATGAGCATCTCTGGTGTGCAGCAAAGCTGCTGGAACAGCTTTTTGAAGTTGTAGCATGACAGGCTTTTGGCAACTGCTTGGAACAAAGCTGCTCTGATGGTTGTTTGATTAAGCAAATCTGCTGTGGTAAATGTCTGAAGCCAAGCTGTTTCTGCAGCTGTTTGAGCCAGAGCTAGTCCCGCAGTTTTTGAAGAAAGAAGGCATTTGTAAAGAATGAAGGAGAGAAAAGGAACAGAAGGGAAGGGAGAAAGAAAGGTGTTTTTTGTTTTTTGTTTTTTGTTTTTTTTTTTTTTTTTTTAATATCAACATAAAGCATTAAAAACAGAAGTATGTTTGTTTTCAAACAGCTTTGTAAAACAAAACTATAATGCCATCTTGGGGTTTTGGTGATACTGGCAATTATATATATAATATGCAGGATTGCTAAGGCTCTGTATGTATGTATAAAACATATCAAAATATAAGGTTGAAGAATGTCATTAAAGGTGCAAAGTCAAGCAATTTAAAGGCAGGAAGTGCCAAAAATCAGGTTGTCTCCAAACTTTACTCATCTTCCATGTACTAATGCTTTTAGTTGCATATCCACATAGAATTTTTTTGCCAAGATCCCAGCCTCTGTCAGCACACAGGGGTGACAAGTAGCTTTTGAATGTCTTTTTTTTTTTTTTTTTTTTTCTTCAGTATGAGTCCTTCTACCTTGTTTATTTCACAGTATTCAAAATATACGCTGACAACAGAATGATTAGCTTCCTCTTGATCTTTTCAGTGGTTCTCATCACTGTACTCTCTGAGTGCTTCACACTTACAAATATGTTTACTTTTATGACACCTCTAGCAGTTAAAGTGATAAAGCTACTCCTGCTATTTGCAGAGAGAAGGTTAAAACTATCCTGTAATTTGGTTTGCTCAGTTCAGGTGACTGATCTTGACCCTTAATATAGCAATTTATTTATAAACATTGGAATTCCTGTTGACTTTTCAAATGTGCAACCATTCGGTAAGTCAGGTCATAGGAACTCGGGTGAGGCACAATCCAGGAAAAAATAAGAGGAGCTACATAAGAGAAGCTTCTAGTGTAGATGACTTGTTGGACATTACACAGGGAAATCTTGGAAGACAAGAAAGTGCATGTTGTCATTGTAAAATAAGTGAGACAGATAAGTAATCATGCAATTAAGAAACATTTCCACCAAAACACAAAGGAGACAATATGCAGTCTGCATGACTATAGCTTTAGTTCTTCCATTTTCTAACTTCTGAACACTTGTTTTTGAGTCTTAAAAATGTTCCATCATACTTTTTTAAAAGTAGGTAAATTTCACTATTTTGATCCAACCTAGGGAAAATAAATAAATCTCTGATGTAGCAGTTGTCACACTTCAAAGTTATGTGCACACTTTATCAATGGATTAGGAAAATGTAGGTGTCCCACATAGCTTTCTGACATTTAAACTAACAGAATAATTAGAAGTAATATTTTTTCTCTTCTGTGTGGACACAACAATATGATAATACGTTCTGATGGATGTTTTCCAACCTGTGTTTTGTCAGTGGTCAGATTGTTACAGTTAGTTAAAGCTCTTGGGCCCCACTACAAGGTCCAGATTGAATGCATATCCTCTGGACACAGACATTTGTATTTATTCCTGCAAAGCACAACAACTTCTGTCTCTACTGGTCACTGCCTCAGTCTTATTTTCTCCTTAACCTCACTCTTAATTCGAGCTCCACTGTCATTGCTCAGCATGTCTTAGTTCTTTCCACTCATTCCTTTCCTTTCTAGCTTTGAATCTGTTCTGTCTCTTCTGACCCCTTCTCCTTCTCCACCATAGATTTCTCTGTAGACTGACTTTCATCAACAATTCCTCACCTAGTCTGAGTGGATCCTTCAGTCTTTCTCACAATTGCCAGCATTTCAGCATCTATTCTTAATTTAGTTTTTCTTTCTTGCTGGCTACGAATCTCTTCATCTCCTTTTCCATGTGCAGATTACTGCCTCCATCACCATTGTTTTCCCAGTTCCCTCTTCTCTCTCTCTCTCTCTCTCTGCATCCTGGTATCTCAGTTCCTGTCTGCTCCTCATCTCCAGGCAGATCAGCTTTTTGCAGACTCTGCTTTTTAAATAGTGCAGCTTCCTCCTTCTCACTTCCTGTTAGGAGTAGGTGGGAGAAATAGAGCTTCTGCGCTCAGTCTTGGACTGCAGCCCAGTATGACGTAGGGCTTTAGTTGCAAGGAAAATCCTGCTCAGCCTCAGTCTGGAACACATTCTGTAATTACAGAATCTTTGAGAAATGCAACTACAGACACCTGAGACTTGTCTACTGAGCATGTGTGAACTGCTTTTTTTTTTCTTTTTTTTTTTTTCCCCAAAGGATTAGAACTTAGCCAAATATGACAAATTTTCTTAAGAGATGGAGAGAAGCACATATCTGAAATAAAGGCAAGCCTCTGCCAAATTTTAATCCCATTCCACAAGTCACAGTAGCCCTGTTATTCCCTCACTCTCCCAGCCCCTAGCGCCCCCCCCCAAAAAAACAAACAAACAAACAAACAAAAAAAAAAAAAACAAAAAACCAAAAAAACAGCGAACCCTGGTTTTTTTTTGGTTGTTGTTTCATTTTTGTTTTGTTTTGTTTTTAATAAAGAAAATGATGTATTTTCCCTTAGCCTTGATTTTAGAAATGGCTGAGTTATTTGTTTCCAGAAAAAACAAATTCAGCCTCAGGCAGATGCTCAGTGTGGAAAATTTCAGTGCAAATAATTAAACTTTGGCAAAGTTACAAATAACTGAAAACAGAGTCTCATAATGGGAAGAGCTGGACAACCTTGCTAGGCATGTGTGCATCCAGGCCTGTCTATGATATAATGTACATTAAAATTTGGAGCAAAGATTCTTCTCATGGTCATCAAAGAAAAACTGATCTCGTGGCTTTGCTGTCATCACAGTTTCAGGTTTTAATACCAAAACTGATGGAGGGTGCTTTGAAAGTTTTGTTTTCATTATAAGGAGGTTATTTTATTTATGATGAAATAGCTGCATTTATTGCCATATGGATCAGTCCAGCCAGAGATTCTGAATCAGGTCTCACAAAATCAAGAGAGTGATTCAGAATTTATGAGGTTGAAAGAGCACTGGGGAAAAGTGGTGAGTTCTCTTCCAGTTTCTGAGCTTTGGGGGTGTTTTTCTAATATAATCAAGCCCAGTTCTGTAATTGCAAAGGCAAGAAACCTTCATTTCCATATTATCTGTACTGCCTTGTGAAGTTAAGCCAGGAGCAGAGACTTTAAGATAAATACCAAATATACTAGTCATTGTCAGGATATTGGGCTCATAGACCAATAATGCTATTGATAGTGCCTTTTTCATATGATTTATTATGCACTAAGAGGCTCGATACTGAGTGTTCAGCTGATGCATTGCCTCTGCTTGTCAAGATGCAGCAAGTCTTTTGTGTATTTGAGCCCTGTTTTCCTCTTGAAAATAATTGGGTTTGAATTCTGTATTTTTCATACTGATTTTAAAAAAATTAAGACAATTGTAATGCATACTGAATACTACTTGGCAATGAAGGAAGTATATTGAAGACTCAGCACAGGGCTAAAAAAAAGCACTTGGAATATGTCTTTATCTGAAGGAAACCTGAAGCAACACTTGAGCTTCTCTTCTTTGGCAGTAACAGTATATCAGTGGCTGGTACCAAGAGGGATTCAAACCCAGACAGACTGTAAAAGCTCCAAGAGTTACTGATGATTTTTATATGGAAGCTTTTTCAAGGTAGTGATTGTAGGGAAGGTTGACTTGGTTCACAAGCAGATGTTTAAAGATCCAAACAGATGCAACTAAATCACCAAGTACCAAGCATTGTATAGTAATTGCATAAATATTTGAAGCTTTCAAGTACCAAGAGAGCAAAGATTGTTTACTAATGTAGAGGAACCTATAACTAGAACAAGCAGATTTAAATTAAATGAGATACTACTAGATTAAGGACAACATTTCACTGACTGTGAGATTCACAAAGATGACTAGGAATCCAGCAGATATTTGGCTTCTTCAAACTTCTAGGGCTAAGCTGAAGAAAGCAGTGTACAGAGCAGTTGCAGAGAGGTGACTGAACTGAACCTGCTTTGATGTCTAATTATGAAAATTTTGTTACTGAAATCCAGAAGATGTACTCTTTCTCTTCCTTTACAGCGCTTAGTTAAGATAGATATGTACTGCCTGTGGCTTTGTCCTGACACATTGAGACTGAGATGAGGTTAACTAGGTAGGAAAAAACTCTAAGGGAATGGGGTGACAGAAGTTGTATAACTGAATAATTATGAGTCTCACTACATTAACTCCTGAATATTTGGATTATAGTACCAAGAATTTCATCATCTACAGTGGGACAGAAGGTGACAGCTCCTCAGATGAGATGCACCTTGCTTAACTTCAGTTGTCTGAAACAGACAGCTGCATCTGAGCTAATCACGTTACATTCCCTTTACTCTTAAGGGAAAGAGATAAGCATCTTGTGGAGCACAATCCATTCCACCTGAAGTAGTCGCCCAAAATAAGGAGAAGCAATGACACTGGAGGTGAATATTTCTTGCTGTTTCCTGTAACGGATGTCTGGGTTGAGTAACTAACACGGGATGAGATAGGTGAAATGGTTTCCTCCTTTTTGTCCAGGGTAGACACCACTACAGGTTTCTTTGTCACATATAAACTAGACTGCTGAGAAGGTTTGTGATGACTGGAACAACACTAGACAGGCAGTTTGGAGCTTCTGCAAAATGCTGTTGTTCAGAAAGAGGTGGGACATTGAAGGCTCCTGACACAGCTTTTCTAAATTCTGTCCTAATTTGAAGTGTGCTTCTTGTTCCAACGCAAAGTTCCAATGCTTATTTTTAAATCCGTTAAGTGTTTAGGCCTTGCTGTAGCTGGGTCCTGCTGCTGACTTAAAATTAAGACCCCCCGTCCCCACCCTGACACTTGCTCTTCTCAGCTGTCTGCCACAGGTAAGGCTGTGCTGGCCCTGTCCTCTGCCTCATGGTCCACTGCTTTCATTTATGCCTCTAGAGATGGATGCCCACTCTCCTTAAACCAGATTGCACCGTCCTCCCAGATTAGCCTAAGGGTGAGTGTCCGTACTGTCTCTACAAGACTCCATTGACAGCAGCTGCCAGAAAGCATGGTCTTGCTCTACTCTTCTGTCCCCCAGCTGTTATCAGGTTTAAGTCACACAACCTCAGTGTGACCTGATGCAGCTGACTGACCCACAGAGGAACTCATTCTTTACTTTCAGGGTTAGTTTTCCACTGGTTCAGCCAGTTGAACTGACTCATTTTGCAGCTACACAGTCATTAGGTATGACATGCAGGAAGCAGAGGGAGTACACAGCCACAGACTGACAGGGGTAAAGGACCCACCCCTTCCATGGCATCTCTGCATCACCTTAGCTGCAGTGTAAAATGCAAATGACTTTAGTATGGACTGTTCCACAAGGCAATTATTACATGGTGTGAACAGTGACTTATAAAGTATATAATTTTTTATTGGTTTCTAGTTAATCAGGTTTGGTTTTGCCATTCTGTGAATGTGTTTACATTGTTAAAGAAAGCCTTGAAAACCTGATACCACTTGAGGATAGAAGATTCAGTTTAATATCTTTAAAACCTCTCTAGATACCCAAGTGATGGGTCTCTCTTACAGCTCAGCTACTGGGTTGTTTCATGATGTAGCAGTTGAATAGTAAGTTTTTGGTTTTGTTAGTTTGTTTTTGTTTTCAAATAAGAGTAAAAAAACACAGGATAATGGTTCTCATGTGGGTTGTAGCACAGCCCTTGCCATGCTGGGCAAGTTCCCAAGCAGTAACCAGATTCAGAGTGACTACTGGAACTTTCCTTGCAGTTTCAGTTGCATGTTGCTCTTTAACTTCCTGTTCTGAAATAGCAGGAATGTTGCTCTCAGCATCTAAACATTTATTGCTTCCTTCCACAGCAGCAAGCGCAATTCACTGGCAGGCCTCAAAGTATGGAACTTACTCCTGAAACTGATAGCACCTCAGTAGGTGAAGGGCTTTTAATGATTGCACCCATAATGCAAACCCTTTTGGTTACAGGAAACATGTTAATGCAATTTACTATTATCTTTCACAGCAGGAGTTCCCCTCAGGGAAAGACTGATGTTTATTGTGATACTTGGATTTCATGAGGTGCCTTCAGAAAAGTGAATTATTAGAGATCGGAAAGATGTTAAAATCTTCAAACCACACAGTGAGCAAATTGACCATGACTGGCAATTACCTGAAAGTGCATCTCTTCTTGAGATTCCTACTCCATGTAGGATTTTCTGAATTTTTAAAATGATTTTCAATTTACTTCCTGGCAGCAATCTCCGAAAATCAGAGTACTTCAGACATCTCAGCATTAAGCACTCAGAATCACTACTCACTTTTGAAAGCTTTGGTCGTATGTTAATATTGCACATATAAGTGGAAATGAAATGGGTCCGCACAGATTTGCTGCATTCTGCTGCCACATCATTGTCCCAATGCCAGAACAGCCAGCCACAAATTGATTCCACTAGCACTGGAGGAAGTATTATGTATGAAAAAGGAAATTATGTCTAAAGTTTGTGAAAGAGCCTTAACTCAGGATTTCCTGTACTTTTAGTTTTTGTGTTATTTAGGAATGAGAGTCAGCAACCTTAACACCATCTTAATGCGATTTTGTGTGTGTGTGCTGGAATTTCCCTTGGTTTTTTGGAATGTAAGTGAAATGAACACATGGACCCAGCTGAAATGCAGTTGAAGAAAGATTTTTATTTAAGTAAATACTGTCAATTGTAAATGTTTACATTTTTACTCATAGAGGAGAGATGAATAATACATTTGTATGCCAAACGCATCCTTCTCTACCAGCCAACAAGGAGTTCAAGCTTTCTGGCATCATTTACAGAGGAAAAAGAGCAGGGGAATTTCCTCTAAGAAACCTCTTTGGTCTAGTCCACCACCAGTTTCTATAGAGACAGTATTCTCAAAAAATCATCCTCATTTATAGCTATAAATAACTCCCACAGTTCAGTGCAAAAGTAGAGCATGGCCACACAACTTACTGGGCACAAGTTGGCCAATATTTTGGAGAAATGGAGACCCAAGGTAGATCAAAAGTTTGTGTGCAATTATCAGTGAGAATTTATATCAAAGAGATGGAAAAGACATACAGAAGCAGCCTGTTAGTGACACCATTTCATTCTGGGAAGATTGTATCTGTTGCTGACATCTCAGGGAAGAATATTACTGCAATGTGACTGGGGAGTTACACGCTGCACATTAATGGAAAGACTAGTAATACCTTTACCTGTCTTCTCACCCTGGTAATACAGCCCCTGCATAGACTAACTGTCCCATGCTTGTGATTATATTGTTTTTGAGCTCTGCAAAATCATTCACGTATTTTTCTTTGTAATGGCCAAGTAAGAAAAGAATTATCTCTGCCTTGCTGATGGGGAAACAAGTCCCAAAGCAATAAAGAGCTCGATTTTTAAGGTACTTTGACACTTTGTTTAGAAGCTTAAAACTGTTCAGATACTTAAAGATGCAAGAAAGCTGCGTGAGTGCTTCCCAGTGCTCCATCTGTGTCAAAGTGCAGCCTCTGAGCAGAGCATCCCCTTCTCCCCATCCTGTGCCTTGGTTTCCATGGGAAGGCAGTCTGCACACAAGACTGAGAGCCTTGGGGTGCATTGCTCTGCAGTCTAGACATGGCCATAGGCACCTAGACAGGATTTCTGAAAACACCAGGTGCCTAATTCCTATTGTTCTCTATGGCAAACAGGCCCTTAAGTGCCTCTGGAAATCCTACTGACTACTTAACTGCATTCTTTAACAATTCTGCCTCTAAGTGACTGCTCAAGATCACAGAAGTAGCCTGTGGCTACCACACTAACCACTGGGATATTCTTTCTTCTGTGCCAATAAAGATTCGCGAGAATGAACTAAATTGATGCAAGTTCCCAGCAGGAGTAGACATTTTTCCTGACGGGGCAGAAATGAGTTGAGAACCCTCTGTCAGGAGTGATTTGGGCTTCAGGCAAAACTTAGGTACCAGGGAATGTTTCCAAACGAGGGAATTCGGTGAGTTTATAAACCAGGCTCTGTAATACTGTCCTGTCCTGTAAATCCTGACTGGTGTTAAATATGTTTTGTGTTGGTTTCACCACAGCAAAATGCTTTCAATTGCTTTGCATACCCACAGTAAAATACTTTCATCGACAAATGCATTACTGTAAATGAAAAGTTATGGGGGAAATGCAAATGCTTAATTGAGGCAATATACATTCTATACGCATTCTTTATAGTACACATCATCAATGTATGTATATGGATAAGCCTGCAGTTTGTAAGTTTTAAATGTATTAAACTAAGGTTAGTTGTGAACAGCAAATAAAAAAATAAAAACAAAACAAAGCAAAACAAAACAAAACATTTTTATAAACCTAAAAAATAAATCATTTGATCTACTTTTTTTTTTTTTTTTTTTTTTTTCCCTAGGCATAGACAATTAGAAATTCTGATCAGCTTCCATCAGGAAGCTCTGAGTAAAGAGAAGTTTACATCTTGAGATGAATAGAAACATCTCTTCTGCCTGGAGTTCCACAACACATTGACAGTTCATGATTTCTGGGAGATCAGAAATCTTTACCTAGATTTCAGGAAATACAGATCACATCCAGGAAGTTTAAGATGCTGAGGTGATATCTGAAATAGATCTTATTATTCTATTAACTTGGTGTATCAGGACTCAGGCAGGAGTGACCATAGGGCAACCATCAGTGTAGCAAAGAGATACCCAAAGTAGAGTTAAACCAGCTGGTTTAAATATGACAATGGTTTTGGCATATAGCACTACAGAGCACTACATAGCGCTGCAGGTAAATTCACATCACTTCTTGGCAGGCAAAATTAGCCTTCATGAACTCCATGCTGCTACAGTTTTTTTGTTTCTGACACTCAGTGTATCTTCTTTACAACTTTATGCTTAATTACAAACTTCAGACATTCTGGAGTGCTGAAATACAACTTCCGTATCGTGCTTTGTAGCCTGAAAAGGTTCCTTTGTTCTGTGTGCGAGTTATGTTTTTATGGGGCACTTAATGTTCATATGTTCCTCTGCAGTACAGTGTGGCTGTCTTGGATGCTGCTTCACTTAGACAGTCATAGTCTTCAGCTACAAAAATAGCTATGACTGAAATGGCTGCTTTCCTTACTAAATTGAAAACAAAATATTATTGGTACATTAGTACACAAATATTGAAGATGACACTGCTTGAAAAGCAAAATATCTGGATTAGTGTTTTTGCGATAATATAACAACTGCCTTTGTGAATGGTAGGAGCCGTGTTTCCTACAGATTTGTGTATCATGTTAGGGTTCTCAGGCATTTAAGAAGGTGTGACCTATAATTACCTAAGGGTGAAGTAATCCTGTTTCTCCCCCACGAGTGGATTCTGGACAGGGATGTAGTAATGGCTGAACTCATGTTCTATTCTTTCACTCAGCAAGAGTTTTGTTTTTTTCTGATTTCCTGTTTTCATGAAAAGAAGGTCTTCATTTCTGTGAGATCACCCTTCTGATATCTTTGTTTGAAATTAATAATCAGATTCAAAATTTACATGGAGAGGAAGAGATAGATACACACATATAAACATGAACCTCTTTCCTTAAGAAACCAGGATAAAAATAGTAATGAACCCCAGAACTGTTAAAGTCTGGTTCATTCAAGGCAGCAAATGACTGCCATCACTATGATATACAAGTCAAAGCTAAGCATTAACTAATGCAGCATAATCTGCGTGTCTAATATGTCAATGCCTGAAGTGTTTCACACGGAAATATTTATACCAATATTGAAAATATTAATTTAGTTTTCCTGTAGAAGAATCTTTATCATTTTCAGCTGTTCTCATCAGTTTAAATATTAGCTAGAATTCAGTGGCTTTTTAATTACGTCTCTGCAATTGTGATTACTTTATGCTTAACTGTGGGAGGTCTTTCATCCTCATTTGTTCTTTTCTTTCAATTTCTAAGAAATGTCTTTCCATTAATAGCATTCCCAGCTTTCCGTTCACAAAAGAATCACTTCTCGAATTGATATTGACACATCTACTGGGTAACATCTCTCCCAGAATAGGCTGGGATCTAATCATCTGCCTGAGTTGTGAACCTGAGTGAGAAGCGGCAGAGGTACTGCCTTACCACTCCGGCCATTTCCCCTGCCATCCCACCTTGCTCCAGAGGCAGCTGCCCTGGAAGAGAGCACTGAGGCAGGACACAGGGTTGTGCCAGCTCACTTGGCTTAATCAGGGCTAAAGTTTGGCACGTGTCGAAATACTGGCATCCAATGGGGTCAGTGAAGGTACAGGCACACTCCTCTCTGACATAGCACCTTTGGGTGCAATAATTTCTAGCACAAGAAGTGGCGCGGATAGGTAGGAAAGGACACTAGATCACCTACTCTGTCAAAGCCTATAGCAAGCAGTAATGGTATAACTTTTCACCTCATCTCCTGGATTTCCAATATTCTTTCTTTTATAATAGACAGAGCCTCTGTTTGTTTGTTTGTTTGGTTGGTTGGTTTTGTTTTTGTTTTGTTGTGTTCGTTTTTTTTTAAATAGACAGAGCCTAGTCTTTATCTGTGGCCTGTTCTTTTATGGGCCACGGAGGACTCATATTGAAACAGGAATTCCTAGGACAGCCAAGTCAAATTAACTAAAGGTACATCAATGAACATAAATTAAACTGTACAAAACCCATGTGTGGATAATCTCTGGCAGATTTTATTTTAAGTGGATTTAAAATAAAATTCAACATCAAACTGACTCGATCTAATAGATCCTCGTTCACACCCTTTTGCCCCTCCCTTGTGCTAGCCCTGGCACTTGTGAGACGTGCACTGAACTAATCCCACTCACTAATCCAGAAAAAAAAAAAAAAAAAAGAAAAAAAAACAACACCAAAGCAGCAAATGATATTTTTTTCCTAAGGCTACTGAGCTGCATCAGCCCAGCACAAGGGAGGCAGCATGATGAGATGGCTGGAAGCAGGGGCCAGGGAGCTGGACTGCCCTTTTCAGCAGCAGTGAACCCTTAGGTTCGCCCAGTTATATTATTTTATTCTTTGATCTGTGGCACTGTGAGAGAGATTTAGTAGGCAGAGGGAAAGGAAAGACTGATAAACCAACAGATAGTTGAACAGCAGACACAAACAAGGATTTGTTTGTATTTGCATCTCCAAATTGGACTTGCATGTGCATTCTCTCAAGTCTGCTAGGGTTTGTGCTCATCTGTCCTTCAAGGGAGAGATCTATAAGGGTCTGCATTTCTTAGTTGGCCAAATATTTTTATAAACTTTGTAGGAACTTAATATCTGCCAAAACATATCTGTCCCTCTGCAAAACTTGATTGAAATAGATCCTCTAAGTTATTACAGAACCCTCGTAGACAAGAAGCTCTTGTCTGCACATAGACAGACAGACAGTGCAATAGCATAGGATATACTTTCTTAGAAAAAGAAGTTAAAAAGAAGTAAAAGTGCCACATTGTTAATGCTTCTTTTTTATGGGAAGTTTTAAAAAAAATCAAAATGTCAAAATGGGAAAAGAAAAAATATTTCTATTTTATAAATCATTATTTAAAAAACATTGTCCAACCTAATAAAACTACAATCCAATGTATATTTTACACCCTTACGGATCTCAGAGCCTCACAGAGTGCACTAACACATAATTTACCCATACATTAAGTGTAAGGAAAAGAAATATTTCATAAAGCGCATACCTTTTCAGGCAAGCAGCTTAGTAAAGACAACCTGAGATTAGAGATACTATTCCACCAAGGACCTGTCACCATATGGGTTGTAATTCTAATTTACAGCTGCAATAGCACACCCTGCATGAGCCTCACTTGATTCAATAACATTCTATTATTTCTAAGAGCTGCACAGTGAACCTTTATCAATCTCCCAATACTAAATATATCAAGATGTGACAATCACTCCTTTCCTTATGGATTAAATAACAATTTGAGATGTCATATTTGGATGTAGTGAGCAATATGCCTGCTGCCAACCATTGACAGCAAACCACAGTAGTTAATTTGACTCTATGGAACATTTGAAAGCAGGCGAGCTTGAAGCATGAGCGTAAAACATGCTTGAGGTTTCACTTACACATTTCTGCAAATTGATCATATATACTTATTAATATTTCAAGTTATTTTTATTTAAAAGTATCTTCACACACGGTGAAACAGAACAGAAAGGGATGCTTAGAGATCCTCTCGTTAATGAATTACCCTCAATTGAAATTCCTCTCACAAATATCCTTACACAGAGGAAATATTTTTCCCCTCATAAACTTTACTCCCATTAGAGAACATTTTATATGTTGACTGCAAAATAGAAGGAGATTCTCAAAGCCTCACAAGCCTTTTCCTGATTAAGGTAAACAGTGTAATTACCTATCTAAATTGTTAGTGTGCTTCAGTAGACTGAGTGACAGTTCTCACTCTTAACAGACTATTTCACCTGTCCACCCGGCCTAGATCACGTGCTATGCTTCAAATTCTTTATAAGCAGAAGCCCAGTCATTTAAATGCAAATTATCTCTGCCCATAAATTAGGAAAGAATCTCTGAGTTTCTTTCCAAAATTCTACATTTATATGCCTAGAAGTTGGGGTTCTTTTAGAGATCCTTCCTTCCTGGGTGTTTTTCTGAGGACCTCTAAGCACAATCAGAAAGCTGGTATCAGCTCCAGACTTCGGGTTTCATCAAAGTAGGACACAGTTAGTGGGGAATTGCATGTATTGCCTGAGGCTAGATGGGAAATGGATGAGAGCTATAAGGCCCGCTGCTTGGCAGAAATAACTCAAGGATGTGAAGTGTAGGCTGCTCTCTACCAGAGAATGTCAGGGGAAAAAAAAAAAAAAAGTAATTAAAAAAAAAATACAATCCTATAGGCATAGGTTGTTTTGGCAGAAGGGGTGGATATACAGAAGCCAGTGGAAAGATGACCTTCGCTCATGCTGACAAAACCTTCCCTGGCTCCTCTCGTGTCTAATTGATTTGCCTTCCTCCAGATGCCCCGCTGTTTAGAGTGGCCAAGCCTCACGTTTCTCCACAATCACAACAAAAAAGGCAGCACTGGCTTAAGCTGTACCAGTTCTCCACTGGAGGCTAGTGTGCTCAGAACAAAGTCAGCAAGAGGGAATGGATTTGCATGTCTGAGCCAATTCTCTACAAAACCTGGTGCAGGGTTGGTAACTTCGAGGAGTGAGGCTGAACAGAGAGCTGGGGGCAGTAATTTCTTACACTGTAAAAGCAAAAACTAGATTTGCCAGAGCTTGTCTGACCATGCCCTAACTCCCCTTTTTGAAGTGCACAGCTAACCTAAGAAAAGCCAGCACTGCCCATTAAAAAAAAAAAAGTCTTTGAAGATACCTTTAAAAACTAAGCCAGGTTGATTATACGATTACATATTTGTGTGAGAAAATAGCTGATTTCATCTCTAAAATTACAGGGGTATCTCAACTGTAAATAGTTCTGCATATCAGAAACAAATGTTCATTTGGAAAAAAAAAATAGCCTGCAAACTGCTAAGAGAACTGGTAATGGGAATTAGATCCTTTGGATTATAGGTCACTGACTGAAATTCATCATAAGGCAGTAATTGGAGCCCTGAGGAACTTCAGTTGATCTGATGGCTCTCTATAACCCAGTATGAAATAAGCTAGTCACTCCAATTCTGATACTAAGAGGTAGATATAACCAGTACCAGATTTTTTCCTTCAGCCCCAAATAAACAAAACAGTGCCAGCTGCTATTGTGGTGAGAAGCAAAATACTATATTTCTCATCTGAACATTTTCTTTTGTTCTTTGTGGAAGCCTGTTCATGGAATCAGATGAAAAGATGTCATTGGTACTGCACAGAAAGTTCTTGTTCTGTGGATGAATAATTCTATTTCCAATGTTGTTAATCCACTGCCTTTCAGAAACATTAAATTAAGTTTCAATTAAATATGTCTGAAGTCATTTGACTGTTTATCTTTTTGTTTTCTACTCTGTTAAACCACTCTACCTATGAGAAATGCATAGAAGGAAAAAATCACAGTGACAAATTCTATTATGAATTACTGGAGAACCATTGTGCAGTAGTGTAAACAATGTTTTGGTACATCTATTGTTATTTTGGTCTTTTTATAGAAGTTTTTTTGATATTTTTTCAGCTTCCTGACACTATAAATAGGCAACCTTTTTCAAAATCTCTCAAAAGTAGTAGTGTTCTCTACGTAAATGTTAATCAGCTTATGCAATGTATCATCCTCATGTCCCTTTAATGAGATTAAGCTCTCCTTGCTGAGTGCAAGATTTCCTGAAGTGCTCTATTCTTCTTGCTGTTTTTTTATCAGAGGAAGACTCCACCCCTCCCATGTCAGGTATTTTCAAACATGTAAAAAAGATAACCCCTGCCCTGACAGAAAAATTCCCTTTACCTGCTCTCTAACATTGCAGGGCAGGGTTCACAGTACATCTTGAAGCAGTGCAGTGATGACTGTTGCCATAATGGGGAAGATCCCTTCCTGGCCTTCCACTCTTCTTTCAGGACCATGACTGACAGTACATGTTTGTAAACTAAGACACAAATGTTAAGTAATATGGGTGTCCTTGCCCTTTTTGACACATCTCAGGCTGTGGTTGACTGTGCAATGTGTTTCTTTGGGCCACTGAGACATATTTAGGAGCCCCTATCTACTTCTCAGCTGCACCACCATCACTGTTCCTGGAGGTACAAGGTGACAGTCCTGGAATTTATATTCAGGTTAAAAAGAGCCTTCTTTGCTTCTCCAGTATTTTTTTACCAGGTGGTGTAACATAGCTCCACCAGGAGTGGTATCAACACAATGTGTTGTGGCACATGGTTGCAGGGAGAAGTAAGGGATGCTTCAGCTGTTGCAGTAGCTGAAAAAAAGGTCAAGTCCCCTGATATTACCCCTTAATATTGTCTGTCTGCAAAACAGAATACAGTATCTAGTCCTCAGACTTCAGCTCACTGAGTCTTTGGGTAAAACTGGCACTTAGATGTGACAATTTTTTGAGTATAAAAGAAAGAATAAATGTATGATGAAACAAATCAATAGTAACTCCACACTGCATGCATGTATGCTAAGTCTGCACACACACATACATATACATACAGAGAGCAGTCTAATTCTTACACATTAGCTGTACTTTACTGATCACTTTGAAGGACTGATGCAAGCAAGACTTCACACTCTACAGCTTCCTAGTGCCCTTGGGTGTCTTATAGCAGGAATAGGGAAAAGGAACATGGAGAAAATGTTGCTTCTTTGTCTCCCCTGAAGCCAGCTTTAGGCACAAGCAAAATAGTCTGTTCCCAAAGGCTGCAGCCTTGGCTTCACTACCTATTTTGCCTTTGGAAAGCTGAGCTCTCTGCTGTTGCTGAGAAAACTGGGATGTCCAGGAAGCAGGTAGTGTGGTGACCTCTGCCCACAGCAACAGATCTCTCTATCTCCCTCCCCATCTTTAGGCTTGCTGCTTCCACTGCTGCCTCTTGGTAGGATTTCCTCCTCATGCCCCAGCCTGCCTGCCTCCCTCCTCTCCTCAGCTGGGTGTAGCAGAGCTGAATGTTCTTTGCCTCTAAACCATTCCTTTCTAAGTTAATTCTTTCTAGCTACTTTAGTCCAGGAAAGGCAGTGATGAAAGCTGCTTACACCCTTTGTCTAAGTAACGCTTAGCATTCTGAGACCATTTCTTGGAAGCTGATGACATGCAAGCATGTCTCTGCATATGGAAAAAATAAGATTTGCAAAAAATCTCACCCTCATGTCTTCTTTAATGCACAGAAATTTGACACGCATAAGCACTTTCCTCCTTTTTCACAGGTAATGCAGTACTTTGTATTGGAGCAAGGAAGGCACTGGGGCTTGAACTAAAGCTCTAAAGCACTTTGCTGTGTCATCTATCTTCATTGTCCCTTCTGCAAGCCACAGAAACAGACACGCCCGGTCTGGGAACCAAAACCACCTAGCAACAGTAGCCTGCACGAGGGCTAGAAATGCTCTGCCATTTCATTTATCTTCTCCGTCCCTCCTGGCAACAGGAGAGACAGCAGCTGAAGGCACACCCCATCCGGAAATCAGAGACACCCAGCACTGGACTCTGAGTAACAGCCTGAAAAAAA
This sequence comes from Aythya ferina, assembly GCF_964211825.1. NCBI lineage: Eukaryota > Metazoa > Chordata > Aves > Anseriformes > Anatidae > Aythya > Aythya ferina. Next base: position 71,853,991 of record NC_140297.1, on the reverse strand, counting down.
GCCATCCCATCCATCTCCTGCTTCCTGTCTGCAGCACTGCACCTGGCACAGGAATCAGTTAGGTAAACAAATGCCATCACAGCTCTGAAAAATGATGTCAGCTCCCCATGCTGATGAGAAATGCAGTCAGCCTCTTCATACCACAGTGCAGTTTGTGCTTCCCACTACCACGTGAGCCAAGCCTGTTAGCTACAACCTCGTCTCACTGCAAGCACATGCCTGTGCAAATACACCCCATTCGCAGAGTGTCAAAAATCAAGACTGGATGCAATCCTGACATTGGTACCTGAAGACAAGGTAACAGACATGTCATCATGAAGTTTTGGTGGGAGAAGAGAAATGTATTCTCCTCAGACTTCCTATTAAAAGCATCTTGGTCTACTCAGGCATATCAGCAGGTACAAGGTCTAACCACCTGTCACTTCATTTATTATCAGAATGTGCAAACTGGGAGGATGCAGCTTCTAGAAATTCTCACAGAGGAAATACAGATTTTTATTGCACGAGATCTTTCTCGTGCAATAAAAGCAAAGTCTTGGGCTCATCTAGAGAGTGTACTAAAGTGTAGATTAAAGGTGTAACTTCACTTTTCCAGACAGTGAATAGAAGTCAATGGATTTCATTCTTAGGTTCCTCACTTCACCAAGACTAATATTTGGAATAGGAGATGAACTCTGTTATGAATACAGGGATAGGTTTCAATCATGTTATTTAGAATAACTACTGTCTTAGCCTACAGCTCCACTCATTTCACAGACAGTAGTTCTGGGTTTGTTTTATTTCAGAAATTATTTATTTTTATTTAGTTTGCTGTTTAATAAACTTATGTGTTGGTAGCTTCAGAAAATTTATTTTGGCTTTATTTTTACTGTTCATTTTAATTTTCCTTTCCTATATTTGTATATTTCTCTAACCTAGTGTTAGACTATGAAAATAAATCACTGTATATTTTTACTGTGTGCTTATTAGAGCCCTTTTGCCTTGAGCTGATCGCGTTATGTAATGCATAAACGAAGGAAGAGGACATAAAATCAGACAGACAGCACTGCTATTTTCCAATATTTAAGATAGCAAACCCTCTTCAGTTCCAATGGTCTGCAAGCACTAAAACCAAGAATTAATTTGGTGACAGTGAAAACACAATTCATTTTATCATGTACTGAAAAGATCTACCAGTCTACATTGTGTAACTTGCCGATAGGGATCAGAGGTTGTCCATCACACCATCTGCCTTTCATTCAGCAGGCTTCCAATTTCCTACAGACAGTCGAACAGCTGGGAACAAGCCAGCCTGGAGGCGCAGAGCTGGGTGCTGTCAGCATATTGCTGGCATTGTAGCTCAGGGCATTGCACATTCTTTCCCAGAAGTCTTGTTGAAGTGCTCTTGAATAGGAGTGGTGAAAGGTCATGAGTAAAAGGAGTAGTTGTAGGTCTGCCAGGAATGATCAAAGCCATCTTAAAGTATAACTCTTCATCCCTGTGAGGTCTCGCAGCCAGGTCTGCAAAACCTCCTCCCTAATCAATGGCATCGAAAGCAGCAAACATGTTGAGTATTATTAGCATGATGATTCTGACTGAATTAATGACAATGGTGGAAAAGCCCTTGTGTGGCTCCCATTACATTAAGATGCTCATTAGAGCATCTAATGGAATAACAAAAAGATTTGTCAAAAATTGCCTTTTCAAGTTTCTTTTATCAATACTGGCAAACAAAACAGTTTCTCACAAAGGCATTTTTAATTTAATTCCAAAACCATTTTGGAAACATAATAGTTCATTAGAGTTTACAAGACTTGAAAGCTTTTGATAAATCTTTCCAAGAATCTTAATTAGAAATGCTTAGAAAACTGCAAAATGTGAAATAGGTCCATTTCAAATGTTTCCAGTTTGAGAACAGAAATGTTTTCAAATTTCTGATAAAAGCAGGTTTCCAGCTTCTGATAAATTCAAATATTGATGTAAAGTTTGGTCTCCAAGAACGGCCCTGTTCTATGACTGGGCATTTTGCTGACATTTTATCCTTGGGTCAGTGCTTCCATTGTTGCTGCAGCTTAGACAACTGGAAATTGGAAATCCATTCGTCATGTTAAGTTGCTTACTAGAATAAAAATACAAGGAAGCTACTATAGCCAGTCTTTCCATCTTCCCACTGAAAGCGAGCTCATTGATTTCTCCATGGAAGTGAATGCCAAAGAAGAGCATTATCCAGTGGATGGGATACAAAGTTAGAAGTGAAACTACATGTCTTCTCATGCATGCCGTTAGCTAAGTATTTGGCAAGTATAACGTGTCCATTCCTCATTGAGCCTGCCTTCAAAAACTTCACAATATCAATATACAGAGCAGTGCTTGGAATACCTGAACACATATGCGAAGACGTTGCAAAGTGTTCCTTTGCCTAATGAAATAATGCTTATATGGCTGAGATGTCATTCATTCTACACTTAGTTTCTTACTCAATCTGCAACTTTAAATTTGACTGAGGTGAAGAACATTTGTAATTATTAAGTTACGGAAATTTCCTGAAAATTGTCAAACAGAGAGATCCAAACTGGCACTGCCGTTCTCTCCTCACTGCCCCTTCAGGGAAGTGCTGCAGTGTAACCTCAAGCATTACTTGTTCTGTTTGTCCTTCCTACCACACAACTGTTGTGTACATCAGAGCGAATCTATCTACATGTATGGAGCTGCAACTCGGTCACTGAATATTCTGTTTCTTCTCACCTTGTAAAGGCATGTAGCAGGATGCCGTGGATACTATAGGATGAAGGAAGAACTCAGAGGAGTCATGTAAGGAAGCTGGGGTTTCTGTCTCTGTTTGTGAAAGCAGATGTAGGATGCATCTGCATAATAGACCAGGCTTCACTGGTTCCTCTGCTCGTGGAATAGTTTATTAGTAGTAATCAGTCATGATCTATCAATAGCTTTAAATTCAAAATCAATTTCTGTATGTTCCCTTGCTCTTATATTGTACAACTTTGTGAAAGCCTTCATGCAGAAGTCATGTCGTCTTCAAAAATGCGTTTGCATTTAATCTTTCCTAGTTCATGTTTGTAGTAGAGCATTCGCTTCAGTTATCACATTTCAACCAAGCAGGCAGTAACCTCCATTTCAAGGGTGGCAATTCATTAAATTACATAGTTCTATTACTTAATATAGTCAGGCTTACCCTGAGAAAAAAAGCAGTGTTTTAGGGACAACCTGCCAAGAAAGTGACTCCAATTTAAATTAAGGTAATGCAACATTTGTGTAAATACTAGTTTAATCTCCTGCTATTTTGTTTTATTTTAAACCACTTGGGACTGGTGTACACCTGACTGAAATAAAGTGTCTCTGTAGTAGCTTGCACCCAATTAAATTGGTTTTAAACTGACTTGAGCTAAGCAGTGAAGCATTTTGGTGCATACAAATATATAGGATTTTCTAGCAAGTTAGCTAGAAGGACAAAATACCTTACCTAAAGTTGTCCCTCTTGAAAATGAAAAGCAAATTAACTTCAAAGGAGTTACTTGCTAATCTTTAAACATGAAATGTGTTACATAAGAGATACAATGCTAAAGAAACAAATTATGTCTCAGTTTGGGTGCTAATTCTGAAGGTGAGGGGAGAGGGGTAATGACGTTATTTTAGTAGTGATATGTGAGATTTTCTTAATTGTCTTTATTTCCATCCTATTTTTTTTTAATTCCCTATTGCAGTTTTTTTCAACCTTTTATATTTCATAACAATAGCTTAAACATTTTACATGCAATTTTTTGCTGTTGGAAATAATTTAAAAATGCTCTGAAAATACACTAAAAGCATAGCAGACAAAAACATCAAGATGGAAGCACATTTCTTTATATTTCAGCATGAATCCAAACAATAAATTTTAACACTAGAGACATTTCAACTACATCTTCATCTGATGACAGTGAAATAATATCTCAATTACTTTCTCTGCAAAAGAAATCTTCTACGTTGTGTCATAATGCAATAGTAATTGAGTTTAGCAATTGTGATATTGCTATTTCATTTTTTTTAATAAATTTATTTTTGTAAGCTAGTGAATATTCAGTACCATGCCAGTCATAAATGAACCAACCTTCCTTCCTTCCTTCCTTCCTTCCTTCCTTCCTTCCTTCCTTCCTTCCTTCCTTCCCTTCTTTCTCTTTTTCTATTTTTCTTTCTCTCTTACTCTCTGTCTTTCTCTCTTTCTCTCTTTTTCTTTCTCTCTCTCTCTCTCTCTTTTCTGTTCTTCTCATATCACTTGTTGCAATGTATCCTTTCATAGCTATGTAGAAATTTCTGTGGTTCTATGTCAGTCAGTCAACTTTTCCCTTGGAATTTACATTGTATGTTTTGTATTTTTTTTCTCATCACCTCACAACATGAATGAAACGGCTATTTTCACAATAGCTTTGTGATTTAAAGAATCTAATTGTTAGGTTGCATTAGGAATGAAGATCTACAGTTGAGGTCATCTGCAGACCATGGCAGACCTGGCCAAAATGAAGGTGAATGGAACCTAAATCGTTCTCATTGCGGGCTAGTCCCTTAACTCAGAAACACATGCCCCTATGCAAAATCTTTCTTCAAATCCCACATCTCAGTTTCCAGCAAAAGAGTAGTCCAGAAATATCATCCATGTCCTCATCAGCAGAGATACAAAAATATTTTTTTCTTGCTAAAGCTTTATCTGTTCATCCCTTACCCTCTTAATAGCCAAGAGTTGAACACCTGCAGATTAACTTGCAGTAAAAGTTCTCCATTTCTGATAATATTTAGCCTCTTATTATTTGCCTTGATGTCTCTGTCTATTGGCATTTCATCTTGTAATTGTCTTCTACTACCTCTCTCCTATGTCTTTCACCAAATAATTAATATTTCATTCCCCTAATACTTGTTTTTAGGTTGGTTTTCTAAGGTTGCTAGCCATATGCAATATCATCATAATCCTCATTTTTCTCCACCCTTTCTCCCTCTAGTAAGTTTAGAAATCATAGAAGTCAATCATTTTTGACAGTGTGTGTATGCACAGCTTAGAGCTCACCACCACATTTCTTCTGCATGCCAGACTGGTGACTTAGTACTCACAGAAGTGTTATGTATAGGGAACAGTGTAGGACAAATGAAAAGTATTGCTGGGGCTTTGTGGGATGTAGTGCTTTCTCAGTGGGAGTGTAAAGTAAGGGAGAAGTTTCTCTTAGGTTATTGGATTATTTAGAAGTATTTTGTAGAAAAAATACTCATATAGTTACATAATGAAAATACATATACATGTATATAATAAACACATATCACAATTGAAATATATTTTCCATGTATTGGTGGTGATCTCCCAGTATGAACAGGTGATATAAAGCAAACTGGTAAATCAATAGACAATAAGATAAAGCAAATTTTTGCTATTAGGATGACCCTGTTTTTTACAGTGTTATTTACCAGAACACAAGTCAGCCTAGCCTCTTTGGATCCTTTGATGATATGGACCAGTAATGCATTATGAGAATTTTATTTGGCATTCTTGACTAAATAAAAAGAAGACAGCACAGGAGTTTACAAAGGAATTTAAGTGCTGAAAATTTGGTGCTAAAATTCTGAAGTGCAGTGGCTCTGCCCTGTCTCATTTTGCTTCTGTTTGCACAGGTACAGTGACAACTAAGAGAGAGAATGGATTGAGCAAATACAGAAGATAACTTTTCAAACTCTATAGCAAGATTTGACAGAACCTATCTGCAAGAGTTTTGTTACACCATCTGACCTAGTAATATTTGTCCTCCTGTTGCTAACCCAGTTACTTGCAGTTGTGAATATGTCTATGGGACACAGCTTAGTGCTATGCACAGTTATTTATCTAGATCCACTCAAATGGTGGCAATGTGGTTTAATGAGAGCAATGCACAGGGAACTCAAAGTAACAATGTAAAAACAAAGTACAAAGTAAAAATAAAAATATATAGATATACCCCAACCAGTAGAGAGGAAATTATAAAGGCAGCTTGAATATCCTTTCTACCATGTTACAGATTTGTTATTATTTCTAGAATGTGAAATTTACAAAGAAAAAGAGTTAGGAAATTCTAAGGTTGATTTTAAGTGACTTAACTGAGATTTTTCTAAGAGTGTAGCTGTGGCAATCAAAGATACAGGTGGACTAAAGATGCCAAGGGTTTGGGCATTCTGGAGAGTTTCAGCTTCATCCTGCCAAAATAATATCATACAATGTGCCTATCAGAATAATGTGGTCCTCATCTGAATGGGGCTGAATAGATTGGCTACAGGTGTCATCTGATACAAGTGAAAACTGGATGGACCGATCCAATTCATCATTAGCTTTGGTCTGGATGATCTCCTCAGTTAAGAATGATTTCTTCAGCCCTCAGCTAATAGAGACAAGGAAGGCTTCAGTCAAGTTTTAACAGAGATTCCCGCTCTTGTTTACAAACTTGATACTTACTGTAGGAGTAAGAGGAAGATGTATCTGAGGTTTATATCCAAGAATAGCATTGACCCATCCAAGACCAAAACTTTTAATGCATTGATAGCATGTCAAGGCTTGACACTGTGTTCATACAATACCTAAAAACTTAGGAGTGCAAATATTGATAGATGGGGTAGTTTAGGATACCCTTATGAATTCCCACCCTCCAAAAATACAGATGTGAGAAAGTAAACTAGCTGAATGGTTTTTCTGTTTCAAAACTGTTTTCTTAGGCAACTACAACTATGTATAAAGTAATATTATTAAAACTGAGCAATAACTGCTATGGTTTAGCTGCATTGATAATACCATATTACAAGTGTTCTGAAAACCTGTTTTTATCAATGAAAGGAGAAAAAAGAGCATGCATGTTTTGAACCCTTCTACCAATGTGTTCAGACACTTCTGCTGCACCTTCTCTTTTTTACATTTCTTCTTTCCAGGGATTTTTTTTTTTCTTCACAGTTCTTCCATAGATCTCCTGGTTGCTTGTTGTTACCTTTTTATCTAGCTGTGGATGTGTTCATTTTATGTCTACCTAACAACCTGCACCAGAAGTATGTTTCTGTTTCCCATAAATATTTGAGGTGTATCAGTATCAGAATTATCGTGACATTAAGTAAAACAGTTTTTAGAAAAACAGATTAGGGATCTTATTTTCCTTAGGGTTTAGTATATGTTGAAATGTATAATATTATTTCCAAGGTTTTGTGTTTTAGCTAAAAAGAAAAATAATTTCAAACATACTACTTTTCTCTTTGCTCTTGCTTTCTTTTCTATTTGGCTTTTCAGTAGGCTTTTGGCTTTTTCCTTTTTTTCTTTTTAATGTATATATTAAGTTCTCCTTTATTTTTCACTTATATGTGGACTTTGACACGCTATAATTAATAGAAAAGTATGTATACTTCAGGGCTTTGCCAGAAATCAGGAGACAAATCAAAAGAGATTTATTTACTTTTTTGTACCATGCGTATGTTTCCTAACTGGCCGATAAGATTTTGGAAACCTGAGGATCTCTTGTGAGACAAATAATGTAATTGAGGAGTCTCTCTCTGCTTATTCCCAGCACAAGATTAATGAATGGCAAAGATTTCTTATGTTTATTCTTTCAACTTAGTCACAGAATTCTAAATTTATAACACAAACAGCATATACTCCAGTAGCTTTTGGCTTCACAGAAAGCATGGTCAGAAACAAAGCTGAAGTAGGTGCACAGTAAATATTCAGTTCCAAGCCATAAAAAAAAAAAAAAAAAAAAAAAAAACATGCTGCTTTCCAGTTCTGGTTCTCCAGCCCAGATGAGCACAAAGGAATGTGGGTGGAACTCGCCCTTCTGCCAAGGCTATTACCTAAGCCCTATTTTGATTGGGATTTAAGTGGTGCACAGGCCTTGCGCTGCACAGGATGGAAATGGAAAATCACAGAGGCCTCTGTAGACCTTCCCTCAAGCCAGGCGGTGGGACAGCATGTGGTTTTTTTCCATGGCTGTGAAGCAAAGCCGCCTCTGTCACAGAACGCTGGTCAGTGGTCAGGGGACTGCTTCGTACCCCTGCGGCCATAAGATTGGAGGGAATGGTGCAACCATGTCTTGCTTCTTCCTATCTGATTGGCGCAGAGAGGGACTCTAAGAAAAGGAAATCCCAGGTTTGCTTTTTCTCAGCAGTTGTAGCCTAAAAAGGTGTGTCTGTGTTTTAATATAATTCTTAATGAATGCCAGAAACTGGTTAATGCTACTTTGCAAAAGATTAAAAAGGGAATGTCTGAAGGGGATAATGTAAGCATGGGAGGATTATATTTTAATAAAATTAATCCCACCTATAAAGGAGGACTGTAACAGTGTCCATCTGGACAAATCCAATTTTACCGTCTGAGAAGCAGCATTAAATTTGCTCAATGCGTTTCGTTAAGAGAAAGTGGAAAACCAGTAAAATCCTTCTCTTGTTAGGTGAAAGAAAAGACTTGGAGAGACTAACTGCAAAATGCCTCCAATTTGCTGAAAAAAAAATGGAAAAGAACAAAAAAAAAAAAAAAAGAAAAAAAAAGAGAGAGAGAGAGATCTTAAATCCCAAGGTTTTCAACAAAAGCTGAAACACAACATCCTTAGGCCAAGGCAGGCCGAGGTAGGCCTATCACATCACCCTAAGGCAGACTATTTATCTCAGAAACCAGAGATGAACTGAGAGAAGCAGGGAGGAATGGGTAGAGTGGACCCCCTTGTCATGCATATCCTCTAGAAAACTAGTAAAAACCTGGTGAAAACCCACTGCTTAAGTAGCTGGTCAAAAGCCTGAAGCTCCTTGATTCCACCACAACAGAAAAATACTCTCATCCAAACAGCTCATTACACACAGAGAGAGTTTAGTGCATTCTCCCTGGCTCCAGAATAGATGCTGAGGAAGAAAATAGTTCTGTCTCATGCACTCTTCTCTTTTTTTTTTTTTTTTTTTAATACAAGGAAATGTTGGTTCTTGCCAAGAAAAAAGGTTAGTCAGCTGAAAACGAAGTTCTCCCGGCTGCGCCCTCACATGTTGCTGCTTGTGCTGCTGAAGCACCTGTGCTCCGAGACACCAGAACCTTCCAGAGAGAAGCGGCCATTGCCTCCCCACCCTTTCCCTGCCTCCAGGGTGAGACCCACAGAGCCCCTCACACACTTCTGCTGCCGGTGAGCTCTTCAAGGCAAATGAGTTATGTACGGCTGCCAAAAAGGTCAACGTGCATGAGAAACAGGGCCCATGGATCTGTATTGCAGGGCCTTGCTGTCTGCCAAAGACATTAGGATCTGGTTCTGGAAGGGTCTGGAGGTGTAAAGCCCACAGCTTGGCAAGAGGAGATCTAAGATGTCTGAATGGAGCCACTTTGCATCAGCCTACTGTGCAGATTGAGCAGAGCCCCTCGTTTCGGTAAAGCCAGAGTCTGCCCAGAGAGCAAATGACATCGCTGGAGCAGTAAGAGGCACTCAGTGTGGGTCTTAGATGTTGCTGAGTCTTGTGTTACAGTTGTAGATGACTGTTCTTGTGCCAGTGAGGAAGAGGTAACTGGTAAGTATGTCACTTGCCGAAACATATATAGGTATTATATGCTAAAACCTGTAACAGAACCTTCAGCCTACTGAATGACAACGTTGTCCCAAGGGCGTGCCAATATACCATCTCTCCCTGGCAGAAGAGATGTTAGCTCTGTGCGATGAGGATAATGAAATTCATGAGGAGGAAATTCCTTTGACACAACTGGCTAACCATAACTTGGTAGCCTAATGGCTCCCATTGTGCCGTCCCTCAAAACTGAGACTAACATTTTTATGTCTTTAAAAAAAAAAAATTGTCATGCAGGAAAAAATCCCTTGGCTCCAATACTTTTATTCAGGAGTCGCGTCTTCCACATGGGTAATGAAGCTGAGAATGAGTAAGAGCTAAGATAAATAAATCTGGCTTCAGCCAGTGGTAAGCAGCGACTTTGCATCCTGTTCTATCATTGACTATATACAGTTCTGCTTTAGAGATTACAACTATTTCTCTTCTTATACTAAATTAAAAAAAAAAAAAAAAAAAAAAAAAAAGAGGACTGACTATCCAACTGTTCCTCTTACAATGGGAAATACATAATTCTGCGTCCCTTGCATCTGTTTTTGAATAATCTAACAATTAGCAGGACTGTTTAAGGTAAACACATGTCCTTCAGAGATTAACTGCAGTGATAGACCTGTTTCATCAAAATGGATTAAGCACTGAAAGATTAAGTCCAGAGTCATGTGCTTCCATCTCTGATTTTCCCTTCTGATATTCCTTCACATGTAGTAATATGGTGGCTCTTCTAAGAGCATTGGATAGCTTTATCTCTTCATTCTTGCTGGCTTTGCCATGGAGCATAGCTAACATTTGCCTCAGCTTTTCCCCCTACGTGACTGTTAAGGTCTTTAGCTGAATGTTAGCATCTGAGTTGAAGAACAGCTTCCAAACCATGTGGATTGGGTGATAAGATTGATGACATACTTTGAGACCAATTAGTGGAAAAGACTGATAATATATGCATTCATGAAAGACTGTTACTTGAACCTAATCTTACATATTAAAGGAGAGCTCTTATTCTAGCAAGCAAAATTGAGTTGGTTATTAATAATGCAAGGATGGTTACTGAGGGAAATACTTAGCTCATATGAGTGAATCTTATTAGGACAGACTGGAAAAGCAAAATTCAAATGGGATAAGTGCAGCTTAGTGCTTCTGCTTGAAGCATTACTGTTGCAAACAGAAATCTCCCAGATTTATACTTGTGTTTTCTTTTATTTGCCTGTGGCCACACCACTTAGGTCTGAGATCACATCAGCTCGTATAATGTAAGCAGAGTCAAGCTGGGATAGTACTACTGTAAGAATAGCAAGGAACAATGCTTCTGCTTTTCCTGAGTGGCAGCTTTTCTCCTATGGCAACACTGACCCTATGGATTACTCTGAAAGCAGTGGTGCTGAGCTGCAGGTGATGCCAAATAAGAAAGAATTCCTAATTATGTCTTATTATTGAAAATCCCAAGATGGCTTTTTTTCCTGGTAGACACTGACCTTGGATAAACAGATGAGAGTCTGATAATATAGTTACTTCTGTACAAAGGAAGAGATTATGTCCTTGTGCCCCCCAGGGGACATAGAGCAGAAGATGCAGCCTTGCAAGAGAAGGCACAAATTTTTACATTCAGGGCTATGTGGCAAAAACTAAGCAAGGGCCTCAGGAGAAACACCTCTGAATGAAAGCAAACAAAACAAGTGGATAAATGTTTCAGACAGAAATCAAAGTAAGCAGCACAATAACCAGTCACATCTGGGGTCCCTATTTCCTTGTCAGCATTGAAAACAGTGTTTCATTTCATGGCCTTTTATACTAGGACCTGTGCCTGCATTCTTTCAGTATGTTCAAAGATATGGATATGTCTTCTTATGCTTTAGTCAACATTATGTTGTCTTCTAAAAGTACGATGCACAGATGATTTTGAAAGTATTTTTAATGTGGTTGCTTAAACCAACTCACATTATTCTATACTGATCTGATGTAGTTAAGTTTCAAATTCAAACCATGCCTGTCTAAAAGTTTTATCCTATATTTGTAAAACATTGATTTAATCTATACAGCAGTAGCCTTAAATCCTGTAGGCACTGGTAGATGTGAAGGACATTTCAGATGAAAGGGGTAGATGTACTAAATTACAAGCCAAAAAAAATCAAACCCAGAGTGGTCTGCCCCAACTATTTTCCTTGTCAGACTATGGGCAACAGATACTTTACTGTAGTTATGCACCAATATGTTCTCCATAACATATTTTGCATGTAAAATATGACACACAATTCTGGGGAAAAAGTATTGAGTTGCTAGAATAATTTAGAACAAATTTTTATAGTGCCTACATAAAAAGATATAAAAAGCAGATTGAGCCTACAAAATTACTTATTATCTCTTCTGTCCAATCTACCTCTAAAAACAAATAAACTGCTTCACAGAGTATTATCAATTGAAAGCTATTTGTTTTTCATCTAATATAATGTAATTTAAAGTACAAAATGCAATTTTAAATTTAAAGTTAAGGATGAAAGGTTAAATATATCTGAGGTTCAAAAATATTTTAAAATATACCTGTCTAGAGTTTGTCTGGATTTTTTAAATGACCATTAAACTTCTGTATCCCATTTGTGACACCTTAAAACAGCTTCAATTTTCAAACAGCCAATGCCTCCTGCTTTCTGGATACATAGTCCCTTCAAGCAGATAGAAACTTCAAAAAAGTGAGTGAAAATCCAGTTTATAGTTCCCATATCTCTCCCTTACATTCAGATTCTCAGGATTAATACTCTGAAAACCTTTTAACCAGTAAGGAACTACCCCATGAGGTTTATCATTCACAAAGCCAGACCATATGCTACTCTGGGAAAGAAGTATTTCTAGCTAGCTTGTGGAAGAATAGACAACTTAGACTGAAAAGAAAGGACACTCTAATGTCAAGTGTAAAGACAGATATCCCTTTAAGAGTGATACATACAGGTTTTATCCAAAAAAAAAAAAAAAAAATAGGTCATTTATAGTGATATAGAGATAAACTGTAACAGAATTTGATCTCGCTCTTGCTAGTATAATACAGAAATAATACCACTGAAATCATTAGGGTTACTCTGCTTTTATAGATACAGAATTCTGCCCTGTCACAAAGTATGTTTCTTTTTGCTCTTTGTTCAGTCTGAAAGATGGTAATTGGTATTGAGATCTTTACCTTTAAAGGTGATAGGATTAAATAGTAAGAACATTAAAATACTAAGCAACAGTGAAGGATTCAGTTTGTCTTCATCTTTCTGGCAGTGAAGAGTCCAGAATTAAGTGCTCTGAGGGTCACTTGAACAGCATAATAACCTAAGTAGACTAGAACTTGCCAATTTTTTAGACGAAAAATACTTCCCATTTCAGTAATGTCTCAATAGTCTCTGTATATGTAACCCAAATTCCAATAACTTATTTTAATTCTTTTCAGAATTTTGTTTCATGAGTAAGTTAACAGAAGGTAAGCTTAGAGTGAGAACCTTATGATAGTGAAAACGGACATTGTATGTCATTATTGTATATATATCATATATCATAAAGCAATGTAGCTTACCTCTATTTCATTGTAGCATAGGCAACCTCATGTTTACTACATAGTCCAAATGTGCACCCTGGCAGTTAACATGCAGTAACAGAAACACTTTAAGTTTGTACCCGTGCTTCTTCTGTAGTAACTTGCACACGGGACTGTACTTTGCACTACAGCCTCCTTGCTAATTTCTTGTACATTCTTTAGCAAATAGTCCTCATATAAACATGTGAGGAAGTCAATATTTCTAATTCCTTTCTCATTTCATTTCTCTTTCCCTCAATGCTGATTTGTATACTATATATTTTTTCTCCAAGACATCAGCGTAGGTGTTAAATGACCTAGGAGAAGTAGTAGTCTTTTGCTTTGTTTTTATAAATACAAAATTCAGCAGTCTTGGTTTCTTGGGCTCATGTTAACCAAGTTCTTATGTGTTCTAACTCCTTCATGTTACTTCTTTTCACCTCCTTAAGGTTGTTGGACCAGTGGTGTACCCACATGGTATTTTTCAGGTGCACAGGCCTCACAAACCTCTACGTTAGACTGGAAGGTATATAGCACTGTAAGCCTAGCACTAAGCCCGGTTTGGTATATCATACTGTTCAGTAGGGCATTTTAGATCAAACGTGGAATTGCAGTAAGCACAGCTACACATCTAGCTCATAGCTGTTTAGCTCAGGCTGTTGGCAAGACTTGTGCAGACTTATCCCAACAGGATTAAGAGCAGGATGTTCCTTTAGGTGAGTATCAATTCAGTGAGCATGTTTTCATCTTCAATCAGTTCTCTAAGTTGAAAATCTAACCCAATTTGCATTCACATTGTTGAATCTAAATCCAAGATTCCAAGCTAGTCCCCTAGCTCAGGCCCCAAATTTGCCAAATCTTAAAAGGCCATTCAGTGAGATAAGTTAGGATCAAGATTGCAAATAATAAGTACATGTCTTTTGGGAATGTAATTTGGGGAATGGGTAGAAATAAAACATCTTTGACTTATTTTCCCTCCATACCAGCTTCCTGTATCAGCTGAGTGGCAGTTCCGTCTTCTGATTCCAGGGCCTTGCCTCCCCAGGCAAGATGGGGGAACATCTCATGCACAAATGCAGTTTTCCCTCTCCTCATGCTTCTTCGCAGTATCATCCTAGCAAAGTGTACACTTAATACTGCTCAGCTGCCAGAAAGAGTAGGAATTGAATAAAGGAAAAGTTCATGTAGCTCTGGAGCTCTCCATCTCTTTCTATTGTAAAATAAATTCCCCAATGCCAGCTGGCTAGTTGTGCCTAATAGTTGATCTAATCCCTTCTGCCTTACAGAAAGGAAAAAAAAAAAAAAACATTTCAGGCAAGCTCCCATATCACCTTAGTGGGATCATGGAAACTACTGCTGCCTCTGTCCTCACCTTCCCTTGTCTTTCTCCCCTGCAGAGACCAATGGCAGACATGACCAGTGTTCAATAGACTGGCTGTGCCAGAAGGCTGACCTTAAACCCTAGTTTAAAATACAGTGCAAACATCGTTGGCCAGGAGTAAAACAGAATACTAAAATCACCTTCACATCCATCATCTGGAAACATTCTCTGGGTAGCTAATTAAAAATCCATTTCCTAGACTCTGAGGAATATCAACCTGTTTGATTCTCAGATATGAAAATATTAAAAGTTAAATATATAGCAGATAAATAATCAGGTCACAATTCTTTATACAATATTCTCCCTGTCATGGAAAAAGTATGTAATTTAAATTTGTCAAGAGCTTGGAAACTGTGGAACAAAGACCTGAAACTGAAATACCTTCTTTCAGACATTGTTCTCACTACACAAACAAAGTCTACAGCAGAAGAGGCCTCTCTGGAGGAATCGCAGTCTGCTGTTCAGCTGTGAAATGATCAAGTGAAAGTATTCCTCCTCTACTTAGTACATGACTTACCCATTGGCTACATGGTTTTTAATTAGGTTATTTGTTTGTCTTCATTTGTATATCTTCCAGAAGAAAGTGACATTAACAATTTCATAATGTTACCTTAAATAACCTGTGTTCTTTAAAAATATTTTGCTTTTATATTCATCTAGCTTTTAAAGCCCTGGCTTTTTTCCCCTTTCCAAAATTTCTCCTATTCATGTACAACTCAGTTTTCCTTTAACTGACTTAAAATTATCCTTAAATGCAAAGGGTGAGTTTTAAGACACTCTGAAGTGTATGATCAAAGGGAAATGAGAAAATGTCTTTTCAAGATCTTTTTGAGTGTGGTAGAAGTTTCCTCCTCCTCATTCATATAGAGGAAGAAGCAGATTGCATGGAGCTGCCAATTTAAAGAGGTGGGAGATGGGTCAGTACATGTAGAATGGGGAATACAGAGGATATGTCTACATCAGCAAGAGAAATAGACATGTAGAGTGAAAGGGTTAGAGCTGAGAACCCAGTATCCATGCTGTACACATTTCAGGGTTTATAGCTTATGATGTAAACAGGACAACATAGCTCTGATGTTTCTGTACTCATTTCTGCAGTCTTTTTCATTCCTCTCATTGTTTTTTAGGTATAACTGCTAGAAGGACCTGCCTAGACGTGCTGTGCAAAAGATGCTGAGGGCAGCTTCTTCATTATCAGGTAGGGTGTGTTCACTATCCTTTCTGCAGAGTCCCATGCTTGTAATAACTTCATCGGTCTGAAATTTAGGAATAAAAAGACCTTTTATTTTGTTGCTCTGAGCAGAAGTTTGAGGAGGACCAAAAACTGATGAACAGGGTAGGTTTGCTGTTCAGTTTCTATGTCTAGAATAATGCAACAGGAAGACCTAATGAGATAGACCTGATGATATCTTCTATTTATAATGCAGACATTTGGACCATCTCCGAAAAACATCACTTTGACAACTGGACTCCATATATTTTAAAATGTAAGGAAAATTAAAAATACATCCAATGTTTTCAGTTATTTTTACTAGTTCTAGTAAACATTTACAAGTCTGTGCTTTGTGACATGTTGTTAGCACTTTTGCCACATAATTTCTCCTGTTTGGAGAGGTTCTGATGCTTGTTTTTGATATGCCTCAGCAACCTTACTGATTTTCAAAACAATAAGAAAATAGCACAATAATCAAGATAATACAAGGTATCCTATGTCTTTGCTGCATTTGACATGTATTATGCTTTTGTGAGTGATACCAAATCTCCTGCAGTATCACCTTGAATGGAAGAAAGAAAGCAAAAGGATAATCAATCAAAGCTTGATTCAGAAAGTCATGTGTTTTACAGATTTTTTTCAGTCTAAGAGCAGTTGAAATTGAACATGGAGCAATAAAAACAGAAGTTGTTATATAAACTACAAATTTCCAGAAACTATTTGACAGGATCATGATGAATCATTCTGAAACATACCTAAATATTCAATATGTCAAAAAAAAATTAATGAGTCTTCATACAGGACTTAGTCTAAGGTATGATCAAGGTGAGAACATGTTAAAATGTTTAATGTGGACTGTGTTGAATAGGAAAGTGTTCTTTCATATTTTCTGTAAGCATTGTTTATTCATTCATTATGAAAAAAAAATGTCTTGCTGTAACACATGCATTGCCTAGTTCAGCAACAGTACATTAGGAGAGTTAGATTTTGCTGACAACATGGTTTGTCTAGGTGATATCTCAATTAGCATCCAAGTAGACTGAAGAACTACTCAGCATCAAGATGACTGGGTTAAAAAACAATTATGAAAAACACCTAGAAAGAATTTCAGCAGTTCCAAATCAAGTATTATCTTAAAAGGCAGAGGAACAAAAGAAGTATTTCAGTTTGCATATCTGCTCTGGGCAGCAACCCAAGAATATGAGCATGGTTGTACTGGGTCTGTGTAGCCCAGTATCCTGTTTCGGATGGCTGCCAAGCGGGGGTGGAGGTACTAGGCTCAAAGCTATGAGTTTTTCTGCAGCAGATTTTCTGACTGTCTTGCAGAGTCTTGGGTTTATGTCCTACACTTGACATCAGAATTTAACAGACATAACCCCTCCTGCTGGTGGCAATTCTTCAGGTACACACCAAAGGCAGTGATCAAAAGCAGATTTCGGTGGAAGAGTGCAAAAATAGAAAAAACATATAATGATACTTTTTCAAATGCTCTCCCAGTAGTCAGCAATTTGAGGAAACATCTGAGAGACAACATGACTGTGGAGGCTCTCACATTCCCCTTGTAAAATCAGCATAGCTCGGGGCACATTTCAAGTGCCTGTACACAAATGCATACATCCTGAAATTAAACAAGAGCTAGAAGTCCATGTAGTTGTAAATCTGTGACCTCACTGGAATTAGAGACATGATGGTACAGCTCACATGACAGGAGTGCTGCAGTGAATGGATACAGGCTTTTGAAGAAAAACAGCCTGAGAAGGCAAGGATAAGGGTTTGCACTCTATGCAAAGGAGTGGCTAGAAAGCATGGAGCTTTGCTTTGGAACAGGTGAAGTGGCACCACCTGAGACCTTATGGCTAAGAACCAGAGCACAGGCTGACAGAGGTGGTATTCTGGTAAGCATGTGCTACAGACTGCCTGATCAAGAAGACATAGACGAAGCTTTCATTAGACGGTCAGAAGCTTTACAGTTGTACAGCCAGATACTCATTGGTACTCAACCACCCAAATATCTGCTGCATGGACAACAGGGCTGGGAGACAAGCAACCTAGGTGGTTTCTGGAACATGTCAATGAAAATTTCTTGACACAGTTTATAAGGAAGCTGTTTAGAGAAGATGGTCGGCTAGACCTCATTCTTACTAGGAAGTCACCAGTGTAAAGGTCAAGGGCAGTCTTAGATGCAGTGACCATGAGATCATGGAGTTAAAAGTCTTGAGACAAAATAGACAAACAGTAGGATCACAACTCTGGACTTCAGAAGAGCAAGTTTTGGGTTATTCAGGGATTTGCTCAGTAGAATCACACTGGAGATTGCCCTAGAGGCCAATATACAATACAATAAAGATGTACAAAGAAGGAAAGCTACCCAGAAAGACTATAGAAGCATTTCTTGAGTACAGAGTAAAGAATGTGGAAAACTAAAGCTCGTCTGAAATTGAAACTAGTGAGAGATGTGAAGGACAAGAACAACTTTAGCAGCAAAAGGAATGCTGGAGAAATTTTGGGCCTGGTGCTCGGTGCAGATGGGGACCTAGTGATAAAGGATACGGAAGAGGCTGAGATACTGTTTTTGTTTTTGTTTTTGTTTGCCATTGTTTTCACTGTCTAGGTCTCCTCTCTAGCTGCCTGGTTCCCACTACCTACTAGCTGAGCCAGTGAAAACGCAGAGGAAATTACAATTAAGGAGCGCTTAAATCAGCCGAGCATATAGAAGTCCACTGTACCAGATTAGGAGCATCTAAGAGTACTGAGAAAAGGCAAACATCTTACCCACCTTTAATAAGGGCAAACAGTACAGGGAAGTACAGATTGGTCAGCCTCACTCCAATCCCTCAGAAGGTCAAGGAGCAAATCCTCTTGAGAGCTATTTCCAGCCACAGAAAGGAGAAGGTGGTAACTGGGAACAACCAGAATGTGTTTACCAAGGACAGATCGTGTCTAACCAACTGATTTTCTATGATGAGACATCTAGCTGTGTTTGCAATGTAAGAGCAGTACATAGAAATGGTCACAGAAATGGTCACAGAATTTCTAGGTTGGAAGAGACCTCAAGATCATCGAGTCCAACCTCTACCTAATGCTAACAATCCCCACTAAACCATATCCCTAAGCTCTAAGTCTAAACGTCTTTTGAAGACTTCCAGGGATGGTGACTCCACAACTTCCCTGGGCAGCCTGTTCCAGTGTCCAACAACTCTTTCGGTAAAGAAGTTCTTCCTAACATCCAACCTAAAACTCCCCTGGCTCAACTTAAGCCCATTCCCCCTCGTCCTGTCACCAGGCACGTGGGAGAACAGACCAACCCCCACCTCGCTACAGCCTTCTTTAAGGTATCTGTAGAGAGCAATAAGGTCGCCCCTGAGCCTCCTCTTCTCCAGGCTGAACAAGCCCAGCTCCCTCAGCCGCTCCTCGTAAGACTTGTTCTCCAGGCCCCTCACCAGCTTCGTCACCCTTCTCTGGACATATTGCACACCTTGACTTTAGCATGCCTTTGACATGGTCTCCCATAATATTCATACAGGCAAATGAGTAAGATATGGACTGGCTAAGTGCATGATAGGGTGGATAGAAAATTGGGTGGGCTGTGTGGCTTGAGGAGCAGTGATCAGAGGTAAGAAGTCCAGCAGGCAGCCATTTACTAGTGATTGTCCACGGAGATCAACACCAGTAGCAATACCACTCAACATGTTTATTAGCAACCTCGGTGAGAGAGTGCACTCAGTGAGTTTGCAGATGAAACCAAAATATGGGGGGGTGAATAAGATACCTGCCTCCTGTGTATTTTTGTTGCTAGATAAGCTAGAAAAATGGGTTGTCAGGAACCTCATGAAGTTCAATGAAGGCAAACACAAGAGTTGAATAACACCGTGCAGCTGTACAGGCTGGGGGTCAATTAGTGAGAAAGCTGTTGAAATGGCAAACAAGGACCAGCTGCTTCCTAAAGGATGGGGAGATGAACACAGCAAGGGAGAAAGGGGCATCCCCATCCAGGACCCTGTTCCACAGTCTCTGTACAAGGCAGGAGGGCAGGCACACAGACGGCATCTGGATTTTGCCAAAAATCCAGATAATCACACTACTTTCTGGTGATAACCCAGGTCTGAAGTCTAGCAGGGAACTCAGACTGCAGGTCAGGCCCAAGACAACAGGGTTCTTTGGCCAGGCACAGACATAGCTGTGATACAGATGGAGACCAGTTTACCTACAAAATAGCTCAGGCAGGGACTCTCATCTTGGAATTTCAAAAGCAGCAACAGACATGGCATGAAACTTGGGAAATTCTCACTCAATATAGGAAAAAGAGCTCTTGCTATGAAGGTGGACAGACACTGGTGATGCCCAAAGAGATTGTGGAATCTCCACCTCGGAGGCATGTGGGACCTGGCCAAACAAAGTCCTGGAAAAGCTGTTTCACCTGGGCCTACTTTGAGCGCAGGGTTGGACTAGGTGTCCCCTTCCAACCTACGTGACTCTGTTTCTAATTTGCAATTTAGGGACACACTGAGCCCAAGGTACTTTCTTATGTAAACAGTAATCCTTGCTGTTTCATAGCTTTGTGGCTTAACTGCATGCTTTGTGAAGAACCACTTCCTCTTCCTTGGTTTGAGTCTGCCACCTTCATTTACTGCCCTCGAATGTTTGTATCAGAAGAGACTGTGAACAATTAATAGTTTCTTACCTTCTCCATGACAGTCAGAATTTTATAAGACTGACTTTTCCTCCTTAAACATCTTTTCCAGGATGAAGAGTGCTAACCTATCTATGTGCTGCTTGCATAGAAGCTGTTCACATGTTCTTTTAGCTCATATCTAAAATTTTTCCAGCTTTATGTTTCTGTTTTTGGTATGTGCTATTGGTGGAAGCGGTTGACATGTCCTCACACAATATCTAAGATACAAGTTCAACATGGATGAACACAGTGTTCTTTGTTGTATTCTCTAGTACTTCCCTAATCATTCCTAGTATTTGATTTACTTTTTTCACTTACTAAACATTGAGCTAAAATATCCATACATAAAAAAAAAAAAAAAAAAAAAAGACACAAAATCATAAATTTAAAAATGTTATCATCTTTACTGACAAGTTTAAACAAGATCTGGGTATCAAACACCTAGAGCTTAAGGAACTATCTACCAGTTTCCAGCTAAAAACTTATTCCACCATATATTCCATGCATGTGTTAAAGCTGGAAAAAAAAAAAAAGAAAAGAAAAAAAACCACAACCACCAGTGTCTAAGCCCCTTCCTATCCAAATACCTGAAAAACTTGCTAGCTATATGCCAACTTTCATTAGAAAGTCTAGCAGATCCATCTTTCAAAAGTTATCCAGAAAATAGAAATTTTAGAGGCACATTTTAAGAATGAGGCCAAACCATGTGCTGCAGCATAGCTGTCACTGGACAGCTGGAGGCAGCTGGAGGAACACACACACACACAATAAATAAATAAAAAAATAAATGGAAAAAATCCTGCAAATATTACTCATTTATAGCATCTATCAATGCCTAGTACATGTGAAGATCAATCCAGAATACTTAATGGTGGTTTTATGAACATTTAATGGTGGTTTTATGAACGTTTGGTGATTACTACTTTTACAGGAAATATTCAAAATCCAACTGGTGACACAGCAAGCATTACTGTGATAGTAAGGTAACTTACAGAGCAGCCAGTGAAACCACTCTTTAAGTTTTGTTATGATCAGGTCCTATGCTAATCTCATGGTTTTATAATCTAAGACTCCATTGCTGCAGGTGGTCATTCCTGCAGGTAGTCTGCTGTGTATGCATATGTTAAATTCCAACTGCATCAGGGAAGTATAACAAATAGAAAGGAGATGTGTTTTAAGGTATATAGCAATGTCACCTGGTTACTCTGCTCAGATATTTAGAGAACTTGATAACTCAGCAACAGCTGATTTTTGTTGCTGTTGTTGTGTTTTGTTGTGTTTTGTTGTGTTCTGTTGTTGTTGTTTTGCTTTGTTTTAAATGACTTAATACTTCTGATTTTAAAATAGAATAAAATGGCTTGGGTTGGAAGGGACCTTAAAGATCATCTAGCTCCAACCCCCCTGCCATGGGCAGGGGTGCCACCCACCAGATCAGGTTGCCCAGGGCCTCATTCAACCTGACCTTGAACAACTCCAGAGTGTGGCATCTGCAGCTTCTCTGGGCAACCTGTTAGTGGAAACTGTTTATGTTATACCTATTTATGGAAGCAAATATCAAAATAGGGATTTGAGTGAACAGAATCGGCCACTTTGGCTTCCCCAGCTTTAAAAAAAAAATAAAAATGTTCATGGATGACAATTAATGGGTTAGATACCCTCTCTTGATTTGCTATTGGCTAACAATCAGGGCTTATAGTTAGTGAAGTGTTATAAACATGATCGACTGCTTATTTTTTTTTAAAATAAACAAGAGCTACCAAGAAAAAATTATCTGCCTCCTTCATAAGTACATCTGTATTTAAGACAGCTACCTGCTGTACTTAAAAACAAACAAACAAAAAAAATGGATATGATTACTTATTTTAATATTACTACAAATCATTTGCATTGTTTTTGCCTTTGTAGTGGCTAGGCAGTGCCCAGTTTCCCAACATGATTGCAGGCACAATCCACATAATGTTCCCTCCTGCTGTGCTATTCTGTTCATTTAGGAGGAAGTAGTAGTAGAATTTGTAAAATGGAAGGGAAAAAAAAAAGTCATATTAGAAAACTAACCGCTTCACGTACCAATGAAGCCAAAAGGAGAATCGACATGAAGGTGTTCACAGTTTAACACCCACAATCCAACAGAGATCAAGTCTTCACAAGGTTCTTTAAAATCTTGAGGTCCATAGACAAACCAATTAAAACAGGATTGTCAGAAGAGTCTGGTCTAACAGTTTTTAGAACTTGTCATATTTCGTAATATAAATGAAAACAACTTACAGAAAACATCTTTTCTTTTTTTTTAAATAATTTTCTTGGGGGTTACAAACTTTCTTGACAAAGATAGTATGATAACACATTGAGATTTCTACAGTGAATTTAACTTAGTCTTGTATGGCACTCTCATTAGAGTACTTTGATCTCAAAACAAAAAATCAAAGAAGAGTACATTAAGTAGATTAAACCACGATGAATGATACGTAGTCATAAATGGTGAGATGTCACCCTAATGTGGAAGTCACTTGTGTATTCATCAAGGAGTTACACTGAGCCCCACAATGATCAATATTTGTGATAATGATCACAAATATAATAACAAATCACACAAAAAAAATCACAATAATTGTGATAATAATCACAAATATCACTGAAGAAAATACAAAATCTTTCTCATAATATAAAATCTTTCTCATAAGACTCATTATCTGCTTCCTCCATCCATGCTGCATGATATCTTCAGTGGAAAGCTCTGTGAACAGTCTGACTTCCTGTACTACAAATTTATTTTCTCCCTTTCAATTTTGCTGTCTTCAAATTAAACAACTCTACTTCTTCAGATTGACAGACGTACTCTAGCTGCTTTCTTTTTACCTGCAGCTTACTTCTTACGCCTTCCTTC
The DNA here is from genome assembly GCF_964211825.1 of Aythya ferina. Classification (NCBI taxonomy): domain Eukaryota; kingdom Metazoa; phylum Chordata; class Aves; order Anseriformes; family Anatidae; genus Aythya; species Aythya ferina. The sequence continues at coordinate 71,830,751 of NC_140297.1, read as the reverse complement.
AGTACTTTTTTCACTTGTATCTTTGTGACAGAAGCCACTGATTTAATTCCAGAGAAAAATTACGAACTATGATGTAATCTTTTCCATAATTTGGCTAACCTGTCCTTCCTCTACTTCAACTACATCTTCTTCATGCTAAGATTTCTAGTCTGATGACTTTCTCTGACTTCATTAGTGACTCCCTTGCAGATCAGGAGGTGTTCTTATCCACTCATATTACTTGCCTGCTTTTTTCATCACTTCTCCATTTTCTTGACCTTTCCTTTCCTAATAAAATTGTTTTATTTTCTCCCAAGTTAAAAAAAAAATAATAATAATCCAATCTTTTCCCCTTCCTTCCACTCTCTAAGATCATGCTGTCCACAATTGCTGCCAGGAGTCTCATGCTCTGATTCCAACTTCCTTTCAGTGCATCTGACCTCTCAGAACCTTTCAGTTCACCTTGTAATTCCGTCAGAGTTACAGTCAGTATTACCATATTGACCTACATCTGCTTAAGACTCAAAATCAGTGCCCTCTCCTTGCCATCCATGCTTGTCTCTTGCCCTTAACACAATAGCCATAATCTTCTGTTGAATTATTTTCCTTCTTTAGCTTCAGTGACTTCAATGACTCCTTTTGGAGTTCTCTTACGGATCACTCCATTACTATGTATTTTCAAGGATCATCTGCCTTCATAGATAACTGCATGAAGTTCTGACTTTTTTTTTTCTTTCTGCCTTTGTTTCAGTAGTTTCACCCACAAGCTAAAGTTTAACTACCATTTCCATGTGGAGATACAAAATTAATACCTCTACTTCATTGGCTTGTCTCTCAACTTCAGCATGCTCTCTTAGCTATCAGCTCAAATGCATTGTAACTAAAGCATGTCACCGCCTTCTCTATTCACAAGTTAGTCCTTACAACTTCCCTCTTTTAGAACTGCTGTGAATAACGTGATTGCCAGGGTTGTCATGCATGCAGGTGATACAGGAAGCTTTTTAGGTTGAAACATCAGATTAAGTTTCCATCTTACATATTGTTTCTGGAGTTTGTAGATAGCCTCAAAATTATAACTCTTTTACAAGTGTTCATAATCTTTATATTCAAACACTACAACTTTTTTTTTCTTCTGCTCTAAAGAAAAACAATATTCATACCATCACTGCACAGACCATTTTTTTTAGATTTCTTTTCTTTTTGAATGTCTCCACTGATTCCTTCTTTGCTATCACATCAAGAATACCTTCCTTGTTTTAAAGAAGATCTTGCAGGCATATTCCCACTTTTCAAGACATTTTCATTAATTCTCAGTATGTCAGCTCCTGTCTAGAACTGAACAATTATTCCAACCTTTTCTTCCATATCTCTTAAATAAAATGACCTACATGAGGGTTGGTTTGTTGTTTTTGTTTGTTTGTTTGTTTTTTGGAGTTTTCTTATATTGAATAATAGATTTGAAAGGAATTCCCTGCAAATGATCACCACAGCAGTGCTAGTGGGTGTGGGATACTTGGTGCTGCTGAGGGGTCCTTGGTGCTGCCACAGAGGAAATGGTAATGGTTAATACATAAAACATGAATTTTTAACCTGCAAAATCAAGATCAGATATATAGCATCACTGAATCACACAACACAGGCTGGAATTAACCACCAGTTGTCTGTAGTGCAGCTCTGTGCTCAAAGCAGGCCCAGGTGAAACAGCTTTTCCAGGACTTTGTTTGGCCAGGTCCCACATGCCTCCGAGGTGGAGATTCCACAATCTCTTTGGGCATCACCAGTGTCTGTCCACCTTCATAGCAAGAATTCTTTTTCCTATATCGAGTGAGAATTTCCCAAGTTTCATGCCATGTCTGTTGCCTCTTATCCTTACACTGTGCAACTCCAAGAAGAGTGTAGAGTCACCTTCTGTACAACCTTCAGTAAGGTAATTGTACACAGCAATAAACTGTTAATCTTCTCTTCTTCGAAATAAATCTGGAGGCTGAGTGGCTAAAGTGGGAGACCATTTTCTGGAATGAATGACTAGGAAGAGGACATAGGAGTCATAACAACTAAGTAAATATAAGCTTCCCATGTGATGTTTCAGGTATGCAGGCAAATACCAGTCTTTGATGCAGAAGCAAGTGAGCATCGGAGTCTGGTGAAAGGCTATAATGAAATCTAATGTTTGAAGTTGATACTAGATACATGCTGGTTGGAAAGTATGTCTTTTTAAAAATTATTTTTATTCTTAACTGACTGAAAATTAACAGCAAATTAGAAGGACGTGTTTCATTCTTTGGCACTTGTGGTCTGAGTTAGGTATCTTTCAACATGTCTCAAAGAGATGTTAAGATGTTGGTGATACTGCAGAATTATATGGTTTAGCTTGTGTTATACAGAGTCAAAGATTAGGTCATTGGAATACTCATGTATTCCTTATAACATTTGCCACGTAACATTTTGAAGAAAGGAAGATAGGACCTTGAAGTGTATGTAAAAGCAGTAGATGATTCCCTACTATTCCTGTTCCAGGCTTTTACAGTAGTGAAATTATTCAGTCAATATTATACATAATATACAACTTCAAGTAACTTATTCATTAGTTCCTTTCTGGTCAATGTTTTTGTGTAAAAGTAATTCTAATAGTAGAGGGACTGGTCCTCATGATTTCATACATACTGTCCAGATTTTAACATAATGTAGAAAAATTGCAATTGCTTGTCGAAGATGCACTAAATACACTCCAAGTTACTCCTCTCATATTATTAAGTACCCTTATTTTTAGTGACGTTTCAAGGAAGTTTCCTGATTGGGTTTGATTTTAATGTGAATTTCAATATATTTTAAAATAAACCAGTCTCTTTATTGACTTTCTTTCTTGATATGTTATCTCATACCCACATGTCACAGATAGCTCAGTGTCACCAAAATGAATCTAATTAATCTTCTTTGCAGCTTCTTTGGCATGCTAAGTTTAAGAAAAATAAATAAAAACATGCAGAGTAGAGTACTGTTGTCTGTCCTAACTGACCAAAGCTTCCATGTCTGTCTGTGTAAACACAACAAAATCTGTTTTGTTTTCCATATACTCTCTGTTTCATGAGTCTCTCTTATTGTCCAACCTATGGCGGACTGCTGCTTCATCATTAACTGACAGACCTTTTGTGGCATATGGAGAGCTACAGGGAGAATATGAAAGTTGCATGGAATACAAGCATGTACTCAGAAACTGAACAGAGAAAACAATTTGGTTGATTTTTTGCCAATCATAAATCTTGCCTTTCTATATGTCATCATCCCATCAAAATATTCTGACACAGGTTCTGTGCTCCAGAAAGTCCCCTTTAGCACTAAGTGATTGATTTAGCTTTTCAGAGGATAACAAGAATTAATGTTTCTCCTATTGCCTTAACACGCACCAGATTCTGTCAAAATCCCACCTTTAATAATGAGACCCTAATTCTTCAGCAGGGTTTATGATCAATCTCACTTAATTCTACAATAAGTGCTTTTATATCTGAGCTAGTTATACTGCTACCACTCTAGAAATGAAGGAAGGAAGGAAGGAAGGAAGGAAGGAAGGAAGGAAGGAAGGAAGGAAGGAAGGAAGGAAGGAAGGAAGGAAGGAAGGAAGGAAGGAAGGAAGGAAGGAAGGAAGGAAGGAAGGAAGGAAGGAAGGAAGGAAGGAAGGAAGGAAGGAAGGAAGGAAATGAACTTTTAGAAAATAATTAATTTGACCTATTTTAGATACATGCTTTATGCTTAAGTAAATCACATCTAGGAGTGTTATTTTCTCTCCCATTCAATATAAAAGAAGTCTAGACAAAAAGCTCAAAAACAGACACTTGACATCTACTTCTATTCAGACAAATCGTAATTCTGATTCCATTTTTATTTTTACAGAGAGATCAGTGATAAAACTCTTAACTCTCTCACACTAACGTATTAGCCCCAAGCACAGTCTAGTGGTACAATTGACAATATGTTACTATTCTACAATGTTTTTGACTTATCAATACATGGAATAATAATGCATCCCTGGCAGACCAAAGTTTAGACATCTCTGTGTCATCATTTTTTGAGACAAGTGCATCATCTGTGTTGGATAGGCTTCAGATGTACAGAATAGTTAAAAAAAAAAAACAAAAAAAACACATAGATATTGAAGTTAATATTCACAGAAGTTAGTCCCATACATTGCACACATTCAGGTCTTTAGTTGAAGCTCTTGAAGGCAACTGGAATCATCACCATCATTTGATATCCTTACAAAAACTCATTTTAAAGAATTCAAAATTAACTGGAGGGGATTGAAAATATAAAGGGCTAAAGCAAACAGGGTAAGGACTTTTATTATTTGTCTTGCAAAACATCTGTGAAAGCAGCAAGGCTTCTAGTTATGGATACTTCTATGCTATTTTTATTTTTAAAAATTACCAACATCAACACAGCTGGAATAATATGCCAATGCGACACCCACAAAAAGATTAGAAGACGCTGTGTTAGGAAGCAATATATTGCTGTCTTTCTGATTCCTGTAAGGGTGGGATTCATCTCACTAATATCATTCATGTAAAAGCCAGACTCTACCTAAGTTGTCAAGGCTCCCTCTATAGTCAACAGGGAGAGACTGGCACTTCTCAAGAATAATTAATTGAAATGCAGATTAAATGTCTGAAGGCACTGACTGAGCCCTTACTGAAGTTCCTAGATCTATCCCTTGATTGTAAGGGAGACCTATGTGACTAGCTCAGAGTTAATACCTAACTTTTAGATAACTAAAATGAGATGAAGTCAAGCCAGATCATTTTTTTTCTTATTTGTGTAGTAATTGTTACTTGTAATGGCTACCAGGCCCTGGCCAAAGATAAATATGATGAAAACATTTTGGTAATAATTCAGAGATAAGATTACAATGACCATCTGGATGTTACGGAAATCTTCACAGACTTAGGGAAATCTTCATAGACAAACCATTCACCACATTTATTGTAGGAAATGTAAATGAAATGTAACTGAGTTGCCTGAAAAATATCCTGAGTTAATTTCTATGTGGCAGAAAATTGAGACTATAATTTTTTTATTTTTTTTTTCATGAATCTCAAATCCTGTTTTCAGAAGAAAAAAATACTTTGGGAATTTTTGAAGCATTTTCTGTTATCTTTAGCTAAAGATCCTATCTAAAATATTAGGGAATTATAAAAGAATAGCTCGTGATTTTTTTAGTGCATTTTTAATAAGTAACTTTCCCATTGCTTGTTAGTTAGACCTTTCTCAAAGGAGCCTTACTCCACAAGCATGCAACATGGTATTAAAATCTATTAAATGTCTGATAAGACAGGTTCCTCAGAACACACCTACCTTTGATCCAATGCACTGTTACAACACTGGTCTAATAGTCAGATTAGAATGGAAGAACTATTTGCAGCTCTGACGTTGGCTCTCTATGACTTTGTATAAGTCACAATTCTGCAAAGTCAGAGAAAATGACTAAGCCAGGCTAGGAGGGAGGAGGCTCCTATCCACTTTAAAAAGGACAGTCTCCACTCCCTCTGGGAAGTGAAAAGACTGAGAAAAAGATTCAAACTCCACAATGAGTCTAGTTCTCAGTAAAATTGCATTCCCCCTACTTAAAGATTGAAATTGTACAAACACATTTTATCTACCAGCACTAATGAAATGGCACACCCATGACCCATTAGCTTTTTTTACAACTGTATTTCAGTTCATCTCTATAATTATTTGTGATGTCAGTGCTTGTGATTTTATAACTGGCATTAGAAATCAACATGTTCCAGTGAATAGATCAGAATTCTCCAAAGGATGTGCAGAGAATTTTATTATGTGTAGGATAATTACATACTTTGTAACTGAAAAATAATTTATTTCAACAATGAGCTTGGCAGCTGACTACAAGGCTGATTCTCTAGGGAAGGTTCTTACACCTGCACAAAATCCCTGTGCTGTTAATGGGGCTTCATGTGTTATCAAGAATCAACCTACCAGATGAGCTTGCAAAATTAGAGCTTTAAAACAGTCATTTTTAAAGCTCAGTGACCTCAAGCAGGCTGCCTACAAGTAGATCATAAGAAACAAGCTCTGTTTAATCAATGAAGTCTACTGACTGCCAAGTTCTCATCCTACTTCTCTCCTTTTCTCCTGTAGTCAATAGAGTACTGACCACTACAAAGAATATCCTCCTAATTAATTTCTAGACTCGGTCCTTACCAGACTCGTTAGGAACTGTTAACTGGTGTGTGCCCAAGAGCCATGTGGACTAACACATATTCCAAGGGGCAAAGTCTCTTAGCTATACATTTAGAAATAGAGGCATTACACTATTTCCACAATGGAAGTCCATTGAGGGGACTTGTGACAGACAGCAAAGGTGCTGCTGCTAGTCAGATATGTTTTCTAGACATAAGATAGCATCACTGGAATAGTCTAAGAAAGTGAAAGAATGTCATTCACATGGTTGCTGTAGTCTGCTAAGACTGAGCATCCATCTGAAGACAGGTACTTTTCTTCATATATGAAAGATAGTTAGTATCAGAAGAATATTAGAATAAAATGGATACTGGAATAAAATGGTGCTGTAGTTACAGACCTGAGTGTGTATCTAATTGTTGTGTGCCAAGCAACAAAGACTATTACATTACTCCCCAGGAAAACAAGAATGTGAGGGATCATCTCAGTGGGGGTCATCCTATCAGAGAAGAAGTAGAAAGTTTCTCCCTTCCCCTATTTTCATGTCACATCATGTTATAGGGTATATCTGTGCAATATATTTGCAGTCAGGTAGATGACCTTTGCACTCTGTGGAACTATAGATACTCTTTGTCTCCTTGCTTCTGGAATAAGTGGTTATGGGATCAAGAAATGCTTTAATGTTGTGCTAAGGAAATGAGTTTTCAGCTCCAAAATGAGAGGGCTGAGGTCCCATTGTGGATAAGACTGAGCATATAAGAGAGTGGTTGAAATGGCACGAGATACAAATGATGCTCATTTTCAAAATACCTCAAATTATAACTACACAAATTACGTACTTACCTATTATTATTGTCCCTAATAAGCATATATAACAAAGGTGAATTGTGGTGATTACCTGCATCTGTTACTTTCTCTGTTGCAGTATTACAGTTATAATTTACTGGGGATACAGACAAAGTCAAAAAATTGAGATGTTTTGATCAAGACACTCTAAAAACACCGTTCCTTAAAAATACATATGTGACATCAGTGTCATAATTTTTATTTTTTTTTATCTTGATCCAAATTTTAATGCTGAGCCTCCTCATGGATGGTTTTAAATCCATCCACAGGACTCCAAATTGAATAGGAAAATGAGAGGGGAGTCAAAACCAGGTGATGACCTAAATAAAATAATTTGTAAATACACAACAGGTGTAGAGACCAGTTATGAGCCAAAGTGTTTGCAGACAGGCTTATACTGGAATAAATATGTGGCTTACAGTAACATGCTGAAGCCATCAAACCAAATAGCACTTGGATAGTGTGAATTTGAGTCTAGCCATTTTAAAGTTTTTATGTGTGTTGTTTGCATTCTACAGGAGCTCCTCCAGGAACATTTGCCCTGAAAGCAATGATTCAGGTTTAAGAGCCAATATTTCAAAATGCTTTACAATCAGTGTGCATACCCAGATTATTCTAAAAATTGATGTGCCTAGGGAAGGAAAGAATTAAAAGTGCAAGTTTAAGATAATTTCTTTCACTTGTCTCTCTGCTCAAATGAACTTATTTTTATAATCAGGATGCTTTATTTATATACCTAAATGCATTGTCTTGAAAACAATATGAAATGCTAGGGACTGAAGCAAAATTAGCTGTAAAAACTTTGAACATTTGATTATGGCACTTCCAATATCCAATGCCTACAGTACATCTTTCAGATTTGCATGTGTTCTGACACAAGGCATTCCTCAGGTGTAGCTCTCCTCAGGAAAGAGCTGATTTTATTATTGAGAGTGCTTTAAATTCCATGTTGGTAGTGAAACTGTTTAGAAAACTGATAGACTTTGAAGGAGGGAAGGTGAATACACACCAGGGTGAACAGGTTGTCTCAGCCCCCAAGAACTAATGTGAAAATCTTTATTCATTTCCATTGACATTCATTTAATTCAATGCATTGCCTATTGGTATGTATGAGCTATTTTGTATTTACTCCAAAGGGGCTGAGGTCCCTTTCTCAGCTACTATCCATTTGAAATCAAGTAAAGAATCTAGGTCTCTCCCATACAGTCCTCTTACTGCAAATGATTCGGAGTTGTTTGTCTCATAGCCTATTAGTTACTGTGTTCTTTCCTGTAGTCCCTCTTCAGCTTTACTGTACAAACCTTTCTCATGGTGGCCAAACCAGCTTAAAGTGCTTTTATCCGCCCCTGCCCTGGGCAATTTGTTCCTGCTTTTGCATAGGAGTTAGATGCCCAGTTCACTTGTGCTAATATGACTTTCTGTGAGGCTGTGTTATAATCTGGACCAGAAACATGGTCTGAAGTTTAAAAAGAATCTGTGGTATTTTACCTTAATTCAAGTTTCTGGCAACACGAAGAGTTGAAATATGATTGGAGATCTGAGCAGCAGAACTTGAAGTGATGGTGTGCTGGCAAGTAAGTCTTCCAGACCTGGAAAACTACACATTTCACCTTTTCTCAATTAGATGTATGCATGTAGGCCTCTTTTCTTCTTCATTCCTCAGCTCTGTAGTTACTACATTGCAATAAAATAGGTATATATTTTAAAGTACAAGAATCTTGACTGGCATCGTGTAAATAACATCAGTATAGCCTATGAACAAGTAAAACTAATGTTGTGGAATCCACTCTTTATTGGGGTAGCTCTCCTGAACCAATTGCTCAGATAGACAAGTTAACACACAAAAAATCCTATGCAATCAGAAAGATAAACCTGTCTGATTAGAATGCTGGTGTCTCAGATGGCCTCGGTTACAAACCTAACAATGCACTATCTAGCAGGAAGCTTCCTTGTGACACCCCTCAAGTAAATCCCAGGTACAAATCCTCATTGACAACACTACTAAAAAGAATGGAAAATGATTGCCACAAAGCTTAGCTACTAAACTGCAGCCTGAACAGCGTTTCTTTATAACCTTACCGAATGCAAGATGTACCTATACTTAAAGTTGCTGAAAAATGATAGTAGAAAAAAAAAAAAAAAAAAAAAAAAAAAGCCCATAAATTTGGATTTATACCAAAAAAATACAGGATTGAAGTTGATGCTAGGGAATCACTGGCAGCAAAGAAGGGATTGTTTTCCTACTATGAGCATTTCTATGTGCAGGGAAATACAATATATACCACAACAAGAAGCAGTACATTTAGAAGAAATTGAATTTAGGTTTTCCTATAACTTTGGGCAAAACTATGCCAAGAAGCTTTGGAGGGTAAGTTACACAAAGCTATGAAACAGAAGAGTATTAGTACAGATAGAGTCTTTATCATATTTAGCTAGCAACTGTCTCTAGGTTTTTCCAAAGAATGACATTTGGCCTAATAATTACTGAGTGAATTTTCCATGGAAGGGTAGCAACCTTGCCAAATTTTAAGTCTTTGCTCAAAATTACTGGAATGTTAGACCTGGTTAGTTTTATTCTAACACAGAGGAAAAGAAACCACAACATAATTTTTTTCAGAAGAAATTTCCCACAGAAACACGAACTGAAACAGACCTTTTGGAAAAGGGTAAGTCCGGATTTGAATCTAGATGGATTTTATGTTTTTTGAAGTAAAAGACAAGTGGGGAAAAAAAAATGGAGCATGTCATGCCACTACTGTGGCAGCCTACAGCAAAGATGACATTTTAAAATTTACTTTCTATAACTTGAGATGTGCATTAAACTGTGCAGAAATTCTTTCATGAGCAAGGGGAGTACTAAGGAAGCTTGCTTCTCTATGAGTTTTGGTCCTTCATTCCTAAAAATTCACACCATAGTAACATGACTTTCTCTCAGCAGTAATATGATTGGATTACCTACCTTGCTGCTGACTTCCACTACATTTTAGGGAGCTCGGAGAACTCTGTCCTTCTGTAAAATTTGTCTAAAATTATTTAACAGGTTTATAAGTCATTAGAGAAACTCTAATAGAAAATATCACATAAGCTATAATTTATCAGGCTACCAAAAATAAACACCCTTTTGTTTCCCAAGTAAGAAGTTTCCTTTTGAGAGTGAGTGTTATGTTACATGTCTATATAGCAAGTAAAAACATAACTAATTGGCGTAATAGGTAATTTTCGCCTGTAAAGACAAACACAATAATCAGGTAATCTCAAGTCAACAAGATCTGAAGAAGCCAGGATGGTTTTTAAGAAACCATCTCAGATGAAATGCAGTAAATGACAGTCTGTGTATTCTCAGCTATGGAAATATAAATAAGTTAGCCTTTAAATCATTGTGACAAACAACTATACAACATTTCCAAAAATAAAACCACAAAACACCATTATTAGTGACTAAAGGAATGTTTCCCTCTCACCATTATAGTAACAAGTTTAGATGAATATGAACAAGCTTTTTTTAAAAAACTCATTGGAAAAATATATAATGTATCATGTATTATTTTCCCAGTTTTATTCAGAGGGACCTAACAAATAGATTACCAGTTATTAAATTATGCCTTTTTTTTTTTTTAATGCATTTTTTTAAATTGTTGTGATCCTACTTAAAATACTATTTTTTTTTTTTTTGAGAAGCTCGTAATTATTTAATGATGTGGATGAAGGTCTTAAAATTTGGCAACTAAATAGCATCTGTATCAGGGATGAACCTTTTGTAATCTCCCTGATGAACTGTCACAATGATGTCTTTAATGAAACCCATTCTTTGCACATGCTCTGCAGTGCTTGGTCATAATTTGACAGCCGCAGTCTCTTACGAATTTTTCCACACTCATGTGCTGAGCTGGAAAATCCCTGCCACTACTCCAGGTTGCTGTAGAGCACTGTAGGAGCAGGTAACAGAGTTAAACCCAGAAAGACCATTCTTTGTGTTCTCAGTGTTTTTATACTGCCAGATCAGTACTAAGGAAAGAATTCATATGAAACATAGAAAAAAATAAATGTCTGAAATGCAATATGTAGCAAAAGCTTGGAAATATATTGCTTGGGAACTTGGGTAGGCTTTGGGGACCAGGGAACAGGTTTTTCTTATTGGCAAATTGAGAAAAGGAAATCGGCTTCAGGAAAGGGAGATTTGAAACAAAAATAGCGAGGGAATAGGAAGGCTGAAATAGAACAGAAAGTAGAAGGAGATCCTGAGACTATCTACATAAAGAAACTGGACCAATAATTCTGGTTTGAAGGATGAAAGGCTGGGAGATGGCAAGGAAGCAGACAAAAAGCTGGTAGAAATTGGGGAAAAAAAAAAAAAGCTGGTAGAAAGTGGGACTGGGGGAAGAGACAGATTTTGTGTATGTTCGAAGAGAGTTGAACAGAAAAGGGTGTGGGGAGCAAGAGCAGCCTGGGAATGGCTAAGCACACTCACCAGGGCAGGAAACTGGTTGTGAGCCACAGCCAAAAACTGATTAGAACAGGAGCTGGGGAGTGGGGAGGCTGGAGTTGCAAGAAGAATTGTGGAACTGAAGACATATATTAGCTGACAACAAGTCAACAATGGTGTCTCCTAAGATTATAATGGTGTCATCCTAAGATTATAAAGAAAACAAAGACCTGAAAGACAGATTTGAATGGATGGGGACAGTAAACAGCCAGCCATGTTGAATAGAGAAAAAAACTCTGCCTAGCAGAGCACACCCTGGCAGTGCTTAGACCTGACCCCATGTTTCTTGACTCTTAACATTCTTCTGTGTCGGCAAGTACTCATGAAAATCACTAACATGCAGGCATCTCATTATGTGGCTTTATACTTGGCTTAAGTGGATTTAAGACCACACTGCCACTGAAAAGGATCAACATGTGTTCTCTGGTTGTCTTTTCTTGCTTCAGCACTGACGATTTTGGTCCCGCAATAAGAGTTGATGCAGTTCACAGATCTAACCAGGCACTAGATAGTATTTTGCAGAGGTAGTTTTCAGTAAGATCAGCAAGGTGGTCTGATTTATGGCATTGCTACATGATTACTCATACTAACAAAAGTTAATATGGTGGAAGTTGCAGCAGAGACAGATGGGAATGCAGGGAACACCGCCAGTCCCAATTTTTTTTGACTGTCTGGTCCTAGATCTACTTACACCAACCCTGAAATGGTGCCCTCTTTCCCTGCTACTTGTCAACGATATGGAGATGGATAGCTTACTAGTACTAGCTGCTACATACTAACTGAAGTGGCAGCCATCTCCTTTCAATAACTAAAAATTTCAACCCTGATAGTTGTCAATAGTACTGCAATCTGTATGATGCTGTACAAACAGATCTTGGAGTTTTGTTTGCTTGTTTAATTCTCTAGAAAACCAAAAATGGAAAGATCTGTGTTAAATAAGCATTCTGAAATGAAGAAACACTACCATTAATGTTGCCTTTTAGAAAAAAAAATGTCATTGTATAACTAAAGACAGTATCATAATGCCTATAAAAGTATACAATTAAGGCAACTAAGAGTTCTTGACTTAGCAAACTTTCATAATGTTCTTTTAACATTTTCTGTGCATGTGAAGTAGTATACAAGCTGTTTTGAGTCTCTGCTTAAATATATTAGAAAATCTAAGAAAAGGGAGAGTCATAGGTGTTTTGTATGTATAAGCAGGACAACTAAAGGTACCATAGCTGAAAGAGAGTGAAAAGGCACTTACATCATACAGTTTTCCTGTAATAAAACTAAATACAGCAAGGATTCTTGAATATTCCCTTGGGGTTGCTTATTGGCACCTGCAAAGCTAAAAGAACTCTTTGTATTGTATTCATTATAATGTCTCAGTACCACTAAGAATAATGCAATAGTACTTTCTTTTTCACTCTGAGGGAGAAGGGGAAAAGTCAGTACTAACCAGCTTATTTAAATAACTCTAAATATTAATTACCTGAAATTCCACGCACCGAGTTCCTGTAGCTGTGCTTAGAATTTGTATGAATTCTATAAATGTGTTTTTGTTGTTGTTGTTGTTGTTTGTTTGTTTAATAGTTGACTAGAGAAAATGCCTAATACGTGCAAAAGATGATTCCAAGTAACAATCACTCTGCTTTTATAGGCAGTGGGCTTTGCTTTAGTAATTTATATCAAAATCAACAAACTCAGGAAGGAAAGATATCCTTTGTACAGGCATGTCTGCTTGGAGAGTTTGTACTTGCATAAAGCGAATTTGATTGGAGCAAAATGGCAGCTGCATTTGCAGAGCTGACTTCTCTGCGAATTATCTTATCAGGCTGGTAGCATTGGTTGAACTGACCTGATTTCACAAAGAAGCCTGAGAGGTGATGGTACTACTATCTTGTTGGTCACAGCCTGGGTCACATTAGAAAACTGGACCAGCTAGTTGCAAAAATAACTGGATCAGTTGCAAAAGCTGGTTGCAAAAACAAGCTGGTCCCGGCATAAGTGATTTTCTTTAGGTCGACTGGAACAGTCTACAAGAGACACCTTCCCTTTGTTACCCTTGATATCACCAAAGCCAAGCAGATTGATGAGTAGGATGATTTCTATTTGAACCTGCAAAATTTTGATGGAATGACTTTGAGCTTTTTGTCTGATTTGTTTTTCCCACTTTACTCCCAATAAAAGATAGTCGTATTCATATTCTCCAAGGATCTTGCAAATGGCAAGAAGTAGTTTATAGGGATAACTATGGATTAGTTTCAATTTCTAGAGCCAAAAATCAGCTGGATGAACTGGAGGTAGGAGACCTTAGGCCTTAGTGAAATTTCATTCATAAGACAGAACAATGACATTGATTCCAGTAGAAAAGGCATACCTTTGCACATTGTCAGGATTGTGGGTTAGCATCCCTTTCTATCAGAGCATTGTGCTAGTGCGCTAATTGAGGAAGATACTCATTTTGCTGTGGTTTTGACACCAATATATATATGATTTATATAATTTATATAATAGGTATAGGCTTAATATGCTTGTTTTGTGTCAGTCTACACATTAGAGGATCACTGCAATGGAATGTGTATCGATCAAAAGAAGACCCTATATGTTGTTATTACAGAAACCTAAAACAAAAACACAATTTTGTGGAAGTTGCAAAGTGCTTTGGACAGAATTGGACTTACTTGTAGATTGGGAAGAGAGTACTTAACACCAGTCTACACGGGTTGTCAGCATTACTTTATGCCCACTGCAATGGTTTTAGAAGATGGTTTCTACCACTAGAGTAGTTGCTCCAAGATAGTGTTTCCACTTAATTAGAAAGGAAAGCAAACAAACAAACAAACAAAACCACTTTGCTTTGACACATTTGAAAGGCTTGTTGAGCTCCACTCCAGGAGCACATTCTGTGGGTACTGCTCTTTCCCAGAATCAGTTAGCAAAGACTCCGGTTGAAGGTATCAGAAAAAATTGTACATTTTTTGTTTTGTTTTGTTTTGTTTTTTTTGCCAAGTGTCATTATTTTCTGTGAATGAATTGCATTATCTGTTTTGAATGTGTCACCAAACATGTCTTGCATGTCTACACACTTGTAGATTATGTCTAAGAAGAAAAGAAAGATCAACAGAAAATCTCTAAAGAGCAAATTTGACATTATTGACACTTTGAAAACCAGAAATGCCAAGGTTCTTTGGCATAAGTCAGCAGTAGCTTGGTAGTGTGGACACTGCTGTGAATCTCTACTACATGTTTCTCAAGCCACCCTATAGAGAGCAAAAATATAAAAAATCCAGTGTGAAAAGAGCCTTAGTAATGATTTATACCAGAATGGATTTGAAAAGGATTTTTCAACTATGAATTCTTCAGTTAGGTTTGAAACAGATATGTTCTCTAACCTACATGCAGTTACAAAACTAAATTAAAATATGCTTTCTGAGCAAAAACATCTCCTGTGGTAGCAGAAGGGGCTTACATGGTATTGTTGGTGAATCCTGACATGTAACCCAGAATTTAATGGACTGCATTCCTATGATCAAAATAATGATCACCACCTATTTAAGATAGGAGGTCTAAATTGAATAAGAAGAAAGTATCTGAACTTGTATCCCCCAAATTGCAGTTGGAAAAAAAAAAAAAAAAAAAGAGAGAGATTTGTTCTGTGTAGAATCAAAAAATTGGAATTTCACTTAGGAGTGAAAAGATAAGTGAAGTTCATGCTATTTAAAGGAGACTCAACAGCCAGTTGTGAAAGGCAGGAAATAAAAATATTGCCTTAAGTAGCTGATGAGGTCCTCAAGATTTAGAAGTGCCTGAAAACTATTCATAATGAGATTTGACAGGGACTGTCAATGAATGGAAGCCAAAGTTCACCAATCTTAGTCTTTTTTTAACTCTGTACTTACTACTGTCAACAGGTAAGGAAACAATACCTGAAAAAATGTAGGGATCCATTCACTTGTTCCTGCATGCAGGAGAAAAGAAGAAGCCTAAGTCTAGATTAGTCTTTATTTCACAAATGGCAGGAATTCAGGATTGGTACCAAAGAAGACAAGGTTAGAAAGAAATATAAAAATAAACACCCCAAGAAATTACAAGAATTATTCATTAAGCAGAGTTGCTGATCTTCCAGATTTTATATGTTAGTTGAGTGCTTAGGAATAAATCTCATTGTTACTTGATTATCATTCACAGTAAACCAAAGCTTTTAACCTCCTATCAACCTTTACCTTGGTGGACACTTAACAGCCAGAACTAGAAATTCCCTTGAAGAATAGGATTATCTCGTCTCTTCAGGGGTAGGGTTTGTTTTCAGAAACAACATCCATGTGAAGACTTTTTATTTTTGTTTTTATTTCCCAAGAACATTTATAATTGTCTAATGAGATTTAAATAGAAATTGGATTTCTTCAGGAAGCCTGAATCAGCAGAGCGTTAGTTTACATGTTGAAGACTATTTATAGTGGAGGGGAAAGTATGTGTATGTGCATAGGTGTCTCGCTTTAAAGTTTATGTTCTGATGAAAACAAAAATTCTTTTCTTTAAAATACTAAAATATGAAAACAAATTCTTACATTAGGCAGCTCTTCAAAACCCAAGGATGTTAGCAGATATGCAAAAACTCTTTTAAATATTTTTCATTTTGCCAGGAATAGCAGAGAGGCTGGATGTTAATCTTCACCTTTATAAATTCCCTTTATTCCCTGAGATTCCAAGTTAGCTGACCTGTTTGAAAATTCTCCTCAACCAGCTGGACAGAAAATAAACCTGCTTAAAACCAACTTACTTTGTTCACTGCTACATTTTCATCATTACGAATGCAATTGTCTTTCACGTTACTGAAGAAAATACCCATGATGAAAGCTAGCAAAAGCTTCTGTGGAACAGAATAAATAAGAAAGTGGAAAGAGAAGTTTGAAACTATACATATCTTCAAAAACTATTGCATTATTTAATCTCTGTTAAGGACATAGTTACAGCTATTCTCCTCTTTAACTTTCTGTAAGTAAACTAGAATATTTCCTGATGTCACATTTCATGCTAAAACCAAGCACATATTTTAACAGACCTTAGAATACCAGATAAATCTAAAATCATTGGAACCAATTCTGTTTCATTCATGTGCCTCTGTTTATTTTATTTTTGCCAGATATTGTTTTCTTCTTACACAATGTAATAGGAATGTGACTGTGACAAATGTGGGTGTGCCTTTGAATAATTTTTCAAGCTGTATTTAGATCTGTCCTTAATATGATGTTTCTGTACTATATACAAGGCACCGAACACATTTGACTTTCACGTTTTGAGGTACATTATCACTTCCCAGTTCTGTCAGGTGACAGACACATGCGTCTAAACACCTGGGTTAACCTTCTGTGGATGAGAGTATTCCCCAAATGAAGTTCTTCGTTCATTGATATCCCCACTGGTTTTCAAACTCACTCGTGCAAATCAGGTTATTTGACCTGAAATACTCTTTCAAAGTTGATCGTGTCAGTTGTTAGAAGTTGCCTGTCCTTGGGGTGTGGGGGGGAGAGAATTGTGAGAAGCTATTTGATGACTATCAGCATGACTATGTTATTCCTGCCTAACCCTATGAAGTGGATTAGTTCCAGCTGGACCTTAACCAAAATTAAATAAAATATGCGCTTAGGCTCTTTGGTGTTTCTAAAATCCCCTTGTCTCTCATGCTTTATTCCAACTACTAAATAAAGGTGCCTTCTTTTAAGGGAGCAGTTTGTCAATATCAAAAGAAAAACAGGTGTCTGAAACCAGTCAGATCTGCAGGATGATAGGCATTAGTACATACAAGATAGTGCTTGCCTCCTGACTAAAAATAAAAAAAGAACAAGATTGCATACAAACACAAGCCCAGGATCAGACAAGTCAGGAGCCAGAGGTGAAGCCAGTCCTGTAACACTGAAAATGCCATGTCAGGTTTCTGGTAAAAGATAATAGCGATTCCACTGTCTGCTCTTAAACTTACAACTCTGAAAAAAACAACAAACAAACAACAACAACAACAACAAAAAATAATAATAAAAAAAACACGGACCATCTTACCATCTTTTGAGTTTATTACCCCTTGGATACAATGCATTCTTCACCCAAGAATGAATACTTTCCTTTAGTAAAATTATGTTTGCTGACATTTAGAAACTGCTTTATAAAACCCTTGAAAGTCAATGAGAGTTTTATCACCTGACTTATGGAGTTTGTCCTTAAAACATTTTAAAAAAAAAAATCTACTTCCTTTTACTATATGAAACTTAGCAATTATTTTCCTTG
The DNA here is from genome assembly GCF_964211825.1 of Aythya ferina. NCBI lineage: Eukaryota > Metazoa > Chordata > Aves > Anseriformes > Anatidae > Aythya > Aythya ferina. Next base: position 71,812,981 of record NC_140297.1, on the reverse strand, counting down.
GTACTTTTCAAGTATACACAAGAACAACCAACACAAAGAATAGGATCTGGAGCAGGCCCTGAGCCCTCAGCTTCTCCTGTTTCATGCAGAAGAAGAAAAGTTTCTTCTGTGATACCATCTCCAGTTTCCTTGAAGTGTTCCACATGAAAGATTCTTTAAATATAGACAGGAAGATGAACAGTCCCTGTTCTCTTCTCTGGACTTAGATACTTTTAATAGAAATACAACCAATTTGTGATACTTGTCGTAATATGTTTTTGATGGTTGACATGTTTTTTTCCTTGTCGTTCTGCAGAGCTTTGTGTAAGAAGTGTATTCCCTTGGGAGGGGCCAGTGTTCCAGGCTTTGAAGTTGTAGAAAATCCTTTATTGCACTTTAAAGCTGCTTCCATATGCAGAAATAATTTTCAGTAGTTCTGTGGTCTTTTACAGGTATTAAGTCTTTGTCTTGCCTGAACCTTAAATTAGTTCATTCAAGTTAATTAGAGTGGCCTCTGTAGGTACAAATGACAGAGACAACAATTACTGTACTCTTTTTCAGATTTTCAAACCTACACTTCAAGTAGTTCCTCTCCAATATATGTATTATATTGAAAGCACGTAACACTACAAAGTGATATATAAAGATGTTACCTTCTGCACTCACTTGGGATGACCCATATAAAACTAACTCATAACTATGCTATTTGTGAGTAATGGAATCATCCCATCTTTATTTTATAAAAATCTTTATACTATGTAGTATTTATGCATGCCTGTGCTGATCTGAGATTGTATCTTTGGGGAGTGCGTTACATGCTATGTTATACTGTTTTTATTATAGGCAATACATATAGCAACGCCTACAGTTAATGTTGCTTGACACTTTCTGGAATAAGACACTTTTATGTTGTTATCTTTGCTAAATTTAAGCCATTTGGATTACAGTTTTTCAAGTTGGATACATGCCTCTTGACAAATTCTTTAAAGGAATATTTCACCTAAAAAGATTCAGCTTGGAGCTTTTTGTTTTCCCCAGAACAATATTCATCATAAGTATGTTCTTCTTTGTATAGCTTTTGTAGCTTCTCCTTATTGGGTTGTGCCAACAATACAGCTTGATAACTGCTTGACTCCTTGAGGAAGTACTCACTGGAGTGTCCTCATATCTCCTTTGTTCACTCGTTTTACTTACTGCTTCATAGTGATCTAAGGGTAAAACACAAAAAGGTAGATACAGGGAATGGTTAATGGCAAGAGTTCCTTCCAGACTACAGATGTGATCAGTTGTGGAATTTCAGTTAGTACAATGTGACATAAATACACAAACATGGTTGACATTTAATTAGTTTCTCAGTCTGATTAGACATGGCTTTGGACTTTATTCTTTTTTTTAAAGAAAAATGAGTATTATGCTGCAACACAAAAGTTATTAATGACAAAATAAAAAATATGGCATGTGCCTGTGTTAATGCTTGACCTTCCAGAAGAAAAGTCATTCCCATTGCATTGTATAAAGACATAGATAGAAATGTATCCATGCTTTGCCAATCCACAGTTTCCTTGTGTGAAGACAATGAACACAGCTCAAGATGATATACATGTAGAGGCTTGATGCCAAAACCAAATGTTTACTAGTGTATTACCCTTGTTTATTGACAGCAAAACTTGAAAAATGATACCGGAAGATCCCCAGCTACCAGCTGCTACTAATTAACAGAGCAAATCCAGTAGAACTCAACATATCCTAACACAGGCAAACTTCTGGAACTAGGCCTTTTGTTCCAATGCCACCAATCTAAACAACAAGGCTCCTGACTGCATGCACCAACCTTTTTTAGTGAGGGCTACCTGAAAAGAGGGAAATTTCATGAGTCTGCAAGTTCAGATTTATTAGTTCTCAGCTGCAAAACCTCCATCTGTAAATCGACCTAAGAAGAGAAGTCAAGTTGAATTAAGCTTCCATGTTAAAAGATCATATTGTCATAGTCTATCCCTAGGAAATATAATAAATTTTATATCCAGTGGCAATGCTGAAGAAGTCTCAAGAAACCATAGCAATAGTTTTGATCTCTAGTATCACCATGATTGTTGCAAAAGGTTATTAACTCATCTATGAACCACCAGTCAGATCAGTAAACCCTCTGGACAACTTCAACAACAGATAAGGAACAAAATGAAGGGCATTCAGACAACTTCCTCTTCTACTTCGTCACAATTTTACGACGCTATATGCTGGCAGGGCCATACTTCCCCCAAAAAGGAACTCTTCAGGAACCACCTCCAAGAAACTTCATTAATTCTCCCACTAAAGATTCCTTACCTTTTGCAGCTCTTCCTTTATGGACAACAACATTGTTTTAGTTCAGACTATATTGAATTCACAGTCAAATTTCTAGTCTAATGCCGAATCAAGTCAAACACTTTACTTTCCCCTCCCTATGTTGAATGGTAGTTTGCCTATTTATTTTTATTTTTTTGAAAGAATGGTGTTTCGAACTCCAATCCTAACTGATTGGAATAATATTCTTATATATTAATACAATTTTGGTGAGATATACTGGTAGAACTAGGCTACGTTACAGTGGAACAGATAAGTCTACTTCATGATGATTACACAAAGTATAAATTTAATCTGCTGTCTAGAAATCCTTGCCCTAGGCAGTCAAGGGAAATGAAGTAGTAGGTCATTTCTAGACCTATATTCCCAGTACTGGGTGGAAGGCAAAGAACCAGACCTACATGTAAGAAGCCAACCATGTGGCTGTTTATTTCTTCATCATCTTCTTCAGACAATATTTTGCATTTCTGTGAGCTGGAGGAAAGAAAGGATTACAATCTGTGCCATTCTCTCACAAACTCTAGTTGAAACATCACAACACTACTTCATATGTTGAGATTACCGTGTTAAATTAGTCTTCTGGACACAGAAAAATACTGTGTTAAATCTTGAAACTGAAACAAACAAACCAACAAACCCATAGATCTTTGACCCCTTTCAGATCTGCAAAAACTGTTAGATCAGAAAGTTCATAATTTTTATTCCTAATGATGCCTTACTATTGCTCTAGGACAGAGCTTTCCTCTGCATTTTCCAGTTTTCCTTTTTTTCAATTACTTAAGAAAAAGGAAAAAAAAAAATGGTCAAGTCAAGCTTTTGACTTTTCCTTTCTGTTAGGAAAAAAACAATGTTTGTTAATCTTTCTAGAATTATCAAAAGGAATACCCTTTTCTTTCTCAATATCTAAACATGCCCTTGCCACAGAGAACAGCTAATATTTTGTCACTTGGACTAAGATTCTTTTCTCTTGTCAACACTGGTTATAGGATTTTGAAAATGCTTGATATGTCATGCTGAGAAAAAATCTTGAAGATTTTTAAGTTTTGGAAAAATCAACTTGTAAATGTCATACTCATAACCTGGGGAAAAAAAAGAAAAAAAAAAAAAAAAAGTTCTTTATGAACATATATCAATGTATCCTGCATGAGCTATATTGGAATATCTACCTCTTAAAGATCTGTAGGGTTCTTTGTATTCACTATGAAAGCACGTAATTTCAGCTGCCTATACTCTCCACATATCAGTGACTTTAAAACTGTATTTAGACATGAGAAGGAAAATTAGAGATTCTAGATGAAAGGAAAGAAAGACTAGCTTTCAGAAACAGAACCCACTTTTACATCAGTTCTCAACCTACTTCTTTCTTAGTTTATGGCGTCTCCTTTCAAACATTTAAGAGGACTTTCCCTAATTTAATTTTCAGGTAATGCAGTCTTCATAATGATCATTACTTTGACTATGAGAATAAGCAAACTGTTATGGCTGATCAGCCACTTAAAGAGTTCTGTAAAGATAAAATCATCCTTCAGCTTCATTCCATGCTTCCATCCCAACACAACCACTAAGGTAGGATTTTGTTTCCTGAATTGTTTTGTAAACCGGTTCTCATCCTTGCCAAGGCAAGGGAAGCTACATTACAGTGGTAAGATTGCGCCAGTTTGAATAGGACCAAGGCATTCAACAAAGTAGCTAAAACTCCGATGTGGATGTCAACATCTAGGCTCTGCTGGTGACCAATGGGGTGAGCTGCAAGGGAGAACAATGTGATTGCACAGGATGTTTTTTCTTTTCTGTTTCCAGTTTGGGGCTTTACAGATAAACTTTTTTAAAGTTAGGTAATACCTGTACACATTCGCTGTCTGTGTGCATGCTCACTATCCAGTCAGCTTCTCACATCACCATTTCTATGGAGCTTTTGCCTCATTCATGGCACCTTCTACGAATAAATCAGGGATGTGTGGCAGACAGATTTGCCAGGGATGTAAACAAAGTAATCAGATTTCCATTACTATTGACTGCATGGCTCCCATAGTCAGGGCTAGTTCTGTCCCTGTGCAGTGATGGAAGCTGTTGTATTTCAGATTCCAGTGTCATGTGCTGAAAAACTAGAAAGGCTGGTAGTGAAAGAGGTAGGAGAAGGCAGGAAGAGAAACACAGGTTCAATAGATAAAAGATGCATTTTGTCCCTTGAGATTATAATTTAGTCCTACTTCTGTCACGGAGCTTTAATTTGATACTAAGCAAGTCATTTTTAAAGCATAATGGCCAAGGATGTCTTTTCTATATATCTTCAATATATAGAGAATATATAGAGAATTCAATATATAGAGATTCAATTCAAGATGTTGGGCAGACAGATGGAGTTGCAGAAGTATTTACACCTGCAACTCGTATAAATAAAAATGCTACTTTTAACGTATTTTAACGTACTACATATAGAGGAGGTGAAATGGCCTCAAGTTGCACCAGAGGAGGGTTAGCTTGGATATTAGGAGGTTTCATTACTGAAGGGGTTGTGAGGCATTGGAACAGGTTGCCCAGGGAAGTGGTTGAGTCACCACCCCTGGAGGTCTTCAAGAAACATGCAGATGAAGAACTTAGTAGCATGGTTTAGTGGTGGACTTGTCAGTACTAGGTTAAATGTTGGACTAGATGATCTCAGAGGTCTTTGCCTACCTGAATGATTCTATGATTCTGTGGCTCTATGATATTATCGTAGGTACTTAAATCTAGGCCTTTTTAATGGAGCAGCAGATATCTCTGACAATTTTGACTTTAATTTCTTGTCTCAGTTCTACATGGGTAGATTATGGATTACAATACAAGTTCAATTCATGGGTAGATTGTGAAGAAAAATTATTGTTTGTTAACAAAAATTATTGAAGTCCACAAGAAAACAGTGGAGCATCTGCTAACATTTTTGAAAGCAAGAATCTGGTGAAATAAACTATGCCCTTTTGTATAAAGAACTAGATATGATGATAAGAAAATGTACAAAAATTACCAGTAATCTATTACTGTAAGTAATGATTACCACTGTTTTCTTCAGTTATTTACATATGATTATGTTACTGTCCTAATCTAATCCAAGAGTCAATGTTTTTCAGATCAATGCAAATCATGTTTTAGTAGTTGAGAGAATAAGGAGACTCCATCTTCTAGACTTTCACTTTAAGAGTCTTGTTTAACAGCCATTCCTTTAGGTGATTCCATTTTTCACAACATGTCACGGAACAAAAAAAACATCTTTCTGACTGAAACCACCTCTGTTTAAGCCACCCCTACAACAAAACGGGAAACATAATCCCCAGCTTTGTGTTGAAATTATAGATACAGATTTCAGTAAAAGTGGTTTGTTGTTGTTATTTTACCTATCATTTGTAATTGTTTATTTTAACTTAAATATCCCAAGACACTTAGAAGACAAGAGAATGAGACAGAGATGGGGAAAGGAAGAGGGATAGAAATTTCAAGAGACTATCAGAGTACAAGGATGAACCATATCCTAGGAGTTAAGATGAGGGCAAATAGGAATAGGATCAAAATATAAAGTGAAAATATTAGGGGCAAATGGATATTATATACTACATACCTAATCTTTCAACGTTGTTTGGCTAACATGGAGTTTTAAATCATCCAGTTGTCTTAGATGAAAAAGACAAGATCATACAAATGTGAGTAGGATTCATCTTACCTTTCTTAGGCAGTTGAAGGATAGGTATCATACTTTCAATCAGCAAAAATTCAGCCAACATAGTCAATCAAATTTAAAGTGCAATTCATCTGGCCAGACATAGGCAGCTATCTAAGATGAGACGAAGCATGCCCTGAATTCCATTGACTATGCTGACTAGCTTTTCAGTGACTGTGAAAAAGTAGCATGGGATGAGAGAGATGTGGACATACTGGAAAATGTCCAATGGAGGGCCACCAGAAAGATCAAGGGATTGGAGCACCTCTCCTATAAGGAGAGGCTGAGACAGTTGGGACTGTTCAGTGTGGAGAACAGGAGGCTCAAGGAGGATCTTATCAGTGTGTATAAATACCTGAAAGGAGGATGCAATGAGATGGAGCCAGGCTCTTTTCAGTGGTGCCCAGTACCAGGACAAGAGGCACAAACCAGAACACAAGAAATTCCATATGAACATCAGGAAGCACTTCTGTACCGTGTGGGTGATGGAACAGGTTTTCCAGAGTGGTCGTGGAGTCTCCCTCTTTAGAGATCTTCAAAAGCCATCTCGATGTGGTCCTGGGCAACCTGCTCTAAGGTGGCCCTGTTTGAGCAGGAGGTTGGACCAGATGGCCTCTACAGGTCCCTTCCAACCCTAAACATTCTGTAATACTGTGATTCCATGATATAATTTGATCAGAAGTTAATATCTATAGCGTAGACCATCACATTTGACCTTATCAGTCACATCTTTTGAAATCCTTCAGGTAATCACTGACTACATCTCAACTACTAAATGCTTTATTTCCAAGTTCTACTCCCAAATATATATTAAAAACAAAAACAACAACAACAACAAACTTAAAATGACCGATCAAAACAGTTACTGATACTCACCTTAATGTCAAGAGTTATGATCTTGTGGATAAATGTCTGCATATCACATATGGCTGAGATGCCTTGGTCAGAGCAGATTCTGGAAGTGTAGACTCATTGCCATCTAATACAGACCTCTATGATATTTTCACTAATGCCAACTTTTAGGCAGCTATGGTCTAACACCATAACTATCTCAAATTCAGCCATTCCACCATCAATGAAGATCTTTATAGACATTTCAGTGGCACATGGTGATATTGAAATGGAGTTGACCTTTTTAAATTAATGTGATTCCATGATCTGCACCTTGTCCATAAATTTAAACATTCTTCACTCTGCTAAATGAAAGAACGATTGTCCCGACATTCGCCAAGACTGCCACTACAGGCAGTTGTCTTCTTCAAACTGGAAGCACTGTATGCTAAAACTTGTGCATTTTTCACATTGTCTGATTCTTTCCAAGACTGGGTTAACCAAGGCTGTTTCACTCACCTCTAAGAAGACACCCTGCTACTCTCAGATTTCAAACAGGCCTGGCTTTTCACTTTTCCTAGACTGCTCAGTAACTGTATTCCATACAACCTCTTTACTAGACACATCGGTATGCCACATTAATAAAGCCATTTACAAAGTTGCTGTAAAGTTTCATTTTAACAACAAAGATTGTTCAATAGAAAAGGCAGATAAAAAAGATACATCCTGCCTCAGTGAGGAAAGTGTGAAACACTTTAAAAAAATTAGAAGGAAATGCTGATCTAGACAACACACACAACATTTAGACAACTCAATTTTTTCTAGAAAGAGCAAGAAGAGATCAAGCTATCGTGAAACTTAATGTAACAAAACCCAAATGCAAAACCTTGACACCAGTCACAAAACTTGGTACCTCTCAGATGCTTGAACCACAGCAGTATCACGTGGTATTTTTGAACAGTATGGCTGATTCACCTGAGAAGTCTTACAAAGCAACAAGGACAAAAGGTTAGAATAGGCAGCAAAGAAGAATTAATGGCACTGCAAGCAATGAATACGTGTAAAAGAAGAACGTCCTTCAATGAAGATGAAATGTGGAGGGTGGTTGAAACATTTAAAATTAGTAATAACTCTGAGCCTTTTGTTGTTTCCATGAAGTACTAAAAATAGAGCAGTACTGATGAACTGTATTTCTTTTTAGTCATCCAGAAGAACAAAACGCCTAGGATCTGTTTGACTACAACGTTAAAACAGAAAAGAGGGGGCAAGAAAAGAAGAACTTCCTGTGTTCTATGCTTATGCCTTGCAAGCAAAGCAGCATCTTCAGCAACCATTGCTGCCAACCCTTTGCCAAAACATGACTACAGAATACTTTAAAAGGTTGTCCTTCAAAAGATGGCTACAACGATGGTATGCTGTGTACAGCTCAAAAAGGATTCAGACCACAGCCCAGAAACTGAGTGAATGCTCACCTCAGGGTCAAGAGGAAGGCAGTCACAGAGATCCTAGACCTCAACCATGTCCATTTCTTACACAGGCCCAGACTTGGGTCGACAATCCTGTCACTGAACAATTTACAATACCTAGGTTAAGCCCGGCTCTTGAAGACCTCAAGAAATGGTTTAAAGACAAATCAGTTCTAAACTCTTCATGGGCTAGTTAGGAAATTACACAAGTATTGAAGGTGGCAGACATTTTGTCTATGGAAATGGTGTCCATCTGGCTGTCCAGTGCCAGATTTTCAGTCATCTAGAGGAAGAACGTTGGCCTGGAGGAAGTGATCTTTTGGTCACGATGGATGGGTAAACCGCATCTCCAAAAGGAATTTCCAGTCCTTTCTGTATAAATCATCCAAATCCCGTAAGTAGATCGGCATTTTCTGAATGGATGCCTCCTGGACAGTGGTCCCAAACTCGTTTATCAAAGTAGAACACTGAGGGGTGTCTTCGTTTTTGAGAAATGCTTTTGCAAGTCTTTGGCCAAAAAAAAAAATAAATAAAAAAAATAGAAGCAAGAGGTAACTTGATCAAAAATTTGTTGAGTCAGTGTGTGGGTTGACTACACGCGTGTGATGAACTCCGCTTTAACTTGCGCTGCTCTGCGGCAGGGTGCAGCTCCCTGCTGCGGGATGAGACACTCACCTGGACGGGTGGCTCGGCGTGACCCCGTGTGGCACGGGCACGGGCACGGGCACGGGCACGGAGGAGGAGGAAGAGGAGGAGGAGGAGGAAGCAGGGCGGCGGGGTGCCGCGTGCGTGTGCGTGTGCCCCCCACCAGCCCGCGCCCGTCCCGCGGGCGGCCCCGAGCCCCGGCTGGGCAGACAATGGGAGATCAAAGCGGGGGGAGGCGGAGGAGGAGGAGGAGGAGGAGGAGGAGGAGGAGGAGGAGGAGGATGGTGCCGGGCGGGCGGCGAGGCGGAGCGGCGGCGTTGCGGCGCTCTCTCTGCGCTCGATTAGTGTTCCTGGGGAGGGAGCGAGCGGGCCGGGCCGGGGAACGGAGGGCTTGAGGGGGGGGGGGGGAAGGAGGAGGCGGGAGCGCGCGCGCGCGCGCCCGGGGCGCCGCCGCGTGCGCGCGCGCGTGAGCGAGCGCGCGCCCGCGGGAGGTGGCGGAGCGAGGGAGGGGAGGAGAGGGGAGGAGAGGGGAGGGGAGGGGGGGTGTGGGGGGGGAGTAGAGCGCGAGGGCGCGCTCGCGATCGGGGCGCGAGCCGCGTTGCGCAGCTGCGGTGCGCGCAGCCCCGCCGCCAGCAGCAGCGGCAGCGGCAGCGGCAGCTCAGCGGCATTCAGCGAGCGGGGCTGCGGGGTGCGCTGGAGAGAGACGCGCGGGGCGGAGGAGGAGGAGGAGGAGGAGGAGGAGGAGGAGGGGGAGGAGGAAGAAGAAGAAGAAGAAGAAAAAGAAGAAGAAGAAGAAAGAGAAGAGAGGAGCAGCAGCAGCAGCAGGAGGAGGAGGAGGAGGAGGAGGAGGGAGACGGAGGAGACGGGGGGGGAGGAGGAGGCCACACGGCCACCAACTGAAACAAAGTCTCCGCGAGCCCGCACCCAACTCCACCTTGTGAGGCTCCCCAGCATGGCTTCCGAGGAACTCTACGAGGTAACAGCCCCCCCGCCGCCGGCCCCGGCCCCGCCGGCCACCCCGCCGCACCCCGCCCCGCCCGCGGCTCGCCTCGCCCCGTGTCACCCCCGCCGGCAGGGCCCCGGCCCGGCTGCCCCCGGCGGGAGGACGGAAGGAGGGCAGGAGCCCGAGCGCTGCCGCCCGTGGCCTGCGCGGCCCCCCCCGGTGCCCTCCGGTCCCCTCCGGACCCCGCCGGTGCCCCCCCGCTCCCCCCGGTGCCCGGCAGCAGCGCTGACAGCCGCCGCCGCTCGGCCCCGGGGCGAGCGCGCCAGAGCGGCGTGCAAAGAGGCGTGCAAAGAGGCGTGCAAAAAGCCGAGTTAGCGCCCGGGTCCGGAACCGGGCTGCGTGTGTGCGTGTGCGTGTGTGTAAAGGGAGAGGGAAAAGCGGGGGGGGGGGGGGGTGTTGGTGCGCTGCTCGCTGCCGGCGCCGTCCCCGCAGCGAAGTGCTGTGCCACCATCCTGCGCGCCGCGATGCGAAACGCCAGGAGCGCGACCTGCCCCGCGCCACAGCGCCGGGCACGGCTGCCCGAGGAGCCGGGGGGGCTCCCGAGCTGGGGCTCCCGCACGCCGGGCGGCCGCGGGGCAGGCTGGCAGCAGGGGAAGGGGCTTCGGGGTGGCGGCGGGGGGTGCGGTGACAGCCCAACTTCGAATTTCCTGTCCTGTGTGTGGCAATTCTCACATCCTTGCCCTTAATTGAAAGGCATCATGGTCCTCTTGGATTTAACTTCCTTGTTTTTATTTTGACGAGAAGTCATCCCTGGGAGTGCAAAGCGGCGGCCGTTTCGGAGCCTGTCTTGTCTTTTGGGTAAATGGGGTAGTCACCCCAAGCCACAAAGGTGTTTATCGCATGGTTAGCAGGCAGCCAGTCCGCGATTTATAAAAAAAAATAATAATAATATTTATATCTAGAGGCTGGAATGCTAAGGTCAAAGGAGACAGGCGGCCTTCAGGACACTTGGCAGAAGGAGGCGCCTTGCTGTGCGCGCTGCTGGTGCGCAGGTGTCTCCTCAGAGTGGCATTACACCCGTGGGCGAACAGACCTGTGTAAGCCAGGGAAGGGTACCCCGTGTGGGCTTATGTCTGAAGCAAGTTGAAGGCTGAGCAGAGGTGCTGAACTGATGGATGAGAGGACCGAAGGCCTGTGTTCCCAAGGCAGATAAATCACGGTTAATTGCTTTGGCAAGTTTCCCCCATCCTCATAGCGTGGCTTAAGCCAGTCTTGAAGGGATGATCCCTGGAAGTGGCTGAGAAACGTAGGGACCGCTCTGTGTAGGAAAGAATTGCCCAAAACTTGCTTTGACTTCAGGAAAAGTTCTGTCGGGTTTGAAGAGTTGGGCCCGTAGACCGTGCTGTGGCCAGTGCTTGCGTGTTGCGTGTTTCTGGATTTGTTCAATGACCAACAATGGGACGTCATTTTCGATAGGCATGAGAATGACAAGAAAAGTTCTGCTTGCTGGATGTTGGGCTGAAGTTAAACAGTGAGCAGCCTTTATTAATCTGTTTGTTCGTCTTACGCTGTGTTCCCAATGTTGACTTGTATGAAAGGCTCAGTAGGCTGTTGACCATGGTCATCCTCACTAGGAAGGCTACGCATCGTATTCGTTGGGCAAAAGTGCGTCTCTCAAAATGCTTGCAATCATAGACTGCTTTTTTTTTTTTTTTTTTTACTTTTAAAACCAGTCACTTTCGTTCATTGTGTAAGTGCAAAGTTTACTTGAAGTGCCAAAATTGTTAATGCTTTTGGACTCAGATGTGGTCAAACTGTTGCATGTGTTTGTTTTTTTCTAAGTTGCTGTTATTGTTTGACAAGTTTTGTCTTTTGATGCAATTTACAGAGCCGTGCCTGAAAAATCAGAAATCATAAATAATTTAAATGTAGTGAATACTAATTTGGGAGGTATATAACTTCAAGTTGAACTGAAACGTTGAATATTGGATAATTTAAATTCTCCGTGAACTACCACGTTATTGACCATTTTGTGGATATTTCATTGTAACTAACGCAATACAGTATTTTTTCAGTCTGGTGATTGAAGTCCAGTGCAATTTGCTATATATCCATTTTTCCTTCTGAATCTTCGTCTTGTGTCTTGAATGAAAAAAGTGTAAAATCTATTTGAGATTGTTAGGCTGAGTATGAATGCTAACTGCTCCTGCTGATAGGTGCCATGGTTCTTCCAAAATACAAATGAGAAATCCGCTTATAAGCAATACAAATGAAGGTAAGTTCCTTTTTTAACAAAAAATTCTTTGTGGATTCGGTTGTGTATGGGATGATTTTTACTCTAGATATAAACTTGGGAGAGAGGGAGCCCAACTATAGGCCGATGATTGGGAATTCAAAGATAGAAACCTTGAAATATGCTAACAGGCTGAAAGGGTGACTTTGTTGGGCTGGCTGTATCCTTCATGTCATTTGTTCCTCTGCTTTCTCAGAGTTGTTTTAATGATGACCAGCGCTTTTTTTTTTTTTTTTTTTTTTTTTTTTTTGAGGGGGGAGTTGATTTGAAGAAAATGTGAAGCATTTATAGAAAAGCATTGAAGAGGCTATCTTTTCTAGATGGAAAATGAAAGACAGTAATCTTGCCAACCTCAATGGGTGAGGCAAGGAGCATAGTTTTTCTGTTTGTTAGTTTGAGTCTTCAAGTGACAACATGTCAGTGAGGTGGACAGACTTGGAAAAATTGGTCAACAAGGCAGGTAAAGGAAAATATAAGTAAAAGTGCCATCTTTTTTTTTTTTTTTTTCTTCCCAAATTTGTTTCAATAGGCGCGTTTTACACCATCTTTCTTCATCCATGTCTGCTGCCTTCTGCATTGCTGTAGCTTTTGAGAAGTTCTGTGTTCCAGCAAGTACTAGGGCTACTTTCTTTTATGTTGTGACAAGTTTGCTTTACTTTATGGGCTTGTTCCCCGCCCACTGCAAGACTGTTGCTTGTTCTCGTCGTCTCCAGTGGAGTAGTTGTAAGTGTGGTGCCATACTGCCACGTAGATGGTTCATTTGGAAAGCAGCTGTGGTTGCTGCCTCCGCAGTCACATCACTTGACCTCCTCTGGCAGACCCTTGCTGTCATGTCTGGGATTAAAGTCAGCCTAAATCGAGATTGCTGTGACAAATTCATTTGATGAAATGTAGAAATGATCCTATAAAGGTACTTCCCTGGACAACTGCATAATCTGACAGGTCAAAAGTACCAAAGGCAGTACTAAAGCTGTGCTCAGTTTGGCAGGGTCTCTATCTTCTAAATTTCAGTAACTGCTGTACTAACTGCAGTGGAAATGTAGTGAAATTCTCTGCCTGTTGGAGATTTTATCTAATCAAACGACCAAGTGTTTCCATCTTTCCTCTAGGTATAACTGTTACAGTTGATGGTTTACGTGACCCACTGGATCAATACATTTGAGTAACTGTAGTTAGACCCGGGCTGTGATTGCTACTCAGATTAAAACATTCCTACTGGGGTTTACCAGGAAGTAAGCAGAGCGATTTGTCTGAACCTCGCCAAGTGCAAGTGTGCGTTGGTGTCTTTTCTTCACTGTGTATTTCACCTTGGCATTGCTCATAAACCTAGTATTTTAAAGTGACTTAACCAGTTTCCATTAAAATATTAAAAGCTGACATATTTAAAGTCCTGTAGTCCAAAATTATATGTTTATTTATGTTTTATAGATTAGAAAATGTCTTTTTTTAAATCCTTCATGTGTCTTGCAAAATACATGCACTTTTTTTTTTTTATCCTAAAGTCTGTTGTTTTCAAGGTGATATTTCACTTCAGATGATGATTTGTTATTTTTGTTTTTATTTTTAGAACTAAAGCCTTTGACATTAAATTTTACAGATATAGTGAAACTACAAACTGAAACCAATTTCAGAAGCACCTGACTGAAGTTCTGTGGTCTTGTATTAGTCTATATGTCAAGTTGGATCACCTAATATGTAAGCCCCAAAGACATGTATTCTATGAAAATTTAAACTTCGTGTATCCAACAGTGGTCTCAAGTTCAAAAAAATAAAAATAAAAATGCTTCTGATGCCATGGGCTCTTCTTCAACTACTGTGCTAATTTCTGAAATGGTAGAACATAGAAAACTGGAGGAGAAATGCTGTCACTTAGTTGAAAACTGGATCTTGCATGGAAATATCAATTTAAAAGTAAAGTTTGTGTCACAGTCCTAGTTATATTGTAGCAATCACATCTTTATCATGTTTTGTGAGCTTTTACCAGGAAGTTTAAAGATCTCTTTCACTCAAGTTAGCTGAAAGGTAAAATCCACTATCTGCTGTATGCAACTTGGAATGCATTGTAGTTTTTGGTAGCTATTTGACGAAAAACTGATAGCAACATAAAACCGATAATACCCATTTGGGCAGTAGCAATTGTTTCCCCACTGAAACGGGTTGTTTTTATTCAATCTGTCTCACAGAAATTTTAAAGTATCTTGGGATATCTCTTTTGTTTCTTTTTTTTTTTTTACTGTGAAAATTCCTAAGATGTTGCCCAAATATCAATGACATTTCTTCATGAAAGGGGGTCTTACAGTCATTGTGCTGTAATGGCTGGATCTTTCTGGTTTTAGTTTGACAACAAATTGAACGAATATTACTGCTTATTTCAGAAGAGGTGAAAGACTGAGAGAGATTTGCTTGACTAGGCCAAGTGCAAGGTCCTGCACCTGGGTCAGGGCGATCCCAAACATGAGTACAGACTGGGGGATGAACGGATTGAGAGCAGCCCTGAGGACTTGTGGATATTGGTGTAAGAAAAATTGGACATGAGGCGGCAACATGCGCTTGCAGCCCAGAAGGCTAACCATATTCTGGGCTGCACCAAAAGCTGCGAGGGAGGTGATTGTGGCCCTCCACCACGCTGCTCTTATGAGACCCCACCTGGAGCCCTGCACTCAGCTCTGGGGCTGCCAGCACAAGGACATGGACCTGTTGGAACAGGTCCAGAGGAGGGTCATGAGGATGATCAAGGGGCTGGAGCACCTCTCCTGTGGAGACAGGCTGAGGGAGATGGGGTTGTTCAGCCTGCAGAAGAGGAGACTCTGGGGAGACCTTACAGTGGCCTTCCTGTACCTGCGTGGGGCCTACAGGAAAGCTGGGGATGGACTCTGTGTCAGGGAGGGCAGTGAAAGGACAAGGGGAAATGGCTTTAAAGTAAAACAGGAGATTTACACTAGACATTAGGAAGAAATTCTTCACTGTGAGGGTGGTGAGGCACTGGCACAGGTTGCCCAGAGAAGCTGTGGATGCCCCATCCCTGGAGGTGTTCAAGGCCAGGCCAGATGGGGCCTTGGGCAGCCTGGTGTGGTGGGAAGTGTCCCTGCCCACGGCGGGGAGGTTGGAACTGGATAGGCTTTAAAGTCCCTTCCAACCCAAACTTCTCTATGATTCTTCAAGAAGAGTGGAAGCTGTACATCTAACTTAAAATAGATTTTAGGATTAGCTGTTGGTCCCCCTTTGGTGACTTTCCCTTTTTAAAAATGGAGAGCTAATGGAAGAGCACCTTAGGAATGGCACCACCACATTTAGTGCAAGAAACGTGATGCTTTTCCACATCCCTTGCCACATTGTCTTTCACCAGTTTGAGATATTTCTTATCTTCTGTCCCAGAGCTCTAGACAGAACCCAGGAGGCCTCGGTGCCCCCTCTTCTGCTGCTGCCTAGAAACTGCCTCAGCCCCCACTCTTTCAGCGTGTCCTGCTCTCTGCTGTGATACTGGCCTAGCAAGAATCTAGTAACTGCTCCTGAAGTCCAAACAGCCAAAGGAGTTAAATTCTGATTGTGTCCTCTGTAGGATTGCAAGTGAATCACAGAAAAGGAGATGGTTAACAGTTTTTTAATGTACAAAACTGCTTTGTACGAGCATGTATATGTAATGTGCATGTATATTATGAAAACAGATAGAGATATATTTTTTTGCTTTGACTTACCCATGTCTGTCAGGGAGGGAGAGGGAGGAGAGGAAGAGAGCAGGGGGAGAGATGCTTCCTCCACAAAGGATACGAGGTTCTGATAATTCTTACCTTCACAGTCTCTCCCTTGCAACAGACTGCGATTTTATTTCTTGAGGTTTTTGGGTCAATCAAAGATGTTGGCTAATGCATTGCCACTCACACGTAGAGTTACAGAGTAATTACTTCCACCTTACAAGTCTGTACTATCAGAGAAGCTTGCTCCCACTATTCCTACTTTCAGTACCTCTTGAATGAGGATAAATTGTTGGACACACTGAACTTAACAATACATGCCACAGCCTCTTGTTCTTCGGGAAGCTTGATACAGCTGGAACAGCATCGGTGATGCAGTATCCCCCTTTGACTTCTCACTAGGTGCAGCTTCATTTATTCCTGACCACTGTGGCATGACTGACCTGTGCCAAAGCCATGGAAGAAACAAGTTACGAACTGTTATGGTTTCATCTCTCTCTCATAAATTCTCTGTGCTTGCAAAGATTGTACTTCATACAAAGCATTGACAACCAGAATGACTTTTTAAATATGTCATAACTGGATGTGCAGATGTGTTAGATAGAACTGATATGCAGGCCAGTAATGCCACTCATAATGTACTATAACGAACTCCAAATCTGGTGTCACTGGGTAATGTATTGTTTTTGGATATCTGCTGAAAGAGTGAGCTCTACAGACTGTATTTGTAAGGTGAAAGGGAATATGTAAGTCCTGTTAACTTCTTCTGTGCCTTTGAGGTTTTGGATGGATGTTGCGATGAGGTATGTGATGACCTTAATTTGTCAATAAATACAGGATTGTTGGGTTTTTGTTCATCTTTGAGTTGGACATTTGTAATTTTCATATTAAGTGTACAGTGTGCTTTCTCTGACAACATATTGTTAGTCTAGAAAATATCTTAAGAATGAGAGCTCTGTATTTTTCATTATCAAATATATTATCCAAAGTCATAACATGTCCCCAAGCAGAGCTTTTATTTTTCCAATTTTTGATGGGCTTTCAATATTTACAAACAAGAATATTATGCTCTTTGAAATATTTTCTTTGAACTTCCCTCCATACTACTTAGAGGAAAAGAAAATTAACATTTTACGGGTTCCGTACAGTATAAAGGCAAGAATATTTACTGTTTTAATAAACATCCTCAGAAGATTTCCGTGTGTCCCTTAACAGTGACCTGCTGTAGATCTTTTGCAAGGAATCTACAAACATGTATGAATACATAGATGGATGTTAGAAAAAAATTTAACCATAGATTTTCATTTTTGTAATGATTTTAAAGCCACTTTGCTAGCATTAAAATGTGAAGTAAAGTAACTATTAGATAAATAGTTGAAAGATACTTAGTAATTTTACTGAATAGTGAAACAAAGTAATTACCATAACTGGGTTTTGGATTTTGTGATAGATTTTGTGATTCTTCAGTGAGGTTGCACAGTTTATAATCGCACTGCATAAAATAAATTAGTACAACTCTGATCAAATCTTGCTTCTAGGCCATTTTATTTTATTTTATTTTATTTTATTTTATTTTATTTTATTTTATTTTATTCTGTGGAGAAAGATAAAGTAAATGTTTTAAGTGGCCTAACCACATTTATAGTTGTGCTTCTCCAACTCTTCTGCCCCCACAGTTTCTGAAAGTTTCACAGCTTTTCTGTAAATTAAGACTTATGTTCAGTCTTTGCTGATTGTCATAATAGCATCTGAAAAATCAAACCCTGTTTTTCAGAGTACGTTGGATAGATACAGAAGGAAGGAAAAATCTTTCTTCCTTTCAGACTGGGATTTTCATTTTGCAAGTGCTAATGCATACCTCTGTAAGAATTTCTATTTGCTGTAAAGCACTAGTTTACAAAAATTTGTTTGTTTCAAGGAATAATAAAAAAATGGTTTTAGTCTAAAGCCATTGGATATACATTTTACAGATACGCAAGTGGGAAAACCATTGAGGTACATTTTTAAGTCAGTTGAAATATATACAACTTCAAAATACTTCTCTGACACTGTGTTGTGTTGGATGTTGTATTTAGTAGATACTCAAAAGTCGGTATTTTTTGAAGTTCTTTCCATAAAACAGTTATCTGATGAAACATCATCTGCATATTGACAACACTTGAATGTAGAAATATTAAGGGTTCAAAACAATTCAAAGTACCTTCAGGAAAATTAGCTGGATTATACTTTGGCTAGTTGCTATGTAATAGTTATGCTTGATTTTAGCACCTGATTTTCCCCAGTTGCATGTATAAAATATAGCGTGTGCCAGCACAGTGTGACTCTTCAGTCATATTTTACTGGCCAGGTCATGTACAAGGTTAAAACTAACAGACCTGGAATTGTGTCTTGAAGAAATAATGAGATTGTAAAACTATATGCATTGTCACAAAAGATCTGCCCAGTTCAGCATCCTATCGCTGGTCAGTAATGTCCATCTGTCAGTAACGCTAGAGGGGAAAAATGGGAAATGTAGCACAGCAGTAATCACTGGGAGCTTTTGTGGTTCATTTTGCTGGGGCCAAGAGAGATTTTAGCAGTGGCTTTAAAACTTGGGCAATGTAACCCAAGCCTTCCAGGTGTTGATGCCTGCTGGAGGGCGGCTGACACAGGCTCCAGCAAGGACAGGCACACCCGTAGGAAGAGCGATGCCTCACACATCTGTAATTTCTGTTGGTATTGGTAGGGCATGATGTGAGTGGGAATACAGCATGATTGCCAGATCTCTCGCTCTGTGTGTTGAGCTAAACTTTTGCTGCTTCCTCTCAGGATGTTTCTAAACACACTCTGATATGTCATTCAAATGGTAGAGTTTAAGGCATTTGTACAAGTCTTCTCTTAGTCAAAACCGCTAAAAGATCGCTGTTACTAAACATGGTTTTAACTTGAACCTAAGTTTTCAAGGAGAGGTTGTTATCATATATGTATATGATCAAACAAAACAGAAGCATCAGCTCCAGATAAAATCTAAAATTATCAACATTGTACACTCTAGATAGCCGCAAAGTTTGTGGTGGAGACTTGGTATACTAAAGGACTAAATATACTAAATATACTAAAAGACAAAATAAGGACTGGCTAACTGCTTTGTGTGGGTAGACTCCTAGTTGAGAAAAGTTAGAGAGAGGAATATGGCCACAGAATAAAACAAATCGTAATAGCAAACTCCAGGAATTAATCTCACTATTTGAAATTAATACCATTTAATACCATTTTGTAAGTGGGAAAATTGGGAAGATGGGTGGATAACATTTCCTTAAAGAGGAAAAATCAGTTTGTTTGTTTAGCTATGTAGGCTTTTTGCCATGCAGTAACACTATGTGGTAGCTCTGAGATGGCTCCTCATGGTTTCAGGGCTGAGATATGCTTGTTTGGGTCACAGATAAGGACCTGAAGTAATCTTTGATTATTAACAGGGCTTTCTAAGAACAAAGAAACACAAAGAAAGAAGAAGTGATGGTGTTTTCATCACACGGAGAATCTTGAGCTTTTGTTCTCAGTGTACTTATCTGCGGAATTACCTCATAAACATAGTTGCTGTCAGAGAATGTGTTTAAAGCCAATGCTACAGTCAGTTGTGTGCGTATTTCTAGCTAAACGATTTCTAATGCTTTCTGAAGGTGACACTGCAGATTGTCTTCCTCTGGAAGACTGGGCTTCCATAGAAACAACTACCTACTGTCTTTCGCAGCTGAAGAAATAACTAGATGTGCAAACATTCCCAAGGGCAATGGAAGTTTTAAATTAGTGCAGTTTTAGAGGAGTCAATCAATTTTCACTTATGATACAGTAAGGTCAGAAGATTCAAAGTTAAAATTTAAACTCGGCATACACTGGGTTGTTTATAGTGTGTGTAAGTATCTAGAGAAGGTTAAAGCCCAACTTAGAAAGTTCTTTTCAAATTTCTTCTTTTCTTTGTCTGGTTCATGTGCTTAGTGTTATGCACTTCTTGTTTTGGTTTGATTATACAAAAGGCTGTGTGTTGAGCAGGAGACGAAAGGACATTTGATATCTATTTTGCTTTAGTTGAAAAGAAACATACATGAGACAATGTAAAAGACAAGTCTAGTGCTAGTTTAATATCATGATTTTTGAGAGGCATAGCTTCCAGAGAATCGAAGCTGGATAAGCTGTATTTTTACCCAGGTCATTGCTGATCATCAAGGGACGGTGATCAATAACAACAAAGGATTTTGGTGCCGATGGCAAATAAAGTAGCTTCCTGTTTCGAAAGGTCCATAAACGTTTCAGATTCTATTTCACTCAAGTTAGAGGCATCTCTCTCAGATCAGGGTAGCTGCTTAATTGATTTGTTTTTCCTTTCTACCACATTATACTCATCAAATCTCCAGAGGTTTGTGCTTATTTATTTAAATTGCCCAAGAATAAAATATTACGTTCTGAATTAGATAGAAATAATTTTCTTTAGGGATGCTTCTTTGCGGTGTAACATTGTAAGACTGTCAAAACGTGGAAGACAGTATACACCCATCTTAATTCTATGCAAACAGTGCCATGCTTCTCTACTTTCTTATCAGTGAAGGTTGAATAGTCGGGCTGTTTGTCTTTTATTGGATTTATTATTATTAGAAATGCTTATTGAGGTACATCATTATTAAAACACCTAATTTTTCCAACCAATTACTTACAGGTGGAATGCTGAATAAGCATGTTGAGTGAAGTGTGTGTTTTGGAGATTGTCTCTGATGCCATCAGTGACAAAACATGGATTTAATGAGAAGATAGGATGAGTCTGTCCCATGGATGCTAGGGCTTGACCCACATCTAGTGATAGATGAAACATGTTACTGTTACTCGCCTATTCTTAAGTTATTTTGCTATGATCAACCAGATGAAACTGTTCTATTCTAGCTTTCTTACTTTTAGATACTTGTGAAAAGCAATGAATGACGCACAGTTGTCAGTTAAGTTACAGTTAAAATAGTGTGAGATAAAATTTCTTTTCAGTGTAAATGAAGATAATTGTTAATCATTTACTGTTATTGGTCTGTAAAGTGTGGAGTTCCAGTCTTTATTGCTGAGTGTTATTTGAACACTTTCAATATTAATTGAATTATTCAACATTAAAGTTGTTACTCAAGTAATTACAACCTAGTTTATTCTAAAGAATGTAATCCTCTGCAGTTGGACATATATATTTCTAATCAAAGCTAATAGATGTAACAAAACGGAGTCATTGCATGCATAAAAAAATAATTTCTTTTATTATGTCATTATTATTGTCAAGTAAAAAAATGTCCTTTGGCTTCTTTGCTTGTTCTTGATGGACATTTTTATAAATATTGGGAATTAATAACATTCATTATTCTAACTTTATATATATATATATGTGTGTCTGTGTGTTTTTATTCTTTCCATTAGTAAAAAAATATTTTATTTGGCCCTTTTTTAATTTTCTTCTGTGCTATTATATATGTTTAAGAAACTTGAATTGAGGTGTGATTAATTTTGGGAAAGGGATTTTAGATGTTTATATGCTAAATAAAAAAATTATACCGAGACATAGTAAGTCACAAGAAGGGGAAGAAGAAAGTCACGACTGGCCTGCAGAACCATGTGATAACTCTGTGTTCTGCTTTTAACAAAGCAAATGTCCCATTTTCATTGCTTTGTCCCTTTTGTCAAATCTTAGAGCTCCACCTTCCCAGCCTCTTTGCTGTACCTGTCTCTCTCATTTTCAGTCAAACCACCAGAAAAAGCTTTTACCATGTGACTTATTCAGAAAAGGACGATTTCAGAGTAGAATCAGTTCCCTATTGATTGTAAAGTAAAGATGATTTTTGTTTTTCTGAGCAAGAAGCTGGAACTTTTCTATGGAGTGGAAGAAAGGCATATCATATCCTACTAGAACTTCCTTATCATTTGTAGAAGTTGGCAAACAGGTAGGCAGGGGCTGTGGGGAGAAAATGTGGGATCTCATCGTTAGGACACCTGAGTGCTGTCTTGAAAAATGCCATTCTTCCTTCCCTTCTGTCATGGTTAGTCTAGCACTGAGCAAATCACTCAGCCTGAGTATTTCAGAGATGGTTGCTAATCATTTGCTCATCTCTCTGACAAAGTTTGAATCCCAGAGCCAAAATATAAGCAGAATGGAATAGCAGAATGTCTCACCCCCCTCCCCCCCCCCAGCCTCCCAAAGTAAATATTGTCACAACATCTTAGAATAAAGCAGAGCAATCTAACTGAGTCTTATAGAAGGAAGCAATGTTACAAGTACTATACACAGATAAAGCTGTCTCTCTTTTATGTCTTTTTTTTATTTCCTTTTTTTTTTTTTTGGGGGGGGGGGGTGCGTGTGTGTGCGCGCTAACTGCTGAGTGAGGTATTTAGCTAGCATGTAATGTCATCTTTGATATCCTTTGTAATCAGTGATAAGAGTCATCCAGAAGGCCATTTAGACCATTCAAATAAATTCCTCTAGAAGGTCACCAGAACAGAAACTTTATCCCCTTTCTCTACAGAGAGGTTTAGAAAGGTTAGTCTGGTTAATTTAGTCATTCTGTTAAATATGCTTAAATTGTGACCCCCTAAGCAGTGATCTTTTTTCCCTCCCTACGGTCTTTTGAACCTAATGCAGGATAATACCCAACTTTTCTTTCATTGCAGGCCTTCCCATGGGACTGTAAACTGTGTTAGTAGGTGAATGTTGTTAAGGGATTGTGCTGTTGAAGCATATAAAGGGTTTAGGCACAGCACTGAGCTGCCATGGCGTAAATTAAGTTCTTTTTTTATCTGAGTGACAGTTAATCTGAGTGATGGATCAAGTTACATTTTTAAACCATAATTGTTGTATTTTGCTTTGTTTCAGCTTAAATCTCAGAAGGGTTTGGGGTGGTAGTGTGTTATAATTGACTTCAGGAGCTCCTTCCTCAGACCATTCAGCTGTTTCTTCCATTGAGCCACAACAGCAGCTTGGCCACATGCTAGGAGGATTAAAAAGCTGACCTTGCATAATAAATGACAAACAAGAACCCTAGCTCCAAAAATATTTGTTTGGTTGAATCCATTCCTCCGTGCGGTTCAGTGCATTGCTGTACACGTATTTGCCAGTATGACAAAGCAGGTGTCGAAGGTTGAGCTCTACAGCCAGCAAGTAATGTACACAGAAATGCCCTGAGACTAGAGGAAGAAATTTGCCCATTCTGATAGCACTTGTGTTGGTTTTCCTCTCTTTCCTTTAATGTTTCCTTGTTTGTCATAATGCTTAAAAGTCAGTTTTAAAGCATACTAAATATTAAGGAAGGAGACTAATTATTCCTTGTCTGGTTCCAGCTTGCAGTCTGAGTGCTCAGTTCTCTATGGCTTAAGCAAATCTCAGTGCTGCAGGCTTTGCTTTGCACTACTGCCTCTTTCTCTGGCAAGCCACCCATTCTTGCCCCCTTCCTTTGCACTGACACTGATTTGTGTCACTGGATCAGGAGAACACCACTGAAGGCAGCCTACCTAACTGAAAGCTGTCCGCTTCTTTCAGTTTTCTGCCTTCTCTCTGACTGACTCAGGCTGAAGCCAAAGAAATGCCATTTCAAGTAAAGGAGCAGGAATACATGGCATGGTTGAAGGGAGATGTGTGGGGAGGGAGGGTTGCAGCAGTGACTTGGATCAGTTGAAAAAAGAATCCGTCAAATGGCACGTGTGATTTTCAGCTGGGTCAAGTCACTGGACTGACTTGCGGTGCGGTTGTGCAGCTTCTTGCCCTTGAGTTGTGTTGGCTCTAGAGGAGGGTCAGTGTCCCTGGACAGCACCTTAAGGTCAGGGAGCTGTGTGCAGGGATGGGGCGACCAGCGTGAGAAAGATGCTGTGCGGACTGACAAGGCGATCGTCTTCAGAGTAAAGGACAAAGCTGTTCTGCGCCGTATAGTTTTAGTGGCCAGTTAAACTCCCACTTTGATTGGCAAATGGAAAATTCATACTTGCAACAATTTGCAATGCCAGTTAATTCTCACTCCTGCATGACTATTACTTATTATTAACATTTTCCAGAATTTTACACTAGCATAGCAGTTGCAACATTTGATGAAAGTCTTCATTGTTTTTAGAGTGCAATAAGTAATAAAAGTCCTGCAGCCATGTAAGGTTGTTTTTTACCTCTCCACCCTGACTGTACTATAATTTTGCTGAGGTGCTGTTATGCAAACCAAATCTGAAGCTGTAGGTGGCATACAAGCATAATTAAGAGTATCATTTGCTTTTAAGTATTTTAGTTTTACACTGGCTGGGCAGTGGGCAGGCACTGGGATGGGACAGGCTGTCTGTTAGTAGCTGAGCTCACTTTAGGCTTTATTTCATTTAAAATGCTGACACTAACAAAGATTGTTTTTTAGCCTCTCCAACGGAATTGAAGTTCCAAGTATAAGTACTGTCAATATCTTCTGAGTAGAAAAACTTTTGCTTTAATGACTTTTGGTTTCGGTTTCACACGCAGGAACAAATTATATTCATTTTGAATGTGTTTATGTGAGGGTGGGAAGACTGATAAGGAAAGTAAGCCATGTTGCTCTTTAACTCCTTCCAATATATAAATAAAAACTGGTAGGAAAGAATAATATCAACTAATACTAAGGACTAGAAGGCTAGTGCTCTATTATTGAAGCATTTTGTAACTTAGTGAGAGTTTATAAAGCAGCCAAGTAGTTTAAGTGCCCCAGATCCAGTCTTCTCAGTTCTGTGTGTGTGTATAGACCCTATAGTTTGGTTATATTAAGTAAAAATATTCTGACAATTATTTTAGTGTAGCTAATAATTAATTAAGAAATGTACTATTTCTTAATTTTAAATATGATAATAAAAAGACTAGATTATGCATTCAGCATTTTAAAGACAATTTTATTAAAAGGAATTTATGTACGTACTACAAATCTAGTCAGCATTTGTATGCAATTTGAAAACATCATAAAATAAATTGATTAAAATGTTTGTTATTTCAGAGGTGTAGCACACAAAAAATAAGATCATGTGAATGTATATTCAGATGACTCCCTGTTTTAACAGGTGCACTTAGCAATAAGTTTAAAACCTATACTTTGGTTTTAAACCAGAACAAGTTAATGTCATTGCCAACCACTGGCATTGATCCTTCATTTAAATAAATAAATAAATAAATAAATATGTAAAAAAAATGAAAGTACAGAACAAGACTACACTCAGTTAAAAAAAAAAATGCTGTTGATCACCATCTGGAAACTTAATCCAATATATTCAAATTTATTTACTTGCCATCAAAGTGTAGAAAAAACACCCAAACATTTTAGGCTAGTTATGTGAAAATTACCAAGGCCAACAGACCTTTACTGTGCCAGCTTTTACTGAGTGCCACACTTTTATATCAAGAGTAGGATCAAATTATAAAGTTAGGCTATTCTTATTGCCCCTTCCGCTTTTTCCTCCGTGGTTCAATTCTCACATTGTATCTAACAGCCAATGTGTCCTGGGAGCTGTTTTTTGTTTGTTTGTTTGTTTTTATATATACCCAGAAAGCAAGGATCAAGCCATTGGATACTATATCTAATTATTTGCAAGATAAAAACAACAAAATGGTTTCTTAAGAAAGTTGCCTCAGAAAGTTCATTAGGTCCTGAACTTTCTTTTTATAGAGATAACGGCAAGTGTTCCTGGGATTCATAACAGCCAGTGTTTTTCTTATCTGTTGTTTTAGGCAAGGTTTGAAAGTCGTCACTGATCCTTTGGTGGTTTTTTTTTTGTTTTGTTTTGTTTTGTTTTTCAGTCTTTCCAAATTACAATTTGAATCAAAGGTATCCTAACTAAAAAGGACCATGGGCACAAGAAAGAATCGTGATTATTTTCTTAATGAATAATAACCCACTTCTGTACTGTGTGAATATTTGTGAAATATGTTAGGGTGATTTGTGCTATTGCTAAAGTAACATCAGCACATATATAATCATAGAATCACAGAATGGTTTGGGTTGAAAGGGACCTTAAAGCCCCTGGTTCCACTCCCTCTGCCACAGGCAGAGACCTCCCACCAGACCAGGTTGCCCAAGGCCCCATCCAGCCTTGAACACCTCCAGGGATGGGGCATCCACAGCTTCTCTGGGCAACCTGTGCCAGTGCCTCACCACCCTCACGGTGAAGAATTTCTTCCTAATGTCTAGTGTAAATCTCCCGTTTTACTTTAAAGCCGTTCCCCTTCATCCAGTTCCTACCCTCCCTGACACAGGGTCTCTCCCCAGCTTTTCTGTAGGCCCCATGTAGGTACGGGAAGGCCGATATAAGGTCTCCCTAGAGCCTTCTCTTCTCCAGAATGAACAACCTGAACTCCCTCAGCCTGTCTCCATAGGAGAGGTGCTCCAGCCCCTTGATCATCCTCGTGGCCCTCCTCTGGACTTGCTGTAATAGGTGCATGTCCTTCCTATGACAGAGCAGAAAAGCAGTAGTGGAGGTATCGTTTGATTAGAAATAACTGATGATGCAGAAATGAAATAAATACTCTTTACTGAATCAGTACTCTGTGAAGTAACCTGTTTTAACATTTTGATTTGGAGCACTTACATCAAAGAGGAATCTTTCTTTAAATGTCTACATACACTGAAAATATGCATTGTTATTTCAGAGCCCTTATATTAGGTGATCATATAAAACCTTACTGGAATTTCTAATGTCTGTAAGTCATTCATCATACTTTCCTGAGACTAAGAAATTGTTTTCTGTTCAATTTTACTTTTCTTACAAAAATTAAATAAGATAAAAGATCTTAGCTTTCACCAAGACAATCAGCACTGACAGTTTTCATTGCATATTTAAATCAGTTCTATCCCACACAGGCCTTGCCAATAAAATGTGCTTACTTTTTCCAAAAGGATGATTTCCGAAAAATAATTTAGAGATTTTACTGAAAATATAACAAAATCAATTTTGTCTGAAAGTTACATTATTAAAAAAAAAATAAAAAGTTACCCAGCAGGTTTATAGTTCTAACAGTGAAAATTCATTACAGATAGGCACGAAATTATCATGGCATAGTAAGGCAGGGGTGAAGATTCAAATATTCAGGTGAATGAAGACAGAGAAAATGCAGGGAACAATAGTGATTATTAGCTGTCACAAAGAAGAGAATAATTGTAAGAGATTATATAGACAATAATAACAAACCTTCTGTAAATGGGGTTAAAGACAATATGAAAATTTTCTTTTTAATTGAGAGAAAAAAAAAAGTGTTAGTAATGACATTGGCCTACTAGGTAAGGATAATAATAGCAAAGAAGACAGAAATAATGCAGAAATATTCAGTAATTCTTTACAAATGCTGCTTTAAGTCCAACACTGTTGTTCTTTGGCCAACATGTGGATGTTGTGTACATAGTTTACAATGATTTACAAAAAAAAAAAAAAAAAAAAGGAATATATTTTGTTGTTGTTACTCTTAGCAGTGAAGATTTTCATATGTACAAAATTATCCACCTGAAGACATCTAAGGTATTGGGTTTTGTATTTTGTTTTTCTTTAATTTTAATTGTTGTAGAGGTGTAAATGAGATCGGAAAGGACAGGATGCAACATAAATACTGGACTGGATTAGCTGATAATGATCAGAGGAAGAACTGCAGAAAGCCTGAGATGAGAGCTGGTTAGCAGAAAATTAAAGAAAGACAGCAGAGTCAGTGCTTGCCCAACTAAATAGGTCTGCATCTATTTCTTCATGGTGAAGCTGAAAGTTTGGTTGACAAAGACATTCATGCAGATACAGTAATATTGTGAGGTATTCAGATTTTCAAAACCTATCTCTTTGCTAAGTCAACATGGCCCATATTAAATATATTTTGAACTGGTTAACTGACAGATCATAAAGCAGTAATAAATGGAGGACACTCATGTTAGATTTTATAGAGATTTTTCACAGCCCATTGCTTTGAGGACTTGGATAATGATCTGGAGGAAAATAGAATATAATCTCTGGTAAAATACATACATGCAAAAATTGATGGATTAATAACTGTGAAGGATGGTCTCTAGTTAGTTAACAGAGATCATTTCAACATATGTTAATATAGCCAAATGTATCTGTCTAGACAGTAAGATCATGAATTTAGTTGGAGAGTAGTATTTTGGAAAATACTAATTCTTCACAGATAACAATACTGTAGCTAAAATGCACTGTACAGTGCCTTGGTATCGATATAGGGATTTCACGATGAGTGAGGTGTGCTTTTATTTTGCTGTGAGGTAATGTTAGAAAGCTATATCCTGTTTGAGGCTGAGATGCAAAAACACCCTTGATAAGCTTAAAAAGATTCAGAAAAAATACATCAAGGACAATTAAAAACCTCAAAAGAAGTAAGTGAACAAATCCTGAAGTACTTAGTAAAAGCCTAGAGCTGAGTCTATTAAGTTTGCAAATGCAAGTTTAGGAGGTGACTGATGGCCTGTCCTGTAAGTACCTATATGGGGCAAAGATTTCAGAAGGAGCCATTCTTTCAGTGTAGTAGACAATGGTAATTAGAAAATACAGTGGCTGAAATCTGGATTAAGGTGTATTTCTTCTACAAATATAATAAACTTTAAACTGAAGGCGGTTATATATCAGAAGAGTTTATTTAAGGATGTTCTGGAAATGCCAGTGACAAAAAGCTGTGGATCTTTCCAAAAAGATGTCTCTAGTTCAAGCAGAATATGATTGTCTGCTACAGGAATACACTGAGCGAAATTCTGTGTTGTACAGGAAGGCAAACTAAATGATCATAACTCAGTAAAATCTGTGAGTTTGGATAATACACAGGTTACCTACCAAATCTGGCAAAGTTGTTTTCAGCATCAAATGTGCCCTGTACTCAGTTGTAATGTCTGTCCCTGTATTTTAGAAGGTATGGCTGAAAAAAGAAGGAAAAGCAGGGCTGAGGAAAGTGAGGAGAGTGTACTATAAAGATCAATTTACATTATATTTTATATATACTGGTGAATTAAGTGTGAGATTTATTAAATCAAAATACATAAAAATCCCAGCAATATATACTTCTTCTACCTACCATTATGAAGGATTTCTACATGATAATGGTGTGAATTAGCAACCGTCTGGGAACAATACCCTGCTATTTGTTAAAGGAGAGGACAATAAAGTTCTTCTAGACAGGAAAGAATCTACATTGTTAACAGATGACCTGAAAGTTCAGCTCATTGAAAAGGCAAATATTTTGACCAGGAGAATAATTCTTCCTGTGGAGCAGTATGAGTTGCAGTGCTTAAGCTGTACAGCTATTTTTAACCGTGTCACAGCTATTGAGCTTAGTCTTCAATTTACTTCATAAACAATGTAAAAAAGACTAAATAGATCTTTCTCCTTGAT
Source organism: Aythya ferina (assembly GCF_964211825.1). Lineage (NCBI taxonomy): Eukaryota > Metazoa > Chordata > Aves > Anseriformes > Anatidae > Aythya > Aythya ferina. The sequence goes on along the minus strand of NC_140297.1, from coordinate 71,783,745 downwards.
GAACATAGAGGTGAATATGTCAGAAACCTTTTAGGTTGCAGTTTTTGTTTCTTTTGTGTAATTTCTGTAATTTTGTAACAGTTCACATATGGATTTTTGTCTCTTGTTCACACTATCTGCCACGTTCTGTTTTGTTAAACTCCAGAAATATTGCATCAGAGTAACCGAGGGCAAAATCTGGACTTGTACATGGAATGAAGGCTGTTACGATCAAGGAATAAAACATTAAGTCTCTATATAATCCTATTTTCCTTGGGTGGCACAGCTATGGTTTTCCAGAATTTTGTTCTTGAACACTTCTGTGGCTTAAAATGCAGTTTTAAAGTAGAATTGAGTTCAATGTGTAGCTTTTCAGCTTGTCTAGATTCTTTCAGATATTTCACTTGAGCATCTAGAGCATCTAAAATCTTTAACAGAAAATCTTTAATCTGATTTACTGAATTCTGTATTTGATATTTTTAAGTATCTCTAACTTGGAATGATAAGTTTTGTTTTGTTTTGTTTTTCTCTGTTTTGGATAGTAGTTTTGCTTACTTTAGTGCTTTCTAAGACTAAAGTTATGCCTGAATTATGTTTTGCACATTAAGATTCTTCCATTCACAAGATTTGTTGATAATACAGTTAAGATCTTACTGAAAAATATTCGGAGGGATGAAATGCTGTTTTCAGGATCTGCATTTATCATAGTTTTAATATAGCTCAGTTTTCAAAGATGGTATGATGGAAAATTTGTTTTAACCTTAAAATTGTGCATCATTTAGTAAACAGGCATATATGTATGTCTATGTAGTTCTTTGTTGCAGTCTCTGAATGTTGCTTTGTGATTGCCTTCTGAGAGTGTGTATTGTTTATATAAGTTCTGTATGATCTATTTGGACCATGCCATAAAGTTTATGCTTACTCTGTGTGTGTACGTAGGTGTGTAATGCATCCTTTGGGAAGAAAATAAGCCTCTTACCTCTTTAATTACCATGCTCTTCCTTGTAATGTGGTTTTAGCTTTTCACCCGTTTCAGGAAAGCATGACCTAAATAGGAGAGACTGCGAACTGCACATAGTGCAAAGCTCTGTGAATTTGGTTTCCTTTCCACTGTTGAAATTAGTGAGTATAGTCACTGTGTGTTTCTAAATGGTGAAATTTGGTCGGGCCCAATCTTTTCATTCTCTCCACCACTTCACTGTGCCCATGTTAATGCATATGTGGAAAAATGGAAGGAAGGTATGATGTACTAAATGTCATGGTAACTTGCTTGGCTGTTCAGGAACAGATTAAGAACAGACTGGGGTACCTTTGAATATTATTCATGGAAATGAACTAGAAAGCATAGCCAAGCATACAGAATATTTTTAATATTCTTTGTCAGGTTACATTTTGGTATCTTACTGTAATTTTAAAAATAATTTGTTTGACACTTTTAGAAAGCTTATATTAATGCACTTGAAACTATATTCACACTGCTCTCTGATACAGATAACTTGCAATGTTTATATGTTACTACACACACACATAAAAAGATATTTCAAATTCAGTTCCCACCAAATTATGAGATAGTTATTTTGCTTGTGTGACAAACACATGTACATATAAACAAACCACATTTAGATTAGCCCCTTGTTCATATATACTTGAAAAATCTGATAAAACTCTTGCACCCTTGGAAGGAGGAGCTTTCTAGGGCAAAGGCTGTGTCTGAGCATCTTTTTTTTTTCCTTTTTTTTTTTTTTTTTCTTTAGAGATTTTATACCACCTTGTAAAAAGACTGTTATTTACATCACAAATTTAAACACTCTAGATTGAGGAAATGCCAGACTTACGGTTGCCTGTGAGTTCTTAATTCTCTTTCTTTGTGTCTAATTTTTGCACAGAGTAGATCAGAGGTCCTGCAGTCAGGGAAGAAAACTGCTTGCAGTTGCAATTAAAAGAGAACTAGAAGGTGCACAGCAAATCGACCCTTTCTGATGAATAAAGTAGAAAGCAGTGCTTTCCCCCTTGGTGCTCCCAGGCAGGAAGCATAAGCTATCAGCAAAAAACGTGTTAGTGGCGTGTTTAGCTTCTCCTGTTTGTCCTTATTCTCAGCCACTAGAGATTCCCAGATACGGCAAATGCAAAGTGTGTTGATAACCTGCCTTCCCACCGCCTCCTCATCTGGGTGTTCCCTCTGCCAATGCTGGTGCTCATAGCATTTGACAGAGTCAATTTAGGTAGCTCAGGCATCTGAAAATTCTTCTCCTCCTCTCTCCACCCCACCCCACTTTTTTCTTTTTCTTTTTTTTTTTTTTTTTCCTCCCTTCTTTTGCCTAGTGGTTTGAAGCTGGATTTGTTCCAGGAGCAAGTTCAGTTTAAATTTGGGCAACCCCAGAAGGACTGCTTTAAGCAGCTGGGGAAGAGCATCCTTAGACTGTTCAATCTGCTGAGTTTCAGAGCTCACTGGCAGTTTTGGAGGTGATATAACTTCTCAAAAAGATGGCCATTATTAGGTAGCTTTAAATAGAGTATTATTTCACTACTAGCTCCCCAATAGTGGAATGTCTTTAAAGTAGCATACAAAATTATATTAAAGGTATAATAACTTCGTAGTTGAAATACTAGCATTGTTGTGTTTCTAGGTGTAAGCATCTTGAATGAATTAGGTCATTAAAAACTTGAGTTACATCTACTTAAACAAAAAGGTAAAGTCCAATTGCTAGATCTGGAAGTTAAAAAACAAACTTTATGGAATTTTATATGCTAAGACTGCCTGTTGCCTTCTTACAAAAGAGAGCAGGGTCAAAACTTGGTTTTCTTCTAGAATTTGCTTGTTATTCTTTGTTCAATAATTTTCTTAACTTGGAATGTAGATAAGGAGTTGATGTTTTTTGTCAATGTTTTTTGTCCTTTGGAAAATGAGAAAAATGCAGGAGTAGGGGGAGTACCTAATGAGCTTTTCTCTGTTCCCATTATCATCATTACAAACCTTGTATCCAGTCGTATAGATAATGAGTTGGTAGTTGTTTCCATACCAACAGACCTGTCACTCATAATAATGATTTTATTTTTCTTTGACTGTCTGCACAGATTCCAGTTAGTCTGCTTGACTCCATGTGCAGGGCATCAATCTTCTGGGTAGTAAGGCCCGGTGGGATCTTGCCTGCTTCTATTCATTGCCCCCCTGCCTTTCCCACCTTTCCCCACCTGAGCTTAAGAGTACCTGTTTTTAAAAGATCAACAAATTTCCTCTCTGTATAGCATATCTTCCTGTCTCTTACCTGGTTTAATAAAGCAACCCACCTACTATATAGAGTTACAATCCTGTAGTTATGCTCTGGAAGAACAAGTCCACTCCGCACCATTCATCAGTGCCCTCTACCTAGTGTTACTTCTCTCTGGTCTGCTAGCTGAGCTACTCGTGGGAGCTCTCCCTAATCCAATCCGGTCAAATTGAACCATGTTAGGAAAGATATGTTATTTAAATTGCTTAAGCTGATCTAGCTTATTTTGACTGACATGTTTAGGTTGCTCTTATGTGTGCAGCTCAGCCAGAAGATTTAAGAAGTGGTAACTGTCAGCAGGATGTGATGATAAGCTGGGGGCATGGGTGGCAAAGAGCAGATCTTTCCCAGGTATGGCTGAACTGGTTGAGGTATTCTTGTGTACAGCCTGAGATTTGGGATCCTGAATTTCTTAGTGGAGTACTCTTAAGTCTGTTGGTTCATTGAAAAAGAAAAAAACTGCCTCATACCAGTCCCTCTCTGAGTGCTCCTGTTTGCCACAGCTTCACCCGGCACCACCTAGGGTATATTGGCCAAGAGGCTTTGATTGTCCACTTTTGAACAACTCCTGCCAGCATTATTTCATAGTTGAACTAAAGTGCAGGTCTCCCTCTGGTGCCTACTTTGTAAAAGCACAAGATTTTATAATTGGGCTGAGCAATTGAAAATCAACTGTATGAAAAGAGAAAGGTCTCTTTGTTGTCCCAGTAATAACAGTTCTGAGAGTGCTGACAGTAACATTAGACAGTAGACTACTTTTTTTCTCAAGTTACATAGTGCTAATCTGTGCATAAATTCAGAACTGTGTATTCACTGTCAGCTGCAGCAGTGCTTGTCCTCCACACCTCTTCTAACAGAAAAATCTTCTGTTTAGGAGGTATATTTCTTAGTAGATATATGGAAATGTGACAGAAGGGTTTTGCCACTTTCTTACCTATTCCACTTCTTTACTAATTCCTTTTAGCTGTTCATTTTGGAAATTACTTGACTACTGGTTGGTCTTATATAACTGGAAGAGTTTTCTGCTTTGGTGCATTTCAGGGTGTCATGATCAGGATCTAATATAAAGCCCTTTCCCCAATGGTGGAAAAGCTTAAACATGAAACATTGATAGGAGCACACCACCACACATCTTCCCAACAAAATGCTATAAACTGATGCCATCCCCAAGGGAGGAATTTTTCATTTGAATCATCTTCTACCCCAGGGCTTCTGACCTCTTTAGAGAACCCAGCTTTTTAAACAGCCCTATAGTTCATAGCTATCTGTGTGTGGTGTTTTGTTGTTTTTTGTTTTGTTTTGTTTTGTTTTTTCCATATTCCCAAGAGCACAAATTTCAAATGTTTCTCCAAAATATCCTGGTTATGCCAAACATCAAAAAACTGCATGCATTTGGGGATTGTTACCTTTTGGTTGTACCTTTCTGACTTTGAGAATACCTTGACAGCTTCTGATAACAGCAGGCAGTTCTCATACAACCCCAAATGATGTGTGTGACTCAGTCCTGCATGCAGGTATTTCCACAAATAAGTCTGTTTTATAAATGCTCTGAACGGTTGTTTAGAAATACAGTTTTAGAGGAATATTGGTCAATGTTTCAGACACAAGCTTTTCTCATCCTTTGTTGTGAACCAACACATTCAAAAATATCCCTGGTACGAGTAACAGAGCAGCAAAAAAGCCTGATTTGGACTGCCCCAGCATGAGCAAGGTTGGGTTGATTTTTAGGAATGACAAACTGATGGCACCTCCCCTCAGTTTTGCCTACTTGATGTGCTCTTACAAAACAGCAGTCTGAACCTGCATTTGAAGGCAGCCTCGGGGCATCTCTGTGGATGATGTCCAGCACAAAAATGAGCTCCACTGAGGTACAGAAAGCCTGTCTATGGGGATACAAGCTGCTGGCCTTTAAGAGAAGCCACAAGGTCTTTTGACTGCATTTGTGCTTTACCAGTCTTTGGAAAACTGCGGAGGAAAATGATCATCATGGTCTTTTGGGGATGGGGGTGGTGTTGGCCTTTATTCTTCTTCTATTTCTCTACCCCCTTGAGGTAAAACTTGTTTCCCCATTGGAGTGTTAGGTTGTAGTTAGGCAGTACTGCAGCAGGAGTGATGTGTGGGGACGAGACATTTGGTTTTTGTTGTTGTTGTTTTCCAGTGGGCTCTCTGCATTTTGCTGGCTCATCTGTTTTTATAGCTGAATGTTAACCAGGTCCAGAAATTCAGCTAAAATGTAAATATTATCCTCATCTGCTTCTTAGCAGAATTAGTACCCTGAATGGGTACAATATGCAGCTGCTCAGCAACTATGCCAGCACAATAGTGGGGGAGTGGAAGAGAACATGAAGAACAATGTGGCGTTTAAATTTTCATAAAGATTCTTGAAAGGAAGGAAGCAAGGATGAGCAGGTAGCAAGTCACCAATTGGGTAATACTTTCCTGCAAGTTGCCATTAAATGGCTTCTGTTCATTTCAGTGAAATGAATTCTCGGCTTGAACATCTGTCTGTAACCAGTCTTTGTGTTGTCCTCTTCCCATATTTTTCTAACACTTTCATAGGAAACAAAGCAAAGTGTTGAAGAAGCTCTTTCATGCTCTTATTCGGCTTTCAAAAGAAATAAATAGGGCTCTAAATGCTTTGTAATTGTGGTGCTGTCCAAGGCAGGTCAGTGACCTCATCTAAGAGCAAATCTTAGTAGCCGATTACTTTTTCAGTGCTAGCATTTAGTACCTCCTTAAATTCTGCCCTTGAGTTTAGACATCATCGCAAAGAAAGGCAATCTAGGTCCCAGTGGTAACAGATGTCTGTGGAGAGGTGGTGAAAGATTGCTTGCAAGAGTCTCCTGTTTTTTCAGCGATATAAAAAATTGTTTTGTCCTGGAGGCTCAGTCAGATGCTTTACAAGGCTTCTGAATCTTACTCCTCCATTTCCTTCCCAAGGAAACTGCCTTTCTTTGTGTAATTGTTTTGTCTTTAACAATTTGTTTGCTTACAATCTTCTGAAGTATCTTTGAATCAGAGAAACCTTAAAAATATGGAGTTCTCAAAATGCACTCGGTGCTGCGAAAGAATATTGCTCAAAAGGGCTTGCCATTTTTCCTCACTGTGATCTTCGTTGCAAAATAAAGGAGGCACTAAAGATTAATGGAAGCTACCCAGATCTCTGTCAGCACCAGATTATGGGAAAATTCGGTTAAATATATTTCGGAGTCTACCTGTTCACACATGCACAACGTTGCACTACATTCGTAAGCTGGGAATCGCGGTAAGGATTGTACTGCAAGGCGAGTTAACATAAAGCAATGTTTTCCAGTAAGCCCAGACATTAGACTGGCTGCTAGAGGGAGGAGGTGTTCAGAAGAGTTTAATGCACTTCCATAAAGATACCCCCACAATTTCCAACTGCTTTTCTTTGGCTAAACAATGTCTTTCTGGAAGACAGTTCTTAAGTAAGGTGGTACTTTCAGTGCTATCTAGTTCCACTTTAGGAATAATTCTTGTTTAGACTGAGTTAAAAACTAGGTGGTGGCGTAGTACTATTTCTCAAAATAGCCTTTTTCCTCATTTAATTTGTTTAGAATTAATTCCTTCTGCACATATCTTGAACAATTGAGTTTTGGATTGACTTCAGTGGAGTTTGAGTGTTACTTGTAGTGTGAGCATATCTACTAGAGCACGATCTTCACTGGGGCTTAAGAGCATCCTAGCCCCTCTTTGAGACATGACTGAGTTTAGCCAGGTGCTAGCATCTGGTTTCGCAAATCAGGGTACTTCTGAGCATCAGTCTTAGCTATGCTTCCAGTACTGTAGCCCTGCAATATAATAATTAAAGTATTAATTCATAGCATGCTTCCTCCTTTTCCATTTGGCCATTTTACTCCCATCTTCTACTCCAAGTCACTTTCAAATTTGTTTTTGCATACAGTGCTGAAAACACCTTGTCTTTCTGATGAAAATACCATTGTACAGTATTTTTTACATGCAACCTTTGTATTCTTTGTTCTAACCTAATCCTCACTTTCTTTTTACTTGGCTTACTGCACAGTGTTGCTTCTTCCCTTCTGCTCAAATCATTGCTCTCAAACATTATTTCTATATACTCATATTAAAAAAATATCATCTACTCTGCCATGTTGAGAACTGAACACAGGGAAGGATGGTGAGTTGTGTTTCAAATGATGCTCTGTCTCAGGATGTACTGTTTCATTATTCCCTTCTCCTCTTGTCTTCCCTACTGTTCTCCTTCCTTTTCTTAATGTATTTTAAGATTTTGTAGATCAACTATGTAACTAAGCACTTAGCAGCAAGATTTCAAGTTGTTTGGCAGGTGCCAAGCTGAGCATTTTTTATTTTTCTTTTTTTTAAGAATTCCTCTGGTATCAGAGTAAGATCTGGTTTTGCCGATTTTGATTCATTAGTGGTTGTTGGCAGTCAAATATCTCGTAAACTGTGTCAGTGTGATTCAGCCACACCACTAAACGTAATATCTGGTGGTTAGAAGTGAATATATTTACCTTTGACCTTTGCTCTCACATTAATCTCCATTGTACCTGTGTCTAACACTAAGGAGAGTGTTTTGGAAACTGTTCAGAATAAAGCAAATGCTGGTGCCTTGCTAAGTAGTAGCATATTAATTTGTTTTCTAAAAGAACACAAAGTCAATCCTGCAACTTTTACTTGTGTGGGAAATGCGTACTGAAACAAACAGACCTGAGACTGAAATATTTTTTTCAAAGAATTTTAAGATATATTCAAAGAATTGTTTGTTTATTTTTTCATGTCTGAAATACATATATAGAGAGATTGTTAAGATAGAAGCAGTTACAGAGATCTACATATATTGGACACACTCCATCAGAACATGCGAAAGGCAGCGTATTGATTCCCAAGTCTGAAAATGGCTATCCGAGTGAATCCACACATACTGTACTTGGGGCTCCTCATGTTCCTTAACATACTTCCTTAATTAGGCTGTTCATTTCCTAGATTTAAATAACTGTCCCCAGCTGTTGTGCGTTAGCAGATCCCCACTGCTGGTCTAAAAAAAGTTGGCTGAAACTTTTTTTAAATTTAGAATTTGGTCTGAGTTTAATTTAGCCAGTGTTTACTACTATAACTTCTTGTTCTTCTCTTTCTCTAGAGAGAGAATTTGGCAGTGAAGTAATAACGTGTAACATATACAGTAACACTTAAGTAACAGGAAGAAAGCTGAATCTGAGGAATTAAAAAAAAAATCTCTTTTCACGATAGAACAAGGAAGTGACAGTATTCTACTAGATAAGCAATTAAGATGCAGATTATTGTAAAATTGTGAATATGTGATGACGTGGCTAGGTGTATTTCTAAATAAGTAATTAAATTTATTAAAAATCATACTTCATATTATACATCATTTAAAGGCTGAACTTTCTATAACTTACTAAGCTACAGAAAATTATAGAAAAGTATAAAAGACTGTATTTTTGCTGCTGGAGAATTACATCAGTGAATCAGTCACTAGCTGAGCTTAAGTAAACTTGAGCTTAATAATTAATTAATAATCCATTCCTGCTAGCAAATGTTTTTATAAAAGCAGAGAGATAATTTCTTTGTTTTAGCTTATTCAGCTGTCTCAATTAATTTATTACAAGCTAAGAAAGCATTTTGGACTTCAGAATTCAATGTCATCTATTCCTGTCTAAATAATAGGTATGAGTTAAGATATTTTACTTCTAAAATCTTGATTTATACATTGTACAGTATATTGAACTAAAATATTCAGGAAAGTAAGTTTTGTACACTGTAGCTGAATTTTAATTTACATCCAAACAAAAGAAACACATAGGTTATAAACAAAATCCTAGATTTTAGTATTTAATACAGTTTCCTTAATTCCTTTAGAATTAAGAATGATTTATCTCTCAGCTGAATAAAAAAAAAAAAAAATCAAGTAAACATTTTCACACCTTTTTCATCACACTAATAAATCTGAGTGATGTGTTGACCTGTTTGGCAAAATCTACCAAGTTTGGTTAAAAGATAGTTTTTATCATTCTGATTTAACAATACCAATCAATGAAAATGGGCCTTCCATTAAAATGGAAGATTCAGGCAAGTAGAAAACCTTGTTTTAAATCAGGATTCAAGTCTGTGGTGGTTTTCATTGTTTGTGTTTTTATTTTGTTTGTTTGTTTGTGTTCCCCGGTGAGTCCATTCTACTGCTCCCATGCCTTCACATTTTTTCTCTGTTGATACAGCACCTATCTGGTAGAACAGACATACCCTGAAGGAAGAACAGGGCAAGTTGAATCATAAAGGATTTATTCCCAAAATGTAATGAAGGAGAGAAACAGAACAGGACACTGTTTCTTTGGAAGCTGCAGAAGTGGTTGAGGAGAATAAGTGAAAAGACGATTGAACAGAGAAAGCAACTCTCACTGAATTGATCTGATTCATTTCCATTTTGGGGTAGAGGCAGTTAAAAAGGGCAGGAAAGAAAGTGGTAACAAATCTGAGTTAAAATAAATTTCACTAGTAGCCAAGAAAAGGATAGAGTGGGAAAAAGAAATTTAAAAAAGCAAATTGAGCAATACCTCTGTTTTAGCCCACTTGTAATACCTGAAATATTCTTGTATTTTCTTCTTTAAATTTGGCTTTTTTAACCACCGTGTGTGGTGGTTAGTCTTTTTTTCTGATAGCTAATGTTTGGGGGAAAAAACAAAACAAAGCAAAAAACACAACACTCATTCAGATGATTTGAGAAAGCAAGGATGGAGTTAACTACCCAGCAAAGATCAGGATGATTCATGCGTCAGGAGACTCCAGGTTTGAAAAGGTCCTCGATTACTGGGGGCTGAACCAGTGTATCCGAACAGTAGGAGATGCAGATTCGAGGTGCATTTTCATTGCAGTTTTTAAGCTGACTGACTGCAGACTGCTTGCAGTTTCTCTTTCGAGCCATCTCAAACTACGGTTTCCTGCCTTGCACGAGTGCTGCTGGATCTCATGTTGGGTTCAGAGGCCTGGTGAGTTTTCGACTGAGTGGTGGGACAGAGAATTCTCTCTGAGGTCAGATGAACTGGACTAAGGGAAGGGTTGAGGACAACTCGGGGTGAGAAGAGTGATGCTGTGGCATGAGTTATTGTCGTGAATCTTCCCTTAGAGGAAATCCAGAAAATGGCTAGGTGTTTTGATGAAATGACCTCTCTAAGGTTTTGCTGAGTGGGTAGGAATATTGTGGTACATAAGAGTTCAGTTCATCTTCAGTAGGCTCGGCTAGTAGGGAACACTTGATTGTGGGGGAGAAAAGGAAAGATAACAGGCTGTAAGAAAGAAGATATATAACGTGATAGTGGGACAAAATGTTTGATGATCGACTACAAGAAGTCTTTAGATATTTTGGCAACTGCACAAGTGTGGTCATGATTGATTAGCACTGAGTGGTGGCATTTCTGCTTGTAGTCATTGGGTTTGTCAAATCATATAAAGAAAGAGTTTGCAGTTCCAGGGAAGAGCTGGACCTAGCTATCCTTTCTGAGGATAGCTATCCTTTCTGAGGGTAGCTAGGTTTCTTATCTCTATTTTGTTTTTGTCATCTAATTGTTGTCAAAGTTCTAGTTTGAGGTAATTCAAAAAGCCTTCCTGCTTTCAGCCGATGCCTGCTGTCAGCTGATAGAAAAGAGAAAGAATACAAGAAAAAATTACCCAGATATTCCCCATAATTACTAGATTTCTATTGAGTAAGGGATGGGGAAGAGTAAAACAATGCCTGTTTCAGTCATCATAGAATATCCCTAGTTGGAAGGACACGGGGATTATTGAATCCAAACCATGGGTCCGAGAGCATTGTCCAAACACTTCTTGAACTGCAGCAAGCTCAGTGCCGTGACTGCTACCCTGGAGAGCCTGTCCCAGTGCCCAACCACCCTCTTGGTGAAGAACCTTTTCCTAACACCCAGCCTGACCCTCCCCTGTCCCAGCTGCATGCCGTTCCCTTGGATCCTATCACTCGTCACCAGACAGCAAGGATCAGCACCTGACACTCTGCTCCCTTCATAAGGAAGTTTGTTATTTACCTGTGAGCATCTGTAGACCTTCGTTCTATTCCAGCATACACAGCTAAAATTAATTGCATTGGCATAAGTTAGCACCACTGCCACAAAAAGCAGAAAAGTCCTCTTCCTGTAACTGGCTGCTCCTTCCTGCCCCCATATATAGCAAGGTTTTTGGCCAATACTGCTGAAAAATGATACCAGAATCAAATTTAAGTTGAAAATGTTATGTTGTTGTTTTTTTCTTTGCTGGGACATCCTTGAGCTGGATCTGTTTCCCAAGATTGTTCATTGTGTAGCGCAAAAAATGTGCTAAAGTTGTAAGAAGAGGACTATTAGCACATGGTCAAATAGCAGGGATTGCTTGTCCTAGGTGCTGGTGCCCATGCTGAAAGAAGAGTACCTTGTATTTTTTAGTCACAACTATATCAGTTATTCCTGAGTTGTTGAACATTTTTGTACAAATATTTTCAGTTGTTTTAAATTTGAACTCAAGGCTCTGGCATTATCATTTGTCTCTGACACTGGCATCCTAGCTATTTGACTGCCTGAATATCACCTTGCTGTAGGGCATGGAAATTCTCACAAACAGAATTTGTTTGGGCTTGGGGCAGGGAAGAGAACAACAGAAGATGTGGGAAGTAAAATGGAGTGAACTTTTTGACAATAGAAGGGTGTTGGTTGGCTAGTTGTGTGTGTTTTTTTTTTTCTCCTTGTGAATGTTGATCTGATTTTTTTAATACTTCAACATCAATTTTGCTACTGTGGCATAGCAACTTACAAATACTGTGGCATGGCATCTTAGGGGTAGTTTAGGAACCTCAGTATGTTATTTATCCAAATGAACCAGGATCTTTGGTCAAGTTATTTCTCCCAGAATACACGGAGAGTTGTGTTTCTCTTGTGCTTTATACAAGGATAGGGAGGAGAGATGCCTGTATAGTATGAGCTATTTCGTATCTTCCGAGGAAGGGCTTGATATGCTCTAAAAAAGAGTGAGGGCCCTGGGGGTTGGAGAAGAGGCCATCATGTCAACTCTTATAGGAAAACGAAGTTAAGTAGGTTTTGAATGACATTAAAGCAAAGTGCATTGAGCTTTAAATAACATGTTGAGATATTCCAACTGAGATCAGACAAAAGAATGAAAAAAGTTCCTAATGTTTTTGTTGTTGTTCACTGGGGGAAAATAAAACTTTCAGAAGAAGTGAAATTTCCAGTGGAAACATTGATTTAATGAAAACTGCCCTACTGAGAAGAAAATGTGTCATTTGAAATATTCCTGACAACATTTAAATCTTGTAGGTAGTTACCTTTGTGTTGGTTATACTTTCAGAACTACCTCTGTAATAGTGACTCAGAAGTTGTCACTGGTCTGAATTAAATAGAACATAAAGGCTACTAGTCCAGTTCATGCTCTTGATTTGCTGGTTGTCTTGGCATTTCCATAAAGATTCATACCCTGTTGTAAATGAAATATTAGTCCTCACCTTTCTACTTCTTCAAAGTACTGAATGGCTGTTGATGTAAGAGGAGTCTATTGGACAAAGGTTCACCTAAGTAGTGTCATGTCTTGAAATAATGGTAGTGAATGAGTAAAGAATAATGAGACAACACAGAGTGATTCTTCCTTTCACATACCCTTTTCCTAACAGTAATTAGGAAACAATAATTTAAGAGTTTCCTGAGCTAGAATTTGCATTCAGTAATTAGTAATCTATCGTGGATTTATTGTTCATAAATTTGCCTAATCCTTCCAAGGTGCAATGTTATATGCTCTATAACTTGGTTTTATTTAAAAATGATACAGCGTGTTCTTGTTTTTAATTTTTTCACCAGGTCAGTCCCCTGCTTTTTTTTTTTTTTTCTTTTTTTCTTTATAATATTACGGGAAATACAGGAAATAGATCCTGTTCGTTTTCTTATTCATCGTTTCAAATACCTCTAAATCTCATTCATTTCTTTCCCAGACTGAAGTGTCAGTCAGTCTAGTTTTTTCTTCTTTGGAAACAATTACCATTATGACCATTCTTGTCATTTGTGATCGTGTAGTCTTAAGGGGGGGGAGGGGAGAGGGAGAGAGAGAGAACTGCACATGATATGTAGTCTTTAGGTATATACCATGCAGTGCTTGAGGAGCTCAAGTAAACTTCAAGATGTCCATTAATTATGTTTTGGAGATTTCCACTTTGAACTCTGGGGAGTCAGCTTTTTTTCCAAAGTTTTCATGTTTGTGATGAGTTGATAAAACAAGAAGGACCTGATGGCATGGGGAGGTATCAAAAAGATGGTGCTTTAGACATTTAAGGGGGGGTGGGAGGGAGGAGGTAGTCATGGAGAGGTGGTGCTGGGGAGGGCTAAAATAGTTGGAGAAAAAAAAAGATGAGACAAAAGCGAACTCAGAAGGTCACCTGTACTCATAAAGATCTAGATAGAGACTTTGAGAAGCAAAGCCTATTTCAGCACAGAATTCAGTTTTACACATAATGTGGCTCAACATAGCAATCCTGGCAAATATGAGTTCAAAAAGAAGCCCCTCAGAGTACAGGGCTGTTCCAGGAAGTTAGATTGCATAGCTGTTTGTCTTTTCTGTCTACATCCACCCATAAAAAGCCATGCTCACACATGAGCGTTTCTGTCCCATATACACAAAGTTTATTAAACTTAAAAAAACATTCAGCAGAACCTTAATTTCTGCAGTTAGTTTAGGAAAGCCTTGAAGGATTTTCCATTAATTCCAGTTATTCCCGTTTTCACTCTTTAGAACTGGTTTCAAGATCCTTGGTTAAATTTAAGTTGCTGTGTTTATCTTTCTATTTATATTACCATTACATAGTATAAAGTAAATCCTCTCCACCAGTACTCACCAACAGTTAAGTGTTTTCAATTAACATATGATTGAAATAACAAATAATACCAGAAAATAGGCTTCCATGATTTCCGTCTTATTTCTCCTGATTTTACGTAAACATGGTTGCAGCTTTTAATAGTTTTTATTGGCTTGCCTTTTTTTTTTTTCAAGTGAAAACCTTTTCCACTTTGTTAGAACAATTTCCCTAATTTTTGACAGTATTTTGAATTGTTTCCTTCCCTTCTTACATAAATATGTATATTACTTTCCTTCAAATTGTAGTCTATTTGTGACTGTTAGACCCAAGTATTAATTAAGTCTATTTGATAATGTGAGTAGACTATCCATCATATTATCAAAATACAACTCCCTATCCAAATTTATGGTCTCATCTAAAAAAAATGGTAGTAAACACTCCATTGTAAACGTAAGCTGCCTTGGAGGAAAAAAAAAAAAAAAAAAAGAAAAAAAAACTCTAAAGAAAAAGGAAACACTGGTGAATCTGATTTCTTTTATTTTTTTTTCAGGGGAGGAATGGTGATGTAGACTGCAAACTGGATACCTTGATCTAGACAGGCTACTGGCACTTGGAAAGCTGTGAAGGTGTAAGAGTCAATCTGCACAACTTTATGCAGCAATGTTTTAGGATGTAAGGAGGTAGATTGAAACAGTTATGTTAAAGTTAATGGAGGAAGAAGGGTTACATTTCTTCTAATACACATTTTACATTTTAACAAAAGAGCTGTCACTCATGTCTGGTTAAACTCAAAAAAAAAAAATAAAGTGGGTGGTGGTGGTGCAAAATATATGTGTGCACTAGCAGTAGTTCATCTGTGGAAGTTTATCTTTTTCATATCTTGTGACAGAATTGTAGGCAGGAAAAAATATTCTGTAAGAAGTAAAGGTAGTGTTAGCAAAATGTCTCTAAGGTGCATCACAGAGATGCGTATAAAATCCTTTAGAAGGACTAAACCATTTTTTCCCCATATTTCCTTTTGAAATGATACTTGCTGTATATGTATAATGGGAACTGAAATGAAATTTCACATTTATTAGTAAACTTATCCTTTAGGATTAAAGATGATTCTGTTTCTCTTCTCTTTCTCCTTGCTCTAGTGAGACGTCACAGAGTTCTGGAAGTATCAGTAAGAATCAATTAATTCAGAAATTGGCATTTGAATATCACTTTTTTAAAAATGCTTGACTTAAATGATCTTCTAGTTTCAAAGCAGTCATGCATTGTTTGTATTTTAGCAGAGAACTCTGAATGAATATTTCAATCTGGCCCTTGAATAATTATTTGTAAATGTGAGATGCTAAGTTAAAATAACAATATAGTTACAGAACAAAACTAAAAACTTCTTTGTAACCTTTTTGTGTTTATGCAGAGTACTTATGTATGTTCCTGAGAAAAGTGCTGGTTTTCTTCCAAATTTTATTTTCTACAGTGGGATAGTTTCATTTCTACTTACCCTCTGGTTTAGTTGTTAGAAAGCAAGACCTCTTCAAACATGCAGTGCAGTTAGGTAAGGAATACATGGAAGAAGAGACCAAGTCCTAATCCTTTGTTTTGACACCATGTTGTACTTGTTACTGTGTAAAGATTCATGTCATAAAACAAAGGATTAAAGACTTCAGGCAGAAAAGCTTTTGAAGGAGGTAGACTTTTCAAAAACATGATAATGTTCTTTACCATTAACAGAGCCAGGTTGTTCCTGATTCAATAGAATATGAAAAAAAGGCGTTTGTTGTCATGGATTATAATTATGAGAACATAAGAACTTTTTCTTAAGATCTAGTCTGTTAAGGGGTAGATGTGGGAAATTAATGGCATGCATTTTTTTTTAAATGCATTTTAAAAGAAAATAACTTTTTAAAATAATAATAATAAAAAAGTTATTACTAAAGAGTACTTTACTTTTTTGTATCTTTAAAGATCAAAAAAAATCTTTCTCACATGAACGGTATGACTAATTTCTCTTAGTTAAGTGGGAAACAGCCTTAAAGTCAATGCCCCAAATAATCTGGGAGTATATCTGTTCTCAAGTAGCATGATCTGGTATACGCAGGCTTATGAGTTAGATGACAAAGTACGGCAGCATGGACACAGTTTCCTGGAAATCCCTTTAAAAACTCATTAGTACTTTGGATTACATCTAAACTCATGCATTTGTTTGGGAGATCTAATTCTGTTCTGTGTAGTGCTACTGTAATGGTAACAATATCAATTCATTTAGGCTAATATTTGAGTAACTCTAGAGAGAAGACTAAGTTCTGTTCTGATTAGCACTTCACTGTGCTAAGGTATTTAAAATGCTGTCAAAAACTATCACAAAAGACCTTTAATATGCAAACATCCTTTTTTAAAGGTATGTTTTAACATGTATTCAAGTTAGCCACTAGCTATTTTGAATAGTAAAGTGATACTGGACACTACCAACAGATGACTAAACTCATTATCAGCAACTGAAAGGTGAAAATATCTATTTATAAAGAAAATTTTGAGATCAAAAGATTTTCCAAAATGTTACTATTTATAGAAACAGATTAGCTCATTTTGCAAGGAGTTCACAGCATAAAATGTTTGGATGGAATATAGTTATACAGTAATAATGGTAGGAATTGAGACAAATGTGTAGGGAGAAAGCAAATCTCATCTGTCTTTCCAGTAAAAAATGAAAGAACCGGAATTATGCTTCTGTATTTCAAAGTTATTGTAACTATACCATGGCAAAATAAGTATAATGCTGTATTCGCGGAAGTGGTTGACTTGCTGTTAAATTAATTATTTCTATTTTATACAGACAGGGATTACCAAGTTTAGAAGTTTAGCAGACCAACAAGCTAAATCTTGCCTAAGCATTCCCTGAATTTGAGTACTTGTTTATGCAATGAAACCGACAGGAATTACTTCTGCAGAAAAAGTGTTTTGTGAGTTAGTAACTATTACGGTAGGGTAACTCCCCGCTGTTGATGGGTATGATGACTGTTTCTCAGCATAGGCAATCTGTAAATAACATTTATGTTGAAAAATGAAGATTTTTTTTTATGTATTTTTTTCCATTTTTGTGGCATTAGTTTGGATATATTTTTTTCCGCTGCAGAAAGGCAAAAAGTGCTAAGGTGTTAAATATTTTAAAAGAGTTCTTAAGTGAAAAAGCATTCATACTTACAATGCATATTTAAACTCACTTCAGATATGAAAAATCGTAGTGAAAGGGAAAACAGATACCAGTTTGTATCATATACTTAATTTTTACTCTCCAAACACCCATTACTGAATTCCTCTAATTCGTAATCAGAGATGAGACAGCCATTTCTTCTCTTTAGCCTATACAGTATTAAAAAAATGATTTGAGATGTTTGTGATATACACATAACTAAGGGAAAAACAAAGGTTTAGGATTAACTTTAAATATTTTCTATATAATAAAAAGCCTGTTTGCAAACAGTCACTGTAACACAAACAGTTGCATGGATAAAGGTGAAAACAGTGATTTTTATTTTTTTAAATAGGCATAGCATTATTTTTCACAGTACTTCATCTCAGTGTGGAAACTAGAGAAATTAATAAGAGTTTAATATGCTGTTACAGTGTAAAATGATGAAGAAAATAATCCTCAAGGCATTATTTGGAGAGCAAACTATGATGTGTGATTAGGTAAAGCACCGAAAAATAGCAGTATCAGATTCAGACAGAGACAAAAACAGGGAAAGAAATAAAAAGTAACTGAGACTTAAGGAGATGGCATGAGAGTAGAGAGAAACATTAACTTCTTTCTTTTTTCTTTTTTTTCCCCTCCAAGAACTACTCTTTTAAACAGATCGAGTTTATTTTAGAAGCGAGTAAAATGGGTGAGTGTGGAGGCATCAAAAGCCAATATAGTATCGGTACTTGGTGGAAAATATACCAAAATATCTTCTTCCTCTGCAACACAGCACATAGTAGTTAACTTGCAACTATTTTTGTTGTAATAGCAGAAAACTGTCAGATCGTTTTTATGTGACATCTCAGAGAGGGAGTGGGGAGGAATTTGAATGTAAGTAGAGAAGGAGTTTTTTTGCTAGAAGCTAACTCTTGATTTCTGAGACTGGACTTTGCAAGTTGTAGTGCCTTGTCATTTCTGGCTGAATGAAGATTTTAGCCATGGTTCAGGTTAGGAGAAGGCTCAGGCTTTCCACAGACTTTAAAGAGCATTGGCAAAATCTCCAGAACAAATAGTTCATGTTTCCTTAATATCTGTATAGTGACCTTTAAAAGGCAGAGTTTTAATGCGTTTTATCAAGAGTACAATGGTTACTTTATGCTAGGACCAATTTTGAGACAGTGTTCTCTGGACAAAATATATGGGCAAGAAGAAATGTTTTGAGTGACAATAACTTTATTACCTGTTTCTGGAAGCTAAATGTATTTTTGCTTCTCTTACTTCAGTTGAGAGAAATAAAAGATTCTTCAGAAGGAGGTCTTTATATCTATATTACTTCAGAAATTCTTGTTAATCATGTAATAGAGAAGTTGTGTCTACTCAGCTTTATTTTTCTTATTATTGAACACTTGAATTGTTGGAAAATGAGCAGAACACAAGCTGCTGTTGCTTGAGCTGTCATTATCCAAGCCCAAAGCACTTTTCCTGCGATGTGTGTTGTTGCCAAAGCATGAGGAAATTTGAGATGGGACAGCATGTTTAATTAACCAATGTCAGAATAATCAGTTTAATTTCTACTGCCTATTATTTTTTTTGCTTGCATATATTAACCAACAGTGGGTAGAATTGGTAAATAATGGAGCTTAAAACAGTGCATATTGTCAAAACCTTATAGGCATCAGTCCTTCTGATTCAAGACCTGCAATGGATTACTTTGAATGAGTAGTGATATGATGTTAAAGAGTATGCATTGTGCCTAAAGCATTAGATACATTTCAGGAAAATCATAATTATTAGATATATGATTCCATATAAATAAAGCTAACAGGAGGTGTGTGTGTGTTAAAAACAGTGATGTAATGTATGTCAGTTTCGTATCAGATTGACTTGTTTGAAGGATAAAAAGCTGAGGCTTAAGAATCCCTTACAGTTATAAATACAAGTGAAATAAGAGTCATTTGAACACATACCTTATTGAAAAGCTTGAACTACTAATGTGCTATGTGCAAGTTTAGTAAGAAGTTAATTATGTGCCTAAGATCATGAACTTAATTAATGTACACATTGTAAGAACATTTAAAAACGTCTTGTTGCAAATAAACATTAAGACCTTGTAGGCTGGAAGAATCTTTGCCAAGCAGAGTTACCAGCAATCCCACAGCTTTATTGGTATCCCATGGGTAGAGGGGATACTGTTCCAGAAGACAATGGAAATGAGAGAGTGGAACTGTAGAAGTTGCAGTGGTATTAAACAAGAATTTAGGTTTAGACCAGAAGCTGGGCAGATATGGAGGGAGCTAAGACCTTAAATAGAGAAATGTCTTTTTCCAACTGATAGTCCATGCAAAAATAGATCATCCACTAATAAATCCCACAGAGAAACAGAATGTAAGAACTAAGGCAGCTGTGCAGCACTGAGGTTGATTAATTAGGGGAAATTTCCGTATCACTGTCTTTTCTAGATGGGATTAGATCAAGTATTAAGAAAAGTCGTATTACAGGCAGATGGACTGGGGAACTGTGCTCATAGAGTGCATTCACCCAGGAGATGCTGGAATTGAAGCAAGGAATACAGAAGAAGCCAGTAAAGAATGTTGATCTTAAATATTGATCTTAAATATGTTGATCTTAAATATGACCTGGAATTGTTTAATGTGTTTTTCTGTATTTGAAAACAAAAATGCAGTTATGATCTTGTATCCAGATGCTTGAATTATGTCTTGCCGAAATAAACTTTTGCTCCTTGTTTATCATTAATTTTACAAGGCAAAGCTGAGGAAAGTCTGGTGGTGCAAGTAAGGTATGTGAGTATTATGTGTTATCAAATCCAGTGATTCCAAGGAAAGCTGTCTCTAGACATCTTTATTTCACATAACCACCTTAGGACCTCTAAGAACAATAATTAAATAATAATAAAATGAAGAAGCAGTACCAAAAAGAGCCCCACTGAGTAAGGGTTCTACAGTAGCAGACTCCTTGATCTCCCTTCTGCAGGCAGTAGGCTGCTGAAAAGTCCCATTTGGTGTATAAAAGTATTATTGTAGAATTAAGGATTTGATAAAATCAAATACAGCATACCAAGTTCCCTCTTAACTATCCTATGTTGTTTCTTTTTTTTCCTTATTCTTTTTCCTTGCTATAGTTCCCACTGCTGAAGTTTACTTAGCCGTGACAAAGCATTCTCTATCATTTGGAGACCATTTGTGCTGTGACCTATTATCTCCTTAAGACACCCTATTTAGATAAAATATTTTGAATCCTTGTCAGTCATTTGCCCTTATAGAGTCTTTCTAACTGAGTACTGTTGAAGATTCCGTTTCTCCTGCTTTGAAAGCAAATGTCTGCTGTCTTGATGCTTAATGATGATGAATTCTTCATCTGCTACTCTCTATTATTCTAGCTGCAGGATAAAGTGACAATATTTCTATTGGCATTATCCTTTAAGTAAATAGCAGTCAAGCTGTTGAAGCTCTTACTGTGAGGTAGCTTGAGTTTATTACTATGCTTTTCCAAATTATCACATCCCAAAACGTAATCATCTTTCAGTGAAAGAGGTTTGCAGATTTTTTTCTTCTTGTCAGAGTTGCCAGTAACGTATATACACTTCAGTTGTCTGTATTCTTGAGGGGAAAATAATATTGGCTGTGCCAAGTTTGAGACTGTCACATTTAATGGCTGTAGTGGGGAGATACCAGCAGCAGAATTTGACTAGTCTAGATAGAGTTTTTACCTCTGGGGAAAAAAAGGACGTAGGATTTGCTTCCTGTATCATAGCTATTACTAATGATTTGGAGATGAGAAGAACATCTTTCAGAATTCTGTGTGCGGATGATGCTGAGATCTTCTGGTAACTAGTGATGAGAAGATTATTGATAACTTCATGAGAAAAACAAAATAATGGTTATGAAATAGCCCTGACTGTCCAGAATGCTTATTTTAAATCAAATCCTAGTAGTTTTTAATAGTTTCTTCTGATTAGGGCATTGCCATTTGAGAAGATAGGCCTATTTTAAGCTATTTGCTCTCATTTGAAAAGGAAGGAAACAGTGTATGTTTGGCAAGAATACATTGTTGCAGGAGATTTCTTAATATTATTATTATTATTATTTGTATCCAGTACTGGGTATATATTAACAACTTGTCTTATGTTTCTTTCTGCTTTTGTACAAAACAGGAAATTTGCATCACTTTGTAAGTAAAAGAACAGTGATGAAAATTGAGTTGAAACGTAAGAGTTTTCTAACCATTTCTACAGTAACTGGATAACTAATTTAGGCAGGTAGTTGATGATAGTTCTGCAGTAGGATTTAACTTGCACCATAGACACTTGCTGTGATAATTTCTATGTAAGTTTTAACTGGAAAGATCTGTGATGTTAACATTTTAACATCAATTATTAGTGGTGATTTGTCAGGAAGTAAATCTCAGGCAAGCTGCTTCTCCAGTAACTTCTTTCTCTAAAGCAAAGCAAACTCCTCCCCACCCATTTCTCATGTACTCTATGGAAAATGCTTCCTAAGATCTTTTTTCTGACCATAAACTGTATTTTTGAATAGATTGTAAAGGAGTCACATGTACAGTGATCGGTGATCCTCAGTTTGTTGAATGCAAAGGCATAAAACTTCATAATGTGCAGCCTGGGCATAGCACGTGTCATGACCATGATTCTCTGAAACCATTTGTGTTGGTGAGAATGTAGCAATTGTTTTGTTTCTTGTGTGTATTACCAATAGGCATCCATAATCTTTACAAAGATGATGGTAAATTATGAGCTTGACCAGGATGCTTGTATTCTTATAGGCAGCTTGATGAGAAATTTATGCAGCAGGTGAACTAAAACTTTAATTATGACCCATAGGGCAGAATAACAATAGAGTGTTGCAGATAGTTGAAGCTGGCTCTTGCATGACTTGTGTCCAGGAATCCCAAAAGAATGGACAGCCCTTGATCCAAGTGAAGTTTGGAAAAAGGAAAAATCTCAGTGTTTGTATTAACACAGTTATTTATTTTTTAGAAAAAAGGTTGGTAATACAGAGTTGTTTCTGTTGCAGTGCCAGTACAAAGGACCACAGGAGTCATATTAGCCCTTTGCCTGATGCTTGTTTGTATGTCTAGAACTTGACTGCACAAAGTGCTTCCTCAAAAGGCAGCTGGGGAAATGAGGCTCTAAGACCTGCCCAGCACTGAATTGCAAGCACAATGGCTGCAGATTGTAAAGCATTGGTCCTGTGTAAACTCATCCTGCTGGTCCTGACTACCAGAAGACAATCTTGTGTGTTAACTCTGTGTTGGCAGGCCTCATCTCTCATCTCAGAACTCTCATAAAAGTCACATATGAGCTTAATCATTTTCTGTAGCTAATTTGACAGGAAGGCAATAGTCAGCCCACATCTGATCTGTATTGATTTTGTACACCTCTGGCTTCCAGAACAATATATATGTAATACAGATGGCACTATAGCCAGGGATTCCTGTACTGTATGGACACTCCAGCTAGTCGTGCCATAACGAGGCAGCAGCTCAGTGTACAACAGTTCATCGACTGCTAATCCAATCACTCTGTTCTGCTAATCAAATCAGTCAGCTTGAGGGGTATGTTGCAGCAGGGTAGCATTCGCTCCCAGATTAAGGCAAATTGTGTAAGTTGGAGCTGCAATGAGGATGAACTCTAGGATGTATATGGTATTTTAGGATAATTTTTTAATGGTGTCAGTTTGAATTTAAATCATACAATACCATGTGTGATTTTGGTGTTCTGAGCATACGTTTGTTAAACTGTTTGTAAAATTCATCTGCTGGTACTGCAGTGAGTAGTACTCAGAACTGGTGTTAAGTCATAGCATTGGAAATAATGTATTTTCTAATTAAATGTACATTAAAGATTTTAGTTCTCATTTTGCAGACCTTTGGGTGTATTTTGACTTCCTTATCAAACTAGTTTTTGTATAACTATTTTCCCCAAACTGGTTCCTCCTTTCACTATAAGCAGAATTTGGCACTTTACTCTTTTCAGCTGTTGTGTGCTGCTATATATTAGTTGCTTTTTAAAAAAACTGTAGAATGCATTTATCTTACTTACAATAAGAAGTACTTGAAAACTGTTTATCACTGACTTCTGGTAGATTTTACTAAATGGAGGGTATAATCATTCATAAACATTGCTGATGGCTTATGGATGATCATTTAGATCCCATTTTCTAAATTAACCAAGTGTGGCCATTCACGTGTAGCACATGTAAGTGTGCAAAACTTGCACATGTTCTAGCTTCAGTCACTCAATTGAAGAATATCTATATCGGTATTTTGGCTTAATAGGAAACCAGTAGAGTGAAAGAGTTGGTACTGTCGCCCCCCTACCTCTATGCATTATGCTGTGCAGCAATTTTCTTTTGGACTAGATTTAATTGAGCCTCTCAGGATCAAATATCCATGCCACAACATGTGTTGAAACTGATCAGTTTCAACTTACTGGTTATTTATTTGGACCCATATTCTCCTGTAGTGGCTGAAGCATGTTTTTTGTAGTGGAAGCACCATTTTCAGTTTATGTTTCTCCAGAAAGAACCCACATCACATACATGAAACCATTGCACAGTAAGTGGGAATAGTGGGGAGTGGAAAAGGATTTGCTTCTCAATTGCACTTTTGCTCTGAACCAAACATAGCCTTAAGCTAACAGAACAAGGTTGTCTTCTATATTTTACAGGCAACAGACTATGAAGTCAAATAGATTCTATTCTGTTTACTTTTAAGTTAATTTTGTCTGACACAAATGTGAGGACAGAGAGAAACACCATGGGAATGGAAAATGGATTTATGATAAACAAGGCAATACTCCTTGAATATTTACTTGCCTACTTATATGTTTATTTTGCTCATTCTGTTTATTTTTTTCCTCTTCACTGGGAACAGCTGTACCTTTACTTTAATCTCTTCAAATCTTCCATTAAATTAAAATATGATTTTTTAAAAATTTATACATAAACATATGCATGCACAGTATGCCTTATGTAGAGTTTACAAACATGCCCAAATTACAGTGCTTTGGACAGAGAACATCCTTTTGGATTTCATCCTTAATTTGATTGAGCTGAACTGAAGACCTTTCATCCTGGATTAAGGTTGTATAGAATAAACCATAGAACATCCCAAGTTGGAAGGAACCCACAACAATCATTGAGTCCAACTCATGCATGTTTTATTTCTGACTGTAGCAGAATGAAGAGGTTACTGTACCCATCCCGCTAATAGGTGTTTATTGTCCTCTGCAGTCCTCTTAGATGTGTCAGAAGTATGGCGTATGTGGCTGCTCTCCAAACCTGTTATTTCAGGGTGCCTACATTAGCTCAGGTATTCTTAATATCTAAACCAGGTCACTTTGACAGAGCTACATTAGGGAACAATTACACAAGAAGTTATGCGGGCTGACAGATGGGGAGGAGCTGTTGCCTCTGAGCATGGGACAGGGAGGAGCAGTTGCAGGTGGGCTATAAGTGTGATCATTTTCACCTGGCACAGCTGCAGCCAGACACAGTTTTGACTGTGACCTTATCTTATTCTTATCTGTTTCATTTGAAAGTGTAAATGCTGTATATTCTATTAATAAAAGCAATTAAAATCAAAGTATTTGCTTCTTCAAAGAGCGAGAAAGCAAACACTAACCAATTCTCACCACATTTGTGGAAGGAAGGGAAATTTACCATCTTGCAGATGGGAAGTCTCAAATACAATTATTGTATGTAGGACTGTAATTTGCATATTCCAGTGTTGGTTTATACGTCTGAGCAGTATGTTAATTTTTCTGACAGTTTTTCTTCTGGCTGAGTTTTGAGTGTCATTGACCAGTACCACATGTGGAGAAAGCAATAGCTTAGCATGTTAAAATAAACTGGGAAATGTTATCTTTTGCCACCCAGATAGTTTGCCTGATAACTTTCCTTCATATTCATTTTATCTTTCCTTTTTGTATCATTTTCCTTTTTATTCTTCCACAACACTTGAAAACTAGATGTTAACAGCACATCCTGGCAGCATGGAACCTTTTAACAACTAAAAATAAATATTACCCTGTGGCAGAAGGCATTGGATGCTGTAGATATGGTAGCTGGCAAGAAGTAGTTGTCACCAGCATTTCTGGCATGATCTTGGCCTAGGATGTGATCTTGCTCTTACCTTGGTGCTTTGCAGTACTCTGCCAGTTTTTAACTCTCTGAACATCACCCATCATAGGATCAGAAAAGCACCAGCTCAGCTCTGTAACAACAGGGGGGAGAAGCTATACTGCATGTTTTGATGTTACCTAGTCCATCAGTTTAGTTGTATCATCAAACTGCACCTTAACTGGAAGAAGGAACATAGACATCTTGTTTTTCTATTTTCCTGCCCCACTCAGTTATATTGTTCTTCATTTTATTATTTGAATGTGAGTTATTAGCATCTTCTAAAATAAGACCTTGAGGTGTTTTGCATTGTATTTCATGTCACATCACCACTGCATAATGAAGTAGAAATGTATAACTTGGCCAAGCCTTCTTTTCTATTAGCAAAAGAAGTACAAGCTTGTAGTCCCTGTTTTAGCTCTGAAATTGAGTTTAAATGTTCCTTTTCTATTGTGACCCCATGTCACTGTCCTGGTTTCAGTTAGAACAGGGTTAATCTTCTTCCTAGTAGCTGGTAGGGTGCTATGTTTTGGCTTAGGATGAGAAGAGTGCTGATAACATGCTGATGTTTTAATTGTTGCAGAGCAGTGCTTACACCAAGCCAAGGACGTTTCAGCTTCTCACTCTGTCCTGCCAGTGGGCAGGCTGGGGGTGCAGCAAGTGCTGGGAGGGGACAGACCCAGGACAGCTGACCCAAACTGGCCAAAGGGGTATTCCATACCATCCAACGTCATGCTGAACAATATATAGGGGTGGCTAGCCGGGGGAGAGAGGGTTGGGCTGGCTGCTCGGAGTTAGGCTGGACATTGGTCAGCAGGTGGTGAGCAGTTGCATTGTGCATCACTTGTTTCGTACACGTTATTAGTAGTACTATTATCATCATTATTGTTATTGTCATTATTGTTATTATTATTTTCCTGTCTTAATAAACTGTCTTTATCTCAACTCACAGGCTTCACTTTCCTGTTTCTCTCCCCCAACCCAGAGAGGGAGGGGAGAGGGTGAGTGTGGTGTTTAGCTGCAGGCCGGGTTAAACCACAACAGTCACCTTATTCAATGACCCTGTGTACATTGTGGAAGCATTCCAATCTTCTCTCTCCAAATCTGGATGAGAAACACTTTTGTAGCTGTTCTTATCAGCAAGAGGTCCTAGCACAGTTAGACTAATTAAGTGGAGGCAATTCAGAAAGTCCTTCACTAAATCTCTGAAGGCACGTGATAAATTGTGTGTTGCAGGTTAATTGATGTTTTTTTTTTGTTTGTTTGTTTGTTTTGCATTGTAAATAAAACAGATATAAGATGTCTTCAGGAAGAATTAAACAGTGTTAGAGAAAAACTTTGAATCAAAAAGAGCAATGTCAAAATAGGTTTTGATGCAGAGTTGGACAATACAGCTTAATATAAGTTTCCTGTATGTGTTCCCGTTTGCTCTATAAATCATCAGGTTAGTAATGGATTTTTGCATCTCCTGTTCTAGAGTTCATCTGTTATCTCTGCAAGGTGTCTGTTTTTTTTGGAAGAGAAGAATGGCTTCCTACTTTAAAGGGGCATGTCCTTAATGAGTGGCCTTTCAACATCTAAAGATATTAGTAGAAGTTTGTGCCCAGTAATCAATGTAGTTTGTTATGAAGATTTCCTGATAGGAAAAAAAAAAAAAACTTGTTAGTAGCAGAGATCTTTCTCTGAGAATCATATTTTTAAATTTTACTCTAAAAGGTCAAGAGAAGGAGAAATGATATGCAAAACTAATGCAGGAACTAATTTTTTGATGACATGATATCAGGCTTCTGATTCATGAGTTAGTTTTTATGTTTTAGTTTAATATTTCTGACTTACTACTGAATATCTTTACTTCATGTCTAATAATTTATTTTTTTAAATGAAGGCTTATTTTTCCATTATGGCTTTATTATTTGAGATAGCATTTTAGTTAAGATGTTAAATATAGTGTCATAGAAAAATAATAGTTTCAATACTGTGGGGTTTTTAAGTCCAGTGACTGGACTAAAAAGTGCAATAACCAGCATAAAAACTGTTTTAATATTTTTAAATATTAAAATATTTAATATTTGGACAATTTTTATTGTATTGCACTTTAAAATGTACTGAATTGCCAATACCATACAACCGAATAACAAAGTAAAACTGGGACTAGTCTGACAGTTTGTGTTTCTTTTATTTGTAGTGGATTTTTTGTTTGATTTTCTAGACCTTAAAAAACAGAATGATGCAACATCCTAATTACAAGACAGCATAGTACAAGGATACATCAAGTTCTAGGATGTATAGTTAGTTTGCTACTGAGGTTGTAATAATAGTAATCAGTAACAGTAATCATTTAACTTTGCTGTTGAAAACAATGCTGTACATTATGATAACATGCAACACAAAAATTCAAAGCTGAGGTGCACTCTTCAGGGAAACTGTTGTAAATGATAATGTGATTCAGCAATGGCATATATACCTGTATTTTCCTTCAGTCCTTCCAAATTATTTTGTAGATCCTCCGTTCTTTTTAATGCCACTCCAGTAAGTGTTACTAGTCTTCAGAGGTTATCCTAAGTATGTGTGATTCTTGCTTATGTGCATGGTCTTAGTTCATGAGTGGCTAAGCAGCAGGGCTAGGAGTTAAATTAATAAGCAGTAGTTTCATCCCATTTCATGTTCCCCACTATTTTTTCCACCTTTTTTTTTTTTTTTAACCTAATAACCAAAAGGGAGATAAAGATGGGGAAGAAAGCTGTATTGGTTCCGTAACTGAATTGAAGTGGGTTGGAGGATTTACCAGAAGGAGCAGCCTTTTCTGAAAAAGGGGAATTGTGAGACTAACCTTACACTTGCATCTTTTCTCTTTTCTTCTTTTTTTTTTTTTTTTTTTTTTTTTTCTTCTGTGAAAGAATTCAGTTTCTGAGGTGCTGCATGACTGGCAGTAGTTTTGGTACAAGGCATGAGGCTCTGTTTCTGCAGCTGCTGCTGTCTGCCCTGTCGTGCTTTACTCCAGTGCCTGAATTCCTCTAGCCTGTGGCTCCCACATGCAGTTATAGCATGTGCATGCTTAATACTTGTGACATAAATACCATCTCTATTTGCAGATAAGTGAGGCATGGTAATTGGTTCAAGTATGTGTATCAAAGACTCTGGCCAAAACAAGTTCTCTGTTTTCAGAAGACAAAGCAAACTCTAAAAATTCTTGCGTATTTGCTCCAATTTCTGAGCTGTACCATATTGTCCCTGGTAACTAAAGGATATCTCACCATAAGTAAAAGATTCTCACATATGCCTTATGCTAAGTAAGCAAATTATTTAAACAATACTAAACTGATACTTTTTTAAGGTAAACAAACTGTTTTTGCAGTATATTTGAACATGGTCTCTATATTCAGAGAAGCATTGATTAAGATGTTGAAGCTGGTATTGAAACTTAGCTGGGGCCAGTGCCGATCGTTAATATATGTTTATTCAGGTTCTTGTGCATACCAAATGCGTGTTGAAGAATAACTTTGGTATTTTAGAACATCTTGTATTAGACAAAAATAACAATCTGAAGTTTAAAGAAGGGTGTTTTCAGTCAGTAATGAAAGACTATGAGATACAGAGCTACAATACAGAAGTACAGAACTGCAACATTAATTTTAAATCCATCTACACTTAAAAAAGAATTGTTTGCATGAAAGTTGCTCACTTGACTTGCATATCTGCCCATATCTAATGTTTAATTTTCATTTTCAACAGGTAGAGAGAATTGTTGACAAGAGGAAAAACAAGAAGGGAAAAACAGAATATTTGGTGCGATGGAAAGGATACGACAGTGAAGATGATACCTGGGAGCCAGAACAGCACCTTGTTAATTGTGAGGAATATATACATGAATTTAACAGACGTCACAATGAAAAGCAGAAAGAAAGCACATTAACCAGGACAAACAGGACCTCTCCAAATAATGCCAGAAAACAAATTTCTAGATCTACCAATAGTTCTTTTTCAAAGACATCCACTAAATCTTTAGTTATGGGTAAAGACCATGAGTCAAAAAATAATCAACTCTTTACTGCCACCCAGAAGTTCCGGAAAAACAATTCACCATCTCTTTCTGGAAGGAAAAATATGGACCTTGCAAAATCAGGTATTAAAATTCTAGTGCCCAAAAGTCCAATTAAGAGCCGGACAACTGTTGATGGCTTCCAGAATGAAAGCCCTGATAAAATGGACCACATAGACCAGGATCAAGAAGACTCTGTAGCACCAGAAGTAGCAGCAGAAAAACCAGTGGGAGCGTTATTAGGACCTGGTGCAGAGCGTGCCAGGATGGGGAGCAGACCAAGGATACATCCATTAGTGCCACAATTGCCAGTGCCAGTAACAGCCACAATTGCATCAGCATTAACAATAAATGGAAAAGGTAAGTGTGCAAGTTGGTCTTTTTTATGTAGATTTTTCATTTGACTGATCTTTTGAGCTGTTCAGATGTAAACAAATTATCCACTCTGTTTCAGCCATGTTAAATCAAGTCTGGAGAACTTCACAACTTTATTTTTACATAACTGTATGACTATAAAGCCATTTTGAATTTTACCAGCCTTTGCTTTCCTCACAGAGATTCATTGATATTTGTGTTTTCAAAATCACCATAAGATACATCTGTGTTTGCTTTGACATCGTGTGGTACACATATTCAGTGTACCATTTTAAGAGATAGCATCATTGCTTTAAGTTTCTTTAAATATGTCAGACTCAATTTTGTTATGAACATTAGAAGCATACATTAAGTTCTATTAAGATTAAGTTCTATTAAGATTAAGTTCTATTTTGGTGAGAATTTGAGCCAGTTGTGCAGATACATATGCCTTCTGTCTGGATTGAATTCTGTCTTCGTTATATTTTATCAATATTTTGTTGTTTATACCTCATTTCATATTGAGATATTATTTAGATTTAATGTCTGACATGGTAATATCTCAGTAGATTTATAGTACAAGTTGAATAAACTGTACATTTTTAACACCAAATAAACCCGAAGTGTTTTTGTGTGTGGGGAAAAGCTGTTCATTCCCCACACCCTGCTGAGAGACTGGATTAAGACAGTCATTGTGCTGATGTCCCGAACTTTTATTCTTCCATGATGGACCTAGGCTGTTGTTGTAAGCATGCTTCCGAAGCTAAATTTTCAAGTATAACGTTCTCTTCAAATAAAGGGTAAAATCTGCAAGTATTCTTTTGATGACAACTTACTGGAAAAAAAAATATTGAAACCCAAGGACTGGGCCTGCAAGAAAACATGTTTAGAGACAAGCTATAGGCATAAAAATATGTTAAAGACTTTGTGAGAGTTTGTGTTGCATGCCCCATTATTGCTTACATACAGATTTTGGGGGTGGGGGAGGGAAAGCTGCTGATGCAGGAGAGGTTGAAAAGCAGTGGATAAGGGAGGAATGCTCTTCTGGAGCTGTGGTGTCAGGTCATGGACCAACCCATTTTGCTGCAGTTGAACTAGGTAACCATGGTAATGAACACACTGATGCCAGGAATATCTCGTCCTTTGCATGGGCTAAAGAAGGAATGTAAATCTCAGAGGATGTAAACAAAGCTGGAGGGGAAAATGCAAGAGGTGCATGCCAGTATGCAAGTTTTCTGAGTAGGTGAGGCAGATGAGTGTGTTCACACATGTGATGGTTTCATGATAATTAATGCACATTTTGTAGTATGATGGTGTTCCTAGTGAAATGGCTGATAAGCACTGTCTCCAGCATCCTGGATTTTCCTCATGGCGTTCACAGACACAAGCAAAAAACAACATAAAAAACTTACTGGGTAGGTCAATAACCACAAATGATTACATCACTCCCAGCAACCTTTCACTCTGGTAATACTGGTATCACAAAGGCCTGTTATAGGGCATCAAGTGGAAGCGGAAAGGCCTGCACAGGAACGATAGTGACATATAAGATATTAGCTGAGGTACATTAATGCATTTCACTGAGGTGTTACAGGTCCCTCAACTGTCACCACCTCCTTCAGCTTTTCTGAGGCATTTGTCTGACCATCTAATATTGAAAACTCTGCTTGGGATAGTGGGAATATGAGATTTTTCTTACACTTACATTTTTGCAAGACCTTAAGGCATAGGTCAAAAAAGGGGGAACCAAGGAGATAGCCACAATACATGGTAGCACAAAAATATGCAGTATATTTGTCTTCTATCTGTTTCTGGAGGTATATTAGTTCAAGTACATTATCTTAGGCTTTCCTTCTCTGACCATACTGCCCCCAAGCTGAGGTGTGCAGTTTGCTGTGACACAGAACCAAATGTCCTAATTTATTATGGTTTTGTGGGTACTTACGCTTATCTACAACTTTTGGGGAGTAACATCCAAATCGAGCAGTAACTTTCTGATTACAAATGTGGAAGCAAGTTACAAAAGAAGAATATTTTGCAGACCATGGTTATATCTGACACTAGGCTCTTTTCCTAGCATTTTAGGATTTCTGTGACCGATATCTTTTTCACAGAAGCCCAGGGTCCTACTCAGCCATTCCACAACATGTGGGTGGACCTCTGCTTAGAGGGAAGCCCAGAGGGGCCGCCCCATCTACTAGAACTAGCCTGACCTTGGAGCTTCCTGCACTGACACATTCTTCATCTCTTTGTTAAAGGTGCACTTTTTGCTGTTTTTATTTTTAACGTCACACTGCTATTCATTAAAAGGTGGTAAATAGACGCCCTCCTTCCTCCCCTGCACAGGGTTCTGGCGGTTCAGAATCCTGCTTCATCCCTTACTCAGGACATTCCTCCTGCCTTGAATGGACACCTCATCACATTTTCAGCACTGTCAACACCTCAGTAACCATGCTTCACAAGAACCGATCACTGTGCAGAAACTTCTTCAAATTTGTACCCTCAACACTAGCTCTACATATGCACCAGATCTGACATATTAATAATACGGATGATAGATCTGGCATTTGAAGCACTCATTCCAAACATCCCACCTCCTCCACGTACACCTTCTGTTAATTTTAAGAGTTCCAGCTTCCACATGGAGGATGCTGTCAGGAAGACAAAAGCATGTTTTGAAAAATAACTTTGTACTTGAGCTGGTTTAGGAAATTTTTATCAAAACATTTCTGTTGGAAAATCCCAGTTAGTCAAAATAGAAATCATTAATTGGAAGGTGTAATTTTGAAGCATTCTAGAAAAATACAAATTACATTTCAAATCTATTTTAGACAACTTTTATGATCATACCTGTTTTCACTGTTGATTTTTTTTAAAAAGCAATTTTGGAAAAAACATTTAAAATTTTAATATGAAAGCAGTGGTCTGAATTTGGGGATTATTGTTATGAATGCTTGTGAAACTCTTCACAATTTAGTCAGTTCTTTGTGTGTTTTTCCCCAGCCTCAATTTATTCTTATTTTTTAATCATAAGAGTACAAACAAGAAAAAAACTTGTATACACAGGAAAATCCCAATTTTATTACTGGAATTACTAGGAAATGTTAGTATTGTTGTAGCACCTAGTTATGCTTTTCACATGACCAACTGCTATGATGTAGTTCTTGTTCCGAAGAACAGTCTCTGAAAAGGCAACCAGCAAATATTTACACAAATATGCAGGGGTGCCAGGGGAATGAAATAACTGTAGTGTTTGCTCTGGGAGTTGGTGGTTTCAGCACACTAAAATCTAGCTGCTGTCTGAAGTATATATTTTAACAAACCAAATTATTGTATTGAATATTTATATTTTAAAGGCTTGGCCTTGAAAACAAAGTCAATGGTGTAGTAAAGTACATGCAAGTCTAAGAAGGGTGATATATGGAAGAAGTGGGAATTGTTCATTAACGAACATTGCTGTGGCGATCAACAGCTGTTACTAAAAGTTAATTGAAGTAATTCTTAAAGGGATCAGTGAAACAGAAAAACAACACCAAAAAACTGAAATGTTGTGGAAAAACATTTAGTGGTGCCTACAAGCAATAAGTATTATTCAAAACTAGGCAAGACAGAAAATGGCCTCCTATTTGACAGTAGGTTTTGATACATTTCAAGTTTTTGATAGCTTCCTTCCTTCATCAAAATTGAATTAAAAAAAATCTTAGACACAATTTTTAGACACAGTACACTCCAGGGAATTTCCGTTGAATAGAGTACACAAGATCTGAAACTCTAAAGACAATCTGTGAGTTACACAAGGCTAGAGAGTTGTCTTGGAGTTTTAGAAAGGACTAAACCACTGGATAGTTTGTTCACCCTCTGTGAAATTTTACCATAAACCAGGCCAATTCCCTTGCTTTGGAAATTGTAACTGCCTTGCTATGTGTTTGTTGTTTTTTTTTTTTTTTCCTCTGGATCACCCTACAGTCACTAAGGTTTTTATTCAGCTAACAATGTCCAATATGTGGATGTAATTGAGAATCAATGCAACACAGAGAGAGATTTTGGACAGAAGAGCCTGCAAAACTTAAAGTATAAAATGAGTGCGAAAAGCCCGTCTAGCTGCATATGTTGGTATAATTAGGATAAGGTAGGCTGGTGGCTGGTATGTGGGAAAAGAAGAAATACAAGAAATGCAGTGAATTACTTGCACCACCAGTGTGCACAGTAGCGTTAGCATCTCCCTCCTTGCACATACTAAACCAGATGAATAACTTGCAGGTGCAGTAGGCTGTCTGACAATGCAATGATAGGAGTATATCAGCCTATGAGTAATGAAGGTGTCTGCTGATTTTTCAGTTGGGTGATGGTGCTGTTCTTATCTTGAAACAATAGAATTAGCTCAGAAAGAAAAGCCAGACCTCTTGAAAGATTGATTGAACTCAAGTTCTGTTTATCTGTTCTCTCCCTTCTCCAAGACAATTTATGGGATTAAAACCCACAGATTTGGAAAACCAAAAATCCATTCTTAACAGCATGCAAAATAGCACCCATTCTTTGGTTGTCTTGGTCTCTACAGGAACCAAGCAGGTGTAGAAGCACATATGGAGCTGATTAGAACTAGGGAGAAAGGTGATGTTGAAGTAATGCCAAGCTGATCTGAAAGGCGTTCAACCCTCCCTGTTTCTTAGGATGAGGAGATCTCACCCAGTTCCTTCCCACATTTTCCCAGTTACTTTCTCCCCTCTCCCTGTATGTGCCTGGGTAGTTGGTATTACATGAGGAGCCTCTTGAGCAGGCTGCTGGAAGCAGCACAGCTAATTAGGCCACCCTCAAGAGGCTCAAGAGCATCACAGCTGACAAAGGTGTGTAAGGGGTGAACCAAGGTATTTGTCCTTGTGAACCATGAACGATGCATATAGTACCCTTCCATAAAGCAAAAGAAAGCTGTCATTGCTGTGGGAATCAGAGCAAATGGTACAATTAGAGGAAAGTTGGAGTGATGTATTGCAGTTTTTCAGATTCCTTTTTATCATTCTGGAAAGATAGAAGCTGCTCTGAGTGCTCCTTCTATTTGTTTTTGTTTCATCTTGGTAGTAAAACATAATTCCAAAAAAAGACTTGAGACAGGAACTTCCTTTTTCAGTGTGTTTGTAGATTGCACTTGGATGGTGGCATGATCTCTACTGAGTGATCTGGAAAGCAACCAAGTATTTTATTAGTGGAAACAAAAGCCAATGAAATGGGTTAAAATCCTATGTAAAGCCTGCCTAACTTCTGAAATTACTAGTTCAACCTCTTTGTTGAATGCAGCAGAGTGTAATTTTATCTTTTCTATTGTGTATGCATTGTGCAAATCATTAATTCAGAGTAAAACAATTTCCATTTAGTCAACCTTAGAGACAACTTTGGTTTTTTTTCTTCAGAAGTTGCATTTCATTTAGAATCTGCTTTTGAAGAGTTCACATTATTACTTCAATTATGCACTAGACTGCAACATTTTAACCTACTACCAAATTTTCCATCTGTATTACTGCATTTTCAGTTTCTTCAGCTTCTCTACTCAACTAAAATAATATTCCAAATTGTTAATGATTTCTTGTTTATCTGTTATTTTCTGGTTTAATATAAATGCAAAAGTTTTACATAATATGGTAGACTGGACAGTCCATATTATGTGTAAAATTGATCTGTTATCCCAAATTGTTCTGTTTTTTTTGTACACCTCTTCCATCACTTGTGCAGTTTCTGTTATGTTGTACAGAATACCGTTACTTTAGGTGGTGCTTCAGGATCGAGAACTTCCTGTGAAAATCTTTTGTCTTGCATCAACATATTAACCATAATGACAAAGTAGGATTTAAGTGCAGGGCTTGCTTGAGGCTTAAGGCTGTTTTTCAGTGAACAGAAGGTATGAATGACCAGTTTCTTGCTTTTTCTGCCTTTCTGACCTCTTCCACTTCTTTGAACAGAAATGCCAGTTTTGTCCATTTGAAGACTGATGGTGTCGACTTTTGATACAGCTGAACTGCTATAAAGGGTGTCTCTTGATAAGAGTGGTTCCATTGCTTTCCCTCACTTCCCCAACCCCAGGTTACATTATGGCCTAACTAACTGCTCCTTCAAGGACAGACTCATTTATATCAGCATTCTGGAAGTGACAGCAGGGAAGAGGGTACATCTCTGGAGACAGAGACAGGCAGACACCCACACATGGGGATACAGATGCACATTCTGTCCCTGAAAAACCTTTAATGGGAACTCTGGGTATAATATATATGTGTGTATGTCTTTCTATGTATATGTATATATACATATATATAAAGGGAAATAAATTTCTCAAAAAATAAGCATTTTGGAAATAAAATCCTCAGCCTCAGTTGATAGAAAAGTTCCTGTTATTTTCACCAAAAGTTATTACATCTACAGGGCCAATGGGAAACGTCATGCTGTTAGCTGTGCTTTTTTTCGAGTGTTCCATCAATTTACACTGACTGAGGGCCTGGGGTCTAAATCTCTCTTGACCACTCAGAAGGGGTAATGATCATTAATGATCAGCCATGACGTCCTCCTACAGTACTTGTATCAATATGAGACAAAAGTAATTTCTGAGGGCACATTTGTCATACCTGTTATGGCAATGCTTGAAAAGCTTGGGAAAGATGAAGCAGAGTGAGCACAGGCTCTGTTTGTAAGGCTCACTTTCAACCTACTTTACTTATGTTGATGCAGAGAAAATGCAGTGAAGATCAGACTTGAATGATAGAACAGAAGTATTGAACTAGATTTGTTTTCTTCTACATTGTCAAAATTAGGCAATGTAAGAACAGCTTTTGATAATACAGCAAAAATGGGAAGTGCAATCAGAAATATTCTTATGGTGTCTTTTGTGGTTTTGTGTCTGACATAGTAACCAACTCTTTTTTGTCTCTCGCTGTTTCAACTTTTAAAGAAGTTATATCTCCCATCTTTCTTAAGACTGTGAAGTAGATTGAATATAACTTCCCTGAGGAAACTGCCAATATGAATCTGTGTTCTGTTGACAAGAAGATTATTCTTTTTATGTTGATACAAAGATCCATAAAAGCTGAGCAAAAATAATCTTAGCATGGTTCAGGGAAGATTTGTCTACATCACATTATCTACTTAAAAGGGGAAAGCATGAGCATACAGGTAAATTTTCAGTCAACAAGAAGTCCTTATAGGGAAGCTGTTATAGGTGGGAAAACATAGCATAAAACTATTAAATAAACTGTTTCATTTTTTCCATTGATCCTTGTAAAAGATAGCAAATTGTTAGATTCAAAAAAATGCAAAATCAAGACTTTCTTTCTTTTCGTGTTTTTTGTTTGGTTGGTTGGTTGGTTGATTTTCTTTACTTTTTTTTGTTGGTGGTGGTGGTGGTAGTGGTTTTGTTATCTGCTTGATTAACAGCTGGTAACAGCCTTGCATTTTACAGTTATTGCAAATATACTTTGTTGTTTTTTAAGTGAGACCTAATGAAATAGCCAGATCCTATATTGTCTTGGGATGCCTCTATGTAAGTCGTTTTACTCAAACTGGTTTAATCATGATCCAAAACTACTGCCACTGTTATTTATAACAACAAAGTAGTATTCTCTTAAATAAGAGAAAATAAATTCAGAAGCTGTACATTTGTGAAACTGTATGCAGTTTTTCAAATCAAACATAAAAATGTTTAAATTATCTGCTGTACTTGCCATTTATACTGTAAACATATTAAAGAACACACACTAAAATGCATTAGGCCACAAGTTATTAAACAGTTAATTCTCCTCTAGTAATTGTTTCCTTAATTTTTCAGTATTAGATTGCATAAAAATAAGGTGTTGTTTTAAGAAATATTTTTAATTTAAAATGGTTTAAAGCTTATTATATTTTAAACGCCTTTAAGAAACAAAGACAAGTATAAACACTTTTGCTTTCAACTAGAATATTCTATGTTTGAACATATTTGAAAACTGGAAAGTTCTAAGATTTAACTTGGGAAAAAAAGAGAAAGAGAGTATTAGTCTATAGTATTAAGAGTTCTCTGAACGTCTCTGTAAAACAGGGGATGAAGAAATACAGATTGTAATTTATCTTCTTTGAAAGTATTCCTTGAAAGAGACAACTAAAGAAAGTAAGTAGTTATGCTTCAAAAGGCTGCTAAGAAACTGTTACTAACAGGAAGATGGAAAGCAGAGGAGACTTAATAGCTCATTTTAGTTGTGTCAGAAGCTTAGCAGTGGGATGTCATAAGAAGGCTCCATAATAGGATCTGTGCTTATTTATATTTATTAGAGATCTTAAAAAAATGCAGTGGTCAGCAAAGGTACAAAAACTTTCAGAGAAACACATAGTTATTAAGATACAAGAAAATAGAAACTTCAGAGGGACATATTTACAGCTGGAACATTAGCAATGTGATGAACAGCAGGGAGATAACTGGTACCAATCATTTTCCTTGTTGGCTCCTAAATAGAGTTTATAGCCTGAGTACAGATAAGAATGTTTAAATGCTGCGGAGGACAACTCCAAGAAGGCTTGGATTAATATTGGGCTAGAGAAGCTCTCAAGGTTTCTCACACATTTGTCATTACTCTTCAGTCAAGCTTGGTGTGTAACAAATCTGTGAATGATATGTATTGGCTGATATAGTGTCTTCCGTGCGTTAATTGCCATATTGTTTTTAAGATGGGCTCGGATGAGGGAGAGGGAGTTGAAAAACTGTCTAGCTGTCTTCTCAGGCTAGTTCCACGTAAGAGGTTTCAAAGTGGATTTGCAAAGTATATACAGTTGGAGAATCTAGGACAAGCCGTTGGTGAAAGCTTGGTACAACAGGAACAAAGAGCATATTAATATGCATCTGAAGGGAATACTGAAAATGTTGCATCTAATTATTTTAGAGAAGAATTAAATTAGAGATGTGATGAAATAATTACTGATGTAGTTGGAAATTTCTGCTCAGGAATGAATGACTAAGACATGGGGATATCTAAAGAAATTGAAAGGTGTAAAGTTCAAAATAGAAGGATATGTTTTGATAAAGTTTCCATTTAGATAAGAGCAACAGGAATAAGCTCTGTTTACAGGAAAGGTATTATGTTAGAGAAAATGTAAGTCCTCTTGCCATAAAAGGAAGGAAATTTTCTGTGACATACCTGAAAGTTGTAATAGAGGGATTTTTATACCTCATTCTACATTGCTAGCCATTAGTAATTACAAAATAATTAACTCAACTTTTATTTATGAAATTACTTTTGTACTGTACAAACATTTAGAGATTCTATTCGTTTTCCTCTTAAGATATTAGGAGAGGTTCCTACTGAGGTCCTTACAGGGAAGAACCTCTAGCAGTGCTAACTCTGTGGAATTCAGAGGTAGGTGTTTGTATGTCCACAGGTAGCAATGTGGACTACTTTCTTGGTTATCCTTTTCTCATTTCTATTCCAGGTTTGTCTCTCTTCTATGTCAACAAGCACACCCACATCCCAAACCATTTTGCACATCAAATCAGTAGCTAGTAGCTAGAGAATGTCCTATTGTTATTACTGGGGGTTAGCGTGCAGATTTTAAGAGTACTTCTGGAAGCGTTTAGGTTCTGTGGATTCACAGAGAGCTTTTAGCAATTGTGCTTGAGTGGCATATAAATAATATATATTTAAGTCGTAAGATGCAGTTTAGTTTGTGGTGTTTTGTTTGTGTTTTTTTGGAGGGTTGTTTGGCTGGTTGGTTGGTTTTGGAAGTTGGAAGTTGAAAGCATCATCCGTCATATCTGTCGTAAATTGAAAGCCTTGTCTTGTTTCTAACAAATTCCAGAGGACAAGCTGTGAACTGGGACACTGCCCTTTCTCTACTCCAGATCCACATCCTTTCCATCCTTTAAAGGATTCCATCATTTAAAAAGTTCCATCCATATTCATATTCATACATTAAAAAATGCTTAGAAAACTGTATAAAACAATTATCTTGAAAAAATAACCCAACCACAAAATGTAGATGTTTCAGTAAACAATACAGATTTTCATTCATCCTTTTTGGTTTTGGGACAGTCATCTCAAAAAACCCTCAAGTGTAAACAGATTTGTTTTGTTGTGTTCCCCCCTCATCCCTTGGTTTTCTGGACAGATTTCAATGTCAGTGGGCACTTTTTAGAAATACAGGAATGAGTTGAAACCAACTATAAATGCAAAGCTAATTCTTATTTTACGAGACATTAAACTGTATTGACATGGATAATTTAAAATTAATTTTCAGCATAAGGAAAGGATATCCTGATAGGGTTTCTCTTAAAGTTGATGATTGTGTAAAGATGTGTATGTGGCAGTGCAAAGATAGGTTTTACTTCTTACAAGAGTACAAGTAGGAAAAAATAATGGGTATTTCAAACAAAGTACTGTGTGTTTTGTGATTTTTTGTTTTGTTTTGTTTTCATTTCTGAATACAAAGGATGACTGATTATCCTATGTTCTTTAGTTTAGAGAATCATCTATTTTTACTTCGTGTGCATGTGTAAGCAATTAGCTTGAAAACCTGTTTTAAATATTTAAAAGTTTATACAAAACACAAGTTACATCTTTGATTAGCAATATTGAAAGATAGTGAGTTCTTTTGTTTTCTTCTTTCTTTGCTTTGTACATTGACAATGCTTTATGTTCTGTCAGCTTTAGTGGTTCCTGTATAGTGAGCTAAGTCAAGGGAGTGTGTGTTGTTTTCTGTTTTGTTTTTTTTTTCTTTTTTGTTGAAATGACCTTTCTAATCACGAGCAATGAACAGCAAAAATAAAACAAAAATATTTTTTAAAGAGTGAAAAGATAAATTTAGACATACTGCTTATCTCATGTCCTTGTAGGAAGTGGGAAGTTTTCCATTAAATATCTATCTATCTATATATATACACATATATATGCTTATAAACAAATGAAATATAGTTCTTATAATTGAATATGATATATTTGCAGAATCTTTTTTTGTTTGCTTTTTAAAGACAGAGAATTCTTATTAAAAAAAATAATTGGATTTAGTCCCTGATTGTTTATATTTCTTTGCTTCCCATTTTTTAATTCCTGCTATGAAGTCTGATATTGAATTAATTTATATATTTATTTAGATTGTGGCAGGTGAAATTTAGGCTCCAATGAAATTAATGGATCCCTCTAGTTTCTTTACAGGTTAAGTGTAATATTTGTTCAGTGCCTATCTGAAGAAGCTATTACTATACTATTGTGTATTACGAATTACAGACCCAGTAGGGTAATGTAATACAAATAGGCCATATGCATCCATATGTTCGGGTTAAAGGCACGGAGGGGAAATACTAGATAAAATTTCTTTCCTGATAAACTTGTATAAAAGTCATTCAGTCAGTCTGTAGTTGACCTGGCATTAGTATCTGTATACAGTTTGTATAATTTTGTCTTAATAGTTTAGTATTTAGCCAGCACAAGGAAAAGCTATGCTATGTTCCTTCAACATCTTACTAAAACTTGATGATCAAATTCTCAGATGTTTCATGTGTGGTGGTGGTGGTTTAGGGGGGAGAGATACTTAAATATTCACCTGTGTTCCTGTTATGAGTATTGCATATAGTTCTTTGGATGAGCCTTAAACACACCAAAAAGAAAAATCCATTATAGTAAGTCATTTTTAAATAATTTTAATTACACTTAGACTACTTATTTTTCTCTCTACAACACTTTTCCGGTTGTATGCACTAATTGGTTTCTCTGACTTCTCACTGAGACATGCTATAATCCCAGCACATTTGCTCACACAATTTACCTGCTATTCCCAGGAAGGAGGGACCTGCACAGGGGCTGGTTTGGCAGCACTGTTTTGGGGTCAGGAAGGCCCTTCAGAAGGCTGTTGAAGTCTTTGGATGAAAACTTAGGTACTCCAGCATCCCTGGGAATCCTCAGAAGTCAAGGAGGATTTGTGTTTGTTGTACAAGGATACTTATGCAATCATTGTATGTTTTGACAGTGCTTGTTTATAAGTCAGTACCTTTCGTGGCATGTGTCCAGTATTCACAGATACTTCTTCGAGCCTGCAGAATTGTGTTACTGCTTTACTTAGAAGGAGTAGGAACTTTTTGTAGGGGCTGAGGTTAGGTTGGTAAATTGGTTTGGTGTTTTTACGTTTAGATTTTGCAGAAAACTGCAGAAATTGCTATGAGATCCTAGAAGTGCTTTGCCCAGTGCTTGTTGTGCCTCAAATCAGTCTTGTTTACCTCAGTCAGACACGGTGAAATGGCCGTTCTGATCAAGTGAACAAATTAAATACCATACTGTTGCAA
Organism: Aythya ferina; assembly: GCF_964211825.1. NCBI lineage: Eukaryota > Metazoa > Chordata > Aves > Anseriformes > Anatidae > Aythya > Aythya ferina. Next base: position 71,741,644 of record NC_140297.1, on the reverse strand, counting down.
TGATAAAGGTTTCAATGCTCGGTATTTAGTGAATTTGTGTGAAATGAGTTCATACATTCAAAAAATATGGTGTAATAAGATGACAAATTAAGAAGAAAACTATACAATTGAAATCTTGTTCACATTTTATCTGCCTTCATGGAAAGCAACTTTTATCTAGGGTCAGCTAGTGTAAAGCCCATCAAAGGAAGTGATGCAAATGGGAGTGCATTTTATTTCTCTCTTAATAGTGGAGCAAAGCCTTCCTTCAATTCTGAATTTTCATAATAACAGAGAATTGTAAGCAGTTTGTACAGGGATCCCAACTGTCTTTTGTTCTCAGTGAGCAACTAAAAGACTAAAGCCAAAATGTGACTATTTTGATTTCAATATTTTTCAGTTGTAGGAGATGAGGTGGTTTTTTTTGTTCGTTCGTTTGTTTGTTTGTTTTTAAATACAGCACTGAAAAGGACAGCATCATTATTCCAGTTGCCTGAAATAATTTTCTCATTTATTACATTCTTATATGTGCTGCCAAGTTGCTTAGTGTGCTGTGTCCACTTTTTCCCCCTACAAACAATAACAGGTTAATCTCTGAAAAGCTAGGAAAGCTCTGACCAGGCAGGTAAGTTGGTTTTACTACTAACCTCCAAGGAGGAGCCCCAGACCCCCAAACTCTTCATTTTCTTTTTATCATTTTGTTATTATTTTAATTCAGAGTTCCTTTTTTGGGAAAAAAGGTAGGAGAGGTGCAAAGATGTCTGAATAGCTCTTGCTTACCAGTTAGTCTTCTTGGTTTTCCCTAGTGCAAAGCTGCTAGCTGGCTGGACTTCTAGCTTGCTTGTTACTTGTGGGAGAGCCAGACCAAGGGGGAAGATTTAGGCTTGGCAGCTGCCTTCTGTGGAGTTATTAGAATTTAGGATTCTGAGTCATCACCTCAGCTATACGTTCCCAAAAGGAGAAAGAGAACATGAAATCAGACTGTCTGGCAGTGCTTGGAAATAGTCTGGGCATCTACTTGAACAGGAAAAATTAAACAGGAAAAATCTACACAATTATGAAAAACTGAAGCATCATTTTTGATCAGCAGCCTCCAATGCTATTTGCATACCTGTTAAGGCTTTTCAGCATTCCTGATGTTGCATAGAGAGGAAAAATAATTATGCAGGCTAATCTTGTCAAAGGCACTTTGAGTCAGGCAAAATCAGCTAAATAATAATGGTCTCAGACTCTTCTAAAAATAAGAGTTACACATTTTAACAAAATCAAAGTTTCTTTCTCTTCAAAGCGTGTTTAGGCATGGCTCCTAGTGTATGTACTGCATTGTACTGTTGTGTGGTAGATGAACCTTGGTGTATCAACACACACACAATATATTATGATTCTTCCCTGTTAAAAGGAAACGTGTTTTTCTATTAAAGGTGGCACTCAGCAGTGTAAGAGGTGTGGAGTAGGAAGGATATAGAGAGGGGAATATTTGATAATATTTAGCTTCCTTTTAAATTATGTCTTTTCTGTATGTAGTGATGATTTCCTTTGACATGATCGCCTTCTATAAGTCTTGGTCATGGTTGCTTAGACTTCACAGTGAATAGAGATTAATTGTCATGGCTCAGGAGGAATTGCATAAAACACAATATGGAAGCTATCTGCAATAGCATACAGAATCATACAATTCAGTGATTGCATGACAGTATTGCTAATATGATAGGATGTTTTGCTTCCATTTCTATTTGTATAAATACAAAAAGTTGTGTTAGACACTTTTGACTAACCATAGGTCATGGTTGTTCATCAGCACAGAGACTACGATTGCTGATTGTTCTTTTTTTCTTCTACAGTTGGAATTCTTTAATTTTTTTTTAAATATAACATTTAAGTCGAAACACTCTGAGGTTGTCTAGTCTGCGCTCCAGTGTATTACAAGTCATTACATTTCAACTCTTATTGCTATATCCTGAGTTAGTTTGAGTTAGCCTAGGGTATTACCAGACTCTGGAGACTAAATTTTTGTTTGTCATTTAATGCTGAATAGCAGGGAGTTGATTAGAAAAAATATGCTCAGATGAAAATACTTGTTTTGTGTGTCATGTTCTGCATAACATCTTGAGAAAATGTCATCTGCTTCTGAATAAATAAATAAACGGGATTCCTATTAAAAGAGCTTGCTTGCAGAAAAGCAGCTTATGTTTCAGCCATGTACACATAGCCTAGCCCTGGTAGTGTGCCCTCCAAACGCTTCCTTCTGGCAACCTCCGCTCTTCTCACCAAGATCCATGCAGATTGTTCTGCCTCCCTGAATGTCTGAGTATGCTGACAATGTAAAAATGTGCAGGCTGGTTATTAAAATGGCTGTTGAGGTCATGCTGTTAAAGGGCTGTGTTTCAGTGTTCGCAATTTCTACCTTCAGTGTTCTTTTCAGCTGAGGAAGAGAATAGAGGTGGGCTCAGATGATCCCCTGCTAAACTTCTGCAGCAAAATCTGTGGACTTTCTGCTGCACATAAAAGTCGATTTGGCATAAGCAGCTTTATGAGTACTAGAGATGTATGGAGTTGTTTTGTTGTTGTTTTGTTTTTAAAATACATGAAAAATGGTTGGGGGTGTTTTGTTTTCTTGTGGTATTTTTGTGTTTTGGTTTGGTTTTGCTGCAATTGCCTATGCGTATATGCAGAGACATTTTTAAATTTTACATGTGTCAAGCTAGACTGTAGCCTGGAACAACTCTTGTAGGAGCTCCAGGCCAGGGAGATGCAGTGTGAATAGATTTAAAGATAGAAGAAATCACAAACACATGCTGTATTTTTGCTTGCATCAACTAGGCTCTGGAAATTCTGCAAAACTAAAGAAAATATTTTAGGCTTCAAATTATTGGAAGCTGGTTTCAGGAATATCCTCAACTTCCCTATGCTGAACACTCGCAACGGTGGGAAAGGCCCTGACAAAAAGAAAGGACTTTTTTTTAAAAAAGCATCTAGGTTATTTTTCCTGTTACTGAAGTGTCTTCCCTAAGTTCATTCTATCTGTTGAATGCAGCTTCTTCAAAATCTTCTGTTTACGTGAGGGGAAGAAGAAATCCAGCCGCAGGTTCCTGTTAGGTGACCCAGCTATGCTTTTCCCTTCATTTAGCACTACAGTTAAACATTAAGTAGAAGTGCTTCTGAGCCAGTTTGAACAATGGCTTTTTTTCCTTCTACCTGTTCCACTTTGTGGTTTTGGCTGCTTATTTCTGTCCATATTCTTAATTCATGCGAGCTCCTTAAAGGGAACAAGGAGGGGCTGGGCATAGGAGGGGCTGTAAACTGGCCCTACTGTTTACAGAGGCATAACCTCAATGTTTTTTGAAAAGACTTTTCATTTGTTCTTTCTCCACTAAAAACATCTGGTAAAGTGGTGGAGAGTGGTAAAAAAAAAAGCTGGTTTCTTTGTTGGGCAAAGGCCCTTACACTTCGTATCTTTACAAAGACCATAGATGCAGAGATAATGCTGGGGTCTACTAATTAATAATCCCTTAGATGCTTCTTCTAACTCCTGCACAGGATACCGATCTGCTCCCTCTTTCATAGACGCATGTAGTAACACCAAGCAGTATCTTCAAATGCAGGCAGTATGTAATCCATGAACATAATAACCTTTGAACAGAGTTTTACACCAGTGGAAAGAATGCTTCATATCTTAACGAAGCTAAGACAGTCTTTTCAATAACGATTTCCGCATGCCATCCACACTCTTCTCATTGGCAGCTTTATCTCTGTGGGTGAAGAGAATGGAAGTAACTGATGTGAAACTTTGCTTCAGCCAAGAATTTTATAAGTCAGATGCAGCAAAATATGGGTCACTGGTAAATAAGATGTTCTGGAACTACCTGATGAGGAAAGAAGTCTTTTGATGCATTAGGCTAATGTGATAGCAGGTCACAGAAAGAAGCTAAGCAAATTTTAAAAGGCAGTATTCAATGGACAAATATGTCCCTGTTTTTTACTCAGCTCTGTAATAGGATTAATACTCAAGATTGAGCAGATAGGAAGAAAAAAAAAAAAAAAAAAAAAAAAAAGTAATCCAGTCTTCTGCTCAAAGTTCTGTATTTTGTTTTGCTTCTTAGCAAACACTCAGACACCCTCTTAAAGGTTGCTCAGGGCTTGTTTAGAGTATCTCTGAGGCATGCTTGTTCCCAATCTTGACAACCTGATTATGACCTGTTCTTTTTAACCTAACATCTAATCAGAATTTCCCTGGTTACAACTTGTTTCCATTGCCCCTCATCCTCTAATGTGCACCTCCAAGACGAATGTGGTTCATCCTCTGTACAGCCATGTGTTAGGTAGTTAGACATGAGTAAGGTCATCAGCCCTCATTCAGTGCTTCTTTCCAACGTGTCATGCCATCCCACAAAGACCGCAGGAACCAGCATTGGAATGGTTTTTGCTTTTGCTTGTTCACCTTTGGCTTCCAAAGTCTGATTTGGGTCGGGGAGAAGAGGCGATTTCTTAGATCTGAGAATCTCCCATCTGCTTCATCAAACTGTCAAATTAAGCTTGTAAACTGTGTTCAGATCTTGGTTTTATTCAATATTGGTCACTGTTTGAGTCATTTGATTATTTCGACATGTAGCCTTACAGTCTTTGCTACAAATTTGGAGAATTTGAGAGATCAATAGAGCTCCTCAAGTGGATACTGTTACCAGATGTGAATTCGATGGCATGTGTTAGGGAGTCAGTTTGAATCTCTCGCAAAGTTAAGGTCCCCACTGGCTCTGTCTTTAGTGGTATGGATTTCTACCAACAGCTTCAAACTAGCAAGACGGTATGTGTTTATAGTAAGCCTGTTAGTCAAGCACTTTCTTCTCCATTTAGCAATACCTAGCATCTCAGGCCTTAGAGCTGTGTAGAACAATGTGTCACTGAGGCAATAAATTTTGGCCTTTGCTCATGTTACGATAGCACTGAAACCAGGACTATGCATGTGGAGAGCAGATTATTTTAAATCTCATGGGTGTTATTAGAACTGCAGGTTGGACTAAAGGAGATGTTGATCAATTTAGTCTATTGTTGAACTGAGGCAGAATAGAGCATGTGTTTGTTTTCTCCAGCAGGAATTGTATAATCTGTTCTTAAAATATTTCCACAATGGGGATTAAACAATCTCTACTTCAGCTTTTATACTGCTTTTATTAGAAAAACCCTTTTCCATTGCTTTCCCCAATAATTTTTAATTGCTTCAGGCTAAACTGATACTATTCAGTAGCATTTCTTCCAATGAACAATTCATATTTGAATTTCACCTGCTGTAGAACAGCTGTCAAAGCTCTATAGGTACTTCTTTCTACCAGACTAAAAATACACCATTTCTTATCATTGTTGGTCAACTGTGGACTGTCAAAGGGATTTCTCTTCAGCTATGGTGCCCAAAACTGGATTGTTTCAGCAGATACTGACACTGGCACTTGACAGAATGTATTATCTCTTTCCATATGTAAAGTTTCCTTACCACAATGCCTCAGAATTGAGCTTTGCCCTTCTTTTTACATCTCACTGTTAACTGGTATACACTTCATAATTGATTATAACCCAATAAGCTTCTCTGTGTTCTGTTGCTTAGTCTGTAAAACCACATTTTTTTAATGCACGTTCTATTTTTCTTTCTAATAAAGTAATTTTTTTTTCTTTTTAAGCTGTCTTCCAGACTCAGCATAATATTTTAGAAACTTGATTCTTCACTTCTGAAACCTTGCAATCCTTTCAGTTTGATGTAATCTGTGGATTTCATAAGTTCACTTTCTCTTACATTATCCAAGTCTTGAATAAAAAAAATATTGATTAAAGTTGGGCCTAAGGCAGACCTTTGTACTTGAGAAGTATCTTTAGTTTGATAGTGTATAAATAATAATGTTTCCACTTTTATTTTTTCAACCATTCTTTTACCTTGCTTCTCTTACTTCCCTATTGTTATTACCCTTAGACAATTTCTTATCTTGTCATACCACAAAAACCAAAAGCATCTACTCCATCTTTTTTCTTTTATTTATTTTTTCCCATATCACTATGTCATTTACCTGATTTCAGAGAACCTGTAGAGGTTGGCTGTGGGTGTGGAGTGGTTGTTTTTTTGTTTGTGATCGTGGTGGATTTTGTTGGTTTTTGGGAGGTTGAGGGGGAAGAGTGTTATTTCAGAACTAGGTGGTAGGGAACAAAAGCAAAAATTTTACCAAACAAATGACAGCAATGGTCTAAATATGTTTACAGGTGGAAATGTATTTCTTAGCTACTTTTTTTCTTTTTTTCAGCAGCCCACCTCACCTGTGCTTATAACCACTGCCCCAGTAATCCTAATGATGTCAGTAGCGTACCCTTTTTCCATTTGTCTAGTCCAGCAGCTGTGACTACCTTCAGAGATGTCTTAACATTGTTTTGCCGTCACTCAAACTTCAGGGTGCTACTGTCACCCACTTGACTTTCTAGGTTGTGCAGACCTCCAGGTTTTTTCTTTATGAAGCTAAAAAGGAGTTAAAGCAGGTCACACAGTTCACAGTGAACTGTTTGCATCTACTGCACCAATACACCTGGCTTATATTTTCTACTATAGGAAGAAAATGCATTTCTTCCTCCCCCCAAGATTGCTAGATTGTGTGTTTTCTTTTTTCTTTATAGCTAGCAACAGTAAGGCCTGCTGTTTCACTGACTCAGTGCAGCACTGGGCAATGCTCACTGTCCTACCTTCTGTGGCAAGGAGTAGTGCTCTTGGGCTCAAGTTGTGGCCCCTTCTCTACGGGGCATCTTTGCATGTCCAGTGAGTGGGCTGTGTTTGTTGGCAGCCCCTGAACTGCTACATGTAAGGTTTGTCCATCGTGCTATCAAGCATTAACCTCGGCTGCTGTAATTTATGACTGCCTTGTATTTTCATTGGCTTTTATAGATCAAAGTGTGTGCTGCTCCTGAATCAGTTACAAATCTGAAATGTTTTGCCTATCAGATTTTAAAGATCACTCAGGAGATTATCAGCCTGAGTATATTTGTAGATGTTGTCTTTAGAACATATTGCTCAGTCAGTCAGATCAGATGATGTTTGCATATATTTGTAACACACAGCAAATACCCTTCTTCCTCTTTTTTTTTTTTTTTTTTTTTTTCTCCACACCTTTTACTTTATTTTAGTTTGGTTTAGTTTGGTTTACTTTATTTTATTTTTGGAGTAGTGGACTTTATTGGTTTGATTTCCTTTTGGTAACATTAACCACATGTTTTGACCAAGGAGCTGTGTAATTATAGTTATTTTTAGTATTGATTTTGGAGGAGTGATTTGCAGTGCATCTCTTCCATGGGAATAATTTCCAGTGTTTATAGTGCACTGGCTCTTCCATTGCACAGTGACTTGCATTTTTGATAGTTGACACTGCTGAATCAGCTGCACTTTTTGTTTCAATTTAGCTGCAGACTTTCAAAAAGGTTATGCACAACTTGTTTGAATATATATAGAGAGAGATATAATGCTTGGTCCTGCTCACATCACAGTCAGATTTCTTTATTTTCCCATATATTTCCCACTCTTTAGGCTGTGACTTTGTAAGTAAAAATGAGCAGTCTCTTATGTATTGTATTTCTTTCAGGTGGTGATCACTCTCCTTTTTTTTAAAAAAAAAAAAAAAATAGTGCCAGAGTTATTTAGTCTCCTTTCTCTGTGAAGGTAAATGATTTATAAATCACTTAGACTCAAGTACATGAATCAGTAGCCTCATTACTGGGCTTCAGCTCATTTAAATTAAGGGTTGTGATTCAGAGGTTAGGGGAAAGTACTCATCTCAAAATATCCTATAAATCTACATAATACTAGAATAGGTACTGAACGGATGATTTTCAGCATTTATTTCATTTTACCACTCTTGAAATAAAACAAGAAAGTCAGCATCCAGTTCCGTATTATTTGATAACTGTACAGAACCACGGAAATTTTTATGCTCAAACAAAATACCTGTTCAGAATTTAAAAAATAAATAAATAAAAGCATAATGGGCAAAATCATTAATTATAAATAGGCAGAGCTTCAGTTAATTGAATTTCTGCTAAGAACTTTTCCTGTCGGTGCTCTGGCTTCCTGTTGCAGACTTAAAGAAACAACATGGGTATCCTAAAAACCCTCCTGGTCTTTCTGTCCTACAGACAGACATGCTTTTCACTTTAAGATTGTTACAATGATTTTTGGATGACTGTTTAGTGCCATAATCAGTGGAGCATTGCATTGAGACTTTCTTAAAAACCTTTGACTCTTCCTGGTTATATTACATATCATAGAAAGTGGCAAATCTAGCCAGTGCTGGTTTTTGTTTGCAAGGTAAATGTGACCTCAAACTTTCAAAGAACTGACTTCATAGGGTCACCACTCAGAAGGATTAAAATATCTTGTGGTGAAATTCAGTGGCAAATTATATGTGTTTAAGAAAAATAATCAGTAATTCTTGCCTTATAAGTTTTATTTTCCACCATTCCACATTTTCTCAGGTACCTCTACTGGTTTGAGACAGCAGCCTGTATTTGGTCTCATTCTGAGAGCCAAGAGTCATAAAAACTACCAATGGTCTCAAGAAAGGCGGTTGTTATGGTGAATACAGACATTTCTGGAAAAGGGTGAAGAATACAAATAAAGACCAAAGGATTTCAAATGTTTGTGCAACAGTTTGGTAAATAAAAATGCACATCTCCAAATTTAAATACAGCCTGCAGCTTATAGGTTATAACAGAATGTTTATAATGATCTATGTGGTTCTGTAAGAGGTGACATTTTGCCAGAAAAGGCGAATTACCTTCAAGAGCAATATACCTTTCTACGGGATGGTGGTTTCTGTAGTCTGGAAAGTTCAGAATTTAGAGTGATAGTTTTGATACCAGAGAGTGACAGGAAAGGTTTCTTTGCTCACTCTGCAGGTAAGAAAATTGTCTTAGTTTACAGGCTGACCAGAACTACTAAATTTAGGGCTTTTTGTGGTTGCATAAAACTGCAGTTTTGCACTTGCTTTTGCCAGTGGCAAATCATTTCTTCTATGTGAAGACCGTAGCAGGATGGCTTCCTTTTAGTACACCTGTGAGGGAAGATGCATAATATAATTCTTAAATGATATTTTTCTTGGGGAAAGTCTTTGTATATTTGACAGTGTAATTTGCAGGGATGTGCACAGAGCACTAAAAGTGTGATTCAGATGATGCAGAAAATGAATTTCAGTGTGTTTAACATTAAGTATGTGTTAGTGTTAATAGTCCCTTACAACTCCCAACACTGATTCCCAATTCTGTAATCCCACCTGTGTTTCAGAGACTTTTGTAAATTCATGGATCAACATAGCAAATGTGGAGCATATCCAAACTGGCTTGGACTTTGTGGTCTATAAGTAATAAATAATAATTGAGGGGGGAGAGAAGAGAAGTTACTACATATGAGTTGGTTAAATTCCTCTTCAAGCCACATTCTTTGGTTATAGTTAGCGTAATAGGCTTTTGCCCACAAAATGCACTGGTCAGGCTCTAGGATCAGGTTTTTTTTCATTTTTGTTTAAGTTATGGAGAATTCAAATTTCATTGCCTGATTCTGATGCTTTGAATTAATAACACGATTAAATCTAAGAGGTAATAATCTCCATATCTCTACCTTCTATTTAAGACTGTACAGAGTTTGATAGTTTTTTTATTTTAATGTTTGCATGTTATTAAAGCTCAGGATAATAAGATCCCCTGAGATGGCATCTGTAAGTACATGGAAAATCCCTGCTTCCCTACTATTCTGCTGTCTGGTTATGCCAGAGAACCAGGCTGTCAATATGAAATCATTAAGATAATTCTTTAGGCTGGTAGGAAGCACTGCAAAAGTATCAGGTTAATCTAAATCCTTAAATTTTACAAAGACTTATGTTTGGTGAAGAGCAATTTAATTCCTGAGCATTAAGGGTTCTTGCTGTCTCTTCTATTTCTTTTAGTCTTCTCATGGTAATGATATGTGGCCTACGAGATGTAGCATGTTTCAAAAGGGCAAAAAGAGGTTCTAACTGTTATTGTTGGGGAAAGTTTTCAACTCATGCATCTCATCAATGCTTTTCATGACACATCTGAAAAGACATTTTGGACCTAGTTTCAGCATGTAAATAAATAATACAGATTGGTCCAGCTGAGAACTAAAGCTGTATTGTTTGCATTAAAGAATGTAACTTAGTAATTTTCTGGTAATGTGCAATAATACATTAGTAATTGTACAAATCCCAAGGTTTATTTTTTTGACTTAAAATAAGGAAAACAAAGGGCATAGCACCCTTTCACTATTTACAGGGGGTTTGCCCATTTCCAGTATGAGCACTCATTAAAGTCACTGGCAGGTGTTAGATTTTCTCATAATTAAAGTGAAGTTGGTGTAATTCTGTTAGTTATTTGCTTTATAATCATTTGGATAGTTTACCATATTAGCTCTCTTTGCATGAAAGATCTAATACGTCTTTGAAGCTCTACTTTGTGCTTTAATAAGAAACTGCATTTCACTTTTGAAGAAATGTGGGTATGTTTTGGGAACTTTATTTTTTTCTTCTAAAGTCAGTATATTCTTTTACAGTTGAGGCTGGTACTGTGATACTCTCATATGCTATTGCTGCTCAGATCAAAAAACCCTTATCTGATAGCTCAACGCTAAGTTCAGATTTATACATTTTATATCTCCGTATGTTATCTTCCTTTTTTTCTGTCCTTTTGGTTTAGTTTTTCAATATAATCTCTGTTTTTCAGTACTAATAGACCTCTCAGGTTTTTGTTTGCTTCTTTTTTGTTCTCACTGTGTAACAGTTTTTCAGTTGCTGTGAGGTGAAAAGGTACAAGCAGCAGCAGCAGGGTAGAAATGAAACCTGCAGAAAGCATGTTGCTCTTTTTTATTTCTAGCTTACTTGAAATGATTTAAACAACAAAAATCTGTAAAACAACAAGGAACATTTAATGAATGCCACAGGTTTCAGTGCATAAAAAAATCAGTGAAGTACCTCTTGTTTTGGAAGTTCATTCCCTAAATCTACCTAAGTTTCCTGAACAGAAGATACTTGGGCTTTATCTGATTATTGCTGTTATACAGCCCCCTTTTTTTTGCCAGTTAATTTTAGTGCAAAGTCCTGCAAATGTATCCTTACTTTAATTCTTTGGTCTTCAGTCTTTAAAATGTTTAGATATCTCTAGGTTGTCAGTATTTGTGGTTGCTTTGGAGATTATATTTGTTTTTACCTCTTTGTTGCAAATGTTCTTAGATTTTAACTTGTGAAACAGGTTAACAGCTAAAAGACAAATAGTTTAAATTATGGAGGCAATTTATTTTCTTTATGTCTCTCTCTCAAAACATTGTACAGTTTTATAAACCAGAGGAATTCCATAGACAAACATTCTGGTTGACCAAATCTGTTTGCCTGAAATATCCACAGTTTTGTGGATTAATTTCATTCCAGTTATTACAAGCACTGCAGAGGTAATAGTTCATCTGTTATTCTCCACTGCTGTAGTGGTTAGGAGTGTCATAATGGTGATGATGCCTTAACATTCATGTTCTTGGTCTCTCATCTCCACTGGTTAGGTTTGGCTAGCATGTTCCTAGTCATGCTGTACTTTTTTGCTCTAAAGCTCATGTTTGTGTTTATGTACTGCTCTTAAATATTCTTTTTGAAATTATTTTGTTTATTGATTGATGCCAGGTGAAACTTCAGCACTTGGAACTTGCAATAAGGACATGGATAATTGCTCTGATGACTGATTTTCATAATCTCTCAGGTGTGGTCTAAATGCACATATACAGAGAAATGTCCATGTGCTTCTGATTGTTTACACAAAATTATATTTTACTTGCTGTTTTATAGCAATACTTACTAATATGTACTTTGCCATATTTTGTAAGAGAAAATAGGTCTTAATGTGGTCACATTGTTAAATATTAACCAAGAAGTGTGTCTTTGCCAAGTGATAACAAAAGCATTTTTTGAAATATAGGTTAGAGATAAAATTAAATAAGCCAATGTTAGATTATTTTAATGAAGTTTAATGCTAAAATCCACATGGTTAAAGAATCAATTACACTGGTAAAAAATGACAAAAAAAAAAAAAAGTTGATTTTCTTGAATCATAAATGCAGCTCTGCTAAGCAGATGAGAAGGAAGAACTTCCAGTGCTGATTGACCTCTTTTACTATGACAGACAAAGGAACGTCCTTTCCAGGAAGAAAATTAGTTATTAAAAAAAAAAAAAAAAAGTTTACAGAGTTTTTAGTGTGTGTATATATTCACACAGACTAAATTTCAGTGGGCAGACATATTTAATGGATAAATTCCATTGAAAATGTTACATGGTGTGTGTCATATTTGTGGGGGTTGGAATTACTTTAAGGCATTTTACTTGCACTATTTAAGCTTTGGGACAGTGATGAAACTTTGGCTTGCGCTTTTAGCCTCTTGGGAGAAGGAGGAGCAAAAGCTTTGGCATCTTCACCTGTTATGGAAGTTTAAGCATAGTGTCTTCATCAAGAAATTTGATCTGCAGAGGAAAAAGTTAATAGCAGAAAGTTTTGTAGTGAATATTGGGTTTACATCAGAGGGAATTATATGAAAGAAATGTATGGGATGTCTAGAATTCTCTTAAGACATGAGTGCAATAGGTTGCTCAGAGGTTTGCTTTCCAAATATCTCAACAGTGGAAGTAGGGGAGCAAACATCTGCCACTTACACAAACCTTTGTGCAATGATTTCCAATTTAACAGAGCTTTGCTCTTCGTGTCAGAGATGTGCCTTTTGCTAACTTAAGACTTTTGTTTTTTTTGGGGGGGAGGGGGTATGTTTTTGAGAGGAGTATTTTTGTAACTTGCTCCTTTTGTGCTGGGAGGGTGTGAGGGCTGTGCCTGAGCAGGCCAGGTGGGGAAGGGGCTGCTCACCAGATCACAACCAGCTGTGGCTGTGTCTGCTGGAACGCAGCTGAGGGCTCCTCCTGCTGAAACTCTTTCCTCCCTCCCTTTCCTCTTGACAAATTTCATCAGCTTTTGCTATCTTTCTGCAGCTAACACTTTGCTTCACTGTGAGGGGATGACTCTCTGCTCTTGCCATGTCCTTTCCACGTCTGCGTGGCAGGGAGCCTGCCTTCTGCTGGACAGCCCTAGGGCAGTGGCTGGCCCAAAGTACAGCCGGTGTGGAGATCCCTCCTGCAACTCATTCAGTTCCTGAATGCTGGTTTGGCTTGCAAGGACCTTTCCCTGGCAAAGCATTGCTCAGTTTATTGCACTGCAGAAGGTCATCCCAGGGAATGAGTCGTACAGTAGGCCATAAACTCCCTTGGGCAGTCCAAAAGGTATTGCACAAAATATATCCAATAATAGCACCCATATTTAATTTAGATAGTATTTTGGTTTGTGTTGAAACCAAGGAGATTAGCAGTTTCCCCTGATGAATGAGTGGTCATGCTCCTTACCCTTGGAGGAAAGGGAATTGTCAGTTCTAATCTGATCATTTAGAAGTTTCCTCTTACCACAGGCTATTTCTCTCATCATTATTTTGTGACTTTTATAAGGTTATCGTTTATTGTAACCAGTCACAGAGTCTAGTCTACTGTATTTAGAAGTATTTTACAAATAACACATAAAATGAGAGCAATTTTCACCTCAGTGAGGTCACTGCAGAAATGGTGGGCTCAGAGTGGAGAATGCAATCCGTAGGGACATTCTTACAAAAACGTTATGTAGCATAAGACTCCAAATTTTGTGGCAGAGTTACAGATACATAATAGATCTGTGGTTGTGGCTTTGCAGACAAATACTCGAGGCATGTCCACAGAAGAGGATTTTTTTCCCTCCAGGGTTCATTCAAGGACAGGCAGAGAGTTTCCCATCCAGCCTGAAAGCAGCAGTTAGCTGAGAATCCAATTGTTCGAGGGTTTGCTAATCCGCATGTGATACCATCAGTCCAGGTAGCTTTTCTTTGTCCAGCTTGTTGAAAAGTAACTGCCGTGTAGGTCAAGACAAAAAGGCGGAGTCTCTAGATAATGTGGTCATGTATGCATCACAGGAAGTAGGGCTGGAAGAGACCTTTGTCATCTAAATCTATCTTCCCCCTGGACTGCTCTGCAGATGCTGTTATTGATTTAATCAAATGGCTAACACATGCAGGAGAATGGGCACTTGGAAACAGCTGTGGCTCTGTGGTTAAAGAATGGACCAGCAAGAGGCCAGTAGCTTTTATCTCACTAAGCATAGATGAAAGGAAGGAGCAAAGAACTGTGAAATGGAGGTAGGTTCTCTCTGAGGCTCATCTGGTGGAGCAAAAGGTGTTTTAGTTAGTGCTATAAATCCGAATGCCGCTTGCTTTTGTAGATGTGCTTAAGACATCAGAAGTTGTGACAGAGCCAGCTAGTCAAGGGTGCAGGGAAACAGTTTTAGTGAGGGAAATTTTCAGTGAAAATGATGTTTAGTGAAAATAATTTGTCTCTGGAGATGCATCGCTTTTTGTAGAACTGTGTTTGCTTGTGATGACTGCAAATGGGGGGGGGGGGATTGGTTTTGCTTTGAAATTTTGTTTGAATTTGTTGTTAAAGTGTTTAGTTGCATCAGAATAGTAAAAAACACTTCTCAGACCTCTGATAATGTAGAATTGGGACACAGGGCAGTGCTCATATGCTATTTTATGTGGTTATACACTCACTATTTTGCATATGGGTACAGGTTATTTGTCTGGCTGTGTAATGTGCCTGCACAGGGAAGCCAGCACCATTTTGCTTGTGATCCTGTGTGAGACAAAATCTCTGTGTTTTATAGTAGTATCCTGACTGAGGGGACTGTGGACCTGAGGCTTGGGGTGGACTGGTTGTTCTCTGGTGCTTTTGGAAGGAAAGTAACTGTGAGAAGTTGTTATTTCCAATTGCCTTCTGACCACTGAGATGTAATATTTTTAAGCTGCCAGAACAGTGCAATCATTGTCAGACCCTATTGGAAGAGTGACCTTGAAACAGTCTGAATTCAAGCTATTGGTTTCTCTTCACCATGTAAAGGAAACATCCTTCTAATCTTAGAATTTAAGGTTAAATCACTTCTGGCTTTCAGCTATACATATGTGGGACTGAAGTTATGATTAATTTTATATCAGTCTTGAGGATATAGCATTGGGTTTATTCTGCTTTACGTTTAGCCTCCCTGAAGGAGAATTCACTGAGCTAGATGCTGTATTAGTGTCTGCAAACTCTGTTATGTTTCTTATTTTTTCTTTCCTACACTCAACATGAATAATATGCATTCAGGATCATAGATCAAAAGAAATAAATACTAACTATTCATAGTAATAAGTGCTATAATTACTTTACTCTTGAATGGATAGGCAACTTTTTTTTTAACAATAGAGATTGTAGCAAAAGCGAGTTTAGAAAAGAGAAGAAAAAAATCCTATTTGCAAATGAGTTTGATATATTAAATACACATCTGACTTTGTTTAGAAGCAACATTTTTATTTTAGTTCAGAGCAGTTTAAAGAATGTTATACAGAAGGAGTAAATCTGAAAACAAAAGAAGAATCTGTTTAGTCTTTTTTGTTGTGTTTCCATTTCACCCTCTTGAGCTAAAATCCACTCCTACTCTTGATTGTTTCCTATTTAATGGTGGTCATCACATTTATTTTCCATTAAATCAGGATGAAGATTATATGTTACAGGGTATGCCTATAAACCAGATAAAAAGGAAAGAGAAAAGTGTTTTTATTAATTGTTTTGTTGTTGTTGTTCAGACAGACAAAAAGAAAGGGAAAAGGGTTCTTTCAGAGTGTGAGGCACAGCAAAAGACTTGTCTTAGGAACGAGGGGCTCTGGGAAAACCAGTGTGGCACTGTGCGAGTCTCTTTGAAACCAGGACCGTGTCATGGGCTGGTAATGATGGGCAGCATGTCAGGGCGCGTAGAAGGAATATCTTCTGACATGAAGACTGCAATTTACTGCAGCTGTTAGTTTGGGGGGGGGGGGAAATCCAGTTTTCCCAGCATCTTTAGAGGCTCTGTCAGTTCCACTGTTTTCTGCATCCTCTAAAGTCAGCAACTAAACAATCCCAAACTGGCTTTTTGAGTATGTTAATATAATTCTCAGAGATGTCAGACCATTCTCTTTACAACCCTTTCCAAAGTAATTATATGATTAAGTAATAGGAATATTTTCCTAACGATAAGCTGCTGAAATGAAACAGTTCAGGACCTTCTACCCTTCATCTAAATTCAGCTGTGCTTAGAGGAGCATTTGGAGAGTCTGCTTTATGAAGCCACTTTGAGCATTTGTCTCCTTTCCTCTTTCATCCAATTTGCTCTAGAATTTATTATTGGCAAAACTCATGCTGTAGAGACAGTCCTGGACCTAGTAGGCAATGAAATCCATGTTTGTGAAGAGGAAGCAATGAATGGTCATGCTTCTCTGACTGTCCTGGTTCATGCTTTACTCCACTGCAGATTGTGGCGCTCTCAGCAGATGCATGGCTTTACCTCCGATCTCATCATTAGCTCGTGACTCAGCAGGACGTCTTGTCCACTTCTAATGTTGTTTCCTTCTCTATGACAACTTTTGTTGTTTCCTTGCTCTCTGGCAAAACATAAATAAACTACAAATTGTTGTCATCAATGAGATGTGCTATATTTCTCTACCAGATATCTGCTGCAATTTTCTCATGATTTTTCTGTTTGGAAATGTTTGAAGTGCTTTCATGACTGGCTGTTTTCCACAGTATCAATAAATCAGTCCACAGATCCATTCTAAATGATAATTCACCTTATGCTTGCAGAAGTAATTAATAGTCTCGGTTTTTGTTGTAGACATGTGATTGAAATATTAGCAGTTTACATTCACAACAGGTGTTTTTTTTAATGCTCTAAACTGTAGAGCATGAAAGAGTTATGTCGCACTACAATGACTACTACTATTCCCTACTGATTTCAGTTCTGCCATTTTGCTGTGCAGACAGATCAGTGGTTCACTGAAGTTTTTCAATAAACTCAATCTCATAATTAAATGGTTTGCATGAGAAAATACCTACCCTTTTCTAGAGTTGTTTCTGCCAGTCAGTATATATATTTTTTTAAACCTGGAGATAAATGAGTTGCTGTTCTCTAGATGTGCTTCTCAAGCTTTTTTTTCAGTTATCCCATCATCTCTTTCCTTCTCCCCCTTCCCTCCTGTCCTGCTTGGTCAGCAGTAATGCTCAGGCAGCCTGATGAGGCAGCTGAAGGAACTGACCAAGCTGAAACCCAGTGCACCCTGCAAAAATGTTTGGCTCGTTCCTGTTATTAAAATAATTTTTGTCAGGGTGTTGTTGTTTTTGGCATATCTTCATTTGTTTATGTCAGTTTATTACTCATTTCTTGGTACTTAGTCATACGTTGATATTTCTTTACAAATAATGAGCCCACAGTAGGAAAACACTAGTACATTTTCCTGGATGTTATGCTGTAATTGAACTAAGTTTAATGTTCTTTGTAAGTTTGGCTTGGTATTCGTTTTCGGCTTTATGACTAGGAGATGGGAGAGTAAAGTTAAGTGGGGCAAAAATATTGATGAGGGTAAGTCTGTTTTAAACAGAAATTCTGTTTACCTTGGGGAGCCTTCAAGGAATTGTTCAGCAAACGTATCAGGGAGGGGAGAAGGTATTTGGGAGCCCTGATGTGCTATTTTTGGGTTGGATATAAATACCCACAAAAAATGACTTCTTTCCAGTCTGGTGGGCCCTATACAGGTAAGAGACAGAAATGTGAAGGGAAACAAATCTTAATTTTAATTCTGTGTAAACTAGATCAATATTTAGATACTGGTGAATAATTCTGAATTAAGAGGGAAGAGCATTTTCCATGGGGTTATGATGAGACTCATGGAGGATCCTTGGCTTGTTTTCCTGAGCATGCCAGCTAAACTGTGTGTTAGTCTGCTGGCAAGAGCACTCTAGCCCATGGACAGACGTTGAGCAGATGTATTTCTTTCCCTTTGGAATAGGGAAGAACTTGGAGAATGCTTTCAGGGTGTTGGCCTAGCTTGAGCCAGAATATGATCGTGTTCCTTCTTGCTCTTAGTCTCTTACCTGTTTCAAAACAAACAAAAAACTTAAAGAAATAAACAAACAAAAAAAAACACACCACATATATTATTTTGGAAATTTCAGCAAGTGTATCATTTTGTTTAAGAATTAATGAAAAAGTAAATGGTCCCACTGCAGCATTTTTGTTAATTATAATGAGTTGAGAGAACACCTTCAAGATAAATTCCTTTGAGATCCTGACAGTATTTTAACTGAGCTGTTGGGGGAAATCTCTGCTACTGTAGTATTTTCTATGATCTAGCTATATTTGAACACTTATCTACAGTAGTAATTAAAAATATTGATGCTATTCATAAATCCTCAATATGGTGATGAGTAGATAACAGAATAGAAACCTACATGCAACATCTTCGCTTCAGAGTTAACTAGTGACCTTATAGCAACATATTCTGAAATCAACTGGAGGTGCAAAGTTCCACACAACCCTGAATATCAAACTCCTGATGACAGACACTGTTGCCAGTCTTATCACACAATAGCCCTGAAATCTGAGTTGTTATTAGAAAAACAGAATTGAGTAATAACTTTCACTTTTTGGCATCAATAGAAACTTTCATGTTTTAGGATCTTATAAAAATAATCTTATATAGGTTTGTGTTATTTTTTAAAAAAACTTTTCAATGTATTTCCAACTTGATAATCACTAAGAATAATTGCATACAGCTTCAGTGTTGAGCAAAATCATGTTGCTGTGTTGATATTATTCTAAAATCGTGAAATTTACATTAAATTAAGTATACATGTTAGGGAAGCTTCTGATGCATGTTTAGTAATGGTATGAAATCACAAAATATTGGTAAAATATATGGCAAGTAATGAGTGAACTGTTGGAAGAAGATAAAATTTCTCTACAGTATCCAGTATGGCTCTCCTGAGTATTGCTTTGGATTCCCAGTAGGTTTTAATCAGAAGGGAATTTTTAAAACATGACTTAATGAGAACAGTCTTGTAACAGAAGTAAACTTCAGAAGTTTAGGGCTGTTTGGTCTGGGCTAGTTGGTGTTGGTGGTGTTGTTTCTGTTGCCTTTTTTTTTTTTTCCTTTTTTTTTTTTTTTTTAGTTTGTTTGGTTTTAGTTTTAGGATTTTTTTTAAACTTTCTGAAACTATATCAATACAAATTTTATTACTTGAGGTACCTTCCAAGTTTCCCGGTCTTTAAGCAAGCAAGTCTCAGTGGTGTTTCACTTACTATGATACATTTCCCATCTAGGCTATCACATTTATGTTTTTCTTTTTATACTATAAGTCAGCAATCTTGCCATGTTCAAGCTCTTTAGTCTGTCACTTGTTATATGTAAAATATAGTCATTATAAATCCTTTCTGGTTTTTTTTGGCATGCTGATTTCCCCACTAATATTTTAATTCACTTTGTAACTTGCACTCCATTTCACTCTTATTTTTGGTCTGATTCTCCTCTCTCTTGTTTTTTTATTTATCACTGGAAAAATGATTTGTGTTTAGCATCTTTAACTATTAAAACTTTAGAGTTTTACTTTGCATATCTAATACCGTTCTTTATCTGTTTTAGCATCTCCCTGTATTCTTCCCAGTGTTCTTTACTTCCTATTTTCTTGTAAGTATAGCATATTCTATTTTTCCCCTCAGTTCCTATTGACCTGTTTAACCATGTGGAGTTAACTGAAGCTACATCTCACCCCTGAAGAAAATAATTCAATTACAGTATACGTTTAGTTCAATTTATTTACCTTCTCCTTATGAGTGAGGTGTCGTGGTATTGTCTAAAAAAGTATTTAATGCAATATCTTTTTACATAACAAACTTATCTAAAATTGCACAGCGTTCATCTTAATAGAAATTAAAGTACAATTCTATTTGACAATACCGTCTTATTTCTGTTTTATTTATTCTGTTTTGTTTAGTGGTCAGAATCTGACTTGAGCAGGTGGGTCCCTAGCAGATTTCAGGAAACAATCAGTAGTATAATTCAGCTACCATTTTGTCTCATCTATGGCATGTTTTAGGTGGTTTCCAATTTCAAATTTTGTTGAAAATTGGGGTGAAAATTGTACTAGTCCCACCATTTTTTGTGTACACGATCCTTGTTTTTCTTATTAGTAATGCTTCTGTCTTTTATGTACTGACTTCCTCTGATATTTTGGACTTCTTTGTGTATTCTTAATGGGTTGTTTCCAAAGGCAAGATTCACTGCTTAAGGCTATATGTAAAGATATGTTCAGAGCCCCATTACCCATGAACCTCTTCTGAGTAAATGTAACTCCGAACACAGCTTTATGAAATTCCTACCGAACATCTGAGGCTCCATCACTGCACTTTGGAACTGCAACCATTCCCAAGCCCAAAATTCAAATGGAGGTTTCCATGACCCCATTATCTCAAGCTGTCACTTTGTGGACCCAACTCTTTCCAGGCACTCGCAGTGATCATGTTCAAAAATGTACAATTTGACTCTTGAACTGCGATCACACCAGCGTGACTCCTGTGAAAAGATGTGCTCCTACCTCCATTTGCAATCATCAGATAAACTTACTTTGCCATTGCCAGCTACACAACCTAGAAAATTCTTTCAGAGGCTGCTGCACACTTCAGTTGAAAGAATCAGATATGATAGGCTTAGTTCTTAGTTTTCTGCGGCAAAGGCATTATGGTCCCCAACTAAGCTTCCCGTTTTCAGTACAGTTGATAATAGTTGCTAGGTCCTACTCTAAGATAGATCTTAACTGGTTTATCTCTTTTAAACTTGTTCTGAAATTGGTCCTAAACCACATCGGGTTTTGTGTTTAGTTTTTTTTTTGTCGTTGTTTGTTTGTTTTTACTCTGCCACATCTAAAACTTCCTAAATTCTTGAATTTTTTCTTCAAGATTTCAGCCTCCTAATATTAGTCTTTGTAATATCTTAGGGAATGTGGTTTCGTATTGGTGCTGCTGAAGCCAAATGTTCCACTTATTGCTTCCTTAGCTGTCTGTTCTGACTAGCAATAGTATCAATATTCTTATTTGTACTTTGTTCTAGGTGCATATAATTTCTGGGAAAAACAAAACACAAAAACAACCACACACACACACAAACTAATTTATAAAAGCAGATTTTTACAAAGGAAAGTAGCTTTTGGGACCATCTGTAACTGTTTTAAGCCTGACTTCTATACAGACTTGCTCTTTAGCCCGAGGGAAGCCACTTAGCAGCTCTGCACCATATTTTTGAAAGCCTAAGCAATTAAAGACAAGCTGATTTCTTTCGTCAGCAATATGAAGAGAACACACCCAAACGCTACCCATGCATCATGCAGTATAAAGGCAGCTCAGTGCCTTCAGTTCTTCCCAGCTACTGGCTGAGATTGGGGCGCTGCATTTTCTGTTTGCTGCTTTCAGATGTAGTTATTGCCTTGTGGTTTACTCTTGGCATGTTTTATTTATTTTATTTGCTTATTTACCTCTATATTCTCCATTTCAATATTTGATGTAAATATATTCTTTTTATGGGCATTTTCCCCAAATACATGGCAGTGTTCAAGACTTTTGCTATCTCTGCAAATCCCAGAACCTGGAGAAGCACCCCATTTGTACTGGGGTTGAGTTACAGGGCAAGATGATGTGGGGACCTATATGTCCTCTTTTCTAGTAGTTGCCTGCCTACTTGAGAGAGGATATTGCTGAAGTTTTCTTCATACAAAGCATCTGTTCCAAGTCTTCTACTGTCAGCCTGCTACTGTTAAATTTAGGACTTTCTCTTCCTTTTCTTCTTGTTTTATTTTAATAGGGGAAGTATGAAGAATTCTAGATATTCTCCAAGTGTTCTCCACTGCAGACATGTCCTCACACACACTGATCTTAGCTGGTATTGCCAAAAACAAACAGGAGAGATGATATCTAACTTGAGAGCAGAGGGTGTATTTACTCTTCTCCATCCCATCTTAACTTATTTAAGCTGTTTGGAATTTACTCCTCTCCAACAATAAAAAAGGACAGATTTGGCAAGATACTGTTCTGAATCACTTTTTCAGTTCAGTGCATTGGACTACCCAGCACCTGTTGCATCCTTTCATCATCCAGTTTGTCGTGTGGGTTTATTTTCCCAGGATACTGGGAAAACTGGGGGAGAGATTTGCCTCCAGAGTAATTTGTGAATGCCTCTTTAGATGTGGTGTTCATAGCTGTTCTGTGCTTTACCTAAATGCAGGATCTTTCACAGATCTTGGCTCAAATCCTTGATTCTTCCGTAGAGATTACTTTCCTCTGTTGAGTACCTCAGATTCAAAAGTATGAGCCTGTTTGGCATGTACATTTCTGAATGCATATTCATTCATCAGACAGCTAGAGCTGTGTTGCATATCACCAAGACCTCTGATCTTTCCACCCATACTTTCCTCCATTTCCCCCCCTCCCCCAGGTCAATGCCCAGCTCTGTTGCTTTTTGCTCTTCAACCCTTCAGGCAGCAGAAGTGCTACAGGCACTCTTGCTTAACCACATGACTCAGGACTAAACAGCCAGCACGGAAACACTTAGTTTTTGTTTGTTTGTTTGTTTGTTTGTTTTTCTATGTACTCAAAAGATTCAAGTGAAGACTCCTGCTTTGTGCTTTCCCCTCCCACCCCAGCCAGATATTTCTGTCGAGGTCAGCTATTTCTGATGAGGGGTACTGCTGCAGAACAGACTGCCACCCAGCAACGCGATGTGCTGAAGACTACCCTGGTTGAAGGTATTGCTGGCCATGTTGCACAGCGTGTGCAGCTGCGTACTGGGAGGTGGCCTTTGTGCATCAAGCTAGTACAGCTTCAGGTCACCTGTTCACTGACACTTCTTAATGAACTTCTTGGTGACCATCCCACAGGAGGTCAAGACATCTGCTGTTAATGACAGATGTCAGGCAGTGGCTGCAAAGATGTCTGTACCTTCTTGGGATAGATCTGTAAAAACAGAGAGAACTTTTTGCAGCTGGGATGTTTACTGCAGCTATTCTGAGCAGTAAAAATCAGAGTTTCTTGTAGAGCTCAATATGTACACATCAGCCTCCCGAACCTCCGAAAGTCCTCTGTCCCTGTTTGCCTTGTACTTTGCTCCATCTGAATGCCAAACATTTCTGTGGACGGTTGTGAATGGAGTTCTTGCAAAGTCTGGTATTTCAAGCCGCATCTGTGTGATAAGAACGAAATGTGAATACTTATTGACATGTTGTTTTCAAAAAAAAAAAAAAAATTATTTTGCCACCTATTTAATTTTTTGTAAAAAGTTAGAGAAAATGTTTTAGGAAGTTGGAAGTTTCGGTAATTCTTACAAGAATTATGTCACTTGTACAGGGTATGTACAAGTTCATGTCTATACAGGAAAGTGCCTGGGATTTCTTCTACCAGTATCTATTTTAGGCTAGCCTTACATTAGGACACTCTTATTCCACATGAAGAGAGCCTTTTTTTAGATCACTTTGGGAATTGGATTAAATTGCAATGAAGTGCTCTTAATATAGAATGTGTTCACCTCAGGAGTTAGTGTGAAATAGCTGGGTATACTTCACGTTTAAACCTTAGCCTATTTTGTGGTAGCTTTCCTCTGTAGATGAGCCCCAAGAGATGTCCTTACTTAACTCTCAAATTTGAGAGCATTTCAAATGAATGCTCTGGTATCATAACCTGCAGCTCTGAGAATATCGAGGGACGAGATAGGAGAGGGCTCTTCTTATGACATGTTCCCAGTATTAAGTGGCCTCAAAAAGGAGTCAGTAACCTGGGGAAGGTTTTTATCATTTGTATTTATTTGTAAGGAAAAGAAATACAAATAACTCTTTGCTTCCCTCATCAAATGCCTTGGTGCATGCTACTGTGAAATATGGCTGGGATTTCTTGATTGGAATGATAGCAGAGCATCTTGGGCTTTTTTTTTTTTTTTCCTCTCCTTTCAAACATCTTAAATACCATCTGAAACGATGGGAATTGTCATATGCACTTTTTTTCCCGTTTATCAGTAGTATTTTGACTACATTCAATGGAAGGAAATTCACTCCAAAGCGAGTCTAAAACAGAAGTGGAAAGGGGGAAGAGAGCAATTCTAATTTGTCTAGATGCCAAGATAAGGGAGAAAAACAATGTGTTGAGTGTTAGCTTATATATTTCAGATGAAACAATAAGGATGGAAATGGGTTTGAAAAGCCTGTTCAGTTGTTAGGAGGGTTTTGTTGGTTTTTTTCCTGCAACGTAAGACAGCAAGTGGAAAGTTTACTTAATTAATGCCTTATGCATAAAAATACATAGCTCCTTCTCAGAGGTAGCAAAATTTGATCAGACTTTTTAATAGCTTTGTTACCAAATTACATTAATAACGTTTTGCCTGTTGTTTTTTACATGCATAGTCCTAGCAGATGTCAAGGCTAATATATTGTTGCTCACATCTTTTTAAAAGTATGTAAACATTGTTATGATCACTTGTATGTCTTAAAGTGTCCAAAGAAAATTTGAGGTGGAAGAAATGTTTCTACCAGTTTTCTCTCATGCTTGCTCACTTTCAGCAGTAGAGTGTTATGTTATTAGTTGCATTTTGGGGGTTGGAATTACAAGTTTCTATTTACCTGTGAGGTTATACTATGAGGAGGAAAGACATTCAAAACCAAAAATAATTGCATAGTCTATAACCTATTAAAGTGAAATGTGACCACCAATGCTACCATCTTCCAAACAGCGTCATTGTAAACATATTTGATTGATGCTCTAAGTAACAGAAGATAGAGAGAAAACTATCTACAGAAGGAAAATATGGCTGCTGTAGATCATATTGCTCTAAATGTGACGTGGCAGCCAAGACCACGTCACAAAACATTAAAAGTTTTTTAACCCCACACATTGGTGTGGGGTTAAAAAACTTTTAATCAAAAAGGGAACTACTACCTGTGTGTGTTTGTATGTGTTTCTCATCTCATGTTAACTTTGTCCACAAAAAATGGTGTCTCGTAAGAAATGTAGGTTAACAGGTTTCAAAGTGATACTTGAAACCCATGCAAAATACAGGAAAAAGAGTAGGGATTAAGGGCTTTTTAGAAGTTGAAGACAGACACTGACAATAAAGCCTGGTAGCCACTGAAGGATTGTTTCTCTCTACTGCTAACTTATAGTTACCTGTTGCAGATGCTTCACAAGAATCACCACAGTAATTCACCAAGTAGGCTGTGCCTAAAACATGCAATCTTCATGTATGGACAGCTGACAAATTTGCAGAAACCTGAGGTGGCTGAGGAATATGTGATTCCTTATGTAATTACTTCCCTACAACAGAATCAAGAAGTGGCTAAATTTATTTGAAAAGATAAAGTGACTGCACATCCCCACTTCTCCCCCCAACACCATGAGTTTGAGGAGGTTTCAGCCCCGGTGGCAGGGGATGGCAGTGACCAGCAGCCCATCATTTGACCAGGTCCCACTGTTTCCCCTCCCGGTCATGTCTGAGGCTGCCTGTTCTAATGCTGGGGTTGTGCAGAGTAGTGTTGGTAAAAACGGCTGGTTTGTGCACTGCGTCAGTGTAACGCTGTCTCCTGGAAGGATTTATGTGAAGTGAACCTTTCCTTTGTAAGTGACAGACACCTTCTGAACACTTTTTCAGAAGCATGGTACAAAACAGTATTTTAGGTGAAAGGCACAACAAATTGAGTTATTTTCTTCTTACAAATATTTGGAGGATGCTGCAACTGTTACTTGATGCCAAAATGTAAATGCTGCGAATATATATAATTGGTCAAAAAAATTAAAAAATGGTACAGGTATAGAGTAGCTCTTTGGAGCACATACGGTTTTGATAGTTTTTTAGAACTCGTTTTGAATTTCTATAATCTGTGCCAATACACTGCAAATATTTCCTTTGTAATTGCTGAAGCAGAGGTGGAAAAATTACTGGAAGCTGTTGTTTATTAAGTTCGCATTGCAGTATCACTGTCTGGGGTTAGAGTCTCATGTGAAATACTTGATGTACTGCAGGGTTAAAACTGTGAAAGCTTAGCAGTATTTACAGTTACAGTTTGCTAGTACCTATGAATGTGTGACAAGAAACCACTGCTTGTGGGCAAAAAGGGAACACGAGGCAACCTGTGCTGGACAACTGATATGAAGTCTGGTCATTTGTACATATGGGGAGTACAAAACAGTGCAAGTATAGAAAGGACATTATTTGTTGGCATAAAATGCAACTTCCAGCACTGTTTTTTGTGTGTTTTTGTTTTTAAAATCAGTTTTGCTGATCTTACTTTTCCCTCTCCCATACTTGAGTTGAAATCAGTTAAAATTACAGTATTATTTTTGCAGTTAACAGTTCAAGAAATTATTGTTGCTGGTGTTAGTTCATTTGCTGATTCAGTGGGTGCTTCTTATTAACCATTTTGTTACTTAGATTAGGAGAGGAAGTGGTTGGTGCATTACTGTACAGGAAAGGTGTGAAGGTCCCTGAAGCTCACTAAGATCGCTGTAGACACATCTCAAAATACTGAGTGATTGCATGATTAAAATGAGAGATTACTTGCTGTGCAGATGCATCCCAAGTAATGAGGGGGGCCAAAACAGAATTCCGTACAAAAACTCTGCCTCTACCAAAACATAAAACTAATGGCTGGTTCTTGACTACGTGGCACTGCTCCGGAAAAGGTCCTTGGATTTGTTTTGGGTGTTTTCCTACAAACATTTTCTCAGTGCTAGCTTAAAATAAAATAAAGTAGAAATTATCTTAGAAAAGGACTGAAGACAAAAGAGGAGGCTTGAATATGTTGCATTATACAATCCCCATCTTGAACATTGTGTGCCAATTTGTTTCAAGATTTAGCAGAAGAGAAAAAGGTGT
This sequence comes from Aythya ferina, assembly GCF_964211825.1. Classification (NCBI taxonomy): domain Eukaryota; kingdom Metazoa; phylum Chordata; class Aves; order Anseriformes; family Anatidae; genus Aythya; species Aythya ferina. The sequence goes on along the minus strand of NC_140297.1, from coordinate 71,714,792 downwards.
ACAGAGGAAAAGGGCCTTGGAATGACTTCTGGAAGAAGAGAGGGTAAGTGGATAGAGATTGATCAGTTTGGAGAAGGGATGTGCTCACAGGATGAAGGAATTAAAAAAAAAAAAAAAAAAAAAAAAAAAAAAAAAACAAAACTTGCAGAACTTACTGCCAGAACTCCTTTTGAAAGACAAAACTGGAGTGGCTTCAAAAGTAAATTGGACAGTTTCATGGGAGGTGAGACTTTGAATTAATGGCTTTGGGTGCACCCTATGACTGTGGACATAAAAATTTTAGGAATCTGTAAATTTGCAGTGGCTGGAGTTGAGGAAAATAGTTGGCATTGTTCACACCTCCCATCTTTCTATGCTCATTCCTCAGGCATCTGAAATAGCACTGTGTCAGGCTATGTGAACTAAACCAAACTTCTCAAGAATTTGTGAGACAGTAACAGTAATGCATTTTGATTGTTACCCCCTTCATATTTTGGGGAGATGGCTTTTATCTGTGTTATTGTTGTCTTCTGCCAGTGGGATGGGGTGACACCGTAGCTGTTTTCCCCTTTTTCAGCTCCTATATTTTGTGTATTTCTTCCTTTTGGCTAAGATCAGTTTTTTATCTGTTACCCGTAGCCTCACCCGCCCACCTTTTTCTTCTAAGAGTGCTGCATGAAAATGGTGACTGTTACCAGGTTTTGATCAACAGCCACAAAACCCGAGTACTGCTAATTTAATTTTGCATCTGTATGCTGAAGGTTTAAGCACCAGTACTATGTCTTCACCTTTAAGATGATCACATTGTGTTGATTATTTTTGTAACTATGAGCTTCTTATTTTTTAAACAAACATTGTTCTGCATTAGTTGATGATATCCAGGATAAATTGCTTTCTTTCAAGCTTTTTTTTTTTTTTTTTTTTTTTTAAGGGGAGGGTCATGGTGCTTTGTTTGTCTTTGATTTGCTATCTTCTACAAAAACATTAAAATGGAGAACTTCTTTTTGTTTTGTTATGAAATACACATTATAAAATTATAAAATATAGTTCTAATTAACTTGAAAATAAGTAACCCCAATGCAAAATTATCACCTGTGGAAATATATGGAAATACATTTACTTCTCTGTGGTATGTTTTTTATTTTCATCCACGTTTGCTGCAACACATGCCCAAGACTGCCCGGTGATGTAACCCTTCCCTGTTTATATTTATCATGAAGCTCTGCTTTACATCCCTGGGTTGTTTCTTCACTTTCAAGGACTGGATGCCAAAGAAACAGCCCCCTACACTTCAAGGTGTAGATCATCACGAACATACAATGCTAGTAACAAATACTGATGACTTTGTTTTAACTCTGGGGATGCCATGCTCTAACTCGTAAGAGCTGGCTAAATCTCCCTGTGCAGAAGTGCTGTTTCTAAAGCAGACAGGCTTTTGGTTTCGGTCTAATTGTCCTAAAAGTGTGTTTACAAGATGAGATGGAGGAGACTTCTTCCACTGCCTTGCAGCTGTCCCTTGTTTGTGGTTGGAAACTAACTATTGACAAGTGTGGATAAAATTTATATAAAAAAGCTAAAATGTCTCTTGCCAATTCAATAAGCATGAGAAGTGTGGTGTTTACATTTTGGTCCATCTTGCCAAACGTTTTGCCTCTCAGGAAGCATATAACCATTGCCTGTTAAAACTCAAAAGTAATTTTCTGCTATTTGAGTCTGTCTTTAGCTGGGTGAGTTGTGCGCAAAGATCTACTCAAAGTTCTTATGCAAGTTTATTAGCTTGGCTTTTTTTTGGTGGTGGTGGTTTGCCTTTTTTTTGGCTTAGTCTAGTCTATTGTGCTCTCTGGGTTCTCCACTTTTTTCATGACGGCTAGGACAGAAGCAAGAAGATCTTATATCAAAGTTTAGAAATTAGATGATATTTCAGTTGTATTAATATAATGCTCATATGGAAAAACAAACCGTTGTGGATAGTGATGCGATTTCATCTCAGTTTCCTAAAGAAACGTGGGGCAGCAGTGTTGTTCCTGCAAATTCCCTTTGAAGGGAATCCTTTTAAAGGGGTGTAATCCATACAGTGTAGCTTATAAGGGTAAGGTATCTAAAGCATCCCTCATCAATTTTACATTTGGTCTGCATTAATTTATTATTTTTTTTATTCTGCTGAAATTAAAAAAGGCAATTTGATAAGACGTGAAAATTCAGGAATAAACATGAATCTTCTGTGATATTATAAAATATTTTTTTTTTCTGTTTCCTTTTGTTCACATCTATTCTCTCTAAGGATGATTGCAAGCTGAATTCAGCTTCTTACTCCTTTCACTTTAAACAATTGAAAAATCTTAATTGTCTATCCTTACAAAAAGTGTTGTGGTAAGAGAATTAAATTACTCATATGACAAAAAAGATTTCAAAAAGTAAAATAAAACCTTATTTCATAGCTTCTTTGGCAGGCAACCTACCTAATTAATTAGAACAATCACAATCAGGTGTATTTATTTAGGAACTTCTAAAATTAAAACTTATAGTTGAAAGCATTTTCTGTAATACAGATAGAAAAATGTACAGTGTTCTAAAGTTTAATTTCAGTAGTCTTAAGATTATATATCCCACTTCATACGGGTAAAATTAAGCAACTTTTGAATATAGTCAAAATGTGGAGACTCAAATTATTTAGGTGAGTCTTTTAACACCTTCACTGGTCCAACAAGTGGTTCAAGTATCTTGTAGAAACAAAAAAAATAAAGAGGTAATTATAGTATCACATATTAGAATGTTCCAAATCTATCTTCTTCAGAAAGTTAATGAAGAATGAAGCAAAATCCACCAGTGACATGTAAATAGGTGGCTAATTAAATGTGTTTTAACTCTGCTTTTTAAAAGACATTTTATGCATGATGTTCTGGAATATCTATGAGATAAGGACTGAAGGTATCCAGAAGATTTTAACGTAGACTTAGGCTTCTGTTTTCAGCAAAAGACTTTCAAACCTCCTGTATCTTGGCCTGTGATGCATTTTTCCAACATTTTTAATTCCATTCCTCATGCACACTCGATTACTTTGATCTGACAAACTTTATGGATAGTTTACATTAAAAGTTTAACATACAGATGGATAATAGATCCAAGATGTTCTCTTACTTTCTCTTATGAATGCTAATTTTTTGATATTATGTCTCTAATGTGGATTATAGAAAAACCTGTCCCTTCTGTGTTATGAAGAATGGCCTGTTTACTTGCATTCCTTCAAATTCTGTCTATTTAAGTTACTGGGAAAAGGACCAGAAAGACATAATGCTCTATCCTCTATTTGCCAGTTTTAATAGCAAAATTGTTTAGACTTGAGAAATATCTCATTGTCTATGAATCCATTAAAATATCCATCACTGCATGGGTTTTGATTCCTTCCCAAAGCAATATAGTCTTTATTTTTGTCTTCCTTTAAAGACTACCATGCTTTATATGATCTTGTCAATCAAGATCTTTATCTGACTTGCTGCAGGTGTCATTTTCTTCCATTCATTATTTTTTGTGGTTTTTGAAACAAAAGACATTTGCTTTCTTTTTGTGATCTTGATGCTGTCGGACCACTTAAAAATGTTGGAAAATGAATAAGTAGAGCATTAGTACATTGTGTGATTTTTTTAATTTTTTTTTTTTTTTAAACAAGTAGAAACCTACTGAAGCGTGTTGGTATTAGGAACATTTAGGAAACTTTTCCCTCCTTTCTAAAAGGAAATTTATTTCTTGGTCTGCTTTGCTTCTTTTCTCACAAACATACAATTCATTTGCCTAGATCCCTTTACCACTTTACTTTTGCTCTGTGCACTGTGTATATTTCTGTAATGTTGCATTGACTTCCATGGGAGTTTCATATTTATGTGTGTTCTTAATAATGACTAGCATGTTTTCATGCTAATAGGGATCTTGGAACTGCTGAACTAATTAAGATGTTATTAATGGAAGGTTACTGTTTAAACTATTTTACAGGTACATCCACCTTTATGGAAGCATTAGCAGCCAATGGTACAACCAACATACAGACTTCTGTAACAGGAGTGACAGCCAGCAAACGGAGGTTTATTGATGACAGGAGAGATCAACCTTTTGATAAAAGGCTACGTTTCAGTGTGCGACAAACGGAGAGCGCATACCGGTACAGAGACATTGTTGTTAGGAAACAAGATGGATTCACACACATTTTGCTATCAACAAAATCATCGGAAAATAATTCACTAAATCCAGAGGTCAGAACAATTCTGATTTTGGGGGGTAAGGGTACAGGAAGAATTATAAATCTCTTATTTGCCTTATTTGTACCATTTATTCAGGTACGAGCGTATGCAAAATGGCACTTAGATTTTTTGTTTGTAAGATATTATACATCCAACTGAATTCTAGTATAATTCTGATGAATTTATTTAGCTACGTTATCTGAATATTTTGATGGATTGTCTTATTTTATAATAAGTGTGGCAATTTGTCAAGTGTAACTTGAAACAAACTTTAGCCTGAATTAAGTTTCTTTTTTTCTGAACTGGTTGCATATGCCATCTGCTGTCCAAATTACAGAAATGCTGAATGAATTCTGTAGTTACAGATAACATCTAATAGATCTTTTCTTAATGTTTTCGTTATCTTACCATAATTACATGGTAAGCTTCTAATGTAATGTAATTCCAAAATGTAAAGCTTCTAATACTGGTGGGGTTTTTTGGTTTGGGGTGGTTTTTTTTGGTCACTTGGTTTTTGTTTTGTTTCTGTTTTACTTTCTAATATTTGAATAACGAAAAGAAATTAACTTTTCTAATATCGTGGTTGAATGGATCCTGAGGAAAATTAAGGATGTAGAAGACTGAGATCTCTCATGGTGGAGGGGAAAGAACAGTATGCTACTTTTTAATGATATAATGAAAGGATTCTAATGATTTTTTGATTTTTCAGGTAATGAAGGAAGTCCAAAGTGCACTGAACACAGCAGCTGCAGATGACAGTAAACTCGTGCTGTTTAGTGCAGTTGGTAGCATTTTCTGCTGTGGTCTTGATTTTATTTATTTTATACGACGCTTAACAGATGATAGAAAAAAGGAAAGCACTAAGATGGCAGAAGCTATTAGGTATGTAAAGCTATCTTCAATCATCTGAATAGGTATTTTTCATTGTGTAGTCTGGCTTGCTTTATCTTTTCTATTTCAAAAGTCTCTAATTCAACAAGACCTCAGATGTTCACCTGCTATGTGATAAGTGTGCAGCACTTCTTCATGCTCCCTGGCCATTTCTATTTGGGTTGTCATTTCATGCATCACTATTTATACCATTAAAATTTTACTATGAAAACTGGCATTATGATAATATTTCTCCAGTTGAAACCAATTTTAAAAGACTTAAACAGCCATGGAGTTTCTGGAAAACTAATTTAACACACAAGACAAAAGATGTGCACTGAACGAGTAAAGATACAGTGCCTACAGAGCAGTGAAATGATGGATATTTCACAGAATTAGACTAATAGTAGTGAACATCATCCCAGTGCTAGGTTCCAAACCTAATGTTTAAATAAAATGAGCTGAGCTACTACGAACTAGAAGAATGTTTACAGAAGAAATGTATGGATAAGTACAAGGAAGCAGATTATAATTTGAACACTCTGCTTTTGAAGGCTTGAGATCTTGGAATAGCTCTTGCACGTTTCCAGAATACTAACACTCCTTCAGAGACCTACGTTCAGTAGTTACCAATATGTCTCTGAACTTTAAAATTATGAGTAAATCCTTTTTTTTTTTTTTTTAAGTAAGAACCCTACATTCAGCATCTAAAACTAAAATGAAAATTCACCTGTCGTTCAGAGCACAGGATTGCTTCACAGGTGCTGACTCAACTGTATGATGTACAATGTATTCTATACAGACCTCAGAATTTAAGAGTCATGTACTTGCACTAAACATGTACAATTTTATCATTATATGTGATAGCTGCTAGCTAAGAAATGTCAGCATCTTTCTTTTGAAGTGCTGAAATTCTCCCATCCATGTTTCATGTCTGTATTTTTACTAAGAATATCTCAAAGATATTTAGTGTTTCAGAGCAGAGAAACACTTAAGTATCCATACAGGCACAGGAATATACCACAAATGCTTCTGTATCAAGGAAGGAAACTCCATAACCTCACTGGTAATCTGTGCCTGTGCTCAGTCACACTGCCAGTAAAGAAGTGTTCCCTGATGGTTGGATGGTACCTCCTGTGTTTTAGTTCATACCCATGGCTTCTTGTCCTGGTGCTGAGCACCACTGAGAATAGTCTGGCTCTGTCCTCTTTGCACCCTCCCTTCAGGTGTTTGTACATATCAATAAGATCCACCCCACCGCAAGCCTTCTCTTCTCCAGGCTCAACAGTCCCAGCTCTCAGCCTTTCCTCATAGATTTGCTGCAGTCCCTTAATCAGATTTGTGGCCCTCCGTTGGACCCTGTCATGTATACTCACATCTCTCTTTTACTGGGGAGCACAGAACAGAGCACAATATCCCAGTGCTGAGCAAGGGGGATGGATCACCTCCCTTGACCTGCTGGTGAAGTTCCTCCTCACGCAGCACATGATACCATTAGCCTCCTTTGCCACAAGGCAAGTGCTCGACCTGGTGTCCACCAGGGCCACCAGGTCCTTTCCTGCCAGGCTGCTTTTCTTCTGGTTGCCCCCCAGTATACACCAGTGCCTGGGGCTGTTTCTCAGGTGTAGGACTTGGCACTTCCAAGACGGGAGAGGCTCCCGTCAGCCCATTTCTCCAGCCTGTAGAGGTTCCTCTGGATGGCAGCATAACATTTTAGCATACCAGCTGCTCCTCCCAGTTTTTTGTCGTCAACAAAATTGCTGAGGTTATGCTAAACCCACTGTCCAGATCATGAATGAAGATGCTGAACGGACTGGACTAAGTACGCACTCCCAGGATACACCACTGGTAACTGACCTCCAAGCAGACTTTGTTCCACTGATCACCACCTGCTGGGCCCAGTCATTCAGCCAGTTTCCAGTCCACCTCACCATCTGCTCATTGAGTCCATACTCCATCAGCTTCCTTATGAGGGTTTTATGGAGGCACCAATGAAAGCCTTTCTGAGGTCTAGGTAGACAACATGCACTGCTCTTCCCAAGTCATGTCAGGGCAGGCTATTATCAGGTTGGTTTTGAAAATGATATTACTGCAGAGATGAATTACTACTGAGTTCTCAAGGACTGCCATATTTTGCTTTTAATATGAGTGCATGTTTGTTTTTTTTCCTCTTCAGGAATTTTGTGAATACTTTTATTCAGTTTAAGAAACCTATTATTGTAGCAGTAAATGGCCCAGCCATTGGACTTGGAGCATCTATATTGCCTCTGTGTGATGTGGTTTGGGCTAATGAGAAGGCTTGGTTTCAGACACCGTACACTACTTTTGGACAAAGTCCAGATGGATGTTCATCCCTTACATTCCCCCGGATAATGGGCCTGGCTTCTGTAAGTAGCTTGCAGGGTAGGGGACGACAGCCTCACAATGCCATTGTGAAAATTTATCCAGAGTGATTTCAAGACCTTTTAACCTTTGCTGTGCTGTCTTTTATTTTTCTTTCTCTCCTGAGAATCTTTCATGAGAAACCAGTACTTACTCAGCTCCATGCTGTTACAACTTAGTTTACAAGTGAGTGCACAAACCAGAAGGCGTGGGACCTAATCCCACGTCCTGGGCCCCCTTCAGCCCTGACAGTGGAAGAAGGGGAAGATGCATGCCTGGATACTTGTTCCCTGCTGGTGCCTTGTGAGGCCCAGCCACCAGTGTCCTGCACTCAGTACAGCATCAAGGAGCGCAGCAGAGAGCGGGCTGGTTTGCACTTACATAGCAGGCCCTGTACCGCCAGCTATCAGCAGTCTCGTGCTAGTTTGCAAAATAGTCAGTTCAGCTTTCATGCACCCATTATGCTCAAGAAGTTGTGTTGAACTTCCCTTCTTTGTAGACCTCTTCTGATACTTAACATGAGCATGTTATGCAGGTAATGCTCAGTCCAAATCATCCTTGTGATTTGTTTTAGTTTTGTACTCTGTATTTACAGTAATTCTGGGTTGAAGTAACTGGTTATGCTTTGCATTGTTGCTGAAGCTATAAGCCACGTGTTATTTAAGTTTCTCTTTTTTCTCACTTTCCAATTAGATGAAAGAATTAAATGTAACAAAAAAGCTATTTAAAAATCTCTTACCTACATTATTTTAATGTTGTTTACTATTTTTATGCTGCATTCCTTGAAAGCTGAGACCTACATCCCATTCTAATTGAAACTGAATAGTAACAGTATGAAACAAGTGCTTGCAGCTATGTGTTTGTTCCTAAATAATAGTTTATAATAAAATCCAGTTTTTCCCTATAGGCATTTATTGATTTAAAAATACGATTTTGATATATTAAAAGCATCAGTTTGAACAGATCTTAAAACTAATTGTGTGATGTCTAGATTTAGTATAGAAGACAAGGTAATTGAAGAAGGTAATTGAAACAGATTAATAGTTGTAAGAGTGTCTTTAATATCTTAGTGTGCTACAAACTACTGATTGTTCCTTTCCCTTTTTATTTGGCCATCCATCCATTCATTCATCCATTCATCCATCCGTTCCATCCATCCCTGTCCTTTAGAGATTTGTGGTTGTTACTTTTGCTTTCTTCAGAATTTGTATGAAAACACAAGAAGCTCTTCCCTAGCATACTCTTTCATGCGCCTTTGTGAGTGCTCTCATTGTTAAAGACTTATATGTAAAGCTTCCAGTGCTACCTATAAATGTGTTAGAGAAAGTCCCATGCTTTAAGTCAGTTTCAGTGTGTTCTTCTTATAAGCAGCAACTATGTAGAAATGTTCAGTGGCAAGCTTGTTGGAAATACCTTTCCTGACTGAGTCGATCTTGGTTGTTGAGCAGTCTGTCATGGAGCTTTTTTTTTCACAGAACATGTTTGACATAAAGTTCATTACTGCGGGAAATTTAAAGCCCAGACCTCAGGATTCAAAACTGACTCTATACTGGGAATACCAGGAATCTCAGAAGGATTCTTAAACTTTGCTTTTGAGTTCTGAAAGTAATCTATAATAGAGATTGTGCAGGCTGTTTTGGGAGCTGTGTTAATGCGTATGTGCTGTGGAGCTCTTGCTGTGTGTTTTTTTTTTTTTTTGTTTGTTTGTTTTGTTTTGTTTTGTGGTTTTTTTTTTTTTTTTTTTTTTGTTTTTTGTTTTTTTTGGTCTTGGCCATAAAGCACAGGAGCTGTGTGATCAAGTTTCACATGCTGGGTTTTTGTGTCAGTCTTTAGCATGCGTGGCAGTATGACTTAAGCTTTTCTGTCAGTCATGAGGGATTCACGTTTCCTAGTGTGTATAGTTTACATCAGAGCCAGGATCTTGAGCACTGTAGAGACCAGCTGCTTCTCAACTGTAGTGGGAGCATGGGAGAGCTGAGGTGCTCCGTGGCAGCAAGGGCCTGTGGGCTTGCATGGGAGGTTGCACATGAACCTCAAGGCACTTGCTGTAAAAGAGGGAAACTGAGACCAGTGGGTGTCCTAGTGAAGCATGAGGATTTCACAGTGGAAGGAGAAAGACAAACTAAATAGAAAATAAGAGTTGGTAATGAGAATGTGATATTAATTATTTTTATCATCTTCATTTCTGTTGCTGTATTATATTTCTTGGAAAGTAAGCAACAAATGTGTTAAATCTCACCACAGATAGTCATCTAATCATGCCCTCTAAAACTTGTTTAGTAGTGGGTCTCCGGCATACGCTGTATGTAGATCAAAAGTGAAACATTCCCCTTCAAAATCTGTCAGCTGAAAACACTAATGAGAGTGCTCATTTCATGTAAGGTTTTCTGCTAACGCTGCATTACAGCTTGCAGAAATCAGATAACTGCACCACTAGTGTTTGTTGTTTTCACATTCAGGAGAAATGAGTCTTAGGAAAAAAAAAAAAGGTTTTATAGTATTAATTTTTTTAACCTCATTACCAAAGATGCTTGTGAAGAAAATATAACTCACCAGCGAACTTAAAATTTCTGAGTTTCCTAACCCCCAATAGATTGACTTCATGTTTTGATCATCAATACCAAGCATCTTTTGAAATTATTTTGGATTTTTTTCTCAATTTCCGTACGAAAATCTATTCTTATTTTTCAGTCTAACTTGTATAGATCACTGATCTTTGGCTAGTGTTTCAAGTCAGTATCGTTCATAAATAATTTGGAAAAGTAGAAGACATAGTTGTGATACTTCTGTTTGCTGGAACCTTTCAGAGAAAGTATAACTACAGGGATATATAACTTATGCCTTTGGTTTGACTTTTAAATAATAATAATAACTGGGAATCACAATTCTCCATATTAAGTTATGGAAGATGTAATAAATGTTACTTTTAAAAATTCTAAAAAAACAACCTCTTTATACAAGCCTCTAATGGACTAGGAGTCAGTAACCAAACTGCCACTAGAATGCAGGTTTTGTATTTCATTACAAAGGGGCACGTAATAGGACAGCTGAGTGCTTAGATTTCTCTAACAGCCTCATTCCCCATATTCCAAGTGTCCACTGATAGCTTTATCATATTTTCAATGTAAATCAGTCATTTAAAAAAACAGTAAAACTGATTTTTCAAGGTTGACAATTGCTCTGAGTTTTTAATCCTTCACTGGCTCTTCCTGTGCAAATGCCAAGGCAAACAAAAAGTTTAGGTGTTTATGTAATGTCAAAAAAGGTAGAATTAAAGCATAAGCATAAATGGTTGCAGGGTGATATTTTAACAGGGAAGCTGTTAAATAGTGAAGAGTGTGATTGCAAATCAAAACAATTTACAGACCTAGAGATAACTGCATACAATGTATTACTCTATTCCATACCTTTTATTAATGCTTTTAAACTGTGTGTAAGGTCTTAAATAGGTGGGTGGGTTTTTTCTTTTTTCTTTTTTTTTGGTTGGTTGGTTTTGGTTTTTAGTAAGGCTGCTATTTAGAAAGAATTTTAGTTCACTATTGAACTTCTAAATAAATGGGAATATTTTCAATGAATTTGAACAGAAATTGGATTATATCCTGTTCACTTAAGTGGGTTTTGTACGTTGAACTCTAAGATGTGCCAGCTATTTCAAATGCTGCATCATAAATGAAATACTATGGTGCTGGAGACATTTGAGATGCGCTCAAAATAAACCGTATAATTAGACTTCAAAAATATTCATTATTGAAAGAAAAAAAAAAAAGCTGCAAAATATTTAACTTTGTGTTCCTTCCAAGACTGTCGGTTCCCAGGAGGTCTACTACCAAAACTGGCTTATCTCTCTAACTTACAGATAATGTAGACTTTTTAGGAAGGATTTAGTTGCTACAACTAAAAGGCAAGCGACTTCAGTATCACTTTACAGGACTGCCAGGCATTGTAACATATTCTTACATATATAGTTAATCAACTCTGAAATACTCCAAGAAAGCTGGAGCTTATCAACACTCATGACTAGGAAATGACAAAAGATGTTTACGCTTTTCATGCCTAATCACAGGCGTCTGTATTTTTATAACTATTGAAGTAGTATAGTCAACAGCATTGACCAGATCATCTGTAGGCAAGTCTTTATCTTTAATAATTAAAAGTTGGAAGAGCCATAATCGAAGTACTTCAAAAATAGTGCAGGCATTTTCCTTATTTGTTTTGAGCATTTTTCTTTTAAAGAGTTTTGTCTCATTACATTTCATACCAGAAGTAACTTTTTATCCCTTCAGGCCAATGAAATGTTGTTCAGTGGGAGGAAGTTGACTGCGCAGGAAGCTTGTGCCAAAGGACTCGTCTCTCAAGTGTTTTGGCCAGGAACATTCACACAAGAAGTAATGGTTCGAATTAAGGAACTTGTTGCATGTAATTCAGTTGTAAGTACCCTTTATTTTCTAACAATAAGGCTTTTTATAATTAGATAAATTAAAATTAATCTATTATTAGACTTATATCATCATGTTCTCCTTAAAAAAAAGTTTCATGACATGAGGACCACATTTTAGAAATATTAATGCCTTTTAACATTTGAACATATCTTGTTTTGTGTTTTTTTTGTTTTTTTTTAAAAGGTATCTGACTTCTCTTTATCATATGTGTTAATATATTGTGGTTAAGAACATAACATTGGACTCCTTAAAAATATACTTTGTGTTTAATTTAAGTATAAATGGTATGGCATATAAATCCAGCTTACCCTAATTAACATAAAGAAACAGTTGCCCTGAGAACTGAATAGAAATGGTATCTTGAGTTGTGATTTAAATTAATAAGGAAATTGGTAACTTAAAGAAATATTTGTAAACATAGAAAAATGCAGCCTTTGTCATTAGGCTGAACTTACAGTTTTACCAATGATGCATAGGCATTCATGGTTTTGTGTGCTAATGGCAGTTGCATGACAGCTGGAACTACCAAAATTTGATGCTTTTTTATGGGAAGAGAAAGTACAAATCAACTGTTCTGTGCATTAGAAATGCTAGACTTTGAAACAGAATAATAGTCTTCTAAGTGAAGAAGCAAACTTAAGACTATTTTTTTTGGTCTATTTTAGATACTATTATTTAAGCGTCAATGTATGCCTGGTTATTAGAGCAGTTTTGGTTACTAGTTTTATAGTTGGCCTTCACCAAAGTGGAGTTGGCGTTTTCTCTAGTTACCAATATAAAACCACGTATATGTATGCGTATTTATGGTTATTATTTTCATAATGGCTTGTATTTTTGTGCTTTATTAAGTTGTGTTGGTATAAGGTAAAGGAAACTGTGTATGACTGAGCAAGAATCCATAGGGTTATAGTATATGAAAAGATTGATAAGTGATAAAAGATTAAATTTCAGGCTTTGTAAAAAAAAAAAAAAAAAAAAAAAACTGTGAGCACACAAGTTGCTCTGTTCTCCTGTAATACCGAACAAACTCTCTTCTCTATTCACCTAGGTACTTGAAGAATCCAAAGCTTTAGTACGTAATATCATGAAGGTGGACTTAGAACAAGCAAATGAAAAGGAGTGTGAAGTTTTGAAGAAAATCTGGGGCTCAGCACAAGGGATGGACTCAATGTTAAAATACCTGCAGAGGAAAATTGATGAGTTCTGATGAGATGCCCATTGACACTGGAATTGTATTTCTTGGACATCAGGGCAAACAGCATATGCCCATTTAAAATCCTATATAAACTCACCCCTTGCTCAGCTTGGGAACAGCAGTGGAACTTCCCCCACCTTTTATTGTCAAGGGGTTTAAAAGTACTGTATCACTTAAATTTGAACAAAACTCCTTTCTCCCTGATTGTTACATGTATATATGCACATACATAATGTGTGTGCATATATATATATAAACTTTTTATATATAAGTATATATATATATAATGTGTGAGAGTGTGTATGTAGACACACACACACAAGAAGCTAAAAAATGATAGAGTGCACTACCAAACATCTCTTTAAAGGCTATAGTTTTTGTTATCTTTGGCTAGTACTGTATCAAATAGAGAATGGATTAAAAAGTGAATGGTGTTGCATTTATTTTCTGTGTGGCAGGGAAGTCTGGAATAACGCTTTTCTTTTTTCATTAGAATACAGAACTGAAACGGGTATTAGCCAGCCCTTACTTTCACTGCCCAACAAATCAGCTCAGATGTAAAGCATTGTCTCAGAAGAAGGTTGACATACCTCAACTAATGGAACACTCTAAATTTTTTCAGAATTGAACTCCAGAAAGATTAAATCACAAAAATCCCCCAAAAGAGAGTGTGCTCAGGATTAATGCTAAGAAAACACTCTGTGCTTTTTTTCTGGGGGGAGGTATAGAGGGGTGGGAAGAAGGTGGCAGGAATACATTTAATTCTTACCCAGACAGCATGAAGAAACCACTGTCTCTTGGGGAAGGGGAATGAGGGGAAGTGGAGGGGGAAGGAAAAAAAGACAAAAAAAGCTTGTTTTGCAGTATTAGTGAATCACTGAATATCTATGTATGAATATCCTAAGTTATAAGTTAGTTTAGTGTTTTTTTTAATAGCCTCTGTTTTTTCTTTCTTTTTTTTTTTTTAATAACTACATAAGTGCTTATGTTGCTGGGTGAGAATACTACTTTATATACTTTTTTTCCTATTTGCTGGTTTAATTGATGTATTACACCAAAAATGCATTTTATGTTCATAAATTTTAGGTTCACTTAGAATATATTATTTAATAAGTTAAAATTCTTTTGGCACACTATTAAGTAAAAAAAAAACTTTAAAAAAAACTACCTTATATTAGATGTTTAATGTTCTTTGTCTATGCTTTTTTATTATTTTAAATATACACTATATACAGTATGGTGTAAAAGAGTGCCCTGTGTAAATAGACCTATTTTGCATTCCTTTCAGGAGTGGTTATTGATTCCTGACTGCAGATATCTATTATTACTTGGGTATCTGTGCTTGCAATCTTAATGAATGTATTATGAAGAATGAAAAAGAAATCAAACCTTATTTTTGTACAGTTTTGAAGTTTTTAACTTGGAACTGACCCACCTCCCCTTCCCAGTGGAGAGCTGTACAGTGTGTAAATCTGCCTTTACCTTGGATTGGTACAGTATTTTTGCATCTGTGGGACCTACTTTTTTGTTCTAGTAGTTTAAACTATATATAAACTGTACAATCTGTAAAGTTTTTATAGAATAAATATTCAGCTGTGAAAACTGGTTAAATAAAACTAATATTTCTTAACACATTTTAAATGCGGTTCTTATATAGTTGTATTTTTCAAAGACAGTTCTGATTTTAAAGAAAGAGATGCATAAATGTTGCAAATTAGAGACTTCAATATTAAGGTTTTAATCTGTCAAATGTATATAAGCTCTTAACAGTTTCCATTGAAATGTTGAAAATTAATTTGTTTTAAACTATATAGATATTTTCTCTTAGATAAGGTTGATAGGAAGACAACATTCAGTAAGTCATTTGATTCTTAATTTTTTTGTTACAGTTTGCAAAAAAAATTACTGAATACTCTTTTCATATCTCTTAAGAATGTATCATTTTCGCAACAATTCTGTGGTAAAGCAAGTGAGGATTCCCTACCTGAATTTGATTATATTGAAAGGGAGAAAGAAAGATACATTACACAAAGTTCTGTAATGTTAAACCGTTTTGAGTTTGACTCAAGTTGTTATTCACATCCCTTTTCTGGCAGCTTGAAGAAGAATTTGGGTATAGATTGCATCTATTTCAGCTTGAGGATTATGTATGCTATTCTTAACCATGAATAAATTTCACTGAAACAGCCAGCTAGATCTGGAAATATTTAGAAGAATTATATCAGTTGAACATGTAGGCAATTCAAATGAAAAAAATAATTCCATTTGCTTCATTTTGTGTTGTTACTTTCAGTCAGGCTGTTACTATGACTCAATTTGCATATTAAGCTGTGAATAAACGAGAAAAAGTCCTTACTTCAGACCAATTTGTATAGTCATTGCCACAGCTGCATAGCTGTGTCACTGTGCAATTGCCCTACCTTTATATTAGAACCAGTAACTAACTTTACACTATTAAAAATATGCTGTCATTCATTAATGACATACTTTTGTATATATCAGACTATAGAGATATCATTTCTATAGGAAAGTTCTGTCCAGTTCTCTTAGGTACAGGTCAGGAAATATCCTCAGTGTGCAATTGTTACTGATATGCACAACGTACCTGTGGAGGTTCTGAGGATGTTTTCATTTAAGATCAGAAGCATTCAGCAGAAATAGTAAATCTTAGTAATACCTTGCTAAGGCATTTGTACTGAAGAGGTCATATAGGGAGTAAACAGGGTAGTTTTTTTATTTTAGTGTCTCTAAGATGAATATGTGGAAGCAATGTAAACTGAACATCTTACCCAACAGGAGAGGCCCATCCAGCAAGGTAGGCATCAGGTACTGAAGTAAAATGCAGCGTACCTGTTTTTCACATTCCCCTCACATCTGAATTGCTGCACTATCAATCCACAAGAGATACCTCCAATAATTGCAGGTATGTGAATCTTCCATGGCTGACTCTTCTTACAGGGCTTGAATTCTATTAATGATGATTTTTGAAGAGTTTACAGATTTCCAAACACTTCAGGGAAAAAAAAAAAAAAAGCACTTGTGAGGAAAAGTGGCAACACTGTGAAGATTTTCTATCAAATATCTAATAAGTAACACAGAACTTTAATTTTAGCTGCTGTCAAAAAAAAAAAAGTCCTCCAACCCACACAACTGAGGACCATATATTTGAATGGAACAACATTAAGGCTAGTTTAGTTTTCAGAAAACCATAACAGAATAAAAGACAGCAAAATGATGGCCTTCTAATAGCAATCAATCAATCATGAGATCATATAAAGTGACTCAAGACCTTTTAAAATTAGTGTTTTCAGTGCTTTTCTTCACAGAAGTCAGGTCTTTGTTTAGCCTGTTTCGCTGCTGATGCTTGTATTGTTCTACACAAGCTTGCAATACTGCACAGGTAAATCAGCCTGAAGAATCAGATTTAGCTTCTGATCCTTAAATGCAGCTGCAGCCACAAGGGATTTACTGGGCCCAAGGACAAGGGTGGAAAGACTGCTGAAACCAGCATTACCTTCTAAGGCACTTTGGAGTTGCAACTTCACAAAAGCAGTTGCACTTTAAGATGCCTTTTCTATGCTGATTCTGGTACTGAGGTACTGGGGTGTGAACAACTTGTTCTAGGAAATTTTGGAGCCTCACAGGTTGTCGGACCCAGGTGCTAAGAACATAGAAATGATATCTTTCTGAATGTCTGAGAGAACTTCCATATGGTGTTTTTGTGTTTTTTTTTTGTTGTTGTTTTTTTACACCCTTCAGGCACAAAGACAAATCACAAAACCTGCTTGGGTGTCAGACATCTAGCCAATGGCTAGTAGAATTTGGAAAGATGGTACTGGAATAGGAACTTGAGTTAGCTTTAACCTGGCTCAGTCTTGACCCCTAAGGCTCCTGTCAAGACTGTCTGCTACTGTAAGTGCTTTACTGTATTACACAATCTGCTCTGTAAGGAATTCAGAATTCACTAGAGACAAGTGAGAAAGCAACTATCAGTGTTGGTGCTGAAATATCAAAGTATGACAGGAACCTTAATAGTACAGTCTAGGAATCTCTCTGGGACATTCTAGTTCTCCCGAAGTAGGTACTATCACAGGCAGTAGAAGCAGCAAAGGGTTAAGTACTGGCAATTGAACTGGGCAGGCCTTTGTGTATGCTTACTGCACAAAAAGTTCCATTACAATCAAATTTATTTTTGGAATTAAATAAAGTTACTTTTCTCCTGGTCAGGAAACAGTACCAGAAAGACATGATTTGAATGTACTTGGAACTGTAGGAAAGCCACCTGCCACACCTTCTCTTGATTTGTTACTTTGGGGAAAACAGAAACTACAGCAAGGTTTTAGCTCTAGATAAGTTAACCTACAACAAAAGGTATTTGGGGCTAATTTCAAAAGCTGAACTTACCTCGAGGTCTTTTCTTTGTTCCACGTTACTCATTTGCCTAAGGCCTGGATTTCAAGCAGTTTCCTTCAAGAAGTCCTTCACTGGATTGCTGATGTTGCTAAAGGGTACTTCTCTGTGCTCCAGAAACCGCACCATTATTGTTCTGAAAAAAAAGCAGAAGAATTTAATCACCTTTTTAGGTGAGATCCTTTTGTTGAAGCTAGGCTTACTTGAAAGCAATTGAAAAAGGTGTTGAAATACATCAGTGCAAAAGCAAGCAGTTATAGCTCCATTATTTCATACTTTATCCAAACAGTGGGGAAAAATAGGACTGCAGACATCTAGGGAACAGGGCCATAAACAAAACATTTCTGGCTGAGTGGATGGGACAGATGCTCTTCAATGAATCGAGCCAATAATCTACCTGGCTTGTTGGTGGGAAGTTGAAATACTTCATGTTCATCTGGGCTTTGACAAGTACACCTTGGATGAGAGTAGGAGGAAGGTGATATCTCTCAACTCAATTAGAGTTAGCCTTATGAATTTCCATGCTAAGGAACTGCCAGCAGCTGTCAACACTCAGGCAGTCTTACAGTGCTATATCAGAGGCTGAGTTGGCAATGTTAGATCACGCAGCATGAGTGCTGTTACACTGAAGACTGCACACAGGTAAATTTTCCTTTCCAAAGGAAGCTGTAGCCATCAGGATGAGAGCCCCTGTATGGCATAAGATCACCATGTCATATACCTGTTCTGAAGAGCTGCTCACATTTCTCTAGAGAATACTTCAGTTACAGGTCTCTGCATTTTTTTTTTCTTACTCTTGAGGAACATGACTGGTGGATTGTCATACACCAGACTTTCAAACACAAGCAGGGAAATAAAGAAAAAGAAAAAGAATAACATTGTGAGGCATTACCAGGATGTAGAGCAGTTTGACATGTAAAGATTCTGAAGTGCAATACAAAATGAGGTGATGGTGACAGAGTCCTGTTGGTTCTCCTTAGCCCTCCTGCACAGGGAAAAATAAAACAAATAGGGGAAACTGGTAACCACCAAGACAGAGCAGGGAAGTATTTAAAACAGCAGCATGAAGAAATAAAGGAATAGCAGTTATACTTTCTTAAGTCCTAATGTTAGAGGAGAGAAAGGCCAGGTGAACATTTACCTGTTCAATCCATCAGTGTAGAGTACGTTATCAGTACCTACAGCTAAACTCATGCAGACAAGCCTCACATTTGCAGTCCCTGGTCCTTCAACCACCCTCATATCTGCTTGAGGGATAACAGAGAAAAGAGAAGGCTCCAAGGGGTGAATTCATCAATGTATAGCAATACCTGAATGGAGGGTATCCAGAAGATGAAGCCAGGCTCTTTTCAGTGGTGTCCTGTGACAGGGCAAGAGGCTGTAAGCACAAACATAGGAGGGTCCATCTGAACATCAGGGAATGCTTTTTCCAATGTCAGGTTGACTGAGCAGTGACCCAGGTTGCCTGGAGAGAGTTGAGGTCTTCAGAAGCCTCCTGGACAACCAGCTCCAGGTGGCCCTGCTTGGGCAGGGGAGTTGGACCAAATGACCTCCAGAGGTCTCTTCCAGCTTCAACTGTTCTGTGTTTCTGTGGGGAAAACAAAACTAAAATAAACTTGTATTTATTTTCCAATGATACAAACATCATCCACAAATGATCTTTATGGCTAGAGCTGAAGGATCATCAGGCTCTGCAACACTACATGCTTTAATCTTTTAAGAACCCAACATCTTGTGCTCAAAGGTACCAAATCACCCAGAACAGAGCTGAACACAGAGTGACTTGTGTGTTTTGGATAAGAAGGGGATCATCTTTTACTCTAGTAAAAAGCCTAAAGAAAAAGTCTTATTTGTTTCTTCAAGGATAAACAGGATTGAAATACTTAAACAAAACAAATACACATGCCTTTTATAATACCTGAAGAATTGCTTTAACCTCAGCAGCTTCTAAAAATTTTGCCTTTTTCTTCCCTGAGGTCTGCCTTAATCAATCAAGCTGCAATGCTTCTGGCAGTTATACTGAAATGCAGCCACACTGGCTACTGAAGAAGACAGTAAAATATGTTAAATTGGACCTAACAGCTCACACAATCTGCTGTGTATATCCTCTGGATATAACTTACCAAACACACTATAGAAAGACAATATAACACTGCAAGGTGAGAAGTCAATTAACAATGCTATAATAAAACAGTATTTCCTAAATGCTTCTTTCTGAGACTCATTCATTATGACCCTATACTTCCATCTCCAGCAAAATGTCATGATCGTTAGACAAAGCCCTGAATATAAATACTCTTCAAAGTCTTGCTTAGCATCCCTGCCTCTTCCTTATCAATTAATATTTCACCGAATTCACAGTACCATCCTTCTCAGTGGGAGCAGGCACTCACACACCTCAGCATCGCTCCAGCCATGTGCTAAGCCAACTGGCCACTGCCAGTAGCAACTTCTGTGAAATGCAGATGCTGCTCCTCACACTTCTAATGTATTTGAAATTCACTTACCTTATCAGGTTGGATGGGAATCTTTAGTCAAACACTATTATTTAAAAAACATAATAAAAAAAAATTGTTAAGCCAGGAATAACTAAAACACACACATCTGCAGAAACCGTGCTTGCGCTCCATGATGTAAAAATGACAAAATAAGTAAGTTTTCTTTCCACGTTGGTTTCAGTAAGGTCTGCTGTGGCACAGGACTGCTATGTCATAGAAGCACACTATGTTCAAATGTCACAAGGCACACGTCCACATTTTTTTCCTTCCTTCTCTCCAGCCCTCTCACTGGGCTCTACACTCAGAAAGAGCAGCGGGAATTAGAGCTAGAAATGTGGCAAGTCCTGAACATAAGTTCTGAAATAATTTTTTGATTCTAAATAGCAGTTAACAAAATTAACAAGAATGTCATGCTGGGAGCTTCTGAACGAGACAAGCACTTGAATCAAGAGGATCAAAATAAGACAAAATAAGAAAGCAAAGGAAAGCAACCATGTCCACAAGAGGTTTGTTTTTGTTTTTGCTTGCTTTGTAGGCCTCGTGACCAGTCATGTCAAAATAGGAGTCTGCAGACTGAACGTTGTGATCTCAAGAGCTGAGCTGTAACATCCCCAGAAGCAGCTGTAAAGTCAGCATTGCACCGCATCTAAGAATAACTGAAGTCACACTTTCATTTTGGAGTGTTTATGAAGGAATTACACATTCCTTTATGCTGACACAGAAAATCCAATTCTAGATATAGATTAAGTATGTCCATACATCCAGGGGAAGACAAAAGTCAGGTTTTGACATCAATTTCTATGAAGCAAAGCAAATTTCATTGCTGAACTTTCAAAAATAAACAAGCAAATAATACCGCAGTCCATAACATTATACATATATAATGTAACAAATAAGCCATATAAAAAATTTCCAGAAGTTCCCCAAGACAGGTTGATTAGCTGAGGAAGAAAGAGAAAAAAAAAAGTAATAATAATTTTGCCAATTTCTAGGAAAAGACAAACAGAGAACTTTAGGTTCAGAGACCTTAGAAGTCCTCAGCAGAGTTTTGTACTCCAAGAAATTGGCTTGAACCCAGGAAGTGCCCTGAAGGAAAATTTCTGGCCAGTAATTCCCAATAACTTGACATCCCACCATGATTTCCCTGTCTCTGACATTCCTGGTGCTCCTTTAAGTTCTTGCCAATGAAGAGGAACTGTGCTTGAGAAGAGCTTCAGTGCTAATGGCAAGGATCTACAGCACACTCTCTGGAAATGTGTTATTGCTGAAGACACAGTACCCAGTAGTACAAGGCACAAGCAAGGTAAGTGTTGGATTTGCTCAGACCACTGCCTCATCACAAACTGGAACTCTTTACACGGACAATGGAGAATAAGAACACATCCAGAATGTACAAAAAATAAATAAATAAAAAGTAATGCACAAAAAGAGAGGTAGTTCCCTTGCAAGAATGACAACTGAGAATAAGGCTCTTTTACACCTGTTTCTCCTATAAGTACAACAGGAGCTCTACTCAAAACACGGCATGAAGGTGTCTGTGCACAGTGCCTCGAATGCTGCCATACTTGACACTGCAAATCACTGATGATAAACCATCAAGAGTACAACTTTGCTACAGACTTGATGACTTTCCCCACTAAACACACTATCACCAGCTCGCAGGCTTTCTCATTAAGGCAGCCACAACCCCAGCTCATAGCAGCAACATGAAACTGCCCCTTCCAACATGTTCTCCCTGATAACTAACGCCCAGCTGCTTCACGTCTTTGTCTAGCGAAAACAGCCAACCAAGGCACACACATGGGAGGAGGTGGAGTCTTCTAAGAACCCGACAGAAGCACTGATATAACACTGCATTATCCTAAGGGCCTTCCAACTTCACCGTACTTGCAGCCCAAAAGCTGCTGGGTAGCCAGCACCTGGTACTAGTTCTTTCTTTTCGGTTTGTGGTTTGATAAGGGACACAGAAAATTACTTCAACACATGCACGAAACCACTGCTGGAATTGCCACAGAAATGGGTGTGGAGGACATAATAGAGGACAAGGCAAATGCCAAAGCACCTCAGCCTGTGAGAAAGATTCAGAGATTGTGTAAAACCATAAAAAACCTGAAGGCTGTGGGTCTCCTGCAGCAAGACCTGGCTTTCTTGCCTGGGGCCAGCAGGGATTCAGCCCCCAGAAGCGAGGCCGTTGCTCGCTGCTCCCTCTGTGGAAGGACTGCATTTGTCAGGGCTGGATAGCCCGTAACTGCGTCTCCGTGGGAACCCCTAAGGGGGAAACCAGGGTCTCCTCAGAACTGACAGGAAAATTTAAGACTTCCTTGAAGAAGAAAAGGAGCAAGGCACAAGAAATCCAAGGCAAGAAGTGGAACTATTCCTAGCAATCATGATAATTGCAGTTTTGTAAGTTAGGCTGGCTGGGTGCCCAGAATGGGTAAACAACCCTGAACCAGTTTAACTGACAAGTGTATTACAGCTTGCATGGCTCTGACACAAGGCAAAATGACCTCCAACTTTTCCAAAATCTTAGCTACAGATTTTCTCCCCATGTTTTTGTTGTGTTTTTTTTGTTTGTTTGTTTGTTTTTTTTTCCCTCTAATTGTGTAATTTAATAAACCTAGAACTGCTCTAGGATAGCAAAGTTTGGTATTTCCAACAGTAAGCATGAGGTTTAGACACAGCTATCAGTAAAAGCAAATGGGAAATAAATTTTGCTTAGATCTAAGTTTTAAAAATCCTTATTTTAAATATATTTCTAACACATAAACAGCTGTTGTACATACACAATGCATAACATGTAGTATTCACTTGTATATGCTGCATGGACAATTTACCCAATAAGTTTACAAGGTTTTCCCCATTGTAAGAGTTTTAGCCATGTTTTTTCCTTTATTTTTGTTGTCGTTGTTTTACAACTCACCCAAATACTTTTGTATGAAGACAACTTTAAACTCAATTTTATCCCTGTGTTACAATGACCCAGTATTATCCCAGCAGAATTTCTGAATTCAATGCTTCTGAAGATCAGAAGCATTCACAAAATTGCAATGGAGGGCCTGTTGGCACAGCTTCAGGAGCTTTACTTAAAGGTCCAAGATTATGTGCGAGGGAGAAACTTTCACAAGCAGTTTTAAGAACTCTGAAGGTAGATATCAGGCATGCTTTACTTGAAGTCCTGTGTTGTAAACAAACATTTATTTATTTTTTAAACAGAAGATGGAAGATTGCAATTATTTCAATTTTTGGTCTGCACAGGCTTTTCATGCCTACAACGATTTCATCTGAATGCCAGTGTTCTTTCTACAGCTGGAACTATACATCCCCTCATCAAATAACACCAATATGGAAAGACAAAATTATTATAAAAAAAAAAAAAAAAAAAGTGGTGTCTCTCAAGTTTACTGAGGGAAGAGGCAAAAACCTTATGAAACAGGAGACCCTGAAAGGCTGTGCACTATATCCTTCCCCGGCTTTCCAATTAGCACTGTATCCAGATACATGCTTAACATCCTTCAGCCCTCTTTGCTGTGTTGCCATTATCCCCCAGTAACCCCGAGGCAGAACTTGACAAAAGCTCAGAAGAGCTCCTAGAAATAACGTGTAAAACCATTTGCCACCTGAAGGGGTCAGTCGGAACTGACTGGAACGCAGGAGAGCTGGAAACCTGGTACCCTTCTAGCTTGACCTGCCTGGAGCTGGTTACCACGCTGCATTTCTTCAAAACCCCAAATCTTGTGGTGTTTAGGCTCCTAAACTCCTATTCACACATACACAAAGTAGAACATGAGCATTGTTGGCCACAAGCTGCTGAAAATTGTACTACCTAACTTCAATAGGTTCATCTTTCTTAATGATAATTTTTTAATCACGAGACAAAAAACAGTCCCTTCGATCCATTTTTGTTTCTCCTTGGGCCTTTTTAATTTGCTAGCTTCTCAGGCCTTGATTCCAGCTTCCCATAAATTCAGAATCACATAAATCACATTTTTTGCATCACAATTTGCATCTTTTCTAATAAAAAGAAGGCCTAATTCTCTCCTAGCATTATGTCTTTGAGCATTCTTCCTTAGTGTCCTGTGGAGCTGCATCCGATTCACAGCAGAGTACAAAAATGACTGGAGCATAGCAAATCTTTTGGTTGCCTTCATTCAGACCCCATAGTTTCTTTTGCTGTTATCTATCTTTCCCACAAATTCCACTTGATGCCTACTAACAAAATGCACAGCACGCTAGCTCTAGACTTGCTGCTTATGCTACTCTTGACGCTTTTCTTTTCCCCAACCCCCTACCATCACAGTACTTTATTTATTCTTCTGACTTCTGCCAAACACTGAAGTCATAGCTTGAATCTTCAGTTTACTCAGGTCTCTAGCTCTTTTCCTTATTCTATAGCTGCCTTCTCCTTTTCCTTATACACATTATCATGTCCGAGTAACTGTATTTTTCATACCTGTATTACATAATGGACAACTGTAGTTTATTTTCTTTATCCCCCTTCTCACTAAAACCTGGCAGCTCACAACGCTCAGTCCATCTGCATTTGCACATCTTCTGGGAAAATCCGGAGTTCACTGTAACACAGGGGTTAAGAAATATGAAGCTTATTTTGGCTCTGCTGTGATTCCGACTCCTAGCAGCCAACTTGCCTCTTTCAAAATGTCATTTTTCAACAAAACCCATGGGCTCTAAGACTTTAATTCATCCCCAAACTACATGCAGATGAGCAGGCTCCAGCCAGCTCTCACTTGCCATGAAGCCAACATGCTAATACAGCTCCATCTTTGCTTTCAAAAACCTCATGACAGGCTAATTAATTTAATAGTCCAGACTTCTCTTTGGCTGGTTTCAATTCCCTTCCCAGAAAGCTTCCCCCAGCTCTTTACAATACCTTGAAACTGTTTTTCACTATCTCAAACAATTATTGTTCTTGACAGTTGGTCTCAGAATTTTCCATGTACCAACCTTTTCCATCACCATGGCAAGCCAGATGCTTTGGGAAGAAAAGAAGGAAAAACAAGGCATGACAGATCCCTTTTGTACTTTGCCCAAAATCTCCAAAAAATGTTAAATATGACATTATTCAGCTGGCAATAACACACTCAGAACAGCTACAGGGACACAAAGCAACAGGCTACGTGTCTAACCATGGGGCAACGACAAACTTTCTGAAGCTTGTTTAAGAACAACCAAACAAACTTGAAAGCACTGGCTTGGATGAACCAAACTGAAGTGCGTTTCTCTCTACCCTTCCTTTTCTAGCAACAGCAAAATCTTTTGTGCAACTTCACCACTTTTGAGTGTGTTGTTTGTTGTGTGTTTTTTTTTTTTCTTCAAAAGAAGATTGGAAACACTGTAAGGTGGAAAGCAGAGATGGACTCTGCACATTACTAGAGTGCTGGACACAATGCTGGTAGTATACCATGTGCCTTTCACATTCAGTATCAAAAATGGTTAGGGTTTCAGTGAAGTTCTCAGAATTTGCACTACTCCCTCTTTCTTATTCACAAATAGTGAATCCTTCACTGAGAACATCTAGGAAATTTATGCAGGAGGGTTTAGACATCAGGAATCAAGTTTATTCCTCATAGGAAAACTGACTGTAGTAACTTCCAAACTACAGATGTGGCGAAACATCTTCTGGAGTTAAATTAGACAGAAAAAAAAAAAAAAAAACAAAATCAAAAAACCAAAACAACAACAAAAAACACACTGTGAAATCAAAAGAACAAAAGTCCAGAACAAGGCAGCTACCTATTTCTACTTCTAAATGGAAACAAAATTATTCAAAAAATCTGACTCAATAACCCCTACCCAGGGGCACACAGAACACCTTTGAGCAGAGGAGAGGACACAGCTCCAGTGGCCAGCATCACCAGATGATTTAGGCAAAAGACATACCATCCTCAAATGTACTTATTTATAAGGCAGAGTATTGTAGAGTATTGTAGTTAATTTACAGTAAGTGCCTTTCCTGGGCATTTTCTTGCCATAGTACCACAAGAAACCAAGAGTGCTTATTACAGTGGTGTCCAGCCTCTTCATTTTTGCACAGATCCTGGTATTTGTAGGTCTTCTTTTAGGGAAGTATCTCCTCTTCTTGTTTGACTGGGAATGGAATATATCTAAACATATGTAGAAGTATTTGGCACAGTAAGCTATTGTTTCATTAAGAAAAGTACAAATAACCACTTGATTTTTACCAAATTCAGCACACTGTGGAAGAACATGGGAAATCTCAATCTGCTCTGAAATCAACCTTCTTAACACATGCTGACCTCTTCTGTCCATTTGACTCTTACTGAGTTCACAAAAAGAAGTACAGAAGAAATACTCAAAAAAATACTCAACTTAGTACTGTAAAATACTCAACTAAAATACTGTAACTTTTTCTCAATCACTAAGATCTCCCTTCAAGACAAATTTTATGTTTAATCTCAGTCCAAGACCAGTTTCTAAGGTCTTCTATTTCTTTCCTTTATCCACTTTTGCTTTTTTTTTTTTTAATGGAAATGAATTGAGAGGGAAGAAGGGCACCACAGACATTTTAGAGCAGTAATTGTATGAGCTTGCACACTTCAGCCTTTTTAAGAACCTGAGGTGCTTTTACCTTGCTCTCATCGTTTACACGGACAAGCACTTAAAACACTTTGGACAAAATCTGTTTCATAAAGCAATTTCTATGCTATTGAAAAAGCCTCAAACATCTGCCCTGTGTTACCACTGCAGTTATTCATTACTGAAATTTGTTTCTGAATCGTATTTTTTGAGTATTCCAGAAAATATCAGGTATTCCCGAAATGACTGTTCTCCAAGGAAAAAGAAAGAAAGAAAGAAACAAACAAACAGAAGCACCACCTTCTTGGAGGTATACTATTTGCAAACTAAACTGTGAGTTGCCAGTGCTGAGAGCTTCGAATGACAGTTGTCAGATTGCTCTTCCAGAAGAAAGGCCAGACATCCACAGTTTATATTCCCTGGAAGCAAGTCCTCCTTGCGTATCTACATAGGCTGTGGCAACTGCTGGCCAAGGGCAGAGTAAGCGGGCCACTGAGCAGGCCCTGTGCCCGCAGCAAAGCCTGTCTCCCCAGCTGACTTCTCAGTTTCAGCACTGTAAACAGTTTTAGAAATGATGCCAGTAAATCCAGGAGCACTTGAACTTTCTGAATCAACCCACCAACCCACGCTGGTGTAAGGAAAAGAAAGAAATAGCTGCTTCAGACTACAAAGTACCAAAGCAGTCCTGAATGCAACAGACCTACCTTCTGACAGGTGGAAAGACCTGTTCTTCACAGCTCCTCTTCATAGAGGTCATCAGCATATAGTGCACTTGATCAGGCCATGCATCAAAGGACCAGAGAGAACAGCCTCCAGATCTAAAGAAGTCTCATATGCAGTTGAAACTTAACAGCAATTCCACTTTCAGCCCCCAGGTAAGAAAAGTCGGTGTAGGTTGTCATTTACAAAAGCAGTGAATCTATAGGATAAAAATTGGCTTTTCCATCCAGTCTACCAACATCAGTGAAAAGTTCTGCACAGAGCATGTGTGCTTTCTTACATGGAAGTGTCATGGCTATGCTCCAAGCTCCTAGTTCCACAGGAGCTATATAGGGAGGTTCCCACAGCCAACAATACCTCGGGGACTTGAAAGGAAGCTACAGGAATGCTTCGCTATTTAAAAACGCATTCATTTCTGTTCAGGGGAAGGGAAGACATAGAGGAGAAAGGTTCCCATACAAAGTAATGTAAGTGAGGTTGGGCTGAAGGTCCTTTTGAAGCCATATCTTACATAGCTTCTTGAAAGCATGCTCAGTCCCCGCTGAATCTTGCCCCTCTAAATCTTCACACAGGCACGGAGCTTTGAGTTCACTCTCATTTAATTTGGCATAGTGTGTAAATATTTTGAGCATTGCTTGGGGAATAGCAAAGGGAACCTGGCAGGAAGAAGCTGAGAAAAAGAAAATTAAAAATAAAGTCCTTTTGAGAAACCAGGGAACTAAATAAGCATCCTACTGATTCTGCAAAGTTCAAGGACCTCTATCAACAGGGATCAAAACCTAAAGCCTGTGTATTATCCCCAGAATAAAGCATTGGCTGCTTCCCACCAAATGCATCAATTTCTGTCTAGATCACATAGAAATGACATGCTTGTAATGGGAGCCATAATTAGTAGTGTTTCCACAAAACAATACATGGGAATTTAGCCATGTCTCTCTGCTCGTTTTACAGGGAAGTCCTACAGCTAAAAATCTCAGCCTTCCTCTTGGGGAGAAGAGAACAATGAATCTTGCTGCAGAATGACATATTCCAGGCAATTAATTACAAGAGCTTCAGCCCTCAAAGCCACACTCTGAGCATGACTGGAACATAAATAGATTAGCAACTGCTAAGGATTGCTTTTCTCCTGATTTGGAAAGAATGTTCCCACTTTGCTTTTGTAGCCTTCAATGATGCACAACCATTCTTTAAATAAGAAAAGCCATTTCACATTTTTATAAATATACCAAATGCTTCATGTTACCCTTAGTTACCCTTCATCTCTCTATTCTCTTCAATGTTGCCACCTAAATGGAGCCAGATTTTCCAGCACACCGCAGTCTTGCCTTAAGCAGAATAAAACCTATGCCGCTTCCTTCACTTACATCATCCCCCAGACAGGTAAAGACAGGACTTGTTTCACCCTGGAGTCCTGGTCAAAGCCACCGCTCTCCGATCAGCAGTCTTCAGAGGGAGAAAGACATGGCCAGAGCTGATCAGACATTCTGAGGTGAATTCTGTGAATGCTGCATGCACCTGTAGCTCTCGCAAAGTGCTTTACAAAGCAAGTAGCATCGCTCTGTTTGTTGCATTGAATGGGAAGCTGTCAGAGCAGTACAGAACTGCAGAATTATTTGTAGAAGGTCACTCCCCCCCAAAAAAAAAAATAAAATAAAAAAATCCACCACCACCAGAACTCCTATTTCCATCAGAGCAGACTGAGCTAAACTGCAGAATGAGATAACCTGAAGGTGCACCACAGTCCTTCACACTTTATAGCAGCTGCTTTTTCTGCATCTCCTTTCTAAGCACCTGAGTAAATGAGCTCTGTGGGGCTAGGAATCCTGTTGACGGCTGTTAATGCCATTGGGAAACAAACTGCCTACAAAAAGGCATCACAATGCTCAGCACCGCTTTTGAAGATCTAACTACAGCTACAACCACTTGATAAAACTCAGACCCTTTGCAGCCTCTATAACCCTACTGGTGTACAATGCAGAAAACTTAAGATTATTGGGATCCAGTGAACCTAGACATCCAGCTTAGATATTAACAACAATAATATTAACATCGATGCTCATCTTCATTTGATAGTGGGTGGGGAGAATAAGTGTTTAGCTCTCTGCTAGACAAAACAGCATACACTACCGCTTAGGATATTCTTCAAGTGAAAAAAATATATCCATATTCTATTAACTAAAGCCAACTAACTTGTTGCAATACAGCCAACTAAAAGAAATTTGGCATAGCCATCTCAACACACTCTCTGGAAAGTTCAAAACTGTGCAAATCACTTCAGCTCCCCCTTTTTGCTCCTGTATATGGCTGCATTAAAAGTTTTAAGCAGTGCTGAGAGTAAACTTCCAAGGATGGATCAGAAGCCATATTTTGCTCTGCCAGAAGAGACGATCTACAAAGAATTGCCTTGGTTTGTAGTAGATACTTAAGAAACTGTTAATATTCAGAAGGTGGACGTTTAATACCCCATGAATTGGATTAGTCTCCGTTTTTACTCTTTAAGCTCTATCCCAAGAATAAAAATGACTGAAACAGTTCAAACATGTTCCGGTATAGCCAGCACATAAGGACATACCAAAGACAGAAACAATGCACGTATTAATATTTAATTAACAGCACCATAGGAACTACGATCTAGTAGCTAGAGTACTAGATTGGCTATAATGAGTCTTCGCTCTAACCCCAGATCAGCCACTGACTTGCTATTACCTTCCATAACAGGGAAAGGAAATACTCCTCTAAGCCTTCCTTTTTGCTTTTCGTGAGTGTTTGTGTGTGTAGCAGGGACTCACTCTACACGTACAGAACTCCACAGTGGCTCTGCAGTACTGGGCAAAGAGTCCTACTGCAGATTGCAATTAACCGTAATAGCAGCATCTTCCAAGCTACCTCAAGACTGTTTTAGATCTTTGGTATTTCCAAACCACTCTTAGAAGCTTTACAGATAAACCAAAAGGCAGCCTGTGGAAAAAAATAACAACAAAAAAAAATCCAACAAAAACATTATAACACTCAATTTCTATGCAATCGTCAGGCTGATGACATGAATGTGTTTCCTGTGTTTTGTTTTGTTTTTTCCCCAAGAATCCAACTGTACATCTTGGCTAGCTTCTCCAAAATGGGTATTTCTCATCAAACCAGAGCAAGACGCAGCTAAGACAAAGCTAAAGCTCCTCCTTCCATTAAGCCCCGTTTCCTCCCTTTCAAGCAGCCTTAGATTAGCATTCATTTTTGTCTCTCCAACATTACCCAGAACTAAGCTGTGCCAAATCTTGCTGCATTCTTTCTACAACCACAGCATCTTTAGTATTGCTTTGGATAGTCCAAGTTCTTTTTCCTCATCCTTACGTCTAACTTTTTAGATTTTCCCATATTAATACTAACAATATTAATATTTCCTCAAACTAAACAGCGCTACCGAAGTTAACTCCTATTCCTGCCATTGTCAATCACAGACAGCTTTGTTTCTCCAGACAGGTTCCTGACTCGGTCACCATTTGCAAAACAAAAAGGTAAATATATTCCATTTAGATTGATTTTGCATAACACATTATCCAGCTGCCTCAGCTTTTATATCCCCTTTGTCAGCATTAATGTTTGTTCTCTATTTGTTCTGCACCCACCAATTTCTAAATATGCATAAGCACTTGCTCAAACGTGGGGCTGGAGAGAAGCGAGTGATCTTTGTGGTCTGTTCCCAGCTTGCTGCATTATCATCCATTAATCTCAATAAAACTCTTTCCTTCCATCAGCCAAGAGGACTGGCACGGCTCCGTAGAAGGCTGAGGTTAAAGCAGAGCAGTGGTTCCCAAACTCTATAGGAGCGCCTTATCACTGTCCACATACCAGGAAACAAAAACCTCTACCCCTCATGCAACCAGCTTGCCCCAGGCTTGTCTCTGGATCAAGTATTTGGCTCTCCTTCCCTATGCTAGATAAAACACTCCCCAGAGGCCAAACTTCTTAGTAAGCACTCAGCCCTTTGATCTCAGAAGCAGCTGGCGGCACAGCTGCTCCCCATTACTTTTGCAGCTCTCAGGAACCCTTTGGATTTTCCTCATCCTCCCTCACAGCCAGGCACAAAGGGCAAGCACACCACCAGCAGCCACCTTTCGTTCTCATGAAAAACTTGAGCTGCTGCCTCGCCTCACGTACCCAGCCCAATTCTTTCTTGAATTACTGCCCAACCGGCCCAGCCCCAGCTCTTCCCCCGTAAGCAGTTCCTCAAGCATGTGAGCAATGCCTTTCTTCAGCAGGTCTCATCCATGCTTGGGAGTTTGCTGGGGAAGACAGGCTGCCCTCTGCACAGCACTTTGTCTGTGCTACAGGCTGTAGGGAACAAGGTGCTGCCTCCTGTCCCCCACCTCCAGAAAACCTTCCCTCAATTCACAGCGGGTGGCAGATGGAAAAATGCCAGTTCCACCCAGTGGAGTCTCTCCTTTGCAGCTACAAAGCCCAGCAAGTGCAGGACCAATTACCTCCTGAGAAGGCACACCACAAAACCTTCCCGGGGAAACAAGGATCTGGTTAACAACGTGTGATCTCACAGAGTAGACAACTGCAGTGACTGAGCACAGCAGGGTGCTTTCACTGATACTCCACCAGCCAAAAGGAAACAAAAGCTAGGAACCAACTCAGCATCCCAAGTAAGCTGTAGGATTCAGAGAGAGTATTTTAATCCCTTCCCTGGCTGGCAAATTCATTTGAAACAACCACAGTAGATGACTAGGGACTGCATGAAGCAGCATTAACAAATGACTCTCTGCCTGCACCACCAAGCTTTGAGAAGTGCTTTTAGGTTGTTGCCTATATAGATAGGCCACAAGATACATTGGCCAAGCTGAGATTTCCCAGGATATCTGTAAAAGATTAACCTTAGTACTCACATGCTGATGAAAGCTGATAGAGCTGAAAGACCTGCTTCTGAGCTCGCTTTCCAGAATCATCTCAGTGAGGCTGCCACAGCCCACCCACCAGTGCTTCTGCAGCAGCTGCCTAATCAGCTATACCAACACGCTCTGTAACCAGGTGCCTCTTGGAAAAATCACTTCACCTGGTCCTACTGCTGTCCTTTTAGAGCCAAGGCCAGAAGCTGCTGTGCTCCTGTTGGCTCCTTAGAAAGCACACAAGTAAGACCTCATGCCTTTCTCTTAGTTAAGAAGGGAAACTAGCCCACTGCTACAAGGCTCTCGGTTCTGGAAGGCAGAACTCTTTTGTGAGAGGGGAAGTGTGTGTGGTGTGTGTATAAAAAGTTAGTTTTCTTAGAATCTGCCAGAAAAATGAGAACTTTCAATGGAACAGCTACAAATGGTTTCCATCAACCAACTTTTCACAAAGTTTTTAGATTTTTATAGAACTTTTGCTGCAGGTGTTACTTCCAGGAAAGTCCAAACTCTCAAAAGACCTTCTGATCAAGAGGAAAAAGGAAGACACTTCTGCTTACTAGTCTCTTTGTGAGAGTTGAAATATAGCACAATCCCTGAACAGAGACTTTCAAAAATAAACTTTAGCCAACAACTGATACTATCTGCACCCATGCATAGCAATGAAACAGTAACATTTGAACCAGACATGTTAAATATTTACCAGTCAAATGTAAAGCCAAGAATTTCCCCAGATTCATCCTCCATTCGTGATCATGTGCCTGAGTCTCTGTCTGGACATGTGACAAAGTGTTACTTTTGCTCTAGGTAAGCCATTAGAAACATCTCATGAAAGGTTAATTTTGAAAAACAATGACTTATAAAAGTGTTACAGTTAAAGTAAATAGTAAAGTTGTTACAGTCATGTGTTTGCAAAATGTGCAACAAAAACTGAGCAAAAGAGTCTATGATTGGTGGAGGTATATGACTTATTACACAGTAAATCATCCAGGATGATTCTCTTCACAGAAGAGAAGCAATAAATAAGTAAAATGAAAGCTCAAAAATGTTTTCCGAGGGCTTTCTGCGCCACTCATCCTGACAGGTCTTTACTTTCTCCTCTACAGCTATGCCCTAACTTCCACTATCAACCTCCCACTGCATTAAGTGAACAAATTCCATTCTAGACCTGTATTGGTACTTTAGCTCACTCCATAAAACAAACACATCCACCAAAAAAAAACAAACCACCAACATCCAGACTTTAATGGACTTCAACAGGAGTTCAACTTGATTCTTTAGAGCTATGCTCTTAGCTTTACTGCTTATTATAACAAAAGCAGTTTTCACATCAGCTGCATTGTTTGAGTTTCCATAGTGTTCTTCCCAGAAATGTGTTCCTGCAATAATATGATAGTGAAGCCTTAGCTCCTCTATAGGCTGCCCTGTAAGCAAGAATCACAAGCTACTTTTAAAAGTAGAGATTTGTTGAGGTTTGGGCTTCTGAGTGCGTGTGGGCAGGTCAATAATAAAAGCAGCGAGAAGTCTTCTGCATCACTATTGACACTGCTCCTCACTTCTCTTCCCTCTTCCAACTTGTGGAGAACACTTCTCCCTCTTTTTATTTATTTATTTATTTTTGGCCTGCATGTAGGCTGAAATATCTTAAACATGAATTCAAAGTTTTTAGAGATCTTTAATGTAAGGAAAGAAAACATTAAATCCATAAATGAGCTTTTCTCCCAAATATGTAACAATCTTCAAATCCCAAAATGACACCTGGATAAGAGGAAATCACCTACAGTCAAAGTCAGAGAACTTACAACTTTTCATTTTCTTAAAGCTAGAATTGTGAAGTCTTTCAGAAAACACTGTATGACAGTGAAGAAACAAATATCCTTTCCTTCCATTGTAGGTCATGCTTTAAGGGCTATAAATAACAGATTAACACATAAAACTTCTTAAAACCTGGCTTGTTATCTAATTAGTTTATAAAAACTATCTTACTAGATTTCTATACAGTACCATCGGATTATTAGAATGCTTTTCCTGCAGACAGAGCTTTACGGAGGACAATCGTCATGAGTTCCTACAGCCATCTGAAGCCAGTAGTCCAGATTTCTAAAAACAACAAAGTTGTACAAGTTCTCTCCTCCTTTGTGAAAACCATGTTCATTTTCTCTCCAGGAAACAGGACTGTCTGCAAAGCCATGCACAGTTAAGGTCAGCCAGTGTGCCAGTTTTGGTTCACTGAAATAGGAGCTGCAAGGAAGAAAACAAGGTTATCAATAATTATAATGGAATGGCCAGCATGGTCAAGTATACAATATAAAGTAAAAAATCAAAGATGCAGGCACTTTAGTGAACATTTGCCATTAGCAATTAACAAAAAAAACCCTGCTTTATAAAATAATAAGTAAATTCAAGAAGAAAATATTACATAGGGAGCTTCCAGAATTCACTCTGTAGCACTAATACAGGCAGACATCACATGGATCCATGATACGCTAGTATCATGTAGTTTGGTATTTAACTAGAACCACATCTACCCTGTTCATCAATATTCAGTGCCCTACGTTGTTACTACACTTGATTAAAAAAAAAAAAAATCATTATAAGGTAATTTACTGTAATGCCATAACAACCTTGAAGTAACTTGAAATACTCTTTCCAGTATCATAAAGGGATTTCAATCTTATTTTCCATCGGTAGTTAAAAATGCTAAATCAGGCATATTTGAGGGCACCTGATGTTCATAAGCAGAGAAAATTTGAAAAATGTAGGAGCTCAGTGCAGTCACTGTTTAGAAATTAAGATAAAAAGCACAGTCATTACTAGGATACAGAGCAACCATTCTCAAATTTGTATGTATCAAAAATAATCCAATTTACTGCTTTTTTATACTGACATTAAGCTTCCTGCCCATTTCCTAATTCAAGTCTTCATTTTGCACATTTTATTTACTTCCAGTAGTGCTACTGAAAATAAGTATTTGAAGCTGATTTCAAAAACTAAAAAATTTTAGAGTACACATTTTTTTTGATGTACTGCTGTGAACCCTTACCACAGCTGCTCCAACAACTGAATTATCTTATCAGGAATTATAAAGCCTGTAATTGTGCACAAAAAAGCTTGGTCCACTGTTGTGTTTGGCTGAGGACAGCAATAGGTTGATATGAAGCTAGAAGATTTGTTGTCTCTGAAAAAAAACAAACACAAAACAATGGAAATAAGCAAACTTTAAAATTTCCACAGAAAGACTTAGTAACAAAAATTTGTACCCAACAAGTAGTATCTACATGTATGTATGTCATCTAAATTAACATCCAAGCAACTAATGGCCACGCAACTCCCAAGATTCATGGGTACCTCCAAAATCACAAAAGTTACTCAAGAAGTATAACCATTTAAGTGCATAACAGCCATCCCACTTGCAGAAACGTGCCTTTCTTAATTCTTACTTAACTCTTCCTTAAAATAAATCGTGGTTTTCCTTACTTAACATGTATTTAAAGATGAAATAAATTCAAGTACTTACAAGTTAACTTGATTCAGGACAGCACCTAGCCATTCAAACAGTTCTTCTGTACTGCAGGACTCTTCTGGCTTTCCTTCTAATTCATTACTTTGCAATGCTGGACACTGCAAGTCTCTTAATGTGCTGAATGTTATTTTTGGCTTCAGGGCTCGTATTTGGTTTTTGGGAAAGTATGACATCAATGTTGATCCCTCTGCACCTTAACAACACAACACCACAAGGAGCGCTTACAAAACTACCAAACAAAAGGAGCACAGAATTCATGAAACATTTGTATGTGTGTATAAGAAAAGGCAGCGTGCGGTGTTAAACTGCAACTGAAACTGCTTACATGCTGTTATCTTTTGCAAAAGCCATCTTTGGCTTCCATGTCTTCTTGGAAATGAGAATTAGTGCAAGATCCAGCACTTCAGTACAGCTCAGTTAAGTTACTACTTACCTAGCAAATGAAGAAATAGAACTGCCAATAGAAAACCTGAGCAAAATTAACTGACCAAGTAATGAAATTAACTCAGTAGAAAGAGGAATTCAGAGCATTCCTGAAAAAGAAAGCATGAAAGGAAAGCTACTTGCATGTTATCTGCTCCCCAAGACCTGCAAATATATTCACACTGTAAATACACCCACACCTATATATCTGAGGCCAAGGAACATTTTGCCTTACAAGTGTCCATACATTCCCTCCCTGCTCACATGCAGGTATCTGCTGCCCTGTAAGAGTGATATATACATTACACCATTAAGTCACCTCCAGGTCAGCATCTCTAGAAATTCCTCAGGCACGAGAGGGAGAATACATATGGTAAATGTACACGAAGATAATGCATCTCAAAACCATTTAACCGGAACTTGGCTCAAATGAACTCTGGCAGCATTTCTTCCACAAGCACAGAGCATCTGGAGGGATCCCTGCGTGTAAGAAAGCATCCCAGAGGCAGCACGGCATCTGGAAGCTAGAGCAGCTCTGATGGGGTGAATTGGGAAGTTCTCAAGAATACCTTGCAAAAAGCTATAGTATTGTATAAATTCTCCTGGAATATCCCTTTACAACTACAAAAAAAATCCCTTTTCAATGATATGAACGGCACTTATTCTTCTACCTAGCATGTTAAGGTAAGTAAATCTTTCAGTTTTCTCAGCTGAGGACAAGACCATGTAAGAATTGTTCCCAGAGGCTTTAACCCATCAGTAAAAACAAGGTATCTGATGTTCTAGGTGTGATGGGAAACCTAATCTATGAGCTGTAAAGATTTAGAGAAAAATTCTTGATTTACAACAAATTGAGAATTCATCTTCAGATGCGGTGTATTTGGAAGGTAAACTCATCCCAGAGAAATATCAGAATTAACCATCGAGATAAGAAGCTCTCCCACCTACCTGGCTGAGGTGTCTGCCATCCCAATGGCAGACACTGAAAAAGTGGGCAGTTGACTAGTTTAAGAACTGATTTATCACTGATAGAAGAGAAATTCTAGGACTGTCTGAGAGACAAGGACTTTGAAGGGGAAAGGGTAATGAAAACAAAATGTATGGCATATCTCACTTTACTAGGATCAGAGAATAAAATAAAAAAAGTGAGAAGTTTTCAAATGCAGTAAGACTGCAACAGTTAGATGTACCTTGATGAACTTTATGGGAAAGGATCTGTTTCTTCAGCTCTAGTGATTGATTTAAACCAGATGAAGTCCTAAAAACCTTACATAAACTTGGAAATTAGCATCTCGCAAATCAAGAGATATTAACCAATCTTCTTCTTGAAGCAGTAAGATAACTAGCGTGAAATCAATTCTCCTGAATTTAAAGTTCCAGGTAATATTCAGTTTTCAAAATGTGACATTGTGTTCTCTAGTAAACAAGAAATAGTACCTTACTCATGGGAAGTCTGAAGTCCAGAATAGCATTTAAATACCACTGGAAAGCCACGTATGAACAGAGGAAATCCAAGCACAAGGTACAGATAACTGCAGAACAAAATATTCATGGCTCACTATCAAAAGTTCTGGACTGCTGCAACTCCGTTAGCCATTATCTAACCCACCAAGGGCAATCACTTGGAGGAGGAAGGCTAACCTGACCCTTTTTAATCATCCTGCAAAAGAAGACTGTCCAAGTGCAGAAAGGCACTTTGACAAAGACAGGCAGCTACTGAACTCGTGTTAATTTATAAAAAAAAAAATTGTTTGGAATGCTTTAAAACAAACAATCCTCATGCAGTCTGTACTTTCCATAAGCATTCGTTAGACTGCTCAAAGGACGTATTATATTGCCTGAGAAGTCTTAGTCAAACAAGAATTTATACATTTTAAATGTCCACTCCAAGTGGGATCCTCAGTGACAGTCTTAACTTCAGGAAATCTCGAAGGCTACAGCCAAGACTCCAACAGAGCAATTCATCTAGCTACAGCGTAGCTTTCTGTGTCAACAACAACCAGGCACATTATCAAAGTTCTCTTGGAGTTTAGTGAATTTCAGCCAATAAACATTTAAAATGTCATACAAATTACAGCAGTAGAACAGAGAAGAAAAGATTGTTTTGATTGCCATTAAAGACACGAGACACTCCACATTCCCTTTTTCTGTTCCTCTTGGTGCCAGCACCAGGAAATAGAAAAAATGGGTATGAAAACTGAAAACCCTGGTTTTGGAAAGTGACACGAACGTTCACAGGCCTGCAGCAGTGCTGGCCATAGCAAGAAACATCAGTTACCAGCAGGAAGGCTGCAGGCACTATACTCATGAAGGACAAAGATCTTCCCAAGAAAATACATCTCTTTTCCCTTTCCAGCAGAATCCACACAGTGCCTCATGTCTATTAATAACATCTTTGAAGGTTTTATTTTTGTCAGTACTCAGGAAGAGTCTTTCAGATGTTACAAGCTCAAAAATTCCTGCTCAAAAAGACATTCTGATTTAACTCCATATTCATGAAGTGATTAACCTGACTAGTTTTTTGGCCATAAGAAACTGACAAAAAGGAATGCTATTCTTCCTGAATGCTGCTACAACTGGCAGCAATAAACGTAAAAAACATACTGGCCCTGAAGTCATTTTGCTCTCTGTCCAGGGTCAATAAATCTAAACAAGCTGACCCTGAGGATCTGCCACCTGAGCTAGATTTATGTCACCGTTTATGGTAGCAGGAGACTTCACCGTGACATCTTCCTGAAGATGACAAAGGCAGAAGTTGCAAGCTTTAAACAACTTCTGTATGACAAGCAAGGAAGAATACTTGTAACACATTTAGTACTTAAAAAGGAGGAGGGGAATGTGAAAGACTATCAAGTGAAACACGGGACAGTGCTGAAGGAGCTTGAAAGCAGTTTTAGTTTCTTACAGTAACTTTCAGATTTAGTCTTCAAGAGTCAGGCAAGACTAAGAATGTAAAGAGCAGATTGGAAAGGATCTCTCTTAACATCTCCTCCTGCTACTGTGGAGACTTTAGTAACTCTGAGCAGAAACACACTAAAAGCTACACAGCTCTGATAGGTCAAGCTTCTTTTTTTTTTTTTTTTTGTAGTATGAGCCCCTGCGTTTTTTGTTAATGCTGCAGAAGTGCTACATATCCTTAGACACGGCCTGTTCTGAGGTAATATAAGCAAACAGAGGACTTTGGAAAAAGACCCTCAGAGGAACTGCAAGACTTAAATCCTTGAAGTAAAATTAATGTAATCAGAAACCGGTAGATAAATGGACACTGGAATTACGATGATTTGAGACAGTAAAATTTCTTATAACAAACTCTCGCTCTGCTCCACTCTCAACAAAGTGTTGAGAATAACACTTCGAGAATAAAGAATAAATCATTTTAAGAATAAAATGATGTAATACCAGACTGTGTGTGTATCAGTGTGTGCAGCATGTGATGGAAACGGGGACTTTTGAACACGTTCCATAACCACTACTGAAACTCACAGTTCCCCACCTCAAGTACTACACCAAGTATGTAACCTGTGCGTACTAATAATGTTTACATAGGTCACAGTTTTATAAAGTAGGAGCAAAACTATCAAAGAGGCAAAATCAGGCCAGAAATCCTGGACAACAGGGAGACAAAGAAATGAAGTAACTAATGTATAACTCCTAAGAATCACTGCTAGATTCCTGAATTGATCTGCTGTGTAAGAAGTTGCACAAACACAACCAAACCAAACAAATAATAAAATCACACCCAAACATAATGTAATCTAACTTTGCACTCCACTAAAAATGCATTTGGACAATACTAGAAAAGAACAATAAGCCACAAACATTTGGACTTCAAGGCAATTAAATTTTACTTTTACATTTAATTCTTATTACCTGTATTATACCAAGCCATTAGGAAGTCAAATTCTAAAGGTTTCTTTTCTTTCAAGGCCCAAAGCACCCTCTTATGTTTCTTGCCATCAGGGTGAAAGTCGGAATCAGTCAAGTCAATAGTTATAACTGCAAAAATGTACAAAAGACATTTTTACTCATTTGACTGACTTTAATGATAACAATGAGTTAACAATTAAATAAACACAGAGAACAAAAAGAATTAAACTACCTTTTCACATGGTACAGCATCTTTACAAAGCATTTGACTATGCAAATATGACTCCCCGTTATATAAATTAATATTCTCCTCCTGCCAGCCTTGTTTTGATATAATTTGAAACTGCTTTCTAGTGACTGCAGTGACAGATTCATTTGTAATGGCAGTGACAAAGTCCCAAAACAGTGTCTTTAAAAATATTTTAGTAACTAGGCAAGCTATGAATAAAATAAAAATAAAATAAAATAAAAATAAAATAAAATTTCTAGCATTAAAAGCCACGTGTACGGCAATGACACAATTACAAATCTTTTTTTCTAGATAAACTTGTCCCAGACTGAAGTTTCACTTTTCATACAGAAATTTCATCATACATTTTACCTGACAAATTGAATGGTAAAATGATGCTCAATTTTCCAAAATTCTTACTGTAGGTACTAAAGTTCCCTCTTCAAAAGTTAATCTATATCCACTAGCACAAATTTTAATATATTTGACATAGCACAGTAGATATTTAAATTATTATTTAAAAATCATACTAAGTATGTTTCCTCTGCATCTGTTGTAGAATTAAAACTTTGAGTACCATAAAGATTACAATTTTAATTGTGTCAGACAATATAATTCTCCCTTTCAAGCAAGTAGTCTTGCATGAGTCTCCAATGTTTTTGTGTGTGTGCGTGTGTGTGTGTGCGCGTGTGTGCATGCGTGGAGCATGCAAGTTGTCAGACCTACTTTAATTAGGTTAGTATTTTGTTTCAAATCAGAATGCATAGACACTCCACAAAGTATACAAAAATTCTTGAATCCTATATCACCCCAATATAAAAATTTCATCAAAACTGCAAAAATTATAAGTTTTATAGAATACCCACAATATCTCACATTTGTTTCCTTACAGCTGCTTTATTTTGAAAAGCTGTTTTTTCTCTTCATGCAACCCTTTCATCTGCATCTGGAAAAATACCATGTAGACAACAACCAACTATAAGGAAAAGTAAGTTTTGGACTACTGGTTTAACATCCTAACAAGGTGCTTCTCAGACCAATCTGAAATAAGCATTGTCAACTATAAATTATACTTACTATATCTCATTGCTTTTTTGCCAGAATACCGAGAAGGGCGACCTTGCAGTCCAAGTTCCTCATAAGTATCTTTATCCACTGACAGAATTAGTTTTCCTGTAACAAAAAAACTCACAATATAAATTATCTTCTATTTAGTTCCCTTTAAAGTCTTCTGAGCACCATGTACTTTATACAATGTTAACTTTGGATCACTAGGTATTACCAGTGTACTCCAGACTCCTTAGTTTCAGTTAAATTGATCACCAGATTAACCCTTAAAAAATACATTTAAATTCAATTGTTCTTTCTTATCATACAGGTCTTATGTACTAGGATGAGAAAAGTGCAACATGATTCCTGAGACAGGCATAATTTGTCTTTTTTTTTTTAAACTGTACTACCTAAATGTTTTCCTCAGTCTTTCCTCTACTTGTCCCCTAACATTTGCCGTGTCACTGGTTGAACACTACACTAGGACGCAATTTTGTAAAGATTCATGCGTGCACTGCTCAGTTGAACACAGAAAAGCAGTACCTCCTGCTCCTGTGGAACTACGTACATGGAGTAAAATATGCTTAATAGTGACGAGCAGATATGCTCTGGAACAACTCCACTTCCTGGTTCATAAGCCAAATCTGGCAGCTGCCAGTTGGTACAGAATTTCACACAACAGATATCGCTACCACAGTATTTAGACTCTAATGCATGTAACAGCATAATATAGAATATAAACAAGTAAGGCTGTTGCTGAAGATTTCAGATGGCGATATCACCAGAAACTGTGATGCTATCTCTGCATTAATTGTGCATCACTTATAATAACTGCACCATGTACTGTGCAGACTCAATCTCTATCAAGTATCTACTTTGCTAGGACTGTGTTAATAATATACATCAAATAATTCTTCCTCTGAAGAATCTGAATTTACTTCTGCTCTGATAGGCACTGACTCTATCATCTTAGGCTAGAGAGCAGACAATCCAATTTGTTTTTCAACTGTGCTTGATATACCCTGAAACGTGAAGACACATCTGAATCCTACAACAGTTACATTATTTTCACAACAATTACATTATTTTCTTTGTATGTAAAGTCCCATTTAAGAAGTGTTTTGTCATAAAACTGTGACGGAAATGGAACAGAGACTTTTAACACATTAGACACTTCTCAAATAATGAACACAATGTTTTAAAGAGTGTTCCTAAGCAGTGCTAATAACTTTTCTTTTCTACTTATTTCTTTTTTTGGTACAAACTGTGTCTTTAAGACTAGTAGGAAACAAAAATTTGTAATGCAGTGTATTCACAAAAAGAATCCTCAGTAGCAACTGGTATGTCAGAGGAAGTACTGACAATCTAATACTATAAATAAGTTATGCTGATTTTCTAAAAATTGTTTTACCTAAAGGAAAGTTAACAACACGAATCAAAAAAGTTAAAATTAAATATTTTATCAATTCAAGCATACTTCTAATAAAGTAGACTAACATGGTAGGCACATTTTCTAGTTTACATAATTCCAAATGGAAACAAAACAAAACCAACGCTGAAGACCACAATCAAAATGTGTATCTTATTAAAAAGAAAACAAAACATACCAGTTGGTAGCAGAGCTGCAGTATTATCTTGATCAATTTTTGTATTATAGGTAAGTGCATAGCATGAACCTTTAATAGTAAAGCAGAAAACCATGAGATTATACCATTTCTGAAGAAAGATAACAGGAAAAACATCAAGATAATTAAGCATGTCAAATATATTTGGAGTCATTCTCAACTCTCATTTTTTATCAGGTACCTTTCCTCCACCATCTCAAGTGAAATGCTGTTGGTTTTTTTTTGTTATTATTTTTTTTTTTATAAACTTTAGACCGGCATTGTTTTAAAGAATTTGTAATAGAGATAACGTCAGTAATATGCCCCAGTATGGATGCACTTTATTTGCACATGCAACCAAAGAAACTTTTATCCTGAAATATTGACGTTATTAATTCACATTAAAAAAGGTGGAAGATGCTCACATTATTCAATATATTGTGTGTCAGATACTGCCACAAAATTTGGTTTAAATATTCCAGATTAAATATCTGTTTTAAACGTGCTTCTCAAAATACACAGTCAGATCCTGTGAAGTTGATACACTAATGTCATACCGCTTCCATAAAACTAGTGGCAGAAAAAACATTAATGAGACTAAAGTAAACGTGACTAAGAAAAAAAGCCCCACGTTTAGCAAGTAATATACATGAATTTCTTGTTTTCCTCTTTCTCTGACATGTTATCTTCTCCCCTTTCTTTATTCTTTAAAGCTTTTTGCCTCCCTGGCAATCATCTCAAGAGTATAATATTTATCAGGAGCCAGACAAACGGGCCCCACTAGATGAAAACAGCCCACAT
The DNA here is from genome assembly GCF_964211825.1 of Aythya ferina. Classification (NCBI taxonomy): domain Eukaryota; kingdom Metazoa; phylum Chordata; class Aves; order Anseriformes; family Anatidae; genus Aythya; species Aythya ferina. Next base: position 71,671,135 of record NC_140297.1, on the reverse strand, counting down.
GGAGTATGTAAAAACAAGCTGGCTGGGCACAGGCTGCATCTTTTCAATCTTTCTTTGCATCCTCTTTGCTCTTACTACATCAAGATGAACCACCACAAGCTCATCAGCCAAAAGAAAAAAGAAAAGCAGCAAGCCTGGTTTTCATCTTGGAAAATAGGCACAGGCTTTGCCAGCAGTGGAACACTGCTCTGTGGTGAAATATGAAGGAACCAGAAAGACAGAAGGGAGACGATTTCTGCAGGAATTTGCATTAAAATGAAGAGCAGAAGATGAGAGGTGAGATTACACGTAGAAGCCCTCTTGATAGCTGGCTTGCAGAATTAAGATGGAATAAGGAAAAACGAAGAAGAAGCAATCATAACTGTTTGGGACCCATCAGCTGTAAACAAATATAGACACCACAAAGTGGAAAAAAAAATGAGAAAGAAATGCATGGAGAGTTTTCTTACTACTTTTTCTTTCCTTCATTTAAAACACATACCAGAATAAATAGCAGTAAATAAATTTTAGCGTTTTATGAAAACATAAACATTACTGTGTCTGTTATGTTCCAATTACCTCCTTACCTTTCTTCACAAAAGAATCGATGAATTCATGAGCAACCAATTCATGAACCGATAAATTCTTCACCAGATAGTACACTCCAAAGTCTGCAACGGTGCTTTTCAGCACTTCAGGTAGTATACCACACTCAGGGATCAACACAGATACCTGTTAGGAACATAACTGGAATGTAAATCACATCCTAAACCACACTCAGGGGGAAAACCAAGAAATACAAAAGAAAATCTTTCTTTTTCAAAGAGATCAGTACATTACGCCAAAATGAGATGAAAAAGTAATTTCAGACTACTGTCTTTAAAATGAATTTGCACAAAGTCTCAGTGTACAGCTGATACTTTTTTTTTTTTTTTTATATTACATGCTACACAACAGCATTTGATGTGTTGTGCAAAAGCATGACTTCACACGGCGTGCTTTAACCAAAGTCATTATAAATTTGGCTTGAATTTGCACTGGAACATTTCCTTTGGCCTTTGCTGCAGGAAACGATTATAAGCAGGAACACAGGCTAAGCATTTATGTCATCTCAATGGGTAAGTGAAGCTCTCAGTACAACAAACTAGCTTTTGGAAAACACGTTTTCTTTTGTGGGCTATTTTGGAGGCGAGCAGAGCGGGCAGACCCCTCGAACGAAACTGGGGAGATGGGCTGAGGATGGCCATGGAAGCCGTAAGGGACGCGTTAGGGCAGGTTTATCCCTGGGAGGAGGAAATTAATGTCCCGAGGTGCCTGGTGCAGCCCGGGTTCCTTGCCGAACTCGGTGTCACTCCTGTGACAACCCGCACAGGGCCACAGCGCGCCCAACGGCCGCCCCCTCAGCGCCCAACGGCCGCCAACGGCCACGCGCGCGGCGGCGGCAGCGGGGGGCAGCACCCATTGGCTCGCGACCCACTCCCCCCCCCGGCACTCACGCGGCAGTTGTAGGCGTGGTCCCGCACGTGCGCCGCGTGGCGCGAGCGCGGGTGGCGCGCGTGGCCCTTCTCGCACACCAGCAGGTGCCGCGGCGCCTGCTGCACGCGCCGCAGGGGCGCCGACATCCTCCGCCGGCCGCCGCGCGCGCGCCGCCGCCCGGCCCGCCAATGGGGGCGCGGCCCGCCGCTCGCGTCACCGGTCGCCGGGCGGCAGGGGGGAAGCGGGGCGGTGAGGTCACTTCCGTGCAGAGCCGGGCCGCCGCCCGCCGGGGCGAGGAGGGCAGCGGGGCGCTGTGCGCATGCGCTCAAGCGGGGCATGAAGCGTGGCCCGCAGGGCGGGCGCCATCTTGCAGTGCCCGCCCCTACGTAGCGCCGTGGAGGCATTGGGGTTGGGAGAGCCCTCCCCGGTCACCTGGTCCAACCACTCCCCTAACACCAGTGCCACACGCTACACCGTGTTCCTAAGCACCACGTCCAACCTCTCCTTGAACGCCCCCAAGGACAGTGATGCCACCACCTCCCTGGGCAGTCCCAGCGCCTGACTGCTTCCTGAGCAGAAATGTCTCCTCATTGCCAACCTAAATATTCCCTCGCTCAACTAATCTCAATAGAATTGGTCAGGTTGGAAAATACCTCTCAGGTCATCACGTCCAACTGTTAACCTAGCACTGCCAAGTCTACCACTAAGCCATGTCCCTAAGCACCACATCTAATGTGCCTTTTCAGTATTTCCAGGGATGGTAAAATGAGTTTTCTGACCTCGATATGGGGCTTTGTGCTGAAAAAGGAGGGTTTCAACTCACAGAATCACAGACTTTCTAGGTTGGAAGAGACCTCAAGATCATCGAGTCCAACCTCTGACCTAACACTAACCAGTCCTCCACTAAACCATATCCCTAAGCTCTACATCTAATCGTCTTTTAAAGACTTCCAGGGATGGTGACTCCACCACTTCCCTGGGCAGCCCATTCCAATGCCTAACAACCCTTTCAGTAAAGAAGTTCTTCCTAACATCCAACCTAAAACTCCCCTGGCGCAACTTCAGCCCATTCCCCCTCGTCCTGTCACCAGGCACGTGGGAGAACAGACCAACCCCCACCTCGCTACAGCCTCCTTTAAGGTACTTATCAAGAGCGATAAGGTCACCCCTGAGCCTCCTCTTCTCCAGGCTGAACAAGCCCAGCTCCCTCAGCCGCTCCTCGTAGGACTTGTTCTCCAGGCCCCTCACCAGCTTCGTCGCCCTTCTCTGGACTCTTTCGAGCACCTCGATGTCCTTCTTGTAGCAAGGGGCCCAAAACTGAACACAGTACTCGAGGTGCGGCCTCACCAGAGCTGAGTACAGGGGGACGATCACCTCCCTAGCCCTGCTGGTCACACCGTTCCTGATACAAGCCAGGATGCCGTTGGCCTTCTTGGCCACCTGAGCGCACTGCTGGCTCATATTCAGCCGACTATCCACCATCACTCCCAGGTCCTTCTCTGCCTGGCAGCTCTCCAACCACTCATCTCCCAGCCTGTAGCTCTGCTTGGGGTTATTGCGCCCCAGGTGCAGGACCCGGCACTTGGCCTTGTTAAACTTCATGCAGTTGACCTCAGCCATCGGTGCAGCCTATCCAGATCCTCCTGCAGAGCCTTCCTACCCTTGAGCAGATCGACACACGCACCTAGCTTGGTGTCATCTGCAAACTTACTGAGGGTGCACTCGATGCCCTCGTCCAAATCATTGATGAAGATGTTAAAGAGGACTGGCCCCAGCACCGAGCCCTGGGGAACGCCACTAGTGACTGGCCTCCAACTGGACTTGGCTCCATTCACCACGACTCTTTGGGCCCGGCTATCCAGCCAGTTTCTAACCCAACGAAGCGTGCGCCAGTCCAAGCCAAGAGCAGCCAGTTTCTTGAGGAGAATGCTGTGGGAGACGGTGTCAAAAGCCTTGCTGAAGTCAAGGTAGACCACATCCACAACCTTTCCCTCGTCCACCCAGCGCGTCACTTTGTCATAGAAGGAGATCAGGTTCGTCAAGCAGGACCTGCCTTTCATAAACCCATGCTGACTGGGCCTGATCGCCTGCTTGCCCTGCAAGCGCTGCGTGACTTTGGGCTCTCAAAATGGAGGCTTGAACCCTCAGTTTTCAGTCCAAATCATTCTAAGTCTTGAGGATCTGGACCCCAAACAAGGCCACTCAACCCCCTTCCAAGTGGCATGACCTGAACTCAGGGGTCATAGAACCATAGGATATCCCGAGTTGGAAGGGACCCATAAGGATCATCAAGTCCAACTCCTGGTACCACACAGGTCTGCCCAAAATTTTAGACCATGTGACTAAGTGCACAGTCCAATAGCTTTCTAAATTCAGACAGGCTTGGTGCAGTAACTACGTCCCTGGGGAGCCTGTTCCAGTGTTCAACCACCTTCTCGGTGAAGAACCTCTTCCTGATGTCCAGCCTAAACTTCCCCTGCCTCAGTTTAACACCATTCCCGTGGGTCCTATCACTGTTGGTTACAGAGAATAGGTCACCTGCCTCTCCACTCCCCCTCTCAAGGAAGTTGTAGACTGCGATGAGGTCCCCCCTCAGCCTCCTCTTCTCCAGGCTGAACAGGCCCAGTGACCTCAGCCGCTGCTCATACGTCTTCCCCTCTAGGCCCTTCACCATCTTTGTATCTCTCCTCTGGACACTCTCCAACAGTTTCATGTCTTTTTTGTACTGTGGTGCCCAGAACTGCACACAGTACTCGAGGTGAGGCCGCACCAGCGCAGAGTAGAGCGGGACAATCACCTCCCTTGACCGACTAGCGATGCCGTGCTTGATGCGCCCCAGGATATGGTTGGCCCTTCTGGCTGCCAGGGCTCGCTGCTGGCTCATATTCAACTTGCTGTCTACCATGACCCCCAGATCCCTCTCTGCAGGGCTGCTCTCCAGCATCTTGTCACCCAGTCTGTACATATAGCCAGGGTTGCCCTGTCCCAGGTGCAGGACCCGGCACTTGCTCTTGTTAAACTTCATGCGGTTGGTGATCGCCCAGCTCTCCAGTCTGTCCAGATCTCTCTGCAAGGCCTTTACGCCCTCATCAGAGTCCATAACTCCAAGTTTGGTGTCGTCAACAAATTTGCTCAGAACACTTTCTAGTCCTATACTCAAATCATTTATAAAGACATTGAAGAAGACTGGCCCTAAAATGGAGCCTTGAGAGACCCCACTGGTGACCATCCACCAGCCTGATGTGGCCCCATTTACCACAACCCTTTGAGCCCTGCCCATCAGCCAATTGCTCACCCATTGTATGATGTTTTTGTTAAGTTGTATGCTGGACACTTTGTCCAGTAGGATCCTATGGGAAACCGTGTCAAAAGCCGTGCTGAAGTCCAAAAAGATCACATCAGCTGGTTTCCATTGATCAACTAGATGGGTGATTTTGTCATAAAAGGAAATCAAATTTGTTAGGCAGGACCTACCCCTCATGAACCCATGTTGGCTGGGACCAATGACTGCATTGTCCCCCAGGTGTGCCTCAATAACTTAAAGAATGATCTTCTTCATAATTTTACCAGGCACTGACGTGAGACTGACAGGCCTGTAATTGCTAGGGTCTTCTTTCTTACCCTTCTTGAAAATTGGCACAACATTTGCCAGCTTCCTGTCTACTGAGACCTCTCCAGATTCCCAGGATCATTGAAAAAAAATTGAGAGAGATCCTGTGATGACGTCAGCCAGCTCTCCGAGCACCCTGGGATGAATCCCATCTGGACCCATGGCCTTGTATGGATCCAGGCAGAGCAGCAAATCCCGCACGTGTTCAGGTCAGTTGGGAGTTTATCATTCCCACCGTCATGGTCCTCCAGCTCAGGGCACCCTGGATCCCAAATCCCATCATCAGTGTTAAAGACAGGGGCGAAGAAGACATTAAACGTCTCTGCTTTGCCTGTGTCATTGTCTGTGAGGAGACCTTCCCCATCAAGTAGCAGACCTATGTTTCTTTTTGGTTCTCCTTTTTCTGGTCACATATCTAAAAAAACCTTTTTTATTGTCTCTCACAGACGTGGCCAGCTTCAACTCTAGATGGGCTTTGGCTTTTTAAACCATCAAACTCCTATAATTTTACTAGTTCACCAGCCACACATCTTGGTGGTTTGATACAATACCTCAAGCACTCTTATTCTTCGTGTCCAGGCTTTGTTTCTGGTGGAAACTGCACTTTTCAGGTGTTCTGTTTCTGTTTAGGTCTCTGTGATATTGCTGATCAATAACTCTACTGTGAGAAGGCTGGTTTTTGCAAGCTCCGTGTTACAGAACTGCACTTGGCTGATGGCAGGAGGGATGCTCCTGAAGTTACCAGTTCAGTGCTTTTGGCTCGTGAGACTGACTCAGACCCACTTGTTTGCAGGTACGTGCTTTCCGGGTGCTTGCACACAAAAGTAACATCAAGACATTGCTCCTCTGAACTCGTTGACTTCTGTCCTCTGGCTTGTGAGACTCAGGTATACATCAGGTCACTGCCCGATTAACATTGGTTGAGGAGTTCTGAATTCTGCACTTACATCATGTGTATAAATTGGTTTATTAGGAACCAAGAATGTCTGTGTAATCACAGTAGTCTCCTAATTTAAAGCGTGCAAAAATTAATGGGAAAAGCACTACTTGATGGATGTCAGTTATTACCATACCCGCAGGCAGAAGCCTCTGTGAGCAAACAAGCATTACACTCTGATGATCAGAAAGCCTGTTCTGCTAAAGGGGTGAAAAGTTCAAGTCTCTGATCAATAAGCCCAGCCAGCCAGAGAGGAAATTCAGCTATATTCAAGGCAGCCTGTGGAGCTGTGTTTGTTTTGGTGGTTTCTTTCTTTCTTTTCTTTTTTCTCCCTTTTCTTTCTTTTTCTTCCTTTTCTTTGTTCTCCATTTTCTTTTTTTTTTTTCTTTCTTCCTTTTTCTCTCTCTTTCTTTCTTTCTTTCTTTCTTTCTTTCTTTCTTTCTTTCTTTCTTTCTTTCTTTCTCTCTCTCTCTCTCTCTCTCTCTCTTTCTCTTTCTCTTTCTGAGCTTCTCTATGCTAGTACGATTAATACTTTCTGCTAGGGATACAAATGGATAGGGAAAGAAATGTGAAAAAATATGTTGGGTAAAGGGCAAGAGAGTCAAGATTCATGGCTGCATATTCAACAGAGTTAAGTCAGCGTTTGGGGGATTTTGGCAGGCGTGTACTTCACTGCAGTTCAATGGAGCATTGAAGGATTTACATCGCTGTTCAACTAGTTCGGTTCATGTATCAAGCAATTAATTTTAACCCACCCTTACTTTTTAATGTTGCTTGTCCTACTATAGGGTATGTGTGTTATATAGAACCCTCTGAAGACACTGAGCTATGTTAAAAAACAAAACAAAACAAAACAAAAAAGCATTTAGCAGTCCAGTAGTCTGTACTATAACATACAGAATTTTCCTGTCATTAAATAATGGGCTCTATATACACAGTGTAATTGTTGGTAAATGCTGACATTTTTATAGTGATTATTACAGTTTTGTAGGCAATTAAGTGTATAGTTTCTATATATTGTTTTTTTTTTTTAAAAAAAAAAAAAAGACATAATTTAAATTACTCAGTCCTTGTAAAACCGTCACAATTTTCCCAGGGACTTCAAACCAGTGACAGGTTGATGCAGCTTTACTGCAACTTAGTTTCTGCATGCTTAAAGAGAGTTACAGGCTGTAGTCTAGAGGAAAGAAACGCCTGGAGGCAAACTGTGGTAATAGCCTAGAGTAGGAAAGGATTTCTAAGATACTTCCCGGAACTGGGGAAAAATCAATTTTTTTTATAAAATGACTGAGTTTGGAAATAAAAGCCTGATCTTCACACTGTGTACAGTATCTCTATTTGCAAAGTCCAGGTACTTCTTTCATGTATTTTTTCACTGTTGAATAGCAATCTTAACCCATTCTTTCTGTTGGATTTTCTGTGATTAACATGATTAAAATACCTAGACTTTCATAAAATAAAATTTTAACAAGTATTTGTCACATTTGTATTTTGAATTTGGTTTGTGTCTTTAAGATTAAACAAATTATTTTTGAGTCAGCAGTTTCTCTTTCCTAAATATTGTTGACTGCAGAAGAGAAGGAAGGAAGGAAGGAAGCTGTCTTAACCATTTAACCTTGGCTATTGCAATTAGTACTTTGCAAAACAGAAGCAAACATATACCAATGGTGCCTTGTTTATCTGAAATTATAATAAAGTGTGAACAACCGAAAACAACATTTCACTTGATAAGTGTCAACTATATATATATATATTTATTTTTTTTTTTTATTGAGAGAAGTGGAAATATGGTGAAGATATTGATAGTTAGCTTTATATCCTGTTTTTACACACTCTGGTCCAAATGCGGTGATGGATTGTAGATATAATCCCACTCAGACTTGTTTTTCCAGGAGATTACAAACAAAGCTTCTGCCAAACTGCTCCCCAAAGCTGCTTTTCAGGCCAGGAAGAATAGTGAATGACAGATAGCTCTGGACCAAGCTGCTGGTTTTTTTTTTGTTTTTTTTTTTTTTAAAAAAAATCTGTTTCTTTTATTGTTAAAAAACCTCTGTAATCTGGGAAATTTGCTCATCCTTGTCATATTAGAATGGAGCAGGAATGGTTTTGATCTTCAAACAGGCTTCACCTCTGCTTGCCTTTTAAGCACCAGGTTTTGGCTTGGCCGTGCATGGTGATGGGGAATTTTCTGGCACTTTCTGTCTTCCTTTAAGCAGATCCCCTGTTGTCACATTATGACTGTTACGAGGCACCCTTACAAGATGCCGTGGCTACACCATGGTGTTCGAGGAGGAGTCAGGACTGTGTTTCTCTGTTCACATTTCTAGCAGAGAGCAGTGAACTGGTTACTGCCATTCCCCTGGTTGCTCCCTTATTTTGGGAGGAATGTCCTGGAAATGCTTCCACATCCAGCTAAACACTCAGCTAAACCTTTCACTGGCAATAAATACATGTTCCTTTCCTTGTCCCATAATGAGACAAGGAGTCACTGCTGCCTTTTCCTTTGCTAAATTCTCCTTCCCCAACCCTGTAGGTACCAGACACCTTTTTTCTCAGACTGTCAATTAACAGGATCACAGGATTTTTTTTAACAGTATTTTTTAAAACAACGACAACAAAAGGCTATGTTGAAATTGAATAATGTAGGGTATATTTTCTTTTAAGATCAATGCAGGATAATTCCTTTGTGTTGCAGTTAATGAAGCTTCTGGTCTGCTCCAAGGAGAGGATTTGCCATTCCCAGCAATAAATCATTACTTCGTGGACCTGTTATTGTGTACTCCTTTGTATGTTGATGCATGTTGTTAATAAACATTCTGGTTGCAAGACCAGTGGAATTTTCCCCCGTTTCTCTTACATCCTCAAATCACAAAAGGCCCGGTGCTGCCCTTCACGCTGCTGCGATGTGTGTAGCTGTTTTTCAGTGCTTGGACCGAGGACGGGCAGCAAAGCTTGGCCCTGCACAGTAACTTCAATCACCCTTTTTCACTGCAACATCGAAATCATGCGGTTGCCTATTTCAAGCAAAGAGCAGCTGAAAATGGTGCCAGCAGAGGAAGAAAGCCACGGGGAGAGGAGGAGACTGTCTTCTCAGCCAGCTGGAAGCCTTTTTCTCCAGGGCTGGAAGGCAAGCTTTCCTGAGCAATCCAGCCTGTACACAGGTATTCAAAAGCACTTGCCAAAATGCCTGCCTGAAGGCCTGATTTCTTTCTTTAGTGTTAGCTACAAAGTCAAGCAACCAAAACTGTGTAGTAATTTAAAATAACCTAAGATTAAAATAAGCTACATGTTCCCAGCTAGTAGCCATACTTTCAGGAGGATCTCAGGATTCAGGGACCAAGGCAGTATTCTCAGAAGTGAAGCTTAAATTGTAAATAGTACATTTCATTTATCTGAGCAAGATTCAAAATAGAATCTAGAAATAGACTAAAATAGTTATTCTGGATAAACTAGTTAAGAATGATTTTTTTTTTTTTCACAAAAACCCATTTCAACACACTTATTTTAGAGTAAATCATCTTTTTCTCATTTCAGTTAATTCACATTATTAGGATTAAGGATGTTACATACCGAGTTGTTCTGAAATGTGTGTTTTGTTATAGTTGCAATTACAGACATAAACTTCAGTAGCCTGCCATATTATAAATTTCTTTCAAAGACATGACATAATGTTTCAGATAATTTTCACATTAAATCTTTAACAAATATTATTCTGTATTAGCAGGCTGTCCTTATCGTTCTGCTTCAGATATATTTTTATTGCTCAGAATATTTTGTAGACTGCTCCTGTAATGCCAAAGCATTATTTATACATTGGGATTTAGGTGCCAAAGCATGGTATTTTCACAAGCTGCACTGTAGACAACATGTACATTCCTATGTCATTTGGAAAATATTTTTTTAAATCTCACACTGAGACTTAACTGTGGATTCAGGCTTTCAAGTTTAGCTTTGTAAGTTTTATATGTAAACTCTTTGCAAAATTCTTGACATCAGTGTTCAAAGAATCCCATAAACACCTGTTAATTGTGCCTATTATATTAATAGTCTTTGAAACCTTTCTCCCCAGTCACCTGGAAGCTCCATTGTGAGAAATAAGCTTCATGGAGGCTATGAAGAGAAGGGTGAGGAAGCACATTAAGCCTTGCTACTTTCATGTAAATATCTGCAAGGTATTTATATCACTAAAAATATTCCTATCCCCACCCTCCAATTGTGCTTGACAGCAACTACTATTAAAGTGGATCATAGGATCAATGGAAGCAAGCTTTTTTCAGGAACTACTGATGAAGGGAAACTGTCTCTTCTTTTTCTCTTGCTCTTCTCTGGGATGTTCAGACTCTCATTTACTTTTTTTTTTTTTTTTTACTTTTTTTTTTTTTTTTCAGAATGACTTTAAGGCCTTTCTGTTTATATATATATACATATTTATATATTTTGAATAAAACAATAAAAACGCCACTTTGAAAGACCAATTGTCTTGTCTATGTGAATTTTGGTTTGAATTCAAATTCTGGTGAACTTAAAGCAATTACATTTCCTCTGTTTCCTATTTCCTGGGGCAACTGTGCAATTCCCTCCATTAGTTTTTCATGGGTAAAGTGTTTGAGAACAAAATTGGATAAAAACTTTGCTGCTACAGATCAGCTCTTTACCTGAGATCTGAGAGCTTCTGCATCATTTGGTACACAAACCATTTACAGCAAACCAGATGCTAATTGCCATGATGGGAGGAAAAATTCTTTAGAGCCTTCATCTTTATATTCTGCCTGCTAGTAGTTTGCATCTGGATGAACGTCTTGCCAGTATTGCTGCTACTGCTTCTGGCCAAATGTGTTAGGGAACAGGCAAGCCTTTGTATGTCTGGAAGTTTTAGATGAAAAATCCAGGCAAGAAACTGCGCCATTCATTCAACCAATGAAGCAGCAAAAATCACATCAGTGTGAAGATTTAGCATCTCAAAAAAAGCTTTTGAACTTCACTGGCTGCTTGGAGGATTATTGGTGTTTGCAGAACATACAGCAAGGTCACCACTTTGCTGCATTTACCCACTGCACTTATATGTCAAAAATAAATCGGCTTGCATCTTGTTGCAGTTCAGTGCCGATACTTGATGGGTCTTCCTGTTCCGTAATATGAATCAAGAAATGACAACTATGTGGATTTGGTCATAAACCATAATGGAAGCACACCCACTGAACATATGTCAGGAAGGACATGGAGTTTTACATAGAGGCATTAGTTTTCAAATTTGAAAGGAAGACAGGTTTCACAGTAAAATAAAAACTCTCTGCATTTGGCCAAGATCACAGAATCACAGAATCACAGAATTTCCTAGGTTGGAAGAGACCTCAAGGTCATCGAGTCCAACCTCCAACCTAACGCTAACAGCCCTCCACTAAACCATATCCCTAAGCTCTACATCTAAACGTCTTTTGAAGACTTCCAGGGATGGTGACTCCACCACTTCCCTGGGCAGCCTGTTCCAGTGCCTCACAACCCTTTCAGTGAAGAAGTTCTTCCTAACATCTAACCTAAAACTCCCCTGGCTCAACTTAAACCCATTCCCCCTCGTCCTGTCACCAGGCACGTGGGAGAACAGGCCAACCCCCACCTCGCTACAGCCTCCCTTGAGGTACCTAAAAAGAGCGATAAGGTCGCCCCTGAGCCTCCTCTTCTCCAGGCTGAACAAGCCCAGCTCCCTCAGCCGCTCCTCGTAGGACTTGTTCTCCAGGCCCCTCACCAGCTTCGTCGCCCTTCTCTGCACCCGCTCAAGCACCTCGATGTCCTTCTTGTAGCGAGGGGCCCAAAACTGAACACAGTACTCGAGGTGCGGCCTCACCAGAGCTGAGTACAGGGGGACGATCACCTCCCTAGCCCTGCTGGTCACGCTGTTCCTAATACAAGCCAGGATGCCGTTGGCCTTCTTGGCCACCTGAGCACACTGCTGGCTCATATTCAGCCGACTATCCACCATCACTCCCAGGTCCTTCTCTGCCTGGCAGCTCTCCAACCATTCCTCTCCCAGTCTGTAGCTCTGCTTGGGGTTATTGCGCCCCAGGTGCAGGACCCGGCACTTGGCCTTGTTGAACTTCATGCAGTTGACCTCAGCCCATCGGTGCAGCCTATCCAGATCCTCCTGCAGAGCTTTCCTACCCTCAAGCAGATCGACACACGCACCTAACTTGGTGTCATCTGCGAACTTACTGAGGGTGCACTCGATGCCCTCGTCCAGATCATCGATGAAGATATTAAAGAGGACCGGCCCCAGCACCGAGCCCTGGGGGACGCCACTAGTGACTGGCCTCCAACTGGACTTGGCTCCATTCACCATGACTCTTTGGGCCCGGCTATCCAGCCAGTTTCTAACCCAACGAAGCGTGCGCCAGTCCAAGCCAAGAGCAGCCAGAAAGATAAATCTTTTGTTCTTGGATTTAGAAGAACAGGGATTGTATTGAGAAATAGATGCATGCTTCTTGTAGGAGGAGTAAGAAATGCCATTTTTTTCTTCATTTGGAGGGATAGGTAGAAAATGGCATATAAAGTTACATGAAAATAAGTAGAATCTTTCTGACAATGGCTAAAAAAGGAAAACTCTGCAGGAGAGAAAAATACTCTTGAAAAAAGCTTTTGAAAAAGAAAGCCTAGAAGTAATTTGACTTAATCACTGAATCCATTCAATATTCAAAGTGAAAACGAATCTGCTGCCCTTAAAGTTTTACTCAGTTCATTCATTCAGTCTCCCTCTTTGGTTATTAAGCTGATTCTCTCTGTGACTCCAATCTGATTACTACATCACTCCACAAGATAATTAAGGGCTCCAAATTTTGGTTCCTTAAGATTAACCTGGCTACTCTTGATCTAGTTGAGTTATCCTTAGGTCTGAAAGTAAGAAAGAAAGTTTGAAAGTATTTGGGTGGGACTGCTTATATCATTAGGAAATGATATGCGAGGGAGACAGCTATGGGAATCAATTAATAATTGAGACTCTACAGGCTATGATTTACTTAAAAGATTCACAGTTATATTCTGAATACTTTTACAGTAGTGTAAGCTTGGAATTACTTCCTTAACCTTGGCTAAGCTATGCATGGTATGAGTGACACTGACCCATTGGTGTTGTGAAGAGGATAAGGTAGAACAGTAAAAAAACTTTCTTTTCACCTTAATTGTGCTCATGCATATCCATTGTTTGGAAGGGAAACAGAGCAGAGTGTAAACAGCAACACTTCCTATTCAAGAACATCTCTGACTTGAACACCAAGTGTCTTCTTTCAATTGAATTGTTTCTGAACTCCTTACTGTGCAGCTGCTTCTTGAAATATTTTCTGAATATTGAAAATATACTGAATACTAATACTGAAGTAACTTGAGTCCTTCTACTTCAAGTAAAAAGATAAACAATTCAATTTTGGCACCCTGAGGTTGCATTTACAATCTATCATACTCAAATTGTAGACACTAGATATGAGGTATTGAATCACTGAAGTAGCTGCCTTTAAATGCCTCACCAGTTTGGGAGTGAAAAACAATGAGAGACATGTGGGATTCATCTTTTTGTTTTAGTTGGATATGAAAATGGAGGCGCAAGCAGAGTTACAGCAGATTAGTTGTGCAGACACCAGCAAAGGAAACATATTTAGCTAAGCTTATTCTTAAATATTTACTGTATGGTAATGTGAACTGTCTATTATCTACAGATGGCTCAAAAATGACAACTGCCCTGAACTACGCCAAGCCTGCACTGGGAACAAGGAGCCTAAAACAATTTTATTAAGGTGGAATCTCAATTCATGTAGATATGAATTGTGATAGTATTTGTGGTAAGGTTCAATATACTTACTTTAATTTACTTACTTATTTACATGAGTAAGGATGTTCTCTGCAGTATGCACTATGGAGAATCCCATGAGGAAATCCAATCGCATCTCCAGAGCAGGACTGGAATACTGTTCAATAAGTAACGCCTACAGCCACACATTGAGCAATGTAGAGAAAAACAACGACAACAGCATTGAGTAGCTGTCTATCTTGTGTGCTTAATGTGAGAGTCCTGAGGGAAAAATGCATAGGAATACATAATTAAAGACTGTAACCTAAACAATACGCACCAAAACACCGCATTAAGGCTACAGAGGCAATGTCACTTTGGGCAGCTTTTAGCATATGGGTGCTCACATCTGTTTTCTCAACATACTTTTTACATAGATTTTTGTGGGTAATTAATAATAAGCTCTGCTTTACTCTTTAGAAAAAAAAAAAAAAAAAAAAAGGTAACAGTGCACTGATTTGAGGAAATAACACATATTTCATAATTGAAATGCAGGCACTAAAAAGAGTAGACAAAGTGTGTTTTACTCACTGGAGTTTGCAGGAGAAGTTTTATTTATATCTCTGTTTATGGCTGCTGTTGTTTGTCCTTTGGCTAGGATACTGGGACTGGTCTTGAAATTGCCACTGAAATTGTTACCTCTTTAATAAACAGTAACAGACATGAGTTTGTACAAAACAGTAGGCATAGAACTTCTGTAGTTAGATCTGGTGTGATTTAGCTAATTAGTATTATATTTTATAATGTTTATAACATTTTACAATATCAGCTTGGGGGTGTATACCTGCCAATTCTGTAAAGCACTGACTTCACTGAAATTACCAGTGTTGTATCTACACAAACATTTACAATTAAATACTTGCTAAAATAATTTCTAGACTTTGGTCAAATTATTTTACTATGACCATTTGCACCACTCCCGTTTGTTCAGCATTTTTTTGCAAATATCCAGTGCAGGCACTGGTAAGCCTAATATTTATTTTTTCTAAACCGTTCTGTGCATCCAGGTTCTTCTACCGTGTGTGTCAATACATTCAAGAAGGTATGACTTTCACAGCTCAAGGTGATAAAGTATAATGGAGGCAGGGAGGCAGAAAGCAGCTTCCTAAAATGTAGTCATTTTCTTACATTAAAAAATGATTAAAGCATCTGATTTGGTTTTCAGAACAAAATATTGCAAATCTATTATATATAGAACAGTTCAAGATTCTTTGAAGAAAGGAAATACAGCATCTTTTCCAAACAAATCACAGTTTGTTCACTGAAGAAAGTTTATTTCTTATAAAAACAACCCGTGAAAAGTTTGTTGCTTTAATTTGAGAAACAGGAACAATGTTTTAATATAACTGCTAACCTTCCAGAATCTTTTGTGTGACAGGTTCATCTGTGATCCTGACTTCACATTCACACTCCTCCTCCTTCATCCTCTGGCTAATGATTACTGCCTTCTCTTCCTCCCACCCCTGGGCTGCAGCAGGTTACCTCTTGAAGTGTGCTAACATACTCTTGTATTTTTGTTTGACGGCCTGTTTCCATTCTAGATTAGTACATGACAGGGTCATATGTGCATTGTATTAAAAGGTATCAGCTCTGTTTTGCTTCAAACAGAAGCAGTTTCTGATTTTAAAGCGTTTTCTGATTTTAAAATGTTAGAAAATGCTGGCTTAGTTTGCAGGAGAGATGATCTTTCATATGCTACTTCAATTTTTCATTTTGTTGCTGGATAGGAATGCATTTGCAATCAAATGAAGTTTAAAAGCAATTACAATCAACCACACCACTAGATGGAGCTTCTTTTCTGCCTTTCCTCCTAAAGATGCTTAAATTAGGACTGAATTCATAGTATGTAGGACCTATTCTATTTATAGTCAATGAAATATAAAGCTTTTTTTTTTTTTTTTTTTTTTTTTTTTTACTTCTGGTGATGCAGGATTGAGCATGCCTCCATTCATATATGGCTATGTCAGTGACTTTTATTTGAATACTCTTAATGATAGCCATTAATGCCAATCCTTTGCTTTTGCAGCATTAGGCAGTAGCACTCAGTCCTAGATTTCTTGTTCATGAACATGAGTTTTGAGGTGCAGGCTTACTTGCTAGAACAGCATGTTGATAGTAAAACAGCACATATTTCTCCTGTTTCTTTCCTACTGTTAAAACTATTAATATTCTTTAGAAATGCAAATCTCTTTGTTCAGACCACTACATAAGCTATTTCATTCACTGAAATTCAACTGTTTTTTTGTTTTTGTCTTTTAGCAGTACTGTGTGTACTGTGTTACAGATAGCCAGCTGCAGATACTATAGAGTACAGATACTGTACATCAACTGCATAACTGTATATGTACATCAACTGAAATAATCCTTTCTTAAGTCACAAGAATCAGTATAAACAACTGCAATAAAAATTCTCTCTTGCAGGACCTTCTATCAGGTACCTACCTGTTTTGCTGTCTTCTAACATACCTTAGCAATTCAGAACAAACTCTAATTGTGGCAGTCCTGGGGAACCTAAAAGAGTCAGGGTTGAATTTACTCCTTTTCCTGCAGTTTGGAAAACTACGCATTCAAGCAAACTATTTTTAACACAGCATTTATACATCAAGGTTATGACTTAAAGCCTACTGACGCGTTTTAAGACAAGTGAGAGAAATAACTGACGTACTACTTACCCAGTTGCGACTGCTGTGCTGAAAAGGTTGCCCTGCATTTGCTAGGAGTTACTAGAACGTGCTATATTGCACAACTCTATTTTCCCAAAAGACAGAGGTATCTGAGCTGATGAGGTCAGGTTAACATTCGCTTTTAAAAAAGCCAAGTCCAACATGACTGTGAAGCACGTCAGAGGCTTCACCAGCTGACGTGGCAAAGGCCCCTCTGACCAGCTGACCAACTCTGTTGTCCAAGAAGTGTCCAAATGAGTTCATGCCACTATTGATTTTGAGCGAGCTACCTTCTTGCTTATGACAAACACAAAAACACAAAACAGAAAACATCTGGGTGTAAGTTCATTTCACTTTCCATTTTCATGTCCTATTTCCAATGAGCAAAAATCTAATGTCTTAGAGAGGAAAAAAAAAAAAGTAAAAAAATCTAAGGTGTTGGACATTTAATGGTTCGTGGCTAGTGACTCAAAAAATGGTTTAGAGATGCATTGCTTCATCAGTTATGCATTATATGCTATCTAGAAGCTCATTTTGGAGTGTATTTCAAGCATTTGGAATTCTGGGGTGTCCTCAGTCAGGAAGTAAACATGTCTTCTGTCTGAGTAAGTTTCCTTACAGAGTTTTAAGGAGATTTTCGTTTTCAGTTTTCCAGAGGCAGACTGCTAGGTGGCAGAGCAGGAGCAAAATCCAGTAACTTAAGACAGATGGCAAGAAAAAAATAGGATTATTTTAATAGCCCAGCAACAGTTTTGGGGGTAGAATGCCCTTTATACTTGGCATAAGATGGAGCTCCATTCTTACTAAAGTCCAGTGCAGTACGATGGCATAATCATAGAATCACAGAATCATTCAGTTTGGAAAAGACCTCTAGGATCATCTACTCCAACCTTTAACCTAGTAATGTTTGTCCTGCTCTGTTGTTTTAAGGTAACTTCTTTTAAGTTTGGGAAGAATGCCATGAACCTTTTGTTCCCCTTAGGTTATCCTTATTAACCCTGGGGCATCTAGAGGAGACAGCAGAGCTCTCTTCTGTGTGGCAGTTCTAGCTGCTTGCTTTTACTGTTTCACAGGTTCTGGTGTTGCCTTGATGTCTAACTTTGAGCAACTGCTGCATAGGGTCTGGAGGCCAGAAACAAATTAAATTCTTCATATGTCCTTGTAAGTAGATAGCCTGTATGTCTTCTGTCAGACTTTTGCTCCAGCAGAAAGCTTTATCTGCACAATTTCCTTTGTCTCTGTTTCTAGCCAACACACTAGTCATCATGATCAGCATGGGGCCTCCCATGAGGTTTCCCACCCACCGCCTCCTCCTGAAACGACTTTGTGAACAGTTTGTTGTCACTAATGACCAAGTTTTAAAAAATCTTTGATACCAAAAACAGATCAGCGAGGAGCCAGGGCAGCTTCTGCAGGAGCTGGGCCACCACGCGGCTCTGTGTCTGAACTCCACATTTCTGTGTAAGCTCTGGACCAGCGCTGTGTATCAAGACATGCAATATAGGGTCAACATCGGGCACTGGGGCTGTTCCCCTCCTTTAACTGCAGCCAAGCAAGAGATGAGGGGGACACCCACCATGAGGCCATCCCACCACCCTCCAGCTGCAGCCAGCCCCTCACAACTCACCCCCCCAACACCCTCGATCCCCTTCTTCACCTCACAGGGACAGGCCCGGGCCTGTAATTACATTACAGTGATAATGTACAGCAATAATGTATGGTGGAATTTGATCCACATTATATTTTTTCCTAGATTGATACGCAAAAAATATACATAAACACATAAACACATTTGGGAAGCTGAAACCATTTTTCCAAGTGACTATCTGAACTTTGCCTTTTCAAATACTCTCTCTTTGGGTTAATTTGTTGAAATGCAGTAACTGTCTGTATTAGGATGGTAGCTTGTACACAGGAGGGTATTTTTTTTTTTTATCATAACATGATTTATTGCTTAAACATCTGACAACCATGACTTACGATTTTCAGGGTACCATGTCAATATATAAAAGTTGACATAAACATCTTACAAATCACAGGTTACTACCTTTACACCTCTTAGAACCACAAGAACCAAATCTGAAATCTTAGGGAATGTAAAATTTTTGTTCAATACGGTGTTTTTTTTTTTTTCACATTGTTTGTTAAAGCATTTTAAATCTTTTCCATGCAATTTCTGCAAAGTAGAAAGTCAAAAAATATTGATGAATCATTCTGTGCCATTGCTATATACTTGGTTATCACAAAGAATGAGCTCAATGTTTATACCACATGCAGAGGAAGAAATCTTGGAGCGATTGAAATCGATTACAAAACTCCAACTTCAGAAAGGTTATTTCACCCAAATGAAGGGACCTTCCTTGGCCTATTGCTAAATAGTTATTAGTAATTAAAAAGGATATTCCACATCATTGTGGGAAACACAGTTCAGGAAAAATGTATTTCTGTATATTTTAAGCAATCTCCACTTCCCATAAGGAATGTCAGCTTCAAGTCTTTTTAGAGAAGACAGAATACAAAGAACAGAATAGTTCAGCTGGAAGGGACCTACAGAGAGCCCTGGGGAGGTAGCACTGCTGGTGACCAGCCAGGTGCAGCCCCATTCACCGCAACCCTTTGAGCTCTACTGCCAAGCCAGTTCATCACCCAGTGTGGTGTGATCTGGTTTGTCTCACAGCTGGACAGTTTGTCCAAGAGGATGCTGTGAGGGACAGTATCAAAGGCCTTACCAAAATCCAGAAAGATATGGCAGACATCTCTAAAAGAGATTGCCTGAAAGGCTCAGAGCTCTGAAGGATTTTGTTTGCTGAGTATCCTGCAGAAAAATTAGGATCTTGGATTTAAATCTTTGGGTTTAAGATTTGGAAACTAAAATGATCACTTACAGATATTTGTTTCCATTTCAGTACTTCTTCCATTACAGACCTAATCCATGCATTTCTGGAGTACAGCTGCTTGGTTTTCCTGCATAAGGAAGAAAATTAGGTCTAATAATCTACTTCTGAATAATTTCCAGTCAGGTTTTATAGACCCACTGAGTCTTTCAGTCAGTGATCATACTCACAAACATAGTAAACTGAATCCTAACCTTATTAAAAATACAGAGAAACTCAAATTTCCCATGGGCTAGGGAGCACTTAAAAAAATAATAATAATTGAGGAGACTATTAATATCCTCCCTGCCATTTTTGTACAACCATATCAGCTGCTACAACTTGGATGAAGAATGTGTTTTTTGAAATGAATAAGATAGTTCAGAACCAATTTTGCTAGAATTTGAGAGAAAAAAAAAAAAAGTATTAATTTCATGTATGAACTGTGATAATCCCTGCATATTTGAAAATCCCTGTAAATATAGTTAAATATTTCTTAGTAGTTATTAGTCATTCAAGTTGTCTGATAAGCTACAGGAGATTTTCTTAAGTAAGACTTGAGTGGGGACTTGAAGAGATATGGCCTATTTGAACTGGCTACATTCTACATGGTAGAGTACTTTCCATCTGGACTAACAGGAAAATCTTCTAGTTTTGGGTTTGAAGGTTGAAGCTAATATTAAAAGTGCATGAAAAGAAATGATGAAAAGCATTTGAATGGACTCCTGGATTAAACTGTGTGGCTGAGTTGCATGAACAGAATCCTCCCATTACTTGACTCTGGGTGTCTGCAAACAAATACTTTTATGTTCATTTTGTGTCCAAATGATGACTATTGATCCAAAGAGCTCGACCAATTTATTAAATTGCACATCAAATAGAGCTCCATCCCAAAGCAGCAAACAAAAATCTTTGATCTAACAAGTCCTGAGAAATATATAACCATGCAATTGCAGTCAGAATTGAGAAAGCAATACCATGAATCACTTACCACTGATTTGTGCATCCCTATTTTTCTCATGTCACTCTGTAGCCATCTTAGGATCAAAATGCTCCTGCAGGATATGTGTATTGAATGCAGGATGGGGATTAGAGGGATAGGGTAAGGAGATGGGAAATAAGAAGGGAGGAGAAGAAAGAAGGTACATGTACAATGTTAATCCTGTGTGTCATATGATACCGTAAACATAACTGGCAATACCCCAGGGAATGCAAAAAGCCTCCTGACTGTGACTCTGCTGACTTTTACCAGGAAATCCCTCCACTTTTATCTTAACATTTTCTTTAGTAACAAATGCAGTAAATAGTACTTGGTAGTCTGAAGCTCTGGTTGCCCCATCCTTTTAAGAGAATCCATTTTGAAATATTTCAGAGACAACACCAAATACCTCCTTAAATAAATGTCCACCATCACATCACTTCAATGTTGTGTAAAGAAATGCCTGTTGTAAAGATTTATCTGATTTCAAGTTACACTCATTTTCAGAATACTAGCAAATGATTACAATAAAAAGAATGAACTTCTCTTTGTATGCTGCTGCCTCATGTAGACTCTTTTCATGTAATATGGATTCCTGTTGTCCTAACTGCTTTTTCAAATTTTTGCATACAGTAACCCTTTTTGCAGATCTGTCTCCCAGATTTATGGAGTATATAAAAAATGTGTATCACTTCCTACAACATTACTTATTTTTTATCAATATTTAGATTAAGTTTCTCATTTTGCAGTCCGTTATTTTGCTTACACCTTTCACATTCCTCTTCAATTTCTATTAGTCCAAATGGTTTTGCATTATCAGCAAATGGCACATTTTTCCCCTTTGCTGCTTAAAACACTTGTTAATTGGTTTGGCAAGCTGAGAAAGCATGCTTTAGTGGAATAAACACCACATGAGGAAGTAAGTGCTGGCTTCTTAATTTCTGTTTTCTTCATTCTAACATAGGTATTACTTTGAGAAAGTAAAGTAGTCGCACTGTATTTTATCTTAAGATTTTTGAAGACATTTTAAGTACTAAGCACTATTAACCATGTTATGTATTCATCTTTCTTCATTTCAGCTTGGTAATTTTAGTTGTCACAAACCTAGAACAGGTAGGCCATGAGCTCTTATTTCGGGGCACAGGTAAGCAAGGGCCTGCATTGCAACCTGTTTTGGTCAAAGTGAATGTTAACAGGACGGTGACACAGCACTGCCATTTATTGTTCTGCCTCATTGAAGCTTTCTTGTAACATGTTGCAGACCTCAGCTCTGTGGTTTACTTCCATTAAAATGAGGGTGGCTAGTTTAAAGAGCTTAAGTGGTGGCACACTGTTCACTTGGACCGGGCTAGGTAAGGGACTGCTCCTCTGAATAGTTCAGCTGACAGCCTGGTGAACATGGCAACTTAAAGCAGAGTGTTGGTGATGAGCAGTTGACGGCAAAATGGTATTAGTAATGTTTTCCATTAGCACAGCTGGTGCCAAAGAGAATGTTTGTCCTTCATTCCTGTTCCTACAATGCTCTAAAATGAACTGCTAACAAATGTGGAGTGCAGTGCCAGAAGCTACAGGAGTCAAACGATTTGGCACTACTAAATAACTGTTGGCTGCTCAAATTTTCACTCGAGGTGCAGGACGAGTATCATCACAGCACTATCTCCTAAGGAAACTGCTCAGTAATGCTTCTGCTGCTCTGACATTCATTCCTCTGTGAGATCCAGACTGCACACTGAGTCAGGCAGCACTCACGTTGGTAGGATGCATTTTGGCAACCAAACGTATACCAAAAATAAAACAAACTATGCAAAATAAACAAACAAATAAAAACCAAACTAAAATATGAACAACAACAACAACAAAAAAAGATAAATCCATAGTGGGAGTGCATTGCTTCAGCTAGTACAGTGTTATTTGCATATGCTTTTTAGTGTCTTTTCCCTCAGAATGAAGGGAAGTTTAAGAGTGAAGTATTTTTGCAATCATCCATGCAAATCATCCACAGACAATAGCAATGGCATGCACAAAGAATGAAATTAAATTTGGAAAAATTCTCAGATATGGGTCTCACGATCGTAATAAAAGTGTCTTGTTAGGAGGATACCGTTTACTACACATTACCCTCAGAAAATAAACCTGTGGCAGAATTCCACTTCTTTGTTTAAAAGGTAAAATTTGTGTTTTGTTTTTCCTCCTGGATAAGTTTTGTTGTTGTTGTTGTCAGCTTGGAAGTTCAAAGACATTCTGACATTCAAGTCAGGGTGCACGTGCACATGTGCCTCAAGAGGCTTTGGACTTTATTTTCCACAGGTGGAGAACTGCGGGCAACAAACGTGGGGGGAGAAAAAGCAGCCAGCAAGATTTGCTCAAAAAATAATAACGTTAAAAATGGATGCATTTGGTGTTCCATTTACAGGGCTTCAGGTCTTAAAGGCATTTGGTGTTGCATTTACCTGCCTTTGGGGTTTTGTCCTAGAATCCAACTCTCAAAGTTTCCCCCAGCAGTCAGGATGGGTGGAAACTGATCTAAACGTAAAAGCTGGTGTGTGTGTGTGTGTGTCTTACAAGCTCTCCACTGCAGGAGATGGACATTTTACCATTAGTACAAAGCATGGGGCCTGCTTCGTGCACTGCTTATGCTATCTCCCCGCAGCCTCCTGCCTCTGTGGGAGCCGGGCTCTGGCTCCGAGGTGATGCCATCGTGGTGCAAGGGTTTGTCCTGCTTAACCCTGGCCCTCTGGGTTTCTTCTTCGGGCCTCCTCTGGTGCTGCCGCGCGATGGATGGAAGCCTAAATGGTAACAGCAACACAGCAGCAGTAACAGCCCCAGGAAGAGCTGTTCTCCCCCCTCTCCAGACCCCATAAAACTCCCGGCGGCGTTGCTCGCGGCTCTCTGCCCCTCGCTGTGGAAACCGCGGCCCCCGGCGGTGGGGGGACGCCGTGCCCGCCCCCCGGCCGCCGCTCACGCCTCGCATTTCCTCCCTGTTCACTCCGGGAGAGGAGAGGGGAGGGGAAGGGAGGGGAGGGGAGGGCAGGGAGCCCGGCAGGGCCCGCCCCCGCCCGCAGCTCCGCCGCAGCCCTCCGGGGTGGCTCCGGGCCCGCCGGGGGACGCGCCCCCCACCCGGGGCCGGCGGCGGGGGCGCCGGATAAAGCGGTGCCGGCCCCCGACGGGACGGGACGGGACGGGACGGGACGGGACGGGCAGGGCCCGGGGGGGGCCATGGCGAGCCCCTTGCAGCCGCAGCAGGAGCTGACGGCCCCCGGCGAGCAGCGGCTGCTCTGGGGGAGCGGCGCGGCGGGGGCGAAGCGGCAGCCGTCGGGGGAGCGGGCGGAGGGGCTGCTGCTGCTGGAGCTGCGCCGCTGCCCACGGCCGCCGGCCCCCGGCGCGGAGCGGGAGGAAGAGGAGGATGAGGAAGACGAGGAGGAGGAGGAGGACGAGGAGGAGGAGGGGGAGGAGGCGGCGGCCGGCGCGGGCTGCTGCCCCAAGTGCAAGAAGCGGGTGCAGTTCGCCGACTCGCTGGGGCTGAGCCTGGCCAGCGTCAAGCACTTCAGCGACGCCGAGGAGCCGCGGGTGCCGCCCGCCGCCCTGTCCCGCCTGCAGAGGCCGCACGTCGAGCCGCCGGAGCCCGGAGCGGCCGCGGGGCTCCCCTGCGGCGGCGGGGCCCTGCTGCTGGAGCCCGACTCCGACTTCCCCGACGGCGGGGCGCCCTCGGCCGAGCGGCTGCGGCGGCAGCGGGTGTGCCTGGAGCGGCTCTGCCGGCCCGCCTCGGCCGCCGGCGTGCGGGGCACGGTGCAGGTGCTGCCGAGCGGCGGCCCCGCCGAGGTGACGGTGCGATACACCTTCAACGAGTGGCTCTCCTTCATGGACGCCCCCGCGGAGCCCCTGCCCGCCGCCTCCACCACCAGCACCACCGCCACCAGCACCGCCGCCCCCGCCGTCGAGGCGCCGGCCGAGCGCTACGGCTTCACCCTGTGCGTGCCGCCGAGCCCGGGGGAGGGCTCGGCCCTGCACTTCGCTGTCCGCTACCGCAGCCAGCAGGGCGAGTACTGGGACAACAACCAGGGCCGCAACTACACGCTGCGGTGGTGCCGCCGCGACCCCGACGGCGGCCCCGGCACTGACGGGACGGGGCGGGGGGGGGGCACCTGAGGTGGAACCGGGGCCGCCGTGGCTCGCGGGGTCGTTTTTTATCACGTTTTGGAGGATGTGAGGGGACTGAGTGGCGTGTGGTTTGGTGCTGGTCTTGGAGAGGTGTTATTTTCTTTCTTTTTTTTTTTTTTTTTTTCCTCGACGTCGTTTTCTGAGGCTTCGATTCGGGCTTCACCGCACCTGCCTGCTCGCTGGAGCGCCCGAGTGACAGGAGCCTTAACGCAGCGCCCTGCTTCCCCTGCTCGCACGGCCCTTCCAGAGCCGCGTTGGGCCTCACCTCTTTGGCATTATTTTTCCAATCCAGCGGTCCCCACCAGCGAGGGCCCCTGATAACTTCAGTGCCTGCCCCACCTTGGCCGTGCCCCCAGCCTCAGAGCTGGGTGCGGGTCAGGGCTGCCCTGGCTTTTGTCACTCAGCGGGCTCTGATAGTGCTCACAGCCTTCCCCAGGCTTGGGTGCGGATCCCTGCGTGCGCCTGGCTAATAGCAGCCAACGGGGACTGCTGCAAAAGTGTTTTTGCTTAAAATAGGCCGCTCGCTGCTTCTCACACAACTGACGGGCCTAAAAACGGGGCAAGGGAGGAGTTAAAAGTGTTTGCAGATAATGAGTCTGTCAGGAGAACTTTGATAACAACACCGCTGAGTAATGTAAAGTAAAAGATGGTGCCTGTCTCACACACATTTCTGTATTTTCATATTTGGGGAGCAGTGACTGAATTGGATGACCTTCTCACTGAGGAGTGACAATGTGATACGGAGAGGGTATCCTCACTAATGAATGAAAGCAAATGCTTTAGTTCAACTCTCCTTATGTTACATTTTGCACTGCATTTCTCAAGTATTTTTAATTTATTCAGCTTATTTTGCTGTGCCTTTTCTAGTATTTGTATGTTGTTGGGAAGGGGGCTTGTGTGCACCGCAGCGCTGGACACTTACCTGATTTCCTCTTCACTCTTGCATTGCAAGCCCGGAGGTGGACTGCCACTGGTGTCCCAAGCCCTGAAACTAAGTAAAACGTACCAATGCAGATGGGTTTGTATGAATAAAAACTTGTAAAAAAGCTTCTAAAAAGCCCACTGATATAGATCTTTTTTCTGTATCTTCGGCCAGCAGGATGTAACCAGATAGTTCGCAGCTCCCCAGCCTGGTCGTGCCCAGGCCCTAACGCGCTGCAAGTTGCAGCTCCTGCAGTGGGGACGGAGCTGTTGGGGCACCTTACATTGACCACGAAGTCTCACCATAACCGTGAACGCTGGCAGCTGACAGGCAGCGTTTGGGACGGGGGTCCTGCCAGAGCCATGCAGCATACTCTCCGAACAGGCGTCTTGTGAGAGCTGTCCTGGGAGGAAGCTTTGCTAGCACAGATGGACAACAAGAAGGTTTTGGTAGAGATTTTTTTATGGCTCCTCTGCAGCTTGACTTACCTTACTTTGACAATAATTTTTTGATGGAAGAAAAAGTAGATATTATCAGGATGCAGAAAAAGCTTTGACCTTTGGATGTGTATTCTTTAGCAAGGCCTTCAGTGATTATCCTCATTTTTAAAACAGAACATGCTGTGAGTTTTCTCAGATCTTCATTTCCTCTGAAGATACAAAACATTTTAAAGCCCATTCTATGTGCCTTAGAAAAATTTGCACCTCTATAAAATTCCCCCTACTTATACAATAGGTGCTCAGATGACCTGCCCTCTCAGTGAGCTGGCACAGAATCAGAGGTGGTGGAAGCAGCAGAAATTATGTGAAAGAGAGGGAACTTCAGCCTGCAGTCCCTGCAGTTTTGCTAACACGTGCTGCTTCTGGAAACACAGCCTGCCCTTCCCCTCCTTGAAGAAAACATACATAAACCGTAGATTATGGCATGAGTACAGCCGAATATAAAGGGGTGTTTAATTCCTCCAGAAGCCATCTTGGTAGTAGAGCCGTACCTGTATCTGTGCTCAGTATCATTGCTTTAAAAATGCACAAAGTAGAAGCTCTGTGCATGCAAACAGCAGCTCTTACTGCTGCTTTCCAAGTTCCATGTAAACTCTCTCCAAAAGTATGGAAGTTATTTAAGGAAGAATAGACAACTCTGTTACTGCTGTACAGAAGTTTGTTTTAGAATAGTGCATTATCAGATTACAGGGTTTTGCATGGAATAATATGCTGTGAATTAGCCTTTCTTCAGATAGTTTTATCAATGAAATAATGTGCTTTTAAGCTGACATGTGTTGGTAATGGTATTAAGACAGATTCTTCATTTAAGTACAATGTAATACTTTGAACTTCTGGGGCCCATTCCTTTTTCTGTGTTTTGTTTATTAATTGCTTCAGAGAAGAAGGAAATTTCACCAAAAAAGGGCGGGCTGAAGGGCTCTCTCCTTAAACAGGATTTAAACGAGTAGCCATATTCTGATTTCTGTATCTGGGCAGAGGTAGATGGAAGAATTATAGCTAGTTGCAGTTATTTATAGCGGGTAGAAACATTCTCTGTTGTACACAGTACACTTCTGTACTTTTAAGATTTTATATAAGCAGAGATTTCCAAAGCAGGTTTCAAAGACCACTTGCACACAGTTCTCTGTATTTTCATTGATGAAGTTACTGGGGGCTATGGAAATGCAAGGCTTTACCAAAGATTACATTGGGCATTGTGTAAAAATCAGAAGTAGAACATGTATGTACTGAATGCTAGCAACCCTTAATAACCAAATACAGGGCTGCTGCTCGATGTTGTAGGTCAAGATACATAGCATATAACTTTATTCTCAAAGAAATAGATTCAAATTGAATTAGTTCTAATTCTATAAAATGAAAAAGCCCGACAGAGTAAAATGCGAAGAGAAACACATTTTCTGTTTGGTTGCATTACTGTTCGTGGAATATTTTATAGAGATTCAGTGCATAGCTTCTGGAGCATGTACTCACAAACACCCTCCCTACCCCAACTTAAGAAATAACAAAGATAAAGATTTGTTAGCACTCTTGGAAGAACTCCAGCTCTACAGATTTTCAGTTTATGCAGATTTATCTTTTCTTTATCTTTTTTTTTTTTTTTTTTTTTTTTTTCCCCATGCCCTTAAGGGCATAACAGAGAGATAGACGTCAAAGGATTTTATAAGTATGAATAAACCCCAAAAGTTTAAAACAATTGAACCTCTATATTGGGTAACTGTGAAGGACATCAAAGTTAAAAGTCCTTTAAGCATTTCTTTGCAGTTTATAATAACGTTTAAATTAAGATTGAAATGATTTCAGAAAAGGACCGTGGAGTTAAATTTACTTTGGCATCATGAAGAACTACAAACTTACATGCAAACTACTTGTGTCTAATTTAAAGCTGGGGCTTTCAGTCAGAACTTGAAAAGTCTGGCTTCTGCTCCCATTGACTTCCTGGGATCTGGATTCAGCCCAAAGTATTGCACGAAGGTAGGGGAAATGATGGAGGTTTAATTGTCTGTTCTGTTCAGACACTTGTGTTTTAGGGTTAGCATAACATGGCACTGTGATGAATGTTCATCTGTCAGAGTTCAAAATCTGTTCTCTGGGCTTGGCAGTAATTAAATCACCTTAATTGTTTTTTATGACTCTATTAAAGAGAGGGAAAATTACTTGCCTTGGATTAGCATATTTCCAAAGACTGGTATAAATATTTATGTGGTGTACTCTTTCAGTAGAAAGCCTGAGCATTCTTCACAGGTCTCCATAGTTCTCTCCCTCCGAACATAGAAGAACAGTCATCTGAATGCACGTCTTGCCATCACTTCCCATTGCCCCTGCAAGGCTTCAGTAGTTAGTGGGCTTAAACCGCAAAAAAGGAAAGAAGTTTAGAAAGAAGCAGCTCTTACAACACACTGATGGTAGTTAATTCTCTGTGTAAACGGCAGAATTCTTTGAAGAAGCATACGTCTGTGAAAGGGGTTTGAGAGTTCCTGTCCTTTTTTTATCACGAAATTGTAGAAAATGCACAGGACTAGAGAAATTACTGGTTTCTCTCTCTTTTTTTTTTTTTTCCTTTTTCTGCTTCCACATTAAGGGTTTGTGCACATACTTTCTTTCTAAAATACTGAAAAAAGATAAAGCAAGAATATAAACTTTTGTTAAAAGAACTACACACATTCACTTTTTTTTTTTTTTTTTAATAAATGTTATCAAGCAAAACATTCCTACAGTATGAAATAATGTTGCCCATGCTAAGAACCAGGGAACGAAGCAATCAGTGTAATCATGACTTCAGTGATGCCAGGATTTCACTGTAAATTATTATGGAAAACTGCGGAAAACAGCCAACACATAACTCCTCATGGCTCTATTTACGTATATATGTGTATACGGTCCTTACTGGACACCTAGAGAGACACACTTACAGTGCATTACAGAAAATAAGTTGAGGGGCTGATGTTTCTCTGTAAAATTATTTTTTCTTTAACCTGTTGATATTAGAAGGTAAAAGTAACACTTTTAATGCTTGGAAACTTGGTGAAGTTTCATACAGAAATCTCTTTCTACATGTTAGTAGTAAGTTAAAATCCTTGGCCTATTTCATCATCAGATGTGAAGTGTTCACATGCTGCTCTCCTGGGTGGCTTTACTTCAGAAGAACTTTCTTGCTGATATATCTACGCATGTTGAAACTGAGCTTTCAAGTGCAGTAAAATCTAGTGAGAAATTGTAACACAACAGGCATGCCTCTCCTTTAAACAGCTATTAATGTTGAATGAAGTATTCTTTTTGCCTTTTGGAGAGCTGTTTCCAGGTTTATATTGTAAAATACATCACAAACCAGTATATGTAGATAGTCAAATTTTGGCACACACTACTGAGGTAAATAGCTTGCTAAACTGTTGAGATCACAGACAGATTAAAGTTTCAGTATAACACAAAAGCAAGTTTTTTTTTTTTTTTTTTTTTTTTTAAAGCATTGCAGCTTTAATAGATATTTATTGAGCTGCCTGCCTTCTATTATAAAGAAAAAGGATATTCCTTTTATAACAGTTAACACTCTACATAAATCATGGGATCATTCCTTTGTGTTCGATCTATTCCCGTTGTTTACACTGCTTTGACAACATCCAGTAAAACTACTGACAGAGTGCCAAGACAGAGATTTAATGAGTACTGCAACGTAAACTCTGCTGCTGGAGCAGGGAAGGTGCAGCAGTTAAGGGCACAGAAACTACGAGGTTGGGCCAAAGTGCCATCTCCCCAGCACGCTGCCTCCACCAGTGACAGTGTGAGTAAGCCAAACAAAGAGTAAGGATAGGGCAAGTGCATGTGAACGTGAAACTGGAGGTGTCCCAGCCTACAACTATTTCTGCTCTGTGCTTCCTAAGCCAGGTGAGGTTTCTGAGTATTTTCCTTTCATAGCTTATAGGATTTCAACAGTAAAGCATTGGTAAGCTGTTTTTACACAGAGCTGGGTACGTTATGACCAAAAAAAAAAAAAAAAAAAAAAGACATAAAAGACATTAGGAAAAGGCAAAATAATATTTCTAGTTATCTTCCAATCCCATACAGCTGACAGGCCGATAACTAACACTAATGGGGAGTGCACTACATGCGTGTTAGTGAGAAAAGGAAACACATCTGGCCCAAACAGGGAATAGACATCTAAAATGCAGTGATTATGTGGGATTTGGGGAGTATACCATTTAGGTGTACTAATACCTTTGCATTTGTGTTTACAAGTTGGATAGTATTATGGAGGTTTTGGGTCCTTCGCAGCAGAAATTTCTCAAGTTACTTCTAGTAAGTGATATATAAATACTGTATGGTAAGCTGACGGTTAATTTGGAATAAGAACTAAATTTTCCTTGACTGAGTAAGCGAACTGTCTTAACCTCTGCACTACAGATTGGGGAAAGAGGGAAGTACAGAATCTGGATCTCATTTTAATTTTTCTTGATGGATTTCTGTAGAATGTATCCTGAAGACTACCAGTGCTCCTTTACAGGTACTGATAGCTAAGGGAGAACCTGAGCGGTAACCTTGAGACAAAAAAGCAGGAACAGATGGCACAAATTAGGAGCACAGCAGTGTTTTATCTACCCTTAAAACTTAACAAAATAATTTTCAGGCTTTAACATAGAAATAATCTCCTTCATACTTTTAAGGCAATTAATAAGAAACTTCATATTCACATGACTGCATGCCTGTATGACAACATGTAACATCTACAGCTGTATTATTAGCAGAAACTGAACAAAAAAGATCTTCGATAGGTACTAGTATTTTGAAAGAAATGACCATGCATGTAAAAGGACTCTATTTGCCCCCCCCCCCTCTTTTTTTTTAACATACCTTGAAAACTGAGATTTAAAAAGTAAAAACGTTACAGATGCAATCATTCCTCTTCATACATTAGGACTACACTGTTTGCAAGGATGTTTATTTTGTTTCCTAGCACACACTCTCCGATCCTGATTTGGTACGTAATGCTGCCAGTAACGAAGCTGTTTTAAAGAAAGATTTTGCACGTATTGTGGATGGCCAAGTTTCTTAGAGCGTAAAACTGGCATTGCTTCCAAGCCTGTGTTCTCTAAACGTGTAAGATGTTATTACATTTATTCGAGTTCACTGGAAGCTTAAATAATAACCTTTCCTCTCCTACACTTCCACCCATTAACTTAAGTGCACTGAATTTTCCAGTTATGAAGTTCTCATTTTAGAATGAGAATCTAACATATTTTGCTTATCAAAATAATTAAATTCCATTTTAATAAAAAATGGATATACTGTACTTTTTTTTTTTTAAAGTGAGAATTTGTAGTCTCAGGTCGTCATAGTATCTTATTCTGTACGCTATATAGTTAATGGAATGCATTACTATACATTTCTACATAACTACAAAATTATAAAGGATACTTTAAATGGCTGTGAGGACCGGGAGTTTGCTCTAAGATACTTTGTCTATCCTCTGCATGAGTAATATTGTCATAGCACGGGCAATGCAAAACAGTAGAAGGTCTAAACAAAGATGAATTTGGGGAAGCAAGAAAAGTAAAAGGTTTTTAGATGAATTTGGGGAAGCAAGAAAAGTAAAAGTTTTTTAAAGGCCACGGTGTCATGGAACTAGTTTTGAGTTTCTGCTTCTGTGTAAAATGACAACAACCACAACAACAAAGAAACCCCGTGGAAGTGCTATTAAAAAGCTTTGTACTGGTTATTTTTTCTTCAAGTTTCTAATAGAAAACAAATATAAGCCCAGCAGTGACTTGAACAGAACCCATATAAAATATAGCTTTTTTTTTTTTTTTTTTAAAAATGTATTTTCTTAAAAGTGTTGATTAATCTACAGATTTAAAAAGAAGCAATAAAAAGCTATCCTGAGTGTTCCACTTCTGATAGGTAAAAGCTTACTTCCAATTCCTGATCTAGAGCACTCGAGTTATTTTCATAAGTAGGTGTTTTTTTTTTCTACTGAATCCAGGAATTTTGTTAGAAAGGGAAATCTTGCATGAAGTGATTTGGTACTTTCTGCTAATAGCTTTACCTCAAAAAAAAAAAAAAAAAAAAAGAAAAGGAGTCAGTGGTGAAAATATATTTTAGAGCTCTCAAGCTGCAAGTCTTACATTCTGTCATATACAATACTACCTATTCCTTGTTGCAGCTAAGGTGAGACACATTGTTAACTCTTGTTAACTCATTGTTAACTCTCAAACTGAAGAAACAAGTGAAACTTATGTCAACTCCTGAAATATCAAGGAATGTTCTTGCTCTGTTCATACCATACGGTTTTAATATTTAAAATGAACTATGTATTTAGTGATTTAATTCAGATGCTGTACATTTTTAAATGAAATAGGATAAGTAAGAATTTACTCTTAGTAACTGAATGAAGGGTTTTAAATCTAACATATCTTTCGTACAAAATGAGAGAAAAGGTCAGCAGCAGGAGAACGTATCTGGTTACAGGTAGTTTAATGAACTTTTATTGCCAAATTAGCACAGGAACTATTTTATCACATGGGACATACAAGCAAACAGATTTCAAGACTACCTTACATGCTATTGTAAATCACAGCAATACATTTTAGAATGTGTGAAACATAAGAAAATAGTACTTTGGTTGCCAAAAACTGAGTCTCTCAGACATTTCTTCTGCTGAACAGAAAAGCTCAGACATGCAGTGATGTTATGCATCTGTATGTGGCACTGTAAGATGCTGAAGATGGTCCAGTGTTGCTTCAGGATCAGTCTTCTCATAGCTATGTGTTTCCTGGACTCTCGATAACCAATTTCTGCGTGGAATACAGTTGGCCAATAGTAACCTGAAATCAAATCAAAATATTAGAAAAAAAGGAAAGTAAACATATATAATTTTAATTTAAACTTCACAAAGGAGATTAAAAACTAACCATGAAGTGAGTAGCCCATGTATTATGCTTTTTCATAATGACATTTTCCTATAAGCATTTTTTCTAAATAATATTTTTCATCACCCTAGGCCTTAAGAAAAATAATGAATATGGAAAATAGCTGCATATATAAGATCTTGAAATAATGATGTTGAGGGATACTGCTCAAAGGCACACATTAACATTAGAAGTCATTACAGAAGAAACGCGTACAGCCTCCATGTTCAGAAAAATGAAAAGAAGGATAAAAAAAAAAAAAAAAAAAAAAAAGATATTATCAGCAGGTATTTCTGATTACGCCTTTGGGTGGAGAGCCTAGATATAAATTGCATGGTAGGGTCCTGTTTTCCAGCTCATTTGGAACCCCAATTTCGTTGCCTCACAAATGGTGAAAAGTTACCTGTACAGTTAATTCAGCAGGAACATTTTACACATGCTGGGACTGACCACAAGAGGTTATTCACACTTCATGTATTTGTGTTTTCCAGTGAGATGAGGAAATGAAAAATAACAAAAATGCAACACTGATGTTGTTTTGATTCCTCCTGTCCTTTTCTAGCCTGCATCGTGACATTGGTAAACTGTAGCTGGCAACAACAGCAGTCACACACAGCTCTTTGCTCAGCAGTTGAGATATGGAAGGAAGAAGTTTCATGCAAGTAGGCTAACGTAAGGAGAAGACAACATTTATTTTAAAAGTATAAAATTTGGAGTTGAATTTTTAATACTGATTATGCCATTTTTTGCCCCTAACTCTCTCCCCAAGGCCTGGGTACACAGCAGCTCTGTGTCCTTT
This sequence comes from Aythya ferina, assembly GCF_964211825.1. Lineage (NCBI taxonomy): Eukaryota > Metazoa > Chordata > Aves > Anseriformes > Anatidae > Aythya > Aythya ferina. The sequence goes on along the minus strand of NC_140297.1, from coordinate 71,637,509 downwards.
TCACTGAAAATGTTATATTTAATTAAGGAAGTAGGACAAAAAAGGCAGGTGCTTAATTACATGAAGCAGAATATATGTAGCAGAACTTAATACTACACTAACTTTACTTTCTCTCAAAATAGAAAAAATACTGAAATATTTTTTTCAGCATTTTTCATTTCCTATGTTTGAGGGGAAAAAATCCTGGCAGCTCTTAAATTTTCTCATATATGCCCACGCTCACATAAATGTAGATAATATTGCCTTTTAGGAAATGAGCTATTTAATCTTGATTAACAGCCTTGTCTGAAACATGTAACACATTGATTTTAATCTTGAAATATTCATTAGGAGGGAGCACGTATCAGCCATTCTTAAAGGAACAGCAGCTCTCCTTGCCAGCAAATATTCCACTCTTCAGGCACTCGGAGCTAAGTCGGTAACAGCATACGAGCAATTCTGATTATTTCTGAAATTCCTTATGCAGTATGCTGCATAGTGAGCATTTAAAACAAAGGCCACACGTAACTGTGTCATGTGTTACCGAAAGAAATTTTAAGCTGTCACCAAGCGTCACCAAACAGAACTCGCTGCTTCGGGGCTACACGGCAGGCTATATATACTTCACTTGCTGCCTTACCACAAACCATGCTGTAGTGCTTGATTTTTGTCCTCTGTGTGTTTTGGACCCCAAAGAATCTTTACACCTTTCCCACACAGCGCAGCAAGTTTAAAGGGAGGCTCAGGGAGATTACAGAAATGCTGAAACCTGAATTGCCTTTTTTTCTCCACCCACCAGGGAGAGGGATGAGGCTGAGTACGTGACTTCTCAGTCAGTCACACTCAGCCAGGGCACGTGGCTTTGTAGGAGAAAGATGAAAGCTGCTGTTTTTTCTCTGCTCGTGCCAAGAGGCGGTGTTATCTACCGCTGTACCCCTTGACTTGAACACAATAAAGTCACAGATGTGTGTGTTGAGCTGTTTCCTTAACAAACCACAGGTTTGCACACATTTCAGAGTGTACAGCCAGTAAAGCTGTGCCCTTCTGTCTTTGCTAGTCTGCTGCAGCTGACATGCTCTATTGCCTCACTTCCATAACATTTTAAGCTGAACTTTGAAACTTAAGTTTTTTCTTTTTTTAAACTGCTGGCCTCAAATTTCTTAAATTATGATCAAGCTTTTTGCTGTTTCCCATGCACTTCAGACAAAACAAATACATGTTCCATTTATAGCTGTTGAAAAATTCGCGTCTATAAACATCAACTGCATCAGCAGAAAGACGGCAGCAGTATTGACACACGGACATTCATTAACTCTCTGAATCGAAATAACATTCCAAGCACGCCCTCGCGGAAGTTAAGTCTAAAGGAAGCTTTCAACCAGCAAGCATCACCAGGATCATTCTCCCAAAGCTTCTAAAGAGTTAAGTAGCTATCAGTGTTCTTACTTCACCATGCATGCGCATTTAGTTTATACACAGCATGCCATTTACTCTTCTGGCAGATGGCTGGAAGCCAGCACAGAGGTCAGTGTCACAGCATTTTCATTAATCACAGGAAACTGTTGTGGAAAAAGGGTCTAGCATTTGCTCGGCAACCTTGCTGCCCATAATTTTATTTACCTCTGTAAGGTAATGGTGCAATTTGATTCCGCAGGAAAGAATGCACGATAAAGAACCACTCTGTCATCAGGGAGAGACAATCAATAGAAGTATAAAGCTGCTTTTCAGATCTTACTGAATGACTTCTATGTCAGGATGAGTCTGTACTTGATGATTCAATTCTGTCTGCAGAATTCTCTACTTTAAAAATAAGCACGACGCATCCAGGTCTCAAAACCTGACAATTTATCCTTGTTTAAAGTTTTAGTATTATTCTATACAGTCCTTTTTTCTCTTGTGGATGTGAGAAAGTTAATCTTGCCTTCCACCTGAACTCAGGACAAGCCATGTTTTCAGAAGGAAATTTGTCAGCGGACGTTAAGCGAGGCAACAAATGGGGAAAAAGAAGTTACTGAACAGTCAGCACTGATTCATCCTGTAGCACAGCTGTTCTCTGCTTCTTATTTGGTGTTTGCGCATTCACTTACAAACAAGTGCTTTCCCTTGCTTGTGGCTGGCAGCAGGGACCCCAGGAAGAAACTAAACTATTTCATGCCATCTTCCATGGCCAGCTCTGCCACACCGCTACATCGGGTCTGAACCCCAGAGGCTGCCCTCCTGTCTGACAAAGCCAGGGGCTTAGATATTGCAGACCCACTGCCACCGCTTGCTATGTACCGATGGGATCTTCTTCAGCTTTTAAAGGTATGTGTCACATCTGGTGGCACGAAGATTTTAGTTTGCTGCTCAGAGCTGAGCAAGAAGGGACTGCTTAATATTTTTGCAGCTCTGAAAACAAGGTGACCAGGTTTTAATTTTTTTTTTTTTTCTGATTTGCCTCAGTCCTGTTAGAGGGCATGGTTCTGCTCTGAAAAGTACGGTGGCATCTTTCCTTGACAGCTCTGTCTATATTCAAAATGTCTGTCCACTTTAATAGCCAGTACCACATTTTGTCCTCCTTAGGGCAAAAGTGGCCAGGTGCCTATTTTTTCCCCATGTAATTGACAGAAACGTAACTGAGTGGTAAATAAACTGTGAGTACTAACAAATCCTGCTGAGCCAGCAGAACAAGATATTTCTTGTCATTGTCCCCAAACTACTCATCGTTATCTTCCTGCCAAACCTAACAGCCTCCCAACCACTAGCTAGCTGCTTGCGTCAGCTGTCACTGACAAATTTCAAACAGAAAGCCCTAAAACCACTCAGGGAATTTGCTACGGAGCAGATCTGAGCAAGGGTAACATCCAACAGGAAGAGGCAGCGTACAGCCATGGTGTACAGCCATGCGGGGGGCTCTGAAGAAGGATGGCCACAGCATCAGGAAACAAATTCAGAGTCAAAACAAGAAATCTGGTTTCTAATCTCTTAGTAGGACTGACACCTAAGAACGGAAAACACCAATTTAGGTCTCAAACCTTGACAGCATCTTAGCACCTTGCACAGCTGGATGTTGACATACCTTGACCGAGTTTCCCAGCACGCAGAAAACATCATCCTCCTAATTGCAATCACGTACGCTTTCATGTAAATTAATGCAATATGACTACAGACACTTACAATGGTATTTTTTACCGTCCCTTTCTAAGCAAAATCAACATAAGATTTGTATGGGAAGCAAACAGAGTGCTCAGTGGAGCAAAAGATAAAGTATTTTCTCCTAATGATGTTTTGGATGTTTGTTAATCTCTCTGCTTGCAGCATAATTGAGTTCCAAATCTCCCCATAGAAACTTTATTTTCTATTGTGTGTTAGTTTAAACCAACTGTTAATCAAGTGATGAGACGGTGCCCAGAGAAACTACCCTTGCATGCTTCCCATGTGGTTTGCCTTCTCTGTCCCTTCTATGCATCACCCCATTTGTAAAAACAAACAAAAAAATTAACAGGATTTATTTAATAACTCTCCCTCATTAAAAAAGTTTCTGAAGTAATCTCTCAGGAGCAATATTCTGCCCACAAAGGCAAACCAGCCCCAGGTTTTCACACCCTTTATTTTGCGTGATAGACAAAAGCAGGAGCAGCCTAACAGGAGATGGCAATAACACTCTTGCTCTGCGTAGAATCGTGTTATTGGTAAAGACAAGGTCTGAACACGTGAAAGTGCCACCACAGCATAGGAATGTGAAAACATCATAAGCAAGCAATTCCTTTAGCTCTCAATTATTTAAAAATCAATTTCCTGAGAGAGTCATTATGGAAGCAGTAAAAAAACATTTATTATTATTTTTTAAAGAAACGTAGATGATAACTAAAGTTAATGTACCACAGATGGCTTTGCATATTAAACACATTTATATATATATATATATATATATATATATATATATAGGCTATTTCATATATGTGTACATACACACGCACACACGCACATGTATAAAACAATCTCCACATAAACATAGCAATCTTCTCTCTTTTGTTTCACATTTGCTTGTAGGGAAAAAATAGTTCCTTTACTACAGCCAGGAATCACACCAGCATTTTCATGGTTATTAGGGAAAGAAAGTCCTGTTTAATGTACCTATATCATGTACACACATGTTAAATCAGCTTGGTTCATCTTGTTGCACCTGAGAAGTTGACAGATTTATCTTACAGGCACACTGATGAACCTCAGCAAGGAAGAAAAGCCACTGACGACTCCACTGTCATACCACATATACTGCTGGTGATCCTGGCCTCTAACACCATACGAAGAACTCGTCCTTTCCTGTTTTCTTGCAGCACAATTATAAAATGTGTATTAAGTGAATACTGACAAGAACAGAAATGTATGAGAATAATGATTATTTGTAAAAGCCAGCCAGTGTTGTAAGTTGTTTACCTACTATCTTATCTGTTGGACAGTGTCTACCAATTTGCAATCCTATTGCAAATGTTAGTAAGTGGATATTATTATAATTACAAAGAATTCTCTTTTTTTTTTTCCATGCCTGAAATCAGATGTTATGCACAACACGCTTTATCATAAATATTTTCCATATTAACTAAAGACATTTTAATGGCTTTTATATAAATATAGACAGTAATTTCTGATGACTTTGTAATGCAATAATAAATACACCAATGTGGCTCATAGTAATTAAACCCAAATAGCAAACCTAAACCTCATCAATAACTGTTCAGTGCTTTACCAAATCTTTGTGTTGATGTTAAATGCTGTAGCAGCAGACTTATTTATTTTTGCTTAGGAAAGAGTGATGAAAAAACTGCATTTGGCTCCTTAAAGACAGTTTAAACACAGGTTCTTTACAGCTCAGTTCTTCTGAGCTGGAATCAGTATAGAATAAATTAGATGATGTTGGAGACATTTCTTTTCATTTTCAGTCACTCCACTTGTTCCAGGAATGGGAAAGAAAGCGAAAGGAAGCATGGTGCTAAGAAGTTAGAGATGTTGTATATTCTACTTTTGCCTGTGTTTTACAAGTGCTGTTTTCTTTGTTCCTTTGAGCCAAAACATCTTCTACAGCCAGTGCTACATGAAGCTTTTGAAAAGGCACGAAAATAACTACAATTTGTTCAATTTTCAATAAAGAAGGCGTGAAGTAAACTATCTAACAGGCAAGAATTTCTCTGGAAGTTATTTCTCTTCATATTGATAAATTAGATTAATAGATAAATAGATTGTGCTAGAACCATAAGCACAATTGGCAGGATTTTATTCAGCCCATCACACATAATATTTATTTAGTACTTTTATTAATCTGTTCTTGGGGTCCCCCTAAAGAGATACTTTTCAGCAGAGAATCACATCTAATCCAGCAGTGATTAACACAAAATACTGTGGGCATACGTACATATGTACACAGAAGCGTATGATGAACTGCAGTTGCAAGGTACTCTTCTTTTTAGATGCTATTTCTTACTAAAAGAGGATTTATTATTATTATTTTTTTAATATAAATTACACAGACCTGCTACTATCCTTACAAGACAAAGTGGACATGACAGACATGGCCTTTGCTCCAAATAGCTACACACTTAATATAGCTTGAAATAACAAGTAAGGGTCCTAAACAGAAAGGAAAACACTGGAATGACAAGTAGGCAAGATCATGTGCTCCTTCAGTAAAGTCACACTGTTTCACTTCTCTTATTTCCTCCAAGCCTCTTGGCCTGCAGGAAAAGTGAAGGTGACAGGCAAAATGCCATCTTAAAAGCACGTGGGGCAATACCACAGGTGGCAGGAGCAGTGGCCAGCTGCAAAGGGGTAAGAAAAGGGGGAAGAGGCATCCCTCTACTGCTGCAAAGGTGACCCTCTATGGATTGCAGAGTGGGTCACAGGAGTGCAAGCAGCAACTGAGCTGGGCCTGAAACAGCCAGGTGCAAGTTTGAGATGACATGCACCCAAGGAAGAAACAGATCTGCATGCTGACCTGGAGATAGCTTGCTGACCCTGAAAGATCTCTGCTTGCTTTCCACGTACTGGCAATCGCTGGGCACACACCTCTCCTCTTCCTATTTGTTGCCTGCTATCATGCTTCAGCATCTTGCCTTATCTCTCTTGTTTATATATGAAACCTCCACCTCCACAGAGAAGATCAAACTCTTCAGAAAGCTAAGTGCAGAAGCAGCAGCTTTTCTAGAGTCAGTCCCATGTGGGTAAGGGGAAGGAAACTTAATATAGCCTGAGCTCTTCTGAACATAGCATGCAGAACAGAAAAATCACTTGGCTAAGATACTGAGCATGGCAAGACAAGGTATACAAAACATTGGTACTTGAAAATACAGAGAGCTAGGCAAAGACCTGGATAACACCGAGTGTGGTGTAACAGGTACTCTGGTAATGCTGACACATTTGGTATGGAAACGCTCAAGCCATACACAGAGAATCCTTTGTTTTATAGCAGCTGCTTAAGCAAAATTAACCAAAGTCAGTGGGAGTGCCTGCCGTACTTTTCTGACTACTATCATACAACAGCCACTTTATCAAAATACATATTTTGCACTATATCCAGTAAAATACTGTATTTTGTTAATGGCCTTTGAGTCGCAAGAATGTTTAAAAAAATACATTTTTATCTCCCATTGGTGCTTTATTTTGGGAGGTGAAAGACGCAGTAAAGCTGCTGAATTTTTACATGAATGTGTATCAGCCACAGTTTAATTATTTGCTGCTTATTATTATCATACATGTCTGCTTCAAGACTCCATATTGTCCTCGCTTAACTTGTTAGTGCTGGTTACAGGATGGCACCAGGTACACTGCATTTTGTAAAGCTGACAGATGCTTTAGTACCTTTTCAAAGTCTTTCAACATTTTGAAAAAAAAAAAAAAAAAGAAAAAGTCAATCCTATACCTTATACACTTTCCCAAGACCTAAGGCACATAAAACCCCTTTTTCTGCCCTTCAAGAAAACTAAAGCTTTGATAAAACCAAGAACTAAACTCATTTTTACAAAACAAACAACTTACTTGAATATTCCCACATCTTGCTCTGCACTGATGATACCTTACACGTACCTCAGACATAACTACTGAGCTTATCTGTGTGCACATTCAAACAATATAATTAAACTTGAAAGAGCTGAATTTATCTTTAGAAATTATATTCCTATTTCCAAGATAAATTTTCTGTTGGATGCTTTGGATTTAATCTCTATCTTCACACAGAAAGTAGCACCTCATCTATTTAAATATTTACTTGTCAAGTCCCTATTGCTGAGGCTAATCCAGCACTTAGCTGATCTGTAAATGTATTAGAAAAGGAATAAGAGCTTTTATTTTTCTGCATTAACACGACTTCCTTTTTTGGCAAAATTCTAACATATTACTAAACTACAGTCATCTGTTCCTGACAGAATCACAAAGATAATTTCCTTGTTTATCTGACTCTCTTTGATGGAAGATATCCAAAGTTTTTTTTTTTTTTTTTTTTTTTTTTTTTTTTTTCTTGTTCAGCTGTCATTTGCATTTTAGTACCTCCAAATTCAAATCCCACACCTGAATGTGACCTGCACTTCAAAGAGGTTTTTTTTTTTTTTTTTTTTTTTTTTTTAATGGAAGAGTTACAATGGAAGCTGTATAAAGCACACAACTTCCTGGCTTCCATAACCTCAGGGGACCAGAAGTGGTCCCTCTAGCTCTTGGGAATCAACGACTTCAGCGTTTGGAAATTCAGCTGGAAAAAGCATTGTCAGGACCATCTCAACTCTTCAACTCCCTGAGCAGGGAACAGATGAGAAGTACGTTGATATTTTAGGGCTAAGGATGGATTTGCCAAATTTCAGCTGAGGTTTGTGACTGTGTGTTACCACTTTATAAAGACTGTAGCATGGACAACCTGAGACAAATTCTCAGGTTTGGTTCAGTTTCCAAACACCTGAGACAAAAAAATGCCATTAGGCAGCCTCACCAGAGGCTGTAGTTGCAAAGTGAGGGAACTACTCCATCACTCCAGAAGATGCTGCAGGTGAAGGTGTGGAGACTGCAGTCCTCCTGCACCTTTCACCACCCAACACCAGGCATACCCGGGGCAGGAGTCACCCTCCCTGCCTCCAGTGCGGAGGTGAACACCTCTCAGCACCACACAGGGCTGGAGCCAAGCCCTCAGGCTTGAGCAGGCTCAGAATTTGGCCAGTGTCCTCTCATCAAATCACTCTTCAGTCGGCAAGCTCGCATGCAACTTGCTTGTTGAATGTGTCCCGTACACAAACGAGTTAATTTCCCACTGCTCCTCAGCCCAGCCCTTTTCACAAACATTAAAAAGAATTAACGAGGGAGAAAATAATTATTTGCAAACCCTCCAGCTCTTGAGCAGAAGATATCTATGTTTGTGTGGATAAAGGGCGTATCTTACATTTACTTGTTTAATTGGAATAAACTACAGCGGCACTATTTTATTTATTTATTTTTTGGCTAAGATAAATTACTGCGTTTAGCACAGCTGGTAAAAGCTAATTCTGTACACACAGTTCTTTTCACTAGTGTGGGTGGCAAAACATTTTCAGCAACTGGCTTAATTAGTTCTTCCTTCTTTGCAATAGCACAGGACACTTAACAGGAAAAAAATAAAAAGATTTAATAGAATACGTGGTATAAAATAATCATGTTTGCTCTTCTGGTTTTGCCAGATCTCCCTTACTCAGTGTCACGCCATGCAGAGGCTCGCCCTGGTATTTCTCAGCAGCAATAACAATTAGCAGTGAGAGGCTAGCGGTTATGCCAAATATAGCCCGGGAACAACCTCTCCTCTTCTGCACAGGACACATTCGAGCATTCCTCAAACAAAACGAGCTGGCCAAAAGCAAGCAGCACAGCAATGGGAGCGCCACGGAGGGCTTTCCCCTCTGCAGAGCTGCCATACGGCCTGTGGGTGGATTACTGGGGAACGACTGGGAAGCCCGCACTGCGAAGGAGACGAGCTGCCGAGCACAACCTTCCCGACAGGGATCATTTGTATGACAGAGCCCAAGGTGGGTGCCAAGCACAATCATTTCAGCTTCACTGCTCCCAGCGTATGGCACGCCAGCCGACAGCCACGACCCAGAAGAAGCCTGAACACCCCCAGCACAGGCACAGACCCCTCCATCCATCCCCTATCAGCTGGAGAAGCGCCGGGGGGGCTCTTCCAACAGCACAGACATGGAGCGCCTACGTCCCACAGCTGCCAGCAAGATACAGCCCCCCCGAGATAATAACTGGGGCTGGCAAGATACGTTTGACCTCCCGAATGCCAGAGGGAGAGAAGGGAAAAGGCCAGAAAGGGCAGAGGCATCTGTATTTACCTTCATTATATGCCATTTAGGAAGCAGCCAGGACTATTTTTTCTGGCTGTTTTGTCTAGAATGACTCTGGAGCTACACTACAGCGAGTAACAAACCCATTTAAAAACCAGTCCAAAGAATTACAAGCCATTAGAAATATTTCTCCTTGTCCTCACTAGATTGAAGAAAGGCAGGAGTATGAAACATTTCTCTTATGAAAAACTGAATGTGGAGGGGGAAAGCCAAATTAAAACTGAAGGACTGTTTTAGTAAGACAAAATAACCAATTAGTGAGGAAAACTCTGAAGATATCTTCAAGAAAAGCAAGTAATCAAACTACAGATAACATTGTTTTCCCATATTTGCTGTTCCTATTTTTTTTTTTCAGGGGATTATTTTTACATATGCCTATTCATTTCTTTTGGCAGCAAGCAGAAGATGATGGAGGGCTACTCCATAGATAGCATCAGGCAGACTGATTAGGAACAAAAACCCATCAAAACTTCTTGTAACTGCTGACAGCTCATTTATGAGCAGTCTGATACTGAGAAAATTTTCTAATACATACCTCTCTATAAAAGCTGTTAGAAAGTCTATGAAGCTTTGGTCCTTGGAAGTTTGTTGCTAAACTTTGAAAAGATTGTTCAAAAACACTTCAGGAAAAAAACAAAACAAAACAAAACAAAGCAATGAAACAATAACAGACAATTAAGGGGGAATACGTTGAATTTAGAATTTTGTCAGTGGAAAATTCCATCCGAAATAATTTCTGACATGACACTTCTCATTTTTTCTATCTTGACAGGTTACATATTTCTTAGTATTCATGTCTGTATGAAAACATTGAACCAAAAGGGGAAACTAACTGACTAGACAGAAAAAGCTACTATGAGGGATATAGATAGGAAGCTGAGATCCCTTCAGTGCCTTGAAGTACTAATCATCTCAGAGCTACTTTTAACAAAAGGAGAGTAAGATTAACTGGCAAGAGATTAGAAATGATTATTTAATATATGCAATGCATTTTGTTCTTTAAAATACACACATTACAAAAAAAAAAACTTGTTCATTCTGTGCCAGATTATTTATTTTGCCATTTTAAAATACCATATAAACCTTATGAGTAGAAAAGAACCCCCCTTTGGGGGAAAAACACAGGAAAGTGAGCCAGTAGATGGCATTGTGGCACTTCAAAAGACATTTCAGATAATCCCACTTAAAAAAATGCAAGCCTAAATCCCACTTAAAAAAATGCAAGCCTAAGTACTGTGTTTAACCACTTACTGCTTAACCAATGTAGTATCTTGTTCCTGCTCAATGCTACACATGCTCAACTGAATAAACAAAACCACACTATGTAGCTGCACTGTCATATTAGCTCTGAAACAAATCTCCTCTGCTCTGGTTCCCAAATCCAATTAGCTCCGTATGCTAGAGTTACAATCCCAGATTTGAAAAGATGATCCTTATTTGATGGCTAATGCCCCATGAGCCATGGCCATCAAGGGGATACCAGAAAGGATGCTTTTAGTTGACAAGTATTTTCTAAAAGGCAGTCACATACAAGATCTTACACATCAATGCAGATGATATCACACAAAAATCCACTGCAGAAAAATTATTTTTAGGGCATAATATCCTTCCGGAGTATCTTAAGAACACTCCCATTTTCTTTCAATTAAACTGGTGATATGCTCTCACAGCTATGGAGGAGAAGACTGTGGCATTAAGGACCTCACTTTCTTGTGTATCGCACCAATTTTCCGATCTGCTAAAACCACAACAAAATTGAAACCATCTTGAAGCACTAGATGTACAGAAAAAAACTCAGCAATTTACTTTAAGACTTATACGACACACAGAAAACCTCATTTCAACTTGTTGTTAGCAGTTTGTCTGCTCACTACTTTATGGACAAATCTGCTTTCTCTGGACCTGCTCTTAGCAGGGCTTGGGCTAGAGACCTCTGCAGGCCACTTCCAATCTTACATATGGATGCCTGAGGCTTACGTACACATGTCCCTCCTGAGAATTCATGTTTAAGACAAGGTCTGGTTTCACCGTGGTATTTGACTTGTATCCTTGTATAATAACAAGAAGAATTCAAGACAGTGTAACCAAATCTGCCTAGCTTAGGGCCTCTAACTTAATTCAATAGCGTTCTGCAAGTGACAAATTTTCAGACTTCCTCCATGTCCCTTCCAGACTAAATTAAAGCAGTCTAGTTTTCCTGAAGGAGAATTTCCCCTTCAACTCTGCATTTTCTGATCGGCTAATATATGAATTATAAAACAATCAAGCAATGGAAACCTCATCGACAAATTAAAAGAACAACTCAAATATTTTTGACAATTTAGTGTGTATGTACAGACCCATCAGGCTCATTTGACCAAAGCAATTTTTGTATGTGGAAATCCCCCTCTTTGAAATTTAAGTAGCTTTTAAAAACACAGAAGAATATGAGAAAAATCCCTCTGTGAAGCTAGTATTACTGTGAATGTTTAAATAGTATACATTAATGAATCCCTCCTTTCCCGAACAGAGGGGTCAGGTTGGACTGGAGCACCCACCCGGGAGGGCAGTGTGACAGTTCTTTCCTCTCACCATCACAGACAGAAGTGGTCCCATCTGTAGAGGCAGACAGCAAACGTTGCAATTCCCAAAGCACTTTGAAGAGGAAAGAATGGCGGAGAAGGGAATGTAAGCACTGCTGTCCTGGGTGGGTTCAGAGCTTTTTCCAGTATGTTGTCCCCAACACTGGTCATCAGCAGGTCCTCTGAGAGAGGCAGCACGAACATGACAAGTATACATTTATCTTTCTTCTGGAATGCCTCCCCTGCTTCCAGCGACCACAACTTCTTGACAACTTCCTGTCCACGTAGCTGCATTCATACCATCCTGATAAAAGGCTCGATTAATTTGTCTCACCCGTGTTTGAACCCATCCACATGCTGGCCTCCTCAGCATGCTGTGGCAATGAGTTCTAGGATATAAACTGTGCACTTCTGTTGAACTCTCAAACTTGAAGGCTACTCATTTTGCCGTAGAACTTGTAATAGTGTCACTCTATTTTTACTTTCTTCATGCTGCTCAGCAAGATTATCCTCTTGGGAGAGCTTTCAAGGTTCCTCACGGAGGTACCTTCCTTTATGCACAACTACCCAGGAAGGACGACAGCAGCCTATGGAAGGGCTATTCAACCAGCTAACACATGTGTGGCCAGGAGCAGTGAAAGCAGGACTAATGAGTGGCATCAATCCCAGACAAGCTGCAAGAGCACCTTGACATCTGCAACCAATCTGACAGTAAAAACTGGTTCATCTAGGGAAAGGCTACCTGAATGACTGCTCTTACTATTATCAATGCACATCTTGCAGGATTGTTGGGAAAGCAAAAGAAAGTCCTCATGACAATGGAGGGAAAAGTGCACTGAGGCCCACCTCTTCTCAAAAGCAAACACAACAGCACTAGCTACTTCGCTGCCAGGGATTGGTCTGCAGAAGGGACTCCCTAAGAACAGAGCACAACAAAGTTTAGGAGTGATGTTCAGAGTGTCCAGCTGCGCCTACTTACCTCAGTCTGGTTCAGAAAGTCGCTTGTGCCAGGGTGGACCCTTGGAATAAATAAAGCATGACCTTGCACGGTGACCCCCAGTGTTTGGTGGCTAACAGGAAAAGGAAAGCATTCTTCCCCTCTCTTATTAATGATATATATTTGGTCTTGTATCCTGTGAAGCTCAGGGCTGGGGATTGCCGTAAAACCAGTAGGAAGATGATACTGGGTCACCTGATGGTTTTGAGTTCCAGAAAGTTCATTTCTACCTTAAAATTAGTACACACCTGTCTGGCCTGGACCTAAATGTGACTTGAAGAGGACACTACTAGGTGTTACTGAGAAAAGAAACTTAGTTCTTTTCCTGTGTTCGTCAGTTATCCCTTGCTGTGAGAGATCTTGATGAGGAAGGCAGTCTGACTCTTTTGAGAAAGACAGTTTTTTGCCAGCAAGTCCTGTCTGTTTTGCCCTTGCAATTGGATCTATGGAAACTGATTTCCTCCCAACCACATCGAGTGCTTGACCTTTTTGCCCTTTGGCATACTTTACTTGTAAGCATCAAGTCTTCTTGTATGGCCACCACTTCAACAGCATTAGAGTTGGAGCACGTGTGAAAGCACTCATACTCTGATCATGTCATGTGGTTTTCTCAACCCATTCAGCAGCTCATGGTGTAATGGCCAGACCCTGCCAACCAATTCCAGCTCTGTCCAGTACTGGTTTTAGAGAATTTTAGCTAACCCCAAAAGATAAGACTATTTTTTTAAGATGTCTGTTGCTTCAAAATTCACATTGTGAACAATCTGTATAAATTACTGTTGAAAAATCTTAAATTAGCTTGGTGCTGATTCACCAAAGGTGAGGCCATTGTTTAATCTAGCACCAGAGGGGATTTTCTGAGACAATGTAAAAATGGTAACAACTGTGGTTGTGCCACAGGCTTTCACTGCTCTTCCAGGCCAAAATTATAGTCAGAACAAAAATATCTGCCCTTACTTGCACAGATGCTGGGAAAATTTGTGGTACAATTCACATTAAAGCTGTCTGTACAATTTTCCCCTACTGTTCCCACCACTTGCAGGGCTGGTAACTATTTGTGAAACAACAGCTTCCTAACCCATACCCAGCAACAACCACACAACATCTGTACCATGCGTAGAGCTCAGTCTTATGGTTCCCTGAGGTTGGAGGCTCCCCACTGACAGCATCTGTCCAGAAGGAAACGCAGATGGCCATCTTCTCTGGACTTTTCTGCCCACCTGACCTAGTGCTCTTTACACCAGTCACTTGGGCAGATTTAAGGCAGGTTGACAAAACCCCTTGGGTAAATTAAAGAGTTAATTATGTGACAATACTTCTTGGTCCTAAACACTGGATTAATTGTTGGGGATCTGTTTATAGTTTCATTGTAAGACCAAATCATCAGAAAATGTATTACCCTCAGGATACTACATTTGCTAATTCGCCGTATAATTCTAAGGTTAATTGACAAATTCTTGACATTCCTAAAATCAGTTCGACAGATTTTCCAGGCACTCCAACACTGCCTACAGCAATTCTAAGCCAGATACAATAATATCTACTGCCCACAAATAAAAAGAAAAAGCTCTCAGCTCAGCAAGAATTATGGTTCTTGAAAAAATAAAATAATAAAGAATCCTACAAGTTGGTGCATAGGATCTTCTGTACAAATCGGCATTTAAAGACTAATGTTTCTCACCTTGCTGCAAGCTCACAATCCAATCAATAGACACATTCATATATATCAACAAGGAAAAAAAATACAAATAACAGCCAGAAGTAGAGGATGCTTAACCCTAGGATGCCTTCCAATTAGGAATTTCTTTAAACTGCAAGCATCCAAGTCAAATTTAACTAATAAGTTAAAATTTTATTATTTTGATTTTTGAGCATTTACATTCTCACCTCTGTAAACTCATTCTTTAACTGCATACTCAGTTATAGACAACTTCTTTCAAGCGGTATTTCACTTCATTTCCCCAAGCCTGGTAGGGTTTTATGGTTACACTGTCTGCATTTCTGCTGGCAATAACTTCTGAAGCTGCCATCTCACTTTTACAACAGAGTAAAGATATTAAGTTCTCACAAGTTCCTAAAGATACTAGGAACTACCTACATGAGAAACCCAAATTAATAGCTTCTCTGGAGGAAAGGTAACAGCGTCAAGTGCAGTTCTTTCTGGTTAGGCATCAGAGAATCAGTTTGGAAGAGAGAGGTTGTAAAATGCTTCAGCTACAGTGTAAGCTAACACAAGACCTCTTAAGGTCTCGTAAGAGAATCATGATAACTGAGCCATGAGACCCAACAACATGGACAAGCAGATTTCATAAACTGAAATGTTCACAGTCTCTTTTTAAACTTCAGACCCTTGTGCAGTGACTGTGTACTTCCTCCCCACCCCCCATTACTGGCCCCCGCTTTCAAGTGCCAGCTAATATCACCTTCTGCTCGACACAGGACAAGATCCACACATGACAGCCTCAAACAGAGGTCACTCATCCCCTGCAAAGTCCTCTTGTAGATTGTCCCATGTTCTGAAGCATGGTAAACACCCACCCTTCTCCCTAAGTTTCGATACAAGCTCTTCAGCATCTGTAAATAGGAAGCACCCAGCACAGGAGCTGAACTTGCAGTGTTGGTGTTACAGGACATAAGACTGATTTCTTTCAGTCACAGAGGAAAATGTTAAGTTGTTAAAGGACATTGTAAGAGATGGAATAAAACTACAGCCTGCCTGAGTAATTATGCAAGTGTTAGAAAACTCCATGTGCCAACCGAGGAAGTTGCTCTTACAAACAAGAATGATAAATACCATATTTGCATCAAAAGATATTTTTCCTTTCAACTTCCAACTAGACAATAACAACTTACAATACCATTTGAGGGAGAAGCTTTCTCAGGAAATACACTGGAAACTCATTTATTGTTTTCTGTAGCTCAAATGATCCTTGACACAGTTCCTCTCCAGATCTTTCTGCCTGCTGCCCACCCAACGCTGACACTTTGGTTCTACGAGGAAACCAAGTCTCCTTTCGGCACCAAGGGCATGAGGAACTACATAGCAACTCTTTAAGCAGTGGTCTAGCTAAAAAAAAAAAAAAGCATAGAGTCTGAGCAGATACATTATTTGCCTTGGTCCAAGTCAGATTACTGAGTGTTATACTTCAAACCTGAGAAGTGAATGCATTTATTTTGAGTATTTCTCTTCTTCTACTCTCCCTTACAGAAACATGCAGCCTCTTTACATGATGCAGGCTGAAGTAACCCTGCTGAAGAGGCATCACTTGTATGTAAGGGAGCTTGAGCAGTTTATTCATGCAAGAAACCTGTTTTCTCTGAGGATGGGGGGAACCAGTCCAGAAGGAAGCTCTGACAGGGAACACTAGGTCCTTGAGCAGGGGGTCCTAAAGCAAAAATCAGTCAAACGTGTAGAATAAAATGGTGCACTACAGTGTCTAGTGTCCCAGTTTCATGGTATGGGAATCGGGGGAACAAAGTCATCCTGAGGTGACTGCACTTCGTCACTTACAGGCCTGTTCGGCAACACCCACTGACAAGGCCAGAAGCCAGCAGCAGCAGCAGCGTGCCACAGTGAATGCAAACAAATAAAACAAGGCAAGGCTCAGTGTCAGACAAGAAGAAACCATCTTTTGAGGGGTAAAATTATACTGGCAAAGACTGATGTAAAATGAAGATGATCCATTATTTTCATAAGTGGCAGGAACTTTCTGTCTATTCCAAAATAAAGTAAGGCCCTTTGAAATCGGATACCACTTATCACTAAGTTAAATGCTAGGAAGGAAAATACTATAGATGAGCACCCAGAACATTAACACACTGCACTTCCTTTTACATCCAAATGGCCATCTTTCTGCTGTTAAAAAGTTGATGTTCTCAGCATTTAGACTGTTTTGCTTTTGCTGTGAAAAATATAAGAGGGAAGGTCCGCGGCCTTTTGGACTCTGTGCCAATAATGCCAGTCAATACTAGCACGTAAGTTTTTAACGATTCACTATACCGTTTGATTATCCGCTCCTCAAAACCACCTTAATTAGCAGAAATATTGATTTTACACTGTTCAAGCCTAACAAGCTTAAGAAATACGAGCTGAAAAAAACTAGTACTGAATAATAATAATAAAATAATAAACTGATATAGTAATAAAATTGTAACAAAAAGAAAGCATCTTTCTGGATATAAACTGAGTTGCAGTGGGTAACATTTTAAGTCATTTTAGTTTGCATCCTGCTGAGGCTATCATTTATACAGTGCTGCCTTGCCAAGCAAGTCACCAAGTGCTCCTTGAGACGACATGGTTGCACTGCTGTCACACTGTACTGTCTGGTTCAAAATATTCTCCCTGAAGTATAATAGAGTCACAGCACAAAGCAAATGGTGCCAAAGGTCTAGCTGACAATCTTTTTTTTTTTTTTTTTTTTATCAAGGAGAAAAGCCACTTGGTCCAAACCCAGATTTTAAAAAGAATGACAGAAAGTTAGTGTTAATTCATTCAGCAATTTTCTTTTTCCTCACACATTTTTATCTATTAAAACAAACATTCTCCTTCTCTCTGCAAGAAATTCTGAGCACCTTTTCAGTCTTCAAAACCATAGCGTATTTGAAGTAAACGGACACGTTTTAAAATAGAAAAAAGAAGTCTTCATAACTAACTCAACTAGATAGACTTTGAAGTCTGAAGGGACAAGTGAGTAAGTCAGCCTCTCCTTCAGTTTTAAGCATTGCCAGTGATTCCCGAGATAAACTTTTGACAATTTTTGCTATAGCACTTTCACTTTTTCAAATACTCCATTTGCACAAATGTAGTTGAAATAAAACAGCATCCTTCTTCCATAATAAAAGATTAAATGCTTTCATTATATGCCCAGAAAGATGATTTACTTGAAGAACCTCGTCATTTCCTATGTCTTAATAATAAATAAGAGACACCTTCCCCCCTTTTCTTTAAAGGGCCAACCTACAGTAGGACGGTACTCACAGACAAGGAGGGTGCAAACAGTTTTTAAGTAAAAAGAACACATTTTAATCCATTCTTCCCTGACAGTAAATGTATCTTTCAGAAAAGATAAAAAGCATGTCTTAGCCTTATGCAAAGAGCCAAAGTAAATAACTAAATCCTGGCTAATATTTGACAGTTGCTGCCTTATGGAAACACAGAGGTTTGCAAGGATAGCAGCAGAATGATTAAACTGTAAAACAGTATGTCAGCTGTTGAAGAGATTAAAAACCAACAGTCTGTATAACAGCAACAAGAACAAAGACGAACAGGGGAACAGCAAGTGGTGGTGGTGGCATCTGCAACACCAGAAGTGTGTGTCTGAAACATGCCTGAGTTCTTACTTCAGCTTCTAAGTGAGTATCACTGCTAAGGTTGAGCCCATTTAACAAATTCTGCCTCAACTTGAGCTTGGCATCTGACCAGTTGGAGTTATATACAGAATGTAACACAAGCAGGACTTCAGAACAGCACCTCAGGCCAGAGCGTACACCAACACATTTCCTTCCTGTTTGCAAGGACCAAGGCTCCAGATTTGGATTAGAAAAATGCATCACAGTCAGAAACAACTGGTGGAACAGGCCATGGAAGGTATTAAAACCCTCTCGTGGATGTATACGTGAAAAACATGGTCTAATTTCTAAGGAAATTTTCTTATTGCTGCCAGAGCTCATTCAGTTCTACCTATGTTAGAAAAGCTGTTCTAGCTCCTAACACAAAAAGTATACCAGCAGTTCACCCCCAGTTTAAGTACCACCCACGCTAAATGACAATTCATGAAAAACTGTACAGAATGTCAGCATCAGTCAAGAGCCAATACTCTTTGAGCTAATACACCCTGTTATCAACAACAGGCAGCTGAGAGAATGGCAGCTCATTTTTGGATTCCAGGCTAGACTGGGTACAACTGCAATCACCCTGTGGGCTTCACAGGAACAGTGGTTAGCGACTTGTTGCAAGCACATAATGATGTAACAGCTCATGCTTTCAACAAGCTATTTCAAAGTTTTTCTTTTTTTCACATTTTTTTTTTGTCTTTAGCTATGCTCTCATTTTCCTTTCACTGACTTTACTGAGAAGATTAATGATGAAAATGAGATCTTTTGGAACTTGCTTCTGTATACGAATTGTACCTTCAGAGTTCATCTAGGCAATGGAGTCACTAAGGCTACTTAAAAAGCTCCTAATTGCTGTATTTCAATGGATGCAGTGTGTTGCTTGAACTGATCTTCACCTAATTACCAGTAAAACGTTTACTTATGTTCCTTAATTAGTAGAATTTACCAACACATTCAGGTAAAGCCAGACACCTAGATGCATGGGCTTAATGAGGTGGCAAATAATGCAAACAGAAATAAAGTATTACCTGTTTAAAAACTATCAGGTAAATAGATTTGTATAAAGCAGAGGTATAGGTCATACTCAATACAATTTTAACAACTGAAATGGACTTGGTGCTTATTCCTACCTGTTACTATAGCCTCCAGTTCTCACTTTTTAGTGTTCTGTACCAGCTTCAGCACTGCAAACTTGTAATCTGAAATGTATATTTATTTATGTGACTGCACATTTCATTGTAGGTACTTCAAATCATTTTGCCAAATGGATCTGTTAAATTTCACAAGTTTTCTGTGATGTAATGCAGTATACTAACTTTCCAGCAGTCAGGTCCACTTGACATTGAGAAGAATGTTGTCAGCATTCGCAAGCTACTTTCAGTTTCTGCTGATCAAATGCATGTTACTGTCTCTGAGTCAGGATACACAGGGCAAACTGATACAATTTGAGAAAAGTGAACCAGAGGATCCAAAGAGCACACAAACAAAGGTGAAATGTTACTAATTTGTCTAAAATATTAATTACCAAGTGTAACTCCTGTCCATACAAATTTTTCTGTTGAAATAAGTTCATGGTCAAAAGGAAGCAAGAGAACAAGGTAGAGGTTAATTTCTAACATGTATGATGATTTACAATCAATCAAGGACAGTGATTTGGTTCCCTTGTCATTGTCCTGTTATTGAGAATTGTAAAGCGGCAGGCATATATTTAGGGGATCTTTTAAGAATGCCAGCAAGAAGCTTCCTAAACGGTATTTTCTTGCAACCACAGAACAACTTAGAAATGTTTTCTTGTAGTTAACTATGACTGCAATAACAAACACAAAGGTCTTGCAAAAACAAACACCAAGTAAAAATTGCTGTTGGAGTCTGCAGGAAGGACAATGCTTAGATGTGGACGTTACAGGCACAATGTCCTGGCAGATCACATCTACCCATGAAAGAGGTTAAAACATGCAAAACAAAACTAACATCTTCAGATGTCTCAAGACTTGAAGCATGGACCCTGAGTTACACACCTACACTAGCAGTTAGGACTTCCCAAATTCTGAAAATTTCAAGTTTCTGTAGAAGACAAGACGCTGTGGAAGAACAATGGCAGAGACTGTGCACATAAAGGGAAATGATCTAACTCACCAAGTTCTCCAAACTGCAACTATTAGAGGATAATATCTGGTGGACATCAAGTGGGGAAATTAATGCATTTGGTATGAGAAATCTCTGGCCTCTCAAAGCACACATTGTTCCAAATACCATCATCACAGGTGAGCAGGTAGGTGTCTAATGACTAGATTATCTTGCATGCTCAAGTTCTTAGGCATGAGACCAATGGTTCACAAACAATTCAGAGGCCAAGTAGAACTTTTGTTACTATTTACCATAAAAATCAAAATCTGCTTCTCTCAGTCATAACGTACTGATACAACCATTCGGCAGTCTCTCAGGTACCAGCTGACTGCCACAGAAGTGAACACAAGTGCGTTACTTTCCCTACAGCCTCTGGTGTTCAGGTGTGGTCAGGCCAACAGGCAGTGGAAGAAACCCCTGCTGCCTCCCTCCATGGTTCTTGTAGTGCCAGCTCACTGCATGGAGCAAGAAACTTTGGGTATCAGGAAAAACACGCTGGAGGACAAGAACACATGGAATGTTTCATACTTCTGGTTTACTGAATCCCTTTGTGATTTGCTGTTACCCAGCACCAATCCAAATTGTAATGAAGTTGACATACAGCTATTCAGCCATAAAATCAAAACTGACGACATGAAAACATATACTAAAGACACAGGTGTGGAAATGAAAGGAAAACTGTAACTGGTCTACACTGACTGGCAATACACCTCCTTGCTCCCAACCTCCTTGTGGTGAATGATATTCAATCTCACTCTCTTCAGCAAACCATTACTTAATATATCACTTTTAACTGTTATGTTTTGTATGTCAAATGCATGACAAATGTTGGTGGCCTGAAATCTAGAAGCACTTTATTATGTTAAATGAAACAAAATAAAGTCCACCCTGCAAAATACTAGTATTTTATACCGAACATATTAAAAATAATTTCACATCGATAAATACAATAATCTTCTTAACCTTTAAAAACAACATTTCCTACTAAATGATCATAAAACCATTTGTTAGTGCCTGTTGTGGTTTACTTATAATTGCTACAACGTAGGCGTCCTTGTACCACCGACAGGAAAAAATACAAGTTCCGCAAGCTAGAGCAGAAGAAAAGAAAATGTAGGGGTTCTCACTCCATTAGGTCCCCTCACCTTACTGACTTTTCTCTACGGCCATAAAATGGTTGCTGCGGAAAGTACAGACACCTGTATATATGTTGTTCTCACGCTGCTCACAACCTAAATCATAGAACATTATCACCTATTTACTTTAAGTTCTTACATATTTTAATTAACTAACTGCAAGCAGGTTACTTCAACACACAACTCAAATTCTCTGTGCTATTTTCCTGGTGCATTTTCTAAATAAACATACAATGTCCTGGGTGTCCTGGAAAGGATAAGTAAAGAATAAGCAAATAGCTTGCCTTCATTTTTTAAATTAATTAATAAAAATAAAATAAAATTCTCAAATTAGAACAGAACTTAGGCAGGTCTGAACTGACATTTTCTGCAGCAGAAATATTGCCTAAGCCCTTTCAGAACTTGCTTGCATGCCAGAGAAAATATTTTCATTTCCTTGAACTTGCTAGGCAACTCACCAACGTGAAGTATATGGTAAAAATCCTCTCTAGCAATATCAAGCCTGGAATATTTATTAAAAACATTTGCAATCCATGAAAACAAATACTAATTCTGCACATATTCAAACTATGAACTCCACTTTGTGTATTAAATAGCACAACAGAACCTCATCTAAAACAGATTTTCATATTGGAGGGGAAGAGGTGGTGGTGAGTGGGCGCTCTTCTACACATTATTGCTTAGATTTGACCTTCTGAGCCACCCCTGACTAAAATTAGCAGGTTTCATTTTGAGCTTGTTTGGAGGCACACTGCGCTATGTTCCAGTGCTCTACAGCGGAACTAGCAGTAGGATTTAGAAGCGTTCTGTGGTGTTTTCTTAAGAGAATATAAAGGGACATAAGTTAGCACAGACACTGCTGTACCATCTATACCTTTCTCTGATATACCTAGCATTGTGCAGGCTTACATGATTACACCTTTCCACCTCCACCACCAAAAATTATATTTGTATACCACTGCAGCCTCTAAATAATAGAAATATCAGTGTAGACGAGGGTCCGTTATTATGTTTGTATGTGGGACAGCTTATATAAAAATAAATTACATTCAAGGTCCCACTTCTTTTGTATAACTAGTCAATTTAGAAAAAAAAATTGTTCTTGCATATGATTCTTTAAATCTCTCAAGGTCACATCTTGTTCTTCTCTGACTCTACGGTTGCCTCTGTTCTGATAAGTGAAGGGAACAGAGCTGCATGTTATATGACTGAACAAAGAACTGTTATCCAGTTTCACAACATGGTTGAATGTAACGTTCAATTGTATTTATTTAAGCAAGAAACCTTTCTGAAAAGGACTGTATTCATAATGACTGCTGTTGCGTTAGTTTGTTGATAGGGAATTCTACCCATTCTTGAGAGAGACTTAAATGTGAGGACTTCTACAATACATAAAAGCAGAAGCAAAATTTTTTAGTGTAACAATGGAAGGCAGCATGAAACATGCCTGCCCTTTGGAGTCTGATTTCTGTGATTTTGAGTGCTGAGCCTCCGTATTATATACAAAGTTGATAACAAAATAGCTGTTACTGCCTTCATGGTAAAAGCCTGGCTCTTGCAAAGACAGAACACTTCCTTATGTGGGTTGCTATTTGCTGGGATCTGATCCACATTTCAGTGGAAATCCACCTCTGCAAAAGTGTTCTGAGTTTTATTCTTGTTCTTGAAAGGATTAAAGAGGAAATGTACACAGACAGACTGGTTTTTGAACACTTGACATTTTTGACCAAGAGTTACAGCAAACAGGAAAGAAACAAAGGACAAACTCACAGTCACCATCTTAATACCACACAAGAAGAAAGGTTAGACAGAAAGATCAAGCACCTTGCATCTCTAAAAATGATCTACTGGAGTCCAGGGTCATCTTATAGCTTCACAAGCTTTTCCAGAAAAGCAAAACCAAAAATAAAACAATACAACAATGACAAAAACAAAACAAACAAACAAACAAAAACAATAAAAAACACTGACCAAAACCCAAACCAGGACCAACCCAAACAGAAAGAATACCAACCAACCACTCTCCACTGACCCCATCTTCTTTTATAATGGCACCCAACCATCAGGCTGCAAACACTGTGCAAACAGAAAAATAACAATGCTTTTCATATTGCTTTTTACTGCCCTTTGAGCTGAAACTGTCCTGGACTAAAAAAAAAAAAAAAAAAAGGTGAAAAGGGAGAGGAAGAAACGTGTGAAGAAAAATGGCATTCAATAACGCACTTTCTTGCTAGCCAATTTCTGTCAACTTCTGTAAATAAAGCACAGAAATAGCTTGTCCATTTTGGGGTTTCACAGGAGAAAGCAAAGACTGAGTAACAAGCAAGAATCTATCAGATAAGTATCAGAAAGCGAGGACTAGGCGATCCAGGTTGGATTAGAATTAGGACAGGCAGGACAGGCCGTCACAAGAGGCTATTTTCACAACCAGGAGCTAGCAGAACATACTTAGAAAGACAGAACTAGAACATCGGGAGTAGAAAAACTTATTGATGTAATATCAGGACTTAAAAAGCTTCCGATAGAAGGCTAAGAATTGACACACACAAGGTCACAAAGACAAGGGAGAAAAATACTGCAGGAACTGTAATACCGTCTCTGGGCAACTGGATGGCATTCGTTGCTTCATCGTTAAGAAGCAGTTTTCTTGGGTGAAGGTTGTTTGATTTTTCTTTACCATTTCTTTGCCCCTTGAAATATTCTGCAAGTATCCACTGGAATATTTCCCCCTTAGTTATCTGAACAACAGTTTGTGAAGAGTTAAGAGTATCTACAGAAAAAGATCACGAGAAAAATGAAACACACCTAAATGTTATTGGAAGAAGTACAGAGAAATCTCAGATTCTCTGGAAGTATGACATTATCAACCATCACTGACTGCTCATAGTTCTGTTTACACATCTCTCCAGCTATGAAGACGACACACAGCTTGCTGGAGCCCAAGAAGCTTCAGAGAACAGGGCATATGTTACATGGGTGGCCCTACACTTGGTCCTACAAACCTCCACAACTAAAGAGCTGACAGACACACGCTGCATATACAGCACTGAGCAAAGATTCAAACAGAGTTCAGCAGCATCCCCTAGCAAAATTCAGAAGTGCTGGGGGTTTACTGGCCTTGGTTGTGACTAGATGTAATTGTTGGTGGCATGGCATGAGTCACATCTGAGCTGCTTGCGGCTGCTGTGGAGTTCAAAACGACGGGCTCTCCACCCCTTCTCCTCAGAAAGCGTATGGCTCAGTCTATGGTGTTTACAGCATGAATTGGCTTTAAAAAGTGCTTTTTTCTTGTTTTGACTATCCAGGAAATGTGAACACTGCTAGTGAAATGAGATGAAATGACAGAAAACAAACTATTTACTTCCAGGTGGACAGCTGCATGAAACTTTCACTTGTGGATACAGAAGTGCAGATAGTGAAGAGAGGGAATAGAGACATACGTACTTGGCAAACCCACAACTGAATCCATATAAAAACTACAGGTATCATCTTAAGCTCTTCACTTACCACATAATTCTCTTATCTAGAACAAAATTAAAATAAATAAAAAAAAGAGTTGCTGGACAATAGTGCACAGAATCTGTTAGAATCCGACACTCCCAAAATAGCAGTGTTCCAGTTACTGATTGCCAGTGCATACCCATTTAACCTCAGCTTCACTCCTGCACAAAACTAAGCAACTTAAAACACTGAAGCACCTCCCATGGATTTGCTGTTTAAGATTTAAAACCATTGATTTTCAACTGCAGCATAGTTGTTTAACTCAGGGGAAAAAAGTTGGTACTAGTTTGAAGCTTGTACTAGTTAACAAGAAGGAATCTAATTCCCCAGGATGATCTGATTTATTTATTTTTTTAATCTCTTGTAAGGGCAACAATTAAAAAAAAAAAAAAAAAACAACTCTGCAAGGACAACAATAATAGGAATTACTTCACACTGGAGGATGAGTACACATTTCTGAAAGATGAGTGAGTATCTGTAAAAGTCTCGTCACAAGAAAGTGCATTCCAACACAGCAGACACTGCAAAGTGTGCGTGTAAGGCATAAAGGGCAAACTGGCAATGACACTTCCCCAAACCCTGTAAAAATACCAGAAATTTGCCACTTGCTGAGATAAATGACAGCAACTGAAACAGATGACAGGGCTTTTCAGGTACAACCATTTTCAAATTCTGATGCTCCTCTCTCAACACACTCCTTATTTAAAATTCCTGAGGAAGAATCAACAAGCAAGGGTCCTCTGGAGCAATGAAAATATTCAGAAATTCTCTTCCAGATTTAGGCTGCTTTTACTACCACAAAACCTCCTCTCAGACTCCTAAGATTACTCAAGAAAATTGTCTGCTCACAGTTTCGTTCATTAAGAAAAGACTGAAATTCAGTCCAAATACGAGTAAGCCTTTGACTCAATCTCAGCATGTATTTTACGCAAGGCCTATACAGTGGCACTAACATACAACATTTTTTCAGGAACTCTTATTTTTTTTTCTCCTAGTATGTATTTTATAAAACAAACACACAATGCATTCATCCAAACTGAAAAAAAAACAACCACCGCCCTTCTGTCCTATGAGGTATGAGGGGTAGTCTTGGCTTGGTTTATATCTAGTTACCAAGATCTCATCACACGTTCGCTGGTTCTGAAACCAGCCAGATATAATATATAAATGGAGCTGTGTGCTGCCAAGAATCCGAAGCACTGATCATGGACAAAAATAACAGCAGTACAGCTTAGTAGGAAAAGCATGTAGGGAGACAGCATTTTATAGGACAAATAAGAACAGTTAATGGTGGTGTTTAAGCCCTTTTAAACCTTTAATTCACAGCTCTGCTTGTTTGTTATTATAAAGAATGTACTTTTCAGGAAAGATATTCCATAAACTTAATGGGGGAAATGCTAGAAGTTAAATTCCTTTCACGCTGAATCCATTAGCAAAATTCCCATTTGCTTTAAGTGGGATCAAACTCTGTTTACAGTTTAGAGTTATTTGGTTGCATGATGTTTGGATTAAGTTTGAGATATACAAGGGATTAAAAAAGAAAGAATGCCAACTGTTTTGTCTATCTTATATTTTCTAGAAATAGAGACTGCTTCAGCTCATGACAAACGGTCTGCTTCACCAAGTTCAGAAGTAGCCACATAGCCAGAAAAAAAAATTTAATTGCAGTGACTCAATTTAATTGGACATTTTCAGATGCACAAACTTACCTATTCACATCTGTTTACCTCCCTGCTATTGAAGAACTAGAAAATACACTTATAAAACAAACAGAAACCACCAAACTGTACTAATAAAAAGGGGGTTTTAAGAGCAAGACAGAGCTTTGTAAATGGTAGATGAATCAATAAGACTGCAGTTCTTCATGGAGACTAAAAATCAATAAACAACCCTGTATTATTCCAGTGATGCTTGTAAAGGGTTTTGTTAGCATTCCAGAGAAGGTGTGATTACAGCGCTGATCACTGCTGTGCAACTCTGTCACACAACGCAATAAAGCCATGCTTTCTAACTCTGCAGCCAAAGAGGCCGAGAGATTTTGCTTCTTGTTTCTTACAGTAATGTAAGAAGCATTCAGCATCCACAATGAAACAGCAGCAAATCATGCATTCTGTGCTCTAAAAACAGCCTGGAGGGCAGTGCTGTACAACATGGAGTCCTCCTAAGTTCTGCAGAAAGTTTCAAATGCTCACCCACTACAGAAGGTTGCTGTTAGCTGGTTGTGTACTACAGCTTGTCTTGGTAAGTTGATCTGTTTTACCATATAACCATTCTCATCTTGATTTATTGTTACCATTATATCAACGTGCTACTTTTGTGATAATTCCTTAAGACTGATAAGACTGAATTTCAGAAGCAGTGGACAGAAAACAACAGCCCTGCTGCTGCTTGCTTACTGTGCTGAGATGGCAAAAGTAAAAAAGAAGCCACTGAAAGAATCTGCATCTTCTTTACTGTTGATAAATCCATTTCACGACTGCAGAGAAACACGTCTGCACTGGGCAATGGTTCCACTTAAAAACAAAAATAGAAGAAGAGAAATCATTGTTTTAAAGCACATTACAGAAACATAACTCCCCAAGTGAGTCTGATGCATTAAAAACACCTCTTTAACCACTGTCTAATGATTTCTGCAGACATGAAATGGAATATTTTACTACTATTTACAGCCATCTGTGCTGCTTTTTCTTTCAGTTCAGGTTTGCCAAAACCGTAATGAAATTCTCTGTGCTTTATACCATCACACACTTCTTAGTATCAATACACCAATTAAACATATCACTGGTGTCACAGATACTAACTGCTGAACTCTCGCATCGACAGAAGCACAATTTTGTTCCACATATAGCTAGAACCTTCTAATTACTAAGCCATCCTCCTTATCTACTTTAAAGTTTATCTCAATAGCGAAGGGAATGCAGAACGAAACTTGCCTCAAAGTCCTAACATGATGCAAGGATTCAGAAGATCTTCACCTATCTTCTTGTTCTACCACAGGCTTTTGTGACTGCGGACAAGCCATTCTGAGTGCATTTCTTCATTTTTTTGGGCTTTGCTCCACATTGTGAGCCAGTGTCTCAGCATGCATGGACTGGATTCAGCTCAGACTAAACCATCCGAGAGATCTTCTCCAGAACCACATCAAAGGTGCTCTAGCAGTAAGTAAGCATTAAGCTGTTTGGACTAGACAGGAGCTAGTCGACAGTAAAATGAAACTAACAACAACAGCAAGAACAAAATCACAGAAATGAACAAACAACAACAAAAACCAAAGTCCCCAAATATACATGTACATAATGCTGATGCCAGGTTCTTGAGACAAAGTATTTTGTTTTATTAATCTGTTCCTATACATCTTCTCTAGGGGATTAATGTGGACATTGTCTCAATTTTCTCAGCCTCCCGGACAGATCCATCTTTGGAGATGGTGATATTTAGGATACAGGGATGGAGACCACGCCTATATGGTGGCAATGTACCAACTTCAGTGGGTCCTTCCATTGCCACCCACTGTTCCTTATTGTTATGATCAGTATTTTCATGGCCACAAGGTGAAGAAGATAACTTTCTAACAAAGATTATCATACTTCTCCACAACAACAAAACAAGCCACTTTTCAGCTGGGTCAGCGTTGTTGATCTAGGTCACTATTTTGACTTCACAAACTGAGACACTATTACAAAAAGGGGGAAGAGTTACTTATTTTGACACTTAAACATGTTAACCAAACTATGGCCTGAAGCACAGACATAAGAAGGCAACAAAACCATCTAAAACAGACAGGAAAGTGACACATTATATTTACAATATTTAAACTATTTGCAATGTAGATTAATTACTAGCATAAAGAGAAGGGGTGTGATAGACAACCTGCAAAGTCAGAGTGAACAGTAACAGATCAAACAGCAGTAAATCAGAAAGATTCATAAAGCCTTGTAGGGGTTTCTCTTTGGAATGGGTCCATGTGATTGAAAGTTATTATTCTCTGTTCATCTGTAGCCTGCTGTCAACTCTTGTCCTACATAGTGATAAGCTGGTAATTCTCCCTCTCTTCACTGCATTCCTTAGCAGTTGAGCAAAATGAATACCAAGCAAACTAAATAAGGGAAAAGTTGAAAAGCAAACATATTTATCCAGGTAACTAATACTGGATGAGGTAGTGCACCCAAATTTATTTGCATATATAACTAGAGAAAAGCTGCTGTGAACTGACAAGTCTAAAGAAGGCTAACTCAGAGGTAGCAGTAATGTGATTGTATTTAGCATTTACAAGTTTTTCACTGCAGTAAAAAGAAGATTACTTAAAATACTTGAAGATACGTATGGAGAATACGTATCTTTTCCATGCTGTACCTTAAAAGAACAGCGAACTTCAAGCAAGCTCTTCAGTCCTCACTGCAGACCAGGTTTCACTACCCCCTGCTATTTTAAAGTCAAAGTAGCTTTTTAAAAATTTCTGGCTTTTACAACTGCAAAATATTTTCTTGTCACCTACACATCAAGATTTTTCATGTTTTATCCCAAACATGCAGTGTTTATGTGATCTGAATTAAAATTACAAAAAAAGAAAAAAGGAACAACTTATAGTGAGTGAAATGTGGATAGTAGGGAAAGAAAACTAGGGAGGAAGTCAAGTATAAAAAATGGAAGAAGAAAACTGGGTTCAAAAATTGTCCATTATAGCAAGGAAATATACATCTCTATTAAGTGACATGGTCAAAAATTGTAACTTTATCTGTAATTACTCAATTAAATCAAGACAAATGTCTTAATATCTCAGCCTTCTAGAAGTTCTTACTCAATGCAGAGAAATTAGACAAAAGCAATAACCTTAGGTTCAGTAGACTATGATCAAAGGTAACATTCAGCTACTGGCTTGCAGGGGCAGATTAAAAAGAAATTTCACAAAGTATTCCCATACCTATACTAATATCATCGATAAAAAAGACATTTTGGCAGCACCTACCAATAAATGAACTGAAGCTGGTGATATGTATTTGACATGCAATGTTCTTTCTTATTATGCTGTGAGCTTGCTGAGAATGGTCAGCACGAGAGGAAAATCTGAGTGATGCAAGAAAGGGATCCAGTGATTTAATCTGTGGCATCACTTAATTCAAGTTTGTCCTGGCAGAATTATTACTCACAAACATTGGGGACCACTTGCCTGTTGTCTTTGAATCCTCAGAAGCAAGGGAAAGTTGTCCCTCCTTGTGCAGTTTCTGTAGTAGTGCAATCTAAACGTGTGCTCTCCCTCTCTTGCGTGAGTCTCTGCCATGACACGCCTGTACCCAGTTGATGCACTGGTCTAGGGGCTGCTTAGAAATCTGCACTGGGAAACCAACCTCCTGTTTTTCTGAAGTGGAGCTGCTTATACTAGCACTGCTGCAGAAAGAGCTTTTCACACCTTTCCAGTTGCATCTTCCAGAAGATAAGGGATGCTATTCCCAACCTGTTAAAAATCAGTGGCTGCCATTTGACACACGATTTATCCAGACAGCCAGGCTATCACCATCACTCAAAAGCAGCACTTGTGTCACTTTATGCATTTTCTTCTCCCTACCCTGCTCTTTCTGACACCAACATCTGTACAGCTGTTTGGTGAACTGACTGGGAGAGTGGCCAGGCTAACCACCACCACCCCTCAGGTTCCTGCCTACAGAGGTTGCTTCCCTAGCCAGCCTGATCCCACTTCCCACGTGCTACACAAAATACTAGTACCTGCACAAGGGACCAGGCAGGCTTTTCTCCAGCTACAGGCTGACAGCTGCAGTCTATCTCCAAGAAATTCTTCTTTGGTTTAAAATACATATTCTGCATTTTCTTCCCTGAGCCGTTCAGAGACTTGGCTTAATCCTCCATCACAGGCACACCTCAGCAAGGTGTCTAATTGATGTCTCTCAAGTGTTCCAGTTTCTGCTTAAGTGCCAGCAAAATTCTTTGGAATACCTCAGTATCAAAGGTGCTACACAAGATCTCATTTTTAATTGGATACAAACTGCACGAAGAAAATATTCACCCAAAGCAACGGTTTTAGGCTATCGAAAAGCAATTAAAGCAACAGCTACAGTAAAGAGTAAGTTACTTCTAATACAGAAAAGTGCTTTCTAAGGAAAAAAAAAGGCAGCAGTTCTATGCAAACTATAGCCAGCATGTTTTGCAAATACAGATAAAGAAAACAAAATTTGTGACCTTGGTGACCGCTGTTCGTTTGGCAGTTGCAGGAATATTTTTTTATTTTCCAATATACTGAGTACTAGTTTATATCACATACATTTTTTGGAAGAGCAATGTTCTATGCCTGTCTTCAGTGAGGAAAGCACTATTGTATAACAACATTAGATCCTTGCTGTGCATTTTTGTAGGGGTTTCTTCAGATCGCTACAGGCCATTAACCTTTCACTTCAGGTAAGTAATGAACAATGACTTTTGCAACAAAAGGAAATCAGCTGTGTTACCAATGACAACTCCACTTTTAAATACATGCACCAACCCCCTGTGCATACCCTTATTATTTATTTATTTTTCAAAATCAATTCCGGTATGAAATAAGAAAGGTTCCCTTTGGCTTCACCTTGAGCTGATAATGAAAAAACCCTCTGTGAGGCCTGCTCCAAGGAAGTCTTCTTTAATAGCACTGATTAAAAATAAAATGAAGTTTGTACTTCGGAAACAAGATGTATTGCTTCCTGCTCTCTTTCACCAGGATATCTTGTAACTGGACCAGTGCTAATTGGACACTTTGGCCAAACAATTTAATTTTAAAGTGGGAAAAAAAAAAAAGGATTTAAATTTCCCTTGGTTTCCAACTGAGCCAATGTCACTGGACAACACCAAAATGCTGAACTGTGAAATCAACACAAGATCCTAATTACACCAGGGGAAAGCACAGGAAAACCCTGGTGGCATCTGTCTTCCCCATCTCATTTATGTACCAGATTAACATACATCTTCAAGCAGAACCACAGAAGTGTTTCTTAAACACTTCTGGTGTTTCTTCTGCTCTGATTTAATGGGTCTTACACAACTTTAGGATGTGCAGAATAGGCACGTTGCTGACACCAGGGCATATCGTTTACAGAGGAGGTGGTAAAAGCTGACAGAGTCAGGACAGCAAGCTAGAAGAAATAAGCACACAATTAAAAAGGAGGCTTCTTCTTAGGCAGACACTAATTGGGAAAGACTTGCATCTCTTTGTTTTTTGGTTATACATCATGGTGGTCAAAACCACATAAATACCAGGGAGCTGAAAATCTTAAGCAGCTGCGGAAATGCAGTAACAACAAAAACACAATACTTATTTTTCCTTTCCCACCCTGCTTTATTCTGTCCATTAATTCACTCTTAACCCCTGTGCCCTTAAGGCTTCTCTTCCTTTCATCATTTCTCCTATTAGCAGGGCTTTCTCCTCTCCAAAAGCAGCAGACGTGAGCTACTTCCTTTTAATGCCTCTTTCCAAAACCAACTTCTTCCACAAAGTGGGCACGCAAGAGCTCATCTCAGCAGAACACAAGAGCCTGTGAGAGGTGCTGGAGAACAAAGGAGAGCCAAAGAAGAATCTACCTTGCATCTTTTAATGCTTGCTTTCTCTTTGTGTTCTGTCTATGGCAAAACCACTAAAAAGAGCGCACTGAAAAACTGCATCCTACTACTTCTTTCCTTTAATTCCATACATTGGTATTTGTAATCAGATTTTGTTTATGAAATCTAAGATAGATTTTATTCTGTCTATAAATTCTGTTAATAAGATGATATATTTTTTTCTTTTTTTCAAAACACTTGTAATATTCTTGAGGCAACAATATGCAGTTGCATAATGCCTTGATGCATTTTATTAAGTTTTATTCATACTTCCTTAATATTCTGCATGCAGAAACTAGAATCAGGAGAACGGCTGATGGGCTGTACTTCAAAATTCTGTGTTGCCTCAAATACTAGCTCAGTAAAGACTTTAAATAAAATCATAATTAAAAGCCTCAAGAGAACAGAGAGACTGCTATTCAATTTGTTATGGAAAGACATACTCAGGAGAGATTTCTGATTCTAGCAGAATAAAATCCTTAAGTCTAGAAAGAGACTTTTTTTTTTTTTTCCTGGAAGAATATATGCAATGCCAACATCTAAAACAATGTTACAAAGCATAACCAAAGGCATATAAGATGTCTTGACATTTATCTGCTGAATTAGACAGGGCCTACAGCACATTTCGTATTTTTAGAACTTCTGCCATGTGCATATAATTAATTAAACTTCAATCAATCACTTCTAAATACTGAAAGAAACAGTTCCACACTGTACCTCTGGATTACACATTAATCATTGGTTTGAAAGATCATTTAATTGCAATGAGAATTAAATATATCACAGTATTTCCCCAAATTTTTGTGCATTCTCCCCAGAATTTTCTGCCATGCTCTGCCTTTGTATGAGCCCTCTTTTGCCTCCTAATATATAGGGAAGGTCTGCCTATAAAATAAAATATGAATAAAGCTTTCTGCAGTTCAGGCTGCCTGGTAACTACACATGTATGCATTGGCTACTCCCCCTCCCTACCTTCTCCAATGTGGTTTGCAGGAGAAGTTTGTAGAAGCATAATAACATCCAAATATTTGCATAGGCAAGATTTTGAAGATTCCTCCAATTTCTTTCTTCTGTATGCCCAGTTCATCATCTTTCAACCCAGTATGAAGATGCTGATTGTGCTGCCTGCCCTTAGCTGTAACAGCAGCTTTCAAATATCATGACTTCCCCCAAAAGTTTAAACATTGAGATGCCATGCATGTCAGAGTAAATTTTCAAGAATGGAAGACCCAAAAGAGACCTAGCAAGAGACCTACAAATGAGACCTACAAAAGAGACCTACAAATGGCAGGCTTCAGCACCATACTCTCAGCAGATTAAAGCAAAATAAATCTAGTGCAATAGGTATATTAGTTATTCCTGCTGCTTACCTACGTATTTGGAAAAGAAAGCATCCTGCCTACTTTTTGCTTAATTAAAAAAAGTAGAAGTCACCTACAAAAATAACAGCATCAAGTAGGGTTTCACATACACACTGTCTGGTAACTATTAGACTGAGCCTTTCTCTTAGACTAATTCCTTGGTCCTTAGAGGGGTGTTTCCAGTCTGAAACCATGAAGTACTTACAGAGCAATGACAAAGTGCTGTTAGACAAGGGATTTCATTTGCTCAAGGTGTTTTGGTTGGATTGTGCAGCTGTAATCTCCTGACATAACACTCTGTTTCTTAAAAGCTACAATTCACTGCTCCAGCAGTGGCTATGCCAACATGATGACTATTAGTCATCACATTTGGTACCCAGCGCCAGGACAAGAGGCCACGGGCACAGACTGACACACAGGAGGCTCTGTCTAGACACCAGGCAACACTTCTGTGCTCTGCAGGTGATGGAGCACTGGCACAGCTTGCCCTGAGAGTTTGTGGCCTCCTCCTTGGAGATCTTCAAAAGCCACCTGGATGTGGTTATGCTGCTTATGGCTTCTTACCACGCCAAGCCAGATCTCCAAACTTGCTCCCGTTCAAGTTTGAAACACATTTTATTTCAGCCTGCTCAAAACATTTTGCACCACTTGGTAACAGCTCCACTACAGCTCTCCCTTTTGCCTCATCCATTAACAGGTATTTTCTCAGTATCACTAAGTGTTAATACAACCTACAGCAGAAGGCAAAGCTGACTTCAAATCAGCACATATGGATTAATTGAGCTACTAGGTTTTTGTTTGTAATAGTGAAGAGAATGGGGTAGACTACAAGTTCTTATTGAAAAATGCTGTTTGATTCCAGGCACACCCTTTAAAGTAAAAGGTCACCATTTAGCAAGTTACTACACAGAGTGGAAGTTCTCTATGTAAAACTGAGACCTTAAAGCAGTAGATGCAGGCCTAGCAATCTGCAAAGGGAAACACAAATGCTCTTGCAGTACTACAAAAAAAAAAAAAAAAAAAAAAGTAATAATGCACACGCACAACAGCCAACTGCAAAAGGTACAAGTGTTTGTGTGAAAAAAGAGATCCGATTTCTATTAGGGTGCCTGGGCATATACACGGTGAGGGCAGATACTGCTACATGCCTGTGGTTTAGTAACTGTAAATTGTATGCACACTTATTAAAAGCTAGCTAATAGCTGGTGTTGCCAGTGCACAGCAATGAACAGGAGGCTGGTGAAGGAACACATAACTCAATGGTGTTCAAAACACCTTCCACCCAAAAGGTGATGCCCTGGGTCTCATTTAGGAATAGCTACATGGATGCAGCCTATGTGACAGTTATTCTACAGATAACAAATACAATAATTCTCTATTACACAAGCATCATCTCAAGGTCAGCAAACATTTGTTAGGAATCACTGAGAGAACTGTAACCTGTGTTATTTTCTGACTCTTCCTTATTACTTTATGTAATAAGGAATACTTATATGTATATATATAATCAAACAGCTTTCAGAAGAGGTGTGCAGATCTAGCTAACTTTCTTGTGTACGGGAACAAACAGCTATTATTTCTGTGCACACAAGGAACATTACTGTTCTTCTTGGCAGAAGTGCAAAAATAGAGTCAAAGTCATCTTTCAGGGAATTGCCTAATGCAAAGGAGGCACCCTTCAAACCCAGTTTTTAGAAAACAAAGACATGGTTGTGATTACTTTCCTCATGTGGAAAGAATGACAGACTCTTCTTCACGTTCTCCTCTATGTATTTATTTTGGAAAATTACTTTTTTTCCACTTCAGCTTTCAATGGCTTCCTGTGCAACAAATGGTGGGCTGTGGGGAAAGAAGCTTTACTACAGATGAAGAGCCTCAGCCAGCTTCCCCCTGCCATGCCTCGCTGTATTTACAGCCACGCCTGATGTTACTGAGTCCTGACCAAACACAAGGTACCTGCAGAAATGTTGCTGGTTCAGAATTCTTCACCCGCAGTGAGGCAGCCTGCTACGCCCTCTTACACCCACTTCACACACACACAATGCCTGGTGACTGACTGGTGACCAAGCAAGATACAGCAGGGTAGTGGCAAACTCCTGTTATAGTTTTTATTCTGGGTTTGGGATTTTTTTTATTTTTTTAATTTTTAAAAAGCAAGATATTAATAAACCAAAGGGTGCTCCCCTGAGAGAAAAAGCACTCATATGCAGTGTGATTACTCACTTGAATCAACCATAACGCTACAACAAGTCCTTCCCTAACTGAGAAGTCACCTATACTACAAGGCACCTGAGCATCATGACTGAGAGGAGTTTCTGCGCAGCATTAAGAAGGTGTGACTGAGAATAAAAAGCAAAGCGATGAAATTCCGAAGCCCTTTTTGGTGCTGAGCACTGGCAAAATGCTGCAACTTCAAGGAACATCACTCTTCCACCCAAATACCAGATTGCAAAGGTATGAATGATGTTTCCTCACTAGGTGATCAGCTTAAAAGATTGTGGAGTAAGGACACAATCACAGGTTTATGTGACTGAGCAACAAAAGTGACATAAAATGTTTGAAGTCCCCCTAGCAAGCACTGTGTGAAGGCAGGCATGGGAGTGTAACTAGTATTGTATATAAAGGAAGTTACTCTCTTCTTCCTTCCCATCAAAAGCAGCCATCTTCTGCTCTACTGCAGGTACCTAGTGCAACAGAGATTCAGGAAATTAAATGTAACTGCAGAAATGCAGCACTGACCATTATTTCTGCTGAACAGATTATCCCCCCTACAGTGCTATAAGGCAGCACAGACCATAAACGCTTGCTGGAAACTCAGGACAGAGCAACACTGATGAATAAGGGGTTACCTTACCAGTTCTACTACCTATTGCCATTATCAGCATGTTACTTTACGTTTAACTATCAAACAAGATTAAAAGCTAAAAAACGTTTAAGCGGAAAACTGAAGATATAAATAAGCAAAGAAGAAAGCAAAACCAAACAAAGAATTAGACGCACAACATGGCTGAAGACCTTAAGTCTGTAACAAGTATATAAAGTTTTTACTTTTTCACCTTCTGATGGTGAAGATAATGAATTATTTTTTAGAATGCAAAAGCCCTTGAGAAATACATTTATATGGCTGAAGTCTAAAAACAAACCAAAACCTATTCTCAGAACAAATCATATGTGCACAGTTATTAATTCCACTAATAATTCCAGTAAGACTGTAAAACAAGTCACCTCTCAAAACATCTGAAAGAATTATTCACTCATTATGCAAAATGCATGACACTTGGCTTTTTGGATAAACTTAAAGAGATGCAAAATGCTTCCAAGTTCCATCTACCTATAAATAATTTCCGTGTTTTTAAAAACATGCATCAGTAACAACATTTCATAGCACTAACATTTATTTTCTTAGTTGAGATGACTACCTGAAATAACCAGATTTTTTTTGTCCTTTGAAGAGAAGACCGGTTTCACAACATGACTGAAATGCCTCCTACAGGAACAGAGGAATGAGGGTGGGCTACAAACCTATCAAACACTGTTAAAACAATGTTTTTCTTTTCAAGAACATGTCCTACATGTGTTTGCATAGTAGCCTGAGGAATTAGCTTATATAGAAGAGGGATCTTGAACAGCATCTGTAGAACAAGTTTGCTATGTGTGGCACTGTCCACAGACAGCCTCCTGGTGCTGTGGAGGTTTGATTCCTGTGGTCTCTGAACATGGAACCAACACGTCCTGTGGATGCTTCAGCCATTCCCAGCAATCAGCCAGCTGATCTTGTCTCTTACAAGAAGCAGAAGAAAGACTCATGCTGGTACCTTAGGGAGCAGGGGAAGAAGTCATCAGGCCACAAGCTGTAACACCAGGGAGGGACTTCTGGAAGAGGATCATGTTTTGAGCTGTTGGCAGAGAAGTGACCTGTGAAATAAAAAACTGGAGCAAGACACTGCAGCTGTAATAGGGTAGACTAAGAATTTGTGCACTGATGGTGCAACTCGTTGCACCAATGCTAAGTCCAAGAGGACTGGCTGACAGAAGCTTGAAGTGCTGTATCTCCTACGGAGACACTCAGCACCAGCTGGCAAGAACAGAGAAGGAGAACATTGCTAACAGATGAAAGAAAGGAACCAGACCCAGCAGTGTTTGTGGTCCTACTCATAAAAGCAGAAGTGACCTGGAATACAGCCAAGGCCTTGAGTTTCCTTCTTAGAATGGACTTGGCTTGGATAAGATCTCAACTTGCCTCAAGGCTTACAAGCTTCAGAAGGCAACTTGCAGGGCCGTGAATTCTCAAAGTCCAGAAAAGAAAACACGTTCTTGGGATCAGTCTCACCACACCAAGAGTCACAATAGCACAGGAGAATACAAGGTCACTTAAGAAACACCAGCCCTACCATCTTTGTAACCAACATGAACACGTCCAAGAACGAGTCTGCAGGAGGTACCTCTGCAAGGTAGCAGTATTTGGAGCAGAGACATAATGTCAGATATGTAGTGGAAGCATGGAGTGCAGAATTACTTCTCGACTCCAAGGAATAGCTGAAAAGGAATAGAAAACAAATGAATACAGGAGCCCTCCTGCCCCCCAAACTGCAGCTCAAGACCAGGGCACTTAAGAGGAACTGCAGAGACATAAAAATTTTGCTTTATATCAACCACATCTGTTTATTATCATAGTGACCAACAGGACGTTGCTGTGGCCTATTTCCCATGGATGACTGTGCTTTTAATAGCACATATGACAGAATATCTAGAATGCCAGGTTTTGTAGTGACTGTAACAAACGTTTTATGTAAAAACCGAGGAGTAAAAAATAGTTGTCTAAAATGCCTATAATTCTACTAATGTTTGCAAATACCCATACATCAGAGAATATATTAGTGAGAAAGCTTCAAGCTTGGAGTGAAAGAACACTGACAAGAGGAAATAAATCCAAAAAGATGTCTGCTTGCTTTTCTTTCTTACACTGCTCTGGATGTACACATTTTTAGACCTTAGAGCTTTGTTTAGTTATTTTGTGCAGTGGATTGGAATTGTTTTTGTGTGCATGTGAGAGTATGAACACATGGCAAAATTCAGTAGCTGCACAAATAAGTTAATAGGTCTTTTAAACTACTTTGCTTTTCCTCAGCTTCCGTTGTTTCTACTCCTTGTTCCTTAAAACGCAATACTAAACCATTAAGCAATTCTGTATCTGCTCCAAAAAAACATGTGACTGATGAGAAGAACGACACATAATGGTATGCCCAAGAAGCCCCTTGCAGGGTAATATACTTCATCCTTCATACCAGGAAAAAATATTGTTATAGTGACAACAGCACTTTCAAGCAATGGTAGACCCTCAGAGTGGAAATTCTGGGATGCCATTACTGTATTCGTGACCTGTTTGAGGGCTGCAAAGATCTGCTGTTTTTTACCTCCCCCAAGTGGTCAAGAGAGTTTTAAATCTGCCTCGGAGGAGCAGCTTCCTCTCTAGAGCATCTTCTACAGAGTCAGATGAAAAGGCTAGTGGCGGACTAGAAAAAATGTAAAGCTAAACAAAAAAATGTCATTGAGAGGGTAGAAAGCCCAGGAAATGCTCAGCCTCAGAAGTAACACATTTAATTCACATATCCCCATATAACCCCTAAATTTGATTCCTGACTTCCAACGTACAACTGACCAACAATGTGAAATAGCACCCATGTTTGACAGTTTACAAGTGGGTTTAATCACCTTGGTACAGATTTACTACTAATTTATAATCCAATTTGTCTTTGAAATAACTAATATTTCAAGTACCTGACATCAGAGGTAGCTGAACCAGTATAATCTCATTGCAATTAATAGCCTCAAACCATTCAGTTGCAATCTATCACCACTCAAACAGCACTGATTACAATTACATTCCACTTCTCTTTAACATCTCCTGTAAACTTTAGTAAGTAAGCAACTATTCTTCACCCTTTCAGTTACATGTATTTGTCTAAAAATGGTATGGAAAAGTGTATAGAGAAAGAAGAGGAAAACCTTACTGTTACTTCAGCTATACTCTAAATCTGTTACAAACATTAATGTGGCTGTAGGCCAGTTTAGACAGGATATAAATGACTGTCCTCCAGTTTGTTCTTTCCTTCAGTCATTAAAGTTTACTTAATATTCATGAAAAATATCTCAGATTCCTGGAAGCTGAAATCCTCTCTTTATTCACAATACAATTATACCTCTGGCTGTATCATAAATTACCTACATTCTCAGAACAACATACTTACTATAAACTTAGTCTGGAGGTCCAATCCTAGATATGAAAGAATAAATTTGTTTTTATACCTAATAATTATTTAAAATGTTTTTCTGTTTATTTAAGTTATAAAGAGTATTCT
Organism: Aythya ferina; assembly: GCF_964211825.1. Taxonomy (NCBI): domain Eukaryota; kingdom Metazoa; phylum Chordata; class Aves; order Anseriformes; family Anatidae; genus Aythya; species Aythya ferina. Next base: position 71,597,238 of record NC_140297.1, on the reverse strand, counting down.
TTGTACACGGTTGTCAGAGCTTTCTAGGACCACTGAGAAATCTTTCAGTCACTGAAAAATTTGAAACAGGGAATTTCCACTGGTGTTTCTGCTTTGTACTCACACACAGTGAATTTCCCTAGAGAGATATATACAATTTCATGATTGATCTTCCCAAAGAAAGGTCTAGCTGGAGGCAGCTGGCTTTGGCCGGGAAAAAACAGTCACCAAACAGGCATCTTTCTCATTATGACAGGCAAGGGTGGCTTTGGAAATGATATTAAAACTATTTTCTTGCCTTGTCAAAGCTGTCCCTGTGACTGGGATGAAACGTACACAGCTTTCCACAAACTGAAGTTCAAAAGTATGTCTCAACTTCTACTTCCATTGGAAAAAAAAAAAAAAAAAAAAAAAAACAGAAAAAAACAAGCACAATTTTGTGTAAACAAGTTATGAATTATAACTTTGGCTTTAGTTGTAATCTGATGGATCTACTACTGTTTCATGCCCACTTTACCTTTGACTTTTTATCGTTAAGTACTGGATTGTACGATAGCTAAACTGATGAGTTGTTTTAGTCAGACTCCTGTTCTCATCCTGTAGAACTTCTTAGAAGATTTCACCATTCCCATTCACTATTTACATGTTGATTGAAATTTTCCAGCATTTATCTATCCCAAAGCAGTATTTTCTCCCAGGAACTATGTGCAAGATCCTTCCTAGATCCAATAGGGAATACATTAAAGCAAGACACAAAGAAAAATATCCTTCTGATTAAAAAGGAAATATTTTAAGTATTTTGATCTGAAGAAATTAGACTAAAACACATATGCTTAAAACCTGAAATTTAAACTGGATAGAAATCTCTGCTAACTACTACTTAAATGTTACTTTCTACACCAAAAATTATCTGTAGCATGATACAGATTAGTATCAGATACAGATAGTAGTTGTAGTTAGGAATGAACAATGGAAATTACATGCATTACAAGTATATACCATAATCAAATTAAGCACTGCTTTTCCCCCGGCATACTTTACATACATGTACAAAGATTTTGCTCGCTAAACAGTATTGGCATTTAGAACCTGTTTCTGTAACTTGAAAAATATGCCAGGTTACTCCTACTCAAGTTCCCTAGCTTTTTGTGCATCTATTCAAGAATGTTATCCTTAGTTCATTGCTATAGTTGTTTTAAAGTCTCTTTATAACCTCCTCCTGTGCAAGAGGACAGAGTCCATCAGTAAAAGAACAAAACCAAAATCAAAGTCCTAGCACACTACCATTAAGAGTAGGTTTTAGTTCTGTAAACTGGATGAAGTCACTGCTGATGCTCGTTAATACAGTAGTAAAAATAGTATTGGCAATAACAACTCAGGATAGGCTTGAAATCTTTGCAATTCTAAGTCTCCCTGGCCTTCAGCCTTACGAAAAACTAGCAATGCTGGAAAAAGAAAAACCAGCAATACAAAAGAGAACTATCACTGGATCTCACTTTGTTCACACTGATTAATAGCTGCCCTTTGTGTTTGTCCTTTTGTGTATAAGATACGTTTTATAAGAAAGACCTAATTCTTAGCCAGGTACATTCATGCCTCAGTATGCATTCTACAAGGGGACTTGATACCCACCATACAACAAATACTGTGCCATGGAATTGGCTGCACAAACGGTAAGAAGGGTAAGTGGCTTTTTAATATTATTATATTGCACATTTTTACCACATAAATTTTACAACGTATCTGTGTACTGACTGTGTGTAACTGAAAAGCTGGGCAATATAATAAAGAAAAATGCCACTTACCTGACTTCCCATAACATGGTCTACAAGAATTCAGGACTGTCTCTCACTAGTATGCTAAACATAGGGATGTCATAGTACAGCAAAGAGTCAGCCTTTTGACAACGAAGGATGTCATGTAGCCTAAGGAAAAAAAATTACAAAGGATTTTTGCTTCTCTAAAGAAAAAAACTAGACTGACAGGTTTGTGGAACATGCATCACACAGGATGAACTGAGACGGCTTCTGTGAAATTGTTCACAGTTCAGCTATGCTATTTTCTTCTGTTAAACCAATCCTCTATTTAAGTTTTCCTTTTAATGAAACAGAAAAAGGGATGTTTGTCTCTCCACATACCACTTCTATATTCTTTCAAAGAGATCCACTATTTTTTCTGAAATTCTTATCCTAAACATGATTTTTTCTGTTGCTAAAGATACTTCTAATACATGCACCACTTTCTAAATAGCTTTGTACCACTGTCTGGAGGATGGAATAAGGGTAGGAAAATTGGAGGAATTTCAAAGCCAGACATAGAAAATTTCTTCAAATAACTTTTTCTAAAGCCATAATTTACTGCAGCTTTATAGTACTGTTTAAGTGTTCAATAAGATTCATACAGTAAGAATAAAATCAAAAACCAACAACAAACAAAATCCAACAGCAAACTTATTTAGAAAATGCACCAGGCCTGAAGGTATCTTGGTACACTATAAGTAAAGATTAATGAAAACATGACTTACAAAGTGCAGAACAAAAAACAAATAAACAAAACTAAAAAGCCCTACCCAATTCCAGAAGACTGTTACAGTGTGCTATAAATAAAGTTTAGGCATTAAATTTAGTTTAAAAATATCATTCACCCTTTATATACAAACAATATCAAGAGATACCTTGAAATACCGATAAATGGAATATCTATGAGCACTCTAAGATACTCTTAGTGCAATGAACACAATATTACCGGGAAAAAGCAGGCTCAATTTCCTGCAAGAGGTGTAACATAGTTCATCTGTGTTCAGTAATAAGGCTAGACAGATGCCTAATGCCCAAATCTAGAGCATCATTTGATAAGGTGTAAAGAAATCTCTGGTACAGAACATTTCATGGAGGCAAAGTCCAGCCACCTTCTGACTGAGGTCAGCTGAAAGCAAGCTTTACACCTGAAGTCAATAAGAAAATGATTAACATTTCTAGCTTCACACATTGGTGATTTTAAGATACTGTGGTTTCTTCCAATGTAGTATGGGTTACAATGCTCTATTTTTCTGCTTCCCAATAACTCCATTCACATAAATACACTTCTACCATGTAAAAGTTACTTTTTCAGGGTAACTGACAGCAATACATTTTCCTGTGATGTTACATATTCTTCCAGTTAACACTTCTCCACTTTTGCATGAAGTGCAGTTTTGATTTTGCAAAGATATGTGTCAGTGCAGTAACAAAGGCCAGACTTTTGGTTCATATACAATTACGCACAAATTCACATCAGAATTGAGAATAAAAAATTCCTCAGTATTAAGCAATCAATCACAAAAACCCATCGTGCTTCTAATGTCTGGTCAAAATTTTTCTGCATTTGCTACTTTTAAAGGAGAACCAGGAAATTCATTACCTATACTCACAAGTTCATGTGGAATAATTTGCTATGTGTCTATAGTTTATTATGGTTTCCAGCCCCAAAAGCTAACTTGAAGCAGAGGAATGACAAAGTCAACTTGAATTTCTTCACAGATTATACAGGATCTAAACCAACCCTCTTTAGGACCCTTGAAAAAAAAATCAAAACCTGCATGAACTTTAAATCCAACTACTGCAGACTCTCTAAAGCAAACCTGAAAAGCCTAAAAGACATTTTCTAAAAGAAAAATATATTCACAGCACCCAACACCAAAAAGAGTCTTCATATTATGCCAGTGTTAAAACACCTGTCATATACACAACTGGAGAATTACCTGTTTTAGAAATGGAGAAGCCAAGACAACAGGTAAAGACAAAATGGTTGAACAATGTTCTACATCATGGCAAAACCATAAGTTAAACGTATTATTGTAAATCGCTGTTTCTTGAGACTAAATACTTGTTTATCCTGCATCCTTTTCAAGTATCTTGGGTATTCTAAAAAGAACATGTGTAAGTATACACCACACTCCCACTCAGCTACAAGGCAAAGGGATGATACTAATTTTACACTTGCAAAATTCTATTAATACTACTGAAATGTTTTCTTTCATCTCAGGAGAAACCTTCTTTCTAGTGTAATTTTCTTCACGTTCCTTCTTTAGCCATGGAATTGCTCTCCATACATCCTGCTGTTGGTGAGTATCATTTAGTAAAGGTTACTGTGGAAATATCTATAGATCAGTAGAAATTTCTGTTACAAGAGTATGGTCCTTACATGTGGGTTTTAATCTTTCAAATAAAAAGACTATGTCAGCAACTATTTTTACCACGGGGAAAAATCTGATATTGCTTATTAAGAGACATGTTACAACAGCACCTTTTTGTTGCCTTATTGTAAGTGCTCAAAGACAGCTTTGAAAAAAATAGGTTCCCATGAGAAAGGACTACACAGCAGACACAACTCTCTTACAACACCTTTGAAAATTCCGCAGAGAAAAATAAAAGAACAAAAAAACCCAAAAAAAAACAGCAGTAATAATTTGCCAAGATTTTATAGAAAAAAACAAAACAAAACAAAACAAAACAACAAACACAAACTACTGAAAGGAACAAGAAAATCATACCTACCATTTAGATAGAAAAGATCACCTGAACCCTCCATAATACTACTACCAAAAAGAAATCGTCTCTAAATACAACAGCGCTATTCAGTATTTTAGCTGCACAGTTCTAGGTCACAATGAGGCTGCAAGGTGGTGGTGCCAGGAATGGGGATTTCCCTCTTCCCTCTGAAGTGCTCACTGTGGGAACCAGAAGATCATCTCACAGATCGTCAAGGAAGAGCAGTCCACCTGCAAAATGCAAGCTGGTACTAACAGCCTTTCCAAAAGTGTGTGGTACAGGACTTCTGTATCCCATGCCTAAGGCATAGGATGTACAGATCCTTGCTGATTGCAAGTTCTGAGTAACTCCGTGGCTCCTTCTTCCCTCCGGTGGAGCGCTGGAGGTAGCAGGTGCAGAACAAGGGACACAGGCAGGGAAGCAGAAACTGAGGGTCCATAAACTTGGAACTAGTTTGCTGCCTATTTCAGTAGTCTTCTTTCTGCTAACACACTGTAAGCCCCTTGGCTTTTACTTCAGCCAGTAACAAATGGTAGAAACGAGCCAAAATAACTCTGTTATTACCTACAACACAGAAAGGCTGCATGCTAACAATTAAATGTTCATAGAACCCAAAATTTCTGTGCATTTATGCAATTACTACACCAGTAATGAAATGCTCAACCCTAAATATATAATAACACAATTCAGACAATTTTTTTAGAAGTGATTTTTCCACCTCTGCTATCCTCAAATCTCCTTATGCTCTCACAACTACAGATAAATACTGAGAGTGAATTTTCAAACAGACTCCCAAGCCTGAATCTCAGCTCAAAACCCAGTGGAAATGTTTTGCAATAAACGTGTTTCTAAAAATGGCCCAATACGTCAGAATAGCACAGCACAGATTTAGAAGGAGTGTGAGTTTTTCCTCAATGCGATACTGAAAACAGCATTTCAGCATGATTTTAAACACAGCCTCGTAAGTGTGATAATAGGGAAGAGAACTATTAATACAAAAACGTCATCAGCTCCTTCTCCTCCTCTCAGGTTTTCAGGCTCTTGCAGCACATTGTTGCCTTACTTGATCCAAAACCAATACAAACATGACCTGCAGACACCAGCTGGCAGAGCAGACCATTGGATCAAGGTAGATATGGCTTCGTATTGCAGAACTCATGACCCTCTGCCTCTTAGAGGTCTTCTTTTGACTATAAGCTCTTCTTTTACTACTTTTCCCCTTTGAAGATTTGACTTGAAGGATAATAAGGCTTAATTAAGGTTTAAAATCATTTGGAGGCGGATGATCGCACAGAGCAGAGAGGACAGCACAGCACAGAGCAAAATAAGGATAGACTACACAGACAGGAACAGAATTGCAAGAGCAATTCCAATGGAGGCAAAGTCTCTGTTCTGTATCCACAGTCATCTTCATACTGAGTGCCGAGTGCAGGAAACGCATGTGAAATGTTTAGTTTTGTTTGCATTTTACCTTTTGATGGATCCTGGGATGAACAAGCATGCCAGAAAAGCAGAGGTAAAAACCCAGTTGATCATATGATAGATACCAGGTCTTGACAGTTTACCCACACCCACCCCAAACCCTAGCATTTCCAAATCAGAAATATCTGCACTTGAGTCTTTTAATTATAGGATTATTTCCAGAACTCCTCTCTTAAATGGCTCCTAGTGATATAGAATTTAAAATGTCCCCCTCAGTGTGATTTCTACCAATTGCCCTGCTTGTCCAATATTAAACAACAACAGCAACAAAAAAAAACAACAAGAAAAATCCACAAACATAGAAATCTGAAATCCACCATTGTAACTATAAAGAAACGGTACTGAAAGACATGTCATGTGCTAAAATTAGGAAATCAAGCTCTTAATTATTCCAAAAGTTACAGGTGGTGCTGGTAAATATTTCATGCTTTTTACTGCAAAAAAGAAAAAAAAACACACACACACACAAAACAAAACAAAAAACACATTCTGATCTCCAGGGTTCAGAACATGAATCTGTTCAACACCACTCTCATGAGACTGAGCACGGAAGAGAGGAAAATTTGCAAATACATGTAACAATATCCCATGTTAAAATGCCAGGTTGAAACACCAAGTCTTCGCAGGAACATTCTGAAATCTACTCTTTATGCAAGGACAAGAGATGGAACTTTGCAATGAGGGACATACTGACTAGAAATCAAAAACAAACTAAATTTCTATATACTTAAAAAAAAATAAACAACCCCCCCAGATGTTAACTTCAGTGTGCTTCCTTAACTATTACATCCATATCTCATATTACACACTTTGATGTGTGATTGTAAAATGTACTGTAAAATTGTTACATGGAATTGAAATTTGTTGCAAGAATGGATGAGGTTTTAAAATGCTGTATCTAGGCTAATAAAGCAAGTGCTAAATATATGCTATTTGACAGATGTAAAAGCAGACTGTTTCACAAATGCTGTTACAATTTGTACAGCACTTTAGAAACTTCAGGCTAACAGCAACACATACATGTAAATCGCCAGGAACTGGCAAGAACACTAGGTTTTATTTTTGCTTGTTTACCCAAATCCTTTAAAGAGACTCACCAAACCACTGCTGAGATCCACAGGAGAAACAAGGAAAAGGTGATTCCATCCATGAGACCTTTTCTCTAAATATCTCAAGCCAGATTATTAGTGTAGTTGAAAAAAAACACAAGCAAACCAAAAAACACAAGTCATGCTACACATAGGGCTGTCTGATTATTCATTCATGTTTCTACAGTAAATATACAACATATGGATTCTAAAAGACTTTTCTTTACGACAAAGAAAAGTTCAGTAAACAAGTTTCAGATCCTACCATTGTGTGATCTAGATTCTGATCTTTTTAAAGCACACACTAACTACTATAGTAGGCGCTCTTACACACAGATGCTTCATTATTTAATTTACAAAGCAGCACTTCTGATCATGTGTCACAATGATTCAGAACAATCTCAGAAACTGCAAGTTCAAACCACAGCAGGATTCTGAATCAGGTTTCTTTAAGTGTTTCGGAACAGTAACATCATTTAATCTCAGGAACACACTGCTCTGGCGTAGCTGTGTTGTATCTCTGGTGCCAGGAAAGAGTTCCCTCAGACAGCAGCAGGAAATACAAATTAAAATGCATATGTCATAAATAAAAAGCAAGGGGCTGCCATTGATGAGGAGTCCACATGCCTGCATGTTGGGTAGAAGCTCCACAAACTCCACATATGGCAGAAATGACAGTTTTCAGCACTGAAGTTCATGGAAAGCAAGCTGGTGCTATGGTATACATCCTAACAGCACAACACGATGCATGGCTAGGAGTAGACAGCATGAGCAATTAAAAAAAGAAATAAATTAGAAAAGATGAGCAATAAAAACATGGGTGAAGTGTTATGACTGTAGATCATCATCTGCTGTTTAGCTACTAATGCAGACTTTTCAGAACTGGAATCACTTTTATAAAACATCTCTCATTACTTCTCATTTCCAATCAAATGGATGTGGACAACAGGACGTGTCCAACTGTACATATACAATCTCTTAGCCAAGTATGCAAATAAGCAGCTGATTCCAGTAATTTTCTTCTACAGCCAGACACTGGCTTGTTTGACAGCAATGGATGCCATGAGCAGTGAACTGTGAATGCCTCCATGTGGTTGGAAGTGCAAAAAAAAATACTCGGTGCACGACACTTTAAGTTAGACATTCTGGGTCCCAGGGGAAGACCAAGAGCAAGAGGAAGATGGTGGGACAGGGGCCCTAAATGGCTACAAGAAAGCAGACGTGGATGCCAGGCATCAGCTCTGACCAGGCTGGTCCTTTGAAACTGCTAAGGTCTGAGCTAGTGGTTACACTGAGGTAGGAGAACAAATTATGTTGATGTATTATTACATCTGCTGCACTGACCAAGGCTCTCAGTTGTGCAGAATTATGCAGAGAACCACGATCACAGCACTCTGTATTTGCATTTATTTACAGTGCTGATCTACTCACAATACAGACAACAGTCGCAGATTTACCAGCAGCACACTAAGCATAAATTTGTGTTTTGTACAAGAAATAACACATTAACAATTCTGTTCTGAAAGTCATGTTGCGTAAGAAGATCTGGTATTAATTTACAAGGGTAGGACCCCAAATACACATGCCTTATTGTGATGAACTGCAATTTGTCAATTATTTATGAAACACAGGCTAGTGGGTACTCTGTGTCTCTCCCCACATGCCTAAGAGAGGATCCTTTAGTTGTACACCTATTCCATAACCCTAAAAGCACCAAGCCAAAATGAATGGAGCCCTGCATGTTTAGGGATACCAACTTTAAGAACACCAAGGGTGAATTTAATGCACAAAAGGCTGGATCAGAATTAAGGGCTGGATATAAAAGCCTCCAGTTATTCTGCAGTATGTCAGGCTATGCTTTTATTTCCTTTGCTGGAGAGACTGAGGAAAGCATTACTGTAAAAACATTTTAAAATGAGAAGCAAATGGCATTTAAAACAGCTTCATTTCCTACTTAGAGTAGACTCAAGAGCAAGGGGAGCAAGCATGTAGGAAGGAGAGTGCTTGAAGAAAGAAAGAAAGAAAAGCACAGTAACTGGCACTTCTCTGCAATAATATTATCAGCCTGCTGAGAGCAATTACAATAGCACAGACAGCCCTTGCTTTATTGTGACCTTATTGAATTAAATCTGAGGAAAAAAACTCTGAAATTCAGCAGGGAATTTCTTAGAAAATTTTAATGCCAACTTAAATTTGATCCAAAGGCCTCAATATTAAAGGTCATATCCATTACAGTACAGTGGGAAACCGTGGATCTCTCTGTTCCTATGTTCCACCCTTTCTTAGTTTTGTTTTCTTTTCTAAGAGGAGGTCAGAGATTCTCCTTCTCTCAGTTGTACAGCACTCTGTATCAGAGGTACAAGACTATTTACATTTTAAAAAAGCATTAGCCAGCAAATCAAATAAAAAACCCTCTTATCTTACTTTAAATGAAAAGCTGAACACAAAACCACAAATCAAACAGCAATGATTAAACTAATGCACTCTACAGTCTGATTTTACCACCTTTTGTGGATGTATACAACATACAATTTGATCTTAATTCAATTATCTGCCACAGTACTTCCAGATCAACTATCATCATGACGGGAGGCAGGTATCAAGTGACCACTGACTTTCACTGAATGGTAAAATCTGTGATTTTATTTTATTTTTTTTTAAATCAAATTCTTAATTCTTGATCACATCAAACCTTTGAAATAGGGAGTGCATTCCCAAAAGCCTGATCAGCTGAGCCTTCAGGGTTCCTTGTTTGTACATCAGCAAGCACAACGGTGACAATGGTTATGGAGTGCCCCTGCAAGCCCCATCAATCCCCTACTCGCAGCTTTCAGCTTTACAGCAGGAGATGCACATGCTAAGCACCAGTGAGAAACACAGCACACTGTACAGCATACATGGCACTGCTCATGAATTCCTTTCTGCAGGAGCTATTGCTCCCAGATTTGCAGGATATCTACATGAAGTTACTCTGCTTTTTAGCTAAAGAGTTAGGAAAGAACTCGAAACATATATGGTTTGTACTTTTTCAAAAAGATTAAAAAAAATCTACTTTTACACTATTTTTTTTCCAAATATGAAAGTGTATGAGAGAAAAAAAGCTCAAGGTCCTGAATGCTTATGTAATTGCTTTTGAGCTTTCATTGCTGTGACTTCCAGTGCAACCTGAGCTCCTAAATGTGAGAAGGCAAGTCTGAATCCTTGTTATCACTCTGCTCAGGTACTCTCTGAACAAAAGAGCGATTGGTTCTTTTCAGCCTAGGAATATTCATGATGGAATTATATTCCTTACAGTTCTTACTTTCTCAGTAGCCTCAGTATTCACTTAATGTAGGATGTCTGATGAAAGGAAAAAGGTTAAAAGACAAGTTTCCCATACCAGGGTCACCTAGGTTTCAGAATGTATCCCATCTGATGATCTGGCAGTGACAATTTCAGCATTCCCCAAATGTACTGGGGAACCTGGCAGTTGAACTAGTGTAACCTACCATCCAGTCTTGGTTGGCATTTGTGGAGGACAGTGAATAAAAATAATCTTTTCTGAACTTAATTCATACGAGATTTTAGATTCTTCATGCCAAACTACATTTCATGTGTGTCCCAAGGACATTACCAGGTTTGAAACCAACAAGGCAAATTCAGTTTGAATGCCACCACTTCTTAAACCACAGACATCCTTTCACCTGTCAGTATGTTGATCCAAACTTACCCTTCTACACTTAGATGCAAACTACCCCTAGCTCAGAACTTCTGCAGCAGTGTCCAAGCAAACGTGCCCTATCAGCCATACACCAGGATGACCGCTTTTGAAACTAAATATAAGTTACTCAAACACTCTACTACAAAGCTCTCTGCAAATGTATCAAAATGCCACGCTAAAGAAAGCATTGATGGTTTTGTCTTCTGAATTACTTTACCCTTCACAAAGAGATTGATTACACATCCTTGCTTTAATCTGATTTGATTTGCTAACCACTGTAATTTTGTTCCTCAGACAATTGTGTCTTAGTCCAAAAAAAAAGAGGGAGAGACTTAATTACTTTTAACATTTGCAAACGGCCAACAAAATGGCTGCTACGCTAGAGAAAAAAAAATAGCATTTTGTCTTCTCATACAACAGCTAGCCTTGATGTTACAGTACAGACATCTTAGTTTTGTAATACACTGTATTACATTTTGTATTACAAATTTATTTTATTTTATTAAAAAAAAAAAAAGGATTTTATCAGTAAGAAGAGGTTACAAACTATAAAAATAGAAATTTCAATTGTGACACCGGGTAGGATGGCATCAGGCTTCATAAGTGTTAACTCACCTGTTTGGCTGCCATTTTTGTCTCATAAAAGTTCAAAGAGGTGAAATAAAAACTATCAATCTACCAATAATAGTTTTCAAATAACAGCAGCTTACTCGAAATACAGAGAAATAATTATTTTAGGGTACTTAAGCTACTATGTGAGGGACCAAGGAATTGGAGTGGAGAACAATGAAGGCTGGAGGAAAGGAGTACAGTTAAATTGCTCAAGTGAAAGGAACTTCACTATCTGCATCAAGATTTGAGTGTTTAAATTGGTCCTTAAATTTCCTAGGACTGAGATCCTGGTGAATTTTTTTATTCACCCTTTTCTCACCACACTTGCTAAAAGGAGAGTTGGTATCATCAGGTATATAAATATTCTTTTCTTACTCTTTCCACAGATTAAAGATGCTAGTCATGCTCCTTTTCCTCTTTTTCAATTGACCTGTTGTTCCTTCCTAAAGCATGCATTTATCTTCCTAATCTCATTTTCAACTTAAGCAAATGGTGTATCTGACTCTATGGAAAATCCCACTTAATTCTACAGCATTTCAGATAACAATTCGTTTAGTCAACAGTTCCTTCTACGAGTAGCACTGTAAAATTCAGCCCTATACAAGAAGCTATTAAAATAATTAATTTTATATAATATTTGAGTATAACAACATTAATTAATTTTATCTTAATTGTTGTACATGTATGTGTGTTTACTTGAAAAACTGCATTTCACCTATAAGACCTAAATTAAAAAGACAAGAAAATTACAAAACACAAATAGCTGCTTCCTTGCTTCTCTGCTTCCCTACCATGTCACACTGTGTAGAGTCAGTGGCTCTTCTTAAACTGCCTCAGCAATTAAGTCTTTCTTCGCTGTTCATTAGACAAGGTTTTTAATTCTCAATTTGTCTTTGGTGTGTCCCATCAAACATGGTCAGATTGACACAAACAGTGTGGTCAGCATCCTGCCAGCTTTCTGTCTCAGCTGTCTCTCATTATCTTCCAGTTTACTGCTATTTGGATGTAATGGTAACAGGAAAAAAATAAAAAAATAGAGTGAGGTGGATGGTAAAGGGCTATCTACTGAGTCAGACAATATTGTAAAATTTGGAATACCAAGCTTTAACTCCTGCTGTAAGCATTCTTAGGGAACCCGGGCAAATAATTTGGGTCCCAATGCACCAAAGTCCTCAAGTTTATGCTTAAATTTAAATAGAAATTGCCTGCCTCATTTTTACCTCAATACCTTTAAGGGCAAGCATGTGGTGAAATGCATAGCTAAAAGCAGGTGTCTTGATCTCCAAGAGCTTGCTGCTCCTTCTGTAGAGCAGGGGTAGCACCAGTCCTTGTCCTTTGCCTTGCTTGTGCAGCTGGGAATAGAGAAACAGTCCCAGCCCTGACAAGGTCCTTGCAAGACAAATGTGCAAGTATTGCCACACTCACAAAAATGTTAACAATAGTAAAAGCTGTTTGAAAAGACTCTTTTTTTTCCCAAACCCATAAAGTATAACATGTATGTGGTAAAGGTATTTTTCTGTCATTTTAATGGGTTAGTTTTTCAGTATTACTTTACAGCATGTGACTTTGCATATAATTTTTTTCTCTTCTTCCCCCTTGAGAATACATACAAATCATTTAAAAGCAATTTACAACATGTCAAACTGCTTAAGGAGACTCTTAAAAAAACCTAATGTATGAAGTTAACCACTGGCATGATTTATTATTGAAGTTCCACTGTTATAACTTGACAATTAAGAAATATTGATAAATGTAAACACATTATTGATGTCAATTAAAAAGCACAAGATTGATTAACCTCCCAGAGGTATACTGGCTCAGGCTGTTAGAGAGTAATCACCCTCAGCAAGTATTCACTACTGACAAATGTGCACAGAAATTAGACTGCTGTGAGACAAAAAGTACTTTCAATTAAAATTAAGATCATCTGAACACATAACCAAAGCATCGGGTCAACAACAAAATAACACCACCAGAAATACAAGCAAGATACGAATTAATATGAAAGGCTAAGTGATTAGGTCACATAATGCTCTCATTAATCATGCACTGATGAAAATATGGTTAAAAATTACTGAAGGAACTGCTCAGCAAGTGAATTATACTCATGAAAGAGAAAGAAAGGCTATGAACGTATAATTTAGCCACTACACTGCAATATTCATAACTGCCCTGCTGAGGGACAAGACCTTGCTTACAGGATAAACATCAGATCCCAGTTTAAAGTATATATTTATGTACATCCTAGAGGTGACCAAACTATAATGGTGAACTTGAAACTCTACTTAGCAATGGTTCAATTTCTGCAGAGCAAACAGATGTTCAGGTAGTACATACTTTAGAGGGGGGAAGCATACACCTGGCATACCCCAGAAAGGAAAAAAAAAAACAGGAATCAGTCAGTTTGTAATTTAAACGTGCCTGGAAGAATTTGGCCTCTTTTTTTTTTTTTTTTTTCCTTTATTCTTTTTACTTGCTTACAGAATTAATGTACTGGCATAATGCCTGTCACCACAGTGAAGGGCACTGCAGCTATAGCTTTTAATGACAAGAGAAAAAATAAAACACCAAAAAAGACCTCCAACACCAAACATGCTCACCTCAGAAAGCAGAGCTAAAGACAGCAGCAATGCACCAGTACCAAGGAGACTGCGTAAACAGTAATTAAACTCCTCACTACACTCTTGTCTAGAAAATAGACTTCACTTAAACTTCCAAGGGCTTGACCAGACATACTGATAGCAAAGTCTGGCCACTTCCCTCCCGAAAGTTTGACCTCCATCACAACTTCATGGATCAGACATGTTCCATTCAAATACAAGCAGCTACAAAGGCATTAGACAGGATCTGAATTAATGCACAAAATGTAAAATTGAAACACATCCATGATAAAGCTTTTTTTATTTGAAAGAGCTTTGTGTGAAGGCCACACGTGTTTATGTTTATTGCCAAAATAAAGTGAGATCACTCTGGACCTACGTGGCTGCAAAATTCAGTCAAATGGTACTTGTGACAGATCCCGTGTTGGGTGCTAAACTAAAACACAGGGGTATTCAACAGACCCCACACAGGACCACTGGTATATGAAGACACAGCAGACACAAAGGACAACTGCTGATCATTATTATTTTAAATATTAACTTTTTTTTCCCCAGATTTTCATTAACTTACAGTTAACATTGGTAGGATTTATAAACTGGTTTCATTTTGACAAGCAATTTTAAAATACAGAAACAACTGTCAGCTTAGCTACTGGTACAACGGAACAGCTTCAGGGTCAAAAGCAACAGAAGCATGACGATAACAAAATGGGTCGGCATAAAGGACGACTGAAGGCAGGATTGTGGAGCAAACAGGACAAACAGAGTTTTTTTTTAAAGCCTGGTGTTATGCTGAGAACGAAGATGAGAAACTGTTTAGACTGAACAAATTATCTATGGAAGAAGCAAATTAAGGTATCCAATTTAAAGTGGCAGGGGAAGATTTTACATATTGTATTTTCAACTTGCTGTAGGGGGACTTGTGTCCATCTGAGAAGTCAGGAAAGAACGCAAGTAGCTTAAATAGAAACTAAAATGCTGCTTCTTCCCTTGAAAAGCTATAAAGAGAAAACCTGTAATTCTAATATGCTGAGAGACTGATGACTGAGCATGTTGGGAGAAAATGTCATTACGAAAACATAAAAACCCAGCATTGTGTCCACGTTTACAAGATCAAGTGACTTGTAGGTCAACGAGGTCGTCAATACCATCCTAAATTGCAGACTGAAGCTCAGGGGCAGCAGAACACAGTCCTGGGGATCTGAGGCACCAAAGTTGCCAGAACCTGTCCTGTACTTGCTTAGTTCTGATGCCATTGAGCCTGGCCCTGCCTCTTCAATAAGCAGTACAAAACTGGGATGAAAAGTTTTCTCAGCAAGGAATGAGAAATAAAAGAACAAATTAATAAGCAATAAAATCTGTGGGAGAACAAAATTAAGATCACTGCTGTAATAAAAGCACCGTTCTCTCTCTCTCTCTCTTTTTTTTTTTTTTTCTTTCTTCCCTGGAAGTCCTCAAAACAGCAATCCCTTTCATTTCCTCAGGGTCTAGCTCTACTTAAAACTGGTTTACCCCCATTATACCACCACAGATCAGCAGAAAGATCTATCATCTGAAATGCAAGTAATTTACAGTACACATGCAAGGCATTTACAAGATAGTATGTTTCATAAATAACACACCAAATACAGCCACACATCTCTTTCCTATTCAGTAAAAAAGAGAGCTTCCACAGATATTCTCTGCAGCAGACTGGCACCTCCAGGAAACCACGTAGCAAGAAAGGGAAAGTAAGTTGCTCTGAGCTGAGTGTATTTTCACAGAATCACAGAAATGAAGGGGTTGGAAGGGACCTCGAGAGATCATTGTGTCCAAACCCCCTGCCAAAGCAGGTTCCCTATAGCAGGGTGCCCAGATAGGCATCCAGATGGGCCTTGAATATCTCCAGAGGAGACTTCACAACCTCCCTGGGCAGCCTGTGCCATTGCTACGTCACCCTCACCATGAAGAAGTTCTTCTGCATATTGGTGTGGAACTTCCTGAGCTCCGTTTTGTGGCCAGTGCTTTCAATGCTATAAAGTCATCTTCACAGCTCCCGGGGCTGGCACCAGTGCATTCAGAATGGCAGACCCAACAACACCACAGTCATATTACAAACATGGCAGAAGTCACCTGAGTTTGGGAGGCTCAGATGGGTGGCACTTATTTCTACCTTTCCTCTCGGCAACGTTTTGTATTTATATTAAGACACACGTGTATTTGCTATTATTTGCCTTGTTTGGAAGAGGCCCACGTGAAGTTTTGTAGCAACAATCATCCTTGTGAGCTGTATTCATTTACGTACCAGACAGGAGCCTTAAGACTTGAACACAGGAAAGCAGAAAGTGTGAAGGGACGAGTAGTAGATGAACACATTTCCCTGAAAACAAGATTTTTTTCTCCATGTGTCTGAGGCTTTCTTCAGCACACGCTGGCTCATTTGGTGCTGCTGCCTCTTTCAAGGAGCTCCAACCAGCCAGGCCGGAGCAGCTTGCTCTTTTCCATGGGGAAGCTTACACCTAGCACTGATCTGATCAGATGCGACACACTGCCAAGCCAAATTGCTCACTATAGAAAGTCAGTCCTCCTCCTGTCCTTCAGACAGCCCTCCTCTATGTGTAACACCAGATGCTCAGAGCTCTGGATGCCTTATATAACCACTTATTATTTATGATAAGGCCCCGACCTCTCTGGATTAGCAACTAAATATAACGGAAATAATAGAAGCTCTTTAAAATACTTCATCTGTCATACAAGCAGCTGTTAACACTCAGGTCGTGTTTTTTTTTTTTTTTTTTTTCTTCCTTTACTTTTTTTTTCTTTTCTTTTTTTTTAAAAAAGGTTGTTGTGTATGTCAAATGCTGTGTTGTATGGCAAGCATTCCTGTTACATCTTTTGGAGCAGGGAGACTCTTAGAGCTTCAGGCTAACTCCCAACTGCCCCCGCCTGCAGCCTAAAGGTTACTTTCAATGCAGGACCTACTTCGGTATTTAATATTGCAGGCAGAAGCTGCCACTTGCAATTTAATCAGTGGGGCAAACAGCAAATCATTTGTGAAAATGCTGTCTTGTTCTCCATCAGGAGAGTTAAATGAAAGCCTGGAGAGTAACACTGCTCTGGAGACTCACACAGGTGTAACCTGGAGAGCAACTCCACCTGAAGATGGTGAGATGTCTGCTGTACTTCCTGCACGTTCAGTTGCTAGAAATTAAGCTGGTATGACAGCTCTGGGCTTGTGGCATCTGTTACAGTACTGCTCATCTCCAACACTATCCCCCATGACAAGATGAAAAAGCTACTTGGAAAGGTCAGCTGAAGGAGATCTCACTACCACCACGTCCCATGAAGGGACAAGTGCTGATTCACCTGTGCTTCAGTTCAAATTTACCAACCCTTTTTCAAGTGACTCCTGTTTCAGTTTTCTTCTTGTTCCTTCTCACGTTCCTCCCCCCCAAAAAAACCCTGTATGTATAATTACTGGACATAAGATGTATTTACTCTCATACTGGAATACAAAAGTAGTGTAGCTCTGAATTTTATGCTTCAATTTTAATTTCAGCCTCATTATACTAAACGCTAGCTATCATCCATCCCTAAATCTCCCTCATTTGCATCTACATCTCTTTCCAAGTAAAGAGCACTGAAACTTAGCGTATGTTAAAGATTTCTGTTTTTCTTCAAAGCATGTCCTTCTATGTAGGTTACAGTTATAAAAGAAATATATAAACTTATATTTCTTGAGTTATGTTCTTAGATCGTCTAGAGAGTAAGTGCAACTTGGATAAATCAAATAGGATCTAAATGACTGGGAGGGAGTGTTAAAAAATCACCACTTCAAGAACTTTGAAATCAAAACCAAACCCAGCCCACAGAACAACTCCCCTAATGCCACCTCTCCTCCAAATTAGCTAATTCAATTTCAGTATTTGGCTTCGCCAACAAGATTCCAGCATAATTTTAGAAAATGCACACAGGGAGCCAATCAAGAGAGAACTCCTCTGCCAAATCAATTAAAAACTGACTACTGGCATTACAACAGACTAGGAGATGCAAGAAAAGTGAAAAAAGTTTCATTCCAAACATTTTCATTGTAGCTAAATTCTAGGTGGCATTGCCAGTTTTTACAAGCGTATGGATGCTTGATTACCTCCAAAATCTAATTCTATACAGTTATTTGATCAAACTGTTTTGATAGGATTGTGGGCCATTGTTTTTTCATGTTGTTCACCTCCTGATCTTCTTCTGCAAGTGAGGCATTTAAAAATTCTTCCCTGCTTCTACCCTTGCTTTAACAGAGTAAATTCTTGAGAGGTAGGAATAGTTCTCTCTGTGTAATTTTGGCTTTATCCTGGTTTGAAAGTATAGGTGTGCAACTGTAACAGCTATAAATATGACACTTCCAAGGAAACAGTGCTTAGGTAGGAACTGAGAGTCAATAAACTTTAGTACAAAAATAGGTATTTGCCATTGAGAATCTGAAAATTAAGAAGAAATATATATATGTTTTCAAGGAACTTTTAAAGAAAAACTGTAAATGAATCTGATTTTAACACCCCTTCCAGTGACAAACTTGTTATAAGGAAACCATCTTAGAGCTCCAACATAACAGGACGCCAGCAGGAGGAAAACGTAAGTGACTTGCCAACATCGTACACATTGGTGAACAGCAACGTGGGTGTCGCACACTGTACTCACGGGGTTCAAAGAGCTTTTCCAGCTATTCCTTCATCTTTACCTCTAAACTGCTGCTAACGTAATCAAATGTTATAAAGTATTTCAAAACTTTCTTACGTATACAGAAAATAAAGTTGGAAATGATTTGTAGCCTGCCAGTAGAACTCCTACTAAGAATTTTCTGCTTCTAAGGAGAAGAACCCTCTAAGAATAAGAACCTTCTGATATGGTTATCCAGCCTACAGTGCTGTGCTGCATTGGACACAGGCATCTTCAGGTACACATAATTATTTCATAAAAGTTGGAATTGACTATCTCAAAGAACTTCCCAGTGTTCCAGCCGTGCAAATTAGTACTGGTCTCCTGCATGCCTAATGGTGTGCTTTCAATCCAGAAATTCATACACTATGGTAATTAAGCACTTTACCTGCTATTCCTGAAAATCAATCACAGGATTACTAGAACTGAACTTTTAAAAACAATGGGAGTGTTTGCTGATAAAGCTAGAAAGCGTGAGCAATAAAAATCAAAGCACACGCAGTAAACAAAGTACTTCTATCCGTTCTTACCATAACCATAATAGAAATTATTTGTCCTGCTAAAACTATTTTGATCAACTGAAATATGATTGCTTATGCTGTGGCTGTATTATTACCAGTTTATACTAAGTGCTGTATTTGTACATTCTCAGTATAATTTCCACTTCCATTCAATAGTTACTTTCATCTATGATAATACTAAAATGAGATAATGCCAATAAATGGCTCAAGAAGATGCAGTACTTGGCTATGCACACCTGCACTGGCAACATGGCTTGTTTAAAAGCATATTTCAAAGGAACTATTCAACTGTCCTTATTTCAAACAAATTTCAAAACAAATCCATACTAATCATATTTACTAGAGGTGGAAAATATGGAGAAACACGAGAGTATGAGACCAAAAATCTCATACTAATTGTGATATAGTCTTTTACCAAGGCATAGTCATGAAGCATTTCATTAAAACAATATTAAAAGTTCTGTTAATAAGAGACTGCAAGCATAATAACATACTTACAACATGCTGCAAACATGAAAAATGTTGCAAGTGCTCAATATTTATTGTTATCAGTGCCTTTTTAATAGTTTTTATACTTCAAAACCACATTCCTTCACTCTT
Source organism: Aythya ferina (assembly GCF_964211825.1). Classification (NCBI taxonomy): domain Eukaryota; kingdom Metazoa; phylum Chordata; class Aves; order Anseriformes; family Anatidae; genus Aythya; species Aythya ferina. Next base: position 71,577,435 of record NC_140297.1, on the reverse strand, counting down.
TTTCGTATCTGAAGGGAACCGCAAAGAGAAGGTAAGCCTGAAAGAGAACAACGCAAGTTTATGATGAATTTCGTCCATCTCTGCTTTTAGAACATGCCTATGACCAGTCAGATACAAAGGAAGCAGATCTTCATGTCTTGACCGTCTAATGCTTCACAACATCTTGTCTCCCTGCTGAAGATTTGTGTAAAGCATGATTCACGTTGGTCTGGATTAGTTAAAGGGACAAAGGCTGTGGAATGACAAATACGTTACACTGAAGAGTACTCTGCAGCTATGTGATCTCAAAAATGGTACAATTGATATGCAAGCCTTCAGAGCTGGCAGGGAGTCCAGCATAACCCTTCTTAGCTAGACAAGATGACCAGTGGCTTCCATCTGCAATCTGAACTGAGGAAAAAGTATTGTGGAGGAAGGCAGAAGAATGAAATGCCCTATATATTAAAAAAAGACATTTAATCAGAGCACACAGGTCTAATACAGCTTTAGAATTTCCCTTTTATATTTTCAAACCAACTTGAGATACAGTATGCCACAGAGAAAACTAACAAATACTTTAAAACACACAGTATTACCATATCTTCATAGTGGCTTATATAAACCTTGAATCTCAACAACAGCAGTAACATTTCAGGGCTAATTCTCTTACCACTCATACAGCGATGGAAATTCACAAACAACATCATACTGCATGGCCAGAACTGGCTGTTGTGATCATCTTCTTTCTTAAGGACCTCAAAGAATTCTCCTGAAAACTTTTTAAAACTTTTAACTTCAAACTACTGTGTGACAATGCATTTCTCAGTGCCCTTCTTGAAAGGGAAGATGCTATAAATTGTGCTGTTTACACAGTGAACACACACACTCAGACACAAAATCTTCAGAAACTGTGTCGAGAAAAGAATCAGAATCGTTCCTTTCTTTAGCCATCCTATTTTTAAATCAAAACCAATAACAAGCAGAGGAGGACTAAGTTGAAGATGAATGTTCCTCTATGCTTTTCAGCTTTATAAAGCTACTTTTATAACATTCAAACAAATAGTACAGTGACTGACATGAACAAAATGACAGTAATCTGTCACCATTTCACATTTCCCACTAGGCTGATTCAAATACTTATTTATGAACCTTACACTTCAATGGTCACTTTGATGACTAAACCATAAATTAGAATGTAAAGTGAATATAAATTTGATTTTAGAGTAACAATAAATTGTCAGTGAAGTGGGATGTTATTTAATTTTTATTGACACACTATGAAAAAGTCAGCAACACCAAGATGTGCTACATCATAATAAACCCCAAACTTAGCAAAAAATGCACGCTAGAACTCATGTTTGTTTCCATGCTTCTGCCTTTAAAAATAAAAACACTTAATATTACGCTGGTTAGTTTTAAATATAAGCTCTTAATAATGTCAGATGACTTCATTACTTGTGTTTTCAATTAAACAAAGAGCAAGAATGATTTTTTCCCTACAGAGCATGATAAAATTTGACTGCAAACACATTAATATAAATTTAGACTCTAAGGTTTATTATAGTTCTAAGGAAAAGCTTACTTTTAAGCTAGAGGGCTGTTATTTTTCCAGTATTTACCTCTTTCTGTACAACTGAACTGGAGATGACACTGACACCTAATAGAAATTTTGCAAAGAACAGTTCTCCATTTACTAGGAAAACTTTGCTAGGGGGTAGTGATGGGTGAGGGCATGACTCAGCAAAAATAAATCTGTGTTACCAAAGCATCGGGAAGTCTTCCAGGAACTCATGTCTCAAAACAATATCTTGGCAAACTCATTTTCTTTTATCAGATCTTTTTTCGTTAAATGTTCCACTGCCTACTATATCATTATTTTGAATCCCACAAATACATGCATAATAGAAGCACACCTTTCCAAAACTGCATGCAGCATGATTATGCTTTGAAATTGGAAAACTTCTGTAAGTGTGACACATATGAAATAAATCAATGTAAATTGCACTTTTTTAGCAGTGTTAAAACAGGGAAGTGGTGTCAGAATCTCTTTAATATTCCTTACTTTTCGAGTTTGATTTCCTAAAAACTTACATTGAATGATACTAAAATGTGATCCAATTTAAAACCTACTTCAGTAGATGTATTTTGCATGTGGGAGAAACCTCTTAATTGTTGAGAGTTAAAGCAACAACAATCAAAACCTTGTGGCTTTAGCAGTAACAGGTTATTCTGCATTATCCTGGTTATGTCCTAGTGACAAAGACACCCTTCAAAGAACAAACACAGAGAAAGACAGGCACTTAATGCTGTTTGCTTGACAAAAGTTTATAAGATACTTAACGTGTGTGCAATATGTTTGTACCAAACTCTAGAGTTTTAAATGTGTGTAAAAGGAGATTATCATATTCAGAAAATTCAAGTGGAACTTGAATAAAAGGGAACTAGAATCCTACATGTCCTTTCTGTTTCTGAATATCTTCCTGGTTGAAAAATAAATGCCTACTTATAAAACATTTTAAAGCAAGAATTATGTATGACATTACTGAATGGAATGTGGCTTTCCATGACTTCTCCCAGTCTTAAATTGAAAAGATTTATTTATAAAATTGGCCATTACTATAAAGTAGCAAAACGAAAAAGAAAAAAGTAGCAGCAGATTAAAATTGTTCAACTGATAATGAAAAACGCATAACAAAAGATTCAAGACATGATGGGGAAAGCGTCCTCCCATCAAGACTCTTGTTTTAGAGAATTGGTATCTTTTTTCAGTGTCTACAATAACAAGGTAGTCCCTGTATTCACAGGACTCATTGAGAAGAGAGAAGTTTCATTTTAAAATCTGTCCTGGACCTATTATGGGTTAGATGAATCAAAAGAACCATGTTTTCTCAAAAAAAAAAAAAAAAGACTGAAAGCTTTTATTTTAGGAAGACTTATCCAGCAAACTGACCTTTTGAGAGTCAAATGCTAGCTGTATGAAGCTGGGGTATCCCAAACACTAACGTAATATCAATCAGGGTCATCATTTCAGCATCCCAGGTAGGTATCAATATTTCCTACCTATTTCAAGTGCTTTGATACCTTGATATTGAATTCTTTTCAGAAAGAGGAAGCACTTGTTATTAAAAAAGGTTGCACCAAGTAAGTCCTACTTAAATTTATTTATGGTTTAAAGTACCACTTCAGTCATCTATTTCACAGCAAAATAGTTATTATGATAGCCTCATTAATGCTCTTCTGAGTTATCAAAGATACGTTTACATTTTTACTCACATCCATCACAGGTCAATTTTCTGACATGATGACTGTTTCTATATTACAATCCAGAACAGATTTTTTTGTAGTATTTTATTTTACCAACAAATTGTTACTTTTTTTGATGCAGATTTCTGCAAGTGGCAGAATTGGACCCCATTCATTCTTATCTTCCGCCACCTTTCTTCTTCATTATTTTGTCCAGTCTCTAATACTTCTCTGCATAACAGACCTGCATAAATTGCCTCTCCAAGAAAGACTTCAATAACAAGAGCTGAAAAATGCTACTTGTCACATACAGGTATGAGAAAAGAGAAACAAACAAACAGAAAAAAACCCTTGGCATTTAAATACACTTGCACTGAGTTAATCCAATCATAATTGCTTCCTTGAGAAACATTTTTTAAATACAAGATTAGCATCTGTTTGGGTTTAAAAAAAAAAAAAGATAGCAAAGCTATGGGAGCACAAAACAACACCTGGTCCTGAAAAAAAGAAATTCTAAAGAAATAATTTAATTTACACCATAATTTTAATACTTTCTTGTTGAATCAAAGGGCCCAGCTTCTTGTTGAAGTAAGAATCTAGCTAAGTGACCTGCTGGTTGTAAAAAGCACCATGTTAAAACAGCCATTGGAGGACCAGGTGCTTAAGGAATATTCATTTTGTATTTAATAGAAATACTACTGAGCTCTGACCAGTATCAGTAAGTGCAGACTTGGCATGGAGACACAGCTGAGGCATTACAAGTGCCCATAGAGAGTTCAGGACTAGAAGCTTTCTTTGTTTATATTTCCAGTGGTCACTGTAGATAGAGTGTTTTTACAAGAAGTAAAAAAAACATCTAAAGTTTCATAAAGTGTAGTTTGTATCTAAATATAGTACGCACTAGAAGGAACAGAGATGCTACAAATGCTACTGAGCCCACATCAGAGAGATCACATCAGTGACTCAACTTTTTCTGAAGAAAAACTTATCACCCTGCTTGGACACACATTTAGCCAGCATTTCATTAATTTACTGTAGGATTTTCTTGTTCTGCTATTGTTCTAGAAATGTATCTGCAGCTGGAGAAATACAACCACAGAAGACAAGACTATTTGCAGTGGTTGTCACTGCCACTTTTCCAAAACTATGATGGAAGGAAGAAGGAACGGGGAAAGGAAATCTAATATACATGAGGTAGCGCAAACAACTTCAAGGGAAAATGAGGGCAGTGCAGAGAAACAGAGTGAAGAGACAGACAGAGGTAGTAAAATAAACAACAGAAATGGTAACAGAAGATCATATAAACTTTTGATAGCAAGGCCTTTTCAGGCTGCTAAAATGAGCATCCCTAAATCCCCTGTTAAAAGCATGATGGATAAATGAATGTTTCCCATCTTCTCAAACTGAGACATAAGAACTACTGCTCATCCAGAGATATTTTGAGCAAGGATTTAATTTTTCCATCTGTAATGGCATAAGCCAGTAGACCGATGAATATACAACTCTTAGCTAAAATAAGAAAAACAAACATACCTGCCGATGAATAATCTCTAGGTTTGCTTTTGCTTTATTCACTAGTTCTTCTATTTTTTCAGAATCCGTTATATTCTTGTTTTCTCTGAAGGCATCTCTTATCCTTCTGATGGCATATGTTCTAAACATAAACAATAAAAAGACAGGTTCATAAATGTGCCACAGTTTATGACATTTCAATATTCTTTAAAACATATATATATATTTTAAATACATCTACACACACGCACACTTCACTAGTTTTTTTTTTCTCTCTCTCTCTTTTTTTTTGATGTATATATTTATTTTTATTCAGGGTCTTGTCTTGCCTGAGTTGAAACACTGACCAGATTTTTTTAAATTAAAAAAGCCATTTTACTTAAAGTTGTTGGAAAACTTCATACTTCACGTATCAGTCAAGTCTTTATAGCTCTGCTTGTTATTACTGTAAACATACTGTTGGATTCCCAGTCTGGATACTATAAAGCTCAAGAACATAAAAACAAAACAAAAAAAACACAACCAGCTCCCAAAGGACTGTGTGTCAGTGTGACTATTTTTATTCCCACTATCCTAGAGGTCACTGGTCTCAATGCTAACAATAAACACATTATACATACGAACGAGTTCCGACTTTCCACTGGAAGACTAATGGACCAGCCACACCAAAAATGGCTCTTCCTGTCACCCATTTTTTCTGACAAAGCATATTGCACCTTTCAGTCCAACACCTCATCCATTTCCCCACTCATAAGCAGTAATAAGTAGGATCTCTGTAGTCATCTCTGAAACTCTCCCCTTTCTTTCAAAGCCAATAAGAACCTTTATGCAGTCTGCAATGCATTGCTTAATAAAAAATAGGGCCCATTTCAATATTAAAATGCAATTTTCAGAGTGAGCAGGACATGCTTTTATTACACACTTGTTAGGAGGATGGAAGGAGAAATGGAAGTATGCTGACCCTGCCCAGCTATCCTGGTAATGTTCTACTTCTCTATCACATCAGTACCAGTTTTACTGCAGAAGGTAAAACCCCACACGTGGCTCTGGAAGGAAAGGCTGCTGCAACCACCACAAATAGTATAGTATTTCAACAGCTGTTTCCAATCTTTCATGAAAGTGAAACACAAGACACAAAATTTTCTGAAACGGGATCATGAACCCACCCAACTATGATGAAAAGTGAAAATACTGGTACAGGGGACAGGGGAGGGGAGAGGAAGACTATGCAGGACCCCCAGCCAGTGTCACTCCACACCATTAGATGGTGCTATCCAGCTCCTTATGCCGGATCCACCAGCCAAGAGGCCTTGTTTTCTCTTTGAGCTCATAAATAATACATTTCAATCACAGGAATCGGGATGGTTATGGAGTCCCACCCTGCTGCCACACACCAGCAGATGGTGCGCGCTTTTAATTAGGGCCTGTTCACCTATAATGTGACACTGGGGTGTGCGAGTGAGCGAGCGTGTGCTTGTATGTGTGAAGTTAATAGAATGTATTAAATATGGAAGCTCATTCTCATCTGCAGCTGGTGTCCTAGCAAGATTTGAAGGGGAAGCTGCTTTCTTCTAGAAAAAAATAAAATATATATATATAAAAAAATCAACCCCCCCACAAACCCAAATAATTAAGATAGACTGTAATTTTGTTGCTTGATAATTAATGGATTTCAAATCATCGCCTATATATATGTAGGATTAAACTGTGCAGAAACATGTTTTCTGCAACAAAGGAAGGGTTGCCAAAAGATACACAGTCCTAATATAATTATTTTTTTTAGCTTAACGAAAAACAACAACAACAAAACAACAATAAAATGGTAAGCATCCATTATTGGGTACAAGTCTTCCAAAATGCAATACAAATGAGTACACTACCTAAAAAAAAAAAAAAAAAAAAAAAAAAGGGGGGGGAAAGGGGGCCTAAAGCAAATGCTTGTTCAGTATAACACCTACAGACTGTTTTTTCTGTTCTGTACATATGGTGCATTAATTGTTTCATTTTCTCCTTCCTCCTCTCGTTACACCCAACAGTTACTCAGAAAGAAAAGATATGTGCTTAAAAACTGGTTAACTGGTTTGATGTTTTCTGTCTATAGTCAGAAAGTATGTTGCATTTTTTTCCTCTTATAGTTTCTTTAAAACTTTATAAACATTAATACCCAAATGAAGCTATTTTACATAGGCTTAAAAGCATAACCTTAATTCTACAGCTAAATCATTGTATCTCCAGTATATTCTAAACACGCTTCAAAGAATAGCTCTGTATCGTGGCACTACACTAAGGTTACACTGAGATTCAAATTGCTGCTTAAGGAAGAGCTGAACTCAGAGCTCAAACGTGATACTATACTTGGCTGCAAAGCATCCTTTCCTCTCCACTGAAGGGTGCCAGGAGAACAGCTCCAGCTTTCCAACACTCAAAAGTCTTTGAACATTATGTAATAAGTCAAGATATAAACAAATTTACTTTGTTCATTAAACAAAACAACAACAAAACTACAAAAACTAAACAAATAAACCACACAACTTTTTATAGGCTCAAATTGGGAGCAATCTCAGTTCCACATCTTAACACTCTCTACACTTCAAGAGCTGAGTGAGCACCAAAATCTAGCACTAACATATGGCTGCAAGCCCATGAACGATAGAGCTCTTTTGAAATAGAGCAGCATGTGTAGCAACATGCTGTAAGGACACACATGGTATGAAAAGAACCTGTTCATTTAGACACACGATCTGTTTTTGATAGAAGAACCACTCCGAAGATCTTCTGGGTGATGAAGAGAGACTGATCAGCTGACCAACTGCCCTTATGTTGGGTATTTTCAGTTCAATAAGCATAAACACGAAAAATCAATTGTGTACCATTTGAAGGTGCAGCTCGAAATGTCAGTGGTAGAGAATACATGGCTATCCTCACAAATCCTTACAGAATCAACCTAAAAGGAGTACTGTCTGAAGACAGAGAAAGACGAAAAGTGCATTGGCAAGTGGAGTGGTTGCTGCTACTCCCAGATGGGCATTTACCCGAAATGACACAAAGAAACCGAGGGCATACCTCAGTGCAACTAGTTTCATTTGATGTAAGAAAACAAGAGATGCTGCAGTTCTGCCACCCTCCCCACCAGGCAGAAACCCCCCTTCTGCCACATCATGACTCCAGCCAGCCTGGTACCTGACCCCGTGGTGAGCCAGTCCAGCTTGGTGCACTGACAGAAATCCTACCTACAGAGGGAGAACCGCTTATTTGTCTTTTTTTTCCCCCACACCAGTGAGTTCAGTTGGCTCTGTACAGGAGTGGACAAGATCTGAGGAGGAGGAAACGAAGCAGTACTGATTTAGATGGGTGCAGCGCGTGACAGATGCCACTCCAAGAGAAGCTGAGCAAGGCAGGTAAGTTAAGTTTGTATCTTTGGGAAAGTTCTGAAAAAATGCAAGAGTTCTCATTAAGAAACATCATTACAAATGAAATTTGTAACGCATTTCACAATCTACTGTTTTTCTCACCATTCTTTGGAATGTGATACGCTTTTTGTGATTCATGGGCATCCATTACACAATTAACTCCCAATTAAATCAAAAGTATGTAATCAATGGGCAACAGATTCAGTGCAATGGCTTCAGACCAAAGCTGCTGCAGGTGGATACAAGGTAACAGATGTTCTTAAGTACAAAATAAAAGGAGTGGTTGGGGCTTAATGCAAGAGCAAGGCCAAATCATTAAGACAAACTCAAAGGGAATGGGGACTAGCTGCTCATGTTAAGAGACAACAATGGCCCCAAATAATAGTAAAAACCAGAGGTATGGTTAAAAAAGTATTTTTCCTAATACTCAGTCATTTAGCTCTACCTTCTGAGAGTCTGTCTTTCTCTTTCCCTGAAGCACACTTGAAAGCCTAACATGAGTCCTCATAAAAATGACGCCTGCAAGAAGAGAATGAAATCACAACATAGGTACTTCAGAAAATAATTGCTGCTTGGGAATATATTTTTATTTCAAAAATGTTTGCTTATCTGATGTCTGACTAGAAAATAAAATAAAAAATTAAATATGTCAGTCTCCTTTTCAAGTGTTCGCTCTTGCATCTTTGTACTCTGCTAAAGTGGAGTGCAAGAAAAAAAAAAAAAAGCTGAAATACTGTGCAGGCATACTTGCTTCGTACTATGAAGCACTGTATCTTCAAAATAAAACTGGCCATATACCGTTTGTCTCAGCAGCACTTCGCATTTACCAGTATCACAACATGCTAAAGGTTTAAGTCATCTTTCAAGGATAGCTTTACAAACATGTTGACACTTCTTCTTTGTGACTGTGAACAAATACAATCTATTAATGGATCACATCGCAGTTACAGGCAACGTACAGTTAAACATAATGGCTTTACAAATTGTTCATCATTGAGCATTTATGCAAATACAGAAGGGGAAGATTGTGACACACAACCTGTGCACACAAGACAGACATTGCAGGGGAAGCGTCTGTTGGGTTAGAACATTCAAGACTTTAAAAAAAGGTATAAGCTAATAAGGAAAAATGCATTTTCATTTAAGTTGTATTTAATCAATTAAGGGGAGAGATCAATACTTAATCTCTGGGAAGCCCACTGTAGTTAATAATTCTGAAATAAAGTATATGATGCTTTTACTTCAGTATGCAATGTGCAGAAGTGAGATACTGATATACAATATAAAAATATACCAAGTGAGGGACCCTTCTTGTAAAAGGTAGTTATTTCCTTTTGATAACTATATTTTCTTACTACCTCTCCTTTCAATCTTGGAACATCTATTAATTTAAGGCAACAATAACATGTATTCTCAGAACTTCCCATTGTTACTAACAAAACGTGCACCAGAATTGATTGGCCTAACTGAATTTTCAGAATTACATGTAATTTAAAAATTGAAAGATTTTAGAATTTAAAAAATGCAGAAAATTAGTACCTTAAACTTTTATTACTATTAGTGAGGATTGTCTCCATTACAGCATTAGTTCCGAGGGAAAGATTATTTCCATACAGATATGGAAATATGTATGTATAATGTATCTATCTGCATTTTCTGTAAAGGTCTCATTAAAAGTCACCAATAACGGTCATGCAAAAGCCGCATGCAATTACCTCTTAATAACAAAAAAAGAAACATTTGATGACGGAAGTGTGTTTGAGAGTGAGAGGCAAGAAAACTCAACTTGGACCAATAAAGACAATAAATTCTTCCCTAAGCCTTTATATTCCATAAAGAAGTAGTTGTGACTTGCCTAATTAAATGCAGGAACAAGAGCACGGTATGGATGCAATGCTTTTAATCAGCAAGGTGTTCCTCAAACTCCATCGCTAGACTTTTTTTCAGCACTGCCACCTCAGTGGCACAGTAAGAAAAACACCTGCCTGTTCTGTCAAATAAAAGCAAAGCTTGGAATCAGGTCTTGCTTGGGGGAAGCAAATGGGCAGTAGCTGGAGAGTAGGATTGGACGACAGGAAAATAAACAGAAAAAAAATCCTTTGGTTAAAGTGCTAGAAAACTTAGTACCAAAAAAAAAAAATCTTTCTAGCATAGACTGTTGATTAATCTGATATTATTTAATTTAATCTTTGAATTGATCAGAAATTGTGATTTGTTTCCTAGACAAAGTTTTCCCCAAAAATGTAGAATGAAACCTGCAAGCTGTTACTTGGTTTCTCTGCTCATATACAAAATATGAGTTGCAATCAAATTGCCAAGAAATATGTCAGGAAAAGAACAGCACTAGCTACACTTTATGAGAGAAGATTACCCAAAAAGAACAGAGGAAGGGGATAAAAATAAGGAAACTATGCCCTTCTGCCATAGGGGGAATGGTATAGTGAATCATTATAGGTAATAATAATAGAAAAGCTACTATTTACTCTTTCTCCCTACTACAGAATTAAGTTCGGCATTTCAGCAACCTATTTTTCAAAGGTTGAGGTATTGAACATACATAGATGACAAGGCATTTGCTGATGAACATTAGAAAATACATTTGAGACCTGGTGACTGTGACTGAGTATATATGACATCCTATATAATCAGATATAAAGATTTGCTAACAACTTCCTTCTAAAGCAGATCTTGTTAGTTTGTGTCCCATATCTCAGAACTCGTTCCAATAAAAATTCCAACCTTTTCAGTGCAAGCTGCCCTTGATGAGAAAGACAAAAAACTTGCAATATACATGTCTATTTCAAAAGTTTCATTTTCTTTAATTAATCTAAAAACTGAAAGTGCCTCCACATTTTTACATATAGACTTGCAGCTCTTTTTGGGAAAAAGCATTTATTTCTTCCAACTATCCTTGCAGAAGTTAGTGCTTGTAATCGTTTCAGCAATGACAACACGGATTACTGCCCAATTGGCAGGATCACAGAGTCATTCAGGTCAGAAAGGATCTAGGGAGGCCTCTAGTCCTGCCTCAGTCTGAAAGCAGGGTCAGTAATGGGATCGGGCCAGGTCACTCAGTGCTTTGCCCAGTCAGGTCCTGAAAACTAGGAGGGCAACTGGACCACCTCTATGGGCAACCTGCATGCTTGCTTCAATGTCCTTGGAAAAGCTCTACCTTCAGCCAGTTTGGAAACCTGGCTCCCTCAGCCTCTCCTCACTGGGGCCGCTGCTTCTGCTCCCAAACATCTTGGTGGCTTCTGCTGAATTTACTTTAGGTTATCAATATCTTTCCTGGGGGTGGCCAGACTGGATGCAGTATTCCAGATGTGGTCTTACAAGCACTGAGTAGAGGGGGATGACCACCTCCCTCTATTTGCTGGCTGTGCAACTGCTGATACAGCCCCGGGTGGTCTTGGCCTTCCTTGCTTCCACTGCTGGCTCATGCCCAGTTTGCTGGCGTCCTCAGCCCCTTTTCAGCAGCCTGTCCCAGCATGTTCTGTTGCTGTGCTGCTCCTTCCCAGGTAAAGGACATCGCGCTTGTCCTCACTGGGTTTCATGAAGTTGCTCTTGGCCTATTCCTTCAGCCTTCCTCGGTTACCCCGGATGGCAGTCCTACTTGACTGCATTAACTGGTTTCCCAATTTAGCGTCATCTGGAAGCTGTACGAGAATGCACTGTTACTTCCTCTGGGTGTAAAGATGTGAAACAGGATGAATCCCAGGGCTGACGCCTGAAAAAACATATTTACTACCAGCCTCCTGCAGAGCACGTACCATTAACTACCACCTTATAAGCCCCAGCACTCAACAAGTCTTAAAATAGTGTGGTTGTCCACCTATCCAGACCCTAATATCCTAGCTTATACACAAGAATATTGAGCGAGACAGCTCTGAAAAGCCTTCCTAAAGTAGAGATAAATGATATCCGCTGCTCTCCCCTTGTTCTCAAATTCAGGTATTTTATCATAGGAGACAATAGAGTTGGTCAGGTGTGATTTACCCTCAGTGCTCAAACATCTTCATGTCCCCAGAATACTACCGGTGCTTTTCACAGAAAACTACAGCTATTCCTGCAGTTCTTTGAAACATACATTTTTGTTGCCATACTTCTAAAAATAAAAACAGGTTTTGGGTTAATTCTAAGCGTAAAGAATTTCTGCAGAAGGGAGTGCTTTTCATAAGGTCAGGGTTAAAAGAAAAAAGGAAAGATGCCCAAATGAAAGAGTTCTTTTAATCTTAATTGGAGTTGTAAGTGCAGTGTTATATTTCAGAAGAGGTTAAAAAAGGGGGGTTACCAGTGAAGGACCCCATCGAACAAGTTGTTCAGTTAACGAGGCACCAGGCAAGGATGTGCTGCAGGAACCAGAAACAGAATTTGCCACAGATGAAAAGTGTCCTGATGGCCTCAAATGACAAACAGCTCTCTGCTACGCTTTCACCGCCCAAGACCCTGGCAACTGCTCACCAGGACACCAGGGTAGCTTTGCAGTTCAATTACCAGGTGGGGAATGCCTTGAAACCACAAGTTCAAATCCTGACAAGACGGATTTCTCTCTTCCTCCTTTTGAGGCAGATGTATACCATTCCATTTGTTGTGCTACTATTTCTGAACAGCTCTTAATAAAGGACTAGCCTGCTGTGAATCACCATTACAAATTCCATTATATTTTCCCAGAAATACTGGAGTTTTAGTTCAGTGCTGTCACCAAAATTTCTCTCTTCACCACCGGCCAGGGATTGCCTTTCATTCTATGAAGAGAAGTCGTTCAGTCTCTGACACAGGTACCCTGAAGACAGCCAGCCATACTGCAGGTCTTGGCAACACAAACTGTTCATTTAGAAACCAACTGGGTGCTGAGCAGCCTTGCTGGCTAGAAGCATTTCCCACTTGTCAGTACAAAGCAAATTGCCTTTGATGAAGTAGTAGTGCTTTTTTTTTTTTTTCTTTCTTTTTTTTTTTTTTTTTCTTCCCCTACTAAGAAGCAAGGCATAAAGCCCTGGCATATTCCACCTTCTTGGACTGCAGCGGGTTTGGCCTGGATTGAGACTTTGGCCAGTGACACCCCCAGTTGTGCAGTGTCTCATCCAACCTGGCCTAGAGCACTTCTAGGGATGGGGCATCCACAGCTTCTCTGGGCAACCTGTGCTAGCGCCTCACTGCCCTCAGAGTGAAGAATTTCTTCCTTATATCTAATCTAGATCTATCCTCTTTAAGACCATTGCCCCTTGTCCTATCATTATCTACCCAACTGAAGAGTCCTTCTCCATCCTTTCCATAACCCCACTTTAAGTATTAAAAGGCTGCAATGAGGTCTCCCCAGAGACCGCCCTTCTTCAGGTTGAACAGCCCCAGCTCTCTCAGCCTTTCTTCACAAGAGAGGTGCTTCAGCTTTCCAATCATCTTCATGGACCTCCCCTGGGCTTGCTTTTAACAAACTGTGTAGTGGGTTTACGTGTCAAGGTTTTGGTAGCAGGGGGCCATAGGGGTGGCTTCTGTGAGAAGAATCCAGAAGCTGCCCCATGTTAGGTAAGGGCCCCACTGCTGACCAGAGCCAAGCCAATAAGTGATGTTGTTTGCACCTCTGTGAGAGCATATTTAAGACAGGGAAGAAAAAAAAAAACAACACTGCACTACACAGCAGCTGGGAGAGTGCGTGGAGTCAGAAACAACCTTGCAGGTGCCAAGATCAGTGTAGAAGGAGGGGGAGAGGTGCTCCAGGCGCCGGAGCAGAAGTCCCCTGAGGCCTGTGGTGAGGACCATGGTGAAGCAGGATGTCCCCCTGCAGCCCATGGAGTACCACGGTGGAGCAGGGTTCCACGCTGCAGCCCGTGGAGGAGACCACGGTGGAGCAGGTGGCCCTGCACCGACGGAGGCTGCCGCCTGTGGAAGACCCCTGCCGGAGCAGATTCCGGGCCGGACCTGTAGCCCGTGGAGAGGAGCCCACGCAGGAGCAAGTGACCTGGCAGGAGCTGCTGCCCGTAGGAGAGCCAGGTTGGAGCAGTTTTCTCCTGAGGGATGGACCCCGTGGTACGGACCCGTATCTGGAGCAGTTCTGGAAGAGCTGCCGGCGTGGGCTTCCCACAGGCAGATCAGTTCACCAAGGACTGCATCCCGTGGGAGGGACCCCACAGCACAGGGAATGAGAGTGATTGAGAAGGAGTGGCAGAGAAGCGCTGTAGACTGACCATAACCTCCATTCCCCCATTCCCCTGCACTGCTCAGGGGGAGGAGGTGGAGGAGGATGGGTAGGGAGAAGGCATTTTTTGTTTCTTTCCTTTGTTTCTCACTTCTCTAGCTTGTTAGTAACAGGCAATAAATCTTGCTATCTCCCTACTCTGAATCTGTTTTGCCTGTTATGATAACTGTTGAGAGATCTCCTCATCCTTATCTCAAACCTCGAGCCCCTTTGTCGTATCTTTCTCCCCCTTTCCCTCTGAGGAAGGGGAGTGAGAGAGCGGTTGTGGTGGAGCTTGGCTGCCCACCCAAGTAAAACCACCACACAACTCTATGCCCTTCTTGTGCTGGGGGCCCCAGATCTGGATGCTGCACTCAGTTCATCCTCATGTCTGGGACTACCCTGACCCAGGTGCAGCACCTTACCCACTTTTCTAGCTTGCCCAGGTTCCTTTGGATGGCATGCCTTTGTTCTCTTGCATTGACTGCAACACTCAGCTTGGTGTCATCTGCAAACTTGTTGAGGGTGCACTCAATCCCATCATCTATGTCACTGATGAAGATATTGAATCATATTGAAATTAGACACAATTCAGTGATCTCACAACAAAGGAAACAGTATACCACAAATACCCTTTATTAAACAATCCGCATGAAGTAACAGACACCCTGTTCTGTCTGCTTACAAATAACAGACTAAAAATTACAGGATTTAGAAGATTACCATTATTATCCAAACTTTATCCTCTCATACACCTCTATCACCTCTACAGCTGATCCAAAAATCTTTGTTTCTTAAATCTCAGTCAACAGTGACAACCATCCCCCACTGGACCTGCCATCACCATATGGCTCAGTGACCTTCCCTCATTTATAGCAAAGCGTTGCATGTTTAGCTTAACAAATTTGCAACATCACTTTTGACAATAATGACGGATATTTGAAATTACAATGTAATACTAAGCAGCATAGAAAATTCTAATATATGCAAAGCTCATTAGTCATATCTAAGACCTAAAAAAATTAATCAATTTGGAATGCATAATAAAATCACTGTCCCACTTTTTGCCTACAGAGTACTGAATATTATTTTTAGACATTTGGAATGTGAATATAGTGCCTTTGAACAATAAAAAAATGTTTTAGGTAGCTCGGACAAACTACTGTGATTATGTTTTCAGAGGTTAAAAAAAAAAAAAAAAAATCAAATGCAGACTGTTTTATACACCATGAATGCTACCTAAGGCACAGCAAGACAAGAACTGGATTTTATCTTTCTGTATTTTCTTCTGTTTAATTAGTTACAGTCTATGAAAGTCTCCACAAGTCTCACAGATGGTAACACTAGCAGAAAGGAAGGGAGGGCTGAAAACCCTAACCTCCACCAGTAGCAGAATACTAACCCAGAAGTGGAATGGGTACCAACTCTGGGTGGTATTTCATGCCCACAAGAAATCATATGTAGCTTCTTACACGATAATAGAGCAGAAGGAACCACAGTTGAACAGAAGCAAGATTTGAAGGGAAAAGAAAATTCTGGTTGCTAAAGCTGAGCAACTAGCTCACTCGCAGGCCATGTCAGATACACAGATTTGAGTTTTTGAGACAGGCACAGCCAATTTTCATCCACATAAATTAGCTAGCATCTCTGTGCTTTCTGCACTGTGTGGCTCTCCACTGCTTGTACCTCTAAGATGCTACTGCCAGAAACAGACACTGAAAAAGCCAGACCCCCCTTGCAGGCTGGTTATGCGACAGCTATGCTCAGAGGTACTGGCCTTCACCGCAAAATGGTATAATGATGGTCAGCTAAAACATACCTGACACCTTTCAGTGAACAAACATCCATCTTCTCAGGGCATATATATATGTATATATATATATAAATAGAAGATCACATACATCTTTCTGGAGTCCAGAGGTAACATGAATCAAACTAATACTAAATCTAAGTGAAACTATACAATGCTCTTGGAAAGCTACTGCACACCAAAGAATAAGAAGACTACACCTATTTTCCTGTTATTTTTCCTATGATTACTCTAAAACACAAGGTAAGACTGCAGATCTGCCAGTTACGAAGATGAGGATGGCCGTGGCTCCCAGCCAAAATGTTTCTTCTGGACTAAGTATGGCCTCCACCTCCAAAATTTTGGTGCACTGGCTCACACTCACAAAACTGTTGATGCCAGCATAGAGCAATACTTTGATCTGACAAGACAATAAAAATATAACCTAGTATCAGACAGAAAAACGAGATGAAATTTAAAACTTTAGATATGCCAGTTCAGTGAACAGAAGTCATTCGGTTAACTTGCTGGCATATCTTCTGTGCACTGAGGCAGTTTAATCTTACCACCATAACAGAAAGAGAGACTAGAGATGTCCAGGAAGAAGAGAAACATGTACATGTTATTGTCTTTTAATATAGTCAAGCTCAACTACATGAAGTCCAGATGTTACAATTTAAAGGTGAAGATAAAGCCTAGGGAAAGGCCAGTATTTTATTTATTTATTTTTTTTAAAGAGTTTTCCACTCGACTTGTTAATGTTCTCTTTTAGAAGCTTATACTATGAACTGGGAAAAAAAATCAGCTTGTTCTACTGAATAAGTTCAGACTAATTCATCCATATATCATTAAACATTCTGCATTTCAAGCCAATATTGTGTTACAAAAAAAAAAAAAAAAAAAAAAAGGAAAAAAAAGCCAGATAGCACTTACTAGCTAAGTAAAAGTCACAAGAAAATACAGATTCAGTCATATGAGTGATGGTAGCACTTTTTTGTCCTTTATTTACAAATAAGAAGCAGCCACACAGCAAATAAAGACTCCTTTCAGTCCCATAGGCACACGGCTGTAAGGAGAAATTCCTCTCAGATAACAATTACTCTAAAAGTGGAATTAACCTTGGGCTTAAAAATCAGTAACTCATGAGTACTGGCTAAGGCTACCACAAGAGATATTAAGAGAGGAAAAGATACATGATGAGTGGTCTATTTATCATAATAATGTTTTCAGTATAACATCTTACGAGTAGGGCAGATTACCTTTCCTCTGACACACGACACGACCTTCCATTTCTTAGGGTAGCAGAAAGGTTTCCAATCTCAGAACAAATTATCCACAGAAGCTGCTGAAGCACTGGGTCCCTAGTTAATGGCAGCAATAACTCGCACTGATAGAGAATTTCTCCTTCAAGGATTCCAACAAATTGTTGGAAAAAACAACAATCAAGCCTCAAAATCTATATAGGTTAGTATGTACAATTGCTAGTTCCCAGAACGAGGAATTACAATATAGAACGCTTATATGCCTAAAAATGCAAAAATACTACCAGAAATACTACATTAAAAATTTAGTAAGAAATACACTCAGTAGCTCTGGAAATTGGGAAACCTATTTGGAGGTCTATTTCTGTGCTACACAAAATACATTTCTTCTTCCTGTTTTGTAAACAAAACACTTAAACATTTATTCCCATATTGTAAATTAAGTCAGAGAAAAAGCATTACTAGTGAGACATCTAATTTTCTTCGGGTAGTGCTAAAATTATTTAAATCAATCAATAAACATTCATCCCTTCAAAACCAGTTTACACACCAAGATCATTCTTCTGAAAAACTATTCGCTGATTTATTGAACTAGAAAAATGCTGTGATATTTTAAATGAGTCCGAGGTGTTTCCTGGAACTTCATAACAGGTTAGTACCAAGGCACTTCCATCAGACATCCAAAACATTGCACAAGCTGCCGTACCTCCTAGAACCTTATAGCTTGAGCTCTCTTTTGAGAAAGAGCTCTCATTTGAGCTGTACTGACTTAAAAATGTTTTCCTAAAAAGGAAGCATTCTGATGTTGTTTAAATAAATAAAAGCATTGATTACAAAGAGGATGGCACACGCTGATGTATGAAGAGATTGTTTCTCAGAGAATTCCATTGATGATTCAACCCAAAACTTATGAAGTTTGATGGTTTGTACCCAGCCCCTTCCACAGAGATCTGCTGTTCTTAACTGCAATTAACAGCGCAAATGAAAGATAGCTTCTGAAACCTCTGCCACATTTCTCATGCTGCTCTTCCAACACGGTTTGCAGAAGTGTTATAGCTGCACATTCACTGAACACGTAACTCTCGCCAGTGGCTATCCACAAGCTGACTGATAAACTGGTCACATCCTCCTCTCTTGCTCACTTAAGGGACAGAGCTCAAACCATCCTTTCTCTAAGAATGTAATCTAAACCAACGTGAATGCATCAATTTTTTGAAGATGCTCTCCAGCATTTAAAAACCAACACTATATACATGTATAATCCTTGTTAAGTATCTGCCAGTTATGTTGATAGTCTGCATAATTTATCCAATATAAAGGGTGATGGAACTATTAAGCAAAATTAAAATGGGTAAGCTTTAAATAGAAAATTAACCAGCCAAGGCAAATGTCTTTTTTTTTTTTTTTTAATTTATTATTTTTTAATAAAGGTTGCATAAGATTTTATTTATTTTATTTTTTTAAGGGAGATACATCAGTTACAATACCAAAAACCAGGCAGGGTCCTGAGGAGAAATCCCTACTCTGTGCATTACATCATGGGGTTATTCTCCCTGTAGTTTGTAGGCTCATCGGGATGTATTTTTCATTTCCCTTTTTCAGGTCTTTTCAGCAGAGTTTGTTTACCACTATTTGTATTTCCTAGTATTCACCCCTTCCATGTTCTCCAGTCCCTACAGAAGTTGCCTGTTAGTTTCAATCACCATCTCTTTTGAGGCTTTAGTCAGAAGACCTCAACCTACGGTCTGGCTTCTTTTCCATAGACCAAAAAAAAAATGCAAGCTGCTACTCTCCCTCCCCCCCACCCCTCTTTACCCACATTGTCAACTTAAAACAGAAATGAATACTTTTTCTATTCCCACAGAAGAGACTAGCGTAACATGTAATTTATTTGTTTGACACATGGAAAACAGAGAAAATTGCTAAGTGAGGCACCTAGAGCTCTGATTTCTATACAGCGCTGAAAGCAAGCACATACTGACAGTGTATTAGTGTTCTTACTTAAAAAGTAATTTAATAGATTTAACTTAAATTAGTAGTCAGTTTAAATAGCCAGTTTGCCACCAGACTGCCACTAACAAATGGCTTGAGTACTACATCATTATACTTAAATAATCATGTATTATTTAAGTAATTAAAAAAAAAGAACCCAACCAACAAGAACTTGAAAAATGGCAAAGATATTTCAACTCCTCCTCGCTAGAGCTCTTTAAGCTACAGAATTCATGTTATTGCATAGACAGCTGACCTTCACCATGCCCCCAGAGTTCATATCCAGTAAATTTATAACAGCGGGTGAGGTTATTGAACTAACAGGAGAGGTACTATTAGCCACTTGGCAAAACCATTCCCATGTAAGATATTCGCACAACGCTGGTTTGGAGGAAAAAGACAAGATCTGAGTGCAGAAAATAGACTAGACACCGCAGACCTAGAGAATGGCGAGTATGTAATCAAAGCTGACTGAAAGCAGTCACAACCTTTAGTATATAGACAAGTCACATCTAAAACAAACAAACAAAAACAAAACAAAAAAGGAAAAGTAGACACATTCTAGAGACACAAATCTGCTGAAAACATTTTTGGGAAACTAACAGCTCAGTTCTGCATTGAAAAAAAAATAATTATAAAGATAGAGGCCTTGTAAAAGGAAAGTTCCCTGGGAAAGGCCTTCCATTTTCGTAATCTGTATGAGTTTAAGATGGTTTATTAAAGCTCTCCCTCAACGTGATCGAGGGCACCCAGCTCTGAAATTGACTAAAAGCCTGTCGATGTTCAAAAAGATATCTTACAATGTGATTACTAAGAGGAAGATTGGAAAAACAGCATTGCATCCCTGTGTCGATAAGTAACAATATGTTTCCGAAACATGTTTACAAATGAGCATTTATGATGTTTACTGTTTTTTGAGTAAGACCAAATCTAGTGTACTGTTCATGATATATTTAAATGCACTGCTGAATTATGGCCTACAGTCAAGTAACACCCAGGCTCTTAAGAGACCTGTGTCCACATTTCTTCTTATGCAGATGATGAACAGATGATGAACATACACCTGCCTATGACTGCAACTAAGCATTGTGATATTCTGGATGCTTGCTGGAGAAATAAATAGTATCAGTGAAGAAATACTACCAGGCAACAACACCATGTGTCCTGCAAGCAAATACTAATTAGAAGGAATCGCATGCTGTGCATGAGAAAGATGGTGATAACTTTATGACAACCTCAGAAGACACAGTGAATTATTCTCACAGGAATTTAAGGCCCAAATAAACTCACAGATTGAAGCTGAATTGTATAGGCTTCAATACCCTAATGAATTAGTGATTATTGGCAATACGTACTTTGGAAGTGATTACAGCTTCAGGGAAAGCTTTTTTTTTTTTTTTTTTTTTTTTTTAAACGAAAGGTACTTTTCTCTGGCAGCTGAAATGAGATAATCTTACTTTTATATGAGCAAACAACCCAGAAACAGGTATTGAATGGATCTAAACCAGGACATGCCAGACAAGCAGACTCAGAAGGGGTGTCAAGACTTGGCAATGAAGTCTGTGGAGACTCTTGACTGCTCTGACTGTTGTCACATTCAGAATCTGGCCAGACATTTTGAAACTCCAGATGATTTGATGTTCAGCTGCATTTATTTAAATACTGCTTTGGTGAAGTAGATACAAAAACATAGTTAGTTCTGCCAAATTATAAATCAACATTTTCTCAATTTAAGTTAAACATCTGTTCATCTAAATGCTACTGAGCTCAAGAAAGAAGAACACTGCAATTTGATAGAAATGAACTTGTTATAAGACTTAACACAACCATCTTGGTTCCTGGTTCCATCACTGTCTTCTGCAATGGCTTTATTTATTGCTGTAAATAGGATTTTTTGAAGAACAGTTACTGGTATGGAACAGAAGTGATTTCTTGACCTCTTGATACTAATACCCACATAAATGCACGTACACACACACAAGCTTTATTTACTCTGTGCGTAGGTTCTTTTTTGCTAGAAGAATTAAATGTGATCCAATCAATTACAACTAGTTAAAGAAAAGTTAGAAAAATATATCTAAGCAACAGCTTTTTCCAAGACTTTGTAACAAACATGATGTTAAAGAAAGTCAAGTCATTAGTACTAAAAGTCTCTGGCTGAATATCTGGTCTTGCTGGTCAGCACGTTCATAGCACAAGACCTACATATTTTCCAGAGGAATACTTAAGAGATTTTATTTAATACGCATTTTGTTATGGAATATGGAATCCGAACACAACTGAATGCTTTCACTGTTATCATACTGAATGCTCAGATTTAAGTTGCATCCTGAGAAAAACATTAGAATTTCATATAAAGAAGAGGTAAAGCGGAACAGAATAAAAAGGATAAAAACATACAAGGGAAAAAAAAAGCAGTTTTTCCCTAATGCCATAACTAGCCAGAAGAATATTGTCAGAATGATTTGTGACATCATCTTTCATCAGAAAGGACTATAACATCAAGAAGAGTCCCAAAAAATACTCTTCATTAAGGATGTCCTCCTGGAGAGGTCTGCATAGAACAGTCACAAAATGACTGACCCAAATATTCAAACATGTTAAAAAAAATAAGATTTTGATTTCTTTTCATGCCTGTCTTTCTGGGAAAAACAAACAATCGTGTACAATCTAGAGGTTGCACTTTTGTGGTTAGTAAAACCAGAAACCATGGGAAGAGCTTTATCAGAGATGTTCAGACAGTTATGAGTTGCTATAGCAGTGGTTCTGATCACCCGCAGTGTCCTTTTTTTTGCAAAGTCACTCTGATTTTTTTTATTTTATTTTTAATCCAGAACTCTGATCTGAAGAATACTTGAAATAATAACTTGTGCCTTGTGTGTCTTGAATAAGTCTGAATGTTACAAGGCCAGCGGCTTCTCATTGTGGGCAGCATAAGGAAGGATAGTCAGGAGCTCAATGTTAAAGCCTCACCCAAGAGCAAGAAAAGGAGGTGGTGAGCTAGGACAGTACTTCAGTACTTAAGAGCTATTACTACATTGCAAAGTGATTTCATTTACCAGAACTCATATGCACACATCTATTGGCATGAATCATTACCAGAGACAGTAATTTTTCCATCGCTCTCATTAGTTCCCAAACAAATTCTACTGGTGATTAAATCTTACATAAAAAGAAAAATGTCTCTGTTCTACTGTGCTACATAAGGAATGTAAATAATGTCTTGGATAACAACTACATCAGATTTACTCAATTTGTGTGCCTTTACTAAAATAACAAAGTCCATTAATTTTTTGAGGAAGACTCCACTCATTTGTTTTCCAACTATAAAACTTCAAATTTTTAAGAGCTCTGGATGCCATTTATGTGCTCCAAACTCTTCCTTGCATGTTATTAGTATTTAAAACTCTCTTCTGGGGGAACAAAGTTACAATAAGATTACAATGAAATCACATCAGAATTGATCTGTAGCTATCCTTTATTGTTTTGAAGAACATAATTTTACAGAGCCCAAGTGAACGTGTTTGGAAAGTGACAATTATCATACTCCTTTTAAATCCAGGAAAGCAACTCAAAATGAATGCAACCAACTGTACTGGGTCTGGCTGGAATGTTAACTTTCCCGGCAGCAGCCCATACAGTGCCGTACTCTGCACTTGTAGCTGGAACAGCAGTGTTATCACACCAGTGTTGTGGCTACTGCTGAGCAGCAGTGGCACAGCATTGGGCCTTTCTCTAACCCTCCTAGGGGGTGGGCAAAAAGTGAGGAGAGAAACATCACTAGGGCAGCTGACCTAAACCAATCAAAGGGATATTCCATACCATGTGGTGTCACACTCAGCAAGAAAAGGTGGAAACAGGAAGAAGAGGGGAGGGGTGGGCTCTCGTTGAGAAGACGTCGGTCCTCCTCTCGAACACCCGCTGCGTGCGTTGAGGCCTTGCTTCAAGGACGTGGTCAATCATCGCTCATTTGTGGGAAGTAGAGAGTAATTTCTTTCCTCTGCACTTCCATATAGCTTTCATTTATTTTGTTTGTTTGTTTTCCTCCCTTTTTCCCCTTTCCCTTTTATTTCCCCTTAGTTAAATTGTTTAGTTCATGGTAGTCTTTATTTAATTATTATAATTATTTCCCTTTAATTAAATTATCCTTATCTCAACCCGTGAGTTGTTCTTTGCTTTACTTCTCCCCCTCCTCATCTAAAGGAGGGGGAGTGAGAGAGCGGTTGTGGGGTTTAGCTGCCCAGCACGGTAAAACCACCACACCAACAATTCTGATGGAATGATTTACTACCGGGGAAGTTACTATCAAAAATCAAAACATTTTGCAAAATTGTTTCCATTTGGTTTAAAATTCCATTTCAGAGAAGAATGGTACCTAATGGTTATGTTTTGACATTTTTGGAACAGAATGTTTTAGCTGTTTTTCCGAAATATTTTATATATAGAATACTTAAGTTAAACTGAAATACCTAGTACTGTCAGACCCAAACTCTGACAATTTGAAATCATGTCTGCATTTATGCCTCTAGAATTTCTTCCTAAGTGCTTGCATTTCCATGTTTTACTTCAATTCAGAGTGCTATCTTCTTAGTCCTTTCCACAACTCCAATCCTAAAAGTACCACCTTGCAATACTGACGCCTCTAGTCAAAGATATATTGTTTCTGACAGAACAAAGCAGTATATATAAGAGGCCCTCAAATAACATTATTGCAAAAGATCTGCACAATTAACACTGAATAAATGTCCAAAATTTAACTATGCAGAGAAGACGACAATATTAATAGGGCCAACCACAAATACGTGTCAGGAACAAATTGTTTTTATAGAACACTGTTTGTCTGTGATTTTGGGTCACAAAGCTGCCAAGCCAAAACAAGTATGGGGAACAGCATGTGCCAGAAATGCCCCTGCACCATGGGCTAAGAGATACCACAGCTGCTTGCAGCCCTGACTTTTTTTTTCCCCAAAAATACTTTTTCAGGGATAGCCACATACTCATCACAAGGGAAACTAACTGAAAAAATCCTGAAGTTTATTATCACTTGGAACACAGCCAGCAATTACACAGCCAAGGAAAAAAACAGATGCTGTAAGGCTGCATGTCAGTCATCTTACTCTTACAAAGAAGTCGGACAGCTCTTCTGGACAGAACTGACAGTTTTAATTTCTCTGGGTTTCTTATCTCAGTTACAGACTACCACTTAGGACAGAATACAGTATTTTCTACAGCATGGTATGTCTCTGTTTTGTTATGATTGTTTTGGATTTTGTTAATTTAAAAAACAAACATCAGCACCATTCAGTCTTTTTTTCCCCTCCCCAATACACAGTGATGTGATACCCAGAGCTGACAATCTGCTAGCAGATCTCATCAATCACAAACATCATTAGGAGAAGCAGCAAGAAAAACGCGTATCCAGCTTGGGTAACTGTCACATGGAAAATCTTAACACTGTTGCTAAATTAGCTGAGAAAGAAAGGTGTGAAAGAACCAATGACCAGATTCCACATCCCATAAGCAAAGCAAGACTCTCATTAAAGTGCCCGAATAAGGTATGGTGGGAGAGGAGGAAGAGAAAGAATACCATTTTGGAAATGAGTTTATTTATTTATTTATTTACATTGTATTTGATATGAATTATATTGTCAAACAACTGCTCAGACAGAAGCCAAGCCAAAGCAGAGAGTTCCGGCAGGAAGAGCTTCCTCCGGTCACCCTCTTTCCAAAGGTCCCATATACTCAACTAAATTGCATCATGTAAGAAACTATCTAGATCCTATAAGGAAGAAGGAAATCAAGGAACAACTGTGATGTACTTATCGTATATTTATGCTCCATCAAAAAGTCCATTTTATTCTAATTGACACAAGGTATTAAGGGGCTGGATGCAGCGCCTGTGCCCAGCTGGCAGCGGGAGAAGAAGAAAAGGTTGCATTAATTCTCTAGCAACTCAAACACCTCTTAACACTACAGGCACCAACACAACAAGTTTGTAAGGAAACAAAAAACAAAAAAACAGACAAACAACAAAAAAACACACGTGGAGGATAGATTAAAAACAAGGCAGAAAGATGAAATGGGATTTAATAAGACACAAAACAGCTTTTAATGACACTTTTAAAAATTAAAGACCTGGAATTCCATCTGGGAGATGAGAAGATGAACATGATTAGAATTGTTCTGCATATCTTATGTTAAATTTACGGTCAAGCAGTTCCCTATAGCAAAGTTTCACATCTTCTCCACTGCCTAATATCTAAGAATCGTATCACACAGAGTATAGAAAAATTAAAACAGTAGTATATTGACATACTACTTATTATGTCCCAGTTCCTTACCTTAGCCCAACAAGTTGATCAGCACACTCAGTATCTGAGTAAGACTTTAACTTGGCTAGCAGTTAAAAAGAAGACTCAAAACATAAAAGACAATAGTTAAACAGCAACAGAAACAACCAGAAATGGTGCATCAGTAAACCAGACCCTTGTCCAACGACAGCCCTTTTTTTTTTTTTTTTTAAATCCAAAGACCTGATCAATCTTTACATAACAGCAGCTGGCTCTCAAGATTCTACCTACTTTCACTTTCCTGTTTGCAAAAAACAATTAATTACTGCATACACAGGAATGATTGTCAGCTGAAATATTTTTCTAAATATAGATCAGTATACATATATATATATACACACATATATATCTATAGATATATCTATATATACCTATATCTATCTATATATATATATTTAACCTTAGGTCAGTAAGTTACCACCTCTACACATACAGTATATCTGGACATCCAGGCCAAACTTAATGACAGTGAACATGAATAAGAGACTATTTTCCTACCCACCTAGACTCACTGTCACTAATAAAAAGAGTAAGCACTTTGTTTATGGTAAATTGAGATATTAAACCTACTGCAAAAACACAGGAATCAAACATTTTTTGGAAGAACAGCTTTAATGCCAAATGACTAAAACCACCTTAAGAACAATGCTCTGCCCTACATAGTAGAAGCCCTGGATTTTCACTTCCAGAACTTTAATTCAAAATAAGAAGAAAAAAGCCACGTTTATCACAAGCAACTTCTGAGATTTTTAAAATTAAGATTTTTTACATTGATAAAATCCATTGTAAAAAATAACAAAAAAATAATTTACTTTTAAAAACAAATCTATTCAATATTACTTCTGAAGTTATGGCCTTGTATTAAAAGCTCAGCTTACAATAGTCTATTTTTAAAGAAGGTAAAGTAGCACTTCGGTGTCAGATATGCTGTCAGAAATTTTAAAGTTAAACCACTGCAAACTTGAAGAGCAATCAGTAAAGTATCACTTGATGGAAAACAAAGTTTGTTGAAGTGCTAAGCACTTTCTGAAAAAGATTAAATCAAAATCCCATCACCAGCTATATCACTGAAAGCAGGAAAAGAAACCGACACTGGAAAAAAAAAAGCATAACTTATTTTGCTTATTGGTGTTCTTAGGGTGGCAGAGATTTGAAAAAAAAATCAGATTTACTAGTTGCAAAACCTTGAAGGACACGGCTCAGATGGAACTGGGTGCATTTAATTCACTTGTTTCCAATGCAAATGCTGTTTTGACCTATTTCTTTCCCTGGTTCTTCTATATTCTGGGTAGTTTTATTAATCAGGTAATATTGCACATTCTAACAGAAAAATCAAATTCCATTAAAATGTGATTTATATGGACAAGAAAAAGACTAGAAAAAATACAATATCCACCAGTTAACAGAACATAATGGGCAACAAATATATGATAAACCATACAACACCTTAAACAAACAAATTATTTGCAAAAAGTTTCTGCAAACGGATTTGAAGCTTGTGACACTGCTCATGATTACAAGAAATTAAAAAGTGAGAAAGGAGACCAGCAGGAAGAGAGTAACATGATGTTTCTCAGAAGTTGGTAGTCAGTATTGTTCTTCATAGGCCAAGGAAGACTGAGGACCAGAAAATCATAGTGTTCATTAGCTGGAATCTCTGGAGCTCGTCTAACTCCTACCTGAAGTAGGTCTACCCCCAGCAAGGCCAGGTCAGCCATGGTGCAGTTTTATTAAAACTGTCACAAAAACTTTAAAAAATGGAAACGTCAAAATCTCTCTGGGTGACCTGCTCCAGTCCTGCACTACCCTGTCACTCAATTCCAATGAGTTTTGACCACTGAGTGTCAGCCACATTATACAAACAAAAAAATTCAAAGTTCAGGTTATTCACATTGGCTATCAAATGTTTTATCAGTTTTTACAGGTTCATAAATCCTTTTGTTTTCCATACCAAAAAGAGATATAACATAAAGCTGTTATATAAGTTGCAAATGCAATTTTTTTAGAAAAAAAATTAGAAATTACAACCTTAATTGAATTAAATTAAGATTGTAATCTAACATGTTACAAACCATCAGGGGATCTACTTTTTGTCAACCATGCAGAGAAGACAGTACACTCATTAAAAAAACACCTTTTTTGACTCAAATCTTAACATCTTCCACCTTCATGTATTGATTTTCCACCAGTACAAATCACACTTCCTTCTTCAGACCATCTGCATAGGTAATGGGGCAGAATGGCAGACAAGAAATTACTTACTGTCTACTAAATCCTCCTCTGCTGTTAAAACCTGGCCAGCACACCTGGGCTGTGGAACACTCCATAATGTTTAGTGCTGGACTCCAGAGACAATCCTGAGTGCTATTATTCTAAAGATGGTCAGTGGTGACCACAGCTACTTTTAAGATCTTAATGCTATTTTTCACATTTACAGCAGTAAAAGTTCTGTTGGGGTGCCAGTAGAAAATTTGCTATTAGAAGGTAACATCTAGAACAGAAAATTTACACAACAAAAATATTCAATTTTACATCACAATCTACATGTACACTTCAGAGAAAAAGCATAGGAAGCAAATAAGGAGCCAATAACCAGCAGATCATCCTCCAGATGTACACTTATAAATACGCACTGTTTGCAACCGTGCTCTGAAATTCTCCAGCTGAAGTCATGAATCAATAGGATTCATCTTCAGTATGTCCTACCTTGGTACAAGTCGGTTCTTTACAAAGTCACTAAGTTTACTCCAGGGTATGGCAATATCATGTTACAGCAGCCCCAAGGACACAGCAGAACTGCTTATCAGAAAAGAAGCTCACAGGCTGTCCGTTTTAGCTGTGGGCGCGGCATAAAAACCAAGGCAGAAGGGTTGTTGTGGTCCCAGCAGATCCCTAGGTGTAATAGCTGCTGCCAATTGGTTCCCACTAGAAACTGCTGCTGAGTTTAGCGCTCACAAACACGTATGCACACCAAGACTTTATGCATTTGCCAATTTTATAGTATCTAAGGACAAGGCCATACAAAACTAAGCAAGATCTTTTCTTAAGAAAAGTGAAAGCTTACACTGTGATATAGCACCAAAAGATAGCAGATACCCAAGGTAAATGCATACCTTCTGATTTCAGTGCTGTAAAATCTGTTGTTAGTATAAAAACACTCACCGGTATGTTTGCTGTTGTGTGATAGGCGGCCTGGTCTTTGAGCTGTAAGCCAAAATTTCCACACAGCTGAGCCCCCCTCAAGTGCATATCTCATTTCTGGGGAACCTTGGTGGGGGTGTGGACTCTGGATGTAGTTTACACAGAAGAGATGACAACAGCTTCTTATATCCCTTGCTTTCCATAAGAAAGGAGCAGGATAGAAGCAGCCCACATATGGCGTGAGGCTGGTGCCACCACTTGCTGCTGGCCTGCTTCCTCCCAGCACTGCAGGGCCAGCTTTCTCGCTGACGGCCCCCAGCACAAACACATTGCTGGAGGAAACACTGTGGCCCAGACAAGCAACTACACACAACAGCTCACCAACCACACCTCTCACAGCCTCAAGCCATCCCCAATACATGTGATCCTCTTGCTACCATCCAGAATAACAGCAAGCTGGGATCCTTGAGACAGCAAGGGGAAGTTTTGATAGCTGGGGAACTAAAGGAGAGGAACATGATGCACACATGCACAGCTGCAAGGAGTCAGCAATAAAGGCTTCTGCACTCCAGTTGGGGTCTGGCCCTGCAGCCTTTCCTCTCAGGGCACTTTCTTGCACTTAAAATTTGGGGAATAGTTATTCGTTGAATAGTACAGACCCTGCCATTATGTGAGTTCAAAGGCTTCTGCTTCCAGCTCCATGGTTCTTGCCAGGCTGGAGGTGATTCACAACAAAGGTAGCTCACATGTCTCTGCGGTTCAGCGGAGCGGCAAAGTGAATCTGCTGCCAGTAGGTAATGTAATCATGACCGTACTGATGGGGAGCAGCCCCTGTGAATGCTGTGGGTACCCAAATATGACCAGGCACCCAAATGCGACTAGGCCTGTACCTGTAGCACACAAGTCGATGTACCCTTGGCCAAATACTGCTGCTTAGGGTTCACAGCTAACCACAGAAAGCAGACACCCACTCCATACAGCAACCTGCGTGGCTGGGCGAGCGCACCTTACAGCGTGCTCCACACATTGAGCTCGACCTCGGGCACAGCGGGCTTAGGCAGCGAGCCCAGCCCGGGCAGGGCTGCAGCTGGCCCAGGGCAGGACCCTGCGGGGCAGCAGCTCCTGCAGCCTGCCACCTCCACCGGGCACGGGGCAGCCCCCCCTCGCCTGCTCCAAGCCCCCCAAGCTCAGGACGTGCGCGCAGCGCCGGGCTGCCCCTTCCTCCTCCTCCTCTTCCTCCCCACCCCGCTGATTTCCACCCCCGATCCCCTCTCCAGGGTCGCAGGGACGGGCACCTGTAGTTGTATCCGCCGAAGCGCTGGCTCTCCCGCAGCAGGGCCCGGTAGAGCCGCAGCACCTGGGCCCGGCTGGCCGCTGCCATGTTGCCGACAGCGGGCGGCTCCTCCCGCCCGGGCCGCCTGTCCCCGCCCGCAGCGCACGGGGCCGCGCCGCTTCTCGGAGACGCCTCCCAGCCGCCCGCGGCGGCCGGGCAGGGGCAGGGGCAGGGCGGCGGCGCAAGGCGCGGCGGGGCGGTGAGTGGCGGCGGGGGCCTTGCCGCGGACACGGCCGCCAGACCTGGGCCCGAGTGGGGCCCAAAGCCTGGGCAGCCCGCGCCGGGCGGCATTTGGCGGCGGGCGGGCGGGCGGAGCTGGGGGGGGTGCTCGCGGGTCTGTGCTGTGGCCCTGTGGAGGGGGGGAAGGTGCAGCGTGGGGCTGGGATCGCTGTGGGGCCTGGAAATAAACAGCAGCTGGCGGGCACTCGGGAGGTTTGACGCGAACAGCAGGAAACGCTGCGTTACTGTGCTCTGGCACAGGTGCCCAGAGCAGCTGTGGGGTCGCCCTCCCTGCAGACCTGCAAAAGCCACAGCCGTGCTGGGGGGCTGTGGGTGTGGAGCATTCCTCCTCCAGTATCCCCTTTCAAGTGGAATGAAACCATACCTAACGCTTCATCTGTATCGCTACAGCTCAGATACTGGTTAAATTAACCTCCCTCAGAAGCTCTCACCGTTTTAACCAGGGTTTCCCCCCCCCCCTCAGCACTTTCATTTTCAAGATGAAGCCTCCTCCGTTTACCATTTCTCGTAATTTCTCCATAGCCATGAGAAATGACCACACCGGTTTTATTGGTGAGTTTAACACACAGGCCCACGTGTCTTAAAACTGGCCTTGAAGGGGCAGTACCCAGGCAGCAGCCCATACACACAGTGCCTCAGTATTGTATGGTCCACAGACCAACAGGTTACCCCAACAACTTAACGAGTAGGTTATATTTGTGGTGTTCTGTAGGAACACCTATCTGTTCTGTATGTTCTAAACACACGTATAGGTTCTATAGAACATATAGGTTCTATATAGGTGTTTATTTGGTAAATCTTAGACTTTATTTTCCACTGTTGTGAGGCTGGGGCTCTTGTTCTACTTAACCACCTCCTTTGTTGTGTATGCTTGAGGCATCCCAGTCCTGTTGTTGCTGGGAACCACATGCATAGCATCCTTTTCTGCTGAGAGTTTTGCCCCTGCAGAAGAAATTTGACTTTGTAACTTAGATGTCTGTTGCCCCAGCTGTATTGATAATATCAGTAATATGGTTTCTGTGATTACATGTTCTTACTTTCTTTGCAGTGTGTTTTGTACATACAGCGTTTATATATATATGTATATATATATATATTCTACATGTGTCTCTGGCAAAAGTGCTTAAATTGTTGCTGTGGATTGAACCCATGTTTTGTTGTATACATGTTTGAGTATTATTGTTTGTGCCAGTTGTATATCAGATGCAGTTGCATGGAACTAAAGTACTTCTTAAATAATAGAGATATCAGTGGAGCTTCGCAAACTCATCCTTGCATGCATGCTTACGTGGTTGCTATATTTTAAAAGCCCTTTTAGGCTGTTGGAAACTGAGATTTTCCGTACATACCAAATTTCTTGGATGTTCATTTTATCATAAACCAAATCTAGAAATTTTATAGGAAAAGTTGCATTTTTATAGAAAAATGCAAGCCAGGGAGGTGCTGTGATAGGCGTAATGTTTTTGAGGCCTTCCTCAGAAGTCTCCTCTCGTCTCCCGTTTCTGTCTTAAACTTTATTTAATGTCAGGAGATAAGAACAATTTTTAAGCCAGAACTTCTCTTTACGCAGTCAAACTAGTGCTGTTGACTGGAAAAAATTATTTTAATGTGTGTTTTCCTATTGCTTTTTCTTGTAAGCTATAGATTATGTCCTCAGAAGTCCCGTCGTTCTGTAGCAAGTGGGCATTACCTCTGCTATGACTGAAGTCTGTAATTTTAATATGATGGGTTGCATGTTCCTGCTTGCCTTATGTTTAGGTGCATTACTGCAAGCCTGCAGAGAATTTCAAGCACAGACTCAGCCCAAATAACCACTGTTGTGTCCTGTGACATCACATTGGAGCCTATGTATGGTGAAGCTGAAGAGATGGCTTTCTTAAACTGTCTACTCCTGTCTAATGGGAATCCATACTTTAATTTAGTTTAGACATCAAGTCAGGACCAGTCACCAGTCAAGGCATGGGAAGATGTTTTTCTTTAATTCTCCTCCTCCCTTTTTTAAAAAAACACCTCTGGTTTAAAACTCAGTGCTGTTTTATTTTTACCATTTATGGGGATGGGAGAAGAGATTTATTTTTTAATTGCAGGCGTGCATATCATTGAAGGGGGTTGGTCAGTGTTCATTTGTACAGAAATCTTTACTTCTGGCATTTGGTCTGAGGGAGGAAAATGGCCTGTGCTTTTCCTTTCTGCATCTCTTGTGATAAATAAGCGATTTGAGAATGATGAGTAGTATTGATATTTGGAATAGTTACTAACATTTTGAATTTGTAGCTGCTTAAAAGAAAAAGAAGGGGAATTTGGATGACATACCTGAAGAGACCGTGGACTGGTGTGAAAGGAAACAGCTGTTATATTCTTCAGTACATATTGGATGTTCTATTGTACATTGCCAAATTGCTCCTTGCGGTACACTATCTCAGCTTTATGACATGGCACTCAACACTTTAAGAGAACATGTGCTTTCCTGTTATGCTGCTGTTCATGTTGATTATTTTTCTTTTGGGGTCAGAATGATAATTGATTGTTGTGATATTATCATCTCTTAATTATTATTTTCCAGTTTGTGAAAACTTGTTAACTTTTCCCTGCTGCTGTGGTGCTTTCTCTCTCTCTCTCTCTCTCTCTCCTTTCCCGCAGTTAGTGTTGATGGACAGTGAGATCCTATCCGTCCTAGAGTAGATCCTTTAAAACAAGGGTGGTAAATCAAGGGAAGTTTTGGATTTCACTCACAAACGTAATGAATTACAATTTAACCATTCCCAATAGTGAGCAAAATTTCCACAGTATCAAAAGGAAGCCTTGAGTGTAACTATGCTTTTTTTCTTTAAAAAATATATATATATATATATATATTTATTTGATTGTCTTATAGGACAGGACATAAGAGGAAATTTTTAATCAGGAGGAGAAACTTCTGTGTTTCAAATTCATCCCTGCTCCTGAGTTATTTGTGCATCTTGGAAAACTCTACTTAAGATTTCAGAGGGAAGAAAAAGCAGGAGGAAACTCCTTTGTCATTTTTTATGTTACCCCATTTCTTTCTGAACTGAATTGCAGAATGTTTTGTAAAGTAAGACTTTAAGAATAGCAATAATAATTAAAAAAAAAAAAAAGCAAACATAACACACCAAAAAGAAAAAAGCACACCTGAATTCAGCAGTTGGTTTTCTGAAGTAATACTTACTCAAATCAAGAAATTCCTGTTTTATCATTGCTCTTAAATCTGTGCTAGTTCCTGATTGCTAGTGCTGCAGGTATTGGACTGGAGGGAACAGCAAATTCAGTTTTTGTTTTTTGACCTTAGTTTTAATTCTGTAATTTCCTGTGGCTATGTGCAGCACCAGAGTGTTTCATGGCCATTGTATTGCCTGCTAATTGTGTATCACGTTAAGCAGCTGGACAGTGCAGTTCAGCAATCATCAGATAACATCTGGATCAATGATGTGCTGTGTTGACATACACTGTTTATTTTGAAAGATGTTGATAGCAAACATGTGTCTATGAAATACGTTGAAATTCTTGAATAAAAAATGCTGTAGCAGTCCAAAGTTAAAAAGATAATTTTGTTACAGGAATAGGCCAAAGAATAAGTAATAGGGGATTAATATTACTAATAATGTTCAAATAATTCTCTATGTAATAGCTACATAAGATGCATGTGACACATCTGACCTTAATGCTGATGAAATCCAAGGTATTTTTCTGGACCAGGAGCCAAGGAGTGAAAGTATTTCCAGTGTGGTCATTTGCTATACTGAAATTTTACTGAGAAATTTAATCATGGGAAGAGCGAAGGACAGGCTTTATTTATTAAGCGTTGTCATCCATGGCCTCATCAATTCACAAGTGCTTTCTCTGCTGTGCTTTCCAGTTTCATCTTGTCGAGACTTAAATAACTTCCTTTTCCATGGGAAAAATAATCTACTTCATATCATGTCTTGCTGTTAAGTAATGTTTTCTGCTTCTTAGCCTAAGCCACCCTCTTACCTAAGTTCATCCTGCTATTTCAGCTATGCCTCTTGGGGTCACTGTGTGTAATTCCTCTCCTCTCTTATTTACACCATCATCGTACTGTCCACAGCTGTCATCTAGCCAGGCTAACTTATGTAGTTATTTTGATTATTTTTCTTCTTTCTACGTAGATCCTGCATTTTTTAGCTCAGAAATCAAGCTTAGCTAGAAAACAAGGACTGATACTTTGTTTAAGAGTAACTGATAATCTCTCTGTAGCCAACTCCCTTGTATATTTTTTGCTGATTTGTGGTTTGCAGTTGATGGGCTGGTTATAGAGGGTGCTGCCAGCCTTTTTATTAAGGACTATGATTGCATCTGAGACATCTTGCTAGAGCAAAGTTTGTCCTTCTCTTGAAATAAACTCTCTTGAGTTTATTTCTTATTGTATGTGTGATTTGTATCATATATGATTTTTTTAATGCAAATACGTGTACAAGCAGCACGCAGTCATGTGGTGGTCGTAAAGGTGAAGGTCAAGCTATTCATCCCTGATTTTCAGTGCTGCAACATTGCTTCATTCACATCAGGCACTGTTCTGCAGGATTCTCTCTCTTTTTTTTCCCAATTACCCAGACTCACATTCCAGGTATGGGAAACCAAAGGCCACCTGTAGCTTGTGTGCATCCTGGTTCTTCCCTTGTTCCTGCATTGTGGGCATGGCCCATGATACAGGGGCTAGCTCCACCCAAGTCATGGGCTATTGCTTAAGTCCTCCCTGAATTTCCACTTCACTAAGTGTTTCCTAATGAATACTTGTTTAGTGGTGATTTCCTGGAAGCAATTCCTAAAGCAAAGTATCAAAAGGAGATATCTCATTGCTATCAGCTAGAGTGGAGCTGCTGTAGGAAGAGTTATTATCCAAGGTAAAACAAAAGCGGGGAGTGTTGTATAATGTGTGGAAAGCATGTAACTGGGGAAAGATGTGACCTCTGCAAAAGGTACATGTGGGACACTAATATTTTGAATTTTTACTGAAGGAAGGTTAAAACAAAACAGTGGTTTACAATACATCTGTAAAGCAGTAAGGATGAGGTAGGTTGTAAGTAATTTGCCTGTTTTAATTTTCTGACTGTGGTGAGGAGAGGGGAGATGTGGCTTTCCATTTGTGAGGTGTTTCCCTTTTATATGATGCCGTGCATCTATGTGACATCTTGCTCTGTTAGCTTTGACTTCTGGTCCAGAAAAAAGTTTAAATATGAAAAAAAAAAAAAGCAAATCTAAAGAGAGTATTTCTGATGTGGGAAGGAGTCATAGTTATGGAGTAACGTTTTCATTGAAATGAGGAAAATAATAGACCTGTGTTAGAGCACTGTAGTAATGGTGGTCTTTAAGGTAATACTTTAATTTTGCATGATCCTTCGCATTTTTGATCTTTTATTCTCTGTCAATATCAAGTTTTTGTCCCTGGAGCTCTGGCTAGCATTCATAATAGTGCATTAAGAACATGTTTATCAATATCTCATGCTTCAGATGCATTTATAAGATAAGATAAATTGTCAATATCTCCTACGTGCCTTCACACTTCTAGACAGAATTTTCTTCTAATTTTATTCCTGTTCCAGTTCTTCATATCTGGGCTGATTGTGTCAAAATTTACCTTTCAGCCTGTCTCTGAAGAGAAGGAATGAAGCACTAACAGGCAAAGGAAGCAGGGCTGCAAAAATATTATCTCCAGTTGCTGGTAAGTGCTTACAAATACATTTAGTATTCTGAATCTGTTTTTGACACCCGCATTGTCAACCTTTTTCGTTAATAACAAGTTTTGAGTCTTTGTTTAAAATAGTAACAATAAAAATATATTCATCAGCAACTGTTAAAGACCTTGCTACATATCTAACATAGATTTCATTAAAACGTATATCTAACGTACAGATTTAATGGGTTTCCTTACTCCCAATACCAAGACAAAGAAAATGATGAGATTCAAGATACAAAGATAGGCAATAATAATATTCTAAAGGACAAGTTATATATTTGCATTGGAGTCCATTTCTTTGAGTATGGTTCCTTTGAAAGCTGTCCAACTATACAGGCAGTAAGTTTCTGTTCAGTGTGAGAACAGCCAATACACTGTCCTTTCTTTACAGACCATTTATAGTTGATCCAAGTTGGAATCCAGCAAGGATGAGGGGAGAGTGAGCTCAGTGAGCTTAGATGAGAAGTAATAGTTACAGCCTTACAAAATCTCACCATTAACTTTCCAATGTTATTTTCTTCTCCTGGACATAGAACAGGTTAAAAGGAGAGTGTGTCTGTGTATCTTCATAAAGTTCTGTGTCTTAGCTCAAACTGGGGATGAGCATGGATTTAGGTGGGGTTGCAGACTGATGAAATGTAGCTACCAGCTTTCCCGTAGGGGTAGGTTTAATGTTTTACAGAAAAGCAGCAATGGGGAAGGAGTAGTTTGAAGTACATTTCTGGCAAGTTTTATGGAAAGCTCACGTGTCTGGAGTCCTGCATTTAAATATCTGCTTGTTCTAGAAGTTTTGGGATTAGCTTTTTCAAGCATGTCTCATAACCTAGGATCAGTTTTGTTGTTTTTTTCCTGGTGCTATACATACTTTCCATCAATTTTTTTGCAGGTGAGTTACGTGGTTAACTTTCACCTTTTTTGAAAGTAATTCCTGGTGAAGTGTGTGTTATTAAAGCTGAAAAAGCAGATAAACGGGGCAGATTGTCGGGGTTCTTGCAGAGTTTTACTTGTGCTTCTTTAAAAAAAAAAAAAAAAAAAGTGTATGATTTGAAAATTGGTTTGACATAATCTTTTTGTTTTCTCAGTTATTTTTTCTATAACATAACTTTTCTTCTTTTGCAACACTGATTCCAACTTTGATTTTATTATACTAACTGCTTTCAGGGTGAAAAACTATATAGTGCATTATTCCAGCACCTCCTTTGGGAAGTTAATGTTCTAAAATGGACAGATACAACATAGCACATACAAAATATTCACCTACTGAAGAAGTAATTAAATGTCATCTCTCTATAAAGGTTTGTTGGACATTGAAAAGCTAGTTGTCTTTTATGTTGGCACACCAGCTTTGTCAAGCTTTATGGAAGAAAGTTGTTCCAAGCAGAGTGATGTTGAGTGATAAAGTAAATGATTGAGTGGGGATTTACATAGGTTATGGCATCTTATGTTTTATGTAACATAATTGGTTAGCTGCTTTTTCTGTTTTTCATCCTCTTTCCCTCCTTGCACAGACTGTTTTGTATTCCCCCATCCCTCACCCTGCAATTTATTTTATTCTAATACCGCCATGCTTCATTGTTTTCTTGTGATAGATTTTAATTTAACGTTCATTCTACAAACAAATTCTGCTGGATATACGAAGACTTGAACTCTCAGTGGAAAAACCATGCTTGTTGTATTTTTTTAAAATTTAATTTTAATAAATACTATTCGAAAGACCTCGCAGGTTCTACTGACTCGTACTTCTCACCTGTTATTAAGAGTTCATTTGACCACAGTGTCCCCTGACTGCTCTCATTTCAAACGTGGAGTGACAGAGCCTGCTAGATGTGTGGAACTTCGCATGTTATAAGCTGCAATTTTACAAATGGTTTTGAAGAAAAAATAAGAGACTGTTATATTTTAACTTCTTGATTTTCTTAGTATGCAATGGATGTGACATTAACTTAAGATTATTTTGTCATTTATCACCTTGACCTATAATAACACCTTGTTCTTCATTACTAGTAGAAATTTGATTCTTTCATGTTGTTTTCTCTCTTTTCTGCAATTTGTATAGCTTCTTCCACCCAGCCAGTATGTATATCTTGGTTCAAAAATGCAAGATGAGAGGATATTGCCTTTGTTTTCTGAAGAGTAGACGTGGAAATACTTCCATGGACCATAGTTTGTGATATGTATCCTGAGCTCTGTGTTTTCTTTTCAGTAAGGCTTATTTTCAAATGCCTGGTGTCACAGAAGGGTTCTCTGATGTAATTACGATATATAGCTTTCTCAAGGCCTTTCAAGCAAAGGTTTTCTTTCAATCTCTGTGCTGTGCTTTGTCTAGAGTAAGCATATCAACATTAGCCAGCGTTACAGGATATGTTACCTGGTAACGCTAAATTACCGTTCATGCTCAAGCATGATGCTGCTTGGGAGCCCATTGTGCATATTGGTGCTGTGTGCATATTCTATTTTCCAGCATTAGTGATAGACAAGTAAGTTAGCGATGCTGGTCTTGTTCTTTCTATTGCAATACTCTCACACTTTTTTTTTTTTTTCTTTGTCTTGTGGTAGCAGGAATGGATGGAGACAAAATTTAAACCTGTTCTTATGACACTTCCTTTGCTTTGCTTGCTACAGAATATTTTGGAACTAGTTCTCTAACAACTTACAGGAGGTGTCCACACCTTTTGAACGTTGTAACGTCAGTAGTGTTCAGACAT
Organism: Aythya ferina; assembly: GCF_964211825.1. NCBI lineage: Eukaryota > Metazoa > Chordata > Aves > Anseriformes > Anatidae > Aythya > Aythya ferina. The sequence continues at coordinate 71,538,594 of NC_140297.1, read as the reverse complement.
GATCAAATGTAGTGTTACATAGTAGGTATGCCTGAATACATATGAAATGTCATTGACTAAATTAATCCTAGCTGTAAACTTTAACAGAACCAGAGCACAGTTGTATCAGGAAATAAGAACAGATTTAAGCAAATTCATCCTAAAACTTGTCTGGTATTTATTTGAGTAGGCAGAATTTTTAATTGAGGGATTTTATTTTAAAATTTCTGAAAGTATTTCTTGGCAGCACTGTCTATAATTCAGTATCACTTGTTGCAGTTAAAGCATTTTTAAAGAAAAAGACTGTTTTTTACCCTTAGACTTTCAACATATTTAATACATTTCTTTATATATATAGAGAAAATATTTCGTAATATAAGTAGAATATTTACAAATTGTGTATTCTCTGGTTATGAATGCATAGGGGTTAACAAAAGACAGGAAACTCAAAGTAAAATTTTAAATCTTGTTAATGAAGGTTGGCTAGGCAGTTAATTCATGCAAGTCTTCTTGAATATGCTTGTTTTTAGGAAAGCAAAGTAAGTCTTTCATCTTGCAGGCCAGCAATGTTTTGGAAGACTGATGAGGCAGAACAGAGTCTTGATAAAGACATGGGATTTTGAAGAAATAATTATCTGTCCACCTGTGGATTAAATTTTATTGCTAGGATCAAGGAAATAACAGCAGAGTAGTTAAAATAATATATAGAGAGTAAATAAGGTTACTAAAAAGACCAGAGTAAAGGAAGCAAGGCTGAAAATGCTCAGCACTGCAGCCTTATGTGGTTTTTATTTTATCTTATGAAATTTGTATTGCTGTGAGACCAACTGTACTGAGACATATACTGTGGCTGCATGAGACTTGCTGACAGAGCTGTTCAACTTATTTGGGAATCCTGCTGTTCATGTACATCCAGCATTTTGTTTAGTTGAAATGGCTTGGAATGAACTGCCATCTAGAAACCTATGTGGTAGGCTGCTTTCCCCCACCCCCCCTCCAACTCCTGCCAGGTTAGTTGCTTTTTTCTGTACATTTTTTTTCTGTCTTACTAATATCTACAACCCATGTGATTTGTTATGGAATATTAATGATGGCACAGTGTTTCTAAACAGATTCCATAACACAGTATTTATTTGCAATTCCAACCTAAGACTTCGGATTAACGGTTCTTGTGAAATGAAGGGGACTTCTGCTTCTAAACCCTATTAGCAGCGAGGGAACACAACAGACTAAATCACTGACATGTTAGTGGAAGAACAAAAAAATCTTCTGATTGTTTTCTTATTTGCTCAGTCAACAGAAAAGAGCTTCAGAAATGAGGAATCATGCTAAAACAATAAAGGCTTTTGCATTATGTAAAGCAAAAATGTCAGTAAGTAGAATTTACTTCTCAGTACAACCTGCAGGACCCCTTTATGTGTATCAGAGATAATGGGCCCTTAAGGACAGTGAGCCCGTAGCAATGTTTTAAAGTAGAAAAAAGTCTCTCAAATGTTTTCAAAAGCAACATTAGTGCCTGGGTGAATTTATAGGAAGCTTTTTTTACTCATACCTTAATCTATAATACAGCCCATGTTATTCTGCACATATGTCTATATTCACTCAAGAGTTGAGGTTAGAACCATTTAGTATTTTTTAGAGCAGGAAGGATGTAAAGTGGCTGACTGGGTGGCATTGCGTATGCAATTTTTATTGAAACTGTGTCTGAATACCATTTTTCATTTAAGCTTGTGTCCCTATGTAAATGGAATGTGAAGTTTCAGATACAGACACCATTTCGCCTGTCAAAAGCTGACAGCTTCAGTTTTCATTTAAGTTACTCTTGATTCTTGAACAGGGAAGAATATTTTTTATTATTTGATTTCCTATGCAATGCCCACTAGATTTAAGACATTGTTTATGTAATGTCTAGTAGCACTGATGCATATATTGAATTCTCAAATGGAGATTTTACTCCTGGCCAGCTCTGCCTTAAGTCAATGAGAACCTTCATGCTGATCTGAACAGAGATTTGCTGAAACCCTGAGTACCAAGGGACTGAATTAAACATCTGTGTAGCACTGGGAGATGAGTTTTGAGGTGATGAAATTAAATGACTTCATTTTTAATATGGTCACCTAGTGAAAAATAGTATGTGAAAAAGCATTGTTATCCAGAACTGAATCAAAGGTTATTCAGATAGGTTGCATATATGTGTATAGTAATGCCCACTTGGCTGAAGTGGTCCAACAGTCATAACATTGCATTAGAAATTTAATTAGAAATAGGCAGTTATTTGATCCGAATGTACGCTCTTTTTCTTTGACTTTAAATGACTACAGATTGTCATTCTCTTAATCTTAGGAAGCCTTATAGACTTAGTGCTCTATTTCAAGTGCATTGGACTGACATTTCCCATGCTCGGATTCTGCGATATATTACTGCAGTGGTGAACAATGTGGTACATAAATAAATTTATAATGAGCGTAAACCTGTCTGTGAAAGATCTAGTTGAAATCTTTTAGAACTATTGATGTAACAATAATAGTCTGTTTTCCCTCAAAACCGGGAGTAGCCTCTAATACAGCTTTATGAAAAAGATTATTTAATTGTATGTAACATAGTCAACTACCAAATAATTCACTTAAAATTCAGCTCTGAGGGAAGATACAATATCTGTAGACTCATGGAGTCCTCTTCACTTTCACACTGTCAGAGTGCTTTTGATAAAGAAGAAAGAGGATGGAGTAGCAGCTAGCTGCCTGGAACTGATCCACAGCTCATTGAATTAAATGGGATTTTTTTTCACTAGCTTTGATCATCCTTGGATTGAACCTGTATGCATATGATCTAATTAGAAGCAAGCTTGGGGAAATGCTGGTATGTTGGCTTTTCCAGTGTCTTGCCTACTGAGATGGTATAAAACAATGTATTTGTATATCTATGATATGGCAAGTGTGGAAATACTGATGGTGGCTTTCCTCACGCTGGACCTCGATATGAAAGCTAGACATTTTACTGTTATAGTTTGAGTTTGCCTGAGAGGAAATAGTTTTTTAATGTCAAATGTTTAGTTGTGCAGTAACATCTTTACATCATGCCTCATGTTGAGGGTATCACTTATCATGCTGTCCTTTTGTTTGTTTAAATCATGTAAAGTGGTACAGCTTCTTGCTGGGAGGCACCTTTACGTTTTACGCAAGTTTCAGGGTTAACCAGAGGAAACCTCTCTGTGTAAAGCCAAGTTTATGTCAGGTTTGTAGGCCAAGCCATTGCTCAGTCATAGTTGAAGATGGCTAAATGTTCTTCCTTAGCCATCTACCAGATTTCTATCATGATATTTTGTGCTGTGTTGCACCTTGTCATGTCCGCTGTCCCTATGCCTTTGCTGCAGCAGTTCCTGAAGTTAAGATACTGTTTGTTGCAAGGCAAGGTGTTGGGAACTGGTTGTGTGTATTTACACTGAACGTGGAGATTCCGCATGGATCAGTCTTGTATTTGCTTTGCAAATATTGGCAGATACTACTGTGAGTCTGAATGATTTACAGTCTAAGGGTTTATGAAAGCTAGCAGGCTTTCTACGTGTTAGTAGTGTAAGTAGGAAGAGCAGGTATTAATACCAAGGTAGAAAGTGGAGTGTTAGCTTGTATCCTTTCTCAATTTAGCAGTAGTGTAACTAGTCATGAATCTGTCACTTGGATTTACTTGCATTTCCCATAGTTTACACCCAGTTCACAGCCTGATAAATGGGGATTCTCTGATGTTATAGCTGTATACATATCATGGAAATGAGCCTAAAAAATGAGGTCTACATCAGTCAGAAAATACTTAAAGGAGCCCCAGATTTTTTCACAGGGGCATTTAAGAATTACTGAAGCAACATTAAGTAGTATGCCAGCAAGATACTGGGATTTTATGTGGTTCTTGCGGCTTTACAAGAAAAAGAGCTTATGTACTGTCTGCAACAGGGCATATGCCACTTTTGAGGTAGACATTGCCTTCATAAATAAGCATAACATGCTCAGACCACGCTGATAAGTGAATGTGTACCCTAAAATCATTGTAGATGATATAAAAATATGTGTGCTTTAGGGAATGATCCAGACCTGGGAGAAGGAATGGAATAGGTGATCTAATGTTACTTTTTTGTGTCTAGCTGATGACTGATGAGCTCGTATTGCTAATTCTGCATTTGTGTTTGAGAAGAGACCTAGGTAAGCCTTTATCTCAAAAAATTGATAACTTTTTTTAGAAGGAGAACTTCATTTCTACAGTACAAATCTAAGAAATAGTAGAGAAGTCACGTATTTTTGTTCTCCTGTTGTGGTGTCACGTGGGAACAAGAGCATGGAAAAATATTGTTTAATAAATTAGGAAGCAAGGTATCTATATCTTGCTTGTTATATCTTTAAACATTACAGGTAAATGATCAGGATATTGTTGTACATGTTGGGAAAACTTCAGTTTCAGGTTCTGTCAAAAACCTACTGTTTGACTGCTGAAAGATTTTTGAAGATGTAATTAGAGAGTAGTTTTCTACTTTTTAGGATTTGGTTTCTTGTGTTTGAATACGTCAGTTGACTTCTCTGTCTCTTTCAAAGTTTAGTGTTCCTGTATAGTTTACTGTTTCAAAAAACTATCATCGTTGCTGTCAAATCTCCCAACACTTCAAAAAAGAGCATCTTTGGAAAGCAGTGACTTGCATACATCTGCCCAGGATCACCCACAGAGAAGCATGCAGTTTATGTGCTGCACAGCCACTCTGTGCGTATATGGATTGACTATGAAGCATCTCTAGTAAACCCTCGCTGGCTCAGGTATAATTCAGTGGCAGCTTGTTTCAGATTTCTGGATGTTGATGTGTTCACACTTAAACGTGTTGCAGCCCAGTGAAAGCAGTGAGTATCCTGGATGAATGATATCTGAGGAAGTGAAATAGATGGTACGTGAGTGTGATCTGCCCCCAGAGTGGCAGGTTGGCTGTGCGTTCTTTAGCAATGAGAATAGACTGAAGCTGTGTCATTTCTGAGAACACGAGTGATACTTTCACTTACACTGTGGCTGGGTGCTTTGTTTTGCAGTCATTTTTGAAGACACTATTGGGTTGAGTTTAATGTTATTCTTAAAAATTAAAGTTTTAAAATGCGGATTCCAAAGGAAGTGAAGGCTGCAAGACGGTATGTGTACATCTGCTGTCAGTCCTTTTTCCGCTTCTCAGTTAAATTTCACAAGGGGTATCCAAATTTCAAAAGACAAGTTACATGTGTAGGTTGAGGAAAAAAAGGCTGAATAAAGGACAGCACCTCTATTAACATTTCAGATAAAGCAGAGGTAATGGGGTGAATTTGTTCCTTATCACTGAAACTGCAAAAAAGCTTTGCCTCCAGACCCAGAAGACATAAAGTTTTGCTGGTTCTGCTGCTTGCAAAAAAAGCTTACTCTAAGCTACTGAGGGTGAATTATCTTCTGTTGGCTGACACATGGTACATAAATGGAAAAGAGAATAGTGCTGTCTGAAGTATTTTTAAGGAACTGAGAAGGCATGCTTTCTGAAAAACAACATGTAAGCTTCTGTTTAGAAGAATAGTGTATGTCCATAGGCTTGAAACAGAAGACATAGTTTCTATGAAATCACAACATTTGCTAATGATCTCCAAGACTGGGAAAAGTAAATGTAAGCTGTTAGAGTGCTGTAGAGGGAGAAGGCTGCTTAAACAACAAACCTTACACTGACATGTCTACGTCTTTTAAAGCTGTCAGTGTGTTGCCATCATCTGGAAAAGGACAATATAGCTTGTCATAAATGTAACAACTTTCCTCCTCAAATGAACGTCGCTGTGGGTGATACATGAGACATTAAATTAATTATTTTTTTAATGAAAGCTGTTCTCATTTTGTGGTTTTAAATTCCTTGCTACAATTAAATTCTGAAGTAGAAATATTCTAGGTATTTGGAAAATAAACCCAAAACTAAGAAATGTAGCTTTGCAAATAGAAGTCCATAAAATCCATTCATCTATACTTTTTATTTTTCATTTTTATTTTTATTTTTTTTATAATTCTGGTGGTTTGGTTTACTGTAGGAGTCACAGTTTATTCTTCCAGCATATATTTATATATGTTTTTTCCTCAGTTCTGTGGATAAGCAGCTCTTCAGAGGGCAAATTCTACCATCTTCACCTTGTAGAGTTGCGAAGTCCATCAGTATGTTACGTTGATAGCTAGACAGAAAGAAAAGGTAGGGCATTTGTAGTATATCGAGCACTTCAAGAAAGGCATAGACAAGGAAGTTAGTAGAATCAGGTTTGTAAGACCTGAGAAGTGAATGTGTAAATGTGAGATTTCTCTTTGTGTGACTTGTCAAGATACTTGTGTAGCTTTCATTCTTTCCCAAGTTAGGCATGTATAGTCTTGGGAAATATGCATTAAGTATAGGTTTGGTTTTGTGTGTTAGCGAGCGAACTCTTTGGGGAGCGCATTACATTCCAAACAGATGTGATTACGCTGCCCAGAGGAAATGTGGAAACTCATCCCTGAAGGCATTCAAACCCAACTGGATGAGCTTTAGCAGCCTCCATTAAATGGATGTGCTTTGGACAGTGTATTGCATTAGGCTACCGCTGGGGGTGTTTTCTGAACCTACATGTAAATTGTTCTATGATTCTCTAATTCTGTGACTTACAGAAGTGAAGCTTGTACATGTATCCAGTTCTAAAGGAGTCAGGTCCTCAGGACTGTTACCTTTAGGAGAAGTTAAGTCCTGTCTTTTCTAAGCCCAGCTCTGACTGTCTGTATCTTGCTGTCATTAGGCTTTGCTTTCCTGGTGGGCAGTTTTGCACTGCAGAAGACTGTAACCATCATGAGAAGTTAAGATGTGGGAGATAGCCCCTTATCAGAACAGATGCGTTAATTCTCTGGAGGACTTAAAACTGAGATTTTGAACAAGTTTTTGTATGTTGAGAGCAACAGGGACAACGAGGAGAATTTCAGTTGCAACACTATTGGGCTGTTTGTATCTGGATCATGCTTTTGAGAATTCAACATACCTTTTTTTCCCATTCCAGGGGAAAATACTGCAGGTCCAAAAGGTGATGGAGAAAGATAGCTCACCGTATTTTCTGTATTCCTTTCCCATTGCTTCTACTGAAGGATTTTGGAGCAGTAACACTATCCCAATGTATGCTTGGACAGTTTGTACTACAGTGAAGCAGCCAATTTGATTGCTTGAGCACCATAGTACAAAAAAAAAATTTAAAACAATCTTCCATGTAACTTGTAATGGTTTGACGAAAAAGAATGCATTTTCCTTGTGTATACACACAGGAACACCCCACTGCAACTAAACAGCCTGCCTTTAGGAGATAATGCCTTAGGTGGGCATGGTCAAGTGAGGATCTGAACCTAGGTGACCTTGCTCTGTTACTAGAAATATTCAAAGCAATATGATTTTTTTTTTTTTAAAGGCTAGTAATTTAAAATTGAATTCCATTGCTTGAAATACGAGGTGTTTTATAAAAAATAAGATGACAAAGTAGTGGTATATTTACTGACTCTCCTTCAAGATGCTGTTCTGCCAAGCCTACTAGGTAATATATTTACATTCTGAAATGGTGTTGTATTTTATTTCACTCTTAAATATAATACTGTGGAGTACATAAGATTTGCAGCTGTCAAACAGTATCTGCTCAGAGCATCACTGATGATGTTTAATAAAGATCTCATCACCAGCTGCAATACAAATTTTGTGGAAAACCATAGAGATATTTCCTACCAATGATTGATAATAGGCTTCCCTTCTGATGGCCTGCCCAGCCAGAACCTTTTTATATTTATAAGCTGTGATTTGAATTTGGAACTGGACTCTCTAGCTTTTACCCTCACAGGAAGCCACAGCATTAACAGAGATATGTGAACCATTCTTTCTGTAGAAAGCTGTTTATGGTAATTCTTGAGGGAAGAGGCCCGTGTTGTCTGATGATCCTGGACACAAATAAACTACAACCTGGGGAACGTGCAGCAGCACTAATGACTGCTATGATCTGTGGATTTTCTAGTCATCATCATTATCTCTTCTTATGAAAGGTAGTAAATAATTTTTAATTTAATTGAAATTTGATTGTAAATATCCAGGTACAAAGGCTCTGTCTGGACTGACCATTGCAGCTCTGGACGCTTCCTGCCATTTCTTGGTAGCAACAGGGTGTCTTGCAAGTGGCATAAAAACCTGAAAACCTCCTTTTCTTGGTTTCTCTAGATGTTACAGAAACAGATACTAGGTTGAGAAGTGAATATTTATGTTCATGCCTTTGTTCTCTTTTTGATTGGTGCAAGGAAAAAAAATAGGCATTTTCTCAATGAAAAGATGAGTGTGCCAGGATGAATTTAGCTCAACAGAGGAATGAAGAACCTTTACTACAATGAGCAACTTTACCCAGATGACTTATTTGCTGAAAATAATTAAGGTTATCTGGATAGCTAAAAACTTTCATCTACTATGCGCCAGAAGGAGCATCTGGTTTGTTTTGCTAATTTGTTTGCTTTGCTCATAGAAGTTTCTTTATTTGCCAATCCAGCCAGGAAATCCAGCATAATTATTTAAACAAAACTCTCCCTAGCATGCTATGATAAGGCCAAATAATTATATAGATCCATACACTTAGAGTGGATGCTCAAAACAGCTTAAAAACAATGATTCATCTGACTTGAGTTGTTTTCTGGACAGAGAACAGAGTTTACCTGTCCAATATTAGGCTGGTTGGACTTTGCCATCATTAGGAGTGTTGTCATAGACTAATTTTTCTGAGGTAGAGTGGAAACTGAAATTACCAGTGCCAGCATCAGCAAAGATATAATGCATTTAATTTGTTCTTCAGATGTGGCTAAAATAATTCCACTTCAGATGTCCATTCTCTTAGGAAGAAATCTTTTTAAGCAGGTAAATTTGTACTTCTAAAGCTATTAGCCACACAGCGCCTATGTTTGTGAGTAGAAATAAGCCTACATAAGCTTATTGAAAGAATTAAATGTCACACAATAAAATTGAGTTTTTGTAGTTACCATGCCATTGATTCTCAACTGTATAAGTTATCTTTACGAGAAAGCAATGCCTTTTTCAAACTACTGGTCCTTCAGGCTTTGTTTCAGATATTTAAGTTGTAATGGATTCATGTGGTTGCTGTACTTCTGTGAAATGATGCTTTCCAGAAGTATAACTGTTATGGTTGGGCTAGTTAATAAGTTCTTTATTTTCAGGGAGGCAGGTGCCAACAATTATGGAATCTGGTAACCTGGATGGAAAGGGATTAAAAACTGCTTTTGCCTCGTGATGAACAGCTACTGAATAATTCTGGGTACATTTGGGAAACAGATCTGTTGAACAAAGCAGTAACAATTTATGGTCACTATGTAGAGTGAAATTTCATCTTCCTAATATGTTGAAGTCTGAACCTGCTTCCACTGAGAGAAATAGAACTGTTACTTCCATGAAAGGTTTTTCAAGCCCAAACTCTAAAACGCTGGAATATTTTCAGGCCTGGGCAGGGAAATTCTTACTAGCTAGCTGTATTTAACAAATGTGAATGTAAAACAAATTAGAAAGCTAAAATACAGTTTAAAATTAAGACCTGGAGAATTACATTAAGTTTTGTTGCTGTCATGTACACTGCTTTTTGAAGAAAATGCTGAATCTTTGAGACTTTTCTTGGGCAGGTTTTTAGCCAAGTGAAATCTTTCTGAAGGTTGTAGTTTAGGAATATATCCGCTTAGGTGATTACAATTTCTGCCGAAGTAAATTAAGAGCATTATGCACACTAGAGGCAGGATGCCCTGCCCTGGGATGAGTCCTGTCCTCATAAGATCGTTGTAATACAGTATTAAATTGTTTCAATGGACTGTAACTAGAGGTCACTGATACCAGTTACGGGTGTGCTTTTTTTCTTTTTACAGTATGAACAATTTAATGCTTGGTAAAATGAGAAAATACATCTTTAAATAATTTTGCGGTTGGACTGTTCTCAAAGTTATGAGAAGTCTTGCACAGCACATGCAAAGCCCTGTCCAAGGCCTTTTAGAAATAAGAAATTATTTGGCTGTGTGCACTAGCTACCTCTGTTCTTTCCTGTAGTGTGGGCAAGATCCGTCTCCCACAGCAATGTACTGTACTCATATCATACTGAAACACAAATGATTAAAAATAAGATACAGTAAACCAAAGGAGTGGAGAGGTGTTTTGCTACTAATGTATTGGATGATTAACTTTATAATAACTTTAACTATTCTCCTGATGCATTTTTACAGTCAGCATTAAACATTAAGGATGCTTGTTTTACATGAAAGTTCTTAATGATGCAGGCTTTGCTCCAAATGTTTCAAATATATTTATTTAAAACAAACAAGCAAACAAAACCACATCTGTTTTTATTGGACTAGAAGGGGGATGCCGTGTAACCTGTAAAATCTGTAACCTGACCTCAGGAGTGTATTGGCTGTAGTGTAAGTCTCTTTCATTTGGATTTAAACAGAATTTTATGTTTGGCATTGTATTTGACAATTGTCACTTTTAAACCAGGTTATTTCAAAAGGTGGGGGGCAATTCATGCATGAAAGAAATAACATTAGCCTTTTTTTGTTGTCGTTACATGATTGTGGGTTGATGCTAAAACAGGAAATACAAAACAGTGGAAATAATTTGTATGTTTAGCCACCCTTTAATGCTGGCTACAGTGTTGTCTTCTGTGCTTCAGCTGGAAGAGCCAAATTTTGCAATTTGATTAAGGTGCTTGACGCTTAAAGAACTAAGTGTCACACTTCAGTCCCAGGGATAGTCAGACTCCTTGTTGCTCTTGCTGAGATACAAAATTTCGAATGCAACCATGTTTAAAAGAATACATGCAATCAAAATAACTTTAATATGAAGAAATAGGTATCCTGAGTATTAAATTAATCATGATTATTAAATTAAACAGACAAATACACTTTCAGTGGTACATAACTTTTCTGTTGCACCCAGTGCAATATCTTTTTGCTTCATTTGTGTGGGTGGTTTTTAAACATGCTGTTGGGAAGTTCTTAAAAATCTGTTCTAATAACTACTGAGGCAACATTGGCCTTCGTACACATGGGCTTTTTACAGAACTCTGTCATGCATAGGCATATCTTTGCTCAGATTTTGTGTTTTGTATTTTGTCAAAAATGATTTTTGTTGTATCCTCCTTTCTCTTCATACATGTTTATGTAAGCATATTTTTGCTGTATGGAAGTCAAAAGTTACCGCCAGACATTTATGCACAAGTATTAATGTAAAGGAAACTGAAGTGATATAACAGCTTTGGATTTCAAAGACAGTTGTGAATGTGTAGAGGTCTGCCTTGTTTGGGTAACTGTGTGGACCCAGATAGTGATTGAATTGCTTTTATTGAGGTGGTATAATTGATGATGTCAAACAAAACAGTTGTTTTTTTTCATCTGCATATGCCATATATAAAAAATAAATATAGCTCTGAATCAAAAGGTCATCTTGAAGATTTCTCAGTCTTGGGAAGTTTGGATTTCTGTTCCAAATCCTAATGCCTTCATTCATTGTTCTAGTAAAAATGATACCTCGCAGCTGATAAAGGTTAGTGCTAATAAAGAGCCATTTTACTTTCAAACTCACAAAGTCAAACAAACCGGTATGCTTTGTTTTCTTTTTCATTCTGTTTCTCTGTGTAGTGGTACTTTGAGAGACTTGAGTATTGCTCATTGCACTGTCTGCCAGCTCTAACCTCCTTTCTCATCCACATTTAGAGTTAACTTTAATGCTGGTACCCGTAACCATTCACTGGGGCCAGCAGAGGAGGTAAACTGAGCTTATACTCTTGTTCTTATACTTCTTTGTGGAAGGAGAGGCTTTCAGATACTGTCATCTCCCCAGGAACAGAAACTTTTTGAACTCTGAACTGCCCCTCCTGCTTAGGGCTTTGTCATCTGTCCATTGAGTTGCCCAGCAACATAAAGGCATTTTGAAGGCAGTGATGATTATAGTGCTTCTGCTTATTTGAGAGGAAGTCATTGGACCTTTCTGTTGCCATGAATTCTTAAAGCTACTGACTTGCCATGTGCTTCCAAGGGTCACCTTAAAGAATTATTTTGTTCGGGGCAAGTAGTTGTAAGACATGTAAGGGACAAATATTTTAAACAAACAGGTCTGCTGAAAGCATGCAAGTAGTGCTGAGGGAATTGTGTTCTTTTATATATTTTTTTTCTAGTGAAGGATATTTATTAGCGTGAGCAGATGGGCACTGCTCATTTTTGGCATTCATCGATAAGCCTGCTACCTCTCCAGGTGGCTCAACAAAAAAATAATGCTATGGCACTGCTCCCATTTTATTTTTATTCCTCTCAGACTAGTTAGTCACCTGTCTCTGTTCCCCTCATTTAGAGCCATCTGCTGGATTTTTTTTTACTTCTGTTTTTGGTTGTTCTCCATTCTAAATTCACCAAGGAATCTCCAATAGGATCTGATGCGAAGTCTTTGCATGTTTGCCTGGCATTGGACAAATATCTTCTGTCCTCTCTTTAGCCAGCTTGTGAGTTTAATTTTCAGCAGCCTGTCCTTATGAATTAATGCATGTAACATCAAATTGTTCTTGTACTTAGTGGACTATTGTACCACTTTTCATTATTAATGTGGCAGTTTTCTTATGTTTAATGTTGAAATATTAAAATAATTAAGTACAAGTGAGAATCCACCATCTTGCAGAGGATCATCTAGATTGAAAAGATCTTCAAAGTCACCAAGTCCAATCAACTGGACCTCCTGAGTCACACCTCTAAACCATGTCTCTTAGTACTTACATGTCTACACGTCTTTTCCATACCTCCAGGGATGGGGACTCCACCATTCCCTGGGCAGCCCATTCCAATGCTTGACCACCCTCTCAGTGAAGAAATTCTCCCTCACATCCCACCTAAACCTCCCCTGGCATAACTTGAGACCATTTCTTTGCATCCTGTGTCACCTGAGAAAAGAGACTGACATCCTCCTCACTGCAGCCTCCTTTCAGGTAGCTGTAGAGAGCCTATTTTTTCCAAACTAGACCTCAATTCTCTGTGTACTCAATATCCTTCTGGCAGTGAGGGGCCCAACACTGAACACAGTACTTGAAGTGCGGCCTCACCAGTGCTGCATATGAGAGGACAATCACCAGCCTGGTCCTGCTGGCCACACTACTTCCGATACAGGCCAGGATGCTGTTGGCCTTTTTGGGCACCTGGGCACACTGCTGGCTCATGTTCAGCTGGCTGTCAACCAGTATCCACAGGTCCTTTTCTGGCAGGCAACTTCCCAGCCACTCCTCCCCAAGCCTATATTGCCGCGTCGGGTAGTTATGACTCAAGAGCAGGACCCAGCAGAGAAGAAGAGTAGAGATTTTTTTGCACACAAGTGTTTGAAACACAAACTTTATCTACATCATAATACATTTTATTTCTTACTTGAAAAAACAAGATTAAGAATGTGCTTGTAAAATGGAAAACCTCTTATTGCAATGTGTGAGACTATGTAGACTCTGTTAGAGCTGACTGTAGAGGACTAACCAACACCTTTCTCAGTATTGTAAGCAAGTCTGTCTGTAGTAGACCAGTAGCTTCTGTTCCACACTTACTCATTTTTCGTGTTGGGGCCAGATCAGCGTTTGAGAGCTCTGTTTCCCTATGCATTCCTATTCCTTCCTCCTTTCAAACTCATCCTTGTTCTCACTCCTTGGTGGGTGAAGCTGCTTCTGTGTATCCATGAGTAGGCAGAGCAGGTGGGAAGTCTCCAGCACTCTCCCATGCAGAGGCTGTTGGCAGATCCTGCTGAAATCAGTGGGTCTGCTCACGCGGCGAGGAGCTGTTGTCTGGTGTGTGCAAACCTGCTTTGGTGAAAGAGTTGAATTCACTTGGTACCACTAAGCAGCTTCAGCAAGAGCTTGGCTTCCCTATCTGTTTGGAGCACCAGCAGTATCTGCGTTTTAGTATATATAAATTGGGCCATGTTCCTAGGTTTATATTTGTGATTGCATTTTTTTTTTGTCTAATATGTTAATAAAGTTGTTACAGGAAACACTAGAAGAAAAGTGTCATTAACTTGAACAGAATGTGAAATGTTTCTGCACATCTTGTGTGGCCACAGGTATAGGAAAAATTGAGACATTTGATCATACCGAACTCAGTTACTTGTTTGTTACTTCTTAGTTATTAAGATTTTTGTGTCATGTTGCACTTAAGGTTTGGGAGCACTGATATTCCTAATCTTGCTGCCTAGTGGTAGTGCTATAAAGAATATGTGTAATATTTGTATAAATAAAGAATATGTGTAATATTTTAGTTTCAGTTCCAATTCCCCTGTCTTGATTATGTTTACTGGAGAACAGCAGAAATGTTTTTTATCTTTTTTTCTTGCAAATGTCTAGAGTATCTTTTCCACCTTTCCTTTCTACACACTGTACTATCAGCACATCTTTTTGCAGCTCCTACTCCCAGCTGCTTCTATTGAGCTTGCATCAGATTACTGTGACTCTGCATATTTCCAGATCTTTCTCATTTCTTGGTTTACCTCTGCCCTTCTTTTCCCCTCCTATTAATTGTATGATTTCCTTCTACCCTGTACCTCCTACCCTTCCTTACCCTGTTGATATATGTAGCTCTTGAAAGAGTTTCTCTTGCCACCACCTGTCTGTTCAAGGAAATGTATGAAAACTCTGTTATCCTCATCATGGTTACTGAATTATTGTCTTATTACCTATCCTTATGTCTAATCTTGCTTTGCTGTTTTAATAGATAGCCATTGTCAGCGATACAGAAAGACTCAAGATAAATGATAGATTTTAGGAGGTAAAGAATGAAATTCTACAAATCTTTTTGGTGGCGGTGGTAGTGTTTGGTTTTATATTTTACTTTATTTTTCTGAGTGGTAGTATAATATCTATCCTGGGATTTATACTCATAATAGATTATCGTAATCAGTTCAATCAGCAGTGGCTCAATACAACTGAGATCTGATGTAAACCACAGTGTAATACCTACTGGGTAAACAAGAGTGAAATTTATAGATGTTTACTAATATTTTCATTTTTTATAGAGTTCTTCATGTGCTCTTGCAACTTTTCTGCAGACCAGTTTGCCTCTGGTGAATGACATGTTTTATCCATGGCTTTGAACTCCTAGTGACTGATTTTTTTTTCTCTATAAAATTATTCTGTTTGGTGACTTTGCATTTCTGTGATATTGAGCTTTAAACTACAGGAAACAGACTGAAGTGACAATGGCAGTCGTTTGTCATTTGTGATGGAGAACCATGTCAACACAGTTGAATTTAGTTTGACCTCAATGATTTTTCCCCTCCAAACGTCAGTACAAAAAAGATCTTGATGTCTTCAGAAGGGATTTCTATACAAAAGGGAGTCAGTGAGTATCTGGATTTTAACACTGATGATCTGGATGAGTAAGCAGTGATATATATTCCATCTGTGTCAGGCAGAACTGCTTGAGGGAGACCTGTGTGTTTTCATCACTGGAATTCAAACTGTTTTTATTTCACTAGTTTAAGTCCCCCATCTCAAGTCCAACATGTACTGCTGATACAGGAAGGTGGCTTTCCACTGACCTCTGAAACGAGACACCAATATAGTCACAGTATGAATCAGTAAAGAACATTAAGATTTTTGTGGAAAAAAAAAAACACAGCTAAATGAGTTTTACAGCTGATGAACACTTGTGCTCCTCATCCTACTGCATTTCTCACAGTTGATTTTCTATTCCAACTTAAACATGTGGAGAAACCTGGTTAGCAGATATAAAATAGGCCTTATTTTGAAAGAAGATTGGCCTCCAGGGTGGTTACAAATAACATGTGCGTTTTAAACCACAGCACGCGTGGCCTAATGCGTCTAATGCAAGGCATATCTAATGAATTATTGCATTAAATCAAGGCTGATAATAGTGAGGAATACCTACAGTCATTTATTTAAAAATTAAAAAATTTTTAAAAAAAGTGTAATAAAACAATACAGTGAAAGTGTAAGAGTTCACCAAAATGCTGAGTGAGCATTTTTAAGAGGGCGTTTTTTTGGGTAAAGCTTACTCATTTGCCTCAATTGAGGCAAATTTGCAAGAGATTCTGTCAGTTCTCTTGCTGCTGTTACACATCTTTATTTATGTTTAAAGTGTTCGTCTTCACTGCTAATGTTCTACTTGGTGCTTTTTTAAGTGGTTGGGCTCAGTCCTACTGTCAGTTAAACCAGCACAGCTACATGAAACATCTGACCCATAGGTCATTGTTCTGTCTCTTACTCTTATAAAGGACTGAGATACTGAAATTATGATCTACAGAAGAAGTGCTGCATGGTAGAGAGGGGATGGCATGCTAATGTGGGAGATCTTTTAATAAAACTTGCATCTTTTTTCAGGAGAGATGAAAATAATAATTAAAAACAAAACAAAACAACCGCCAGATGACTACTTAAGGAAGGTCATCTGAAGGGGGGAGGTAAGTAGGGAGAACCTTCAGTTCTATAGCTCCTTAAAATAAGTGTTTTTGTTTTTAATATCAAATAACATTGCTAAGTTCAGCCATTACTGATATGAAAATAAGGAGTGTTGTATTGTTTAGATCGTCAATGTGAGTGGGACAGTCAGAGGGATTTCATCTATTCTGTTCAATAATATATGGCCAGGGCAGGGCACATCTTTCAGAGAGATATTCAGCTTCAATTTAAAGACCTAAAGTAATGGAAATTAAATCAGATATGTTCACAGGTAATTTCAAAGAAAAAGAGAAATCGGATAATAGAGTTCCTCAGTCAGCTAGAGAAGAACATAAATGAGTATCGGCTCTTACAAACAAATCATATGTATTTGTGTGTGTGCATGTGCACACATGTATACATACACATGCATACAAATGGCACTTACACGAGTGATTATCCCCTGCATCAAATTTGTTACCGACTCCTAGATTGTATCTATCCTAAATCAAGGCATGTGGATAAACCGTTAGGGAACTATTCTGTCCCGTCCTTGCTCCCTCCCCCAGCTCTACCCAACTGGTGCTCTTCCTTTCCAGATACGTCCTTTGGCTCACAGTGTGTGTGTCTGGGGCTTTTCGCATCTTTTCTTCTTTCCTCACAGTTGTTGAAATTGACCAGAGTGCTTCCATATATTCCAACCAGGATTACAAATCATACATGCTTCATCTGCAAGAAAAGTAAACAATTTAATTGTGCTTCCTATTGTCAGGGCTTGCTCTTTAGTTCATGCGTGGTAAAGGTACTTGCATTAACCACTGCTAGTTTCAAGCCATGATTTATTTTTTTATTATTTGGAACAGTCTTCATGTTGGTAGTTGCAGTTGCCAACCACCTTTGTTACTGTTTGTTTAACCTTCAAGGCCCGGTTTCAAGAAAGTATTACAGCCTTACAAACTTACAAGTGTTTGGAAATTTAAAAATTAAAAATAATTTTAAAAATAATTAACTTCAAGACTTTGCATTTGCTTTCTGGGCTTGGGAAATTACTAATTTACATTTCTGTGTTTCTTCTTGTATGCTTACAAAATTAAAATAAAAGGAAAATTCAGTTTCTGCTTCATCATCCCCTTTCAAAAGCTGAAGGCTTTATGTAGAAAGCCAAGAGATACGAGATGCTCTATAAAAATTCAATAATGAGAGAGAAGGAATTCACAGAGACCTCTGCTTTAATTTTTGACTTTGTTTTCAGAACTGGGAGGAGGGCCAATTTTCCTATCGCTAACCTATAATCATTTGGCTTTTTAAAATATTATAAGAAAAGTATCTTCAGTGGAAGACAATTATTTTTCTTTTTTTTTTTTTTTCTTCAAATACCACAATGAAACAAGTTCCTCTTCCTTTCTAAGCATAAACAAACAACCAAATGAAAAAAAAAAAAGCTGATTTTTCCTTTTCTTTCTCAGTTTTTTAAATCTGTTTTATTCCAGTGTGTTAGCACTTGTTGTCCCTTCTGAAACTTTACAAGCTCTTTGAAGTAGTTAGTACAAGTTACACATGCGCACAGCTGCTTAAACCTGTGAATTAGGATAGGAGACACTTCTATTAAAGTTTATGGTGTGTAGATAAAGGCTGGTGAGATTTTCAATTAACTTGAAGGATTAAAGCATTACAGCTATTGTTCCTGCCGTGTGTGAGGTGAGGAAATTGTAACCTGCTCATTAGATACGGGTAGCATTTAAACAGGAAAACTCATTCTGTTTTCTTAATACTTCTGAAATGAGATTACTGTCTGCTTGTGGATTTTTAATAGGTTCCTAAATAAAAGGAAGAACAATTATTAAGCAGAATCAGCATGCAGGCTACTGCAATAAATAGAGATAAGTATCATGACGCTGGAAAGTGGATGTAACAAAATAATACTTATTCTGGTTGATCATGCATGTGGTATGCATTTCAGGTTAATCCGAGGCCCCCCAAAAAACAGAAGTATTAAGTCTTTGGATACTATGGGATCACAGGGCACTTGCCCTGTGAAAAAATGGAAAAAAATCTCGTATTTAGTTTACAGAAGGAACACTTTGGTTCTTGAGGACACTTGCTATTCTGCTTTGATCTGCTGAAGAAGGTAGAGGTGTTTAGTTTCACGCATTAAGGAACCATTGGAAAGTATAAATGCTTTTCTGGGTTACTGTCAGATCAAACAGTGGAAAAGACTAGAGGAGCGGGAAAAGACTTTGCCATAAATAGATATAAAAGACTTAAAGGCTGTGGTCAGAGAAGGTAGGATGTTTACAAAGAATAGAAGAAGTGTTGTGGAGGAGAGTGAGCTCACATATGCCTATGGCTATATACAAGCTTGTTGTTTTGAGAGGGAAGAAAAGGGATTATTGAGCATTTGGATTGAAAGGCTGAAAAGAATGAAACATGGGGAAGTTTTAGAACTAAATACAGCTTTGGAACATTGGCAAAATAGGGGAAAAGAATATAAAAACACAGTTAAGTAGGGCATTGGAAAAATGGGTAATAGATATATAGGGCAGATAGAGTAGGTTAAAAAGAAGGTAAAGTAGAAAGTGTTTCACATGCTTCAGGAATTTTGGGGGAAGTTAATGAAGACTTTTCCTCTCCTTTTCAAATGGTGTTGCCTCCATCATGCCACCCTGCACTGTCTGTGAACACCCTCTAGGTGGTGTTGGGGGATACAGGCATTTTGAGTTTCTCCTAACTATGACTTAGGATAGATGCAATTTTTATTTTTTTTTATATAATGTTATTTTTGACGAAGTGTTGGCATAATTGTAGGTGGTGTTCGAGCCAGTGTGTAGATTTAAACACTTAGATGAGGAAATCAAATACAGTCATGAAGAAAACGGTCTGTTATCCTTTATTTAAAGCATATACTGTAGCATGTTACTCCACAAGGAGTTGTGAGCATAAAACAGAGTATTTCTATGGAACCCATCTCTGATGGGGATTACGTAGGTTTTGACTTTGCTTTTCTTTGGGTTGCGTGCCTGTGTTTCCCAAAGGCAGGATGTGCTTTCAGAGCTCCACAGTTTCCTTTTCTTAGCACAACTAAAAGTTATTGCATGTTCTTTCTGGTAGAGTAGAATGAACAGAGTCCTTCAGAGATTTTTTTAAATTTCTTTCTGTGATGGGCAAGTAGTTGCACCTGTTCTGTTGTTTGAAACAACAATACAATCTATTGCTCACAAATATCTGCTGGCAGAAATGAAGTGCCATTGCAAGAATATTTTTGGTTTGCCGTGTGTAAGAATGGAATTCATTGCTACTGTTTTGCTCTTCTCTACGTTTGTCTTTGAAAACAAAAGTCCTAAAATATTTTTATAAATACTGGAAGGACAGACTTTGAGTAGCCATCCTTTCCCTTGAAAATTGCAAAATATTTTAAAATGCTCTGCAGCATTTTAAAAACATGCGGCATTGCCTCTTTAATCATTATTGTGTAGTGAGGGCACGCTGATTTGTGTTCTGTGGAGCGTATTAAACATTCTGTTGTTGCACAGGCTTAAAGTTAACCATGCAGTATTACAAATAATGGCAACAAAAAGAGATTGTACCCTGATTATCTCATCATTAGTGCCATATTTTCAAAGAAAGTGAACAATTTATAAGATAGTACACAAGCTGCCATTTAAGCTGTTAGTGAATCTTGAGTGGAACGCAACATCTTGTGCTTATGAGGCCGCATGCTATGAGAAAAAGCACACGACACTGCCAACCTCTTACAAGTGTTCCCTTTAGAAAAATGAAATGAGAATTTAGTTTTTCCAGTCCCCATGAGTCCTAATGTCAGAGTAAAAAAACCAAGCTTCAACTGCAATTGCATCATCCCACCCTGTGCCACCACTAGCTGAGAAGTCCTGCAGGACTTACATTATGACTGACTGTAGTTTCCAGATGGTTTTCAATAATCTTTCCTATGTATGTCTGTTTTTTAGTGTACTATACTCCATCCTCGGTGAAGGAGTGCAATAAATGGCGATACAATACCTTTGCTCGCACAAATCTAACCTTGGTTTGATGGGTACAGGTATACATGAAGAATCATAGAGTTTGGACGGGACCTCTGGAGTTTGTCTAGATCTCAAAGCAGAGTTGACTACAGCAGGTTGCTTGGGTTGTTGTCCTAGTTAGATTTTGAATATCTCCAAGAATGGAGAATCTGCAGTCTGTGCCAGTGCTTGACCACCATATTTTTTTTTCCATAAGGCTTAAATGGAATTCCTTGTATTCTAGTTTGTGCCCATCGTCTCTTCTCTGATTGCTGAATACCACTGAGGGCTCCAACTTATTTACATCTTCCCATCAGGTATTTATGCACATCAATAAGATCCCCTTGGAGGCTGAACATGCCCAACTCTCTCAGCCTCTCCTCATATGTGAGATACTGCAGTCTGTTAATCATCTTTGTGGCCCTTTGCTGGCCTTCAATGCCAAGCCCGTAGATGGACACTACTCCTGGTGTGTGTGGTCTTACTAGTACTGAATTGAGGGGAAGGATCTCTTCCTTTGACCTACTGCCAACCATCTTCCTAATGCCATCCAGGGTGCTATTGGCCTTCTTTGCTGCAAGAGCGTATTACTGACTTACAGCCAAATTGTTTGCCATCAGGATCCCCAGGTTCTTTTCTGCAAAATTGCTTTCCAGCTCTTCAGACCCCAGTACATAATGATGCATGGCATTGTTTCTCCACAGGTGCAAGATTTTGCTCGTTTCTTCATTGAACTTTGAGGGTCTTGTCAGCCCATTTTTCCAGCCTGTTGTCATCCATCTGAATGACAGCACATTCATCTGGTGTATCACTACGCTTTCCAGTTTTGTACCTGTGCACTTTCTGAGGGTGCACTCTATCCATGAGGGTGCATTGACCTCTGGGCCGCTCTACTGGTGACTGGCCTCCGTCTGGACTTTTGTGTAGGTGATTGCAACACTTTTAGCTTGGTTGTTCAGCCAGTTTTCAAACCACCTCGCTGCCCTCATTTCTAGCCTGTACTTCATCTGTTTGTTTATGAGGATGTTACAGAAGACAGTGTCAAAAGCCTTACTGTAGTCAAGATGAAACAGATCTACTGCTTTCTTCTCACCCACCAAGCCAGTAGTATCTTTGATTTGAGTATCTTTTATTTCTCCTTCATAAATCCATGCTAATTGCTCCTAATTCACCTCCTTGTCCTTCACTTGTGTTGGAGATGGTTTCCAAGATCTACCGCCTTCCGAAGGTTCGAGGTGAAGCTGAGTGGCTTGTAGTTCCCCAGGTCCTTGTTCTTGACCTTCTTTAAGATAGAAGTTTTCTGCCACATCTGTCTTCAGCTAAACTTATCTGAATAAGACCTTTAGGTTACAGTTGCCTTTTTTGATGTAATTTGCCTATTATTTTTGTAAAGACACATTTAATTTAGACACTTCAAATACAATAATGCCATTCATTGGATTTAGCTTTACTATATGTTGATCAAATCTTCACCTTAAAGTGGGGTGCAGGTTAAATTAGTACTGAATATAAATAAGGCAGTATGCTAAAAGAAGTGTAATATATCGTGTCATTTTTTTCCTCCCTTCCACTTCATTAGCTGGAAGGAGCTCAGGTTAATTGAGAGTGGGAACTCTATTCCAGACTACCACCTTTAGAGAATAATCAGTTTTTCCTGAGAACATCATGAGGAGATTGTTAGGGAAGGCACTCATAAGTGCCTGCCTTTGATGCACATGAGAAATCATTTATGTGAGCTAGCAGCTCCCTACCCATCAGTGTGAAACTTAGCAACATTCATTTCGCTCATGGAAGGGGAAGCTTGCAGATCAGTGGGAGCAAAACAGGACACCAGTCAACTGAACTGATTTAAGTCGTAATTAAAAATAGATTCTTTTAAATGAATAGGCAATCTTGTGTACTTTTTGTTATTTTCTTGAAAATGTCTGGTTCCCACTGGTTGGCAAAAACTGAAATAAATTGTTTGGTAAATAGCTGTAGTCTGTTATGCTAAGTTAGCATTAATTTTGCTCAACATAAGGCTATATTATATTAAGCTATATTAAGCAGTTACAGAACCTAACACAAATTTAATCAGTTTCTTAATATTTATACATTTTTATTTTATAAAATAATGCTTGTTACATTTCTTATTTATCAGCTAATGGTCAATTTTCATTTTGTGGCATGTACAATTGCATTTGGATGGAAATTTGAAATTGTTTAAAAATACAGAAACCTAATGTTATACACTTTTTCCTGCAAAGCATATTATACAGTTGAAACTAATGGAGTAGACTAAACAAAGGCAGTATCTTTAGTGAATGGAGCAGATTGTTTTGTGTATTACAGCCTTCTAGCTTATTTAATTAATGTATATCATCTTGAGAAGGAAATGTACATGTGCTTTTGGTCTGACAAAGACTTTATGATTTTCTTCTGAAAATTTTGTGCATGCAATACAGTGGCATATGATTTTTGAAACGGCAAAAAAGGTGTTTGTATTAGTTTCATTTTTTATTTTTTTTTTTGAGTTACTGTGATCTGTTTTATTATAGTTAAGTATTCCTAGTTGTTAGTGTGTGCTTGTTCTACTGTGCCAGTAGTTGGTGTCCCCTGGCTTTGCTTTGTTGACAGATTTAAGAATTTAGGGCACAAAATGTTTTTAGGATCATCTTTATTTTGCCAAAATAGAAGAAAAAGCACGAAAAAGCTTTCTATGAAATGTCTCTCTTATTTTCACTCATTTCTCTTTGGTTGTGTGTTGTTTGAGTTGAGGACTCTGTGTATGTACAGAGCTTAGAACAGTAAGCTTCAATCCAGGCTTTGATCCAGACTTCTTCCATTCCAATAATATTAATTATTTGCTCTATGTGAACTAAGGAACATACATTTCTTAACATGCCTCAGACAAATATTTAATTAATTCTGTCTTGGACAAATACACCTCAAAGCTTTTTTTGCCTGAGAAAATTTAAGATCTGAAAAAAATTACCCTTTCCCTGTGTTCTCAAGCTACTGATGCAGATATTCAGCACCGGGTGAAGAGAGAGCCCTTGCACCTTCCCAAACACAGTCTGGCATCCCCACATTTCCCAGCCCGTGGTGTGGGGCTGCTCCAGTCCTGCAGCCAGTCCCACAGTGTGCAGCACCCACAAGAGGGAGAAGGGCCAAGGAACCCCATGGCAGCATGCTTGGGGGCTAGATGCGGCCAGTACTCCAAGGCTGTTTCCAGAGGACAGATCTGGGTCTTTTTTGGTGTTTCTGTGAGATTAGGACTACCTGAGGTGAAGGCAGGCTTCGTGGTCCTGGGCAGCCTGCTCTGAGTGGTCCTGCTTGAACAGGGGATTGGACCAGATAAGCTCCAGAGGTCCCTTCTCACCTCAACCCTTCTGTGATTCCCAGCAGCTCTCAAGTAAGGAAACACCTCTGTGGTTTGGGCTTGTGATGCCTGGGCCAGCAGGTATCTCCTCTTAGGTCTGAGGGTCTCATCCCCATCTGCTGTGGACATATGCCAGGAAAAAGGCTGCAGGTTTGTCTCTTCCCTTTGCGTTAGGAGAAAACAAAGGCAAATTTCGTATTTCACACCACCTCAGATGCAGACCTTTGCAGTAGGTCTCCTTCCTAGGACATATTGCATGCAGTCAAACCCCAAGATGACTTCCTGACTGTCAGGAGGAACCCGTCTTGACTGAAGCAAATGGTTGCTGTGAGTGTTGCAGCCTGATTGTCTTCAGTGCTGTTTTACTGGCGTATTCTGATGGTGAATTAGGTCTAGCATATGTAGGGACAAATAAAGAATGGAATAAAGTATACATGTAAGTATATGACTGTATATGACTCTATGAATCTACCTCAGGATGTGCAGTGTCTAAAAGGTTAATATCATATGTAATAGTTAATGTAAGTGCTGGCAGCTTACGTGCTGAAGTGGCTTTTAAGAAATAGCTGTATATGTACTTACCTTGCTGACTGTCAAAATCTGATTTACATATGTTGGTGAAATTACCAAGTGAGTAAAAATGAGATATTGGAAGAGGCAAAATCCTTGGTATTTGGTTTTTGTTGTGGGAACTCTTTGATCTTTAAATCAGTTTAACAGCAGTACGTAATACCATTTGCTAAAACAGAGTATATATTTCATGCTTATGTTTAGGGAGTCTGGCCCATCAAGGATGCCTTAAACTATAGGGTTCCCCAGCCCTGTTTTGCTGTTGCAGTAGCCACAGCATCTTGCAGCCCTGTACATGTGTGCAGGCAGAAGTTTTGTATTATGCTGGGGGTGCTAGTGGTCTGCTTTCAAGTGGCTTGCTGTGATTTGAAAATCCATTTCTCAAATGGGTACTCTCAACATTGCAACTCAGTGTTCAAAAAAATACATTATTACACCTTTGTTATCTAGAGCTTTAATTCAGAATGTAATGAAACAGCTGGACAATTGTTAGTTGCTGGAAAGGGGAAGAGGATTCTGCGGTTACTAAACTTTCCCCTTCTGTATGTAGGCACCCCCTTTACCCAAACCTGTGAAGTCTGTAATTTCTGAAGTTATTTTTTTGTCAGCAAAAAATAATTTTGTTGTTCCCCAAGTTGGAAAAATCATCTTCCTTGTGAGATACTTTCTGAATAACTCTGTGTGTGTGTTTATGTGCACGTATAGGAACCTCTTGGCATTCATGAGGAATGCTCTGGGGAGGATGAGGACTCGTTTCAAGAATGAGGACTGACTTTGCAGAGTGATACTTAGAAATTTTTCTGCCATGTGTCTTACTACATTATGTAGGGCCTATATTTGCTTTGTTTCCACAACAATCAGAAAGTCTTTGGCTTTGCTGAATACTTTTATTAAGCCATTACTAGATACTTTTTTAGAACTTCTTGTCTTGTACTGCACATTCAATGCTGATGATACTGATATAATGAAATCTGACGTGCAGGAAGAACGGAGCTAATTAAATAAACAGATGCCATTCAGATGGTAAAAGACTGTTCTAAACTAAAAGACTGTTCTAAAAGTACTTGAAAAGGGAAATTAACATTTTTATTGAACAAGTACTTATTCATCTTTTAATGTAAATTGTTATTATTCTGTAGTGCTACTGCTGCTTCATCATCTGTTACTGGATCTTTCTAGGGCCAAATCTTTTCAGTCTCAGTAGTGCTGCTGAAGTTAATATCAACTGTTCTGCACAGTTTCTGTACACAAATAATGGAGAAAATGAGTCTGATCACTTTCTCTTCATTTTCTCCATATATTTGTCCATATTGTACTGAAATTTACTTGGTAAAAGGATTGGCAATAGAAAACTTTTCATCAAACTTTGAACTATTGAATTGACTTAGGTTGTTTTTATAGGAATTCACCAGGCAGATGTCCAGAATGAATCTGTATGTCACATAAGGTAAAAAAAATATACAGGGTGATTTCTTCTTTCAAGAAACCATTCCTTTGCATTAGGTTCATTCCACAAGGTGGCAAATTTAATTTGGGAGTATCCATTGCTTACGTTGCAAAGGAAACGAAGAACGCTCAGGATTTTATGGAGCGTACCTTTAAAAAAGAGAAATGGTTTAGGAGATTGTCACCTTCTATTTTATTTTATTTTATTTTACCTCTTTTATATACAAATCTGCTAAAAGTATACTTCATTTTACATTAATGTAGTCATGGGTTGGAATTCAGAGAGGAAAACAATTTTTCCCATTTTCTGCAAACACAATTTTAGATACTTTGAGCATTGACAATGATTTTTGCAAGCTGTTATCTTCATAACGTGCAGAGAAAATAAAGGGCTTCCCTTACATTTTATCACAATTTTAAGTATATTTTACATTAAAATTAGTAGATTGTGTCCCACTGCCTTTGCTATTGCTAGGAAACTCTCGCTTTGCAGCCAATCCACATTGTTTAAGTTGTCAAGCAACATGACATTTGAACACGTGAATGACTTAATTTTCACTGGGCTATGCACATGCTTACCGCCCCATAAAAAAGGATTCAAAGAAGCATGGAGGTTCAGATAGCACTTGGATGGCTTCAAGTTTGTGCTTATGCTCAAATTCCATGCATGGAATCATGCATGAGAGTCTAGTCAAAAGTCCCATAATTAAAAGGCAATTAGAAGACTGTGAGATAACTTTGGGCAGGTCTTATGTTTTTGGGGGTTTCAGTAAGTTTGAAAAATGTACCACTGAAGCCTAATTTTTTCTCACGTGCAAAATTAGCTTTATTCAACTTTATGTTGGTACCCTCTGCAAGCCCAGAGAAGGGCCTTCTGCAATGAAATGCTGAGCAGAGTTTAGTTTATGATTTCAACAGAGAGAGTGAAAAATCAAGCAGACTCTCAGCTGATGCCAAGAAAGACTTGGCAGGGAAGGAAGGAATTGGTTGATTAACAAATGGAAATTCAAGGAGAGTTAAGACCCCATGTGACCTGTGAGCAAATGCCCCAAGTGTTACATATATGGGACAATGCAGTTTAACATCTTTAATGTAAATATCCCCACATGTCTATGCTCTTTTTAATTGTAGCATCAATCAAATTCAGATATTTGAAATTTAAGTCAGTGATGGCTTATGTTGTAAGGTATAAAAAAAAGTTTGTTTTTTTTTTTTTGTGCTAGTGTGTATGAATTTAACTGGTGTTGCTTGTGAGTCACAACTGGTAATCTTAAAATGATGTCAGTAAGATTTTTATGCTATACACTCGCTATGATGTTTGATATACACTACACCAAAAATGTTTTACAGAAAAGAAGTTTGTTTACTAACTGTTTAGAGGGTTTTACATTTTTATTGTAGATAACTTTCATTTCCCTTATCTGTAAATCTAGGCTTTAGTTGTTCATTGCTGTATGCAGTCCAGAAAGGGAGGTATTTTAGTATACTTTCAAGAAGCCTGTAAGAAGTACATGTAGTAAAATTCAGTACCTAAACAAAGTGCTCCTAAGATTTAGTACCTGAAAACTATAGGAAATAAAAACATGCTCAGTAGCAAATGAAAGCAAATATTTCCCATATTAAAAATATGTAACGATTTGTAGAATCATGCGATAGGTTTGTAAAACAGGTTCATGATTTATAAGGTAGCATTGTCTGTCCTTCTTCAAAAGTCAGAATAGTTCCCAGAGAAAAGGCAGAATTTCTGTGTAAAAGCATGAAAATTGGGAGTGGCTGGCTGGGCAGGCTATTTACGTAAGATGATTAATTTATACCTGTGAGGGATGCAGTTCATTTGAAGTAATTTAAACATTTAAGAGGATTTTGAAATATGATTGGTTTCCAAGAGTCATAGCCTAAATACTCTGTCATATAAAGATGTTCTAGAAAGATGGATGAACAGGACTTTCAGAAACTCATGTGGTACAAAACATGGAATGCTAGTGGTCTCACATGATGGAAAATTCACATATTCACTTCAGATCTGTATTTGGACAGGAAATGAATTTAAAAACATCTAGAGTGTTATCAGTTCTTGTATTTTCTCTGCCTTGCGTCTTTAAAGTGGGTTTCTTAAATTACCCAAAATATGTAATCCAAGCCAACTGAGCATTAATAAGGTTTTAAGAATAAATTAATAAAACTAATATAGGAGTTACTCTGAGGCTTAAACATGGTATAAAACATATTCTTCCAACCTAAATATTGCCTAATTCTTGTTCATTATTTCTTTTTGTCAGACTAGAAGTTGCATACCTGTGAGTAACCACTTTGCTGTGAGGCAGACGCACAAGTGTGGCCTTATGAACTGCACCTCAGGACTACAGAACTGCCATTAGGTCAGTAAGGGTAGGAAGAACTGCAGATGTGATTTTTCCCTTATTACAATAGGTGGACAGTTCCAGCTGTCAGATCCCTGGGGACAGTATGTTTCTGTTGTGCTAAGCCTGTGATTAGCATGCTGTGCCAGATGCCCCTTCTTTTCCTTCCCAGGGAATTGTACCCAGGTTTCCTACAGAGAGTGTCCACAGACTCTTCTGGTGGGCTGTCTTGTGGGACTGGGTGACACAAGGTTGTAAATATGTTTGAATTGGCTAGCAGAGTTTTGTAGTTTCCACTTTTTTTTTTTTTTTTCCATCCCAAGTGAAGGCTGTATACCCAAAAAGCATTAAATCCAGAGTTTGTATTCTGGACTACTGAAAAAACATCCCCCTAGGAGTCTTGTGCACACACCTTACGTTTACTAGAAGCAGAACAACACAGGATGAGTTTGTTCTGGCTTGAGGAGACTTGCCACTAGTAACAATGGTTTCAAATGGAAGCTTTTTGGAGAAGAATGAGATTTTTTTTTATATATATGCTTTTTTATTGTACTTTCTTGAGTATATTGGGAACCTGCCTGACGTAGATAGATACATTAGAATCTAAAAAGGATGACATGCTGTAAGAAACAAGAATATGGCCTGGGGAATTTTCTTTAGCAGCCAAGAAGCAGTCTGCTTGCCAAGTGACTCCTTTTGTATCCTTGTGTATGCGATTTTAAAATAAAATGGTCTACTTAACAGAACTGATAGAGGGAAGGAGAGAGAGTCTTCCATTCTGGAAGGGTTTGCGTTGGATCCCCTTTGTCTGATACTTATATTTCTGATGGAAAGATCAATGGGAAGTCTATGAAGAGAAGAGGAAAAACATGTTGGAAGGCATAATGGAAAAACTTTTGGTAGGGTTTTGCTTACATTCTGGCTTCCACTGACCTGGCTTCATTCAGGGAAGGGGTTTGTGAACAGCTATGTATTTCTTCATCAGGTCTGTCTTGGAGCTTTCTTTCTCATGGAATGCTTTATGCAATCAGGAGATATTTTGCATGATGGGTGTTTTAAAATTTCTTCTGTATTTTGTTTGTTCTTTGAAAAAATATGTGATTTTAAGCTGCTTTGTAAGAGGACCTGTCCGTTTACTTTCAAATCTAAGCTTAGTTTTCCTACTGGTGTGTTCTTTCTATAATCACTGAAGAGTGCAATGCTCTAAAACACCCTCTGTTGAGTGCTGTTTGCTGACTGGCTACTTCAGGCTCTAAATGTTACTACCCTCCTCCTTTTTTTTTTTTTTTTGTGACAAAATGAGTCTATTTGAAACAGCCTTTTTCAGAGAAACAAATATGTTATTCTATTTTTTTATGTTGCCTTGATCCTTCCCACTCTCGTTGCTGAGTAACTAAATTAATACTTTTACTCATAATATAGTAGATTCTGTGACTACAATTTTCAGTGCACCCTGAAAATTCCTCTTCACTGGGAGCACTGTATGGTTTGTAGCGCAGTAAGAAGAGTTCCAATTTCAGAATTGAATTTTTATTTTTTTCAGTTGTCCTGTTTAAAGTTTTTCTTCAGATGACTTTCTTTGTATATCTTGGAAACACATGAAAATGTTAAGAACATTGGCACATGCTGTGTATCTGATATCTTGCACGACTTTTTCTTGGTTATGAACATTTTGCAACAAAAGGCAGGTGTTACTCCAGTGACAGATCTTAGAATATGAAAAACATATATATATTTTTGCTAAGAAACGTAGGACACAGAAAGACAATTACTTTTTTTTTTTTTTTCCCCTCTGCTTTTGCCAGTGCTCACTTTTATTAACCTTTTTTTACCATGAAATAAAACAACAGTGACAGAAGAATGTGAATCACTGGGGTGTGCATATCAGAAGTCACTAGTTAGGAGCCAGTGTTCATACTTTATAGCAATGGACAGAAGTGAAAGCCCAGTGAATATAACTTCGGATTCTTTCTTGCATGTCTGTTTGAACGTGCTTAGGGTGTTAGAGTAACAAAACAGAATAAAACTTTTTGCTTTAAGAAAGGGGAAATATTTTATTTTCAATTTCTTCAAGCAATAAAGTTGCAGACATCTTACAGATTCACATTGTGCTTAATGTTTAATCTTGCTGTAGTCAAGAGTCAAGCCAAGATAAAATGTCAGTAAAGAACGGAAAAACACTGGCACATAAGACAGAGACAACAGCGAGGTCATTGTTTGTTTCAGTGTTATCCATTAAAATGTTCAATCTTTAATATTGTATTGAATTTAAGTCTCCTTATTCTCAAAAAAGAGATTAAAGAGAAAGCAGTAGAAGTTCCTCAAGAACACGAGCAAAGGGAATGATGACTTCTGTATGAGAGATTAAAAAAAAAAAAAAAGGTGTTTTCAGTGTGTCCAACTGCAGTTTGAGAAGTGGAGTAAAAATAGTATTTTGTTAGCCCTGTGTGTTTTTCACTGACATCTTGAGTGTCTCTCCATTTATTTCAGAGGAAATTTCTATGTAGACAGCCGAAAATTCTTAACACGTGGGGTGAAGTTATGAATGGAAACGCCTAATACAAATGGATTTTTCTGCCTGTCCTGAACCATGGAACAAGATCAGGGGACTGATGGAAATGCAACCGTAATGCATCTTTAGTAAATCAAATATCATTGTTGCGGCACCCAATTATCAAGCAGTGTTTATCTGAGTGACCACTGCAGCTTGTCTACAGCTCTATTTCCTTTTGTATAAAAAAACTGCTAATAGATTTTGTTGTAATAGGAAGGGAACATTGTTGTGTTGAGTTTTGTTTACTGGTAGTACACAGCTAGCTGCGACAGTCAAACTTTTTAATTGGTGTGGTTATTTGTACTCTTGCCAGTTAATCTGCGAACAGGAGTACCAGTGAGTGGAATAAAATGTGGAAAATAATGCTGTGTTTTATATAACACCTGCCATACTCTAGAATGTTAAAACATTTAGTAAATAAATGCTGAGATAGATAAAATATGACAGTGACTACAAGCAGATACATCACCTGCTAAGCAATTTAACTGGCATAAAGCCATAAGCACCATTAAAATTGCTACTGAAAGAAAGATTTGGCTAGACCTCTAAGGGATGACATGCTATTATGTCTTTCATTAAGAAAAAAACCCCACAACATAGAAATTACAAAATAACAAACGAAAACAAGACTGAAAAGACCTAAGATACTGTCTATTCTATTCTTTGGCCCCCAGATTTTATACCTGTATTTTAGCACAGGTATCTAGAAATATGTATGAAATAATAAAACAAAAGTGGGGGCTGCACAAACCCTCTCTTAACACAGTTCACTCCATTTGTAGAAAGTCTTTTCCTAGTAACTTTTACTGTTTTTTCTGACTTCGTTTTAGGTACATTGCTGCTTTTTCTAGCCAGCACACAGTGTACAACTTTCCTTCTGATTCAATTATGATGAAATTGCCTCAGTTTCTTCTTCAATCCAGATAGTCTCAGTACATTCATTCTTTCTACATAGTTCATCCTTTTAGAGACTTGATAATTTCTGCTACTGTCTTCATGTGTTTTTTTAGTTGCTTCACATGTATTTTTTCTTTAATAAATATTGAGCCAAAAATTCGTTTCTGTATTCCTTACCATTGCTCAACAGAAGGACGGGAATGCTTTCTGTGTTACGAAGTGTATGCTCCTGTTTTATATTCCTTTTTTTTTTTTTTTTTTTTTTTTTTTTTTTTTTTTTCCCCTCCCTCTTAATTCATGCATTTAACTTGTTTTCAGCTTGTGGTCTAGTATACCCCTTACCCTCTTCTGAAGTACCTGTCATCTAGCCACTTATTTGCTGTGCCTGAGGTATGCAGCTGATTATCTGCTGAAGTGCAGAAACTTGCACTTGGCCCTACTGAATTGTTCTGTTATTTTTCTGACTACTTCTCTAGTTTGTTGGGATGATTTTGAATTCTAGCCTGTTGTTCAGAATAGCTGCAGTGTCAGCTCTTGATGATTTGCAAAGTTAAGCATCTTCTCTGTTCAGTTATATAGGTTGCTAATGAAAATACTGCCTGAAACTAGACCACGTTCAGGTTCTTGCAAAAAGCCACGCAGTGCATCTTTTCACTTTTGATAGTGAGCTCTTAACGATTTTGGGTGGTCCTTAAATCAACAAAGTTTGCCTCCGTTCTGTAGTTATCTGGCATAAAACAGGCATACCTGCTCATAACAAAGAATGCCTGAGGGAGTTGTGTGCCTTTCCTTCCGTAATACAAGCTGGAAAGCATAAAAGGGGAATTGGGAGTCTCCTGATTTCACTGGCCTGTGTATTCACCGTATTCTCCGTGGGGTAGAATAAAATTTGAAATTTTTAATGAGATCTGATGAAGTAGGAGAAATGGGACTAGTTACTCCTTTGTGCAAAGTGGGACTTTACTGTTTATAAATGATTTCATAGCACAAAAAGAAAAGATAATGTGCACCTTAGTAACTCCATGGTAGTCGGATGGCCGTATCTGGGTTTTCTGTGGCATTTTTAATAACTTTGATAGTCAAGGTGATACTTTCTCAGCTTGGATTTCTGCAATTAGTGGGTACTTGTAAGTGCAGGTTGCAGTTGCTGGAGAAGAGACAGATGTGAAAGCTGAGTTGTGGGAGAGTCTTTTTTATGTAGACCCTACATTCCCCCTTTCCTGTGGTGTAATACTGTGTGTTTTTACAAAATACACCTTTAAAATGTATTCAGTATTTGTATCTATAGAAGGAAATAGTCATGAGTTCAATCTTATGTTATGAAAGCATTGTGGCATACTGAAAACTACATATAATTCAGTGTTGTTTTTTGTTTTGTTTTGTTTTTTTTTTGGTGGAAAGGGTCAACTACAGCAGCATGACTATAATGAGATGTAAAGTCATCAATACTCTTATGGCCAGTATTTTACTGGTGTTGTCTTGTTTCTATTCCACAGACAAACAAACAATGATAAGTATGAATCCAAGTCTGCTAATAATTATGCTAATTGCCCACAGGTTGCTAATAACAGGCTTGGGACTTGTGAGAGAGATTACAAAAGTTAGGATAACAGATGCACTGACTGCACTGAATTTGATGCTGGTGGAACTTAAACTGAGTAAAATGCGGATACCGTTAGTATGAAGATTAACGTGGTAATTACATGAACAGTTGAATGCAGGACAATCATACGGGCGTGTAATGTTACTTACACAAAATACTTCTGCGTGTACCTGGTATGTCAGAGGGCCACATTCTAAAGTTCTCAATAGATAGGTTTGAGTTCAGGCCTTAAACTGCAAATTCCTGCCATGTGAAGTATGTCTAGTGTAGGATTCAAGTGCTACATGTGATTTTATAGTAATCTTTGTAAAGCTTACATAGGGATGAATTAGGTGCTACCCTTCTGCAAAGTGGTGAATTTCAGCCTTTAGTGAGAGTATTCATCATTTTCAGGTCTATCTGGAGATATCCTTTTATTGTTTATTTCTCAATTTACAGCAAACTTAGCAAAAGTGCAGCAAAAAAGGTGAAAAGACAATTGAATTTTAGATTTTTTTCCGACTGGTGAAACATTTTGTTTTATTCACTCTACTTAGTATCAAATATTAGAGCAGAGAAGTGGTTTGAAAGTATAAAAGAGAAGAAACAGTAAAGAGCTTTCCCTAGTTTGTTTATTGGTTGTGAGAAGAAGCTGGCTTTAAGACATAAAGGGAAAAAAATAACCTTTTTCTTTCTACCAAAAAAAGTCTTATTGAGTGCTTTATATTATTATTATTATTTATTTATTATAAATTCATGTAGTGCTAAAGAAAACTGAATGCCCACAACAGGTCTGCACTAGTAATAATGCAGGAAGCCACCTTTCCCCTGCTTCTGTAATTAAATAGCATCAGCCTGGAAGCAAGAGGTTGTTCTTTTTTTTATTATTTTTTATTATTTCTGTCTGACTGTATGATACGTGATCTTTTCATGTAATTATGAGCAGAAGAGCTGATTGTAATGTATTTTATATGTGATTTTCAATACTGTGATTGAAGGCCATATCATTGGATGTAGCTCTTCTTTTACGGATGTTGAAATGTTACCATCATCCCTTGATTGCTTTCTTCTCCTTTGAGCTGTGTTTCTGGTAGCTCTGTAGTAAGAAGTTAATGAGAATTGAATAGACAGACTTCAGTTTCATTCTGCTTGAATTCTGTTCTTCACGTTTTGTTGGTAAACACTGCTATGCAGTAAACTCACCCAATATTTTATTCAAATAACTTGCCTCGAAAAGGGCTATTTTTTCATTTTCATACTGTTTCTCTTCAGCTTTGTTAAAGAAAATTTAAACATTCCTATTCAGTCGATTGATCCTTATTTAGCAAAACTTCCCTCTGTGGTGTCAAGAAATGAACAAAACAATGAAAGCCATCAGCAACTGCAATCCAATTATTCTACTTTGCCTCCCAGCAGATGACAGAAAGAAGAATTGGAAAAGGAGAGTTTTCAGTCCAGGTGCCAATGTGTTTATTGGAATGGCAGAAAATAAGATGCCATAAAAGTCCAGGATAGTCACTTTAACTTTAAAAATTCAAAAAATTTAATTGTGAGTGTTTTCATCCTTGCCTTAGTTACATGATGGATTTTATGGGAATATTTCCCACTAAAGTTCAATTGTTTTACCATGCCTAAATAAATGTCAAAGGCAGCAATTGGGCATGCAGCTTTTTATGGCAAGGTGACAGAAAATGGTCATTGTTATCAATAAATAGATAAAAAACAAACAAACAAACAAACAAAACCCTATGCCAAGTAATTTAGCTTGAATAATAAAGGATCTGGTCATTTAGGGAACGATTTCCAGCTCTCCATCTCTTAAACTATTCACTAAAGTAATGCTTTTAGCTTCAAGTAAGTAATTTTTTTTAGAAAAGCAGTGTACAGTGTCTACAGTCTGGCTTAGCTGAGACCCCAAAACACAATCTTATAAATATTTGGACTCCCAGATGGTATGAGGTAAGAACACAGCAGAGTCCTGTAATCACTGTGTGGTGGTTTTACCGTGCTGGGCAGCTAAACCCCACAACCGCTCTCTCACTCCCCCTCCTTTAGATAAGGAGGGGGAGAAGTAAAGCAAAGAACAACTCACGGGTTGAGATAAGGATAATTTAATTAAAGGGAAATAATTATAATAATTAAATAAAGACTACCATGAACTAAACAATTTAACTAAGGGGAAATAAAAGGGAAAGGGGAAAAAGGGAGGAAAACAAACAAACAAAATAAATGAAAGCTATATGGAAGTGCAGAGGAAAGAAATTACTCTCTACTTCCCACAAATGAGCGATGATTGACCACGTCCTTGAAGCAAGGCCTCAACGCACGCAGCCGGTGTTCGAGAGGAGGACCCACATTTTCCCAACGAGAGCCCACCCCTCCCCTCTTCTTCCTGTTTCCACCTTTTCTTGCTGAGTGTGACACCACATGGTATGGAATATCCCTTTGATTGGTTTAGGTCAGCTGCCCTAGTGATGTTTCTCTCCTCACTTTTTGCCCACCCCCTAAGAGGGTTAGAGAAAGGCCCAATGCTGTGCCACTGCTGCTCAGCAGTAGACACAACACTGGTGTGATAACACTGCTGTTCCAGCTACAAGTACAGAGTATGGCACTGAATGGGCTGCTGCCGGGAAAGTTAACATTCCAGCCAGACCCAGTACACACTGTTAGGACTATTGTTATTTAAATTGGCATGCAGAGTAAGGCTCTACTCTCTGTGATCCACATTGTAGAATGTTTTCTTGAAGATACACCAAAAATATTTTAATGGAAATGATTTTCAATTACTGTATTTTTTTGATACTGAAAAAATGCTAGTACACATTATAAATATGTGGCTGACCCAGTTTGATCCTCTGGAGATACTGATTATATTTTCTTTTGCTCAGTGAGACCTGATTGCCCTTATTCACGTTTCATAGCAGTTAATTATAGCAATAGTTCTTTTTTTTTTTTTTTTTTTTTTTTTTTTTTTTTTTTTACATATTTAAGGGAGAGGGATTCTTGCTAGTCTGTCTACCTCATGATTTACCTTTCTTTGGTCTTCTCGCATCCCGTGTAGTTGACTAACCTCAGCAAATCGCCTTTTCTTACTTTCTTGCACATTGAGAGACCTGCATATTGAGCCTTCCCATTCAATTACAGTTTAGTTTTATAGCATCCTGTAGTGCTTTTAAATCCTGGTGTGGATTTGCTTTTACTCTGCCCTTTGGTAATAGGAAAAATTATAATTTAGAATTTATTTAGAACTAATACGCGATGTCTCTCACTGGTGATCTCACTTTTCTTTCCAATTGTCTGTGCACCATGCACCAAAATTCTCCTTTCTACATGCCTGTAATCTTAACCTTTCTTACATACCCTTCCTGGCTTCAGGAGCTGCTACCACTTTTTGAGTCAGAGCAAATGCATTGCTCTTTGCTGTATCATGGCATTGGTTAGGTTTGCTTTGTGGACTTTGTGTGAGCTCTGCTGAACACTTGAGCCTCAGTTCTGAAAAATACTTCAGCAAATACAAACTGCTGTGTCAGGTCAGGACCTGAATTCCTTGGCCCCAGCAGAACCAAGTCCTAAGGCTGATGACCTGTTGCTTTTAGTTAGGTTTTCACTGGTAAAGATGACTTAAAGTTTCTTAACTTAATTTCCTGCCTTGAACCTTGGTATGTGTGGTGCTCATTAGAATCTCAGGTGATTCTGTCAATTCTCACAATTGGAAAAGTAAAGCTGAGTTAAGCTATTTTTAAAAACTGTAGATTCATGTCACTAGCCAAGATTCAGTTGCTTTGAATATATCATACTGTCTTAGGAGGATGAAGGGAAGGGTGTGCACCCAAGGAACGGATATGGTAAGACTGCTGTGGTGAGCATGAAGAAGCGTGGCTTGGGGCTGGAGGAGAGGAAAACCTGCACATCATCAGCCCTTCAGCAGTTATAATTACATATATATACTATACATGTGTGTATATATATATAAATATAAATATATATATATATACACACACACACAATACATATATATACAATTATATAGTTATTATTACGGTAACATTAAGGCCAATGAAGTTTTCAAGACAAAATACAGAACAGTGACTGAATTTCCTTCTCAGGGAATTTACGTTTGAGCCCCCAAAACTTGCATGTATGGAGAGGGGGTAGTTTCAACAGTAATAGCCCAGTATTTCTGAACTGTTCAGCATGATTTCTTACAGGCAATTTTGGCAAACTGCTTTAAAATCATTTTGATTTTATTCACAGCAGCCGCTGTACTTGTCAAATTGTTGATAGAATGATACTGCAAACAAAAAAATTCTGAACATGGAGAAAAATAACAATATAATTAAAACCATTTGGAAAGGAAAAATAAGTGAAAAGCAACATGTTGAATTACAGTGCTTTTGAATTGAGAGCTGCAGCACTAATAGGCATAAATAATACAGTATTTTTCCCATGAGAATCTAGCAGGGCTTAATTGGCTAAATGTTGAAAAGCATTTTGTGATCCTGCGTGGAGATACTCTGTGTAAGAGTAGAGTGCTTCTTAATGAAAGTCTAAATGCTGTTGAACAACACTGTTTCATATGTGTGTAAGTACATCCAACTGGTGACAATGGTGATAAAACCTATGGGTAACATTACTGAACATGTTTAAAATCTAGTAAACTGATCAATGTAAGCTGAATATGGCTATTTTGGTCAATCAAACATACATGAATAATTTATTTGCCAATAGGACCACCTTCTTCTTTAGTAAAAATTGTGTATTATTTTTTGATATGATGCCTCTTTGCTCTTCAAATTTGCTTACACTAAAAATTAAAAAATACTCTTTTTGAAATTAAACCTTCAAATTTATGACATAAAAAGAACTGTATAAAATTGGTATATACCTGTCCCTAAACATACGCTTATGTAAAATTATGTCAACATTTGTGAATAAGTACACAATGTGGGAACAAATAGTAGGATCATTGAGTCTGACTGAGTCTTTTTTTTTTTTTTTTTTTTTTTGCAAGTTTCCCTCATGGAGAAATAGCATTTGGAAACTGCTGGGGATGATTTACTTCTTAGGTCTTTTCTGGGGGTATAGATTTTAAAATCTGATTTGTCATAATGGGTACAATTTTTCTTCTGTATTACTTCATTATAATTTGTAAGAAAATCTCAGTGTTTTTTTATTTATTTATTTATTTATTTTTATTTCTCTTCACTTGTGGGATTATATGTTTTGCACTTGTTCATGTGAATTTTCTATATTTGAGCAGCTTATGTCATGACAGCATCTTTTTTAAAGTAAGTTACTTTATTTGCAGAAAACATCACTAGATTTTCTTGGGGAAATTGAGACTTGAAAACTTGGATTCTATATCCTAGAGTGGGTCATGGTCCTTCTTAGAAATCAGTACTTGCTATTAATAGTTCTGAGCCTGATGAATTCTTATCTTTAAATTCTCACATTCATCCATTTACTGTTTTCTTCCAAAGCTTGTGAGTGAGGGTGAAAGTATTTTGTTTGTTTGTTTGTTTGTTTTTTAAATTCCTTTTGACCACGTAGATTTTACTGCCCTAGCTTGAAATCTGAATGCTTGTCTGTCTGTGTTGTTGCCAATCTTTCTTGCATAATATTCCTGACAAATGGCTTACTTATTAATATTTCAGCACTGTTCCTACCAACCTCAGATAAGTGGTACGCCCCAGGCAGGGAAATGCAGTTCCTTCCTTAGGAGCCTTCTAATCTTCTTCTGAAATGCTTTGTCAGAAACTGTGACAGATAAATGAAGATGGTACAATTGTACAGTTCAAACTAGCGGTGACTTCTTTGTACATGTGTGATCATACATTTACTAACTGGGAGGTATTGCGCTGCTGTGAAATCTCTGCTGCAAACGTTTACATTTTCTCTTCTCCATCTATACTGAAATCTGTGAGACTTATTGATTCTGAAGTAAAATCCATAGAGGAATTTGTCTCTATCTTTCTCTTTTGATTGGCTGTTGAAATATACATAGTTCTGGTAAATGCTTTGTCGGTTCACAGAGCTTCATTATTTCTTAAATAGACCAAGGAGCAATACTGCCGCTGAGTTGGAGTTTGAGCTGACATCAAGTTCACATCATAGCTAGGGCTGAGATATGGATCTCTGGTGATACTTTGATATTTTTGCTCAGGATGACAGCAAATATGTGAAATTGATCTATTTAGAGCTTGGTAAGACAGAAAGCTGCTATGTCAGAAAAGAACTCCCCCTCGCTCTCTCCCACCATTTAGGGATGAAACATGGTGCAGGAAAGGCTAGTTTGATTTAGAAGCTGATTACATGCATACTGAAACCCAGAAATAACTCCATTTTAAAATATTCATTTTATTTATTATTTAATATTTTAATTATTCATTCTGTTAAACTATAGCATGATGTCAAGGATAATTACTGTGCTGGACATCTGGAGATCTATGGCGAGTCATGGATTTTTCCAATTTTTCTCAAAAACAAAAGGAGAAGGAGGGAATCAGAGTAATACTGGGAGATAGCAGATAAAGCTGAAGATTTATTTTAGTTTGTGGAACAACTGAGTGTTTCATGCTCAGCCTGCTTCTCTGACACGACACATCTAAGTCATTTGGTTTCTTAGAATTGCATAGGTTGGGTTCGTTTCTTAGGTTTCCTTTTTTCACTGTGCCATATGAAGTGTCTGAAACATATTTATTTAGTTAAAAGTAGCCCATTGGGTAGCCTGTGTGTTGAATCTGATACATAAACATTGCCGTATTTCTTTCTGCCTTTTCCCTGAAGAAGGCTGGCATTCATTATTTGATCAGTGAACGATGCCTCTTGAGCTGAAGGATATCTACTTTGCCTACCACTGGTGTTTCTAGAGAGCTGAGCTTCTACTGCCAGGACAGTGCGGCACTTCTCTGGAGCAGGGACTGCTGCTTTCCAGCTGGCCCATCAGGAGGATCCAGCAATTCTGGTTGCTGTGGTTGAATAATTTTACCTTAAATTGTAAAGATAAAGCATATATCTATAGCTTTATGCTCTTCTGCAGAATATGGCAATGTGCGTCTTCATCCCATAGATATTAGTGATGTACGGCAATGCTCATATAGGTGACTTACTGTAAGTGCAAAGCAGCGCAGAAGTTTAGGAGGTTCTGCTGCTTTAGGAGTGGCGTGTGCGTTACTTTTATCACCTCCCATGCTGTGGAGTTGCTGTTTTCTAGTCCGATGCTTTGCATTACTGTGATGGAATCGTTAATGCTTAAAATGAATTACTTATTCCTCCTCTACTGTCCTTTGTGCTGTTACCAAGCTGTGCATGTCCCATTCTTGGTATTTAATAACTGACTTAAAATATATATATATATATATATATATATATATATTATTCCCTCTTCCTGTTTTCCTGTTGAGGCAGGATGAGGTCTTTATGATCCTGAATGTCCAAATGGTGTAGATAATCAGTCAGAACCAAGAAAATAAACCACTGTATAGAAGTAATGCTAATATCTCATTTCTAACTAAATTACTTTTTACTCATATAATACTCTACAGGAGTAAAATTCTTCAGAACATATACATGTATAGAAAAATAAAGATACTCAAGTTGCACTTGTTGAAGGAAAAAAAAGGCAGAAGAGATAGAGGTAATCTTGACTGCAGTGAGGATCTTATGGGTACTTAATTGTCTGACAGTTATATAAAATATGTTGTCTAATGAAGAGAGCTAGCTGGCAGCATTTTCAGGGTGCTGGAAAGAGAGTATTCCCAGACAAAGGTAGTGTTTTTTCAGATTGTTTCCTTCAAACAGTGTGTGTATTTAAAAGCAGACTAATTTGAAAATAGTTAAGAATGATTGCTGTATTGCTTTTTGGCAATCTATCTTGTAATGCATTGAAAATACACATATCCTTTGTACATCCTTAATAATTATAGTGTAATGTAATTAATATGTAGTGTAATTACAGTGTAATGTAATACTTATTATTGCATCCTTCTTACATAAGGACTTTCCCTTAAAGTATCAAATTGACTATTAACCTTTTTGCCTAACTGTGTAGGAAAGGAAGAGCACAAGTATAGGAGGTCAGATCAAGGCTGTTTAATTTTCAGTAGCTTTTTGTGCACCTTAGTCCTAGCACCTGATGGAAATATTATACCAAAGGGCTTAACTGGCATTTCTTCAGTAAAGAACAAACACTGTTTTAGTCTGTGAAAAAGAATCAAAAAATAGTGCAGGTATAAATAAAAGAAAATTATATACTGTTTCTGAGGAGGGAGGACTGACTTTCCTTATTTTAATCTGCTTTCACATATACATACATACATATATATATATATATATATATCAAACCATTATTTTGTGTCAATAGTTATTTTTTCTTCTGGCCTATTATAACAAAAATAATGTGGTTGGACTGTTCACTTTAAAGTTCTAAATTTCACATTTTAGAATTTGGTGTCTTTCCATCTATTAGAACCAGAAGTCTCAATTTATTTGCCTCGGATCTTTCAATGCTAATTGTGCTGAGTACTTTTCTCTTTTAAAAAAAATATATGCTCTCTGAATAATTCAGCAATTTGATGTGACTGATTAGCTTGCTGATCACTAATTCCTTTGTATGGATATTCTACTTCTGCCTGCTTAAATTTAATTCACTACAGGATGTCTGGAAACCTTGTATGTCAATCCTTGAAAGTTTTGTTCCAGCTAGGCAGCACAGCTAGAGTTCACAAATGTTTTGAAACACGTGCTACCTGTTTAGAATAATCTCTCTGGAAGTATTATTCTTCTTATAGGTGGGAAACTTATGGATAAGCCTGGCCAGTCAGGTTCAGCTGGGTGATACCATGTGTTGGGGAAGCTGTAGGGTTTGCAGCAACCTTTGGTGGGCAGAAGAGGAAACTGAAATTTGTTGCAGTGTCATGTGTACTCAAGATGATGAAGAAACACTTCAAAACTGGTGCTTTCCTAGTGGTCCTTGCAGAAGTGTGTTCCCTTCTCCAAAGATATGCTACCTAAAGATATGCTAGCTAACTGTGCCTATCTTAGACTGTCCTGCAGTCTTAAGGAATGGTGAAGGTGGTTGAAGGTATGCCTCAGGCCTTCTGTGCTTGTCTTCAGGTGCTCACACATGTAAAACAGGCCACAAAATAGTGGCATTTATTGAGACAATAGGCATCTTCTGGATCAGTAAAAAAAGGTAGGTGGTTGTTAATACCTTTTATTTCATATTTAAGAAGGTCTTACATGTAACATTGAGAGGAAAACATGGTCATGTCTTATCTCAGAATTTTTTTTTTTAACTTTCTCCCAATATTGCAAATGTCATAATGTTGCTGAAGGCATCATCAT
Source organism: Aythya ferina (assembly GCF_964211825.1). NCBI lineage: Eukaryota > Metazoa > Chordata > Aves > Anseriformes > Anatidae > Aythya > Aythya ferina. The sequence continues at coordinate 71,496,018 of NC_140297.1, read as the reverse complement.
GATTAAGGCATAACTGTTAGCGAGCAGGCAGCAAGCCAGCCTATAACATGTTTTTGTTTTGGTTAAGAAAAAAAAAAACAAAACAAAAAATTAGATATTCTGTATCTTCCTTGGAGCTTGTGAACGGATTATTAACTATATGAACTCTAAATAAGTGAAAAAATTGAGAGCCAAATATCGTAAGGCTATGTTAGCTTGCCTCTTGCCTGGTACTTTGTAGTGTATGCAATATTTTGTTTCATTGTATGTTTAGTTATCATCAGTGACATCTGAAAATATTCTGCACTTGGAAGGTTAGGTTCTAAATGGATTCATTCAGAATTGTCTTCAAGGCTATTTCAGAGGTTTTTGTATATAATATATAAATTCAGCATACTTGATAAGAGGGAAAGTTTGTTCTGGTGTGCAACAACGTATCTGTGTTTTTAAAAATGTGTTTGAAAAAAAAATCCAAGCTTATTATTGGTATTGCAAAGGAAATAATTTCTGTTATATCCCATGCAATGTAGATATGGCCATGGCAATACAATTATATTTGCTGCTGTATGCCTACATAGTTTTCAAAACTAAAATTCAATGCTTAGCTAAATTGCTAAGCAGACTGGTAAATGTCCAATTTTAGCAGCCTAGCATATGTTTATAATTTTTGTCTTAACATATGCTATGTTGGTTGAACTCCCCTCCCCACACATACGGTAGATAAAAGCTGTCACATCACAAAATGGTGGCAGCCCAACTTTTCTAACATTTTCCATGGCACTTCAGACTCTTGCATTAATTAGCTATTCCTGGATAGGAGACAGACTCTCATCTTTGTAGAATTTTGGTTTCAAACCCATCATGTGCTTCAGTTTATGTATGCGGTAGCCCATCTGTATTTCTGCAGCCATAAACAGTAAAAAAAATAAAAATGCTCACACACACACAAAAAAAAAACAACAAACAAACAAAAAAACACAACAGGGCATGCCACAAAGTGGTCAATGAGCGTGAGGATGCTCTGTGTTCACAGGTATAAATACCTAGCAAGTGGCACTGAAACCAGGCTGTTTGGTTTATTGTTGGGCTATGCTTTCCTCAAGCAAGAGCGTTCTCTATCTTCCACTTTTCTTGGAGAAGAGATGATGGAATAAAACAATTCTGGTGCACAGGCCTTTTTCTTTTCCCTGTGAGCTGCTAGTCTACCCCTCTTTTTTCCTCCTTACAGAGGCAGGCGTAAGGGGGAATTTTGCTGAGTGTATGATTCTTTCCTAAAACTCATTGGAGTGGAGGGGGCTTGTGACAAATACTAGAGCATCAGTGACAATGCTGTCCTAATCCTTGCTGCATGTGACAAGGAAGCCTGGATTTAGATACGAAAGACATTCCTAACATTTCAGCAGTATGATCCCTTACCTCATCCAACTGCCTTTTGAACATGCTCCAAAATCATGATGTTTTCTGGTACTTTGTTCAGCCGTTGCCCTACCGCTAAGCTTGGACCATCAGAGCACAACATGCAGTGTAGGCCTCAGCAAAGATCCTAGCTGCAGCCGCTGTTTGAGACATCTTGGCATGGAGGTAGAGGGGCAGGGCCATGGCCTTCACCACACAGTCATGTCTGTGTGGTGCAATGGTTGGGCACTCAGGACTGTGGCAGTGGCAGAGGCAAGGTAAGGAGCTGTGTGGCAGGAGATGGTGGGCCTGGCAGTTGCACGTCTGTCTGCAGCGCTTTGAGATGCCCCTCTGGGGGCTGCCTTCCAAAAATCCACCTCAGCTCCCAGCCCTGAGTCAGAGCCACCGCCAGCCCAGAGCACATAACCCACTGGGTTGCTGGTGTTGCCTTGCTGTCTGTGGATTGCAGATGCCAGTGGTGCTCGTTTAATGTTTATTTCCTCTTTCTGTATTTGTTTTTGTCTACAGGACTGTTGTCATTTAGCAGGGTATGGTGATGAGCTGGCTAGCAGTTTTCACTGTGGAATTCAGGTTTTGTCGACCTGCACAGAAATTAGTTCTGTCTTACTGCCAAATAATAAGCACAGTGGAAATGAAGAAAGAAAAGGATAAACTTAAATTGCGCTTTTTTCACACCTTTAGCTAGAAGTCTATAAAATATAGTTGCCTATTTATTACAATAAGCATAAGTAATTAACATATTTAATATCGATTATTTATTGTTAGCAGAAAGGTAAAGAGACCATTTATTTTCCAATGTGGATCTCCATCCTAGTAATTTTTTTATCGTTATCTGAATTTTTCTTCTATGATGTAAAGGGTGCAAGCACGCTCTTCTTCCTGCCTTCTCAGACATTGGCTAACTCAGTAACTCATTAACTACATTAACTAACGTTGGGTTAGCCTTTTTTTTTTTTTTTTTTTTTTTACTACTGCTCAGAGTATATTTTCTTTAGATTAGAATAGTAATGCAGGTAGTAAGGCAATTAAACTATTTCAAGCACAAGTATAATGTTAGGATAAATAGTCTGACATCATTTAATCTGTTCTTGCCCCTGCCCCCATACAAGTTTATGAAGACTATATATATCACATGGTCTGAAAAATCAGCATTTCTAAAGTATCAGAGACTGAATAGCAGATGTCTATCTTAAAAATCATGAGTCTTAAAATGAAAAATAAACAATCGTCCCTTTTATTTTTTTCCAGAACTTTTTTTTTTTTTCCCAATGAAGCTATAATCATCATCAGAACTGTTTATATGAAAGTTAAATTTCTCATATGGTTGTCTGATTCTCAAAGAAATGGCATTTAGGAAAGCAGCAAACATCACGAGATTCATGATAAAATCACGAGAGTTTTTCATATATTACAGTTATGTATAAGTTTTGAATTGAATTTTTTAGACAAATAAATGTATGGGCAGATGGTGATATTTACTTAGGGAAGCTGAATTCATTATCTGACTAGAACTGGATATTTCAAGCAGCTGTTTGAAAATGAGAACTCGGTTTCCATGAAGAAGAACGTATGTTTGGGGAAAATGGAGCATCTTTCTTCAAAATTTAATGCTGTCCCTCACTTAATCTATGTCAGAGGGCTTTGTGTTATGTGTGTGTGTGTGAATTCATCTGTGGAAGAATCTTAACAAAATTGGCCAAGATCTAATTTGATGAAATAGTTCTTCAAGCTATAAAAAAAAAAAAACAACAAACCAACAACTGAGCAGTCCTTCTTAAAAGTTCCAAAAATAGTTAAGTGTTTTAGCTGTTCTTTTATCTTAGACCCTCTTTCTCTCCTTTTTCTATAAATCTTTTTTTCCTTTAGACAACATAGTCAGTAACCTTACTATGCCCTGCCAAATATAATTTCTGTCTACCCAACTTGTCTTTATTTTTATTTAGTGAGATACAATTGTTTGTATCTCACTAAAAATAAAAAATAAATCTATAGTGAACATTCAAACATAAGCCAGAGGAAAAGAGACCAGGTATGCACAGATCCATTACCTTTTAAAGATCTGTTTTTTTCTAAAATCTGTCTATTCTATTCTCCTGTGTGTGTGTGTATATATATATACATATATATATATATTTTTTTTTTTTTATTTTTTTTGCACATTTCTGTTATGTTTCTTTGGAAGGTTAGCCAGATACTGTAGTGCTGTTGTAAAGATGGTAACCTATCCGAAATTCTTTCACCCAAGAACCTGTCACTCAACTTCTGATGCCCGTTTTCCCGTTCTGTAATAAGCAATTTGTAATGTTTAAGTATTTTACTGGAATCTATGCCAGTATTTACAAAGCCAAACTCTTGATTTTTCAAGTGCTTTTACATTATCAGAATGGGCTTATGTGTTTTAGAGTGCCTGAAGGTGTTGTGATCCTCAAAACTCCTTGTTTATGGAATTATCTTCAAGAACTACAAAGTAGTCCATGTGCATGCATGAAGCAGAGTTTGTTTCTAAACAGGGTGGATGTGTAAAGAGGGCCCTTTGACAGACACGTCCTGCAGAAACTTATAACTTCATTCACCTTCCTGATAATTGTCAAGCCTTCCTCTGGTGCAGTGGTATAACCAGAAAAACTAAGTATTCTGGAAGCATTTGGAAAAGGGGTTTTCTGATCACCCTAAAACATTATTTCTGACAACATGGAGTCTTTCTTGTGAACCTCGTGCAGTGCTTGTCTGTGAACTTATTATGCTGTTTCCGTGTAAATACATGCCTTGGCCGTGTAAATATACAATTTGGCCATCGTTTTTCTCATTGTGGCTCAGTGGTTTGAATGGTTAGACTGTTTTTGTTTGACATTAAGTAGAAAATAGTGGTGGTATAGTGCGCGCCACATGCATTTGGTTTGTGTGGAATTCCTTCCACAGGGTCTGCTAATGCTGGAAGACAATACAACAATATGTTAATGCCTGGATTTTATTATAAACATGTCCCTGACTGATGAAGGGCATTGCTAAATTTATGAGCTTCTCATATGTCGTGTTCTGTTATTGCCTCATATTTTAACTGGATAAAAAAATGTTTTAAATATGATGCTTCCTCAGCTGCAAAGAGTTGCAATATTTGGAATGGGCCTGAGACCAGGTCTAGAGATGTTAATACTGATACAGTTATGCAGAAGACTGTTAAGTGAACAAGCAAGCTGAATTTTGATCACACGGATATTCCCCCTCCAAAGTCAAAACAGCGGTCTGTGACAGGTGTCATGTTAATTAAACAGACATTTGGATTTCACGTATCTGTGGGATGCTAGCAATTTCTGCAGTGAGATTGCAGATGCAAACTTTCAATTTTTTTTCTTTTTTCTTTTTTTTCCTCCAGGTTATAAGGGAGTTTGCAATGGCAATGCTCTGGAAATTCATGAGAGTAGCTAGGTATTCTAAAACAGCTTTACAACCGAAAGTGAGAGGAATTCCGGTCCATTCAAGGCATTTTTCTTCTTCCAAGTCTGTACCTTCAGATTTTGCTGCCAGCACAACCTGCTTAAATACTGTGGAACTGCTTGGTAAATCTTATCCCCAGGATGACTACAGCAATGTCACAGAGAAGATTCTTTCTAAAGTGGGGAAGAACTTGCATAACAAAAAGCACCACCCTTTGTGGCTAATCAAGGAGCAGGTGAAGGACCACTTCTACAAGCAATATACAGGACGCCGTGGGACTCCACTCTTTTCTGTCTATGATGGTCTTTCTCCAGTGGTTACAGTACAGCAGAATTTTGATAGTTTACTTATACCACAAAACCATGCCAGCAGAAAGAAAGAGGATAACTATTACTTGAATCGTGATCACATGCTAAGAGCACACACATCAGCTCACCAGTGGGACTTGATACACTCCGGCCTAGATGCCTTTCTGGCTGTGGGAGATGTCTACCGCCGTGATACAATTGATAACACCCACTATCCGGTCTTTCATCAGATGGAAGGAGTTCGGCTTTTCTCCTGTCATGAGGTAGGAATTCCTTAGCTGAGGTGAAAGAGGTTTGGGTAAGTTGATCTTATTTGCTATTAGCAAGTGCATGCATGTAAATGAGTTACCACACAGGTGTTATGCAGTACATTGATAAAGATCAAGTAATTGGTTATGGATAAATACAGGTGAAAAATGTGGAATTTGAAAACACCTGTAAAATTCCCTAGAAAAGTCTGGAAAAAATGAATGATGAATACCTTGAAAGCTAGCAAAATAAAGCGGTATCTGAAAGAAAATGGTTAGCTCATCTGTAGAGATCAATTCTCATTGTATCGCAAGTCCCTTCTAGTGAAGTCATTTTACCACAAACTTTGTCGTATTAGTACTTGAAAGACTCATGGGTATGAACTGTTTCAGAATCCAGAGTGCAGTTTTTACTTTGTCATCTTTTTCCTTTAATAGCTCTAAGCTTCTGTAAATGAGTATCTCTTAATGAATTGTTCTATCCTTTACTTCATCCTAAAAACCATATTGCAGGATTGATCTGTTGCAGCTGTCAGTTACAGCTGTGCAATACATACAGTGTAAACTCATGAGTCCAAAAGACATAAGGTAAACAGTGCTAGGTAGATGTCCAAGACTTCTGAGTGCATATATTTTGTTGGTACAGCTTGCATGTTCTGCAAATGCTTGGGTGCCATTAAATATTCTTGCTGTATCATGGATTAGTGTTATGTATAAGCCAGTTTGTTTTCCAAACAGTAATTGATTTGTATAATTTGTGTATGCTTGTAGCAATACTGCCAAATTCACATTTATATAACTAAAACTAGCTTATTCTAATAATACTGGGATGTAGACTGTTCTTAATGTAGTTGCCAATGGGTGACAGGAGCTTGGCAGGGAAGCCTGCTGGCTTTGGATGCCTGAGGGAAAACTATGGAAATCGCACTGCACTGCTTTCTCACTGGTGGGAAAGGTTCATGCTGTCTGCACTGGTGCTTCCCACCCCACACTGCCGCTTCATTTTCCACTCTGAAAGCATAATACCTGCTTCTGAAGATGTTCTGTGAGTGATATGGTATCAAATACAGCTTGTAGCCACTTTTTTGGTAACCTGGAAAGGGAAGTTTGCAGATTTATCCAAAATTGATTTGTTTGCTGTTCTTTCACACGGGCTTGTTTGTGTGCATACAGAAGGGTATATGCAAGAGAAAAATGGATAACATTATAAAAATGCCATATTTAATACTTTAAGTGCATCCAAATTTTTTGCTTGAGCACAAGTTCAGACATCCATGCACAAAGGCTTATCTGCCATAAAATAGTCACATCTACACTCTTACAGGATGGACTTTTGAATTTAGGTGGGACTGAAATTATTGTTAAAGAATATGTTTCTGAAGAAATTTTGGACTTCATGACAGAGTATTTCTTTCTTCTGTGCAAATTTAATAACAAGAATAATAGGATTTAGTCAGTGGGAAGAAATTTACAGAAATGTTTACTGACATCATCTGTCAAGAAATACAGGATGTATAACAATCTGATTCATTTCATTACAGGTTGCTTCTTTATCTCTTCCCCCTCTCCTTACCCCCTACAAGAATGATTGAGTTGTTATTGGATAATGTTAATAGCTGATGAATTTAAAGTTAGCTATGTGCTAACTAAAACTGGAAAACGTGTCTGTCTCTCTCGAGAGTGAAAGTCCTGTCAACTTTCTAAGCTGATGAACACAGACTAGTGGTATGGTGCACAGCATGTAAATTTTTGTTTGTTGGACAACATGCACAAATTCTAAACCTGTGGATGATCTAAAACATCCCTTTCAGCTTCAGTTGCAGATGGAATACTGATAGACTTGCAATATGTAAAACTTCTTGCAGACATCATCACAAGAGCCTTGTAGAAAAAATTGAATGTAATTGTGAAATTTCACTGAAGATTTTGTGTTTTATATTCTAGTTGCCTGCTCAAAATAACTGACAAGTTTAAATAATTCTAGGAGTAACTGAGCAGAAAAATGATTAAATGAAGATAATACTACATGAAAGAAATATTTTTATATTAATTTATTTAAACCCATGTTTAAGTTATGACCCACTGAACAGAAGTGTGTGAATGTCAGGGCCTGTTACATTCATCTCAGACTTTTCTTTCATAACCACACCATGGTCTCTGGTGAGGAAATTTTCCTAGTACAATGGATAAGAAGGTATACAGCGAAAGGGAAAAACAAACAAACAAACAAAAAACTGCTAGCCCTTGGCTACAAGCTGTAGATTAGTTTAATTTTATATGCTATAGTTAATTTACTGTTCTTTTTTTTTTTTTTTTTTTAATACTTGTCTCTTTCTCAACGAAAGTGATCGCAGAATTGGAGTTGGGGCTTGGTGGTCAACAAACCTCAAAACCCAGAATGATTTTCTAGGAACTTGAATTTTGAACTATGTTTTGTGTTTTATAGCAATTAGGTTTTATTAAATACATTCCTTTGGAGATGGCAGACTTGCCTGGAACTACCCCTAGGCATGCATTTACTGTTGAACACAGTAGTGTTGGTATGTTTTTGTTTCTTGTTTGTTTGCTTGAGCACACATAGGCTATTTTCTCAACTTCAGGAGGTTTGGAGAAGTTTCCTTGTGTTCAGCTGTTTCAATACTTCACACTAATCTTATACAGGCCCTCACTAGAGAAAGCAATTTGTACCAAATATTTAGCATGTAAAAATAGTTGCAAAAAAAATAACCAATGGAACAAAAAAGCAAATGCTGTTCTTTTTTATATATTCCTTTACTATTTTCTAATTGTATGAAGATGGGGATCAGTATTTCCTACTGATAATGGCAATTGGGTTAAAGCTTTCTGTGTCTGGGTAAGTAATGGCAGGCTTTATTTGGAAACAGTCAAGCTAAAGCAGGCCTCTGCAAACAGTTTAAAAGTTCAGGCTGGTATATCCCACATAGCTCAGACTGTATGTCATGTGGAACATGTGGAACAAGGTAGATAAAGCTGCAATTTGCTAGGTCCTGCATTTTGGCCACCTAACCTTACCCATAAAAGTGATCTAGAAGAAAGCTGGAGAGGGACTCTATCATGGAGTGTAGCCAGGGAACAAGGAATAATGGCTTTGAACAAATGTAGGGGAGATTTAGATTAGATGTGACGTGAGGGAAAAATTCTTCACTCAGAGCACAAAGCGCACATGGGAATTAGGGCTGAAGATGCACCTTGCTTCTGTTCTTTTCCATAAAAAATAGAATGAAATTACCTAAAAACACGTGTTAAAAATAAACTCAGGGCACAGGATGGGAGGTGCAGGACAGTCTCTGTGGCCGAGGGGCAGCCTTTCTCTCTGGCAAGCCAAATGGCCCAGGGGAGCCAGCCCCAGAAAAGGGGCCCTCAGCCCCCCCAGCCCTCCTCCTTGTCCACATGAGGGCATCTTCCAGGCTGCTCCCAGCACAGCCACCTTTGGCCATGCATGGGCCACTCCATCAGAGGCTTGCTGAGGTCACCACAGTGGCCACCACTGCTCGTGGGCCCTATAAAACAGGTCCCCTGCAGCTGGCCCACCACTCGCTGAGCATCTCGGCCCTCTGACTGCCAGCTTGTGTGGCAGGAAGGAGAGCAGGAGAGCGAGGCGAGCGGCAGGCCTCTTGGTGTGCGAGGACGGCGATGCCGTCCGGTGAAGGAAGCACCAAGAGGGAACGCTCCTGACTGGAAGGAAGGGTGTTGTGGGCGGAGGGATAGCACCAGTGGCACAAGAGACACCAGTGCCCAAGGGACCTCTGGCGCCCAGCCCACAGACACATACAGGCAGTATCATTGGCACCGCAGTGATATGGGGAACAGGCCGGCCCCTCAAACACCCAGCAACAGGGGGCCTGGGCCTCGCCATAGGAGCAATGGTGATGTGGAGCGAGGGCAGGAGCATCAGACAGAGAGCTGCAGGGAGCCGAGGCATGCCCATAGTCCAGGACACAGTGTGGGACCCAGTAATGGCCGTAAACCAGATGGCACCGTCAGACCCATGCATGAAAATCAAGCCAACAGTGGCATGGGACTGAGGCATGGGACTGGATGGTCCCCTGGTCCAGCACCCTGGCCTGAGAACATTCTGGATGGAAGGCATCCCGTGTGGGCAGTCCCAGGCACGGACTGGCTTGTCCTTCTGCCAAACACTGTGGAGCCCATGGAGCTGGGTGCACAAGAAGAGGTGGAGGAACCAATGGAGGTGGATCCACCTCGGCCAGAACAGAGCTGGGACTACTGAGGCATGTCTTTGTGCTCTGCCATCCGAGAGTACCAGCAGCATGGCAGGAGTGCCCAGCGAGCCCCTACTCGTTGCTCAGGCTCCATTGCAAGCATTAACTTGGAGCCAACAAACACCATGGACATCCTGCAGGCTTACCTGCAAGATGTCCCGGCAATAAACAATTCTTGCCAATTCTTACTGGTTGTGTGAGTGCCTTTTTTTTTTTTTTTTTTTTTTTTTTTTTTAGTGATGGTGGCAGGGAATGGGCTAAAGTTGCGCCAGGGGACGTTTATGTTGGATATTAAGAAGAACTTCTTTACCAAAAGAGTTGTTAGGCATTGGAATGGGCTGCCCAGGGAAGCGGTTGAGTCACCATCCCTGGAGGTCCTTAAAAGATGTTTAGATGTAGAGCTTAGTGATGTGGTTTAGTGGAGGACTGGTTAGTGGTAGGTCAGAAGTTGGGCTAGGTGATCTTGGAGGTCTTTTCCAACCGAGGTGATTCTGTGAATTTGCCATTTCACCTCAGTTTGGGAGTGGAAAAAAAATCAGTCCTCTGCTGAAATTTTAGGTAGGATAAGGAAGATGTAGAAGTGTCTCTCCTTTACAAATACAAATTCTGTAGTCAAGGCTGGGTGAAAACTTTTGTCCTTTGAAACCTTTGCTATAATTTTTCATACTGTCAAAGTTAAAATTCCAGAAATAAGAGCTGGAAAAACAAATCATGGGTAGAAGTTTGGAATTTTAGAGTTCTCCTCTGTGATCTCCTTATCTAATTGCTTCTTTGGCTGTACAGTTTTCATGATGGTTGTTTGGCTGTTTTTTTAAGACAGAAGTAATGTGTAATTGGAAGATGGGCAGGTAGCTGATGCTTTTTGCAGCTTTGCATGATTTCAAGTATTAGAGAAATTCCTATTTTCCAAGCAAACTCATTGCTAAAAATAGAAGTTATTAAGGCTGATTTTTTCCATAAACTTTTAAAAAATGTCCTCTGGCTATTATTAAGGAACCTCTCAGAATTTATTCGGTCTTTTTTTTCCGTATATTTAAAAATATTTTCCATAATTATTACATGAATGTTGGTGTATAAGATCTAATATAAACAGCTAAAACTAGTGCAAAATTTAGCTTCCCAAATAAGCTTCAAAATTCTGGATGTAAAATAAACTGTTCTTTTAAAACATTACATCCAAATGGTATTTCTTTTGTATTCTCTTCCTGCAGCATGCCGACATGCCTTTTATCCTTCTGAAGGACACACATATTTTCCTCCTTCTATGGTATATGGGTTTTTTCTTTTTTCTTCCTTTTTTTTTTTTTAATAAGTAAATAATATTTTTTAAAATAAATAAACACTTTGGATTTGCAATATCTATACTGTTGTAGTCAGATTTGAACTCTAGCAAACTTTCTTGGACAGACTAGAAATGAAATTACTTCTGTGCTATGCAGTAGTCTTTGCTGCAGTCCTTTACTTTATCAGTTTGTAGGAAGAAAAAAAATCTCAAAATACACTCTCAAAGACACTTCATGCCTGTTGGCCACCAGAGGGAGCCAATATAAACCCAATGGCAATCGCAAAACATTTTTCAATTGTGAACAAATATTGTTTACACATTGGAAGGAGACTTCATAAAGTATTTTATAGTCTGTATTGAATTATACATAAATTTTAAGGGGAACAGATGTGAAAACATAGGAATTTCTCCTCTAATTTAGTAACCTCATTCCAATGGAGCCCAATATCTGATTGTTCAGATAGGGAAATGGTTCTCTCATCAGGCTTGTTTGTGCTAACATCTGAAAACTATAAATAGACTGGGAAGAAGAAGTAGAGCTACATATTTATTTTTCATTGAAATGTTTTTGGATGAAATGCCAACTTTTTTGCTGCAATGGAAAAAAATGTAAATCTTCTGCTAAGAAGCAAGGGCAGCCTGTGCATTACTACTAATTTTTGGCATTCTGTATCATTGCAAAAAAAATCCAAATGTTCCTGTATTGTGAGTTTGTATCATGTATATCCTGAAGTGTTAAGACTCTTGTCCTAGGTGGTAGAAATGTTTCTCTGTTTCATATAATTTTTTTCTCCTTTACTAGTCTTTTTGTACTTGTGTACCTCAGCCATGTTCTTCATGTCCTAAAAAAAAACTGTTCCTTTTTTTTTTTTTTTTTTTTTTTTTTTGCTTTGGGGTAGGTATGAACACCTGAGTGACCGACCTCTTTATTTCCTCTATTATTTATTTATTTACTTTAATCAGTGCATACCATGCTAGGTTTTCATTGTCATGACTGACATGACAGTGCCATTGAATTTGACTTCTCCAGAGTCCTGTATGTTACTGCACCTTTGGACACTGTGCTTCTGTTCTGATGTTGTATCAAATGAAAGCTCCTTTTCTTCTGTCATTCTTTTCTCCTGATGTGCAAGGGAATTCGAATAAATATATTGTGTTCCAGGGATCAGCCCATTATACGAGGTGATTTGGAGCATTTACAGTCCATGCAAGAATGTTTGTGTGGAAACTATTTTATTCCTCCATGTATATGAGAGTCATAGCAACAGTGGCACCGAGGAACGAGTAATTAAAAAAGACTTTAACCGGCCCAGGAAAGACATGGATCCTACCCCTCTGCACCCTGTGGCAGGGAGAGGCTTTTCCAAGGGGTGATACAAGGCCCAGCTGAAGTCGGTTGTGGACATCCCCCTTTCTGTGTATTTCTTCTGATTTGGGTGATGCTCCTCAGTGTGTGACGAGTCGGTGACTGTCACCAGATGGCATGGAGGCGGGTTGGTTTATCAGTCACTTTGATGGAGGGCATTTGCCTCCTGTCGCATGAATCAGAGGGAATTTGGCATTTGTGGCTGCTTCAGGATAATAGTATTAAAGTGGAGATCCATTCACCTCTTTTCTGTAGGTGGTAATCGTAGAAACAGATTTTACTTTAGGATGGGCGTCTCCCAGCTGTCACCCTACAGGATTCTGTGCTTGTGCCATCTCTAGCACTGTGTGCCAGTAGTTGCTGGGCATACGTCCTAAACACATTTAGACATGGGCAGTTGTGCAAGCTGCATGCATTGGGTTATGGAGCTGGGGTTCTCACCAACGTGTGTCACATCAAGCTTCAGGTGCTGCCGCTGCCTCCAGGATGGTGTTTGAGATTGATGGTGAGCCCTGCATCACTCCCAAGGAGCCTGAGAGGTGATCCTCCTCCTCAGGACATAGAGGGGTAGGGGCATCTGTTCTAAATCTTCCATGTTACTTAAAAATAGAGCAGCGTTACTTTGCTGGAATATTGTGATGTGAATTTATTCCTGAAGCTGAAATTTGGCCGAGTAGCATGGATAAAGGGCCTGGCTGGAACTGGCTTTACTCTTGCAGATGTCTTTACAAGTTGTGAACAGTATTTTCCATGTATCATACGGTATTTTCCATGTTGTAGTCTGTAAATTGTTCCATAATAAGTAGAGTTTCAGATTACAAGGATACAGATAATATTGTTATTTTATTTGAAAATTTTATGGCAAATGGCATCAGAACTTCTGTGAGATGTTCACAGTGGTCGATGGCCTAGGAAGTTTGGAAGCCACCACTATATCTTTAATTATATATATAAAAAAAAATTATATAAAGTATTTCTTACTTGGACTTTGTTTCTCATCCAGCTAAAAAAATATTGCAGTGTGCTTCAGAATAAATAATTCAATGCAATTCTAAAATTCTGCAGGAATCGCTACAAGTGTGTTTAGGAAACCTAGTGTACTTAAAAATAGAGGAATTCTGATTCCCACAGGAACAGAAATATAAATCCTATTATATATATATGCCTCATTGTAACTGATATCTGTAGAGCAGCATTGCTTTTTCTTTGTTGTTCTAAAATATCAGTATGGTTTTCCATTAAACACAGCAATGATTTGTTTTTTTCAGAAACACTTTGATTAGGTTAAAAATCAAAACAAGCAGAAAAAGGCCTTTCTTCACTGTAATTGGAGGACCGAAAACTGAAGAATCCAGAAATTAAGGTGACTGCTCCGCAGGCTTGTTGCTTGAAATGATCTTCACCATTTTGTAACAAAACGAATGCTTATTGGTATGTAGTAAAAACCATCCTGTTGTGCAGCCATGGCCTGTGTATCTTTTTGGCACTTGAAACTGCCTGGGCTGAAGTGCAGACTTACAAGTTTCATCATCTTGGAGGCTGATTGGGGCTGGCATTAAGTTTTCTTTTTGATGAGACATCATCAAATGGCGTCATCTTCATCATTCCTAATCCATCAGTTGAGTGTTACAGCACATTAAAGATGTAGTGGAAATGTTTTGCTCTTTGTAAGTGAATTTAGAGTGCAGCTGTTTGTTTATTTATAGAGATGTTCATTGGGGCAGTGAGTCAAAATGTATTAGATGTGGCAAGGACGAGTGCTGCCACATGCAGACTCCCCTTGTGTAGAGTGGATCTTCAGTGCTGGTTTGTTTGTGAGGGTAAGTACATGAGCATTACGTATTCATTATCTTAATAATTGTGTATGCATGACTGACAAGCATAATAGATGACAACTTTGTGGAAAAACAGGATATAGTGTAGACTGTCCTGATCAGAAACCTAATATAAATGCCAGCCTCCTGTGAAGAGAAACTTAATCTTGCCCTCAACATTAAATGTACGTAGAATGAAGCAGTGTGAGATTTAAAGTCTGTCAAGTGATTGAAGAAATGCTGGGGTCTATGTTGAAACCATGTGTGTGGCTTCTGTTCTCCATGCCATGCTGAGAAATACAATGAAGTGCTTTTAAAGGAGCATAGCTCCATTTTTCTTTGTCCAATTAGAAACTAGTATTTTCTGGGCACTACATGTTACCAAATTTGACTGTATTCTTAGTGTGAGCTGTCCTGATGTGAGGACAGGGTAAAGTTCATGCCAGATGGTAAGGTCACTTCAATTCCTTTCTGCCTTTGTAATGCAGTATCATTCAGATACGCTGATAAATTGCAAGTAACTATTAAATATTTTTTGACTTCTGCATGATGACACAATACTCATTTTTTGGAGTGCATTTACTTAAAGAACAACTTGACTCTACAATAGATAGAAGCATAGGTACTTACCACATGGTTACATGAAATTTCTCTTCTATTAGTAATAATAATCAATCCTGTCAAATACAATAAAATACTTCATTTTCTCTTAGTCTGCACCAAAGGAATAAATGTACATGAAATTGTAACATCTTCGATGTGACAGTGTTTTTTTTTCAAGATTTAGATATTTTTTTCCATTCGTTCATGTATATGCTGGTGAAGAACTGACATCAAAAAGGAGAGATAGTGGTTCTTTATTTTATTTAAATTTTGACATCCCTGGCTTTTATGTATGTAGAAATGAAGTAGTGTTTCTAATCCAAGACATATTCAGCACAGTTTGGTGATCACTATGGTGAGACTGGTCTACCAATTTTAAATTGCTTATCTTGACATAGCAATATTTGTGAATGGAAAAAAGGGGAATAAATATTAATGCAACCACAAGGTATCTGTTTTTCCTCTGTATTGCCCTGTCCACAGTTGTGCTGGAATTGACAGGAGCTAACAGAACATCTATGGAAAATGCCGGAAGGAGTCGTCGTGCCTGACTGAAAGGGAGCCATTTTGTTACTGTCACCTGTGTTTCAGTAACTCCTTCAAGACCTGGCAGCCTTTGATGCTGCTGCCCAAAGTGGCCCTGCCGTGACCCACATGCCAGCATACCTCTCAATGCAGCCAATATGCTGATAACCTTACATGATATGCTCACTTCTAACCCAGACCGGTTTCCCAGCCCAGCTCCCTGATCCACCACATGGACTCCACATGGCCCGTGTGGGGTGCCTATGGATGGTCTGGCCGGACAAGCCAGTGGCAAGGTTGGGGAGCTGCTGCATGACCTAACACAAGTATTTAGCGGTCCTTGCATGCATTTTCTTGCCACGTCTGATCCAATCTGCTGAAAAAAAAAAATAATTGCTTCATTGCTTAGAAAGTAATTGCAATATGAGCATTTCAGGAGTAATACAATGGTATGGAAAAGCGTGTCCATGTAATACCTGTTTTAACGTGTACATCTGGTGTGTTCTAGTCCAAGGAGGGAAAATCCCTGTAGGCTGAGCAGTGTTTCTGGTTTACTGAGGATAGTCTCTTCAGGCGATAGAAAAAAAGAAAAAGCCAAAAGCTACCTGTAGTGGGCAGTCCAGAGCAGGAATCCAGCGTGGCCACACCAAATGGCCATGTCAGGGAGTCTGATTCTGTCCATTGCCTACCGAGGGAGCCTAAACTGAATCTGCTCCATACAGCTGGCTTTTGGGAAAGCCTCTTGGCTTTCAGACCCAGGTGGTAGATGGTTAATGTGTCCTGCTGACAGTAAATTAGTTATTGGGTGGGTGTCATCTGCTTCTTCCAGCCAGAGCAGAAGTAATGCCAGCGGTAGGAAGTGTGGGGGGGTTAATCCTTTCAAGTGAGCACCTGATTAAAAAGTCTGCCATTTAGTAGTGTAATACCTAGTTTTGTCAAGCTGTGGCCTTTTGATTAGTAAAAATGTTTTTGTTAGACTGGTGAATTATCATTTTAGTATTTCTCTTCTTGCTCTTATTTTGCATTTTTCTGCAGTGCACTAAGGAGATTAACTTGAGAGGTGTATTCTCAGTCTGCCAGCCAAGTCTCCTCCTGACTAGCAATACAAATATAAATGCTACTGTTATATATGGAGTGGTAGTTCGTGTCGAGAAAATGGTTGATATTAATAAAGAAGGGGGAGATTTGAGAGAGTGGCCATGGGGGTTGGAAAGCACCGTGGTTGATGACAACGTTAGACTCTTAACGATGAGGCCATCAGGAATATAAAAGAGTTTAGAGGGAACAAAGAAGGGTGATTCAGGAGACTCCATGCAGTCTCCGGTTTCTTGATCTCCAGCCGTTAAGGCATGGAAGTTTCTGGGTGTTTGCTGTTGTTATATGCAAAGTTTTCATTGACCAATGAAAAGTTGTTTTGAAAACAACTGCTGTGGAGAGAAGGGTATGAGGGGAGCCTGCCCTCAAGATAAAAAAAAAAAAAAAAAAGAAGGCAACACGATGTGATGAAGTTATGTCATCATTAAAGAAGCAGAAAGAAGGAATGAAAAGGAACAGGCTGGCAGAACGGAGACCAGGACGGGAACAGGCACTTTGATTGCCTCATGAAGATAGGTTCGGCCAAACTCAGCAAACTGCTCAGAGAAGCTTATACAGAAGAAAGTCGCTGGAAATAGGCGGCACTGGAGCTGGAGAGAAGCTGGAGCTGAGAGAAGCAGACCTGTGCACACAACTGCCCCTCGCTGGTAAGCAGCTGCACATTATGGGGAATCATACGTCCTTAGGAACAAAGACTGTCCTGGTAACCTTACAGCTTATTCTCCTTATTAACAATCAGACAGTTTATGAGCCTGAAATATGGGACCAAACTGAGGTCAAGGTGTGGGACTCTGCAACTAAAAACGACAAGGTTGCAGTGGGATTGCTCGGCACCTGGCGAGCAATCTCTGAGGCCTTAAAGAGCCGTGTGGGACCACAGTCAGAAACGTGTGGTTTGCCAGACAGTGAGGGAGCTGCGGGCTCCTTTACTGATCTGACTGCTACGCCATCGCCATGGGCCCCTCTGCTGCTACAGCCATCGAAGGCCTTTGCTGTTCTGCCCCCTGTTGACCTGGACGTGCCTTTTGACCCAGGCCTATTGGCCTTCAAAAGGAGATGGATATGCTTTTCTTCGATCTGGGAAGAACGGGATACATAAGGCCTGAAGACCGAGTTGCTTGACAACTTAAAGCGAGACATATTGTTCAAAAGGAATGGAAAATGGAGACTTGTTAGTAATCAAGAAAAGGAATGGAAAATGGAGACTGTTAAGTCATGGAACTTAAAGGATTGTTTGTTACCTTTCCTGATGGTACGTATGTCTAGGCATCCTCGGGTTTAGTATGTAAAGCAATGTTCTGTATATTTAGAATGTTCTATGTTCGTGTGTGCGTGTTGGTGGAACATAAGACTCCCCGCACACCCAGCGCTGTTTACTTGCCTTTTATACCTTTTATATCTTTTATAAGTATAAATATTACTAGATTGTGATTGAATTGAGACTTCATTTATAACACTACTGATGTGTTGTTTTTTTTTTAATACCCTGTATCAATTTGGCTGCTAGTTTGCATGCTGTGTAAACTCAGACTCCTTCTGCATGTGTAGTATGTGTGAAACATGCTACAAATTAGTCAATTAATTGTGGCCAGCATTTGTAGGCTACGCGAGGTTTATTTGAACTTTTTAAAAGCATTTCATGTACTGTAGAAGTCAAACTGCAACTGAAACATTTGTGCACATCCATGGATTGTTAAGGTTACACGCTGTTGGTGGCATCTCTTGAATAAAAGCTAGCTATGTTGGGAGGCTTAATGTGCAGAAAATGTCAATGTGTGTTTTTTTCCCCTGTGTGTGTGATGGGTTAAATGTGCAAGGTGAAGGAGGAAGGGGTAGTAGGAAAGGGCACTAGAAACACTTTCACAATTTAGCTCCCTACGCTCCAGAATTAACAGAGCTATGTAGTTGTAAAGATTTCAAAAAAAAATCCTCTTTGCTGTCTAAAATAGTTTGTTTTCCTAAGACACAGAACCTCCAATGAGGTGACTTAGTGAGAGTGTTTTGTTGGTCCCTTTGAGAAGATTTAGAATCACCAGTCCGTATCTGCCTGGGATTTCCTGGACAGAAATGTATGGGAATGTACAGGAAATCAGAAGACTTCAACTTGCAGCAAATGTGGTGGAGAGCAGCCTCTGAATGAAGAGCAGCAAGTCTGGCACATCCTAAATAAATTAGATACTTTCAAAATAACAATCTCAAAAAAAAAAAAGAAAAGAGATTGCTTTCCTTTATAAATAATATTGAAGAATATACTGTATTTATAAATTATTATTGAAGATAAAGTTCAGAAACAAAAGAAATCTTACATCATCACAAGAACCGAAATATTCGAGTATTGTAGTGTTTATTGAATAGAATTTGTATAAAATCACAGCTTCTACGTTTGTTTCTCATGGTGAAGGCATAGCAGGTAAGCTTCTCACTTAAATCAATAAAACTTCCTGTTTTTTTTTTTTGTTTGTTTGTTTTTTTTTAATTTAGAAAGCCATTGATGCAAAGCACTAATTTTGTTTGTTTGTGTTTTTATTCTAGTTGTTCTCCAACATCAAAGATGGTGAAAGCTTCCAGTTGTTTGAGCAAGGTCATCGCACTGCACACAAGCAAGAATGTCACACCATGGAGGCAGTGAGGCTGGTGGAGTTCAATCTGAAGCAAGTGCTCACAAAACTCATGACTCACATCTTTGGTGATGGTAGGTTCTTGCACCTTTTTTCCTGGCCTGCTGGTAGCTGTGGGCATCCATACTTTTGAGAAAGATTTTGCTGCATAACAAAAACGGGAGACTTCAGGAGGGGTGATGTTGACAGCTGGTATTCTGAAATAGTCATACGTGTTTGTAATTTTGGGAGCCCTCATCCATATTCTTTATTTACATTTTTGCCTTAAGTTTTGTATAAGAGTTCCATTCAAGTGTCTTTTAATTTTTGATTGGTCTTACACCTGTAGTCTGCATTTTATTTATTTTATTTATTTATTTATTTATTTAAATACTATTATATGTGCACCTTATAAAATTATCAAACACAGCCCAATACACCACACACTTGTCTCTTAATTTTCCTGAATACTGGTTTGCACAATGCTGTGAGCTGAAGAGATTTTAGTTATGCCAGTGTGTCAAGGTAACATAGCAGGCATGAATACAGATAGGGACACGTCTGATCCAACTACAGGCTCTCATCTGGCAGCACGGAGCTTGGCAGAAGGAGGTGTACATATGTGCATGTGTTGCTTTGGTATATGTGACCGCGGAGTGCCCTTACCACTTCCCTCACATGAATAAATAAAACTTTGCAGCTAAGGGGAGACAGTGTTTGCTAAGTTTGCACCAAGATGAAAAATAATTGTTGTTTGGTGCTTAGAGTGGACTGAGAAAGCATAATGAATGTCTGTGTATAAGAATGAAATATCCTCTCCTCAGAAATACCTGCTTTTGGTTTCAGTAGCTGCTGAATTTATAAATGGCCTGAGTTAAAATTGCTGCCCTAATGCTATCTCCTGGCAAAGAGGCTGCTCTTCTGAACTGATTCATTTTTCTGTTGAGGAAATACTGGATAGCATTAGGATGCATGGAGAATGCTGGCTACTTTCAGAGCTCTTTTAAGATGCCCACTGAATTTAGAGCAGTAGTTCCAAGAGTGGATTGATGATGGTAACAAGTCCTTTCGATGACTCTTTGAATATTATTCTGATATTCTAAAGGAGAATTTACAGCAAGAGAAACTTTTAACAGCTTTTGTTTTACCTTGCATGGACAGAAATTTTTTAGGTTCCTGAACTCAGTGTTTTCTGTGGTTGTATTTAGCAGAATGTGTATTTGACTTAACAGCAGCCTTTTGAAATGCATAAAATTAGGATCAAAGTGAGCAATTGGAAGAATGGTATTTTTAGATGAACCTCATATGCTAAGGATGTTGTTGAAATAAGCAATTCTTAGCCATTATTAGTTATATTTGAAACTGTAGTGACATCCTTCCCTAGCTGTTGACAGAAGCAGCACTTTAAGCTTTAGAATGCTGGCTATTATTAATTCTTCCAGAGCTCACATGATAGCTAGAAAGACATTAAAAAAATTATACAGACTGAAAGTAGATGCCTCTTACTGTAGGGATTTTCTATGTCTATATACACAGTATTTTTCCTGAAACACAAAGACAAGATATATAATGATTTAAATATGATTGTCTCTCTTTTTTTACCCCACTCCCACTCCCCCATGTAAATGTGATGCTATCTCTCCTTCATTGTCTTGATCTTGTAAGCTGTCAATAAAAACAGGAAAGTAATACTCAGAGTAGCAAACTTCATGCCAGGCACTAGATGTAGAAGATGAGTGCAATGCAAGTGACCTGAGGCACACATAATTAAATTTATATTTTGACACCCATTGTCTTTAATATTTTTTTTTCACTTTACTTTACTTTTAATTAATTTTTGTGTCTCATCCCTCTGATACATCCCATCAAGTCCCATTAACCTGTATTTGTCCAATTCGTATGGTTTGTCCGTCACTCAGCCCTCCCCTGCTATTGGTGGTTTGCCATTTTTTTGTAGTTGCTTCTTGATATAGAGGTTTGGGGGCTGACTTCACCTGTGAAGACCAAAGTAGAAAAGGCCCTGAGTATCTCAGCCTTTTCTTCTTACACTTCTGCTTGTTATTGACTTACTTACAGAAGGTTCCGTGTTATTTGTGACAACCCAAACCAGTTTGAGCTCCAGCTGGGCTTTTGCCTTTCTAGCAGCATCTGTGCATGCCCAAGTAGTATTTGTTTGCACTTCCTGGGAGTCTGTCCCTTTTTCCATCTCTCATATACTTTTTATTTGCATTTGGGCTCACTATATAGCTTACTGTTTAACCGGGCTGTTTTCATGTTTCGACAGCTTTTTTTTATTTTTAATTTTATTTTGCTACTCATCCTCCTCATGCCCTAGGATCTTAAACTCTGCAATTTTATGAACACTGTAGTCAAGGGTGCTTTTGACAGTAATGTCTCTGACCAAGGCATCTTTATTTATAAGGAGTAGGTCCAGGTTACTTGCTTGTTATTAAATAAACGTGTTGTATTATCTTCCCCAGGTATACTTGTTTCCAAGGACCTGTTTCCAAACTAATTCTCATTCTGTTTTTTGCTTATACTTTCAATCTTTATCCCCTTTCAATCTTTATCCCTTTTGTATTATTTTTAGTGTTTGCTGCAAATTCTAGTTGTCTTATAACAAACACACACAACTAATGGGGGCCGTTGCTGTCATTTTTATCCCATTAGGGAAGTCCCTGTTTTTACATCAATTTTTTTCATAATGAGGGGTGTGAAAATCCCCATAAAATTTAAACAAACAAACAAAAAAGCCCTCCCAAATCTCTGTCTAGAAATGTACCTGCCTTTCTATTGCTACAGTTTGAGAAACAAGATTTTACCTGTTGGAATGTATAGAGAAAGAGGGAAGAGTGGCCTTTAAAACATTGGACACGTGTTCCTGTTAATGTATTGCTCATTTGGGTCTTCAGGAAGCGCACACACTGATTTGCTCCTCTGCTGAGAAAACACCAATGTGGAGGTGGAAAGGGCTCACAAGTACTGCAGCCCACAGCAGACTTGGGTATGAGCTGCCGTGCTTCGTGTGTCTCTCGTGACAACACAAAAGTCTTGCAGAGAGCAGTGGCTCACAACTGGCCGGGTGGAATACGCGACACCCGGGTGTATTTGGGGTGTTTCCACGCGGTTGATAAATGCTTCTGACTTTCATCCCATTTCTTTCAAGACAACAGCCTTAATTTAATGAATGTAGCTCTTATCCTGCTGGGGCAACTACAGGAACTGAGCAGTGGGGATTTTGGAAAGTAAAGAGATTTGTGGTGAGGGTCAGCTGCTTCGTCAAGTTAAGTTGCAAAGAGTTTTGAGCTCAAAGCTGATCATACTGATTTCTCATGTGTTGGTTGAAAGCCTGTCCCAAAATATATTCATTTTGTCTTGTAGTATTTTCATTAGATTCTCCTCAATAAAGTTTTCTTTTTCTCGTTCACTATTGTCATATTTACCTAACAAATTCCTAGGCACCTGTAAGAGAAGGTGGGAAGATGAGTAATGCCATATTTTAATTAATAGTTCTGCTATTGTTAGTTGTCATCAAACAGCCACTGAATGTCATTTAAATCAAACACATTGCTCTCATCTTTCTTTTTAACTCTTGTACTGATATCTCGGTAGAGTGCATTAACGCTGACAATTTACATTGACAATTTATATTAGCTGGATTGGAGGTGTGGGCTACTCAGCAGTTGACTTCTCTGGTGGCCCCAACTCAATGCCTTCTGTTCTCCTTGCACAACTTTCCTCTCTCTCCCACAGACTGCTTCTCTAAATATAATCCCCACAGCAACAAAGAGAACTTCTGGTCAGCAAAAACCATCTGGGTCTCTGGCTTTGTTGCTTCAACACCACGGTGTAGCAATAGACTGCTTTGATGTGTTGGTCGCTTTCTTTTCTTTTTTAGTGCCTTTGGTCAAGCCTTTTTCATCATGAGACTCAATTAGACTAGCACTGACAGATACTTGTTTAGTTTAATATCTGATAAGACCATTACTTCAGAGTGCAAGTTAGGACCAATGTCTTACCTGGATTCACTACTTAGAAATAACAGTAACTATTAAATTCTTCCTTCCTCATTGGAGATGCAATACCTAGGTTGCTAACGTACACGTGCCCGCTGGAAGGACTCCCATGGACATCATGAGGATGAGCTAATATAAATAATTCCTTGTAACTAGTGAAATTACTGATTTTGTATCCAGTGATCAGACACTGTTTAGATTCTGCATTATGCTCTCTTAAGTGCATCCCTGGGTTTTTTGGTCAGATATGCATCTCTTGGCCTCCTCAAATGTCTAGAAAGGATACTTTTTTTTACCAGGATAACCATAGGCTTTATATGCAGAAATATATCAGGCCTAATCAAGTAAATTATCTGGTACTACAGAATGCATGATCTTCACAATCCTTTAAGTCTTTAGTGTTTTAATTTTCTGAGTGTGAGCAATGTCCTTTAATCCTTGGGAATATGCTGAGTACAAAGACAATAATTTGTCTAAATAATAAACATAACCATTTATTCTGTGATTCTCTATGGAGAGGCTTAATCTTGCTGAAGGCTAAGTGCCCTCTACTTTTCAGTAAAGTCTTCCAGAATCAGAAGTCTCAAAGAAGAGTTTGCAGAGGTATTCCTGGGTGTCCTGGCTACAGATAGATACAATTACGTGTCATATGGGCTTAATTTAGAGAGCAGAGTGAAGGTGAGAGCTGTTTCTTCCTTGTGAATATATTTTATTCTTTTTTTTTTTCATATTTACATTTAAAATGAGTGTCCCTTAAGAAAAGTACTTAGAAGTCTTAAAACTCAAAAAAACAACAACAAAAAACCACTTTATTTTATTTCATCTTTTAAAATTTAATTAAGAATGAAAAGCAGATAGTTTCTTTTTTTTTTTTTTCCTGAGCTTCTTTTTAAAGTAATTAGATGATTAAAAAGAAACCACAGTCAGAATGTTGTTTCTGAACATCAAACTACTTGAAATTCCATGTCATTCTTGCTGCAGTTGCAAATTTTGCAATCTAAATGAAAATATTTTGTGTGCATAGCTTCGCAGTGAATGCATAATTGTACAGCCCTAGGATTAAAAACGCATTTGTACAAAGATTGGGAAATTAAGAAACTGTTTTCCACATACCATTCTGTTGTATGCACATGACTGTATCCCACCTATGTGATTTTTTTTATCATTATGTACACAAAAACACTGTACGGTGATTGATTGCTGTAAGTTGTAATATAGTTGTAAATGGTATAATTGCTAATGCTTCCAATTTTCTGAATTCTTTGTGTAAAATTATCAAAGCACGTCTAATGTATAAACTCACCGAGGTTGAATTTTAAGAGAGAGAAGAAAATGTAGAAGTACCAACGTGTTTGTTTTGAAACCTGCCAGTCCATTTGAAAGTTCATTACATCCAAAAATGTACCTTGTAACTGTCAGGTCGTTTAGGTTGGGCTGTACATGCATACTTCTGTTGTAACTTACTGTTTCTGTAGCCACGTCTAATGTTTCAGAAGTGATCAAAGAAAATCTAATTCTGGAGGCTACAACAAATGTTTTGATTTGAAAAACTCTCAGTATAGATCATGGGTTTTCACATTAAGTTCCTTTTATGAAACAAAGCCCCCAAACCAAACCAGGGGTGTTAACAGTTCCATCACCCAAACAACCTTTGCTCTGCCCTTTGTTTTCAGAACTGGGCCTGCCGGATTGTTAATGAGCCTACTGATGGTTAGAATTTGGCTTAGCTGAAGGGAAGGATGGTGTTGGGGTTAAGGCATTGAGCAGAGGATTAGCAGTTCAATTCTCTTCTGAATTTTTATGGTTCATGTTTCCGAAACCTTGTTTTTCCTGGCACCTAATGGCTAGAGAAAAATCTTTAGCAACAGACTGCTTGCGTAAATGATTACAAGAACTAAAACCCATCAAATATAATGAGGTCCTTGACTACAGCCCTGCATTTGACAGTGCTGTAGACCTTGCCCTCTTCTGGCTCTGCTGCTCTGCAATGTCAGGTGGTTCCCATCTCTCCTCAGTGGGACTTGAGATGTGGGGAGGAGAGGGAATTAGCAAGTGTCACTGCACTCCTGCACTTCACATCCATGCAAAATTTAAAGCTGGTCTCTTGGGAGCTCCACAGGTCCAGAGTTCTCTCTGTGTTTGCATGTGGCATACCTAAATAATGCTGTACATCTCTCTCTGCCTGTGTATATGTTCATATAATTTTGTGTATAGACATATATTTTTAACATCTATATTTAAACATACACAGAAAGAATCTATATTTTAAATAGGTTCTGATGAAAAAAATTGCTTGCCTAGCTGATCAGCAAAATGCAATGGAAAATTTAAGACTTAGTTTTTCTGTGAGGAGCAGTTAGTCATTTCCTGGTGCAGAGAATAACAAAATTACCGACTTTCCAATGATCTTGGCTCATTTTCATTCTATGCCAGGTGGTTGCTAGAGTTTGACAAATGATAGATTTGGTTTCGAAGGGTGCTTGAATTGCACAAAGTGTTTTTCATATTAGGGAAGACATGGTCATTTTTTTCCACAAGTTTTAAGATTTATCGCCTTGCACAAGTGTTGTAAATTAGTTTGTTTGCTATTTATTTTCTCTGGATTGCTGTAATTGGTGTCATTAGTTGAAGGGCAAGTTTTACAGATGGTTGGGAGGGATGGCCTTTTATGCATACACTCGTTATATTTATTTATTTTTTAAACACTGCTACAGGACTGCAAGTCAGATGGGTAGACTGCTACTTCCCGTTTACTCACCCTTCCTTTGAGATGGAGATCAACTTCCAAGGAGAATGGCTGGAGGTCCTGGGCTGTGGGGTCATGGAGCAACAGCTAGTTAACTCAGGTACTGAAACTCCTTTACTTCATTGACATCTCTATTTGCAAACACTTCCAGTGCAATCAGTTTCACAGCCTGAAATGCCCCCCTTTCTCCTGGTGAGTGCAGGCATCTCTGTTAGCAGCAGCTGCCACAAATAGTCCTCAGGTGGAAGGCAGTCCTTCCATGCTGTGATTGGAGTGTAACAACTGAGTGAGCTGGAGCCTGCAAACAGAAAGCTTGTCTTTCATTTTCTGCGATAAGGAGACAGACGGATCCCAGCTTTAAAAGAGAAACTGATGAATTAGGTTGTGCATTTTTCTGACTTACAAGAGAAGTCAAGTGCATGCACACTTATGATTTCAAGGTATTGTGAGCAAATAGCATCCCCTAGTATTTGAAATATGAGAGTGTTCTGGTATCTCTAACATGTAGAAAGAAGAAAGTGACTTCAATCATCATATTGCTAGTTAGTTGCTGGGTAAATGACAGGTTGCTTTTTGGTTCTGATTTTCTTCTTTCATCCTCAGCTTTGTTAGTATGAGGTTGTAAATTTCATTAAGAGCCACATGATTTAAATTGGAATTATGACAGTAAAATGTCACATGACTGTTTGCTTTCCAAAATTTATATGTGAGTACAAGGAAGGAGAGGAGAAATTATGTGTTTTTTTATTTATTATTATTATTTTCACAGTGAGAATTTAACATGCTCGTCTTTTCAGTGACAATAGGCAATTCTGCTTAAGCACAGGGCAGCGCTCAGACCTCCATCAGTCAGTGTCTTTCAGTATTAGTTATTAGGTGTGGGAGCCTTGTGGAATATGATCCATTTAATTCTCACAAGCATACTTTTATATAGCCATAGAATACTCAGTTGATTTCACTGCAGTTGGTTTGCAAAGCTATTGTGTTTTAATGTGCTCTAAATACTTTCTTTTGAAGTCCAAGTAGGATACCTATAAATGGCCCCAGTTATTTGGCACTGCTTTATTTTCTTCAAAGCTTGCATATATCTTAATACGATCATTTTACTTTAATAAAGATGAATCCTTTTCCAGAGTTTCTCACCAGTGGGTTAATGCTTTATGCCAATGTACTTTATCAGGCTGTTGTGTTCATGGTGTGGTAAATATAACGCAGGTTCTGATCAGCCTCAGAAGTGAAAGAGTGCTGTGTAATATTATTTTGATCAGATGTAATATGCTAATGGCCAGACTTTCTTCTTTAAAAGCTTTTATGCTGCTCAGGTCTTATGTTTAGGTTCTTTTAATGTGTGTGAGGAGAGCTAAACTGTGGCCCCAAAACAATTACTGTATGTGTTTATTTGTGTGTGTGAATGAATGTACATGAAATGCCAACAGGCAGTTTTCTACAGCAGTCAAAATTTTCAATTTCATCTGTCTCAGCTCTTTCTCACCTCTCTGAATTATGGTCTTCAACGTTATATCCCTTCTGCACCAAAACTCTACTACTTATTGTAATTCTAATCTTCCAAGAGAACATGAATTTATTAATTCAAGTCTAGCTTTTGAACACCTTGTGAATTTGTATTATGAGTTGGAAAAACAAACAAACAGAAAAAAAAAAAAAACAACAAAGAAGGACGGGTTCTTTTCCTTTATTAGCAAGATACTTTTAGAGGGTTGGACCATTGAAGAAGTGCCAGTCATTTTTCACTTCATTTAGGAGTTTCACTTTATGCAGCCATACTTTTATTTTCAGCTTCCTCTGGTAGAGGTTGGACTCAATGATCTTGAGGTCTCTTCCAACCTAGAAATTCTGTGATTCTGTGATGGTAATTGCAAAAATATGTGATTACAGAATCTGAGTCTAATGTATTTTTTGAAGCATTGAGATCTGTTTACTTTTAGTGAGGAAGAAGTGTGGTCATAATTTGTGTTGGCTAACAATTAGCTTATTTGATTTAAAGTAACATTGCAGACAAGTTAGTTCACATTTTCAATCAAGTAAGGAGTCAAACACAAGCCTCCCCTACTTACTACTGCTCAGAGCATTCTTTTCTTTAATCCTTTTTCACAAAAATTTATAAATCCAGTAGTTTCCTGGCATGCCAAACTGCATCTTTTTATGATGAAGCCGGGTTTGCTACTACTAACCCATAGTTGTTTTTTTGTGTATGTGTGTTTGTGTGATGTGGCAGCAATCTGCCTTTGCCCAAAACTGAAAATGCAGAAGTCCAGAAAAAGATACTCTGTGGAAAAGAATGAAGGTGAAAATTTTCTTTCCTTTCTCCTTCATCTTTTTTTTTTTCCTCTCCCTATTAGGACTTGAGTATCCTCTAAAACTATCTTGAACAGAAGTGTTTTCTTAATACTTATCTGCTACCTTTAGAATGTCTCTAATGTTTCTAGTATCCACAATCAATAGGTATTAGCTATTACTCTAGTCCCATCTTTGAAACACCAAAGGTTTAGTTTTAAAGCCTTCAGTTTTAAACCAGCTCCAACTCTACTCAACCCTACAGGCGTATTTCCTCGACCGGAGAGTAAATGCTGGTGCTTACACCTCCCTGCTCTGTATCTTTCTGTTGTCAGGTGTCTAGAATAGGCACTCCAAATTGCCTCTTCCCATCTCAATCTCTTCATGGGCTCTACGAGAAAACACCTCAGTAGGACTGAATGAAAGAGAGGCATTACTCATTTTTGTCTGGTTAAATTTGTTCTGAAGGAATATTTCACTCTTGGTGTGCCAGTTTACCAGGTAAATGCAGAAAGATCTTTTTATGGTGTGCTGCACAGCTTGGAGATAAAACAAACAAACAAACAAAAAAAACTGGAGAATAAACTGATGAATTCACAGATTATTTTTTTTTGGTGTGTGTGATCTGTATCATTTCTAGTATCTTACAGGTTTGGATTTTTGTTTTATGATTTTTTTGGGTCTTCACTTGGTATTGAATATTACAGTGCACACTTCTGAAACCTAATGTGTATTGGCAAGCATTGTTTTTCCTTCCATAAGAAAATATTTTCCTAAGGGAAAGAAAGATAGCTTTCTACCTTTAAAATCCTCAAATCCTTTTTTGTATGTGTTACTGCCCGTTGATGTAAGACTGGTTTGTAAGGCAATCAGAAACAATCACTCAAAGCAGAAGCTGCATGTGCCTGGTGACTGATGGTGGCTGTAACTTAAACAGCCAGCACAGATGATTTATTTACTTATTTTTCAGTTTTGTTGTGTTTCTGAGCTAACTATGATAGCAGAAGAACTGGTTATGCCTTACGGATGGATTAAAAGACAAGGTCCCTGCCACAGCAGGGCCAGGATATTGGGCCTTGAGTAGCTGTATCTTTATGCTGGCTGAAGGCGATATCACAGTGGCAGATCCGTCAGTGACATCTTGCTGCATGAGATTGCTTCTCTGTAGTTCCTTAGCAGTCACCCTCCTCATGCAACAAATCTCTATGGTATTGACAGATCCTGTTAAGATTTTTAGTCTAGACTGAAGAATGTCGTTGCTGCTTTAATGCCCCATGGAATTGGGATTGGCGTTATATTTGTTAGATTGGTGCTTGCTGAAAGAGATTATTTTGTTGAAGTTTCTGATGCCTTCTTATGTTTGGGCAGGAACCTTTCTTTGATTTCTTTGATTTCACTTTAAAATTGAATGTGATTCAGACATTCAGTGCATGTAAATAGAAATGTATTTGTTATAGGGAAAAACTGGTCAATTGGTTCAAATGTATTGATAGCACTCTGCTGCATCCCCTGTCTTTCTGCTATGCTCTTTTTTTCTTCTGAGATCTGCAAAGAGACTCTCTAGGCTTCTCCTTCTCCCCTGCTCCCTCCGCATGCTTCTTAATAAGCTAGATTTCCAGTTTCTGACCTAGATCTCCACAGTGTAGATGTAGTAAAGAACCCAAATATAGCAGGCAGCAAAACAAACTAGCACTTTTTTTTTTTTTTTTTTTTTTGGTGGCAACTCATTGCTTTATATTTTGTGGACTTCCAGAGTGCTTTATCTCCCCTTTAAGTTTCGTATGTTAAATCAGTTTAGGATTTGCCCAGGAGGGGTAGCCAGCCTCATTCTTGGTCATTCAGTAGGCAGTGGGGATGATCCACTCTTCTGAACCATTCAGATTTTGTGTGTTAACAGTGAGTAAGGTTTCTGTTGTCTTGGTGTGTGGATGAGCAAATAAAAGCTGGTAGGCAGTGTAGCTACCATTTGCATTAAAGCCAATCCAGCTACTGAATATTTTTAATAGGAGTTGTTTGTATTTGGGGATATCTCTTCTGAACAAATGGAGAATATGGTGATATTTACTATTTCTAACAGTGATATTGGCTATTTTTAAAATAAAAGTAAAACATGCACCCTATGACTGTTTTTATATAATTGTGGAAAAAATATGCAAGGATGCACAGAATTGTAACAAATAATGTTACATGTTCCCCCAAGGCTGACAGTGCTAAACTAGAGCAGTTATTTACTGTAATGTAAACACAGAAGATCTCTATTATAATCTAATATGCAATAAGTATAAAATATAACTTATTGTACTGTTTAATTTTTCATTTTTATGTGCACTTTTTTCATCTTTAACTGCACCTGACTACGTAACTTTAATAGGAATGTTTTATATGCCTTTTAATGTAAAGAAAAATAATTTTTATTCTGGATAACACTGGAAAAATACAGAAACGTTACAATATAGTAGCAAGTATTCTCAGTTTTAGGTCCACAAAGAAGGGATGAGGAAATTCTGTGGTACAGTAGAACTGACATTGGTTAACATCACGCAAGGTATTTATTTCTGTGCTTCAGGAGTTTGTTACCCAAGATTCACGAAGATTGTGTTCATTGGTGGCTGCTGAAGTTCCCAGGTCTGTATGGAATTATATGATTAAAACCTTTGAATACAGGATGCTGCTTACTCAGAGGCGGTGATCATAGTGTTGCTTAGTACCTGTGAAATTGGAAGCAGTTAGGGTGTGATCCTTTGCTGATTGAAATCAATGGCAATGTTCTCTGTGCTCACTGTTGCAGAATACGTTAGCTTGGGACAGAAGCATGAAAATTGGACTACTGAAGTTTGCCCCCAAACCAAGAAACAAAAAATCTCCCATTCATTTAAAAAAAAAAAAAAAAAAAAAAAAAAGAAAAAAGAAGGGGGGTGGGGGAGGCAAACACAGTAGACAATTCCATTTATTTTATTTTTTTTTTTTTTTTGGTAAGACTCTTCTTGATGTATTTGTATTTCTGATGTACTGCAGGAAAATAACCTAAGGATGGCACATCAGACCTAAGGTGGGTGCATCCCTGTATCCTGACTCTTAGAGTAGCACAGACAGGTGCCTTAAGAGCAGAACATGACGTAGATCTGCTGATACACACTTGCAGCTCTTGGTTTCCTGAGCTGAAAACAGGACTTTGTTTTTAGCTGTCATTGTGGAATTTTCTATCATTTGATTTTGAAGTGCTGGGTGGTCTGAAGCACTGTAAAATAGTTGCTCACCTCTGGGTGGGTGTTCAGGTTGTTTTTTCATTTCCTGAGATAATAGATCACAAGTGCAGCTGTATTTAGGCTACCTGCAGGAAGAGTTGGTGAGGCTTTCTTGCTGCGGATATGCTTTTTCTTCCTTACCCATCAGAAAATAACACTGATACGCTCTTAAGAAACTCCCCTCTCCCTTTTTCTTTCTTTTCCTTTTTTAAATTGTCAGCTTGAAGTTGAATGTAATAGCCAATGGTGTAGGGGTTTGGAAGTGTATTTTGGTTTTCCAGCACGAATAGCAGGAGATCATCATGGCCTTAGCGAGAAACTGAGGAGACATTGCGCCTTCGGAAAGGCTCTGAAGGAAACTTTATGTCAACAGTTTGCATACAGTTACAGCTTTAAAAGTTTCTGGCCAATCTTGGTCTTGAAACTGAGTGTCATATCCCGAATTTATAACAAAGGTGTTTTTTCTGATATTTCTTGTTTAATTTTGTGCACACTTCTCATGAAGAAAAAATTGCCAGCCTTGTTGAAACATCTTCATGAATACTGTCGAACACAAAGAAAGGAGTTTGTTGTGATTTCTGCAAATCCTTGCTTTTGTTTTAAAAGGCGGAAGTTTATTTGTCATGAGTGTACTCTTTGGTGAAGCCTGATTCCTGAAGTGTAATTTTTTTTGTCATTTAGAAGCCTTTTTACAGATCAGTGGCAAGACTTATGTCCAAAATTTAAATAGCACTTGGTCCAGGGCTGCCACCTTCACTCAAATACAAGTCTGGACAAGGAGAACTTCCTTGGCTGTAATGCTGCAGTAAAAAAAAATCTTTATTCATTTATTGAAGATCCTCAAAACTGCTGCCTGAAGCAAAATAACAGTTTTAAGTTTTTAGCCTGTCTACTCATTTTTGCCTTTTTTTTTTTTTTTTTTTCTTTTCAAAAGGATTATGAGATTTGAATGATTCTTTGTGGGCAATAAATTAGTAGTTAACAAAAAATTTTGTCAATGTTACCTTGCAGACATAGGGGGGAGTTTGTTTTTAAATTTATGAATATGTTCTTAAATCAAATTTTAGTTATGGGTGAGTTTGGTTCATATATCAATCAGCGGGGAGTGTTTTGAGGAAGGGGAAATTTAATATCTTTCATCTAGCAATTTTTTCCTCTTCAGCTCTTGCCTGGTAAATTACATTAAAATGTTGGAGCAGATGGTGCATGTGGCTTAAATAGTATGCAGACCCATGTTCTATCTATGCTAACAGCTCTCTGTGGGGACCTTGAAATAGTTAAAGCTGTATGTGTGTATATGGATATAGTGTATAAGGGTAAATATAATGCATTTAAAATACGTTCCTGCAATGCTTCAAGGTGAAATTAAAGTTACAGAGGTTTATTGGTGTCTCGAGCAGCTGGGGCCTCCCCAGAACACAGGATAAAAGCGAGGATAGGGTCTGATGGGTGGGCTAGTCCTTCCCACACAGTACATCCAAAGCAAACCCTGCACAGCAGACTTAAATCACAGTTCTCCATTGCAAGCCTTTCAGTGTTTGAAATCTGTTCTTTTTAGGTCACTGCCTGTCTCCTATGCAACCACATGACTGCAGCAGCACGCTGACATCTCCCAGTCTGTCCTGTACTTATTCTCCCAAGACCATAGGGAAGTGTCGTCATCCCTGTTTTGTGGACTAGAACTGAAATACACAGGAGGCTGACACACACATGCATGCGTGCTGCAGGCACAGGTGTGAGCAGCCTCTGCAAGAGAGTTAGCTTTCCTACACTCTGCTCATACAGTCTGTAGAGAAAGGAGGTCTTCCACTGTGCTTTGAAGGCATGACTCAGCCTTCTGTTCTGGATCGCTCTGCCAAGCAGCCTCTTTCTGGGACTGGCTGCAGGGGGAGCCTCCTCTCCTAATTTGGGCAGGTACCTGAAGGTAATGTGAATACCCCACAAAGAGGCAGTGTTTCAGATTAAATGAAATTAATGGGAAATTAGGAAGCATCTGGGTTTGGGTGACTTCCCAAGGGTCTCAGAAGTTGTCTGTTGCAGAAACAGGAGTTGAATCCAAGCTGTAGGTTTATATCTCAACTTCTGAGTCACCTTTGTCTCAGCTTATCCTAGTGATTATGTCTGCACATACATAAATACAGGTAAACGTGTGTGCATATATGCACACAAATAGGGACAAAAGACAAGTGACCAAATAAATACAAAATAAGACAAATATGGCCTCTTACGATTTTTTTGTGGTCCCCTCTACCCCCCAGGTGTAAACAGGAAAACAGATTGTCACAGCTGGCTAATTCTAGAGATGCTCCACTGAGCTGGCAGCCCCTGAGACCTTGCTTTAGCCAGTCAGATATGGAGCTGGTGTGGAATTGTGGGTTTTTAGAGAAAGATGTGTTTGAATTTTTGTCTGTATTCTGCAGTATTTTGTACAGATACCCAGAAATGTATGTGCATGGCATATCTCAAGAAGTGTGTGCCTAACACAGTGCTGACCAGTTTTGAAGGGAATAAGTAATAGTGCAGAGGACCCAATTTTTCCTCCAAAATGTATGGTGATTCAGCCTTTATGTGTACAAGGAGAGGAGCTCTGACTGTAGCCACCTGGGTGGCTTTTAGGAATCCTTTTCATGGTAAAAGCAGGGCCTTGACAAGATTGTCTAACACCTTGTCTAGCAGAACCTTAAAAAAATCTCAAGTGTTGGAGAATTCACCGCATCCTTGGAGAAATTATTCCAATGATTGATTGTTCTCACAGTGAAAACTTTTAAGTGCAATCAGTCTATCACTGGTGCAGCTTGTACCCACTGCCCCTCATTTCTTCCCTGTGATCCAGACTCTCAGGACTTTGCAGGTTCTAAGGAGTTTGCATTTTTGAATTGGGATGATTTTTATACAGAGAATCTTTCTTCTCTTTTCTTTCTGCTAGAAGAAGAAATCAAGGAGAGTTTATTTCCTGCTTTGGTTGAAGACTGCCTTTTGGGTTTGATATTGTTTTGGTTTCTTTTGAGGTGCCTGGAAGGAAGACTTGGTCTTGCCTTGATAAGTAAACTGAAACATAGAAATGAGTTGCACAGAGGTGGTGCTGCAGTGAACCAAAGTATATATTGTTATTTTTTTAATTTATTTCTCTTTTTCTGCTACCCAGGGCTACACCACCAGGTCTGATGTGTGTGCTGTGTTACGAAGTTATACCTTTCCCTCACCTTTTCCTTTTTCTTGTCAAGATAACTTGCCTGTTGTCTCCTCCTTAATTTATAGCTCTGTTTTTAAAGCTGTTTTTTCGTCTAGTTTTTCATCCAGAAGGAATCCATAAAATTTTTTGAAATGTTGCTTTCTCTGATTTTATTACCTTTGACAGACTCATTATATATGTTAGAATTGGTGTTCTTCAGAAAGAATTAATATAAGCTTACTCCCAATCTGTATGTGTTTGTGTAGAATGAACAAATATAGTATTCCATTTTATGACAATTCTATTACACCTATTTCTGAGAATTGTGTTATTTATTTACAGGGGTATTTTGTGGGGAAGTAACTAGAGGATTGGATTTTGAAGTGAGTAGTTATTATAGAAGTTGGATGGCCATTTGAGTTTGTGGCTCCATATGATTTTGCCAGTTGAGTGTTAGAGTACTGCTGTCAATGGATTTAGAGGATAATTTCCCTTTCATGGTGCAAGACCACACTTTTAGTTGGAATTTATGTTTCTTATCTTCACAATTTGGGAAACTACTTTGTCTTTATGTTTTATTTTTTCCTGCACAAAAATGTCTGTGGAAAAGTGTTAACTCAGTCTAACATTAGCCTTGAAACCAGCGAGAGTGGTTATTTGATTGTCTGGTGCATGGTACTTTTTTCTATCTAGCAATGAAAGCTATTGCCTAGCATCTGAGGCTGATTTTAGTCCATTTGCAATCTAAGAAAAAAAAAAAAAAGAGGTGGTAGAATGTGTAGCTGCATCTTCTCATGTTTTTATTGCATTTGAAGCAGTTTGCTTCTATGTATGTATTACCCCTCCTTCCCTTTTTTTTTTTTTTTAATCAAAAGTAAATTAAAGGTTTAGTAATTCAGTATGATTTGTCTCTGTGGGATCCAGCAGCAGGACTAGAGCACCACACACAAGAGAAGGCTAAATAATGATGGATGTAGCTTACTAAGCAGTTCACAAGCAAAAGAAAGTGCTAATCTCAAAAACCTTGAAGAGCAACAATTTATAGCACAGAGAAGGTGTTTCCCTTGGCTTTATTTATGCAAATGAAAATACTGCCAAATAATAGTATTGAATTACCACATGGTTATGTGATGAATGCTGAATGTTTTTAATCAGCCAGGAGTTAGTCCAATGAGCCTAATATAATTCCTCATCAGTCTAGGAAACCCTGTGGGTTTTTTTGTTACATTATAATATTCATTTTTGCCATTCCCAGGACATTTATCAGGGCTACCCAACAGAGGGTGGAGAAGAAATTTTACAGGCACGTCCCTAACTGTTCCTTATTCTGCTACATAAAGCTCAGCTGAGACAGTTTTAATTCAGCTGAGATTAGATGGAGCATTTCAGGAAGTATTTCTCTTTACTAGATCACAGACACAAACTTGCTTTCTCTTTTCTGGAGGGAGAGATTTTTGTTAGGGTGTTGCTACTGTGCATCTTTTGTCGTCTTTCATATTTCTAGCTGGTGAGCAGAATGGATGAACACAGCTCTCCTGTGTGCCTGCTGGAGGCTGAAATACGTGCCTCTCCCCATCACCACTTTTTTTTTTTTTTTTTTTTTTTTTTTTTAAAGTATTAAGAAAATAGAAAACCGGTGAAGGTGTACAGATGCTCAGCCTTCCCACCTCTGTCCCACTTCTGTACCATTTGTCAAGGTCTTCGTGTTGCTGGTGTTGCAAAGAATAGCTTAGCTTCAATTTGCTTGGGTTTCATCTTCAAATGCCCAGATTTGCTTTGCAGTTGATCATTCATAAACAGAAAATCTCTACGAGTAGTAGAGAAGATAAAACGTACAGCACTTGACTAAGAAGGTGTTGAGAAGGAAGTGCTTATGCTTTGAGGGTTGACTGAGTTTCCAGAAGGAAGGAAGGAGTCTGGAACAGGTTTGGCACCTCCGTGCTGCTGGAGCATATCCGCAGCACAGCTATGGATTAGAGACAGCCCGTTCCAGGCAGCGTACCAGCTAGTTATGAGTGGAGTTTGCTGCACCTGAAATGAATCAGGGAAAAATGCCAGCCTATATTAACACTTCTCTCCATGTAAATAACAGTGACAGATTACTAATAGATATTACAGCAGTCTTTTTTTTTTCTTCTCTGAACAGAACAGATGCCATAAATTGTGTAATCTGACTATGTAGTGAGCATCAGTAACAAGTTTGATCCTAAATCTTCTGATGTAGTCCCGCTAAACTTCTGTATGTAACAGCAAATGCAATGCAAGAGGTAACCATGGAGGTAACCTGGTACCCATCTTATTTTGGGCCAAGTGGGGACAGAGGAGGGGAAGGGTTCTGCGGGAGGGCCTGTTTCTTTGCTTGCTTTCGAGGGCCATTTAGATTATTTTAAAACTTTAGCTGAATGCTTGAAAATCTTGGCAAGCTCGATTTTCTCTGGGTTTTATCAAGATAAATTAAAACACAACAAAGAACCAACAAACAGAAAATTTCCCAACAAAAAGCCCGTAAGCTGTTAGCAACAGCTTTAGCCCTCTTCAGCTCCTCACCCTACAAAAAGCAGTACCTTTTATCTCCTCTTTATATTAAAATAGTATGGGGACAGGAAAACAAACAAACAAAAAGAATAGTGATTCTTCCAGTCCTGAGAATTGCTGCCCCTTCTTATTCTGAAGCATGGGCTGCTCATTCTACAGTACTGGTTGTCTTTGTGCTGCTGCCAGATTGTCTCTGACATTGTCATTAGAGCTTTTCCTGTTTTTAAAAACAATAATTGAAGTAGATTTATTGAGTTTTGTTGTAGAACAGTGATGGATTCAAAACAGCAGTGCTGACTGTAATAGAAGAAAAGTTATTAGGATTCATTTAAATAAGGCAAAAGACTGCAGTTAGGAGTTCATCTCTGACTATATGGATTGGAAAGTATTTAGCTAATGAATTATACCAAAAGAACAAGTTCGGTGAGGGGAATCCTGTTCTCATGTTGGTTCAGACTTAGCATGTTTCAAAAGTGACAGTCGAAGGTAAACTCTTTACTGGAATCCTTTTTTCATCTCTGGGACAATGTATTCTTAATACAATACTGCCACGTCTCACGGGAGAAACTGTATTTGCCAAAATATTGCTGCTATTGTACTAGAACCCATTGTATTACAACCAAGATGGGCAAGATTATTCATGTTTACAAGTGCTAAATTACTTTTTATTCTTACTGAGTAAAAGCTGATGATCTTAAATAGGAAAACTGTATTCTACCTGTATTGGCACTTGCTGCTGCTATTTTTATTTAGTAGGAGCCAAAATTCACCTTATAAAGGAAAGGCTAGTTTCCTTAGGGTAGTTTGCTCATGAGGGGCAGATTGTCCCATGCCTGCCCTCTTGTGGATATTTATTTGTATGGTTCCTTGAAATCTGAGGTTCTAGCTATCTTCAGAGGAAGCTTAATACTTTAGCTGGATTGCAGCTCTCGTGTCTCATAGGCCCATGAGCATTAGGAACGAAGAAAGCATGAGTTTAGTATAGGCACTCCAAAACAGGAAGCCGGAGTTCATGTAACCCATCTAAAGGTGTACTTAATCATGTTTTAATCATTTTTTAAAACCATTTTTTTTTAAATATGTATTTTTCCTGTGTTGCTATTAGTTTTCACACTTCAATAGCTGTATGGTAGATTCTTTTCTATGAAGAAAGGCTGGGAGAGTTGAGGCTGTTCAGCCTGAAGAAGACAAGGCTCTGGGGAAACCTCATTGCAGCTTTTCAATACTTAAAGGGGGCTTATAAAATAGATGGAGAGCAACTTTTTTTATTGAGCAGACAATGACAAGACAAGGGGAATGGTTTTAAACTAGAAGAGGGAAGATTTAGATCAGATGTTCAGAGAAAATTCTTCACTGTGAGGGTGGTGAGGCACTGGCACAGGTTGCCCAGAGAAGCTGTGGATGCCCCATCCCTGGAAGTGCTCAAGGCCAGGTTGGATGGGGCTTTGGGCATCTGGTGGGGCTTTTGGGCTCTGGTGAGGGGTGTCCCTGATCATGGCAGGCGGGTTGGAACAATATGGTGTCTAAGGTCCTTTCCTACCCAAACCATTCCGTGATTCTATGAATAGTGAAAGACAGCAGTCTGTTCATAAGCATTTGTCATGTTCTGCTTGTGGAAACTGGAAGAGCTGTGAGCAAACATTAGACGAATATTGTAGCACCCTCTGCAGAGTCTGCTGAGTTGTTCTCTACCGTGTACATGGTTTTGGTTTTTAATAGTACCCAGGTGATGAGAGTGATGTGCTCGTGAATCTCTGTTTTCTTCAAATGTGATCCTAGGAGCTGCTGTCCTAATGGGACAAGGAACAAGAGCTTCTTTGTTTTGTTTTGGCAGCATGTGATGCTGAGTTTCTAGATCAAAAAAGGTATCATTTTGATGTTTCTGTTTTTCTGCTGTTCATCATTAAGAAATAATCTCAGTAGAAGCAAACCTGTAATCCCGGGATGGAGAAAAGGAAGCACTCAATATGATAAGACTGTAATTCAGTGGAAATCAAATAAAGTG
Source organism: Aythya ferina (assembly GCF_964211825.1). Classification (NCBI taxonomy): domain Eukaryota; kingdom Metazoa; phylum Chordata; class Aves; order Anseriformes; family Anatidae; genus Aythya; species Aythya ferina. Next base: position 71,457,089 of record NC_140297.1, on the reverse strand, counting down.
ATTTTGTTGTAGTGCTCCATCAGTGGTTCTCTGTTTGTCACCTTTGTGGCTGTCATAGAAGCATGATATATTCAATACATGGGAGAGGGAGTAGGGGAATATGAATGATTGTCAGTGGACATAATATTTACACAGATGTGGCAGTTAACTGCCTCTTCACCGTGTTACAGACCATTCGTAATCACTGCCATTGCTCTAGAGTTTTCTACCAGATACTCTTATGAAAATATTGTTTAAAAAGAATTAGAAGATAAGGTGGATAGAAATTCAGGTCATACTGAACCAAGTTTACAAGCAGTTCCAGAAGTAGCAAAGCTGATCATTTTCTGTAGGTCTGCGTGGACTCACTGATACCAGAGAGTGATCTCACATGGTTTGCTTCTTCTTCATGGGTCAATAATTAGGTCAAACACAGCTGTCAGAGACCTCCCTTTTATCAGCTGTCAGAGACCTCCCCCGTTCTGTTGTTCTTCATTAGGTTGTCCCAGCATGTTTAAAAGTTTTCAGGAAAAGGAAAGAACCAGCAGTTACATGCAAGGCTTGCCTGGACTGTGGGATCAGGTTGGCATTGTTTTCTTAGACTAAATTAACATAATCACTCTTGGAGGTGAAATGCACAGTTGCAATCAGCCAAAAAGGCACAGATCCTTTACTCACTTCCAACAGACAGCCTCTTGTCTTCAGTGCTTTCCATCACACCTGCAGGTGTGATACTCTTCAGTAGGAGAAAATCATTAATTCTTTCCTTGAAAAGCTCAAATTTGAAAAAGCCAATGTTCCCCTGCAATGACCTTGCTGCCTTATGATACTCGGCAGGAAGAGAAAATCAGTAACTTTTTCCTTGAAAGGCTCAAATATGAAAAAGCTAGAGTTCCCCTACAGTGACCCTTTTGCTGCTTTACTCCCACCTCCCTTTCATCATCCCTCTTCTCATGGGGCTTGAAGAAAAATGCGTGCACCTTAAGTTAGGGAAAAGCTCTGTGACTGTACAATTCACAGGTGGAGTTTAAGGAAGGTGAACTAAGGGGCACTGAGCCTGTAATTTCTTTCATGCGTTCTGTACGTTTGTGCGACACAGAGCTAGCAGGGCCTTTCCGGGCTCCCCGGAGACACCCAAAAAGCTTCGTAGCAGAAGGGAGTAATTGCAGCAAGTGTGCAGGCAGCTGAAGGACAGCCCTGAGATGATTTTCAAACCACAGCAGAGGAAACTGTCGAGGAAGCGTGACAGCAGGGGAGATACCTGCACAAGCTCATAAGCTCTGTTCTCCTCCACTACCTGTGGAAATCTTGTGCAAATCTGTGAATTCAGTGGGCTCGAGATTATCCCAGGCTTTGCTCTGCTCCTGATTCCAGGCACATGCTTTGGCCAGCACAGGTGTTTGAGAGGTGATGGAAGGCTTCTGTTGAGGGCCTGAGCCCCACTCTGTTGACTGATTTTCTTGCTCAACTCCCAGTCTCTTCTTGTAGAATGACAGCTTCAGTTTGGATAATCCTCTGCGTGGACTTATTGTGGACTTGCTTGCCATATTTACAGGGGTGTTAAATGGAAGCTGAGGTCTTTCTCTGGGGGAATGCAAAAGCATGATGAGGAGTCATGATGAGGTTCAGTGTGGGACTGGTGTAAAAAGCTATATGAGAAATCAGTATGAGGAGTTGAGCGCTGGTAGAAGATAGGGAGTGAAAAAGTTGGAGTGTCAGTTTCTTGACCTCTGAAGTTTAAGATGTGGTAGCAGCTGTAACTGAAGCAGAAAAAAAAAGGTCTGAAGAGTCAGCACTGGGTTTTTGTGGTTTATTTGTTTCCTAAATGAAATTAGAAGGTTTTTTTTTGTTTTTTTTTTTTTTGCTTTTTTTCTTCTAAAGATATGCCAACTGAAAAACTGTATGTAAGCTGTACAGTCTGATGGCTTGAAAGGAGTATACGGAAGACCAATATTCTCCGAAGACCTTACGTTCTTTTTTCTTTCATTATTCCTTAACAGATTAAATTTCCTGATGTGAAGTGCTACCTTACTGGAAAATCTCACTCACCATTGGCAATTATATAAGTAGCCTTAAGACATGATTCTGTTGCACCAATCCAGACTTGGATCATTTCTTGCAGGTTCCATAGCTTTGAGAAAGTGTTAATGTGAGGTGTGCTAACACAGTCGTCTTCAGCTGCTGAAGTGCATCCATCATCTGAATCCTCTTTGATGAACCAGAAAGGAGGGGCTAAGTATATTGGGATAGCATAATTCTATTAATTAATCTCTTAATTAAGCAGTGCTTCTGACTGTCCACAGTGAAAGAAACGTGACTAATCTCTGTTTTTCTGCTTAGATGCCCTCTGTTGGATGATGATAAAAATGGTGCTGCTACGTAGCGTTTATCATTGGAATGCCTTAACAGTGATTTTTTTCTTTTTAAAATAAAAGCCGTATTGTTCACCATGTTTTATAGAAGGGGAAATTGGAGCATAACTCAATGAAGTGACTTGTTCAGTGCTACGTTGCCATCTACTCTGACAGAGACCAGCACTTTGGTTGTTCGTCCTCAGTAAGGGCAATATTACTGCTATCTTGTCACTTTCCATTTGGAGCATAACTCTGTGCTTTATGTATTTCTTGTTATGTGCTTTTTCATTACAACTTCATTTTCTGAAGAGCTCAATCTTCTGGCTTAGAAAGTTTGATAGTGCTGGGCTTGCCTTTTGTCCTTCTTTTCACCTGAGAAGGTCCAAGCTGGAGGAAGCAAAACGCACATTGAGTAAATTATGTTCCAGTGTTATATGTGGACTCCCTGAGATCCACAGGGCTTTTTCCAATAGCCACAAATTTTCTTTCTGCAAGGATTGTTTTTCTTTCTCGTAACATGTGATTGGCTCGGTGCACTTGAATTGGTGCGTTATTAAAGTTTTGGAAAACCCTCCAAGATTACTTGTTAACAATTCATCTGGAGTTCCATGGTATTTTGATTTTCATGTGCTACATTGTAGTTAATATGATTAATAATAGAGGCTGCCAAACTAGGTAAGATTAAAATGTACCTGGGATGTCTGTTCTCATATGAGAAGATATTCAGTGACTACCAGAGTTACGGCTGCTGAAACATCAACCATAGCCATGGTATTGCATAACTGTAGTTTCTAGTTTCTGTAGCTGGCAAAATACCAAAGGAGATGGATCCTGAGAGCCGATCCTATTATAGAAGATTCCTGTGTATGATAAATGGCTAGCTCTTCAACCCAGTTTCCCAATGTGTGGATTTTTTTCAAAATATATTTATAGTCTTGTTCTATCTGCAGAATGATATGCAATTTCATATAGTAATATTTCATTTTGTCTCTGTCCTAGTGATTAGTAGAGTAATTACACACATACAGTATGTGTACTTCTCCTGCATTGAGTAAGATCAGAGCATGGGCAAGCTTACTGCTAAAAATGGGGTTTATTTGATTTTATGTTTGCTTTCTGCACAAAAGTGGCATAACTGAATGAAAGTACCAGTGTCTACATTAAATCTATTCAATAGGATTTCCTAAAACTTAATACCTTTGTCACGTTCATAGTCTTCTTCAATTTATGTATGTACAAAATGGAGATAATAACATTACTGACTTTTTGCTATCGTTTCAGACTTGATCAGTACTTGTAAAATGCTGTTATACTTGCAGATGGAATTCAGTCAGCAAGTGGAAAGTCACCTGGTAGCGAGCAAGTGTTGGTAGAACAAGGTTGCCCAACCTCGGATACTAGTGAAGCGTGGATGCCAGAGGCAGCGTGTAAGCAGATACTGGACGGTGTGCAGCAGGGCTGGTGTAGCAGTGGGTGTCCAGGCTTCTGAGAGAGGTGCAGCCTCTAACTCCCAGGAAATGCAAAACTGAGCAGGCCGTGGCAAAAGCTGTCAGGTGTAGAAGCTGGACATTGGCAAGAGGTAGTGCCTGATGGCTTCTTGTTCCTTTATAAGGTAGCATCCCCCAGCCTCTGCTGAATACCTTCCAATTTGGTAAGGAAAAATGCAAACTGGTACTCTGTTCTTCATAAATGGATAATCTCGCTTAGTCCAGGTATCAGGGAGAGCTGATAGAGATCCTCCTTCAGCAAAGAGGGCCAGCAGATGCTGTACTTCTGGAGGAAGAGCACCTGTGCTCTGGGACTCTGAGGTTTTATAGTTAATGCTATTAGTTGCATCAGTGCCAAGGAGCCCCCAAAAAGATTATTGTTCTTGAGCATTGTCGTGGTTCCGTTTGAGTGGGCAGCCAAGCTGCTCTCTCATTCCCCCTCCTCAAAGAGGAATGGGGAGAAAATATGTGAAAAGGGCTCAAAGGTTGAGATAAGGACGAGAAAATCACGCAATAATTATTGTAACAGGCAAAACAGACTCAGCATAAGGAGATAGCGAGATTTATTGCTCATTACTAACAAGCTAGAGAAGTGAGAAACAAAGGAAAGAAACCAAAAGCACCTTCCCCCCCTCCCCCCGAGCGGCTCAGGGGAACGGGGGAATGGGGGTTATGGGCAGTCTACAGCACTTCTTCTCTGCCGCTTCTTCTCGGTCACTCTCGTCCCCTGTGCTGTGGGGTCCCACCCACAGGATACAGTCCTTGATGAACTGATCCGGCGTGGGCTTCCCACAGGCAGCAGCTCTTCCAGAACTGCTCCAGATATGGGTCCGTACCACGGGGTCCATCCCTCAGGAGAAAACTGCTCCAACCTGGCTCCCCTACGGGCAGCAGCTCCTGCCAGGTCACCTGCTCCTGCGTGGGCTCCTCCACGGGCTACAGGTCCGGCCCGGAATCTGCTCTGGCAGGGGTCTTCCACAGGCGACAGCCTCCATCGGTGCAGGGCCACCTGCTCCACCGTGGTCTCCTCCACGGGCTGCAGCGTGGAACCCTGCTCCACCGTGGTACTCCATGGGCTGCAGGGGGACATCCTGCTTCACCATGGTCCTCACCACAGGCCGCAGGGGACTTCTGCTCCGGCGCCTGGAGCACCTCTCCTCCTCCTTCTGCAATGACCTTGGCACCTGCAAGGCTGTTCCTCACTTCCTTCACTCTCCCAGCTGCTGTGTGGTGCAGCGTTTTTTTCCCTGTCTTAAATATGCTCTCACAGAGGCGCAAAACAACATCACTTATTGGCTCAGCTCTGGAAAACAATGGGGCCCTTCCCAAACATGGGGCAGCTTCTGGATTCTTCTCACAGAAGCCACCCCTATGTCCCCCTGCTACCAAAACCTTGCCACGTAAACCCACTACAAGCATGCATACAGCAAATGAAAAATATAGAAGAATCTTCTCTGTGGAGCTCACAGCAACTAGCACTGATCTGGCATGTAATGAGCAAAGAAATTAGCAAGTGTAGGAAAAATGGATGAAATCTGTCACCTTAGGGTTTTTGACTAAGCTAGTAGCCTCCTGGGTGTTACTGGTCACAGTGCTGTCAGGCTGCCCAGAATAATGTCCCTGCTTCAGGGTTATCCAAGGTCTGCACCATAGCCACACAATTGAGACCTTTGCTGCACATTATTTTACGAGTACATTTTCATATTCTTTTCACTGACTTGAAGATAAAGATATATGCTGACAAGGCTCATGCTGAAGAGTTCTGCTTTAGCTCTCTGATCAAAATTTAGGACCATCGTCTACCGTGCAAACTCATTTTGTGAGGTATCCAACTCGAACAGTTCCAGAACCCATTTGTCATTGTTACTTAGAAGCATTCGAGGTTTTTGATGCATTTTCAATCACTGCTTACAGCACTCTATAATGTTTTCACAGCACTTGGCTTGGTGGCTGTGGTTCTTTGCTGCATAGGTGTTTTTTTTTGTTGTTGTTGTTGTTTGTTTGTTTTTTAATACTGCTTAAAACACTCCTTGCAGCAGCTGTGACTTGTGCCCATCAAGGTAAAAAGATGGCATTTTTATTGCTGCTGCAAATCTTTCTGCACTGGCTGCTTATAAGTACCCAGTGATACAGCAGCCACAAAACCAGCACCACCGCTTGCAAAGACTCTGTGGGGGCAAAGTGAGACTAATGCCTATTTCCAGCCCCTTTGGTGAGAACTGCTCCAAGCAGAGAAAACCCCCTCTGTCCTCCCCAGCACGTCAAAATCCAGCAGCTAGCTGCTAATTGCCTTTACAGTGATTCACATGCCATCTGCCATTGCCGGGAGCTTTTGTCATGTGTAGCAGGCTCTAGGCAGGTCCATAAACTTTGTGTGGTTCTTATGTTAATATCGGCTATTATCGAGCGACACCGACTCGATACAGCATGGTAATGACAGTGGTGTTGCTACGTGCAGAAATTAGTTAAGAAATAATTTACCTGTTGTCACCCTTTTTTTTGGCTTTGAGAAGACTGCATTTTCTATGATAAGGAGCGGGAAATTAAAAAACAACAACAACAAAACACAAAAGATTATGTCAATCGTGTGCCATTAAGGGTTCCCCTACCCTCAGGGAAACCAACTCACAGATGGTGGGAGAGAGCAGTCAGAGCTAATAGAAGCGCGAAGGATTACCATGCTCCTGTGTGCTGCACCTCATCTGCAAGCCAAGAACGAGCAGAAGCAAGCGTGACCGCCCGACACGGTGGCCCTGGGGCCACTGGGAGCCCCGCTTGCTCGGGGCCGTGCTGGGGAGAGGTATCGGTGTTGGTCCCGTCATAACTCCTGTAAACGATTGCGTAAGAGTCCTGGTGCCATGACTGTCAAAAGCAAGGGGGAGGGATGGGGTTTCTCCCTCCCTCTGCTTTTTCAATGGTGTGAATTGGAAGCTCAGTCCTAACACGCCGCTGTTTTCCCCTCTGAGCAGCCGGGGATTCTCTTTCACTCCAAGGGAGAGGGGGGCTCTCGCCTTTGTTTAATCCTGCCTTGGCTTTGTTTGTTCGTAGTTCGTTCTTTTTTCCTTTCTATTTCTTTTTCTTTTGCCGGCATTTATATTTTGATACTCGTTACTGCTGCTGCTACTGCTTTCAATAATTAAATGTTTTATCAGCGTTTTCTAAAGCACCTGGATGCCTGCTGAAATGCCACCTAGTTTTAAAGTGGTCTCTTCAAAGCAGAGATGCCGCAGAATCTCATCTTTTTTTTTTTTTCCTTCCCCCATTCAAGCCTTCTTTTGAGGATGCTGATGCACATCATCCATAAGCAGGCACACGAAACAGCTTCATATGCTAAGGCGTTACAAACCGGGGCGGTGAGGGAGGATGAGATGAGAGCGTGACATGATGCAGTCAGTCATTCCCGTTCAGGGGTGCAAACAGCACGCTGTTCTTCCAGGCACACGGGCGTACACGGCCGGCGAGTGTTGCACACCTCAGTGCTGGCTGGCTGGCAGTGCCAGTGGATGGATGAATCCAGCAGCAAGAAGTCATGGAGGTGACTGGGACCGCAGGCCTCCCCGTTCCCCAGGCGAGCTTTTTGCCAGCTGAGCTCGGGTCAGTTCATTTAGCGTGGACCACCAATAATCCTCCCAGCTGCCTCCCAGCTCCTGTGGTACTAATCCGTCCTGTTGGTACAGCAATTTGTGGCTTTTATTTTAACTTTACCTGTCTTTGAAGCTCCGGAGAAGCTATTGGCTCTCCCTTTTGTTCCGTGTGGCGGGTGCGTGAATCTTGGAGCCCAGAAGAGCGAACATCTTCACCCGGTCCCCGCGGATCCCCCAGGACAGGCCCCGTCCCAGTGCCCAGGAGCATCGGGCAGAGCGCGGCCGCGCCATGGCGCCGCAGATGAGCACCAGGGTTGCCATGGAGATCTGCGGCCCAGCCACAACGTGAAGAGCGGGTGCTCGTCGAAGCACGTGAGCTCAATGGAGAATGAGGGGCCAACAGGGCTGCGTGTACACTGGGCCCACTGGCGGCTGTCCCAGAAGGAGTTTGAGTTCCCTTCTTCTCCTGCTGTCCCTATCGCAGCACTCCTTCCTGAAAGAAAATGGCAGTAGGCAGCCCTGGCCTGCCGCCCCTTCATCTTCTCGAGGCCGGGGACGGCATATTAATGGCTGTGCCCTGGGGAAATGGGGGGAAGGGTCTGGGGCACGCGGCTTTGATGAAGGAGTGTGCGCCACTCGCCGCTGGGGCTTTAGTGGGTGCCGTGGGATTTGTTTGCAGCATATGTGATGCTGTTAATGATTGAAAAATTACCACAACAATTAGTCACGGATCGCTGAAGGCAAGGCCCCCGAACGCTGTGGACAATATGATTAAATCCATGTATGTGACAATTAACTCTCCTGCAGGTTTATCCACCAAGGAGATGGGAGGTAGATGGACAAAAAAATGACAGGCGAGAATAATGCAGCAGAATGGACCCGATACAGCTGGCACTATCAATTTTAATCTGACACTGAATTAATCACACTTGGATTAATCCTGTTCTTATTGCACCATTCTGGTTGCCTGTTTATTTATATTCTTCTTCCTTTGTGTGCTACACGGAGGCATGACGGATTTAATTCCTGTCCGTTCCATGTTTTTAAATTTAAAAGGCAAATCCTTCAGTCATGCCGTGTTTGAGGTACTCCGTGGCGCAATTATCTCATAAAAAATGAGCAGAGTCCAGATGCACCATGCCATGAATCCCCTTCTGTATCACAGCTGAGTAACTCTCAATAAATATTTGTTCACTCAATATTCTGACTGGGTAGGTCTAGTTCTGTCTGTCTGTCCATCCTGACAGACATGCAGGCACACGAGTAATGCTTTGACTGTGTGTTTATGTTGCTGTTAGGAAAAAATCGGTTTGTGTTTGTTCACGATTCTGGCTGTGTTCGAGACTTTATTTTGAGGAAGTGAAAGCAACCCTTTTGTGTTACGTAGATGTTGTGTTGCCAAGAGGATTCAGACCGGAAATGTAAAAAGGTCTGGTGCCGGAACCAGAGGGGGAAAGTATAGATGATCTGGTGTAAGATTTTTAAAAGATGAAAATTTTTAAGGGAAAGGAAGCACTAGTGTTTGCCAGACAATAGCAAAGTCTTGAAACTATCTGTACCAGTAGACAGTCTGCTCCAAATTAATCAATGGTGTGCCCTTTCTAGTCCAGTAAAAGTAGCTTGCTCACTGCACTGTTGATATGCTTGGTCCCTGACAAGTCTCTTGTTCACAAAGTCTTGTTCACAAAGTGGCAAGTGCAGGTTGATGGATTGGGCTATAGCCACAGCTTAATTTCATCTGTAGCTACTGCAGACCTCCCTCCTCTTTCTCCTCTTCTCATCCTTTGTGTTTTGTTTTCACCTTGTAGTCTCTAAAAAAGGTGTTTTAACTGTGAGTTCAAGTTGACTTTTAATACATGCGACTAGGCTCACTGTGAAGACTCTTTACCCTGGCATATCACTGCTATGGTCTGCAATGCAAATTATTGCATTATTGCAAATTATTGCAAATGCTGAGATTGCTCATCTAAGTGTCGCAATCGTCCTGGTTTTAAAAATCCCAGTGAAAATGTTGGAGATACTTAACTGTAGTCTTCAACACAGGGTGACTTAAATGCAGGTAAAATACCTGTTTGTATAAAATGTAAATATTTTTATCCAGATTCAATCATGAGTCCTCTACATATATATCAGTAACTTGAAAATGTGAAGCTTCCTGTAGCGCAGCTGAACCACCTTCTTTTAGTGCAGTGATTCTCTTGTTGGGAGAGAGCACAATTTATACTCATGCTATGACCTGCAGGCTTAAGCACAAAGAAATGAACAAGTTCTGTGAAGTAAGTTGGCAATAAAGATATCAGTGACCTTTAGGCATGTAATTCAGTGCCCAAAGTAGCCTTGCCTTGTTGTCAATGTAGCTTTCAAAATGTAGTTCAAGTAGAAAGAGTAGGTGCTTGGGGACAGAGGATGTTAATATTGCTTCTTGTGAATGTTTGCATGCAAAGATAGCATGCTGCAGCATGGACAGAGTGGACATCTATCCCATTCACCAATAGTCGTACATCCTAAGAGAAGGTCAAGCTGAACTGGCTCAGGTACTTCTAGAACACAGGAAAGTTTGCAAGAGACCCTCATATTTGTTAGTAGTTTTGTGGAAATCATAGCCCAAATAAAGCTATATTTGTTTCAGAACTGCTGCTTTCATTGCTTCTTACAGTCATTTCTCCAACTTAATATACTTCTGCATTTTGAGTCCACCTGGATTCAGTTGTAGTTATTCTTTTATTTCTTTTTCCACTGAAAATCTACAGAGAAATAACAACCAATAAAAGTATTTTGATCAGGGAGAGTTTAAATCTGCATCTCTGCAAATGCTGATGCTGTGTTCTGATAGATGTGTAATAAGTAATGGATATTAGTATTGATCTGGCCATTGTGTGAGTCTCAAAATACCCACTGAAATAGACGAAGATTTTTTGTTGATTTTTTTTTCTTCTCTACTTAATTTGCCATTTGCTGAGATCAGTTGTAGGTTCTGATCAACTTCTAGGAGCTCAGAAGAGGAGCTGAGCCTTTTATAAACTTGCAGCAGTGGACTGCTAGCTCGGGATAAAACTGACTTTTACTTCAATATCAAAACACTGTCTGCACAGGTGACACAAAATACTAATGATATGAATTTTATTTCTTCTCTTTTCACCTTCCTGCTCCCTCAGTCCCCTGATATGATCTGGTGTTTTGCTGTTGTATTTGGTGCTGGTTTTTGATGGATAGCCAATGTCTGCTGGTTACGTAACTAATTGACAACCACAGAAGTTACTTCTTTATTAAGCAATTTATTAAACGATTGGGAGACCATTTGTGTAGACTCTGTTAACATAACACTAACAGTTCAGCACATTAGTAAGAAGAAAGTAGTACAAGATGGTTTGAGATGCATTTTTAAACTGAACTTTGTTTCATTTCTTCTGACATTTCAAATCACAGGGAGGTGTTGTATCAAAAATACATTCCCCCCCACCCCCCGACCCCCGTTGTTTTTGCCTTTTCAGGAGGGAAATGTTGGCATACTAAAGTCAAAAAGTTCAGTTACATTTTTTAGTACCCTAATCCTATCCACACGCGTTTCTCTTTGGTCTTTGAAAATATTAACAGAACAAGATTAGTTACTTAGTGGGAAAATTGGTTTATAAAAGAAAAATTTTTAATTTCTGTCATGTACTTGGTGGGTTTCTGCTTGGGGCTTCTTACATTTGGGCTAGTATGCATCACATTTTACACCACTTAAAGTTTATTTAAATTTAGCTAAGATTTGCTGTGCCTGCAATATAATTAGAGCAAGAGTGACTTGGCTTAAGTTTGATTAAGAAGAATTAGGCTTAATTGTGCAGTTACATCAGTAAGTGCTGTTGGCATGCTTAAAATTACAAGTGGATGCCCCATATGTGACGGTGCTTGCTACCCATGTCACTGCCAGAACGGAGAGCGTAGTTAAGATTTTGTGTGTGGATGTTGGGGTCAAGGGGTGGGATGGAGTGTGTGCATAGTTTGATTGCTTGCAGGAGTGTATGAAATAAAAATGTATTTGCTCACTGACAGAAAAGACAAGCTTGACAGAGATGAGGTAAGAGGTCTGCCAATAGGAAAGTAAATGTTTTGAGCAGGCAGAAGTTGAGGGTGATATGCTGGACTCCTGGTATCTAAACCTAAGCCACTGAGGTGATTATCCTGCTCTTTCCAGTGAGGATGTTTCCTCTCTAGACAACATTCAAGCCATGGTCTGAAACAAGGAATATATTTTTTCTCTGTGTGTGGTTTTCATTTCCTTTGCTTACATGGAACTAGCTGGGAGCAGCACAACACCCCAAACACCAAGAATTTCTCCCTGTGGCTCCGAGAATAGAATTACTTAAGGTACTTCAGTTTCAAAGAGTGTATTAATCTGAGCAACCTTCTGAAACAGTGCGAAGGGAAGAAGGAGAAGAAGAAAAAGGCCTCAAGAACTTTGGAATTGAATCTATTGATACAGCATTCGCTTTCTGCTTTTTTTTTTTTCCTTCTCTTTCTAACTGAACTGAAATTTTCCTATTTTGTTTTGTTATCTTTGTGGTTTGCAGTAAAACACTACCTGGATCCTAACCTGTGGAGGAGTGTTTAATACTTTTCTGAGAGGATCAAATGAAAGTAAAACAAGAAGGAGAGTAAGTGCTGGCCCATTTGTTGGCCCAAATACAGCTCCCCATATTTGACAGTGGTGTGTTAACTTTGGCTGTGCACTTGCTGGTAGCTGCAAGCCAACTCTGATCTGGAAGCTAATAAGACATTAGCATTTGGCTGTGCCTCTGCCAGGACGTTTTTTTTTTCCGGATTTTGGTTTGCTGGAGTATTGCTTCAAATTGGACGAGAGAGCTGGGAAAGGAGTAGGAAATGGAAGAGAATTCTCTTTTTGTAGATTGCTCTCTTGCTTCTCTTTGGGCAATGGGTCTTGCAGCAATTAAAGCATTTTTTTGCCAAATAAAACGAAGACTGAAGGATGACGTTATTCCTCGGGACAGTGCAAAACAATTTCATATGGTCTTTAAGTTCTATTTGTAAGAATTTGGGCCATCACCTGGACAGATTTCGTGATGAGGTACTTTGCAGATGAGGTACTTACAAGCGAAAAATAGGAACTACAGGGGAGGAAATGGGATGGCTGAAAAGGCAGAGTGTTATATTTCACTCCATGGCTTCTTGGTGCACTCATAATTCTTTCAGGGTATAGTAAGCCAACAAAGAAGTGGAAGGACCAGGCTCTCAGTGACTTTCATGAAGTTCTCTTTTCTTTAGCCAACAGAGAAGCAGAGCAGATTCAAGACAAATCATCCAAAACATGGTCTTCCTTTCAACCTCAATGATACTACTCTGGAAAATTGAAAGCCGAATTATTCAGAATATCCCTCTCGACTGGTTGTTTAAAAACAAAAAAACAACAACAACAAAAAAGCACACTATTACAAAAAGTATGCAAATAATATTAGTGTGCATCTGTATGTTTATATATTTGAATACGCACACACAGATACTCTTAGACTTTTTTTGATTATTGAAATCTATCTAGTTGTTTTTACTTGGTTACCTTAATGTGTATGACCTACTAGAGTGTTTGATTTAAATCCTTGCTTATTCAGACGTAGTGTTGTTACAAAGTGCAATTATTAAATTTTTTAGGTGCAAGCAGTATAGAAGTTAGTAAATACTTTAAAAGAACCCAAATCCTGCAGCCTTGGAAAAGGTACCAGGCAGGAATACTCAAGACATATAACAAGTTACAATTGCTAATCCAGCTGAGACGTTTTTATAGGCCCAATGCTTGGTCCCTGAATGTGTACTTGGTCCCTGAATGGCCTAATACCCTGAGTGCATGCACTTAAGATGTTTCTGCAGAGTGCATTGTACTGCACATAGAACTATTTAGCTCTCAGTAAACAGAAGTATATTAAAAATACTTCTAACATTTGCCCTTTACCACTCATAGCTGGCTTGCAAACATCCACCCTCCCTAAGCAGAAGTAAATCCTTTGTCCAGTTGATTAGCTAGGAAAAAAAAAAATCTCTTGGAGACCTTTGCGAGGTCATTAGTGAAGCTTTGCTGTCAGAACGTGAATATGCCACCTGCCTTCCAGAGCCCAGGGGAGCCTGCAGGCAATGTGTGTCTTGGAGCACGCCACAGAATAGCATCTGCATACTGCCAGACTGATCTGCTAATAGCCAAGGGAAAGAGAGAATTGATGCCAGGGGTGAAGGGAAATGCTGAAACCTTGCAAAGTGTTAAGCAGTGCTCACCTATTTATTAGACAGTTAATGCTGCCTGTAGCATTACCAGTGGAGAATAAAAGAAGTGGGGCATGTTGCAGATTGTTAATTGGACTTAGAGCTTCATGTTGTAATTACTAGCTCACTTTCTTCTCTACAAAGGAAAAAATATACCAGAAGGGACCAAAGCTGAGATGGTTTTCATCTGCTAAAAATCTCTTTACATTTTAAATGTTTCTATTCTTTTTTCGTATAAAAAAAAAAAGAGAAAAATCATTTTGCTCTCAGACTGATAACGTGCAAGAAGCCCCGTAACTGATTTTGACTCCTTTAATGGTTGTCCTTTGTAGATACTGGGGTAGAAACTGGTGGTTTTCTATACGCTTTGAAATTGGTTGTGGGGCATGCATTTGTCTGTGGGAGGGTGAGCGAGGTTATTTCAGTAGTCTCTGGTTCTGCTTTTCACAATGAATTGAGAGTTATGTCTCCGTAGGCTTGAAGAGTGTGTAGATGTGTCGGTAAGATCAATAGATAGAGCTGCACACAGAAGGAATGAATGGTAAAGCCATGGGTAAAGGTACGTGGCATTTTTATGCTACATAACATAAAAGACATACTGTGTTTTATAAATATATATATGTATGCACACACATATGCTGTATATAAGTGTATAACGTATGTTCTGCCCCTTAGTTCCATCTCTGCTGAAACCCATGAGCTAACTAGCAACCTTTTTTTTTTAATGTCTGTGTAAAGCTGCCATATGAGAAGGATCTTTTTTTTTTTTTTTTTTTTTTTTTTTCTCTTCTCTTGTTCTTGCTATCCCCTGTAAGTTTTCCTCTTGAGGTTTTGTTACTCAGGGAGCTAATACTTATCTCCAGTCTGTGAACACTTTCCAGACTGAGATGTCACAACCTGCCACACCTGACAAGAAGATACAGGTGTCATTCATCTCCTGTTGTTGCTGTATATTGCACAAGGCAAATGTCTAAAGGATGTATAAACACGTGGGGAGAGATCTTCAGTTGGTGCAGATTGTCATGAACCCATCTGAGATGTTGCACAAGCCGAACATCTACCTTTTTATCAGCTCTCCTCTCAGCGTTGTGCAATAATATGAGCATACGTGCATGCAGCCTGTCTGACACTATCACTAGTTAGCTGAGCAAGTGACTTAGGTTTCTCTGTTGCAGTAGAATATGGGGCTTGCAACAATACTTCCACCTCACATGATATAAGTGCAGATAGCATTTTACAAATTTTTTTTGTACGAAAGACAAGGTCTATCTGTGTAATATGGTAATGTTTTAAAAATGCTTCCAGAGGGAAGTTGCTTTAAGTGAACTTGCTAGAAATGCACAAGCTAATTTTAAAATCTTAATCTTCCTGTATAACCAAGTTCTTTCTTTTTCATCTGAGAGTGACCATTTTATCACTATGGTTCTTTTGTCCTCTCTGAGTGTCCAGCTGGTGCAAAATCTTATTTTTTTTTTTGTCCAGCCACGCTTTCTCAGTTGTGCTTCCATTTACCCAATGCTTTCCAGGCAAAGGACAAAAGCAATTGCAACATTACATAGGAGATTATATTGTTAACTGTTTTATTTGGCTTTTTATTTGTGGAAATGGCCTCTCGATTAAATTAATTTACCATAATAAGAAGCACAGTGATAAAGTGACCTCCAAGATGGTCAGCTATCAGACAGCTACCTTTGTATTTTGCCATTATTATTATTATTTAGGTAAGTATTTCACTCTATGTAGATGAGAATTAGTCTATTTCCCCCTTCAGGCCTGTCTGCTTGCTGCAGGTTGATGGTAACTGGCTAGCAAAGAGTTGCTCTAAACCTGGTTTGTTGATGCTGTCAGGACAGAATTACGGGAGGTGGGGATGACCATCTTGTCCCCATTAATACCAATAAGTGTGGTGTATGCTCTCCTCGCATGAAGGGGGTAGTAGGTGTGCAACTCTTACTCCTTATCATGATCGTTTCCTCCAGCCATGATTTGTGCTTATGATGCAGAAAAGAGAAATCCAGCCTACCATTTCTGCCTGCCTCTCATCCACCCCTGCCCTTCACCTTCCCCAGCAGGCACATGGACCTCCTCCACCAGCCCCAGCTGCAGCGGATTTACCTCCCACACCAGCAGCAACCTTGTCTTCCTCTCCTGCTTTGTTAGTATTTAGGGTAGAGGCAGGTAGAGCATATTGGGATAAACTTTTGGCTCAGTTTAATGGTAACTTCACGCTACAGCTCATCTATTAAATGGCCTTAAAGCGGCTTCAAGTGGAAAGGATTCATTCCATTATGCATTTTTTTTTCCTTTTTGCATAGCTAGAAATATCTGCAGCTGTGT
This sequence comes from Aythya ferina, assembly GCF_964211825.1. NCBI lineage: Eukaryota > Metazoa > Chordata > Aves > Anseriformes > Anatidae > Aythya > Aythya ferina. The sequence continues at coordinate 71,441,096 of NC_140297.1, read as the reverse complement.
TGTTAGAATGAGTTCTTCCTTCATACGAAAGCTTGTCTGCAGCTAAGGACTGAATGTATAAATACTTCTTTCATGGTTAAAATAAAGATAGCACTGTGAAAATAATTTATTTGTAAATTCTTTCCCAGCTTATTTGACAATTTAGCATGGTAGTTGCTAGAATGCACGCTTAACTAAGAGACAGGACAAGCTTCCAACTGTGCATGCAGAAAGCATCTGAATTTGAATTTCAATTAATTCATGTACAGCAAGAAATAAAAATGTCATGTTTGGAGGAGGGTTATTGTTGTTTATGCAGTTTTGCTGGAAGACTTGCAGAATAAATGATTGGCTTGTACTACAGCACAGTATTAGAATAAGAAGTGATTACATTATTAGCTGACAAGTCATGAGTGGTCTGTACGCTTTAGTTTGCTCCCATGTAAAACTGCTTTGAAGATTACAGGTCTGTCGGTTATGTCTCTCATCCTTCTTAACATCATATTCAGGTAGCTGTTACAACATTACTTGCCCTGTAATAATTCATTGAGTTATCAGTTACAAATATTTGTTCAGCCTAAGGAGGCCAGGCAGGCATAAGTGAAAAAAGGTCAGATCATGAGGGAGAATATTCTGTGGCCTGAATTCTTGAGTAAATTAGTATCTTACTTTTGATCATAAGAGAATTACAGTTGGAGCCATATCGATTAGTCTGTGCCTGCATGCACGTGCTCTTGATTGCTAGGCAGCCAGGCCCCACTTTGATTTTTGGATTGTCAGAGCTAATGATGCCAGGAGGCCCAAGTACAGGAGAATAAGTGGCCCCCAAATGACTCGGCTGCTACTAAGCATGAGCAGAAACAGCTAGACATCCCTGTGTGCACAGCTTCCGCTGGGTGAAAACGCTACTTGACAGGACAAGGTATAGGACTGATAAGGATTTTTCTTATTAAACTGTTGCTGCTTTGTGTTTTGAGATGAAAAAAAAAATAAATTACTTATGTTCAAAATTGATACCTGTAAAAAGGATCTGGTTAGTTTCTGATTTTTTTTTGTAATAAGTTGCTCCAGAAATATCCTCTTTTTATCCATTTTGAGACTTTGTGACACTCTTGACACCTTTGTGACACTTTGTGAGGCTTTTGACTCCTTTTTTTTTATTGAGAGCTGTACTGAAAGGTGAAGTATCACATTTTCTGAATGTTGTTTCTAAAACATCCTGAAAAAAAAATTATAAAATTATCTTTACTATAAATTGAAGAACAGATTTTATGCTACTGTTTGGAGGAGCAGCACAAGTGAAACAGCAATATGTGTGTGTATGTGGTTGGACTCCTGAGGCCCACACCATCCTGAATGATTTTAACATCCTATATATAAGTAAATGAGGGCAAGGCTTTTTTTCCACTTGGCTCTTACTGAGATAGAGTCAAGGAGTTCTTGTAAAATACTGTGATCTGACCTAGCATGCTATAACATTACACCACAGCATCCAACACTTTGATGCATAAGCAAACAAAAGAGCTGAGTAGCAAAAGGGAGAGTTCTGTCAAACTTGAATGAGAAAAGAAAGGATGTTTTGAGACTTTAGGTGTATTTTGTATTAATGACTTTGGGAAGATTCCCATCCATCTGCTTGGGGACTGAGGTTGCTAGACAAAAGAGAAGAGGTAGAGGTATTAGAGAAGAGGTAGCTCTGCAGCTGAGCCCTTTGTAAGATGCGAATGAATTGAAAGAGCAGCTCTTGATTTCTTTAAAGATGGAAAAGAATAGTAGCTTCAAAAAGGGAGCGGAGTATAAGAATTGCTATTTGCAGATCAGTTAATTGACATATAAGTAAGGATTTCAGTCTTTGCATCTAGTGCATACTTATTTGAATAGTTTGACACCACTGTCCGTATTTATAAAATATGCCAGTGCTGTCCTGTATTCTGACTGGCTTTCCCACTGACTGTGCCACAGAATAGTAGATATGGGAATCGCCCTAGGGTCTTAATGAAAAATACCAGAGATTGGTCACTCCCTGATGCATGTACTCTCACCTCCCTGATGCATGTACTCTCACCGTTTTCACTGAAACCATTTGAAACTCTTCTTCCCTTTGAGTTAAATAATCTTTTTTTTTTTTTTAAACCACCTATTCAGTTGGCTGATGTGCCAAGGATACTGCCTTGTCAATCTGTTTGCTCCTATTTGGACCAAAAGTATTTGTAAAAGTTGGATTTAACTGGGAGAGGGAGTGGAGAAGAAAGAAGATTTTTTATTTATTTATTTTTTATTTTTTTTCCCCTGAGAAGTAATGTGAGAAGTTGATCTCTGGTGTTTTCACGTGGAGGAAAGTTGCTGCATCCTTTCTAGGTTCATCCTTGAGATGTCCTTTTAAGGGGAGTGTACGTTCTAAAATCCATTGATACTGCTGGTAGCTGAACACTTAATAAAGATTTAGTGATTTTTAATTGAACTAAACACATTGTCCTACACACAAGATGTTATTTGAACTTGCAGAAGCAAGGGCAATAAATAATGACAGTGATGCATAATGACACATTAGTAAATTCATGGTGGCACCCACTCCTTGCTAGGCACTTACCACAGTCTCAGATGACAATCAGATTCTCTGAAGACCTTGCAGTATAAAAATAGATGTATGAGTGATCTACTAGTAGGATGCCATCCTCTAAAAATTCCTGGAAAAATAGCCTTTAGTGGCTTACAGATATATTTATACATGTTAAGAATGTGTATTTGAGAACCTTTGGAGCTAAGGCATGTAAGGCTTCTTTACAAAGAACGAGCAAGAATAATAAGAGCAGTAAATTGAGTTATACCTAACTGACCGAAATACAGCCTATCCAATGCAATCTTTCCATATGCCTGTACTTCTGTGCTTCTCAGGCTTTGCTTTTAGAGTTCAGCATCAGCTGGACAGACTCTGGTCACATTGTTTTTTTCAAACCTTTTAGTAGGTTAGGTAAGTCGAACGGGAGGAAAAATTTCAGAAGATGGATAAAAACAGTACTGTGGGTGTTAAAGTTTTTAAGAGCAACAGCACTGACAATACTGGATGAGGATTAAATGATATCTTCCTGATCTTCTGTTAAGTTTCCTGAATATGTTCATATCCCTTTGAGGCAAGGAACTGTGATTCCAATAAATACAGTGTTATTTTTGGCTAGTGTCTTAGTGATTTCTTCCTTGTAAGGTTCATCAATACTTGTGATGAAAAAAGAGAAGGGAGAGGGATCTTCTGATACTATGGAAAGACCCACAGGGTTGTTGGACCCCATGTGCCACCTTGGCACAGAACTGAGGCTGCCCCGACCCTGAGAGTTTCAGGGATGTTTCAGCCGAAGGCTGAGTGAGGTCAGACGTCCTCCTCTGAGGCTGAGCTGTGCAAGCCAAAACGGTTCCCGACCTCAGCAGTTTGCTGTCCTTGCCATGGCTTTCCTTCCCTTTGAGTCCGCTGGCAGAGCTGGTCCCTAGCCCGTCTGGTACACAGGGGCCGTCCTGGTGGAGCTGGGTTAGGGGCCAGTCACACAGGGACAGCAGGACGTGCCCTGTGCTTGAGGGATGTGCACAGGGAGGCAGTGATGAGCAGCTGAGGGACAGTAACCTCCACTTGTGCCTGGACCACAGCTATAGAGCAGGAAGGACACCCAAGTCCAAGAAGTCCTTGAAAAGGGTTTGGGCAGAGGATGGGGAGGATGGGATGGGAATGGCTCCTGTGTTTCTGGTAAAGGGCTACTGCTGAGCTGCTCTCCTTCCTGAGACTGAAGGTTTGCATGCATGAGCTTCCTGAAAAATGATCTCGGAACTAATTATAATTTAACGATCTAGATTTTTTTTTATTGTTTTTGCAGGTTATTCTATGATTGTCCTGACCTTTTCTCTCTGTACCGACACACATAGTAGTAAGAAATGACAGACCTGCCTGCAGCCAGCTTAGTTTCTGGGATTACTTGCCACAGCTTCTGCTAATGCTTTATTCTCTGTGCACATCACTAAATGCTCTGCTTTTACATCCCAAAATGTCTTAGAATCTTTGCAATCTTGTGTTAATTTGAGGAGGGGGATTTAAAAGTAGGTGTTTTAATGTCAGCATTTGCAGTAATAATTGGGCTTTCTTTTTTTTTAAGGAGAAAAAAAAACAACACAAAAACAAACACAAAAAACTTCCAGAATTCACCATACCTAAACGAACAGCTTTTGTGCATCTCTGATACCACTCCCTGCTCTTTAGAACTGGCCTGTGACTTTGTTCCTTTGTCCTTGATGTTTCTTTTTTTTTTTTTTTAATGGCAGTTGTTCCTGATTTTTCTGTGCCAGAAAGTTGAGAAGAATGATCTTCTGCGGCACTATAATGCTTGTCAGCTCTTTCCAATCCTGAGTTTTAATGAACAGTTTAGTTCCTTGCCTTTGTGCTTCTGCCTCTGCTGTTTTGCTGCTGTGCTAGAGCTTTCCCCGGGTGAACAAGGGAGTGTCTGACAGGACAGGATTTCTGTCCTGCCTAAATAATTCCCTTTGCATTTATCCAGTCTCTTCTTTCTCTTTCTTTCTTTGCCTTCCTGAGAAAGCAGAGGAGAAATGCCACGTCCCTAGGCCCCTTTATACTCGTTTGTGTATCTGTGTTACAACAGCAGTGCTAAGCACTTGCATAATCTCACTCCTCTGCATAATCACTGTAATCATTTCTACATCTGTTTTATAACAGGAGTGGGTCAAATTCTGCGACAGAGCAGAGCAACTCTCACTCTCCTCTGAGTTTGGTGGCTTGGCTAGCACTCATCATCACCCTGCAGTCTTGACTGTAAGCAGTGTTTTATGTGTCAAAACATGCAGCCAAAGTCTTGCAGATTTGGGGACTACCTTGTGTTCCTTTGATTTCTGTGGAGTCGCTCAGCTTTGGGAAAGGGCAGCAGAGTGAAGGGCAGCACAGCTGAATCTGACTCCTTGGCTCTCTGATCCTTTTAGAAAAGGTGAGCTGGTGCTGTTTGTACTTGGAGCGAGGAAAGCTGAGCCCTAGTGCTGAAATTACCTTCCTGAGCCACAGGTCATGGGGTCCTGGCTGTCCTCTGCTCGCCGCTCCAGCCTCACGCTGCACTGCAGATAAGCCCGCGGCGCTTAAAGGCCCTTTCCTCATCTGAGGGTTGACGAACTGCTGGTAGAGGGAGCATTTCCTCCCAGGTTTCTGTGTTAAGTAGCCATTTGGATGCTGGCTGCAGCAAGCAGAGATCCTACGGAGCCAGCGTGAGCAATGTCTGCGTTAAAGAGGTCAAAGAGCCGCACCATCTGCAGTCAGCGCCGCGCTGCGCTGTGCCCGGCCTGCAGCGCCGCAGCCAGCCCCCGGAGGGGACAGTGCCACGCTCTCGGGGTGGATGGAGCGAGCGCTCGTCCTCCTGCATCGCTCTCTTCCTTCTCTCAGTCCTGACCTAGTTTATTAGTGTTAATTTTATTAGTGCATCTGCTTCGTTTTTGTGATTATTAAATGCTTTTGGGGCTTCATAATTTGATTATTTCAGTGCCTTTCTCGATATAATTGAAGCCCGAATGAATGGAGCCTGAAAACATACTTTATTCTAACTTGATAAATCTTGTACAGCTAAACCAATTTATGTTAATACTTTTTTCTTTTTTTGCAACCTTGTGCTTATGTAATTTGTTTAGTGGTGAAATCTATTTTTTTTCCCCAGTGCCTGAAACTGTGGCATCTTTCTCTGCTAGGTCTCTTTTTATTTTAAAGTTTTAAACATTTAATGTTTAGGGCTCTATATAATAAAAACCCATCTTTGTAACAGGAGTTTGACAATCCAATTAGACGTCTGCTGATTGTCCCCTTCCATTAATTTGCATCATCGCCTCCTGCTGTGCTAGCTTCTCTTACAGTACCTTTTTATGTCAGCCCTTTCCCATTATTGCTAGTTCAACTTGTGTCAGGTACTGTGGTACTTTCTTCATTCCCTCTCTGTGCCATAAGTTTCACAGGCTTTCATTTACTACTATGTTGTGTTTTTTTTTATATCATTCATGGCTGCTCTGGACAAGAATTGCTTTCCTGTGGGACAGAGGAAGGTTTCCTGTGCCAGAAAGGAGAAGCTTCAGACCTACTTCCCCTGCAAAAACAAACAAACAAAAAAAAACCCACACACCAACAAACCAAACTGGTGATGCTCTTCCTGTGCAGGCCATTTTGATGCCTTGCTCAGCTTGTTTGCTCTTCACCGAGTCTGAGCAGCACAGCGAGATCCTTCCCTTCTGCCTGGTGGGAGTCATACACGCTGGCTGAGTGGGTGGGGAAGCGAGAGGACTGAGCATCATTTACCTCCTCTGGGGTGCTGGCAGTGTGCAGGCAGTGCTCATCTCAAGAAGACAGCTTTGGTTCCCACTTGCTGTGGGCAAGAGGGAAATGAAGCCGAGGTGGGGCTGGTGAGCACCTCCGCAGGGAGGGCTGGGGCCCTTGCTAGAAGCCACCAGGGCATCAGGAGCTGCTGGGTTAAACGGCACAAAGTTGTTGCTGGGTCACCATGAGGCAGCTGAGAAGTCCTCTGTCTCCTGAGCAATGGCTTGCTAGAGATTAGTCCTAGAAATGTAATGGCACACTTTCTTTAGCCTGTCTGTATCTTTCCTACATCTCTAGTAATGGTTTTCTGATAGCTGTAACTATCCTGTCATAGGTACATGGCATTACATCTTTGTATCGTTTGAGCAATTCTATTGCTGATAGGAAGGATTTAAATTGCAGCTTAGCTGGGGCCTATTTTGATATCCTTGATGGTAGCTTGCCGAGTTTTATAGAGCTCTAAGTTGGCAGAATAATGTAGATGACTGCAGAATGTGCTGTAGACTTTCTTCCACCTGGAAACTGGGAAAACCTGACATCTGGTTGGACAGGGACTGGTAGACAGTAAGTGAAGGCCTATCATGCATGCTCTAGGGCCCCAGAGAATTTCCATTACTGCTTTGGATCCAGTGCAATGTACAGGCACAAGGTACAAAGCTATAGCATCCAACCTTCTGTGCTGTGGGATTTGTCTTTTTTCATTTTCTGTGTTATCAAAAGGCACAGACTGGATTGTGTTTGTTCTCTGTCCTCAGTGTAAACTCTAGCACTAGAGGAGTAACAGTGTGTTGTGGCATAAAAAAAGGCTTGAAACCTTGCCAGAACTTTTTTACAATTAAAAGTGGGGTTGGAAATGTGAACACCTTTCCTGTTTGTTGTACTGATGCTTCTCAATTTCCAGATAAATATCAGAGTTATGACAAATAAGTAGCCAAGGGAGTCCGTGTAACTGGCTTCAGCGCCTTTCACCTTCAGGTCACGGGTTTGCGTCTAGCCCAGGTTGGCAGTAACCAAAAGTCACTGTCTGATTGCTGCTCAGTGACATGCACAGAATGGATCCGTGTTTCCACGCTGGGCATACCAACAGACACCTAGGAGCAATAGGCAATGGCCTTGGTGTTTTCCTAGGGAGACCAAAACCAAGTCAAGCCCTTTCTTGTAGAAGTGCCACCACAAGAATAGAGTGAAGGCGATTCAGAGTGATGCTGGAGGCTGGATGCATTGTGCCCGTCTGGGATACGTGGGCTCTCTGGATATGCAGGTGATCTTGGTGAAGGGAGTTTGTCAGCTGAGATCCTTTTATTAATAACATTGCTAAAAAATGTCCAGAAACAGTCTCCGATTCAGGACAATTAGAAAAAGTTCCACACCAGGCTCCTCCAAGTATCCAACTCTTTCATTGTGTCCTTACTTTCTATGGTAACGTGCTCTAAAACTGCTAGGCAAAAAAACCCACAAACATAAATACTCTAATATTAGAAGATTATCTTGCACATCTAGGTAGGATATACAAATGTTTAATGCATGAGCATTTTGAAGTTGTCTGGATTGATGTTTTTCATTTTAAGATATGATTACTGAAATTTAAGTTTGAATGGACCCATGTTAGTTCTCTCCTGAAGTACTTGCCAACATGCTTGTGAAACAGAGTAAATGCTTGTGCTTACAGGTTGAAAAAAATGTTTCTTACCCAGTTTAAGGAAGTGTTTTGCACACGACATTTCAAGTATTCAATGCAGGCTATTTATGCTGAGTAGCACCTAAGAAACAAGAAGGGGAAAGTGTTTTTGATCACATGTAGAAAGGAAGCAATTTATACAGTGGTTTCTTTATTGTGGCTTTAATTCATGGCAGAGGTGTTTTAGTTGGTGAAGATGCTAGGCTGCATACAGTAAAAGGGAGCTTTCTGTCTGTGTTGGCTAGTAGACAGCAGTGATATATCATGGAGATGACGCTTGTTGTTTTACATTTTGCAATAAAATTTTTAAGACGATAGGAGCAAGTCACAGAGAACTGGAGACAGGATCCAGTGATATTACATAGATCAGGATTTTAAAGATAAGATGAAGTTTTCACCTGGCAGGAATCGAACCCTCCACTTCCAATAGAGACTGCTAGACTTTTTATTTTATATAACGTGGGCTTACCACACAGTCAGCAAGCCGCAGCAGTGTTATGTGGTACTTTCATTCAGGGTGAAAGACAGACAGGAAAGTACACCCTGGAATCAAGGTTTGTAAAAATCAGGGGCCTTATCTGTAGCGCTGCCCAAACAGATTTTAACACTTTGCAATTTGGAATTTCCTTCTGAAGGTGAAAGGAGGAGAGAGAATCTAGCAGGAATGATCTCCTCAAAATGTAGGATAAAAATAGGTGCATGATAAGGACAAGGAACTGTGGATTTTTCTTCATAATGTTAATAATAATGCCATATTGAATTATAATTTCATTTCTGCCAGTTAAAAGCTTATTAAGCTGCTATCATGGTAAATAGGTTATTAACATTGACAATGAATGTCACTAGTATCATTGAAAATTCTTTTAATTCCCTTAATCTCTCTTAAATGCTCAGCATAATGTGCTGAACTGTCTAAGTTTTGGACCAGATGAATTATATCATGTTTTTTCAGAAAGTAAGTAAAACTTCATTTTCTTCTTTTTATCATTACAGCTTGTATTTCCCAATATTAGAGATTTAATAAACACTCTACTGCAGTATATGGAGATCTGTCCACCAAATAATTTATTTCACTTTGCTTCGTTTGGACTCAGATTAGTTTTTTCCTTTTTTTTTTTTTTTTTTTTTTTTTTTTTACCATTCCTTGCTGAAGTTGACTCCAGTTTAGAAGGAATATGCCTGATTACTACAACTAGTATTTTTACAAAGCAAATTTGTTCTTTTTCTGATTTTGACAGTGTTATGATCAGTTAGGCTACTACCAAAATGGCATCCAGAAATCCTTGTGTTCCTTATGAAGCTGGTGCTCATGTTTACTAACAAAGGGAACAAAGAAAATCTTGAATGTACCTATTAAATTTACATGCATGCAAACCAGCAGTTATTCTACTGAAGTTTATGGAGATGAGCCATCAGTGAAAGCAGCTTCGGAAAAACAGACTGAAATGAAAAAATTAAATGTTTGACTTTTTAATTTGAGCTTGTTATTTTAGAATCATTTCTACCTTTCCATGCAGAGAAATTTCTGCAAAGCTATGGAAATAAGTAAAGTTATGTTTATATAAGCCTTTCAGATCTTAAAATGCTCTCTAAGTACAAGGATTTTCTTCAGTTGCTCACTGTGGCTATGTTTTGGCAGAGTGTTGTAGCTGTTTAACAGGACATATCTATGGTGTTGGATAAATGCAGAATGACAAAAGAATAGAGCAGAAGGTAATGCTGCAAAAGTGAAATTTGATTTATACTATCCTGACCTTTTCTGAAATGCACTATCTTTAAAAGACGTGAGTGATATCTTTAAAGGACATCTAAGTGATGGCTATCTTCAGCATCCTGTGTCCCCTTTCGGCTTGCTAGATCATTTTTAACATACGTATCAAGAATGAAAAGCCTTACCCACGACATTGAACAAAAACATGGTAGTGTTGTAGGTAAAGAATCAGGAAATCATGGATCTGCTGTTGACTCATCGGAGGACTGTGTCCAGGTCTTTTAGGTCAAGGTCTCCTGAATGTTTTGATCTTGCATGCCTAATGGCCTTGGTCCCCTGGAGCTGTGGGAGCCAGTTTGCTCACGTAAACAGAGGGCAGTTTGGTTCCCAGGTGCTTTGTAAAATCTGAGGACAATGAAGCACCAAGAGATAAATGACCCTTTGTGGACTGTCCAGTAAAACACGAGCACACAGAAAGAGCCTGACCATCTTTGTGAAGCATGTGTTGTATCTCTTTACGACTCAATTCATTGCCTGAAAATTGGGATTCAGAATGCTCCTTTCCTCTCATCTACTTAGGCTGTAACCTCCTTGGAGTGCTTAGCGTTGTTTATGGAGTGCTCAGGAAGATGGGGCTGCAGTCCCATATGGGACACCTCTTTGAACCAGGCCATCGCAGTTGTAAAGACACTAAGTACTGCCTGTAGTATCTGGATTTCCTTCAACAGTTTTTATCAAGGCATATACATTATTTACTTTATATGGTCTGAGAGTTGGAGCAGAAGGGAAGGTAATGTCTGGGCTCACTTGAGAATCATTTAGCATTTTCTTGAGAGCTGCCTCAAGCAACCGAGTTGCACTGTTGCGTAAGCGTGCTTAAAATCCCTTTCCTTGGGAAAATATTCCAGTGACAGGCCTTTGGAAGAGGCAAGGGACTGTTACTTCAGCCGCTGCATTGAAGTGATGTCTGTGGCACGGTCTGGTGTAGCTTCACCACTCTGTGTATTGCTCTTTTCTCCCTTGTCCTTTTGCCAAGCATATGATTTAGCTGGCTCTAATGTTTTCAGAAACTCAGTTCAGTGCAGAGAACTCTGTGGCACTGCTAACTTCTTGTTTCAGCTGAGTGTGTCCTTAATACTAAATTTCATATAGCTTTCGTCTTTTTAATTTGTGTCAAATGTTTCCGAATTTGCTCACTCCCGCAACTTGGTACCAAAAATGGAGAAGGCAAATAATTCTTGGTTTTCTTTTAAACTTCTAGTATTTGGAGGAAACCTGCCAATAGAAGCTTACTGCTCAGGTCATACATCTGCTTTCATCCCATTGCTGTGATTTCACTTGCACTAGAAGCAATGCTAGTTCTAGCTGAAGATAACAGACAATGCCAAGCATTTTTTTAAAAATAGATGCTTAAAGGTGCAGAGCATGGGCTTGCTTCTCTTTGGTTCTCCTTTTAAGCCATATTTTTACACAGCCACAAGAGTTAAACATTACTTTTTAAACCTATGAAAGCTGTAGATTCTCATGTCAGAATATGGGGGAAAAACAAGTCTGCCAAATACGGAGAGACTTGGTGAAACTAAGTGAGCTGGCAGCATAAAAAGACGTTTTCTTTTTTGTTGATTAAAGAGTTGAAATAGCTTAGTCCTTACTCTGCTGAGTTGATTCTAGATCTAGGATCTATTTATCCTAGATTCTTTGCTTCTTGGAAGCAAAGTTCAGATCCCCAGGAAAAAATGAGCAAAGCCTAACCCATATACATGAAGCTGGATGTACATGCTGCAAGATGGGTTTTGAGACGATTCCTGCATCCAACATTGTCATTCTGGGCTATGACTATAGCATAAAGGACAAGAACTGTGCTGTCAGGAGGACCGAAGAGGCCCTTTTTGGCTTCACGGTTAAAAGGAAAAGGTGTCCAGCTCTAGGTGTACAGTCTGAGCAGGTAAGTTGTGATGACTCTGTGGCATGCAGAGGGGCTCTGTCATTTGGAATGACTGGTAGTTTCTTCTCAGAAGATTATTTTGCTTTTTTTTTTTTCTTCCCATTCTTTTTCACTCCCCAAGTAAACAAAGGAACTGAGTTTTCCTGGTTCGAATTTGTCTGTTTGGGGTTTTTCTTTTTTCTTTACTGAAGAGAGCCGAAACTACAAAATGCAGAAAGAGATCATCTTACCTCCCTAATCACTTAGGTTTATTTAGCCGTTGAAGAGAGGATGGTGAAAGTGTGCTCTCTGTCTCTCAGAGACAGGATGCAGAAGAGCTGCTGTTTGTTTGAGTCTTGCTGTGCTGGATTAGATTATGTCCAGGTGATAAGTGACTGATACCGCGCTCTTCACTCCAATTTTTGTAATTCTCCTGAACAGTTTCTGTCTCTCTGTGTTCCAGAACTCCTGAGTGCAATAACAATACAAAGTTGGAGGTGCAATTTTCAGTTTTCCAGATGGCATACTTAAAAAGCATTGCCTCAAGCAAAAGGAGTTACCTTTCTGCTGGCAAAGGAACACCCTGAGTGAAAAGAGTCCACATACAGTTTTTATGTTTTGTAACTAAGTTCACTAAATGGTCAAAGAGAAAACTGAGTTCTAATGGCCATGCTTAATTTTTAGGAAGTTTGCATTAGTAAAATAAACAGAATGTATGTGTTTACTTATAGTAATATGCATTGTCTAAAAAGAAAAAAAGACTGAAAGCAAGCTGTTGTCCCACGACCTCTTCCTGAATGTGAATCACAGAATGATACAACTCGTTTTTTCCTAGCTACTCTTCTGTTAACTTCTTGAAGAATGATAAATGAGAAGAAAAGAGTGCTGGAAGAATTAGCACTTCAGGGTCTCCTTTCATTCATCAAAGAGATGTATTTTCAACCTTAATATAGTCTCACACATGCTGCCATCAGCGAAATCATTACATTAAGAAGTTCCTAAAGTTAGTAGAGAATTAATGGAGACATGCTCTGAAACTCCAAAGACAATCATAAAGATGTCAAAGATTTCCTTTGATCTTCTATTTGTTTTCCACAGTTCCTTCGATAAAGGCATAAATTCTTGACTATAACCAGAACAAGGCATGGCTTTCTGAAGCAGCATTCTGCCAGTAAGAACACTTGCCAGAATAAACCCTCAGTTTTAGGAGTACAGGATAAGTGTTGTTCTGATACCAGAAGATGAAGCAGAGTTGTCAGATAGAATTGAACCTGTATTGTTGTTTCACCTTTTTGCAGTTCTTCTTCTTCCTATTCCAGTGTTTTTACGTTTACCTAGACAACATAGATTATTCTCTTTATCTATCCAATATCTTTCCTGATTTCTGCGGGACTTGATGAAGTCAAAATTCTTCAAGAAAAAAATGAATTTATTCGTCACAGTGTGCTAGCATGCTCAGGGGATGCCTCTTTGATCCAGTCCAAGTTGTGATGATTTTGGGAATTGGTAAGCATCCTTTCTGCCAAATAGCTGGATGCAATTTGGGATTTTAGTATGTGATGCCATCTTTGTGGAGAGAAGCCTCCACCAGTATGCAGTAATCAGGACCTCTTTCTCAAGCTTCATGCTGGAAGAAGACAGCTTCTATTTTTGAATATTTCATGCTTGTCACAGGCAGTGTCAAATTTTGTCTTTCTTCTTTGTATCCTGTCTTGCTTTTTTTTTTGTGTTGATTATATAAATGTATTATGTAGAAATAAGTAATCTTGGCAAAGTGAGTCTCGTGTTACATTTCAGACAGGTTTTGAGTTTGGAAAATATGTGAAACACTTGAGCGTGAAGAACCATCACAAATCTGTCTAGGACCATGTTTTGGGTTTGCATCACTGTTGGCTCAGTCTCGTTATACAGTGAGCACTTTGCCAAGAGAGGTCCCAGTTGATGAGATTAAATGTTACAGACTAAAGACTAGAGATATTACAGGTTAGGTTAATTTAGGAAGGAATAAAGAGGGACACCCAGTTCCAAAGGAAACAAAATCTGCTTAGAGAAACTCAGCACTTCATTTTGTCTGAAATCACAGAATCACAGAATTGCCTATGTTGGAAGAGACCTCAAGATCATCGAGTCCAACCTCTGACCTAACACTAACCAGTCCTCCACTAAACCATATCGCTAAGTTCAACATCTAAACATCTTTTAAAGACCTCCAGGGATGGTGACTCCACCACTTCCCTGGGCAGCCTATTTCAATGCCTAGCAACCCTCTCAGTGAAGAAGTTCTTCCTAATATCCAACCTAAAATGCACACAAGATCTTTGAAAGAAAGGATGAGAACAGTTGCAGGAGGGACAGGAAAAGATACAGTATCTCAGGGTACCGGCTTAATGCTCAGAGTGGTGGACAATGTGCCAATTGTAAACCAGCAATGCATTCTCACAGCGAAGACGACCAACGTGGTCCCAGGCTGCACTGAGTGTTGCCAGCAAGTTGAGGGTGGTGATCCTTCTCTGCTCAGCACTGACGAGATGCATTTGGAGGGCTGCGTCCTGTCCTGGGCTCCTCCCCAGTGTGAGAGAGATGTGGACTTACAGCAGAGTCCAGCAGTATGAGATCAGAGCAGGGGTTAAGGGCTTGGAGCCTCTGCCGAATGGGGAGAGAAGGCTCAGGGGAATCTCCTCAGCGTGTATCGATATGTACCGGGGAGGTGCCGGGAAGACAGGCCCAGACTCTTCTCAGTGGTGCCTACTGACAGGAGGACATTCAGTGGACACAAAATGAAATAGAGCAAATTCCATTCAAACATAAGAAATAACTTTTCGCTTGTGAGGATAGCTGAAGACTGGAAGAGCTTGCCTGGATGGGCTGTGGAATCTCCATCCTTGCAGATACTCAAAACCCAACCAGACGTGGTCCTGAGCAATCTGCTCTAGTTGATCCTGCTTGGAGCAGGAAGGATTGGAGAAGACAATCCCCCCCAGTTCTTTCCCACCTCAGTCATTTCTCTGATTCTGAAGTAGGCTGTATTGAGCAATAGGGGATGTCAGTTTACATTTTTCACTCAGGGCTCCCAGGCACTACATGTGTGATCTGTCTGCTCAGAGACACTGTGGAGGAGTGGGCTCTGGCTTTTACAGCACTCTCAGAGTTGTGATTTTTATCAGTCAAATTGCATTCAGTCTTAGTGTCAGGTTCAGAGGTTGTTTGACTGGAAGATTATTAGCCACCATACATGATTTTTTAAAATGTATTTCTGGAGATAAAGGTGGTTGATACTAGTAGGAAAGATGCTGATACTAGCAGGGAGAGGGGGAGAAAGAGAAGAAAAGAAGGAATGACCCATTTCTCTACGAGCCCTGAAAGAAACAGCACAGAAGACTGCTGGCACACCGCATGGTAGTTAATTCATAACAATTTTTAATGGTCTTTTAGATTTCAGTAGAAGACCAGAGAAAGATAGTTGTTCATAGTAACCTGTCACTTCTGGCACAGTTTTATTTCATGTTTTCTACGTATATAAATAAAAGCGACAGCTATAATTTACGATAAATAGGGTAAATTCCAAGGACTAGTAATTCTCTTGCTTGTAAATAATAGCTCCTGGCATTGGGAACATGCTTCACCATTATGTACTGAAGAAGTAATTTAAGGGAAGCTCTTTGCCATGTGCTCTGGTCTTACGTGTTTGGCAAAGGGTGCGCAACGAGATATGAACCACAGGTACTTTCCAACATGATAGGTTTCATCATTTCCATCCAGTTGGAAAGTCATTTAAACAGGGCTAAAAATGAAACATTTGGGCAATGTTAATTAAGAAAATGTGAAAATGCCTTGGATACATTGTTGTCTACTTTCAGAGAAGGTAACACAGGGGAGAAAGGGTATGTTATACATGTTATATCTTGATGCTAATCAGTTAACATTTTATTCCCCTAACTGTCATACTTCGGTATTCAGTGTTCTTAGTTACATATTTATGGTTATGAATAATTATAAAACCATTTTCCTATTGATTTTGAAAATGATGTTTTTCTTCAGGCAGTTTGTTTCAGACATCATTGATGGATCAGCTGTGCAAATTCTCAGTCAATGCCCTAAATGTACAGACTTGTTTGTTTTGACATTTTGATTGTGGTTTTTTTTTTTCCTTTTTTTTTTTTTTTTTTCCCCCTGCTGTAATGTAATTCTGGTTAAGTCTATTTTTAGTATTTATGTTCCAAAAATGAAACAGACTACATGAAGTGGGACTATATTTTGTGCTGTTTTAATATCCTCTTAGAAGTTCAAAAGCAAAATGATGAGAAAAGTCAGTCTATAACAACAAATTATTGGCTGTGCTCTTGGTGCTGGAGAGCGGTTTTGTGGAATAAGGCCAAGAGGCTAAATGTATATTTAAAGAATGTGTTCTCTTGTATTTTTTCTTACCGAAAAAAGGCTTTGAATTCTCAACAAAGGGTTTTATTTTGCAGGCTACACTCTTCCACAGTCTCTGTTCTCCACTGCTTGAAGCTTCAGGTTATCTGAAGAGCTGGTCATCTTTGAAATCTGACCTGACTAACCTTTTTCTGTAGAATGCAGTAGTACGATCCAGTCAGAACAGAGAGATGCTTAAAAATTTGACACAACCAATTGACAGAATTGGTATTGTATGACAGTTTTGTAGGATGCTGGACTAGTGAATTCACTTCTTGAATCCCACCAAAATGGCATTTGTCAGTTTCTCAAGCAAATAGCGGTTAAAATGCTTGTAATAGATTAGCTGTGTTGTAGTCCCTGGGGGAAAATGAAGAATGCCTTGAGGGTTTCAGAAAGATTTCAGTCCTCGTCTTAGCAAATGCTTATATGCAAAGCTTGTGGTGTGTGTTCTTATTAAATATGTGCATGTTCGTGTCGTCTACTCAACAAGCTCAAATTGACTGACTGGTATGAGTGACCACTGGATCTGTATACTTTTCACCTGTTGCATAGGTTGTCATTGTTTGTATTTACTACGTCTAAAATTTTCAAAAACTGTGTGATTGTAATTAACGAGTTAACAGACCAAATTTACCGAACTTTTTACTTGGCAGGTAGGGCACATTAGTTCTAACTCCGTATTATGTGCATAGCCACTGCCAAGGAAAGTACATAGACACTTTCTGTTATACTATTAAGAGCACATTTAATTAAGACAAAATGCATAATTATGCTTTTCAGTGTAGCATAGTTCCTTCCCAGATGAATCAGAATTTAATGTGATGGTCTCCTTAGGTGTTTGCTGAATACTTTATTCTCCTCCTGTGTTACTTATTCATGCTGTTTCAGAAGCATAATTGCATGCAGTGACACATTCACAGATGATGCAAGCACATTGTGCCATAATCAAGTTTTGCTCACAGATATTCCCTATTAAATAAAAAAGGGCAAACCTGATGATTACTTACCTCCATTGCTTTTTTCTCCAAAAATGTATTCTTTTGCAGAACAAAACAGTACCTGAAATTTCATTGTGTTTCTTCTAAAGTACTTGGGGAAAAGGAGACCTTTGAACATGTGACCTTTGGGTTCAACAAAAGACTGCATGAAAAAATGGTATTTCTGGCATGATAAGTGCACCCTCCTTCATGGCCAGTGTCCTGAATGAATCTCAGAGACAACAGGGGGATTGTGTTGCTGAAGAAGAGAGCGAGTGAGGCAATGCTTATGAAAGCATTGTCCTTTCTTCTCCTTACCCGTGGCATTTGGTCTGAAGAGTGGGATCAAGGCAGAATCCCATTACCAAACTTTACACTCATCTCTGATTTACTGCTCAATATCACTTCTGTGGTCTATCATGCCTGACCAAAATGCTTATATTTAGGCATGCATCAAACTTTTCCTAAAATCTGATTAAATCATGAGTGGGTTGTTGAGGCATTCATGGGGCAGGTTTGCTAAATAAGTTCTAAACTGCAGGTTTGTAAGGTAGAGGTTTATTAAAATTAAGATGTGCTAAAGCAAACCAAAAATGTAGAAAAGGTGAATATGTCAAATTAGTGTAGAATTGCCAGAGTTCTCTTGACACTTAAAAAAAAAAAGAAAGGAAAAAGAAAAAAAAAAAAGGTAATCAGAATTTCTTTCTTTGTAATGAAGCCTGTCATGATCTGAAACAGCAAAAATTCATAGCCTAGAGGAGGTCTGGGAATTTACCAGCGTGTATCTTCCTATTCCTATGAGTTTAGCTCAGGTAGATTGTTGTTCTAGTGTGCATAATTTGTTTTTACAGCTGCTTTCCATGCAAGAGTCACAGAAGGAGAAATGAACAGTCATACATCGTACACATTTCTTTCATTTCCAACAGAATAAAATCATGGAATAACTTGCATATTGTGTGTGTTGGGTGGTGAGAATTTTGGTTAGTTTAAAAAAAAGTAGTAAATGAGTAATGAACAACAGTCTTAATGATAATGGCAGTGCAGCTACATTGAACATTAATAGACACACATCACTAGAACCTTGTTGTAGTTCTTACAGCTAGTAAATATGTAGTTCTTACATATTTGTTTTAATAAATACGTATACATACTTATGTATATATTACATGTTTATGTAAAAAAAAAAATAAAATCTGAAGTGGTTCTGACTTGCTCTTGATTTCATAGGTATTGCTCAGAGGGCCGTAATTTCAATCTTTAATTCCTAATGCTGGTCCCCATAATTAATGGATTCTTGTTTCAGAGGCACCAGATAGCAACACTTCCTTTGAAAGCAATGTGAACAAGAGGCGTTTATCCTTTTTGAAATCTGTTGTAATGCATTTTGAAAAGCATACTGCTAAGCTTGATGTGTGTTTCTGGGGGAAATGTATAATGGAGTGGTTAAGAGAGGTTTGTGTTTGAAAATCACAGAGGTCTTGATAGCTGTCATGTATCATCATCAAAAAGAAGTGAGTAAACTACCCATCTCCGGTTTTGGTACTGTACATGGTTTACAAAGAGCAAAAGGACTGCAAAACGATAAACGTTGATTTATAGCTGCCAGATGCTCATGCTTCTGATGTGTGCTGGTAACAGCCACCAGCCCTCTCCAGAGAGTGGGTTGGTTTCAGGTGAGGTGGGTCCTGAGGACAACAGTGCAGAAGTCAGCAGGTGGGCAGGTGAACGAGGTGTTGAGGTGGAAGGGTGTTGAGAGCATAGAAACAGCTTGTGCAGGAAGATTTTTTTTCTCTGCAAGGGGTAGTTGTAGTAATGAGGAATAACAGGAAGTTTTCTTAGCTGCATGTGGCTGAGATAGAAATTGTAATCTTGTTGAGGAGCTACTGGCTGAGAGGAGCCTTGGTGGGGTACACAACCATAGCAGAATTTGGGCGTCTTTGATGTTGGTCTTGTGTGTAGTAGGAGCCTTTCTCTCCCTGGAGCACTGACAGAAATGCTGGCACCACTTCCTTGCTTTGTAGCAGCCGCAGTTTGTACCCTGAGGGACAAAGGCACCGTCTGGTACAGCATTCTGTTAGGCCACCAGGAAAAGAGAGGAGATGCTTGTTGTCTCTCCTGCCTTGGTGTTGTACTGCAGGCTGCTCTTCCAGTGTTGTACTGTATTTGTCCTGAGCTGTTGTTTTCTATGACATCTCTGCTAAGCTTTACCCTCGAGTGAAAATCTTTTGTTCCATCGGCATGCTTTACTCTAACCAGCCTCTTGGGCTTAGAGCTTTTTCTTTATAACTCTGAAGGTATTAGTTCAGGAAGGTGGTGTGTCTTTGTGTGACATATACGTGTCTATCTATATGTAAATATATAAACGTGCATTGTTGCGTGTATGTGATCACACTTGTGAGTAACATTCAGCTCCACTACGCATAGCAGAGATATTTTTTATTTTATTTTATTTTATTTTATTTTATTTTATTTTATTTTACAATACAGTCAAAATTTGTAAGAACTGTATTTCTGTGGAGAAATTTGTTTGGTCCTTGTTGTCCTGATGACCTGCCCTTCAATTTGCAGTACTCATTCCAGATTCAGCATTGTAAGGTTGATGATAAAGTGCCCCTACCTGTAAACATGCATTTGTTAATGTGACATGAATTAACAGTAATACCTTACAGATGTGGCAGAGGGCAGCTTGACTTTCTTGCAGGTGCCCTTAGGAATGAAGCAGCAACCGCCAAGCCCCATCTACTGAACTCTGACTGTTTACACCGTAAAAAGAAATTGACTCTTCTAATTGTATTCAGAACTGTAGAAAGCTGTTGCTGCTTTGGATTATTTGATCTCTCTGGGGAAACTTCCATCAAACATAACGGCCTACATTTCTACTTTGTTAATTATAAAACTGTGAACAAGAAAATGCAAGACAATCTCTACTATTCTTAGTGTAATAGTAACTTCCTAAAATATTACTGCCTTTATGAGTCCCTGTGGAAGATCTTTCTTTGTGGAAAAAAACCCTATTGAATAAACGAGGAAACACATTCCAGTTGTATTAAGCAAATAATCAACATACATTTAGCACGGTCTCTTATAAAATCTGCGTAGTTTGGTTTTCTGCGGGATGGCTCATGACTTTTTTTTTTAAGGTACCCCACCCCAAACAGATGTTGTTTATTCTTTTGAAACATTAGCTTATGTGTTTTCTGCCAGGAAGGACAGATTAAAACAAACAAAAAACAACAACAACAACATTATCTTTTCTATTCTTTTGTGCTGCTATGGATGAGCAGCTGGGAGTCATGTAGAGTTATACTTTGCTTTTGGCTGCTATCAAGGCCTTTCATAAAATGAAAATGTTTCTTTTGCCATCTTACTGGAATGTTTTTTCAGAGTTCCTAAATAACAAAGTTGTTACAGGCCCTTTATTGCTTAAAGTATCTTTTCTGAAAGATAAAAATCTTAAGGTATCAGATGAGGTCCACAGAGAGGAGTGATCACTTTGTGTTGTCCATCTGGAACCCCAAACAGCTGAAGATCCCTAGAAGGGATTTGAGGCTTTCTCCAACACTGTGTGTATATTCACATGCTTGCTTTTTACATTGTCGTTCATTATTTTCAAATGTCTTTTCCATTGTGTTTCCATTGCAGTCCAGAACAGTAGCTTGCATGGATACATTTTCCCACCTCATTCTCAGTCCAAGCCAGAAGGCAGGGATTACTCTGTGAGATTTACCATTTTCAACAGGCATGGAGAATGTTGTCATCTTCAAGGCTTTGTCTATTTTGGCTTTTTCACTGTTACTTTAAAAAACAATAAAAAGGACAATGGTAAATTATTGACGTGTGTCACTCTGTGGAGATACCACTCAATAGGACCAAGTCTTGGGCACTTGCCTGAGCAGGGGGGTTGGACCAGATGACCTCCAGGGTTCCTCTGTGATTGTGTGTTGCAAAGAGGTTCTTCAGCGAATTTCCTCTGGGTGCTTTGATGTTTCTGTGTTCTGCTGTGATCAGTTCTGTTGTTATGCCTGGTAATTGAATTGTGATGGTCCAATTCCTGCAAGGTTTCTGCAGCTCCCCTCCTTAGAACATCGTCGGTTTTGGTGATGGCCAGTTGTTGTGCACTTCTAATTTCAGGACTGTAGCTTAGCTGATGCCCAGTACAGATCTGCTGAATCTGCCCAGTACAGATCTGCTGGATTTTGAAACTGTGAGGCATGTGAAAGCAGAGCTGCTGCCAGGTGCAGTTGTTTTTTGTTGTGTCTGTGCTCCCCCAGTGCACATCTGTTAGAAGACACCTTATTGAACAGTAAGATCAGATCTTGCAAAATGAGCAATAGGATGGCTCTGGGTGCAGAGAGTTAACATTTGGCTTTGGAAGTACCAGATGAGCACCATTTTATTCTGAATTCAGTAACAAACCATTGTTGTCTCTCAGCTGAACTTTAAGATGGAAGGCGAAAGAAAACCGCTTATGAAATAAACTGCTTATTATGAAATAAAAACTGATTAGTAATGATTCTGTGCATAGATCTTGAGGATGTGCTGTAGTAACTCTGTCCTCTGAAGTTGTAAATGCTTTTTTTCTGAGATGGTCACTGAACACCAGATGGATTTGGCTGCCATCGTTGAAGTAATCAGGCCTGGCTTTTTTTTTTGACAGGCAGCATTTAACAACTTGAATGATAGCCTCGTGCCTTTATTTCACATGTGAAACCTACGCTCATGTGACCTTAAGAGACCACTGTAAGCCTCTAAGCTTTTGGGATACTTTTAAATCTTTATTGATCAGGTTCATCAACCATGGCAAATATATAGAAGAGCTCCACAGTGATGTTGATGACCCCATATTATGTTTCTTGTCTCAGTCAAACAGTATCAAACTTCCAGCAATGCAATGTCATTTTTCCCCCTTTAATCATCTCCTAACACTGTGTGCCATTTTGGCACATATCATCAAGCAGAGTAGCTTTACAACTTTTATGAGACAGAGTTTGTCCTTTGTCTTTTCAGTGGTAGCTGGGAGGAGTAGGGGATATTTGTATGTACTCTCTTGGAAGTTTTTTTGTCAGTAAGTTTTTACATGGGTAGCCTTTCTGTATTTTTTTTTTTTTGGCTTTCTGCATGGCCACTGGACACAGAGCAGTTTAAGGGCAGAGAATGATATATCTTCATAATTATCCATGTGTTACTTGAAGCGCAGTTGTGCAAATTCTTCTGCCTTCCTTTCTTGAACAACTATGTGGATTCAAAGACAAAAGATCAATACAGGCAGCCTTTGTAGTTTTCTTATCATAGCATGTCAGTGTGACTGAATTTTGAGGTCAAAAATTTGTGATGGTCAGGACACAATTGAGATTCTGTGATAATAGGTAGCAGATCTGCTAAGTTAAGCTACTCTAATAAAACTGATGTAGCAATGAATTTATCTTGAGATTAGTGGTAGGAACAGAAAGTTGATGAATAACACACTGGCTTTTGAGTCACTGGAAGCAGTGGGAGGATTCTGCAAAAGAGTAAATATTAAAGTGCCTTAAGATATGTCAGCCACAAGCGGTGGCTGAAATACTCACCTTGGCCAGAAAGAAGTAGGATAAATTATTCTTTGGGCAACCCGGCCTAGTGGGAGGTGCCCCTGCCCATGGCAAGGGGGTTGGAACTGGGTGACATTTAAGGTCCCTTCCAACCCAAACCATTCTGTGATTCTTCCTGGAGCTCCCTATTGACCTGACTAGACCAGAACCGGCAGCTGGGATAGCTTGGTCAGGAGGTGGCCTGTAAGCCTTCGGCCTTTGTGTGTCACAGACATCCCTGAAGTTTCTCTGGCTGCAAAACACAGAGAGGAAAGGGCTGTTTTGTTTGCCCGAAAGGATTGTCTGAGTGTTTAGTAAATACTGGCTAAATCAAAAGCAAGGAATGAACAACCTGACTAGCAGTTTGACTGAGTTCAGCTTGCTCGCTGCGCTGCAATTAGGTGAGTATCAGCTGCACAGGACTGCGCAATGGCTGGACACCGCTGCACATTGGGCAGACAGCAACAAAGCACAGGTGCTGCTCCAAACCTCCTTGCATCTCCCCATGTTGGGGAAGGGGGTCGGCACTGGCATGGTTCTGCTTTCTGGGTTTGCTCTTTGTGTTTACAACACTCGAATTTTCTTGACTTCTCTAAGGATGAAGTTTTCCAAAGCCAGTCATGTGACTGCTGATGAAGACTACAGCTTGGCAGGCATCCTCCTGCTTTTTCCTGGCCCAACTTTCTTTCCCTTATTTTTTTTTTTAACGAATTCTGAAATAAGGTGAATTTAATCTATTCTGAAATGTTACATAGCTCAAGCAGTTGTGCAGTCATTAAATGTTTGTGAGCAAATCCATGGAAATGCAATGCTCATGATTCATCTACTAATAATGCAAATGAAGAATAACAGTGGTGAAGCCAGTGATGCATTTTTGTGTGCACGTGCATGGAAATCTGAATAAATAATAACTGGGACTAATGTGTTGTGTTTTTTTTTTTGTTTTTTTTTCTTTTGCTACTTGGCTAACAACAGCTTAGATCTCATCTGGTCTCAGTTGGCACGACTTCACTGATGTTGGAGGAGCTTTTGTACTAATTCACACCAGCTGAGCATGTTAAGCAGTCCAGTCTGTGCAAGTGTTGCTACCCCCCACCCCTCCCTTTTTACCTCTCCTTCTGTTTTCCATCTTGTGCTTGGTGATCTGGCCAGCTGACTGCACAGAAAGTACAAGCCTGTTTCAGAGTACAGCTTTTTTGTATAAATCCAGAACTCTATTAATATCTGATTCCAGGTACTTTTGCACAGGTATTGAGAGAATTTATTATAAATCCAGAATGAATATTTAAACTTTTCTATAGCTTTTTTCCCCCTTTCATAAATTAATTTTAATTGCTGAACCCATTTCTAGGTATGCAAGCCCTATATCTTTTTGCTGTGGTTTATCCTGGCAGGTGATTCAGCACCATTCAGCCCCTTGCTCACTCTCCCCACATGGGATGGGGAGAGAACCGGAGAGGTAAAAGTACAAGAGCTTGTGCGTTGAGATAAGGACAATTTACTAGGTAAAGCACAAGCTGCAAATGCAAGTAAAGCAATCCAAGAAACCCATTTGATACTTCCCATCAGCAGGCAGGCATTCAACCACTTCCAGGAAAGCAGGACTCACCATGCGTAAAGATTTCTTGGGAAGACAAACACCATCACGCTGAATATCCTCCCCTTCCTCCTTCACCCCACCTTTATTGTTCAGCACAGCACCACATGATTATACAGGACATCCCTTTGGCCAGCTTGGTCCATCTGGCTTGGTTCTGTTCCCTCCTAGCTTCTTGTGCAGCCCCAGCCTCCTTGCTGGTAGGGCAGCACGAGAAACAGAAAAGTCCTTGGCTCAAAATGAATATCTACTGAAATCTGCACTTGATGGTTGTTCTTCCTTAGAGTTTGGTAGAGGAACTTCTCTTTCTGTCATGACAGCAAGAAGTATGAAGGATTTACTTTCATTCAAGCATCACTATGTTGTAGAGCAGATCATGTCTGGCTTAGAGGAATTCCATATTCTGTAGAAAGAAAGCTTATGTTAAATGCATCTCCAGACTTCTTGTGATAATTATCTGAGGACACCTTGATTAATCTGGTTGTATTTAAATGGCTAATGACATTTTAAATTGTTCAGGAAGGCAGGCAACCATGATGAAAACAGTGCTTAGAAGCTAAAAACATTGTGTAATTATATGCAACTGATGCATAATACATCCTAGGAACTGACAAGGAAAATGAAATTTTGATGAAATTGTTGAATTTCTAATATTCTAATAGCAAGTCATGCCTGTGCAATTATTATGATTTTATAGTATTTTGCATTTTTAGAGATATCCATATTTTTAAAGTATGCTAATAAAAAAGAAACGATAAAAGGAAAGTTAGCAAGTTCTGTGTTACAGCCAAGCAGTGGTCCATCTCGCTGTTCTGCCTCATGACTGGTGATATTTGTAACAGAGAAACGTGCAGAAAAATCTACAGTAGAAACGTGTGATAGCCAAGTATTGCATATATTTGTTTCTAGCATTCTTACTAACTGCAAACACAAATCAGCCAGCTGACAAGGTGAAATATGATGATGCTTATTATCCCACACATACAATATACTGCACACTTGCAATGCCATGTTTTTATCAAGTGTAACTTATTCCTATATGGCTAATCTTGAGTTCTAGAGTAAGGAAGATTTATAGTCTGTGTCTTTTGATAAAACAGGCTATTTAAGAAACTTAAACACATATTCTGGATTCCTACTTTTTTTTGGTTTGTTGTAACGAATTCCTCACAAACAGGATGATTAGGTAATTGATTAGGTGAAGTAATTTAAAGCTGTCTAATTAAAATTCTCTCAGTGCAGCATTGTGATGTAGAATTTAATACATTTGGAAGTTCAAAAGCTTTGCAAAGTTGGCATAGAGCACACAAACTTCTGTTGAAGTGTGTTTTCATGATTCACATATCAGTTTTAGAAGTCAATTCTGAGCTGTGTTATTCACTTAGCTAATGATTAGGTTTCTGTGAGGAAATAACTGGTACATTTCAAGTTTCATCATTTCTAAGATAAGGTTAATCATAGCCTTATTTCATAGTGTTTCCCTAAGGGTTAATGTTTGCAGGAAAATATAAAGAACCTTGCTATAAAAATGCTTCAAAATGCTGGTCTCTGTAGGCTCTGGCTGGTTCTTGTCCTCCACTCTGCACTGCTGCATCGCTGTTGGGAAATTATTATCTTTTATTGTTTAATTCCCTTTGGGTTTGAGATAAGCCAGATGGTGAGATCTCCTTGTAAGGGAGTTTTCTGCTTGGCATTATCAATTTTCCAATCCCATATTAGTAATGGAGGAATTGCTGCATGTAATCCCCTTTGGTTTAACTGGTTTTATGTACCTATGTGTTCATCTGATGGCTGCTACTAATTCTCGTGTTTAACTTCAATCCAAACTCATTGCATAGTATAGAAATGACCAGCTTCCCATTAACAAACAAATATATATGCACGTGGCATTGCTAATGTGTATTCAGGTACCTTTACAGGCTTTTTAAAAAAAAAAAATAAATATATATATATATATATAATTTTTTTAATTATTATTTTTTTCTCCTTACAGATTATAATAACAAGATAATAATGTCAAGGAAATTTAGCCAGAAAAGGATGCATTGCTTTGCCTTTTTTGGTAATGCATCTTCCAAAGATGTCTAATTTGCTTTTTACTAGATGTTAGGACACATCTTTTCATGCTCATATTTTTCATAGTGGGAATCTAGATACTGTCATTGATGTGGGAGTTTCCCAACCAGAACATTAGTAAAATCATGGTATCAAAGTCAGGGCAGTGGCTGCTGAACAAATGAGAGGACCTTTTGTCTGAGGAGTTTTTGTTTGTTTTAATTGGAATTTGATTTGAATGGGTGTCCCCTGTAAGTATCCCATTGTGATGTACTTAAAAGGGTGAGTACATGTGATTAAGGTGTGTTTTTTTGTTTTGTTTTGTTTTGTATTAAAAATACTACTACTACTGCTAATAAAGAAACACCATGAACTGATCTAGTAGACTGAAGGGGTTATCCAGATGTCTGTGGTCCAGATCAACGCAAGTCCAGGCAGATGCAGGTTTTACAGGGCTTTTTTTTCAGTCAAGTCATAAATCTCTAAAAGAAGCCTGCATCCATCCATCACTCTAGCACCGCAGTCAAGTAAGTTCTACTATGGCTGTAATCCCTGTCAGGTCATGACTCTACAACTGTGCTTAGACTTCTCATTTTTCCTGCTTGTTTCCCATGCTGTGTGCATTTGTGTACAGTCTTTGTTTGCTTTCAGGAGTGAGGTAGAGTATTCCTAGAGTTGGCCGTGCCACCTTTTTTAAAAACGATCCTGGGTTTGCTCTTTCTCCACTGTTACCAAGAGCCCTAACCCACCAGAGGAAAGGATGCTCCAAGTACTGGAGTGCAGAGCAAGTAATAAGATTTGGGCAGATTCAATTTCTGTCCATAACTGTGCTGACATAACTTGTATTTACAAATAGTTATTCAGTACAGTTATTCAATGGGTATGTGGATATAAATGGATTATGTGTATTAAGATGTCATTTCTTTACAAGATGAATCAGCTGCTGAAAGCCAGCCCCTTTGTCATGGCATTTTTGCCCTGTTTTCAGCTTGAGGAGGGGATAGAGCTCTTAATGTACTTAGTGCTGGAAACCTGATCTTATTTGCCTTAAATACTGAACAGGTTAGTTGAGAAAATAACTTAGAAAATGTCCATGAAAGTAGAATGAAAAATAGAAAATTAACAAAATCAAAACAGAAACACAAAAACGAAAACCCTTATCCTTTCTACCTTAAAAGAAAATAAAAATAAATGTATGCAGCTGAATAAAAAGATTAAGAAACTTTGTATGGCTGTTTAAGAATAATAAAAAAGAGGGGTGGAGAAAGTCAAGAAGAAACAATTTCTATTGACTTGTTATTTCTTTTTGGAAAGGTCACTGAAAATTTACACAGTGAAAAAATAACAATCCAATTAGTATCTATCCACTAAAACTAATGTTAATATTTTTCAGATTCTCCAGACAAGCAGGACTGATGTTCAACATGAACTTCTCTAACTGAGTGCAGGGCAAAAGTTAACACAGTTAGGAGTTTCTGTAGCAATTGCTGCCAACTTTCAATACGTAAAAGAAAGAAGATGTAATTAAGAACTACCTTTAGGTTTATGTTTTTAGGAAGAATCTTCTTTTAATTCTATTTCTGATAGCTATAAGAGATACAATTTGATCATGAGAGTAAAACTTAAAAGCACAGGAGCCCCTTTATCTAGCACTTAAAATTTTTCACACTGCAAAATAGTGTTTAATTAATTGTCATTACGTAGGAATTATAGAATTAGTGAGTCTAACATTTCATTTATCATTCATTTCTTTAAGTGGCAGTTAAAGTGGCACCCCAGAATTAAGCTCAGTGCATAACAACAAATTAATTACTAACCATTTTAAAGGAGCATTAGTTAGAGAACTAGTGACTTTTATTTTGAGAAAAGAATCTCTTTATAAGGGGTCTGAATTACAGCTTTTCAACAGAGCAAGATAAATGATTTTTATTAATATATTCATTCCTTCGGAAAGAAAGGCTGATGAGTAGTTTTCTCTGTTAATTTATTTAAATATTTTAGGAATGAATTAAAATACCCCATAAGCAAAGCAGTAACCTTTCACTTACATTGTACGTTTTCATTATAGCAAAAGCTACAACATATGAGTTGGGAGTGCTGGGTGAAGGATGCTGCCCTTACAAGCCTGTGCCTCACTGAGGCTATAGGTGGAAATCATCAAATGGGTGGTTTAAAGGACAGCAAAATAGGACAGTGCCATACATATGAATACTGTTAAGACTTCTGTTCTTTCCTGAGCAAAAAAGGTTCCTAGCTGAGTGAAGGAACATCTCCTGTCTTAATCTTTTCATGTGTGGCCACAACCTGCGGGCTTTTTCTGTCTCAGTGCCTGATTTGAGACTTTGGGTTCTGATTTGCAAAAGTATTGAGTGCTCTCACAGCTGCAGCTGTAGTAGTAGGGAAATATACTTTGAATATACTAAAAACTATGTAATGCTCAGTGCTCAGAGCCGTCGGGTCCCAGGTATCTCAGATTGGGAGCAAAATTAATAGGCGCTTTTGATCTTAAAGTTTTTTAATTCCTAATCTACAATATAAGAGATAGCAATACTTTCAGCTCACTGAGACGTGGAAAAAAATCTTTAATATTTTTCAAAAATTCAAATATTATGAAACTGAGTGCTTCACTGGGAAGCTCATCAAAGAATAATGTCTTCAAGAGCTCATTTTAAATTCTGCTCAATATGTGAGTAATCTGGGGTATGTGTACACCTGGACTCAGGTTCACACGTCCTAGTCCTCAAGGGGGACTTCAGCCACCCTGATGTCTGTTGGAGGGACAGCACAGCAGGGCATGAGAAATGCAGAAGGTTCCTGGAATGTGTTGGTGATAACTTCCTTCTCCAAGTGATAGAGGAGCCACCAAGGAGAGAGCTTCTATACTGCACCCAAACCATTTATGATCCTGTGGTTCCATAATTCAGCAATGCAAGGAATGCAAGCAGTCATCACTAACTGCTGTCTCTTCTCTATGCTGAACTAAAGGTTCGGCATAGGGACCACAAGGTCTTGTGGAAAGATTAATACTTGAATGTCTCACTGAAGACAGCATAGTTAATGTATTTCTAAGATGAGGGCAACTTAGTATTCCTCAGGCAACCTTAATTCTAACATTTCAGAATATCTGAATGTTTCATTGAAAAAACAAGTATTGTATTAAGGCTCACTTTTGTGTGCCATTTTCTCGTTTTAAAATGAAAACTGTAAAATGGAGATGCTCTGTTGTATATTATCATGTTCTTATGAGTCATCAGTGCAATATAATTACAAGCTTTGTAGAGTAATTCTGTGTTTATATACCTCTATAATTATTACACATACGAAATATTAGATATAAGTGGGGGGTTCTATGACCATAGTGGGAGAATCATGATTTTTTCAGGCAGTTGTTAAAGTTGGAGCTCTTTAAATTGCAGTCTTTGCCTTCTTTGAATGTGTTTTCTGAGGAAATTCCCTACTCCTTCAGAAGCAAATAAACTGTTCTGTTTTGTGCTGGTGTGCAGAGTGAACTGTTCTCTACTCTGTTCTGTACATATACCTAGGGAGAGGGTTGTTATGGGGACATCCCTTTGCAGTGAGCATTCCCTTCCTTCCTGGGAGTTAGCCGTACCACTCTGCTCACCAGCTGTGACTACAGTAATGCATCATCAAGAGCTTGTGTGCAGGATGCTGGTATGTTTACATAGGCACATGTGTGTGGTACCAACTGGACATCATCAATATATCAGTAATTTAGTGCAGCACACAACCTGTGCGTGCATCGCTCCCCAGCCCAGCATTGGAGAGGTTGGCCAGTGTAGGTTTGCCATTGATGTGCTTGATTACAGCAGAACCAAGTTGCTGCTGCTGCTGAGATTGTGCTGATGCAGATGTGCTTTCCTGATGAAAAGGAACACCATTAAGAAGAATCTCATCCAGTTTTATAAGAAAAAACAAGTTTTACAAGTTCACTGTGTTGTGGGCACATTGCTGTTGTCTAAAAAACATATTTTGGGGTTGCATTGTTATTGTCTAATAAATCAAGATTTTAGTTTTCATTTTAGCAAAAGCATGTACTTCCCTGGTTGCCTGTCATCCCTGGGAAAACTGCCTTGCATGTGAAATGGGATGTTTTGCTATTGATACGCTTTGCTAGGAAATGTTATTAGAGAGAGATAGCATAAAAGGGAGATTTAGAAGTGTATATTGAAAGACTACATATGAATTTCATTTTGAAGGTATAAGAACAGCAGTGGAATCTTGTCAAGATATTAGTCCCTGAGGGAAAAGCAAGTTCTTGTAGGATTCTTTTCCTTTCCTATTGATTTCATTTATTATAGTGTTCTTGTAGTCATGCCATTTTGCTAGAAAGAATTGCAGAGCATAATCTGCTTCACTTGTATATTTTTTTGGTTCTGCATCTGTTTCTGTTATCCTTTACATGTCTTGCCAGCTTTGTGACAAGAGTGGACAAGAAGCCTGTACAAAACGTACAACTAAGGTGCTTTCACAAATTATTTCAAGGGCCTCAAGTAAAACCTCTCCTTGTGTGTTACGTTGCTTTTATTAAGCTTTTCTTGTGTAATTTGTACTTTATTAACATAAGATTTTGTAATGTTACATTTCCTCAACTACAAATAGTAGAGAAGCTGCTAAGACTGTATTGTATGCAACCTCTTCAAACCCAAGTGTAATACAATTTGTGCTGCTTTTTAAGAAAACATTATTTTTCAGAAATAAATGTGCTGCTGCCATCGCTCAGGAATTTCATATGAATTAGAAATTAGAGGGGAAAAAAGCTTATTTGAACTTTGAAGAACAGCAGTTACTCCCTCTCAGTTCACTGTTTTATTTTCACCTGCTTCATGTGGAGATGATGGGTTAATTTTAAAAGTAGTCTATAACTAAATATTATACTGGTAAGCAGGAAGAGCATGTTGGTCTGGCTGTGATCCTGTAGTATTACTGGTGAATGAGATAAGCCGATGAAATAAATTATACTATCTTTTAGAAAGTGGCTATAGGCACTTTGTGGAGTGCAAGAAGAGGGAGAGAAGGACAAGAAAGTATTCAAAATGCAGTGTCTATTGTATTGGCGTCACATGAACTCCTAAATCATGAAAGGCTGCTAAAAATCATGAAACTAACTAAAAGAAATCTGAGAGAGAAATCCAAAAGAGAAGTTAATGTGTGGTGATTATTCTGACATGCAGTATTATTGTTCTCTGTCCTGTAATCATACAGGAATGCTTATTTCGTGGTAAGAATTCAAGCTAAAATTGAAACATGGGGTCCAATTCATCTCATCTGGTTTACCTGTCTAAAAGTTAAGTGCTTTATCCGAATGTGTCTTATGATAATGAATTGCCATTTGTGTTTCTCACTCCCCATTTACAGTAGAGTTCAAGAGACCAACTTAGATCAGATACCTAGCAACATGTAGTGGTGAAGAAGCTGAAGGCATCCCCTAGAAT
Organism: Aythya ferina; assembly: GCF_964211825.1. Classification (NCBI taxonomy): domain Eukaryota; kingdom Metazoa; phylum Chordata; class Aves; order Anseriformes; family Anatidae; genus Aythya; species Aythya ferina. The sequence goes on along the minus strand of NC_140297.1, from coordinate 71,409,402 downwards.
GATGCTTCTGCTCAGCATCTTCTTGCAGATATCCTATGCATTTTACAGATATCTCTACTTACTCCTGAAACTATCCAAAAATGTAAGAAAAACAGATTAGTAGCCATCAAGTTGTTAGTGAGCTGGTATAATTTCAGAGGATAAACTGAATAAGAGTTTTTGACTCTTATTCAAGTCAGTTGTTTTGACTTGCATGTAACCCATCAGTTCCTGCCTCAGAAGAGTGCTGGGAATTAGAGCACGATCCCACCATGTCACTGGACAGGCATTGGATTAGGCAGAACTTGATCCTATGGTCAAGTTCTGGACCCTATGCATATACACCTTCATCTTCAGGACCCTATGCATCTACATCATACTCTTGCAGTGTACGACCTCACATACTACTTACTCCCTGTAATTATATATCTAAAGCTCATCTGTATCTTTGGATAACATGAAACCTATTGACAGAAATTATTTTAACCAATAATATCCTGTGGTTTTTTTTAGACAGGAGATCAATAAACAGGCATGGCTTGGAAAGCCAATCTCTCTATGAGATACCAGCGAGAAAAACCTTTGGAATCATTGTAGCACAGGAGCGGTGGAGTAATTCTGTGGTAAGAAAGGAGAATTGGATTTACTGCTTCTGATCAAAGATTTTTCAGGCTGTGCTATGTGATGATACATTTAGCTGCATCTTGCCTGCTGCAGTTTTGGAAATAAATGAGTTGTGTGTACTTGGACCCTTCAGAATCCAATCCTAGCGACAAGGCAGGTGGTGCCTACATGAATCGTGGCTTTTTGGGGTTTTTCTGAAGATTGAGTTTGTGGGAGAAGAGTGTAGATGTTAATTCATAAGCCTTACCTGTATGTTAATTTCAGAAAATGTAGAGCCAGGGACCCCCAGTCAGTAGTCTGGGGCGTTATTAGGATAGGTACTGTAGAATCACAAAATGCAAGGTCAGTCCCTGAATGTAGAAGTTGAATTTACTGTGCAGTGTCAGAGTAACCATGCCTCTGTGCTGCTAGGAGCTGAACGCAGTTTTTAACCTTTTGATATGTACAAGGGTTCTGACTGTTCTGATTTTTGAACAGCAATATCAAACAGAAGCTAAACAGTGCTGTGGTATATATATGTATAAACTGCAGCCTCTGTATCTTTTGGGAATGTTGTAGTCTCTTGAAGGTTGTATCACATTTATGTTGTTGTTCCTTGCTTTGCTAGTTGTTTTTAAAGAAGAGACCATTTCTAAAGATGCTAAACAGTCAGTGTAGGTATTGGTGAACTTTTGGGGAGAAACCTTCATCTGGGGACAGTGAACATATATGGAGTGAATTTGTCCAGCTGTTCTTATATGCCTGAAAAATGAGATTCATAATTGAATTTTTGAACTATACTGTAGACTTATTTTTTCCAACAAATGGCAGTCCATTGTGTATTTCTATATAACTTATATTTTTTTTCAAACCTATACGGCCACAATGTCTAGGGAGATTTAAGAGTACTTAAAGATATTAAAAGACCCAACAACTCAAAAATCCAACTTTTCCCTGAATGAACAAAGCATTAAGAAAGGAAAATGGAATTTGCTTTTACATACTCAGAACAAAAAGAGCAGTACTGAAACCTGCAAGCAGTGTCAGGGGAAATAAACCCATGGAGTCAACTCTTCTTCTGGTCTGCGACATAAATTAAGAAAGCAAATTGTACTGCCCTCCATGGAGGTTGTCCAGTTTTGAGATATCTATATATAAAGTGGAAAAAAAGAAAAGAAAACCAAGGAAGTTGCTTTTTTTTTTTTTTTTTTTTTTTTTTTTTTTTTTTCAGATCTGTGAGCTAAAGTACAGAGAAACAGAAAGACTGTATACCATAAGTGTTTGTAGTCAATGACTAATATCTTGCATTGCACTTGGAAATTAAGTGGATACTTTATCTTTCATCACTTGAAAGCTTGAACCTTACAGCAGCGTGTAGTTATGAATGTCGAAAAATACCTGTTTTTTAAGTAAAATTCTGTTTAATGGTGGTTTTTGTCATTGAGTCTGTTGGGAGTACTTAGAAATATTTGTTGGAATGGGAGACATGGACTCAGGCATAGAGAGACAGATGGACAGGAGCAGGGGAGAAGGACTGAGGAATTGATACCTTTGGAAGCAGAAAGACAAAAGAACTGGAAAATAAAAATGACAGACTGAGGTGGAAAAAAAAAAAAAAGCTTCTTCTTTGGTATGTTCGATCCTCCTCTTGCTAATCAAGTTCTCCTGCCCTTCTCCACTCTAGTCATCTATTTCTCTTGACCAGAAATGTTTTCCTCTAAGCTATTTGGCTTGATGGAATATTAGCAAAAATGGTAGAATGTGTGTTAATTACATATTAAAAGAAAGATGAGTCTAGTGGATGGCTTCCCTTGATAGAAATTTTTTTAATAGGCTGTTCCTTTAGTATGTACCAAACTATTTTGATTGTGGAACAAAAATAAACATAAATATTAAAAACTCAATCAAAGCCTTTAAAGTTCTTTTGCTTAGTTTTCAAGTGAAGCAAACAGAACAGATCAGTCTGACCCAGGAGACAAAGCTGTGGTCTCAAAGTGACTATTATTGTTGGAAAATTATTCCACATTTGAGATTTAGAAAGATAAGTTCTTTTTCCGCAAAATAGGCATAATTGAATGTTTACTTCTTTTCTTGAGTTCTTGAGGAGTGGCTTACTTAGCATGCACAGTCTGAAAGCCAAGTCCTTATTTTAGAAGGTAATTTAAACTGGATTGCACACAGGAGCCTGACTGCATCAATTTAACAGAGTTAGAGAATAATACGACAGTTCTGATTTTTGCTTCTGCTGAAGAGAGCAGTTCAGAAGGAAACTTTAGTAAGGTTTTTGGCCTCAGTTGCTTAATATCCAAGCCACCTGACCTTGTACTTCCATAAGCTCTCCTTTATTGGAGATTAACCTTGCTATTTACATTTTTTTTTCTCCACATAAAACCTTGGACTCCCAAAATATGGGAGTTCTATATGAAATAGGAAACAATTTTAAATGATTTTCTAATACAGGTAAACATAGTTTACCTCATTGCTGTGTCCCTCATGTAGAATATGCATTCTTTGTCTATAATAATAAGCAAATCTTTATTTTGCAGGAGCTGTTTTTCAAACCCTTGTTCTTAAGATGTCCATTAGCCACATACAGCTCAAATGTGGACACAGGTCTTTGTTTCAGGAATTTCTGAAGCTTTGTGTGAGCTCACAGTAATATATAATTCTCAGGTAGAGAGCTCTTTGGTGATCTGTTGAGGTACAACTGCTCAATGTACAAATAGAGAAGAAGACAAAGGAAGCTGAGGATGATGAATAAGAACAAATAGTTGAGGTACAGTTCGGAGACAGCTGAAGTGTTACTGTTTTGCATGGGAAAGTAAACAGAAAAGGTGTCGGAGAAGAGAGTAAGAGCATGTGGTTGCAACTGAGGCTTGTGAAGCACACTTCCCATTTGGAGGTGTTGTGCATTGCTTGATAGCAGCTGCAGCCAAGGTTTTGTTTCACCTGTTTTCTCTGATTCGTGCGTGGGAGGAAGTCTATATCCTTGAATTTTGGTTTCCCTTGTCCTGTTTTCCATTGATGAATCAAAGCAGTGTACTCTAAGGCCATACTTTATGCTGTGCTTCATTCAGTGCAGTTGTTGAGCCTGTGTTCGGGGCTGCTAGGGTTCATTATGTCTGTAAATTACTTTCAACTCAGTTTAAAGCACTGATTTGTCTTATAAAACATGATATGCAGTGTCTGTATCCTTGAGAATCTGTTCACCTCTCTACCCACCATGAATTTGTTTCAGTAACAGACATGGTTTGGACTGAAAGCAGGAGACTAAATTCAAGTATTTGTTTCTGGACCTTATCCCAGCTTTTAGCTACACCCACTTTGGATATGTTCCTTTCTGGGCATTTTGTGAAGAACACCTTGTATGCAGGCTGTTGGATGCTTCTGACTTTGTCTCAATCCAAGATCAAAATCTAATTTCTTTCACTTCTCAGTAACTGCTGAGTATAACAATTTGAAGGCCCAGTCTAGGCTCTTTTGAAAGTAAGATTTCTTTATTGGCAGTTTTACAGGAGTTGAAAAAATTGTTAAATAAAAGCCAGCATAGATATAAAAATAAGCATGACTGAAGTGTATAACAACAACAAAAAAACACGTTTTTGTCAACCTGTTCCTAACAATATTGTAAAATATGCCTTCAAAATCTTGTACTGTACAAAATGTCATACCTTACTCTCCTTGTGAAGTTCAACATTTCTGTCTGTGGGTATTTCTGAGGATTCAGTGGATATAATCCATGAGTTCTAGTGGGTGACTGTGGATGTCTCACAGAGGAATTACAAAGCTTCACATCCTGGCTGAAGTACTTTAAACTAGTAATAGTATTGTAAGACACAGACAGTTAGGAAGTGGTTGATACTAATATGTTGGAGTGTTCTTGGAGTTCTAGCTTTATCTTTGAAGATTGGTATCACATTAGCAAATAAATGGTGCTTTGACTTTTTTTTTTTATTTATTTCAGTTGTGAATTAAGTATCTTTGATCAAAGTAGCTTTCATTCAGCAAAGTGTTTTTGGAGAATGGCCTGATGGGTCTAGATTCAAGTAGGTTCATTGATTCTTGTGGTCTGGAAGCTTAGAAGCAGGACTCTTAGACGTGACTTCTCAAAGAAGATGGGTTCCCATGTAAGACATAGTTGTAACGATCCAACCTTCTTTTTCAGTCAATTGGGACTGTGTCAGCTGCTAGTGTGGGAAGCCAGTCAAATTGTTTTATCCTTTCCTTTTCCATCTTTGGCCACCTGACATGCAAAGCTTCCAGCAATTTTATTCTGGTGGGTAGTCAAGTTTTTCACGCCAGGCAGCAGGAGCCTGGCAGCATACAAACCTAGGCTAGATGGGGAAAGCTTGACTGTCAGGAGTGCTTTCTCCACCGGACTGTGTTATTTCAAGTAGTAATGCTATATTTGTCTCACCAGGTCCCTGGAATCTGCCACTTTGGCTAGGTCTCTTTGTCATAACCTCAACCTGACTTCTGTCATGTTTGAAGTTACTTGTATTCATTCATTTTTTCATGTTGACTCACATTATCTCAACTTTTTCATGTTCTACTTGCCAAAATCCAAACTAGATAAAATATATATGCTATACAACGTTTTGTAGTGGTCTCACTCACCAGAATAGTTGGCTGCACGTTTAACTTTTAGTTTTCAATCAGAATGTTCAGGTCTGTGCTTTAGTCCTGTTGAGTTCCCCAAGGCAATTCTAAAAATGCTTGAAGTTAATTATATTTTTAAATGCTACTTTGACTTGGAGGTTTACAAACAGGTAGTTGGAGAAGAGACCAGAGGCAAAATAAATGAAGATGCGGGGCATAGTGGAGGTTTATTTGTTAGTGCTGATTTGAGGAGGAATTCCAGTTGTCTGCATTTTTCTTTCATTTGTTTGAAGAGAGGGGAAGTCTTCACTGATATGGACTTCTGGCACTTGAGAAGTTTGTGTTGTGAAGGCTGATAATTGTATAAGGATCATCCAGCAGACAGGTGTTTATTCATAGCTCAGACGACAATGCTTTGAGCTCCTAGGCAGATAGCTGGATAAAATTTGGTATGTGTTATACATAATGCAAAGTAGTATAATGTGGCCTAGTCCTCAAAAAAAAAAAAAAAAAAAAGATAAAATGAAAACATTCATTACACAATTAAAATGCATAGCAAATCAATTAGGTATGAATATTGTATGTTAACCTTAAAGTGTGAGCTAAAAGAGTTGCGATGAAAACCATTCTTGTATCAAAATAATTTAAAAGCACAAGTCTTAAATGTAAGGCTTTGCCTCACAGAATACACACCTGTTCTGCTGATCTTCTGTCATATCCATTTTGTTTCTTTCAGATCTATGAGTAATCATCAGTAATGTGGGGAAGGAGAATCAGCATCCCCTATCATGCATACTAACTTAAATGAGCATCAATGAAACAATTAACACTGATGCTCAACCTGGCACCTTTAGGTGGCTGATTGAATGCCCCTGTGGGGATGAAGCAGTGTTTTTTCAGAACCCTCATAGCTATTGCTTCAGCTGATCTACTTAGCCCTGAGGGAGGGGGATGGATTGTGTTAATCAGACAGCAGAAACTTCCATACATGTATGAACAGTTTTGCTACTGATTCGTGAGTTGATGCTCTAAGACAAGCTGGAATTTTGGGGAAGCAACATCATTGCAGTGAATTATTCCTCTTCTTCCTAGCCATAAGAATATAATTATTTCTATATGCAGGAGTATGGAGAGAAAAAGTATTTTCAGCTTGGGGAAAAAAAAAAAAAAAAAAAAAGCAGTTAATGGTTCACTCTTAATTGAAGCTTAAAATCTTTCCCAGGTATTAATTTTCAATACATTCTGTGTAGTGGCTCTCTCTTCTCCATAAATAATTCAGTTGACAATGGTGAGTATTGCAGTTCTTCATATAATGTTGCTTGGATTATAGGGTCAGGTTAGCTCAGGGACAGTTGGTTGGTCTAAGTGTATCAGTTCAAGCAACTCTGCTGTGAGGACATAAACTGGCACCTCTTGAGTTTGTGCCCACTCCTCTGTTTCTCAGGAATCCTACAGTTCAATATTTAAGCTGTCTGCTTTAAAACGTCAGAAAGTGAGAAGTCTTACCTATGAGTACACTAGGAAGGACAAGGCAGAACATCCAGACTGCTCTGGGGAGTACTGGTATAAAGTTGACTGAATTCACATGGCAGCACAATACTTCAGAGGTTCGAGATCAGGCACAGGTGGGTTCTTCTGGGGACCTGGGAAATAAGTAGGTTCAGGTTAATTAAAAGACAAAGTGATGACTGTGTCTCTTTTTCCAAACTTGTTATGCCTGCTGTTATTTAAGTAGGGCTCTGAACTGTTCCCTCTCATCACTGAACATGACAGCATATCCCAGAATACCATCAATCCCCAAATAATGGGAGTACTCTTGTCTCCTTTCTGATAAGAGATGGGAGTCAGAAAGTAGAGTTCTGTCTTCAGCCTCCTCCATGATGATGGGGAAGTTGCAAAGTTCAAAGCTTCCAAAAAATTTGCTAAAAGTAATACTTGGAGGCGGGGGGCAGGTAGAGCACTGGTATAATGACATAGCTGTGAGATGCACAGCGATATATGACTTGGGAGCTCACTGCCAGTGCTCGTGGGAAATCATAGAATCATTAGGGTTGGAAGAGACCTCCAAGATCATCTGGTCCAACCATCCCCCTACCACCCATGTCACCCACTAAACCATGTCCCTAAGCACCATGTTCAACCTTTCCTTGAACACCCCTGGGGATGTTGACACCACCATCTCCCTGGGCAACCCGTCCCAATGCCTGACTGCTCTTTCTGAGTACTGAACACAGTACTCGAGGTGTGGCCTCCCCAGAACGGAGTACAAGGGGAGAGTCACCTCCCTGGTTCTGCTGGCAAGCCTGTCACACGTGCACTTTCAGCCTAAGTGCATTTATTAAGGCTTTTGTTTACATTTGAAAAAGCTGTGAGCCTTGGCAGAGCTGCTGGGCTCTTGGCTTTGTTGAAAATTGGTGGAATGATGCCTGAACATGGAGATGGTTCCTGATGTTGAAAAAAAAAAACAAAACACCACTGTTTAATAACTCAGTGTTCCTGCTCTGTAAATTAAGAAGGTATGAATATTTCCTGACAGAAATGTTGCATCATTAATATCTGTAAAGCTCTTCTGTATGAAATATTCTTGTCTTTTTATATTTAGTGCTGCACAACAGGGACTTCTGTATGTGGGGGTGGTGGCTTTCCCTGGGGGCAGCGGCCCAGGAGCTCTCCGGTTGGAGGTGTGATGCCAGCGTGACAGGGCCTTGAAGGCCATTGCCTGCTTCTGCTACGTGCCTCAAAAGAGGCAATTTTGATCCTCTCAACTGTTGACAATGATGTTAATGCTGCATAGGCTTGGCTGGTCTGTCAGCCCACGTGAAATATCCTGAATAGGAAATTCGTGGTTACATGTCTTGTAAAACACAGTCAAGTTGGATGTGGAGCAGAGTTCTAAGCCTAGTAAAGCATTGTGTAATGTTCTGCAGCGTTTCTCAAACTCTGTCTGAAACTTTGGACGCAGAGAGCAAAGGGTGCAGCTTTATTCCCACTTTTGAGTCCTGGACTCAGTGATATGCCCAGTCTTGCTGCTTGGGATGTGTCCATAAGCCTGTAGATCTTTAATTTGCCAGTTGCTTGCAGGTATTTCTGTTTTGCCATTCTACCTTTCTTTCTTTTTTTTTTTTTTATTTTCTTGGGAGATAGGTGAATGTTTTATCAGCAATTTTTCATGTTGTGAATTTAAGCTTTTGAATTTTTATTTTGTTTGTTTCTTTATTGCAGCTGGTGCTCAGGATAAAATTGGCTGGGCATTTGGCTTGGGTTTGGAGAGGCTGGCCATGATCCTGTATGATATTCCTGACATCCGACTGTTCTGGAGTGAAGATGAACGCTTCCTGAAGCAGTTTATTGTGCCTCACATTTGCCAAAAAATAAAATTTCAGGTAAAGTAATGTATATATGAAAATAATTTTCCATAGGTAAGAAGTGCGGGTAGCCCTAGAGAATATCATACAATTAAAATTCTGTGTCATTAACAAATTAGGTTTTAAAGCAACAGCTTTCCAACTATCATGATTCTCTCATAAACTGCAAAAAAAAAAAAAGGCTTTTTATAACGTTTTTTCAGCCAGATAATGTTCTGAGTTGCTGCTGATACTCAGTGAATATCTCTGTTCTGAGTAATAAATAAGCCTGTATTTAAAATCTAAATCTGTCCAGAATGGAGATTGATTTAGGCCTGTGACTGAACTGGGTGTATTCTTGAACTGGGGCTGTAATTCTGTATCATTATGAAAACCTGTTTGATGCCAACCTTTCAAATATTGTAATACATTCCCAATAACCCCCTTTTGTTTTCACTCTGTGTTCATTGAAGTCATTGTGAGTTGCGCTGTTCAACATCAGCAAAATGCGTTGTGAACATGCACCAATGTCTTCAGTATGTTGGCTCTTTCCTCCAAGTGCTAGTGGGGGAAGAGTGCAGGTTCAACTTCTGTTTCTTTTGTAACTCCTCTCCTGAGGCTTCACTTGCTTTCAAAGCTGGCAACTTATCTTCCTTCTTGTAGTAGCAAAGTAATCAAGGAAAACTGGATTGAGTGGAAGTGTTACTTCCATAATGTTCTTCTGTGTCATCGCAGGAAGGCTAAAGTCAGCTGTTATCACCCATCTTTGGGAGAGTTGAGCTGACAGCTGTGTAGATGTCTGATAACAGATGTCTGAAGTACTAAAGCATCAGAATGCATATTGCTGCTGCCTTCTACCATTTTCCTTGCATTGTGAACGGCTTGAATAGGTTTTTTAACAATTGAAAATATAAAAGGGGAAATCAACAGTGATAATGCTGAGACGGTATTTGAGCAGTCTCTACATCAAATCAGTAGCAGCATCCATTTTTGAGTTCATAGCAGTGCTGGCACATCTTCTCTGATAGAGTCAGAATGTTGTTTGAGTAGATTTTCTTTGTGCCTTTTGCTTTTGTGATGCTGGTGATGGTGCAGTCAGATTGTAGTTGTCACTTACAGAAAGAAGGCAGATTTTGCCATGTTTCTTGAAGGTAGGTCTGTCTGTAGGTTTCACACATTTTCTACAGAATGTTGTTCTTTTCAACAAGGGATGCTCAAGTGTCCTTCATTTCGGCCTGTATCTTTCTGGGTGTCATTGCTCCTGAGGAACATGGATTGTGGCTTGGTTTATAGATTACAGTCTGATCTCTGATGGAACTAAAATGAGATTTCTTGCTTTCTTTAAAATTGAGGATCCAAGTCTCAACCTACTATTAATGGTAGATTGGGTATTTGGGAGAAGGCCCAGATTGTCAGGATGACATGATCTGATGTTGAAGGTAAGCCAGAGAGAGTACTGAGTGGCTGCTTCTTTAGGTTGTGTATCATTTTCATGTTCAGCTTCAGATAAAGTCAGGAGTAGTGAACCGATCTGAAGGTAACAGGGGCGTGGGTAAACTCAGAGGAAAGAGCAGCTTTTAGGAAGCTAAAGGTGATAGAAATGTTCTTCTTTCTTTCTTTCCCTCCCTCCCTTCCTCCCTTCCTCGCTATTTTTTTCTACTTGCTGCTGTTTGGTAACATTAACTGAGCAGCATGTGGTTTTTCACTTTTTTGCTTGTTAACTGGATCATCAACAGGAGGGTGGTGACAAGGTCTTTAAACATTTCTTTTTGCTGAGCAGGGCTGTTTTCAACTGGCATTGATTCAACTTGGAATGAGGAGAGAAGTTCTACATCCTAGAAATCTGATTATTTGATGTTGTAAAGATAGCCATGAAATTGAACCTTGTTGGTTGAAACACACTTTGAAGTAATAACGTGACTCAGGAGATGTGATGCAGTTCCTTCAAGGAAAAGGAGTTATCAGTTGCAATTGTGCTCTAACTTGGTCCATAGAGAAGGGCTGGAGTAATGTTACCGGCCAATTAGCTGTTGCTCTATCATATTAATGCGCTGGCAGTTGTCATATCCCAACAAATAGGCTAATGAAAAAGTAGAACGATTAGGGGATTAAGAAGTGCGGGATAGGGATGGAAAGACATTTAGAGTCTCTTCTTTATCCATTCTAAAGAAAGAATCTGGCCAATGTTTCAGAAATTGTTTTTTTTCCACTGGTATCAAACATTTCTTGGTATCCTTTTCATTTGTTTCCATTTTTTTCTTCTCTCGCTTTCTCTCACTTTCAACCCCATAAAAAACCCACATGTACTCCACTTGGAAGTCCTGTTTTCAGCTTTGGCAGAATAATTCTCCCTAATCCTTACTTTATATTTTTTAACTCTGTCTCTCAGTATAAAAGATGAGTAGTGTCAAGCTTGATTTTGTTGTTGTTGTTGTTTAAAAGAAACCCTGTATCCACTTTTCACATGGTGTCTTATATTGAGGCTTTCGAACTCGATTCAAAACATACTGCCAATACATACTGGCATTGCATTTTTTAGGGTAAGTGACTCTTCAAATGAGATTATTGTGAAATGATATTCAGTGCTACCATTAGATCTTGGGTGATGGGAGTTAATAAGCCAGTTTTTCTTTCTTTCTGTTCTCCGTTATTTTTCAGTTATGCTGTAAAACCAAGTTAGCAGACCTTCTGCACCTGACTGCTTTCTAAAGAGACAAAATTAATGAATCACATGGTTTATTCATATTTTATTTGAAAGAGAACTTTTAGGCTGTCTTGCAGTGTTGATGTTTAAGAAATCATGATGGATATTAGAAAAGTGTTTGATTTTCTACAGGCAAGGCCGTGCAGTATTTTTCAGCCTTACTGAACTGAACCAAGATAGACCAGATGTTTTGAGAGCCTTTCATTACACAGATTGAATCCTACAGTTCCACAAGACCTGGGCAAATGTCCATTCTTCATGTGCTTAAGTGAGATAGACTTCTCAACCTTCTGATATTCCTCCTATTCCTTCTTATAATCTGATTATCCACCAACACAAGTATTTTTCTTTCTGTTCATTAAAATGTTCTTCAAACAGATGAAGGCCACAGTGAACAGCAGTAACCTTTAATAACAGCTGGGCTAAATATACTCTTGTTCAAAAATGGAATTTAATTTGAATATTTTCTTGAGACTTAAAGTATGTTTTTGGCCTTTTAACAGCCTGAATATGTCAGGCTTCTTCATGTGTCATCAGTTGCTCAATTTATGCGCGTAGGCTTCAGTGGGTCAAAAAGCTGCCTAGAAAACTGACAGTGCTTGTACCATTGCGGTCACTCAGCAGAGCAGTGTTAGAGGGCTGCTCCCCACAGATCAGACTGTGGTGTCGATGAGGATTACCTAAACCACTCCAGCTATAATTTGACACAAGTCACAGCAGTGTGGGGGATCAGAGGCTAGTTACTTGCCTTCAGTCACTCATGTGTAGGGCTGCTGTTCAGGCTGTGAAATGAAAAGCTGAGAATGGACAGGGCAGGAAAAAGTGAGCCCCTGCAAGGTGTAACATAGTAAAACAATGGTTTGGATCTGATCTAGTATGCTGTGTTATATTTCTGTTCATCAGAGCTCTGAGGAGAGCTGCATGTATTTGCTTTTCGGTCCATGCTGAGCCTGCATTCTTACAAGAAAAAGATGTGTCTGTGGGCTGACAACTCTCAGGGAAAGGTACAAAAATGAAATGACGTTTAGGGAAGGAAGGTACTCACAGTTCAGATGAAGTGCAGTGTGCCCAGAGGTGTTGATTAAGACGAATGGACTTCAGGACAGTTCCTGGAACCTCCATCATTGCACTGCCACAGCGAGCAAGCAGCATGTCGTGTCAATTGACTGCTGATGCATTTTCTCTTCACAAAGTCACTTTCATCTGATACTGCCAGTGGTTGCTGCTGCTGGTGTGGTTTTAAATAATTATTTTGGTCACAGGTGAGCCCTGTGGCCCGGACTAAGGTCAGAAAGAAGTATGTTTATATTGTTCGAAGGAAAAGAGTAGTACAGAGGGTATCTGGACCAGATTCCTAGCTAAAATGCAGACCCCCCTGTGTGAGATTATAAGAGTTTCTTTCTTCTTGTTCTCCTTGTTTCTGTGTTATTTATAATATTCTGCAGTAGCCCTATTACATTCTGCAATAGCCCTAGCACCACCAGCTACTCAGCACCCCCTTCCATCACCTGAGTGGCTGTTCCTTTCTTGTATCTGCTTGCCCATGCAGTCTGTCTAGAGTCGGTTGTGGGTTTTGTTTTTTGGTTTGGTTTTGTTTTGTTTTTTTCCCCTCCAAAAAACTTAGCTTCTGCTTAAAACAGTAGACTTTCCAACCAGGATCATTTTGATGGAGACAGGATAGGCAGAAGTCCTAGAACAACTCTGCTCAAAGACCTGAGGGGCCAGTAACCTTTGGCAGTGGAGTGAAGAGAGCTGACAAGCAGCTTGAAGTGACGCCCCATTCACCTCCTGCACAGCTGTAGTCAAAATGGTGTTTGTGGTCCTAACCTAGGAGACTGTCTCTGATTTGGAAAGTGAACAGTCAAGGTTAGCAGAGATGAGGAAAAGGACATCTTCGCAAAGGTGTTGTGTAAAAAAATCATTCGTTATACAGGGAAGGAAAACAAGGTGGGCTTGCCTTTCTCCTGTGCTAGGTAGCAAATGCTGAGCCTCACTCACTTCCATTTGCCTTTGCTCAGTGTGCCATAAGGAATTAGACCCCTATTCTAATGACAAAGGATTTATCCAGTAGCCCGGTTTGCTCTGTTTGCTGAACACATGAGCACTCATGTTCCCAGTTACACAGTGCAACTTCTTTACTTTGTTTCTGTGTGCTTTTTGGTTTACTGAGACAGTCATCATCCCTGTGCATCTTTCTTGTGCACATACTTGATTGTTGCTGTGAGACAGGTAGCTTGTCCTGAAGCTGTAGAAGATGCTGAAAATAAAATGCACTTGCAGGTCTAGGGGGAAACTTTTGTAAATTCAACCATCATAGTCTGTCCTTTATTCTGTGCTTGAAAGGGAGAGCATCTCATGTAAGCCAGTTATTTCAAAAAATTTTATCTTACTACATTCACTGCAAAGAATGAGTCTGTCTGATCCATCAGTAATATGCTATTCCCCATAAATTATATTTAGGATCTTAGTCTGTGATTAGCTTTATTTTCCAATAAAAGAATAAATAGATTCACTGGGAGCTACATTTTCAGATATTTTTCATCAAGATTAGGTAACTCCATGCTTAAATGGTTATTCATTTATTATGTTTACATTCTAATAGTGCATCTATTAAAGGCAAATGTACAACCATTAGTATGTAAATTCAACTTGTATGTCTGAACAAATGGGGTACAGCCTCAATTGTGATTTATTGTCTAATTAGTTTTACTGTAATTGAAGATATATAAAGTGTGTTTGTGTGTTTGTGTGCATGTGGAGGTACAACAGAACAGATGACAGTGTAGCATAAATATTTTATTGGCCTGACTTTGGGAAGGTTGAATTTTTTTATGAATGACTTATGTAGATCATCTTAAGTGAATGTCAATAAAACCTTTACAGTGCTATGTATCATCTCAGGTTTGCCTGTATACTCTGCAGAACATTGCTAAGCTCTTTTTTCATTTTGGGTAGCAAGAGAAAGAAGACAAAAATACAATCTTCATTGTGGAGGCCCTGTACTGAGCTGTGCGATTGGATTAGAAATTGCTTGATCATCAAGTCTTCTTTCATCAGGGTGTTGTCTCTTGTATCATTTGTAGCCGGTGCTGGTATTGAAGCTCCAGGAACGTGAGCCCTCTGGCCTCAGTCAGGCAAAGTACTGAAGCACATGCTGAGCCTTAAACTTGCAAGCAGTCCCATTTAAATCAATGGGTTAGCTCCTGTTCTGAAAGTCAAGCATATCCTAAATGATTAAATAGTTTCAGGTCAGAGATCTCTTACTTCCTAGGATGTAACCAAGAGTGATCAGTGCCTTGTAGGGCTGAAACAGAGAAAACCTTCAAAATGGCTGTTACAGGCAGTAAGAGTTTAATGTGCCAGTCAGTCTCCAACCCTTTCTGTTGCTGTGGCTTGGGGGCTTTTCCTTTCCAGGTGCAGAACTTTATGCTTGTCCCTGCTGAATTTTGTAAGGTTCCTCTTGGCTTATTCCTTCAGCTTGCCTAGGTCCCTCTGGATGGCAGCCTGGTTACTGAATTTATCAGCCCCCAGTATTTGGTGTTATTCTGCAGATTTTTTGAGGAAACACTCTATTTCCACCACCAGGTCACTCATAAAGGTGGTTTTGCTGCTAAATAGTGTGTGATAGTGCCGTGGCCTGAATGCAGAAGCAGCACAAGGGAAAGGCCGTGGATCAGTGAGGGAGGTGAGCAGCTTGGGTGGAAAGAGGAGCTTCTGCTAACTGGGAGTCTTCCACTTTTTCCTCCTCCAAGAGATCCAAAACCGCAGTCCTGGAGGAGAAAGAAGGAAGGAGTCTGGAAGTAATTGAAAGAAAAGTCAAGGACTAGAGGAGAAATGACAAAGTAACTTGGATTAATACGTGTAGCTTAGACTCCAGAGGTGGCATCCGAAGTCAAAGACAACTGTGCTCTACCCATGAGATCCAAAGGCCACTGAGTCTGTAAACGTGTCCTGTGGATTTCAAACTGGGCTCTTCATATCTTCCCAAACCAGGTGTTTGCTATTGTCCTTTGTGCAAATCATGTAAGAATACTCTCACTTAAAAGATGGAGCATTGCCTTTTTAAAACAACAAATGAAAGAGTCAAGATCACAATTTTTCTGCTTCTCTGTACTATGTTGAAATATAATGGCAGAAATCCAGCCTCTCAAGTCTTTATGGATAACATCCACAGTGTATCCAGTAAAAGGCTTTGGCACAAACAAAAGAAAAAATAATAGTGCCTCAAGAATGCCCATCTCAGGTATCACTGAATTTAGAACATGTTTTTTGTTTAGAGGATGCTCGGTGAACACTTGGAAAATGTGGTATACCCAGCAGGAATGTTGTCAATACAACTGAAAGATTCCCAGCAACTGGGAACAGACCACTGGGGACTTTCTTCTGAATTTTATTTTTAAAGGAAAAGAAGTGATTGTAACCTTGACTGTTTTGAGCTGAAATCCTCCCTGAAACAAATCTTCCAGTATCATGTAAATCAAAAATGAATTTCCAGTTACCGGTGCTGCTGTGGTGTACTGTTACAGTGTGTAGATTCATTTTGCTGCTGGCAGAAGCCAGTGCAGCCCAGTCAAAGCACACCTGATACTATTTAAATGATTACTTTGGAAAAAGTGTGATGAGCTTCCAAAAGCATGTGTTACTGTGGTTTGCTCTGATCTCTAAACCTTGTATATTTGCTGTTTGACTGGTTGAGGCTCTTTAAAACAAACAGCTCACAAATGAGTAATTCTGCTACTGAATATATCAACCAATCTTTATTGCATCCCAGATGATGAAGTGTAATGGTTATACAGAGTGCTTAAATAAGCCACGGAGCAATTTCCAGCAGCGATATATATGCTGAAACCCACATAAAATTAATACTATATTAATTTTACATTAGTATATTGACTAAATATAAATAAACCTGGAAATCTAAAATAATATTAGATTTCAGATTGGATATGTGTAACTATGAGAACCAGCTGCAGTTGGTTTCAGCAGGAATCTATGAATGTTCAGTGCTTTCAGTTTTACTGTCTACAAAAGTATACAGGTAATAAGGAGGATGACCCATACACTTTTGCCAACATTTTTCAAATATTGGTGTAATTACAGTGTGGTGAATAGAACTCTTGCTAGAAGTAGCCACCTTGACAACTACTTGTCTTTGGACCTGACCCGACAAGTAACTCAGTTTCCCTACTCAATGATTCTGTTTTCCCTGGTGTTTACAGTTGCAATGTAGTTACAGTGTACCTCTCCAATACCATTCAGGACAGGGGCTATGGTTTTGTGCTCTGTCTACCCAATGATACCCTGGCAGTCCTGTAATTATCACAATGTGAGAATCTGCATTCCTACTGCAAGGTTAAATATATCTTTGTGAGTGTACATTATGTGTTTGATAAAAGAATAAACTCCTCTTTAACATGTGCCTAAGCTCTTGCAATATATAAGTGTGTGGCTTTAGAGATTCACAGGTCTGTATTAGTGTGCATATACTACCAAATAAGTGTTTAGAAGAGATAGTGAAATCAGTAGGAAAAGATGTGCTCTATTTATTATTTTTTCTGTAAATGGTTGGGTTTTGTTAAAGATTATTTTACTTGATAGCTGTTTTTAACATTTGTGCAAATGTTTTGTGCACAAAAGATGCATCTTGTAAAGAGGTTTTGATAAAATGGTCTCTAAAATCATGCTTAAACCCCTACAGTCATCATCTGCAACATGATTAGCCATTGCAGCTTAGCTGTAAGTGTCACAGGGAAATGAGGGCTGGGGATAATATGTCTGGATGCATGTGTGTGTATTCACGAACAACAGCACCTTTCTGAAGTACATGGTATTAATAAAACCCTGATTTTCAGCTCCTACTTCTCTGATCAGAATATGAATTAGGCTACAGAGAACAGCCAAACAAGAGAGGGCACGGTTGGGAAAACCTGTGTTATTCTTATCGTACCTGCCCTCAATTTCTTTCATCCTCATGGATCATAGTAGTGACTACCTAAAACAGAATGTGAAAAGTAACTCATGTTTCGGTGTGTGTATGCTGCAGAGGATTGGTCTTGCTTTCACAATTTTTCAAAAATTAAATAATGGGAGAAAAATACCTCTTCTGAGGATTGCTTGCATCCTCCTGCATGTGGATTAAATTTGCTTTGTATAACTATCCCCACATATCCCTCTTCTCCTAAATCAGGAATAACGAACCAATTTTCTTGTAAAGCAAGAAGAAAGAAATAGCATTCCTGGACAAGTATCCTGCTCATAGGGGTTTGATTGGGTGTGTACTTACCACTATAACTGTTCTTTACATTTTGTATTTTAATATTTAAACATTTAGTGTACTTCTTGTGCTTTTATGGCTTGGGCTGTTCTTGGCTTCTTGGACTGTTTTGGCATCTTTGTCGTTTTCTGTTTCTAAGTGTTACTCTATAGCAAGAATGTAGCTTTGGGGATGCTCTGAGTCTGTCTGAAAGGAAAAATGAAAGACTTTTCTCCCTCTTCTGAGTATTGAGTAAGAAAGTAGAGCCTTTCATTTTAGTCTCTCTCTAGTTTACCTCTTTTGAGGTTGTCATTTGTATGATTTAGTACTGAGTGTGGGAAAAAATGAAGTTGACTACTCTGAAGAATGAAATGCTGGATTTGGCCAGAAGACATTGGAACCTGAGCTGTGTGTGGCACTGCATTTTCTCCAAATGAAGAAGGAAACCCATATGTTTCAGAGGCACTGGAAATCAAGGAAATTTTTTCAAAACTACAACTCATCTGCTCAGATAAATTTCTGTACATAGCAGTTAAGCTCTTTTTATTTCCTAGAGATCGTAGACTTTTTTTTTTTTTTTTGGATGTTATCTACAGTAGTATTTTCCATACAATACAGATTAGCTCATAAGACTGAGAAGGGTGCAAGGATGAGGACATTTTCTTCTCGTTCTGTGACAACTGTAGCAATGTCCAGGGCCCCATGTGAAGTTGCCTCTGTCAAAGAAGTATGAAACATCATCAATGTTTTCTGGAAATCTCTGTGCTTTTTAGGAGGGAAAGAAAAAAATACAGCTTGTTAGGCAGGACAGAAGGACTTTTTCAGGACTCACATGTGCCTGTGAGATTTATGATTGTACTTATTATGGTACAAGCCACATTCAGGTGTTCTGGAGCTTCACCGTTCAAACAACAGCTCTCCAGAATTGGGGAGTTAATGAGCAGAAAAGGAAATACAATCAGCAGCACATTAGATGAGATTTCTTGTCTAAGCTGAAATAAAATGTTGGGTGCAATTTGTTTCCATTTTTATGTTACGTATTTGGAAGAAATACATCTTCATATTGCTGCAGTCTCTTTCCAAATGCTTGCATTTTTTATTTCGATATAAATCTTTTATATGAATTGTTGATGTGTGCAGTATTTTACTACACTGAGCTATTTATCTCAGCATTATTATTAAGCATAATGATAAAAAAAACACACCACATGCAAACAAAACCAACAGAAAGGAGGAAACCCAACTTGTGAGCATGAGAAATGCTGAATGTCTGCAGCAACTGCAGGTGCTCAGCACTGCCAAAGAACAAATTCTTAGTGTCTGCTGAGAAGGTGGGGGTTTGCTGGTTTATACCAGTTTATTGTCTGTTCCTTGCAGCCATGCAAGATAGTTCTTAGAAAAATGAAGGGTTGGGACACACAGTCCTCGTTCCCTGTCAGTTTGTTTTCTGTGGTCTGTGTCTTCTCTCCCATTTTCATTCCTACTACAGAAAACCTGACAGTGATTGTACCTCTGGAGCAGGAGATTTGGGTAGAAAGGACAGACAGAATATGGACAGACTGTGCAAAAAGCAGTTTTAGGTGTTGATTATGAGGCTTGGTGTTGCTTCAAAATTGCTGACGCAGCAGCTATCACCAGGTTTCATGATTTAAAAAAAAAAAAAAAAAAGGTTTCTTTCAGGACTCTGGAAATTTATACATCTCCATCCCACTTTCTTGACACAGGCTGGGCCTGGGAAGAGATAATACTGTGTACCCATTTTGAAGATTCCAAATCTGCTGGATTCTTTCCCTATGACACAGTCTTGCCCATTTTCTGTAGAGGACACCATAACATGGGTCATCCCATCTGTTCCTCTTTGTGTCAGAACAATTCTCTGATGGCAACTGCTTAAATGAAAAAGTGATACCATAAGAAGTTTTTATTTGCTTTTAATAGACTTGCGATGATGATTTATGTGTGTGAAATGGGAGAATATTAGCACCATGAAACCAGTTTGCTCAGCAGACTGTCAACCAACAGCCTGAGGAAAGAAGCATGAGTAGACTATGTATTTTCCACGATAGACCTAGAGCTGCCAAAAGAACATGTCAAGCTTATCTCTTCTTCACCCTGCTGTTTTCAAAAGGGGGTTGTAAGAAGCTGAGAAGATGTGAGAGTCAGTAGTAGAGCAAAATTCCCTTTTGGTGGTTCTTCCTGTGAGTCCTATCTCTTCTTGGGAAAAAGAAGTTATTTTTAGCTAGTCAAGCACAGAGCGGTGTGTTCTTCACCAGTATTGAGTCATTTGTATTCATCTTTTTGTCTTTTCCATAATCAGATTGCAAGTGGCAACGCATATCCAGATACTCAAGTGCATGGGTACCTGGAAATATTGCTATACTATGTGCACAGCAACACTGTGATAACCCTGCTTTTCGTAAGAGTAGGTCAATCCTTTTATTTCTTTATGTCTTCCTGCACTTTTTCAATTCCTTACTGTAATATAAAAATAAGCTTTTCAGTGGCAATACAAGTGGCTCTTTTGTATGTGGAAAACATCAAAAAATCCATGCATTGTTTCTCTCTCTTTTTTTTTTACCATAAGGTCTATTTAAAATATTTATTTGCACTCAGAAAAGTGTATTGCAGCTTTAAACTTGGAGCATTGTCTGTGACAAATTTAAATGAGCTTGACTGTAAAATAAAATACTTGCAATTTAAGACAATGTTTAAGAACACAGTCTCTTTCCAGTGGCACCTCAGAGGTGTAATAACTAATAGTAATTCTGGGTGAACTTCTTTAACCTAAAAGCTTTCTACTCACTCACTCTGCCACAGCATCAGTCTTCTTGTGAATTCTTCCTAGCACTTGGAAAAGGTGGAGCAGCTTATCTAACGAGTTTAATTTTTTCATTGGCTGTTACCCATCTTAATTTTTCAGTGTCATATCAGGTATTGACTTTGCTTTGTCAGGCAGACTTCTCTATAATAAGCTGTAACTTTTAGCAAGAAAGGTCTTATTTATTCTTGTGCACGTGCATGTGTGTGTGCACTTGTGATGAATCTCTGTTTTGTTTTGTGTTTGTTTTTTTTTTTTTCTTTTCAACACTTCTTCATTAGCATTGGAAAAGGTGACTGACTGAGATGATATCACCTGGTGATCACTTACACAGGGCATTTAAGCTCTTTTCTTGTTTTTGCATCTTCAGGGAACCTGTAACATGGCTGAAGAGAGAAACTGTCATCTTCAATGAGACCCCGTGGGGCTTAGCTTAGGTGGGAAGGGGATGGAGCTTGGATGGCACTGCACTGTACAGCTGAGAGGGATCTGGTCCACAGACCTGGCCGTGCAGGAAGCCACAGCTCCTGCTGATGGGCTGCAGCTGCTCCCTCCCTCACTGATGGCTGAGACTTAGCTAGAAAGTCAGTCAATGCCCCATGGCACCTCCCTATTCTTCCTGCATCTGGAACAGCATTTGCTTGTTTTTTTACATTTGACAGCAGTTCAATTTACTGTGTTTCTTGATAATGTTGTTTCCTTTCTTGTACTTTCCACAAGGTACTTCCTATATTTCTGTAATTCCGTTACTGATTTTCCCCAGGGATGAGGGAGGTAAAAGCAAAGAGAGTGTTTTGTCAAGGTGAGGAACAGCAGTGATTTGTAACCCAATGCTGTTTTAATTATGGAGGCTGCTGCTGACAAACAAGTGTGTCTTTCTGCCAGACGCATGACTTTCTTCAAGGTATCGATCTCTAGAAGGGAGTCTGATGTTCATCCTCCTTTTTGTCCCAATGAAGGGATGTGAACTGCAGTGGCTGGAGTGGAAACTGGGATAATGTTTGATTGATTTGGGCTGGCAAGTCTATCCAGCTGCAGTATTGGTAGGCAAATGCTTCTTGTGGCAGATTGTAGCTTTCACTTGGGTTCTCTTCTGAAAGTGAAGAACAAGGTCGTAACTGGGGTTCCTAAACACAGCTTGGAAATCAAACATTTCAGTCAATGACCACAAATCAGAATTTTTGGGAAGAAGAAGTAACTAGGTTGGTTAGAAAGTAACAAGAGGGGAAAATGGGGACATCTGTAGGAATGTTTTGGACAAAAAAATTCCCCTTTTCCCCATCACAGAGCCCCTAGAAGTCCTGATTGAGTGGTACTGCTGCCGTGCCTATGATGAATTGTGTGTAAGCTGGTGTACACCCAGTTCTGTTCAGTAGCTCAACTTTTTATGCTGTCCCTAATACTTGCTTTAAAATGAAAAAAAATAAATCACTAAAGTAGTAAAAGAAAGGATATTTGTTTTAGTAATACTATAGATACCAGAATGCCATGAAAGAAGCAATTTCCTTTAAGACAAAAGACCTGTTATGCTGTATCTAACTGTCCAGCTCAAGTACACTATCTACTGTGTTGGCAAACAGAAGAGCAGGTATGAAAGCAGTGTGATCCTTCTCTAATTTTACTCATCTAGCTGATAGCAATGAGAGTTGCTGAACCAAAAATGTGGTTGGATCACTCTGCTTAATAGTTACTTAATGACCTATCCACCCTGAATTTTACAGAATCACAGAATCACAGAATTTCTAGGTTGGAAGAGACCTCAAGATCATCGAGTCCAACCTCTGACCTAACGCTAGCAGTCCCCACTAAACCATATCCCTAAGCTCTACATCTAAACGTCTTTTGAAGACTTCCAGGGATGGTGACTCCACCACTTCCCTGGGCAGCCTGTTCCAATGCCTCACAACCCTTTCAGTAAAGAATTTCTTCCTAACATCTAACCTAAAACTCCCCTGGCGCAACTTTAGCCCATTCCCCCTCGTCCTGTCACCAGGCACGTGGGAGAACAGACCAACCCCCACCTCGCTACAGCCTCCTTTAAGGTACTTATCAAGAGCGATAAGGTCACCCCTGAGCCTCCTTTTCTCCAGGCTGAACAAGCCCAGCTTCCTCAGCCGCTCCTCATAAGACTTGTTCTCCAGACCCCTCACCAGCTTTACAGCCCTTCTCTGGACCCGCTCAAGCACCTCGATGTCCTTCTTGTAGCGAGGGGCCCAAAACTGAACACAGTACTCGAGGTGCGGCCTCACCAGAGCTGAGTACAGGGGGACGATCACCTCCCTAGCCCTGCTGGTCACACTGTTCCTGATACAAGCCAGGATGCCGTTGGCCTTCTTGGCCACCTGAGCACACTGCTGGCTCATATTCAGCGGACTATCCACCATCACTCCCAGGTCCTTCTCTGCCTGGCAGCTCTCCAACCACTCCTCTCCCAGCCTGAAGCTCTGCTTGGGGTTATTGCGCCCCAGGTGCAGGACCCGGCACTTGGCCTTGTTGAACTTCATGCAGTTGACCTCAGCCCATCGGTGCAGCCTATCCAGATCCTCCTGCAGAGCCTTCCTACCCTTGAGCAGATCGACACATGCGCATAGCTTGGTGTCATCTGCAAACTTACTGAGGGTGCACTCGATGCCCTCGTCCAGATCATCGATGAAGATATTAAAGAGGACTGGCCCCAGCACCGAGCCCTGGGGGACGCCACTAGTGACTGGCCTCCAACTGGACTTGGCTCCATTCACCACGACTCTTTGGGCCCGGCTATCCAGCCAGTTTCTAACCCAACGAAGCGTGCGCCAGTCCAAGCCAAGAGCAGCCAGTTTCTTGAGGAGAATGCTGTGGGAGACGGTGTCAAAAGCCTTGCTGAAGTCAAGGTAGACCACATCCACAGCCTTTCCCTCGTCCACCCAGCGCGTCACTTTGTCATAGAAGGAGATCAGGTTTGTCAAGCAGGACCTGCCTTTCATAAACCCATGCTGACTGGGCCTGATCGCCTGCTTGCCCTGCAAGTGCTGCGTGATGACTCTCAGGAGGATCTGCTCCATGAGCTTCCCTGGCACTGAGGTCAAACTGACAGGCCTGTAGTTTCCCGGGTCTGCCCTCCAGCCCTTTTTGTAGATGGGCGTCACGTTTGCTAGCCGCCAGTCAACTGGGACCTCCCCCGATCGCCAGGAGTGCTGATAAATGATGGACAGTGGCTTGGCCAGCTCCTCTGCCAGTTCTCTCAGTACCCTTGGGTGGATCCCATCTGGCCCCATCGACTTAGTCCCTTGTTGGTCTTCCTTCCACTCTTCTGTAACAGATCTTCAGTCACATTATGCACAGGGTGGAAAAAGAAGAAAAAAAAAGTACACTTTAGTTCATTTGAAATACTTAGTTTCATTTGAAACATTTGCTTCCTTTGTGCTCTTCTCTTTTCTCCTTGTTTCTATGAGAAATGGTGAATAGTGAATGAATTCATGGTCTGAAAGCGTTTGGGGCACTCAAGGTGCTCACATGATCTTCAAACCAAGGACAGAGCATTCTCACCCATGCATGAAGGAAACCTCTTCCTCTCAGAATATGGTCCCTATATATAAGCAGAGTGCCTTAAACAAGGAACAGCTGATGTTCCCGTGGACACGTGGTGTTCCCTATACCTGTATGTGATCTTGTCAGCTTGCAGAGATGAGCACCTCTGTCAGGGGAGCAGACTGCTGTCCGAACGGGGCTGGTCCTACTGTGCGTGCCTCTGTGCATGGAGAAGCTCGGAGCATCGCTGCAGTCTAATGCTCTTCTGCAGCTCCCCTCAGGAAGACAGAACAGTGCGTCACTCCCAAACTTGTCTTTTCACATTGTTTTTAAAAGTTTAATCCCTGAACATATCTGCATATCTGCTTACTGGAATTTATAAAAGCTCTCTGTTGAAATTTCTCAATTTTCTCCTTTTGATATGTGTGCGTGCCCATGTTTGTACATAAATATATACATATGTGTGTGGGTGTATACACATATGAATATATAGAACTTACTATATATATAACTAAGAAAAAAATAATTCCGTGAAGGAAAGCAGAGAAAACTTATCATAGTGGAACATTGTAACTGCGAATTTTAAGCCATGACAGCCAAGAAATTCAAAATTATGTTTCCTGCAGCAACTCTAATTTGTCTACGCTGGTCATAAATACAAAAGTGTAAATCTAGCAGCATACACACTAATACAGGATACTTCATTATATGCAGGGGGCTAAGTTAAAGTTGTAAATTTGCAACTTCAAATTTCGTGCCTGTTGCGTGTTTAAATTTCCTGTGATGACACTGAATGTTGTTTCAGCCTGGAATATATTAAGAAAAGTTTAGCTGTTACAGGAATGTAGCTTTCATTTCAATGAGAATATTACATTACGCTGAAACACTCTAGAGTTTATATACGTATTTTTCCAAAACATGGGCAATGCAGGGCTGTTAAAGCTTGGCAGCCACGATGCTGCTAAGTCTCGTATTTTTCTGACTAGACTGCTGATGGCAGTAAAGCATGGTTGGCTTTTTAATAGTTTGGCTGTTGTGTAGTTGCTAACCCAGTTTTTAGTACTTGTCATTGTTAACCTTGCATTTGTGTCACAGCTGTCAAAACGCAGCTACAGCTTTTTCCTCTGCCATGTTCGTAGTTCCCTTGTTTGTGTCACCCCAGCTGTAGCTGGCAGCACCTGAGTGAACAGCCACATCACAAAACTTCTCCTGTCCCCTCAGCATATTGCACTCATAATTACTGTGTCTGGAAAAATGTCTTTTTTTGCTAACACTAAGTATTTGTGGAAAGCCCTGAGGGCCTTCCTGTGTTCAGAACTCTGGGCTGAAGATGTTCTCTGGCCTTGTGCTGACTGGTTCACTACCACCACTCACTGTGTGACGTCTCCAGCCCTTTTCCTTAAGAGGAGGTGGCTTCCACCTTGCTATGCTCTCTCCTGCACAGCTGTGAGGTGTCTGGGCCCAGGCTAGCTGACTGTCCTGTGCAGATGAGCAGAGGTGACTCTGCTGGTAACCACATGATTGCTTTTGTCAGGGCATCAAGAGTAGAGCCCTAGGGTGGCACCATGCAGAGGCCAAGTGTTTCCAGCTGTCTACCAATGCCTCAACATGCTGAAGTTCATCCAGCACGTATTATACATAAACCGCTGGTCAATGCAATTTTCAGCTAGCTGCACCAGGCTGTGAACTACAGTGGTGGAGGAACAGGCCTGTGTTTTTGTAAACTGCTGCAGAGGCAGTGATCTATAGCACAAAAATCATAGAATCACAGAATGGTTTGGGTTGGAAGGGACCTTAAAAGGCCATCCAGCTCCAACCCCCTGCAATGGGCAGGGACACCTCCCACCAGATCAAGTTGCCCAAAGCCCCATCCAACCTGGCCCTGAACACCTCCAGGGATGGAGCATCCACAGCTTCTCTGGGCAGCCTGTGCCAGTGCCTCAGCACCCTCTGAATGAAGAATTTATTTTTTATATCTAGTCTAAATCTACCCTGTTTTACTTTAAAGCCATTCCCCCTTGTCCTGTTCCTACCCTCCCTGACACAGAGTCCCTCCCCAGCAGGTCCCATGTAGGTACAGGAAGGCCACTGTAAAGTCTCTGCAGAGCCTTCTCTTCTCCAGGCTGAACAAACCCATCTCCCTCAGCCTGTCTTAACAGGAGAGGTGCTCCAGCCCCTTGATCATCCTCGTGGCCCTCTTCTGGACTCGCTCTGACAGGTCCATGTCCTTCTTGTAGAAATGGAAAGCAAATGCAGCATTAAAGTAGTGTCATGGTGAAGAAACTGCGATGTGACCAGAGAAATGGTGCCGAGCTGCCCGTGTCAGCAGTGCTGTCTGCCCGGGCTGACCGGTGCCTGGCAGCAGCGTTCTGCTGGTGGGATCAGTTCTACCTTCTCCTGAACCTATTTTGGGTTACGTGCTAATCTTTTAAAAAACAAATACACACACAAACAAACAACAACAACAACAGAAACACATAAGGGGGCTGAACAGGTGGTGGAATGAGGGATGGAAGTGGTATGCTGGGAGTTGGGACCAGTGTCCTGTTGGCTTCTCTGAGTGCTTTGCTGGAGAAGCGCTCATAACCAAAATTGTGAGGAACAGGTAGTTGGAGGTGGTGGCTGGACATGGCAGCTGAGACAAAAATGTAGAAAGAACGCATGATGCTTGAGAGGGGTCTCTAAAACATCTGTAAAATCATAAGAAAACTGTCTTTGGAGCTGCTGTTTGCCTTGAACCTGAAGAGCGATTAAAATTGATAGGCTTTAGACTATTCTTATTCAAGGGCAGGGGAGTTCAGACAGGGGGACAGTATTGACAATTGGGCTTGTTAGGCCACAGCATGTGTTTGCTGGGGTGTCTTTGTGCAACCTTAGTAACCATTCTGACCTGCCATCTGGAAATGGTTGTCCTATGCTCTTCACATTTTAAGTGTGGCTAATAAACAATTATGTAGCTCATGTAGCTCTACAACAAACAGATCAATACATTTGAGAGCTAGGAATGTTATCATTATACTGACTTTAGTGTTGATATAATACTTTCTGCAATGATATTGACTGCAGCCAGGTGGTGAAGGGAAAGTATAATATGGGATTATTGCCTTGCATTGCCTTGTGTGTATATATAGTATCATAAGGCTCTGATAATGCATAAGTATCTAATAATAAATAAGTTATGCTTACTGCTTTAAGCATTTGTCCTTCCAGTCCACATAACCCTCCTCAACACACACACAGGCATATTCAAGTGTGTGCACACAAAATTACAAATCTGTATCAAAATTAGTAACACCATGGTTTTACTCAATGAAACAGTTTTCCTATAGAGTTGATAAAGCAGAAGGAAGACCAGATCCTGCAGAGTACTACAACTCAGAATAAATTTTCTCATATTGAATTTGATGACACTTATAGTCTAAGTCAGTATTCAGGTAAGTTTGTAAGATCTGGCCATACTGAGTCCCTGTGTACACCTCTTTTAGAGTGGGAAAGAGTGCTCTTTTAACGTGCCTGCTGCTTTTGAAATTGATACTCACTAATACTAACTTGCTCTGAATTATGGGTACTGTGCTCCTGTTGAGTTTTAGGTATTACTGACTTACTTGAATATATAATCATTTTTCTTCAGTTTCTGTCTCTCTGTGGGAGTGAAAGAAACCACGTGCCCAAACTGAGCGGTCATGCTTAGGCTCATGAGCCACATATGTTTGAAAACTAAACACTGTGAAGCTGGGAGTTCAGGGAGTTTTTGATTAGTCCCTACAAGCTTTGAAACGTGCTCAGTAGGTTACTGAAATATATCACTGGTAAATGTAGTGGTAGTCTGGGGTGAGAATATTGGTGTCTACTGCAGGATCATAACTTTATTTACATTAAGTTGTGTATCAGGTCGTTGGTAGAAGAGTATTTCCAACATTTACAGCTGTGACTTTGATGCAGCAGAGGCAATGTTTACATTTAATTCATTAACTTGTGGTATTTCATCAAAAGCTGTTGTATGATGGCTTTATTGTATGATTTTTTTTTTTTGAATTTGATGTACAGGATGTGAATTCATGTGGCAATTTCATTCCTGTAACAAGTTGGATAATTCTTTGCAATTCGAAACTTACTTACCAGGTTGGAGAGGGAAGGTATTAATTTTAAAATTGCATTGTATTCCTAATCATATGTTTATTGACTGGTTTACACTGTACAGACCAGGATTTGTGTAAATCAGCATGCTATAAATTTGCCTTTTTAACAGGTTTATTGCTTAAGCAGGTATTCACTTAGGATTTCACTGTTGTATCATAAAACATTCCCAGAGAAGGAATACATTTTTGAGTGAGATGCTATGATCTATGGACCAAGGTGTACACCACATCTGTCAAAAACACATACACAAAATAAGAAAAGCTGTTTTCTCTTTCAGACCCCCAAAACCTCGTGCTAAAGTACACAAAATCTAAATGCAATACATTAATGGAAGGCAGGAGTAAGCTATTGCATGACCTAGATGGCATGAAAGAAGAGCATTGCCAGTTTCTTTTCTTTAAAGGGCGAAACACCTCAACAAAGTCTGAAACCCACTGACTTCAGGGAAGTTTAATCAAAACTGAAAAATTAATAATTGTCTTGTTTTCTTTCTCTTCCTTTTATTTTTTTTTGCAAGTAACAAGATGCACTGTTTTGACCACAAAAACAGGCCATTCTGTCTGCAGCAAAGATGCTATGGTTTCCCCTTTATATTTAAGAGATTGTTGTGGTATTTGTGGAATTAATAGCTATGCTACTAGCAATACATTTTTTTTGTAAAACCTATAAAGATCTACTGGGAAGTGAAGTGATCCCTCTCTTTAAGCCAAAGTGTGTCCCTATTTGTAACCTTCCAATATGCAGGCACCTATTTATATGACTTCCTTAGCATGAAATTGGACATTACAAATGATAAAAAATGTTATTTAACAATATAAAATACATAAAAATTCTGTACATTCATGTGGTAAGGTTTTTTGAAGTTGTGAAAAATTGGGAAAAGGCTTTTAAAAAGTGAAATTTTACCCAAGGAATGGTTGTATTAAAATGATCTCTTCCTTTCAAGCAGCTCTGAAACAAAATTGGGTGTCAGGTTCATAAATGTTAATTTTAGCAAATGCAAGTTTTTTCTTTTATTCTTTTATTCCTTTCTTTTAGAATCTCAGAAACAAAACATTTAGGGGAAAATAAAAAAAAAAAAAGGTATTTTAATTTAGTTCTTCCTCATAATTAGCAGAATTAATGCTTATACAAACTTCAGAGACAAGTTTTTACTGTAGTGCACCAGTAAGTTCAACCTCATTTAAAAAAAAAAAAAAGAGAGAGGTTGGGGGGAAGAGCAAAGGTGTCATCTTTGTTATTTACCTGCAAGATTTTGGCTGAGGATAGAACAGAAGATTGAGTGAGTTTGAGGAATTGGCAGCTAGAA
The DNA here is from genome assembly GCF_964211825.1 of Aythya ferina. NCBI lineage: Eukaryota > Metazoa > Chordata > Aves > Anseriformes > Anatidae > Aythya > Aythya ferina. The sequence continues at coordinate 71,380,146 of NC_140297.1, read as the reverse complement.
GTCTTTTTCCTCTGAATGAATGAATTGAAGTGGTTATGAAAGGATCTTTAAAAGAAATTTTCTAGTACAAAGTCCTGTATCTCAGTTGTTTATGAGGTCAGCTTGCATTTCAAAAGTATTTCAGAAAGCTTTCAAAATGTGCACTGTGTGTATTATACCAACTCAAAACAGAGTTATAGGTATTCCTGACAAAGCCAGATGCTTGCAAAAGTATCTTTTTAATCTTTTTTTTTTTGTCTTTTTTAGCCACTCAGTAGATATCCACCTTTGATTAATGACATCTCCTTTTGGCTGCCTTCTGAGACATATTCCAAGAATGATTTCTATGAGTTGGCCCGAACCATTGGTGGAGACCTGATAGAAAAGGTTGTCCTACTGGATGAATTTACCCATCCAAAGTAAGTAAAACTTCTAACATATTTTTCCTGTTGTCAGAATATAAATATTTTAGTGCTGTATATCAAGAAATTCTTGATGTTTACAGTATCTGTGCATTTCCTTTTTTTAGCTCTGAAACATTTTTTACTACAGTTTTGACAATGAACACTTTTACTTAAAAACATTATCTTGAATTTCAGTTTTGCATTAGTACTGAGCTTTTGGTATTGAAACTGCAATCCCAATGTGTTGTGCTCATTTAATCACAACAATAATGAACAACTTCATTCTTCACTACATCTGCCAATTCATGACACTCTTATCCATAATATGTCTGATATCCTAGTCATGCTTTTTGCTGAGCGGCTGGTGTTTGTCTTCTTGTTCTCTTCCTTTCTTTTTCTAGTGCAGATTCACTAGTAGACCTTTACTATAAATGCCAGGGATAATGATTTGTTGCAGAAGACTATTGTTGGTGTTCAACAGGAAGGAAAAAAAAAAAAAATTGTTCTTTTTTCTGATATTATATTCTTGAACAGTAGTCTCTCAGGCTTCAAAATACCTTCTTATTTTTGTAGCAGTACTGACACAACAGTTCTGAGTGTGCAGGTTGCATGTCTAACTGATACTATCTGTTGTATCAGAAATTGACTATCAGCTATGCACCATTTTTCATTTTGCTCTTTCCAAATCAAGGAGCAAATATGCTGCTGGCTACCCAGTTGGGTTTTAAAATAATGTCTCCTCTGAGTTTGTTTTTTTTATCCCTTTGGAAAGGCAGTTAGTAAATCTATCTGTAGTGTAACTTGAAGATGGTGGGAAATGGTTCATGTTATTCTCCAACACCTACAGATTACATGTATTTCTTTCTACATCCAGGTATTTAAACCTATTGTTCTTTTGAATTTGATGTGCTGACTGTTCAAATATAGTAGAATTAACATTAATGTTATCTGTAGGAACTGAGGTGATGGACCCATTTTTGGAATTGGTCTTTTCTGTTTGTTCATGCTGAATGTTTATGGGATATGTAGCACCTCTGTTCCTTGCTGTGTTCTGTCTACATTCTGCCTGGTGATACCAAATGATACCATCTTTGTTGTTAATACTTTTGTTGGGGGGAAATCCTGCATGTAGCATGGACATCTCTGCCAAGGATAAAGGTTTGGAGAAATCTTAATCCCTGCTCCCTTTCACAGAGGCAGTGTTATTCTGTAATTACTCCTGTAGCCTGTTTCAGAAATCTGCTTGTACAGGGAGAAGCCACATCAGTATCACTTCATCAGTCATAACTCAGCACATGGTCTGTGATCCTTTTCTTTAATCAGAATGATATCTTCCACATTGGTAGAGTGGTGAAGTGGGGACAGGATTCACTACTCTGGATTTCTAGTGTATGTGTTTTGTCTTCTAATATGCTTTGACACATCCTGAACATATACCAGTGAGGACAGTTGTTCAGTGCAAGTTCTTTTCTTTCTCTGCAAGGAATACACCTCTGGTTCCCTTTGTGACTTCTGCAAATGGGAGGGGAATGATGGTTCCTCGCTGAGAATTTTCACACCAATTTAGGACTTTGCTAGTATTGTCTCTAAAGCCATTAAACCCTCACTCAGCAGACATCAGATATGCTTTGATGCTACAGAGTGGAAACACTTCTCTCCTCTAGGTCTGAAAAATTTGGGTGGGTGTCACTAAGGGATTGTTGGTAAGTAATGCAGTTCCCTCAAATTATTCAACTGCAGCAGCAATAAAAAGAAATCTTTTAATATGCCCTATTAAAAAAAAAAATACAGATAAAGAACATCTTAACCATAATAGCTACTTTGCCCATTTGTCTTAGAACAGGGTGTGTGCAGATACAAAACTTCTGTGGACTGATGACATAAGCATTGTAAGTCATTTTGTCTGTTCTCCAAAGCCTTTGGAAGACTAACTCTTTGAAAAGAAGGGTGTTCTGCTTAGTCTTAATTCCAAGATAATTGCCTTGTCACGGGAATGGTACAGTGGCTTCTTTAATTCAGTGTTGCAGAAAAGCCTCTGGGCAAAGAAATTAACATAAAAGAGATCCTTACTGTTGGATCCGAATGTTATGGATCTAGATGCTTGTAATCATTATCTTAAATCTTTAATGATTCTGGTGCGTAGGGTAGGAGAAAAGTGTATAGGGTACGGAAGCCAGTAGTGCTGCTGTGTTGAATGTTAGTTACTTATACACAGCGTGATAAGTTCATGCTTGTGGTTGATCACATTTGGAATTTAAAATTCAGACTTTTTTCATCCTTAAAAAATACGAGTTTCATGCAAGTATAAGCAAAGGGAAGATGAATTAGGACATCTGGCAGTATTGTTTTCCTTCTTAAACTACCTTTCTTAGTTATAGGACTGTAAAGATGGGAAAACAGAAAATGCTGTACAGATAAAATTAATTTACAACACAGAAAGATGTCTTTTAATTAAGATCCTTTGTAGAGGCTGTCTCTATGATATTGTGTAGTTATCTACAGACTTCTCTGTGGTTCAGAAACCTTTCAAGGTTCCACGTGGCTTCAGACTGATAACCATGCTGCAGTATGTAGCAATTATAGCATGCATTCACAGTGAAAATGTATTCCTATACAGGGAAAAGGAAAGGGGAAAAGATATGAGACATGTATTTGTTTAAACAAGGAATATATTGCTGCATTAAAAAAAAAAAAAAAGTTGTATATCTTGACTATCCACTTCATAAGGTGATGACGTTGAGCGCTCTTCCAGGAAAGCACAGGTAATTAAAGATACAGCAGGAACTATTCTCACTGCTGAAAAGCTTAAATTTAGGAGAAAGCCAAGTTGCTGTGCTAGGTTAATTAAGAACCTTCAGCCTAAATGCATCTTAGATAAATTTACTAAACAAGACACAATATTGAGGTAAACTGGCTAACATGAGGTATGTGAAGAAGGCTTTCCAGAAAATAAACACTTTTAGTTCAGTTTAGTCTGCAGATGTGTCTTTTTTTCTGTGATGGCTGAAACTAGTTGTGATGGATACCAGCCTAGTGGGGCTAGATCAATTGTAAAAAAGTTGCAAGCAGAAAATTTCACACTGCAATTGCATGTTACTTTGAGGTGGAAAAATGTTTGTTCCTTATCAGGGAATAACGTATTAGCAATAGTTAGGACATTATACACTTCTCTTTTCACCTCTCTTGAATTCTGTTATTTCCTCTTAAATTCTTGTTTACCAGTGCAGAAGGTAGACAGAGCAAAGAAATCTAGGTGCTCTGTTCCAGGTAGAGAAGTAAATTTTAGCAACTAAATAAAGGTAGGTAACTTTTATATGAAGTGATTCTGAAATCCAGACTGTGTAGGGATGTTCAAGAGCCCTATGATTCACATTTCATCCCTTCAGTTTCATCTCAACAATTCCAATCACACATGCTTCTTTCAAGTCAAAAGTTTTGAACTAAAAGGATAACATGGACTTTTCATGTGTCTACAATCCCCACATGCCTCTCCACGTTACAGATATGTGCAGGAGGTGTCACATAAAAAGAGATTGCCTGTGGATCCCAGCTCCTAAACAGCACTGGAACCCCAGGGAACTGGTCAGGGGATTTAGATCTGTCACCAGTCTAGGAAATCTGTGAATATGAGATCCTTAATTAGGAGAGGAGCAGTACCTATGAGGTATAACTCTTGCATCCAGAATATGAATCTGAGAAAGGGAGTGAGTTGTACATGAGAATGAAAAGGTCAGAGGATAATCCTGTCTGCTGTTGATACCTTCCTATTGCCCTTCAGGTAAAAGACCATCAAAGGGTGGCATGACCAAACATGGATGGGAAAGTAAGGCCCACTGTCACCTGATTTTTAGGATATTCCTGTAACCTAAATGTTGTATAAGGCTTGTGCTGAGACCACAGTTGGTGTAACTTCACCCATTGTGGATAACGCACAACATGGCTACAACACTCCTGTTATCTAGACATATAAAGAATAAATAGATGGATATGAAGAAAAAGTTATGGCTTTGCTGAAATGCCAAGGAAATTGACTTAAATCACGGCAAGAACAGTGTTAGGGGACATGTAAGGCAGACTGAATAGACAAGAAACATCCCTTAGCCCTGAACAAAATGTTTTTCATTGTTCGTCTTGCAGATTTAAGCTCTCCTTTGCTTGATATATTAGCTGCAAACAGTTAGATTTTCGTATGTTTGATTAGTGGAATGTATCTGGCTGTGCGTGGTTTATAAAATCTCTTCACTCTGACTTGCCTTGAGTTGTCAGCTCCAGTGTGTTGTGGGAGCTGTGTGTGACCAGCCACCAGAAGGTAATGGCACTGTTTCTGCCACCTGGCTGAATTATTTCTTTCAAATCCTCTGAGATCTTTAAGGACCTTTAAGCATTGCTGTGCAAATACATGATGAATAAGGTTTTGTGACTGACATTCTTCCCTTTGGAACATTCCAGTTCTTTGCAAAAACAAAGAAAATATTTTGGACTATATTGATACTGAAAGGGAAAATGTCACACAGTTTTTCTCTTACTTTTTATTTTTTTTTATTTTTTTATTTTTTTGCAATGGCTGTTGTACCCTCCATAACTTTAAGTCCAGGTCTTCTATGACACAACTTGTCAAAAATGTCTAATCAGTATGAATATCCTTCAGAAGTTAAATCAGAAAATAATCCCTTTCTTAGTGGTTGAGACTTGCCCAGTTTCAGAAGGGAAACAGGCTTCACAGGGAAAAAAAAGGCTGGCTAAATGGCAATTAAAAGATAGAAAGGTCTTTGCTCATTATAAGTAAGCAAAATATAAGTAATCAAAACTGCTACCATCCAGAGAATTCCAGTCAAGCAGTATGTTGCATTTCTGAAACATTAAAGTAAGTATTGCAGTCACACACACATGAAATTCCAGGGGCAATAAAGAATAAAGACAGTAAATGGAGTTTCATCAGGCTGGCAGCCAGTCACTAGTGGGGGTTCCCCAGGGTTCCATTTTAGGGCCAGTTCTCTTTAATGTTTTTATAAATGACCTGGATGCAGGACTTGAATGCATACTAAGTAAGTTTGCGGATGATACTAAACTGGGAGGAGCTGTTGACTCCCTGAAGGGTAGAGAGGCCTTGCAGAGAGATCTTGACAAATTAGAGGGCTGGGCAATCACCAGCCACACAAGGCTCAGCAGAAGCAAGTGCCAGATTCTACACCTGGGACAGCTGTGGCTATATGTATAGACAGGCAGACGAGAGGCTGGAGAGCAGCCCCATGTGAAGGGATCTGGGGGTTCTGGTTGATGACAAGTTGAACATGAGCCAGCAGTGTGCCCTGGCAGCCAAAAGGGCCAGCTGTGTCCTGGGGTGCATCAGGCACAGCACTGCTAGTTATTCGAGGGAGGGGATTCTCTTGCTCTGCTCTGCTCTGGTGTGGCCTCACTTTGAGTACTGTGCAGCTTTGGGCACCACAGTATATAAAGGACATAAAACTATTAGAGAGCGTCCAAAGGAGGGTTACAAAGATGGTGAAGGGTCTAGAGGGGAAGATGTATGAGGAGTGGCTGAGGTCCCTTGGTTTGCTCAGCCCAGAGCAGAGCAGGTTGAGGGGAGGCCTCATGGCGGCCTGCAGCTCCCTCACGAGGGGAGCGGAGGGGCAGGCGCTGAGCTCTGCCCCCTGGGGACACCGACAGGACCTGAGGGAACAGCATGGAGCTGGGACAGGGCAGGGTCAGGCTGGGGGTTAGGGAGAGGTTCTTTACTGTGAGGACAGTTGGGCCATGAAACAGGCTCCCCAAGGAAGTGGTCATGGCACTGAGCCTGCCAGAGTTCGAGGAGCATTTGGACAACACTCTTAGACATGTAGTTTGGTTTTGGGGTGGTCCTTTGTGGAGCCAGGAGTTGGACTTGCTGATTCTTGTGGATCCCTTCCAGCTAGGGTTATTCTGTGATTCTGCGAAAGCATACCTGTCCAAAGTAAGAGAGCAAATACTAACTAGTTGTATGTGGTAGAAGTGACAATACACTTTTATCCCAAGTTGTCCCCAGTGAAGGGGATGTGCTGCAGCCCCAGCAAGCAGAGTCAGAAGAGTCAGATTGCATGCCTGTCCCCCAGAAGACAACAACACAGTGAGAACCCAGAACTACTGAGGATGCTTGTTGTTGCTTTGGGTGAGCCCTGCAAGTGTTTTCTTCAGCTCAGCTGTGTCTCTTCTCCTAGGTACCCTGCATAATTCTGTTGAGTGTGATGGGCTCACATCCCCGATCTGAAAAAGTGCTTTTTGAATTGTGCAGTGAGGTAGTTTTCCTACCAGTCTGGGACTTGATTTTTTTTTTTTTTTAATGTCATGCAAACATTTCTTTTCTGTAGAAAGAGAAGGGAAGGAAGGAAGGAAGGGTATGCCTCTACATCTTCCTTTGTAAGGAGGATCTGGAGGTTGGCTGAAAAAAAGTATACAATACTGTAATCAAGAAACACAGTGTGTCCTCAGTGGTACTGAAGAAGTAAATTTTTAATCAGAACAACTAAAAATACACTGAAAAGGCAGTGTGGGAGACAGTAACGGGGGGGGGGGGAGGGGGGGGGGAGGAGGAAGAAGGGCTGATTTGCTGCATTTTGACAACTGCATTGTTAAAAATATAAGTGGGGAATAGGTAAGAAAGGATTTATTCTTGCCTTTGAGTGAATCTGAGCACATTTCTGGGGTGAGATCTGCACATTTGTAGCAGTGTTAGGTGAAGGGAAAGGAAATGTATTGGCTGCTGCGATTCTGTTAGGTAGGTGGCCCCATCTTTAGAGACTTCGGGAGTACTCAGATGACCTGTCTCCCTTCTTTCCCAAATAATATGAGGAACACATTTGACAGGGAAAAGTCAGATTCTATTGACTGCTATGTTCTGTCAAAGCACACCCCTAGCTCCTCATGAGTATGTAGAAAAAAACAATGCAATAACATTATTTTCCTTTTTATTGCCAGATTTGCTGCACCTTCCCTTATAAAGGTGCAGATCAAATCAAATACTTTTAGGTCTGCCTTATTTCTTAAAGACTATTTTCTGTCTTGGTTCTGTCTTGCTTCTGGAGCAGGTGAATTAAGCAGAATAATTCTGAAGTACTGCTTGCTGCTCGTATTACGCAAATTAAAACAATCACTTCAGTCCCTGAACACCTTGTTGTTCTTCAGCCTAAGCACTTTACAATTTGCTGTGGGATTTTTTGAGATTACCTTTAACTGCTGAACTGACTAAGTCCCAGCAGCAGCTTCTATGCAGAAAACAAAAAAGGAAAAAAAAAAAAAAAAGAAAAAAAAAAAACACACCAGAAGCTGCTTTTGATAATCACTATTGGAGGATCGGTTTGCTGTTAATGAACTGTGTTCTCCAGCTCTGGAATTTTTTCTCATTTGGTGAAATAAATAAAATGTAATATTTTTAAAGTTGATTAACTGTTTATGGGAGCCTCTGTAACTGGATACTGGTTGACTTCTGAGCCTTTCTTCAGCTGTTGCAGTAGAGCATGACTGTATAGTAGCTAGTTAAAGCATTACAGTAGTACCCTCCAGTCCTCTTTTTTTTCCCTTTCTTGTCACAACTAGGAACAGTGCCACCTGTTTCCCCTTGTGAGTGAGAACCTTGCCTGTCATTTCTTAAGCCTGATGTGCTTCAACTTAGAAAACATGCCTGTAATGGAAGTTGCTTGCTTTTGGGTGCATTTCACTCCTGCTATGCATGTGTTAGGCATTCCCCTGTGCCTCAGGCTAACCTAATGGGTAGCCAGTGGTGTTTGCTTGATTCACATTCAGAGTGGCCTCAACCACTCTTCAGTTTCTTCCTCTTCCCTTTCTTTTCCCCTTTGAAAAGCAACTGTGTAGAAATATGAGCTGTGTTCTCACAGGAACTCCTGCTTAGAGATGGTCAGAGACTTTATGAACAAATTTGTTCAGCATGAAGACTGGACTGCCCTGAGATAGATGCTTTATGAAGACATATGAGTTCTGGTCCTGTCCTACTAGAACCCAGACAATCTGCCACCCAAGTACTCAGATGGTACAGTTTTCATCCCACTTCCTTAGAGGTTTAAAGGAGTCCAGCATGTCTGTAAATACAAGGTAGCCCTGCCAAGCTGCTTGCTACATGGCTCCAGGGTGTCTTGCACTTCCCACATTATAGAAGCCTTGATGCCCTGCTGTCCCGAACCAGAGTTCAGCTTTCCTAGATATCCTGTGTAGTAGCAGGGGCATTCACTGAGCTCAGGGCAGCCATCTGCTAGTTTTTGTTTTTGTGGTAATTGAACTGAAAAGCTTTTAATTCCTTCTTTTCCTCCTCAGGAAAAATAAATAAATAAATAAATAAATAAAATCCAGATTGAAATATACAATTATCTGAATGAATATGGACACACATTTTTGAAAGATTTTTTTGCAAGTGTTCTAGACATTCTGAATTTCAATCAGCTCTGTTCCTGCTTTCTCTTTGTATTACTTACTAGGAGAAGTCAGAGATAAAAAAAAGTGAGCATGAGCTTTTGTGGTACAAGCCAGAATGCATTGTTTCATATGGAAGTAGACTTCTTCAGTGCTGTGTTTATTATGTATACATATATAATCTTGGAATCTGTCTCCATATTTTTTATTAAGCACCCTTTTCAAAGGTTTTTAAATGCTTGGCCTTGAGCTTTTGAATTCCAGTGTGAATTCAGATGCCTAATTCCCTGAGGTTGCTTTAGAAGTCCCTCAAATACTGTTTCCCTGCCCAAATCTAAAAGTGTCACGATGAACTATCAATAGCATGCCCTTCGACTGTTTGGCATCTGCTTATTCTGGGCATCTCCTGTTTCATTCACCAGAAAGATGGACGTGAAAAATGCCAGCAAGTGCCTTATTTATTTTACAAGATGGTAAAAATAAATAAAATTTTGCTTTATACAATGAAGTGAGACTTCTGTGACTTATGGCTTCTTACACAGCTTGTGAATTGCCCATTCAGATCTCTAATTCCAGTGTTTACCTGAAGACCATCTTGTGGGGGAAAAAAGAATAATCGACCTATCAGGAAAGAAAGACTGTGCCTTTTCTCCTATTCTACGCGTTCAGACAGGCACTATACAAATAGCTGTTCTTAATGGCTCACTATTGAAGTCTGAGGTTTCCTTCAAACCACTGTATTCAAATCAATTGTGGGTCAGACAGTATTCTGCTGTACAGTCCATGGCTCTTCAGAGACTTCACGGAGAAAGTCGTCCTCAGTAACTGAAAATAATTTACTATTAACGAGCTTCAGTAGGAGTCCCATTATTCTTCTTTGGTGGGAGACTGGTGGCTAACACACAGACTTGTGGGAGGATTGGTATTCAAGAAAGGAGAAAGATGAAGCAACCACAGGTTTCCATTAGAGAGAGGGGGAACACAGCCCTGAAGTGTGATGTATCACCAGTGATATTCCATAGGAAATGTAATCACCCTTCACGGGTAATGAGAAGAGAGGAAGACTTAAGCACATGAGCCACATGGAAGACAAATGTCAACTCCCTTATGTATTCAGGCAGATACGGAGGATAGCCTTGCTATAGAAAAGGGATAGCTGGAGTCACAATGAATCTTTCTAAGAGGCTGCTCGGCTGAAGAGCTTAACCTTTTTTCATCATGTCAACCTGGAGTCAGCCATTCACCACCAGGTCTCAGATGCGGCCCAGAAATCTTTGCCGCAATTCCCAAAGCACTTCACAGGAGGCATCACAGGAATTAGCACACTGATTTATTGACAAGCTGTGGGCTGGTGAAAAATGGCTAAACAAGTCAGCTGCCACAGGATGCAAGGGGGATAGCAACAGGCATGTGAGTGCCTCTGTGCTCAGCGAAGTCCTAGTGAATCACCGTCCTTGTAGACAAGAGGGTAAGACTACTTCTGTGCAAAATTGTTTTTCGTAGTACATAATTGTGAGCATATAAGAGTTTGAGAAGCATTACAATGGCTGTGAATACATCAGAGTTTGTTAGATGTTAAATCATGTTTGTTAGATGTTAAATGTGGCATTCTCTGAGGAGCTTGAAATCAGTTTAATCTCGCGGTGCCTTTTGAAAGCACTCTACTCAGCAGCTTGGGTGGGGGAAGAATATGCTATGTGTAAGAGATAAAGAGTTCTCCTCTCACCTAATTTTTTGACCCCCTCTACCTACCTCACATTGAAAGGGTTTTCTGTAGCATCTAAGCAATGTTAAGAAACAACACTTCTGTGGCTGATCCTGAGTTTTCCTCAAATTCTGCATGGAGATCTGCATGGCAAGGTAAAACTGGTACCAATGGCTTATGTCTTATGAGAATCCTTATAGTCGCAGAAGGTGGTCACAATACTGAGACAGCCACCAAAAATTTCTCAGAGTTATGAATAACACCGCTGTCTTCTGTGAGCTGAGAATTGCACACGTGGTGCCTGCAGGAAATACGGGGGTTTGTACTCATCTCTCGGCAAGACCTTCACAGAACTGTGTTGAGGCTGAATATATGGTGGCCAGGCCGGCCACTAATTCTTAGGGTAGATTCAGCCAAACATATATTCTATAATGCTACCAAAACGGGAGATGAGAAGAAAAATCTTTATAAGCTTTTTCACTTCATTGTATTACTGTGCAGAAGAGAAATGGGTTTAGCACTAAATAATTAATCCTGCTCTTTATATTTTATGGATCCAGAACACATTTTTATAGGGAAAAAAGGCAAAAAATATTATAGCTAAAAAAGATTACTTAAAGTTGAATCAAAATGTTAAGCAGCTCATAGGTTAATTATCTTCTTGCTGGAAAATGTCAGCATTTAGGCTGAGGAAACAAGTTTTTCTTCATTTTCAGAACAAACAAATGTCAGCATTCCTGAAGCAGAACCCAGTATCTTCACGTTGTTTGTTTTGTGTTTGATGCGTATTGTATTTTAACCTACTAGTTAACTATAAATAGTTGAAGAAAATTGTTGCCAAGCTCCATCAAGTGACAAGCAACCAACCTTGTCTCTAGGTAAAATTAATACAAATTCTTGGGATTGTGTACTCTGTAAAATCTATATATGATAGAGATGGACCTGAGCTGAAGAACATATGTCTAGATTGTGATTGTGGGTGTTCCAAATGCCTCTGGAATTTGGGTTTCTATCCTGCTTCTCTCAAACACTGTCTGGTAACATTAATATTAACGTTAACACCATGCAACTGATCTATTATTTATCAAGCATCACACAGAGATGCAAAGGAAAGGTGCCATTTAAAAATTATTCTGAAAATGAAGAAATAATCTGTTTAGTATTTTCGTACCCACATGTGGGATGGATGGATACGAAAGAAATGAATGACTGTTCATACTTCATAACATTTGAATACTTCATACTTTGTGAATGAATACTAGAAAGGAAATAGTTTAAAATTAAGTTAATGGAATTCTGTGTCTTTTTCAATACGTATATACTTGTATATTAAGGTCTCATTGTGCACATCTGAGATGCTGCCATGCTCATCTTGCAGACTGGTGAGACAAGGGAGGCTGAAGAATTGTGTGGCATGTCTGAAGTCACAGTGGGGTGGCACATGGGAAATTTAACATCTGAGGTCAGAACATTACCATCAGTTGTGTTGAATAAATGGGATGTATATTGAGCAAGTGAAAATCGACTAGGATGTCACAGCATATTCAAGTTCTTCTTGAAGTAAATTAATGTCTAGACTCAATTAAGTAAAGCAAAGTATTTACCTGTGGGCTGTGTCACTTAGGCAGACATTTTTCTTAGTGTTTCCTAATGCAGATATTCCTGTGTTTGGCTATATAAGATGAGTCCTTACTTTTCCAAATTTCTGAGTGTTAGCAACACCCACTGGGTACTGTGGGAACTCCAAAACTTTCAAAACCACACTTTTGCTTCATTCATAGAGCAACCAAAAAATAAATAAATAATAATACCAAGCAAACAAAAACCAAAACCACCAAAACCAAAATTGTCACGATTTAATGGGACACTTTGAAAAATCATCTTACACGTGTTTTGTCAGCTGCTTTTGATCATAACACTAATTCTCCTCTTTAGAGTGTTTTAAGAGGTAGAGATGCATGAGTATTTCATACACAGCTTTTAGAGGAAGATGATGGTCTTATGTGAGGAGAAAAAGGTTATTGAACATAATGTAATTTCATTTGAAAAAAAAAGGGAAGAGAGGTTTAAATGAGAGAGGTTTTCAAAAAAAATGAAGGTGATGAAAGAAACTAATGGGATCATCTTTTTCTATTGTATTAGTCCAAGAGGAAACATTAAAAAAGCTAACTAAAATGTACAACATGGTGTGTAATAAGTCTGCAGTACTGGGTATCTTTCAGGCAAATAAACCTCTATGGCTACACGAAAATTGCAAAGTCTGTCAATTCTTGTGGTTCAGAACATAAGTGACATCTGCTTGGGGTCATGATGAAATCCCAGTATGAATTATGAACCTGCAGTATTTATAAAATCACTGTTGTATTTCATACAGCTCTGAAACATCTGTTTACTAGACAATTCTATCAGCAGGTTACTGGATTAAATGGTGTCTTCATATACCTTGGTATGGCAGTATCTATTTCCTGTATGTTTAAAAGTGTACAATATCTAGACAATTTTAAACTTTGCTTTTAAAACAACAGTTTCCTCACTGGACTTCAGTAGGTCCTTCTGGGCTTTTACAGTCCATTTTCTAAATATGAATTACAGTTACATACCAGTTGTGAATATTGAATATTAACCAGGAGATCATTGTAATAGCCATTATGAGCTACAAAGTTGAACATGCAATTGTTTATGCAATTCTAAAGTGATAGATATTTAACATTATAAATTTAAGGTCTTCTACTCTCATGATTGCTAACACAGTTCCTTGTGTTGGCTTTCAAGTAAATCCAGTTTCAGCTCAGTGGAGACTATTTTAGGGATAAGTTTCTAAGCTGGTTTGGTACAAGTAGATTAATGTGCTTCACTATTGTATAATTGTGCTAGTTTTATATATATACTGGAGTTTTGAATCTAATGGATTTGAAATGTGCTTGGAGCCCAGGCTTATTTGCTGTTTAATCTTCCCTCTATCCCACAAGGTCAATTCAGTTATATACAATGTACTGTCTCTCTGGAGAAAAGAACATCTCTGTGTACTAGAGGCAGAACTATCAACCTAGGCAAATACTGAATGGAAAACCAATATGTAACATGGATACAATATCTTCTTTAAAGTTGTCTTCTGTGTAATTAGTATTTCTTCTCTCATTCACTTTTTTTTTTTTCCTACTGTTGGATTCAATGACTATTCTCTTTCTGTGTTCCTCATCTGCAGTCCTTCTAGCAGCACACAGAATGTATGATGATTGACTTCTGTCTGAAGCAATAATGTCTGTATGTGGATGAAGTTAAAGCAAACAGGTTCTCCTATTACTAGTGGTATTCTGTTTTTAAAGGTCCAAAAATCCAAATGATCTTACCTACTAATTCAAGCTAGCTGAAGGCCGTGAGTGATTCAGGCTATCCAAGTGCTTCTCTGTTGCCTTTCAACTTACAGCTTTGTTTCTGAGATTGATAGTGTGCTCACAGAGTGAAATTTCTTGATTTAAAACCAATAGTTCTGCCACTATCAAGATCTACCTGGAGCACTGGGCAAAACAGAAATGAAGACGGAAGCAAAGGTGGGAAAAGCACCATAATTAAAAAAGGCCAGTATTTTGATACATGACTAACAGCTTTTCTGAACAAATGAATTAAGGTTGATGACTATCAAAATCTGTAGTCTGGCATTTCTGCAAGTGAGACCTGTTTCACATTTGAAACTTAGACCAAAAAAAGAATTCATGAACCTCAGAGATCTTTTGAAAATCTTGGCTGAGAATTTAAAATATGTTCTGATGAGAAATAGCTGCGACCACGACTCATGCACACTATTTTTGTTACGTAATTAGACTTCCAAATGTGTTCAGAGTGCCACATCTTTCCCTGCAGAGCAGCTGCCTACCCAGGTATTCCTTGTTCTGTACATCATTTCCCTCTCTCTGTAGGAACTTGCAGCTGGTGAGCAGCCTCACTCATCAAGTTGGACACCAAGAATGTGGTTGGTCTCAGAGAAGATAAATCTTGGTCCTTGAATCAGGAATTGTGCTATGTATTACAGTGTGACAATGCTTTACTCCAGAAATCTGAAAGTTGCTGGATCTGGAGGTTGTATCAGTTTGAAATTAGTATGTGTTAGTTTCTGATTCTCGTAGTCTTTCTATTTATTTATTTATTTTTGGCAGGGATCCACTTTCTAAAATAGATCTGCTTTGACTTGCAAATTCCAAATAATTGGACTAGCTCTTTAGTTGTGTGATGGAAAATTTCTACTGTTTGCTTCTCCTTCTTTTTGTAGTTATGAATAAAAAGAAGCATCCACAAGAAAAGAATATGTATGTACATATTCTATGATAACCAAGTAGCCAAAGATGTTGCAAGTTTTATGGACAAGAGTTAAAATCCACGACTGGTCAGAATATCAGATGAAGCAAATGCTGTTAAATGATTCTGAGTAACACTTGGCCCCAGCTGTGTTTGCACAGTATACTGCCAACAGAGTGCATCAGCACCTTAGAGAGATGCTACAGTCATGACTAATAGCAGTTTTAACTGAAAAAAACGTGTCCCTAACTCAAAGTTTACATGTAATTTGTTAAGTTCATTAAATAACTTGCGTGGATGGAGTTAGGTGTATACTTAAGTAATGGCCAGCAAAGCACAACAGTAAAGAGAAAAATACCACATACAAAGGAAAAAAAAAAAGTCTTTTAAACTGTATATTTTGTAAATTGTAAATGAAAAAGTCATATGTAAACCATCATCCATGGTAAGTTACTTATCTGGTATATTAGTTTGTCCTAACATCATCCACCAGTTGCAGGTGAACAGATCATTCTGGTGGTGGAACATATGATTACTAAAATCAGTAAACTTGAAAATACAATACACTATCAGCAAGTGACTTGTAAGTAATTAGCGGAAAAGATTGTGATTTATTAGGAGCACTTAACTGCACTTTCTTCACAGACATGACTGGCACAAGATGAGACTAATGAGTGTCATGCCAAAAAGTTCTGTTTTGAAAATGCAATCTGAAATTGTCACTAATTGATTTTCTTTTCCTGTGTATAAGGAATGGGCCATTTCCATGTTGGAGAAGGTTAAAATATCAGTTGCTAAAGAAAACTGTTCTTCTGTGAGTGCCACTGAAACTCCCTGTTGGTTTCAGTGAAGCTGGGAGCATGACATATGCAAAATCAGGACCTCAGAGCTCCATCCAAAGCCCACTGAAGTCAGTAGAAACCATCCCATTGTCTTCAGTGGGAATAGGATTGGGCCCTGTGTTTCCTTTGCTCATTAAAATCCAATCTGTCTACAGATAACACAGAGCCATTTCTCTTTTGGGAACTTGGACTTTATTGCTGGTGAATTCAGTTCTCCATTGAGAAATATGATCACTGCTGTTAGAAATACACTTGTTATTCAGGAGGGACATGCTGATATTTGCTCAGTAGGGTAAAGTGGTAGTTAATAATGAGATTTGCATTACAGTTGCATGCAGAAGTCCTTCCAGTATTCTGGTATTTTGGAACTACAGAAGGCATGTAGATGTAGTAATACACTAGCATTCTACTTAGTGATGCTTTTATGCAAAACTGGTCACCTCTGACTAAAAAAAATAATTATCACCAACTGTAGTAAGGGCAAATAAAACTACAGAGTCATTATGGAATTTTCTCATTTTGAAGCACCAGAACAACCAGGAATGGAACATGAATGAGCAAATAAGGCTATAGCTAAGAATGTTTTTTCCTAGATGTGTCTGCAGATATGACAATGTCAACTCTTGCAGGCATGCAGCTGGGAAGGAAAGGAGGAGGCAACTAGTCATTGCTTTGCATTTGGCTTTTCCAAGTTGAACTTCCACTTTTACTGCAATCATACCAGCTTTGTCTGGCTAAGATAGAGAGTTCTTTGTGTGCTTTTTGGTTTGTTGTCTGCCGCTGACAGGTATTTGAGGGTGCTGAACAGGGCCATCAGCACTTCCATTACCGAAGGATACTCTTTCTACAAGGAACCTGTTATCTTTAGGAGGGCCCATTTTCAAAGTGAATATATTTGGTTATGTCACAAAGAAGTGATCAAGGTGTACTGTATTTGTCTACGTTCTTGTTTATGGTCTGTTTCTGGGTCTCCAAAATAAATAAATAAATAAATAAATTCTACATGAATTTAACATGGTAATGATAGAACGGAAATACCAGAAGACCAAAGTGCATGGGCTAGTTTGCATTAGGACAGGCTGTCAGTGAAACTAAAAAAAAAAGTTTGCCTCAACCACAGAAGCCTGACTTTTCAATTCAGGCTGCTTGATAACAGCCCAAACATCCCTTCAAGGGTATGCTGTACACCCTTTAAGGTATACATTCTGATCTACACATAGCATTTGTTGCCATTGGATAATTCTGGTAGCAGAACAGCCGTAGAAACACAGGGAGTGCTGGAGTAATCCAATGAATGCCCCGTCTAGTTGGGTGTAATCTTGCCAACAGTAGCTAGTCTGGGATGCTGTTGGGATGTGTATGGAATCCTTTCCTAAACTGTTAAGAAATTATAACTCTATTATAATCTTGGTCTTCTTAATCTTCATCTGTTAGTGATCACGTATAGTTGAACTGCAGGGGTTATTCATGTACCTAGCCACTTGTGTTTTAATCCTCCTGGTTGTTGATATCAATAGGATGTTGTGGCGATGATTTCCACAGATTATCCAACCCACATTTTTAAAACAAAGTTTCAGTTTGGAATGTGATCTAATTCTGGTTGATCCAGATAAGTAAAAAATACTTCCTAATACTATATTCTGTAAATGTATTCAGTCCTCTTGTTGCCTTCCAGATAAACAGCCCCCATCTTGTCAGACACTCCTAATTGAGTTGTCTGTCTTGGGCTCTAGGACTTATAATTAGCTCCACGTATTCTGTAGATATGGAGATCAGTCAGACTGTATCCAAGGTGAGCACATGACATTGACTTTTATGTTAGCATTATAGTATTTTAAGTGTTTAGTTTTTCTTGTTCCTTTGGGAAGATTCTAGCTTTTATTTGTTGTGTTTGTGCTGAGCAAATGTCTTGATCTATTGGGGAATGGTGTGATCGGTTTTCCTCCAGTGAACGGTCTATTATGTTGCTGGATTTTATTTCTCCGATTTTTTCAGCAATAAGTTTTGCATTTTGGTTACTTACCCTACTTTTCTTACCAGTATTCTTTTGTACTCTTATTAGGCTGGGTGTTGGGATGAGGAGATGGAAAGAAAATACGAAGCCACCATACATCTGAATTAGTGTTGCCTTGAGCCAGCAAAAAATTAGATGACTGTACTTTGACTGCTCTGTTGTTGGGGGTGAGGGTCAGGGATGGGTAGGCTATTTCACATTTTGTTTCCATGTGTGTAGAAGTAAGTGATTTTTTTTTTTTCTTCTGGACATTTCAGGACATTTCTGGACATTTCAGGACATTTCTGGGCATTTGTTGCGAGCAACAAACTGAGAAATGCTATCATGATTCTGGTAGCAAAACCATAATAAAACATACTCGACTAACATTTTTTATGAGAAACTTCTGCCACCTCCTTAAGAAAACCTAAGGCTTATTGTTTCAGCACTCTTTGAGCTCAGCCTCAGTTGCACTGTTGTTTTCTCAGGTGTCTTTTCCCTGAAATTTGGTTGCACGCCTGCCAAGGCACTGTGTTTTGACACCACAGAATGGTTACAGCTCAGTAGAAACTGCCTCTAACTTACCAAAATAAGTTACTCTACTGGTCTGGGAGCATTGAAAAGAGCTCAGTAGCTTGTGATCTCTCCCCAGATCAATCCTGGGTCCTAGTGTTGGCCTGAAGAATACATCTCTCCTTCAGCAATTACTGTCTTTTCCAGCAGGGTTTCCAGCAGCTGATCCTCCAGCGCTGCTGCCTGGGCTGTGGCTACAAAACCCATCACAGAGCCGTCTCTAGTGAACACTTGCTTTGTGTTTCTACAAAGCAGAATCCATTTCCACTTTTCCCTAGTCAAAGCAAATAAAACAAGCAAATTACCTGTGAAGCTTCACCTGGTCAACTTTAGATTGCTACTTTATGGGCATGGATCCCACAAGTTCATAATTCTGAGGTCTCTGAAATTAGTTTCACAGTGAATGGCAAAGACACCTAAGAGGCCAGAATCAAAGTTGCGGAGGTGCCTTAATAGTTTATTTTAACTTTAAAGCAGTTAGCTTTGTGAGCTACGTGTTCTTTATTAAAAGAAGAATGAGAAAACTTGCTATTAATTTTGTTCTTGCTTTCGTGCAGGCTTTGCTTTCAGGCATGCTGATGGTTGAGCACCTGCCTTCTGAAAACGTGTGGCCAGTTTCTAAGCCTGTGAAATAGCTTATCTGAGCTGCACCTGGATCTTAAATCTTCTTCCTGGCTCTCCCAATTCCTAGCAGTGCCGGGACAAGCCCATTCTGAGCTGTTTCTTTACACTGTGCATTTAGTAGGGGGTATACTCCCTTCTTGCTGAGAATGCTTCTCTTTTTTAGGGTTTTCTTTCTCAACACTGGCATTTGTCTGTCTGTCTCTCTAGCCCCCTTTCCTCCCTTCCCCCCCCCCCACCCCCCCCCCAGTTTTCATTTTCAATTATTTTTGTTTATGTCGAACTTCTGCCTGCTCAGCTGCAGCAGAGCTTGGTGTTGGCAGCCCGCCTTGTGTTGTACAATTCTACAACTTCTGCTGCTTAGCAGCATGTTGGAAATGCTTTGAAATAATTCCATGTTGGACCGAAAGCAGCATCTTTGTTGTTACCCCCTCAGAATAATTTGGTGCTATAATTGGAATTCTCATTTGAAATAAATAAACATGATTTCTGATCTGTAGACAGGTCTGGATGCACAGTGAGTGACAGAGAGATGCACGCCTACAGCCCTCTGAGCGGAGATGCGTTTGCAAAGCATGCGTGGCCCTTCTGGTGCCTTGGGACGGGTTCGCAGTGGAGAGGGAGGGCTGAAGGGCAGCCCCAGATCCCTGCCAGGCCCCGCGGGATCTGCCAGTGGAATCGTTTGCTCTGTGCTGCTCTTGATGCAGATGTGCTGTAGGGTTGGAGAGGATGGGTAGAGAAGGCTGTTTCATTGCCACTTCTAGTACACAAGGCAGCATGCTTCTAATGAAAGTATGGGGAACCAGCTTCACAGCAAGCAGGATGAGATCCATGCAGCTGTGGAACTCCTCGCAGGAGGGTGATGGGAGAGCCAAAAGTTCACATGGGGAGACTAGATGAGGTAATGGAGAGAAATAGAGTGAGACATAAGAAATACGTAGAAGCGACATCCATCTCATGAATGTTTGCGTTGAAAAACGAATTGGAGCCCAGGGGAATATTAAGGGCTTGGGTTACATAACAATGCATCGACTCATTTTTGTATCTGCTTTTCAAGACTGTTTAATTGTGTGTTTGTGTTTGTTGGGTGGGAGGATATTTTTAATAGGATTATTTAGATCTGTGGTAGGGCATAAAACAATTGTTCGTGCATTCTTATATGGTGTAACATTCAATAACATTTTTTTCTTCATGGCTTTGAAATCTGGGCATTTTTGCTGCAGGCAGTTATTCAATCTACTGCCATTTTTTCCCATACCCTCATATTTGAAATCAGTTGTTTGACTTGTAAAAAACAGTTGTCCTGAAACGTGATTGCATTAAAATCTGGTGCTGTAAAGGGAATGTTTAAATCCACTTTGTGCTCCTTTAATTGGGAAATGCCTGGGACACAGAGGCTTGAAATTGTTCTTTCAAGCCAAGAACGTGGTTGCTGTTTGTCTGGCACAGCGGTGATGGCTCCAAACATTTTTGTGAATTCAATCAAGAGACCGCCTAGCGAGGCCAGAAAAGCAAGGGGTGAGAAGGTAGCAATGAGATAAACGTGAGGCGGGGGAGACCTGCAGCACGACTAATTTGCAATTAGCATCTCCCCGCTTCGCTGTTGTCTGCCCGTCCTGCAATTCCAAAGGAGACAGAGGAAATTTGGTTTGAAAGGATGTTACGGATGGCTGTAGAAAGCTGTCAGGGCTACAAACAGACAGAGACGCGTCTGTGGTGCCGGCAGAGGAGGAGCAGGTCGTGCCCTGTAAGCTTCTGCGGAAAGAGTCATTTAGCACAGCTTGATGGGAATTGGGTAATGGCAGTATGTTTGGAGATTAGATTGAGGAGTAAATGATGGATGAACTGCATAGCCCAAAAAATACTGTACACTGCTGTCATGCCTGTGTTCTCAAGATCAATAACTGTCGGAACAGTGAGTAGTCGTCCCTTTACTATCCCCTTTTCTTCCCTGCCACTTAACTCCCCATTGCATTCCTGTTGCTCACTGATGCAGTAGCACCTATGAAAAAAAGATGAAATGGCATAGATTGTATTTTAAACATGACTGGAAATCCGTATTATTTTTTTAAGGATTACTTTCCATTGCAGTTTTCTAAACATCCAAATGGACTTGTGCATTTCTTGAACATAATAAAATGAGTGAGCCAATGTTTTTTTCCTCCTGCTTTAATCTAACAAAATTCCTTCTTCTCCCAGACATTATTAATTATTCATGTCCCAACGTTCCTAAGGAACTGGGTTTTTTGGTACTGCCACTGGAGAAAAATGGACTCCAGGAGAAAGCTTACTGGCTTCTTCAAGCATTGAGTAAACCTACTATTTTCAGAATTCACAAGATAATATTTTTAGAATTGGATCATTTCTTATATTGCCTCTTTGGGGACTGAAAGATGATCTATGCTTGGGACCTTGCTGGGCTTCTTTGTCCTAGAAAGATGCCTCAGGATTGATGCCAGACCCTTCTTCCCGCAGTGGTCTGTAGTAAGGACCAAGAGACAGAGGCAGTTTCTGGACCTGTCTTCCCAGTGGAAACTGTGCGCCCATTAGTGTTGCCCATGTGGTTTCCCAGCTCTGTACTCACTATGTTCCTCAAAAGCTGATGGTTTTGTGATAGCTTTTCATATAGAGGATTCAAAGAGCTGCAATCACTCCATCACATGAGAATCAAAGCAAATGAAGGAAGCCCCTCAGTCTATGGCTTAACTTCTTTTTATGCTTTGCTTTGGGCAGTATCCTCATACTGTTTTAGCCACTACTTCACAGAGGAGCACCTCACTGCATATGCATTCAATCTGAAAAATATCTCTTTATGTCATCACCTTAATCATGGTCTATGTCCGATGGCACTCAGCAGTAACTTCCAGTATAGCACTGCTGCACAGAAAACCAAAGAGCCCCTTTTGATGCCTGGAAAATTTGGAGGGTGTGTGTTTGAAAATGGATAATGTTGTGTGAGTGCAAATTATCCATCCATGGGCCTGGGAGAAAACATGGCTAAAGGGGACTTTTCTGTGCAATTCCTATAAAATCATCTAGAAGAAAGTAACCTTCCCAGGTAGAACTTACACAGCAAAAAGAACAGGCTTGTACATGATGACTTCAAATTTTATAATAAACTTTTGTATTACATTTTTTATTAAAGTGTGGAATCTTTAAAGCGATTTATCTTCAAACACTGATGCATTTCTAAAACTTGATTATTTTTGTACCTAACAAAATTCTAAAGAATTCAAGATGATTTTTTAATGCTTAGTATTGTATTGCCTCATATTGCCTTTACAGGAGGCTGTTTAAACTATACAAAATGATTATGCAAGGTGCTTCTCTACTTACTCTTTCAAACTTAAATAAAACCCATCTTTTCAGAGGGTTTGTTGCTGCAAAAGACACAGGTTCACGCCCCTGCCTGACTTGCTTTCCAGCCTTTCTCTTGCCCTGAGGCTACAGACCCTTTCAGTTTTGGTTCTCAGGTGACCCACGCTTCACACGTGGTCAATGCTGGGGCTTTGCAGCGCATGTGGCATTCAGTGAGACCATCTGCATTGGAGTGCTGCCATATGTCTTAAAGAAAAAAGAAAAAGGCTTTGTGGTGATGCAGGGGCTGATGAATTAATCCATTTCCCTTGCTGTGAGAAACCAGTCATTGCCAGCCAAAGGCATGGCATGGCATGACTTCTTATATACACGATCACAGATTCATTCAGGTGGAAGGGGCCTTGGGGGCCTGTAGTCCAACCTTCTGCTAAAAGCAGGGCCGACACTGGTTTCAAACTGGGTTTCCTAGTTTGTTTTTTTCTGGTCCAATCTTGGAAGTCTCCAAGAATGGAGACTGCACAGCCTGCCTGGGCAACCTGCTCCACTGCTTGACCATCCTCCTGGTGAAAAACTTTTTCCTTGTATCCAATCTGGGCTTCACTTAATCTTGACTTAATGTTGTCCGTCATCCTTCAGCCTCTTCACTCTGTCTTTTTGATAAGCTCTTTGTAGGTACTGGAAGGCAGCCATTTGGTCCCCCAAAGCCTGGTGCCCTTCCAGGGTAAGCAAGGACCCACAGCCTGTCCTCACCTGTGATCCAGCCTCCATCTCCATTCATGCACCACCATTGCATTCTCCATGGCTATCCAGTTTATCTCGAGTTCTTTTTGTTTGTTTTTTGTTTCCGTTACTGATTTCTGTGCCCAACTACCTGAGGGTTTTTCTCTGCTGCTAACATTTCAGATCAGCCCTGTCATTACAGAGAGCACAGTTGTCTTTTTTTTTTTTTCCCCCAAAAAATTGTGGCTGACTAGACCCAGCAAACTGAGCTGGACCATGAGCTGCACCAGCACAGTGCAGAACCTTTGCAACCAGGAGAGCTGAATGGAAACCAGAGCTTCCAGAGTTCAGTGAGATGTGAATATGATATATGCTCTGGGTTTTGGAAGAGTTAACTTCCTTTGGCCATAGGGTCACTGTATCCTGGCTTCACCATAGGTGTAGGGGGTGATAGAAACAAAACAGGAGCCTGACTGGCTTAAAAATAAGAGATTGAAGCTTTGTACAAGAGCTGATAGTATGTGTTCAATGATTTCCTTTTAAGGCCAGTTTTATTCAGTGATTAGAAGAATGTGGGTGGGTCAGGAAATCCATAGCACAGATTCTCTACCAGCTGAAACAAGGTGACAACAGACAAGGTGACAACGCCAGTGTACCCCTGTGGAGAAAATTGCTTAGCATTTCAAATAATTTAATTTTCTTTAATTGTGAAATCAAGGTATATCAATCAAGGGTGAGAGAGGACTCAATAAATTTGATCATGAAATGCTAAATTATGGCTAGATGGTAGGATTAATTTTCTTTTCAATTTCAATTTTGATGACACAGATGAGTCTGGTGGCTGTGATGCATCAGCTAATTCCCTATCAGAGTGATAGTTTTAATGGCACATGATTTCTTGTGTTTTCTACTTGAAAAATGTTATATGCAAGAAAAAAAAAAAAAAAATTTGCAATTTTGTAGATTTCCATTAGCAGACAAATGTATATTTGGATTCAATCGGGAGATGGTC
This sequence comes from Aythya ferina, assembly GCF_964211825.1. Classification (NCBI taxonomy): domain Eukaryota; kingdom Metazoa; phylum Chordata; class Aves; order Anseriformes; family Anatidae; genus Aythya; species Aythya ferina. The sequence continues at coordinate 71,356,289 of NC_140297.1, read as the reverse complement.
TTGTGAAGCTTGAAGCTGACCTCTTTTATTGTAGAGTGTTATATTTCTTGATCATTTTAGGCACACTTGAGAGCGTACCAGAAATACCGTTGCCTCTACTGTCATTTTATTTCAGCTTTTCAAAGTATCTCTGCATAGAAGTGTTTTAATGGGAGAGCTTGCCTGTGATATTCTGTCTTCAGAATTTCTTTCCCTGGGGAAACCTGTTAGTCTTTTAAAATGGCATTATAACTTGTTCAATAAGCAGCTTGGGAGTTGGAGGAAGTCTGTGAGGAAGGTTGAAAGTAGGAGAGACTTCTGGAGTAGTAATTTACTGTCTGTATGGGGAATGCTGAGTTCATACAAAACAGGGTATTACTCTACCAGTGCTAATAATGCATAACATTTGCCTTGTCTTGCATTTTAAAAATAATGTATATGTACAATCAGTCCTCACAGCATCCTGTGAGAGAGAAGTATCAACATTACAGTAATCCTCATAATGTATTAAATGAGAATAATGAGTATTTCAAATGGAGAGCTCAACAAGAGGTAGACATAACATGTTTCTAACTCTAAATTCCATAACAGGTTTTTGTTGATCATCCCAGCCATCTTTCTCAGCCCATTTATTTCTATGTTACCTTTGCAAAAGTGTTTCTTATCAATCTGATTTTTCAGTTTTCCTATTTTGCTGAAAATATACTTCAGAGTTACCCATATGTGGTTATACAATGGTTTGCTATGTAAAAGGAGAGTATGTGTGAGTCCATCTGTCTGTCTGCCCACATGAGGAAGGGAAACAGAAACGACAGAGCTCTCTGCAGCAGAAGTTCCCAGACTTTCTGGGTTACAGTTCAGATTTTGGTTGAGTTTTCTCCTTGCAGGCTTCTGCCCAAACGTACCCTTCGTCCTGAACTCCAGCCTCAAGCATAGCACAAGGTAGTGCAGTTTTGTCAAGTTCTCAACTTTATTTAGCAACCGACCACGTAACACCTGACCAAACTGCGGTTTGGTTGTGTAGGCAGTGTAGTTAGCTGAAGATGAAGATATGCTTGCTGTTCTACTAAAAAGAATAATTATTGCATTAGTACTGATATAGATATACTTTATTGGCAAAAGCCCTGATCTTGCAAGAAATTCAGCTGCACTGCTGTAGAAACACTGTGGGAAATCCTTTGGCGGCATGGGGAAGCAGGAGCTTTAAGCATGTTTAAAGAGACAGAATTCCACTTGGTGGCTTATAGCACTGAGGTTTCTCTGAGGCATTTTGTATCTTACATACTCTGCATCTACCTATGTGTATCTTTTTTTTTTTTTTTTTCTGTGAACCATGTAGACTCTGTTAGTTCATGCAGCAAATGTTTGACTGAAAGTGCTCAAATAATTGATGGATATATTGCATATGCAACGACCTGTCAGACTATTGAAATACAATCTTTTCCATTATATATTGTCGTATTTCATCACTTTCTAACAAACAGACCCCAGCTTGTAAAGGATGAATAAAATCCTCTTCAAAATTCTTTATGCATTTTTCCCACTATTTTGCTGACACACGGTGTCTCTACTCCACTACCAGCTCGCATTTTTCCTTCTCATCTCGGCTTCTTTATCCTTGCTCCAATGGTGGGTTTGTTTACTCAGGTTCTTCAGCTATCAAAAATTCTCTCTTATGGCTTCCTTCTCTCACAACCTTGGAATAACACTTTATCTCCAGGCCTTACTTTAAAGCTCTTCTTGTCAGTGCTTTTAATTGTCAATGGTGATATTTAATAAAGACAACTGTTAAACGAAAAAATAATTTTATTTCATGAATTCAGGGACAAATTACACTCCCAGGTATGATTCTGTGATTATTGTTTTTACTTTGAATGAGACTTTGGTTCTTCTTAAATTTTTTATTTCTTTTTAAGAAAACTTCTTCTCTTGTCACTTAGGTACATTTAATTGTTGAACAGTGATGTGATGAGTCATTTTAGTGTTAACCCGCTGCAGTGTAGCAGCCAGCTCTATCCAAATCAGATTATAAATTTGGAAAATGTTTTACTTCAGGACTTGCACTGCTGTGAACAATCTGTAGTGCAGACTTCCAGGGTTGGAAGTTCTAGTACAATGATTTACCTGCAACACCTCCCTTTCGTGGGGAGATAGGAGGGAGGCGGTAGAGGAGTCTCCTGGTTACAAGGAAAAACGAAAAAGGTCTGTACGCTTCACAGTATTCTGCAAGGGATTGTGTCCCTAGGACTTCTTTTGATACCATGGCTAGCATCCAGGTTTGTTTCCCGTATTTATTTTTTTTTTGGACACGTATTTCCCAGTTCATGGCCTAAGATGGATCATAGTCACTCAGCCAGATTCAGTACTGACAGCCTGCTTGAAAATCATATTGTACTGTGGATTTGAAACCATCTTGCTGTGTCACAGTCACAAATTTCATGTACGTTTAACTAAAAAAAATGAGAACTCAGAGGTTTTGTCGCTGCTTCACCTGTTACCTACATGTTTTTTCTTTCCACTTGCACGGATATGTGTTTAAAAATGCTTCTCCCTGCTGCACATCCATGAGGCACCAGAGAGGAACCAACCTCAAAATTTCACTTTCTTTTGTTCTGCAGACAATTTAGACATTAGTTTCAATCAAATCATACTCAGAAAAAAACTTGCTTCTTTGCTCTGAAGGTTTAATCTCTGTTTTCATAGGAGATTTCCTACATGGTTTAAGTTGCCAGCCAGTTTTATCAACAGATTTTTTTTTCCAGAGCTCTTTTACTATGACCATCCAAACTTAGCATGTGTTTTTGAGAGTCTTGCCAACTTGTGAACAAAATTCCAAGTGTGAAAGTACAGAATTGATTTTCTAAAAACTTGGCTCGATTTTTGTCTGACTTGTGTTCCATAAAAATAGCTGAATATGAAGTTTCTAACTTCAGCCTTTTTTTTTTTTTTTACCTTTGAGATGTTAGACTGCAAAAAAAATTAATCAGCACTTGCAGAGAATCTTTGTTGATAAAGGTGTAATCAAAATTGGATTCTTCCTGTCATACTCTTGCCAATTCTGTAAAAACAAAGATCATTATTCTGCAGGTTCTTAATGGCATATATTCCTTCAGCAAGTGTTAAATGTATGCCTTTCTTCATCATTTTAAACCTCAACTCTTTCAATATGGCATATTTAAACCTCCATTTAGAAATGTTACCAATTAGTTTCAAGAGTTTCTTAACAAAAATTGCAGTAGACAATCTAGTAAGAATTATGTGCACCGTCATTTGACAAACAATGTATAATAAGCTTTTCATTTTATATCTGCTTCTGGCTTGAAAATGCCTCATCAGGTAATTACAATCTGTTTCCTCTACCAAATCACCTATTAAAAATTGTAAATAATGTAGGCTTTGAAAAAAAGCAAGGCATGAAGCAATATCATTGTTCCAGTCACACCTAACCCAACTTTCCTATGCTAGCTGAGATTTATATATGTGGCAGTTCCTTTGTGGTTACTATCTGAAGGGCTCCGAGGGGAGCTGTAGGGATGCCTGTGCCTGGGGCTGCTGATCCTCTGTCTCAGTTGCCAGCCGTGAGTCCCAGGGGGCTGAAGAACAATGCCAGAATGAAGTGGTGCTCTGCTAGCATAAAACTTGGTGTGTGCAGAGGACCGTAGGCTCATGCACTACAAGTAGATGCTGTGGCTCCAGTCTGTAGACTTCTGTACTTGCTTTCCTCTAGTGGCATGAGTAGTCCCCTAGGGGTGCTTACAGACTTTGTGTTAAGTAGATCTAAATGTCTGTGCACAGTTGTCACCGTTATGTCCAGTTGTGCAAAAATTGTGCACATAGATAGCATTTCATATGTGGTTTCACAGTCCAACATCCTTAATTTGCCCTGTTTTCAGAAGTCTGTAAATAAAGGATCTCAAAGGTATGTAGCTAGCATTATCAAGATGCCTGCATAGGCCTGTGCAGCAAAATAACATTACAAGCCTTTTTGCCATGCATTAGGTGACTTAGTGCATTGTTTTACAGGAAGCATTTTAGGACATACAAAAATATCCTAGCTGTAACTACGCTTCTGGATATGAAAATATCATTTTGCTGAATTGTCTGTAGAATTTTTTAAAAGCACTTAATCTGATTTAGTCTGCACATTTAGTCTTCATTAACAAGGGGGGCTCTTACTAACCCAAAGATCCCATTAAAAATTACATAATCCAGCTGGCTGGATGATTGAATCCTTGGACACTGACATTAGGATATCTTGTATGCTAGAAATCTGTGTTTTCATCCAGTTGGCACTGAGAGGTTTGTGGGTGGCCAAATGTGGTCTAGCCATATTAATATGTTTAAAAAAATGTTAAGGCTGATCAGTCACCTTAGATAGCCATGTGCCTGTCATAAAACCCAAATCGCATTATTTGTTTCCATGAAAAAGTTATCTGTTCTAAAGAGCTAAATTTTCTGTCTCAATAGTACAGTCCAGGCTGCTGCTGTTAAAATCTGTAACATGAAAAATAAAGGAAACAGAGGATAGATATAGATGCAGGTGGACATGTATTCAGAACACAAAATTAAATTTTATCTAACTAATGTGTAAGAGGCACTGACTCTGACTATATGTTATTTATATCCAGGGTGACATCTCCCTTATCTAGAATGCAGAAAGGGAAGGGAATGGTTCCTTTGGGGCATGGGGTAGAGATCAGGTCTGCTGTTAATTCCTTGCAGGTTCGTGGTCATGTTGCCAGCTGTTACTATTGTGAAATGTATTCCTGGTTGCTGTTCCCTTTTGGTCCAATCTGCGGCCAACCTATTCTGGGTGTTGTTGGATCAATGCTGGTTCTAGAGTGGAGCAAGGCAATGTGTGGAAACTGTCATTGTGTGTAATAGAGCTTGTGTGGTTGTACCAGACCAGGCACATGCCTAGGATGAAGGTAATGTGCACCAGAAAGGCCACAGAGGCTAATGAAGAAGGAACATGGTGTTATTTTCTAATTGTCTGTGTTACAGCAGCCCTCGGCAGAACATAAATAATCCATTGTTGGCACATGGAGTTGCCAGGTCGAGCTTATGGCAAAGCATCTTTGCTAGAGGAAATCTGGCAGAAAGCATCTGCTTTCCTACTGTCCTCATCCTTCCTAGGAGTAGAAGCCTAAGCCTGTAGAACACTAGTCACTACAGCTGTGATTCCATGGATGCTTCATTGAAAATGTAGTCCAGATTGCAATAGTCTTTGCCTCGTGGCTCCAGAAGGCATGTTAGAATGTAATAGTCACCCAAACTATTATGCGGAGTAGTTTGCATGTTGACTCTGTATACAGTGCCCAGAGTAGTACTGCAGAATGGTTAACCTGCTATGCAGCTCCGTATACCTTTAAGTAATAAAACCTTAGTTGCGTATTGTCTAAGCGAGAAATAGCTTTTTTTCCAGAAGACAAACTAGGCTGCCTAATGTGATAGAAAGAACTGTAGTCTAAGATGAGATTTAAAGATTCGAGGGGGCACTGAGGTATGTCTAAGCAGAGGCAGAATGTACACGACTATGTAATGACAGGTCTATCCTAATCTGAGAAGCGATTTTTTATTGGAACATTTCAGATTAATGTCTCTGTGCTCAGGCCTAGCCTAACTGTTGCTTCTTACCAGCCTACTACCCCTGTATAACGCCAAGCTTCCAAAAGGCTGCTCAGCCTGTCCTCAGAGTGCTCAGGTTGTTTTGAGGGGACTGAATAACAATTTGGGGGGGTGTGGTGGGGAGGGAGTCTGTGTTTCTGATATTTTTCAGAGTCACTAAGGGGGAGTCAGGAGAACATCTCTGCCACCCGGTTAGAGCTGCGGGGAAGCACACCAGTCTGTTGGCAGACTGGCACAAAACTGAAGGTAAGATGTCAGTGCCTTAATTTTCCTAAGTGAATGAACACACTGGACCACTAATGGATAAAGAGTCATTCCACCTGAGTAACAGCATAAGAACACATCTCTAAAAAGGCATGGTTGAGTAGGCTCAGGTAGTCCAGAAATATTAGTAAAAAGAATAACCTAGGAAGAGGTTGCAGTGATTCAAGGATCTGAAACATAAGTTTCCAAGGAGAAGAGAGTTCCAGATACACAAACTTGACCTGACCATATAGTAAAGAGAATTACAATTGTTGTTCAGCAAAACTGAGTCAGGAAAGAGTGACTGTAAAAATGGTTATGTTCTAACTCGCTGTGCTGCACAGGCAACCTGTGATCTAAAATCAACATAAGTGCTTTCTTCTCTTTCTGAGCATCACTAGCAGATTACATTTTGTACTCAGAACTTAGCAAACTAATTTTTTAACTGATGCATAAAAGCAGGTGAAAATACAACTGTAATGTTCTGTGGCTGGTTTAGCACTGCAGTTGTAGCAGAAGTAACAGCTTTCTTACCTAGTAAATAGATAGCATCAGCAGTTTTATATTGAACAATAAGATACTGTTTAGTATTGTGCAACTGTACTTCTCTCTCTGTAAAGAATCACAGAACCATAGAAAGGCTCGGGTTGGAAGGGACTTCAAAGATCATCTAACCCCCCTGTCATAGGCAGGGATGCCACCCACTAGATCAGGTTGGCCAAGGCTCCATCCAGCCTGGCCTTGAACATCTCCAGAGATGAGGCATCCACAGCTTCTCTTGGCAAGCTGTTCCAGTGCCTCCCTTACAGTGAAGTATTTCCTCCTAATGGATGAGAGTCCATCTAACATTCATTAAGCCTCCTCAAGAAAATCTTAAAGCAGGCAATTTTCCATTAGACTAGTAAACGCATGCAAAGCTGCTATTCATAGCCTATATTTTAATAACTTAATTTGGGGGAGAGGTAGGAGAAGAAATATTCATCATTACTGCGTAGTAAAATGCATTGGAATTATGAACCCAGGGAAGACAAGAGAGTTTGGAAGCTTAAAGTGTTTAGTATTTTAAGTGTGCCCCTAAGCTATACAAGAATCAAATACCAAATGTGTTATGGCATTGTCAGCACTGAAGAGATTACTATATGGTGTTACATGTGCACAGCCTCCCTGGTAGAGCAGAGCCTCTGTCATTGTGTCTGGGGCCTGTTTCTCTTCCTGTGGTCTGTTTCAATAGGATGAATAAGGAGCAAAAGCATGGCTTAGGTTTCTCCACTCCTGGAGATATCCGACTGCTGGTGCAAGTTGGAGCAGCATCCCCGGTGCTGTAACATATGTCAGGAGACTGGATCCAGACAGAGTCAGGCCATGGCTGGATGGATGCCCAGGTGGCCAGCTGCCAGCGCTGGTCCCTCATCCCTCACCAGAGCAACTCTGAGCCACTTTGCAGTAATTAGAGGAAAGGACCTATACTTGTGGTACTGGAGTCGAGGTGATCATGTAGATACCTCTGTAAAACTCACTGCACGCAGACCTCAGCTGGTAGCTGATGGAATTAACGAGCATTATGGCTTCTCTCCAGATACCTAGGTTCCCAAATACTTTACTTCTTGTAATCGATGCACAAGAAAGTAGAGCTGAGGATTGTGAACATCTAGAAAAACAAAGAAAATTATCAGCTCCTGGTGGAGGCTGAGACCTCTGCACACTTGTATCTGTGTGTATTAATTGTCCATTCCTACATACATAAATCTAAGTGAAGTGATATGCTTTTAAACATCCTCATACCAGCCACATTTTTTGGAAAGTACTGCCTTCGTTGTGAGTGAGACGAATTTTTAGCCTAGCTATACAGTGTGGATCTGAAGCCCAGTGCATTAACTCAGAATAAAGGGAGAAGAGGACACAGTCTGTACAGATCAGACAGTTAATGCAATTCAAAATAAAGAGAAACTCATTGAATGTGCATCTTCGTTTTAGGTGCAGGTATGAAAAAATACTACTCAGGCGGAAATCGGGTGATCAGAAATGAGCTAGATCAATTAAGTTGGAAAAAAAATGAGATTGCCCTTTTCATTTCACTATAGGGAAAAATGATTAGCATTACAGAGATGTAGTTCGTTCTAGTCCTAGAAATAAACAGGTGCCTGTCTACTGGGTGTGTATGTGTGATTAAGAAAACAATTTTTGTTGGTTGGTGCAACTGATGTTTCTGTAAATAAGTTTGTTCAGTGCTGGCCTTGAAGAGTCACAAATATGTTTTAAAACACTGTTATTCTTCATTCTCTCTTCACTGATCTTGAACCTTGGTTCCACTCTAGCAGAAGGCACAACACCTCCATAACAATATGCTATGGGACAGCTATAATGAAATAATAATAAAAATTACTTTGCATTTTCAGTTGCTATTATTTGAAAGACAAGTAGACACAAGCTGATGGCAGCACTTCAAATTTAATGCAGAAGTTCACTCTTCTCTAAAACAGTCAGATGAACAAATGTTAGGCATTATTTCCAGCCTAGAAGAGATGAAAACACCAGTGTGGCATTTGTAAACATTCTTGCAAGATGATCTAAAGATGTTATTGTCTTAGTCTCAACCCCTTTTTGCACTAATTTTGTAATAGCCGGATGATTTATGGAGAAAATATCATTTGGCTTTTATGTTGTGAGCAACAGAAGAATGATTGCTTCTAAAGTGTTGCTGTTTAGTGGGATATTAATGGAGGGATAATCCATTTACATTTTTACAGCGGAAGTTTTGTAATGCTGTTGGGATTCATTTATTCTCTGCATTTGCAAAATAGCCTCTACTGAAATAAGCTGCAGTAATTTGCTGTGGAGCAATACAGTAGTTCGTCAAAAAAAAAATAATAAAAAAAAATCAAAGCTCCATACCAATGTCCTGCTGTTGAAATAAGCAGTTGCTTCTTAAATAAATGTTAAATAATTTTTCACAGGCACCTTATAAAGTGGATCAGAGTTGTAAATTCCATGTGCTGTATATTAGGTGAGCAACCTGTATACATTTTAGCTATGTGGCTTTTGTTGATCTGCAGTGGGTAGTGAGATGCATAAATACAAGTAACATTTCACTTCATATTTATCTTCTCAGTAGCAACTGTTTGCTGGTTCTGCCCTATCCCATCTTAATTCTCTTCTAGGTAATCAGTGGTTTGGTCTAATCTGCCTCTGTCATACAGTCCTGCTAGGCAGAGCCCTGAGATTCCCATTACTTTGTGCAAAGAATGCAATTTTCATTTACAAATGAGTATTGTATTCCTCTACTGCCTGTCCTGGCACTGCAGGAACTAGAAAGTGATTATTTTGAACTGTAGAAAGAGACCTGCTTATGTTTTTAGCTGCTCAGGTAACCTTTGCAGAAAAACTGGGGCAGGGAGTGAGGGAATAAAGATGGTCTGACAATGCGCATCTGGTCCGGCGGCGTATTGGTAGTTGGAGATGATGTATACTGAGAAAACACACATGCAGACAGAAATGTAATGCAGCTGACCAAGTGCTTGGGTGCTTCAGCACTAAGAGGAAAGGAAGCTGGAACAGAAAAAAGCCCTCTATTGAACTTACCCCATTATTAAATCTTAGAGCAGTCTGTTTCTTTCAGATTCTTTTCAGTATGGAAACATTTGAATTGATCATAATTTGACTCATGTAGACTGCCCTGCATATTGCCTTGCTATATGATACATGTATTTTATTGACTGTTGGCCTGCATAGTCTGTGTATATGTGTGTATGTGTGTAAATTGCAGACAAAAGCAAATTATTTCTCAACTCCCTTTTTTGTATTCAGCTGCAAGGATTGAACAAATAACATGATGTTGGCTGGTGTCATGCATGGTGTGGCTATGTGTGAACTCTGGGCTCTGCAGCTCTGGGAGCTTTTGTGGCCTCTCTGAAACACAACACTTGCTATGGCATCAGTGAATAGAAGGCACATGCTAAAATTACACTTTGCGGACTTGTCTGTACAGCATGGGATTGTGAATGGTGCCTGGAGCAGCACAGGCTTCTGAAGCTGTAACAGAGGCAAAAACTCTGCATAAGTTTGCTTCTTTTTGATGCAGAGTCCATGAAGTACTGGTCATCACACCCCCCTCTAAGAAAAGAGAATGCAAAGCTAGTACAAGGTACAGATTTTGTCTTTGATAGATCAGAAATAAACATCGTATACAGCCTGTTTTCTTAAAAGCTGTTACAGGCAGCAACAAATGGCTAACATTTGGATTCCCACATCCAATTTCAATCAGCTGGACAAGGAGAGAGGAAAAGGGAAACTGTGTTTTAAAATATGCTTTGCAGAGGAGAGATCCATTACCCAAATTTAGATGTTCTCTAAAAGATGATGTTTTGTTATAACCCACTAAGTCTGTGATTTCAAAGCAAGCTAACACTAGGTAAAATTCTGTTGTCTATGCTGTGCATGGAGATCAGAAAGAACCCCACAATTGTGTTCTTGACCTTAAGGCTTACGAAATGCACCCTTCGGAGCAGCTGTTTGTAGGATAGATTGTGTGCTAAAACTTCCTCGCATAATCAGAAAACCTTTTCTAATGAGAAAGCATGGAGATGTAGGCACTGTGCAGGACGGGGCTGTACTGTACTGAGCTTCTCTCTTGAATGGCCAAAGCACACATACAGCTCCAGCAGGTGAGAGTTGGCAAGAGGGTTGCAGAGGCCAATAAAGAGAGGATATTACTGGTGCATCTTCTTATAATACACTGCTTGTAAACTGCAAGTACATCTGGAAGAGAAAACTTGTAACAGCCTATATTACTTGTGCAATTATGTTCTTTTTAACTGCTGTCCTGGTTTCAGTTAGAACAGAATTAATTTTCTTCCTAGTAGCTGGTGGAATGCTGTGTTTTGGCTTCGGATGAGAAGAGTGCTGATAACACCCCGATGCTTTAATTGTTGCAGAGCAGTGCTTATACCAAGCCAAGGACACCTCAGACTTTTGCTCTGTCCTGCCAACAGGCAGGCTGGGGGTGCAGTAAGAGCTGGGAGGGGACAGACCCAGGACAGGTGACCCAAACTAGCCAAAGGGGTATTCCATACCATCTGACGTCATGCTAAACAATATATAGGGGTGGCTAGCCGGGGGGAGGGGGCCGGACTGCTCGGGGTTAGGCTGGGCATCGGTCAGCGGGTGGTGAGCAATTGCATTGTGCATCACTTGTTTGTACATATTATTATTACTTTCCTATTATCACCATTGTAACATTATTATTATTATTGTTATTATTATTTTGTTATTATTATTTTCCTGTCTTATTAAACTGTCTTTATCTCAACTTACGGGCTTCACTTTCCATTTCTCTCCCCCGTCCCAGAGAGGGAGGGGGAGGGTGAGCGAACGGCTGCGTGGTGTTTAGCTGCCAGCCGGGTTAAACCACGACAGTCTTTTTGGTGCCCAACGTGGGGCTCGAAAGGTTGAGATAACGGCAGATCTGACCACAGTGTGTTAAACTAAAATTGGTGTAAGTATTAGACCTGCTTAATAGTCACTTGTCATAATGCTGATTGCTTTAATCTCAACTCTGCTGCGCCTGTTTTCCAAATTGAGTATTATAGTACATTATTTTCCGTATTTGCTCTCTGTCATGTTGTTTATCCTCTCCGGGCCCTGGTTTCAGATCATTATGGTACTGAGTGTTGTAGCAATGGCTTATGAGACGATGAGATATCTGGTCATGACTCTAACTTGGTATTTGTACTCAGTAACATCGTCGACTCTGTATTTTGGAAACTGTATCTTGGAAACTATTAGCAATTATACCTATTGTTTTTTTCCATTAGGGAGTCAATCTGTGGAGGGGAAAGGGGAAGATATTTTTTCTTACTTGATTACTCTCCCTTTCTCCTTCACCACCCCTGTATCCTCCTGGATCACTATGCCTTCCTCCTTCACCACCCTCTTACCCTCCGAGCTTGCTACAATAGCTCTCCAAGATATTGAATATCCTTGGGATACTCAGACCAGGATAGTCTTGTTGTTCTGCCTCCTGAATGCACTTCAGGTTCTGCTTAAAGTTAAACAACTACTTAGGAAGCTCATCCGGAGATCTGCCCGGAGGCAGTATAGTTGTGGGTGGCAGGGAGTATGGGAGGATATGGGCAGGCATCTAGAGCAGTTGGCACCCCCAGTGTTTTGGAAATTCACCCCTGAACAACTGCAAAATCCTCAAAAACTGGCAGAATGCTTGAGAAAAAGGTGTCGCGATTCTGGCAGTTCCAAAGTAACACAAATCATTGTAACATGCTGGGGCCTGGCTCATGCCTATCGAGCTGCCATGGATACTGCTATCAACTTAGTGACAGACCCTGCGGCCACTCCAAGCCCTGTGACAGATCCAACGGCCACTGTGACCCCTACGGTGGACTCTGCAGCCGCTCCAGTCCCAGCTTCTGCAGATGCTCCAGTCCCAGCTCCTGCAGCCGCTCCAGTTCCAGCTCCTGCTGCTACTCCAGTCCCAGCTCCTGCAACTGCTCCAACTCCAGTTCCTGCAGCCACTCCAGCTCATTGGCAATAATGGCCTGGAAAGAGGATGAGGAACCCACAGTGGATGAAGCGGCTAAACAACTTCGGCAGTACGAAGAAAGTCTCTCTTCTTCCTTACAGGCCTGCGTCTCAGCTGTGGAGAAACTTTCTGAAAAGGTTCACCAACTTGAAGAGAATCTATCATCCTCCCCACCTGAACCAACCAGTGTCCACCGACCAAAAGAGAACACTTGGGAGAAACTTCCTGAAAAGGTTCACCAACTTGAAGAGAGATTATTCTCCTCCGCACCTGCACAAAGCAGTGTCTCAGCTATCAGGGGTAGGCGTTTATCCACACAAGGAAGACGATATGGTGGGTACTCACCCCGTGCCACCCTGTGGTTTTACTTACGAGACCATGGAGAGGACATGAGAAAATGGGATGGAAAATCTACTGTGACCCTAGAGGCACGGGTACGTGAGTTGCAAAAGAAAACAATCAGGAAGAAGGGATTCTCTGAAAAGTTTGCTGCTCCAACTTCCAGCAGACAGTCCTTCAAACACAGAAACGAAGAAGATTCTGACCAGGATTAGGGGAGCCCTGCCTCCAGCCAGGGGGAGGAAAGGGACAATCGAGTTTATTGGACTGTGTGGATTCGATGGCCTGGCACATCAGACGCACAGAAGTATAAGGCTTTAGTAGACACCGGTGCACAATGTACTGCAATGCCATCGAGATATAAAGGACCAGAGCCCATCTATATTTGTGGAGTGACAGGCGGATCTCAGCAGTTGACTGTATTGGAGGCTGAAGTGAGTCTGACTGGGAATGAGTGGGAAAAGCACTGCATTGTGACTGGCCCGGATGCTCCATGTATCCTTGGCATAGACTATCTTAGAAGAGGATATTGCAAGGACCCAAAAGGGTTCCGATGGGCTTTTGGTATAGCTGCCTTAGAGACAGAAGGCATTAAACAATTATCTACCTTGCCTGGTCTCTCAGAGGACCCCTCTGTTGTGGGGTTGCTGAGGGTCAAAGAACAGCAAGTGCCAATCGCTACCACAACTGTGCACCGGCGGCAATATCGCACTAACCGAGACTCCCTGATTCCCATCCATAAGCTAATTCGTCAATTGGAGAGCCAAGGAGTGATCAGCAAGACTCATTCACCTTTCAATAGTCCCATATGGCCAGTGCGAAAGTCTAATGGCGAGTGGAGACTAACAGTGGACTATCGTGGCCTGAAGGAAGTGACGCCACCACTGAGTGCTGCAGTGCCGGACATGCTGGAACTTCAGTACGAACTTGAATCGAAGGCAGCCAAGTGGTACGCCACAATTGATATCGCTAATGCATTTTTCTCCATCCCTCTAGCAGCAGAGTGCAGGCCACAATTTGCCTTCACTTGGAGGGGAGTTCAATATACTTGGAATCGGCTGCCCCAGGGGTGGAAACACAGCCCTACCATTTGCCATGGGCTGATCCAGTCTGCACTGGAGCAGGGGGAAGCTCCTGAACACCTGCAGTACATCGATGACATTATTGTGTGGGGTGACACAGCAGAGGAAGTTTTCGAGAAAGGGAAGAAAATAGTCCAAATCCTTCTGAAAGCCGGTTTTGCCATAAAACAAAATAAAGTCAAAGGACCTGCACGAGAGATCCAGTTTTTAGGAATAAAATGGCAAGATGGGCGTCGTCAAATCCCAATGGATGTGATCAACAAAATAACAGCTATGTCTCCACCAACTAACAAAAAAGAAACACAGACTTTCCTAGGTGTTGTGGGGTTTTGGAGAATGCACATCCCAAATTACAGTCTGATTGTAAACCCGCTCTACCAAGTAACCCGTAAGAAGAATGAGTTTGAATGGGGCCCTGAACAACGACAAGCGTTTGAACAAATCAAGCAGGAAATAGTCCATGCAGTAGCCCTTGGGCCAGTTCGAACAGGACCAGATGTAAAGAATGTGCTCTACACTGCAGCTGGGGAGAACGGCCCCACCTGGAGCCTCTGGCAGAAAGAACCTGGGGAAACTCGAGGTCGGCCCCTGGGGTTTTGGAGCCGGGGATACAGAGGATCTGAGGCCCGCTATACTCCAACTGAAAAGGAGATATTGGCAGCATATGAAGGAGTTCGATCTGCTTCGGAAGTGGTCGGTACTGAAGCGCAGCTCCTCCTAGCACCCCGATTGCCAGTACTAGGCTGGATGTTCAAGGGAAGGGTCCCTTCTACGCATCATGCAACTGATGCTACGTGGAGCAAGTGGGTTGCACTGATTACTCAGCGGGCTCGAATAGGAAACCCCAGTCGCCCAGGAATATTGGAAGTGATTATGGACTGGCCAGAAGGCAAATACTTTGGGATATCATCCGAGGAGGAGGTGGGTCGTGCTGAAGAAGCCCCACTGTACAACCAGTTACCAGAGAATGAAAAGAAATATGCCCTGTTCACTGATGGGTCCTGTTGTATTGTGGGGAAGCATCGGAGATGGAAGGCTGCTGTATGGAGCCCTACACGACGAGTTGCAGAAGCTGCTGAGGGAGAAGGTGAATCGAGTCAGTTTGCAGAAGTGAAAGCCATTCAGCTGGCTTTAGACATTGCTGAACGAGAAAAATGGCCAGTTCTCTATCTCTACACCGATTCATGGATGGTAGCAAATGCCCTGTGGGGATGGTTACAGCAATGGAAGCAAAACAACTGGCAGCGTAGGGGCAAACCCATCTGGGCTGCTGCATTGTGGCAAGATATTGCTGCTCGGGTAGAGAACCTGGCTGTGAAAGTACGTCACGTAGATGCTCATGTGCCCAAGAATCAGGCTACTGAAGAACATCAAAACAACCAGCAGGTGGATCAGGCTGCTAAGATTGAAGTAGCTCAGGTGGACCTGGATTGGCAGCATAAAGGTGAATTATTTATAGCCCGATGGGCCCATGACACCTCAGGCCATCAAGGTAGAGATGCAACATACAGATGGGCTCGTGATCGAGGGGTGGACCTGACCATGGACGCTATAGCACAGGTTATTCATGACTGTGAAACATGTGCTGCAATCAAGCAAGCCAAACAGTCAAAGCCTCTTTGGTATGGAGGACGATGGCTGAAATATAAATATGGAGAGGCCTGGCAGATTGATTACATCACACTCCCTCAAACTCGCAATGGCAAGCGCCACGTACTTACAATGGTGGAAGCAACCACCGGATGGCTGGAAACATACCCTGTGCCTCATGCCACCGCCCGGAACACTATCCTGGGCCTTGAAAAGCAAGTCCTATGGCGACATGGTACCCCAGAAAGAATAGAGTCAGACAATGGAACTCATTTCCGAAACAACCTTATAGACACTTGGGCCAAAGAACATGGTATTGAGTGGGTGTATCACATCCCCTATCATGCACCAGCCTCCGGGAAAGTTGAACGATACAACGGACTGTTAAAGACTACATTGAAAGCATTGGGCGCTGGGACATTCAAAAACTGGGATACGCATTTGGCAAAGGCCACCTGGCTAGTCAATACTAGGGGATCTGCCAACCGAGCTGGACCTGCCCAATCAAACCTGTTACGTACTGTAGATGGGGATAAAGTTCCTGTAGTGCATGTAAGAAATATGCTGGGTAAAACAGTCTGGGCTACTCCTGCCTCAGGAAAAGGCAAACCTATTCGTGGAATTGTTTTCGCTCAGGGACCTGGATACACTTGGTGGGTGATGCAAAAGAACGGAGAGGTCCGGTGTGTACCTCAAGGAGATTTAATACTGGGTGAGAATAGCCCATGAACTGAATTGTACCATGTTAATTACTATATAATACTGTATGTTATCGCTACTATGACTACTGTAGGTGACTAATTAGAATGTATGGAAAAGAGTGTAACCTGAGCATGACATAAATGGTATGGAATAAGGGGTGGATAGGTGTCCTGGTTTCAGTTAGAACAGAATTAATTTTCTTCCTAGTAGCTGGTGGAATGCTGTGTTTTGGCTTCGGATGAGAAGAGTGCTGATAACACCCCGATGCTTTAATTGTTGCAGAGCAGTGCTTATACCAAGCCAAGGACACCTCAGACTTTTGCTCTGTCCTGCCAACAGGCAGGCTGGGGGTGCAGTAAGAGCTGGGAGGGGACAGACCCAGGACAGGTGACCCAAACTAGCCAAAGGGGTATTCCATACCATCTGACGTCATGCTAAACAATATATAGGGGTGGCTAGCCGGGGGGAGGGGGCCGGACTGCTCGGTTAGGCTGGGCATCGGTCAGCGGGTGGTGAGCAATTGCATTGTGCATCACTTGTTTGTACATATTATTATTACTTTCCTATTATCACCATTGTAACATTATTATTATTATTGTTATTATTATATTGTTATTATTATTTTCCTGTCTTATTAAACTGTCTTTATCTCAACTCACGGGCTTCACTTTCCATTTCTCTCCCCCGTCCCAGAGAGGGAGGGGGAGGGTGAGCGAACGGCTGCGTGGTGTTTAGCTGCCAGCCGGGTTAAACCACGACAGGTGGTAAGAGAAATTTAGGTAAGAGAAATATGTTCTTGAAAAACACTCCTGTGTTTCCAGCAGCGATTGCAGGAAGCTCTGATGGCTTTTAACATACAAAGAAAAAAGACATGAAACAAAATTTAGATTAATCAGCTTTCAATTATCCTTTGAAGTGTCTTTAAATCATCATTTTAATATCATACTCATATTGAACCTGATTTACATTCACTTGCAAACTTCAAATATGAAGTCCCTGACTAATTTCAGGGTCAATTCTAGATGGGAGATGATATGTCCCTGAAATGTATCATTCATTTTCACATTTAATACTTAGAAATGGAGCCAAAACATTATCTTAATGCTCAAACAAATTTTGTCAATTACAAAAAGGGCTTTAGTCAACTTGATTGTGGAGAAACTGTACTGAGTTAGGGGTTATTCATGGGGAAATGTGACGTGTTAATTCTAGTTTTCACTGGGGAGACTTACTGGCCATTTACACTATTTTGTGTGAGTTTTTAAATATACAGTTTCCTAATTTGAAGGTCAGAATTCAAGTCAAGCTCATTTTTCTGAAAGGTAATTTTCAGGTGGAAAAAAATAAAATATTTAAGAAAAATTTGAGAGTGATGACATAACACAAACAGAAGATTCAGCTAAGGTTGAACAATTAACTCTAGATTCCATAATACAAGTTTGTCATTTGCAGGAAAAAAAAATAAATTACACTAAGACAACTTATTCTGAATCCAAAACTTTCTGAAGTTTTGCTTTTTTCATTCTGATTTTCTCTGTCCATCCTGGGCTCAAAGAAGTCCTTCAAATATAAGCTGTATTGAAGCAAGTGTATCCAGCAAAGTAAGTTAACCTGAAATGGCTCTAGAAGGAATGATAAAAGCAATTGTAACAATCTCAATAAAATAAACCAGAAGGAAGAAAAAGAAATAACTTTCTACAGGGAGATCAATAATGAGTAGGACTCATGTTTTCTAAAGACCCCAGGTACCAGCTCATAACTAAACTTGTTAAATACTGCTGGCACCAAAAAAGATTGATTTATTTTTTTCCTCCAGAAGGCTGAACAGCGGCAGACCTCTGACAATTAAGACCTTTAAAAAAAGTCAGTTTTGACATCCGTATCAAAGACACGCAGGGAATCTGTTAATTAGTTTGACAATCTCATGATGAAATGCTTCATCTTGGGGTCTTGATGTTGGAGACATTTCAGCCTCTATCTTCAGTCAACTGAAGAGGATAGGTTTCTTCTTTTCTGGGTCTAGTATCTTGAACTTGCAGGAAGTCCATGTGATTTATTTTTCTGTGTTCAGCTGGTGCCCTGTGCAATATTCTTCTTTGGAGGCTTGTAGGGAAGAAAAGACATTTGCTAGGTGGCCGTGAAGAAGTGATGTCCTCTATTTGGGAATTGTGGTCAACTACGGATCTTTAGCAGACAGTTGCTATATAGCAACAAATACAAGACATTAGGTAGTTGTGTTTTCATTGAGGACAAGGCTTTAAGTTGGCTAGATTAATCTGTGATGGTGAACTGTGATGAAGCTGCTAATGTAAAAGAATACAACAGCACCTATCAGTGTCACATTTATCATCCATAGACATGGTACAAGTGAAAAAAAAATCTAATTTCACTGGTGCCACACATCAGATCTGGAGATGAACAAGCAGAGAAAAATCATACTTTTTATTGTATGCAGTCCTTTTCCCCAAAAAAGGTTCACTGGTAACTTGAGCACAACATTATCTAAACCTGAGTTGTTTGTTTTTTGTTTTAACCTCTCTGCATTTTTCCATTCTGCCTTGTGTTTGAAACTCTTCTGCCTGTGCCTCCCAGGCTGACATAGGAGAAATGAGAATCAGTGAGAAGTCATGGTGTTACGACTGGGATTTTCTTGTGTCTCCTCACTCTACAACCCCCTGGAAGAATATGAAACAACTTCCGCATATTTGAAGCTCTCTTTTCTCTTACTGTTTAACTGTGATGTCAGAACCTTTTCTGAGAGAACTGATGTAATAATTAAGTTTAAGAAAACCAAGCCTTACTGATAATTACTAGAAATGTTCACTAGCCTTAACACTACACAAGCTTTTGGGGAATTGTGGTGCATTCTGATGAGTGTATTTTATTAACAAGATGCTTCATATTTTAATGGGCTATTTCTATCAGGCAGTTGAGGTGCTGTTATGCTAGTTACTCAATTTTATGAAGTTAAACAATAAACATTAAAGTAAAAACCTCAGGAAAATTGCCAGAGTGCAAAATAGATCTGTCCCTTGGCAGATTTAATTTACTCTCATTTTCAAAACGTTTTTCTTCTCATTTAGTAACACGCTTTTTGCTATTTTGAGCAAAGGAAGACATACTTTGTTTTGAGCCTCTAGGTCCAAAGGCACAGAAAGGAGTGATCTCTTTTCTCCAGGGGGTGACAAGCTTTGTTTTCAATTAACCCAAGTTTTTGCAATATGAAGGCTGCTGCTGATTCTGCACTTGAAATCTTTGTGGCTGAGCCACAGTGAAGTTGAACTGGGAAGCAAACCAGTAAGAAACCTGCAATGGTTAAGTTAGAACAGTTGTTCGTCTTTCGTGTTTTCTGCATTTACCTACTTTTATAGACAGTACTGACACCTTTTTGTGATTATGAAAAATGAAGTTACTCATTTAGCTGTAGTCTCACTCTTCCACATGCATGAATCTCAGCAAGTCAGTGTTTTGTTTGTGCAGAGCATGGGAAGTAAATACATAGCCCTGGGGGCAGATATAGCCCATTAATTCCTTTTATTTTCACCTAGCCTTCGGGCACATAATTATTTTTCACGTGTTACTGTCGGAAAACCCTAAGCTATGTGATTAATGTGAGCCTATCAAAGCTGTAGAAAGGCATAGTTAGTTCTCAGGAAAGAACAAGACCCCCATTCTCCAAGGTGGAATATAAATCATGTGGGCAAGGAGGGAAGTCAGGCTCCACATTATGGTAAGCATAAAATTTCTAGGCAAGAAACTCTCCTGCTCTGTGCAACTGTTACTACTCAAGCTATGAGCCCCAGGCACAAAAGGCTTAGTTTCATGGCACAGATGGCAGTTCATCTGCCCAGACAGCTGGGCTATTTCACCCTTGGACCTGTTCTACGAGAGGTCTTCAAAAAGGGTTAAAGAGCAATAGGGTTTGGGCTTAGCTGTTTAGTATGTGCGCTTCTCCCGGTTGCTTCTTTGCCAAAGACTCAGTACCAGTGTGCTTTATTTTGATGTCTTTGCTTCCAAAGCACAGAGAGAGAAGGAGTGCTAGTAGCCGTGTTTTGACCCTTTAAAAAGTGATATTGCCATATATACTTTTTATTTGAAAATGTTTTAAAAAATATTTAAAGAACCTTGGAGAAAGGGATGGTAACCATCTCTGTGATCAGGAATATTCCCATTCCCTAGTCAAGCTGTTTCAGGGGTGGACTAACACAATGAACTGAGTACCTAACCAGCTGCCTGTTGCTGGTGGCTCTAGGGACAGAAGCACCCAAAACAGCACACATTTTCAGATTGCCCTAAGGCTGAGAGGGATCGGTGCCCAGATGTGCTGGGGTCGGGTGCCACCAGCACAGGTGGCTGTGCACAGAGCCAGCTGAGGCCTGCAAGGCCTAGCTCACGCCTGGGGCTGCCTGAAGTGGCCAGGCCTTTACTGCAAACAGCACACCTGCATTCAGCAGTTTTGTTTCTGAGCAAATAAATGTGTCTGGGCCTGATGATGTGGGGCCAGCTCTGATGTCTGAGTTAACTGTGTGTGGCACAGTTAACTGCGGTTCCACTTTTTGCTGGGATCCCCGGCTGCGGCTGTGCTACCTGACCCCTTCAGCTCTTGGACTGAGCAAATTGCTAAATGCCATGTCTGCCTGCCCGCCCCAATGCAGGCATTTCTGCAGCCCTCATTAATTGATCTAGTCAGTCTCAATCTTGTTTCATGAACATAAGGCCTGTACTTGTCTCTGCCTTTTGGATCTGACTTACTTTAGCTATTTAGTGGTGGTGGTTTTTGCTCCCTGTGTGCAAGGAGAATCCTTCCAGCTCTGGGCCCTCAGTCTGGGACTTGTTGAGGGCTGTAAAGATGAGGAAGAGGATCCTGACTGAGTAGAAATGGGAATTCCAGCATCAAAAACTGGTTTACTGTGTGGAAAGTGGTAAGGACAATTCCCCTGATCTACAGAAAGAGGATAATCAACAAAAAATGCAAGACAGCATTTTAGAAGAGTTTGAAGCCGTGATGGGAGAGGCTGCATTAGAGTTAAATCCTTCAATACAGGATTTTTCATCATCAGATAAAAGAAGGTGAAGTTTAATGAGTGCTGAGTAAAGCAATCTTAGCTGTATCCAGAGCCTTTTAAGAAACAAAATCAAATTAAAAACAAAACAAAACAACAACAACAACAAACCAGGCCTAAAATAGAAGAGCCAGTGTTGCTTGTGAACACTTCCCAATTCTTTGGGCTTGTTCTTGGGTTGCTTTTTTCTTCCTTCCCTTGTTTTCCTTCCTCCCCTGCATCAAGCAGTGCTTGATATCATCACCTTGTTGTCATATCTGCTTGGGGAAACAAATTTGTCACAGCAGTTTCCTGTCAATACCCTGTCTTCAGATAGCAGCATGTGCCTAGCTTGAGCACTGTAGGATGGTGTCACTTTTGCTGATAAAAACCCACTCTTTTCATTATCTATTGAAGAATGAACCGCACGCTGGCATTACTCAGATTTGGAAATCAAGTGTGCTGTCAGAGATTGAATTTGTAGCAATCATTTGAAGTCACAGTTTCAGCTTATGCATAGATTCTAGGAGCCTAGATTTCTTGTGATTTCTATAAAAGAGAAAATTATCCACACTCAGAAAGATTTCTCTGTTATTCTGTGATTTTCAAGCCCAGGTTTTAATTTATTATTTACATGTAAATACATATATATATAATCTATTTTAGTTTAATATCCTCAGGGTAATGTTGTACCTGCACATAGAAGTGGTGCTACAGAGAGCTGACAGACAGCCTCTTTACTTTTCTCTCACCTGTTGCTTCATTCTCATTAGAATTTTACATTGCTTGGTTTACTGATGGTGTCAGAGAGGGTAGTGGTGCGATGAGACTAGTTATATCAGAGTCATTTGGTTGCTACCTGTAGCAGACAGTTTTCAAAGAGGTATTCCCTAAGTGGGAATTTAAGATAGAACTGAGTCATCAGTAGGTCAAATGGTAGTGCTGTTTAGGAGATGTATCCTAAGAGAAACAAGTACTTAGAGAAGTGTAAATTGTGAGAACTAAGCAAATGAGCATCTTAGTCGAATCAGTCAAGGAAAACCATTGCATAGCTATAGTATGAAAACAGGGAATGTAACCTTGGAAATAGTTTCACTAAACATTGTAGCAGAGGTTACATATGATACTGTATGGAAAGCAGAGGTTCATTAAATCCCAGAGCAAATACTACATGCAAGAGGATGGAGGCCAAAGAAGAAAATATGCACTTGTCTACATATGTAGATCCACATAAATCTTTCTGGCCGTGTTTGCCAAGTCTAAATTGGAATTAATGTGGTTGCTGCTTTTTTTTTTTTTTTTTTTTTTTAATAATAATCACTCTCTGTGTTGAAACAGCTTGTTGTTTTTTTTTTTTTTTTTTTTTTTTTGTTGTTGTTGTTTGTTTTTTGCCATGTGGGAAATTATCCCTGAAACTAAATTATGACATTCAATTTAGCTGCAAGTTCAGGTTTTGTAATGCAAAAGATCAATAATAATATTTTCATTTGTTTGTTTTAAATAGATGTCTTTTTAGACCAATACAAAGGCTGAACAGAGAATAGATAAACTGGGCCCATGATCTGAATCAACTGCCTCAAAGATCTGATGAACCATATTGAAATTGATTGTTGGTGATAGCTATGAAAGAGGCTGTGTGGCACACAGTAGGTCATGGTAATGTGAGAATGTGAAGGATCTTCAGCCTGTGCTGAAGTGCCCTGAGAAAGAGGAAAGTTGAGGTGAAGAGAGCACAGAGTGAAGAGCCAGGAGCCAAGTTCAGGGTGAGATGGTCCAACCACAGCTGCAGAAAAATTTCTGAATTCCCAAAGGGCCTGTTTTAGCATCTTCTGCAGCTGTTCCTACTGAATGGACTTCTTGGCTTTGTCCTCCCTTCCCTGCAGTCCATCTAAAGATACCACATCTTACTTATCTGCAGAATTTACTGCTTTAAAGGTGGGTGGCCAATTTTATGCTCAATTACAGAGCAGAATGTACTCCCTCAGCTACTTCTACATCTCTTCCTCTGTCTTGGCTTGGTATTTGTGAGCTATCTGATAACATTTGCCTCACCATAGGACTGGCCCAGGCTTGATGATCCAGTGAATTTAGTATTAATGGGGAAGTGCTGCAGAGGTGGCACAACTGTAGGAAGATGGACTGGAGTCTGTTTCTTTCTGCACTGTCAGCAGTACCATCTTCTAGTGGCAGGATTGTTGGGAAAGATGTGCAAAAAGACAACACAAATGTTAGAGGCTCCAGGAGGAGTCTGGCATTTAGCAAAATGCCTTTCCTTGAAAACTGACAAATTAATAAATGATGGAATCAAAACTGGAATCCTACAGTGTCACTTCAGAGTTGGTGGTAGGAGCAGGGCAGCACTTTAACACTTTGCCTGAAGGGAGTGAAAAAGACATTGTGAGTTAAAAGAAGAAAAACTCATCTAGTAATTGCCTGACGCAATATTCTTGTCTATAATAAAATGTCTGTTACAATTTTCAGACTTCAGAAATGAACGTGATAAGTTCAGTTTCATGCTTGTGTGTGAAGTGGCCTGGCATTCAAGACTGCTAAGTATCAGAAGTTGTATGGGTTCAAGACTGCAAAGAACCAGTTGTATGGGTCAAGTTGTGCTGAAAGTATAATCTGAAAACAAAGGAGTAAGGCAAATGTTAGGACTTACATACCTTTGATTAGCAGTACAGGTGTACAAATAGAAGAAAGCAGTTCCCTCTGTTTCAAAGCCCACAGTGAGATTCCTGAGCTGCTTTTAAAACAAAACGGAAAATCAAATATTTTTTTTACTTTTAAAATGGAGAGATTTGATTTTGAACCCTTTGAGAGGTGACCAGAAGGGCCCAGGATGCCATTTGAAGCACTGAGGTAGTTCCAGGATTTAGTGTTAACCTGTCTATCAGTAGTATGATACTACTTACCTGTCCTACATTGTGATTATTGGATTAATTACTTAGATTGCACTGCACTTTGAATGTATCTCATGTCAGGTGATGTCTGTTGTCTGAATCAAAAGATTCAAAAAATCTCTAAGCACTGTTTTGTTTTCTTTTTAAGTCATCTGGCAGCACCTTTCCAACTTACCAGTGTGCTATAGGATAAGTTTGTTTTAGGACAAAGAGAAGAGCAAGCTGTTTTGAGATGTTTTCAGTTCACTCAAGGCATTTTTTTCTTGCTTTAACTTTTAGTAATAAATTGATTTTGAACATGTTCAAAATTCCTGCAGTTTGTGAATAAACATTTGAAATGCCGTTCTTCATGTTACAAGCTCCTCAAGAAATGTTTATTCTAACAGGAAAGCTTAAAACCTTTTTTTGCTTTGTCTTTCATCAAACCAAAACCATCCTTTTCCCAACATTTTGAGGAGCAGTTGTGCCTCTCAGCTGATCATATGGGAACTGCTTTTGGCTTTGGGGGACAGAGAAAAATAAAAGGAAGTAAATAAACAAGGCTGCTAACTGTTATGGGAGACTATAGAAGAACAAAAGAGATTCCCTAGAGATTAGCTTGAACTAAAATCTGTCATGCTCTGAAAAAAACAACTATGCAAATTCCAAAGTCTGCAGAAAGATAAAGGAATAAGTGGACTGGCCTGACACGTAAAGACCAGTTAGTTCCTTTAGGAAAGCCTGGTCCTCTGATTTGGACCAATCTCTGTCTGAAATGAAACCCAAACATAGCAAACAAGCAAAATGTCTTCTTAAATCCCTTTCTCAGTAACACGTGACTGAATGCCAGCTCTAGACTCGGAGTCTGCCTTTGCTTCTTTATTAAGGTGTTTGACCTAAGGTCAGTGGATAAGTTCTTTTCAGCAATCCGTTGTGTGAGCAGTGGTCTGGTCTCCTAGGCCTGAGTGGAGCAGTTTCTTTCCAGATCATAGTGCTTCCAGCAAATAAGATATTTTGAGGTAAGCTCTCTCCCATGGGACTAGTTGATCTAATCTGTTCTCTTTCCATCACTTTCCTAGTCCCAGACTTTTATACTTGCTCACTTCGAGCTGTGATGAAGCTAGTTCTCTTCTGTAGTGAACTTTGCTGCAAGTGTGCGGTAAGTGGCCCAGCCTGTCCATATTCCACTATATCATTAATACAACTTCTCAGTTTTGACTTTTTCTTATTGAGAATATTAAAAGGGAATTTCATAATGCATATTATATACCATGATTTCAGGCTACTGCTAAGCTGCTAGTATAGATTTTAAGATGTTCAAAAATTGCATTGACTGTTGCCTGCCCTACGATAATGTATAGTTGTTTGGATGTATGCATTAAGTGTCTCAGCAATTGTAGCATTCCACTGGCATTTCTCCGATAACATTCTACTTTTTTCTCCATTTAAGGCCATTCCAGTCGGTTTTCATGGCTGAAGACATGGTCTTTGTCAAATAGATGATACTGTTTTGTGCTAAAGTCAGCAATCATATCTAAAGAGAGAAGAGATTGGGTGAAGTAAACTTCGGCTTTATAGTGGTGTTTTATCTCTGTTGCGTGTGCAAATACTCCAGTCCTCTGTCCCCACATTCTACCAACTATCCAGTAAATCACCTCTTCTCTCTGAAGTAGGGATATTTCAAGTGAAGGAAGGCTTTGGAGCTACTTCTTTCCATTTTCTCCCTCTGGGACACAGATAAAGCCCCAGTCTCATGCAACTACCCTTAATATGTCACAAAAGCAGATCACCTGGGACATGAGTAGAGATAAATTGAGGCAAAACAAATGACTCAGTGTTCTTGTGTTCTTGGAAGCCACCTTTACTGCTCTGCTGTGCAGCACAAATTTTCCCTCCCTCCAGTGCAGCAGCTGAAAGAGGTGTTGCTATAACCCAATGCAATAAATTTTAGGAGGGAGAAAGAGGACAGCAAAGCAATAGGACCACATTGTTATTTCCTGTTTGCTTTTCTGAATGATGATACTCCAGGTATTTGTGATCTTACTTCACTGCCCACGCGCTATGGTTTGTGTTGTACAGCCAGCAGACAAGCCAGTTTTATGAGGTGCACCAAGGTTGCATTTGTCTATGCCATGCTTGTTCACAAACCCTATTCCTTGTTCTTTTCCTGTTTTCCTTTCTGAGTGGCACTTCTGTCACATTTTTGAACTAATATGATAGTCACAGACATTTTTGTAACCTGAAGGCTTGTAGAGAATTTTAGTTCCTATAGGAAAACGTGCAAATCACGACATGTAAATTTGGATGGGGAGTAGTCCCTCTAAGTTACTACTAATTTAGGTGTTTCAGTGCCTGCCAACAAGACTCCCCTTTTTCTCTTTGGATGGATCTTCCCCTTGACAGTTGTTCTAGCCAAACAGAAAATGCCATTGCTAAGAGAAATCCCTTTCCCCTTTCCACTGAACTGATGTGACATGATATTAAGTCTAAATAAATGCCATTAGCAAAATAAATCTTTCAGGGAAAACTGAAAAACCTTCATGAAACCAGAAAGCAGTGACTCCGCAGAGGTTGGGTGGAAGATCAGCAAAGCAGTTGTCATTGTTTCAAATGCACTTTTCAGTGGGAAAGTCAAGTAGTGAGAGGGGAGCACATAAGAATGCCTGAGGTGAAGGAAGTCACAGCCCATTGTGATGTCTGATGGGAGGAAGGTCTGCAGAATATGGGTTGGTGCTGGTATTATTTCACTTCTCCTCTAAGAACTATTCCTTTCTATGTTTTCTGGGGACTGCCAAAATTTAATTTTAGCTTTCCATGGGCTAGAGCAGGCCAGGAGACCTCTTCCTCTGTCCAGGTTAATTTGGCAGACTAAGCTGGAGTGTTTCAGATTCTGTTGTGTGGGTTGTTGCAGCAGAACCCAGGTTCTTCAGTCAGGTTGCATGTGTGTTAGTTTATTGATAATGATCTGAGGGAACATGATAATGCTACCTGACAGATAGGCAGATCTCTCTAAATTTTACACTGCAGTATGAATGAGGAAGTCCTGCACAATAATTGGCCAGAAGGAATAGCAAGGTCTCCGTGGCCCTGAATTACTATACTGATTGCTATTCTTACCCCTCAACTCTACTCCACTACTTTGGGTGACATAACTTCTGCCAAGCCTCAGTTAATTCATCTGTGAAACAGGGCTAATCAGATTTGCCTACCTTATGGAGATTAATTTATTAAGTTTATATTGCAAAGCAGTGTGAAGGCATAAAATGTTATGGAAATGTTGAGTAGTAGCCATGTTACATTAATTTTGTTTATTGAGTCCCATCACACATAATGTCAATGCACTTCTGCAAATTATGGAAGCACAAACTAATCAAAATATAGGCTTTTCTAATTCTGTTTTTATTTTGCAGTATTTTTGCTAGTTTTCCAAATCAATATGAGCTGGGTAAATAAATAAATGGCATATCTTTTGTTTTGTAGTGCAGGCCATTTTAAAGTCTGCTCTTGAGAACTTAATTTTTTTCTGTTTCCTATCCTCTGATCATCCCCCAGTTTTAATCCGTCTGTCCCTTTTTCCATCTTGCTCTTGTTTTTTTTGTTTTGTTTTGTTTTGTTTTGTTTTTGTTTGTTTGTTTGTTTGTTTTTGTGTGTGTGTATGTGTGTGTTTTTTTGGCTTTTTTTTTTTTTTCCTTCAAATGATTCAACTTCACTTAAAACTCTTTGGCCCAAGATTTCTATTTGCTGTGTCTACTTTTGGTGAGTTTGATTCGAATTTCACTGTGCCTTACCATCCTTACTGCTAGATATAACCTATGGACTGAGTATCCACATGTGTAGACCCTACAGGGAAAAAAAGAAGCCCTTTTAGTTCATCTTCTGGGGTACGGTGACAATTACAGGACAGAAAGTTCTGCTCTGCTGTTCGTCATTGAGAACAAATGTGCTTTTGCAAAACCACAACTAGAGAAGAAGGCAATACTTGGCAAAGAAGCTTCCATTAAGAGCACTTGCTGGAAATGTCTGCACATTGTTCCTGAAAAATACACTACAGGACACTGCAATCTTCAATTTGTATTATTTAAAATAGACAGAGAAAGAACTTTTCCAGGGGACCCAGGTGTCTTGTTGGGGAAACTGTTGAAGGATACAGAAGCTCATCACAGCCAGAGCCACTCCAAAAGCAAAGCAATCCCCTAGATGATCCTTGAGTCCCAGAGGTGGGTTGTCCAAGAGAGGAAGGCATTAACAGCAACAACAGAAGGCATGAAGTCCAGAGCACAGAGAGTGCTATTCTTGGTCCCCAGTGTAGTGGCAGAATGTAATTAGGTGTTCCTGTAAGCAAACCATTTTCAAGCAGACCTATTTTGAGGTAAAAGATAAAGTAGATGGAAAAATAAGTACGGCACCTGTATGTGAATGATACATTCTCCCGGAAAAACTGTGACTGCAGAGGAGCAGCATGTGTAGTGTAGGTGTTTTCATCCTATTTCTACAGAAATGCCATCTTTACAGGAATAGGCTGGTTTTTTGTGTATCTTTGGGGTTATCTGCATTTCAAGCGATATGCCAGGGACCAGGCAGTACACTATGTATTTGGCATCCTGAACTCTCAGCTCTGATATGTCCAGCATCTCCCAAGGCTGACACCCAGCAGTAATCCCAAGTGGACTGGCCTGGCCAGCAAGCACCCCTTCCAGAACAAGGGAAGTTGATCTGGCTCCTGTTGCTTATTACAGTCATTATTATGGATTATTTCAGAGGGT
This sequence comes from Aythya ferina, assembly GCF_964211825.1. Lineage (NCBI taxonomy): Eukaryota > Metazoa > Chordata > Aves > Anseriformes > Anatidae > Aythya > Aythya ferina. The sequence goes on along the minus strand of NC_140297.1, from coordinate 71,327,507 downwards.
GTTGGTCAAAGTTTGACCCTTTCCCCTAAGGGCAGACTGTATTCTTTCAGTAGTGCTGTCTCAGGCTTCCTGGAATAGAAACTTCCCAACGGCTCACAAAAATGTTCTCTTAATCCAGGAAGGTCCTGCAATATTGGCACTTAGTGTATTTTCTGTATAAAGGAGCAATTTCAAATCCATTTTTAAAAGGCTGCAGTGACTTTCTCTTGGGACTTGCGTAGTTAAGTTCTTAATAACTCATTTGTTGAGCTATTCATTCTAAGGGAGTTGAATGCTCTCCCTCTGCTCCTGTGGGAACACACCAGGCTCAGGCTCTGCATACCAGCTGTATGTGGACAAAGACTTCATATCACACCATAATCGAGGATGAGATCGAGTACACCCTTAGTAAGTTTGCCATCATCACCAAGCTGTGTGGTGTGGTCGACAGGCTGGAGGGAAGGGATGCCATCCAGAGGGATCTGGACAGGCCTGAGGGGTAGGCCTGTGCAAACCTCATGAGGTTCAACAATGCCTAGTGCAAGGTCCTGCACTTGGTTCATGCCAATCCCAAGCACAAATACAGGCTGGGTGGAGAATGGATTGAGAGAAGCCCTGAGAAGGACCTGGGCGTTTTGGTGAATGAGAAGCTCAACATGAGCCAGCATGTGCACTTGCAGCCCAGAAAGCCAGCCATGTCCTGGACTGCACCAAGAGAACTGTGGCCAGCAGGGTGAGGGAGGGGATTCTCCACCTCTACTTGGCTCTCGTTTTACCCCACCTGGAGCCCTGCCTTCAGCTCTGGGTCCCCCAGCAGAGGGACACAGACCTATTAGATAGAGTGAGTCCAGAGGAGGGCCACGAGGACGATCAAGGGGCTGGAGCACCTCTCCTATGAAGACAGACTGAGGGAGTTGGGGTTGTTCAGCCTGGAGAAGAGAAAGCTCTGAGGAGACCTTACAGGAGGCCTGCAGGAAAGCTGGGGAGGGTCTCTTTGTCGGGGAGTATAGTAATTAAGACAAGTGTTAGTGTTAAACTAGAAGAGGGTACATTTAGATTAGATATAAGGAGGAAGTTCTGTACTGTGAGGGTGCTGAGGCCCTGGCACAGGTTGCCCAGAGAAGCTGTGGATGCCCCATCCCTGGAGGTGCTCAAGGCCAGGCTGGATGGGGCTTTGGGCAGCCTGGTTTGGTGGGAGGTGTCCCTGCCCATGGCGGGGGGTTGGAACCAGGTGACCTTTAAGATCCCTTCCAACCCAAACCATTCTGTGGTTCTGTGGGTCTGTGAAAGTTACCACCTGTTACTGTACGAGTGTGTGTGTGCACAGTCTGTCCTGCAGGAACACACCTGAAGAACCTGTCTTTGACAGGAGGAGCTCCTTGTTTCTGTTTCATTTCTTCTCTGATCAGTCACTGGCAGTTCTTGGAAGCACCAAGCATCACGATGCGACACATGAAGTGGGTTATTCTCTAGATCAGGACTGGGCAGAGGCAAGGCAGGCATGTCAAACACAAAGTCAACAGGCGACTGTTGGAGGAGGCATTAAAAAAGAGTTGGGTATTCCCCTGCCTACATCACATGGAAAGATAAAGGATGCATACAAATTTCTACCACATACAGACATCAGTTTTATCTTTTGGGCAAGCATTTATTTCTTTATTAACTTTGAGAGAGAAATGTGATTTTTTTAAATGTCCATGCTTAGGAGCAGAAGTTTGACACACTGCACCACATCAACAGCCCACCAACAATTGGAACAGCTCTGGAGGTCGGATTTTGCTGTGAGGGACAAAAGATCTTTGCAGTAATTGTGGTTTTCTTTCATTTGGATTGCAAACCCTTCTGACTGCCTCTGGCTGGTCTGCTGTACCTCAGGATGCCTTCTTTTGCAGAGGACATCACTGTTGTCAGACTGAGTAAAAAGGGTGTTTCCCACTATAATGAAAAGTTGAGACAAACTTTCTAGGTAGCAGGTGAGACCAAACTGTAAGACTGAACAAATAGCACCATTAAAAACAGATAGATCTGCTGCACCCAGGTTTCAGTCGTGTGGCAGAAATTCTTCTTTTGAAGAGAAAGAATGGAGCTGTGGCTGAAAGAAATCTCAGCCCACTTCATTGGCACCAAGCAGAGGCCAACTCCCAGGGAGCAAGAATCTGCCATGGTAGCATCCAGAAGCAGAAATCTGTGCAGCTGTAAGCAACTAGTTCAGATAGAAAATATTCCAGAATATTGTTCTGTCAATTTTCAACACGGTCTTTCAGAATGGCCTTTTAATAGGTACTGGCCAAATTGTAATTCCTCAGGTCATACAGAGGAAAAGCCACTGTCAGCTGAGTTTCTTGAAAGTTTTTAACATTTCACTGAATGCTTTCATACAAGTGTATGGTGGAATACCTCCAACTGATACCTAGTTACACATACCTGTAAAGTTAAAATGAAGTGTGTCAGTGTAGTAGCTAGTGCAAATTAAATTCACAGATTGAACTGGCAACAAAGGGGAGGAAAGGGTCATTGACTGTGTGGGAGGCTCAGGAAATCCAAAGTAATACATTTTTGAGACAGAATGTTCAGCATCATCGGTTAGGCGAAAGTGGTAAGATTTCATAAAATCCTTGCAGTATTGTAAATGTATCTACAAGGCAGAACATTAATATTGCCAGCATTTATTACAGCTGAATAAAACATGGTGTTTTCAGATCATGGGGAGTCATGTAAAGCTTGTTCCCATTCACATGGGTCCACATCTCCTGGGTTTTGTGCAATGAAGGAAACCCAAAAAAGCTTAGAGCAAATTTCTACTGAAACCTAAGTATCAGGGTTTATATATTGATGATCCCTAAATATTTTTGTTGATTTAAATTTAATTTATTTATAAGCCAAAGGTTTATTTAAATATTTGTTTTATTTTTATGATTCCCACATGAACATAAAAATGATATTTTCTCAGAAAGTTATTTGAATTTCTGAAAAAGTTGCCGAGACTTTTTTTTCTACTGCAGAATTCCTCAGGATTTTGAGTTAGTAATACATGTAGCATCTAAGCTCAGTGATTTTTCTGTTTGATGTACTGATTTTGAACAGCTTCAGTGTAGGTAACAGGACTGTGTATTTCACTTGCTTAGAAGCAAACGATGTTATCATGGAGTTATTACATTTTAAACACTGAGTGAAATTTTCCAAAGTTACTTATCTTCAGCTTGGATCAGTGAAGGTATTTGTGCTTCTGATATCAGCCAGAGGCAGGCACTCACACATTTCTGTACATCTGGGCCTTGAGAGCAGGCCTGGTGCTCCTGAGCTCGCAGAGGTCCTTCTGAAAGGTGTACCCATTTTCAGCACCTCCAGAACCTGGCCCTGTTATATATATTTTTCCAACAAAACCTGTCATGTTGCTTGTTGTATGTAATAAACCCTGCATACCTTGTGGGACAGGCAAGATAATGCTGGAAGGATCACAAAGGTTTTTGAGCACTGCAGGTGGTTGTGTCCCCTAGTTTCTTCCCTGCAGTGTAAAAGTTTTGACAGGAATATAATTTATTAAGTTAAAATGTATGACAGTGGAAGAAAAAGTGACTTGCTCAAAACAATTGTTGCTGTTAGCAAAAGAATCTGAAGCTATTTGATACAGCAAAAACAGGGTATGAATGACCCTTTCGTTGTGACATGAAGTAGGTCAGTGTGTTGAGCAGGCTGTAACAACTACTGGCTTCTGCTTGAATTATGGAGAAAGCTCCAGCACAGATGTAGTGTATCTTCATAGAAGACACATCTTCTAAAGAGAGGGAAGCCAAAGTTTAGTGCTTAGATAAGGACTCAACATCAGATGTGACAAATCACAGTTCCATCTATTTTTATTTCAATAGCATTAAAGAGCAATGGAGGGGAAAGAAATCTACTTCTGTGCTGTGAGAGTAGCTTTGACTGATGACTAAGTGCCAGCCTGGGGAATTACAGCAGCTGTGTGTGGCACACTTCAGTTTTCCTGAATTTCGAAGAAACTGCAGAGTTTGGCCTGCAGGTGCCAGCTTGGTTCATTTATAAAATTTACCTGAAGAGGTGTCATGTATTGTCTTCAAAAGCACAGTCCCTCTTGCTTTTATACAAGAGACGGAGCCACGCTGACTACTACAAATAGCAACAAAAATTTCCTGGGCAAAATTTCCTTGGGGCCAATGGAAATCATAGCCACTGCACTAATGAATGTTGCCTCTCCCTGTGGCTCTCTGTTGCTGGTCACAGGCTTGGAGGATGCTCAGTGAGCATCTGAGGAGCTGTTTTTTTCCTTCAAGGCAACCCAGCTGCAGCAGGCCACGCTGCCGAGGGCACTGGGCTGCAGGAGAGTCACCATTTCTGAACTCACCTCTGATATCTGTCCATTGCAAGGGTCTGGATTTCTTGGATGCCTATGTCTTCATACACCCCATTTGTCTCAGGGGACAGAGCTGTGAGAGCCAGAACCATCACAAGTCTGAACAATTTCCTGACCCCAGATTGATGTATCACATGTGACGTCTGCTGACAGCAGGGAGAGTATGACAAGGGCCTTGAAGAATGAGTGAATACGTACAAGCAGTGCTAGTAAGACTGAGGAAAGTATGAAAAACCATTGAAATTTTGTAAGCCATCAAAGCAGAGAGACATTAAGGATGCCTTGGATATTGGAAGAGCTAACTGCATTGTTCTTGGGAGATCCAGTTCAATTGGCTTCTGAGTCCTGCAGGCACCTTAGCCAATTTTAAATGAGTCCCCTTGTTCTGAAAATAGCCTAGTAACCAGAAATTGTGGTATGTGTAGGTTGATCTACCTATAAATAATTAGGGTAAATTGTCCTGCATCAGACACTGCTGTTGCAGCTGGCTTGCTTCTGTTCCAAGCCAAGCTCTGCATTATTCCGCTGTCTGTAGTGTGGATGTGCCATCTCTCAGACCTCCAAACAGTAGCTCAGGGAGGGGTAATAAAGCTTAAACGTGTTTGAGAAGGAAAGAGTTTGGAGCAATATGAGCCTTTGAATTACAGCAAGTTGCCAGGATTTCTGAAGGAGTCTCAGGCTGAATAAAGTGACTGTGCTGATAATGAGACTATATAATCCCCTGTGAAAGTCAGCTCCCCTGCAACCTACAGGTCCTTAAACCTTATTCTAGAATGAAGGAAACTTGTTGCAGGGAAGAAAAACAATGGTGGCAATAAAATATATTGGGGAACGTGGCTAAAGTGTAAGAATGCATGTCAGAAGGGAATATTTTGTAATTCTTGCAGATGCTAATGAATTCTAAATATACAGGGTTAACTTTGGGAACAAATCATTGTTGATGACCTAGGAAGTAGGATTAGTATAATTTTATGACTTTGACATAAAAATGGGTGCTGCATAACACTGCAAATGCTTGTATGTGTAGGTAGTTCTGTTGCAGGAGATAGTAGTCTTCTCAATGTCCTTGCAGTCTTTAAGGAGGACTATTGCTCAGCTGAAGTCATATATCCCACACTTTGGGTTAATTTCCTATCCGTTTGATTGTTCCTTTTTCTCTTTGAATGAAGTGAACTATTGAGTTGGCATGAAACATGGTTGTAAATATTGTGATGCTATTATATAAATTGTGGGCCTGTCCCCTCCATGAGAAGGTGTGTTCAGACCTGTTTTATGCATCTTGACAAACATCAGGAAAAAATACCCAGGCAGCACAAGTTGTCTGAGATGTGAAAATGTACGAGACGTGAGGATGAATGAGATGTATTAGAACTGCTTAGGTTAGGGAGGAAACAGATGACAGGTGACATGATAGAGGAATGTAAAAATAATGAATAGTGCAGAGAAGGCTGGCTGCATGCTTGTACTTCCTGATTTGCAGATATAGCAAGAACATCCAATGCACTTAGAAGGCACCACATTCAAAAGAGCTAAAAAGAAATCTTTTATGACAAAAGTGCATAAATAATCACTGACACAATCTTCTCTTGAGCAAAAAGTCTCCAGTGGGTTTGTGAGAAGACTAAACTATCATATGAGTGGTGTGAATGAAATCTTCCTACTTCAGCACATCCACTCAGCCTTTAGTGGATGAGAAGAGTCTTCCTCCATTGACTTGTTATTGGAGAATTGTTGTTTGCTGGGCATGGGTCTGCTTTCTCAAAGAACTGTCATCAGATGCTCAAAAAGATCAGAGAGCTGTTGATCTGCATTACAGCAGTAATCCTTCTGTTACTGTAAGTTGTTCAGTCTTCAGTCCCCATATTTCACCTCTTGTTTTTTGTTTTGTTTTGTTTTGTTTTGTTTTTTCTCTCCCGTGGGATAATGAAAAACTATTTTTTAAACTCATTTGCAGATTACTACCTCCAGATCAAAGAAGCACACAATTCTTGTTTGAAATTTAGCTCAGATTTATCTTTGGGTACCCCCATGGCAGTCAGTCAAATTACCCAGGACACTAACTACATAGAGGTTGTTCCTGAAGAAGCCGTTTTTATGCTGAAATAACAGCTGTTAGATGAGTAACAGTTGCAGAAATAGCAAGCTACAGTGGTGGAATTGTGCTGCATAGCTAAGGTGATATGGAACCGAAGATTAATGCAATGTGAAAATCAGTGTGAGGATACAAATTGAAGGAAACACAGCCACAGCTGCCATGCTATTCTAAATTTGGAGTAAGAGCCTAAAGAAACCCCACTGCAGCAGAAAAGAGTGGAATCCCATATAAAGGCCAAACAGTGCTTTTAAGTACAGAAGTATCTTCTGCGGAAATGAAAAGCAGTTTGCTTGTGTTTTGTGTTTGTTTTTCTTTTTCAACTTGAAGTATCTTTTCACAGGATGGCAGGTTGTTTAGAATAAAAATACTTTGATTTCTGACATTACAAGAAAGATGTTGACAAGGCAAGCCCTGTATAAGGCTACCAAGATGGTCAGGGGACTTGAGCACAGGGCACGTGAGCAGCTTGAGTTGTTCAGACCTTGGGCAGGAGTTAATGTAAATTAGAGATACATCAACAGTGTTTTAAACTGGGAGTTCCCAAACCTCACCGCTGCAGCTGCCTCATCTCCAGTGGTACCTCCGCTCCTCTGACGTTGCCCTGAGGCCGACAGGGAGGGCTGCACTAAGTGATGCTGTCGCTTCTTCCATCACTGGGCTCTGTGAAGGCCGTTAATACAGCGGAGATTATCTGTGCCATTTAACCCCTGTCATGTTCTGTCCTGCAGTCATAAAAGGCGTCATATTGCCTTCACTGCAGGGCACTTCCCAGTGAAAGGATTCTCCCACAGTTAAGTTATTTTTTGAAAGCGTGTGTGCCGGTATTATCTGGAAGGGAGAAAATCTGGGTCTGTATTTTTAGACTGGAATCCTGTGCTGTCCCTTCCTTCTGAGAGCAGCATGCCATCAAGGACATGATAAGATGAGCTTTCCTTTTTTCCCCGAAGGGGCTGCCAGTGAAGTTGGAGCGCATGATCCCTAGTGCAACAGCAAAAAGAGAAGTTTTGAAACATCTTCAAAAACTTTTTTAATCCTCTCTCCGGGAGGACAGAGGTATTAATAGATCACAGAACAGTTTTCCTCATTTGATTACAAAGATAAAGTTTCTAGGTGCCTTTCCCCCCCTTTTTTTTTTCTTCTTTAAAGATGAAAGTTGAGTCTCCTGTTGGGGGTTCCCCTTGGTCCAGCTGGAACAAGGATTTGCCACTGTTTCTGTGTCAGGCGTCAAAAAGAGAGTTATGAAAAAAGCTCTAGTATTTTGAAGTGTTTTTTTTTTTTTTTTTCCCTCTTTATGAGGTGTATTAATATGGTGTTTTTTAGTGTCATGAAAATGTTCAAGAGAAAAGACTTCTCACCCTAAAGCTTAAATGATTCTGATGCAGTTCAGTGTTGACTAACATATAAATGTGACTACAGAGTTTTCATAAACAATGACCTCATCAAAAGGACATTCTTAATATCAATGGCTATAACAGCTGAGCATTTAAAATACAACCTGCAGCCTTATATATTTTCCTTCCTTATCCCTTTGCTCCTTGCTGGGTTCGTAGGATGATGAACAGGCTAATCAGAAATATCATCTGTAATTGAATTCAATAAACCTGTTTGAATTGGCACAATTGCATCTTTGCAAAGAATATTTTCCTCTAGGTGACTGACATTTTTTATCTACAAATGAATATATCAGGGATTTTTACTACTTTAAGTCCTAATGAAGTGAGACTGCGTAACAGTTTACCAGGTCCAGCTCTGGGTCTGATCCTGTGAGCTGCTACATGCATTCAGCTCTTTGTGAACCTAGAGGGAGATAAAGATGATCACAAGCCACAGACCAAACTCTTTTGTGGGATGTCCACAATGAAAATAAATTCCCTCACTCACTCAAGGTAAATCCAAGGTAAATATGAATATAATTTTATTTCTTCAGCTACATGTTTCACAAAGACATGCAGCATGGAAAATGTTAGGTGAGCTTTAAAATACTTGTAAATGCTGATGAATGAGTACTTCTATTGTGCAGAAGGTAAGTCCAAAATAGACATAGTAAATGTCCTGAAAAATAGAGATTGCAATAATAGATTATTTTTATTTTATTAGTTACTCAACAAAAAGCATTTCAAAACCAGCGAGTAATGAATGATTTAACAACTTCATTCGTAACGTACTTAATATACTACTTTTTCTGCTTTTCCATTGAATTAGTGCATTGGGTGATTTAGTGATTTCTGTTTAGATCTAGCCAATGTTTGATAGGATTTACATCAAAGCAGTCATAAAATTAGAACAATAAATAAGTCGTCTGACAGATTCTTTCAATATTAGCTTAATTCGTGCTCCAACTTATCAAGGGTAATATTTATTATAGACCTAAAGGGCATGGAATTAAAAACCATATGAATTAGCAGGAGAATCCTGACAGTTAAAGTCGATTTCATAGCCTGTGTGTTTCCTTGCATGGCTAAGTAGGGAGGTTATGCCATTAGAGCCAATAAAACAGCATTGGAATAGATGGCAGGCAGGATGAAAAGTGAGCAAGTGCTGCATGTCTGTGTAGATATGTCTTTATGCATACTAGCTTAAATGAATGAGGCGAAGTGCAGGAACCAACCACCACAAGTTTGTGCCCAAAGTTTATATTCTTTTGTGCACTAAAAGCCTGCTGGTGCTTAGTGTACATTGACAGTCCATTTTCCCTCTGTCTCCACAACTGAGTGGGGAGGTCTTCCTGGTGATCTTTTAAAATAAAAAGATACAGTCTTCACAAAGTGAGCATTGTAAAACAGCCTGTTAGGGAGCTAGTTGCAGGAGAGAGATAGAAAATGTGAATTGGTGTTTTTTGCAAGCATTTAAACTCTGCCTCTGATGAATGTGAGGGCGTTGACTTGTTTGCCTGAAGGAATCTCCTGTGAAGAGGGCATGAATGCAAGTTGCTTTTACTCCTGTTATGGGACCTGTAGGCATCCTCACAACACTGTATGGGTGCAGGGACTCTGGGCTTGATGTTCCCAGAAAGCCAGAGCTTAAATCCTGGAATGGGATTTTGACAGTTTCACAGGTGGAAGGAAGATGGTTAAGTCTCTTGTTAAGAGTCTGAGTACTGGCTGAGTTGCTATGCATACACTTTTCTTCTCCCCATCTTTTCACAACAAGTTGGCTTGCTTTGATCTGGGTGTTTTTGTGCCTGGTTCAGTTAGGCACTGACAGAAGAGCTGCAGTTCTTTAACAGGAGAAATCAGCGAGGATGGCTCTTCCATTTTTCATTTTGCTTTGTGCCTTTATAAAGAGGGTATGGGTTTCTGAAATGTCTGTCTCTGTGCCATCCTTGCTACCATAGTCTAAACTGTGTCTTGAGTAACATTAAAATGTACATTCATTGCTTGTCTTTTTCCAGTAGAGGTAGCAGCCTTTGCAAAAAGGAAAAATTTGCAGTGCTTTGCACAGCCTCCTCTTCAGGAAAACCAATATAGAAAATCTCCAGGGCAGCTCATCAAAACAGATGTATGAAACCTTCAGGGGACACCCTTTTCCCAAAAATAGGCCCTTCCTCTATTACAGGCACAGACATGTTCCTGTAAGCAAATTTTCCAGAGACATATCTGACAAACAATTCCTTCCTCTGTGCTCCATGTAATGAAAATCTTCTGCTTCATCCAATTGGGATTAACAGTTCCTGCTTTAACTATGAGTTTGGGCTTGTATTGCAGTAAAAGAATATTTTCCTTCTGGGCTGCAGGAAACACCTTATGCAAGCAGGAATTCTTAATAAGTCCCACAATACCCACATTTGGCACATGTGCATATAATAGGTGTACTTGGAGTCATTCAAGTGTTCAGTAGTACAGTTTGCTTGTTTTACATCTAGATATAGTGTCGCAGTTGCAGAAGTCTCTCATTAACAAAACAAAAGTTACTTTTGATGATAGAAAGGAGAATTATTAGTTGTCTTTAAGCTGTTGATCCTGTAGTAGTTTTGCACCTTTCAAACATTTAATTCCTCATCACAAAGGGTACTACCTGCAGCGCTATCCCACTAAAAAGGAAGAGGAGGAATGCTGTGAGGCTGCCTGCTCTCTCAGTACACCAAAAAGAAAAAGAGGTTCACAGAAGGAGCGAGGCCTGATGGGCTTCCAGCTTTTGAAGTCTGTCAGTCTTCCCTCCACTGACAGCAAAGAGAGGCTTCCTGTAGTTCCTAACGTTGCTCTGGGGAGTTCTGTTGGATAGGGGAGGACCCTGGTCCAAGACTACAAGCAGATCCCTCTTGGATCTGCTTCCAAAAAAAGACTTGAGGCAGCTGGTTGTTTACCAGCTTCAGGGAATGCTTCAAGCAACATCTTTTGTGCCATCCCACATCTCCGTTTACCTACCTCCACCTCTAAATGCTGTGGAGCAGCTCCTTTTCCTCTCAGATGGAATCAGTGAACATGCCCTCCTACTTACACCTTGTCTGAATTTTCTCTGTGATCTTATAGTGATTTATGTAAAGGGATAGACAGATAAGTGTGGTGGTTTTACCCTGCTACACAGTTGAACTCCACCACAACCACTCTGTCACTCCCCCTCCTCAAAGAAAAAAGGGGAGAAAACACAATGGAAAGGGCTCAAGGGTTGAGATCAAGACAGGGGAGATCACTCACCACTTATCGTCACAGGCATAACAGACTCAGTATAGGGAGATTAATGTCATTTATCACCTATCACTAGTGGACTAGAATGGTGAGAAACTAAAAGTTTCTGAAAACACCTTCCCCAAACTGATCCTGCGGGGGCTGCCCAGAGGCAGCAGCTCTTCAGGAACTGCTCCCACACGGCTCCATACCCGGGGTCCATCCCCCAGGAGCAAACTGCTCCAGCACGGGTCCCCCACGGGTGGGCGGCAGCTCCCCCCAGCCCCCTGCTCCTGTGGGGGCTCCTCTCCACGGGCTGCAGCTCCGGCCCGGGGCCTGCTCCTGCGGGGGCCCTCCATGGGCCGCAGCCTCCTCCAGGCCACATCCACCTGCTCCACCGGGGGCTCCTCCACCCACGGGGGGGCTGCAGCGTGGAGATCTGCTCCGTGTGGGACCCGTGGGCTGCAGGGGGACAGCCTGCTCCACCAGGGGCCTCTCCACAGCCCGCAGGGGAACTGCTGCTGCCTGCCTGGAGCACCTCCTGCCCTCCTGCTGCAGTCGCCTGGGGAGCTGCAGGGCTGGTGCTCACTCCTCTCTCCCAGCTGCTGTAGCACAGCGGTTTTCTCCCTTTCCTAAGTCTGCTCTCCCAGAGGCCCAACCAGTGTCACTCATGGCTCAGCTCTGGCCTGCTGCAGGACCCTTTGGAGCCAGCTGGAGCTGGCTCTGAGCTGACGTGGGGCAGCTTTTGGGATCTGCTCACAGAGGCCACCCATGCAGCTAACCCACCAAGTCCTTGACAGGTAAACCCAATACAGTGTGGCACTTCTGTAGTCTCCTGCTCCATCCATGTTCAGGATGTTAAGCATCAGATTTTGGTTCTGCTTTTCATGGTAGTGCTGAGCATCTCTTAGACTTCAGTAAAGCCATGCCAATAGTAAGGTGATACTTGTTTTGTGTGAGGTGTCGGAATTCAGCACCTAGCAGCTTTCCCTCTAAGGAATACATTTTGTTTTGTTTTGTTTTTTGCTTCCCACCTACCTTTCCCTCCTCAGGGAATTTCACAAATAAATTACTGATCTAGACATAGATGAGCACACTGAAGAGAAGGGTATAAAAATAGTTCGATGCTTGTAAAATGGATCATTTTCACAGCCAAAGTATTTTTGCTCTTGTCTCAGAGGAACATTCAAAGTGCATGGAAAATGTTTTTGCAACAAAAATTATTGGCAATTTTCAGCTAACACAAAAATATTGGAAGTACTTTTCTTTCTGAACTTTATTTGAGCACTGCTCAGTTGAATATAACAATATATAGTTGTATTATAGAGCTTATATATATACTAAATAACACATATATATACTTTTATATGTACTAAATAACATAGGAGAGTACATCAGTTAGAACTGTATTTCCATCTTTTCAATTACACATACTTTGCTTTACAGTATAGATAGAGATCTACCAGTATGAACATTAAACCAAGATACGTAGTTGTTTTCCCCAAATTCGATTCCAGTGTTTATGGGTTCTTTGTCCTCTTTATAAATATGGCAGGACTGGCTTTGGAAAATCTCAGTTGTCTCTGTAAAAGTCTTCTAAATGTAAATGGAAGGTATAAATCAAAGGCTTGCATTGCTTTTAGAAAGCCTGTACATGAGCTAGTTTGAGGACAGGGAGCAGTCTAACACAGCAGTACAGAACTTGGAGTGGGCTGCAAACTTTCCCAAGAAGCAGGGCAGATTTACTGTGTGTGGGCATCTCCACGCTTGCCTGCAAACAGTTGTTTAATCATGGCTCTATTTTGTGATTGTTTGGTGGCTATTGCATTTCTGAAAGGAAACACAAATTAGCCAAAGTCTCTTATGCCTTCAGCCAGACAAACTTGCAAAATCCCACAAGCCTCTACTTGTTCTTCCATGAATCTCTGCTACTACGAGGAATATGAAAATGAATGTATTGCAGAGTGAACCCATTTCACTGATCTGTTGATTCTCATATAGGTTACAAACAAGCAGTATCATTTACATTTCAGTGACACTCGGAAGTTAGCCAGAGAGATATAAGGGATGCTTTCAGTTAAACCTAAGAAAGCCCAGGTTAAGACTTTTAAGTGCTGGTACTGGGCTGAAGATACCACATTTCACATTGACAGCTGCTTTTGAGAGCCCAGAGCAGTAGGAGCTAAGCTAACAGGTTCTCTGGTTTTGGTCCTGGAATTGTGACTTTAGGCTGTGGCAAAAACTTCTTTTGATATTTAAACATTCCCAGTCTTCACTCCTGCACTCATGCAGTCCCCTGTGTTACTGCATCCCAATCAATGAACTAAACTGGGGAGTCGATCTGGCTGAAAACCAAAAATATGAGATGTGGTCCTTCAGCCAGGTTGGTGTCACCTGTGTGCACAACCAGCTGTGCGGCCACAAAGCAGGAGCAACGCTGCTGCAGGAGTGAGTCGGGCAAGGGCTGCTTCAGCTGCTACCACTGCTGGAGACAGGGCTGTTGAGACACAGCATTGCTGCTCTTCTAAGAGGGAGAAGGCGTAGGAAGAGGATAATCCATGGCTTTGGGGGATGTCTAGCAGAGAAGTCACATGGATGCCCTTTACCTTCTATTGGAGACTGTCCTTTTCATACAAAAATACTTGATTACTGCCTTTCCACTTTGCAGGCAAGCTTTGCAGCTATTACCACATCAAAGATTACAGTTTAGATTAATCATATCTGTGTTTGAACTTAGTGCTCTCTCACCATCATAGCTGTGATGGAGGAAGAGAAACAGGCTGATTTTTCCTGTTAAATTTGAGGGTGACAGATCAACTGCTAGTCCTTCCTTACTTGTCTGATAAACAGCCCATTTAGCCTGCTCAGATGTTTCATGATAGACTGCTTTACTCCTTATTGAGATATCTAATGAAGAGGACACTTAAGCAGATGTGATATTACTTCGATAAATATGTGTCAAGCACTAATAGACAAGGTTTTACCCTCCTTATTTTCCAGGGTTTGTAGTAGGATTTTTACTCAGGCATATGTTGCCACTCCACACTGCCAGATTATCTCTGGAAATACCATGTTGTCTCCCATACAAGTTCAGCAGTCCTGGAGCAGGACCACTGATACGCACAGAGATGGTCCTGTACATAACATCCAGGTATGTCAAATGTGTGTATTGCATTCTCCAAGGATTTCAAACACTTTTCTTTGGATGGGAGCTTCTGCTGAACTGAGCTTCTTAGGAAGGCTAAGTAAAGTGCCTGTTTTTCTCTTCACGTGTTAAATGATTCATTTAATGACATTCAGGAAATCCTTGTCACTCACTGTCCTCCCCAGTCCTGCTTCCCCTTCTGATACCTGCCATAGTCAGAGATGTCTGATGTTTGACAGAGATGAACACGTTAGTTTAGACAGGCCAAGCAACTCTAAATAAGGTAACTTGAATTGATCCCATTTTTGTAGCTGAATGAATTGCCACCTCTGCTCATCTCCACAGGCTGAAAGCTTGTGCATTCTTAAATATTTTTATGGGAGCGGTTTAAGCTAGTGGGTTTTACCATATTGCTGGTATGGCTAGAAGCATGGACATGGTTGGTTTCCACAGTTCAATTGATGGATGGAAGCTCTGTAATTCACTGTAATTCAAGCATCACAGTATGTGAGTACGCTTAAATTTCATTTTTGGCATTGTCTGTAATTCTTGAGATACTCTTCTTGCTTGCAAGCAAAAGACCAGATAGTTCTTTCTGTCTGTGCATTGCTTCCTTGAGCCTGTTTTTACTGTTGCTTTCTACCACTTAAAAACAAGTTTGCCCAGCTTGTGCTCTCTGGAGAAACCAGAAAGCATGCAGGTGTGCTTGTCCTGAATAGCAAGGGCAAAGCTAGTGAACATCATAGATACTGTGTATCTACAGGTGTGTTTATAACACGAGACAGGGTACATTTTCACCGAGACACAGGTTTGTTTCATTTCTTGATTAAAAGGAAAAAAAAGAGAAAGCCAGTGATTTCAACTTGGTCCGTTTATTCTTTCAGTTGATGACATTTACAAGCCATGCAACACTTGGAGCTGGGACATCTGTTCCTCAGTGATGCAGGGATTTTTTATGCTATAAGCCAAATTTAACTGTTATGATCGTTTTCCATCAGACTTTCAGTACTGAAGGGATCAAGTTCATCTAGATCAAGTCAATCTTTTGTGGTATTCAGTTTGAAATTTACAATGGAGGCCCTTGTAAGGGCTGAGGAGTGAAATGGATGACATGTCAAAGATGGTATGAAGCTGAAAGAGAAGTGTTGAGTGGAAACTCGGCAGAGTGGTGGAATTGTGAATCCTTTCCAAGTCTGTCCTATGTTTCTATGATTTGTGCAGCATGTCTAGGGGGTTAACAAGTAAGGTTGACCATGCACGAAGTTGGTACCTTTGTGCTGAAAATAGCTTTCAGGCAGATTTTACATCTCCTTTGTGTTTACCAACTAACTTCAGATGGCTCCATGTACAGGATTTGCAGCTCAATGCCAGCAAATGCCAAATCAAAGAGAAAGTAGATAGAAAAAAAAGAGTGAAAGAACAGAAAAAAAAAAAAGACCGAAAATGAGAGTGGTTGCCATTAAAAACAAAACAAAACAAAATGCACAAAACCCATGATCCATAACAGTAATAGGGTTGCCAGGTGTAATGGTCATGTTTGTTGCACAACTCAAGGCAGCACTGCAATTGGGAGAAGGGGGAGTAACGCTCTGATTCGTGTTGTGGTGAGTGTTCAAGGACATCTTCAGAAGATACACTGATTTTATATGCGATGCTGCCAAGGTCATCTTAGAGGAAAATCTTCAGAGAAACATGTTTATTGCTAATTGTTCCTCCCCAGTCGAGTTTGACTGCCTGTGTCCCCTTTCCACCTGTTATAATGCAGCTGCAGAGGCTGCAGCTCCCCCTTTGCAGCAAAGGGAGTGAAGAAGATGCAGTTCCTCCTTGCTCCTTGTCCTGCTGCTCTGTGCTGTGCTGCAGGCTGATGCTGTGCTGGGCAGCAGGAGCTGCACAGACTCTGTGCTGGAAGCCTGCACCTCCAGGAGACCCGGTGCTGCATCCTCAAGGATCAGCGGAGAGCAATACAGCGCTGCTGCCTGGGGTGTGCCAAGTGCTGAGATCCTGAATATTCAGGCTAAACGCCGTGGCTTAATGCAAGGGTGAGAAATCATAAAAAGGAGTGCTCTTTGCTGTCTTTGCCTTTCTCTCTCACAATATTTTTAAGATGGCTGAGTTGTGCCAAAAGATACAAGTCGTCTTTGAAACAATTTTTAAGTGTAAATGTGACATATCCTCCACTAATCACACTTTCTTCAGGTGAAAGATAATAGAGTTGTCTGACTAGCTCAGCCGTTGGTCCTTGCTGGAGTAGTTACTCCAGAATGAATTATATCCGTAGTGGTGGTTTTGTAATTTCTGCTCTTTTTTTTTGCATTAAGCACTCAGCTCATTTAGCATCTCAGTTTGAATGTGAAAATGTTCTAAGAGGTGAAAGATCAGTGATTTATATGTAGTACCCAGCATCCTTCTCTGTAGTCCTCATTTTACTTTGAGCTGATGTCACAGCAGATACATCAGTGCAGTGAACCTACTGTATTTTTTCCCAAAACATTAAAAATCCATGCTAATTTCATGCCTGCTAATTCTCAATCACAGGACATCTTCAATTAGAAGTTAAATGATAAAGTAGTGTTAGCATGGATGGTATATAACCACAGCTGATTATTTTTTTTATTATTCATTTTTTATGTTTGAAAATCCACGTATGTGTGTGCTCATTTCCATCATCTTCTCTAACCAGAAGCAAGCCATTCAATGTCTCTAGCCATATGGATTTCACATACCACTCCGAGCAACCCAGTCTTATATGGTAATGACTCAACAACTTACTGAATCCAGTTAGCAGCTTTATAGATCGTTACTCAAAGTATCTCGTAGTTAAGTTTCATAACAGTCCCAGTTGGATTATCTCACATTCTCCATGTAACTATTCATTAAAGGCAACCATGCCTTCGATCAGCAAAGGAGTGATTCACAGTTATTACTTCTTTCTCTCGATCCCCACACCCTATTTCTAGCCAGCCTTGCTTCTCAATATGTGAACACCAAACAGTCAGCTTGGGCTGCTGTCTCACAATATAGGGGAGTAGTTAAAGGCAGCAATCGTGAACAGATTAATCTTTAATGGGAGTAATCTCTTAAGCATCACTGCTGTGTTTGATGAAATACCAAAAGAGTGAGCTAACAGGCAGAGCTCCCTCTTTGCAGGGCCTGTATTACATTTGCCAGAAAGGAGAACTTTGCTTGCATGGAATGAAACTTATGCGAGAGCAGAGGCCCTATGAAGGACCCTACACTTGTAAGGTCTGCTTAAACCATTCATCTCAGACTTAAGTGGTGTCAAAAGAGCTTGAACTGTTGCAAAGCTCAATTGGCATAGCTGCATTTGCTTACCTCTTCTCATGCTATCTTGAACACGTTCTTTCATTTCCTAACTGAAGTGGTGGATCATCATTTTTAAGAAGAGGATCCGACTGGCTGCTTCTGCTGATCAGTTTTAAAAACACTGCTACCCAGGGAGCCATCCCTCTTGTTTTGTAAAACGTCAGCTAAATCCTCAGTTGGCATAAAGAGATGTCATTCCATTGCCTTCAGTGGGTCAGGAGATAGGACTCAGCAGCATTTGGGAACAGCCAGACATATCTTTTTTCCTTTCCCTTACATCCGAGTCTCATTTTGAACATAATATTTTTACATGATCTTTTTACATGAATGTGCTTTAGTGCTTATGTGAATTCAGTGAATTGCCAACTTGTGATTTTAGCCTCTGTTTCCACATGCATTTCTCTTGCCAGCATAAGGTTTATGCTGTTCTCACCCCCCGCACTGAGCTGGCACAGTGACTGGTGTGGCTGTTCAGTGAACCTGATTGGGAAACTAAGTCTTTATTTTTTTTTTCCTAACTGGTCATTTTTCAACCACATCAGCTCCCTGGTGTGCTTCATCACACATGCAGCCAGTCAGACAGATGTGCTGGTTGTGTACAGTAGGGCAAATCTGAGAAGGAGGGAAAAGGACTTGGAGATGGGTTAGAAGAATCTGTGCAAACAGGATGCTGTTGAATATGAAACCTCAGTTTTATTGACTCATCCATGTGCTACTGAAATGCTCACCTGGTATTTGGGGAAAAAGTAGATACAGACTCCAGCTTGAAAAGAAGAAGGGAAAGGGAAAGGGAAAAGAAGAAGAGAAAGGGAAAAGAAGAAGGGAAGGGGAAAGGGAAAGGGAAAGGGAAAGGGAAAAGGAAAGGGAAAGGGAAAGGGAAAGGGAAAGGGAAAGGGAAAGGGAAAGGGAAAGGGAAAGGGAAAGGGAAAGGGAAAGGGAAAGGGAAAGGGAAAGGGAAAAGGAAAGGGAAAGGGAAAGGAAGACCTGAAGACTGATCCAACACAGTGTGGTTCTAAGCATGAGCTTTGTAGGTGAATGCAGAAACTGATTCAGATTTTTACATTGCTTTCACTCCATTAATTCCTGTGGAGTTTCTGTGATGTGTTGTGGGATATATAAAATCAGAACCAAGCTCTCTTGGGATCCAAGAGACCAAGCTTGTTCCCAGCTATGCAGGTGTTCTAGCAATATAAGAAAGCTCAAATCCAGTTTAGAAATGCTTATAAGTATTTTGACTGTCGTGCAACTGTTCAAATCCCACACAACTCATCCTTTGGACTGATGCTTCAGCTTCTGTGGTAGGTTTATATGAGTGCAGGGTGAGATAACAATTCCTCATATGGATGCAAAAGTAAAATCACAATAGTATCAGGCATCATTATACTTACTAAACCCTGTGGATGAAAAGTGTGTGGGTTTGAGGAATGGGACCTGCACGTGTCTATCTACTTTGTGCTATTCAGGATACGATCTTGCTGGGTTGTCCAAACTGTCTCTCTGGGTCTTCACCTTTTCACAGAGACCACTGTGCTAAAATGTCACAGGGATATTGTGGTCTCCATCTTCTTCCTGTTAACAGCTGCAGAGTTCCTCTGTCATCTCTCCCTTTTTAAGGATCTGTATTCCCTCACTGAATCCACACATCCAGCACCTGTGTTTGTTCAGCCATTTCTGCAGAGAGATGTCACTGGCTGGGGAGAAGAGAGACACGGTGCTTGCAGATGATCCAGAGGGGACCATGAGTAACATTGCTACCCTCAGCAGTATTCACGCCTAATGATTTTCCTATTCTTTGGTACTGTGTTTCAAAACACAGTGCTGCTGCTGCTGCTGTGTTACCCCATCCTGGCAGAGTATCACAAGAATTAGGCAAAGTAGAGAACATGCTGGTGATCTTAAGGGAGTGGCCTCCAGATGACTCTACCTGTAATCTCAGAAGGAGAATCTCCTCCTCTGTTTGTTACCATGATTCAAATGAAGAAGATGTACTAGCAGCGATGATGGTGTTTGAGGTCGGGCCACCAAATTGCTGCATCTTATGTATAATAAATACCAGTCTTTTCCTATATAACTCTGGAGTCAGTGATGTAGGAATAACTGAGCTGATTTCAGTAGTAGTTGCTGGCTGGGTGCAGCAGTATGCAAATTACAGTGGTATACCTACAAGTAAGGCACACATGTGGGACTGTGGTGCAGGAGAGCCTGTGGCATGTGTGTCTTTCTGCTACAACTTAGGCAGTCATGTCAGAAGTTGTATCTTTATTTTCTTTGAGGAGAAGTTTTGAGAAAATACTTCCTAAACCCTGTTTAAGAGAGTCTCCAGTTCAGGGAACAACAGCCTGCAGTACTTTCAAAGTGGTGCATGCCCCCATTAAGCCATTCTTTGTTACTGTACAGGCATAAGTCATAAATAATTTATTTGTTCCTTGGCAACTTCATATTTCATGTAGTAACAGAAGAACACATATGCAATGGAACTTTTATGAGATCAACATTTTATCCCTGAGAAAGATTTAGTAAACATCAAGATTACTGTGAAGCCAGTGATCTTATCAGTCCAGCAAACTTTCAAAGGTTACTAGAAGACTAGCCTCTGCAGCAATGGCTATGAATGTATGTATATGTTTACATGCATGTATTCTTATACAGGTACACAGGGTTGTTTTTCTTTGTAGCAGAGTCGTGGCCTCTTATTCCCTACTGCAAAAGGCAGTGTTGGCAGAGAAATTTAAAGGCAGCTCTTTCCTTGCTGCTATTGTCTATAGAGAGAAGAGGTACAATAAGTGAATACAGAGCAGCAAGAGTGAATGAAGGTGGGGAAGCAGGATAACATGCATAAAGACAAGGAAGGCATGGTGATTATTCAGAGCAATATATTGAGGCTCCAGAAGACGAGATTTCTATTACATTTCTATGTATTCCTATTTTGAGATCAGCTGATCAGTAGTATGTCCTTGGACATGTCATTTCCTCTCTATTTGTCAGTTTCTCTACCTCCAACAAGACATGAAGTTAATCAGCTTCTATGTAGAAAGGCCATCATTGCCAGAGTAGCTGTCCTCACCAGGGCCAACCAGCCTTCATTCATGGACTGGTGTTTCTGATGTATCCCAGTCCCTAGACTTCCCCAAATTGCCTTCGGTTTTAGATTTCCAGCAGGCTTATTTGCAGCTTTGTTTTGTTAGAATAAAGTCCTTGTCCTTCTCATTTTAAGATTGTCTGGATTTGAATGTGAATTCAGGTGGCTGAAAGCAAAGGGTTAAGTTCTTGATATAAAACCAGTAAAATACAAAAGGGAAAGCTTCAGTTCAGTGTATCAAGGATATACAGCATATTCTCTGGCTGTTCCTTAGAGCTTTCCTAAGGCATCTCTCAGCCCTGAAACAAAGGAGACAAACAGCTGAGTGACATTCTCCCTTTGGGTTACTGTCTTACAGAGTGGACTTTTCTGTTGTTTTTTTTTTTGTTTGTTTGTTTGTTTTGTTTTGTTTTCCATTGGCTCTAGGCACTGAAAAGTAACTTGGCAGCACTTCGCTTTCCTGTCTGTTGTATTTCAGCAGTGGTCTATAACACTAATGAAAGGGTTGCTGGCCTAGAGAGGTTGCATCGTTTTCAGAGAATTCGTTTCCCTTCTCAGTCTGTCAGTCTCTGCTGTCCCCTTCAAAAGCTTTCCCTGCTTGCTTTATTTCCTGGGAATGTGGTGTCTGTAACAGATTGCTTTTGCAACATATGGTAGCAATGGTTTCCATTTCCTACCTGCTTGGCTTCCTGAACCATTTTTTTCCCCATCTCCTTTTAATGCAATGGGATAAACAAACACATGATGCGTATTTGTTTGGAGCTATCTTTGCTACTCAAATAACTTCCTGCATTTTAAAGGCTGTTACATTTTATGCTAAAGAATTGAAGAGTACTGCCATGTAGTTCATCCTCCCACTCCAAAGGAGGATCAGCTCTACTTATAGCATTCCTGACAGACACTTGTATAACCAGTCCTTAAAGATTTCCAGCAATAAGGGACTACACTGCCTTTCCAAGCAAATTTTCAAGCAAAACATTACTGCAATTTGAGCCCATCACTTTCTTCTCCTGCCCTTTTAAATGTTGATGAACAGGTAATAACCTAACTGCATTTTATCTGTTTGAAGGGTGTTTCCATGCTCTCTCTTCTTTAGGCTGAGCAACCAGCATTCTCTCAGTTTTTCTTATAATTCCTGTTATCCAGACATCTGCTTATTCTCATTGCTTCCCAAAGATCTGCCTCCAGTTGCCTCACATCTTTCTTGAGGTGTGGAAAGGGTACCTCAGCAGAGCCAATAGCAGTGTTGAGTAGAGTGGAGTGGAAGAATGCCACTCTGACTGCATTCCTGCAATTCATCCAGAGTGCTGTTTGCTTAGCTGAAAGCAGCACAAAAACATCACAGATTCACCTTCAGATGGTGATTCTGTGCAGTCTTTACCTCCTTTGTGCGGGATTGCTCCTTACCCAGTTGTTTCCCATCCTTCATGAGTGCACAGTACAGAAGCTTGCACTTGCGCTGATTGAGTCGTGTCTTTCAGCTTTTCCAGTTTGTCAAGATTATTCTGAATTCTAATTTTGTCAACAAAAATATTTTCTGTTTTACCCAGCTTAATGTAATTTGATGATTAACAAACACTTCTGCTGCATCACCTATTCCATTAATGAAACTATTCCATCGTACGGGAGCTAGGATGAAGAACCCTATTAGAAGGATCCTTCACATTTGGCTATCAACTAGGGGTGACTGCTTCCAGAAGCAACAAATTATTGGCAGCTCCTCCAGCTGTTTGGGATATCACGTTTTAGTAGCAGTCATGTTGATTACCAGTTTGTTCATCTACCTTCATGCAGCTCCCTCCAAGGTGAAACATTTATGAAGACAAATTTTGTACTACCTAATTTTGTCAACTTTATTTAGTATTTTTCTTCTTTTTTACATTTTTTGTTAAAACCTTAAAATACCTTTCCCAATGTTTTTGTTTTTGTTTTTGTTTTTTGATGTCTGCAGCTTCTTATTTTTTTTCCATATTTTATGGATTATTAATTCTAAACCTTTTTCTCTTACCTGGTTTAGCAGACTGGGAAGATACATGCTGTACTCACATACACAACCCTACATGTACGTTTGCACCACCATGGTTTTGCTTCTTCCTGCAGTTTATTGATATACTTATTGATTATTGCTCTATTAGCCTGTTACCCCTGTATAGAGGGAAATCAGATTGTTTTGGCTGGATTTGCTTGATATTTCCATTTCTTCTGTTATTGTTGTTGTTGTTTTTGTTTGGTTGGTTTGGTTTTGGTTTGTTTGTTTTTTTTTTTGGTTTGTTTGTTTTGTTATTTTTTGTCTTACATCATTGGTGTGCTTACAAGTGGTTTGGTTATCTGCACCAGAGTCTTTCTGGGAATGTGAAGTAAAAACAGCTGGTCTAGAGCTCCCCTGGATTTCTATTGGTTGTTTCCTTCCTTCCTTCCTTCCTTCCTTCCTTCCTTCCTTCCTTCCTTCCTTCCTTCCTTCCTTCCTTCCTTCCTTCCTTCCTCCCTCCCTCCCTCCCTCCCTCCCTCCCTCCTTCCTTCCTTCCTTCCTTCCTTCCTTCCTTCCTTCCTTCCTTCCTCCCTCCCTCCCTCCCTCCCTTCCTTTTTTTTTTTTTCAGAAATAAACACTCTGTTTGACCTTTTCCAAACATTTGGTACCTTACTTGCCTTCTATGAACTCACAGAGACAACTGATAACAGCTCTGAGACTTTTTCCACTCATTCCTAAAGTATCTTAGGGCAAAGTTCATCAGGCTTGGACAATTTAAGAACATTTGATTTACTCTAGTGCTCCCTGTGTATTCCCTACTCTGGGCTGAAATCTTATCCCTTCTTTGCTGGTAATAATTCCCGCTAGTCAGAGGATCAGATGCCCTTTTTTGCAAAGGAAAAACGTTATTTTGATCTTTCTAATGCTATGTATGAATGGTTTTCTTTCCTTTCTGGAGTAGTAAACCAATAATTTCATTGTGCTTACTAATGAAGCATCTCATTTTGTGCCCTGACCTTTTAGTCTACATGCCTACATGGTGTTTTGTTATGTGATGCTCATACAATCTTATCATAAGAGGTATTCACATTGCAAGCATCATATCATTGCTCACAGTTTGTTCTTTGTTTTTGTTTTTCACAAAGAGTAGGCGTTAACATTAATGATATAGATGCCAAACATAGCAGTTAGAGTTTTCCAAAGTAGTGCTCATTTTGACAGGTGTAAAAGTTCTGGCCAGTGCACTTAATTGCTACATGTTGTCCTCATTTAGCTATTTTCAGTACAGCTCTGACATTCCCTGCTCCCCTTATATTCAAAATAACCAAGCAAGCCTCACCTACAACACACGGGCTTTTCGTTGTACATGGTGGTGTGAGTGTATTATCCATGCAGATAGGACCCAGCAAGGGGTTTTTGGTTGGCTGGTTGGTTGTTTTTGTTTGTTTGTTTGTTTGTTTAACCTGTTTAGCAGCCAGACAGTTTTCTTGTGTGTTAACAGCAGTTTAATCTGCTGGCCAATAGTCATCCTTGCTTTGAGGACTTTTTCTGAGTTGTCTTCCCAGGGCAGCAACTGTCAGAAAAGCAATAAGAACAGGTTTCTTGTGACTGTCTGTGTGAAACCAAACTACCCTCAGGGAGGGAAAGTGGGGAATTTCTGTATCTCCAAAACAAATCCAGTTAGACAGATTAGGACTCATAAAACCTGACAATTCTGAGAGAAAAATAACGTATGGAGTGGAAGGAGGTAGTAAACAACACTTAATTGTGGAGCAGCTGCGAAATTTCCACTAGGTTTAGCAGATACTGTGTAAGCAGGCCTCTTGAGTACCCCCTGTACTTGCGCACACACAGGTGTGAATGTTTTAAAGTTGTCTTTGAATGCTGCAGGCTGCCTGGGGGGGGGACAGGTGCTTTTAATTTGTTGCTTTTATCCAAAAAGGGCAAGTGATTTCTCTCCACTTTTACTCCTGATTTTAAAGACCCTTCTGTCTTCCTGTTAGCTTCTCTCTTCCTGTTACTTCCATCTTAACCACCTAACTCCTGAGTGTGGTGAGGACAAAACCAGTAATCTCAATGACGAAGTCTACATAAATACCTGAAACAACATTCAGTCCTTGCGGTGCACTTGTCTGCCACCTAACTTTGTAGACCATGATTTCTCTGAGTGCTCAACAGAGATGCTTCTGAACCTGCTGTCACTCCAATCCATCTTTATTTCTTAGGAGAATGAATTGTTTAAAATTTTCATACAAATTCCCTTTTCCTCGATTATGAAATATATTTTAATTTGACAGCAATGTTATTTTTAGTAATACTTTTTGTAGCCTTTAGTATTAACATGTAGTTGGGGGAAAAAACTGCTAAATATTTATACTTCTCTTCTTTGATCTTTCACTCAGAAGAACTGAAAAGGTATCACACTTAACATTTTTATTATAAATATTTCAGATAACGTTTGAAAGAGGCCAAATTCACCTCTCGCATCGGATTTGTTCAACTTATTGAGATAGGTTGTCACTCTTTAATGCTTCCAGATGGCAATTCAGTTGCCAATAGTTGGAAACTTTTGGGTGACACTGTTATGACTAATCACCAGTGACAGAACCATTAAATATTGCTTTTTGACAGAAGTAAGACCAAACCCTCTTCCTTCCTTCTACTTGCATGCTGTGTCTGAGGGGGAGGTAAATATAGTATCTTCACACAAGAAGCACAATAACTCTGCAAAAGCAGTGCACCTTCCAACAGTACATTTTGCAAGCAGGTTGTGTCCCTCACCTTTTCCAGTGGTAGCCAGTTGTGCTGGAAGGCAGTGCGCTGTCCTGTCTAAGTCATGGAGTTCTGCCAGATCCACAGAGCCTATTGCTGCCAGAGCTGCCTCATTCTCCATTTAAATTGTTTGTGATTTAGGAGGTCAAGAGAAACGTGGAGAAAGTGGGAGAGCCAGCAGTGACAGAAAGTATGTTGATTAGTTGTTCTTTTACTCACTGAAAATGTACATTCTTCTGTGAGAATTCGATATTATTTGCTGGCTAGCAGTCAAAACACTTCAGCTGTCAGCACTGCAAGGACTTTCAGGTGTTGCATGCTTCTGTTCTCAGTATGCTCTGATTCTTCATCAGCTGTGTCAACCGAGCTTCTTTTCTAGAGAGCGGCGTGATTCATCATAGGAGTTTTTGGCCTTGGCCTCTCATGGGAGATACAGTCTTGCCATGGCTTCTGAACCACACAGGGAAAGAGAAAGTCGGGGAGCTTAGATAGCAATTCCTATGAGGCCCAGTATCCAAACTGAGTTACTTTGTTCTTTTGGTTGCTGGATTGGCAAATGATTTAGCTTATTGTAGTCAAATTTCAATCAAAAAATAACAGGAAGTATTACCCCTTGTATTTTATTTTGGTGAAAAAATCATTAGGCATTGAAAAGCACTTGACACTGAACCTTCACAGTTAAATGTAGGGAAAGTGAAGCTATGCAAAACTGTGTTGTATACAGAACAGGTGTTCTGTCTTGCGTGATGCTGAGACTAGCATTTTTTCTCTTATTTTCAGCATCCAATTATTTTTCTATGTTTAGTACATAATTAAATGTCCCAAATATTTTACCAAACAACCTTCTCATTTGCCACTGCAATGGGTAGCAGTTATTTCGCTGGATTTTGTATGTGTGTTTTTGTATCAGAATGTGTGCTTTTTCCTATCTGTATTCCACCTGTGCAGTCCTTGGATCTGTCATAGTGATAACCCTGAAGAAGAAGTAGGTTTATTTTATCATATTCTGAGCCACAATGGCTTGCACACATTCTGATCTTTGTGTGCATGCCCACTGCAGGGCTTCCTTTTATTCCTGAAAGCCTCAGCTTTGGTAAGTTGAGAGACTCATTCCATTAAAAGTACATAAAGTTGCATCTCTCTGGCATGATGAGTGCTCCAGGGTTACTATGCTGACAGCAAAGCAAGTCTTGAAGATATTCAGCCTCCAGCCTATTCTTAAATCTTCCTGGATTTAAGCAGGATTTTGAACTGACTCACTAGATGGAGTGGTGGGCCCTTAGAAACTGAAGAGGCCTGGTGTGATTGGAGAGAGCAAAATTTCCCTGACTAAGGGAAATTCCAAATCTAAATCTCTGTGGAATTAATTCCTTAGTGTTGGTATGGATCAGATATGATGGGAATTTTGTCTTGTCTTTTGTCTTTTTGTCTGTGCTTGATAAATATTTTTCCCAAAGAGAGGGAGATTGGAGAAGGACAAGCATTGATACTGGAATCCATACCCTTGAGAACTGGTTTTACACCTACTTTACAACCATTGATAATTGCTTTCTTCAAGAAATCAATGAGTTGTATTAAAAAAGAAGGAGAAAAAAAAAAAAAAAAAAAAAAAAGCATGAAACAAAAACACCAATCCCAAACCCTACAGGTTTGCAATTTTTTTCTGGTTTTCCATGGCAGCAAAAGTCTGTGTCATGGTTAGCTTGTGATCCTGTGGGGACTTCAGATTTTTACACTCTTTTTACACTCTTTTTACACTCTTTTACACTCTTTTGGTGTAATGGAGAATGATATTGTTCTTCCTATACTTCACACTAGTGGTATTTTGTCATTGCTTGAATGTAATGGATTCCATTACTTTTGGAGCTGTGAGGCTTAAGAGCTCTTTAATGGGAAGTGCTTGGATCTGAGATGGGTTGACTGTATTGTTGGCTGGTTACTGAGACAGCTATAACAGTGCACAAGGGAAATATTCTTTCAGTTTTTTTGTGCAACTTGCTCCATTTACAAGAGTTCCTTCTGCTTGGGAACTGATGGAAAAAAGCCCTGCACCACCCTCACATTAGTTCTTCTTTTGCTGACATTCAACAGGCCAAGGTGGCCTCTTGAAATGAGAAAAGGTAGCTAGAGGCCAAAGTGCTGAGCCAGTGCACAAATAATTGGTTGAATTGTTTCAATTAACTTTTAGTGAATGCATCTAACAGCCAAGAGACTTCCTACTCTGGGTGATGCTTGTGAAACATTTTTTCAGTATATAGCGGTGTCTCTTCTGGCATGTAAGAAATTAGGTGACAGCTTTAGGTAGAAAAGGAAAGTCATGATATACAATGGGTTCATACTTGACATGAGCCATAATGACAATGGTTTAGTTCCTATTTAAGGCTACATGACAGTGTCTTAGTGACCGAGAAGCTGAAAATATTTGAGTGCTTGCATTTTTCATCCATCTTTCATTAACTTAAATAGCAGGTGTTATTTATGTGCTTTGCCACTGCATCCCATACCGTGCTCTTTATTTCTCTCAATAACATGGCTATTAACAGAATTTTGACACTTTTTTTTTTAAATTAAGAGAAAAGCTTAAAAATGATTTAATAATATAGAAAGAATGAATGCGAAGGCCAGAGGTTCAGAGTATTCAGATACAGATTTCACCAAGTCCAAACAGAAAACAGCAAAAAGTCCATTACAGTCTCAAGTTTGTGAAATTTAATAGCAATCTGTTTGGTCCAATTGTCAGTCCAATTGTCATGTTCACTATGTCAGTGAACATGCATCTCTTTTAAAACTAAAAGCAAGAAAAGACCCATAGTGGTCAAGTAATGTTGATGGTCTCAACACAGTTATGTTGACCTGAACTATTTTTGAAACTGAATCATTCTGCCAGGTGTTAGCTGGAAAAGCTCTGCAACAGAAATGACCATTCCCTGCTTTCAGTTGGCTTAAGCCAATTCTGTCTTCTGGAGGTTATCTAGTGCCTTTCACTGGCATCAAAGTTACCTTAAACAAAAACATATCCATTTTTTAAAGTGCACTTTTTGTGTGTGTGTGTGTGTGTGTGTGTGTGTACAATACACTCTTCTAGAGAAATGGAGTATTAGCATTTGAAAGGACCGATGAGAACGCATCTTTGGGAATGGCCTTTGTTCAGAAAATTACGGGTATATTCTACATGCATATCACCATGGTAATTGAATTATTTGCCATTGACAGTAAGGGATATAGCACAAGCCTTTTGCCATTTTCCATGATGTGGTTCCTAGCAAAGAGTGCTATTTGTCAATTTAAAATTTATAGTATGACATTTAGCAGTTGTGCCTACTGTCATAGTGGACGTGGTCTGAAAGCATGGAACAAAAAGGAAAAGGTAATTACCTCTTCTCTGTGCTGTTGGATGCTGAAGTCTTTTCTGTCTTTTTAAGACAGGCATGTGGAGAAGCAAAAGTAAATAGGGAAAGAAGAAGCTTTGGCTGGATAGATTCTTCAGAGCGAGTTTTTAGCTGTGTCGAATGAGTTTCATGCAGGCACTGGGGCCAAAATCTACCAAGCATGGGAGGTCTTCCTTCCCATAGATTTCAGAGAAAAAAATGTAGTTGGCTCTTTCTGACTTGGATATCTAAACTATGCTCTCTCCTTATTAGTCTTGTTGGAAACCACCACATGGAAACACAGACAGATACGGCTGTGCATTCAGCTTCTATTGGCTTTCCTGAAAGTGTTTTGGTGAGATGATGGAAAAGATTTCTGTGGAGTCACTAGGGGCTAAACATCAAATCTGTGGCCTGCATTGCTCAGTGCAGGAAAGTTTTACCTACCTTAAACTCAAGGTGTATTTTCTGTTCTAAATGAAGTCAGACTCCATGTCTGAAGAAAGCAAGGATGAGTTGAGAATATCTATCTACGTGTTTGGTATTCTTGCAGTTTAGTATTTCTCCCCATTTCAGCTTACAACAAGAACCATTCTGGAACTTTGATCCACAAT
This sequence comes from Aythya ferina, assembly GCF_964211825.1. NCBI lineage: Eukaryota > Metazoa > Chordata > Aves > Anseriformes > Anatidae > Aythya > Aythya ferina. The sequence goes on along the minus strand of NC_140297.1, from coordinate 71,298,186 downwards.
GCAAGACCTGATCACTCTGAAATATGTAGGTGGTCACTGAGTACCGTGTAAACATTTATGTAAGGTAATTACATGGTGACTCTTTCTTTGGGATATAGGATGAAAACTGATGTGGCAGGAATTGGGAGAGCCTCGAAGAACCTCATTCACACAACTCAGTTAACATAGAGAAAAGAATCTTGAATGCTTGTGTTACAGTATAGGTCTTTCATTTCAAAAAATACCGTGTAGGAAAAGGTACAATATGGATATGGCACTGAATAGTACTGCTTAGTGCCTTGCTCAGAGAACAAAAGAGAGAGTACTCATTTTTGCTCCTTGATGCTGTGGGAGATTCTCATCTCTACTTTTCTATTCCTCAAAGTAAGCTTTCTAGAAAAATGTCTGGTTCTCTGTTGTCCTTACCCATTTAAGAGCAGGGCTAACCTCCATACAGAAGTCTCTGTGCTTTTGTGATTTAAGACAGATATAAAGTAGAACACAGTTTAAAAGTGCAGTGCTTTTTCTTTCCCCTTCAACTCCCTGATGCCCTTTATCTCCTTCTTCAAGTGCAGGACGGGGAATTCTTGCTACAGGATTGCACATAGGTGAGCCAATACCAGACATTTATTCTTTAGGTAACATTTTGGCTACCAAATGACCCCATGTCTTACTTTATCTAGCCACTGAGGCAGGTTGCCCAGTGGCTGTGTGCAGATATGTTGCTGTTGGTACCTTCTGGGGTCACCTTTATAGACAAATTGTATTTAAAACATCATTCAGTGGACTTCCATGCAGGTGAAGATAATGCACAGTTATTAATTTTTATTGCCTAACATAGCCTTTCATTCTAGCCCTGAATCCAGTGTCAGGTTGCTTTCGTGGTCATTTTATAGGATAACGGGAAGACCGATGCCCCTTTATTTCTTGCTGTGCTCAGTTATCAGGCTGAAATATCAAAACATATACGCTGACCTTCAGGGTGGCCTCATGGAGTGAATCTGACCAGGCAGCGAGTAGTTCTCTAGCACATAGAGGAAGCTGTGTGCCAGTTCCTTAATATCAAGAGGCAAAGCTGTTTCCTCTAAAACAAAAACACATGAAAGGGTGTTAGACATTGTTTCACCTCAGTGTTTATTCACTGACTGTAATCCTGTTTCATCCGGTGGCCTCAGAATACATCCCCATCTTCTTTTTCCCTTTGAGCAGTGCTTCACTGTATTCACTGCATTTCATTACCTGAAAGCCGCAGGCTGGTGCAGAGGAGACTTGTGACACTGAGATCAGCTAAAGCCTAATGGGAGAGAAGGAGTCCGCGTGACTGCAAGCTGCGTGGAATTGTCTGGAGGTGCAGCTTAGGTAAATAAAGCCTAATACACTCACCGTTAAGCTGCTGCTTCTTTTATTTTTTTTTTATTTTTTTTTTAACCTGATGAAGCTGCTGTTCTCGGTTTTGGCCTCACATTTTCTGTTGCTTGGGATAGAGAGCTAGAGAGCTGCTTCTTCTGTATCATCAGGCTGCAGCATGACAAGCAGGAGAGAGTCCACTATGCAGTAGCTGAGCTATCTTTAAGGTAGGCAAACACTCTGTGACTCTGAGCATCCTTGCAGAACACAAGCATATCAAGAAAGGAAATCAGCAAATGTATTATTTGCTGACAAAAATTGTTTCCAATCGCAGTTGATGGCAGTGATAAATCTCATTGTCCTAGTATTTTCATTTGAGGGACAGAGTAGGTATTGAGGTATAAAAGACCAAGAAGTACTTGTCCCCATCTGCCTTGGAAAGTTAGTTAATGCTACTCTGAAAGCAATGCTGAAGTTTTCTGAGACTTACAGCTTGTCTTTATGGAAATATCATTAATCCCTTTTACTCTTTTTAATTAGTAATAAAGATGCAATTAATTCTAGCTAAAAGGACGAGAGAAAAATACAACATACCAACCATGTGAGTGATGTGTAGCCAGCCATATGTAGTAGCATTTATATCATTGTTTGGCTATAATTACAATTAGATTAATTACACATAATGTAATCCAATGCTTAACTGCAGTTACATCTAACCAAACACCAGTCCAGTGTTGCTCTGTAAGACCTCTGTCTTTTCAGAGTTTAAGGGCATCCTAAAGATGCTGTTTTCCACAACACCCACAAGAAACTATTGCATCATGTTGTGACCTATTTAATTTGCCCATGAATGAACTGCTCGCTAGGATGGATGGAGAGGGTTATGTAAACACATGGGACAGGAGAAATCATTACCTTCAGTAAACCATGACCAGTCAAGAAACAGTGGTAGTTGTTACCCCTACTACAGCTTAGAAATGGTAAGCAAACTTGTGTTGACATCCCATTAAATGATAGTACTGAGTTTTCCATCGTGAGATATAATCTCTGTATATACAAGAGTTCAGGATTGGGCTTGTGACTGTACAGCTTCTAAAGAGATTTTCAGTCAGAGCAATTTGGAAATGTTTTTGTTCAGGTAGGTTGCTGTAACACCTTTAAAAGCTGAAGTACAACGATCTGTTGTCTGCCAGCCTGGTTTTGATTTTTTTTTTTTTTTTTCTGTTGAGCCCAAATCTTACTCCAATTTCTCTCTTTCAATATAGCATCTGGCCAAACCCCTCTTGTCCAATTTCCATGCTTCTCCCAGATCTCTCTTCTCAACTGCTTTGCAGTGGTGGAGCAGAGCAGAGCAACACTTTCTCTGCAGTTACACCTCCCCCTCTTTTTTTGAAGATCACTTTTCTACAGCGTTTATCCTGCACCTTGGGAAAGCTCTTGGCTGGTTTTTAGCAGTTAACTGCAGTCAGCTAACATCTCATGAAATGTAGTTTGCCCTTTCTTGTACTAGTCAGATTTAACTTGCTTCATCTTCAGAGAACACACCCACAAAATGGAGAAATGCTTTATTTTGAAATAATCTTTTTGTTGTAAACTGCCAGTGAGAGCAGGGCAAGCTTCCCACCAAAGTTGAATGAGACAAAGTTGGTATCAAATAGCTGTTCTGAGATAAAATCTACCTGTGCCTATTTCTTGTAGGATCTATGTTGAAATGAGTATCTTGAGAGATTTATCTTTGTACACGAGCACATATAACTTTAGTTTTAATCAAGTAGTCATAATAAACATGATATCTGACCTGAAACATTTTCAGGAAGGAGATGATCTGAAGCTTGATGAATGCCTCTGTGCACCATTAAATGCAAACTTCTGCTAGTCTGGGAGATCCTTCCATCTAGTACTTGATCTCCAGTTTCCCTTTATTTTTCCCTCTTAGATTTTCCTTCTTTCACTGCAGTGGTTACCTTTGAAAGTAGAAGCTGTGTGGGCTCCATTTGAAACCAAAAAAAAAAAAAAAAGGATGCCTCATCTGCCGTGTAAATGCAGTAATACAAGCACTGCAATTATAGAGCCCTTTTGTGCAGGAGCTACGTACTCTGGCCTATTTTTGATGGAGAGCAAGACAGCCAGCCTGTCACATGCCTTTCTTTCTCTTCACACAGACTTTTTCTTTCTTATTCAGCTTATTGGTTTGTCCTAGTTTTGTGTTACCTTGTCTTTGCCCAACTCAGCAACTGTTAAATATATATATATTTTAATTTTTAATTTCCATCATTCCGTCTTTCTTTGTGCTGGTCTCTTTTGCCTTTTCCTTTCCACAGCAAGGGGTAAGAAATGTTGACATTTGTGCCTGCTATCATGTCATGCCCTGTTTCTTCCTGAGTTTGCTGGGCTGCCCCTGCTTCGCTAGGCCAGCCTCGTGGTGTGTGGTGTTGGCAGTTCCTTTTGTGGCCACTTTTACAGGAAAGCCATCCTGAGCAGCTCTGTGAGGGCTGCTGCCCTACCTCACAGCAACTGCTGGGGAGGCCGGCTTCTTCCCTTCACGCCAGGGTGCATCCACCATTTTGTCCACGGAGCAGGAGGGCAATGTCCCACATCACCTCAGCTGCAAAATGAATGTTTTACTCTGTGTTTGCGGCTGTGTCTGGAGCCCCCTCCTCTGTGCTGGAGGCTGGATATCAAGGCTTGAGATGCCCTGCATTAGCTAACAGCTTGCCAGCACATGGAGATTGAGCAGTGTTTTCCTTAGTCTGTCATGGCCAGCCCCACCGGCCTGAGGGGAATATGTGTGCACAGTGCTCCCTAGAGACTGCCATGTTAGCACCAAAATGAGCGAGTTACAGTGTCAGCAGAGTTCAGTCATGTTAGCATAGCCCTACTCCTGGACTTGTTTACCCTGGTAAGAAGCTGACACACCTCAGTACTCAGCTGAAGTTAACTCATACAGGGCTGGCTGGCAGCTCCTGCTCAGCCTTGCTCTTTGTCAGTCTTGGCTGTGACACAGGCAGCCCTTTTGCTTTTATTTTTAACTATCTAAACTTCCTAGTGGAGAGCTGGTTCAGTGACCCAGAAGAGGTCTGTGTCCTGTTGTGAAGCACATTTGAATGTAGAAAGCCAAGCAGTTTATCTCAAAGTTGGTTGGTTGTTGTTTTTTTTGTTTTGTTTTGTTGTTTTTTTTGTTTTGTTTTGTTTTGTTTTGTTTGTTTGTTTGTTTGTTGTGTGTTTTTTTTCAGTATGAGTATCTGGCAGAGGGTGGGAGAAGAGAAGGACCCAGAGCAAAAACAAGTGGAAATGTGAGGTGGACTTCAGTAAAATCCACCGCCAAAATTAAAATTCAGCTCAATCCCACCTCTCCAGACTGTGTACTTTAGCATTAAGATGATTTTCAAGCAACAGGAATAAAATTAGACTGCAAATAAAAAAATGCTCCAGGGGGTAAGTGTTCAGCCTCGAGTATTTGCATTTGTAGGCACATGTATTTATGGTTCCTCTTTTGGTTTATATTTTGTAGGACAAAGAAGGTCAGCCATTGCTACCGTATTGTTTACCGTCACCCGGAGAGGACTTTAACGCAGAACGAGGTGCATCGTATCCATCAAGCTATTGAAGAATCAGCAGTTCGAGAACTTGGGGTTGAGGGCAGGTTCTAGCATTGTTGGTCTGAAGCCCTAATGACAGTTGCTTTCTCTCTCTCCTCCCCCCCCTTGTTTCTTTTTATCTGTTTGGGGTGGGGAGTACAAGTAAAGAAGGATTCTGTGACTGAACGTAGCACATGGAAAACAATTGATAAATAAGCAATGGTAAAACTACCAAATAATAAACATTACTACTGAGAAATCACTGACAAAGCACTGGTGCTTTATTTTAAGAAAGGGGGGAACAACAGTAATGTAAGATTTCCCTCCTGCTACAATAAGGAATACACTGTCTGGTGGTTTTCTGTGTTGTTAATTGGTCCCTGGGTTCTATTAAACTGTAAATACTTGGCATTATTTCTGGGTTGACAGGATCTTCTGTCCGTGTAACGAGTGAAGCAAAACAGAGACTCAGCTTAGCTCAGGGAAGAAAAACTATTTTATCCTTCCACCCCTCCCTCTTTCTTAATAAGGAACGGCAGGTTTTGCTTCAAGAAACCTTCAAAGAGGTACACCTTGCAAAGTTTGGCTCTCGTACCTTCAGAGACCCTGGGTATTGCTTTCATCTGCTACAGAGAAGGAGGAGAGAGTGTGGCTCTGGGTTTGGATTTGAGTCTCTTCAAATGCTAGGCCTTTGGTGAGTCTTTCCTGTTGCATGTCCCTGTTCCCACAGAGCTGAGTGGAGGCACTTACCGAGGCACTCAGAGCTGTGCGCCTTCCCCAGGTGAGGAGCTCCCTTATCTTATTTTTAGGGTCAGTGTCTGCTCAGAAACTCGATGATTAAGGAACGAAACCAAACTGAAATGGGATCTCCTCCAGACAGTAGTCACTTTACAGGTTGTTTGACTTTTTCATTGCAGGTTATAATTAAGTAAATTTTGGTAGTGGTATGATGCTAGGTTCTGCAGAAGTGTTCAAATGGTCTGATAAATACTTGATGAGCTATTGCAGATGCTGATATGGAATATGGGACCTGTTTTTACTTGCAATGGTATTTCATACAGTCTTGCAGGTCACATCTGGTTGCTGTGCAGGGAACATTCCCTCCTTCAGGGAAGAAGGCAGTAAAAGCACTGCAATAAACAGCATCTAACGCTGATTTATACCTTATCAAGAAACATCTGTGCAGTGAGCTTGTACTCCACCATAAGAAGCGAGTTACTATTGCAGATGTGACAGAAGCAGAAAGCTCATTTCAGTTTCATTACTCAACATATTTAGCTGTGTAAACAAATCCTAATCTAAATTGCTGTTGTGTCATCCAAATAACTTGATTATGAAAACAATATGCTAGGCTGTCTACAAGGCAACAGAATGGGTGCCATTTAGGCAACAGAAAAACATACTTGTTTATTTTTAAAGCATGATCAACTAAGATCCCTTACACACAGCTTAGCCCGTTAAGTCTTTCTCTGTCTCCTTCATCCTTTTACGTTTCAGGATTCTCAGTGAGAACCACTGAGGAGGAGCACTGCACTGAGTAGTAACTTTTGCAAGACAGGGCCTGATCCATGCTACCACATTGGGCAGCAAATTATGTGGATGTTAACTGGTGGTACTAAATATGGAAAGAGCTAGAACCTGTCTGCTGTATCAAGACATAATGGGGCATAGAAATTTGGGGAACACAAGGAGGAGAAAAACAGACGACAAGGCTTTGTCACTGTAGCCACAGATGTCACTGCAACAGAGTTGTCCCTGAGGTTGACCTAAACCCATGAGATCATCTTCTGGAGTGGTTGTTTACATAGCAGCAACTTTCATGTAAACCAAAACGTGAACCATTCAAATTATAAAACACCAGGAGCAAGTTTGATTCAATTATATGAAGGATTTTAAGGCCTGTAAAATCAGATGGGCTGGCTGTGAACTTAATAGGAATACTTGGGTATGTTTAGATTAAGTAAGCCTTTGTCATATATATTCTAGGATTAATCTAATCTAAAAGCCTATTGTTTTGGCAGAGATTCACCACTACTAGCAAAGTAGACCTCAGATCAGAAGGCACGGGAGTTGCAATTTTATGCCATTGTCCTTTGGGAAATACGACTTTTCCTTCTTTACCTGTCCTTGATTTTACCAGGGAAATCTGCTATGGGCAGTAGCAGACTCTAAATTGAGTAATCTGAAATCACATGCTCCCTTGTGGATACCAACAGAGAGCCCATGGGAATCTAAGTGTGTGATAACCATAATTTATTTTGCTGTTGATCGGAGACAGATGATGCTACCAGTATCTCAGTGGCTGGTCTGATCCCTGCTGAGAATGTAAAAGACCTGACTGAGGATGGTCCCTGACCAGTTCTGTCACAGAAAGGGCTACCCTCACCTGTTCATTGTTTTTTCCAGCACAAAAGTATGTAAACTAGCTTGAAGACCAGGAACAACAGGCTAGCTCACCCTCTAGTCTACTACCCTACAGTCTGTCTCACGAACATCCCTTGATATTTCACTGGCCCACATTGTAAGCAATGGTTGTAATTGGGTGGGCTATGGGTCTAGTAAAGGTGGGTGAGTTCCTAAATATTAAAGTGATACCATGCTATGTGGAAATATTAAGGGGAAAAGCATTTGATTAATTAGTGTGCATACTGACTGAGTGGTGTAGTGGCAGGCACAAGGCCCTGCTCCTTGTTTTTATCAACTGTCTGTGTTTATTTTTGTGTGCCGCTGGGTTTTATATCAGCGTCCTTTAATAAAAGAGAAAAAAATCAATTGTAGCAAAAGATGCAACATGTCCCCAGGAGAACAGGCTGGGGATTTCTTTGACTGAATGTTGTGTACTGTTTTAATGTTCTGGGTGCTGGTTTTGTTCATAGTTGCCATTGGTTTTCAAGTTATCTGTGATTCCTGGAAGACTAAAGATTTTGCTTTAACACTCAGTTTGGGATATTCCCAGTAAACTGGCATCAGATTTACAGTGCACTGAGACTTACCTGGTTTTGATGTTCTTGTTAAAGGCACTGCAATGGAAAAGTGTTGTGAGCAGTAAATTGCTCAGTGTTTTTACCCTTGAGATTTCAGTGACCTCTGCCATCCATAAACTAGTATTGCCAGGCACAATCAAACAGTTGCACTAATCTGAAAACAGCTTTTTACTGAGAATCCAGACTTCATAAACCACTGGTGGTTTTGTGGTGATTTACCCTCCATTTAGAGTGTTACTCCTGTCCCTTCTGCAGATTGGTGGCCATACTTTAGCACTGAATTTATCAGCTTCTTACTCTATGCAGCTGTGCTGATTATCACAAGTTTTGGGAAAGTGGTCCCAGCCCCTGGATAAATTCATGTGGGGCTTAGCTTCTGGATTTGAGGTAAAAACTCATGGCCAAGCCAGGACTCTTTGATGGTCCAGTGAAGTAAACTCAGGGAGTCTCACCCCCCACCCCAAGAAAACAGAAGTAAGTCAAATGCATTGAGTTCATGTTTGGGTAAAGCTGGAGAACCTTGTCTTCACTGTGAGGTGGCTGGAGTTAGTTGTTAGTTAGGCCAAGGTTGGAAAGCACTCTCTGTCTTTTTTGCCCCAACACACACACACACAAATAGACACAGAAGTAGTTTTATGCACAAGGAAGTTCTGTTGAGTTCAGTGCAAGCCTGTGAAATGGCCATATTGGCTATTTCAGTGACAGACCTGCAAGCTGATAGCACTGGACTATCCCCATCAGAGTTGTTACCGTCTGGGAGAAAAAGGGATTTTGTACTTCAGTGTTGAAATAAGTAGCTGTATTTTTAAATCTCAGAGAGTTTTATTCAGATATTATCTCCTGTCTTTGCTAAAGACGATTCTTTATGTAAAAAGGATTTGCTTTCTATGTAAACCAGGCATACTGACTAATCACAAACATCCTGATCAAATTTTAAGGTTGTGAGTGTTGCCTCTGAAAGGTCACCAGAACTGAAATGTTCTTATAAGGACCTTGAACAAATCTGTAGGACGCGCAAGAAACCAGTCATTGACACATTACCAGCTTTTAAACATGACTGCAATTACAGCTGAATTTTGAGCTTAGTATCTCAGAAGAGAAGACTGCACTCCAAAACCGAGCGCGGGCATATGCTGGGGGAAGGCATTGACTTCTCCAGAATCTGCTGTGCAAGGTTTGATCATCGTTAACATCTGATGCGGTTACGTGGTTGGCACTTCTCATGCTTTTATGCTTTGTCAGATGGCCTCTGCTATTCTATTTATGCCCTTTGTTAACTAAGTAGGGTCTGTTTTAGTGTGCCTTTTATACTTGGAAAACTATGTCAAAATCACTTCAGCCATGACCTGGCTTTCTCATTTTGGTTTTGCCTACTTTGGTTTTCCTTCTCTTACAGTTCTCACTATTGAAGTTGGGTATAACTTTGGTGAAGAAACAGTGTCAGACTGTAGGCAGGGAGATTTATCATACCGCAGACTAAAGCCTGTGCTCCCACGCCGCATTACTGCGGGGTCTCTCTGTGCTCACCCTCTGGATGCAGGTGATTAACACGCAGTCCAGGGAATTGCGCCTCTGCCTGCTCAGTAATTTGCTGGGCAGCACCGCAGTCATCCAGAGCAGCTGCCACTTAAATGGGCAGTAGATTGTTCTCTTTTTATTTTAGTATCTGCAGCTTCACATGTATCACAGTGTGATACAGCCAGAAGCACTGTATTGGTATTTGCTGCAGCTAAACATCAATTAGATGCCTCTCATGACTTGGTGCCTATGCAGTCATTTTTCAGTAGAATCACTGCTTGCTCATGAGGAGTTATTCATCTACAGATGTCAAAACCTGAGGCACGTTGAGACGAAGGGCCAGGATTAAAAGATTTTGAGACCCCAACAGATACAGATAACTGCTTGTGGAATTTTGTTGATGTCTGTGCAGGTTTGAAAGTCCCACTGGGCATCTTTCCAAATGTTTAGTCACTTGAAACGCTTTCAAACCTGGCACTCAGCGACCATAGTGACACTGGTGTTGTTCTGGGAGAGGGGAAAAGGTGTAGTGAGAGATCACACCGTAGTTGAGCAGCAAGGCGGGAGGAGTTGTCTCCTGATGTCCTGGGCTAAAAGCACTGAATTATCCTCTCTCCCTCCCTCTCTCTCTCCCACTATGCTTCCGGGAGGCATAGACGTGCGTTTGGCTGCCTGCCTTCGCATAGGCACATAGTAAATAATTAGCATGCATAGCCAAGCTTTTTGGTCATCCGTTATTGTTGTAACTGATGATTAATTTAAGGGGTTATTGATTCCCATTCCAAATCTGTACTCACTGGTCTTAGAGAAACTAATAGTCATTCACAAGATCTTTATTGACAGATCTCAGTGTAGGAATTGAATAAGTCAGCGTGGGAATGGAAATGTGTTTCCATGCGATCTGTAGGTTGGTTCGTGTCTTTCAAGTCACAAGGGGATGTGTAAATTGACTGAAGTTTAACTCAGTCGAAGGCTTAACTTGCTGTACCCTCTCTGAGATCCTTTTTGCCAGGCATCCAGCAGCTTGGTGGGTGCTTTCAGGAGGGATGGGGCCATCTGAAATCACCAAGCAGCTCTCCAGAACCAGCTCCCCAGTGTCCGCCCTGCCAAGCACAAGGCCTGCCTTGCACAGGAGCACTGGTGAGCCTGATTGCCTACATTTTTATGCCATGTGCCCACAGTACTCTAAGGCCTACTTCATCATGCCCTCCCTTGCAATGCCTCCTTGCCTCTACAACCTCCTAAATGCTATTTAAGCTCCTTCCCATGGCCCAGAAGCTTGTTTTTTCCCCCTTTCTACCACAGTGCCCTGCTCAGTGCCAGGTGCTTCGCTGGAGATTTCCTCAGACTTCATCCCCTCTGCTGGCATGGAGCAGATCAGATTGATGGCCCTCATGCACGTGGGTTAATGTTTCTGTAGGAACTTCACTTTTGGGTCTCTGTACTTAGCAGAGCTGCTGTTTTTTAAGAGGGAAACGTTAAGAGGAAATGTTAAGAGTTTTTTAAGAGGGAAACGTTACTGGAACGTCGTGCCTTGGAGACCCTCACCTTGAAGTCCAGTGTGGGTGAGATTATTCCCCTGGGTTCAGAAGTCAGTGGTGGTCACTAACCGTGCAAGGATGGACGCCCATCACCATTGTACATACCCTTGCTTCTGTAGGAAGGTGAGACAGAGAAACGGGGTTGTAATGAAGGTTGTTAGCATAAGTGTATTATTAATGAAAGTTCAGACAGGGGAGACAACAAATTAGTAAGAATCTGATGCCCAGCATGATGTCCTCCACGTCCTTCCAGAATATGATTACAAATGTGTTTTTGTTAAGTAATTCCAGCAGCCTTCTGTGTGTTTACAAGCTGCTGTGTTACTGCGCTTTATAGTCTGCATCGCTTTTCATTCATTTCCGCTTGCTAGAAAACAAAAAAATGTGAATTTGGTTAAGAATGAAACTATTTCCTGTTGTTTGTTGTCTAGAATCATTACCTCTTATTTTTGAACAAAGAGGGCAGCCCAGCATTTCTGAGGAGATCTCCAGTACCTAGCACAATTATGTTACTTGTGTGCTGCGCACATATACATATATGAAACAGGTTGGTGTGGGTGATGTGAGCCTTACTTCTGTGCTGCAGATATAAAAGCAGAGTTGTTGTTCACCATACTCAGTGTGATTAGAGACTTTTGTCTCCTGCTGCTCTGCTCCAATACACAGAAAATCACCTTTTTCCAAGAAAAATTCAATACTTTCTGATGCTTCCTGCTGTCAGAAAGCCAACAGTCTTCTGAGCACTCTCCCTTCAAAGAGCAATCGAATTTTTAGTCAGAGAGAACTCCCTTTCCCACTTGAGATGCTTTCCTTTCAGGCAGAAAGACTTTCTGGCATCTGTTTTAGGCTGCTTTGCAACACCTGCTGCTGGTGACAATGCAGGTCTTTTCCGCCTTGTGGAAAGAAAGGTGGCATAATAGAAAGGTTGGATTTATAAAATAAATTTGAACTACTTAAGTGCCCTGCTTTAATTAAAAAATAAAGTAAAGTAAAATAAAGTAAAATCCTAGCCTCTTATTAATAAAAATCAGTTTTGATCTTTACTAGAGGGCAGGCTTGTGCAATGGTAACATTTCCACATCAGTGCAGCATATGAGGCTCCAACAGAGGGCAACTTTGTCACTGAAGGCTCTTTCATTCATGTTGGAAAATTGCTTCGTAGTTTTCTGGCTTCCTTTCCAGTTGCTCACACATCTTAGAGTCGTTGGCAGTGCATTCTCTGCTTATTCTCTAACACCTTCTGTGATACAGACTGAATTCCTTGACTGTTCACAGCGTTGGAGTTATTAAGCATCCTTAGGGCTATTGTGAAGTATATCATCAGGGGAATCAGGACTTCAGGACTTCAAAGGTGCTCAGCAGGTGCTTGTTCTGCAGGAGCAACATGGCCTTATGGAGGGTTTGTGTGCACGGACATGGGTTTGTCAAGCTGGGCAGGAACCAGCACATCTGTGACTGGGCTTCTGCCCAGATAGTGGATGGGCTGCCCATGAGACCTGGAATGTGGTCCACTTCAAGGCCAAGGATGGCAACACGTGGTCGGGACAGGAAGGAGAAATTCCTACCTTGAATTCAGCTTGTCTCAGGAGAGCCACCATAAGATGTGCCAGTCATGTCCTTGAGAGGAACCTTGTTACCTGCCAAGAGCAAAAAGCTCTGCAGGGGACAGGGCAACAGATGTGACAGTGGGTTTTAACTTGCAGGGCCTGTTGATTGCTACTACCTTCTCCGGGCTATGAAGTAGATCAGCTGGATGAGAGGATGTCCAGACAGTGCAGCCTCTCCTAGCAGTAACGTTTCAATGGAGACGTGAGGAACAGAAGAAAAGTAATGACATTTCCCAGTGGTGAATAGAGGTGAACTAGACCACATGAGCAGTTCTGCCCTGTGTTCAGGTGGCACCTGTTACATGCTACTAGGGAAGAGGCAATTTGTCTGATGTAAATGCAGACGGCATTGTGCATGGCCATTTCAGCCTGGAAGCCACATCTACAATCCAGGCTGATGTTAAGCCAAAGAGCTTTCCTGCAGTCTTTCTGAATAAGAAAAACTCAAGTCTGAGGGTTATGTGAACTCCTTATATAGATTGTGAGGTTCATCCTAGGCCCTCATGATCCCAGTGACCTTTCCTGCATGGTTGTTGAGGTATTTTGTAAGTAAAGGCAGAGCGCTGTGCAGGGAGCCCCATGCAGAAAGCCCTCTGGGAAAGCACACCCTGTAAGTGTAAGGGTAGGATAGGCTTATTATGAAACCCCTTCACTTAGTGACAGACATGAAAAGGAGGAGCCAATCTGACCATGTATGTGAGACTTTTCCTTAATAGGGATGATAACCCATACCTTTCTTGCAAGATCTTAAGGATTTTGGAACTTTTTTCAAATGAGGATCAAACCATACGCATTTATCAGACACACAGACTGAAGGCTGGTGACACTGAGGATTTTGTTTGGTGCCACAGATCAAGTTCTGAATCCAGGTGTCCCTGAGTCACTTTTGATCCAGTACCAGAGTCCCTTTCTGTAGGTGATGGGTGCCCTCAGCAATAAAGGAAGAGGAGACCTTACTGCTTTACCTGATCCTTGCAGCACTGTGCAAGATGAGGCCTCTTTTTACAACTCTGCTTCTCTGCATTGCAGTGGAATCTAATAAATTACACTGGATGCTTTCTCCACTTGATTTTGCAAAATCAAACCAGAAGTACAGCAGTAACTGAGAGACTAAGTATGAAGGAAGGAGGCTGGGAGGCAAGGAGGGCCACCAGGCCTTTAATATTCCTCACTACTTCCCAACCCTTTCTCCTTTCCAGAGCACGTGCTGGGTGAGACCAGCAGGACAACCGGCAGCATGTTCACACACCTTTGGTACCTTGTGAATGCTTTTTCTGCAAGGACATTAGTCTGGTGTGTGTACCAGAACCACATCAGGAGCTACGTGGTTGCTGCCTGGGGCTTTTGCATGCATGGTCTGCCAGGAGATTTAATGTTCCCATTCAGGAGCTCTTGGCACCTTGGATGTGCTGTGCAGGGGGAGATAAAATGCTTAATGACAAGGCTTACCTCTGCAGGTGCATTGCTCCAGGTATGACGGTGCAGAGGATGGCAGTGGTTCTTCTCACTCTGATCCTGCCGTGCACTCAGGCCAGTGCTCACCACTAGCACTTGTATTGCAGTGACTTAACTCAGGCACATTTTCGTAGGGTGCCATGAGAACTAAGTCTCATGTGGTGATGACTAAAACATATTTCCTCTTTTGAAAGGCTGGCAAACATGCTTGAAGGCATTTCATTGGGTTATCTAACTGCATTTTGTTTTTGTTGTCTCAATATGATTATGTATTTAGGAGTTCTCAATGGATTATTTTTGTCCATCAACTTATTTGGTTTCCCTTTGCACCCATGTAAACTTCTGTCATTCACATCCTGTGGCAGAGTTCAGCTAAGTTGGGTTAAAAGAAAGCATGCTTGGGTTTGGTTTGAACCTGCCAGCTAGCTTCACCTGGTGTTCCAAATCCCAGAATAACCCACACAGTCAACACCGGGCCATCAGTAACCAGAGGGGTTCTGACGAATCTGGGAGATTTTTAGAGAAGAGTGACAAAACTGATCAGGAGAGGTGGAAGTACAGGTAGATGAGTTCAAATTAAAAATGATGCACAGCCTAGCTAAGGAATGACTAACAAATGTGTGGTTTGTGAGACATGCAGCTCTTTGATGAGTATGAACACCCTCCCACTCTCCCAAGCGCAAGAGAGGAATTTTTAGCCTGACATGCAGGGATGTAACAAGGGCTAATGGTGTGACAGTCAGGCTGAATGTAAGGTAAAATATCCTGACAGTGAGATGTATTTTGCTGTGGAGCAGTCTCCCGAGGGAAAGGACAGGAGCCCAACTGCTTGGTCCTTTTTAAAGCTAGACCAGACAAAGTATTAAAAAAAGGTACTCCAGAGAACAGTCTTTAATTGGCAGAAAGATGTACTGGTGATCTAATAGGTGCCTTCCATTTCTAATTCCTATATATGATGTTCTCTATAATGAGTTTTGACTGTTTTAAGCTCAGAGGGTAAAATGGAGATAAAACTGAAAAGGAAAAAAAAAAAAAAAAAAAGAAAAGATTAACAAGAATTAAGAAAAAAAAATGGAGGTTTATTTAATAGTATGAAAAGTGACAGATTGAGCGTTCCCCAGGCCAGTGATGCTATTCAAAAATAGCATTGCAAATAGGGAAGGGAAAGTTGTTGCATGGGTAATGATTACAGTAGTGGCTTATTTTGATAGAGCTCCTGTAGTCCAGAAAGATCCAAAAACACGTTTCAGATTGGGTGCGTGCACATGTGCATTCACGTAATGTGAGAATTGTTTCAGCTGAATCTAAAGTGTACTGACCACTGGACTGAAACAGACCATTTTAGTGGCAAACAGCAACCCAATGCAGCAGTTTAGTGTGGAATATGATGAGAAACTTCTATAACTGAAACTATACAAGAATTGGTTTAGTTTGGAAGAATTTCAATGATAAATTATCGAGGCATGGGTTTCTTTTGCAACAACCTTTCCCCATGTCTCTGCTTTCAAGGTAGAAGATCCTGGCAATATTAACTTGGCTTCACGGGTTGCTTTGGGGTAAGAAGGGAGAAGTTTGATGAACTAGCATGACCCAGAACCAAACCACTTTGGACTGACTTCAAGGACAGGCACGAAGTCACTCTTGCTGGTCATGTCATTGCTGGTTCTGTTGGCCCACATCACCCTCACGCTCTCACCTCTTGGTGACTTTTCAAAAAGTGTTTCCTACAGAAGCTTTATTTTTCAGGCTGTTGGCCCTAGATATATGGTTCATGACATAACATCTTTCTGTGGGCCTGTTGCCTGGATGAGACTGCCGTAGGCAAAGGCTGCCTCTTTGTATAGTTCTTATCTCAAGACTTGTGAGTCCTGACTTCCATTCTCTGAATTGCTGGAGGACAGGGGGACTCTCATTTAGCATAGCAAAGAGAGCAAGCAAGCCCCAGTGGAAAAGAGAAGTCTGAAAATGTGAAATAGAGGCATCTGTATATGGAACTAGGAAAGGCAATTTGGAAAAAATGAAATGTATTGTTAGATGTTTTTTGATATTGTTGTTTTAAAGTGAAATGTGTTTGTTGTCATTCATATGGAGGACATGAACTATTTTCTTATTTTTTTGTTTTCTTAACTAAGCATTCACAAATCAGAGTTAAAAGAAAGAGAAAATGGTCAGAATACAGATGTTAGCATAATTCTGTTTTGTTATTCTGCGTGAAATTAGACTTTCTTAGACGACAGCATTGAGGAGTCATTTGACTTGAAAGAGGAAGGAGATGAGCTAGGTGAGAACTTGCATATTGAACACGTCATCCTTCTGAAGCCACATGCTCACCATGGAACTGACTCACATGACATTAAAAATTATTTGATCTCATTTACATTATCTGTTTAATTTGTGTAATTTAATATTTGTTAGCTTCACAATTATTCAAACACAATTAATTAATGAAGATGGCAAATGTTACTGTATAAAGTGATTGATTACTGAACAGCTGAGGTACTGTATAGTTTGACTACCTCTGATTTTTACATATCACTAGACAGATTTATCTAATATTTGAGGTTTTTATGCAATAGTCACTACAGATTTAGCTACTTGGGGTATTATCTAGTCATACATAAATCAGTCATAATTTTCCTCTAACTATTTTTTATTCTTATTCACAGAGGTTGGTTGGAGGTAGAGTTTTCACTTTTATCTACAAGAAATTTTAGCATTTCATCAGGACAAGATACCCATTCAAGCCTGAGACAAAATTCCGCCACTCTCACACTTCCCAAATATCAGAGCCTAGAAGAATTTATTTTAAAAATAGTGTCTTTTTTTTTGTTTGTTTGTTTTCCCCAGGTTGATGAGGCATTCAGAGATGTTAGAGGACTTGCTGTTTCCTTATGTGCTGGTGAGAAGACAACAGTTTGAAAACCACCAGTAGGCTGAAAGCCACTAAAAGACCACTTCATGGTCTGGAGTTCTCAGGATTTGCAGGTTCTTAGTGTTACAGCAGCTGACAAAATGGCTGCGCCAACATCTTCCACCACATGACCTGCTGAAAGTGCAAGGTTCCCCTGAAATGGCTCAAAAAGTCTCCGTCCAAAAACTTTCAAGTAGTCCTAGGACTTAGACTATATATGAGTATTTGACTTTCAGTCAGACCTGCGTTCCTACGCTTTTTTTGTGTATGTGTGTGTGTGTGTGTGTGTGTAAACAGAACTTACATTCCTTCTTCACTTATGCATCTTTGCAATCTTACCTTTCTTAATAACATGATCAAGAAACTCTCAGACTGGGGGTTGTTCATCAGCTGCTGTTAGATGATATAGCGTTTAGTCTGGTTATACTGTCTTGTTTGGGGAGAAGACTGTCCTCTGGCAAGAGGCTGTGTAGGTCCCTTACCACTGTTTGCTTGGTGGCTGCTGGTCTGAGGAGGCTGGAAAGTGGGGGGAAGGGGCCTCATCTGGAATCTAGCAGCAAAATCACAGCACAGGTAAGTCAGAGATCATTGTTTCCTATTTAAACATTGAATTCTTATTAGGTAAAAGGAGGGATGTGGTTACAAAAACCAAGCAGAGGACAGATCCAGCTTGGTCAAGGGGGTCTAAGTACCACAATAAATGATGTGATCTACTGAAGTGAGAGCTGGGGGCTGTTCTTTTTATTTCCTGCGATGGCATTGGCCAGTGAGACCATGAAGAGGTCGCTTCTCCTCAGTTTGCTAGTCTGTAAAATGGGAATGATGATGCCAGTTTTCCTGTGCCACGTTTTGAGACCTCCAAAGGTAACAAGCACCACCTGCTTTGCACTGCCTGCACAGGCCTGCTTTGTTAGCATGGACATTTCAAGAGCCAATGTCTGCATTTGCATCACAGTACATCTCGATGATACAGGGACTATGGTATCTGGTGTAGCACAGTGAGAAGGGCTACTCAGGAAGCGGGTCCCTGAACTTCAGCTGGTCGCCATGGTGACAGAATAGCTTAGCACTGCAAGAAGAGCGAAAAGCGATATATTGTGCTGGGGATAACTTATGGCATCGAGGCTGCACATTGAAGTACCTCTGCTTGTCTGGCTCTGGGCTTCCTGGACACTTTGCTGAGCTCTGGGGTTTCGTCTCTCTGAATCTTCTTCTCCAGCTCACCTATGATGAACAGCTCTGGCCCGAAAAATGAAAACATGACGGTGAGAGAACCACAGGGTGGCTTTTCCTTGGCTTTTTTGTTGATATGGTGGGCGGGAGGGGATTCTGCATCTCTGAAGCCCTTTTGCAAGGACTTGGTGTTGAAAGCTGGTGAATACCATCTGCTGTGTTCAGTCAGTGTTTCTTCACCTTTAGCCAGGCCGTTGCAGACGTGTTGGGCTGTGCAGAGCTGAAGTTGGGTGTCTCTGTGCTGAGGGAGGGCTGAGAAGAGCAGTGCTTCAGCTGCCGAGGGCCTGTTCAAACATGCAGCATTAACCAAGGAGACCATGCTGGAACCAGCTCAGCTTCTCCATGGGGCCCTGGTGGGTGTGTGGGCTGAGGCACCGCAGCACGAACGTTATGTTCATGATGAAATGTGGGCGATTTCTGCTGGTTTGGGGACTGTCTGCAATCTGTCACCAGGGGTGGGTTGTCTGGGCAGTGGCAGTGGTTGGTCATTCAGCTCCATGTCCAGACGGGCATGTGAGGCCTTCTCTTTGGTGGCCCAGGTGTGTGATGGGGATCTTCAAGGGCTTGCACTGAATGGTCTGCTGGCATCGATGGAGCTGGTGAGAGGCAAGTGCTAAAAGCTGTTTTGAGAGAAGTTGGAAAGCATACAGAAAGGCCACTTTGGAGATGAGGAGCAGGACAAGTGGTTGAAGATAGGAGGAAGCACCAACTTAAGTAACATGAACGTCCTTGCTCTCTGTTGTTTCTATTTTATAGTTCGGAATGAAAATGAGTGAGGACTTTCTGCTCTGCTGATGAAGAATCCCATGCTAATGGATGTGGTTGCGGAATGGGGGCCACAGATTTTATAAAGGAGGTGGATACACTTGGTGGTGACAGTAAGACTGAGCTTCTGAAGATGGGAGGAAGAAAACACGGGTCTAAGAAATCTCTTTAAAAACCAGGGAAAGCATAGGGAAACTTAACAACAAGATAAAATGGCAATTGCATATAAGCCCACACATGCACTCACTCTCTTGCTCTCTCTCTAACACCCACGCACTTGAGTACATCTTTCAGTCCAAAATAGTAGGGAAAATACATTATAGCCTTTATTGTCAGGAGTAATTTCTCTTCACGTGTCACTACCAGCAAATTCTCAGAGCAGGTGGATACACTGCACAAAACTCATCCATATGATTTTTTTTTTTTCCTAAACCTGAACAAAGCAAAGCAAAAAAGCCCCTGTGAACTGTTAAGTTGAAGAGCTAGATGCTGACAGTTCTTGGATGGATGAAGGCTGCACACAACTATTTGTATGCTAGTAATGCAACGTGAGGCAGCAGGATGGGGAACCAGAGTTCACTTTACTCACAAGAATGGCTTCTAGTCCATGTCCCTTTTCCTCTGGATATGTCGGGGAACCTGGCTTCAGCCCCAGTATGCATTTCCCTCATGAAATGCTTTGCAAGCTGGGGAATTTCCAACCCCTTGTGTTTAGCCTACAAGGAGCATGGCTGAAAATAACCTGCTGGCTGCTCTTTCTTGGAGGTAAGATGCCATACAAGATTGACATGTTCAGGTTGTACGGGCTGCACAGCAGTTTTACACAGCAGGGTGAAGAGTGGTGGCTTCTAGCTGATTTAAACTTGTAGCATCCTGCTGCGCTGCTGGCAACAGCATTAATACTCAGCTCAGAAAGGCTGAACTTGGGGTATCTGTGGGTGGGGAGACTGGGACATCATATGCTCTCCAAAGGTTGGCGTGGTCCACTTGGATTACACGAGCAAAAGCTTGGTCCCACACTAAGCATGCTTGGCCACCACCTCTCCTGGAATAATCTTTTAATATAGGTGTGCAGATTCACAATGCAGCTGGCAGGCAATCCGGGGGTTTTGTCCTGCCTTTAAACAATACTGCAGACATCTCCACTGAGCACTGACACTGGGCATTCTGGCTTTGACTGGTGGTTGCTTGGCTCCATGAGGCTTGCCATCCCAACACACTTGGATCAAGGATCCCACCGGCTCATTTAAAACTGAAGATGGTTCATCACAGTCATGTCCCATGTGGAGAGGAAAAGCATCCCTGGACTCTCCTGTGAATTGATCTGTTCTGTGTATTCAGTCCCGGCTAAAAGTCAGGAGCTTATTTTATGCAAGATAAGATTATCATAATTCCTGGTAAGGAACAGAATATGAATTAGCAGATTTTTTTTATTGTGTTTTTTTTTTTTTTTTTCAAGAAGCAAAATAATACTTGTGATTCCCTCCCTCCACTTCCAGTTTTATCTTCTTGCTGCCTGAATCTACTGAGTCTGAATTGAAAATATGTGGGAAAAAAAGTATATATATTTTTAATGGTGCTTGGAAGAAAATGGATTCTCAGAGTTTCTCTTTAAATGTGTCAACATAAATGACATCCTAGCAAGTCTTGCAGATTGCATGGCATAGGCAAATAACAACTATTTATTGCATTGGCTATGCAATTTTTTACCGAGGTATTTCTGCTACATGCAGAATAGATGGAACAAATTTTCCTTGTATGTGTATACAGTGCCTGTCAAGCGATGCATGCAGTTGTCTCCATTAGTGCTCATTTGTGCCAAGGTTTCTCATCCCAGAATTTAGCCCCTCCCAGAGGAAAACTGTATGAAACATTACAGAACAGTCCAGATTATATGCAATTTTCTGTCTAATAAGTTACACGTGGCATTTTCTGTCTCTTTGGCCTCCTTGGCCTCCTCTCTTATAAAGGAAGTATAAGACAAGTCTGTCATGGAGTTACAGGAGAAAGACTTTGCAGATGACATTAAAGAGGCCAGCACTAACTCTTTAAGGTCTTTCAGTCTTTGGCTAGCAGCTGGTTTCAAAGGGATAGCAAAATAAAAAGAAAAAACAGTAAAAAAAAAAAAAGTCAAGTGAGGCTCAACAAGGAAACACGAACACTCTGTGTGTGCGTATCAGTAGAAGTTATGTATGTAATCACCTTGGAATTAATTTGATTAAGAAAATAATGAAAATTATTTCCTATCTCTTAGATGTTTGTTCTACTACAACTGTTCGTGCCACTGACTTTGGGTATTCTCTATTTATGTGTTACTTACAAAATATATTATGCATCAACCCATTCCCTGGGTAAGAGCATCACTTCTGTTGCTTATAGCTGTCATCAGAGGGACAACAGAGTGTGTCTAGAGCTACCCCTAGATCTTGCTGAATCAGATTCTGGGTTTCCCTCTACAGTAACATACTGTAATTCTTCTCTGCAGTGCTGATCTAAATACCTCTGGTGATGCACACAAATGATGTCTGTGATACGAACATTGTCCGCGTGTGTCTGTATGTTATTTACTTGAGCAGAGCTCACGTTTTACTACTCATGTTTATTTTTCAGAGTAAGAAAATAAAGGTCTCTGTGCTTAGCCTGCAATGACAGTTTTGCAGCCAGCTAACACTGAGCAAGAAAAATGAAGACTGCAGAAGTAGAAGAAGGAAATGAAAGTTGCTCTACCGACAGGGCTACATGAATTCAGCAATGGGTGGATTAGGCTGAGTGTTATCAGTGATGATGAAACACAGCAGACTGTGGTAATGAAATATTTATGAATGGGGAAATGATACTGCATTCTGCAGTGCAGCACAGGGGAAAGTGAAATTTCAAGAATACTGTAATAGCAAAGCCCTCCATTAATTATCGAAAGCAAGCTGTAATGCTAGTTACTATGACAACAGGGTCCCCTATGTATTTTGTGCATGGTGGGGGGACAGAGAGGGAGGGAGGACTGCTTTTATTTACTGGAGGGCATTGTATTTCTTTTCTGTTGTTGTTAATTATGACTGTCCCAGCCTGTGACTATGTGGTTAATTTCAGTGATAAAATTATTATTGGCTAAATTATAGGGAAAGCCTTTAATAAGTAGTATCATTGTTTTTATTCTGGAAAGAACTAAAGATATCCTTTTCCATATAAAGAGAGATGCAATTGCTATTACTAGTAATCTTATATAATATTAATGCACAATAATGTAATAATAAAAAGTGAAATGTTATTTCACGTAGAAGAAGAGAAGTATTATTAATAATAATTTGACTGTGTTAGGCTTTCATCCACAAAGCATTTTAGAAACAGTGATTAATTAAAATGTCAGTATTGGCATACTAAATCCACCACTACATTTCCAGATGGGGCAAGGGAATGTACAGCTTCTGCCCGCCCACTTATTTTTAATTACTACTTGTTTGGTTTCCTAAACCCAGGACTCTCTTTGAGTTCTCCGTGTAAAGCCCTTGGGCTGTGCTGAGCATTTCTGCCCACACCTGCACATGGGGCAGAGCGTGCAAGGAAAGCAAGGTACAGGGCACAGCGAGGAAGAAGAACGCTGGATGAAGCATGTCTCATGTGGCAGCATGTCCAACTGAGGAAGCTCTCCCAGCTTTCCATGTGGCACAAATTTGTGGATAACAGGTGTATAAATAGTTACTAAAAAGAATAGGCAGGGATTTACCCTCCAACCCCTGTAGTCCAATGACTGTAGATGCTGGGAATAGATGGGGGTAATGGGCCACAGGCAGTGGCTAGGCTGGCTTGCTGTCACTAGGTAGCATCTTCTACTTCCACTGTAAGAGACAGAGAACTGATCTGCACAGCTGATCATTGCGGGACAGTCAGACACTTCTTATATTTTTTTATCTTCTTATTTTTAGGCTGAGTGGTACGTTTCAACGATCATTATGAAAGGGCTATACAGATGTTCTTACTGTAAATGCTTTCCAGGTGGGAAAAGCGTGCTACAGGTCCATTAAATGACTTGCCTAAGGTGACACAGAAAATTAGTAACAGAGCATATGTCAAAATCCCATTTCCAGCTTCAGGACCTTCTCCCATGACATGCAATGAATTCCTGGTACTCAACTCCTTCAGGAGGGAAAGCATTGCAAAGGTAAGAAGGAAAAAAATGTTGGGTACCTGCTGTGTGAGTGATTTCTTCCAAGTAGCTAGATGTAATCACATCTGTTAAACATTTCCTTGCAAGGCGAAACAAGCCAGCAGTAGGCATTGCAGCCCAGCGCGTCTGACTGGATGCATAACCTGACTGCAGGAAGAGCATGTCAAAGGTGTTGGTAACAACAGGATTTCTCTATCACCACTTCATAGATGCAGAGAAGGGCATAATACATGCATACACACACACATATAAACTTATGTTTTATATGCACAAAATACAATGAGCTGCACAATACAATGGGCATTGGCTTAGGGAAAAAGGGTTTTGCCTGTTCTTGTTCATGATGAGCTTACTGAATGGATTTGGAGGAAAAATGCATTTATTAATTTTTTATTACTGCAGCCTTCCCTGTCCTTCCCTGCCCTCAGTTCAGAGCCCTCAGATCCTCTTTGCCCAGCTGCCCCATTGCTGTTCTAGGGCAGAAACCACCCACACTGGCATGGGTCAAGACCAAAGCCAGGACTCCTCCTTGCCCTTTAGTAGCCTGTGCTTCCTTTTTTTAAAAAATAATTAATTAACTAACCAAACACAGCTTAGTGAGCATGTTGTGAACTCTGTGAGCAATAAACAATGCAGTAACGCAATCCGGCCTTCCACTGCCTGATGAACAGCTGAGCTAAGCCAAGAGGGAAAGCAAGGGCTCTGTTTTTTGCTGTGATGAGAGCTGCCCCAAAGGACCGATACAGACGTGAGCTTTCCTCTCCTTGACTCTAAGGCTGGAGGCATCCAATAAATAGCTCAGGCTACAACTCACTCACTTACAAGCACAGGGAGGAGGAACAGGCCTGGCAGGTGTGGGGAAGAGAAGCAGGTCATATTGGTTTAACAGTTTCAGAAACTTGGTGGAGAAGGAAGGTGGCATCGTGGGGAAACACGATGTCCACGGTGTACAAAGGTTTGCCAGGGACAGATCAGGTACATTAATCCTGCTTCAGCACACAGGGACGGCTGGACATCCCCTACATCTCCGCCCCATGTATGTAGCTCTCTGATCACTGCCTCTTGCTGCAGCAGGATTTCTGTCAGTGAGGGGCATGGTTTGGCTCCAGGGAAACCCACCCCGAGGCATTCAGAGCTGTGTCATCTGGGACAGAGGACAAGGGTGGCCTGCTGTGTTGTAGAAGAACCATTAGTCCCCAGATAATTTTAATATAAAGGAAATAATGCCACTAATCATTCCCTTCATTACCCAGAGGGCACAGCCTATGCCTCAGTGTGTTCAGAGGTGTGTGTGGGCCTCTGCTGGAAGCAGGCAGAGCTGTGGATGTCTTCTTCCTCTTCATGCTTTTGGTTGGCAGTCTCTAGGTCGTAAATCTTGAGAGTATGCAAGTGTGTGTGTGTATGTCAGTTTTATTTCGTTGTCACATGTTTAACATCATTGGGGTGATTGCAATAGTCTGGGGCCATGTAAACTCTGTCTTCTCTGAGGTGGAAGATGCTGTTAATAGACTTGTACACCCTTGTGTGGAAAGGACAAATTGTGTCCCTGGGATGCGTCCAGCGGCTGAGGTAAGCCTTGCTGGACCTTTTGGTTTGCTTTATGCTTCTGCTGCTGGCTACAGTATAAATTATCTCATCTACTCAGGGATTAACCCATGAGTCAACCCGTGTCAGAAGTCATGTTCTTCATCTCCGGGAGGACAGAGCTGAACACTGCCATGCTACAAAGACTTGCACCAAACCGTGGGTTCAGTCTAAAATAAATGTCAGATATCTATATAACAAACATTTAGAAAGAGTGCAGACCAGTGTTTACAGACATTTTAACCTGCTGGAGCGTTGCCACACTGGTGACCTCGAAATGGTGCTAGGAAGAGCAGCGTGTGATCCCTGGGAAGGGGAGGGCTACGTCTGCGCCAGCCCCTGTGTGGAGGAGGGGGATCAGAAGGGGAGATCGCTTCTGTCTGCTTCTGCTTCTGACAGCCCCTAAGGTGCTGGGGGAAAAAATAAATCCATGCGTCAGACGTGTTTGCATCCCTCCATAAATAATGAATGCCACCATCAGACTGAGCAGGGGGTCCCTTCCCTCACGAGGGAGGAAACAGGCCTCTCCTCTCTAGAGCAGGAGGCCATAAGCCGCATGAGCGGCTCCCCCTCAGCTCCATCTCTTTGTTGCAATTCAGAGCATGCAGCCGGCCAGCCCTGCCCGAGCCTGCAGCAGGAGCTCTGTCTGCATGCTGTCAGCGAGCGGAGAAGCCCCCTTCGTTAGCCGAGGGATTCTGTGTTTGTGCTTCGGCTGTGTATCCTTCCCAGCGCCATCCTGCTCGGCCGCTGTAGGGAGCACTAAGAGGCACGGGGGAACTGTGGGCATTTACCCAAGGGCAACAATATTTGGATTCAGTCAGCGATAACAGGAATCCCTGAAAATTACAGACATTTTCCAGAGCAGCTATTTTCTATGCCTGCAATGTTTCATATGCTACATGCCGAATTTCTCTGAAGTGCAATTAAAATACTTCAGCATCTGAGATCTGGAAACCCGTGGTCCCACATTCTTCATGTTGCTCCTGGCTGGCTGCGAAAGGCAGGGAGGGAAGGATTGATGCTCACCAGCCCACGGAGGGATTTACACCAGCAGTTTTCACCAGGCTTACTGCAAGTCCGACCAATGTGCAGGAGGAGGTGTTTGCACAGCCAGCACCTCCCCTGCCCCCAAGGGAGCAGAGCAGCGGCAGCACCCTTCCCCCTGGGCTTGATGCAAACCTGCTGCTGCAGGCTCTGTGCCTGTGTGCTGCATTCAGCAAACCTGGAATGATTTTGTACTGGGAGAAAAAATAAAGTTAAGGCTGCAGCTCTGCTGCCCAAAGGTTGCTTTATTTATTTGTTTGTTTGTTTGTTTGTTTGTTTTTCTGCTTCCAGTAGCAGGTAAGCCTGAAACTTCGAATGCAGAGCAAAGCGACATGGTTGGGTTTGGCTCTATAAGTGACAGCCAGAGATGAGCTATTGGAGGAAGCTGTATGCTCATGCCAAAAAAATATCAGAAAGCTGCTATACGTAAGGTTGCTCTGGCCATCAAGGAAAGCCAGCTTATTCTTCCCTTGGCTCACCCTCAGCCCCCTTGCACCTTTGCTGCTCCCCACACCTTTTTACAGCTGCCAGGCAGAGCATGTGTCTGGATGTGCTATCCAGAGAGATGCACTCGATAAGCTGGGAGCATTCTGGATTGGTAAGCAAACATTCAGATGAGGGATATCATACTTTTCTTAAAGAGTGTGAGCTTAATTTAAGCCTTGGCAGCCAGGCTGAGGTAACTGCCTGAGCTGGCAGAAGGCTGCTGGGTGAGTGATGGGAGCCCCCATGCCTGAAGCGTGGCTGGCTAAGCGGGACAGGCTGCCAGTCATGACGCGGGTGCTTAGAAGCCGTGTCCCTTATGATCCTCTGATTCACGGGCAGGGAGCATCACATCACTCAGGGGCACCTACAGAGCCCTCTGGTGCCATCCTTCAAAGTTTCACTGCAGCGACATCAAGACTGACTCCAGGCAATGCTCTAACTCCAGGCCCTGCTGAACAGGGGCTTGACTCAGCTCGTCACACTTGTAATTAGTTAACATACTGAATGCTGTGAGGCAAAAAGAAGCAATGGAGTTTTCCCACCTAGGAAAACTTATGGTTACAGAAGCATGATCAATATTGAGCAACAAAAAGAGAGGGAAGAAAGAGCAGATTCCTACTTCTTGGTGGCATTGCCCCTAGAGCTGCTCCAGCTTGCTGCTGATCATTTTTCCTCTGGTGAGGGGTCTGACAAGAAAGCAAAAGCTTTACCAACCTGGCACTCTTGACACTTGGATGCTGAAAGGAAAATGAGGGAGAATGTCATATTTGGTGTCCTGCGGCGATGGAAATATCAAATGAGATGCCCGTAATTATCAGAAAAGCATCTGGGAAAAAAAAATAATGCAGACCTTCAAGCAATTACACTGCAGATGTGGGTGTACCAGCAGTGGTGGCTGGGGTCTGTAGCACCCCAGCATAGCATCTGTTTGTAGCCAGCTCACCAAGCCAGTCCCGACAGCTATGGTCCGTTAGCAGATTATGTGAGCATGCAAAATACACCAGCACAGGAACAGGTAACGTGTCTGATGGGGACTTAAATAACCTGGAAGACTTTGGCACAAAAATGGGCAGGAAAATGGTCTCATGTTCCACCAACAGCTGAGCTGCAGGGACAGCGAGCTGCAGGGTGAGGAAGGTTGAAAAATGGCTGGGATTCTAGTGCTTTGAGGTACCATTAGCGCTGTACGTGTGTGGTTGTTGGCGTCTCATCTGTTGATGAAGTTTTGGAATTTCAATCCTTTCTCCCCTTTCTATGCCCTGGTAAAGTCCTTCCTGCTTAATGGTGTATCTACTAGGGAAAGATTAGCCAGATGAATTATATTTGCGGGCAGCCGTTTTTGGTGCTGCTAGTACATTATCACCTTATTCCACTGCTAAAACAGTTTTTACTCAGAGTATGTGCTGAGATGTTAAGCACTTTCTGTAAAGAGGTATTTATTAAGAAAAGAGAGCCTTGAGATAGAAGTAAGAGTCTAGATTTTCTGGGAGGAAAAATAAAAATCTTTGTAGGTTAAAATTAGCTGTCAGATTGCAGGGGTGAAACCACCTGAGGTTAGAGCTTTGCTGCTTTTTAATAGGCAAATGAGCTATTTCATGAGGAATTGCCTTTCCGTGACTATTGAAATGAGTTTCGTCTTCCAGCAGCACCTTCTGCGGCATGAGATGTCTCGGTGGCAGGAACAAAGCGGGGAGCCAGGTGAGACTGCTGGGGAGACAAAGGATTCCCGCTGCACAACGGGACGCCTCGCAGTGAAGTGGGTATTGCCATTTATTGTGAGTGCCTGGTCATTAACAATTCATTGTAATATATTACACGCAGGGATCTCATAGGGCTCTCATGCACTTCCTCAGAAGTGTGCCCTGGCTTCCCTGAAGCATTGTTTGAGCGGAGCGTGACAGCACTTGTCAATGGAGCTGTTGTGGTGACATGTTTAAGAGCCCTAATGCACTTTTTAATTCTCCATCAGTCTCATGCACTTTCTTTCAAATTCAGATGGGTATTTTTCTGCCATGTCCATCCCAGATGATGAAGGCTGTGTTTGCTGTGGTCTTTGTTCTGCTCTTTGCCTTTGACAGGATCTGGTCCCTGACTATCTCTGCACCAGCCAGAGTGTTTCCTAGCTCATTTCCCTCTCCATTTTCCTTCCTGGAGTACATGTGCTGGCTCCAGACACTGACAACTGGCCACCACAGCAGGGACAAGTGAGAAGGATGATCGGAGGTATGGAACAGCTTCTCCATCAGGAGCAAATAAATAGATCAGGGCCTTGCAGCCTCAGAGACTGAAAAGAGGTAGGGTGGAGGCTTGCTGGAGTCTAAATATTGCAGAGGGGGGAACTGTGGCTGCCTCAGATGATTCCTCATGCCTTCTTTCTTGCTACGGGTACACACACGCAGGCCAGCATGTGGCAAGCTCAAAGTAGGGAGGTAGCTCTGCAAACCACACAAAGTCAGGCTGTGAGCACTCCTTGCCACAGGCAGGTGCAGGTGCTAGAAGTTCAGGTGGGCTCAAGGGATCATGAAGGAAGTTCACAGAAGTGAAATCCATTGAGAGTTATTACATACAAAGGCTGTGCCTTGGTTCAAGAAATCCCTGAGCTGCAAGTGGTCACAGGCTTAGAAATTATTTGGGAAAATATTACCCTAAGCTTGATTCACTTTCACACTTCTTCCCAGGCACTCCATTGCTGGAGACTTGTATAGATGAATGTCTGATCTAATACAGGGTGTCTCCTTTTGTGTTCACCCTGCTGTTGCCACAGTGCAGTCCTCTGAGTGTGAAAAGACAAGGCCAAACTGCCTCACAACCTTCGGTAGGAACCAGGCTAGCAAATGTGTCTTTGCAGCAGAGTAAAACGGCTGCCACTGTCTACAAAACTGATCCTCTTTCCAAGGTCTATCCTGTTTCATTTGGACTTACAGTCTGCATTTTGCTGACAGAAATTATTGCCAGCACCCACTAAATACTGGCTTCTTTATGTGCCCAAGGTATGATTAGCTCTGCAGTATGTTAGGCCTTCACTTTTCACTGGCTCTTGTGCTTGGCATGCACCACTCACTGCAGAGAGGACTGCTTAGCGATCTCTACTCTATTATACCATTATTATGTTATATATATATAATACGATAACTTACTATTATTATTATATATTAGCTATAATTATAATAATGCTTATATTTTATACATAATTTCTTGTTTTACCTGTTTTTCAGTGATGCTGGGCAACTCCCCTGTGCTGAGGTTGCCTTACATCTCTTGCAAATAGTCTCTTACAGCACTGTTCAATATCTCAAAACCTTGTAGGATATGACACCTTCCCTGGCTGGAAATGAAAGAGTGAGTATTGGGGTGCTTGAAGGGTGGGTTACCAGGGCCTGCCCAGCCCCCTGGGAGCCCTGGTCCTTCTGGGGTCACTGAGATCTCAGCCTTCAAATGAAGCTAGTGCAAGGGATACTGTGCTAATGAGGGAACCTCTCCATTGCATCAGCTTCATTGTCACAAATGTCATCTCCAAAAGGGATGGTTTATTTCCTGTGCAGCCTACGGTGCATGAAGCAGGGGGCTGAAAATCCATTTTAATGCTAGCAAACGGTGTCAGGTGAATATGAGCTGACATAAGAATCTGGATAATTAAAGCAGCTTCCCTTGACCTGATATTAGCAGTGTTGATGGTCTGATACTCTGCAACTTGTGATAGATGTAGATCCTCAACCATTGATTTTTTTGGTATCTGTCCATAAATATTATGATAAACTGTTGGTTTTGTGAGGATATTTTTTTTATTTTGTAGGGAGCTGAGTTACTGCTGCTTGGTGAAATATCAGTGATGTACTTATCTATGAGCTATCTGAGCACTGTGACACAGAAAGCATTAGAATTCATCATACTTATTATTGTTCTTTTACAAATGACTGTATGCCAACCACTTAAATCTTGGCACTAGAAGTGCAGCCACACAGAGGTGGCTGCACACCATCTTCTGTGCAAAGGGTCTGATTTCATCATAAAAGAGGTACTTCCAGAGACCATGGAAAAAAAATCTTTCATGAAGCAGAGGGGGGATAGGAAGTCAGGAGAGGACTGCAAATACAAATGTGACAAGAGGTTAGGAGAAAATATTTGTCAGCAAAAGGTAATAAATGTGTGTCCAGAAACATAAGGAACTAAGGAAACCAGAGAGATGCATTTGGGTTTGAGAAGGCTCCCTGATGGTTTCATGGCACCTTTTCTAAACTTGACTGAGCGTTAGGACTCATGTGTTCTTTGCAAATAGTTTCACCTGCACCCGAAGTCTTCTGTTTTCCTCTGACAGCACCATCTTTTCAAAAGACTCTATTGGCTGACTTGCAAAATAATTTTTCTATGACTTCAGTCCTGATTGTCAATTCTGTTCCCCAGGAGAAATAGCCCTGGATGTTCCTTTTTCTCATCTCATCCATCTGTTGTGTCTGCCCAGGAATTATTTTGAGTTTCGTCTTCGTTTTCCCCTCTCACATCTGGATGACTTAATCACTGACACATCCATCCATAACTACATGGCTTCCCTAGAATTGCCAGGGAACCCTAACACAGCCAACAAAGGTCTCGGAGACAGTGAAGAGACAAAGAAAGCCCCTTAAGGTACCTCAGGAACTGAAAATAATGTGCTCGTGGCAGCTAGGACTAAATTAGCTCTTCTGAGAGGCAAGTCTTGCTAACTGAAGTTTGGGGCTCAGGCTGGTTCCAAAGGAAGGTATCCGCAAGAAACCTCTGGACTATACCATGCTG
This sequence comes from Aythya ferina, assembly GCF_964211825.1. Classification (NCBI taxonomy): domain Eukaryota; kingdom Metazoa; phylum Chordata; class Aves; order Anseriformes; family Anatidae; genus Aythya; species Aythya ferina. Next base: position 71,267,222 of record NC_140297.1, on the reverse strand, counting down.
CATGACTGGGGAGTGAAATGTGTTCAAATTTTTGGCATTGAAGTATATACAGTGAGAGGCTTTGAATCTGATTCAGGCCTTACACAACTGTAAACAGATATTAGATCATTCCTGTTTAAGGAGTGAATCCAGTATAAAACCAGGCAAGTGCAGACAAAGTGTGGCTACTTTTGTTGTTGTTGTTGTTGGGAAGTTTATCTTTCTTTGTCTGTGGGGAAGATGAAACAAGGGGAAGACTATATCATTGAAGTGGAGAGGATATTACAGCTACTGGGTGATTCCCAGGCAGTTTTGAGTTCCAATCCCAGTTCTAGCTTGAGGAAGAAAAAAAAGTAATGGAGGAAAAAAATCTGAGCCTCACAGAAGTGAGGCTGGTTGTCATCTAAATTGATTTATTGAATTACTTCATTTATTTATATATATATATATATTTTAACTGCAGATAATCCAGAGCACATTTCAATGCACAGACTTAGAAAAACTGAAGAACTGACACTGAAGCACTGCAGGTGCTGAAAGCCCCATTTTATCCACCCGTGGTCATCCAGCAGTGGTGAAGCATCTATGTGTACCAGCTGTCAGCTGAACAGGGACCTGCAGGCTGGAAGAGAAAATGCACAGAGCTTAGCACAGAGCTAAGGATTGGTGGAGAGCTGGAGAGATTGCCTGTGTCATGAGCTGTATCAGAGCCAAAGCATCAGAGTGTCTGGCACATGTCATGCCCCAGATAAACTGCTGAAACACAGACCAGGTCATATACAAGGTGAGACCAAGGCCACACACCCTGTCTCAGCAGAATTCTGTTTAGCACAGGTTACTCTAGGCTTTCAATACAATTGGGAGAGTTTATCATTAATTTTCTGTCCCCAGTTGTCCTACTCAGCCCTGGTTAAATTAACTTTTTCAATCACTCCTGCTCTGTCAGATTCCTTCCTTATTAGATGTCCTTCAGTGTTTCACTGAAGGCATTATTATGCTTTACAGGACAAAATCATTTTATGCTTCTTTAAAGCAGTGAGAACCCTTCCCTTCTCCCTCCTTATCCTCTGATCTAGCCTTATTGATACTTTCTCATTTCATCATGCAATCAGTGGGGAATATTAATCAGGACCTGGTGGGGTCTTTTTAATTTGGATTGCAGGCAATGAAAGCCACTATCTTCAACTCATAAGAAGTATGTCCATAAGCAGCAAAAGCAATGAGATATAGTTTCCTAAGGGCCTGTCTAGAGATTGAACTCTGCTGTCTAATAAAGGCTCTATTGGCACTGCTGTTTTTCCCTTAGTGAGGTGATTAATAATGCGTGTTTTCGCTATTCAGCATCTTCTATTTCTTAATTATATTGGGACTTCCTTTTTTAAAAATAAATAAATAAATAAAAATCTTTCCCACTGTGTCAATTGTGGTTGAAACCAGACAACAGCTTCCAAAGTGATTGTGTTAGGGACTGGATGTGGTAGGAACACAGACATATGAGCTTGGTTGTGGAACCTCATTTCCTTAGGAAATAAATCTAAAAATTTGCAATAAAAACATGCTTTTTGGCTTGCTCAGACAGTATAAGTGGTAGGATACACAATGTCTTAATTATTAGTTTGCCAGATAAAAGTATATACTTGTCCCATCGTGACTAGAAAAATAAAACCTCAGCTTCCCGTGGCAGAAAAGCTGGTGAAGATGCCTGAAGTGGAATATATATTAGTTTCCTCCATCCCTTGTCCCACCACCACCAACAACGTGCAGCAACACATTTTGCAGAACCCTTGTAAACTATATAAAACATCATTATCGGAATATATTTGATGGCTGAAATCGCTGTGCCCAAGCAGCTCTCTGGCATGTTGCTAGGGGTGTTTCAATCCTTAGGGGATTTCTGAGAAAAGACTGGGCCAATTGCATTGCAGATGTTTCTAGGTAAGGGTTTGTGTTTCCACAGGTATTGTTTTCTCAGTGCAGAATTGTAAAGCAAGCTCTTCTTAGAGCTGAGGAAATCATCCCCTGGTGATGGACATAAAGACAGTGCTGGCAGCGTGATGCCAGGAGGTAGGCAAATGGCATCAAAGCCAGCCCTAGCTGCTGTATTTCGTTTCTTGGTGGTTATAGTTTGTAAGAAGAAATGCACATTGCATCCTGTCATCATTGCAAGCACCACAGATTTAGGTGGCCTAGGAGCCATGCCGATTTTTATTTATTTTTTTAATGTGCACTGGATTTCTTCACATTAAAGCAAAAAGTATTGCCATGCAGGGTTAAACAAAAAAGGTGCATCCCACTACCCCATTTCTGACAGTAGCCAACAGACAATGTTGTAGAAAGAGTAGACAAAGGATGGAAAACATACAAGGATGCAACCCCAGAACATTTTCCAACACATTTCAGGTCAGACATTTCCTAAGTCAGATGCATTGTCTATGTATTTAACAATCCTCAACAGATTTTTCTTCCAAGTATCTGTCCAGTCCTTTTTGAACAATGTAAATAAATCTTTAGCATCCATAACATCCCACATCAAGGAATTCCACAGCTTTGTTAGACACTGGGTGAAAGCTACTCTCTTCTATTTGTGTTGAACTACCTCCCCTTTCCCAGCTTTGCCTGATGTCCCTTGCTACTTATCTTGGAGGTGACAATGATTCAATGATCCCTGCAGGCGTCCTTTCCTTCTATTGAAGATTTTCCACGGTGTTGTGTTTTCCCAGCAATCTCCTCGTACTCAGCATTGTTGATTTTGGAGCAAAAAGCATCAACTCACCACAAAATAGCTTTCCTTTTGTCATGGGTTTCCAACCAGGAAAGCAGCATCTTCCAAATCCAGAAGTGTGCCCAGCAACGTGTCAACAGCATTTCTCATGTATCTTCTCAGCAAAAAGAGTTTTGGCAAATGGGAACTGCTAAGTGTCTGGAGGAAGACAACCCTCATTAAAACACTGTTTTGGCACTTGGAAGAGGTGGTTCTAAATGCATCACTCTCTGCCTTCTGCAATGTTTGTGTGATTTGCAGGGATATAAGGGAAAGTCATTTGTACCGAGACTCTTCACTCAACAATAAAAAGCTATTATACAGCTGGAGTACTTGGCCAGGGTTCTCAGTGCAGATGACAAGTTATGAACAGCTGTGTTGCAGTGTAAGAAATATAATCAGACTGTCTGGTGAAGATGGTTGAGGGGCAGTCATCTGCAGAAAGTAGGGCAGCCTCGTGTTTGCGCAGGAGGCTGCTTGCTGCTTTGCATATGTCGTGATGCCAGGGAAAAGCCTCTGCTTCTCAGGGGCGCTCAACCTGGAAGTAGCATCACCAGACCTTCTATGAAGGGCACCAGGTTCATGGTAGTGTGACTTTGATTTAGTGAATTCCTAATTGTGCAGAAGAGCAGATTTGTTTTTACACAGAAGCTTTTAAGCTGTGATGCTGTTTTCAATTTCTTGTCTGCTGCACGGAAGAAAAAATAGGGAAGACCAGCAAGTGGGTGTAACAGCTGGGTACCTGCACTCTGGAAGTACTGGAAAAAGCTGCCTGCTGCTTCGTTTTCAGCCTGTTGCCACACAGACTGAATCTGAAGTTAGGATTTAAACAGCGAAATCCCTGGCTGGTGTCAAGTCTGACAGTCTGCTGCATACTGCTTTGCTCTGGTACATTTGCTCTCCTCGCTACCAGCTTCAGAGGCAGGAGAACAGCCCTTGGGATGGCTCTTCTTCACAATATGGGGTGAAGTCTACTTGGGGTAAGGCCACTTACCCTCTGCCTTCACCAGGGTGCACACCATGGAGCTGCGTCAGCGGGCGGCAGAGCAGAGCCCTGGCTCGGCAGCTTGCCCTGTGACTGCAGCACGGGTTGTCAGGAGTTGGAGAACAGCTAGAAGCTATTTCTGCTGTATCTCCTCCCAAGAAGGTATATTTTTAACAGCCTTTCAGCAGCCAGAGCTCACGTCTGGAGCTGTAAATGGGGTGTTGGATGGACAGCAGCCTTCCCGCTAGCGTGGTTCAGTCTCGGTGCCTGGAGAGGCCTGTTTCGCCATCCCTGCGTTCAACCTGCTTGTGCCTGCTGGCCATTCCTGCCATGGCAGGACCCGGTAGGCAGATTGCGTGAGCAAATGCCGGGTGTGTACTTCCCAGAGAACAGGCATCCAAGGCTGAATATTTGCATTCACTCGCTGCTCTTGGGTATGAACATGTAAAAGGTGCACACGTTGCCTATCCTGTAAACCTCTGGCTCTCAGTCCTGGACAGACTGCCATTTTTCCCCCTTGTTTTGGGCAAGCTACCTTTTAAATGAAGCTATATCTTGTTGGTCATGCAAGTTAAAAGAAGAGATTGGAAATTCCTTGGGGCAGAGGCTGTCTTTATCGGTGACTATCATAGCTCTCACACATCCCTGGGAGGCAATGCCTCGTAATTAATTACTAAATAATTAATAATAATATGAAGCAGATACCACTCAGGAAGTAATTAACCTCCTTATGCTTACAGGGAAGTCCTATGGAATGGAAGAGTAATTAAAGGCTCTTTAAACGACAGAGCAAAACTCCCAAAGATTTCAGTCAGTGCAGATTTAGGATTTGAGTCCAGTAGGATTTCCTCAGACATAAAAAAAAAAAAGACTTTTTTTTGTAGGTAAATTTTCCAAATCTGATATTTTCAGTTAGTCTATGCAAGTTTGCAGCCTGGATGAATAATTTTAATCACATTTAATTTAATTTAGGATGGTACGAGGCAATTAGTGATAAGGTATACTAGAATTTTCCATGAAAGCGAGCAGGTGGATAATTCATGTTGGAATAGGGTGGTCTCAGTTTCATTCAGGCAATGTCATACAATGGACAAAAGCAAGGCCTGGATAGTAAAATTAATTTGCAAGAAGTATCTTTAGGTAACCTGACCAAAACATCCCTTCTGCAAAGGCACAGAGGGAGAGTTTTGCATCATTTTTGTTCATGCCTGAATGGGACTGTTGCAGTCTAAATCAGTGTTCCTCCAGATGAATTCACACAGCCAAGCAGAGGAGATGTGAATTTTCTTGGACATTGGAGCTTCTTTGCAAGAGAACTGATGAAAACATCAGCTGAGAATATCAGGTCACGCAACCACTCAGTATTACTTAATGGAGGTAAGCCCTGCAACCCTTGATTCATAACTTCATCGGTCTCCTTTTGCAAATCAAAATGAAAAGAAAGATGCAACCTCCTCAAACTCTTGCAAAGTGTTTTTGAGTCAGTGGGGAGTTGGAGCTCTGAATTTGATAGTTCCCAACAGCATTTATAATGTACCCCCTCTGAGGATGCATGTCTCAAGAGTGTCTTGGTTCACTGATAATGAACACTGTCCTGTTTTTCAGGATTCACCCATGTCCTTTGAAAGTCTTTCAATATTTCTTTATCTTCTTATTATACAGGCTATTTCTTCTCTCCTGATACCAGGTAAAGGTGATTGTATTGTGCTGTTTTTGACAAACGTATGACAGAGAGTATGGGAAAATGTCAGTCATTTTGGTTCAGTCTTTGGAGCTCTGAGAACTTTTGGATCTCAAGAAACTCAAGAAGCTTCCTATTCTGTCACCTCAGATGTACATGGCAGACTTAGAGGTTAATAGCTTGGCAGTGCAATGGAAAATGAATTTGGCTTGCATTCTCCTGAAGCCACTTTGGAAGAACACTAATGGGATTTTCTGCACAGCATGACATTACCTTCTCTCTCTGCCCAGTGCAGTATAAATTCACCATTTCCAAGAAACTCCCCAGCTGCAGGGCATATAGCTCAGGCTGAGAAAAGGTTCTCCACAGAGATGCATTGCCATATGTTAACCCAGGTGCAGGTAACTGAGAGGGAAGCCAGGCAGAGCACTGCAAGGAGGGGAATGGCTGGGGGTCCTCCTTGATTAGCAATCTTCAGCGGTAGTGTAGTGGAAGTATTTAATAAGTGTTCTAATAAATGTATTTTCATTTGAAAAATGAAGATCCACACTCAATAGAAGTTAATTAAAATGATGTAAAATGCAACCTCAAAAAGATTAATTGATGTTAGTGACAGCTTGGCTTTCCCTCATGTTTCTGGAAGCTCAGCCTCCTAGTCCAGATCCATAAAAACTGGCTGTGGGTTTTCAAGGCAACTTTTTACTTCAGCATTTTCAGTCAACATTTGACTGTCATGAATAGGAGTTTGACCTGAAAAAAAACAAGTGATCAGTTAGAATATAAATTTAAGAAAAGAAGAGTGGTTAGGATTTTCAGAAACCTTTAGGTGAATGATGGTCCCATTTGCTGGCACACTTAATGTGACCATGTAGCTAACTGCTATGGAAAGGACAGCCATGTCCTCCTCCTTCCCCACCTTGGACCACTGCTGCTCTTCTGCCAACTCCCTGGCATGAACTGAACCATCACACAACCACTGACAAGACAAAGTTACTGAAAATTCACTCCCATGGCCCTGACAAGACTTATTTTCCAGTGATGTTGTCCCAGTGCAACTGCACTGCTGAGCCAGGACCTGTGTGCGCTCTGCAAGACATGGCAAGCACTGAAAACTATGGGAACTCCCACAGGGAGAAAATATGTGTCTTGTATGTCAGTGTGAGTGGGCAGTGCCCAGTCCTAGCCCCATGTGCATGTTGATCAGAGGGTATCGTGCCTTAGGCATCACTCATTTTTTCATCCCAAGGGCATAGACTAGTTAATGAGGTATATCTACCTGACATTATATTGCAGCTTTCAGTTAGCGTGACAACAGTTGAGCTAATCTGTACTAGTTATTAATACTACATGTGGACTTGCCCTTGTCCTAGTGGCTTTACTCACACTTGGGAATCATTAGGGTTAAATACCAGAGTAAGTCACTGGTCATTGGATAGCACCCAGACAAGTTGAAAAGAAGAAGAGGGCAAGCTAAGGAAAAAATCCCACAATGGAAGAGAGGAGGGCTCAGGTTGTGGTGACATGATAGCTTTCCCTGGAAGGAAAATGCAGTTCAGGGTATTCCTCCCAGCTGGCACCTGGGCTGTGGTTCCCAGCCTCTGTTGTGCTGCCCCAGTACTTCTCTCCAGCCAGACTGGAAACCAGGTTGCTGAAATAATGAGTTACCAGAAACACACGGATTTTCAACCTCCCCAGCCACAGCCGCTGCTTCTCAGATGAGAGAGCCTCTTTAGCACTACCAAACAGCTGACATGGAGTGTCAGCACAGCCCTCCTGCAGTGCTCAGCTGGACCAAGACCCCCGAGCGCGTTCCTTCAGGGTCTGGTGGGCCCGCTTGCCTGCACAAAGCTGCTCTTGTGCTCAGGTGCTCACAGCATCGAGCACCCGATTTGAATTCAGGTGCTCATCTGAGCAATCCACGCTGTTAAATGTTGGCCAATAATTTTATGAAACCTCTTTAAATTGTCTGTCACCTCCAGGGCACTGATGCTTCAGTCCCTTGTTGCTGAGGCCTCTCTGCTTTACCGTGGCAGAGAGCTGCCTTCCCCCAGGCACCCATCTGGTGACAGCAGCAGCCGTTGTGTGCACCAGGAGAAAAATATGGTTTGAGTTTCCTGCTCCCACCCCTAATATTTATTTTAATATTTTGTTCTGACTTAGGACATTATTACATAAATGCTTTACCACTGCCTTTAGGGAATGTTTTAAAGTGTTTTGATTCCTAGTTGTTGTTTTCTTTTTATTCCATATGTCAACCAGTGCAGCAGGGAGCCTACTGCAGAGGCTAGGAAGATGGGAAAGTCCCAGTGTTACCAGTACTCAACCCACCCTGCAACAATAGGTGGCTTGAGAGGCTGAGTTTTGCCTGGAGAGTAGCAAGAGGAATATTCTAGATTTTCAGCAAGAAATTTCAAGAAAGATTGCATTGACAAAGGCCTCACACGCAGACTAAAAATGTCAGTAGTAACTCACAAAATAAATTCAATGAGAATAGACATCTCTAGGCCCCCGTTTCACTTGGAAAATAGTTTTCCAGCCTCACTCAGAGTAAAGCTTTTCCTTTTCTCTTACCCTAATGTTAATCCCATTCTGCATCTCAGAGTAGGCACCCCATCCTCTCAACAACTAAAAGCTCCTCAGGGATGACAATTTTTTCTGCACTCGGGTTCCTTTGGCAGCCTCTGCCCAACCTCACACTAAGGATTTGAGCATTCTCCCTCCCTCCTCCTCTCTCTCTCTCTACTATAATCATTGACTGATCTACAAGACACAGTCTCCACTGTCCTTATATTCAGTATTCCTCAGAGATGGATTTTGGTATCACACCTCAGTTTCCTTTGGCAGCTTCTTTCAGCCCCAATGACAAGCATCCAGCTTTCACTTCTCCTCTACTTTAGCTCTCACCCTAGGTTGAAAATGGCAGCCCAGCCCTCCCAAAGACTAAGTATGCCTTAGCAGAGGATGCTTCCTTCAGCTTTCATTCTTCTTGTGTCCTCCTGCCAACCCCCTTGTAGCCATAGCTCCGAGCTTTCACTTTTTCTTGTCTCTGATCCTAAGCCTGTCCCTAGGCTGACCCACAGGCTCACAGGATCCCCAGGGCATGAGTAAATCATAATGTCCAGGATCAGCCTCACCTGGGGCCTCTGCCCACACCTGTGAGCCCATGAGCTCTATTTAGGCTTAGCCTAGAGCATTTGCACTCTTCTTGAGCTGCATTGGAGGAGTATGGTCTCCAGCTCAGCTGCGCTTGGCTACAGCCTTCCTCTTTGATCTGAACCCAGCCTGTGGAGAGTTCTCCAGGCTTGTTCCTCAATACCATGGCTCTGACTGGCAGTCGCTGGACCTGATCCTAACCCATGGATTGACTTCCTGGATTGACCCTGGATGTGCTTCATCATGATGATACTGCATTATCATCTGGACACTTACTCAAGCCAGGCTGCCATCTCTGTGTCTGCCGTGCTTGCCTCATTCAGGTACTGTGGGACTGGGCTCTGGGGGGTTAGGCCCTTGCATGTTTCCATGTTAGCACCCTTCTCCCTAGGGAGTAGTGTTGCTTGCTGCAGCCTGGCGTAGGCTGCAAACTCTGTTCCACTCAGAACTTCATTTTTTCTTAGCAGAGAGAGTTCATAAAATCATACTATGGTTGAGGTAGGAATTGACCTCTTGAGGTCATTTGGTCCAGCTCTTCTGCTTAAGAGCTGGTAGAGCAGGTTGCCCAGGGCTGTGTCCAGGCAGCTTTTGAATATCATCAAGGATAGAGACTATTGCCTCTCTGGGCAGTCTGTGCCAGCACTTGGTCACGGTAAAGAAATGCTTCCTGATGTTCAGACTGCACCTCCTGTGTTCCAGTTTGTGCCCATAGCCTCGTGTCCTGTCACTGATTACCACTAAAAAGAGCCTGGTTGTGTCCTCTTAGCGCCCTCACTCCAGTTATTTATAGATATTGATGAGATTCCCCTGAGCCTTCTCCTCTCCAGTCTGAACACTCTCAGCTCTTTCAGCCTCTCCTTGCGTAAGAGATGTTCTAATCCCTCAGTCATCTTAGTGGCCCTTTGTTGGACTCTCTCCGGTATGTCTGTCTCTTGTACTGGGGAGCCCAGGAATGGACACACAACTCCAGGTGTGGCCTCACCAGCGCTGAGTAAAGGGGAAGGATCACCTCAAGTGGCAACACTTCTAATGCAGCCCAGGTTACTGTTAGTTCAAGCTCCTGCACTGTTTTATTTGGCAGGCCTTTCCCAGCCATATCCTCGCTCTGAACTTTCACTTTCTCTCAGTCTTAACCCTAATCCTGCAAGCATCCAACTCCACCCTGAGACTCGCAGCTTCTTAGAAGAGGATGCTGTTTCCTTTCCACCTCCACTGCAGCTGTGTCTCTGGGCTTTGTCTCATCACAATCCAAAACATTAAGGGAAAGGCCACCCATGGCTCAGGGACCTTATTCCATCAAGAGCCTAAATCTTCCTCCCAGAAGGCCAGTTCACCTCTAGCTCTTGGCTTTCTCCTTCTTTCTACCCCAAGGGAGGGCCCATAGACCCAAAAAGTCTACTTGAGTAGAGACTCTCTCTTTCTTTAAGCCCTAACCCTTGCCTGACCGATCTTTCTCAGAGGAGAATTTTAGTATCTGCTCAAATTTCTCTTCAGCATTACTCTTCCAAAATATCTCTGTGCTTTTTCTTCATCTCATCCCTAATCCTAGACTGATCTGTAGGGAGAGGTCCTCACTGTCAGGTGCCTCAATGTTCTTCTGAGGAGACTTTTAGCATCAATTGTAAGTTACCTTTGGAAGATGCATTTTGAGCCCCCTATAGCTGTCTCTGTTTGCAGCCATTTAAGCAAATATGCCATACACAAGGTGTGGATGGGATGCATCTGAGAGTTCTCTGTGAACTGGCCCATGCCACTGCAAGGCTACTATCTAACATAATGTCATTCACGGGTCCTACAAGGGATTGGCTACTAGTAGTATCCTCATGGGCTCAATGCAGGGACCAATATTGTCCAGTGTCTTTATTGGTAACCTGGGTGTTAGGAACAAAGTATAGTATTTACTCAGCAAGTATTTACGGAGTTAGAGAAAATGGTTGATATGCTGGAGGTCAGGACAAGAGGAGGGACCTGGACAGGCTGGAAAAGAGACCTCCGACAGAGACCTCATGAAGTTTGATGAAGTCCTGCACCTGGGGAGCGATAATGCCATGCTGCAGTACATGTCAAAGGTAGGAAAGTGGCTTTGCAAGAATAGAGCTGGAGGCCCCGATGGGCAACAAACTGAATGTGAATCAGCCATGTGCTGTAGTAGTGAAGGGGGCCCAACTGCATCCTGTATTGGCAGGGGTGTATTTGATGGAAGTGAGTCTTCATGTCTGTTGGACACTTGGAAGGCCGTGCCTGCAGTGTGGAGTCCTCTTTCAGGCTTTTAGCACAAGAAAGATATTGGCATACTGGATCAAATTCAGTCAAGGGCTACTGAGATGGTCAAGGACTGGAGTATTTGGTGTCTAACAAGAAGCTGAGGGATTTATTCAGTGTTAAGAAGAAAAGGCACAGAGTGCATGTCACTGCTGCTTAGAGCCAGCCTGTTTGTTCCCAGAGGTGCACAGTGACAGGACAAGAGGCCACAAGATGGAACTTAAGAAATTCCAATGAGATCTTTAGGGAAAAAACTTCACAACAAAGTCAGTCAAACACTGGAACAGATGCACAGAGACCCTGCAGGATCTTCACCCTCAGAGGTATTCAAAGCTCAGCTTGCTGAAGCCCTGAGTAGTGTGCATGACCTAACTTTAAAACTGGTTGTGTTTGTGCAGGGGGGTATGGCCAGATGACAACTGGAGATCCCTTTCTATCTAAGTCATTGTATGATTATGCTGTTGTATACATAAGTCTTTGTAAGTTCATACCCTAATCAGATTACTCTGAGAATGACGTGTGTTGTCTGCAGCAGCAGATTCTGCCTGTGCAGAGCCTGCTCTGTTTTAAGCCACAGTGTCACAGGACCAGTATTTAAACACTTGTTGACACACTAACACAATGTTCCGGCACTTAATGGTGGTAGGAAATGATTGTATCTGACCCAAAATTCAAAATTATCCTCACAGTTTTTTCAGAACTGGTACAGGTGTTCAAATTCATGCACTCACTATCCTGTGCAGTTTCAAGGAAGAGGGGAAGATGTTTCAAACCCTTTGGGAAATTCCTGGCATGATAACGGCCAGGGGAAGGAATTTCTGTGCCCAGAGATTAAAGCTGAGAAAGTTGCCCACTGCTCCCCACTTCCCTGAGTGATGGAATAGCCCTTTTCATCTTCATCCCCTCCTCTCTCACCCATAAGCAAACCAAGAACATTGCCCACTTCCACTGGAGGCATTTGAATATGTGCTTCCTCATGCTGCCCACTGCCTGTAAGTGACATGACATGCTCCCTGACATTTTTTTCCCTTCACACCAGCTACTCCAGAGTCCCCTAGCATTGCTTTTTCTTCTATTCTCCCCTTTTTCCTCCTCTTCCCTGCCCACCCATCTGTTTAAAAAAAAAAAAAAAAAGCCATTAAAAATGTACATACTTGCTGGGAGAGCAGTGAGAGGCAGCAGCCCAACTCAGTTCAGTGTTTGCTTAGGGCAGACTGTCTCTGGCTTCAGTGCATGGTGGTGTGCTCCAACAGCTCACTTGAATATTTCCCCAGAGGGTAAAGCCTTTGCTTTCACTGTGAATTCATACATCACCATTGTACTTATAAAAAAACATGGACTCTTGCTTCACTGCAGGTTTGTTACAAGGGATTAAAAGAGAACATTTCAGCACCTTATGTATCTGGTCAGACAGCACCTGGCAGGCCAGCCAAGGGATATGAATGCTCTTCTCATCTGAAGAGCTGGCTCAAGGAGCATCATCTACAGGTACAGGTAGGCTCAAACCAACCCCCCAGAAACTCAGAGCCAACATGATGTTTGAAGCATATACCTGACTCCCCATATTCTGTGTATGTGTCTTATGGCAGGGACGTGAGCAATCACAAAATACTGCATACACAACTTTTCATCCAGGAGTGTGCAAGGCTGACTCCACTGACCACCAGCAGATAACGGTCTTGTTCCCTGCTCCTTGTGCTTGGAGCCACTCACACATCCATGTTTATGTGAGCTTGTTTAGTTCCTGTCTGAACCACACTTACCCTGGCAATGAGATCCATAGGTGAATCTTATCCCATGTGAGAAGTTATTTTTTCCTCTTTGTTTTCTAAAACTCATTGTCTGCTCTCTTCAATGGATGGGCTTAAATCCTCTGGTGGCATAAAACATCATTCCTCCTATTTTGGGTCATGACCTAATCATATCAAATTATTGTTGGCTCCCGCATCTCTGAGATAGCTGGTGGGGAAACTGCAGGTTTTTAAAAGCTATGCCCTTTGCTGGGTATTAGATGTGCTATTATTGCCATTCTCTTCCTTACCAGAGCACAAAGCATGCTTAGCAGCACTCACAGAGCTCCTCAAACAGCACACAGGCTGAAACTACAGTCTGTCCTGCAGTTTCTCTTCATGTGCTCTGTGCTGACAATGGAGACCCAGATAAGGAGGGAGGTAGATGCTCTAGGAAACTAGTTTTCTTCTTTCTATTCCTCCTCAGGGAATGCAGGCAGACATGACTAGCATGGATTTTATAGACTGCATATAGGAAACAGTGATAAATGTAACTTCTCCTTTATGATTCATAAATATTAAAAATGTGTCCAGATCTGAAATCAAGATGATTAGTTAAGGCAAGGAAAATTCTTGAGTACTCCCACTTTGTCTTTGCAAAATCAAAAAGTAGGGTACTGAAATATAACTGATACAAAATCAGGAATGTCTCCTTTTTGGTGATAAAGGCCCAGCCAGTTAGTTTCATTAAGTAAACTGGAAATTAAACCAAACCCCACATTACTTTTGATGTTATGTTTCTATGAATACTCCAAGCATAATTCAGCAGTGTATGTTTTTGATATAGCCTGTACTTTGTTCCAGTGTCAGGGCTTTGTTAAAGCACCAGACAGAAGCTACAAAATCAGATTGCAGGCTGTTTTGGTCAAGTGGTTGTTGAAGCTAATTTATCAAAGGAAAAAAGAATGGTTATGAGGTATTAGTGGCTACTGAGGCTTCACTCACCTTTTTTTTATTGCCTTCAAAATGAAGACCAAGTGACCATAGCAATTGCTATTTGTCATTAGGCCAAAACAAAATGATTTCTGTGGCATTAAGTGAACACTACCCCAGCAAATTGAAGGCAAGGGAAGGCAGAAAAGAAGAAAAGCAACCAATGGGAAAGGTGTTATAGGGTAAGACAAAACTATGGTCTGAAGGATGAGAGACTGCTCCTGAGGCAGTATCCCAGCCCCAGGTTCAATTTCAGTGCTGTTGCTGTCGTTTGCATGAACCTAAACATCTGTCCACACTGTTTGCACCACAGCTACCTTTAGCTGCTTCACTCTCCTTTGCCTTGAGAACAAAAGAGGGTCATAGTATTCTATTTACCATGAGTTTCATTTCCAATATCATCAGGAATATTCATATGCAGGAGTGTGGAGCCAAAGTATTTGCCTGAACTGATTGTTTTCTCTCTTAGGCTCTCGGTTTAGAAGTGGGAAGCAGATTATAAAGGAACATCCCTTCTTCCTTTTTACTCTTGTGCTTTGATTTTATTTTTTTTTTTTTTTTAAAGAGGGAAGAGTCTTGTGGTTTTGTCCAGATTTTCTTATAGGGTACGTGGTAGACAAGAGGAGAGGAGGAGATAAGAATTCTGGAGGATACAAGAGAAGAATATGCAAAGATTTTAGGAGTTCACTGTCCAAACAGATTTAGAGCTGCTACTCCATCACTTCATAAACTAGAGGTATTAGGCATGATGCCTCTTCTGGTAGCAGTTATCATTAGGGTAGCCCAGAGTTCAGATAACAAGCAAGTTAGGACTGCAGTACTTTGTACATTAATCTACAAGTGCCTAAGATCTCATGATGCCACAGAAACAAGTGATGCTTTGTAGTTGCAAAATGTTGAGAACTGTTAGATGTATAATTACTGTCTTTTTCAGTGTGACCACTGAACTGCTGTAAACATGGCAGAGTTGATATCTTCATGAAGGGAAATGAGTGAAATATCTTTATTTCACTGATGCACTCCAAATCCTACTAATGTTTGAAATTCTGATGCTCCCAGTGGAAGCATTAGCTTGGAAACTTTCTTCTGCTTCATTTTTCTCTTAATCATCTGAGGACAATGAATTGCTACCTATTAGCATCTCAGCCCTTTTAAAAATATTTTTATTTTTTACCTGAATTATATATGTGGGTGTGTATATATATATGTTCTAGCTTAGTGCAGTGGACTTGTCATAAACATTTAAGATGTACTATAGTGTCATACTTTCTAAGCAGTATAATAGCATTCCATTTATTGTTTCCCAAGGACTTAACTTGGAAATGAATGGCTTTATGAAGAGGCTAGTCTTATATTAGAGTTGATTGATTCCATTCATCCTCCAACAGGCTCCTCAGCAAAACAATTTCCCCTTAATTAAGCAATATGATGTAAATTACATGGTAATTGATTTAATAAAAATATATGATGCAAACTAACATGGGGAAAAACATCTTAAGGAACAGCAGAATGATTCTCTGAACAGAGCAGGTAATGGGAAGACTACTGGAAATGAGGTCAGGAAAACAATAAAAAAATGAAGCTTTTATAGATTATTTTCATCATTTCTGTTTCCCTAACAGTTAGATGGATGAATCCCTGGGTATTTCCCTCATTTTCTAGCCTCAAAGAGGTTTGAGAAGCTGTCCCCCTATTTTTCCCCTTATGCCAAAAAATATACATCAATTTTAAAAAATAGCACTGTCAGTTCTTTGTGGGGTAAAAAAAATAACTAGATCAAAAAAAATAAGACAATATATATTTACTCTTTTAGGTTTCAAGTGAGAGAGGTGCTTTCCACTTCTTGTCCAAAACTCTTTGCTAATACTCTTACACACTGTTGCGTAAGTGTTATTGTTTATATCTATTTTTGCATAAAACCCATGGGACTATGTTAAGGTAAAATATCCTCACTTCAACCGCTGTTTGTTTAATCTGTGGAGATAGAAGGGATTGCCCAATTGTGAAGGTTCGGAGCACAGTGCATGATAGCTTTGAGGAATATCCTGAAAACCTAGCTCTTTGTAGCGTATATTTGTGGCAGTTTTCTCTGGAGCCGCATAAAGGAAGGTTCCTAGCTGTTACTTGCCATAGCACAACCTTTTATGGTGTGGATGAATCCTAGAAGGTGCAGAAAGCACAACTTTTCCATGTTGATCTGTGCTTTGGGTTATTCATAGGAGGAAAGCTGCATTTAAGTGCATATGGTCAAGCTGGGCAGGGGGAATGGAGTCACAGCAAATATGTAATCCTGGAAAGGGACGGAGGTCTACTGAAGGGCTGCAAGAACTGACAGAAGAGCATGAACAAAGCCTGCAAGGATGGGGGAAAGTACCATGAGGATGCTGTGAAAGGGGTGATTGGAAAGAACTTAGAACACAGTCCCAGAAACATGCAATTTTCACATAAGTGCCTGATTATTCTTGTAAATGTTGCTGGTTGAAGTGCCTACCTTTATGGTTTCAAGGCCTCAACATGTGTCTGAGAGTAGTAATGGATTCACATCAGGCAGTCTGATTTTAGTGTGATTAGTTGCAGCTCTTATGTCTGCAAAATTAGCCTAACAGTCTCATAAGCACAACTGTTTAGGAGAGAGGTTTTCCAACTTTCCTTTAAGGCAAAAATATCCCACAGTCACTTTGTGTCTGTCATTTGTTCTTATAATCGGGGGGGGGGGGGGGGGGGGGGGGGAGGGAGGAGGGGAATAAACACAAATACAGCATGTTCTACACTGATTTTTATTTATTTTTATTTTGGGGATTAAATTAAGTTTCTTCGGGAGTCCTTCAGAAACACAAATACACTCAGCACAGGCTGTGGTCAGAGGTTTAGAATCGGATCTTATGTTAGTTTAATTTCCTTTACTGAAGCAAAACATCAGTCTTTCCTGGCAGGCTGTCCACCCAAGCAGGAATATTTTCCATAGTCAGCTCCAGATAGGCAAAATCCTAGAGAATGCCTTTCAAGAAAAATACCTTGAGTCACCATACCTTCAGTCAAAACAGTAAGCAGTGATTTCCAATCTGCCTTTTCCTCAACAGAGTAAGTCAAGGGATAAGCAATCATTGCTTTCTGAAATCAACAATGTCAAACCTTGACAGAGGGGAGGTTGGTGAAGAAAGGTTAGCTTTGGTGTCATTGTGGCATTAGGTCTGAACAGCTCTGGGAGATCACTAGTACAACCTGCCATTCACAGACCCCCCAAGGATTTCTTTTTTAAATGAAAGGTTGCAAAATCTCATTCCCTATTCCAGCACTGCACACACGTTTTCCCCTCCCCCCATCAATCGGATGAAGCTAATGGGAATCAGGTCCTTAATGGAGGGCAATGGCAATTCTGTGCAGGTGGGAAGGCATAAAACATTTGCCAGCCAACCTGTTTTGACTGGTAGTCAATAAAATATTAATATGTGACCTTAACCATTTTCACTTTCCATTAAAAACCTCAGGACACTGGGACCTGGATATTTAAAAACTCTTACATTTCCTGGTAATCAGTGTTTAGAAGTGAAATAGAAAAATGTACCTATACTCAATGGTGTTTGTAGCCAGAAAGCTGCTGTCACCAACTGTCTCTGGTCTTAGATGCCAAGGTCCTTTTTAAAGGACTTTGAATGCAACCGGATTGGAGAGGGACATATTTGCTTTGCTTATCCAAGTAACTTTTGTCTGTTGAACTAAGAAACAAAAGGTTCTTGCTTCAGTGGCACCCACTGCTGGATTATGGCTGTGATCTCTTGCCCAGCACTAATCAAGATGGCTATGTGAGGTCTAAAAGACTAGGTGAACATAAAGCTTAATGTATGTGCTGTCTTTTCCTGATTATGATGATTTATGCTGTAGGGTGGCAAGATAGCTCATTAAAACAGGCATAAACTTCCAAGGCTGTACTCTTCTCTTGCCCTCCCCAATACTTATAACCAAGAATATTTGTATGCACTAAGCTATTTTAGTGTTCAAAGACATTTCCTTCACTACTGGCACTAACGCTGCAGGAGACTGAACTGGTTACAACCAGGATAAACCCTAATTCTTCCATTCTTTGGCATGTGGCTGAAAGCAGCTGTCTAGGACCACTAGGAAGGATGGCTTGGGAGCTGGAAGCACACAATGGAAGCTTCAGAGATGCATCTTTGCTATGAGCTTTGGTAATTAACCTCATTTCTCGGTCTTTATAGGTCCCAAACTTCTTTATGTCTGCTGGCAGGATTGTTTACTGTATTATAGCTTTGTCTGTGGTATGAGGTGAAATACTGAAGCCACTACAATTATTAGGCTCTGACCAGCAGCTGGAATTTCACCCCCTAGGCACCTTTACGATCTTGCTTCTGTGTGTATGTTCCTTATGAGTTGAATAGCACTGCTCATCTGAGAAGAATTATACAAATGCCTAGTATCAGTAGTTCTGGGTCATGTAGTGCTACAGATGAAGTGGTGTGAAGAGTTGGTGTATTTCATGTGTTTTAAGTATGCAGAAGACTTGGAGCAGAAATTACAGTAGAAACAAAGATTTTTTTTCTTCAGTGAAAAGAAATGTTTTGATTTGTTTTAACTTGAAAATGATTGCAAGTATAAGACCATAATTTTATCCACTTTTTCTTTTTTTTTTTTTCTGGCTGATGTTTTTCCCTCTTTTCTATTGAGTCGAGTTACACAGGCTGCCCTATAGCTTTGTGTCACTGTGCAGCAAAACAACCTATGGACCAATAAATGAATGGGGAAATATGTTAAGGAATGAAGTGTTGTGCAAAGAAGTGCATCAGTACATCTATAACACCTAACTGAGCATCAAACACAGGCACAGTGGTCGATGCAAGAATGAAGTCCTCTGGAGGTACTTTTTTGTATTGGTTTGAATTTCATTCTCACTACCATCCCTGCGTGGTGTGGCCTGGCTCATGTTTGTGGTGCTCAGGACTGCATCTCTGCTGTTGAGTGACCGGGATGCTCCTTGACCAAGGTCTTCCCCAATCCACTGCATGGCCCCTGTTACACTGAGGCACAGGGATGGCTATTATGTATGTGGGTAGGTTTTTAATCCAGAGTGCTTTAAGTGCCAGGGATGGATGTGTCACAGACTCCTCAGTTGATGCCTGCATCAAAGGCACATGGTCTGTCTCCTGGGACAAGGTGGAAGGCTGCAAGGCTTGCTAGGACACTGCTGGGACTTGTCCTGAGAGGAAAGAACTAGATACGATGGCATTTGTGGCCACAGTGTCTGTCTGCACTGTTCCCCCATCACTTGTGCTCAGATTTCCTCTGGGAAGGGAATGATTGATTTACTCCAGAAGGAATGAACTGCTACACAGGCACTGCAGAAGGCAGCGGAATCAAGCTGGGGAGAGAGAAAAGATCATCCCAGGTCCAATCTTTACCTTAATTGCACCCTGGGCAGCAATCCCCACAGTAAAAGAGAGCATTGGTCTCTACTTTTACCGTGACTGCAGGACACATGACACACAAAGGGCTATTAAAAATGTAAATTCTCACATGATTGCTGCCACAAGTGATCAGTCCCTGCAGAACAAGAGAGCATAACCTGAAGGCCTGTGCTATTGCCCACTCTTCTTCAGCTCATTCCCACGTGTGGTAACCAGTGCGTCCATTGATGCTTCAGACTTTACACTTCTTCCTGTGCTAAAAGGACACAGATCACATCTGGAACCAGCTGCTTTCTGTCTGGCAGTGGACGCCTTGGTAATATGGGGCACTAGTGGCTAACATTTGCAAACCCTCTCCCCACTCTAAACTCTGAGGTCAGGGCACCAATTCCTGCAGTAAAAGAGCATGGAGCAAGGACTCTTGCCAACCTTTGTCATCTTTGTAGCTGTATAAATGCTGTAGCATTCAGCAGTGTGCTGGGCTCATGAAGGTTTACAAACTCTTCCAACCCTGATCACTGTTATAAGTTGGGGGACCAATCTGTGTTGTAAAAGAGCTTGCAAAGAATTTGCTCTTCTCAGCACAAATCCTCTTACAATGTCTCTAGGCCCTGCATATTGCAGAAAGTAGTTATGCTTCTGACGTTTTTTGTTCTCCAAGCTGTAACTATAATCCCAACACAAACCCTAATGTTATTCACAGCCAGGAGGTGAACCCACTCCCTAAAGGAGCACATAATTTTATCTCTAGTAACACCAGCTGTTCTTCCATTGTTGAAGAGCCTCTGTGATGTATTCCTCATTAAATTGAGCTACAGAAGTCAAGTCCACCCCATCCCCTGCACCTGCTATAACCAAGGGATCACTCCCCTATGGGACAAGAGAACCTATTGCCTTGGTCACAGCACCACTCCTTTTCCTAGTGCCTCACACCTAGAATAGATTGGCCTCTGCAAAGTGTCCTTGTCTTCACCCTAATTCCAGTCCCAACTTCATTCTTAACTGTAGCAAGAGGACCACAATGAAAATGAGTTTGTCCCTGACAATGGCTTTCTGCCTAATTCCAAGGGTTCTGTAGAGTCCAGAAGAAAACTGAGCATTAGAATATTATATCTTTGCCATAAACCCAAATACTACCTACAGCCCACATGCTCCAGGAGCTAATGACCACTGGATAAGACCCAGTAACTACTGAAAACAACATCCTGTTTCCTAAAGCTGTGGGTCCTGACATACTTTGCAGTGAACTAGCCTCTTACAGCTATTGCCAGCTATATTGTCCCTGTGGATGGCACAAGGCAGAGATAATGGGGCAGGTGGGTAGGGAGGGGTTGACTAGGTCCCATATATTAATGACATTGCTGTGGTTCCAGCCTTTAAAGAAGAGACTTTTCTTTTTTTTTTTTTTTTAACAGGAGCAATATATCATTGCCTATCCCTAAGAAGAAAGGTTTAGAGAGCAAATTCTGCTGGGATAGAGTTGAAGGAGTGTCTCCTCTGGAGGAAGACAAATTTCTTTCTTTCCAAGTGTCCTTTCTGCAGACCCTGGGAGAAGCTGACCTCTCAAGGTGCCTGAATTTCCTCTTGGATGCTCACCCCAAAAGGCACTAACATGCATACAGCACGTGTAATCAGTGGAGCTGGACCAAACAAGGAGTGACCCAATTTGCCCGTGCCAACACAATAGGTAGCTACCACCTTAACTACCTGCTGGGTGTCTAAGCTCAGGTGATGTGACAATTTCCCAGTGACAGCAATTATCTTTCTGGTCTGCAATTCACTTTTTGGTGGGTTTATCGTGGCATCCCAGATAAAATATGCTTGAGCACATTCTGTCCATCCTCCACAGCCAGACTTCTCTTACCGGCAGGTTAGTAGGCACACTGGTGTAGTTGGCAGTGTTAGAAATGTTTTTCATCCTTGCTACAGAAATATGATGGTGGAGCACTTACTTGCAAGGGCCCTCTAGATTTGTTCTTGGTACTATTGTCTTGCTCTGATTTCATCCACATTTTACTGGAAAACAGTACTGAACCAACATAAGACTAATGCATAGCCTTTAAAAAATTCAGAGATGCAGACAGACAATATTATAAACACTCTGGGCTTTATTTATTTATTTATTTTTAGTTTGTCTCATTCCTGAAGCTGCCTTCAGCAATTTCTTTCAGAAAATACTGTTATTAGTTTGTTGTATTACAGTAGTATTCAGCTAATGATTTTTAGGAAATGGCTACAGAGATATCTATTTGTCTGTGTGTGTGAAAGAGAAATATGCCATTTATATGAAACATCCTGTCCATAGCTGTACCCAGTTAGTATTGGAAGACTGTTTATAGACTCAGTTGTACTCTGTTGGTGCTAAAATTGATTTCTTGGCTGAATTATTCTGCAATAGAATAAGCCCACTAATTGTGTACCTAAATAAAATTGAATTTTAACAAATTGACTTTTATTTTACCTAGGATGATAATTTATTGACACAAATAGAACTTCTTAATTAAATTTGGCATATCCAGGTCTGTTGAGGACATGTTAAACCCTTTTGCCATGTGGTTTTAGAGTACAAAAAAAAATAAAATTAGACCATCTTGATATTCCTAGATTAAATTGTGTTTATTGCAGGTTGTACAGCCAGTCAATTATTTTGACTATGTAGTTCTTAAGGATCCCACATGGATTTAGCATAGATCTTCTGTGAAGAAGGACTATTAATTTATAATTTCTCATTAAACACATCAGAGATTGAAACCCATTGTTGCTATTTTAGAAATAGGTGTCTTAATTCAAGAGTGCCTCACATGCAATCTGTAAAAATGGAAGGAAAGCAAGGAGTACAGAATTACGTTTATCACCATCTCTCACAGTCTGGATCTTGCTAATGCTGGAGAAGGTCACTAGAAAGGAAAATAGCTGCAGCATCACCAGAGCTTTAGGGGAAACTGAAGGCTCAGGGGCTCACCTACACATTTGCTGAGATAATCCCCCTAGAGGAGAAGTCAATGAAGTTGCCCTGTTCTATGCAGCAGGTAGGGTACCTCAGTCTCAGTGGTAACCCTAGTAATATGAGGCCTTGGATTCTTCCTGGAGACCAGAGTTGATCCCTGTGGTCTTCTGCTTTGTGGAGTGTGATGGAAGCTTGAACCAGAGGGTGAATGTCTGTAAATGTCCATAACTTTCTAGTAAAGCTTGAACCAGAAGTAAATGTCCATACATCTGATACCACATCAAAGAACAAGGCTGACGCTACTGACTGCCTGTTCTGCAGGACAGGCTGGTCTATGAGGTGCTGGTAGGCACTTCTTGGTCCCCAGCAGTAAGTGCTGCCAACCTGCCTCCTCCTTGAAGTGCTGTCACTGGTACCAACAAAGCAGGAGAGGAGCAAAGTAGTCTTTAATGAAAGATCAGCAGATCTTTCTTCTTGCTCATTCCTTAGGGCTGCAAACCACAAAGGAGAAAACAAAAACTTTCTTGACTTCGTACTTGGGACAAGAGGATGGATTAAATTCTAATTGTGTTATCATGCTTCACCCAAAATTATGATATTTTTTCTTTATTTCTATAGCTGCTTTGCATTTAGGTCTTATATTTTTGTGTTATACAAATATGCATTGGTAGAACACCCAGATATTTACGTTCAGGATAAATATACAAAGAAAAAATGCAGTGAAAACCAGCTGTGAAACAAAGATATATGTGATGTCAGAGTACATATAGCAGTCTTCAGTTAAGGTTTCTCCCTTTCCTAATTATGTAAACATGTTGCTATATGGTTTCTGAACAAGGAGGTACCTGTTTTTGTCTCTTTGAAAAGAAGAGCAGCTGCTTTGTTGCTGCTTTGCTCAGGGAATGGACTCTGCTTTCAAGGGACAGTGCCTGAGCAGGTTTACTGCTATGTGTCCTTTCACCTGAGTCCCTACAAATTACTGCTGCTGAGTTAATTTAAAGGTGACTGCATTAAACTATCAGATTGGTAAACACTGCCTAACATGCTGGTCAATGTACTGCTTGTATTTCACAGCATGTATTTCACAGGGGGAGATCTCTGCCTTTTTGGTATCCTGGTTTGATCAGGTTAGAAGTGCAGCAGTCCCCTGGGCTCTGCTGAGAGGAGCATGCCCCAGGGCTGGACTGGGCTTGGCTTGCAGGAACACTCTACCGTTCTACTTCTTTTCCATCATTTGCAACGATGAAGCAAGGTTTTGGCTTGAAAAGTCTCAGTGTTGAGTAGGATGGCAGCATTTTGGACTACACTGAAGTGGTAGAAGTCTGTTCACGGGTAAATTCCTTGAGGTGCTTGGGAGTCACTCTTTACTGCTATTTGCTGCCAGTAGCATCATCTTTTGCTTTCTCCCAATTTACGACTCCATTTTGAAGTCTGTAGGCCTAATATGTTTCGCGCTGTTCCTTTTCTTTAGTAACACAGCAGGCAGACACCATCAAGCAGCTCAAAACACCCTCCTTAGGTTTCCAGAATGAAGCTATTAGCCAAGGAAAAACACCACTTCTTCCCTCCTTTACCCATCTGGTGCCTACTCTGCAGGGATGAAAACTGTCAGTCTGTAATAGGCTGACACAGTACTGAGAGGGTGGCCTTCTTTATGAGGGAGGAATACATATTTGTATGACTTTAAGATTTTTTTCTTCCTCTAGTTTCTACTGTCTTCTGAAATGGGCTATGTACCTGCATTTGGCAAGAGAAACAAGGAGGAAGGAGGCAGGGGTGAGGAGTGAAACCATAAACAAGCCAGCCCAAGACAGCCCCTTGTTGTGAGGCTACCTATTTTGACACATGCTCGTATATTTTAGAGTACAGCACATTGAAGTTGATTGTTTTGGCTGCTCTCACTCCTGGTTCTTGGCTCCCAGCCTGGCTTCTGGAGTACAGGGAAAAGTCAGCCCCCTGCCAAGCTGACAGGCGCAGACCAGGAGAACTCACCAGCATCCTCTGCCCTCCAAAAACTAGTCCTCTGCTGGGCACATGGGGGAACAGTGCCTCAGGTGAGGTGACAGGGCTGCCAGCTCCCAGCATGGGTTTCAAGACACAGGATAGCATAACATGGCTACAGAAGGCTGATGCTAAATGCCTTTTTAAAAAAGAAACAAGCAAACAAATAAATATCTTTATATAAAGGAGGGGGAAATACAAACCCAAACACATTATTTCTCAAATGACTGTAATAGAAGTTTTCTCAAAAATTTCTGAAGATATATCAGCTATTATACTTGGATCAGAAAAAAAAATAATTGTATGCTGGCACACAGTGGGTAAATATCAGATGTTGTCTGCTTGTTGGCTTTTTCTTCCATCTCCTTCAGATATGCTCATCTGATTCTCTCTGTAGCCTGATAACTGAAACTTACTGTTATCATTCTGGTCTTGCTAGAGTGCTGTGTCTAAAGTGAGCCACTGCACTTCTAAAAGAGCAAGGACTGACTGAAAAAAGACCAGGAGTCAGCAGTGAGATACATTTTATGAGAAAGATGGAACTAACTGAAACTGGGGTGTGTGTGGTAACTATTTTCAGGAATTGACATGTAATCCTTAATAAGGTTTTCAAAAACATCAGCTGTATGTATTTATCCCTCAGAATGAACTAAAGTAGGACTTGATTAGCTGAAGGCTCCCTGTGGCATCTCAGGAAAGGGATGAGGGCCAAAAAATTTGGAAGACAGTTCCAGTTTAGAGCAGATGTACACTGCGGTGGAAACCACCACAGCACACCCTGACATCACGCAGGTGTCTGGAACTCAGGTTGGCACCCCTTGCTCTACAGGATAAATTATTTGTTTTATTTAGGCATGAAATATTCCTATATGCCATAAGGACCTCGATTAACACATTTCATCATAATTGTATATTTGTATATATCACATGAGTTAAAAAAAATAGAAAAGTAGAAATAACCATTGTGGCTTATCCTCTTGGTGAGAGAGATAGAGGCTGTGGCTTGGGAACAAAATAAATTTCTTTTTCCCTAGCATGGAAACAGGACTGCCTTTGTCTCTGGCCCAGATGGAGAACCAGTTTTCAGAGGCAGGAGAAGCTGGAGGATGCGGATTGCCCTGCGGTCCTAGAGGTGAGGGATGTACTGCTGGTGTCTATAAATAGAAAACCTCTCTCTCTAGGAGTCCCACTCCTGCTGATAAGGTGGTTGTAAACAAACCCAGAGCACAGAGGCACAGCTGAGTGTGATGAAGGCAAACATGTCTATACTCATGTGGAAGTCCAGCTGGCTTCAGCCTACACCTTCATTTACCTCCTTCCCATGTTTGCAAGACAGGGGTCCATTCTTCAAACTTAATGGGCTTCTGACTGTGAATATGGCATGGTTTCTGCACCAGCCTACTGGAAGATGACTCCAAACAGCTGGTACCTCTGTGTATGCTGCAATAGCTTTTCTTGATCTGATAGGTGAAATGATGCATGTTCCACACAACAGTGCACTGGCCCTCTTATTTCTTTAAACTTTTGTCCAAGTTTAGGCATGGGATAAGCAAACAAAGAGCAGAACTGCCTCCTCCCTCTGATTCCTGTCAGAGGTAAATGGCCATGTGGGCAACCTCTGTTCAGCCAATAGGTTGTGCAAAGAGGCGGGAAGAGACACCACCCAGTCAAATAATATAGACAAACCTTGTTCAGTTCATTATGCAATTTCCTCTTAGAAGGGGGGATAGACAGGAGGCACATTGGTGAGTGGTGGTGCAGGAACAAGCAGCACAGGCTGTCCCTAGCTCTGACCCAGAGTTTTAGTGCAAGATGGGATTTGAACGTTCAGTGTTTTGGTTCTGTGGATGAAAGGAAAGGATGGCGGCACTTCCCTCCATCATGGGAGTGTGAATCAGAAGTGATTCATAGCTAGTGAGGTACTCAGATATTTCTTAAGATAGTCATAAAATGATTTGAAAATAAACAAAAGTGAAATATGGGACTGGATGAAATGGAAAGGCAATATAGTGATCCACCCACTTTAAAGGCCAGAAGAGACCATTATGGCTATCCAGACTTTTCCCATGGCACAAATCTCAGGACTTCACTGAACTTCTTCCTACTTCAAAGCAAGAGCCGTGATCCAGCTAGAGCACATATTTTAAGAGAAACTGCCCAACTTGATCTTAGAGGGACAATGTAGTGGGAGAATCCACCATAGCCCTCAGGTTCCTTCCCTATTAAATATATGTTTCTCATTTCTTGTCCTTATTTGTCGTGGTTTGGCTCCTGACAGTCAGGCTCACTTCATGTTGGTACGCTAGCTGGAAGGGCACACTGTTATCCTGACTCTGTTGTCTGATCATAGGACTCTGAGCATCACTAAAGGCACTCCACAAATTTTTATTTTGTGAGCTTGCTAACTCCATTGAGCCCTAAAGGCATGGGTTAACTGGGAGTCCCAGGAGTGCTCTCCAACTCATGATTTTGGGCGAGTGCCCAGTTGTGACCTGATTCCATACTCAGGCAAGCACAGCATCCCGCTGCCACCACTCTAGGCTCTGCTTCTGCACCAGAAAATCTCAGGTTCCAGGCATGCAGAGCCCCTTCAGCTGTTCCCCTGTGGAGGATGGGGAGGGCATGAGGACCCTATCACTGGATGCATGCCTCTGGTTGGCTAGGTGCATGCAGAGAATAACCCATCTTAGTGTACTCAGCAACCTGCTAGCTTTTTTTTTTTCATGTTCATTGCTGAACCTTCTCTGGGATTTTAGCTTTGAACTGTGGACCTCGCCTGCAGATGCTCTATTCCAAGGCTGGTCATGCTGGTGCTGAGTACCAGGGCAATGTAACTTCCTGAGGTAAAATGACAAGCAAATGTTCTGCAGCTTTCTCTCCAGATTTGATTTTGATTTCATTTGAATGGTTCTGTGCCTAATTGCTTGCCTATAGTGAAAACTTAATGTGTTGATTTTCCAAGGGCTACAGAGAAGCACTTGGAGAACAATCAGTCAGATGTTTTGTCATATCCCAGGCAGCCCTAGCAGCATTTGCCTGAAATGAAATGTAACATCTCTACACTGCAGGCAATATTTTTGCTGATAGTGTTTCTGCATATCTTGCTATATAAAAATAGATTTTTATTTTATTTTTATTTTTTTAATGGTTTAGTTATTGGTTAAAGCAAAACCAAAACCCGACTTGCATTAAGATGACAGTACCAAATTGGAAGCTGAAGCGGTCCTTTCCATTTGATTGCAGTCACATCAGGTCCTTAGACTTGATCCTGAGCCATCTGCTAATTGCTGCAGTTTTGCAGTCATATATCCCAAAGCTAATTTAGTTTGGAAGAAGCTGTTGGAACATGGATACATCCTTGGAAATCACCGAGTGCCTCTGTTAATGGGCACTGCAAATTGATGAGCTGCTCCAGCCTGCCCTACCACAGGACAAACTCAGATAGTGTCCTGTCCTTCACAGACTTCTTAGACCCTGTGCTGTTGAGTAACTTTGGAGGATGCTGAAAGCTAAAGGAAGCCCTGAGGCTATCTATCCATAATACCAGACTGAAGAGCTGTCTAAACACTGAAACTACAGGCAAGGCACCAGAGCACCTGGGAACCCCATGACAGAGCATGCCAACACATTTATTTGCCTGCTGGCATGTGGGAACTGCCCTGTCAGGTGATTATGGGGCACATGGTGCATGGGATGCAGTTGGGTCATGCTTCAGGATGCTCTGGAGGCTTCTCTTCTTGAGCAGTACAATTGCAGCTGCCAAAGCTCAAACTGCAGCACCACTCTGCACCCCAAAACACTGTCAGGCATGCTAAAGAAAAACAGAGACTAAATGCAGAGTGCATTTGGACCAAAGCAGGATCTTCAGGTTACTGCTGTTTCTTGTAAGCCCATATGTGTCCCTTTGAATACAGCAGTGACAACATAGCAAAACGTTGCTGATGAAGCTGCACCAGCCTCTCTGGGGACCTTTTATCAACATGGGTCTGTCAAGGTTATTAGAAACATCAGACTAAACAAAACGTGATGGAAGGATAGACACTGATTTGTCATCATCTTTTCCTGTTATAACCAGTCCTCTTATGCTCTCCATCACTCTGATGCCCCGTTTGACTCAGTCTGTTAAGGTACTTGTCCTCATGACACCCCAGTGAGGTGAGGGAAGAGCTGTAGATGGGCACAGACAGTGTGTCTGTGTTAATAACAAGTGAAAAAACATTTCCAGAACTGGCTTGTGCCCCTGAGGTCACAAGCACCACGTGGGCTGTGACAGCTACAAGGGTCACCCTGGAATAGGACTGCAAGTTGTTATGTGCAGGCTGCAGCACAAGACACAGTTCAACCATGCTTCCCAGGGCCAGAGGTATTGGATCTTGTTAGCAGAGTCCATAGCTGATGGCATGCATCAGTTCTGATTGTGCAAATTATTTTGTGGGGAAAATAAAAACAAAAGAGAAGAGACTGTTTTGTGTGATGCAGTTGCTGTGGAAGACTGCCAGTTGAGGAAATGGCGGGCTGTCTCTAGCGTCCTCTGTGTCCACATCTGGGGCCACAGGTGTCCCGCTCCTCACAAGGACTACAAAGAGAGGTGCCTGAACTTAGATGTGTAGGACCTGTGGTCCTGAACCAAGTACGCTAAGGGGCTTGGTAGCAGTCCCTCTCTCACAGAGCTGGTACAGTTTGGTGTCAGATGCATTTCCATTGAACAGGTCATTCTGGCTGGACACTTTCACATTGGACGTATTTAGGTGGATTATTTTGTTGCTACTCTGGGCAGTGGGCCTGTGGAAGCCTCACCTCCATTCACCTCAATCTAAAAGCAGGTGAGGAGAGACCCCACAACTCTTGTTTGGCTTAGTTCCTCTTAGATTGCAATAGGGATAGCTGTGTTATCAATTCCACATCCTGCTATGACCAAGCACAGTTGTCTAGTAAAAATGGTGAAGTGTGCAAAGCAGCTTGCACTACTGAGTGTTTTAATGCAGTGATGCTGAGTTCAGAGGGGTTTGAAGACTGATGTGAGTGCAAGAGAGCTGCATGAAGAGAAATTCTGCTGGAATATTTCTGGAGGATGGTGCAGGAGGACATACCAAAGTGGAATGCTGTATTGCTTCGTACATTATCTGGTTCATGCCAGACAGCACTTAGGAACTGCTTGGTAAAATGCAACCTGGCACAAGCCAAAAACATGATGGACATAATTTAACAGTAGAGGCAAATATGCCCTTATCGTATTTATTTTTTTTTGGGGGGTAGACGTATAGCCAGGGAAGCTGTCTCATTTTCCTGCAGATACTGCCTTCCCTCCCACTGATCTCAGACTCAGCCAGACACTCTAGGTAAGCATACAAATATTTTTGTAGACTTGACCCAACCAGGTGACCCATCATTGTGTGGGAAGTCTCTGACAGAGGAAGACACTTATCCTGTGTCAGTCTGGCCACAGTAGTCAGGCTGCTCATGTGGGTAAAAGGAGGTATCAGAGAAAGGTGAGATGGGACCTGGGCACCTCCTGCAGCCTCCTCAGGGCAGGGGTCTGTATTCTTTTCATTTGCCTGTAAAGCACATAGCTGTGGCCTTGTGTAAATAATGCATAACATGCACAGTCATATTTTCTACACTTCCTTGACCGCACAGATGGCTCCTATGGGAAAATGTCATTGCTGATCATTAAAAGACAACAAACTCATCAATTACCAAAATAAATAAGTGGTATACTGTTGGCATTGTTGGCTTTTCAATTGAGTAGGATCCTGTGTATGTGTGTGTGTGTTGGTTTTTTTCCTTTCCTTTTTTTTTTTTTTTTTTTTTTTTTTTCCCATGGATGCACCTTCAGCAAATTGATTTGATAAAACCCGGTTCCAGACATCACCTTATTTCAAGTTTGGTTACCTAGGAAACCGCAGTATACTGCTGGGACAAGCTGCCCGCTTCTGCTTCTGTTGAAGCTATTAAACACATCAGCTCTTCCTTCAGGAAGAGCAGAACACTCGTGATTTCGACTCCTAGCCATTTTATGCAGATATAGGCTGTGCATCCTACCAAGAGAGACATGCACCTACAAATGCCTGTGGGAGGGGGACATAAACACTATCCATACCTATGTCTGTGTATTAAAAAAAATGGTCATTTAACTATCAGGCTGCCTGTAGATATTGCATGTATCTATAGCATACAAATGTGTGGATGTATGCACTTGCTGTGTGTACGTATGCATGTGTACACATATGCCTATGTGTACACATAGGCATATAGTGTCTGGTGATTATGTGTTGCTTATACATGTAGGTGCTGCTTCTCCTGAGATGACCGAAGTTATCAGGATTTCCATGAAATGATAATTTTATTTGAGGATGTGAGGGTTTTTTTTGCAGAGGACTTATTTGGGTAATATAAGTTCATCTACTTTGGGACAACAAGCCCTCTGCACTCTCTACATTCCCTTTTTTGAAAAAGTAGGCTCTCAGAGAGTTGCTCTAGCACATCACGGTGGTACTTGCAAGATGGTTGGATGAAAAAAAAGCCCAAGCACCATACTTATTTTGTAAGATGCTTGATTTCACCAGATTTCCATAATGTGTTCACAACAGCAGCATGTCTCTCAGGTGGGAGGTATTCAGCTGCATGATGTGGCCTAGGGACACGGGGTGCTCAGGTGTTGGGCTGAAGGTGGAAGCTATCAGTGAACAGCTGGATAGGGGAATCCCATTTCCTTCCTTGCACCAGGGCCCAGGAGCTACACAACACCATGGGGATGCAAACACATACATAGTCAATTTGTCTGCTCTTGTTTAGCACTGGTAACATTGACTGGAGCTAGCTCTTATTTAGTAGACAGCCCTGTCAACAAGAAACCCCCTTTTCCCCATGCTGTCATTCAGCAATTTTCCAGGGATGCTGGATGGCTTTAATGTTTTCTTTTACAGGAATGTGGAGCCCAATGTGCAGCTCACAGATGGGAAAATAAAATCTGCTATGCATATCTCTGATTAGCTTGCTGCGTGCTGTAACTCGTAGCCATCTGCAGGTACCCTGTCTTTCACCAGCTATGGATATTGTGACTGCTCTGGTAGAGAGGAAAAATACCTTGAGGGGATGGGAGTGGTCAGAGAGGCTGCCCAGAGATGCCATGGTAGGAGATCTGTTGTCTGAGGCACAAAGTCTGTCCTGATGGATTTTGATGAACGATATACTCCTTGTATTATTTGCAGGAAAAGACCATCAGTGCCTGCTCCTTTCACTGTCCTGTATGGGAGCCCAGTGTGTAGCAGGGATAACAAACTCTGAAGAACAAGAGGTGAAAGTCTTCTGCCCCTCTCCCCCACAGCCTGTGTCTCTGGGGCAAGGAGCAGCAGAGTAACTCCAGTGTATGGGCTAGAGCAGTGGCCTAGAAACAACTACGTCAGGGAGCAGGGCTGTGTAGCTCTGTTGTATCCAACAAAATTCAGAAAGGATGTCTGCAGACCGTGCTGCCTGTACATGATAGCTTGCATTTGGGGAAAGTCAGAGGCATCACTTCCTGTTCATGCAGCTTCCGAGGCCTGTCCCAGGGTGCATGAGGTGGATGCACTGTTTCACTCAAGGTTAGGGCAACTTGGATAGGGACAGGAGCTC
Organism: Aythya ferina; assembly: GCF_964211825.1. NCBI lineage: Eukaryota > Metazoa > Chordata > Aves > Anseriformes > Anatidae > Aythya > Aythya ferina. The sequence continues at coordinate 71,235,696 of NC_140297.1, read as the reverse complement.
TGAGATGCTGGAAGGAGAGTGTGTCTGTAGTTGCATCTTGGGCTTAGAGGACACACACACAATGAGGGATCTAATGAAGAGAAGAGACGGGAGAGGTACATGTCAGAGCTCATCTTTCAGCAGATCCATTACCTAGGCAGCTGCAGGTTTTAAATAGTTTTTGTTTTGACTTGTTTTCTGTTTTATTAGTATTATTTATTTATTTATTTATTTATTTATTTATTTATTTTTCTGTTTGTGATAGCACTTAAGTGTATGCCTAAATGTTCTAAACAGAAGCTTAAGGAATGGCAATAAGTTGTACCTTTTCCCTGAAGGGCCTGCTCCACAAAATCCTTGGATCTTTTAATGTCTGCTGATACAGCCAGGAACAGGCAGCATTCATACCAGGGCTATGAGAAGTTGTGTGTCACAGTTATCAGACAGCAAGTTGCTCCTAGGACAGCTGCATTTGTTTGAAATGTGCACCAGTGTGGTAGCACTATGATTTTTATAAATGACTAAATCTGCTGTATTTCTTCAACTCCCACATGTGGGGCACTTCATTACACAACTGCCTACCAAAATTAAGCAGAATCACAGATTGGAAAGAAAGATATGCAGTCCTGTGGGGAAGATGCGTACGATTCTTGTTCCGCCACCAGTCCTCAGTTGTGCTTGCAGTGAGTGCTGTGAGTGTCTTGTCTCCCCAGGCAGAGTGCTGTTCCACATCTACCCCCTGTGCTTGTGAGGAGCAAGTGCCACAAAGTTCCCTAACATTTTCAAGGGTGCTGGTGCTGCCTGTGACTCTGATATTGGGCTGACATCAGCAGGAAAATAAAAGAGAAATGTATTCAGGGTTGTGTCTGGCTGACCTACCTCTCCCTCCAGCCTTGCTGGCTTGAGATTCAGCTCACCATCAGAAGTGCTAGTTAAATCTCTCTTACACAGACAGCAAAGCAAGCATCAAAACTGCTGAACCACAGTGTATAGCTAGTGTCGTGGTTTAACCCGTCTGGCAGCTAAATACCACGCAGCCGTTCGCTCACCCTCCCCCCTCCCTCTCTGGGACGGGGGAGAGAAATGGAAAGTGAAGCCCGTGAGTTGAGATAAAGACAGTTTAATAAGACAGGAAAATAATAATAACAAAATAATAATAACAATAATAACAATAATGTTACAATGGTGATAATAGGAAAATAATAATAATATGTACAAACAAGTGATGCACAATGCAATTGCTCACCACCCGCTGACCGATGCCCAGCTTAACCCCGAGCAGTCCGGCCCCCTCCCCCTGGCTAGCCACCCCTATATATTGTTTAGCATGACGTCAGATGGTATGGAATACCCCTTTGGCTAGTTTGGGTCACCTGTCCTGGGTCTGTCCCCTCCCAGCTCTTACTGCACCCCCAGCCTGCCTGTTGGCAGGACAGAGCAAAAGTCTGAGGTGTCCTTGGCTTGGTATAAGCACTGCTCTGCAACAATTAAAACATCGGGGTGTTATCAGCACTCTTCTCATCCGAAGCCAAAACACAGCATTCCACCAGCTACTAGGAAGAAAATTAATTCTGTTTTAACTGAAACCAGGACAGCTAGTCAAAAAATTATTGATGAGGCCTAACTGTCCAGCAGCTAGCACCCATAACACCATGAGTCTTGCCTTGCAAAATACATACATTTGGTACACGTATAGGGTATGCAGTACACTTTCTAATCCATTGCATTGTGATCTTGCTAATTGACTCCAAAACATATGGTATCCTTAAACAACAACTACCCTGATTAGGCATTTGTCAGGTGCGTGCTTGCCATGTTAGACTTGTTAGGTTTTACAGGTAACTTGACCTAATTAGACTGTGCATATCCGGATGGATGGATGGATGGATAGATAGATAGATACTTGAAAGTCCAATTAAGTGACTGAGAAGACAATTTTCATTAACCTGTCAGCACTGATGTTACCTACATTTTTTGGGCTTTACTCAGTCTGATATAGAGTTCTGTAGTCCCTTGTTAGTAGCTACATATAACTTTTATAAAAAACCTTTCTCATATCTATATTTAACACTGAATATTGCTCTCTCTGTGTATATACATGCATACAAGTACCTATGTATTTATAACTTTATAACTTGAACACACAATGCTCCACTATATATGCTTCAGCACCAAAACCAGCAAATGTGGAAATGACGGGCACATGATTTCTTTGATCCACTATCTCCAGGATGAAGTAGGGCCTTTTTAACAGCTCTGTATGATGCTGAGGGAGTGAGCAACAGCCTATCCAGATCAAAACCTCTGCAATGCATCTTTCCCTTCCTGGGGCAACGATTCATGCAGCTGGGGACCTACTTTTATGAATAGATGTTCCCAGAAGGGATTTGGCTATAGCAATTGTGTTAGTGCCTGGGACTTTTTCCTGGATTTTTTTTTTTTATGTGTGTCAGACATTTCAACTGAGTCTATGTGTTCTGATCAGCAGCATCTCTGGAAAGGTTTGCTTTCTTGGCTGCCTATACGTCACTGATCTTTGATTGTTGTATACCTATATCCTGGAGGATATTATGTTTGCTTGGATGCACTTCTCATTCGAAATACTGAAAACGATGAAAAGAGAAGCTTTGGCAACAGCCAAACTTGTGATAATTGTCTCAGCTGTAAAAGCTGCTGGGGCCTCACAGAGATAGTGGCAGCAGATGCATCTGTGCCTGTGATACCCTGCTTTCCCAACATCCCCCAAGCTTGACTGCTTTTTTGACAACATTACAAAAGTAGTGTAGAAAGGGAAAGAAACACATCTGAGGAGAGTAAAGCATTTACTTACTTGGAGAACTGACACTAAGTAGATGGAAGACTGGCCACAGGGCTGTAACACCTAGGAATGCTTTTTTTCTCTCCAGCTGATGTTTTTCATCTCCTGTGCCTTACAGAATTTCATCCTGAACATTTTCTGTGTCAGGAAAATCATGCAGACAACAGAAGTAGCCCCCAAACTGCAGCAGCTACCTCACCCCACATCCACAGACCAATTGATTTGTACCAAGTGCATGAGGGGGTAGTGTCAACTTCATCCTTTCCCCTCAGCTGGGTTCTGAGTTTGGCTCCTTGAGCTACTGGATGTCTCTGTGAATCTTTGATCAGTGGCCCAGTCCCACCACAAGCAGAGACTTGGGCTCCATCCTTGGTCTTCAAGTGATGGTATTACAAATGAAAATGGCCCTGCCACCTCCAGGCCACCTGACAATTTCCACTCTAAACTCCTGTTTTTAGATCTTTATCACTCAGCATCAACCTAATATATATCTATTTTAGGAAGATGAGAATGTGATGGGTTCACAAGTCCAGACCTGGTTTCTCACATTTTAGAAGAACTAAACTTCAAATAGAACAGGAGCAGGGCAGAGACAGCAGTGGAAACAGAAGGAGTGGACTGCTTGTCTTATGAGAGAAGACTGAATTTATTTTGTTTAGCCTAGCAAAAAAAAAAAAAAGCTGACAACAGCTAGAGCTGCTATCTGCAAATATACCAGACAAGGAAAAGAGTTTCCTTTAAAAGTCTTGCAGTTTTGCATAATAGAAAATGGATTTAAAATGTCTGTGAGTCAACCTAGACTGGAAATGAAAAGTATTTTCTACTATTAAAGCAATGAGGTCCTCACACAGGCTACCATGATGTACCATGAAGCCAGAATAACATAACTGGATCTAAGGGGAAGCTCAAGCAAGTAATGAAAGGCAGCCTACAGAATCATTGTCTGCAAGTGTAGGACCCTGAATTTTCATGATCTAAGAGGTCCCTTCCAGGACTGTATTTCTGTAATTTGAACACAATATGTGAATTCTGAGGTTGTAAATATCTTATCTTCAATATTCAAAATGACTTAATTCACAAGCAAGGATTTACTGCCTCTATCACTTTCCTCTAGCAATGCTGTGGAAATAAATGTATCATTGTTTTAGCTCTGCTCAGGTATTAAGGTGAGAATACCTTAGCAGCATCCAGGAGAAAATTAAATTAGTTTGGTGGGGTTTTTGCCATATTTTAAAGCATACTTTAATTTTCTTCAAATAAATATTGAATAATGTTTTATTTAGAAAACATATTTTTTTGAAAACGTAGTATGCCACCACCTAATCAAAGTCTGTATGTTAACATGTGAAGTTTCTAACCTTTCTGCAACTTTTCTAACTTTCAAGTACTTGTGTTTTCAGTCTTATTGTTCTTTTAACATAGAGAGGTGTTCAACCGTAGTAATGCTGAGGTGGCTGCAAGAATGCTAAATCAAAAGAGGTTTTTGTTAGTGGTGTAGCTAACATAAGGTAAGGTAAGAATGTTTGGATGGTGGTAGGTAATAAAAGCTAACAATAACAAAAGAGTTGATTTCTTAGTCAAACCGCAACTTGACTGTTCTGAGATGTATATTACTAAGTCTACTTGCAAGAGTTGGATACCACTAAAAGAAGACAAGGAATTTCAGCACTGATAATGTTCGTATTCGTAAATCCAATTATTTTCAAACATGTCATCTACACTAGCTCTCAGTGAGGATTAACTACATGACAGGCTTGAACTTTTAAAAGCAAGTGGGTTTTAAATTTTGAAAGAGCAGCAGGAAAAGGTGAGACTAATTTTTATCATACAGAAACATGAAAAGTTTTTCAGTTCATCATCTCTCAAGTTTTCTTGCCATAGTTGTAAAGATAATTACTCCTCTTGTCCTCTTTTCTTGACTCCCCTAAAGGAAACACTTTGTGGTTGGATGGTGCAGACTAATTTTTAACACGTTATTTATCTTACAAATGGTTTATTGGAAATGAATCTCCCCCATCTAGCCCAGGAGTATTTTTCTGTTAACTGTTTTGCAAGCATTTAAGTACATTTATTCCTCAAACTACATGGACCAACACTAGTTGAATGCTACATTTTTGTTACCTGATCGGATGAGATCTGCACCAAGAACTAGGTGTCTTGTTTGATGCTTTGTGATGATCAATTCAAAATTCACTTTCAGCAAATGTTTGTGAATATTATATGAAAATATGTTTCAGCATACTTTCCCAGAAGTATATTTCTGAGCATTGTAGTGAATGAATCCCATCCTTCTCATGCTCCCTGAATCCTTCTAGGTTAAGAGGCATAGTACTGTTGTGCTACATCTCTACAGAAGGGGGGCTTTCATCCTCAGACCTGGCACAAAATGAATGCTGCCATTGGATATTTGTGGGAATTCTCCCTGTACTTTTCAAAGTGTATACAGGTTTTCACCAAGTGTTTAAAATTGCAGCCCCAAAGCAAATAGTCATGGATGTAGGAAGCTGGTTGTTAACCAGGATTCAACTTGCTATAGTGTGCTGCAAACCGAGTGAAATCTCCACTGATAGGATCTGTGTTACCAGGGCATCGGTTACCCACAGAAAACACCAAAATGATAGACTTCCAAAGTCAGGAGAATCAAAGGGGCCAAGGAATATATTCACCCAGGATAGACAGGACACCAGAATTTCTGTCTGACATAGGTTGAGAGAATTTCCATTTATACCTGTTGATATGCAGTTTTTAAAAACTTTGGGCTAAGATCCAACTTGAGACAACAGTAAACTTCTGTGAAGCCTGTGGAAAGCCAGCAGTGCCCAAACAGTGGTTTTGCTGGTGGCTGAGGACAGATGGTCTGCATTTCTCAGGAGTGTCACATAAATATTCTCCTTTGGTTGGAAATATTAATGAGGCAAATCAAAAAGGAGTGGATATTTCAAGAATGGAGAAGGATGTCTGGACTGAGAAAATTCAACACTAAAAAACAGAAGAGAAAGTCCAAAAAGAAGACAATCACAAGTTTCATGATTAAAATTTCAATAGAATAGTATTGTATCTGCAGGTGAAGCAGTCTGTCATACCTAAGATTTTGGGGTGTTTTTTTTTTTCTTCCCTTTTTTCCATGGATTTGCCCAGGTGGGCCACTCTTGGCAAGATAACTACAGACAAGTTGGGCAACAACCATGCTTGAGTGCTTGTTGAGGGGTTTTTGAAACAGCAAAGATCCCATGGCTTGCTGCAGCTGAGCAAACCAAGCTACCAGGACGACTATGAGAAGTTCCTATGACAGTGTTCCCACATCGCCCAATTGAGGAATTCAGAAAAATAGTGTTGCCAGCAGCTGGCTTCAAGGACGGGGTCTATGTGACTGCTAATCACAAGGGGGTTGTTTTCTTGCAGTTGTTTGTCTGAGTGCTTTTGACCAATAATTTTGTGTGAGACACTATCCGCCCCTGTTAAGTTTGCTATAAAAGTCAGGCTATTCAGGTAATAAATGAGAGCATGATCTGACCGTACTGGTGTCTGTCGTGTTTTCGGCCATTCTTCCTGCAACAAGGGCTGAGGCATAGCACCTTATGGCAGCAACTTAAAGCCTATTTCCATGCATGAGGTGAGCAACAGGAGTTGATCCCATGCATTAGTCCACAGCAAATGTGAGATAAGTCATGTTAGTTTAAATGTCACTGAAGGGAGTTTGGCTGATGTATGCAAACTCATTAAACTAATCCTAGCACTCTAGGAAAAGGTGGTGATTTTAGAGCACCATTCATGGCTCATTGGGCCAAGAGATAGTAGAGGATCTCCTGTCTTTTAAATGGAAAAATTAACTGTGTAGTCTTCCCCCTTCATAGCACCTCTGCTTACCCAAAGAAATAAACAGCCTGAGGCTCAAGGGACTAGGCTGGCACAGGGACATGCACCTCATTCTCTGGTTTCATTCCTCACAGAAAAAGACATTTTCAGATAGATCTGACTGAAATAACATCAAATAAGAAGCAGCTGAGAGATGTGTTTTTCCATGAAGAATAATTGCAAAACTATGTTATCTGTCATTTTCAAAGAAAATTAGAAACCTCCCACAACCAGATTTTTCTTTTGCTAAGAGACTATTCAGGTTTTTGTTTGTTTTGTTTTATTTTGTTTTGCTTTGCTTTGCTTTGTTTTGTTTTAAATATGGTAGGGTACTTTGCACTGAGAGTAATTTTTTTGGCATGAGAAAATTTAGGGGGTAAAAAAAAAAACAACATTTCTATTGTTTGCAAAACCTATTTTTAAATAGGTTAAACCAGTTAGATATGTTAACATGTAGCCTTGGATTAGATACTAAAAATAGTCCGAGGAATTTTGATACTTTCAAGTGTGAAGCATGCTGCTGACAAAGGCATTTTAGCTTTAGACTAAAATTTAAGCACACTAATCTCCTAAACTGGTAGGGATGGCCTGACTGCTGCAAGTTAAGTGCTTGCTCACCACCCACTTGGTGGTTTTCAAGGTTGCAGAACTGGACTGACAGTTTGGAAAATACAGTCTTTCTTCCTTGATTTTTTTTTAGCTGACAAGTGTACTGATGACCAGTTTAATTTGATTTGACCCAGATGGTCATTTCAGCTGGTGATAATTCACCAAAATACATGTCACTCTTGGCTAATGACCTAACCTCAATGATAACCTTGTGACATTTTCTCCACATTGCATAAGACGTGTCTGTGAACTTCCTGCAATAACCTTTTAAGTTTTTAAATCCTGGACTCCCAAATGCCTGGTTCCAAAACATCATTTCCTCCTCACAAGAATGTACCAGCTGCTGAGTGAGCTTCCTGTGATACATCTTACCCGTAGGGACTGGTGGGAAGAGATGTGTGAAATGCCACGGGAGGAGACCTCTGCCCTTTTTTTCCATCCATTACACCTTGCTGAGCCAGAGCCTGAAGGAACCAGAGCCAGTAGCCTTGCCTAGACCTGAGCAGGAGTGATGCTGCATGTCAGGGCTCTGCTGGGGAAGGAGATCTCTTTACATCAATAATTTTTAAGGTAATTCTATATCCTTATTTTTCTACATCTACAATGCCTGCAGATCTATAGTTTTGTTCTCTGAGCTTTCCAAGCACTTCTGAAGATGACATCTCACCTTTTGTATGCACTAAAGATTTAAGACCCAGTCCAGAGTACCCCCATGGCTGCCTGATCAGACACAGAGTTATATGACATACAGGATGCCATCAATTTGTATAGGAGTAAGCAGAGAACAAGATGTTTGCAAGACAGAGTCCTGCGCCTTGATACAAGAGTTTCCCATTACTATTTGAGACATTTCCTAGCTTGATCTTTCACTGGCATCCTTCTCCCCAGTTTACATTTTTTTTCCTTCACAGAGCTATTTGTCTGAGAAATAATAATTCCAGTATCCTATCTTATGCTATAGCCCATTACAGTGTCATGGAGTGAGAGAATATAAAAATCAGGCATGTGTAAATTTTCTCTAAAAAGAACATTTTAATATCAAACATTGAGAAGCCTGGGACTTCCTAACCTGGATGTTGCATACCTTTCCCTCAGCTGAGGTTGTTTTGCTATTGAGAAATGCCCTCTGGGAGCAGCCACTGTGTGACTGCTAACACTTGGCAGTCATTCCTCTGCTTGAGCTATGGGGAATCTCCATCACTGTGCAGCCATCTGAACCTCATTTCTAAGAGATCCCAAAGGTCTTTGCAAGGTTTGTTTATTATTAGCCTCATTTATCTCTCTCATGACTGATTTTGAATATAAGGAGAGTGGATCCTTTTAAAAAATTAATGTATTACTATCTGGGACACAGGGTTGAGTGTGGAATAACCCATATTTCATCATCATACTATTAAATAACAAGAATTAATTTTACTTTACGTCAACTAGCTAGCACAGATGAACTAAATTTTAACATACGTCAGAGAGGTGACATCTGCTAAAGATGTCATGTGGATCCAGGATATCTTACTAAAAAGATCAATGAGTTGTTTCTGACATCACAAGTTACTTCATTGTTCCTGATAGGGAAACATTTCCAGTTTGCAGTGCTATTTACTGTTGATCCTAACAGTGCAGCCCAAAGCAAGTGGCAGTAGATGATCTAGAAATCTACCCTGTGTTACTGTGGTGCATATATGTGTGTGTGTATGGAAAAGGTATGAGATTGCATGCCCTATGGAAGAGTATGCAAAGAATGGAGATGGAGATTCATCTGTGAAAAATGTTCACGTGGCTAAAACTACAATTTGGTGCTGTGTCGTCCCAATTAATAGTACCAAACCAAACACATTTCCACCCTTTGCACTCATGTCCAGCTCCTCAGCTGTGCTGAAAAACTATTTGTTAGACAGTGCTGTGGCATAAATCAAAGTAGTGACATTGCATCTGCAAAGTTGACATGTCATCAACCCAAAGATCCTGTGCAGTCACTGAGCACAAATGAGGTGGATAAGAGTGGGTGGCAGGGTCTGGCACAGTGCAGCTCTGGTGTTGTCACCTCTGTCTGCACCACACAAACCCACAGCCCACTATGCCCTGTTTCACAGTGGCAACTTCTATTGACTTTTGGACAAAAAAGAGTGAACAGTAACAGAGCTTTAGGGCCCATTGTGCCCACAGCTCTTTGTTTTGTTTGTTTCCCCAAGAGGGCCATTATAAAAACAAACACCAATTAAAACCACAAAGCAACAACAGTAGCAAAACAAAGTGAACAACAAGAACAAAACAAACAATCAATCAAACAAACAAACAAAAAAAAAACACAATTGACCTTAGCTGTGTTTTTTGCCATGATTCCTCACTAAAGCATACTGTGGTGTTTATGGTGATGCTGCTTTATTATTCCCACTGCCCTCTTTCTTTCTAGACACAAAAACCAGCAAAGCCAAGAAGCACAAATTTTAGTTAGAACTGTCTGAACTACCCTTTGCAAACAGCAAGTGCATCATTGGGTAATTCACAAATGGGAAAAAGAGACAAGGTCAATGATCAATTCATTTGTTACAGCTTGACCCTACTTACTGAGCCTACAGTTTTCTCCCGAACTCTTGTGTCCGGAGTCCTCTCACATGCCAGGGTTTGGGATGTGTTGGCTAATCACAGGTCAAGGGCCCTTCCATCACAGGGCCTTCCAGGATCACCTGGCAGACATGCAGGCTGATTTTTTGAGGATTGGCGAATGAGGTAGGACACTGAGTTTCATCCTGAGCATGAGGACTAGCACTGTCCTTTCAGGTTTTAGGCCATATCAGCAGTATGGTGATATCTCAGGGAGAAATCTGCTGCATTACAAGGCCACGTTTTGGTAGTGGGGAAAAGGCCCCAGCCACACCACTGGAAGGACATAGGCAGATTAGCCATCTAGGAAGGGCATAAGGGCATTAGCCATCCAGGAGCATGAAGAGAGCATTCATGGAGAGTCCTACATGGACCAGAAAGAAGTCTACTTGCAAGTCAGCTCTCAGAAACCAGCCCAGCCATAAAAACGTACACTCACAAACAGTTCATCTGGCCTGCTGTGAGGCCCCACAGCTCCTTTTGTGAACAAAGCAAAGCACAGAGGGAGTAACCCCTGCAAAATGACATAGGCTTTTATGCCACCAAAACAGGCAGAAGTCAGCAGTAAGCAACATCTGCAGGAGGTGTGTTATACGCAAGAGTGAAAAAATGTTTTTCCTAATTTGTTCTACAAGCCCAGTTAAAACAGTATATCACAGCAAAACATTGATTTGGTTACCTTTGGTTTCCTTCCTTTGCTTTTTACTGATCAAGTGAAAAAATCACCCCATATCTCTTTCCCAAAACCTCTAAGGTAAAATTCATTTCAGATCCCCTCCATGAGCTGGCTGGATAGAAGATCCTCCCTTTGGACTGCTCAGCTTGCTCGTTACATTGCTCTCACTCCTCTAGGATAATGAATCATGTATCCCAGGACTTGCCTGCACTTGAAAGTTATCACTGATTAAGGTAAGGCGCAAATATAAAGTGCCATTGCTGCTTCTTGAGAGCAGCTCAAGGGTCGAGTTAAGCAGGAACAATGCACTCTGATTTTGCAATAACACCATCCACACAGGGTGTTAATCAGGAATAGATGATTGGAAACAACATGGAGATGTGACGTAAGTGAATCAGCCACGGTTGCTGAAACCTCTCCCAGAAGCTGTTCCAGCTGCCCTTGCCGACAGTGGGAGACCACTTCAGGAAAGCACTGCTGTAGGTCCTATGGATGATCTCAATCAGTGTTGTATATGTTGAAATCTGTACCACAGTCTTCAAAAAGTAAGTAGCAGTTATCTTAAAGCCACCTGCTCTGCTAAAGGATGACTAAGAATAAAAGCTGGTGTGTTTGCCTGGTGAGCAGTCAAGCAAATTAAAAGGCATTTGACAAAATGTTCCAGCTGCAAATGGAAACACAGAGCTAGATATGACTTGTCTATGAGAGCCTGTGACCAGTAAAAGTATTGCTGCTCAACCAAGATGTTGTTAGGCAACAAAACTACAAAGGAACATTTGGCAGGTTGCAATGCTCTCTTCTTGTCTTTAAGCAAATTTTATCGAGTGGTGCTGTCCTTATTCTGCAATTATCATTGCTCAATAGCAATACTTGATAAGCCATCTGGGAGGATCAATCATTTCATAACCTCATGTTTGACTGGCAAAACTGTTCACCTCTTTTGATTTGTGCCTGCCCACTACATGCAGCTGAGGGCAGCAGGCCTGAATGTTCTTGTACATGATAACTCTGGAAGAAAAAAAATAAATAAAAAGAAAAAAAACATACAGTCATTTGATTTTCCTCTGCATTTTTCATGTTCTTATCCTATTGCAAAACCCTTAAAGGAAAACAAACAAACAAACAAACAAAAACCAACCAACCAAACAAAAAAACACATTTTCCCTAATAAGGAAAAGTGTGAGGGAGTAATTAGGTCTCAGGTCTCTAACTTATAAGTGGAGTGGAAAAACACCCTGCCCTCACCACAATTAAAGTGGCTGTGGGAACTGTTCACATTTTTAGTCCCTCCCTGGGGCTTGTTCTGAATTTACCCTGCAGCGGGTTGAAGGTGTGAGAGGTGTGAGAGACGTTCCTGGTGCTGTGGCTCACATGATGCTCCACCACACCTTGCACCTGGGCTCAGCCTGGCCTGGGGACCTGAGTATCCAGGAGGGGCACGGAAGGGTGACTTCAGAGACATAGAGGTGGTGCAGATTCAGGATGGGTGTTTGAGGGGCAAATGCAGAGGGAATGGGAGGATATACTTCTTGAGGAGTAATTTGGAGCCCTGCACCTGAAACTTGCTTGGGGCTTGCCACAGCAGCTGATTTCAGGGGAGATTCAGAACAAGTCCCTCCACCTGCTAGGGAGCTGTGTCAGAATTTGCCTGGTGACACAAGTGAGAAAACATTACCTAAGAAAGTCTGGCTAAGAAAATAGCCTGTGAAGAAAATCAGTCTCAGGTGTGAACAACCAAGCCTGCATGTCAGGGGAGATGGGCAAAGATGGTGGGATACAGCATGAAAACCATCCAAAATGGCCTAAGACTATGTTGAATTTTCTAAGTTATCATTACACTTTTTTTCTTTCAAAAATAGCATTCCCATCAATCCAACCCTGAGGCATTTAAGAAAGAGGACTGAAAGCTACAGCTGACCCATATTTACACAACAGGATAAGAACAAATATTTCACTAGTGTCTTGAAGTCTATAACTCTGCCTGTGACACAGCTTGAGATCAGCAACTACAGCTCCAGCTGGCAATACTGGGAACTGAGAGGTTCTAGTATCTTTGAAAATCAAGCCCAGAGGGACTAAGAAAATTTCCATAACTGTCTCACGCCCCGGGAAACTTTCTGATTGTTGCATTTTGTATTTGGAGTTTCACTGACCTGGAAAACAATGCATGGAGTATACATTCTGTGTATTCCTTGGGCATCTTCCACATGGTCATCTCCAGTACCAAACTCAATATTCCCAGTTGCAGTCAGTGTATTCTTTTGTTCTAAATTTGTCTCTCAGAGCTATACTTTTCCAAAAATATAGTGTGACTTGGAACTCTAGTTTTATGATCTTAAAGGATTTTGTTTTGACTACACTATTTGGCAGGTCTATCTAGAGACTAAGCCCATTTTAGGAACTTGTCAGAGGAACAGGGCTAAAATGAGTTGCCAGAGGTGCCATCTGACTCTTAAAGCTCCATCCCAGGGCTTCACAAGCCCAAGAACTTGCCTTTCTGAGTGTCAAATACTGAGCATGTGCAGGCCAGTTTTGAGCCCAGTTCCTCCAAGCAAGGTGTTGAGTCCAAATGCTAAAGCCAAATGCTGTTTACACAGAAGATTGTGGCAAAACTCTGTTTGTCACCAGGCAGCTTTCCTGTACATTGCATGCAAATAGTCAAGGTAAGCATCTTCCTCTTGATTGTTTCCTCCTACACTTTGGGCTTCTGAAGCAGCTTCTGTAAGTAACCCAAGATACAGATGTTTAACTGTCACAAGTAAAAATACTAAAGCTCCACTACCTTATAATCTGCTCTCTGTGCTAGGAGTCCATGAGCTCTCCAGGACGTGCTGGCAAGAGTCACTGTCCTGGTATTGTCTATCATAGAATCATAGAATCACTTAGGTTGGGAAAGACCTCCCAGATAAAATGTCTATGATGTTTGGAGGTCACAGCACAATAATGGTTGGTAAGGTCTATAAGGCTGCTGGGGAAAGGTGGCTGCAAAAGGAGAGGAGCCATGGTGGTGGGTCGAGATCAGATTGCTCCAACTTAGAGGACTTTTTTTCTGCCCAATCCAGGAGACAGAGAAGACCCACTACCCGTCCACGTGGAGCAGAGGTGTTTCTCTGTCCTCATAGCTTGTATTTGGATGCCACCAGGCAAGAAGGGAGCAAGAGTCCAATGCCAGCCTGGGGTAGGCTGTGCTTGTGTGGCTGGTGCATAACATGCTACCATAACAGCCTTTTTCCACCAGCCCCCTTGGCACAGGAGGGACTGGAGTGTTTGCTAACACTGAGTGAACACAGGGAAGCTCTAAATACTCATCAGCAGAGCGATGTTTCACAGTCAGTCCTGGCACAAATCACACAGTCCAGCAGGATGGGTATCTCTGTTGCTCTGATCTGCTGCCGTAAGCCAGCAGCAGCCATGTCTCTGGAGGAGGGACCTGTGCTGCACATCCCTGAGCCTGCCAGCTCCCTGCTTCTACTGCCTGAAAGTGAGCCCAAAGAGAGGAGAATGGTCTTCCTTTGTGCTCCTTAAATGTCATAAGGTACCCAGAGGAGGAAACACGAGTTTACACAGGCTTTAGTCCAAATATCAGCAAGAGCAGTCACTGACTTCCTTGTAACACCCTATCCCTGCACAGCTGTATCTAAGCTTGGGTCAACTGTGAAGCATAATTATGGCAAGTCTAAATGACAATACTGCTAACAGTTTCAGTGTTGATTGTTTTACATACTTATAAGAATGTGTGCAGAAATCTAGTGCAGCACATATCTTGTGAATTCTTCCCTCTGTCTGATCCCAAAGTAACATGTACTGACTTTCCAATACAAGAGCAACCTCATGTATTTGTTTGGAAGTCTTTGCCCCAGTAAAACTTTGGAGAAACAGCTGACACCTACTCTTTTTATACAGGACAGAATACGTTTGCTTAAATAATGACCAATTACCAGATAATATTTTTTATTAATTTAAAAGCACAAGTTCTGTGGAGAGCAAATATTCTAAAAGAGAAAGTATTTCCTGTAGCTGCTCCGTTATCCCTCTGGAATTCTGGAAATACATGAAAGAGGGTTGGAAAATCCCACAAAAGGTTATGATATCATGACTAATGCATGTCACCCCTGAGAGTTTTTCAGCCCACATATTCATAGTGATATCTAAAACTGGAAGATTCAGGCTAGGCATTGGAGAAGGATATTTCAGACAGTAAATAAAATGAAGCAGTGAGATACTGAGGAGGTATGGGATACCCCTCATTGGTGATCTTCAAGTAATTAAACACAAGTCATGTTTCTGTTGGCTACCTGGAAGTCTAGTGTGGGGGTGCTGTTTGGGAAATGGGGCTTTTAGTGTCCTGAGGCAAGGAGCTCAATTCCTTTTTTTTGTTCAGACATCTTAGTTTTAAGGACTATAGCTCTTCTAGCTTACTTACTGTGTTGTTAAGTTCTCCAGACACATCAGTGAAAATGCTTATCTTAGTTTTTTTCTTCCAAGCTAGCATCTTCACAGACCTCTTGGTCTTTGATCCAAAGCACCTGGGATATAGGGTTTATGCAAACCTGTACAAAAAGCAGTTTGTGTAATATCCGCCCATTGCCATAGTACCTCACCACTCACCAGGCACCCAGCTCGGGCAGTGCTGCTCTGATCAGGTCTGTAATGTATATATACTTGGACCAAGCATTGGATTCAACCACTCAGAAGGCTTGTTTCTGCAGATGAGCTGAAATACCAAGACTGAGTGAAGTCAGTGCTCATTTTGATGTGGACACTCCAGTCTGGATGCAACCATGGATCTGTCATAGGGCATGAAACTTTGCTACACCATGCACACACTGCTATGCATGCAAGAGGAGCACAGCAATTGTCTGAGATATAGCTATTCCCTTCAGACCAAATTAAGTTTATGTTTGTTTAAGACGGTTGGGAACAGTTTTCGAGCTAAAATATTAAAAGCCACTCCTAATGTAAAATAATGGATGGCTATAATTTTAACATATGGCGATAGTTATATAGATATACAGTCCACAAAGGATTTGCTATCAATTAAATGAAACCAAAACAAGTTTGTCTGTGAACTGTAACCCAGAGGCCAATGGGTTTTGGTATCTTTGAGAAGAGGCATCACTGACCTCAATATCTGCTTGGACAGAGAAGGAATTCCATGGCCCAAATGATTTTTTTACCCTGTGTTTTAATACAAAGAAAGTTGAGGCAGTTTGGCAGGAAGAAAGCGCATGCTTTATTCACAGTTTTTCTGGCTGATGGTATACACTGAATTCAAGGTTAAAGAGAAAAGTGTCTCCAGGGGACACTTGGTGGTTGGCCAGGAAGAGACGTGGCTGGGGTCTTCAGGTGAGCATCTTCTCCTGGGTGTCTGCTCCAGTGCATCAAGAGGTAGCAGTCGTATCAACATCCACTCCCAACCATTTTCCCTTGGTACAATAACCTCCATTAAAGCCCACTCAAGGTGCCTTTTGGTGATCTTTGTCTGATGACAACATTGGCACTGACTGGATTATGCTTAATTAGGTACAAATGTTGGATGCTAGTAGGCTGTTAAGCCTTGTACACATCCTCTGTAATTGGGTAATACTCACCATATGTTAGGATGATTGCTATTTACTTTTCCTCTCTTTGTTCTAATATGGAGTCATCAGTCTAGAAAGCACCAAGTGGGCAGGGTGGGGGAATCTCAGTGCAGAACTACAAATTATAACTAGAAAGCAATGCAATGAGAAGGTAACAGGAGGAAGACACAAGGATGGCTGAGGCACAGGAAGCAATCCCTTTCTCAAGGAAGACAACATAACAGACTGTGAGGCAGTGAGGATAGGAAATATCAGGCCAAGGTGCTGCCACAGTAGCCCTGGGGTATGTAAGTTAAAAGCTACAAGCAAAAAGGCCCTCTAAAAACTGCAAATGGAAGGCCTTCAGCAACAGGCAAGTATAAGCACTTAAGCACTGTGCAATGTTTGGTTAGTACAACCCACGCTAAGCCTCATAAAAATAACAGTAATAGGGAGCAGGTTTTTGAGCATATCCTGCACTCTGAGTACACCCAGAGTTTCAGACTAACCAGTGCACTCAGCACAAGGCAGTTGATGGGAAGGTCTGGGCTATTATTTCTTAATTTCATCTTGTGTATGATCTAGCACAGGTGTCGAGGATTAAAGAGAAGGAACACCTAAATCTGGAAAGAGCAAAGCAGAACTCAAGAGCAGAAGTATCAGTAATTGCATCAGGTGCAAAATTACAATTAGTAACATTATAATTACTGAAATTAAATATCAATTTATATGAATATTTACTATAATATTTTTGACAGCCTCAAACATTGTGTGGTATGAAATAAGGATGGGATGGCAGCTAACTAATTTGTAAGAAAGTAGGAGTAGAATTGTTAAAGCTCACTTGAAGGATTTTATTCTGAAAGATACAAGGACAGGAAAGTTATTAGTGCACAGAGGATAAGTGCTTATAAATGCCCTGTAAAACAATGCACACATCTGCAGCTATTAAGACACATGCAGCAGCTTTTCTAAAATACAAACATGGTATGTGTAGCAGTTAAATCCAGCAGCAACACTGTTGAAAACTTTGGTCTGAAGGAGGGAGCAGCAAGAGAACCACTGCCTTTGGGACAGGCCCCATCTTACTTCAGATACTGCAGACACATAGGGTGCACATGAGTTGTGCAGCATCGTCCTCAAGTTGGGAATGGGTACCACCCAGGGACAGCTGTTACCATATAAAACATTTAGGATGCGTGGTGGTGAGGTGATTTCTCTCCCCTACTGGTAGCCACATGAGATCTTGCCATCTTCTAGAGAACATTTTCTCCAGCTTGCCACTCTGGGGTTGGCCCTCTGCGTGTACCAGAGCTCTGCATCCATGAGCCAGTGATTTCTCCTTTCAAAACAGCTTCACTTTCCTCTCCCATCTACCCTCTTTCTTCCCAGTGTTTAGGCCCTCCTTGCTGGCAGGATGCCATTTTTTTCCCCCGTTGCTAGGTTGGTAGCCTAGTTTCCCAAGGAAAGGAAGCTTATGAGATCACACTGTCTGTGCAAGTGCCAGCCAGTCCCTCCTAAATAATTTTTGAGCCTGTGAGCTGATTTTGATCAACCTTGACAGGGGATTGAAGTCTCAAAGGTTTGAGGTGCCTGTAAGCACTGTGGAAGTAGGCAGAGGAGAAAGGCCCCAGGAGTGCATTCACTACGGAAGCACAACTGTATTACTAGACACCAGAGAGTCCACACAGGAGACAGTCATTACTATTGAACACCATGGGAGATACGACTTCACAAATTCAGCAGCTCACAGGACTACTTGATTAATGTGAGCATGAGCAAAATGTTCTTCTTCCCTTCTTCTAGAGCGCAAGGCTTCCAGTTACAAAGCAGCAGGGGGTGAACTCAGAAGTGACAGGCCTGCGCAGTGAATTTAAAGCTAATTGCTGCTCCTTCTCACACTGGTACTCATGCAGAAATCTGCCTCACTTCCCTCCAGTCCCTCCATTTGCATGAGCTAGTTTGCACAGAGGACAAGTCCAGAAACTTCAGGCTGCAGGCTTACACAAGCGGGGCAAGTCCTAAATTGTCTCAAGTGAGTGCAGTGCTGATGTAGCCCACGAAACTGGCGGTGTCAGGCCATCACTCCTAAGCACAGCAACACCACGACTAAGTGCCCAGCTCACTTTTCTTCTCTTTTGTCTGTGTTAGAGTTGCTAATTGCAATTTGTTTAACTCGAGTGTGAATCGGAGCATAAGCTAAAGACCGGCAAAAATGATGCCTGGAGCATAGGCTGGCTTCCACTTACTCCTGCTGTGGCTTTTCCTAGAAAGTCAGCCACCTCAGGGCTGCCTGACTGGTGACCCTGAACAAACTGCTCACGGCTCCTTGTTAGTGCCAGACATGGAGGAAAACAAGCTATTCACACAGGTAGGCTTCAAAGAGAAGCTGAAGTCACTCAGCTTATGGAAAAACCCAAACTAACCAGAGCTGACATTAAAATGGAGAAGGGGGAGTTGTGCAACTTTGTGTGCTCAGTGACATATTGATGTTTTCTTCTTCTCCTAAGCCTTTTAAGTATTGATGTGCCAGATCTCTGGTTTAGGTGGAGAGAGCACGAATCACTGACACCTAAAGAAAAGGGAGAGAAGGAAACAAAATGAACCTTTGATGCACAGCAAAACAGGGAGCTCACCAGCAGTGGGGGATGTGGCTGGAGATGGGCTGGGATCTCTGCAAGAAAGACAGGTATTGCAACTTGTCCTCAACAGTCTAGCCAAGGGCACAGGCTGAAATTCACAGTGCCTGCATTGGGTAGGTATGCTAGGACATTCTTTAAAAATTAGGCTTCTTCCAAGTGAGACATGAACTACAGCTCCTGTGCTCCCAGAACTGAATGTTTTCTGTTACGCAGCAGATCTATGAAGCCACAGGGAAGCATCTGTTACCTATTGTTTGTTGCTGTCATTTCAATCCAGCTGTTTGTCTTCCGGTTAATGCTAAAAGATAAAATAAGATCACTCTAATTAATAACGCCTACCTCCTCACATAGTATTTTTCACCTAAAGATCTCAAAGTGTTACTCCCATGTAATCGACAGTAGAAGCAAGGGTGAGGGAGATCAAATGCAATGTCTTGGCAGCAGAACAAAACCGAGTCTTGCATCACAGGTCTAATAAAAAGGACAAGGGTGCCTATTAAGACTCAATAAAAAGCAAAGCTTAGAACAATTTTCTCACTTACTAGGTCCTGAAATGAAGTGTTGCAACACTAATGTGATCAACTCTCTGCACTAACAAAATATATTCTGAATTTTTCCTCTGACAACATAATTTAGGGTTTTTCTAGAATATGGGAAATGAAAGAGGGCAGTGGCTTTACAGGAATCATTCCCTTGCAAAGGGCATCTTGTGCCAGAGGACTGGAAAATTGAAAGTGCCCCAGAGGAGCAGGGGAATGGATAAGACCTCTTTCACTGCCCAGTCAAAATAAAATGCAGAAAGGAATATTAATACTGAACTATAAATTTATCATAAAATGTTTCTTACTTGAGCTACTACTATGGTAAGCTGACAAAAAGAGATGCTATAGCAAGGATGCAATTTGCCTCTTGAAGAGATGCATTTGGCAGAGCCGAAGCTTGCACCCAGACATTTCTGAAGAAAAACCTACTGACAGCATCTGCAGCAAGAAGGTGGCTGGAGGAGAGAAAAATCCGATCAAAAAAAAAAAAATCTGCCAATGTCAGCGATGAGGTCTTTTATTTTCTTTATTCCCCCCCCCCCCTCAGTTTGGTGGTTGCATTTCTGTTTTGTTTCGTTCCCTGACTGAGGGAGGGTCAGTCTGAATATCCAGCAGCTTCTGAAGTGTTTTAAGAATTGATGGTATTAAAGTGGTATTAAAGGATGCACTGCCTGTCCACTCCTGAGTCTGCTGCATCACAGCAATAAATAAATAAATAAATAAATAAGGTGCCCTGCAGAACACAGATTTGATTTTGGATACTTAAGAGATTTGGTAAGTTTTTCACAGTGCTTAATAAATCGGTATCATAGGCAAGAACCCTGGAGGTATGAAGTATGATGTACACACAAGCACTTCATATTTTGTTGGCATAAACCTGGAGTTCGTATTTGGATAACAGCCCTGTCAGAGGCAAAACTGCGCATTCTAAATCCTTACCTAGGCAAAATGCGTATTGACTTCAGAGGATAATTTTTCGCAGAGAAGGGCTGTGTAAAGAAGGTCAGGGCTGGTTGTTTGTTCCCTGCAGCAAGGCTGTTTCTCTTGCTGAGGAGACTCCCAGCACCCATGGGCATGTAATTCTGCTGGTGGATACACGCCCTCAGATGGGCTAACAGTCAGTCTCACCTTGACCTTCAGCAGGCTGTTTCCATCTTTCCTTCACACCAGCTTAAGAGATAGAAACAAACAAAAAACAACAGAGACTAAAAGGTAGGGCAGAGGCCACAGGTTGGTTTTCTAGTTATTTGAATCATGTAAACTCCTAAAGTATCTCTGGAACAGCAAAACTTATGCCTGCACAGCCTGCTCATCCCTTAGGAGACCCTGAGCTCTGCAGCTTGGGGCTTTGGGTAAGGTCTTCTGACACACAACCTTCAGCTTTTCTTCTTGCTGGTGGGACTGGGCAGCAGAAGGTCCTTGACCCAAAGCAAAAGAAAGCCCCTTGCTGTACCACAACTGCAACGGGCCTCAGGATGAGCCTGTCCCTCAGGAGAGGCAGCAGCCAGCTGGAAGCTTTTGCCAACAGCACCATTGATCATCAGCTGCCGGCAGCCTAAAGCAATTCTTTCGGACAGCTAAAATTGCATTTGGTTTTGTAACAAAGACTCCTCTGCAGTCTCCATCATTCTGCCCTCCAAAACCTCTCCTTTGCCCTGTGGTGGAGAATGAAGTGACTCTGAAGAATAACCTGATTTGTCACCTCCTCCTGCTAGTCGGGAGGGAAGGGAAGAGCTGGAGGAGAAGGGAGGGGGAAGGCAAGGAAGCTGCTTGCCTTGAAAACCAGGGCTATTCCTGCTGCCCACCCTGGAGGTGCCGCCTCCGCATCAGGCAGGAGTAACACAGGGAGAATCTGGCTCTCTGGATTTAACAAGCTCACTTTCCTTTAATTGGGGCCCTCAGGCACTGCTGTAATGCACCTAATGGCACTAATTATTAATGAATCAGCCCTGATGAATAGGAAATCTCAACTGGCCTCTGTCTGCTTGGGTTGTCAGGCCTTCACAGAGCAGGATCTCACTGGGCAGGAGAGGAGCTGTGCAGATTTAACCAGCACCCTGGAAAGGAAGGGGGATGGGGGCATCACGGGTCCCTGTTTGTGCAAACCATACAGGGACCAACAGCACCTTGCTGCTTCTTCTGAGGTGTAGGTGTAGCCTCCAGAAAGTCCTGTGAAAAATGGACGTCACACCTTACTTTTGTGCTTGCTCTCCACCAGGACCAAGATGTTTGCTGTTGCTGCTATCCAGACAGCTTTTTCTCAATTTTGTGGGTCCTGTCTCCAGATTTTATTCCTGGCACAAGCCTCCCCCATCTCCCTCTTGCAGCCTTTGAATGGGCACAGATTGGAGAGGGACATTTTTATTTCGTTTCTTTTTTCTTTTTTTTTTTTTTTTTTCCCTCCAAAGCCCCCCCAAAACCCGACCACCACCACTTCAGCCCGGCGCTGGCGTGTCCCCAGACCCTGGGAGGCTGAGGCGCAGCCCTCCCGGGAGCAAGGCCGGCTTGGTGCGAGGTGGAGGCTGGCAGCCAGCAGCCGGCTGCCGAGCAGGGCTCGGTCCAGCCTTCGCGAGGAGGCAGCTCGGCGGCCCCCGGGGACCGCGGGGCTGCGGTTGCTCAGTCGGAGCTGGGGACAGGAATTAGGGCAGGCAGAGCTGCAGTGTCCTCAGCCCTCCCCGCTTACCCAGCCAGAATCCGAAACAGCTGCAGTTTTGTTTTTTGGAGGGGGGGTCGGGCTTTTCTATTTTATTTTATTATTATTTTTTTTTTTACTGTGGTCCCTCTCACCGTTTCAACGGTGCATTTTTTTCCCTCCCCAGCTCCCCAGGCTCATGTTTACCCAGGAATTAAGGGGTACTCAGAGGCTTGAACCTCTGCACCTTTTGCTAAAGCAGCCGCATCCCCGCAAACCCTACAGGTGCAAGGAGACAGAGTGGGGGCGACCCAAAAGCTCCCAACCCGTCAGCGAGCCCAGACCCCGCCGCCCACCCCCCCCGACCCTTTCGGCTCCTTTCTCCCCGTTTGCAGCCTTTTTCTCACTCGCCTCAACGGAGGGCTAATTGGGGGCTTTGCTAATTACGGAGAGATCACTCATTAGTAATTCAACCTCACGAGCAGCTAACTCGAGCCCTCTGAAATCGCCCCCGCAGTCCCGGAGGCTGGAGGTTTCTTCCGAGGGGGCGAGGGAAAAGCTCGGGGAGACCCCGGGGGACGCCGGCAGCGGGGGGGGCAGGCACCGGGTCGCGGTGGGCTGCGGGGTCCCTGGCAGCCCCCTGAGGGTCTCCCTCTGCCTGTCCCCCCCCCGGCTGGCATTTCGTGCTGCGGGAAGTCGCAGCCGCGGTGCCTGACCTCATGAATACAGAGATGCGCGCAGAAAAATCAATTTAGGTCTGGAGCCTCTGTGGGGAGGGAAAATAACCCAAACCATTTAAACAAAGCTCCGCTCTCCAGGGTTTTCCTTTCCCTTTGCTGGCGGTGGGGATGAACCCTAGAGGGAGGGCAAGGGAAAACGAAACGCGAGCAGACCTGTGCCTTCCAAATGGAGGCGAGAGGCTCCGCAAAGCCCCCCCGACGCACACATAATGTACTTTAGCATTAAAAAATCAACATTGCTTCCAGTGGTAAAGGCGCCCGGCTCCGGCTCCTGAGCGCATTCGTTGCTGGGATTCAATCCGTTTGGGAAATGCAGATTGCCTTGCGCCCCACTGTTTGATTTATGAGCTGTTCGGTTTGCCATTGCTTACCCATCACATTGAGCACCCCGGGAAGGACGGGGAGCAGGGAGAGGGGGCGAGGCAGGGAAAATCCCTGGTGCCATGCCCCTTGC
This sequence comes from Aythya ferina, assembly GCF_964211825.1. NCBI lineage: Eukaryota > Metazoa > Chordata > Aves > Anseriformes > Anatidae > Aythya > Aythya ferina. The sequence goes on along the minus strand of NC_140297.1, from coordinate 71,212,587 downwards.
CAGAGGCAAGTCCCAGTGCCGCAAAGGGAGAGTGCCCACCCCCTAAAAAATATCGCCTGGCGGCCCCTGACCCCCCATCACCCCCCCTAGCCCCGGTCGCCAGCTGGGCTCTCGCCTCGTAGGTAAGAAGGAGGTGTTTACTCTTTGCTGTGCATTTCTCTATAGAGGCACCAGGCGCCTATAAATAGAGCAAGCTTCTGCCGCGAAATCAATACCCCGGCCCCCCCTTCCCCTTGCTCCTTCGGCTCGGCAGCCTTATTAATTATGAAAGGGCTCCAGCTCCGCAGCCTCCGTCCTTAATGGTGGTTGCTGCCTCCCTCCCTGCCTCCCTCCGCCGGCCTCGCACCCGGCCGCCCCTCGCCTTGGGCTTCGGGGGAGGCGGAGGAGGCTGGGAGGATTTACAGAGTGTATTTAAGAAATTGGGAGAAAAAAAAAAAAAGAAAAAAATAAAAAAATAAAGAAAGAAAGAAAAAGAGAAGGCCCAGAGTAAACGATTCAGCGGTCCTGTCCTTGTGTGAACTGAAATCGCCGTGTTCATCAAGGGATCGGGTCTGGATTTAGCCTTCCTTGCCTTAAAAGCCCTGTCCTTCTCAAGGTACTCCCGGCAGAATTTATAGAAAGGACGACACCCTTATTTCAAACAATATTTTTTATTTTATACTTCTGTCTATACTTTGTAGCAAATCTTTTTTTTTTTTTGTTATTTTTTTGCTGAATTGACTTTATAATAAACTTCTTTTTTAAATTACATTTTTCTTCTCTTTTAAAATCAAAGCTCTTTTTTTTTTTTTTCAAAATCATTTGCTGTTGTTATTGTTTTTTGTATTTTTTTTTCTTTAGGTTTACATTTAAGCCCCCCTTTTTGTGATCTCTATTGTTGGATAATCAGGTATTTTACTGGTATGTGTAACATCTAAAACAAAGAGGAGGAGAAAATTAAAGGCAGTGGATTCGGAAAGATGCCTTCGAACAGCAAGTAAAGGTAACTCTCGGAGATCTGTTAGCAGCATTCCTTCACTCCGCCGGGCACCGAGACACATCTCTGTCTTTCCTTCGTCCCTTTCTTCCTTCCTTCCTCTTTTAACCGTTCGTTTCCCACTCTCTCGCTCTCTCGCTCTCTTTTCCCCTTGAGAAAATGCGCTCTTTTAATTTATTTATTGATATTATTATTATAATTATTATTTTGCAGTGGGATGACCAAAAAACAAGCGACTGTGGAGGAAAGATGAGAGATTGTGAATTATTCACCATATGCTTCACACGTGGACATCTACCTTGGATTCATCGCCAGTGCCTTTTTTATTTTTTTCTCTGCTTTTTGTTCTCATCTCGCATAATGCCACATTTTTAGAGGAGCCCGTGGCCTGCCGGGGTTTATCCTGGCAGAGTATAACGTTAACGTTAGGTGGCCCAGAGCCGTTCCTGAGATTTCTTTTGCACAACGAGGGCTCGGGTTTTTATTTTTATTTGTTTCTCTTTTTGATTTGAAGCGATAGTAAAGCTGAGGTCCGATTCGGGCTGCACGCCGCTGCCTGTTTGGTAACATTTGGCAAATAAAACACACCAAAAGAAAAGAAAAAAATAAAAGAAAAAGAAAAGAAAGGGAGAAAACGCTTCCACAGTCCTACACGGGTGTTTCACCACCATCAGCCACCACCACCATCATCAACCACAGAAAAGCACAACGTCCCCAAAGCAAGGGATGGACACTTCCTCGAGAGATCCGGCACATGGAGAGGGTGTGGGTGTGGGTGTGCTCGCCCCCCTAAAAAGGCAGCCAGGTCACTAGGGCGGCCCACAGAGCCGCCAGGAGCACGGGCAAAGCCGGCGGGAGGAGGGACGATGCGGCGCCGCTGCCGCCTCCGCACAGTTCAAATAAGCTGCCTTGGAAATCGAGGTTTTTGGACTCCCGTCTCAATTTCTCCCAGAGGTCTGTCGCTCCTTCCTGGCAATCGGTGAGCGCTGTGAGGGTGCAGGCGTGGAAATCATCCCAGTACCTGCAGGAGGGGAGAGCAGCCGGCATCACTACAGGGCACGCACCCGCCCCGGGGGGGGTTAAGGGACCCCGGCCGCCCCCTCGACCTCCCGGGAATCTGAGCATCCCCTCGGAGCGAGCTCCTCCCCCCCTCAACCCGCGCCCCCCGCCTTCCCCGGGCCGCCCCACGCACACGCTTTGCTTTTGGGGTCGGGGCTCCCGCGGGCAGGGACGCGATGCTGCGAAAATGACTCGGGGGGGGAGGTGGGGGGTGTGCTGCCGCAGCGTGACTTCGCCTGGGATGTATCTGGGGGAGGGACGTGCGCCCCCCGGCTGGCAAAAGCTAGCCTAGGAGCCCACGGACACGTCGCGGGTGGGAGGAGGAGGAAGAGAAGGAGGAGGAGGAGGAGGAAGAGGAGGAGAAGGGGGAGGAAGAAGCATCCTCCCCTCCCGGGCGGCTCACGGAGCGGCGGGAGGGACTCCCCATCCTTTGCCAAAGCTCCGTGGGCTGCGGGGATTTCTCCTTCCCCAGGATAATTTCCATCTCTTTCCTCACCCTTTTCCTCCTCCTTTTAAGTCCCTTCCTCCCCCGGACCGGGCAGGGGTTTGCCCACGGGGCAGGCCCCGTCTCACTGCCCCATTTTCCTCCCCACGTCGGGTCTATGGAACCCCCCCCCAACTATTTCCCCCTTTTCTCAAGGCAGGAGCCTACAGATTTGGATATATTTTTTTAAAGTAGTCCTGCGGCCTCTAATTTATGAGCACTCTACGCTGGTTGTAGACTCCCAATGTTTGCTACATTTGTAATAAATAATGAGATACTGAGAAGCCAGAGTCTGAGAGTGTGCCTCTCCTGCAGTATTTCTGCTGTAATTGCATCTCCCAAAGGAAAATTAAATCTTTTCCAATCTTCTTTCAATACACATCCCAGCGAAGGCGACCGGGTGGTCGGGGGAAGGGAAAAGAGGTGCTTGGCACAGGTCAGGACCACCTCTGGTCCAGCACCCCCAGCCAAAGGACATTGCATCAGGACCTCGCAGCTCTTGCGTATTTAATCCTCATGTGGGACACAAGGTGAACCGCAGTCCAGCATTTCCAGCAAGGTGTCAGCCTTAGTAGGTGCAGGAAAAGTCTTGCTTGGCTCAGAAATCTCTACATAGGAAGAAAGGGAATGAGGGTTACAGGGGTCTTCTCTTCTCTTCTCTTCTCTTCTCTTCTCTTCTCTTCTCTTCTCTTCTCTTCTCTTCTCTTCTCTTCTCTTCTCTTTCTCTTCTCTTCTCTTCTCTTCTCTTCTCTTCTCTTCTCTTCTCTTCTCTTCTCTTCTCTTCTCTTCTCTTCTCTTCTCTTCTCTTCTCTTCTCTTCTCTTCTCTTCTCTTCTCTTCTCTTCTCTTCTCTTCTCTTCTCTTCTCTTCTCTTCTCTTCTCTTCTCTTCTCTTCTCTTCTCTTCTCTTCTCTCTCTTCTCTTCTCTTCTCTTCTCTTCTCTTCTCTTCTCTTCTCTTCTCTTCTCTTCTCTTCTCTCTCTTCTCTTCTCTTCTCTTCTCTTCTCTTCTCTTCTCTTCTCTTCTCTTCTCTTCTCTTCTCTTCTCTTCTCTTCTCTTCTCTTCTCTTCTCTTCTCTTCTCTTCTCTCTCTTCTCTTCTCTTCTCTTCTCTTCTCTTCTTCTCTTCCTTCTCCTCTTCTCTTCTCTTCTCTTCTCTCTCTCTTCTCTTCTCTTCTCTTCTCTTCTCTTCTCTTCTCTTCTCTTCTCTTCTCTTCTCTTCTCTTCTCTTCTCTTCTCTTCTCTCTTCTTCTCTTCTCTTCTCTTCTCTTCTCTTCTCTTCTCTTCTCTTCTCTTCTCTTCTCTTCTCTTCTCTTCTCTTCTCTTCTCTTCTCTTCTCTTCTCTTCTCTTCTCTTCTCTTCTCTTCTCTTCTCTTCTCTTCTCTTTTTTTCCTTCCCCCACTTTTTCTCCTTTTTCTCTTTTTTTTCTCTTTTTTTCTCTTCTATTCGTTTTCCTTTCCTTTCCTTTCCTTTCCTTTCCTTTCCTTTCCTTTCCTTTTCCTTTCCTTTCCTTTCCTTTCCTTTCCTTTCCTTTCCTTTCCTTTCCTTTCCTTTCCTTTCCTTTCCTTTCCTTTCCTTTCCTTTCCTTTCCTTTCCTTTCCTTTCCTTTCCTTTCCTTTCCTTTCCTTTCCTTTCCTTTCCTTTCCTTTCCTTTTCCTTTCCTTTCCCATCACACTTTCCCATTTCCCAATCTTCGTTTTCTGATTTCCATGGAGCAAACCCAGAAGAAAAAAAAAAGTGTTCCAAACATATTTGTATCTAAAGTCCTAATTTCGTTTTTAAATATGACTCTTTCTCTCTCTCCGTATATAAATATATGTTTTCCAGCGAGGTGAGTTTGTGCTGGAAAACCGGGAGACCAAAGAACAGCCTGTCCAGCCGGATTTTTCCCAAATAACGAAAATCCCTGCTTGTGCCTCCCTGCCCGGCAAGCGAGACCCCGAAGCGGGGTGGCTCCCCGGCCCCCTGCAGCCGCCCCATTTCCCTCTGTCCCTGCCCCTTCCCATCCCTTCCCTCCCCTCTGGGCCGGGAGCAGGGCCGGGGTTTTTCCGCGGTGTTTGCCCCGGGGGAAGCTGCTGGTAATGGGGTGGGCAGGGGGGCCGGGGCAGGAGGGGAGCAGAGGCTGGGGCGGCCGTGCCTGTAGGGCTGGGTTCGCGTTGTGACCGTGTCGGAGCTGAGCTCTTTGCTCTGCAGCTGTATTTCGTTTCTCGAGCAATCGCCTCCCCAGCCGGCGGGCGCGGGGCGCAGTTAGGGCCAGGGCCAGGGCGCAGGGAATGCCCCGACCCCAGAGCAAAGCGGGGGGCAAGAACAGAAGCGAGGAGCCGAGGGTGAAGAAACAAACCAAATCAAACCAAACCAAATCAAAGCCAAACAACCCAACCCAACTCAACCAAACCCTACCCAACCCAACCGAATCAAACCAAACCTAACCCTACCCAACCCAATGCAACCCACATGATTCACGGAGGAGAAAAGTGAAAAAAACGCAGTAAAAACACCCTCCAGACTCCGCTGTTCCCCAAACCCGGCCTGTCCCCACGGCACGGCGCTCGGAGGGACCGGTGCGCAGACACAGGGCCCCTAAAGCACCAAACCCCTCGTTATTCCCTTATACTTCGCCCCCCTTCCCACCCCGTCCCCCCGTCCCCGAAGGAGAGAGGAAAAGACCTACGCGCAGATCGTTTGGAGATTTCTCTTGTCGTCCAGGTCCTGCGGGTAGTTGGCCATGTTATCGCCCAGCCGCAGCAAACAGTCCGAGAAGCCCCTAAAGACCGCATCGCACCGCCCTGCCGCTCTCACCGCCTGCACCAGGTAGGCTGCGGGGCAGGGGCACAGGTCAGCACCACCGGCATCCACCCTCCCACCCCCCTTGCCCCTTTTCTAACCCCCCCCCCCCCCCCATGCAAGGAGTGGTGATGCGGGAGGAGGAGGAGGGCGCTGGGACCGAGCCAGAGTGGCCAGCGGGGACACGGGGACAACGGGGACATCAGTGGGCTGCCTTGTGCTGTTTAGCGCTTTTCGATGCCCCTGAATTAAAGACATTGCTTTTTTTTTTTTTTTTTTTTTTTTTGAGGGGCGAGGTGGAAGGGGGAGATGCGGAGATGAGCTGCCTGCCGCTCCCCCCACTCGCTCCTTTGTTAGGAAATTCCGGCGTGCGGCAGCGGGAGCGCTTCTCCGCGCCCTCCATCACACACACACACACACACACGGGTCCTCGCTCGGCAAGGGGCGTGCAAGGCGCGGAGGATGAGATAAATAAAAAATAAAATGAAATAGGACAGGATAGAGTAGGATAGGATAGAGTAGGATAGGATAAGATAGGATAGGATAGAGTAGGATAGGATAAGATAGGATAGGGTAGGATAGGATAGGATAGGATAGGATAGGATAGGATAGGATAGGATAGGATAGGATAAATAAAATAAAATATATATGTGTAAAATAAAATAAAATAAAATAAAATAAAATAAAATAATAAAATAAAATAAAATAAAATAAAATAAAATAAAATAAAATAAAATAAAATAAAATAAAATAAAATAAAATAAAATAAAATAAAATAAAATAAAATAAAATAAAATAAAATAAAATAAAATAAAATAAAAGTCACCAGAAAGAGCTGCGATAAAGACACGAGAAGAAGCATCCCCCGCGACTGCTCACACAACTAACCAAATACCACCAAGCCCCCTCCCCAGTCTCCTGTGACGGAAACGTACGGTGGGATGGGATGGGATGGGATGGGATGGGATGGGATGGGATGGGATGGGATGGGATGGGATGGGATGGGATGGGATGGGATGGGATAGCTCCTCCTGGGTGCCGGCTGCCCCCGGGTGCCCCGAGGGGACGGGAGGGGACACGGAGAGGTTGATGGCTCCCTTCCCACACACGACGAGCCTCCCCAGTGTCCGTGTGCCCCCAAAACGGGTGCGCACGGGCAGGTCGCAGTCCTGGGAGCACCTGCGGGGGCGGCAGGGGGCTGCCCCCCACCAGGGGGTTTCCCAAGGCCGGGAGGCTGCGCTGGGGCCGGGGTCCCCTCCCGAGTCCCCCGCCCGGGACAGGGCCGGGCCGCGGGAAGGCTCCGTTTCAGGCAAGGTCCCCCTCTTTTGTGATTCACCGCTGACACGACTCCGTGGTCCCTCCCCTCCACACACCCCCCCGGCACCGGCCGTCACATCAAACCCCAGCAGGCTACGGGAGGGGGGAAAAAAGCCGAGCAAACAAACCGGGAAGAAGCGCGGAGCATCCCGAGGGGAAAGCGGCCCCATTAAACCCAGTTCCAGGGGCGAGATGAGGCGGGGGGAAAGCCGCACAAATTCCTCCCAAAACGTGCCGGGCTGCGCTGAGATGCGGGGTCCGAGACGGAGCCCGGGCCCTGGTGGCAGGGGGACGGATTGGGGGCGAGCGGGGCTCAGAGCATCCCCCGCCTCCACCCAGGGTACCCCTGTCCTCAGACCCTCCACCAAAATAACAACGGTAATTAAAAGAGGCGCAAGCGGGGCGTCCTGCTCGCTTGAACGGCAGCGGGATTTCTCTTGAACTCGGTCTTTTTGCCGTGCCCCCGAGCTGCCCCCCCCGTCCCCCACATCCCGCCCTTCAAAGCCCGGCGTGCGCAGCGGGTTGCGGGACCGCAGGGGCCGTCCGCAGCCCGTCGCATCCCTGCCCCAAAGCAGCTCCCTGTCCCCGAAGTCCTCCTGCCCTTCAGCCTCGGCACCCTCCGCGGAGCCTCCCCCCCCTGCACCACCTCTGTCACCTTCCAAAATGTCAGGGATTTCGGGCAGCTCCCCGTCCCCACAGCCCAAACGCAGAACTCAGGGATTTTTATTATTATTATTATTTCTTTTCTCCTCAACGCACCGAAATACCCACGGAGGAGCGCAGAGCCGAAGCTCGGCGTGCCTAAAATCCGTCCCCCGCCGGGGCACCGCAAAGCGGCCGCACCGCCAGCACCTCGGCGCTGTGCGGCAATTTTGGGGGGGAACTTTCCCCAAGCCTGCCCGTGCTCGGGGACGGCGGTTCCCGGCCACTCGAGCCGCCTTTGGGGATTTCACCGTCAAGAAAATCCTCCCTCGGCTGAGTCAAAGAAACGCCAATGAGAGCAAGTCCTCCTCCTTCTCCAGCCGAACAAACAAACAGAAACCGCAAGGACTGAAATTTAGGGTAGCATCCAAATAATACCGCCTTCCCCTTTCTTTCTCTGTCAGTACAGAAAATAGCCTTCTGAAGAGTTCAGCATCAGTTAAAATGGAAAGGCAATACGAATTGAGGGGGTTGCATCGCACAGCCACATTTTCCAGAGGTCATCGTTTCATTGCAATATTTCTTTCCTTTTTTTTTTTTTTTTTTTTCTTCTACCAATGAGGAAATATTCGAAGCATTTTACCTCCTTCTTTCCTCCCTTTCTTGTTCTCCCTCCCTCCTTTTTTTCCCTTTTTCATTTTTTTCCTTTCCTTTTTTTTTTTTTTTTTTTTTTTTTAATTTTCTTTTGATACCCACAAAATGCTGCAGAGGTTGTCTGTAAAGGAGGGTGACCGAGAGGAAGGATCTCTAAATAGCAATGCTGAGTATTTTTTACTGTAGCAGAATTCCTTTGCAGGCAAATATTTTCAAGGTTCTCTTCACACCTGCCAATCCGGATAAGAAAAGCCGTGCTTTAATCGCCCTTTCATTGAAGCCCAGTTTTAGATCATGCCCGGGAACATACGTATTCAATACATATTCTTTAAAATTTGCCTGTGCAGGACTCAACTGGCCATTAACTTGGACATTGCCGAATGTCTGCAACTCAAAAACCACTTCAGCAAAAAAATGCTGAATTAAACGAACCCGAGAGCAAACCAACAGAAAAAGAACCATCGGAAAAACAAAACCCAATATATTAAATAAAAACGGCAACGACTATACAAAAACTCATACCGGGGTGGAGGGAAACCTGTTCTATTTAAAGTAACTTAACAGATATAGATGGTTTTTGGACCCACTCGTTTTTTAACAAAATTAATGATCGGGCGGTGGGATTGCGCGATTCTTTTTATTCTTATCATTTGTTCTTTTTGAATTATTTTATTCTTATTATTTATTCTTATTATGTCTCCGCATTCGGGGAGAATATTTTTATGTTTATTTTTTGAAGTCAGCGTTGGGGTTTGTTTGCTTTTAGGCTGCTCTGCAAATGGGAAAGCCTCCAAGTTCCCAAAGGGAGCCCTTCGCTTGTCCCCCTGATTTTCTGAAGAAAAAAAAAATCCACCAACTTTCCAGCTAGATGTCTCGCAAGCCATTTTGTGCCCGTTCTCATTCCTCTGTCCCTCCAGGGAGAGAGGGGGATTTCTCAGCACCGGAGTCCCCAAATTGTCAGCGGTAAGGAACACAGGGGCTATCCAAAAAAAGCAAATACAAACACAGTCTCTCGCATGCACGGCGAACACAGAGCGGGGAAAAATGAAAAATAAATAAAAAAAAAAGAGCGAAGCGAACTACGAGAGAGCATGCACTGATTTAGGGAAACGACCAAAGGAAAGTGACTGAAGAGGAGGAAGGAATTCGCTGCCTCTTCCAGCAGCCCCCAGGCTCGCCAGCTTGCAGGGTGGCGAAGACCAAGGGGTGCGGGTGCGGGTGCGGGCAGGATCAGTGCCGCAGCCCCCGCTGCATGCACGGCTCGGGGCTCGGGGCGTCCCGCTGGGAACGGGCTTTGGCGGTCCACTTACCTATCTGCACAGCAAGGATCAGAGAAATGTATCTGCCGTTCAACTTAAGTCCCATCCTACATTTAGTAAAACCATTTGCGACTGCAGATCTTTAAATAGTTACTTTGGAGAACGTGGGGGAAAGCTGAAAAATAGGCATTGCCAACAAGTTCCGAGCAGCGGAGGACTTTGCAGACGAGGGGGGAGACAGAGGAGAAGGAGAGAAAAGAGGGAGAACCGGGGAGAGGGCGAGGAGGACTAGCTGGGAATGGTTCGCTCCATTAGGAGGGGGCGGAGGAAGTACAGCCTCACGCCCACGGCCGGCCCTGACGTGGGGGGATGACACTGACGGATTTTTTTTTTTCCTCCTCCTTTTTATTTTATTTTATTATTATTTTTTTTTTAATGTGCACCTTGGAAGAGAAACGCCATTTATAGGCATCACAGGCCGCCTTTCTCCAGAGCCCGGTCTCCCCGTGTCCTCCCCCCCCCCACGCCCCATTAATCGCCGAGAAATCTCTGCTCCTCCTTCAGCCCCCCACAGCCTTCAGCCCCCCCCACAGCCCCTCCGTGCTCTCCCCGGCCCCCCGGGGGGGAGCAGCCGGGACCGTCCCCACGGGGCGGGGGGGGATGCGCGGACCCACGAAGACGCAGACCCACGGACACGCACGGACAGACAGACGGAGGGGCCGGCCCCGGGGGTGGGGATAGCACGGTAGAAACCCCCCCTCCGCCCCCAGCCCGCCCCCGGGCCGCCCCGTCGGGGCTGGCGCTGAGGAGGGGGGGATGAGGAGGAGGGGGAGAGAAAGGGGGGTGCGGGGTCCCCTCCCCCTCCCCGCCCCTCCCCCACCATGACGTCACCCCCAGGCCAAGGGGGGAGCGGGAGGGGGGGGCGGTCTCTCCTGGTCCTGCTGGTCCGTCCCCACCGTGGGACCGCAGAGGATGGGGTGGGGAACCCGCAGCACAGTCCCCCCTTTTTTGGGGGGGTGGGAACACACGGGCATTTCCCCTCCTGCACCGGAGTGGTGCTGGCATCGAGTGCCTCAAGCCGGGGAGCTGCCCGTGTCTCCCCCGACAGGCTTTGGGGTGCCCATCACCGCCTGTCCACGGCAGAAGGGTTTGGCCTTTGGGGGCCACCAGCCCCTGTCCTCTGGGGATGAGGCACCCATCCTGGCTTGTGGTGCTCCTGCAGCCTGATGCCCTCCTGGGACCCACTGTGGGGCCACCTCACTTGGAGAGCATCACAGGAGGAGCCTCAAGGTGCTTCTCCCAGAGCAACTGGACCTGCCAAAAATCCCGTCCTATGCCCTTGGCTCTTGCACCACGAAGTTGTTCCCCCCCCAGCGCAGCCCCTGGCAGCTCCAGGAGCCAAAGGGACAGGTTGGAGGGAGACATTTGCTGCTCTCAGGCTGCTTTCTTCTCTCATGGTGTGCTGCAGGTGGCAAGCCAGCCCAGAGGGCAGAGCTGACTGAGAGCTCACCTGGGGAATGAAAAAAGCCCAGGTGTGGGCTGCAGCCCAGAGCAGAGCTGTCATGTACATGCTCCTAAAGACATTGGTGGAGGAAAGGAGGTTCGGCTCAAGCTATGGCTTTGGACTATGTACCGTGCCCTCTTTCAGGGGAAGTAAAGGTATGAGCTGGAGCTAAGGCCACACTTCCCTAGCTCTTTGCAGGTCTGGTGCTTTTGTAACACAACAGAGACTGTGGTGGATATGAAGAGGTGGGACCTTTTCCTTCTTCCTGGAGGAATCATCTGGATAACCCATTGCATCTTTTATGTCCCTCAGGCCGTGCATTATCAGCACAAAAGAGGCAGAGGAAGAAGATGATGTAGGTTGAGGTCCATGAGTATGGATGTTGAACTCCCAGCAGTTGGCCACTTGTGGCCACATTTACTGTTAGGAAGGACAAGGCATCCTTGTGGGATCACCAGGGCATGGAGGCTGCAGCGTGAGGAATTTCTTGTTTCACTCTGCCCTGTTGATAATGACATCAGTTCATTTATACATTCATCTGTTTTGTTTCTGTCTGCTTTTTTTTTTTTTTTTGAGGACAAACTATAGCTCCAGGTTAAAGGTTGAGCTGGCTCCAAGAGGCCTGTGTTGAACATGATTCTGACATTACACTGTGTAAGTAGTGAACTTCAGGGCAGTTTACAATGCGCAGTCAGGAAGAGTTTAATATGGCTAACGCGGCTTCTGGTACATCCATCACCGCTGACATGACTGGAGCCCCTGCCAATCTGGTCACAAATCTCATTAGAACAGGCATTTCTAGGGGATTTCTGCTCCCCCCTCTCCAAATAAATAAATAAATAAATAAAAATAAAAATAAAAATAAATCCAGTGACTCAAAGCATTAGTTACAATGACATGAGAGGCAAAAAGGACCTGAGCCAGATTCCTCTAAATATTCTTGGTTGCTGGGGAAGTCCAGATCTGTCTGAAACTCAAACACGGCTCCATCCTCACCTCCCTCCCTGCCCCAGGAAGGATCCTGTGGCAGTATAGATCCTGAATGAGAGCCAGTGGTTTCAGCCCATCTCAAATATCAGCACGGTCAGCTCTGCTGGGAGCCAGGGGCAGGATGAAGCAGGGACATTTGTTTGTCAACCTATCCCTTTTTCTTTCCAACCTGGTATTAGAAGATGCTTGAATATCAACCCCTCCCTAAGAGACATCTGTGTGTTTTTAGAAAAGATTCTGGTGGTGTCTCACCCAGCCCTCGTTGGGACAACATGCCCATCAGCATGGTTTTGCCCTTGTTTTGGAGAACAAGGCTCCGCACATGCCCTGTTCTCACTGCGGTGCCACGCTCGCCCAGCTTGTTCGGGATGCACGGGCTGCAGCTGTGGCAGATGGACAGAGCCCGTGGCAGCTGGCCAGATGCAGCTCCAGCAGACAGCGTGCACAACAGCTGGGTGGGCAGCCTTGCGCTGTCCCAGCCCGGTGGGGAGCAGCGCATGGGGCAGCTAATTGCATGCCAGCACGGCTCCCCCCGAACCACCTCCCAGAGGGTGACCCACTGCTGAGAGTGGATGTGCTCCCCGTGCAGCTCGGGGCTGACTGTCATGGCTGAACCTCAACGGAGCTGGCTCTGAGTAGCAGAGGACTGGCAAAGAGATCTGCTTTCCCATGCAAAGCTGGCTGCAGCGCTGCATTTCTTTTCCCCTTCATCCTTTTTTTTTTTTTTTTAATGCAAAACATCTCTTCAAACAGCCTGTGCTGTGTGCTCCTCAGCGCATGGTTGCGGGCTAGTAAGGCAGATAAAAGCAGAACCTTTGGTGCCGTCAGTCAGCAATCTGCTTTATTCCAAGCCTCGGATCAGTCTGGGGGGAGGGCTCGGTGGTCATGGTGAGATTTGAAAGTCCCTCCTCTGGGTGCGTGAGCTCTGCATTCGCTCTTAGCTCATCCTGCAGTAACATCACTGCTGCTGGGAGGTAACTGCTTGCTTTTACTCTCCCTCAAAATCAGTGTAAGAGATGGCCCTAGTGAAGCTGAGACAAACCAGGAGCCTGTGTCTCCATACTCCCACAGCTCTCAGGTCACCCACAAGAGGGGGAAGGACAGACAGACACCGTGGTCATGCAGAGGTGGCTTTCCTGGCTTTTGCTGTGGCTCCCAGCCCTCAGCTGCTAGAGAAAGGTGGCTGGTCAGAAAATACACTCAAATACCAAACCTGGCTGATAGATGAATAGCTGTTCACAGTATGATCCTCCAAGATTTTCTGTAAGTAGAGAAATAATGAGAACACACTGAAAATGTGACAGGTGGGATTAAAGAATTGCCTTTCATTAATGGCCAGTCTTCTGAAGCTTTTTTTGGTGGCCCTGTTCATCAGACATCTGGCTTCATCACTGTCTGGATGTGTTTGATGCTAGCAAAACAGGATGAACCAAAATTATGACCAGAGACCAGAATTTGCCCCACAACTGCCTCAAAATTAGTAATAAAATAGCGCTTGTGGTTTACCATGAAATTGTTGCTCAATGTCTGAGACAATATATTTCTGAAAATATAAACTGTTGCTGTGGTTCAAAATATAAAACTGGGAAAGAAAAACAAATATACAGTCGAGTGGGTGTAAAAGGAGTGTGATTGCTCAATACCAAATCTTTAAAAATGCTACATAAGGTATTTGTATACTATTTGACACAGAAAAGTGATCTCTTATAAATTTAAAAAAACAGAATAATTCTCTCTTCAATCTCAACTTCTAGGATGTTCAAAGGGGGAAAACAGAATGCCAGACTCCATGAGGAGTCTTTTGGAAAGCTCAGCCTCTGTGTCTGTTCTTCAGTAAGTTTCCCTTCTGAAAAGCAGTCTTAAAAACACAAGATGTCACTTGACCATGATCAGTTCGTGCCAGCCAATCCAGTAAGGAAAGTACTACCTGCTCCTGAAATAGTAGTGTCTGCATTTAACCATGCTCATCAGAGGTATATTTTTAGGAGGGTGCCTGTGTGTGCACTCAAAATTCTGCGTCTTTTAGCACGACCCCTTTACACTGGATTGTGGCAGTAGCGCTGTGCTGAGCCCGGGTGGGCTGGGGGGAGGTACATGAGCCTGCATGCTCTATCCAGATGGAGATCACACCCACTACAATTATGTTTGTGACACGTGATTTGCTTAAGGTGCCTGTGGTTGTTTCAAAGAGTAGGATGGTTTCAGTAAAGCAGTCTCAGAAGGAAGAGGCATCAATCCGTTGTATCTTTGCAGCTGAAATTTTCCTTCAAGAAACATAAATCTTCCTGATAAGGCTGGTCGGTACACTTTCCATCATAGGCTGGAGGGATGTATGTAGACCTGGAAAACAGCTGTGAACAGGCTGATATCCTTGGATTTCCTGGCATCCAATCTTAGTATTATGATGAAATCCAGACTGCATAAGGAGTTGGAAGGCTTGTGATGAGCTGTGTTTATCATGCCAGAGATGTTGATCACTCTCTGACGTCCTTAATAGACATCTTGGTATAGATAACAGTCAGTCTGAGTGCACAAAAATAACCTCGAATCCCACTGTATTAAAATAATTTCAGTTTGGTGGTGTGTGCCAGTAACCAAGTTCTGGATCTCAGTTCAGAGGCCAGCTATGAGCCAGGAATGGCAGTGGCTTTACCAGAGCACACACACTGGTGGCACAATGCCTTTATCCTCGGTAGGTATCAGTAACTAGTCTCCAAGGTTGATGGCATAGGAATGCTGCCTGCTTCCATGGAGGTCAGCACCACAGCTTCTATCGGGCACAATGAGATGGGGTGTTCCTCAGTGGGGTGATACTCTGGTCCACATGTTTCTTCCATTGATCTATACAGTATCTACTGCCACAACAGCTATTAACCTTCAGGTACAGTAGGACTTTGATAACTGAAATAACTCTCTGAGTTTTCTCTATTAGTCAATGTGATTCCTTCTAGAAAAAAAACATAAATAGGTATTTAAAGAACCAGCCATATCAGATTTCCAGCTATTTGGGGAATTTTGGGAAAATACTGGTTCTGTATGTCAAAATTTATCTTCTTCAGCCTTTAATAATCAAATCAAATTTTCAAGGAAACTGGGGGATTAAGGTAGTGGGAAAATGTTGTCTTGATTGTAGGTGAAGAGAACATTGGCAGGACAGATGTTCTGCTAGTTGCATGTGCATTGCAAGAGCTTCAAGTGAGATTTCGCTTTCCTAGAAACGATTATATCTGGGAGAAAGAATATAGACAAATGTGAAAAGGGCTCTGGGACAAGGAAAAGCATAATGGATCTGTAGATGCATCTGCAATCTGATCTGCGGAGATACTGAGCTCATGTTATTTCTTCATCCCCCTCCTTCTCTGCTGTTAGCTTTGGGAACATATTTATGACACTGGAAACCAAGAAAGGTTGGAGCTAAGTCCCATGAAACTCAGTGGAAAGCTTCTTATTGATGTGATCTGGGAACTAGTTTCATGCAGGCATGAGTTGAGTACAAGGTCATTAAAAATCACCCTTCTTCAGCACCTGCATTCAGGCCACATTTGCCTTGTATGAGCCCCACCTGGCACAACTAACTCAAACACCATTGTCACAGCTCAGCTGCAATGCAGGTGACTGCAGCTGGAAAGGTCAAGAGCAGTTCTGCTGCCTCTCTTCATGGCTACATAGAGCAACCCAACAGCCAGGCAGCCTCCTTGAGGACTTGTCTCATTCCTCAGCATGACCCTGTGGAGCAATAATGAAGCTGGAAACTGATAAGGATAACTGTGTGCTTAGGCATTGCATGTGTCACTTACCTGTTTCCATGAGATAACAGACATCCAGCACCTAAACCCACCTTTGTGAGCATCAAAGGCCTTTGCCTTGTAACAGTTAGTCTCTTTCTCATGTTGCTCTTCACCTGTGACACCCCTCATCATTCCTGCCTTTGGCTTTTGTAATGAACTGTTTGCTCGGTGACACCCCAGCAATTTGGGACTGAACCCCAAGGGCCTGCGACAAGCCTGGGGAGCAGGAAGCAGCCGTGAAAGGCAGGCTGTTGTAGTTAGTCTGTGCTGCCACTAGAGTGAGACATGCTCACAAGCATCCTGGCCTCTTCTTTCGGGAGGTGCTGAGCAGGCTGGCGGGGTGCTGGTGCTGTGCTGAGGGAGCATCATGCCCCCTGGGAGTGCCTGGCATCCTCAGCAGGCTCAGCCTGGACATTCGAAAATCTCCAGGTTGCTCCAATCTACAGCAAACATTTTATTTATTTTATTTTTTTTTCCCTACAATTGCCATAGAATAGATGAAGTGTGTGGGGAATGAACTCAAACCTGTCATCACAAACTCTTGATAGCAGTGACTACTGAGCCCCACTTCCTGGACATATGCGTGTCTGATCTGTAGTCCAGAGGAGCCCATCAGCATCTTTCCATTGACTTCCAAAAGACTTTGAGTCAGGCCATCACGCTGCTTAGCCCGAGAGAGACCAAGCAGCAAAATATGTATTGCAGATATTTCTCAGCAAGGCAGCAAGGAGAGCAAACTTTTTACTGAAGGGTAAAGAGACAGCACTAGTGTGACATCTAAACAAAGTGATTCATCGAGGAAGCTGCCCTCTCTTCCTCTCTGTGACATACCCACCTGAAGCCCCATGATTTATGACAGTGTATTTTGGAGGGTCCCATAAGGACATTTTTTTCTTTTCTCTTTCTTTTTCCCAGAGCAAAGTGTGATGCCCTGCCAGTGAGTGCCTTGTGCAGGTCCAGACGGAGAAGGCAAGCTGCTAAAAGGCAGTGATTGCAGCACTGATCTCTTGCAGGCTCTGCAGTGTGAGGAGGTGGTTCTGAATCACAATGAACTTAATTGAACAAGAAATGGCATTGATTTTTCCTTTTCAGACCTCCCCATTGCTCACAGCAACAGTGTACTGAACCCACTGCCCATGCCAAGTAGCAGAACTCCACAGCACAGTAGAAGGTGTATTTTTTATTTTTTTTGTTCTATAATTAGCATGCATTTATTTTTAAATAGGGTAAAAAACAAAGCTCTCTAGGCTTGGAATTGTCATCAGGGAAAAGCATTGCCTGTGCAGTATGAGTTTCAGGAGCACAAGGAATCAGGTTATGCGAGAAACTGTGTCTTACTTTATACTCTCCTGGCCAGGAAATAACATTGTTCTTGAGTTTATCTGATTGTTGAGAGAACTAGGATGGCACAATTGACAACCTGCTGAAGGACTCCTAAAAGGTCATTTTATATTTTAACTTAGATGGATCATAATGTACCTCCAGTTTGCAGGCAAACAAGGCAGAAAAGCATTCCATAATCCCATTATTGCATTGTAGCTATTTTTTGCTTTGTTAGGCAGGCATGTTAACACATAATTACATGTTTGAACAGCTAGTGATTTCCTATACAACTTGTTAAACATATCAGTGAACATGTCCGTGTGTTTACTCCTGTTTAGAACAATGTATGTGTGAATTTGTTAATGGCTTTCCCTTACTTTCCCCAAAATGCTGAGAAAATAAATAAATTATGGAGCTATCTGGGAAATGCTCTAGCAAATTCGTGCTAGCAGTCTTACTGCCCAGATCCCAGGTCCAGTATTGGAAACAGATCCCCTAAAATGCACAGCTTGTTTTGTTCTTCAGGGGAATGCTTCAGCCCAGATTGCCAAACTAAGCAGGGAAGTAAAGGCTGGCTAAGGGAAAATTAGGTGTGCAGCACTAGCTGGAGCAGTGCATGTCATATCACAGTAAGATCAATTTATACCTTCAATAAACGTCTATCCCCAACAGCAGGTGCTGGTCACCACATCAGCTTGAGCTCATGTTGGAAAGAGGAGCAGCACAATCCCTGGTGGCTTGGAAAAAAACACCTCACACCAGCAGCTTCTAAGGGCCCCCAGGGGATGTGAATGCAGCCACATCAGGACGCTGTTAATCCCAGCTACCAAGCCAGTGTTGTGGGGCTGTGATCAGCTGGGTTTGTTTGCAAGCTGCCCTGGTGCTGGGGCTGGGCTCAAGACTTGAGTGGCTGCAGAGTTACTGCAAGACTTTTCTCTCGCCTGCCTGCTGCCACTTGATATTTTCATTGCTTTCTGAGGAGCGATTAAATGGACAGTGAGCATGCATCAGGTTTCATGGAAGTCCTGTCACTGACTTTAGTAAGAGTAGGATCAGACTCTTCTGGAATCAATATAATTCATGAAAGCACTGAATGTAGTACAAGAACTAAAGCAGTGTGTTGTGTTGCAATACAATACATATAATGAAGTTACCACTGTTCAAACACTCTGTGTAATTGGGAAAATGCACCTAAGAATTGCTGTTACCGAAAGCGGGGGCTGAGCTGGGTAGCCTGAGAAAAGAAACTCAAAGAGAAGGCAATATTTTGGGTCAGCATGCCTGTGAGCTGCATGGACAAACCTTTGAAACATCTTTCCTGCCAACTGACAATATTACACAAACTCACCTCTGAGCTCAGGAGGGGAGGCCAGGGATTTCACCTCCTCCAAGCCTGCACAGGACCAGCAAGAAGCTAATTTTGACAGTGGAAGGGAGCACATGGTATTCCTGAAGGGAAAGGGAAAGGGAAGCCTCCAGTCAGCTGAATGTGTTGAAAAAGCCAGCCAAGACCAGAAGCACCAGGGCATTACTCACAAGCTATTGGAAATAATTGTGTGGGAATTGGCTTTTCTTGGTGAAACAAAAGCAGAGTGGTTTGCCACAGCGTATTGCAGTGGTTGTGTATCTTTGGCTATTGAGACCTTCAGTCCACCAGGCGAAGCCTGCCTGCAGGGTCTCCATTCCAGTCCCACAGTTAACATATTTGTCCCTGAGGAGGAAGCTACCGAGAGCTGGTGGTTCATTGAGGACATCTGGGAATGTCTTGCATCTGCCAGCTCTGAGTGTATTAGAGGACAGAACAAGTGAGAAAATGGTTCACCTGTTACAGCCATAACGGTTTGGGGTTCTGCTATTCATCAAAAGAAGGTCTCAAAACAGAAAAAAAAAAATATCAGGAAAAACAATAGGACATCTAGCAGTCTGACAGTTTATAAATACAGTACAGTGAAACTGTGAGGTATAGAGCTTAAAACCAAAAATATTTCATATATTATGGAGCCTCCAGTGATTCCACTGTTAAGATTCTCTCTAGCTTTACATTTTAAGCCTCATTTTTTTTTTCTGACTTTCTGCAAAGAAGCTGCTTTCTCCTTTCAAATTTTCAATTATTTTATCTAGTCAGAGGAGGATTTTTGTGTGTGTAAAGTCTGAGGTTAATCTGACAAGAAACCTTAGAGATACAAGCCTGAAAATTGAGAGTAGGGTTTACTGCTGGTACAGGATTTTCAGTTTTTTTTTTTTTTAATTTTGTTTTAGAGTATCCTATCTCAAAAGTGTTTAGATGTGGTTAATTTTAACATGATTATTTAGCATTCTTCCCTGAAAGATTATTCTCCTATAAATATTTTAACAAGGGCATTGTTTAATTTTACAAAGTCTGCGGAGTAATCATTTTAATTTATCCTTCTTCTTTTAATCTGTTACATGACAGCAACAACCTATTCTCTTAATTAAGCACGAAGTCTACCCGGGATAAGGTGCTGTGTCTTTACAAGAAACACAGGCTGGGAAACCCTCTTCTGTCTATAAGGGAAGTTTATGAATGGAAAGAAAACCTTGGCCAAGAGGTGAAAACACCTGCAAAGGTAAGCACCTGCAAGCTTCTTAGAAGATCTGCATTTGTTCCTTTCTCTTATGTCTTTCTGTAGCTTACTGTTAATTAAACAGGTTGCTAGATGTGTTCTTAAGGCTGCTGTTGACAGACATGGCAGCACAGGTTGCCACTGATAGCTGGGAGCCACGGGGGTGTGTGCCTGGCCTGGGGGTGTCCCCCCTGCCAGGACTACGGCAGGTGGAGGTGTGGGGGCGATGTGGATGTTCACTGAAGTGTTGCTGATGGTGGGACAATGCAAGCCAGAAGGGCTACCGAGGCTGTCCTCATCAGACTGTCTTGAGGCCCTGTGCTGCAGCCAGGCTTCACAAAGAGACCACAGAGGAAAACTCTCTTCTCTGTGGACAGGTAAGGAACTCTCCTCTCCCTCTGCTCAAACCTTAAAAGAGCACGAGAGGTGTCTTGGTGCTTCTGGGGGATAGAAGATTTTGATATGTGGCCAAGAAGGGAAGTTAATCTTTCCCATTCTTTCAGTTAAATTCATAGGCATGCTAGAGTTCATAGTTCACAGATCAGATTTAATTATATATATAATAAATTATAGAGCTTATTTATTATACTATCTACATGGTTTAATTATAAAGTTTACTGATTGCCATGCCTGTTCCTAAAAACCTTTGGTACAGCACAGCGTTGGGTTGGAGATGGGCTGGCACTATTAGCACCAGCACATATGGTTTGCTTCATCTCAGTGCCTGCCCAGGTGCCCACACTTCGAACTGCTCTGGTGTGACTCAAGTCTAGCATCACCAGTATATTCATACTCTAGAGCTGTAAGTGACAGGAGGTTTTCAGGTTTGCAGGTGCTATCCAAGTCTCAGATTAAAAGAAAACTTGGGTGGCCCTTTCTTCTTGGTGTTTAGCTATCATCTAACTGCCAGCTTCCAAAGACTACAGACTACCTGTTCAGTTTAATCAGGTGGCCTCAACCTGCTCTTTGCTTACAGCAGGAGGGACTCTGCTCCTCCAGCCCTCACCTACAGGTTCAGGGAAACAAGGGATGTGGGAAGCCTGACTGGCAGTGAAGACTGAGGCACTGAAGTTGAGTACTTCAGCCTTCTCCATATCTGTCATTACCAGCTCTCCCTTCTCTTTTATCAGAGGGGGTACACTCTCCTTGGCCTTTCTTTTCTGAGCAATGTACCTACCTATAGAATCCCTCCTTGTTATTCTTTGCATCCCTTGCCAAGGTTATTTGTGCCTTGGCTTTTCTGATCCCATCCCTGCACATCCAGACATCACTCCTGTACTCTTCCCAGACCACGTATCCCTGCTTCCAATGCCTGTCCATTTCTTTTTTTGTGCCTCATTTTGACCAGCAGGTCCTTGCTCAGCCATCCTGGTTTCCGTCTCTCTCTGCTCCTTTTCTTGCACAGGAAGTGTGTTCCAAGTAAAGCATCCTTAGAGTTGCCAGCTCTGTTCAGCTCCTTTGTCCCTGAGCACAGTGTTCCAGAGGATCCCATCCACTAGGTCTTTAAACAGCTGAACTTTCCTCTTCAGAAGTTCGGGATCCTGACATTGACCTTAGCCAGGCCCATAGTCCTCCAGATCACAAACTCAACAGGATGAAGTTACTGCAGCCCAGACTGACTCTGATCTTACCCTCTTCATCTGCATTGGAGAGCACCAGGTCCAGCAAAACTTCTCCTCTGGTTGGTTTGTTTGATACCTGGACCAGAAATTTGTCTCCAGTGCACTCCAGGAGTCTTCTGGATTGCTCACAGCCTGCTGAGCAGCTCTTCCAGCAGCCAGACCTGTGGTCAAAGTCCCATCAAAGGATGGCAGCATGCGAGTGTGATGCTTTTCGTATTTGAAGTCAGAAGCCCTCACCCACAGCCTCCCATTGATCAGTGAGCCGGTAGCAAACCCCGGCCACAAGGTGTCCTTTGTTGGTCCAGACTTACCATTCACCCACAGGCTCTCAGCCTGTCTGTGGCTCTTTCTCAGAGGCAGCTCTTTGCAATCAATCCCTTTCCTAACACAGAGGGCAACACCCCTGCCCCTCCTTCCCTGTCTGTCTCTTCTGAAAAGCTTGTAGCCCTCTGTGCTGGCATTCCAGCTGTGTGATCCATCCCCCCATGTTTCCATGATAGCAATTAGGTCACAGTTTTCTAACTGCACTGTGGTTTTCAACTCCTCCTTCTTGTTTCCCATGCTCCATGCATCGGTGTAGAGGCACTTCACTTGGGCTATCAGTCATGTCACCTTTTCAGAGGAACCCTTCCTGATAGCTGTGGGAGAGTTCACAGGTATTTCCCTATTGCTTCCTAAAATGACGATGTTCCCAGGTTTGACCCTTACATGAAAGAGCAGGAATGGGTGGTAGTCTTCTGGCCCCAGCAGGCTAGGTAGTGTGTTTCTAATCTCATGAATGCAAGCCCTGGGATCAAACTTATTATCTCAAACTATTTTTGTGTCGGTGGGCTTGCATATTTATTTACTGAAGGATGTTGGAAGAAGGAAGTTTCTTTATATTCGCCTGTTATGTGGTGTCCTTATTTTGATGACAGCTTTGAACACTAGTCATTTTGTGACCCCAAGAGGGAAGTAGGATGAAAGTTTGGTCTGGACTACCAAACCCTTTAATTTCTTGTTCTGTTTTTCATCTGCTGAAGTGCTGGATTAATAGTGCTGTACTAATATAGTTCCTTTGGGTTTGGGTCAGCACAGTGAAATGGAAGTTAAATTTGAAGTGATTTGAAGATTTCTCAAATCCTAGCCCATGTTCTGCTCACTAGGACCCTCCAGCAGTGTATCTGGCCTATATTTAATTTTGTGTTCCTTGTGTTGGAGTTTCTGGGCTTTAAAATCCAGATCTCCTTGAATATGACCCTTCATTTTGTTACCTGCTTCATCTTAGATTTTAGTCTGTTAAAGAAATTGTTGAGGGCAGTGGTTGTTTCTCTTATGTGATCCAAAATATATCCACTGTGGAAAAAAACATCTTGTTATTCCTTGAACTGAAAGATTTCACAAACAGGAAATAAAGTTTCTGCTTTTCTGGACTGTGGAGTTTTTTGTTGTTGTGGTGGTGCTTTTTTTTTTTTTTTTTTTTCTTTTTTCCCCCAGCCAGAAAAAGCAGTACTTTTTGTTCACTTGAGTCCCTTTATATCATGTGTTTCTTTTGCTACGCATAGGCTATTTTCTTCCTTTCCTCTTCCTGTTTTCTTACTATTTCTGTTCTCAGGCATATGTTTCACTAAAACACACCTTATAAAGCATCTCCAGCCACACCATGTAGCTTTTCAATGGCCATAGTACGCAAGCTCTATTTTGGGTGGTGGTCCAGGTTATTTCAGCCATCTGTCTCAAAGATGGGTCTTCTTCTCTGCTCACCTAAACACAGTGTGATTTTGAGGCCAAGAGACTTCAATGTTGCATCAATCATTATATTTAAATTAATGGGGATGAAAATTGAGACCACATGTATAATTTATTAATTGATTTTTAATTCCTGTATGTTCTTAAGGAACTGTCTTCAGCTTATTATGCTCCTTACATCAGTAGCTACTACCTATAAGCTTCTTCAAGTCCTTTCACACGTGGGCTGACTGGACCAGAACAGAGCATCTGCTACATTTCACAGGGGGCCAAGTGGGATCTCTCTCCTGGATGCCAGGAACTGTATGTTGATGCCTACCATTTGAGAAAAAGCTCCCCCAATAGCTCTTCCAACAGGGTCTGTTTTTCCTCCATAGATCTCAAAGTGTTACACAGAAAGGTCAGCTGTGTGAGCAGCAGAACATTCACTTCATTACAAGAAAGGTTAAACAATTGATGTGATGAGCTCTGCAATGTGTGCAAGGGTAAAGATACTGTAGATACACAGACTCAGAGGACAGCAGTGTAACAAACCCCAGGAACATTTTCACAGACATAAGATAATGCTGAGGTTATAGTGGCACTTGCTGCAAGAGACAAAAACCAACCAACCAAACAAACAATGCACACATACACACACACAAACAAACAAACAAAAAACATAAACCAAAATCTCTCTTGCGTATCCTGTTCCACATTCTTAACTGTAGAGGACTGTGTGGAACTGCTAGGCACAAAGCTATTAGTATTACTAGGTTGAAATTGCTTCCTGAGAAAGTGACTGAACTTGGAAAGATGGAGAGAAGAATTCCATTGGGGAGCTAAAGAACTGGTGGGGGATATAAAACTGTTCATTACTCTTCAGGTCTGAGGAAAATTAGGCAGAAGTAAAGGATTTATTTTGAAATACATTCGGGATATTTCAGACACTAAGCGAAATTTGCATCAGTTAAGTTTTAACATTTTTTTTTTCTTAAAGGGAAGAAAATCATGTAAAATCATGGCACACAGAGGGTGTATTTTTATTTTATTTTATTTTATTTTATTTTATTTTATTTTATTTTATTTTATTTTATTTTATTTTATTTTATTTTATTTTATTTTATTTTTAAATTAGTGCCATCTAAATTAGTCTGATCAACTTATGAGAAAACTACTCCGAACTTTTGTAACTGGGAGCTGCAAGTATACAGTGATGCAGTAGACAACACATACACCACTTCTAAGGAGTTGTGATTAAGGACTTGGGTAGTAGCTCATTCCTGCCCCAGATTTGAGCCCACCAGGAGCTCAGAGAGTTAGAAAGGAAACGCTCTTCCTTGATCCTGGGTTTCCAGCAAGCTGATTTAATCACTTGAGCTGAGAATTGCTCTAACTTTGTCTCTAATTTCTTCAGGATATCCAGATGGCCTCAGGGGATAGAAAAGTAATATTTGCTGGGAAGATCATAAAAGAAGAGATACTCTAGGCTAAATTTTGCCTTTTGATGCATATGCGTTGATGATAAAGGAGTGTCTTGGGCTAAAGAGGGAATAAGATTTACATCTTATGTAAAGGCTTGGGTTTACTGCTACAAGATTAAACAATCAACTTTGATTTGGGGTTTTATGGTAAGTGATTGGTGGCTTGCTTTTGTAGTAACAGCCACCATTAAGGATCTTTTCAGCTTCTTATTAAAGATTCAAGAAGGGAGGGGCAAGTGGTTGAAGCATTTGAAATATAAAGCAGTAAATTTTATTGTATCAACATCTTTTCCCATGTTCCATTCAGCTATGAGAGACAGAAATTTCATTTTTGCTATATTCTTGATGATTTTAAGACTGGTTGTGTTCTGTCCTGTTTTGGGGCAGAGGAAGAGTTGGGAATCTTTCCTGACTTATAGGAGTGGGTCATCATTCTGATTACTCTTTTAAAGAGATAACATGCAAACCATATTCAAAGTGAGAAAACAAAACAAAACAAAACAAAACAAAAACAGAATAAAGTCCATCATGGAAGACAGTGTCTTCAGCACTGATTTTTTCTAACAATGTGTCTGGAGAAAAACAGATTTATAACAGCTGCTACAGGATCTGGCAAGCTGCTAACTAAGTTTCACTGCTCAGGGCATTAGTTTTAGGATGTTTTTTTTGGATAACACATGGTAAGAGATGTCTTTGTCTTAGCTAATATGGTTATTAGCTAGCAAGCACAAAGACCAATATATAACAGAAGATAAATAAGGGAGTGAATAAAAATGATGTAAGATGGGGAGAACAGCTGCTGGAATCATAAAATTATATTCTAGCTGCTGCTGCAGGTGGTCCTGCCAACCTGATGTAATCGTGTCTTGATGACTGCCGGGAGATGCAGCCAGGAAGGTGATGTCTAATTCTTGGAGTAGGCCACACCATACATTTCCTTGGCCTTGAAATAAATAATGTTCTTCCAAGAGGCATTGCATCTTCATCCCATTAATGAAACCAAGCCACTGATTCCAAATTTTCTGACTCATGTCAAGCTCTGATGTTGGTGAGCCCCAGAAGATGCTGTCTAATCTGTGATGTCTCTGAAAGTCCACTTTACATTGACACATTTTGTGTCTGTTTGTTTGTTTCTTTGTTTTTGTTTTTAAAACACTGTCATAAGTCAGACTCAGTTCAACTTTCATTACTCTGAGAACTAGCAGCTGCATGAGCCAGTACCCAGGCACAAAGAGCTCTGCTGAGGGAAGGGTTAGACACAGGCATATGTTAAGGTCCAGACTAAAACCAAAGATGCAGCATTTTGACTTATGCCTCCACTTTTAGACAATTAAATTCTTCCATCCTGCAGATAACCTTGATGTCTGTGGATAATGTCAACCCTCCACAACCTGAGGATTCATCCAATTTATGTCCAACTAGTCAGTGCTGCTCTTCCCTGAAGCTGGAGTCTCAGATGTCTCTCTTATGGATTATGGGCATATGGAGGTTAGTGAGTTTGCCCTTGAACATAGTAATGGGATGAGTAACCCAGAGAGAGAGAGAGAGAACAAAGGCAGACCAACAGTAAGCTTTTCAATACCAGCTTTACTGCCATGGAGTTTTGGAAACTTCCATACAAAAGTAATTGCCATCTCTGTATGTGCTGCTGCCTTGAGTCTGTGTGGAAGTTCATGCAGCTGGACCAAAGGAGGTCACAGGAGTCTGAACTTGCAGCTACAAGTTAGCTGCTTCACCTCTCAGTGACAAGACCAATTGGTGGCTACTCCAGTTATCTGTCCAGAAAATGTCATGGTGGTCCTTGACAACCACAGTTTGTGTAAGACCTAATCTTTTCCTCAGGGACTATAAAACAGGCTTCTCATCATAACATCATTTATTCACTGTTCAAACTGTGAACACAGGGCAGGAAGACCTAGGGGAGCTGCAAGTCCCCTTACACAGCTCCAGGCATTTCTGAAGGAATAATAGAAATTACAATTCCTTTTGATAATTTTATAATAAATTAAAGCTTTGATAAAAACTTTCTAATAAGCAATTGTCAAGAGTCCTTTTCCATGAAGATACCCATTTTGGAACTAGCCTCCTTGTTTATCTTACAGAAAATAATTGTTCAGTGTTTCCAGTTTTCAAGGGGTCGTCAGAAGATGAGGAGCAATTGGTGTTTGTACACAAACTGTGGGAGAGCATTTGTTATTTCTCAGAGCACTGGTGTGTTTCTGTCTCCACTTGGGACCCATCAGAGTCCCTCTGCTGGCTGTTGCCTTGCTGTCCTTCTCACACAAGCAGCAAGACATCCATTATCATTCTTTTCTCCAGTCAAAATGACCTTGTAATGGGATAAAAAAGGCTGTGTGGGTATTGAAAACCATAAAAAGTGGCAAGTCTTGTCCCCTCCTGACATCACCTCTCACTCAAACTGCCAGAAAGCAGCATCTGCTTCCCCCTTTACCCTCTGGGCTGATGGAGGTCCCTCTTCCTCATTACCAGGCACATTTTGCCTCCTGTTTTGCACTTGTATCTTGTTTCTCCCAATTATTATTTTTTTCACTTTGGTTTACAGGTTTTAATTTAGAAAGGAGTGAGCAAATGTAATTCTCTGACACAGATATTCTCCTTTCTACCGGTGCACTGAGATGCCTTTATAACTGGCTCACATCCTTCCTTATTCCTTTCCTCCCTCTTTCCTTCCTCTTCACAGATTCACTCCCTTCCCCAGCCTTTGCTGTTGCATCTTTCCTTCCTCCTCTTCTTAAGGCTTGTGGCATCTTCTCTTTGAGCAGACACACCCAGTGGGATGACCAGCACTGTCCTGTGGTGTGTGCAGGGCTTGAACCAGGGAACTTGTGCAGGGCTCTGCTTTGCACTGGGAGCTCTGGGTCTCAGACGGCAGCTGGAGATGCTGGCTGACCCATTTTAGCACTACAGCCAGTGTCCCCTTTGGGACTGGCTTCTTCATACACCAAAAGAAGGCCACTGACGACAGTTTAGGGGCTTAGTGGCGCTGGCAACACAGAAGCCAGTGCTCCATTTTTAGTTTATAAAACCTGGAGGAAAGGAGCATCTCAGAGACTGCCTTTGTATCACCTGGGGAATGGTGTAAATTTTGGATATATCCCAAGCAATTTTGGATGTTTCCATCCCCCAATGCCTCCTAGCTCTTCATAATGCCCCCGTGACACACAGTTACTGTATGACAGTGGTCCGTTCCATCTGAGAGCTTGCCCAGGCTCTAACAACTGAGATCAAACTGTCTCAGAGCCCAAGGCAAAAGATTTCTTCAGCATACACCTGTGCAACTTAATACAAATAAGCTGCCTGTGGAACACATACCCTTGAAGGAGCTGCCATTCCTAACTCAAAATTTCCCTTCAGCTCACAAGAACAGCCAGTGTCAAGTAGGGCCCATCTTGATTAATAGCATTGTTTGAGGAGCGGGCACTACCACTCAGCATGCGTGGAGGCGGTGGGATTCAACCTGTGGCTTCTATGGAGTACTCAGATTCATCTAGACGGTCTTTGGCCTCTGAGTAGACAACAGCGTGATGTGGCTATAATTTAGCCCTGGCAAGCACTGAATGCAAATGTGCCTTTCTATCAATTAAAAAAGAAGAAACATTCATTTGGCTGCAAATATCCCCACTGTTAAAGAATGCAGTTTAATTACCGAATCTTGGTGAAATTCAGCTTCATTGAGAGATGAAGTCTAGTTCTCTTCCCATGGGGGTAACTGCACTTCTGTTTCCTTAAGGAGTGTGGTAATTTCTTTCTGTGGTCCTCATGGTTGGTTAAAAATTAATTTTCTTTATCCTAATTCTATATACATAAAATCCTGCTGTCTGTTAGATGCAGCCACCCCTTTGAGCCAAAATGGCTGCTTGTGTTGACTCCTCCTAACTGAACTTTACCTCATAAGCATTGTGTCATTATTTAATGTGATCGAAACTATTACAGTTGGCCTATATCATTAAAGTAATTAATTTAACCGATTAGCTTTTTTTTCATAAGCTGAACAGCTACTTGTAATAAGCTAGTGCTTTCATCTTAATCTTCCATCTTATTTCTATACAAATTAATCCTTCTTTATGAAGATATTTTTTTTTCTCATTTAGTAAAAAATGAATAAAGCAATCTAACAAGATCTAGAAATTCTCCAGGACAAGTAATAAAGGGTTTGGTCTAACTTGTCTGTCTAACTTTCATATCTGCCAAACATGCTTATATTACTGCATCTTGTCTGAAAGCCAGGGGATATGCTCTGCTGAACGGCCTGTGCTACGTTGTGTTGCTTTCAGATTGGTGCACACCAAAATGTTTCATATGCAAATATTTGGGATTTTGACACTCACATGAAAGAATAACTGAGGTAAAAGTGTTTGTTGAGAAGAAGCAGATCACTTTGTTTTTGTTATTCACCCACCTGCTGCCCCACCAGCTCAAATCTGAATGTTTTGACATCAAAATCCTAGTACCAACCTGTGACTGTAGAGTTAGCGTATTTTTCAGCTGTTGAGGAACAGTATGTTGCCAGGTCCACACATGCTGTAAATTGGCACATCTTTATTGAAGCCAGTTGTGCTCTGTTGACTTTGCACTAAACGAATAGCTTGTCCATTGTATGCTGAGACCTGATCCAACTCCCATTGAAATCAAAGAATTCTCTGGCCAGCTTCCTTGAGAGTTAGATCAGACTCTTGGAAACAATGAACAAAACTGTAATTTGTGTGATTTTTAAATATCATACCCAAGGAAGATATTTATGTAAATGTTCTTGGCTAAAATCCAACAAACAGAGCTGGTGACTGCAAATGCCCTTCATTTCTCCATCTTGAGGATCCCAGAAAGAAAACAAAATACTCTAATGTTTAAATTTTGAGTCTGACACCACTAATGCTAAATGGCACTCTTCCAAATGCCAGTCGCCTGACCAGAGGCAAAAATGTAAAACTGTTCCTCATCTCTGATAGGATAACAAAATCTTCAAGTTTTAAATTTGTTCTTTCATCAACAAATTAAATTTGTTCTATCAACAAGCCACAATGGATAATGTGCTACACGATTCTAGTTCAGTGAGAAGAGGGAAAAAAAGTGTGACAATGAGTCATCTGGTACAAAACACCAGAATTCAATAAATATTTTTTTTTTCTTTTTTTCCTTTTTTTTTTTCTTTTTTGTCTTTGCAGGCAAACTGCTTTTTATCTGATAAGGTCTACATGACAGCTGTGTATTTCCAAGACTGCCACTCTCTAAAGGCAAGAGAGAAGAATACCAGTAACTTGCAAGCAACCTAGTTCTCTTGTGTATTAGCTCGCATGCTCTTTTTATCAGAGCTTCTATCACAGTAAACCAGGGGAATCACAGGAATTGCACATACTTATAAAGTTGTTCTCCTCCAAGACTGACCTCAGGACTCTTAACTCAAGTCCTTGGACTGCTCACTTACAGATTTACAGTGCCCTCAATCAGTCCTACAAATAAAAACAAGGAACAGGGACTGTTGTTAATAAGAGGTTCTGAATTAGAAACCTTGTGATTTGCTGCTGGCACAGGCAGACCGGCACAACCTTGTCATCCCTGTTAATAAACCTCAGTCACAGTGCTGACCTGCTGACAGGCTCCACAAGCTGATAACATCTTGCAGCTTTTGAGCAAAGATTGTTTTGCATGTCAATGTGGAAGGCTTCTTTATTATATTATTTTTAGATTACCGTTCTTATTAGGGAGCTAGAGGGAAAATAGAGCCTGAGGAAAAGGGAAAAGCTGTGACTTAACAATATTTTCAAATGCTTTTCCCTTCCCCTTGCTCCTTAATATATGCTGACTCACCATTCATTGACAGAGCCTTGCAACCCCACCTGTCCCCCAGCAAAAAGTCATGGACCACAACAAGGGAGTGCTGGATATGGAAAATGAAAGGGGGCCCAGCCCCAGCAACCTACTCTCTAAATAGGTGATGAGTGATAATGCAATAAGGTGTGGCTGTCAGCAGGCAGAGAACTGTAAACTAAATGACTACAGCAGCCAACTTAACCATCTTGGCACTGCCCTGCTCAGGGCAGCCCGCTGAGATCACTGCCTGTGTCCTCTCTACAGGAGCATGAGATGCACGTCCACACTGCACAGCCCAGGGTATACCTGCTGAGGAGGCCTCGTACTCAACATGCCCACTGCTACCGTGTACAGCAGTTGGGTGGTCTCTGTATGGCGTTACGTGCCTGATATCCACCACGCCTTGACAGCTTTGTGCATCATGCAAACCCCACCTGTGAGATGTGAGGGAAGCACCAAATGAAGCCAGTGGGAATCAGAGTCAAACCAAGCAGCAGGGGCAGGTGTTCACACAGCAGCAACTAGTCCTGGGGGAGGTGAAGCTCCTTATGGTTTACATGAGTTTATGAATGATTGAGGTAAACATTTAGCAACAGTTGGAGTTTACTAAATATACATAGAAACCACCTCCAGATCAGAAAGGTCATGAGCAAAAAACAAAAAACAAAACAAAACAAAAAAACAAAAACAAAACAAAACAAAAAAACCTTGAATTCTGGGGAAGCGTCAATAGAAAGTACCATACATGTTGTCCTGGTCCTATGTATTCCTTAGGGATCTGTATGTAGATCACTGCTTCACTGCTGCTGGAGTTAGGATGTGGGAGCATCTAAACTTGTTATCATCTGCTACACCATCCTAATATTCAGTAATGAGCACCTTTCTTCTGTAGGAGCATGCATCCCAGCAGTGGCCCACTAATGTTGGGGTGTATAATGTTGACTTCAGAAGTACTTGTGGTCTTCAGTTTGGCTAGTATGTGCATTCATGCCATTCCCTGGGTCCAAGGGTAGATGAGCTTTGCAGAGATCTTCAAAACCATGCACTGGCTGGTCAAGCTACACGTGGTGGCTCCTGAAATTATCCAGAGTAACACCTACATCAACATGCAGGGCAGAGTAGCCAGTGTCAGAGTCCTCTGTCTCCACAACCTACTGTATCCTTCTGCACCATGGCTTGTAACACCAAAGCCTACCCGAGCCCCTCATTCTTTCTCTCTTTCTCCCCATCATTTCCAGCTCCACCCCTTCTTGTAGTTTTCTCTTCTCTGCTCCATTTTTCTTCACACAACAGACTGTCCTGTCCCTGTCCCACCAACTCAGCCTACCTCATTAAAATCCTCTCTCTTTGAGAAAAAAACAACCCATTCTCTTTCAGAATTACCATTGCCTGCAGCAGGAGGAGCAGCTTCATGCTGTGATGACCAGCCATCAACCCTTTCTCTCATTCCCTCAAAAAAGTCTCTGTTGTACCCATCCTGGAGGACACAAGTGGCAGTTAACCATGATCTGGATGTGTTTCCCTCCCGTATAAGGGTCCATGTCCAGAGGAACAGAACCTGCTGGAATCATTGAAACACAGTCATATGTGACCTGACCTTCTACCTCAAGCCAATATAATCAGGTTACAACTGAGACTTTGTTCTGGTCAAGGCCAAATGTGGTGAGGGGAGGGCACCAGTATAATAGAAAATAAATGTTTGACTCAAATAACTCCCTATTTTAAAGTCTGCACAGCAGCCCTGGTTAATGTGCTTTATACCTTCTTTTACCTCCTGCACATCATCTGGAGAGAGGTATAGATTGCAGCAGAATCTTTGCAGCTCAAGTCAAGCAGCAGCATTCTAAATCTCATGTCCTCTTGTCCATTGTAGCCTGAATGCTGGATAGTGCCTCAGAGTCCCTTGGTCATGCCACGGTCCAAGGACACTCAGAGAAAAGGCCATTATGGTACACAAGGTTGGTGGTGCCCAGTACATTGATGTTTTTCTATGGATCCATGGATATTTTGTTGAACTGGACATAGCTGAACATTTCCACAGCTACATGCAATGTTTTGCAGAACACAGTAGCACTGTGACTCATGCAAAGGATATGACAAAATCCTTTCCCATGAATTAGCACAGAACTCCAAAATAGTGAAACTTGTTTGTCATCAAGGCCTGAATGGATGCCATGATGAGAGGAGGAATGACATATTTTCTGCACTTCTCACAAAGGAGATGGTGTCTGGCAACTTTCTTGTCTGCATTCTCATTGTACTGATCTTAGAGAATCTCACACCATATTGCCTTTAGAAAGCTAGTGCTGTTGACTGACTGGAATGTCCAAAGATGCCTCTTCCCAGCTAATGTCTTCAAATATAGGTTTGCTCTGCTTCATGTAGATACTTCAGCACAAAGATAAGCAGGAAACTGGGCAGTTCAGTCCTTCACATGGCCACCATCACTGGTGGGTAGCTGATTAGATGACTGCATGATTTTTCATATTTGTCTTTATACAGATACTTCTGGAAACCTAGTTAACTTTCATGTACTTTATTCTCTTGGTCCTTAGTTCAAACCTTCCCTGCGTTGTTCCAAGCTCTTGTCATGGGAGGAATGCTTGAAGGCACAAACCATGCTCCAATATAGAAGTCCCTCCTTAAAATGCACCCTCTATAGGCTGTGTTGCCTACACATCCTCCAGTCTTTAGGGAGTTGGTGGGCAGATGCCCCTCTGCCACGACTGAACAAGGTGTATGTTACGCCCAGACAGAAATGGCCAAGCACCACCAACTTGGGTGGGGGTGAAGTAGCCTTTTCATTGAAGGCAATGCTATGGTTACAATCCTGGCATGACCATTTAAGCTTCATGCTAGCAAAAGCCTCACCTCCCTTGGTCCTTTAGAGCTTGAAAACTACCCTGTGCAGATGACTGGTGACTCGTGGTGGCTGATGGACCAAGAGCAGCAGGGAGGCTCTCCTGCCTAGTTAATGGAACAGGAAATAGTGGCTTGGGGTGCTCAGCTGGCATTTGCAAGTTGAGGATTTAGCCCTGCTGATTTTCAGAGGTGTAGCAAGACAAGCTGCTGTCCTGGCAATAGGATGAGGAAAACTGAAAAGAAATATTTACCTGGCAGCATCCTGTTAAACCCATGACTCATCCTCACGAGTGCATTTCTGATTCTCTTTCCATTCATGTCTCAAGGACCAATATCTCATTTCATGGAAATTTAGGCGGTTGCTTTTTTGCTTGGTGTTACAAACTCTGTCTAATTATGTAGTATCACCACTACTGTTATGTAGTACTGATGACTTTGTTGCTTATGAATGAAGAGTGCTCTGTTAAGGAAGCGTGTGCACTTTCTCCAGCTCCTTGCCAGAACACATGAGGCTGTGTGTGGATCTGACACCAGGCCAGGACTTCAATATCTGAAGCAAAGCAGTGACAGAGGAACTGCCACTTCATGGCTAATCAGCTACAGCCACACGAAGTGAAAGACCCTGGTTTCAGGGCTCTGGTTAAGAAAGAAGATCATTTGAATCAAAGTGCAGGTCTAGCTATAACACAAGGTCTCATCCCACAGTACTACATTGATTATTGTTATTATGCCCCTTCAGGACTTTTCCAAGCTACACTATAACCAATTATAGCTGTTTTAAATACCTTTATACTGTACATCACATGGTGTTGTAGAAAGGAGGTAGTAGATGAATTTTATTTAGCTTCCTGTCCTTACAGTAAGGCTTTTTATGGATAAGAGCATTGGCGTTATTACTATTCTTTATTTCACTGGTGGCTATATCTGAAGGTATCTTTCTGAGCAGCATGCCAGAAATGTATTTAGCTGTGTTTCTGCAGGACAGAGTGGCCAGATTTCAAGATGAATGAGGATTAGGTCCCCAATACTCTTGAGCCATCCTTTTCTGGGGTGATACATACACTGAATTTTCATGCATTTCATTTGCAACAGAAAGCATTAAATTGTGGTGTCAATGAAGTCCAAAGCAGCAGTGCAGTTGATGTCAGCAGGAACAGGATTTCTCCTAGAGTAACTCTTTGATTGGTACTGCTCAGGGAGCTAAACCTTCTGGGTTCTGCATGCACAGGAGTGGCTTTTCCTAGAGTGATGTTAGATTTCTATCTTCTCTCCATTTTTTTCCTCCTCCACAGCTTTACTACTTTTTTTTTTTTTTTTTTTTTTTTTTTTTTTCCTACTTGAAGAAAAGCTGAACCCAGACTTTAGATCGCCAGGCTATGCATTGGTTTTCTGCAAAGGGTAAGCATAATACTGATGCGTGGATTACTCCCACCACCATTAAAAGAATGTGTAGGCCTTCTGATTCCCTCTGGGAAATGGTCTCAGACTGTGATAGTCTCCACAAATGCCATTCTCAGATAAAATTCCCATTGTTTCTAGTGCTCAAAACTTTTTTTTTTTTTTCATCCCAAAGGATATTCTTTTCTTCTTTTTCATTTCTCTTTCTTTTTTTTCCTTTTCTTTTTCTCTCTTTTCATGTATTTCATTTGATCTCTCTTTCTCATTTTCTCATTTTCTTTTTCTCTCACTTTGCTTTTTCTTTCTCTTCATCTTTCCTTTCTCCTTCTTCTCTTCCATTTCTTTCCCTCTTTTTCTCTTCCAGCTTTCTTTCCTCTTTTCTCTGTCACTTCTCTCTCTTCCTTTTCTTGTTCTTCCATTCCCTCTTTTTTCTTACTATCTCTCCTTCTACCTCCCTTCCCCATTCTTTCTCTCTCCATGCCAATTTCTCTCTCTTCCTCTCTTTTTCTCTCCCTTTATCACTTTTATCTCCCTTTCTACTTGTCTTTCTCTCTTTTTCCTTTCTCTTTCTCTATTTTTCTTTGTCTTTGTCTTTCTCTTCCCCTTTCGCTTTCTCTCTTTCTGTTTCTCTCTCTCTCTCTTTTTTTTTTTTTTTTTTTTTTTTTTTTTTCTTTCAGTGGGCAAATAACAGAGTCACTATTGGAGATATGAAGTTTTCCTCCTAGGAAGCCACGTTTCTTAAGTATATACCTGGCATGATGAACACGTTTCACACTTGGCATGTATGTGATAGCTTCATGTCTAGAGATCAGAAAGTGCTCTCATGTTTTGCTGAATCAGGACCAGATATATTTTTACACTTGAAGTACCATGTGCCCCTAGATGTAGTTTTCCTCTGCTAGAGTAACAGTAAACTGGTTGTGGGTGTTTCAGGTTACTCTCCCCTGCTCTGACCTGCCATCCCTCCTTCCCCAGCTGAGAACCTTTGCCCCTTCTGCCCAAATCCTGCCAATCTCTGACAGCTCCACTGGCATCTCTGAATCGGGCCCATTGGTTGTGAGCGCCTGAGACTTCCTCTCTGCCACGCTGACTTGGTGGATAGGGCTCCCACCACTGCACAGTTTGAGGTGTTGGTGGTTCCTGCTGGGCTGGTGAGAGAAGAGGAAAAGCAGGCCT
This sequence comes from Aythya ferina, assembly GCF_964211825.1. Classification (NCBI taxonomy): domain Eukaryota; kingdom Metazoa; phylum Chordata; class Aves; order Anseriformes; family Anatidae; genus Aythya; species Aythya ferina. The sequence goes on along the minus strand of NC_140297.1, from coordinate 71,177,149 downwards.
GTACTGCTTGGCAGCCTGCTGGGTCAAGTCTGTTTGTTTAAAAGGGAAAAGAAAGGGATTTTTATCCTACCCCCCCCCCCCCCCTTTTTTTTTTCCTTTCCACCTCTCCCTCTGTGTTTTCAGATAGTGAAGGTCAAGGCTGAATGTCATTGTTTCGCGTGCATGTTACTGAGTGCCTCCAGGGAAGGGAACCCAGGAACCCAAGTGAGAACCCCTACCTACCAACGTCCTACACACCCTACTGGTCATGCCACTGTAGCTGGCCCTCCACAGCTCAATTTCTATTAAGCCCCAAGACACTCCAGACTTCAAATTGCATGCAGGAGCATCAATATCATGGTTTACGTTGTTATGAATTAATATTTTCCAGTCTCTGAGTCACTGCTGATGAGAATCTGTATGTTTGGAGCCTCATCCTCCTGCATGCAAGAACATTGTCCCAGTGATGTTAATGAGCTTTGCAACCAGTCTTTGTTGACTTCTAGTCATACTAGGCATACTCAGAGCCAAGGGGTTCAAATCAAGCATGAGCAAAGTGACACGCTACCATAAGCCAAATATCTCAACAGGCAAATTCTGACCTGCTGACCATACCATTTCAAGTCAGATACTTTAAAATTACTGGTGCCTTTGCTCTGTAAAAATACTAATTTCTAGTAAAAACAGAAACACAAAAAGCCTTGCAAAATCCAAAACTCTCTCTGCAATATGTCTGACCAATACTGACTTGAGTTAGGACTTCCTCCGTATTACAAATATAGAGTTTCAGCAATTCAAGGGGTGATATATGGTGCTGAAACAGTCTGAATATGCATTCAAAAAAAAAAAAAGTGACCAGAATTGTGATTGATTTTTATGTCTGTGCTTTTATGTCTGTGCAGACCTACTAGTCGCTACAGTTGCTCTTCTTATAGTAGCAGGCAATGAGATCCTGTATGTAAATTGTGTTGCAGACTCATTAGCGTTACTGCTGCCTGGTTGCTAGCTGAGACACCAGTTCTGATTTAGGGTATTTTGACACTTAGCAACAAACTAAGCTTTAGTGAGCAGGTGGCTGAGCCAAAATAGTAGCAGAGTTCGCAGTTAGATGAAATAATAACAAGGAATTGCTGGTCAGAATATGCTTTCTTTCTTGATTTATTAAAACAGCCCAGGAAAAGCTCGTTTGTGAAGGATCTACTCCCACGAGACACCTGCTTCAAAACCACTGTGGTACAGGTGTGTTTCTCTGCATGCATGGGAACAATTCCCACACAAGGACTGTACCGGGGTCCATCCAGTAGACCTGTTCAACTGTGGTGACCAAAGTACTCAACAGTACGTGTGTCCTGCTTGTTCAGAAGACCTTGAACAACTTGGTTTTCATCTCTCCCAGCAGCCTATGGCTGCCTTTTGAATCTGCAACTGTAAATCCGCCCTCTGTTTCAGCCTGAAGAAACGGGAGATGTCTCAGCTGATCTGTTGGACGATCTCTCCCAGCTCTTGTGTGGTGTTTCCCTTTCTCTCTTCCTGCTCAGGCTGTACAGAGGGGCTGAGGACATCCACTCTTCTTCTGAGTGATACCTCAGTGATACCTCAAACTGGGGACCTCCTTGCACTGGTTTCCAGACCAGCTATCACAGTTGACTGTCACCTGTCAAACGTCATTCACAAAACAACTTTCCAAGCAAGGAAGACAGCATGAAGCTGTCACAGTGCTGTACAGTGACCAAAGTCTTCCTCTTTCTTAGAGAGGAGAGCACTACACCTGCCAGCAAGCCCCTCTCAATGTGCCAGAGAGCCAGATTAAAACAAAAGAAAAGCCAGAATTTGAGGAGAGCCCAGCCGTCTGCTTCAGGCAATGCATACTGTGTTGTATGCTTTGCTCACTCTTTCCTTACTCCTTTATGCAATGTGTTTGTCCTCTAATGCAGGGGTATGAAACCCAGGGCTGAACGTCAGGCACAGCCTGCGAATTCACCTCATATAGCCTGTGGCCACCCAGTTCTTTTAAAACATGACCCTTGGCTTGCCCAAAGCCCTGCATTCCCAGGGTGGCTGTCTAACAGCAGTTCAAGGAGCAGCATGCTCCTGGGTGAAAAGACAGGTCCCCACCTGTTTTCTGGTCTCCTGAGGCCAGAAGAATCCTCTTGGGAGGTCAGAGCATCCATCCCGGCTGCTACTCACAGCTCTGTTATTTCATTGCGTGGCCGTGAGCAAGCCTCTTCCAGAGCTCTTGTGTTCTGCAAAATGGGTCTAGAAATAGAAATTCTTGTCATGTGCGAGACTTGCCATCTGTTTGGGAACCTTGCTGGCAGGTTCACCGGCTGAAAGTTAAGTGTTAAAGGCTCTGCATGGGAGAACGAGAAGGTGTTTTGGGGGGTGGGTTGGGGTGGTACTTGGCAAAGCCTTGCAAGGACACATTCAATAACTGTGCCAAGAGTGGAGAGGCCTGGCAGCACAGCCATGGTGCAGACTGCTGCAGGTATTTTCTGCATGCTGATTTGGACACGAGGCTCCATATTTAGGTGTGTAGGCCAATGACTAGAAGCTTCTTGATTACCCTGCGGCAGACATCCATTCTCTTGGTCACTTCATAAGGGGCATCTGACCTGAACCACTTCAGAGAGGAAAACCTTGTTTTCAGAAGGCAGAAGAACATTCTTGGGGGAGTGGAGGGGGTGAGGAGAAGGAAGGAAAGAAAAAGAAAAGCAAACAAACAAAAACCATCAAGATTTCTTGCAGTGTCTCAGACTGAGTTTGCAAAATCACGAATCACTTTTGAAAATCTTGACAGTTTACATTTATAGATCACTAGGTATAAGGAACTAAGTTTTATTAACATTTCCAGAAGAAATCAATGAAGATATTGCAGAGAATTACGATCCCAATGAGGAAATAAGCTGCAGGAGAAGAGGAATGGTTAATATGCAAGGAGCTTTTCTCAGAAAAATACCACTGCCATTATTAGGAAAGCATGAGGAAAAGCAATATATAACTCAGGACATGAGTGAATTGTCTGGCTTAGGGGAGAACATAAAGGAGGATTGTTTTTTAAAAAGTTATTTTTAAAATGTAAGCAGGTCTTTAAAACACAGGCAAGCACTCTGCATATTACATTCACTAGCACAGGGAATTCAACAAATGAACAGTGACCCCGAAGGGCTCCATCCCAGATGGTAATTCTCATGCAAGGGGTATTTAAGGGTACCCCTGGGGCTGCATGGAGATTGGACAGGGACCTCTGCGACAAGTGCACTGCAGTAAGAGAGGAAGAATGATCGGCCAACTCTGTGGTATAGACTGGAGTTAACAGCATAAATTCAACCCTGCTGTTACTGGTCAGATCCTGGAAATGCTTATATGAGCACCTACCCCTGTTATTGCCATGTGTTAAATTAGATTGTTTCTTAGCAATAGCACTTGAAGAGCCCTTCACAAGGTAGGAAGGATGAAGAGACATAAAGCATAGACACGCTGTAGGTGGCCCTGCTTGAGCAGTGGGGGTTGGACCAGATAGCCTCCAGAGATCCCTTCCAACCTCAGCGATTCTGTGATAAAAAAACATGAGCTTGGCATCCCTGTGAATTTAGGGAGGGTTATTCTCTCTCCATCATGAGGTGAAGAAAGCTGATGTCCTCTACAACTAAAACTCATCTTGTGGGACATTATCTCACATGGTTCGCACCCTTGTTTTTGCAGGCCCAACTTGAGACATCCTAAGGGGCCAGTGCTCAGCACTGTTGGACAGCTGACTGCCTCAGAGGTGCCTGATGATGGGTGTGTACCTGTGTGTGTAATGCATGTGTGTCTGGAGACGCTGAGCGCACTGTGGTAGATAGCGCAGAAACATTTAACCAGAGTAACTTGAAAGACTGCCTAAATCAACAAGAATGCAGGGAAACAGCTTTGGAAATGGACAGATTATGTTGAGGCAGAAGCACTGAACCTTGGGCTTCTGTTGCTCTTGCCCTCCCATCTCAATGTCTGATTTCTGAGCTTCACTAAGGTACTCAGGGCTCCCCAGCCAAACAAATACCTGAGCCAGGCTCAAAGGTACTACAGATCTTCCTGTCAAACTTCCAGGGGACCAAACCAAAATTCAAGCTACAGGATATAATGTACCTTACCAAGAAATTGATTCATTTTCATGTCAACAATCTCTACATGCGTTTTCAAAAATAAGTATTTCAGTTTAAAGGGAAACCTACTGGTAATGCTTTACAATCAATAGCAACTAAAGTGACTGACTCAAAGGCAATAGAAAACCATCAAGGCCGTAGCAACAGAATGAAACAGGCTTTTATGGAAGTATAGCTGTGGCTAATTTTGAATGGAAAGCATCACAACCTTACTGCATGTTCTTCTAGTGTGCCAAGAAAGCTGTGTCAGTGTTGCTCCAGATCACTCCAAACCATACTGGAGCAACCTTCAGTGTAGCAAAAGGACCAACAAATGTGTTGAGGGAGAAAACACAGGTGAAAGGTGTTTCCAAGGTTGACATAAAAGTAAAAACTTTGATCTCCGATGAAAAAAGAAAACCTGGCTGGAACATGGAGATGTTTTTTCACTGTACCTGAGACACACCATTGCTAATTTGATCTACTCCTCTGGCAAAATTTCTGAGTCAAAGATAATACAGCAGTGTCTTAGTTCAGCATTTGCACTAGCATTAAATTAAATCTATCAAAGATTCATTTAGGATACAAGCATCCAACCTGGGCTAATTAAAAGTAGATCCCTGTTTCAGTCAAATGGTATTTCTTAGTCAATAAAGAGCATAAAGCCAAACCAAGACCTGATGTAAACTACTCCAACTCTTAACACCACAGCTACTCTCCCCCATTTTACTATGAACAAAACTTAGTTAATATTTTTTCTTTTAAAAGTTGGCACGTTATCATTGCTCTTGTACGTGCTTGGATAAGATGCATGTCTTCCTGAGAGGGGCAATGTACTTTCATTGAAGCCAGCTGGAGCTAAGCACTTTTTACTTGGTACCTTTCAGAAACAAGTGTCTTTTACTTCCTGAAAGACACCGATCCATGCTAGCAAACATTATGATGGCTGTAAAACTAGGGAATAGAGAGCTGAATAGAGAACTGACTTCCATGCAGATGCTCAAAAATCAGTTTCAGAGATAAGTCAAACTTATCCTAAACTACCTTTCAGATCCCTCTTTGGTTGATCTTACCACCTTCCTTGATTGAATGATTTATAAGCAAAAAAATAAATAAATATAAAAAATTCCCCTTTCTTTGGTCTCAGCAGTGGGTTCAGTTTTCTACCGTATGGAGTTATGGTCCCTCCCTTTTCACAATCTTTGATTTTCTTCCAATTAATGCCCTTGATTTTCTTTTTTCCTTTTTGAAATCAACCTAAAGTCAGGATATGTGACATCAAGGGAACAAACAGACTTCTGAAGAATATTTACCAGTTTTTCTTTGTGTCATTATCTATCTTTTCTGGTGTACACTGGCAAGACTATTGCTGCTCCTGTATCTGACTTCGATGACCCCTGTCCTTTACCAAAGGTGGCTTGCAAGAGTGAATGAGACCTCCTGTAGCTGAGTCAGGAACTGATAAAAGATCTCAAAATTTGTGATGCAGAAGAAATGAGGAAGAGGACAATCACGGATATGTTTTAATTATTTGATGTTCTTATATGTTTCTTAGTTTTTATTTTCACGGAACAGAGACAGAAGCCCAGAGTCCAAGCTCTCTCCTTGATGATTACAGTGATGGGTGTTTATGGCCAAGTAAATTGGAGGGGAATGGAATTTCTGATCCCTGTTGGGACAGGTACTTGCCAAACTTAATTCAGTTACATGCCAGACACAGTAACTTTTAAATCCAGGCTTCAACTCCATCACCACAAATTTCTGTCACAACCTAGCCCCAAGCTGGTAAGCTTGCTGTGGGGCTGAGGGACTGAACATCTCTGGACTCTGCTACATATGCTCAGTTGGACTGTGTGAGCCCGACAGCCTTGCCATTGATGACTTTCCATAAGGAAGCTCACTAGGCTGAGATTTGTCTCAAAGTGCCAATCCTACTGGAAGAGAAAACTTCTACTTGTGTTATGACTGTCTGGATACATAAAATCTATGAATAAGTAAATAAAATAAAATATAAGAACCAGACAGAGTCCTTCTGAAGTTAGTTATTTCAATGGCCCACTGCTTCAGTCACTGTTATCACACCCAGAGCAGAATGGGATACTCCAAAACTGCCCCACAGACAAACTACACTGTGTGCATGCTGCCACAGAATTTGAGGGCTGAAAGAAGGGATCACATCACTGGAATCATGTCCACAGATATCCCATGCCTTGGCCAGGATTTCTGCCTTCTGCCCTTTATCTCTGTGACAACCCCTCCTTCTGCTTTTTGTGGGGACTGCAGCATGCCTGAGGTTTCTGCCCTGCATTTGGTAAGGCCGGGGAAGGTGAGGTAGCCTCAGTCAGGGCTGGGGGAAGGCTCCAAGGAGCACCACAAGCTCCAGCTTGCCCTGCTCCTCCTCCCAGACAGCTCTTCAAGCACTGCTCAGAAAGCAGTTACTCTCTCTTCGCTGGCTTTCTGTTGTACACCTCCTGAAAAAGTCCAAATAGCTCACAAATCTTCATGACCCAGAGTGGTGAGAAGTCAAAAGAGTTACCTCCAAACTTGGGATGCTCAGTTAACAGCAGATTTTTGAGAGGAGTTAGATTTCCTGCCGCACTTTATGGATTCAGTGTGTGACCCTCATTAACTTCCCCAAAGCAACGAGTATGCTGCCTCTGCAAACGGGAGCCCTGCGCCTGCAATCAATCACCCAGAGCTGCAAACACCTAATCAGTCATCCCAGCTGGAACCATCAGCCCTCCACCAGAGGAGGATGGTGGCAAAGAGCACACGCAGCCTAAACAGTCGTTACCCTCATCTTGTTCTTCTGCTAATCCCTTCCCTCACCCACTACATTTGCTCCCACCCCTGCAGGAGATGAGGTGGGGACTCAGCAGGCAGGGGCTGCGTGCACTTCACCATCCTCCTGCAGGCCCCACCACACTGTCCACCCGTCCTGGCCTATTTCTGGAAGGACTTTCTGGGGGAAAAAAGTGTGTGACTGACATGTACAAAAGCCATGATAGTGCTGCAAAGTGGCTGGCAAGATCAGTCATGCACTCTGGTTTCTGAGCACTTGAATTTGTGATCTGCTAATGTCTCCTGTGTAGATACAGAGAGATTAGGGGAAGGTGAATATATAGGAAGGGCAAATTTCCCAGGCCCTCTACACATGCTTGGATCTGTCAGCTCAGAACTGCCATCCATGCACAAAACAGACAGAACCAGGGGGAACACAGCTGCTAAAATCTTGGGAAGATTGTAGCTTTATCCTGTGTCTGACTGGGCAGCATGTGGCCCAGCAGCACTATTATTTTAGCCTGTGGTTTGTTTCTCAGTGCCCCCTAGCTCATTCTTTCTGCAAATCCTATTAAATGTTGCTTTTCATAACTGCATAGGATCTAGTTCAAGATCTGATCAAGTAGCACCCTATTTGACAAATCAATCCACTGAGTAAATTGTGCAGTAGCATCCCAGTCAGCAGGTACAAATTGGGCTCTCAGCAGTTTCTTTGATGCAGTAGAAAAGCCAGAACAGAAGCAGAAATCGTGCAACCTGTTACAGGAGTTCTCAAACACAGGCCTGCTTAGAATCATGAAAAGCAGCGAAAGGAAAACCGAGTAAAATTATTGTTGTCATGGAAAAGCATTCACACAGACAAAAGGAAAATACACCCCACTTTCTTTTGAATCCAAATTGGCCTATTAAGATCTGATGCTGTAGGTACTGCTGAATGTGCGATGCTGCTCTTGCTCTTAAAGCCAGAGCTGCCTCTCTTGGTGGTTGCTGCTTGGAGGCTGGGTAATATACATTCTGTGTTCAATACAGAAGATGTGATAGAGCAGATTCACACTGCTCTAACAAGCTGAAGTACTCAAGCTATCAGTAATGGCACTTGGCCAAAACCTTGCAGCCAATCTGCTTGAAAGCAAAGTGAGCACACTCCATGGGTTTTGCTACTCTGCTGTAATGTCACTGTTACAATGTTCTGCAATACAGTGGAAGAAACCTGAAATAAAATGAAACCACGTTCACCTTAAGACAAAACTTTCCCACACAGTTTACTTGATCAGAGAAAATCTTTAAAGATTTGCATTTAATTTTGGTGAGCCAGAAGTCCTCTGAAGTGAGTGAAATTGGACTTGTGCATCCACTCCAAATGTTGCACTGCTGGTGACTTGGATGCCTGATCTGGGACTTCCCAAAGCATAGTGTACTTCTGGCTGCAAAGGACCTACACTGGCACCGCCCAGGAGAGGAAAATAACTGTTAATGGAGTCTGGTCAGTTCCAGTGACTACTGAGCCATTGGAGCCAATCCCTACACAGATGTCCAGAAATAGGAATCCAATTAATTCCTGATATCAGAATTGCTGTCCTGGCAGCTGCCTAGTACCTCTCTTTAGAGGAGAACTCCAGCTCTGACAAGGAGAAGAACAATATTGCCAGGGTGGATTGCTTCCTATGTATTTCCAGAAGGCTTGGGGGAAAAACTGAATTTCTTCTCATAAACTCCAGTCCAAACCTATTATGTCATCTGCATGAAGAAAGGAGAAGATGAATGGGGCAGAAGGAAATAGATGTGTTTGCTATGCAAGAAGCTGTGTGAGCTTTCAAGTCCCTTTTGTGATTCAGTGAGAGAGATACCAATGTTTGGTGTCACTGGTGACATAAAGGAACCAAAGTTCACTTGGTGATAGATTATGGACATCAAAATAAAACTGCATAACCAATTTGCCTGCTGACCTTTGTGTTGTTTTTCATACAATCTGTTCTGATCCTCTCCCCATTTTTGTCCCTGGTTGTATTATTTGTTCTCTGGCAATCAGTGACTAATACTTAAAAATCACATTGTATGGATTATCAGCATTCTGTGTCATATGGGATGTAACACCCAAACTACTGAACATGAAAAGAACAGAACCAAACATCTCAAGTTGGAAGGGACTCACAAGGATCATCAAGTTCAACTCCTGGCTCCACATAGGACCACCCAAAAACCAAACTATGTGTCTGAGAGTGTTGTCCAAACACTTCCTGAACTCCAGCAGGCTCGGTGCTGTGACTGCTGCCCTGGGGAGCCTGTCCCAGAGCCCGATCACCCTCTCGGTGAAGAACCTTTCCCTAACCCCCAGCCTGACCCTCCCCTGTCCCAGCTCCATGTTGTTCTCTTGGGTCCTGTGACTGTCCCCAGAGAGCAGAGCTCAGCTCCTGCCCCTCTGCTCCCCTCATGAGGAAGCTGTAGAATGAAAGCAAGACACCTCTTAACAACTGGCCTACACTGCAAGCTATTTTCTTGGGCCTTTAAAAAATGACTTGTCGTGAAGGGGTCTAGTTGGTCCTCTATACTGGCAGAAATCGTTTACTGACAAAAAGGCAGTGAGAAGGATCTCCTTCTTCATTGCACTGAGGTCATACTCCTTTAAGAAGAGTTGCAAAATATTTTAACTGGTGTGAGGAACTGGAGGTGCACCAGCCCCCAGCACACCTTCCAGTATGCACAGCCCACCGTGCCTCAGGGCAAACACAGGGTGCATGACACTGGAGTAGCCTCAGGGCCACACTGAAGAGACAAATTAAGAAGGAAGGAGCTGTGGGAAATGTGATGGAGAGAGAAAAGGATGGTTTCATTTTGCTTGTACCAGTAAGGCATTAAAGTACTGCAAAGATGAATGCAGTGTGTTTACCTTGACCATTAGTTCATTGGGTTTGCAGAGGTCAGGCTAATTAAAGGCTGAACAAACTAAATGCTCTGTCCTAGTAAAAAAGTAAAAAAAAATAAATAAAAAAAATCCCCAAAATAACTATGTTTTACAATAGCATCCTGATGTTACACAACTTCACTAGAAAGACAGCAGTAAGACACTGCATATTTATTTTACTTTCTTATATCCCTGACCCCCCGCAGTGTGAAGTCTGCTTTCTTTTTTTTCCCCTCCTTTTTCCACTTAAATGATGGCTTTTCTCATTTGCCTAACCTCACACTTTCAGATGTGACCACAGTTGGATGCAAGTTAATTTGCAGCTTGATGATGACACTTCCCCAGTGCTAAGTGTCTCTGAACACAAGGGCAATTTTTTTTTCCTTGGACATCAGTAAGTTTGATGAGGCCAACAGAGCTTTGGGAGCAGGGTTTATTAGTTAAAAGCTCTTCCAGAGCTAGCTGATTGGAGCACATTGTTTTATAATGTGAAAACTGTGTCTACCTTACTTAACCAGCTCAAAAGCAGAAAATAATTCACTAGCATGTTGCACTGGGATTTATAATGACCCTATGCGAAGCTTACCTTAGTATATGAAAATGTCTTTCTATAAACTAAACTGTTTAGGCAGCAGAGGCTTTGAAACATCTTTATAGTAGTAACTAAATTAGCTCAAGTTGTTTGCTGTATAAAGGACAACAAACCCAACAAACTTAGAAGTTTACCTTGCTGTTTGCTTAAAGTACCACTAAGGCTGCCAATGGGATTTGGAGTCAGTTTGCATCACTGTTGATGTACATTGTATTAGGTTAAAAGGAGGCAAATTCCCAAAAGATGCATCTTGGTACAATCACAATCATGGATACAGCTAGATTCATGTAAAGATGCCTTCAAAGCTCAAACTGGACTAGAGTATGCCACACTAGAACAGCATGAGGTTTTCCTGCTGATTAGAAACTGGACTTGTGGGAGAGTAGAGACAGTTTTCCTTAAAGCTGTGCTATTAAGAGTTCACACCATGGCTTCTGAACACGTGTTATGACTGTTGCTTACAGTGTACAGTCTATTTCTACCTCCTATGAAGTGAGCAGTAGTGGTATGAGTACCTCTGTAGCAGTACGCCTACACAGGAAAATATCAAAGCCTTCAAGACACAGACTGAATTGTCTGTACAGCTCTTGGCCATGCAGCTACCACAGATGATGGTCTCCTGGCCACCTCTCACACCTTCTGACCAGGAACATGTGTTTGAAGTAACAGTGTACAGTGCTGTGATTTGCATCAAAATGGTCTTGCAGCATAGATTTTTTCAGCTCAGTTTTGTCTGAAGAGGTGACTGAAGAGTGCACCAAAAGCTCTGCAAGTGCTAATAGCCATTCAGATGAGTCCAATAAGAACTCTCTGAAATGCAGTATACCTATCAGTTTTTCAACATGAGCTGATTCAGCCTACAGATCTGCTTCTGTTAATCTTATTAATGCAAATATAGCCTAAGCATACAAAGATTGACTTATATTTCCCCATAGTTACCCTCCACTCCATGAGGTCTTGACTGTTCAGTTGTCAGAAGTTCACATAGCGTATTACTATTATTCTGTAGGCTATTTCCAAACAGAGGAATTCTGTAAGGAGAAAAAAGCCACGTGAAGGACACCACACAGTCCTTGTGATATTGAAATGTACTTACTTTGAAGAAAAGCAAAATACAGGTAACGTTAAGAGCATCTCAGAATCCTATGTATCTACACAGTGATGAAAAGTCAGATGTTTTTCAAATATTAATGCCCTATTTCTTACCAGTAAGTTGTTCTAGAAAGCTGACCCATGGTCTTTTCAAGGCAGTCACATTGGTGGTTGTGTGAGATAGCGGGGTATTTCATGAAATAATGCAGCAAAAGATTAAAATGTGTTCAACTCTGAGCTTTTAACCAGGGCAAGTTTTAAATCCATTTGTTTCAGCTGCAGTTTAGTCCCAGTTTAATCTAATGAACTTGGATCTCAACAGAACCGCCTTCTACCTGCACAGGTAGGCTACTACTACTACTCATTAGTAGTGTCCTTTCAAAATACAGATACTCAAACCAGATTAATTGTTTTTAAATGGTACTTAAAATTGCATGATACCAGAAGAAGTTCCAAGGACAGAAGAAAGAACAATCACAGGTGTGGAACAGCTTCCATGCACAAAGTGACTAAATGAAAAATACTCGGGATTTGAGGGAAACACAGTATAAAAGCCTATGAAATTACAGACAGCAAGTCAGACAGGGAAGTTCTCCCTGACTCTTCCATTACCAGAGCTACACAGTGTCAAAAGAGATTAGTAAGAGAACCAGGTTCAAAGCAAATATGAGATGGTTCTTTGTATCTCTTAGTAGCATACCTGGGGAAATCTTTGCTCAAGCATGTGGTATATGGTAAAAGCTAACTAAGCTACAAAAACTCACCAAAGGGAAAGACATCAAAGCTACTAAACCAGAGGCAACAACACATTTGTGCCCAATAAGGGGGCTACCACAACATAAGCAAAACACCTGCATCTGCAATGCCACTTGCTGCTGGTGCAGTTTTCACTATACCAGACATTTCCTACTTCTCATGTTTCAGGGTGTCATGGTCCACTTGGGTCTCTCAAATTTACTGGAGACTTTGTAAATTAAGTACTTTGTAAATGTACTTTGTAAATTAAGCTTTATTTTATGAGGTTATTGGGAAAGAAAACAAACATCAGACAAGGGCTCAGTCTCCTTTGTATGGACTAGTCTAATGTATTCTTTAATTCAGCACCTAATTCTTGAGGCTTCTAAATCACAAGTTCTGTAATTCATGTAACTCATGCACCTATGGGCAAAATAATTTCCTAGTTGAGAGCAAGAATGCTCATTCTTCTTCCTTCTCCCCTACCCACAGTTCAGGTATGCCCTGTATCCCACCAGGAAGCACAAAGGCCTCTTCTGTCCTGCTGCTGTTGAATCTGCTTCAGAAGATTTTTGAGTAAGCTGACATATTAACACCTTCCAGTTTGGAAGTTGGTTTATACAGTTTCCATAATTTAGTGGATTCTGAAAAAAATGCCAGACAATTAATATGCAAGGCTTATGGCTGCAGGAGACAGCAAGCAGCAGTTGACAGTGGCTGCATAATAACCTTTAGACCTTCCTGTCCATCATGCCTTGCCTACATATTGCTCTGGCCTCAACCTAGTGCACTGCTCCCAGCTTACTTCAGCTGTGTGTTAGCCGAAACCAGAGCAGAAGCTGTGTGAACAGTCACAGGGGATCACTTTTATTCCCTGACCAGTACTGGGGAGGCCAGAAAAACAAAACCACATTTGGGCTGGGCTGTAGATGACTTAGGGAGACTGCCAAGCCCAGCCTGGATCTTCTCCTAGCACATACAGCTGGTTTGCAACTACTGATTGCCTTGCAGTTCCCAGTTTTCCAGCCCCCAAGCCACCTTCTGAGTTTCCTTTCTCCATGTGATCTGCCAGATTTGCAGACAAAGCTTGTTTCTAAGCCTAGCTGTGGACCTCAGTGTGGGCTTGCAGACTTACCTGCAGAGGGGATGAATCCATGTGCTGCTAGCCTGTGTCCAGCTCCAGCGACTGCCAGGAGGTTTGCTTTCTGACACTTCTGCTGCTCTCAGTCACTCACTCACTGCTCTTTCAGAACCCTGCGATGAATCCCATCAGGACTCAAAGACTTATATGCAGGCCCCATAGACTTCTATGCATCCAGCTGGAGCAGCAAATCCCACACAAGTTTGAGGTTGACTGTGAGTTTATGGTTACCAAAACCATGGTCCTCCAACATCATCGGTGTTAAAGACAGAGGCAAAGAAGGCATTAAATGTCTCTGCTTTGTTTACATTCCTGTTTGTGAAGTGACCATCCTCATCAAGTAATAGACCAACGTATTCTCTAGTCTTCCTTTTGATGTTAACATATTTGAAAAAGCCCTTTTTATTGCCCTCCACAGTACTGGCCATCTTCAACTCTAATTGAGCTTTGGCCACATGAATTTTCTCCCTACAATGGCAAACAGCATCTCTGCAGTCCTCCCACCTCGCTTGACCTCACTTCCAGCGGCCATAAGCTTCTTTTTTCCACCTAAGCTCTAGAAGATCCCTGTTTGGCCAAGCTGACCTACCGGAGCACTCACTGCAACTCCAGATTTTAGTCAGGTACCAGCCCATGTACAGGGGATGAGTGGTTGAAAACCTAAAGGCCATCCTCTGTTTGTCCTTAGGTTTTTATAAGCAGCTCTCTTCCAAGCGAGCTGGTCAGCAGTGCTAAGAGCTGTTGACATCACTGGCCTCCTTCACAGTCATCACTGAACTTCTCTTTGCTCCCACATAACCCTCTGTAAACTACCTTAAAATATTTCCAATCTCCCAGTGAACTTTATTCAGTTTAATGACTGTTAGTAAAATGCCTCAAAATATTTAGCTGAGAAGAGCACACTTTAGAAGTGGGATGCAGGTAAGGTTTCATTAGGAGCACATCGGCCTCTTTAATGGGCTCTGACATGTTAAAGTAATTTCCAGGGGAAACTGGGGATTCTCTTTGCTGGCACAGTGTTGTGCTCTTGAAATCGTCAGCTCTTCCAATTCATTTGCAAAAGCAAATAGTCAAACCAAGCCTGTACATTTATTTATTTATATTTAAATAAAGCTAGGGCTTTCTCCCTAGCACCAAAAAGGCACCTTCAACAGCATGGCTCAGAAGCAAATTTTTCAACTTACTCTTACACTTAGGATGCAGCAAATAGTGTCTATAGTGCTATAGCATAGAAGAAGTGACTGATTAAAACACAGAACACATGATGCAAGTGCAATCAGATATGCTTTATTTTAAATTCCTATTACACTGTAGTAATAAAAAGTCTAGAATGGAAAGCAGATTTATAGGCAAGAGCAAAAAATGGATAATTTTATTAGGTGATGTAGACTGTGGTAGAACTGCTTAATTACTTAACAGAGATTGTCACTGTGCATTTACAACATACTGTTCAGTCCCTCGTGCCCCAGAGGACTTCTGTAGGAGACACTGACATTGCAGAGCGTATAAACGTGGTCCCGTAAGCTGTACACAATACAGGTGTAACCATGCTTGAACAAAAGCCCCAAAAGGTCTGGTGTTCCTGGATCCAGGGTTACTCACTGAGCATGTGAGGTGGTGTGATATGAATCTTTGCTTTGCTCCACATACTTTAGCAAAAGAGCAGCTTGCATTTCTCCTCCCCTGGGCTTACTTATTTTTAACAACTGGTCACTGGTTTTGTAGAAAGCAATGTGTGGCAAGAAGGGGAGCAGAAGGCATGCCATCTCTCCTGCTCTCTCGCTAATGAGACCATAAAATGACATGGCCATGCACAATATAGCCACAGTGTTTAACGAGCACAAGGCTCCTTTTAACTTCTTTGAAAGCTCAGTTATCTCAACCACGCTCTTAGTATGGGATATGCTCTTACACACTTTGGCCAGGGGAGAGTCACCGCACCCGGGCATGTGACTGTGGCTTGCACATATTTGTCTCATTTGAAAAAATATCCTGAGAAGGATTTTGGGAGAGATAAGAAATGGCCACACACACACCCCTCCTTGCCTAGCACATGGGAGTTCATGGCTAAGGATGGAATAGCACCTACATGGGAGACTAATGGAAAACATAGATCCAGGACAGTCTCTGGGCCAGAAGGGCCTCAGGAAAGGAATGAAGTCATAGCAGGCCCTACTGCATCTCACAGAGGAATATGCTCCAAGCAAGGCAGGAAGCTGACCCAGCTTACAGAGTTTCTGCTTCTCAGGATGCATGTTTATTCCTGTAAGCTGAGCTTCTGTCCCTAAATCTTCCTGGGGTGTTCCTTGTAACAGGTCCTGATTTTACAGTGGTCATGATTCCCAGGGAATGCTTGGGCATGATTTAATCTAGGTTCATCCTCAGGTGGCAGTTCCTGTGCAGGACATTTGTTAGGCTTGTGGGGCTGGAAAGCTGCCTCTCAGTCCCTTTCGCTCCTCTCTCCCTTGCCCCATGAACAAGTTGGTGGGGCCTGGACTGCTCTGCAGCAGGGGACACCCTCAACACACACATAGAAAATGGAACTATGAGGCTTAGGAGAGAAGAAAAGGCAGAAAAGTATG
This sequence comes from Aythya ferina, assembly GCF_964211825.1. Classification (NCBI taxonomy): domain Eukaryota; kingdom Metazoa; phylum Chordata; class Aves; order Anseriformes; family Anatidae; genus Aythya; species Aythya ferina. The sequence continues at coordinate 71,161,224 of NC_140297.1, read as the reverse complement.
GAGAGCACAACCATATGCAAGAGATGTGACCAGGAAATGCAAGTTTGGTGGGACAAAATCTGAGCAGGGGCATGAAAAACTACTTATTTTCAGCAATCAAAGGAACAGAATAGCAAATTAACAGCATACAGGATGGGCAAAGGGCATGAAACAAAGTGAGTATTGTATGGGTGCAGGCATGCATGAAAGAGCAAGAGAAAAAGCATAGTGAAGCAGCAAGTGAGAACAGGAAGCTGGAAATACTTTGGAGATATCAAACCCTGAGAGATGATTCCAGCAAAGCATGCAGTCCATGAACTGGAAAATTATAACACTGTAGGATAAAGCAGTCCTGTTAGCTAGAAATACCTGTTTTTATTGCAGCCTGAATGATCTACCATAAGGTTGTGTAATTCACTCTAAGAATTTATAACACTGGGTTCTTCCTTTTTTCTTTTCACTGAAATATCAGGCCTTAATTAAAACTAAAGTTCAGACTACTTTGGTGAATGAAGCCTTTCAGATTCCCTTGCAGCACTAAAGCTAAAGTCCATAAATACAAGTGAACTACAGCAATAATATGTCCTAGAATTGCCTTTGATTACGTGTGTCTAATTTTGAATCATTCACCATTCAAATCCTTTTTCATTCTCTCTTCCCAGTGTTGTTGGTTACTTTTTGATATCAAATTTTGTGCAACACAAATGATGACCAAAAAAAAAAAAAAAAGCAGATTTCTACCTCTGTCTCTATTTTGCTCCCTCTTATGTGATATTTTGAAATATAATAAGAGCTAAATGAAGGGATGAAGACAGCACCTTGGTTCATGGTTTCTGAATCTGGACGCTCAGCTCACCATACACATGCCTCAAAGCATCACAATTCAGGCTTGCAATCAGCTTTCGTAAACCTGGCCGTTTTGGGATACATTTTACTTCCCAGATCAAGGTAGAGTTCGATGGGATTTGCCTGTAGGTAAAAAGGAAAGTAACAATATTGTCATCAGTCAGCCAATGCTCTCAACCTGACCCAGGTTTGGAGAAACTGAAGTTGGGCAGTATTACACTTTTTTTTTTTTTTAATGTTTCACTCATTATCATAAATGTCCTATAAATTATTCTCTCTATTTTCCATTCTTCTCAGTGCTTACTCTGTCAAAGCCTTTTCTAGCCTTTCCTCCAGGCTGATTTTAAATTTCCAAAATGAATCAGGGTTCCTCTGCCTCCTGTCACTTCCTCTCATGATCACTTTCAGAATGATCTTCTTTATAGGCATGATATTTTTTTTCTACTTTAAAATTCCATTTTACCTGTATATTATAGACCACAGCCTGTTGGTGATTCCTTAAATGGTTAAATAAGTCCTCACTATGAAGTAGCAAGGGCATCCCCATTGTGCAAGTTTGGCTCAGTGCTGATGAGCTGCAGAGCCCCTCTGCCATAGGCACAACATCAGGGGATCTCCTTATTAGCCATTTCAGATGACTTCTTCATGTCCATACAAATAGGCTAAAGTGTTCTTGGGAGTCCTGCTGTTAGCAGTTACTCTTTTATATTATGTATGACTACTGATAAATCATAGTATAAATCAACTGTATTCTGTACTACTCTTGATTTTCAGTTCTCACTACAATCAAGACGCACAGAGAGCCTTGAATATTGGTATCTGTGTTTTCCCAGAGCTTTTACTACCTTGTGTGCAAGATTTCGAAGGCTGATATTGATTGATTATGTTTGGGGGATGTCAGGATACAGCTGCTCTAAGGGAACCAAAGGAAGAGGTAGTGTAGTGGGGAGCTAGCTATAAAAATGAATGTTCTTTTCCTCAACATTAAGTAAGAGGATTATGAATTGAGCCAGTGTTTTCATCTCACATGGGTATGGTACTCTAAACAGCTAAATAAAGTGAGAGTAAAGTAAGCCTAAACTTTAGTCACAGTTGCAAATTCTCATCTTGTAGGATTTGGCTATTAGATGTCCTGTCCTATGCCAGGATCAGAACAGAAAGGACTGCTCAGACTTAGCACAAGTTGCCACAAGATAAGGAGACCTATTAACTCTAAATGAGCAAGCCTGGGATCCTCCCACCTGTATATTTGTTTCAGTGCATGTCTGTCCCTGCTAAAATAAGAGGCATTCTAATTCCTTAGAGGTTAGCATGGGTATTTCTACATGGCACTACATTGCATTTTGCATATACAGTCATAGGTATCCTGGGGCACGTACCCAGTTTTAGAAAAGAAAAAGCAGAGGAAGCTCACATTTTTAGTCTGCATGTGCAGACTGCTTCTAGCAAATGCCTCCCCTCTTTTTATCTCTGTTCTTAATGAGATATATTCTGTTCCCCTCAGCTGGCCTGCTTTATCAGATGCCCACTAAAATGATAGTATGATAAAGCAATGGCTTCAATTGCTGTGCAAGGTTAAATACCATTTTTAATTTAGAATTTATGGGAATGATCTGCAAGGAATGATCTGTACAGAAAGTGATGAAGGTATTAGAAGTTTTCCCATGCAGCAAGGTTCAGTCTACCTTCCTGAGTACCTGGGGGCCAGATTCTCTAAGGCTGGAGGTTTTCAGACCACATCTTCCCAGTACCCCAGTGGGAGCAGTGCTATTGTCTCTGACTTACAGTTCTATTATCTCTACATATGTATATATGTGTATATATATGTGTGTATATATATATATATATATATATATATACATATATATATCTGCAGGAAGACAACAGCTGTGCTGGGAAACAAATCCTACCTTTTCCCATTTCTCTACTGTCCTACTTATAAAACAACTTGCTTCTCTCTACACATACTAATACTAGCTGAGGTCTGATATGTAGAAACACTCAAAGTGACTTACAATCTATTGTGAATGCTTGCTTGCCTAAAATACTTTTAACGATATCCATCACTGCCTGATTAATTCTCATCCGTCATGTAAAGACTGTGCCTCATGTAGAGACTGCTGCTGCCACAGGCTTTTCTGTAAGTTGTGTTCTTCATCTGCCTCCAGCTGATAGCTAAATATCACTATAAATACATTCCTTGTAAATAGCCAAGGCAGAAGCCCCCAGGCCACTTAATTCCTAGTATAAAGTTGTATCAGCTGGATCACACATCCCTATTTTATGTAATCGTCCATATGATATAGAAAAGCTACTTTAAAAATACAGTGAAGTCAAGAGTCGCATACCCACAAACAATTGCAAGAGATACATCCCATATATGACAGTCCCTGACAGACATGGAAGAAGTAGAAGGGAAAAGCCTAGAATAGGTTTAATTCTCTTTGCAAGTGTAGTAAAGCCACCCTAATCTGATTTTCCTGGGAGAGAATTCAGTGATGAATGGTTCTGTGTAATATGCTGAGCCATCACACACCGGAGCCATTTATCACTCCGAATGCACGGAGGCAAATGTGATTATTATTTAAATAAACTACAACTGCCCCCTGTTCTGTCCTCTGTGTGTATAACCTGCAGCCTTCATTCATCTCAGAGAAGTTAAATCACAGATTTTAAAATGACTAAGCTGATCCATTTCCATTTTAAATGATGCCAAGGGCACTACTACAAATGGGAAAACATGGTGACTTGAGGGAAAATGACGTTTGTTCCATGAGTCATGTTTCTCCCTAACTTCTGTGCCTTTGATGCACCTGACATTTCCTGCATCCTTGAAGGTGAGAACAGCCCACTGCATCTTTTGGAACAAAAAGGATGCGGAACAACAGGGGAGGCTGGCACATCTGTGCAGCAATGAGGGCTACTGCTGCAACTTGTGTAACTCAGGTGGACCTTGCTGAGTCATGTTCAGCAGCATCTGTGACATACCACGTGCACAAAGCAAGCGCAGTATGATGTCCTTCCACAGTCATTTTTCTGTCCAGCTCCACTCTGGAGACTGGTTTTGATCTCTTTATTCCTGGCCCAGGTGCCATCAGGCTCAGACCTCCCCTACTGGCTGCAGATAATACTGACAAATTATGCAGCTGCTGAAGCACAGGCAATTTTTCAAACTCCTTTTGCACACACCTGGGGACCATCAGCACAGGTAATGATAGATAGCATCACTTCAGCTGTCCAAGAATAAGCAATGGCTGCAAAATTTTCCAACGATCCCAGTTATACATCCTGGAACTGGCTAATGCCAAACTTATAACACTGAACTTAAATGGAAAGAGGGTATAGAGAACTACTTGTTCATCATAGGAGTACCCCTTTGTCAGCATGAAGTGCAATTGTGTATAATGAAGGCAGCTGACAGACTTTCTTTTTCCTTAGGCTTGGGAAAAAGTGCTTGCAGACCTGCTACAGCTATCACAGCAAACTCCTCTCTATCCAACACACATTTTGTGTCTTGACATAAGCTTGCAAAGATCATCTGAGGTACCTGAACATCTTGTATAATCATGATTAACATGAGTGAAGAAAAGCCCTATTTGAAAAGCAGCACTGGACTTGATTTACACATACTGAGTGAGTGGCAGTAAACACTTCATGTGTAGGATAAATCTGTCTTTCTTTCTTTCTGTGTTAGCAGCTCATAGGTAATATTGTCAAGCACTAAAAATTATGTAATACAGTGAAAATGTAAACTCTGTCTGCATTAGCAGCTACCCACAACCATGACACTGCTCTCCAACACCAGTACTGAACAGATGAAATGCTATCATTGCCCCTCCTTGCACAAGGGACAACTTGACTCCTTCTGACTGTTGAGACCTATGGCTCCCCTGTGGATTGAATTTTAAAGTAAGGAGAGCGTCTGCATTACTCAGCGCTGCATTAGTTAAGTGTCTCTTGTAAGCTGTCTCCTATAAGCAAGAAGGTGATGAACTCCCAGCCAGCTGTGCTTGCTTCCCTACCTGAACTCCTTTTTCATTGTCTTCAGCACTCCAGGTCCCTCGAGGCGGAGCGTGACGTCCTCCAGGGTTTTTTTCAGAGGATTGGTGAACTCCACAATCACAGACATTTCTTTATCGGCCACCATCTCACCTTGAGTCTGCACAACAAGGGAAAGATAAAGCTCCACAAGCTGATAATAATAAAATGTCTCATGGTGAAATAAGTGGGGTTAAATACACAGTACCTGCAAGGAAAAAAAAGGAGGGGGAATGAAGCATGTAGCAAAACAGCATGAGGCAGAGAAAGTCTAGTTAGAAGAAAATTGGATGGGCCCATAGGCTCTACCACTACAGGTGTTTCTACCCATTGCAATTTCCCTGCAAGGCACGTGACAAGTCAAGAGGCAGGCTCTTGTTTCCAGAGGAAAAACACAAATCTGCTTGCAGAGTCCTGTGGCTGAGGGTTCAACTGAGGGAGAGGCTGGCTGAGCAGGGCCCCTCTCTCTTATTCTTACCCCTCCCCAGGCCCTCTGCCAGCCCTAAAGTACATGGCTCAGGCAGGGGTTTTCATCTGACGGCTGGTAGATCCCAGCTGGTCCATGAAAGACTTTAAAGGGCCTTCAGAAAGGTGGCTAAGGTAAAGAAGTATCTTTGCAATCAAATTAAAGCACTATCCTGGGGTCTTCATCCCTCCTGCAAATACTTACAGAGTCTCACAGTTGCAAAAGCTGGAAAGGCTCTGGTCTAAGGGATCGTTCCATGACAAATACCAATAATACTGACTGGAGCAACAGATGAGACACTCACAGCTAAACTCTCAATAGCTTTTAGCCATGTGAGTTAAAACAAACAAAACAAAACATACAAACAAACAAACAAAAAAACCACAAGTGGTATATTCAGAAGTTCTAGCCCATTAGGGGCCTTATATCGTCCTTATTTCAATTGCCCATTTAGATATGTGAAGATCACTGATACATGGGGTGGATTCAAAATCATCCTGAATTCCCATATATGCAACTGAGAGCATGACCTGTATTTGCCGAACTTATTTTTGTAACCTAATGTCAAGCTAAATTATAAGGTGTAATTTCCTCAACTGCTAATTCTGACAATCTCTTCAGACCACCAGAGAAAGATCAAAGCTGTATCTGAAGACATGAGAGGAAATACGCTTTTCAATCTTCTCCCTTACATTCACATTAAGAACTCCAATCTGACAAACATGCCCAATGAAGAAATCTGAGAAGAAACCTAGGAAGATAGTTTCCTCAGATTTCTTTAAATAAAGAAAAATAAATAAAGCAGTAAAGCAAAGTTTCTTATATAAATACATATGTATACACACATGCACACACAAGCATGCTTAAAAAAATCCATCTATTAAAATTTCAGATTGTATTCACACAACACAAAGAAGCAGAGAAGAAACAGAGTTTTACTAGAAGACATGGTTATTGCATATACTAAGCATCCTTTCTTCAAAAAAGCAGGGAGGATAAACTGTTCTGAAGCTGAAACTGAGGATCCTGTATAAGATGTTCTGTTTACATAATGAATTGAAAGAACTTTCTACTTTTAACATTTGGTTATTGAAGATGGGTATTGAAGATAGCATTTATCTATCTTGTTCACCTCCTTTCTGGAATGCTCAGTTAAACGAAAACTTGTATTTGAAAATGCCAATAATCTGATCAGATTATTTCTGCAGACCAAGAAACGGAACAATTTTTTTTTTCAAACTTCGCTGTAGTTTTGACCTACATTCTTTAAAAAGCTTTTTTTCTGCTGAAGGATGCTGTTTCATTTTACTATATATATTATTATATGGAAACCTGAACACTGTTTCAAATAAATATATGGGAGACAAAAGCTGTATAAACTTAGATTCCTTTCAAGGTCTTGAGTTTTAGGGATCTACACTCATGTTTATATAAAGTTTCCTGAATAGGTGTTCTGATATTATTAATTTTTTGTACTAGCAGGTAAAAAAATGACCCAAATGACATCATTCAGAGCAGATGAAGGCTCATCACTGTTGAAAATAAGGCATTCTATTTGGATGTCCAGTTATGAACTGAGAACTCAGACTTTTTGCAGTCTTTGCAATACAACACAGGGTCCTTGTCCTATCAGAATCACCACATTTCTGTAATTTCAGAGTTACCATGCCACCAACTGCAGAAATACTTGAAACTCCACTAACAGTGCATTCACAGAGTGGCAGAAAGGAATATCATGAAATTATCATTCCAAAGGATGTTACACACTCAATATTGGAGGAAGCTTCCCCAAAACTTGCACAAGCCAAGCAAATTCTCCTCAACAGTAGCGTCCTTCATTTTTCAGCAAGAAAAATGTACTGCATTGCTTTAAATATAACAGACTTTTCAGGTTGTCAAAGACTTGAGGAATTTGACTGAGTAATCTCTCTTCCACGTTTTGAGTTCCTCCAACTTTCTCAGGCCTTTTCACCTCCTTCCTCCACTGAGATCACTTTAGCTCTCTATTATAGGTGACGCTGTCAACCTCAGTCTTTAATGTAGACTACTCAGGCTAACATACACCCTCATACACTCCAGGTGGTAACTGAAGGTAACTGAAGACAAAAACACAGTCCCCTATCCCAGAAGCCAACCAACAGCCCACGCACAGCATGGTGGTCGGTCCCCTTTACCACAGCCATGAGATACCTTGATCCGCAGGGAAGGAATTTCGAGGACCGTTGCCTTCTGGGCGGCCAGGATCTTCCCTGTTTCATTGATCCGTGCTGTCACAAAGAAATGAAAGGAGGCTTGGTCCAGCAGATCACTGAGGTACTCGCTTGATGTGATGATAACATCGAAAGCACTAGCTAGGGGAGAAAAAGAAAAGAAAAAAATGCGTCTGAAGCAATCTAATGGCTAATTGCTCCTCCTCTCATGGCAGTTACATGAGTATCTCGGAGAAAGGTGGTCAAGCACCAAAGAAGGACTTTTCTTCTCTTGCCCAAACTACCTTAATTTCTTTACCTCATCATTCCCTCTCTTGTTTTTGTTCTCTTTGCAATTAGGCTGCTCCCTGAGGCAGCAGTTAGGTTTGTGTACAGCCTCTGCCCTTTGCCTGTCACTGCAGGCCCAGGCCACTTTGGAAGGTTCCCAGGCACCACCACAAAGTAAGTGATAAGCAACACTGGCAATAATTAGCTGCTGGACACAAAGGTCTAAAACAGTTTTTAAGTACTGTCCTTGTATATTTTTGCTTTTTCACTTCATTCCTGTACTTTCTCTGCCTCTCTTCCCAGCAGAGAGATGCCACCAGGAATGCCACCAGAGCAGCCATTTAGGGACGTGCAGACTACCTGGGAGACTACCTAGCTCTCCAGGATGTCTGGATAACTACCTTTGTCCTACACTGGGCTTGCCTGCAACATTTAGCAGGCAGGGCCTCCTGTCACCAGCACACCCTCCAGAGAGCTATCATGTGCTCCCTGACAATAATTATTGGAAGGAACAAGTCCCCCTGGGCTAGATGGTTGAGATGCAGGGAATCATTAATTCTAACCATATTGAACTGCAATTCCCAGGCCAACAATGGTGTGAGAATGTGATGCAAAGAAGCAGATCTGCTAACTAAGTGACCAGGCAGAATATATAGATCTGGAGCTCTTGCCTCTATAAACATTCATTATAACCCTAGTAAACATATCAAAATCTCCCACCTGTTAACTATGATTATTACTGTTATCTGTTATTTGTATTGTATTTGTGACATACACTGTACACACTGAGATAATTGAACTCAATTGTGTAAATCACATTCACCCCTTTTCACTCTTTTGATCCACTCACATCAAAAACAGTTCCTTGATTTGGTTTCAAAGCTATTCCCTAGGTAACCACCTGACCTGGATTTACCAGGCCAGCCTTAAATTTGCTTGATGTGCTCCCCCTCCCTCCCTATCACTCTGTATCTCTTTTAAAGGAATTTCCCATAATGCCACAAATCGTAAATTATAAATGAGGCAAGGTATTTTTCATCCATGTAAATAAATAAATAAATTAGTTACAACCTAAGTGGAATTTACAGTGGAAGGAAATAAATTTTTCTGTTTAAATTTAATTCTTGCAGGAAAAAAAAAAAAAAAAAAAAGAAAAAGAAAAGAATAATAGACTTCCATTTCCTTAGCACTGGCTGTGTTGGTAAGTTGCCAGTACCTCTCATTGCACCTGGGAAAGCCAGGGGAGACACAACACCAAGCTGCCTTACAGCCTCTCAAAAAAAAAAAAAAAAAAAAAAAAGAGAAAACTAAATATAACTGAATAGATGTGAGAGCACATTTGAAGGCACTGGAAGGTTTAAGCTATTCAAATCCTCAAAGATGTTTTCAACCCACACAGTTTCTTTAATCATTATTCTGAAAATCGTGCATTCACTTCCTGTTTGAAAACTTAGTTTGTTTCATTTTTTCAGTAGCACAGTCTGGAAGAATGCCTTTAACACTTCTTTATTATATTGTAATAGTTTGATACCTCCAGATACATTTACCCTTAGGGCCATGAATGAAGCCTACAAATTCTGCTCAAGTGCCTCAGGAGGTATCCTACCACAACTCCTCTGACAGACTGTTCTCACACAGCTGCAAATGATCACACTGCCACCCTTCACAATGTCCATCTGCTCTGACACGATTCCTGTCTGTACACTCCTTTCCAAGGCAAATGCAAAAGAATACATGTTTGAGTTTTATGTAGCACCATCAGAGATAACTTGTGAGGGATCTTTTTGTCCTGTTGCTGGACAAAGTGCTGTGCAAGTTGATGACTGTAGTTCAGCTATATGTTAATTTCCACTTTGAAAGGTGGTAGAAAGATGGTTTAATACCTTAAAATGTCACTTTGGCCAGAGACAGTGATGGGGACACACTTCTCTATACATACAAAATAAAAATAAAAAAAAAAGTCATGTCCTAGTCTCTTAGGTGCATCTCTCTGGTCTGTGTTCACCCACTATCGGTCAATTTAGAGTTTACAGCACAGATTCAAAAAGCTTTTCAGAAACCATTTACTTAGAAAAAATGAATGATGAGGCTCAGTGATGCTTAAAATATCACCTATTCATTTCACTTCTTGCACAGAGGAGACAGATGAACCTCAAAACACTACAAAAGCTGTATTTCAGGTGATAATAGCTTACAGAGACCTTTAGTGCAAGAGCACAAAGACAGACCATTTCCAAACTACCTGCAAGTGAGTTGGAGGAGTTAGAAAGAACCTGACAGCAAGTAGCAGTCAGAGCTTTGAGGTAGACTGGAGGTGGAATTTTTATTAACCTTCACATGCAGATCCCTATAAATGGACACCTAGCTTACGGAGATTAATAAACGCCAAATCAAAATGTGCAGTTTTAGAAAACACTTAAAGTGAGGGAGAAAGCAGAGGGGCTCAGAGGCTTCTCACTGAGATGAAACTGGGCCTCTTTGAGGTGAAAGGACTCACAGAGCCTCCTGAGCTGGGACAGATAGACAGGACAGGTGAGGAAGCTCAGAGGTCAGCCAGAGGTGCTGTGATCCAGCACCAAATCCAGACCAGGTGGCCCACCCTATGGGCTCCTGACATTTTGCTACTCCTGCTGTGCTCAGCAGAGATTGCATTTGCCCAGTAGCAGCATCAAGAAGGCAAAATCATTGCTCTCGACTTTCTCAGTAGAAAACTCAAGTGGAGGATTCTAAGCCTCTCAATTAGCTTGCTTAAGGGGATGCTTTTATTAATTTTGCTGAGCTGGAGGAACTGACCCAATAGCACGGGCCTGTCAGAAGAAAAAGAGATTGGCAATCACTTGCTGCTGGAGAAGCCAGGGCTCTGACACCAGCCTGCTCCATAGTTGTGGAGAACAGCAGATCCTCAGTACTTACTGTTTTCCAAATGGGGCTGCCATGGCTGCCATGAAGTAGGTTGGTTACATCCAAAATAAAAAAGCAGAACATCCCTCTTCCCTACTTTAAGCAGTGCAAACTCCTTTCCTAAGCCATGTGAGCCAGGCTGCCAGGAACTGTTTTTCTCATGAGAAGAAGGAGGCAAGATATTCCTTCAACAGTCCAGAGGGCACTGGGAAAAGCAAATGCTGCATATGGAAAGAACTCACCTAACTTCAGGGTGCGTGTGCAGCTGACAAATACCCCTGATGTGATGCATAGTGTCTTAATCCAGTTACAGATATACGTTTTAGATTGTTGTAAATATATAAATCCTGAACAACCCTGTCCTCCAAAGCCAGATGGACATTTGGGACAACTCAGACATGCAGCTCAGTGTAGGAGGGCATTATGCAAAGAGCAACAGCCTGAAGAAAACAGCCTCATCTCTAAATGACCCTGCTATTGGGGCCAGAGCTGGAAGCAGGGCTTCCTGATACCCAATAGTGTATCCTACCCCTAGCTACTAGAATTGGTTCTATCCATGGATAGAAAGACACTAGTGACAGTGACATAGATGAATAAAGCTAGCAGATTTGAAAACAACTATGTGAGCCTTACACATAAGGGGTTCCAGTTTCACAGTGAAAGAGTGCTTCTTGAACTCATTCTTTGTGACTCCTGTATAAAACACGATGTTGCCTGAAAGGTATGTAGTAGCAGTGTAGGAGTTGCGGCTCTTGTTCCTGAATGTTATAGTGACTTTAAAGTCACTGCCAAGGACTGCCTTTTGCACTTGGAAATCCATCTCAACATCCTTTTGTGGCTGATACATGGCATCTTGGGTACTTTGCTTTTTAACACCATACATAACAGCAGTCTCCAGAGCCAGTCTTTCCTCCTCTGAGCCTAGAAACAAAAGAAAACCAAATTAAGAAGAGAAGCAGAAGTAGTGCATTAGTCCACTCACAAGGATTCATTTCCCACACCTTTTGGTAGTTGAAATGAATGGATGAGGACAGTGAATGTTCTTGTGGTAAAGTTAGTGTTAGGAGAACTTCACAACTTCCAAGCAAGATGGGTCTTAAAGATACAAGCTATATCCAAGAAACTGATGCAGCTTAATTGATAATAATGGAACTACACTGATTTACTTCATGCAAGCATCTGACCTTTTTTGTCTCAAGCCTGAGTAAGAGATGTCTAAACAGCTGTACGTAAAGCCTTGAATTGTTTTGTATGCTCAAGCTACCTCATGATTGCCCTTTGTTTTCACTACAGCTTATTCTTTCTGAAACATTTCTGACTAGCAAACAAGTTTTGTGCTCTTCTCAAGGCATCTGCAGTGTTGCTCGGGTGAAGCTAGGAAAAAAAAAAAAAGAGTTCCAGAGGGCAAGTCAGCAGCTTTCCATGCAGCAACCTCAGTACCAGAGGTCTGTAAATTTACAGTTCAAGATCTGATTGAGGTAAATCTCTGTTGGTATGGTCCCACCCCATTTCAGGTTACCTTCTTGGAACTTGTACTCCTCAGTAATCTCTACCATTTCATCTGTCCCGACTCCTTTGGTCACAATCATCTTCCCAATATGGGTCGTGTCAATTTTTTCTATAATTTGGGCTCCATTTTTTTCCCTTCTTGAGTAAACAACATCACTATTCACCTACAAAATTAAACCAAAAAGGATTGAGATGCATGGAAGTATATGAAAGCAGGGAAGCCATTCTAACTCCCACCAAAACCATGAAATATCAACTTGAAAACCCACTAATTATTCACACTGAAATCCCATGTTTAAAATTAGACATATGTTACAATAATGACTAGATGCATTTTAGTATTTGTAACTCCAGAACAATAGCCTGTGTAAACCTGAGTAGGCTGCAGAGATACCATTTGGACCTGAGGGTCATGATTACATATTCCTTGCATCAAAAAGCTTTATGCCAGAGGGGAACAGTTCATAGACAAAATATCCTTATTCTCTTCTGTCCAAAGCTATATACAATTCAGTTAGAGAGTTGCTCTACGTCTGTTACAGTTCTGGGCACACCAACTCTGGTGGTGCAAGAGGTTAAATCACCATGCCAGGCTCTCTCACTGTTCATGGAAATATACTCTTCTCAGATCTACCAAACTGCCTCAGATCTACACACTGCAGCCAAAAGAAATGTGGTGAACAAGGACCTCTTTAAAGTCACCAAATTTTGACTGAAATAAGCAAGGAAGCCTTAACATAACCAGGTTTTTTGGCAAGCCGGAGAAGGAGGTCACAACTCCCAAAGGATGAAGATGAGTAGCTAGAGCTAGTGACTCATTTCCCAGCACATCTGGAATCTGGGAAGGATAGAAGACCACAGCCTGAAATTCGATCAGAACAGCTTTTTCTGCTTACTACATCGGAGAGCAGAGATTAGAGAAATCTCTGTCATTCATTAGAGCCATATCACACCTACTGGCCTGCATGTAAAAATATAATTATGAGATTTATTTTAAACGTGGTGCATATATCAAGTAACTTCTCAATCCACAAATTGCAGTGGAGCCCTATCTTCTGTCTCACCTATTGTCCCACTGATACCACTCAATGAACTAAAATTTTTCAAGTACATACCTCAGCAAAGACAAAAGGAGCATCAAATTGGAAGCAAACGTGACCATGTTTAATGGCTTGAACTGAAGCTGGGCCACATCTGTACATACCTGGTGGGGGAGCGCAGGGGGGAAAGAAAGATAAAGTGAAAGTTATTTTTATAATTAAAAAAAAAAAAAAGTAAAAATATTATCCTTTCTTAAAGAAAAAGAATCCTTGGGTTTTGGTGAACACTTTTGATAGTTTACTGGAATTCCTGACCAAGAAGTGAAAAGCTTCATTTCTGTTGCCAGCCCTCTAAACAACACAGACTTAAGTCTGAAACGATATAATGACTCAGTACCTTAGTGACATCATGAAGCCCACTGTAAGTCTCAAGTACTTTAAATGAAGCTAAAGCTGGTTTTGGTTATAGCAGATAATTTTGGGAGAGATCAGTTAATCTATAGACAGAGAAAGATCTCACTTCAAATCTGCTAAAGATGTCTTTCAAGAACTGGAAAATTAAAGACTGGGAAGAAACAGCAGTGGCTTTTCACTTTTTCTCTCCTGCCCACAGCCTGCTCAGGCATTTTAACATGGGATGCAGAAACTGGCTGATATATAATGAAAGAGAACTCATTTGATTAGGCTCCTGTATAGGTTCTCTAAAAATTTGAAAGCCATCTTTCAGCAATGGAACTACATCTCTTCTGTACAAAGCAGGACCCTCCTCATGTAAGATTTTGTGCACATGTGTCATGAGCAGTGTTGTAATAAGGACAGATCTATTTTAGAGCTCAAAACAATTCAGGAGAAAACCCTTAGTGAAGCTGAGTGTGATTATCTGGTTAAAAGTTTGTCACAGGCAACATACTGGCACTGGGTCAGCTATTGTCACCTCATCATTTGCCACAAAGAACCCAAGTGTTGGAAAGAGTGCTAAGGAGGACCTCAAGCAATATTACCATCACTGGTTTCTTGGGGTGTCCCATCAACAGCCTGCCATCCTCCAAAACCAACAGGAAGATCAGGTCTGGTCATCCAAGCTTCATTCCAGCAATGATAGTTCCTTATAAGAGATGAGACCAAAATATTAAATTTATTAAATTCTTGGAAAGAAGCATACACACCAAAATAAACTTGTGTCTTTATGATCTGCCATTGCTTCAATAGCAACATGTGCCAATTTAGATGTGAAAAAGTCTTCTCTTTTTAAAGAATATATTTTTAAGTCTAACAGTTTGAGATCTCTCAGTTAAAACATGAAAATCCTTCATTATAGATCCTTGAATGTAAGTTGAAGAAGACTTTTTGTTCTTCTATTGTGTGTTGAATGCATATATCTCTGAGAAAATATTCCAGTGCTTGGAGGTTGTTGGGGTATATGAAGAACTACACACACTACAATCTCTTTCCAGCCAGATGTCCCTAAAAATGGAGCTATGAGATGGCTATAATCTTTTCTATCTATGGAGGCCACCTCTACTTCAACTTGCTCTCCAAATGAATCTTTGAATCTTCTTCAAGCCATTGAAGTTTGTTCTGCTTTATAACTAGTAAGACTTTGAAATTTGTTCTGCTTTCTAACTAGTAAGACTAAAGCTTTGGTACCTTCACTGAAGAGATTTCAGGATCAACTCAACAGTATAGTGTGTAACTTTGTTTTCATGGTTGATAACAAACATGCTCAACTGGTTTCCATGTTGTTTGAGAAAAAGACCTCACACAGGCTTCATAAGACTATACTCATTGTGGATTTCTTATAAGGCCTCCCCAGTCTTTCACACCAATTAAAGAGGGCAGATCTAGAATGCACAGCTTTCCATAACACCCACCTGTTACTATCATGGACAAGGTGTTCAAAAAACCTTTAGAGACCAAGACAGTACTGCTGGAAGGTGTATTTATCAGAGTGATTAATCTATGCACTCAGTCTGTAAATGCCCTCATCTGATAGGACGCTCAGCAAAAGAAAAAAACACACTACAGTGTCATTCCAGTTTGCCCAGAATATTTCAAAGATAAACGGACAGGACAAATCTTGTCACTCTCTTCCTGCAATGTTACCCATGCTCAAGGGAGAGCATGAGCTAAGAAGAAAAGCAATGTACAAAGAGGGTCTTGCAGTAAAGCCAGCAAAGTGTTTTAATTTCATTACTGTAGGGAAAAAAAAAAAAAAAAAAAAAAAAAGAAGAGAAGGAAGAAGTAGAGAAAGGGGCAATTTTGCTTGCAAATTATATATATCCTACAGCAGATATGAATAAAATTACATCTGTGTAGCTGCTGATACAGCCCCTAGTACATGCAATGATATTAGCAACAGAAACGGGGATTGTTAATCTCTGACCATTTCGTTAATAATAGGTGAAAACCAGCCACAAAGCAGAGTCAGAAGGATCTGAAGCTTGTCTAACAAGACTTTTCAAAGTGGAAATGAAAGCTTGGATCAGGGTAAAACTTGTCAGTTAAGAGAGTTAATGAAGCACCACTACAGAAAAAGGAATTATTCAAGGAAAATGACGCACACTCAGAGAATTTTTGATGCTGCTGAGAGTAGTCAATGCTGAATCATGCTCACAGAGCTTAGCTGAGGGCTACCAGAGGATGGGGATGCACTTTATGGTAGGTGGGTTTTTGAAAGCTGTTATGCCAGCATGTGAGAAAGACAATACCTGCCCTGAAGCACTCACTGGTTCACTTTGAATCAAACTTAGATGTGTCATTGGTTTTATGTTCTGCAAAAGAACAACCTGAAGAGCAGACAGGAGGGAAAGATGATAAAAACAAGGTGGGGGGTAGGAGAGGTGGGGAGAATAACACTGTGGAAAAAAAAAAAAAAAAAAAAAAAAAAAGCAACTCTGCTTCAATTCTGTAATTAGATAATGCAGTATCTTATCATTCTATATTCTCTCTAGGGGATTGGCCTTTCTCACTGGTTTCTATTGGTGTAGTGTTGAGTGCGACAGGACAGCAATCCTTCTAGGTCTGCTGCCATGCAAATAACAAATACACATCAGGATATTGAACGTGAATGGACAGAAATGCACTGTTTGTAAAGCACAAACATTAAGGAAATGAGGATGAGGGGAATATTTCCCTCTCCAAAATGTAGCAGAAAATTCACTTTGGCAGAAATGAGCACAGCTGAGGATCTGTCTCTGAAGCCATAATTTGTTAAACTGAACCTGTAGTTCTTGTATTCTACAGCAATCCTGAGACGTTAAAGAAAGCAAGAATGGCTATACAGATCAATGTAGTGACCATTAAATATTTACAGAGATAATTACGAATAGACTAAACAAAGCAATGGGGAAATTAATAAAAGATGACCGGGTGGGTTTTATGCCTGGAAGACAATTTAAGAAAGGTACTTGGTATTGTTTATGAGGCAGCCACATGCTGGAAACAGTTGTTGCCCTTTCATCAGCTAATAAGCTTGGGCATTGGGATTGAGATAGACTTTAAGAGAAAAGTGAGTTGGAAATGAATGGGAGAGCAGAGATTTCAGAAAGGCTCTCTCACAGGACATGGGTGAATACACATGGGGCTGGGTGACTTCTGAGGTACTGATGTTGGTCTGTTTGAACTTCACAGTAGGAGTGAGTCTTGATTTCCATCCAAGAGAAATATTCTTTAAGTGTCTTTCTATCATCATTAAGAAAGACAAGGAGAACAAAGTAAGGGGACAGAAGCAGTACTGATGGGCCCAAATCCGGCCAGCTTTATAAAAATAACTTTTTGCAAAGTCTGTGTAATTCTGTATTTGTGTTTTGTTGTTGTCGTTGTTTCCTATCCCAAGGGAAAAAATGCTCTTTAATAAAAATAAATAAATGTCAGATAGCATTCAGAGGGAGCCCCACACTCAGAGATGGATTGGACTGAGAATTCTGGCTCCAAGTGCTCCTGAAGTCTGAGAGTATTTAAAACCTGAAGACAGATTAGCTTCAGCAGTACAAAGCAATAGAAATGATATATTAATAAAGAAAAAGAGTTTTGTTTCCAGATTGCAAGAGATTATAAATAAAAGTGAGAAATCCATTAAAAAAAATCATTATGAATCCCTTGACCTTGTCTTCTTAACAATAATAATAAAAAAAAGTAAAAGAGACATTAAAAATAAAATCAAGGTTAAGACACGAGCCATATAAGAGTCTGCATGTGGGCAACCATGGAGTGTTACAGAGTAATGAAGAGAAAGGACACAGAGGAGAAATGAAAAGAGGTATGTAATATATTAAATTATGCCCAAAGGGTTATGTGCACCATGTACTAATAAATGCATCATGAGGATAAAAAGGAATGAACAAGGCAGTTCAAAAAGTAATCACAGAAGAAAAAAAAAAAAAAAAAAGGAGGATGGGAGGGCAAAATGCTGGTGTGAAGTTGTATATGGATTTCAGTGGAACAAGGATGACTTTGGGTGATCTGTCCCTGCCCCAAAAGAATGGAAAAATACAGGACTGAATTCAGAAGCCTTGGAAAAAAGCTAGGAAAAGGAGAGGTAGGGAAGGACAAGGAAATGTCAAAAGTGGGTCAGAGTTGTTTCATGAATCAGTTAGGAGAAGGGAAGAAGAAGAAGAGGTAAGATAGTGAAAGTCTGAAGTATGGCAGTGATCCATTACTGGGTGTATACAGTCTGAATGGTGAATCATTGCTTGCTTCACATCATTTTTAGGCAGGTTTAAATGATTTTAAATGATTGGCTGTTCCTTTACAGCTCTTTGAGCCATAGGAGGACCAGCCTCATGAGAAATACTGAGGTCCTGCTGCCACACAGACCAGATAGAGCTTAGCAGGCTGGGAACCCCTAAGGATCCTGAGAGGAACGAACAAGTCAGACAAGATAGCAGGACCACAACCCTGGACTTCAAGAGAGCAGATTTTGGCCTGTTTAGGGTCCTGCTTGGAAGAATCCCATGGGAGGCAGTCCTGAATAGAAGACTGGTCCAAGAGAGCTCATTTGTTTTCAAGGATCACCTCTTCCAAGTTTAAGACTGGTCCACCTTCATGTGCAGGAAATCAACCAAAAGTAGCATGAGGCCTGCAAGGTGGTCTGAACTAAACTTAAACATAAAAAGAGAGTGCATGAGCGGAATCAGGGACTATTTACCCAGAAATAATGTAGAAACACTGTCTAAGCATGCAGAGACAAGTTTAGGAATGACAAAGCACAAATCAGAGTATGTCAAATCAAACAGATGTGAAGGGCAACAAGAAAGGCAAGTGCATTGGTAACAAAAGGAAGACTACAGAAAACTTGGGTCCACTGTTGAATGAGGTAGCAGACCTGGTGACAGTGGACTAAGAAAAGTCAAAGTACTCAATGTATTTTTTTTTCTTAGTTACTGCTAAGATTTGCCTTCAGGAATAATAGGCATTTTGAACCCGCTGTGGAAAGTCTAGTGCAATGATCCTCTATCAGCCACTGAGGAGGATCACAGAATGGTTAAGGTTGAAAAGGACCTCTGCAGATCAACTAGTCCACCCTCCTTGCTCAAGCAGGGTCACCTAAAGCATATTGCACAGGATCTTGAATATTAAAGATTCAGACAGGTCTTGAATATCTCCAGAGAAGTAAACTCTGGACAAAAAAACTCTTGTAAACTACTCCTCTGGAGAAGTAAACACGGTCTCTCTGGGCAATCTGTTCCACTGCTATATCACTGTCACTATAAAAAGTAAAGAATCAAGTTAGGGAATATTCAGACAAATTCTGTGTATACACACAAGTCCAATTGACCTGATGGGATGAACCCACAAGTTCTGAGGGAGCTGGCTTGTGGCACTGTGAGGCCACTCACATTTGCCTTTGAAATGTCTTGGTGACTGGATTGGTTCCTGAGGACCTTAAGAAAGTAAATAGCACTCTTTTCTTCAAGAAAGAGAAACATCATCAGCATCCAGGGAACTACAGATGTATAAGCCCCTTGATCCCTGGAAAGGTGATAGAGCAAATTCTTCTGGAAAATGTTTTAAAAAATAGTAAGGACATGATGATTGGCAGTAGTCAGCATGCATTTACAAGGGGGAAGCCATGTCTGACCAACCTGATTGCCTTCTGTGGTAAAATGACTGAATGGGCAAGGGGAGGCCAAGCAATAGTTGTTGGTTATTTTTTGTTTGTTTGTTTGTTTGGTCTTTAGCACTGTTTTCTGTAACATCCTTGTGGACAAACTACTGAAGTATAGACTAGACAAGTGGACAATGAGGTGTACTGAAAACTGCTGGGTTCAGAGGGTTGTGATCAGTGGCATGAAATCTGCCTGGGGCTAGTCACTAGCTGTGTGACTAGGGTCAATGCTGGGTCCAATAATGTTCAACATCTTCATTAATGGCCTGGATTATGGGACCAGCTGCACCTTCAGCAGGTTTGCAGATACAGAAAACTGAGAGGAATGGCTGATACATCAGAGGTTGTATATCAGAAGAGGCTTAGAGGGCTGGGACTGTTTGGCCTGGAGATGGAAAGTTTCAATGATAGTCGGACCTTCTAATCAGGTATAATATGGCTCTAATCAAATATAAGTAACTGATTAGAAAGAGAGGGTGCTTGGGCGGAAGACAAAAACAGACTCTTCTCAGTGGCCCCAAAGACAAGGCAAGAAGTAATGCACAGGAAATTTTGTCTGAACATAAGGAAACATTTTTACTGTGAGTATTTGAACACCGGCACGGGTTGCCCCGTGGATGGAGTGCCCATCCTTGCAGGTTTTCAAAACCCAGGTGGAAACTGCTCTAGCAGACCTTGCTTTGAGCAGAGTACTGGATGAGATGACTTTCAGAGGTCTCTTCCAGTCTCCCCTATTTCCAGTGATGGTGTGATATAGGCTACAGATGTAAATGAACCTTAGATTGCATTTTGGTAACAGATTATGGAAATTACTTAGTTACAGCAACAAGTTCAGTCATTTCATCCACCACAGAATGGATTTATTACAGTTTTAATATAAAGACTTCCAGGGATTAAGTTGTTAATGATACAAGCTGATGAGTAGCTATGCTGATGAGGTGAAGATATCATTGACACAAATCAAGTAAATTAACACTGAATAGGACAAGTATCTCCTGAATATAGCAATATATACAGGGGTCACATTCACTGCTTCACTCTGAGGAGGAAAGGCTTGAGGCCCAATAACCCTCACATAATTTTTACTGAACTGAGCATATAATCAATATGTGCTACGCTTCTCCTGTCAGATGAGAGACAGTAAGAGTTTGAGGAGAAAGGTAGAGGACTTTCTTCTCCAAAATTATATGTAGTTTCCTTTTCTTGTTCCCAGGGAGTTTTCTTTTTATAAATCTGGTGGTAGCATTTCAGTAACTTGTTTGATAGCTTAGCTTGTTTATTTTTCAACTGAATTTGGATTTAAATAACTGAATTTATTTGAAAAATATGACAACTGGGTGGAAGCAGAACAAGAAGTGTGCTTTACCATAGATAGTGAGGTATCTCTTTGTAGCTGGCTCAGGACCGATGGAAGTGCTCCTTTCCATTATGAGGACCAGCCTGTCCTTAAGGAGCACAAAGTCATTTCAAGTTTCCTTCAGTGTGGTTAAATGTGCACTACTGAATGGTAATATTAGTAGTGATCTCACAGATACCCTAGGGCTTGTCTCTTTATATGACAAGCACTTTACATTCATCTGCCTAACAACAGTCTATTCATTCTATTTTCATAAATAAATCACAAATATTTCTTCTCTCTCTCTCACACACACTTTTTTTTTTTTTTTTACTACATATATGGTTGACATATTACAGGTATTTGCCAGGAGAACTCACCAGATGGAGTCTTTTGTCAATTTGGCATCCACTTGCCCTTCATCATCCAGAAAGAAGTCCAACTGTAAATTTGCATTGTTGTCATGGGCAGAAGAATAGTTGGTAATGAGTCTTGCAGGTATCCCCAAGCATCTCAGAACTGTGGCAAACAGAGAAATGTAATGAGGACAAATATGAGGAGCAAATCCTGCGCTCATGGATGACAGGATAAGTAGAGAGAACTTATTAATAACTGAAATAAAATAGGAAAACTCAGTTAAATCAACCCAAATTATTCCTCCTATATAGCTTTATATAGAATATTTTAAATATTTTATTTGACCCCAGAATAATGAGCAAAGATAGGTAGTTGTACAATCACTATAACTTAAGCACCCAGTTACTAATTTTTTTCAAATAGCCCTGCATACTGACAACTCTGCAGCTTTTCAGGGCAAATCTGGATGCAATAGGTCTGCTACATGATCAAATGTGGTATGAAGAAAAATACGTTTGAGATTCCAAGACATGCAGAATATATTATCAGTAAACCAGGAGAATCAGGAGAGACTGTGCTAAAACGAAGATGAATTGAAAATGTCTCCTTGTGGCTGACTTGGAGTTTCCCTCTTTGACATCTGTTATCAGAAGGGATCTGGAGAATACAAAGAATAAAGCAGAAACTGATTGCTAACAAGGGGGGAAAACTGCATTATTTGCAAGTGAAACGTCAGAGTCTGAACAAAATGCATTACAGAATTTTTATTGATTGCTAAGTAATAGTATCCTGTAGTACTTTGGAATCAACAGTCCCTTCCCACAAAAGATCTTAAAAGGTGGATTAAAAAAAAAAAAAAGCAAAAAAAAAAAAGCCTTCTACCCCTAAATCTCAGATAATCACAAAGTAGCTGATGACTCTTTTCCCCAGTTGCCAAGTGGTAAAGTTGGGGTATGTGGAATAGCTACGGCTATATCTGAAGTACAACAGTGCATCATTAGACTTGTTTTGTGGTGCACCCTGGCAGATAGGAACAGACATGGGGCATAGCCTCAAGGAGAAAGTGGGGCTGCAGAGTGACATATCATCTCAGCTTGTTCAGATGAAAGATGACTTTCATCCAAAAAGAAGTTAGAATCATAGAATCATAGAAAAATTAAGGTTGGAAAAGACCTTCAAGATCATCTGGTTCAATCATCCCCCTACCACCAATGTCACCCACTGAAACTGTGCACCAGATCCAACCTTTCCTTGAATGCCCCCAGGGACATTCAAGGGAGGTGCCTCCACCACCTCTCTGGGCAACCCATCCCAATGCCTGACCACTCTTTCTGAGAAGAAATGTCTCCTAATTGTTTTAATTGTTGAAGAGTAGTGCTCTTTGTTCAATTCTTTGTTTTAATTGTTGAAGAGTAGGGGCATGATGTTTCCATTTTTCCACTCACCAGGGACATCGCCCGAATGCCAGGACTTTTCAGCTATGAAGTAGAGAGGCTTGGCAACTACATCAGCCAGTTCCCTCAGGACCCTAGGATTTATGTCATCGGGTCCCATAGTCTTGTACCTGTTTAGATTCACCAGGTAGTGTCGAATCTGCTCTGCTCTTCATTTACAGTGGGTGGGACTTTGCTCCCCCAGCCTCCATCTACATAGGTGTTCAGGGAAATGAAAGACTTGGGAAGCCTGTTTACCAGTGCAGACGGAGGCAAAGAAGTTGCTGAATACCTCAGCTTTCTCCATGTCTGTCGTTACAAATTACTCAGATAAAGAAACTCCTAATATAAGAAATCAGCCACCTATAATTGCTTACACACTATTTTCAACCCTCAGTCTATTTTCACAAATGTTAAAGGCACGTGGTGACCCTCGGGGACTCCTCCTGTCACCCCAGTGCAGCAGCGCAAAGGAAGCTGGGTTCTCTCTTGTGCTGTTCCTCGAGGCTCTGTGCAGAAGGGATGCCACCTCGGGCACAAGGGCTGGGGGATGGGAATGAAGCACTCACACAACCCCTGAGAATTGGCAAGAGTGGTTTATTGCCGGGACGTCTTGCAGGAAAGCCTGCAGGATGTCCATGGTGTTCGGGGGCTCCAAGCTAATGCTTGGGAAGGAGCCTGAGTGACGACGAGTAGGGAGCTCGCCGGGCCCTGCTGCGATGCGGTTGGTGCGCATTGATGGCACAGAGCAAAGACATTCTGTGGTAGTCCCAGGTCTGATCTGGCTGAGGTGGATCTACTTCCATCGGTTCCTCCACCTCTTCTTGTGGACCCAGCTCCATGGGCTCCACAGTGTTTGGCAGAAGGACAATCCAGTCCTTGCCTGGGACTGCCCAAACGGGATGGCTTCCATCCAGAATGTTCTCAGGCCAGAGTGCCGAACCAGGGGGTCATCGAGTTCCTCATTTAGGTCCCATGCCACTGTCCGCTTGATTTCCATGCATGGATTCAACACTGCTATCTGTTTTATGGCCACAGCAGGGTCCCACACTGTGTTCCAGATGATAGGCACACCACTGCTCCCCATGGCTGTCTGCCTGACATTCCTGCCTTTGCTCCACACCACCACTGCACCAACGGTTAGGCCCAGCCCCCCTGTCACTGTATTTTTGAGGGGCTGGCCTGTTCCCCATGTCACGGCGGTGCCAATGATATTGCTTATATTTGTCTGTGGGCTGGGTGCCGGAGGTCCCTCGGGCACTGGTGTCTTTTGTGCCGCAGGTGCTTTCCCTCTGCCCATGACACTTCTCCTTAGCTGCCTTCCTTCTCGGTGCTTCCTCAGACCCCATCGCTGTCCTCACACTGAGGAGGGCCGCCGCTCACCTCGCTTTTTTCTCTAGCCTTCTTCCTGCCGCGTACGCTGGCTCTCAGATGACTGAGTAGCTGAGCAAGTGGTGGGCCAGCTGCAGGGGTCCTGTTTTATAGAGCCTGGGGCGAAGTCGGGGCAGTGGTGGCCACTGTGACCTCAGCAAGCCTCTGGGATGGAGTGGCCCACACATGGCCAAAGGTGGCTGTGTTGGGAGCGGCCTGGAAGATGCCCTCACATGGAAGAAGAAGGAGGGCTGGGGGGCTGAGGGCCCCTTTTCTGGGGCTGGCTCTTTGGGTTATCTCTATGCCCTGCAGTGCACCCTTTTATAAACAATA
The DNA here is from genome assembly GCF_964211825.1 of Aythya ferina. Lineage (NCBI taxonomy): Eukaryota > Metazoa > Chordata > Aves > Anseriformes > Anatidae > Aythya > Aythya ferina. Next base: position 71,137,032 of record NC_140297.1, on the reverse strand, counting down.
TGCTTGATTCGCCAGGGGGGTTAGGAGCTTCAGCTGAGAAGAGGTCCTCTGGTGGGAGCCATTAGATATTCCTCAACCTCTCAGTAACACAACAGCATTGAAATGAGTACAAGGAAGGAGACTGAAGCGCTAAATGGGGGAAACTTTTGTTTAAAAAGGCTTTAGCAAAGCCAGAAACAGCAGTCAGGGTGTCTGATCAACAGAGAGAGATCAAGCAAGCAAGTCTTGTGTTCTAGCCTGCCAGGGCAACAAGAGCCACAGTGAAACACCCAACTGGGTTTTATTTTAAGTGGGAGCAAAAGGGGCAAGATAATGTGGAACTAAAAACCTCTCTCCCTCCACTGGATATCAGAGTGCGACTGAACTTGTCCTGCAGAGCACCTCTTGATCAGCCAAGAAACCTGTTTTCTGATTTAGGAGCCAACATGGTTCTGCAGAAAACAGAGTTGTTTTTTTATTATTATTATTATTATTATTTTTTAAGGAAAACATTTAGGTTGAAATCTTATTTTAAAATAGTTCCAATGCTGCAGTGTTGAACAACCCTTTCTGCTACTGCTTGGTTTTGTATATTCATTAGCGTCACTACCGTGACTTTCCATACAGAGTAGCACTGCACATTCATTTCAAGTTACTGGATGACAAATTACCTGGATGCATCCAATACCATATGTACCTATTGATTAAACTTAATTCAAGTGTCCTCCCAGGCTTCCACCACATGAGCCATCAGGGCTCATTGAAAATAATTTGTCTGACAATTTCAAGATTAATGACCATTTTTCAGAATGTTTTAGCATTTTTAACAGAAGACTATCCAGAGTGTAAAATATAGTAACCTTGGAAAGCTGGACTGGTCACAATGATAAAACATTGGCAGCTGAGAATGACTCAAAACACAACTCAGAACAATACTTTAAGTTCAACATGCTTGTTCAGGCTTTTGCTGTCCTCTCTGTGGAGTGTTCAGTAGCTGGACATGTAAACGGCAACATATCAGATGAGCCACTGGACAGTGTTTTAATTTCATAATGCTCACCAAACTTTACTCATCAACAAGCCTTACAGTACAAAGTCCCAGATCTCTGACTTGAGTAAATTAGCCAGCAGACTGATCCTAATTTTGCCCCAGATAGATATGCCTCTTCGTTTAATATAGTAGGCTCCAGGCCTCTGTGGCATTGCCCCAGTTTCACAGTGGCCTACAGGCAAAATACCATGAAGCAGTGATTCATGCCCAGTGCAGGGAGAAAGTCTGAGAACCCATATGTGTGTTTGTGATCTAGAAAAAAGCCAGAAGAGGCACTGGTAGAGAAGAGAAAGTAGCCTGTGGAAGTCACTATGATGAACTGCATCTATAAGAAACATTTGTAAGGGCCTTTTCTGAACTCATTGTGTTGTGCAGAGACTCAGGAGTATCAAGGGCAGACCGTATGACCTCAGGCAATAAAGGAAGTAGACATCTCTCAGGTTCTGTGGATGTACATGATTGCTGATTTTCCCATGGCACCAGAAATAAAATGAATTATTTCATGTGTCCAAGGATAGAGCCAGAGACTCCCCAAAATAAAGCATGAACCTCTCTAGATGTCTGAAAGAAAAGCAGAGAAACCTGAAACTTGAAATTCTCCTATAGCTGTAAGAAGCATGTACTAGCAGAAGGCTGGGTTGTCAGAACGGAGCTTTATTTCTGAGGTCCTTACTGTTTTGAAAAGCTCTTGAACTACCCCAGGTAACTGAGCTATGAAATTCTGTTAACCAGACTGGAGGAAAATTATGCGCTGAATGAAATATACGTATGAGGGACAGGCAAAAATAAAATGAAAACACAGAGACACTCAGGGCTGCTTGAGGGTGAAGAGCCAGTCTTGTAACATGTTAATTATGTAATTTTCACATTTGCTGCAGAAGATGGGACATTAACATCTTTCATTTTTGTTAGAAGAATAATGTAAAGGAAAGTACAATGCTACTCCTGGGGATAGCAACATGTGGCAATATTGAGAGAGATGAAAAGGGGAAAGGTTTCATGGAGACTTTTTCTGCAATTTCATCTTCACATCTAAAATACAAGAAGCAAAGCTTAGATCTTCATCTGTTGCTGAAAAGTACTTGATGCAAAGTAGAGCCCAAGCCTGCAAAAATACCCATTGTGTCCCCCGGTCCTAGGCTGATCTGGTCCCTACTCCAGTTTGATACTTATATGCATGAGCTGTAGGTGCCTGTAGGGGAGATCCTCCAGGCTTAAGCCAGACTGTCACTTTTAGTTTCTGTTCAACTTCTACTGGCTGGTGCCATGAGCATAAGAACTATGTGACTGGCTCTATATTTGCAAATGGCGCTTGACACAAGCATTGTTTCCAATGCTTGGTCCCAATTATCCATATAAAGTACATCTTTTACACTACCAGCATCTTTCTTGACCACTATTACACTCCGGCATGTTCCAGTGTTTTAGGAGTTTTCACTTGGGATGATGCTGTTAGCAAGTGCTAAGTGCTAGACACAAAAAAAAAAAAAAAAAAAAAAAAAAAAAAAAAAAAAGGACCAATCCATCAATGCTTTCCCTACATGGTTTTCAAATCTGATATGTCTCTTTTGCTGAAACATTGGAAAACACCTGCTCTAGTTTAAGCAAGTGTGTTAAGACTTAACCTTGTAGTGCTAGACAATTCACAAACTAGGACAACTTTTTCCTGATAACTCTGGCTTACAAATTCCATAGAAAGTATTAATAGTGCTCAGTAGATAGGTGCTAGGACACTGCACATGTGTTACTAGGAACAGTTCTTGACAAGTAAATTTTTAACTCTTAGAGTTATCTGTATCTTGGAGTAGATACACCATCACACACCCCATACTGGGTAATAGCTACATGTTGCAGACTTAGATAACAAGCCTCCCTATTCAACTCAGATTTCCTAACAGAGATGGGGAGCATGCCAAAAGACTACCTTTCTCTCTCCCAAACTTACCCTCTGTGACTCAATTAATATATTTTGCTGTACAAGTAAATAGTTAATATATCATTGTGAAGGTGCAGCCGAACTGAAGGAAATGCCAGGTATTTACATGTATGTAAAGTGCATCTATCTTAGCCATGTATTTTTAAGTATCTCTACTATTTACTCCTGTATATCACAGAGCCACAGTGTTTTAACTAGTTTGACCTAAAAGCTCATGCTGTTCTGTAAGATTTGCATAGCAGTGTGCAGCTTTTCTCACTGATACTTACATGTGTTGAAGACACCAGCAAAGACCCAGCACTGGCCATATCGCACTGGCTGCTTAGAACTGTAATATTCCAAGAGGATGTCCACACTTCCTGTCCAGGCTGAAGGTGCAACCCCGTAAGTGTAGGTATTGTCCCAGGATCCAGCAATAACACCATTATCATCCCTGGAATTGATCTAAAGATAGAGAAAATGAATGTTAGGGACGACAGATACTGAGCAATAAAGAACTCTTTAAGCTAGCAGACAAAGATAGGATGTGAGAGACTGAATATAGCTGAGTTTAGTCTAGAAATAAGACAGAAATGTTTAATTATGAAGGTAGGAAATGGACAGAACAATCTTGCTAAGGGCTGTAGTAGATTCTCCATCACCAAACAATTTTGAATCAAGGTCAGACACTTAAAAAACACAGTGAAATTAAATCATCACAGCGAGTATTCATGTTGCTAGTTTAGTAAGTTTTATTAACATTAAACATGCTCACTGCTATGTATTTTTAGTAACACGATCAGTTACAAACTGCTAAACAAGTTTCAGAAATATCAAGCTGGATTCTTTCTCAACATCATCTGTTTTCCTGTCCATATCAGCCCTGATATTTTAATAAAATCACTTCCAACTCAGAGTGGATTGGGAGGAGAATCAGTCCACTGTTATTTTTAGAGTGGAAACTAATTTCTTCGGTCCAGCAGACATGAAAACAAGAAGGAATTTGCTGTGTAGGTTTTCTGTTGGTAAGATTACACAAAAGTGCAGAGTTTTGCTGACTAATGGCTATACTGATAGACATTAACGAGCAATACATCTCCTAGCTGCAATTTAAACCAAACCAGTTGAGGCTGTGCAAAAAGCTCATTCGCTCTGTACCTTTTAATTATGTTAATGTGGAACAGCTACATGCCAGCCAAATAAATCACAATTCTCATTTGAAAGCTTTTGGCTGGATTAACTACTGTTTTATAATTAGAAAATCGACTTCCTGTGAACCTTAGAACTGAATGAAGATAAGTATTCAGAGTCATAACCAAAGGGTTAAGGGGTTGTGCCCATCTCACTGTTGTGGGAAACATGCCAGGAAAAGAGGCATTTCAAGGACAGGACAGTGTTTTGATCTGGCTGCAAAGAGAGGAAGAGAGGAGCAACTCTGCTTGCTCTGCAACTTCAGCAAGCCTCAGAAGGATCCCAGCATGGGGGCACATCCCTAGATAAGCTCAGCTCTAAAATGCCACATCTTGAGCAAGAATGAGAGTAAGGAACACAGGTGAGACTTCAGCACGTCTTAGCCACTTCTTACTGAGGTCCAGAATTCAGAGGGCCAAAACTCCCACGTAGCTATAGCCTAATCCTGCAGATACCTGAAGTCCACTTACTCCTGGATTTCCAATAGCAAACTTCTCCACCTACCTAAAGTGGCTGAGTAGCTCAAAACCTAAGTAGTATTTAAGACCCTTTTGGGTTCATCAACATTGTGGTCTTCTGCCCAGAGGGCTTCCAGGGTCTCTGCATAATGAATCTTTTGCATCTACTAGCCCAGTGGTTAATGCAGCAATCCAGGTTGCATTAATCCATTCTTACTTCTGTCCCAAGAGGCCTCAAACTACATTTCTAGTATCTATTGTGAAAGAAATAACCAGAAGGCTAAAAGACAAAGAGAAGTGATGGTACTCTCAATCTTTCTTGCTGAAGCTATTCTACTTAACTTGTGTTATGCAAAAATCAGCATGTGGCATTAACTGAGAGGGTGGACATCCCATTTCAATTCATATTTCAAAATGCTGTAATAAGTGGGTTAAAGGATCATTCATCTTCAGTGACCATCTTTTGTGGAGACACTACTTTAGCAGCTGGCCTGGAAGAACACCTAATAATACTGGCTCAATTACCAGCTTATTATTCTGGGAAGCAGAGGGCATCAGTTCAGACCTCCAGAAGGCAGAGGCAAAAACTCAGCCTTTTCTTTTCACATCCTGGTTGAGTTGAGACACCCACTACTGCAGACACTGTTGGAATCCATGTAAAGTCTCTCAATTCCTCATCTCAAATTCTATCCAGTATGCTGCCTCAACATCCATGGAAGAAATAACTTTCTCAGTTATTTCAGCTACCAGAAAATGAGCACAGTGCCACAAGAAATGCCTGAAAGTGCAATGACTAAAAGTGGCCTTCTCTCCAGTGAGATACCACTCTCAGGAAAAAGATGATGAACTGACATAAATATTTCACCTTTAGTGGAGTGAACTAAAATGCCAGACCCAGAGGTCAGGATGGAGAATTGATCTGACACCTGTCAGAGTGAGCACACGAGGGCACAAGGGCCAGTTAAACCAGCATGGCTTTGATTAAAGAGTCACTTCTGACACTTCTTGGGCATCAATTGCATACCACTGCAGAAGCAACACGGCAGATTTTGATTGGGTTTCCACGCCCAGACAACTCCAGTTCTGCCTTGTCCATCAGGAAAAGGCATGCATCCAGAATGTTTTCTTCAAACTAGATGAAAGGAAAGATAAAGAGAAACAGAGGAAAAGTTGAGTCACTTTTATTCTGGAAAGCAAACACAAGGCTATTTTTCATTATTATAATAGCTGATCAATTTCAAAATTATCTGGTCAGGTCAAAGTTCTGTGTTTAAAAATACAAGTTTTCTTCTAGAATAATTGTCCATGTACAGCAAAACATGTGAGATACTTTAAGGGAAAAGAGTGTGTCATTTTCAATTCAATCTCAGTCTGGTTTCTAGAAGGTTAAAATGACAACATAGCCTTTCTGACAGGACATAAAATTTTAAGTGCTAACAAGTATATAATAGGAAGGTATTATTATAATAACTACTAGAAGCTAGTCTGCTCACTAAGGACTCCATGTCCTTCACAGATTCCAGACCTGTTAATTTCAGGACTTCTCCGACATAGCCAGTACAATGCTGTTGACCAATAAACTGTTTGCCAAAGTTAATTTGAAAACACTTAAATTTTAAACTAAGATATTAAATATGTTTAAAATTATCAAGCCAAAAGATGATTATACTGCTTAATCTCGGTCTATGAAACTTAGATATCAAAAATACCAAGTGACCTCAAGTAGTCTTCTTAAAAATAGAGTAGAAAGGTACAGTTTCTTTGATCCAGCATGAACAAGCATGGGAATGAATTGAGGGCAGAGGTGCCTAAAGAGACCAGAAACCATTTGCCACAGAACCTGCCCTGTGATATATTTCATTTTTCTTAGGAGAAACTGCATAGCAAAGGAAAATACTTCTGTCCCCCAGAAAATGGTAGGGGACAGGGAAACACGCATTATTTAAAAAAAAAAAAAAAGTCTTTCAGGTTCACTGAAAACACAATACTATATTAGCATTCAAGTCTGTAAGAGAAACTCCACTCAGCTTGTCCCGTTGCCATGTTCTATGTTTATGTTTTATGTTTGCATTCTTAGGGATGTGGTTCATGCAAACAGGATTTTTGCTCTTGGGCTGAGCTGCAACTACAGCTGCAACTGTCTCCAGCTTGGCTTAAGGTTCCTCAGAAGATGAGGGTGATATGAGTTGTGTCTCCTGCCAAAAGCAATCAAATGCCCATGCCAAGTTGCTGCCTTGGCAGCCCTGGGAGAGGCAAAAGAGGAGGAAGCATCAGGCCAGAGAGCTGAAAAGAAAGCCTGGAAGAAATAAGACTGCTGTCAGTGCTGCAGAAAAGATGGGATGGATGGGGGTGCCATCCTGGAGAGCCCATGCACCCTTTGGCCTCTCTCTTATAGACAGCAGCTCAGCAGCTGAGCTCTGGCATAAGCCTCTTCACGCAGGGGCATCTCTATGCCTCTGTGTGAAGGAAGAAGCACCTTAATCACTCAGCCATCTCCTGCCCAAGGAAAGTCCTCTTCTTTTTTGCCTGCCTATCTCCCATTGTTCTGCAAACTGCTGCGGTATGGATCCTTTTCAGCAAAAATCCTCCAAGGAAGCACACCATCCTGCTCCTGGACTTTGCTATGCACACTGTCACTGAATTGCTTTCTCTGGAGCAGACGTTTGCTGCTTAATAGCACCTGGTAGTCTTAGTGAGCAAAACTGAATTCATGGTGTTCAGGCAAGCAAGGAAAAGGGGGGGGGGCGGCGGGGGGGGGGGGGGATGGGGGTGGGCAGTGGTTCCCAGGGACATACTCCTAATATTGTATCATTCCTGGGAGGCTGAAAAATTGCAAGTAGGCTCTCCATTCTGCTCCAGTGGTATGTGCTGTAAATCAAGTCAGGTGAATGGCTGTGCTATGGAGACCCTCCTTCCCAAGGAGAATCCTCCCAGTGTAAACACTGGGTCCTCATAGTGGTCCTTCCTGCTTCAAATTCATTTTTCTTCTGTCCTGGTCCAATGATTTATTACTTCCACCAGGATCAAAAAGAGCTTTCTGCTCTTCAAGTCATCAGCAGTGCCTAAGAGCTGAGTTAAATCAATAAGAAGTTTAGCTTGCAAATTAAATCTCTCTCATCTACAGTTTATGAGACACTGTCAATCTTGCCAGCATATACCCAAAGACTAAAGAGGAAAGGAACTGCTAACAGAGTTGTTACCTTCCGCCTTGGCATTTATAAAATTATATAAATGACTGTGAAATAACTGCATTAACAGGGGGAGGGTCACAGGACAAGCTGTAAAGTTGCCTTGCAATATCATACATGCTCCCTTACACTATATTGCATCAGCATAGGATGCAGAGTACCATAACATGGGCAAAAGCCAGTTTCACCATCCTTCACTGTCCATTGATTTAAAAGCACTAAATCAAACTAAATCAATCTCCTGCTCTCAATCTTGGCATGAAGATGCTATCTAGAGGGAAGCAGAACAGAAATATAACACTTGTAAGGCTGAATACCCCTGAAATGTCAAAGGAACCAGAGCAGCAGTAAGCAGCCAGAACAGATCAGCAAACTTGGGCTCGGCATGGGCACTGCCTGCTTACACAAGCAGCAATGGGAATAAACCAAATTCAGGGCAAACAAAGTTTGGCAGAGCCACCTGAAGAAGACTGCAGAAGGAAGACAAGAGGTAGGAAAACAAACGGGCAAAGAGGCTCTGTCTGCACACACACATTGCATTACAGAGCATTGCATTTAGTGAGACTGGTCTTCAGCAGGCCCTATCTTTTCATGCTAACTGGCTTGTAAGAGACAACCTTTAAAACTATTTAAGTCCAAGTAAGAGGGGCTGCATCACCTTTTGCACTGGCTGAATTAAGTCAGTGCTATTTCCCACAGTTGCTTGTGGTCTGATCTTACCAAATTCACATGCCATAAAATTATATTTACACTGTAATGTACACATTACAATGCTAATGTGGCTCAACATGTAGACACGAGCCAGCTCAAGATGGCAATGACAACACTATGCCCACCTGTTTTATTTTACGTCTTTCACTGTGTTTTAACTGCGTTAAAAGATCAATATAGCATCCAACTTCCATTTCTCAACTACAGAGTTCCTATGTGCCTAGATTTCTTCAAAAGCCAAATTTGTCCTGATTCCCCTTTGGGCTTTTCTTAGTGACTGGCAATTTGCACATTCTTAGAAGAAAGGAATCACAGCCATGTTACAAGGAACACTTCCATCCTCATTCATTACAGCCATGTTTCAACTGGTCTGCTGTTTTTTCCTTCCTGGGTCCATTTTTCTTGCCTTTCCTCCTCTCAAGTTGATGTTGCTCATTAAAGACAGCAGCTGGGAGAATTATCTCCCACTAGTAACCCAGTTTTGAACTGCAAGCTCCTTTTTGATTTACAACTGGAGTTAAAACTTTCAGCTGTCAGTGTTCAAAGCAATTTTTTTTTTAAATTTTTTTTAGGCTAAGAATGTTACTTTACTATGCACAATTCTATCTGTAGTTTTGTGTAAGACCATATACCTTACACCTCTATGACTGTATGTGGCCATGCGCTTTTTACCGAGACTGTTGTACAGGGCCATATATCATCTATACAAAATGCATATATGTAGGATATACCTGTAATATAGGATTCACTGCTAGTACTTTCATTCACTCAGAGCTATGCTTTTAGTCTTAACACCCAGGATTGCTGAAAATGAGAAAGGCACACATATTTAGTGGTGGGGAATTGGTAGGGTAAGATCAGGAACATCATATCCTCCATCTCACTGAACCAGGAGAATATTTTTCCATTGCTTTCAACTTTAAGATATCTGTTACTCCTCTATAAAAAACAATGGGCTCCAGGAAAACCCTGGGCTCGGCCCCCTTTGATTCACCTGCCAAATTCAGCTTTCACGTGTACAGGGGATAACAAAAGGTGCACCACAACACAGAGTGGAAGTCAAGCTCTCCAGTTCCAGTTCAGCAGTGGAAGGAAAGCACATGACAAAGGGATATGGAACAGCCCTAATCTCCCAGACAGAGCTGCCTCTTAGCAAAACCAAATAAATAATGCAGTTTCTCAAGGGAGGCTGGTGTTTGTGTCAGGAAGGTGCCAGATTTGCAGAATATAAGCACCTCAGGCCAAACCACTATAGGCCATAAATTCAGCATTTTAGGACATAAATCCAGCAGTCGGTTGAAGCTGGCTTCCATCTCCAGCCACTCATTCCCCTTTCTCCCTCCCCTACATCTGTCACAGAGTGAATCCCACATCTAGGAACAGAGCAAGCCTGAAAAATAACCCAAGGGAAAAAAAAAAAAAAAAAAAAAAAAAAAAAAGGAAATAAAGGAGATGCATGTTCAGCTAGATCAGCTTTCCGGTCTGATTCATTGCACGGCTGCACAAACACTTGCAGGGGGAAGGAAGGGCCAGGAGGGGGCATTTTTGGTCAACTTAAACGCACACCCAGCTTTGGCCTCGGGATCTGGTTCCACGTATCTCTCTCAGAAGCGCACTCCGCTTATGGAATTACCTCCCCCTTACTTTATTTGAGGATTATCTTTAGCTCAGACAGGATCGCTCTTAGACCCTGCAAACAATGGTGCTGAGACAACCAAAGGAAAGGTGAAAAGATAGAAGCTTCCTAAGGCAGTGCTTCGGCAGGAAAAAAAAAAAAAAAAGAAACCCTTAAACAAGGAAACAAGAGATGTGACTTCAAAGAGCTCTCTACGGCAAGCACACTGTCAATCCATCCAGCTAAAGCTTCAGCTGAGGGACAGAAAGCAAAGCAAGAAGGTTCCCTTCTGCAAGGCTGCACCAGGGAGGGGCAGCAAAAAACTGAATGGATCCATCACTGTTGCATGAAGGAAGTACTTCAATACTTTCTTAATTGTGCTGTTGTGAAAAAACAGGAGGTGAGGTGAGCCATGTCCAATAACTGTCCATTGGAGTCCCCTTGGGTGACAGTTAGGGTTAGTTTTGCTAATTTTGATGTTGCTGTTGAATGCGTTTTCCCTTTTCTCACACAACAACTTAACTCTTTAATCCCACAAATCCCACAGTGATTTTCAGGCTGGCTAGTGATTACAAATAGGGTGAGGTAAAACAGGCAAGCAATAAGGGGTTGATTTTATTGAAGGCACATCAACACCGCACACCAGCCAGCCAGGACTGTGCTTCTCAAAGGCTGCAAGAAGCCACTGGAGACCAGTGTTGTCAAGTCCAGGCAGCAAAGGGAGAAGTTATGCACTTGTCACTGTGGTGAGGAAATTTAAAACTCTGGGATCAAACCCAGAAAATAGGAAACCTACGAAAAGCTGACCCCCAATAAGATGATAATTATTTTCGCCAAGTTGCTAGAACTGAAAGGAAGAGTCAAAAAGGAATGCAACCTCTTGCTAAATAAATAACTAAAAAAATCTCTTTCCCCAAATCAGTTTGATCTTGAAGTAGCAGTAATGTAGCAGCAGAAATGCTGCTGTGTAGTAAAAATCTCAGCTAATGATTGTAACTTTCAACAGGCAGCCTCTTAGTATCTTAAATGTGTTCCTAGAACAAGACCTTTAAATATTAGCTATTATAATGTTGCTTTTTTGAATTAGATATACACCTGCTTCATACAATTTTAAATGCATGCCTCTTGTGTTTCTGAAGTAGAGACCAATAATGCACAACAGAGCAAGAGCCCACAGTCTCAGCCACTGTCTGTTGTCAATTAAATTCATTTGCTGTCCTATTGGGAGCAGCCACAGAAAGTCTAAATAGCTCACCTGACCGTAACTCCAGCTTCTTAATTTTATTTCGTCAATGTCTCCATGGAAGACAATACCAACATCATTCAGGACATATTCTTCTCTTTCCTTCTCGTCATCCAGATACACGGCATCCTCTGCATCAATTTATCCAAAACAAGCATTAACACAGCCACTTAGTTTCTATATAGGGCAGATAAAAAATCTTAGCATATAATGCAGTCATATTTGATGAGAAGTGCCCATCATCCATCAAACAAAGCATCACTTGCTTCAGCAGAGCACAAATATAAGGAGATAGTGACCCCAGTTAGAAATAGGATAATACAACTTAAAAGCACGTGAGATGCAAAAATGCTGACAGCTCTTGCCTGTTTTCTCGAGATCTGCAAAGTATGATTAAAATGTCACATCTTATCAAGAATTCCAAGATTACTGTGTACCACTAATTTAAAAGTTCGAGCACCGTGATGCAATTCTGCATCTGTACAAACAGATCAAAGAACAATTTCAAACCTATTAATGTTAATGGAAAACAGTTCAAGTCAAGAGATCTAAAGAAAAATCTGTAGTGCATTAAAAAAATTGGAGTATAGTATTTATAGAGTATTAACAGAAGGGTGTGATTACTTTTTCTGTACATAAGATACTGACTGTGGTGTGCCGCCCCCATGTAACTCGACTGACCAGCCAATATGAGGAGAAATCTGAATGTGCAAGTGAAAACTGCAAGCAATTGGAAGAGGTCTTCATTAAAACATAAACAAAGTGTACATCCTAGATTGGTCTTACATCATTCCAAAGTGTACATGTGGAACCTCATCCTGCAAAGGGTATTCACATCCTTAAATAACCCATTCTTAATGTATGTAAATTATTGAATTTACATGAATTATGTGAAACTGTTCAGATGCTCACAGGCAGGTATGAAACAGGGATTCTGTGGTGCTAGAACAGCTGAGGATTTCTTTCCCGTGCCAGTGCTAGTGTTTTGTGACTAAGAGATACCACTTAACATTTAATGGTCTGGGAATTAATTAATTAGAAGAATTCAGTAATGTTGCACCAGAGAGCAAGTTAAAGGGAAGCAATAACCTACAATAGCATGATACATTCAAATGCAAAACTACCACTGACCAGTGCTGTAGTAGATTTCTTCAGGATCTCACTACAAATTACTATATGATCATTTCACATTTAAAAGCCTACTGATTTGTTGTATTTTTCTGAAATGCAAATCAGATTTGTAATTCCTTCAAAACCTCATCTAAAGCTTCTTCACTTGCCATAAAACTGCAATTCAGCTGAAAATCACTAAAATCTGATCCTTCTGAAAAATCAATGGCAAAACTCACACCAACTTCAGTTAAGTGAAGGGTTTTGCCAGTCTGTACACCTGACACTGTTGGAATTTTTATTTTATCTGCAAATATATTTATATCCATGTTGCTATACATACAGAAGGGGTTACATGTAGATACATAACATTGTGACCTTTACATTGGTGTGCAAAGAATGATATGGAAGCAGGTGTTAAATGTAGGAAGGTTTTTATGTATTCGAGGAGATCAGTGCTTGCCATTATGCTTTCAACAGGGCTGCTGTACAAGCTCTGCAGGCTACATCAAAATCAGAGTAGACGGAAAAGCAGCAGGTTTTATCTGCTTTTCCCTAAGGCAGGCAGGTCTGAGACCCTTCATGCAGCAGCATGGTGCTACCCATGTGGCTTCTAAGGGCTGGGTCATAACAAGGGTTGTTTGTAAGCCTGGTACTGCCTACGACCAAGTCAGCCTGCACCCAGGCACAAAGCAGATCACAGGTTTACATTGAGAGCCTACACGGTGACAGAGAGTGTTAAAAAACCTGACAGCAAATCAAAAAAGCTGCAGTCATTGATGCCAGAAGGGGCTTGCATACTTCAGAAACCACATATCACATGATTTTATTGAGGTCCAGCTCCCAGCTCTAAATAAGTTTTGCACAACATCCTACCAGAAATGTTGCAGATGTCACAGATCACGCAGGCTCTGTTTCATTAGGATGGATCTGCTTGATTTGCTGATTGAGCGATTATATGTATTGACTCCCTGAGCTTTGGGTTTTATTGAAGCACATGTGTACAAACACTACAAAGGATGCATTTCAAGGAGGCGAACCCACACCTTCTGAACAGTTATGTATTCAGTGGAGTGTGTGCACATGCTTTCTTGACAGCTGTTGTTTTCTTTCAGGGATTATAAATATCAATATTGATCTGGTTGATATCAATTGAGATGCTTATGTTATTTCAAGACCGCATGATCTTTGCTAAATCAGATGAAAATTGATTAACTTCTCTGTCAATTATTTTTAAATATTTGTATTTTTTGATAAAGTAAAAAGGGCCTCTGTTTCACAGAGAAGCCAGCTGCTTTGATTTTTGACAGCTTTCACTACCCTTGAGACTGTTTAGAAGAAAATACGAGGCATTTGTGACTACTTTGATGCTAAGCGTACTCTACATAGTACAACTCCTAATTATTTGGTGCAAGTAGAGGCTCACATCTGACAAACAGAATTCCAAGGAAATGTTCTGGGTTTGTTTGTTCTTTTTCTCTAGCAGTTTAAGGCTTTTCTCCTCACTTTTTATCCTGGGAAACTACTAAGACACCAGCAGTGCTACAAAGAAGCAAATTAGCTTGTATGCTTCTCTGTTTGAAGATGGATAAGGTGAAAATACACTTCATACGAAGCCTGCAGGTGAGGTATCCCACAGAACATGGGCTCCCTGTGAAAAGTGGAAGAAGTGCAGAGAAGTCCTGTCCCTTTGGAAAAGTGAATGGGCATGGTAGGTTCCTGCCCAGTACCAGGGGACCTGAGGAACCCCTGCCCCAGCACAGCAACCAGCTGGAGCTGGAAATGCCATTTCTTCCCGTACACGGTGACCGCTGAGCGCAGCAGCACAGCAGATGGGTGGAGGTGGAGGCTTGCCCTCAGCGCCCAGCCTCCCTTCATCGTGGGAACTTGGCAAGGCTCTTGCTGGGAGGAGTACAGTGCTGTGGCAAACACAGAGCTTCAAGAGCTAAAAACAGATATCTGCAAAATCCACTTCACTCAGAACCAAGTTCAGTGTGCTGCCCTGCAACTGCCAGTGCTTGCCTACATGGATGTAGTAGAGATATGAAGCTCTTTGTGAATCTTAGTCATATGGAATCTATGATACAAAATGTAAAACTTAAGATATGGCTACAAACACCAGAAAATGTTAACTTGGCCAAATTTGGATGCCATATAACACATAAGAGGAGACCAAAGTCAACCACATGTTACTAATCCTCAAACTGTATTAGAACACTTGAAGGACATGAGCAGAAGAAATATGCAACTGAGTCACTAAAGATGCAATATATTTAATTGATTATATCTAAAACACTTTGCAGAAAATTTGGGTGAATGAAATACATACTCTTGGCCTGTGGAGTCTGCAAGTTTCACATACCCTAGGCATCTCTACCTGTGAGAGCCACAAGAGGCCATGCAAGGTCTTTTCTTGATAGGCACTGAGTGTTCATAAATCAGAAAGTCACTGGGCTCAGCACCTCCTTGGAAAGAGCTCACAGATCAAAGGAGCCATTCTTTGCTTTCATGTAGTCTGATATTGCTAAGAGTGAAGTTAAACTCCAAGAAGTTATCCTTAATGACTTACCATTTGTATCTCCTATTTCAGAACTGAAGAGGGCTCTGCATGCCCAAAAGCATATCTTTTTTTTTTTTTTTTTCCCAGCTACGTCAGCTGGCTGAAGAGATAATGCTGCCTCTCTTCACAGGCTTTACCTTGCTTATTAACTGGCACAATTTTCACCTGAGCATCTGAAATCTCAGTCCACTTGCTTGCTGAATTCCCAAATGTTTGGCGTTGATGTATATCATTTTCCAGGATCAGGCCCCACATCTGCATGTCTATTCTTAGTGATGAGCCTTAAATGTAGCTAAGGGGATTAAACCATATGAAAGCATCTGATGGTTTTGGAAGCAAAATACAGAAGCTACTCTGTAGCTTTACTGGTAAAGTATGCTGACTTGTTCTGAAACAGCAGAAAAAAAAATGCATCCCTGCCTGGGAAAATATGTCAAAACTGAACTACAGTGAAAAAAGAAGTAATAAGAAAGGGCACAAATGCCTATGACTTAAAGAAAAGCTCATACAGACACATTGATGTTTCTCTAAAATGATGAGTCGGAGAGCTGTGCTAGACACTGATGGAGCCTGTACTCTGCTCCCTGCGATAACAATCCCCATTCGTTCCTGGCATCAGCCTTCTCTCTTTTTAATGAGGCTTTTCACTCAGACTCTTCTGCTTAGCTATTAACCCAGCAAACAAGTCTAGGAGATTTTCAAACTATTGTTTTCTGTGCACTTTAACTGCCTGAGTTTTTATACCCTTTTGTCATTCCACTGCACAATCTTTCCCAGCCAGGGGATGGGCCATGGAGAAACACTGTCCCTGCTTTTCTAACGCAATGAGGAAAAGGCAGGTACAGGAGCCAATTAGTCCAAACTACCTAGGAGTGAAAGCAGGGGCAAGAAATGAAAGTAAATCTTCATCCAAATGAAATATGCAGAAAATAAATCCTACAATACCCAGCAAGGGCCAGGACTTGAAGGCACACTTGGATATGTAAGCAGGGACAAAGGCATGATCCTCTGGGGGTGACCCTCACATCAGGCTCTTGCTGCCCAGAGACTCTCCTTTGCTTTCTTGCACCAGAGCTTCCCTGTCAGCCTTGATAACAGCTGCTGCTGCGTATCTGGAACTCTGCAGGTTTGCTCACATGCTTTGGTTTTCATCTTGCTCGCTTTTGGCCCCATTCAGCTCAGGTGTGAGGGAAGGAATGCACAGAGAGCAAAGCCCTCGTGCTGTGGGTACACAGAGATGGAGGAAGGAGGTGTGAAGGGGAGATTGATTTTCCCCTTCTTCCTCCTTGCCTGGCACCTTGAATCGGCCTGTGTGGTCCCCATCACACCACAGTGGGGCAGCCAAGCCCCCCACATTACATTTTCTCTCCAGTTTATGGCTGCATACACTCCTAGCTGATTGTATGCGAGTCATGAGGGAAGTTGAGAAGCTTTTTCTCTAGGTTTTATCCCTTTCTAAAGAGGTGCTGACCAACTGCATCGTCACCATGCTGGCTAACACAGTGGTTGTTGGGACAACAGGACTAAAACCAAGGGATGCTTTACTTTAGAGTGGAGAATCACACCTCCCTAGCTGGAGCTGTGACAGGCTAATGATGACTTTACAAATGTTGAGCAGCTTTGTCTGCTCACCAGTGAGTCACATTTGCTCACTCACCTTTGACTCCTTCTGTAACCCACTCTCTCTCCTTCCAGAATAAATTCTGGCCACGCTTCTCTAAGGCACCTACCTCTACACTGCATTCAAAAGTCCCTCATGGTGTCATGGGGCCTTAGGCCCTGCCCTTCCCTCCTGTTCCTGCTTAACTAACTCTGCTTTACTCAGCATTAACATATATCTTCCTAAATAATGCATAAGCTAATCATTGCTTATATTCCCTTGGACCAGGGGCAAGTAATGAACTCAGCACAAATCATTCTAGGTACTGACAGTAGTGCAGCTGAATAATGGGCTCCATTAATAATGCTAAACTTACTCGTCACACAGTAAGATGGCCCTTGTTTGGCATGGGATTATTTGATAAAAATACTCTGGTAAAAACATTGAAGGATGAAGGAAGGATGGCAGGAGGATATTAAAGTTAGCTGGTGACCTAAATATATTGCAATATATGCGGCAGACTTGGAGCCTTACAAGAATCAGAAGCTGAGGCACAGTGCTACAGCCTGTCAGAAGGCTGGTGAGCCAAACTTCACCAGTCCTCTTTGCTTTCTCTTTAAAAAGACATGCTGAGTTCATTGGGTAAAGTCCATTTCTGTCAGCAGAAGGGCTGATTTTACCTGCGATCCAGGATGATTTGGATTATAAAAAGAAAAGAAAAAGAAAAGGCTCATTCGCAAAATATTATTTTCCTCGCAGGGGACAGGGTTGCTGGTAATTAGTCACCACTAAGGGGAAGTTATAAGCTCAAATTTTGTGTAACAGCAAGGTGCCACCAGTCATTCTGCAGCAGACTGAGAGCATCCGACCTGTGCAGGAGCAGCAGGTCCCACTGAGTTTCTGCAACCAGCAATGTAACTCAACAGTTGAGTATGGGACTCTGCCACATCCCGCCCCATGCCAAATTCTGGACAAAAACATGTCTGTATTGACTTGTCATTTTAAGGCACACGAAGGCAGGCAGAAGGCTCACACTGATGCTTATTTATTGAGTCAGAGCAATGCCTTGGGATGTGTTTACTATAAGAAATGCTACTTACATGGGTAAAAACAGACTTAGCCTCATAAAACTACAGAGCTACCCCCAAGCCTGCATGACTTGCCTCTTGGCAGAGCTAGGTAAGCTTAACCGTACCCTTTCCACATCCAAACTGCCTGGTCTCCAACAACCTTGGCTGCAAGTTCCCCTTCTCAGACCACCCTTTCCCACAAACCAATGAGCCTGGTAGCAGAAAGTGTGAATCTTCTATGACAATGATAAGCTACTTACGTTGGCACCACGGGTTGAATAGTATGTAAGTGTCAGTTGCCGAGTTTCTGTGTGTCCGGATGATGCCAAAAGGAGTCCAGATAGCAACATATAGGCGAAATTTCCCAACAATGCAGGTGGCAGAGGACATGATGGACAGGCGAATGGAATTGTTTTCCTTGTGGATAATCTTGGCTCCCCACTCCCCAGGCTTCAGAACATCACCTACAAGGATCGGGATGTAGGTGCCTTTGTTTGGCTGTGGGTAGCGACCTGGAGAGACAAGGGGTTAACTCTATGAAATGGTTCACCTTGGGAAACAAAGACACTCTCAAAACAACAGTCCTCTGTCCCTTTGCCTATTTTCAGCAGAGATGGCAAATGTTAGCAGGCAGAGACCACCTACCTCCCTTAGAGCTTCACACAGTGCCTGGTCACTTTTGTTGCTGCCAGCCAAACACACACATCGCCTCCCAACAGTCAACCTATGCAGGCACCCCCTCCCATCTTGCTCCAGAAAGCTTCAGTCCATCTGGCTTGGGCACTGCCAGGAGTGTCCCTGTGGCAACAAGAGCAGGGGCTGTTCCAGGCTTTCCTGGCTCAAAACTGTTTATCCTAGCACAGTGAGCTGTACTCCAGCCTTGGAGTTAGCCATGTCATTGGTAAGCATGAATAAGAGTTCCTTCCAAAGTTCAGATGCACTCATCACCCTCTTTACTAATGTGCAAGTGCCCTACTGGGGCACAGATGTTGGCTTTGGGGCTCTGTAGCAGAGCAGAGCCCTGCTTTTCTCACTGCACTACAGCACCAACAAGCAGTGGCTCTTTCACACATACCCATGCAGATGAGGCAGAAGAAATACATGTACAAGTCTGTCTGCCAGTGGATGCCCAATGCTCAGTTCTTGCAAGCCCCTGCAGTGGGAACTGACTCTGGATATCCAGAGTATGGATGAATGCATCTGGACTGCATAGCCAAATTTTCTCTGCAAGCAATGGACCCTAAAGCATGACACACCTCCGAAGTACTGTGCATGATGTTCTGCCTCATATCAAAACAAATCATGCCCCAGAGAAGATTATTTTACTTGCCAAGTATAAAAAGCATCTAGATGGATAAACTATGTACAAGCATGTACACTGCCAGAATTCAAGTTAGGTGGGAAGGATTACACCCCTTGAGCTGGAGGCAGAGCCAAATTTTATCTGGAATCCAACCAGTAGTGTAGACAAAAAGATACTTGTGAGAAGACTCAATTCCTTAAATCATTCTCATATCTATTCTTCATTTCAGGTTTTAGGCTTACAGTTATACTCTCATTCACAGATATAGTAGCAAAAAGCACGAAAGTAGAGAGACAGACTTCTCTATTTTTCATAAGTGTTATTTAAGAGCTTCAAAATTAAATGCAAAGGGACTTTGATTTTCTTGTTTGCTTACTTCTACACAGTTGATGTAGAGATAAATACAGAACTGAACACTGCTACATTTTGGAAAAGGGCAACTCCAGCTTTGAATTTGAAGCTTGTGAGCTGCCATGAACTCTGTGTTTCTAAGAAATCTGGGCCTATTGCACTTCATCCAAAATATTATTCAGTACACATAAACTTCCATTTTTCAGATTTTCAGTACAAATAAATAGCCCAGTTTCTCTGAAGGCCAGGGATGCTGTAACCCATGAAACCCACTCAGATCAGTGAGGGATGCAACAGAGGCAAGAGACCTACAGAAGAAAGAAGGAGTAGAATAAGAGAGCAAAATCAATAGAAAACACTAGAAGATAAAGCACAGGACACTTCAAAAATAAGCCATCAAAGGAAAGACAGTCTAGAGAGAAGAGCCTACAGAGGTAACAGAGAGTCTTGCGTCTGCTAACAATTGTGATCTGAGAGCTGAGCACATTCTTATTCTTTGTAGTGGAACTGGGTATGACCCAGCTTGCCTCTACAGTTGATGTTTTGCTTCTAGATTTGACATAATTGTTGTTGGTTTTCTTTTAATTTATTTTTTTATAAGCAGTCCACTCTAACAAAGCTGCAGAGCAAACCAAGTAATTGAACTGACACCCTCTAAAACCATTAACAAGTGTACTTTTTAAAACACCTTATTTTCCTCTTTCAGACAGGTGGGAGGAAGGGAGAGATCAGTATTTTAGCTTGTTTAGGAAATGACACTGTCAGCCTCTGTCCCTACTGGGGACAGAAGGAGGTGTGCTGTAGCAGGGGCTCCACTCCAACACATCATGTCCCACGTGTGCTGGTAATGGGGAAGTTGCAGAATCTCTCCCCAGTAAATCTGCCCATAGGAACTAGACAGGATCCCAAAGGGGCCATGAGGTCTTTGTAATGCATCTTTATGGAAACCTCCTCACCTGCACTTCATAGGTGGCTTAGCAAGGTACCAAGCCTCTGGCATCCTCACTTTTCTAAAGCCCCTACGTGAAAAACCCCACTTACCCTTCAAAACAACAATAGTCCCTCTCTTATGCAAAGCTACAAGACACCCTTATCTATCTGCTGCTTGGCAAGGGAGCACCTGTAGCTGCTGCTGAGGAGTATGCAATGTCCTTTCAGCCCAGCATCCATGCATGCACCCCACAGCTGCACCTCTGCAGTAAGAGAAGCCACTGCACTGTCCTTCAAGAGAAGGTGCTCTAGGATATCGCCTGCAACCCTAGCAGGGATGCCAGGGAAGGGATATCCTAGAAGTCAGGATGATTTGCAGGTGTTACAAACAGTATATACAAGCAAATATTATTTGCTGCTGGCAGGCAGGGTTTGGGTGCTTGCTAACAGTTGCATAAAGCCTGAAGCCAGAAGGAAGGCTGGGAAGACGGGCAGAGCCCTCAAGAGCATAATGAGCAATTTCCAACATTTTCTTTGAGAAGAAGACAGCTTCCCTCATCTTCTGAAATGAATACCAAAATGCAAATGGAAGAGCAAGGGAATTGTTACTTCTGAAAGGAGCTTGTAGAGCTGATTTGTAATCACACATCTAGACACCTGACAGCACCAGCCACACTAGTCTCGTATACACACATCTGTTGTCTTGATACTAGAGGACTATGAAGCTGAGTATCTTTGGCATTACATGCTGAGGTTGCTGGCAAAAACATCCCTGTGTAGGTTTAGTACTATGTTTATCAACACTGTAGGGAAGTTGTCTCAAGACGACTTGGCCATTGGAATCTATCTACATCTTGAGCACACATTTTTGACTGCAATGTCAAAGAAGGGCCAACTTTGGCTCATAGCTGGAATATCTGTGATGTCAGGCCTCTCACAGAACAGATAATGTGCAGTGGTGATTCCACTCTCTGGTTAAGAGTCTCTAAGGAATGAGATTCAATGATATCCAAATACTCATTACCAAAAGCTTGTGAATGCCTGGCAGAGTACTCCCTGGAGGATCTTGTGCTAACCCAACCCACAGAGAGGCAGGAGGGTGTGTTTGGGTGCATGTCAGGACCAGGAGCCATGTAGTGAGGATAAACTCTTCTTATGCTGACAGGAGGGCGTTTCTGCCAGCAGCATCAGCTGGCTCAGCATCCCTCAGATTTGCTCCAGGAGTTGGCAGCCTATACCATGCTCTGCAGCCAGTTCTCCATGGTTGCCTCGTTCCCTGGTGCTCACATGTGTTTTGGGTGTAGGAGGCCCTGGCCCTCACATGAGGACATCTCACAGCAAATTGTGAAAGACAACGTTGTTGTATGATACGATGCCATTGGGATGTCCCTGTCTCTTCTCTCTAGCAGTACACAGAAATGTGAAAACAGTCTGAAAATTCAGAAAGCCCAGAGGTTACTGCACTATTACCGTCAGGCATAGTGTGCCTTTTTTATAGGCTCCTTTTGTAGCTTGGAAGATATCCAGTACTGAATGACAGCTGCTGACTGTCCTGCCTTCAAGGCAGGACAGGGCAGCAGAGAATTCACAGTGACCCTCTTTCAGGGGCCTCCAGCTCTCTGCATTTCATTGCAGAGGTAGGTACTGAGCCATGATACTGCCAGAAACCTGTTCTGCTTCTACAGAAAGCTCCTTTTTACAGAAGCTTTAATGACACAAACATATCGATTTCTCTTGCTGCACAGTTCACAGGCCTTTGGTTCTTCTTTCCTCCTTTCTTATCCCACCTGGGTTCCTGTAGCTATCCAAGCTTGGCTCCTAAAGCTCCTACTCACTTCAGTCACAGCTCAGCTCAGCTCTGTACCTCCTGGGGTTTCCAGGCATGCAGGAAAAGAGGAGCAAAATAGGTGCTATCACTACTGAAGGAGCACTGGTCTCTCTCGGTGCTGCATCACCAGGCTTTAAAAGTAAATAAGCATGTGAGCGAAGGTCTGTATGGTGAAATGTACTATTACTAAGGCATGTGTGGTTGTAGGCATGTATGGGATTATCCTCCCCACTCCCAATGCACACTTTACAGGTGCAAAAAGAAGAGTGCACTGTTTGTTAAAACCTGCCAAAGTCTATTTATGCAGCAGTGGAAGAATGAGCCATTTAAAACAGGACTGTGGCTACACACACATGCACTCAAAATGAGTTATCCTTAACATATGCCTCAGCTCCTTAGCATGTCAGCTCCTGGGCCTGTCAGGCACGGAGACAAGCTGTGTTTAATTCTGGATAACACTGCTGCACCAGAGAGGGATTTACAGCAACAGAGGGAGAGCGAGAGAGAGGTACAGCAAGTTCAGTCGGCAAAACACAAGCGCTCCTCCTCCAGCTCCCCAAGTCTGCCAAATCCCACTGCTGCTCTTCCTTCCAAGTTACTAACAGGAGACCAGGGCTTACT
The DNA here is from genome assembly GCF_964211825.1 of Aythya ferina. Lineage (NCBI taxonomy): Eukaryota > Metazoa > Chordata > Aves > Anseriformes > Anatidae > Aythya > Aythya ferina. Next base: position 71,114,308 of record NC_140297.1, on the reverse strand, counting down.
CGATCGACTCTCTTCCTCCTCTCTTGCCCAGCCACCTGGAAGCTCCTGTCTCCACTGAGTCTATTTTTTCCCTTGATTCCCAGTGGCCATGTATGTGTGTGTGTGCACTTAATAGCTCCTAGATATTAGCACAGCCTGTGGAGAGACTGACGGGTGCTCTCAGGCCCTACACAAGTCTGTGGCTGATTTACTGAAGGCAGGGAGGAGAGAAAATTTGGTAGCACAGAGATGAGAGATATAGTTAGTGTCAGGGGACTTTTCCTTCTTGATGGAAGAATATTACATCAAAAGAAAGGGAGGTGAACAAACTATTTCTCAACAGCCTTTTTAGGGACCCTCGTTAGAAGATTGTCTTTTAAAGGAGTTGAAGAATCTGTCTCCTTTTGAGAAATACATCATATGCAGTAAGGTTAACAATTACCCTGATAGCTTCGTTTGTTTTATCTAGATACATTTTTCAACACAAACAGCAGCAAATCTATCTCATTGCCAGCTTTGGAAATAAAATAATTGTGACAGGTTGATAAATATATTGGAGCTTGAAAATACAGCAAAGAAAAACAAGAAGGAAAGGAAGGAGAAGGAGGAGGAGGGAGAGAAAAAGACATAAAAAAACAAAAGAGAGGAGAAAGAAGGCTGTGGGATGACAGGGAAGAAGAAAGGAAAAAATGAAAAAAGAAAGAAAAGAGATGCTGTAATAAAAAAAAAAATCCCAAATAACAAGCAAGAACGATAAACTTTAAAAAAAAAATTTTAAATAAAAATAAAAATAAAATAAAAATAAAACACACACACACACAAAAACAAAAACAAAAACAAAACAAACAAACAAACAAAAAACAGCAGTGTCTCTAAGTCACTGCTTTAATATTGCATCTGGTTCCCTTCCATCATCAAATCCCATTGCCTTCATAAGTGCTGCATACAAACTTGGAAATGTAGGAAATTTAAATATCTTCAAATAATTTTTGCTTATGGCTCCAGATAGGAATCCTTAACATCTGACCACTTTGTCCCAGGAGTGTATGTTAAGAGTACTTTACAGTTGTAAAACACACATTGGAGTCATGTGCCTTAGCTATTAAAAAGCATTGAAAAATACAGCTAGATTTTTAAATGCCACTTGATATTGCTGCAGCAGTGCAAAAGAAGAGCAGAATGAAGATCCCTTTGAAATAGAGAATTCATGGAGCATCTCAAGGAACTCCCTCCTCTCTGCTCCTCCAGGACCGGGATGGGAATTCCAGAGGGGAGAAAAGAAATACCCTAATGCCTTCACTCAGCAAGTGGAGAGTTCTGTTTTTCTTTGCTAAGAGCTGACAAACAGGTCTTTTCTCTCCCTGGAATCAATTGCTAGGAAATGTGCTCCACTGCTAATAAATTACTCCTTCTTCCTCAAAATGGGGCCATCTTGAGAAAACAGAAGTCGATGTGAGAAAGGCAGCAGTCTCTGTGTTCACATAATTTTCTATATCTATTCTTTTTTTTGTTGTTTTCTGTTAAACAGGAAAATAGGGTACCACTGATTCTGAGGTGATCAGCATTGTACCCCTGGTTACTCAGTTGAACTCAAATGTGCTTCTGACTATAGGTGGGAATTTGGTGTCACCTAAATATGGGATCAGCTCTAACACCTTTTATTCTTAGCTACTTTCATCTGTTTATAGCTATTCCTATGGACCTGGCCTGGGATTGTAGAAAAAGGAACAGTACATCTCCAGTCTCATCTTAGTCCAGAAGCTGATGATTTATAGCCTGAGAAGTACATATGGGCAGGTACGTGGGTGCCCAAATGTGTGGAAAGGTGATAGTAGCTTAGAGGACTGGGATCTATGATTATATGAGGAGTATGCCAGTGAATAAAAGGTTCATAATAATATTTAGGACTAGACCAATATATATGGATTTATGAAGCCATTTAAGGAAAATGCAAATAGACAACAATTTATGAGGGTGTGGGAAAATATATCATTAGAGTAAGGATGTACCATATAAACTCATCAAGCTCTCTAGGATTTACAACCATGTACAGGAAACTACTATTAAAAGCAAGATTGAAGGCTGTATAAGCCCATCTAATCATACATCTGCTTTTCAGAGAAGTCACTGCCAGTGCAGCAGTGATTGTGGAAACTGCAGCACTCATGCCAGGCTGGCTGCCCCAGGTATGCCATGCTCAGACAGGCTGAACCCTGCACAGTGTACAACCAAGAGCCGCACAAAGTAGCCAGTCACCATGCGGGTGGGAGCTGGGAGGGATCAAGATGGGTGAAGGATTCATTGGCTCCTCTGGATTCCCCAGGTCTCCAAGCAAACCAAAATTGTTCAAATTGAATGGCTCTTTTATCTCATCCCCAGGCCAATAAAATGAGTATTTCCCAAGAGGTAATGTTCACCTTTCTTCTCATTAAAGCCAGGAAGCAGGCTGCAAGAAAGGAAATATGTGGTGATGGAGCAGCTCCCAAACCACTGGTACTGAAACAGGGCTGCAATCCAGCGAAAGAACTTGGATAATATCCCATTGCTCTTTATATGTGGATATTTTTCCATGTGGATTTTTGGTACACTCATTTTTTTCTATACTTTGGCAGACATTTACAGTCCTCATTTAATGAAGCATTATATGAGAAACTGAATTACAGTAATTCACATGTTAGCACTTCAGCCAGTTTCACTGATGATTACTCTATGGAAAACATTCTGTTAAGGCAAAAAGGACTTTAGTCTTAAGGAATCCTCCCTGAAGGAAGTCAGTCAAAATTTCTTTCAAGAGATTGGGTGAAGTATTTATATATTTACACACATATATTTGTCTGTAAATTTTATCCCATGAATTCTAGTCTCTGTGTGAATGGTTTTTATATGGACTGTGGATTAAAAAAAATTATACTAAAGATTGTTCTGTGAGTGTTTGAGACCCAATTTCATATGACGCAAGAAGAATTTGTCCCAGGTACCCTTCATTCATTATCTATTAGAAGGATTAAGCAGTCTCTACTTGCTTCATTAATCATCTTTTTAATGATGCAAAGGAAGCAAAATTAGGAACAAAAAAAGAAAAAAAAAAAAAAAAAGAGATGTAAAAACTAAATTTTAGGGAATAAAGGAAATAGAAAAGCTCTGCATACACACAGTACCAAGCCATTACCATCATTGTATTTTTTCAGGAGCAAAATTAGTCTTCAATGGATAACAATTCTGTGATGGATTAATGTCAGTGCTGGGAAACTTCCAGGGCTGGGGACTAATAATTTCTGAATAACTTTGTATAAACAGTACTCGCTGCAGGCACAGCCCAGCTAAAACAGATGTTTTCTCAGCTCCAGCCAAATTCCCTGGGAGCCAGCGCTAGCTGTCCCTACCAAAAGTTTCTTTGTACCTTAAAACACATTGAAACACACCAAAGATGCTACATCTCATGGACTGTCTGGTCCACATTGCCAGGGGTAATCTCTTCACCCTTGGTATACAAAAAAACTGAGCAGCCTGAGCAAGCTGGACCTGCTTTGAGCAAAGGCTTGGACATGAGACCTCCAGAGGTCTCTCCAACCTAGATATTCTACAGTTCTGCTATACTGTTTGCAATCCACTGCTTGGGCACACCAAGAGCTCCTTGGAAAGCTGATTTTACAACAGCCTGCCAGTACTTCTTCATGTCCATCACTTTAAACTCTCAAACTCAGTACTTTCCTAGCAGGCATCTCCATGACTTCTTTGAAAAAACATTCAAGCTGCATCTACTGTAAGGCTGTTGTCTGAGCCATTCCTTAGGTGTAGCTTCTGCCTGATTGTATGGAAGGGTAGGATTCACCTCCCCTGTCTTTAGTGATCTTAAAACCAAACTCTAGTCTGTGGAGTAGAGTCAACACAGGAAGACAAAATATCCAGAAGAGAATTCATCCCGTTTCAAGACAGCAGGGCTAAACTGCCACCTGGAGGTGCCTGATTGCTTCCTCTGCTTACAGAGGCAGCCTAGGCAACGTTTCTGGACTGGGTGCTAGTTTTCAGGCAACTGACATTATGGCAGGTGAATACCCACTCTTCAGGCAGACAAACAAACAATACTGGGTATAAACGAGGCACATCTCTGTGCAATGATCTGACAGCACAGCACTGAAACCTTCAGCATTCAGTGCCCATTCCTAAGCATGAGAAATCTCCTCCTTCTCCCCATAAGGGCACTAAACATTGGACTTGCCACTAGGAGAGGTAGCAAGAGTCAAACAGATCACCTCTGGATGAAGTGATTGCAGCACCCTAAATCTCCTTCTCATTGCAGGAATGTTATTTTGCTTTCTGTTACTAGCCTCTGAGGACAGATGTACTGTATTTTGACCACATGTGCATAAAGAGAAGCAATCATAGAACACTACATATTAACTGATTCCTAGAAGAGGAGCTTGAATGTCTCAGCTCCTAGTTGAATATCTGTGAGCTAAATTCCTTCCAGCAAGAGGGCAGTGGTGCTCACAGAAGCAGACACTTAAAAAACAGGAGAAGGCAATAGTACTGTATCCTAGCCTGATTATGCAGCACTTTTCAGATGATTCCCTGTCACCACACATGGGACATCAGTGCTGCTGTTCCCATTTCACAGAAGGGAGAGTAACGGTGAAGAATGAGGAGGGAAAGAGAATTCAACTACACACCCAGGGCTGGCTCCAAAATCATCATTCATTACTGAGTTTGTTGCAAAATCTGTCCTGGCTAAGGCTGTGTTTAATGCTATTCCTAATGTGGCTGAGGATGCAAGTTTTTTTATTCAGGTTTAGAGATTGAGGGCAAAAACTGCAGACAAAAGTGTGTTAGGAAAGAGCAACACAAAAATAAACAAATAGCTTGTCTTAAGTGGACTGTGCAACATCGAAAGAAATGTTAAATTTCTTCTTCCAATATAGAATATCGGATTAAAACAAATGCAAACAGCACACAATGCAATAAAAAACAAATGTTCCATTTTCCACTTCTTGCTACAGCTGTTTGTTTTAAACATATAAAGATTAAGGGAACAGTCTTGAATTTAATTAAATCCCAAAAGAACTAATGATATTTATGCATATTAAATTTTTAAAGGCGTTTGTGGCTGTTCAGCCAATCACTCACTGGACTGTCATAACATGCCTCCCAACCCTAATTTAAATTAGAAAGAAGAGACCCATGGAAAAAAAAAAAAAAAAAAAGTGCAGACAGTAACCTTTTCTCTGCACATATGTTTAAGAGATAAACGCCCATCTAGCTTTAAAAGGCAACAAATCTAATAAATGTCCACATCATCATAACTCAGTGGTAGAAAAAAAAATCGATGTTACAAATTTTGGAACTGTATCTCTCAGGAAAGTAAATTGCAACATCAATTCAAACCTATTTTTAAGAGTTTATAGTTGGAACATTGATGTCTTGACACAGAAACTCACAGATCATTCTGGATGAAACCAGGGCTTTCCCAGAACTGTGATGTATGGAACAGCATTTTGTGGGGCCATCTTTGTACACAGCAATAAGCCACAGCCTATCATATACTTTTCCCCTTCTCTAGCTATGTTATGCCCTTAGTCCTATAAGTCTAGTCCTATACCTTCAATAAGCCAACAGGTACATTAGGATCTAGATCTCTGAGGAACATCTCCTGGTAAGAAGAAAAAAAAATGTTTTCTTGGCTCTTTTTGAAGTAAATCAAGAAGGTGTCTGATATGATCCCAAGCAGGTTTCTGGTCTAATGCTACAATCCCTAAATCTTTTCCCTGGTTAGCAGGTTGGCTCCAAATGTAGGCCATGAAATCATAAGGCCTTCAATTCTTCCACTCTGCTTAATTTTTCCCTGTTGTGTATTCAACATTGTGTTATCTCAGTTCATACACAGCATCTCTCCCACCTCAAACAAGAGACTCCTCCTCCCTGCATCTCCTAAACAGTAATGATAGATGTTTCCTGTTCCACCTACCTTTCAACATTGCCATATGATATTACACAGATATCTTTGAAAGCTCAATAAAGTACAGCTTCTTGCTAAACAAATAGCCCCAAAATACTGCTCCTGCTTCTCTCAGAAGTAATTCAGTTTATTCTTTCAAGGGTTCACAGCCTGTTTAGAAAAACATTTCTTTGCCTTTGATTAAACATATTTTTATGTTTTATCAGTCATAACCGGAAAAGACCTAGACATTAAGTACTGACGTGTTCCTGTTAATGAGAGGCTCTTCAGACTTACTTTGCTGAAAAAACAGCTTTTGCCAGGCACTTACCTATCAAATACTCCAGCCAGAATTGGTCTGTCTCTGGCTTGTAGGGTCGGTTGAAGTCGATCTGGATTTGGAAAGGCTGCCCTCGACGCACTATCAGTTTAGGGTTGTAGTACTTGTCAGTATGGTGCTGCTGCTTGTTAATCTCATAGGGTTCCTTGAACATATGAATGTCCACAACACGCAGGTAATCTGCAGAGGCATACAAATGAGCAGAGAGAAGAGTCACAGTCTTGATATCACCATCACTAAAGGCCCTGTCCTTCACTTCCCCAGCACTGCCTCGTTGAGAAACAACAGCAAATGGAGCACGTTGGATCTGCTTGAGGCTCACACCTTCCTGTCCAAGCAGGGTTTTATGGATTGAAACTTCTCTGTCCACCTGCTGTTGTTGCAGAGGCTGTAAGGTTTCTAGTGACTGATGAAAGCAATTGTGGAAAGTGCAGGTTCCTATGGGGTGAAATCTGAATGCCCCCAGGGAGAGCTGTGCTCTGTCTTTCCTTTGGCATCAGCTTTCTGAGAGTCTGCACCTCACTGACACTAGTTTGCCAGTATAATGAGTGGGCCTTTGACAGCTGTGGCTTCATGTCTCCCTTCTTGCAGCTCTCCATTTGTAAAACACAAAATTCACTTTTTTTTTTTTTTAATGCCTAAATACATAAATGTTTATAAAGTATGACTGCTACCAAGTGCTGCAGAGCATGAGAGGCAGTTAATGATCTTACATTCAGATGAGAGCTTGAATGTCTGTATTAAATAAGGCTTTAGTGTACTGTATGTGTCTAGACTCAGCTTCTCAGAACACCTCCACCGCTGTTAGCATCTTTTATGAAAACTCAATATGACATTACAGTATATAATTACAGTATAAAGTTATAGGCAAACAGCAGTGGGTATCTATAACATGCACAGGCAAAGTACACACCTCGCTCCCTTCAAATCAGGGCTATCTGAAGGGTTATAGATGCCAGAAGTTAGCCTGCTCAGCTAATGACCAGTGTGAAGAGGCACTGGGATAGCCAAAGGCATTGGCAGTCACCACCAGCTGCATGACTACTACACTGGGAATCTTCACACTGGGAGGTTTCTCACACAACAGCTCTTTGCATGCACACATTTAAGTTGCATGTATTCGCTAGTTTCACAGCCAGTTCCAGCAAACAGTGAGCAAGCACATCAAAATGAACTGGACATCATTTCTCCTACATGTTTGGATAGATAATCAGGAAAACTCTGCCAGGAGGACCATTATTGCCACGGAGAGAGAGACTGAAGAGTGAAGCTTGATTTGCAGCTCTCGGCTTGCATTTCCAGGTGCTGACAGTTAGAAACTAGCTAATTTCTGCATTTTATACTGATGCTACAGAGCCAAACTCATGCCTGGCAAAAAGAGGTGCACACTTACAGCAGCTGGTAGAGCTGTGTGTACTCACAATGGTGGCTAATTTGGCCTGCTACTGAGTACACTGTGAGCAGGAATGATGCACTCAGCGAATGAGTCGGATATCCAAACTGCTGAGAGCTAAACATGGCCCATTTCACAGAACCTCAGAAAATGGCTTTGTGCACAGCTTTTCCCTGGAGGCAGGAAGACACAGCAGGCAGGCAGGCTCTGGGCAAGCAGTAGAGCCGCTGCCTATCTGGTGTGTAGCCTCCAGGCTGCAGTAGCGTGGGCATTAGCCCTGTCCTTCTGCAGGCGTGTGTTCAAAACATTAGTGGAGTGCATGGGCAGCAATGCCCTGGGCAGCAGAGTGGTTCTTCTCTTGCCCCAGCCAAATCACCCAGCCTGGGCTCTGGGTGACAGCTGTTGGAAAGGAGGTAAATATGGGCAGCAGGATCTGGTCCCTCTGGTGCATTGTCACCGCCAGCTGCTCATAACCTGCCCTGTGGGAAACAAAAGGAAAGGAAACTGCCCGAGGACATGCCAAGATAAAGATCCTTTCATGGAAAAGCTCTATAGAATTGAAGCAAAAACCATTTGCCTCCTGTCAACCTCATCTGCAGAAAGCCTGAGACAGGCTTAAAGTCCCATGGCAATGTTACTGTTATTCTCTGCTCAATTCTCTAGGCTTCTGGAGTAACTTTTGTAGATCCCCACTAGCTTTAGTGCTGGCTAAAGTAATAGAGATGGTTCTTGTGTGAAACTGTAAATGCTTTTTGCTCAGAAATCACTCTCATTGACCCCCTATGAAACGGGGAATGTCTTTGCCTCCCTCCCTGCAAAACTTACCCATGTTCCCTCATAATAATGCTGACAAAGCTCATAATTAAATTATGTGAGGCACAAATTTCCTGTTAAGACAGGGCAGGGGGAAGTCTCTCCTGTTTTCTCTCCCAACCCCTCTCTGGCTGAAAACATTCTATGTAAAAGTTTCATATTGCAGCTCTGTGAGAAGTGAAACTATCAGTAAGTTTGGCTCAGATTCTTCTTGCTTCCAGGGAGGCATAAAAATTCTTTTGAACATTTGTTGTGTTTTTATCTCGTGTTCTGAAACAAAAGACCCTGCCCTTCGTTTGCAAGTTTGCCCCTTCAAGGAACTACAAAGCTAAGTCACCCCAGGGTGTCAGCTCAGCGTTTGCTTCATTTTTCCCAGGACTTTACAAGGCTCCTGTCAAAACACAGCTATGCACATCTGCATAAAACACATTTCACTCCCACTCTCAGTGTTAAAATGAACTTCTCTGAGCTCGCCAAATGAAGATGACCTGTGACTGAGCCCATGTTAATTACAGTAATGATAATTACAGAGGACAAAATGTGAGCAGGGTAATGGGATGCGTGAACATCATCACCAGGAGGGGAGATGTCATCTAAAGGAAGGGTCCAGGCACTGTGTGCTTCACTGCTCATCTGTTTGTGAGGAGTAGGCAGCCATCGAGGGCTCCTTTTGAAATCCAGACTATGTGACTGTTTGCTCACAGCCTCATCCACTATTTCATGCAAGTAAGCTCCCTGCAAAAGATGCAGCAGACTAATGTTTTCTTAAAGCTTTTGTAATGTTAAACTTGCATGGAAAAAAATGAGCACAAGCCTGAGCTGCTTTTCTATACCAAGAATAGCCTTCAAACATCAGGGTTTCTGGGAGACCCAGAGAGAAAGGGCTCTGGATTACAGACCAAGCAGTAGGAGTTTCCAAAGGAGGTGTCCATCACTCTGCTAACAGGAGAAGCACGATTCCTTGGTGAGTCCCTAAACTTTGCAAAAGTGGGCGCATGTGGAGCTTGTGGGCCGTGCGGCCGCAAGGCTGTGTCCTCCCACCGAGCAGGCTGTACGTGTCAGGCCCACTCATAACACGATGTGGTGAGATGAGCTGGCTAGGAAGAGCCAGGGGGAGGAAGCAGCACAGGCGTACTCACAGACACAGGCTCTTTGCTAAGGGAGCCTGCAGCAAGCAGCCTGCAGCAGGCAGCCCACTGACCTGGCTGGGAAGACAGCTGTCCCTGCAGCCTCCACCAGTCGCCCCGGCTGTGATTCAGCAGAGTAGAAGTGGGTGTCAGCAGAGAGCTAGTCAAGCTCGGCGTTTACCTCATCCTAGAGTAGTAGCTAAAATAGGTCAAATGAATCACACCCTAAAAATGCCTGTTTCTCTCTGTTGGCTGTCAAGGGAAACAAGGGTGACTAGCTCAGCTGTAGACACCTACACCGCACAGATCAAGGGCAGGATTCAGCTCAAGACTGAGTCCTTTAAATTTAGGCATCTGAATGATGTGAGCCTGATACATAAACCAGTGAGATCTGGTTGCTGCAGCCAGTGGAGCTGAGAGAAAGGTACCCTGGAAGCAACACCAGGGCATGATGTCCAGTCAAACTATGTCCTCACCTTCACCTGGGCTGCCTGTGTGTTGGCTGTCATCTGACACAGCTGAAGACACCAACATTTAAATGTTTACAGCAGATGTCTCATCCTACCCCAAATATTATAAAACACCTTACTTGTAAAAGCTGAGATAAAAGCATTTGCCTGCTTTTATCAGGGTGTTAGGGAAAGGAGATATGAGAATCACTACAAAAGGCTTGGACAACCCAGAAGTAAGAAGTATAGAAGGAGAAGGGAAAGAAAGTGGCACAAGCAATCCTCTGCAAGGACATGCCTTGCCCTGCTGTACCCTGCTGCTCCAGCTCTGCCTGCAGACTCACTTTATCCCCAAGTGCTGCAAGTACTCTGGGCAGGTTCAGCTCCTGAACGCAAATCCCTGTCTGAGCTGCGTGTGGAAAGCATTTGGCTATAAACCTTTAACATGCTCTGACAGGCAACTTAAACATCCTATCCCAAAATGGTGTGTCCAGGGACCACACATACATCAGCTGGCATCACAGGAGTAGATCACTGCTGATGTGCAGTGAAACAGGAATGCTGCTATGGTTCATTCTCTCCCCTTTCCTCCCCATTCAGGTCACCCTTGCATGCTATTGCTACAAGCATCACAGAGCTGGACTGCATAGCAGAGCTGATCCATCCATATAGTGAATTTTGCCATTTTTCTCAAACTTTTTCTTTTTTTTTTTTTTTTTTTTTTCAGCCATACCAGTCCCATAGTCAAGCTGATCCTATGCCCACACAAACTCTTGCTTTGGACAAGGGCTGTTTTTCTCACCTACCTGACCTTAAGCATCACCTTAAGCACATGGCAGGCTTCTGTCTCAACACACTTGACCTCATATTCCTGTTTCCATTGCATTTCTGAGAAGCAAGAGTTTCCTGTGTACCAGCACCACACATCTTTCAGAGCCTCATATAAAGCACATCAAAAAGCAATATGAATCTTTCCCCTGGTACTGGTGGGTTTTAGCTATAAGCTGCATTCCTTCCAAGGTACCACACACCCTTACACATCTCCAACCACGGTGAGCATAATGGGCTTGATAGGATACCCAGTCAAGACCTTACATTACATTTGACACTTTAAACACCCGTACTTTCCCCAGAGCTACAGGGTTGTTTGAAGAAGTTCAAGCAAGGTTTCTACAGTCTTAACATGCCAGTTGGTTTGCTTAGGCATTTTTCTAAAGAAATGGTTTTTAAAGATATGTGTGTGTAATAAAGTGGGGGGACATGTGCTTGAGGCATATTATTAGAATTACAGAAAGAATGATTTTTAATAAAATTCTGTCCTTGTCACTGAAAATCTCTTTGCCTGTTTCCCAATGTGTAAAATGCAGTACTTAATGCTTGTCTACATTTATTAAGCACTCTTTTAACCTTGGATGAAAAGTCCCATATGAGTACTAAGTATTATTACCTCTTGCTACTATTAGTGGCCACGTTCCATAGGTTCTGCTGTTAACCTCAAACAGGCCAAAAATTAATATAATTTGCTTGGTGATTCATTCAGAAGCCAATTGTATATTCTTCTAAACCAAATATTATTTATGTTTTTTCAGTTTCACTCAAAAAATTTGGCATCAATAATGCATTCTGATTTACCTATTCCTCGAATGATACTGTTTTGTCTTCCCAACCAAAAAGTGAGACACTTTTCACAGGAGTATTATTAACAATTTGTGGATTCCTTTTAGACCCTCAGTCATTTTTATGAGTGAGATGAACATCTAGAACATCTAGCAAAAACATTGTGCAGCAGCTTCACAGTCAGTTCAAGACTGTACAAACCAGAAGAGCCATTAAAAGGTGAAGCTCCTGCTGCTCCCTTCACCCCGGTGCTGCTACAGCCATGCCTGAAGCCAACAGATGAGCCAGGTGAAACTGGAACCAGACCGTACTAAATTAAATTCTACATCTTCTCCTGTCAAAAATGCCTGGTTTTAACCCAGTGTCCTGACCTGCTTCACCACCAATTTCTTGGAGGAAAGGGGCTGGCCAAGAGTTAGGAAGAACAGTGACAGGACCACGTTTACTGGCAGCAGTGACAGGTAATGATGACTTTGGTTAGGAAACTACATTCATATTTGTATTTTCCAACTACAGATGTTCAATGACACCCTGCTGCAAGCTCTGCAAAGTGGAGCCTTCACCTAGCCCAGCCCTTGAACTGTCACCCACAAATTTAAAAGACTTGAGGAATTCCTCCTAAATTTACTCTGTGATTGCAATCAAACTGGGAAAACCTATTCTTGCCTTTTAACCACTCCCAAAGTACAAGCTGAAAACCAATCACTCAACTTCTCCATGCCTAATTTTCCCTGCCCATCACTTAAGGTAACATTTCCACACAGACAGGTGTTTTTACTATTTTTTTTTTTTTTCCTGGGCAGCAATACACTATCTGAGATCAAAACGTGTAAAAAACTGTAGAAGTATGTAGGACTCAGATTACAATACTATGAAAGAAGTGTTTCGGTTGTGATTCACAGACCTAGACAGAGGCAATGGAAGACGTTAAAGTAGATTTATGTCTTAATTGTACACTGTACCTTTTGGATTAAATCCTCTAGGTATCAATCCAAAAGCATCCATTTCAGGGACCTCATTTTCTTCAGCATTGGAGTTGTTTGATGGGAGGGCTCTTCTCCCATTCAATGGAGGTTTTTTCTTTTCTTTGTCGGTGCTCGTTGGTTCAGACATCCTGTATTAAAAATGTTGTAATACCATGTAAGAAAGAAAGAGTGCAAGGAGAAAGCAGATATGAGACAGCATGGCACATGTAAGATGGGAGAAACCAGAAACAGTGTGGGGTGCCAGTGAGCTACACATTTTTAGAATCACATAAATAAAAACTGAGAGGCAAAAAACATCAGTCTAATGATGGAGTACAGCTCTCTAAGGATTGGAAAGCATTTTGTGTTTGTGAAAACACATGAATAAGAGAAGAAGGGGGTGGAAGGAAGAAAGGAAAGCCTTACACTGAAGTATTTGTCTAAGAGAAGCAAGGCATTAAAAACATTTGGGAAATCCAGGTAAAAATGTGGAAAATCATTGGCTTTCCCACCCTCCAAAACAACATTATTGCATCCTAAATTGCAAATTATATTCCCAGGAAATACATCACACACCATCTTCCCCTAATAAAAATTACATTCTAAGTTATATTGCAATCATCCTAAACACTACAGCCCACAACAGTCTGTGGATGATTACTGGAATATTGTATTTTTGTCTCTATGCACATAAACACCCTAAAGGCTAACTTCTGCATACAGAGAATTTACTTTTGAGAAAGAGAGAGAAAAAAAAAATGAAAGAAAAAAAGCACTTATCCAGTTATTTCTCTCCCACTAATAACCTTAAGGGAAATCTCAGATGTAGGTTGATCAGAGACTTCTTTTTGAGCTAGTCAAAACTGCTTTCACATCTATTTCAGTGTGAGCATGTAGCAATGAAAAAGCCATGCCAGCCATCTAAGAAAATATTCATGGCTGAGAACATAGCTTCTTCCCAAAGCTCCTGAAAACACCAATTCAAAATACAGCAATTATTTAATAGCAGCAAGCTCTTAAAGGAAGTTTCCTAGTTAGCAAGAGTACCTTCTTTTCAGATAGTCTTTTTTTTTTTTTTTTTTTTTTTTTTTGTCTTCTCCTTTGCAGATTTTCTGACGTGAAACAGAAGCTTGGAAAAAGCTGAGGGCTTTTAAGTAACCTCTGTATATCCTCCTCCCTCCTGTTGCAATAGGACAGTGCTGAAAGTGTTGCCAAGCCCTCCCCACACCACCTCCGAGGATCTGCCACCACTGCTGGCACATCTTTGCTTCCTCCCTCCCTCTCTCTGCCTATCTTACCCCAACCCCACTCATCAGGAGCATTTCAGAGCACTCGGGCTAAGGAAACAGCTTGGGCACTGTAGTTTCAGTTCTTAGAGAGACAGAGTAGAGTTTCTCAAGGCACAAGAGCATATGAAGCGTGAGACTGGAAGGGATTTTCTGTGGGACATAGACCAAGCCATGCTCACGAAGTTGCCAATCTTTAATGGTATCTCTATCTTGGGGTGCCTGTACTGCAACTTTAGATGATCATTTTCAGAGTATTTTAAAGTAGACACAGTGATGGTTCCTCTGTCTGGTGCCTCACAGTAGTCCTTTCAGACGACTCTGGGGCACACAGGCATGTAGAGTTCATTGGTGGCTCAGCAGAAGGGACCTCTTCCTTGAACCCATGTGCAGCTCAGAAGAGTGAAGGCACTTGGCACCAACCAGCTCTGTCTGGGGCAGATGACCTCCTGCTCTTACACATGATAATATAACCTAACAAACTGTGTCTGGAGCAGTACCTGGGGTAAGCATTTTAGCCCTGTTCCAACTTTGTTCAGTTCCACTAAACTCTAATATAATGGGGGACTGTCTGACACATCCTCTGTCAGATGTAGCTCCACAAACCACTGGAACTGCATGGAATAAAAGAGGTCCACCAGAAAGAATTCAGGCCCACTGCTCTGTTAGCTGTTGCTGCTTGGTAGCAGAGGCACAAGTCCACTAGGAACATGGAGGTATGTACACAAACCAGGCAGAGGAGAGCCCCTCTTACACATTCATGAGTAGCCATGGGCACTTATTTGCCTCAGTTACAGATGAAGGAGTGAGGAGACACAGCATGGGACTCCATCCTTTTTCAGCCAGCTATGGCTTCTAGACACATAACATCAGTGAAGCCTCAAACCTCTGTTCATTTACTGCCACTGAAATCAAGCCAGGAGACAGAAGAGGTGAGCATTGAATGGCATTCCTGTAATGAGAAACAACAGATAAAAAAATCTGAAAGAAGACCCCATCTGAGCTCCCTGTGAATTTCCCAGTAGAGACCACAGCCAGAGGAAGGTCTGGCTGACCACACAAGCCAGGACAGATGCATGGCACAGCACAAGGCAGAGATGCCCACAGGGGACCTGGAAGCAGCACTGCTGCACAAGTATGCTGTTGCAGCCAGGCTAGCAAGCCTGCTAGGTCTGATTGCCAAGACTCAGCACCAGACTGCAATGGTTTTGGAGCCAGCTTCACTATCTGCATGTGAGCATTGAGCTACACTGTCTGATAGCCAAAGAGCTCAATCTCTCCCCCCAGTTCCTCCAGCAGGCTGTTAGGCATACAACACAGAAAGCAACCTCGCCTGGAGACTCCACTTCTCCTGCTGTGCTCCTCCAAGGGTGCAGACACCCCATGGGGAGAGACCCGGTCCTGTTGTCATCCTGAACTGCAGTTTCCACGGGCTCACTTCTATGCAGATGGTCCTTGCAGTAACCATTTGGTGGGCAAGCAGTGCCCCCGGCACCCAGGAACACAATGAGCTTTCTGGGGGAGAAGGCTGGTTGCTGAATTTCTGTTTTTTCAGTCTGATTTCTGTGTGGCGTGCTTGTGCCTCTCCTTCCACTTCCAGCCAGTGCTTCAGTTCCCAAAACTGCAGCTGCTGTGATGACGTTACAGAAACTGATGTAAATATTGCCTCGGTGCCATGCCTGCTGGAGGTCTGCAACACAAATAAGAAACACCATCTCCTGAGGCAGTCATGTGCTTCCCCGAGTGGCTGCGGTGCTGTCAGAGCTGGGAGGAAAACTTTCAGTCAGAGCGAGAAAGGCAGCGAGTGGATGCAGCTGAACAATCCCAGCCCAGCCGTTGTGCTTAAGCAGCCAGCGGTTGCAGATGTCTCCCTGTGCCCCTTCAGGTCTCTCTGGAGCTTTTGGAAGAAGCTGATGATCACTGGGAAAGCAGGGAGACCAAAATTTTTGGCAGCAGCAGCAGAAGCGGGGCTCTGTGTCCAGGGAGAGTAGTGTTCTATAGGCTGTAATTTATTTATTTTGTGGGGAGTGATGTAAATTCGTGCCTATGACAGCTCCAGATGGCAGGTATTTTCTCATTACCTTGACTTCCTAGCATTTGCTCTCCCTTGCCTATTGGACTGTACTGGCCTTAATTTAACTTCCATGGTTCGAAACTACTGACGTCAGGGCTGCTGCAAGAGGGGAACGGAGAACACAAAGGCCTGTTTTTCCTGTAGGGCCTTATATTTAATGAATGATGCTCTGGAATGACCAGTGAAAGAGCACTCCTTCCTTATGAAGCTACTTCTGCACTGCAGAAGAGTTGAGTCCATGCCCATTTCTCAGAAACAGCCTTCAAACACTCTTGGCCTTTGCCAAAGACCTTTGCAGTTGTGGATGCTCTTCTCACTGACTGCAATGGACCCTGGATGATGGATGACAGAACCCTTCTTCCTAATCACCACAGAAAAGCCCTTAAATGACTGGAAAGCTTGCACTGTGGAAGGTTATCCAAAATTCAGATTCCTGTTATCATCAGAGTCAGCGTTGCTGTTTCAAGTACCCCCATGCCAGACACGGGTTTTGGGGGAAAATCCCACAAAACACAAGAGTCAATAAAGCTTTAGAGAAGCCAAACCAGAGAAGAGGATGTGCCAAGAACTGTCACAAGCAAACTGATCAGCCAGGTGCTCATGTAAATGGCTTGCTGTGCTGCGTGCCAATGGCTGGATAGTAGGGATATTTTGCCTACCACTATTTTAGCTACACTGAGCACTCCTCAGCAGCAGCTAAGCATTGTAATGCTCTGCAAGCGTGTCTTCTTTTTTTTCCGTTCTTGTTTTTGTTTTAATATTACCCTTGTGCCCATTTGCAGTCTAGATGGGAATTCAGATGCATTGAGACATTAAACTACAGCATGTGCATAATCATCCCTGGAAAGACATCATCCTTACTCCAATAAACCAGACACTCTCTACTTTAATTTTCTACATGCAATATACCCTTACCTCTCTCTTGTCTTCTCAAAACTTTATTTCTGATTGTGCACAGTTTCTTAGAAAATCAAGTCTGTCTTCCCCCCCCTCCACATTATCAGTTGTCTCCCAGAAACTGATGTCTCTCTTCCTATGATGCTTTGCCTTACCAAGGCTGCAGGCAGAGTAGAGCAGACACTAGAAGAAAATACGAATAAAAATGATATTTTAAACAGAAGCAAATGTCAGAAATGTTCATTTGGTGGTTTTGTTTCTATATTTTGCTTTCGATTTCTTAAAAACCAAAAAGAGCTAATATATCTGTCTGTGTGTAACAGCTCTGGCTACCACTCATGGAGAAGTATATTTTGAGTTAATGCTGAAAAATTCAGAAGGCCCAGCTCTGAAACATGGCATGTGTATACATGACTGTATGTGTGAAAGAGGGGCAGAGGCAGGGAGAGATAAAATGGCAGCTTTTCAGATGGTGGAACATTTGGAGCAGGGGATATAGGGCCAGTTTTCAAATGATATTGTTGCAAAATGTTTCTGTTGCAGGAAAAAATATATATACATATCTATATATTCATACACACATTCTGTTAGGAAAATGTGGCTTAGGAAATTTAACTCTACTCTGAAAAAAAAAAAATGAAATTGTTCCAAACTGCAAGTCTAAATTCAAACTGTAGATCCATACAAGCATCTACATCTGAGCTGGCCATCTTAGGCTCCCTTTATCCTCCACAGAGATTTACTCTAGGCAATGATTCATCTCCTCCTACAGCAGACATGTAAATAGGTCAGATGAATCATGGCCTAAAAGTGCCTGTTCCTTGTATTGACTGCAAAGGGAGCCTGAGGTGATGGGTCCTACCATATGTGGTAGGACTATACTGAAAATGTCTATAGTGAGGTGAGATGAATCCTAGCCCTGACATGGAAAAAGAAAAGGATTTTATCTGGTTTTGAGGCATGACTTTTAAGTGCTAAATTATCCTTTTGAGATACTGCTCAAAATCATTAACAGTGATACACGGTATACAGTTCAAAACACTTCTTTTTTTTTTTGTTTTTTCTCTCAGAATATGTGGCTGCCACTGCCAATTATGTAAAATATTTTCCTACAATAAGTATCAGATCACACTAAAGTACATACCAGTTCATGAGTTTAGTGTTTTTGTGTTCATCTGTGAAGGTTTCTCTCTTCCACAGACCGAAACATAAATGTAAATGTAATAACTGCAACAAAATATGAAAAAGAATCACATTGTTAGGAACATGCAATACAGGTTCCAACTCCTATTCCTACTAACCTCTGAATACAAAGCATTCAGTTGGTTTGGTATTAGGGCTTGCCTTAGTTTCTTAAAGAAAGAGCAAGACAGAAGACAAGCTAGGGCAAAGAGGTCTTTCATAAGAGATGATCTTCATGGGCTCCAACTAAGTTGACTGTTTTATGTTTTGCTGAAGCTGAGGCCCTAAAGGATGAAGGAACATCTCTCAAAAATTGGAGCAGACATCTTCTCTGCTGTGGCCAGTTGACACAGAAGCTAACAGAGATACAAAGGCTGAAGCCCTTAGATTAATATTTCTGCTCCAAAGAAAAGGATAGGATATCAAAGAAAAGCCATGACTACCCATCGACTTATGGAGGGAAAGCTATTTCAGCTAAAACACCTGTCTGAACAAATTTCACCATACTCACCATATGTCTGGGGCAAAGAAAGATGCTCTTGTTAAACAACCAGCTCAGTATCACTTTGTGTTTTCAATCCCATGTTCCCAAAGAAAAGCTCTTGCACTAGGGACCAATCCTACTTGGTCTATAAGGTAATGAGACTAAGAAAAGGAACAAGAACTTGAAGACCAGGGGAAACTGATGATTTGTGTGATCCCCTTTCACAGACTGTTGGCAGGTATCTACTCTCTTTCAAACAGCTATCACATCTAGAGACAGGGAGAGCAAACAATATAATCACCAGACTTTGTCTCACCTTCTTTTTCTCTCCGGTTCCTGAACCTCAAGGCGGGGATTTGGGGAGCTAAGTCCCTCCCACTGTAAGTGAAGAGCAAGTTCAGGACCACCTGATGAAAGTAAACATGCATAAGTCTCTGGGGCCAGATGCCATGCATCCCAGGGGAATGAGAAAACTGGCTGATGGAGTTGCCAAGTCTCTCTCCAACACATTTGAAAAGTCATATGGCAGCCAGGTGAAGTCCCCGGTAACTGGAAAAAGGGAAACATCACTCCCATTTTTTAAAAGGGTGGAAAGGAGGATCTGTGGAACAGGTCATGGAACAGATCCTCCTGGATGCAATGTCAAGGCACATGCAGGACAAGGAGGTGATTCAAGATGGCCAACTTGCTTCTCCAAGGGCAAATCATGCTAGTTGCTTTCTATGATGATTACATCAGTGGACAAAGGAACAGCAACAGGTATCATCTACCTGGACTTTTCTAAGGCCTTTGACATGGTTTAACACAACATATTTGTCTCTAAATTGGAAAGAAATAGATCTGAGGGATGGACTCTTTGGTGGAGAAGGAACCGGCCTGATGACCACATCCAGAGAGTTGCATTCAACAGCTCAGTGTCCAGGTGTAGGCTGGTGACAAGTGGTGTCCCTCAAGGGTTTGTACTGGGACTGGCACTGTTTAATATCTTTGTTAACAATTTGGGATTGAGTGCACACTGAGCAAATTTGCAGATGACACCAAGCTGAGTGGTGAAGTTGATACAATAGAAGAAAGGGATGTCATCCAGAGGGACCTGGACAGGCTTGAGAAATGGATTTGCATGAATTCACAAAGTTCAACAAAGCCCAGTGCAAAGTCCTGGATTGGGGTAATTCCCAGTATCAGTACAGACTGGGGGATGAATGGATTCAGAGCAGCCCTGCAGAGAGGGACTTGGGGTTACTGGTGGATGAAAAACTAGACATGAGCTCACAGTGTACACTTCCAGCCCTGAAAGCCAACTGTAAACTGGACTGCATAAAAAGAAGCATAGCCAGCACATTGAGGAAGGTGGTTCTCCCCTTCCACTCTGTGACTGTGAAATCCCACCTGGAGTACTGCGTTCTGGTCTGGAGATCCCAACAAGAAAGACATGGACCTGTTAGAGTGGATCCAGAGGAGAGCCAAGAAAATGACCAGAAGGCTGGAGCACCTCTCCTACAAAGGAAGGCTGAGAAAGCAGGAGAAAAGAAGGCTCCATGGAGACCTTATTGAAGTCTTTCAGTACTTAAAGGGTGCTAATGCAAAAGATGTAGAGAGACTCTTTACAAGGGCCTGTGGTGATGGGACAAGGGGTAATGGTTTTAAATTGAAAGAGGGTTGATTTAGATTATACATAAGAAATACATTTTTTACTATGAGGGTAGTGAGACACTGAAACAGTTGCCCAAAGAAATTTTGGGTGTCCCTCCACTGAAAGTGTTGAAGGTCACATTGGACATGGGGCTTTGGGCAACCTGATCTAGTGAAAGATGTCTCCAACCATGGCAGGGGTGGTGGGCTAGATGGTCTTTAATTGTCCCTTCCAACCTAAATGAGTCAGTGATTCTATGATTTTCTGTGTACTCCTAAAGCTGCATGATTTTTTTTCTAGAACAATGGTCTCCTTCTACTAAACACTGATTTTACAACACTGAAACATTTCACGAGAAAATGATTATTGATTATGGAAAAACAGATTGTGAGAAATTAACAAAACCTGCTTAACTTTGATTTGGCTATTTTAATTTCTGAGTTTGCAGCCAGGCTGCAATCCCCCAGGTATTGGGTGCTATGATGTCAGGACAGTCTTGGGGAGCACAGGGAAGGGAACCTCAGAAGTCTCTGCAAAAAAAAACCTTGAGTCCAGTAGCTGCAACTCGGTCCTTTACTCATCCTGGCTCCTACAGAACTGTAGCCTCCACTCCAGAAGGGTTAATTTGTCACATACAGCACCAGATACAAATGAAGGTCAACCATTTGTGCTATGCCCAAACTGCCATGGCTCCTGGACTCTGTGGAGTCATCTTGGATACAGCCAGGCCAGAGCTGAAAAGATAAGGAAGACCCAAAGCAGCTACAGCACAAACACAGGGAATCTTGTGTTCTGTGTCCCTGGAGCACTCATGTCAAAGATAAGGAGCAGGACACTTGAAATGTCCCTACATGGAGCACTGGGGCAGAGTAGGGAGTAGCAGTTCCAGATCTGCATCATGCCTAGATGAATATCCTTGTTGTGGTGCTAGGCTGAACAGTGTTAATGAAGCACTGCACCTCAGCTAAAAAGCTAGAGCTCTTCCTGCATCCAGGGTGCGGGTTATACACAACCCAGACAATCCCGGCATGCTTGGTTGACAGTTGGTTCTCATTAATTTAGTACCATATGTGGTCATGTAATATTTCAATCTTCATGTCACAAAGCATTTCAATATTACTGAAACACAATGTTTCAAGTATGCTCAATTACAAGATTTCTAGAACTAAAGATTTCCTAAATTTCATGTCAGGGTAAAACTTCCTGTTCCAGTTCAGAACAAAAATACATTTTAAAATGCCCAAATGTCTTGTAGAACAGCTTTTCCTGTTAATACAAACACAGATGTAGTGTAGGCCCATACACAACAAAACACTTAAGCACATCTTAACTTCAAGCTTGTAAGTAATTCCATCTTCAGGCATATGCCTAAATTCTGTGATGTGCTCAGCTCAATCAAGGCTGTACAATATCTGTGTACAGAAACACTTAAGCTGCCCATTGTTATTGCATTTCTGCCCACTTCAGCAAGTCTCTAGTGCAACTGTTTCTTGATTTGTTTCAAAGATGGTTGCCAAAAAGGGTTGTTGATTCATCTTTCAGTCCCAAGACTGACCATATCTTTGTGCAAATGAGCCGAGTAATTGCTTATTTAAGGAAGTGTGTAATGTTTTGAGAAGTAGGTTCAAATGTGGATTGTACAACATCACAACTGGTTGGTTTGTTAATGGCGGATGTTCTGGAGGGAGAAAGGAAATTGAAAGGATGAATCATTATCCAGATAAATTTCAAAAGCAATTTAAAAGTCATTTCATAATCACAGATGTGTGCCAAATATACCCATCCAGCACAAGCTGTAGGCTTTGGTTTTTGTGAAGTCTGCAAGTTTTTTCTTTTGCTATTCCCACTGTAACCTTTTGCAGTGTGGTTTGAAAAGGAGAACGTAAGAAGAAATTAATGCCTTCCAAGCTCTCCACATACCTGTCTCTTTCTATAGTGCTGTGCTGCATCCACAAAATTACTGTCAACATGCACAGTGGAATACAAATAACTTTTCACTTTGTGTTCACAGTGAGCTCATGGTTGAAGTTAAGATAAAAGCCTGTGTAGCTGAGAGACACTGCATCATGTAGGAAGCTCCAGCACTCACAGCAGGGTCCCTCACAGCTCAGCTGATGTCGTAACACTGGAGTAAGTGTATAAGGAGTAGGTCTGCCCAGTGTTTCTTTCTTCTGTCCAGAAGCTCTGTAAATTCTGTCAAAGCAGTGCAAAGTCCAAGTTAATAACCACAGTCAACAAGTGTGCTCTTTATTTGAGGTTTGTCCCTCCTCTCCCAGGATTTCACTGCTGGTTGTGTGTCCCCACAAGATCAACCTCCTCAAAGTTCTAAGCTGTAAGCCTGCAAGAATGCATGCTAGGATGAAGCTCCTTAAACAGATTATCTTCTTGACATTCCTTCTGTAGCTACAGAGCTTTCTCTGGCCCATCTCTCTCTCAGCTGTAATCTTCACAAACTTTTGAAGCTATCATTGCAGTTATATAATCTTTCACTCTTTACTTTTCAAGCCATTTTCTTCAACTTTATTTTTTTCTTCAACCCTTACTTTGTTTTTGATTTCCTTTCAAAACATCAATGGTTGATTGCATTTCGAGCATTTGCTTTACTAATAGATTGGAAAGTCATATGGAAAAGAGCTCTGCAAAGAAAATGGAAATTGATCTATCAGTTTTATATTAAACAATTATTTTCTCAAAAAGATACCCTAGAATTCTTAATCAACAGACCCATGAAAAATTTTAGTTTGTTCAACTCACACAAAAAGATGTTGGGAAATTATGAGAAAAGTGGTGGCAATGTTAGGATGAAGCAGAAGCCAATGTATTTTCAAGAGCACAAACATGCTTCAAAGGAATCCAGCAGAAAACACAGACGGAAATGGATTTATTCAAAATTCTATCCCTTAAAATGGTCCGTGTCACCATTTTGTAGTCTGATTTCCCACCTCCTGTTTACAAGTCAGACAGCTAATCAATGAACAGAAACAATATCATGAAATCATAAAGAGCAGTTACTAGTTAGGGATAGTGAGAAACAAGTAAACTGTGTAAGTGGCTTTTGAGCAACCAATAAGCTGAATTTGTTTGCATCACTGAACAATAAATTTTAATCAAGACCATGCACTCATAAAAAAATAACAAATAAAAAGTAAAAAAAGTTCATTTGTGGACCTTTGAAGGAAAAATTTGTGTCAAGTAGGCAAATTCTTATGAGCTGTTTGTTTAACCTTTCCCATTTGTAGGGCCACTGGCTGACTAATAATTCTGTTCTGTACCTGATGAGAGCTGGTGTTCAAACAGTGAATCTATGGCTCTCTGACACCACTGCTGCCAACATTCTCTGATGCATGTGATGGCAAATATAACTTTTTGTGTCTGTTACTTGAAATACCAATAGCACTTCTTTAAGAAATGTGTCCCAAAATAAAATATGTGATTTGTGGGCATAAAAAATAGCAAACCCTTGGAACGTCTATAGAGACCATTGTTGCAAGTCTCATCTGATGAATACTACTTTAAGGTTTGTGTTTATTCTCACAAAAGCACAGCCTTTCATGAAGAAGACTGAAATATACATGGAGACCTTCAGAAATAACGCAATTTATGATCTAAGCTCACTGTAGCTATGCTATCTTTCAGAATGAACACCCATCAGAACTCTTCATCTTCTTCACAGCTCTGAAGGCTGAAAACATTACACCTTTTCAAGACTTTAGCCGTGCCAAAAAAAGAAGTGCAATCTCACTGTAATAATGTTGTCTTAATTATGTACAATACTTAGCACTAGTTTTACACCAGATGAGTCATAGTAGAAGCTTGTACTTTGCTGTTTGACTAAATTCCACAGCACTTAGAACTCCTTGCAGCAAATGCTTACCAGCTTGTGCTCAGCTTTCCTCCCAGACTGGATTCTTCAGAGAAGGATGGTTTGAAGGACGCTGCAATAGGATGAGCAGACACTGTGGTTGAAAATAAGAGCACAGAGTCACTAAGAACATGTCAAAGAAGTGCCTCAAAAGCTCATCAGGTGTTTATGCTTCTACTATCATGGTCATTTCAATTAATTTGGGTCCTAGAAATTACAGATGTGTTTTCTTTCTTTCTTTTTAAAGGTAGCTTATCTCCTGAGTAGACAGGTGCTCATTTTTTATAATCTTGTGCTGTTTGTTGCAATTACTAAGACAATGCCAAACAGGCAATTAAAATACTTGTAGTCATTTAAGAAATACCTGTTTACTTGTCTAACACCACCTAATCTTGTCCTAATAAAATAATCCTATAGAAAGAAGTATCTTTTTTTTGTGTGTGGATAATTTTTACTACTGGGATCTCTGAAGAGACAGCATAGTTTCATGGGCACTTCTTCATTTGTGCAGATTTCTCCTGCATCACATGTTTCAGTGCTTGTTGAGCTCAGAGAAATCACTGCAAAACACTGGATTTTCCCCCAGTTTCCTTCATATGCTCAACTCTCAGCGAAAACTGGCCATTCTCAAATCAAAAGTTGTTACCTTGATGATCCAGCTCTCTTATTGGCAGCATGTGATAAGAGCTACTTATCTACTGCTTTCAAACCTTCATAAATGTCATTGGAAACTCCAAGGGAAACACACTATTAGATAGATCTTTTTAAAGGCTCAAGAGCAGATGGACTTGCAGCAGAGAATACTGCAGTCTTCATTCACAGTCGGCAGAAGTAGGCTCCAGCCACAGCTTCTTTGATTCTCTATCTGCAAGACCATATAAGAAATTTAAAGTTAGACACCAGAAAATGTTCCCATCTGCCTTTCTCCCTTCCATCCCTCAAATACAGAGTGCCTACATAGTCACTGGCTGGCTATCACAGATCATTGAGAGGCAGCTGTTGAAGACTCTATCTACACAAAAGATAAATATTCTATTCATTAAGCATCCCTGTAATGAATGCCCTATTACGGCATCTTCCAAGAGACTCTAGATTAACTGAAAGAAATAAAGTACTTCGTGTTGAATTAACAGCTGGTTATGATACTTACCAGTATCAGCTGACAGTCTAGAGACGTGCATTTCATCAAGAAGCTTTCACTCCTACACATCATTTAAACATAAGTTGGGTTTTGCAAACTTTTTGCCTGTAAACTCAAGTTCGCTACATTTGAATAGTACAGTCCTTTTAGGTAGCAACCATTTTTTCCAAGTGTCGTAGCTGTCCTGTCAAAGCTTTACCCAGAAGAAACCACAAGGAATATTGTGCACACCACAGCATTGCACGTCTAAGTGAAAGGACAAACAAATCATTCTGCACATGAAGTAATTTCATTTCCATTTTAGCCAGGAATGCACTAAATAATGCATCATACCACAGCTACTCAAAAGGTCACCTTTTGGTCTATGAGCAGCTGCAGCAGCTGCGTTCACCCAAGTCCCTACTGCGAGCACAGAACAAAGTGTGAGAGATGAGAAGAAGCTCAGGGATGCAGGTATGGGACCGGCCTCCAGAGGTATCCCAGTAGTCCAGCTGTGAACCATCATCAAATTGCTGCTCAATCCCAAATAGCCTCCTTCTTTACCCTCCTCTTTCTAAGTAAATTAATGATATACATAATATGAGAAAATAAACAGCCAAGTCATATTTTGACACCATGCAGAGAGAAGTATCCATGGAGATTAGGGACCTCTTATTCATTATTGATTTCTCATCATATTTTACAGGAAGGTACAACAGAGAGAATAAAATAGCCCCCAGGAAGGCACCCCATGAGGCTGAGTTCAGCTTAGTGGCTGCTGAGTCTTGTTCCCAAACCATAATACGAGCAAACTGACAAAAATACATACTCTGTAGAAACATCTTACCCACAGGTGGTCTAGATAAATCCCTAATATTTGAGCCTTTCATCTGTAGTGAAACTGGATGAAAGACACCAGTGGCTTCTTAGATGTCATCTCACTATTAGGAAACCAGACATGAGGTTTGGAACTGGGAATCCATGCAGCTTTCTAGACCAGGGTGTTAAAGGTCTTTTCCAACCCAGATGATTCTATAATTCTATACAGACCTTAGTTCAGAAGGAAGGAGTTTCAAGGTGAAAGAAAATCAACATGGATTATTGTTTAGTCCAGAATCTACATCGTGAATGGGAAATCAGGGTGGTACACAGAAGACACCCTGCCCAGACCTTGCTTCAATGGGGTGGTGGTTGAAGCAGCATGCTGTTCTTTTAAGATTTCCTCATTGATCTTTTCCACAGACCTAATCCTGTTCCATTTTGTGAACACCTAAATCAAAATTTCCTACAAACACAATGGCTTTTATTTCAAATTAAATCAAACAAGGGAAGAAATAACAACTACACAAGAGAGAAACAAGTGAGTAACTCACTGTAAGGGCCATCTTGCACTGATGCATAGCAATCCCTCCTAGACAGCAGCCTGGGGAGCACTTTATTTTTAAAGATCCAGCACACAATAACAGAATCCTAGTAGACATTCATCTAACCGTCTGCACCACTCATATCTTTCCTTACTCAGAAAAACAAATGAACCTTAAAAAAAAAAAAAAAAAAGATAGGGAAAAATCCTAATGTACAAGCAGCAAATTAAATATAATACAAATAAGTAAATAAATAAATAAAAATAAATCCTTGTGCATATGTATTCCTCGGCCCATCCAGATCTGCTTTCATCTCATCCAGTCACTCACACATCAAGACTGCAGCAGGCCTCCATGAAAACACCCTGAGCTCTGGGATTCCTGTCCTTGTTCCAGGGTGGTAGAGGATTCATTAACTTCAACTGCTGCTGTTAGCTTTCTCCCACTGCAAATAGTTCAGTGTCACTGTGAGCCAGGACAAAATCCTACCCAAAAGCATGTGCCATGTGGCAAGTCTCCACAGTTCAGCAGGCTGCCAGTGCTGGAGCCACAGTGGGAACAGCAAGGTGGCAGATAGCAAATGACACTGAAGAGACCATACAGTAGGTGTGTCCATAGGGTTCTTCAAATGAATTTGCAAGAAAAATTTAAAATATGCATTTTAAAAAAGAATATTACGGAGTAACCAACTTTGTCATAAATCACTCTTTACAGCAAACATCAGTTACAGTACCAACTGGACTCATCATTCATTAGGTACTCCAAATGGTGCTGGAATACGGCTGGCATTGCTTAGCTCCTCTAGCCAAGCTCAAGTCTGCACCAGCCTGCACAAAACAGAATTAAGAAAATCAAGTCTGTTAGCAGCAGGCTTAAATTTGTTCAGCAGCAGCACACACCTCCTTTGCAAAACATCTATGAGCCTGAACAGTATAAAAGGCTAAAGACAGAGATCATGCTTAGTTACACCCCATTTCTTTAAAATGTGTGGTTCTGGAAAAACTGAGGCACATTTTTAGCTAGAAACCCAAGCCAGAAAATGATGGCAGCTGCTGGCCTGTTGACAATCCAGGGTTTAGTACAGGACCAGCACAGCAAAACAAATGTTCTTCCTAACACCAGGAGAAACAGGACTTTGAAAAACCTACCAAACCCTGCGTGTCTGTGCTTCAAAGTCCCACACTTTTGGGTTCTCTAATGATATTTTTGAGTCTTTGATGCATTCTGAGATTGCCAAGGATCTTGGCATCACTATCATTACTCTACATCAATCCTTGCTCTGGCCTGACCCTGAAAAAGTCACCTTTCCTCCAATGACCACACCTGCAGCCTGGTGAGAGGAAACTTCCAGTTCAGCCCTCTGCACAAGGTGCTTCAAGTCTAGCAGTGACCACACTGCTCCTACCCACCACCTTTCCATTCCTGTTCTTCCCTCCCTGGCTAATGAGATGATTTTCAGCAAAGCAAACCATACCCAACACAGAAGAACAGCTGCCAGACTGGAGCAAGAACGTGTCTGTGCTCCCAGACCTGTGTGAGCAAAGCAGCCATTTCCTAGCTTCACAGTGGATACAACCAAGGTAACTTTTTTCTCTCTGGGCTTATTTTTGGAGCTCTCCCCTTTCACATACATAGTTAACAGGCTGCAATCCAGTTAACACATGTGCACACACTCACAGACACACGCACACAAAGCTGATTATGTACAGCTTTCCTTAGAGTTCTGATAATCTGGTAATTTATTCAGGTTGGCAAAGTTTGAGTGTTTTTTTTTTTTTTTTTTTTTTTTTTTTTTTTTTGTGTGTGTGTGTGTGTATTTTTTTTTTTCACTTCCTCTGCAGAAGGGGAGCAATGTGATTGTTGCTGTGGTGATCCTTCCCTTAATATTTTTAGCCATGATCTGGCTTAAAGTCATGACTGGCTCTGGAAAGTGTTATTTTATTGCAGAATAATATTTAAACATTGGTGAATAGCCTTTTATTCTTTGCACTGAATATATATATACCTCTTGAAATCCGCATTTCATTCTAAGAGCATTTAAAAATGAAAACGTGCAGATATTCCTTTATTGTTAACAGAGCTGGGTCTAGCCTTTGTTCTAGAAGTGGAACCACCCCCAGCCCCATTGTTCTCCATCTCCTTGGCATCAATTTGCACAGTGGGAACTTCCGCTTGCCAGAGTTACGTTTTTAGGAAGGTACACACTTGCTCAGAAAAATCACTGCTAACATTAATAGTAGTTGTATCTGTAATTCCCAAGGAACATAATTTTTAAAAGCTACCTCCTTCCCCCTTAAAAAGGTTACTGACTGCTCTGCAGAATGGGAACAATGTGATTTCATCTATTTTTTTAATTTGTGAGGTTGCAGTGCCAGCATTCCTCTCTCTAAGGAGAGGACAGCAAATGTCAGCTCCCTACCTTCATTTATACCTTGATCAATGAAACTGTTGACGGAGAAAACTGTTACACGCAGTAAGAAAGCAAGTACAAAACTTCTCCTACTGATGGAAATGGCTGAGGGCAAGCAATTCCCATCTGTAGCCCGAGCACATCCTTGCACAGCTCTACCGTAATAAGGGTGGCAGCACCACCATCACCACCATCCCCAAACCTAAAGCTCTGCCATTGCATGGCAGCAGCACACAGCACACAAGGAGGAGCTGATGGGGGGTGGAGGCCCAGCACCTGAGCATCCTGCGCTTATCCCTTTCACTCTGTTTGAACAGCAAATGGTAGCATCCTGAGAATGGCTGTGTTTTTAAGAGCTGCAAACCTTCTTTCATTAGACCAGTTTCCCATAACCTGCTTCACACTGCATTCTCTTTTGGAATTAATCATGGCAAAGGATACCATGCAGTATAGATGAAAACAAAATAATCTGGGACAATGGAAAGCTGTCCTCTCATTTAGTCATGATTTTATGAAAATGATTATATTTGAAATGAGATTTTGTTTGTCTAGTTTAAAATCCAGGATTAATCATTCAGGAAAGTTGACAATTCCGTTTTTCCATTTTGCATATCCTATGGGTGTTTTCCAGTGTTTAGAATAATTTACAGGTTATTATTTTTTTGAGGTGGGAACAAACAAGGGGGTTGTTTATTTTGAATTCAGGCAAATAAATAGTGACATTCCAAAGGTTTACAAATCCCATAATTGCAACCAAATGTGTTTGAAGTATCTAAATAAACCTGATTCAGATATCTGTTCTTCAGATGCACTAACAGCAGCTACCACAAAACTTCTTTTTTTACAATGGGTTGCAAATACAGGTGATATGAAACTATACATTCTATTCATGCTAATAAGAAAATCTAAGAGTAGTAAGTAGAGAAAATGCTCAACAAAGAGATGTGTATATATTTACACATAGACTTACACACATTTACTAGGAACTGCGTCAAACATGATGACAGAATACCAATGCGTGAATGTGCCTGTGTCTTTCGTTTCTGACTCCTTCTCTAGACATTTCAGGATTTTTTGACTTCAAGTTTTCAGCAAGTGGTAGAAACTCATGCATTCCAAAAAAAAAAGCAAAAAACAACCCTCTGTAGTCTTAGCACTCTCTACATAGTCCCTGGTAGACCCTGCAGCCTGCTGTTGCAGCAAACTGCATTGAGGTGAGAAAAAAAAAAAGCCAATGACACACAGGTGGAATTAGGATACAGCTTCCTTCCATCCCTCCAATCCTTTCCCAGCATCAATGGTTTGATGAGGGCACTCAGACTGTGTCTTCCCACTGGTCCCTACAGGTGACAGACAGAGATGACACCACTATGTGCCTATGCCACCCTCTGCATTGCATTTTGGGGATGCCTTGGATCTTACACAGTGGATGAACAAAGACATGGTGCTTGTACTTGTCCAAACCTGAGGCCAGCCCCAAAAGAGCTGCATGTAGCCCTGTGACAGAAAGCAGGATCAGCAGCACTGAGGAAAGGGAAAACCATGCCATAGCTCCTTGCGACACGGTGCCAGCAGGCCTCCCACAGCTGCAGCCTCCACACCACCGCCTCATGGCAGGGCACAACCCAGCCCATTTCCTTAACGTGGCATGCAGAGGGCAGGATTTTGCAGCAGGTTTACTTTCACCTTGGCCCTTTCCATGCCATATCCCATAATGAGATACCACCACTGCCCAGTAATCTGCAGGCATGTGTTTATATGTATTGTGTGTGTGTATTTTTTGTATAAATAACAGAATTCTGCAAGGAAACAAAGTTACAACCCTGGGAGTTGAGAAAAAGCATGCTGGGTCTTCTGAAGCCCTTTCTGGGTTATGTTAAGAGTTGGATTTCACTGCCCATATTTACCCTAATTTAAACCAAGTCCCATTGTAACAGAAACAACACCAAAGCAAGGCAGACTGTGCTGGATGGAACCCAGACTGCCTGGAGCTACTTTGCCTTCCTCTCATTAGTTATAAATGCCAGGTCTTTCTTCTCACGCTCAGCTGAAGGTGTTGCATATTGGCTCACCTCCCCTTTGCGTGCACCAAGCCCAACCTAGCTGCAGCTTCACAGGACCAGACTGCGCCTTCAAATTCCCGCT
Organism: Aythya ferina; assembly: GCF_964211825.1. Classification (NCBI taxonomy): domain Eukaryota; kingdom Metazoa; phylum Chordata; class Aves; order Anseriformes; family Anatidae; genus Aythya; species Aythya ferina. Next base: position 71,083,236 of record NC_140297.1, on the reverse strand, counting down.
CTGTCACACTCAGCTCCATTTCCAAGCGAACACCCTACATTAAGGCAACCTTCTGACAGACATTCCAAGCAGTTACAAGCTTCCTACCTGCTGTAACGCAGCCCTATTGTGAATATATATTATAGCATTGCTGTAGTGTGTTATTCCACGCTCGCGTTGCTGACTCTGCTGCAGGGGGCTGAGCTACAGCCCCTGCGGGAGCCATGAACTGTGCATTTGCAAGCAGAATGTGGGTTTCTGTTCTATTTCTGAAGCTCTGCCATTCACTTCCTGCCTTGCACGCGGACTGGAGTTTTGCTTAGATGCAAAGCTCAGATTGAGCTGTCAGTCACAATATAGTTCTCTTTTTCCCATTTTAGAAAAGGGATTTATATCTGTAAAGGATGCACTCAGCTCAAAACTGTGTAGCCTTAACTACATTGGCTCTAAAGCAAAAATTTCAGAGAGAGATGAGAGAACTAACCCTGTACTATAACACAAGCGTAACTCATGTCCAAATCCCAGCCTTACTGAAGGAAGAACAGTGGTCTATTTTGGCTGTACTGGACTTTGAATCAAATCCCCACAGAGCTGGATAAGAAGCTGTCCAGGTAAAAACAAACAGAATTTTTAAACAGTGTATTTCTGAGCAATTTCAATGATTCCTGCTGACAGCTTTGTTTTAAGGACCAAATTCTCAGACACTAACTCATGACCCAGTTCTGAAGCCAAGACAACAGTTCACAGATAATTTTTCTCATACATCCCTCAGCAATTTTGGACAGAAAAGATGCTAAAAGAAGGCCACAGTAAGCACAAATGAGACAAAAACAGTTGGCCAGATATTAAAACCAGATAAACTTTAGTTAGTAATAAATATAGATTTTCAGCAGCAGTTTTTGCAAACCCGTAGACAGGAACATAGTGGCTTCCAAGTCACTGCAGGTAAGAAGTTGGAGAGACATCACTAGGTACCATCTTATCACACACACACCACCTGCTCAACTCCACCCCACGTGAAATGAAAACAAAATGTAACTTACTTCTAACTCTCCACTGAATGCCTTCCATTCTGACTGTTTTCCTCTCTCCTTCCCCACACTAAAAGGTATTAAGATGTTTACATATGTTTAATCAAATCAGTATCAAAAAAAGACGGAGAGAGCTTAATTTTGCAAAAAAGCACGACCAGGATATTTACCGCCTCACCTTTCCCCAGAGCTTACTTTTGAATTAGCTTTGCGACTTGGCTAATTAGCCTACACACCGATATTTTTAAATGATGATTAATTTTTCCAGCTCTTTAGAATACAGGCTTAATTCTAGTAATTGCAGCTGCTCATAGCTCCAGCATGTTAATGCTTATTTAATCTTTGAGGCCCCAACTCAGAGCCTCCATCTCTGGATACCTTTGAGAAGGGGTTAGACACATCTGTCAGGGATGATGTTGATATAGTTGCACTTGCCTTCCAAAGGAAAGATGGTTTAATGTTCTCTAAAGATCCTGTTCAGGACTAATTTTCCATGGAAGAGTCCCACCATAACACAACTGAATTACCTTATTTCAAGAGAAACATACCCCATCCCAGTGCCTCGCCCTACCCTCCCACTTCTGTCATGTTTTAATAAATTGATTTTCTGCAGTGCAGTTTGGCCATAAGAGAAGCATGAAGCAAAACTTTCAGAAACTTCCCCTAGGCCAGATAAACAACTTTCAGGGGGCAGATGTGGACACATCAGCCCTATCTTCCTATTCTATTGCCTGTTCTATGTGCCATAGAACTAGGATATTCAACACTGGGAGGGCTAGAATAGAGTCTCCCACATCAGCCACACATTCTGTATCTCACCACCATCAGACAGTACAAGTTTGATCTGAATTGGATCTGAGCAGAAGACTGCATTTCTATCAACCTTGTCACAGTACGTGAGATATCTGCTCTGGCACAAAATTTCTCATTGCCATTTTCAATCTCAGGCAGTCTTTGGACATTTGAACCATACCTGGAGATGCCTGAATGGCATCTGTAGCACCAGTGCTTTGCATTATGTGTCCACTATTTCTTTAAAACATTCCTACAGGCATTTCTATTGGGTTTTCTCTATTGCCAGATTCCAGTCCAAAAAGAAATTAGTTTCTCGGGCCCCTGACATTTCAGGACATTTTGAGAAAGGTTCTCTAACAATTGTGAAGCAGTTCACAACCTAAGTGTGCATATTTTAAGCGTAAAATATTGCAGGAATTCCTGGTGTATTTTCTACTATTTCTTACCTTCTATGCTGCTCCTTTTCCTTCCTTTTCTTATTTCCACTCTTTCACCACTTTCATAAAGACCAAAAGTCATTTTATTGTTCTGTTTGATGGATGAAATCCCTCTAGACTCATCTCTGCAATGGTACACAGACCTGCAGGCATATTTTTCTGGAAAAAGTTAAAAAACATTTGAGTATCATTCAGTATATTATAATATTTTGTCTGTTCATTTTTTAATTGCCTCTGGAGTGAGGCTTTATGTTTTTCATTTGAACACAAAGGGGTCTTTTATGCCCGAGATGAAAATTAGCAGTGGGCAAAGCATTCCAAAAAGAGAAAAGAGGGGCTGAACATTTCACCTCACATCAGGAAAGAATTAACCCATGCTGAGTTGTGGAGGACATATGCCCCCAGCTGAGGCCTTCTCTATCTTTTGTCTCCCTCCTGTGAATTGACATAGACCCAAGTCTACCCACCTCACACAAAACCCCCTTTCAAGTGCTCTGGCCCCAGAACCTGAGAAACGTACAACAATTTGGAGACCAGCACAGAAGCTTTAAGACTCTCATGCTCAAACCCAGCTTTCCCATTTACTTCTTTGCCAAAATCATCTGACAGGGTTTCAGTGGCAGTTGTCTACAGATGCTGTATTCCAAGTTGGGCTGTACAACATGGCAAGCCACGCTAGCAAGCAACTGAAGGCATTTAACCTCCTGTGTTTGTCCATAGAAAGGCGTATGGCAGGGGAGCGGGATGGTGGGGTGAGGAGAGACAAGATGGAGTTTGACAGCTCTTAGCCTGAGAGGAATTACCAGAATGTTGGCAAAGACAGGATGAGTTGAAGGGGATGCTTGGAAAAGGCAGTTTGTAGTTTGTCAGCCAGCCCTGGGAGAGGGAGCAGAAGTTAAAGGAAGGAGGTTCCCTGGCTGCGGAGGAGAAAGAGAGCACTGGGTTATCAAAAGCACGTGGACATCAGGGAACCATCTGGATCTCTTTCTGCTGTTTGCAGCTAATTGCCAAATATTTAGTGGAACACTGCTCCCCATGGGTGCAAATGTTTGCTCATCCTTACAGTGGAAACAGTAACACACATTTAGAAGTATATTTTATAATACTGTATTGTTTACAAATGCACTGACAAGGAAGGATGAAACTTTGTTCTGTTTTAAGTGATTTTGGTATGTATTTTATTTATATAAAATTAACCACGGTAAACTTGAGTGCATCTGACTGCCAGATATAATAAATTCCTCCACTGTCTTCAAAACCTTAATGTCTGTCTCTAAACCAAACCAAACCAAAAAAATAATCCTCTGAATCTGAATTTCAGTTCTCTCCTTTATAATCCTCTGGCTGCATTTGCCTCTGACTCCTTAGATTAAAAGAAAAGTCTGGTCCTCCACCATTGCCTGTATGCTTCCAAGAGACACTACATTGCTGAAGACTACAGCATTTCTCCCAGTGTGTATGACCAGTAGCAAAATCCGTCCAGGTGACCTCAGGAAGAGTTTTCTGAGTGGCATGTCTGTGCTGTATCTTGCTGTGGGGATCCACAAATCTCCCTACACTTTTGGTACAGCACTCCTGTAACACTGTCCCAGACAGATGCATGTTATAACGCTGTGCTGAGACTACCTACTATAGACAAGGTGATAGAGACAGGAAAGAGGTCGCAGACAATAACAATTTCCTTTTTCTGATCCTCTGACAGAGGCGCTGCCAGTACTGGGCTTTCCTTACTCAAGGAGGGGACCCACAACTAGTATATTGCTGGCCTCCCAGAAAGGTGTTCTTTGGAGAAGAGAATGGCAAGAGTCCACCCATCCCCAGCTTCCCTGCCACACTCCTGCCAGTACAGTGTTTTAAATTGTAAAGTCTTATTCTTAATATGCTTTGTAACCAGTCAAAAGCTCAATGCAAAAGCTCATTGAGCAAAGGCTCAATGTTTTCTACAAGCATCATTTCACCAAGATTTTTTTTCCCACATATGACACATTCCTTTACAGAATCCCTCTGATGGGATGTATCAATACTGCTGCACTAACAAACAATCATCATAGTTTTGCATAAGATCCTTAGTCTTGCTAGAACATTGTATGGTTTATGCTAAACCAGTGACTTCTTCATTCATTTAATGGGTATCACACCATTCTTCAGTTTTAAAATACTCCATGGTTTGTTTGGGAAGGGTTTTTATGCAATCATGTGCCCTTTCCTATTAGCTCTGCTCCAGCCTGAGGAGCTACATCTTTCCTGACATAGCACTGGTTGCACTAGAAAAAGATCCTGCATATCCCACCCTAAAAGCTGCAGTATTTCAATGCAGTGTGAAACCATTGTTGTGTACGTAACCCCCTCCCTCTGAGGACCTGAGGAATGGTGCTACTATATATATATATGTATATATATATATTAGTTGTACACCAGTTGAAAAAAAAAAAATAAAGACACCACAGGGGAAGTGTCATCACTGTGAACTGGATTTATAATACTGAAAGAACCAACAAGTGGATTGGTGATATGAGGTACCTACAGACCCAGATGCTTGCTTCTCATGAGATGGAGTACTTTCTCTGAGTGCTGAAAACTGATCTCAATTATAGAAGAGCTAGTTTTACTCAGGCCTGACCACATACACACTTTCATCAGACAAGAAGTTACTGGATTTGTCAAACTTTTAAAGGAAACCAAATTCAGGAAGCTGGAGCAGGTAACCTAGTGGTGAGTTTCACAGCCTAACAACCGATGAGGAATCTGCTCTACACTGAAAAACAAGAGCAATCTTGTCAGGTCAAACTACAGATGGCTATCCTATGGGCCCACAACAGAAACTGCCATTGGGGGATCTCAGTTACAACCCTCTACAAAACAAAAAGAAAGATTTAAGCAAGCGCATGTGTACTGAGATGCTATGTATTTCAGTAGGGAACAAACTACAGTATGGTTCAGCTGCAAATAAAAGCTAACTGCTCTTAACAGCATTCTGCAAAGCTGCTAAGGACCTATACACAGACAGCAGGATCAATAGGAGGTAAACTTGCATTTCATAGTTGGAATCAGAGCCACTTCATGCTGACAAAATAATAAAAGAGCAAAAGAACAATGAGACACTCTGGCACATGTGTACATTCTCTAAAGCCACACATAATGAAGGCTTTAGCAATGCAGAACTCTACTTCCCAGCTCAAAGTTTTATTGGCCATTATCTCGCTGGATTTAGAGCAACAGCTCTGAATGCAGTAAAAGATATTCATTTTTCACAATGTTTCCCTACCTAACTGACAAATTTATTATTGTCATAAAAAAGGACACAATATTGAAATCCTCAGAGTCCCTGACTTGTAATGATGCCAAATATGTTTTTCTTTTCATTAGCATTCAGGGATCACTATACCCAAATCACCCTCACCTACTTTTTCCACTCACACAGATGCATCCGACGTTGGATCACCATCCATCTCAGTTCTGGTCTGAAGGAGTAGCTTTGGACCAGAGCAATCAGAGATACTGGGAAGCTCTTTCCCAATTAGGATGGAAACGACTAGCTATCCAAAACATAGCCTTCCAATGGGCCATTTTAATATCGTATAAACTCTGAAAATCCTGTGCCTACTCCACCTCGCTGGTTGAGAATTACGGATACCTCTCTCTGTTTGTAGCATAACAAGGTACATATATTCAGAAATAATAACAACAACAATAAATAATTAAAGGACACTCAAATGTTAGCTAACCTCTGGAATGTGTGTATTTTTCAACAGGCTTTGCACATCCTCCACCTCCAAGAAAATAAAGTGAATCAAATGGCAGCCCAGCATGTTCCAGGTGGCCGGTTCCAGGTTTGGCATTGCCTACATCAGTTTTCTGTGCTTTCTCAGCAGTAAATGGAGATGGACAGCTCCAGACAGCCCTTCAACCCACCTTGTGGAGGGATGCTGGTGGGAATGCATCACTTTTTAGAGAGCAGGAGACTAGACTGCAGATTCTAAGATGAGATGTCAAATGTTCAGATGACTACAGTTTGACAGTCACCCTTACAGCATGGGTAATAAAGAAAAACGGACCGGGACTGATCAAGCACTTCAGTCCTCTGGAAGCCCAGATGTTCTCTCCTTTCCGCTATCACTTTCAAACTGAGGGGTGGCAGGTGTTTTTTTCTGGTGTCAGCAGAAGATTGTGAGGACTATAAAGGGCATATTTAGCACTGGTCTCTGGGCTGACATCAGTTCTGTGCAGCTTCATGCTCAGAGCAAGGTTATCATTTGGGTCAACAGCCCCAGATATTTTTTTTTCAAACTTCTTTTCAGACTCTGCATCAAGGTTAAGCCTAGTTCTCCACTATCCACATCAGTGTCCATTTAAGTCACGGAAAACAAAGGAAACAGTTCCTTTGAAACTACTAATGATTGAAGCCTTTTAATTCTTTTCCTGTTTGCCATTATTTCTGCCCCCATGAGTCTCAGAGCTTGCTGCTTTATCTTCTAAGCCTTAGAAGCCTTGTTTTCCTCAAGGACACCTTGGATTTATGAACATTTCTTCCTTTATTCACTATGCCCTTCCACTTTTTTTTTTTTTTAAGATTCAGGAAGTCATTACAGCACCAGTTGATTCTCTCTCCCTGTCAAGTGAATCTTGAGGAGTTTGGAAAGCCGGTGTTTTCTGTATGCGGGGAATACTTTCTTGATCATTTTCTAAGTACTATGGTATGTCTACTATAAGAAAGAAATCTCTATGCTTACAAACACATAACATTAATTAAAAGAGATAAATCTAGATGATCCTCAGTTTCTCCACCCCAGTCTTCAAAACCATATATTTATATATATAATCTTCATCCAGTGAAAAGATTGTCTCTTTCATAAGACAACAAATTCACCTTTTCTCAAGCCTGGTTCTTCTTAATAATCCTTATATTCTTCCCCCCACCCCCCTCACCTCCTTGCCTTGATTCTTCTCTCTATGCCCATTATCATTAGCAGTCCCATTCTTAACAAACATGTAAACGAGAGTCTTGAAGACTTTACTGATAGACACATCTTTAGTCTCATTTTTCCTTTATGTTCTTCCTTCTGAGTTCAACCTAAGCAACATACAGTTAAGTCAGGGACTGAATACCTTTATTGGCAGTGAGTCCTACTTACGGACACAAAAGAATTACAGCTGCTCTCATTACTGCACAAGTCTAAATAAAAAGATATTCCTTCAATTTAGGATATATCTGGATAACAGATTTAAAAGTCATTTCAGGTCTTTTAATTTCCCTTGCCAATTTTTGCAGCTTTTCAGGCAGACATTGTCCAAAACACAGCTCAAAATATTTTTCCCTGCTGTTGTGACAAACCCCATACAAATCAATAAATACCTAGCCAGCTGAGCAAACATGAAAAACAGTCAGTATGACAGACCACCAAAATATGTTGTCAGACTATCCATGCCAGCAGGGACAAAGTAAGTACTGAAATAATGAACCAGTGCTAGGCTGACTAACCATACATGGTTAAATTTTTAATTTAAAAATTTTTAAGCTGCCCTCCAATTTATATGCACAATCCAGATATGTAACTGGAAGAACTGTGCTAAGGAGGCTTTTTAGAGTATCATCTCTGTTTTACTGGGATGATTTCTGCAACATACTGTATATCTTACCTTCTCCACAGATCTTAGGAGCAAGAGGGCAATACACATACAAAAACAATAACAACAACAACAACAACAAAAAGAAAGCTAAAACAGTTCTTCATTTCAGAATCTTCTAGTGAGAAACAAAAACTGTACAGGATGTTGTAATGCTGGTAATCTCTCCTTTTCAGCAGTATTATATTTCCATTCCTAGCTCGTGCTCTGGATATTCATGGATTCTTCAGAGACTTAGCAGGTTTCAGACTGAGTAGAAATCAAGTATTTAATGGTGCAGGATAAGTGCATGTAATTACACAGCTCTGCATTTTAGTATTTCAGTATTATTAACACTTATAGAATACAAATATTTATGTATCACCATGTAGAATGACTTATTTTATCTATTTTTTTTATCTATTATGTATTCAAGTCCAGGGCAAAACAACACTGCTGTTTAAGTACGCATAATCTTAGATCAGGAGGTCAAGAAGGGTATCACATTCAATTAATATTCCTTACAGTCTGAAAACGAAGGGTGGAATGTTGTCACTTAGCTGGAGGGAGCACCATTATTCAAAAAAAAAAAAAAAAAAAAAAAGCCAGGAAATTTCCTCATTACAAATATAGCAAATTAAAAGATGAATTTTCCACCATGCAATAAATGCCAGGTTACCAGTATTTAGATTTTGAATTTTGAATCAAGGAAAAATAAAACAAAAACTTTTAAACCACTTTTAAAGTGGTTTAAAACTTACAAATAACTTACAAACTTACAAATATTTCATGAAACAAAGTCCCCTGTAAATATTTCATGTGAATGATTTTCACAAAGCCTAACTGGACTGTTTGGATAAAATCATTATCTTTTTGACTTCCACAAAATTGAATGGAATATAGTAGATCTGGAATGAAAATGTCAATGGAGCCGATACCTGATTCTGTGAAACATTTCAGTTTGTCAACTGACCACTAAACAAAGTTTTCCACCACAAAGATATACAGGCAGGCATAAAAATAATAATAATAATAATAATAAAAATAAAAAGATTTCCTGTAAGGCCATTATTTCCTGGAAAAAGTATTATGAGCTTAGAAACAGCAGTTGGACATACTTTTCACCAAAAGGCAGTGGAATCGAGGACACATGTTTGTGCCCTTCAAAAATTTCCTACTCTCGTTCCCCACCTGTTACTCCTCCCGAGCTTTCTTTGAGGGGATGAGAAGGTGCAGGAAGGTCACAGTTTTCCGACAAGCTAGCATCAAGCCCAAGTCCACATGGCTCAGGAGAGCTGAGACTCACAGGCCAAAAAGGCTGCCCAGCCAAAAATGGCCAGACACCTTGTCTTGCTCTCTCCTGGAGTTCTCATTCCAAGTCACAACATCAATATTAAGTCAAAAGTTGTGAGAGACAAATTCCCACTTGTTTCAAAGACCTGTAGACAGAAAAGTTGTGGAAGAAAATGCTAACCCTGAAGAAGCAGCAGCCTATTTGAAATTAAATTTTAAAAGGAGAGTGAAGCATATTGATCTGAGCTTTTCCAGAATAAGACCCTTTCTTCACAACAATCACAAGCATCATATTGATTAAAAAAAAAAAAAAAAGAGAGAGAGAGAGAGAAGAAAGTAATGTTATAAAACAATAAAGAAAATAGTATTTGCCCCACATGTTTTCCTAAAATATTTTGCAACAGAAAAAAAAAAAAAAGGCCTTTTCTTCCTTTTCTTGAGAAAACATTTGTAAATCAAATCGGAATAAGGTCAGCAACAGTCCCTTGCAGATTTGCAGGAACCTTCCAGTTATATATTACATGACCTGTGCTACCATGTGAAGGTGATGTCCATTGGGTTAGCTGTGATCACAACACAATAAATTGTAGAGATTCTTAATAATTGAGTCTCTCTTGCAGCTTCCTCTGTCCTCTATCTAGTCATCCATCTCTCTGTGATTTATAGGATAACACATCCCAATCCTACAGGTAACTCCAAATACCAGCAGTTTATAAATCAACCTACCTCGTAACACTCCTCTCCTTCCTGCCCTAAATGAGCTGCCTATACTCCAAACCAAGTCTCAGGACATTGTCACTGTTTTATCTTCTCCTATTCTGCCAAAACCAAAATAGGAGCTCTGTGACAAAGGATATGGGGAATTACTGTTTTTTTCCAGGGAACAGAAAGGACTTAGTTGAAGGCCCAGAAAGTTCCAAGACTTTGCATTTAGTGTCTTGAGGTTATTTAACTTTTTCTGCGATTTTATGGTCACCTTTTAACTAAAAATAACCTGAGCTCTAACCAAAGCATCTGTCTTTATAAATAGATAAAAGCAGCTGCACTATATATTTCACAAATATGTCTAAAATATTTCTTGATTCTTTCTACTGAGGTATGTTCTAGGAAGATTAACATGGCTTACAAGTATGATTAGCAAAGCTGCAGCCAAATAATGTGTATAAACCTTTACCAACCACAGCACCATGCAGTTTCTGAGTTACTGTGAGCATGTTTTTTGGCACATACATGTGCAGGACAAAAGTACTGCAAGTATCAAAATTATTTCAATACAGATCGCATGTGAACATGCTAGTGACTAACACACAGTGGCCACATCTCAGCTTCTCCTTACGAGTCCTCCAAAGAAATGCCCATGTGATGGTGCTCAGTGTGCAGGGTACACTCAACTGAACACCCAAAGAGAGCAGACACCTTCCTACAAAAATTTCAGTTGCCTATAGCTCTTTAACCAGACCAAATCTTTTGGTTTACATTTTTACTGAACCCTCACTTACACAAGTTCCCAAAGATATTTCTGTGGGAGTTTTTTCCTAAATGAAAGCTGGGTAAGAATCTGGATTAGCCTAATTTGCAATTAAAAGAGCCGTGAAACTACAACAGGAGAAACTGCTTTTGGAAGGACTGACAGGGAGCACTGATGCTGTTGCCAAGGTAAGAAAGATCATTCAAATATACTTGATAAAAATCAAATGTAACTCTAGCTGCTTGCATTCCACTGTGATATGGTCCATTACTCTCAGAGGAGAAAAGTCCCTGTGAATTAATCTATGTGACTAACATCTCAAGGGTGGGACTTAGAACAAACATGTCTCATAAGCAACACACTTTCTGTATCCCCATACTGGAAACATAAATTACGTTCTATTTAAAAGTTGATTTAAAAAATAAACATGAACCTGCCTCTAACTCTTAACATAAGACAGAACGTGTTCTAGAGTGCTAAGTAAAGAAAATTTTATGATAAGAGGAAGATTTCCTCACTGCTGAATTATTCAGGAGTTCTCCCTTCCTATTCCCTGGGGTTCTTTGAGACACATCAGAACTCTAGCACTTCAGGGAGCATGCAGAGCTCTGATTCTGATTTTGAGTATGGAAGGAGTTGAGTCGCTTTATTCACAGCAAACGTCTGTGTCACCAACACAGGACCAATAACAACAGTATCAAAAGAATAACTTCATTTAGATCATCAGTTAAGGGATTAATTTTACCCTCTGAGCTGCATGGCTACTTCTGGAGTAAAACTTTGGCTGGTGCTTTCTTTCACAGAATTTCTAGGTTGGAAGAGACCTCAAGATCATCGAGTCCAACCTCTGACCTAACGCTAGCAGTCCCCACTAAACCATATCCCTAAGCTCTACATCTAAACGTCTTTTGAAGACTTCCAGGGATGGTGACTCCACCACTTCCCTGGGCAGCCTGTTCCAATGCCTCACAACCCTTTCTGTAAAGAAGTTCTTCCTAACATCTAACCTAAAACTCCCCTGGCTCAACTTAAGCCCATTCCCCCTCGTCCTGTCACCAGGCACGTGGGAGAACAGGCCAACACCCACCTCACTACAGCCTCCCTTGAGGTACCTATAGAGAGCGATAAGGTCGCCCCTGAGCCTCCTTTTCTCCAGGCTGAACAAGCCCAGCTCCCTCAGCCGCTCCTCATAGGACTTGTTTTCCAGGCCCCTCACCAGCTTCATCGCCCTTCTCTGCACCCGCTCAAGCACCTCGATGTCCTTCTTGTAGCGAGGGGCCCAAAACTGAACACAGTACTCGAGGTGCGGCCTCACCAGAGCTGAGTACAGGGGGACGATCACCTCCCTAGCCCTGCTGGTCACACTGTTCCTGATACAAGCCAGGATGCCGTTGGCCTTCTTGGCCACCTGAGCACACTGCTGGCTCATATTCAGCCGACTATCCACCATCACTCCCAGGTCCTTCTCTGCCTGGCAGCTCTCCAACCACTCCTCTCCCAGCCTGTAGCTCTGCTTGGGGTTATTGCGCCCCAGGTGCAGGACCAGGCACTTGGCCTTCTTGAACTTCATACAGTTGACCTCAGCCCATCGGTGCAGCCTATCCAGATCCTCCTGCAGAGCTTTCCTACCCTCAAGCAGATCGACACACGCACCTAACTTGGTGTCATCTGCAAACTTACTGAGGGTGCACTCGATGCTCTCGTCCAGATCATCGATGAAGATATTAAAGAGGACCGGCCCCAGCACCGAGCCCTGGGGGACGCCACTAAAAAGCCATGAGGAAATCCATGGTTACCTGATCAGACTGTACAAAGTGCTGGGTGCCATCAAATATGATGGAAGGAAATGGCAAGCGGGACTGTTGCTCAGATGAAATTTTCTAAGTGGAAATTCCATTAGAATTGTTCTGCTTTCTGCTTGGTTCTACTGCAAGGCTTCTTGCTCAAGGGATCAACAAATTCAGTGAGCAGACCCAGTCCAAACCTGGTTAGCCACAGCAATAACCATTATGAATCAGCTGAAATTTTCAGCGGAAATTTCTATTACATTTCCAAGATCAGTGTAAGAAGCCACAAACATGTATTTATTATATTCAGATTTGCATTCAAATGATCCAGTTCACCTTGTGAATGTTCTGTCTACGTCTTCACAACTGGACTGGAGGTCATACTGATCACCTTCAGTGTAGCCAGGTAGCCAGCCTGCCAGAACCAAAAATGAGAACAGGCTTCAATGATGACACAACACAACTGAATCTTGACCTCAGGGCAACATTTTTTTCTGGTACAGCTAGAGATTTGTGAAATGAGCAATTACACAAGAGTTCTCAGAAGTCAGAGAGGAGAGTTCTCAGAAGTCAGGTTAAAGGAAAAACACAGAGGCATCTTCCAGAAATACATCAACCCTGTACCCTTGCAGGGATGCCAAACAAGAACTTTGACATCAGTTAATATCCTCTCTTGTGTAGCTGGACTGACTTTTTAATTTCTTAACCACCCATTGAGGGCTTTGCCCTTTAGGATTTGGGGGAAGGAGATTACAAGTATGTGTGAGTATGATGAAAGGGGGAAAAAAGATGGAGGGGATCATTTCCAAAAAAGTGTGAGATGTGTTTGTTGTTGCTGTTGTTGTTGTTGTTGTTTTTTTAACTTACAAGAAATGTCTTTTTCAACAGTTACAGTTCTCTTTCCTTATTTTTGCTATATCAGTGACGTACTGAAATACCACCACTTTGACACTGAAATTCTCTTTGGAATGGAAAGGTGGTAGTGAACGTATTGCCTGTGATTTCAGTTCATCCATTTGAGTATACTGGTTATTCCAACCAGTATGGGCTCCGTTGCCCATGTAGTTTTGAATATTTCTATTTCATGCATCCCCTCCCAGCATGATTTTCTAAGTGTCTGCAAAGTAATCACCTTCAGCTGTGGCTCAGAAATGTCACAAAAGTTGTATATAAAGCACAGGAAACTTCCTCAGGTTTTGGGGTGTCTAGATGGCAACTAAGAATAATAAATCTGAAGTCACATGCTGGTTTTGGAGATCAGACTCATGATTTTATCAATGTCTGTCATGGCACTAACAGGTTGAAGAGTCCAAATCTATTTAGGTGCTGCTTGGACAGAAACTGGTTCATACCCTTGAACAGCTTGGTTTCTCCCTCCATACATTTCCTATTCCTCCCAAAATACCACTCTTGTGAGCTCTACAAGCTGCTACATAAATATTTCTCTCACTGTGTCCATGTTTTTTTTTTCTGGGATAGTGTCTTGAGTCCTACATCAGGAGCACTGAGCAAATCAGAACAGCTACTATTCAGGCAAGGACATATTCAAAGACTTTATCCCTTCAGTTGCACAATTTGAGAGCAGGCAGAGAAACAGTATCACACCATATAGATCCCCATTTGTAATACGGTAGATTAACTGACCTGAGCTACTCTTTCTCAGTGTCTAGTCAAACTCTGGCTCTGCTCATTTCAACGGTCTTTTGAGCTGCTACTATCTCAAAGGATGTCACACTGGCACCAAAGTCCTCTCCAGTTTGTGCCTGAAGTCTGGTTCTCCACTTCCCATCATAATCTAAGAAGAGCCTTTAAATCGCTTTCTCCTCTGGAGGGTTGCAGGCACATGTGAATTTCCAACTGCAAGATACTCTGAACAGAGAAATTTCAAAAGACACACTGAAATAATAAAGTGGTGATTTACACATAGTCTACAGTAGGGAAAGCTGGAGTATTTCTTTAGCACACTACTGAAACATCTCTCTTTTACTTTAGGATGAACATGTAATTTTGAATACCATCTTATGAGTCCATGTGTATGTGATAAATTCCTTCCTGATCTTCAGGGCTGAGGCCAGCTGCTCACCCCTCCTCTACAAGCAACAGAATTTTCCCAGATGCCATTCATCTGTGAAAGGCCTTTTTTCTGTCACTGATGACTGAGATCTAGTCCTAAACCAGCCCATGCTGTTTTTATAAAAATTTATCCTGAAAAAGTGCACTGGAGAACTGGGTACAGAGTTTTAATTTAACAAGCCTCTTTTAGGACACTCCATTAACATACATTTAATATTATGGATATCTTGCTAAAACATAACAGTAAATACATATACAATGAGCAAATCCACTGTTTTGTTTGTTTGTTTGTTTGTTTGTTTAAAAAAGGAGATATTTGGTATTCACTAATCTAGATACTTTCATAGCCCTTTCTTCAAACCTGAGTAATTTTTGTTTTTTCAAGAAATATAAAATATTCAGTTCTCCCTTTGAAATTTGAACAAATACATTCGAAATAATAGAGTTTCCCACAGAACCAACATTTTATTTCCTAAGAAAACAGGTTTTAAAGTTTTGAATATCTGTTTTGCTTTTTTTTTTATATTATTATTTAATAAGATCAGGTAATATTTAGATGAGATATTGGATAGTAGCTAACTACTATATTGACTATTTATTTTGTGCCAAAATAGTCAATATAACAATAGTTGAGGAATTGAAAATGATTATGAGGCCTACTGAAGGTAACTGAATTTTATATATTAATCTCCAACAAAAGTAATAGTATAAACCCAAAGATACCACAACCCAACTTTATCCCTTCAACTATTCAATTTTCAGAAAATACTGTCAAATAGCTGCTACTGGATTCTACAGAATTTGCAAAAGCAAGCTTTTGCAAAGATCTCTAGACCATAAAAATATTTCCTTAAAGGTTTTCATGAGCAAAAGTGGCATTAATAAAATTTCTGCCTGTCCCTATCTCCCTATCTTAATAAAGATCCTTTCAAATGGACATCATTCTGCCAAATGGGGGGGAGGGGCGGGGGGAGAGAGGGAGGAAGGCAACTGTTAAGAAAAAATTATTTGTGCTTATTTTTCCATTTATCATTTTGATATATGTGTATGCTTTTGGAACATGTGTATGTACAAAGAGGAGTGAGCAGGAAAAAAGGAAGGGAAAACAGGGATAGTTTTTAATAGTTTTCAAATTCAAAATGAAGTTTTTACAGAGAGACAGTTAATATTTTAGACTGTTCCTCAATGTAAATGTGTGAAGATATCTAGAAAGTAAAACATTTTAAAATAACCTTTTTTCTTTTCTTTTAGTCTATACTCCAACATGCTGCATAAAATAGCATGAAATATTTTCAATTCACCCTGTCAAATGCTTTTTCAAATTCTCTGTAAGTCTGCCCATGTAGACCATGACTAGAAATAGCTCCTTAATATAAGATAGGCCAATAAAAGTTCTGCCCTGTAACAGCATGTGTATTAAAGCACAAGTACATGGCACAACTTCAACTGGTACAAACACAGAGACATGAGAGAGCTCTAACATGTGGCATGAAATTAGAGCCAAGGGTTTGTATTGACATGAAGGAAAGCAGTGACATATATGAAGACAAATATGAAGCAGTGACTATATAAATAAGGATGTTCTAGGAAAAAGACCTAGAACCTGCTGACAATAAGAGCGTGAGTCAAGGGAACAAATAGAGTCGCCAGATAGCACACAGTGTAGAGCGTAAAAGGAGGGAGGCGTGGACATAAGGAGACTTAATTCCTGAGCTAGCACCAGCCTCACATAATGTGGCTGAGGTTAAACTTTTAACTGCTCCTGGAAGTACAGTGGCTTGTGAAAAAAGACCAACATTTTTGTAATTGCACAGTGTTAGTAAAGTTTTGGGAAGTCTGCTGTGGTTACTGTCACATTGTCACCAGCTGGAACAGAAATCTGAATTGCGCAGTGGTACCTTTGCTCTTGTCAGGCATAACAACATCAGAAATAGATTTATCAAGTAAGTAATGGAGAGCTGCACAAAGAGATTTTGACAAATGGTGCTTAAAATTTAATGTTTAAGACACAAATGTTTCCTCAGAATTCCAGAAAACATAAGCTAGTTTGTTCACCTCCACCTTATTTTCTTTCAGCTTTTAGAACCAAACAACTTCTCTGCCTGCGTGAGATTTTTATAAAATTACTTATCAGTCAGAAGAGGTAGTAGAAGGTTGTTTTTTCTTCTTTCAGCAATCCACGACAGTCATTTTTCTCCAGCTGTGGAACACTGTAATATTAAGCAACACAACCTCACCCATTGTGACAGCTACATTTTTTGTTTAATCTTTGAAGTCTGTTACTTTCTTCACTAAAAGGCCAAGAGATGCAATTTCTTTAAAGACAACAGTTTCCATTAGCAATAGCATTTGGTCAGCTAGGGACCTAGCACTACAAGGCCAGCCTTAACAAGCACAATTTGAATAATCTGGAGGCTCTCACTAACAGGTTACAACAAAAAATTTACCCAGTGACTGTGTATTTAAGAGAACTAAGATTTGACCTATTAGACAGACATATCTTCCTCATGTGAACCTCAAGTGTGATTGTTACTATCATTATAGTCATCCTTGTTCAAAAAGAAAAGTTTGAAGAAACACTTCAATGGTCAGCATCAGGACTTCAGGCTATTACGTTACTATCACACTAATAATTGGCCTAAGGCTGCTTTCTAACCTACATATACCACTCTGGAAAAACCATAAATGCTCTTGACTACATTTATGCAAGAAGAGGAAATTGAACGGGATATGCTCAGATATTTCAGATATACTTATTGCTGTTTATCAATTTTATATTTCTAAATTTGTCTCCTCAGAGAAAATGTCTCTATCTTAAGTCTGCTCCTCTCAAAATGATTTATAACCTTCATCTACAATAATGCCAGCATCTTTAAAAGATCTGAGACTTGAATTAGAAACCAGACATGATTGAATCATGGCTATTCCATAGAGCAATGCTGCATCGTATTGTTTGAAGATACATTCAGACCTTCCATGACTTGCACTACTTACAGACATGCTGCCAGGGTAGAACAAGAGAATCAGAAGCACGGTGATTTTTACTTATCTTCAGAGGTGAGGTAATGTTGGGATCACAAAGATATGCTATGGAATAAGTACAGGTTATCGCCTCTAACTTGTTCCAAAAGCATTCTGATCCATCCTTGCATTTCTAATCCCCTAGAACTGTTACTTGTATTCTGGTGCATGTCCGGTGCTCTCTACAAGCTATTCATAGTAGAGATCAACAAAAAGTTGCACAGAACAGCAACTTGTTATCTGAATGTACAAAATTGGTCATTAAAAAAATAAAAAATAAAAAATCATGGGAAAATGCCAATTCTGACAATATTGTCATCCGTGTTTCTCACTTGAGATTTCTTGACTTCCAGAGCAGCAGCTATTTGCTGATTTTCAGATGTCACCCAGAACATGAAAGAACACTAGAATAGAAACTTTACCATAGGTCTCCTTCACAAGCACTTTAGTGTCACACACAGATTTCAATATTTTGTCCAGCCATAGCGTATCTAAACATTCAATCAATTCTAAGTACAAATATGACTCAAAGATTGCCAATACAGTTTGTTGGAAAGGAGTCATAAAATCATTCAGGCTGGAAAAAAACTTCTAAAATAATCTAGTCCAGACTTTAACCTAGCACTTAAGTTCACCACTAAACTGTGATACCAAGTTCTAAATCTACACGTCTTGAAGACCTCCAGGGATGGTGACTCAACCACTTCCCTGGGCAGCCTATTCCAATGTTGCACAACCCTTTCAGTAAAGAAATTTCTCCTAAAACCCAATCTTAAACCTCCCCTGGTACAATTTGAGGTCATTTCCCCTCATATTATCACTTGGTGCTTGGGAGAAGAGCCCAATCCCCACCTCACTATAGCCTCCTTTAAGGTAATTGAGGTAACTGTTGAATGCAACAAGGTCTCTGAGCCTCCTTTGCTCCAAGCTAAACAACCCCAGTTCCCTCAGCCACTCCTCATAAGACATTTTCTAGACCCTTCACTGTCTTTGTTGCCCTTCTTCAGACACACTCCAGCACCTCAATGTCTTTCTTGTGGTGAGGGGTCCAAAACTGAACACAGCATTCGAGGTGTGGTCTCAGCAGAGCAAGTACAAGGGAACACTCACTTCCCTGGTCCTGCTGGCCACACTGTTTCTTATACAAGCCAGGTTGCTGTTGGCCTTCTCGGCCACCCGAGCACACTGCTAACTCATGTTCAGCCAGCTATCGACCAATATCCCCAGGTCCCTTTCCCATGGGCACATTTCCTGCCACTCTTGCCCCATCCTGTAGCATTACATGGGGTTGTTGTGCCCCAAGTGCAGGATCTGGCACTTGGCCTTGCTGAACTTCATACAGTTGGTCTCGACCCATTGGTTCAGCCTATCTAGATCCCTCTGCAGAGCTCTCCTACCCTCAAGCAGATCAACACTAGTGCCTAACTTGGTGTCATCTACAGATTTACTGAGTCTGCATTCAATCCCATGTCCAGATCATTGATAAAGATATTAAGGAGAACTGGCCCTGGGGGACACCACTAGTGGACCGGCCTCCAGCTATATTTAACTTCATTCACCACGACTCACTGGGCCTGGCCACACAACTAGATTTAACCCAACAAAGCATACACCCATCCAGACATTGAGCAGCCAGCTTCTTCAGGAGAATGCTGTGGAAAATGATGTCAAAAGCCTTACTGAAGTCTAGGTAGACCATATCCGTAGCCTTTCCCTTATCCATTGAGTGTGTCACCTTGTCATAGAAAGAGATAAGGTTCATCAAGCAGGATCTGTCTTTGATACACCCATGCTGACTGGGCCTAATCACCTGGTTGTATTGTGCGTGCTGTGTGATGGCACTCAAGACAATCTGCTCCATGAGCTTTACCAGCACTGAGGTCAGACTAACAAGCCTGTAGTTTCCTGGATCCTCCTTCTGTCTGTTCTTGTAGACAGACATCACATTTGCCAGCTACCAGTTGACTGGGACCTCCCCTGATAGCCAGGACTACTGATAAATGATGGAAAGTGGCTTGGTGAGCACTTCCACCAGCTCCCTCAGTACCCTCAGGTTAATCCCATCTGGCCCCCTAGACATGCGTACATCTGAGTAGCAGGTCATTAACCATTTCCTCATGGATTATGAGGGCTTCATTCTGCTCCCTATCCCTATCTACCAGCTCAAGGGACTGAGTACCCAGAGAACAACTGGTCTGACTGCTAAAGACTGAGGCAAAGAAGGCATTAAGTACCTTAGCCTTTTCTTCATCTCTGGTCTCTCTGTTTCCCTCCACCTCCAACAAAGGATGATTCTCCTTAGTCCTCCTTTTCTTGTTTATTCATTTATAAAAAACATGTATTATTGTCTTTAACAGCAATAGTCAGACTGAGCTCAAGCTGGGCTTTGGCCCTTCTAATTTTGCTCCTGTACAGCCTCACAACATCTTTATAGCCCTCCTGAGGGACTCACCTCTTCTTCCAAAGGTCATAAATCCTCTTTTTCTATATGAGTTCAGCCAGGCCAGTCTTCTTCTGTACCGGCTCATCTTTCAGCATGTGGGGATGGCCTGTTCCTGTGCCTTTAGGATTTCTTTCTAGAAGAGTGTACAGACTTCCTGGACTTCTTTGCCCTTCGGGACTGACTCCTAAGGGACTCCACCAGTTAGTCTTCTTAACAGGACAAAGTCTGCCCTCTGGAAGCCCAGGGTGGCAGTTCTGCTAATCCCCCTCCTTACTTTTCCAAGAATTGCAAACTCTACTAATTTGTTATCACTGTGCCCAAGACGGCCTCCAACCTTCACATTACCCATAAGTCCTTCTCTATTTACAAGCAAAATGTCCAGTGGGACAATGTCCCTAGGTGGCTTGTTCACCAGCTGTGTCACTAAATCATCTTTCACACACTCTAGAAAACTCCTAGAATACAACAAAGACCTTGGCACAGGCCTCAGGTTTCAAGAAAGTTTCAGATCAAGGAAATTTACATCACTGATTTCTGGTAAGTATACACCTTGAGAATAAGACCTGGCTTTGGGATTGGTTTGACCTCAAGTAGATTTGGATCCAAAAGAAGGAGATCCTATTATCCTGTAGGAAATAAATTCCTCTTTTTATAACCTCTTCTATTTAAGCTTCATTTTAGTAGAGTCC
This sequence comes from Aythya ferina, assembly GCF_964211825.1. Taxonomy (NCBI): domain Eukaryota; kingdom Metazoa; phylum Chordata; class Aves; order Anseriformes; family Anatidae; genus Aythya; species Aythya ferina. The sequence continues at coordinate 71,062,616 of NC_140297.1, read as the reverse complement.
TCTTAAGTCTTTAAGTCATTGGCTGACTTTAGCATGACGTGTGAAGGACCAATGTAGAAAAACTGATGTGTGGTCAGAATCTAGTGGACCCCAGAGACCTCACAAAATCCCCAAATGAATCACGTTTTTACAGCGCTGATCCATTCTGCTCACCTCTGTCTTCTGTAACTCTCTTCTCCATGATTTACTTGCTTTAAAAACTTGATGCACTTTCACCCAGCATTTTTCTTCTCACTCTTCCATAACATATTTATCTCAGCTAATAGTGCCAAAACAGACACCAACACAGAGATGGCAACATGGAGAACTGAGCCATGAAACTGAGTCAAAACAGCAGGTGTTAAGATCATCCTTCTCCAGCAAAGAGGGTCGGTAAGAAATTCCCCAAAAATGAAGGCATTCCCCTGCACTTCACCCACTTGTTGAAGGTATTATGAAAAGAGTCTATAATTCAGCCCTGAAGATACCAATGACACTAACTAGGAATCTTCATATTATTACAGTGCAAAGTGTCCTTCATTATGATGGCTATAAAATAGTTTGCCTTTACTATATTTCAACATTATGCCATTTTTGTTAAGTAGGCCGGATAACCAAAATGTGATTTTAAAAATGACTTGACACTTACCATATTAGAGAGAGTCAGAAGACAGTCTGTGCTTCAGAAAGGAAAACCTCTCTTCATACATCTATCATATCAACATAAACTTTAGCAAAGGCTACAGATTCACAGTAAGGCCCCAAACCCATGTTTGTTTAGAAAGAAAGAGAGTATGTCCTTTTTAAAAATTCACCCTTTATCTGTTTCTCAAAGAAATAAAGTGTTTCTGAGTGACTGCAATAGCCTTACTGCCAAAAAAAAGTCCAGCACAGCAGATTAAAGGAAAAGCTGTGCAGAGGCAGCAGTGTGTTGTACCACCCAGGGAGATCTTGGGTATGCATCAAATGAGACCGACCTTCAGTGTGTGGGTGTGCTGAGGTTTTAAAGAGATTTCCAGTCAAGGAGAAATAAGAGTCTCCATTTCAAGCTACGTGCAACATTTCACATGTGTTAAGCAAGATAAATTCCCCAATTTTAGGGAGCTGGCCCAGGAAGCAGCTAAGGTATTCAGACAGGTAAAAACTTCTCTCCATGCTACATTTAAAACACAATTAACTGGGACACTGAACTGCCACCCTGCTCCCTGTCCCTGACACAAGCAGCACAGCAGAGAGTCTACATGGTGGAAAAAAAAGGTAATGCAGGAAACCAGCCACTGCTCATCAGCATAGCTGGAAAAGCAGTGCTGGAAGTCATTTATTTATTTATTGGCCTCACTAATTAATTAGCCACAGGTGTAAAACCTGGCCTACCTTCTGGCATACACTCAAAGCCGTGCCTGGGCTCCTTGTCAGCTTCCTCCACCACCTCCCAGAGAGCCCCCACATCCACCCGCTGTGCAGCACTTGGCTGCGGTTCCTCTGCATGCATAAATGAATGCACAAGCTGAGAAGGGACACATACATATGAAAATCCCCAGACCTGGCTTGCTGCCCCATGGCTATATGATGCTCTGCCAGCTGAGACACCACACTGCAGCAAGGCTGAGAAAATCGTCCTGTGTGTATCCTCCCAGACCTCGGGGAAACTCAGCCCAGCCCTGCAGGCGGGGGGGAGAAATGGCAAAGCACCAGCTCTTATTTTTTTTTTTTTTTTTTTACTCTGGAGCTGGGGGTGGCTTTATAGCATTACATCACAGTAAATAAAAACAGGAATGCTACTGACTTCAGATATGACACCCATGAAGATGCTTGACAAATCATTTTTTCCCTTATCACAGCACCATGCAGAAGATAAGAAGGGTAAGTGCTTACAAGCCCTCACTGACATACAAGGATGTGACAACTGTCTCCCATCTATCTAAGCTACCAAATTTTTGATTTGTAAAACCAAACCAGAGACCTTCTGAGGGCAATATAAAGGCTACCTAATTAAGTAAGATGAGCCAAATGAGACAGATGTTTCAGAGTTGAACAGAGCAGTACATGTGTGACTTCAAAACATAACTAAGGTGACAGAAACTTTGGCTCTTTTCCTATAAGTACAGATATAATCTTCTAAACAATGTCTCCTAGTTCTCATTCATGACCAACCGATGCACCTGATCCTAAATATCAATGAGAAAATACTTGTGGACAAAACTGTTTGTTATCTTAAGACTATCTGTTACCTATTAACATGCTTAAGACATATCACAGGTCTGGATAAAGTTAGACTTTTTGCAGTAACCTTTCTTTGACTTCATTTTATCACATGGACTTTGCCCATCAGCTCTTCTCTTACCTCAGCAAGTACATGCAGCTTGTAGGTTTCTCTTTTCCTCAGAGTCAGAGGTTTCAGGCAGTAGCTGATTTCTTGTCAGGAAGATACCGTTTTTATTTGGCAACATTCGGATGGCAATCAGACTGGTAACAAAGCTGACTGAATTCATCATTCAGGCCTCCTCCTTGTCCCTATAGTGTATATATTTATAGTCCCTGTAGTGTATATATTTTATATACACTACGCTCCATCATCTGTTCCATTTCTCTTAGGTTTTGTTTTGTTTGTTTGTTTGTTTTTCCCAAAATCCAGAACTCTGGTGCCTCTATTTCCACACCCATGGAGGTTCTTCCCCATCCACCTCAGAAATGAATCCCAGAAAAAGGCTATATTTGGTGTTTCTGCAGACTGAATATGGGGCATCGCCCAAGAAAGTTGCCTCCTGCATTTGCATGCTGCTCTAGCCTATGCCTGCAGTAACCAGGTGACTGAAGTCAAACACTACAATTTTGCAGCTTTTGCAAGAATGTGCAGAAAAAAACACTAATGGAGGAAGACATTGCACTTAAAAAATCACATGAAAAAAAAATGTATTTTTACCTAATAACAATAAAATTAAATCCTCTGAACTAAGCCACCTGGATGAACTGTCAATTATTTCATTTCAACAACTGGGGAAAAAAAAAAAAAAAAGCTATTAAAAAACTTGGTCTAAATAGTTGTTAGGAGATATAGAACATGGCACAAAATAAAAGAAAGACAAAACAAAAACAAACAAACAAACAAAAAACAATTAAAAATTACATTTGCTACCTTGCATCTTCATTTTGTGTTTACTCGGAAACTTCCAAAAATTTAGACTGTAGTATGAGCTTAAGCACTACTTAATGACTTGGCTCCAGCTGAACGTATTCTCATTATGTAAATGTATCTTAATTTGTCCTGATTAAGTAACAGTCATTGCAATTCATTACTGTTAAGTGAAACACAATTCCTAGAATGGTCCCCAGTAAAACACATTCCAGATGAACATACTGTTCTCCCCTTACTTTGAAGCCAGGATGTCTGGGCATTGGTCTCCTTTAATGTCATCAAAGTGTTTAATCTGATACTATGATTAATTAGAAAAAGCACTAAACTGCCAATAATAACATCTCATGCCCAAAACAAGGGCCCCAGATGAAGGAAAAGAAACTTCTCAAAACTTCTGACATGGCACTGAATAAAGGGCATTAGAGAAAATATTTTCAAGACTGACAGGGATTTAATCCTCGTAAATCCCATTAAAAAACAACAGGTAAATCCCTAGAAAGACTTCAAAAATTTTAGCCCAGACTATACGTCTCATAGCTCTTATGGAGGATAAGCCACAGGCCACGAAGGACAGCTCACCTGCATGAACAGACACTCCTGCCAGCCCTCTGTCCTGTAGGAGCTGCACTGCAGCTTCCACAATGCCATTATTTGGCACAATATTACTCAAAATGCAAGCTAAATACAGGTAATACATCATGGGATGAAGGCCTGGTATTAAACTGTCCAAGGAAGGAAACACCTCCCTCTGTGTTTCCAGAGTATCATGTAATTTACAGTCACTGTTGTGAGCTCTCTGGAAGAATATTAATGTCTCCCCTTCTCAGCCAGAAATATTAAAGAGTCATTATTAACATCTGAAAGTATAGTCTACAGGCTGAAAAGGGAGCTCTCTGCAAAGACACAGAGACATTATTTCCTGGCCAGGAGCTGAGTGTAATACACTTTTTCTTATGCTTTTACTGAAATGGGTTTCCATGCCAGATTTAGCCTCATCCTCGTACCTTATTCACAACTCTTAATCAAAGCACATGAATTTCCCTATTCATATTTAGAAGGGAAAAAAGACGGTCTGAAACGATTTCAGAAAAAGTATTTTGTTTACTTTTTTTTTTTTTTTTAAAAAAAAGATATTTCCATACAAAATCTAAATTTCAAGGGCACAGATTTTTACCCACTATGAAATGGGAAATTTTAAGGTGATAGTAAGCAAAACATAAATGTACTAAGGAGGAAGTAAGGCTCACCAAAATTTTGAACAGACATTTCTACAAAAATATAAACCAATTATACTAGTTTGAAGCGTGGGGACTGTACCAGTCCTTGTACAGAGATGTTTCACATTAGCATGTTAATTCTTATCTTCTATCAGTAATGGACCAAACTGAGTCAAAAAATGCTGGTCTCACATGGAAAGATACTAAGAAATAAAGAACTCAGGCCACAAACTAATTTAGAATAAAAATATTTATATAGCAGGTATTTCTAGGAAGAGCTGGGAGTATAGAAGTGAGCCTGGAGCCTTGCTTGATGGAAACAACCTGAAAAACACTTCTGAGGAACTTCTGATGGAAGTAGAAGGTTGTTCAGAGAACAGCTAAGTGCATGCATGACCAAGGACAGTTTGTACAGTATGATTCAACATGTCTGTAATGGTCAATACAGTCTTGCATGAAGATAGTGGAATCTTCCAGAACTTCAAGAAGCTATGGTTAAGAACAAAAGACATGTTCTGGGCAGTCAGGAGCTTCACTGGTAGAATTAATCACTTCTGAGTGCTTGACAGCTGCTTTGTAATAGACACAGAGGCTATGGCATTAACTGGGAAATGCAGAAGGACTCATATACACACTGCTGCAAACTCAAACTTCTCACTGCCCATGCTCCAAGTTGGCTGGATATGAAACACTGGGGAACTTGCATAGTTCTCAGAGTGTGACAAAAGAAACTGAGGCTGCCAGCCCTTATTTATGTGGATGTACCCCCAGACATTGCTTTGTTCACCATTTTACTCAAGGCAAGGTAAGGCAAGACAAGGGCATTAGAAAAATGGTGCTACGGTCATTTGTCCTTTAATTAAAAGTATGGTCATAAATCATTCAGCACTCTGAGATACTTGGCTCCTGATTCTTATGTATGTCTAAACCAATTGTAGCATTCTTGCAAGGCAAAAGGCCTTGTAAGTTGATGATGACACACCAGGTGAATAGAAGTGGGTCTATGTACAAATAAGAATCAAGTCTGCAGGTCGTTATGGTCAGCCTTGGCTCCTGATCAGAGGTGAATGACCTATTTCTATTGTAGCAGTTTTGATATGAGAAAACAAATTCACAGTAGATGATTGTGGCTATTCTTGTTGTGTACTTGGCAGCTTGGACCGAGGACAGAGCTGTCCAAGAAGCATATACCAATACAGAACATGAGACAAGCACTGTGAGTCTAACATACATGGGCAAAACTGTGAACAACAGCACTGGTTCTGCACATCTGCAGGGGACATGGTTCCAGGTTTCTACACAGTCTGCAGTCTTGTTGGAACTATTGTAGCTCATTTCTCTGGTGCAATTGCTTTTGATTCAACGAGGCTACAAAACCACTTAGAATCCTTGAAAAAATCTGGAGTCCTCCAATTCTGGGCACTAAAACCAACATAACTGAAGAACCTGAATGTAGGGCTATATTACCCAAGGGGTACATACAAGCATTAATCTAAAGAACTCACAACCCAGCTACATTTTTTTTTCTCCTCTCTGAACTAAATGACAGAACAGAAATCCCCAGTGACCTTCAGAAAGCACATCTACTTCAATGACTAAATCAAGATGCCCACCACTTGCAGTGGCTGATGGCAGGTGAAGCATATACTGAGCAAGAAATGAGAGTGTTAAAGATTTTTGGCCTCAAGTTGGCAGTATTTGTTGTTATTGTTCTGAAGAGTCCTTTGTTGTTCCTACATGGCATAAGGTACCACTCATCAAATATGTTTAAAAGGACTGAAATTCAGAAAAGCTCCACAACTAAGATTTATTGCCCTTAATGTTCCTATTTAAAGTGTTCCTGCAGTGCAGAGAGTCACTTTGTAAACAAAGAACTTTCATTCAATGTGCATTTCCCCCTTCACTTTTATGTAAGCTTTGCTAAATTTTATAGGGCTAGAATTTCAGTTAACCCCCAGCATGGCAATTTCAGTGTGGCTTACAAAATCTAATCCAAAAAAATATATATTTTTTCTTCTTAGAAGTATTCTTACCTTCTTTAGAGACCATTCTGATAGCAGAAGAGAATTCCTAATTTGATATATAGCAATTAAACTTATTTGTATACAGAACAGCAAGGATGGGCTTAAAATGGTGAGCCAAGCAGAGCAGAGGGCTGGATAAACATGTCCAAAATTCACTCTTCAAGAAAAAGAAGCCTCCCTTGGCAATCACATTAACCTGAACACCCAAAGGGACGTTTTGCCTAGGCCTCAGGCTGTGGAATTTCATGTAGTTTTTACTCACCAATTTCATCACCTGTTTTCAAGTTTGTGTTTGAAGTTACCTAACTCCATGTTTGGGCACACAAATAACTGGGAGGAATGACAGAAGCACTTAACCCTGCCACACTTTCAAAAGAGCCAGTGGGGTTAGGTACAATAAAAGCTGTAATGATGGAGTCTCAGCTGAAATATTCAAATATGAATTGAGGTACTTAATGACCATCTTAATTTTTCTGTAAGTGCTGAGTAGTCGCCTTAAGTAAAGCAGGCTCTTTTGAGAGCATAAGTTGAGCAACTGATATCACAGATGGTTTTTTAGCATGTTGGTCCATAGCCTGAAAAATGCAGTTTATATTTTTTAAAGCACGGATGTAACTAATGAACTTGTTTAAATATTAGGCAACACAGCAAACATGAGGTGGAAGTCACAGAGAAGATCATGATATGATACAAAATATAAACCCACGATGGGGATATACTCTGAGCCAACTCATATATTTTAGGCCAAAAATTAGCATTGCCTAAGAACGGAGTTTTTATTTAACTCATTATAAAGATTCATAATGCTACAAGCTTCACGGTCAGATATAACCTAGGAACTTCCAATGAATTAAGGGGGTGGCAGAATTTAGTTTCCAACCCAGGTCTCTCATGAACAAATTACATGTACGGTAAACATATATGCATTGTTACATATTCACTTTTCACAACTTTAGTTGTACCTTAAAGTAGGAGAATGCTTTAAAAATGCATTAAGCTTGACAGCTGGAGAAAAATGAGGCTGTTCTAACATATCAAAGTACAGAAGATTTTACTTCAACTGTAGAGAGATATTGAACTTCTGCCATGGGAGATCAAGACCATCATTGCCAAGAGATGGAAAAACTAGTAGACAAAAGCAGATTGTTTTTGAAATATTGATAGATTATTAAAATCTTAACTACAATTGACCCACATGCCACACAGCTCATATTTCTAGGTTCTACGCTTGCAAAAACAGTGCATTTTGCTTTAAACAGGGCTCAGCATTACCTTTCTCTTTGGGCTAGTAAGTTGACTGCACTGTTTCAGTATGAAACAACTTTTGATGAAAAAGGAGTTCGAGATTTTTGGCCTTGCTGTCATTCCTGAAATGAGAAGTTTGCTCTCCCACCCACTGTGAACTATGCCAGCCACATCACTTCTCATGCTTCCAGGGAGATTTCCCCTCAAGGTCACAGCGTTTTGTCACTCTGTGGTGGGGCGATGCAGCAATCTTTTGCTGCAGCACAATTAAGGCATATACCCAGAATGCAAGAATGTGGTGTAGCTGTGTCAACATCACAAAATAATTACTCATTCCCTGGGACAATTACCAAGAGATCTTAACCTCAGGAGGACTAGGACCAAACACTGGCAAGTAGGTTGTTGCTTTCTTCTGCTGCACAGCAGAAAATGTGCTTAGTAGATGTGGCCTGTCCCTTAGCCACTTGTCTCAAAGGCTGCACACAAACTAGTGCCACTCAAATATTCTGCTGTTCAAACTGGAGATAAGAAGATCAGAAGTATGGCCAAATTGAGATTGACTGAAAGAGCCTGAAAATGCACTCATACAACCTTTACCTCAGGTGCACTCACTTCCAAGCAAAATTATCAATCCCACAGGCAGCAATTTCAAAACATGCTTGAAAAGAATTCTAAATAGCAACATTACATCACGGCAGCTATTCCTGGGCTGTGAGATGTTAAAAGAACTAGAAATATCACCATCAAGCCTATTCACTGAAATGCCCTTTTCCTACCTCACCACGCTGTTCCACTTGGGATTAACACAGTGAGGTTGACAGGATTAGGACACTCACTGGGAACACGACTATCCTGTTAGAGCAAACACCATGAAGTGTTCATTCCCTTTATCTCACGCAGTTTCTTGGCATGCGTCTTGGATACAAGTCTGCTGTTTTTCACATCATTGTCGAGCAGGAGTAAACTCACTGAAATGCAGGCATCCCATTTTCAGTTCTCTAGCCCATATAAGACTCTCAAAACATAGGCTTTATTGCACTACTGTAGCTTGCTGATTTCATATGCTACCGTACCTGCAAGTACCACGTAGATGCTCTGAAGCCATGGGCTCACATAAAAGGACGCAAGTTGCTCCTAAGCTTGGTAAATGGCTTTTTGGTTTTGGACTGTTCCAGTTCCAAAGTAAACCACAGGAACATGCTAAAGGTATCCCACTCTACTCCTCAGCACAGCATCCAAAACAGCACAAGTGACCAGGATTTTGCATCAGACGGGGCATGTGGCATGGTTAGTTGCTGCAGCTCCAGGGGGGAAAGCAACTGATTTGTGAAAACTTAATTCTTTTACATCTTGTAAGCACACCGTCAAGCTGGCTAACAGTGCCAGGAGAAGCAGTGCTGGCAGCTGGGAACAGCCAAAGCTCCAAAAGACTTTGCCCTTACACCCACAGCCAACACCGTATTGTGTGATTTGGAAGCAGCACACAGGGATGAGGTCAATATTCCCTTTTCCTTCACTGTGAGGCTGGGTTGATCTTAATGAACCAGAAGGGGTGAGGAAGGCATACCATTCAGCAGAGAACTGGGCCCAATCATGCCTTCTATAAACTGGAGAATCACTGCATCTTTATCTGTTTGTGACTAGTAATACAGACACTTTCCTGAGAAAACACCTTCTGGTGGTGAGCAGACAGCTTACTGCAGTCATCTGCATGAGCTGATTTTAAAAAGTACATGGGTCCCTTCCAGTGTCACTAGGATTTTAGATCCTTGCATTTGCTATTTAACAGGTCTTCACGACACATCTTCTCTACATGTCTGTAACACATACACTCTGGTTCCACATTTCTTTTTGCTTTCAGTTGCCATCAAACAGCCCTTTCTCCACACCTCCAAAAAAATAAAAATAACAAAGCCAACCCCACTTACTTTAAATGGCAACTTCATGCAAGGTTTCAACCCAAGGTTATTTTTTTCTACCAGTTGTTTCTTGAAGAACAGATGGCATTTGCAATGGTTCAGGATATATCCTATTTTTAAGTGTCATCTGTTTTTACTCTTCTGCAGTGGACTTAGCAATCAGAGGAAAATGCCATGAGACTTTTGGTTTTTTACATGCTGAACAAACCACACTGTTTCAAGCCACTCTGGACATTATCTCCCATTGCAAATGCCCAGCAGCCACCCTGCTCTGTGTGCCTTCTGATGCAATGTTTCCTGTCAGCACGCGATACGGAACAATCTGCTTCCGGCAGTGCCAACTCAGCAGAGCACTAAAACATGGACATAACAAAAATGGCAACGAGAAAGCTCAACTTTAAGTCGCACGCAATAGCGTGATCTTTCATACACGACTTTGCAGGGAAGGGTCCCCTGTTCCAGCACAAAATTCAATACAATGGGAACATCACGTATCTTGCTTGTTTTTCTCTTTGGTGTCTTCTCCCTACACTTTGTATTCAGAAAATGTAGCAGCTCCCCTGAACAGGAGAAGCAATGAAAAAGGGAGTCAGGAACTGACATGCTATTTAGGTTTGTTGGGTTTTATACTGCAAATTCATAGGATAAACTCAGCCTTACTTTGTAAGTAACTGCAAGCTCAGTCTGCCTCTATTTTGATCCATCTGCACAGGAACCCACTCTTATAATGGAAAGCCAGCTAGAAAAATCTGAGCTTGAGCTTTTAAACCCTGCCAGAGAGATCAGGCCAGCTTTTGTACCATGCTAACATGGCTCCTGGGTCAAAGCTGGCTTCTATCCAGAGAAGCAGAGAGAGTTCCTACAGATTTCCAAAAGCCCACATAGATGTAGTGTCTAAAGTTAGCATTTGGAAGGAGTCATATGAACAGGGAAAAAAATGCTGTTGTGAATGCTTAAAAAGGGAAGATGCAGAGCCACAGTGGCTTGTTCCAAAGAGGCACCAAAGAAACACACAGCTGACATCTCTAATCCCCTGACAAAGGCCTCTGGCTTGCCTCTTCCACCAGTACCAGGAGCACCTTCACTTTGGTTCATGCTCCGATTCACTTCCATTTTGTTTCTCTGTCAGGCTAAGAGCTGACGTGGCAGCAGCTCAAAAGTACAGTTTTTTAAGGCAGTTCTGGCTCACTCCCCCACTGTCACCCCCTCGGGGCTTAGCAAGCCCTGCAAGGAGCTGAGCTGAAATGGGTTGTGTCAGCTGCTTGAGGAAGTAATACTCAATTAATTTGGGATAGGTGCACCTCAAAAAGACTTTGAACTTCAGGAGAAATGAAAACAGAATGAATCTGGAATCAGACTCCATATTCAAATCCAAGCAGGAGGAATCTGAAAATGAGAAAGGAGATGTTTTCACACATGTGCTTCACACCACACCAGCGGGGAGGGGTAAGTCTGTTTTCCACTAGCTCCAGCAGTGAAGACATTCATCTGGGACACTGAAGACCCATGTCCTCCTCTTTCTAATTAAATAGGAGCAAGATTTGATCTTCTTAAAAGAATTTCCTATATACCAAACTGTTCTGAAGGAACCTGTCATGGCTATAGCTGTTCCTCTTCTTCTAACATACTTAAGCCAGGTGTCTCTGTTCCCCCCTAAGAGCCCTAGCTGATATATCAAGTTATTCTCGGTCACCTTGGCCCCATGCATATGTATTAATTGCCAAACCCACAAACTGATCTTCAACTCTGTTTTCATTCTGTCTCCCAGAACAATCTGAGATACTAGATGCCTATAACATTTGGATAAACAGAATTGAAACATTTCAGAGAAATTTACTGTTTGTTTATTTCTGAATAGTTTCTTTAAACCAATACTTCTCATAACATAGAATTCTCAGAAGGAATTGAAATAAGATGTATTCCTAGAAATCTGAAGCTGCTTCACCATAAATATCATAGGCAAAAATAATAAAATTGCTTGGGTAACCTTCCAACCAAGTTATACAGTCCATTCCCTTAATGCCAAGGTTTAATGTTTCTGCCATTAGGCTGAGTCCCCAGGGCACATCACAATAAGCTTGAGTGAGTGCATATGAGAAATGCTAGCAGGATAAATGGCCTTCTGGTCTCACATACACTTATTTTCTTGCTATTTCTCTACAGCACTTTAAACAGCCAGTCTTGCAAGATACTGATCTCCATACGAGCACTGTTTTGTAGCACATTGCTTTGAACTTGTGAGGCTACTTGTCAAGGAAGATGCTATTCAGTTCAGAGATAAAGTCAGTCTTTATCACACAACCACAGGGAGCAAACAACTGAACCAAAGACCCATTTTCAGACAGTCTGCAGAGACTAGTTCTGTCCCTGTATGATAGACCAGGCCCATCGTCCATATCCCTCAGTGCAAAGAAACCACGTTGCAAATCTAACATCCACAAGTCAGGAGGTGCCTGTGCAAACCCTAATTCATTCCCAGGGACTGCATACAGCAGAATCCAATGCTCAGTTATACAGTATTTTCTCACACTTTCCACATTCATTCAGTGTGTATGATGAACTGTACTTTAGACACAAAGGGGGCATATTACAGAGGACTCTGTCCAACAGGGCTCACAATTGCAAAAGTTGGGTTACATATGCTTGTGCTTCCCTTTGATGATAAACCTGGAGGTATAGGGGCTTTATGCATGAAAAGTATGGATTGCCTTCCCAAATACCCACAAAGGAGCTGAAAACTTCACAGTACAGGGGAAGAGCCCCTCTTCTTGCCCTAACTTTCCTCCTGCAAGGTCATTAAGACAGTTTGACAGAGGAGGAAGGAAAAACTGCCCCTGTGCCAAGCCCTGAGGGTGGGATCCTTTGGGGATGACTATGAAAGGCAAGTCCACATGGAAGTTATGGAAATGCTCAATGTTTTGCAGAGGACTTTCTCATGTTCAGGCCCAGAGGTCCTCATCCTCAAACTCAGGAGCAGTAAAAAGTGCCCACGAGGTCATCCTCAGAGAGGGGAGCACAGTCCAGGCTGCTGACTCAAGACCAGCTGTAATTTCAGCAGCAGGCTTGACTGAAAGAAGCTGAGATATCTCCCAGATTGCCTTGAAAATGTGGGTTTGTAGTTGCAGCAATTCTGTGCCACCCTGAAAACCAGTATTTCTACCCTTCTCTGGCACAGCTTTCCTACATCACATTTTCTTAAGACCACTCCCTCAGAGGCCTAAACATGCCTAGACTTTCCAGGTCCAGTTTGGGATCCATTTGATACATGGGTAATGCAGGAGAATCCTCGGCTTCCACTGAAGTTCAACAGGAGACATGCTTTAAATGTAAATACAAGAAAAGAACGAAATGCTAAGCATCTCAGATACAGAATCCAAAAATGAGTAGACATATCAGGCAGTGATGGCTTTAAAAGCTGCATCCCAGAAGCTCACGTGTGAAATGGGACTAACATTAGCTCACCTCACTAGTGGCAAGGCAGACCTACAGCAGAAACCTACCCATGTTCATAAAGAGCTCAGAAACTATGATCAGAGCATTTGCAGTCCCTGAGGATAGTCTGTATTCAGTGCAGGGTTCAGAGATGTGTATTAAGGAGAAATGTAAAGAAAGAAAAAAAAAAAAAAAAAAGGAAAGGAAAGGAAAAACACCATCTGTCTTGACTAAGGTGAGAAGTCCACAGTGGGGAAAAATACAGTGTGATCACCTACTTGAAGAAAATGTTAATGCAAACATACAGAGAGCACGGAAGGATGGGCGGACAAATATGCATTTGAACAGCTGAATTTAGATCAGGTACATCTAAACATTTAGCTTTCAGTGCACAGACATACCAACACATGCACACCTATGTTGAAAACTGGCCCAGACACCCCCTGCTGTCACACCAGAAATAAAATATATATTCATATGCTACCAAGCTTGCAACCCAGGTTACTTTAACCTTAGCTTCTCTCCCCTGTGGACATAACTCATACATGGTATACCTAAATAGCCCTAGGCAGAGAATTAAAGATAGTGTTTTATTTACAATTCTGTAGCAAATTATTCACTGTAGTTCTACGTCAAGCTTTTCATTAAGTATTCATTATTCAGTGGTTTGTTCCTGCTTCTATAAGGCAATGCAGCAGCAATAGCAGTGCTTAAATGCCAGTGACAACTATCTTAGAATCACTGAGTGCCTTGCTTTGCAATGAGGCAATAAATTGCAACTTATTTGCCAGGAATACGCATTTTGAAAAGCACCTGATTTTTGCTTTAAGCAGCATCCCCACTTTGACCTAATTAAAGAAGCCTTTTAGCTGCCACAGTCATCTAGTTTGCTCCTAGGATCAGCCAGGTTTCAATCCGCAGCACTCCAAAGTGTTTGTTGGCACTGAGTACCTTCACCAGCAGTACACAGATGTTTTCAGAGCAGGCATCCCTTTTTTCAAGAAGCCATTTTGGGCCAGATGCTGATGCCCTACCATAAAACACTTGCACATTTAAAAATAATTATGACACTACCTTGTGTATCTTAATCCCAAATTTTGAAAAGTAACAGGTCAAATATGCTCCTTTTTCTGTAAAAAAAAAAAAAAAAAAAAAGTGTGGATAAGAACCTACACTGCCTTACTACATACTGAAGTACCAGTAAATGCATACATTTTGTAGACTTTCAGTGGAAGATACTGCTTTTGTGCTGGACTTGGAGCTAACCATGTAGTTGCAGAGCCTACAAACATTTCTGCCAAGTTTTACTTATTCTACAGAGAGATTTTTTCCCCAATCTTCTCCTCTTTTTGCCTGTGGGACATGCTCAATCATACCTAAAAATAGGGAGTTGAATTCTGTGGAGAAAAACTGAACAAAGTCTTACGTAGGAGCTTGAAAACAACCATCATGAAGCAGTCATATCTGAAATCTCACTGCAATCAACAGCAGAGCCGCAGTGACTTGGATTTTTCTCCTCAGATATGAAGTGCCACACAAGGGTTATTACATGGGGGACATGGAACAGTTTATGCTAACGTGTTTTCTTTAGCAGTTGGGATAGGTTACTGCAAAGGCATGAGTTTAGCAGCCACAGCTCAGCTGACTGGTGGTGGCAGCTCACTTGGTCAGCCACAATCAACTAATCATTTGCAACTGTACAGAAATACTTCTAAAAGCAAAATCAAAGCAGGGATTAATGTGCAAATAAAAGCAGATACATATGAAGGCTAAAGACAATGCTGTTTTTAATGCTTCCTCAAAGAACAGCAAAGGTGAAGCATTCACCTTTTCTGGTTACTAGAAGAATTCACTTATAACCCTGAATTTGCCAGTCAGTGGTATGCTGCCCCCACTTTCTGTAAGTGAAACCACTGTGGTGCTGTCAAATGGCTGTTGTGGTGTTAGTGAGCAGAATCTGAATCAACATGGTTAACACATTCCCCCACCACTTCTTTAATCATGGAGGAAGAAACCGGAGTTGTGTTTAGAAAGATTAGCACCTATGCAGGTCTTGCCTGGGATGTTTGTTTCAAGCAGGTCACTCTGCCCTGCACTGCTTCTCTCAGAAGGAGCAATGTCCATCCTACACCCAAGTGCAAAATGATTCCTGGCTTTCAAACTCCCAAGGAAATACTTTCTGTTCTGTTCCTTAAAAACAATCAATATTGCAGTATCTACAACTGTGTCTAATGCAGCTGCCTGAACTACACCAATGTGCAGGCACTAGGAAGGATTGCCAGAAAATGATATCTTTGCAGCTGCAACACAACATTTGCTGCCCAGTTCTCAAGTTTAGCCCTTTGCTTCAGTCTCTGAGTACACTGCTGAGACTGCATTTCTGATTCACTAAGAGTCCTTATTGAAGAGAGAAGTCATTAAATGAGATCATGAAAGATGGGCGTGTCCCTCAGAAAGCCTCTCCGAACTGATGCTTATGCTCTGCAGATGGTTCTGTCTCCAGAAACCAAGAGGTTTCCCTTACTGTAGCTTGTCTTGCAGCCCCAGTTGTGTGGAAGATCATGGACCCCAGAATCTCAGATTCATGTCTTCAGGCTTCAGCTTCTAATAAAGGTTTCAACAACACAAATTCTATACACTGTAATAAAATGTATTTTACCTCTACTTCAAAATTCACTATAGAAGGTTGTGACAGTATCCATACATCCATGTGCTGGAAAATACAACCACCCAGGAAAGCCAGGCACTCCTACAAAGTACAGCTCAGAATACAGGAAGGCTTATGGCCTCCAGATGGACTATGCCATGGGCTGGTGGCAGGGACATAGCAGAGAGACTACCCATTCTCATGAAGGCTGCAAATCCTACAGGATTTAAGCAGGCCAGCATGGCTGGTAAGGAATATCTCAGTGTTCACCAGGAGAAAAAGCAGCCCCTTAAATCAAGACTGTGCATCTCATCTCAGGCAGCTCCTGCTGCCAGAAGGGAAATCACCGGGCAGGAGTAGTGACTGCTGCAAGCAGCTGGCCCCCATCTCACACATTCTGATCCCTGCCCTGGCAGCGGCAGCAAACCTGATTTCCCCGGGCACTGGCAAAGGCAGAGTAAGTGATGAAGACATGACCATTTTGCTGTGCCCTTGGCAGCCTGCTGCTGCCCAAGGCAACAACCTACATCACCTATTCTCCCAGCTGACCCTGTTTTGCAGTCTGTTCTCTGTTATGTGTTCAAACGACTCTATTAGCACCTCGAAATAAGTCATTTGGGTCCCACCTAAGGTTTGGAGAGATTTTACCAGTTGCCTTGACTCAGGAATGTACGGATTAATTGCAAATACCATCCCGGAACGTTAAAGCCCACATTCAATTGTGACAATTGTAATATTATTGCTTAGAACAGTGCTCACCTGAGTCACGTTATAATTCAGTCATTATGATTTTCATGGAAAAAGGCATATTTTTCCCCAAACCCATTTCACAGAGTGAAAAGCACACAGGTAGGATTTGTCCCACATAAAAATAAATTGCTATTTGAATGTCAGAAAATGGCTGTAGAAAACAGGAAAACATTAATTATTTAGGGCAGCAAATAAACTAAAAGGCAATTTTCCCAATTTTTAAAAAGAAATGTTAACTGCAAGCAATGGGTCCATTTTTTTTTCCATTCACAAAGCAATTGCTATATCCTCCTCTGTATGTAGAATACGTATCAAGTCTGACACACTGGTTTAATTACTGCAAGAATGAGCAAAACAATGAGCTTTTACAGCCAAAGAGCCTCGACTTCTAACAGATGTCAATTCAACCTGTAGAGATATTCCATTGTGCCTTTGAAAATTTACCACACACACACCAAAAAAAAAAAAAAAAAGAGAGAGAGAGAGAGAGAGAAAATAGTCTTCCACATTTTTTTTTCAAGAGAATAGAGGTTTTCCTTTTTAATCAGTGACCTGAAGAAGACATCTGCGCTCTTACACATTAATGTGCCATTAGTACATGAGTGCAACGCAATTATCTTGGTGATTGTGACCAGACACGATCTAAGACACCAGTGAAAAGGAAGCCTATAAATCTCATTGCTAAATTATTTATATCGCTGTTGCAGCCAGACGTGCCCTTTGGGCAGAGATGAGAGCGCTGCCACACTGCCTGCATGCTGGGATTGTGAACATGGGTCAGCATCTCTACCCCTCTGCCTTCTCCACCATGTTTTCCCCACATGAGCTAGGACAAATAGCCCAGCCCACACCCCAGACACCCACTGATTTCCCTCTTGCACAGAGCAGGGTCCAGCCACACTCCCAGTCTCCACTGGGAAGAGCAAGAGTCTCCCTCCTCCTGAGCTCACTGTACATTTAGCTCATTTTTCCTTGTTCTGGCAGGTTTTAATGAGTCTGGGGAAAAAATAGTTAGCATAGATGATGAAAATGATGCTTTGTGCAGAGAGTTAGTTCAGTATTAGCTTGACTGAGGGATGAAATTGCAGACTGCTGATGGTGTTTTTTTCTGCTTCATCATCTATTTTTCTTAAGATGGCAAACAGCTAGCAAAGTGCTCATTAATGGATAGTGACAAGTAGTTTCCTGTGGTCTTAAAACAAACCATCAATTACAGAAAGTGTTTTCAGTTCTTGAGGCTAAAAAACATTCAATACCATTCATCTGTTTGTGTGTTTTATCAAGTGATGAGAAATCCAAGTGAGAAACATATACAAAAAGAGAAGAGAGACACTGCTGTGCCTTCTTCAGACCAGGGTGCTTCAAAATAGCCTTCAGGTGAGGCTAAGATATTCAGTGCCCCTACAAAACAAATGGCTCTCTGAAAGACTATATGCTGATCTTCATTTGACCTGATCACATTTTTTCAGTGAATTGGTAAATGCTCAAATCCCATAAAAGCTACATTAAAATTATATAGTTATAATTCTATAATTATTTTATATATATTGCATAAAAGCAAAGCACAGAGTAGGAAGAAAAGCAGGCTATAGTTTTAATGGATACTGACAAGAAGGTTAATTCTTACTACTTTTTCTTTCTATTCCAGCCTTTGTGCACTGACGGGTCAAGAAAGAGGATACTTCAAACCAGCTGCAAAAATTCACATGTGAAAGGCAAGAACAACTTCTGCTTCTAGAGTGTCAGAGAACTCCTAAATCAACCCATTTTTCTTTCATTCGTGTCCAGTTTGAAATGATCTCTCCTGAAACAAACAAACAAACAAACAAAAACAAACAAACAAACAAACAAAAAACCAAACAAACAGGAACAGCATTGGAACAGCATTGGCAAACGTTACAAGACCAATTCTTCATCACTATACACAGAAAAAGGAATCAGTTGCATCACTGGAAACATGAGAAATAGCAACAATGTAAAGGTGTGTAACAAAACAGAGCATTGGACCTTACAGGCCTGTTTATATCATCAAAAATAAACAAAAACATTCTCTTAGATGTCCTTACAGGAAATGTAAGGGATCTCAGAAATACAGCTACTGTATTTAAAGTGGTGACAAAAGTGTGCTTCTGAGCTGTGGACATCCTGTGAACCACTTTGATGTTTAAGTATACATCTATACCTTTTTTTACAATAGACATGAGAAAAAGTGGTTCTAAAAAGTACCAGGTGATATTTGAACAAGGTCTGGAATTACAAGCTGTATGGAGCATTTCCAATGCAAGAACAAGTTCTGAGTCTCCATTCATAAGTAGGTTTCAGCACATTATACAGCTGGTCAGAGAGGCCTCTGCATTACGTGTCAGTGTCCTGTGGTTCACAAAAAAAATGACTGCATGACTGGATTTTGTGCATCCATCCTGTAAGCCCAGTGTTAGAGTTGCCATTAGTCACAAGCCAATATGGGACTCAGACTTTTTTCAGTTTCATAGGCTTTGGATCCAGAGGTTCAGTTTAAGATCAACCTCTCCTCAACTGTCTCTTCCTTCACCAACAGAGACTATGCATCAGATTTGCAAAGGGTAAACAGTATAACTGTAATCTAAACTAATATAAAGAGGGTTCAACAACAAAAACAGAAAAGCTTCAAGCAAGAAAGCTTTTTCTGCACAATAATAATGTAGATATCTTCCTTTCAAATGTACTTCATTCATCTCTGGCTGGACAGCCCTTGCACACATCCTGGGGGCACAGGAACAAAAGTCCTGCCCATTTACAGCCAAGTGCCACATGGCGATTACTCACTGTTATGCTGGCACAAAATAGTCAGGGTCCAGCCATGACTACTGTTGGCAAGTCTTATAAGAGGCAGCTCATCATTCATGAAAGCGTACACTGCTCCTGTAGGGCTACATCAGGGACTGATTTACTCTTTGCATATGTATACATGCAGAACCTACAGGAAATGTGGAAGCAATTGGAACATATGGAAAGGTGGCTTTCTGCAAGTGGAAAGCTCTCTCCAGACACCCAACTTCTCATAATGATGGAGGTGTTTGTTTGCTTGTGCTGTTGTGCATCCGCTACATGCCAAAATGATCCCCCCTGATCCCAGTTGTGTGCTCATGCCATAAGCGATAAAATAAGGCCTGACAAGCCATTTCAGATTCAGACCATTCTCATTATTCACCCCAGCGGATATTGTCTCAGTTAGATAGGCCAGCGGTTTCACAGGAACTGCATGGGTTATCTTGCTATAGTATAACCACATTTCTAACCACAAAGAAAATATTTCCATCCATATAAATATTTAATACAAGCAATATCTTCATGTAGAAGAGAGGATATCAGGGATCCCTTTGTGACCATCCTGCTAACTGCATCCAGGCTAACTGCAACAACTCACCAACTCACTTAAGTAGAGCCAAGAACTATCAATATAAGTTTTACAACCTTACTCAGGGTAAGTTTACTGAAGTCAGAAAAAAAAAAAAAAAAGATATAAGAACTCCTATTAGCATGACCTATCCGCATCTTGGGTCAGATCCCAGGAAAAAAAAAAAAAAAAAAAAAAAACAAAACCAACACTCGTCCTCCCTTTTCAGCCATAAATTATGTGCTTAATTATCCAAATGTCAAACTGTGCTTGCAAATAATGAGGAAGGTCAGATCAGAGTGAGTTAGATGTTTAAAAGCCAGTTTCAGGGGCCAGCCCTTTCCACAGCAGACATGCAACAGCATTACAGTTAGAACTCACCATCATGCTTTGCAAGTTGCTTCCACAAGAGCCACAAACAAGAAATGAACTGCTCTTCCCACTTCGAGCAGGTAGGGGGTCTCTGACAGCATGCTAGGCACTTACAGGAAGACAGGTTTTCAATTCCAGGGTTTCCCTGTGGGAACATTGAAACATATTGAGTCAAGAGTGTTGGACTCTATTGTTATGGAGAACTGTTTGGACTCCACATGACTATTTACACTTAGGACAATCTCAGCCTCCAGCAAATCCAACAGCATGAGATGAAGGACACAATCATGTCCATTTTTTTTTTCTTTTAAGTATTAGCCACAGTAGGATATTACTACTACAATATTGAATTGCTTCAGGGAAGGACTACAGGCCAAATTACCATGTCTGTAAGCAGAGATACTCTGAATGAAATTAATTATGGGAACAAGTATTAGAGTGCAAGTCAGCTGCACCTTGAATGTGGCCCTTTGGTCTTTCCAAGTATGTGGTTACCAACAGGCTAGGTCCATCTCCTCCACCTCAAAATAATCCTACTGCCTTCAGCATGATTCAGGTAGAGCACAAGGTGTTTATAAAATGACATTAACCAACAACAGGCAAATGTGCAGGTATACTAACTTCTCCTGTTTGCATGATGAGCATGGAAGCAAGTCAGAAGGGAAAATACTAACAAGACACGTTGGTTTTGGCAGCTGGCAGGCAGCCATTACCTGAAGTAAGGCTGGGCAACTGGGACTGCTTTGTGCATGCTGCTTGGGCACCCAGCACAGCTGACCTGTGGAGCAGCTGGGCCACTACTAGGGCAGAGATCAGGTACACTCTACCACAGGGCTGCCAAAAATCCCCAGGTCTTCCACACAACTTTCACATTTGTTTACTGGGCGGGCCAGACTTAAGTGAACGCCATGAAGCCCATCAGGTCATAACAGAAAGGCATACAGCTTCCTAACCCTGATACCACCAGAAGATACTGCATTCTTTGCCTGTATTCAAACAAGCCAACCAGTCCTGCAGCAAACTGCTTTATCTATCTAAAAATATCAGGTGCCATCTCCTGTCTGTCCAATGCAGCTCTTGGTCTGCTCCTTGCCAGAAGCAGCACTCCTGGTCCTTCCAGCAGCATGAGTTTCTTCTGCTCTCTCCCATACCAGGTCATACCATGACAATTGCCACACTGTCCTGGTTTCAGTTAGCACAGAATTAATTTTCTTCCTAGTAGCTGGTGGAATGCTGTGTTTTGGCTTAGAATGAGAAGAGTGCTGATAACACCCCGATGCTTTAATTGTTGCAGAGCAGTGCTTATACTAAGCCAAGGACATCTCAGCCTTTGCTCTGTCCTGCCAACGGGCAGGCTGGGGGGGTGCAGTAAGAGCTGGGAGGGGACAGACCCAGGACAGGTGACCCAAACTAGCCAAAGGGGTATTCCATACCATCTGACGTCATGCTAAACAATATATAGGGGTGGCTAGCCGGGGGGAGGGGGCCGGACTGCTCGGGGTTAAGCTGGGCATCGGTCAGCGGGTGGTGAGCAATTGCATTGTGCATCACTTGTTTGTACATATTATTAGTAGTAGTACTATTATCATCATTGTATTATTATTATTATTATTATTATTATTATTATTTTCCTGTCTTATTAAACTGTCTTCATCTCAACTCACGAGCTTCACTTTCCATTTCTCTCCCCCGTCCCAGAGAGGGAGGGGGGAGGGTGAGCGAACGGCTGCGTGGTGTTTAGCTGCCAGCCGGGTTAAACCACGACAGTCTTTTTGGCGCCCAACGTGGGGCTCGAAAGGTTGAGATAACGGCAGATCTGACCAGAGTGTGTTAAACTAAAATTGGTATAAGTATTAGACCTGCTTAATAGTCACTTGTCATAATGCTGATTACTTTAATCTCAACTGTGCTGCGCCTGTTTTCCAAATTGAGTATTATAGCACGTTATTTTCCGTATGTGCTCTCTGTCATGTTGTTTATCCTCTCCGGGCCCTGGTTTCAGACCGTTATGGTACTGTGTGTTGTATCAGTGGCTTATGAGATGATGAAATATCTGGCCATGACTCTAACCTGGTATTTGTACTCAGTAACATCTTCGATTCTATACTTTGGAAACTGTATTTTGGAAACTATTAGCAATTGTATCTGTTGCCTTTTTTCATTAGGGAGTCAATCTGTGGAGGGGAAAGGGGAAGATAATTTTTCTTACTTAATCACTCTCCCTTTCTCCTTCACCACCCCTGTACCCTCCTTGATCACTCTCCCTTCCTCCTTCACCACCCTCTTATCCTCCGAGTTTATTACAATAGCTCTCCAAGATATTGAATATCCTTGGGATACTCAGACCAGCATAGTCCTGTTGTTCTGCCTCCTGAATGCACTTCAAGTTCTGCTTAAAGTTAAACAACTACTTAGGAAGCTCATCCGGAGATCTGCCCGGAGGCAGTATAGTTGTGGGTGGCAGGGAGTATGGGTGGATATGGGCAGGCATCTAGAGCAGTTGGCACCCCCAGTGTGTTGGAAATTCACCCCTGAACAATGGCAAAATCCTCAAAAACTGGCAGAATGCTTGAAAAAAAGGTGTAATGATTCTGGCAGTTCCAAAGTAACACAAATCATTGTAACGTGCTGGGGCCTGGCTCATGCCTATCGAGCTGCCATTGATACTGCTGTCAACTTAGTGACAGACCCTGCGGCCACTCCAAACCCTGTGACAGATCCAACGGCCACTGTGACCCCTACGGTGGATTCTGCAGCCGCTCCAGTCCCAGCTCCTGCAGCCGCTCCAGTCCCAGCTCCTGCAGCCGCTCCAGTCCCAGCTCCTGCAGCCGCTCCAGTCCCAGCTCCTGCAGCCGCTCCAGTCCCAGCTCCTGCAGCTGCTCCAGTCCCAGCTCCTGAAGCTGCTCCAGCTCCAGCTCCTGCAGCCGCTCCAGTCCCAGTTCCTGCAGCCGCTCCAGTCCCAGCTCCTGCAGCCGCTCCAGTCCGAGCTCCTGCAGCCGCTCCAGTCCCAGCTCCTGCAGCCGCTCCAGTCCCAGCTCCTGCAGCCGCTCCAGTCCCAGCTCCTGCAGCCGCTCCAGTCCCAGCTCCTGCAGCCGCTCCAGTCCCAGCTCCTGCAGCCGCTCCAGCTCCAGCTCCTGCAACTGCTCCAGTCCCAGCTCCTGAAGCTGCTCCAGCTCCAGCTCCTGCAGCTGCTCCAGTCCCAGTTCCTGCAGTCGCTCCAGTTCCAGCTCCGGCCGCTACTCCAGTCCCAGTTCCTGCAACTGCTCCAGTCCCAGCTCCTGAAGCCGCTCCAGCTCCAGCTCCTGAAGCCGCTCCAGCTCCAGCTCCTACTGCTGCTCCAGTCCCAGCTCCTGCAACTGCTCCAGCTCCAACTCCAGCTCCTGTAGCCGCTCCAGCTCCTGTGGCCGTGTCAGAGAAACGAGCTGTAGCAGTGCAAGTTGACCCTGCAGAGGGCATTCCAACCCCTGTGGCAGACCCTGTAACAAAGTCAGAGAAACGAGCAGTAGCAGTGCAAGCTGCCCCTGTAGAGAAGGTGAAAATATGGTATAGAAATTCAAGTCGTTTAGAACGCAGAGAGTCTTCTGCCAATCCAGGTAAGGCTTCTGCCAAAACTAAGTATAGAGATGACGAAGATGATGACGACGCTGGGCCGTCAAGGATTCAGGAGGAGGAAGATGAGGATGCCGAAAGAGCAACAGTAACTACCCGAAGCCTAAACGAGCGCGAGCTACGAGATGTGCGAAAAGATTTTGGTCGCTGTATAGGTGAGCAGCTTGTCACCTGGCTGCTCCGGTGCTGGGACTCTGGAGCCAATTGTGTGGAATTAGACGGCAGGGAAGCCAAGCGGCTGGGATCCCTTGCTCGAGACGCCGGCATTGACAAAGCAATTGCAGATGGAGCACGACCCACCAGCCTCTGGAGGCGTCTCCTCTCAGCTGTGAGGGAAAGGTATCCCTTCAAGGAAGATATTTTATGTCTACCAGGCAAGTGGACCACTATGGAGAAGGGAATCCAGTACCTGAGGGAATTAGCCGTACGGGAAGTGATTTATGAGGATCCAGACCTCAAACAAACATCCACAGATCCAGATGAAGTCAAGTGTACACGACCCATGTGGCGGAAGTTTGTACGGAGTGCACCATCATCATATGCCAGCTCATTGGCAATAATGGCCTGGAAAGAGGATGAGGAACCCACAGTGGGTGAAGCGGCTAAACAACTCCGGCAGTACGAAGAAAGTCTCTCCTCTTCCTTACAGGCCTGCGTCTCAGCTGTGGAGAAACTTTCTGAAAAGGTTCACCAACTTGAAGAGAATCTATTGTCCTCCCCACCTGAACCAACCAGTGCCCACCGACCAAAGGAGAACACTTGGGAGAAACTTTCTGAAAAGGTTCACCAACTTGAAGAGAGATTATTCTCCTTCGCACCTGTACAAAGCAGTGTCTCAGCTGTCAGGGGTAGGCGTTCACCCACACAAGGAAGACGATATGGTGGGTACTCACCCCGTGCCACCCTGTGGTTTTACTTACGAGACCATGGAGAGGACATGAGAAAGTGGGATGGAAAATCTACCGCAACCCTAGAGGCACGGGTACGTGAGTTGCAAAAGAAAACAATCAGGAAAAAGGGATTCTCCGAAAAGTTTGCTGCTCCAACTTCCAGCAGACAGTCCTTCAAACACAGAAACGAGGAAGATTCTGACCAGGATTAGGGGGGCCCTGCCTCCAGCCAGGGGGAGGAAAGGGACAATCGAGTTTATTGGACTGTGTGGATTCGATGGCCTGGCACATCACGCGCACAGAAGTATAAGGCTTTAGTAGACACCGGTGCACAATGTACTATAATGCCATCGAGCTATAAAGGACCAGAGCCCATCTATATTTGTGGAGTGACAGGGGGATCTCAGCAGTTGACTGTATTGGAGGCTGAAGTGAGTCTGACTGGGAATGAGTGGGAAAAGCACCGCATTGTGACTGGTCCGGATGCTCCATGTATCCTTGGCATAGACTATCTTAGAAGAGGATACTGCAAGGACCCAAAAGGGTTCCGGTGGGCTTTTGGTATTGCTGCCTTAGAGACAGAGGGCATTAAACAATTATCTACCTTGCCTGGTCTCTCAGAGGACCCCTCTGTTGTGGGGTTGCTGAGGGTCGAAGAACAGCAAGTGCCAATTGCTACCACAACTGTGCACCGGCGGCAATATCGCACCAACCGAGACTCCCTGATTCCCATCCATAAGCTAATTCGTCAATTGGAGAGCCAAGGAGTGATCAGCAAGACTCATTCACCGTTCAATAGTCCCATATGGCCAGTGCAAAAGTCTAATGGCGAGTGGAGACTAACAGTGGACTATCGCGGCCTGAACGAAGTCACGCCACCACTGAGTGCTGCAGTGCCGGACATGCTGGAACTTCAGTATGAACTTGAATCGAAGGCAGCCAAGTGGTACGCCACAATTGATATCGCTAATGCATTTTTCTCCATCCCTCTAGCAGCAGAGTGCAGGCCACAATTTGCCTTCACTTGGAGGGGAGTCCAATATACTTGGAATAGGCTGCCCCAGGGGTGGAAACACAGCCCTACCATTTGCCATGGGCTGATCCAGTCTGCACTAGAGCAGGGGGAAGCTCCTGAACACCTGCAGTACATCGATGACATTATTGTGTGGGGTGACACAGCAGAGGAAGTTTTCGAGAAAGGGAAGAAAATAGTCCAAATCCTTCTGAAAGCCGGTTTTGCCATAAAACAAAATAAAGTCAAAGGACCTGCACGGGAGATCCAGTTTTTAGGAATAAAATGGCAAGATGGACGTCGTCAAATCCCAATGGATGTGATCAACAAAATAACAGCTATGTCTCCACCAACTAACAAAAAAGAAACACAGACTTTCCTAGGTGTTGTGGGGTTTTGGAGAATGCACATCCCAAATTACAGTCTGATTGTAAACCCACTCTACCAAGTAACTCGTAAGAAGAATGAGTTTGAATGGGGCCCTGAACAACGACAAGCCTTTGAACAAATCAAGCAGGAAATAGTCCATGCAGTAGCCCTTGGGCCAGTTCGAACAGGACCAGATGTAAAGAATGTGCTCTACACTGCAGCCGGGGAGAACGGCCCCACCTGGAGCCTCTGGCAGAAAGAACCTGGGGAAACTCGAGGTCGGCCTCTGGGGTTTTGGAGTCGGGGATACAGAGGATCTGAGGCCCGCTATACTCCAACTGAAAAGGAGATATTGGCAGCATATGAAGGAGTTCGATCTGCTTCGGAGGTGGTCGGTACTGAAGCGCAGCTCCTCCTAGCACCCCGATTACCGGTACTAGGCTGGATGTTCAAGGGAAGGGTCCCCTCTACGCATCATGCAACTGATGCTACATGGAGCAAGTGGGTTGCACTGATTACTCAGCGGGCTCGAATAGGAAACCCCAGTCGCCCAGGAATATTGGAAGTGATCATGGACTGGCCAGAAGGCAAATACTTTGGGATATCATCAGAGGAGGAGGTGGGTCGTGCTGAAGAAGCCCCACTGTACAACCAGTTGCCAGAGAATGAAAAGAAATATGCCCTGTTCACTGATGGGTCCTGTCGTATTGTGGGGAAGCATCGGAGATGGAAGGCTGCTGTATGGAGTCCTACGCGACGAGTTGCAGAAGCTGCTGAGGGAGAAGGTGAATCGAGTCAGTTTGCAGAAGTGAAAGCCATTCAGCTGGCTTTAGACATTGCTGAACGAGAGAAATGGCCAGTTCTCTATCTCTACACCGATTCATGGATGGTAGCAAATGCCCTGTGGGGATGGTTACAGCAATGGAAGCAAAACAACTGGCAGCGTAGGGGCAAACCTATCTGGGCTGCTGCATTGTGGCAAGATATTGCTGCTCGGGTAGAGAACCTGGCTGTGAAAGTACGCCACGTAGATGCTCATGTGCCCAAGAATCGGGCTACTGAAGAACATCAAAACAACCAGCAGGTGGATCAGGCTGCTAAGATTGAAGTAGCTCAGGTGGACCTGGATTGGCAGCATAAAGGTGAATTATTTATAGCCCGATGGGCCCATGACACCTCAGGCCATCAAGGTAGAGATGCAACATACAGATGGGCTCGTGATCGAGGGGTGGACTTGACCATGGACGCTATAGCACAGGTTATTCATGACTGTGAAACATGTGCTGCAATCAAGCAAGCCAAACGGTCAAAGCCTCTTTGGTATGGAGGACGATGGCTGAAATATAAATATGGAGAGGCCTGGCAGATTGATTACATCACACTCCCTCAAACTCGCAATGGCAAGCGCCACGTACTTACAATGGTGGAAGCAACCACCGGATGGCTGGAAACATATCCTGTGCCTCATGCTACCGCCCGGAACACCATCCTGGGCCTTGAAAAGCAAGTCCTATGGCGACATGGCACCCCAGAAAGAATAGAATCAGACAATGGGACTCACTTCCGAAACAACCTTATAAACACTTGGGCCAAAGAACATGGTATTGAATGGGTGTATCACATCCCCTATCATGCACCAGCCTCCGGGAAAGTTGAACGATACAATGGCCTGTTAAAGACTACCTTGAAAGCAATGGGCGCTGGGACGTTCAAAAACTGGGATACGCATTTGGCAAAGGCCACCTGGTTAGTCAATACTAGGGGATCTACCAACCGAGCTGGACCTGCCCAATCAAACCTGTTACGTACTGTAGATGGGGATAAAGTTCCTGTAGTGCATGTAAAAAATATGCTGGGTAAAACAGTCTGGGCTACTCCTGCCTCAGGAAAAGGCAAACCTATTCGTGGAATTGTTTTCGCTCAGGGACCTGGATATACTTGGTGGGTGATGCAAAAGAACGGAGAGGTCCGGTGTGTACCTCAAGGAGATTTAATACTGGGTGAGAATAGCCCATGAACTGAATTGCACCATGTTAAATAGTATATTATACTGTATGTTATCACTACCATGATTACTATAGGTGACTAATTAGAATGTATGGAAAAGAGTGTAACCTGAGCATGACATAAATGGTATGGAATAAGAGGTGGATAGATGTCCTGGTTTCAGTTAGCACAGAATTAATTTTCTTCCTAGTAGCTGGTGGAATGCTGTGTTTTGGCTTAGAATGAGAAGAGTGCTGATAACACCCCGATGCTTTAATTGTTGCAGAGCAGTGCTTATACTAAGCCAAGGACATCTCAGCCTTTGCTCTGTCCTGCCAACGGGCAGGCTGGGGGGGTGCAGTAAGAGCTGGGAGGGGACAGACCCAGGACAGGTGACCCAAACTAGCCAAAGGGGTATTCCATACCATCTGACGTCATGCTAAACAATATATAGGGGTGGCTAGCCGGGGGGAGGGGGCCGGACTGCTCGGGGTTAAGCTGGGCATCGGTCAGCGGGTGGTGAGCAATTGCATTGTGCATCACTTGTTTGTACATATTATTAGTAGTAGTACTATTATCATCATTGTATTATTATTATTATTATTATTATTATTTTCCTGTCTTATTAAACTGTCTTCATCTCAACTCACGAGCTTCACTTTCCATTTCTCTCCCCCGTCCCAGAGAGGGAGGGGGGAGGGTGAGCGAACGGCTGCGTGGTGTTTAGCTGCCAGCCGGGTTAAACCACGACACACACCTATAATGGTCCACTGATTTTCTCTGCAACTCTCATTCTCTCCGGGCTTTTCTTGCTCTCACTGAACTCAAACACAACCCTTTTTTGACAGCAAGCGTAGCAGCATGGCCCAGCTGCCTTGGGCCAAATACTAGCTGACCCAGCACATCTGTGTTCCTAAAATAACCACTGAGGTTTGCATGCCATCACGCAACCCATGCCCAGGAACATGGGTTGCCTCTGCAGACCAGATTTGGTTTTGGCACCCTGAAGAGGAACCGTGCTGAGGCCAACTCTCCTCCTGTATAGGCCCCTCTCACCCCACCCAGAAAGAGGAAATCATGTGAGGTCTCAGTGAGCCTAAATCAAACATCCCATTTCCCAGGATGCTTTAAGGGACCACAGAATTGAAGGGATTTCCTCCTGACTAAAAGTAAGAATAACATGATTTCACTAAGGAAAAGGCACTACCTTCTAGCATTTCATGTGTAAACAGTTGCTTCCTTTGCCTCCACCAAACCTCTAAGCTAATTACAGCTTAAATGCTAACCCATGAGAAAAATACAGAACACTGAAACGTGGCATGGAAACATTGCAGCTCTAATCCTTTATAGCATTAGCTTGTTTAAACTTGATGAGATAGAAGGGAAAACAAAGGAGACACATGAAAAGATACCTGGTTACGTCACCTCAGCAGTTCCATGAGTGTGTTTTCTTGTACTTTTTTCTTCCAATTTTTTTTAACATGCCTAG
Source organism: Aythya ferina (assembly GCF_964211825.1). Lineage (NCBI taxonomy): Eukaryota > Metazoa > Chordata > Aves > Anseriformes > Anatidae > Aythya > Aythya ferina. The sequence continues at coordinate 71,033,164 of NC_140297.1, read as the reverse complement.
GGATCTCAAGTGAGTCAAAGTGCCCTTTACTCTCTCACGCATAAGAGAAGCTGCAAAACATGTCACAGAAGTTACATCTTTGAAGAGCCAGACAAAAAAAAATAAAAATAAAAATCTACTGCAGCATTAAACATAAATTACACACAAACCCTGAGCTTTCCCCTAGAGCTAGCATCTCGCTTTTCTTTTTCAAACATGCTAGCAACACCTGGATGGGTTTTGTGCACCCCATCATCCATTCTCCAGGTTAAAAACACAAACAAATTAACAAAAAAAAATTAACAAAAACAATGAAACACACACACTTTAGGATAAAATGTTCATTTAACATGAGGGAGAGAAGGAACCTAGTCAGAAACATTACTGTCAGATATAGGAAAATGAGAAACCAAAAGGGAAGTACTGTGCAAAGCACTTCGGGTGTCTAGGAACAGGGGAGGAAAGTTGTGCAAGACAGCCCAAAAAGCAGGAAGAAACATGTAGTTGTTAAGTGTGCATGTATTAAAAGAGGAAACAGATGATCTCAAAAGACACAAATGAAAAATTTTGTCAAGAAAGAAAGACGTGAACTATTTATTATCTTTTCATCTGTTATAGCTTCTCATTTTCCCTCCGCACCACAAGCTTTTGTATGTGTTTGACTAGGTCACCCAGACCAGAAGGCAGACCTGCATGCTGACAGCTCACATCTTTGCACAGGTGACCTCCTTTTCATAAAAGGTGAATACAACTTTCCCCAGAAATAGGCAAAGATGCAGGTGTTCACCACATGTAAAACCATTGCTTTTCCAGTTGAACTGAATGTAGAACTGAATCAGAACCCACACAGTAGGTGCTCACCTTTGAAAATTTTACCTTTGGGCCTTCATTCCACCTCCCAACCCTGACAATAAAACGGATACAATGAAGAGTTTCTTCAGGGCAGAGTGCATCAGTGAAGAGCAAAAAAGCTGAATTTATCACATCATTCTTCACTTTTTAATTAGGGGAAACGTTGAAGAAAGACTGTGGAAGCAAAATCAATTTGCTGGTCTTGATTTGGCTTTTTGTTTAGTGACAATTTGACTCCTAAGACCAAATTCTCTCTGGGGAAATAATTCCACTCACTTCAAGGCAATTGCTTCAATAGGTAAGTTGCTTAACTTTCTTTCTCAGGTCTATGTGCTTTCCCCCTTTGTTCTCTGAACCTGAAAATATCCTAAAAGTCAGGGCATTTCTCCACCACCCCTTCCAAAGATACCTTCAAAGTGATAAACATTTTCTCTACACAGCTAAGCCTTTTTTCATATCTACAAGTCTTAAAAGAAATTAGAAATTACTTTAACTGTAAAATACCAGAGGGAAGAAATTTTGGAATATTCATCATTGTGATTAGAAGAAAAAGCAAGTCAGACTCTCTGATGGATGTGAGGTCTGTGGGATAGGAAAAAAACGACCTTTTGTTAGTCCCATAATTCATGAATGCAGGTTCCCCACCTCCCATCTGTAAGCTAGTCATATTGCTGAGTATACTGTGCATATTTAAGCACTCTGAATTCAAATTGTGATAGAAAAACTGTCATTTACTTCTTTGCCATGACTTTTACCTTTATTTGGAACATATAATCAAAATAAATGTTGAGGAACCTGACTGTGGGTTTAGTTGAATCTAAACTCTATGGAATTTATGTTCTACTTCTTGTTTTCAGCCCCAGTATTTCTTTGTAAGATATTTCACAGGGAAGTAACCAGAAACCATTTCCTTTTTTCCCCCTTTTTTTTTCTTTTTTTTTTTTTTTTATATCTTAAAAGTCACATAAGAAAGATGAAATGACCATCAATCGTTCCCAGGGGATGTCTGGAAATAGAGGAGATTCATGAGTAGTGCTTAATGCATTAGCTTCTCTCACACATTCTAAACCCACATGAAAATCAGAACTCACATGGTAAAAGCCCTTATGATCTTGTGCACCACTTAAAAATTTAAACAGTGTTCTAATGGAAAAAGATAACCTATTAAAGACAACAGTGCCCATCTACCAACATAATGTTCATGCTGCTAAGCCTGCTGGAGCTCTCTATTCTGCTATTAAAGCTCTTCCTACCTCTTTTTTTTTTTTTTTTTTTTTTTTTTTTGTAGCACCAACCAAGGTGGAAGCCTAACAAAGGTGTGTTTTCCCCGGAGGGATCTCCATTCTCCTGCATGGATTTGCTTCTTTGCCTGCTTGTACTGAGGGAACTGGGAGACACCTGGATATAGCTGCTAGGTAATGGGGATGAAATGCTGATAGCAGGGCAAGATTAATGTGATCTGATCCACTGGTGTTATCTTTCACATCTCTGCAGACTTTTGCAATTTGAATTTGTAAATCCAATTTTCCTCTTTCAACACTGGCAGTTCTCCTCTTCATTTTTTCTCTAACCAGTGTCACCTCAAGGCTAACCATGAAGCAATCACTATCCAAAACCTCAAGGTCTGTAGACAGACAAAAATATATTTTTCTTTCTCTCCTGAGACACAGTGTAAGGCCCAAATCCACATCTCTGTTTACCTGGAGAAATCTCCTAAAGGAATAAACCCATCCATACCATGGGGATACACCACTACAAGAGAGTAATTGCCATAAGAGTGTCCCTCATCCTGATGAAATGCAATTCGAGAGACAGCAGGATCATTCATCTCACCTGAGCCTTCGGAAAAGTATCTTTATGTGAATTTCTATTTCTACTTTTGATTCCTGGGACATGCTGAGAGTTCACATACGGTGAGCTGCTATGGCTCAAGTGATGCACGATTCAGGCTCAGTGCAGAAACAGCACAGGGTGGCTGAGCCCATCCAACATCGCGCCACCGATGCTGAAAGGGGAAGTTGTACACCCCCTATATCACCCTTGTACACACTTTTTTGCTTACCTTGCACAAGCTCTGGTGCTTGTCAGGAGCCTCCAAGAATGAATACAAGCCACTAATCCAGCTGCAGATTATCTCACAAAAAGAAACTGAGTTTTCTGCCAGGATAGGAGCAAAGTTGACTCAGTAAAAAGTTTTACAAGCTACAGAGCCAACACAAGAATGCAGAGCTGAGAGAGAGGGCATGGGTAGGGAGGACAAGCTGCAATAGGATCACAGCCTTTGGCAGCTGTAAGACTCAGCCATAATGCACAACTTCACCTTTGGGACCATGCAGATGTTGCCTCCTATCACTATGAAGCCATCCAAGCAGAATGGTGAGGTAGGAAAGAGTAAAAATTCTTAAGAAACAAACTCTGGCAGAAAAAAGAAAAATGCATGTGGATAGAGTTGTCTGAAAATGTTTTTACAGAGGAAAATTGCAGGATAAGTATTTCAGTAGAGAATATATATATATATATATTTAACAGCTGTTTAACATCAATCACTAACAAACATTCAGCATAAAAGATATCCTTGTTAATGATTCAGTGCCTTGCTTCTTCCAGTGAGAGGAAGCACTTAAATCCAACATTTAGAGGCTGGATAACAAGTTATTAAACAGTAACTGGGAAAATTCCTAACCTTTTGAAGGAGGAATGGCAAAGAGGAAGGGAAAGTGAGAGGGAAAGCGAAGGGGAAGGAACAAACACATATATACCACAAAAAGTAGATCACAATTTTCTTTTTTCTTTTTTTTCTTTTTTTTCTTTTTTTTTTTTTAGTCCTTTGAAGGCTGCTTTTCAAGTAAAATACATTACTTTTTAAAAGCCTGTAACAACACCACTTTGCACTTTTAATAAAGAGTTCTTAAAGCCATTAACTTCCATGTAGCCCACAACCTTTTCATATGGGAGAGACATGAAATGGCTGTTCTGGCAGCTACTGCTGCTCTCACAGCCAAACAGCTCCTCCTTTTATCCATGCATAGCTGAGTGCTTACCCAGCAGCAGTGCAACAGTGTCCTCACCACACGACTGCTCCTCTTGTTAGTGGGGTCAGTGAGGCATAGACAACCAGCAGCTGCTACCACCACACCAGCAAAGCCCTCAAAAGAAGCCCCTAAGCTGAAAAACAGATCCACCTGGGTAGAAACTGCATCGTGCAAGAGTACACACCTACACATGATCAGGAAAAAAATCAGCACAGTAACAGCTCAGAGTAATAAACAGAGACAGGCAGCCAAAAGTTTCTTTGTGAACACCTACTTCATAGGTTTATGTTATTACAGGATCTCCTCCTCTCATGGACGGAAGATGAGTTCTGCAACATTGCACCAAGTGCCCATGGTGGCCTGCAGGTATTTATTATTTACTGCAGTCTCAGGAGGTCCACACTAAAAGCAGCCTGGGGAAGCAGGCTATGTTTTATCCACCACATGACCCAGTTTTCAGCAGCTCTGTCAAGCACTTCTGTCACTACTGACAGGGCTGAGTAATGTTCAGTGAAGTAGGTGATGAGTTACGTGAAACTAGCTTCCAGAGGAAATTAATTTCCACGGAGAGGCTCTGGCTACTTGAACTTTGTTTTAAAAAGCTGTGTTTTATTGCAGTCTAAGTTAATGAAGAAAGGTAGCTGACAGGCTGCTGTGCCATCTGTGTTATCTTTCAGCCACCTTTCTTCCAGTAGCAGCAGCAGCCAAATAGGAATATCCACTGACATAGCTTCTATTTAAACTCATTTTACTGCCTCTCCACTATCACCATGATAAATAATCAGGCCTACTTTTAATAGAATGCACTACATATGGCATCTCCACCAAGACCCTTCTTGAGCAGAGAACTGATTGCAAGAAGTACTGCACACTCAAGTCTTCTTCCTGGGAAGCTCTGTTGGGATACCATCTGTATCCTCCTAACCTTAGGAGCACTTGATTTTCCAAAAATACTATTTTTCTGCTCTTAAGTTGTCAGACTTACCACAGTGAGCACTCCACAGAGTATCCACCCCTTGGTCCCACACTTGACCTAATCTTTGTGTGTTGGAAGATTTGGGGGACCCTCAACTGAGGCCCTATTCCAGATAGTAGGATAAAGTAAAGGATAGTAGGATAGTTAAGTCCATCAATCACAAGAATGAATTCTCCATGAATTGCTTCAGACTGTCTTTCTACACTACAAAATTTACCCTAAAATTAAGGATAAACTAGTCTGTGCAACCTGTGTACAGTACGTACCACATTCACACCTGGGTAGGTTACTGCTTCTAACAATGCTTACCCCAAACATATTTGGAAGTATGGCTGTCTACATTTCAGAGAAACGTAGATATGTGGGAAAAATATAAAAGAGTCATCTATTGTGGAGAGGCTGCTAGTCCATGTTGTCAATCTGAACACAAAAAGCAGGTACATTTATCTCTGCTTGGGATCCTTTGCATTAATATTGCTGGAAAACACACTTTGATGTGATCAGATGCTTCATAGTAGTTCTTCACCAAACATATCTGGAAACAGCAAATGGGTTGAAGCAGACTTCACAAGGTGGGATTTCCTTGTGGTATTTTCTACTGGTATTTTGAAGAAAAATGACAACAACAACAACAAGGAAAGAAAGAAAAAAAAAAAAAGAAAAAAAAAAAAGAATAAAAGAAGAATAAAAGAATAAGAAAAAAAATAATAAAAAAATAAAATAAACTTGAAGAAGCTTTAGTTTACATGCCTTTGACACTGTGTGCTTGCAAAAGTATCAGGTGAAAGCATGTGCAAATTCTAAAAAGAATTTTAAAAAGCAGCACTCAAAAATACCAGAAACTCAGAGCTGTATAGGCCTTAGCCTAGACACAGTCCCAGGCAAGAAAAAAAGGAGATGTCTCACCTCACCATTTAGCTGCCCCAAGAAATGTAGGTACAATGCTAATTTCTTCTTCTCCATCTTCACCTCTCCTGTATGGTATTTTACAAGCTTGGCTAGACACTATGAAGATATCTCACATGCTTCACTAGCTGAAAAGATTCTCAATAGCATAACAGGTTTTCCTACAATAAAACCTAAATGTGCAGCAGCTTTCCTTAACATTTATAGATCTATTCTGATAGTATTAAATACATATATCACATATATATATATATATCATACATATTATCAAATAAATACATGTCATTCTGATCAGCATTAAACTCAGCCATGTCTGATTCATTGCAGCACGTACCCAACCTTCTCACCAGTACTTGCCAGGCATCAGAATTCAAGAATAAGTGAATCAGGTCCTCATCAGACTGTCTTAGAAACAGAACAGTTTTTTAAATAATTATGAATTCCAAGGAGATTTGTCTTCACATTTTTGATGTTGATGAGTTTATGTTCTCAAATAGTGCTATGTAGCCATCAGCATTAGAATCTTGCTTTTTAAAAATAGTCATATGAAAGTGATATGAAATAGCATGACTCCAGAAGTCAAGGATCAATCAGTGAAAATAAATGCATGAAGCTTGGCGGCTTTATTTAACTTCACAAGCTTTGTGGACAATGTAGAGCAAAAACCAGCCATGGGAAGTCCTTGTTTTTTTGGAGGGACATGAAGCAGCAATGAAGTGCAGGGCCTCTACCCTCTAGGGAAAACATCATGTAATGGTGAAAATGTGACTCTTTGCATGAACTCACTGAGCTGCAGGGGACAGCCTGCAACTCTTGTGACTATGGCATGAAGTCAGTAAGATATATACTTGGTCCCTAAACTTCAGTTGCAACTGCCACTGCTAGAAGTCTCTCTAAATGAGAGCCAAGATTTTGATTGTCTTCTTGAAGCGTAGGAACTGGAATCATACAGGTGTAAAATCCTGATGTGCCACAAAATGCACAGGTAATAAAACTACCATATATAAAGTATCTTCAGATCTTAGGGAACCTTAAGATGCTATTCTTCCAAGAATATATTCACACCAAATAATTTATTCCTGTTCTAAGCTATTTTAGCTGCTAAAAAGCCAGAGGGTAGCATACACCAAAGCTTGTTTTATACACACACACACACATATATATATACATATACATACATATATATATATATATAAGAATTTTCTTTTTCCATTCAGCTTCTAACTAGAAATATCTGGCCAGTGTTGTTCCAACTAGACTATATTTACTTCCAGGAATAAGAGCAAGTTAGGAGATTTTCACTGGCAACATAAATGGTCTCAAAAAAATGTGTGAGTGAAAAAATTAAAAATAAAAAGCCCAAAGGACACAAAATTAGAATGAAAATGTTTACACCACTTCAGCCTTTGAAGTTTTTCCTTTCTTTCTGCAGGTACTTCTCATTTCTCTCAGCATTTCATAATTGCCGTTAAGCTGGTACCTGTTATGCAGGAAAACAGTAACATGGCAGAGATAATTCCCAAGGCTTTAGTATCTGATTTGAGGTGTGCTCTTCTCCAGCTCTAATGGGGGCCAGGCTATATTCCTGCAGCCTGCCTTGTTCTTCTACAGAGCTGTGGCAAGACAGCTTGCACGAGGCAAAATAATTCCCTTTGAGGACTGTAATCAGGTGGGTTGCCAGGACAAAATGCTGAAGCAGCATCCCCAAGAAGAGCAATGAACAAAAACCCTTCTGCCACCTGGATAGGTCAGGAGTCTTGTCTGTTACCAGGAGGTGAAAGCCCACTGTCAGCCGGTATGTGGAACAGTCATCAGAAATCAACATACGTCCTAAAAAATAAATTCCCTCTTGTAACTAACCCAATAAAAGTGCTTGCACGTGTCTGCATGCTTATAATCCTACCTGCATCTTGGCACTGCACATTGGTTATATACAGTCTGCACAGCGGGGCAGGTCACATAGACAAAAGCCCTGACATCTTTCCACTCCTTATGAAAGTCATCATCCATGGAGAGACCATGACAGCTGCTGGGCCGACAGCTCCACAGCAGCACGTTGCTACAGGTCAGAGCAGCTGCACATGGTGAGCAGTGCTGTGTGGTCCCCCTGTACCAGCCTGATGCAAAGGGACCACAGTGGGGAGCAGAGAGGGAGTTGGACTCACAGTCAGTGTCTTTTTGGCTTCTCTGCTGCTAGGTGCCAAGTTTAATTAATTTTATGCAGGTTCTCCCTTCCGGGCAGGGCAGGATCCATGCCTTTGTGTTGCCAGCTGGTAAGCAGGCTCTGTGAATTTGTACCAACAGTCAGAAAGTTAAAAGGCAGATTGTGCTCTCCACTGCACGGGTAGAGGAGAGCCCTGCATTTGACCTGGATGCTCTCCAGCAAGCAGTTGCAGCCTGTCCCCTCTGATTCAGGCAGTTCAGAGCCCTTTCCACTGAGACAAACATTTCATTTGCATTTCCCTTTCCCACCTCGGATAATGGGAACATACTGCTGATGGCGGTCACAGAGGCCGTACATCACACACCACTTCAGAGATCTCCCGTTGTGCAGTTCACTCCTCAGACAATAAAAATACCATGAAAATCCACAGTGGCACAAGTTATCCTTCAAATCACAGCATTTGCTAAATGAAGAGAAACATGCAAGGCATCATGTCATACCCAGTGCAGCTCTGACTGCATGCTGGAAGCTTCATCAGCACAGTAATTGGTAACACTTGAGGTTTTTACTAAGTGTTTAAACCACAGTATAAGTGAAACACAACCTCTAGCAGAGATGTAATACATTTTTTAAAATAGACTATGCATTACTGAATATGCCACCATTTTTCTAGTACCCCTTGAAAGGCAAATGAAAGAAAGGGTCAGCCTTCCTAATCTAGCAGGCAAGCCACATAGCACAACCTTCATGTAGGATGTACCAGCCTCCTACTTCTCACTCTGCCTCCCCCAGCCAGGGCTTCACTCCCAAACACCTCTGGGTCTGACAGCCAGGATCCATCCCCAAACCTCTCTGCATCTTAGGGCCTGGAGAGCCCCAGCCCTCCTCAGCTTTTACCCAAGGTGCTGCCAGTCCCTCCAAAAGCCAGCAGAGGAGCCACGCCTTGCTTTTGCACAAGGCAGAAGCTCCTGTGCTGTGCAGAACAGCTGAACTTCAATGACTTGCAAAACCCAGGATGCCCAGAAATAGCGCCATGGCCGCCTCTGGGTTAAATGCCATTAAAAATAAGCATGGACTGTGCCCCCTCTTTTCTTTGCACAGGCACAGGTTTGATTCTTGCTGTCTTCTCATTTGCCAACTCAGAAATCACCCCATCACTTTGCAACCTAATGGAGAAACTATGTGAGACCACAAATGTCGCATATCTCCTAATATAACCTGCTAGTTAGAAAGGAATTGGAGCAAATGAGATCTCCTGGGCCCAGGAACCTGTGCCTGGTGAACAAACCAAGCAAGCTACTTCCCAAAGGGCCCTTTGGATATAACTTGGAAAGGATTGGGCTGAAAATCAGCATAGGCAGAGGAATCTTTTTTTCAGAATAGTCCTTCGTTTGTGAAGAACTAAAGATACACTTTCAGAAGTACTGTTGTGGCTTAATCTTGCTAAATACCATTCTGCTGGAGGCCAGACACCCTGCATTTTTAAAGAGATTTTATGGACTGTTTATCTTAATATAATCTCCCACAAACGTTTATGGGGAACGTTTTATTTAAAGCAGTCTGTGATCGGTATAAACATCACCATGGTATTAGGCTAACCAAGCTCTGAGCCGAACTGGAAGTTGTGTGGGAGCTTTATTTGGGATATTAAAGTAGCACAGCTCAATATATGATTTTATTTGCAGTAGACTGCTGGGAATTAGAGATTAGTCATGTGGGGATTTTAACAGTTGTGAAGTTATAGAAGGCTGACTCAATGGTTTTCGTCTTGTAAAATGTCACCCAACTGTCTTGTTACTTCAGATTACAAGATTAAGAAGTTAAATACTCAAATCCCCATAGAAAGGTTTGAATTTTGGGGTGGGAGGGCAGGAGAGAAGCACAGAAGGAGGAGAGAAGTAGGAAGGTATCCGCAAGCACAGTCCCATAGTGTTCTCACAAGTGACTAGAAAAATGGCACTGGCGCTTCCAAATTTAATTTTCTCTCCATGACCCTGTGTCAGATTCATTCAGTTTACAAGTCGATTTCATATTATTAATTGTCAGCCTTGAAAACTCTGCTTGGGATCCACAAATCAAGTTGTGTCTCTTTAAGCCTCCTAAATCACCAGTAATGAAGATTCTGCCCTTTGTAATTTACCTGTCAGTGCTTTGGAGATCCAGACCCAAATCCATCTTGCTCAGCCCTGCAGTACCTGAATATGTAGCTCTGGATCTTTTCTGAAGCAGCACTGTTGTTTCAACGTGGAGGAGACTAAGACAGGCGTTCCCCGGGCCTCCTCACTTTTTTCTTCACTCTATTTGTTATACACGTATTGCTGGGATGCTGAGAGGATGCAAGAAAATGGGTCTTAAGATACTGGAAAAAATGCACTAAGTGAAGGATCAGATAGGATTACCTGCTGCTCTGCCCTGAGCTGTATGTTGACATTCTCAGTAGCAGGATAGGCTGAAAAGAGGATGAAAAAAGAGAAGAATGTGGCCTGCCTGACTGCCATAGCAGAGAATTTTGATATACCCTTTGTTCGCTAGGTTTTATTTTGCACATGCAGGAATCCAGGTTTCTGTGACATCTAAATTCTTGGCCTTTTGCCACCCATATCAGTAACTAGCATTTGTTATTAGTAAGAGAGCTCCTGTCCTATTAGAAGTCCATCCTTCTTCACATTCTGTACTTGCTATTGATTACATTTACACAATCATACAGTCTATTTAAGCTTGTACTTTGAGGAAAGTGATAGTGCTTTACATTAGGAAGTGTCACTTGCTAGATTCACATATGGCAGTTGCATGGTGAGTTGAAAAAGAAGCAATCAAGGGCTGTGTGTGGGAGTTTCTGATTTGTGCCTCGGAGTTGCTGCCTCTCTGCCAGGTATAAAGGCAGAGCCAGAACAAACTCTTCTAGAAAAAATAACACTATTTTTGCTGCTAACACATAACGAAGATCAGGGATCAGATTTCTTATGTCAGTCATGTTATCTTTTTAGCCAGCTCCAGACTGTGTATTACAGGCCATCTGATTTTTGCTGCCTGCAGTCCAGCTTCTGGTAATTGCTCTGCCCCAGAATGAGCATTCTGCTGAGCAGAAACAATCTGATCCCAGAGCCTTTGTATTTACTCCCCCAAACATGAAAACAACTCCAAAATCCATGTATGAAAAGCTTATAACTTTGCCTCATACCACTTCAGAGCATGGAAAATGCTGATGATCCATGATTTTCACTTCATTCATTCATCAAATTCTTGGGATAGTGCATCCAGGAAGAAGAAAATCATCATGTCACAATTAAATGCCACGGAAAACTACCTGCACAGGAGTTAGCTACACAAGACTTCAACAAATACTGAGTGTAGTTCATTCTCTACTGAACCAAGAATCTCTTTGTGAAAACACCTTCTCCTTAGTAAGTTGCTTGAAAGGAAACCTTATCCAGGATATTTAAACAGCTGCTGAATTGAAGCCTTATATGCATTCCTATGAACTTGGCTGTATCTCATTTTTTCCCTGCCCTTATTTCCAATTTACAGGGATTTAAAATAGTCACTGTAATAGATTAAACAAAGCAATCCTGATGTAACTTTCATCTCAGGAATTCCCTAAACACCTGATGGTGTGATGCAGGGGAGGTATGTCAGGGTAGGCATCAATCTCTGACACACTATGGCAGTTCTCATTTTCCTACAGACTTTCCAAAATTGGTACAGTTATGATGCAACTCTTCCTCTGAGAGACCAAGTGAACAAGTACATCTCAGCCAGTAATGTTTTACGCTTTAGCTTAAGAACCTACGCTGTGTAAACTGTTATTTTTGCCATCACAGATAGAGTCATCTTAGTACCTAAACGGACAAAGGACAATAATGTCTTATTTTGCCTTTAAGATGAATAATGCATCCTTTACCTCCTGATTTCCACCCACTAAACTCCTTAATCATTGCTAAGCTACTATCAGGGTTATTACCTTCATCCACATCATCTAATCCCATTTTGATGCCTTTTGGTCTTGCTCACATGCTGTAGCAATGAGCTTCACTAACTTTCCAATCACCACAAGATAGGTTATTGCCTGAAGACCGTTAAACCTTCTCCCCAGTGAATTTCACTGGATAATCTTGTGTTGTGGCTGCTCATGGCAGTTTCTCATACACTTTATCCATGTTCTCCACAGCAGACCTCCGTGGCACCACACACCTGTCTCTCCATAGCCATTTTCCCCCCCTAGACTGAAGAATGCGATTTATTCTCCTGCTATAAAAACTACATCTATCATGTTTTTTGCCCTTCTCTGAGCTTTTTCTAATCCTACTGTGTCCTGGTTGAGAGTGTGTTCAGAACTGCATAGATTTATATAGGGACATAATGTTTAACCTCCATTCCTTTTCTGCTCTTGTCTAGTCTTCCATCATGAGGGAACTGAAACAATATTTATTATGCAGAGATGGTATCTTCCATATCCTGGATGAAACAGTTTTGGTTACTGAGGATCCAGGCTCAGATGAATGAGAGGATACAACCAATAAAAAAAAGAATGAAATAAAATTAGGCAATCAGGTTAGAAATTAAAGGAAATAATAGTGTGATAATAAAAAATAAAAATAAAAATAAAAATAAGCAAAATTTGTGGAAGTTTTCATAGCACAGTATTTGGGAGGGACAAAAAAAAAAATAAAATCATATTTTTTTGCTGAACTGTGGTTTGAAAAAGTGTCACCGAGGTAACCATACCAGGAATTTAGGGTATGTCTATGCTGCACACTGATAATTTATCCAGTCAACCTCTGTGCTAATGCAACTATACTGCTTATAATACTTACAAGCTAACTAGTTGAGGGCTCTCTCTGAAACCCCTTCAACCAAATTGCACTGTGCAATAGAAATTAATAAATAAATAAATAAATAAATAAATAAAAAGTGTTCAGCACTGCAGGACACCTTGAAAAGGAAAGTAACACAATTACCTCCTTTATACCAATGGAATAGCAGCTATGGTGTTTTTACAGGCATTGGGTGTTGAATAAACCTTACAGAAGACCTGAGCCAGGCCAACCTATGCAGCCTTACTCTGCATAGATGAAGATGCCTGCTGACTCCAACAGAAGTGCTCCCAGGCACAAAATTAAATCCAGGCATATGGGTCTTTTGCAGCAGTAGGCCTAAAATTGGTAACCCCCCCACGCACAGAAAGCTATCTCTGCAATAGAGCCTGTGCAAGATGATATGTTATCAGGGCGACAGGGCCTGACACACAGGGGTGCTGTACCTAAGATGCAGCAGTTACTACACACTTGAACTCACCTAACTCTAAACAGGATCAAAATTTAAGAGACTGTGTCTCAGACAAAAATGCAACTGGAGCATGGGGAAGGCCTTACTCCATTAGCTTTGGTCTGTTATTTCTGCCCATAACAGAAAACACCAGTTTGTGCACAGAGGGTGGGTGCTCACTGAGGGCACAGACTTCTCTCCAGAGAGGAGTCACACACTGGTACAATGTCCTTTCTGTTTCTAAAGCCCTTGGCCACAAGTAAGCCCCACCTGCCTTGCACAGGCCAATTGATGTGCCCCTACATTCACAAGGAACAGAAAACCCCGGGTTGCCAAGTCCCCTCTGAGAGTGCAGTGATGATCAGAGTCGAGGGACGCATTTGAATATTTCCAAGGAGCTCCTCACTGAAACAGGCACAGAGTAATCATACCTTCTGGACGCAGGCATAGCTATCCCAACAGGCCAGCCTGGGAGAAACGTGGTATTAAATTAACAGCTACCCATGACACACAGAACTGACATGATGGCTGATGTATTTTTGGCCTGATTTCCTGTCTGTCAGCTCCCTTTAGTGAATTTTTTCTTTAGCTAATTTTAACCAATTTTGAAAGAAGGGCTGAAGTCTCACAGATAATTATATTTTTATAAGTTTCAAGGATCTGGCAGCTGGAGAGAGAAGAAAGACCAAAATTAGTGCTTTCCATTAAGGAAAGGCAGGCAAAACTCAGCCACTATATATACGCCAGCGAGCCTGAGACAGCTAACAAACCCGTACACATACAGCTGCAGACTAGCATCATCTGTGTTCTCTCTTGTCCAATAAAGCTGGTAAGAAGGACATGGAGATGCAGTAGCAGTTTTGCACTGGTGTACGTGTTAGGACACAAAAAAAAAATTAAATAAATTCTGCTGTTCTCATAACAGTTCCCGTGGTTTTGTTGATGTACTGGTAATCACACACACAGAATTTCTAGGTTGGAAGAGACCTCAAGATCATCGAGTCCAACCTCTGACCTAACACTAACAGTCCCCACTAAACCATATCCCTAAGCTCTACATCTAAACGTCTTTTGAAGACTTCCAGGGATGGTGACTCCACCACTTCCCTGGGCAGCCTGTTCCAATGCCTAACAACCCTTTCAGTAAAGAAGTTCTTCCTAACATCTAACCTAAAACTCCCCTGGCGCAACTTAAGCCCATTCCCCCTCGTCCTGTCACCAGGCACGTGGGAGAACAGACCAACCCCCACCTCACTACAGCCTCCCTTGAGGTACCTATAGAGAGCAATAAGGTCGCCAATAGCAGAGTATCTACTGAAATTAAGATTATTTGTGAAGATGCGGTCAAAAATATCTACATTATTGTAGAAAACTATAATTATTGCATCTCATTAATGACTTTTATTCATGATCATTCTGTTTTCAACTGTTAATCCCACAGTTATTAGATCATAATATTGGACCATGAATTTTGTAATTATTAAAAAGAAATTCAAAGTTTCTCAGGCCAATTTTCTGTTGTGTCAAATTAAGGGAAATTGTGGTTTGTCTTTAAATTAAAACCAAAAAGAAAAACAATGCTTCAGAAATAAAAATGTCATTGTTCAAGGAAGAGTAATAAAGTATGAATGCTTCTCCTTCATCAGACTTTTATAAATGAGCAAGAACACTGAAGCCAATAAATTACCATTACCCAAGCTTCATAAATCCTCAGTGGTTGGTTTTTACCATGTAGTTTAAGTGTAGTGTAGTAAGATCTCAGAAGAGGCTAAGAAAGATTCATTTGGTGGATTTATAGGTAGAGAAGAGGTCTCTGCACTTTCTCAACCATTACTTGCAAAGTCAATATGGAAAAAGTTGCCCATTATGAAAATTGGTGGTTCTATAAGACAGCTCTCTGTAAGTGAAACTGTAAGAAAAGGCCTACAGTTACGCAGTAGAATGAGTAGGTTTTATCTGCCCATTTTTCAAGCACAGCTTTGCTAGCAGGTTAGCTGGAACAGGGAATCAAAACAACAACAACAAAAATAAAAGTAAGGTCAGCATACATACAAATATGAAACATCACTGAAACTTGGAACACAATTTAAAAAGTGAAAAGTGGAGGAGTTGACCAAAACAAGAGGCAAAATAGGTTGCATGAATCGTACAGGGAGTTACCCAAGGAAGAGTGACAGGGAACACAGATGGGTTCCTCCTGTACCGATTCAGCTCCTTGATGTAACAACACTCAGAACCACAAAGGATATACACCAGCACAGTTTGAAAGTGGAAAGTCAGAGAAAATAAATAGAATGTCTAGTCTATAAATATGAAATGAAACCATTGCTGAAAAGGGCTTTGTGCCTTGTGGAAGGCAAGTGTAAGCTTGTCTGCACTGTCCTACAATTGGAGTGTGGGAGAAATGTCTACATTTGGGTACAGCAAAAAATTCAAGTTTAGGTCTCAGTGAAATCTGGGCTTCTAAGTATCCCAATTTCCTTAAATTTGGAACCTGTTACTTACATGCTTCTGATGATTTTTACCTTTGAGTGAAATTGTAAACCCAACAGGCTGGAGACTGTCTCACATTTATCTCCTTAGCTGATCGCAAAATACAAATTGTAGCTTGCCATACATTTCTAAGAAGAACAAAAAGACAGACCTCTCCAGCAATGGGCAAATAAGAGAAAGCCAGCATGCCTGAGCTCCGAGCCAGACCCAGGGGAGGAGAGGGGCTGTTGGAAAGCTGTTGATTAAACTTTGCTTCTACTAAAGTAGGCTGATGGAGGGCATCATTATCAATAGGAAACATGTACTTCAGTTAAAATTAAAAAAAAAAAAAAATTGTTTCTTGTACTCATATAACAAGGAAGTCATTTGAGTGCATCAGATTAAGAGTATTATTATATGCTGTCACAGGGCGTCCTTGAAGGCAACCCATGAGATGAACAACATGCAGTATGTGATAGCATTCAGAGCACAGCTTTTACTATTCCATGCCTTTGAACGGCACTTGGTGACCTTGAATATTCTGAGCAGGGATATGGGAGGGCTGTATTAAGAAGGAATTATTAAATATTGATTTTTTCTCTCCTGGCATTGGGCATCAAGATAAATGCCAGAAATTCATCTATCCTGTTGAAGCTCACCCAGAAAAGGTGCTTCATCAAGTTCTGGTGCATAGAAAAGGAGACAGGGACAAAGAAACAAGAAACTTTTGCAGCTTTTCAAAAAAAAAAAAAAAAAAAAAAAAGTCTTTGTCAGGCTTCTGAGCAGACCCTTAAAAAAGCTTCTGCAACCAGTATTAGCTCAGTTACCACACTGCTCTCCTGTTACACTCCCATCACAGATTTATTCACTTACTCATGGAAGTGATCCTAATACTAAGACCACAAAAATTATGAGACTTTCAGAGGGAAATTTGCAAGTGCTTATGCCATGCTCAGGAACTTTGCTGATCCAAAACTTGGTAGTTGTCTCGCTTCCTCCTGAGCACAGTCTGTGAACTTTCAGACCAGGGAATCCTGGGTCAAACTCAATATAACTTGCGGCACCTTGACGCTAAGCTAACACATGCTGCAATGCTTATGGTTAATTTCACACTTAAAATATCTTCTCAGGAGTTCTCAAGACAGAAATCCTGAACTTTATTATTTTATTAACTGCCAGCAAGGGAGTGCCTTCATTGATTCTTTCATTCACTCTAAAATAATGATAAAATAATATGTTGCCACAGAGTTCAGCTGTGGATTTTAAGGCCAGCATGACTTTGTCCAGAACTGGATGAATTCCAGGGCTGAAGGAAAGGAGAGAGCCAGAACTTGTGACTGCATCAGAGCTCAGCTGCAATTCGAACTAGGATAGTCTTTCTGGCACCTTCAGTGCTACTGGATCCACTTTACAAAAGGAAAGCTGGAGGACATTTTAATGATTTATTCAAGCCATAGTCAGGTTGCTCACAGTTCTCTGCTGACAATGCAACATGTTCCTTTGAACCAGGGCTTCAGCTTACTGACATTTTTCCAGAAAATTGGAACAATTGACCTCCTTGGAAGAGTCACAGCTCAAAGAGGTGGTGCAGTTTTTGCTCTTTGGAGTTTTAAGAACCCAACCGGATAAAGCCCTGAGTAACCTGGTCTAACATCATTGTCTGTCCTACTTTGAGCCTGAGGTGGGATTAGAGATGTCCCAAGATCACTTCCAACCTAATTTATCCTATGATCCTGTGACAATGTTCAAGACTTGCAAACAAAGTCCTCGGTAATTTGTTCTCCCAAATAGGGGATTATTTTTTTTTTCCAAAAATTAAATTCATGAAAAATTCCTATTTGCTCTGTATCCTATTCAGATATGCCGGTATGGATGAAATGGCATTTGGTTGATCTCAAAGAATGGATGCTCACTTCATCCTCTTGAGACCCAAGCCAAGTTCTCTGTTTCATTTTAAATGTTGACACTGGTTATTTGCAGTCTGTTTAAGCCTAGTGGGCTGAAACCTTAAGAAAAAATTGAGGAGAGAGTTCATCAATAACATCTGCTGGTGAAAAGAGCGAAGAACCCTTCCTCACAAGTCCCTCAGTGAGACTTGCCAGAGCTTTCTATAAGAATCTGCTGAAGAGGACAGGGAGACACCTGGGAAGCACAGGGCTAAGGTAGGCCTAATCTTCATGTGCAGTTTATACCAATTCAGGCTCTTTGTAAAAGCAGATGTTTTCAGCTAGAGATGAATCCAATAGCCATTGTCCCATATTGGAAAACACAGGCAAAGAAAATGCTGAGTGTGTATGGGGTGAGGAGTGGCAGCTTGCAGAGTTTTGGCAAAGTTTTTTGTGGTATGAAGAGTCCTGAGGGATTTTTGTTTCTGAAAGGAATGGAAAAGACTTGCCTGGAAGTCATTCTGGGGCATTACAGAGGCAGTACAGACTGCGTAAAACACTCCTTGAATTCTCTCACAAAGTCATGAAGCCATGAAATAATTGAAGTAAAAAGGGACTTCTGGAGGTTACTTAGTCCAACTTCCAAGCTGAATATCTCCAAACATAGAGATTCCACAGCCTTTCTGGGCAACCTCTTCCAATGCTTGACTGCCCCCCTGTGAAGATCATCCCTCTACCTGGCTGGACTTTCTCAGGCTGTGACTTGTGTATGTTGCCTCTCGCCCTTTTGCTGTGGACATCTGGCTACATCTTCTCTATAATTTCCTATTATTCAGCTGCAGGCAGCAATTAGACACTCCACACCTTCTCCAGGATGAAGAAAGCACTACATCCTGCTTCTCCTTGTACATCATATGCCCCAGACCCCTACCTGTCCTAGAGGACTCACTCCACTTTCCAATACCCCTTTTGTGCTAGGGACTCAGAACTGGGCACAGTGCAGTAGATATGGCCTAACAAGTGCAGCACAGAGGGGAAAATCCACCTCCCTAGGTTTCATAGCAAAGATCCTGCTAACACAGCTTAGTCTGCAGTTGAACTTCAGTGCCACCAAATGCATGGCTGCTGGAGACAGGAGTAGCCAAGCAGTTCCATGTGGGCTGGTAATAGGAAGAGAAAAACAGGGAATTAATTTTTTTTCCTTTCCCTCCAGGTTTCTCCACGCTTCATACCAGCCTGCCTGCCCAGCCATTAGCCTGGAAACAATTAGGAAAAGTTGTGGGGCTCAAAACAGATTATACCAAGGTCCCAAACACATTTTATGGTTCTCACAGTCCAGGCTTACATAAGAGGTAGACAAGCAAAAACATCAACCAAAAGATGGGCTGACAGAGCATGCATCATCTGTGTCTGGTGAGAAAAATGACTAATGGAGTACAGTAAAAAAACTAAAATCTGTGCTATTTACTCTTTTGTGCAATATCTGAACTTAACTCAGTACTTAACTCAGAGTACTGTTAAACTGTAGCATGACAAAAATTGTAAATGTAAACTATGATGCTGAGAAAACCAACCCTGAATCAAAATTTGGACATCTTGCCTCAAATAGTAATTTTCATTGTAATTCCTCTCCCTTCACCAATTTTTTCTAGAATGGTATTATTCTTTTTTTCAGAGAGCATAATGTAAGTTTGTTCATTCACGCTTAACTTTGGAAACTGTTATTAAAAACTACATTTTTTTTCCTTCTTCAGGTACAGTTTCTATCACATGTATTTGTAGTAAGTCATGTTTTGCCCTATGACTAGTCCTGTTTATTTCTGGGATGACAGAAGTGGCAAATTTTGGCCCATAATATCTGTATGCATCAGAAAGAGTGAAAGAGAGACAGAAAGAAGTGGTTAGAGTACCATGTATTCTCAGTAACCACCCACATATGCCTGCATACCCACAGAAGTCTCTCTCTACAAAAAGTTATTAATTATATTTTAAAGATCTAGAGGTTTAATCAAGCTGCTTTGGAAGAGCTGATTACAGAATAAGTTTAATTCCCTCATTACAATTGGTCAAATAAAAAAAAAATAAAAATCCAGTTATAGAGAAAAAAGATCTACTAAGAAGCCTAATAAAGACTATTAAAGACTATGATGGAGTCTAATGTGCCTTCACCTTTTTTTTTTTTTTTTTTCCCCACACTGTCTGCTTTTATTTCTTTCATCAGTATTGGCATAAAGTTCCCAGACATCTAACTTCCAGGCTTCCATATTATCCTTTTACAAGCTAGTCTGTCTGTTATCATTTTTCAGTGAGCACTTTGCATTGTAGGGTACCAGCCCCAAAAAAACCCTGAAGACATTAGTTAAATTTAAAAATCAAGCAAACAAAATCCCTTCAAAACCTACTTGCAAAAGTAGAGATTAAACACAGAAAAGTTAACAGGAGTCCAAAAGGTTGATTTTCCAAGAGATGTGTGAAGCTAGCTGGATGGAGATTAAAGTACCTGGGCGGAACCAGCCCCAGACCTATGTTTGGGGTGCTTCCAGAAACTACACCAAAACACACAATAAGAAAAAACACAATACATGTATATACATATGTATATATATATATACACACATACAGATACATGCAGACTTGACTATAACAGCAGTGGACTGTCCATGCAATACAGACTTCACAGAATTCTAATAACAAAATAACACGCTGTATTTGAGGTCTCTTCTAACCTGAATGATTCTATGATTCAGACCACATCTCCTTCCAAGCAGTTAGATGCTGAGGGCCAGTTCTTGTACCATGAGTACAAGGTCAGCCCCTTTGCCTGTGGAAGACTAGATAGTGTCACCAGCATGAAACTCCTGTTCAGTCCCAGGAACGCCAGCATGCTGGTGAAGCAAACTCTAATTCCATATCTTCATATCCGCCCAGTTTCCAGATCCAGTCTGTTCTGCCCAGTTCATGGCACAAGCTTCCCACAAAACAGGGTACCCAACTGGGCTTGCCACTTGGACCTTACCTGCAATGCAGCATGCACTAGCCTGTTGCATAATGGCAAGACAAAGGTCAGTAGGGAGAGCTGTGAACTACGTAGTGTACACCGGGCTAAGATGGAAAAGTGGAAAGAGCCTCTCTCATTTGTCCATACCCAGTTAATCTCCTCCATTCTTCTGCCTTCCAAACTACACCAACCTTTCTCCTCCTCATTTGAGTTAAGATCACCCACCAATTCCTACAGAGCTCCCAAATTTGATATATCACAGCTTATATATCTCTGAAACAGCAGATGACCAGACAGCAGCAGTAAATGAGAAGCCAACACATTTCGCAGCCCATCCCTGCTGTCTGAGCAGCAGAGAAATGTCTGAGCATGCAGGCAACTGGGTGACTTCCAGGCACATGTGGCCTTGTCTCCCTTTTCCATGTTTGACACATTCACATTTACTTTTGTTACTGGCAGACCCCTGTAACTTGACTTCAACACCACCAAGAGAGAGGGCTGGAGAAGCTCGAACCACTACAGAAGCTCTTTGGTTGGATTATTTTCTCACTAGTGAAACACAGTGTGTCTTAACGCTCCCCATAGCACAAGTTATCAGAGTGAAACATCTTTCACCATGAAATCAATATAGCCCAGAAAATCCAGAAGAGTGTTACACAGACTATTTTACAGTGGCATGCAACATTAGCGTGAAAATACCTTCCTACTGGCTTTTCCCATGTCAGCAAGTGAGGCATTGCCACTGGCATACCCGTAGAAATCCAGCACGCAGCTGGGACTTTCTGCTGCCATGGTACAGCAACATCTTCCCACCCAGCAGGTAGCTGAGAGGTAAACTGCTTGTATAGACCCCTGCTTTCAACCTTGGTATTCTATCCCAGCCCATTTCCTTCAGCTGGCTCAGCAATAAAATACCTAATGATGCTGCTGCCTGAATCATCACTGGACTCTGGAGATAAATGGCCTGGATCCCCCTCTGCAGAACCATTGCTCCAGGCTCTTTGCAGTCTCAAGTAAGCATTAACACCGGCATGTGTCCCCTGCATACAGTGCCCCGCTTCCACTCATGTGTTTTGCAGAGAGATAAATTGGTTCCACCACCTACTCTGCTGCAAGTGCTCAAACATCCTAGCTCTTAAGAGGGACTCTGAGTCCAGTAGAGCCTCCCTCCTGGAGGTGTGGCACCACGGGAAGGGAAGCCAGCCTGGGTATTGCTCTTAGAGCGATCATTAAGGGATGTCTGCTCTTGTGATTTCATTAGAAGAGCCTCTTCCCCCAGCAGCAGTGCTTCCAGGAATATTTAAGTAGAATCAAGGAGTGATAAAGACTATTATTATATTAATACATATTTATTCCTTCTCCTCCCATCAACTTCCCCTCCTCAACGTCAGCAATTAGCACATCTGATGAGAGATGCAGCGAGGAAACAATTTCAGGTTAAGCACATCACGTACTGACTCACTGCCACGAAGCACCAGCCTTCGACAGAATTCCTGGTGAACGACAATGAAATATTCATCAGCCCATATTTGTAAATGGCCCAGCAACACACTGAGTAAATGACCTCTGATGAAGCGCCTCACATTAAAATGGAACGGCAGCCAGCTGAAGCGAGGGAGCTACAAACTACGCATGTTTTGTCAGCACAGACAAGCAGCAAACACAAACAGAAAGGAATCTAGTTGGACTCATCATCCTGACGGGGAGAAACAAATGAGGAGCCAGCCTGTTTACTTCAGAGAGACCCAGTGGTAGTGCTTGCCTGAGGCCGGAGTGGCTGGGCTACATTTTACTCCCCAGCTGCTGGCCAGCATCAGTCACCCCTGGTCCCTTGCACCTCCACTGAAGCATCAGTGCTACCGGTCCTTAACCAAGGGACCTGGTCCCTAAGATTGCACACATAAGCCTGTGCCCTTCCAAGCAAACAGGGTGCCCAGCACTGGGCAGAAGCAGCCCCACAGTTTGCATTTCTTGCCTTACCCACGCATTTCAACGTGAGCCCCTGGGAGGGGGCTGTGAGGCAGGCAGGTTGTGGGCACGGGGTGTGCCCAAGCACTGCTCTTTGCCTGGGGTGTTATGGCGCAGTGATGGTTTCGGGAGCAGAAGGGTGGATTTTCTGTCCTGCTTTCAGCTCTCATCGTTATTCAGGACGCGTGATTTCCAGGGAGGTTGCCAGCGCTGCACTGCACTGCTTGTGACGGTTAATCCTCGTACGGGAAAGCTCCACAATGGAAATTGTGAGGAGAATGCAAAATAAATTAGAAAAACCTAGCAAGCCATCGCCAGCCTCCACAAAACGCAGAGGCATGCAGGCTCTGCCTCCCCCAGACCTTTTCCAAAGCGCTTTCTTGAAATCGAGCTTAAAAATACCCATCAGTTATTGCCCCGGGGCCTTGCAGAAAGGTGAGCTCCTACCGCCAGAGCCCGGCTGGAGACGCAGACACGTTTTTAGCATGTATGTATTAATTAAACGCACGGCGATGAGGCAGATCCCCGTTCAGGCCCAGAGGCCCGCAAGGAGCAGAGCAGGCAGCGCGTCCAGGAACTTGGGCAGACAGCACCATCAGGTGGCTCCTGTGGAAAGCGATGGGCAGAGACACACAGGGCTGCCAACGTACCCAGCAGCACCCCGCCACCCTCTTGGCCATCCCTGGCCTCTCCTCATCCCCTTCCAGGTTCTGGGAGAGCACAGGGGTCCTCCTGGAAGGATCACTGTGGGTCCAAAATTACACAGAAAGCTTTGATGGCAGCAAGGCACAGCCAGAAGGGAAAGCTTCCCTTTCTCCCACTGTGCAGATCCTCAGATCCCTTGTCTTGTCCTTTTTATTGCTGAGAAGTGTACGTATCTCAGCTTTACTACATAGTTTAACTAACACGTTAACAGACTACCTGCTCATGGCCACCAGAGTGCTGGTCTGAGCCAAGTCTCCATCCTTCCCTTCAGCCTCTTCAAATCTGGGGGGCACTGGCAAATTAAAGTTTTCACTTTGAAAACTATCCCCAGTGTGCAAATCCCTGTGAAGCCACCTCCACCTGCCTCTCTAGGGCAGATGAAGGATACCCCGTTCAGCCTCAAGCAGGTGCTCTTTCACCAAAGACTGCCTTTTAAACAGCAGCTGCTTCAACATCTTTGCTGCCTGCCCTTGTTGCTCACATATTTGGTGAGTGTAAACTGGGAGCAGGAGCATTGACCACATTCTGGAGTCACAGAGCAGATATGGCCCCAAGACGTGTGGTGTTTAGGAGCTGGAAGAGCATAAACATAATGAACAGCAATTGAGCTCTTCGACTTCAGACCTCGAGTATGCTGCAGCCTCTGCCCCCAGCCTCACACCTGTAGTTCTTACCTGACCCCAAAAAGACAGGAGAGCATTGGATGCAAGAATCTGAAGGAAAAAGAAACACTATTTCACCTACAGTTGTGCAATGACAACCATACCCACCACATTGTGCTGCCAAGGGAGAGACCCATCCAGTCTTAGTCGCTTTTCTTATACATGGACATTAAGAGATTTTTCTTCATAGCGTTCTCCACTCCAATGAATAATTATTTCTAATTGACTCCTAGGAGCACTTAGGTAACCTAGTTAGAAATATTTATAAATATACTTACTTGGTTGTGTCTTTGTTTATGAATGTAAGATATATAAATAAATACATCAATACACATACGGATTTATGCATTCACAAATTTAAAGGAAAACTATTCAGATGTGGTTACTCAGCTCCTTTAGGAAACACCACAACTCAGAGTTTCAACCTTGAATGCACACAGTTAGATCCTATCCCAGCTGCTTGAAAATCAGGACTTTTCTTAGCTACATTTGTGCTTATGCTTACAGAAGGGTTGATTTAGGTACCTAATTTTGGGTCCCTAATTTTCAAAAATTTGTGGCCTAAGCAGGAAGTCCTGTGTTTCCAGTTATAGTGCCCCAAGGGGCACTTCTGTGCGAAGTGCATCATCCAGTCACCTTGAAGGGATGTTAAAGCATTGAAAGTTGTTGACAGCCCATCTCAAAATCTCTGCCTCCTGTAATAAAGAGACCTCCAATTCCCAGATATGTTCAATGCAATAAAATTTCTGAACATCCCACATAAAGATGATAACGGAGCACCTAACACAAAAGATGAAAGAAAGTGGAAATGAGATTATATTTCCCATCATGGCATCCACATTAAGCTCAATAGCTGCTTATTTCTGCTATAATTGTGCCAGAGTCATTTTGAATTTCGTTTTTGTTATGCACCTTGCTCCAAAGCTGAGATATTTGGGGAAAAACAATACACAAAACAGCACTTAAATGCACACGGCAACGTCTCACCAGTTGCTGCTAATGATGTCAGAGGAGGTCAGGTGGGCATAGAAGTATGAATTATCCCTACTTTTGTACATTTTTGAGTGACTAAACAGTACCCAGGAGAACTAAAGTCTTCCTAGGACAGCAGGAGCACAGAAAGCTAAGGAGGAAGAATGCCTTTTTTCCTGCCACCTTAATTCTCTTTGCTTGCAAGCCCCTCCTCAGCCCTTGCCTTTGGTTTTACTGTAAAAAGAGAATGTGGTGCTAAGGAAAGTCAGCTTGCAGCAGTGTTGGTTCATGGGAAATCCTGCAGAAGCCACCTCCAGGCACTTCTGCAAGTACATTTCTATGCTGGGCTGTCAGTTGTGCTGCTCTATTCTAAGAGTAGAGCCATGGAGCAAGATGCTTGGGGTGGATTTGTTGGCAGATCAGTAGGGACTCATAATATTCCTGCCAAATTCATTTTCTCATGTGACCTGAGCTTGACTTGGAACATGGATTTCCTACAGAGACAAGTTTGAGCAGTGCCAGGAATCTGAAGGCCAGGTGGTCTGCAAAGCTTCTCCCCAGGCTCTGCGATCTTATTTCCTCACGTCATTCTTTCCAGCCAGCACAGAGCTCGGGCTGGGGTGCTCACATCAAACCGAGTCCTAAAAACCAATGCAATCATTCCTTCCCACCACCACCTATCCTCTGGAAGAGATTGCAACAGAAGTAGGAGGAAAGAGGAGCACGTTTCTGCTAGGAAACAGATTCAGACAGGCTTTGACCAAGACTGCTAGTGAAACTTTTCTCTGCCAGAGGAAACTCGAAAGAAATCCCACTTTTTCATCTCAGCCACATCCAAATTGGGCTTAGCTAGTGCAAACTGTCATGTCCTTGCTAATTTAGAAAGCCTGTATTTACTTCCTACCCGAGAAGGAAAGCTATCATGCAAAGACAGATAGATGGGCTTTTCTGAAGAAAGCTATCCACAGCCATGCCGGTCTCTTGGGACAAGATGGCCCATATATTAATTTTAGATCTCTGGCAATCCATATACTAGAAATAACTTGTGGCTCTGATCCATACTGACTTCTATTAAGGAAAGAGATGCTAGAATGAGCTGGAAGCTCTCCCAGATGATGCTCTCTGAACATCCATTGAGAAAAAGCAGCCTACCCTAATACACTACTCTGTCCTAACCCTAAGAAACTCTTATGAAAGAAAGCAAGTTTAGCTTTCTGAATAGGCTCGATGACACTGTCAGAATTATAAGGTGATATCAGGCCAGGACCTGGACCAAAGATGGTGCTTTTCTCACTATTTTGTCTCAGCAGCAACCAGGGGTAATACACAGTTGTCTTGTCTCCTTCTGGACTTTTTAATCTTCTCGTACCACTAAGGAAGGATCCCTGCTGTCCAGCCCCTGACACGGAGCAGGACAAGCAGTCTCATCCTAAAATGGCTCCTGTCATTCTTTCTGGAAATGATAAGAGAAGTCGAAGTGGCCCTTTGCACGTATAATCCCATATCTATAATTGCTGCCTTGTTGGCAAATCCCAGTCACAGATTGCACTCAGCTCTATCCCACCCTCACATCAGATGCAATCCGCACCAACCTGTGCCTGTCAGAGTGCCTGGCTGAGGTAGCTGGGCGGAGGAGAGCTCACTGCGCTTGCTCCCCCAGGAGACTGAGCAGAGAAAAGATTTCAGCAAGCCTGAAAAATCCCTCTCAGCTGAAACCATCCCTGCACCAGCTCTGTCCTATGTTTCTGAGGAAGGGATGTAGTACCTCCTTCCTCCCAGCTAGGAGAGAGAAGATGGTACTAGACCATACTCCCTTCTGTCAGATTTAGATTTGGTTGCAGCAGCTGAGCTCCCCCTGCACAATTACAATAATGCTCAATACATACGGAGGCATATCTTCCACTGAAGCAGTATTTGAAATAACAAGCCAACCAAGAAACTGACCTCCATGCGTTCTCTTCACTGGCATCATGCTGAAGAAAAGGTTCAAAAATCCTGTGTTTCTACAGTTTGAGACCTGCTGGATTAATTCAGGAATTGCTTCATGGGGAGCATCTGCAAACTGCCTTACCAGACACCACTTCTGCTGGAAGAACGTAACTGGAAGAACGTCAGTAGCAGCTATCAAATTCATTTGCATCAGAAACTTTTTGGCAGTAGGCTGACCAATCTGAAATTCAGCCCCTGAATCCATTAGAATCCAGTTTAAACTTAATCTTCCCTGAGCTCTAGTTCCTTCGCCCCCGTTTCCAGGCAATCAAACAAACCCAACTTCACCAACCATCAATCAGAAAGAATAAATATAGGATAGCAAACACTTGGGTATCAAAATGCAGCCTCTGCAAGTGGCAAAGTAGGTTGATGAAATCCAGAATTATTGCCTAATTTAAAAGCCCTGCTTTCTTGTCTGGAAGGGTTGAGCAGGTTGTTTTCAATGTCTGTTGTTGGTGAGAGACCTCTGCCTCCATTTTGCAGTGTTACTGGAGCACACGCTTCTTTCCATGCCTGCCAGCATTTCATTACAAGAACATTTTTAAAGATTTCATGTCATGCCTGTGTGGAAGTCAATTTAATCATTTTAGGAGAGAGAAACTATCCATGATAGGTGATCCAGAAGTAGAAGGTCAGCTATTTTGGACATTCTTCCCTGCTTGTGGATCATTATTTAAGCCAAAACTGTACTGAGGTTCCAAGTTCTTGTGTGGCTGTGAAGTTCCACTGTGTGCATTTTTCATTTTGATATCTATGGATTCCACTTCCTGTCCCTGTATTGGAATCACTTACAAACACAATTAACCTGTAATGCCAGAAACTCAAACCTCAACCGGTGCCTTGCTAGGTCTGCTCTGTCAGAAGTCCCTGGGCTGTATTATGAGAGGAATGCCTGGACACCACTGAGCATTTCCAGGCAGTGAAGTGAGCTTATTCCACCAAGTCGCCTCCCCGTGAACACAGGAAACTCCATTAGCCAGGATGGAGAAATGCTCGTTTTCAACAGACTTCCAACAGCCAACACCACGCCCCAGTCCATCTGTCCCAGGCGTGGGTGGCTGCTGTTCCTTGCTGCCTAACCAGCACCGATCTGCATAAATCCAAAGTTGTGCATTGGCATTGCAGTGCTGGCAAACAAATTCACTCCATCCGGGAGGACTAGAGGTTTTGATGCAGACCACTGGCCCCATTGCAATCCTGATCCCAACAGCAAGGTAGACATAATGCCTGGCCAAACAGCTGCTCGTGAGCGCAGCCACAAAGCAGCACAGAAGAGAGTGACTTCGGATATAACTATACCTGCCAAGCTCATGCAGAGCCAGAGGCTGTTTTCTTAACTACATAAGGTTTCCCACCAGAGCAGTTTCTCACCACGTTGCTGTCACTGCCATGCACTGAGAGGCAGTCCACATTCTGGGGGGCAGCACAACAGCACAAAACACCCTCTCACCCCTTTGAAGTTTGAGGTTTCAAAGCTTCTACCATCTTTGGACTTCATCTGAAAAAAACAGAGGACATCCTGTGGTAGCTCAGAGTTTGTTAGCCAAGTATAAAAGTGGATACAAGTCCCTGCTTTGAATTCCAGCCTCACAAAAAAAGTTTACCAGCCCATATAGGCTATTGTGGAACAAGTTAGCAGAGAACTCTGTTAACTCTGTTCTCTGCTAACCACAACACATATTGCCATTACTGAGAAAGCTCCCCTTCTAGTATGCACGTTTCCACCAAATTGTACCATAAGAAGTTTTGGACTCAGTGAAGTGGTATTTTCTGAGAGAAGTATTCACTAGAAAATTTCCACCCACCTCAAAACCTGCCTGTCACAGTAACAGCTCCACGCAGCTCCTGAGATGGGCTGGTGGAAGCGAGGAGGGGAGATGCAGAAGCAGATGAATGCTTTTC
Organism: Aythya ferina; assembly: GCF_964211825.1. Classification (NCBI taxonomy): domain Eukaryota; kingdom Metazoa; phylum Chordata; class Aves; order Anseriformes; family Anatidae; genus Aythya; species Aythya ferina. Next base: position 71,004,433 of record NC_140297.1, on the reverse strand, counting down.
TCTTTGCACCAAAGCTGTTTCCACTGCTTTCACCCCTGCTACAGTTGGAGAGACCACATGGCTCAAAGGACAGAATTTCTTTTTAGCCTTAGGCTCGTGTTCATTTGCATCCGAAACAGGCAATGCAAACACGAGTACATGTATACATGTACCACTGCTTCTGCTCTGAGCAGTGCTAAGCCTGCCTCCCTCCTTCCCATTCCCGTATTCCAAGGCACATGCTGCAGGAGGAATGGGCACACTCAGCAGCACTCATCCAAGACAAATGGCACAGCCACTTCACACATATGTCTATCCTCTTCAGAGAGCACCAGAACAAACTTGTCTTACATTTCTTTCCCACATGCAAATGAAGGGCAGGGGAATATTACACAGGTACCACCTTCCTGCCCCAATCCTACCACGGACAAGTACCAAGTCCTCACACACTTTTCCTCCTGGAAGAAAGGTGAGAGAAGAGTCCAGGCAGAACACAACCTAGTTCTTTGCTTGGGGTTTAGCACGGAGTTTGCATTGCTAGAAGGGTCCCTGGTACAGCAGGGCAAAAACAAGGGCAGTAAAAGAATATAATGATAAATGAAAGCTTGAACCCAGACAAGCACTCTTGCCTGTGTACTACCCATTGGCTTCATAACTATGTTTCAAATGCTTCTGCTACTGACAGTAGAAGTCTACAAGCCTGAAAATCAGGTTTTATTCATCTTAACTTCCAGCAATTTAGAAAGGAGTTAAATAGAGCTTTAACAAATATTCTGTGTTCTTATATGAAGACACTATATAATCACAGCACAGGAATTGCATACGTCTTTCAAATATTGGATTTTGTAAATGTAAGGATTCAAGTGTTAAAATCTATAAGTATTCAGCATGCTTCCTTCATGACAGCAGCTTAATTTTGTCCTTTCTCTATGACTGGCCATCAATTTTTTCCTGGAAAAGCTTTGTTATTAACCAGAAGGAAGCTGTGTAAGGCTTTGGTTTTACATGTACCTATTACAGCTGCATGGCCTTCACTGTAGGTTGAATCAATGTACACCTTCTCACTTTGTAGCAGACAAACCAGTCTGTGTCTCAGAGTGTAGACTCCAGGTGAGTACTGAAAAGTCCTAACAACGTACAACCTTAATATAGTTTTCTGAACACTTAATGTAAATGATACAAAGGAGAATGTCCTTAACTTTTCTCCATACCACTGAGTAATTCCTTCTCCTGAAAGCTTTGATTTTTAAAAAGAACAACCAAATTTAGCACGACACCTAAAATAGTGCTCCACTACTATTTAAGGTGACAAAGTAATTAGAACCTGACCTGTATAAAGCCACATGGGCTCATGCCATACACCAACCAGCAGTGGGTACTGCTGAGAAGCAGCCCAACCCCAGACAGCCAACAGAAGGCTTGTGCTGAGAGCCTGCCAGGGCTGAGCAAAACTCAGCTTCATGGTGCCCAGAGAAAGCACACAACAGCAGCCCCATCTGCGAGCCTTGCTTTTATAAAACTTTTATAAAATTTTGTTGCTCTGCTCATTGTCTTAGCCTCTGACTCTCGCCTTGCTCCCGGAGCACTTGCGAGGACAGCGGGTGCTCACAGGTTGCTGCGGTGACAGCTAAGAGGGCCAGCAGGTCCCAGAAGCCTTCCCACATGTGAGCCCAGTCCGCACACTGCTGGCAGTGCTGCAGCTCAAACACCCCCCTAGCACCATGCAAAACTCACCTTTGCTTCGGAACAGTTGGAAAGGGAGAGGGGGTGGAGCATTAGCTTTTGTTGAGGACAAATGAAATACTGTTTTTGCTTTTCTAAGCCATGCTGTATTTTAACTAAAACATTAGAAACCTTAGTGACAGTACACTAGGAAAAGCTGACTTTTGCAGTTAGTGAAGGTAATTCCTCTGAAAATCTCATTTATCTTGTCATCTTTTACTCATGGGAGACCCACACGGAGACATCTGAAGAAGAAAGCTTTGGTTCAGAGGGAATTGCAAGAGAAAATAAATTAGCAAAATTTTTAGTGCAAAGTTTTATCTGTAAAAATATTTCATTGTACGATAGAGGAGTACCCAAAGATACCAAAGGCAAGAAGAAATAATTTTGTTTGAAAGAACAAACGTAAACTTTGTTTAGAACTCACCTTACACTGGACTTGCACATTGCAGTAAAAATTCTTTAAAGAAGAGAAACTCAAGGGGAAAACCAGTTGCAGAGATGAGGTGAAGTGCTATCCAGGCCTACATTTGGAAAAGTTTTGTAAACACAACTGCCTGGCTAAGAGTAAATAAAAAACAACATACCCATAACTATTCTGCAAAATTTGGAGTGCAGGTACAGTTGTATGTATGCAAGAAAGAGGCCCCACAAGAGGCATCGGGTCTCATGACCAGCTAAGCCTCTGCAGGGAACCCAGAGAGTAATTAAAGCAATTCAAGGGCAAGGATGCTGTGTGAGCACAAAACAGAGCATGAAAAATATGTAGCTTTGTTGTCCTGGTATGCAGGCTATGCCTCGGATATGAAACTACTTGCATTAATTGGAGGCAGGTAAAGGAATCAAGGCTAGAGGAAGATAATTTGCCTTAGTGAGTGTATGAAATCTGGAGAAATAAGAAAAAAAAAAGGCATTGTCAGTATCAACTAGATAATTGTAGGGGACCTTTAAGGATACAGTCTTCAGATCTTAGGAGGCTACCTTTACCTAAGCAACTGTACCAGTAACACTACATAAGGCCAAGACGTGAATAAAAGTATTGGAAACACCAAATTTGAGAATGGAAGTAGCAGAATCAGGGACAACAATGAAAAAAAAAAAAAATGAGGTGAATTGCATATTTGCAAGGAGTTTGGGTAAAGAAAGAAAAGTGGTAAAAACAGCAAAAAAGGCAGGTTCCGCAATGTAAAAAGGGGGGAGAAAGGCATAAAATCAGGCAAAGGGCAAAAGAGGGTGGGATCTTCTGACAGCGGGAGCTCAGACACCTACAAACATTAGCAAAGCTACCTGCATACCCAAGCCCACCAGGATGCTAGAGAGAGCCCCTGTGGATAATTCATACAACTGTTCATCAATGGTCCATGTCCAAAAGACTCAGTGGAGAGAATAAAGAGGGACAGGCTCACGCCCTGGCACCAAGTGGGTGGAAAGAAAGGGTGACAGAATGATAATAGCATAGTTGGGTTAATCTTAAAAGATTTGAGAATTATACTTAGTAGTTTTGTAGTTATAACTGCAAAATAATACAATTGTAAATTAATGATAGCAGCATCTGTATTCATAATATCTATCATTAGGCTACTTAATAGTATGTTGTTTAATCAATATTGCTGTCTATTAAAAGTTATGACTCAAGCTTCCCTAAAAGGGAAGAGGTGGACCTGAAGTAATGAGGAAAAACAAGAAAAAAGTCTCTTTATTGCTATACTTTCTCCAAGGAGCTGCTACTGGTTATTGTTAAGAGGTTAGAGACGTGAGAGGCTAGTGGTAAAAGCTACTGGTAAGAGAGGATTTGCTCACATAACAATCCTGTATCACTAAAACCAAGAAATAGTTACAGACATTGACAGAACATTTACCTGCTTACTAGTCTCTCTTTGTACTTTTTGCTCTTTCCATTTATATTACAGATGTAATTTCCTTGTTAAGGTAACAAGCATTTTCACTCCTTAATACTGCAGAAGCACCCAAATAAGGTGAAAAGTGCTCTAGAGAGACAAAGCCACTTCCTCTCCTCAAGTAAATAGTTTTCTTTACTAGCATTTTGTGCTGCTTATCTCCATGGTCAAAGCCTCCAATCAGATAAAGAAACATGCTTGTTGGCCAGCTAAGCAAGCTGCCAAAACAGAATTCCCACTGCCAGCACTGATACCACTTCATTTAGATGTAGTTTCTCATCCCACAGGCTTCGGCTGTTTGAAGGGAAAGCAGTTCTCAGAACAGATGGAGTTGGTAATAAAGCACTTTCTAGGAGATACAGGGATTACACAGGGAATGAAATGGCGAAACAGTGTCTGGAGTACACGTTGTAAACTAAAACCACCCAAAGTATAATTCTCTTCCCACTGAGAACAACATGGTGGAGAAAACTGGAAGCAGCAGCACAGCTTTCCAAAATGTTCGCCATCATGGCTGCTTCCCCTCAGAAGGGCGGCTATTGAAACTACTTGAGACACGTTCCAACCTCGCACCCACAAAAAAATCTTGTGATTTGTCATTTCGAGTCAGTGTCAGGAGCACTGCCAAAAAAAAAAAGGATGAAGTAGCTTTCTCAAAAGAGCAAGAGAGAGTCTATGCAACAGACGGGGAAACAGTGCAGGCGCTTGTCTGTGTATAACAGCACTTCTGGACTCATCTACAAAGTCACATTTGATTTCTGCTAGGACATCTACACCAACTGTCCTGCTTTCAGTGAAGCAGGAAAACCCATATCCTGAAAGTCCACTGATGTTCTGCTCTCCCAGGCTCGTGCTTAGACTGAAATCTCTGCAAAGCACAGCCTAGACTTTTGGACATGAAGAGAACAGCCACCACAGGGCTTCCATGAAGAAGAAAAGCTGCTTTAAGTCAGCACTTCAGCAGTCACTGACGCTGGAAACACAGTGCCGGCAGGATGGGGTAGAGAGAGGCAAGGAGGGTAATGTTTACAATGTCCAGATAAACCATTTTGGTCCAGACCAAGGCTCCATTCTGCTCAGTAACCTGCCCCAGTGCTGTCTATGATCAGGCATGCAGAGAAGAGTAAGAGTAGGGCAAGCATCTATAGTCTTTCTCCCACATTTTCCCCTCTTCCAATTATTTTCATCTCACAAGAGGTCTTAAGCCTAATATGGTTTATTAGTTGACACCCCCCACAGTGGGTCTCTCTTTCAAGTATTTGCCCTATTATTTGGTTTTCTTTGTTCATTATTATTGAGCATCATACTGATGTTTCAAAGGAAGAACCATGACAATGTCACTCCTAATAATAATAATAATAATAATAATAATAATAATAATAATAATAATAATAATAATAATAAAAATAAAAAAGCAGAGGTTATGTTATGTTCTCATTTCTGACTTGCAGTGCTTTGCATTTTGTAAGGAGTCACTACATCCAGTTCTCATTTTCTTCATAGATCTTAGTGGAAAGGGACTTTTACTCTACATGATTCAAGTTTAAATGCATGATAACAATCCTGGACATTGTCTCTGCTTATGGAATTGTGCTAGCTCTCATCAGCTATCAGCTGGGTATCACCAGAAGTCCAGTCAAACCAGACAGATCTGTAACTCAAATCTTTTTTTGTATGACCTGTACACATGTGTTATGCCTAAAGACAGTTGCCTGGATTCTCACCCTGGCCCTGGACATATAACTCACTATTATGATAGCAACCAAAACCATGAAGCAGACCTGAAGCTCATTATTCAAAGCAAGCAAGGTTTATTGGACTGCATTAAACTGGTTTTTCAATTTAATACATCCTGGCTGAAATATTGGCCCCCTCTTTAATCTATGGGATTACTTTCGTTACCTTCATTCAGGCTAGGATTTCACCTCAGGAACAACTCTACTGTGTATCATTATTTTATAATTATCTTGTCAGGTGCTCTCCTGTTTGCTGAAGTACATAGGCTTTCCCCTCCTCAACTTTACTCAGTGACAGAGCAAATGATACTTGTAGCCTTTGGAGCAAGAAAGACTGAGATGACCAAAGCAATCTTTTATTCGACTCTGTCATGCTGCAGAGCCAATTTCTCCTCATCTCCAGCTCCGAGAACACTATTCCAGACTTTTGCTTTATGGCTGAGTTTAGCTTGTAGATTTTTTCCAGTTAATACTTTGTCCAGGAAAGTCCTTTTTGGCAACTGGGTTTTGAAATGCTGTTCCAAATCCTGGATCTCAAACTGAATCAGAGAATTTTACTGGGGATGAGGCAACACTCCCTCCTTTCCTTACTGATCATTCCTTGCCATCTGCAACAGCCACCATTATTTATTTTTTTTTAAAGCTGTGCTTCATGCAAAAGCTAGCATGAATAACAAATGCAGTGTCAGTACTGGATGGTTAAATAATCAGGAAGACAGAAGGAAAAAAGTAATGTCTGCATTTACCTGACTGGGTTTACAATTAAGTAGTATATTCCTAAGAACCATTGAACAAAATGAACAAAAACGCAGCCTTCAGCACAGTCAAGCAGAGAGGATTCCTAAAAGGTTCAAGGCTTGGTTATCTGGTGTGTCAGCTGTGTCAGACAAATCTCTCTTCCCTCTAGCAGAGTGATTTTATTTTCTTTTTAACCAAGAAAAACACAGAAACCAAACTGGCCACCTTGCAAAATTTAGTCTGACTTTGTGCAATTAAGATGGGGTGATTTGGATCAAAATGTTTTGCAGCCAGGGGGCCTAAATAAGTTTGTCTGAAGTCTGGACCCAAATGCTTTGACTTCAAGAGAAGAAACTGGCAGTAAGAAGAAAAATAAACAGTTTGCTGCATTGTTCCAGCAGGCATCAAGGCAGGGCTATGCAGTGCAGCAAGTAGGTGTGATTAGCTCATTTGTCATTAGTTTAAACTAACATGAAGCAGAAAGCAGAAGTCTGAGCACACGGAAACAGCACCCTCCAATTCCGATTAGCCTCTTGTTTATACCACGTTGTGGTAAGCTGGAGGCTGCCTTGGCTCACTTAACCCTTCTGCAGGCGTGAACGTAGTAACTCCTGTCTCCCTCAGAGAAGGGAACAGCTCCCTCCAGAGAGGGTTAGCAAGAGACAGAGAGAACTGATCCTGCAAACTGCCACTGTCACCATGAAGACATCAAATGCTCTCGTTCTCATCTTAGTCCTGCTTTCCATCAGTGCCAGCACAGAATGGCCTACGCACACAGTCTGCAAAGAGGACAACTTGGAAATTCATTACAAAAGCTGCGGTGAGATTCTTAACATTTCCATTTTCCTTTTAGCTGGGCAACAAAGTTGTTCTTAGGCAGTGAGAGAAGCCTATAAACCAGGCAGTGAATGGAAGGGTTACATTCTCAGGCCAGCACTGGGTTTTGCAGCTGGAATGTTTTTAGTTTTTCAAATATAATGGGGTTGGTTCTCACACACACAAATCTAACTGGTTTTAGATGGAATATAATAGGAAATAATGTAACCTAATTCAGATTGTTAAATAGCTGCCAAAAATTCAGTTCAGCATGAAAGACAATTAGGATTTTTAACTTGAAGCTCAGTTACAAAAAACAGGAAGACCCTAAATCTTTATCCTTTTTTTACCTCTGACACAGACTCTTCAACACACCAATGTGCTGTTTTCTTACCGTGTGGTTAGGCTGTGGTGATGTGCTTTCTGTCCTCCCACTTGGAGTGACAAGGGACCTGGTGTGACAGTGGGAAGGAGTTGCATTCTCAGCAGTTGCCACCATGCTTAGCAAGACCTCAGCAGCAGCACTTAACAGAGGCATTTCCCAGGGACCTCAGGGTTTGTTTGTTCTTTAAATCTGTAGAGAAGAAAAGGAGCAAGTGGCACAGGGATGACTGAAAATGAATTCACTGAATGGTGCCTGCTTTCCACCTCTTGCTTTGCTGGCCTTGTGCCTCTCCTATTGTGCTGATCGGCTTTACAACTGGGACAAAGGGAATTAGATTCACAGACGCCTCATTCATTTTCCGCACGTGATGTGAAAAGTGATTCATGGCAAATGAGCACCCTAGAGTTTGTTTTTCCAATTCATCCAGATACAAAGGCTTTCCTGGGGGGCTTTTTCTCCCCTGTAGCTTTCATGCAGTTTTGCACACCCATTAAAATAAAACCAGTGAGGGACAAGGGAAGTAAATAAATATTTGTAATGCAATTCTTCACTGGCCTGCTCCCAGGAGAACAAAGTCAGGCTTCACATATTATAAATGGGTATACTGCATTAGGAAAATATATAATTAGATATTGAATACGAGCACTGGTATTACCTTTATTTTAAGAATTCGTTGTATAAACAAATTCTGTTCCCTCTACAGGTCTCAGTTAGCATGAGATGCCTTGACACAGGGGCACGGGCTACAGTTTGAGTTGATTCAAACGATGATGAAATTTGTCTGCTGGGCACGTGTCAGTCAGGCATTGCTTCTTACTATGCACACCACTGGACTGACAAACAAAATGCATTTGTTTAGAGCATACATATCACTTGTTTGGTTTGCCACACACAGAAAGGTAACAGGAGGAGTTCATGAGGAGTTCACAGCTTGAGAAGCACAAGCCAGAGATCTCAAGTCAGGTCCCAACACGAGAGTGATTTTCTGTTCTCCTAGCCACAGCTATGGGAGATGAGAGGATTACACAGACATGGAAGCAATGCAAGAATTAAATCAGATTCCTTGTTTGAAACCTGATTCTTTGCCCCCTTATAGCTCAGGCAGATTCAGTTGTGGCAGCACTCACAACTGCTCTCAAAGTGTTCTGCCCTGCCTTTTTCCACAAGCTACCTGTACCTGTAGCACCAGACCAGGAAGCACCATTGGCATCTTAGCTGATCTATCTCATAGTCTGGTAGCTTGCATGAAACAAAACAAACAAAAAAAAGTCTTTTGGGATGAGCCCAAAAATCTATAGAAAGCCTGCTAGATGGGGAGGATAAATCAGAATACAGTCTGCGTTCCCTCTCTTCAGAGAAGATACTGCTCTTCCTGAACTCACTGGCCAGCTTGCAACAGTGATCAACCTTTCAGGAGGAGGGAAGCTTTGTCTGCACTTCATTTCACTCTTAACCATCATTTGATGTAAAGAACATAGCTTTTTTTCTTTAGCTATGTCCCATCAGCTATTCTCACCCAGGAAGGAAAAGACATGCTAGTGCCTGGATTTGACAAGACCCTCTCCCAACCAACCCTCTCATGAAAACTTTGTAATGTCAGCAGGCACAGCATCAATGCTAGGCAGCTGCCCATACGCTTCAGGTGTTTCAAGGGAAGGAGTACCCCAAAACCATAGGGTTGCTCATCCTTCAAGGTGTTAGTGTGAGATTAAAAAAAAAGTGGAAGCAGCTTCCTGGCTAACAGACCAGAGCTGGGAAAAAGGGACTATGATAACACATCCTAGCAGCCACAGAAGGCATCCCAACAAACTACTGAAGAACATTAATATGTTGCAAAACTAAAACCACACTTATTTTAAGCTGACTCCCCACGGAGGGCACCCAATCCCCAAATCAATGTTAGCCCCCCTCCATGAAACTTTCCCCCCTGCATGTCCTCTTCATTCTGATACATCCTCAAGGTATCTCCTGATCCACTGAAGATGCCAGAGAATGAGACGTTTTGGGATACAATATCTACAGGGAGGTTTCTAGTATGAAATATTGGGTAAAAAAATCCCTGATCATTTCAAGAGGGTCAGGATTTCACCACTATTATGGTTACAATAAATTCTACGATGATATCAGTACACCAGGGCTGAATCAAGTAAAATCTAAGAAGGTCGGGAGAATTTTAACCAAGTACTTCACAACTTTATTTCTCAAACTCTATCAGCAGATTAATAGAGTTCAGTCTGAGAGCTTAAAATGGAGGTGTGTGTTCATTTATGCTTTGCAGTTTATCAGATCTTCTCCTATAAGGCAGCAAAATCTGATTAAAGCCAAAAGTAAGAGTTAATATACCAGTGATAAGCGTAGCAGAGAAGCTTAGCTGGCTAACTGAAGATAGAGAAAGAATAGCAGTCTTCTATACCCAGGAGCAAGTCCCAGTTCCCTGTTGAAAGCACTTGACCTAGCTGCAACCTGCCTCTATAGTGTGGTAGTTTACAGGCATGCATCAGTGCATGCCTGTATGCCTCAGTGTTACCCCGTATTCTGGATCCTACAGAAAGCATCCCCATTCACACCCAGCAGTGTCAGACTAAGCAGTCCAAAAACAGGACCCTAAGGCATGTATCAAAAGAAAGGGCTGGATAAAACCCCAGTGATCAATGTCACTCACTTGGGGGGAAAAAAAAAATAAAGGAAATCAGAAGAAAATTCTCAGCAGTAAGACCATTGCAAGAAATTCAGGCTGAGAGATGGGTGGTCTAGAAGTAAATAGGCAGTACGCTGCCTCCTCCACATAACCGCAGGAGACATAACACCGAGACAGTCTATAAATAGCAAGACATTTCCCATCAGTGCCACTCTTCCTCCCAGGAAGAAGTGACAAAAACGAAGGAAGATCTCAAATGACCACAAATCACTTTAGAAACCTGGGCAGGGATCCTGAGATAAAAGCCACAGAGGTTAACATCTCCAGCTGAGAAAAGAGAACCGTAATTGGCAAGTCTATGCAGAGACGTGAAAAGAATCTGCTACACAAATGGCTGATTCCTATCCCTTTTAATTTCACAGTGATTTTTACAGCAACAATGCTTTTGATCTTTCTAGCTACATTTTAAAAGGAAATTCTGTGGGAAGGGAAAGGCAGCAAGGCAGCAGTAACAGAGTGCCCTGAGCAGATTCCAATGGTACTTGGTTGTCAGGCATCTAGCTGAAAGTGCAAAGTGCAATGCAGTCAGAAACTACAAAATGTAACTCTTCAATGCATCTACCAGCACCTGCCTCTAGACCATTCACATAAGCTTGTGCCAATTAGCCATGAAAACATTCTTACGAGGTACTGTTCAAATGGGACTCTCTCCATAGGGTAAAGCAGGTGACTGCTACTACAGGTGCATGAAAAGAATTTTACAAGCATTTTTACAGCTCTTTCTTAAAACTTGAGTTGGGCCTGTGTCAACAAATCAGTATTCCAGAATAGCTGTTTTTATTTCAGCCAGCATGCCCAGACCAGGGTTCCCAGTGATGAAAAAAGCTCTGTGTGAAGGTTAGGACCTTGAAGACTTCCGAACTTCTGCTGCCTGAAAATGGAGACTTCTTGACAATGCAGAAAAGGCTACTATTAAGGTAGAAGGGTCCTAAAAAGGGTCTGGAGAGAGCGGACCATTAAGGACTTTGTTTCCTAAGCACAGGAGTAAATAACACAGAATTTCAGAGAGCTTCAGGCCAGCAAAAGCTAAGTCTTGAAGGATATTCCCCAGGCTTTATAAAATGCTGTTCGGAGCATATGGGATTTTTGACTATCAGGCAGAGATGAGCAGATTTCCCAAGTCACGTTTGACTTTTTTTCATCTGAAGCCACTAGCTGAAGTTTTGAGAGGAGGAGGAATCAATCACCATTCATTTCAAACTCCAGAACCTAAACAGAAAACTGACTGTACCCTGTCTTTACAATTTTATCTATCTACAAATTTAAAAACAAACATGCAAACAAATAACAACACTCAGTGATATGGGCAACCATTTGCTATAATTAATGCCTTCTGCTAGACATAGCAGCAGCCTCTCTCGTCCCCTTCAGGGAATTATTTTTACATGCCAATGCCTCTTCCTAAAGAGAGCAGTTAGACTGAACATGTGTTGTCCACTGAGATCCACGACTGCTTGCATAGCTCTATGTCACACTTCAAGCAGGGTTATTTTTATGAAGATTTTTCCTGCCCTACACTGATAGAGTAAAAGAGAGCAGCACTGCCTGCTTTGGTGTGAGCTTGCACTGGATTGCATTTACTGGTAGAGAAAAATCTCATTTGTATTGTTTTTTAAACTTGCAAGCTCAGATTTGGATCTTGCCAGAAAAAGCCCCTTGAAGTCAACAGGGTTGTCCTGGTGCAGAATCTGCCTTGCTCAGATAAACTGTTAACCCTCCTGTTAAACTCCACTTCGAGGGAACTTCTCAGTGTTGGTTTTTATTTGTTTTGGGAAGGAGGAAGGTTGCTTGTTTGTTAGTTTTAAAAGTGGAGACTGATAGGCTGGTTAGATTACATTATCCCGATGATTTGTCTGTCTGTGCTAATAGTTTTGGTCTTATTGGTGTCCCCCTCACACACTCAGGCCCATCACATCCTTTCTCCTACATATAGAGATCAAATACACTTTCTTTTAAAAATCCTTTTTTCCTTATTTTCTTTTTCTAATAGACAACCTAACAGCCATCCTGCTAAATCAACAATACCAACTTGTAAGCAATCCTGCTATGTTGTCATTGCTGCAGCACTAATTTCACAGCATATCCCTTTCTGCTCCTACGTCAACCAAGGCTGCTGGTCCCTTCCTCCCTGGCCACAAACACATGCATCCTTTAGTTAAAGGACAACAGTAATCCGATAGCTTCAGCCGGCAAAGAAATGTCTGCAAAAACTCTCACCTCATGCATCTTCAGGGCAAATGTTCTGCTAGATGCTTGGTGAAGGAAGGCTCTTTTTCCATTATTCTTTGTTTTTTTTTGGCAGACAGATTGAGCCAGATGCTTCCCTTGGACTTATTTATTTATTTCCCTCAAGCAGTCTCCAGCAATTGCTTCTGCTTCTAAATTATTTAAAGCCACATGACACCAACTCCCCTCTGATCTTTTGTTGCATAGATTGCTAATGGGCAAACAATCAAAGAACTTAAGAATTTCACTTGAAAACATTTTTTTATTTGCTCTGTCCAAGCCATCTTATTGTCATAGCCTGGCTGCTGCACTCATCTGGTATAGCTTACTTATTCCAGGGGGAAGGCCAGATGTTGACAGGCATATTTCTGGCACTGAATCCTAACAGACTGAAGGTACCATCAGAATCAAGGTAGAATGGATGTGAGTACACATCTAAATTTGCTTTAATTTTGCACATGTAAAACTTTTTAAAAAATTTTGATCCTTCCATGAACTGAAATTTCTGAGTGTGTTTCTTTCTCCACTTCATTAGAAAGGATTAAAACTTTCTTTCCCTATGTGACCTATGTTTCCCTATGTTAGATGGTTCTAACTTAATTTTACCTCATTTCAGAGAGAAAAGGGTATTTTGTAAGTTTTAAAATGTAAACAGTAAGGAGTAACAGGATACAATTTCACACCTCTGTGGTACTTTGGAAAAAAAAAATAGGTTCAGCATGTAGACTTTGAACCATTTAGCAAAATCAATATTAATGCTTTCAATGAGACTAGTTGTGGAGAAAATTAACCTCAGCTGAACTTTTGCCACCTTGCTTTAAATTTTCCCATCTAATTTAGTTCTCAGAGATTTCCTCATGGTGCCCATTTTTTTCCCATCAAATCAATGAAGGTCCTGCATCACATACTGCAAAAGAAGGTTGTTTGTGACAGCCCATCCTGCTCATCTGCAGCTGCTAAATCTAAAATAACAGATACATTTTCCACCTATTGACTTTTACCACGTCTTCAGTTGTTGTAGCCACTGAGTCACTAAGCTATCACAAGCAGAAGGGGTAACAAAAATGTGCTCTTCTCTTTGGGAGCAAAGAGGAAAACAGGAGAGATGCATATTAAAAAAAAAAAAAAAAAAAAAAAACACAAAACAAAACAAAAAAAAAGTGCATTTCACTACAGTTAAAAAGTACTGTGGGCAAGGCAGAACCACCATTTGCTACTGCATGCAGAATTTGAGTCTGTATGTTAACACAGCTTTGTTAGCAATGTGATAAAACTGAGATTAACTTCCTGGGTTATATAAAGTCAAAATTATCAAAAGGCACATTCACTACATCAAGTTAGGAACAAGAACAAGCTCATAAGTGCTCCAGGGCAAAGCTTTCTGTGTAAGTGTATGAAGCATTGCTAGGCTTTCTGGGCATGGCCACATCACCTCATTTAGAGCTGCCATGAAAGCCCCAAAAAAAGCTCTGTACCCTACAATACCTACAGTTTACCAAAGAAAATAGGAAAGAGGTAGGAGGTTTCGCCCAGAGAAGGTGTGGATGCCCCATCCCTGGAAGCATTTAGGGCCAGGCTTTGTACAGGTCTGGTGGGAGGTGTCTCTGCCCATGACAGGGGGTTGGAACTGGATCACCCTTAAGGGCCCTTCCAACCCAAACCAGTCTGTGATTCTATGATCAGCTTCTTGCAGCAATTTAACATCCACCAGCAAAAATACCTAGAATAATCCAAGAAAAATGAAAGTACACCTCAAAAATGCCAAAATGACTTCTGCATTATTGTGTTGGTGTCACTGCAGCAACCTGAAGGGAGCTTATGGCAAACTAACATTTGAAAGGAACAGTAACAACAAGGGACAAGATGCCCAAACACTCTGCAAAGAACCACCATATACCAAACCCCAAACCTCTGATCTGTCATAAATGCTGCTTTTAGACTCAGGAGAGCTGCCGCTTGCCAAAACTAGGATCTTGAAAACTACCACAAGTTAATTCAATGCACCAGTTTCCTCTTCACCTGAAGATGGATGACTCCTGTCAAACGATCCAGTGGCGATTGGGCAGGCGGGAACCCTGCTAGTTTCCTTAGCAGAGGGAGCATGCCATTCTAATTATAGCTTACTGCCACACTCCTGTGGTGGACTTCAACCCATCCTGGGAAAATGGGAACATTCAGTCCATTTATATGCTGCTGATTACTGTTCTGTATAATCAGCAGTGAAGCCTGCTATCCCAGAGCATGGCATGTGTCTAACAGCAGGGCAGCTGCTGGTAATGTTTGGTTCTATTTCTGACACAGGCCTGCAAGTCTGTTGTGAATCCTCAGTCCTAGAGGCAAGCCCTGATACCCAGAGATCTGTCTCAAGCAGAACAATATAAAAAATGATAAAGAAGCACGTGAAGAAAGAAGAGACAGATCTGATTAGGAATACAGGCAGTTACCGTATGCATCTTACTCATGCAGTGCATGGCATTTTCTTACCAACAGAACAGAAGAACAAAGACTTTCTCTCTAATACATTCCCTGCTGGGCCTAAATTAATGCAGTTCTTTTTTTTTTTTTTTTTTTTTTTTTTTTTTTGTTAGACTGCTGTAGCTGAAGCCTGCCCTGCCTCCCTTTCTCTCTCAGGCTAACTAGGACAAATCAGGATTATCAAATACAAATGCAGATCCGTGTGTGCTGTCTCTCAAAGCCAGCATCTCTCAGTTTTGCCTTCTTAAACAGGCTTAGACAAAGCTTTGTCATACCACTCAAAGCACAGCAATATCTCCCCACCCACACCTTTCCAAATATCACCACTGGCAAAAGCAAGGAAAGCCTTCATGAACCCTGAGACACTGGGCCCCCCCTCAAGCCCTTGCAAATAGCTTTAACAAGTCTGCTGTCAAGAAAGGTGGTTTGGGCAGGAAGAAGCAGGGAAAATTGAGTTAAGTTTTTGGCAGGGCTGATTTTGGTGCAAGGTAATGACACTCTCATCCCCAGACATAGCCCCAGGCTGTAGAGAGCCCCTCACCTACATTGCCTTTAGAGGCTTCCACCCAGCTCACCACCAGCTCTTTGGCTTGATACTGGGCACATCTCTTCCTCTCTTTGCTATCTGCCACACATCTTTGCTCATGGGCTGAGCCCTCTATCCCACATCTGGTCCTCACACCCCAAATGCTGTTAATATTGCAGTTATTGCCCCAGCAACACATTGGGAGGTCACCAGCCTTCTGAGTTAGTTTCTGAACATCTGCAAATCTGGGCATCAGTCATACTCTGCAATGAGTTGTATTTGAATTAGTAAGAGACAAAGCCTTAGTCCTTCATTGAAATTATTTCATAAAATGCTGGAATTACCTGGCTCCAAAACTAGGGCCATAAAAACAGGCCAGTAATGCCTTTGCCTTAATCTAACAAAACTGTAATTGCTATTTGCATTACCAGTGTTCAGTATTCTTGAGAGAGGAGTGGAAATTATTTAAATATTGCATGAACATTTTTTAACCATATTCTACATTTCTCTTTCTAGTCTTGTAGGGGTTTTTAGATTACAGACTGTACTGAGACTGATCTTCAGACTCCACCCTACTGCCACATACGTCTTATCAGAAAGGAAGCAGAGTTATTGACTATTAGCCACCTCAAAGAGCTTCAGGTTTAAGCAGACCTCAGAGACCACAAGTTGATAGGACTATAGGCAGTGGGGAATTCCTATGGTCTGTAGCTCCCAGGATGTTAAAGATACATCAACTGTGATTTTCCTGTTCCTTAACCTCCACGTTGCCTAATCATGTCAGAAACATACAGGAGATAAACCATACCATGGCTTCTGCAAAGGAAACCAGTGTGCCTATCTGAACTAAGGAAAAGCCTGAGTGAGTGCTTTGAAAATAAGTATCCTTATGATTAAGTAGCCACAACTGACATGATTCTCAAAATTTATTCTGCTCCACACTGAACAGAGGGTCCCTCTGCTCTTCCCAGCCACGTATGAACATGGCTGCAGCACACAGTGAAGGCAGACCTGAAGGGAAGTTCATTAAACTGAAGGTACTCAGGGAAATCTAGACATAGAACTAGAAATCTAATTCAGCTGGTGCTTCTTCCTCAGTACCTCATAAGTAGATTCCACAGTGTCAAATATAACCTTGAGCATTCAGGTTAATTTATTTAAATAGACATTAAAGGGAAAATGTTGAGTGAATACAGAGTGAGATCCCAAACAGTTCCTCATTCTTTCCCCCCCTTTCATCACCTTGAATGTTGTAAGGACTAATGATTTAATTTTATTAAGAGCTTTGAAGGTGAGGAGTGTTGGGTAATTACTAAATGTTTTTTCCTTGTGCTCATTTCCAGCTCTTCTAGCATCAGTCTGTCCTTGTATGACCCTAACCAAGCCCAGCTATGTCATTCCACTCAATTGTACATCTTTTGTCCTAGAAGTACAATTTCTAAAGACCCAAAGCTTACTAATTTGGAGAGGCTTCTCACCTCTGCAAGAGTTACAGATGTGCTCTCCTGCAAGAAAAGCTTGAATGCTTGCTGCTCTTGGTTCGGTCATGCCGCTTATTTTCGTATTCATATAAGAACAGTGGGATTTAAGAGCAAGTTCAGATAAGAGTAAAGCCAGTAGAGGATAGCTAACAGGATGGTGGGGAGAAAGATAAGACAGGCTGTTCTAGAGTAGCCCAGTAAAATTCCCATAACAGGTGCTTCCCATCTGATCATGCAGTTTCTGTAATCCCCTGTTAGTGGTCTGCTAATAGCTCTGGCTCTGAAGGACACAGTTGTAGCAGGTTAAGACATTATCATTCCCAGCTGTCCACTTCATCTCCCTGATGAAGATCAACTCCCAGAGAACAGGAGACCGAACAGACATGTGGGGCACATGGACAGCCACAGCTTGCAGCCCTGTGTCCTGGTGCACACCCGTGTTCAGCAGGAGGGTGAGCTGGTGGCCCTGCAGCTGCAGTAACTGAGGCATGAAAGCGTGCCCCTGTCTCTGTCAAAGGTACAATGCCTGCAGCCAGGAGGGTCACGTAGATATACCGCTGTAAGTCTGCCTGAGCTAACTTACCTAGGACATGACCTTCTGCTAAGAAAAGGAGTAGGAAAAGGAGTTCCTGAACTTTTCTTCCTAGAATTTATCTGAGCTTCTAAGCAGTACTAATTGTGTCTGCTCAGTGATCTAGAAATGCCCAGCCAACTTCACCACTGCAAGCACCTCAGAATATTAAGCCAGGCTGAAATTGTGAACTATGGTGCCACACTACAGGTTGTACATGAGGAAAACCACATACCAAGTCAATATTGCAATCAATCTCCAACGTAGTACTTGGGAAAGAGTAAAACAAGAGGTATGATACAGGGGTCAGCTGTCACTCCATCTTGTAACTGATGATCAGATAAATCCCAAAGTTACCTCCCACAAAGCAGGACTGTACTGCAGAAAATGCTATTTAATAAAAGCTGTACATTCAGTGTGAGATAAAGCTGAAGGCCCAGCATTAGGCATGGCATTGAGTTCAAACAGCAGGCCTAAGAGATCTTACAATGCTTCAGATCTTCAGACTGTTTACAAAGGACAAAGATTCACATCTTTCTGAAGGCAGTTGATTGAAAGGTTTAGAACTGTCTATAGAGAAACTTCAGCCAAATCCTGTTCCTGGGCACCTTCATGATAGCCGAAAATGTTGTAACCCAAGTCTTTCTCACACAGATGTACAGAGAAATAAAAAACACAAAAAATATTCCCCCCCTTCCCCCCAATAAGCAGATTTTTACTAATAAACCTCTACATGTTTGCAAAATTTCCAGCAATGTTTAAGTGTTGGTAATATATCAAAGCTGAACTGGAAAAGCAAAACTCCGCATTCAGTTGAAGAGTTTCTAGCTTTAATTATGGAAGAGGGAGCAGATTGAAGGGAGTGGGTGGAGGGAAGTCTGGGAACATACAGTACTGTGCACTATGAAATGTTGCAGGGAAGTAGAAGGCTGAAGGGCAGCCCCACGTATTTTAGAGATTTAATGATAAATGTTATTGCTCTGCACATGTGAAAGACATAACTTGTAGTTTTTCAGTCTAACCAGCTCACTTCAGATTGAGGCAACAAGGAAGAGTAAGAATTAAACCTCCGTAAGAGAGAGACAGTGACTCACAGTTGTGCAACAGAGAAATGGCAATGGCCTTGAGTTGCTTTTGTCACACATGAGGGACTCCTCTACATTTGAAGAAAGGAGTAAGGCACACTACCTTAGTTCACAGCACACAGCTCAATCCACAAACATCTCTGCATATCAAGTAGTGTGTTTTGTTTTTGTTTTTGTTTTTTTTAAAAAGTATTTCCTTTAATTTCCTTTTAGCAGCATCCTTTAGCAACAAAGCCATCCTTTCAATTGATGTCAGCAGGAGTCTGCCATGTACACTATAGTAACCAAGATGTTGGATTGCAAAGTCATCACCTGAATTTCCACAGGGAGATGGTCAGAAAATTAATTGGAGTTTAATTCACCAGTAGAAAAGTTTGTTTCACAGCAAAATAGTACCAACACAAAATCTGAGTGCTCTAATTCACGAATTTTGCTGGACTACCTCATGTGAGTGTTTTCACACACACTTCCTCACTGGGGATCAGGCAACACGTGCCTCAACACACCAGTGTCCCTCTGTGCTGCACCACTTGTGGTGGAATATGGGACACCATGGTTATGTTGCACCATGAAATAATTCACCTGGCAAAAAAGCTCAGCTCATGTACTAAACTTAAACAGCTCTGAGGTGGAGTTCCTTGTGAGAAATACATGTTTTCCAGGGAGGCTTGGTTTCATGAGCACCTTCTTTCCATCCAAGCAGTTATGGAAGATAAATTTTCAGCTAAAAACAAAAACAAAACAAACAAAAAAAAATCTAACCCTAATACCTAATACTAATAAATAAATATTTAATTTGTTGACTAAAGCACAGCCTCTTTCTCTTGAAAACAAAAGAGTATTCATTGCAGTGCCATCTTTGATCACGTTCCCCTCTGAAAATTACGGAACTGGCAATTTTTGTCGTTTGACAACCAGTACAGTTTGTAGGCAACAGTACCCAACGTGCTCAGGATCTGAGCAGCTGCTTCCTGAAACTTATCCATGTACCACACACCAAAAACAGAAATGAGAGGGGCTCTTGCAGAAGTCCAGAAGAAAGCGGAAACCAAGCCCTGAGAGGTGGCAGAGACCAGAGGGGAAGCAGGCATAACAGTCCTGGAGAAAAAAAAGGAGAAGTTTGACACTCTTTCCATCTGGAGCTGGAAACTGCTCTCCTACCTGATTGCAACAACTTCTGAAGCTGCAATAACAAAGCAAAAACGGACAGGAACATGGAAAAAGAGGAAAGACCCCCTTCTGACCCCTGTCACACTTGAGTAGCCAATGAACACTCACTCGCCTGTCCCAAGCAGGTCATATAACTGCAGAGACTGGTTTAGTGATGTGGAAGGAAAAAAAAAAAAAAAAAAATCATAGGGATACAGAGCTGTGGGAAATGACTGTGACTTTTACATATAACAAATAGTTATTTTAAATTGTCATAAGCTAGGACCTGGGAGATCCTTTTGGACCACACTGACAATCCACATGCTGCAGATTCTGGCTTGAAGATGCCAGGTCCTCCCAGTGCTTTCATTCTTTTCACGCTCGCCTAATAGACAAACAAGCTTTGGTCACCCAGGCTGGTTCCCTGTCAGCTGCTACAGCTGTGGAGCACTGCTGCAAAAATAGGGTCAGACTAGGAGCAAAAAAGATGACAGACACATTAGCTCAGACTCGCAGAAGTCACTCATGACTCAAGTTTCACCACAGCACCAAAGTAAAATTCTCCCGACCCATAATTTTCCATTCAGTAAGATGATCACCTCAAAGCACAAGCAATAATAAGTTAGAAACAGGATTCAATTCTCAAGTCTATAATTTGTCACCAACAGCTCTGTGTAAACCATAGAGCCTACAGCTGCTTCTGTGTGTGCTGCAGTTGTGCCTGGGTCCACGCTCACAGCTTCTTGGTTTTCCACAGAAGCCACCGTGAGGGCCAAGTACGCCTTGAGGCTCTCCTACAGCATACATCCATGAGTTAGATGACATCCAGCCAAACTGGCCACATCTTCTACCTCCAGCCACAGCTCTGGAAACCTCTTGCACGTGCTGCTCATTGCAGCCATGCCAGCAGCAACTGAGCTGTCAGTTGTTGCTGCTGGCTGTCACCAGAAAGTGACACATCGGCAAGCCTTCAGGCATAGCGCATAGCCTGGGGAAGGAAGGAAGAAGGTGGAAGCAGGAGGAAAGCAGTTGTGTTTGTTCAAGAGTTTTGGAGTCTTGTGCTGAGGAAGGGGTACCATGGAAAGCAGCAAGAAACACATGCATCCAATGTTGGTAAGCAGCTTTACGGCTCCTTCTGCCCTCAGCTCTGCTAAGGTCTCCAAGAGAAGAAACAAGTTAGAAATATCACACAATAACAGACCCAGCATGGACCACTGCAGGATCTCAGCAACAAAATTTTGCTTTTGTCTTTGGACCTTCTAATTAAATTCAGGATACAGGTTTCCAGACAATCACCAAGCGATCCTGTGATACAAATTCATTAAAAAACAGTCATCGTAATCAATTTTTTGTTTGTGCTGATGAAGGAATGGTGACACACACAACCTACGAACAGCAGTGCTAGGACTTCAGTGTCAAATGAGTACAGCCAACCCACCTCTATGAGGAATTTGCTTTCCCTGAACTTGGTTAAATTTTCCACCCAGCAGGTTGTAGCCACATCTGAACGTGTTTCAGATTGAAGTGGCAGGAAGGACAGACAGAAGTAGCTAGTAAACATGGCATGTAGGAGCTTTGAGCCCATCTTGGAACATTTCTAGGAAATCTGTAATGCTTTTGTTGTTGTTGTTGTTGTTTTGTGTGTGTGGTTTTTTTGTTTTTTTTTTTTTTAAAGCACTTTGTAGTTTTATTGCTCTTGTTACCCATTGCTTTCTATTTCCTGACAGATCCCCAGCAAGACTTTGCTTTCAGCATTGACCGTTGTTCTGATGTCGCAACCCACACCTTTAACATCAGAGCTGCCATGGTCCTAAGTAAGTGAATCACTATTTCCTTGTGCCAAAAGCAGGTAATTCACCTGTAAGTGCTGATATTAAGTAAGCTAGGGCGACAACCTCCGATAAAATAAAAATGGGCTTCATTTTTGAGAAGTTTCAAAACCTGCTTGAGGCTAGAGAAATGGCAGTTCTGTTACCAGCTCTGCCTCAGACAATGTATTCAGCCCTCAGCCCCTATCCCTCTCCTACCCTTCATCTGTACATATGAGCCGCCAAGGTGGGGGCTGGCTCTAGAGCTTTTCTTCACAAAGAAATCATTTGGGGAAAGTCCTGCTGAATGAGATGGCTACAGCACCCACAATCTCGTGTCAGCACCCGCAGCGCTTCCCAAATTGCCAAGGCTTACCCTTGCACCTTCTTGCAGCTCCGTTGGCCCCAAGTTCACCTTGAACCTCTACTGCTACAACAAATATGAGACTGTGCTGCTGTATACTCCTTCTCTGAACAGGAGTTTGTGTGCCAAGCATCTTTTAACACTTAGGAATGCTTCCTTACATGTAAAGGTCATCCTCCTGACGGATGTGCTGCCCTTTTCCCTGGAGCACCTGTTATCAGATGGCTGCAAAGTTAAACAAGCCTGCGCACCACATTATAGGCGTTTGCAAATACCTTTCCACCAAATCAGATTACAGGGCCTCCCTCTAGATCTGGTAGCCTCCTAGCACTACTTATCTGCCATGCTGGTCCCTGACACAGGGCAACCATCCCAAGCCAGATATTCAGCCACAGGCTGCTCCAGGGGGCACACTGGACATGGCCACGCTGCTAGGGACAGAAGGGAAAAAAGAGTTTAGGTGCGTGGACACATGCTTTCCTATGCCACTTGATCTCAGGATCAGAGAATTGTCATGGGCATAATTTACAATAAAAATATAAGCTATGCCTCTCGTTATATCTACCTTGAGAGACTTGGAGACCTGCTCCTGAAACATGTATTTCTAAGTATCAAGAATCCTCAGTGAAGAGAAAATGTTTAATGGCTTAAAAACTGGAGGGGAGGATGGGGTGAATGGAAAATAAATTAAAGCTGTTTACTCTTGCACTTTTTCTGAACACTCCATCCTTCTTTCTGTGTAGGACACAGCATTAAGGAACTGTACGTCAAGGCTGATCTGATCATAGGTGGGAAGACCGTTCTAAGCTACTCAGACACACTTTGCGAGCCTGGTCATTCTCAGCTTATTTTCTGTGGAAAGAAGAAAGGAGGTAATTTAGGTAGCACTCTGAAATGTTTGATGGCTACTGAATACTCCAACCAGGATGCACCTGCTGTGCTGCTGAACGCACCAATACATCATAATGTTCTGTTTGCTTCAACAGCATGTTAATGGATGACAGAAACACAGTAGGAAAGAGATGTTTTAATTTTAGAGCCTGCATTTCCTTAACCTGTTTGCTTGCTTTTCTTTTAATCACAGAATATTGCGCACACATGGGATTTCACATCCATAAAAAATAAGTTTAGTAATGTGTCCACATCCAACTGCAGAGAGGTTCATAAGCCCTATTTATAGCCACATGGTTGTCATGTGAGCAAAAAGTACTACGGAACTAGCCTTTATTTTTGTCAGAGGAAGGGCTGAGCAAACAAACAAGGCATTCTGAACACATTCTTTACTATTAAGCAAATAACACATCCTGTCCTTAAAGGCAGTTTCTAACACACTTTAAGGACTATGCTTGAATAAGGATTTTTGGATCAAGATAGTATTTGATGCCATCTCTGCTTTGCACCTTGTTTCTGCCTACTGTGTGACTATGCTGCAGTTGGATGAATACAGCTCATGCCAGTCAAGCTGCCAGCCAGCAGCTGCCAGCCTCACACTAGTTGGTTTACAGCAGCATTAGCTGACCCCAAAAAACAGGCATTGTTGTTTTCATGGGGGCCTGTGCACCTCAAGGTCCTTCTGCCATGATCCAGGCCAGGTAGTGCAAAGCTAGCCACAATATGTCCAGAAAGAGCTATGGTCATGTCTCTGGACTGTAAAATTCACATATCATAAACAGTCATTTTGAAATCCCTCTTACATCATGATTGTCCTCTATGTTGATTTTAAAACAAAGAGGTGGAACTGTAGGGAAGTCTGCCACAGAGCTCTTAGAGAATCAGTTAGTTTCAGGAGCTCCACTTTCCTTCCATTCATTTGCATCTTCATCATGATAATGCTGCAACAATTCATGTGCAAGGGCTATGAGTCTTACAATCAAGCGCAACACTATTGCTATGACTGCCCCTGGAAAATTACTAAAACATTTCATGCAGTATAGAAATATCACAAAGAATAATAGAGAAATGCTGCATGAGCAACCAATTATGTAAATCCCATAAGCCAGATAGACACACACACACACAAAAAGAAAGTTTTAGAGGTTTCTTCAATTGTGTATTAAATTATAAGAAAAAAATAACTACCACAGACCTCGTGAAAAACTACCTTGTTTTCATGAAGTACTTAATAACATCCTTTAGAGAACACATTAAGAAGTGGAGCCAGTCCTGAGTAGAGCACAAACTGCCCTTCACACATTAAGCTACAAAGCCAAAACCTCCTGGGGTTTCCAATTCTCTTAATCTTAGACTGACAGGTGATTGTTTCTACTAATTGAAGCACACAATGATATAAAGCCATAGTTGACTGGTGAAATAATATTACGTATCTTTGTTTAGAAGCATCCCTAAGTTGATTTGAGGACCTCTGCACCCCTATCGTGTTCAGTAGCTATTTTTATTTAGTAATTAAATCACAGTGGGAAAGAAGTGAACTTTCTCAGACTAAGGTTCAAACTGAAAGCATGGTATTTCTTAATTAGTTGACATTTGATTCTAACCCATGTTTTAGAAAGTGTGCTCAATACCTGTTTGAGGCAATTCAGCACAACCATATTTTGACCATATTAGTACAACTGTAAATCTGACCACAAAAGACAATATTGTGAATAGTCAAGTATGCAGCCTAGCAAAAGTGAAGGGTAGATGACTCTTGACAATGGAAGCTTTGTGTGCAGAGCCGTGTTTCCATGTTGTATGGACAGCATTTCCAATATTAGTCAAATCCGACATGAGCTTAAATACAGTTCTACACACAGCATGCTTGCCTACTACAAGAAGGACAAAAATTACCTCTGCCTTCCTCTTCCAAAGTGACAAATAACATAAAATAAAAGTTCTATTGCAGATTTTGTTGGTCCACTGGCATGCACAAGCAGAGAGGAAGTTACAAGGAAGAGAGATTTGTAAGAGATGGATTTGGCAAAGTTTTGGATGTTGCCTCCCTCCAAGTATAATAATTATATACCATATATACAGTATATAATACCTAATATGGCTGCAGGTTTCATGTTCATCATAATCATAGTATTTACTATTTATGTTAAACAAACCTCACATCTGGCACAGCTCACCGGGAATCCCAAAAAGGATTGAAGGTTTTTGTTTGAGTTATATCCCTGTTGAGAAGTTGCAAGCTCAAAGGTTGCAAGGAAATAGGCCATTGTTCACTTAAGAACAGCAATAACAAAAAAAGAAAAACAACTGCTAAATTCTTTGTGGTATAACACGAGCTCAGCTCTTCCTTTATTTTAATAGAAAGTGGTTATTCTCCACTTCCTCTAAAGAAAATAGTTACATAAGATTTAACAGATTTCTCAATGCAATCACTAAAATCAGAAAAAGAGACCTAGCGTGGTAATACTTAGCAGTGTGCCAACCACAACTTGCAGGCTTCAACAAAACTTCCTGGTGAAAGATGCTAGCATACTCTGCAAGTTTGCAACTTTTCTTTCAGCCCCAACTGAAGAAAGCACCAGAGAACTGGCACAATTCCCTGTGCGCACTCTCAAAACAATACAAAAACACCCCTGACTTTAGACCTCCACTCTACGCATTATTGCTTCTTCTGCTAGGTTTTACAGTGAGTGTTTCCAAAAAAGTATTTATGAATAAAAATAGAGAACGAGGCATAAATTACAGAACTGGGTATCACTTTGGGAGTTTAGATACATTTTTTTTTCCAAAAAAGCAGCTACACCACAAAGCTAGGTCTTGTACTGATATACAATGCCATCTTGCTTAGCCCCTTCATATCACTTTTTCATCCCCAGTAAAGAGAGTGAATGTTTCTCATCCAGCTATGTATTTATATACATTTTTCTCACTCAACTGTATATCTATAGCTGGCAGTTATTCAGATCATTCCTGCATCCCTGAAACTCACAAAAGTTTTGTGTCAATTGCATGGGTGCAAGATCGTGTCCTAGAAGAACTCCAACATGGAGCATTTAAGTTCTAAAAAGATTTAAAACATAGAAAAAGAAGAGGTGGGTGCAGATGTACAGGGCCTTTATATAGTACAAGAGTGTGAGAACGTTTAAGATTTTCAGTGCAAGGAAGATTTGAGAAAGAGGAGTGAGAATTTCATTATAGGTGTTTTGTCAGGAATGAGAAGCATCTTCGTGGTAAATGGTAACTAGTAAGTTGAAGTAATTCTCGGGAAGTTCTTACACATTTGAAAACTCTGCGTCAAACTGGAAGCTACCAGAGGCCTGTTCACTGACAGGGAAAAGGACTAAGTTACTTTTGGTAGAAATAGTAGAGGAAAGCTAATACAAATACAGTAATATTACCTTGAATCAATGGTGGATTAGAAATGTTTCCCAGAATGCTCTATAGAAATCACATTCAGTTAAGTCTTTAAGGAGAAGAGCTGAACATGGAAGGCAGGCTAAAAGCACATCACTGATGACAGCACACGTTATAGGTGCTATAACTTACCAGACTAATAATGACATAGGGGACCTTTAATTAGGAAAAATGTAGTCATGATTTATGCTGTTCCCAATAATGTAAATATACAGTCATGCATTTGTGCAACTACAAAAGCATCTGGGCTTGCTCTGTGAAGACCACAGAATTCTTTCAATGAGCTTGGCTCAGTGTTTGTGACAGTTACAGCCACTGTTCATCCTCTTTCAATGTAGGAATGCAAAAGAGTATATGAGTATATGAAGGATGCTGTGATAAACTACAGCCCTTAAAGCCTTGGAGAATGTTTACACTTCTGGAACTGTAGCAGAAATCTCCATGTGAGAGGAACACGGAATGGGCTGTGAGAAGCCTGATCCAGACAATTTAGGCACCAAGAAGATTGCTATAGTCAGAAATGAGTATGAACAATAAAATTCACAGATCTACGATTCTATATTATTTCATAGCAGGTCTCAACTAAATGAAAAGTAAAGCTGCTTTTGCTTTCCTATCAGAATATACATGCAAAGCAGCACAGTCCTTTTTCACAGTTACTTAAGCAAGGAGGGTCACAGGAGCTTTGTGTGGGCCTGCTACAGAACCACACAATGGTTGATGCTGGAAGGGACCTCTGGAGATCATCTAGTCCAATCCCCCTGCTCAAGCAAGTTGCCCATGACCACATCCAGGTAGCTTTAGAATGTCCCACAGGATGGAGACTCTGCAACCTCTCTGGGCAGCCTGTGCCAGAGGTCAGTCACTCTCACAGCACAGAAGTGCTTCCTGATGTTCAGACAGCACCTCCTCTGTTTCAGGTTGTGCCCATTGCTTCTTGTCCTGTCACTGGACACCACTGGAAAGAGCCTGGCTCTCTCCCATGTTTGTTACGGAACAAATACGGAGCTACCACAAGTCAGAGCAATCAAAGAAAACAGGGAGAGGTGAGGCAGAGCCCTAAGTCTGCCTTCATATAACTGATGTAATCATTACTTTGTCATAGCAAAGAGGGACAAAACGGCTTCTGCCTGTAGCAAAGGAGAGATCAGCGTTGCCATCCTTTCAGAAAAAAAAAATATATGGCCTGATGACTTCTATTTCATTTTGACATATAGGTTTTGCAGAGCTTGGATACTGTTTCTCTGCATTTAGAATCTGGACAGCTTTCCAACAGCCTAGGTGAGACACTAAAGAACTACATGATCCAAGCCGAGTTTCCATATCCCAGAGGAAAAGGATTTCAGGGAAAGGCGATTGTTCACAGCCCAGTTTACTCTCTCTCCTCCTCTGCTGTCATCTAAGATGTGCTAAATTCAGAGATGACTGAAGGAGGGACAGATAAGGCCCATTTTAGGCCCTCTACTGAAAGCAAGTGCATATAAACCATGAGCCATTCCAATGCAGGGTCCGCACCACTCTGGGGGTGCAGCTCACAACATGCCTTAGCTCACATCCACACACGTACATGTACATCCCAAGTCCCAAGAGAGTCACTCATCACATAAGTCGTGCAGTAAGCAATGCCTTTAACTCCTATTTAGGCTCTAGTAAGTTGTGAACTGAGAAGTGGGCTGTGCTGTATTTTTAAGATTCTTGAGTCACCACTCTCTGCCGCGGAGATGTGTCAGACTCCAGGGCTTTCTTCATGCACAGAAGCAAGCAGTGATGGCAACTGCTCTTTGAATAAAAGACTTCTTGGTGTCTGGGTGAGGTGGCCAGGGAAGCAGAGGGGAAGGAAAACAGTCTGAGTGTTATAATGCAGTTGATCAGTTTTGGAGTGAGAAGCCAGAATGTACTGATTCTATTCAATTTGGGTATTATTTTTTTTCAGGGAGACACTGGGAAGTCCTGCTTTTCTCCACCTCCCAGAATCATCAGGGCATTACATTTAACAAACTTCTCATTAATACAAAGCTGTGGGACACTGGTGATGTCTCAGGTTTCTGCTACTCATTTCCTAGTGCATATTATAGTTACGATTCTTTAATTTAAGTTTGTTAAATGAAGGCATTGACTAGAAGACATTCTGTACACTTGTTTCCATTTCAGATACCTATCGCATGGTGGGATGGACCATATGACAATCATGTGACAAATCTTTTGTCCACCCTTTAACAAGGAACAGTTAAAGCAACGCAGAGATACTGGACTAAAACAACTTTCTAGGATTGACAAGCATCAAAATGCCAGCACATGCTCAAACACGATGAAACACTTACTCCTCTGTCACTGTCAAAGTAAAGAATATTTCATGACACCTACAAAAGAGAATCCTTAAACAGTTCTTAGTTTTCCATGACTTCTGTAGGGCAAGTTGTGCAAGAAATTCTGTACCAAAACATCTACGAATTTTATTTTCAGTCAAGTCTACACAGTTTGGCCCAGTAAGCTATGAAAAAGTAGGAGGAACTGCAGAACAGCTTGTGAATTCTGTCCATTAATGCTAAAGTTGCCCTTTCTTCCACAGTGAAGAGCAAGCATGTCTTGCAATTAAGGAGATGGAGATTGGAAGGTGCAACTCCTGGGCTCCATTCCAGTCACCGACACAACTCACGATGGCTTTAGCACATCATGTAACTTCTTGGTGAATGCTCTCTCAGTGAGATAGACATGTTCTTATTACTTTAAGGTCATGTTCAGCAAGCAGTCAGAACTCTACACCTACAGAAACACTCAGCTCAGATTTACCATTCTGCTAATTCTAAGCAAAAAGTACAGCTCAACTGTTGAATCCCCAGGTGTTTAACAGATCATGCTAAAGGGCTCATGTCTAGCAATTTCCTGCTCCCCTTTCATTTCCCCATTTGCAGGATGCATGCTGACATACGGACACCCACCTGGTTGTGCAAAGCCGGGGCCCCCTCCTTTATCTTCTTGAGCCCAGGCTCTGCCTTCCCCATAAGGCAGTACACGTCCTGACATTTCTTTCAAGAGGGTTGTTGCAAGACTGTGTATTGAGCACTTTGCAGTTCTGTAACACTTGTCACTGGAGCACTTTGAAGTGCTATTACCAAAAAAAAAAAAAAAAGTCTATCAGATGCTTGTTTCCTTCATGTGCTATGTGGTGTCTAACCACCCCTCATTTCTGCTTTTCAGAACACCTCTACTATGAGGGACCTGTCACACTGGGGATCAAAGAAATCCCACAGGTAAGATTGCCATAGATGTGCTCTCAAGCAGAAGGGCTTTCTGGATGAGGTGTAGTCCTCTGACCATAAGCAACAGCAGCAGCATATTACAAGCTTCCCCAGCTGGCACACTGCATCATGGCTAATCTTTGTCAACATGAAATTAAGAGGCTTTGTTTAAAAAGCAACAAAGACACCATTATCCAGAGACAGCCAGGCTTTCTTCAAATAGGAGATCCCCTCTACCAGCACTAACTCACACAGACATACAGTTCTTTAGTAGACTTTTCTTCTATTTATCTTAAACTGGCAACAAACAATGCAGCTTCAAGTGACTCCTGAGAGACTAAAGCTGCAGTTCAACTCACTCCTTGCTGTGCTGAATAATTTGGAGAGTCTCATTCATCCTCACAGACTATAAAGGCAATTTGGATAACTATTGCAATTGCATGCATTTCACTGTATGTATATAGTTTTAGGTAGTGACAGATTTCTTCTAAGTTACAAATAAAAGTCCAAGTTATGAGACCAAGAGCACTTTAAGGTTCCACGAGGCCAGAGAATAAGAGATGAATTTCTCAGAAGGCTGAGAAAGCAGGCAGTGCTTAGGCATTGCTCTTACTGAGTTGCTTGGTTGTCCATTATAGATGCTCTTTACAAGCAGTCTTCTTCACACTCAGCTAGGTCTCCTTCCTAAACCTCAACCAAATCACATTGCAAAGCTAGATAGGTTTTAAATGCTGAAAGCAATATGGTCTGTCGTAACCAGGCACAACTTGAAGCGATATTTTATGGTCAAAAACAAATGATTTCTAGCCAGATACCTGAAAGACGGGACTGAAGGGGAGAAGGCTAGATCTGGATCATCAAGAGATCTGTTTGAGTACATGGGGAGGAAGGAACCACAGTCACCACTGTGAAAGCATGCAGCTCAAGTGGTCAGTCAAACACCCCTTAGATTTACTGGCACAGAGAAGTACACCATGAGCTCTCAGTTCTACAACAGCTGACATAAAAATTTATGCCTCAGCCTCAAAAATGGGGATCTGGGCCCTAATCAGCACTGGATTGGTCCAGGCACAAGAAAAGATGACAGGATCAGAATAGGGATAGAGGACAAGGACACACGTCCTGGAGAGCTAAGCTTGCCAGGTCCTGCACAGGTTAGAAGAATGATAGCTGGGTTTGGGGAGATCAAGCCTTCCCTGGAGGAAGGCAGCTATCATCTCAGCCTTCCTCCGCTGATAGCTGCAACCATAGCCTTCACTTTCCAGGCTCTCCTACAGGGAGCTGAGCTCCCTTACACAGGCTGTTATCCCTGTTATCCCATCCTTACATCCCAGGCTTCCCTAAATGCCATGCCTAGAGATACCACGTCAATGCCTAACGTGTATTCCCCCCACCACAGCACAGAGAAATACCCAAGCTTGGATCACTCAGCATCCTGCTCCAAGAGCAGCTTTTCTAACATACTGATGACACTTCTGTAGTAAAGGCTCTAAAGAAACTTAGACACAGGTCTCCAGACAAGGAGAAAGCCTTGAAAACATCCACACAGAGCAGCAGAACTCCAATCATGGGCAAATTAGCTGAATTTGGAACCAGAAACATTAAGACTGTTTGCTATCTTGTTTTAATAACAATTTTTACCCATGAGGAAATTATTATTCTGGAGAATGAAAAAAATCTAGTCACTAATGAGCAATGGAAATGAGTTATTAAAAACTCACTTCCATGAATAAAACTATAAACTTTTGGAGAATTAACATGCTTGTGAGAAAGGGAATAGGAAGCCTTCACTGTTAATTAATTGATCAGGCAAATAATGCCATTCTTCCATGCAGCAATCAGCTTCTGCTCATTACAGAGAAGTCTCATCTGACCAGCCCAAGGGACCCTTAGACAATCTGTACAGCAATTACAACAAGGCTGTATTCTCATGAGCATGTTGCCATTGGGCCTCTCTCTAAATTTGGATGTTACACTTAGCTTGATACTCTCTGTGAGGAAAGATGGCAGATATTGCCTTTGAAATCCCATGGTAAAAGGAGAATGGCAAGGAGCACAATTAATTCTAGCTGTACCTCTTTCTGCTTCACAACCAGAGAAGTCCTGAGCAGGGCAAGAACTTCCTATGGTTCAAGGCCAGGAGGCCACTGATGCCAAGTTCTCCTCTTCTGCTGGTTTGCCTACCCCAGGTTTTGCTCCCTTACAAACTCCAGAGAAAACAAATGCCACAACGCTAGCAACCCAGCGTCACAGAACAGTTGAGGTTGGAAGGGGCCTCTGGACATCTTGTCTCAGACTGATCCCCTCCTCAAGCATGGTCACCTAAAGCACATCACACAGGATCACATCCAGGTGGGTTTTGAATATTTCCAGAGAAGGAGACTCCACACACTCTTCATGCAACTTGTTCCAGTGCTCTGCCATGCTCACAGTAAAGAAGTTTTTTTTCAAGAGGATGAAATTTCATTCACCTCTTCTGAACCTCATAAGTGAGCCTTGACACCTCCCTGCCCACTGCATCTCCAGACACCTGGAGAGAGCAGTTATGACCAACACAAAAAAAGCCATGGCACCTTTAAGGTTGAGATTTTTGCCCTTCGACAATACAAGTTCTGTCCCTAAAAAAAAGATACTAGTGTTTACCTCACAATTTGAAGTTAAACTACCACTTGTTTTACTGAATAAGAGTTCATCACAGTTTGACTCATCTATACACACATCCCCAAGATGCCATCTTTTATAGAAATTCATATGCATCAATAACAGTGTACACGGTGAACAAGATCCAAGAAAGAAGGGCCAGACAGACAACTGAGCACCTCTTCCCCTTCCAGTTACTAAACAGCACAGGCCATACTGTGCTTGCTCACAAGAAACATGAGAAACGATACAGATTTAAATGGAATTTTTATGCATCAAAACATTTCATTCCCCCCATTGTTTTAATTTTGAACTTGTGCTGTCAGCATTGATATTTCTGAAGAGCATATTTTGGCAGAAACTATTGGCAACTCCTTTACCAGCTGAAACATTTGGACAGGAAATATTTCAGAGAAACTTGATGGGAAAAGTATTATTTTGTTTCTAGGAAAATGACTCGCTCATAGAAACTGAAGCAATTATTTACTACTCGTGGACTAATCTCTCGCTTTGTGTTTGTTT
The DNA here is from genome assembly GCF_964211825.1 of Aythya ferina. Classification (NCBI taxonomy): domain Eukaryota; kingdom Metazoa; phylum Chordata; class Aves; order Anseriformes; family Anatidae; genus Aythya; species Aythya ferina. Next base: position 70,972,070 of record NC_140297.1, on the reverse strand, counting down.
CATACAGGGAGAGTACACTGTTTCAGCAAGGCTGACTAATGAAGATCATGTCACTGTTGCTTGTGCTGATTTTACTGTGAAAAATTATTTAGATTATTATTAGCAACTAAAATAACGTACCCAGACCAATTTCATTAAAGCTACAGATTACCAAAACTATTCAAGCCAATTGAATTGCTTGCATGCTGCAATAATTCTGAAGGAAATAATTCCCATATGGTGGTTCTGATGCTGTTCCTCTTTATAATTCAGTTTTCAAGAAGTCAGTAGACCCTCTAGTGGTAATTTTATCTCTAAATGCACACTGTAGCCCACTTTTTGCTTTTAATACATACAGCTGCAAATAGAAAGCATTTGATACCAACATTCTCATCTCACGATGAAAATAGGATGAGGCAGAACAGGCGAGAGCCAAAACAGTTTTTGCAGTAAGCTATGGAGGTATCCATTTCTAACACAGGCTAAAGAAGATTTTCATATGTATTATGTAGTTACACCCCTCAATGCTTTCAATCTTCCCTGAGGCCTGTCTGGAGCCTCTGATTGTATAGATTTTGTTATAACTACAGAACAAAAACATGATGAATGTGCCTCTTTTCAGCACTCCATGTCCAGTCATGGTATTGATATTACGTCAGGCTTCAGGACTCTACATGCATTTGTTTGTTCATCAATGTTTTTGTGATATGCAAATTGTTCTATTTCTAATCTATGTGCTTGTCTTGCTTCTTGATCAATTTGTAATAAAAGAAAATTTTCCTCATGATTCTGGGATTGTTCCAAAACTCAAAAGGGGGAAAAAAAAAACTACCCACAAACTTGGGAGGGAAAGAGTAACCAAGGGGGAATATTGAAGGAAATAATTTGAATGAGCATGTTCCTTTATTATTTTTTTTTTTAAATATGAAACATGAGTTATGCTGATACACATTTTATGTCAGCGGAGGACAGACTGTTCTTTGCTTTGAGCAAAGAGCAGTATGAGAAGTAAACACAACTTATACTACCAGCCACAGCACACCCCCAAACTTCTCATTCCAGGAGCCTCTGCAGCTGGCATAGCTGATGGGTAGGTCGATAGCCAAGCATAGGGAAAACACCTGGGCTCAGGAGCTTGGGTTGGAGAATGTGGACCTGGAAACCTGTTTAGGGGACTGGAGAAGTAGGAGAAGGATCAAGAGTGGGTTTGAATGTTCATTTTGAGAGGTAGGGACATGAATCAGAGCCACAGGAGGGTGCTGGAGCTGAGCACAGGTTCACGAGGTAATGAGCATGGTGCTGCATGCCTCACCTTGGCACGCTTTGCCAAGGGCAGCAGGGGCTGTGGCTCACAGCTGGCCACACAGGAGCTCTGACACACATGGTCTCTGTCCTACTCACCCACATGCTTGTGGCACAAATAAATTCCTGAGCAGCAAGAGCATCCCTGCTGCACTGATAACCAACACTGCAGAGCAGCCAACAGCTGGCAGGCAAGGGATAGTCCCTTGCTTCCCTCCTGCACAGTGAAACTCTCACCTGCCATCCCAAAGGTGAGCAAGTCCTTGAGGCCTAACTTGTGTTAGGCAGGCTCGCCTCTGCTGAACATGAACCAGCAAGCGCCACAATATGGGATAAGACAGAACAACATCCTGTGGTTTCAGCCCATTTTTATTAAAGCCTGATTTGGAGAGGGGAAAAAAATGCTGGAAGTTCCCATTACAGCTTTGTCCACCACTTCCCAGATCAGGATTCAGCTCTAATGCACTGATACTCCTTTAGAAATAGTTTGTCCAAGTCACCACAGTTGCTACGTTTTATGTTTTCATAACTAATAAAACTGTACCACAACACAGATACAAACTCAGTTTCTCTTCACCTCAGTAGTTTAGGTTCACCTCTCCCTATGATTCCCATATCAGAAGAGACAGACCTTAAGATGAAATGAACAAAGCTGCATTTAGCAGTAGTACTTGCACAAGAGTCTGCTTGCTCAGCTCCCTTCCACTGCAACTCCAGAACAAAAGCCTGAGTAAAACCCAAATGCTAGCCACTGAGCCTCTTGGTCTTTTTATCTGATGAAAGATTCACCAGGTGGAAAACAAACTTGCACTATTTTAAACTCTTATGCTTTAAAAAAAAAAATAAAAAAAATCCCATAATAGCCAAGTTCCTCTTAGTCAAATGTGCCATGCTCTGTACACTCCGGAGCAAGCCCAGCCAAACACAGCAAAAAAACCAGCCTTCGCCTCCACATGGTGCTCCCCTGGAACCAATGCAGCAGAAGCAGGAGGTCTCAGCTGCCCAGAAACTGGTAATTTCAACCGGAAGCATCACACTTCTGCCCTTGAGATCTTCTGTCACTGATTCTTTGATGCCTGAATTACTCAAACCCATTACAGAGCCTCAATTCTGGCAGCAGCTAAACAACATTTGCCCCTCCAGCCTCAGCTTATTGCTTGAATTCCTGTTTCTCATCAGCAACCATTGTGCGTGGTCAAGCAACAAAAAAAAAAACAGGGCTCATCTTCCTTGATCCCAGAACAGCTAATGAACTCCTTGCTATCCCGGCAGGCTTGTGCTGTAGTCACACTGTCACACCTGAATTCAAACACACTTGACAGTCACTGCAGTTACCTTTTCTGAAATAGCCTCAAAAAGCTTAATAAGGGCACTGCAGCAACATCCAGATACTGAATATAGCTCAGCTGTGCAAGGGTGAGATATCCTCCAGGGGTTTGCAGCCCAAGCAAGTAGGCAGCTGAGTTTTGCAGAAACAAGCACCCGAGTACTTCTAGCCAGTTCTCCTTGAGGACACAGGGAAGGTAAAGCACAAAGTTATCTTTATTCTCATGTAGTGAACTATGACAAAGGATCATTATGTGGCTGTACACTGCAGAAACCCCCCTTCCTGCACAGCAGGAGGGCGGGATGCCCCTCCAGGAAAGCCCTCTGCCAGACTTGGAGCACGTGTCAGTGTTCAAGCAGCCATGAACAGGAAAACCTCATGTGATGGATGCAGCATCTTCCTCACATGACAAGAGCTGGCTGTGGAAGATAAGAGGACAGATAAGAGGACAGAAAGTCACATGCAGTCCCCTGGGACAAAGAGGTTTCCCTCTATGCTCTGCCAGCCTTCCAGATTGCTGTATTCCCCTACTCCAATACCCACACCTCCAAGAAGGTCCCCCCAGAATATTATTACCCTGACCTAGCTCTGTCTAGGTGACATAAAGCCATTTAAAAATAAGAATTGTTCAAATGTGCATTATACATGTAATGCAATCCTCTACAGACCAACACTTACAGGGCTAACTCTTCCCTTAGCACTCCCCTGCTCTCTTCTTTGGGACAGGGACTGCATGGCTCTTAAGGGCTGTCCTGCCCCAGTGAGAAAAGCCATCACATGAGCAGATATTCTCAGCCCAGCTCCCCCATCTGTCTCTCAGCACTCTGATTTAAACATATGAGGAGCTGGCCTTAAACTGGACCTGATCTGAAGCATATCAGTATCAACAACTTCCCCAACAGCATGCAAGGAAAAAGATACAGAAGGAATAAAAATAGTGAGAAAACAAACAGCAACAGAAGTCAGAAATAAAGCTGCCTTTGTTCTGCTCTTAAACCTATACAGTGAAACAAAATATTTGCATAGAAAGATCCTGCTCATGAGGCCTTAAAACTTTTTCCTCCTTCTGTTTCCATACCATTACAGTGCTTTTCACCCATGTCAGCTGCTCCCAGAAGTTCATTAAAAATTTCCCCAACAAGTGAGACTGAGAGCACCCCCACCCCACCCCCCCAGTCACAGGACACCAACCAAGGAGCCTGACAGGGTCACGGAGGAGCAGATAGCCTCAGCCAGGAGACATCGCTAAGAGGGATTCAAGCATCTCCAGTTGGGGCAAAGTCTGAACAAAGAGATCAGACAGAAGAAGAGGCTCTCAAAGAGCCCTGCCTGAGGCTCTGGGGGATTTCTGCCAGCGGGGTATTTTGATGATAAGGGTTGCAGAGCTTCTCAGTCTGCCAGGCATGAGCCTGCAAGATGGTAAAGCATCCCGTTGGCCCTATGATAATGCCTGTACTATCTAGTTAAACAATAAGCCTTAGGTTGTTTTCCTAACCCAGGCAGCGGCTGGCAAAGCTAAAATAAGCTACTGTTGTCTTACACTGCAGTACAACAGCCTCACACACATTTTCCTTCTCCCTACCATATCTTCCCTCTTCCACTCAGCTGCACAGAGCATACTGATGCCATCACTGCAGGAGCAAGGCACTCCCAAACCAAGCAGGGAACAACTTAAGAGGTTCAAACTTCAGCCGCTTTGATCGGGAGAGTGGCTCCACCAGAGCCAAAATAAATGTTTGCTGATAATCCCGTGCCCTCTGTTTGCTTGTGTGGCTCCCATTTTATTAGCTTTCTTATGGCAAGTTTTACAGCTGAGGTCAGAGTGATAAAATGCACAGATTGTTCTTCACCATGCTGATTTGTTTCTTCAGAGTTAGATGCAGCCATACCTTGAAAAATGAGATACTTTGATCTAGGGTGCTCTCTTGTCCCTTGCAAAGCTTCACCTCCTTAGCCACTTGACAAACAGAAAACCTGTTCCAGGGCGGGAGGAGAGCAAGTCATAATCATTTCCTACTGAATGCTCGAGATGCCTTTTACTGAAATACCCAAATCCTGAAGTATGATCAAATCAATCAAATGACGGTGCTTTACCTCCCTGCAAGGAGCGCTCTCTGCCTGTTGCCCCGGAGAACCCCTTGGGTAACTGCAGGACCACATCAGATCACAAGATGTGAATCACCACCCCATCATCTCCGAAATGTCAGGGTCTGTGCAATAGCTTTTAATTCAGCCCAGAACACAATGCTACAGCTTTCATCTGTTCTCCCGACTTGATTTATTCAAGTTATGCTCCCGCTAACCTATTTGGTTTTCCCATTCTGAAAGCCAAGAGAAAAATCAAAGAAGGAAAAAAGGGTTTTGTTTTTCCTTTATTTTTTCAAATTCACACTACTCAGGTTGGGAACTAAACCATGCTGCATCAGTCAGCTGGAGACATCCTTGTTGTCTCTAGATAAAAATCAAAGTTGAACCAATTTACCTATTAACAGTGGCATAGCAAAAGCTGAAGAAGCCATCAGAAGCTTTCTGGTCCCAAGATGGAGTTCCTGTTGTTTTTCAACATGCTTAGAAATTACTACTCAGCCTTTACCGAATTTTATGAATGGAAAGCAGTTTTGCCCCAGAGCTTGTATTTATTATTCATAGCTTGGTTTGTTCTCCCTGTATGTTAGGGAACTGTAGATCCAGATCAGGAATACACAATATTTTCCATCTCTATTTCTTTCATCAACACCTCTAAAGGTAAACACACAACAGAAGACATGTTTATAAACATATTGTTACCTTCTGGATGATGCGTACAACCAAACGAGCAGGCCTGAAGCCACTGCTAAGATGAGTTTTGCTTCTGCAGTTGCAGAATATGGCAAGGAAACAACATTGCAGAGTTTTTATCCTCCACACCACTGCTGCTTGCTCACACAAGTCTCTCAATCTTGTCTGAATAGCAAACCGCTCTGACACTGGCATTTGCTGGCCAGCAAGAAAGAGCAAAACGGATGCAAATCCCCAAAACAACCAAGATAAGAAGCTTTAATTCAAGTAGACCCTGAAGTACCTCAAACTTTAAATCACACCTGAGTACCCTGTGGCACACACACACACAAAGGCACAACACATCACGTCCAGTCCCCCAGTTCATCTGTGAGGCAGTTCAGGGAAATTTTTCTGCATTGTTTTGACTGCAATCACAGTCTCTTCGGGCAGACCTTCACACAACTGCGATCTCTATCAGGATTATGAAGCACATTTTCTGCAGATTTTCTGTGTTGTTTCTCTCTGGTTCTTCTGTTTTGTTTTTTAACCTCCTACTTAAAATAAAACCCCAAACACTGATGAGACAGAGCTAACAACAGAAGAATATTAAGGTGTGAAACATCTTCTGCTCAACCTAAAATGAAGCAGCCAGACCAAGCAAAGCAGTTTGTCTGGAGAGCAGTTTGCTGTCTAAAAGATGAAAAAAGTGGAGAGGCCTCCTAGACACAGACTTGTGGTCACACAGCAGAAAGGGCTGGTAGGAAGACTCAATCTAATTTGAAGGAAGCCCAACACTTCAGTTGCATTCTGCTGCTGTGAGTCCTTCAGCAGCAGAACTGGCTGAAGGAGCTCCTGGTCCTGTCAACACACAGGAGTTGTGCTGTGGTTTTATTTGCTTATTTCAGGCTCAGTTAGTTCCCTGGCCTGCTTCCTACCACAAATCCTTCTTCGCAGCTGAAGGGTCAAAGTCCCAGAGGCTGCATTCCTTGTGATTAAAGCACTGCTGAGGTTTCCGTATCGCCCCGCTGCCGGCTGAAGTGCCATTCAGGAGGCTCTATCACACTACCAGGCTTTTCTGACAAAGTAATTTCAAGAAGTTTCTGCCGCTCCAGGTTGCTCATTCCTGCTTCCTACATAGCGACTGTACCCACAGAAAACACCGTAGGATGGACAAAAGTGAGGAGGTAGGGAGGGAACACTGCCAAAGTGGTACAACAGAGGGAAAAAATCAGACAGATGCTCTGCTACATTGCATAAGTGAGAGTCTCTGCAAAGATAAACTGTCTCTTTCGAGAGGGAAGATAGGTTAGGACCCATAAGGTCCTAACCATCTCTAGGTGCTCTTGAGAGCATGCTGAAGCAGCTGGTGTACCCCAGAAAATCCACCCTGGGCCTGAGCATCTGCCTTGGCTGCTCACAGACACAGCACCCACGGTAGAGCAAAGCTCCCAGACAGAGGTTTCCACCGGAGCTGGGGCCACGTCCTGCTGGCTTCCCAGGGATGGCCTTTTCCTCACTGCCCCAAGCCCCAGCTCCTCAGTGGAAGACACAGCAGACCTGATGCCCCCTTGAGGAGGGGCCACACTGCCCTAACACCATCCTGGCTCAGGATGCATTTGTAGCAGCACTGAGCACCCTGGATTCATTGGTGTTAATAGGGAAGTTAGGAGCCCAAAGGACAAGGCAGCGGGTAACCCCTTCACACCAGTAAACCCTTGCACCTTTTCCTCAGCTGTGAGCCCAACGTGTCCCTACAGCTTGTTGGGAAGAGCTTGTTAGAAAACAATGCTGTGCTGAAAAACTCTTCAGAGGATCACCCCCTTCATGAGAAATTAACAAAAAACCTGAAATGCTTTGATGTCAAAACTTCCTGGACCAGTGTTATAGGACCAGGTTTTTAATTTTAAAATAGCTTCCTACCTGGTATGTTTAGTTACCACTTTTTGATAATTAATCATAAATAATGTTTAAATATCAGAAAAACTGATCTGACCTTACCAAAGAGGAGCTCCCCTGCCCCCCTCCCCATGAAGCAAAGTGTTTCATAATGCAAGCCCTCCATCCCTTGGAGGGAGGGTGAGATCAGGGCAGACACCCACCCCCCCCACCCGATGAAAAAATACCGAAGTCTTGTGGATATTTTTTCATGAAGTGGAACTATCCTGCCTGTAAGGTGCATATACCGATAAGGTATAAGCTGCAGCCGATTTCCCCAGGCTGCTCAGCACTCTGCAGGAGCCCCGAGGCGCTGTGTGCGTGAGACCCGCTGTCCTGCTGGCAGCTCCTGGGCGGGGGACACGTCAGGGCACAGCCTGTCCCGGGCAGGGGACATCCCTGCCTCTCACGGCATCCAGGAGGTGGCACTGTTCAACTACTGAGGCTTGCCACAAGCCGCCTGATTTCCCTTCCACCTCCTCGCCAGTCGTGTTGTGGTGTTTTGTTTTGTTTTTTGTTTTTTCCTGCCTTGAGGATGGCGATAGACCATCGCAAAAAGCTGGGCTGAATTAAGAATAAAGACTCCTTAGGACAGACGATGGCTGTATGATCGCACGAGTGTTTCTCTCTCACATCAGAGCGGTAAAGGACTGGCTAAGGCAGAGAGGTTTGCTCTGTGCAAGGTGATGTTATACAACTCTCTCCCTCCAGCAACTACCGGAACTGCTCTGTTTTAACCCTTTGGCACCTGCCCCAGCCCATTCAAAGTCCCTTTTAATTAATTTATTTTGAACAGCCTACACCCTCAGCGCACTGCGAGGCAGAACACCTACCTGGCTCTGACCGAGCGGGCAAACAACAAGAGCACTTTATCAGGAGGGAGGTGTTATCGCAGCCCAGCGCACCGACTCCTGCTCCCTGAGCAAACAGCAGTGGTGGATGGGGACAGCCACAATCCTTCACAGCAGCTCACCTGCCCTGTGCCTGCCACGCAGGCTCCCAGGCAGGGAAATGGCACACACCTACCTTCCCTCAGCAGTTTGCACCGAGACTTGCTGAGCTGGGGGGACATACTCGCTCCTGCCGGGATTCGATGGGTCCGTAATCTCCAGAGAGGAGGTAGCAGCGCTGCAAGACTTAACAAAACTCCTGTTGGCACTTTCATGTCCCAGCACGGCCCCACAGGAACATGGCTTGTGGAGGTGACTGAACAAGCTACTGCAGTTCACAGCAGTGCTTTGACTCTCAGTGAATTTGGAATAAAGTACAAAGTGGAAAAAACTTGGCTGAAACATCCTGAAGTTATCTCCACTCACATCAGTAATGCAGGCAACAGCTTTCCTTGTAGACCCTCCCCAGCCCCTTTGCAACACTCACTGCAGCACAAAAACCCTATCATCCAGGAATCACTGATACTCTTGCAACTATTTCATTAGTTGTTTGCAGGAGAAAGATAACCACGAGGAAACATCTGCTGGATTTTAACTTCTTAGACTTGCTCAGTAGCAGTGGAAGCAACAGGTGGGAAGAAAGCAGCCAGCCATGACCTGCTAGCTTCTCCTGAAGCTGCATCTGGCAGTGGTTGGAGGGAAATCAGTGGTCAGAGGCTCAGCATGGGAACCACTCACCTACACCAATTCTGCTTTCAGGACTTCAGTGAGTTCACAAATGAGTACTGTTCCCCTTGAGCAAGGAGGTCTACAACTGCTCATCAGACTGTCTCTTTCAAATAACAGCCCAGATGAGTCATAGCAAAGACTGCAGTGCTTGTGTCTTTTTTTAGTGATTTAAAAGTTCTCATGGCCATTTTTTTTCCTCCCTGAAACTTGGCCCTTCTCTGCCACAGTTGCAGAAACTACCAGCAAATGAGGCTTTGCAAGCTATGTGCTCCAGGACAGTGGTGTCCAATTTTCCAGCCAGATAGGCCACAAGTTCTTCTCACCATATGCAAGTGCTACACATCTGATCCTCCCTGAACATAGCACAGCATGCCCAGGTGGAAGAACTAACTTGTGTACATGCAATTTGCTCAACACCTCTCAGAAATGCTACCTGTGCTGCAAGCATGCATGCAAGCCTGCATCTACCCTGCTTCCCACCAAGGCTACCAGGAGAGGGGTCCTGGGCTATGAAAATGGCTCATGAGCAAGCCATTTTCTGTGAGTTCCTTGAATTTAGTAGAGGAGCTACCCACAAGCACTGATTGTCTGGCAACCAGCCCAATTAGCAGTTTTCCTGAGGACCTGGCAGCTCCTCCTCTCCCCTAACAAGGGCTCACACCTGGACTCTGTTACAGGAAAGGCCATCATGAAACAAAAAATGTGCCCCAGGCACCGCCTCTGCCATCACCTGCAGGGTAGGAGTGGCTGGCTCTGAACGTACTTCCAAAGGAAAAGAAGAAAGACAAAGCAATGACCAAGCTATGAGCTGTATGAACTGTCCTGCTGGGCCTTTGCTTGTTGGTGTAGCTAGGGTCACACACCAACACAACACAAGTGGCATGAGAACAGAAAGCTTCCAGTTAAACAATCCTCTTGACTTGTACCAAAGCCACCTTCCTAGCACTTTAACACTTCAGCAATAAATGTCTCCTCACACACTAATGACTTAAATATCATGTGTCCATAGAGGGAGACGATTTCAACCTGTGTCAGAAAGGCCGAGCTCTCTCCTCAGTAACTAGGACAAATGCTAACTCCAGCACAGCACTGCTGTTATCCCATCTGACCTCAGCAGCCAGCCAAAAATGCAGGGAGCGGCAAGTTTCCGTTACAAGCCGTTTTGGTAGCTGAATAAGGTGTTCCCTCCATCCCTCACCAAGAATGCATAAATTCCTTTTTTCTCCCCCCCCCACGAGCACAAAGATCAAACAACGCAAAGCGATGTATTTGCTCACATTCTCGTGTCCCTTTTTGAAGCTCATGCTCCTTTTGAAAGCCTCTTCAGATCTTGACGGCAGCTCTGGCTACTCCTGCTGCAGGACTCAAGGGTGCTGCCAGCTTCGGTGACCTCCCCTACAGAGGGGAGAGCTGCCCATGGCAGGTATCTGCACCCCAGCCACCTCTGTTGACAGGACGGTGTGCCAGCAAACTTGTCAACACCACACATTAACGCAGCGGCCTATACCCCACGGCAGATGCATAGCCTGTTCATTAACAGCTTCGGCTGCCAGCACAAGGTTCAGCAGACTTTTTCCTGATAATCACCCTCAGAGTGGTGCCTCTTTCCTTCTCACAAGCCCCATCCACAGCTGTGCTTCTCCCTCAGGGCAGCAGAATCATCCCTGCCACCCCAAAGCAAGAGGGTTGAGCAAGCTGATCCTGCTAGAGGAAAAAAAAAAAAAAAAAAAAAAAAAAAAAAAAAAAAAAATACTGTTTGGGGTGTGAGAGGCATAGGGTTAACTTTTGGTTCCCTCTGGTTTGTTTCAGAGTCAGGGACAAGGAAGAGAGGCAAAAGGAGAGTCAGTGTGTTCAGCAGCAATTAAACATTAGGACGGCCTTCCTCCATCATTAAAAGTGCACCGTAATTTCACTGACTCTTCTCAGTCCTTGCATATTTGAAAAGTCAATAGCCAGCAGAAGCCCATGCTGCCTGTCAGGAGCATGTTCTTGGACCTGGGGCTCAAGTATTTGCACCTCTTGATTTCCATTGGAAACCTTTTCCTTATTCACATCATAAATGGGCAACAGAGCCCCTCTCTACCACCTGTCTCAGCAAGGTTTAGTCTATTTGCAATTTCACTCCAGTTTATTAGCATCTGCTGCAGCACTCACCAAAATCAATAGGAAAGAGCCCATTTCATTGATTAAGGTGGGAATTAAATTCCTTCTCTTTCCAAGCAGCCTTGAAGTATTGCTCTCTCTTTAACACTGCTGAGTCCTACAAGCAGGGACTGAATCAGCCCTTTCTTCTTCAGCTCACATCCATAAAAATGAAAATGGGGGAGACTGAGTCTGATCTGAAGACTGTACTCCTACCTGGGTCTCCCTAGATAAAGCCAAGGTGACGTATTCAGGAGTTGAACTCTGCCATCTTTTGCTTAGCTTAAAATCATCATTATCAAATTGGTTTTCTGCTCTTTTTCCGAGAGGTTCAGGAGGAAAACCTAGGCTCCTTGCCCCCCATGAGGAGGGTGGGAGACAGGAGCAGGAGGAAGAAGCATGGTTCCTTTCAGGGCTATTTCCCCTCCTCCCCCCTACTTTAGGATTCTGGAGATGGCTAAACACAGCCTTCTGTTTTTGTAGAGAATTAAAAGGTTTTTTTTTTTTAGGGCTGAGTACTGTCATGCTTTTTGTGACAAGTAAGAGTATTGAATGCTTCGAAAAGCACCTCTCCTAAACGCTGGGCACCAGAATCACTCCCTGCACCAGTTTCCCTATTGCCAGGATGCCTTTTTTGATGCTGGTCAAAACCCACATGCTAACGTTTAGTAACAAGGGCCTGTTCAGTGCATCGTAACAAAGATGTGGGGAACACCCTCTTCTTTTTCCTGTGACTATGATACCAAAACATTTTAAGATCTTCACAGTGCTCATTTTCACCCTGCACTAACAGCTGGCATAGAAGACCCTGAACTAGTTTATCAATTGACAGGAGCTCCGTGAAAGAAAACAAACTGCGTGATGGGAAGTCTGCTAGATCCCCAGATTGTTTCCATTTTAGTAAGTGCTATTGCTGGAAATAAAACCACAAAACAAATGATAGTGCCATGAATACTCCCTTAAGTAGCATTCAGTATTCCAGACCTGGAACTTTGCGATAGAGTAATTATTAGCCCCACTTTGTTTCCAAGGGAAACTGAGGCCAGTAGCACAGCAGGGAATTTCTTACGCTTCTGCATTCCCAGCCCAGCATCCCCTCCAGAAGCCAGCTGTCCCTTCCCATGGCTCACATCTGCCTGGATCCTGCATTGAGAAGCAGCAAGCTGCCCCCAGAGCGAGTGACTCAGCTGCCCCCAGCCGAGTTTCACCCATCTCCCTTCTCCGGCGGGGAAGGAGAGGGACCGTGCCAGCTCCCCACCCGCGCAGGCTGGGGCAACACGAGACCTCAAAGCTGTGCAAGCTCGCAGGACTGCTTGCGGCTGAGCCCAGGTGAGCCACGGGCACGCTGTCAGGGGGCTATGCCAGGAAACACCAAGCATCTTTCCCAACTGCTGCCAGAGCAGACGGCACCAGGTGTGCTATTTAACCAGCCCGGGTGCGGCTCTTATCCATTACAGCCAGTCCCCAAGATACTTTGCCTTGAGTCAGTCGCTGGCAGGGCTCCCAGGGAAGCAGTCTGCTCTGCATCTCCCACCTCTGGGCAGCCCTGGCAGCAGGGAGAGGATGGGCACATGGCCGTGCACCTCTGCGCTGGGAGAGCCTCACATCTTCTTTTTGAAAACATATGGTTTTGCAGGAGGGAGTAAACTGGGTCTAGAAGCACTTGAATAAAAACAGGGCTTGAACTGCTTGGCTAAACACGCACGAGCCCATATGAATGCACTTACGCGAGCTGACAACCGGTTTTTATCTGGTTAGCGCTCATCAATTAATTACAGACCAGCGTGTCCACACCATGGTTTCTCTGTGATTTAGCCAAGTCAATTTTCCAAAACAATTTTAACTAACCCAGTCACAGCTGAGCTGTAGACACGTATTTCAGTATCTGGGACGCCGAAGCACAGTCAGGACTCTCGGGCACTCAGTGCACATAAATGCAGTTTTCCAGACCCATTACAGAAACTTGCTGTGCCTGCCTACAGTGTCCATGCCCACCCCAGCCCTCCCACGTAACGCTGGGGAGAGGGGCCCGTGCCTGTTTCTTATTTACTTCAGTTCCTAATGCAGTCCACTGAGCCTAAGCTGCTGAGGAAGGTTTGTGCTAAGGCCCCAGCCTGCAAAAAGAAGGTAACAGACAGCTGAGGAGCAGTAGCATCTTAAACAGCTGCAGCTGTTTCCCCAGTGAACGTGATTCAGAGCCTCAGCACTCGCAAGCTGAAGCTCAGAACATAGCAACAATTCTTGCAAAATATTTTGCTTCTTGTCTTTTTTTTTTTTTTTCCCTCCTCCTCCCCCACACAACTTTTTAACCTCTTGGTGCCTATGCTGAGTCCCTACCTAAAATAGGTCCCAGGGTGGAACATACTTGCCACTTGATCCGTGGCTTGCTAAATTTAGCCAAACACAGCCTGCCCGTACAAGATGGTTCTCTTGAAATGTCAGTAGCCACACACAAGGTTGCCAATGTCATCCAGGAAGTGGGACACCACGGCAGTTATATTTTTTACTTAAAATAATAGTAAAAGAAACTGTCGCACTCTGTGGAGAGGCAACCATAAATTTGATTCAAAAAAAAAAAAAAAAAAAAAAAGGAGGAGGGAAAAGGGAGGGAAGGACAGACTTTTGCAAAGCAACACTTGATCCAGAAGAGAAGCTTTGTATTTAGCATATGTAGAATAGATTAACTCTTTGACTGGAGTCAAAGAAAGCTGAAAAAGAGAACAACCTACTTTAAATGATTTTTGGCAGCAGAGAGTTAAAGTGGAAAACAGACTTTTAATCTAGAGGAAGGGAAGACATGGAGGAAAAGAGAAGGATACACCAGCATAACATACAATTCCATCTCCTTAAGTTACCAAGTGTTTGATGTCAGCATCTGACTTTGTAAATATGCGACTTCTGAAGACGTATCAAATACACAACTGCTCCTCCATGCAACAAGGCACTGTGATCCACAGAAAAATCTTCCCCAGGACTGTTGCAGTGGAGACACCAGCAACTAGTAAAGAAGAAAAACAACAAGCAAAACACCCTCCTTTTCTCTGGTGCTCCATAGGCAACTGCTGCTCCCTGCCCTCCTTGCAGCATCGCTGAGAACCACCACCTCATTTTGACCGTCAGCTGAGCTCTGAATGTTTCTGCACAGCCTTTCTTGGTTTTTAGGAAGGAAAAAAAAAAAAAAAAAAAAAGGGAAAAGAAAAAAGAAAAGCAGTTGTCTTTGAACTTAAACCCATAGTTATAGAATTTAAAGCAAATTACATACTTTTTTAAGAATTTATCTAGAAATAGCACCCTCAGGTTGAAAAAAGCAACAAGAGGAGAGAAGAAGCTCCTGAAGACAAACAGTACGTCAGCTCTTTATCTCTCCATGAGAGAGAGAGGAGGAACCTGCACTAGGAGCAGCATTTCCAGCCATCCTGTCCTTTCTAAAGGAAGGGCAAAAGCTACCCCTGACCCCCAACTCCGAATTTGCTTCTTGCCTCCAGGAGGGCCAAATGTAACGGTAATGAAAATGGTGATTTGCACCAGCTGCTTCTTCATCACTTGACTAAAAGCAGGTGAGCAAGCTGGGACAGCCCTAAAGGCAAGGGAGTGCGGGGTTAACCCCATTAGCTCCACTTTACAAATCCCCCCTGCCTACCCAGGCAAGCAGCCTGCCCAGGCTCCGTTGTGCCCTGTAGCCTTGAAATTATGCCTCATCGCTACCAGCACGTAAAACCAGTCACCTGCTGCTATACGTTCAGGCACAGGATGAACCCAGTGCTCTGAGCTCAGCCAAGCTAGGGGGAGGAGGCATCTAAAAGCAGATGCAATTAAGGGCATGTTAGCGTGTAAAATCATCACGGTTCCCACCCAAAGCCGATGGCAAAGCTGAGCAGGAGCAGGACTAGGCTGGTCCTGGGGTGCTGAGGTTGTTGTCCCAGGATGTGCACAGAAATGGGGGGCCCAAAACCCAGGGGGAGGTGGCTGTGGGGCCCGGAGGGAAAGCCGGGCTGTAGGTACGCCTGGGCTGGAGAACTAGCTCGCTGTGTTGGCACAGGCAGGACCTCGTGTCTGACTGATCCTGCAGTCAGCAAAATGTGATACTGCACCCTCTTATACACAGCCCCCAGCCCTAACGATGCCTCTGCGGAGTAACCTGTTGCATCTCAAATCTAGCTAATTGTCTGGGCAGCAAAGAGCTGTTTTCAAGGCTAAGATGCCTGAACTTTTCCTCTCAGAGAGTGAGGAAAAGGAATGAGGGATTAACTGTGAAAAATGCATGCGTATGTAGAAACAGAGCTGTTATTCAATATCGTGCAACGTCTTCCTATTTGAGGAGCTGCCTGACCCTTCAGATAGATAAGCTTTTGGCTGTGATGGGATGGCTGTGGCAGGGGATAATGCAAGGCTTTTGACAGCAGTGGGACAAGAAAGTATTCTCTTTGCAACCAGCGGTACAGATGCTGCAGTGTTTTATCATCGGTATTTTGCAGAACTCTCCATAAACTAAACTGCTGTCCTACTTGCCTAAAGTCACGGGTAATTATCTTCATATCCAATATAAATTAGCAAGATGTGGGTGTCACTGATACTGGGACAGTGTAACTTGCATCATTTCTGGCATTCAGTGATCTGCAAAATAATTCTAACTACATGTAGAAAATGATTACAGCAGGAAAAGGGGAAGATGTATGATTAAACAGATGGGTGGAGCTTCCAGCACCAAAATCGTGCTGAATCATCTTCTCCATATTTTACATTTTACACTTAGGCTGTTTTTCCCCCCCCACTGGATATCCTTGGGGTCAGCTGAAAATCCCACAGGTATATAGTTTCATGTACCACCAAGGCAGCTACATGGTAACATTCACTTTTTTTTTTTTTTTTTTTTTTTCCATTTTACTCAGAACTGATGGAGTCCAAAAAACTGTTGCACAAATCAGAAAACTCAAATGAGTCCCACAGAGATGCTCACAAGGGTAAAAACTGCACACAAAAATGGAAGCAGGGCCTTTATTCTTAATTAAAAATTCTTATTTAACTCAAATATCTAGCAATCAGTTGGACGAAAATCTCTCTTTGTTTAACATTAAACAGCTGCTGTTCCATTAATGCCTGAGTAAGCTACTAATCTACGTTCCCCAAGAAAGACCTCCAGCAAGAAAAAATCTAAAATATCAGATCTTAAAATCTATGACTTTTTTCTTCTATAAGAGGTGGGAGGGAGGAGGTAGGGGACTCAGGAACATTTTCCTTTCTGAAGCTTTAAGGGGTTTGCACAGTCACGCACTCTTCAAATTGAGAATTCTTGGCTGGGGGCTTCCCCTTTTCACAGCCAAATGCAGCAACAAGCTGTAAGGATGCACAAATTTCCCAAGCCGCGTGCAGGGATACACCCAGCATGGAGTTACTGCTCCAGGTCTTAGCTGTTGCTGTCAGATTTGTGGGCCTGAAAACATCCCTTCATAAGAAATGGACCTGAAGCATCATCCTGGACCAGGGCTCCCCTGGGTGTTAGCAGTCGTGAAACCTTAGGCAGAGCCTTTGACTTTAAGGCTCCTGTTCCTGGTGTAAATCTCCCTGTCTGTCAAGAAGAGAGAGAAGTGTCCAAGCCATGACAGCATTAGTCAGGTTGCACTACTGTCTTGGCCGACAGTGGGGTAAAACAACCATCATTTAGTCCAGTGCAAATGTTATCCTCATTAAGCCTGTGCCAAGAGATTTGCTAGTTCAGCTAATCTGAATTGGCTGTGGGTATCCGAATGCAAAATAAGCACTTTCCCCTCTTTAATTATAGTCTTTATGTTTCATGATTTAGGTTGCTCCTGTCATTGTTTGCAAGAGAGGATGGGGTTGCATAACAGTGTGTAACACGATACAGCTGCAGACGGAGCTGCTCAACCAGTGCAAGCCCAAATAGAAAACAGCTTCTTCTGTTAACCAGCAGCTGAACGAACAGCAGGGAAATCTCACCCGTCCCTTTACACTGGTAGGGGCAAGGGAAGTCCTGTGGGCTGTCCCTTTGCCCTGTTTATATCCAATTTATTGCAGCCACCAGCACCTTGGCAAGATTCGACAGAATTCTCTCTGGTGGGTCCTGACTAAGAGATGAAGACAAAGTGGTTCTATTCAGAGCATTGTTTTCGATGGGAGTGTTGGCATCTTTATTTTAAGGAAATGGGAAACTCACTCCAACTACATGTATTTCACTTTTCATTCACCAAGTGTCAAACCTTGTAGGTCTCCCTCAAGCAAAAATCCAACCTGTGTCAGCAGGACTATTGGGTTTGTCCTTTTTTTTTTTTTTTCCTCTCTTTTTTTTTTTTTTTTTTTTTTTTTTTTAACAAGGCCTGTAGGATCCAGTCCAGCAACTCTTCAGCCATCATGTTCAGGTTCAGGATTAGTCTGTACTTGACCGGATTCTCATGCTTCTGAGGCATATTCTGTGCAAAGAAGATAAAGTGCTGCACCAAACAAGTATAAATGCTTGCTTTATACCCTTCTGGGGCCTATGTGAGCTTTGGTCAGAGCCTGGGACCAAATTTTCTTCTTGCATTCTTCAGCGTAGTTCCTCTGAAGTCACTGCTACCAGATAAGCTATGTAGCATAGCACAACCTTATGTGGCCACTTGGACTGAGTGGCTTATTTTTAGCTCAAACCTCTACCTTGAGAGATGCCTGCTCTAATAATGCAGTACAGCCTTCGTGGTACCAGTGTAACTTTCCCTACAGAACATGCTTGGTTGGTACACGATTGCACTGAAACAATTTAAAATCACACAACCTCTTTCAAGTGTCACAGACTTCTGCGGATGTTCAGATTAGTTTGTCTGGCACATTGCATCCTCAGGGGTATTTTAGGGAATGAAGCTGCATAGCTGTAACCATTTTTAAAATCAGTGCAAATACTGGGGTAAAAGCTACACTGCCACTTACTGGCTTCACTGTTCTACCCCAAACAGAAATTTTAAGTATGTTGACTTATCCTGGAATATGAGGTGCAGGATTTGTCAAATGAAATGAACAGCTGCACATGCTCTTGGCTGTGCAGAAACAGACTGGGGAATGTAGAATCTGATGAGTGCTACTAGATATAGAAAGACCACCTGAAAACCCCATGGGTGCTAATTCACGGTTACAAAAGTGTGACCTAGAAAACCTCACACATGGCTCAGTGTTGCACTGACCTGTAATGGCAGCTTACAAAAAGCAACTCGCCTAACAGAGCAGTTTTTCACCCAGTGCATGCCCAAACCTGATCCAAGCACATCCCATAGTGCCTTGGCTACCAGATGTGGATTGCTATTAAACCAACTGCTGCCTACATTAGTCAGGAACATTGCTTACTAAGTATGTTCAGACTTCAGGTTGTCTTGCACCCAGCTATTATCTGATCTTAAAAAGCTACCCAGCATTCCCCTGCCGTTGAAGGCAATGCAGATGGCTCCGCATCAGGATTGCAGCTTTCTGCAGATCGGGTTGATCCGCAGCACATCACTCTCAGTTCGGGCAGTGAGAGAGGAGATGGAGAACATGAAAAAGCATCTAAAACACAGCCAGCTAAGCACATGACTTCTATACCAGTTCAATTTCCTTGGGACTTTCCCAGCATTTTTACCCCAACTGTTTGCAATAGCAAAAAAAATGTTGAGATTCAAGATTTCTTTTTCTGGCCCAGGCATCTTAATAGCTCTTCAGCCTGGCTGCAAAACTACATAAACAAGGATGAAATTCTGGCCCATGCAAATCATGGCAAAACTCCCACTGATCTGAATGAAGCCAGACTTTCACCCCCACCTTCCACAATGTACAAACCCAGATTTAAAATACATTTTAAAAATAGTGCTCTAAAACTGTTCTTTCCAGAGCTAGATAGAAGAGGGAACATCAAAGGGTGCAGCCTTGCTGTTTTCATTAAACTCTCACCAAGTTTGGCTAACTACGATGAAACAACAACGGTCGTGATCCCGCGTTCTCATTGAGATCGTTATCAAAATTAGCAAAAGCAGTTAAGTCAAAAGAGTGAGAAAACTGTGAATGAAGTTCAGCTCCAGCTGCTGGAACTTTCCTCCAGTACTGCTTGTTTGTCTGCCTAGCTGCAATTCATCTTTCATTTTCCCCTGTCGCTTATGGCCTCCAGTCCTCAGTAGGATGCTAGATTCCTTGGCAAAGAGATGCAGGCTGTGTCGGTACCATTCTTCATGCTCCGCTGATCATTAACTCATCTGCAAAATTCCTTCCAGATATCTTACTTCTTCCTTTCTGCTGCTGCAATACAGCAGTGTACCTCCAGACAGTCTTTAAGATTTTCTTTTCATGGAGAAAACCATAGGAACTTCACAACACGTGATGAGCATCAAGCTTTCCAGAGAGCCCATGCTGTTTGAGGAAATGCTCTTGAGGGAGCAGCAGGCTGTACCTTGCCCATAGATAAGCAGCAGCAAGCAGTTCAGCAGTAAACCGCACGGTCTCCACTCAGTAAGAAACGTAATCCCTCTAAGTCAACAAGGCAGGCAGGGCACCGATAGCTTTCTCAGAACAGAACAGACATTATTATACCTCTGGTAATAAACTAGCAGAAGTTGACAGTACATGTCTCTGGTACCACAGTAAAGCCTTTCACAAATACAGCCGTCTGCATTCTCTCCAAGTGTTTGGTAAATCCAGTGTCTCCCTGACAATGTTCTGGAGGTCTCTTGTGGTCTGCAGAAAGCTGATGGAGTTCAATGGATGCACTGTTGTTTTCTTTCTTTGTTCATCCTCTGAACAGTTAAAGAAATTAGGACAGGCAAGTACTTTCCTAACAGGATTTAAGCAGGATGAGATGTGGCAGAAGCAAGTGGTGCTAAGGAAGGGTTTTGAAGTGAGTGAGGGGAAAAGGAAGAGACATGTTATACCACCAGGAGTGATGAAGAGATCTGTCCAGACTTTCTCTACAGAGATTTGTCCCATGCTATGAAATTGCTGGAAAAAACCTCTGAGCTAAGCTGGTTCCTTGCACTGAACGCACAAAAACCATGCTGTCACAGTGCTCATAGAGACAGTCAGCCATAAGAGGGCAGCAGGTATCTAATACAAACAGAAAAGCGTCCCTTTCTGGTACAGGATGTCCCAACAAGCTAAACTCATTGGGCAAAGCAAGAGAAGAGGTATTTAAAAAACTATATTAAATCTCCCCTTAAAGAAGCACTGTTAGCCAAGCAACTAGCCACAGGCAGTACAGCCATATACCGTCTTATGCCAGGAAGAAAAGTGTTGTAATGTCTCATCCTGAATGAGCCATCCTCCATCCTGCCCAGCTTTTATCCTGGAGATATATGAAAGAATTACATTTCTGGCAAACTTCCTGACTTAACAGCTGAATGGAAGTCCTTTGTGAAATATGCATTCCATGGCTTGCCCTCAGCCTCACGTAATGAAAATAGAGAAGGAGGGGAAAAAAGGCCCCGAAACACACAAGCCAGGACACTTGTGAGTGCAGTGCGGAGCCATGAAAGCCAACCCTGCCACCTCAACGTGGTCTTCATGGCTCTGTATGACCTGGTCCTCAGGTCAACTGCCTGACCGCGGAGCAGCCATGTGCCCAAAGCCCTGCGCTGGCACAGTGTCCTGAAAGCAAAAGGCAGCGTTTTCCCTGGGGGAAAAGGCGGCTTGGCCACTCCTGCCTCTGCTGAGCCCTTCAGCAGGAGACAAAGGCTCATGCTGATGCAGGACGGGCAGCGCCTCTCCATCCTGCTGGTCTGGAGGTGAAATCTCCTCACGCTGTGAGCGTGTGACCCAGGGTGGAAATAAAACGGGACTGGCAAGCCACCAGCGACTCTGCTCCCATCACCGAGAGCAACTTAGGCTCACGCTGCCAACATTTTTAGGCAGCGAGATCTGAGGAGAAGTCAGATCCTCAATGCACAACACGATGCGAGTGATTTCAAGTGACACACACCCAGAGGGATCTTCTCGGGGCTGAATCCAGAGGCCAGCCGTGCTTTGTGCCAGGGACAAAATGTGCACAGTTTCCTGGGGACATGCCGGCTGGCCAGCCAAGGCCACACACTGCTGCCCATGGTGCTGCTGGTGCTCCCCATCCCAGCCCCACCATGAGGCCAGCAGCAGGCCAGGCAGCATCTCCTTCCACAGCCCCAAATCCCGTGTCCAAAGGGAAGCCTCTCCTCCCCCAGCCACAGAACAAAGCTGGCCACTCGCACATGGGGTTTCCTCCTTCTCCAGGCAGGACTGAGGCTGCGATGGCTGCAGCCAACGGGCTGGTGAAAGCCCTGTGCGGAGGCAGCCCACGCCTGGCAGGCACCCAGCCATCCTCCACAGGAGGGCGCAGGAGGAGACAACATGGCCGGCTGGCAGGGCCCTGCCTGTCCCACAGCCCCTGCAGGCCCTGGTGAGGGGCTGGAGCAGATCACCCAGAGATGTTGTGGATGCCCCAGCACTGAAAGCATTCAAAATTGGGTTGGATGGGGCTTAGAGCAACCTGGCCTGGTGGAAGATGACCCTGCCTGTAGGTGATCTCTGTGGGTCCCTTCCAGCCCAAACCATTCTGTGATCCCATGATTTATGGAGGACAAGTCCATTATGCCTGCTTGCTTTTGTGTCAGCATTGTCCTTTAACTTAAATAGCTCCTCTTCCTCCTTAGCGTTAACCTCCAGGATGTATTTATAGAGAGCGATCATATCCCTCTCTCAGCCTTCATGGTGCTGGGCTGAATAAGCCAAGCTCTTTCCATCTACTTTTATAACACCAGCTCTCCAATGCCCTAATCCTCCCGCAGCCTTTCTTTGCACCTGTTCCAGTGTGAATCAATCTTTTTTGAACGTGAATGACCATAACTGCCCAGCATTGTGCAGATGGCATGTCACATTGCTTTTTACAACAGAATTAGTATTTCCCTCTCTCAAGCACAGATACTTTGCATCAGGCAGCCAGGGATTTCACTTGGCTCTTTCCTACCATGACGTGCTGGGGTGAAATATCACTTGCTCACAATGGTAATGAAGCACGAGATAAACCCAGAAGCATCATAGTTAAACAACTACAAAAATTATTTGGGAGCAATGCTGTAGACAAGATTTTTAAATGTTCAAGAGCCAGAAAAAAAAAAAATATCTTTTTCTGTGACAATCTTACACTTAAAAACTGTCAAATTTAATATGGAAAAAATAATTGTGGAAGGTCTGTGTGGAAAAGGAGTGTCATGAAAACTGTTCACAGATGGTAAAATTATTCTTACAATGGTAGAGTGAAGTAAGATGTGTGCTATAAAGAGCAAATGATGGCCACTGTCCCACATGCCTTTTGCAGCACCCCTGTGTGCCTGTGTCACTGTTCCAGCATTGCTGCTGTGCTTCTTTATCTTCCAGCAGGCCTTCTGACACCCATCATGATCACTCCCAGCACTGCCATCTTTGATCCCTTCACTTGCCGGCTGGTGAAGGGAGCCAGTTTTTTCTCTGTACGTGTTAGATCCTGAACATGTAAATACCGTTACTTATAGCAGGCTTCTTTGTGCTCCAGTTCTCTGTGGTGACCAGCTTTGGGTCCCAGCCACAGCCCAGATGCATCATGCTGGAGCTCGTATCACATCTGTCCAGACAGCTCCGTTCCTTTCCGAGCCCCCCAAACACCAGATGCCTGCACTGATAAAGGAGGATGACTGTTCCACATGTTTTCAGCTGCTTTCTTTTTTTAATATCCACTAGGATGTTTCAAAGGGCTGGAGAAACCCTGCAATGTATGGACCCTGTACTGCAGCAGAGATGGGAAAGAGATGGGAAAGGAACTTCAACGAGCTTCCTTGAGACCTCCCTGCCCTAGGAAATGATCTTAGTGAAAAAAAAAAAAAAAAAAAAAAAAGCTTAAAGGTAACGCAAAGCCACAAATCTTCAGGCCCTTCAGTTGTATCAACCCAAGCATTTCTCTTCCATTTGTTTTCAGTGCTGGATGGGTCTCGTTTGTTTGCAGAAGGCGACCCTGGGGGAGTGCATGCTGACCTGCTGAGAGGATGCCATGCAGTGGTCCATGCCCAGCCCGCCCCGCTTCTGGTCACTAGGGGCCACTCTCAGAGCTGCTGAGGAGAGGCCAGCAGCTGTGTCTTGTCACTGTCCTCCCCTCCCACCCCTGCCTGCTGCCCTGCTCGCTGGAGCTGAGCTGGGAACCAGCAGGGAGAGCTGGGAGGGAGGCACGGTCAGCTGGCAGGGAAGAGGAGCAAGGCTGGTGCTGAGTGGGGAGGGTAGGGAAGGAGGGGAGCTGAGGCTGGGAGAGGAAGAAGAACAACATGCTGCTGCAAGTCCTTCCCCCACGATGACTGGAGAGAAGAAAGCTGATTGCTGACGAGGAAGATTAGGAGGCCCTCCCTTGCCCGTGCCAGCCCATCCCTGCAGAAAACTGCTGCCTCGGTCCTGCCCCGAGACCCATGGTGGAGCAGAGAGCTGGACCAGGGGCGTGGGAATGAGGGGGGCCTTTGGCTTGCTTGAACACAGGTGGGGCGCAGGCGTTGTACAACCAGGTGTCATCTTCCTCCAAATTCCAGGCGGAGGTAGCAGCCTCAGGGCCTTCAGCAAGGGAGGATCCATCAGGAAGAAAGAAAACGGCAGAAAAGGAGGAGGTGCCGGGGAAAGCAGAGAGCAAGTGAGGCCAAGATAGGCCCTTGCCCCCAGCGCGTCCCAGCAGACAATTCTGAGACACTCGCCTTAATATAGCACCATCTGCCCAGCTATTTTCTCCTCTGGCTCACGTACAGTGATCTCCACATTGCAATCAGCATGGCTGGCATACTTGAGCTAGCTGCAGCCTAGCGAGGTCAGGCAGGGAGCAGTCGCTGCGTACACACAGAAGCGAGGACTTCAGCCCCAGCTCTCCAGGTCCCTGAGCAGTTTTTGCCGAAGCCCATGCCGTTCCCTCTCCCCTGCTTTGACCCATACTGGCTAGGTCAGCCAGCATGTGCTGCCCTGCTCTGATCGCAAAGCAGTCTGGTCCTTAGGGAGGGTGGATTTGTGTAGCAGGGGCTGGTTGGTACCTCAGATAAAGAAAAAAACCAAGTACACACGGGCACTGAGCTGAGAAATAGTTTGGCAGGTCTCAAGTTTTTGTCCAAAGTCCCAGTAGTTTGTATTTTTCATCACACCTTAGAGACAAGAGCTTCACTCTTCTGCACCAATATCATCTTGCAAAAGAAGCAAGTAAGAAGAATGCCACATTTGTGGTTTGCTGTTTATTTATCGCTCTAATCCTTGCGGTTTTGAAGGTAAACTCATTTTTCTCTGATTCAGAATGGTGGTAGAAGGAATACTAAAAGGAACACAAAAACACAACACTCGTCTGTTCTCAGAGGGTGTGCTCTCCTACATCTTTTTTGTCTTTTTATTTGTTTTGTCTATGGAGACTTTGTGCTCTCTGGTGCAGAACTAGGACTTCACCTGTTTCTGTGTTTACCCTGTATCTCACAAAGTTTGAGCTGCCATGCAAATAATAAATACAACCATTTATATGGCTGAGCAAAAGCCTTTTTTTTTTTTTTTTTTTTTTCCTAAAATGGGTGTGACACAGGCACAGACTAGGCAAAGTTTGCGAAACACTTTGTACTCTGTGCTGATTGCTCCATCTTTTATACCAAGCTGGGGCTCCCAAGAAGAGAGGGAATTAGCCGGGGTAGTTCCAGCGAGGATCGAGAGCTTGCGCTGCACAGCAGAGGCCCACGTGTTCCCTGCAAAGATAGCGTGATGTCCATCTACTTACCCTGAAACCAAACCCTACGATACATTTCCTCTCATATGAAGTAATCCTACAGCACAAATCAAGATTAATTGACATCTCGTGTCTACCACAGCTGCACAAATGGTCGGTACAGCACAAGTGGGGCCTGTTCGCTAATGGTGAAGTAGCTAAGAGCAGACCTTGGATTACTGTGGCCTATAGTAATATATCACTTTCCATAAAAAGAAAGGAACATTGTGCTCTCTTTCTCAACACTGTTTCACCCCAGCTCATCAGTTGCCCAGCAATCGCCCTCCTCTCCCAACACTTGCATGGCAAAAGGAGGGGGTTTTAATCCCAGAGAAATTCTGCTGCGCTCAACTGAAGCAAAAGGAGCAGGGATGAGCGGGTGGGGGAAGAAGCTGTTAACAGCAGCAAAAAACTCCAGCACGAGGGGAGTTTCCAGGCTATCAGAAGTCTAAAGGCCAGTCTTTCCTTTCTAATGGCGCCAGTGTGCTCTGCCCTGGCTGACCGGAGACTGCCTGACAGGCGAGAGCAGCCTCTTGTCTCTGCAGAAGAATTTCATCTCTCGCTGAACAGTCAAACCCGCTGTTGAGTTACAGCTCCATTTCAGTTACAGCAGCCTTTTAAAGCACATACGTTAAGTTCTCATATTGTGAAACCAGTCATTTCGCAAACTGGCTAAAGTTTTCAGTCATTTTGCAAAATGCCAGGAGGTAGTAGGTATGCACATGAAATCCTCACCCTCTGGCTATTACTAACTCACTAACTCAAAGAGAGATGTAAAACTATTCTTACGTTCACTTCTACAACCAGACAATCTTTTGTAATTACTTCTAAAGTCAGTCAGCAACACCCATCCCTTGACAGAGCTAACTAGTATTTTCACAACAGTGTATTGTAACATCAGCCCTTACATTTCAGTCTCACACATAACATCTGCCTCTGTCTTGTGGAGCTTTGGCCCGCTGCAACTCCATTACCCAAGCCAACCTCCCCAAATTAATATTGATCATCTGTCTGAATCCATCATAAAAGTTTCTTTCCATTACCAGCCTCACCGCCAGGAAAACTGAAGAAATGGTCACAGAAAAAGAGAACGCGTTTCACATGTCCCAAGAACACAGTGCCATACACTGGGAGAAATACCTAAGTTCCCAAGATACAGGATGGGATGTTTAGATTGGATATTGGGAAGAATTTCTCCATGGAGAGGATGGTCAAGCATTGGAACAGGCTGCCCAGGGAAGTAGTGGATGTAGCACTAAGGGGCATGGTCTAGTGATGGGACTTGGTAGGTCAGGTTGATGGTTGGACCTGGTGATCCTGAAGGTCTTTTCCAACCTAAATGATGCTGTGATTGTATGGAGACACCACTGGCTAGGTACATGTTCTGCAGGGCAGGATCAGAGTCATACACTGAATGTCATCCAGCCCTGCAACACCATTGTGAAAAAGGCAAACAACACACTGGATGTATAAACAAGAGAAAATCCCTCAGGACAAGTGAAGTAATACCTCCATCCTGGGCTAGCCAGGCCTAAGCTGGACTGCCATTCAGTTTTGGATGCAATGTTTCAAAACCAACCAACTGGAAAGAGTCCAGGAAAGACAAATGAGATAGATCAGAGGTCTAGAAAACACAGTCAGTGATGAAGGACTGGAAGAACTGCATCTATCCAATAATATCCCAATCAATATAAAATTGCTGGAAGTACAGTCACCCACAGAAGTCTATTTTTGATAGCTGCAGTGCACCAGGATGCCCAGCCTGCCAGCATTCACACAAGTAGTGTGACGACAATGCCAGGCAGTTTGTGAATGTCTCCAACTTTCAGTCACTTTGTGTGGCAACTGAGAAGAGAAATCAAGCAGTGAGATAAAATGTCTGTGATTCTTGTCACCAAATGTCCAAACTTTCAGTCATTTCATGAGTAAAACGTTTTGCGAAGTTAAAGAAAACTGCACTCATTCCACAAAATTACTTTACAGGATGACTAACCCACATATGAAAATACTTTTAAAAATTATTCTAACCAATTTTTTGTATTACTCTTTCATACTACCTGGGGAGCTTGCAATTGCAGAACCCCGTGGAGACTAAGGAAGGCAGCATGCTTGCTTTGCAAAAGGGCAGAAGGCACTAGAAGCTAGTTAACATGATTTGACCGCAGAAACCACAGGAGCCTTTGGCCAAACTGAGATCCAAAATGAAATCTTCTGAGTTCAAGCCTACTGCCCTCTCCATCACCACCTACACACATTCCCACCCTCCATACTGTTCTTTTTTACCCGCCAGTATGTATAGCTACGTGTATGCGTAACTATAAGTACACATTGCACAGCACAGCATCATATGGGATATAACACCGGTTACCCACCAAAACAGGACTAAATTTAGTCACCTTGCAGGGAAATTGGGATTCAGAGTCCGAGTTGGGGGCTGAAGTCACCTCCCACCACAGCACCCACAATCTGCTTCAGATTGGGGATTGCCTTTCCTTACTGCCTCACCTGGCATGTAGGCACAAAACAGGCATGGGAAAAGAAAAAAGAAAAAAGAAAAAAAAAAGAAAAGCAATACCAAGAAAAACCTCCAGTTATCACATCATGGGGCAGAAAAGGCCTGGTTGCTCTCTGTTCAAATCCTTGTTTGGCTGGAGGCATGTGTGTGCACCACTTTCATTTCCTCTCCTCTCTCTCTTGCTCTCTCCCTCACACACACACATACATTTCCCTGCAGCAGGCTGCCTGGCACTCCTCATTTTCTGCCTACAGCAAGCAGCCTCTCTGATACTAAAAAAGAAAAAAGAAAAAAAAAAAAAAAAAAGGAGTCAACTGGAGTCAGACTTTCCCTGGCAGCTCTCCTTTGGTGCCAGCCAGTCCCTGTGACCAGAGCCACTGCCTGCAGTTTGGCGGTGCGCAGGCCGAGTGCCGTCAGTGCTGGGGACGGTGCGGCACCCAGGCTGGGGAGGATAAAGTTAACTCAGTTCCTTCAGCACAGCCTGCAGGGTAGATGGATTGCTGTGCAGACGCATCCCAAATTTCTAAGCCTGCCAGTCAGCCTCAGGATTCTCCACTGACGGATCCCCAGAGAAATCTGAAAAAATAACTGATCTCATGAAAGTAGCCTATTGGTGCTAACTTCCAAAAGGCTTATTGCTCTGTTCATGCTGACAAATGCAAAGGCTCTCCCCACAGCCATCGCGACAGTCTTGCCCCTTCAGGACCCTGGGGCTGCTGAGGTGGAGGTGCGGATTTATGGCACTGGCTTTTTCAGGGTATAATGCTGAGCCTCAGGGATCAAGGGTTATGACATTTTTATGGCCTCTCCTCTCCCCCCCATATGAATATGAAGCAACCGTAAGGAAAAACATCTGGTTTCACTTTTCTTTTCTCCACCACTGTTCCCATCTGACAAAACCTTAAAAACTTGCCAGTGCTCTAGTGAGCTGTGTGTGCCAGCAGTCTGCAAGGAGCCAAGGCTTTTTTGGTGTCATCACAGTGAGCATACACTGCCCTGGAAGGAACAGCTCCATGGTTGCTTGAAGGCAAGACTAACCGGACCTGGTCCCACTGTCAAGTGTGCTGGCAGCCCTCCTCCGATGCTCGAGCAGGATGAAGGGCTGCTACAAGGCTGCCCTCCATCTTGATCTCATTAGAGGCTGCATCTCCAGAGGGAAGCGCAGGCCACAGTGAGGAACACGGCGAGAGGAAGTGACCCCTGCTAAGCCCAGGGAAAAACAGCAGCGAGGAGGAGAAGCCCTGCCGCCCTGCTCACTTTGGGTTTCATCTGTTGCAGATGCTCCTCAAGAGGCGTGGGCCCAAAAATCCATGTGGAGGCCTCCAACTCATGGGACCTGCCTGGACCACTGCTTGTGCCACGGGCTCCAATGCCAGTCTGGCAAAGGTGGCCAAGAGCAGTGTCCACAGGTGGACACTCAGTAACACTGACACTGCGTAATCGCTTCCCTCAGGTTATCCTATTTATCTGAGGAAAGACAAAATCAAAATATTTCAAGGAATTTGAAAGCCTTTCTCCCTTATCTAAAGGAGGGGAAGGCATAATGCAACAGGCAAAGGGCAGTGCACCAGCTCTGGAAAACCTCCAGAAATCATCTCGCTTTCAGCTTCCCATCTCAGGGTTCAAACTCCCCGAGGAAGCCAGCTGGACTATACCCTATATCTTAGGATACACCTAGTAAAAGAGGGACAACTTAAAAGAAGCACCATGTGCTGTCCCCCAGATATGTGGTGTCGAGTACCGCCAGCTGCTGAGGAGGCCATGGGACATGAGGGATGTGGTGTTCCAGGGCTGCATGGCAATGAAGACCTCAGGTCAGGCATCAGAAACAAATTTTAGAAACACTGGGGCACCTGAATAATGAAACTGGCCTCCAAGGAAGGTCCCTGAGGGACAGGGACCACAAGGGTTCACAGAGAATGATTTTGACTATCAGGATGCATGAAGAAAATTTCTGGGCTGCAAGAGAAGACCCAGGGCATTGTTTTCCATTTTCTTGCTCTCATTTTGACTGCCGTTCTTGAGTATGCCAACACCACTCCCTCCTCTTATTCTTTTTCTTTGTTTACTTAACTTTTTCTCCTCGTAGCAACTGCATAAAGATGAAGCCATCTGATATTTCCAAGTAACCAAGACCATTATTCACTGAAGGCACTGGCCTGGATCCTAATTACTGCTGGTCTCAACACAAGAGTAGCACACAGCTGTAAATACCTCTGTACAGTATTCCTCTTGTGTCAGGCTGACCCTAATTCTTACAAGGCCCCTGGGGTAACAAATAAAACTTTGACACCATGCTACCAGAGAAAATTGGTGTGCTAGGTACATTTTGGAAGGAAAAACAACAGCAAGAGAGGAGACAGGGTGGAAATACAGTTTTGCACCCTCTTCCAAGGCATGCAGAGGGGAAGCAGGTGAAAGGAGTCAGAAGTCACTAGTATCTGCAGGCCACATGACAGGATGGAAACCTTACAGCTCAGTGACATGAGGACAATGAGGACTTTCCGGATCATGTCCCAGTGCCCTGCGAATGTTTGTTGAAGAGGCTGGACCATTCCCTTCTCACATCACCCTTCCAAGCATTTGCTCCAGGCATGCTGTTCTTCTGGCATTACATGATTTCTTCACCTTATTTCCCTCTATTCACACAAAGAGCCTGTGTTTCATACGGACCTTTGTTTGAGGCTAAAGAGCAAAAGAATTGCCAGGTAACAGCACTTCACTACGCAGGTGATGGGGTCAGTGTAAAGCCCTGCTAAGGAGGAGGGTGCTGTGCTTTTCTTCTCTCTTTGCCAGAGGTACAGAAAGGAGAAAAAGACAGGGTAGCAAAGCATGTGACAAAACACAAAGTGTGTTGCTTTTGTTTTTAATATCCAGAGCAATGCAAGCATAGTGTAAGATCCTGACTATTTCACAATGATAAAGACAGTCACTAAAATATCCTTTTTACTTCTTTTCAAAACACAATTCCCATCAGACATGCTGGGAAAAGAGTTCAGTTTGTCACCAGGTCCCCAGAGGGTTAGGCACTTGTAACACTCCCTCGTCTTTTATTGTCCTTATTCTTCAAACCCTGCCCATCGCCTGGGTGATTTTACACTGCCTTTCTGCTCTCCTTCCCATCCATCACAGGGTATTTCCCTTTCCCTCTTGCTTCCTCCTCTTCTCTGGTCTGCTCTTGCATTCCAGCTCCCCCTGCTCACCCCCAAAGTTTGTTGGGAGAGCAGCATTCCTCCCGTGCCTTCGGTCCCTCAGCCCACGTGGCCGCCTGCGTCCAGCCAGCAGCTCCCACCCTGGCAGCAGGGCTGCAGGAGCCTAAACCTGCTGCTTCTGGCAGCTGGGCCAATTTAGCTGAGCAGAAGAGCCGAAACTTTGGCAAGAGGTTTCAGCCTAACAAGGGGTGGTGAAGAAGGCACAGTGCAAAAGTCCACTGCTGCATACCAGGAGGTAGAAATCAGTACAGCTGGTACCGTGTGCTCAGCTCTCAGCCAAAGTCCTTTCTCTCAAGGTTGTGCTGGCAGACTGCAAAAACAACGGCTGAAATCTCAGCATGGGAGTGAGCAAAGGGGAACTTGCCCCAGAAGAAAGAATTTGTGAGGAGGAAAGCTTAGCATATTTTGTTTAGAAGTCGAGCCCTTGGCAGGAACTTGTGAAGAGGAAGAATGTTGATCCAATATACACCTAATGTTCTTTAATGCATGTGTGTATTTCTCCCAGCACAAAAGTGCTCGCTTCAAGACTCAGTTCTTAATGAGTGGCAGTGTGGAAAGACACCCTCATCTGCTTCAAGACAGACTATATGCTGTGAATTAAGGCATATTGCAAGATGATTTTTACCAGGAACAAATATTTCCCACTACTCTGGGTGGCTGCTATGCCACACTGAATTCTCCCTGGCACACTAGAGCAGATAACTATTCCCGAGAATAAGGCTTGTGAGCCTTGGGTCCTTGTTTCTTCTTGGCAAGGGGGCGTCCCAATCCTGGGTAGGACTGTGTGTGCACGACTGGCTTCTCGTGTGCTGGCCAGAGCAAAGAGCTACAGGGTCATATAAATAATAGTTATTAGAAAGTGACGGGCAGCCAACACAGTGAAACCTGCATCCAGGACTGCAGACACATCCCCCGTGCTAACTAGCTGCCTCTTAAGATGGCTCAAGATTTCCACGGCCATGCCGTTTGATCTCTCGTTCAAGTGCCACGTCTACGGGGCAAACACATTCCCTCCGTTCCCGGATGCCAAGTTTCACTCCAGCATGTCCAAACCACTGCCCGGCGCTGCTGCACTCTTTTCCAAGGGAACTCTTTCCCCCTCCCTCCTTTCCTCCCTTCCTCCCTCCCTCCTGCAGGTCCTGCTGGTGGCAGCTCGGGGCTGTCTAACGCCACCCTCCCTGCTTGATAACAGCAAGAACCAGGATTTCCTGGTATGCCAGAAGCGGGTTTGCCACTCCTGCCTGTGTGAAAGGGGTGGGACAGGAGGTGAGGCAGCCACCGGGTGTTAGGCTCTGGGTCGTGTCTGTGCACCTTGACATCCTGCCAGGCTATAATAGGAGAGACCTGCAGGGAGCAACGTGTGTCAAAGTTGGTAATTTTCCTTCCTGCCTTCGCTCCTCGAAACCGCCTGGACTGGATAAGCGCCCGCCCCGTTCCTTCTTTGGACAGCCAACGAAGCATGCACACCGCACACGCGGCTGCCAGCTCTGCTGGAAAATGTACAGACCGAAAGATCACCTGTGACTGCGCAGCCTTGGCGTGAGCCCTTCTGCACGTCTGCAGCTTGACGCTGCTGCTGCGGCTTTTTTTGCTCGCCGTGCACGCAGCCAGAGGCACCTCTGGAAACGCTCCCTGCAGCAGGGCGGGTGGCCCCAGTGCTTGCAGCAGCCTGATCCTCCCTGCACTTCTAAGCCCAACTGTGCTAGTAGTGCCTCCTCTCCCCTTCCCTCCCCCAGCGATTTCCAGCTTCCCCAGCCCGCCACGGTGTCAGTCCGCAGCTGCAAAGGGCATCCCCGGATCATTTGCAGCTGGATCCGAGCCAGATGCGGCAAAGGCTGGAAAGCTCCCTTGTGCTCACAGCGAGACCACAGGTGGCTGCGGCTTGCGCCTACCTACTCCTGCCCCTGTGCCACGCCAGCGTCTCAGCCCAGACGCAGCCTTGCACGTGGGGAGCCGGGCTTGGACAGCTAACTTGTGCCCTTTTTTGTGTGGCCCCCCAAGCAGGATTACCAAAAATTGCACAAAAGAGCCCCAGTCTCTTCAGGTTTGCGGAGGAGGATGCAAAGCACCCAGGTTAATTGACTCTTTGTCCTCCTTGGACAAAATTCAGGTGCCACGTCATCTAAGGCTGTCCCACCCCTAGCTGGGGCCAAGCTGGCTCAAGTTTTCATGCAAAGAAAACTGATAAGCTCGCCTGGCTGGCAATCGTTGAGCTCCCAGAGTTGCCAGAGCAGATCTGCTGTGCCCGTCCTCCTGCCTCCCCCAGCCCTACATGCTGCCGTCTCCTCTCCAGCTACTCACAGATGCGTGTGGCCAATTTTCCACTTTCTAAGCCCCTACACAAACGTAGGTTTTATTCAGTTTATTCACCTGACTTTTAATTCCAGGGAAAATGGGGCACATCGGTGGTGTCAGCACGTTCCTGGTTTCAGGTTTTCTGCTCACAGCGGTGCTCGCCACTGGGCTGGTTTGAGAGCTGGGAGCCGGGTGCCTGGTGGTCCCCTGGCAGCAGCAGGGAGGACCACGTACTTGCTACCAACTAATTCAGCCAATTTATTTTAAAACGCTGTATCAAGACGGGCACAGCGTGAACAGAGAAGTGCAAACCCGCAGAGATCGAGAAGGCACTCCAAGCTGGGCATTGCTTTATTCTTCTGTCTGCCTCTGTTGTCTGTGTGGGTGATTCAGAAAACCCTGTTTAATAAGACTCAGCTCCTGCCATCTGTTAAGTGAGGCGCTATAGGGACTGGGTATTGTAATGCATTGCACAACAGAATTGCCTGTGATTTAGTGTACTTTGTGCAACATGTCCCGTTGCCATCGCTCACAGGGATCAGGGTGAGGCTTGAAGGATCCTTTTCTCTTTGGGGCGTAGTGACTCACTGCGGTGGATGAGTGGGCCACGTTGACCCTTCGCATCCCCCCAGCTCTGAGTCAGAGGCTCTGATTACAGGGACATGTTTAGGATTACAGACAAGCACTTGCCCAGAAACCTCCTTCTCTCCTTGGTCTGCCAGCATCGCTGCTAGCGGAGCTCTTGTGCTCTCTCAGACGAAGCGGAAAGGATGGAAATTCAGGCACCCTCCGGATGGCCTGCAACCGTACACCCAGATGTCAGATCAAAGGTACCAATCGATCAGCTGGGCCGGTGACACCCAGGCACATAGTGACGGGATGACATAATCACATCCTTTCTCACACCAGGAAATCTTCATAGTAAAACACAAATATGTACCGGCAGTCCATGTAGGTGGGTGTTTTGCAAGATGTCTGGCTGTGCGGCATGGGCCCTCCCGGTGGCAGGGAGCAGAGGCATCATTTTACAAACCTTTGGAGACAATGTGCTTTGTACTTTTTGAGGCAGCCATGTGTCTGGCTGTTGTGGTGAGACGGCAGCCTTATTTCTTGAGAGCATCACTCCTGCCCTTTTCCACCTGCTGCATCAGAGGCCGCGTTTGGCAGCACAAGAAGAGCCTGAGTGATGGGCTGGCACAGGACCTCCCAGACCCTCGTGGCTGAACTCCTCCTGGTGCTGGAAATTAGGGGTGGTGGGAACAGAGCTGGCTGAGCCCCTGCCCCTGGCAAGGTGTTTTCGCTCACCTCCTCAAAATGTGTGGGACAAAATCCCCGGCTAACTGGTCCCTGCCATTTTGGAAGACCATCTGCAGTGTCCCTGGGGGAAGCATGCCCTGCTCTGCGCGGGAAACACATCCCTTTGTGTTTCAGCATGCCATCCGGGCTGCTGCTGCTGAAATACCTGACCTGGTTTCACAGGGATGGATACAGTCACACACAAGCATCAGCGTTTGGGAGGTGACTCAGAAAGTCAGCTATAGGCACTAATGAAATGCATTTAAAAAAAAAAAAAAAAAAAAGATAGAGGAAGGGCTGACACCAAAGTGAGCAACGGAGGACCCAGAAACCAATGGGTTTAACACTTGGTCGACAGAACTAATTATGGGGAAGGAGCTGTGAGCGTGTTTCCATGCAGCTGCTCCTCCCGCACAGCTGGAAGCTCAGACGTTGCGGAGGCCCCGGTTGCACCACACCTCTCCGCCTCTTGCTCAAGCTCCCCAGGTGAGCGCCTGGCTGAGGTTCCCGCAGCGCCATGCTGTGTGAGCGAGCATCCGCCAGGGACAGGCGTGTTGGTGCCTGCTGCCAGCCCGCTGCCTTCGCCTCCCCGCAGGGGGAAGAGGGGAGGAAGAGGAGGAATTGCTGGGCTTGCATCGCACAGCTGCCCGCCTGACCCACGTCCCTGTGCCCGTCCCAGGGCTCGGCCTCTCAGGCACAGCATGGGAAGCACGGGGGAGCACCCACGCAGCCACCCCAGTGACGGCGAGGGCCAGTTTGTAGCGGGAGAGGAAGTTTACTTTCAGGGAGTTCAGCTTTCCAGCGCCAGCATCAGGCATGGCTGAAAAACAAAAGGCCAGAGGGTGGGAGGAAACACATTTAAGAAGCTTCCTATGTGCAAAACCGGCCCAGCTTTCTCAGTCAACAGGAGATGCTGCATCCCTCTCCCCTTGGTCAAAGGCATGCTGCGGTCTGGCAGATGCCTGTGCCAGAGCGTTATCTCCCATCTCTCGCAGATGCCTGCGAGCAGGCAGCTGTAAATCAGGGTAACTTGGAGCCGTGCTCCCAGGAGTACTGCTGTGCTGGCACCCTGGTGCTCTAAGCACAGGACCGATGCCCAGAGCGTGCTCGCTGGATATGCAGAGGTTGTCTGCAGGCTCTCACCACGTCCCTCGTGGCTGGGAGAAATAACAGGCGCCATTCCTTCTGGTGTGGAGGTAAAAGAGCAGATGTGCAGGGACGTGGGTTTTTTTTTTTTGAACTTGCTATCCTGAGGCTTACTCTGCATCTGTGCTGCCAGTGGTACTCTGACCAAATCTGAGAGAAATGACAGCTGTGTCTAGGGAAACACCCTCTTTCCAAACATTGGCATCTTCCCCAGACGTCTCCGCTTGATCTCCATGGCTCCTTGTTTTGTTGCATCTTGCTACAGAAGGCACCGAGATGGCAGCCCAAGAGCTGAAAGAGTTTGTCAGCTGTTGCTGTAGCAGCGAGCTAGTGTTGGAGTGCTGTCACCCTGGGGAATTGTGTTTTCTCAGGGAAAGAAGCAATAAACATAGCATCTCCACAGCCATGAGGGAAAACAGACCGTGTCCTGAAGCCGTTCTCTCCCCAGCAGTTCCCATCACTGGGTCTGAAGCAGCAGAAGAGAGAGGGCTCATCTGGGCACTGAGGGACAAGGGATGCTTTAAAAGTAGGTCCATCCCCAGCCAAACCACCCCACTGGCCACAGACCGGGAAAAGAGGCACAAAACATGCCAAGCTCCCCAGCTGAGCTCACCACTGGACATCACAGACCTGGGTGTGTGAGTGGTACCTCGCACACACCTGTGCTGTGCTGGCAGAGCATAGGGCAAATAGTGTGGGGTGAGAAAGCGCATGCTTGCCAAAGGACCAAGCTCAGCAAAGAGGCAGCAAGGCATTGCCCCGAGGAAGAAGGAGGGATAAGAAGGGGTGCGGGGAGGAAAAAAAGCAGATACAGCAAAGCAGCATCACGGAGAAGCACCAAGTCCAAGGAGGAAAGAGGGAACAGTGACACCACGAGGCATGGTGCAGGAGAAAGGAGAACCACATGGATGGGAAGGAGTGAGCCATAGCTG
This sequence comes from Aythya ferina, assembly GCF_964211825.1. Classification (NCBI taxonomy): domain Eukaryota; kingdom Metazoa; phylum Chordata; class Aves; order Anseriformes; family Anatidae; genus Aythya; species Aythya ferina. The sequence goes on along the minus strand of NC_140297.1, from coordinate 70,935,899 downwards.
AGGCTTCCAGAAAACAAAGTGAGAAAAAGAGAGAAAGGATGATGAACATGAGTGTGGGTGCAGCATGGGGGCCAGCAGTTAAGTCTGTGGAGATGAGAAAGGTCACTTTGTGGGGTGAAAGAATTCACCTGGCCATATGAAGATGTCAGATCCACTCAAGAAACTGAAGTACTGAAGGTGCAGTTCATCTCATCCCAAAGCAGATGTCAGCTACTTCACGCATCTGCTTTTCTCTGAGAAGAGGATCTACAGTAACGATGCCATAAAAAATCAACTGCACTGCAGAGATCAAATTCCAGGGGATGAATCCTTCTGTCTAACAACTCCCTGCTCTTGGGTGGCAAGCAGAAGGGCAGAGCTTTGGGATGAGGGTTGCATGTGCGTGTTTGAGGGTGATCTCCTGGGAAATTTTCCCCAGGCCTGGGTGTTGCCCAAGGAAACATGAGTAGGTTTCTGTGCTGCTTCACTCCCAAACTCGTCAGTGGGGAGGGCTCTCCCGAGAAAACTCCACAGGTGGGTTTCACTTTTGCTGGCAGCATCCATCTTGCACATGTCCCTCCACAGGCAGTGGGTGCATGTGGTGTCAGTGATGTCCAGGAGGACAAACCATGAGGGACAGCAGTACGTCACCCAGCCCACGGCTGCAGCACAGCAGTGATGCCCACGGGAGTGGGATTAGCCCTCTGTGTGCCCATGAGAAGTGGGCTCGTGCACCTCTCAAACAGGCTGCCATCTAGGCCCTGGCTTGGGAAGCCTGCTGAGATAACTGCTGCCATCGTCCTCTCCTCCCTGCTCTGCGTGCGGGTGAGTCAGGGCAGCATGGGCAGCAGCCGCTGTTCTTGGGGCCACCTGAGTCCCACACAGCCTGCTGCAGGCCCTGCTCACAGGACAGTCCGTCCTGATCTCCTTACGGTGATTAACCACAGCCCTTCACATGCCTTGAGGTCACAGGGAGCCTTTCCCCAGGCTTGGCCCCAGCCCTAGGGCAGCAAGATGTGCTTCCCACTCTTTTTCCCACGTTGGTGCAAAGGGAGATTCACCCCTCTGCCCTGGGCTCGGTCCCACGGCTCCCCCAGCTACCCATGCCGTACAGCCCCCGCACAGCACAAAGGGATGCTGCAATATCAGCCGAACCAGGCCACCTAACAGGGAAAAAAAGGAGGACACCCAGGTGACTGAGACAGCAGCAATGCACACAGCAGCAGCTTGAAACCTCGGCATGGCTCTTTGGAAAGATTACAAGGGGGTGGGAGGTGGAGGAAGTGTTTTCAACATTCCTTTATTAATAATATATGAAGAAAAATACCCTGAAATAATATGGTTGAGATCGGCAGCAGTTCTGGGGAGCTTGCCAGCTCCTCCTCCTGATCCTTCTGACCGATAGCAGCTGGAGGCAATGGGGACAACATCTCAGCCATGGTGACTTCTGAGTTATGCTTGGTGCTGTCAGGAGAGAGAGCGCGGGAGAGGGCTTAGATTTCAAGGCACGTAGCAAGTTCGGTTTAAGATGGGCTTAAATCTTGGCAAGGCTGGGATCTTTCAGTCCAGGTCCTGGATGTATGCAGAGGCCTCTGTGAAGCCCCAACTAAGGTAGAGATTTAATCCAGCTCCCAAGATGTTGCATAAAGGTACAAAAATGTGAGCTTTGGTACTGGCTCACCATCTGCCTCTAGGTACATGTAACAACACAGTAAATACCACTTGCATGTATTTGCAGATTTATTGGTCAGATAAGTGGTAAGAATGGTATGGAAAAGGTCTGCTTAGGAACAAGCAATGTTAAAAACAGGCACCTCCATCTTTGCTACTACCACTACTTTGTAAGGGAAATAATGCTTCCATTGTTTAGGCCGTAAGTGGTCACCACAGAGGGTAAAAATAATTAGGGAGGACTTAATAGGAGGAATCTTATTTATATTTATAATGTTTCTACGGTCTCACCTGTGCTCAGGTGTTGCCACTACACCCGCCTCAGAGGATGTTAGCTACAAGAGAAAGAAGAGATTACAAAGAGAGATGACAAAAATGGTGTGGAAAGAGTTGGAAAGGACGTATGGGATTTTACACCACAGGCCATCTCCCATGGCTTGTTATAGAAGACTTAACACACTCAAGACTAGAGGAGGTGAAAACAGACAGCTCTACAGAAAAGGCTAGTAAAATATTTCTCTTTGTCAATTTCTTATGGCCCAGAGACAACTTCGCCAGCCTTAACTGTTTTTCTTAGATTGCACGGACAACCTGCCCCAAGATACACCTCATGCCACAGGCTTAGGACCCAGCATGGGGCATCACGTGCAGATGGACCGTTGTATCTTTGCCAGTTAGACATGAGCCCTCAGGTTTCATAATATGGCACCAGACACTGCACAATGGTTAGGAAGAAGGTCCCCCTCCAGGCAACCAGACCCTTAAGTGTCTGATATGAAGCTTTTTGTCTTGGCCTGAAAGCCCTGGGGTGCTCAGCACTGCCCAAAACAGGCTGCTTGCTGCTGCCTTAATCCAGCACAGCACTTCTGTTCTTCCTCAGACATCACACAGGAACAAAACAGACTGTTCACTTTGCCCACGTTGGTATGTCCCTTTACCTTCAGCCTGGGCTTTTACTACTGTTTTCTGAGAGATGCAATTTTCTGAGAAGTGCAAGCCAATTTTCCACAACCATCTCAGCATTTGCAGTCTGAGACAGCTTTCAAAAAGGTGGTCAGGCACTGGCAAAGCACCTGAAGGAGTACAGGCTGAAGAGCTGGCTATGAGCACCACAGTAGGATCTGGCAGAGGGCTAATTCCTTTAGAAGTGCAGCAGCATCAGCCTGCTCAGAATAAAAGGCAGAGCCTCAAAATGAGTCATGTTTGAGACACTGGATGGGAGACGAGGAGAGTTATGTTTCAATGTCTTTGATGTGGGAGTGTGGACAACACTTCCCTGTGATGGCAAGGACAGTTTTCCTGACTTCTGCTTAAAACAAGAGACATGGAGTCAAGGACCATGACTGAGACTTATCTGTATCGCAGTATCACCTAGGCTGTTAACCGCAATAATTACTGCTCGTCTTTCTAGAAAAAATTCTCTGCATACAGAAAGGTTTTCTTATGTGGCAGCATATGATAGATCATACACTCTCAAGATGTGCTTCTCCTCTAGATGTAGCCAAATCCTCAGGGACAGTTTTGTTCATCCTTTGTATTGCTGCGGGGGCTGTCACTGGTGCCTGGTTCTTCCTGCCCCTGGAATCGATCACTTCTTTTTGCAGCTTGCTTGTGACTGCTTCCCTTTACTCCTGGCTTAGCCTAGCTCACAAATACAGGGGACCATTTCCCTTTCTGCTGGGGGACAGTTCCACTTTCTCACTCTCATGTGCTGGCAAATTCTGGTTGCATTTAGGTTCCCAGTCCTGCACAGGGACAAGGTTTTCAGATTATAAAATGTCCCCATGGAAGCTTCACCACGTTTGAGAGGGCGTTAGTATTCATACAAGTCAGGGAAGCCCTTACTGGGAAAGGAAAAACAACCACACTTTTGTTCCTACTTCTTGACAGTGTCCCTTTAACAGCACTCAACAGCTGTTAAATGGGATAATCGCCTGTTATCCTCATGTCACTAATTCAAATGCTAATGGCTCTCAGTGCATAAGAGGTTATTCAGCCATCCGGCACCCCAGGTACACCGTGCATGAGGAGGATGCTGAAGTGATTAAGCTTCCTTCTGGGACTCTAGGCACATTTAAAAGAAATGCTTCCAGATGAACTTGGAGAAGAGATAATGGCCAAGACGGAAAGGAAAACTGGGCCATGAGGATGCTGGCAGGAAGGATTTGCACGTTTTGATGCCTCCAGGGTGCTCCATTCGTCCCCATGGAGAGAGACCCCGCGCCTGCTCCAGCCTGAGTGCACCCCCCTCTGCCAGCAGATTTAACCAAGGCTGAATTTGATTTCCAAATGCATAACCACTACTCATGCAGTGGTAGAGCTCAGCAAAGGGTCATCATTTCCCCATCCTGGATAAACCGCTGTCCCAGCAGCACAACGCTTGCTATCAATCCGGAAAGAGAGATGTCTCTTTCCAATGGCTGGCTCACTATTAGCAGGTGACAACAGGCTCAGCGTACCTCCAGCCACCCAACGCAGAGTGACACGCCGCAGGGCAAACAGCCTGCTGCTGCTTACCTCTGTAGCAGGAAAGAGGCAGCAGCAAATCCTTAAAATCAACACCAATGTTATGGAGCAGAGGTTGGAACTGGATCTGCACGTGTGTATACCAAACGCAGTTCGGTGCATGCATTGATATGTCAAGTCTACAATCTCCCAGGGAGTGAGAGAAGAAGCTACAAAGATATATAGCATCTTCGACACAGTAATAGCCACATATTATGTAGACACACTGTTAAACAGGTCACACTAGTACCTGTCAAGGGCCTACTCAGCACAAGAGTAGAGACAGAGTTAAGCCTGAAACTCTCCTGTGGTGAAGCTGCCAATACTACAGGACCTGCGAGGCAGTAGGCCGCTGGTGTCTGCTATTGCCTTTAGTAAAGACTGTTACCTGTGATGCGGAAGGAAAGAAACAGCAGTGGATTTGCTTTCTGCCACAGGGGCTGTCAATGTGCCTCACCAGAACCTCTTGATTTCCAAGGAGGGTGCCTAGATCCTAGAAATTGCTGTAATTTATCTAGAAAGTGGCACGGAGGAAGAGAAAAGGGGAATTAACAGATGAATGTTATACCCTGGACAAGGAGATACGGAAGGTGAGGAGGGTAAATGGCTGGAAAAGAGGACAGCTGTTCCACTGCTCAGCCAGCCTCACCTGAAAGGCGTGTGACCACATTCTCCACGTGTGCCAATAATCAATGAGCACTCCAGCCTATTTTTCTTTTGAAAAATCTACTTTGGTATCAAAACAGTGGCACACTTCTAATCATGGTCTTAAACCCATGCAGACCACTATTTTTAAAGGAAATTCACTGGCCTAAGCACCTTCTGTTCTCTGCTTTAACTTAGAAGGGATCCTGCATTTAGGCCTGTAGGCCTGAGCTGGCCTTGTGTCGCCAGCCCCTCAGTGCTTTGTTCCTGGCTGTTCTGACTCCACATCTTCTCTGACAAGTTACTTATGGCCAGGAAAAGTTGTTCTCCTTGCACTTTCAAATATATATATATATATATATATATATGGGTATATAAATATATCTGTTGCCATGGCAGTGGTGCAGATTACAACCAACAATTTTGGGCACACAAAGTTGAAAATGGTGACCAAGTTACAACTCGGTTAACTCCTTGGCTAACAACTCCTTTGTTTCCTCCCAGGACACAAGGAAGGAATGCAGCCAGCTAGCTGGCGAGCACTGGAAGGCCTCTGCTCTGCGGGCTCGGGGGTGACGACCATGCCACTGCGGCACGTCCCCTCCAAGTGGCTGCAGGCCTGACCCAGCTTCTCCTCGGAGCTGTCATGGCAACCTGCACGGTCGCGCTCACACGGTGAAACTTGGATTGCTCACAGCATGGAAGCGGGACCCCAAAAAGTGTGTGGGGATGAGCGGGAGGGGTCTCAGCTTTTTGCTCTGCTTCTTGCATAGCACCTTCTCCTTGGCAGTCAGCAAAGCCTGGCTTGATACCGTAGCAAAGAGGTTGGATGAAGGAGAAGATGCAGGAGAAAGAGAGAGCTGCCACTTATCATGCTGCTGTTTTTCCCCCGGGAGGAAGCATGGTTAGCCTGGATTTATACAGAAATGAGGCATATTCAGCTGCTTCATATAGCTTGAGGTGGAGGCCGCCTCTCCTTCCCTTCCATCCCCATGGACGCAAGGCCATTGCCCACCCAGACCAAATGCAGCAGCCTCACAGCCATGAAACCCATCAGAAAAAGGGCAAGCAGGACTTTACCCCAAAAACCTCATCAACCTGAGCGGGAGGGAAAAATGCTCTGCACCATGGGCCAGATGCCCCCCAGAAATCTCTCCGTTGTCACAGGGAGTAGGAAAAAAAAAAAGAAAAAAAAAAAAAAAAAAAGAAAAAAAAAAAGACTGGCTGAGAGGTTTGATTTATAAAGGGAAATGAGCTGTAAGATAGCGTGCCCAGCCTGGCTAAGCAACGGCGAGTGCAAGAAAAGCGAGCAGCAGCCAGCAAGCACCGGAAGGGCCCCGGCAGCAGGGAGAAAGGCACCAGTGTGCTCAGAGGCAGCGAGAAACACAGAAAGTGCACGCAAAGTAGGAGTGCTGGGATGACATTTGAAAAGGGGAAAAATTCGGCGGAGCAGCAGGAAAAGCTTCCTGACAGCGAGATGTATGTGCTGGAGCTGTCCCTCAGGAGCAGCCCTGGAAGCCTCATCACTTGGCATCCGACAAGCGAGCCAGAGGAAAGCTGCAAGTCCTGGAAAGGCCTCATCCGAAGCTCGCTGAAGGCAACAGCCAGGCTTGCATTAACTACAGGAGGTTTGGCTCAGAGACCAGCTCTACTGCTAGGGACAAGCCTGCAGGGAAGAGAGGAGCTTAGGGAGGTGACCGGGTGGCCCTGGGTCCAGGACAAGTGGTCTCCTCCCAGCGGGAGCCAGGAAGCAAACAGGGTTGGGGAAAGAAAGCATCCCTTCTCCTTTAAGGCAGCGTATCTGCCAGCAAGGAGCTGCTCCGCTCTGGCCACAGCGCAGAGTCAGGGCTCAGGCTTCTGTTAGCCTGGGCCCCTGGGAAGGCCTGCTGCCAAAAAAAGAAAAAAAAAGGGCAATTTTGCTTTAGTCAGGGGGTAGAGCATGGGTGGATGGGATGGAAAAGTGAGGGATAGAGGGGGTGAAAACACACAAGAGAGAAAACATATGCACCGTGTCTCTGGATGCTGCGCAGCAAGAAGCCAGGCAGGAAGGAGCTCGGGTCTGGGGGAGGAGGCAATGGATGCAGGCAGGAGCCACATCCAGAGCAGCTCCAGGAAAAATGCTGCTTCCCTCCAAGCAAGGAAGAGCCTTCCCCTGAAAAAAAAAATTGTCAAAGATATCCCCAGAGCTTGCTAAGTCACCAGCCCTTCCCACCACAACATGTTTCTCTGATGGGAAAAATCTGTGCTCAGATTGCCCTTACTCAGGACTGGCATCCCAGCATCTCCTCCACAGCCTGACACCAAATTCCAGTTTCTCATCTTGTCCACAAACAAAAGCACCTGTGCATGAAGGGCAGCCATGCATTGATGCAGTGAATGGCCAGGTGTGAACAATCAAAGAAGTAACTGAGCTGTACGCACAGCAGCCCTGAAAGTGCTCGGTGGTGTTTCTACCCATCACTGCTTTTATTGCTGTATCCCTTTATTCTGATACACTGTCCTGTCCATCCAAACTGCAGACTCCACAGGGCAGGAAATGACAGCCTGTGCTATGACCAAGCCAACAGAAATAAATGGATTTAAAGTGGAAAGCCTAATTTAAGAGGAAAGAACGTCATAGAGAGGTTGCACATATTTCCAGATGAGGCATCACAAACCCAGGGAAATCAGAGTTGAAGTTATGCCTAAAGTAAATTCAAACTTGTTGAAGTGTGGCAATGTGCAACTGAGGCATACAAGCAGCCTGAATTCTGCCCTGCAGTGACACATAGCCATATGATTGTGATTAAAATGTTTTAGTACTTGTCCTCCCAGACTAGATTACCCTGATAAATACAACATTTTTTCATATTCCCTTCTCTTGCCCCTCCTCCAGCAAGCCTGTGCCCCAGGTAGTGACACCAGCACCAATTTCACTGCCTACCAGGAAAAATAATACATGTCATGGGCCTGTTACATCTGTAATGGGAGCCCCAGGCTAAGCCTTGTCTCAGAAATCGTGTCCCTGCTGCCACCAGGCCCCCAGGCACTGGGAGAGGAGCTGCACCCTGCATCAGGGCAGTGCTCACTGCTGCTGAGGAGAAGGGAAGGCTTTCCCTCACGCCTTGTATACCGCTGTAATCGACACCCATGTATTTATTTTACGAGCTCATTAAAACCTAGGTTTTAAAGTGCCGAGAAAATAAAAGGGAGACAAAGAAAAATCATCTGGATAAACAATTACGGCTTTTTGTCAAGGACTCAGGAGCTAATCGAGTCCAGATCTGTTCCACACTCACATTTACATGCAAAATTGTACTTACTGAGCTAGAAAAAAAAGTCCAGTTAGCATCAGGAGCCAGCTCTGCCCACAGCTAGGTGCGCGCAAGTCCTGAGGAGCAAGCAGGGGCTCCCTGGGCTAGCAGAAGGCAATGCCTGGCCCCCAATGCCTGCACCGGCCACATAAGGGCCAGTTTTGCCCTGACTTCCCCCAGGTCTGCTCTGAAATGACTGCAGAAGTCGTATTTACATAGGAGTGTGGGTGGCCTGAATTGTCCCTGTGTGTTTAAATATTGGGCACTAAGTCACAGCAGTCCCCTTGTTTGCACTTTGGCTGCTGGACAGCAGGAACACCCCAGCATTAGTCAGAAGCAGACGCATTAATGAGTGAGCAGATATTTCGTAGTTTACAGCTTATCATTCTTTTGTTCACATAAATACACACGCTCACACCCTGTCTCTGCTTCTTCCCCCCTGTTGACTTCCTACAGGTTATTTTATTTGGCCTTTGTCGATGGCCTTACAAAGTTTTCTGCTGTGTGGACGTGCACCTTGCCACCAGCAGGCTTTCTGTATGTTGCGCTGAATCCCAAGGAGGCTGATCTGGCCCAGGAGCAGCTGCTCTGCCCAAGCCAACAGCCTTTCTCTGCATGTGATGATCCCAAGTAAATGTGCAACCAACAACAGCTGCCAGCAGAGACCTCTGCAGCAGGAAAATATGTACAAATCGCATCAGATGGAGGAAAGCACCGTCATCTTTGCTGTGTGGAAAGGCATGATGCCGAAGCTGGTGATCAGCAAGGTAATCTGTGACACAAAAGGAACAACTCCTTTTCTCTGGGTTAAGGCTCCCACTTCTCCTTCATCCCACTTCTCCACTGCCAGCAACATTTACAGATCACAGTTCATGATTTAATGACTCACAGACGGACCATGTCCAGTACAGGAGAACCTCCCTTGTGGTACGAGCTCTTTGTGATCTGTATGCCTAATGGATGCTAATTGTGAATCGTGAATACTTTTTCTTAAACAAAACTCTAGGGCTTTTAGGAGTATAATGCTCTACAGTGGACTCAATGGGAGCCAGTTTGGATGTCACTTTTGTGTGCGAATAAAACGGTTTTTCATTAAAAAAAAAAAAAAAAAAAAAAAAAAAAAAGCTTATTTGCTGACACTGAAGTTTCTTGTGGGAATACATCACTTTTTTAATTAAATTTTCATCTGGAAGATTTTTCGGGTCAAAAATGGAATTTCTGGTCAAAACCATAGCGGGGAAGAACACACAGGAAGCCAGGCTGTGAGGCGAGCCGAGCAGAGCCTCGCGTCCCAGCGGCCGGCTGCACGGCGGAGCTAGCGGTGGCTCTGCTGCAGGGCCACCCCTCACTCGGCGACACTCAGGGCACCGGGAGCATCCCCAAGCAGGGGACACAGCAAGGAGCCACCAGGGCAGGGTCTGGCAGGAAGCAACCACTCTCACCCCTGCAATGGGATCCGGGGGAAGATGCCTGGTCCTTATCTGCCTTGCCCTCCGTATCAGCAGGAAGCACCTTCAGCGGGAGCATCAGTGCATGCCCTGGGTGGCCGCAGGGCTTTATCAGCTCCCGTGCCCCACCACGAGCTCCTCTGCACGGCACGGCTCAGCTGGGATGCTGCAGCAGAGGTGGGGATGTGGTGGCGACCACAGACAGGCTGCTCCTCAGCTCACCTCAGAGGGTAGGTCACAAGCACTGCAGCTCCATCACTGCAGCCAAAGGAGTATGAAACGTTGTCAGAAGGGATCGAAATCAGGCCTGGCACATGTGTGTGTGTGTGCGCGTGGTTTCACAACACCTCCCTCTCCGCCCCACCAGCCACACCAGTTTTCCTCAAAGAAAAGCAGAACAGTGGAGCACAGACCCAAAGCTACGCGGACGATGTATTAAAGCCTTGTTTTTCCCACTGCTTGAAGGACTGACCCAGCCCCCTCAAATGTTCCCAGCATATTTGAATTGTGAGTCAGAGACCACAATGGAGATACTTGCCTGGCTTGACAAAGTTTAAGCATCTCCTGCCAAATAGTAATCGCTGATTTTGCTCCATCACTCGTGAGCCCTGTTTCTGCCGCCCTAGCCATGCAGAACACGCTGCCTCACTGAGAAGGCCAGCATTACTCCTCGGATGCTTACCTGCAGCTTCTCCAGCTCCTCACTGCCCGCTTTGTGCAGAGCACTACTCACACACAGGATGGGAACATGCAGGTACTGACAGCCCCTGCACCTCTACCCATGGTCAAGGCAACGAAGAGAGAAGATAGAAAGAAAGAACAGCAGCAACACTGGAAACTGAGGCCAGAAAAGGCTTCATCTTTGCGGGCAGGGTCTAACATTCAAAATAAAAAAGTCAAGACAGAGATATTCATGGACTGGACCAGCAGCCCACTTGGTGAAACATCGTAAGGCCTTAGAGTTAATCTATGAGGGACCAACACACCCTCTGCTTGGCCACCACTACCAGCTCTGCAGTAACCTCTGGCTAAAGGGAGCAGCCAGGAGCAGGAAGCATTAACTGTGTCATTTGCCACAGCTAAAGCCACCTGCTGCCATGAGTTAGCATCCAAAGTAGCAAAAATTTTCATTGCTCTTTGCCCTGCAGATGCAGCAGGGCTGCAGCTGTGAGTAAGCCTCCCCTCCCAGCCGCAGTGGGCTGTGGCGCTGCTGGTCATCACGCAGGCATGCCAGGTCGCTCTGCCTTCCAACACCTTAACCTGGCAGTACCCAAAAGCCTCATCTGCCCCTGCTTTTTTTTTTTTTTTTTTTTTTTTTCCCCCTGAGCAATTTTCCCTTGCTGCACCAGTAGAAATGCTGCCATCCAGGGGCAGAGCTGAGAGCAAACACGGGCCAAGGCAGCCTGGCCTCCCCTGGCCTGGGCAGCAGGGAGCTGAAGCGCGTGCCCTGTGCAGCCTCGAGTGCCAAAGGGCAACTCGAAGGCCATTGCTGCTGCTTCAGCTGCTGCACCATCAGGCCGCTCCCGAGCAGTTTAACCAATGCACCAGTTCACATTCCTCAAGACTGCTAGCGTCAAGCAAGGTTTTAAAGAGTTCCAAAAGCATTTGCTGTTTAACTTTCAAGTTGAAGACCAGGATGTTATCTGCAACACACTTTCAGTTATTATTTGGCTATAGGTCACACGCATTTCCCATTTTAAATTTCTCTGTACACTCGTGAGTGCTTGAGTCTCTCTCTTTTTTTTTTTTTTTAATTAGTTTTTTTCTCTTTTTCTTACATCGAAAGCCAAGATTCCCAGGTGATCTCAGCACTCTGGCAGGGAGACACAAGGGCTTCAAGGAAATCCCCACCTATCGCCCTGCAAGGCTCGAGCTGGCAGCGCCACGTTGCTCCTCAGCACCCCAGCAGTGGAGCCGTGTTGGGAGGACTGAATGCTGAGAAAAAACTCAGACACAACCAAACCCTCCAGCACTGCACCAGTCTGAGTCTTGTGTGTGTGTGTGTGCTCGCTTCCTTGCTTGATATTCCTCTTCTTTCACAGCTAGGGTTAATATTTCTTCAGTGGATTCATGCTCCTACTTGCACCTAGAGATCCTCCCCACTATCTCCCCCATCGCCCCGGCTGCAGCGCAACGAGCAGCCGGCTGCTATCCACCCCTGCTGCCTGTGGTTTCAGACAGCTGGGCTGCAAGCCGGGCGAGATGTGGGAGTTTCCGGGTTCTGGGTTGCACGCGGAGGAAAGAGGTGACTTTGGGTGCTTCTCGTCTTGCTCCGCAGGGGCGCTGACTTTCGCCTCTGCAACACCTGCTGTGGGGAGCCTGGGGGTGGGACACGGAGGCAGCAAGAAGAAAAACTTCAAGCACAATTTGCTCACTTCCTTATTAGTTACCCTTGAAAAAAAAAAAAAAAAGAAAAAAAATGTTATGAGAAGGCAGGAGGTTGAACAGGTCTGAGTGGACTTCGTGTAATAAATGCAAACACTGCACTTTGACATCTCTCTGCTTTTAGGAAGGGGGAGTGTTTGACTGGAGGCACTGCTAAAGCCCGAGACAGAGACCCAGGAGCTCTGCAATTTCCTTCCCAGCTCTGCCTCAGGCTTTAAGTTTCAGGACTGTGGTGTCTTGCTGACAAATCTGAGCCGTGCTAAAATGAAGATAAAATATGAATGATCCCTCCAAACTTCCCACCCCCCGAGCACGCGCTGCCCTGAGCCGTGCACATGCGCTCGCCTCCCCCATCGCAGTGCTGGCAACGCGGCGATGCCCAGACCTGCACCCTCCAAACGCTGCTCCTTAGCAGGGGGGCAGATCCTGAAGGTGTGTAAGAAAAAAACGAGCAAGAAAAATCAGCTGAACTCTGCAATGTGCAAGAACACCAGGCTGGATCCCAAGCCCATTCAAATTGATGAGAGGGTTTCCAAAGCACAGTCTGAAAACAGTAAAAGCAGTGTTAAGTGTTGTGGCAGCGGGAACAGATTTTTCAGTCCTGGCTGATGGGTCAAAGCTGGGCAGAGCACTGAAATAACCCACAGGGGGGATTGCTCCGTGGCAGCCACGCTGGGAAAGCCATGGGGGAGCTCGTTTAGCCACTGCCCAGATTACTTCATATGTCCACATCCGTCAGTCTGGCATCATCCATGAGCAATAAGATGTGCCCATGAAAAGCTACCTACACCACCATTGATCAGAGACAGACCAAAACAGGAGGCAAACGGGGGTACTGTAAGATTGGAGCAAGGGGTCTCAAAGCTCCTTGCCTCACATGGTTCAGATGAGGCCAAGCCAACCAAGCCTGGAAGGAGAACTGCCCTTGCGAAGGGGTCTTCTGCAGCCACCTGCATGAGACCACCGCCATCTGAGCTGAAAGGAAAGCCTCGTTGTACAGGCACGGTGAAAGGCTGGGCCAGCTACGGCAGGGGGGCTGCAGTGTGTTTTTAGAGCATGCTATTCTGGGCAACAAGATTTGGAAAGTGTGTCTGGAGGCTGAGCCAGCCGCACGGTGCTGGCCCTGAAAACGTGCCTTTCTTGAAAAAGTCGTTTTGAAGAAATTTGGAATTCAGTCCGAATGTAAGCAGCTTTCTGCTCTCCATCCTGCCTCAGAGGCAATGCAGGAACAAGAAATCCAAGGGGCATACACTGGCTCTGAAAGAGCCTCAGCCCAAGGCTCAGGCTTCCTCCTTAAGCCAGAGAGAAAGCAGGCAGCAGCAAAACCACTGCATATTCACACAGAGATCTTCTGGTGCTGTTTGCAGGAGCAGTGGCTGCAAAGTCCCCTCACGGATGACGTGCCTCCACTGTGCTGGGCGGTGAGGTGGTCAGCTGTGCCTTGGCCGTCCAGATGACTCCTATTACAAAATCTGGAAGGGAGAGGGAAGCTGAAACCAGAGAAGCTGCAAACAAGGCCTAGCAGCCTCCCGCAGCAGAGCAGGAAAGGCTGCCCACAGAGAGAAATGCTGGCACTTGGGAGAGGACAGTGTTTTAGCGGTAGGCACTCAGGAAACACGGGTGAGCACGCAGTGTGCAATGAGCCTCACTGTCTGACGCTCAGAAATGAGGATGGTAGGGGCCTGAAGCAAAAGAAGCACCACTCTCCTGCCCTGCGAACCCACAGCAGTTACAACAGCAATTGTTCCCCTCCAAAGCACTGCTGTCACATCCATCCCCCAGCTATCTGCAACAGCGCTACACCCTCATGGACGGGTTTGGCGCAGCAGGCTCCCCAGCCAAAGTTTTGTATCAGGGGCTAAAGATCAAACCCTATCTCTCCGAACACACCTTTGTTAGTTTTGGCTGCACCCTTTCAGGTATCACCTGCCTCCCCAGGCAAACACGTTCCTGTTCTGATCTCCACCGGCCTCGTGCACTCCTCTGAGGGCTGATTTCGCCCGGCAGGTACCTTACCTCTGCACACACCGCATCCGCAGCGAGCAGCCAGGGAGGGAGAGCCCTCAGACCACAGTGGCTGCAGCGAGCATGGTGCAGGAGGAGAGGGAAGGAGCTGGAAGCAGCTTCACCATCAGGCTGAGGCTGGGCTTTGCTGGAAACGGGATGGAAAACTGGCAGCGACGTCTTGCCGCTCCAACAAACAATGCATTCATATGCAGAGCTACAGAGCAAACGATATGCCGGTTGTTCATCTGGAGAACAGGTTTTGCCAGCCTGGATTAAATGATTACATTGCCACAGCATGTGCTGTTTGCTGCTTTGGGAGATAAAGGAAGTACAGCGAGAGAGAGGTCTGACCCCAAAACCCAGCTCCAAACTCCTCTACGCTTGCAGAAAGCGTGGGCCCACAGCGGGCACAGAGCGGGTGCCGTTTAAAAGGAAGCATTTCAGTGCTGATGCACTAATTGCTAATGCAGGGGAAAAAAAGAAAAAAAAAAAAAAAAAGTTTGAATTACAGGAGGCATATACTTTGACTCAAGTTACTGCCTCCAGATGTGCAGCAGGCTGAGCCTGTTCCCGAGCCTTCTGCTCCCCGTTCCCACAAGCACACACAAAGCTGAAGCCTGGGTAAGTGCACTTGGAGGTCCAAAAGCACATGTGCAGCAGTGACAGACTCCACCAAACTCTGCGTCCCGCATGCACAAAGCCCCCGTTGAGCAACTCCCCGAGGATGTAATTGCAGTCGGCTTCATTCCAGGCTGTGAGCACAAGTCTGGCCGTGGACGTTACTGCTAGCGCACAAGGAGGAAAGGAAACGTACAGGAGAAAGTGCAAAACAACACTCTGGCAATCCACACACACTTAGGTTAAAGGTTTTTTCCTCTATAGCAGAAGTTTACTTGGCTACCTTTGGCAGTCCTGTCAGCTTCCCCACATCAGTCTTTTGCAAGGCAGAAAGGCTCAGGCCTGCATAAGCCTCCAACCCACTGCACTGCACCAAACCCACAGCCCCTGGCAGCACCCCTGGAGCCCTCCAGGGCCCTCGTGGGCAAAAAGAGGATGCCCAAGGAGCCGACCCAGCAGCTTTGGGTCTCCCAGGCCTCAGACAAGCTGAACCCTGGTGCCAGGAGCCCACAGCATCCTTCCTACCCCACGCTCACCGACCTCGCAGCCTGCCCCATCCCTCAGGGGAGGATGCAGCTGCTATGGGGGAGGCAAACTGTGCAGGGGCATGGCCAGAGCTACCGCCCTCTCCCCCGCTGCATGTCGCAATGCGAGCGGCAGCGACACTATCGCTTTCACATTTGCCTTTTTGGTTGTTCAGGATGGGCAAAGCCACGTGTCGGTCCATAGCTCATGCATGGGAGTGATGCAAGCAGGCATCACAGCAAGCTTTCAGCCCGAGCAGTTGCACTCCATCAGATTTCTTAGCCATCAAAAGCCAGGTCATATCAGTGGGATATGGGAAGTGTCAGGCAGGCTTAAGCAACACCGAGCTGCCATCCCCACACACAGTAGCCATGAGCACACACACGACGTGTCCGGTTGGGCTGGCTTCCACTCGGGCATTTACACTTGCGACTCATGGGTGACTCTTTACAAATATATCCGCCAGATACACGCCAAGGTACACTTCCATCCACAAGCACATGACCGAAGAGGTGGGTTTGAGCTAAAGTGACTCAGCCTCCCAGTTACAGGAACAAAATTAGCAACCACTCGTAGACGTCTTAAGTCTGAGATGGGGCTAGATGGCACTGTAAGTTAGTGAATGCACAAGCCCTTCACGTCAGGAGATTTCACTTTGGCGTTATTATCAGTGGAAAGCCAGGAAAGCCAGTGCTCCCTGAGGTATATTTTCTAGAACTGGGCTAGTAATGCACGTGAACAGACTGATCCAGCACATTTCCTTGGTACCTAGTTAGGAGCTGATCCAATGATTTAGTCATTCTCTGGAATTTACTTTTTTTTTTTTCAGCAAATAATTCTTGGCTCGCAAGCATTTAAACATGTAATGTTTATTATAAAACATATGTTTTTCCCCAATACAGTTTTTTGCCTACAGTTTCCCTGTTTTAATTTATCCCATTTCTCCTGATTAACCCCTGCCCCCCACCCCCGTTGTTCCCATGCTGGATGCCTCTACCTCTCCCAGGAGAACAATGATGAAATGACATTCGCCTCACAGGCCTCCTGGCACATCACCCCAAATCACCAGGATCAGCTCTGCGAGGCAGAGAGCCCTCTGGCCCCGAGCCCCTGAATCACTTAAAGAAGCACGGCTGAAACAGAGCAAGACGTGGCCATGGAGGTGACGGCTGCAGCTGTGCTCAGCTCGGGGAATTCAGGTCCCTGCAGCCTCCAGCCTCCCCGTGGGCTGATTACGAGAGGAACGAGCAAGGACCTGCCGTAATCTCAAGGCCAGACCTTCAACGACTGCCCCTGCGCTCCCTCCTCAAGCGAGCATGCCTGCCACGTGCACGGGGTGGGAGCAGGATGTACCGTCTTGCCGCAGCCTCCCGGGCTGGGAGGAGGATGGCCGCCTCTCTAATGGAGGCCACATCGGCAGCATCTCGTCCTCCGATGAGTATCTCTCTCCCGTCACTTAACAAGGGGACCAGCCCTCTGAAAAAACTTTTCCCAGCAGTGAATCCCATCGGCTTCCTGACAGGCTGGGTCATTCCAGCCTGTGAAAACGCCTTCCCCGTTCCTCAAGTAACAGATTAGTCACGTACATTTGCAATGGCAGCGAATCTGCCAAGAAGCTGGGGAGCAGGGCAGGAGGAGGAGAGCAGCAGCATGACAAGCACAGGCAGAGGAGCAGAGAGGAGAAACTAAACTTTTCTTCCTCTTCTCCCATGCTCTTCAGTTTTGAACAGCACTTGCAAGCTCAAGCTGCAAAACAGCTGCATCACATGCGGGAGGTGAAATCCAGGCACTACCAGGGAGCCCTGAGCATCCCTGCCTCTCCTCTACTGCCTGATGGAAAACCCTGCAGCAAGAACTGACAGCTTTTCTGAGGCTAGGACCAGAAGCCTCCCTAAATACGGATGGCATTTGGCAACAGGGAAAAACTCCCACTTAAGCTCCCATCTTCCAAGTGACTGACAAATGCCAGACCTCGTCAGGGCTGACAAAGGCTCAGAGCCTCAAAGCATCCTGGTTAGAGGCGAGCAGCTCCGAGAGGAACACAAGCATTCAAAAGGCCCCAGAAATCCAGCTCCTGCTTAATACGTGGCTTACTGGAAACAGCTACTTCCTTCTTCCAGTATCTTGCATGAAAAATCATTGTCGTCATTAGAGCAGCGGTGCATGGAGCCTGCAAGCAGGTCAGCCTGCGCCTCGGTGCTGAGTGCTGCACACGTGGATGTCAAGTTGCCCCGGGGCCACACTGCCGGCTAAAAACACCCCAGAAGTAAGAAAGGGAGAGTCAAAGTGGGAGTACCTGAGAGATCTAGCAACAGGAGGAAAAAAAAAGGAAAAAAGAAAAAAAAAAAGAGCTGTTTCAGGTCATGTGAGGTGTGCACACATTCCCAGACGTTCAGTCTGTCCCCTGTAGCTCGGGGAAATGCTTAATGGGCAGCATGGCCTGGAGAAATCATGTAGGGGGCAGAGCAGGCGAGTGCCTGGGGGGAGGCAGATGGGCAGGTTTTCAAGACAAGTGCTGCTACTGCAGAAACTGATAGGGAAATGTGTAGGCGGTCCTTGTCCTGGTAATGAGTAACAGCTACAAAACTCTTAGTATCACTGAAATACACATTGGTTCTGCCAGTACGGTCACCACAAAACTACCTGTCGCGTGTTAGCGCTGCGGTATTCATTTCAGATGTTCCAGAGAGAGACAGAAAACGTTGCAGGCCAGTCCCTTAGGGGGCAGCGCTGAAAAAGGAGCATAAAGCACGAGCACGGCTACTGAGACAGAAACCTCCCCATCAGGAGAAATACCAGAGGAAGCCTCAGAAACGTCCAAGGTTTCCTTCCGGGGAACAAGTGGGCATGTGGCTGTGCACAAGCACAGAGGCTGCTGCACCCACCCAGCGCCAAACACGAGCCCGGCCCTGTTCGGGACGGGCCACGTCCTGATGCAAATTGCAGGCTTCACCCCCCGATCCTCTCACCATCCCATGTCTCCAAGGGGCTTTGCAGCACAGCTGGCCCCGTATTGGAGGGAGATGTGCTGCCTGTGTTGCGCCAGGAGAGTGACTAGGCTGGTGGATCACCTCAATTGCTATCTCACAGTAATAATCTATTTATGATATTTGTGCTGAAGCGCTTGAGGCACTAAGTCTGGTTTTAATGCTAACTGGGACGGTCCTGACCCAAACAACCACCCTCTGTAGGGAAGCTGTGTATTTTGGGAGGATTTTTTTTGGTTGTCTGTTTCCAGAACTGTACTAGAATACTGTTTAGCTTAGGTTTTTACTTCAACATATATTTTTTGTCTGTTTACTTTGCAATCTCAGAGAAAAAATGCAGAGCAGTAAGCACTGCTGCACATACTTGCCATGCAACACGTGTTTATCCTTCCAGTTCACCCATGTCTTATTCCTGTTCTGGGTATTTATTTTTGTCCTCCTGCGAGGGCTTGGACATTCAGGAAAGATGCCATTTTTAGAATTACTGGACCTCAGGCACTGGAGGTACATAAACAAGCAGTGTGCTGAGGCACGAGGGTGCTGACAGCTTTCCTAGGTGGTTGGCTATCTCACATAGCCAGGAGATGGGGATAAGATGGCTTCAGGAGCGAGCGGCCCAAGCACATCTCTGAGGGAGTTTTGTGCTCTGTAGTGGTGCTTTTCATACACAAGATGGGACACTGGAGAGAATTTCTTTCCCCCCATTTGCACTGTTAACGTCTCCCATATTGTATGGAGGTGTTGGGTGTACACAAGCTCTTCTCTGCCACATACTGAACAAAGCCACAGGAAAAAAAAAAAATGATGCAGCCACTGCTCTGGCCATGTCAACTTGAGCAATAAAAACACAGCACTGAAAAATAAACCACACTGCTTCAAAAAGCCCTCAGGAGGCTATCTTCAATGGTATCATTTTTTCTGCTTCTTTCTGATCCTTTTTTTACTGTTGAAGCTGACATCTTTTCCTCTTGCTGAACCAGCATTTCCTGACAGCAAACCATTGTCAGAAATTTTCCATCCAGCTCTCGAGTGGATTTCAACACTCGATCTCCGCATACATATGAGAAGAGGTTAATGTCAATCTCAGAAAATTATCTACAGGATGTGCTCAAGGGTACCACCAGTAAGGAGCAGCACGTTCGTTTGGAGAAGTTCAGAAACTGGCCAGTTTCTTTGCCTCAGAGCTGGGGTCAGCTTTTCTCTGCTCAATTACAGCTATAATGGTGATCCTCTCTCAGCTGTTTACTGCCTAACTGACCTGTCATTTGGAAAAAATCTTTCCATGGGGAACACTGCCTTTCGTGACACAGTAAAGCCCCTTTCAAAAGCCCTGGGACATTCTGATGGTTTTGAAACAAAACATCTTGGAGAAGAGCACTGCTCTCCCAGTAAACAGCAGCATAGGCTGGCCTCAGAAGCTAAACAAGCAAGGCAGGAGTTTGTGGGGGGAGCTGGTAACAAATGCAGCAGTGAGCTTCTTAATCACAAAATGTGATCATTGCCTGTGGGGCATGAGGACAATTACCTTGTCACAGCTGCCCTCTGAATAGTGGTGACGGGACATGTCTCCACATTTGGAGAACTTTAACCAGCAAAATCTCACCAAAGATAACAATGCACTGGAAGTGTAAGCATGCTCAAACAACATTTTAAAGAAATTAAAAAGGAAAAATCCCCTGCATTATCACAGAGCTGTCAGGCACGATGCAACCCAGGAATGGCAGCCTCTGTCTATAGTGGTTACACTCCAGGGGTAGGGGCAGAAACCCCAGTTCCTGGGGCTTTTTTGGGACCGGCCTGACCCAATTCAGATTTTTGCCTGAAGGGCACTCCAGCCAAAGGTGCCTTAATATGCACGCTCACGGGGAGGGGTACTGAGCATCCCAGCAGCACATCCAGGAGACATCACCTTTTCTAAAGGACATGGCTGATTCATCACCCTGCTTAAGTATGGAGAGAGTCCCAGCTGCGGAGGCCAGACCTGTTTGGCAGCAGCCAGCCAGCATCAGCTGCCGCCTGGAAAAGGAAAGAAAAAAAAAAAAAAAGCTTTGAAATGAGAGAGTGAGCAGAGGAATGGAGGGGAAAAATGGGTGGAGGAATGGAGGAGGTGGACTTGCGGTCTCTGGTTGGGTAACAAGCTAATTCCCCCCTGCTCCCTGCCTGCGACTCCATCTAATTACCCTGTTTCCTCTGAGCTGATTGGAAAGCGGCCTTGTGTCTGGAAAAGGCCATAAGCATCTTATGTGCATCTGTTCCCCCTAATCCCCAACAACCAGTGCCTGTGTGCTGGGAGAGGCAGCAGGGGAGCCACACACAGCGGCTGCCACCGTGCCCCATCACCGTGCCCCGTTCCTACGCTCATGCCCCATCACTCTTGCTGGGGTTGGGGGCTTTCAGGGAACTGCGATTGTTCCTCTTCTGCCCATTTCACAACCCAGAGGCCCTCTTTCCTCCTTCCCCTTGCAAGAAGAAGAAAAAAAAAAAAAAAAAAAAAAAAAAAAAAAAAAAAAAGTCTGCAAGGGGAGGGGAGAAGGACCCGTTTTGCTGCTGCAGTTTGGAGCTGTTTAAGCCACTCATTTTCCCCTTGCCCTAATCCTGCATTATCCTTCAGGAATGACATTCAATTCCTGAAGGGGGGGGTGGGAGGGGGTGGGGGGTCAAAAAAGTGCTCTCCAGGGCCCTGCATGGTTTGCCCAGGAATTTGGATTGCACTTCTCATGTGTGGCTCCGGGAAGGGGCAGAGGCACAATTAGGCAGCCATTTGGTAGCATGCAGGCACATTTTCAGCAGGCTCTTAATAGTGGGAGCTAATTCAATGCGAGGAGAGCACGGGGATAAACAGCTCCCTTTGCCAGCAGCAGGATTGTCACATCTGGAGTTTACACAAGTTACGAGGAGCCAGGAGCCACTATTTTGTTTCACCCGCACTGCATCATAAAACATGTTAGCACTTTTAAAGCGCCGCAGCACCGACGCACGCAGGGTTGCATGCGTGTGAGGGGACATCTCTGCCTCACAGCCCCACCGTGTCCTCACCCCACCACCTTCACAAGCCATCCATCTGCTGGGCTAGGCCCTGTGTCTTGCTTAATGCCCTCAACTTTGCTCCAGGCCCCGGGATGGGAGGGTTTTGGCCTCCAGCAGGGCCTGGTGCTGGCCCCGTGTTGTTCGTCCACACTGACTGCCTCGTGTGGGACGCCAGCAGGCCCCTGCAGCCCGATGGCCACCCCCCGGCCTAACCCAGGTGGAGGCCAATTGTTTTAAATGGATTTTGGAAAGGTTGTCTGTGCCTCTGTGGGGCATTTATTTCCAAGCGCCGCCTGTGTTTACCCAGCCGGCTTCCTGCTGTTTTGCTTTGGGATTTCTGCAGCTGCAATGCTGGGGACTCCTCCAGTGAGAGCCTCCTTTCTTGTCCCTCAGCACACCAGCAGAGGTGGTAACGAGCCCTGTGGACTCGGCCACATCTGGTCTCCATAGGAAGCCCTTGTCCTCAGCCCAACCAAAATGCTGGGCACCACTCGCACTCAAGTGGCGAGATACGGCCGGCCACAGGCCGGGCCCATCCTGGAGCTCCTCCCGGCCCCAACCCTCCTTACTGACTAAACGCTGACTGTAGTCAGTTCTGGGCTTCTTGGCCAAATTCTGCTCCTGGGAAAGTGACCAAGTTTCCAGTGTGAAA
Organism: Aythya ferina; assembly: GCF_964211825.1. Lineage (NCBI taxonomy): Eukaryota > Metazoa > Chordata > Aves > Anseriformes > Anatidae > Aythya > Aythya ferina. Next base: position 70,914,157 of record NC_140297.1, on the reverse strand, counting down.
AAAGCTGAAGTCAACGGCTTTAGCTAAATTTTACATCTTTGGAGCTTCACACCTGCACATAATGTAAGGATGAAGAAGGCAAAACCCACCTTCCCCAATTCATTTTTTTTTCCCCATTTTGTGTCAGCAAGCACAAACTAACCAAGAAATCTGCTGCCTCCTGACAGCAGATCTGACATGTCCTCCCATGATTTGGGGTCAGATCCAGGCACAATACAACCTGCACTGCCCTTCCCCTCCAGCAGCTCTGGTCAGGGCTCTTGAGATGAGACGCATGGGGTGGGAAGTGGGGAAACCTCCACTTTCACACAGATGTGGATGTCCACAAACCCCATGTTGGGGTCAGAGTCATGCACTGTATTCACAGCAGAGATATACGTTGCAGATGGTTTGGAGCAATGGACTTTGGTGAAGGATCAGGCTGGCCTGAGTGGGTAAGCAACCAGGAACACAAAAGCCACCTCTCCGCCCACTGCAGGGGTTGCAAAACCTTGCACAGAGGTAAAGACCTGGAGGTTACTGTGTGGGAAGCGGGCTGTGAGTTATTGCTTCACCTCATCCTCCCACCAAGGGACAAAGGGCTGCCTCTGGGAGACACACCTCACGCTGCAGAGGACTGTGATGCCTCTTGGTCCACCTCGCCCACCAAGCAGCGGTCTCGCTGCCCCAAGTCCCACCGGCACTCCTGCTGCCCATGGAGGACGATGTGAAGTGGGGAGAGTTGGCTGCCCTCTGCTCCAGCGCTCGTGACTGGCCCGAAAAGTGAAGTGAAAGACAGCTATGGGAAGCTGCAAGGTTGCACTTCGCCTTTAATGCTGTCCTCCCAGTTCACAGACTTTATTTATGTGTTACATCTTTTTTTTTTTTTTTTTTCCTCATAAATGTTATCTTTATGAGAAAGATGCACTGGTTTAACTTCAGCTTTGCTAGTGTGATGCAAACACTCACATCACTTAAACTAAAATGTGAAGTCCCTCAATGTAAATTAATGCAAATTTCCCCATGAGATTAGCAGCTGGGAAAAAAAAAAAAAAAAAAAAAAAAAAAAGTGTCTCTAAAACCTTCATCTTTAGGTACCTAATAAGTGGCATAAACTTTGAAAGTACCCAGACTGGCCAGAAGTTTTCAGTTAATTCAGCCTGCAGTGCTGTGAAACAGGAGGTGCATCTGATCGTATTCCTGTGGAGCTGCAAAGACAATTTTGCTCAATGCTTTGGAAAGCCAGACCATGTAACCAGAGCCTTAAGAAGTCACTGCAGAGTCTGGTTTGATCCTTTATTTTCCCCTGTTCTTAAAAGAAATAAAACAAAGCCTGAATCTTCAGCCCTGATGTTACAGAGGCATGCTTGAAACTGATGGTGTTTGAGGATGGGAAAACAAAAAGAAACAGAGAAAAGATGTGTACTCCTTCTCCAACTTCCCAAAACCACACCTCTCTGTTGTGCACACCCTCCTGCAAACCCTCTCATTCACAGAGCTTTTCGTTCACATTTAGGGCCAGAGGTTGTGCTTACAATTGCAATGGCAGTCTCACACCTTCCTCTTCAATACCCAGGTAGGATGTGACCAGCCGTGCCACTAGCCAGAAGGTCTCCAGCCCCTTCAACATCCCCTTCCACAGCCGGGCAAACTCCCACTTATCCCCCTCAGGTAAAAAAAAAAAAAATAAATAAAATAAATAAAAATTAAAAAAGCTAACCAAGCTGTTTCTCAGAAGCCCCACTGACATGAACTCTGCCCCCAATTACATCTCTGAATGAGCAGAGCTATAGAGGTGAGTGAAAAGAAAGTTTGGCTTTAACAGATTTTCTCTGTTAAGGAATCAGCACAGCCAGTCATTTACTTGCATCAGGACTCCTATTACCTGGTATTTTCCATGTTGCAACTCAGTGGTGCAAAAGATGGGTCAAGTCTGCAGTCAAGGGCTTGCAGTATTTCAGGTTCAGAGCAATCCAGGATCTCAAAACACTCTAAAACAGCTTTCTGCAGCAAACCTCAACCCATCTGAGCGCAGGAGATGGGACAAGCTGAAAAGAGAGTGTGGGCTTGGCTGGCCACAGGTAATTAGTCCTCTAGCTGCTCTCAGCACCTCTGATGTTTTGTCTCTAGTGGAGAGCTGTGATAATTGAGCCAGATTTTCATGAACTATCTCAGATGGAAGAGCAGTCTAGCTACAGCACCACAAACCTGAGTGTGCGCTCCTTTCCCACGGAGGCAAGACAAGTAAAATCCACTGCTTTGTAATGCTGCAGCAAAGAGGTTTTGAGGAACTCATGCCTGCTAATCTGACTAGTCTAAATGACTAGCTCAGGAAACACTGCTTTGCTGCAGTCACAGCACTCAGAGCTTTTAGAATCAGGTCCTATGACCACATCCCCCAAGCTATATAAATCAGTGGATGGGAAAAAAAAAAAAAAAAAAAAAAAAAAAAAAAAGGAAAAAGAAAAAAGAAAAAAGAAAGAAAGCACACCACACAAACTAGGTATCCAGATACTTTTGAAGATCCAGGTCTGCAGAGCTGATAAAAAATCACACAGCAATTATTGCAGAGCTAGGAAGAGACCATTCAGGTACTATGATCTATGCTTCCCACAGTAAGTGTCTATAGCAAGAATAAGTGACCACAACACAGGAGTCATGGCTGCCGGCCCTGTGCTCTATGCAGAGATCTGCAGTTAGTCCCTCAATGTCTTTCATTCTTTGAGACTCCTTTCAAATCTCTTATAAGGGTATTTCGAAGAAAACAGAAGTCTTCGCATGACAAATTCCACACACTGTGTGTACACAGGCATGTGATGGGAAGAATCACATTCTGTGATGCTAAAGAAATAAATTCACTGTATCCCAATTCATTCTCTGCATATGGCCCAAGGATCCTAGCCTAGATGTGTGGAAAAACAAACAAACAAACAATAGCTATATTGTATGATAGAGCTAAGCATAAAGAGGCCCTCTATTTTCTACTCCGTTGTCACTGAGGTCCTGTCTTTCCAGGACAAAACCTCTGTGAATATTCAAGTTTTGGATACTGAACAGATTTATTTTGACGCCCTTTTCTGGGGAAAGTATGCAGCTTCCAAAAAGCAGGCAGTGAGAGCAGTGTCAAGACAGCCGTGGGCCAGTGAAGGGCAGTCATCATCCTTTCCCACTGTGCTGACTGATCCTCAAAAGCAATGGCATATTTTAATTGTCTGCAATTTGTTACGGCAAGACCAAATCCCCCAACTGCATTGGAAACCATTCCCTCTAACTCTTGGAGCTGTTTTTTTCAGCTTTTATTTATTTATTTATTGGTCTTTTGGTCTTGTACTCATTGCACCAAGTCAGATACTGCAGACCATGTTGGGAAAACCTGTATCTGTAGGTGCTTTTCTTGACTAGGGGAAGACCTGATCTAATGGAAGATGGCCTTACTTTGAAGTTGTCCTTCCAGTAGTCCTTTCCAATCTGTATCTCTCTGAGACTTATTATGCAACTTGACAAGGGAGAAGCAAAGCCAAAGTTGTATGAAGACAGCCTGACCCAGATTTTGGCTGGGGCACCAGGCACCCCATGAGCCTAGAGATGGGTTACGTGGGGGCACATTGAGTGGTTGGAAATCTGCTGTCTCCTTGGGGCAGTCGATAGTCAGCAAGGTGACCACTCTTGAAGATTTTAGCTGAAAGAATTCACCCAAGGCTACACAGAAGCACAAAGTGAGCCTCCATCTTCCCAGTTCCCTGGTCACTTCTTTAGCCACAGACTCTGTGGTAAAAACTTAACTGCTACAACTTTATATAATTGTGTCACCACTGCATTTCAGAAAGCACCTGCAAAACCCAATAAACTTACCAAAAAAAAAAAAAAAAAAAAAAAAAGCAATTGAAAAGATAAGGCAACGGCATTATATTGTCAAGTGTACAGCTTTTACAGTTTATATTTTAATATAAACCGCTGGTTAAGCTATTAACTGAACTATAATGCAAATCCTTGAGAACTTTACCTAATATTCTGCAATGGGAAAATGTAAATGAGAAATTTCTAAAGCAGATAACAAACTGCTTTTGCAAATGATGGAAGATTTTTAGCTCACACCACAAACATTATAGGCTGCCCAGCTGAGGTACTGAGTAGACACAAACCCTACACGCTTCCATTTCCGTATGAGCTGGTGCAAATGAAGAATAATTTAATTGATCATTAGCACAACAGAGGTCTGGGTTTTCACTCTGGCTGTAGCTTATTCAACTATGACTTTATATTTAAATGTTTTTACAGTATCTTTCACACTGGGGCTTGGGGGCTCCCAGGCAGTAAGCGATACATTGAGATAAAAGGGCAATTTAAGGGCTATTTGAGTTTTCATCCTTACTTCTTCCTGCCTTGCTTTTGTGGGTTTAAAACATAATCTTTTTACTAATTAAATACATATGAATATTCTGTTGCCCGCACAGTGAATATATAATTAGACTCAGGAGAAAGATTATGTGCTCTCAAGCTGATACTAACACTTCAGCATAAAGGTACCCAAGACACCAGTAAAAGTAACCTATGAGCTTCTGCTAATAACACGCTGCCTCAGATCTCTGGAGGATTATTTTACTCTGGAGCTCTTATAGGAGTAGTATATTGAAAGGGGCCTGAAACAGATACCCTATAATTTATGTCCCTGCTTAGAGCCTTGGTGAGAAAGAAGTGGCCTTTGCACTAAATTGTGATGGTTTCTTTCCTTCTCTTTTTTTTGGGCTGAAGTTAGCACACACGATTTTTGGAGAGCAGGAAGCTGCAAGGAACCTTTGGGTAGCTTCAAAGAAAAAACAAAATATATTCTGCTGTCCAAGTTCCATCCTTTTTCCCTGTCCAGAACCACTTTTCCCCCTTAAAAATGCAGGGAAACTTCTTAAGTAAATCATATTAGGCAGGGCCCTTTCTCTAGCTCCAAAACTGAGGACGTATGTCTGCTGCCTTACGCTCATGAAGCACATACTTGGGAAGCTGTGCTACCTCCCAGTGCTATTATTTGCTATACCTCATAAATATCACAGTCCTTTTCCTTTCCTCTCCTTGGCACTCTTCCCATTGTTTTCAGGTGGCTGGTTTTGTTTTTGTTTTTGTTGTTGTTTTTTAACAGAGGTTACCCTCCCAGCCCTCACATGATAATGCTTTTTTTTTTTTTTTTTTTTTTTCCTCCTGTGGTTTAACCAGCTCGGGCAACTAGATAAATACTGTGGGGAGCTGGCCCTTAAATATCAGGTTTGGCCTGTACTTTTCACGGAGGTCCTTATTTCTTTAAATCGTAGGTGGTCTCCTTAAGACAGCATGGAGACAAAGCTGTTGTAGCAAAAGGGGGAAAAAAAAAAAAAATCCCCTCAGGATATTTCTTGTGGTAAAATGGGCTAAGGAATATTTCAGGGCAGTTCCAGACAAATGCAAAACCAAATCTCTGTGAGGTTCAGTGAACTCTGCAAATTGTGTGTTTCCTCCAAAACCCCAAACCAGGCAACTTGAACTTAATTCTGGAATGAGTAGTGGGGATGCTGGCATTTCTGTGCCCTTTGGCAGTTGTGAAGAGGGTTGGTTTGTTGTTTTTTTGTTGTTGTTGTTTTGTTTTGTTTTGTTTTTTTTAAGATGTGTATTTTCAGAGCAAAGTTTGCTTAAAGAAAGCAGGGGGTTAGCTGCTGAAAATCAGCCTATATCTACTAGCATCAACCAAAAATTTAGACCAGGGAAAGGAAGTTCATGTACTAGAAGTAACATCTCGGTGCAAGCAACCCTCAAATTTCCTCTCATCTTAAAAAGAAAATGATACCTGGACACCTTAGAGAAAGGCCAAGAAATAACAAGAGAGATGCAGTCTCAATGTCAGCAGTACTGGTGATATTACTAGCATTATCTTCAAGTTAGTACAATGTAATCTTGATGTAAGGAAGTAGTTTCTAACACAGCACAGTTCCACCATGAAAAACAAACTTTCAGTCCATTTGGAATTGCAGTTTGCAAAACCATATCCCTGCAAACTCAAAAATGCAGCCATTTTACTCTTTTATAGGGGAACAGGCCTCTGTTCACCACCTTCATGCATGTAAAATTATTGGCTGGTCAAGCCCAGGAAATCTCAGGGTAACACACAGTGTTTGGACATTTTTCCATAGGATCTAACTCCTTAAATAAGTTCCTTCTGCAGGAGACTGGCTGACTTTTTAATGTTTCCATTGTCAGTAAAACATGTCCTCTGGTGCCATAGCTTGACATGAGTTTAGGTATGGATATGAAACTCTGAAGTTGAGTAAGGGGTCAAGAGTGAGGCATGTTTCTCCTTCACAGCCCCAAACCAGGCAGCTTGGTAAGTGTTGAGATGAAACAGGTACTGCCTGGCTAGAGAGCTCTGTGTGCTGGCCCTATCTTATGTCAACTAACACAAAGAAAAGCCCCTAGCCCTGGCGGAGCCGCTCCATGCCCCACGATGCTTACAAGGACTTGATGATTGCAGGTACTGGCTTGTGTCCGCCTATGCATCCGGGACCATTCACTCACTTTTCCTGAAACTCTTTCCTTTTGGGAAGGAAAACCCAAAGTGTCTGCCTGCCCACATGGAAACATACTGCATATTTCAGTCAGAGCTGTTGAGACAGATTGCTAAATTTAATTACCAGTTCCAAGGGCTGAGGCTGTGAATGACAGGTCAATTCATGCAGTGAGTTAGCAAAGATTGCTGATAAATGCTTTCTAATTGAAAGGATGATAAAACACCTATTACTCACTGAGGATCTTGAAGGATGAGTTAGTCCTGGGGATTTCTTACACCATGAAGATCAAGAAGTGCTAATCTCATCAGCACTCTGCCATCATTTCCTACCCGCCTCGTCACTCACAAGACTCAGGAAGGATTTTGCAGGGGGCTGCCCTGTCGCTGCTCCCTCACTCCTATTACGGAGATGAATAGAAACAGGCAGGAGCGGCATGGCTGAGGTCTATTGTACTCTGGAGAATATCTGACATTTTTGTGAGCTAGGAAAACAACAAAGAACAAAAATAACCTCTCACAGCTCCCTTGGAAAACTGACTGCATTAACAACGTCGTATCCTTCGCACAGCATCTTTTAGCCTGAAGCGGTCTGCGCAGGCTAGTGGGCATTACCTACAGCTGCTCAGTGACCTGTTGAGCACAAGCAGTTTGGACCTGGAAAGCGGGACTTTGCCCTAGAAAGACCACTATGCAGGCACATGTGCCTTTTTTCACTGACCAGGGCATTAGGACAGTAACTCTGGCAGTAGGGTGTAGCAGTCATACAGGAAGAGAAATGCCCTTACATTGTGACAGTCACAGCAGGACAAGTCCTGCACATAGATCTTACCCAAAAGTTAGCTTCTGCAGCACTGAGTGACACAGCACTTGCTGCTGGGAAGGCACGAAAACAGCCACCACCCAGTAGCAGAAGCCTCTGTTGCCTTGCTTCCATGCTGCGTGACCCTGGATGTATTTTCTCATTTCTCCCTCTCTTTCTCTTTCCCTTTTCCTTCCTGCTCTTTTTGCTGGACTTTTTAGAGCATAAGATCTTCAGAGTTAGGTATGTATTTGCACGGTGCCTAACACAATGGGGTACAGTCCTAGCTTAATCTTCTGGATTCTGCTGTCATATAAATAATAACTCATGCAGGATAGCTGACATACAGCCACACTAGAGCTAAGGCTGGGACAGGGCCAAGTGACACAAGCCCCAGAGCACATATAAAGTGCAGTTTTGTCACGGACGGAAAGTCAAGCCAATTTCAAGTCCTTGGGCAGCAGACATCGACTTACCTGTTAGGATGCGTTACTTTTCCCTTTCTCCCTCACTAACATATACACATAGTTTTTGCTACACATTATTTAACATTTACATCCTGAAGCCCAAGGTTTTCCAGGAGGTTGCAGCACTCTTGAAATTGTGCTTTACACGTTTAACTGGTGACAGATTTACTGTCTCTACATCTACAAAAATACTTTACACAAAGAAGAGCATTTCCCATGGAAATGAGTGCTCTAGGCTGGAAGTCTGACCAGACATTGGAATGAGGAGAGAAAGAAAATAGTTTAATTAATGTAAGAAAGTGGTCCAGTGACAGCATGATTCATGGTGCTTGTATTTACAGAATCAAATAGTGTACAAGCTTGTAAAACTGTTAGACCCTTTTCTTTTAACTTCAGACTGCTCAGACTCTTCAAAGTCTAGATTGGTCTTGGTCAGCTCACTCCTGTACTCAGTATGATTTCCCCCAAGCCAAAAGCCTCAGGCTGTGGGCAGACACCCTTTTTGATGGTCAGATGTACAGGTAGATTTGTGACTGAAATGCATGAGGTAGATCAGATAATCATCTCCATCAGTAAATCTTAGAGAAGTAACTTGCAGAAAAAGGACAGTGATAAACCACCGTGGGCAAAAACTTCTTCCAGCAGCTGGATCTGGGTGACATTGTAGTGCCTACAACATTGCACTGATGCTTAAAACAGTTTCATTTAGTGCCCTACCATGGACAAAGGTCATCTCATGCCACTTGCTTTAGGCACACGTCTTGACCCTGCTTTCCACGCACTCTTCATATGTTATAATTGTGTACCAAATATAGGTGGATACTACTATATATACATTTTTAATTGATGTGAGCTCTAAGAGTACTGTCCCTGCTATGCAGGTACCTATGCTGGTATAAAACTGCCTTTCCCTGATGAAGTATATTGTCTTTCTAACTTGGGAATAAGCCCTCCCTCTTTACATGCATATAAAGTGCCACGCTCACATTCTCACTGAAGGTTTTTATTTGGGAAAGTACCCCTGCTGAAGCAGGCCAGTCCATAGTTGTGGTGAAACACAACTTCAGTAAAGGCGTCCCCAGACATTTTCACACGTACTCTGGCATAAATGACATGTATCTCTGTGAAACAGAAACTCCTCTCCTTCCCTCCATGTTCTTATCATCAGTGAGCATCCTTCCGAGCAAAGACTGTTGTTGGATCTCAAGAAAAGGCTAAAAGTTACTCTTACGGCTTCCTGTTCTCTCCCCTTTCCTACGTTGCAGTGCGCTGCTTAGGCATTTGCTCCTACAACTATTCATGGGGCTGCACTGTAAATCAAATCAGGCAACCGTTCCTTTTCTATTTTTTTTTTTTTTTAATAAAAATATCTTTCATTCTTCAGGGTGTTTTTTTTTTTTTCTTAAAACACTTTCTCAATCCAGATGCAGCTGCAGCTTCCATCTCGTCAAACCACAGCCTGAATTAGCATCCATTCAAACAAATAGGACAGATATCCCAAGTTTTATATTTCATGCTTACTGCAAAGCTGAGCAGATGTGAAGCATGTTTACAAATGCAGAGACATTTTGGGAGTTGCCCTGTTTGATGTCTGGACTTGTTTTGTACACACTCCTTATACTTCTGCAAGTACTTGGAGGAGGATCCTTCCATGGTGACTTTACTAAATGAAATAAAACGAAGCCTCCTTCTGTTTGAGCCAAAGGGAACTTGGCTTAAAGCTTTTTTTTTTTTTTTTCAGTTGCAAGATAGCTCTTCAGCTTATATCTTACTGTGTCATCAGTAATTAGGCATGTACAGGAAATCAATCTCAACAGGGATGTAAGATTCAAAACCTGCCAGTAAGCGTTAGATAACAATTCTTTTTAAATACAAGCTCTTTAAATGGATGCTTATTAGTGAAATACAGTGCCTGAGTCAAACTCCTAGATAACCTGACGATAATTAATTTTGTTCAAAGAATATGCCTAAGCTGTTTTGGTGACCATAGAGATAGAGACCACTAAGATAAAACCTCTCCATGGCTCCTCTAGGCTGGGAAGTATGAACAGGCAGTGTAACAATTGCTAGGAGGGATGCCAATGTAAAAACAAACTCTTAACTGAAATTTAGACCTGGAAAATGAATGTCAGCCTGTAAAGAACTGTTCCTGTTAGCCTGGAGATTCAGGATGTACTTACCCGGTAGAAACCACAAGGGCATTTGTTTCCTCTGATGATTATTTGCGTCAAAAAGCTTTCTTGGATAGTTATTGTAGCTAAGATTTCCCACCTAGGTACACAGGAAAAGACAGTAAAGCATAGATATTTTCTGCTTATAGATGTACTTCCATATCTCTATACTCACACTATGAACACACACAAGTAAGCAGAAGGTCAAAGGTACTGAGCTGCAAGGAGGCAGTGTCACTCCAGTAATTACATGTCTACACACGTAACACCAGGTTCAAACACTGAGAAGATGTAAACTGAAGATGCTGTGTGTAAGTCAGCAGCATTAGGCCACTTGATGCTGATCCAAAATACCTGCTTTAAGTATACAGGTAGGACATGCCCTCTTAAATCCAAGCAGATCCACTGAGTCAGAGACAGTTTACAGAGAGCCAGATCTGTCCTTTTTTTCTTCCAATTGCAGCCCATTAATCCATGAAAGTTGCAAAATAATGAAGACCCATTCAAGTTTATAATTATATCTATAAACTCCTGCAGACCATTGGATTACTTGCAGGAGTTATGCTAGTGAGGTTGCTCTAGCAACACAGTTCTTGAGATGCAGTCAGCAAACCAGGACTGAAAAAACAAAGAACCCACAAATCAAGCCCAAAAGGACACACAGCTTGTTTCATTGCCTCTGACAGCAAGGTAGTTTAAGCAATGCTTTCCTTTAGGTATGTGTCCCTAGTGATTTTGTAACTGGGAAGGACCTATTAGTTATGTTGAATTGGGGTACTGCCAGTAGCTATTGCTTTCAAGACCTTTACGCACTGAGATGGGAAGAATGTGTCCATGAAATAGATACTAGACCATGTGTGTTTGTGCATGTGTGTGTCAGCCTCAGAACCAGAAAGGCCTGAATGAGTTAGATCTGTAAACTTAGCTCCCTCTGGGAAAACTCCTCCTTCAGAAACCTTCTACTTTTTCAGAAAATACACATTCTTGTTATTCCAGCTCTCCTCATCTTATATACTATGTAATTCCAACATGCAGTGAGATCAATGTTTACACTGGCATAAAGGATTCCTGCAATTATGGAATGAATGAGGAATATAACAGCAAGACCATCCTACAGATACACAAACTGATCTATAGGAATCCGTTTGATCTATAGGCTTAACATTCATGAGTAGCAGTGCACAGGTACCTGAATGCATCTTCACCCTTGCTCATAAGAGTTTTCCCTTAATGACTCCATTTAGTCAAAACTCTTCTATAACCCAGATAGAGGCACTGGCAGACACTTTGAAGTTGAACAGACAATGATGTGCCTCTCTGTTTCCATCTTGCATCCATATCCTGTGGTTTTACTCCCACCTCAAAGCTGGAAAGAGACAGGACTCAAGGGGAAAATAAACCAGCAGTTCCTCTGCACAGTCACTGTTTTGGGGAGAGAAAGACGTGGGTGGGATGGAGAGCAGTTCAGAAGATGCATAGCTGACCACTGGGGTCCCTCTGCACTGCCCACTGCACCCCTCAACTCTGTGCCACTTCCAAACTTTAGGAGCTCTTTCATCAGACCTGACTTCCAGCGACAGTCTGTCTTTATGATTTTAGAGCTACCTGCTAGCTCCACAGCTAAGTGGCTGGAGCAATAGGCCAGTCCTTTCCCCCCACCCACCTGCAAATCTCTCTGGACTAGAGTACGAGAAGGGAAGAGCTCCTACCCCATGTCCAGCCATGGCAGCTGAGATTAGCTGGGAGGCGCCTGCAGCCAGCGCTGAGGTTCGACCCCTCCATGTCCAGCAGTGGGGATTTCTCAGATGAGTGCTCCTGCGCTGGAGCTCGCTCCCCTTGGCAGCCACTCAGACCTTGAGTCTAATGACCTTTGGGGCACCGTGCAAGCCTCATTCGTTTTGTTTAACATTCGATTAACTGTTTCTGGGTTTCTCCTGTAATTTAATGCAAGATTGAGGCCTCCACGGCAAAGAGGAATGAGAAAAAATGTTACTTCTTAAATTTTTCTACAAAACACTGCATGACAGCAGAATAAATACAATTTACTCAGTGCAATCTAAAACAAAAATAAAAATAAAAAATGCATACAACAAAACAACCCTAAAATTGACAAACCTAAACACACTGTCAGAGGTCTGTAAAAAGTTGGCTGGCTCTACTCTTCTCCTGGCAGAGGAAACAGTTCAGACACAGAGCAGAGATGCAGCAAAAGGCCAAATGAAAATGCACAATTAGTCTTTTTTGTAGAAACACCTGCTATACTAAGGATGCATGAAATGTTTTTCTATTTCATTTCTCTCTGAGCAATTGCTAGAGCTGCTACGGAGCTATTTTGCAATTGCAAGTACAAAAGGAGGTGGTTTATCTGGCAGTCAAGATGTGGTTCGCATGATGAAAGAGTCTGAGGACTCTTGTGTTGGCATGCACATACCAGCTACTCCCTCATGAGATCCTCGGAGCTGCAGCTCACCAATACTCCATTTTTCTTCCAGGTCAAGACTTCGTCCTAAAGTTTCTGAACTCCTTGCCCAGGGCTTCAGATCTTCTCCAACCACAAACAGACTGTATCAAGGAATGACAGGTTAGCCACAGGCTCATGTCCTAGTTCCTAATAACAAAGATGGGAAAGCAGGGAGAGGAGGAGAGATTTAAGGGATTTTAAGTGTTACCTATAATTTGACAGTTATTAATCATATTCCAGCTCTCTAAGTGCCTGCAGCTCCATAATTCAGTATGTACCTGCAGAACCACAAGGGTTTCCATGGAGCTGCATAAGGTGAAAAGAAAAAGAAAAAAATAAAAAGTACTTCCCAACGTACTCCAAAATTCATTGGGTAGATTATGCTGTTGAGGTTGGTTGAGCTTTTCCAATAGTCCTTACAATTCACATAGACCAAAACAGGGCAGGGCTGGCTTTCAGAGTCAGCAGGGTTGGAGCACATTGCATTTCCTCCAAGATAAGAAAGAGGGTCATTTCACGCTTTGCCTGGATTTGCAGTAACAGAAGTTTTCTCTTCCTGGGCAGACAGCAAAACACAGATCAAAGGTACTCATTCTCCAGGGGTTGGACCTGGTGAGATCCAGAAAAAGGAAGACACAAGTACTATACTGTATGTGCCTCAGCCATACAAAAGGACAATCCATCGCATTGCTAGGTCCTGTTAACCCCACAGTTAATGCTGTGTGCATTGGGCTTTCAGCTGTGAAGATTTTCAGTTTGATTCCTGTTATGGCAAGATTCAGCACACATAATATCCCATTGTTTTGGGGACCCCATGCAAAACGCTGCACCTTTGAAATCTACCTCTGCATCCATATTTTGTAGCTGTTGCCCAGACATGCTTTTCGTTAATATTTTTGGAAAATACAAGAAATGCAAATCAAAAGCTTCCTATTCTGCATGATGAATGGATGATGAAACTAGGGTACTCAGCTACCCTACTGTTCCTCAAAACAAGTTGCTAGGCATAAAAATTTCACCCAGCTGAAAGCAAATATATACCCCTACTCTAAGGCAGCAGTTCCAGACAGACATCAAATGAAGAACAGAACTTAAATGAAGAACAGAAGCAAATGATGAACTTGAGCATGAGTAGGCAAACTGTTAAGGAGAAGAAGGGAGAGGAGAAACCATTTTGCAAGACCATGTGGAGGGAATTTGAGTGACTCACAGGAGTAGCAGCTTTCACTCGTTCCAACCATTGCAATATACCCTTGATCCCCACCCCAGTGTCTCCATGCTTACAGTAGATATCTTGATGCTCAAGTGGCAGGCCCATGGGACTTCCCTCTGTCCTTTCAATTCACTGGCACAGCAGCAAGAACCACAGGATTCTGGGGGGGCTTGTGCTGATTTGAGGGGCTGCCTGCATCCCCCCTGCTTTGGGACCGGCTGGTGTGGGGTGACTCAGGGGCATGCTCCCTTAGGGTACAGTGGCCGTGGCATCAGGTCCTCTGTGTTGCTGTAAAAACAACTTTGATCTTCTTTTGTCTTCTGGCAGAAGCACGGCAGTGGGAAGGACAAAGAGAGAAGAGGAGATCACAGAGTATGCAAGCACCTACCACCTGGGAATCCCCCAAATGTGGGAGAGGGCTTCCTTTGCCAGAAAACTCAGCCAGCTGTTTTCCCAAAGGGCTCTTAGGGGCTACAGATATCTATGCATAACAAGGAGCATCTTTTAGCTTGCTCTGCTTTTTATTAAAAAATCAATAAGTACTCTCTTAATTCACTTAATGACATCTTTCATTCACTTCCCACACCCAGTCACGTGCTGAAATCAGACTGACCTTAGTAAACCTGTATCACTCTTTTCCTGGAAAAGCTTGGCATTATTTCCTAGTAATAACTGCAGAAACCTTATGGAAGAATCCAATTAAGCAATAAAGTACAATAAAGTACAAACTATTATGCTAACATAACAATTCACACCTACGGTATTGCTACTAGATTCACACCTGCAGTGTTACGTAAAACCAAAAGCCGGGAACTATTAAAACAAGCTAGCCAATTTAATATTACAATATAATTTGTGCCCGGGGATACACTGCAGAAATTATAAAATATTGATATGTATTTTTATTTGAGTGTGAACAAATACCTGAATTTTAATAGGGAAGTGGTTTAAGAGGTAAATCAGATGTAGCCTGACCCACTTAAAACTATACAAGGCAAAATGCTGAAAAGCAGCCTGTGGGCTGGGAGCCTGCAGGAGGAGTGGAAAGGTGTGGATGAGGTGACACCACAGTGTCTCACATCTGCCCTGTGGCCCACTCTGACAGGGCAGGTACTTGACTGACCTTAGATGGAGTATCTAATTGAAGCCAACAGAGCTATTATGTACGTAGGGCTAGCTGCTGGGATGGAAGCACTTTGATAGAAAAAAATTCAGTGCTTAGTCACAGTATCTAGCATGCATTCTCTTTGAAACATCCCCCAGTGATAGTTATCATAATTATACTTCCTTACTCAGATTAGTTACAAAGCAATTAGACTCTGTCGTCTGTTCTTGCTCTGTGAATAGTTTCTGTTGGGTTGAAGGCACGGGACATGGCACTACACAGCTGTGTCAGCAGCTGGCTACCCCATCCGAAAGCACTTCCAAACAAGGAAGAACTAAAATCAACAAATCCAGAGTCTGCCAGAACTCCCTTCCTTATCCCCAAATTCTTCAGAAAACAAGAAAATGACATTGTCTTATACTTTACTTATGCACGGGGCTGGACTTTCACATTTCCTTTGATGTTGACCCTAACTGAACCAGTTGCAGAATACTAACGAGGCAGCTGAGTGATAATATTCAACTTCGGTACCTGGGACTTACCTTTCCCATCTAAAATGGCGGCAAGCCAGAGAGCAGAAGCAGCCTCCTAGTGCTCTACTGCCTCTTAGGTACAGGGGGCATGGGGGAGCTGCATGCTGCCATGCAGGAGTTCGCTGGTAGCGCACCTGTAACTCAGCGCCTGAAGGCAAACGTGGCCTTGCAGGCAAACTAAGGTGCCTATGCTCATGCAACATCTAAGTAAGCACAAGTATTAGTGATGGCTCCTTTGACAGGCTGGGCCCTTAACTAACGAGCCCCATAGCTTCTGTGTCTCCTCATGGACCTGCCTGCCTGAGGCGGGTTGCCTCCACTTGGCTACTGCATCCTTCTCTTGCCTGACCCCCTCTGTGTCCTCTTCCCCATCTGCCTAACAAGCTGCCATGAAAATAATCTTCCCCTCCTGCTGCTCCGACCTTGTCCCCGGCTGCCCTTGGAGGCGATGCATGCGCCAGAGGCCGCAGCTACCTTGGCTGGTGACACTTTAACCGCACGCAGCCAGGCGGGCAGGCCAGAGGTCAGGGTGGTCCCCGGGCATCGCCTCTGCTCCCTGAGTCCGATTCTCCAGCGTGTCCCTGCTCCTGCAGCCGGCCTCCTCGCACTGTTGTAAAACACCATGACTCCCTCCCCATTAATCCTGCCCTGGCCCTGGCCAGCCCGGGCAGGGGGCTTCAGTGGTGCTTTTGGCCTCAGGTGGGCCCCTCGGAGATCTCCAGATCTTGCCAGGTGCCTCCAGGGGTCCACACGCTAAAAGGTCCAGGCCCACCCTCTCCACAGAGGGCTGAGCACAAACAGATGAAGAACCTGGTGGGAACCCCACAAATTAACGCCCACAGAGTTGCTCAGGACTACACTAATTAGTTCAATAAAATCTCACCGGCTGGGATTTCTATGGAAACCCAGCAGTCCCTGCCCCCACCAGGGGTGACACCATCCAACTGCTTCAGCAAAGGTGCTGGGAAGTTATCAGGGACACTTGGCTCAAAACTGAGTTGTCTTACAACATTTTTCTGAAGTGCTGTTTGCTTTGGCCTGTGGATTCTCTGAGGAAAACAAACAGCAACAACCAAAACACAGCAAACACCACAAACAAGTAGATAATTTCTAGGAACAAACTAATGGCTTTAGGGATAAAGTCTGTGAAGAGGAAAAAAAAAAAAAAAAGAAAGAAAAAAAAAAAGGCGAATGCAGTGGAAGCTGCTAAACTTCAGAAGTGTCTGGAGCATGCCCAAGGCTTGTATTAAAATTAAAGGGGGTGAAAATGGGTCGGATCTTTTTATTTTGCATTTGTATTCTACCTGTTCAAGGGGCTCCTTGAGACCTTGTAATGACTGAAAGTGTATTTCATAACTCTGAAAACAGAAGAGAAGTAAAAGCAATCACTTCTTTCTCTGCCTTTTCTGTGAAACAACATCCCTTTAGAAACACACAGCGCTCTATTCAGTACCCAAACTGTGTTATTAAACTACCAGACATACACACAACTCTAAAACCTAGAAATACAGAGTGGGGGGACACTATTTTTTTTTTTAAAGAAGCCATTCCTAACGATGTGGCAAGGAAAAAAAAAAAAAAAAAGGCGGAAAGACACATTTTATATTAGGACCAGATGTGGAAAGGGGGAAAAAAATTAAGTTTGTGCCAGCCAGCATCAAGGAGGATTTTTATGCTTCAGCTTCGGAGCTGAGCCTGCAGCACGCCGTACCACATGCTGGTATCAGTCAGTCTAAGGGCTCCAGCATATTAGCAGCGTAACGCTCTTGCCAGCAGAGAGCAGGGAGCTGGTAAACCAACAGCAACCTCTTCTCCCTGTCTAGTACTTGCAGCCTTTCGGAAAGTTAGTGAAAGCCTGTTCAAACTCTGCTGCAGTCCAAACTTCAAGCCCATTGAAAAGCTTGCTCTGGCCCCAGTCCAAAGTCCAGTGTTTTATTACCAGTCTCATGTCTTTCTGTCCTTGGTCTTCTATTATCCACTTATTTTCTTAGCTTTTTAGAGAAAAATAATAATAAAGCATCCTTATAGTACAACAACTATCTTAACAAATTCTGGTACATGCCGTGGACCTCGTTAATTGATTCCACATCCAAAGCACAAGACTTTGGGCTATTTTTGTTGTTCAGAGCTGTACATTGGCCAACATCCTCTGCATATAATTAACCCCCTATTTCCATGGAATCTCTGCATTAACTTATTACAGGCTCAGCTGGTAATGAACTCCCAGGAGAAGTCCGCATACAAACACTGGCCATTGGCTTTGCTGCCCACGTGGATTAAACAAAAATTAATCTCATCTATTTGGTTATTCATTTGGTGTCTTTAAATTGGAGGCGTTTTTCTGCTTCGTTTGATGCACACAAAGAAAGAGGGATCTGGCTACTGAACTTTATCCAGAAACATCCATGTGTGGAGCAGATTAATGGGAACTTTTCATACCCATAATAGCTTTACAGCAGCAAAGTAGAACACGCAGTTCTCCCCGGGTGACTATAGTGCTCTGGGAGACAGGGAAAACAAATGTGGCTAGAAGATAGTAATGTTTTGCTCATCAAGCACTGCGTAGTTTAGACATCATTAAAGTGACATGTTTAGAACCAAGCCTGGGAGGAAACTCAGCTACTACGGTGTATGTGGTTTTTTTTAATGCTTTTTTTTTTTTTTTTTTTTTTTTTGTGACACTCTGAAGCTTTTGGACACTGCAATAAAAAGAAGGATGTGACAGACAGAGATGTCCCAAAGCAGCTGCTGGTATCAAGTGACCATATGTAAAATGGTAAAAGGGAACTGACAGGAGGACTAGCAAGGAAAAGCAGCAGTAGCAGAGCTTACCAATTTTCCCCCTCTACCTGCCTCCCTTCGCAAATTAGTCTTCATAAATTAAGATATCAGATCAGCTATTTTTATACCACTTATAACTTAACATGTAGCGAGCACCTGGCTGGGACCCAAAAGATGAAGGTCCTTCTCCAGGCTTTGCACTGACCACAGATAAGTCACTGTACTGTTCCGTGCCTCAGTTTCCCCATTGGTACAGCTGGAATAACAATAACTGCATCCCTTGGAAAATGCTCTGAGAAGTACCAGGGAAAAGACTGTAGGAGAGTAACTCTAAGTGAACTCATTTCTCCCCTGCTTCCTTAGCATCTCATCAAACCTCTCCTCAAAAAAGGGGTGGCTCTTGGGCTTTCGGGTTGAATATACCATAAGTGGTGATTGGGTGGGTGGCACTTCATCTACCAGCTTGCATGTCATTGTCTGTGCTGTTCTTACACCTCCAGAGAACACAGCGCAGAGATCCTCCTGCAGTTTTTGATGGTACATTTCCTTATATTGTATGGACATCTCTCTGGTCCATCAGACTTGCATGGAGGTTTCCTGAACAGATGTCATGGGGCCTCCTGGTCTTCCCTCTGCCACAGCCACAGAAGCTGCTTCTTGGCATAATTAACTTCCACGCATTAAAACATGAAGTAAATCCAGCTATCCTGAAGAGCTTCCTCAACTTGAGCCTTCCAAATACTTGGTCTACCTTTAGTGGACGGTACTAGACACAGTTCTCACTGGAAGTCCTGGCATAGCAGACCTGCCATTCCTCTAAACATCCCCTCCCCACTTGTGGGGAAAAACTCATTACTTCGAAAGGTATTTACACAAACTTTCAGTTGGCAGAGGGGGTCCACGTGCTGTTAAATCCCACAGTCCAGTTTAAGTCCCCTCCTTGTACGACATCCCTGTTGTTGTAGGGCTTTCTGGAAGAGGAGCAGAACTGGAAATATGCTTTGGGGATTCTCCTGGTACAGACGAGCACTGCTATTCTTGCAAGTCAAGGATGTAACCCATCAGAGACCAGGACCTTGAGCTGACCTCAGAGGTGGCCTGAGCAACCTGAAGGACCATAAGCAGAGTGGAGTGAAGGGGGCTATGCATACACCTGCTGCCCTACAACCTGGCTAAGACAGGACACCCAGTCCCAACCCCACTGCCTTTACACTTGCAAACAGGGTTAACAAGGACAAAAAGGCTGCAGCTCTGCCTTTTTCAGGGTGAGCTTTCCAGACTCACGTGGCAGCACGGGGACTCGCTCAGGTGGTTAAAGGCTGGGGCAGCGATTCCCAGCTGGTCGGCACCCGAGCCAGCTGGATTACAGCCTACGTGCCTCAAAGCCTCCCACTGCCGTGCAGACGTCGCCCTTGACAA
Source organism: Aythya ferina (assembly GCF_964211825.1). Taxonomy (NCBI): domain Eukaryota; kingdom Metazoa; phylum Chordata; class Aves; order Anseriformes; family Anatidae; genus Aythya; species Aythya ferina. Next base: position 70,894,703 of record NC_140297.1, on the reverse strand, counting down.
GCAGGGGCAGATGGGTTTGGGGAACAGCGAGTGCAGTGGCCCAGCTCATTCTCTGAGGCATCCCTCCCTGCCTGCCCCCCACCTTCCTCAAAAGCATCTCCTGTGTGTAGTGGGGCCGGGGGAACAGCTGGCTGTTCCTCAGCAGCTGCTCCTCCTGGCCACCTCCATGCCCCACTGGTGCTGCTGGTTACGTAGGAGAACAAGCAGCCGGGGTTTTGCTGGGGTATGTCGCGAAGCAAGAACAGCCGTCATGCCACCTCCGTGGTTGCGGGAAGCTGCAGCAGGTCTCTGCAGGCCTGCATGGGTGAAGGCCCTCATGGAAGAGTGACAGGAGCCTTGTAGCCCTGTGCTACCTATTCCAAACTCTGAACTGAAAACATTAAAAACTGCTGAAGGACTTAGGAAGAACAGCTTCCGAGAGAGGGCTCAGATCTGTTGCCTTAAGCATCCTACATCTGAAAACCACCAACCTGCCCCCAGGCCACACCACCACAGGTCTAACTGCAGAGCATCCAGTGTGCTGTGCCCTGGGGTGCCACCATCACTTGTCTCCTCGTGGTTTTCCCTCAGACTGACAGACTAGTGACAGGATCGTGACTGGATGTCTTGTGCCTTCTGCAAGGTTTTAGGTCTGGGCAGAAAACTGCAGGCTTTGTTTGTCTGACAGAGGTCTCTATTCACTTGCGAATGCCTACCACAACCAGCTGGCTGGCATCTGCCAAACAAGCAGAAGAGCAGGAAGCAAAGCGTGTCCACAAGACGGAAACCAGGCTTGAGAGCTTGACACAAAAGCAAGTGGGGAGGTGTCTGGGACCCACCCACTTCTTCAGAGCAGCTTTTCAAGCTGCTGCACCACTAGTATTTAGCCGGTCGACCAGTTCATCTAGTCAGCAGCATCAGCAAACAGCTCCACTTAAACTGTGCTGCTGGTACACTCTGGTCCCCCATGCAGCTGCTGCCAGGACATCAGCGCTGCTCGGGCACAGCTGGAAACTCACCCACCAGCTCAGGGACTGAGGCCATGCAAACGTGCAGTGAGGCACATGGATGAACCAGCCACTGGAGGGCTGACTCAGTTTCTCCAACAGAGCCTCCCCACTTGCCTTTTTCCAGATCCAAAGCGTCTCTGCCTGGTAACAGCAAGAGGAGTACAGCTACGAACAGCCTAGGGCAGAGCAAGAAGACAAAGCAAAGCAGAACTGGCACTTCTGTTTACTTCATCAAAGTCAACACTGGAAGGACATTGCTATAGTTGACTGTAAACAGTACAAGATGGTTTCTGCAGGCAAACAAATTGGTTGAACGTGTCCAGACCCGTGTTCATTACTAGTGTGGAGATGAAGCTGGTGGGATTCTTGTGGTGCTGAATTATTTGGCTTGGTACAAGTACACATTCTTACATATGAGTTTTGTACCAAAGTACAAAAAACGGTGTATGAGAATTGGTACTCTACGAGCAGGATTGTATCTAATCTAGCAGTCTTAATTTCTGTTAAAATTCCCATGAGAACAACAGTGCGACTGCCCTTTCTTCAATATTTGCTAATGCTTCCAAAATACTGGGAAGAATTTTGCTAATCATCCATTTCCTTACACTTTGCAAAGCAGCTAAAATAAAACCCTAAAAACTACAAGACATGCAACAACTAGTGGCGGTTTGTAAGCAGCACCAGTTAAAAAACCAGCCAGAAGATTACAGCACAAAACATTTTTCAAAGGAAACTCAATAGCAGAGCATTGTCGAGGATGTGATGAATGAAGATTGCTGAGTTGTCTTTGAGGATGGATTTCGCTTCCACTGAAGTCAATTAGACCCTAGGGGAGAGATTTAAGGAATTCATTTCTCATTCAACCTGAAGCCTTCTCAAAGGAACTTGCATATCCACGCTGATATCCAAAACCTCCAGCTCAAGCACCCAAAACTCAGACCACCCACAGCTGTCGTGCATGTTCAGGTCTCCCCAGCACAGTGAAGGGGAGCCTAGCAGATCACCAGCTGCCCTGTTCCCTACTTCTCATATTCCCTGACCCATGGAAACCACCTTCAGAAATGGAGGGTGGTGACCATCACACACCTCCAAATCAGGTATCCCACGATCTTCATCCCTTTTTAGCTTATTCTCCTCATGGTGCATGGGGTGAAACATATCAATCCGTCTGTAATTGCACAAAAAGTGCTACAGAAGAGTCCTGATAAGCTGCTAAGACACAGTTATTGTTATAAATCACATTTGCTGTTTAAATTCAGGGAATAAAGAAAGAAAATCCATCTATGGTAAAAGCAGATGATGCTATCTCTTGAAAGGCTAGAACTTCCTGATCCTTAAAACATTTATCAGAAGAGTGTCAGCTAGGTTTTTAAAACACAATCTCTCTGTGTCAAAAATGTAAATTTACAACAGACGCAGGTACTTTTCCAAAGTTTTACCCATACATTTGCAAGGCCTCATGCTGACACAGTGAGGAAGTTCTACCAGCTCAACAAATAGCAGGATTTTTGAGGTGAGTTATTCAGGCCAACTTAGGCTCTGTGACCATTTACTTAGCTTTTGGTTTATTTTGGTCTAGCCTAAAATTGACTTCAAGATCAATTATTCTGGTTTAAAACAAAGTTGTCCACGCATGGCTTTGTAACAATTTTAAACTTTGCTTTCAGTCATGGGAAGCAACTTTCCCACATAGCAGAGGACAGGACAAGTTTTAATTCACACCCTTATTTATTTTAGAATTCCTGTGTGGAGCTATTCTTATTTTGGAATAAAAGCACTCATGCACAGACTCAAGTAACTAGGGAGTCAGAACCCGTGTAATTATTTCTGAACATTTTGTGTGTACACCAGCATTGTATCAAAATGCCTGTTCTGTATGCCAATTCTGATGTAATGACATCACTCGCTGTAATAGATTATTTGGGAATTAAAACCAAAATAAACAGGTATTATAAGGAAAAAATATTGCCACATGAGGGCATGCTTCATCTCTTTCAAAAGCCTGCCTTTTAGTCTCGGATATTTAAGGCAAGCTACATTTCAAGACCTAGTTTTAAGAAAAAGAAAACTCAGTTTTTAAATATGATTTACTAGGTTTCTAAGGTACAAATTAATTGTAAATTTATTACAAACTTTAATAAATATTCATTGCTCCCATCCATGAATATACTACTTTTCTAGGCTGATAGCAGCACATGCTTTGGTCTTAGGGCAGGGGATGAGCTACCTGAATGCATAATACTCAAGTTTTGTACAGTTTGGTTCCTTGCAGTAACCATAGCAAACTAAAACACAGAGCTACTGGGGATATAAATTTCACCTTTTGCCCAATGGGAACGGTTTCCTGGTTGATCGGACACACCATGGGGAATAAGGGCAAAGGTTGCCATCTCCTACAGTCTGCTTGCAAAAAAGGGCAGGGTTGAGGGGTTCCCCAGCTTTAAATTTATCTGTATCTGTCTCTTCCTGGACATGACCACACAAGATTCAGTGCACCCACAGGGTCCTCAAATCACAAAATCAGTACCAAACTGGCACATCACCTTTAAAGAGTCTTGTAGAGACGTGCAGTAATCCCAGCAAAGCCCAAGTGACCTGTGCTGCCACTGTTTAGGCAAAACTTTCCACCCTTTAGGCAAAAAAAGTCCACCTTTTAGGTAAAACTGCCACCAACAGGCTTCTGGAGCCTTGGGCTACTGACGCATTTATTGTAAGAGCCCCAAAATGAATTAGACTGTCCTGATGAGAGGTTAATCTCTCCGTCCAGAGAGCTGAACCAGAGCCGGGAGGATCCTTGAGACTGCCAACTTTCTCCAGTCTCCGAAGCAGGATTTTGGACCCATGGTAGAGTACAGAGATAAACTAAGAAATAACAGCATCCAAGCCTTTGAGTCACTAGAAGTAATTTTTCACTGGTGAGTCACAGTATCTGCACATCCTTGCTTCCTGGAAACTTAGGGTACTTAAATACGCAATATCTCATGAGTATCATGGCTGTATCATGGAGACAGTTCTCCAAAGTGTGAGGTTTCTCCTGCTACCTTTCAGCTCTAGCCAGTGTCCATGGATGCTAAACATGCTAAAGGACCCGGCCTCAGGATTACTTGTTAAAATCAAATGGGAGGGGTTTTAGTAGCTTCCAGAGGAACAAGGACATGCATTCAGTTTCAGACACTTGACACTCATCTGACCTGTGCTCAGCCATCTCTGGCAGCGAACAGCAGCTCCTGGAGGATTCATCCTCAGCTTAATCCAGGGAACCAGGAAGCTGCAGAAGCTGTGGCTGTGACAGCACACAACTTCGCAATTTTGGCAGTCTGGGCTTGTGCTGACTAAGGTGCTAACACTGACAATAAGAGACAGCTTATTGGGGAATCTTTCTTCAGCTTCTTCTTCTATCCCAGAGATGTAAATCCACCACACTCGTCTTTCACCACCGCACCCATGCTCCAAGATGATTTCATCTGGCCACAGAAAAGACAGATGAAACACGAATGCTCCAGCACTTGTGGAAACAGGTGCAAGAAAAGACATAGGTGGAGGAATAAACAAATTGATAGATGTTTTTTAATCCTTTGACCTCAACAGTATTAAATTCCCTGATATTTTTGTTGTTGTGAATGTGTTTCCATCATAAAATTAGAAAGTGACAGGCTTTATGGCTTCATCTTAAAATATCAAAGGAAAAGGCACTGTAATGTTGGATGAGAGCATCAGTCAGCCTCCTGGGTTAACGATGACTAAAATTTTGCTCTTCCTTCTGAGATTTTACCAAGAGTAGTTTTGAGTTGCTTCATCAATACCAAAGTAACTGGATATTTATAGCATCCGTGGGGCTAGACACATCACTCCCTTGGACAAGCAGAGCCAAAGGAACAAGAACCCTGGTGGCGCAGAGAGGCCACCCTGATGAATGCCGGGTGCTGGCCGTGGAGGCCGCAAAGGGCTCTCCCCTCCCTGCACCAGGCCCACACGGGCAGGAGGGCAGGTGCCACACCACCGCCATTTGGTAGGCAGCCTTGTTTGGGTGTCAGCAGGAGCCCTGCACTGCCCCAGGCAGAGCAGGGAGATGAAGGAGCAGGGCAGATTTGGAGGGGGGAAGCCCTTCCTTGTCCTGGTTAAGCAGGATGGGGACACCTGATGTCACGGCCTATCAAGGTGCTTGTCACCCAGCACAACACCTCTAGGGAAGGCAGCAGGGCACAGAAGATGTCCGCCTTCCCAGGCTGGTGACAGCTAGGCATCAGCTGGCTTACCAGCTTCCCCCAGGGGCAGCAGCAGAGCTGCCGAGAGGAGTCTCTGAAGTGGCTCACGCTGCACCTCCAGGCAGAGTGCCTTGTCGCTGTGCTGATATGCTCCAAAATCCCTGAGCTGCTGATGGCAGCTGGGCTAGGGCAGCTTCTTAACTGGCTCTTGCTTCAGCAGGTAACAATCCGCCTTGTAGGCCACTGCCTGCATGTGGAAATCTCTCTCACTTTTATTTAATCTTGGGAGATTCCCTAGTGACTGGAGAGGAAGGGAAATTACAGCGTCCCAAAGGCCTGAAAGGCAAAACTTAAGCACAAGCTGGATACTGAAGTTCCTTATGCACGGCTGCAAACCCCAGCCAAAGCCCTCAGGCACAGTGCAGGTAGGTTAAACCAGATCACTAGATGAGTATGCCCTTACGCAGGCACCGTCGTCAATAGGATTTCTGCCCCACTCACAACAATGAGCCTTTTTATAAAGCCCCAGCTTCCTGATCCACCTTCACTGCCAGTGCTGGAAATGCTGACAAGCCAGCTCCAGCTCATCGAAGTGCTGTGGCCACGGCGAAGCCACCCCCTTCCTCCTTGCCTCCCCAGACACAGGAGAGCCGGCCACAACCCTGGCTGTGTCACGAGCTCTCAAGAAATTGGCAGGCTTGGCCTTGCTGCTGCTGAGGTGTGAGCACGTGTTTCGTTTGCCTGGTAAGCCGTGGTAGAGCGGCGGTGAACATCTGGGTTGAGAAAGCCGCCGCTGCCACTTGCAAAGCATAGGTGAGTCAAAGCCCTGACAATGGGGATGTAAATGCAAAGCATTTACAGACAGAACAGGAATAAAAACCTCACGCTGTACTGAGAAGCACAAGGCAAAAATCACTGGTGACTGTAAAAAATAAATTAAAAAGCTAGGCTTTCAGTGGGGTCAGAGCTAAGCATGAGCTCTTGCTTCAGCCCAGGGACAACTGTGTCCAGCCTCTGTGGAGGAGAATCCCTCTTTGACTGGGGAAGAACACAGGCAGCAGGCACAAGAGAGCAGCACATGGCAGCAATCATGAGAGAGTGGCAAACAGCCATCCTGACTGGTGGTCACAAAGCTGTCCAGCAGCTGCACAGGGGGAAAATAATAAATAAATAAATAAACAGCAAGAGAGAGATGGAGTGAAGGAGGAGGGGAGGAAGTTTTAAAGACAAACAGATTGAGAGCAGCCTCTCAGACAAGTCACAATTCACGGAGACAAGCACGTTCCTCCTCTGAGAAAAGTACCAATAAAGTAGGGGGCATCTGTGAATGGATAAAAAATAAAAAATAAAGGAATAAAACCTGGACAAGTAGGAAGCTGCAGTCAATCAGCTTCATACATATTTAACAGGGATGTTCATCCAAATAGAGGCCTGCCTGTAGTGCACTAGAAACGAGTCTGCTGCCCAGAAGGAACACACAGAAAGCCTCGCTCACAGCCAGCATGGGACGGAAAGGCAGAGGATGGCTCAGTATTGTTGGGGAGGACAGGAAAAAAGCAGCCCTGATGGAAATGGAAGAGATGGTCGGAGGGATCGGGCAGCCCCTGCTCCTGTGCTGATAAGATATCCAGGGAAGGACATTCTCTCCAGTCCCTGACCCAGGAAAGACAGGAGAGGCCATGGTCTGCTTTGCAATGGAAATCTCACTCCTGGCACTGGCTGCAGGGGACAAGCAGTGCTGCTGTCTGTGAAGCCGGAGAGGTTGAACCGTGGCCCAAGAAACAGCACAGTTGTCCAGGCTGCGATAGCCCCAGGAAAAAAAAAAAAAAAAAAAAAAAAAAAGCTTTAGCTCTTGTTTTCTGGTTCAAAGTTCCTGCTCTCAGTGCAGCAGAATAGCTTTGACAAGCCAGAGAAAGCCAGAGGAACATGTGCCAGGATCATGACTGATCTCAGGAGGATGTGGGGTAGAGGGATCGCATCTACATTAGTCTCTCTAGCAATGGCCTGGGTCCAGGCATAGACTTGGGTTATAAACCTCGACACACACCTCAGTGGGCTCTTTCAGACCCACATTAGCAAGGATTCAAGCCTGACAGAAACATGCTGCACTGAACCACCTTGCTTGTGCTCCACCTCCACCTTGGCTGAACCGACGCCTCTGCAAAGACAACGTGTCCTGTACCAGAGATAATCTACAGGCAGCCTTCTGCAACCCCTTGACACAGGACATCACTCAACAGATGTATTAATATACACTGGGCTTGCCCCTAATGGTACAAAAATAGGAAACCCACCTTAGTCTACTAGCTTGGGAAATGTCATTGCAGGATTCCCCCTGATTATTGTCCTCCATCGGCATCCCTATGAAACACAAAGACAATTCCTACCAAGACCTATTTCCTCTCTACCCAGCACAGCCTGTAATAGGAGTTCTGCAACCCCAGCTATGTCCTCGCTGACACCTGCTCAGCCTCAGAGCCCTCCAGGGGTTTGCACAAACACGACTGGCTGAACTTTACGGCAAGGCACGGGAAAACAGACAGTCTCATCCCATGGGATGCTATGACCCTGTTGACACAGCTCACAGTGGCTGCTAAATGGTGTTTCCAGAGCAGACTTCCCTCTCTTCAAGATGCAGAGGCTCTCTCTGGGGCAGAAACAAAGGCTCCAGCCTGCCCTGTTACCTGTGGCAAACGAGCATCAGCTAGCCAAGGAGAGGCTCTCACCTGGCAGATGGGAAGCAGAATGTAGCTGAAGAAAAAGAGGAGCACACCTACAGCACATGACAGTGGTACGTGATATGTTCCAGAGATATGTGAAAATGACGGTTATGAAAGAGATGGGAGGGGAAAAAAAAAAAGAAAGAAAGAAAGAAAAAAGTTTCTTGGCTCATGTCCAGGGGGAAAGGTTCATTTCTGTCATCAGACTTAATGGCTGAGCCTAGGGAGAAATGCAAATGCTATCAGGTCCTCCCTTCCCAGGGAGAGAGCAGGGTCAAAGGCAGCCCCACCTCTCCTCCCCGCATGCATGCCATCTGCCTCCGCCTGACCCGAGGCTGGCGGTTGTCCTGAACTGCCATTTTAGCCGGGTTTAAGGGGAGCAGCAGCAGCCTGGTGATTACTGCATCATGCAGGGAATCAGAAGTACTTTTGCCTCAGGCACCACGGTAAGCTCAACGGGAACCCGTTTTCATGCGTCAGATGTATTACATGGATGCCACACATCCCATTTGGCAACTCCCTCAAGTATTGCAAGCTTCTGGACAAAGGGACTCCCAAACTCCCTGGATCTGGCACAGCACTCACCGACTTGAATTTAGACTCGCATTCTTGGCCAGAAGCCCCGAGCGAGCGCTGTGAAGGAAGCGCCCTCGTCCCCCCTCTCCCTCCTTCCCCTCCTACCCCCGGACGGAAGGCATGTTGAATCGCTCCTCTTCACGGGCCAGGGAGTGCTCTTCTTCTGGAACAAAACCCTCCGCACGGGGAGCTCTGCTGCTCCTGCTCTTCTCAGTCCATCAGAAGAAATGCTGCTGGGATCCTGCTCTGCTGCAGCCAAAACACATCGCAAAATCCAGCTAGTTTCACCAGGATTTTGTTTAGGAAGAAAACCAGGAAAACAAAGCGTTCCAGCAGTGTTGAAACATTTATTTTCAGCATGTTTGCAGAGCAACATAGCTTTTTTAAAAAATAATAATAATAATTAAAAAAAAAAAAAAAACTTAAACACTACTGTCATTTTGATTTTCTGTTTGTATTGCATCAGATAAGCTGCAAAACTCAAAATCAAAACTTTCAATTGACCCAAAGCAAATAAAGGAGTTGGGTGTAAAAAAAAAAAAAAAAAAAAAAATCTGAAGGTCATCCTCTATAAAACTGAACTGAAAACTGAATTTTCAGCTTCTGTACAAATGTCAAAAATTATTTGAATTAATTTCTCAATCTACAAAAATCTCCTGGCGGAGATAAGCTTTTACCACTAGGTAGGATGGGACAAGTGCTGTGTTGTGTAAAATGCTGTTATAAAAGTTTTTTAACTCCAGTAAGGTGATCTAGTAGTACAGCGTCTAAAATTTGAAATTAAAGAAAGTGAAATTCCCTTCACCTATAAAAGCATAGCACCAGGAGATAAGCTGTCTGTACATCAGGATTTTACAGATTCAGGAATTATGTGACCTTAAATGTCATTTCCGAGCATCAGTCCTCAATGTGACTTTTCAAACTGGTGAGATGACTTCAGCATCCTATTAGTTGTGTTCTCATGTGCATGTATGCACCTCCACTGGTCTTACAGTTGTAAGTTAGGACAGGATTTGGGCCACGATATCCATAGGGCAAACGGCAAATCCTTAGAGGAGAGGGAAAAAAGAGACAGTAACCCTAGAACAATTAGTGAAGTTAAAGACAAGAAAATTTAATAATGTCAATAGAAGCAACGCCATGAGTTAAGTCTAAGTAAAGCATTTGGACTTTAGATACCATCTAGGTTAAGGACTCTGTAGGAATCACTGAACTGAGCACTAAAAGAAAGCCCCTTTGGAGGAGGCAGCAGCTTTAAATCTACAGAAAGCAGCTTTACCTACCGACTGCAGGCAGAGAGCACAGAACACTATGCTTAAGCAGCAACTGCAGGAAGCACGTGGGTGGCAGCAGCCATCCTCCACACCAGCATTGGGTGGAGGACACTGCGACCAGTTCTGGCTGGTTCCTCTGGGAAAGCTCTGCTCCGCAGCAGCATCCACCGCCAAGGTGCACCACACTTTCCAGGGGCCCGCAGCTGGTTTCAGGATGAGCCTCCTGGAATTGCCAGGGATGGACGCAGAACAGCCAGAAATAAAACTTGAGATCTTGGACCTAATACAATAGGTCTTGGAGGCTGTACAAGAGTCACAGAGATCAGATGTCACCCAGTGATTAGGAGAGGGAGGGATAATATCAAAGAGAAGGCAGGCCAGCTACGTTAAGAGGAAGAAAACTCCTTCGATTCAAGCCAAGACCTATGAGTCAGAAGCTCTAGTTTATACCTTTGGCAGAGCCGAAAACTTCCTGTGACATCTTCAGCAAATCCACTGTGCTCCTCAATACAACAGTACAATAATTCAGAAGGATCAGAGCTTTAAATTAACTGAAGTTTACAGCCTGCTTGGAGCTCCCAAGGTGAAAAGTGCTCTTACCTTACAACCCAGCAGCAAAACCCTCCTGCCACCCATCTGCTGCGCACAGCACAAGCACTCCCAGTAGGATACCATCCACAGCAATACTCACGCTGATGTAAAACATGCTTTAGCACTTGCTGCTTACTGTACTGCCATTAACAATAATGGCCCGGCATACTGCTTCCTCCTGTGCTTCCTGCACCTTAAAGCCAGCTATATCCCACTGCGTTCTTCATGAAGCGAAACTACTCCTATCATTATACCAGGTATATCCAAGTAACAGGAAAAGACAGAAGATTTGTTATCAGGTGCCATGGGAAGGGAGGAGGATGGCGATTGGCAGTTTTGGCAGCTATGTGAATGGTGCCAGGTATGGCTGTTTTGTTAACCACCTCCTTGTCAAGACAGCCAGATCCATGGGGATTCATATTTGGAGAAGTCTTTCCAACACACTGTTAGCTCTTATCTTGAGCTGACATTACATGCTGTTCACCACAGGCCATGACAGAAGTTTTAGCAGCAGCCACCAGAGTAGCAGAATATTCTCTGGGAGAAAATAATAATAATATTTAAAAAAATACCTTGAATAATATCAGTTGTTCTACAGCTTCTGCCTTCCAGTTGGGGATATTTGGCTCTGAGCTGATGAAAGCACTTTCAGAGTATCAGCTGGAAGGAGTAAGGCATCCAGATGTATTTAACAGAAGTAAAAACCTATGTATGCCCTACGTTTCTTGTCTGAAAGTCACCACCCAAAAATAACTTGTGATCAAGTTATTTTTATTTAGAGAAGAGCCTGTGCCTTGAGTTTGGATCCGAGTCCAAATTCCACTACAGTTTTGGACTGTTGTTAAGGTAGGATGCTCCGTTCTGGCCCAGTTCAGAAACGGGATGACCAGTAAGGGTGACCAGTATTCTTGCTTGCTCTGTTTTGTCTGTGTACATGTCAAGGGTCCTTTTGACGGTTCTGTATTTTTGGATCTGGAAATCCTGAAGGATCCTTAAAAAACACGTGCACATTTTCTTCCTGCTTTCTCACATTTCTGAACGAACCCTTGAGCCCAGGAGCTTTCTTGTTTGCCCCAACTGGATACTCTCAAACATTTTATTACAACTTTTTGGTTCAGCTTTAACCACAGTGGTATTAACATAATAATTAACATAAATGTCTTGTAAAATCACTGTTAGTAAATTTGGATAATAACAAACTCTTAGGTATCTGGGGTTTTGCTGCACTGGGTACCCATTCTAGAGCTCTTCTTTATGCAGGAGGGTGACACAGCTCCACACACACCGTTCCAGTGGCTCATGTAAGAAGTGAGCATTTTACACGTATTTTACACACATGCTTTGTACAAAATATCCAAGTATGTATTCACCCCCCCAAAAAACAAACCTGAAACAGCAGCAACGTTATCTGTCCCAGTAGATGTATCCAGACCCACACGCATGCATTGCCTGTCTTCAGACCTGTAGGAGGCAATGCCGGAGCTGCCTGAGGCTGCAGACATGTTCTGTGGGAAAGGCTGAAGCCGCCTTTTCTCCCTGTCCCTCCTTACTAAAGCCCATGGTAATGCAAATGCTCCCTCTTAAAGGTAAAGCAATGTCAGCTGGGTCAACTAACACCATCTTTGTCAGCACTGAAAGCTATCTGACAGACTTCACCTGACAGATTAGGAAGACCTTGGACCACCTTTTCTAACAGCAGAGCAGCGGGTATGGGAGCCATCAGCAGAGGGTTGGTAGCAAGCATCTGGAATGGCTGCAAGACCTCCAACCAGCTCAGCTGTTTGAAAATTAATGTCTGTCCGCAGTCCTGTGGCACTGAGCTGGTACATCTTCAGACATCCTTACATAAATCTCCAGTGCACTCAAGAGATTTATGATAAACACTTGCTCTTTCCTTAACCTCCAGAACCTTTTCCACCTGCTGAATAACGTAAGATTCCTTCCCCTCAGCCAGCCTGTTCAATATCTATATAAAGCCTGTAGAGAAGATTCGGTGGCACCATGGACTGACTTGTCAGCAGTACACACATGACACCCATCTCTACATCATCTTCACCTCCCATGCAAATAACACCATTACCCAGCTCTTCAAGGGCTTGGCTGAGATCAGCAAATGAATGAAGAGATGTTGGCAGAAGCTGAATTGTCACAAGAGCCTGGGCTGAGGATGGTAGAGGAAAGTATTTCACATTTCCATAATATCATTCATTCTCCATCACTGGCATTAAGACTAACTGGAGATTTAATGTTCATCTGAACTCATTCCTCCTGGAAACTCCGATAGCTGCTGCAGCAAAATCCTCTGTCCTTCACTACTATTTCTGGTCAGATGACTTGTTAGTTTGAATTTGGCCCTTATGCTTGATTTCTAAAAACATTTAGAAAAGATACCCTGTGCAAAAATGTGTTGGTCTATTTATTCAGCAACACAAGACCACCAAGCAAGCTTGAGCTGAGCTCTCTGCTCTGCTCGCCACTCAGTCCCAGTTTAAATCAAAGGTCTTATTTTCACAGCCTTCATCACCTTAGCAAAAAAAAAAAAATGGTGTAAGGACAGCCACAGTTATGTTGGAATCTGACAGTTACATTGCTCTGTAACAAAATAAATACTCAGTTTGAAGGATACGCCCACCAGGGACAGAGGTTCCCTGGTGCCTAGGACACAACTACAGAGTCCTGACCAAATGCAGGAGAAAACCATAAATCTCAGAAGTCCAGAACAAAAAGGAAACTCCAGTTTTTCAGCCCAGCCTTCCCTTCTCTATTCTAATTGTACCAAAACCACCAGTACAAAACTACCAGTAGTCCATGACTGGCAGGCATGATGAAGTCTGATTTCCAAGGGCACACTCCAGTGCAGGTTCCCCGGTGCCTGACAAAAGGTGACCTGAGCTGACAGCATCGTGATGTTTCTAGCACAAACAAGCTCTCTCTTGTGCCTCTTCTTTTTAAAATGTTATAGGAACTTCAGTTTGAAATCTCTGTTCTTTTGCCAAATTCAGCTGAAACTGACCAGCAGGCCCACACTTTTGGGGATGGGGGGAGTTAGGGCACAATGGATTCACATGCACAGACACACACACAGCATGAATTAGAGAGATTGTTTTATTAGGAACCAAAGCTGGCACACCTAAAAAGTGCCCTATGTAAGATGTAGGAGAGAAAAAGAGAAACAAATGTTGATGGTGCTTTGTGTTTGTTTTCAAGAGCTTGTAAAGTAATTAGAGGCAGATACATAAAGTCACACATAAGCCTTTCAATAGAACAGCACCAGTTAGGCAATGAAAAACTTGAGAAAATCACAAATAAATAAATAAATAAAATTAAATAAATCCACACCACAGTGCCCTAGGTAATCAGGTCTGAAACAACAACAACAAACTAAAATAAACACAAAAGCAGCTTTTCAATTGTATGAAATGCAAGATAAGTCGACAAGTCTAGAAAATACCCTGAAATGCACCTGAATCTGTGTCCTTAAGTTCTGTTTAATTCAGCACAAAAATTAGCTCTGAAGAATACGTCAGATATTTATTTCTGACAACAACTGGCAATACTTGTGTGTGTTTCAAATGCAAGTCCGAGAACCTTTTGAATTGTTAAAAGGTGTGTGAAGGTTGTAAAGCTCAGAAGTCTTGCCAAGGATGATACAACTTTGCTGAATTTGTTAGCCTTACATTCCCATGAATTTTTCACAGTCACCATTCAACGTGACATCTGCCTAAGTCTGTCCAAATCTTTGGGTTCATGTGACAGGGAAGAAGTGACCAGGCAAAACAGCAGAAGAAACGTGGAATCACCAAAGAGGCCCAGTCAAAACCTGTGCCACTGTGGGGTTATATCTCGCCAGGCTCTCCTGGTGATTGATTCCAGCAGCAACATTTGGGTTGGCACACAGTACCAGTGAGTCAGCATTTTTAAGTTACAACTGAGAAAACAAGAAAAAAAAAAAAAATAGTTTCGTTATTTGGTAAGGCAAGGAGCATCATAATGTGCTCAAGCTTTAGTGCAAAGCAACCTCCTCCCTGTTCCCTCCCCAAAGCCTGCCTTATTTTCCTAAACTGTCGATTCATAAACCAGGAAGGGTGCTGCTGCTTTCTGCTTCGTATCCTCTGTCCTGCTTGCACATGTGCTCAGCCAGTAACAGGCACCCAGAGCGAAACAGGATTACGTTCCTCTGGTTTGGAGCGTGAGCACAGCCCTGGGTGGGGCTGCCGGAGGATCAGCTCTTAATAAGGTGTCCAATTTATAATCTAGCAGGGTGAGGAGCAACTGGCTCTCACAATGAATAGCTCTTCTGTCTTACCATCTCCTGAGGCTGGCTGCCTGGCCAGCCTGCCTCATCCCTTTCTTTCTCTCTCTCTCTCTCTCTCCCACAGATGTTGCTCTTTTACTAACTTTTTGCTGTTTCCCAGGCTGGAAATATAAAGAGGAAGGAAAACAAGCAGCATCCACCCGCATCTCGTTGGAGACTGCAAACCGCGGCAGAACGAGCAAACTATCTGCTAGCTAGCTGAATAGGAAATTGAGCTAGTCACTTATTCCAAGGAGGCTGAATTTCATCTTATGGTCCTGCTCCCGGGGTGCCCAGAGATGCCTGCACCAGGCAGGCTCTGCGGCCCCGACACCCTTCCCCTCACAGCTCAACATGGCCACAAGCCTTCTCTTCAGGGGGGAGCCGGGGCTGGCCAGGCAGCGGTAGCTCTCCCGCAGGACCAGCAAACCGAGCAGCCCCTGCAGCCACAGCCGGCTGCTTTCTGCTGCCAGGAGGGCTGGGAGCCGGGGCTGGCTCCCGAGGGGGACCGGGGAGCCTCTCGCTGCCCTGGGCCCCCGCCGCCCCCCGGCCGGGCCCGGCCCGGCGCAGCACCCTCTGGCGGCACCCGGCGGCCGGGCTCGGGAGCTGGGCCCCGGCCTCCCCTTCCTCCGTGGCGACACCTGCTACACACAGCGCCTGGGCAGGGAAAAAGCACAAATCCACCACGGCCTGCCTTCAGGAAATACACCTCTGCCTCCAGGCACCTATAGGCCCCCTTTCCGTGCACAACGACTTGTTTCCCTCCACAGCGCTTAAACAAAAATTAACTACATCGCCACCTGGAAAGCCACCATCGCCCTGTGCTGCTCCCCTTGCCAAAGAGCAGTGAAAGGTGATACCGGCAGCCACCTGATCAGGCCTTGTCAGGGTAGGGGGCATCTGGCTCCCGCAGGATTTTTTATACAAGCAGTCTGTTTCCAGCACCGCCGCTGCTTCTGTAGCAGGATGCTGTTTTCAGGATGTGATTTAAGCTGAACTAACGACCACAGAAAAAGAAGAAGCAGGGAGCGTGCACTCGGCTTCCTGGAAAAGACACCCAAGCCGATCCGATGGCCTCCTGCAACCACAGCCTGTCCTCTGCAGCTCATCCCAGCCAGCACTGTGGGCTCAGGGGTCGTGGCGAGCCGTCCGCAGCTGGCCAGGGAGCCTGCCGAGTTTGAGCAGTGAAACGCACAGTGTTTTCAATTAACAGCCTGCTCGACAGCCACGTCACGGGCTGTGAGAAATGCTAAGTGTCTGAGGCAGCTTCTTGGTCCAGGCTGTTTGGGGGGGCCGCCGTTCTGCCCCCATCCTCATGGGCTGCATCTGGGAGCGGTGCAGGAGATGGAGAGCACAAAGGGACAAGCTTAGCTGCAGTACCCGTTATGCCATTGAAAGAAAAAATAAAATAAAAAATAAGATGTCAACAACTTCTACAGGCCTAATTGTTTCTTCTTAAACAGATTGTTAGCTTATGTGAATCAGGGTAGCTCTGCTGAGTAAACCAAAGAATGGAAAGGGGGAGGGGGATAGCCTTGGGTTCAGAAAGACACAATATGGGTCTTTATCCACAGCAAGCCCCTTGCTGCTGGGTCCTGAGTAACATTAACTTACTGCCACCACCCCCACCACCAAGAGATAGTGGCAGTAAGGCAAAGAGACACAGGGTGGCAAATGGTAAGACCACATTCCTGCAACCACCTCCATGCGAGGCCACCTGAAGAATCGGGCCTTGGCTCCCTGCAGCTTCTGTTCTTGCCCTGCTGCTAAGCCCTGTCACGAAACCGAACCACATAAAACAAGGCTGATGAAAACCCAGAAACTGTTATTTTCTGAGCCAGATTCCTTCCTTGCTCTCGTCCACCCTACAGCCACGTGCACCCTGGACTAGATAAAAGGGAACAGGTATAAAGAAAACATGACTGCTTCTTTCAGCATCAGTGCCAGCTTGGAGTGTTCATCCAACGGCAGCCTTGTGAAATGCTGGGAAATCCCACTGCGAGCAAAAGAGAAAAAGCTGTGCTTTAATTTCAGCAAAACACTGCATACAGACAAAGAACAGGCGGTGAGTGAGTGATGCAAATGCACCTAGCCAGATTTCTCCACTGGACCTTCAAGAGAAAAAGAGGTAAAACATCAAGCACAAAGGGCAGCCTGAGTTCTCCAAACACAAAATCAGGACAAGCCAAATCCTGTCCAATTGCACAACATTAAAGAGTGATTCTGTGCTCTCTTACCTTGTGTTAAGGCAATAGCAATGTTCTGACCTGCAATGATTTATGTGTAGTAAATTCATGCTCATAAACAAGTGAGAGGAACCAAAATCTCATGCCCTAATCCTTCGAAGCAAAACCAACCTCTTTATGGGCATGTAACATTTAGCTGAGCTTGCTGCTAAGGAGGTAATGTTTATCCTTATTTGAATCCAATAAAAGACCAAAACAGGAGCAACAGTGCTCAAAGAGCTCTTCTCCTTTACATGTGCAAGTAATGCTAAAAAAATATATAAGAATAATAATAATAAAATAATAATAATAAAAAGAATAATCGCTTTACATCCTTTACTAAAGTTAATTAATTTAGCCTTATGTCTCCCCAGCTGGACAGGTGTTATCCCCACTAAACGTATGAGCAAGCTGAGTAAGACAAACCTGGCCCTGTTTTTCTCAGTAGCATCTAATTTTCAGTGCACTTCTGTGTACAGGCAGCTTCTGTTAATTCTGGCTGGAGCTGTAAGTGATTAATACATGTGCAAGACAGATTCTGGGTATCTTGAGCTACAGGGCTAAAATTAAAGCCCAAGCCTGAATATGTGAACCTAAAGGACTTACCCATGGCCGGGCAAGACAGGAAATCTGTTGCAGGATCAGGAAAATAAGCCAAGTCTTCAGATTCCTTGGGGCTTGCCTCCACAAGAAACATAGGGAAGAAATGTAAAATTACAGCACGCCAACAACTGACTCCCCAGGTGGACCCTTCAGTGCTCACTGCTTTTAAAGAGCAAATTTTAACCCCTCTGTAAATTCATCCCTACACACACACACGCAGGCCGAGTTCTCGCTTACTGCTGAATGCTGTGGCTCATTGCCACTTTCTAAACTGAAAGGTGGTGGTGACAAGAGAAGGATGTGGTGACTCAGGAGGTAGCAATAAGAAAGCCAAGGGTAAAGTTTCACTTTGATTTCAGCAGCAAAGCTCCCTGTGAAGATGCTCTTGGTTTGCAATCAGCCAAGCAGTAGCTCACCTGAGTTTCACAGAGGGGAAGCCACCTCATGCTTGGCATACACAAAGATTATGTCTCACCTAGTTTTAAGGCAGATGTGGACAAACCAAGTTGCTGTCCCCATTAGCAGGAGCACAATGGCAGCCCAAAGGAGGAGCTGCATGGTTTTGTGCTAGAAATAAGCAGCAGGTCTCTTTGCAATCATCTCCCTAGAGATAATCTAACAAAGTCCACACAGGGGGCTGGGCTACAGATGCATGTCCTCCCAAGCTAAGTGCTAGTAGAAAAGGTTATCCTCCCAGCCTGTGGTTACAATCCCTTCAGATCTGCTTTGTTGAACTGTACTTGAATGCTTCACACATTTTTTTTTTCAGCCTGAATGGGGGCAGGTTAGCAGCAACGTAGTATTTTCATTTTACAAGCTACCCCCTCCGTGCATGAGGGGAAGCTCTCAGCCCACAGCCTGCACCCTGGACCTGAAAGCAAAGCAGCAGAAACCCCCAGCACTAGGGAAGAGCCAGTGATGGTAACTTCTGCCACAGCCTGCATGCATAACTGCTGCCTACGTGCAGGGTGACAGTGTCCAAGGCGTTCATACTCAGGCTTGTCACACGCTGGCTTTCACGTGGAGATAAGCCTGCTGCTAACACATCCAGCTTGGCTAACATTTTATGTATTGCAGGCATAGCTTTGCCATTTTTTAAATTCTCAAATCGGTGTGATGTAGATTCACTGGCAAAAATCAGTGTAGAGATGACCTGCCAAAACTGGTGGGTCCAAAGGAAGATATTCAACACATCCCAAGCTGAGCTAAGCATACACAGGCCAGGATTTCTGGGTGCCAGCCCATCTGTACAGAGGAACAATTGCAGTTGCTGTTGCAAGCAGCAGCATGCAGTGAGGGTGCCAGCCGACCACAAAGTGACCACCCAGGAGATGCATACAGTACACAGGCAGGCGTAAGGTCGCTTTATTGTCTGCTGACTTCAGAGGAGTAGGAAGACCAGAACAGACGTAACACAAAAACACATTTTTGCCATTTCAAGTTGCAGACATCCATCTGTTCAAGCTGAAGTGGAGCCCCACAGTATCACTGCCCTTCATCCCTCCCACACCCCCAGAGACTTATACCCGCAGTCCCATGACGCTGAATCAAGTGTTGGTGTAGCTCCACTCTAAAGATTTTTTTAAGGACTTTTGGGTTAAGAAAAAAAAAAAAAAAAAAAAAAAAAAAAAAAACTCCATACATCCTCCCTAAAAATCACTTATTTTCTTTTAAGTGGATCATTTCACAGACCCGGCTTAAAGGGCAGCTAGACAGACAGCTGAATCAGCACAGCCGATGAAGCAGTAACCTGGGGCCACCGAAAAGAAACCGACCAGCGCTGCTGCCTCACTAAGCTGCAAGCTACAGCAGGACACCTGACTGTGGCCCAGCTCCTCCACTACTTTCCAAAGCATGTGTTTTTGTTTTGTTTTTGTTTTGTTTTGTTTTCTTTATGTTTCCTAAGGAAAAAAGGTTTATGCAATTGCTCTGTCTGTCAGCCTTCCTGCAATCCCTTCCAAATCTTCTGCCCAATCTCAGGCAAATCTGAAAGTGTCTTGAACGTGCAATGTCTCTTTAAACCACCAGCGTCTGTGTAGAAGCCCAAGCTGGTGTCTCTCTGCAGGGAGAAATGCAAGAAAAACTCAGCTGCCAGCCAGTGCTCCTGATGAGCCAACACAAGAGTCTGGCCTACAAATTTCAGAGGGACACAGAGGGTGCCGAGTTGGTGAACTGGACACTCACCCTAGGAAGGATGGCTTTATCATTTTGATTGCTTATGCACAGCCCGATTTAATCCTGAGCTGGAAACTGTGAGCATGGAGAATTTAGTGTGTGCTGAGGTTTTAAAATGCAGCATCCTCTCCGAAGTTCCTTCTGGAAACTGTTGAGATGTGGTTAGTGCTCTTAGCTCTGTTCAGTTATTTCTGTATCAGACTATCATAAGATTAATTGTCTGAACAACACCAGTATTACAGCCATCTTTAGCGCGCACACACACACACACACACACACATACAAAAGTGATATTTTCTTCAATGCAAGGACTCAGATGTACCATTTGCACAATATGATGCCTGATGCTGTATTTATATTGCTTAAATGTGTTTTCTGAGGGGAGCTCAAGACAAAGATGAATTCCATCTAACATGAGAGGAAAGAAATAACTTGCTATCCAGATAGGTTGTTCACTGAACTATAAATCACAGAGAATAACCATGCATACTGTATTCCTGCCTATTCCCACAGCCTCCCTCTTGTCATCACAGAGGTCTTTAGTATCCTGAAATACAGCTTGACAATAAAAATTAATTGAAAGTGTGCTAGAATCATTGACTTTTGGAGTTTCACAGTTTGCCCATCCTTAAATAACTCTGGTTATAAAATCCTGTTTGTGCTACAATTCCTTGGCTCTCTGCCACGTAGCATGTACAGAAATCAGCAGTGTGTGCAGCAGGGACTTAGCCGGCTATATGAGTGCACATAATGGACTTTCTTCTTTAGCTCAGCAGCAAAATACTGAGTCAGATCTAGAGACCGGTTATAGTCCCAGTGGTGTTTACTCCATGTAATTAGCAGTATCAAGTGTGTTGTCTTTTGGGTAGTCTGATTGTTTCCATATGCACAAGTACCTTCGGTGAATGCACACAGGGCAAAAGACAGACAACGCTCAAAGCGCACACAGTGCTACGGGAAGCACATATGTTTTAAATATATTATCTCTGCAATTAAAAGGAGATTATAAATTGGTCATATAAATCTTCAAGAACAGGGTCAGCGGAGAAAGGAAAAGATCTCCTTTCTAAGCATGCACTACGCCTAGGTAAGAGCTCGCACTGCAGGTCCTGTGATGGGCCAGACATTTCCTCGCTTGCCTACTGGCAAGTGGCATGGATCAGCAGCTCAGGCCAAGCTGGAAACCTTGCTCCCGAGCTGGGGCGCGTTGCTGCGGGCAGAAGGCTGCTGGTGCTGTGCTGGGGCCCGGAGGAAGATCATCCGTGTTTGTGGTGGGGCGTGCCTGGGAATGCTGCGCAACATTAATCTTAGGGGCAGGTACTTGTTGAAATTCCAGTTCGGAGGGAGATGTCTGAGGCAGAGCTGGGCCTTGCCTTCACAGCTGAAAGAGGTGTGCTTTTTAACCTCAGGGTAATGTTTCTGACCTGTCCCGAGGTAAAAGCGGTGAAGCCAAGGAGCTTCAGCTCTCCTGTGAGGCAAACGAGGCAAGGTCAGCACCCCAAATGGGGGTATGCTGCTGGCCTACTTCACCACAGCAGCAGCAGTTACAGCAAGGTTAATAAATAAATAAATAAATAAAATCCTTGAGAGCAGGAAAGACAGGCCCTAACATCTGTTTCGAAATTAAGGGCATAAAAGGTGTTTTGTCTGTTTTCTTTTTTCTTTTTTTTTTCCCTCTTGTTCTCCCTCTCCCTTCTCACGCTCCCCCACATTGCTCCATCCTCCCCAGCCATGCTCCCTTGCCCTGGCTCCCAGCCCTGCGCCCCGCGGCTGGCTGTGCTGCTGGGGGACATGGGGAAGGAGGAGAGGCAGGCAGAGTGATTCCTGCTGTGGCCTGGCTGCTCTGGCACTGTGCTGCCCTTCGTGGCTCTCCTCAGGGTGCTCCCGGCGCCGCTCACCAGGGCAGGGCTGCTCCAGGCCTCACCCATAATGGCAGCACACCTCGGGCTGTTCTAGGCTGCTCCTTCATGTGCCTGCTTTTACGGCCGTGGGGGGGGGGGGGGGGGGGGGGAGTCTGAAGAAAGGTGATCTTAGGTAACAGCCTCAGGATGCTCCCCAGTTCCTGCCCTTAGTGCACCCCAGGCTGTGTGCTGTCCCTTGTGCCACCTTGCCAGACTGGGGCTGCCTGCTGGCTGCTTTCCTCCAATCCTCCCAAAACCTGCTCAATATGTGCCCATTCTGCAAATGGTATTTTAGTACTGTCCCATAGCGAACCACTGTTTATAAAAAGGACTCGTCAACGAAGTGTTCTTGGCCAGGATATTACAACTTGAGACTTCATTGCAGCAGATACGGTAAAGATCTCACCTTAAAATGTGCTTTACAATACAGAAAGTACACCTTCAAACTTGAGCAATTGTAGCTACATTTACTGTCTGTACCAACCTGCATCATACAATTTCACTCTTCAAGCTATAGGAACTAGCACAAAAAGCTCTCAAAACAAGCTCTTTAGTTAATAAATCCTCATGATAAATTACTACAAAGCAATATTTTATATATTTTATATATTAGTTATTATATTATTATATACCTAGATATGTTAGCTATTGTAGCTGATATATAGCTATTTTCTATAGTTCTTCTTGGAAATATCACGCAGTTGCCGATTTGGACAGGATTTTTGTAAATTTAGTCAGAAGCAGAGATTCTTTATAGGAAAGGGTTTACACTGATCATTGAATACATTTCATTAAACAGCCTAGCAATTTGTTTTGGTCATGTCTTCTGACATTAGGGATGGGGATGTTAGGATTTCAATAATAAACTATCAAACCATATTGCAAATTGTCACTGTTCAGTAATTTCTTGAGAAGTTTGACTAGATGAAAAAAGGTATTTGTAGCACTGCTGCTACTGCCTAATCGGAAGCGTATTTGATCTCAAACACGAGATTTGGTTATCTCAGTGAAAAATACAGCATCACAAATCAAAGTTTAGTAGTTTTTACACCTATCACTATTATCTCTATGTTTCATATTTTCTTGTTTCTCTCCCATCCTTTTCTAATTACTCTTTGCCCATTTCCACTTCAGTGTTTTTCAGTGACAACTGAATGTCATGTCATGCAGTGCTGTCATGGTCACAGCAGATGAAGGGAAGCCCACTGTATTTACTCGACCTGAAAAAAACATCACTGGGGAGCTCAAGAGCATTGGTACAGTCTTTTATCATTGTTAACACCCCTGCAGGTGGGGAACTTTTCCCTAGCACACAGTGAGCTTTGAGAGTGAACTTGCCCTAACGCAGAAATACATGAGGAAGGTTTAAATATGATGCTTCAGGTACTACTGCCAGTTTAGTATTGGCCGTACACAGCACAGCACAGGCTAATTTAAAGCTTAGGTAAACAATAGTTAGATGTGTTTTAGGGCCCTTTTATGTGTGAAACATTAGGTTAATGAGAAGTATGAACATTTAGTTCAAATTTAATAAGTCAAAAGACAAATGTACTACATGTTCAGTATCTAGAACTCTGTTATATTCACATTTATAGAGAGAATCTGGAAAACCACCTTTTTCATGGTGCTGGAAATAATATACTGCTTGTGTGTCATGTTATTTTGAGTCATTATTAATCTATTACTCAACTATCTTTGTTAATTTGGTCCAGCTCTGAAGATTTAGGGTGATGTTGAAGATTAAGGCCCCCAAGTCCACGGAGGCAAGCATGTGTGTACCATGTGCTCAAGCACTTACAGGAGTGGAGCAGAAGTATGTATCAAGTCCAAACTTGAAAACAGGTGGTTTTAAGTTATACAAGCACAAAGAGCAGCGAACTTTTTTTTTTTTTTTTTTTGAGCAGCAGCTTTTATTTTTTTGCGTTCAGAAATTGAACAGCTATTTTTATTTCTGTTTCCAAAAAAAAAAAAAGATGATGATGAAGAAGAAGAAATAAACAAATAACAACAACAAGATAGCAGGCTGAGAAAGAATCTCGTGAAGTCTAGAGGCAGCTGTACAACCGAGGCTGTCCCCACCACACGCAAGCAGCGGATCAAGGCCTGTGGCCCTGGCCAGGCCGTGCTGTGGCTCCCGGGGAGAGCTCTGCAGCCCACTGGCATTGGCAGCAGGTATTTTGAAGTAACAGAACAACAACAACAAAGGCGTTCATTAGCATCTCTCGTGGAAGAAAATCCCCTTTAAAAATAAATAAATAAATAAAAGGGCCATCCCACCGCTAAGCAGCGCTTCTTAACAACGCCACGCTCTGAGGGGAGCAACGCTTCCCAGTTCTGCAGTGGGGGACAGGAGGGGACAAGATGGGGCCAGGCAGCACCCTGCCCTCCCCTCCTGCCAGCCTCCCTGGCAGGGCATCCCACAGCGTGGTGTGTCCTGGTGGTGGGGCTGAAGACAGGCCCTCACCAGCTCCTGCTGAGACCCAACACCCCTGGGGGGGTTGCAGGCTGCCTTTGTCACCCCTATACACACGTTTAGCCACCCCCAGGCCTCACGAGGTTTCTGCACCTCCAGCCTGGGTGCAGTCACCAATCCTCACCCGCACACCCCCATCCTGAGCTTGTCTGCACACCCTGCAAGCATACGGGGCTCTACATGGCCTAAAAAGGCACAGGGCAGGCTGTGGAACAAGGCCAGGGATGTGTGGGGTGCCCTGATGGTGGGGCAAGGGGAGGTGGGGTTTGGGGGTTCACGTCTGCCCCAAGATGGGGTGAAATCCCTCGTGACTGTGGGGAAAGAGAGTGTCGCTCGCAGGGTAACAAATGGGTGCCGCGAGCAGCCGTCAGGATGCAGAACCTGCCCTCCTCTTACTCACCTACCTGCCTGCCACGGGTGGGGGGAGGTTTTGCAATATCTGGGGAAAGGGACGAGCCCCGGGAGGATAAGAGTGGGAGAGGAATGGTGAGGTTTCATAAAGGAGGTGGGTGAGAGCAGGGCAGTCAGACGTGCACACTGAGGCTAATCCAGAGATGAGGGGATGGCAGAATAGGTATTGGGAGAGGAAATGAAACACACTCCTAGCCTTTCACGTCCCCACCAGGGAGAGGAGGGAGGGGGGACAGCCTTGCGCTGTATTTGGTGAGGGTGCATGAAAGGCCAGGACAAAAGAAAGAAGCACCATCACTGCACGTACAGGGCAGGGAGAGGGAAGTTGTCCCCTCCAGGCCTCACTTGCAGTGGAGGTTTTCTGTTCCCTCCCCGCGTGCTGCTGGGGAAACCTGCGCTTCTGCTGCTTGCTAGGAGACAGCACACAGCTCAGTGGCTACGGGTGTTACGAGGCTTGCTAAATGGAGACTCCTGCTGCCCTGTTGGTTGCTGCTGTGCTCTCCGAGGGAGGAGGAGATGGAGGAGGGAGGGATGTGAAAGTGGGTCAGGAATGTAACTAGACTCTGCCCCCCTTGTTGCAGGCACAGGCGGCGCTGCCTTAGCGATGGAAAGCAGGCATTTCACTGTTGATGTTCCCCAGTCATACGGCTGACGGTTACTAGGGGATCCTGAAGGATGTGTTTCCCTGTGACCCTTTGAGAAGAAAAACTTAGTTGCCGCAGTAACCAAGTTTGGCTTGGATGCAATGATGCAGTAAATATCATAGGTGAGCCTTGCTAATGGAGGAGGAGGAAGCTGGAGCTGCATAGGCTGGATAACTCTCGCAGGCAGCTCAGAAAACATTTAAAAAATGTCCCAACAAGCTGTATTACTTAAGTACATGGCTTGCATTTCCTGCTGCAGTAGAATGTTCAGATCGTATCCCCTCTGTATTGTAGATTACTAAGAAAACAGAGAGAGAAATAAACTGCCTTACTGATGTAGCAGGAGGCACAGAGCTCACTCACAACTCTGTAGTAGCACAGCCCTTTTGCAGAATTGGGATGCAAGTAATTTTTGTTTGATGTCCTTAATTTTTTGAAAGTAAAGGGGTATGAAGGAAGATGAATGCTGACTGAAAAAGATTTGCATTCTGCTTCTTTCAGCATCACTACTTTAGATTAAGAATTTTCAGTATTGTTACTTAGATTAACAGAGAGAATTCTTCAACCCTGCTCTTAAAGGAAATCTTCAAACTAAGTACTTTCAAAGTGGAAAACAAACTAAAAGAACAAGCAAAAAATAATTCGGCTTGAGGCCCAGTCACACAGCATTCGTCTCTATTCCCTCCCAACTTTTGTTGCCTGATTTCCATCTTCCTTTTACAGAGAAACAGGCATTTATTCACAGGGGTGGGGAATTGCTTTTCAGAGTGAGAAATAAGAACTGAAAAGAAACACAGAAGGCAGATACTGTGATATATCGTTTTCTTCTTTAACTGTTTTCTGGAGTTGTGCTTTTTTCTGAAGCACTGGTCTTCTGAAGAAAATCTGTCTTGCTGTATGATGGGGCCAGTCCTGCTGGCAGCCTGAGCATCAACAGGGGAGAACAGAGCTGGCAGACCCGCAGATGCATCAAGAGCTAGAGACACACCAAATATGTCATTGTAGGCCATGCAGCACATAGGTATGCACCCTGCCGATGGATGAGGGTATGCGTGTACATTTCTATGGGAACAAAGTCACCGGAGTAAACTGCGCTGCTATTCCTTTGTTACCTCTTTGAATTATTTGTCGAGGAGGTATTGCTATAAATAAAACAAACACCCCTTTAGCTTCATTAATCTCTGAAAGCTGTTCAGTTTTTAAAAGCATTTATACCCTATAATTTGTGGACATTCAAGGATGCACAGTGAATCTTACTGTTTCACTTTTTATGTGGGATAACTTGTGAAGTTGATTTCCCAAATAAATTGCTACTGGAAGCTACATTTAATAATGGAAGTTATATAGAAGTAAGCAAAATGTGGTGAGATATGACTACTTTAATGTAACATTACTCCTGCTTTAAGAAAACAGTAGGAACCGATAATGATTGAAGTGCTGTGGGGCACAAAGCTCTTAAAAAAACTCAGTGGTCAGCCTGGGTGATACATCACAGATGAATGTAGCCTATTGCCTCCAGTCATGGAAAATATTTAGGCAATCTTTATCCAGTTTTACGATCAATAGTTGCTTTGGTATTTTATGCTTTTTTTTTTTTTTTTTTTTTTTTTTTTCTTGTGGACAAACATTATCTGTTTTTGTCAACTCCCCTGGCAATGTAGAAGAGTCAGTGGACACAGTCTTTCATGCCATCTGTCTGCACAGGCCCCTGCTTCTGTGCAGTCTTGCAGATACAGGCAGGGGAATCCCACAAGGATCCCTCATTACTGGAGAAAAACACAAGGTTAGAAAGTTTAATCTTTTGGGACTGCAAGACAACATCTTGATGGTCCTACCTATTACCAGCAAATTTCCACGTGTTGAGGCAACCTAGCAAGCTGGGAAAACTAAACATGATGGGGAAGAAGTGCTTGTCTTAGCAAGCATTCCTTCACTTACTGGTAGGGAGGGCCTGATTTCATTGTTTTGCTGGGCCTTTTTTATGCCCCTCTAGACAAGCAAAAGGCATGTTAAGCCTTATGGAAACAGTCACGAGAAAATCCTCCTGTGCTCAGTGTGGGAGCATGGTCCTTCCTATCTTTTTCCCTGCACCCCTTTCTGTAGGGATGCATGGTGCGGTGTGAGGAGGGAGGTGTGGCCAGCAACTTGGTGATTTCTAGTTATTCTTGGCTCTGGTAAAGGCCTTTCAATTCAAGGGTAAATAGCAGGGACCTTGACGCTGCTCTAAATCTGCATTGCTGTCTTAGTGATCCCCAGAAGGACTGGACAAAATTGCAGGGCTCGACACACAGTTTAGGTATAACAGAGAATTAGGCCTTTGAACGGGAGTTGGTTGTGGCATCTAAGAGTAGTTCTTCACTGGTAAACTTTGTGCATGGGCCTAGTCTGCCATGAGAGGCTTGTTAATGCAGAAGGATGGAAAAGGAAATACGGAGAAGTTTTGGGTCTGCTGTCTGAGTTCATCTGCAGAAGTATTTTTGCTTCGTTTTTGCTTTAATACTGAAAATTTAGGAGGAAAAAAATCCTGTTTAAATAGGCCTTTTTCTAGCGGTGTTCAATCAAGTCTCCTGGTTATTACAGGGAAAAGAGATGTATGAAGTTTTACCAAATCATGTTAACAGGCTAGTGTGCATAGTTATACTTCTTTTCTCAGTAATTTTAGCATGTTTGGGCTTCTAAAACCATCATTTCCAACACAAATGATAATAATAATGAAAGTTGTTATCTTGTCTTGTTTCCACCTTGCAGGGGAACTATTTTGCATCCTACTAAAGTGTCTGACTGGTTTCAGGGAGAGAATAGATCGGGCCCTACTAAAATAGATTTAAAGATTTGGCCACGTGCTATTTTTGGAGCTTTATTTCCTTGGTTAATATCTTGTTCTTACCAGACTGGATTGCAGAAACTTCTTTGTAAGTGGGATGAAACAGTAACAGCAAAGGTACAATCCCACACCATGCTGAATAGGGACCTCAGAGCCTATTACCATTTTAATGATGGCATTGTTAAGCAAAGTAGTCTCAAGATGAAACCATTTACTTCATTAAGAAAAACATGCTATTTGTTGAGTGTTGTACCTTTAGCTACCAAAATACAGCAGTGTCTATCTTTCTTTTGAAACTCACTCATGCTGTTTCAAAGCTTTTTGCAGCTGAAGATTGTCAGCCGCTCACTGTACTTACAAAACAGGTTTAAAAGCAGACACGGTTAACAGGATGTGACATAGACTCTCTTCAGAGCACTATGTGACACATCCCTGTACTTTTCTAATACCTTTGAAAGAGTCCGTTTAAGCCTGTAATGCAACAACTCTCCTTAAAGTTTGGGTTCAGCAAGAAAGTCTTAATGAAGGTATATTCCATATGTATCTTATTCGGAATTATTTCAGCGAACTTCTGCTTATCAGTACTGAAAAGATGTGTTAAAACCAGTCCGACAACTTTTTTTTCTTTTTTTTTTTTTTTTTTTTTCATAACGCCATGTGCTGGAGGGCCTTGAGAAAACAGTTTTGAAATAATATCAGAGCTGAACTAGTGAAATGCTTTGAACAAGAAGAATGTTCATTAAACACATTTCCCTGATTTTTGTAGTGTCCCAAACAACAAAAGTCAGGTATTGAATGATTTATAGTCCCTTTTCCAGTCAGATGCTTCAGAAGGAGCTCAGAAGATTTGCATCTTGCAAGTAAGAACATGGTGGACTTAAAATGTTTAACCTACCCAATTTTTTCAAAACTTTAGCCATGAATTTACTGGATCCTGTTTCAAAACATGCATATAAAAGTCTTAATTACCCACCCAGCTCCCCTTATCTTAATTCACTGTAATTCAGCCAACACCCACGGGAGAGGCTATGTAGTGACTGGACCACGGGAAACGTAGGTTTTCGTACTTCATCAGAAACAGTCAATCCTCCTTTCTCTGAGTTCTCATTAACTAGAACTCCTTGAAGTGAAAATAGGTTTCATTGCCCAAGGTTGTACTCTTTGCTCTCCCGCAAAAGGGCTGTACTTCAGGTCACAGGGCTGTGCATAGGTCCTCCCACACCAGCCCCGAGCAAATGAGTGCCTGGCAGATCAGCTCCTCTGCAGCCACCTGGCAGTGCTCGCTCTACTCTGTAGGGTTGAGGAGGAAGGACACAGGTGGATAAGGCCTTTGCAAAGTGTGCTAGCTTCCTATTTGCTTCCCCTTTTCCAAATGCAAAGTTCTCAGTACTTCTCATCACCCCTTTTTGATGGGTAGCAAAGCATTTCAGGTCAGAATGAGTTACTCAGCACCTCTGAAAGACATAGTCACACTGTACGTGGCTTGCTCTGAAAAATAAGAACTGAGTGGAATAGAAAAGTAAAACAGGATTTAGAAGAAGTTGCATGCATCAGTTTTCAGGATAGGGACATGAAAAATGATGCAAACAAGCAGTAGCATCATGTCAGAGCATGGGGAGCTGGGTTTAATTTAGTCTGAAGCATACCAGCTCAGACTAAAAAAAAAGTTTTCCTAAAGATGGAAGGCCTTCCAGTGCGATCAGTCAGTAGTACAAAAATAAAAATAATAAAAAATAATAATGTAAAAAGTAAAAAAAATCAAGGCATTGAGAGAAATGTACACCTTGTGTTATTATAAAAATATAGGGCCCAACTCTGGAAATGTACATCTTGTGTTATTATATAGCGCCCAACTCTGGAAACATGCATGAGTCACTGGAGATGCTTCCTGAAGTAGCTAGCCGGCAGGGAACAGTAAAGGAAGAATCTTCTTTACATCCAGGGCTGTGTTTTGAAGAGCTGCAGTTGATGGTGCTTCCTCCTAAGCATTCCCAGGAGCTGTGTCTATGTCTGCTTTGGTAAGTAGAGAATAGATGGTGGATCCTGGTATTGACACGATCATTTGCACATGCATCTTGGTATTTTCTTTGAAGTCTTAGGTAATAGCAAACACGAGTCTCTGTAGAGATGACTTTTGCAACACAGGAAACACCTGTACACCCTCTTCAAATTATTTCTCTGTGTAACAAACGCACACCAGAGCTGCTGTGTCACAGGGCCTTCTCACCCTAAAAGCTGGGGTCAGGAGCTACCTCAAGGAAAAACATCGGACGAGGCAAAATCTTTTCCCTAAGCCTTCCCTCCTCTCATCTCCCACTTTGTTTTAAGTTCTGACTCTCTGCTTTTTTCTTCTGTATTCCTCAACCCCCAGCTTGCTTTCATAAAAGCATCAATCCATCACTCCCTATATTTATTTCTGTATGTATTCCTGAGTGGCCAGGGAACAGAAGATTCTTCTTTATTACCAGTGTGTGCAGACTCCAGCTACAGTCTGGTTTGCATTCAAAAGCTGTAAAAGTAGAACTGCATCAGTCAATGATGTGACTTCTGTAATTTCTAAGGTTTTATCTTTTCTTTTTTTTTCTTTTTTTTTTTTCTTTTTTTTTTTTTAATTTTAACATGGCTATATGGCTGACAGCTCTCTTCCTCATTTAATGACAGCCAGTTCTATTTCCTGTGCTAAAATGAGCGCTATTGATATAAGCAGGCCAGGAGCTGGAAGAGGTGGCTCTTATTCCTGGCCTTTCTACATCTTGTTGATTAGTTCCCCTCTCATTGCTTCAGTTCCTTCAGCTGCAGAACGAGGCTCACAAAACTGTCCTTTTTATTGTAACGTACTTTAAGATTCATCACGAAGAACATGACATGAAATTAGGCAGCAATAGCGGCTGCAAAAGTATTAACACACCATTGTCACTGCATGAGGGAGTTCTGGCACATTGTATTAGTATACATGAAGCAGCAAAACTTTTTTCACAGTTAGCATCTTCTACTCTTCAACCTGGCAGGGGTACAATAGCATCTTAGATAAGAAAATGTTTGTGCAGTGTGATATCATTACTGTGGTCTTCTTAAGATCTTGTCAGGATCCTGGCAGAAGTGAGCATCAGGTATTTGCAATAAGGCCAAAAAAAAAAAAAAAAGAAGCAATTTCTCTTTTAACCAGTTATTAACCTTGAGACAGTCTATATTTACAGGGAGGTAGTTTAGTGTTTAAGCATAGTATCTCTTCCTTTGATCTGTGAAATCAGTGTGGTTTCTAATCATTTCAGTGTTGTTATTTTATTACGAAGTGCTACTGTATTTCTTTCAGTGTTTTACAAAAAACTGATATTAAGTGAACTACACAGTTCTGGAATTCCTTACAGTTGGGAATGTCAGCATTTCTACAACTTCATGTGCTGCAGAGCAGGACTAAGAAACTGCTCTTGGAGGATGTAGCTATCATTAGGTGATTCAGTAATGGTTTGATAAGCATTTAGACCTCTCAGCCACACAGCCTGATTTTCTCTCTGAAGAAGCTCAATGCCCAGCTTGCCATTGAGTTTTTTGTATGATAAGCTCAAAGTAACTTGGAGTGAGAATCATCCAACTAAAAATAAATGAATAAATTTGTTGCACTGAATCGTGGGCCAGTACAAAACTTTGATACCAAAGGCTCTGTTCCTTAATCTGATGAAATCTTAATGAAAAATCTTTCATTTTGTTTTCAAAGTAACTAAAACGCATGTGCGTGTTTAGGGTTGGTATTTTTCTGGAAGGAAAGTAATTGCATTGCACCTTCATCCTCCCCCAACCCATCCCTTAAAAAAAAAAAAAAAATCCACCGAAGCAGCAGGCTGTACAAGCTGTGCAATGATTGTATATGTTGTATGTTTATTAATCTGACAGTGAGCCTCTTCATCCTTGGAGCATTTTGTCCCCAGGTCCTGTAACTGCCTCGCACTGGGTCAGACACCCGTTTTGTAAAGAATGCCCCAGAAAGCACTGTGTGGGTGATGCTATAATGCTGCATATTCCTACAATGGAGCAGTGTGTCTGCGTAATGGTATCAGGAATTTTGCTTTGGAGAGTTAATGTGAATGCCAAATGATAAATAAAATGCTGAAATGAAAAATAGGCCCTAAAGAATGGAAAGCATTGTAATAAGACAACATTTATCTTTCTAACCGTGGGCCCTCTGAAGTCTGCAGAAAGGGTTTATGGATGAGACATGACCAGCAGAGAGCACGCGGGATCATTGTTAAGAGCAGATCACCGGAGTTCTGTAGAGACCCTGTCACAAAACACAAGGCTATTTAATGTTCAAGTTAATAATTCATAAAGCATGGATTGTGATATTCAGAAGCATTTGGCAAACATCATCTAATATTACTGGATTGTTTAAAGATGTTTGCAGGTCACGTTCATAAGCAGATGTCTTATCTGGTATGTTTTATACGCAGTATTTTTAACAACTCTTTTGGCTGTTACCTGTGCACTACCTCCTTCCCTTCATAGATAGCTAACTCCATCCTCTCATTTTTCTTGCATAATGGCTGTCGCGAACAGCCTTTTGGGGAGGTCATTTTGTTATCCTGTTTGCAAATCCTTATCATAGGTGCCTGATAATCAAAGTAAAAATTTACTAACCATATGTGTTTTGAAATTATCTAAATAAATAGCTCTCACCTCGTGCCACTCTTCTTTAAAGTTCAACCCATTTCTTCATTATATTATTTGCATTCCTTAAAGCCTTTTCTTTCGTGTTCATGGTAACCTTCCTATCTCCCATTAATTGCAGTGGCCTCCATCACTTCTCCCAACCGTTTAGAATTTGTTGGGAAGAATTCATCTTGTTTTCTTATTGTAATAGTTTTTCAAGTGTTTCAACGTGCTGCAGCACATTGGACAAATTGTAGAGGATTCTCAATGAACACTTCTTCCCAAGCTTCATTTTTAAATTAACCTCCTGGTATTATTATGATAAGTAGATTTGCTTTGGATTTTTTTCTGCAAACTTTTGAGATACAATTCTCTCACATCCCAAATTTTTCACTTAAATGTCTGAGCGCTGATCAAGCCCTTCTTGCAAGGATTTCTTTGAGTCAAAGGTGTCTCATTCAATATCCCAGGAGTTTGGGCAGTTACCTGAGATGCAGAAGAGTGTTTCCATTCATTTTCATTCCAATTTTCATCAGAGATCACACAACTAGTTATATGTGTTATGCCATTAAACTTTTAAATGGAATGACCATAGTTCAGCATCTAACTCATACTCATATGCTTAAGTTTAAGGGTTGTTCAGAAGCCATTTAAGTAATGAATGCGCTCAGTATCTCTGAAAAGCAGGCTATGTAGGCACCTAGGAAACATAGAATCAAATATCTAACTGCAGGCATCCTACCTGGAAAAAAAACGTTTGCCTTTTATTTTCTAATTAATTGAATATGGCTGAAGTATTGGTTCCCAGCAGAAGCACAGTACATGACTTAATGGATCTCTTGCTCATTCAGATATGGTAAATCTGATACATAGGTCTATGTTGTCCAGCAAATTTTGTGTCTTTTCTATTCCAAAGCTAAAAAGTGGTTACTGAATTCTGTAGTCTGATTTTCAACATATTTGTTTCATTTTCTAAATCATAAAAAAAAATCTGTTATATTTTGTAGAATTTGGGGAGAACTGGCAGTGTGTGTTGTGCCATGATGTATTTTACTGATCCTGAAAGCTTAGTGTAGGCCCTCCTAATTACATGAAGTTCCCTCTTCTCACGTAGCCCTGGGATAATTGGGTGGTATGGCAGCCTAAAGCCTTTGGGATGCTAAAATAATCATGCATTAACCCTATAAACATGCTCTTGCTTTGATGTTATCACCACTAGCTGCTAGCTGAATAATTACAGTTCCCTTGTGATCAACTTTCATATGATAAGCGTGATAGCAATGGTTTAAATAAAAGAAAAAAGTGAAAAAAATGCAAGACACTCGACATGTTTTTAGTTTATATGATGAAAGTATATCAATTTATAGAAACTGATGTGGAGGGTGCCGTGTAATTAAAGCTTTTGGTCCCCATTTTGTTACTGCAGGCAAACAGGGCTTGCGCTCCATGGTGGGGAGCAGCCACGGGAACTGGTTGTGGCTCTCTGGCTGAGATAAGTTTATGCCGTTCCCTTTGGCAAATCATTGTCTTTTAAATTCCTCAACGCTTTGTTCAAAGTACAGCTGTGTTTCAATAATAACTTATTTCTGTATAATTCCAATTCGGTGGTTTTTATTACATATGCTGCTAACATTTTCACACGAGTACTCCAGCTGTATACCAGTTCTCTGCAGTCTGCACTACCCAAAAATCATGCCAGGAACTGTCTCTATTAGTTTCCATGTTACTAAACTTTTGTATGCTGAACTGTACACTGCTCTCATTTCATTTTCCCTTCATTCCACCGTTGTCCTGGCCCTCCAAACCTCTTTTTTTTTTTTTTTTTTTTTTTTTTTTCATGGTTAGGCTGTTTGCTGCCACAAGCTTTTGCTGCAGTTCCTATTTACACACAGCATTATCCAGGTAACAAGCTTTAAAAGAACTGTCCGTTTCCAGATATGAAATCTGAGCCCGCTCTTTTCTTTCCCAGCGTGGTCAGGTAACGTGGTGTTCGTAATAGGACGGGACTAATGATACCAGCTCTACTTAATCACCGCATGTAAGTAAGCACAGTGTGTATTTCCTCTGCTTTGCTGTGTCAGTAACCAGGAGTCTAGACCAGAAACATCATCTGCAGATCTGTCTTCAAGATTAAGCCAAGAAAAGTGTGCAGACTGTGGTGAATCGTGCCCGTTGGCTGGTGGGTTGAGGGTTTAACAACTAACACAAAAACAAGTATTTCTATTGATTAAGTCTGTGCCCAGAGAACGATGGAGAAGATCTTCTGAGGTGAATCATCGCCACTTATAGCAGAAACCACAGTTCAGAATTTCATGTCTTTATCTGCTCTTTATTACATGTAACTATAACCATAGCAAAGCCCCAATAAATACCAAGGAAAAATGAGCAGGAAACGAAAAGAAGGGTTACTTTTCAGTTTGAGAGACCTTAAATGCAACTTTCTAGCTGTGTGTGTGCATGTATAGGATAAGCAGTGGTGGAGGACATCGGTGTCCTTCAACAGATGGTATTTTTACATGTGGACATGTGGACTGCTCAGAAGACAGTAGGGAGAGTTCATCAGATTCATTTCTATGCGTACTTTAAGTCATCCGTGTCTCTAGAGGTAGAAAGCCAGTGCTCCAATCCATTGTGCTACTGGGTGCCTTACTAGTGTTCTCCTCAGTCCTTCCCTTGGGTTGTCTTCTATATGATGCTTCTTTTAGTGGTTAGGCTCCACCCTCAGGCCTTTTCTTGTTTCTTTCTTTGCATTTTACCATTTTTTTCAATAATTTTGCTGAACTATTCAGACTATTCATTTGCACTCTATATTTTCAGTTACTTCTGAGGGCAGGATGGTATTGACTAACAGAGACAGCTTAATCAAACAAATTTGGAAGGTCACTGTGAACTGAGTACATAAGACTGTTCATAAAATTATTAAAGAAAGACTGTTTGCAGTTGCCATCTAATCAAAAGTAATATCTGTGAAGACTATTTCACCAGTGAAATTAGGGAGCCACAGCAGTGTATTATCAGTTCACAACAGGTTGCAGGAAAAAAAATGTATGACTGTTAGGACTTCAGGATGTTCATGTAGGTATTAATCACAATTTACTCCTTTGCTGTAGGCACGTGGGCCACTGGCTGCAAGCTGAAAATGTGGACTTCAAATGTCTTCTGCCCTTCGTAGTTACTCGGAATTCTGTAGAAGGCACAGATGTCTGTGCACTGTGCTTAGAAAACATTTCTTTCAAGAGTCGAGATTTCCATACAGTGAATCATTTCAGGTAGCAGCTTTCTTACGCTCATTTTAATAATAGTGGTTTGGGTTTTTTTTTTCCTTTTCAAGTTTCAGTTTAGATAGAGCACAGTCCCGTCTGACCACCAATGTAATTGTAATGGGGAAAAAAAAAACGTTTAGTAGCATATCTACCAAATCTAGCTTCTACCAAATCTTTGCTCTCTAGATGCTCATTAAGAGAGTTTTCACCTCTGTAGCTCTCTGTAGCTCACAGAAGGAAAACAAGATTACGAACATTATCTATCATACAGGCTGAAGACAGGAACAACACAAAAATCTCAACTCAAATCCTCTTAGCCATGTTTTCTTAATATTCAGACACTTTGCAAGCATTGAGTCTTCTTTTTGTGGAAGCAAGTATTTTCCTATATGAAAGCTCCAGCAATGATCTAAAACACTTCATATCTGATGGCCCTGTGGTCTACAAGCCTGCATTGTTCTACCAGGAGAAACCTTCTGCTGACAGTTTTTGCTATAGCTTGGAAGCAATTTTATTATATCAGTAGAAGTCCTTTTACCTGTCTTAATCATGTCTGTGTTACGGACAGTCTGCTAACTGTGTGAGTGTGACTGTTTTGACAAGCAAAGAGCTCTTCCAGCGTAGTTACACCTCGGTATGCTGTAGCAGAGGTATATCTACCATAGATACAACTTGCATCAGCAAAACTGTGCTTTTGCCAGTGTGGCTTATCTTATCGTTGTCCGAATGACACAAGATGTGCTGGTGAAAGTATAGTTCTGCCTGCATAACTGTGAACATTAGCTGCTTTGGGGAGTGTGGCTCAGTTTTAACCTCAGTTGCAAATCATACCCCTTTGTATATCTGACTAGCATAAGTAGGCCTGCACAACTTTACAGCAAAGACCTGGCCCGAGGCAATTTTGCCTCTGGTTTAAGGAGGCACACAGATTTAAGTAAGTACAAAGCTCAGGGGGCAATTTTCATGCTCATTTACCTGATGTTTTTTCTGCTCCCCATTGCTTCTTTGTTTATCACATCCTCCGGCCATTTCTTCCCCGATAGTTCTGTTCCTCTGTTCTTTTCCCCAAATCCTGTCACTGCATCCTCCCCTGAGTTACATTAATCTCTGCCCTTGAAAGTCGTCCTGCTTTTTCCTTCCCTGCAGGGTTGCTGCTCCCTTGCATACTTTCTTCATGACTGCTGCTTCACTTCCTATTTCTTCACTTCTCTGCTGTTTCCTGGCCCTCTCTGCCTGGTTTCTCCTGCTCTGTGGGTGCATCTCGAAGCGCTGCCTACCATGTTTCCCTGAGCTGGCTGGGCTTTCCTTCTCCCCCACCCAGTTTTCTACTTGCAGTCTGTCAGCTATAATTAGCTATGACATGAAGTTAGAAAAATACAAATGTAGGCTGGAAAAATCAAGGAAAACATCCCAACAGCGAAGTCTGAAAGAGTATGGAGCAAGATCCCAAGGGAAGCTGTTGAAAAATCCATAATTGAGGATGTTTAAAACTAAACTAAGATAGTTCTGAAAAAAAATATATTGTGTAGAGCTATACTGTGGCAGCCTCAGATGATGAACAGCAGGTATTTTTCATCTGCCTGTGACACCAACGGATAGTAAATACTGCTTTAGGTGGATATCGTTGCCTTCCTTCAGCTCCTGATGTCTCTGTTGGTGCTTCTGAACAACTAAACATGAAAAAGTTGCTGTTAAAAAAAAAAAAAAAAAAAAAAAGGATTGTGGGAATTTATTTTGTTTGTCAGAGGTTTCAGAATCAGCTCTCCATAACAAATTGGACATGGGGAAACATGCAGCTGGCTTACTGCTTGCCTTCACTGGGGAAAATAATCACATTTAAACTAACGACCAATTAGGTGTGAGAGGCTGGGTGGTCAATAAGATTGAAACGTGTTGTATGCAGTACCAAAGCACAAACTGGGCATTAAACACTAACTTTTTTTCACGCATGTGTTTTTTGCATTACCTGGCAACAAAAGCTTCTCGGCAAAAATGCAGAGCTTTAAAAGAAGCAAAAATATTGCAGTGGGTGGTTTTGCTTACCGCTGTTCTTTTTCCTGCTCTGTCTCTACACACAGCACATGGGCTATACAACCTGTTTCTGAAACTGTACATTAGTGATCAGAGAACTGTTTGAGAACGTAAATGTCAAACATCTGCTTGTTAGGTTTTCACGCTATGTTTTTTGAACAGTTTGGGCAATAAGTAGGCTGTGCTGTTCCAAAATTTGCTAAGTAATTAAGTATGTGTGAGTAGGTCTTACTTGGTTGTATCCAGTTGAAACATACTGTTTTTTTAAACCCTCCTCTTTCAAGAATTTCAGTTATTAGAATTGTAATAGCCCTCTTTTGTGCGCCTGCTCTTTGCTTCACTTATGAGGCTCAAGGACATGCTAGTTGCTTGCACATCACTGCAGCCGTTCTCTGCAGTTACCACTGTATATAGGATATAAACCTCCGAGTCTCCTCAAAGAATAGGTTTTGGTTGTTATCTTTTCCAGAAATGATTTAGAAACATTGGCCACTGCTAAGGTAGTTCTGTGGGAGAGTTTATGCTACCTTTTATACCCTGAAAATCAGGGCTGGGGAGGGGACTTGTTCATCAAGCTGGTCCAGTCCCTGGGCTGCTCTGCATTGCATCTGCTGGAGACTCCCACAGTGAAAGGAGAGGAGATGGGGGCAGCAGCTGTGGCAGGCAGAGGCTTCAACCGGTCCTGCAGTATGCCCTACACTCAGTGACCTATGGGGAAAAAAGCGATGTGGGTTTCACACTGTCTTCGTGTTGCCAGATGAGTCTTGAGACAGGAGGTACTCTTAGCGGGCCAGGTGAGCCAGCAGCAGGTCTCCTTTGCACTGCTGGAATGGCTTGAAGCAAGCAGGGAGTAAAACTTAAACATTCAATCTCTAATTTTTGCTGTGTGTACTCAGTAAAATACTGTATGCTGAGGATAGGACATAAACCAGTGGGGATGGCTTAGTACCTGAAGAACCACTCCAGGATTTCGAGGGAAAGCTGGATTTTATTTCCTGCTCTACAACTGCTCTCCCGTTGAGATGTCAGGCAAATTGCTGAAGTTCTTTGTGCTACCTCTGGTTTTCTTTCACTCACTAAAGGCTAATGTGAAGATAAATTTGGACTGAAATGTAGGTCTTGGCTTTCTGATCATCCAAAGCTGCCCTTGGAGATTAATGGGTGGGGTGGCTGCAGGAGCAAGTTCCACCCCTGTGCACCCTAGCTGCAGGATTTCCAGAGGCCAGGAGAGCAGAGCATGGCAGTACATCACATTAACCCAGGTACCGAAAATGGGAACGTTGTATGGTACTGTGTTATCTGACAAATGCTGGGAGACTCTGCTCCTGCTATTACACCAAGTGCCATTCTGTGTTGTTTTCCTCTGCTGGAATTCATTAAGTTTAGCTTTCCCAACATTTTGTTGGAAATATATTTAATTGACCATGCCACCTTTTATTCTGTATAATTACCCTGCCTGTATAGCGGCCACTGTTGACAGTTCTGGTTCTCGAATGGAGTTTTTGATCCAAAAATTGTTGGAGAAGAAACCCCTCACAAACAAATCAAAACAAAACCCCGGCCCCAGAGGAGACCCAGCAGTGGCATGTTCATTCATTTAAAGAAATGCTTGGTTGATATGTAAAGGAAATTCTAGAATTTCTTTTGGTCTTAGGTATTACAAAGACTTATTTCTCAAAGCCCTCGGGGCAGTGTTCTCTGATCCTTCGAGTACGCTTTTCCCTGTGTTAGTATGTCAGCTGGATTTTGCCTCTCGGCATGAGCGAGGACATCAGAAGTAGGATGGAGGCTGAGGGGACAAGGGGATGCCAGTTTTGTTGCACCAGATGCTGTACAGGCGTAAGCTCAAGCGGCACACAGGGCCTCTGATACTTGTAATCTCCTCTGCAGCTGGACAGGGTGAGGGAGCTGGCCTCGCCCAGCCTTCATCGCAGCCTAGAAAGCCAGGGCTAGAAAGTCAGGGGCCACTGCTGGCTCCCCAGTGTGTAAAACACTCCTGGCTAGTAGAACTGACTTACCAAAACTGCTTTGGTGGAAACGGAAGTGTAAGCATTGGAAGAAATTGAAGTTACTTCTAAATGCTATGCTCTGAAGCAGAGAATACTGGTGATGTCTAGTAAGAGAAGGAAAAAAAAATATTTTCTAGCTAATCTTTACCTCTTCTTTTAATACCATTGTTTGCTCTGGTCTCTTCACTTTAAGACATCATTGTATCCTCAAGCTGTGGCCTTTATATAAGCTACATATCCTGTTTTTCTTCTCCCCTTGAATACCTTTAATCAGCATCTCTGATATTTGAATTGTGGGTGGGGGCAGAGTTGTCCTTTCCTTGGGACCGCAGCAGGTGATGTTTATGTCACCAATACGGCTACATCGCCCACTGTTTTTAATGAAATTAAGACCACACAAAATATCATCACAGAACAATTTATTGTGTCTGTACTACTGTTAAATGTATTTAACAACACCGTGTAGGATCAGAGAGGTGTGTGAGGGTTATATAGGAGACGGAGGAAGTCTTCTTGCTCCTTAGCATGCTTACCATCACTTCTGAGTGCTGATGTCACAATTCCAAAAAGCGTACAAGCCGCATGCACTCTTAGGCAAACAGTGACGTGACGCTTCAGTTGTCACACGCACAGTGATCAGAGGAGATGGGACGAAGCACAGGAATGGAAATGAAAAAAAACTGAGAAAGAAAAGGAGATCTGTATCATTTAAGCAATGTAGCAACATTTTGGGGGAGTCGTTTTATTCATAGTAGTGGTTTCTATCAGGCGAAATTATATCTACTTTCCCTTTCACTGAAATACAAAAAAAATGAAACCATTTGCTTGAGATTTCACATTCAGCCTGCGACCACAGTGGGTTTTGACCTCTGCAACAGATAATAAAATTTCAAGAGAGGGGAAGTTTGAAAACTGAGTTATTTTAATTTCTCTTGCCCTGCGATAGCCCGGAGTTAAATCCTAAACCGTTAAAGACATATCAATCTTTTGACACTTTCATAAACCTTGGTAGTTAATTTTTTTTAGTTATTATATCGCATTTTTACTTTTTTTATTATTATTATTATTTACAGCATTAACATAACATAATATATACTGATTTACCCTTCATTATTACATCTGTCTGTAAGAGTAGGGATGCTTAAACCATAAAAATATAAATGCAATTAAAAAAATGATCTACCTATTTTCCCCAAACAATAAAATCCTCTGATTTTTTCCAGCGAGAGGTTTACAGTACCTACATTACTTGCATTTCCATGTTTCCAGAGTAGGTTTCAAATGCTGAACTGATCAGAGCTGGTTTCCTACACTATCAATGCCCTGGCTAAATTTCCTGTGCCGGGCTGCTGAAGGACCTCTGAAGCTGGAAAGTCTGGGGAGGGTGGATCAGAAACTTCACCAAGAGGTGGTCCAAAAATCCCCGAGGAGTATTTGACAGAGATTAGCAGCAGGTGAGTTGCCAGCCTCTAAAGAACTTGCACCAGTTTAAACGAGAGCAGTTTATGTAAATGTCTGTGCAAACGAGGCCTTAGGTTGTAAACTCTCAGGCCTAATCTACAGCCAGCTTGTATGGATGTGCCATGCAGACTGAAATCATCGCAGTCTGCTCATGCGAATAAAAACATGTCGAAGGCTGAGCCTGAAGTGGACAACTGTTCCGTTTCTGGTTTGAGGGGATGCCTGTCAGCAAGAGATACTCAAGTAAAGAGGTGAGGTGGCTACACTGCTACTCCATTTACCAACAGCCTTATCACTGTGGGTTGGCAGTCAGGACAGCGGCAAAGATAGTTAAAGGCACCTTACAATTAGTTTATTTTCAGTGACTTCCCTCGATTATTTTTTTGTTTGCTTGCTTTTTGCAAAACAAGAACCTTGTAGGAGAACAGCTGGAATGCACTTTCTAATGTTGGCTGTCTTGCGGGGACAGCTTTCTAGAGCTGTTCTGTCAGTCAGCATCCCAGCTTTAACAGACCTCGTTGGCACTGAAATTTATACACAAAACTCACATGTAGTACCGCACAAAGCTCAGCTGACAAAAACTCAGCTTGCAGAAACCACTGCGGCAAACACATGTAAGTTAAAGCTGATGTTTTGTGTTGTGGATACACGTGTGAGCCTTTCAGCCTTGTGGTTGTGGCCTTCCCAGGTCCCCGATCACCAGAACTGCAGATGTTTTACTTGGAGGCTGGAAGGGAAGATGGTTATTCCTGGCCCAAGACACAGCTGATGGCCTTGGGATGGGTTCTGTCTATTCCCAACACGATGAAGCCTTCATCCAGTGTGTGCAAAGAGCGGTGCTTAGACAAACTTAACGAGGGCACCTTGCAGGCAAAAGGCTCGCTGTCACCTGCCTGGAATGCAGCCCTCCTTTCCATTTGATGAATCCCTTTTCAGGACAGAGCTAGGACACCACACCGTGTGGGCTGGTGCAAGCCGCCTGCCTCCAGGCCAGATCTCAACTTCTTCACACGCCAGCCTGCGACTTCAGGTTCCACCTCGCAAGGAACCGCTGCGAAAGGCCTGCCTGTATGCGCTCAGAAACAGTGCAAATACCCATTTCCTTGAAGACTAACCCAGTTCCTCCTAGAGCCACGACCTCACTCCTCCCATCCAGTTTTACTCTTCTCCCCCGTCCAGCTCCGAGTGCTCGGTTTCCACGCGCTCTTCCCACTCACCACAGGGCGAGTGTGAATCCCTGCTGCCAAGGGGCATCCCTGCGCCTCCCC
The DNA here is from genome assembly GCF_964211825.1 of Aythya ferina. Taxonomy (NCBI): domain Eukaryota; kingdom Metazoa; phylum Chordata; class Aves; order Anseriformes; family Anatidae; genus Aythya; species Aythya ferina. The sequence continues at coordinate 70,852,122 of NC_140297.1, read as the reverse complement.
CCAGCTCCCTGCGTCCCACGAGGAGCCCTCCCCAGCTCCCCAGCTCCAGGAGGGTGCACCCCCCGCAGCCTTGCTCCCAGCCGCTGCCGCTGCCGCTGCCGGCGCCGCTCCGACCCCGCAGGTAGCGGCAGCCCGCGGGGGGCGGCGCGGGCTGCAGCCCCGGCACCTGGCGGCCCCCCGCCGAGATGGGATGGGATGGGGTGGGATGGGATGGGGTCGGGTCGGGTGGGATGGGATGCGATGGGGCGGGACGCGATCCCAGCCCAGCCGCGGATGCTGCCGAGCGGCAGCGGCGCGCCCCCGGCCGGAGGCGGCCTCCCGTCCCCGTGAGGCGGCGCCTGCCCGGGCCGCGGGGCTGCGCGGGGGCGGGCCGGGGGCGGGCGGGCCGCGGAGCGCGCCGGGGTCCCGCCGCGCGCCCATCGCTCCCCTGCGGGGCGGCGCGGGCGGACGGCGACTTTAGCGCCGACTTGATGAACTTTGCACAGCCACACAAACGCCATTTTGAGCGCTTTCCTTTCTTTTTTTTTTTTTTTCTTCTTCTTCTCCTCTCCGGGAGCGAGGCCGCGCAGCCTCCTCCCCTCCCCTCCCCTCCGTGCCCCCTCCCTCCCTCTCCCCAAGTGGTGCCCCCCCCCCCGGCCCGGCTCCTCCCGGCATGTCGCGCCGCAAGCAGCCCAGCCCCAGCAAAGTCCGGCGTAAGTACCGCGCACAAAGGGCAGCCCCGGGACCCCCCCGGAGGGAGGAGGGCTCTTTCCGGACCCGGGGAGGGAGGTGGTGGTGGTGGAAAGAAAATTAAAAAAAAAAAAAAAAGGAAAAACTTGCTTGCTTGCTGGGGGGGGGGGGGTGAGGAGGTCGCGGCGTGCTGTCGGCCGGCCGGGAGAGCGGCGAAAAAAAGCGAAACGCTCGTCCGGGGGGAAGGAAGGAAAAAGTTTCCTTGCGAAAAAAAAAAAAAAAAAAAAAAAAAAAGGGGGAGGAAAAAAGTTTGGCTGGCAGCGGTGGAGATGATGATGAGTTCGTGCAGCCTCCCTCTTCCCTTCCCCCGCTCCTCCCTCTCCTCTCCTCCCTCCGCGGCTCCTGTTTTTTTTTTTTTTTTTTTTTTTTTCTCTTTCTTTTTTTTTTTTTTTTCCTCTCCCCCTTCCCTGTTGCAGACTTTCTACCAACCAGCGGCACCAGCCGCGGCGTTTTGCCTCCAGGACCTGATGCTCATCCATATTAAACCGTCTGAGCTCAGGAATCCGGCCAGCTCATCCCCCCCCTCCCGCTGCAAAGTTTATTTTTAACCAGCCACAATTTGGATGGGGCTGCGAGGAAGCCACATCTTCTAGCCCAGCTCCGGCAGCCCCCCCGGCCCGGAGCCTTTTCCCTTTTCCCTTCTTTTTTTGCCCCGGGGCTCGGTGCCCCCCCCATTGCTCGGGGGGGCCGGCGGTGGGAGCGGGGCCCGGCCGGGAGGCCCCCGCCGAGCGACGGAGCCGGGATGAAGGCGCCCCTCCGCAGGTAGACCGGGCATCCCCCCGACACACCGCCGCCCCCCTCCTCTCCTGCCTCCCCTCCGCTGCCCCGTCCCTCTTTTCTCCTGCTTTTTCAGGGCTTTTTCTCTTTTTTTCCCCCTCTCTTTTCCTCCCCCCCCCCCTCCTCTCCCGGGACGTGCGTGTCCTTTCCCCTCCCGGCCTGCGCGGCGGGGCGGGGAGGTTTGGGATGGGGGGGGGGGTTATGGGGGTAAGGGGGGCAGGGGGACGTGGCCCCGACCCTGGGGGTGTCCCCCGGCCCTGGGGGTGTCCCCTGCCCCCGGGGTGTCCCCCAGCCCCGCCGCCTTTGTGCGCCGCTACAGGAAGGAGCCGGGCAGCATCCGAGGAGGGGGGGGGGGGGGGTCCCTGTTTCTTCTCCCCCATCCCCGTGCCCCCATCCCGTCCCCTTCTCGGAGAGCCCCCAAATCCGGCTGCCCCGGGGCTGGAAACCAACTTTTGCCCCCCCCCACACCCAAACTCTCTCCTCCGCGGCCAGGCTGGGGGGGATGCGGCGTGCGGCGCCGGACCGGGGGGGGCCGGGTTTGGGGTACCGGGGGGCTCCGCTGCCGTGCCCCCCGCCCCGGCACGCTGCTGGGGGGCAGCGCAGGGCGGCGGGGAGCGCCGAGATGCTGCTGCAGCCCCACGGGCTGCTTTTCTCTGCCGAGAGCAGAGGAGGGAGGGCGGTGGATTGAACTTTGTCATGTCGCAGATAAGTTTCCTCTGGCTTCTTCTCCCTGCGCTTCTCCCCCCGCCTCCCCTCCGCACGCACGCGGGGTTGGTTGTGTTGTGTTGGTTTTTTTTTTTCGTATTTTTTTTTCTGCTTTCTTTTTTTTTTTGTTTAGTCTTTTTTTTTTTTTTTCACCCTAAAACGAGCCAACTTTCCCTCGTTTCACCTCTCGGCTGCGATATCCTTGTCTGCTCGGCATCCTCGGCCGGGAGGAGCGAGCAGGGCGCTTCCCCTGGCTCAGCACATTTCCCTTCCCGGCCCACCGAGCCCCCCCCAGCTCCTCCAGCCCAGGCTGGGGCTGATGCTGCCTTGGTGCCGGCCGCCCAGCAGCCAGCATCCTGCCGGGGAGCCGCCGAGCTGATCCCCGGAGGGAAGCAAACCAGGAGAGTTTGAATCCCTCGCAGGCAGGCAGGCAGCCGAGCCGTGCCCCGTGTGCTCAGCCACAGGGCAGGCTGCAGGTTTCGCAGGGGCACCGAGGGCTTGCTAGCGCAGTTCCTGTTTTCCACAGGGTCAGCCTGCCCGAAATGCAGGGATGCAGGGGCTCGGGGTCAGGCCAGCCATATTTGTTTTAGGTCCTGGGTTTCCCTTTGAAGGCTGGAGGGTGTGCAGCCTCTTCTCGGCGCGCCTGCATAATGCCCAGCAGCCCTAACGGGGGTTAGGTACGTCCAGGGAAGAATGGGGCCTTTTGTCTGCTAGAAACCCAGAACCAGCGTGAGCCCAGCACCCAGTCAGCCCCAGTACCGGGGCTCTGCCTCACCTGCCTGCCTTCTGGCTGCGGGGCAGCTTTGCTCAGCCTGGTGTGGCCTCTTTCGCTGCCTCACCTTCCTCCTCCCAGCATCCGTCTCCGGAGCGGAATTTGCATCGTGCAGTTGGAAAAACACCGTCCCGTAGGTGCAGTTGAGGAAACTTTTCTGTTGCTCCTACTTCGCAGGAAGCTTCTAATTGTCAGGCTGCCATTTGTCCGTCAGGAGTGGCTATTTTTGTCGCCACTATTTCACATTTCCTTTAATAACTGACGACCCTAAAAAATACATATGTGTATATACGTATCATGTATTTACTATATACATATAGATATCACGCATGTATGTATATGTGTGTATATATACCTATTTTTTTAAACAATATTAATTATTAAGACAATATAACAGGGTGTTTGCTGACTGTTTTGTTCTTTTTTTTTTTCCTCCTCACCCAAACCTGGGCTTTGGAGCTTCGTTTGCTTGCAGATTTCGGTGTAGTGGAGCATCTTACTGCACCTCTGCTTACTCAGGTCGTGCACCCCTTAACTCCTTGCTGTGTTTGCTGGCCCTCTGACCAAATGGCTTTTGGCTGTGATTTTGAGGGTTCAGGAGATGCTCGAAGTTTCAAAACTGGGAAAGCTGAATGTCTTAATTATCTGTGAATAATATCTGCAATCGCCATCGGTACCAAAGGCAAGTGTAGTGTTTCCCAAGGCATACAGACAGTGACTTCTGTAGTGCTTTTCTCAGTCCTTAAGGATGTTATCGCTTTGTCTACATTGAAGTCACAGGGCAATCATAACAAAAGCTTGACTTTAGCCAAAGCAAGTTTCTTCTTTAGCAGAAATGCAGTTTGGATTGCCCTCGGTTGGATTTCTTATTTAAATAAAAACTGTTCCTGTACTTACATTGTGTAGATTAAAAACATATAGATAAATCCGTTTGGTTATATTCATTATCCCTTGTAAAAGTAGGTGGTGCTTAGAAGGTCATAGGATAAGTGTTGCTAAGCAGCTAAACAGAAGGATGCTAAAATTAACCTGAGTGTTTTTGTAAGGGATTCACTTTTTAAGTTGCAGTGGTCTTTTAATTGACGTAAAATGCAAGTTTCTGATAGTAAGACATCTGAAAAAAAAAATGTTTAGATGTGTGAATAAAGCTTTCCAGAGGACTGTGCTGAGCAGTCAAGTTGTCTAAGTAGAGAAGTAATTCCAGCCTCCCCCAGTATGCCTAAATGTTACCAGGATCGGGCCCTCCATTTGTGCCCTTTGCAAATGTCCTTCCAGAGTTATCTGTTGCTCACTTCTCCGAGAGCATCTGATGTGTATTGGATAGCAGCCTGTAGGGACGGTCTTGGAAAAAAAAAGAAACTGCAAAGGCTCCCCAGGAGCAAGCAGAAAACAAGTAAATCCTGTTAGTCTCAAATCTATGCAAGTGCAGAAAAAAAAGCCCCTTTTAACTTTTTGATGGATGATGCCTGAGATTGGAAATCTGTGTTTTAGGTGTACGCTCCTGCAACGTGTGAAGTCATGTCTGCTGCTTCCCGTGCAGCAGAGGCTGCTGCGAAGGGAGCGTGCTGTCGGACCGTGCTGGTAGCAGTTTGAGACGGCTGCCTTGATGATGTGGTAGTTTCTTTCCTGGGAGGTAATCGTCTTCAGAGGAGGACGGCAGCGCTGCTTGCAGCTCTCGGGAGGCAGGGAGAATGCCTGTTGCTCCGTGTCCTTTTCTTTTACCTCTTTTGTGAGTTCAAGCAGAACGGCCGGTCGTGGGATTACAGCTTTAAAATATGCTTTTTCAGGAGTATTCTGCGCGTTGGAAAGGGGCCAGGAACTGCTTTGCTTCATCGTGGATGTAGTGCTCAGGTGCCCGGCAACTTTTTTGAGAAGTGTCTGGAGGAGCAAACGTAAACTTGTGGGGGTGAGAAGGAATTGCCTCCTGAGACTGTGCGATGATTTAAACAGCCTTGTTTCTGGCTTTGAGGTGGGAGGTTTGACTTGCCGTGTTGTTGTCCAGAAGTTAAAGCAGATTTTCTTTGGGGAGGCGCAAGATGAGCCCTTCCTGTGTGTGGTGGTTTGTAATATCCTACGTGAAACAGCAGCTGTGGGAGCTGCCCCCTGCCTTCCATTTAGAGGTACCTTTATAGGCAGCTGGTCCTCTGGAGCCGGGGAGGGCTCAAAAGTTGCCGAGCTTTGCCGGGTCCGGTTTGGTTATCAGCCTGTGGTTACAAATGAAAGGAGGTGAGCTCGGCTGAGCTGCAAAGTGCTGGCTCTGCTCTGGGGTACTTCTGGAGAGGAATTGTCCTGAAATTGTCCTCTTGTTTTGAGGGCCAGCAGCTCAGAAATGAGCGCGGGGCAGCAGTACCAGAGCATCTCAGTCACCTTCCCTTGGCGTGTTGCTCAGAGCAGGGTGTGACAAAACTTACCTAGAGCTCACGCTAACGTTTTATGGGGAAAGGTGAAAAGTGCAGGTAATTGCCAGCTGGGCCATATGCTGTGGACTCCTGTTGGGTGGCTCGTTTGGCTTGTGCTGCACTACCCCAGTGGTGGAAAAGGGTCGGAACAAGAAAAAGGGCCTGGACAAAAGGGAGAAGAGTCAGTGGGATACTTGGCTCACAGCTGTGCCAGCAGTAAAGCTGTTACAGATGCCTGCTGCAGTCAGAAGTGAATTGCTTGATGTAACCGAACAGCACCTGGACCCGTGTTTCCTTCAGAAATGACACAGGCACTTCTGGTGTATCCTACTTTTTTTTTTTTCTTTTTTTTTTTTTTTTTTTAGTGGTAGTATTTCAGCCTTCAGGTTGGCCAGCCTAGGAATCAGTAAAGGTGCTTGCCTTTGAATAGGTGCTTTACACAAAAGAAGTAGTTGATGGGTGGAGACTGTTTATTCAGAGTGATTCAACTAAGTAATGCTAAGAGAATCTGAATACCTCTTTAGAGATGTAGGGAAAGGCAGCTGTTTTAACAACAGGATTCACCTGCAGAGTCCACAGAGATGCTAGAGCAAGGGAAAAGAAAAGCTGTCAATATCCCCCAGGGGCGTTGTTAGGCTCCTGGCCTGAAATAGGTATTCAAGGACCATTAGAGAGAGAGGCCTTTAACGCCTTGATTGCCTCCCCCATCTCCTTTGCTGGTGTCCCTGCAGGAGCACCTGGAATGCAACTTTCACATTCCGCTGCCTTCCTGCATCTAACCTTACTCACCAAAACCACCTCGTGCTTAATCTTATTTGCTTAGCAACTTGAAAGATTTTTTCCTTGTGAAGAAGACATTGCCTGCCTTGGCCTGGTGTCTGATGTTGCTCTGAAGATGGGTTTGCACCAGGGATGTTACTTCGTGCAGAACGCGCAACAGGTGTTGGGAGAGCTGATCACACACTGACTTACCAGCACAATCACTGGCAGCTTCAAAAAATTAAATTTTGGCTTTTCAGTGGCTTTGAGTAAAAACTACATTAAGCCATCCTAGAAGTTTTCTATGCTGGTATGCCTGGACGACTTGCTAATTTGCCGCTGAAAATAAATGTATTTTGTGGTTAATGATGGAAGTGTCAGCCCCTGATACATGTAAGACTTCTCCGGTTGGCATCTCCTGGTGGAGATTTTAAAGCATGCTTTCTTGATACAGCACAAACTGACTTGTAGGTGTTGTAGGAATGGGTGGCCTGCATCACCCCTCCTTTGAAAACTGAGGATGATCAACTGCTGACAAACTTTTTTTTTTTAGTTAATTTAGGTATGTATCTCCTCTGTAAAGGTGAGAGGAATGAAATGTTCACGTTGAAGTGTAGCTGGCCTTTGCTTTTACCGTGTGTGATGACCTGGCGTTAGCAGGAGCCCTTGTTAGTCCCGCTCCTTACGGCAGGTGATGTCAGTGCTCAGATGTATCAGCGCCTGGGAGTGTTTTGCTTGCAGTACTTGCATCACAGCAATAAATCCATTCCTGTGTTGAGGCCATGCTCCTTCACACTGCTGGTGCTGCAGCTCAGGCAAGGGAGAACTGCTTTGGATTTTGCAGTAATCAGCAGCAGTACTTCCTTTTGCTTCCTTTGGGGAGCAACATCACTGTTAATTTGGACCACTCGCAGCTTTGGGTAGGGGAAAGAGCCTAGTTTAAGTTCCTCTCCTTGTTCTATTACACAAAATGCATTTTCCTCCTCAAATTAAGTTTATTGTGTCTTGTTGCTCTTAGGGTTTTGAGCACATGAGAAGCGGCCAGGACATGAATACCCATGTACTGTTCTTCATCCAAGTGCACGTGTTTTTCTGCTGCTCATGCAGTTGCCTGTGTATTGAGGACAACAGGTGGCTGTGGTGTCTTGGGCATGTGCTTGCTGGCTTTGTCCTCTTCTTCTCCCCAAAAGCCTTAAGGGATCCTGAACTGGTGTGCACTTGGATAACTTGTGGCACCGCTCAGATGTTCTGCGGTCTGAGCGTCCTGATCTTTTTGGATAGAAGGAAGGAAAGCTGCAGCAGGAGGCTCACTTTTTAGGTGAGACTCTGAAGGTCCAGGAGGTGGATCTGCGTGCTGCAGAAGACAGTTGTGGACGAGATGGAGCTGGGTTACTGGGGGCTTCCGTTTATGAGCTTTGACTCTACTTTCCAGGCAAGGAAGTATGAGTGCAATTACAAGTGCTTCTCAGTGGAGGTGTAACTTATGCCTTGCATTTAGTTGATTTGGAGGACACATTTCTTTTGTTCTCTTTTTCTAGCAGCTGCAGGTATCAGTGGTTCTTCTTCCTTATCAGACGGCCCAGCCAGGTGCCAGCTAGTACCTCTTACCACGTTTCCAAGTAAGGTTCAAAGCTCTGGTCCTTGGCAGCTTCTGGAACAAGTCTTGGATCAGCTTCCAGCTTTCACAGCAGATAGGTGGCTTTTCTGCTTGGGAAGATCTCTTAGCAGTGTTTGAACTGGCAGGAGCCCGACTGTCGTGTTGCGAAATGGTAGAGAGAGCTGTATCACCGTGCCCCTAATTCCCTGATGTAAACTTAGTTTATTGTTGGAAACCGTGCTTCTCTTTAAACTGCGAGGAATTTCTCATTTTCATATCAGTGTCACCTACATTTTGAAGTAGAAGCCTTCTCGGTCCTCTGTCTCCATTCCTCCTTTTTGGGAAGCATCAGTGTTGTTTTGCTGCGTGTGAAGTGACTGGGAGTGGCTGCTGCATTCTGCCTACCCAGAGGGTGAATTCCTAGGGGTGGGCGAAGTGATCGATACCTCAGAGTGGATGCCAGTTACCCCAGAAGGAAGCCATGCAGATTATAAACTCTGCAGAAAGGAACTGGTGGATTCTGTATGCTTGGTAGCCCCGTTAACTGCACCTCAAGCCGTTCCCAGTCTGTACTTTCAAAGCTCTTGGAACTTTTAAGCTCTTTAAATCTAGTGACTCAGGATTTTCCATGGCTCCCTTTTCCCTTGAGAAAGAAAAAAAAAAAAAGATTGGAATAAGTGGTAAGGTTTCTCATCTTAAGTGCTCCATAGTCAGCAAATGCGTTCACGGAGCTGCTAAGTGGGCCAAGCTGAACACAGATTGTGTCTCATTACGGTTGCTTTTACGTGTTTAATAAATCAATAGATGTGTAAATAGTATGTAGAAGTGGAAAACATGGCTTCACTCGAATCAACAGCAAAATTCTTTCAGACTTCACTGGACTGAGGTTTTATGTGGGGTATGTACAGCTGAAAGCTCTTGAGCATTCATAGCATGAAAGACGCCAGGAAACTTTAAAAAACTGAAACACTAATGGTGCCTTTGTATTTTTCTGCTGCTTGAAATTCCTACAGGTGTAGTTACAAATTCAGTGTATCTATTTTAGGAGCTTGTTCGATAAACAACAAACTGAATTTGAACTATAATAGCCTATTTGACTAAATTCTCTTCCATCCTGGTTTTGGACAATGCTGAAACAGCGTGGGCATCCCTTTTCTAAATCGTAGAGGCTATGCTCTAGCTTTCGTGAGTATATTCCCTCTGCTGAGTGGGAGGAGGACTTGTCCTTCCCAAGCCTGTTGTTCCCTGCAGGAAAAGGAGAATGCAGAGAATTCTCCCCAAGGATGGATCTGGGGCAGAGATGGCCCCTGCGTCTTTGGGGATGGAGTTTTTATTTACACCCTTGCGTAACCCTTAATCTCCATAGGAAAAGATGTGGGCTAGTAGATTTGGAACGCCGCAGGTTTGCATGTGGCTGTGGTCTGCCCGACGGCCGACGTGTACTGGTGTGGCATAGTGAAATGTCCTGCTGCCTGCCTGGGGTCGTCCAGCGAGGCACCCCCTGCAGAAGGATCTGCTGGTGCCTGACTTTTGGCCTGGTGCGTTGGCAGCCTCTGTCTTGCCTGCGCTTGACTTGCAGTAAATGCTTCCGTCTGTGTGCTCACTGTCTTTCTTTTCCAAATGATCACTAAAAAGTGTGTGGGCCAAAAATAATTTACGTTGGACAAGAGGATGCCAGCAGCACGTACAAACGGCGCGCTGTATTTGCCGTCCCGGCGGGTGATTCGAACAGGGCTGCGCAACTCGGTAGCACAGATGTGGATTAAGAAAGTCCAGATTGCTGATGTAAAAATTCCCCCTCTTTCTGGTAATGGATGTTTATACGAGCTGCCTAGTCTACAGACCCGAGAAAAGAGCTGGTGGTGGTCTTTGTTTAATTCCCACTATACAGATGCCAAGTGTTAGGCTTTGATTTCCTACACTGTAAACTCTTCGGGGCAGGGATCAGCATTCAATTACTGAGTTTTGAAAAGCCACCTAACACACTGTGGAACTGACCTGCTCGGCACTACCTCAGTATAAATGTTTAATTATAACTATCTCCTTACCCCGTGGTGGAGTCTTTCCAGATATCAAGGTTGAGGCATGCTGGGAACCTGCGCTGCTGCTGCGGACGTGTCCGTGTATAAACAGAGAGCTTTGGTTGCAAGGCACAATTTGGGTAGCTCTCCTGAATGCCTAGGTTGCACACGAGGGACAAGGATTCGGGTGGTTTTTTTCTAGGTAATAGTGCAAGAATATGCACATGTTCAGGGGGCTGCGTGGTGCTTGGTTTAGAAGGAGGTACGCTCCTCAATTTAATACTAGTTTGAAAACATCGGTCAGAATGCATCCTCTCTCGCTTTTGCTTTAGGTCTGAATGTAAAAATGACAAATATTAAAGTTATGAAACGCAGAAATTAGAAGAAACTGGGATTAGAAAGGTATCACCCCTCGACACGTCCTGTTCCCAGGACTGAAACGAAGTGCAGTTGCTGGCTCGTGCCATTCAGAACATAATCTAATTCTCTTGCCTTGAGTGACTTGCATTGTAGCTTTAAAATGAGTTCTTAAATCACCCCAACAGTGATGTATGTATCATTCGTTATGTTTATATAACATGAAAGCATATGGAGTAATGGAAACATCTAGAAATTAGACCTCCAGAGAAGACTCCCATTTTAATCAGGTTACTTACTTGGATTAAACCAAACCAAATTTAAAACATGTGGGCTCGTGTACTAACCTAGTCGTGTTTTCAGCACTCCGGGGGTCCGTCTGAGAGTTTATCGGTGCGCTGTCGTAGGCTGTTGCAGCCGCCTTTATAGGAGCAGTTTGGTGTTACTAAGGTTGGAATAAGCTGATGTCAGATTTTTGTCCACAGTGCATAGCAAGTAGAGGTCAAACACTTGCACAGCCGGTGATACTATGACTTGTTAAGAATGTACGCAGCAGGTCGCTTTTCAAAACATCTTTTGAAAAGCAGCCTGTGAGAGCGGTGCCACGTATAAGAGACATGCATCTTCCTCTGGCATCAGCAAATGGATGCATCCTATCAAATTGGACTGCTGAGCGTGTTTAGTCATGTTGCTGTAATAAGCTCTGGGAACAGGAATGGGTTTTACCCTACTGCACTTCATGAAGATTTGAATGAATTTGACTGGTTTGTTCCAGAGAAACTCGTGTTTGTTATCTGCCACTTTTGGGCTGGGTATACAGAAGGAAGGAGTCAGTTTTGTTTCTTGGCTGAAGGGGGTTTCTTTGCAGTGGAGGATTGCTAAGATTACTGCACTCAGTTGGACCTCTTCTAAGGAATAATAACTTTTAACAAAATCCCAAGCGATTCCTGGAAGGGTCAGTGTTTCTGGAGCTGGTGGTGTATGTGGCTACTCGATCTTGAGACTCACCTTTGCCCTGATAAACCAAGTGGTGGGGACCCTCCTCTTGCTTCCCGCTGTAGCTTTCAGGCGCCTCTACTTCTCCTGTCCCGATGTCTTGTCCTACAACGTGCACAGATGTAAAATTTGCTGTGCTGGGTGTTACCATCTTTACCTTTTTCTTCTTGTCTTATCGCAGCTTGGCCTGATGGCTCTCACGGTATTTTTAAAATTTGCCTCTGTGTGTATGTCGGAGGCAAGCCTAGATCATGCCAAGCACTGATCCCGCAGACACTTCAAACATAGATATAATTCTGCTTCAGGAGGCTGTTCCATTTAAGTTAAAATGCTGGCATGGGTGAAGTTAAGGGAAGTGTTTCAGGACTGGGGCCTGTGTTTAACTTGCAGAAAAAGTATTCGTGACACAAGCCAGAATCTTTAACCCATTTGAGCTGTGTCTCTGAATGCATCTTGCTGCCTTCCATTTCTGACCTACTTGAGGAAGCAGTGCTGAGCTCACAGAGGTGCAGCTGGTCTCGTGGCCTGAGAAGAGCCAGCCTTGAGGAGACGCAGCGCTAGACATGGCTGCAAACCCAAACTCCTGCGGCACACGGTGTCTGCAAGAGTTAAAGCAAAGCGCTCCAGCAGCTCATGTGTTCTCTGTGTGTGCATACTTTCCTAATCTTGACATGGGGTCTGAGCTGCAGGCTCCGAGGCTGTACGTGAAGTTGGCTTGGCTGCCACCTTTTCGCTCCCCGAGTCTGGCTGCGGCTCAGCGGAGGGATGCTCTCTGCCGCTGGGATTACTGCAGGCAGCCAGCTGCCGAAAACTTGCACCCGTGGGGCCGGCCGGACCAAAAGGTGTCCTGGCACAGCTCACGCGTCCTTGCGCTGCCTGGTGCCTTTGCAGGGAGCAGCAGAGGGAAGGAAAAGTCCCACAGTGGCCCCTTCGCTGCTTCTGGAAGACATCTCACACCCGCCTTGCGCTCTCGGGTTGGTCTGGGCGAGCTTTCTGCTGCTCTGCTATCATCATTTGGCTGGAGAACAGCTGCCTCCGAGGATGGGGGTCTGTTTTAAAACAGGGGAACAGCTGTACAGAGCGGGGCCTGCGGGCTGGCAGGCAGTCCCCGCGTCTGGGCAGGGGGAGGACAGAGCACGTGTCTTTCTCCTCTAGGTGACAAAGTCCTCAGGGCAACGTGGGCCCTGCCTGTCCGGGAAGAAGAACTGCAGTTCCTTCACCCCACAGCCCGGCTGTCAAAAGTTACTGAACGCTTCTGACCAGAGGCTGCAAATGAAAACAGCCTTTTTTTTTTTTTTTTTTTTTTTTTGCTAAGGTTTCCTTGGAAAGGCTGCCAGTGGCCACCTCGCCCCACCCTGCAGACGTGTGGGCGGGAGTGGGGGTAGCCAGCAGGAGGGAACATCACCAAAAAGGCAGAGCGACTTGGCTCCCGGCCACGAACAGGAGCAGGAACAGCTGCCTGGATGGCCCCCGGAGCCTCACTGATGTCAGCACAGCCAGCGCTCCTTAAAACCCCGCACCGTGTGTGGGGGGCGCAGGGGGGCATGGCTGGGAGCAGGTTCGAGGGGGGAAAGCAGTGCATAAAAAAACTGCTTTTTTTTTTTTTTTTTCTTTCCCCCCTGTGTTTGCTCTTCGAAGCAAACCTCTGTTTTCTGTAGCAATGGGAAGGTTTTGGATGAGTGAGTGTGAGTTACAAGAAATTCGTAAAAGCCGAACGAGTTTCCAAAAGCAAGGAGCAGAAAGAATAAGCGTTGTAAAGTTTGTGTGTGTCTGCGGTGTGTCTGTTTGCTTGCCTTTTTCCTCTTAAGAGAAGCGTGGCTAAGAACAGTTGGGTGCTGCTGGAGAAATCTGTCAGTGCCATTCCCTTCTCTCTCTCCTGTGTTGTCTCTGAGAACTTGTCATACTGTGACAGATCATACTGTCAAACATCATACTGTGTTTGAAAAGTATCTGGCTTGCCTTGGGGAGCCGCATGAAGTACGGCAGGATGTGGCATCCTGCAGTCAGCGTGTAGCGTAGGCTCACTTTGCCTCCTGCGCTGGCTTGAGCAGGGGCAGGGAGCGCACATAAGAGCAGCGTTGTCTGTGCTCCCTTCTGCTGATCCAGAGAGACGGCACCCGCCTCACCCTGTGGTTTACTGAAGCTGTGTTTCCCCGTACGTGGATAGCCGGAGTCCCTCTGTGAATAAGGGCTGTGGGGGTGTCTGTGTAGCCGCCCTGATGTGGGGTTCACAGTGCAGAATTACCCTCGGCTGATACTGAACCAAATGAATGCGAGTTCCTCTCAGGCCTGAGACGGCTTCTTCCTATTAAACACGAGTGCAGTAGTTTCCAAAAGTCACAGGAGAATCTGACGTGTGGCTTGCAATGCTGAGGGAAGAGGATACCAGCTTTTCCAGAACTGTACAGCTCGATCGCAGAACGAGGTTGGACTGGACATGAAACTGGATTCCAGGGTGACGTGGTGATTGCAGTCTCCGCCGGCTCTGCTTCTTCCCACAGCTGGGGAGTTGATTTTCCCAGTAGGCCTGTGCCAGCATGGTCCTGCTGCTAGTCTTGTGGTGTTTCCCCAACACAGAAGTTGTGCTTGAATTGCTTGCAAGTGGTGTGCAGCGCACAAATCTAGGCGACAGGGGTAAGCCAACCTATCCAGGCTTGTTGCAAAGCTGAATTTGCAAAATGCTGTCTCCGTCAAGGCCAGTGTAATAATAAGTTGCAGAGAGTCTGTCTTGAAAAACAAACAGCGTGACACAGGCGTTCAGGGAGGAGGTCGTTGTGCTCTTGTGTAAGGCTGATGCTTTTTGTTAACTTTACAAGTCGGGTTAACGTCTCCTGTATCGTTCCAGAATTCTTGTAGCAATTAGCAGAAACGACACAGGGTCACAGAAGTTGTACAGGCCAGGATAAGCATCTGTTCGTGTGCTTTTCGATCCGGAGAGTGGCATGAAAAATATGTTTGCTGAAGGTGACAGAGAGACAGGAACAGAGTCAGGGAAAGAACCCACACACTCTAAATCCTGCCCCGTGTCTTCACCATTAGATCCTGCTTCCTGTCTAGGCAGATGAACCCACATAAAACCCCTGGTTCACAAACAGATGACTTTCAAGTACTACCAACATTGGAAAATACAGCTAGGGCTAATATATTTGTCCTGACTTTCATCTTGAGTGCCTGGTGGAACACCTGTAAGTATTTACATTTTAACACGAGCTTTTGTGCTTGTGAAAGCAGACAGTTTGACAGCAATGACCTCTCGCACAAAAGCCTGAATAAGTGATGAACTTCCAACAAATCCATGACCTGAACTCTGCTGGATGCATATTGAAGGCGACAAGTTAATATGGCCCGTGGCAGTACCAACAGGAGGCCTGGCTCTGTGCTGGGCTCTTCTGCTGGAGGTGGCCTGCCTCTCGCCACCCTCCATGCCTGCCCAAAGGCCTGCATGTAAGTCCTGGGAAATACGGGTGCCTGTGCTCGCTGCCTAGGTGAGGGCCTCAGGCACATGTTTGCTGCAGATTTGACTTCAGTGTTCCTGGAGGTTTCTCGTCCTGCTGCTCTGCTCAGACACTGGGTGAAGGGCTTGGTTTGAGTAGCTGAGAAGGGAGGAGGGTGGATGCGTCTGGGGCCTCCTAAGTGCTGCACTTCAGAGTTTGCTGTGCTTAAATTGAATTGAGAGATAGTTAAGACTTCAATTATGGGCAGCCCTGGTGTTGGACACGTCTCTGCTGCAAGCGTGGTAACCTCTGGCTGTCAGACAGGGAAGACAGCTGTGGTATGGTAACCTCTGAATTCACACTGACCTGAATCACGCTGAAGCTGCGGTTCCAGGGATGTTTCCCAGTTCTGCCCTGCCCTGGAATAAGCAGTTCCTGGTACCTGCTTCTCCACTGAAACTTTGGGTCACAGCAGGGAATGCCTCTTCGAGCTGGCACTGCTGCTGTAAGAAATGCCTCTGGATCTCTGGCTGGAGGTTTTTCAGACCCATGGAGTACGTCATGCTGCATTTTTCAACTGCAAACCTGAAAACTCAAGTGAATGCTATTTGTGTCTAATACCAAGTCAGACCTAAAGCCCATCTAGCCCAGGTTGCCAGTTGATGTGAGTTTATCAAGACAGAGTATAGCAAAAGGGCATCTGCTGCTGATGCTTTTCCTAGTGAAGTCTTCCAGGATTTTGTAGCCTCTGGAATCTCTTCAGCCAAAGGGTTCAGTATTTAGGTTCAGGAATCCTGTTTCCTGAGCTTGCCCAGTGGCTCTTTGAACCTGTACAGGCACTTGGCATGTGTCTCACAGTTTCACTACATGCTTTGTTGGAGGGAAGGTGAAAAAAACAACTTTGTAGACCTGCCATTTGATGCTTCCACTTGGTACGATATAGGACGTGGGCTATGGGAAGTAATGCGTGATTGACCACTACTGACCGTCCTCATGCCTTTTGGGGTTGTGTGGACCTCTGTTGTATCCCATCTGTGGCCTTCCTCCCAGGCTGGAGCCCCGGTCTGAGTATCAGTGGTTATGCAGAAGCTGTTCCATGCTCTTGATTACGTTGTTCACTGAACACTTGTTAAAGCCATGGTTTGCCTTGTTAACATCTATCACAGACACATGCCAAAAGTACTTTATTTGCCTACATATTTATTGCTGTAAGACATATAGTTGGAGAGGCTTAAAGATTTCCAGGTGCTGCCAGGATTCTCCTCTTCAGCAGCTTTTTTAGTGGAACTTTCTCTGTATTGGCAGGTTACAGGCAGGAGATGCTGACTGGTGAGGGTGTTTGCAGATCTGGCTCATCTGCTGAGCTCCTGATTACCTGAGAACTGCTTGTTTAGATGGTGCTTAGCTCTCTGCCTTCCTCCCTTCTGGTATACTACTGGTTTCTAAGAGCAGTGTCCGGGTATCCCTCCACTTAATATCTTTTTTCCCCCTACAGATGGCAGCCTGAAGCACGCCCTGCACATCTGAAACCTTAGTGAGTGGAATTTAGTCAGAGACAATGGGCATCTGTCCTTGCCAGCTGTGGGGGTATTTCTTTGAGCTCCGCCCGAGCCAAGTGATACTGCCCACAAAAAAGTTAGCCTCCTTTCTTCATCTGCACTGCTCACATGGGATGGTAACTGGGATTTGCCCATCTGTACGGTCTCAGCAGCTGTCAGAGGAATTGTTTTGAGCTCCTTGAAGTGAAATGCTTATTGATGTAACTCTCTTATGTTTGTATCCCCTTGTCCACTTGTAGGACTGCTGCATGTTGCTGAACTTGGTGATTTTAGCTTCTTGTAACCGAAGGAATGTTGCTTCAGCACTACCATACTGCTGGTATTTAATTACGTTAGATCACTCCCAGGCTGCTTCACAAATCAATGCCTACAATACTTACTGAAACGCAGATACTTGTGAAGTGCAGAGTGAGAACGGGGAGCTGTAGATCAGGTCATGCTAACCCCTTTCTCCGTGTAAAGTGCTGCACATTCTTCAGTACTGACATAGCCTAAAAAGGAACCGTGGCTTTTAAAGCCCTACCTTACTTAACCTGTGTAACAAATGATGTGTGCTACTTGATTTGCCTTTAGTTGGTGTAAAACTTTATTCTGACTTGCCAGAACAGGGAACTTGGTTCCAAGTAATATGAATGGTGACAATAGTGATTCCAAACCTTTTGGTAAAGAAAGCATTTCACAAACAGAACTCAAATTTATCTAGGTTACTTATTTCCTTTATTAAGCATGTGAAGATTTATGAAATATAGCGGTCTTATGAGAAACAAACCCTGCTCGTCGTGTAGTACTGGTTTATAATGATAATCTTTCAATGTAGCTGTGTATAAAACCATTCTAATAAGCCGTTGAGCACTTAGTCCTGTACTCTGTGGGCCCTGTGATTTATGTAGTGTTTGGAAGTAGCTAGCATATCTGTTCGCAGAAGGGAGGCTGGGGCTGTCCTTTGAAACTATCAAGCTGTGTCTGTAGTTCTTATAGTTGAATTCGGAGCTCGTCTTGCAGCGCGCTGCTGCTGCCCTGTGCATTTAGTATCCTACATTTAAATTTAGTATCTTAAGGGTCGCACAAGGACCAAGGAATGTAGCTCTAGCATGGCATTCGCTTTGCAACTCTCTCTCTGCTGTTGGGTGTCGGACCAGGAAAAACTAAAAGCTAACATGGAGTCACTGTGTATGTGTAAACAGTAGGGCACATCTTTGTTGCTTTAATTAGAAGTATTTTCATTACTGCCTTTTTTCTTAGGGTACATATCTGAAATATTAAAGGTCTTAAATTTCTTAAAGGTACATCTTACAGTGCTAGACCAAGAGGCTGATAAGGATGTTTTTTTTACTTGTTCCTCTGCCTTCCAAAAGAAGTTTAAACTTGGCTGGATCAATTCTCTAATCTGACCTGCTGTGCAGCTGATGTAGCTGTGCTGGCACAAGGAGGCCGTGGAGAAGACATAGCAGAAGAGGACAGGACTTCTGATTGCGACACAGACAGGAGAGATTTAAAATGACCGTGCAACCAGCATTAAAAAGACCAGTGCTCAAGCCATCAAAACCACCACATCCTTGTAGCAAAGCAAGGGCCAGGAGGAAAAGTGGAGGAACTGCATGGAATGCCTTTTTGCCAGTTCATCTTTGCTGGGGCCTCAAATCAACCTTAGATGAACCAGAAGGCATTGTTTGCTAGGATGGATCCTAGACTCCATGCAGCTATGCTGCTGGGTTGATTAATTCCTGCTCACAGAGCCTAATCCAAGCTCTGCTCCATGGGTGGGGGGTCATTAGCAATGTCTGTTGTATCTGTCCTGGTGTATAGGAACTGCATCTGCTCTGTTCCTGTTGTTGGGCTTAGGATATTTGCCGGCTTGGAGTTGCAATGTTGAAAAAACAGCATGGCCTTTTTTTTTTTGGGGGGGGTGCTTTATTTTTAATTTTAGTATCTTCTTGTCTGCATTCTGGCTTCCAGAGTCACTGAGGGTAAGTGTGAGCATCCAGTCCATGGTTGCTTTTAGTTCAGAGGCATCTTTGTACCATGATGAGAGCAAAGTACTGAAAGAGTGGCATGCTTATGTTAATAGAGTCACTTTCCTCCTTCTTCCCCCTTTTCCTTTTCCTACTTGTCCCTGTCTTTCAGGTACAGTTGTGGTATTTGCCTTCAAAGGTTGTGTTTAACACCACTTGTGTTTAATGCTTTTTCCTCCCACCACTTCAAGGCAAGTATTCTTCCAGGTATGTGACTACAAACAATGCAAAGGGAAAATCTCAATGGAGATCTGTGCGTGATGTTTGTTATCTCTTTGAAGCTGCCTTTTTCTTAAGAGTCTTTTGATATTTAGGTATTTCCTTCCATCTTTCCCTTCTGGTATGTTTTTACCTGGATAATTAAAAAAATTCGTAGTGATGTCAAATTACTGACCTCGGAATGGTTTTGTTGGCAACCTAAATGTGTGTTTGGCATCAGAGCATGAAGAAGCAGTTTACAATCTACAACAAAAACAGCTTTGGAGGGTTTTTTGTTATTGTTTTCCATAATTTGTTTACCCCCTCTCCTCTAGCCATTCACTCCTGCCTCCTTTCCAGAGGTGCTGATACAAGTGTTTGTGGGGTTTCCCTCTAAGCCTAATCACTAAAGTGATCCAGGTCGCCAGTCCTCCTCCATTTTTTTCTTTCTTTAAACAGTCACACCCTGCAAAGTTCTGTTTTGTTCACTGAAAGGGAAGCAAACTGTAGGCTTTCCCTGACAGGGGAATGAGCATCTGGAGGAAGGGGAAGAGCTTCTGGAGAGGTGTTGACCCTAAGTGCAGGCATCACAAAACTACATGCTGTTTGTGTAAATAGGTTTTAGAGTTTCAGCTGTGCAGATAGACTCGTCTTCCCACCTTACCACACATTTGCTGGCTGCTCTCTTGATGCAAATAACTTCATTGTATTAGCTGTGCAAAAAATCTGTTGCTTCTGTAAATTGTGTTGTCTTCAGCTGTTCTTTCTGCTCCCAAAGTAATTTCCATCTTACGAGAATATCTGTCTTAATTACGCTTGATATTGTGTAAGGAGGTCATGTTTCATCATGTCAGACTGTGGTCCAGGTTTTGTTCTGGCTGAACTGGTACAAATCGGGTGCACCTACTGGTGCCTCTGGGTTGCCAATGCTGGTGCAGTGTCTTCTGTGGGAGAAGTTGGTTTGTGTAGCCAGGAGCAGAGTATCAATCACTGCATGGAGATACCGGGTTAACTGAAATAATAGTGAGAACTGATGGAGATTTTATTTGAATGGCAAGGTTTCTGCTATAAGATAAATAATTAAATATATGGTAAAGGCCAAGTAAGAACTGCAACAGCACATTTCTACGAAAACTGTCCTGTTAAAAATGAACATGGATTGTGAAGGGGCTTTGTGGCATATGCAGGCTTGATGCAGGCTCTATCAGCAGCTATCATCACTTACAATAGTCCATTTGTTTTTAGATTTCTGAAGTTACTTTTTACTGTTTCGGGGAGTAGCATGTAAAACAGGACGGCCTGTAGAAATCTAAAACGCCAGCCAAAAGACACCTCCTTTTTGTGTCTACGTGTTGCAGCTGTCTATCTCTTGGCAGCAGGCAGCGTGGTGTAGAATGTGAGGTTTCAGTGCTGAAGCATGAAAGAGTGAAATAAGGCAGTGCAGGACTTAAAATGCTTTTCTTTTCTAGGGAATTTCAGTCTTCACCGTTGCTTAGTTATTTGGGAACTATTTGTAGAGTTTGTTTTTTGTTTTTTTTCTGACGGTAACTCCTTGCATTCACAAGATGAGAAACTGAGACAGGTCGCTCTTTAATTTTCTCAGTTATTCTGCAGTTTAGTAATCAGATGAATTGTAGTCAGTTGCATTGATACCAAGCTGGGAGGAAATGGAGCACGTGTGTATTTCTTACAGGGAGGAGGGGAGGAAAGGGGAGACTGAACTTTTTTTTCCATTAAATAGACTCTTGTATACGCCAAATGACATTTTCATTTAGGAACATCAGCACTGGTAATATCATCTTGGTTTGGATCACATTGTTTCTGGATAAACTCTGGGCGGCATTGTAGCACCTTTTAATCTCCCCTAGTTCAACCTGGCAAAGCAGGGGATTTTGCAAAATGAGCCACCATAGATTCCCTCAGCTTGCCAACGTGACATAGCGAGCCTTTGTGTTCCGGGGTATGTAGGTGCACAGTTTCATATTGTGCATGTACAGGAGATGTGGGATGATAGGCTGTGAGGTTTCCTGGTGAAAGCTGTTTTTGCAAGCACGCCGTGCGTTCGGTTAGGCGGGTGTTCTCGGAACGTCGCATGGACACAGTGTCCGGGGGCTCGGAGCCCGGTGCTCCTGCACACGGTATTTGGGGGATGACTCCAGTCCCTGGTAGCATTTAGTATTGGACCTTGCCTTTTGCAGAGGCTTTTCGTTATTCCAGCCTCGCCTGGGACACAGTTTCCCTTTCGGCTGATGGGTTTGTAGTAGTGCAGTTGCTGTGCCTGCACTGGGTGGGCTGAGAAGGCAGTCGGGGGCTGCTTGGTGTGCCTGTCATGCTGTCCCCATGCTAGCCAGGGTTGTGCAATGCTTCCTTGAAGAGGTACGGTTATGATCGCTCAGTCTCTGTGTGTGTGGATGAAGCCTGACTTTTCTCTCCCTGAAACGCAAGTTAAAGGCTGCGTGGTGTTTTGGAAGTCTTGGGCATTCTTTTACCTTTTTTTTTCCCCTCTTTGCTTCTAACTTCCACACGGTTTTTGAGCCTTTCGAGAAGCTGGCATTCGGGGGACTGGAAGTCATCTCAGGGAGAGGAAAAGGACGAGCTAACCTTGGCACCTGGGGCCTGGCTATTACGTTGCACTTCCCTCGCGCGGCGCGCAGGGCCAGCCCCGGTGATGTTCTCGCAGCAAATGGAGGAAGTGGCGCTGGCGGCGGCCTCCTCGCACCAGGGGGATGGGGCTGGTGGGCTGGATGCGGGCCGCACACAGCACCGAGGGGGGGGAGAGGCAGGAAAAACCCAAACCACTTGGCTACGGGCGAAGCGAGGCCAACTTTTCCAGAACTCCTCGTCCCTGGGGGCAGAGATTGTTTCCCCGGGCGGGAGGGCGGTGGGGAAGGTACCACGGGAAGGAGCTGGGGAAGGATGGAGGGGGGGCGGCCGCTCCTCTGCCTGCTTGCTGACTAAACAGTTATGTCAGCTGGCAGCCGGCGCAGCCTGGGGATTTGCGATAGCTCCTGCAGGGTGGGGGCGGCTGCGCGGGGGGAAGGGAGGGGAAGGGAAGGGCCGGCCATGCTGCAGCGCCAACTGCTGCTCCGGCCTCCCTTGGCGCAGGGGGCAGAGGCCAGGCCTGCGGCTGCACGCTCCTGTCCGGCACTGGGAAGCTTTCGTGGCGATGTCCCAGCTCAGGGGACGAGCCATCCTTGCTGGCTAAGATGCCACACAGCAGCCCGCTGGAAAGCCGTCCGGTGGGGGAAGGCCTCCCAGCCTCTCCTGCAGTGCTGGAGCCCACACACCAGGGTGTGAGGAGCAAGTGCTGGGTGCTGCTGCCAGCTGCTCGGGGTCAGAGCTGCCCCTTGGTCCCCCGGTGGCCCCAAGCCCTGTTAGCGAGGCTTTGTCACTGCTACCTGCTGGCCTGCCACGGGGAGGGCCCTCCCTGTGCAAGCACAGCCCGAAAGGAAAGTGGATGGCGAATCCTGGCTACTGTTCAAGTTTAATGTTTCCTCCTTGGCCTTGAAGGCAGATGGAGCCCGAGGTAGCCTTTAGACAGAGCAGGAGCAGTTTGTAATGATTCCTGCAAGTCGAAAGTGTTCAAATCCCATTTTTTCTGTGCTTCTCGTTTTGTTTTCCATAAATCGGATGCTGTAAAGCTGGAACAGCCTTGGAGCAGCTGTGGCTTTTCGCCCATGTGCTTCCCTCCCCTCCACCCCCCATTAGGAGTATGCGAAGGATGGGTTACTTGTGAATCACCTCCGTACCTACCTAACTTCTCCTGTCCCAGCAGCAAGACAGAGAAGGACCCTGTCCTGACAGGCAAAAAGGGTGTGTGTCTCAATTGTTTGAGGTCAACTGAGTTAGCTGAACACAATAATAAAAAAAAACAGCCCTCTTGATGCTCCTTAAGGTACAGCCTGCCATGTCCGAAGCCATGTTTGTGGCTGCGTGAGACCAGTTAATGTGTTAACCTGCATCTTAATGAACATTCAGACGGATTTTTAGTAATGTTAGTCTGACTCAGCTGAGCTGACACGACTGCAGTCGTGAGTGAACCTGTCTAGCCCACTTGGACAAGCTTGCTTAAGTTAGCAATACAGCACCAGTGGTTCTAATGGCCTAGTTAAGATGATTTGCTTTAATATTTTTTTATTTTTTTTTTTTTGACAAACACGGAGCAAGGTGAGTGAAGGCCGTAGAAAAATGTTTATATTTGCAATGTGGAAATCTACAGATCTCATCCAGGAGTTGCTTTGTTTTACCTTTGTGCAGCTCTCATCACCTCAGCGCAGTTCTCAAATGGGTGTGTTGTGCCTGGCACTCCTTCACAGCACACCTGAATGCTATTTTATGTGCGAGTCAAATGGTAGCATGATTTCATAGGGCCTTGCAATCCTTTGCTGAATGGCCTTACAGATGAGCTGGGCAGTTGGGCTTCTGGCAGTTTGTTCAAAACCATCTAGGAGTTTTTTAGTTGCTGTGGGAAGGTTAAAAAGCACTGAAATACCTACGTGACACCTCAGTCTCCCTTTTGTTTTAAATGTTCCACTTAGAACAATCCAGGAGAACGAGCACTTCGTGAGAGGGTGTTAAAGCTGATAAAATTTGAATCCCTAAATCATCCCTAAATCCATCTAGTTCTTTTTTTCCTGCTGGATGTAGGTAAAAAGGCTTGGTTGTGGTTTGGTTTGGTTTTTAAGCAGGGGGAAAAGTCTCCTGGAGATAGGAAACCACTCAGAAGTTACTGTTGAGGCAGCTGTATATTATCTGTGTTTTAAAGCAGTCAGATGGTCTGTGGTTGTATGAAAATGGGATTATTTTGAAACAAGAAGGGTATATAACTGCTTGAGTACTTAGATGTAGGGTCTGAAATGCTGAATAACTGCAATCGCAGCTAACTTCTCAAGGAACGCTTCTGGAAACTGCTCTTGATGCACTGGGTACAAAGCACTACAAGTGCAGGTAAATAGATCTCTAAAATATTTTGGCACACTGAGAAAACTTCAGTGAGTGCTACTTGGAAGCCGAGCACTTGACTTTTTGTGGCTAAGATCAGTTTAAATAGGTGGGTTTTTCTTCCTTCTGTGTGTAGGAGAGAGGGGAACAGAAGGGCAAGTAAAAAAATCAGAGGAAAGACCTCACTGCTGACTTGGGAGACGTGTTTGACCTTCTTAGCCTTATGCGCTTGTCTGTGGTTTCCAGCCAAAGGCTCTCACTTTGAGAGAGCCTTGCTTCTCGTGCTGAACTATTTTTTGACGCAGTGAATGAATGCAATATGTTAACACTCCTGTAAGTCCCAGAATTGCTTGGCTGCCCCTTGCCCTGCCTGCCTCATACTGGCTGAAAAGGTACCATTGTTTGTTCTGCAAACAGTGGGTGATGTTTGTTTCCAAGGTGACTGTGGCTCTGTTGCTGCCCTCTAGTACAAAAAAGAAAAAAAAATAATTAAAAAATTGGTTTTAAACACCTGAGAGCATCCCACTGTCACCAGAGATGGTGGGAGGGTATAGCTCTCTGGGCTGTTTATTAGAACAAAGACAAAGAAAATGACAGTAATCTAAGAAGTGGTGATGCATATGTTTGCTTTATGCTATGAAACATTATTCCTAAATAGTACACAGGTATCACTGTTGAGACACTTGATTATTTCTAAGGACATATAAAATTTCTATTTCTATGTATGTCTTCAAGGAGAAGAAGTTAATATGAATTTAAGGTCTCTCAAACATCTTGGTCAAATGCTAGTTGTAGGTTCAGTTTACAGCAGTAATGCTACGCTTTGTCAGTTATTTAAATGAGAGGATATTTTGAAGACTTTGCTCAAGCAAGGATGTATGAACTTCCTAATAGGAAAGCTGGAAGGGAAAAATCAGTAGTTCTGCTAAACTTGTAGGTTTTCAGATTGTTTTGGAAAACTACTATTTGGCAATAAAATATGCATCCCCGAGGAAGAAAACTCCAGTAATCGGTTCTCTCATTCCTTTTGTGTATTCTTGGATTCCGTGGTTCTATGTATATGTACTCAGTGTAGTGCTTTAAATGTTTAGGTAGATGGATTGGAAGCATTTTGAAGTGCTTCCCCTCTGCTGCTTGCCCATCTACTGATGTCTGCTTTAGTATGGAGGGAATGAGTTGGAGAAAAACAAGACAAAACTTTTTTTTTAAGCTGGTCATGGATGCTGCTAGCAGAACTTTGCCTTCCTCCCCATCAGGTTTAGTACAGTTCATACGCAGGTTTCAGTAAACATTAACTACTTTTATCAGGGCTCGCAGCATGTTGAATGGTTAGCAAAGAGCATGTACCGAGAGAGACAGAGAAAATGAACAAGTCCAAGGTCAAAAGGATGGTAGATTTTCCTTTACTAAAATACGGGGTGAAGAAGATTGACACCACTTTGTGGAAAAAGGTCTGTGAAAAATCCAGTTCTTGTCCTTCAGCTTTCCTCAGGGTGAAAGCACTTGGGGCCACTGCCAGGAGGATGTGCATTGTAAGTGTTTTTCTGCTGTAGTGAGACGATCAGAAGACATCAGCTCTTTCACACTCGCACCGGCTGGCAACGTGAACTCCTCCTGACTTGGATCAAGTCAGAGCAGGGTATGATCTTTGTTATCGCTGTCACATCTTTATGCGGCCTGCTCCTGCCCAGCATCACCAGAACTCCCGTTGACTTCAGCAGTGCACAGCCGAGCACGGGCAGCAAGAGATCGTAATTTCCTCCCTGCCGTGCCTGCATGAAGCGATGATACAAAGCCATCCTGATTAAGAAGAGTTGGTTAAGAAACTGTATGGTTTAGCAACTTGCCTCACCTTTCTTTCTTCTGGGTGGCATGGATGTTTCGTTATTACTTTTGAGGGGTGCAGTGCTACTAATTTTGATGCAAAGTGATATGCTGTAGCGATTAAAAAAGAGTTGATCAGCTTACGAATGAAAAGGGGGAAAAATGCAGTTAATTAATTTTAAGTTGAGGTGTGAAAAGGAGCATTTTGAAAAGAGTGTGCGACCTGCCTTAATGAACTCTGTTGAAACATCCGATGCTACAGTTCAAATTCTAAGTTATTTTTAATTGTGCAAATCAACATATCCTGTCCCTCCTAATTCCAGTCAAATAACGTTTTGCAAAAGAAGGAAGCAGCAGTGTTCACCTGTGTGTTTCCTAGAAGCTAGAATTATTGAAAGGTTGTACCTCACTGGAAAAACACAGATTTACTTAAATGACACATCAAACACACAAGAAATCCAAACAGTCTGTGGATGATCTGACAGTAGTTTGAGAAACACCCTCTGCTGCATGCCCCTCAAATAAGAAACGTGTGCGCACAGTTAAAAATCTCATCTTTGTGGTGACACAGATGATTCAGTGCAGGAAACGAGAGGAATCTCATTCAGCAGCTAAGCATTTGTGGGGCGGGGGTGTGAGGAGGTCATGGTGTTCAGCACCCGGCTAGAAAGCTTTGGGCTCCTTTCTCTCTTGAATTTTCTGCTGATTTGAATCAGCTTCGGCGCGAGATGCAAATCCCTTCCTGTTCGTTCTACCTGGAGCAGCTGAGAGATCAAAGAAAGACAAGACGGGAATCTCCTGCTGGTGCTTTTTTTAACTTTAACTACAGATATTAGCCATCCTGCTCGAAGCTGTGCCCTGCAACAGGAGGTGCAGGGGCACAAGTGCCTGCACCCTTGCCACAGCCGAGCTGCGGGGTGGCCAGCCCAGCAAATGGAGGAGGCCAGCGCTGCAGCCCTGCTGGTGGCCTGAGCCCTTCCTCCTGCGGTGGCTGCACATCCTGCTGGGGGTGGCAGCGGGAGAGGAGCTTGAAGTGCAGGCTAGCAGTTGTTGCAGCCTCTTGGAAGATGCCACCATTCGTCTAAATATAAAATACGGACTGTGGTTTTGGTCTTAAATATTTGTGGGATTTTAGCAAACCACTACAAACAAACAAACAGCAGCAAAAAGTGACACGTTTGAGGCAGGATTTATTTTTTATTTTTCTTTTGCAAGGTAATACGGAGGCTTGTATTCTGTGACTCAGTGTTCAAAGGGAAGACATTTCTCAATTTGAGAACTTCTTTGTTCATCTCTTATTCACAGACTTCCCTTAAAGAGCTTTATTTTACTTTTTTTTTTTTTTTTCAGGAGGCTAGGATGTAATTTTCTTTTTAACTCTGATGATGTTCTTCCACAGCTTCCCAGGTGTTTTCGCCTCCCTCTGAAGCTTAGAAAAAACAAAACAAAACAAAAAAAAAAAAACTCCCTTCCTTTCCTAATAAGTAGATCATGTGTGGTATTAGCAGCCTTTATAAAGCCTGCAGAGGGAAAAAATAATGTGTTCAACTTGAACTCCAAAATATATTCATTTGGTACTAAGGGCAAGTTTAACTGGAATGTGGACAAAACATTACATGTGTGTTAACTTCTGTCTTGCCTGGAAACTGACCAAGGAATAAAGTAAGAAAAAAGATTTTTAGATTTTTTAATGTCTCCGCAAAGGCATTTGCAGTTATGTGGTTGCTGTAGGTCCTCCACTGATAAGCAGCATTAATGAAGTGGCTTTTCATGCAGTTTTATTGAAATTATGTATGCAAATACAGTGCAAACTTTATTGCAAGCACAGTTATTTACAATGCACAGTTGGTAAACAAAAGCATTGCCATTCATTCTCCAGTGCCTTGATAGCTTGTAGAAAGCCGGCTCACTTCTCTCCACTTTAGCTGGCCGTGTGTGCTCCCAGCTTTTATTCCTTGTCTCCAGCATACCCACAGGTTTTGTCAGCTCATAGCACTGAGGTGCAGGAAGGGCTCACTCTTGAAGAACCGCTCATCCTGTTTTGCCTTTTTTTTTTTTTTTTTAAAGCGCTGTGGAAAAATATGTGTGCTGTCAGTCTGTGAGACCACAGTCCTGTTCCCCTCTGAAATTGTTTCATGAGAGGTTCTCAAAGAAGAGCTAGGTACGCTGTGGGCAGGAAGGATTACATCTGTGTCCTCTTTTAGATACCCTTGCAGAGGCTTCAGTGCACAAGCACTCTCTGAAATTTCTGATGTACCAAGTCTTTTGATAATGTCATGTAGAGACTCGCTCTGTCAACCATTACCAAAAATGTGTCCTCTCTCCTTCAGCTGGGCCTCCCCTGGCTGGGGAAGACATCTCTTTACCACGTAACTACTGTGTTCAGGCTCGACTTGTTGCAAAATCTTTGGTCTGATGGTGAGATGTGAGAGGCCTCCGTGCTGTGCAGGCACTCACAGAAGACACGGTGGATGCCCCACCACAGCCTTGGGGCAACCAAGAGGGGTCGGTGTGACTTTTTTCATTTGCTATCGACATGTAGGCAGGCCTCAGTGCATTTCTCCTCTTAGAGAAACTCTTGCTGGCTTTCCTGTTGAACTTTAGGTACAGTCTGTGACTTTGGGCTGGTTTTTAATGGCCAACCTTAGTAGAACAGAGGAGGTCATAAGTATTTATTAATACGTTGTACTTTTTCGCTGCCGTTTAGGAACCCTTCTCTGTTGACTTGCGTGGGTGCCTCACGTGTCCAAGGTTCAGGCAGGATTCCACCTCAGCGCTGCAGAGGGAGGCGATGGTGCCTGCTTCCTGGGCCGAGGGCTGACTGTAGGGCATGGCCCCATCCTGCAGCAGGACCTGGCCATCCACAGGCCCTGTCTGCACACAGGGATGTCCTTGGATTTTGGGCACTTGCTGGTTTCACCCACAGCTGGCGTCTGGCAGCCTTCTGTCCAGGAGCACCTCGGAGTGGGAAGTGGTAGAGCCCAAGATGAAGGCTGCCACCCCGACAGGGTTTCTGCATCCTGTGGCTTGTTAATGGACACCCAGGTGTGTGGTGTTGGCCTGGTGAATCCCCCATACGGGTACACAGGGCACTGAGCATCCCCATCGCGAGGTGGTGGGCAGCCCGGGAGGTTCCCTGTGCACGCCGAAGCCCCCGGTCTGCCCAGCTGAAAAGCCTGGATTGTTTCAGTCCTGCAGCTCTGGTGCAGGGTCTTACATTCAAAGCACTAATGACTTCCTCGTTAGGACCCAGACTCTTTAAATTTTTATTAAAGGGATTGTCTGTGCTGACATTTAGCTATTACCAGATGTTGGCTTTTAGTTACCAGTGTGGAGGTGGCATGGCTAATAAAGGCAAGGGTGAGAAACTTGTGTGAAGCTGACTGTCAGATGCGGCTTTGTGTACTGCAGCCTGCGTGATGTCTGTCGCGTCTTCATGGGCCAGTGTTCTAGAAGAAAGCCATTTTTTTTTCTTCTTCCTTTTCTTCTATACTCTTGACTGGCCAAGTGTTTTCCAAGTGCTTGTCTTTTTCAGGTGGCGTCGCTCTTTTGTTAGAGTCTAGCTAATGCAGGAAGAGTGCAAAGGTAGCTCAATGGCAGCTTGTGTTTTTTTTTTTTTTTTCCTTATATTTCGGTACATAACTTTACTGTAGATCATACTTCTCCCCCTCAACCTCTTTTCGCCATACCCTCCCTCAGAAAATGTCAGCAACCGATTGTTTCCTTTGCAGAGCGTAGAGCCCCTAGACAGAGGCTTTTCCAGTTTTATGAATGCACCATTTGTTGCTGAGGGCACAACTGTTCGATATAACTGGCTGCATCCCACTCTGCTTGGGACCAGCATGCACTACAGCCAGTCTGTGCATAAACCAGATTTTTGTATTAAATGGCACCATTTTGTCCACAGCAGCAGTCTGTCTGTCTTTTGTGTGTGCGCGTGTGAGACTTGCAGCTTTCAGATGCAAAATATATAAAGAGCAGCAGTTTTGCAGAAGTATGTGTTTCTCAGTGAGCATACATTTCCATTTTAAGGTTTATTTTCCTAGGGAGTTCCTGATGAGTGATATTTCTTCGTTATTTTGTGTAGGCGGACCGAGGCAAAAACAAGTTTTTAAATATTTTATAAAATGGATGCAGGGTGTAACATTACCAATGTAGTAGTGTTATTGGGGGCACGCTCAACTATAACTTCAGTGAAAATGCATTTAGCATGTTGAAAGCGTATGTGCTCATTTATGTTTTATTCTCTGTCATCAACCCGCAGTATTCCCCCTCCTCTTATTTTGTTGAGTGCTGTAGGGTCGGTGACTGTATAGATGTACCAAATTAAAGATGCTCTGTGCTTCACATGTTCCAGCAGTATCTAAGAAGTGGCATGTGATGTGAAACCCGGTGCTTTTCCTCACTGCCTCCAGCAGCTACCCCCTTTCCAAGGTCAGCACAAGTCATCAGTTTCGGACAACAACATGTGCGGGGCAGCTGGAGGGGCTGCATGGGCACCACTCCACACTGGCTGCATGTCTGCAGCCGGCGTTTTGTGTGTATAACGTGGCATCCGCAGCCTCCTGGCAGAAGGGAAGGTGCTACAATGGGGGCAGAGTTTGCTCTGGGTGAGTGGGTACTGTGCTGTTTGTTTGCCTTCTCACCACCCTTCCCCTTCTCCCCTTAAACGCAGTTTCTGGAAGCGCAGCCCCCATGTGCAGTGCTGCGAGTGCAGGCTGCAAAGCAGGGAGGCTGCGTGGGGCTCTGGCCCCAGTGGCTAAGTCACGGCTTAGTCCACACTGCCTGCCTCGTTTGTCTCAGTGCCAGGAGTTTCTCCTTGGAAGCACAAGGCATTGCTTCCCCCGTCTCTCCACTTACGTACCTGCTGAGTGTCCCCAGCACATAAAAACACCTCCAAAGCAACCCCGCTGCCTCAAAGATCGCCCACTTTTACATCAGTAAAAATGCTTTCCCTGCTCCGCCTTCATGGTATTTAAGAAATGGGGAAAGCTAGAAGCACCCCTAATATTCCTGCTTGTAAGAAGGCAGTGGTACAGAAGATGGGGATTCCCCACCTCACCCTCCTTTGGGTACCCAAACGACTGAGCATTGGGCAGGCTCGTCTGAAATGTAATAATCCCTCAGCTAAAGAGAAATAATAAAAAGTACAGCTTTGCAGCCTTTCTGTGGAGGTTTCCATTGCCCCCCTCTCACCACGTTCCTCTGTATATTCACTGCCCACATAATGTTGCCCACGGGATGAGGGCGGGAGGGGGAAGCTTGTTCTCTTTCATGTGACTGCAGCACAGTTAATAGTTGTAGCAGACTTCAAGCGCTCCTGTGACCAAAGGGATCGATCAGATTCGTTTCTTGTAACTGGAGGGGAAATTTTCAGGCACATCTTCGTGTCTCGGCTTCCTAGCAGGTCCAGGGAAGGAGCCAGATCTGCCTTCTCTGTGATTGCTCATTTGTTAGGAGCTGGCTAGCGTATAGTGTGCAGAGACAAAGGCAGCCCTGGCCTGAAAAGCCCCCAAAGACAAGTAGTATCGTAAATACATCTGTAAAACTCTTCAACTTACAGGCTGCATGCGTCTTGCACTCGTGCTCCATTTCTCCCCCCACTGTCTTAAAAACGGGATGGCAAAATAGTTTGATAAAATGCATCAAGTACTAAACTGTTGATACAATTTAAAAAAAAAAGAAAAAAAAAAAAGAGAGAGTCACAGCTCAAGCATATGTCTCCAGCACTTTAATCTTTTATGGGTTGCATACTTGCTGTGGGAGTGGAAGGGGATGTTGCAGGCTTACTTTCAGTGTACTTAGAAACCTTTCCCACAGCAAGAAAACTCCCCGGAAAACATGTGAAACAACTGACTGGAAACCAGGACATTTCTTATGCCCAGCACTCATTGCTCTGAGGGATTTGCTGTGCTCTGAAGGTCATTTAATAATCTTTCTTCTTTGTTGGTTTCTTTCAGCGTAGCTCACGCATGGTGCTGCTGCGATCGAGTTGTTCATGTGTTGCGGAGCTTTTAGGGGCCCTTGTTTCTCTACCATGTTTTTGCCCCTGGTTCTTTTGTTACGGTGCTCCCATGATTACTACAACTGTTGCTTAAAATGGCTACCGAGCAAAAACAAGTTCTTGCCATCAGTAAGAAACTGCTTAGCCCGTGTCAAAACCACCCTGCAAAGCTTTGAGTTGATGCCTGCATTGCTTAGCTGGTATATTTCTGGTCTTCAGGCTATCCATTAACCCTGTGCGTACTGTTCACAAGGAAGAAATAAATCTGCTGCAGTGATGGAAGTGGGTCCTGATGCTGCGATCGCTGCTGCTGCCCCTCACCGCACTCTGGTTAGATTTTTGTGGCATGCAGTCCTTTGGGTGTGTGGTTTGGGGTTGTTTTTTTTGTTTGTTTCCCCACCCCTTACCGCTTTGCATAGTTTTTATTTTTGAGGTGCTGCAGAAGTTGCTAACGTAGAAAAGCAGCGACGAAGGCGGGAAGTCTGGCGCTGGAGGGCTGGCGGTCCTGACGAGTTGATAAGGAAGATCCAGTCCCCTATCATAAAGAGGCTGTGTGTCCAGTTTCAGCCTGCGACGGACTCGGCATTTTGCTTTCTGGCGTCTCCTTTCCGTGGGCCGATGTTTGTGCTGGAGTGCGATGGAGTGTGAAAGGTGTCAGAGGAGAGAAGGGGCTGCAACCCAGCTCTGGCTGCCAAAAAAAAAACAACACAACCCATACCAACAAAATGAGAGTTAAACGAAACATACCACAGAACAGGTTAGGCAGGACTCTGAAGCCAGATACGAACCTTCTCCTGCACTTTAAGGCATCTTTCGTACACTCTCCTCCCTCTACCCTTTCAGGATTTCCCCCCCCCCCCCCCGTTATGAAATAGTCCTGCGCGGACTCGTGGCTCGCATGCGGGGCAGGCGGGGAGTTGCAGTGCTTGCTCGCCTGCTGCCAGCTGTTTCTTAAGAAAGAGAGGGTGCACTTGTCTGTGCCCGTCATCCCGCGGCAGAGGCAGCGCTCCGCGCGGCATGCACCCCATGTGCCTTCGTGCCCACCGCCTGGCTGCCTTGCGGACGGCCCGAGCCGAAAAGTAGCGGGGGAGGAAGAGAAGCAAGGAGATGGGGAATGCTGGCGGGTGGAGCTTGCCGGGCTGATACTCCCCGTAGTTAATCATTACTTGCAGCGTAACCTGTTCCTGTTTTCTAGAGGTTTCACTGGCACCCGCAGCCAGGAGCGTATGAGGAATATGTGACAAACTGCTCTCCGAGCGAGACAGCTCGCCTTGCAGCAGCAAGCCCGGCGTCTAATACGAGACATCCTTTCTCCTGTAACATGTTTATGCCTAATCGTTCAGTAAACATACCATATATAGTCTGGTTCGTGCTCGCTATAACACCCTGCCGCAAGGCGACTTCACCAGTACCGTGCAGATTCCTCAGCTCCTGGTAACCGGCTGACAAATAGGATGGTGCCATATGTAACATAAATATTCCCCACAACTGTTTTTTTTTATAGTCCTGCCCATAGAGCATAAAGCCTGTGGTGCTGACCATGACAGTCTTAAGTCTGGCGCTTTGAACAACGAAGAGGATTGCACAGAACAAGTTGCCTGTGGAAGGATGGGCTGGGTCCCATGCATGCACGGTTGTTGCAGAGCAAAGATGCTGCTCTTGCCATACATGTCAGACAAAGCTCATATTTATGAATCAGTGGTTCATCGACTCCTTTTTTTTCTTTTTTTCTTTTTTTTTTTCTTTTTTCTTCTCTCTCCACTTCAAGTATCTGTTGCCTCCTATGGGTTGGGTCCCAAGCTCAAGCTATGATTCATTGAGAACTTTCTCTTTTCATTCTAGCATCTTTCGTAGAATTTCTGCCCTTCCTCTTTCTCTGTGCCTTCCTTTTGTTTACCCAGCACTAGCAGTATACTCAGCGCAGCAGAGGACATGAAAATCAGCATTGAGGTGGATTCACAGCTTTCTTAATCAGCTGTTATGTATGAATAGCCTACAGCTTTTTTCTTTTTATTTTTTTTAATGTTGTGAAATGACTTTCAGTAACGTTCTGACTCTTTTTGTGCTAGCAGAAGTGGTTTGGGAAAAGGAGATGAAGCCTGTCTACCTAGACTGGGGTAGGTTTTGTTTGCCTTTTGCTCCCTTCCCTGGTCTATGCGAAGACAGCACAGTGGTGCGGACCCAAGATAGCCTTGCACAAAGCTTTTCGTCTCTCTGCTTGGTAATGGGTGCTAGCACCTGGTTCCAGCAGTTTTGTGAGTGGCGGTGCCTCCTACAGCACTGAGATGATTTCTGAATCGGAGAGGGTGCCCATTAGGTGCAGATGGATACAGGTGGATTTTCCTCCCGTGGCCTGCTCCTCATTTAGGCAGAGCTCCCAGAAGGGGAGCGCTTGCAGCAGGGGAATGTTTAGGTGTTACATAAATGGACAGGACATGCATTTCTCTGACTTGTCTCTCATTGGCCTCGTCAGAGTGAATTATGTCTGACTGCCTGGCAGTTAATTGGACCATCCTTCCCATTTCCTAAGCTGATAAGCCCCTCACTGTCTGCCTCAATCAGGCTTCTTTGTTTGAGAAGTTACTAATGCTCCAGAAGAAGAGAATAACTACTTTCCTATGTACTGTAACCAAGCGAGGTGCTCTGATCATTTAACTGCTGTGATAAGTCTGTGAAGATTCACCATCTCTCTTCAACAAAATCCTTTCATGAGAATTATTTGTACCGTAACACCGGCAGGAGTTGGCAGGCAGTGAAAGTAGGTACAGCTGGTGTATTTACTACATACCTTGTCACTTTTTGAAAGAATTGCATGTGTGCTTAAGGTATCCTGTGAGCAGCTTTATTCTGGCAGATCCTGGTAGCCGTGCAGTGTACTGCTGGTGTCTGTAGTGCTCTGCCCATCAGGATCGGGTCTTGTTTTTATGGCTCCCTTTTAGCGCAGAGCCGTCAGACTGGGGCCGTCTTCCTGATGAGTCTGGATGGTGCCTAGCTTAAAGTGGGTGTTGCCAGAAGGTGAGTAATAAATGATGATTAATCGTCTCTGCTCTATGGATGAGTTAGTATGAAAAAGCACTTGGCTAAAGGCTTCAAGCTCATCAAAATTAGCCATGCAGGAGACAGTAGCGCACCATCCTGAAGGCCTGATTCTTGCATCCCTGACTGGTTTTGTGTTGACTTCCGTGCACTTGCTGCTTCTGGTTGAGGGAGAAATGTGGCTCCTCTTGTCTCCTATGTAAAATGGTATCAGTACTACAGGTTGCAAATGGGTTGAGTGATACTGAATTGTGTGTATTAAAAGAAAACAACCTTCAGTTAGATTGGTCAGTAACCTTTTTGATGCAGAGGTATGGTTATGAACCTTGCAGATACCAATCCTCGTGTTTGTACCATTGAGTCTGTGCTATGAATGCAAAGATCCTGTATGATATTGTGTCTTGAAGTTGAAAACTCATTTTATTCCATGGGAAATGATTCATCTTTTCCTGTCAAAACTGTAAATAAGTAGAAGGAGAAAACCTAAAGCCGTACCAATTTTTGAAAGAGTTTACATTTTGAGTTTTCATACTGATTTGAGCAATGCATTACATCTGTTTGATTATGCAATTAATTCTAAAACCTTTTGAAAAGCAGGATTCATCACAGAAATCTTTCTTCTCCCCCCATCCTTCAACTATTTCTGGCGGCTTACAGGGCCCTAAGCACACAAAGGGAGTATTGGAGGACTTGCTCCTTGCACAGAAGTTGGAAGGACTGGGCTTTTTTTGTTCTTTCTTTTCTTCCTTTTCTTAAAAAAAGCTTTCCAAGGACATTAAAGTATGCAGAGAAAATAAATGTTTGCGCATTGCACTGTGTGCCTGCATTTGTAGGTACACTCTGACCTCGGGAAGTGACCACCGGTTTATTTCTTGCTGTAACTCTGAGTTTGTACTGTTGAGCCCCAGAATGTCTGTGGCATAGCTGGAGGAAGAGGAGAGGGCACACACACTGTCCATGCGAATTCAAGCCACTGTTAGTGGTGCTCAGTGGTAAGTCATTCATTAGGTCAAAGAGAGGTAAGGGCTGTGGTGAGCTGGACGTGGGGCCCAGCCAGCAGGACAAGGTCTTGTGGAGAAGCTAAGGGGGGCAGGTGTTCAAAGCCCCATATATCCCACCAGTGGTGGCAGCGTCTCTGTCCTCTCCTCCCAAGGACTTGTCTTGAGCCTCCAGACAGCTAGCTGAGGACTTCTCTTACTGGGACATCCTTTACTAGCATTAATGTTGCCTGGCCTTCAGGAGGATGGGCAGAGAATTTGCATTTGGGTTTCAAAGTTTTTGGAGGAGTGTGTGTGCTTTGTGTGTTGTCCAAACCTCAGTGAGGCTGGTAGCTAACAGCCATTGAGTGGCGCTCTGAAGGCCTTGCCATCTCCTAAGGCGGCCGCGAGCTGTGGTCGTGCTGAATGGAGGTGCTGAGGAGAGAGGGGGAAGAAGTGTCCATGTCCTGCAGGAGATGAAAAGGGAAAACTGGAAAATGAGCAACTTATCACTCAAAAGTTATTGGAAAGAAAGGTGCTGCAGATGTAGTACTTAGTGCAAATGTCACTCTGCGTGCATGGAAATGCAGGCTGGCTCTGGTTTTTCAGAGGGCAAGTCGGGATGCTGTAGTGGCGTCACTGCAACAGTGAACTGAGAGAATTCGAAAGGCAGTCTGACTTCCCTGAAAGAGTTAAGGGAACATCAGGGATGGAGAAGTGTAAAAAGTGTTTAACCTCAAAATTAAGGCAACTTGAAAACAAATTAACTGCTGGGCCTGGAGTGATCTATGAATGTATAGGACCTTAAGCACAGAAAGTATTGGGGTGAATCTGGAAAGGGTCCACATGTAAGGAATGTAGTTCTTCTGGCTTCTGAGATAGCTTTTTGTGTAGACAGCATGGAAAACGATTACAAAAACAAGTATTGCAAGACACTTAGATGGCAAACTGGCAGTGCTAAAGCCTATGGCTTTTGGAATCGAGTGATTGTGGGAGAAGTGCAGCTTTGCTCTGCTTTGTTTTTCCAAGCAAACATTTTCTGACTCGTGAATGACCATGAGTGGAGTTTACCCCATGGGCTTAAAGTCAGCAAGCACCAAAAATGCATTGAAAATCTCTCTTGGGCTGAGGGGCTATGACAGCGACTGGACTTGGGGAAAAAAGATATTTTTGATGTTTGATGGCAATTCCACCAGTGGAGTCCAAGACTTCACTTCATCTTTTGAGAAGATGTTGAACTTGTCCACTTGTGCTGGTTAGGAATGGGGTTGACTGGGACTGACCTAACCAGTTTTTAGGGAGCTTACTTAGCTTCCTAATTTCCAGGTATACTGGGAGAGCCATGAGGAACAGGAGTGGGGAATGGTGGTAAATTCCTCTGCATGAAAGAAGCTGGGCTGCCGGGAGTATTTTCGATTGGAGATCACCAGGCAGCTTTATTATGAGCCCTGTTTTCACTTGCATACAGTTCTACCAAGCTTTAACCATTTGCACTGAAACACCACATTTCAGGTGTTTAGCTTCAGGCCACATTTGTTTGAAAGAAAAACAAGTAATAATAATAATAAAAAAATCCTTCAGTCATTTCTAAGAATGCAACTAAGGGAAAAATAACTTCAGCTTTTGAATTCTCTTTTGTGACCTCTCTTTTCTTATTAGAAAGAAGACAAAACAAACCAAGAATAGCTAAAAAGGGGGAGAAAGCCTGACCTTTTTTCTAGTCCTTAAAGCACTACTGCGGGAGCACTGAGATTTGGGAAGGGGGTGGGAGGTTGCAGTTACAGCTAATGGTTGAATAAGCTAGCAGAGGTGTCAGCAGTGACGCTTAGTCTGGTGTGTTCTGTGCCTAACATCTGTCGTAATGTGTGTGGGGAAAAAGGGCTGATGAAAGCCAAGCATCCTCTAGTCCCTCTGACCCCGGACTGGATTAAGTTGGTTCAGCTCTGTGAATACTCACGTTGGCAACCTAGCCCCTTATCAAGTTAGCAGCCTCGTGTGCCTGTCTATTTGTGTGCTCTTTCACTAGCGAAAAGTGTGGTGAATGCCCAAATATTTCTCTTGCGCTGTGACATAAGGGTATAGACCTTCTGTTTGAGGGGTTTGCTGGTGTAAGATGAAAATGCTTCTTGTGGATGTGTTGAGCTTTATAGGCACTTCTGTTCCATATGGAGTAAGGGTAGCTTGAAAGTTGTCTGGCGAGATTTGCACACCTTGCCAAACACAGCTGGTCTCTTAAATTAAAACAGAGGCCCAGGAGTTCATAAATACCTGGGCACGTGACATAAATAAGCCTGATGATGCACGGGCCCTGTAGCCCTCCCTTGCAGACCACAGCTTGCCCAGGGACCTCTCAGCCATGCCGATTAGAAGCTTCTGTTGACGTTAATGGGTCTCTCCCGTAGAAGGAGCCTGTTGGTATGAATTCATTTGCAAGGCCGAGGCCTTGATTTGTGGTGAGCCCTGCAGTGTGGTTTGCAGTGGCCTGCCTGCATCTTCCCAAGCTGCTGTGGGTGTGAGAGGGAAACAGAGGAAGGCTGCAGAAGCCTTCACCACCTTCACTTCCAGCCAGGAGCACAAAGGAGCTGCGAGCGCAGAGGATGAGATTCCACCGGTGCTGCACGCACAGGGCATAGGCGGCCGCTGTCTGTAAAAATATGCATATGAAAACGGAACTGGAAGTGACTGCAAAGCTGCATTTGCAGGTATCGTAGTTTTTAGAAACTAGGTCCGAGGGGTTTAGCAGCAGAGAGTATTGCAGGACACTCCCTGATCTGTTTCATTTGTTTTGCCGAAGCATTAAAAGGACCCCTGGTTTCCATTGCTAAGGCTAGCAATTAATAAATTAGTTAAAAATAATAAATCAGTTCAGGATTTTACTTTATGTTTTTGTTTTGATTATATACGGTATATGTGTATAGTGTGTGTTTTAATATACACCTTAAAAATAACTCCTTTATTGCTTGATTATGGAAGCAGACACAACGGAAAGAGTATTTTGTACATTCTTTGACAAAACACCTGATTGAAGACATTTATTCTCGTTAACCACCCAGGA
Source organism: Aythya ferina (assembly GCF_964211825.1). Lineage (NCBI taxonomy): Eukaryota > Metazoa > Chordata > Aves > Anseriformes > Anatidae > Aythya > Aythya ferina. The sequence continues at coordinate 70,813,970 of NC_140297.1, read as the reverse complement.
GCAGAATTGATTAGCTCTGTCCATCTCTGTTTTGAGAAACTCATCAAAACGAAAGAAAAATCACTTTTTTGTTTGCTTTCCAAGAGAGAAAAAAAAAAAAAAAAAAAAAAAGAGTTTGAAGAGGGGTTAAATAGCGCTTTGTATTCCTTTTCTTGCAACCTCCTCCCTCCCCCCAAAAACCCTAACCACTCTTCCCCTCCGCCGTTGCCCACAGAATTACCATGCATCTAATTTTAGAGGTGGGTTTACATGTTTGTTCTAAAAAACGCCGTCGTCTCCCTCTCTGGTAATCCACCAGGTGGAAGCAAATGTGTAGAGTATTTGTATACGTATTTGTAAATCTGAGTTTGTGCAGGGCGGACTTCTGAGAGAGCAGCGTCCGCGGAAGGGCGAGGGAAGCCTCCCTGCTCGGTGCAATACCCTCGGTAAAGCAAAAACGTGCAGTTAACCACCGGCTCGGATCGTTGGTGGTTTTTGTTCATGTGGTAGGCCGGGTGACATTGTATTAGCCAATTCTTCTGATGGATGGTTAGAGATCAGTTGCCTGGTTGTTCTGAATTGCAGGAGGGAGCAGGCTGCCTGGGAGGGGATGGGGAGGATCAGATAGGAAGTGGTTTCTTAGAGATGGGTGCTTTTCTGGTGCTAACAGAAGTTCTGGTCTGTTAGCCACGAGTGTGCTTTTCTGACCTGCAAGGGTACGTTTGTAGCTTGCTGCTGTGCTTTTCCCTTCCTGCTGTCTTCCTGATAGCCACCTTGCATCTGGGTACATCTCTGCCCTTGCAAAAAATGGCAGCTTTGAAGTTTGGGGAGTATCCCTTTGCATTCAGGCCTCGCAAGCATTTTGCTTTGAAGACACCTTTATCTAGAAGTGCTAACGGGCTTGTTCAGTTGTTTTGGTGAAAGGGGGAGTCCACGCTCAAATGGGGAGCTTTAAGTAGCTGTGAATATCTTGAGAGCATCCATCTGGCCTGCAGTTGTTTGGAAAGGGACCGTGCTATCAAGGTTGACGTTGCCTGTAACATTTCATTTAACATAAACCCTTTGTCCGCATACTGCTGCAGGTTCTTGGTCTGCTTTAATACAATTTTTGTTGTTTCTCTGCTGACTTGTCGTACTATAATTAATGTCAAAGGGTGACAGATCGTGTTCTTAATAACTGAAGTTTCACTCGTAGGGCAAAGCCTGAACAGTAAGTCATGTTGAATAGGTATTGGTTTAAATCACTTGTACAGTTTGAGCTTTGCTTTACTCTGAACACGTAAGAGTAACAATCCAATTGCTTAAAATTTAAGTGCTCCTTTCCAGCTGTACCAGTGAAGATATTTGCATTTTCAGTCCAGGGTTGCAAAACCTAGCCCTGTGCTTGTAGTTAGTGCATGTTAGGACAAAAATAAAATGGAGGAAGAGCTGAAAGAAACCGTTTGCATCACTTGAGGCCCATGGGAGCTGAGGGTCAGGATCACTCTGAAAATTAATCAGTTCACTAGAGAATATGATAATTCAAGGAAACGATGGTATTGCAATAAGGTTTTATTTTTTATATATATATATATTTTTATTACTAGCAGAAACTTTAAAAATAAGATGAGAGCGAGAGAAAGCACGGGAGCAGAAGTGGCTTGAAGGGGAAATGACCAAGTCCCCTTTAGAAATGCAGAGCGTGATGGTTCAGGGGTACTGCTTTCTTCCCTAGAAACTCCTTTCTGTCTTGGGGAGGAGATCACAGCCCTGTGAAATCTGATTTCTTAATACTGTTTTGATTAAAGCAAAATAATTCTGGTCCCTCCACTTCTCTGGAGGATTGAGGACTTAAACAGGGTGTGCTGGGCCTGCAGAAAAGCGAGTGTAATCTCAAATCTGTAAGCGGTATGCAGCCTCTATTGTTATTTTTAACAAATTAAAACATCACAGAAATCTGCGCAGGCAAACTTTTGGTCCTGCTGTACCCCAGTGCAATAATTATAATGCAGAAACAGCTGATGGGTCACGTCTCCAGCCCTGCACAGCGTTATGACTTGCTACCTACATTCCATGTTTAGCTTTGAGCGATCAGATGGTGCAAGCAATGTGAGCTAGCAGCGCCTGAGGACATGCAGCCAGGCAACACGTCCTTTCTCCGTGCAGCTTTGGTTTCTTTTCTCCGCTTCTGTCCCACCCCATCCCCTTGAGGTGATGCACCGTACAATAAATGCCGCTCTCTGGAGGTGGTCAGCTGCTGGCGTGGGAGCATGTGTGCCATTCCCACCGCGCTGCATGTTAAGTCCAAGGGTCCAAGGTTTGTAAATATTGTTTCTAAAGTACCTGAGAACTCCAGGTGAGCCGTTTGCCCTACTTACCAGGTACTCTGTAGCTCTGGTTGAGACATGTGGTGGCACGTGGTGGCAGACTGTTTCAGCTTTGTTACTGATGTGGCTTAACAAAGCAAGAGTTGTACTTTTTTGGGAAGGGGATAACTTCATCTTTGTGCATGGGGAAGGGGTCATTTACAGAGGTTTACAAGCAAAAAAAGGTTGAAAATGCAGTTTTATTCAGCCCTGAAAAATTTGAGGGAGGCCAGAGGGAGATACTGTAGACTTCTGTTTGTTTTGTGCTTAGCACTGCACAAAAGGTACACCCAGTCCTTGATCTGGGAGAGATTGGACAGGCAAGTAGAAAATGGCTAACTGGCTGCCTGGGACTGCTCCTGCTCTCTTGCTGCCCTCTTCCAGGGATGCCTTGGAGAGATGCAGTGCAGACATTTTAATTGTTGTAGCTCATTTTATTGTGAGAGTCTTTTCACTGTGTTTAATTGGAGAGCTGAACTTCAGGTAGACTTTTAAGTGGAAGGAGTTTTCTTCAGTGGCAGAAGGACTGCAAACGAACTCCGAGCTGGAGCAAAGGGAGAGAGGAGGAGCAGGAGGAGGGACTGCAGATGGAGCTGGCAGTGAGTTCGTTCCCCGACATCTTTTCATCTTTCCCTGGTACTGCTGCACCGCAGGAATAGAGTTACAGACAACATTCTTGCTCAGGTCTCTCATCCCGCACTCAAATAGAGGGTGTAATTTGACGATGCTTCAGCTACCCTGTTTGAAGGCTGTTGATGAAACTGTATGTCTGTGCATATATAAAGAAAAACAACCCCCAAAAAACCACACATCCCAAAACAGTGTGACCAATTCCATGATCCCAGATCACTGTGCGGCTGTTCAAATGCCAGGACTGGCACAATGCTGGAGGGGGAAGGTGTAGCTGGAGCTGAGGGGTGAAGTGAGGACTGGCTTGTCTCTCCTTCTGAATGACAGCCGTGGCTTACATCAGGTTAAATCAGCCTGTACTCTGCAAGCTGAGGCAAAGCAGAATGGATTAAAAACGGTTTTCCACTTCTAACCTTGAGTTTCCTTGCAGCTGTAGCTCTAAATCAGCTTGTGTGGGGGACATGTATTCCTGCATCTCAGCAGAGAGACGTCTTCTTACAGGTCAGTTCTTGCAGTCGGTATTGGCTACAGTTTTTTTCTTATTGGCACATCTGTGTTCACGACTTCCACAAATAGATTTTGAACTGGATTTGCATCTCCTCCTCCATCCGTATCGGCGAGTTAGCAGTGAGGCCTGCAGGGTGGCTGCATGGGTGGCCGCCTCGCGCCCTGCTTGGGCTGATGCAGATCTTCTCAGTTGGCCAAGGTTATCTTGCTGCTGACCTTGTAGCCAGAACTCAGGCTCTCAGAGGCACAGTAATTGTGAAAATGAGGGGTTTTGAAAGAATCTGCAAAGGCTGATTGTCCTTACTTGCTTTTGTAAAAGCCACGGTTTATTTTCAGCACCACGCTGAACTAGGAAAGAAAGCGACTTTGTGTTAAATCCACAAATTCTGAGAAGGTCCCGTTTGAAGATTCTTACTTCTGAAATCCACTGTGGAGACTTCTTAAATTTAGCATGACAAGAGGCTGCTTTACCACAGCTCAGCCTAAAAGCCTGCTTCTGGTGTACTTTCTTGGTTGTTTGCTGACGGGGCATTGATAGCTTGCTGTACGTGATACATGGCATCTGATTTCTTCCTAGCTGTGGCCGTTCATACCAGAATGTCTTTGCCTTGGTTGTATTTGGTTCAGTGTACTGAACTAAATATGTTTGCATGCTTTTGGGATGAAGAGGGACTTCTGTTAGCTGTGTGTCAGAATGAGGCATGGGGATTAATGGGGGGAACGGCGAGAGAGGGAGGAGTTGTATGGGTTTTCTTTTTCTCTCGAGGCATCAGGCTCCTCCTGTAGCGAGGGAGAGCACAGTACATCGAACCTAAAGACCTTTAAAGTACATGCTGAAATGGATGCTGGGAAGATACAGTACAGTGCTTGGGCACAACTCCAAGGCTCCCAAGGCAAGTAATATTTAAACAAGCTGAACAGCCCCTTTAGGCAAGCAGCAGGAAATCCAGCACTGAGCTTTGTGTTGTTGCATGGTCAGCAGAAGATAAAAGCTCAGGCTATGCAGCTGGGGTTCCCTCCTATCACTGGATGGCAAACTGTTAAGAAAAGATAAAAGGACAGAAAAGAACAGGGGGTCGTCTTACTGAAAAGCATTCCTTCATATTGTAAGCTGTCGCAGTACTTTGAAATACACCGGGCCTGGTGTAAGTCAGAAGCATCGTCATTCTGGTGCTTGTTGGAGCTTTTACATCAGTTGGCAGGTGAAAGGCGACTTCGGCCCTCGGCTTCAGTGGAGATCAATGTTTAACATGGGCAGGATCATGACACACATAGGTGCCTCGCAGCAAGCAGGAGCCTCCCACGTACGGCCTTTCCAGGTTCCGCTTTCTGCAGCTTATCCTTGATTGGGCACTATTTTAACAATGAGGAAAACAAATTTAACTGAATGAGATTACTATTTCAAGTCTTCTAATCACTATTTACTGTGTTCCTCCCCCCCATCCCTCCCCCTTTTTTCCTGCATCACAGCACTGGTGTCTTGGGAAAGAAAATGCTTCAGAGCATTTGTTACCAATTTAGCAGCAAGTACGTGCTCAAATTTGGGATTTCTAAGATCTGTGTGTGCCATATGTAGGCAAAATGTAATCTTTGCTAGTTCCAGTAGAAGGGAACAAACACAAATTTGCTGTTCTTCAGATAGAGATTCTTTAATCTAGTGAGACTTACATTTGTGCAGCCTTTTTGTTTTGGTAAGACAGTTAACTGCCCTCCCTGGGGTGCCTAATTGCTTATCATGAACTAATCAGTCCCCAGGGTATATGAAGGAATGAAATGCTGCCGAGATAGAGCCTCTGACTTCCCCCAGAGGTGTGATAACCCTCCCAACTACCCCACCCTTTCAGGAGCTTGCTTATTTTAAAGAGCTTGCTATTTCAGAAATTATCCATGCTTTGGTGTTTTCAGGGAGTTTTAAAGGGCTATATGTGCTGAGGAACTTTTGAAGTTGCCAGCTTTTTTTTTTTTTCTTCTGTCAGATGTGTATTGAATAACATTTCAAGTTCGGTGTGAAATATGCTGAACATGTTGCTGCTGCTGCTTCTGTTTATGGAAGTGTCTACCTCCGTAGTCTCCATGTCATGCAAGACCCTAACAAATGAGGAAAGGCCTCCTTTCTGTCTTCAGCTGTCAGTAAGCTGGGCTGGTAAAATCTTCTAGCTTCAGAAACCCTGTTTGAAGTTCAGATGAACGAACAAGGGAAACAAATCTGGTGACTGTCTTCTAATTTTTGGTAGAATGGTACTTCCACATTACCATGTGTGAAATGAGTGGGTAGGCTGAGAAAAGTTTTTCACCTTACCGTGAAAAATTATTTATTTGGCTGGTGTTTTTTTTTTCTTTCTCCTTTTAGTTTCTTGTTTTAACTCATTCAAATATGCACTTCTCTGCTCAACAGGTGAGACTGCTCCTAATTTCTTGTTTTCTTCCCATGTACCTCTTTATACTGAACAGTTGAGCTTCAGAAGGCTTTATAAAGCAATACAGAGCAATAATGTCTGAACTGGAAGTGGAAAATAGCTCCTGCTATTTAGTATCTGACTGAAAGTGTGAATTCTGGCATTGAAGTTTTCTTCATCCTTTACTTTTGCTTGGAATTAACATCCATTTTCTGTGAAGTTTGGAGGATGAGATCTGTCAGTTAGGTAGCAATACTGTTTGTGCCTTTAAAGAGTTGTACCCCATTCAGAGAACCACCTCCAATGATTATCGTTTCTTTTTTTGGCTCTCTTAAAACACTTTTGTTCTTGTTTACCTCTTGTCATGGAATAGATCCTAAATGACCTCAGCAAGATTGGTGTAAACATGTATATATTGCCATAATATGGACTGGCTTATAACTGTAAAGCAAGGTGATTTCGTTTTTAGAATTAAAGGAAAATGGCTGTGTGGGTGTGTATGTATATGAACAAGAAAATGTTCATGTGAGAACATCACTCATGAAAATAAGTATGAATTTCAGTATCACAAGTTTGATTCTAATACTTTAGTGTTGCTTTGCTATGTGTGCACATGTGAAAGCAATTGGTCAGGGCTCCACTTAGCGAACTGTTGCTCTTCTGCTGTTGAATTGGGGTGGCCATGAGTGGATGCACAGGTCACTTGGTTGATATTTTTGTTTGCACGTGTTGTTGGTCATTTTTTTTCTATGGTTAACATCAGCAACTAGTAGAGAATCGGGTTGAACCTTTGCATAATTCATGCTACTTTGTTCCAGATTAATGTTTTGGTGTGCAATCTTACATGTCAATGGGAGTGAGCAGAAGGAAATAAGCTGCCCTTTTCATACATAAATTGTGGGAAGAATTGTCTGTGTCATCTGTTTGATGGTAATGTGTGAAGCGCTAGAAGTGAAATTGTTTTTTTGGAAGAGAAGAATGATTTTGGACCAGCAGCAGACGTTTTTGGCTGGAGGAATAGCAACTTGAAACTTCACTTAGTGAAGAAACCTGTTCACAATTTTGTCTGTTTTCCTTCTCTCTCTCTCTTTTTTTTTTTTTTTTTTTCCCCAGCTTTCCTGAAATAAACTTCCTACAATTCTTTGCAGTGTGCAGGTGTCCAGACTCCCCTTTACTCATACTCACTTGTGCAGCCCGTCAGCCAACTGAGGGCTGTGCCTAAAATTCTGCCTACGGGTCTACACTGCAGTGGTCTTGGCGGAGTTACAGTGGATACCTTGTGCACCTACAGGCTGCAGCATCCCTCTTAAGCTGAACAACTGAGTATTGCATTCCAGAAGTCTACACATGGGGAGCACTGCCCGTAATAAACAAAAGAAAGCTGCAGAGGTTGTAAACTGCTGCTTAATCCCTGTGGCTGTGGTGCCGAGGAGCATCAAAACTTTGCTGTGTGGATCTGACAGCTTATTGTGGAATAGAGGGTCAGTCTTGCTGGTATTTGCAGTTACTAACCTTAGCGGATTTTTTTTTTGTTTGTTTACTTTGATTTTTTGTTTTTCTCTGCGTGTGTACGAGGCTTGTGGCCTTTCCACCGGAATGCTCGTGTTCAGAAAACTTAAGACTGTTCCCACTGAAGAGCTTTGAAGATCAGCAGGCGTTTCCTCCAGGGGCTACAGCATTGTTGGAGGAGCCAGTTGCTGCAGAAATCTTCAGGCCTATCCGCCCGACTTTGGTCATTCCTTACCTCACCACCTCACGTGGATTATGCTGTTTGCAGACTGTCTAAGCTCCATGATGACCTCCATGGATTCCTCATGAGCTTTTACAAGGCCGGGCCTGTGTACTTTGTAAAATCCTTTTGAAATGCCTGCTAGGCTTTTAAAGTCCCAGAGCAAAAGCTATATTACAAGGAACGTAGAAGGTCAGCAGCTGGATGTGGTTGTGGATGAAGGGGGATTTATGTTTGTGAGTGTGTAGGCAATTCTTGGTTTTAGTATGCATCTTTTTCAGATTAGATAGAGAGATGTCTTTTCTGAGGAGGCTTCTTGTACTCATCTGATAAAGCTGAGGGACTTCTGAATTCCATAAAAAACTGTAGATCTGGATTTCTGTGCTCTTGTTTGGCATGTGTGCTGCACTCTATGAAAATTGACAGATGCTGTTTCATTTTGTCAGTGTGCAGGAAGCACCTCCCACAGGTTAGTTTCACTGTGTTTACTTCAAAATAGAATGAAAACTCGTACTGAAGAATACCACTGACAAGTAGTTCTGCTGTTTAAAATTTCCCTGCTGGCTCTCCTGTGAGGATCTCAGCTTTGCCTGCTTGCCAGCACCGTCTACTGCTGTAACTAATTTACCTAACTAAAACAAGAAGCAAACACTGTATTTCAGAATTTAGAGCTCCACAAACAACCCTGGAGGCTACCTGCCCAGCTGGTATAAGCCGGTGGGTGTGCGCACAGGGCTGCAGCAACTTGTTCATCAGCGATGGAGAGAGGTATTTTTCTTAAGGCTGGGTTCTTCCTTCACCTTCAGGAGGCAATAAGCCTCAGTTTGAGTGATTTCTGGTACTCCAGCATCTACGGCAAACATTGAATTAGAACACTCCAGGTAAAATTGAACACCTAGCTTGTATCTCTTGTCTCTGCTTGAAAATAGTGGGAGAACAGTATCCAATGGTCATCTAAACTTAGCATCACCTGGAGATGTAGATGGCATATATGTGTTTCTGGTCTTTAGCAGATTGTAGGAGGTGGTTGACTTAAAACCTGTTGTGTCTTGTGCAGTGCAGTGCAGGAGGGTGGCTTTGGCTTGTGAGTCCGTGCAGGGTCTGCCTGGTGTGGGGATACGAGGAGCGCTACAGGTTGTCTTGCTCATGAAAAAGCTGTGTAGTTGTGTTGGATATTGCACTGGAGGCTGACGTTAAAAAGAATGAGGTTTGTGCAAAAGACTTCTGACTCCCTTTGCTCCAGCACATCTCTCTTTCCTCCTTGTGACATGTGGTTTTCCCTCCTAAAATGTCAAACTAAAACCTTCTAATTAAAAATCTCTTTCAGTGTGTGTGTGTGTGTTTGAACATTTTAAATTGTCTTGGTTATAGATTTTTTTGTTTGTTTGTTTGGAAAGTGTGATAGAGGGAATAGTTCCTGTGCTGACCAGATACAGAAGACAGGAAGATAATGATGTTAACAAGGTGAGGGAGAAAAGGAGGTGTTTGTTTAGAAAAAGCCTAGTCACTAAAGCCTGTGGAGCAGAGAAACCCTGCTGATAACACAGATGAAATTGTCTGCCTTGCCTAACTTTAGAGGAGTGGAGCTTTGTAATAAATGGCTGCCATGTGGCAGCTGTCTCCCAGCTTCGTGAGCCTGGCAGTAGTTAATCCTGTCAGCAAGTCATGCTCCCTGGAAAAGAGCAGCAAGAAGAGCTGCAAACTCTTGAATCATTCTCTCTGCAAAACATTTGCATGTTGATTCCCTTTCTGCTTAAAACGAGTTTGGTAATTTGGTAGAGGCTCTCATCTTTAAGTAGCATTAGAGTGCAGCTGTGTTGGCTTTTAAATAAAAAGTTAGAAACGTGCCGAGATGTAGAGATTCTGTTCCCTCTTAAATAAATAAAAAAAAAAAAAAAGAAAGAAAAAAAAAGCCATTTTAGTTTTGGAGGGTGTATGTTACAGGGTACAAACCACACTGTACAAAGAAAAGACTCCATGTTGATATCTGTGTGTTAATTCAGGTTTAACATCTGAGGTCATGATTATCCTTAAAAACTTGAGCCTTTAAGATACAAAACCATTCACCTTGGTTTGTTTTTTATATTTTGTCGAGCATCTAATGTTTCTGACCTTTCTCCACAACCCGGAAAACTAGAACTTTTGCTTAAAAAAAAAAAGTTTGAGATTCTTGTGCAGTAATGTAATACCATCAGATTTTTACAGGGCTCATGATAAAATCGTGATGGTTGACAACACCACCACCAGGAAATGAGTTTTAATCCCTGTAATTTCCGTCTTTCTTTTCACGTCGCGCATCATTTTACTGTGTTACCCTGTGAGGTGTAGAGTGCTTTGACACTCTACCTGGTAAGGTGCTGCATGCGGAGTGTGCTGGCATCTCCCTCACAACCAGCACTGTCAGGCTGCAAAGGATGCAGTAAGTGAGCTGATGCTGTCCCCTCTGGGCTTGCCTACACAAGGAACGTTGCTGCGTGTGGATGCACTTACAGTGGCAAAACTCCATGCAGGACATAGTGCAAAAGGAAAATGTCTTTTCCTGGTTTAGCATGCCCTGTTTTCAGAACACTTTTTGTAAACTCGCCTCAGTGAAGCCTTCTTTAAATCCGTCCCTGGAGGAAGAGGATCGTAACCAGGGTGCTATGCAAGAAACAGGGCACTGGCACAGGAGATTTTCTGTGCCTTCCTCTGCGTGATTCATCCTGCCTCTCTAATCCTTTCCAAACCTGTCCTGCTGCACACACACGGCTCCAGCTACGTGCAAAGAACAGGCGTGAAGGAGCGAAACATTTGCTCGTTTCTCCTAGCACTTTCCTCCAGAGCTTTGCCTGGGACCTTCGCCCAGAGCCGCGGGTCCGAGGCTGCCCTTGGCCAAGCTGTTGGCCATCAGGGCCGCAGGGGCGAGGGCTGGGGCCGGGCCCCCCCTCCTGCCCCAACAGCTGCAGGCACCGATTGCCAGAGAGCGGCACAGCGGCGGCGTTTTGTGGCTTTTCTTCCTCTCACTGTTACTGTTCCTTCTTCTTTCTGTGATGCTGCGAGGAGGAACAACCAGACTGCTTGTCTCCCTGCCGGGTGTGTGCCTGGGCATCTGCACAGCCAGTTGGTAAGGCACAGAAGCCCCTGTTTTTTTAAGCGACACCAGGGGCTATTGATTGCAGGCTCGGGCTGTGCTGCTGCTGCACAGATGCTTGCTTTTGGCCCACCTTAAAAGGACAAGACATCCCGTGGTTTAGACTGGCCATATATTGTCGGGGATGCCAGCATCTCCGTCACAGCTACCCGGCAGAGTTGAGTGTCCCGTTTTGCCCGCGCCCCGTCCTTGCATCCTTTTCTTCATCGGAGTCGAGGGGTGCTGCAGTTTGCCTTGGCTGGAGGGGAGGTGGCTTTTCTTTCGTACTCTGAAATGTTTTCCATCTGGCTTTCCCAAGTGCAGTCCATCTAGCTCACCCCTCAGACTCTTGGGCAAGCATCCCGTTCTCTCAGCACAGTGCTTGCTTAGCTGTCTAGGTTATGGCACATCAATGTGTAGCTTTTTTTGTTTGTTTCTTTCTTTCCCCCAGGGTTTTAAGTTTACTGGGTTTGGCTGTGTTGAGATTCTTCTTCTCAGCACAAGGCAAAAATGTAAAAAGAAAAAGAAAAACCCACAGGGCTTTCTACTTGCTTCGCTTCAGATTGTTTCCTCATTTTACATCCCTTGCCCCTCTCTCAGGCAGCAGCAGCAGCAGCGAGTGAGGTTTTGCTTCCCCAAGGGCTGCTGGAGGGGCTCAGCTCCCATCTCAGCAGGGGGACATGCAAGGCCGAGGGGTGCCTGCTGGTCACCATTTCGGGCTCCTGCACCGCTAAATTTTCCTGAGTTTTCCTCAGCTCCTTTTGGGTAGCATCTGTTGCAGCGGATGGTGCGGCACTGCGTGCCCGGCCTGCTTTCTCCTTCACGCCAGCCCGGCATCGCTCACGCCTTCGGGGCTGGGTCCTCCAGGCCCTGGCGCTGCCAGGGGATCGCGGTCCCGGGCTCCCACGCTCTCCTGCACCACGTCCCACGGTGTCTCCTCGCCCAGCGGGACGTGAGCCAGTCCCGGCCCAAGGGAGGGCCGTGGTGGCTGGGCTGGGGAAGGCCCATCGGTCCGGGGAGAGACCCTGCGCCGTGTCTCAAGGCACGCCGCCGTCTTGCGGCTTGCCCGCCCGGGGGGATGCGAAGGGACTTTCTTGGGTCGCCACTTCATCTAAGGCAAATAAACTGGAGTCGAAGCCAAGAAACACATCAACTTCCTGGAACTCTGCGAGCCGTCCACACAGCTGTCCTAGCTTGCCGAACACATGCAAAGCAGAGCTTATAAGGACAGACAGTATTGCTTTTGTGTCCCTCCTCGGCACGCGGGGAGGGAGCAGGGGAGGGGACGCTCTGGGTAGTGCCGAAGGCCCGCCTTGCCCGGCGTGCTCCCTTGGCCGCATTTTGGGGAGCTGAATCCCTCCCCAGAGGCCTCTTTGCACCCTGATGGTGCACAGGGAGCTGGCAAGGATGGGGATGGAGGGGCGTTTGTACACGGGAAGGAGTGGAGGGACGTCTGTTTACAGCTGCTTGCATTACTTCGCTGTTTTCCCGACTTCATTTTTTTGCATGTGTCTGAAACCGGCTCTCGTGGCCCCAAGTTTGTTAAGCTGTCTTCAAATCTCAGTGTCCTTTTTGCCTGAACAAGTTCTCAAAGCTGACTGCAGTTTGGTGACAAAGGCTTCCTGGAGGGCCAGGTGCTAGCCCGCAAGCTGATACAAACGGTGAGGATGAGGAACAGCTTTTAGACACATCTTTGATATGGGGGAGGAGGGATAAGGCGTTAGGCAATCTCAAAATTTTTCAGCAGCTGGTCAGACAAAACAAGGGGGGGTTGCAGCTCCTGCAGGGCTGTGCGTGTTGTGTGGCATGGCCATCCTGGGCATGGTGATGCTGGAGAGGTGCTCGTGCAGGCTCAGACTGAACCCCTGGAGTTGCAGAGCATGCTGGCAGAGGACTAGGCTTTCCCATCAGGGGCCTGGGGGCTGTCAGATTTTGCTTTCACTCTCGAGCAGCATGTGCCTCGCTTCTCTTTTCTAGCCTAGCAAGACCACAGGCTGTTGTGTGAGCTGCGATTCCCACAGCACACAGCCATTGTGAAAGAAACAAATGGGGGGATGCTGTGTAAGTTAGAAAGCTGAGTGCGGGGCCAAGGAGACAGGTATGAATGCGTCTTATATTAATGCTGTCTAGTGTCTCCTTGTATTGCTGTAAACCAGTTGGAAAATACAGAAGCATTGCATCCAGGAAGCCTCTCTTTGCCAGTACAGCATCTGCCTGTTAGATTAGTGTAGCTTCCTTGTTTTCAGTGTGACTTTATCAGCACAGTACCAGGGTATCATGATGATTCAGAGCTGCAGTTCACTTAAGGCAGTAACAGAGTTCAAATTCCAGTGTGTTTTATGAGAGATGCTTTCGGTCAGCTAAGTCAAAGTCCTGAGGACCACTAACGTTCAATAAGTCATCCAGACATGGATTTCAAAACCTGCATATAAACTAAATACGCTTGCATATCTCATCGTGCTTGCAAAGGAATAAAACCAGAGGATTAAACATACTTGAATATTCAAAATTTAGGCTGGCAGTTAGGTGTTGTAACAACAGCGTGCAAAGTAATCTGTATACACAGGGGTCTTCTTGCTCCTTTGGTGCTTCCTCCCCTGCCCTGCCCTGCAAACAGGTGGTGCTCCCCAGCTCTGCTTTAAAGCATGTCCGTGAGCATGTGCTTCACTTGTTTATTCAGTGTCTGTGCATATCTGTCTGTGTCTGTGTTAAATAAGAAGAGGCATATGGCCATGGTGGGTTGTAGGGTTATTTTTCAGGGCAAGGTATGCTAACACAGGTAAAACAACTGTATCGGTAGTAGCTCCAAGAGGTTAAATAGGAAGATGAGCAATCTGTCTTTTAGTGCTCCGAGAGTGCCTTTCCAGAGATATAGCTCTCTTTGGTTGGTGTTTTTGAAGGTTTGTGGTCTTGGCTTCCCCTTGGTCCCCCCCCATGGTCCCCAGAAGAAGATTGTAGTTAGAGGTACAAGTTCAAAAACATTGGGGTAATATTCTTAGTGTCTGTTTTTTTCCAAATACTAAGTGAACAAACGACCACCAAATATTCCCGTGCCACTGTCTTTTTTTTTTATGCTTGTCTTCCTTTCCCCGTAGGCTGCTCTGTACTGGTGCTCCAGCAGTGGTGACAGTGAGGTGACGCTGCCAGTATAATTCTCTACCGCTGGGGTGCCGAGTCAGCACCAACACTTCAGTAGCAAGGGCAGAGTTGGTATTAAAAAGGTCAGTTGGGAAAACTTTCTTCTTTTGGTTTTCCTTTGCCTTGAGGCAGTGGCTTTGAATACCATTAACCCTTTTTTCTTCCCACACAACGCATTTTCACCCTCTTTCCTTCCTGCCATCTTTGAAGCAAAATCACATTCAAAAAGTAGTTGGAGCAATGTGCACATCTCTGGGGGTGGGAGTAGCTGTTTGTGCTTGGGAGTGTCACCTCGTGCCCTGGGAAGAAAATCTGCTCCTCCGGGTAGAAACTTGGTGCGAGACCAGTGCATCAGAAACATTTTTGAAAGTGGTGTAGCAGTTCTCAGGTATTATAATCTCAAGGGTAAACCATAAACTTTTGTTTATTCAAATGTGATATCCCTCTTTGAAGTTCTGTTCTTGTCTAAATTTGTATACTAGAAGTTCTGGCCTTCATTTAAATGATCCTTGTGTTTTTTTCTACCACTAAGGGGAAAAAAAAAGAAAAAAGAAAAAAGAAAAAAAAAAAAAAAACAGCGGGAAAGCCTTGAATAAGCTAATAGCATTGCTAAGATGGAAATGATGAGGAAGGCTCAGGATTCCTGTTTTGGCCTCATGGGAGAACGTGGTTTGAAATGCGTGTGTGTGGGGGGGTGCATTCCTCAAACTGTCATTTGTTTCCCCCATTTCTCCTCCTCCCACCGTGTTCTGTACTACGTACTGCGGCATGTTTAATGAAACCAATAAAAGTATTTGGCGGAGAGTGTTAATCTTTCCCTGGCCCAATTAGTGCATGGCTTCTACTTTAACGTTGATGTGGACTGTTTTTTTAGGGCAGAACAATGAGCAGCTTTGTGCTACACGCAAGGTTTTCCCCCTCCTTGCCTGTATTGTGTATTTCTTCCTATCTATTCCGAAGGGAGAGCTCATGTGCAGGGACAGTGGAGCAAACTGGAGCAGAGACTTGTACCAGCTCCACGCTTGTATAGCCACCTCTGGCTGGCAAGTCAAGTGACTGTGACTCTGAAGACTCATCATCTCTTCTCCTTTCTTCTTCCTTCCCTTGTGGCCTGTGTTCTCCTTTTTGCTTCGTCTGTGATGCTCTTCACCAGAAGGAGAAGCAGATATAGCTGTTGAGAGTGGTCTTCAAACAAGAAAATTAAATATAAATAACTGCTGATGTGCTTAGTACAGTGGACACACTTTATCCCAGAGGAGGAAATAGGTCTAGCAAGTGTCTTCCTGTACAGACTGAATGGGAAGCAACAAGGCTTTTTTTTTTTTTTTTTTGGTGGTGAGCCCTCTGCTTTCTCGATGACTCTCCCATTAGCTGGTTATGTGCAGCATCAGGGGTGGGCCTCTGGCAGGAGGAGGAGCTGAAGGCCCCTCAGGTTTCTCAGTGGGATTGCAGTTGCCCCAGTTACATGGTTTTAGAAACAGCATCACATGGAGGGAGCCAGGTCTCTTGATATGGCCGGCAAAGCGGGCTGTGGGGATTTTGTATTGTGTTTTTTTGTTGTTGTTGTTGTTTGTTTTGTTTTTTCTCCTCACATGTCTTAGCACTCTCTGCTTTCATAAGAGAGGATGACTCGGGGGGGGGGGGGTTCATCAAAGTAGAAGATGACTTGAATGCTCGTGACCACTTCCCTGTTTCCTAGAGGCTCTGGTCAGATGTTGAATGCAACCTGAGGCCGCACTGTTTGCCAGCCTGTTTCCTGTTTGTCCCTCTTTCCTGGAGGTCTTTGTTCTCTTTTGGGGAAAGGGAGGAAGGAGGCTCCATCAGCACGGCCTCTGCGCTGAGGCCTCCACTGTGAGCTGAGAAGGCTTGCAGTCCTGCAGGCAGCCTGGTGCAGGGCATCCATGCTGGTCGCTGCCTCACAGATTCCCTGGGTTTCTTAGGTCTGTGGAAAAAAAACATTTCCCCATCCTCAGTGATGCATTTATTAAAAAAAAAAAAAAAAAAAAAATCTGCTAGAGAAACCTCTCAGTATGTTCCTGCCTGAAGGCTTTCTGCCATGGGTTTTCCCACAGGAAGGAGTGATTTGGCCCAGTATCCTTATTGTTCCTATATCCTATTGCAAATAGAAAGTTAGGCTTCTGAAATTGGTGCGTGCTGCTCATGCAGTTGTCTTTGTTTCAGAGGCACATTTTTATTTTGTGCAAGAAAATGGAAAATACATATGTAAATAAAAACATGCATAAATCTATTTTTTTTTGATAATTTAAGGATTTTTTCCAACTGCTTATAAATTAGGAAAATTTTAATGTATTGAAAACAATTTTAAAAACAAGGTCTGTTGTTTGCATTAGCAGTAAGATGTTTTAGATTCAGAAATAAAATAGCTGTTGATTCATAGAAATTGTGAAAGGCTGTAATAGCACAAATACAAAATTTTCCTCCTGAAAGAAGAACAGAAAGCAGGCTGGCAGGTGTTTCAAAATCAGGAGGTAGGTTTCTTAATGTGTGCCTGTATGCCTGCCTCTTCTCTTTTTGATGAAAAAGTCACGTTTTCACTCTCACTAAAACCATCACTAGGAATTCTGACTCCAGTACTCTGGGAAGATCCTCAGCAATTTTAAAGTTACCTTCACTGACACAGCAGTCTTCACACTTATACAACAGGTTAACTTTTTCCAGGATGTAACAGTGATAATATTAATGTTATTGGTATCGACTGAAAGAGAAAAAAATAGGTCTACTTTGGAAGGAAGAGGGTTTTTTTGTTTTGGTTTTGTTTTTTTGGTTGGTTTGCTTGTTTGTTTTTAAGTGCTGAAACGCTTATTTGCATTAATTTTGACAGCAATCCCTCCAAATAATTTAAAATGGTGGTACTAAGCAGATATAGCAGCAACTTAGAATATTTATACCAGTCTTGAAAATAACTATAGTGTTTGTTCTATTCAAGATTAAGCCAGCTACCACATAAGCGGTTAAAAAGAACAAAAAAATAAATGACTGTGTTGCTCTGGAATAAGATGAACCTTTTTTAAAGACCCTAACAAATCAATAGCTCTTGTGCTTGCTGGAGAAAATACAGAAGGATGGATGCTTGGCTTCTCTTTGAATCAGGCAGTCCCTGCCATCATAGGGAACACTAGTGTTTTGCTTAGCAGAAAAATACAAAAATGACCAGGGAAAAATTAACTTAAATTGTTTAGGATAGCATCAAAATGGTCTTTTTGTCAGTTTTTGGAGACTTTAACCAAAAATGCTGTTTTAAGAAGTTAATGTTATCTAGAGCCTTAGTCTAGCCTTAGTCAGGTCCTGCATTTTGGCTCTATCCTGTGCTGGTTCACTGTGTCAAACCATTCACCCGTGTGCAGCTCCCAAGAAGGTAGGCAGTTAACTATAGGGAGCTTGAGCCTATTGCTTTTTCTTGTGTTGGGTGAAATAAGGATCTGCTTGACACAAGTCAAGAGAGCAGAAGCTGGGCCTTTTCTCTTTGTCTGCCTTTTGGTGTGCACTGTGAAGTGTTAACAGTTAGGATGCTGTGATTTCTTGTTTGCAAATGCTGTTCAGAAAGCATTTGGAAGTGTTATGTGAGTGACCGATTTGCATGTCACCCTAGAGAGCATGTTTTTTAAAAGGAAGAAACCCCGTCAACCCCAGTTTGAGACTGAAGGCCTGTGCTTTCTGAAAAAAAGGGAAATCTGTATTAAGTCTGCTGGATGCAATCTGGAAATCTGAGATGATGCAATGTCCACAGTGTGTTAATTTACGCAATGAACCATTTTGCTTGTAAAGTTATAAAGGTGTATTTCTCCATTAAAAATGTATTAGTATCTTTCAATATTACAAATGACCTTTTTCAGAGGCTATCAACATGGGTGCCACAAGGCAAGAACTCCTCTCTTTCTCCTGTGCCGATCGTTCACCATCACCTCTCAAAATGGTGTTCAGCTGCCCTATCATTCTCCAGCCAGAACAGGCATCCTTCCTGAAACCCCAACGATAGCATGATAAGGTTGTGGTTTCAGAAAGGGGCGTGGAGAAGTTCTGTCAGCAAATATGGTGGTTGCTTATGTCTTCAGCTCACCTAAAGCCCTTGGGCAGTGGGTGTGAGGAATGTGCCAAATGGGCCCAGAAACCTCAGTAGTCATTTCACCGCTGCTGGAAGGAATACGGTCACCATGAAGTCTTCTATTGGAGTAAATGTTAATCCTTCAAGAAGAGAAATAGGAGGGTGGGATATTCATGAATGAAAACAAATTACTTATTGTATCTTTAGCTGCAGAATGTTCTTCCAGCCTCCTAACCAGATATCACAACTGTCAGTGATGTGCTGGCTTGTTCTCTCCTTTGTTTCCTCCTCCTTTTTTTTTCTGGATGAATACTGGGGACCATGTTGGGAGGGTTTCCTCGCTTTGTTTGCCTGGTTTCCAGCAGAGGCAGATCTATCTCGTGCAGCTGTATCTCGTGCCAGGCCACTCCTGGGGGCAGGCGCTTGGCTGCGCTGTGCTGGCTGTTTACGTGCTTCCGTCATCAAACCTACGTACCCATTGGGAGAGCTCTCAAACTGAGGGATTGTAGTCTTACTTTGCTAAAACGTCTTCCAGCAAAACTTAATCCCTTTCTCTCTGTCTCCATCTCCATCACCTAGTGCTAGAGGGTGCTGCTGAAGAAGAGGCTGAAGAGCCTGACGCTACTAAACCTACTACACTAACTGAGGAGACCAGCAATCAAGAAGAGAGCCTCAGTCAATCAGGGGATAAAAATGAAGGTAACTGGTTTGACTAGCTCTGAGTAACTCTCTAATTTAGGACATTGATTAAAGCTTGTAGAAATATTTCTTACCCAATCCATAACCCTTATCTGTGTGAAGGGTGTAATACACATTGAGCAGAGGCACTGGTGCATACATTTCTCTCCCCATCCCTAACCTTTATCTGTGTGAAGAGTATATGCTGAGCAGAAGCATGGGCACATAAATTCTCAACTACCACTGCAGGCTTCCAAACTAAAATTTTCTTGGCTCCAAGTAACTTGGCACCACATTACTTAGCCTCAAAAAACACCTGTTTATAATGCTCAAGCTTATCTTTCAAAGACAGTATTATGCAGAGATCAAATGTTCACAAACATTTTCCTCCTTGTTCACCCTCACATCCTCTTGTGTTAGAGTGACTCTCACAACACACATTAAGATCCTGTGCTGTCCACCTGAGATGACAGAGCAGTAGACTCACAGGGTGTTTCTGTTCAGCTGGGAGACTCCTTTTCAGGGAAAGGAGCATTTAGTTTGAAAACATTCTCCTTTTCAAACTCCGAAAGAGGAAAGTGGAGGGCCTTACCTATATGTTCAATGCACTAGATAGAGAACATGATGGAGAAGTCTGAATCTGAACAGCTTTGCCTGCAAGGCAACATTAGTCGTGGATGTAATACATACTCCATGGACTGATAGGAGTTGGTAGACCAAAAAGAAAACAACTTTACATTGATGACAGCTGTGGCAGTAAAGAGGCATTTTAGGGGATTTGGGGTTGGATTTTTGCTAATTTAGTTTACTCATATGCAGAGCTGGCTTAAGCTATGCTAGGCTGAGAACCCAGTATCCTTTGCTGTGTTACTAATGCCTTAATTGTGCAGTTCTGCTCAAAACACATGCTTGTTTGGATGACTGTGTTTGCCGGCGTGTGCATTCATCAGTACTGCTCTAATAGTTCATTGTGATCACTAGGTACCACAAATAATACCATTTTATAGCAAGAGAATTTAAGGTAAATCGCTCCATATGTGCCATACTCAATTAAGGTTGAAAATCAAGATAACATGGATGTTCTGTGAGAAGAAATGCACACCTTAACCTACACATTCCAGTATAAGAAACTTTTACAAGAAAACCTCCAATTATTATGGGCCATTGTATATGGTCCATGAAGATCAAACAGTGTGGTGCAAGGTACAGGCAGCTGAAAATACTGTGAGGATTTGTTTTCTTTCAGATGACCTAGCAACTCCTGTGTGTGTTTTTGTTTTTAATTCCAGAGAAGCAGCTGGAAACCTTAAACAGTTACAAGGTATCACCAAGTTCACCAAACAGTTTGGACGGAGCGGACTTGTCCTCCATTGACGCCATGATGTCAGCAGTAATGAATGTGGGGAAGATAGCTGAAAATGGCGGGAACTCTCAAAATGTTAAATCCCCCTCCAAGTCTCCTGCACCAAATCGGATTGGCAGGAGGAATCAGGTATGTAAGCCCAAGTGCAGTGGACGAAGGGAATTCAGACAGCTGCATGGGAAGTGATAAAATGTAATTATGTTTTGTTGATGGTTTTGTCTGTTTTTCTTTCAGTGGGTATGCTTTGCCTCTGCCATTGCTCCTATATGGATGTTTTCTTGTGTCCCTCCATAACTTAACTTCAGAAAACTGGGGGTGGAAGGGGTCCACTTGCTTGGATTCACATGTAAAACATTGGAGCACACGCTCCCATATCATACAGTGGGCAGGCTGATCTGCCAGATGACAACAGCAGAGGCAAAGCCAAAATTGCCACATTTTCCCTGCCACATCTGTTATCCAGGCTCTTGCATTTGTGAGATTTGTTGGGAGACCAGTTTGTTCCATTAACCTAGGAGAAAAGAAGTAGCAGGAACTGAACTTGCTCAGAGAAGGAGCAGGGTGGTCTGGCAGGGGGCTGTGGGGCTTGGCTCAGCTGTTGTGGGGGTGGCTTCATGAGGTGTGTGATTGCTCCAGGGGAAGACCCAAGTGACTGAAGGTTAAAGGTGGTGCTGGAATGAAAGGTCCATCGGGGTGCTCAGTTCACACAATTGTACTGTAAGGAGCCCTTACTTCATTGTTAATGAAAGTATGAAGAGCTATTGCAGAATGCTTTGTATAAATCTTAGGGAGCAAATATATGTAGTTTTTATCTTTTTTTTTTCAATTTACCAGTTGATGGCATCAGTTGATTGCAATAGTGGTCTAGAAAAGTGAAAGGAGACTGTTAAAGCTGTGATTATTGATACCCATGTTCCTGTCCTGCTGTGTCAAGCCCTGCACATGCAGGTGCTACAGAACAGCAAGAAATACCCCAAATCCCTTTGCCCATTTGACTTCAAAGCTTATGGCAAAGCACAGAGAATTTGTAAATAAATCAAGATATAACAGGGACCAGAAAGGCTGAGAAGCATGACTCATGTGATGTTCCTATAGTAGTTTATTAATAGCTTGCAGAGTAGCTGCCCAGTTGACAGACTTATGACTTGTCTTGAATTTTTTTGCTTAAAAGGAGTTAAAAGCTGTTAACAGTAAATGAACGTGGGAATTCTTAAATAAAGAGCCTGGGCAGTGTACTGGCAACTGTATTTGTGGGGTCGTACTGTCTAGCACCTGGCTTTGAGGTTTATTTGCAGTGTTGCCAGTTAAGGGCTGCCATGGTTCCTTGATTTCATCATGTGAAGTAAGGCACTGGAGTTCAGACGAGTCTCAGTGGCGGTGCTATTACACAGCTGTCTGCTGGTACACCATGTGGTTTGGCTTCAGGGAAGTTTATTAGCGTTGGTGACCTTTATTCCACCTGATATTTCGATGGGCATCGAATCAAAGGAAGCTCGAGAGTAAATGTGACAGGATTAAGAGGGATTCTTACAGTGTAAAAATAAATAAATACATTGAAAACATAGTAAATAGCCTATTTGTTTTTAGGCTGAAAGATTGTTACTGCCAGAGGGGCAAATGGCTACATTACTGAGAAAATAAAAGTGTGATGTGAAATATTAAGTGGGTATCAATCTGGTTAGCAACATCTAATACAGTGAATTTCCATTTTCAGAGTAGCAGAATGAAAGCACTGAATTGTTTCAGTGTGTAACAGCACACAGATCTCCGATTCTGATCAGAATGTGCCCCTTAGTACAATTGCAAGGATAATAACAGTCAGCTAGTTTTCTGGGTCTGACTGCTGTTTCCCATGAGTTGGCAGTGAAACATTTTGCCCTGAACCTTTGTCCCAAGTCTATGGTTCTCTTTATAATGCTGACTTTATCTTGGCTCTAGGCTACCCATAGTCTAACAAACGTGTTCTCACATCAACCTGCATCCATTTGAGCTTCTCATTTGCTTTGCTCTTGAAGAAAAGACAAGATGTGACAAAGGTCTTTCTTGAGCTGGAGAAAACCCTAATGTACAAATCTCGAAGCATTTGCCATCAGCTGAATGCAGAGCAGTCCTGCCAGGTTGACTAACTTGAGAGTAGCTAACAAATTAGCTGCTAATTTAATCTTTTAGTTCAGGAAGTGTGTTTTCACCAGCCTGGCTCCAGTGAAGTAGGCAAGTGCCATGTTTTACACTTGTGAGCCGGGGGGGGATGCTTTTACAGTAGGGATGCTAATGTTTTTTTGGTCTGGATTGAGTCAATCAACAGCAGTCCAGTTGTAGCTACCCTTGATTTGCTTGAGCTGTGTTACGGTATGCAGCATGTACCCTGTGTGACCACTGGAGAAAGTTTGGGTTTTAGTTAATAATAAACCCCAGATTCAATAGTAATCAGCTCTGGCAGAGCTATAGTGTGTTTCTGATCTTTGCTTCAAGGTGAACCATTAATTACTCTATCTTCTGTTAATTTGCTGATGCAAAGAGCAGGCAGTCTAGAAAGCAGCCTCTGAAACAATTAATTGCATCATGTAGAACTGTATCGCACATTTAGAAGGGGGGCAAAATAAAGTAGTAGGTTGATAATTTCACAGAAATACCCTGGGGATTAAACACCATCTAAACTGTCAGCACAGCTGCAGGGATTTTCCTCGCAGCACAGTGTGTTTGTTCTCTGTCCTGAGCCAACTTTAACAGGGTTGCAGTATAATTGGAGCCGAACGTTACTCCACAGACTGGTTGCATATAGTGAAATTAAAGTTGTATAAGTAGGATGGAATGCATGTGTGTGAATTATATGTTTGTATATAAAAATGTGTGTGTGGGCCACTGGGATAATGCGTTTTAATTTTCTTGGTGTGTTCAGACTTCATAATGGCAGCCTTTCTTGCTTGCTTTCTAATGTTTTTTGAGTAACAGTGCAGTAGGCTTTGGCCCGTGTGCATGGCCTACAGTGATTAACTTCAGGATGGAGAGCCCTGAAAAACATTTGGAAAAATATCTGCAAGAGAAACAATACGGGGGAATGGGAGAGCGTAACTGATGTGATCCTGATACTTCTAGAAGTGAGGTCTGAAGTTTTGTTTACTTGAGGCAAAATGAGAAAGTAGCTCTTCATTCATCACTGAAGTTAACAGAAAAGTATCATGGAGCCTACGTTTGAAAAAATGTTAGATTTTAGATTTTAGCAGATTCTGTAGATTTTAGTTAGATTTCTCTATAGAATTTTTTCCCCAAAATGATGTGGAAAGCTTTATTAAGTCGAGACTTAAAAAAAAAAAAAACTTGATCATTGTGTCAGCATCTTTCCTCACCAAATGCCCGAGGATTTGTCACAGGGGCTTGAGTCAGTCATTCTCAGTGTTCCCCACAAATGCCCATGTCTGACAATCCAGAAACAGTCCTTTCTCAACTGGTGACTTTTGGGACAGCGATAGGGAATAAGAGTTGTTTGGAGGGAGAGGAAATGGATAGACAGTCACTTCAACCCCCTCTCATTTCTGACTGAAAAGCTGCTTATGTTTTTTGTTTGGTTGGTTGGTTTTTGTTTGTTTGTTTTGTTTTGTTTTGACTAATGATACCTACAGTGGCCAGCAAAGAGATTCATTAGAATGCTTTCCTTTAGCATAAATATTGTCGTTTCCCGTCGGTCACACAGAGATGGTTTTTGGTACTCTCATAACCAGAAGCTGAGATAACAGGCGGTGGATCTCTCTAGCTGGTAAAGATGTGCATTATTCTACAGAAAACGAAGATTTAACTCAGTGCCAGACCTTCTTGCTTTGAGTCATACAGGCTTGAGTGCAGAAGCCTCATCTGGGCTTGTTAGCGAGATGGTGAAAATGCCCATATGTTACTCAGTAGTCATCCTTGTGGACAATTCAGGCAAATGCCTTTGGTTCCTGTGAGAGTGCCATTTCATCCTTGGCTGAAAGAGTGGCGGTTTTGCTCAGTGTCTCAAGGGCATACTTAAATCAGGCTGAGCTCTCCGGGTCGGCTGCACTGTTTGTACTCGTGGTTTGACCATGGTTACTCCTGATTCTCACCTGGGTGGAGAACAGCCGGGTTCATAATGTGTTCTTTTTGAGTCACGTACACTCCTGCGTTGTCACCTCTTTCTCGCTATGATCTCATCAGATCTTGCAAGCTTAAGAAGGGTTGGGCCTGGCCGGTGTTGCCTGGATGGGATGCTTCCAGGAGAAACACAGGATGCTCAGGGAAATGGTGCTGGTGATTCAGTAAATGCCACTCTTCCTTCTGAGTCAGACAAGGAGCAGAACGCACAGCTCTGAGAAAAGGGCACAGGGCTAGCGCCCTGCCACCAAGATGGGGTGGAAAACCCAAAATCCTGAAGACGTGTGCTTATTAAAGATCTTTTTGTAAGATTAGTGGTGTTTGCCCGCATAATCTGGCGGGTTTCCAGGCCGGGTAATTACTTTCTGCTCACCTAAATTCCTCCTGGCAGTTTGAGCTGGTCGCAATAATTGCCTTCACTTCCTGTCCTAAACTGCTACTGCTGAGTATCAGTGTGCTGTTAAAACAGCTGCTGTACTTCTGTGGTAGCTGAAATGGCCCCTATTTATAAATTCAGAAGTTTCTGAAACTTCCCTGAGGGATCTATCAGGATGATAAATGCACACAGACAAGTTGTTCTGTTAGCAGTAGCCTTTTGTACTTAGGATGGCTTCTATTTTTCCATCCCCAGCAGTAACAGCTTTCCAGTTCTTTTATATTGATACTCCTTCTGATTTTTTTTTTGTTTTGTTTTGTTTTGTTCACAGGAAACAAAAGAAGAGAAGTCTTCCTATACCTGTCCTCTGTGTGAAAAGATTTGCACTACACAGCACCAGCTAACTATGCACATTCGTCAGGTACACGAAGTACAAGCTTGATTCTTTATTAATTGTGCCTGGTTTGTCAGTATGCATTTGCAATGGTGAAAAACAATTCCGTGTACAAATCAGAAATGCTTCATTATAACTTTTTTTTGCAATCGATTTGCTTTTATTTAAGCCCTCCCCTGCTATTTCTTTAAAACAACAACAACAACAACAACAACAACGGGGTAATTCTCCTCCCTTCCTCCCCTTCCTCTCCCCACCCCCCGAGTGGCTCAAACAAGGATGTGTGTCCTGTTCTGCATAGCTTAAGGTATCCTAAGGATCCGGAAAACCACTTCCATCATGAAGCATAAGTCCTGTTTTGTTATCCTGTTTGAATACAGTTCCCTTTACTGTTCATGCAAATTAAGAAGCAGGAAGACACAATTTTAAAATCATCTCAGCATTGAAGAACCTCTCTGTCCTTTACAGAGTGCAGCAATTTTGGGAGGCAGAATTAAAAATACACTTTACAAATATATGGTGCTTTTTTTTTTTTCTGTCAGCTACAGACTGCCTCCTGCTCCTCTTGAAATATATATGTATTTTATGAGGAGCTTTGGCCTTTTCTGTCAGAAAGTTCTACTTTAGTTGTTAGGTTGTGGTTCACCATTATGACTCCACTAGATACTACTTCAGTTTTCCCTTCTGTACTGTAGCTGTTACTTAATTTTTTTCCTAATTAAGCTGTAGCTGTTACTTAATTTTTTTTTCCAACAACACCTGCTTTGTTGTTGTTGTTGTTTTCTCTCTTTTTTTTTTTTTTTTCTATGTGAAGAAAAAATCATTTATCTGAATGCAAGTAACAAAGAGTGGTACATATATCACAGGTAGTTAATAGCCATATTTTGCCCTGTAATGCATTCATATGGCCATAGGAGCCTGCATGTGAATTCAGAAGCAGCTTCCTTCTGTTTTCTTACTACTCAGTTACTTCAAAATCAATATCCTTAAAGAGCATTTATTGTGAAGTGTCTTCTGCCATAAAGTTCATAATTACATCCTCTTTCTGTTTTCCCCCTTACCACTCACCCAACCCCAAACCACTGCATAACTTAAGGTATCCCAAGGTACCATTTGTCTGATGGGTTGTTGCTGGATCCCTTTCTGTACCCCTCTGTTGCACACCCAGGGGAAATGTGGTGGGCACTTCAGGCTGCACAAAGCAACTGCCTGTGCTGGTGCATGAAGGAGTTAAAGTGAAGGGTGAGGGTGGAGTTGGGGGGGGAGTGCTCAGGAAAAGAGAAGTTTATATGGGGCACACCTTGATATAAGGCATTGTGTTAAGTGGCTCTTCAAAGCTGCTTTTAAGATGTTTGTAAATGTCTCTGATACTTTACTGGCACTTTAGAAGGGGCATTCAATGAAAAAAAATCATTGCTTTCTCTAGCATAACACTGACACTGGAGGAACAGACCATTCCTGCAGCATCTGTGGAAAGTCTCTGAGCTCAGCGAGCTCCCTTGATCGCCACATGCTGGTGCACTCAGGTGAAAGGCCTTATAAATGTTCAGTATGTGGACAGTCCTTCACCACCAATGGAAACATGCACAGGTGAGTGCTGATTCTGACCCAGGAGTTTGGAAAGCATTACAAGATAGGGGGCTGGTTTTGTTTCTGTGGAAGGACTTTGAAGCAGATTAAAGATCCTTACTTGGGCAGAAAGTATGGACTCTGGTATCAAATGTGGAGTGACACACATGCACGCTCTACAGCTACAAGGATGCTTATGTTGTGGGAGGGCACCAGAATTGAGACAGGTCTCCTTGCTCTCTTCACATAGTACTGAGTTGTTGTGGATATCCAGAAGTATTGTGGGTTTTTTTGTTTGTTTGTTTTATTATTATTATTATTTTGACAAATGGGATGGATTTTTCTTGAAGGATAAAAATATATAGCTAAGCTGTAGAGGAGCTTCTGATTTCATAGCTTCAGTGTAGCAGATGCAAATGGTTGTACCAGGGCATCTTTGGTGTTGGAGGACGTGAGGAAGTGAGGTATCCAAGTGCCATCATGAAGATGTATCTTTAGTATAATTGCTCTTGGTTTTAGCTACACGCATCAGTACTTACTTGCACTGTAGACAACTTACTGCACTGTGGATCTGGAAAATTCTCTGTAACTGGAGTTGCCAAACATATTTCATATAGTTTCTTTAGTAAGAATAAAGCAATATGTACAGTTGTGAAGTGGGGAAACTGAATGTTAAACCACATGTATGTTCCTTCCCCCTCTCTCATCCCCCAATTCAGTATTCATTTATTTGCATGGGTGGAGCACCTCAGAGCTGATTAACAGTTTGTGAATTCCCACATAGCTTTAGTCCCCATATCAAAGAGTTTACAACCTACAAAGAAATTGTAAAACAGGTGGGGGAAAGGAACATAGCTTATAAGCAAAATGACAAGAGCAATGGTTACGGACTGGTTTTGTGTGGGAGGGAAGATACCTTGTTTCCTTGATTATTACCAATCATTTTCCAAGGAATATGCTTGGAAAGGGTGGAATGAAAGGTGTGATTTCAGTGACAATGGAAGAGATAACATACTCCTGCACAAAGAAAGCAGTACCTGCTTGCAGCTCTACCTTCTCTGTATCTTATTGAACAGTTTAAACAGTCACTTAAAAATGGAGGAGAAATGAGAGTGTGTGTGGTTTTGTAACTCTATTTGTTTAACCTGTACTTGATCAGAATTGGAGAGAAAAGCGTAAAATGGGAAGGGGAGGACATAAAGATGCTC
This sequence comes from Aythya ferina, assembly GCF_964211825.1. NCBI lineage: Eukaryota > Metazoa > Chordata > Aves > Anseriformes > Anatidae > Aythya > Aythya ferina. The sequence continues at coordinate 70,786,379 of NC_140297.1, read as the reverse complement.
GGAGGAGATAGTGGCCTTGGGCATTGAATAAATCACGTCTGACTCATCTGACCAGAAGGCAGAGATGTTGCGAGCCACATGTTCCCCAGACTGGGTCATTGCTCCATGTGCCATGAGGAAGGCAGGGCTGTTTCTGAGTTGCAGCTGATGCCACTGTTGGCATCAAGAGGGTGAAATCCAGCACCAGGAACCTTTTGTTGGACACCTTTGTGTCCTGTTCCTCAGCCCAGGCTGCTTGCTGAAGGATTGCATGTTCTGTGTAGTTTTTTGCTCCCTAGGCATCTCCTCATCATCTCCCAGAAACTGGAAAGGGAGGCTTCCTGTGGCACTTTACTTCAGGCCTATCAGATGTTGACGTAATATCCTTTGCTTAGTGGAGTTTCCCTGTATAACAACCCTTATCATGCTTTAAGTAGTTCATCAGAGTTGCCAGGCTGACTGACTTGCCCAAAAGAAGTAACCATAGATTAAGACCTTCTAATGAGAAGATTGTTCATTTAAAATTTTTCCTCTTAATGAGACGCTACATGAAGTTTCCAGGATGGAGCGCCGTGTTTACTGCCCACACTAAGAAGGACCTGAGTTCATGCAAGGAAAAGATTCCTGTTAAAAGTTCTTTCACAGCTGTCAGTTCCTGTCTGCTTTGTAAAATTCCTTCTTGTGTAGGCCAACACTGCAGCAGCGTGGTGGGATATTGCAGAAATCTCATTGACGCTGCAGCAAGTGGCCCCAGACCTGGGACAGGCAAGATCCTGAGCCTACCTACAGAGGGTAGTTTTGCAAAAGGAGGGTAATGGTTGGCAGGACAGCACCAAATTTATTTTTTTTTTTCAGCAAGTTAACCATTTCTTGATGCCGTAACAGACTATAAAAGTGAATCCTGATGCCAAGGTGGAAAATATGAATGTGCAAGTAGGCAGATGAAAATAAATACAAAGTGAAATTTTATTTGTTATCTGGTACTATGACACACTCACAAGGAAGATGCTCATTTTGCCCACCAGCTACTTCCTTCAGAAACAGGTATTTCTAGTCTAAGATGGTCTGAAAGAAATTCTTCTGTAGGCACCGCAGACCTAGCTAGCATCAGGTCCCATGGCCTGCCAGTGCTGTGGATGAACGCCTTTCGCATCCCATTCAAAACTGCTTCTGCCTCAGGATCCGGGGGCAAGGACCTGCTTGCCAGGTCCTGCCTTGTGTGGAATACCTGCAGGTCTTGCTTGTGGTGGTACCACATCTGCTCTCCTGCGCCAGTTGGGTGATAACACCAGTGCATCTTTCTCTGCTCCTGCACACAGTTCCTTGATTGTTCTCTGGTTTTGTGCTCGGGTGTCTAAGTAGTGACAGATAGGTGTCCAAACCAGCAAAGAACAAGGTTCCTAATGTGCCTCTGGTATCCAGGGTTGCAGTCCCCATGGAGCATCACACAAAATGTGGGGTCAGAGAGAGAAGCTGTGGGTTTAGCAGAAAGTTGTGCATGTTCTGCTAAAGAATCAGCATAGCTCGTGGAGGTCCTGAAGGAATCTTCCCATGTATTGCGGTATTTACACCAAATATGCTCAGTGCACAGGGCAGGACTAAGGGAGAATTTAGTCTGCTGGGATCTGAATTGGGGGGAGAAGGTGTATGCACATACTGCGTACGTTCTTCTCTTCTCTTTCTCCATCTGTGCCTTGTTCTGGCTCTTACTTAACTGCCTATGCTATTTTTTTGAATCAAGACTTTTTTTTTTTTAAAGACCTTTTAGGATTAAAAGCCCAATGAAACAGTTTTGTCAAGGGCAATGCTGTACTGTAGGAGTGTTTATTACTGTTCCGATAGAGGATGAAATTTGTGATCCATTTTTTTACCTCCTAGCAGCCAGGTCATTAGACATTTGGTAGAGAAGAGGAGGGAGGGAGACAAGTTCCAGTTGGTTTTCAGGGTTAGAAAATGTGTTCTTACACTCTGAGGTGTCTATCATCTCCGTGGAAAGTAATTTTTCTCTTCCCTCCCTTTCTTAACGGAGAAAAAAAAAATTAAAAAAAAAAAAACACCTCTAATTTGGTGTTTTTTTTGCACGACGGCAAAACTTGGTTGCAGTACCCAAACTTTTTGGCAAGTGGGAGCACAGTTTTCTGCCTGGCTCTCCTCCGGGTTAGTCTAGCTGTGCTGGGGTGTTGCTTGTACTCTTTACCTGTTAAATTGATGCTGCCCTTCCTGACTCCCACAATACAAGCAAACACTTCATTTGTAAATGAGTCAGAGCCTCTCACATAAGGTCCAGTTTCTTTTTGTTGTGCTCCTTGGCTCCTTGTCAACATGTCAAGTTGAATGGGCACAGCAAACGGAGGGGTGGAGAAGGAAGGCTCCCTTGTGCAGCACCATTCAGAAAAAGAGGTTAAAACCTGCTTCCTTTTCTGACCGGGGTGACTCTTGGCCAGGATTTTCGACAAAGAACTGTGAGCCCAGGGCATCCCTGAAAACTCTCCTGAAGCTGCCAGACTGCTCAGGAGTGGCCCCAGCCTCCTGTGGGGACAGTCACGGTTGGAGAGAGCAGAGGTCTCTGGAGATTGCTCAGTGTCTAGAGTGAAGAGCTAATTTTCTTGTTCTTCTGAATGTGCTGTCAACCTAATTGCCTCTTTATCAGTGCCCAGGCTCCTGTTAGAGGGGGGTTGTTGCAGTCTGGTGTGATAACTGGGAAACCCGTCCATGCCTGGGATCCCTATCAGGAACATGGATTGCTCAGGAGGAGGAGAGCTGGAGAGGGTGCTGCCTTTTTCTTTTCGAGCAGTTCCAGAAGGAGCAAGCCTTGTAGTATAAGGGACCGGGACCGATGTGGGGTTTGAGGAGCTTGTATTGTTGCGGTTTGTAGGAATTCAGAGGAAGGGGTTAGATCATTGTAGTTTTGAGTTCAAAATTCCTGCAGCTGGAATGGAACTGTGATGATCAGTACGTAAGGAAAATGTACGTAACTCAGTACGTAAGAAATACAGCACATGGTAATCCTTCAACTTCCGTGCTAGAGACACAGGCACTAGGGCTTTATCTCAGTTGCAGTAACTTGAAGTTGAATACTCTCAGATCTCCAGCAGAAGCGTAAACTATATGGAAAGAAGGTGTGTGCATATAAGAGTTTTCTGTGGCTCTGAAATAGCTGAGCATTTCCAAAGAAGCATCTAAAATCAGTAGATTGCAACTACTAAAGGCTTTCCATCTGTAGCTCTCTCGGGAGTTTATCTATGAATAGTGAGGAGCCCTTTTGGGTCTAGACTCTGCCACCAAATAGGAAGTTGCAAGCCTCTTCTTCCATCGCCCCCATTACATCTCCCCGAAATGTAGACAGAGGAGTTAGCCCGCTGCTGTGGGTTTTGATGGTGGTGTTGATTTGTGAGCTTTAGCAAGGGACCTTAAGGTAGAGAAAAGAGTTTGCTTGACTTACTGTGCTGCATTCCAGTAGAACATGCATCAGGCTTCAGTGGGAAGAGTGATGCCTCCACTTGCTCCAGAAGGGTTTCCTCCGGGGTAGGAGAGTTTGCCAACAGCTCCTTTTCCATTTCTGTAGCTAAGGATGGTCTGTACCTATCACTTTAAAATCACATTTTCCTCCCTGCCAAAGACATGTTCTGCATGCAACTTGGAAATGTTAATAGAATATAAATGCCAGACAGGAGGCGAGAAATGACCTTCCTGCCAGTTTCCAGTGGGTAGCTATTAAAGGCTCTGTGGCAAGTCTGAAAAGAGTTAAGGGATAATATATGTATTTCTACCACAACTTCCCCAGTTTGGTAAACTAAGCTGCAGTGTCTACGGCTGGTGGTCGCCATGCTGTCTGTGAGTGTGACCGTGCAAACTAACTGAAGCGTTGTGAACCAGAATGTCACACGTATTGACCTTTTCTCCCCTTCCACTCCTTGCCCTCTGCCTGGCAAAATTCTTCATAAAGGCTTTTTAGTTGCATCCTGCTTAAGTACTCATAGGCTGTTTATGTACTATCTCAGGAACAGGTCTCAAAGTTTGGGGATTTTTTTTTTTGGCACATGCAAAACACCACATGCAACAACCACATGCAGAAGTCTTTGAAACTCAAATTGGAAGATCTGGATTGCAGAAGCTATGCTTTGAAGCATGCTTACAAAGGGTCCTATCAAAGAAGGTATTTCTTCTTTTAATTAAGAAGGCACTTTCATTCTCAATCCTATTCTCAGTGTTAGATAATTTTCCCAAACTTCTTTTTTTAACGTGCTTAGAGAGACAAACAGCTGTTTTTGTTATCAGTGCATGGTCCTGTTCTGCTATTCAGATTTTTTAAGCGATGCTTCGTGTGTATGTATATGTTGCCGAGTGCAGGTTTTTTGAGAAAGATGGAAAATGCATGTGCTGGAGGGGAACCTGTGAATTTTGTTGTTTCAGCCAGCCACCTTCACTGGCAAATGAAGAGCATACACTTAGTGAAGGCTGTAACTTACTGTTTGGATGGTGTGTGTTGGATCCCCATAACAGCACAGGGATTGAGATGCATATGCTTCAACGATTTCCCAGCTCTCTTTAACATGGGTCTCTGTTTTATGGGCAGGCACGCATACAGGCTGCCTGTGACTTCTCAAACATCCAATACGCAGAGTGTCTTCGAGATCTGGCTAAATCCATCCTCTCCCTGCGTTCCACCTGTGAATTTCTCCTATGTTATTTATGGCACTGGCCCACTTCCAGTAAGTTGTGTGTGCTTTGTAGGGTGCAGTGCAGTAACAATGCCCAGCCTCGAAGTACAAATAGGATCTCTGCAGTCTAGCACATGCATTCAGTCTAGCATTTGCTTAAGATGGGAATTTTTGGAGGCAGAACATAGCTAAAAAGGCATGATGAGTTGTTGTTTCTTTTTTTTTGGGGGAGGGGAGGGACGGGGAGGTAACATGAGGGGAGTTGCAGAAGGGGAGAGGAACTGTCTTGTTACAACATTGTTTGGTTTATGGTGGTTTGCAAAGATGGCCAAGTGGAAATTTGGTATCAAATTTTGGGTAGCGTTGGAAGATTGAACACGTAAAACTTGAAACAAAAACAAGTACCCAAAGAACCTGCCACACTGAAAATGACTGACACTTCGCGTGTGTGAAAAGGCCATCGATTATTGTCTTGCACAACAGGAATGTCTCTTTGGTCTTCTCCTGAGGAGCTTTTATTTCAGTGCTCTTAACTATGAAGAAGCAGGATGCATACAGGCATCCATAAGGAATGCATTTCAAATGCATTCCTTATATGTGGGGAATGATTTAACCACTGTCACCGTGCTAGTAAAATATAAGCTTCAGCAAATACAAGTGCCCTAATTCTTGAGCGGGGATAACTAACACAAAGGACTAATTTCTGCTTCTGGTAATTGATAACTGTAGCTGTAGGAGACAAGTGAGATGTGATACCTGTTCTGGTTTTCTTTGCGGTTAAAAAATATTCCTTATATTTTCACTAATACATTTTGTAAATAAAGGTGGGGAAACGGATGGAGAGAAATGTTTTTGGTCTCTCCTGTCAGCAGATATGTCCAGCGTAAATGTTGGGTACCCTGCTGGGACCTCCATGTTAAAAAAAGAAAGAAAGAAAAGGTCAGGACTTTTCAACAGCAGTGTATAGCAGAAGGAGTCTGTTTCTCTGTGTCTTTGATAAGAATTGGAGGAACAAAGTAATTTTAATAGTACCAGGCAGAAACTTCTGTCTGTCTCACTGTTGCTGAGTAGATTGGTCATCTTTGTAAAGATTTTACATAAACCATTATTTAATTCACATGATACATAAATAGGATGCTCAAAAAAAAACCCACCATGGATATCTTCAGCTGTAAGTGACCCTAAAGGAGCTCTTGTGTCACAGTACCACTGTGAGCCCTTGGAGCTGTAAGGAGATGCCATGATTTCAGATGTGTTGAGCACTGCTTGCAGCCTTGGACAGTATCCCCCTTCAGTTATCATTAAAGAACAGCAAAGGAAGTTAACACAAAAACACTAATGCTGAGATCTGATTAGAATCAAGCAAAGCAAGGAAGTGCAGAGTTAAGATTTATATGCTGACCTTAATTAGCTCCATTGTTCTTGAGAACCAAAGCGTACACAATGAGGAACATTATACTTGCATCTCCACAGCTCTTCGGTACCTAAACATAAGAACCACTTCCGTGAGCTTTTCAGCCCCAGATTTTGTGTGTGTGCATGTCCTTTAATTAATACCTAAATCTGAGCTTGCACCTTGTAAGGTTGTGGGTTATTACGGTTTGGTTTTCTGCAGGCAAAGTGGGGACGCTCTGCCCTCAGTGGTCACTTCAGGTTTTGGGTATGAATCGTGCCGAGGGGAAGGTGGTCCGACATTGCTGGGTACTAACACCCTCCTCACAGGCAGTAACATAAATCTCCGTGTAACAGAGTGTATTCAGCATAGCTTAGTGCTGCTTTGTTACCCGTGTCACAGCTCAAATGAGCACAAGCCACTTGACAGATTAGACGCTAGTCGCAGAGCACATGGCTGCGGTGACCTTGATCTTTCAGCGTATGTACCCTTTCAGGAACATCACCTCCTCTAAAGGTTTAGTATTCCTGGGGATGTTACTTCCCCTTCTCACCTTGGAAGAGCCACAAAATAAATACAAGCTTTAACTTTGCAAGCACTAGAAAATCCAGGTGATCTTTGCAGCCAGTTGAGGGGCTGTTAGTCCTTTGCCATGAGCCTGACATTGTAGCGTGTCTTGTGGATATGTTGGCTCTCAAGGTTAACAAGCAGCGTGTCCAGATGGCATTCTGGTTTGTCTTCTAGGTCTGTACTTCACTGTGGGCAATTCTGTGTAGAAAATGCTGGTTGCTGAGAAAGTTTGCTGGGAAAGTTTGTCTGTTAGGGAAATCTTTGCTTAGCCTGTTGTGCGTGCATGTCAGAAATGCTTGCCTTGCTGCCCTAATGAGCGCGTGTTGAATGTTGTCTGAAGAGACTCCTGGGCCACGTACCAAAGAGAAGGAGGAAAAAGTCTATCTCAAACTGCATTTGTGGTTGCTGTCGTTCCACCTTTAATGTGTCTTCCAGCTTTACCTTTTCTCCCCCCAGTATCTAACCTGCTCGACCTGTTCTAGTTCAGCATGCTGCAACCAGCACACTGTAGTATGTGCCCCCTCTCGGGGTCAGCGGGTTTATTTTGCCTTTCTCTTGTCTCCCCTTTTAAAAATAAGCTCTTCATTCACTGGGGCCTTTCACTCATGTTTTTGAGCTGTGATGTTCACCTGCACGATGCACAGCTTCAGAAAAAAAAGAAAGAAAGAAAAAAAAAAGGTCTATAAAGCAGTAGCACCATGGTGCAGCTGGTGAATACCACCCAGAGTACAAGCGCTGCTTTCTCTTTCTTGAGGGCATCAATAGGTGTGCTGACTTTGTCAGGCTGCTCCCTTAGCTGAAGTTTTCTGAACAGTCTCGGTGATTTTTAGTAATTCCTCAGCGCCAGCACTCCAGTGCATTGTGTGGAAAGATGTCGTCAAGCAGAGGAGGTGTGCAGCTTCTGTGTGGGCCCAGCATCCTGAACTCCCCATGTCCTGCTGCAGTTTCTGCTGCCTCCTGTAAAGTAGCAGAAGTCGTGCAGGGACTGCAGTTTCCAGCGACTCTGCTGGACTAAAGCAGAGCCGTGGAACGAGACGAGAAACCTTTTCCTGGTGCTGTGTGTGAGATCACCGCTGGTGAGGAAGGAGGACCACATGTTCAGGAACAGGAGAGGAAATGGCCTGAACACGTGAAGCCGGGCCTGCTAGGATGCCATCTGCAGCGCTGGCAGGAGTTTGCACAACTTGTGTGTGCAGCGATAACCCTGACTTCCTTGCCCCTCGAGTCACTTGGTGACTGCAGATATCAGGGTTATGTGGAGACCCTGCTTTAACGAAGATGTGCTTGTTATCTGGCTCAGCTTCCTTGTTTGCAGGCCTGCGTGTGGGGGGGGAGGTACTGGGCTCCATCTGCGCAGCATCCCCAGCATGGCTGTGGCCCTGTGGCCGTCTATTTTTTCCTCCTTGAGCTGTGTGACGCAGCAAGTTGTTCTCTGCTCTGTGCCATCGGGATTGCTCAACACTGGAGTGTGACAGGGCAGCAACTGCACGAGGGCTCTGCCTGGTTCTGGGAAGTAGCTGAGGCTAATGTTTGCTTGGTTGTTAAAAGGGTGCGGTGTCGGGGGAGGCAGGACGTACCTGGGACTTCTTCAGCCTTGCTTGCTGTTACGGATAAGACCTTCTGACATCCCTTCTCTATTTTTTTTTTTTTCTCTCTGATTTTTTTCCCTGATGCTAAAATTTAAAACAGCTTCAGTTGTCCTTACCATCTAGTCACACTTGTTTTACTGTGAACTTTAAAATCAATTCTGAATTTATTGATAAGCCTTTTATACCATGATAACTAAAGGAAGTGCCTGAAAACCACAAATTTCCAAAAAGATGAAAGAAAACAGCAGTTCAGAATGTCCCAGGCCAGGTTTTTCATACGCTTTGAAAGCCTTTTTCCTGCTTAGTTTTACTGTTGTTAATAAACTTTTGTCTCCAAGCTTAAAGAAGCATGGGGGCCGCAGAGGGATCTTGTTTAATACTTATTAAAGAGTTTCTTACGGCTTAGAAGTCTCCATGCAGTATTTGGCAATGTTAATTTAGGTCTGCTCTGAATTTAATGCAGACTGCAGGCAGGCAGTTTGGTGAAGTGATACTGGGAAGCTCAGACTGTATTTCTCGCCTCTTTTGCCCTCCCTTCTGCAAGGTTTGATGCAGTCGGCAAATGAATACTTTCTTTTGCTGTCCTTTGGTAAGCTTTGCTTTGGAGGCATGTTTTGAATCACTTCCCTGTCACAGCATCATCAGGCAAATATTTGTCTCCCTTTTTTTCCTTTGAGGTGTTCTGACAGCACTTCTGGTAGAGAGAACAGGAGTGACTTTGAGCCAAGCTGGGAATGCAGTTGTATCAATCCCAGCCTGTTACAACTTGCTGATTCTGCGTCGCAAGTAGTTGCTTAAATATCTGTGAATACAGCATAATTATTCAGAAATGGTACCTCCCCCCCACTTTTTGGATTTGTAGATCAGTATCTTTTCTCTCAGTCACGCTTGCAACTTGCCTTTATTCGACAGCAAAGGAAAAATTTTATTCCAGGATAAAAATACAAAATACTTTGTGTGCATGTACGTGTATCATATGTCTTTAGGTGTCACGTACTGGCAGCTGTATGGCACTGGTTAACTTTGCAGGCCAGCCTGGTAGTGCTGGAAGAGGTTTCTAGTCTGTTGTTTGAACCCAGTCACAGGTGGCTTTTGCCACTCTGGTGCTCCCAGGTAGTCTGGGCGGATCTAAATAATTACGCTCGTGTCACCCAAATGATGCTGCCTGCCACCCCGCTGAAAGGCTGGTTTTGCTGTGCCTCATGTCGCAGGGAGATGGACAGGCCCAGCAGCCCGCACTGGGCTCGGAGGGACACTGGGGGCATGTCTGCATGGCAGCACGTGGCTGCAGACACACGGCCAAAGTGAGTCAGTGCTTCCCCACCTGGTCCTCCCGGGACCTGTCTGCCCTGCCCGGGCTTTTCAGTGGAATCGCCTGCATTGCCATGGCGCTCAGCAGCTGAGCCCTGGAGATTGTGGGCTGTTCCCTTCGCCACAGGTTAGCATCGGTCACTGGCTAAGACTAGGCTGTTTGGTGGGGCTTGAAATCTGTTTTGAGATTGGTGTAAGAAAGCGTTTCCCAAGTAGTTGAGTTTTTTGTGTTGTCACGCCTCTCAATTTGCTGTGAAGTGTGCTTGTGTGGCTTAGGGCTTTTGGGATCATTTTTGTAATTTTGAGGATAAAAGTAGCAAAGGAGCCAAGGAGAAGAAAAACAGAAACTCATCCAAGTACAGATCAGGTTTGATTTGCAAAATTACCTGCATCTTTCTGGTTCCTGTGATTACAACTGGCAAGGGCTGAGTGAATTGCTCTCTTAAGTGGCTGCTGTTTGTAATTAGCACTGGAAATACATTGTCGATACAGATTCTGTACATGTTTTAACGAACAAACAACTGACTAAACTCTTTAACCCAAGGGTATAATGTTACTGTACTTTTGACTTAAGTTCCAGTCATATTCACGAGACACTAAGGAGAGGGTTAGCAGAAGTGTATTAAGTGATTGCTCCAAAAAATGCTGCTGCTTCACTTTCTGTTTGTTTAAGATTCATTTCCCATGCATGTCAAATAGCAGAAGCTTTGAAGCATAGTCCCTTGTGTTTTGCTACATTTCTGGACCATTTGGGCTGAAGTAAGATTTGTTAAGCAGAACAAAGCAACAGTGACAAAGCTGAGATGACATAGAAATTTCTCAGAGGAGACATTAGCAGTGTAATTTTGAAGGCTGCCTTCTCTCGCTCTCTGAGACTTTTTTCATTTTGTGGGGTCCAAATAACATCATGGTCCAATTTGCATCCTGTGTGCACACATCCTGCGCTCTTGTTGGTCCTGATATGGTGACACAAAGTTGAAACTTAGATAAAGCAAATGTTTGTTTGTTTGTTTGTTTGTTTTTAAACAGAAAGTTGCTCACATATTTAATGTTAGGTATGTTCTTTACTGCAGATTACTGAAAATATATATTTTTTGATTCTTCAGAAATTTTACTGTTATTTGAAAGTAGTAATGTAAGTGAAAAATCTCAGGGTAGAAAACAGTGGAAGAAGTAAAGCAATTGTATCAACCAAATCATGCGTAGGGAATCTGACCAGCTCAGTCCTTCCCAGACTAGCCTGGTGAACTTGAGGAACTCTACTTTGGGAAAAAAATAATACAGTAGTATATTTTCAATAAGGTAAAGCCTAAAAAGCATTATTTTTTATTTTCATTCTGTGAGTGTCTTCAGATAAGTATCAGATGTGTGAGAATCATCCCCTAGATTTTGATACCAGACTGCTCAGAAATCACAAGGGAGATGAGGAACAGCAATATGCAATTCAGTAGAGTATAGGGTACATCTAGTGGTAAAGTGGAGAAACTTAGAATAATATGTGGGATATGAAGCCAGAACCTGAACTTGATACTGTCAGATGATCTCTCTGGACTGATAATGCCCAGATTCATTGGCCTCCCCACTGTGTTTTCACAGAAGTGGAGATGTGAGGGAGGAGGAGGGTGTTTGTACATGCACTGGATCCTGTGCTCAAGAATTAATCTTGATTTAGATGCTGGGACTTTCCCAACCGGGCCCCAGTGAAATTGCTTGCTGCTCCCCCTCTGGACATGCTGCTCCTTCTAATCAGACCTACCTGGCATAAACCTCTTGACTGAAAGCCAGCAGTGCTTGTGCTGCCATGGTTATAAGGGAGAGGCTTTAACTCTGGACCCTGCTCAGAGGCTGTAGACCCACCCTTTTGTTCCACACCTTCCTTTTGCCTGGGCCTCTGGGGCAGGCATGCCCTTTTTCAGGGATGTGGAGCACATCGGCAGCCACGGAAACCTGGGGTGCACGGATGGTGCGGTTTTGCTCCCCAGAGACAGAGGTGAGGGATTCCCACACAAGCTGAGGCAGAGGGATGCTTCCTCCCCAAGAGCCAAAGTGGTGCTGCTCGGGTTATCTGCATGCAAAGCAGGAGCTCCTGGTTTTGTTCATAATTCAGCGGGACCCGGAGCTGGGAGCAGCTGTGTTGTGCAGTTGCCTCTTTCAGGATGCTTTGACTCCTGGTTCTAGCCTTGAGCCAGCCAGTCAAAACCTTCCCACGTTCTGGTTTTGGCACTGGAGATGTGGGCTGCCCTGTTTCGAGACCTCCAGAAAGCTTATATGATCAACATGCAAATCCCCTCTGCATTAAGAAAATGCAGCAACCCTTTTTGGAGACGCAGTAAAGATGGGGATGTGACCAATAGAAACTGCGTATCAGTTCAGTAGGGCACATGCTTCCCCCCCTCCCCGTGAGTCACCTCCCTTAGGCACTGATCCAACACCATCCAAGGAGAGAAAAAGGAGTAGGGCACTTGAGTTCTGCATTTGTTTGTTTTCACAAAAGTCTCTTCTTCAGTGAAAAGCAGTGAAGTATTCGCTTGCCACTGTTCTGGTCCAGTGTTCACCCTTCTGAAATCACGCTCTGCACTGTGCTGTTGGGACAAAGACTTACTGCCCATTTGTTTTTGGTTTTGTTTGTTTTGCTTTTTTTTTTTTTTTTTTTTTTTTTTTTTTAGAAAAAAAAAGAGCAGAAGTGAGGGGAATTCTTGTGCACTATCATCTTGGTCATTCTGTTCACGTGATGCTTGGGGGAAGAGGAAAGCTGTGGCACAAGAGGGGAAGCGGAAGGTGATTCTCCCAGGGAGGATGGAATTTTTCAGCTGCAGTGAAGCAGTTGAAAAATGTGGTTTTGTTGTGAGGGCCGACTGGCACACAGTCATAGCTCAGTTGGATCCTCTTGGCTCACCTGTGAAATTCTTTTTGTGAGGGGGAGGAAAGAGATTATGAGGAGAGCATTTTCACGTACAGCTGTGCTGTGAAAAGCAGAGCATGTAGTAAGTTATCTGCATTTTTTGCATAGCAATTCTTAAACGTTAAGAGTTCAGATCAGAGGTGGATCAGACCTTGTTTGGAAAATACTTAATTTCCTCTTGCCTTTTCAGGGCTATTCTTTGCAAATTCTTCTGGCTCTGTGTCTGGACTCATTCTAAATAGAGATCTATCACTTGCTCGGAGAGTTTAATCAAAGCCAACTAGCACATAGCGCTCAGAATCCTCGCTGGTATTAAGCACAGATTTTTGTCTCCTTCATTTCATCTTGTGAATCATGGTTGCATTTTAGTGTTGCACGCCACAGAACTTGTCCAAGTGTGTGTGACCTACCTGCGTGCTGGGGGGACTGATAACCACTGCATGTAGTGCAGTTTTCAGGACTCTGCGCCATCCTGAGCTTGTCTGCTGCTCGTGGGCTGCCCTGTAGGATGGCTCACAGCTACATTTCATTGATGTAAATTAGAAAAAAAGCAAAGTTCCCTCAGCTCTCCTGAGCCGAGGTAGTGGTCACTTCAGAGATGCTGGCAAGTGTTATTGTAAGCTGGTTCTGTGGCTGAACATGAGCATTTCTGTGCATGTCCTTATTTTGCCCTTCTTTTTTTTCCTCACTTAAAGTGTTGAATGTTTATCTTTATTTTTTAGAATTTATGAATGTCATATCGTTTTTCTTTGTCACTGTAGATTCTGAAAGCCAGGCTGACTTATGAGCCGGACTTTCGCGTTCGAAGTATGCCAGTGTTGTCAGGCCAAAATATGTTGTTATAGTCACAATGGGAAAATAACTTCTAAGCACAGCTTTGTTCCTGTTCTTCTGGTGTCTTGGCAGGCTAAACAGTGAGGTCGAGCATTTTCAGTGTTACATGTAAGATCTAATCAAGGCAAACTCTTCTAAAGGAGAATAAGGCAACACTTCCCCCCCCCCCCCCCCCCCTTAGTTAGGAAACTTTTAAAGTAAAAGGAGCCTTGGTGAAGGGAACATCTAACTTTAAAAGAAAGTCTGTGGATGTGACTTGGCATCTTCTGCAGTTCAACCTAAGTTGGGTGATAAATGTTTTCTTGAGGCAGAATGACATCCATGTTGCAAGGTAAAAGAGGGAGATGAAGATTGTGTCTATCCTTTGTACTGCTCAGCTTTATCTTCACGCTTATCTTGGGTTGTAGCTCTAGTAATCTTTTTCCTCTCCACCCTTGACTCGATGTAGTGAAACTTGCTTAACCTGTCAAAGGAATAAACCTGCTTGCTGTAATGAAGAGGACAGGTTGCAACTCTCCTTGAGAACTCTGGAACCTGTTGCTTTGGTTTCAGATTTTTCTTTTTCCTTAATGATTGGATGCAGGGAGCTATCACAGTGTCTGTGATATTTGACCTACACAGTAAAAGTCAAAGGTGCAGTCAGGGTGTCTTCCTGTTTATAGCTCAATAGCTCAGGCTGCTTCCTTTCAAATATGCAAAGCTGAAACATGAAGGGATTACCATATTCCCTGCTGGGGGTATGGATTCTGCTCATGCTTTTCGGGCATGGCAAAAGCGTGCATGGGAATGCAGGCAGGAGAACTGCAGGCTGGGGACAGCTGATGACTTCAGCGCCAGGTGTAGTAGCAAAGCCCTGTCGCTGCGGTGCTGCACCCACATTAACAAGCCCTGCCTTATTAGCATGCATTATATTGCAAACACAGGTGGACTGCTTTTGGGACTTGCAGGAGCCGGTGTATTAGCATGGATTGTGTCAAGCCGGCCGGAGGTGCCAGGCTGGACTGGCACTCACCTGGAGGTCTCCACAGTTTCTCCTGTTGGTACACCCTGGATGTGCCATTGCACCCCTCTCACGTAGGAGCAGCTCTGTTGAAACAGGCAGAGTTAAGCAGATGGATGAACAGCAGGGAAAATAGCTCAGCCCTGAGGAAGCTGTTTTGCATGGGTAGCTACTAAACAGAAGTTCTGTATACTTGATACCAACAGAAAGAGACTTGGAAAGAAAATAGAAACAAAAAGTCCCACGCTTTAGGTATAGCAGTTTGTTGTTGTTGTTTGTTTTCTAAGTGAATGTGATTTAGCTCAACTGCTTTCACTCTCTACCTCTGTGAAAAGTTACTGGCCAAGTAATACTAGCTAGGTGTCAGCCAGGCTGCCAGAAGGGTGAGCGTGCAGGCTGTCTGTCTGTTTGGCTGGCTGGCTCTGTCTAGGGGGACAGGCACATGCAAAAGGGAGATCTCATCAAAACTAGAAAGCACTCTTTACCAAAAAAAAGAGAAAAAAAAAAAAAAAAAGGGCCAACAGACCACCTTCTGCATTTTGCTGTGCCTCTGGAATTGGATCCTTTGTTTTTGGCTGGTCGTTCCCAGTTTCTTTCCAGGTTTATCTGTAACCACTGCAGGCAGCTCTTGCTACCCAGCCGGCTGCACACATCTGCACACAGATGCTCTCTTCTTCTGGAGCCTCCCACACTGTGACCAACACATGTCACCAGCATCCATCCCCTGGTTATGTGACTGGTGAGGGTTACCAGGGGGCTCAGTCTGGTCCACCAAAAGGCTGGGAGCTGAAAGCTGTCAGCATCTTACCAGCCATGTTAATCTTGCAGTGGTTCTGATACATCCGGAGCTTTTGAATGCTGGCTGTTCCTACATAACACCCTCAGAAGCCCGGGTGTAGTTTGAGACAGTAATTTAGTTGGCTTTATCTAAACGTTCACAGATTGTGAAAGGAAACAAATAAAAAGCATTGTGCTGGGAGACAGTCATCCCAGCAGCTTCTGCCTGTGGGTCAGTTTGGTCCAGTGTGCTATCTTGCAGCATCATGCCCTTGGCATTCAAAACTAAAACTGATTTTATGTCATAACACCCAAGCAGTTATGAGGACATATGAGACTCGTTTAGATTACAACATTCTCTCATGTTTGAACATGATAGCGTGCAGTCAAGTGAAATGGCACCGTCCTGAGCTGAGTTGGTGGTGTGACTTCTGAAGGAGCGTGCCCAAATGCCATTAACATTGTCTCCCTTGTGCTGCTTTGAAGTCAGTCACACAGACAAAGGACACCTCTCTCCTACACTCCTATTTCTAACTATTAGAAGTGAGAATTTCCATCGCATATAGGAAGGTAGGAGCCTCAGTTAGATTATTTTTGAAAGCACTTGAGTACAGAAAATTTAAGGCCCAAGGCCCTACATCTGTTTTTTAAAAAAGCACTAGTTAAGCTTTGAGTACTCTGAAGAAGAAACGCAGGAGTAATACCTGTCATCTAACCAGGTGAGAGTATCTTCCTTGGGCTGCAAACACAGCAGACTGTGGGGCAAGTGGGTCAGGTGTGCAGATATTCGTGAGATTCCTTCCTGAGCCACTTCCTCCCTCGAGTTTATACACAGCATCAGGGAACCAAAGAGATGCACTAGATGTCTCTCGATCAGTCTGCTGGGGTTTAGAGACCCATCCTGCAGTGACGGTACTTGTAACCTGGGGGAAGGATGGGTGGCTCTGTGGAATCTTTTTTCCCTTTTTCAGTGCCTCTGTGATAAGAAATAGTCATGGTCCTGGGGACAGGGGCTTGTGAACACATTTTGGCAATACTGAATTTCTCAAGCCATACCTGCTGCAGCTAAACAGTATTAGCAGATACATCCTGACTTCACATTTGCAGCTGAAATCTGATTTTGGGGTGTGCCAGTATTCTGTGTTAAGGCTGAGAAGGAAATAGGAGGGCATTTAAGTGTCGTTCTGACACTGGGGCATACCGATGCAATTTGGGGTACGGTCCGAAGCAGCAAAAAGGAGAGCCAGCTGAAGACAAGGCATTTCTTTTGCATTGAGAAAAGTAGGTGCTGAACTGCAGGCTCTTACTTGCTTGACCACCACCAGACTGCGGCCAGATGTGTGGATCACTGCGTGGCTTTGGGCAGAAGCAGGGCCTCACGGGTGATGGGGGAGAGATGCGTTGCTCCTGGGGCCAGGCGGTATCGGGGTGAGAGCCGTCCTGTGGGCTGGGGCACGGGGACAGATGCTGGGCTCTATGCCCACCACCCCGCACGCTCAGGGGCGCAGTAAAGAGCCCATGCTGGATCGCGCCCCAGCTGCCTTTCAGAAGCACGATGCAGTTTGTGGGATCTCTGCCGCGATCCTTTAAAGGCAAACCTTGGAGGAGTGTTGGCACTAAAATTTACGCAGACTTCCCGTCCCAATTATTTGCCCGCTGACAGTGTCGTCTTCCCCCTCCTGCTCAGGCACATGAAGATTCATGAGAAGGATCCAAACAGCACAGCGAGCACAACTCCCCCGTCTCCGCTGAAGCGCAGGCGATTGTCTTCGAAACGGAAACTTAGTCAAGATGCTGAGATGGACAGAGAGGAGAGGACGCCTGCAAAAAAGGTTCTTTACCAGGCATGCAGCGAAAGGCTTTCCTGGCTGCCTCCTAAACTTCCAGCTGCTGTGTTCATGCAGTCGGCATGGGAATAGTTAAATTTGGTCTTTGTTACAGCCCTGTACATTTTAAGATACCGTGTTTTTCCTTTGTCGTCAGCACTGTTGTCTGAAATCAACAATGAATTTCTAATTTCAGAGACTGAAATAATTCCTTTTTTTTTTTTTTTCTATGCTGT
The DNA here is from genome assembly GCF_964211825.1 of Aythya ferina. Classification (NCBI taxonomy): domain Eukaryota; kingdom Metazoa; phylum Chordata; class Aves; order Anseriformes; family Anatidae; genus Aythya; species Aythya ferina. Next base: position 70,769,301 of record NC_140297.1, on the reverse strand, counting down.
TTATAAATTTCTGGTTTGCTTATGATTTGTATTAGCTGATGTTGGATGAGAAGAGGATGAACTATTCTTCTGCTACCATAGATTTTCCCCTATTTTTTCCCTTGTTTAATTATTAGTATTCTTGCAGGATAGTGATTGGAACTTTAAAAAAGAAACAGTGTTTACTTCAAAAGCTGAAAAAACTTAAGTGCATTTTTGTTTTGGTCTGGAGAAAAAAAATGTATAGCGTGTTTCCCTTCTGCAGTAGCATAATCCTGCATTATTTGAGTTGCAAGAGCAACCAGAAAATATTTATTTGAAGGCTAGACATTTCCATTAGAGTTTTGTTTATGAAATATTTTATTGCATTTCAGTCATTTATACAAAATGTATGGTGACTGCCAAACTTAACTCAACCCTTTCCACTTACAATCTCTAAATGGCGAACTAGTAGCAGCTCCATTTAGCTCAGTATCCCCTTGTTCCTGTGCAAGCTTTCTCCCTGTAATCAGAAGAGGGCTATAGAAAACATGCAGAAGTTCATTGCTTTTCCATGGACCACTTGAGTTAGCAGTTGGCAGTATTTCAGTGGCATAAATAATTTAGTCTGACAGCTCGCCTGGCTTTCTGAAGGGGGAGGAATGCTAGTTCAGTGGTATATAAACATAGGGGTTTATAAGTTGTTCCCATCACAGTTTCTCATTAGAACTGATATATCCGTGACTTAGCTGCACGCTTCATCTCTTGCTGAGCCTCCTTTTCTGTCGCGCGTATTCTCACATGTGCCTCTCACCCTCTTGCTGCTCCCGAAATGAGCCATTTCTGGTCACCTGCAGCAGAGTTGCTGGTGAAGCCCGCTGCTTTGTTTTTGAGAAGACGACTTTGAATGGACTGCATATTGGGTTTGTTGCTTAAAATTCACTCTAGTGAGTTTTTTTTTCCTGTCTCTGAAGGTCGTCGAAGATGGTCAGTCAGGTGAAGGGGATAAGAAGGACGACGACGTTTATCACTGTCCAGTGTGTTTCAAAGATTTTTTTTGCAAGTATGCGCTAGAGTCCCACATGGAGACACATCCAGATAACTCGCTGAGGTAAGAAATGGGCCTGAGAGCATTTCTGGTCACCAGATGGTCTGAGAGAGCTTGCTGGGAAGGGGAGAGACCCAGGCGTCATTCAGACCTCTGCACTGTTAACTGTCCCCTGTTGTGATTTTGAGCTGTTTTTTAAACCCTTCTGCCTCATCTTATGTCACAAGGGTGCTGGAAGGCTTAATTTTTGGGGGGTAATTTTTTTTTTTTTTTAATACAGAAAATCTGCCAGTTAATAGCTGGGAATGTATTTAGAGGAAATTAAAGCACCCTTCCTCCCCTCCAAACTCATCACAGTTGTTATGTGAAACTAAAATGCCACCATCGCAAAATTTTAACAAGTTAAACTAAAGATGCTTAAAATAAAAGTGTTCAGGTAACAAACCTATGACATTTGTCTTCTTGAGGAAAAGAAGAAGACTGGATATAAAAGTTTTGTTGTTTGTCATGGGAGTGAGTGAAGATAGATGAGTTTCTGGTTCCAAACTTTTTGTAAAATGTATTATGCTTTTCTGCCTGTTGAGGTTAGGGAATGTTTTGGATTTTGGCTTAAATCAGCATCTCTTAACAAGGAAAAATTAGTTATTAGTTGTCTGGGAAGGTGTTTCAGTTTAGTGTTTTCGTTCAAGTAATTGCTCCTGGGACTTCTGATACTTTTTTATTTCCTGTTTTTTACCATAGAAAAAAGTAGAGCCAGATACATGAAGATATAAAAGAGGTATTCCAAGTCTAGTTTAAACACGTAGAAAAGCTGCTATTTTATGAAATCAGATTATCCATTTGCAGAAGCTTGTCAGTGTTTTGGGCGTATTTTAGGACACTGGACTCTCCAGTGATCTTTCCAGAAGGTTGCAGAATTCAACATCTTGAAGTGTCAACATTCTTTCCTGAACACTTTGCCTTAGTTAGTACGATGGGATGGAGCAGACCTGAGGTTAACTTTTTTTTTTTTTTTTTTTTTTTAAATCAGAAAGCCTTGGTAAATAAGTGCAAAACCATTTTTTAAACAGGCATTGTACGTATTGTAATTAACAGGGAAGGGATTTTAAAAGCTGTTTCTTAAACTTAGTCCAGCAAATAGTAGATATTTAAATGAAGTTCACTGTTTCTGAAGTAAGTCAAGTAAATTTTCATTGCAGGGCAAAACTAAAACAGTTGTTATTTAACCCCCACTGAAGAGTCAAGTGTATGGCAAAATTATCTCAGAGACATTTTAGAGAAAATGGCTGTATTATTAGGCTTAACCTGATGTTAGCCTCACTTTAAAGCTTCCATGAAGATACAGCCTCGTTGCTAGGCCATATGCCATGAAGCTGAGTGGAGAGGTGGGTTCTGGCTTTGTGTGTTGGATAAAAGATAACAGAAGAGATGCCCTTCTAGCCTGGCAGCTTTACAGTCTGCTGCTGCAAGGCAGAAAGACACCGGCTGTGCAAACAGTGCTGTTCGTCTTCATGCAACTCTTCTGCTGGGATGGGGAGACTTGCTTTTCGGGAACTTTCTCCTGACATGGATTTTGTTACCCCTAGCTGTGTTGAGCAACAAGGGCTAGAATGTGTCCCTAAATCAAAGCCACGACTGTCGGTGTTGATTGTCAGGCTCTGTGGGCAACAGTTAAGGGTGGTGCTGGGATGCTGATCTTTATGGGCTTGTCTAGATGCTGGTAATGTTTTTTTTGTCAAATGTTTGGTTTAGCAATTTAAGACATTTCAGTGGAGATAGGACAAGACAAGGAAGCCAGGATTTCCCCTGATCAGCTAACGTACTCAGATGCAGCTTGCCCTGTCTATCTGGCTTAAAACACACCTTTTGTCCTGGTCTAGACAAGTCAAATGACACTGTCTGCTTGGCCCAACCTAGCAGAAAATCCTCTGGTAAGCAGTCAGGGCTGCTGTTAAGGTGACTCTTTCATCCCACAGAAGATGGGTTAAATCCTAGGCAGGCATGGGCTGCAATTCCCTGGTTCTGAGCTCTGCAAGACTGTAGGATTCAACAAAATACGCCAAATGTGGTGTGCCATTCTCAGCCCTGAGTTAGTGTGACTGAAATGATTCCTCTTGTGAGGCTCAGGGTTGTTTTTTTGAGTGAAAGAGATGAAGAAAACAAAAAACATGTTGCTAGAATAACAGAGCAGGAGGCATGTGTGTATGGGTGTGTTTGTGGCTGGGGAGCAAACTGCAAAGTGTTAGAAGGCATTCATCAAATCCTGGTGCTTCCTTATTGTAGAAGACAAGGAGGAAGAACTCTGCTTAAACAAATTTCAAACAAACAAAAAAGCATACCGCCTGTGTTATGAGCAAAGGGCAGAGAGCAGAACATGCCCGGTCTCCTTTTATTGCCAGTATTGTAAAATTAGAGTCACTTGATCAGGACTTCTGCGAGGCAGGTATCAGATGTGCATCCCACAGCCGGATGCTCTGGGTCTGGCAGCTGGTTTGCGGCTACGGCCGTAGGTAGCCCAGCACAAACTGTTGTGTCACGGCCAAAAAATAAGCCGTGCTCTGTCAGCCTAGCCGTGCCTTTCCTGCTTGGACCACAGGGCAAACATCCTCTCTCCCGGAGCGGGGCATCCGTCTGTCCCTGTGGAGAAGCAGGAAAGGTAGGGCTGTCTGGCAGCCCCTGGGTGGGTGTGTGAGCAGCTAATTCACGGGGTGGGCCCGTACCCTTCCAGAGACCGTCAAATGAACAACCGGGAATCGCAGGGTTAGCTGTTCAAAGGCGGATGAAAAGACATCCCGCATTGTCCTCCCGAGGAGGGCTTTTTCATGTAAAGCCCCGAGCTGGGAGCACCTCATTGTTTACTCGCAGCAGAATAAACAATGCTTAATCCATCGATTGTGTGAGAGAGGCTCCCGCTTGGGAGAGTCTCTCTCGATTATGTAAAAGCCCAAATCGGGCATCTTTGTCTCCTAATTACGGTAAGAAGTGCCCTGCTCCAGGGAGCGAGAATAGGGCCCTTTGTCCCACAGACAGCGGGCTGCAGCACTGCATATCCTGCGCGCATTACCCCCCGGCCAGCCTCTGTCCCTTTGAAGCCCTGGGACCCGCACCCCAATTAGTGACACCAACTGGTCCCGGCGAGGCTGCCTGCATCCCTGTTAGCCAGGGGGAGCCGCACAGCGGTGCTTTCTGAGCCTCCCTACCTGGATTATTTAAAGCCGACAGCCATTTCCCTGCAGCCGGGGCCTCAGGACACCGTCTATTTTGGTGAGTTTGTATCTGAGCGTCGATATAATTAGCAGGGCGCTGAAACGCCGGGCAGCCAGTAGGGAAAATGAGAAACCTCGCGGAGCGGGGTAACTTCTCTGGAAACTTTTGTGGCTGAGGGTTGCTGTCAAACATGGTAATGTGCTTGTAAAGGTCGCCTGACAGGCAGCGCTGAGCACCATCAGCAGCCCGAGCGAAGGAGACGTGAGGATTTCCTGGGGAGAAGCCTCTCGAGGCGCTATGTGAGGTTTCTCTTCTTTCCCTTGGCAAGTACAATGGAACAGGCTTAAAGTAAAACGTGTGGCTTTTAAAAAAGTACATACACTGAAAAATTCCTCCGTTGGGTTTCTCTGTAACCAGAGCATACCCTTTTCATTTCCTCTCTCTCTCCTCCAGGAGGCTTCTTACAGTACTCTCTGTACCAGCAGCTGAGGTTTTTTTAATTTTCCTTCCTCAGCAGCAAGGAGACATTTACGCGGCTTCTTGTGGCCGTGCATCTTTCCGCGGAGAGGAGGAGGGAGGTGGTGATAACATGGCAGTTCCCACCTTTCACAGAGGCATGTTTCAACATTAGCTCTCAGCAAGGACAGATTGTACAGTTTGAAATGTGGTAAAAGCCTGTGTCTTAATGAGCGCTAGGTGGACTTTTTGATCACACTCCGTTAAGTGTGGTGTTGCTTACAATAACAGGATTTGTTTCTGCTGACTTTTTTTATAGGAACCAAGCAGACAGGAAAAGAAAAAAAAAAAAAGACATTGCAGGGTGTGAAAGACACTGCCTGCCTCAGTCACTGAGCTGACCTAGAGACCAGTACCAGTAGATGCCTGTTGCCATGAATGGATTCAGGGTAGATGAAGTTTTCTGACCTTTTACAGAGCATGTCCAAACAGTGATATGATCTATTAAGCTCCGTAGCTTGCCAAATCCCAGGCATATTTTCACAAGAACAGCAAAAGCAGTTCTCTTGCTCCAGGGTAATGTACTTCTGTAAAACTTCCAAGCAAAGAACCAACAGCCATTCACAGTCTACCTTGTTCTTCAAACTAGCCTACCCAAGTTTTGCTGAAACTTGTAAAGTCAGATTGGCTGGAGGTGAACACCCCCATAGAAAGCTGTTGTTTTGAACAGTTAGATCAGTAAAAGATACAGCAACAGAGCAGCTCAGGACCTGGAATGAAAAGTGTCAGGACACCCTGACCATTGGAGTTTGTTGTCATCTGCCTGCAGTTTTGCCAGGGTAACCGCTGTGAGCTCAAGTTTCTGAAAACACTCCCAGGTAGGAAATGCTGCTGTGGTGGCCTGGTGTAACATGGCTTTGCTCAGAAGGAAGGTGTATAACTTCAGTGCTCTGAGAATGGTCTCCTTGACTCTGTGGGTAAATTGTTTCATGAGATGTTGCATGGAGCTTGTGATTCAGTCAGTCTCGTCACCAGGCTCCCCCCTTTGCCAGCACACCGCTGTTCTTCAGCACATGGTGTCAGGTGGTCGGATGGTACTTGTCCTGCACCCCAATACTAGCCATTTTAGCTAATGCACATGAGCAGCCTATTTTAAGTAAAGTCAAAACCAAGTGGATTTTGAGTCAAAATTATTCCAGGTACTTAGAATGTTACATGTTCATTGCCCAGTTACCGTTCTTCACAGTGGTTCTCTACTTTGGTTTTGGGGAGATAAAATACCCAGGAAAATAAAATACTTATTTTAAAGTGTACTGAGATTATTATTTCATTCTTTGCCAGCAGTAGAAAAGACTAGTACAAGACTGAGTTGTGTACAGAGCAGCAATGTGACTGAGTAAAAGTACATTGTACAGGATGTAAAAACAAACAAACAAAAAAACACCCCCCCAAAAAAAACACCAGAAAAAGCCCCTTAAGTTTCATTCCTGTTTTTGCCAATGCCTACTTAAGCAACTTTAGGAATTCACTTTCTCTCCTTATGTAGTACAGAATAATCCTGCTGACTTCAATTTTGTGAAACACATTGCTTTCTACACACAGTCATCATTTTGTAGGAAGGGGGTGTTAGTGACACTGAAAAATTAAGAGTGAATGTGTTTGAAAACCAAATGTTGTATGCAATTTTTATTATTTGTGAGCCAAAACTACAGGTTTGTGGTGAGAAGAGAATTTTCTTCCTAGTAGTTGACATCACTGTTACTGGAAGCAACTTTGAGCATGAATGACAAGTAGTCTTCATGTGGCATTGTGAAATACCATACTTTTCCATCTTGATCACAAGCATTGGTGTGTGCATAGATAAGTCTCATTTGTTGTTTGCACTTCAAAATATGAAACTTGAGCTCTTACTATGCTGCTGGATAATTCTGAGGTTGTTGTAACCTGCACAGCTGTTGAATACAGAGAAAGAGAGAGAGGGGATGCTCTAGCATGGACGTGTCATGGACTCCTTGACCTTTGGTTTTGGCACTCTGTAGCCCTGACGCTTCCCTTCTTAGTCATTGCTTTAGGTTCTACCAGCAAGGATAATTTATGTAGGAATGTTTGCTAGAGTTACCAAGTGCTAACTGCTCCAAGACTTCTTAAAACCAAGGACAGAGACACAAGGGTCAGTTGTGTGGCATTGCCAGCTGGGCCAACTCTCCTGTGCTCAGAAAGCTGCTTGCTTGCTTGGTACCTGGCTGAGAAAAACTAGGAACTGAATCCTGATCTCTGTTCCAAGCATATTCAGTGCAGGAGCAACTCCATGAGCCAGCTGTTGGCAATAAAATCCAGCTCTGGTGAATAGTGGGATCAAAAATATGGCATGGTACAATGCAACTCTTAATGCCCATAAGGCAAAGGAGGGGGTGTGCAGGAAAGCTGGTGAGTGCATCCTTTTACTGAGCAAATAAAAAGGGGAAGTAAAATCTGTGGGTTGAGCATCTGTCTGTATGCTGTCTTGCAAAAGCAGACCAGAATTGCATTTTAAGTACTTTCTGAAGTTTCTGCTCAGAAGAGAGAGATGGGAACCATCTGAAGAGCTGCGCAAGTCCGGCTCCATCCCAGAAGCGGTCAGCTCACACCACGGAGCTCATTGTGCCACAGGACTGGGAGTCCAGAGCAGCCGGGTAAAAATACCAGATAGTGAATGGACACAAGGAGTGACGCTCTCATGTGAAGCTGTGTGGTGTGTCACATGGTGGTGAATATCTTAGCTCGGTTACCAGAATAGAAAGTGGGTAAAATGCAAAGCTGACTGCAGAGGAAAGCTTCTCGTAAAAGGGAATACAGGAGGGAAAGAGGGCTGAGCCAAAGTGGGTTATTAGCATGCCTGTCTGGTCCCGATGACCAGGCTTTGTTTATACGCACACTCTCTCCAAGTACTGGCTGCTGCTTATTGTGTTAACAGTCATGTCTGCGTGCTGAGCATAGCTTACCTGTGAATGTAGATAAGGGCAAGTGTGTTCAGTCCAGATTCGGCTGCGCCCATTTGTGAGCCCTGTTGTCACCAGTCGATGGTTGTAGGATAGCCAAGTGCCTGTAGATGTGTTTCTTCTTACGTGACTTGGTGAGAAGCGTTAGTTTTATTTTTTAAAAGCCTGTTGGACATGCACAGACAGTTCATTACAGTGTTAGGGAAAAGTGAGATCTTTTTTTCTGATTTGTCTTTGCTCACACACAAAGGAAGTTGAAAGATGTCACAGATGGATATTTATGCCAAAAATGGCTCGTGCCTGCTTTCTAAACCGTCTGGTGGCCGACCCCACTTGAGGTGCTCTGGCAGTGTGAGTCACAACACCCCAGGACTGGTGCTGGGACTGGTGCTGGCTGGTGCTGCGGCATGCTGACAGGTCTCTGAAGCACGGCAGCACCCCGCTTCATACCGGGCCCACATCGGCTCCTGCGCGATACTTTTCTCGCCTGGACCAAAGCGCGGCTGCAGGAATGCGCACAGCGTTGGGCATCCCCCTATAAATAGAAGGCCTGGCAGGGTGGTTTCAGCTTTTGCTACAGCCAGGCATGGCTTCTCTGGGGGAGAGGATGAAAGGGAGATACGGGATATGCTGGGAGCAAAGTCAGACGCACAGTGGGGAGGCAGGAGATAGGACAAGTTAAGATAAGTCCCTCCTTCATGGGAGGCAGCAAGCCCTGCAGTTGCGGTCCCCTGTGCACCTCTCGGGAGCTGGCTCCCTGTGCTGTCGTGCAAACCCCATAGCACAGACCTGCAGCAGGGTTCCAGCGGGGTTTGCCCCTGTTCTGTGCTGGCAGGAGGGAGGAAGAGTTGTGGGGCTAGGAAGAGGTGGGGGAGCAGCAAATCCCTTGGGGCTGGACACGCTGTGATGCTGGGGGGTACCCGCAGGGATCCCTGGGAGGGAGGCAGGAGCAGCGTTCACAGCGCTGCTGCTTTTCCATCACTCATCTGCAGCAAGTGGGGGAGATTAGTGCAGCTGCTGGATGTTGTTTCCCAGGGCCCTGGGTGTGGAGGCCAGGAAGGGTTTTTCATCCAAAAAGAGATGAGTATCTGGACCTGGGTGGGGTTGCACAGGAGCAGAAACCAATTTGCTCTCTCTCGTCTCCCTCCCCTTGCCTTGCCCCAAAAGAAGTGAGAGAGAAGTAAAGAAACCTTTCTCCTGAAGGGGAATACATCTGTAACCTGACATTTGAAAGCCCTTATGTGTTTTAAACCATCCCTTCTCCACCCCCATGCTCCTCATCAGTCTCCTCTGCAGCGCTTTGCTGGCGGTGGCGAGGCTGGGAGGCTGCTCCCATCCGTGGGGCAGGCAGCAGGCAGCTGGAGGCAGTTGCCCACCCTTCTCTCATGCCTACTTCTAGGCACATCCCTCCGTGGATGGGAGCCCAGCTGTGTTCATTTTCGGTCAGGGTAGAGTTTCCTTTGCTCATAAGGAGAGCTGCACTAATGTGAGGCAGAAAGGAGAATAATATACAACGAGGGTGGAAATTGATTTAGGGTGCCTATTAGAGATTTAAGAGGGAGGAGTTAGGTGATTTAACAACCTAACTGTGTATTAATGACTTCTGTCTCAGGATATGTTTCATCCTTGCTTTGTTTTCCTTGCTTCTGTTTGTGGCAGTTGCTAAAGAGCAGAGTCAGGAAAGGAAAAAGAGGTACCAAGCTTTTTATTTTAGATAAGGCCTAGAAGTTTATTTGGTTTTACTTGTTAATGCCCACAAAGTGTGCAACGCAGTGTTAGTGAGCTATATGGGTGAAGACTACAGGTTTTGGTCTACTCATGAATGTTTTCAGATACCTAAGTACAAGAACACTACAGAGCACTTTTCCCACAAGTCTCAGATGAAGCTGAGTGTGCTACGTGTTTAATACCTTGGTGAGAATGATGGATATAACTATTTGGCATTTGAATCTTGACTACTGAAATGCAAAATCTGTAAGGATCAAATTAAAAGCCTTTGCTATTTGACTGCATCACCCGTGATAAAAACCAGGGCTGATGAATTTTGCTTAAAATTTGTCATTTGTCTCTACATCTCCTTTCTAAAATGTCTTTCCTTTTCCTAAAAAAAAAAAAAAAAAAGCAAGCTACTATTTTCATTGCTGGCAAATTGGAATTGGCCGAGAGGGGAGTGTAATGCAAGGCAACAGGCATTACTTATGTAAACTTTTCTTGCATAGGTGCCGCTTGTCCTAAGTGTAGCAAATCCTGGCTTGCCTCTTGAACAAGCTGCACAAAGGATTGACTATTTCTTAAAGCATGTTAAAATGCTTTTATATCCTAATTAGCATTACAGATTTCAAGAATATTAATTTATTTTAATGGAAAGCTTTTTAATGGTGTGTTTTTACATAGAAGCTTTGTCTGCATTTTCAAAAAAAAAAAAAAAGTGCAACAGTGTAGTAATAATTAAACAGACTCGCCTGGTGTGATACGTGGACTGAGCACCAAGGTCAGTCTGGTCATTGCACTGTCATTGCAGTTGCCTTAGGCTTCTGCTTTTGTGTTTCAGCAGTTCTCTTTTTCTCAGCCACTTGATTTGTGCACCTCTGTCAGCAAGCCGGAGCCTAGCGTTGCACTCGCTTCATACAGGTATGAATGACTGTAACGTAAAGGCTACTGAGAGTGGAGCTCACTGGAAAGCAGTCTTAGCTGCTAACAGCAGGTTTTGCTTATAATTGAATCTCTGTTTGGAACCGAACGGCTTTCCTCTCTGTTCTGTAATCATATTTATAGAAGAATGGAAAATGGTGGCCAATGCCAGCAATCACATGATAACACGACAGCTCTTACTTGGTACATCTGGAAACTTACCTTGCAAGTACGGTGCTTTTATCTGCACTCAGGTGTTGAGCCATTGCTCTGCCTGTTCTGCTAACACCCTCAGAACCTGTTCCCATCTCTGTTCTTTGCAGTCATACCATCCCTGTTTGACTTGGCACTACACGTGGGCAGACTTGTGAAACTGTAAGGAGAGGGGTTTTGTTTTGTTTAAGTTCATCATGAGCAAAGTATTACCATATGTTTCAGATGCTTTATTTGATATGCTGGACTTTTCAGACTTTCCACATTAATTCTCCATTTTTTAAAAAGCAGTTTAAGCAAGATGAAGAAAAATGTCCGTATCACCTAGGATTCCTTTCTCCTTTGCTTCTTAAACTGTGTTTCTGGATTTAAAAATATTGTAGGTATTGATATTACTTAAAGAAGGAAAATAGTACTGATGTCAAAACAGTAATTAATGGCTAGGCTTCCTTAAAAAAAATTAAAGCTGCCAGTCAATGCATTGTTAGGCATGGCAGCCTTCTCCAATTTAAATTAACACACGAGTTAGTCAATACAGCACAATGCTTGCCTTAACTAGTTCAGTTTTGAAGCTCCATACCTGTAAGTTTTCCTTGGAGGTGGTACATGTCCTTATCTACATCTGCAGTGCTAATTGTATTCAAAGCTTATTTAATGTCACTGGGGAGAAACTCAGATTCCCGTAGTCCCTGAGGTGCAGCAGGGGGAACTCAACAAAAAGGCACGAGAAAAAAAAATTAGTGCATGCGGCTGGGCGACTGGGCGCTGCATCTGAATTAGCCAGCACCCATACTGGAATGACGAGCCCAAGTGAGGTCTGCAGGGCCTGAGGGACTTCCTGGGGCCAGCAGCTTGGTGGCACCCCATAGCACCAGGGGCAGCTTCACGGTGATGTCCTTCGTCCTCGGTGGGTGGCTGGGGCACAAGGTGCCAGCCAGGGCGCTGGAGCTCGCCTGCAGTGCCTGTCCCAGAGGGGCTGCCCCAATTGTTCCCCCTGAGGGCTTTCTCAGGCAGATTTTACTCCATCTCTCTGAACTCCTCACAAACAGGTGTTATTGGGGTTGGTGCTGGCATCTGGGAGGCGTTAGGGCCAGGACCATGGAGGAAGGGGCACGCTTTCCCCCTGGGGTACGAGGATAGCAGTGGGTGTCCATGGCTCCAGTGTGGTTCCCTAAGCTGCAGCACCAGCCGAGCTGAGATGGGCAGCACTGATGCTCCCTGCAGTGCCTGCATCTTGAGATGACAGGCATGATTTATCTGCTTGTTTCTTTATTTTTTTAGCCAGGATCTTGGTTTCGGCCTAATGGGAAAAAAAAAAAAAGAGTTCAATCTTTTTTCCTGACTTTTTGCTTGATCCCAACAAGAAAGAAAAAAAGAAGACTAAGGAGGAAAGAGAAAAACCCAGAGGAGTATTTAATTGTATGCTTTATGGAAGAGAGAAGAACACGTATGCCTTTTTCAGAAATAAGGATTTTGTTTTGGGGGAGGGAGGGAGGTTCTTTTTGCATGAAAACACCATTTTTAAATTGCAGATTTTTACTCTCCTGAGGCGTAATAGTTGATACAGGTGTACTGCGAAGGCCTTTCACACGCTCTGAAAAGATCTGGTCTCGGGTGCAGCTTTTGACGGGAGCCCTAGGTAAAGCAATGCTGAAAATCAGCCTGCCACGGCCAGTGCAGGGAGCGCGGTATGGATGAGGTGCCTGGGGGGCTGGCAGCTCGCCCAGGAGCGCTGGCTTCTGCTCAGCCCAACCCCTGGGGGCACTGTGGTGGGTGCTGGCTCTCCGGGAAGGGAGCTCTGCAGTCCCCTCCGCTGTAGCTGTGCCTGCCCCGTCACACGCAAGGGGACACGGCCAGCACAACGGGTCACCGGCCCAGGGGAGGCCAGGCACATCAGGGACCCCTGGAGCTGCCTCGAGGCTCCCAAGGAGAGGGCGAGGGTCTGTGTCCCTCCGTGGAGCAGCTGGGCTTGCTCATGGTCCACGTGCTGAGGTACCAGGAGGAGCGTGCCAGAAGCGCTGCTTGCTTTCACAGCGGGCTTTTTCGCCACCTCTAAAACAGGGTTTGTTCCGGCAGCACGCGAGTTCTTGAGGTGGCTGCCCTAACCCTGTGGTGCCCTCCTTCCCCCAGTGGTTTTGGTGGTTGTGTGTTATTGTTTTCCCCGAAGATGAAAGCTTTGCATCACGGAATAGGTACTGCCTGTTAGCGGTACTGCCAGGCGAGCTGTCCCGGTGCTCGAGCAGCGCTGCACGTTGGCATTGCCCCCACACCACCAGAGACGGCTGTCACATTTAGCAGGTCTCTTTAAGGGAACACTTGCCTTGTAAACGGCTGTGGCTCTGTGTTTAAAGGAATGCCAGCACTATGCTGGCAATGATTATAAAAAGGTAGGATGCGAGTGAATTGACAGGGGAGATAAAACAGATTAAACCTGCAGTGCATAATATTTATGTCCCAGCCTTCTGGGTACCGTGATAACAAAAGCAGTGGTACATATACTTCACACTTGCCTCTTTCACCACTCAGAGACTACGAGTCCGATTGCTTTGTGAGTGACTCGGTTATCTCCTCATTTTCAGGGAATAAAAGAGGTCTGTGGAAGTTTATGTAGTGATAAAAAGAACAACAATGGGAGTTTGTTAGGGACAGGACAGGGAGGGGGTTGTTTCAGGATTTTGTCAGAACTCATTTCTAATTGCAGGATGTTTTCTTAATGAGTAGGCACATGTCCTTTTCCTTGATGTGGAAGGCAAAGACGGTATGGGGAGAACTAAAGAGGGGAGAGACGTGAAAGACTCCTAGTGCAAATAATATTCTCAGTGACACAATCTGTCCGCTTCACATTCACTGGTACTCTCTTCCGTGAAACTCAAGCGTTGGTCACAAGCTGGAGGTGTAACCACGAGGAGCCGTGTTGAGTGAAGCTGTGTGTCACTTGTTGGGTTCAGAGTGGACGTGCTCTGTCGTGCTGCAGGGCTCAAGCACCCGGTGTTTAAAAGTGCTTGTTTGCTGACACGTTGGCCAAATGTCGCTGCATAGTCCTTGCTGCCTCGAGCATAGCTGCGTTTCCCGTACCTTTGATTGTTTCATGCAAGTCTACCGTGCGCAGGAAACTTTTGTTTGGATGAATGTGTGAAGAGAAGTGAAGAAAAATCCTGTGTGGACAGGAGAAGATGTTTCTTCTGCATTTTGGGGGGCTCACGCTGTCTGCGATGGACATATATGAGTGTCAGAAGTCTTGAACGTGTTTCAGGTCTTCCTCCTGGCCCTCCTCCCCTTCAAGAAGCATGCATTTTTCTTTTATAGAAAGTTTATTTGTCGTAAAAGCTTTGAGAAGAATCAGTGGAAGTTTATGGAAAGGCAGTGCATTTGGGGAAAATTCACATGCAGGAATTTGAGTGGTATGCAGTAGCATGTTTTAAGTAGTAGTTAAAAAGGTGCTACCTAGCCATTTGCAGCTGTGTGCTGTCTAGGTCTGTTTTAGCCTTTCCTTGTCACTAATGTTCTTTGTTATTGTTGTTTTTTATCTTAACAGTACTTTTAAGTAAAAACTTGGGGAAATGAAATGTTATAAAGCCATTGAAATATTTTATGTTGGATAATGAGGAAAGTTGTCAGAAGGTTGTAATCTTAGCTGCCACTTCACTGTCTGCCCACGTGTGATGTTCAGTTCTCATTTGCTCTATTCTTTGAACTTCCAGTGAACTTAATAGCCAGAAGCTGGTAGAAAGTGACTGTGATTGAAATGGTCTTTCTGTGGCAATAGTTTTCTGACGTGCTGTGGCCTTGTTCTCCATTTAGCAGGTTCTTAGTACCATGGGGAAAGCGGAAGGAGGCCAGCCTAATGTGAGACGAATGCTAGTCCTTATGCTTGCAGCATTCCCTAAGTCATTTTTATTTTATTCCTTTCCTTTCCAGGTGTGACATCTGTTGCATTACCTTTCGTACTCATCGGGGCTTGCTGCGCCATAATGCAGTTATCCACAAGCAGCTTCCCAGAGATCCCACCGGAAAGCCTTTTATTCAGAACAACCCTTCAATTCCAGCAGGCTTCCATGACTTGGGATTCACGGACTTCTCCTGTAGGAAGTTCCCCCGCATTTCTCAGGTACACTCTGTTCTTAGTAGCTTAAGGTACCAGCTGATACTGTGCCTGTTTTCTGAATTCATTGAAAGACTTGACCTTGATCCACCAGAGGCTGGATATACCATACTCCGTGGAACCCACGTTACTGCTCTCTGCCTAGGCTTCAGACACTTCCTTTCCTTTTTCATCTAAAGAATATTCACCTCTTTCTTTCTTTCCTTCCTCCTTCCTTCCTTCCTTCCTTCCTTCCTTCCTTCCTTCCTTCCTTCCTTCCTTCCTTCCTTTCTTCCTTTCTTCCTTTTCTTCCTTCCTTTTCTTCCTTTTCTTCCTTTCTTTCAGTATTCCAGTGGGTAACTATTGGTATGAAGATCTATATGTGTATTTTAAAGGAAAATGGTGGTGGTGGTAGATCCTTGCCCTTCCCATCCTGCCTATTAGTTCTCTCCTTCCTCAAACCATTTCACATCTAAAATCAATAGGGAGGAGACATGGAAGGGAAGGCATTATTTATTTTAATTTACAGCAGCAAGGATGTAGTTGTGGTGTGAAATATTTTTATCATGAAAAACTTTGGGAAATCATCTTACTTACAAAAGGGTGACCTCTTCAGTGACTTCTTCATGAAACATCCCCAAATACATTGCTACACATTTGTGCTACATTCCTTATATGAGGTTTGAACGTTTTGCACCTTTGAGGGGAAGAGACTAGGAAAAGGCATGGGGTAGCCTGTAAACATTTTTTCTGAGATCTTTAAAGCTTTCTATTAGATTATATTATTCCTCCTTCTTTCAAACTTTGCCTGTCTTAGTTATTGTGGGTCTAGATGAAGTTGCTTAACTACTTAAAAAAAAACAAAAATAGAAATCAACAGCACAATCCAGCAGGATCGTGCTTATTCACAATCTGTACTTTTCTTACTCTCCTTGGATTAAAACATTGATTTCCAGCTCTCCTGGCTGCAAGGTGCTAGACCTGAAATTTGTCACCAGTCCAGGAGAACATGTACGTCATTCTGTAACTCTAGTAGAATTTTGATGTAAAAGTTGCATATTGAGGAGGAGAGAGGACTTTGTAAGCAAATTGGTTTTATTTTATTTGTGGCAGTCATTTGAAGTTACTAATGGATTTGAATGTTGGGACTGCCGTTTTGTAATAGTTCTGATTGCGCTGAGAGGCATGACCTACAAGTTAGCAGAACAAAGCATGTACGGTGTACATAAAGATCCTACCAGCCCTATACTTAAATTATCACTTGTGCTCTCCTTTGGCGTGGAACATTTGCCACATATGAGCCATCTGGGTAGCATTCAAATATAACATTTACATTTATGATCATTTTCAAGGACAGGCATAAAATCTGTTTGTGAGTTTAGTATTTTTCGTGGGAGAATGAATGTAATCAGACTTGACTAACCAAAAGCCTGTTTGTTTTGGTTTTGTGTTTCATTGATTGGCTTTGAGGGATGTTATTTTATTTTATTTTTTTTTTCTGTTTTCCCTTCTTGGATGCTTTTTTTTTTTTTCCCTTCCAGTGTCTTTGTAGTAACAAAGCTAACGGAGGTGATTTTACTTCCCAACTTAGAGGTGTTAACTGGATAGTCCCCTGAAGCTACCGTCCTGTCAATGAAGAGAGGGGATTTCTAGAAGGGCAGTTCAGGGTAGAAAGGTATTTGAGAGCCTCAGTAGCTCTCTGAAGGAGTTTGCCTCTATAGAAGGGAAATTTTGGAGAATCAGCCTCTAATATAGATACACCACTTAGGTGTCTGAAGGCTGTGGAGTAGTAATGTTTCCATGCTAGCTAGGTGGTGGCTGCTCTAAACTCCTTAACTTGGACACTAGAAGAGAGTGTGAGCTGGTGTAGTTTTGCAGTAGCTTGTGGTGCCTTTGCCAGATGGAGGTGTCTACTCTAAATATTTCTGCGTGTCTTGCAGGTGTGGTGTGAAACGAATTTGCGAAGGTGCATCAGCGAATTCCATCGGTTTATTTGCGAGACGTGTAACAAGGCATTCCCCATGCTTTCGGCACTCAAACTGCACACAGAAACTCACGTGATGGATCAGGGAAGAGACAAGCACAAGCCACAGTCCGCGACCCCACCTGGCGAGAACCCAGACCAGAAAGCCTTCATGGCATCCTTGGGCCTACAGTACACCAAAGACATCAAGCCTGTCAAGCAGGAGGACGATACACAAGACGAGGTCCAAGAAATGCGGCTCAGAGCACTGAAGAGTAACCTACCTCAGGAACCCGGCAGCACCAGCCTGCTCAGCCTCTCTCCCCTGGAAGCTGCCTCCATGGGAGGGTCATTTTCAGTCCTCCCCCCTACAAAAGAGAACATAAAGCTTCTCTCACTGCAGCCTTTCCAGAAGGGTTTTATCATCCAGCCTGACAGCAGTATTGTGGTAAAACCCATCTCCAATGAGTCTGCCATCGAACTGGCAGACATTCAGCAGATCTTGAAGATGGCTTCCTCCGCTCCTCCTCAGATCAGTCTTCCTCCACTTTCTAAGGCACCTTCTGTCCCCGTGCAGTCCATTTTCAAGCATATGCCGCCACTGAAGCCAAAGCCTTTGGTAACGCCCCGAACAGTTGTCGCAACTTCTACACCTCCTCCTCTCATCAGTGCCCAGCAAGCCTCCCCTGGCTGCATTAGCCCAAGCCTCCCACCGCCTCCTCTGAGGCTGATCAAGAACTCGGTGGAGTCCTCCTCCAACTCTCACCTCCCCCAGCCAGGAGCCAAATCAAGTCCTTCCTCGCAGTTGCTCCTCCAACCCAAAGTAGAGCCTTTAACTCAGCATGAGATGAAGACACAGCTGGAGCAGGACAGCATCATTGAAGCTCTCCTGCCCTTGAGCATGGAAGCCAAGATCAAGCAAGAGGTGACGGAAG
This sequence comes from Aythya ferina, assembly GCF_964211825.1. Classification (NCBI taxonomy): domain Eukaryota; kingdom Metazoa; phylum Chordata; class Aves; order Anseriformes; family Anatidae; genus Aythya; species Aythya ferina. The sequence goes on along the minus strand of NC_140297.1, from coordinate 70,751,831 downwards.
GGGACCTCAAAGCCATCATCGCAGGGGCAGCAAACAAGAAAGCCCCAACGATGAGGAAAGTCTTGTACCCATGCCGTTTCTGTGACCAGGTGTTTGCCTTCTCTGGTGTCCTGAGAGCTCATATCCGTTCTCACCTGGGTATTTCCCCATACCAGTGCAACATCTGTGACTACATTGCGGCTGACAAGGCAGCGCTGATCCGGCACCTGCGGACACACAGTGGGGAGAGGCCTTACATTTGCAAAATCTGCCACTACCCTTTCACAGTTAAAGCCAATTGTGAGAGACACCTGCGAAAGAAGCACCTCAAAGTGACCAGGAAAGATATAGAGAAGAACATTGAGTATGTCACCAGCAACGCCGCAGAGATGGTGGATGCCTTCTGCTCCCCGGACACGGTGTGCAAGCTGTGTGGCGAGGACCTGAAGCATTACCGGGCCCTCCGCATCCACATGAGGACGCACAGCGGCTGCCAGAAGAAGAAGCCGTTTGAGTGCAAGGAGTGTGGCACAGCCTTTTCAGCCAAGAGGAACTGCATTCACCATATCCTCAAGCAGCACTTGCACGTGCAGGAAAGGGAGATTGAGAATTACATCCTGGCGGTGGACTGCAGCGCCCAGGAGGGCCACGCAGATGCTCCTTTATTGGAGGACAGCACTTACATGGACCGCAAGCCCATCACGCCTTTCCTGGAGCCACAGAACGGCTTCTTGCTTGGGACATCATCTCACGTTCCCATCAAACTTGAACCTGCGGGCAACTTCCCGATGGATTTTGATGAGCCGCTGGATTTCTCTCAGAAGAACAAAAGCCTGAGTGCCGTGCAAGTGAAACAGGAGAACCTCTTTGGCTCTTCTCCCCTGTCCCTCTATGATTGTTCCATGGAGCCCATTGACCTGTCCATCCCCAAAGCCCTGAAGAAGGATAGCGATGTCCCAGGTGAAGCCAGGAATCAAGAGCTGTCTTCTTCTGGGAACAGTGACGCAGCCTATAACTGTCAGCAGTGTCCTCTGGCCTTCGGCACCAATGGGAACTCAGAGAAAAACAGGGCTGCCAGACATCCCCAGCCACTGAAAGGTTCATTGCATTTGACTGTCCCGATCATTTCCCCAGCTCTCCTTGGCAGTTCTGCCTTGCTGAGACCCTTGAGGCCTAAACCACCACCACAACCTCTCTTGCCAAAGCCTCCAGTAACTAAAGAGCTGCCACCGCTGGCTTCCATCGCACAGATCATTTCGTCTGTGTCTTCTGCTCCTGCTCTGCTGAAAACTGAGGCTGCAGATGCCAGTCCCAAGGCAGTGAGCAGCTCCACTGGGTGTGACAAATCAGGGAACGCCAAAGCAAAAGTGACAATCGTGACCGCCGTTCAGAGAGACTCCAGCCTTCCCAGTGACCTGACTCAGGTGTGTGACTCGGAGCAGTCTCCCATCGCCGACACTGGGCTGGCTAAGAAAAGAGGTAGAAAGAAAGGAACGAAAAATAAGCCTAAATTGGGCAGTGGTGTGGATCTGGAGTCAAGTGGGGAGTTTGCCAGCATAGAGAAGATGCTGGCTACCACAGACACTAATAAATTTAGCCCATTTCTGCAGTCCACTGACAATTTCAAGGAAGAAAGCGGCAGAAATGGAACAAGTGAGGACGAAAAGGAAACTGCCGAAGATAAGCTGCTGAGAGGGAAGAGGAATGCTTACTCAGACTGCCTTCAAAAAATCCCCTGTCCTTCCTGTCCTCGAGTCTTTTCATGGCCAAGTTCCCTGCAGCGGCACATGCTCACTCATACAGGTAAGAGTGCCTTATCCTGGAGGGGGCCTGTAGCCTGAGAATTTTCCTCATTAAAGGGTCTCCCCATGGAGGAATCCTCCTTTCTTGTCCTCTCTCTGATGTCTGAATCATGTTCTTCGTTATTCTGCAAAGCCTCAGCTGTTGCAGTTGCATTGTGGTGGTGTTAAATTTTTTAGTAATGGAATAATCTCTGTGGCTTTGAGTATCAAGGGGGCAAATTAAACTGCTAAACCCAGTTGACTTCAGCAGCGTAACTTAGCGTACATGGAAGAAGAATTTGGTTTCAGGTTTTCTATTATTACTGTCTCATCTTGACCGTGAACATGTGTGCTGAATATTTTATTGTGCCTTACGTGGTTTGTTTGGCCGCATCCAGTGGCTGTTTGTCTACTTCAGTAACGATAAAAACATCCCATCAAAACGAGAGCAAATAAATGCAGAATTGTGGCAGGAAAGGAAAATAACTTAGCGTTTAGCATTTCTTTTTCTTGCGGTGGCTTTTATTTGACAGATCAAAGGAAGTGAATGCAAGAAATATCATCCCAAACATTATGCAGCAGCTTGCCTCTAGGAGATGTTTCTTCTTAGTGTTGACACAAGTAAAGGTGGGCTTACGCCCTGGGGCATGGAGGTGTGTATGGAATCTGTAGTATTGTGCTGGTGAGTAAGTAACCTCAAACCGAGGGGTAGACAAAAGGAGGACCTGGGGAGGAAGATTTGCTCTAGCTTTGGGGTTCTTCTTCATTCTTCATTGTAATGGAAGTAGTGTGTTGAATGCTGTGTCAGTTTGAAGTCCACTCTTTTTTCCACTACACTGTAACAATTAGATAACCCAACAGTAGATTCTCATCCTGCTTGGAGAGGAAGAGGACGAAGCTCCGCTTGCTGTTGCTCCCTTTGAAGTCAGTCACAGTTGTTGATATTGTTCTCTTCATTATGCAATCTCAACTCATGTTGTAAAGAGTAAAAGTTAGGAATATTTGTAAGAAGCTTCTGGGAATTGAGTACAGACTTTATTTTCTTTTTTGTTTTCCCCTGAAGTAGTTGAGTTTTCATGAAGCAACAGATTCATGTTGGTCCTAAATGGGAACCCTGGAGAGGTAAAGAGGTTAGCTAAGAGGTTTAAAGGCAATCTGAGCTGTGGAGCAGCCCCTGTTACTGTTTGCTTTGAGTGACACAAGGATGTAACTTGCAAGGTATCTGTGCAACAGTGAGGCTATTGTTTTCTGGCCTGCACAGACCAAATTCTGTCATCTTACTACGTATATATATGGTTTGCTTTCAGTGGTGAGGGAGAACTCTTTACTCGTATCAATTGTTTTCTAACACCCTGCCCTCCAAAAATAATACATCGTTACTGAAGAACTGTTCATGAGACAGAAAACAATGAAGGGAGGTTTTGCCCAGACTAAGGGGGTTGACCTGCTTATTGATGGCAGCCTTCCAAGGTAGCAGCACTGCTGTAAACCCTGAATGAAGACAGGAAAAATGCACTTGGCCGTGAGCTATACTGGTAAAACCTGCCTCCCCTACCATAACTGGGCTTGGAAGGAGACACCATCCTTTCAGAAAGCCTGTGCTGCAGTCCCCACAGGCAGGACACACAACTGCAGCAGTAGCAGGGTTGGGTCCTCGGTGCAGGTACAAGATTTTGGTGATGGCACAGCAGTGGCACTAATCAGATTCAAGCTGGTATGCGCTGGCACTGCTAATAGCGAGCTCTTTCTAATCATTGTCAGAGCAGTGCTGAGGGAGATTTGGTGCTGGAGAACCACTCTGCAGCTAGCTGTGGTCCTGGGGCATCTCCTTTCAGGTGACTCTAGCACTTTGTCTCTAAACTGGGAGTCCACAGCAGCTCCCCTGTGGCAGCAACGTAGATGAGACTGACAGGAGGGAAAGGGGAAAGGTAAGATAGGAAAGCAGAGGAGGTTTAGGCCTGGAAGGATGCATTTCTTCTGTCCCCACCTGTCGCACAAGCAGTGACTTGTTAGATAGCTCTGTTATTTAAAGGGAGCTGAGGAAAGATTTTGATCACTGATCTTACTGCAAAGAGAAGAAGTGAACTTTGTTGTTTGAACTGCTGCTCCCTAACCTGGGGAGGGAAGAGGCCAAGATAAGCTGATGTGAGTGTGCTAAGTGGGAGTCCTGGTGATCTGCTCCCAAAGCACGTGCGCTGGGTACCTGGTCTGTAGCGAAGCACTGCAGGCAGGCTGGTCTGTGCCCCAAGATTCCTGTGGTACGCTGCTGTGAGAAGGACAGCGCAGTCGTATGAGCTCAGAAGTGGCAACCAGCTCCATCCATTTGTAGGGAAGGTGATCTCAGGATAATTTGTGCCAGGGGCCTGAGCTAATGAGTGAGTGTGGCTGAGGAAGAGGTACATCATTTTGAGCATTTAAGCAGTATAGGTATTACCAGTTCTACAATACTGCCTTTATAGTACGACATGAAAAGATTTTTACAAGCATGTCTTCCACGTTCAATAAAATTTCAGCATGGAGGACTCCTTCCATGTGGTGTCAAGGTTACATTTACCTTTTGTGAAAGGGCACAAACGCACATTGCTACCAGTAACCCGTATCCTCCACGCAGCCAAAAGTCTCTGATAAAAGCCTTCACACTGCTCAGTCTTGCCTCAACACCGCTATGTGTTTTTACTTCAAAAGCATTTCCCTGGGAAGCACACACCTTCTTTGTTGTTTTTGATTTTAATGCAAAGCTCACCAAGTGGGGCACTGGGAATTTGGCACAGCTTGTTTTTATACAGTGTTTAACATGGTACCTGTGTTTTGTTTGAACATGCTTGAACGCTTGCTTTTAATGCTTTCTTTCTCTTGATGTCGCCTTATTTAATTTTCTCTTCTATGTTCAACTCAGTTTGCCTTTCTGTCTTGCTTTTCTCTCCTGCTCTTGACTTTTTTCATTCTCAGAGCAGCAAATAGGATGTGCCCTGCAGATGATGCAGTTAATTTTGCTGCCTTTATGGTGTGTGAATCAGACTAGGTTCAATACAAAATGAAAGTAATGGTCCTTTTTGGCCATTAATAACAGATATTAATTAATTAACAGATATTAACATTATCTGATTAACAGATTAACAGATATTAAATAACAGACATTAATACAGATAACTTAGATCTATTTGCAGAGAATCACTTGAGGGTGTATTCAGAGCAATTGTGCCAGGCCATATTTGGCCCAGCATTGTTGTTTGTAGTAGGTAAGATGTAATGGCAGAGGTGGTTCTTTTTTTTAAAAAAAAACAAAATAAAACAAAAACAACAGATAGCTATTGGCTTGCCAAGCATGCAAAATAAATACTTATCATAGAAATTAAATGGACAGAAAAATATCTATAAACAAAATAAATGAATAAATAAATAGTATACAGTTATGCCTAACCTGTGAGCTTGAATGTTTCCTGTTGATGGGCAGATGCAAGTTGTAAAATAGGATCAGAGGGGATTTTATTCCTTGCTTTTACAACTTAAGTCAAAATAGAATTGTAGACATCTTTTATTTGCAATATTGCAATGGCAATAATGCATTTCCACTAGTACAGCGGTGGGAGGAGATGTATTCATTAAGGAATGATCTTTTTACATTCTGTGATTGTTTACATGACCTATTATTTTGAAAAAGACTGCCTTCAAATGAACGACTTCATGAAGTGTCCGGCCTAGAATAGGCTTGCTGTGCTGCTAAACAAGTTCTACAATCACTTCTGCATCAGTACACAGATGCAGATGTATTTTAATCCAACTCATGACCATTCTTATGTAAAAAGATAATAATAAGAAAAGCAAATCACATTGCATTTTAACCATAACTGCTTCGATTACCTTCCAGTAAGTTTATATATTTTATCAGAAGAGCAGGTGCCATTAAGGGACAATATGGGAAGCAAGGAATTCTGCTTTTTTGATTTTTTTGTGTTCCTTTAAAGGTGACATTTTTGTAAAGCAGTGTAGTTTCCGTTTGGGAATAGGAATGTATTCCTGGGGGGGGCGGGGGGGATGTTTGCACAGTAAGCAGGGTATTTGTTTGGGTTTTGAGACCTCGAGTTGGGATGTTTGTGTGGAAGGAAGACTACCTTATCTGTTGTAGTTATTGGTCCATATGACAAATACTTGGTAGATACAAAAGTTTTCAAGTCTGAAAATATGAGAAAATTGTGACCTGGGATGCAGGTTGTGTTTCAAGCAATTAATCCCCAGCTAATCCTGTCATTGCATGCTTGAAAAAATATGTGGAAAGGAATTGGGCTATCATGAAGGAGAAGGATTTCTGCTGAACTTTGAAGTTCTGTTCTGTATTTGCATTGTGAATAAAGCCAAATAAAAAGTGCAGAAAGTGGTGGTATTCGTAGCCATAAATTTATGGTTGATTTAGCAGGCATATAAAAAGAAAGAGTGAGTGACTTGAAAGCCTGCAAAAAGCAGTGCCTTGAAACTTCTAAAAAGTTGTGTTAACACTGCAAGAAAATGAAGAGAAAGAAACAACCTACATGAGTTGTCCGCAAGATACAGGGAATCTCTCGTTCAGGTTGAGATGTTAATTAGGACAGATCAAACTCGTGGAAGATTAAAGTGAGAAAAGTACCCACAAAGTCATATCAAAGAGGCTGCTGGTTGTATGTTTGCATGTGTGTGTGTGCACGTGCATGTCTGTGTTCAGGGGTTTGGTGTGAGAGGGGAAAGGTTTGACAGGAGCAGATCTTTTACTTTTAACCATCCTCACAACCTCTTTCTTCATCACAGAGACGTCTTGAAGGGCAACTTCCCTCGTTCCACTGTGTGATCCTGGCTTTTCTTCTAGACGGTCCTGTACTCAGTCCCTTCCCTTGTTTTAGTCATTTAAATGAATTGCAGACATGAAAAACTTTCTCCTGTAGGGAAGTAATTGATAGTTTATTCAATATATGGGGCTTGATTCTACTGAAGTCTATGGGAAGATGCCCAGTGGCTTTGATGGAAGTTGTGTAAAATTCAAACGTGTGAGAAACATCTCGGGAGATGACCTGTTATTGAAAAGCTTGCAATGAGCTTGTTGTAGCAGGTCAACTTTGACTAGGGATTTTTTTTTCCCCCCACAAGAGCAGAAGAGGATAAAATTTGGTTGCGAAAGGCTGGTCTCAGAGATTACTGACCAGGTGACTCAAGAAAGAAAGGGAGGGAGAAAGCAGTAAAGGGGAAAAATGAGAGAAAAAAAAATAAAACAGAAAGAAAAACACAAGGAGATTTCTTACTACACGTTACAAGCACAGATAAGCACACTGTTTTCTTGTGTCAGGTCATGAGCCTCCATCCCATGTCAAAAATACGTTATCTTTTCTACCAAATCTAACAGAAGTTGCACAAACCTGGAGTTGCCATCTGCTCCCTGGGGAGAAACAGGCTTATTCCCCAGTGTGAGGAATGCTGGATCTCCCCCTAGAGCAGGCAGCTCGCCCAGGTTGTTCAGAGCGGCAAGAGCAAGTTGTGTTAGTTGTACTGAGTGCTGTAGAAGAGCAAAGCGTAAAGATGGAAGAAACGTCCTGCTGCATTAGAGCAGTGGTCCATGCAGCTGTGTACTCTCTCTGATGGTATCAGTAAGATGTGCTATTTAGGGTGAGCTTGTGGGCCTGGCCACTTCCTGCAGTCTGTGCCTCTTGTGCTCTGCCAGCATCCGCAACCACTGCATTGGGGTTGCATCTGGGAGGGCACATCCCTGCCCACTCCCTTCAGTACCTGTTAAGGGTCCGGCTTTCTGTCGTTCTCTCCGATTGCTTTCTGAACCTGCTGATGCTGTCTGCCTCTGACCTCACATACGTGGTGTCAAGCTCCAGAAGTTCAGTACCTACTGTGTAAAGAAATATTTTTTTAAGCCGATCCCCTGCGAGCTTCAGAGAGCCTCCTTTTGTTCCAGCACTGCAGGATTCAAAGCTCTGTTGGTTGCTCTCTTTGCTGCCTTTGTGATTTGCAGACCTCAATCTTATCAGCCCCTTCTCTCTGCCAAAATTAGGATCTCGAGCCTTTCTGGTGTCTCCTCACAGGGCAGCTGCCCCATCGCTTGGATCAGGTTTGCTCTGCGCCTTCTGCATCCCAGCTATGTCCTTCTTGTGGCGCTGAGACCAGAACTACATGCACAACCTGAAATGAGGGCACATCAGGCCTTTACACCTCAGCAAAGGGACACCCTTTGTCTTGCTTTCAATACCCTTGCTTGTGATACCCAGCGTTTTTTGGCTTTATTTTGGCTGCTGATGCAGGCCAAGGCAATGATCCTGGGGAACTCTGAGAGATGGCTCTGAGACCTCCTGCCTAAGCATACTGCCTGTACCACCTTCAGCATCACGTAGGCGTGGTTCAGGTTACTTTTTCTAGGTATTTTTTACTTTAAATTTGTCTGCACCAAAACTCACTTGTCATCTTTTGAGAGTTTTGCAATAAAGGAGACCACCTGTCAGATCACACAAGGCTTTTTGTTGTGGGCAGGTGAGTGGCATTCAGAAGAAGGGGTGAGCAGACATGAAGCCACGCTGGGTGCAGCAATTCAGTGTTCTTCTGTGCTGGCCAAATGGAATCGATGCACGGAGGAAGCTTGGCAGAAGGTGGTGCACATCCCCTCCCTGGAAAGGGCCGGCACAAAGCAGCCACCTCCAAGAGAGGCAGGGCAGCGGTGTGTCACTCTGGGTATGTTTCATGGAAGATTTGTTGAAGTAACAAATCTAAAAGCAGCAGGAAGTTTGTTCAGAAGAGCGTGCCGTCCTCACTGCCTCTCTCATCCTTTCTCTTCCTTTTGTTACGGCAGGTTGCATTGCAGTGATTCAGACGCAGTCTTTCAGGTCTCGGTGCTAGTCTGGCAGTAAAATCTGCCGTGCTGGAGGCATGTTGCGACGTGAATTGCTCCTGCCTAGCGCGAAGGACGAGGCTGTCTGGTTACCATGCTAACGGCCCGGCACAGTTAGGGGCTGCTGGTGCAGCTCGGTATCCGGCTGTCACGTGGGCTGATCCTGCCCATGCAGACAACAGATGGTTGCAGCCTGGGAGAGGAAGACTCATGTTATAACACGATCCCCTCGCGGAACAAAAGCCTGCAGGAAGCGCTCTGCGACAATCTTAGCGGTGGGACGAAGCCGCAGCGCCCTAACGGGGTCTGGTGGGAGCTTCCCCTGTAGCCAGAGGGATGCTGACAGCAAGGAAAGCCTTCCTAAAGTTGCTCCGGCGAGCGCTGGGGTGACACGTAGGATGTGCAGGACATTGGTGGAAGGTAAATGTTGTTCTTAGTGCTTGTGCAGGCGGCGCTGGGCTGGTCAGAGTGGTTCGACCTGCCCCCGGCAGACAGAGCCTTGGGCCACGGTTGGATAACACAAAGCACTTCTCGTAGGTACTGGCTCGACCTGTTCCCAACTGTTCATCCCCACAGCTGTAACTGACCCAGCTGCCCAAAAAAATGAAAAGGGCAAGGGGAGGGACCGGCAGTCGTGAGATCAGTTCCCGGATCCGGCTCGTGGTGCAGCCCTAAAAAGAGCACATTGATGCAGCCGAGGCGTGGAGCTGGCAGCATCTCCTGGGAGGCGCTGGGGATGGATGCTGTTGAAATTGGCTTTGCCATCAAACGCTTTGTGTCTTCAAATAGCAGCTTCAGAAAGCAAGGAAGGAGCCCAGCTCATGTGCTGGTAGCGTTACCACGTGCACTTTGTAGCATGGCTGAATATTTCTAGCAGGCTTCACCAGCTGGTGTTTAATCATGGGCCAGAATCATTCAGCAGCTTTGGACCTGTGGTCTCCCTCCACTGTCCAAGCAAAATGGATTTCAGAGTCAGTGGAAGTAAATTACAATTTGATGCTGTGGCTCAGTTTAAAAAGGGCCATTTCTCTTTTTGTTCTGGGTGAGCAGCGTGGTTGGGAATCACAGGAGAAGCCCTGCGAAGGCTAGACCTGCATGTGAATCATAGTCCAGATTGCACTGTGTGCTGAAAGGAAAGGGAATGAAGGGAGATGCATTTGGTCTGCCCTAAAGGAAGCGGAGAGGAAAGCTTTAAGATGAGGTGTAAGACAGGAAGTGCAATTCAATAGAGTGTCATTGGGAACAAGTTTATAGAGGGCTTCTTTTGGTCTTGCTTTAAACTGAAAGGAAAAACAGGATGGTGGCTTTGAATAGGAGTCAGGCAATGTGTGTAAGCGATGGGGCTCATGCGTGTCCTTGCTTGGTGGAGCAGAAGGAGCAGCCTGACGACAGCTCCTGACACAGGAGGAGAACATCTAATCCAGGAGGGGCGGCTCGCAGCGCTCGGGCCAGGGCAGACTGCTACAGCTGCACGGTGGAGCAATTCAGTGAATCGCCCACTTTCATCACGTTAAAGCAAGCCTGCCCTCGCCTCCTTAGGGCTTTCTGAATGCTCCTTTCTTGCGACAAAATGTAGTCGATGGAGGCGAGATGTGGGATGGGAATGGGGTAAGGGATTATCCGTTACGTAATTCAGAAAGACACTTTCCTAAGGAAGGATCAATTTCTTTAAAGAGCTTGCTTCTGATGTGAGACGGTCAAAAACAACTGCTCTGTGCTAACTAGGCAAATATTTACGAAGTAAGTATGCTCAACAGTGAATTTTCCGATTAGCGTTTAGCAGAATTCATCTTTGCTCTAGAAATCTGCCACTCTGTGATCCCCACAGAAATCATGTGAGCCCTGGTTATAGTGGAGGACTTTTTGTTTTTCCAAACTGTTGTAGCTGTCTGTACCTCTGAACTACATTTGTGGTTATTTCCTAGAGGACAAAGGGCTTGAAACTGCATTTTCTGTCAGGCAAAGTTTAACAGCCACTCTGGAGCTGTGGCTCATGGCAAAGCAAGAGTTGCTTAGTGCAGGAGTGAGTGGCAAACAGAAGAGCCATGAAGTTGGACTGAATGCTAGAGCTGTTGTGTAGAAGATACTGAGGAGATGATATATAACTTCCTGAGTGTATTGCCAGCTCTGCATAAAACTGCCTTTCTGATAAACAGGAGAATTCAGCATGAACTGAAAGTCTCTGGCCTTTTTCCCCCCAGTTCAGTGCAGATTTCCACTTGCTAGGTGCAGTCAGATCTGGTCCTGAATGCCTTTGTTTGTGTTGGTGAGTTGAACTGCTCACTTGAAGGTAATGGGGGATCCCAGCTTGTGTGAAAGGCAAACAGCATCGTGCTCTTTATCTGTTCTCCAGAGTTTTAGTTTCAACCAGCTGTTTCATTTAATAACCCATTTCTTTTCCAGATTTGGTTCTCTCCTTTTTCCCCAGATGTGTTCAGTTCCCTTTACTTTAAAAAGTCCTTTTCTATCTTTAATGTTTTCATTTCCAAGAGGCATGCAGATATGACCGAAGATCCCTCAACCATGGGCAAATTAAATATTTAACTTTGGGTATGATTTAAAGTGATGTAATGAAGGTGGCTAAATGTTAGAGTGTTTACAATAAAAATGGACAAAGATAGCCCCCATGTTTTTGCAAGTTGACTGCAGGTTGGAAAGATGTTCTCCGAACTGCGCGTAGAAGTAAGAGCAACACGGTGCGAATTCATAAAAGGTACCAAATTTACTAATCTGCTACCACCTAGTGGTGGCTGCGGCTATCGTAAAAAAAAAAAAAAAAAAAAAGCTGGGGTTATTTCAGTTAACATAGGGAAAATAGTAAGTCATTGGCTCATCTGACTGGTAATGCCAGCTGCTTGTCCAACATTCATTTCCAGTGCTCTGTCTGCTCCAGTTTTGAGCATTATTTATGTGATGGGTTTGCTGACATTTCTCTTGGGATGTCAGGAGTGTTTGGCAATAAACACTTGCTTTAAAGTCCCCAAATCATTTCCACTACAACACCCTGTTTTATCTAATAGCTCCTCAGCATCTCAAGCTTCACTCTCTATTCCACCTTAGTTCCAAGGAAAAAAAACGCAGGAAAACAGAACCAAACCAGCAGCCTCCCCGCCTTGATCTCTATCTGCTCTTTTATCTGAAACTTTCCATGTTCAGTGTCTCTCCTGATAATTTTGTTTGTGTATGCAGGAAAGCAGTTTACTCCTCGTTTTGTTTCTGCTTGCCATCTCTAAAAGATGAAGTGGACTGTTCTGACTAGGCCAACTTAAAATTGCAGCTTGAATTGTAAATAGACTTCAGCAAAACAGTCTTCTCTTGCCACAGTTTGAAGGAAAAAGTGATTTTGGCTACAACTATATAGTGGTTTCTTTCATGCAGTAGGAAAAGTTTTTGCATTCTCAGATGGAGTCCTTGAGGTTTTGCTTATGAATATATCTCCTGAGAAGTTTGTTTTTTCCCAGAAGCTGAAGAGGCAGCAGCCGAGCTGCAGCTTCACATGGCCGCCTCCTTACGGCCTCACCTCCCCGCCTGTCCCCTCCCTCTCCTATCTTCTTTGTCTCCAATCTTCTTTGGCTCCTGTGTCATGACTGACTCTGTGAAACTGTGCCGCCTTCATTGCCTCGCCTCAGAGAAGCAACACAAACGTGGTCAGCCAGGACAAGGTTGTGTGCTCTGCAGGGGCTTTTGCAAGGGCAGCTCTCTGCTCTTGTCCTCACCAGCTGTGAGTATCTGCAGGATAAAAAGTAGACTGGAAAGCATTTTACAGCCTTAGTGAATGGTGAATAGGAAAGGATGAAAGAAATAGCAGGCCTTTCCCATGCAACCTGCCTTTCTCTCTGCCTACATGTGGCTGCTCGGCACTGTAAATCAGCAAAACCCTGGAGCCACTGGTTCTGGAAATAGGAATGACCCGTCTGAGAGGAGCGCGGGCTTTTTGCAGGTGTGTTTGCCCAGATCTGAAGGCTCGGTCAAAATCCTTCCTTCTGTGTAAGATAGCCTAGCCTTCTGTGTGGCCAGCAAGGTTTTCTGTCACTAGCAGTATGCGTGTAAAGGGGGAAAGGCCATCAGCGTGGGCCAGGCCTCAGCTCTGCAGGAGCAGAGAGAGCAGTGCCTCTTGCACTGCCAGGAATCCCAGCCCAGGCGCCCAGCGAGGCTGTCCTCACGACAGTCGTCTCTCCCACACACCTGCCCGGCTCCTGTGCTGCTCTTCCAGTTTGTCTGCAGCGGAGCAGGGCTGATTTCTCACCCAGCCCCAAAGAGCCGGGTTTTGTGCAAAGCAGGTCACTTTTTCACCAGCTGCGAAACCAACCGCGCAGGTTGGGGGTAACCGCAGAGCAGCTCGACTAGTCGGGAGCTGCCATTTTATGATATGCATGCAGTTTCGTAAGGGGCCTGTGAAACTCTTCCCTGACACGGAAAACAGCAGGTCTAGTTGGTGCAGGTAGGAAGGAAGAGCGCTCACCCAAACACGTATGCATGTTAACGTGATCCCGGCTCGGCCCGTACCTGAATTTTGAATGTGTTCATTCAGTGGTGGTGAGCCAGTTTTGGAAGAGCGAGCACGTGTGTGCCTGTGCTGCCAGTGTCTCAAGTCTTCGCGCTTCCTGAATGTGTGGTGTTGAAACTTCACCTTCCTTTTCTCGGTGTCAGCCTCATCCGTCTGCCTGTGCTGGTAAGGCAGCGTGGCTTACCTGTGGCCTGCCTGTCCCTCAGAGCCTCTCTCTCCCACATGAAAATGTAACCGTGGGTCAGCCACACAAGAAGAGAATAACAGCTGAGAGGGGTACAAAGGCTAGAAAAATGAGATGGAGTAAGCAGGACAAGGAAAAGTTAGGGAAAATAAGGGGAAAAGTGGAAAATCATGCCTGATAAGCAAAATGCTGAACTTAAAAGTTGGTAAGGTTTCTGCATTTGAGGGATTTAAAAGAAAGCCTTCCAGTTTGAGCTTGCTCTTGCTTGAGTGCTACTGATGCATATTCCCCTCCTTAACGTTGCTCCCAATATTTCCTGTCTGAAAAGTCAACTTATTCTGCACCCACTGTCTTGTGTTTGGTCAGCAAAGAGTTGCAAAGCATGGCTCCTGCCATGACAGAAGAGGAACTCCATCTATCTTGGTCTCCTCACGCTCTTTACCCATCTCCATCCTAACAGCCTTTCCTGCCCTGCTCCCCAGTAAAACCCTCCTCCTTGCTTTGCTTGCAGTTTTAATTCAGCCTAGTGCACATACCCTCAGGGGAGCGTCTCCTGACCTTGACCCGTGGACCTCACCTTGCTGAGGCCTGGAGCTGAGGCACCAGCACTGGGTGTGCAGCAGCCATTTGGGTGCTTTCCATTGGTACTGCTTCAGGATCTCCATGCCGCAGCCCACTTTGCCACACCAGTTTGTTGGTTTTTTTGTCCATCATTCATCAATATGTCTTGGTGGCAGTAGCAACCAAAGGCTGCTGGCAAGGAAGCTCCTTTCCTCCTTGTTTCCGTTCTCTCTTGGAGCAGTGGTTCTGGGGGTCACCTCAGTCCAACCTAAATCCATGTCGGTGAGGAAAAGACCCTGCTGACTGTGCAGTTCTGTGAGTGTTAGGATCACGTAAGGGTTGGGGCAGGAGTCGGTGGCCAGGGACAAGGACAAGGACCTTTTCAGCAGCATCATAGAGTCGCATTGCTCATCATTAATCCTTCCTTTCATCCAAACTCTTGGGCCAAGATGAGGGGTTCACAGGGATACACAGATGTCCTGTTCCTGCCCCCAAAATGCTGCGTGTGTAAGAAGGCAGCAGGCCAGGAACCCACAGAAGTGCTTCTTCCTCTGTGTTTTTTTTTTTGTTTTTTTTTTTTTAATCATTTTCCCTGTATGGACGTGGCCTGAGTTTGGGTTCTGGTTTTGCTCCCTTGCCTGCAGCATCAGCCACAAGATCCTGCTGCCTGCGTGGAACCAAGAATGCTTTGTGTGCCCCCTGCTTCTCATACGTGCCAGTCTCACATTTCTCAGCTTGTAAAGCAGTGCTGCCCCTTAATTATTATGCTTTGGGATTTCATCTGGATTTTTAGAAATTGCCTCTTGCAGTTTATAATAACTTTAATTTTTTGTCTTAATTTATCCAAACAAGGAGCAACGAGTCAAAACAGAATTCAAATGCAGGTTTGTAAGGCACTTGTAGGTGACCTTTGTTTTCAGGTGCGCACATCCTCAAACTCTCCAGCATTATACACAAATTAGGGCTTTGTTGCAAGTTTTAATGGGTAGATAATTAGATGAGGAATTAATTTTGTCAAATGCTTTTGTGTAATCCACTGTCTATGTAAACTGATCTGTTTTGATTAAAAGGTAAGATTATTTTTTTGACAGATGACTTCTCCCCTTCAAACCCCCAAGAGAAAGAGTATCATGGATTATGCTGTATTAAGTGATAGTTCACATTCTGGAAATGTTGCTTAGCTTTGGCATTTGTTTAATAGCCATTGATTATCACTTTTGCAAGGAGATGGGGTCAATGCAAGTTACCCTGCAAAACTACATTTGGACTACTAAGTGGCTGAGAACTACCTTCATACCTTCTGCAATTACTCCTTGCTTATGAAAAAAGCCCCTAATGGGCAATCCATGCAATTTAGAGACAAGCACACATGGTGCTGTGTCAAATGCAGGATTTAAGTCCACCTTGTAGATACTAAGTGGTTATTGGACTTGCAGATAAATGCTGAAATGACTGTTAAGTTGTGTGGTGCCTTGGCTGCATGCTGTCGACAAGAAGGAGGTGGGGGAATGACTTAAAACAAGGGAAGTTTCAACTTCCAGAAAGCATGACTTGCTAAGCTCATGTCCTGGAACGGCCGCTGGAAAGTGGCACAGGAGATGCAGTTACATGCTGTGCATCACTCAGCTTTAGCATCCAGATCCAGTCCAGCTTATTTCCTATTTACACGTACACTATTTGTATAGAGCTTGGGAGAGGTGCAGCTCTGCAGCTCTGCCCCTTTGTTCACCTTACCTGTTATATTTTTTGAACATAGATTTTATGTTATGTCCTCAGCAATGGTAATGCTGCTGCAAACTGATAGGGTCATGGAGGATGTCATTAAGGTGGACATTTTAGGTGTGTTTTGGTTTTTAGTTGGGGGAATGAATGGTGAAACAGCAAAGGATGTCACCTATTAAGCCGTCTTGGCTTAATATTCCGATTCCAGGTGGTATCGATGTAACAACAAGCATGCATCAAATACCCACATGGAGACAAACTTCTGCAGCTTTTGCTTATATGACGTATACCCAATTTTTTAACTGTCCCCTGTGTTAATGCGTGTGATAATCTTTAACATTTAATTGTACAGATTGGTTGCATGAGGCCTTTACGTTCCCTTGGAAAAGCATTTCTCACTACTTACAGTTTATCAGTTAGATTAATACATGTGTTACTTGTGTTAAATGTGCTAAATACATGGTGTTACTTCAGCCTATATCCATATTTCATACGTGAGTTTATAAATACTACCTCCGTGTGTCTCTGATACAGCATATTTCTAACAGCAGTGACCTAAACTCATCCTCAGTGTCTCAGCGTTTTGTGTTCTCTTGTAAAAGCGATTACATCCCACTTCAAGAAACTGCCACGAATGCATGTGTATTTTGGAAAAGAAAGCATCTTATTACAGATTTTTAATCGTCTTGTTAACTGGGTTCTGTGGTGTTTTGATCTCTTTTCAGCTGTAAGTTACTGGCCTGGGTCACAGATAAGAAAAGCAGATGTTGGGACACTTGATCAGCAGCCCTGCTCGTGGGTCCGTGTGAAGCCTTACTGCTGATAGCTGTGAGTCAGCGGAGGGCGTCCCACTGAAAGCTTCTCTCTGTTTGCTTGCAGACAACCAGTCCGATGCAGAGACACCCACCACAGGAAACGAAGTCTTGGACCTGACCTCCTGCGAGAAGGAACAGCCAGAGGAAGTAACAGAGCTACCAGGGAGTGAGTGCAGCCCCAAGGAGGAGCAAAAGGCTGAATCCCCTCCGGCAGAAGAGGACGCTGAAGAAAAAGCAGATGAATATGAAGAGGGCCCTGAAGAAGATTCTGTAAGTAACAAAAGTCTTGACCTCAATTTTGCCAGCAAATTAATGGACTTCAAGCTGGCAGAGAGTGACCAGAGCACAGGCAGCAGTTCTCAGACTGAAAAGAAACATGCCTGTGATGTTTGTGGCAAAACCTTCAAGTTTGCTGGCACTCTTAGCCGTCACAAAAAGGCCCACATTCGTGAGGACAGAAAAGATGAAAGGAGCAGTGAGGATGAAAGCAAAAGCATCCAGGATGATGCAGGTGCTCCCTTGATGCAGGACTCTGGTCTTGAGCAGGAAGAGTCTCCGATGGACTTGAAGGTAGTGGAGTCTCCTGTGGACTGTGAGGCAACAGGAAAGGAGAATGAAGAGAGCGAAAGCATCTCTGAGGGGGAAGGCACAGAGAGAAAGTCCACTGAGAAGAGCAGTGATGACAAAAAACCAAAGACTGATGGGGCTAAGAGTACTGCAAAAGCAGACAAAAGAAAGAAAGTCTGTACTGTGTGCAACAAGCGTTTCTGGTCCCTGCAAGATTTGACGCGACATATGCGGTCTCATACAGGTAAGAGGAGATTTCAAGGCAGAGCAGATTGCAAGCCAGTCTGCCACCAGACTGGTGCATCTGATCTGGAGGTGCACAATTACTGCTAGCACTCGAGGTTGGAGACACTGCTTTTAGTCCTGCAGGTAGCTGCAAGGTATCTTCTCTGCCCCAATCTCCATGCTGCATACAAAGCCTATTAAGGGAGCAGGAATAGTCACAACACTGCCTTACCTTCAGTTCCCAAACAGTTTTCCCCTATGCTTACTTAGAGTGTTCAGAGGTGAAGGCAGATATGGAGAGCTCCACACAATTGTTCTTGTCCAGCTTCTCACTCCCTTCTCACGGTGTGTGCATGGCTCTACCTCTTCCCAGTATTACTCTTCCCAGTATTTCGATGAGCAGTGAAGAAACCTGGCAGTACATGATAAGACTTCTCTGAGCAGAAGTTGAAAGAAAGAGGGTTTTTGTCTGATTGTCAGACATGCTGCTATGCTGATGATGTGCATGACCTGCTGCCTGAGTGAAAGGCACAGCTACAATTGGCACTCTGCTTTTCCTTCAAACTTGGGCAGAGAAAGTGGAATACAGGTAGTAAAGTCTTTGCCTCATGACTTGGCTCGGCAGTTAAAATACTTGAGATTGCTTTATGGGATAAATTTCAGTAGTGCATTGTGAAGGAGATGAAGTCATGAGCCAGCTCAAGGGTGAATTAATCACTCATCCTTATTAATTCATCCTTATTAATGATGTATTTTTACCTGTCAGTGAGCTGTTCCAATGTGGGAAAGGAAGCTGGTGCAGTTTGAAGTTTTGTGTCTTTTGAAGGCGCTTTCTGCTGAAGACAGTATCTTTGAGATTAACTTTGAGTACAAAATATTTGTGCTGTACTTGAAGGTAAAGGTTCAATAACCTACACCAAAGACCAGTGCCTTAACCAAACGTTTTACCTTCTGAACTGTAAATACTGACCTCTGAAGTGCAGAGATGACTTGTTTTTTTTCTGGCATCGAAGACTCAAATCTTGAGTGAAACAAGGGGTGGGCCCCATTCTCGTGCCTATTTTTATACTAATACAGAAGCTTTGGGAAGATTCTAGTATCTCAAACTCCGAGCTTTATACCCAAATGAGTGTAACACTGGTGTGTGTCTGTGGAGATCCCATAGTGTGTGTTTTAAATGTTTTCATTGCACACTGAGATAGGCAGACCTTGTTGACATGCCAATTTCTTTGCTGTCCATTTCTCTGTCTTATTTGACACTGAAGGATATTTCAACATAGACCAGCTGCTGAATAGAAACATGGGTCAGTGCTTTCTTCAAATAAATTTAAGTACCTACTGTTCAGATCAGTGCATTGTCAAGTGAGGATTTTGCCTCCATACTGCCAGTTGACTCTCCTCTTTCCTCTCTCCATCCCACTCACTCAGACATATTGGCAGAATGCTGTCTATGTAATATTGCCTACACTTTGGTTATAACTTTTTTTTTTAAGATAAGTGTGGGAAGTTTTTGTAATTCTTTTACTCGAAAGAGGAGCACAGGGGCACACGTAAGCGTGTAAGGGATCCCTGTTGCAGTGCCTGCCTATGGATGGAAATCGGGCTGAAAACAATTTCCCTCACCCAGTGCAGACTGCCCCCTGGCACGTAGTTGTAGGGGGCTCTGGGGCACCCTTCCCAAGTGCAGGGTGAGCCATGGCACTGCAGCGTTTGCATCCAGGTGGTGGATGGGCAAAGGCTGCCGGCTGAAAAAGCTCCTGGCACGGGGCTGGAGCTCTGTCCCCTGACCTCTGTCAATAGCAGGTGCTTGAGCAGGGCACCAGGGAGAAACATTGCTCAGAAGTGTCACACCTCTCGGGGACAGCAGGAGCAGCTTGTACACAGCAGCCAGTCTTTGTAATTTATTTACATTACACTTTGTAATTTATTTACATTTTAATGATCCCAAGTGTTATAACAGAGAAATTAGCCTCAAAAGTGTTGTTCTGTGTGCTGGTTTGCACAAATTGGTGTCTTGGTGGAATTGCACTGCTGAGAAGTCTTTAATAGCTACAATCAAGCTGAATCCATCAGGGTGGGACCTTTGGTTCTTCAGGGTTGGTAGGGCAGCAGTGGCAGGTAGCACCTTGGGGCACTTTGCTTCATCAGGAGTTTGGGGGAATTTTATCAGTGGGGCTGTGGCTGCGTTGTTTTTCCGTGAACTCATGCTCAGGAAACTCTTGAAGCATTTCAGGTGCAAAAAGCGGTTCTGGAAGCAGAGCAACCTGCCTGTCAATTACAGCACAGGAACAGCTTTGCAGCTGCTCTGAGGCTTAAGGCTGCAAAGAAAGTGGAAGAATTTTGCCTGGAGAGTAACATTTCTTGCACAGGTGTAAAGAGGTTTTTTAGGGGCTTTCATCCGTTGCTCCTATCAGAGATCAGAGTAGAGCAGCAGGTTGAGGAATATCAACAGCGTTGTAAACAATATCCCAAGGCAGATGTTTTCCACTCAGTCAGTAAATGTTGATCACCTCTAACAGACACCTCTGGTGTCCTGTAAATGCCTGACAAATCTAGGCCCTGTAGCTGCTTATTCTTTCTTGAAACACAGCGATGCCATCAGCCTGCTTCACAAAAAGAGTAGGGGTTGTTGTGTTGAGTAATTCACGACAGCTTCTCTTTGACTTAGCTAAATAACTCGGGTATTACTCGCCTGCCAGCGTCTAAGAGAGGGAGATGTTTTTTCATTTTTAAGTCCTGTTGATCGCAGGTGCCTGGGCAGTATCCCTACCTTTCCATCTCAAATCCCCTCTCTCTGCATATACCGGGGCCTGACCTGTGACATCGAGCACCCGTGGAGGGGGAGCTGCTGTAGCAGTGCAGGTGGCTGCTTTCACGAACGCATTTAAGCTCCATAGGATGACTACAGAGTTCTTCCAGAAAAGTTGCTGGCTAACCTAGATGGGATGCTCACAGGCACCTGGGGCGTATGGTCTTCCCTGCTTAGAGCGGGGCCATACCAAGTTTGTAGAAACCTCCAGACACCTAGGTTTTGGTTTTTCATTTGTGCCCCATGGCATTCGTCTGTATACCTGCTTGCATACCATGAGCTGGTTTGATGGTACGGAGGCAAAAACCTGCATAAATGTGGCACCCAAGTTCAATGAAGGTACTGAATCTGCAGGGTGTGGAGCATCTCATGCTGCTTGAAACAGGAGGGCGGTGCGTTTGTGACCTTACAGCTGACTTTGCACTTCCATTCTCTTGTAGGCGAGAGACCGTACAAGTGTCAAACCTGTGAGCGGACCTTCACTCTGAAACACAGCCTGGTTCGTCACCAGCGCATACACCAGAAAATCAAAAATACTCGAAACCACGGGAAGGAGAGCGACAAGGAGGAGACCCAGTCGAGGTGCGGAGAAGACAGCGAGAACGAGTCGAGTCACAGCGGCACCAACCCCATCTCAGAAAACGAGTGCGACTCCGCGGGGGGTGTTGGCAGCCACCCATCCACCTCGAGAAGCCGAAAAGAGTCCGTGGCTGGCACGGCCAAGGACTCCCCCGGCAGAGAGGAGAAGCCGAGCGGGCGAGGGGCTGGCGCCTGCCTCCCGGAGCCCACCAAGAGCGCACAGAAACAGACCGCAAAAGACCAGGAAGCTCGGGGTAGCTCCGAGCTCGAGAGACCGCCGGGTTTCATTCAAGACTTGCTGGAGATGCACAACAAGAAGTCTCCCATGAATCACATTCTTGCCTCTGCAGACAGTGCGCCTCAGCTCTTGGGGGTGGAATGAATTGCTAGGAGGTCGGACCCGTCCCAGCACACAAACTAAAGCCAGCAGAGCAAGGTTTCCAGGGTCTTGTTTTGGAAGAGCGACCTAGAGCTGTGGGGAGAGTATGGCAGACTGGTTGCAGTGCCATATGCCTTTCAGTATAATAATGCAAGAGACTACAGTATATACTGATTTGAGTGCCTTACTACTTTATTAGATCTTTTGGTATCATAGATTTTTTTTTTTTTCAAAAATGATTTTTTTTAATATTTTAATGAATTATTTGGAGAGGACCTTTTTCATTTAAGCATTAATGTTACCTTTTGTATTGGTGTGTGTGAGCTTGGTCTTGTATATCTGTGATAGTCGCTGTGTTTGTTCTCTGAGCTGGAAATGGGGCAGTGGGGTGGGAGGCCCTTGGATACCACAGCCAATAACTGGAAGAAAATTATGTGAATTTCATACAAAATAGTCAGAGGAAATGCAGATGAGATGTTGATTTTTTTTTTTTTTTCTCAGTAGATGTTCTTGCATTTGCCACAGGGTGGAGCATTAAGCCTGTTCCAGGCATTAACAACGTGGCAGTTGAAGGTGTTCAAAGTGGTTCGAGCCAAAAGCAGGAAACACAAAGAATTTCAACCTCATACTTGTTTCCACTTTTCAGCATTAGAAATGGTGTTGTAGTTACTAGGGTTTTTTTCTGGCCGTCGTGGACTGAGTGTGTATACAGAGAAGAGTTACATAGCAACGTAACCTATGGAAATTATGCACCCGCTGTTATATATGTTTGATTTGCTTCAATATATTATTATTATTATTTTATTATTATTTTATAAATTCATCAGTTCGCTTGTCTCTGCAGTCAGCAGAAACCAATGGGCAATATTTGCCCACGCAGATGTATAATGCAGCTTGGATCCCCTCTCTAAATGTTTTTGACTTCAAGCTTTCACCAACTCCTCTTCTTATGTTGCAGCTCTTCTACTGTACTTTAAATGAAACCCTTCCTCTGACCGGAGAGTCAAATGGAGGCCAGCAAATTACCATCACACCCGTACAGGGGAACATCTCACTCGTGGTGGGGTGTGCGTGAGCGTGTGTCGTGCGTGTGCGAGCGTGTGTGCGTGTGTGTGCTGGGGGGGGCACCTGGGAGAAGACGCCTGCGAGAAGGGGGTGGCCGAAGGACCCTCCGCGTGCGTGAGAAAGGCACTGCAAGCACGATGTGGGTCTCGTTGCAGTCACGTCAGTGACAGCGAGTGTTACTTAACGAGCAAAGTTTTTCAGTCTTCCAGTTGAAAGCAAGCAGGAGAGAAATGCGAGCCTTACCGTGATCTTGCTACTGTCATGTTCTAGAGCAAGAGAATACTACTGGTAATAAAACTACAGATATAAGACATGTTAAAAATAAATAAAGTAAATTAAAAAAAAAAATCTTCCTGAGATTTTGGGGTTGATGCTTGAAGACTTGAGGTGTGTGTCTAAATTTCATATCGATAATTTAACCCCTTTAATGCTGGGAGCTGGGATTTCTCCGAATGGCTCCTGTTGCCGGCAACAGGTGACACTCCAGCCACCAGGATTGAAGGGGTTAGGCAAAATGTCTCCTACTGTAGCTGTGCGCTTTTAGGAGCGCACAGTGTTTTTGTTGTTGTTGTTCTTGTTGTTCTTGTTCTTGTTGTTCTTGTCGTTGTTTGTTAATCGTCCTTCAGTCATGACCTCTGGGACAGACAGAGCCATAATAGCATTGCCGGAGCCTCACTGTGCTATTCCACCACTGCAGCCCCCCCAGCCCGCACTGTGATCCTCCCCACCCCTGCAGAATCGCTTTTCCTGCTTTCATCAGACATGGAGGAAGTGGGCCTCAGACCCGTTCTATATTATATAATATATATCTATATATATCTATATCTATATTAAAATTCTCCAAAAATTTCTGGAGACTGAAATCTAACTGTCCAGAATTCAAAGGAAGAGAAACCTTCTTGAGTAATATTCTTGCAAATAGAATAAGAAAAAATGGTTGAGGTATATGTGATTTCTATTTTGTTTTTGTTCTGTTTTGTTTTTAAATAGGGATGTATGAACCAGTTCAGAAACAAAGCTAATGCCAGATAGATAAATCAGTCAGAACCAATGATTCATGTAAAACTCTACCCAGGTGCATTCTACTTAATTAAAACCAGTTCACACATCCCTGAAATTGTTATTACTATTATAATTATAATAATAATTATTATTATTATTTTGGGTATTTTTTGGTTTTTATTGTTTGTTTTTTGTTCTTTTTTTTGTTGTTTTGTTTAGTTTTTTGTTTTTTGTTTTTTTGCAACTCTCCACACTAAACTGCGCAATACTGTGGGGGAGAAGCCATTACTAAACTATATGCTGCAGAACAATGTAGCAAGTAATTAATTCCCAGCAGCCTGCCGGGACATCTGCTAGCAATAATCACTATTGATTTAAAGCTTTATTTAGCCTTTATCTATATCCTAGTAGAGTATAAGGTCTTGCCACATTTTATTGACATTTTTATTAGCTGAGTTTGACTGAGAACTGTTGCTGTTGTTGGGTTTTTTTGTTTCCCCCCCTCCCCCAATATTAAACTGTGAAATTTATAATGTGTTTAAACTATGGGTGAATCTTAGGCTTTAGTTTGCATGTTCAGCTAATTTGTCTCTATACGATTTTTGTTTGAATCTTTTTATTTTTTTCTTCTCTCAGGGCTTTTACAAAAAACAAAAAACAAACAAAAAAAGGATCTTCTGAAATTCTTTTGCCTGAGTTGCAATGGACTTAACTTGGAGATAATTCAATCACTACATTAAGCACTTGACTGTGAAAGCGCAAAAAAAAAAAAAAAAAAAAAAAAAAGGAAAAAAAAAAAGGAAAAAAAGATTTTTATTTGTTTTTTAATGAGAGAACCTTGTTTGAGGCTATTCTGAAATAACTTTTCGGGGCTATGTGACAGTCTGATTCCATTTTCAGAATGATTCATAATTTTCTCTCTTCTCTGTGTGTCTCCTTTCTTTCCTCTCTCTATCCACGAAGGAAGTTTAATCCTAGTGATTTCATCCCATGCAGGAAACAGTAATAAATGTGTAGAATTCATATTTTTCTAAAGGGAACTTAAACTGCTGCTACGAATTGTGTACAAGACTGGTTTATGCCACATGAACAGAGAATCACACATTTGTTTTGGTACTTTTATTCCTCTTTTTATTCAGTTGTACAGTACTTCCAAATTCAAAATAAAAGTAAAAGTTGTTCTGTATCAAACCATCTAAGCAATAAAATGTTATATTTAAAAATTATAGGTTACAAAATGGACGTGGCTCTTCTTGTGGGTTTGTTGTAACTTGCTTTCAAGCTTTTCTGTTAGAGGACAGCATGCAAACCAGAGCTGTCCTGCATAACTAGTAGTACTGTTTCTCTTCCTTCATTTGGACAGAGTTTGAACCAGCGGTAGCTGTAACACTTTGAAAATCCGTGTGCGTTTGTTCTCTGGTAGTTGAAACCCTTTGAAATGGTGCTCCTCTTTGGTGGCAGTTTCTTAAAATAGCAGCTGAAAGCAGAAGAAAATGACATTGGTGCTGATTTTCCTGTACAGGTGTTAACTCAGAGCTGCATGTCCTTTCGTTGTTAACCATAACCCCATGGTCACAAGGGAGTGTCCTTTCGGCACGGTGTGGTGATGGAGAGCGTATTGATTGATTTCTGTGTAAAAGGAGCTTTCTGCCATCCTTGTTTTATTTTTGCGTAAATGCATATGGCTGTGAAATCTTCGGGATGTATTGGAAAGCCACAAGCATGTGTCAAAAGAGAAAAATCCTTTGTTTTATCTTGTTGGAGCCGCCTTAGTTGCATTTTATATGCTTTCTTACAAATAAAATGCATTTCACAGGATGGTGAGCCGAAGAATCATCTGAGTTGCGTATCCAGTTCTGGAGGCCAGGGAACCATAGAGTATCGGAGCATCTGCATCCTAAGTCTTGGTGGGATGAGTCTTTCTGGTAGAGAAGTGAAACAAATTCAGCATCAGAGAGCCATACCCATGGACTACTGCATGCCCTGCTTCTGCTTTCCTTCTTCTAGCCTCTGGTGCCATCATGGCAGCTGCTAAGGCTCCCCACAGGGCTTTTTTTGGTGAGGATCCAATTCCTCACTGCTGAACAGGGAGAGGTTACAGTAAAACCAGTCAGCATTGCCTAAAACCAAGGAAATCTGATGAGGCAGGACTCTCTGAATTACCTCAAAGGGGGTGGCTGAAGGGATTGAAATGATTTCTGAGGGAGAACTACAGAAAATCTCATTTTCCCTCTGACACCTATTGGCATGAGACATCTCCCTTCCTCTTGCAAGCCTGTGAGGCTGATGGGAAACTCATGTACAAGCAGTGTCAGAAGGTGTAAAAAAAACAAACGGTGGGATGAGCTTACATGGCTGGGAAGAGATCGTGAGCAATGATTTACGAAGTAGATGGCTTGGAAGCACTTGATATTGGCCACGGAAGGGCGGAAGGGCGCTAGCTGTCTGCCCAGCCCCTTGCTGTCTTCTAACTTTGTACCTGGTGTCCCTGGGTGGGGAATTTCCCTGTTCAGCGTGTTCAGCAGGGTAACACTGGGCTGGCCAGCTGAACCTTGCTCCTTGTTGGAGTTTTCCTCTCCTCCTCCCTGTACCAGCTCCTGTGGTAGCAATACCCAGATCTGGCCTGAAGCGTGGAGTTAACAGGGATGAGGTGAGGAGGGCTCCACAGCTCTCATCGAACTTGGTCCTTCCCCGCTTTATTCCCCAAAGCTTTTTTTCTCAGCTTTTTTAAAGGTGAAGCCGCAAGCTCGCACCCCTGATGTGGATGGAGAGCGTGGCCCACCCGTGCGGCCTGTGTTGTGGGCCCGCCTCACCACAGTGCTGTGGGTGCGGAGTCCCTGTGCTTGTCCCAGGGCGCTAAGGTTTGCTTGGGGTAGAGCTGAGGCCTCTGCCACTGCTGGGCCACCTTGGTGGTGAGGCGCAGGGAGGTGCTGTGGCTTTCTCGTGGTGTGGAGCGTGGATCTGTGGGCACCTGGTCGGTGATGCTGGGCACTTCAGCTCTCCTTCCTAGGAGCTGCATGAGGTGCTTTCCCTCTCTAGTCCCTGTGCTGTGCCTGGCCTGGGGAGATGATCGGTTGGCTGCAGTGTGTGTACTGAAATTTGTTAGCACTCCTGTCACCTCTGGACTTTGGGTCCCGGGAGTGCTCTGGAGTTCCTGGCCTCCAGCCTCACCCGCAGAAGGAGTGGGTGTGCAGCAGCCCTCTTCTGGCTCCATCTCCTCATGTGCTCACGCAGGAGAGACGGGAAACAAATGTCCAGAAGCAAAATGTTGTCACTGTCCCAAAACTGGTGACAACAGGTATCTGTGAATTTGTTGGCAGACAACAGTATTTCCCTAGTCTCAGGCAATTAGTGCCATGTTGGCTCACAGGACTACAGAAAGTGGCAACATCCCTAAAATAACAGGAGGTTGAGCACAGCTGGGATTCCTTAGCTAATGGTGTGTACGGTCACAGTCTGGTCCTCTGGCTTTGAAGTAAAGACATTTAGCAGGACAAGGAACTTTTTTTTTTTTTTTAAATGCAGCCTCCTCCAGAGCCTAAAGCATGTCCTGCAGATGTCCCAGCTTGTGCTCAGCAGCTCTGAGCCTTTCTCAACAAGGCCAAGCTGCTATCTCACTAACCACCTCAGCTGAAGGTTGTGTTATTAGGAGTGTGATTCTAGATGACTGAAACCCCTCTCACCAGTCCTGAAAGGATGGATCCATACCACACAAGCATGAGGCGTTTCTTCTACCTGTTGAGTAGGTAGCAGACACTTGTGGCACGTGCCTTTGTTCCTATGAAGTTAAGAGATTCATTTGTCCTGACGTACACAAGTTCGGTTGGGACTTACTAGGGGACTGAGGGGGAGCACAGCAGAAAAAAGTACTCTGGAGAATTATTCCATGTTTTAAGGATCTCTCACCAAATGTAACTCTTCCAGGTGCAAGGGCTGCAAGGGCATCCCCAGGTGCTGCCAGGGCTCATCAGTGGATCACTACTTAAAGGAGGGGGTTGGTTGTGTGTGGGTGTAGTGCTTGCTGTTGAAGCAGTGGCAGGTGTTCTGTATTATAACAAGATCTTTATGAAAACTGTTTTTCCAGTAAGATTTTTTTCCTTTTCCTTAAAGAAACTAACTGGATTCTTCTTGTAATAGCACAGAGAACACTCTGTGCTGTGTTCCCATCTCATGCTCTTATTAGTTTATTTTCACAAAGAAATTCTACAGCTTCTGAAGCCCAGGACACTGAAACCCTGTGAAGACAACCCTTCCCTGAACTTGCTCTACAGCTGTAATTGAGGGGCTTCCTGCTGCTTACAGAACAAGGCCTTATGCTCACCCAGAGCTCCTCCATCTTCTCTTTGCTGCTGTTTAGCATCTGTAATCCCAATGCTCAGCAGAAGTTTCTCCGAGGAGCCCAGCTCACAGTTTTTGCCTGCTTCAGCGGAAGGTGCTCCAGGAGCTTGGTATCAGCCAGGAGCCGAGCGGCTCGCCTTTGGCAGTGCTCTTTGGAGCAAGGCCTCCTGCTGCTGGGGGAACTGCAGGCGGCCCTAGGAGAAGGGCAGTGGAGAAGTTGGCCTGCTCAAGGACAGTAGCGAAAACCACGGGTTGATGGCAGGAGGCTGCACAGCCTGTGTGCTACGGGGCTGTCTGTCTACCTTGCTGTCGTGGGCTGCCTGCCACCTCAGGTAAGTGGCACAAACTGTGTACAGACGATAGTGTTGGTGGGGTGGCTAACAGAGGAGAAAGTTGGTTTTAATTTTCTAGGGAAATGCAAACATTTGGATATGCCTAGGAAGGGGGCCAAGATGCCTTCATTTCAGCATGCACCTGAAATCATCCCGTGGCGCTGACACTGAGTACAGATGGAGCTGAGAAGTACTGTTGAAGCTTTCCAACAATTCCAGTATTGCCTCCTACTTTCAATCTTTTTTCAAGTCCCCTCTCTGCCTAAAAAAAATACATTGAAGGGCATTTCCTATTTTAAATAAGAGTAAGTTGGAAGACTTGGCTCACAGAGCCTGACCCTGAGTGTAACACTTCTCACGTTGGTGGAAAGGAAAATGTCAGTAATTGCCCCTCAGAATGGTGTAGTAACAATGGCACAGCATCCAGGAGAGGCCAGGCCACTGTGTAATGTGGTAGGAAGCCTTGTAGCAGTCTTAGTAGGAACTGAAAACAGCTTCCTCCTTTGTTGTGTTCGTTTATTTCTCCCCTGCCAGATTTGTTTCTTGGTCTTGCAGGGAAAACTGCCAGTAACGTATGAGGAAACCCTGTACAATGGGCGTTTGCAATACACTTTTGTGAAATCATTTGAACTTCTCCAGGGCCTTTCAACAAAGGGTTGTAAAGTAGTTTACAAACATCAGTTAGTATTGCACTGTAAATAAGAAGCTTTCTGGAGAAAAGGCATCTTATCAGGGAAGACCCAATCACTTTTCACCATCTTAGAGCCAGAGGTTAACGTGGTAAAGGCCAGCTTTGCTGCAGGCTGACTCTCACTGGGTAATTCTTAGCCTGTAGCAGCATGTGGACTGTAGCCATGCTAGTAGTAAAAAGGTGGAAAGGTTAGGACAAAATGTCAGCCAGATGCTTGACAGCTCTGTCGCAATGCATGATTAGGAACAGCAAAATGTGTGTGCTTGTGGTGGGTATTAAAAAAAATGGTCCTGTGCAAGCATGTGCATGCATACACAGGCATACAGCATACACAAGCCTAGCGGCTCCTCCCCTAAACCCAGGAACAAACACATGAGCAAGCTCAGTTACTTTTGGGTAAAAGCAACCCATGTGTTGGCTGGTGCAGACTCAGCTCATGGAGAAGCTGAGCACTCTCATGTCCCACCAATATCAAGGACCTTGCACCTGATAAGGTCCAGGTACCCTGAAGAAGGAGCTTTTGGTGAGCTAACCTTTTAATCTTTCTGCAATTCTTAATGGGAAAAGTACTAAAAGTAGCTTTGATTCCAGCCTGTGCATACAGTGGCACACCTATAAGTAAAATACTGCTAGCTACAGTATTAATTCTAGCTTCTGCTGTGCTCAAGGGAAAATACTGCAGGAACGCACTAGCTTACAGCTCTGCAATGCCTAGTGCCTAAATGAGGAGATTGTACTGGCATGGTGTGTTAACCTTTCCTTCCAGCTTCTCTTACCTGATGGTACAGAGAAGGATGACTGCTTACATTTGCACTAGAATCTAGCTGTTGTTTTAAATAAGTAACATCTGACTTTTAGTAAATCTGCACTTAAGATACTTGTGTTTTATTTTAGGGTGAGGGCAGTGCTAGTTGTGAGTTTCTGTGATGCAGATTTGCTTTAACCCATAAACACTTCTTCCCCAGTGTTGCCAAGTCAAGCTTTGCCACCTGTGACCTGTGCTTAGAAATAGAAAAGTGCTTACCTGGCTGTGAACAAAAAACAATGTAATACTTTTCTCTCCCTCTGTCAAAGTGTGGTTCTACTTGCACAGAGCTCCCAGGCAGCAACTAGGGGAGGATGCAGAACATGGGGGGGGGGCACATGTGCTAACTCACACACTGCTGAGTGGGATGCAGTGCTCACATCTTTGCTCGCTCTGCCAGTTAATCGATTTTTGCTGGCAGGATATTTAACACCATTTCATCTGTTGCCTTCAAGACACTTGTGACTGAAGCCTTACTATATGCCTACAGGCTTCAAGGTTGCATCTGCTAGGTCAGTTATATTCCACAGATGAAGGAAATCAAAGTATTGAGCTGTCTGGGTAGACATCACAATCCATCAGAAGTCTGTACCACAACACAGCTGTTCTGATTTTTGATCTCCAGCCTAGATTGTTATCTATCTTGAGGAGCTGAAACCACAGCAGCCTTTTTGCATAGCTACCTGCAACCCAGCTCTGCACCACACCAGTCAGAAGGGCTTGCCAGGGCTGTAAATAAGAGAAAGGAAGGGATCTGGAGAAGTGAGCAACTTGTGCACCTAATGAGTAACAGATTTTGGCACAGGATGCAAAGCCATGTGCTGTGTTTATTACATGCATTTGGTGAATATACCTCTTATGTTTTTGTGATCTGAAACAGTCTCTTTAGCAGCTGTAAGACACCTGCTTAAAAAATGAAGGCACTTAATTTGAACAACAATTAAGTGATAGCAGCTCCTCCCAGGGTTCCTTGTAGTGTTCTACTGCAGAAGTGCAGCTGGAGGCTCTTTGCAGTTTGTCAACAGATCCTTGCTAGCAGCCTGTATGTATTACTGCTGCAGGCAAGCAGGGGCAGCTGCTGTAATCCCAGAAACACAGCACAATAGCAATATTATTTAAATTCTAGCTTTTTCTTTCTAGTGGAAGCCTGCACTAGGTTGTTTTGAGACTTTCCTCCTTTCTGTATGGACTCATGCTAAATAAGCCATCAAAACAGTTTATTCTTTCTCTTGGAAGCTTGCTGGTTGAGGTTTGGATCTAGCACACATGATCCAAACTCAGTCCTGTGCATTACTTATTTCTGTAGTGCTGCAGAACCAGGGCTGCGCCAGAAAAGATGCTTCAGAATTTTGGATGAATATGATTACACCCTGACTTACCATTAGTGGAAAAACACTTTGAAAACAAGATTTGAACCTATTTGTCTATGAACAGTCAAGCTCACATGGAGTTGAAAGGCCCCATTTACACAGTTTCAGTAACAGGGAAACTGAGGCAACTTATAGCCAGGAATCACTAATTATACCTTAAGCACAAAAGAACAGAGCAGCAAATACACACTAGAAGTGATTGAGCCAGTGAGATTACAGCTAGGAGAACACTGAAAGGGCAATTTTAATGCAAAAGCAAGCCATCAGCTTTTATCTACCTGCTCTTTAAGAAGCCAGTGCTTTCCAGCATCTTACTCCATAGGGGCTAGGGAGACCTCAGCTGTACAGTAAGCCACAGCAGAGAAAAGCTTGTTATGATATGAGATTGCTTGGTCATCTTGCTGCTTTTCTTAGTCTTCACTGACAAAAGCAGAAGAGGGCCTGGCACTAGATCAGTCAACTACAGGGTTAAATACATGTATCTTATCACCTCAACTCACTATATGGATCATCCCTAAGTATTATTGATATGCTGCTGTTCTCCTCTAGTTCTGCAATTTTTATATTACTTGTAAATGAATGACACTGCCTTCTGCTATAGTGACCTGCATTAGTATCTACCACTTCATAATCACTTAATTAGGATAGTTCAGAGATGAACTGAGGCAAAGTGAAAGATTATCATAAGGTATTATCACATCAATTATTTCCAACTAGCACTAAATGCTAAGAGATGGAACAAAACCAGGTTTTAATAGTGAATTCTTTCCCACAACCTTAGTGAGACTCTACATCCACACAGATGTAATGCAGTATCACAATGATTAAAAACTTACCTTGCTTTATGAGTTAATCCCTCCCAGAAGTTTTACCCTGTCTTCTGTTTAGGTGTAGTACATGCACCTGAACTTTCAGCGATACTTTCGGGTATCACTGCCTGGAGTAGTGTTCTCTCAGTCAGACAACAGCACACACCTTAAAGCTGCAGGGATTTAGCCTTGTTACCACCTTGTGTTTCAGCAGCCTTTAGGCACCTTAACAGATCCTTTTCACACTGCCTACAGGTTAGTCCATCTGGAAACGCAGAACTATGGCTTGGTTTTTAACAAATCAGGATTCAAAAATTTTGAGTGCCCTCCCTTATCCTTCTAAGGATATTTGATTTTTAATCCAAGTGTTTAACCATTGTCTAGGATATCACAGAATACTTCCTCACAGAATAATTCCTAGCTATTATTTCCACTACAAATACATTTGCAAAATAGCAGCTTTTGAAGTACAGCACGTTTTCATTCTTTTTGCGTATCTGCTACTACAGGTTACTTATCAAGGAAAAGAGCACCCGAGTACCACTCAGGCTTTTTAATGCCATACTCATGCTTTATTTAAAAAAAAAAAAAAAAAACAAAAAAAAACAGCTACATGATGCTAAGAAAACTTCAAGTTTACTTTACAAAAAAAACCTGCAGCCATTTTCCAAGAGATCTGATCTCACTTAAAAATGAAAACCAGCAGGTAAATTCTTAAATTAACATTTCACTTGCAGAATATCTGAACTTAATCATTCAAAACAACCAGTCATTCTTAAATTCTGACTGTCCATTGTATGTGTAAGAACAATCTATATCATTTCTTTGATTAAAAAATCCCTGGGAATATTTAAAGTTAGATGGAGAAGCGTGAGGAGAACTTACTTATCCCACTTTTAAGCTTTCACAGAAGGTGATTGCTCATTCTAGCTTTACTCTCCCCCATCAGTTAACTGCAATTCCTCTGCATATTTAAGAAAAGTCTTAATATAAAGCTGCTAAACTCTTCAGTGAAGGGATTAAACTGACATAATATGAATCTATGCAGTTACCACCACACTACAGCAGTGTGATACCTTACTATCTTCATGGAAGTGTATTGTGCAAGTCTCAAGTAGCTTCAAAACACTCCTGAAACAGCCCTTGTGTCACTCCTATGAGGTAGGTACTATCTTTCCTTCGGAGAAGAAAAAGGAAACTTAACTGCTGCTTAGCACATCAGGCACACTGAAGAACAGGACAACCAACCTACATTATTATTTGACTTTCCCACTACTTCCTGAATTTAGAGCTTTTAGAGCTTTGAACTGCAACTTTTTAGTGCCATGCATACCAGGAATAAGAACGGGGAGTGATGCCTAACTTCATCCATTCCAGCATAAGAGAAACATTCAGCATAACTGTTATGAAATGAGAAGTACAGCCCTTGCTGAGTGTTCCATTCAGATTTATGGCCTGCATTTAACTACTTGTATGTGAGTAATCAAGATGAGGCTTGTCCTTCTGACAGCTGCCAGGAGGAACCTGCTGTATGAGTAAGGGACAAATTGACACTTGAAGAACTAGCACTAGGATATTAAAAGTTAATGTTCCTGTGTTCCAGTGCTTTGCTCTTCTAGAGCACCACTGTATCTAGAGCAGCTCTCATTATCTCCTAAAATGGGCTGCTTCCCATCTTGAAATCTTGGGAATAGTTAACACAATTTAAGGTTTCCTATTATTAGAAGGTGGGGAAAATACCACCTTGATTTCAGTTGAAATGCTGAATCCAACAGCAGCTATAGGGCTTTACCATACAAAACATTTAATACACGAGAGTTTTGCTGAATCAGTGCAGACTGAATGTAGACCCTTAAACCTACCACAGAGCCATCATTAGAGGCAAAGTTTTTGTACACAGTAGATTTAAGAGCAGTCACCTGTTTTGAAGTTGTTCAACGATTTGTTAAGTGATCTAATCATCATTCAATCTTCCCTGTTAAAAATATTCTGCCTGCACTAGCATATTACCCAGTACTTGAACAAAGCATCACTGAGGAGTTGTTCTTATCATTCTATTTTCCACACCAAGATGAGTCAAGAACATTTTTACAGCTAATTCTGGCAGTGTGTAGTAAGATACTGCCAATAGTTTCAGATGAGACCTAAGCATTGCTCAACTAATCGGCTCAGAAGTTCAGTCCCTGCAGAACAAGTACAGATCAAAAGAGAGCTCTTTCACATACGGGGATCAGGAAGAGGGGGAGAAAAAAAAAACAAAAACACAGGTTTCACATCAATGCCTTTTCCTGAACTGAAGAAGCTCCCAGAGATAACCCTCAGACAGAAAGAAACAGTTCAAGCCTTCTCAAGTGCCTGAGTGGCAGCAAACTGATGCTGATTTATCTGTTCCACCCCCCAGCAGTGAATTCCTAAAAGCAGTGTATGCAGATCAACATCTGCTCCTAGTAATTCTGTAAACTAGAGCTGGCATAAGAATTATTTGATTACATACAGCTTCTCTGTTGTAGTACTGAGGTAACATGTAGTTAATGGAAATGCATGTGTTACAGTGGGAAAGCCAGGGTGATGAACTTAACTCAGACCAAGCTACTGACAGCTGGAAAGAAGTTTGTGATTTAAGACCTGTAAAGAGTAAATTAAATAGTATGCCATTTAAAAAGATTACTTGAAGCCAACAGCTTTTCAAAGTCAGTTCCCTGTGCATGGAATGAAGTTGAAATCCTTGGTACAGCTTGAAAAGAAATCCACGTGTTTTGATACATACAACAACCTAGTCTTGAGAGAACCGAGAACTTCATTGTTCTGGCTTACTCAATTTCTTGAGTAAACACTGCAGAGCAACCGCTATAGTCAGAATAATTAAGCTGCTGGTACAATTCAATAACTAACCATTTAACAAGTCAGGTATAAAAAAAATTTATGTAGTAATACCAATTCAGCACACAAATTCCATGCTTCACAAGTTCTGCTGCTGTGTAAGAGTCCTCTTAACATTTATGCAGATAAGTTTAGGTTTTTAGGTCACTGCATGCCCAGATCAAAACAGCAGCAAGAGATCTACCACTACAAGCAGCTATACCCAATTGTGCCTTTAGAATGCTAAACAAATGCAGAAATCCAGATGAGTGCCTCACTGCTGAGACAGGACTGTGCACACAAATTTCAGTGTATGTGTGCTGCAGAGAATAAAGTTACCTACTGAGAAGAAAAATGCATACAGATTCTGATACAGAGAGGATACAATCAAGACAAATTAAGTCACTAGACATTCAGATTAAGGGGAGGGGAAAAACCCTTTGAAGTATACAGATGACAAACCAGCATTAAAAAGGATTCTAAAGGCACATTTCAGGTAACATGATTCTGTTAAGACCAACTGCTTACACACGCAGGCACAAGTCTTAATGGCTTCCCCCACCCACCCCAACAATTATTTAACAAAAAAGAGAAGTGCATTTTCAGTAATATTAACACCATTCAGTTAATCTGTTCAGTCCAAATGTTTAGCAGTATTTTCCTTATGGTGATATGGATTCTTTGCACTACTCCAATCCAAAAATCCCAAACAGGCAGGATTAGTAAACGTTCAACTGTTGTACTAGTTAACATTTACTCATCAGAGCCCACTGATCTCTTCTGTGCCCTCTTGCGGGGCAACCTCCTTGGTGAAGCTTTATCTAGAAGAAAAAAGGTAACTGCGTTAATTGCTGCAGCTACTTCATATTAGTTCTTACATAACAATGCATTGTTCTCCCTCCCAAACAAAGCCACACTGCCCTTCTAATGCAATGCATCACTAGAGAAGCTACTTGAAACATCTCATTAATGGTTTCTTGTTTTGAACTATTAGCATTCTGAACAGATTAAAAGAAAAAACATTCCTATTCTGTAACATGCACTTCTAAGGTAAGGGCCATTCAATTTGCCAGTTACTAAAATGGACAACAAAAACCTACAGCATCTCCTGATGAAGCCACATGCTTTGTGGTTTAGAAAACTTCCATGCACAACATTTTCAGAGAGTTAATGAATGATTTATCATTACTGGTTTTAGTTTACCTGCCTGAAGAACGATTAACCCTCTTTTAGACAGCTTTGTCTTACATGAAGTATTTCCAAATTCATACAGCTTAACAGCAAAGTGTTTCAGTCCTGAAGAGATTACCCTTACCCAGGAATCTACGCTTGATTATGAAGTTATCACTTTGTGATCAGATAACCCCAAATGGGGAAGCCATCCAGCTTTAGCTGTATGATCACTGGATGCCAGAAGCCTGTTCTTACATTTTAAGGTATGACAGGTCTATAATTGTCCTTTCACAGTGATAGTTCTTACATAGACAGCATCTTTAATCATTATAGTGTTATAGAGGAGCTACAATACTTTATATGAAGAAAAAAAGCACTGAGGTGATTGCTAGGTGTCTGCTTACAAATGCAAGTTCATAAACTGATCAGCTTCCAGTCCCACTGGCAAGCAATGCTCTTAATGGCATGATGGCTGTTCAGTTAGTACACTTTGAAGTATCATCAAAAGAACAGGAAAGAATCTGAGGATCTTGAAGGCCAGATATCTCAAAGGATTCTAGTGTAGAGTTCTAATGAAACAACCAAGAATTAAAGAATACCACAATTAAGAAAAACTTAATACCTGAAGGCTAGAAAAAAAAATGATGCTTAAGAGATTAATACCTAATTTACCTTAAAGAGCAGGGGGGCAAGGACAGAACAACACTGGCTGGATTTGAAACCTTTGGAAGACAGCTTGCTCTTCAAAGCAGTTTATCATTGACTGCTTCAGTCTCGCTTACTAGACTGAGGCCTTTCAAACTTCTTCTAGGTTTTCATACTACCATTCCACTGTATATTCCAAGAATACAGTGGAAGAAAGCTGACATTTTCAGATGTGAAACAAGCCCTCATACCTTTGTAGTAACTTTTGATTCCTTTCCCCTTTAGCTGTACTGAAGTCATCAACTTCTGGCACAACTTTGTGTCAGATCTAGAGCCTCCAGGTCTTCTAGGCTGCATACAGCTGTCAGACTAAGATTGCTCATTTCATCAAAATGAGTCTTTCAAGTAAGGTAAGTTCTAGTATGCACTTTGTTTCAAGCAAGGATAAGTCACCTCAGACAGACAATGTTATTGGTGGTAAGAGTTCATCTGGGATAAGGAAGATAACTCCATTTAACTATTATACCCCAAGATGAGGTTTGTTTCTCACTGAGAATGAGATGCACTCAACCATGAGTTGTGACCAGTCAGTCCTCCACCACTTCAACAATAGCTTGACGCTATACTAGGGTGGTACACAGTACTTTAGATAAAGTGTTCTGGGAACTGGTAGAGACCACAATACTTCAGCAATATTTTCCTCAATAAACTAGATATAAGTTTGTGGCATTTTACTTAAAATATTTTTTATACACATATACATTTTTCCCTGTTTGGATGGTTATATGCATCTGCTCTGTAATCTTTTACTACTCATGCTCTATCACCAATCACTGCATGCAGGAAGACATTTCTATCCATGCCCGCTTATCACATGGATAGTACATTAAGAACTTGCACTCTTTAAATCACCAGAGTTTGCCTCACCTCTTCTACTTTGCACTGAAGTCACAGGAAAGCAAGAACGGAAGAAACAGCGAGAGAAGTTAGAAATATCCAAACACATGTTCTAAAGAAACCAGATTAGTTTTACTGTTGGCATTTCACACCGAGAATTTAGTCATTTTGTAGTTGTAAAGAACATTAATTTCAGGTTTTAATGTGTCTTTGGTTAAAACACACTCCTGATACTTATTTGTCTGTAGGCAGCCTTCCAACCAACTCGCAGAAACTTTCAGATAACACCTTTAAGCCTTCTTTATGAGGCAGGTTTTGGGTAGAGATTTTATACTGTTAAAGTCTACAGAACAAAGAATGAAAGTCATTGATAACCTTCACAATATCAACCAGTCAAGCTTGTTCTGCACAGGAACAGGTTGATAATGTAATCTAATCATTAAGGCCAGTGCTTTAGACAGTTTTTTTTATTCCCTAGAACAGATGTTCTGGGAAATCGGTATTAGCTACTTGTTTAGTTACAACTATTTGATTAACTAAGTGTAGTTCTACTTCAGTTTGTGACACACAGACTACTTACTTATTTGATTTAAAGTTTCTTGGGGAATCCAGCTCATATCAACATCATTCTGATTTGATGTTCCCATCTCTACTTTCTGTACTGGTCTTTTCCTCTGAAAATTCAAGAGAACAGATTTTTGTCTTCCGCATAAAGTTCTGATAGCACAAATATTAGAAATAACCAATAGTACTTTAATAAACTGTAATTATTTCACTAGGAGACAAACCTAATATATGAAGAGACAAAACCAATATATGAAGCTGTCTTTGTAACCTAGCTTTAGCTGTCTTTTAACCATTAGCAGTTTATTCACCTAGGCTCAGTATTAGTACTAGTAAGGCCTTGCAATACTTATTTCACACAGATACCAAGACTTCATGAACACCTTTGCAAGTTCACTACACCTGCTACAAAAACAAATGGCTGACGATAACCCCAACTAGATAACTGGTTTCATTACACTTCCCCAGATTAGCACAATACTCTTATGCAACCTTGCAAAGATAGAATTTGAAAAAACAGTAATTCCATCCTTTTGCCCACAGGAAACTATTTAGAACTAAAATAATGGCTGGACAGCTGTTTGCAAAGTTACACCTAATCTAACACAATAGATACAGACAACATGGGGAAGTTCATCCAGCAAGTATGCAGCTACTGATTCAAAACACGTAGAGATTGGAACACATCAAAGCTCCCAATTCAACCATTCCAGTGTTGTGGTAAAGAACAGACCCAGAGAACATTAGACAATCGACCCAAGTGTCTCCAATTTTGATTTTCTGAAATTTCTAGTTTTGCACAGTAACCTTCACAGTCAGTTCTGAAAGTGTATCTTTTGAAGCTCTACTGGTACCATTGTACACTGCAAGTGATTACTGAGTCACTCCCCATACCACTAAGGGGTTTATGACCAGCTACACAAACCAAATACACTACTCACCTTCCTAGATTCTAGTAACTGATGTAGACCAACAATAACAAGTAGACCAAGTCCAGCAAGGAACATGTACATGAAGATCCTTTAAAAAAAAAATAAATAAGAAACCGTTAACTAAAATCTTTAAGCAGCATAGAAATTAAAACCTTACTTTGGCCACACACCAGCTTGATCTTTTCCAAGCCCTTTTGTAGGTATGGGGGGGAAAAAAAAAACAAATCTGAAATTTAAGTGCTAACAAGTTTTAAGTAATTATTCTGACTGACTTCAGAAACTAACCCTGAGTTTAACATTCTATTGTTCACAATCCCACACAGGTTGGGAAATTAAGTAATTACTGAAACCTGTTACCTGCAGGAATCCTTTTGAAACACAATGTTTCAGGATGCTGGGCCACAGAATTTGTTTTTAATTGCTTTAACCACTTACAAATGCCTTAAAAGTATCCTACGCACTTTTAATTATATTACTGCAAGTACCACTAGGATATTCATTTACTTATGGAGCTTTGAGATGCCTTCCTTAGACTATCTTACTTTGTGTTCCACTGTTAAATTCCATCAACAGCGCAGATCATTTTTACATGGGTTTTTCCATCTATGCATTTTGTTTTCAACAATTCCACCTAAAATTCCTGTTGGTATCTTAGCAGGAGGTAAGCAACCTAAAGTTATTTTAGGGAGCAGGCAGGACTTTAGAGATACAGAGTTTAACTTGGAATAGACCATTTAACTCTGATTTATAACAGAAGAGTTAAGAGTTCTGCAGGGGAGACTTAACTGAACATCCCTGTTTTATAGTAATTACCCATTCACAGGTCACCAACTCAAACTGGTTCTGACTAATGATTTGAATTCTTCAGGTGCTCTGTTACCCAAGTACTATGCTTTCACATTACCAATTATTTGGTATTTGTTCGCTGATGCTGTTCTCTTTGGCAAATGCAAATTCCTACAGTACCTACTTCTTCAGATTGACCTTTTTTTTCTTAAGAAAAGGAAGCTTACTTAGGAAGCTTGCTTAGCAGGCAGTTTCTAGCTGTGGCAGGAATATCCAAGTATTCAGTACTGCCTTCAATACTGATTGATGCCTGATTTCTGAAGACTTCTTTAAAACTCACAGGTTCTTTTGAAGTTCCACTTCTTTTAGGATATTCTAAGAGCATATTGGCACACCATACACTTGCAACATATAAGGTGTCCTTAAAGCACTCCTGAAAGAAGTCTCCTACCAACAGGGAAAGTGCAACAACAGATGAGCATAAGTTCCTTTATCTCATACTCCAGGCATCTTCCACTTTACATTATCTTAGATTATATTGAATGCTCCAGAAGGTCTACACGGTAAGACCAACAGCCCAGTACTACGGTACTGCTGCATCTTTAACTTGGAGGAAAAAGGCACAGTAGTATAGAAAAAGATTAACAGCTTTGAACTGCTATGTGGCTATACGACACTGGGTCCTATTCCAGGCTGTCATCTGAGCAAAGCAGTTGCATAAGCCGTTCACTGACACAGTACCAACCCTGAAGATCCTTAGTGTTAATGAAATCTTAGTTTGGAAGAAAGCTCACATTTTCAATCTATCAATGCTGCACAAGTCAAAGCCTTCGACACCATCAGCAAAATACAAGACCAAACTCAATAAAAACAAAGGTACAAGAACTATTCTCATCAGCCCCCATCAATAACCCATTCTACCAGTGCACCAACTAAACACGCATCTCCAGCTTCCTTACGTTTCTCCATCCAGTCCATCTTCTTTTTCAATAATTGTAACCGTCTGATTGAAGACAGCATCTTGAAACACATTGCCCTATAACAAAGTTCCCACAAGATATTTTAAACAGTTAATTACTTCCTTGAAAATATACGTAACTCTTCACATGTTTTCAGAAAAACTCTAGAAAGGAATAAATTCTGTATAGATAAGGCTTCATTACATTTATAAATAATGCAAGTTTAACTC
Organism: Aythya ferina; assembly: GCF_964211825.1. Lineage (NCBI taxonomy): Eukaryota > Metazoa > Chordata > Aves > Anseriformes > Anatidae > Aythya > Aythya ferina. The sequence goes on along the minus strand of NC_140297.1, from coordinate 70,711,416 downwards.
CTCACATAAAACTGCAAATTTTCTGGTGTAAGTACCAATGAAAGATTAGATATTAACAGGAAAGTCTTATCTAGCCTTGAAGATGTTTCCTGTAACATGAGGTACTACATATGAAGGGATCTTATTAGTACCATTAAAACACTGAAGGTACAGAAGCCTTCAACCTGCACTAAAAAGAAAGAATCCCCTACTTTAGTACTTCACATTTGTTTTACATCCCCTACTTTACATTTAAGGTTTTGGGAAAAGCCCTCTCCCAGGCTGAAAACATTTCATTTATTTCCTCACAAGTTTACAGATGGGGTTCAGGCTGTTAAGTTTGTTAAAGCCTAAACTGAATACAGTGAAATTAAAGATTTCTGGAAGGTTTTTTTAAAGTTAGTATATGCTACTACTACTCAATTCAGTGACATTCTGGATTCCATTGCTAATATAAATCTCAAGTGTAATGTACACAAGGGACAACTGTGAAACATGCAGGCAATCTCTTACTGTGCTTATGCATGTAGTGATTTGCTTAAAGATCTGAGGCAAGGTCTGAAGAAATAGTAACTTGACTAAGCAGTTCCTTCCTGACATTTCCACATCAATGGAAGAGATTGAAATGAATTACAACATCAGGCTTACGTTTACATCTCTGTAGTTGAGATTGATAACTAGTCCAAAAGGACGACCACCCATAGGCTCAGCAGGGATGAAAGAGTACTCAAACGTGGCTTGTCTCTGTGGTGGAACTACTGTATTCAGAGGGAGAGCTGTGAAGTTCTGGATATAGAACTGGTAGTCTTGAGGGTACCGGAAAGAAGCATCAAGGGACTCGACAATGAAGTCTTCTGTACCCTTGTTGGTGAAGCCTACCAGGAATTTTACAATGTTGTTTGCTGGAAAATCTAAAACACAAAAGTAGTTAACTGTTAGAAACTTGGTACAGCACACCTAGCCGATTTCTAAACAGGGTCTCTAGAACAGACCCAATTTTTTTTTTTTTTTTAAAGCCTCACTGTATTAACACACACACATTGATGTACAACTGTACAAAAGATGGTAGATCAGCACAGGACTCTTACCTTCACCCTTCACAAATAATATGGTTGTATCAGCACTAGGTGAGGCTTTAGGTTCTCCCGACAAGTCCTCTTCCTCTTTTTCTTCTGTCTAAGACAAGAGACTTTTTTAAAAAATCCCATAATTAACAGTGAAGCAAAGACCATGCTTATTTTATGAGAATCCTATGCAGCAGTTATAAGTATGTCGACACATACAACAACCATTAGTACCAATTCCTGCCATTGCAGAGGTAGCACAGTGTTCTACCTCTAAATTAGCATCATTTTCAGTATTTATCCTTCTCATTATATCTGACATAGTGACTAAGCTCAGCTCAATTTAGCTGTACTGAAAGGCTTCTGTGTAGGGTCAGATGGAAAAGAATAGTATCTGAGTGTTAAATAATCACATCTAAGCTATTTCTACTCAGAAGACAAACACTACCAAAATTATGGACAACCACAAAACAAGTGAGAGTTGTTTCAATACAGAGTGCTTATAGAAGCTTTTATTCAGTTTTAAGAAGCATTATGCTTGCATAGAAACAGTTACACTTTTGGAACAAAGCAGTTATACAAATTCACTTGTTCAAGATCACCTTTGTGATTACTCACTTTTTAGTTTAGCAGTTTCAATCTTTAATGGTTTATTTTCAAAAATAATCAAGGTAGCAATCAAGGGATCACTACTGCCTCAAGCAAGGCTCTCCCCAGCTTGCACTGTCTGCTAAACAAACTGGTTTAAAGTTAGTTCTATCGTTTGATTTTGCTACTCAAACAACTCTGAAGCAGCGCACAGCCTACTGAATCAGTTGTACACATGCCATTTGGTACGGAAGCCATGAACCAGAACTGGGCTTAGCATCCTGAAGTCAACTCCACATGTAAAACTGTTTCAGTGACATATAAAACATATTGCCTAAGAAGTATGCTGTTTTGTAACCTTGCTTAAGTCATACACTACCTATTAAAGTTACATTTGGAAGGTTAAATACACTATCAGTGCCGAATACCTAGCACATCATCGACCATTTAGCAAACTTGGACAACTGTGAACTCACCAACATCAACTAAAGACTAACAGAATCACAGAACAGTGTACCAGGTCTCATACTACACAAGCCTTCTCATCCTAATGCAGTTCTGGCAGTTTCTAGAAACCTAGCAGTCCCCACGTGCATTCTTGGGCTGGTAATTCATGAAAAGACAAATCCTTCTGAAACTTCAAGCAGGTCAAATTTAAATTGAGACTTTAGAATAACTATTTGGAAATACCAATACTAACAAACACATTCAAATATAACTACTTGTTGCAAGCATTTCTGTTTCAATTCCTATTTATAAACACTCATGTACAGTTACCAAGTCCGTAGGCTCATCTTCTTCAACCTCAGCTTCATCATCTTCATCTTCAACTACAGTATCTTCCACAGCTTCCTCATCTTCCGTAGCATCTTGAGCTGCAACTAATAAACCTGAACCTACAGAAACAAGATGCAAAGGCTTTTCAATACCTCATTAACCAACAGAAAACTGACATTGCAGTATGATTTTTAAACTAAAATATCGACGGACTGTTTCGGAGCTTCCGCTGCAAATATGTGGGAACAGCATTAAGCTGAGGCAGGGGAAGTTTAGGCTGGACGTCAGGAGGGGGTTCTTCACTGAGAGGGTGGTTGCACACTGGAACAGGTCCCTCAGGGACATAGTCACTGCACCGAGCCTGTCTGAATTTAAAAAGCAATTGGACTGTGCACTTAGTCACATGGTCTAAACTTTTGGGCAGACCTGTGCGGTGCCAGGAGTTGGACTTGATGATCCTTACGGGCCCCTTCCAATCTGGGACGTTTTATGTTCTATGAAATAAACTCACATTCAAGTGATTGCCTACGTTGACGATTCAGCCATTCATTCTCTAATTACTTTGAGCTGCCCATTTATATATCAGCAAGTTCAGAACACTTTACAGCTGGATAAATTTCAGCACTTGCACAGCAGAGAGCAACCAGTTTACCTTCAGTTATAAAGGTATTTTCTGTTACTATGAACGTTAAAGTTAGAGTTTCTATTGTGAGCAAACTAACTTGAGTTTTTCTCCCCTTCTAAAACCAGAAAGCTTCAGAGCAGTGCTCCAAGATGCGAGTAGTCAGAGTTCACTCCTTCTCTACTTCCGTGGCACTGAGTCTCATACATTCAAACACCAGGCATAGAGGATTAATGAGAGTGGCCACAGGACAGAGTTCACGCCGTTTGTATTTACAGCACATGCAGGCTAGGCCGAGAGCTTCTCACAAATACACACACGACTTAGAGGTTTTGTTTGATGAAGCTGGCATTTCCCAAAGAACAAGAAGAACAGAAATGAATGGTTGACTGGATTGCACAAGCCTAGAAGAGCCAGGTGGGTACACAAGTTAAGCAAATATTCAGCTTTCACATGGCACAGAAACCCTTGAACAGCACAAGTGCCCCCGAGGACTGGAGGGCTGCCTCTCCGAGCTAGGAAACGCAATCAGGAGCCCTCCGTCACTGCCTCCAGACAGCTCCCCCCCCAGAGCCTCTCCCTCTCCCCCAGCTCCCAGCCAGCCCCCGCACCCACAGCTCGGCCCATCCGAGCCCCCCTACCTGCGCGGCCGGCGGCAGGCGGCACTGCGGCGGGCAGGACGAGGAGGAGCAGCAGCATGAGGAGCCGCCTGGCGCTGCCCATGGCCGCGGTGCGACGCAGCGCAGCCCCCACACCCTGCCGCCCGCCCGCCTCCCCTCTAAATGGCGGCCGCCGCCGCCGCCGCCATCCGGCCCCGCCCCGCCGCGCGCCGCAGCGGACGTGGCGCTGCCGGGGAGGAGCGGGGAGGTCACGCGGGCTGCGCACACGTCGCCCCGCCGCCCCCGCGCGTGCGCGGCCCCGCCCCGTCCGCCCGCCCGCGAGTTTTTTCTCGCTCCCGCAGGGGAAGGGGCGGGCGCTGCTGTGGGGGCGGCGGGGCTCGGCGCGCATGCGCGGCACTTAGCGCGCGTGGCCCGTGTGTGGCAAGGAGAGGGGGAGGGGAAATGGCGGCCGTGCTGCGCCCCGTCAGCGCCCCGCGGGGAAAGCCGGCGGACACGGTTTCTTGTAGCGCAGGTTAACGCGCCCTGCGAAGGAGCAAGGACAAAGCCTGCTGTGCTGAAACGTTAAGAAAATGCCTTGTATCGAAGTTCTGACGTTACCAAAACCCCACGTGGTCACAGTCTCGCGTACTGAAATCTCACATACCCATCCTTCCTTTAGATCAAGCCGGTTTTCAGGAATAAAGTCTCACGTACCAAAATCTCACGTCACCAAAGTCTCACGCACCAAAATGTCACACGCTGAAATCTTAACAAAATCTCACATACCAAAGTCTAACAGAAGCCCTCTTCCTTTACACCAAGTCGGTTTTCAGTCGTATTTTTGATGGTTTAACTGAAAAGGTTTCTCAAAGGGTAATACACAATGTCCTTGAAAGTGGCACGTTATTCCAATTTAATTTGTTGTACTGAAACGTAAAGTGTACTAAGATGGAAAAGCCTTCTCAGATCCCACAAGCAGAATATTCAGTGAAAATACTGAGGGCCAAAACTGCCCTCCAGCTGTCTCTTCTCCCACACTTAATAACAGGGGCTCTCCTAGAGAGTATAATGAAACACAGGCAGTGTTTAGATGTACTCTGTATTTTGCAGGAACTTTTATTTGTCCTGTGTAAATACAACTTTCTGTGATGGCGGTGGTAAATGACATCTTTCTTCAGTATTTTGTTTTCCATATTTTCATTGATTTGATTTTGAACCTGCAATTAAAAAAAAAAAAAAAAAAAAAAAAAAAAAGCTTTCTCTGTAAGTTTTATTTGTCTTATTTGTAACAAGCTCAAAATATTCCTGAAATTCTGCTCAGTATTGGCAGAAGGTGAAGCATCATTATGAAAACTAGAGAACATCCATTGCTACTGATAAAAGTATTTCTAGTCAGATAATATCCACCCAATGGCACAACATTACCTTTTCTGCAAGGGGCTGTAGGTTGTTTAACATAATCTTTGGCCAAACATGTCCGACATCTTCATCTGAGTTAAGTGATCCTTATGTTACTAATTAACCTGTGTGGAGTTTACATGTGGTGGGAGCAGAGGAGAGTTAATTACGAGTGTGCATTGAAAATAAGTGAGATACATTGACCACCTTTAGTGGTCAACACTGTCTCATACTAACTGCAATATCACAGCTGTGCCTAAGAGCTTATTAGGCCACAGTTCTTTTGTCTAAGTATCCTATCCAGAATGAACAATTTATAATCTGAAAAGAAAGACTAAATGAATAACTGGAGCAAGCTGTGGAGAGATGTTTTCTGTTTTGTTTTGTTTTTTTTTTACACCGGGTGTATATTCAAAGACATAAGAAATTAAGTGTTGACAATAATTGCCATTATTGCAGCTTTTCTATTTGACATCTCAAATGTTGGATGATAACCCTGAGAAGCCTGGAAAGAATGGTAGGAGTTCCTCTTGCCTGTGGGAATTCTGCATGTGGCCATAGTTGTGTACAAGCACTGTATACTTGCATTAAAAAAATAAATAAATAAATAAAAAATACTTTCTACACTTTCTAGTTAGAATTTTGACTTGAATTGTTCTGATGAAAAGCACCTTCCGTTTCATAACATGCATCACAAAAAGAGTGAGCATTCTGAATGCCTATGGATGAGAAATTAAGTTTACCTCAGGTTCCTCAGGTTTCTGGTTTTCATTTTGAACTTAAACGATTCCCTGAGATGTGTGTTTCTTTTTCTAAACTATCAGCAAAACACAAATAGCTGTTTATGTACATATAAGTAAAGTATTATTTCTTCGTTGATACTTGCATTTGGCATGGCAGAGTCAGTATCCTTGCATCTGGAAGCTTTGGGGAGTGACAGTACAGAGGCAACTGAACTGTCCCATGTTACCATGGAACAGTTCATCTGCTCGTCTCTCTCAGGTCATGTTAGCTTCACTGCAGTGCCCCATGAATGCTCCACTGCTGCTTCAAGATGCAAACAAACATGGCAGCACTGGACTTGTAGCTGAAGGCAAGGCTAGACAGGGATCGTTGTGTGATTTGAGCTGGCAGGGAAGAAGACCGGTGTGGCTGAACAGGGAATTTGTGCTAAATGCCTGGGAGAAAAAGAGAGTTTGTGTCTGGTGGAAGAAGGGGCAGGCAACTCAGGGAGAGTACAAGGAAGTGGCCAGCATATGCAGAGAAAAAAAACAGGAAGGTCAAAGCCGAGTACGAGCTCAATCTTGCCACTGTGGTTAAGGATGACAAAAAATACTTTTATAAATATATTGACAGCAAAAGGAGGGCCAAAGAGAATCTCCATCCTTTACTTTCCGTTATAAGGAAAAGGCTGAGGTACTTAATGCCTTCTTTACTAGCCAGACCACTTATACTCAGGGTACTCAGCCTCCTCACCTGGATAGTCTGGGATGGGGAGCAGAAGAAATTCCCCACAGTTCAGGTGGAAACAGTCAGAGTCCTGCTGCTCCACCTGGACTGCCACAAGTCCATAGGGCCAGATGAGATCCACCCAAGGGTGCTGAGGAAGTTGGTGGATGTAATTGCCAGGCCTCTTTCCATCATCTATCAGTGGTTGTGGTCATCCGGAGAGGTGCCGGGTGACTGAAGACTTGCTAATGTGATGCCCATCTATAAGAAGGGTCATAGGGAGGACCCGAGGAACTACAGGCCTGTCAGCCTGACCTCAGTGCCAGGAAAGGTGATGGAACAGGTTGTCTTGAATGCAATCATGCAATATATGTGGAACCACCAGGGGATCAGGCCCAGCCAGCATGCATTCATGAAAGGCACGTACTGCCTGACCAACCTCATCTCCTCCTACGACTGGATGACCCACCTGGGAGATGAGGGAAAGCCTGTTGACGTAGTCTACCTAGACTTCAGCAAGGCCTTTGACACGGTCTCCCGCAGCATTCTCCTGGAGAAGCTGGCAGCCCATGGCTTGTACAGGTACACTCTGCTGGGTTAAAACTGGCTGAACGGCCGGGCCCAGAGAGTGGTGGTGAATGGGGTGAAATCCAGCTGGTGACCTGTCACCAGGGGTGTTCCCCAGGGGCCAGTGTTAGGACCCATCCTCTTTAATATCTTTATTGACAACTTGGATGAGGGAATTGAGTGCACCCTCAGTAAGTTTGCAGACAACAGTAAGCTGGGGGTTAGTGTCAATCTGCCGGAGGGTAGGAAGGCCCTGCAGAGGGACCTGGACAGGCTGTAGTGAGGTGGGGGTTGGTCAGTTCTCCCACGTGCCTGGTGACAGGACGAGGGGGAATGGGCTTAAGTTGCGCCAGGGGAGGTTTAGTTTGGATGTTAGGAAGAACTTCTTTAACCGAAAGGGTTGTTAGACACTGGAACAGGCTGCCCAGGGAAGTGGTGGAGTCTCAACATCCCTGGAAGTCTTTAAAAGACGTTTAGATGTAGAGCTTAGGGATATGGTTTAGTGGGGACTGTTAGCGTTAGGTCAGAGGTTGGACTCGATGATCTTGAGGACTCTTCCAACCTAGAAATTCTGTGATTCTGTGATTCAATGGGCAGAGGCCAGTGGGACATGGTTCAACATGGCTAAGTGCCGGGTCCTGCACTTTGGCCACAACAACCCCATGCAGCACTACAGGCTTGGGGGACAGTGGCTGGAAAGCTGCGCAGATGAAAAGGAACTGGGGGTGCTGACTGACGCTTGCCTGAACATGAGCCAGCAGTGTGCCCAGGTGGCCAAGAAGGCCAACAGCATCCTGGCTTGTGTCAGGAATAGTGTAGCCAGCAGGACCAGGGAGGTGATTGTCCCCCTGTACTCTGCTCTGGTGAGGCCACACCTCGAGTGCTGTGTTCAGCTTTGGGGCCCTCACTACAAGAAAGACATGGAGACCCTGGAGCATGTCCAGAGAAGGGCTACGAAGCTGGTGAGGGGCCTGGAACACAAGTCCTGTGAGGAACAGCTGAGGGCACTGGGGTTGTTTAGTCCGGAGGGGAGAAGGCTCAGGGGAGACCTCATTGCTCTGTACAACTGCCTGAAAGGAAGCTGTGTGGAGCTGGGTGTCAGCCTCTTCTCACAGGTAACTAGTGACAGGACTGGAGGGAATGGCCTCAAGTTGCACCAGAGGAGGTTTAGGTTGGAAATTAGGAGACATTTCTTCTCAGAAAGAGCAGTCAGGCATTGGAACAGGTTGCTCAGGAAGGTGGTGGAGACACTGTCCTTGGGGGTGTTGAAGGAAAGGTCAGACTTGGTGCCTGGGGACATGGTTTAGTGGGTGACATTGGTACAAAGGTGATGATTGGGCCAGATGATCTTGGAGGTCTTATCCAATCTTAATGATTCTATGAAATTGTAGATATGATGGTGTTCAGAACTGGACCTGCTTTCTTTGCAGCAACTGAACATTTCTACTATCTTTCAGAACTGTAATGGAGTACAGTCAAAGAACTTGGAACACAAGCAAAAAAAAAAAAAAAAAAAAAAAAAACAGTGGACATTTTTCCCTTTTTCTTTCTGATGTGAGAAAAAATATAGAATCTCTTGTTGAACTGTGAGAAGGTGGTTTGCAGCCTTTCACCTCAGAGCTTTCCCCTGGTGAACGCCCACAGCTGTGAAAGCTCTGAGCATCTCCAGTACAAGTGATCAGTCATTCTGAACTGTGCCAGTCAGCAACGCATCACCTACACCATCAGATTCATTTCCATTCCTGAGCTCTGCCATGGTATAAGTCCAACTTATGCAAAAGGGAATGCTGGTACCTTAAGCCACTATGCTACCTGGGTTCTAAAACAAGTGAGCTCTCACACCTACCAATTTGTTTGATTTGCATTCAGAAATATTAATTTAATTTTAATTGTGATGTTTACTTTTTTTTTTTTTTTTTCCCAGCTTGTTTTTGACCAATATACAAGGAATAGTAGATAAACATAATAAATGGACATGATGAGTCCTTAGTCTGGTACCACCAGAAATACAAAACCACTCTGTCTGTCAAGCCAAATTTTCTTCAAAATGTTGTACATACATGTAATTTTACTATTTAACAAAAGATGCAATCTTTACTTAAACATAAGTTATTTAGGATAGTTTATCAAGTTGTCTTTACTAATTTTCCCCAGCTAAAACAAATACTTAGATCCAACTGGGGGAACTCTTCAGAAGTCAGGACTCCCCAGCTTTGTGCTTTCCTGGTCTCACATGGCCCTTCTCTAGAGAGAAAGACTACGTATTTCTCTCCTCAATGTTCATCAAGGCTGCCTCTAGCCAGTGAGGGGCAGGCAAATCAGTAGGGTGTAATGTGAAATACTCCTTTACACAACGGTAGACAAGATCACTTTTTAACATCGCTGGTTCCGATGCTAGCGCAGAGACCAAGAAGCCAAGCTATGTCACAGTTCCCACGTCACTTCCATGGAGCCAGGCTTTACGGCTAAGCCCTATCAAGGTTTGGCCCACGGAAAGAGAGAATTCATCCTGCAAACAAGTGGAAGTCCTTGATCCTCATCCTAGTCGCTGCCCCACCTGTGTGAGTTACGGTTATATAACCTACAGGACAATCCAAAACTGGCAGAATTCCCAAAGCGAGATTTGTGATGACTGCAGGGAGCCAAGAGTTGGACTCAATGATCCTTGTGGGTCCCTTCCAACGCAGGATATTCTATGGTTCTGTGATTCTATATTGTGCAAGCATCACAAAGAAAGGGGAATGGATGCCATCCAGAGGGACCTGGACAGGCTTTAGAGGTGGGACTGTGTGAACCTCTTGAGGTTCAACAACGCCTAGTGCAAGGTCCTGTACTTGGTTCATGGCAATCCCAAGCACAAATACAGGCTGGGTGGAGAATGGATTGAGAGCAGCCCTGAGAAGGACGTGGGAATGTTGGTATATGAGAGGTTCAACAGGAGCTGGCAATGTGCCTTTGCAGCCCAGAAAGCCAGCCAGGGCTGCATCAAAAGCAGCGTGGCCAGCAGGGCAAGGAAGGGGATTCTCCCCCTCTGCTCTGCTCTCATGTGGCCCCACCTGGAGCCCTGTGTTCAGCTCTGGGGTGACACGGGTACACTGGAGTGGCCAGAGGAGGGCCACGAGGATGATCAAGGGGCTGGAGCACCTCTCCTATGAAGACAGGCTGAGGGAGTTGGGGTTGTTCAGTCTGGAGAAGAGAAGGCTCTGGGGAGACCTTATATCGGCCTTCCTGCACCTAACTGAGTACTACAGGAGGGCTGGAGAGGAGAGGCTCTGTTAAGGACTGTAGTGAGAGGAATGGCTTTAAACTAGAAGAGAGTACATTTAGATTAGATAGAAGGAAAAAATTCTTTACTCAGAGGGTGGTGAGGCACCGGAACAGGTTGCCCAGAGAAGCTGTGGATGCCCCGTCCCTGGAATTGTTTAAGGACAGGTTGGATGGGGCTTTGGGCAACCTGGTCTAGTGGGTGGCATCTCTGCCCATGTTGGGGGGGGTGGAAAATGGCCTTTGAGGTCCCTTCCAACACAAACTATTCTATGATTGTGACTCTATAATTAAACTAGAACTAGATGAAAATCGCAAGAAAAAAGAAAAAAAAAAAAAAAGATGGAGAAAAAAAAGGAGCTTCAGAACTAGGTGTAAAGACTACACCTGACAGAAAGAAAAAAAAAAAAAAAAGCAAACAAAACAAAAAAAAAGACCCACAGAAAACTTCTGGAGGTATGAATGATAATCCTTACACTATGCTGAGGTTTCTCAGTAGTTGGTGTTGTACAAGCAACTTCATATCCTGAGGAAGTATTAAAGGCATTTTTCTCACATGACGCTTGTGAATTGCTATAAGGGATTAATAAAGTGCTGCAGAAACTATTAGCACTTCAGAAACTGTCTCCTGCCTTCTATGCCTTCCTCCTCTCCATTGTTGACAAGGTTTGTCCACAAAAATCATTATACTATTATTTTAATTTATTATTTTTCAAGATTAAAAAAACTAAAAAATCACCTGGTGTTGAAGGATGGATTTATATCTCCATTAAATATATATAACATTATTTGAATTTAATATTTTTAAAGAATAAAAAAAGCTAAAAAAAAAAAAGTCACCTGGAGCTGAAGGAAGAAGAATGCAAGAACTTTATGGAAGAAAATGATAAACTTCATGAAGAACTGAGAAGCATGGCACTGAAGGAACAGAAGCTTTAAATAGCCTGGTTGGGTGGTATTTCACTGACATATCTCTTGAAAACAAACTGGCAATTCAGTTGTGCATATACATAGAGCAGCGTATTGTACCTTTTAGAGTCAATGCACAGGTTATTTGAGCTTCTTCTCTGATTTCCCAAATGAAAAATCTGAGATAAATACAATGCCAGACTAAGAATCTCCTTTGTATTTCCACCTATGCTTAGTATACTCTTTTCTAGTAGAAGATGAGGCTATAGCACAGCTGTTGAGATTTAATGTACAAGGAACTTAATCTAAGAACTAAATCCTGTTAAGTATCTTCCTATGTCATTCCAATGAAATTGCCTAAGGCAAGTAGGGTGCAGGCAGTGAAGTTGATTGGTGTGATCCTTTCCCAATGCAGCAGATATATATTATTTATATATGTGTGTATGTACATATCTCAATTGTATTGTATCAATTAAATTTTTAAACCTAGTACCATATGAGAAAATGATTCAATACCCTGAAAAAAGGCTTGAGAGTTCCCAGGCTCTAGGGAGACCTTATGGAAGGCCGTTGCCTTGCAGTACGTGAAGGGGGCCTACAGGAAAGCCGGGGAGGGACTCTGTATCAGGGAGTGTAGGGACAGGACAAGGGGAATGGCTTGAAACTGAAAGTGGGTAGATTTAGATTAGATATAAGGAATAAATTCTTCACTCAGAGGGCAGTGAGGCACTGGAACAGGTTGCCCAGAGAAGTGTTGGATGCCCCATCCCTGGAAGAGATCCTTCAAGGCCAGGTTGGATGGGGCTTTGGGCAACCTGGTCAGGTGGGAAGTAGAATCATAGAATCACTAAGGTTGGAAGAGACCTCCAAGGTCATCACCCTACTACCATTATCACCCAACTAAACCATGTCCCTAAGCACCAAATCCCACCTTTCCTTCAACACCCCCAAGGACAGTGTCTCCACCACCTTCCTGAGCAACCCGTTCCAATGCCTGACTGCTCTTTCTGAGAAGAAATGTCTCCTCATTTCCAATCTAAACCTCCTCTGGTGCAACTTGAGGCCATTCCCTCTATATGTATGACCAGTGAGAAGAGGCCAACCCTCAGCTCCCCACAGCTTCCTTTCAGGTACTTGTAGAGAGCAATAAGTGCGAGGTCCTCCTCTTCTCCAGACTGAACAAGCCCAGCTCCCTCAGCCGCTCCTCACAGGACTTGTGTTCCAGGCCCCTCACCAGCTTCGTAGCCCTTCTCTGGACATGCTCCAGGGTCTCCATGTCTGTCTTGTAGTGAGGGCCCCAAAGCTGAACACAGCACTCGAGGTGCAGGCTCACCAGAGCAGAGTACAGGGGGACGATCACCTCCCTGGTCCTGCTGGCTGCACTATTCCTGACACAAGCCAGGATGCTGTCGGCCTTCTTGCCACCTGGGCACATGGCTGGGTCATGTTCAGGTGAGTGTCAACCAACACCCCCAACTTGTCTTCTAGCAGGTACCATGCCAGGTACCATTAGAACCATGAATAGGTGTGGTGTTGGTGAGGCATAAGCCTTTGAAGTTGTTGAGAAAAAAAAAAAAATAATTGGGACATTTGCATACTAGAAAAGTTACTAAGCCAATGAGATCCTAAGTGCTACCAGCAGTGTTCAGCAACCCCACAGCACTTCAGTGCAACCATATCATCCTGCTGTATTTATATAGTGAGATGCCGTGCAACACATGCATGATTTTTTTTGCATTCATACATCCTTCTCAAAGGCACTCAAATAGCTGTCTAACCAGGAGCTAGCAGCAAGCACTCAACTAGCAAGCTGAGGAGGCCTACACTTCTTGAGTTACATATTACTAATAAATTAATGCCCTCATCAGCTTCCAGACTCCATTGTATAGGCTGTATATGAACACAAGAGGGAAAGAGGCACAGTTCTCAGTAACATTTCTATTAGGAATTCTAAGTACATCTGAACAACCCCCAACCTCTAATTTTTATGATTGTGAATAATGAGGAACTCCCTTTAGTACCTCGGTCTTAGAAAGACTTCATTTCATTAATTAACAGTGATTGCTGTGTTTTTCATGTACTTCTGTAACTAAACACTCATGGTAACAGAATTTATGAGACTCAGCTGTAGTCTACCGTGACTGTCTTATAAAAACTATCAATTGAAGTAGCAGTGGTTAAGAACAGTCTGTCAGTACAAAGCCTGAACTGGAAATAATGCTTTATACTTCCTGTGTGGAGCCTCTTTCTCATACACATCTTATAACGTTCTTCTAGATAGGGAATCACTGCTATGAAATGTAACCAGCTGTTCAGATCTTTGTATCGTGCCCTTCAGTCTGTACACTCAGTTATCTTCACCTAGCCTGGGCTTTTCTCCATTAAATTTTATCTAGCTGGCCTGAAAGATAAGCCTATAGAGTAAGTTGCAAAGTAATTAAATCTTTTTATTAGATACTCTCTCCCTTTATGGGAGATAAGAACTGCAAGTCCTGGGCACGCTTGGAGAAGGTTAAGCCTGTTGAGTAAAGGAGCTGTAGGTTCAGTTCATGTAATTGCTTTCTGTTCCCTCCTCCGGTGGAAGTTAGTGACCCTTTTGGATACTAGCAGAGAAGAATCTTTCAGGGAAGCTCTAGGATTATAATTTTATTCCACCTCAATACCAGAGCAGTTGCATCCTTTCTTTTGTTAAGGCTGGCTACAAATACATTCACTTTTTGTTTGTTTTGCTTTGCTTCTAATCTGTTTCACACTCTCTCCTTTTTTCCCAACGAAACACAAAGTCCTTCTGGAGGACCTTTTATTACAGCACTGGATAATGGCAGGTAAATTCTCTTTGAAGATAATGAACAGTTTCAGTTGTTACCAATCTTCTTAACAACATGGTTATATCAGCAGGTGCCTAACTTGACACTCCAAAAGAGAAAGTTACAGAAGTCTGTTAGGCAGTGTCTGGTGTGCTCTGTAATGACATTAAGCTGGCTCCCGAGGTCAGTCAGTGGGTCAGGCTGCACAAGAGCAATATGGAAAGCAATATGACCATAGTTAGAATCTTACAAGAATGGAATATCTGCAGATGCAGTCATTATCCTGTCAGTCCTGTATCCAGCCGTGGAGGTGAAACTCCCTATCACAATGTTTCTGCCAAGAAAATACCTGATGGTGTCCCCAAAGGACTGGTTTACAGTCACTGTACTCATCCATGTGATTCTCATTCACTGGAATCACTGCAAGCATTTCCTCATCAGTTCTTGATGATCTTCCCAATTAAATGTATATTATAATAAAAGCAAATAATGTCATTGGTTTTGGCTTACACTATAATTGAAACTTTTTATAAATGGCTAATATAATAGATGTGTCATAGATGAAGAATGATTTTTCTGAGTCATTTTCAAAATGACTTAGAAGTCTGGTAATTAAACCTCAATAGGCATTATCAAGATAGAAAACTTTATGGTATTATGCATAATACTGGGTATAACTGTGTGTTGACTGGACAAATTCAAATTCAAATCAGCAATAAAAAAGAGTAAAAATTCCTTTACTGGGAGACATGTGGAAAGTGTGATGGAAAATTAAATAAATAGCTTTCATTATCAGTTCAGTAAAAAGACTTACTAAGATTGCTGTGTACATGTACTTGGTCTACAGAGCCTTTCTTTATCAGCTGGACAGGCCCATTTCTAATTCCCCAAGCATTCGGGAAGATTTACTTTTTTCTCCAGGTCTTTATATTCGTGGGTATGGTTATTCACTTTTTCTCGCAGTTCAATAATTGTTTAATTATTTTTGTTATGTTCAATGGTAAAAAGATGATCTCTGTTCTAGGGAATGTAACAATGGAGAAAAATTGACAATGTTTGAATAGCCAGAGAACCAAAATTTAGCAAAGGGTTCATCACTGCCTTTCCTTCAAGTTAACTTGAAGATAACTGTAGTGTCTTGACTGAGACCAGCTATGACAAAAGGAAAAGAGAATTATTAGGAGAGACTGGAACACTCCAGCTGTCTTAAGATCATGAGTGCGTAAGCTACTGACACATTTCATATGTAATTAAGATTATGTTTATTTCACAGTTTTGCTTTTTGAGTATTGAAATGCAGAATATATTATGAAACCCAACATGTAAATGTTTGAATGAAACCCCCTGAGCCTCTTCTGGTGGTTTTACTCAGGCAGGCAGCCTCCACCACAACCGCTCTCTCACTCCTCCTCCCCAAAGGGAAAGGGGAAGGAAATATGATGGAAAGGGCTCAGGGTTTGAGATGAGGATGGGGAGATCGCTCAACAATTATCATGATGGGTAAAACAGACTCAGAGTATGGAGACAGTAAAATTTATTGGCTATTACTAACAAGCTAGAGAAGTGAGAAACACAGGAAAGAAACCAAAACCACCACCCCTCCACCCCCCATCAACCCTCTTCCACCTCATCCCCCAGAGCCATGCAGGGGATCGAGGAATGGGGTCTGCGGTCAGTCCCTAACATTTTGTCTCCGCCACTCCTTCACGGTCCCTCTCTGCCCCTGCTCCCTGTGGGGTCCCTCCCATGGGATGCCGTCCTTCCACAACTGAGCCTGTGGGGGCTGCCCAGAGGCAGCAGCTCTTCAGGAACTGCTCCCACACGGCTCCATACCCGGGGTCCATCCATCCCCCAGGAGCAAACTGCTCCAGCACGGGTCCCCCACGGGTGGGGGCAGCTCCCCCCAGACCTCCTGCTCCTGCGGGGGCTCCTCTCCATGGGCTGCAGCTCCACCCCGGGGCCTGCTCCTGCGGGGGCCCTCCATGGGCCGCAGCCTCCTCCAGGCCACATCCACCTGCTCCACCGGGGGCTCCTCCACCCATGTGGGGGCTGCAGCGTGGAGATCTGCTCATGTGGGACCCATGGGCTGCAGGGGGACAGCCTGCTCCACCAGGGGCCTCTCTACAGCCCGCAGGGGAACTGCTGCTGCCTGCCTGGAGCACCTCCTGCCCTCCTGCTGCACTGACCCTGGGGGCTGCAGGGCTGGTGCTCACTCCTCTCTCTCCCAGCTCTTCTACAGAAGTTTCTCTCTCTTCCTTCCTTCCTTCCTTCCTTCCTTCCTTCCTTCCTTCCTTCCTTCCTTCCTTCCTTCCTTCCTTCCTTCCTTCCTTCCTTCCTTCCTTCCTTCCTTCCTTCCTTCCTTCCTTCCTTCCTTCCTTCCTTCCTTCCTTCCTCCCTCCCTCCCTCCCTCCCTCCCTCCCTTCCTTCCTCTCTCTTTCCTCTCTCTCTCTTTCTTTCTTTCTTTCTTTCTTTTCTTTCTTTCTTTCTTTCTTTCTTTCTTTCTTTCTTTCTTTCTTTCTTTCTTTCTTTCTTTCTTTCTTTCTTTCTTTCTTTCTTTCTCTTTCTTTCTTTCTTTCTTTCTTTCTTTCTTTCTTTCTTTCTTTCTTTCTTTCTTTCTTTCTTTCTTTCTTTCTTTCTTTCTTTCTTTCTTTCTTTCTTTCCTCTCTCTTTCTCTTTCTTCATTCCTTTCTCCTTCCCTTCCCTTCCCTTCCCTTCCCTTCCCTTCCCTTCCCTTCCCTTCCCTTCCCTTCCCTTCCCTTCCCTTCCCTTCCCTTCCCTTCCCTTCCCTTCCCTTCCCTTCCCTTCCCTTCCCTTCCCTTCCCTTCCCTTCCCTTCCCTTCCCTTCCCTTGCCCTTCTTTTCTCTTTTTCTTTCTTACATATGCTCTCACAGAAGCACAAACAACATCACTTATTGGCTGGCGGCGGACCCCTTATCTAGCTTCTTATGAGGTTTACAGATGACACCAAATCAGGGATGGTGGTGGTGATGGTGACCTACCTGATTTGGACAAGCGCAGGGGTGCCACCCAGAGGGACCCAGGCAAGGTGCAGATATGAGTCACCAGGAACCTCATGAATTTCAACAGACAAATACAGAGTCCTGCACCAGGAAAGGAAGAGCCTCAACAGAACAGGATGGGGACTGACTGGCCAGGGAAAGGCTGCTGATGAGAAGGACCTGGGATGTCACTGTAGACAATAAGATGCCATAAGCCAGCAGTGTATCCTGGCAGCAAGGAAGGTCAGTAGCATCCTGCACTGTATCAAGAGCAGCGCAGCCAGCAGACTGAGGTGTGTGACTTTCACCTGTCTTCCAGTGAGTGCTAGACTGCATCTAGAAAACTGCACCCAGTCTTGGATCTTCCCAACCCAGGGAAGATACCGACAAAGCTGGAGTAAATTCATCAGGGGGTCAGCAAGATAGGTAGGGATCTGGAGCACTTGTCTTGCTCAGAGAAGCTGAGGGAACTGGGCATACTCAGCTTCAGGGGGACCTGGTAGCTGCCTGCCAGTGCCTGTAACAAGCTGACGCAGAGGATGCAGCTAGGCTGTTCACAGTGTTACACGGTAAGAGGACGAGGACCAAAAAACTGAAGCAAGAAAAGCTCAGACTGGTTAAAAAGAAAATGATATCCCTGTGACGGCAGTCAAGCAGTGGAGCAGGTTGCTCACAAGGGGCTGTTGCAGTCTCCGTCCTTGTTGTTGTTGTTGTTGTTGTTGTTTTCTTGTTCTTTTTTCAAACCTAAAGGATTAAAGCCCTGAGTGAGCTGCTCTGACTCACAGCTTACCCTGTTTGAGCTGGAGGGGACCTTCTGAGGTTCCTTCCACCCTGCGTTGCCCCATGATCCTGTGCTTGCAGTGAATGTGAAGGGCATGCTTTTGGCTCACTGTCAGTCAGTCCGCAGAGCTGGGCCTTGTGGTGACCTCACGTGCTTATAGTGAGGGTTGAGCACTTGGAGTTCGTTTGGAGTCCAGATGGGGCTTTATTGTATTAAAGCCTTGAGTTTAGTATTTCAGAGTATATTAAACCCCTTTTCAATCAATTTATTTTGCAGACAACACAGACCATAACTAGTGTTTCAGGAACCACGAATCGATGGCCTTAGCAGAAATAAGCAGCCACTTCCAAAGCCAAGAGGGCTTGAAGACGCAAGATGGTGAAGGCCCTGGGACACAACTCCTGTGAGGAGCGGCTGAGGGTTGTTCAGTCTGGAGGAGGCTCAGGTGAGACCTTATTGCTCTCTACAGCTACCTGAAAGGAAGCTGTGTGGAGCTGGGGGTCGGCCTCTTCTCACAGGTAACCAGTGACAGGACTAGAGGGAATGGCCTCAAGTTGCACCAGGGGAGGTTTAGGTTGGAAATGAGGAGACATTTCTTCTCAGAAAGAGCAGTCAGGCGCTGGGACAGGTTGCCCAGGGAGGTGGTGGCATCACCGTCCCTGGGGGTGTTGAAGGAAAGGTTGGACGTGGTGCTTAAGGACATGGTGTAGCGGGTGGCATTGGTGGTGGGGTGATGGATGGACCAGGTGATCTTGGAGGGCTTTTCCAACCTTAATGATTCTTAGATGTTTGTGGCTACATTATATGGTACTATACAGACACGCCACAGCCGTTTACTCCCTGTAAACCCCACCACAGAAGCCCCGCGGCTATACGCCCATTCGGGCACACAGCACCACAGACCCGCGGCTCCCTGAGGGAGCGAACCAACACCCCGCCCCCCGCCCCCCGCGCCCTCACGCGCTGCCTCGCGCCGCCATTTTGCCGCGAGGAGCCCGCCCCCCCCGCTCCGCGCTCGCTCTCGCCCGTTTCTGTCCCTCCGCCGCCGCCGTAGCGGGCGGGCGGCCGCCGGGCGCAAGATGGCGGGGGCACGCGCAGCCGGCCGCAGCCCGCCCGTGCCGGGGCAGTTTGACGACGCCGAGGGCTCCGACGGGTACGGGGGGGGCGTGCTAACCTCGCAAAATTTATTCTTGGGATGAACATATTAAATTTTTTATTTCTATGACGGTAAGGATGACTTATCCGAGCGCGTGTTTGTTTGAAGGGAGCTTGCGCAGGACGCAGAGGCAGCCGCGGAAGGTGGGGGCGCTGAGGATCGCCGGTCACGTCTGCACGAAGGAGGCGATGGCGGGGATAACGGTGATAACGGTGATGATGATGATGATGATGGAGAGGAGGGCGATGATGACTGGGACTGGGATGATGAGATGGGAAGGCTCACGAAGTGCCGCGGCAGCGCTGCTGGATGCAGCCCGCAGGTACGTTGGAGGCTATTCGGGAAGCACCAAAGGTAGCCAGGAGGAGGTGGGACTACTCTGGAGGCATTGTTCTATGTTAACGTTATGGTGAGCATAAATCCAAATGGAAAACTTACCTTGAGAGGATCACCTTTCCTCGCGTCTGTTTCTGTGTGCAGCCAGGCCTCTGCCTGACCTCCTTGTCTCAAACCCTGCTGCTGGATGCTTCTTGTCTCTGCAGTTTTCCTCCTGTTCCTTAGCTTCCTGAGCCTTCTCGTTGTCTGTCCCAGTCTTTAGCGATGTTGCTTTTTGTTTGTTTGTTTGTTTCTGGAATTTGTCTTTTGTGATTTTGAGCATCTTCCCCATTCTTTCCATTGAATTTTAAGACAGTACCTGCTCAACATGCCCAGGATGAATTTTTTTTGTTTGTTTGTTTTGGACCATGTTTTGGTTCAACACCCAGGGGCAGCTAGGTACCATGCAGCCACTCTCTCACTCCCTGGCAGCAGGACAGACTTTGGGGGGAGGACAACAACCCTGAGGGTTTGAGATGAGAGCACTTAAACAAAAGGAAAAGGCAAATGTCCTTTGGAAGGAAAATGAGAGAAAAAAATCTTTACTTCCCATCAGGAAGCAATGTTCAGACACTTCTTGAAAAGCAGGGCCTCACTAAGCATGGTGGTTGCTTGGGAAGACAAACAGTTTTGTAACAGGAGTCTCTCTTCTCTCCCCCCAGCTTTTTCTGAATATGAGGTCTTACAGTATGGCATATCCCTTTAGGGATATCCATATCCCTTTAGGGGATATCCATAGGCTTAGGTCACTGTCCTGGCAGTGTCCCCTCCCTGCTTCTTGATTACTCCAGCCTGCTGGTGTTTTGAGGGGAGTTGGAGAGGCAGCCTTGATGCTGTGCCTGTGCCGCTCAGCAATAGCCAAAACACTGATGTGGTATTGATATGTTTCTAGCTACAAGTGCAAGGCATAGTGCTGGATGGCCTGTTGTGGTGAAAGTTTAACTCCATCCCAGACAGACCCAGTACTGACTAATGGCACAGGAGGTGAGGGGAAGTGCTGGAACTGGATTTAGAGTGTGTGCTGTTGCTTTAGAAACTTGTGCAGAATGAAAAGCACACAATGCGAGAACCAGCTTCTTTGTCCTCAGCTTGGACAGCAGAGGTTTAAATTTTTTTTTTATTTTTTATTTTTTTTTATACATTGGTACCAGCAGAACAGAATAGTTGAGAGGAGGGTGGTACTGATCATGGTGTATTGTGTCTGACTTGGCACTTCTGAGATTTATTCTTGCCTTTTGTTAGCACTTTGTGCTGTCTAGTGTTGGTGGAACAGTGTTCAGGTATTATTTTCAGAGAAGGGTACCTGTAAGAAAAAATACCATCTTTGAAAGTTTTCTGTTTGCTACCTTCTCGTTTTTGTCCTTGTTTCTGTCTGTTACTCCCCTTTCTTTTAAAGATGAAAAGGTGTTAATACGAGAGACTTGCAGCTCAGTTTTCTGACTAAATATAACCCTGAAATTGGGCACTTCTTGGAATATAGCTGGTGTGTCACTTTTACTCTCATGTCTTGAGTTAAAGAAAATCTGGTGTTAATCCATTTCTTTGGTCTTTTTGTTTTTCTGTTTATAGTTATAGACACAGGCATCTGAGCTGACTTTCCCTATGATACAGTGTGTATTTCAAAGGGCTGTTAAGAGAAGGCAACTTACGTTAACAAATCATTTGTTTCAGGCAAATAGGCAGAACCCTAGTTACTCTTCAGCAAAAATGTCAACCCCTACAGACAAGGCCTTGAGGAAATTTGAACATAAAATTAATTTGGGTGAGTATATTTGTTTTGTTTATAGAAAAATTTTCTTTTTTGAAAAAGTGGATGCAGTGCACTCTGTGATGTTCTCAGACTGGTTCTGCTTGCTTTAATCCAGAATTTACTGGAACAGCAGTTAACCATTTCCAGACAGATTAAAAAGGACTTGCCTTTGGTCTTCGTTAACTGGCTGTCACACTGTTGTCTGTGCCCTTTGAGAGCCAGAGGATTCTTTTTCCCTTTACTGCTCCAAGTCAGATAAAGTGTTTTTTCCACAGCTCATCTGTAGGAGCGAACTGTTTGGATTGTGGGAGAATATCAGCTCTGTTACAATGCCAGTGTTTGTTCTCAAAGCTGCTACCACAGCTAAATGTTTTTAGATGATTGCTGTTCCCTGTAGTATTAGTGTGGTACTTTATGTAGCAGTTATCTCACAGGGGTAGAGTTTGTGTGACAAGTAAAGAGGCTGCTGTCCTAGCCTGTGTAGCTTCTTGTTTGCCATGTGATGGAAATGGCTGCTCTGCTTAGCCTGCTAGGGTGAGTTGTAGTCGTGACTTATTTATTTATTTTTTTTCTGATGGGACAGTAAACAGTTGCATTTTGCTTCATAGCAAGGTGGTTCTAAAATGTAGGCTGAAAAGAGTAAAGAGTGGTCTTGGTATGTGTCCAGACAAAGTACCTCTTACATATTTAACAATTAATCAAGCACCACTTTGAATACGCTGGGGGGGGACAGAAACCTGGAGGTTATTGCTTGCTCTATTTAGAAAAATGGCATTAGATTGTGGTAAGAAAAGGGCAGATGAGTTTAATATAAGACACTATCAAAAAGGCATTAATTCAGGTTGGCATTGCATCTCAAAGTTTGTGGGACTGTCTTAGTTGTTGTTATTTTATAATTCTACTTTGAAATGTAGAGAGAATGGAGAGCTAGGTTAACTGTGATGTGCAACTAAACTCTTAGGTAAGCTTCCATGCTTTATGTACCCAATCAGAGATCCATTGGTGTTTGAATGTCGTGTTGTAGCATATTTGCTGGCAAGCACAATTGCAGAGATGGTACTGAACATAGGACGTGATTTTTTTTTTTTTTTTCCCCGTCTCGATGTTGTCTTACATGTTTTTCAGATAAGCTGAATTTTGATGACTCCGTTATAAACAGAGTCACAGAGAAGTCTAGACAGAAGGAAGCAGATATGTGAGTATCATGCCTGGCTCTGTTTTCATTGACATGAGAACTCTTCTGAGTTCAAATTATTATTCTTAGTTTGATCCTGAACTTTTAATAAATTTATTAAAGGAAAAAAAGATCTGTAAATAGATGGCACGCAGTTTGCATTTTGGCCTTAAACCTTTTGATTTCTTGATCAGTTTCCTAAATAAATCCAATATTTTGATGCTTCTGTCTCTGCAGTGGAGGCAAGAAGATAGCTATAATAGTGAAGGGCACTGATGCTTGTGGGCTTGGGTTTGTTTTGTTTTTCCTGCCTGCAGGAGAAGCCTTCTGCCTTCGTATGTATAAACTTATGTTTTGAGGCTGTCATCTTCTCTTTGAAACAGAACGGCATGTTTTACTCTGTCAAAGCATTGAGTCCATGTGTGTGATTGTATTGCTTTATTTTCACTTTTGCTAGGTACCGAGTCAAAGATAAGTCAGACAGAGCAACAGTGGAACAAGTAAGTACTTAAATGCATCAAATTTCTCTTTTGACCAAAATAAATGATCTGGAATCTTGAAACCACTGATAAAGCAGCTACTATAGCAACAGGAGTTTTTCCTTGGAATTCTGTTTGTCTTGTTACTCTAAAGAAAACTTTCACTTCTTTTATGAAGTTTGTACTTGTAAACGTTTTGGAGCTCAATTTTGTGCATAGTGTTGTAATTTGGTGGTATATACAATACAGAATTTCATTTTAAGCTTTTATTAAATTCCAAGAAACAAACAAAAAAGCTTTGCTTTTATTTTTTTCTTAAGCAAGGCTGAAATATTATTGGCCCTTGGCCACGTAGCTGCTCTGTTTCACTTATGAAAGCTATAAATTAAGAGAAACCGTATTTTAACATATAACACAACTCTGGATAGGAAATGATTCTCTTATGTCTGTTTTAGATCCATCTCAACGATGTATACTTGTTTGTTTGTTTTTTTTTTTAATTATTTTTAAAGGATGTGAAGCATCATTCTAGAATTACGGCAAATTCTGTGTAGCCATTGTTTGAATTATTGTTTGATCCTCAAGAATAATCTGATGCTGTTAGTCCTGTCATATAGTACTAAGAACAGACTGTAGTAGTAAGTGTTATTCTCTTTATAGAGAGCAATTGTGCTGACTGTTCTGTATTGAACTTGAGGTGTTGGATCCAAGGACTCGAATGATTCTGTTCAAGATGCTAACAAGAGGTGTCATATCAGAAATCAATGGCTGCATCAGCACAGGGAAAGAAGTAAGTTCTGTTACAAACGGCAACATGACAGTCTTATTCTCAGCAAGCTAGGTGGAAGCTTATGGTACTCAAGATATATTGAAACGTTTGGCTTTAGTACTAGTCTTTGCATGTGTTACTTGAGTAGTAGGAAGTTATTTTAAGATAAAATGCAAGTTACTGTGAAGGAGATCAGTTTCCCCAAGTACGAAGGATTTCTCAGAGTACTTAATTTTAAATTTGTCATTAATTTAATTCTATTCTTAATAATTTCTATGTGAAACTTCTGCAGAGCGTATATGTATATACAGTATAAAACAGTGCCTGAAAAACATGCAAATCCAGGTAATTCTTTCTTCACGCAAGGCTATTGCATGTGGATCAGATCAGTTCAGCATCTCTCCAGGGATGTGAATATCTAATGGCATAACAAAATTCTGTTTAAGATATTACTGAGCTCTGATTGCTTTTGCAAAACTAGAATGTTTGTGCACTGCTATTATCAAGTTATATTGCAGATAATTAAAACCAGACAACAGTTTTCCCAGTAAATTAATAAATCATTTTTAGAATGCCTTGTCCCTAGGCTGATCTGGTTTTCTTCCAGGTCCTTGGATTGTGATTAAAGGCATGCTTCTGCCTGGTGTAGTGGTGCCAGCATTACATATTTAGGCCATGCTTTAGGGCCTAAATAATTTACAGGCTCAAGTTAAGCCTTCACACAAGGCCTTGCTTCAGTGTCAAAATATGAATGGTGTGGAATTCTTTGTTGTTGGTTCTGTCTTGTGTTCGTCTTCACACACGTACTCAGTCTTAGGTACTTACTGCAAGCTGTCTCTGGTAGAAAAAGATGGCCATTATGTGCAATTTCACTAATTCATCTGAGTGCCACAAAGGGGCTGAGGTGGGGATGTTTTCCAGGCTGTCAGAAAGAGGAGAGAAGGTTGGGTCAATTTAGAGTTCTTTTTCTTCTTCTTCCCTTATTAATCCAATAGGCCAACGTATATCATGCCAGTACTTCGAATGGAGAGAATAGAGCAATAAAGATTTACAAAACATCTATTCTGATGTTCAAGGATCGGGATAAGTATGTGAGTGGGGAATTCAGGTGAGTTGGAGTTCTGTTTGGTTTTACTGGAGGAGAGGGGTTGTCTGAAAGGTGGTGAAATGACCAGTGTTGATATGATATTGATTGGCTGAAGAATTCCCCTTGTATATGTGTTTATTTATTTATTTATTTTTAAGATTTCGTCATGGATATTGCAAAGGCAACCCAAGAAAAATGGTGAAGACATGGGCTGAAAAAGAAATGAGGAATTTAATAAGGTGATTCTTCCAGTTTTTTTTTCAGCATGCAAAGGTAACTGAAAAGTTACAGGATATACTCTTCTACTGCTAGACTGTGGCTGTTACTGCCCTTTATGATCTCTGGAATATTCAGAAGTGTCTTATGCTTCCATGTCAGAGGGAAGAGGGAGAAAAACGGTCAAGATACTCCTTTGTCTGGCTGTTCATACTCCAAGCTCTTCAGTGTCCAAACTCTGATTTGATTGAAAAGTGAGGAAAGGCTAGAAAATAGCTGCTGCTGAGTACACTGTGCTATATAAACTAATCTAGCGTTAACCTAAAATTATGTAAAGATTCTTTGTCTGATACAGGAACATTTTGAGAAGGGTCAGAACAGAATGGCTGTTTTTTTTTGCATTTGTTTCATAGTTGTTCTTCACAAGCATGAGTTGCCTGAGTGGAGGAGCTCTTACATTGTGTGTGATGTTTAAAGCAACGGAGCTCCTGTGGGCACTTTTGCAATGCAGACAGGAGAGTTATTCTTTATTTATTTTTTTTTGTTGTTTTCTTCCCATGTTACAGGTTGAATACAGCCCGAATACCTTGCCCAGAGCCAATTATGCTAAGAAGTCATGTGCTTGTCATGGGCTTTATTGGTAAAGGTGATAGGTATGTATCCACAGAAAATCAAAATGATTCTCTTTATTAGTAGCTTTCCACAAAGGTTTATTAAAAACAAACAAACCCTCTGTATTTACCTACTATTTACCTATTAATTGAGGCCTCTGAAGTTAACTTGTTATTCCTGCCTGTGTATGTGACCTGTAGAATACCCAGATGTTTGCCAGCTACTGCTGCAGACAGTCTGCATGATTCTGAAACATCAGCTGTGTGCAAAATGAATCCAGAAAATGACTTAACAAGAGAGTATGGCTAGAAAAGCTTCCTAATAGTATTTGTAGTTCATTATTTTGTAGTACAAATGTTAATGTAACGTGTCCCAACTTCTTAGCTCATTTTGGAAACAGCTACAGTAACTTTGGCAACATAACACAAGCTTTCCGGCCTTACATGCTGGCTCCATGCACTTAGCTGCTCATGCCGACTTTCTAGATGCACTGAGTTGAAGGATTGGGTATAGCAGTTAAAGCATTTACAGCAGTTATGAACAAGGAAAAAAGTATTCACTTTCTATTATTTGTGTTGTAACTTTAAGGCCTGCTCCTCTGCTGAAGAATGCTCAGTTATCTGACTCGAAAGTCCGGGAGCTGTACCTGCAAATCATCCAGTACATGAGAAGAATGTACCAAGATGCCAGACTTGTTCATGCAGATCTCAGTGAATTTAATATGCTGTATGTTTTTAAACTTTGTTCTGGATTGTGACATTTGAAATGTATGTGCTGACAACTGCTGTGTATCAGTTTGAGTGTACTAATCTACCTTTAAGGGTGGGTGGGTCCTTTTTGTGACCGTTTCTCAATTTATCTAATTAATTATGTAGCTTTTAACCTAGATCTGAGATGTATGTTTAAAAAAACAAATACCAGAACAACAAATTATCAACTAGTGGAAGCATTAGTGAGGGACATACAGATACGTACTATTTTTTTTTTTTTCTCCTCTCCTCACCCATAAGACTCTTTTGTGTGTTCTTGAGGAGACTATTCCTTTAGGGTTTAATAGTACAGGTTGGATAAAGGAGGGAAAGAATTTACCAAAAGAAAACCAAAAACCAAAAAACCTCCGGCTTTAATATGTGAGATGTATTCTAGAGAAATTCATTAAGTTTGTTTATGGGTTCTTAAGTTTGAAGCATGCTTTGTCCCCTGCCCCTCTCCTGTGTAACATTGGTGGACTCATGCAGCCTGGTGTGTTTGTCCCCAGGTACCACAGCGGGGACGTGCACATCATTGACGTGTCTCAGGCAGTGGAGCATGACCATCCACATGCACTGGAGTTTCTGCGAAAGGACTGTGCCAATGTTAATGGTGAGTGGACTGCACTCTTGTTCGTATAGATGTCTTTTTCAGGAAGGTGAATTGTCTTTGAGTTATAACTCTGGTTGTAGAGGCTGTCAAACCAGTTAAATGCTCCCTTTCCTAGGTTCTCCTAAGTTCCTCGGGGAACTGTGTTCTGTGCTGAGTTCAGAAGACAGTGTAACCTATTTTGCTAGAAATTGTCTGGATGAAATGAGTCACCTGGCTGAATCTCAGATGTACAATAGAAGGTAGAGGTCAGAGTCCCAGTTTGCAGCAGCGCCTCCCCCAGCCTTAGCTTTCCTCACTTGAAGAACTGTGCAGACAGACCGATCTGTCCTGTGAGTGTAATCCACATCTGGAATTCTTCAATTTGCAAGAAGTTAGTGTGTGTCACAGAGCTCCTCGTATTTATTTATGTAGGTCCACTTAGAAGATCAAGGCATAGAGTAATTTATTAGAGATTGTAGACTTGTCATAGTATTTTGATAAAACAGCATACCTTTATGGTATTTTTCTCTTAAAAATTTGGTCGTTATGAGTGAGTGCGTATGTTATGTAACAGACAAATGTTTTCTGGTAGGCTGCGTTTCTCCCTGAGAACAAAAAATGTCTTGGTGCAGGCTGCTTTCCAACCCCTCCCTTTTCTTTTCCAAATGATTTTTCAGATTTTACAGAGACTTTTGAAAGTTTGTGGAAAAGAATATATACATTTTGATGCTGTGTTTGATACCCAGTATGTTTGTTATTCCTTATTTCTTTTGGGTTCATGGATTTCTGATTGATCCCTTCTGGCTCAGATATTTGCAACCTCGTTCTTTTTTTTTTTTTTTTTTTTTTTTTGCATGTGTTATGGCTTGCCCTATCTAAATGCCAGTGCCTCGGTGACTTGCAGTGTTTTCTGATTTTTTTTATGCTTTGTTTTCTGCTACTGCTGTGTAGTCCTCCTACAATGACTAAGAAATGCCTTACTTTATGCTCTGCCTTAGCTGTGAGCATTGCAAAGATTTGTGGCTCCATGGGCACAGAGTGCTGCTTCCAAACTATTTTTTTTGTTCTTTCTATGATTGATTTCTCATGGATGAGATATCTTATGAGAACATTAGCAGGGAAACACTTACTAAGTAGTCCTTTGTGTGTTTCAATGCTGTTTTCCAATAAAGAAGCGCAACCTCCAAAATTAGTTATACTTGACTCAAGAAACCAATTCTGAATATAGTAAGTGAGGAAAATTCTGATGTTAGTGTGTCCCATGTTTCTTTCCATTTCAGTGGATCATAACTAGACTGCACTGTTTCAGTAGATACTTCAGTTTGGCAAAAGTTTGAGATCTGCACTCCTTATTTTTTGGAAAGATTTTTCATCTCAACCATTGCAAATATTACACCTGTCTTAAATTGTTTACTTCATCTTTATTAGCCGCTGCTCCATTCAGTATGGCTCCTGCTGAAGGTGATTTGACTTATATTTATTCAGTTCTATTCTTTTTTCAGTATTTGTTGCACTGGGAAGGCGAACGATTTTATTTCAGGTCGCCAAGGGTCATCTGATATCTAAAGCCAGTACAATATATGCTGCTATCTTAAGTCGTCAGAGCTGCTATGTTGCTGCAATTGTCACTTAACATCACAGCTGCATATGTTACACATCATTATTTAAGGTCTCTTGTCTCTGCCCTTGATTTCTGATAGGCTTTTTCCAGAAGCACAATGTTGCAGTGATGACTGTGAGGGAGCTGTTTGAGTTTATTACCGATCCTTCTATCACAAGTGAGAACCTTGATGACTATCTGGCAAAGGTAAGATCGCATGGCCTTGTTGCTTATGTAGGTAGATTTGAACAATAAACTCAGATCTAGTTCAAACTCCGTCTTGTTTGCTCTACATGCTACTGTTGAAGTGGACTGGTATGTTACATTGCATTATGCCAGTGCTTCAAAAATGCATAGGGGTCTTTTTCATTTATACTGTTACAGGATGAACACATCTTTATTTTATGTTTTCTGAAAAAGCCTAAGCATGAAAACTCAAACATCTGTCTGAGGTGCTATTTGTATTAAAATTTGGGTGCTTTAAATCTTTTGTTTCCTTTATGAAAAGGAAAGAAAAAGTTACTTAGTTCTGCAGAAATATACCCATGCTGATACAGAGAATGGAGTTGGGAGTTAACTTAAGACTTAACCCTGCAGACTTCAATTAGGGTGGGCTGAGGGAGGAAGGGAGTGACTCAGAGCAATATTACTCCAAAGTATGCAGTCTGACTAGCCAAATATTATGGCTGGTAGGACATCCTTATTCTAAGAGGAGGTAAAATGCTTGATGTCACCGGCAGCATCCGTGCATTTTGTCTGTAGCTGTCAGTCCTCTGCTCCCAGTCAAATCTCTTATTGAAAGAGAAGGAAGGATTTTTTAAAAAAAAAAAAAAGAGGGGCTGGTAAATGGAGAAGGGTCCACATATATCATGAGTGGATATGAGGTATTGTTCCTGGCCATGTTCCTAGTCAAGACCATGAGGCTGAGCGTTGTCCGGATAGCACTATGGCATGAGCATTTCCAGATGCTGTGTACTTTCAGTCATACTGGAAGTTGAGAGAAGTAGAGCTGTGCTTTATGGCTTTCACTTCTTTCACTTTGTGCTCCTCTGGCTTACTCTGTGTGTGACAGTGAAAACAGCCGATTCCAAGACTGGGTTTTGCTCACTGTATTGCCCTGTTATGTATTACAGCAAAGCTAGACCTGTTATAATTAGGTCTAGAAATAACAGTGAGCGTGACTTCCTCCTGTTCTCAAAGCAGATCCGTGCTTGTGCTTTGCGGAAACGCTGGTTACCGTTAGGGGTCGCTCAAGGCATTGCCATAAGGAGGGCTGGAGCATTTTGTGAGTGAGAGTGGGGAGTACAGGGAGAAATACAGATGGGAATGGTTAGTTGGATTAAATGATGCGATTCTAAAGAGTGATAACTTTGTATTGTTTTATATTTCTTCAGGCAATGGAAATAGCATCAAAAAGAACAGAGGAGGAAAGATCCAGTCAAGATAAAGTGGATGAGGAAGTAAGTGAGGATTTTTGTTCCTGCTATGAAATTAAAATTAACCTTTCCTCTTCTGAACAATTAAAACTGTTCTGTTTGGCAAAATGCACAGTTGATAAATAAAACATAGTGATATTGCTATGTCCTGAACTAGCAGTAAGTGAAGTATTGAAGGATGCCATGGGTAAAAACAGGTGACATTGACCAGGTGTTAAACAGCTAATAACTCAATTACCTAAACCAGTATGCTTGCTTGCAGCTAGGTCCCTTGATGTATCTTCAGTTCAACTTCAGTTAACAACAACGATAAGAGTGGAGTTCTAATTGTGCCAGTGATTTTTTTCGAGTGATGATCTAGAAACAGGAGGATACACATGATATTCAGATGGATGCATTCATGAAATTGCCCATATGCCTTTGTTCCCAGTCTCATTCATTCAATCTTCCAAATACTGTTTCTCTCCCTTGCTTTTACATGTAAGAAGAACTACCTCAAGTCTGTTCTGTTGCATAATGAAAATGGCTAATGATCTGGGAAAGCTTGATGCAAAGATAAACGGTCTTTATTTGATTTTTCAATCTTATCTCTCTGTTACAGAAGAGTTAAATTAATAATGAAAAAACATGAACAGCAACAAAAAACTGGTGTAGAATTTGTATCAATGAGAACCTATTTGTACTAGTTCACCCGGTGTTTATCCTTGGAAGAAGTTTTATTTGGATAAAAATAAATTCATCAAAGACTTTTCTTTTTCTCTTGGAGCTGTAGGTTTTAGTGATTGCTGCTGGCTCAAGATTGACCAATGAAAGATTTTGTTTCCAAAGATATCTTGAGCATACAAATCCTTTTGAACTGTAGAGTCAAATGCTATTTTTCTTGTTGCAAGTCAATCTTTTGCAAGGAATAATTTGTTTGCAAAGGAATAATCCTTTGCAAACAAATTAGTCCTTTCATCAAGGTACTGTCCAGTTAGAGAATGTGAAGTGGTTAAGTAGCATCAAAGTTATGTTTACCTCTCTCACTTCTCACATTACCTCAGGCTAGTTTCTGTAACTTCCCTTGTGAAAAAATACAGCTGATTAAGAGCAAGTTCTGTGGAGACAGTCTCTGCTGTCCATGCAGCACTTAGTCTAGTACTTAGGATCATAAAGGGTACTGAATTTGTTTCTGGGATTGAGCTGATACTGTGGAAAAGAGAAGTAAAATACTTGTGTCTGATCTGGTAGAGACTTAATTTTGCTGGAGGACTGTTTCAAAAAGATTGCCTGATAAATTTTAAGTATGTTGTTTATACTGCAGTTAGGTTCCTGCACCAGTACAGTACTGTGAAACCCTTTTTGAGTTGGAGTGTAGGTTGAAGAGGAATTTTTATATAAAGAGATTAAGTTGTAACAGCTTGTTTTAATGGAGCTGTCCCCTGAAGACATTGTAAACATAACAATGAAAACTTCAGAATAAAAAAATTCAAATCAGTAAAGAGGAAGTTGGAGAGACCGGTGAAGTCCCTAAATTGGTTGCTAGTAGTGATACTAATGTAGGAGCCTTATTAGTGATGAGCTATCAACAACCTTTGGGTCGTGTATTTAGAACCTGCTCCAGGAAAAAAAAGATACTCTGCAGTACAAATGGTAGTGTGAATGCTATGTTCGTTTTTAGTTTCTCTGAGCCATGAAATCCCTCATGGTCGTTCTCTTAAGGATGTGTAATTAGGATGGAAGAATATCATGAAATTACATGCAAATGAATGTGTTTCCTTTCTCTTTGGTAGGTGTTTAAGAAGGCTTATATACCTCGCACATTGACTGATGTTAAAAACTATGAGAGAGATGTGGATATAATGATGAAACTGAAAGAAGAGGATATGGCATTGAGTGTTCAGCAAGATAATGTGAGTAGATAATCCAGAGGTGCTACAGGGAAAAAAAGGGAGGAAATAGGAATTTTTCTTAGTTAAAACTGGTAGCAACAAACAAAAATGGAAGCTTTGGTATCAAGGCATGGACTGCTGAATCTAGTGTTGTATTTAAAATTCTTTGGTTAGTACTAATGCTAAAATCACTGTCTTTTATGAGGTACTCATCTTTTCCATGTGCAAAGATTTAAGATTTGCAGTTTGATAACATTTTCTTTCTGTGTCTCTGGGTGTAGATTCTCTACCAGACTGTGACAGGGCTGAAGAAGGATTTGTCTGGTGTTCAGAAGGTGAGGTGGCCTTTTTTGGAATCCTTCATTTTATCTGTTTTCATAAAAGTGCACATAGGGAGTACAGAGATCACCTTGTTTTGAAGCTTGTGACAATGGAAGAAGCTTCTTGTCTGCAGAGTGTTTGTTTCTGCCCATTACTTGGCAGTGGTGTAGACTTTTAAAAATGGAATTGCAAATACGGGAAGGGATCAGGCTGTGGCACAGTCTCCGGTGTTGTTTAAGAATAAGTGTGTTTTGCAGCATAGATGCTTGTGTTTGCTCTAAAGCCTACATACAGTGCCCCTAAGGTAGATTTTGGTATGATCCAAGTATAATTAAAAATTGGCTTTCATCTATGTTAGGAAATTGCTGTTTAACTTAGGGAAATCAGTTTGGGAGTGCCAATGCATCTGTGCTGTGAGCCCTAACCTAAAAGATCCTATGCTGTATACTAGATTTCCTGTTCTTAGTTTAGATCAACCTCTTTTTTGCTCTTCTTGTTGAGACTCAATGGTGGCTGTAGTAGAGGAGATGACACAAGCTTGCCTGAGGGTTTTTTTGTAGGAGATTTTTTTTTTTTTTTTAATCTATTTTGTTGCTAGGCTACTGAGTTTGGGTTTGCGATGAATTCCCTCTTCATGTTATCTTACAGATTCCTGCACTTCTTGAGAAGGCAGATGAGTCAGAAACAGGCTCTGATTATGCAGACAGCAGTTCAGAGGACTCTGATTCAGGTTGTAAAGAATCTCGGCATCCCAAAGATCTTCCTGCTGAAGTTACCATGGATAAAAAGGTCAGCTGGCCAGGAGCTGTGCATTTTCCTACATCTGTCCACATGACAGGAAAAAAATCCAAACGTAGTTCTGAGTGGTTCTTCCTACTTCTTGTCTGAAACAAGCTGTTTTGGAAAGAGAATGAGAGCGTAGAAAGTTAATTTCATTATAAATGTTCTATTAATGGTGTTTTTTGTGTAGAGGAACTTCATGACATACTGCTCTCTAGCCTAGACAAATCTAGAAGAGTAATCTCTGCAGGGAGCTCTAAGGCCATGCAAAGCACTCATTTTTTCCCTCTTAGGAAAGATAATGTAGTAGGTTCCAAGTCCATCGAATGAAACTGCGTTGTTCTACTACAAGCTTTTTGTACCTATCTGGAAACGTAGAGCTACTGCCTTTCAGATATGAAACAGGGATGTCTTGGTCACTTCTCATCCTTACAGACAGGTTTTCATTTGGACTTATTATTGTGTGAGTAAGGTGAACTTTTTGGTATCCCACAAGTGTATTGGTAGGTTGGATGATTGATCAGTGGTGATTGCTTTCCTTCTCTCTGCCTTCTGTTATGCTGATTTTTTAAATTTTTTTTTCCAGTTGAGCATAGTCTCTGCACTGTCTGGCAGAAATTATAATGTGTTGCAGTGGCCTAGCCCCCGTTACCAACAGTTACTGGATCAGTATTTTTGTGTGGTGTTTAAAAACATACTACAGTAACCCTGTGGGTAACAGAAAATTTAGATCAGACTTATTATTGTGTAATATTTGCTATAAATAGCATGAGTTGCATACTTCTCGTTGTCTTTCTTCAAAGCTTGCATGAAACTCAGGTTTTAACTAGTTTGAATTTTGTATTGTCATGAGCCTGGGGGTGGAGCTGCAGACTGATGCACTTTCTTTTTCCTTTCTTCTCCTCACTCCCACAGATTTTTTTCTTCTTGATAACAGCATATTTGGTGTGATGTGTTAATTAATTTAAAGATTGACAGGCCTGCTCAAAATCTGTCATTCCTGCTGGCTTTAAATGAATGGTGTTTTGATCCTTTGTAGGAAAGGAAAAAGATGGTCAAAGAAGCCCAAAGAGAGAAGAGAAAAAACAAAATTCCAAAGCATGTGAAGAAGCGGAAAGAAAAGACTGCAAAAATGAAGAAAGGCAAATAAAATCAGCTTTGGCTCGAGGAATGGGCTGGCTTGTTGTTGGTTAATTAGTCACCATCTTTTATAATTAAATCTTATATTTATATACATACAGTATTAACTGTGAGGGTGGTTTCATTAACAAGGTGGTGTAATTATTTGAACAGAATATATGCCATGTTTTCTTAATAGGAAAGAATGAGTTTAACATACTTGTGCTTGTTAAAATCCTTCACATGTGGAGATTCAGCCTGATGTTAGACTCGCACGGATTTGTCGCTGGGGTCTTATTTCTGCCCTACACTATGGGAGATGTACAACTTAAGTGGTCCTCTGCAGGCTGTCACCTCACCTGCAGGTAACCCTGCAGACATTGTGCCCTTGCTGCCTCCCTGCGCTTGCATCACCTTTGATATTATCTTACTGAAAACGGAGTTTCATGATTGGGAAGGCAGCTGTCCTCACTGCCCAGTGCCCTGGTGAAGCAATCAGGCAGGCATACCTAAGCAGACCAAAGCCATGATTTTTTGCTGGAGTTCTTTTGCAACATGGGGCTCTGTTCTTAAGGGTAGTGTGAGACAGCGTTTTGTAAGCTGATCGAATGAGTATTTGCAAGATTAATTGTGTGTGTTCAAACCCAAACCTCTCTGTGCGGAAGGCTGTGCTAGGAGCTGTTTGTGGTGTGGCTCAGCATTAGCGGTCCATGTGCTAAGGTGCCCCAGCTCCTCAGGGAGGAGTTGGCAGAGCTCTGCTCATAACTGACCCACTTGTGTTGGAGCAGAGGTGCCATACAGAGACAGCCCAGCTTTTCTCTTGGCAGCTGCTTAGGCCTCTGAGGTTGACATGTTTTGGGAGAGGTGTCATCCTCATGCGTCAACCATCTTTTCCTGCTGCCTATAGTTTCAGAACTCCCTGTACCAGAACAGAGAAGGGTTCTGATTTCAGTAAATGTCTTGATTTTTTTTTTATTATTCTTTTTTTTTTTTTTTTTTTTTGCAGTGTTGGGGTGGAGTTGATGCCCTGGGGATTACACTTCTGGGACACACATTGCCTGATGACAGAGGAAAGCTTTTATCCATCAGTGCATATCCAACAATGATGGGTTGGCCAGGGGCAGGGTGAAGCTTCCTTCTCTCTACTCCTCACCTTCCACACCCAAAAGAGATTGCAAGATGGTCATAGGCAGCCACCCTGGCAAAGACTGAGATGTTGTCCAATTGCACATGTGGTTGCTCCACTCAAGAATATATTCCTCAAGGAAATATGGTCTGGTTGCACTCCCCAGTTTGACCTCTACAGCCCTGTTGGTGCCTGTGGCTAGAAATATGGCAGGGCAGGAACTGGTCAGTGCTTCCAGACACCTCCCTCCCTTTATCCCAATCCCTACAGGAACTGACAGACTGTGTGGTGTACAGTGTGCACGTAAATGTAGTCTGTGTTGCAGGATCATGTTGGGTGGCAAGATCAGTATTGCCTCAGCAAATGGGGATGTTAGTTAGGAGACTAAGAAGAAATGCATATGTTTTGGAAAATAGCATTACATGAGGAGAGAACCTGTACCTCCCTTTCCCTTCACTACCAAGGTATAAGACCTACATGCTGAGGTGAGTGGGTACTGCCCATAGTGCTTTGCCTTATGCCAGGGCTGAGGTGATGCTAGCTGCATGGACATATTTCCTGGCTTTGCTTGCCATCACAGGAGCTTGTGCAGTAATATAATCAGGCAAAGGTGACCTTGGCTGCCATAGCCGTGGTTGGTGGTGTTTCTAGGTGCCATGCTGGAGGTGATCGAGCAAATAAAGGCTTTGTGCCCTTTGCCATTGACTCGTATTATATCAGTGATTCTTCCCTACTGACTGACAACACTGTGGCGCGTGCATCCATGCCAACATTTGTGTATCTTGACATGAATGTATGCGCACCAGGAAGCGGGGGAGTAGGGGCTAGCAGTGGTGGTAGGGGATTATGTCCCCTCTGTTGCCTTCTCCATCAGGAGATGTGTGCCAGGCAAACCTCAATGTGTTTTGTGAAATGGGCCAAGCATAAGCAAGTCGTGTGTGCTCCACCAGTGGACTCCTGTACCAGAAAACTGGTTTGTGGCTGATCATTGTGAGCCTGGGGCTGCCAGCCACAAGAGGCAGCCCTCTTTTCATTGGGGCTGAGTGCTGTGAGGCTAAGGGTAGGTACGCATTTTTGGCATTGGGCCTGGGAGCCACTGACCCAGCGCATGTGTCCCACAGGGGCCTTTGCCTCCTGTACCTGAGGAGGCGCTTCAGAAAAAGGAGGCTGCTGTGATCTATGCCTGAGGGAAGAGGAAACACAGCTCACACAGCCTTGTCTTCCCTCTGGGCTGTGCGGCACAGCCTGGTCGGGTTTGCCCAGCTCCAGCCATCCTGTGGCATGGAGGTGGGCCTGAATCAGCCGTTTAGGAGCCTTGCTTGCAGGGATGTGCGGCAGGACTGTCTGTGCAGGCTATGCAAAGCTGGCTGTCTGCCTCAGGTGTTTTTCTCAAGGGCACCCTTATGCAGTCAAGCTGTTCACAAAGCACCTGTGGTGGAACATGCTAGAAAAGCCTGTGTTTTGCAAGTGCAGGTGGCCTGAAGATAGCTGTTACAGCTGGGTATGCACTTAGTGGGGCAGGCTGTGAGCTCAGGTGCTGTGTCCTGGCTATTGCAGGCTTGAGACATGAAGAAGTGAGGCAGGAAACAGGTGAGCCAGGAGCGCTTTGGGCCATGACCATGAGATGAGACATCTTTCTGGTGAACCCTGAAGTGGGAGAATGGTCATTAACAAACACGTTAGGGTCAGAACTACTGAAGGGCATCTGTCTGGTAATAGGTGGGGGAACATGACTTTGGGTCCTGTGCTAAAGAAAAAGCCTTGAGGTTCAAAGTAGCATAGGATATTCAGCTATCCTCTGTAGACATCGATGTTTGATAGTTCTTTGTTTTACTAAAGATTAGGATCTGAAAAGGCCCGCTCATCTTGCATTTGCCATAGTAACGTGTTTATGGATGGCACCTGTGCAGGTGGAGCATTGCTAGGGCAGGAATGCCCATACCTCTTATAAGAAGAACTGAGATGCAAGCAACTCAAGCTAGTGCTGCATCTTTATCCTTACACACACACGCACCATTGATATTGGACTTACTGATGGTTTCTGGGATCTGTTGTTTGTTATTTCAAGTGTCACACCACAGTGGAGTGGCACAAATGGACGGACCCTGGAGAGGTTGGTCATGGGCTAGCTGTTGGGCTGTGGCTCCTGCAGATGACTGAGATGGGTTACAGCAGTGGTGAGGATGTGATAACTATTCCTGAGACAGTGAGAATTCCTTTCTGTTGACTGCAAACCTGTTCCTCCTCCGCTCCATTGCTCACTGGGTTTTGAAGTGTCAAAATGTAGCAAACAGATGAGTTTTTTTTTTTTCTCCCCTTTTGAACAAGAACATCTGTACTTCGGTCATGACATAAACTCAGCTACTTTGTCACCATGGCTTTGGGAACACTTCTGCAAACAAGATTATATATTGTCTGACATATTTTTCAAAGTATGAATGTTTTGTTATCTGTGCTCTCTGAAAATGGAGGGGAGTCCAATTCTGTCAGACAATCAGTATGAATTTTTACAGCTGCAAAAGAGCATAGTTAACTGTAAACTGCTTTAATATTCCTTTCTGGCTAAAATATGAACACTAAATTTCTAAAGTACCAGTTATGAAAACAAAGCCCCAAGTAAAAAAAATAATAATAATAATAATAAAAAAAATAATTGGAAAACAATATTTTATTTTAAATTAAGGAAGTATTATTAGGGGGAAGAATAGTAAATAAGATTCTAACCAGCAAAAAAGCATTGTCTGACCAAATTTTAAAGCTGATATTTAGTTCTGGTCAGAACATGGACACACAAAGCATGCTTTTCTCCCTTAGCATGGCACTGTGCATGGAATGGGACAGCCACTGCGTGGGGAGTATGTGGTGGCATCACCTTTGGCAGTCCTGAGATCAGAGGATCAACCTTCTGGTGTCATCAGGAAGAATGGGGAATGGGATGGAGAGCACCATTCTGCTGCTGCGCCAAGCCTCCATGCACCTTCGTGTTGGGTGCTGTGTGTGGCTCTGGTTTCTGCATCGTGGTGGTGGTACAGGGAAGAGTGTGGTCAAGGTGATGGAGCAGCTGCCTCATGAGGAGAGACAGAAAAGGCCAAGGTTCATCAGTTTGGAGAGGAGAAAACAAAGCAAGAGGTTAAAAAATAAGAAAACAGTAGAGAAAGTGAACACGGAGATATTATTCACCAAACTCTGCAAATAGTAGTTAAGGGGAAGTAACTTAAATGAATGAAGGGCTGGTTTAAAACAGGTAGGAGAAGGTGTTTTACCTGGGGGCAGGCTGCACCAGTGCAGGTAAGCAAAGGTTGACAATTAGCCCTTTAATTTGAGGTGCCTTTAACTTTTAAACTTTACTTTTAAACAGACCGAACATGTGAAAGACATCAGATTCTCAGACACAGGTCAGATCCTTGGAAAGATGCATTTCTGGGAATTTGTGGCCAAAAGATTTAGTGATATTTGAAAGCTTAACTATGCACAGTGGGAATATTTACAACTGAGCTATCAAAGATAAGCATGTAAAAAAGCAATTAGTCCTATCTTAGGACATTCCAAAGTAGTCCTATCTACCAGCCAGTTACTGGGATGCAGTGGGAGAAGTGTGGGAGGGGAGGACAAGGAGGGAAATGCTCTCAGCAGGTGTCTTATGTTCTGTAAAAGTTCATCTCTGAGGTATTGGAGTTTTCCTCTCCCCCTCCTCTTGCATCTTTCTGAAATGCTGTATGGCCAATTTGCACTCTGAGCTGTTGTTGTCAGACTTCATTGCAGTTCTAAGGACTGCACCAGGCTGGTCTCAACTTACTCTGGTATTAATATGTTGCTTCTCCCACACTGTAGAGCTTATAATATATAGCAACAGAAGGATTGGAAGGTGGAAGTTTCTGGATTTCGTTTCCCCACAATGAAGCCAGTAAAACCAGCTTTACATGTAAGGATATGTCTGCTTAGAGGGTTTTCATTTCTGTGCTGAAATATTTTGATTAAACAATGCAAAACTAGCTGTGGCAGGCCTCTGGAGCTGAGATGCATGCTTGCTTTTGGCATGTGTGCTCAGACGGGAGTCACACCTACAGTCTCTCAAGATATAAGAGAAGCGAGGCCACTGTTTTGAGGTCTGATGTGCCCTGCAGTTTTTGTTCAGAGCTAGTTGAGATGTTCCTGACAGTAAGGCTGCAGGAAATAGATTCCACAAGTATTTGACCTTTTTTTTTTTTTTTTAATTTTATTTTTTGACAAAGACATATACCTGGTTCTGTAGCTCAATCTTTTACCTGCTATTTTCTCCTGTAGAATTGTGCAGGCAATTTGGATGGGATACTGTAAATATGAGGCACTGATGCAGAATGTGGCAGGTGCTTTGTCTCTGCATTTCCTTTACCTGTAGGATTCTTTCCTGGGACTGCTTGCAGATGAAGAAGGACCACGAGGGCCAGGAAGGGTATAGGAGTCTCATGTCTGATTATGTGGATCTGACTGTCTCCATTTCCCTACATTACAAAAGGGGAAGGATTTGGATGCTCAGTGAGTGAAGGGGGCACTTACAGAAATATTTCTGTTACCTTGAATGAACTTTAAAACATTGCTTGGTAAAGAGCTTTACAGATAAATTCTCATTTAGCTTATTGTATTTAAACTATTTCTAACTTTCTAGGGCATAGCTGTAAAAAAACAAACAAACAAACAAACAAAAAAACCATAAATCTTTAACTTTACTATTTTTACAGTTGTAATGTTGGTCCTTGTAAAACACTACTAGACTCTGAAAGCAAAAACACTGACCTCTGCCTCAATGTCTCATTACTTTCCTGGTCTTGACATAATTGTATGTTCCTTGTGTTCATTTTCGTATCCTCTAGAGGGAGAAGTAAGTTGCTGAGACGATGTTAGAAACTCTGCTAAGGCTCCATGAAGAGTGCTAATGACATTTCTACAAATGTTGGTGGATCTGTACATGGCATCTAGATTTTTATTCTCCTGGATTTGTAGTTCCTGGGTAAAATTTTATGCTTACAAAGGTGATAGGGACATAATTTGTCCTGGGCCAGGCATGGCTACAGCTGTGGTATTAATGATGGCTTTGGGATGGGATTTTAGACAGTACATGACAAACATGCAGCAGACTTTTTTTTCTTCTTGTATGAATGAAAACCCATGGTAAAAATCTAAAAAATTGTGAAGATGCCACTCTGCAGCTGTCCAAATTCATGGGCATAATCTACATTCTTTTGTGTAATGCAATAGATAGCAACTGCTTTGCCATAAGCACTAGCTCTAAATGCAGTTTAAGTAGTTGACAGTTGCTCTTTTTTCTCTGCCTATGGGTTGTTTATTTTCAAAGAACTGAAAGAAAAAAAGCTTGGCCCTTCTTCCTGACGTGCAACAACCTGCTTCTGATCTCTGCAGCCTGTGTGGACCTGTAAGATCTCCTAAGCAAGAACGTGAACCTAGCCTTCAGCATTGGATTTAAGACACTCTCTTTCTAATCTAGCCCAGAGATCCATGTCTGCTTTGCAGGTTGCAGAGGCCATGAGGCTGAGATTGTTGAGCAGCAATGACAGTAGGCAGCATTGCTTGGTGTTTGGTTTTGGTTGTGTTTTTGTTTTGGCTTTTTTTTTTTTTTTTTTTTTAAGATGTGTTTATATTGGGTTGTTACACAGCAAGATGACAGATGGACTCTGACCCTTCTCTTGGCATTAGTGCTGGGCTAAGGGAGTGGTGGAAATATAAAGACAAAGCTTGGTTCATGGCTAGCTTCTGGAAGGTCTGCGGGATGCCTAGAGACAGAAGGTTTACTTAGCATTCTTTTTCTTCAGCCTTGCTTTTCACCCCATTACCTAATCTGAGCCCTGACCCTGGAAGTTTGATGTGAACCCCATGTTCCAGGCAGGGAGATGCTTCAGATCTGTTACCAGCATTTTGGCTAGGGATCTTGACATCCAAGTCTGAAATTTCATTTCTTCATAGATTCTTCAACATGCAGGTTGGTGTTTGTAGGATACATGAGTTAAAGTCATCATATTAGTAAAGTTGCTTTTAGCCTATAAATAGTCAAAGCAGGAGAGGGTGGGCTGGGTAAACAGGCTTCTCGCTAGATCTGGTAAGGACTGAGTGTTGAAGTGAGGTCAGATGTGTTGAGACTTTTGGGGTAAGGTTTGCTCTGAGGTGGTAAGCATACCAGTTGTGGTCTGTGTGGCACCAATGATGGGTGGAATACTCAGATCTTGGAGAGCTGTGAGTTGGCAGGAATAGGTGAAGCCTGATGCTGACTAGAAATGCAGAGAGTTTGCTGACTGTTGCTGTTGAAAAGACAAATTTGGCCTAATTTGTGTGTTTAGGATAAGATGTTGCTCTTGATGCTCTT
Organism: Aythya ferina; assembly: GCF_964211825.1. NCBI lineage: Eukaryota > Metazoa > Chordata > Aves > Anseriformes > Anatidae > Aythya > Aythya ferina. Next base: position 70,670,046 of record NC_140297.1, on the reverse strand, counting down.
ATACTTCTGGTTAGAATAGAAATTTGAGGAGTTGTTTGTCCTCAGTCCTCATCAGTCTTCTCATTCTGCAGTCCCCTGATGTGTGTGAGCTTGCTGAGTACAAGTTTGCACACGTTGTGGAGCATTGTGTCTCTCTGGGCTACAAATTAGCCTTTGTGTGAGACTTGAGAGCTACTACTATGGGTGGTAGACCTCAGGTCTGTCAAAAATTTGGGCCCTCAGGGAAATGTAAGGAGGCAATATCATATTGCATGAAACACACTTTATATAACTTGTTTTGTTGTAATAGTGGTGAATATGAGAAACAGTTCTTCCTTGGAGATGGTGATAGCTTGAGTGATGGAGCAACAGTCTAGATGGGAAAAGCTAGAGGGGAAAGAACAGTTGAAGTAGGGGCTGCCATTTTGTGGTCCTCCAGCATCTTCTGCACCATCACTTGTTTTGCATGTTGTCACTGGTCTATCTGCAATGCTCGAAGTGCTTTCCAGTTACCCTTCTTTGTTGTTCCAACCTGACCTCAGCTCCTTGCCATCACTATAGACTAAACACTGGCTACTTGAGAGGCAAACCACAGAAACAGCAGGGAGAGCTGGAGACACTTTTCAGGGCCGTTTTGACTTGTTTGAAAAGCCACTCCCCGTGAGGGTATGTGGCTGAGGTGGCAGATTTGCAGTGACTTGCCTCCATGACATCAGGAGCACCAGTGCAGCACATGGTGCAATTCGTTGTTGGGGATGGGTAGGGACCAGACCAAGGGCTTAATCCTGCTAAAAGCTTGACTCCTGGTGCAACTGATGGGAGTTGAGAGCCATGCTGGATTAAAATAGGCCTGACTAGTTCATATCTGAGTAGGGGTGACAGGGACATAGTTTTCTGAAGATGTCACATTTCTGCTATTCTGACATGTTAGTATTGGAACAGCAGGAGAAAATAAGTAGTTCCTTCAAAGTTGTTACTAAAGCACTCAAAAGAGGATCAGTTCTGAAGAGTCAGTTATGCAGTTTTATTTTTTCAGTGATTAGTACAGCCTGTAAGACCAAGAAAGACTGAAAAGGAAGAAAATACCCTGTTTATAATGACCTCTTTAAATCACCCGAAGTATTTGCATTAACATCTGTCATGTGCATAATGCTGAACTATGAGTGAAACGACCCTGTTTTTTTCCTCAAAGTACATCAAACTCCACCCTGCAATGGAGTTACTTATATTTATTTAGAGAAAAAAAAAAAAAAAGGTGAATTTTGTTATTTTAGAGAGTCAAAAACAATTTGAACCTGACTTCAGTCAAAGCTTTCCAGGTACTTAGACAAATTTAAAACTTTCCTAAGATATTAGCAAGTCCTTGTCAAACATGTTTTATGGGCTATTTCCCCTCCCACATGTGAGCCAGGAACTCCCTCTCTTCTTTTTCATTTGGGGAAACCAGTTGCAATGCCCATAGACGCTACTGCAAAGTGATTTCCACTTAAATAGAAACGAGAAGTCAGCTTTCTGTGACCAACCAGCGTAATTGGTGGACTCCCTATTAAAAGAGCCTATGTACCCTGTGGCTGCCTATGGATTGCACTGTGCAGAATTAAAGGATTACAGTTTGTATTGGATTAACAATATCTGTGTTTGCTTTGCTCTGTATATGGCTTTGAAACATGTTTAATGAGTACATTTTATTGACAGTTGGTGAGCCTGGGTGGTGTGCTGTTCTCTTGCTTTGAGATGCCAGAGGAGTTAGAAATGGGAGCTGAGAGTAATGAAATGAGTTTGGTGGCGAGGTTTAAGTGAAAAGAAAGCATGTTTTCATTGAGGCCTGAAAGTACCTGTTATTGGCACTGACTTCTATGCAGCCAGGAGAAATTATTCTATGGTTTGCACAGAAAGAAAAGGGGGCAAGTGAGGGAGAAAATTATATAGATTGCACAGAGCTGTCAGCATGCACTGTGCTATCAGCATGCATGCCTTCAGGCTGTTAGGTAGAAATGCATGATAAGAGCACCTTCAGACTTGAGCCAGCTCTTCACTGCTGCTCTTTGCTATCTCACAGTTGTGTCGGTCAGGACAGTGAAGTGATATAAGGTCCCTGACCAACACAGCAGCTCTTGCAAAAGCCTCAAGAGAGTGCTGTCTTCTGGCAGCTTGCTTTGTACGTAAGGGATGGCACGGACAAAAGATGAAAAGGCTTCTGTGGGAAGGAAGCTAATGGCAAGCACATCAAAACTGTAGCTCGTTAGGAGTGGCTTTACCATCCCAGCACTGAGAGTGATTGTTTGCTGATGTAACGGAGTCCACCCTAGGTGTGCTTGGGCAGCATGATACGCTGCTGATTTATGCCGTGAAGCACTCCCAGGGGAGCTGTAGCCTTGCATCACTGAGCGACTCCCAGGCTGCTGGATCTGGCAGCGTCCATCAGGCTGCACAAGGCACGGTGACTGAGCTACCTGAGCTTTGGATGAGTCTGTGACGCCCAAACATCTGCATTCATGCAATTGTGGCCAATGGGTCAGGGATCACGATGCTGTATTGACATGTTTGAAAGAAAAAGCTGCAGAGCTCTTCCAGCCTTTGCCAATGGCAGGACCCAAAAGCTGAATGAAGCACATGGCTAGATGGGCATGGCTGGGAGCAGCTGTGTGGTTTGGGGCCACACGTGACCTCTGATACAAAATACTTAGAGCTCCAGTTTGGTAGCTGTCAGCATTTGTGAGAGAAATGACAGTAAAAAAGAGGTTTAGAGGAGGACAGGTGTATTGATTGACATCTGAGATCTCCTTCATGCGGGGAGGACTGGTGACTCCTGTGGGCAGGAGATGGGCAGCTGTGGAGGTAGTGCTTCCTCTGCTGTTTCAAAATGGGGATTCTTCTGCGTCCCTCTTGCAAGTCACAGTGAAACCCGTACAAATGCTACTGGCCAAATTCTGTTCTCAGTTACACCCATGCAGCCTTCCTGAAGTCAGCAATTGTCTGTTTTGCAACCGTCGCCTGATGCAATAACTCGAGGGCTGTGCATCCTAAAGGTTTAAGCTGTACTGGCATTCCCAGCTCTGTGACAGTGAGCAGTGCTTCATGTTAAATTGTTGCTGCCTGAGTAATTGGTGAAGAATAACTGAGGTCAGTGGTGTTGCATGGCTGTAGCTAACTGCGCTGGGCCAGGAGTGCTCCTCCTCCGGTATCTGTGAGTGCACTGGGACCCAGAACAAGCCGGCCCTGGCTCTCCCTCACGCCGGAATGCCATTTTCCCACATCAGACACTCCCTGCACTAATTACACCCTTTTTAGACTCGCCCTTCAGCAATTACTTGTCTAAGCCCTGCCTCAAACTGACATCACTGGAAAGTCCAATAAAAATACAGCAAGTTTTCAAACCATCCCAGGAAAGCAGAATACTGTATTATTAGTAGTAGTATTTCAATACAGCTGTTTGTTGCTGATTTCTTAACCTTACCTCGTAATAGGAAGAGTTTGAGTTCCCTCCCAGCAAACGGCCTCCAGGGTCAGCAAAGTCCTTGTCTATTCTTCAGTGACGTGCTCAAAGCCCAAAGGGCTTTGTGGTGGCTCCTTTCTTTTACTTCTTTCTAACTCTTCTTTGCAGTGCCAAGCACTTCCTTCTGGAAGGCCCAATCCTAAGCTTCTCAAACCTCAAAATATCAGCCATCCCTATAAGACAATTATTGTTGTCTCTTTTTTTTTTTGGGGGGGGGGGGGGAGAAGGGAATAAAGCTGAAACATTTAACCTGAATTAGAGCAAATGTTTTTTTTTTTTCCATTATGATCCTGTCTGAACTGGCATCCAGTTCACTTGGTTAGCATGGAAGCAGTAGTATAGAAAAGAACATTCCAACCAAATAATAAGAAAGGAAACTACTTGGAAAAAAAAGCCAAGGAAGGTAATTGGAAATTTTTGCAGGGAAAAATTCCTGTTCTGTAACACCTGATGATGGAAGCATGAGGCTTTGCAATTGTAAACATAATTTCTTTCCACCCTGGTTGGCAATCGTATTCATTTTTTGGGTGTAACCCTTTCATGTACACAGCTGCACGCCCCATTCCCACAGCAAGGCACGCCGGGTAAACCTTTTGATCTCACATTCTAGCCTTCGCTTGCTTGCACTGTGTTTATTACAACTTTTTAAAACTCCTCCAGACCAGGGAGTGATGGATGATCCTCAAGGAGCTGCCCTCCAGATCTCTGTGATTATACAGAGCTGATGGTTTCTCCCTGACAGGTGCAGGCAAGCTGATGTAAAAACCAAAACAAATTGTTTTAGTAAAGCCCAGCTTACTTGGTGTTGCCTCTTTCCTCTGCTGTTGCTCTCAGTTCAGGAGAGCAGAGGCTTTGCCATTTCTAAAGCAATGACTTCCACTTTTGCCTCTGGCACAGTAACCTCTTTGAATCCCAAATTGCCTTGTACTTGCTGTTGCCATTTGGTACTGGTGGTGGCTGCTCCTCTGGAAACCCTGAGCACAAATCATGGGAGAGACCTTTGGGTCTGCAGAACCTCTTTTTACCTTTTAATTTCTTCCTGGTTTTGTTGCATTTTGTTTTTTCCTATGGTGCTGATGCCCAGTGTGCAGCGGGCTCTGCGGGAAGTGTTAGAGTCCTAAATTCTTTGCATGCTGAAAGCTCTGGTTGGCGTCCGTCCCCAGGCCGTGCCCTGGTATGTGGCGCAGAGTGTGCAGGAGGTACTGCCAGGCTGTCCCGCAGCTCCCTTGCCCCTCAGCTGGTGGGTGATTTGCAAGCGTTCTGCTTGTTTGTAAAACACCATAAGTAAAAACAACTGTCTGTGTTTTGCTCTGATCTAAGTAGTGTGAAAACTAGTTACAGAACTCAGCTCCTTGCAAAGCATGGCTGTGTTGCCTTGCTGCTCTGGAGGTTGCAGAATGGCTGTGATCAGGCAGAGCGGACTCTGGAAAGACATTAAGTGCCCTTCTCCATTCCCTGCAGCTTGAGAAACCTTTTAATTTTTGAGATGCTGCACATGTGCTCATATCAGTTTCAGGGAAATGTAAGCGCGATGGTGCACAGGGTGCTGAACTCTCCAATATCAGGGATGGCCAAGTATCTTACCCGTTTGCTTCTGTGCATTGTATTGGCAAATGTTGGTCATCTGTGGTAAGATGACACAAAGCTGTTATCTATGTATGTGATTTGTGAGCAATACAAAAAAGCACATCTCTTAAAAAAAATAAAAAATCTTGAATCTTTATGCAACTCGGAGCATGGCGCTTTCTGTGTTTTTGGGTGTGCACACATCACTTTAAGCTGCACCTTTCACAAAATACATTGTGGATTTTTTTTTTTTTTTAATAATGGAGGAAAAAACAAATCATGTCCCTAATCCATCATTTGAAGCCTGAGGAGTTTGGATCGAATCTTACTTGAAAGGAGATGATATACAAAGCACATGCGTCAGCTCAGCTACTTTTTAATCTCTGTTTCGTGATTTGTCTGTGCTCAGCAGCTTTTTTTTTTTTTTTTTTTTTTTTTTTGGCTGCAACAGAAGCCAGCACAGCGCCTGAAGCACAGGCGTCACCCAAGCTACCTCAGCTGATGAAATTGAAGTCGCTTCCTGAGTGTTACTGTCCTGTGTGCTGCTGGGTGAGCCGGCTGTGCATCTGTGGCCAATTTGGGTCCGGGAGTGATTTACTGAGCTCTGAGCTGCGGCTGCTTCGTGTACAGCATCGGCTCTGGGACCACCACCATGAGCCATCACCACCGAAAGAGAGGCAGAGATTAAAGCCAGTTGAGGGAAAAAAAAAAAAAAAAAAAGGGATTGTTTGTCTTATGGTACTTCTTGGTAGGCTTTTTTTTTTTTTTTTTCTCTTCCATTTATTCTTTTATTAAAAGATAGAAGGCTCTAACTCCCCAAAATGTCTGAGCTCCAGTCTTCCCTGGTGGTTTCCTTTTCGTAGTGAGTTACTGGGAGATGACAGGAAGATTCACAGAGGGCTGCTGTTCCAAAGCCCATGTGAGGAATTCCAAAATACAAATACAAAAAGCTATTCTTGGGAGAGCTCAGGGCTGGATTAACAGGGCAAATTCATTAGCATCCATTTGATCTCGATGATTTGAAGGCAGCAGTCCTTCAAAGCCTTGGGTAGGGGTGAAACCCTGCAGAAACAATGATTTTAGAGTAGGAATCCTGTCTACTATCCACTGCTCTCTCTTAGCTATCTGGAATGTCCCAACTGTGTATCAGGAAGGTTTAAGCCACAGTAATAGTTGTTGGCGATGGAGTGCGTCTGTGTAAATATACATCAAACCAACTTTTAGTATCAATATTACCAAGGTTCCCCAAAGTGCTACTTAACTATTAGTTGAATAGTAATAGTTACTTGATATAGTAATATTGAGTATGACTAGTGTCACAGACAGATATGGGCAGTCATGCATTAACGTGGGGATATTAAAGGAGGGCTTAATACCATATTTCTTAATTTTAACAAAAACAGATGGTATTTTTCCAACTCTTGAATAACTGTAAGAAGAAAACATCTCTCTTAGTGAAAATGATTCTCTGTAAAAATGTGCCATAAATGTCCTTCTCCTTACAACCACAGCTTATTAATGCAGACCTCCTGAGTCTAGTATGTGGGGTGTATTTAGCTATGAATATCTAGACAATTAAAATCTCTTTTGGTATTTTCTCTGTCTGAAAATTGAAGATAATATAAGTAATATTAACACATTTACAAAATTCAACAGTCTTGGCACAAATATGGAAGTATTCAAGAAGAAAAATGCCTGCAAATGCATTTAGTGTGAGAGTTCACATTTTTGAGAGGAAGCAGTATCACAGAATCACAGAATTGTAGGGGTTGGAAGGGACCTCGAAAGATCATCAGGTCCAACCCCACTGCCAAATATAGTACTCTAACAAATTTAAATTTATTCATGAAGATCTGTCCCCCAGTAACATTTGAGACCTGATAATAAGTGTGTAGGGGTATGTACTTAACACAAAGATGTATATTTGCAAACTCTTGAGTCGTGGGGAGGAGGGTGTGTGGAATCTGCATGTCTCTTGTGTATTTCTTGGGCATTAAAGTTCCTCTGACCTTTCCTAAACCTGATAACCTTTCCATGGCTGGAGAGCCTGTCTTTTCCATGTGGACTCTGTGCAGGCATTGAGTGCCCTAATCCTTGCAGAAGATGAACATTTCTCACCAGATCATAGAAACATTTCATCTGTGGTTCTGCCTGGTATCCCCTTGCAGCTGGTGTTGGGGGTTGAGCAGTAATTGGTCCTGAAATTTTAATGCCTTCAGGATGGTGAAGGCCAGGCCCCCCCTGGGAGAGGGCCCTGCCACAGCATGTCAGCCACCACTGCTCTGCTCATCGGTTGCTCTGGGGAAGAGATGAGGTCTGGTGCTGTAATTACAGAAATCACTTAATAGTGACAATGAATGAGTGGAGTGGACTTTGTTTCAGTCATACAGGAGCAGAGCTCACCACTGGCATATTCAACACCAGCAGAATTGTCAGGCATTTAAACCTCTGCACCGGTGGGAGAGTGAGTCCTCCAGGAGCAGTGTGTGGGCTTCTGTGAAGAGCCTCATTGAACTTGGAAGTGATGTGCATGTGTGGATGTAGGTTTGCTTTCTAACACAAGTTAGCGGTTGGGTGAAGTGTATAAGATTTATAGCCACTATGGTGAATCCGTTGTCCCTTATGTCCTTTACAGCCATAAATACCCACACAGTGTAATTATGAAGAGAATGAAGTCAGTTAAAGGGAAGATTAGTGCAATGGTAATTAAAGAATTAGCGGAATTCAAGAAGCCTTCACCAAGTGCTATAAGAGATGTCAGCCTTTGGGGAAGGAAAAGCGGATGGAGAAGCATGGCCATGGAGGGAAGTTCATCAGTGGAGTCTCCTGTGAGTCTGTGCTGTTCAACATAAATGATCTGGGAGAGGGTGAGAAAGATCTGCAGGGGATGCTTAAGTATGAGGATGAGAAGGTTGAGGGTTGATTGTAGAGAGCTGCAGAACAACTTTGTGATGCTGACTAGCTGTGGAAATGGCAAGTTAAAATACAGTACAGAGAAGTGCAAAGTGAGGCACCTGATGAGGAAGGGGGAAATAATCCCCATGCTATGTACAGTAATGGAGACCAAGTTGGTGGTTGCCACTCAGGAAGGAGTTCTACATGTAAGTTTGTAACTGAGATGTGAAATATGCTCAATCCTCATTTTAAAAGAAAAAAAAATAAAAGCCTTATGAAAGATGAGAACAGAAAGGATGGTGTCAATATGTCACAGTGTATGTCCATGGGTCTGGGCTCTCTATATCAAAAGCAAACTGGAGAAAGTAGATTGAAATGTGTTTGGTGCGATGAGAAGTACAGAATAGCCACTCTGAGAATTTCTTTGATGGCCTAGGATGCATCAGCATGGAAAAGAGGTGTCAGATGGCAGTCTACACCTCAAAAAAAGGAGAAAGTGGATGAGGAATGAAGGTTTACTGTGTCATTTAATGCAAGGTCTAGCAAAAGGTAAAGTTTAAAAGAAATGAATGTTGATACTTACTCACAGTATGTCTAAAGTTTTACACAGAAAAGGAGTGAATAAATTTATGAAAGGAAATCCATTACATCCAAGTCAAATCGGTCGTTCTAGTATCTGCCTTAAAGCTCAGTGGATGCTGAAGAAAGATCTGGGGAGGTGTTGCTCTCTGCTTGCCTTGCACCTAAGTGACCCTCTAGGTATGTGCCCTTGAATACCCAGTGGAGTCTGGATGCTGAGGTGGTTGGGCCAGCCTTACATTTCTCATTAGATAAGCTTGTTCCTGTCTGAGCTACTGTAACTCCGCTTCTCAGTCCTTAATACTACACCTGCCATGGATGTAGAGAAAGGAATCAGCCTGAGAACTGGATTAAGTTCCAGCCATTGCCTGCAGTGATACTCCTTGGTCTTTGAAAAGAAGAGCTGTCTTTAAAAAAAAAAAAAAAAAAAAGAAAAAATATCTGTGGCTTCTTACTTATTACCGTGCTTCTCCTCTGAAGACTGGTGGGGAGGAAGCAACTGGAGGGGTTCCCATGCCTCTTGCAGGCAGCAGATAGATCACTGCTGGAGCTGGCTGCTGGCACCTTTGGCTTCAACAAATCCCACCACCAAGGGAGAAGAGCATGCCCCTGTAGCTCCATTTCAGTGATAAGAACACAGCTGACTGGAAGATGCAGCAGGGCTTGCTCCTTCATTCATACATTTTTGAATATGTAGTTTTGTACTGTAGCAAAGTCTAATGTCTTTGAACAAGTTTGGGGTCCCTTTCAGCTGCAGAGCAGCTTACTGGGAGGCAACCTGCTCCCCAAAGGGTGTATGAGCTTGGTAGCTGTGATAAGCACAATGTGGGGGAAAGGAAGACATATTGCCGCTCCCATGCACTGCTATTCAGGTTGCTGTTCATCTGGGACCTGCTGGGAGCTGGGCCACAAAAGGCCTCATGAGAGAATGGCTCAGCATCTTCCCTGACCACGCTTTCAGGTACAAAAATGTAGGAGATAATTCAGGAAATCCAGCAGGGAGCTGCTGCCTGCCATTTTGCACCAGCGGGGAAAAGGAGTCAAAAGGAGAGGGCAGGGCTGGGCTTGTCAAAGCAATGTCCTGAGCACACTCGAGGGTAGTGGTTCAGGATCTTGGGTCTTGCAGCAGAAAGGGCTGGACCCTCCTGAAGCCGGCCAGAGATGTGGTCCTTACCCAGGTGGAACATAGCACTGCTTTATTGGCAACCTGACCTAGCAGGTCAGGATGAGTTTTAGAAGTGTATATTTGTCCGCACAAAAATGTAATATGTTAGTGGGGAAAAAAAAAAAAAAAAAAAAGCAAAAAACAAACAACAACAAAAAACACAAACAAACATTTAAGAGAAATAAAGCTAGGCAGCTTCACATGCAAAATCTGGGCATTACAGTGATCACGTGGGCTTTTCCTCCTTCCCTGTTTGCTGTCTGCTTCTCTCATAATCTCAACAGGCAAAGGACAATGTCTAGCTTTTTATCTTTTCGTGATACAAAGCATTATTCTTTGATCACTATCAGTATTGTTTGCCTGGATAATATTGTCTTTTCAGGGAAAACACACAATACATGGAAAAACACACAGTAATAAAGAAAAGTAGTGGAACTATAAATGTAGTTTGGCCTGCTCCTCAGCTGCCATAAATTGCATGTGCATTGCAACTGTCTGATAAAGTACTGCCTTATTACATGGCAGAGTAAGAGAGATGTATGAGCAGGTTTCTGGAAAGGCATTAATAAGTTAAAACCAAGTGATAGGCTATCACAAAGTTGTTGGAAATGACAAACTTTTGGTAGAGGTGTTCAGTGAGATGGCCTGATGGGTGGTAAAACCCAGCAAGGGCATGATGCCTGTGAGGCAGTGCCGGGGTGGCTGCAGCCACCCTGCACACACAGCTGGTCTCCAAACATCCCTTCAGCCCGTTTGCAGCTGAACCATTGACAAAGCTGTGCTTTGAGAGGAAGGAAAAAGTGGGTTTGGTTTTTAAAGGCCTCGCTTGCGCTAGGCAGCAGGGAGCTTTGTGTGTTCCCTGCACTGATTGTGTGCCATGTGATGGGAAGGGCATGGTCAGGAGAAACACTGGACTGAAACCTGGGCACGTCTGAGAACAGTGCTCAGGGATGACGCTTGTTGGCAGGAGGCATCAACAGATAGCAGCTTGTCACACCATCAAAGGCTGTGCACCGACTGTGTTGTTTCATACTATGCTCCCTGGCATCAGGTAGGGCATACGGGTTGGTTAGTGAGCCCATCCCTGAGCTCCCTGCCCTTTCCCTGCCATGGTATGCTAATAAAAACCCTGGCCTGAATCTTTCATCTTGTCCCATGCGTTCCTTTGCTGATGTGGAGCTAGGAGCAAGGGCTGGAGAATGAGAGATAAAGCAGGTTTGTTTATGGCTGAGTCAGAGGACAGTCAGATGCAGCATTTTCCTTGTAACCCAGCAGCTGCATTAATCACTGGGGCTGCAGCTACTCCCAGTGATGGCCAGAAAAGGGGCTGAGTTTCACACTCTTTTGCTGATACCAAAGGATTTCTCTGCAAAGGCTCTCTCCCCAGCAGGTACAATTAGAGTGTTTTAATAGGTACACAGGATGTGGAAAGATTTTTAATTATTGTGTTTTAAACGCAGCCTAACCTCAGCAGGAACAATTGTTCTGTGTAATTTCATGTTAAATGAAACAATTTTGTACTAGCAGTGAGGTAATCAGAGCATCACTGGGCAGCTGGCTAAGAGTGGCTGTTTCTGCAAAGCAGTTATGATCTGCTAATGCTGATGCCTTATCACATTGCATACACTAATGTGGGGCTTGCTGGGGAGTTCATAGCAGTTCAGTATGGCCTGGGTATGATCACAGGTCCAATTTGCAGAAGCCTTTGTATATGCTCAAACATGCTGGGGTCATGTAAATAAGGTGTTTGTGCTTACTTAGAGAAGGAACAAATAAATCCCATGATTGAAGCCTGATGCTCTGATTTCAGCAGAATGGCTTCGGCTCCTTGCTCTGCCACAGACTTGAGGGCACGGAGCAGTTGCTGGCTGCCTCTCTCCTTTTATAGAAAGTGGGAAACAATGTCGCATGAATAGAAGGGTTCCCCTTTTATTCCCTAATGTCCTTTGACAGGTAGAATTTCCCTGTTGAACTATATATCCCAGCAGAATGAAGTTCAGCGCTTTGCCCTTTGGACTTCAGGAGGTTCCTTCTGCTGGAGCTCTCTGAGCTCTCAGCTTTACTATGAACCCATATCCCTTGTTGCTAGGCGGAGGCTTTCTAAGTGGCTGTCTGAGTTACTGTAAATCGCATGAAAAAAATACGGTTTATGATCCTACACCACTATGTCATCTTTCAAAAGCCTCCTCTTAAACCAATAACAAGGTGGATGGATAATAGTCACAGATTATTCTCGTACAATTCTTACTCTGATAAATGAATAGGGGAAAGTGGGGTAAAAGATCATAAAACCCAAAATTCTTTACTTCTATCTCTCTGCAAAGATACCACTCCTGATAGACCTATGATATCTGAAATCTCTTCAGAGGACAGAATTACAGAATGGTTTGGGTTGGAAGGGACCTTAAAGACCACCTAGTTCCAACTCCCCTGCCATGGGCAAGGACACTTCACTTCCCACCAGACCAGGCTGCTCAAAGCCCCATCCAGCCTGGCGTTGAACACTTCCAGGGATGTGGCATTCACAGCTTCTCTTGGCAACCTGTGCCAGTGCCTCACCACCCTCTGAATATAGAATTTCTTCCTTATATCTAATCTTAATGTACCCTCTTTAAGTTTAAAGCCATTCCCCTTTGTCCTATCACTGCATTCCCTGACACAGAGTCCCTCCCCAGCTTTCCTGCAGGCCACATGTAGGTATGTGAAGGCTCCTGTAAGGTCTCCCTATCTTCTCCAGGCTGAACAACTCCAACTTCCTCAACCTGTCTTCACAGGAGAGGTGCTCCAGCCCCTTGATCATCCTCAAAGCCCTCTTCTGGACTCACTCAAATAGTTTCATGTCCTTCTTGTGCTGGGGGCCCCAGAGCTGAACGCAGGGCTCCAGGTGGGGTCTCACGAGAGCAGAGCAGAGGGGGAGAATCACCTCCCTCACCCTGCTGGCCACAATCCTCTTGGTGCAGCCCAGGACACGGCTGGCTTTCTGAGCTGCAAGTGCAGATTGCTGACTAATGTTGAGCTTCTCATCCACCAACACTCCTGGGTCCTTCTTATCAGGGCTGCTCTCAGTCCATTCTCCATCCAGCCTGTATTTGTGCTTGGGATTGCCCCAGCCTGGGATGCACAGCGTCTGCTAGGTTGGTGTGGGACTGTAAGCGCTTGCTGCCCTTTTGCCAGGGCATGCCCCCAGTGACGTGTCACAGCTTCTGACCCTTTGGCTGTGCTCAGCCTCTGCTGTGAGCAGTGGCATGTTCAGCAGCCTCTAACATCAGAGCCACCTTACCGTGCTTGCTGTGGAGCCTCTTGCCAGTACCTGCATGCTCAGCAAGTCACAGCGGTTCCCTCATCCCCTCTTCTTGGGCCTCACCTTACCCTTACAATTTCTGTTCATCCGATTGCCTCATGCACATACTTTTCTTTTTCTTTCTTTCCTTCTTTCTTTCTTTCTTTTTTTTTTTTTTTTTTTTTTTTTTTTTTTTTTAAAAAAAAAGACCTGCCCTCAAAAGGTTATGTTTCCATAATATTCACAAGTCCCATGTGTGACTGCACCCTCTGCTCCTACCCAGCCTCATTGCTGCAGAGGTCATTGCTGTTTTATTTTTATTTTTCATTGTCAACATGATTGCCAAGTTAGGGAGTCATTTTCAGTATTAAAGGCAATGGTGGGGAGGAGCTCAAAGGTGTGAAAATAGGAAAAGGTAAGTATTTTTTGGCACTCTGGTCCAATGCCACAGTGGGATGGACCCACTGCTGATGAGGAAAGAGGGCATTTCCTTGTGTTCAGAGGGTGGAAAGTACTCCACTTACACACGTGGTTGGCTGTGTGGGTTATTTTCAGACTTTATTGTGGTCTGCAGCTTGCTAGACCCATAAAAACAGTACCTCGTGTTTTCTGTACAGCTAACTGCTAATTACCAGCAACCATCACTTACAGAACAAAACCAGGCAGCCATCCAGACTACATGTTGCTACCTGTGACAGCAAGCAAATCATTTAAAATTCATTGATAGCAAGGGGATGGGAGGGTGGAAGCCACCTGCCTTTCCACACCCATCGCGAAGTACCAGGACAGTCTTGTGGGAGCTGGAAGGTGCATCAAGAATACTAGAGGTAAACTCCTCTCCTACTCCTGAAAAAGGGTGTGCCCTTTGTAAAGCTCAGATCCAGTGCAGCTTTGAAAAGAGTAAATGGGAAATAGCTTGTCCTAGGGGTGCCTGACTCGCACATTGATGTGGCTTCTTGCAAAAGTGAAGATTAAAACTGCTGAGTGGTCAGCTTGAAAATCCTTTGCACTTAAGTGTGCAAAGAAAAGAGCTTTGGACAGTTTCTGCTTTGAGATAAAATTTTGGAATATGTGGAGACTAATAGGTGCCACCTACTTTTCATGCCTTCTTTGCAAGGTTATTCTGTGTCTCCTCAAACATCACCTACCAGAGGTTCTGGAAGATTCCTACCAAAAGATGGATTTCCAGGCAATTATTATTTTTTCCAGATCACTTCTAGTTAGTATAGAAGAGAAAAGGAAAACTATTCCACACCAACCAATTCTTAGTTCTTTCACGCACTGTTACAATCATATTCAGCAGGAATTTTCCTGAGATTCTTTATTGTATTGTATTGTATTTTTTTTTGTCTGAGCTACAGTTGTTTCTGAAGACCACTGTTGGATGGAGAGTGTTGAGGCTAGATGACAGGACATCTGGACCCTCTGTGTTACTTTTATGTATTGTTTTATGTATTGGGTTGATGTTAAATAGCGTTGCTCCAGAATTTGGATAAATAAGAGAGGTGGGCTGAGGCCTGCATAAAATGCCAGGGCATAAAAAATCGCACAACACTTGCAGACAGCAGTCTCTGCTATACAGTGAGTAGCTGCAGTGCAGCAAATGCATCCCTTGTGCACAGCCACTGATATCAATGGATTTAAATAAAAGATGTATTTGGTTTGGCAGGTGGAGTTGAACCCTTACTGATGTGCTCTGTGATCCAGGATCACAGGCTGCAGACAGACACCATCATCTGCGCACGTCCCAGGCAGGCTACAGGACCCTGGGGAGTGGTACAAGGCCCTCAGCTATCCCAGGTGATGCAGGAGCAGGCAGAGGGACAGATTCTTACCCCCCATCTTATCCCTTTTAATTAGTGAGAACTCCAATCAGCTTATTAAGGACTGAGGGATTTCTATTTCAAGTACTGGAGGTGGGGGTCTGCCTGTAGTTTGCAGTTCTCCAAGATGTGTTAAGATGGCAGACACAACCCAGGGCCCCACAAATGGTTCATTCTGTCAGAAGAAGGTAAGTTGTCTTGAGCAGGCTGCAGCACAGAAATGTAGTTACCTTATGATCCCAAAATGGATTTCTGTGACAAATTCTATTTTGCAATCAATGCACCTATTTCACCATGAATTGTTTCTCCAGACTCCATGTTTGTACAAACTGAGGTTGTGTGTCAGTCACTGAAATTAGTCTCCAGGTCTTTTGCATCTCAGGAGCTCTTGGTGCAGCTGTGCAGAAATGGAAGCACTAAAAATTAGGCCTGCAATGTGGAAATGCATTTAAGTTGAGCTTTAAATATAGGAATACATGGCTGATGCCAGACAGTACCTCATCTTGTGGCAAGTCTTCCCAGGTGCTGTAGGTGTGGAGTACTTCTTCACAGGCTGTGAAAGATGGAATTAATTTCCTTTCCTCATATTAAGCAGAGGAGACCAGGTCAAACCATTTCCTCCACGCTACCCTTGACCAAGAGGAGACTGGCTGTGCACCAGCAATGAGCTATTTCCAGCTCATGTAGGAGTTCAGAAGAGGTAGGATTTTACTTTCCACTGAAGGGATGATGAACACAATGGAAAATCATGCTGCGTTAGGTCAGAGGTATTTTATTGCAGAGGAAGATGGACTGTATTGCTGGAGGAACACTGTGAGGATTTCTGGCTCATGGCCGTGCCCCATCTTACCCCTCCTCTTCTCTAAAGGTGAGCTTGGCAAGAGCTGGCTTTCTGATGTGCCAGGACTCCCTCAGGATGCGATGGTTAGCCATGGCTGTGAGGGGAGGGGAAAGGCACGGTCATCCTCAGTTGAAGCAGCTTTGCTGGGATGGAGGATGCCTGGAAAATTCGTAACTGCGGATCTGTTTTTAGCTGCAGCAAGATGAAAGGCATATTTTATGAAAGTAATACATTGCAGTGTTACACGTGCAAGTCAGGAGAGAGACAGCATGCATATGAGTGCAATGCTTGCTTGTTTGTATGAACTATTTTATGTGTATAGGATCAAATGTTTGTTACTTACGCAAAGCTTAATAACAGGTCTCGAGACCATGCTACCTGGCTGTGAGCCAAACAGTGGAGGTATAATATGCTTTGGTATTTTGCTGTGGTTTTCTCTTTTGTTGACGTTTTTTTAATGTACACTCTTCTCCAAGGTGAGATGCAGGATGCAGAGGTAGAGCTGTGGTAGTTGAGATGATTTAAGGGTAGCAGGGAACCAAGATTTAAGAGACTAAAAATACTCTGTCAGATCAAGTGTCATAGCTGGAAAGTTACCAAGCTTTCCACCTCTTTAACCCTCTGTCTTGTCTTTTTCCCAGCTGAGCCTTCCCAGATGGTCCAATACAGGACACCACTTCTCCCAGCAAGTCTTCTGCTCTGCCCACAGCTGGACAGGACTGAGGTGTTTCTGCACTGCTTACAAATCTGGTGACAGAGTAAAGTTAAGATACCAATTTCTTGGATCTGTAATCCAGATTGAGCCTTTAAAAATGATTTTTCCTCTTGAAGCTCATAACCATCCCTGCCACACTATCATCTGAAGTGGAATTGTGACTGCCCGTCTTTCTAAAAGCTACTTTCTAACTCAGCCACAAAACACAGGTTTGATTGCAGATTAGATGCACAAAGTGAGATTATGCAGTCTACCTTGTGCCAGGGACCAATTATATTATCAAAGCAGTCCCTTGTGACTTTTAAAAGTTTGTCTTTGTGGAAAATGGCCAGCTGTTTTTCAATTATGCAGGATGGAATGCGACTTAGAGTATTATTTCTCTGTTACATCTCTCGCAGACACATTACGCTGGCATATCCAACTTGATTGTGCACACAGTTTTCCTGAGAGGCAGTGGCTTGCTGACTTGGACTCCTACGGATGAGAAGAAGTGGAGAGCAGCTCCTTGCATGGTACAGACTACAGACGAGGACGGCTGCAGCTGCAGTGCTGGCAGTTCCCATCTGGATGAACAGTCTGCTCCCTTGTGCTGGGGGCACAAACTGCATGTTTGCAGGGTTCAAGGAGCTCACGTGGGCATCTGAGCCAGAGCCTCAGCTGGGAAAACTGCTCTTTCAGGTAAAGTGTAAAGTCTGCTTTTAGCCATGTGTCTATCCACGTCTTCATTGTCCCTGAAATTTTGACTTGCACTGGGTTTTGACTGCTAAGTATTACACTGTAGCACAGCTTCACTGAAGTTTAAGTCCTTAGTTTGGGGTCAAACTGCCCTCTGCTAAATTAACATTACATTCATAGCGAAGTATGAGCATTGCATGCATAGATACGCTGTTCTACTCCTTCTGGGAGCAGTTATTGTCTTCTTCCTGCAGGTATTATAAAGAGAGATTACTCATTAGGTCAGGGGAGGGCAGTTCTGTATTTCATGCACTTTTCTCAAATCCTTGAAAGAAGAATTAAACATATTCCTTTAACAGAATTCAGCTAAAACTTGTAGGAGAAATTATACAGTTCTTTTCTGTTGTCCTCATAAGTCCTTGCCTCCCATCATGGCTCATCCAAAATGCATCTCTGTTCAGTTCAGGCTCCCTTCCTCCCACTGACTCCGTTACACTCCTTCTCCAGATTTTCCTCGCTCTCCGTGCAGGTTGGAGTCTGCCTCCATCACAGGCGATGCCCTGTGTGACCCCCTCTCCCCACACCTCTTCACACATTCCTTTCTTATCTGGTTTTTGCCCTGCTCCAGATTCCCTCCCGACCATAGGCCATGCATGTTTACAGATCCCAACTTTATGCCTTCTAACAAAACTGGCATTCATTCTGACACCAAGTCATATGACCTTCATCTTTTTTTTTTTTTTTTTTTTTTTTTTTTTTTTCCAAAACCCTCTGTATATGCATGAAGCCTTTAAACAGTGGCATCTGAAATGTTTCTCCATCTTCTCCATGTTTGTCTGCTTATATGATCAATGTTTATGTTATGTAGTTATTATGCTCTTCTGAATCTGTTCTAGCTGTATTTTGACTAGACTGCGGTGACCTTCAGGCAAAGACTCTGCTCTGCATGTTTATACATCACTAAATACTCTGTTGATGCTCAATAAATAAGAAAATTACACATCTTTGAAATTACTTTTATGTGAGGAAGCAGCTTAATAAAAATTTGCAGAGTGAGAAATTGCCCCCCACCCCTGCCCACCTTTGGAGGGGGGTCAATGGAAACTCAGCCACAGGACATTTAGGGCACAATTTTGCAATTATTGTTGCTGCATTGTAGGTTTAGATTATTAGTTCACTTTGTCCTTTTTATATATATCATGTATTGTCTTTGTAAAGTTCCCTCACTTTCTTAAGCGTTGCAGATCTGAATGACTTTTGGGTTTGTAAACCTGTAAATATCAGTACATTTTTGCCTGTTAAAATGATCTGACCTCAATGAAGCTTATTTTTTATTTTTATTTTTTCCAAAATGGGTCACGTGGGGCAACACCACCCCCTTTTAGGGGCGATACTCAGCTTCTGGGAAAGCAGTTGCTGAAGTACACTGAATGCGTGCTGCCATAGTGCTCATGTTTAATGCCTTGTGCTGTTGCAAACTTCAGGCCTGCAGAAACCCCATTGTTTATTGATGGGAGAGGCCCCACCCCAGCTGTAATTAAAGCCAAACTCATGTCATAAATTTGCTGGCATCCCAAGTGAAGCTGGTGTTCCCTGAGAATGAAGGTTATCTCTTTCTTTTGCTGCTGTTCCTTTGAACTTCCTGTGGTCAGGGAATCCTAGTGTTTTAAACTAGAAAAACAATTATGAAACCATCCCTGCTCATCTGGCCAGAGTTCATGTCTAATTAAATTTAACAGGAGTCATAATTTTAAGAGTGATTTCTCAAAAGCTTTATAACTAAAGACAATTAAGGCTTGAGAGAGTGAGCGCGAGACAGGGAGGGGAGAAAAACAGAGGCACTCCTTGGGGCAGGGCACTCCATGAGTATTAAACAGCCATGACTCATTCCTGCCTCTAGTCCCAGCAGAAGAAATACCTTTTGAATAGGTTCTGCCTGCTAGATAAAAACTTGTTTGCTGGTGCAAAAATCATACAGTGCATGTTAGAACAAGAACCTTGATGGACTATTCCCATTAAAAACAATTACACAGAAATGGACTTTTTTTTTTTTTTTTCTGATCTGTTAGTATAAATTGGGTGCTTTTTTTTTTAATTATTATTTTTTTAGCTGTGTCAAGGTCTGCAAAAAGAGGGGAGAAAGGGGAAGGAAACGCAGACCAAAGAATGAATGAATTAACTCAGTTGTCCTTGTGGAGCAGGATGTTTTTATTTTTATTATGTATGAAATGTATAGTAGTATGTATGGAACAAATCCATCAGCCCATTTGACAGGCAAAATCTGAACTTCTTGAGGACATGTGAAGCTAGAAAGAAGACTGCAGCAATGTAGAACACCACCATGGGGGGACCTCTAGCTCTTACTTGTGTATTTATTCTAAAGCAGCTCTGCATGCAGTACTGAAGCCTGACAGGCATCCTCTGAAGCCAGGGAATCCCACAGGCTTCTCAGAAGTGATGAAACAGAGGACAGTGTCTCTACATGTGAAGGACCCAGCCTTCCATGAACATTCAGAAAATCAGGTTTTATGACAGAGGATTGTAGGGAAACCTCCTGCTGGTACTATGGGGTGACGTGAGGATTGTAGAGGAAACAGTATTTTCACCACAAAATTGGCTCAGAGCAAGGTAGGTTGGAGCAGTGGTTAAAACGGAGCCAGCCAGCCGACACAGGTGTACCGTCATTACGGCGTTGGTGGAGACGGGCTGATGCTAAAGCAGCATTGGAATGCTTCGATGGGAGGCCTCAAGGCCTGCTCTGCACCTACGCAGGGTGATGCAGGCCTGTCGTGCTCCTCGTAAACTCACTCCGGCAGCTGTGTCCACACTGGGGACACGAGATCCTTACAGAGGGTGGGGAGGCGGCGGCAGGACGGATTGCTGACATCATGCGTCCCTTCCGTGATTATCATCTGCCAGGCGGAGCGTGCCCACACTGCAGCTGAGGTGCACCTGCAACAGGGGTGGACTCGGCTGGGCTGCTTTCAGTGGAGCCAGCTTGGGTGGTAATGGCAGCGTGACGACAGCAGCACAACATCAGCACGGAGCTGCCCCAGCCTGCTCGAGACCTTGGAAGCATATTTTGGTCACCGACCACGCTAACTCCTTGCTCCTGGAGTTTTGCTGCTCCTGGTATCTGTTCAGAGCTAACGCACAACTCCTGAATGAGCCCACAGCTGGGCAGTCAACCCCAGACAGAGGGTCTAGTAATGGTCCAGTGCAACCACGTGTGGGCCCTGCCTCTTTCTGGTAGTCATCTAGCCAGAAAAGAAACACATGTTCTCCCTTTAAAATAGGACCAGTTGTGGTATATCTGCAGGTTTCTTTGATCACCTCCTTGCAGTACTGTTTTTTCCCTTCCTGAAAAATCAAAGGTTTCAGCCATTCAGTGCTGTAGGTCCTCTGCCTGCTCAGCAGCTTCCCCTGGAGCAGCTTTCCAGCTGCCCCGTAAAAAAAAATGCTTCATCTATTCTAGATGAAGCAACACAGCAAAACGAGTATCTTTGTACGACAAGGCTAAAAGCAAACCTACGTAATCAGTGGGCTGCTGAGGAAGTAAACCCTGATCACCTAGAGAAGAAAAATCTGAGTTGCCATCTGGTAGAGCATCTTGTGTCCTTGCAGCAAGGACTTGGGAATTTTGTGCCCTCTGGGAGGGTGCTCATTGACTTTCTCTGTGCAGGAGCCTGGGGGAAAACCAGTATGTATATGGTATGGACAATGGAGCCCAGGAGTGAAACAGGGAGTGAACCACAATGATATTCTGCATGTATCCTAAGGATGATGCTTGGTAGTTTTACAATGTATATGGTTGTGAATGATGGGATGATGAACATGAATCATAAGTTGTGAATCAATTTACTTTTCATTTATTCCTAAGAACGTAGCTTTTTTTTTTTTTTTTTTTTTTTTTTTTTTTTTTTTCCCTCTCCTTGCTAATGTTAGCTTAGCTATTAGGTTGTCTCATATGATTCCATATGATTCCTTGGATATGCTAAAATACAAGGTAGATTTTGGGAAAGTATTTCATCAGTATTCTTTCTGGGAGATTTATGGTGATTTCTAATGTATTAATGTGCTTGAATGTGGAAATAACTAACATGCACACCTACATCCCTTATTCTTCTATTACTGAAACAGTGCTTAACAATGCTGATACCTCCACCTTCTCCTAAAAGCAATTCAGTGAGAATTAACTTAAAAAAATATAAAAAGTCCTAGGGAAAGTATTGCCTTCAGGCATCCAAAAAGCAAAAGTATCGGGATTTCCACTGAGCCAGTTAGAATTGCATGTGTGCTGCTGAATAACGAAGAAGGTGATTTTATGCCCTTTGGAATAAGTAATATTCCAGGGCATGTATGGTGTTCATGCTTCTATCAAAACTCCATGAAGGACAGTGGTGAATGCTTTGTTACATGAACAAGAAGAGGGTGCTTGGGAATGGCCAACGTGGATCTACCAAGATTAAACCATGAACCACATGAACCACAGGTCAGGTAGGCTTTGTGAGACCTCTAGAGGTATCTTGTCCCACCCATGTCCAAGGTAGAAGAGGCTGCCCAGGGCTTTGTCCAGTTGGGAGTTGGGTTTTGAGTATCTCTGAGGTGGAAATTCCACAGTCTCTCTGGGCACCTGCTCCAGTGTTTACTCTTATGGCAGATTTATTTTCTCTAGTATTGAGTGGGAACTCCCCCTGCTTGACCAACCTGTTTTTTTTTTTGTTTTGTTTTGTTTTTTTTTTTTTTTTTGATAAGGGAAGAACAGCGGTTGTTATCTGCCTTGGCTTTAACTTAGCTTTAGACATGATCTCCCACAGCATCTTTGTATCCTAGCTGAAACATTCTGGTCTGGACAGATGGATTAATAGATGGGTAAAAAACTGAAAAAACTCTCTTGTTTGCTGAGCTTAAAGAGTTTATGTTGTATTTGGAGGCCTTTACATGCCAGAATAGATACCAGAGAACTCTGCTTGTATCTGATTTATTATCTTTGTTAGTGATGTGTAGGTTGAACAACAACTTGCACTCAGCAAGTCTGCAGCTGACACCAAACTGGGGAGAGCAGTCATCATGCTTCAGGGCAGGGCTGTCACTCAGAGGGACCTGGACAGCTGGGGGAATGGGACACCAGGAACCTTATGAAGTTCTCCAACTGGGAAGGGATAGCTCCTTGCAACAGCTCTGCAGAAAAGGTCTTAAGGATGCTGATGAGCAATAAGCTACACATGAGCCAGCAGTATGCTTTGGCAGCAAGGAAAATCAAGAGCCTGAAGCAGACTGGGCTGTATCAGCAGAGCACAGCCCCTGTACCCAGAGGAGTGGTTATTGTGATTACCCCCCTCTGTGCAGTATTCAATAGATCCCATTTACAGCATTGTATCCAAGTTTCAGCCCTGGTCCAAGAACTAAGTTAATAAACTTGCTGCTAAGCCCCTCAGATGGTAGGGGTTTGGAGATCAGCCTCATGAGGAAAGGCTGAGGGACCAGTGCTTGTCCAACCTAGAGATGAGACGTCTTCGGGGGGCTAAGAACAGCCTGCCAGTACCTATGAGGCAGTTATCAGAGCCAACAAAGCTCTTCACAGTGGCACAGTGACAACAGATCGTAGGCATAAATTGAAATGAGAGGGTTGAACTGGGTATAAAGAGGAACCTTTCTTCACGAGGACAACAAGAAGTGGAACAGGCTGCACAGTTAGGTTGTGCAGGCACTATCCTTTCGGGTTTTCAAGACTTCTCTGGACAAAACCCTGAGCAACCTGGCCTGATCTCATAGTTAATGAGCTTTCTGCAGGAGTTTAACCACAGACCTCCTGAGGCCACTTCCAGCCTGAACCATTCTGTGATTTCTTGCTCAAACTGGGAAGGGAGACTTTATCACTTAAGTTATTCATCACCTAGAAGCCCTGGTGTCGTCCCAGTGAAAGTAAGAACTTCTTGGTGTTGGTCATAGTTTGCACAGAAAACAAAAGTCCTGAAAAACTTACGGTCTGTTGAGATGAGACAGGCAAAGCGTAATAGCAAAAATATAACTGACCCAGGTGCTGGCTGTTACACGAGAGTCCCTTTCTCCTCCTGCCCAGCTCCACCACCCAGGAGCTCCCCTCGGGCACAGTGCATCGCACCACTTCCCACACACCAGAGGCAGGTGGAGTAAGCACCAGGTGCTTCTGCCTCTCTCAAAAGATCCAGGTCATGGTACCTCTGGTTCTTGTGTTAATCAGAGTGTGTTAGCTACAGAAGTACAAGGAAGCACGGTGTTACAGCTACCCAGTTCATAATTACTATTTTATTGCCTTCTTGCAGACAAAACTGGCATTTTTTCAAGGGTATTGCTAGATTCTGTCCTGGAGGAGGGGACATACCTAGCATGAAACTGGCAGCACTGGACTTAGTTTAAATTCACACTGTGTTTAACAGAGTAGTGTGGACAAGTGAAATTTCTGATTCAATTGAGGGAAATCATGTCTACAGTGTATAACGCAGTGTGGTCTTCCAGTATCTGTACAGGTGTTTTGAGGACTACTAAAGCACATTTAGTTTGTTAAGATGTGTGCACAAGGAGCCATTGTTACAGTAAGATGATCTTGTTTTGTACAAAGTCATTTGGAGGTGATTTCCCAGGAATCCACGCAGAAAATAAGACCTCAGAATTGTTCCAACAAAATTAATGTTAAACAATCCTTTTTCTTCCCTGTTTCCTGTCAAAGTCTGTATCATGTTGATATTGGTCTTGCTGGCTCTGATGGTGCTAATTATGCAAAAGATTAGCATTTTTATGGAAACAGCTGACTATGTCCTAAATGAATCTAGTTCTTCCTAACACAGAAATGGATCTGAACAGAAAAAGAGTAAATCAAGTAAAAATTTTATTTCCTACATGTCTGTCTCAGAGCTACTTAGAGAGAGAAGATACTTTAGATACCCACAAACCTGTCTAAATCACATGGAGAGCTGTGGAGAAAGCATTAATGCAAAGTAGTTTCTTTAGCATCTCATATCATATTAGGGCTCTAATCCTCTGGTCTTTTTATCAGACTTTTATAATTACATGGAGCAGAGAATGAGAAGGTGGAAAACTAAATGAAATTGATTCTGGTATTTCCACTACAAGGATGGTGTAGGTGTTTGGGGGTAGGAAGTGAAGCGCACCAGCTTCTCGAACACTGAGTAGCTATGCTGGAGCAATAATTGAAGACTGAGAAGGAGAAGAATGTTCCAGTGCAAGTCTGAGTGATATTGAGGTATCACTGGAATTTGGTCTAGACAGGAGAACACTTCCATATTTACACTGTCACATCTTGAGTGGTGTGGTAATCAGAGATGTTTCACGATCCCCAGTGGCTGCCATGTAGTTTTGTGGTTCTGCTGATGGCAACTACTCAAGTTTTAAATGGGTTATAGTGATGTTTGTGCTTTTGCAGTGGAGGAGAATATAGATGTAATAAAAGACCCTCTCATTTTTGCATTTCTGTTCAACGTGACTCAGCTGGATGGAAGAGAAAGATTGGCTTCAACTTTTCACTTCTGAATTTATCCTTAGGGACTTGTGGATCTGTGTGTGTGGAGGCTGCCTCTCTTTTCCCTTACTTGTAATGCAAACTTTATAGTAACTAATTCCACATTAAATGATCACAATAAAAAAGACTCCTAGGAATCTTTCTTAAGTCAGGTTTTACATGTTTGAAAATGCTTTTACAACACAAAGCAATTCTTAATGCTGCCCTTGCTGAGTAGCCAGAGATTCCTTTGGTTGCATACCCAACGTACTGGTTGGGTATACATGCAAGTACGTCTGGAATACACAATGCTGTGATAACATCTGGAGTTTGTAGAGTGGGAATCTTGGTAAGGAGGTTTCCAATTCTATGAGGAGATAAATCACCCTCTATATAGCCTTGGGGTTTTGGAGAAGAAAATATTCTTGTAAGGATGACACCTCTACTTCTCAGCTGGGAGAAGCAGAGCTTCTGGCACAGCAAAGAACTGAATCTTTATCTTCCCTGTTTGTTATCAAAATAGCTGTGGTATGACCCACAAATTGAACATGAAACGACAAGTCTGCTTGCGAAAACTAATGCAAACTGAGTTAATTGCCATTCTTTTGTATATATTAGATCCAATTCTCCATTGTCCTCCACAGCCTGCAGCTATTATACACCATAAAAGTTCAGTGTAGGGGACATGTGCGTGCAAATCTGTTTAAAAACTCCTATTTTTCTCCATTAATTGGTAAAGATACTTAGGACCTTTATAACTGCTCCGATCTGGTATTCACTCTTACAGGTTACAAAGTATTTTTAATTATGGTGGTAATATTTTAATGAGACCATCAGTGCCTCAAGCCAATACCATAACCCAGTTGTTTGACATGCTGGGATGACAAGCATCTGTTATAATGTGCAACCTTGCTAATGGAAGATTCACGCTAATGAGGGGAAACCATGGGTGTCTACGGGGCGAGTGTAGCAGTCCCATTTGACCCTTTGTTCCCATTTCCAAGAACGAAGGCATAAGCAGAAGAAAGGGATGAGTGTCAATAAAATCATCATGCTCCTCATCCCTTTGGGCTTGCAGATACATGGGTGTAAATTAGAGCAGCCCTGCCTGGTGTGAAGCAACTGTAGATCCCTTGAGAGCTTTCTGTTCCACTTCTCACCTGGTGCTGCGTGCAGCCCAGCTGCACTGTGGTGTCTAGAGCCAAATATCAAACCAAATAATGAGGGAGGATGCACCCTGCCAAAAGTTCATGTTTTGTTAAAATAATTCATCTTCACAAATGAATGCATACTGCATGCACATCATGTGGCTGAAAAGACTTTCAATCTACTGCTATAGAATAGCTGGTCAGAAATAGCCTTGTGTTGCTGTCAGCACTATCAAGTATCTTTCTGTAAACTTCTCAAGCTCTGGCAAATGTCAGTGAGCGTTGATGAAATAGTGTTGTGAAGTGAGTTTTTAAATGAATGGGAAGAATGTATAATTAAATAATCAACCTTGTACTATCAATACTAGGTAGCTCTGCTTGCAGCAACATGAAAACAAGAGTTGTGTAGAAATATTGTGTCCTTGCTGTCAGTCATGGTGGGACCATGGTGGGAAAAGGCTGTCACATGTTGGTGTCCTCCACCTGAAGCAAAACAGCATCCTGAAACTTTTTGTCTGAGTAGTCAGTCAGGTTTGGCAAGGCTGACACATCCATCACCACACCCTTTACTTTTGCATGGTATAGAAGGAATTGTGCAGTCCTAGGATGCATTTTCCCCTTGAATTAAAATACTTTTTTATTTTTTTATTTATTTTTTATCTTACCAGAAACTGGTAGCATAACACTCCATTGCATGTCTGAAAGGAACACAGATGCTGTTCAGGGCCCTGGGAATGACAGCTCTTGGCAGGCAGTCTGGGCCTTGACAAGTCACAGGTTCACGCTATGAGCTTTGTGTCAGTCACTCCCTGCCTTCCTCAACCCCCTCATGCACTCGTTGGGGCATATCTATTTTTTAAAATGGATTGTGCTGCAGGGTATTATAAATCTGCCCATAATTAGGCACCAGTTGAGTGGATTTAAGATATCTTCCCCATGACAGAGATATCTTTGAGTGAGTTGTCTGAGCCCTCTAGCTTTGTTATTGATGACATTTCAGACCGTCTCTGTAGTTGCTGTAGAGGTGTTGCTACTGGTGCCAGCTGGTGAGCCTCTCTCCCCATTGAGAAGAGCTCAGAGTGAAAACGTGGGAGTGTTAACTGAATTCTTCAGACCGAGTGAAGCGAGGAGGTGGAAATTCCTAGGATTGGCCTTCACTTCCTCAGAAACACGGACTTCACGAATGCTGCCACTCAGTTTAAGCTGTCACTTCCCAGGCAGCTGTTGCACAGGGGTGGTAATGCACAGCAATCGTGCTACAAAGATGCACAGCTAGATAAGGGGCTTGCACGTGTAAACTTGTCCTTAGTACCCAGAACTGTAGGAGTTAGGAACACATAAGTCACATTGTGTCTTACCTTGATGATTCAATCTTTATTTGGAATTCTAGACCTGATTTTTTGAAAGCAACAATAACAAAAATCAGTTTCATATTCATATGACCATATCAGGTCATATTCACCTTTGTGCTTTGAATGTTAGCTACTATTGGTTATCAGAGTGTTTCAACTATTTCAGATTTATTTGGTTCTCCATGCAAGGAGGGTATCAAAGAGAGGACGGCATTAAGCATGCTCAGTGCCATGTTGTGTGAAGTAGGAGGGGATAACAGTTCCTGTTAAAAGTTAATTAGCAAGCCATTGAGGGGAATTTCTGCATGCCTTAGGAATTCAGTTTATGAGTTAAAAATAGATCTCTCCATGGTACAGACAGAGACAGTCACCTCAGGAAGCTCCATAAATAATTAAAGAACCACTATCCAGTAGCCTAAGCCAGAAACAAAGATTTTGGGTACATCACTTGGGGTTGGGAGAGCCTTTTACAAAACCTAAAGAAAGACATTATGCCTACCCCCAGTATTATGTATCAAGGAGCTTCTCTCTGTCTGCTAAAGCAATGTTCAAGGCACAAATGTATCATTGCCTCCTTGGAGTTGCTTTCTGCTAACATCCTCTTGGTACATGCAGTTCCAGAGGTGGTGGGTTAGGACACAGTGCTGTAGAAAAGTCCTTGGCTCTGACTTGGTTTAAGGAGCCAGAAAGGAATATTAAGGAATATTACATCTACTTGAGAGTGACTTGCCTAAAGACATTCTCTGGAGACCCAGACAGCTTTCGTGGGATCCATGTCTTAAGAAGCAGAATTTCTGTCCCCTTCTGCTAAGGGACATGAACAAGAAACTCCAAATTACTGCATTTCATTCTCTTCTGCATCGAGTTCTCCTTGGGAGGAAAATGAAACACTGAGGCCTGCAGAGTTTACTGGACATTTGCTCTCAGAAACTCCTTGAAGTAAAGGAAAGGGACTTAGGATGTGGCCTCTGGTATGTCAGGATTGGCCCTTTCCAGAAGTAGGTGAGCAAGGCTGAAGTGGTATCTTCCAGTCATGACAGCAATATTTTCCCACAGTAAGTAGAATTTTAAGCAATACCCATGTGACTTGTTACTTCTTCAAGATAACCAATTCCACCCTGAGTAGGATCCAAGCAAAATTTACTTTGTTTCAGCAAAATACAAATAGTTGTATTTACTTATTTCTATTTCTTATGCATGAAGATAGTTCAGATGGGAGCATCGAGCTGTTCTCAGTATCCATTCAGTCTTATCCTCTCCTCTTAATTTCAGTGGGGTTAATTGTGCGAGTAGGACCAGCAGATTTGCTATTTAAGCACATTTTTCTACATATCCAGGTAACGATGACTCATTCAGACCTCTGGGTGTATCACATACATGCTGTCTCCATCACAAATAATGGAGTGCCTCACTGAGCTGGCACACTAGTCCAAGCTGAAAGGTGGGGCTGTTTGGAGGTGGTGCTAAAACTCAGGAAGAACACTAGATTAACATAATACTTTTGTATTTCTAAATACACATACATTCAAATGGACAACTTTCAAAGAGACCTGCTGAAAAAATGCTTATTGTTTGTATGTCTAAATGCAAGTGTCCAACTTGATACATCACCACTTCAAAAATCTGACCTTTAGGTATGCTGGTAGCACTAATGCAGTGGTCTGTATTTCTGTTTCAAAAAGTTTGAACTAAGTGCCAAGGTACAAATTTCAAGTTTCCTTCAGTCTGCATCTCCCTCCTAGTCTAAATCGCTCCTCTTTCCTACTTTTTTACTTTCTTCTTTATAGCACCAAACCTACGTTTCTTTTTTTTTCTTACTCATCCTTACTGCTTTTGTATTCTGCTCCCTAATGACTTGGAATGTAATGTCAAATCATCAACTCGTGCAGATATCATCTTTATTCAAAAAAGCACCCAAGTCCACATATATACACACAGATATATGTATGTATGTATATATATATATACACTGATATGTAATGATTCATGTTATACATAGTATAGAATGTATATTACAATATAGAAGTCACTGTATGACTTCACAGATAATAGGCAACTTGCATTCTGCCGCTTTGTAGTGCTCCATACAGCTCCGAGCGGTGCTGTCAGCATGCCTTTCAGGACCAGTTTGCTTGGAAGAGCTCTTATGTCTCCACTACGCTGTGCCCACCACCACCTCCAGCAGGAGGCCAGGTTCTCATTCATTCATTCATTTCAGTTTCAGTGGCATTGCAAAGAACTGCTCACTTTCAGTTATTCTTTTCTTTTTGGAATAGTTCAGAAAATCTCATCCTTTGGTACATTTATGTTGTTTTTGTTTACTGTTCTCTGGTCTGTTGCTCAGATCTAAAATATCAGAAAATTATTCAGTGCAGGAAAGACAGAAGTGGGCCCAAGAAATTAAGAATGATGCGAGCTGCTTGTGATCTTCTACACATTTCAAAACTAACAGCACGTGTTGTTGCAGAGCATTGGGTGACTTACATGACTGGTTGGCTTTACCATGCTTTGGGATGAATGCTGTGGGATTATCTCAGTAAAGCCTGGCAGCTTTATTTGTGGGTGACTACTTAAAATCTGACCACTTTTCCTCTGCCTTCTAACACCACGGTCAAGTGGCCAGAACAACTGAGGTAGTGTAATTTAGTACAGTTAAGAAATTGTTCCTAATTGACCCTTGAGACTGACCCAGTAGTCTATTAGTCTGTGGCTGAGAATGAAGGAACCACTGGGTATCCTATGGCAAACTGCCTTTGCTGACACACTGCACGCAAAAAATAGTAAAACTATTTTTCTCTAGCAACTGGCACTTTTTGTTGTTGTTGTTGTTTTTCACTTTTTAAAAGTAAAGCTTAACTTTTAGGCACCAAAAAAAACTTGCTAAGTGAAAAAGTCAGTTTAAAAACACATTTCTTGATACCCTCTTTCACAGTCACAGACACAGCACGATACAAGTCACACGTTTCATTCATTTATGTGCAAGTTTCAGGACAGTTGTGGAAATGGATTGGGCTTGGAATATGGACAGTGTTCCCAGCTGTCGGACTCTGTGTGTCTGTGGATTGATTAAAATGAGCATGTGGTAAGAGTTTTGGGTCGGGGGGATGTGGCTGCTGCCTGTGGACCAGAGTCATCCTCGATGTAACCGTGCTGATGTAACTGCTGCTGTCGTTTTTGGGTGCGAGGTGCCTTCTGGAGTTGTAGGGGGCCGGGTGCGTTGCAGCTCCCCTGTGGGAGGCTGAGCGGTGCCTGGAGGTCTGTCTGAAAGAGGAAGGCGGCTGAGCTGACACAAAGTCCACCTGCAGTTTTTAATGGGGCTCCCACCTCCAAACCGAAAACTCGTGCGGGCACCCCGGCAGGTGGACGGCCCGACGAGGGGGGCCGGGGCCACGCCAAGCCGGAGGCCGGGCTAGGGAAGAAGGCAGGAGGGAGGCCGGGGCCGCTGAGGGAGGAGGAGGAGGAGGTGGCGGCTTAAAACCTCCGCCGAAAGGTGTGGCTTCGCCTTTCCTGTGCCGGCGGGGAGGGGACGGGACGGCACCTCTGCTCCTGCCACCACCACCACCAGCAGTAGCAGCAGCAGCACCAGCACCAGCACCAGCAGCACCACCAGCACCACCAGCACCTCCCGCAGCCTCGCTCGGCGGCGCCCCCCGCCCCGCACCTCGCCTCCCCGGCTCCCTGCCCTCGCCCTCCCCGGCTGCCTGCCGCCAGCTGGGGCCCTCCGGGCGGTGAATGCCGCTCCCCCCTCGGGCCCCGGCTCGCCTGTCCCCGCTGTGCCCGCCTGGCCCCCCGTCCCGCCCGCCACCATGAGCATGAACGGCGGCTCCCACCCGCGGCTCAACACGCTGGGCCGCATGGCCAGGGCCGACTCGGGCACCGACCTGCGCTACGAGATGAGCTCCCATGTGGTGAGCGGCGGCGGCGGCGGCGGCGGCACCCACACGCACAAGACCTACTACTACCAGAAGACCTACGGGGGGGACTACGCCTCCGACGGGTACGGGTAGGTGCGGGAGGCTGTGGTTCGCCTCCTCGTTAGGCTCGACTTTGGGAGGGGGGCGATCAGCGGGGTGGGTGACGGGGTGGAGAGCGGAGCGGGGTCTTGGTGTCGCTGCTTGGCACAACTGAGCCATCCTGGCACGTAAAACGCCTTGTTCGGCCTCCGCTTTGGTTCGAGGCTGGGCAAGGGCGAGGCTGGCCTCCGCCTTCTGCCTCCCCTCTTGGCACCAGCACGGCGGAGACCTGGCAGGGAAGACGCCAGCCTGCGCGGATGAAGTTTTGGCAAAGCCTTTCTGGAGCCAAGAGGTGCTCCAAACCTATGAAAACCAAGCATGGCAGTTATGAAGACCTGGCCGTGAATCCCCTTGGCCAGGAGCTCATAGGAC
This sequence comes from Aythya ferina, assembly GCF_964211825.1. Lineage (NCBI taxonomy): Eukaryota > Metazoa > Chordata > Aves > Anseriformes > Anatidae > Aythya > Aythya ferina. Next base: position 70,638,649 of record NC_140297.1, on the reverse strand, counting down.
TGGAAATAGGTGCCAGTCGCTGAAGGAAATGACATCGGTGTCTGATAGCCACCTATACTACTGCTGGCCGTTAGGCTTTATTTATTTATTTATTTATTTTTAACACATGGAACGGTTCTGTTAAACCTATAGCTCTGGTTATCGATGCCACTGATTTGGGAAGTGATTTGGAAGTGCTGTCATGTAATTTGTGTTAAGTTACAAGCCCTAACTGTACTGACATCCTGATCAGGTTGCAGAAGGATGAGCGTTAAACACATACAGCAAGTAAACAGCAGATGAGAACTTGCAGGCTTTATGAAATAAGCGTACCTGTAAGTGGCTGTTGAGAATTACAGAATTTTTTCTAGGTTGGAAGAGACCTCAAGGTCATCGAGTCCAACCTCTGACCTAACGCTAACAGTCCCCACTAAACCATTTCCCTAAGCTCTACAACTAGGATAACCCTAGTCAGTGCCGAGAGCTCCGTTTAGGTGTTTCAGATCTGTTGCCAGAGGACCACTGAATGCAGGACATAACTTGCATTCTGCCTATGTTTGTTTATTACTTTGCACAGTTCTTAGTTCTTCATTTCATTCTTGGTTTGCTGTGTGCATTATGATTAGCTGCTGCTGTAACATGCCTACCCACTGCTGCAGTCAGTATGAGAATACCCCGTCTGTTGAGGTATAATGAGATCAATTCAATACCTTACCAAGGGAGACTGCACATGCTAGGATTCCAAAACACCAGCTGTGTTGCATTTTTGAGGGTCTGTTTTGCTAGTGGTGCTCCGCTGCAAATACCTTTACTGCTTTTAAGAGACAGGCATGAAAAATAAATGGCGGAGCATGCTAATTTTTCCCTGGTCTTTTTCCAGTCTTCACTCTGGTGCAGCTACAGTGGATTCACTGGCGTGCCTTCCCTATTAGTCCTGACTTTCACTAGAGGAGAAATACTTCAATTTAGCATTCTTTGGGTTTTGTTACGTATTTTAAACTAGCTTGCAGTCTGTTAGGCTCTTATTTCTTTAGCTTTCAGTGGTGTCATAGCAAAAACGGAGAGGATAGGCCTGGTGAAGAGGTTAAGGATCTTCTGTCAACATAGTTTCATTTATTCTCTGTAATATAATGTTCATATCTCCTTTTCGGGAAAGTGTAACTGGCAAGGATGTTACAATGAAAGTTCCCTTTCCGTTTATTCCAAGGTCTCTGCATGTTACTATCTTCCCCTGTTAATCAGACTGAAAACCATATATGTATTTTACATACAATCTTCTCGTATGTGTAAAGGTCTCACCATTCAAAGCATTTTGAATAAGTATTTGAAAAATGTATGTGCTTGCACATTACTGAGTTGCACAGGCTTATTTTAGATTGGTGCTGATTTGAATTACAGTATGTCCCCATGTAGAAAATGAGGGATTTTTTGCCATTTGATGAAAAACGCAGTCAAGTCTGATTTTGCACATGTGCTGCGTGTGGAAAATCCACAAAATCCTGTGCCGGTTGTGCTTGCAGGATCTTGCATCTGTTACTACCTTGCATAGTCTGTGGAATTGGTTTTAATATTTGTGTTACGTCTGATACGTTTAGTGACACATTTTAGTGGCAGTTGCTGAACTGAAAAAACAGAGGCTTCTTTTTTTCAATGGAGAAAATTACTGTACCTTAATTTTCAATGCAGTAGGATTTAGCTTAGGGTCTAGTCTTGTAAGTTTTGGGGCGTATTCTGCCAAACAAGTCTGTGCTGAGTATTACATTAGTCACAGAGCAATATAAGACGCTCCCTACCCTTAGGGCTCAGCAAGGTGCTTTTACAACATTCCCGGTTTCTTCTGGCTTGGGAACTCAGGATGAGCTTGGCCCTGAGTACAGATACTCAGCTTGATGTTGAGTCATGCACTCCTAAACTGCCAATTAATCAGTCAAATATTTATCAATGTCTTTGCTATGAGAGATAAAATCTGATCAGCTGGGAGAGAAGACAAAAAGACAGCGGCAAGTTCAGCAGTTTTATTAAGATTTGGGGAGAAAAGAGGTCATAAGATTCATGGTTGCCAAGTGACACATTGTTGCAAAAACTAATTTATGCACAAGATTTGCTTAAAGGCTAATGGAACGCCAGCACCTTAAACTAGGAAAGGATCTAGATATTCAGATCCCAAGTCTTGACGTTACTGGCAGGGACTGCTGGAGAGGCTTAGAGGAAACAGGTCCAAAGCTGCATTTTTGCCCGTCCGATTGTCCTCGCAGTGGTCTGCAGGGTCCTGGCCAAGATGAATCACGGTGTCATGCTGGGCATGACAACTGCCCTAGTGACAAACAAAACTATCTGAAGACGGAGAGTAAAGAATGTGTCTGAACTGCCAAATGCCTGCTGTGCTCGCAAAGCGTGCCCCGCGGTCGAGCCAGCACGGAAATACCTCTTAACAGCAGCTGGTAGTGCTGCACAAGATAAGAAGGAAACCAGCTTGCACCCCTCCTAACTCACCTTTTTATAGGTACCTGTCTGAGATCGGTTCCATTGCAAGCTATTCTATGTGTCTTTGAAAGCACGAAAACATTTGCCAGATGTATTTCAGGTGGCTGTTGTTGGAGGAGCCGTGTTGCCTCGTCTCCCCGCCTCGCCATGCTGGCTGGGCGCTGGGTCCTGCACCTCCCTCTTGCAGAGCTGGTGCTGGGAGAGGCAGCGCAGGCTGTGCGGACGTGCCTGCAGCTGGCAGGTCCTGCCCCTGCAAGCAGCGGCCTCGCTGCTGGTGATTCATACTGGTGGCAGAAGTCCCGCTCAGGGGTGTGAGAATTTTCTTCAAACAGGTGTGGCAGGGCCCCTTGTGAAACCCTGCTTCCATCGAGCTCACGTGGCCGTGGCAGTTTTAAGATTTCACTGGTGACTTTTTTTTTTTTTTTTTTTTTTTTTTGGGCACATTTCTGAAGGGATTAAGAGCCTGATCATGCACGACGATAAACTTCAAAAGATAGCTTTATCATGTAATGGCCTATGTACATGACCTATGCTTCCAAATATGAAGGTGTCTGAAGATGCACTGTGCCAAAGCTGATCCTAGTAGGAACACAGATGCAAAGAGAAAAGCCCATTATCAAATTATTGGTGTTTTCTGACACTTGCATTCACTGTCTTTAAGGGGTAAAGAAACCTTCTGTTATGTAGTAGTTTAATTTCTGGTTATATTTTTACAGATAGTTGATTGCTCACCTGTTAGCTGTTTCTCTCCAGAGATTATCTATTTGTCATACATCTCCTGTTGTGTTAAAACCAATTTTTTAATACTTGGATTTCCAGGTGTGCACATGCAGCTAGCAGATGGTGGGTGCGAGGTAGCTCAGCCGATGGTGTGTGCAGCATGTGTGCTGGGGATTTCCGTTCCAGTTCAGGTTTTCCTTTTAACTCACCTAGCCTGGGCATACCGGGTAATCCCTTGATGAATCTATTGCTTGTTCAAACAAGTTTCTGTGTATGAAAAAAAAAAAAAAGAGAGGTGCTATTGTTTTGCTCAGCTTCAGACTCTGTGTTGAGTTATGGGAGTTTTGATACTTTGGATCTGCAAAAAGACCTTTGTCAGTGGAAAAAAATGCTTCAGATTTTTAAAAGTATAAATATTTTGTGGAGCCAAAAAAATTAACAGACACTATTTTGACTCGATGTGGGCCCTCTTAAAACAGATCTTTGGGCTGAGAGTATCCTCTTTCTGTGCTTCTAAAGCATTAAGGAATCGTGAAACAGTTTCCACAGCACTGCTGGACGGATGTTCTTCTGCGTGTCCCCTGCTCCTCTGGACCCTCGCTGCCCCCCAGGTGACACAGCAGCTTCTGGATGCTGATGGAGGCAGAGACTAGAGCAGCCCCCATGTGTTTGTGTGTTTTTAACAGCAGTACGCAATGATGAAGCAGAGCATAGTTGGCTTTCCTCCTCGCCTTGTGCATCCTGTGTTAGCAACAGCCCAGTTGGACCTGCCAGGTTGGAAGCTGATTGTTTACAGAGGGTCTATCATTTATTCAAAACATGTCATTTGAGAAATATTGTTACTTCTTAAATATGTTGGTGATGGTGATAGCCACCCATGGTGTGCTTGAGGGACATAGGCACAGGTGTGCTTGAATCACTGATCGCCATACTCACAACACGTTGTGTGGCCTTGAGGGTGTCTCTCAGTCCTGCTAAAACAAGCAGAAATAGTTATTTCTTCTTTCTGTGGAGCAATGTCTCACAAGCATACCACTTCACAGTGAAGTGCAACCTCGCTCAGAAATTCAGGACTCACCAGTGTGGCAATAGCCAAGCTTGGCTCAGCAGGTATATTGCAGCAGGGAGGTGTCTCAAATATTGCCCCGTACAAAACCTGCTTGCAGCAGGGTATGGGAACAACACATTTTGCCCTGACAGGGAGCAAGCCTTTTGCTTCCTATGCAGAATGATGGCAACATGATGATGCTGTCTCTTTTTGAGTGCTCTTCTGGCAGTAGAGAGCTGCAGGGCCACATCTGAAGATCTGTAGCCTTTCCCAAATCAAAAGTGATTCTTCTGTGTTTTGAAGTATTCTCCTAGTTTTAAAACAAAGACACTATCCCCCTATTTGTTCCTTTAATAGTTAATGACTATTAAAATGAAGTCATTTTAATAATGAATTCAGTTTAATAGCGTTGTTTTGAAATTCATGACTTGCCTGCAAAATACCTGTCACAGCCTAAAATTTTTTTGAGTTGCTGGTAGAAGTAGGTTACCAGCTCAGGTCTGAAGCAGCCTAGGCTGTTTGGCTCAGCCCTGTTCCACAGGGATTGAAGATCCAAAGCAGTATGGCCATTAGTCAGGTTTTTACAAAGGTGTTTTTTTATTAGTAGGAGTCCTGGCACTTTTGTGCTATAAGTCTGGCTAAAAGTTCCAAGCTCCAGTTGGGTCCCTTTCTGCACGGGTACATGGAAGGGTTCAAAACGCTGAAAACTATTTACAGGGCGCGCTAAATCAAGCGGAAAAACTGGCCCGTGCTTTCACTGTGTGCAGTGTTTGGTGCAGCAGGTTCCCATTCACAGATTTGAGCTTTAGATGTTGCCAGAGTTAAAATCAAATCAAAATGTCATCATCATAGCACCAGTAGTTGTTGCAATGACCAAAATGTTACTTTATTCTCATTCAGTTTCATGTAAGCAAAATGAGATGAAAGGACAGATTACCAATAAATAGTCCTTTGACAATCCACTAAATCTGCCTCGTGTGAGGATTGTCAGGGTCCTACATCTTTCCGAGGGTCACAAATGTATTTTTACGTAGGATCTAGGCTACAGGGTTGTACTTTGAAAATCCAGGTTCTTTTGTGCCTTTGCATTATGATGCCACCTAGCATGTTCGTGGGTTGGGTTTTGCCTAAGTTTCTCTGTATGCCGTTGTGTTGGATATGGTATTCCTTTGTCTGGATTTTTCCTTCTGCCTGCAGGTTGGATGTCTGCTTACTCTGCGTTAGGGTTTCTGCTTTGATCTGCTGTTCCCATTGCAGGCCTGTTGTTTCCCCTGGCTGGGAACGCCATTAGTTCTCCCATTGTCATCAGCTACATTTAACAGGACACTGCCTTCTCATCCACTATCCTAGCATCACTCTCAGTATTTTGACGAACAAAATAGTTAAAATAATTAACTAACAACAATAAAAAAAAATTGCATACAGGGTGTTAAAAGCTACATTGCTGAACTACCGTGCTCTTTCTTATTTCAGTTTGTATTGCTCCAGCTTCTGCCATTATTTTTTTGTTAAGTCTTTATCTGCTAGATTGGAGAGCCTCAAACACTTTCTGCTTTCTCCTTGTGAAGGGTCCCATGAACTCTAAACAAGGAACTTACAGATCTTTATTTGAAGATCTAATTAGGGCATATTAAAGCTTCCCAGTGCAAGGCATTTGCTCCTCCCTTTAAAACACTTCTGTGGATCTGTATTCAACTATCTACAGCTTTCCAACTTTTTTATTATCTGGACAATAATGTTGGATGTAGTGTTTTAATATCATTGGGATGAACACAGAGTACTTGTAATTCTATTTTTCCTGCTGTGTAAATTATTCTAGGAGTTGGATTTATTTGAAAACACCTTTTCTCCACAATTTCTTATTCTGTTAACTGTGGCAGTCCTTGTTTAGACCTCGTCTCAGTGTAAAGTGAACTAATTCACTACCACTAAAGTGACCTTTGAGGTCAGTTGAGTTACACTGAACTCAGCAGAGATGCACTGATTTACTACAGTAGGGGTCTGATCCTCATCTATAGTTCCTTTGGCTTCAATGGACATCAGGTATTTGTAGCTGTCAGGAGATGATTAAAAAAGCAATTGAAGAAAAAAGTACTCTTCTCATGTTCTAAAAAGAGAAAATTACTTGTAAGATTCCTCTCTCTTCCTTACTATGTTTCATTAATGAGGATAATTGTGGGTATAATTAATGTAAATTTTAGATGCAGTTGGATGCTTCTAGATCCAAACACAACAGCTATGCCTAAGGAGAAGGAAGGATTTTAAAAAGGAAGCTGATGGGGGAAGCCTGGCATAAAATGAGTTGTGCAGTTTTCTTTAAGGTGTTTCCAAGGCATATGGGCATGCGTAGCACAGTACGGTGTGATGTTTATGCAGCCAAAGGGTTACAGTGCAAGTGAGGAGTTGTGTGTGTACAGCTTGTTTTAAGCCACTCAGTGATTTTTCAGTCCTGTCTCTTTGTCTTCAAAGGTTTATTCCCAGGTATTGACAGAAGCAGCTTAAAGACTTGCTCAAACTTTTTCCATTTGCTCAAGAAGAGCTGGTACGAGAATGGCAGGCTGCTGAACGACAAACTACACACGCAGCAAAAGTTCTCTTAAAGGATGCTGGTGAACGTTTCCCTTCATTGCAGTGCTTGTTCCCAAGGACAGCTCTGCTGTGTGTCATGGCTCCTTTTACCAAGTATGATCAGAGACTGCTGAAGTCAGTTGAAAGATTCCCACTGAATCCAGATGATGTGCTGGTTCTGCTGAGTTGGGCAGGTTTGCACAGAGGCTTTTTGCTGTTAGTGTTCTGTGGAAGGCTTGGGCCTTGAGTGATTTGTAATGGAAAAGGTTACCTGCTGTGAGCACTGCAGTTAGAAAGCTAGGTAAGGCTTGGAAGCGTCCTAGTTTCTTACCGTCTCTTAGTAGTGGTTTATTTTAGTTTCGCTGGCAAGTGCTTGGGTTTGGGAGCTGCCTGAGCTTGCTTGGGAGCTCTGATTCCATCAGCAGGGAATGATTCCTAGCTTCAAGCACCTCACCCACATTCAACTAGCAGTGGCTCGCTTTGGTGGCAGGGTCCCAGGATGAGCAAATGGAGGAATGGCAGCCTTCTGGCGGGATGGATGCAGGAGATTATGTGCAACACAACAATAATGACCCTACTATCTACCTTGGCTTTTTCCCCCACCAGTGATTTTGGTTCGGGAGTTTACCTGGAACCTCCAAACTCCCCTTTTACTTCTGAATTCAACTCCTACATCTGTTTTTGTAATAGCTTAAGCATCTTGTAATGCCTTTTTAAGACACTGCACTAGTCTTTTATTATTTCCGCTGATAAAAGGGCCCTTTGTATACTTGCATAGACTTGTGTGCTCATGTGCTTGAAGAGCAGAGGAGCCTGCTCTCCTTTTACAGTCTTAAGTTCAATGGCTTGTGTGACAGCATGTATGATAATGTAATGTAAAGATTACATTCTAATTTATGGACTCCAAGAAAGATCATGAATAATTTATTTGTACTGTAATACTGTCAAAGTTTCATTTATCAAAGCTGCAAATACCAGTATTGGAGGAAAACCTTTCTCTTAACCACATGTGAGGTTCCATCTTCTGCTCAATCCAATGGTGAAGTTATTCCATGTCTGCTACTGCAGAATTGTGAATCTGCTGATGTGGAATCAGCATTGAACTGCAACGAAGGTGTGTGTGTATAGGGACACACAGATCAAGCACATTCGTCTCCATGAAGCTTGACTGGATTTATTATTTCATGTCACTTCCTGTAGCTGTTGGGAATTTCTACTTCACATTTCTCTTTATGATGTGTGGTTACTTTGTACTTACTTCATCTTATTCTTCTCCCCACCAACAGTCAGAATGGGACCTGTACAGTTTCCAGACGTCAGAACACCATTCAAGAGCTTTTGCAAAACTGTTCGGATTGCCTGATGCGAGCTGAACTCATAGTGCAACCTGTGAGTGCTTTTTGTTCTTAGAAGAAGTGATTTTAAATGTCACATGGAATAAATGCTGCATTGTTATCTGAACACACAGACTGTGGTTCTTCACCTCTTTTCTGTTATATCAGCTGTTTTTCTGAGGGAGCTGCCACCTTACCCTTTGAGTGGAATAACATATATCCTTTCTAGGTGTCCTCTTCTGTCTACAGTCAGTGTTCAGTAAAACTGACTGAAATGTAACTGGTTAAGAAAAGGGAGCATTTTGATTCAAAAAAAAAAACAAAACAAAAAACCAACCAAAAAAAAAAAAACAAAAACAATCACCACTACCAACAAAACTCCCTTTGGATTCTACTCTTTTTTTTTCATTTTTAGGCCAGTGGTTGCTAATAATGTTATGGCCAATAATGTATGTGGAATGTCCTTGGTTCCTGCTGAAGTCAAAGGAAGTGTGGGGTGGTGGGCGTATCCTGCTGTTGAAGCTACAGAAATCCAGAATCCATTTGCAGTTCTTGCAGTAGAAGTGATTTAATGCACACTTTTTGACCCTCTGTAGACAGAAAATTCGTACAGGAATGAACTCTGTGGTTAGCAGTTTATTTCCTTTACAGAATATGTGAGCATGTTTATATAAAAATCAATGCCATAGTAAATACTGCCTCTTGGTAAGGATTAATATTATTCCAGTGAAGTTAAAAGGAAGCAATGTTTAATTCCAGCATGGTGCCACAATGTACATTGCTTGTTTTTCTTTTTTTTTTTCTGTTTTTGTGGGGGACAAAGTAATGAAGCCCATCATCATTTTCTTTGCAAAATGAAACCACAGCTGGATTATGTTTAGCTCATCATGGCTGTGTCAGTGCAGGATGAGATCAAAAAGCCTTGTCTTTCTGCTGGAACCACCATGACCATGCTGGTTCACTGCACTGAGAAGACGCACAGAGAATTTGCCTAGAACTTTGGACTATGAGATAGGATGCAAGAAAACGTGACTGTGCAAGGAGCTAGTCCCAGGCAGATGGGGTGCATTCTGCATTTTACAAGGAGAGAAGCTATGGCTGTGACTCTTGGAATCTCAGAGGAACTTGTGTAAAATCAGCAGCAATATTCGCCAGCTCCAGCAAGGACACAGTGTCTGTTTCTTGTCCTCTAAACACAAAAGCTGTTCTTGCTATGTAAGATCTTAAAAATTCATCACACTGAGTACATCCTTGGCTCCACTGAAATAAAACTCCATCAGGACCTGTTATTCTTTATGGAAATGTTTTGTTGGTATTATATTTTAATAACTTCCTTGTGTATTTTATTCATAATAATGACTTTCAAATTACTATGAATCATTTATTAAATGGCCTTCTGCCAGGTAAAACTGTCAATTGGCGACCTAGCAGTTGAAACCTTTTACACTTCTTAAAAATACTTGGTCCTCATAACATCTCTTTAAATAATCATTGTATAAGCTTCAGATTGTTTTATTTAATCTCCTCCTCTTTTTTTTTTTTTTTTAAATTTTAGGAATTGAAATATGGGGATGGTGTCCAGATTAGAGGAAACAGAGATCTGGAAGAATGTTTTGCGCAGGCAAATGACCAAATGGACATCCTTGATGGGCTGATCAGGGAGCTAAGGCAGATGAACCAGCCCTGTGAAATGTATCAGAAAAGGTACTGAAAGGCCCTAAGGAAGGGCTGGGGGAGGGAATGTGACAGATAAAATTCTGTAGTGTCTGGAGTGATCACGTTCTCTGGTGTTGCAGGCTGTGGCAGAAATCAATAAAGTGGAATGAAATCAGTTTGGTTTGGGCATGCTAACATGGAGAAAGGTTGTGCAGTGATTTCACACAGAACTTCACATCCTGGTTGTCTCCATGAAATTTCAGTCACTGTAGTTTTTCCACAGCCTATGCTGTCAGCATTTCTTTCTGAATACCTGATGATTCAGCAGGAGATACGAATTGTGTTGTTCCCATGTTTTCTGTGTTTTCCTCATAGAAACCAACTGTTACCTTCCCTTTCAGGCTGCTTCAACTTCAAGAGCAAATGCGTGCCTTATACAAAGCTATCAGCGTTCCCCGCGCCAGGAGGGCCAGCTCCAAAGGTGGTGGTTGCTATTCCTCTCAGAGTGGTTCAGGCTGGGATGAGTATACAAAACGTGTCACAAGTGAATGTTTGAACTGGATGAGACAGCAGAAGGTAAATTTCTCCAAAACCTAAAGACAATGCTAAGACCTGATTTTGCTGATAAATGTCACCTTACATGCAATAATGTTCTGACTGCCACTAGAACATTAAAAGTACAAATAAATGGTAGTAGATTGTTCCAAATTCCTCCCTCCCTCCTTTTTTTCCCTCTTATATTTGAAGCATTGTACATATAGTGTTTCCACTGAAATAGAAAAATGGATTTTGGGGTCTTCTTTTGCAGGGAAAAATTTGAAAACAAAAACAAGACACAGCTGTTAACAAAAGGCATTGGCATGTTTGTGTTGGAGATTATTACATTCAATATTTCCTTCCTTCCTTCCACAGATTTCCTTTATGCTTCATATTTATTTTAACCCTTTTAACAGATAAGACCAGCTTCACAGATCTAACCATTGTCCAGTATTTTGCAGTTGTCCTCCCTCTAATCTATTCTTATCACAATAGGATCCAGAAGGTACAGTTGATTGCCACAGGACTAGACTTTCATAAGTCAGCTTCATCATTTTCATGTGTATCTCTTGCATGCACAGAATAAATTTGCCTATCCACAGCTGTTGATGGTGTAACCTGGAGTAGAAACACACACTCAGAGCTTGTAGTGCTCTCATGCTGCTGGGGTAGAAGTTCTGTGTTTGTAGTTGGACACCACTTTGACAGACAGGGGAGGAGCAAGGAGGCCCAAGTTACAATTTGCTGACTCTCTGTAATTTGAAATTGCATTATTTTTATCTCTCTTTATTAGGTTGTTGCTTAGTGATCCTGTCATTGTTATCTGCATGTGGTGTTTACCAGGTGGCTGCTATGCAAACCAGATGAGCAGGGGAGAGCTCTGTACAGTTCCCATACTTTTATGTGAGTGTCAGTTGTAGTCTAGTCTTCCAGTGGCCTCCCATATCGTGGCATGTTTTAGAGGAAGGGGAAGTGGAGATGCACTTGAGTGCTAACATTTACAGGCATTGTGCCAGTAAAGCAACAGCAAATATGATTGCCCTTCACATACTGTGGGAGAGCAGGCTGTTAGACCTGCCATGGTTTGAGGAGTGATATTGGACAGACACTGGGCCTTCTTCCAGTGAAGAAAGATGAGGAACATGTACCTCCCAGAGATGCCACGTGACTCCCAGCTGAGACACCCCTCGCTAAGCATAGGAAGCATGAGCAAACTGTGTTCACACACAATAGCTCCTATGAAAGAAAAAGGATTGTTCTCTCTCCCTTTCAGTCCCTAAAGCAAAGTGGAGGTGAGGCCAGTAAGTGCTTAGCTTCCTATTGGGCTTTTGAGTTTTATTTATATATATATATATATTCAGTGCAAAGTTCAAAATAAATTTTCCCTATACCTTTTCTTCCCATTGTATCTCACTATCTGCTCACATTGGGGCTGAGATAACATTCCTTCTAGTAGCATAATGAGATGTTAAACAGTCTGAACAGCTGTGTTTTTCTGCTGGTGTTTTTGTGTCCTCTATATCCGGATGGTTCGCTGACAGGAGAATCAGGTGGTAGGAAGGTTGGTCAAATTTCCATTGCAGAATTAGGGAAGGTGAACTGAAATCCAGACAGCCTTTGTTCACATATTGGCAGTCATCCAAGATTGCTGCTGTTGCTACAGTCTAGCTAGACTGTATAAATATAATGAGAAGGGTCAAAGTCCTGTAACTTTTAGATGTCTGAATGTAAAACGTTTCATTTCTTGGAACATTTTCAGCCTTGCCTTTGAACCCTTATGCTTGAGTGTGGTTCAGGCTTTATTGACATCTGTTGACTCAGAGATTTGGCTTCAGGCTGGTAATTATTAAATTCAGTCCCAACCCAGGAATAAGATATCGAATCCTCTATGGCGTGTGTGTGCACAATGGCATTCATACAGAGATGGATTGCGATTGTGTCTTCACACTATAAAAGGTGCTTTGGAATTTGAGGAATTGGGTTGTGAATTCAGTGAAATTTTAGATTTGCAAATAATGAAGCAGAGAATTGCAGTCAGATAGTTCTCAAGTTAGTAATTATCCAGTTGTATTACTGTTCTTTCTAAGGCTGTTCCTAGAGATTTGTACTGAATGTCCTATAATAAACCCTGCCAAAATGCAAAACAAACATATTCTATAGCCCTTTCAGCTTATCTAATACATTGGTAGGCTTCTTTTTTCCTTTTTTTTTTTTTTTTTTTTTTTTTTCATTTTGTTGGACTACATTTAACTGAAGTCAGTGGAGCTGCATGAGTGTAATTAAAATGGAATGTAGTATACTGGGCTACAGAACTGTGCATTTTCACATAAGTTGCATGAGTAGCATTTGAAGTCACAATTTGTTTTCAGAGTGATAAGGATGTAACTGTACTATAGAACATAAGAGCACAGTTTAGTCCAAAGTAAACATGAAATACACTACTGAGTGTGCTTCGTCTTGTCTAATTTTAAGCAACTTAAATATTTTCTGTACTTTGTTTCTTCTACTTCGGGAGCCTGTCACACGGTTTAAGCAAGGGCAATTTTAAGAAATTTTTAACCCCTGATCTGAACTTCCCTTTGTTTAGTTTTACTCTTTATTGTATGGTCACATTTCTTTCAATTCAATTCCTTGATGCTCTGATTTAGATGATAATGTCTTTTTGGAAATGAAAGTACAAATACTGTCTCTTTTTCCTAGTCTGAAATGGAGCTAGTGAAATGGGGGTTTGATGCAGCGTCCATTGAGCAACAGATTAGTGACCATAGGAGAACTCATAATGCCATTGGAGACTATCGCTGGCACTTGGACAAAGTCAAAACAGACCTGGTAATTACTGTCTTCCCTTATACATTGCTTAATCTAGATTTGTGTCCTTGGCTTGCCAGTGTTTGACTACAGCAAGTAATGCTGAACAGCTCAACTTTTCTTCAGAAAGCACTGATGTCATAACAACTGCTTTCCACCCTAGTATTTATTACTTCATGATTATTCAGCGTTCTGTTTCTTTCCCCAGAATTTTGTAATGAGAATTTAGTAGTTATTTAACATTTTGTTGTTCTGTACCTGGCAAATAAATATTGGGATATTTTTGGTGAGAAGAATAGCTAAGAATGATTGTTCTCACTTACTTTTTTTAAGACAAGAAAGTTAAAGGAGAATGTGGGTAAAATACAGCCTTGAGTAATGAGGGAGTTTCTGTGAAAAAAGACCAAACTCTGGGCTAAATTTAGGGCTTTTTTTTTCTTCTCCCTCTCTTCTGAGACTTCTGGTCTACTCTGGGTTTTGTGATTGGAATAAAGAAGTCAGTGAAAGTGCAGTGGTTAACCTCTGCTGTCACCCTAACAACTAGATATTGGAGGAATGTTTACTTCATCTCCATTCTTTTCTGTTAATTCCTCAAGTGGATGAGAGGAGAGAGAGTTGGATCTAAAGAAAAGGGATTCAGTTTTGAAGCTTTGTTTTCTCAAACAAGCTGAAAAGCTGAAGCGTTGTTATTTTCTTTTCTCTTCTGCTTATAAGAAAGTTAATAATGTAGCCCTATCAAACACTAGTTCCAAGGTTGTGCAGGTTCCCAGTTAAAGAAATGGGAATAAAAATTGGAGCATGCTGCTCAGGATCACAGTTTGTATTACTTCACAGTCTTCATAAAGCTTGCTTTAGGGCTAGGTGGTTCCCCACAAGCTATCTAGGAGTTTGGTAAAGAGATCAAATTTTGGAAGCTGTTTTTGTGTTACAGGGGTTATGTTCAACCTGGTTTATAACATTGTCGTGAGAAATAAGTTTGTCCAAGCCTTAGTTTTATACTTCTGGCCCTCCAGTGGTACAGATCTGCTGCTCACTGATGTCCCTTGCAGGCATCTCCAAAATACCACATGAAATTATAACATCATGGTACTGGCATTGTAAAGGAAGTACCCACAGGTAGATAACTCGTAGAAGGCACGCTAAATATTTGCTGTCTCTGTTTCAGCGTGAGAAGGCCGCAGTTCATCAGCTGGAAGAAGAATACGAAGGACTGCTGGTGAGCACAAGATGCGCTCATATGTGATACCCTCAATGATAAATGCCTTTTGCTTTCTTAACACTGGTGTGATAGTCAAGGGACACTTCAAGCTTCGACAAAATGATAGATGCATGTATAACTAATTCCATTCAAGAGTGTTTTGTCGTTTAGATGAGACTTATTTTGAGGCATGAATTTGAGATTAATTCATTACCTAGTTTATAATTGACTTACCAGGAAGTTTCTAGTTTGCAACCGGTAAAGGAGGTTGGTCACTAAGCAGGTGAAGAGTAGAACTCTACCTCCTTAATGGGAGTGAATGTGGCAGTAGAGTTAGTTTATATTAGAAGCTTAAAAAATGACTCAAATTTGTATTTAGAACCAAATTCTGTTGAGGGCTGTGCATCTTGTCCATGTTGGGTCTTCATGTAAAACACTAAGAATCTTGTGCAAAGGGTAGATGTAACCCTTAGAATTGGAAGCTGCTTCCTGTACACATTTCAAATAACAGGATATTTATTATCATACAAGGACAGAGAAGGAATCTTTTCATGAAGCATCATCTGCGCAAAAGGTGCTGCTACAACATCAAGGATATACTGTCAGCAGCAAATGCGAGTAAAAGTGATGTTAAATTTTCAGTCATTTTCTTGTATTTCCCCCCATGTCTTTTTGCTTGCTTGCCAACATGTCTGCTACGCTTGTGTTTGAAATGGCTTTAGGAAGCTGGTGACTTCAGATTGCCATTATTTTTTAAATCCAGGCACGTTATCCACTATCCATTGCCAACAAGTTTCATAGCTCTGTAGATGAAGGCATGTTATCCACTATCCATTGCCAACAGATTTTATAGCTGTGTGGTTTTGAATATTATTAGTTCAAAAAAAAAAAACAAAAAAAAAACACACACACACAAAAAAACCCACCATACATATGCATGCTATGCTTTTGTCTACCCCTTCTCCACCCAGCACACACTTTTCTGTGTTTATTGTTTCTCATTTCTGGAATTCCTTGTAGAAATACTCGTTTGAGAGAATGGATCAGCTCCGTCAATTCCAGAACCTCATCCAAGCCACCAGCAGAGAGATCATGTGGATCAATGACTGTGAGGAAGAGGAGCTTCTCTATGACTGGAGTGACAGGAACACAGATATCGCCAGGAAGCAGGAGGCCTTCTCTGTAAGACAGCACAACCCCCCCGTGCTTTCTGTGGAATCTCTTTTGGCATATTTAGGGAGGAGCAGGGCAGGCATTTCTTCTCTCTAAGTACCTTTTTTTTTCTTTTTTTGTCAAAACACTGTTGGATTAAGTACTGTGTGACAACCTTTTGAATCAAGATTGTACGTGAACTGGAAGATTGTGCTCACTCAACCACTTGTGGATTCTTTTGACCTTGGAAACTGACCTTATCAGTACAGTTCACTGAGAACCAGTAATCACATGTAGCTTGTGCACAGTCATTCTGTTGACATGCTAAAGTAGGGGACTTGAATCAAGCAGTTCAGTTCTCCCTGTTATGACTACTCAGGGGCTAGGGATCTCTGTATGTGGTCCTGATCTCTTCACCAGGAACTAGGGCCATGCTGGAGGGAATTGCTCTCTCTTCCCATGATGGTCTTGCCAGCAATGCATTGAGAGCACTGTCAGAGGTGGTTTGCACTGATCCTTGTTGTCTTCTGTGGGTACAAAAGGAAATTGAGCATGTGTGTTTCTTAAGCCTATGTTGGTGTTGATTACCAAAGTAAAAAAGGAATGAAAGTTCACACCATTAAGGGGATTCTCTAATTTTTTTATTTTTTATTTTTTTACTATTTTTAAGTTCAGTTGTTCTGGATGTTGCAAGATGCAATCATTCTTGCTTCTGTCATTCCGTTTTGACAGGAAAGGCTAAATTTTGCATGCTTTGCTCTGTGAAGCATCAAGTGTAGAGACTAGAACTGAAAGGCTACATTCTTTGATTCTGCTATCTTCATGTTTAGCTTCAGTGCACTGAGTAGAATTAATATTTAATGTTAGCATGGATAATTTCATAGAGTCATAAATATCTGGAAAATTTTAAGTAAATTATTCTAAGCACTGTGCTTTTGGAGGCTTGTTTAATGCTGTGTTTTGGTTGTTTAGAAACGTATGAGTGAACTGGAACTTAAAGAAAAAGAACTCAACAAGCTAAAGCAGGAAAGTGACCAGCTAGTTCTCAACCAGCACCCTGCTTCAGACAAAATTGAGGTGAGTTAGACTTACGTGATTGAACTTGCTCCTGTAGTTACTATGTGGGAAAACTTCTCAGTGGAAGTCCACAAACGAAATGCTGCATTTGGACCTGAGAAGGATTTGCTTGCCAAAAATCGTGTCCCTTTTCATCCAGTTGTATGAACTGCTCTAATAAACATTACTACCTTCCTCTACAAACCTGGCCACACAACGACTGCAGCTTTCTTAACAGCTTGGGGGAGATCTTGTTGCTACCAAATTTGATGATAGATGTATATAAAAATTAATACAGGGGCTTAAGGACTTGTCTAAATGTATTGAAATTGCTGTACCTCATGTGAGTTAACTTCAGTGCAGCAGAATTTATGGTAGGAAGGCATGTCATTCTTCTTCTGTTATCTTAGAAGGCATGTTTTGAAGATAGCCACACCCTTTGAGAGTTTATGTTTAATCCGGGTGCAAATACTTTCTGCAACTGAAATTTACAGTGCATTTCTACAGCTTAGCCAAGATATTTTTGCTATCATGGCTTGTTATATGCTTACATTTCAATTACAAAGGCTGTAACAATTTGGAAAATCTCATCCTATTAGGATATGCTGTAGTTGTAGTTTTAAGGGTGCATAAGAACCCTGAAGCTGAAAGAAGCTAATAGGAAAAAAACTGAGTTCTTTCCACTTTTCAATGCGTTTACTTTGTAATTTGTTATCATATTGTGTAGAATCACCATTCATAATACCCTCTGTGGTCCTTTTCTGCCTTAAAGGAAAGATCCTTGTAAGCTCCAGTAGTGAAGTAAAAAGTTGTGTGTACTTTTCTAAAGAACTTACATGAGCAGTATGCGAGAAGTTCTGATTTAAAAGTAGCCATCATAAACAATTGTGTTTGACACTGCTCCTTGGAAGGAGAACATGACAATTTGCAATTGAAATACTTTGTTTGCACTACAATTTTGTGCATTTCACCCCTTTGCTCATGAACTTCAGGCTTTATGTTGATCAAACAAAATTCACATCTTGAACAAATTTCTCTCCACATCCCACAAATGT
This sequence comes from Aythya ferina, assembly GCF_964211825.1. NCBI lineage: Eukaryota > Metazoa > Chordata > Aves > Anseriformes > Anatidae > Aythya > Aythya ferina. The sequence goes on along the minus strand of NC_140297.1, from coordinate 70,621,054 downwards.
GTATTTTACTCTCTTCAGTTAGGTAGACACTTATAAGTTGGGGAACTATTTGCATGAGTTGCATTATTCTGGTCTGCATGAATTTGTTTTAGCAGACATTTCATTTGCATTTATGTAAAGCATAAATAATTATACTTGAGTCTAGGTATGGGAGAGAGATCTCTGTGAAGATTTGAGTTCTGTATATTTTTATTTTTCTTAGGCCTACATGGATACATTACAAACTCAGTGGAGCTGGATCCTTCAGATCACCAAATGCATTGATGTACATCTGAAAGAGAATGCAGCTTACTTTCAGGTGAGTAGTGATGTGGAGAATTCACACTTACTTTGAATTATACTGAATTATACTAGATTAACATTCATGAATTATTAATTTAATAAAAAAATCTTTGTATTCCAGCATTTAAGCAGTTTTCTTTTAAAAAAAGAATTTACAAATTTCAAAAAGCTCATTTCACTTGCTAACATTATTAAGTAACAAAAAACTGTATTTGCTGTTTTCAGTGTGTAAGAATTTCCAGGGCTTTCAACACATGCTGAAGTAAGAGCTTTCAGAATTTAGTTTATGGATTGTGAATGATGTGATGAGTAGTTCATAGGAGATCTGTCATGTTCCTCACAACTTTTGTTAAAAGTGGGAATCCCACCACAGGTATTTTTCTTGTGTCAAAATCTTCCTAAATCTATGCACAATTAGACATAACAGTGTTATCATGCTGTTGAAAATGCTGCTGTCCTGGCAGATGTGAGCTGGGATTTCTCATTAAAGGAATTCAGTGTTTTTAGCGGACATTTTTGTGAGAGCTGTGTGCAACTGAAATCACGTCCATTTTTTCTTGTAGTTCTTTGAAGAGGCCCAAGCCACAGAGTGTTATCTGAAGAATTTACAAGACTCCATCAGAAAGAAGTTCATGTGTGATAAGAGCATGTCGCTGCAATGCTTGCTGGAGCAGATCAAAGAGCTGGAGGTACTGTTCCACCCAACTCATAGGTTATGTTCTGTCTTGCATGGAAATCGGTTGCCCTCTTCAGATACCAAATATTAAGCCATGTGTACTACTATGGTAATAAACAGTACTGCGTGAACTTGCAACATTAATGGTATGTTCATGCCCATTTCTTAGGATAGCCTACAAATGGATCAGTATTACTTAAATTGTGCAATGTTGTTTAGGAACTGTTGATTTTTATTTTATTTATTTATTTATTTATTTAAATCTGGAATGAGCCTACCGAATTTCAAAATTTCTGACCTTCTAACAAATTAAAAAAAAATGAAAGATTATTGTTCATAGGTGGTAGAATAGATTTTTGCCTCAAAGGATGAGTGCATTTAATAAATGATTCATCATCGTGTTATTTTATATCTCTGTAATCTCTTTGAAAGGACTGAACTCAAAGTTTTTTTGTTTTTAGCAATTTGCTCAGCAAGAGTTAGCTCCTGCAATTCCAAATTGAATTTATATGAGGAAAAATAGGTTAGTGATATAAAGGGCAATTGATGAAGTCAGGGTTGAGATGTAGTTGCTATTTTTTTTTTTTAACATTCATATTACAATAATTCCTTATATTTATTCCTGTTTCTTACACCTCACTTTAACCATCTTATAGATCTGTATGAAGATCAACATAGTCTTTGCTGGAGTTACGAAGATACTTATTTTGTTGTTTCTCTTCTCTTCTTCTTTTTTTTTTTTTTTTTTTTTTTTTTTTTAAACAAACAAACAAACAAACAAAAAAGAAACCAAAAACCTGCAGTTTCACATTATAGGCCAAAGACTCATCCCACTGGAGCTAAAGGAAGTTTTGCCAACAGTGAGCTCCAGATGTATGCTTCTTGTAATAAACCATTGGGAACTAAATGTGGTTTATTTTTAGAATGAGTTTTTAACATACAATTAATCTTTGCAGAATGAACGAGAGAGAATTCTTGAATACAAGAGGCAAGTGCAGAGTTTGGTGAATAAATCCAAGAAGATTGTGCAGCTGAAGCCACGTAACCCAGACTACCGGAGTAACAAGCCCATTATCCTTAAGGCTTTGTGTGACTACAAACAGGATCTGGTAATGTGTTCTCCTTTTGGCTGAAATGAACATCATATAAACTAAAACGTGGCAAATAATTTAGTAATCAAGCTACTGAGTTGATAGGTGTAACGTTTCTGTCTGCTTTTGGTCAGCATTTAAGTTTTTTCAGGAAAACAAACAAACAAACTTGGATTCTCATACATTGTTTGAGTATGTCTAGTCAAAATGATGATTATTATTGCAGTTTAAATAGCGTTATGTCTAGTCAAAATGATTATTATTACTCCGGTTTAAATGGTGTTAGCATTCATGGTTCAAATTAGCACAAGACAGGCTTATTATTAGTAGGGTTAAAATTGTAATACAGATGCTTCCCAGCATCTTTCCCTTTTCTTTGATTTTCTTAAGGTTAGCACTTCATCTAACAAAAGGTGGAGGAATGTTCAATCAGTCATTTGCATACCCAACGCTTTGCAGGGGGGAGTATTAAGTTAAAGGTGGTGGTTTCTTCCTCTTTGGTACTGGAGATGCTTGGGTTTACATGTATTTCTGCATTGTTTCTTAACACCGTGCTTAGGTGCATTTTCTGCTTACGTGCTCTTTTTCTGCTCTTTTTCTTTGCTGTTTCCCAATTACCTAGTTTTTCTGCTCTTTATCTGTAAAACTTGTTTTACCTGATTCACTAGGCTGCACTCCTATAGTGACCGCTAATTGACCATTGTGATTTGCGTTTACAGTCCGGGGTTTGTGCTGTGTTCTGTACCACATTTTATTCTGCAGTCACAGAAGCACACAAAGTAACTACTTGTTGCTACTGTAAGCAAAGCTAAACAAATGTAGTCAGTGGTTACCTGGCTGCTTGGCAATTGTCCTCACAGTTAAACAAGCTAAAATCTGCTCAGGTGAAGATAAGCCCAGACAAAACCAGAGATCCTGCATGGTTAGGTCAAAGCAAAGCCTGAGGCCTTTTGCTAGTAATGTCAAAAATTTGCTGGCTGTAGAGGTATGATGCAGTGAGGGACTTCTGCCATGATAAATGACATGAGGAGCTTTCCCCTCTTGGATGTGTGTGGGTTGTAAGCTGCACCATGACCACACCTGTGGCCTCAGGGTGTCAGAATTTCTGGCAGATGTAGCTGGTAGATCTAGCTCTGCAGCATTCGCTCCCAGTCCCTTCACAAGTATGGATGCATCCTTTTGCTTACATCTTGCTATGGAGTGGCTTACGAACATAAATGATTGTGTAGCTTACAGTGCCCCTGTGTCCACTCTGTATGTCATGGCAAGCCACAAGTCTGATGATCAGGTGGCGACTGCCTAGTGTTCTGTGGCTCCCACTTGGTCTTCCAGGATTTTCTTTTTATGGAAACCAGATTCGGGGGGATTGGTTAAGCTCTACTGATCTCTTGCACTAATATGAAGCCACGATTCACACCTGCACCTGGCAGCTGTGAAGCATTCCCGATTCTGTGATCTACATGCATCTTTCTTGTCTTTTCTCCTAGAAACTCCATCTTGTTTAACTAAAGGAAAAAAATGTTCTTCTGTATTTCTTACAGAAAACAGTGCGCAAAGGAGATGAATGCATCCTGAAGGACAATAACGAACGCAGCAAGTGGTTAGTGACTGGCCCTGGAGGAGTGGATATGCTGGTGCCATCTGTTAGTCTTATCATCCCACCACCCAATCCACTAGCAGTGGATCTAGCTACAAAGTGAGTTGCTGCCTGGGTTTGCACATCTGCCGCTGGGGGTAGATAGAGTTTGCTCAAAATAGCAGCTGACCACAAAACTCAGTCTGTGTCCTAATCATAGTGCCCCCAACCTTTATAGGGTGGGGGGAGTAAAGGATTAATTTAGGGTGTGCTGTATTGTGCAAATCTACGAGCCAATTTGACATATGGGAACCAGCTCAGGTGGTGTGCTCATGCCATAGTCTCGTCCTGATTGCTCAAAGTTCTGTCTGAAAGCCTGGTTTGTCTTGTAGTTAATACTTTTTGATGTCTTTTGGTATTTAGAATTATGTGCATAATGTGCATAATATTACTTCAGGCCCTGGTTAGCAGCAATACCTATGTTCTTAAGCAAATTACTGGAGAGAGTTTGGAATTTTAGCTGTATATTCAATAGCATACTATTTATTCATCTGAAAGTTAAGGATATTTGCATATTTTTTTTTTTTCTAGTAGAGAGCAAACTAACACACTCAACCTCTAGTGGATGTTTCTTGCGATGTTTTGTAGCTATGCTATAGGTTTTGACTACGGAATTTCTTTTCCCATCTCAGAATTGAACAATACTATGAAGCTATTCTGGCTCTGTGGAATCAGCTGTACATCAACATGAAGAGCCTGGTATCTTGGCATTATTGTATGATTGACATTGAGAAAATCAGAGCGATGACTATTGCTAAGGTAAGACTCTATCAGGCCTTAGCTGTGGACCAAGGACATCATCACTGACCTATCCTTACCACATACTTGCCGTACTAGTTCCCACAATGCAAGGGCATGGATAGACACAGTAAAAGGCAAAGTTGCAATATTCTTAGGTTGTGAAATGTTTCTTTGTAGGAATAGATTAGCTCAAAAGGCACTTTGTGCACCATGCTTGTGGAGGCAGCAGGTGTAGGTTTTATTCTAAAATGAGGTTCCTCTGCCGTTCTGTAGGTATATTAGTATGTTCCTTAATAATTCACTAGTCATATACCTTCTTCAGTTGCTGCCTTTTTTCAAAACTCCTCTTCTTTATTTCAGCTGAAAACAATGCGTAAGGAAGATTACCAGAAAATAATAACTGACCTAGAGATCCATTATCAAGAATTCCTCAGGAACAGCCAAGGCTCAGAGATGTTTGGTGATGAAGACAAACGGAAGATGCAGACTCAGTTCACTGATGCTCAGAAGCACTACCAAACCTTGATTATACAACTACCAAATCAACCGCGGCAGCCGCAGCCAGGTCTGTTGTCCTTGCAAAAAAAAAAAAAAACAAAACTTGTTTTCTTGCAGAGATTGTACTGCTTGGGTTTCTTTCTTTGGAGTGGAAGAGAAGGGGCTGCATTTTCACTTTGTGAAAATGTTCTCATAAACATATGGATAGAAACATGTCCAAGAACTGTAACTGCTGTCTACCAGTAAAACAAAACTGGCCATGTACAGGGAGGGGTATGTTTTCCTTTCTTCCTTCTATAGCTGTGAATCTGGGAATAGTCCTCTGAAGTTCATGGAACTTGGTGGGAAAAGGAGAGGGTTTTAATCTGTCTGTTATGTTTTCAGTTGTTAGGAAGCAAAACCTCACTACTGCATTTGAGGAAGCAAGTTTATTTTTTTCTGAAGGGGAAATTTAATTAGTTTAAACATCTGTCTACTGGTTCAGATCTCCTGTGTGTTCTCAGTTCTACAAATCAAATCAGTATTTAGGTCAGTTTGGCACTTCATTGGCTTTCTGTTGTGTAGGAGGTCAGTTCTCTGGCAGATGACATTTACAGAACTAATTTTACAGTGATCCCAACTGAGACCTGTCCAGTGGGTTCCTCAAACACCATTATAGTTAATGAGAGAAACCGGGAACATGATAAACAGGAGGCCTGGCTGCTGATGGAGCTTCAGAAACTTCGGCGTCAGATCGAATCTTCAGAGATACGGATGGTTCAAAGAGCTCCACTTGGAGTGGATCAAGGGGCACTGCATGACTTTTCAGTCAGAATACAGGAATTAGAGGTAACTATGTATGTTTTTAATTGAGCTTCTTAAAGTCATCATAACTGTCCTGCAGAGCATACTGCAATTGTATTCCTGATCATCTGGGAAAGACACACCTGCACCCTGTGCCTAGATTTTTCAATTGGAAGCTAACCATGATATTTGGATCGGTGTTTGGCTCCTTATCTGGGTGCCCAAGTAGAAAAAGTTGACTCTTGTATTTTAGAAGACTAATTCTGGCAAGCTAAGAGTACAAAAAGCCCGATGTCAAGTGGACATAAGCTCATGTTAAGCCTCATCTAGGTTAAATCTCTGTTAACATCCTTTTTTAAGGACCCCACGTTGCCAGCTACTGTTGAAGTGCTGTCTGTGGGATGCGAGTGCATACCTGAGGCTTACAGACTCTCTCCCCCTTCCAACTCTTCTTAAGAGTTATTGAAGGAGACTGGAAAGAGAAGATTAGTAAGAAAAGGGAACAGATTCAGTCTGAGAAATTCTTCTGGGGGCAGTGAGGTTGCAAGAAGGCATGTTCGCCGAGAGTAGCTGGCAATAAGGCATTCTGTGACCTGCTTTCTACAGAGCTGAGTTCTAGAGTGGAAGAGGTGCTTAAAAAGAGGTATTACCTGTTGTGGACAGTACAAAATAGAAACTGCAGAATGTTAATTATCTGAGGCACTGCTTCATTCTTCAATCCAGCTGGTTAGTTAAGACCAGACTATTTGGATAAGGAGACCAATAGCTTATGTGTTGTAGAATGATCATTCAGACACCAAAAACGTGTTAATCAGGCATTCTCTTTCCTTAGGGTGTGCAGAATGACTCTCAAATAATGGCTGAAACCCTCAATAAGCATAAGGACTTGCTGCCTAACTTCAGGGGCTGTGAAAAGTATGTGTACTTGCAATCAGAGATAAATGCCTTATTTCAAAAACTGGAGAATATTAATGGTGTTTCTGCTGGCTACTTAGACAGGTAAGAAAATTGAGGTTATATCAATAAATCATTCACTTTTCATAATTCTTAGTCCATAAATCTGCATTTTGTTATCAGTGGTATAAAATTACACCTTCTTTCCTACAAATGCTCTCCACGTAGGTAGAAACAGATACTTAAGTGAATTTCTTCTCTTTTCTGGATGACTTTTTTTTTAAAAAGAGAGAGAGAGAGAATCATGGGTATTGCTGAATTTTCTTCTGTGTTGTCTTTTCTCTTTAATGACTTCCAATTAATTAGTTAGCACCTTTTCTGCTTCAATCCATAATGGATTTGTCTTGTGTTTTATTATTTATTGTAGCTTGAACGTACTGAGGTGTCTGCTCCAGCTTATTCTACAAACAGAGGATGTGATCAGAGTTTTTGAAGTCAGACTGTCTGAAGAGGAGACTGTTCCTTTGGATCTTGATAAAGTGGAGGCTTATCGAGCTTGTCTAAAGGTGAGAAGTGAAGACCCAAGGACATAGCAAGGCAGAATTTGTAGCCGTCATCACTAGTTGAGCTGGATGGAAACCTCCTGAAATGGAAGGATCAAACCTTCCACCTCCTAACATATTCTGACATAGATGTATGATGTTTTTGCAAATTATTGGAGGGAACATACAGTTTACTACTTTCATCCCCTGGGTGTTTCTGGCCCCATAGCAAAGCCAGGAGCATGGAAGGTCTCCATAAACCGTTTCTGAACAAGATTATCTTTGTTTATTCATGTCACTTATGAAGCTAGATTTGAAGGCAATTTTTCCTTTATTGCAGAAAAGCTTGTTCTAACAAGTGACAAGTAAATGAGTGTGTTATTGCGTCCTGTTTTTGCTGTAGAGTCCATTTCAAATCTTACAGTGAGAACTTCTCATCCTAGATAAGGCAAGGAGTAATTACTTTGCTGTTCACAAAGATGGTTTGCAGAAGCAATCTTTATCTGGCATTGAGATGGTCCTTTTTTGCACTGAGTGACTTTAGTTGGAATAATTGCTCCTCCTTCCTTTTCTCTTCTTCAGTGAAGTAGGGAAAAGGTGTGTAGGTAGCACAAATGGAGCACAACCAGGTTATTCTTCTACCATATTACCTGAAAGCTGCAAATTCAGTTGCTGGGAGTTGTTTTTAACACAAAAATAAATGCTTGAGCATATTATCAAAGGATGTAGTCATACCCATGTCTGGGGGATCCAGTGGAGAGCACTGCCTGCATTGTTTGGTGTTACCCAACAGTATGCAAGTTTGTGAACACATACCACTATGTGTGTGTAGAGCAACATCTCTGTGTAAGATATTTATGAAAATGCAAATCAGGAAAGGAAAAAAAAAAAAAAACACAACATAAACAATCCGTGCAGATCTTTAGCTAATATTAAAAAAATAAAAAAGTATTTTAAAAACTGTGTATGGCAATTCTGAGTCTTGATCCTATAGCTATGATCCTACTGCAATGAAATTTTCTAGTCGTTTGCTTCTAGGAACAAGCAAGGCAGGGTATTTTTTGGGAACTGCTCAAATAGCTCTGAGAAACTGAAATGATGGCATGATGCCATCTGAAACTGAAATGATGGAAAAGTATAGCATGAGAGGGCTTTGGTTCTGTAAACTATTTGAGAATAAGTACCAAAGGGTATATTTCACTTTAAATAAGTTAACTCCAGTTTGCATCAACATACATACTATGCTGAATTAGAAACAGAGTATTTAGATCCCAACACACTGTACATGCTGTTGATAATTAAGTTTGAGTATCCTCTGAAGAAAAAAAGTATGATGTTATTATTTTTTCCTCCAGAAAATGAAAGCTGATCTAAACATGAAGAAGTCGCTGTTGAATGCCCTTGAAAATGAACTGCAGAAAATGCTTCAGATTCACTCTCAGTCTTGCCAGTCATATACCTTGTATGATATGGACATTGGAAAGTTTTCTGACAAAGTTACCCAACTAATAGACCGCTGGCAGAGGGCTGAAAAGCAGATAGATAACAGGTTTGCTCAAATTTCCTAGTAGCTTCTTCCTTATTGCTATCACTACTAAGATCATCTTAACAGTAAGTCTAAAAGAACTAATGTCTTCTGGAAGTGAAGTTGTACAAATGATGATTTGGGGGCAGTAAGACTAGTAAATTGTAAATAGTAACTGTGAATAAGTTGAACATGCTTTATAAGAAATTATGTAAGACCAAGCAAGAAAATGTAGAGCCTATGTAAGCAATCAGGCTTATTCCTAAATACCCTTTACCTGAGGGGTAAAAAAAATAAAGCACAAAAACTGAGAACTAAGAGAAAAAAATAAATATATAACTTTATTGAACTGAAGGCATATTCTGATATATATATATATATATATATTTTAATTCATATTTATATATATTTTAATATATATATATATATATTTTAATTCAGACCAAATCTGGTCCTAGTGATAAAAATTGAGTAGTTGCTACTTGTTTTGGTGAAAATTGGGAACGAGTGTACTGAAGTCAGTTACCTTGGTTCTTACCTCTGCAAAATTTTTTTCATCCCTACTTAATTGACAGAAAGTGCCAACCTCTGTATATTGCAAAATATTCAAAATTAAGGGACTAAAAACCCTTATTAGATGGCCATTAACAAGTACAATACTCTTCTGCGTAATATTCTTGTTCAGAATCTCCTTTTAGAGCTGCCCATTGTTTTACTTAGTTTATTACTATATTTATCAAGGTGTCTTACTACTGAAAAATGTTTAAAGAAAGAGAATGTGCTTCCCATTTTGACAGTTTTCCCTGTTTTTTTTTTTTTTTTTTTTTTTTCCCCTAGATCATGGGATTTAGAAAGGCAGATCAAACAGCTGAAAACTTACCGAGATCTATATCAGGCTCTTTGCAAATGGATATGTGATGCCAAGCGCAGGCAGGATTCTATCGAGTCCATGAAGCTGTGCGATTCCAACACTATCATGAGATATCTACATGACCAGAAGGTATGCAACACCTGACTGAGTTGTCTGCAATGAACTGGACTTTAAATTGCTTTGCTATTCAGAAACTACCACTATCAGTGCAGTCCTCAACACAGTGGCCTGTTTTGAATTACAATGTGCAAGCTACTAAAAAACACCACATGTAGAAGTTAGGAAAGAGAAAATATTATTATACTTGTTATTTTCTGTCAGTACTGCTACAGATTATGAACAAGACTGTACTTGTCTCCTGCACAATGACTGACACTTATACACAGCAGCTTTGAATTAATTCAAGGAACAGTATGATTTTGCAATTTATGGGACAGATTATAGCCCCCAAATAAAATTAAAAATGGGGTAAATATGTGTAAGTTAGAGTCAAGCAACTGTCCCTCCCCACCTCAGTAGGTTGTTCAGTTGGTAGGCATTCTTTTGGAGAACAGCTTTCTCATATGCAATGTGCTTGCCTTTGTGGAAATGGCATTGCTACACATCATTCCAGGTCTAAACCTCTGGGTTTGCAGTGGTCTCACACTGCAGATACCTTCTGGTGGAGGCAGTGCGTAGAGGAGAGGAAATGCTGGCAAATCTGAGGGAATGCTTCACAGCTCACTTTTTTTTTTTCTTGACAGAACTTGCACAGTGAAATCTGTGGGAAGCGAGACAAAGTTGAGGAACTTCTCAAGCATGCAGATCAGTGCTCAGCTGCAATTAAGGTACTTGGATTTCAGCTTTTTTACAGGGTGTGGTTTCTCATGGTCAGGCACATCCCCTTGTCTCTGCTCTTCTGGCAGGTGAAATGTTAGTTCTTTGGTCTGTGTGTATGCAGAAGTCGCTGGGGTAAAACACTTCTGTGTACAAAACATAAGGAAAGTAATCAAGTGTACTTGCCATTTGAAAATGGCAGGACGATTTGGGAGATATCAATGAAAGCTTCTCTTCAGGAGAATTGAAACATCCTTCTAGCCAGACCAACCTTTCCAGTTCACATCTTAAAAATAAGCTACCCATCTGTTCTCTACTCTTAGAAAGTAGGTCTCATTAGGATCTGGTCTAGGAGGCAAGATAAATGCAGATTAGCAGGAGGAATGGTCTTTGTTTCTGTGAGAAGGATCTTTCTATATATGATGTGACAAAAATGATATGGAAGAGACACAGAGACAGTCTCTGAAGTTTTGTTTGATAACACTACCTAGACTAGTTGCTCCCATGAATTTTTCCACCTCTGGAAGGATAGCCCTCAATTAACGGACCACGTATCTTGCTGTTTTTGCAAAATGCTTTTGTGTCATTCCCCTCTATGAGCCTTGAACTGATGAGCCTTTGTGACAGAGGTCACAAATGAGAGGGTCGTTTGTACACGTCCAGAAATAAACAAGGGAGAATGTAGCTATTTAAACAAAAGAATCCCCATACAACCCTTTATTTGCATTTGCAGATCCCCAGAGAGTTCTTTGGCAGTTGCTAAATGGTTCTTAACTTTTCCCTGCTGTTTTACAGGATTATGAGCTTCAGGTTGCTTCCTACAGTTCTGGATTAGAAACATTGCTCAACATACCTATCAAGAAGTGTGTGGTTCAGTCTCCTGCAGTGCTGATTCTGCAAGAGGTATCTTTCCTTCCTCCCCCACCAGTCTTTTGAATTTACATTTATTCATTCATCAGCATGAGCAGATTTATTCATCATTGTGAGTCATATCCAGCTATATACTAATAATTAGCACTGTCATTGGTAATGTGTACTAAGCACATATGCAAAAGTAATTACTGCAGAATAGTTGCTGCAGTGCAAAATCATACTTGGGCTCATTTAGACAGTAGAATGGCCCTCAGGGATTTACCTCTTTCCTACTCAATGTCCATTATATACATGTTGTGAGAAAGTAAGATTCATGCCCCAAGTGATTTAGTCATTTTCAACCTGGGAATTAACCACTATTAAAGTTTAACTTAGGTTACTTGTGACTGTCAGACAGGAAGAGCATGAAGAACCAGGGGATGGAGCCTTGCATTTAATATCATATGCACCGTGGGGGAAAATAATATTGAAAAAGGTGTGGGTATATCAGAGGGGAGAATATGTGTACTTGGGATCCTCAGAAAGTCATGTGGAGTTGTGAGGAGGAGACTTAGTTAGCTTTTTTACTTTGTCAAGTAGCATGCGCTGTCAAGTGGACTGGAATTCTTTAAATGGTCTGAGACATAGGTATGCTCATATCTAACTCTCTAATACAAGCTGATAACAATTCCCTTTTTCTTTTCAAGGCTAGTGAGGCTCAGGCTCGCTACATAGAGCTTCTTACAAGATCAGGAGATTATTACAAATTCTTAAGTGAAATGTTAAAAAGCATGGAGGACTTGAAGGTAATCTGCTTCTTTTATTTCCTTTCTTTCTATTTTTGTCACATGTTAGCGCTATCACTGATTGAAGACTTTATGCTTTAGTACAGTGCTAAACAGTTCACAAAACTAAACCCTGGGCTTTCTCAAGCAACAGGAGGCTCAGTGGTATGCCACAGGAGGCATGTGAGCAGTTTCATGCAACTTTTTTCAAAGAGCACAGTGTCTCGTAGAGTTACCTCCAAGGTCACACGTGAGGTGAAGAACAAAAGCCTTTGTGGTAAATAGGAGGTGCTTGATAAAGCATGCAGGAGGTTCTTCTCCTCCCAGAGTGTTGACCTCAGTAAGAATACAGTTATCTCAGTGCTGAAAGCTTACTCCTCATGGTTAAGGGGCCACACCTCATTTTAGGCCGTATCTACAGTGTTGGTATCTAATGTTTTAAATGGAGTAACTCCATTCAGCTTAGAGGAAACAGGGAAGACTGTTTAAGATGTGATATACAGGTGATTTGCATCCCCTAGTTGAAAAAGATGGAGATTGTAACTGAGGCTATTTAATATTTTGCTGGTGAACTCTTTGTACATCAGATTTTACTAACTGTATTGCATCTCCCTCCTCCATTAAGTATTGTTTCCCTCTGAAATTCATCATGTTGTTTTCTGAACAAGATCTGAATCTGGATAAATAATGAATTTTCCAGAAATTGCTTGGATGACTTTAAGTAAAAAAAGACTTTGAGCTATTACTGAAGCAAAGAAAAAACATCTTTAGACATATCTTGTAAGTTGTTAGATTCGTGACTATATATTGTATTGCTTTTGATAACTTTGAAACAGTTGTCACATGTCTGTGTTTTTGTTTTTTTTTTTTTTTTTTCCCTCTCTCCCCCCTCCCCCCCCTTCTTTTTCTGTTATTGTTTTGCAGATGAAAGCCACCAAAATTGAACTCTTGGAAGAAGAACTCAGACTTGCCAGGGATTCAAATTCAGAGACAAACAACAAACATAAATTCCTGGAACAAAATCTACAGAAGTACCAGATGGACATTTCTCAGCTCAAAGCAAAGCTGATGAGTTTGGAGGAGATGAAAAGGCAGGCTGAAATGGATGGAAATTCTGCTAAGCAAAACCTGGACAAATGCTATGCTCAAATAAAGGATCTAAATGACAGAATAACCAGGTTGACTTATGAGACTGAAGATGAGAAAAGGAAAAGGAAGTTGCTGGAGGACAGATACGAGCAGCAGAAGAATGACTATGACCAGCTGCAGAAAACAAGACAAAATGAGAAAGACAGCCTTGGTTGGCAAAAATTAGAGTCTGAGAAGGTCATCAAGGAGAAGGAGTACGAGATAGAAAGATTAAGGGTTCTTCTTCAGGACGAAGGCACACGGAAGAGGGAATATGAAAATGAGCTGGCTAAGGTAAGGAACCAGTTTAGCGAGGAGATGAGTAATTTAAAGAACAAGTATGAAACTGAAATTAATATTAAGAAGACCACAATCCAGCAGATAGCTGCACAGAAAGATGATGATGCAAAAGGTCTCAGAGCCCAGGTTGACAGACTGACAAGAGAAAACAGAGACCTTAAGGATGAGATTGTGAGGCTGAATGATGCCATTCTGCAAACCACAGATCAGCGGAGGAGGGCAGAGGAAGATGCTCTTCAGCACAAGGCTTGCAGTTCCGAGGTGTCACAGCAAAAGCACCAGTTAGAGCTGGAGCTGAAACAAATCATTCAGCTTCGTGGTGAAGACAACTCAAGGTACAAGCAGGCTCTTGAAGAGGCTGCCTCTACTATTCAGGATAAAACTAAGGAGCTGGAAAGGCTAAAGGTTCAGCTTCAGGAAGAGGCTAAAAGCCGATGGGAACTTGAAAATGAATTGGCTAAGGTAAGGAACAGTTATGATGAGGAAATAATTAGCTTAAAGAACAAATATGAAACTGAGATCAATATCACAAAGACCACAATTCACCAGGTTACCATGCAAAAGGAAGAGGACACTAATAATTATAGAACACAGCTTGATAATGCCATGAGAGAAAATAGGAATTTGTGTGAGGAAATCAGGAGACTGAAGAATACAATAAGTCAAACAACAGATAATCTACGGAAAATAGAAGAGAATGCTCAGCAACAGAAGGCAGCTGGCTCAGAGCTTTCTCAGAAGAAACAGCAGCTGGAGATTGAGCTAAAACAAGTTATTCAAAGGCACTCTGATGAAAGCATGCGATACAAACAGTCACTTGATGATGCTTCTAAGACCATTAAAGAGAGAAACAAAGAGATTGAAAGGCTAAGAAAGTTGTTGGATGTAGAAACAAGTCAAAGAAAAGAACTAGAGGATGAGAACAGTCAGTTAAAAAGAGTCCAGTTTGACCTGCAGAAAGCAAACACGAGTGCTACTGAGACAATTAACAAGCTGAGGATCCAAGAGCAGGAGCTGGCCAGATTGAAAATTGACTATGAAAGAGTTTCGCAAGAGAAAAAAGGCAGGGATCAAGAAAGTGCAAAGTTCCAAAGCACTGTAAAAGACTTGCAGATCCAGAAACATAAGCTGGAAGAGGAACTTTGCAGACAGAATAAAAGTGTAATGGAAGAGACAGCCAGGAGGAAGAAACTGGAAGAGGAAATAGAAAGCATGAGGAGATCTCTGAGAGAGCAATCAGTTAAAATAACTAATCTCACACAGCAGATAGAGGAAGTGTCTATTGTAAAGAAGAGGAATGAAGATGACCTTAGACACCAAAGAGAAGTATTAGATGGTCATGTGAGAGAGAAGCAGAGATACATGGAGGAGATAAGAAAATACACATCTGATATTGAGACTTTACGCCGTCAGTTGGTTCAAGAACAGGAGCAATTAAAGCAGGCTCACCTACGATATGAGCACTTACAGAAAACCTCTGAGGAGAAGAGCAAAAACTTGAATGAGTGCAAAATAGAAATTGAAAGGCTTCAGTCTCTCACTGAGAACCTAACCAAGGAACACTTGTTACTGGAAGAAGAGCTGCGAAATGTTAGATTGGAGTACGATGATCTCAGAATGGTCAGAAGTGAAGTTGATGAGAAAAATACCACCATTGCTGAACTAAAGAATCAGCTTCAGACAAGCAGCAAGCAAACCCTGGAACTTCAGGGGTTGATTAATGATTTACAGAAAGAAAGGGAAAAATTGAGACAGGAAATTGAAAAATTCCAAAAGCAGGCTCTAGAGGTATTCACACATATTTTGATCCCAGCTTTACTATCTCTCCAATATATAATTAATTGCAATGTCCGTTTGAACCAACTTACTTCACCCCTTACTGTTTGAGTTCACTGTATTTGTGACTAATATCCCTTTTATGGCCCCTCTCCTTGTTAACTTTAAAAGACAAATAGCAGGATTTGGCCACTCTCTTAGCCTCTTTACTCCCTGGGAACTGTGATAGGAAGCTTTAAACTGTCTCTGTCACCTAGTTGGGCTTTGCCCTCAGCTTGAAGGAAACCCTAGGTATTTACCCCAGTTTCCATAAAACCATCCTAAGGGAAAATAAGAATAGATGGAGTACCACTGTGCTTTGGCTGTGTGCTTCCCAGAGCTGTTTTGGCCAGCTCCATTTGGATGGGTTAAAGCCATCCTTTGAGGCTGACATGAGTTGTATTATGAAGTAAACCACAACAAACAAGCTGTCACAGTGCTGCTTAGCTGTGTAAAGTGTTGACTAAATGGAAGAATGAAAGGTGGTGTAGTCATCTGTACCTAAAATACTTAAAACATAAATTTCTGTTGGTACTTCAGTCCTAACGGCACTTGTAAATTTCACTATTGGCCCTTGTTCCTTAGGCTTGAGATGACAGTATAGATAGGTTAAAGAAAACATTTTTTTTGTTCTGTCATTCTTCTGCCTTGTTCAAAGAGCTACTGCTTAAATATACAAAAGTAAGAACTTGTGAAAATACTTTTTTTCTTTACTTTTTTTTCTGTACTTTCCCTCCATACAGTCTTTCTCGTATCAGTTCTCAGCTATTTCCTTTACTAAGTTTTTATTTTCTTTATTTTTATAATCTTAATACTGATTAAAAAATATTAATATGTAGCATTGTCTGACGTGTACATATATACGCATGTGATACAAATTATGTAAACTTGCATTCCATTTAATATGGACTGCATTTGAATGTGCATGTGCATACACGCCTGTAGGTGTTTTGTGTATATATATATACATATATGAAGAACTAAAGGAAATTAAAATGTAAAGGGACACAAGTAAAATTGTTTGGAGTAACGTGAAACTAATAGTAAAGGAAAAAGTGAGTCATATATTTCCTTTTTATCCACTTATGGCCAGTCCTTAGCTGATGTAAATTCACCCAGGTTAGTAGAACTATGTCAGCGTACACCTACTGGTCATCTCTTACTGAATCTTGAATGCTTGGTGCATATGTAGGTGCACTATAAGAAGTACTAAAAAGCCATGAAGAACTAACTAAATCAACAGAAAATGTCGACTAAAGGTAACAGAATGCAGTCTCTGGTACTAGAGACACTGTCAGTGAAGGGACAGATGTACCTTCACTGCTTCATCTGTGTGTCCATGGTCTTGGATAAGGCACTACTGTGACTAGAACATTTTCCAGTGGCAGATTGCTGCAGGTTAAATGACAGGCTGAAGAGTATTGTAAATAGAGAACATAACTCTAACCATCCTCTTTTGGTTTATTTCTTTAAAATTTTAGGCTTCCAATAGGATTCAAGAATCCAAAAATCAGTATAGTCACATTATGCAAGAAAGAGAAACCTTGCTGATAAAAATGAGTGCTTTGGAGCAAGACAAAGCGAGGCTGCAGAGATTAGAAGAGGAGCTGAACCGTTTGAAAGTTAGCCTGGAATCAGAGTCTCGTTTGAAGCAACGCCTGGAAAGTGAAAAACAACAAATCCTGAATGACCTCAATCAGTGGAAGAGCCAGCACTCTCGGACAGAGGAATCCATAAGGAAGATCCAGTGTGAGAGAGAGAAGAGCGAGAGGGAGAAGAACACCCTGAGGACTGAGATAGAAAGGCTGCAAATGGAGATTAAACGGATTGAGGAGAGATACCGGTGCAGACTAGAAGAGACTGCTGTCAAAAACCAGTCAGAGTTGGAGTCTGAGCGTCTCAGGCTGCAACGGGAGATTGAGAAACTTAAGCAACGCCCATATGGGTCTCACAGGTCTACGCAGACTGAGGAAGACTTCTGTATTGATGCCTCCAAGTTGCTGTTCAGTGGGCTGCGGAAGAAGATTACAGCAATGCAGCTGTATGAGTGTCAAATTATAGACAAAGTCACATTGGATAAACTGCTGAAGGGGCAGAGGTCAGTGGAAGAGGTTGCTGCTGACATTGAACCCTATCTCAAAGGGGCAGGTGCTATTGCAGGAGTGTCTGTTTTGCCCAGACAGAAGTACTCCTTTGTTGAGGCCAAAAGGAACCAGCTACTTACAGCAGAGAATGCAGTTCTGCTCTTGGAAGCCCAGGCAGCAACAGGAGGTGTGATAGACCCACACCGCAATGAGGTATTAACTGTAGACAGTGCTATTGCAAGGGATCTGATTGATTTTGATGACAGAGAACAAATTTACACTGCAGAAAAGGCTATTACAGGATTTAAAGATCCTTTCTCGGGCAAAACTGTGCCACTATCTGAAGCCATCAAGAAAAACTTAGTTGACAGAGAAACTGGGATTCGTCTGCTCGAAGCCCAGCTGGCTGTAGGAGGGATTGTTGATCCTGTCAACAGTGTCTTCTTACCCAAAGATATAGCTTTATCTCGTGGGTTGATTGACAAAGACCTGTACAGGATTCTAAACAACTGCCAAAGCGCTACAAAGAACTTCATCGATCCCACCACCAAAAAGGCAGTCACTTATATGCAGCTGAAAGAAAAATGCAGGATTGAGCCACATACTGGCTTGCTCCTCCTCCCGGTGCAGAAGAGAAGTATGTCATTCCAAGGGATCAGGCAGCCTGTCTCAGCAGATGCATTGCTTGAGGCTGGAATTATTAAGGAGTCAACAAGGAATGACTTGGAAAGAGGTGCAATTACAGTGGAAGAAGTGAGTGAGAGAATTATTGATTTCCTTCAGGGCTCTAGTTGTATTGCAGGTATCTACAATGAGGCTACTAAAGAGAAACTTGGCATTTACCAGGCTATGAAAATAGGCTTGGTTAGACCAGGGACAGCCCTTGAACTCCTGGAAGCCCAGGCAGCCACAGGGTTCATAGTGGATCCTGTCAGCAATGTGAGGTTGCCTGTTGAAGAAGCTTACAAAAGAGGTCTTGTTGGAATTGAATTTAAAGAGAAACTTCTCTCTGCTGAAAGAGCTGTCACTGGGTACAAAGACCCAGAAACTGGAAACATCATTTCTCTGTTTCAAGCAATGAACAAAGAGCTCATAGAGAGAGGCCATGGCATTCGTTTGCTGGAGGCCCAGATTGCTACTGGCGGAATCATTGACCCCAAAGAAAGCTACCGCTTGCCAGTAGAGACGGCCTACAAGCGTGGCTACTTCAATGAGGAGCTCAACCAGATCCTCAGTGATCCAAGTGATGACACCAAAGGGTTTTTTGATCCCAATACAGAAGAGAACTTGACCTACTTGCAGCTGAAAGAAAGATGCATAAAGGATGAAGCAACAGGTCTCTGCCTTCTACCCTTGAGAGAAAAGAAGAAGGTGGTGCACACCTCACAGAAGAACACCCTTAGGAAGCGCCGGGTTGTCATTGTAGATCCAGAAACAAACAGGGAAATGTCAGTGCAGGAGGCGTACAGCAAAGGCCTCATAGATTATGACACCTATACAGAGCTAGCTGAACAAGAGTGTGAGTGGGAAGAAATAACTATTACAGGATCAGATGGTAGCAGTAGAGTAGTCCTTGTTGACAGGAAAACAGGTAGCCAGTATGATATACAAGATGCTATTGATAAAGGTCTGGTGGAGAGGAAGTTTTTTGACCAGTACCGTTCTGGCAGTTTAAGCCTGACACAGTTTGCAGACATGATTTCCTGTCGTAATGGCACTGATGAGGTGTTTCGGCATGAGTCAGTGACTCGGTCTCCCACGGTGCTGAGTGTCAGGAGTTCTTCCTCGATGATAAGGAGTGGTTCATTCTCAGAGACCACGGAGGAGTGCAGTCCCATTGCAGCCATATTTGACACCGAAAACTTGGAGAAAATCTCCATTTCAGAAGCTATACAGCGGGGCATTGTGGACAGCATTACTGGACAACGGTTGCTTGAAGCCCAGGCCTGCACTGGGGGCATAATATGCCCTACCACAGGCCAGAGGCTTTCCCTTCAGGAAGCTACCAGTCAAGGTATTGTTGATCAGGATATGGCCACACGGCTCAAACCAGCGCAGAAGGCCTTCCTAGGTTTTGAAGGCATAAAGGGTGGACGCAAGAGGATGTCAGCAGCTGAAGCGGTGAAGGAAAAATGGTTGCCTTATGAGGCTGGGCAGCGGTTCCTTGAATTCCAGTACCTCACTGGAGGTCTTGTGGACCCAGAAGTACGTGGAAGAATAAGCACTGAAGAAGCCATTAGGAATGGATTGATTGATGGTCGTGCTGCCCAGAAGTTGCAAGACACCAATAGCTATCCCAAAATTCTGACCTGCCCCAAGACCAAGCTGAAAATATCCTACAAAGATGCAATGAATAGGTCAATGGTGGAAGACATCACTGGTCTTAAACTCTTGGAAGCAGCCTCTGTTTCATCTAAAGGTATATCCAGTCCCTACAATGTCTCCTCAGCACCTGGCTCTCGCTCTGGCTCTCGCTCTGGCTCACGTTCAGGCTCACGCAGTGGGTCTAGGAGGGGAAGTTTTGATGCATCGGCAACCTCTTCTTATTCTTACTCATACTCAACCTTCAGCAGTGGGTCTATTGGGCGCTAGTAAATGAGGCAATGGGTCTGCATTTTAATATCATCTAGATTAATCTGTGTCCCCTTTCCTAGAGCAACAACAACAGAAGAACCCAAAGCAAAACCCAAAGCAATATGGTTTGTGGTCCTATTGTTACTTGCCCAAGCAAAATCATGTTGCTGAAACAAAAGAAATACAGACATGGCCAAAACAAACTTTAAGTCTTTCCTGGGTGTGTTCAACTTTTCTTCTGAAAAAGCTGTAAAATGCTTGAATGCAGATTTCTGGAGTACAGATTACGGAAATGCAGGAAGTCATATTTGTGAATTTGGACTTTCAGTTGCCATTTCCTTCTAGTGTTTGGATTTTTAATGGGTCTCTGTATATTTTAAATACTCTATCACTTGCCGCCTTCTGTTAACTGCAACTGTCAACCCATAAGCTGATAACTAAGGTTTTAAAGTCTTGAAGTTTTTTGTTTTTTTCCTCAACATAGGTCTTTCTCAATTTCCTATTGTGAAGAAAAAATACTAACAATATGGACAGAAAATACCTTTAATACTGCTGTAGAATCTATACTATAACTTGAAAGGCTCTGTCTTCCAGATGTTCTACTTCTGTATGTTTGGCTAGCCATTTTCTTAAGCATAACTTGGGCTATTTCTTAAGCATAAAGGGCTATTATTAGGCTGGGCTTTTGTTTTACTGTTACCTCTATGTTTTCGACTGTTTTGCTTGATTTCCATGTAACAACAAAAAATATAAATCTAACTGCACCAAGTCAGCTATTCTGGGCAATAAACTTTTGAAGTTGTAAAGTATTTGTTGTGTGCTTATTAAATTTAGCTTATGGATATTCTTAGATGTAAGAATTAAAGAACGAACCATTAAAAGAGCAGTAAATCCATCATTTCTATATTTTTGATGAATATAGACTTCTGATTCTGTATTTCAGTAGGAAAATGTAAGATAGCACCGATAATAGAAACTATGCCCTCGAAGCAGAAAGCCAGTCTCCACAGTTGTTTATAGGCTTTATGATGACCAGAATCATATTTCTTCTGCTCATGATCAGGCCCATAGTCTGCAGCTGTGAGAGACTGTGTGTCAGATTTTCCCATGTTCACCATGCAATTTTGGACAATGAGCAGAACAAAGATAAAGTGACAGAGCTTAACCAAGCAGTACGGTGGGGTAGGAGGATCTTTTAAAACCTGGATGGTCACCTCCTGTAATACCACCCTAAAAGCCTAGGTTGAGAAAAGGACAAGAAGATACTGTTCACGTGATGGCTTGCTGTTGCCTGTTGTGCACTGGCTGCTGGCCGCCTACTGTCTCCTTTTATCTGAGATTTTGTCTGAAAGAAGAGCACAGGATTAGAGGACACGAGCATGGTCTGAAACTTTTTTTTTTTTTTTTTTTTTTTTTTTTTTCCATGACTATTCCTCAGCCCATAGCAGAAAATGTTCTGTATAGGTTGAGACTGTCCTGTCCTCTCCCATTCACAGTACAATGCGGTTCCTTGGGGTAGGCATTGTGTACTTAAGTGTGTGATCACTTACAAGAATTTAGGATGGTTTTAGACAACTGCTGCTACAGAGCTTTATTTGTAGGAGCTTTACCTGTCTTATGAATGTTATCAGTTACTACAGATAAAAAGAGGGAACTGATAGGCACAAATGCTAATCACTGTAAATGACGCTGCCAGTATTTTGCAACATGTTCCCTTTCTGGGGTGAGGAATAGATGGGGTTATGGTAATTTTGTTTCCAGCTGAAGTGAAGCTCCTAACCTGAAAAGCATTTCCAATGTTTTCTGAAGATTGAAACAGTGTCTAAACACTCTGCTATATGTAAAGTATCCCCTGTCTCTGGACTAAGAAATTAAATTGACTATTACAAGTCAGTAGCTGGAACCTCCAAAGAAAATAGGTGAGAAAGTACAACCTGTCTTCTAGGAACTTCCACAGCTTTGGGGGAGTTTATGTCTACATCTGAAGTCCATTAGATGCACTGCAGAGGAAGATCCAGTTCTTTAATGGCTTTCTGACTATTAAGGAGAAACAGCTGTTTTTGTTTTTTTTTTTTTGGAAGAAAACCTTACAGTAGAGATAAAACTATTCATTTCTGAAGAAAAGTCTTCTGTTGGGTGCATGTACCCCTGCAGTTTGCATGGATGGTGGAATCCTGTGTGCTCTTTGTGGCACAGCCACCAGGACTGTGCTTATACTTCACACAAGGACATTCCTGGCATCTCTGGTGGGTTGTTTAAAGCTGTGTCTTTGCATATTACATCTCTTACTGCTAGATCAACCTTTTATCCTATGGATCACCACTTGTGGCGATGGCCTAAATATAAATTCATCTCTTAGAAATGATGATGATTGTGCTTTCTTCTCACATATGCTCCAGCAGCAGACACTAGTGCAACATACTGTGGTGGCCTCCTTTGACCGCAGGTGTTTGGTGCAGGACACCACGAGGCCTGAGTAACAGCTGAACCAGCACAGGCAGGAGGTGGGGCAGGAAAATGGCAACTCAGTGGTGCTAAAAAAAAATAAAAATGGAGACCTCTCTGTAGTAAAAAAGGGCTGAGGAAGGAGCTTCAGAAAGACCTTCTCTTTTCCAGAGCTGAAGTTTAGCAGCTGCAACCTGGTGTAGAGGTTAGCCATCAGAGAGAGGCATGGTAGGTGATTGAACCAAGAGGGGCAGGGTGTTGTAGGGCTGAGGAGGGTAGGTTTTTGCAGCAGTGCCTGTTTGTGAGATGGGAGAGCAGTACCTGGGATTTGAGGAGTAGGCAGGCTGTGTTTTGTTGTGGTGTGGGGATGCAGAGATGAGTGTAAGGATTTAGGGAAGGGTGTTCATAGGCTCCACACCTCTCTTGCAATAAAGACAAAATGAATTTTGTTCATTCACTTTAAAAGATGACTGGCAACTTGAAATTTTCATTTCTGCTGCTGAGACACTTAATTCTTTAGTATTAAAAAGCCAGGGTAGACTTGTTGACCCAGCCTGTGGCTGCAAGCACTTCCCTGTAAAGGGAGGCGTGCTGGGCTAGGTGTGTTCATTAGCAGCCTTGTGGGTCAGAGTCAATATTCCAGATTTGCGTCTCCTGCTTCCTCCCTGCACCTGGGGGTAGGTGATGCTGACCCTGTTCAATGGGAAATGAGTGCCATGCATGCTGACTTGGCTGCAATGGCTGGGAATGGTTCAATTATTAGCAGGGTCAGCTCCTTAGAGAACTGGGCTATGCTCTGAACAGGATTTGTATTTATTTCTAAGGGTTTCGTTGATGGAGCTAGTTGCCTTGATGTTGTGCATTTGCTGTCCTCCTGCCTGAGGCAGTGGGCTGGGAAAAGGCTGCTGCATAGGACCACACAGTTTGCACAATGCAGCAGTGCTGGAAGACAGAGTTTTTTCTGTCTTTTGCTGGTTGGTAATGCACAAATGGCCCAGTTGATTAATAGTGTATCCTTGTGAATATGAAAGATGGATGGGGAATATTTACAGAATAACAATTATGTGACAATGTGAGGACTTGTTAGTGTTAGGTCAGAGGTTGGACTCGATGATCTTGGAGGTCTCTTCCAACCTAGATGATTCTGTGAATGTTAAATTATGCAGTTTTTTTTTGTTTTTTTTTTTTGGGGGGGGGGGTAATTTCAAGTTTCTACATATTTTTATAATATGTTATCATATAAATCAGGAATACTTTGATGTTTATGTGCAACTAGGCTGTTCTCAGATGAGCAGGATTTACTTCTAATATGTAACTGTCTCAGAATAATGTTATACATGGAAATTTTATTTTTATTTTTACATGGCCAAATAACTAGAGAACTCCTAGGTCCCTCATGGCAGGTAGTACATAGGCTCTCTGCCACCTCTCTGACCTGTGTTAGCTAGCCTGGTGTTTAACAATTATATACCTGTGATTTTTTTTTTCCTCCTCACAGTAGCAACAAATGCACAGTTTGTACATGTATAACTGCATCATATAATAAAGACAGCAATATTTGGGGTTCCATTCATAATATTTTGGAGACAATTTCAGCTTTAGTAGTTTATAAGCAACTTATTTTATGGCAGAGTTAATCTGGTGGGAAACTCTGTGAGGGCATATCTGCAGGGGTGGGGACTTCACCACTTCCCTTGTCTGCCTGTTCCAATGCCTGACCACTCTCTCTGGACAGAAATTCTTTATATCCCATCTAAACCTCCAATGCCGCAACCTGAGACTACTTTCTCTCATCCTATTGCTTGTCACCTGAGATCAGAGACTGACACCCTCCTTCACTGCAGTCTCCTTTCAAGTAACCATTGAGAGCAATGAGCTCTCCCCTCAGCCTCCTCTTCTCCAGACTAAACAACCCCAGGTCTCTCAGTCGCTCCTCATAGGTCATCTCTTCTAGTCCTTTCACCAGTTTTACTGATCTCTGTAAACACTTAGCAATTCGATGTCCTTGTAGTGAGAATTCCAAAACTGAACACAGTACTTGAGGTGTGGCCTCGCCAGTGCCGCATATGAGAGGACAATCACCTCCCTGGTCCTGCTGGCCACACTGCTTCTGATGCAGGCCAGGATGCCATTGGTCTTCTTGGCCACTTGAACACACCAAGCCTGCACGCTGGCTCATATTCAGTCGGCTGTTGACCAGCAGCCCCAGGTCCTTTTCTGTTGGGCAACTCTCCAGTCACTCTTCTGTGATTCTGTACCTCTGCATGGGGTTGTTATGACCCAAGTGCAAGATCTGGCACTTAGCCTTGTTGAATGTCATGCAATTGGTCTTGGCCCATCAATCCAGCCTATCCAGACTGCTTTGCAAACCTTCCTATCCTGTTGGAGAAAAACATGCAGGAGCTGCTGTTGCTGAATACAGTTGAGGATCTGACTACAAGTAAACCCTTTACTGTATGAAAAGATTTCCTGTTCCTATGAAGCTGCATTTAATGTTTAATGGCTGAATAAATGGTAGAGGATAAAATTGTTCAGTGGAACTTTGCTGTCATTCAACATGCACCTTACCTCCAAGACCTCGGTATCCATCTAAGCCAACTGTGCAACTCTGCTTTGTGAACTAACTGTAGGGACTTTGTGGTTGCTAGCTTGTTTCCCAGATGTTCCCTTCACTCCAGGAAATCCAGTGTGTCCTCTGGGTCCAGACTCACCATTCAGTCCAGACAGACAAGTTTTTCCCTTTTTTAAAAGGTGTAGACTTTTCTTATTTACTTATTTATTTATTTATTTATCTTTAATTACACTAAGAGTAATGTATATGTTTTCATAGGGTGAGGAAAAAAAAAAAAAAAAGCAAAACTGAGTCCTGGAAATATTTTACAAACAACCAAGGATAGAACTGGGATAGTGCTTGATTTCTTATCTGAGCCAAGAAGTTTGAAGAGAGAATCAAATGTTTCATTTTCAGATAACTATGTTTGCTCATAAAAATTTAAAAATAAAGCTCAATTTTAAAATGTTGCTATAATCTTTCTTATTTAGGAAATATCAGGAAAAATCTTTGAACGTGTCTTGCTGTTGTTTTTTTTTTTTGTTTTTTGGTTTTTGTTTTTTTCTTAATTTTTAAATTGGTCATGGAATTTAGAATACATTTCAAAATAGTTGTAATTCATCTGAAGTTGTTTGTTTTTCTGGCCAATATTTTGACATGGGGTGGAAGGAGGAGAGAGGAAATGCACTTAACTACAACCTAGGAACATTAAGGCTTCCATTTCTTTCAGGTTAATACTGGAACTTCCAGATTCATTAAGGACTATGTTAAGGACTATGTTAAGGACTACATTGTGTACACACTGTCTGCAGAAACTCAGACAAATAAGAATCTTGGATAATGCATTGTTTCTTATCCCCCACCTCTGGCCTCAAATAGCCATTCTGGGATAGATGCCTAGCCCTGACCTCTGGATACTGTGCTCTACTGGGCTGCAAGCTCATTGCAGGGGATGTTTGAAAACAAAGTGCAAACTCTTCTCCAGTGGTTTCCACCTCCTCTTACTGGTGGCTCTACAAGGTGTTATGTGTGAGCTCCAGTCAATGATTCAATATCTAGTACCATAAGCAGCAAGTAAACTGGATGGTTACCTGCTGTGTGTGATGGAGAATTAGTATTTGCTATGTTATTCTGTAATAGGCCATGATATTTTTGTGGGATGTCATCATGTGGGAGAAATGGGTTCTGATTAAACCAGTCATTTTGGATGAACATCAAACATCATAGTTGCTTGGCTCTAGCTGCTTTTGGATGAGACTACTGCATGACTGTTATTCATGTAGCCTTTTGCAGTGCATTTTTTAGGGTAAAATTGGAGACAAGTACAGCTATTCTGTGATTGCTACCACCACTCTACAGATCTAGAAAAGAGGAAGGGGGAAGACAAGCGCGGGTCCCCAAGAGAAACAACTTGAGATCTCATAGAGATCCAGGAAATGTCACTATGAAAAAATGAAAAGTGGAGATGAGATGAGGCAAGACTTACTTCTGGTACAGGTGGTCCTTGAGGCCCAGGGGGACCTTAGCACCCTTCTCTCCAGTGGGACCCCATAATCCAGGAAAGCCTCTTCCACCCTTTGGAACAAGTGGGCCAGGAGAGCCATGTCTTTCTTTCTGTCAGGGGATATTTGAAGGGAAAATAGCAATGAAAATGGAAAAGAAGACCCTTGTCTTGGTTTTCTTCATCTCCTGTTTTTCCTTGCCTTCTTGTCTACTCATACCTGTGACAACTTTCTCAGTGCATGTGCAACACTATGAATAGAAGGGTAAATGTCACATCAAAGGCAAGGATAGGGTTTCTTCTGAGCTATAATGGGTCATTACTTGTCAGCAAACTTTGCAGTTCTTCTTAGTCCAAAGTACACATAGCATCCTCCTACAGCATGTTGGATGAAGATGACTTCATCGCCAAGATTTCTGTGTGAGTTATTGTAACTCTCTCTAGTTGTACTTTGATGTTCACATAACACAGTCCAAAGCCTCTGCAAAACAGAATGGCAGATGACAGAGAGCTGGTGATTTATTCTTAGAGATATTTTCCTACATAGACACTTACTCATGTGGGTTTGAACAGTGTGGCCTCTGACTCCCAAGGATCAGGTTTTTGAAAGGAAAGGATTAATTTCAGATGTGTTGTGTGTGTGTATGTATAATTAACAGGAACTTAGCAGAATGCCAGGCTCTTGGAGGAATGCCTTTGGCTGCTTAAAAATTCCTGCTGCTCTCTGTCTATGGCCAATCCTTCTTCCCCATCCAATGGACTTTGATTACCTGGACAGGTAATCACAATACCTGTTCTTTGGGTGTGTTTCATTAGAAACATCAAGACAGATTGAGAGGAATCGAATTTGAGCTAGGGTAACAAGAAGTGTCTGGCCAGGACAGTGATGAAATGCTATTTTGTCTTCTGTTCTCTTCTGAGCTATAAAAATTTCCTTGCTTCCTCTTGAGCCCTGGGAGTTTACTGCTTCCTCTTTCTACACCAGTAGACTGAGGGACAGCCATCTGGCTCTGAATGTAGTGTGAATAAGTGGTTTATCTTTCTAACCTCAGCTGGACAAAACCATAGTACTGGGTGACTGCTGTCACAGTCTGAGAGCTGTGGCATGCACACCTGCAAGATGCTTTTCCTAAGGAGGGAGGCATAGTGAACACACAAAGCTAGAGAACATTTTTTTTTTTTTAAACAAAAACAACATCAACAACAACAACAACAACAACAACAAAAAACAGGAAAAAAAACAACTCATGCTGTTTGTAGCTAATGCTGAACGCATTATGTACTGGGAGCTCCAGTTGGGACAGCTGTACATGAGCTCCAAAGACCCCCTTAATAGAAGTGTATTTGTCCCTGGATACAAGCTTTCTATAGCAATGACATAGGGAATAGGACCAGAAATTCTTACTTTTTTTTTTTTTTTTTCTCCTCAAGTTTTTGACCCATTGAGATAAGGAATTATCTGGGGAGAAGCAAGCAACATGTACTTGTCTTCTGTCACCTCTGTCCCTGTCATCAATTTGTCAAAGAATAATCAGAAATAGTTAAGTAAAAAAAGCAGGAGGAGGGTGAGGAGGGAGAGATTTACAAGGATCAGAAACTACCAATTACTTGAATTTCATAGAATGTGGGTTCTACCAGCATCTCTGTCTCCTTTTTTAAAGGATCACTCTAAAAGAGGGAATCCAGCTCTATGTCCTGGCACAATCTCTCCATAAAGAGATGTTTCCTCATTCATTTTATGTATAGATAGATAGATACAGACACACACAACATGAGATTTTAAGTTTGCCCATGTGTGAACGTTACTTCTGCTGTGTTAGGTTTGAGATACATGTATATGGCTGCCTTCCCAATCCATCATACGCCAGGCAGGGATGTTGGAGTGTTTTCCAAGCACCCTTTCATCCCTAAACTTCTCTATTGCCTGATGTTGCTTTCAAAGTCTCAGTCAACACAAGAGAAATAAGTAAAAGCCATATCAGCTGAGTGTGCAACAAGCTTAGAGCACAACAAGTTATTGTACATCTACTACACTGTGGAAGGGGGATTCTTGTGTGTGCCCCTTGTAATCCACAAATAAAAAGCAAAGTGACTTATAATCCCTCTTTCACAACTGGTAAAATTATCTTGCTTTTGCTGTGGCCTGAAAGGCATTTGCATGTGACATCAGTGTGGCTCAGAGGACTCGTTAGACTGTGCTAGCATGGTTGTGTGTCTGAGTCCCAAACTGATCAGAACTGAGACCTGCTCTAGAGAATGCAAAATGACAGTCTGTAACAAGGCTTCTCTACTAATGTGCACAGAGGCTGGTTAAAAAGTCAGTAACACATCTGCTTGATTTTACTTAATATTACTAGTGTGTTACCTTACTTAGGTTATTTTTATTTGTACTTATTGAGAGGTTTATTTCCCATGGGAAGATCTATCTTACCTTTCTTGTAGAGGTCACTTTTGGGCAGATTTTCTCTTTAAAAGACTTGTCTGTTTAACAGGTCTCCAAGTTGAATATTTGAAATATCTGTATCTTTAAATAAGTCAAATTTCAGACCTGGATCTTTAACTCTCCCAAAGTTTTCATGAGCAGGTCACCAGAAATATCGAAGACTTTTGACCCCTCCTTACCCTCCTTTATTCCTCTCCACTTCTGCCATCTCTGGAAACAAAAACAGCTCCTACAGCCAAAGCTCTCGCCTCCTGCTAGCTATCTGGGAAGCACCTTTAGTGTTTGCTGGTCCATCAGGTGATCATTCCTTATCATGACTTGCAGAGCCACTGATGCACATGGATCTTCCCATGGATCAGTAGGACTCTCCTTGTAGCAGGGAGGTGACACTTCCTTCAGTCCCAGCTGCACCTCATATACTATGTGCTTCACAGGACAATTCTAGATCTGTGTTTGCCCAGGAAGGTGTAGTTAGAGCCTAGCACCAGAGCGTGTTCCTGCCAGCCATCAGCTTCCCTACTGCCTTTGGCCTTTCTTACTTTGGCTTTGCAGCAGCTTGGAAAAGGCATTTGAAGATCTGAAGCAGTTTGAAGCAGGTGTTTTTTTTTTGTTGTTGTTTTGTTTTGTTTTGTTTTTTTTTTAAGTTGCTGCTCCTAAAGTGCTGGCAAATGGACAAGCATGTACTGCTACATAGATGTGTTCTTAAAATCAGTACTCATCCTCCACCACTGAAGAAGTGCATGCAGGTGTGTGAGGTAACACTCACCATAAGTCTTGGTCTTCCTGGGAGCATCCTAGAGCTTGCTCACCCTCCTCTCCCTGTCAAGGCAGTTGAAAACACCTGGAATCATTCACCTCTGGGGAAAGGTAGTTTATGGTAACAGGCTCATTGTGCAACTAAGATGAATCTTAAGTGAGTTTTTAAGCTGGACTCATCACAGCTTATGGATCTCTCTCCCTTTCTCTCTCTCTAGGGCCTGGAGAAACAATAAAATCTGTATTTCTAGCACATTTTTTACAGCACATATGACAGGCAGGAAAGGAGAAGTTTAGAAGGCAGTAGTAATAGCCAAGAATATTATTGGATTATGTGGCAAGCCTCTTAACATAATCATAGTAAAACTTAGGCTTTAGGAATCATCTGGAGCTCTTTAGCCACTCTTAGATATTTGGCAAAGCTTTTAGCTGTAAAGTCAGTCATGTACTGATGGAAGGTAAAGCCCCAGAAGATGCTTTCTGTTATCATTTTATTTCTTCTTGTTCTGTGCCCTGATTACTATGAGTGTTAAACTGTGACTTTGTGCACTAGCTGTATCGTCTTTACTTTTGGTCACATCTCGCCTTCTAGGTCTGCCATCCCAAGATACCCTAAAGATCAGTGAAATCGCTGTCTCTCATATTCTTTATGCATGAAAACTGGCTTCTTTAGCATTTTGAAATTAACTTTATTTACATCCTTTCCCAGACTGCCATCCATTCCTGGGCTCCCACGTACCCTTAATCACCCTGGAAATAACAAAGCAGTTCAAATAAAAGTCATCAGCTTGCTCAATATTTATCAGTGTTACAGAGGATCTAACTTTCGGGGTTTGTTTGGGTATCTGAGTGAATTTAATGCACTCAAATAATCTGCTTTGATATGGCTAGAAAATTATTTCCAATATAGAATAGGAACTACTTGAAAGCTTAAAGTTTATGCATCATGTTCCACTTACATGCTTTTAGTTAGCTATCTTCAGGCATAAGAGAAAGCCTTTGATTTTAGGCCAGTTGAAAAATGTATGGAACTGTTTGTTCCTTTCGGTTCTCCAGCTCACCCCTCAAGAGAAAATCCTGCTAGCCTTTCAGCAAACCAGAGAAATGTAATTTTCTATGAAATATTATACAGTGAAGCCAAAGTATTGCAGTGAAGTCCTTCCAGGAGTAAGAATAAGGATGCTGGCAATTTCCAAAATGAGGGTAAAAGTAGGGTAAAAAATATTATTTTTTACGGAATCCTAAAAATCACTTTTTAAAAATTACATTTTCTTGTGCAGAAATTTCTGGCACTATTAATGTCAGTGACCTAGGACCAAACTCAAAACAGACCTTGTTTTACAGAATCACAGAATCACAGAATCACAGAATTTTCTAGGTTGGAAGAGACCTCAAGGTCATCGAGTCCAACCTCCAACCTAACGCTAACGCTAACAGCCCTCCACTAAACCATATCCCTAAGCTCTACATCTAAGCGTCTTTTGAAGACTTCCAGGGATGGTGACTCCACCACTTCCCTGGGCAGCCTGTTCCAATGCCTCACAACCCTTTCTGTAAAGAAGTTCTTCCTAACATCTAACCTAAAACTCCCCTGGCTCAACTTAAGCCCATTCCCCCTCGTCCTGTCACCAGGCACGTGGGAGAACAGGCCAACCCCCACCTCGCTACAGCCTCCCTTGAGGTACCTAAAAAGAGCGATAAGGTCACCCCTGAGCCTCCTCTTCTCCAGGCTGAACAAGCCCAGCTCCCTCAGCCGCTCCTCGTAGGACTTGTTCTCCAGGCCCCTCACCAGCTTCGTCGCCCTTCTCTGCACCCGCTCAAGCACCTCGATGTCCTTCTTGTAGCGAGGGGCCCAAAACTGAACACAGTACTCGAGGTGCGGCCTCACCAGAGCTGAGTACAGGGGGACGATCACCTCCCTAGCCCTGCTGGTCACGCTGTTCCTAATACAAGCCAGGATGCCGTTGGCCTTCTTGGCCACCTGAGCACACTGCTGGCTCATATTCAGCCGACTGTCCACCATCACTCCCAGGTCCTTCTCTGCCTGGCAGCTTTCCAACCATTCCTCTCCCAGCCTGTAGCTCTGCTTGGGGTTATTGCGCCCCAGGTGCAGGACCCGGCACTTGGCCTTGTTAAACTTCATGCAGTTGACCTCAGCCCATCGGTGCAGCCTATCCAGATCCTCCTGCAGAGCTTTCCTACCCTCAAGCAGATCGACACACGCACCTAACTTGGTGTCATCTGCGAACTTACTGAGGGTGCACTCGATGCCCTCGTCCAGATCATCGATGAAGATATTAAAGACAGAATCACAGAATTTTCTAAAATTTTCTACATTGTATGCTCACCTTCTCCAGTCTCTCCCATAACCCCTGGATAACATTAAGTAAAGTAAAACAAAAGGAATGGTGCTGTAATGCAGTTGCCTGAAACATTCTGTGGTTCACAGTTTACGACATCAAAAAGACTGTGATCCTTTGAATAACAAGAATCGGAAAATCACCTTTGATAAATCATTATCTTATCTGTCTTTGATCTCCAAATGGTTGTTTTTGCAAAGACCAGGATCAGGACTAATCACCCTGTAGAGTAATAATTTCATTAATTCTACCATAATGAATAAAATCTCCTCAAGGCTACTTTGTGTCTGTCTACCACCTAGCTATGTATTTGAATCCTGTTCTTTAGCTGATGAAGGGATATTGCCCAACTGCTTTATGCTCTCTTAGGTAAATTGTGCAGAAACGGCAATCTTGAAGAGTAGACATCTTTCACAAGTCCCCCTTTTTCAGTTAAGCCTGCTGAAAGTCATTTGGTCCTTCCCTGAGCCTGATTTTTGCTATTCATCTGGGTCCTTGGCTGCTCTGTCTTTACGGAGTTGTGACAACTCATTCTGGGTAAAAATATTGCCATGAGTAAACAAGAAAAATGGAGTGGATCCCTGTGTAGGTGTTTTTTGTTACAGTGGTTGGGGCTAACACATATGGAGCTGGTCTGGGCCTCTCTGGAGCACCAGCGCTGGGTGCCTCATTGCTAACAATCCTACTGGTTTCGTTAATGACTATTACAGCAAGCACACACCAAAGCTAATAATAGTTCCATAAGTAAGGCTACAGTCCCTAAGTTTTAGTCATGCAAGATTTCTGTGAACCTATTTGACTGTAAACACACAAAGGACTTGCATGTTCAGGACATTCATACTCAGTCTTGGCAGAGACACAGCCCATGGTTTACCTTGCTGTAGATTTACCAATCTTTCTCATTTTCCAAGTAGATATTTGGGTCCATTAGCACCAGAAAAACCCTGGGGTAAGGACTGGAGGGCTGTTATTTCAACACAATTGTTTATTCCTCACTACATATATTTTGTGCTCCTTCAGAGTCCACAGCCAGCCCTGTGTGTTTGTTACAAATTCTGTGTCATGACAGACTCTCAAAACAGTACCAGAATTAATATGATAGAGGAACAGGGAGAGCCCAGTTCAAACTGGGCTCAAGTACCTGTCTCCTTGCTCCATTTTTCCCTGGATTCATCTGAAGCCCCATCAGTGACACTAAGTTTAGCAAAATCAATGTATGGTGCCTTCAAAACTTAAGTGAGCTGCAGAGCATAAGACTTGGGGATGTGCTGCATCATTCACCTCTAGGGATCTGAGACCCTAGAGGTGAGTTACTGATTTGGAGATACATGTCTAAGCAATGGATTGAAGAACCTCAAGAAGAACCCTTTTCCTCTACAGCTCTTCCTCTACTTCATCTTTGATCCCAGGCTTATGTCACCAGTAAAGGATTTTCTCCCTTTTGCGCCTTAACATACTCATGCAGGTAACTGTTCTTTTCTGGAGAATGACTAAGCTGGAAATTTAGCATATAGACACTCACGTCTCAAAGATCCGGGCAGTCAGTGTAAAATGTATTGTCAGTTATAGTTCCATTTTTATACCTTTCCCTACATATTCACAATATATTTTTATACCTTCTGCCAAACCTCAGCTTCATCTTAAGCTGTTTTTGTGTGATTACTTTTGTTTATTTTCTTTTTTGAAGAGAAGGCCATTTGAAGTTAGTTGTATTTAGAGCTAGCTAGATTTGGTAGGCAGGTTCTGCAGTGATGTCACCAAGCAATCACACTGGGTCCATCACATCTTGGAAGTCCTTGTTTTCAGTGTTCTTTGGGGGCCCTACTTCAAACAACAGCCCCCAAAACAATATCTTATTTTTTTGGATTATTTACATCTAACAAAATCTCTTGTGAAGGCCCCAATGCAAGTTTCCACCAAAAGATTTCTGGTTTTATCCAGTGCTTTCAGGCATTTGATGTATCTGAGCAAAGCAACGTTTTTTAGGCAGTGTATTCTGCTTACTCTCATGTAGCAAATTTTGTTGCTCTATGTATGGGTTGTGGTTGGAAGGGGAATCCTGCATTTCTCCTGTTTTTGCAGGATTATAATACAATTAACAAAAAGCAGTTGCTACATAAACACACGAGGAATTCTGGAGCTGTACAGATTTAAAGAAATAAAAATTAAAAATTGTTAATACAGGTGTTAGAATTATTTGGGTGTGGGGGAGGAGAGGGGAGTGGGTAGCAGTGTCAGAAATGTACTTTACAGTGCAACCTTCAATTGTTTTAAAATATAAAATTCCAATAAATGCTATTATTAGTAGACACTACAGCTTTTTGTTATCTTCAGTTCAAATGCAACATACTGGCTTTTATAGTGGGAATAAAGTTAGAGCTCAACATTTTTATTTTTTAAGTATCTGATGGATAAGTATTTGTCATTTGTATGTGTGATTAGGTGGTTGTCCTCCCTTCAGTCACAGAATCACATAAAGGTCAGGATGGGAAGGGACCTCTGGAGGTCACCTGGTGCAACCCCTTTCTCAAGCAGAGCTACCCAGAGCAGGCTGCCCAGGACCACGTCTAGGTAGGTTTTGAAGCTCTCCAAAGAGAGGGACTCCACAGCCCCTCTGGGCAGCCTGTGCCAGAGGTCAGTCACCTGCACAGTAAAAGTGTTTGCTGATTTTCAGATGGGAATGCCTTTGTTTCATTGTGTGTCCATTGCTTTGTTGCTCTACACCACTGAAAAGGACTCAGCATTGCCTTCAGATATTTGAAATGCATTGATTAGTTTTCCTCTTAGCCTTTTCTTCTTCGTGCTGGGCAAAGTCAACTTTCTCAGCCTTTCCTCATATGAGAAATTCTTCAGTTTCCCTGCAGTACCAAGATGCTTTCCCTTTTCATCTTGGTTCAAGAACACCATAACGCTTCTGGAGGGTAAGATATGATTTTGAGAAGATCTGATCATTCTTCACTTCTACTGTCCTCCCTCAGGCATAAATGTGCTTTGGACTAAGCTGTGTGAAGCCCATGTGGAGGAATGGCTCCAAGGTCAGTCTTAACTACAAAGAATATAAATCAGTAATCTTTTGAAAGGTTGTACATCGGTGCTTCTGATGGATCACTGTAACCTGATAAAACATCACAGAGAGAGGAGAGCAGAGTTGAGACTTCAGGACAGAGATGTTTGAAGGTGTTATGTGAATAGACTTCAGGCTAATAATATTTTACTGCTTTTGATATCTGTGAATCCTTCCTCCAACCCACTGTGTAGTGTATCACTATTAGTAAATGTTAACATGCTTGTAAAGATTTAGGAAAAAAAATAAATCTTCAGAGAATAGAAAAAGGCTCTCATCTCCAGCAGTTAAATTTTCAGTGGCCCTAGAGCTGAAATTTACACTCAAATTCAAATACAGAGACAGATCAGAGTAACCACACCTGTCTGTAATCTTAGGTAAATCAAGAGGAATTATAAGTCCTTTGATTTGCAGCTAAGAGGAGAGAGGCTGTGCCTTCTGGAGATCTCGGATGAAGTTCTGGCTCTACGAAAAGAAAAGGGAACTGGCTACTGTTCCAGTGGGACCAGTTTTTCACCTTTGTCCTTTCATATTTTCAAGCAAACTCAACCTTTTATGCAAATAAGCAATATATATATATATATATTTTATTTTTTTTTTTTCCAAAACCCAAATGCTTCATGTGCAATGTCTCACTCTACGTTATTCTGTAAAGGTCTGTCTTCCTTAACCAGGAAGTCTGGCATGACCTGGCTTTCTGAAAATGCTTCCACAATCTGTTGTAGTTCCCACATATTCCATGTTAGTATACTTCTAGGGAAGGGAAGAAACACGCAACACAAAAAGCAAATCAGTAGAGCATAGCTAGGTTAAACATGGTACATTTAAGCAGTATTTGATGCACACTTTCCTTGTGTGTTCCAAGCAGGAGAAAACATACATGTCTCACTTCCATATTTACAAACCTATAAAGTAAAACATAAATGCATAAATAAATAAAAAATCACCCACTCATCTTTCTGCATGGAAGAGAAGAGGAGAAGGAAAGAACAAGAGTGAAAATTAGGCAAACAAGTTTAATTACAATCTCAGGTGAAAGAAACCACAAGGATGTATTATTTGCAGTCAGTCAACTTGCCACCCCAGGAACTTCACATCAGGTTTCTTCTGCTGTCACGTTATGGTCCACATGAAGTTCAGGCTGTTGCACAGCAACCTGTGGGATATGTCAATAGGAAGACAGGTTTTAAAATTGCTGAACAGTTGCAATTTAGCTCCAGACCGTCTGCTTGTCTATATAGGCACCTTCACTAGTGTGTTTGAGCACTTCCCAAATATAAGACTGTGTAAAAATTCATTGTCAGTCTGTGGATGAAAGAGCTTGGTAGGTCTGTGGATTTGTCTGCATAGGATGGAGAGGAGTTCTGGTGCTTGTATCTGAAGAACTAATTGAGGAAATACTAAGCCTCAAGGAAATATCTTTTGCATTTAGTTCAGAGAGTGTTAAGGTATGAAGTGATCTCAGTTGGGAGTGAGATTCTAGAATTTCATGTCTATAAAATCCTGTGTTGTGTTTCCCACACTGGAAGGCCCCATTTTGTTCTAGTGGTGGCTTTCTGTGACAAGTCAGGGCCACAAAGGGAAGACAAAAGCTGTATTTGCCTGAAATACCACCTGAATAGAATTTTTTTTTGCCTTAGTGACCCATATGTATTATCAGTCTGTGAAATATTGCATTTGGCTGTTCTGCTGCAATGCAGATGCTGCATTCTACCATCACAACATACTGCATGATAGAGATGAAATATTAAGTGTAACCATACTACACATCTTGTTCCTATGTGACTTCTTTTTTTCCTTACGAACAGTGTGTTGTCTGTGGAGGTTGTGATGCCTCTGGCATTGTTGTAGGACTCTGATGGAGCAGAATAGGTATAGCTTGCTTTCTATGGGTCATGACCAGAAGAAGTGGACTCATGATAGGCATGAGAGGTTTCTTCCATATAATACAAATACAAACCAGGATAGTATATAATGTAAGGCATGTTTGTGGTGGTCATCTTTTGCTTATCCCCATGGTGCGTAGCCACTGAAGGGTATAATTCCAGGTTCAGGTTGCAGTGGGGAAGGATTCTAGTCCTGTTTTCCTGTAGGTCTCATTGACTCCTAATACACATTTGAAGTATTGGTAAGAATGATAATGAAAGTCTCTTGCACAATAGTAAAGCTCTTCTTTTAGTTTCTCCCAGTGTTTCTGGGCCTTTGCTCCTGCAGTATAGACCTTCGCAGAAATCCCATTCTACTTCAAGGTCCACAGACATGTACAGCTGAATTTATGGCACACCAAAGGAAGTATTAACCCCTGTCATCTAACATTAAGTGGTTACATTAAGCTAAGCATCTTCTATATTCAGGGGAAAAGGAGAGAAACAGTATCTAAATAAACATGCTGAATCACACAGTGCCTATTAGCAGTGCTTATCTCCTAATTTTTACCTATCGGAGGTAAGTTAGGTAGTCAGCTTAGACTAACTGCACACCTTTTAGAGGGTTAAAGTCAGATCCCAGTCTTGCAAGTTATGAAGCCAACATGGAATTGACACATTCATTCCTGCTATAACCTGTTATTCATCTTCATCTACTGGCATTTCCGTAACTGGATTCGCTATATGACTACTTAGAATTGGTCAAAGTTTGTCACTGGGAAGCCTACTGAAAATATCAGTAAATTAAGTAAGCTAACTGGAAATCATAATAACAGAAGTACTTTTTGCTTTTAGCCAAGCCAAAGTCGATTTCTTATCATATACTTGAAAAGTATCCAGACATTCTTGTCCATTGATGTAGAATGGAGAATGGCACATCAAAAAGGACTAGAAGCCAGGTCCCCACTGTCATCCACATCACAGAAGAAACCTGCAGGTACAGCCAAAGAGAATCAGGATGTGTGATTAGAAAGACAAGCCTTTCTAGTTCATAGCAAAACAATAGTGGCCCTTGGATTCTTAAAAAATTTGCATTTTGTAGTTCATACTGTTACTTTGCAGTGTTCAAGTGAGCTGGCAATTGGAATAGATGAACTTCTGAGATCCTTTCCAACCTGAATGTGTTCCTGTGACCCTGTTATATACTAACCCAAGATAACGGCATAATAAACTTCAGAGTGAAGGAAAGAACCGTTCCTCTTCAAAGAGACATACCACCTTCATTAATATCTGTTTTTTGGTATTTTTTTGCTAGGTAAAAGATCGTATGTGTTTAAAATATGGCATGGTTGTTCTT
Source organism: Aythya ferina (assembly GCF_964211825.1). Taxonomy (NCBI): domain Eukaryota; kingdom Metazoa; phylum Chordata; class Aves; order Anseriformes; family Anatidae; genus Aythya; species Aythya ferina. Next base: position 70,582,819 of record NC_140297.1, on the reverse strand, counting down.
TAGTATTATTATTAACTTGCAAATAGGACAGAGCTGTACGCTTCTCTACAAATGTGGCATTTAATATCTCTTGGTTTTATTGGAAGCTTCATCTTACAACAACAAAACGAATTTAGATTCATTAGAACTTGGATGAATTACACACATTATCTAAAGCACAAAAGAGCTTGATACAAGAAGTGTTATGAGAAAAAGGAGATTAAAAAAACAAACACAAACATACTGTAATATTTTTGGTATGGAGATGCAACAGTATGTTGCATTATAGAATAAAGAAAAAGCTGAAAAACAATGTTAAATCTGGGCTAGAAATCAGTTAGGAGCCACATTCTCAGAATTGATGCTGCAATGCTGAGAGTACTTTTTCAGATAACTAAGTACTCTGCAGACACAAACAAAAATAAATTGCTCTTTTACAAAAACAACTCTAGTCCTCAGGGACAGCTTAAAATGCTCAACTGAAGTGTAAGAATGTTTCCCCCAGAAAGTGAAGTCCTTGTAATGTCTTAATAATGATATCTGAAACTTGTAGAGCTTAGGTGAATGCCTCATGGTTAAGTGTGAGGTTTAAGCACTTACCTGACTTGGCAGTCCTTAAAAGCAGTGGTAAAATGTGAAGATCACTTAAAAAAAAATAAAATAGTTTAGTGAGCTACTGTAAAGATATTTCTGTTTATATATGTTTATATGTTATATATGTTTGAAACTGGAGGGTTTCTGGAAGTGAATAAGCTTAAAGAAAATTAACCCTCTACATTCCTTTCCTTTTTTTTTTTTTTTTTTTTTCAAGCTTGAAAATGTATTAAGGATAGCTATTAAAAATAGTAAGGTAGAAAATATGCCTTAAAGTTTAAGAAGAAAAGGAGGGGGGGGGAGGGGGGGGGGGGAGGAAGGGGAACCACCAATACTTAGGAACTATTAATTTCTGAATCTTGTCAGGAATGTGAGTAATAAAGATCAACGGGCAGCAAGACTAGACATTCCCAACCAGAGAAGGTAAACAGTGCCTTTTGTGAACAAAGAGGAAGAACTCCTGAATATGAACATGACAGAGATGTATTGGTTCTTTGTTTGAGTCTGTGAAATCAACAGAAAAGTGCAAAATCTAAGTGTTAGTTTTGCTTTTGACCCAACATCTATACTGAATAGAGTGATATTTATCTATATAGGAAGATAAAGATTAAATTTATTTATTTATTTAGAACTTAATGCAAAGCATAACAGAAAATAGCTTCAGTTAAAATATGCTTTGAGGTGTCTTGGTCTGATATACATGGTGACTTTCACCGTCTATCATTTTGTCACTTGGCTAGAAATATTAATGAAAATTCTTTAACTGTACTATTAACAAATGAGTGTAAGTTAAATGAAATTAAGTTAAATGCAATTACTAGTGTCCATTTAATGCCACAGAATGGTTGAGGTTAGAAGGGACCTCTGTAGATCACCTGGTCCAACTCCCCTTTTCAAGACAGGTCACCTACATCTGGTTGCCCAGAATCATGTCCAGGTTGCTTTTGAATATTTCCAAGGAGGGCAGTCTCTACAACCTCTCTGAGAAACATGTGCCAGTGCTTGGTCACCCTCACAGTGAAAAAGTGTTTCCTAATATTCAGGTGGAAGTTCATACATTTCAAAATGTGCCCATGGCCTCTTGTTCTGGGCACCACTGGAAAGATGTTGTCTCTCTTCTGTTTTCATTCTCCAGTCAGGTATTTATAGGAATTGGTAAGGTACCCCCTCCTGCCCTGAGCCTTCTCTTCTCCAGGCTGAACAGTCTCAGCTGTTTCAGCCTTTCCTCACAGGACAGATGCTGCAATCCCTTAATCGTCTTCATGGCTTGATCTCTTTCCAGTCACTCCTTCTCTCTCTTGTACTGCAGAGCCCAGGAGTGGACGCTAGAGGCACTAGACATAGTAACTTTCATTGGATTATAAAAAAAACTCGAAGAAAAAATATTTGATAATATATTTTCCCCCTCAGTTTTAACACAATTTAAATGGAAACTAGACTTATGTGAATGACCAGCTCTTTCTCTAGATGTCTATCTAGCTGATGTGTTTAACTCTGGGGCCCCCAGCTCAAGAAGGACATGAACCTATTAGAGTGAGCCCAGAGGAGGGCCATGAGGATGATCAAGGGGCTGGAGCACCTCTCCTATGAAGACAGGCTGACAGAGCTGGGCTGGTTCAGCCTGGAGAAGAAAAGGCTCTGGGGAGACCTTATAGCAGCCTTCCTGCACCTAAAGTGGGCCTACAGGAAAGCTGGAGAGGGACTCTTTGTTAGAGAGTGCAGTGATAGGGCAAGGGGCAATGGCTTTAAACTAAAGGAGGGCAGGTTTAGATTAGACATTAGGAAGAAATTCTTTACTGTGAGGGTGGTGAGGCACTGGCACAGGTTGCCCAGAGAAGCTGTGAACGCCCCACCCCTGGAGGCGTTCAAGGCCAGGCTGGATGGGCAGCCTGGTTTGGTGGGAGATGTCCTTGTCCATAGCAGAACATTTGGTTGGATGGTCTTTGTGGATCCTTCCAACCCAAGCCATCCTGTGATTCTATGGGCACATAGCAATTCCTGCATGCTTTTTCTCCTGATGTGCCTTATCTCACACTGCATCAGCACTGAATTCTAACAGCTGCAGTCTGCAGACTCCTAGTTTTTAAAGATGACCCCTGAAATTTCCACAATACTCTCCAATTCTCATTGATCTAAATATTTTTTTGTCACCTGGATATTTTACCTCTTTACTCTTAATCCCTGTATTCTGCAAAATCAGTCCTGTTTCACAGGGCTTCTGGATTTCACTTTTTTTTTTTTTTTAGTTATTATTTTTAGTAAGTTACAAGTGACTTCTTCCTTACATGGTGGTTTTCTTAACTGTGGGTCGAATGGTCACTTACTTTAGTATCCTCCTGAGATACAAGAAGGGTGACCTTGTTTTCTTCTTAAAAGATGAGATGGAGAAAGGAGTTGATCCTTATTGGAAGTACCGATTCTGTGCAACCCTTCCAGGTTTAATTTTGAATTAAAATGCCACAGAGCTTGAAAACATGTTTAAAATTATGTACATGGTTAAGTGCTTTGTTGCCTTTGAGCATGAATGAATATAGATCAACACTGATGAAAACAGGCAACTTCAATGATTCGATCATTCCCTGACATACTTTTCTTTAAAAGGGGAACAAAATTTATCATAACAAATTACTGCAGTCATTGCTGCTTAGAAGTCTTGAATTATAGCAACTTATTCACTTTTTCCGTTACCTTGATGTGTTGGAAAGTCAGTATTTTTTTACAATTTTAAGGAGCACCTTCCTGTGTCCCAGTATTTGTTTCAGGAAGAAACTACTTCTGACCATGTAGCTGTTGAGTAACATGCTACTCTTTTAGGCCAGAAGTCCTGAAAGCCTGAAGGAAACAACAGATACGGCTCAATGTAGGAGTTACTTGATTTATACAACCTCTTAGTAAGACTGAGAAAAATAAGATATTTTGTCATTGTAATAAATGTTGTGATAAGATATGCATGTGTATGTATGGATATCATATGTGTGTATATCTTTATATGCTTTTGTAATACATCAGGAGCAACTGCTTAACCAAGTAGGCCACCCAAGTCAGCAGTGCGTAGTAGGTTGCAATGTGTGTCAGACGTGTGTGTCATCCTGCAATAACTTTTAAGGTACAGTTTTGCCTTGCAGATTATCAGTGTCTGAGCATTCTCCCTTGAGACATGAAAATATTTCCATTTAATTTCCATTTAATTTTAAACGGGCTGTTCAGTAGAAGGTTATTCAAACAAGGCTGTTAAACTCAGCACTTTGCATTGATGTGGGAACCACAGAAATGAAAGCTAAGGGAGCTGATCTCAGATGTGCAGAAGGAGTTCCAGTGCAGTTGTTCTGGTGAAAAGTGTGGTCAGATTAAATTTTAGTCTATTTCTTACTTGCCCTAAGAATGGAAAGTTACACAGAGAATCAAAATACCAAGATAGTGGTACTGGAATCACTTCCTAGAGGAGATGACATTGTAATGGTGTAGTTCTGTTTTTCCATGGATCATATTCTTTCCTTTTTGCAGTCTCAGAACAATGCTGTGGCAAATACAGACTTGACTGATGTGTTAAAAGTAATCTTGGAAAGGATGCATGTGTTTCCAACTGTCTTTTAAAGAAAGGGAAGGAGGCATAACTGTGGTCCCCAATACATAAGTTCTTAAACAGTCCCATGTCCCGTTATCTTCAGATGGATCGATTAAAATACAGCCTGAATATTCCCAGGTGCAAGTCTCATTGAGACTACTCACATGCTGATGATTAAGTAGCTATTCAGTATTTTGTTATGCCATTGCCAGAGTGTCTAGAGAGCCAAGATTCGTGACTTCATTTAACTTCCACTAGAATGGAAAGGCAATAGTCTTTCCCTTATTGGTGAATGTGCTGGTAAGTCCTCCTTTAATTACAGGTGATTACAGGACACTATAATGGCTGTATTTACATCTTTTCCTCTCTCTCCCTGTTTTTCTTTTTCTAGCCTGAAGTTAAAAGAACAAACATATTTGCTCACCTCTTCACATGTAAAATATGCAATACTTTTGTCCTTCACAGTCGCACACACTAATTTACTGTCATGCATTTCTGTAAATGCCATAAACATTAGGTTAATAAAAAGGATCAGCTTGCCATATGACATGAAAATAGGCACCCATAGGAATGTATGATCAGTCCAAAATTATATAGCCTAAAGTACACTTCAAGAAATCTTTTTGTAAGATTCTGTCATCAGGATAAATTATTTTAAAAGCCATACTGTCTTCCAGATTTAATTCTGAGAATATTATTTGGAGGCTGAGATATAAACAAGCTTATAAAAGTTTTTTTTGTTTGTTTTTTAAATTTTAATTTTTATTTTTTAAAGTTAACAAAGGAAAAGAGAGGATTTCCTTCACCTTTGTACTTAAGTTTGATAAAATTTTCCAAATACTGGCCTCTAAAAGCACTGTCCAGATATGTACCAGTAATTCCACATGCAGTAACAACTCTTCTTTTAACACTCTACCTTTCACAGCGGCATCTTTGTGTATTTTCTTTCTTCCTTGACTGGCTGTTTTCTGGTGAAATGATTTTTCAAGGCAACTTTCCATTAGCTTCCTGTATGGCAACTACTTCATGCTGATTTTTGTGCTCCAGCCATGTCTACAGTAATTCTTAAAACGGTGAGAAATACCTGCTCCCAAAATGCAAACCTGCCTGACTCTTAGATTCTCTGCACAGTTCTCGTCTTTTCACCTACCCTTCACCACAACATACTCTGTGATTAAACTAGTACATATAATTTTTTGCATTTTCTTTAGTATTCTTTTCTGTAGAAAGGAAACGTAAAACCCTGTGTCAGAGGATCATAGAATCTGCTTGTGTCCCATACAAATGCTGAAATGACAAGCAAAAGACCTTTCGCACTCCAGAATATTTTAAATCCAGCCATATTTCAAAAAGTCCTAACTCCAACTATTCCCTTTATTCCTGCTACCTGTTTCACACTACTGCCCTGATCTCTCCTTTTCCACTTTCTGAATTCCTTTCCTTATGTCTTTTAAAATGAACTGAAATTGTCTTGGCAAAGATATCCTGTTGTCTCTAAGGATAAATGCTTCATCTTTACTTTCCAGGATCTCACTACTACTTTGGCAGTTGATGATCATCTCCTCTCTCATTGTTGTTTGTTTTGTGTGTGTATCTTGCTTCTTTTCTGCTTGTGGGTGAACTTTAGGATTTAAAATGAACAGACCATGTTGTACACTAATGAGTTGTCTTGTCATTCTTGTCATCTGTGATCAATATTGCTCGTATCAGCAACAAATACACCGCTTTCTTCCTCATGTGGCCCCATTTGGGGGACACGCTGCCCCACAGCCACATGGGGAGATGGCACTCTCCATGGTGCTGAACCCACCCACCACAGCAAGCAGAGGGTGGCTGAGCCCATGCCATGTGGGGCTGGGAGCTGTGGATCCCCAAAATGTGGTGGTACCCCTCAACACCTCACACCGAACTCTGTTGTTTGTGGAATGAGGGATGAGCGTCCTGGTGATTCATGGCGGTTGGTTGTGCGACCCGGATCTATTGTGAGACATTCTTGCCCTTCCTTGTGTGTTGTTTGCTGGACAGTTTCCCCTTGGAGATGGATGTGACAATTCCTTTCGTCATGTGTGAAATGAGTAAGAAGGGATATTCAGAGGAGGAACAGGGGATATGCTGAAACATGTAAGTTAAATACTTCAGAGCTTTGTGTCCTCCAACAACCTGATGATATAAACAAATCTGGAGCTGAAATAGCCTGTTCCTTAGCAGATGCAAACCAGTTTCACTGAAATTGCCTTTTGTTTCTCAGTTGAATTCTGATTAGTCAGACTGTGAGTCATAGCTATTCACTCTCAGATAAAAACCTTTCATCTACAATGAAACAATTTTGTCTGTCGAAGCATTTCATTTAAGATTTACTAATAATTTATTTTTAAATAGTATTTTAACAGTGGTTTGTATAATTTCTGTGCTTGAATAAACAGAAAATTTCAGTGCCTAGAATACTGAGCGCACTACATGGAGGAGAGATTCAGATACATGTATTCGGCCTGGATAGCATTTTTAAAACTTGGCCTCTTGGGTGTAGGGAGGTGGGAAGGAAATTGATTCTTTGTGTCCTCTTTATTTAAGGTCTTAATTCTCCTTGTAGGAAGGAACCATACAACAGTGGAGATAAAAAGCATATTGAGTATTGTAACTTGTCTCTTGCATAAAATAGTTTCTTGGTCTTTGCTCCTTAGACTTTATCTTTCCTGCATTATTCTGTGTCACCTCCTATTCTTAATTATCCTGGGTCCTATTCAACAGCTAAATTGCTTGACAGGACAAAGAAAACAGCAATGGTGAGAAGATCATAATGGAGAGTAGGAGTGGATGGAATTATTTTATAGGCATTGCTCTTTTGGATGACTTCCATAGAGAAAAGGTTAAAATAGAGAAGGGATATAGTACTACCTGTATCTTTGTGTGAAAATGCTGCAGAAGGATGATACATATTGATCAGATGATGTGCTCCTCCCTCTCCAACCACCAATATTAATGATGTCTCTAAACTCTGGACTTTCTCTTTGCAGTTAAACATTATGCTTTTTATTTTTTTGTGTGATATCCTCTTCAGAATGTAAAACAGTCGTGAGTTAGGCTAGTGAAAGATGGAAAGTGGTAAGATGACTCAAATGTACCAGCTCATTCTATGTTCAAAGATTAATCTCCTAAGGCCTCATTTACACATAAGGACAGTCGATAATTAATATAAATTAATAACAGATATGACTTTCAAGTAAGTTCAGAGCACTAAATTAAAGCAGTCTCACTCTGTTTTAATAAATAAATACCCACACATGTAGAATATAGTAACAAAAAAATAATGCTTTAAAAGCTACAATACTAAGTACAATACAGCTATCTGTCCCAAGTTACAGGATCTATCTGGCAAACCCTATGACAATGTGTTTCTCTTTTATAGCTACATTAGAGGAAAATTTCCACACAGCAATCCAGGAAAAGATATAAATTAATGCATTACAAAGGAGGTGTGGGGGGGAACCACTAAGATTGAATAAACCTAGATTTGGTGACTCAAAATGAGAGTCATTGGTAGGGTAGTAGCAGACAGCTTGAATGAAGAAATAGGAGCAGAAAACCGAGGTGACTGGGCAAAGAAACAAGGAGGGATGAAAGAAGACAGGCAATGAGACAGACCTTAACTTGAGTGCAGTGGGAAAAAGAAAAGGTATGTTACAATAAGTCAGAGTCAGGATTAACAAGTAAGGAAACAAACTGAGGAGAAGGCAAAGGTAAATAAGGACAAGGGCATGATATGGACTGGTGAATTAAACTGGTCCTTTTTGAATGGGTAAAGGAATCTGTGGCCACAATAGTACACTCTCACCTTCACTACAAGGGGATTCTAGAGGTCTGAAATTTTTCTGGCAAAGAGGTATGCAGCAATTCCTTGTGGGGCTGATTCCCAAAGAGAACAACAACTTTGCTGTCACGACATTTCTACTGTGTGAGAATTTTGTGTGTTAGGTTAAAGGTTGGAAATTTGTTAATACCTGGAAGTGTTAATGTGATACTGTAAGAGGGGTTTGCAGTGGGGGTGAGGGTTAAAGCATACAATTTACTATTTCAAAACCTAGAAAGTTATGATGCACATAATACAAAAGAAAAAAAAAAAAAAAAAAAAAAAAAAGACAATTTACAAACTCAAAAACCAGTAATATTTGCTGTTCCACCTTCTCTTTGGCTCTTTGGAAGTGTCATTAGGACACACCCTTTAATCTTCCCATCAATCATTTTCATGGAAAGTCTTACCTCATAGAAGGCAAAAGATAGAAACTTTTTCTGGAGATAAGTTAAGGCTGTGTAATGAAAGCACTATTACCTGTCTAGATACGTCTCTTTTGTGACAGATGTTAGGCAATATGTATTAGGAAATCAAGCAGCAGGCTGCAAAAAGAGGAAAGATGTCATATGGTTCACAGATCAGTGAACGGTCTGAGTTCGAAGGGACCTCTGTAGGTCACCTGGTCCAGCTCCCTTGCTCAAGAACGATCACCTACATCTGGAGGCCCAGAATCATATGCAAGTAGCTTTTGAATATCTCCAAGAAGGAGACTCCACAACCTCTCTGAGAAACCTGTGCCAGTGCTCAGTCACAGAATCACAGAATATTAGAGATTGGAAGGGACCTTGAAAGATCCTCTAATCCAACCCCCTTGCCGGAGCAGGAACACCTAGATCATGTCACACAGGAACGTGTCCAGGTGGGTTTTGAATGTCTCCAGAGAAGGAGACTCCACAACCCCCCTGGGCAGCCTGTTCCAGTGTTCTGTCACCCTCACTGTGAAAAAGTTTTGTCCCATATTTAAGTGGAACCTCCTATGTTCCTGTTTGCACCCATTGCCCCTTGTTCTATCAGTCCATGTCACTGAGAAGAGCCTGTCTCTGTCTGCCTGACACTCACCCTTCACATATTTATAAACATTAATGAGGTCACCCCTCAGTCTCTTCTTCTCCAAGCTAAAGAGACCTCAGCCTTCCCTCGTAAGGGAGATGCTCCACTGTCTTAATCATCCTTGTGGCTCTGCGCTGGACTCTCTCAACCAGTTCTCTGTCCTTCTTGAACTGCAGGGTCCAGAATGGGACACAATATTCCAGATGCAGTCTCACCAGGGCAGAGCAGAGGGGGAGGAGAACCTCTCTTGACCTACTAACCACAGCCCTGCTAATACACCCTTGGATGCCATTGGCCTTCTTGGCCACAAGGGCACAGTGCTGGCTCAGTCATCCAACTGTCCACTAGACCCCCAGGTCCCTCTCCAGCAGGGCAGTCCCCAACTTATCACCCTCACCTGATGTTCAGTTTGTGCCCATGGCCTTTTGTTCTGTCATTGGGCACCACTGGAAAGATGCTGTCTCCTTCCTGTTTTCATTCTCCATTCAGGTATTTATAGGAATTGGTAAGGTCCTCCCTCCTGTTCCAAGCCTTCTTTTCTCTGGTCTGAATAGTCCCAGCTGTCTCAGCCTTTTCTCACAGGACAGATGCTGCAATCTTTTAATCATCTTCATGGCTTGATCTCTCTCCATTAGCTCCTTCTCTCTCTTGTACTGCAGAGCCCAGGAGTCGACACAGTACTTCAGCTGTGGCCTCACCAGTGCTGAGTAGAAGGGAAGGATCACCTCTTCCAACCTGCTGGAAACACTTTGCCTAATGCAGCTAGGGCTAGTATTAGCATCCTTTCTGACATGGGCACTCTCTTGGCTTATGTTCAACTTTGTGTCCATAAGGATATCCAGGTCCTTTTCTGCCAAGCTGCTTTCTAACTGGGGGGTGGCCCCAAGCATGGGCTGGTACCTGGGGTTGTTTCTCCCCAGCTACAGGATTTGGCACTTCTCCTTTTTAAACTTCAGGAGGTTCCTGTCAGCCCATTTCTCCAGCCTGTTGAGGTCCAGCTCAATGGCAGCACAAACCTCTAATATATCCACCACTTCTCCCAGTTTTATGTCTTCAGCTAACTTGCTGAGGCTACGCTCTGCCCCATTGTCTAGACCATTAATGAAGATACTGAACAAGACAGGACCCAGTACTCATCCCCGGGATACAGAGCTACTGTCCTCCAACTAGACTTTGTTCCACTGACCACCGCACTGTGGACCTGACCATCCAGTTTTCAATCCACCTCCCTGTTTGCTCATTCAGGCCATTCATCAGCCACTTGTTTAATGAGGCTCTAATGTGAGACCATGTCAAAGGGATTACTGAAAATCAGGTAGATAATGTCCACTGCTCTCCCCTCATCTACTAGGTCAGCCATTTCATCACAGAAGTTTATCAAGTTGTTTGAGATTTTATATGCTTCTCTGTTAGCATCATAACTAGTAGAAACAAACGTGTTTAAAGAGTCACTTAGAATTGATGAAAAAATTGTTTTTCATTTACCGTAGGAGCACTAATAGAATCCTTCCTGACTATGTAAACTGACATGCAATGGTAAATATGCAAACAAAAAGTCATGTCATAGGAATTGCCAGCTAAGCATTCAAAAGGAAAGTTTTTAACCTTCATCTCTCTTTGCCTTTTTTCCCACTTGTAATATCTTTCTCATTTATCCTCCATTTACACGGGTATTATGAAAATAAATGATTTATGAAGCACTTAGCTATTCAAGAGATTAATGCTTTAGCAAATGTAATGAGCAAATTCATAGAAGGGTTTAAATAATGTGTGGCAAATAAGGCTAAGGACCATATGTTAAATGACAGTCAACAAAATCATTATCGATAACAAAATACATGACAGTCAGTTAATATATTCTGATTAAAACGGGACTGGTATGGAAAGAAACACCACCAACCTATTATAATGAAATTAAAGACTAACAGAATGTGTATACTTAAAGAAACCAAATTAATGGTCCACAAGCAACCCTAATTCTGGTATTTCCTGACTCTGATATGTTCAGCTCTGCTACCTAGAGAGACTGTTTAAGTACTTTTTGTATATGTGAAATATAGATTCATAATTCACTTTCATTTTCATAAAACCTGCCATTCTTCATGTTTGCACAAAGAAATTGCCTTGGAAAACATTTTAAATGCTTCCCTGCTAACAAAAATTCAAAATGCCTGCAGACTAGGCAGACCTCCACAGTTAATGAGATTTCCATATACCTTCAGAAATGTTAGCTTAGTGGAACAAAGCCTTGCCTGGTTTAAGAATACAGTTATTTTCTCTTCCTCTTCTAAACCAAGAAGTTTTGAACTGTGAGAAATTTCCCTCAGAACTCTGTGTTTCTAGTATCTCTTGAACAACCAAACGCATACTACACTTCCATGAGTTACCCATTTTGTTGTGGCATTGCCCCCTCTAAATCAACTCCATCTGCAGAAAATCCTTCAAGAGTTGAGATCATAAGGCTTTTAAGAGGGCAGTCTTTCCACTGCCATCATGATAAAGACACTCAGAGCCATTACTCCCCAAATACTGTGCATTCAGATCTCTAAAAAATAACAAGACTTGGGGACTGAAGGTGTCTGCTGACATATCATCGGTAAATACTATAGACACAAGTAGTCAATGAGTAATGAAAGTGAAAATAAAACTAGAAATTTTGAATCCATAGCAGTAAGATCTGAATAACAGTACATTGACATGGTGGGTTTTCTATTTCAGGTGTTGCAAGGTTATATTGATTTGAAACCTACTAACAAAGAGGATTGTTGCTGTCTAATGCACTGGTAACGTGTTTCCATCTGTTCTGCTTTGGGGTAAGAAAAGCAGTCATCATACACATAATGGCTAATTGCCAACACCTTGGAACCTTGTATGATGGGATTACTTCTAATGTAATCATCTACACTGCAGAAGATTTTCAAGGCTTAATTCAGCATGCATGGCCATGGTGCTGTGCACTACTGAAATAAAAAGAGACTGTCATGACCCACAGAATTTCTTCACAGAATTTAAAATACATGTAAGACTTTTAGTTTTCTCTTTTTTTAAAATCACATTACTTTGACAATATTGTCTTTAACAAGAGCATCTGAGAAGGGATAAAACAATAAAGAAACATAGAAAATATACTCAAAGTGGAAGAGCTTTTCTAGACTCATTGCTGAAAAATATGGTGTCCTGGAGAGTTTCAAAAGTAGGAAACAGACTGCTGCTTCCACTGTGTCATGTATCTCACCTGTTGTGAAACTTCTCTCCCTACAGATGTTATAGGAGTTATCGGGTGTTATAATAATCATGCCCCTGGTTATGTACTGATGACCTCATGTCTCAGCAAGGATAGTGCTACACAGTATGGCAGGAGAATTTTTTTTTTTCTTTTCATTTTTTCTCTGTCAAACTCTTGAAATATATTGCGGTTTTGGAAATCAGTGTACATTGAAGCAAACAACATTTATTGGATAAGTTTACAGTATACCTTGCCATTGAGGCCGAGATACACAGCTAGCTGGGCAGTGCAGGCAAAACCACGTTTTGAAAGTGCCATCTAGCGGCTCCCTAGTTGGTATATGTTGGAAAGAAGAGTTAATCTTTCTGAAGTTCAGGGTCTTGACGACCCTGCTGGCTTCAGAGTTAAGGTTATCAGTGGTGAGGCCTCAGCAGCTGTTTGCAGCCCACAATAAGCAGTGTAGATGCTGTAACTTGGCCCAGAAAGAAGATGTGACTGGAACAGGAAAACCTGTGCAAATGTCCCCAGGAATGTGGATGTGCATCTAGCTGCTGCATCTGGGAGTGAAATGAAAGTGTGTGCAGATGTATGGATAAATGGCACATAGGGATAACTGAGTTTTAGTTCTTCCCTAGCAGGCAATCTATTTCTTCCCAAGAAGAATACAGCCCCAAAATGTCCAGTTTAAGCTGATTAGTAATAGAGATGCTTCTGGATAGTAATAGAGATGCTTTCCTTAATTGCATTTTTGAACCCCTTTAAATTAGCCTGCAGACCTCAGGGATCTTCAGAGACAGAGTGAAAATCACTGATGCAGTTAATTTTCTTAGAAATATAGGGACAAATTAACTGGGTCAAAATAGACAAGGTCTTTTTTATTATTATTATTATTTTTAGCAAAACAGTAGTAGTTTTGTTCAGACATAGCCTATGGTTTTGTGACTAGAAAATCAGAGAAAGGAAACTAAACTTTTTCAACCAGATTTTGCTGAAGCAAACCCAAAGGCTTTGTTGCTCCATATAACAACTTCAGAATGAATTAATTGTTTCCCAAGAGCTTCTGAATTCTATATGGGCTTGTAGTAGCTTTACTACTGCTATAGTTTAGAGTTCTTAGTCTGGCATTAGCGCTTTATAGAAATCATCACCTTTGATTACTGATCCCTTTCTGCAAGTGACAAAGGAACAGTAAACCAATATAAATCAATGCACTATTTTATCTTTTTTTTACAGTTTTGGAAGACCACAATTCAGTCTCAGAATTTACAATTTTAATTCCTTTTCCATTAATTTATGACTCAAATTTTCTTCCAGTTTGTTCTCTTGTGGCTGGAATAAATGGATCGATCACTCTTGGTTCCATTTATATATATCTGTCATTATGAGTGAAGCTGTGCAGAAAGATACAAACTTTGTTAGAAGCAGTTAGATAAGCAGAAACTTTATGCTCATCTATGACTTAGAGGAAATGTATAACTTAAAACTGGACCTAAACAGGACTTAAGACTGGCCCTGTACTACACTTTATTCAATAGCATTTTTTTTTCCCCCCAGTTCTTCTTTCTTGTGGTGTTGGTAGTTGAATATGGGATTAAATATATGATTCGCATAAATACATGTACCTTGTTTAGCTTCAGACATGTGCTTAAGTCTTACAACTTCAATGTGGTTCAAACAAATGTTTAGATAAATATATATATATATATATTTTTTTAAGAAATATATGTTTTTATGAATTGGTGTCAGAGCACTAATGATTGTACTATACATAAAAATAGCTGTTCATGTTGTTGTTATATCTGTTTTTAATAATTTGGGAGACACTCAGGCACCGTGGTGTTAGGGCCTAGACATACTTCTTAATCTTCTAAGACCCAGATAAATGATATAACATATGATAAAAGCCCCAAAAGAAGGAAATAACCCACAAAGAGCCACCAGAACAGGAATCTTAAAGTCCCATGGAAATAATTCTGTTAATTTATTTCAAGATTACACATGTCTGTTCTTCACAGTTGAAATGAGTTACATCTGGAACACTAAGAGAGAACACCAATTTTTCATTTTTGATAGATTAGTATTAAACCAAATGATGTCCTTGAAAGTGATAAGGGGCCATGTGGCTATAGAAGAACATTGTTTTTTCCTAATTCTGCTAATGCATAAAATAATGCTAAAATTTGATATGTTCCTGCCTCTCCTACATGACCAATCTGGAGATTCATTCCCTAATCAAAAGCATTATCCAATGAAAGAAACTCTTCTCAGAAATCATTATCAAAAAACAAAGATTTTTCCAGAAGGTTCACAAAAAGGTCTTCACCTCACCACAGAATATTTGCAAAATGAAAATGCAGATGCTTCCTCAAGTTCTAGTTATATGACCATTAATTTAAAATGTGTTTCTTTTTAAAACATGGCCTATAAAGATGCTTGAGGGGGAGCTCAACACAGTCATTTAGGAAACAGAAACTTTAGACATGTGGTTGAAATATGGTGGGAGAAAAATAGAATGAATCAAATTAATGACATTGAGAGCAATTTCAAATGCAATTTTCCAATTATTTTCTCTTCAAATGGGATTCTGGAGAGCCAGGGGACAAAGGCTAAGTGAGATAATTGGCCTTGCAGTTTGTCATTTATTGTTTGTATTTAGCCTTAACGTTGTAATACAAACCCTTCTGAGGTAAAGCACTCAGCATAGCAACAGTCAACTGTTTATCTGCCATTCTGATCTTTAGGATGACTGGGGAATGGTGCTTTTCCTGTATATTTTATTGCCTCTGATGATCAATGAGTGAGCTGATAGTTGTTAAATTAGTTGGTGTATTCCACACACAGAAAGTGTAACCAACACAAGATTTTATACCAAGATATTGCAGCTTGAGTCCCTTTCAATTGTTGCATTAACTGTCAGCTTCAATAGAGTAAGGACTTAAATGCATGATAAGGCAGGACAGCAGAGTTGAATTTCTTGCTGCTGAAGAGCTGTTTTGTTTAGGGATCTATCATTGCCTCTGCCAGTCTGGGAAAAGGAAAAAGAAGAAGAAAAGCATTGCTACTGGGAACCTACTGCCACTGTATTGGGCACTGAAAAGTAAGAGATGAGAACAGTGTATTATAAATCCTTTATTTTTTTAAGGTTTTGCATGGTTCACAGTGGCCATTTCAGCATAGGAAGGAAGTTCCACATCAAGCCGTTATTTAAACCTTGCTAGCCAAAATGTTGCCCAGGCATTGCTACTTCATTTTCTGCAGCTAAAGTGCATTTGTGTAAAAGGGCTGGTCTCTTACATGGCTCACACAGACTTGACAAATGATGAAACACAAGCTTTCTGTCTAGCTGCATACCCACAAAAATGATAATATATCTTGACTTCCAGGAACCGTATGCTTTATGACATGCTTTATCCAGCAGAGTTATTTAAAACTGCACACAAAAAAGGCAGTGGTGACAAGGGGTAAGGAAAAAAAAAAAAAAAAAAAGGAAGGGGTGAAAAAAAATATAGGACTTAGAATATTAAGATACTATGGATTCAGATAAATCTTTTTTCCCTATCAAACAGTTTGTGACAGGAGTATAGTGGTCAGCTCAAGTCTGTAGGCACAGCTTCTCTGGACCTCTTCTGGTATTCTCCAGCTGAAGGGTCTGGTTAGGAACATGTCACAATCATACAGAGCCTTGGCTGGATCTGGCAGGACTTATCACTTAGGCATTATGTGGAGCAAGGACATCTTATTTCAGGAGGGAGATTATTCCTTGTCAGACGGCCCTAAAACCAAGTGACTCACAGGTCTCCTCAGGAGGTATAATGTACTCTTGGGCACTGCCTGCCTGCTCTGCTTCTACAGGGTGGGAGAGGGACCTGTGTACAAAAATCTGTGCCTTTTCCCAAATTATTTGTTCCCAAAAGGAGCGGATTCATTTCCTCCCTGCATTATGTTTTCCAAACACGACAAGAGGGAAGAAGGAAAACTCAATCGCTTCAGGTTCCACGTGTAGCCATATTAGCCAGTGACAGACTTGCCCTGGGAAGTAGAAGCCTTAGCCAGTGGATTTTTCCTCGTGATGCCGCAGAATGAGAGGCTACCTCTAATCTCATGCAGTGCTCTGGAACATGCTATGTGCTAGGCTGTCATTTGAAAAATTATCCGTGGTAATAATCCTGGACAAAAGTCAAAGCTTCCTTCTCCACCATTTTCTTAGGAGGGGAATATTTTCAGGGCTTGTATGTCAAAAATTGTTCACCTCCTTTTAAAATATCACACTACTGTACAACTTGTATCTTTCTTAAATCTCTTCCCCAAGGCTCAGGTATTAGTCCAAGTTAGATGTGCAGCTGGCTCCTTGCTTTCAGAGATCTACTCTGGGTCACGGCCAAGCCCCTTGCAAATAAAATTGTTGGAGGTTTTCTACAGGAAGTAAAGAGAGGCTACTGTAACCACCCCTGTTACTCATCAGTTAATTTACTGGAAACCTGGAGACTTCTGCAACTGGTCAAATATTCTTTCTGGAGATGCACAAAATTCCCCAGGTTAAAATAATTAAAAAGGCATTACAATCTGCCAAATGACATATCCAGGTTGATAGCAAAGAACAGTCTTCTTATTCTTTTGCCTTTTAAGAAGATTACAAGTTCTGCCAAAAAGTTATTAAAATGAATATGTGTATATGGGAATGGCAACGATTTTTTAGTTATATTGAAGATCAGAATTTGGGATGAAATTTCAGCTATTGAAATAAAGACCATCATCTTCTCTTCCCTTACTGCTAGAAGAACTCATCCTCTCATTTGGCTTACAGGAGGAAGTAATTTCATTAAAAATTCAGAAGATGAAGGTAAATTTACTAAATATGTTATAAAGAATTATAAGAGATTCTTTCATTCAAAATTTTTGTCATATCTTGATGGAATAAAGGGCATAGAACCATTATAAGAAGTATATAGTGCACAGAGACAAGAAATGCAGTAGAGTTAAGAATAAGACAAGTATGTAGTTTATAGCAGATATTGGGATAGTACCTGGAAATGATATTTCAAATCCAGTCCAGACTTGCTACAGAGTGCTTATGGATTGCAGACTTTATAAGGAAGAGCATTCACTGAAAAAGCAAACAGGAAACCACATTTTAAAAATGATAGCTGAACATATGGAAGTTTTCACATGCATGATGTGAACTGAGGACTGTGCGTGTGTATGTTATTAACAGGCAGAGCTATAGCTGACTGTATCACAATAGGCCTGCGTTGTAACATACACCAAGCAGTATTCTAGTCTTAACTGTAGTAAAGAGCATATGCCTAAATTGAGAGGTTGGTTACAATAGCTGAGGAGCTTCTCTAATAATATACAATTTCAAGTGTTTTGACCTACAATATTTATTATATGGATGCATTTCTTTTACCTAATAAGGGACTATGGAGAAAATCTAGCAGAAGTATTCACAGGTGGCCGAAAGAAGTCTGTCTGCCAGCAAACTTGAAATTTCATAAAGGAAAACACTCAAAATATTAGCTTAGGGAACTTTTGCTCCTTCATTGGTTAAGAGCAAAATTGGCTTTGCTCACACAAGCTGACAGTAGCAGCATTCAACAGAAAAGTGGGTATTTCTGGAGTAAAAAGTAGTTTCAAAAGGGTCTCTTCCGAAAAAGAGGAATTTGGAAAAATCAAGCTTAGGGTACCTGTAGAAAGTATAGCATTTTCCTTTTCAGAGATGCACTATTATGTGCTATCTGCAGCTGCAGCTGCTCTCATGCTGGGACATCTGAATCGTAGACTATCTGCCTAAGTTATTACACAAGGGTGATAAAAGTGCTAGATCCCAAGCGGGAGGATATGGTGCAGTCTGTTCAAAATCCTGATGACCTAAATGACTTGCTCATGGTGGACACTGCCATTTTAGAAGGTATGTAGCAAAGAGCAGTATGAATTTAACACAAGGCATCCAGAGACACTTTTGTAGGGCTGTACGTTCATAGTTACTGAAGTCAGTGTCCCAGCTGGTGCCGCTTCAGCCACTGCCACCAGCGAGCACATGCAGGTTTATATGCACGTTTTGCAATGACCGTCATCCTGCTGGGAAGATTTCAGTGGGACAGAGGTGTTGTGTGGATGTCGTGCAGGCCTGTGTGACGTGGGGTTTCGCACAAGGTTTTCCAGATTGCTGTTAACAGCATATAAGAAGAAAGGATGCCCTTCGTGCAGTTCAGGGCGGCTGTGAACTGTCACAAGTGTGTTTTGTGGAGGCTGATTTTAATTTTGCCACCCAGAAAAGTAATAGTCCCAAGGAAATGAAGTGTCTTTCTGCTATTGTTATATATCCGAAGGAAAAATTCTGGCACATAATTGGCTAAAAAATAGTAGTGTGATGAGTCAATAAATTTCTATTGTGTAGCTTTCTCTGGGTGAACAATACTATGTTCTGGGGTAGTGTTAAACAATTAGTTCACATATCATACAAATAAGCACATCCTAGATGGATACATCTGGGGGTAGTAGAAATTATTCATCTCTAGCCAATCAGACAGCAGTTTTTATTTATTTCAGTGTTTAACAGAATACCTCTCTGGGCTCCAGGAGACCTTGCGAGCAATTTAAAATACAATAACTTGAGAAGGAAAGCCAGCAGTTTTTCCTCATGCTCAATCCAGAATAATAATATATGACAAAATATCCTGTTCCCACAACTATTACCCTTTCTATCCCCAAGTGTGTCAATAGATAGCTGTGCAGGATCGACATACATGTCTTTGCAGAATATATCCTACCAGAGGGCTCCCTGCCCTCTTTCTCTGGTTTTCAGTGTTAACATTTCCATCAGTTGTAGCCCAACAGTATAAGGCAGAGGGATGAGACCTCTGCAGATCCATCAGAAATGAGTAATAAGGCCAGAGCCTTAGTTTGTGTATAACCAGCTTGCTGTGTTGAGGAAAGTAGAAAGAACCAGCTTAAAGCAGCTAAAAATCAGCTGTATTTTTTTTTTCTTTCTTTTGAATTTCAGATATTAGCTCCCTACATAATGATATTTAAAGGCAAAATATTGTGTTTTCAAATATATGCAGTGAAAACTTTTACAAGGAATGTACCTTCATCTTCAAATGGTACTCAGCATTGTTCTTGACTTATTTTGAGGAGTTCTGTGTAAATTCCTACTGTTATTTTTATTGGTTTGTGTTACAGTGATGCCTAGAAATCTGAACCATTTCGCTAGATGCTGTTCAAATACATACTAAAGGACAATCCCTTCCCAGAAGGTTTGCAGCCTTGTTGCTTACCCTGAGAGCAGAATTTAATTCCTGGACTTCATTTCTTGATACATCTGAGTTCTTGTATCCCATGAAAACTACATTTTTCTCTGTTGTTGTTCAGTCTCAATCACTGCCTAATTAGAAGTTAATGCTTTTGGAGGGGGACTACCAAGAAAGTTTTCACCCAATTTGAAGTTTGCAGGATTCTGTGAATTAAGTCACAGATGATGCATGTCTTCAGTGCTGACCAAATCTGTCTAAAGTATTAAGGAAAAGTTTAATATTTTTCATTTTGTGCAGAGGGATTAGTGGTCCCCAGCTGTGCCTGAGACCATCCATTCTTCACAGCTGGTCTTTCTTATTAATCCCCAGGAAATGGCCTATGTTCTGATTTGTTGACTTTTAAATACAGGCTGAGCAAAACCCATTTAAATACAGCAGTGTAAAAATTGAAATCATACTTCATGATGGATCACTTTCATGAAGAAGTAACTTCTGTTTGTGTGGGGAAAATAATACTCTAGGTTCACCTCTGGTGTTTATTTTGAAGTGTCATGGTAAATGTAATAGGAGAACATAAGCATCCCAGACACCCTTGTTAATGAACCCAAATGCATTTCTAGTCTGGCTGTTGTGTTTTGTCTTCATGTGGGAAGAGAGATGTCATCACAGAAAAGCACAGAGCCACTCTGACAGTTGGGATTAACAGGCCAGAAGCTAGTAATGCCATAAACCAGGAGACTTCTGCTTTATTTTTACTGACATTCAATGCATTTGAAGTGGATGGTTCTAGCTGTATTTCCTGAAATAGGTAAGGTTTCCAATAGCTGTCAACCCTAACAATGAGTGGTCAGCAGGTAACTGCAGTGAGAGCTCATTATGGAGCTCACTGTGTACTTTCTAGCCAGATAAGTCTGGGTAAAAAATAGTTACATTATCTGTGTTCCTAGATGCATATTCTCCAATTGTATGGACAGTGACTGGCCACCTTTGTAGATCCTCTTAGTTCACATGCCAGAGACCTAAAAACAGGTGATAAAATGATCATCCTGCTGGTCAAGAATAAATAACAGTAAAAGTAGAAAAGGCATACTTTGCAAAAGAACTCGCTAAAACTTACTTTTCTTTTAAGCAATATTAAGACCATTACAGATATAACAGAATGCACACCAGAGAAATACAGTCTCCCACCCCTCATCTTACTGCTCCAGAGACTTTTGAGGGCTTTAGTCACTGCAATTGAGAAAAATATAGCGCTTTTTTGTTCCTGTTTTTCCAACTGCAGTATTTCCTTCAAGACCCAGACCAGCCCTTTTCCTTTGATAGGATCTCTGTTTAAAAGTAGTTCAATGTATTCTCTTTGTATTCTGGCTTTTTACTGCAGAGTTTTTACTGTACCAGCTCTACTTTAGGGATATCTAGGTAAAGAGATGACTTCTGGCTGTGCTGAACCCCTTTCCTTCACTGTGGCAGAGCAGTTCTTTTGGTCAAAATTGCTTAATTTTACTTTGCCAGATGAAACTAGCTGTATAACTAGTGTTAGCTGTCAGGCAGATGCTTTAACACAGTGACTTTTGTCACTTAAAAAGGTATTCACCCAGAAAGGAAAATGAAAGAATTATTCTCTAAAGAGTGCAAGGCTATTTTCTTCTATCTTATTTGCTTGTTTGTTTTGCCAAAGCAAGATTGAAATTTGGACTCCTCAGTATAAAAGCTCTCTGTCCTGATTTCCCCAGTCACTGATGAATATAAAATTGTTGGGCACTATGAAATAAAAAAGCCTGAATTAGTTCATTTTGTACCTGCACTGTCTACTTCTCCTTCCTAAAACATGATAACATAAATGTATAATGAAATATGATTTGCAAAGCTTAGGCTATGAGATTATGAGATAGATATTTTTTTTTTCCCTAAGAAGTCTACTTGTATTGAAATTAAAATTAAAGATAGACAAAATATTAAAAAAATGCAGATTCTTCTTTTTTTTCGGTGCTTGTTGTAAAATACTTCTTTGAATTGCTTTGAGCTAGTAAGTAATTTTTTTCTCTTTGAAGATTTGGACCAGCATGGTAATTGGTAAATTCAGTATCTCAGCCATTGTAAAAGAGTGTGGCTTCCTTTATTTTCTCCCACAAAGTGTAGCCTCTTAATTGTTTTAATTATAGTGATTGGGGAACTATATGACTTCTGAAAATATTTATTATCCTTGCACAGAGGCAGAGGAATGCCACTGAATGGCAGAAAAGTCTAGTGGCATTTTGTTCTGTGCTAGCACATCTGTGATGGTGAAAATTAATTTATTGATTTGGAGCAAGGTTGTTCTTCTGAAGCCTAAATCCTGAACATCCTCTCTTTCATGTGCTTTCTTTCACATCTTGGTGTATTTGAGCTGGGTTGTTTCCACATGACACCAAGCTGGAAGGTATACTCCAGGAGTACAATGGTTACACTCTAACTGTTGACTGTTGTTCTTTCCATGGGACTACACCAGATCCAAAGGAAAAGAAAACTTTCTTGAAATGTGTACAGCATAGACAGTGGGACCTTAGTACCAAAAACTTTGGCCTGCGCTACTTGGTAATGTAGACTTAGTCAGAGATGTGTGAATATAGAACACAAAATAGGAAGAGAGCATGCCTATTATTTCATATGTCCATCTTATTTATACTATATTCATTTATCTTGAAAGTTTGGTAGCTGAACAGTGGAGAGTTGATATATAAGACCCATCTCTAGAAAATGCAACCTTGTGCCCTGTTTCAAAGAATGGATCAAAGAACTTTTTTGAGTTGACAAAAAGAGATAGCAAAATAGGGAGAGATGTGATTAGTTGTTAGTTAGAAGTAAGTGTTCTGCATTTGTTTAGGTGGGGAATATCTCTATGTATTCTTTACCATTAAAACATTAAGAATGCTTGCCACATTTCCTGCAGTGTTAGGCAGATCTTAGAAGGGTAAAACCTTGACAATGACACCTTGCATTTGTACTTAAATTTGTAAGAATACTTAAAACTAATTGCTTCTATTATTATATTAACTTCTTATCTTTTTATTTATTTATTTATTTATTTATTTATTTATTTATTTATTTTGTATTTATGCTCTTGTCTTCTGGTTTACCTTATGAACTATCCAGCATCAAATCAGATTTTATCACTTTGGATTTTATCACTTTTTTTATCACTTTTTCCATAGTGATTTTATCACTATGTGATCACAAAATAGTGATTTTATCACTATGGAAAAACGAAGGCATATTCTGCCCCAGAATAACTAAATTAGAATTTCAATCTCCTTTCTGTACTTTAAAAGACTATGCATATGGACATACATACAGTGTATATAGGCACATGTGATCAGCAACCTAGAGTATCAAACATTAATTATTAGCCTTTTAATGATAATTAAAAAAAACGAGTGATTGTTTTTTAAATGATGTACTTTTAACATGCTGTAGAAATATAGGCTAAATAAGTGAGAATCACTTGGTGTTTCTGAACAGTTTTGTTCATTTATTCTAAGAAAAGTATGTTGGACCAAATCTCTGTAGACAATATCCTGATTTACCTCAAGAGTTACAGCCTATGTGAATTTAGCTGTCTTCTATCAATGTACCATATTTTCTGTACCATGTTTCACAGCTTTTTTTTTTTTTTTTTTTTCCCTGCAAAGATATTTAACCCCAAAACCTTGAAAAATATAGATATTATTCTCCTGTTATTCAGTATGATAACATATTCTCTCCAAAAGTCTGTGTTCCACATGTTTGTTTATGCTTTGTTTTGTGGGAAACCCTTCAGACTGCCTAAGCCAAGGGCATCCTTGCATGGTTTGACATCAACAAATGCAAAATTGCTCTGCTTTTGCTTTAGACTAACCATTTAGCATGACTTTTTGGCTCAGGCGGAGTAGTCTATATGTCTTTGGGATAGGTGCAGGCATCCTTTGAGTGAGGTAGAGAAAGTCTCTATCCATTTGCAATGTCTGAAGGAACCTGAGACACCTTGAATAGGTGTAACTTAAAGGAGCACTGATCACATCTTCAGAAAAAAAGCAAAATCCTTCCAAAATATCTCACCTTGAGTATTCCAAAACAAAACCATCTGGAGTAGCAAACAGTTTTTGAAAACTTCCCCCCCTAAGCTTAACTATTAATTTTTTGTCTCCTCAGTTTCCAGACTATGGGTTATTCTACTTTGTAATAGTTATTACATGATAACAATCCTAATATGTATGCTCTTACAGAGCCATCACTCTTCTTATCCAAATGAAAAAGAGGTAAAAAGATGGAATTGGAGGCAGTGATATTATAAGTCCACAAATTTATGCAAAAGGTTTGTATTAAATCTTAAAAAAAGGGGGGGGGGAAGGGACTAGTATGTGGGATTTACAGCTTTATTTTCTTATGACGTGCATGAGCTATATATAACACACAAATGAACTAAACTGAGAAAATGATGACATTGGATTTTTCAGGCTTCAATAGTGATTCTGTCTGTTAATCTGTGCAAAGGAGATTTCTGATTTTCTTTTATGTTTTAGAAACCCAGCAGCTGAGATTTCTTAAAGTGCTTGAAAATAACAGTGCCTCAGTTACCCAAAGAAGATTTTAGTTTTCCCTGTCTGGGCTGGAGGAGGATGTATGGAGGAGGAACAGTCCCAGTGATGAAGGAATATGCCTGTAGATTAGGAGTGATATATTTCTGCCATACACTATTTAAACTCTCTGGAAATAAATTATATTAAACTTCTCACTATGTGTATCCAACGTTAAAATGCAGGGCACATGGCAGTTGCATGCCTGCAGTCTTCCTTTGTGTTGTGGTGTATACACAGCTTTGAGAAGCACATACCATCCTCCCTTGTCCAAAACACTCAAATTACAACATTTGCCTAACCTCCCTTTGGGTACCCCTTCATCTTGGCACCAGTCATTGCAAGACTTGCTTTGGCTCTGTGCTTATTCCTTTTCCAATGACATGTCTTTACAGAATGTAGTACCTCTTCAGGGAATAATCAGTCAGGGTGCAAGAAAAGGGCATGGGGCAGATTACCAGAAAAATCAGTGCAATGCTGATGCTAGGCAAGAATCTTCACCACCAAGAGGCCAAGCATCTTACTTCATTAAATTGTTATATTAGCTTTTTGGGAAGTGATGTTTTAATCACAGTGAGGACATGCTATACCTCTTTAGTCTCATCATACCCCTGATGGCTGAAGCACCAAAATATACAACATCTTTTCTACCTTTCAGGTACCACATTTTCTTATGAATGCTCCATAATGGCAATTATTTATTCCCACTGCTTCTTAGGAGGGGTAACTGGAATTTCTGACAATACAACTGCATAAGAAATATAATTCAGATGTTCCATATGGTGGACACAACCCCTTTTTGCCTTAGATAGACTGTCCTCCTGCAGGTTTGTACAGGATGCAAACTAGGAGCTGGAAGTGTTGCCAGTAGAGTTCTGGCTCCACAGCCATCCTGGAGAGGTTGTTTCTTAGTCTTTCTAACTCTGTCATTGCGGTTGGTCTACAGCTGGAAGAACATTCCGTCTTTCATGACACTCTTGAATATGAATTTGTTCTTTAAAATCTGTTTCTGGAGTCCAGCACATACACGCAGCTACGAACTAAAAATTTGGGATTGCATATGTGTTTTCTGACATTACCCTCTGGTTTTTGGATAGCTGTGAGAGAAACAGCACTGTGTCAATAAGCTCTGAATGTTACAGTGTTAAACATAGATCTGAACTCAAGAATGAAGGTGAGGAGGGCACTGCACAGAACAGCCTTTGCCTCTCATTCACAAAATATTTTGTCTTGGATGACCTCTAAGTTTGTTGGCCAAAACACTTTAGACCTCCTTTGGTACGTTACATTGTTCTTCCCATTTCAGACAACTGGGTTTAATTTTCAACACATAATTATTCTACACTTCTTTGTGCATTCCCTCTTCATCTCCCCAAAACTAAATGCATTTTGACAGTAACCACCAAGAAATGAAAAATGTTATATTCTGTGTCCCACTGGATGCAATACTGGAAAGTAAACTATTACTTTCCGGTATAAGTGCTACTATAAACTGTTGTATTGATTGTCAATTTGGAATATACAACTGCTTTTACCTGATCCTGTAAATCCCTGGGAATTTTACAAGTTTGGAGTCTCTGGCTAGTACATACTTTCTAACATTATTAGGTCTGGTCCACAGTAAATGGTTTAATGACCCCAGACCTTACATCAGATACAATCGTTTAATCGTTTTTAAAACCTGCTATCTGCAATAGTTGAACCCTGTCATGGGGCTTTCATAGACAGGAATTTAGTACTTTTTAACACGAGCAGTTCTTGGGGACTCATTTAGTCAGAACATGCATTATTTCTGTGATATCTTTTCAACCACTTATTTCTTTCAACCACTTCAACCACTTTTTTTGTTTTGTTTTTTCCTTTTTCTGTTTCTGCACCTGATATTTTCTTCACCTCAATCACACTGTATGCTTGAATAAAAAGATAAAAAGTTCATTTTGTATCAGCATCTGCTTCTACCAGTTAGGGTGAATTTACTACTTGTGGGTGAAAAAATTCTTGGTTATCATTTAATCTCGTTTCAGTCTGGGATCCAGGTACCTGTGTAGATATGTACAGCTGTGTCTGACTCTCAGTATTCATTAAGTGATCCATTTTAAAGTCTTCCAATAACTGGTTTTATGAGAGATTTGCATATGTGTTAACTAATCTACCAGAACACTGGGAAAAGCTCATATACTGAGATATTTTCCCTTCTATCAACCTCATATTGACCACCTCAAAGATAAAGAACCAGCTCTGCTTGTTGTATGTACTTTTCCACTTTCACTATAAGGACATATTCCTGTGCTCAGGGGAATACATCCTCATCTTTCCCAATGTGCCCAAAAAAAGTTCAGAAGCATGTCCGTCCAAAAGCATGAATTAATTCTTTATCTATTGACAGATAAACCACCTCATTAGGAGACAATATACTGTCTTTTGAGGAGAATCTCTGTCCTGGAGCAAAACTTCCCTTGTTGTTCATTTTGCAGTGACACAACTTCGCATTGCCACCAGTGAAAAAAAACAAAACAAAACAAAAAAGAGAAACTGTTTCATCTTCACTTCTTGATTTCATACACACAATGACAAAACTTCTACCTCATCCTACATGTGAATATTTTTTTCCCATTTATTTTAAAGATCAAATTGGCTGTTTATATCCTTATTTGTAACCTGGTTTAGCTGGGTGTGAAAGCTGCCAGTACTTGGAGGCAGGCATTCAGACTTTCTTGGTTTCTTTCTTTCAACCCTCCTTTGTGCATCAGTGTCTTGAAAGGGTGCTTTCTTCCTCAGAGAAATACAAAGTCCCTCACTTTGTTCTCTCACTGAAATATTGTATCATACTGGTAGTAACTGAGCAGCACAGATCCCAACAATGGGAAAGAGTGCCATTTACCTGTGAATGAAATTATTTGGATGAGTTTACCATTCCCTGCAGACACATGCTTTTTCCATCCTTCCTTCATCCCTGCGTTGTTCAGATCATGGATTCAGACCTGCCAGTTTGCAAAGTACTGAGCAAAATTTTCTGTGGAAATAAATTGGCATATCTCCTCTGTACCTGAGGGGATACACTGACTGCTGCTGGGACAGGGCCTTATGTGAAACTTTTTAGGCCAACAGATAGAGCTGTTTGCTTGGGCAAAGGTAAAAAGGCAAGGGTGTTCATTTAAAAGTTTAGGAGTACTGATTCATGACTCTCACAGCATGCTGAGGCATGTGCTTATCCAGTGAAAAAAGGATTTTTGGAGGTGGCGAACATCTGGAAACAAAACAAAACAAAGCAAAGCAAGCAAGCAAACAAACAAACAATAATAATAATAAAAAAAAAAGTTAGGAAAGAGTCTTGTTCCCTCATTGCTGAATTGGGTGAGGAAGCACTAAAATGAGGAGTGGAAAGAAGCTTTCAGACTATGGGAGAGATGAAATAAGGATGCCTGTACAATTTTCTCCTCTCTTATAGCCATTAATGCTTATGGCTTGCTTCATTACCATTCACTAGGTCTCTAATAAGCTACTTAATAGGTGTAAAAAACAACAAAACAAAACAAACAAAAAGAAAGCAAACAAACAGAAAAAACCTCCAAACCTCCTAGGTGAGCATTTAATATATTACAGTCTTAAGGAAATGGATGTAACTGAGCACATAGTGCTATTAGAGAGAAAAGGAGTGCTGCTACAAGCTGCTCAGAATATCCTATGACTTTTCCCTGCAGTGTTGAGATATAAGTTATGCCCTTGTAAGGACCTTTGAATGTCCACAATGGTATAAACAGGCATTAATATAAGTAAGAATAGTGTACTTTGTCTTCTCTTGCTTATGTTTTATACAGCTGAAAGAAAGACCTGTGATAGAACTGTTACTTCCTGTTTAAATATCTTAATTTATGAGGCAGATTTTCAGCTAGTTTAAATTAGTGTAATCCTGATGATATGTCAAGGAAACTATCTCAGTGTACTGGCCCTATATCTCTAAATATTACTAATTTATAGGCCCCAAAGCCTCCTTGAATTTTATAATTCAGATAATTTCTAAATGAAATGAAAACATTTGAAAGCAGGATATATGATTGTTCTGTACTTATGAACATATTTTTAGCTGTTAGATATTTTCGCCATGTTTAGACAGATCTACTGAATATTATAATCCACTAAGAAATGCTGTAGTCTGACCTAAAATAATTTTATTTCACAAGTCAGGAAGCCAGTACTAAAGATCTTAGCTGAACTCAGCTGCAAATTTTGCAAAATGATCACGTTGAGATTTTGACAGACAGGGATCTGAAAGCATGGGAATATCAGCCCTGTGTCATCCAGGATTAAAGATGCTTCCATTGAGGTACAGTTGCATTTCTTATAGGGCCTGTGTAAGGAATGTGCAGATTTTTAAAACTGAGAGAGTTTGACTTGCTATGAATTAAACTTGATGTTTTATTATAGAAAAAAGACATAACTGCACTTTCCCTATTGAGTCTTTTTGAATACAATGCCTTCCTAGCTTTGTGTTACAGACAGTAAGTGGGTTGAAAAAATGTGATGGTTGCCTAAGATTTATATGTAAGGTTTTCTAACATAAATCTGTTGCTCAGAATGTTCATACATCCCCCTTCCCCCCAAAAACAAAAACAAACCCACAAAATAACAACAAAAACACACCTGAATTTGTCAATCAGGGCAACATGCATTCCTAAATAAAAGCAAAGACTGTCCCTTCAGACTCCCCCCAAAAAGTTTGGTCTTGGACAAACTCAGAGGGGAAAAAAATTAACAATGTTTAAAGCTGCACTGACAAAATGAAGCTTTCCTGGGTTCACTGCTGCACAGTCTATCTTTTCTGCCGTGTTTTGTAGGAGGTAATTTCTGTGCTGGTTATGATTTGAAAGAGCTGGCCCACAACCCAGCCTCAATCAAATTGGAACAACATGTCACCAAAGGTCCTGGTCCCATGGTATGTACTTGGAAATACAACTCCCCAGTGTGGAGAGGTTTCTGGCAATTCAGTGAAACTAAACTCAATTTCCATGGTTAGAAATTGCTGCAGGAGCATTTCATTGTGTTTCAGTTGTTTTGCTATGTATGTTCGGGTGGGTGGGTGGGTGGGTGTGCACTTTGCTTATGTGTGTGTTGCTGCTTTACATTTAACAGTTAAGGCAACTCTGAAAGTTTGATTTGTGGAGAGAAATGACAAATTTCTGTTAAATTATTGACACAGAAGGGAAAATACTTTTCTCCTTTGAAGTTAACTAAAACCAAATGGGATTGTTTCCCCAAGGGAAAAGTAGGAGTTTAGTTATGATGCATCCCCTCCCAGAAATCTTTCAAATTATACATACTGTACCCTCTGTTTATATAAATATGAATTAAATGATTGTGTGTACAGGGTCATTTGTAGTTCAAATGGAAATGCAGTGCTGCTATGCCGAGGCTATTGAAAGATAGACACGATTCTAAGATCTGCCATTTAACCCTTTTCTAACATGCCCTGTTATGTGGCTTAGCATAGATCTAAAAGGAAACTTCGGCCCTGTGTCATGTGGAGACACCCCATTTTTGCTGGTAAATCTGGATTTCCATGAGACTTTAAATGAACATAGAGAGGCTGGTCATTTCTTACTTACATGGTGTGCTTTGGTTGTACGTGGTTGTTGATGGTGACAACCAACAGTTTATGCTCTGCATTAAATTTGCTTATGTGTTCTCCTCCAGCTGTGAAATTCAAATTTTGCAAGGGATATTTTTCCACAAGCAGGATAGCAAATCTGTCAGATTGACCTAAAGGTTGATCTTTTCCAATTTGCCAGTCTTTTTTTTTTTTTTTTTTTTTTTTTTTTTTTTTTTCAGCTAACTTAGTAATAGCTGTTTTAAATGTCATTAAGACATAAATAAATTGTCTTCTGAAACTTTTTTCTCTGTCATATCATCATGTTTCTGTAGGTCAGTGGAAATACCTATTTTAGCTGAGTGTCTTCCTATCTTTTAAGATGAGTCAGAGTTCAACAACTTTGATTTCACCACATGACATTGAGTTATTCTTGTTCTTTTATTGACTATACCCTTGTACTTAGTTTTGGCTGCCTTATGTCTTCTGCAAATTCTCTGTGAAAATGTAGACAGAAGTGACAGAGTACCTTTTGGTAGCTCTGGGCAGACCAAGCATGTCACATATATAAGAGTGTCACAACTATTGCCTTGTAGAGAAAAAAACATATGTTCCTAATCTGTTGTTCTTCACCTCACACCCACCTACCTACGCAATTTTGTCACAGGTTTTCCAAAAGCTCTAAGAGTTTTGGGTAATCTGGGACTTATATAATCTCTGAGAATGTCTCCTCTGCACAAAATTTCCTACCTAGATGATCTTTTTCACTACAAACTGGGAGTAATCATCATCAGATATGTGTGTTGTTGCCTAAACATTGTCAGGATCAGTGTAGTGGATATAGTCTGTCTTACTAAAAATTTGAGTTAGACTGAAGCCCCTAAGAAAGAGTCTATGTTGATCTGGGTATACTACAAAGCATGGACAAAGATGACATGGCACCCAGCAAAATCTCCTGATCCAGTTCTTCAGACAACGTCCTTCTGCAGTGCTGGTAGCAATCAGAGTGCATGATTTGTCTGGTGTGTTAAAACACATCATTTACTCCTCTATTCTCATGGGTTCAATTCTTTCCAGTGCATCTGCTGCAAAGATGATAGGAGAGCTGCCTCCACTTCCAATTATAGAGTCAAATGCATCATTTTACTCCTAAAAATGTGACCTATATTTTCAGAGTTGCTGTGGTTGGTGGCTGGGCAGTGGAAGGACTTTTTTTTCAAAAGAGGCTTGGGACAAACTGGTCTGTTACAGGCAGGGAGTATTGGGCAAGTGACTTTTTCCACTTTCTGATGTCTTCACTGCTGCATGTCCATGATTGTTTTCAATTCTTTATAAATCATTTTACAGAATATCAAGAGACATGTTTACATTTCCATTAGCAGTAAATTTTCTAGAAGCACATTCATAATGGCCTGTTAATAAAAAGCAATGCAGGGGGATACAGTTTCAGAAAGCAAACGG
Source organism: Aythya ferina (assembly GCF_964211825.1). Lineage (NCBI taxonomy): Eukaryota > Metazoa > Chordata > Aves > Anseriformes > Anatidae > Aythya > Aythya ferina. Next base: position 70,551,665 of record NC_140297.1, on the reverse strand, counting down.
TTGAATTAGATACACAGGTATCAGTATTGGATTCACAGGTATCAGTATCTACTGGCCCAACACTATATCTCTTCTGGTCTCACCTTAGGTAATGCTAGATCCAGTAAGGTTAGTAAGCTTTTCCAGTTGAAATGGAAACAGGGCAGTTGTATCACCTGAAATTTGTAGCAGCTTCTTTCATTTGGAGATTGTTCTTGGTTTTTGACAGGCAAAGCTATGTAACAAATACAGAGGGTTTGCTTCCTGAAAGTAAGTTTTCCAGATGCTTTATTCATGGAATCCTGTGAATCTTAGCCTCAACATAATTCCACTGAGCAAAATAATTGTGCTGTTTAAAGCTGTGCAGTGACCTTCATAAATAGCATCACACTTCTGTTCTTCCCTCTTTTGCTGAAGGCAACAATGAATCTGCTACAGCCTTCTAAGGTTTGAGGTTGTCTAATGAAAGGTACAGTCTAAAAGCTGTATCCTGCTTTTAAAGTTACTGCCACGTTGAGAATATAGATTGCATTTTTGTGACTCTTTACTCTCCACCTGCAGACTGTTGCATCGAATAGGAAGAAATAGGAGTGTTCCCTGTATCAGAGCTCTCAGCTTCTGAAACAGCTTTCTGATAGGAATAGTGTGGAAAGAACAAACTAAATACATTAAAGACGAGTCATGATAAATTAGTTATCCTCTCTTCCCTTACTGTAGCCACAGGGTTATAAGGTTATGACACGTAGTCAAAACCAAAATGCAAAAAATAATTTGAGTATGTGAATTCATTCAGTGGTCATCAGCGTTATCCAGCATTTTTAGACCACCCTCCTACTCTAACCATTGTATTTTATGTAATGGCTTGGATCTTCTACAGTCCAACATCCATTCCTTGCTAACTCACCTAACTCAAACCCATCCTCTACACATATCTTCCCTCTAAGCTCAGCTCGAGTAGCCATGGTCTTCAGCTTAAGACTTGAAATCGAATACTCCTTTTCCCCCTACCATTTCTCTGCAACTCTTCACAGCCTGCCTGGTTCCCCCAGCAAAGCTCACCAGACCCCAGGAGCCATCCCAGTTTCTGCTCATTACCCCAGCCCCTGAGATCCCCTGCCTTCACTGCATCCCCAGCCCCTCACAGCCCTTCTTGCCCCAGTGGGTGAAGAACAGGAGGCTCCACCACACTGCCCAGGGCACTGCAGCTGTTGTGACAGAGCCTCTTCACATGGATCTTTGTTGTTGCTTTGAGAAGTGGTGGAGGATGAGGAGGAAGACAAGCCATGCCCAGCCTGGAGGTCCGTATGTGCTCATGGGTTGTGCTGGGCTCTGCCCTGCCTTTCTGGACCTGCAGCTTCCCACTGACACATACCTGCTGCTTTGCAGTAAATGTTGCTCATGCTCAGCAAAGGACAACCTTTCAAGGAGACTTGTCAGAGGTGTGGCAAAACTTTTGAGATTGTCTTTGTGGGTAAATAGATGCTAGGAGAAACTAAAGTAGGTTGGAAATACAGAGAGAAAGATCCAAAGTTTTGAAAATACTGTCTGCACATTCTACAAACGTTTGCACAGTAGCACATTGAATCTTAACTCTGTCATCTCTTTCATTATTTAACTCTAAAGCTTTAAAGGAATGTCTTCTTAATGAGCCACAATAGAAGTAATTACTTTTGACTTGGTATTTATCAAGGGTAATTTAAATGTTGTTTTGTCTTTTGTCAGATTTGTACATTAATTCAAAGCTCAGTTCTGTTCTAAGGAGTGAATCAATGGAAAAGGTAGTGAGGAAAGTGTCATGCTTGTGGACTTTCTTCCTCACTCTGCAATTATATAAGAAAAAAAATATATATATTTTTCAAGCTGCTAGCACCTAAAAATATTAGCCTGGGCTGGGGAAATCAAACAGGGTTTTCTCTGCTATCTACATGACAACCAATAACGACATCCTCACTGTCCAGTCTGGGGTTTGTGCAGCTGCATTTTTTAAAATAAAGATTTTCAACTTGTGATACTTGGATCTTAGGGGCTCTGCAGATGTCTTCTAAGACTGTGCAAAGTAACTAAGAAAACCAAATCTGCTAGTAGGCTTAAATTTGCTTGCAGAGCTGCACTTTTCCTACTGGGAAAACAAACAATCAGGAAAAACATCTAAACCACAACTTTAGCAATTTTCAAATTAAGAAGAATTGAAAACCACTTGTCTCAAGTTTATCCTACAATCACATGAATGTTAACAGACAAAATGCTATTAGATTTTACACAGTTTTCCTGGGGAGAGAAGTGGAGTTTTGTAGATGTACCTGAGGATATATTTGGGCTTGTAGTTACTATTTAGCCTGTGTAGGGAAGCCACTGCGTTTTAAGTTTGGAAATACATATCTGTTAACTCGCTTAACTGTCAGTTCAATCCTTGGCATTGGGTGAGTGTTTGTTTGATTGCCTTTTCCCTGATACAGTTCTGATTAAACAGGAGTGACTCTCATTCAGTTTTATTGCACTAATAGGTGCTTGGGATGTTGCATGCTAGAGCTGTCTCCAATAAGCTAAACAAACTGTACTGATAAAAACATACCCTGACCAAAACAAATCCAGGATTAGCTGAAGTGCAATGGCTGCAGACAGAATTACTGTAATGCATGAGCTTGCAAATACTCCATGTCTCAGGTCTTTTACATCTTTGCATCCTCTATCTGATTTATCCACTGGAGTATTTTTCTGCAGAATTAGGTCCTGTATAAACATAGTATATAGATGCATACATAAAAAAAAAAAAAAATATCAATGGCATTCTTCATAACCAAAGTTCTCCTAAGCAGTGGCTGTTTAAGTACATGGATATGCAGTACTGGTGGACTTTAAGTATCTTTTCTAGCTGACTGACATGCTTTGGAGGAAGAGCTCTTCAGAGTGTTCCACACCACTTTGGTGACTTTTGATGAAGTGTTTATGGAAAAGGCAAATGCTGAATATCTAAAACAAGCTGTCAGATTCACTTTCTCTTCTGTGTACGTATGCATACATGCAGATTTTATATATGCAAACCTTTATTTTCTGGCAAATTGCATTCCTAAACCCATAGGCATCTGGTTTATGTATGCTCTAGGTTTGCAAATGTAACATTACAAGCCTGCTTGAGCATAAGACCTAATCCCTCCTAATTCACTACCCTTAAATTTTCTTTTGTCTCCTTTTTTAATTGCTGTATTTTTAATGGAGATTTGGAAAACAAGACACCTTACAATGACTTCAGTTAATGTAGTGATAAGTGCAAAGAGGTGGAATTTGAAACGACCTTGAACATGTGTTAAAAAGGCCAAATATATTAGAAGTGCAACACAGCTGAATCCATTATTAGGTCAGTTAAATAGTTTAAGTAATTAGTTTGAATATAGTCATAAAATATATTTTAGTTTGTATTTTGAACATACCAGTTTGCAGTGACAATGAGTAAAAGACACCCTTTCATAACTCATTTTCCTTTGGATGTTATGTTTATGGCTAATATTCATATAGATTGCTGTCACTATACAGATGTCAGGGGCTATCAGGAAAAGTATCCTGGGGTAGGAGCAGTCGTGGACTCAGTGTGACTTGGTCATGGTGTCAAAGGGAGGTGAGTTAGGAGGTACTGACCTCCTGCATGCAAGAGATGGGGACTTCTGGGTCCACCTCTGAACAGACAGAAAAAACACAGGCAGCCCAAAACAGAACTGGAAAGGGATTGGGATAAGGGGCTGTAGCATGGGGAAGCTGTGGAGGAAGTTTTTCAGAGCAGCTTTGAGAGCAGGCTATGATTTTAGTCATTGGTTCTACTGAACCAGCTCTAATAGCACTCATCATGTCTGTGCATAGACACAGACAATGGCAGTGGAAAACTAAGAATGTTACATATTTTATTAAAGTTTTAGCTCAAAGGATTGTTATAGCTTACCCAAAATTAAACAAAAAGATAACTTTCCGTTTTAATAAACAAACAAAGCAAACTGTTTATCCCAGTGTTTTCCATACCACGTCCTTTGAAGACAAAAATATGTAAGAAATCATCCAAAAACAGTGTGTGTAGAGGCATTTTGTTGAAGTATTTTCCTTTGTTGTAAGAAATATCCTATTGGACGTGGGACTGAGGGGAGTCACAAGATTATAGAGCCTGACACAGGATTTTTGGAAGCAAATGAAAGTTTGAGGAATAGGCTGTTCAGAAGGGGTAAGCTTCAGAGAAGAGGGCAGGAAGGCTCTATGCCACAAAATTCGTGCAGCTTCGTACACTGAGAGCAGTACCATACTCATACCATCTCATTCAGAGACATGCTCACCAACAGGTTTGGAGAACTAACTAAAAACTGCCAGAGTAACTAATAGCTTTTTATCAAGCATGCATTTATCTGTATCTCACTGGTCTTTTAGCAGAAAACTTAATAGAGTCTACATTATTTTGAGACACTTGGAAAAAAAAAAAAAAGTTTACTTAAGAGGAAGAAAGAGAGAACTGTAATCTTTCTCTTATGGATATTCCCCTGACTTTTAGGAAGTCCTTTGGTGGGAGATAAAGGAAAATTTTTATTAGTTGTTGTTAGTACAATTTTCTTAATGTATGATAGCTGAATTTCTTTAATTCATGGATGGCTTGAACTAAAGCAAACAAACGAACACCTTTGTGAATAGTTGTCATGTTGCAGTTATTCTTCACAGCACAGATAGCTGTGCACTCTGACTTAAACAGCCAACAATTTTATTGATGACACTGTAGTATATCCAACATATGGGCCTCTTTGTACAGGAAGTAGTTGATCAAGTATACATCTAATTATTTGTTTGTTAGCAGCATGGTTTATTCTAGCACTATCTTGGATCTGAGTTACGGTCAGATATTGAGGATGATGATGACTGTAGGATGACTGGGAATACAAAGCACTTTCACCACACTGGCTTCAATATATTGTCATGCTATAATTATTGCAGTTTATTCATTGTCACTAACCTGTTCAAATATTTGAGAACAAAGTGGTGTGGTTGTATAAAACATCATGTGAGAAAACGCAACTCTTAAGATCTCTTTTAAGTGCTGCTGTTGTCATATGCAATCCTCTTTGATCACAACCACATAGCCGCATGGTAGCTCTGAGGATCTGTGAACCATTTCTCCCTTTCTCTCTGTTTCAGATTGCGGCTCATGCTCATTAGAACAGTTCAGAACATCTCTTTGAAGAAATGTGGTGGTGACAGTGGCTGATCAAAACCCAAATACTTAAAAAACTTACAGGAAAAAAAAAAAGTCCATATGTCAGAATCCTGTCACAGATTGAATCTGTTATTGGAGGAAAAATAGACAAATGTTTAGGGCTCTAAATGGGAATCAGAAAAATGGGATTCAGCTCTTGGTTTCCTTTCCTTGCTAGGACTGTTTCATTATCGCTGTTCCTTAGTTTTCCAGGTGAAAACGAGTCTTTTCTTTCTTGCAGAGGCCTGTAAGCTTGATTTGCCCAAGTGCTGGGATAGCTAGGCACTCAGCTGATGATGGTAAGGAGCTCAGAGGGGTGCTGTTGGAGACCTGAAGTGGGGATGTCCTCTGGTGCTTGAGGGATTCAGCCCTGAATGACCACCTATGTGTAGGACAGGGGATGACTAGACTACATGCTTGCAGCTTGCAACTCCTTAGAGCTTTGGTGCCAGAGCAAAGTGTGCAGTCACTTACCAAGTCACAGAGCAGCCATATGAATGACAGTACTGATTCTTGGGAATTATTCCCACCAACATCATTTTATCTCATCTCAGCATGTACTGATGATATAGTCCTAATCTGGAGAGTTTTGGGAAAGCAGATTTTACTTTGTGTATTATACAGACACCCAGAAGATCTCTGTACTTTACTTTTGACAGTTTTGTAGAGGCAACAAAGTAAAGGAGATGTGAGCTTGAACTCCCGCTCCTTCAGCATTGGCCCAGTGATTCACTAAATTATAGCTTCTGTAAAATGCTGTTGGTGGTGGCAAGTCTAAGAAAAAGTGTTTGAGGTCACAATACAGACCGACAATAATGTATTTGCAGTGATGGAAGCCAATGAGGGGATGGGCATTGTTTGTGGCTAGAAATCCCATCTGAATTCGTGCTACTGACAAATAACTGAAATGAGTGTAAGATATCACTCCTGGCAGGAAAATGCAGAAGTCAACACTTTCATTTTCAATGTTATTTCTACAAAATGAACCTGTGATTGACATTTTACATATATATATATACATATTTATTTATTTATTTATTTATTTATTTTTCCTGTTCAGGTACCAAACTGAAAGGTAAATACTAAAAAAAAACAAACCTTTCTAATGATAGTGCTCAACTGTGTAGAGCATTCCTGGCATTCACTTAATTCAAAAAATGAGTCTATCATATCTGTATGCTTTTGCTCTTGGAAAGGGTTCCTCTAATTGCCATTCTGTCCTGCCTGCCCAAATGAAGTGATCCCACAGGAGCTTTAGATCTGTTTAGATCTGGACCACTCACCTCACCAATCCATGTTACCTGTGTGGTTTAGATAAATGGCTTTTCATGTGAACCTTTTGATGGTACCAAATACTGATTACATGATAAAAATAAGTTGTCATTTATATATTTAGGGGAAGGGATTGAAAACCTGATTGCAGAATCCAGGCCCTGAATCCAAAACTGAGGCCTCTGGGCCCTTTCGTGATGCAAACAGTAATCTGAAGTATACATCTGGCACAGTGCAAAGAGAGAACATCCAACATCTGTCACATCCCATTATCTTGCCTTGCTATTAAGCTATTATTAGTATTTAAACTAAATATATCTTCCAGCAGGCTGCTAACCATAATACATCATTCAAGTACCCATTCCTTTTACTGACACAAACTGTTCTGAACATCATATAAATGAAACTGGAACATCACTTGATGGACTGTTATCATCTTTTATTACTTTATTTTATTTTAAGTGGGAGGAAACAAAACTTACCAAATGTTGTCGTATGGTTTGAAGAAAATGAAACGGATTTCCCTATCGTTTTGGGTGAGAGAGATGAACAGAGGCTTTTCTAATGCAGATCAGCTGTAGGCGTTTGATTCCATGCTAGCAAGGGCACATACACTGTCACTGGTGTATCAGCTTTGTCTTGGGGATTTAAGACTCTGGATTGACTGATTTTTTTTTTTTTTTTAACCGTCTTTTATAATTAATTATCTGCCTTCTCTATCTCTTCAAAGCCGAGTGAAATAAAGACGTTGCAGGAGACTAGAATTACTCTAAGCAAGAAGTTCTCTTAGAAGTGTTTCCCTCATGAGTTGAATGCTATATGTTTCCACTCAGAGCTCTGCTCAGCAGTTAGAAAAAACTGACTAAAACTTCAGGTAGCCTTTTGTAATGAGCAGTGTTTTAAATTTACATCAGCAGAGATCCAGGAACAAGAGCAGAGCCCTTTCCTAGGCTGCCACTGAGGGTGTTCTTGAAGCAACCCATTTGTGTCACAGCTTGGCAGGCATTCACACACTACCTTTGTCCCCATACATCAACCAGTGCCTTGTTATGATCTTATGTCTTGGAACAGGACTGTCTGCATGGCTGAACACCAGCACTTTTTTTTGCTTGAGATAGCTGTCAAGATCATGAATGGTTCCCTTGCTGTGTGGATGTTAGCACAGACCAGCAGCACTGGAAGATAGCATTGGAGTGGAAGTGAGCTTTCCCTGCCCAGGGACTCAGTCCCAGAAAGCAGTAACAACAACATTTAATTTAGAAGCAGGGAAGATTAGGATCCTGCAACAACAGTCATTTGCAGGGCCTCTCCCACCACTCCAGCTCATGTTGAATGAGCCTGAGAGTAGCCATAGCATTTGGGCCAGAAAGACTGGGCAGAGCATTATTGCTAATGCAACTATGCAGCTTTCAGTGTCTAAACTGTGTTGCTCAGTTACATCAAATATCTAAAAAGTGCCAGGAAATGACCCTTCTGTTGCTCATTTCTGAGACTGTCTTTTGCTGCAAGAGTCCCCTGACACAGAGCAGAATAAGGGATGCAAAGCTGGCTGTGTGTCAGTCCGACAGCCAAGGACAAGTATGGTGCAAAAACCTTTGCTCTCTATGTTCCTGCCTGCCCAGTGCAAAAAAAGGAGATGTGGCTTTGCAGTTATTCTCCCCCAAACTCATTTGAGCTGAGCTGGCTTCTAAGAGCAGGCAAGCTACTCCTATGCACCAGAGGTACTTGTTTTTAAGCTACTCCTATCTTCTAGTTGACATTACTTATTTATTGTTTTACATTATTGATTATTGTACTCCACTTGTTAAATATGAAAACAGCAACAATACGTCATGTGCTACCCTTTCCACCTTGTGCAAATCATCTTTTTATGTACAGGCAAAGAACCCTGGATGCATAGCAGATAACTGCCTTGGTCCCTCAAAAACAGCTTGTTGGGGCTGGGAAGGGGAAGTCAGAATCACAGAACCATAGAATATCCCAAGTTGGAAGGGACCCACAAGGATCATCAAATCCAATCCTGGCTCCACACAGGACCACACAAAAGTCAGACCATATTCCTGTGAGCATCATCCAAATGGTTCTTGGACTCCAGTAGGTTTGGTGTTGTTACCACTGCTCTGGTGAGCCTGTCCCAACCACCCACTTTGTAAAGAACCTTTTCCTAACACCCAGCCTGACCCTCCCCTGTCCCAGCTCCACGCCATTCCCTCGGGTCCTGTCACTGTCCCCAGGCTCAGCGCCTGCCCCTCTGCTCCCCTCATGAGGGAGCTGCAGGCTGCCATGAGGCCTCCCCTCAGCCTGCTCTGCTCAGGGCTGAGCAAACTGAGGGACCTCAGCTGCTCCTCATACATCTTCCCCTCTAGACCGTTCACAATCTCTGTAGCCCTCCTTTGGACCCTATCATAGTTTTAAGTCCTTTTAATACTGTGGTGCCCAAAGCTGCACAAAGTACTGAAGGTCAGGCCGCACCAGGCAGAACAGAGCAGGACAACCCCTTCCCTTGACCAGCTAGCCATACTGTGCCTGATGCACCCCAGGACACGGCTGGCCCTTTTGGCTGCCAGGGCACACTGCTGGCTCGTGTTCAACTTGTCATCAACCAGAACCTCCAGATCCCTTTCCACAGGGTTCCCTTTCCATGGGGCTGCTTGTCCCCTCAGTTTGTATGCCAGGGTTGTCCCATTCCAGGTGCAGAATTTGGCACATGCTCTTGTTGAATTTCATGCAGTTGGTGATTGCCCAGCCCTCTAACTTGTCAAGATCCCAGTTTTCATAACTGGGATTGCGTGCCTGTGCTGTATTCCCAGTTGTGTTGTATGGGCCTGTGTAGGCGTCCTAGCTTGAGGGAGTGGTCATGCTATGCAACAGCCCAATAGCATAGCATCACTCCATCGCAACCGGCTTTCCTGGCTTGGGCACTGGGAGCTGTAACCTCGTGGCCCACATCGCAGGGGCGGTGAGCTTTGGGCTTTATTTCACAGTGGGGATAGAGGTTTTGGAGTTGGTGCGTGAGCTGGCCTAGGCACAGCATTTGAGCTCTGCTGTGGGCCAGCACTTTAACAAAGGCAAAGCTGGCAGGGCAGGCGTGCTGTTGCTTCGGAAACTTGAAGGCTCTCATAAGCAATGCCATTAAGAGCTGGTTATCAGTTTTGCTTCACCAAGGAGTAGATTTTGTTAATTTAGAGAAGGCTAAGAACACACAAATAGATGTTTACAAGGCTTTCTTCTAATAGTCCTTAAAGAAACCACATTTCTATCTCTTTGTGATCACTGTAGGATCTACCGCCAGCAGGCAAATGTAAAAAAATCTTTTCTAGCAGTCTCTAAGCATTTCCTGTAGAAAGCAAAAAGAAGACTCTTTCTTCTGAGTTACCTCATTCTGAACTGGCACAGAAACTGGTCTAGTGTACAGTAGCAGCTGCTTCTCTTCAGCTTAAACTGATATATTACCACTGCTTACCTCAGCTCATCTCCTGACTTGTTCACCAAATTATTATTGCAGTGTGTACCTTTCATGTCTAAATGTTAAATGGCATTTGGGAACCACCCCTGTCCCCCTTCCTCCTGGCTGAAAACTCAGTTCCCTTAAGGAACTAATCCATAAATCCATCAGACATGACAGTAAATACAGGTGTTGAAATATATCCTCCATGGCAGATGGAGGAGTGTTTAAATTTGGTTTGTTTGTATGGAAGAAAAGGATCAGCTATAAAACAATAGTTTTTTAAAAGCTCCTCAAGCTGCTACAGCTCGTAATGCCTGCAAATGCCTTTGCTATCCTGTGTAGCATGCCTTCTGAGACCCTGCACTTTCCTAAAATACACATGTTTGGGTTGGCACTGGATGAGGTGTCTTTTAAAGTGAATGTGAACGAAACCACATTGTGTTTACCGACTGCTGTAAGCAGCAAGAAGCTATAGGAAATGTGTTTTATCCCCAAGAGTAAGCCACAAGAAAAATGGTAGCTCTGTGGCAAGAAGGGGGTGCACTCATTAGTGGCCAAAGGAAAGTGTTGGAGATGGCAGCAAGAGGGCATGAAGCTGCACCAATGAAACCCACCCACTGCTCTGGTCCAAAATGTCACCTCCTGTCCCCCTCGGGATCATTCCCAGTGCACTGGAGATGAGCCATGGGCACACAGAGGAAGATGTTCACTAGGGTCTGGGTGGGATGGGTGCAATCCACTTGGATTTCTGGTGTGAAACAGCTGCTGAACCTAACATGCAAGGAACAGTTTCAGGGATTTATTTTTGGAGGCTTTTTAGGGGTAATCACCTTTGAAGGCTTGTCTCTATGTGCCAATAGGTGAGATGGGGACAGATCAAGTACAGCTGCTTCTGGTATGGGGTGCTGCTGGGAGCAGTGTATGTATTTTCAAACTGAATTCTGTCAGTCCCTGCTGTGGCCTCATGCTGTTTGGGTCTATCCCAATTTTATTGAAAAGTATTGTTGAAAAGACATATTTTGCACACTGGTCAGAGCAGAGCTCATCAGAATTATTTTAAGTAAGATTTCAGATTTTTTTTTTTCCATTTTTGTCCTTATCAGCATATTTTTTAGGCCTATTTTGCAATATTTGTTAGCAATTTTAACAGCTATTCTTAATATTATAATTAAAATATATATTTTTTTCCCTGTTACAAACCAAAAGGTGATGATCAGTCCCTTGTATCTCAAAACTACTATCTTCCTTTATCTGTTTAAAAATGTATACAATCTGGGGGAAAACACCTGAACACCATCCTTATCATATTGAAACAGAAATTATTCACTAATTCTAGTAACTGGCCAATGCAGATACCTTGCACTGTCTTTGGTGTCTTACCTCTTTCAAGAAAATATGAATTAAACTGGAAACCCAACTTTGTTGGGCATTTGGCTTTATAATAGATAGACTGTTTGGATTAAAATCTTCCTGAACCTGTGTTTAATCTTGATCTAAGTTTAATCTTCAAGTCATAACTCACAGCAAGTTCTGAGGTTATAAGTGGCATTTGAAACCTCACATGTTTTCCCAGCTTTCTTGCTTCTTTACTCAATTATAGTAGCTTTTATGAGCTCAAGGAATTCACCATTTGGCATATCCACTGGCACAAGGGCAGAAATGGGAGGTAATACAAGCTCTGTAAGAGCTTTCCATGTCTGAGAGAGGGTACTTCAGTTGTATCATCCCCTGCTACATTTGCCAAGGCTTAAAGTTGGACTGATCTGAGAAACTTTCTTCCGTGCAGCTCTGTTAAAAAAGAACAAACACAAATTAATTGCTAAACAAAAAATGTAAGCCAGAGTTAAGAGTTACTGATACATGTTTACCAATTTAAAACATTAGAACACAGCTGTAGAACAAATATTTGAAAACAGAGTCTTGGTGAAAATCAACATGCTGACCCCCCCCCCCCTTTACCTCTTTATCCTCTCCCAACCTTAACCTATCATCTAGACATTTTTGCCTCCATTCATTATATGTCATGTGAGCTAAAGGTCATGATCTACCTGCTAAAATCACAGTCTTCCCATTCATCATCACGTTATGAGCTATCCTGTATCAACATTTACTTTTTTGGCCCACTATGTCAGACAGCATTAGAGGAGGGACATGGGCTGATAGCTCGCCATCTGTCACCCACAGGGAATTGCATGAGAACTTCTCTTGTCATCTTTTTGCTGCATTCAAGTGCTCTCAGTGAGGTACCTCTTTAGCTGGCATCGTTCAGAAGAAATTCAGTTCTTTCTCTGAGACTCCACTGGAGGACAAAAACTTCACAGATTTCATCCAGTACCCACGCCCACTCTGAAGCCGTCTGTACAGGCTGGACATGGCACCATTTTTTTTTTTTTTTTTTTGTACTTGTGGAACAAGTATGCAACATACGTGGGTTTATCTGCACAGAGGAAGAAGGTCTGTTTGCAACACAGGCACACCTGCAGTCCAGCTTGTATGGATTACAAGGTACATCTTTCCTACTGTTGTTTCTTGTGACAACTAAAATAATGGGGGCCTAGTGTTATTAAAATCTGGCCTTTGTTTTATGTAGGCTAAAGGTAGACTCTTACCTCTTGTTGGCTAATATATTTCTATATTTTCTGAACCTTCACTTACATTAATCTCAATCCTACATAGAAAATGTAACTTTTAGTTTAAAAAGTCTAATTCACAGGCTGTAGAGAGCAGATTTTTCTCTTTCCCTTGTATGGTCAATGATTTACTTTTCTTGGTTTTAAACAGAAAGCACATTACTAGTAAAAATAAAATGAAAACCAAATACCATGAACAGGCTCAGAGAAAATATATTTATGATATGATATGATATATTAATATTTATTTTATTGCTGCCATCGTAGGTCAGTTTCCCTTAATATTTGATACTATTGACTTCAAATAAACTTTAAGCTATAATTGTTAGCTCTTAAGTATGTCTTTGATAGGGTGGAGATGGTGGACAGGGTTGAAACAGAGTTGGAATTGTTTGTGAAATGTATGCTGTGACTTACTTCACTTTTAACTGTTTGCTTTTTCAAGGATAGTGGTCCGGCTGTGTTACTGAATTAATATTTATAACCATTTTTATAGTATTCTGATCTGGGAAATCATCGTTACATATTTTTAGCTGAGATTTCTAGGTAAAGAAAGCAGTGGTTTGGTATGTGCAAATAAGATGTTGTTACTATTTTTCAAATGTCTGTAATTGCAGTGGAGAAAGTAAGTTCATCAAATGAAAGGAAAAATTTGAGCTTTCATAGCAAGTGCTGTTTTTAGCCTGCTTCCATCTTTGAACTAAGATTATACTAAACCTCTCTTTCCCTTTTCACAAGTAGGCCTTGGAAACGAATGCGCTAAAATTAGTAGGCGTGTTTGCATTTTCAACCTCTCCAAGTGCAAATAATCCATTCCAGCTATGTCTTTATTGTACAACATATTTTTTTTTCTTTTTCTTTTTTTTTTTTTTTTTTTTTTTTTTTTTTCTTTTAAGAATGCAAAAACAATTCTCTATTACCTTATTACTCCTCCACGTTGCTTTAAAAAAATGAAAAAATAAATCTGCCTCTGCTTGGCCATACAAGCGTGAAACTCCTTGACTGCAGCGTCCTTGCTGACCCCCTCAGGGCAGAAGACTGGCTTTGTTGGAGGTGCTTTGGCAACTCTGTCTCTGGCACTCGATGGTTCAGCTTGAGGGAAGGTAGGAATGTAAGGTTATAAAAATCCAATGCCTTTTTTGTTTCCAGAAGGTGGAGAAGGGAATGGGGGAAATTGCCTGATTAGTAGAATAGCAAGGTCTATGCTCTGTTCAATAATTATTATTAGTCCCAAGAAAAATTAAATCCAGGGTGTACCATTTTGCTAGGGTTGTACCTGGGATGTTGCATACCTCAGAGTATTGACACAGGTTTTGCATATACCTCCTTATGAATAAAGATGAGATGGTGTATTTCTGGTAAGGCACTGCTTTCCTAAAATAATCAATAACTGCATGGTCATGGACCCTCTCAATTTTCTACAGTATATATGTATTTTTTTACTAAAAGTTTCCTATTAAAAAGTTACATCTCTTCCATTTCACTTCTTCACAGGCCTGGAATTGTTCCTCCTAACTTGTGTAGAAAACAACTAAGAAGTCTAATTTGCTTAAATAAGATTGATGAACGATTTGCTAAACGAAGACAAATGAAAACCAAATGAATTATTTTCAACTAGAAATAGGTAGCAGGGCTTTAATTGCATACAACCTAAACACCGCCACTACCAGAAGAAATTAACTGCTGTAGCTAATCCTTGCGGGCCACATGCCATATCTTGGAACAGGATTCCTGTGGGCGAACAGGTCTGGTAATGGCCACGCTCACAATATGTGACTGACAAAGGACTGAGCAGGTGTGAGTGTCTGAATGCGGGCTGACGTTTGGCTCACAGGCAGAAAAGTAAATGATGATTTTTCTGGGAGAGGTAAGAGATCTGTCTGAATTATCATCTTTTGTTTGTTTGTTTGTTTGTTTTCAGAGAAAAAGAAAAACGTCTTTATTGCCAACTTGCCGATGAGAAAAGCTTCCAGAAACAGACACAAGTTTCTCCCCTTGGCCACCAGATGTCCCTCCTGAGCAGGGAAATCCGATGACCTGAAAGATACCCAAATGTCTGTAATCCACAACATTTTTTGAAGATATGGCAGGGAAAGGAAAGTTTGAGTGAAAGTAACTGTTACAGCAGAGCTTTTGGATAGCGTGCATGCTACGAAGGCTACACGACAAACAAAAAATTCTGCCAGTAGCACTACAGTATATGTTTAATTAACTCTTAAAATGTGTGTCGTAGCCTGCAGCAACTACATAATACATAGCCTTTGCCTTCCTCCAGAGAATTAGGTATTCATATCTCTTCTGAAGTGTTCACATCCTTTTTCAGAAACATGCATTTTCAGATGGCAGGGATATCTGAAATCTGTAGCTGTGGGAAGACTTAATTCTTTCTAGTTCTGATAACATTAGCTGAAACCCAAAGTACATTCACATCTACACGAGAGGCATTTCCAGGGGTAAGCAGCCTACATCTCTGGGGAGCATTGCTGAAAAAAATCTAAGACTTAAATGAAAATTCACAAAAAGTGCAGTGACTTACTAAGGAGGGCGATTAGCTTCCTAGCTACACGCAGGAACTTAACAAGAAGGTAACTTCATAGGGAAGTACTTGAAGGTTCACTGTGTGCCTATGTCCCTAGACCACATCAAGCTCAGATGCCCAGATGTTGCCAACTGTTATTACAGCTGCTATTTACCGCATAAACCCACAAGCAAATGGAAACATTCCAAATATTTTTCTTTCAGAATAAAAACATACAGGTGATACACATTTGCTACTTAGCATCAGGGAAGCAAAAATGCATGGCAGCTGCCCTGGAGTTTAGTGCTGTCTGTTGCTAAGCATGCACCACCTCTGCCTGGCTTCAGGAGGAGCTGGGGACACTTCAAACCAAAGGGATCATTCTTCAGAGCTAACCATATCATGTGGTACTTCCCTCTGTAGCTGTCAAAACAGGAAGCAGCAGCTACAAAGTCTTGCCGGATAAAGCAGCATAAACTAGAACCAAACTGGAAACTGGAAAGTGACTGACTGGAAAGCGAATGCCACAGAGGCGGCTGTTCCCTTCCCTGACCACCCTGGGGATAAGTATCTGCCTGGGAAATCCTCCTCACACTGACTCCAGAGCTCCTGTGCTTCCTCCCCAGCCTCCGAATGCCCCTCTGAAGACAAATGTATAAAAGGCCTTGAGAGAGATGCAGGAGAGCTTGTGCACTGGGCTCACTTTTGGGAAACATGGGTTTTCTTAGCAGCACCCCACACCTTGCTGCTTGCTGCCTCTCCCCCTTTAATCAAACCAGCCCCAGGCTTAGTTAGAAAAGTGGATAAAAAAAGTGCACAGTACAAAAGTTTCCCTGGAACAGCCATCCTTACTGCCTAGGGGATGACATGTGAAGGTAATGGGGTCCTGTATAGCAAAAAGAGTGTGTTGGGTCCATGCTGTCACATGCACACTTGCTTTCAAATGAAAGAGTATCTGCATAAACTGAAAAATAGGCCAGCTGCAAAAGTGACTTCCACACTCTTCACTTCCACCCCGAAAAGGATATCTGTGCTCAGATCTCCTTAAAAACGTTTTTTTTTTTTTTTCCTTCCAAAACAAGGTTTAAATAACCAATGTTATGGTTCCTTGACTGGTGGAGTTAAAGCACTCATCTGTAACCTAACTTGCACATAAGCAAACGTTCGGTGTAACCTCTGCTTCTGCAAATAACATATTCTGTCTTGAATATTCTCAGCTGTGTCTTTGGGAAACTGAATACGAGCTTATTGCCAGATTCTGATTCTAATAAAGTTAATGGAAATTTTGCCAGTGACTTCAAATGGTCCAGATATTATTCTCAGGGCCAACTCCTATGAAATTATCCCAGTTCAAACCCAGAGCATTTCCACTGATTTCAGTGGGGCTAGCCTGGATTTACTCATCCAGCCCAAGCAGAGTTGAAGCTGATCCTTGAAGTCAGAGGCCAGCACAGGGAAGAGCCAATTCTCAATCAAGCCGACGGCCACTAAAGGGTGTTCGTTTTTATTCCAGTTTTGCGAAGGAGCTGGAAGCAGAGCTTCCAATCCCAGATATTTTCTGTCAGAACCGGCTTGTTCCTTTACAGCAGGAGAACATTTGTCCCAAAACACACGTGTGGATCAGTACTGCATTGATCAGTGACCCGAAGGGGGTCATCTGTGCTTAGTGCGTGTCCTGTGCTAAGTTCTGCCGGGTGTCCTCGGAAAAAGGACCTGACGCACCCGCTCACCGCAGGATGTTTTCAGACGAGCAGCAGCCCACCCACCTCCGTAACAAACAACCCGCGTTCCCTAAATCTTGCGGACAGGAGGAACGAGCCGCTTTTCCCCGTCACCCCATTTACTTTTATTCCTCCGAGCGAAAAATCCCCGTTGGTTTCGGGGGGGGGGGGCAGCGCTGCTCAGAGGCTCCGAGGGCGCAACCTGCGGCCGGCGCCCACCTCCCCGGCCCCTTCCCCGTTCCCCCCGCCCTGCTCCGCCCCGGGGCCGCGCTACCTGCGCCCTCTGCGGCTCCCCGCCCCGGAGGAGCGGCCGCCCGCCCCGGCGAGAGGCGGGGGCGCTGCTGATCTGCCTCGGCCGCCTGCAGCCCCGGTCCCCGCGGGCTGGCTTGAGCAGGGCTGCAGCCTGCGGGAGGGGAGCCCCTCGGCTGCAGCGCGGAGAGGGGGCAAAGTCCGCTCTTCGTCCTCAGCATCACCCTCAGCATCCTCGCCTTGCTTCCCCGACGGGCATGGCGAGCTGAGCCGTGCGCCCAGCAGCCGGGCCGGGGGGCAGCCCCCCGGCTCACCTGAGCGGCGATGAGCGGCGGAGGGGGGGCCGAGCGCTGAGCCCCCCTGGCCCGGCTGCCCCCCGCCGGCCCGCGGCGTTAGGGTGTCGCGGGGGGCCGGGGGGGGTAGGGAGAGGCTGGAGGGCTGCGGGGAGCCCCAGGAGAGAGGGGGGAAGCGGGGAGCTCGCCTGCCTCCGCCCGGCCCGGCGCCATGCCGCGGCGGCTGGCTTGGCTCTGCTGCTGCTGCTGGGCAATGCTGCTGCTGCTGCCGGGCTCCTGCCGCTCCGCGGAGCCCGCGGAGGGAGGCAGCCTCGGGGAGCCGCCGCAGCCTCCTCCCGCAGCCTCCTCGGGCTTCCTCTACCGGCGGCTGAAGTCGCACGAGAAGCGGGAGATGCAGCGGGAGATCCTCTCCGTCCTGGGACTGCCGCACCGCCCGCGCCCGCCGCCCCGGCAGCCTCCGGCCCCGGCCCCGGGGAGGCTGCCGGCGGCTCCGCGCTTCATGCTGCGCCTCTACCACGCCCTGGCAGAGGCTGCGGAGGGCACCGCGGCTGCGGAGCGGCGTGGTCGCCAGCCGGTGCCCGTGCCCGTGCCCAGCGCGCAGGACAGCGCCTTCCTCAACGACGCCGACATGGTCATGAGCTTCGTCAACCTGGGTGAGTGGAGGCTGCGCGGGTGCGGAGCAGGGGGGTTTGCGCGGCCGCGCAAGTCCTCGCCGGGGATGCGCGGCGAGGGGCCGGAGGGTGGGAACGGAGTGGGGCGCGCTGGGGTTGCGCGGGGCTTGCCGCGGGGGAGGGCGAAGCATTCTTCCGCGCCCTCCGAAGTTGAGCAGCTAAAGGTGCCCAAACAGAGAAATAATAATAATAAATCATTAAAAGTTGCATTTTTGCTGTGATGGTAACACTCAGAGCCCTTTGGGGCTAAAAGCACTCCTCCCGGGTTTCCGTGCACAGCCGCGGGAGTGCAGGTTGCACCGATGTTCCCGGAGCTGGGGCAGAGTGCCTCCCCTGCTAGCCCCTGCTGTCCCTTTCGTCTCTTTTGAGCCGTCCGAGATAGTGCGGGGATGAATACGTGACTCCGTGTCAGCTGTTCTGGTGCTCAAGCCCGGGAATGTGATAGAAATGTTGAAATAATTTCTGCTAGACGTCAACCTGCTCTTCAAACAAATCATGCTGTCAGCATGTTGCTGCTGCGAAGGGCTCCGAGGTGGGAATTTCAGTGGGAAAGCCATTAAGCTTTTTACTTGAAGGAGCCCTGAATGCTAGCCTGCAATTATAAGGAAACAGTGTAATTAGATTCAGCCTAATGCGGAGAATGAAAATATTTCAGTTGGCAAATTGTAGTTCCTTTTTTAGTGAATTCCTGTGAAGCTCGAGCGTCTCAGCAGTGAGTCGGCTGAAAACTGGATCTTTTCACCAGTGGTTGCAGAGCTGCAAGTCAGGCACCTGCAAACAGCTTGTGGTGTTTGACAGATACAAACTGGTGTGCATTTCATGTGTTTCCTAATCTAGAGCAAGGGTACGTCTCAGGAGTGGGAAATCCATCCGAGTTATCAGCACTGGTAGATGTGTTCAACAGCTCTGTACCATAGTATCTGTATTTAGAAAAGATGTAGCCCTAGTCCCTGGGGGTGGGAAATTTTTGTACCCGATGGAACTCCCTGGGCAGGTCAGAGGTGCATCCCCTGCGCTGTGTTTTCTTTGCTGCTTTTGAGTGCAGCGTCCTGAAACCAGCTGGTAGCAAAGCCAGCAGAATCTGTGGCTAGCTCAGCCCCTGAGACACGTGGAAATAGCGTGTGGATTTTGCAACCAGAGAGCAGGTACCTCTGTGCTCCCTTTTGCTGCGCTGCTCCCCTCCCAGCCTCTCCAAATCTGCCTGTCCTTCGGGCAAACTGAGCTGCTGCCGGCGTCTCTCTCCTTTGTCCTGGGGACTTTAGAGACCCGTGCATGGAGCACGTGATTTTAGTAAGCACGGCATCGTCCCTGTAGCTTTCTGTGAGCAATCCCCACAGCAGTTTTCTTGAGGGGTGCTTGGCAAAGTGCCGGGCAGTTCCTGGAGGAGCTGATGTCAGGGAGAAATTTGAGCATGGGGTGTTTTTAGGTGTTAGCACCCAGCTTTATAAAGCATCTGGCAAGCAGTATTAAACAGTAGACCTGAAAGAATTTGTTTCTTTTGAAAATAAATGTATTCATACGATTCATATCAGTTCTAATAATTTCTATCTAGACACTTATGTAACAACAAGGAAAATTATTCATGTAATGTAGTAAAATCGCGCAATTGAAATGCTGGTTAGGAGTTTCAGGAAGTATGAATCAACTGCAGAAATTTCTCATCAACTTCCAAGTTCCGAGTCATAAACCGTAATGTCATTGAACATGATTGTTTGTTACCAATGTGCTTGCAGAGCAACTGACTGAAACCAAAGAACTCTTCAGTTGTTCTCTGCAGCTCCTCTGACTTGCCAGGGATTTTTTTTTTCTTCACGTGTGTATGAAATTATTGTTTCCAACAAACAATAATTCATGGCAGAAGACTAGAGGAAGCCAGAAGTTATACTGTGATATGGAAACTGAAGGTGCAATGGGTGAAAACCAGCCTGTGATCTATTGGAGTGGTTTATTAGGATGTAGTCTAGAAAACGCAGACACGGATGGTGGGGACCAGAGCAGAAAGGGAAGAGCCCTGCCCCTCAAGGACACTGACTATTCCAGGGGGGTGTATGCCAAGCAATTCTAAAAGCTTACAGCTTAAGTGTCCTTATAAGCAAATCCTGCCAGAAGGATTTTATTTATTTATTTATTTAATTTATATTTCTGCATGGGGTCAGGCCTCCTATAATGACTTGCATTTGGTTATAATCAGCTTCTGAATAGCTGTGTCCATGTTCAACCTTAAAGAGTTGTTTTTCTGTTACTGAGGTGACAAGCTACCGAAGAGATCTCAGTGGCCCTTGCCATTTTCTCAGAACTAGAGGTGTGTGGTATTATTTGAGTATACCTCACACAGATTGCCTTGAAGGTGCTTGTGGATGAAGGAAGCATGTAGATATTGGGGAACTACTGTAGATATTGGGGAACTACTACTCTACAATTTTCAAAGTGTAGAGTGTGGGATTTGTCTTGCATACCTAGTGATGTCTGCACTGTTGTATGGACTTGTGAGATGTGGTCAATAATTCCTTGAGGGGCTAACTTCAGGGAAACTTGGAGAATTCAACATTCCTAGGATATATATAGCACTTTACTTTGTTAGGCACCTGGGAAGCAGTACCAGAGAGTATCATAAGTGTCTGTTTCTGTTGCAAGTGAAAACACACAGAAGATTCAAACCAGTTCATATAATTTAGAGAATAAATTTAATTTGTCAATATAGATATCAAAACAGATTTTGATAGAAATTACTGGCTACCCCAGGTAAACCTGCTTCCTGTTATGGGAAGATGATCCCCAAAGTATCTGATTTCAGGCATTTTAACTGGGACGAGGCACTCAAATAGTGCCTATTTCTTTCCATTTCTCTCATAGGAAGCCTGAATATCGAGTTCATATAGAAACATCTGTGTTTTGGATCTCTCTATTTGAGGTTTATCAGATCAACCCGGGCACCAAAATTCTGTGCCAAGGGAATGGTTGTACAGCAGGGGCTGAGGTGCTGGAGGGTGTGTTATGGATCAACGAATGAAACCTCATGAAACCGTTCCTCTTCAGGAACATCCCTGATCTAAATGTGGCACAGGCACATCTTGACACAGTGCTTTTTTTGGGGAAGAAAAATGTGTTAATATTTCCTATTTGACTAGTATACCTTCCTCATGGCACCTAGTAGGGTTAACTCTTCTTTATCCTCTTGGTATGACCTGGGGTTGGTATGGATATTGCTTTTTGAGAGAGTTATGCTGGACTGAGGGCTAGACTCAGGCAAGTGTCCTGTTTTTCTTCCAAGGCTGCTCTAGTGAGAGATGTATCAAGTCCCTCACAACAAATGCCTGCTCTCTAAGTCCAGGGAGATGAGGAAAGAGGAGCCACTATTCAAACCAAACTGCAGGCATGGGCCGGGGGCTGTGACTGATCTGATGTCCCCTTGGTTTCCTCTGAATCATCATTGCTGAAGTGAAAGGGAGATGTTCTCTGGTCCCTGTTTCACTAGCTGATGCCTTTAGAGAGTGGTATGTGCAATTCATAACAGCAGAAACAAGACTCTGGAAGGCTTTTCTAATTTGACTGTTAACAGAATTACTCCCTGTGTAATGGGAGGAACAATCTTGATCAAAACTGAGAAGCTTATCTGGTCTCTTATCCTTGTGATTCCCTATCCAGGCAACCACACTGAGAAGAATATGTGTGCTTCCCCTAAGAAGGGGGAAAAAAAAACACACAATAACCCAAATCTAGGGCTGTTGACAGCCAGATAGCAATGCAAGCAAAGTCCAAACTAATCCAAATTCGAGGGACAACTACCATAGAAAACACACTTTTGAGTTGTGATGGCTGATTATCCGCAGTATTGCACATTTCTGTTGCCGCCTAACAGCATGAATTCACTGTATCACTTTATTTCTGGGAGAAAATGCTCACACCTATATGTCAAAAGACCCACAGGTCTCTTGGAAAGATTTAGGACAAACCCAAGGAAAACCCAGATCATCCCTGAAGCTTTTCTGCATTATTTGAGTTGTGGCCGTGTTAAAAAGCTTCTTAAATCTTCGAATCCCCAAAACCCAGGCAATTACTGTCTTCCCTGCCAATGTAAAGTTTGCTGTACAAATTCACTCTCTCGGCTTACCTACAAAGCAGCAGCTTATGGATGTGGTGTCTTCTAAATCATCTCTTCATCTCTTTTGGCAGCCTGCACTATCCAGATTTCTTTCTAGGAACAATCTTGCATAAATCCATGGCAAGCACTTATGCACAAGCACCATGACTTTTCATGGGAAGGAAGCAGGACTCCATGTTCATTTCTAAAGCAGTTGAATTTTTTTCTTCTGCAGCATCTGATCAGCCTACCTGTCTTATTACATGCTATCGTGCTTGGTGTCGGGGGATATGGAATTCAGCAACCAAGATGTATCAGGGACGTGGCGTGATTATAGTGATGGGACCTTACCATTCATACTGTCATCCCATCTGTTTATACTCTTGGCCGCATGTTGTAAAGGTCAAGACATCTACTCACAGGGAATAACTGGAGTGTGTGATGCTGTGTATCTGACTGTGCTGCCAGCTGGCTGTGTAAAGCCTCGCTCTCTCGGCATGCGAGCATCCTCCTCCACGTGTGTCCAGAGCAGGCCAGTATTAGAAATCATGAAGTTGATGATGGGAATAAGCTTACTGATATCTGCCAAGACTAGTGTGCTGGGTTTTGATGCCAAGACAGATCCCAAGTGTCAGAGAGCAGCCTTATATTAGCTGTTCAACTGATGCAGCTCAAGGTCCTCATGTATGTCGTCTTCCTGAAGTCTCTGCTTGCTAGCTGCCTGCTGGCACGTAGCTGACTGATGACAGGATTAAAGAAAAGGCAAACAGTCCGCTGTCATCCTTTGATTGCTCTTTCCCTTTTTAGAAGGACTTTTTAGGAGTCCTTAGCTCCTTCAGGCTATAAATTTGGGTGACTACAGGAATCCTTCTGGCTTTGGACAGATGTGTGGCTCCAGGAGAAACTGCTGATCAAAATCTGCAGTGTCGAATTTGGTGGAGGGCCACATTTGTATCCAAGCAGTATATCCAGGTGTCAGTGTCATCCGGACTGAGCTATTTGAACCAGATCACGTGGGATTAGCCAGGACTATTCTCTATCTTCTGAAAGCTTTTTAGAGCTTAAAAATTTACACTGTCCTAAATGTGGGTGAGGGAAAAAAGATAAAAAAGCAATTGTAATTAGAAAAAGTAAGTATGTGCCAAAGTGGTCTTGATCAATTCAAGACAAATTTTGTACATGTATGTAAATAAGAAGTTGCACTTTGGAATACAAACCTAGGTGTGTGTGTTTGTTTATTTTGAAAATATGAAAGCAGCATTTCCTAATTCTTCTTGCCACTCAAATAAAGCTGAAACCAAACTGCTTCTTTAAGAAAGGTGCTCTTTTCAGAGCTTCCCTTCAGCTGAATGTTTCATCAGCAAATTACCTGGGCAGCCATCGTGGATGTCCTGTGATCAGCCCCTGCAGGGAGTTCTTGCTGCAGGCTTGTGCCTTTGCCAATGAGCTGCATGTCCTTGCTCAACCTGGCCTAGCACATCGTGGTGGTGACGCTCTCTCTCATAGTTTTAAATATAAACTTTTAAGTGGTGTTTGTGATTTAGGAGGAAGGAAGGTGGTATTTAGACTTTCCATGCTGTGGAGGCATGATTCTTTTTAAGTCATCTTGCATCATTGCTAACCCGTGCAGCGTTAGAGGAAAGTACGAGTTACTTGAGACATAAACAGTACCATTGTGTGTTTCTGCTGTTTCCCAGCAGTGGCACAGCAGTGCTCTTAAGTACGCTCCACCTACCAACAGATTAGCATTTCCGTTTGGCCATTTCTGTAGTGATGTGAAACAGAGAACAGACAGTATAGGGATCTTCAAAAGCCACCTGGGCAGCCTGCTCTGGGTGGCCCTGCTTGAGCAGGGGGTTGGACCAGGTGGCCACCAGGGGTCCCTTCCCACCTGAATGCTTCTGGGATTCTGTGGTATTGCATGGATGGGAAAATCACTCGTGGTTAAGAGAGTCCCATTTGCTTTAGCAGGCATCACACCAGTGTGTGGGAGACCAAGGTCCAGAAAGTCTCTTCTGTGTGAACGGTTTGGAGGGTGATGCTGGGTCATCCCAAAGTTTTCTGTTTGATGTGTGGAGAGGGCGATCCAGGCTGGGACTCACCAGCTTTGATACATGTGAAAACTGGCCAGTGACTTGTTTCTTTTGACCTTTCATGGCTGGACAAGGAGGAGGAGCCTCCTGCCTCCTCCCAGGGAGCTCTGCGGCCCTGTGCCTTGCACCTGGGGCTGGTTCCCAGGATGGTGGCTTTTTTGGGAGGGCATAGGGATGCAGCTGCTGCAGAGGCCTTGCAGGGAAAAATAAACCAAAAATGCTTAATTAAGGGAGCTGAGCCTTGCTGGGATTGCAAGGGTGTTTGGTGGGTCATGCTGTGGTTTGATTTATAAAACCCACTTTGGACTGGGGCCAGTATTTCCTGAACTTTCAATTAGTTAGATTCCAAGGCCAGGAGACAGAAACATAGGATTGGGTGGGTTTTAGGGTGTGGATTTTATTTATATATATATAAATACACACATATATAAATATATATATATATTATACATATACATAAATATATATATATATTATACATATACATAAATATATATATATTATACATATACATATAAAGTATACGTATATATTATACATATATCTAAATACATATATTTTTATATATAAATACATATATATAAATATATATATATATTTGTGATGGCATAAGATGATTTTTGTTTTGTTTTTAAGGGCATAAAGATTTTGACGGAACTGCCTGCAGCTCTCTCTTTCACATTGCAATGTTCATCATAGCACAATGACAGAATTGAATCAGTCATAGCAACAGTGGGATTTTTTGGCAAAAAAAGTATAATGTAGACAGAGCTGAAGTGTTCTGCTAACTAAAACAGTAGCTGTATTTTAAGAGAGCTAGACATGACTGTTTTGATCCAATGTGGTGTTAATCACAAGAATACATAAATGCTTTCCTGTGAACTTTCCCCTTAAAAATATCCAATGATATCACCTGATGTTTTGCACGAATGCTCAGTATAACCAGAATTTAGAACAGCTGGCTCCATGTAAACTTGGAATATTCATAGGTCAAATATTAGTGTATAAATAAAAACATTTTGAAAATGAAAACAGAAGCGCAGTATTTGAAATACACTCAGTGTGCAGATGTACTTCAGGGCTTGAATAGCTTTACAAATTAATCAAGGCATGGTTAACACTTGTTCTGAAGAAGTTAAATTTCCTGATAGTAAATGAGAATGTGTTTTTCAAATGGTATTCCAAAGATGTGTCGCACCATATAATTTAATAGTTATTAGCAGTAAGGAAGACATATGAATCAACTGCTTGAAACTCCCATGTAAATAAGATGCATTTGATCAAACTGAAAACTTACTGGGGTGAATGGAGAGCCACATTTTTTATTTTTTATTTTTTTTTTTTATCAGGTGCAGGCTGTAAAATATGCTGTGTTTAAAACACAAAACTGTGCTATTTCATGTAAGTGCAGAGGCAACATTCTTATCTTGTCATTTACTGCATTACGTGTGCGTGGTGCGTATGGTCAAGGTATTAGACACTGTGTTTGTGTAAGGGCTAAGGGGTGACATAATGTCTATTGAAGTGTAGTCGTTTAGCTTCACACCAGGCAACAAGGATCATGTAAAAAATGAGAACAGATTAAAGCTTGTGGGCAGGCTGTGATATTCACGCCCATAAGCAAAGAGGTGTTGGCGAAAGGGGTCTGTAGTTTTTGTCTGAAACGGAGGAGCCGTATTGCATCATTGTGTCTCCTGACCGCTGTTCCCTGGAGTTTCCAGAACGCTTAAGAGATGAATCAGGGAGAGCAAAACTGTACACAGTCAATCCCAGTCCTCTTACAGGGAATAAAATTGTCCAAATTAGTTGGAAAAAATGTTGAACCATAACAAGCATCTACAAGACGCAAAATACTTGTCTGCCTTCGTCTTCGTAAACTGTGTAATAAAAGCTGTTTAGACATGAACGTGTAGTCTAACTTCCGTATTTTTCAGACCTCATTAAAAGTATGTAGAATAAGGATCTTTACTGGGGGATAAAGAAGTGGATGGGGCTTTATTTCTGCTTAAGTACAGGTGTGATAGACTCTCAGAATAATTTGCGGTGGAAGGGACCTTAAATATCATTTAGTCCACCCCCCTGCCATGGGCAGGGACGTCTTCCACCAGATCAGGTTGCCCAAGGTCCCATCCAACCCTGGTTTGAACATACTTCCAGGGGTGGGGCATCCACAACTTCTCTGGACAGCCTGTTCCAGTAACTCACTCCCTTCATCCTGAAACATTTTCCCCTTATATCCAAAGCAGATTAAGCCCATCTCCTCAATACATTTGCATGCAAGACCTAGAGCTTTCCCCTGACCTTCCTCACCTTGCCAGGGTCAGGCTTGGCTCCCCTAGGGTCCCAGCAGTAGAACACCCTCTGGGTGCCACAGGCTGGAGGGGATGCAAGGCTCTGTCCTGCACAGGGGTAGCATACAGACATCCTCGTTTACCCAAGAACTGGGGATCAAAGCTTACATCTCAGGCATGTTCCTATGGGTTAGTGAGGAATGTTGAGCAGTGATTCACCAAGCCAGGCTTTTAAAATCTCAGTAACAGCCATGAAGAACCAGAAGATCCAAAATCCCAGTTACATACATGAGTGAAAGAAGATGTGTGCTTATTTTTAAGCATCAAATTCATAATGAATGAACAGGATCGATTCAGCAATAGTTCCTGTCATTAAATATGTTTTTCTCATTGCAGTGCATGACTCAGCTGTGCACGATCTTTAGTGCAATATGGTGGGAGCATGGTTCTAAAAGTTAAGCTAGTTACGTAATTTGTATCTGGATATCTGTACAAAGATTTGATCTGAAAGTACAGAATCCAGGTATGTGATTGAAATGATGAAGTCTAGAAAATAAACCCTTCATTTTAGAAAAGCAGCAGTCTCTGTTGCCCACAAACCAGCATCCTGAGACCGCATTTCAGGCATGCAGACCCTTTTACTTAATTATTGTAACATCAAACGTCTTCAACATGAAAGGGACAAAGCAGTGGCTATGCAAGATAATGACTTGTTTATAAAAATAATTTAAACAGCATATGAAAAGAATAAACATGCATGTCCTGCCAAAATTCACTGTATGTTCTGCAAGCTTTAGTGATTGTGAATCTCTTGGCTTGCTCTTTCAATCTCTTTTTTGTTAAAGTGTCGTTCCACTGTTAAAGTGTCGTTCCCTCCAACCTCGTCCCCGTCCCCCCCCCCAAAAAAAAAAAAAAAAAAAGAAGGGAGAGAGGGAGAGGGAGGGAATGAGGAAAGGAGGGATACCAAAAAAAAAAAAAAGTTCTCATACTTAAGGAAGTTCCTGCTTAGTATGCTATGGAAGGTAGCTGGAGAGAAAATGTTTGCTGAATGCAGGGCAAGAGATATTTTCACTTCAAGATGTCTGTATTTTGTCTCTAGCATGTGATGGTTTTTACACTTTAATGACTGTAGCAGCCATCCTCTCCAAAAATGTTCCATTCTGCAGGATGTGGAGGCCTCCTTGCCTGTTATACAATGCAAGGATACAACCATCTTTTATCCAGGGCCTGAAAATACTTCACAAGCATCGAAGTCTTACAGTGTGCTCTGACTAATGTCAATGGCCATTATACTCATTTTGCAAATGGTTGAATGGAGGCTCAGAGGGCACGACCAGACCAGGGGGCTGTGATGAGGTCCATGAGGTTCGTGCTCGTGGTCCTCTGATCTAACCATGAAACCACATCTCTGGCCTGGCAGGCCCCCAGGTGGCTCGCACAGTACACTCTTATTTGGCAAAACCCATCCTCCCCCAGGTTGCAGCATCAGTTATCTGGAGACCACGGCTTCTCACTTTACATGTGCTGTGGTCCTCCCTGATGGTGAACCTTCCTCACCAGTGTTGCACAATGTTCTGTGGGCACCCTCCCTCAGGGACACAGCTCTTCAGCCGTGCTTGTAAGCAGCTTGGCTTTTGTATCACCTCCTGCTTTTATGGGTGCTCTCTGAACACAAATATTCACCAGTTGTCCATTTGTACCTGACATGTACTATTTGCCCTATCCTGTGTAGTACATGGCATGGGGCAGAGGTGGGCTTGCGTGGGCATGAGCACAGCTGGGCCACCCTGAGTCTGTCCAGGAGGGGAGGGATTTGGGGGCATCTCCTGCCCTGAGCTCTCCCCACTTTTGACAGTTTTCTCACAGGTTACTAATATTGTCTGGGGAGCTAAGATTATGTTTGAATGCAGTTCTATTTTTAATGTCTATCGAATTAACAACAGTTGAACCTTTTCTGAAAATAGCTCTGTTTTTATGTGTGTGTTGAAGCTCTGGTACATAGGCATAGGCTAGTGTCCAAAAGGATTTCAACAGGAAAGATGAAAGAGGTCACAGGCTGGCATGATTTTCACTTGAAAATGTTGGAGAACCTAGAAAAGGTTTGGTTGACTTTTGTTAACATGAAGGCAGTGAAAGGGTTTTTTTTAGGTAAAGCAATATCCATGCTGCAGGGAGGCTAAAAGTAGGTGTTCTGAGTTAACTGATAGTTTTGTTAAAAATCTCTGAAAAAAAACAACACAGTGTAATGGCTGAAGCCCTTATAATAACTCCTTTATGTTGCAGGAGCTATTGAAGTTGAGTCCGCCTGATGCTTTTGCTATCACTAGTCTCAGTAAAAATAATTTTATGGGGTCCCAAAACATTCTGTTGCTTCTGGCAGCCGTTGAGCTGGCAGCTCAGCTTCACTGGGGCTTGAAGAGATAGTTCATTAATTCATGGTACTTTCCAGAATAAACATGGCAAACCTCCTCTGAAATAACAGACATTAAATCCTCCTTGTCACTCAAGACCCCACATTTGTCTTCAGAAAGGGGCAGTGAAAGAAGCTGTCCATCTCGTAATGAATGAGAAAATAAATAGCGGATGAATTGTGCATTGTGTCATGCTTGACATGGCAAGACTTCGAGTAGAATAACAACAAACCTTTCCTCGTGTGTTTTCCCTGTTAAATGTGGACCTGAACTAAGCAATGCCCACTAGGCAGGCTATCAGACAGAATAAATATCGCGGCTGTCTGGCAGAGATGCCCGGTGGGAACTGCAGCCTGCTTTGCCCCTGCTGTGGGCTTGCTCTCTGACCCCAGGTGCTTTGACTCATTTGGGAGGGTGGATTTCAGCACCTCTCCGCTTTGGGTCTTCAGAGACTGGGCTCCCTCGTTTTTTGGCACTGCAAGGTTTCCAAAGGTTGCTGTGAGGCTGGGTTGCTCTGAGTGCACAGATGTTTTGTGAAGCTTGTTATTTTCTATGTTGGAGGTTATGAGTCAGATTACTGTTACCAAAATGTTTATGTGAAATCATTTCTGAGTCATATATTTGCATCATATACAACCTGTCTGACAATCAAAACATTCAGCACTCAGCTAATGATTATACTAAGTTTTCCAACACTCTGCTCCAACATAACATAATTACGCAGCAAAGTGCAATATATTACTTTGACAGCGTTCTTCATATGTCTTGTGATGTCAGAACATCATAATTGCTATTATTTGAAATTGTCAGATAAATATGTACTTTGTTTCATGCAACAAAGTTAAAAATAGGGAGATGCAGTCTCTCAGAAATGAAATGCCCTGCAACTGTTCCCAGAAATGTGCTTTATTGGTTCCCAAGAAAACATAAATTTCATAAAGTTTCATAGTACTTTTAACCATGTTCTCTCCAATGGGGTGCATGATTAAGGTTTGGTGATGAACTAGTGGACAGTTTTGAATATTTGCATGGGGAAATTGTTTGAATACCAGGATTTCAGCAGCTGGTCAGAAGGCTGTTTGATAGTTTCTGTATGACACAGTTTATAAAATGGGACTGGAGTGTTTGTAGCAGCGTGGAAGACATAAACAGTCAGTAAACTACAACTTGATGCATGCTGTGTTTATCTGTTGTGTAAGTTCTAGCATAAATATGGGTCACTTGCAAAAATACTCTGAATAATTAGGGCAAACATTTAAAAATATATTTACCTTCATGCATGTGAGAGCTAGGGCAGGACTGTTCATTGTTGCATCCCAGTAAGTCCAGTAACTCCTTTTTAAGTGTCTATCATAAAATGGGACAGGGAAAAACCAAACCTCTCCCCAGCTCGGTTATAAGAAAAGTGTCAAGGAGATTAAAAATACATAAGGGCACAGGACTGCTTGTTTATTTGTTTTTAAGTAACTTTCTGTTAAAAATCATGTGGATTTTGAAGTGGAAAATGGTTCTAGGACTGACTTGTCTGAAGTTTGGCTAACAGTCTTTTGGAATTGGCTTTTTGAATTGGAATCCGGCCAGTTATGAGTATGAAGGGCACTGACAGGTCTCTCTAAGTATAAAATATCATTGGATTTCATCACTTTTACTGAACTGGCATGGTGCAAAATGCAGGATGGATTATGATGACATTCTTTATGTTTGTAGTGAAAAAAGCATGAACAATACAGTAGTGGACTTCCTTGGCTACAGGTGTCTTAACCATGCTTAGCAATCAGGGAGCCTGCATTTGGAGCTTCCCCATGCAGTAACAGCAAGCACCATCTTTGCTTATCTGCTCTCCTTGGCCAGCGTCAGTGGCAAATACATAATTGGACTATGAGGACCAATATATTGTGAAGTGTAGTGGAAAATGCCAAAAAAAAATTTCAGTTGGATAAAGTCCATTTGTCCTGTGCTAATTTCTAGCCCTGTAAACAAACACAGCTGCTGAGCATAGAATCAGTGCTCAGAGTGGTTAAAAACAGTGATGCATTGCTAGTGAGATCACAGCAGAAAAAATATGTAACATATGAGGCTGCAGTAAGGATCAAGACTATCCTCAGCTCTGATTAATTGTTTCTGTTTTCCTCTATTTATGATGCTGTTGGATAACTAGAATGCAACGATGACTTTTTAGTTGCCAGGCCATTTAGTCGAGACTGTCAGAGTACTAAGTATTGATGAGCCAGTTGTGAACTTTTAGTAAAAGGGTCTGAATTGGTGACTGAAGGCTTAACAAATGTATACACATATATTTTATATTTCTCTTTTTCATTTTGATATGTCATCAGTTTGGTCATCCGGACTTTATTATTTGTTTATAAATATAATATAATTTATTTATAATATTGTTTATTATTTATTTATAAATAAATTTATTTGTCTGTTATTTTGTCATTATTAAAATGCCTTTTGGAACCCTGCAGAACGTGGGGCAAAGCCTGCTATGTCGTTGGCAAATACAGCGGCACTTACACTGTAATTTGTCTTGTGGCACAGTTACATGTTTTGACATCCTTGAGCTGACTAATTGCTCTGGGGAAAAAAAAAGTAAGAAACAGTCTTGGTTGCTGTAGTACAAAAGACAGTTTCCAACCTCTTCTGTCCATCACATCAATTATTTAGTCGCTGCTGTACAGTCATCCCAAAACCTAGCACAGTTGGGCTCCTATAATTTGCATGACATCATATTGTGCATCACCTACCCTCACCTAGGATTAAAGAGATCTCTTTTCCTCTGTCACTTTGAGAAAAGAGAAGTCTAAAGGAGATAGATAGTTCAGGTGGAAAGTAAAGGAGAATAGATAAGACAGAATATAAATTGCTAAGTATAACTTGTTGGAGGAGTTAAGGAATCATCCTCTGGTGGTACCTGTGAGGGCTTTTTGTCAGGAGGTGTGCCTGGTCCTTGACCGGCTTGGCTTCATGTGTCTTGCTGGGAGGATGTATGCTTTGCTCAGGGCACTTGCAAACAAGGCAGGTTTCTGTTATTTCCTGGCTTTCTGTTGCTTGTCCTTTCCGGGGAGGCCAGTTGCCTAGAAGACACAAGAGTGGCAGATTGTCGATTGTCTCTTTCCTCAAATCTATGCATGTTTTGCAAACATAAAATCTTGTGTGAAATAGAAGTCTTCATCTGAGCAGCTCCAGTTCGAAAGTTTCAGGGATTTTGTAGCCATCTGGGGCTTTACTTCAAATTACATGAGGTGTTTTGTTGTGTACTTCCCATGGCATGTAGTGGTGTCACCCTCTTCAGAAGCCTCTTTGGTCTCAGGAGATAATTGGGTGTTCAACTTGCTGCTCACTCAGTTGTGCTATCCTGACTTCTGTCATGTCTACAGAACATGACCAAGGCACTTCAGTGGCCCAGGTTTCTAGAAATGCTCTTTGTTGTTGCCCCTGCTAAACCATATTCTGGTGTGGAGAATTTAATTCTTGAACTGTCAGTCTGGCACTTTCCATAAACACTAAATTGACTCGGAGTGGCTAGGTCTAGTGCTATAAAACATACCGTTCAGGTCTTACTGCCAAGAAAAAAAAAAAACTGTAAATAGCAGACTTACAGCATAGGGGCTCATTTCTGCATTTATGCTTTTTACATTTCCATTTTTGCACCAGCCTGGCAAGAAGTTAACTTAAATGTCAAAACTATTTTTATGTAAATATATGCATTATTGAATCTCTTACTCATAAAGCAAATACTACTTTAAACCCACACAAAACAGCTGAAGCTATATATATTTTCTCACTACTGAATTTGGCTTTTAATAACTTGGAGTTGACTGTCCAAAATAAAGTTAGGAATCAAGAGCACTTTATTTTCCAGCTAGCAACATACGTATTCTTGGCTTTGGACTGTACCAATTTGAGATGGAAGAAAACTTGGATTTGTACGACAGGTCCTCTTAGCAATTAGGGGGAGAGAGAGAGAGAGGGAGAGAGAGAGAGAGAGATCATGATTAAATAAACATGTTATTTTTAATTTAGATAAATTTTCTAAAATTCTAAAAAGCTACAAAAATGTGAAGGAACAGTAAGAAAACTTGAAGGCTTTGATATTGACCAATGGCTTTCTAGCGTGTTTCTCCTGCTCAAAGTACTGCCTACTGCCAGATTCAGAGGCAGTAGTTTTAAAATCTAGTCTCATAGATTTCATTGATGCTATTTGAGGAGTAAGGACAGCAAAACCTGAACTTAGCAAGTACAAACAAAAACAAAGATGACTTTAGGGATTGTGCACTAAGCCCAGGTCATAATGACCTGGATGGAGATGTTCACTCTCATTCTTGGAATTCATGGCTTTTTTCCACTCCACGTATTTCCTTGTCCTACTACCCTCCTCTCTCTGGGAAGTTACCTGAGGTCAGTATCAATTCCCCACTGCAGAAATTCATGCAGATGGGAAATTGTTCCAAAAAAAACCCCACCAAACCACTTGCCAGTGCTCTATCATAGTCTCCTGGTGGGACTCCTTGCTACCTCTCACACATTCAGAGTTAAAGCAGCCATAGCAGAGCTGCATGTTCATTTTGCCTTGGTCTCTGCTGCTGTCAGGACTCCCCAGGCATCTCCCACTATGGCCTTCATGTTTGCTGGGACCTGAAGAAACAAGGTGGAGGGAGTGGGGAATCCCCTGCAGAATTGCATGTGGTCTGTCAACCCAGATTCGATTTGGAAGGTTTTAAGTTAGTTATCCAGACAGCCTAAGGAATTTCAGTCTGAACTCTTTGGAAACTACTGTCTTTGGGCTGCAGAGTACTCGTCTGTCACTATGTGTGACATGAAGTGTGCCCATTGCTATTTCTGCTCTTTCTGGTTGAATAAACCCAAGCTGTACTCAAGTAGAAAAAAATAATAATAATAAAGTGCTGTTTGAGGCAGATGGGCTGTGAAAGCAGCCTGAGTTGTCTGAGGCTGGAGTTATAAGCATAACTGGGGAAAAACCCTGCAAGGAAAGCCTTAGACTGTCTGATACTATCACAGACTGAATTGAAAGACTCCACTGATGTCAAAGCAGATGCTGTGGTTGGTCACAAGTGGATCATGTACAGACAGTCACTGGAGCTGGTTTCTGACTTCATGGCCACAGAGAATGAGGAGAGAAATCTTGGGGGCAGGAGAAATGAGCTGGACTGGAGGAAAGTGTGTGTGCATGGGTCCTTGCTCTCATCCGTGCAGTTTTGGGGCAGGAAGAACACAAATGTGGGCTTGAAGGATGATGCCTAAGAGATCTGAATTTTCTAAAAATAACATTTCCAGCTGGACGAAACCACAGCTCTTGTTGATGAAGTTTTTGATGATTTTACCTCTTATTTCATGTCTCCTAGTTTGCATGATTCAGACCTGTGTAAACACTCATAACAGCATCTCATTGCCATGAAAGTGGAGCTGCAATGGAAGAGTCAAGGTTTACAGGGGCAAGACATTTACTATCTTCATTAGATCAACTGATGGAGCTGAGAAAACAGGCAGGCTCTCCATCACAAAAGCCTTTTTGTTCATCAGATCCTCTGAGCCCTGTCCCCTTTCAGTATTCCCACATGGCATCCCCTGGCATCTCCCCAGGCAGCCGTGTGGTAAGCAGGCTCTGTCTGGAGGTGCCTGCGAGGGATGTCTGACAGAGCCGCCGAAGAGGAAATGGTGTTATTATGCTTTTCTTGTGATCTCCTTTTCTAGGAAAAATGATCATAATATTCTTTATTCTCTCTTGTTAAAAGCAGTGTGTGTTAAGAGGCTGTTGAGAGTAGGCTTGTCTGCGTTGTCTTTAAACACAAGCCTTAAGGAAAAACTGAAATAACAGATAAATAAAATGGTCGTGGTTTAGCTTACATCATAAATACTGTTTTCCTTTGTAAATACATTTTTGAAAGGTGAGGGGAAACCAATTACAATCAAGTTTAAAGTAAGCAGACTTTCCTATGTTTGACTGAGGCGTGTGATTCATCTTGACTGGTCTTTTTTTCGTTTTTAAGTCATTCTGCTTGTGCAACATTCATTCCCTAAGCTTATTTTGTTAACCTTGCCGCCTGAACAAATGAAATGCATGTGGTTGTCATAGGGTGTTCCTTTAATTAGGCACCTGTTGGTCACAGCTGGGGGCATCTATATGTTCACTTGCCTCTATGTGTAGTCAGAAGAGAATTCATCCTGAGGATTTGTTTTTTTTTTCTCAGCCTTTGAACACTTTTTAAATTCTGCTTTGCAGATTATTTAGATAGACTTAAATGTCCTCATTCCACTGCTTTTGTATTTCTGTGTGTGCTTGGAGTGCAGAGCTAGTAAGCTAGGGAATAATAATTGGTACTTTCATTAGAGGCAATGGTGCACACAAAAAGCCCAAATCTGGGGAAGAAAGGTAAAATGATGTCACCAGCAAGGATCCTCAGGGCCATCACAGGCAACTGTATTGTAGCTCCACAGAAATCCTGCACATTTCTTGAAGGTCACAAGACTTGTACCTACCACCTACCCTGGAAGACAATTAATAGCAAAGAAGTAAAAGACCCACACCTGCCGATGGGGGGACATGCCCAGGAGCAGGAGAGATCAACAAAGGTGCCTTAGGTCCTTCCAGCAGTAAAAGAGGTGCCGGGTGACGTCCCCAGGCACAAGGTGGACTGTCATCAGTCTTACCTGACAGCAAACTCTCCTTGTGTTTTGGTTTGAGGAGAATTTCCTTGCTGGTCTTAGCCCTTGCAGTCATTATTTTTGCCTGTTAGTCACTGTCAGTAACTCAGTAATTGTGTGCCAGAAGGCTCCTTTGCCATGAGATGCACTGAGGCTCTTCTCTAGTTGGGGTCAATCTTTGATGATTCACAGGTGGATAGAAAAAGCTATGGTCCGAACAAATTCAGTGAAAATGATGATTGTGTCCTACTTCATTGCATACTGACAGTGCTAAAAAATTTGACAGCTCTGGCCTTGTTTCAGTTTCAGCTTCAGTTTCTAATTTCAGGAGCTTCAGGAATAGTGGTCAATTAGGATAAAACATACCCTGCATCCTCTCAGAGTTTTTCCTGTAGATACATCTGTGTGTGTGCTCACACACTTTAGCCCTTGTGCTCAACGCAATTGGCTTCTTCTTAGGCAAATATAAAATTGCCGAGGAAAAATACTGGAGGTAGCTTGTAAGAGATGCAAAAAATGCAGGTTCTGTACATTGGCTACGGTGGAAGGATCAGCTTTTGCTGAAATTTGGCTTTTTGGCCTGACTTGTGACATCTACACTGGTATAACATATGATAATATTTGGAGAAGCACTGGCTGAATGTCACTGATCAGTAAAGATTTCGGACATGAGTGTTGGTTTAGGTGAAGTTTGAAATTATATCCTTATTGAATATTACTGAGAGTGAAGTTGACCTCAAACTCCATGTGAAATTATCCATGTGAATATCAAATGATATGCTGTCAGTAAGTACCCTGTATCAAGGTAACTGGTTTTATTGAGATATTTCTCATGAACAAGATATATTTGAATGACAGTGATGGAAAATATAGAGCTGAACTGAAACAGCATTTAGAGGCTGTCTCTTGGATTACAATCAGTGAATAGTAAGGGCTGTTAAATAGATAAAGAATTTCAGTGACTGTACTCTTAATAAAGAAGCAGCTAAATAAATATTTCAAGAAAATGATGAAGTCAAATTGCAATAAATTTTATTATTTAGTGCACTTTTAAGGCCCCAGGGCAGGAATATATCTGTATTCAGGAAAGCACTTAAGCACATGCTTTCCTGAATAGGGACAGTCTAAGGCTTGTACTTAAGTGCTTTCCTGAATGTGGGCCAAAGCCTTCTTCTAAGAGTTTGTTTTAAAGACACTCTTCCCTTAATTAAAACACTTGGTTGAGTTTAACAATTAGGTGTCAACTTGCTTACTGACATCCAGCAACTTTCTGGAACAGCAGGCGGGGGTGCTTTACAATGACTGAGGTCAGCAAGTGAAGACTGCTTCATCAGTTGACACCAGAAGAGGAAACTTAATTTTATGGGCTTCCCAACAGTTCCCTCTGGCTAGTGCTGGCAATCTAAAATAAATGGACAAGGCTCTGCCAATATGGCCCCAAACTGTTCAGAAGATCTGCAGTGGAACCAGCCTGAGCTTGGGGCTCTTGCCCATTGCAGCGCTGAACAATTTCTGCTGGTGCAGTTAACAGATGTGGTTTGGCCACTGTGAACCCCGCCAAATGTTTTGGTCTGTTTATGTAGACATCAGAGTTGTATTCAGTCATTCCTCACAAGCATCCAGTTGCTCTTTTTCTCAGTTCTGTGGCTGGGTGCCAGTTGTACTAATGGCACTATCGGTTGACCTAGAGAAAGTGGAGTCAGAGTAATGCTATTTTTTCCCTTCTGCCCCAGGATCCTGGCTGGTCTGTATCACTATGAAATGTAGGACTGGAATGTTATTCAGTCCTCCTGGCCTTCCCCACTTCTGATGCTCACTGTTTTCTAACTGGAGGAGCAAGATGCTGAAGCAGGTGGGAAGTAGAAGTAGGACCCGGTCATGTTTCTAACAGCTGCTACTGACAGTTCAGTGTCCAGACCTGGCTTTGAGTGCTTTCTTGGTATTTACACTAGTAAGGATAAAAATTAAGCTCTTCTGGAATGCGGTGCTAAGAAGCCCTTACTTCCTGAGGATGTGTCCTTCAAGTACCTCCTGCCATGTCAGGCGAACATAGAAAAGTAATGTTTTTGAGCAGCTTGGAGCCAGATGAGTAACTTTTAGGAGAGGATTTCCCTACAGAGCCCACCCAAGGCCTGGCACTTTGGGCACCCCTGTCCAAAAGCCAGCTTGGAGAAGCACTGCAAGTGGTGTTAGGGCTCTTGTCTTGTAACAGCCTCAGCTGACCTGTGGAAGATGAAATTTAATTTTTGGTTTTCCTGGAGAGACAGACTTTAAATGAGGTGTGTATGTTCAGAAACACTATTATGTTTTCTTTCTCTCCTCTTAGGTTCTCTGGGCCTACCCTTTGCCTTGTAACCAAAGCAGTTCAGTCCCATCCTGCTGCTTGGGTTTGGCTTCGTTGCTACTGTGGTTGTCATTTATGGCTTACTTTTATTTTCTTTGCTCCTTAGTTTGATATTTGTAATTGCAGGATAGCACACAGCAATCAAAGCCATTGTCTTTGTGTGAATGTCTTCCTCTAAGTCGTATCAGTGTAGTGTTTTCCTCCTGTTACAATACCTTTGCTTTGCATATCAGCATTTAAGTCCTGAAATTAACAGGTGCTAACCATGGCTAGCCTTGCATTTTCTCCCTTTCATCACCAAAGTAAATGGACTGAGGGGAGAGCAAATTCATGAGGCATTCACAACTGCTTCTGGAGAACATCCCCATGCAAAACTCTGTGTGCTGTGGTCCCCTTCTTCTCTGTTGCCAGCTCCACCTTTCCCCTCTGGTTATAAGTTTCTGACTGAGTAGGGGAAAGGGACTGTCCCTTCTGGTATTAATTTTTAGGACCTGATGGAGAGATGGGGGCCCAAGTGGAACAAAGTTTTCTGTCATGAATTTGGGAAGACCTGAGGCTGCTCTTGGCAGTGTCCAGGGTGTAGAGAAAACAACTTAATGCCTTTGCTGTACTACCACATAATAAATTGGACATGAGGTTATTGGGTTTGTCCAGTTCACTCAGCAAGGAGGCAAAGAACAGAGAAAGTAACCTTTGCAAAAAAAAAAAAATGCTTTAAGTTGTGGTAAGTAAAGACTGCAAATTGGATCCCTGATAGGTTGAATTTTCCATTTTGTGGAGAATGTGCCAAAATACTACAATAAAATACATTATGCATTTCCCCTGCCTTCCCATTGT
Source organism: Aythya ferina (assembly GCF_964211825.1). NCBI lineage: Eukaryota > Metazoa > Chordata > Aves > Anseriformes > Anatidae > Aythya > Aythya ferina. Next base: position 70,512,943 of record NC_140297.1, on the reverse strand, counting down.
AAAACTTGAGAGTCATGGCGTATTAACCAAAACCAGATACATCCATCAAGTTTCCATACTCTGAAGCAGTATAGGGTGGGGTGAAGCTGGTATTAATAGGTCTATTCATCACAATAAATTTTCCTGGTAGATGTGGGTGGTTCAGACTCTGTGAAGAAATGGCTCAGAAGCCATCAGTCTCCACCCAGACGAGCAGGAATTTCTAGCAGGGAGTGTCCCACATACCGGTAATAAAAAAAAACACACGATGGCTAACAGAAGAGAGTTTTCTTCAAGGGTTTTATTTTAATTTCAGGTGAGCTGAGAATCAGTTTGCACCAAGATTCATTTTGGTTTCACAAAAGTTTTCTGCTATGATTTGCCAGTCATTGGTCTGTGCTCCATAGGTAAATCTGTATTTGATTAAGAGCTGGCTTTAGTCTGTCATCTTCTCACTTCTGTCCCAGCTCACCATAAAAAGCCCTGTAAAACATGGAAGTTCTCGAGGGATTTAGCATTTGCAGTTCTGACCAACACGAAACCAACATTTTTGTGAATTTGTGTCATTATGTAAATTGTATATTCTCTTCAGAAATTTATCTATGTATTCATGGGCTTAATTGCTATTGCTTGTACAGCAGTGCTTGGAGTTAGTAATGAGAACTGCTCTGCGCTGGGCGTTGTACCCGTACATAACAGAGAAGACAGATCTGCTCTTGACAGCTAAGAGGATATGACGGGATGATGGGAGTAACAAAAGGGGTGGAGGATAAAGTAACAAAATGCACAGTGATTAACAGATAAATACACAGCTACCCACATTAAACAAATTATTTGAAAAATAGTGTTATGCACCAATTATGTAGGAATATGCATTTAATGGTATTTCATATCTAAGTGCTTTTTCTCTTTGAGGAAATGTAAGAATCAGACAAAATTTATTTATATATACACACACTGTAGTCTTCTGTGCCTAATCTTGCTTCCAATGTTCCTGGGAGGGTTGAAACTGAAACAGAAAATGAGGCACTAGTGATGTCTGAGTTTAGAACTTGGATATTTGTTCATGAAATGTCAATAGATGGTTTGAATTGTTTGCTCAGTGGAGAACAGAAGGATCAGTTGTGTTACAAAATGATGGACTTTTGTTGATGGTTGTTCTCCATGTAATGTACAAGAATCACCATGCTTTTTGGAGAGTGGGGGTGTATGAATTTAGGATGGTCAGCTGAACATAAGGAGAGCAGACAAATCTGTATTTCAGTGCAAAGCCCAAACACAAGCAGAAAGGAAGCTTTTCCTTTAATTTTTCTTTTTTTTTTTTTTTTTTGGGGGGGGGATGGGGGTGGCAAGAGTTGGGGGAAGGGGAATGACACAACCAGGAGTCACTATGGCACTAGGCAATTTGCCATTTCCTTCATATGCTGTTTGCTTGTGGGCATCTTTGGAGGTTGCATTTGGTGGCAGGTTCTGCAGGGAAGCTTATGGGCTCCCCGTAGATGAGGAGCACAGTCTTCCATGTGTGTTGGAGTTTCTTTCTGGCCTTTCTCCTATGACTAATCATTGTGAAATCATTGAGACTAGATGGGACAAAAGATACACTGAAGTTGCCCAAGGAGATTAAAAAGGATAATGTACTGCCATCTATTGCAGTAAAGGTGAAGTTAGCCTCAGATCTGCATTCGTTTGCTGTGTGCCATCTGCAGCAATCGAAGGCAACGCATAAGCTAGTGGAGGACCACTGTTTGGCTGTGGCATGGATCATCATTTGGTAAGATAATTCTGAGATGGTCACATTTTTGTGGACAAGTGTGGGAGGCTATGTACGGTGTCGCACCCTTACTGTCTCATGTTTTACCATTCAAGTCTCCTGTTCACTGATTATGTGATGGCTGAGGTTTCCTTCTTAGGTCTAGGGCTTCCTATCTTTGCCCTGGAAAAACCAGCCATCTCCACTGCAATCCAGCCAACATTCAAGATGTGTCTTCTAGGCTTGCTTTGTATGCCCAGTGGTTGGCACTGACAAGTTGCTGAACCTCACAGGTTAGACACAGTGGGTGCTGGGGTGAGCATGGATGGTCATGGGCTCCTCTGAAATACATGTTTCTGACGCGGCAGTGAGGAATTCAGACAGTAAATGAGGCCCTTGCTCCATGGTGGCAACAAGAGACCAGTGGTAAGCCAGGCTGGGGTGGAAAGCAGCCAGAGTCTGTGGGTGAGTGCCCACATTGGCCAAGGAGGGATGGGGAGAGACAAACGGGTAGTCAGGGCTGGTAAAATTACAGAATTACAGAATTGTCTAGGTTGGAAGAGACCTCAAGATCATCGAGTCCAAAATGGGTGAGCAGTCAAGTGGGAGGCAAGAGCATTTCTGCATGAGTCCCTTGGTGGATAATGAGTGTGGGAATGAGAGATGTGACTTCTGAGCACTGCTGGAGCAGCTCGGATTTCTGTGCTATGTGCAAGGGTGCTGCTGTGCACCCTTGGTAGTTGAGACAGCATTGGTACCTGTATGCTTGTGCAAATAATGGGTTAATTGCATATAAGTTATTATATATGTACACCTTGAAGAATTATATTACTTTCAGAAATGCAATGCTTTTTGTGTAAAGATTAGTATATGGTGACATTAAAGAAATTTAAAGAATGTTCTTAAGAGTTGTGAGATGCTGAATTACCTAGGCAATAAAGGAGCAATGCTTTATTGAAGCAGACAGATTTCCAATGCAAGCTGCAGTAATTTTGCTGACATTGACTTTCAATGGTGCTCTGACATAAGTCTCAACAGCATCTGCAAGAAGGGGATAGAAGCCCTTGGGCTTCAGATTCAGGTATTCTTGCTGTGGGTCACCTCTCTGTAGTTTCCCTCCCTTTGTCTAACTGGAGGGTTTGGTGTGCTCTTTTCTGATGTATAGCTGAAGGGACCATATGGGAACATCACCTATACATACCTGCTGCTTCTCTGACATAGTCACTTCGTTGAATTTGGATTTTTTTTTTTCTATTCAGTTCTATACTACTTTTTTTTTGTTTGTTTGTTTTGTTTTGTTTATAAAGTGTAAGTAAAGTAGGTCAAGTTTCCCATAGGAAGGAATGCATGTTGAAACATTATTCACAAGAGAAGTCACAGTGAAGCAACTACTAGCACCAACAAGATGTAACCTGGCTTGAAAGCTGCCCTAATACCTCTTACCTTCACAGGTGAGAAGTATCTTTCTGATTTGTTCTGGTCAATGATGATTTTGGTTTTGCCTAAGTATGGCTTGTTATGATTTGCACTGCTGGATTTCAGCATCACTGTTGGTCATTTGTTTGAAAAATTAACATTCTAACTTTTTTTTTTTTAACAAAAGAGCTGAAGTGTTATGACTTGGGCTTCTTAAGGTCATTATTAATTTTTCTGTTGAAAGGGAAATGAAAAAGAGAAGGGAAAGAAAACGAAAAAATAAGAGTTTCTTTGCCATTAAGAAAACTTTTTTTTTCCCATCCTTTTACTTGAATATGTAGTGGGAATTTGTAGAAATTTATTTCATTTTTAACAGCCCTCTGCCTTTTTTTTTTTTTTTTAATATTTAAAAAATGAAAAATGTCAGTTTTCATTTATTTAATTTTGGAGTTTTTTCTCTGTATGACCCTGGTTCACCAGTTGGGTCTACATAGTTGGTATCTTGAGTCTATTTTTGCCAGTGGATCTCTGCATAACTGTTGTCGTTCTTTTTGCAAGAGTAGGGTTTTAATGAGAGAACCATTCAAAAGACAGAATGGACATAATTAAAATATTTAGCCCAATAAAAATATGCAGAAAATATGCATCTCATGCACTGTGAGCCACACCAGAGAAAAAGTACCATCTTTCGAAGGTTGGTTTCTGGAATGCAAAAAAAAATGCCTAGGTTAGTATAGTTTGGGTCAAATTTCTTGCTTTCTGTTGAAAATAATTGAAAAATCAGTTCTTTTAGTACAGTCATGCATAACCATTTATTTCACAATACTGATCTTGCCTTTTCATAACTTTTTCTTGCACAGTACTTCAAAAATTCCTTAGCTGTCTTTCTCAGATTTTATCTCAGCACGTATGTTTTTGTCATTAATTTCATTCTCATGCATTTATTGTTTTACCAACTTATGGTTGGCTTCCAATCTGTCTGCACGCTGTGTGTATCTTCTTATCAGTCCATGTTTATGTTCAGTTTGTCTTGCAAGTGCAATTTCCCCCCCTGCCTCTCAGAAATAATCTTTTTGTATGCGTATCAGTATTATGGATTTCATTGCCAAAGGATGTTGGTGAGGCTAGGAGTGTGAATGGCTCAAAAAAGCTACCAGCAGATATATTATTCTCCTGTTACAAGTGATGATCTGCATTTCCTAGGAAGTTGCTAAGTTTCTGATGGCTAGAAGAGTATGTACTAGGGCTCAGGTCCTTCTGTATATTCTTTTTTCCTATGTTCATCCCTAAATATGACCTTGGCTGGCATGACCATCCTTGGAGATAAGATGCTGGTCTGTCTGAGTCTTTGCTCTAGTCCAGTAAGGCTGTTTCACTGTCTCACAAAAACTAGATGCTGACATGGTCTGTGTGGTGCTTCCCCAGTTCACGGTGCAAGCAACACAAAGCTCATAAGCAACACAATGATGGAAACCTGTGGGGAAATGCTCTCTGTCCCTTGGTTTCTCAAGTACAGAGTTCACATTTCAAAAACCTGAAAGAACACAGTGGTGGAGTCCCCATCCCTGGGGGTATTTAAGAGACGTGTGGATGTGGCAGTAAGGGACATGGTTTAGTGATGGTACATGGTATGTCAGACTTATGGTTGTACTTGATGATCTTGACGGTCTTTTCCAACCCAAATGATTCTATGAGGTAACCACTAATTGAAAAGAATTATAGTTTTGAACCTACTGTCATCTCTGAGATTGCACCTGAAAGAACATTTCCTCATGTACTGGATTGATTGCACAGTTTCTTCTGGGTGAATTCATCATGCACCTGAGGGAAGAATTTAGTTGTTTTGTGATGAACTATTCAGTGCACAACAGAACTGACGAGCCATTTGTCACATACATACATAACCTTCTATTTAAAGTACTTTACAGGCAACTAGAGAGAGACCAAGAAGGCCTAGAAGGTAGCTCCTTGCTTTGCACAGGGATAAGCTGAAGCATGCGAGTAAATAAGTAAGTATGACTTAGTATCAGTTAGCAGGCTGAAGGATCAGTCTCAGCCTTCAGTCGTTGTGTATTTTGATGAAGCATTTGAAACAGGCAGATCCTTCAGCCTTTTCTCTTGTCATAGAGCAGCGTTGGGAGTCTTTATTGGAAGTTGTCCCTTCACTCGCCTGCTGCTGGTCTCCACTTCTGGGAGGGTTCATCCAGGCATTGCCTTAGGGTGGCCTGTCATCAGGGCAAGAGTTTGTGAACAGACTGCCATGGACATACAGCTACAGTTTTTTGTGATTTTGCTCTCATGAGCAATTTTCCCACATGAAAACTGCAGGGAGCAGGATTGCCAGCCTTTGTTTTGTGTGTATTTCAAGAGCAGAAATGAACAAAGAAAGATCAAACTCCTCAGGTCATCTTGTTTTTGTCAGCCAAGACATTTAGGATTTTTCTTCCTTGCTTTTGGGTTTGGAGCCTGCAAGTTTCTTTTTACTCTGAATTTTCCCCTGGAAGGCTAGAAAAGTAGAAATATATATATACTTTAATACTAAAAAAGGAGTTGGTTTTACTTCATTGGCTGATTTTAGGATTTTCAATAAATGAAAACAAAGTGTATTACAAGACTCATGATAAAACTCCTTTATTCTGTAAGGAGATGACGAGCAACTAGTGGTTGTACTTGGGCATCAACTGCACTGTGACTGCAGGAGAACCCTTTCTGTGAGTCAGCTGAGCAGATTCTGCACTAGGCAATGAGATACATGTAGGTGCCAGTATTTGTATTTCACTTTTAGACCTGTTCATTAAAGTTCTGTGAGCATATACCTAAATAGTAGGCTATGGGCCTATAAAAAGCTAAGCACACTATTAATACTGGCTTTGTGTTATGAGAGCTCACACAAATGGTAACCTTTTGAGGCAAGATTGTTTGGTTTGGACATACCTACAATTAGGAAAAAAAAAAAAAAGTGCAAACAGCTGTTTCAAGTTTTTGTTTTGCTTTGAATAAAAGTATCCAGTCCTAGTTCAGGGTTGTTTAGTGCCAAGTTCTGGTTCAAGGCTGGAGGGAGACCTTACAACAGAATTAGAAAGTCCTGAAATGACTCTTCAAGCTGTTGCCAGCACAAACTGCAATGGCACCTGTGGACACTGCTGGACCCTGGGTGTAGGGGATGGGGTCCTCATCCCACTGTGGGGTGAGCAGAGCCTCCTGGGAGAGGTCCCAGAGCCCCTGCAGAGCCTCAGTCCTGCAAGAGAGCTGCTTCATCTGGCCCCAGTCCACACACGGCATGCTATGTTTTGGGTGCAACACTGTGTTTTCGTGTGTATTTTTGGATTCTGAAAGAATGTCTTTGTTCTCAGGGGAGGCTGGTCAAGTGAGTTGATCATTGGGAGTCTGTGGACACAAAAGACAGATACTGATACTCGAGCTGCTGGGACCTGGATTCTAAATACTTGTATTGGAAAATGTGAATCATGGTGATGCTAGATATTAATAGGAGTGCCTTTAATGTTTTATGACATTGACTTCAGTTAACTAGAAGGACTTAAATTTGGTTAAAGATAAATAAATAAATAAATAAATAAATAAATAAATAAAAGTTTTCACATGCTCATTTGTGAAACCTTGCTCACAAAAATAATTTATGTAACTGTATTGGTGCCTCCTTCTATGTTTGTTGCACACAAATAAGTGAATATGCTGGCAGGGATGGTGGTAAAGAGGTTAAAACTTGGTTGAATATGGGATAGTAAAAAGGACATTTAGAATTAGAACATGTTTATACTGGAAAACTATTAGAGCAAAACAGGAGAAAGAAACATTCCTGTCCTGCAGCCTGTGAAAATTTCCGTATTGCTGATGTTAAGCATGAGAGAATGAGATTTTTAGTAGATCTTGAGTACATATGAATGACAAGAAGGTGCAGATTTAGCATCTGGTAGGCAAGCCAGTAGGTTGGACAGTGAACAGTTGCTGTGAGCTGTCAGTCTGCAGCTGACAGCCCCGGGAAATTAGTTGGAGAAAACATCGGGGTGGGTGATGCCAACTAACAGTGTTGAGATGTTCACAAACTACTCATTGACAACTGGCAAGTGGAGGTTGGCAAAAGGAGAAATATCTTTTGGCTAGGTGAATGCTTGTAGGGTCAGTAGTTCTGAGAACAGCAGCTCTCCAGGGGAAGTACTTGCAGCTAAGTATTAGTTCAATAACATTGTTATTATTTTTTTTTGTTTGTTTTTCACAAGACAAAATGCAGAAAGATGCCTTTCATGGTGAATTTCAGAAAAAGCGACCATGACGGGAATTGTTATATCACTAATCTTAAGGGACTATTTCTGATACTTAATGGTTCTCACAAAATTCCAGTACACGCAAAGCATTTCTCAGAGCCATCAAATGATCACATTTAGGTTGAACTGGCTCATGTTCTCTCTTCCTGGCTTACCTGGGAGGTATCTGCAGTGAAGCGCACGTCCTTCCTCTATTCCTTGGCCAGCGGACTTCCAGAAGGAGGTTGCTTCTTCCACCTTCTTCCTGAAGGTGCTTCTGCTGGTTTATCTCAGACCTTAAATTTTGTTGTGGACATTTATTATTTCTTTGTGTTCAGAACAGATGTGATGTAAGTTTCTTTGGTGGTTTGGGGGATACAAATGGCTATGTTGACGTTGGAGAACTCCAGTGTGTATAGATCCACGTTGCATAAGGATAAGTCCACTGTTAATCAGGTTCATAAGCTCAAGTAAATGCTTGTCAAGAGCAAGTAGGAATGCCAGCAGCTGAGCCTCAGTTGTTTCATTGGAGATGTATGGGGCTGCCCTCCCCTGTGGTGGGAGGTGCTGGGGCTTCTGGGGTCCCCAGTTGCTGCAGAGGTATAACCAGAGATCCTAACCAACATCCTCAGCAGCACAAAGAACACATCCAACAGTCCAAAACCATGCTTGAAAGAAATGAAAATTTCCTGACAACTGGAAATCCTGTTTTTCCGCCAGCTCTATACCTGGCTCTGATTTCATCTCCTAATGGAAACAACCTGTAAGATCCTAATTACTGGCTGACAGCTTGGGACAGAAGAGGTAATGGCACTGTTAAAATCAGGAAGCAGATTTCATCAGTACTTTGTCAACTGTCCTGCCGAGTCATTCATGTGAGGCAATGACTCAGCCCAGGATCTGCTGTCCTGCCCCAGGTCTCTGCCCCAGACCAGATCACTACAGCATGAGCGCAATCTAGACTGACTCTGAACAGACAACGTGGGATTTAATGCTACCTTGGTGCTTTTATGTTGGCGTTATGTTGCCTATGGGAGTCACAGGCTGACAGATGACTTGGCCAGGAGCCTGCCAATCCAAAGTCAAAACGGTAGCAAAGAGAAGAGCAAGCTTAAACTGCCAAAGGAAATTTTTACTATGTCTTGGTTCTTCGTCACATTTTTGATTTGGTAGTAGCAGAGTTTTAAAGCTGGATTCACTGTACCAACAAACTGCAGCATCAGCATTAACATTGATTTTTCGGCCCTGCTCCCTCTTTCTTTATTAGCCTGACCTTTTTGCAGACCTGATCTGGAGCTTGGCTCCACAGATGCTTCACTCGGCACAACGAGGGGCTGATAACAGCCGTCAGAGGTGAGGGAATGTCTGGAATGGCATCCTGGAAGCAGAAAGCCAGACAGATAGCTCAACATTGTCTCTGCTACCAAAGGATGCGGGATGTGGGACTGCCCTGTCAGAGCCAGGATCTGCTGGCCTTGCTCTCCAGGTGGCCTTAGAGGTGCTGCTTCTGGTGCTGGCTGTCACTCTCTTCAAACTATGGCTTATCTTTCCTTCTTTTTTTTTTTCCTTTGGTGTTTCAACACAGTTCTGCATCTATTATTTCCTACTGGTATTCTTGATCTTTTATCATTAGAGGCACAATTTATATATCTGTTTTGAAGCCCAGCCTATGGGTTCTGTCATGTTCTGAAGAGTCTGAAAAAGTTAACACATACTATTTAGTAATACCATGCAGTGCCTTTAAGTGTTTTTTTGTTGTTGTTGTTTGTTTGTTTGTTTTTTGTTTTGTCTTTGTTTTTTGTTTTTGTTTTGTTTTGTTTTGTTTTGTTCAAGACCTTGGCTTTGTAATGTCCATAAGAAGTAGCCCCAAGTGTTGTCAGTGAGATCTGTGTCTCAGAAAATAGTGGGAAGTGATGGTCTGCATCCCCTCCAGAATTCCCCATCCCTTTCTGTATGTGTGCACATATACACACCTACGTGTATGCTTGGTTTGTGTAGCAGCCAAACTGTTACATGATTTCATCGCAGCCCTTGAAAATGACTGCCTTTCCTGCTTTCTGCATTGCCAAAAAATCTAGTTGTTTTTGTCATTTAAGGAAAGATTAAATGTAGGTATACCTAACGCAGATATTGCACATATATGTCAAAAAAAGAAGGGGGGGGGGGATAAAATACAGCTGTGTGCAGGTCAGAGAGTTGCTTTTTGTATTGGTAAGGGCTGCTGTAGGACTGATATATTAAAAAGAAAAAGAAAAAAATGCACAAAACAACCTTCTGCAGTTTAAAGACCCTCTGAGCTTTGCTTGCATCTCATCTCCAGGTCTGGGTGAGAAGAGGCTCAGAGATTTGTTGTTTCTTAACTTCTTTTAAGAGGGTTTCCTTTAAAAATCTGTTTATGGTTGGGGAGGACATGCCTGAAAAAACATTTGCACATAAAACAGCTGTTAAGTGAATCTCCACACACTGAGATCAAGCGAACGTGAAGAAATATGTACTTCCAAGGACCTCTCTGCCAACTTGGAGCCTCCTTCAAAAAATAAATACAATCTCCCTACAAGCCTCTGGTAACTTAGTTACTGAAAAATAAATTGAGCTACTTAGACCCTTGAACCATCTTTTTATTTTTTTCCTCCCTCCTGCTAAGTCTGAAGCAAATGCATAAAATTGTGTTGGAATGATGCACGCTGAAGCCAAATAGATTGATTTTAATGTTTCTTTGGTATGTTCTCAGCTAGTCAAGCGCGGGCAGCAGCGGAGCCGTCCGTGTGTGAACTAATCGCTTCCAGTAGTGCAGCCATCCTTCCAGCAGTAAATTAAAATGCCACAGAGCTCTCTTTAGACTTCCCTCAATGCCACTTGTGAAATAGAGCGTCATCTGGGGGGACTCTCAGAGGTGTAGGATGGCATTATTGAAGGCTTTTCTTCATTTCTGGTTTAATTCCTCCTTTCTTCTTTTGCATAGTCCCACATGCAGTAGGGGAGGGCTCACTGTGGAGGCACAGCTCCGTGTCCTCTGTTTTCCTTTGTTTTGTTTTGGGGATTCAGTGGGTACCAGCGTGCATTGTCTCAGGGTGTCTGCAAAGCCCTAGTCCCCTGCTGCAAAGCTGTGTCCCTTTAAAACCCTCCACCGCTGCAGCTAGGGAAGGTTGGTGGTGCACTACAGATGTTTTTACAGTTCGTTTCCAAACAGCTGCTTTTCCCTTCTTTCGTCTGTTTTTCCTTTATTTATCAAACCCCTCAGGACGGCTCACGGCTTGCAGCCCTGGCAGTGGTTTCCTCCGTGAAAGCCCTCGTACGGGGCCCCGGGATGGAGCCGGAGGCAGCACCTGCTACCCCAGCAGGGCTTCAGCTCAGCAGGTTGCAGCCCTCATGCCCTGGGAAGGAGAGGGACAAGTGCTCCTCCATGGCAGTGGGAGCTTCAGGGGTACACCATTTTATTGGTCTTTATCCCACTTGTGGTGCTTAAATGGATTAAAATCCCTGCATCCATCATCCTGGGGGAGAATGCACTCGCATTCCTGGCACATCCCTGGGTGCTCGCATGGAATGCACTTGCAGTCCTGGCACATCCCTGGGTGCTTCCTGGTGTATGGAGATTTGTCCAATGTTGATAGTTAAATGTTTAGATCCCAGGTAATAGGAAGCAGGAAGAATGAAAACAAGCCGTAGAGCCTTATTTGGCCAGCAGTCAAAAGTCTGATGGCAATTGCGACTCGAGCCTTGGCTCACGAGCAGGATTTTTTCCCATTCATACACTCTTTCAGCAGACAGATTTCTGTAGATGGTTTGAAGGGAGAAGGGGAAGAAAAGTCGAGAGATGAATCTTTTCTCTACTTGTTCTTTAACCAAGTTGTTTGTTCCTCAACTTGTTCACAAAATCAGAAGTGAATATACTCCATCTGCTGCTTTTCTTTCTATTATTCTGTGGTGGTTCCTTGGTTTTGGAGGAGCACAGGCGGGCGTGTGCTACAGGGGGCTGCTGGCTCCTTGCTGCCTTACTTGGTTATGTCCTGCAAGGCCAATAAACCTGGGTTTGTCTTTTCTAAATGAGGTTTCCAATTTTCTAACTCCAGGTTTCAAAGACCACCTGGATCGGAGGGCACTAGGGGAGTTTGTTGAGGGTTGGGTCTGGCTTTGTTAGCTCAGAGGGGCTGTCAGCTGTTTCGTCATCACATTGTCAAGTCTAGGAAAATAATTATTGGTGACAAGTTAGCAACTCCAAGAAATAAGGTTAATTTTTCAGCTCAGATTCTTGGTGGATAAGGAAACAAGATTAAATGAGCTTGCATTTTGTGCAACTCTTTCATAGAAGGACTCCACTCGTTGCCCTTCATGCTGAGTTCAATTAACCACACAGTCTTGCAAAACCAAGCACAAGACTCCACAATTTTCTTTTAATAAATTGCCATCATGGTCTGGCTTTTCACAGAGTACGTGGAGCAGCACTGGGCGTGGAAGGAAAAAGCACTGAGAGATTTCTTGGAGATCCTTAGCAGAGTCTGTGGTTGAGGTCTCTGCTCCCAAGGGTCCTGCCTTGTCCAGAGAAATGCACAGGTTTGGTTGCTATCAAAAAACTGCATTGAAGATGCTTCTGGACTTCTGGAGAAATGTGCTCAGCAGTGGTCCATATCCTAACAAACCTCTTTCTTGCCTGGAGATGGAGCAGGACCTGGGGCTTTGTTGCTGTCTTAGTTTGTCCTTGTGCAGCTGTGAAACCAGAGGGCTGCAGGGGGTTGATGCTGGGAAGGCTGAGGAATGGGACCTTGTCCCTGTGGCTGTGGACTCAGAGCACTCATGAAAAAGAGAAGGATGTGCAGGGATGTCTCTGCACCTTTCTTCCACAGAGGAGTGCTTTTGTCCAGGTTCCTTGTGCAGTTAGATCAGAAATGAATCATTTCTTTTCCCATGTGTTGTGCAGCCTACTGCTTTACAAGTGGTTGAGAATTCCCAGGTTTTACAGTGGGTGGTGTTGAATTCCCACTCGAGTCCTCTTTTGGCTTAGTTCTTGAATGTGGAGGATACAAGCAGGCCATAATAACCAGAGGTGGGTCTGGTTGGAGCTGGAAGTGTTGAAATGTCAACTTTTTTCTTTTCAGATAAAGAAATAAAAAAAATGCTGGCCTTTTCAGATGTCCCAGAAGTGGAGGAAGTCAGGAAGTGTCTTTCTCTCTGATGACACACATTGGTTATCTGCAATTGCTGTGGGTCATGTTTGAGATCTTTGGCTAATATGTAGGTCATACAGTATTGTAGAGTAGAGGGGAAAAGGGCTCAGGAAAGCTGATGCTTTTAGATGTTTTCTGTACTCCTGCAAGATTTGAGCAGTTCTAGGAAGCCTTGCACAAAGCCATCTGGAACCGAGCAAGATATTTAGAAACCATTAGCTTTGATATGATAGAAGTATCACAGAAGGTTTACGTAGTTTTGACCAGCTCTCAGGTTTAATTTTTCTTCACTTCCACATTTTGCTCTTGTTGGCATTTGAGATGCTTCTCTTCTATTGGGATTCTGTTATACAGCAAGTTTTTCCTGTAATTTCTTCAGTATTATGGCGTTTGCAGCATTAGCAAGTCTGATACAAAAGCCACTATATGGCTAGAAAGGTATATTCAGTTCTCATATTTGCAAAGGTGTTCTTCAGAACAAAAACACTTTTGTGGTTTTGTTATGCAGTTAGAATAAGGATTTTTTGACATCCTTATGTAAGACACCTTCTGTTCCTGATAAATTACTGGTCTGATTTGTTTTTTCCATTCACACAGACCTACCAGTTTTGCCCAGCTGCTAGCTTAAAAAGGGAGCTCCTCTTTCTCTTTAAAACCTAGTTGCTCCAGATTTAGCTTTGAATTCCACAAAAGCTCAGGCTCATGCTTAAATCTGAATACTTGGAGGTGACTCCTTAAAGTTCAGGTGGAATTTGTGTGACAAATACTGTTTTTCAGGGTTGAGGCATTCATGGGTTGACAAAGCAAAACTTTGAATATATGTTCAACTGAATGAAAGCTTTGTTTTCTTCCATTTACCTTGAGAAGAGTAACCATGCCTCTTCCTGAGAACCTCTTTCTACAAACCCTCCTCTCACAGACTTGTTAGTGACCTAGGTGGGAGATTTGCACTGAGATTTTTTTGTCCATGACAGCTGCATTTCGTGACTGTAGAAAAAATACTGTATGTAAATGCACTCTTTAAAAAGATGATGGGAAAACAATTAATTTACTTCTGCTTAGGATTATTTTTTGCCCAGTTTTTGACCAAAAAGGGCTTAGTTTCAGAATGCTAAATGTGAAAATCTGTACTGCATGACTTCATTTATTAACAACAGAAAAGCTGTCCCATATGTTTTACTGGCAGAGAAAACATATTTTTACATAATAGAATTAGAGCAGAAAATATTATTCCCTCTTGGAAACATTATAGTGTATTAAATATGACTTGGAAGCTAGGTTTCCAAACAATTTGATTCCAAAAGCTCATTAAAATTTGATGTATGCCCTAGTATCTTTGATTTACATTGTTTGTACGCATTCTAATTAGCTAGGGAAACGTCAGTTGACAGTTATAAAGTCATGAATGTGCAAATTACTGCTCCTGAGTCTTCAAGCAATTCTCTGGAAATACCTGCACCTTTATGAGGCTTACCACTGGAGGTGGAGAAGTTTTTTCATCTGAAAACTTGCTGTTTTGTTTGTGTTATGGTGACATCTGGAAGCCTTGATCCGAATTGGTCTTCTCACAGTGCAAGGTACTCTACACAGGGATCAGTCCAGGAGAGTTTACTGTTGAAGCTAAACTAGATGCAGAAAGGAGCCTGCCAAACCAGGTGTTAAATACTTCTTTACCTGTCAATGACCCAAGCTGATACTGGCCCTCCACCTCACTGAGCAAAAAGCAAGTTGCAATCAAGACACTTGCACTGTTGCAAAAATGAATGTCTTTCATAGCAAAGCAGGAGAGTTGAACCACTACCACTACCTGATCCTCCTTTGCAGTCCTGTAAGGCAGCTTTAGGATGGGCAGCAGCAATACATGCTTTGCTGTGGTGTTCCATGGGTGTCCTCTCTCTTCAACCTGGTGAGAAAGTAGCTGAATCCCAGTGTCTATTCATCAGCCTTTCTGCAGTGGTTGGCAGGAAGGGCTCCACCTGAGACAGTTTCCTCATATCGACATTCATGAACCTGGACTGGGAACAGGTGCTTCCCTTCCTGTTTCTGTTTGTGAATGGTTGCAAACTTCTCAAGTGGAGTTTGTTCGATCAGGGCAAGCCTCAAGGAGGCAGTGCCGGTAAGGAGAAATCTTTGTGACAGATGCTGGAAATGCCCCCATTTCAGAAGCAAACTTGCATCACAACGAACTTACTATTGTTAAGAAAGGGAAGAACTTTCTTGCAACTCTGGATATATGAACTAAATCTTACATTCAGTCTTAGCTTCTTTAAAAAAAAGAGCTTTATAGCATAGGATATTAGTAGAGGCAGGGGGAGGGAAGAACTCTCTTCTTCACAGAGGTGCCTTCAGGCAGTAACTGGAGATCAGAAAAATATGTAAAGACCATCGTAAGCACATTTTAACAATACTAGAAGAAACCGAAGGCAAAAATCCTGGTGTTTCCTTTAATTTTATTATTATTATTATTATTATTTGTTTGTTTCATTTGAAATGCTCTTTTTTATCATCATGAATGTCTGGTCAGAGAGCTTTTTATACACACGTTCATTATGCAAGGCAAGTTTGAGTAACTTTTTTTTAGCCTCTGTCTTTGTGTTGCATTGTGTGTGATGTTCACATGTGCTTTAATGAATGTTCAAGCTGGTATCTTGACTTGGACCACAAGTCAGTTAGGATTTGGTTTAAGATATTTGACATGGAACATGAACAGATGAAGACTAATGAATTCCTGCGTCAGCTGGGATCACAGGACCTCCTTGCAAAGGCTTCAGGCATTCTTAAAAATCCCACCCATAAATAATTCTGCAAAATGCCTCTTCTCTCCATACATAACAGAAATCTAGGAAGTGGAGGGATGTGTCACAAAGCTGTTCCAGGCTCCCAGGGAGAGCGACAAGCTTGCAGGCAGATGGGTGCTCTTTTTCTTTTCTTTTGCACCACCCAGTGCTTACCCCAAAGTCAAATGAGACTGCATGTAGAGTGAGCTCAGGAGAATCTGAAACAGAGCCTGCCCAGCTTGATTTGAGGTTGGTCTGGGCTCCTGCAGCCGTCCTTGGCATCAGTAGGGCTTGTGAGCAGCACCACTGGTTGGGAGACGCCCCAGTGTTTGTAATGAAACTCTTGCTGAGGCTGGGATTGGGATTTTTGGCCACCAGTGGAAAAGCTTCCATTCGTTTTGTTGGCTTTTGGGATAGGTCCTGTATTTTGCAGCTGTTCCTTAATCATGCTGGCACTGAAGAATGGTCTGTTTGTTCTTACTGGTCTTCCGATTACTACCCTTGTTTATGGACTGGTGGCAAATGCATTCTTCAGTTAGCTGCCTTGCTGTGCCCACGCTGTCTTCATAACCAGATATTTCCACCAGAAAAGGGAATTAGTCAGAGGAGGAAGCAGGTGTGTCAGATGTATAGGAAAGAGCATGATTAAACAGCCGTATTTTCTGCTTAGGCTTCTCCAGTGAAGTGACAGAGTCATCCTCAGCACAGCATCCCCTGCGGATAAGGTGTTGAGCTCAGGAAAATGATTAGCCCCCAGGCTAACACCTGATGGGCTACCAGCTGCATATTTTTCTTTTTCTTTTTCCCTAAGAAACACTTTTTTTTTTTTTTCCCCTGAGTTTTGCCATGGGATCTGACCTCTCATTTTTCCTTTGCCTTAATCATAAGTAAGCTCATGTTTTAGGGGCCGTTTTTCTCATAGGTCAGGCTGCCAACACTTGCAGAGATAGTGGGTACTTTGACTAAGGTTGCAACTTAGCATCCTGCTTACTTTTAAATATATCAAAATAACCAGAAATCTGTGTTTTTCAAACCTGGCTTGCAATTGCTATGGGAGAGTTTGCTTTTGTTTTTCTTAACCCCTAAAAAGTTTTATTTCTGGTTTTACCATGTGTTGCTAGACCTAAGATGAGCTCTTTCTCATTGGGTTTTGGAATTTTGAAACCCGACAGAGAGATAGTTGTGAGAAGTGACACTGTGAAGTTGGATTTTGCCTGATTAGCTCTGAGTGCTTCTTAAGGGAGGCAAATCCAGGTGAAGAGAAAATTGTTTCCCCTCTGTCAATGTTTTAGGAGTAAATTTCACCTTCAGAAGCACCTGTACAATTGCCTCTGTGGCAAAGGGGGAAATAATTTGGGTTTGATGTTGTGGTCTACTATGATTAAATACTGAGTGAGAGTAGAAATGGATTTTGCCAAGTCATGTGTTGACTATATAATTCTTTTTCTAAAATATTCTCAAATATTTGTGAGAAGCAGCTGAAAAAGTCAGGAATGAAGACAGAATGTTTTCAGTTTATTGTTATGCTGCTGTTCAAACAATTTAGAGTAAAACACCTCATGTATTTTGGAAGAAACATTATTTAAGCATAAGAACTTTGTGTCTCACTCCCCTCACTCACTGCAGTTGCTCTGCACATCACTTGCAGCAATGAAGAAACAAAACTTACTGATAGTCACATCTGAGGACTTGTTTCCAAAACACAGACAGAATTCAAGGAGGTACCTTGCTCGGGAAACCATTTTCTCCATGGCAGATACCACAACCAAGTTACAGAATGGTGATATGTTGCTAAAAATAATCCCTCTGTGTTTTCACAGCAGCTTCAGTAAATCTCTATCTAGTCGGAGGATTATCTTAATCTGGGTCAAGAGATACTGCTAAGAATTTGCAGGAGGCAAAAGCATTTGGGGTGGCATTGTTTACTTCAAGCAGTTAAAGGGAGGTCACGGGTAAATTCCAATTACAAAGAAGAGTCAGCATATCAAAAATGAGCAAGTACAGATACTGCGTTAAGGGTATACACCAAATCATCTGATATAAACAGACATTTGCTAGCAGGGTAGCTCTTCCACCTGGTGGTCATCAAGAGAGCACCCTGTCATGCACCCAGGGAAAGAAAATGGTGGTAGAAACCATAGTTTCTAGTAGAAACAGTGATAGAAACAGTAGTAGGGAAGTAGTACATAGGGATGGAAGTTAAGTTAGGAGGTGATGGTGTTCAGAGGAGTCACAGGAAGGTGGTGGGCTCCATAACATGCCCATTGGTTCTGTCTAAATTCCATGGTTTGGAGCTTATATTGTGAGGATTTGGCCAAAATTGTAGGTTATTGGCAAATGAAGGATGATTAGAAGGAGTGTTAGAAGACACAAATCATCTGAGGAGGTTTGAACATGAGTGGTCTTTCAAATGTCAGTGCAAACTGAGTAATTTTGTTAATAAACAGAGTGGTGAGGCATAGCTGGTCAGAAAGTGGGATGGATGCTGTTCAAAGATGTTCCCCAGGTAATTTTATTTTTGTTCTGTCAGGGGCAGAATTACTTTGGTCTTCTCTCTCTGTAAACTTTTATTTGAGAAGGAGACTTCATCCAACTGGTGAAAGAGCCAGCAGCATCCTCCAAGTAGTCATGCCCACTACAAAAGATTTTTGCGTGTCAAAGGAGCCCAACCTTATTCATCGGATGGCTGAGGGGCTTCTTTAATTGGTCTGCAAGTATGATTTCAGTAATAGACATGGAGTGCAATGATGTTAGGCTTGGCTAATTACAGCCTTTCTGAGTAGCAATTAACATGTCAGAAATGCAGTTATGCCTGAAAGAAATGCTGAAACCTTCCTTGCCTCCTATTAAAAAACACAAATGGAAGATTCCTGTAAACTAATGAAAACAATCCGGCAATGCTTGGGGAAACATTTTGAGAGAACCTGTTTGTCACTGGTGTGACCCGATCGTTGCCTGTTGGGTGATGGTTGTAAAGAGGGCTGCCTGCAGCTGTAGGTTTGCTCTTGCTGAAAACAAAGGAGATAATGCTGTGTGTATGAGACTCATTAATACCCCTGGCAGCTGTAAGAATTTCCAAGGCTATAAAAGGAGCTTATCTCCTGAGGAGGAGAGCCCCCTCCCCTCCTACTCCCCCCCTTAAAATTAGACAGATTAACTTCCAAAGAAATGGAGAGTTATTCCACCCCAAACCAATGCTGCTAATCTCTGGAGGGCTGAAAGGCCTCTTGTCTGTGATTGGAATCATATGATAAAGCCTTGCTTGCTTTCTGTTTTATTGTGCCAAAAAGTTTGTCTTGCTTTTTGATCTAGCTGAAAGCTAAAGCAGCTTTTAGTGTGTGTGTCGTATTGAGCATTTTGAGACAGAGTTTTGGGACTTGTCTCTCTGGGCTTCTGGCATAGTGTCTCCGTTTAGCCCACGTGGTGCTTTCCTCAGGCATTGGTTCTCCCTTCTCCATAATGGTGGTTAATAGCACCTCCGAAGGGTCTTTTCCACTGATGTGATGAGATTTTTCAGATCCAGGGCAAAATGCTGGCAGTGGGCCTTTTCAGTCCCAGTCAAATAATGCACAGGTGAACAGCCCTGCCACGCAGGCTCCTGCTGTGCTTCCAGGATTTGCAGTGAGCCAGAGCCTCAGTCAGCTGTGCTGTGAGGCCAATTTAAGAGGCTGTTTTGTTGTGTGTAAAATGCAGCACTGGACTGAGAAGTTTGCATCCTTGTCAATAGAGGTTGGGAAAGATGAGGCCTTGCCAGCAAGCTGCACGAGAAAAAAGCTTCCACAGAGAGAGAAGTAGGATTGCCACTAGATAGAGTATGATGGCTGAAATAAATTCTGAAACCAAGGGAAGAGGCACAAGATGTCACATCCCAATATAAAATACTAATTTAATCAGACAAGGGTTCCTTCTACTTCTGCAAAGAGGTGGACTGAACAGGAGGTAAAGCTGCTATTTTAATCTGCAGATTATATTTTGAAAGCTGCAGAGAAAAGAATGCTGCAGAACACCAAGATCATATCTGACCTCCTGCATCCTTGCCCCATGATGGGGCTGGCCCCCAAGTCCACCTTTGCTGTCCTTCACTGCTGTACTTTGGCGTGACCTTTTAAAAAATACTGTGGCAAACACTGAATTAGAGTAGCTGCATCTAATCAAGAGATATGGTGGGTAATCTCTCCCTTGCCTCTCCCTATAATCCACTAATCCTTGCCTGATGAACCGAGTTTACTTCTGAAGAGGTCTAACTTTGGCACAGGCACTACTGAAGGCTATATTTATTTATTTATTTATTTTAAAAAAGACTTATTTTCCACTTTATTAAATGCTCAAGAGTCTTTTACATCAAAAATCTCTTACTGTTTTTTTTTTTTTCTTTTCTTTTTTTTTTTTTTTTTCCAAAGAGCAAGCAATTATTCCTCCTCCCACTCAAAAAAGTCCCAAGGAAAAAAGTCTTTCCAATGTTCAGTACATCAGGGTTGTAAAAAATACAACTAGCCTTCAATGTGTGGGTAAAGTTTATGCTCCCCAGGACTGAATCTTCATTCTTCCGTAGAGCTGAAGTGCGTAGGCTTTGCTTGGATGGGGAAAGACGGCATTTCAAAAGGAAGAGGACTTTGTCCACACCACTTTTTCAGTGCCAATGCTGATGTTGAGGTGTCCTCTGTATTGATGTAACTGGGGGTAGCTGTTGTGGGAATCCATATTGGCATGAGGAGCCTGGCTGGTGGGTTTTCAGCAGAGTCTGTGCATGCTACCACTAGGATGATGCTGGGGGAATCTTAAGGATATTGTATGGACTACCAAGCCCCCGTCCCAGATGGTTATTCTCTGCTTTCCCAGGGTGCAGGAGATCGATACCACTCCCACTTTGTTTATTGCTGGATGGGATTGGGGGTCCTGGGAAAAACTTGTCCCTGAAAGCCCTGAAGGGAGGAGGAAAAGAGGAATTGCAGGGCATGTGGTTAGTTGAGCACTCTGTAATTTGGGAACACCAAGGCAGGCTCCCAGGCTCTCTTCTGATAAGATGAAACACTCTAAACTGTGTCAAATAATGAGTCTTCCAAAAACATCTGAATTCAGATCACAGCTCAAACTCTGGCTCCATTTTGACCTTATGTAAATCATGTAATCTCCCCTAAGAAACATAAGGGGCCTTGCCCTTTGAACCTGTGGTTCTTGGCTCATCCCTTTTCTGTCTTTCCTGTTAAACTCCTGGAAGCCATTCTTGTTTGCCTTTGGGTTGGGAAACTGGCTGCTCCTTTTCTCAGAACAATGGAGGAAGATTCATTCATTCACCCAAAAGATTTATCTTGTTTCTGTTGCAATAAAGTTTTTGCATTCTTCATTTTCAGTCTGCTTAGCTGGCTTAAAGTCTGAATGAGTGACGATTTAAAGTCTGCTTAGCTAACGTCATGTTAGCAAATGGAATACAACAATTTTGGGTATTGTTAGGGAGGATTGGTATTGTTTTTCTGAACCCTGGGAAAAAACGTGATGTAGGGGAGCCTGCATGCCCCACCGAACATCTTGAAACTCTCCTGGTATGGACCAGAAGAATGGGAGAGAGAAGAGCATTTGGAAGAAACAAAACTACAATGGAGAACATTTAGCACATAGTCTGTACTATGCCACACACACCTATTTATTTCAGTGTTTTATAGCATTTGGTTTTTGTTTGTTTGTTTTAGTCTTTACAGGTTTGCATTAACTGGTCAGAAATAATGGTAGCCAGTTTCACTTACACTGAGTTTTGCATCCTCCACTGCTTCTGCGGAGGTCAACATGGATGTTACGTTAGCTGCTGTGGTGGAAGCTGTCACTGAGGGCTTCTCTTTATTTTTTCTTTCTGTGATGATCGTAAAAACTTCACATTTATTGAAACATCTGTGGCATTTAATGCCCTATTGTTTTCCTGCTTTAGAAGCAGGAAGGGAGAAATGTATATTTTCCTTTACAACAAACCAGAATTTTTCAGTTGCTCACTCACTTGGCCTTGTTGTGCTGAACTGCTACAAGTGAGTTCATTGTAAACGTCCCTCACAATGTGTGGTTCAGGCCTTGTGTTTTTTGGACAATGAAATCATATACTGATATACAGGTACGAGAGAAGCTTTGCGTCCATTCAGCACAGATAAGATTGTTATCTGGGCCATGATTAGCTTGCATAGGAGACTGGATTTAACTGTTCCCCTATGACCAATTTACACAGTTGAGAATTTCAGATGCTAATATTTTTTTTGCATTCCACAGGTTCCTTTTTTTCTCATAGCTTATCTCTGTTTTAAGTGGTTCAAAATAGATGGCATTTTAATTGTGCAGATGCATCAGATACTCTGGAATGAAACCAGATCTTTTCCAGCTAGGATCATGCTGAAGTTTTCAAGTAATGAGAGTGACTGTGAATCAATTACATGATACTTCATTATGATGAAAGAAAACAAACGTGGCATCAACAGTGGGTTCAACAGTCTTTGTTTCAGAAAGGAACTTGTAGAACCATTTAAGGCAAAACAAAATCCCAGAGAAGATCATCAAAGAGCACAAATGAGAGCATAAAGTACTGTACAATGAAAAATGCCACAAAGGCTTCAATGTCTTAGATATGTATGCGAAAAATTTCAGGCTGAGCCTTCCCACACTATGGGAGGTCATCAAGTAAAGCAGAGTTAGCACTATTTATCTCCAGTCAAAGTGACACATGACTTCATTTGGGTTTTAGTCTCATTACTGCTGTAGTGTGAAGTGTCAGGTTAAAAAGACTACACGCTTTTCACCCATAGGGATTGCTCTGTTTTAATGGGTCAGGTCAGCACTATGGCTCAAAACATTGCCTACGATTAATATGTAATACATTTAAAACTAAAGTCCTTGAGAATACAAAATTAACCCTGTGGATGTCTGTGAATGGGACTTTTTGATGTTTACCTTGATATAAGGAATACAGTGTGCCACAGCTGCTGGCAATGGAGAACTGAAACAAAATCAGAAGAACATATTTTTCTCAGATCCTATTGTTCTTTGCAGAGTGGTCCTGGCAGTCATTGCTCTTGTATCGTTGAAGATTGCCAGGGTGAATTATGTTACACAAACATGTCAGTCTTGGACAAGTCTTGGGGCAAATGTCTGATCTAAGTCAAGCAAGAAAGTACTGCCCTTTATTTTGCCCAATACTTTCCCATTTCTGACTTTACTTTCCACATTTATCATATTGCATACTAAAACTTTTTGGGGAAAAAACCAACTTATTCAGAAGAGAGTTTTCTCCAGCATATTCTTGAAATTTTTGTGGAGAAAGCTAGCAAACAGGATACTTTCATAATGCCCACATGTTCAAAAAATATTGTTACATCTGTTAAAAAAACAAGCAACAACAACAAAAAACCATTGATGAGGCTTTCCGACGTACCACACAGTATGTCTGCTGACTTGTGACTTTCTAACTGTAGTGGTGGGTGTCTAAAATAAGTAACTAAGAAGAAATGGGTATGCTTTTGTATCTGTTCAAGAGTGTTACTTTTGTGGCGTTTCATCATGCCTTGTCGTGTATTAATAATGTAGAAAAGACTAGCTAAGAAATAGCTTAATACACAGACTTTTTTGGAGTGGCATGAGGACAATTTGCCTTAGTCATAATTTTAAAGGAATGCAATAGTCTATGTGGTATAAAATCTAAGAGGAGCAAATTTTTATGGTGGCAGCATTGTTCGTTCAAACCTTTTTGTAAGCTAGAGTAACTGGCAAATTTATTTCAGAAAGGCATAGATAATGTCAGCGTTGAGTTCTGTGGCTGTATAAAACAGTGGGATGATGAGTTAAATTAGTGTATATTGATTTGTGGCTTCTTTTTATATGATTTAATAAAAGGAAGCACAATTAAATGAATGTCTTAAAATTTAAGATCAACGTTCTTCTAGATGTATGATCTGTCAAGGTCCTCTCATGGCTCTTGTCATTCATATGTTGAGTGCCAAAGAATGTATTCCGATCAGCAAGGCCTAATGGAAGGATGTTTCTAAAACAGGATTATGAATCTCATAAATCTTCATTTCTGAGACCTTTTCAGTGTCTTGAAGCTGAAGCCAGCATGTCACAATCTGTTACTCTGAATTAAATGCTACAAATAGCTCGGTTGAGGTTCTGGTTTTGAAATTTTTTTTTTGTTTTGAATTGAACATTTGTTCTTAGGAAACCAGAAGGCTAAGAAACATGTTGATATTTCCCCCTCACCGCCGGCACTAGAGTTGTCTATTTTTATTTACTTTGAGAGACAGGGAGAATTGGACAATTGGCTGAACCACAGTAACCAGCGTCATCCGCTTCTCATTACTTCTGATGCTTCCTTAAACTTCTGAAATCTTGAGTCTGTAAAAAAAGCGTACAGTCATTTCTTTTGAAAACCACACAGAATCTGGCAAAAATTCCAATACTTTCAAACAGTGACAGGATATATACAGTCATCTTTGATGCATACTTTGGGAAAGGCTTTGCCCCCTGCTATATCCCCAGCCATCTCCTCTATGCAGTTTAAATTGGGCTGTCAGAAGTGGTTTCAGTGTATAACCCTTGTCAGGCAGAAATAGATTGGCATCCCCATAAGCACTAATTTGGCTGGCAGTCCCTCAAAAAATAAATGCTGGCGGTCCTGACATTCGCATCCCAGCTTATCTAGCTGTTCTGTGAGATGAAGCTCTTTATAGGAGATTAGCTGTCCTGAGGAGAAGTGGATGAGCAGCTCTAGAATTGGGAAAAGAATGCACAGCACGGATGTTATTTTTCTTTGTGGTTGGGTGCAGGCAGAAAAGGATGAAAATGTGGCTCGGAAATCAAATGCAGACAACTGCTGTTCTCCTCAGAGGACTGTGCAGAAAATGTGTATGTGCAGGAGACACTGCTGACCATTCACCACATCCCACTCACCACCCATTAGGGATTTTCAGAACCCAGGAGAAAGCCAATGGCAAGAGATTTTTATTTTTTTCCTGAGGAACGATTTATTGTATCTCTTTTAAGGTTTTGCAGCTGGTGAGTTGGTTTATATCTGAAGTTGAGGCCCCATCTGGACTGGGGGGTGGAAGAATAGGAAAAGGTTCAATAGACAAAGAATGGGGAATTTATGCTGGGCATTCACAAGCTCTTCCTGGGGATTTAAACTATTTGTAGACATAAGGTCAGCTGAATCCATGGTTTATGGAAGGGGCTTTGTCTTCTCTGTTTTCACTCCACCCCCAGCTCTTTGAGCAGAGTAGCATGAAGCACGAATATTCTTAGTCTTAAAAGGCTTTGTTTCAAAGCATAGTTGGCTACCTCTAGTCAGGTGGCTTAACCCTCTTCAACATCGTGTGTAGTTTTAAGCCAGTTAGAAACTGACAGTCAGTGTTTGAGCTCTTGCCCCTAGGAACTGGGCCAGCACTCCAAGCCTATGTCCCAAAGTGCCATGGGGTTCACAGAGTTGGCAGAGTCTTCCATCATACCTCTCACCTGCATTGCCTGTGTAAGAGAGGCCCAAATTCCCATTTTCACTGTCAAAAGCTTTTCATAGCTCCACTGATTCTGTTTGGTGTGCTTCACAACTGGCTTACAAATAACTTGAAAACATTTTTTTTTTTTTCTGTCCTTGCCCAACTCTTCAGAACTAAATATGATGTGCATAAGTTCATGCTTCCAAACCTCTTGTGCCTTTGATGATGCTCTTTGCTCCGTAGCTTAAAGCAGGACTTTGTCACTGCTCTGCTGGTGCTGGGGGTGACTAGGGAACCTGCTTCCCTGTCTAAATTCTTGGGATGCTAGGAAGAAGCAAAGCATAATCCCCACTCAGTATCTCACCAGGGGTCTGTGAGAATGCAGTATACAAGTGATGTGATGTGTGAAATGAAAAGTATGTAATTTTATGTGAATTTAATTTTTAAAGAATTGTCTTAGTCTCTTATTTGAGGAGGTAAGGGAAGTGAATGGAGCGTATATGCCACGGAGACTCTTCTTCCTTCCTGGTGGAGACAAGCGTTGATTTCCTGGAGTTAGTATAGCACTGGGTGTATCAGCTAGATGCAGAGCCATTTCCCTCCCTCGATAATACTTGCTAGTATAGCAGACCTAAGAGCTTTATGATGTGGATGCAAACTCAACACACAAGAAGAAAGTGTGTTTAAAATTTGCATGGTACATCTGTGCAGACATACCAACCTACCAGTCTCTCATCACCAATATGAGCATTAGCTTTTACACCTCATCTGACTGTTGCTGTTTTACTGAGTGTCTAAGAGCACGAGGGACGATATACTTGAAAAGAAACAGCTCAGTTGAGAGTGAATGAACTGTATGCATGAAGGCCAACTGAGGTAAGAACTCAAGAGCAACAGAATGAATGTCTGCTTACACAGGCAAATGCTGCAGGAGTAGCCATTTTTAAGAGGCTGAATAGATTATGCAGTATTTGTTCAGGAGATGTGATTTTATTTTCTAGTCTCTCTGAGTGTCTACTACTATACCTTGTGAGCTGAATGCTACTTCCTGCAAGTGCAAAATTTTGTTACAGTTTTCTACTATCTATAGGAATGCAAAATAAAATCTAAACAAATGAAAACTTTCTATTGCTCACATAGATCAAAAAGCAGATGTCAGTCTTTAGTTGATGTTGGTAAGCAGCCAAATAAAGGTCAGCCAATTTTATTGGGAAACAAGGAAAATCAAGTCGAGTGTTTTCCAGCATGAAATTGCCTTTCTTGTCCAACATGCTACTGGTATTAAAAAATATAGATTTGCTACAGATTCCAGCAAAATATTTAGTTGTTTGTTTAAAAAAAAAAAAAAAACATTGTGAGGAAAGCTGCAAAATAATTTACATTCTGGTTTCCCAAGGTCTTTCCACAGCATTTTTTTAATACCAAAAGCAAATAGACTTCTGTTTTTGTTTTGTTTTGTTTTGTTTTGTTTTTTAATGTCAGGAACAAATAGCTGCAATTGGTAAAATAGTTTAGAGAGAGCTTCCTTTGTGGAAGTGGGTTTTTATGGGACTCTTAACAATGCTCTGATAAATGTATCCCTACTGCAGGTTCATGGAGGGTGTGGTTGTTACATCAGTTAATAAACTAACTTCTCCTGCACTGCTTTTGGTTGAGGGACTCTTGTTAAGAGCAGAGGTGTGTGCAAGACTTTTGGTGTTTCAGCGTGTCAAAAGTACTGTGCTACCACTGTACAGCCCAATGCTCTTAGTCTTCTTAGAACAGGGATTAATGCTGCTTTGGGGGAATTGTGGTGGGTTTCTGTTTCTTCCCCTATGTTGGTCTGATCTCCCTGTGAGGTTGGGACTTTTCTTGGTGGAGGTGGCAGCCCCAGGAAGCACCCAGAACTGCAGCTGGGGTTGCAGATGGGAGTGGGTGAGCACTTGGGACTAAATTTTGTTTCACATTGCAAAACAAAGTTCTGCTTAGAATAGAAATATTTCTTAGGAGCAAGTTGATTTCATTGAAAAAAAGAAAAATGAGTTAAGTATCCTCAGAATTAGTTGAGGTGAAATTAGTCTGTTTCTTTTCATATAGTAATTTCTGTTTTCTCACAAGTTTGAGTTTTTGTGTACTGTTAAGCATAAAATTGTTGCTTCAGCAAAACTTTTTTTTTTTTTTTCTTCAGAATTTTTCTTTCACTAGTTCAACTTTGTTATACTCTGGTCCCAGTCTGATCCTAAATAGCATCCCCTCTGAGGTGTTTGAGTTTGGGAAAAGGCATCTCAATTTCTAGCCCTGTGGTAGTCCTGGGCTTTTGGGGTTCACTAGGCGTACTCCTGTGAGCATTGTCTTTTAATGCTGAGGCAAAGATACTGAAAGAGATTTAGATGCTGTGAAAAGCAGGGTGGTTGCAATACTTCAAAGAATTATGGATTCTAGGCCTTGTTGCCTTGTTTAATGCTCTAAAATAGAAAGTGTGTGGCAATTGCAGCTGATGAGCGCTTTTGCACCCTTTGAACACCTAAGACTTAAATGGAGTGTCTCAACATTGGAAAATGTTATCCATGGAAGAGGCATTTGGCTTCTTAAGCAGGGCATTGCCAAATCTAGTGTATATTTACCTGCAAGATGTCTGAGCCATAATGGTGTGTTCGTAAATCTTGTAAGTAATTTCTAAAGGAAGAAGAACAGGAAAATGTCACTGCTTATTCAGTAGTGTTCGTTGTTAAAGCTCTGTTTTCTAACAATGTGGAAACCAAACAAAACCGTTCCATGTAACTCTGTTGGCAAAGGCAGCTGCATGGGAGGGGGGATCAGCCTATATTGGTTATTTAAGAGTGTGCAGCCTTTCAGGAACAGTCAGTTTGAAGAAGAAAACTAATCCATATCAGGAAGTGCAACATTAAAGCTGTGTGTACAAGAAACATGAACCTTGAGGATGACGAAGGGTATAGTGAAAATGCCCCTGCAGCTTTATCTGAGCTATACAGAAATGTAGCTTCAGCCTCCTCTCTCAATCTGCATGCAGAACCCTACAAATGTTAAGCACAAGATGCTGACTCGAGAGTTGGCTGTTTGTGTGTATCAGCAGATAGAAAATATTAAGGCATTTCACTGTATTAATTTTTCTTGGCTTTTATTTTGCTTCCATTCACTGTTTGCAAGGATTATAGAATGAAAGAATGGTTTGGGTCAGAAGGGCCTTAAAGATCACCCAGTTCCAACCCCCTGACATGGGCAGGGACACCTCCCACCAAACCAGGTTGCCAAAGCCCCATCCAGCCTGGCCTTGAACACTTCCAGGGATGGGGCATCCGCAGCTCCTCTGGGCAACCTGTGCCAGGGCCTCACCACCCTCATGGTGAAGAATTTATTCCTTATAAGTAATCTAAATCTAACCTCTTTCATTTTAGAGCCATTCCACTTTGTCTTTTCAGTACTGGAAGGCTGCTGTAGGGTCTCCCCAGAGCCTTCTCTTCTCCAGGCTGAACAACCCCAACTCCCTCAGCCTGTCCTCATAGGAGGTATGCACCAAATTTTGCTTCTGTTTTCTTAAGAATCCTGAGGTCCTTCTGTAACGCAGGTAGGGTTGCTCACACAAAGAGACAATTTATGGAGATATTTTGTTTTACAGTAGTAAAAACTACAGTTTATTTGAAGTGAAGCAACTTGCATTTGATTCTGCCCTTGTGTATGTATTAATTTGGGAAGTTCATCAGTGCACATTTTGCCTTTAGCAACATAAACAAAATAAAAAGGCCCCTGACAAATCCTTCTAACATTTTATTTATTTGTGGATAGACTAGTTTGTAAACTTTTTCTTTTCTCTGTCCCATCCATTCTGGAAACAATGACTTTTAAAATAGGTTTCAACAGGGGAGCAGGGGCAAAACCTAGTTTCTTTTGGAGATGGCTTGAACAGGAGGAAGCTCTGGTGGCAGAATTTAGATTAGAAGGCAGCTTCAGAGGTTTTCCACTGCACTGTCTTCTGTGTGCAGAGGACTATTGGCTTGCTTATTTATTTATTTTTTAATGATCGGACTATTTATGATACCCATATAAAGAGCTTGATGTTTACACTTGGCAATCCCCCAGTACCCAATCAGAATTTATTCGTGACACAACAAGACAAGTCAAATCTATGACTGTAGTAAATCACAGGTAATAATAGACCTGCCTCAGATCAGTCAGGCTGCCCATTATCCATACCCAAAAGGGTTTTTTTTGTTTGTTTGTTTTGTTTTGTTTTGGATGAGATGCAACTTGTGTAGGTCCTATGGCAAATGATGCATTGAATGCAGTATTCCTGCTGCTGTTGCTGCATCAGCACTGCTCTTGTCACCCCAAGCATCAGTGAAGAAGCCACAGCAAGATGTGGCAGAGGAAAAAAAACTTTTTCCTGAATTTGAACCGGGAATGTGAGGTTAAAACAGATGCACAGAAAGACTTGTATCACTTTCACAGTTGTTGAGCATCAGCATTTATATACATATATGTATATATATTTATAATGAAAGCTAGTCTTTATTGAACACAGATATGTCTTCCCACTAAAAGTATCTGAGTTTTTTGTGTTCCCTAATTGAAAAAGTAATCCAAGATATGAAGATCATAATTATTAGATAAGTATTTCTAATAGAAATACTTGTTAGGAAACCTATTGTTTTTACCGGTGTTTTATTACATGCCCTGCCTTACATTGATGCCCACAGTAGTTGCTGAGAATTCTCTTTCACCCAGACTCTGGCTCAGCCTGAAGCAGGGTTGCTCAAGCTTTTGATTTTTTCCACATGGCAAAGGCAGAAACTTTGTCTGTGTCCCATAGAAAAGGATTTCTAACTCTGGATGGAAAGATCTTCTAACACTGAATGGATGTTATCCCTGATAAGTTTAGCCCTCTATCTAAAGTATTTTCCAGCTCAGATTTTCCTCTGATGAAAACACATCATCAAGTGATTCTTTCCATGCATTTGGTTAACAAGAAGAGAAATAATGCTGCTAGAAACTCTTGAGTATCTTGAAATACAAAGGTGTTATTATTATTTTTTTTTTTTTTACTTTTTTTTTTTTTATGCCATTGGATGAAAACGTGGGTCAGAAGGAGTTGAGAGGTTGTATATATCAACACCTTGCTTAGACATCACCTATGTGGAATTCTATATTGTGGTGACAAGGCTTTAAAGAATGCCTGGATTAATGGATTCTCTTAGGCTACCTGGGTGAATGTGTGTAAATCAGGTATTCACCGGTCTCCAGAAAACAAACAGAAATCTCCACCAACAAAAACCTCCTTGAAGTTGGCCTTTTTCCTGTAATTTTCTAAATAGCGTCAAGTAGCCAAAATCTGTGGTCTAGACTGGTTTATTCTGCTGATTTTTTTTTTTTTTTTCTTGGGGATTTACAAACCACAGAGAGTTGGAATGGATCAGAACAAATATTTGCTCATGCACCTACTGATTAGAGCTTTCAAAGTCCTCAATCTTGTTACAACACACATGTGAACATTAGCATTCACACGGTTAGGTAAATACGAGGGGTTTCCTCTCCATGCTGGCCCCTTTGCCTCAATTTCAGTTTAATGGAGACAACACTTTAAATGTGGCGTGTTTTCCTTCTGGTATCCTGCACTGTTTTCTGCCTAGTAATTCTCTCAGAGACTGTTATTTTACCAGAGAGTGCATTTTTAAAGCCTTTTTATCCCCCTCCCTTAATATCAAGCATATTATTACTCATCTTGGAGCGCTTCATCGCTGCTGTTTCTGAGTTGGAGATTTCTCCAAGTATGATAGCAGCTGCAGCTAATAACTTAAAGTACACAACACTGAAGTTCCCGTGTTCCTATTTCAACTGGAGGAAGCTTTTTCCTAGGACATGCAATATCATTGTCGGACTCTCTTCTGTATGCAAATGTTACCCAAAACCTTGCTGCCTGTGTGGGACGACTGCAGTAAAAGCACTCGTTCTTGCAGGCAAGAACACCACTTTTTAAGGTTGGTTTAGTGGTCAGAGGTAAAAATGATTTCATGCATGTGCATTGAAAATGTTTTTACTTGTCACGTTACCCTATTGTCTATATGTTCATAAAGAGAGTGTGCTGAAAATCTAGCCTAATCCAAACGTTCTGATGGTTGATCGTTTTCTTGCTGAAATCCAACCAAAAATCAACCAGGTACAGCAGCTGTCTCCCTGGAGTCCTTCTTACACTGTCAGAGCTATAGCATTGCCATGTTGCAGTAACTTGAAAAAAAAAAAATAAAAAAAAATTAAAAGACTTCTAAAAAGGCTGAATTTTTTTGTAAGCAATGTGCTTGCCACTGAGTCATAAACCAAATTCTGTGTCTGGGCAATTCAGCTGTTGACAACATTAAAAACACTTAAAGCACGACAAAGGATAAAAGACAGATTTCAAGACCAAAATTTGAAATTGGTTTTGGATTCTTATTTAAATCTCTCTCTCTCTATATATATTTATCTTTACCAAAAATTGTCAGGGTTTTGATGTTTTTGTCCAAGGATGGCATGTGACCATTCAAGGCAAGAGAGGAGGGCATTACTAAGAGAGAAGCAGCGGAAAAATAAAATCAGTGATGACAAGGCTGCATTGGGTGGGGCAGAAAACTGCTCAAATCGTCAAACAGCCGGGACATGAATTGCAAAGAGCAAAGATGTAGAAGCCAAATGTCTGAAAATTAATTTGTGGGCAAGCAGCTCTGCTGGGAATTTTAACACATTCCCTTTTGTTCATTTTAACTGCTGTTTTCAGGTCCCTGATCACTTAAGGAAAATGGTCAAGATAGGCTGAAAGTCAGAAATGCCTACTTACTGGGTTGCGTTTTAAATCAGTGAGGTTTAATTTCCTCAATTAATTGTTAACCTGTGCACTTCAAGTCAATTATGTGCTGTTACTTTAAGACCAGTTGTATGTAACTTTTAAATGTCTAGATTGTAAGGGTTGCTTTGTGTATCTGGTGAAACTGAGAGGGGGGAAAAAAAAAAGGAAAAATATATAAAGAGAAAGAACTTGGCAGAGGCTGTCCCTTTTCCTGCTGGATGTTTTTCAGGTGAACTACCCAGCTATGCTACTGTGTTAAAGTCAGGCCAACTGTGTGGAACTAAGGATTATTCCACAAATCCCATTTTAGTAGTTCTTTTAATGGTGGTTTTCCTCAAGCCTTACTTTTTCCTATCATTTCCCACCCTGACTGGGATTCTCCCAGCTTCCCCAAAGCGTTGTATCTCTTGGGCTTTTGATGTGCTGGGAGCTGTGGCCAGGAGCAGAAACTGTGTGCCCCATGGGTCCTTGCCTGACATGGGGCTGCAGCCTCCAATCTCTTTATCAGATGGACAGAAGCATTCCAAGTATGCTTCTGGTCACTGGGGGATATGGGGATGTGAAAAATAATGGAAAAGGAAGGCTTAGAGAAAAGAGGCTAGGGAAACTGGGGCTTTTTGTCTTTTTTTTTTTTTTTAATAAAAAAAAAAGTTTTTAACTTATTTCTTTTTAAAGATCTATCTATTTATTTATTTATTTTAAGAGATAAAATTCTCTATCCCTATGCAGGTTGTTAAAACAATGTGATACTATTTATTTTATTTTTTTTTTTTTAATTCAGTGGGTGTTGCAAGGGTGCTCTGGTATTTCTGAGTGGTCTGATGTCTTCTGAGCATCTGGCTTCTACAAGCGGCACGGGTTGTTCTAGTGCCATGGTGGTGCAAGACCTCAGTGGTGGTTCAGAGCCTCCAGTCCTAGTCAAGCGTTGAAGATATTTCCTCCAAATTGGTGTGCAAAACCAATGAGCAACAAATGGAAGTAGTGAGGGGGTTTGCTACCAAATCACACTATTCCTTAGACAAATACACATGACCAGGAGGAATGACCTTCAAATGTCTTCAAACTCATCACACCTTCTCTGTCCTCAGTCTTCAGAGATGTAGCATCTTGTCCCCTTGACTCTCCCAGAGGGCTGTTTTTTGATCCCGTTGAACACTGAGAGCTTTTGAAATCTCTGTTCAGTGGTCTTACTTGTTCTTAACCCTGCCATCATTTCTGCCCTCACTGGGTGTGGTATTTCCTGCCTTTCTTGTATCACTTTTCTCTTTTTGATAACAATTCTGTTGTCCTTCAGTTCTCTTTTTCTTACTGCCATTTTTTCACCAAGTACCCTGTGAACTCCCTAAAGCCCCTGCTCTTAAGTGGTGCGTGGAGATGCTTGCTTTGGCCAGACACTGCATCATGCAGTCATTTGGCATTGGAGCCTTGTGTAAAATACTAAACACTAAATCTAATGCTCAGTGACACAACTTACAGTGTTCTTAGGAGTCACAAGTCACGTCAGTGATGCTCCAGTCGCAGCTCAGTTGTGTAGGCTTTGGAAGAGCATTGCAAATTTTGAAGCACAGCTGACTTTTTTATGTGTATCAGTGTTCAAAGGACTTTTATTGAGTGATGGATTAAACATTTTCAATAATTTATAAAATCTTAAATGCTGCAGACCCTATTTTTACAGAGAGTGATTGTGTAGTGTCAGGAGATATCTTTTTCAGCTGGGCTATTTCATGGAAAACTGCCTGTGATGCAAAGAGATGAGCACTCAACAAAATGAATGTAGCTTGCAAACATTTTTATGTTCCCCACTTTCCTGCTTGCTGCTAGTTGATTTTCAGTCTTGCTGATCAATACTAAAGCTGTCTGGAAAAAAGGGAAGAGGGAAATGTAATGAAGTTAAAAATGTTTTCCACTTTGCACAACTTCAGTTTTGAAATTTAGCTATTTATCTCAAGCGCACAAGTGAATTGGTTGGGACTGCCTTAAATTCCTACTGAAGGGCAGATAATTTACAGAGAGGATGCAAGATAAGACAGGCGGCTGCTACACTGTTTAAAAATCCCTGAAAACATTTCAGGATCCGGTCGATGCGCCCTGGGCAGCTGCACAACTGCAGGGAGCTGCCACGTGAGCGGCGATTCCAGCAGCAAATGTAGCATGACCTGTGTCAAGCCCAGAGGACAGGAAAAGCAGCCACGGGTGCAAACAAAGAGCCAAGGGAGAGAAGAGGAGCAGGGCAGGGGTGTCCTCACCCCTCTGTGTGTGGCAGCAGAGTGCTGTTGGTTGCCTGTGGCTGCCACTGGGCGGGTGGCACTGGCTGCTCCCACAAATGCTGCCTCTGCCTGTACGAAGCTTGGCTGTGAAGTATGCATGGGGTTTGGAAAGCATAATGTTATTTTAATCATAAATTATTTGGAAACTTGATACAGAAATAGCTGCGGATCACTTATTCCAGAGGGGTGTTTTGTGCAGTCAGGGTCTTTATCAGCTTCTCAGTGGGAACTGCATTAATATTGCCACAAAAATGCAAACAGTAGTGCCTTTGATAAAGCAATTTGGCATCGCTTAAGCAGAAAGATGTTTTGTTTCCCTAAGACACAACACTGTTTTCAGTACAGGGACCTGGCATATGTGCCAGCATATGGAAAGAAAATACCAGTTTCATTAATGTTTGTATTCGGAAGCTGTGGGGAGGAGATGTATGAGGAAGCTGCCTCTGCAAAGAAGGGGACAGCACAGGAAGCCCAAAATTTAATGCCGTGGATGAGATGCCCATGGTCTGCAGGCAGCCTCCCACACTTAGCCCCGTGAAGTATCCCCGGATGTCTCCCCTCCTTGCTTTTGCACATGCTGATGCAAGCTGGCCCCCAGTCCTGCCTGCTGCAGAGGGAACGCCTTGCTGGCCATACAGTAGGCATCTTGGTGGAGAGTGTGGAAATACCCTTTAGTATTCTCTGCTGTCCTATGGGTATTTTATGTTCAGTTAGTGCATTATTTTGATTTTTAGATGGCTCTCTGGTTCAGGAATCCTGAAAGGAAGCAGTTGTGCAACTCTTTTAATCTGATTTTACAAGTCAGTTCCAGCTTGATTCCCAGCACAAAGAGACAAAGAGGAGCTCAGTTGTATTTTTCATCCAAAAGTAGAAGGCCCTCCTCCTTTGAAGCTCTGCTGCAGAATGCTATGTTTAGAGAGTGATTTGCTATTGTTTAAATTTAATCTCCATAATTACATTGGGGTTGGATTAATGACGGGTTATTTTTCCGAATCATTCTCTTCTGGCACTCGCAGCTCTGGAGTATAAAGCCAGGTTTTCATCGGATGTAAACTGGCATTGTTCCACTGAAGTTAGTGGAATAATTCCACTTTATATTGTGGTGGCCCAGATGTGATATTACAGCCGTTTCTAAGAAAGCGCCCTTTTGGAGTTTTGTTGGCCTTGAATCTTTTATCACTATTTTTAATCTATCTAGGCATTAACTTCCAAATGCGTTACATTTGTGGTAGCGTAGCTAGCCCTTGTCTCTAGACCACCTCAGCTGTACTCAGAGGGACAAACAGCAGGTGTAATACTGAATTCAGCCATATGTATCTTGGCTTCTTTCTGTTTAAAAGCTGCTTTTATTGTGAAGAGTGTAAGCAGTTGCAAATGGGAAAGGCTCACTATTTATGTCCAGTGAGCTTCAACGTGCCCTTGTCTATCAGGAGAGAGCTTGGTCTGTTCATGGTGTCTGAGATGCAGTACTGCAGGTCCAGAAGAGGTGTTTGAGAGGCAGACGAACTCAAGGAGGAAGAAAAAGACCTAGGGAGACATAACACATCTCACGGTGACATTAGAAACAGTGGAGAATGTGTTTGACATAGGGAATGGTGCTGCCACCATGATCATGGCTATGGAGAGAAGCAGTCTTTTCTGAGACCCTGAGGGATTGTTCAGAGTTGCTGTGATCATGGAAGGCATGTAAAGGTGCTAGGCTGACAGCAAGATGATCCCCACCTTGCTTTCAGACCTTTTATTTTAATGTCTCATCTCATCTTTCAGATCTTCTATTTGAAAGAATTTTCTTGCTCACTGTAAAATGGTCTGCTAGTAGATCTTAGTTTGGAGAACGAGGAGATTTTGCTTTCTTTTGGGCCCTTACTGGAAAGAAGTGGTCAGTGCTATCCTCAAGGGGTAGCAGATTTGGAGTGCCATTGCAGTGGTAAGAGCACAGGGCTGTTGAGCCCAATGGCCATCTGGCAGTGGTGTGCACTACAGTTAAGTGTGAACAAGAGGCAGCAGCAATGTTTTCCCTGATGTATCCTCACTGCTTCCAGGAGCCAGCTGTTCTGCTTGCTGGCCTACAGATGAAACATCTGCAGGTGCACTCAGTGTACAACTCAATGCTTGTTCCCTGTAACAAGCTGAAAGAAGGCATGAAGCTTTTCAGATTTCTCCTCTTCCCATTATAAGAAGTCAAATGGGTGCTTTGTACTTCTTGGGGAGTACTCTTTGTTCTTTTTTACACTGTACTTTGTGTTTTAGTAATAAAAGTCAGTTTTAATCTGTAAGAGCTGCACTGTTTCCACAGTTGGGTTAACTGGGAGACTTGATGTCTTTTTTCAGATTGACCTGGTATGTTCAGAAAATCCAGACAAGCCTTCAGGTCTGTCCTGGACATCTCTTCAGAGTTAAATAAAGACTTGCTGGAGGTTCCAAACTTGTAGGTCCTGGTGCCTGATGGTCTAGATAAGCACACTTTTTGACATAGGAACCAAACTGTAAGACCCAAATGGAGACCAGATCTTACACTGAAATGTACCTTTTCTTGCATGTACAAAGCTTGCATGCCAGAAATCTTTTCTTCTGTCCTCTCCCACTATGCATCAGTTACTCAATTACTTACAAAAGTGCTGTTAACTTCTATATTAATCCTGCCATATAATTTGATTCTTACTCCTTTTGCTGTTATTTATTTATTAGTTTTAGGGGCTTTCTCATTTTATTAGGGATGGGGTCATGAAGGCTGAGAAGAAATGACTAGTAATGTCTTGTATATGTACTCAAATTTAATTCCTGAATACTTGTGGAAAACCCACTCTCTATAAGCAGGTCATGAATGCTGGTTGCTTTTGCTGGAGTGTGGTCCTACAAAGCCAAGTCGTTGCTGAAGCACAATTCAAAAGCACAGTGCAAAAGGTTCTTCGGAAGTTTCAGGCTTGCTGGGGACAGGATGGACAAAGAATGCCACAACCCAAATAGTTGTGTGTCAACTATTTGTGTGTCAACTGTGTCAACTCTCCTTCTCCTCCCCCTCCAAGGAGTCAGATTGCCACAGAGATTATAACTACCTACCCAGATAATATATACATGTAAAATGTTTGCTTTTAGAGGTGTAGGTTTGGAGTATATATTTTAATATTTTTGGCTTTAGCTCCTGGAGCTTGACCTAAAGACTTAAGACACTGTTGAGACTGTCAGCTGAACACCTGACCTAACACTTTCTCAGCATCTGAGAACTTGAGAAAGACACCAAATATCATGACACGTTAGTCATGTTGTTATTCTAAAAGAAAATTGTGTTTAATCGGAAAAGACTGTTGTCCTGTTTCTGCTTACTAGTTACTTCAGATCCAAAGAAATCCTGAAAGCTCCTACATGCAAGAAGAGTTCATTTCAATGACTGTCATCAGGGTTAGATTCCCTTGGTGAAAGCTGTATGTGACACTCTCAAATAGAAGTAGGATGGTATAGTTACCAAGACAGATAAAATGTGTTAATTTCTTAATTAACTTTGTTTTTATTATTATCCTCGTGCAGTGCTTTTAAAGTAGCAAGTACTGTAAGCAGTATGTTATTTTTAAACTAAGGACATCTTGTGCTGAAATTGGCCATTGCAAAACTAGTTTAGAATAAGAATACACAAAATTCAAAACCACAGTAACCCTAATTTTGACATTCTTGCCTTTTTAACTGCTCAACAATAGTGTTGTGTTTGTATAGTATTTAAAAATATTTGTAAAGGGGAATGTAAAGAGCTACTGGCACAGTTCTCTGTTAACTATTTGCGTGTGCTCATCCATTCTGCTCAGAGAGAGTTTTAATGAAAATTTGGGGGCAACTCCCGGAGCCCATAGTTTGGACCCTATTTTGCTTGTAACATGCAAACCTGGATCTGTAGCCTCCAAGGAGCCACTTCAACCAATGGGTAATAATGCTTAGAATGAGGGTGACCCTGAGGATGAATTTTAGAGGGTTACAGTTTGTGTCAGTACCCTACCATCCCTATTTTAGCCTGGCTTGTTCCTGATGCACTGGTGTTCAATCTGCCCAGCCATGAGCTGTCTGGTTTTCTCTGCAAGGGCTTTGTGAAGATGGAACTTGCACATGTCCATCCTCAGGCAAAAATCAGCTTTGGATTGACCATGTTGCTGGGCAGACCAACCTGAACAAATTCCCATTGGAGAGAAGGAAAAAAAAAAAAAGAAAGAAAAGGAAAGCAGCTTGAGAAATGATTTCTCTTTTTTGCTTTTGCCTTGCATCTTGGCATGTGCCATCTGCGTTTTGAATAATAGATCATCTGATGTGATGTAATGTGATAGCAATACAAACTGGGTAATCCTGGGAAGCAGCAGCTTGGGTCTTGTTTTTCCAAATTTTACTGTTCTAAAGCTTGACTTCTTTGTTCAAAATGAACTGTTTCCAGGGGGTAAAAAGCCCCCAGAGAAGAACTGTTGGCATTTTATATTTTTAAACTGTCTTGCTGAATGAAAACAGTTGATTATTAACTTGATGGGGTGACAATGAGTATATAGAACTTAAATATCTCACCACTCCCACAAAGAAAAAAAAACCCACCCTCCATTGTATCATGGGAAGATACATAGCCAGAAAAACTTTCCAACTCGTTAAACTTTTATACTTACTTCATACAAGCTTAATGTAGACTTTTTTTCCACCCTGTGATGATGCAGGGACACTGAACATATCTGAGAAGGATACCATATACATAAAGCTTTTCTGAATGTGCATTTCTTGTAAAAGAAGAAGCAAAATTACTTAATCTGGAGGATTAAAAAAAAGGTTTCCTTGTGTGTGTGTTTCAGGTTGTTTACTCTCCCAGCTCTGATAACAAAATCAGTTTGAATGCTTCCCCCATAAACAGTGTGGTCAGCTTCTATGATTGTCTGGGGTGTTCACACAAGGACAGGGTGAAAGGAAGAACTTTTTAAAAAACAGGAAAATACTATTGTAACATATCACACAAGTTGCAAACTGGGAAAGGGTACTCAGAGTCAGAAGCTGTACCTGCATCTACTTTTGATGCTCAGTGGTGCATGTTTGGGTGTTATTTATTTTTTTTTTCCCTTTTGTGGATGCATTTGACTTTTTAGTAAAGGGGTAGTGCTATTTCCCTTTTAAACTGTGAATTTTGTAGCGTAGGTCTGCAAGTAACTGCAGAAGGTGGCTGTTCTGCTCACACCAAGCGCTGTGTCCCCACTGCAGGCCAGGTGGGATGGCTCTGCACTGTCACTCTATGCCTTGGCAGGAGGTGTGGGGGCATTCCCATGGCTATTTTTCTCCTGTGTCATTGAGGTTTTCCTGCTCCCTGCCTGTCTCCCTGGCTTGGTTTTTGCCTGGGGTCTGCTGTTCATCCCAGTGGCATCTTTCCCCTTGTTCTTGTAGGTCTTTACCACGCACAGTGGGGCTGCTGCCTGTTGTCTGCAGCCATGAGCCTGGGGGAAAGCAGTCTTTCTGCAGTGCATTGTTCCCTCATCCCACTGGCAAGGCAGGAGGGGATGGGGGTTTCAGCAGGTTGTTGCACCCACAAGCAAGGATGTTACAAGTTCTAAATTGAGACTCGTTGCTTCATCCCCTCCATCTCTCCAAAACGGCTGGTGCAGACGTTCCCTCACCATTAATTACATCCTCTCACCTTATAGCATCAAGCTACAAAGCCAGGCTGGGCACGTTGCTCTGCTGCAGACAGCTGAACGCAGCTTCTGAGTGGTTGGACCCTTGCAAGTTTCTGAAAATACATCGCCACTCTGTTTTGGGAGACGTGTTGTGCTTTGGGGCAACTTGGGCACTGGGCAGCTCAGGTCCCTTCCTGGCCAGCGTCCACACAAGTCTCTCTAACTAGCCCAGCATTTTTGAGGTTGTTCCTGGTTAAAAGCAGGGACAAGTGCTTCAGAGGGTCACCCATAACTGGTGGGTAACTATTTAATTGCTTGGTGACGTTGCATCATTTAACTTGGAGCAATCTGTGGTGGAGATGCTGGGCATTACCACCTCCTTTCTGGAAGTCTCAGGGTGTCGTCACCCACAGCTTTCAGTCATTTCATGTCCAAACTGCTCAGTTAATAATGCTAGCGTGCCAAAATTGGCAGCAGCATCTGACTTTGACAGCAGTTTTGTTTGCCCTGTGGCAGCTTTTAAGGCAGCATCTCAAGGCGCGGTGTCCCACAAAATGCTCCATGGCAGTCATGCGGAGGTGAAAGGATTTCCAGGCGAGCTTCAAAGAGAAGGATGTGACTAAGTGTCTCACAGGGAGCCAGGATGCACATCCAGCCAGATGAGGCAGCTCACACGAAAGGGCTGCCAAAGGAAAGGGAGAGGAGACAGACGAAACCGGGACTGGGGAATGAAGAGGAACAGGCAGTCGGGAAAGGTAGAGAGGAAAATCTCCATGGGCTGTTTCCAGCAGCCAGGAGAGGTTTCTGCTCTCCAGGGAGGTCACCTGTGGGTAAAGCAGTGAAAGTCAGGCTTGTTGGCCATCATTCCTGGCTCTGCCACAAGCCTGTCTGTGGACAAGTCACTCTTCTTGTGACTCAGTATTGCATCTGCAAAACAGGGACTGTGGCTTGCCTCACAGACTGTTGTGACAGTAGTCTGGTGGATGCTCTTGCAGTTTGATGTCTCAGTGAGGAGCAGGGGAAAAAAGGCAACAAAAACTGAGCACAAAGACTGAAGTGAAAAGGAATCAGTGCTTCTATCACTGCCTTCTTTGAATTTAATCATATCTCTAATGATAATATAATCGTGACTGATCCCTCACTGACGTATGCTGCTTCAGTTGCACGGGTGGGAACAGTATTTTGGTTTTAGTTTTCCTTCTCCCTAGGGCTTTAAAGGTGTAATTATGTATGTTTACATAACATGTTAATGTTTTAAGCAATTACTAATAGAAAATTAGAAGAAATAATAAACAATAAATTCAAATCAGACTATAACTAGATGTAGTAAAGTACTATAAGAATGGAATGAGAAATAAAGTTTGCAAAGGGAGCCTGAAACAGAGAAAATGCAAATCCTCAGGCCTGAAGAAGGAGGGCTTTTTGTTTGAACCTGTCTAAAATCCATACTTGACATTTTACCTCGGGAGGGTTGAGGCCATGGAGGATGACTACAGAAAGCAGAAGAGGTCACTTCTTCACAGCTCTCAGGCTCAGATAAGCTCCTGCAAAGGAAGGAAAGCACAGTGTTTGGTTAGGTTTAACTCTTGAGATAAATGCCGTGTTAATCGTACTCTGATCACAAGGAAGTCTGACAGCAAAAGCACAAACCTAGGAGCCACAAAGCAGCTGCTTTTAGGACCATTATGGAACTGGTTGACCTTGTGCTAACATTAATTCTGTCTTTGCTTTTCTCTTTTGCCTTAAAATGAAAAGAAGCTAATCATCTCCTCTGTTGGAAGAGAGGTGTGAGGCTTATGGAAATGCCATAAAAAACATGGAGATCCATAGGTGGAAAATGGTGGGGGAGGTCCCAGCCTCAGAGTTGTTGTGAGATGTTCTAAAAAGGAACAACATGCATGGTCATATTTCACCTGTCAAAGCTGACTTTTCTCTAAAAAAAATAATAAAATAAAATACTGAAATCTCAAAGGCATAGGCTAAAGAAGATGAACATCCATCTTCTCAAAGTACTGTAGGCTTTAGCTGCAGAAGCTTTTCTGGCACTTGCCAAGTCTGTGTTTGGAAAACAAATATGATTTCTGTTTTCTTGAAGGAACAGGTGGCAGCATGAGGAGACCTTTTGTTGTTAAATTTTAGTCATGGTTCCTTTTTTTCTTGTCTTCCCTCTCCTCATCTGCAGTTGAGTATGACAAGGAATTCACGCCTCACCAGCGGCACCACAAGGAGTTCAAGTTCAATTTGTCTCAGATTCCTGAGGGCGAGGCTGTCACAGCCGCTGAGTTTCGGATCTACAAGGACTGCGTGGTGGAGAGCTTTAAAAACCAAACCTTCCTTATCAGCATCTACCAAGTGCTGCAGGAACATCCAAACAGGTAGGCGAGTGGGAGATAGACCTGTGGGGCAACTCTCTGCAAGGCTTGAAGGAAAGGCAATGGGATGAGATACCCCAAGCAGTGGTGGACCCCCTGCCCTGTTGAGCAGAGGGAGGGGACCTAGGAGATGAGGAGGAATGGAGACAGGTCCCTGCTCAACGTCACAGGCAACTCCCCTCCCTACTGGCCCTGCCTCCCTAGGTGCCCTTACACAACAGGTCTGAGGCCCTGGAGCTTGAGAGACCGGTGGGTGAGGATGAGGTGAAAAGTCTACCAAAGAGGATGCCTAGGGTGAGGAAGTCGACTCCACGCCTCAGGACTGCCTCCACTAAGAAAGACAAAAGGGTGATCATTGTAGGTGACTCCTTTCTCAGGGGAACAGAGGGCCCTGTTTGTCAACCTGACCCTACCTGTAGGGAAGTCTGCTGCCTCAGTGGGGCCAGGGTCATGGACATTGCCAGAAAGCTTCCTAACCTGGTTCACCCCTCTGACTATTATCCTCTTTTGATAGTCCAGGTTGGCAGAGATGGTATTGAAGAGAGAAGCCTGAAGGCTATCAAACAGGACTTAAGGGAACAGGGACTATTAGTACATGAGTCTTTGACAAGCAGGAGTACAGGTCACGCTTTCCTCCATTCCTACAGTGGCAGGGAGGGGTACAGAGAGGACCTGGAAAGCCTACCTGATAAACAAGCAGCTCAGAGGCTGATGTCAACACAGAATTTTTTATTATTTTTTTATTATTATTATTATTAT
The DNA here is from genome assembly GCF_964211825.1 of Aythya ferina. NCBI lineage: Eukaryota > Metazoa > Chordata > Aves > Anseriformes > Anatidae > Aythya > Aythya ferina. The sequence goes on along the minus strand of NC_140297.1, from coordinate 70,470,303 downwards.
TTTTGACCATGGGGTGCTTTACTCTTGGAGCTGTCTTGGGTAGAGTGACCACGAAATGATAGAGTTCTCTATTCTTAGCAAATTCAAGAGGGGGACCAGTAAAACTGCTATCTTAGACTTCTGGAGGGCGGACTTTGAGCTGTTCAGGACACTGGTTGACAGAGTCCCTTGGGAGGCAGTCCTGAAGGGCAGAGGAGTCCGGGAAGGCTGGGCACTTCTCAAGAAGGAAATCTTAAAGGCTCAGGAGCAGTCTGCCCCATGTGCCCAAAGACAAGCTGATGTGGAAGAAGACCAGCCTGGCTGAACAGAGAGTTGTGGCTAGTGCTTAGGGAAAAAAAGAGGGTTTATGATCTTTGGAAAAGAGGGCAGGCCACTCAGAAGGATTGTAAGAACGTTGTAAGGATGTGTAGGGACAAAATTAGAAAGGCCAAAGCTCATCTGAAGCTCAATCTGAATACTGCTGTTAAAGGTAACAGAAAATGTTTTTATAAATACATTAACACGAAAAGGACGACTAAGAAGAATCTCCATCCTTTACTGGATGGGGGAAGAAACTTAGTGATGAGAGACGAGGAAAAGGCTGAGGTGCTTAATGCCTTCTTTGCCTCAGTCTTTAGCGGCAAAACCAGTTGTTCTCTGGATACCCAGTACGCTGAGGTGGTGGAAGGGGATGAGGAGCAGGATGTGGCCTTCACAATCCATGAGGAAATGGTTGGTGGCCTGCTACAACACTTAGATGTATGCAAGTCGATGGAGCTGGATGGAATCCACCCAAGGGTGCTGCAAGAACTGGCCAAGCCACTTCCCATCATTTATGGCCAGTCCTGGCTATCAGGGAAAGTCCCAGTCGACTGGTGGCTAGCAAATGTGATGCTCATCTACAGGAAGGGCTGGAGGGTAGACCCAGGAAACTATAGGCCTGTTAGTTTGATCTCCGTGCCTGGGAAGCTCATGGAGCAGATTATCTTGAGTGTCATCATGCAGCACTTGCAGGGCAACCAGGCGATCAGGCTCAGTCAGCATGGGTTTATGAAAGGCAGGTCCTGCTTGAAGAACCTGATCTCCTTCTATGACAAAGTGACGCACTTGGTGGATAAGGCTGTGAATGTGGTCTACCTTGACTTCAGTAAGGCTTTTGACACCATTTCCCACAGCACTCTCACGAAGAAACTGGCTGCTCCTGGCTTGAACTGGCGTATGCTCCATTGGGTTAGAAACTGGCTGGGTAGCTGGGCCCAAAGAGTCGTGGTGAATAGAGTTAAATCCAGTTGGAGGCCAGTCACTAGTGGAGTCCCCCAGGGCTCAGTACTAGGGCCAGTTCTCTTTAATATCTTTATCGATGATCTGGATGAGGGTATTGAGTGCACCCTCAGTAAGTTTGCAGATGACACCAAGTTAGATGCATGTGTCGATCTGCTCAAGGGTAGGAAGGCTCTGCAGGAGGATCTGGGTAGGCTGGACCAATGGGTTGAGGACAACTGTATGAAATTCAACAAGGCCAAGTGCCGGGTCCTGCACCTGGGGCGCAACAACCCCAAGCAGCGTTACAGGCTGGGAGATGAGTGGTTGGAAAGCTGCCTGGTGGAGAAGGACCTGGGAGTATTGGTTGATAGTTGGCTGAATATGAGCCAGCAGTGTGCTCAGGTGGCCAAGAAGGTCAACAGCATCCTGGCTTGCATAAGAAGCAGTGTGGCCAGCAGGGTTAGTGAAATGATTGTCCGCCTGTACTCAGCTCTGGTGAGGCCGCACCTCGAGTACTGTGTTCAGTTTTGGGCCCCTTGCTACAAGAAGGACATTGAGGTCCTTGAGCAAGTCCAGAGAAGGACGACGAAGCTGGTGAGGGGTCTGGAGAACAAGTCCTACAAGGAGCGGCTGAGGGAGCTGGGTTTGTTCAGCCTGGAAAAGAGGAGGCTCAGGGGCAACCTTATCGCACTTTACAGGTACCTTAAAGGAGGCTGTAGCGATGTGGGGGTTGGTCTGTTCTCCCATGTGCCTGGTGACAGGACGAGGGGGAATGGGCTAAAGTTGCACCAGGGAAGGTTTAGGTTGGATGTTAGGAAGAACTTCTTTACCGAAAGGGTTGTTAGGTATTGGAATAGGCTGCCCAGGGAAGTGGTTGAGTCACCATCCCTGGATGTTTAAAAGACATTTAGATGTAGAGCTTAGTGATATGGTTTAGTGGAGGACTGGTTAGTGTTAGGTCAGAGGTTGGACTCAGTGATCTTGGAGGTCTCTTCCAAACTACATGATTCTGTGAGAGGTTGTTGCTCTGGGCCGCTATGTGCTGTCCCCAGGAGGGCTGAGCATGGGTGTTCATGCTTGATAGTAACCAGTCTGGTACACGTGTACAGGACATGTCACTGCACGGTCCTTCCCTTGTGGGAAAAGGGCATGGCAGAGCCCTAAATGGGGCTCAGCCACAGAAAGTCCCCGGTATGACCTTTTTGACGTCTTGGCATACAGCAAGAATCTGATGCAAGGCAACAGTTTTAAACCAAAGATGATGTATGCTTGCATTGCTCTTGCATACTGAAGTCCATGTATCTCCTTTCAACTTGATACTACCAGCGTAAAATCATAGTGTTATTGCAATTGATTGTGATTATTGCAGCCTTGATCTGCTGTCCACTAGACTGACACTGAGGTAAATAGAGCAGAATAAAGTTCAGCATGCTGATGCAGGGACAAAATCACTCCTGGACTTTCAGTGGCCATGAGGTAGGTGAAAGAGAGAGGCTCTGAGGGTTCAAACTGACAGATGAAAAAAACAACAAAGTGCAACCTTGATTGATTCATTTCAAAAGAATAATGTTTCTGATGAGGGAGGGAACATGCAAGGCTGGGGAACGTGTGGTCAATTAAATGTCAGAGTAACGCTGTGGTACAAAAGTGTTTCCTTGCTTCTGATGAAGCATGTCAGGATATCAGGATTTTAACTGTTACTCTGCTGATGAATAATTACAATAAAAAAGGGAATCAGAAATAACAGTGTTTTAAAAAGCTTAATCTCTTCTCTGTGAAGATTTGCTAAATATTTTCCTTTTTGGCCCATCTTTCTCCAGCCTTTCCCCTGATACCAGTTGTAGAATCTACCTTTGAAGAGTTCATCAAACAGCTACCAGTTGTTCTGTGGGGACTCTGGCCTTTGGGGAAATAGAGAGAAATAATGCATATATACTTATTAGTAAAAAATGTGTTTTACAGTAGTGTTGTTCCCGTTGCCCTTTGAGTTGCAGGTTGGCTCGTGTGTCTTCTGGGGAATACCTCAGTGACCACTTAAAGAACTGAAGAAAGTCAGATGGTCATGCAGATTCCATAGATATTAGCTGTATTGTTCCTTTATGGTTTCATAGAGTGAAAAATTGTGAGTGTTGGTTCATTTTAGATTTCACAAATACTGACCCATCTCTGGAGCTGGAGGAAAATCTCTACCAAGCCATCTATGGAAGTGGTAGATATGCAGTTTTGTGATGGTCAACAAAGCAGGACACAGAGCATGTCAGGTTTGCAGTTGCCTCTTGTAAAAAGACACATTAACTTTCATGTGTGTATCACACTATTTTAGAGCAAACTGAGCAAGCAAGTAATGCACTTCAAGAAAGAGAATAAAGCACAAGGTAGACATACCTCCTTCCTAACAAATTCATAAAATCTTTGTTCAGAAGGTGGCTGGTTTTTTGTTTTTTATACAAAACTGTACTCTCACCTTGTATCTTTATATTAAACACACCACAAATGTGCGCGGTGAAGCTCAGGCACATCCCTTGGCTCTGGGTGCTTCAGTCTTCATGCATGCTGGGCACTGCCAGGTGGAGACCTCTGTACGTCCAGGGCAGAGACAGCATCTCAGACAGGTCACAAGGGAGTTCTCAGCCTGGAATTGGTGAACATTTTGGGTCTTTTGTCATGGTCCTCCTTGCTGCTACCACTGGCTGTGCCGTTGGGACTGGGAATGGTGAGGCAGCTTCCTCTAGGTCCAGACTGCCAGCAGTTCACCATCCCTCCTGCCACAGGCTCTGCATGAACTGCTGACCCAGAGATGAGTGTCTGTAGTTCATTGCTAACCTCTGACTCATCCTGTCCCTCCAGACTCCCTTTTTGTTTCTTTTTCTTTTTTTATTTATTTATTTTTGCTGGTGGGAATGAGGGAGACGTTTGGCTAAAGGAACTCATGCTTCGGATGAGACTGCGGGACGTGTCACGCTGTCTGTGCAGAGAGGGGCAAAACATGGCTCATTGATTTTTGCAGCTGTAAAAAGGAGATATCCCTTTTCACCCTTCGTACTTTTGCCCCAAAGGACTATTTCATGTATATATAGAATATAAAAGCACATATGAAAACATGCATTTGTGTATAAATATATCCACATGTAGGTATTCTTTGTATGTATCTATATATAAGAGTATATATATTAATATATATTGTCTTCTCTAGTAATTATTCTCTCTATATTAAAAGTATATAGCTGTTAAAAGACACTTAATATCTTAGAAGCTGCTTACCACCCTTCAGCCTTTCCTTCAGTGTAAGTTCTGACTCTGCTGGATGCTGTTGCTGCTGTAGATTCAAACATACATTTACAGCACTGCTAATACTAAAACATTGTATTTAGTTGTTCTCTAGTATCTCTTCATGGAGGAAAAAATATTGATTTATTTTTTTTCCCTCAGATTCTTCTGGGATGCCTTAAGGAGCTGTATTCTTTGAGTAGTTTTTATTTTTGTCATCAGTTCACTTGCTTTTACTTTTGTCTCAGTGGATTAATTTGGAGTGTAATATTTTCCTTTCCTGTTGAAAATTGTAGAAGGTTAAAACCCAGAATAGCACTATTTTTTTGAAGAAACTTGATAAATATTTGTAAGGCTTCTGCTGCACTTTAGCAGACATCTAATGAGCCAGAAAAAAACAGCTGCCTTTGACTTAAAAAACAAAACAAACAAACAAACAAAATTCTGTCACACTTCCTTTAAAATAATGGCTTGAATAACAGCCTGATATTTCCTGACATTTGACAGCATTTTATTGCACAAAGAAGAGTCTGCACAGATCTCAAAGTCTAGCTCATGAGCTAGCAGGTAAAACATAAGAAGTTGAAGTAGCACCTTTCTTCATCTTGTTCTGTTGGGAAGTACTCCTTCTGGTCAGGAAAATTCATCATTGAAGGCCACAGAAGATGTTCAGTCAACAGTGGCGATCACTATGTTAATCTTGGATTTTACGGCGTTAACAGTTGTCTGCAAGTTATATGTAGCTAATAAAATATTTTCTGGTGCAAATAATTCTTGCAGGTGCAGCTAGAGTGTATGGGTTTTAACCAGCCCTTCCCAAAAGAAAGGCAGTGTGCACCTCCGAGGAAAAAATATATATAAATTAAAACAACAACAACAAAAACAAACAACTGCCCATTCCTCTCAAAGAAATGAGTTTGGGAGTGCAGGAGATAAGTAAGAAGGAAGATTTAGTAAACACAAATCATCATCTTAATCTCACAGCATGGAAGTATCCCTGTGCTCTGATGAAGTATAATGAAGTGGCTTAATTCAGTATTACTCGAGCAAAAAAATGATCACAGGGGAGTAAGAGTGTCAGTGTGTGAACCCATACAAGTATGGGTTCTGCTTAGCAGAATCACACAGCATTACTGGTAATTCCCTAGGACACAGTACAAACAAAACAAAACTTGAGACTTAAAATTTCTACCTTCTACTAAATTATCAAACCTATTTTTGACAGACAGCATAGATGAGATTAAAAACAAGGATTATATAGGGCCATTTGAGACTGTCTCCTAGGTAGGGGTGTACACAAAGAGTGGATGATCAGAGATCAAAGCTTATTGAAACAGCAGGAAACCTTCAGGGAGCCACTCGGCACTCTCTGTGTTAAAAGCAATCAGAAATATGGAAGCGATACTCGTGAGTCTCCAGGCAATGAAACACATATTGAGGACAGTGTGGTTTAAGAACATTCTCTCTTCAAAAAGAAAACATTTTTAATACTGACTCACTTGTGTCAGTAATATTTTCATCTCTCCATTCCTTCCACCCTTTCGTAAGGTCAAAAAACATAGTGCCTAGAAACTAAACTTTTGTTTTATAACCAAGCCACAGCTAGCGGCCACGTTCTGTCATAACACAAACTGTTGGAGATGCCAGTGGGATGCGGAGAAGAGATTAATGAAACCTTCAGGACAGGCCAGCATGGGTTTCTGACAGCATGGAGCATGTGTGAAGCAGTGCTGGGGTGGCCTCTGGTTTGCTGTGGGTGGGATGGATTCGGGCATTCAGATGGGCTGTGGTGGCTGATGGTGGGAGTCAGAATAGGTGATGATGTGTCCACCCAGTGCTGCTGCCCATCAGAGACCAGGCTGTCTGAAGGCTGGTGTGGAATTTTTCTTATTTTTTTTTCTTCTTTATCAGTATGTGTCAGAAGCAGGGATGTCAGCTAAAGCACCAGTTTAGGAGCACAAGTGGTGCTAGCTTTTCGGTGCTTGTCCCACCGTGGGCACAGCTGTGGGAACATTGTGTTTGGGCAGGAGGGAGCTATGCTCTCCTCCCTGTGGTGATACAGGTGCACAGCTACTAGTAGGCTTGTTTCTGAGGTGAAGCACCAGTTTTGGGAGAGACCAGCAAAGCCCTCTGTGACTTCTGATACCTTTTGGGTGTGGATTGCCGTGTAAGCGAAACCTTTGCAAGGGAAAGGAGGAAATGAGTTTGTCTCTGGAAACAGATCATTAATTTCTTTCTCGAAGCTTCCTCACTCTCACCCAGTGAGGTGTCAGGTCAGGAGTGAGGAGGGAAGGCAGTTTGTGGCTGATCAAAGATGTTAGTCCTTGGTTTGGATCATCAGTGTGTTTTCAAGTGTAAATATCCTGTTAACGCAGACCTCAAAACACTCCCACACTGTCCAAACAACTGATCTATGAAAAACACAGCGGCCTGTGGTAGTGATCAAAGGAAGATATGGTACCTTAATGGTCAAAGTTTATTAAACAGTTTCATTTGCACCTGGAATGAAAAGTGAGGACTGGAGAAAGATTCCTCCTATGTGATAAAACACATGTGGGCATCAGCGTGCCCTCCCAAGCCACCATCTAAGGACCGTGTTCCTCTGCTGAGCACAGCTGCTCAAGAGTTAAGGCTGTCATCATTTTTTTTAGCTGCCAGTTACAGTGGTAATAAAGTCTTCCTCTTTGCAACAGGATATTTATACAAATACGATCCGAGCTTCTAATCTAAAGGGCAAATTGATTTGCCGGCAGTGTTTATAGCTTAGAAAATAAATATCTGTCCTCAACTGGATTTTGGACTGGGTTGTGTAACACAAATGACAAAGCTAGCATCAATCTGTTTCAAGTTAGGGTCAGGTTTGTATATAGTGTGCATATATTTGTATATGATAGAGCTGTTTCCATGATGCTATAGAGAAGTGTCTGTCAGCATTTCAGTTCAACTCCCACCAAGCGTATGTGATTTGTTGTGTTTTAGGGTGGTTGTTTTTAGTAGTTTAAAAGTCAAAGTTATTCTGGATGAGACTTACCGGTTCCATAACCAGCTGGCTTTTTCTACCAAAACTAAAGAATGCTATATAAATAACTGCCTTCTTTCTTCTCTTAAAGATAAATACTTCCCATTTACGCTCTCCTCCATCTTCATGGCTCAAATTGCATTTAAAAGCTGAGGTGTGGTACTTTTAATTATCACTACAACTAGAACGTCCCTTGGTGTCCTTATATCCTAATCAAGGAAATGAGAAATATGTGTCCTATCCTGACTTTGGACTTTTTTTTTTTCTTTTTTACTGTTCCTGTTGGTGAAATATTAATTCCCTAAAGCTGTGAAGCTCACAACCTTGAGCTGGGTGTGGGAGACACCTTTGTGCTCAAATATCAGTGTTGGTTTTGCTGGGGCTTATCACGGATGTGTAGGCTGAACTTCCCCCAGCCTTGATGTGGGGGAACCATGTCCTCCATCTCTAGGCTCTCACTTTCCACTCTGCCAGATGCAGCCTTAAAACAGGACAGCTTTTTCAACACGGGAGTTTTTAATCAGATGGAGCACTGGTGGTGTGAGCAGTGTGAAGCCAAGCTTACCTACCTCTCCATTCTGGTGTGTCCCTGTGCTCCATTTTATGCTTTTTCCTGCAAATTAGTTCCCAGTTGCTGGTCTCCTATTCCATATTGGAAGTAGCTTCATCTGCAGGCTGACAGCGCCTAGAATTTCTTTCCTTATTTCTAATGAATTCTTATAGGACTTGCATATCTCTTCCCCTGGCCCAGAGATGGTATAGATTCTTCAAGACAGTTAAACTGAGTTTTTTTTTCTTTTCACTAAAATGATAGAGCTTTCCATGGCAGCTCATTGCAGGTGCTGGCATTCCTTTGCCTGAAGCTCTGCGTATGAATGGGTGCTGATGGATGAGATTTTCCACGGTGCTTTTAACTCTCTGCAGTAATGGTCATTTGACATACTAAGTTGTTAAGGTTTTGTGTATTATCTGTTGACAGTATTTTATTCTACGTAAGCTCTACATGCCATATGTTCTACAAGCAATAAACATTAAAAAAATCACAGTAGGACTTACATCTCTTGAAAGGTGGTGGATCCAAAGTTTTTAAAAGGCTGTGATGATTTCAAGGTTTTATCTGCAAGAAGCTTCATTCAACTCAGTAAGGCTGCATCTGTTGTGAGTACAGTTATTTGTCATTAGTTGATAAGAGCAAATCATCTTGGTAGTTTGCTATGTACAGAATAATTTTTATACAAGGTCAGTATCTGTTCAAGCTAAAGACTCTGATCCAGTGTACGCAGAAGAGTATTTAGAAAGTGTGTTAATTAAAATGTAAATCCCACACACTTCTGTTCAAAATTCCCTTTTGAGAAACTGCTGTTAGGCAGTCTAGACTATTATGTCAACTTGTCTTTGAAGAAAAGTAAACAAAAAGGTTCAGCTGAGGAAAGTTTTAGAGACTTAGAGTAATTAATGCTTTGGTAAATGGCTGTTGATGCGTAACAATCCTTTAAACACCTGGGTAATTGCGAGCTTTGAAGTTGGGCCAAAAACGTTGTTCTGAGCTCTGTAATTAAAATAAGAGGCCTTTAACTTGGTCATTTTGAAGGTGAGAGTTCTGTTTATTCTCACTGTCTCCCTGTAAGACTTCTGCCCGATCAGGGAAAAAAGGCCAGGGAGGGTGGGAAACTGAAAAACCTAGCTCAACATATGCTTCTTTAAATTCAGCTTTTTATAGCTTTGGTGTTTTTCCTGTAGCAAAGTTCCATGTTGTAATGTGTACCCAGAACAGAGAAATTATTTTAATGCAAACATTTCACTAAGTATAGCAACTGAGATTAACCACTTGACCTGGTTACTAATTTGAATAAATTCTAATCTAATTAGTATTCAATTAAAGTGAATTAACACCCAGAAACATTTTGTTGAAAGGTTTACACAGAGGTTTCAGTTAACAAAATATTTATCTTGGGGGGGACAGGGAGGAACTGGAGTTAAACGCAAGCTGTTTCTCCTATAAATGCCCGGAGTACATGATTGGGATGCCGGTGTTAAGAATAGTAGTTGTATTTGATATTTATATCTGACAAATCATATTGCTCTCTGGGGACACTGGAGCTAAATACTGCCTTCTGAATCACACAGGCCACATTTCTCCGGTAAATTGTGTACTTCTTTCTGTTTATTGCAGCCACTTGTGATTGCTCTGTTGACCTTAGCTTCCCAGTCCTCCTCCAGAGTCCTCTGAAGGCCATGGAAAGACTTCCATTTCTTTCTTGGGATTTGAGACCATACTGCATGGCCATGATCCAGAGCAGAGAGCTCCAGGTTTGAGTTAGGAATCCCTAATTTGCATCTTCCCACTTAATGTCCGCTCTTGTCTCAGGAGAGTTTTTTAGGCTCATTGCCTCAGTTTCTCCCACACACTAGCTTTCCTTTAATAGAATCATAGAATCATAGAATCATAGAATATCCTGAGTTGGAAGGGACCCTTAAGGATCATCAAGTCCAACTCTTGACACCGCACAGGTCTACCCAAAAGTTCAGACCATGTGACTAAGTGCACAGTCCAATCTCTTCTTAAATTCAGACAGGCTCGGTGCAGTGACCACTTCCCTGGGGAGCCTGTTCCAGTGTGCAACCACCCTCTCTGTGAAGAACCCCATCCTGACGTCCAGCCTAAATTTCCCCTGCCTCAGCTTAACCCCGTTCCCGCGGGTCCTGTCACTAGTGTTAATGGAGAAAAGGTCTCCTGCCTCTCGACACCCCCTTACGAGGAAGTTGTAGACTGTGATGAGGTCTCCCCTCAGCCTCCTCTTCTCCAGGCTGAACAGGCCCAGTGACCTCAGCCGTTCCTCGTACGTCTTCCAATAGACTCTGGAAAAAAGCAAAGTCTGCAGAGAAATAATACATGAATACATGTTATGCCTGCAACACCCTTATTATGGAAGTCATTAATTAAACTCATTCAGGTTAGGCATGCTGAAAATAAAGGCGAGATGGTCGAACATTGTAGTAACAGTTGTTATATAATATTGTATACCAGTGAGGGCAAACTGTCTCCTCTAGGTTAAGCTGCTGGCACCAGATTTTTATTTTTTTTTAATATATATATATATATATCCAGCAACACCCTTTGGCTTGCAGGAGCTCCCTGCTCATCTGCTGTGTGTGCTCCAACTTTTGCAATGGGTAACGTCATAGAGTCTGAACCTGGAAAGCAAAGACAGAGGACAAAAATGGTCCCTGTCAAAATCAGCCTGCAGTCCAGCATCAGGAGTGGGAGTAAGCTAGGCAGCAGCTTTAGCTCTCATGCTTCCATCTGTATTTTGCAGTCTAGTGGGAGAAGAGTGTAATAGATACTTTTTTCCATGATCTTCAGGAAGCAGGACTGAAGGGAAAAAAAAAAAAAAAAAAATCAAGCAAATTCAGTTAGGTGGCTGCATTTGCTCCTGAATGTAACGGGGCAAGACTGGAGGTGTGGGATTCACATCTCTGATGCCTGTCACTGCTTTTGTTGACAGCTGTGTTGCCACAAATGGTAGCAGTAGCAGGTTGTCCACTCTGTGAGCAATCCCTGCTGGAAGGTGCCAGCAGTTTACCATATATTTCTAAAAGTGGAGAAATGCTGGCTCAGGAATAACAGACCTGATTCATGGAGTACATAGTGGTCTCAGGTACTTTCTACTTCTTTTTCTCTGCAGACTTTGCTTTTTTCCAGAGTCTATTCATCTGGTCCTTGTGTGTCGACATGTCCCCCACCATCACAGCAAGGCCTTCACCCTTCCCCACCTGGTTGGATGTAATATCCCTTCCACCTAGCCTGGGAGACCTCTCAGTCTCTGTTCAAGCATCAGACACCGTACACTTTGTTGTCAGGAGCAGCATGGACATTTCTCTGCCCTGCAGCTCTAGGGAAAGCCAGGCTCTAAGTAAATTCATTTTTTTTCCTTAATTTGGTCTTTGGAAATAGGTGATTTTAATTTAATTTTATTTTTTTAAATCTTCATGCTGAAAACAAAACTAGCAATAAATGCTACTAGTTACTAGAAAATGTTGTGCAGCCTGGCAAGTTTCAGGTAACAAACATTAACTGAAAACAGACTTTAAGTATTAGGACATGTTACCTGTGAATGTTACAGATGTGACCTACAGTACTTGTGAGGTGAATCTGCATCATTGGCTTTATGCACTCAGACAAGTCAGAAGCCAGTTAAATAGAGAAGCTGGTTGAAAATTAATTGTGTATTAACTCTTTTTTTTTTTTTTTTTCTTTTTTCTTCAAAGAGTTAACTGGATTGGAAAGCCTAGTTGTCACTTTTTCTCTGTTTTACAAAGGCATTTAAATCTGTCCAGAGCCAGTGTGAGATACTGGGCTAAGGTGGAGCACTCACATTTGGTAGCACTGTACCTTGGTCAGAGAGTTTGCTCATTATATTTGTGGAGAACACTGAAATGGGGGAGACCCACTGGAAGACAAGTCTGTATTTTAAATAAACTAAGAGTGAAAAAGGTCTAGTCTGGAGAAAAAAGTGTGATCTGATAGAAAGGAAAGTTACATTTGGGCACGACAAATCAGTGATGTAAATACACCTTAGGAAGTGACTGGGTATGTTGCAGTGCAGCAGCACAAATCTAGACATTACAGTGAATCACAAGGTGATCATGAGTTAACAGTGAGTTTTGTGAAAAAGCCAAAATGCTATTCTGAGATGTATGAGTAGAGGTACAGTCTCAGAAACACATGAAGATTCTTTCCATTGTACTCAGCATCAGTGAGATCTTGATCCAACCTAGGTCCATAGAATAGCAGTGACAATAAAGTCTAGAAAATATGGCTTGCAAGGAAGGACTGAAGACTCAGTGATGCTTTAAGGAGGGGAGGCTGTTGTGTCATTTTAGTTAGATATTGTGGGTAATTATTTTTATTAAAAAAAAAAAAAAAAAAACTTCAAGTGAAATATATTCGACTTCCTGGGAAGATGGTGGAGTTCCAAAAACAGGAAAACTTGAAGATCAGGTCAGGCAAACATCTCTCAGGAGTGATGTGGATGTATCTGATCCTGCCTGGAGTTCAGAGGCAAGGGACTAGGTCCTTGTGTTCCTTTCTGGCTTAAAAGGTCTGTGTGCACAAAGTGCAAGGCAGCGGGTATTAACAACTGAGCCTCCTCTTCAAATTTGTGCAGAGTTGACTAATCCTGTGTGCTTGAGTGTTCATGAAGGTGTATACAGAGTTTGCTCTCACAGAGTTCCCAGCAGCTCTGCAGCCAGACCTGTTTGGTTTGGGCGGACATAATGCTGAAGTTGCTCCAGTCTGGAGGCTTCAGTGGGACATTGTCTGAAGCAGACAAGTGCAAGGGAATGTGTGGCACCTAGAGAAGGGAAACTGGGCATGGGAAACCAAAAAGAAATCAATGTGAGGGGGTAGGTCAGAACAGCTTCTAGGAAAAACACTTTTCAGGTATAGACCATGTCAAGCACTGGAGAGGACCAATCTGTAAATCTTAGTCAGAGGTGGGGATAATCTAGCAGTTCATTTCTCTCTTAACCCAGAGAGGGGAAAAGTAGTCTCAGTTGCAGGTGCTGTTTGCAGCCTCCTGTAAGCAATGCCTCAGCTTAAATACTTGCCTGGGAAAGCCCATATCTTTCAACCGTAAGGTTTCCAAAACATGTAGCAGCTGGCTAGCCCCAGCCACTTGCTGCTGTTTGAGGTGAAGGTCAGAGTTGTTTCTGAACCCTGTTACCGCTGGAGAAGCGATGGCAAAGACTCCTGTGGGAAAGGCTGCTGAGTCAACCACACAGCGTGCAGCTACCAGTGAGGCAGAGAAAAGCCTTCACGCTGTAAAATAGCTACACTAGGAGCCCTAATATACTTAAGTGCTTATTTTTCCATGTGTGATCTCATGTAAACCAAGCTGCTGGGCAGTATGACATAGCAGTTGGCCAAAAATAAAGTGTAACTCAATTAAAACTTCTTTTTTTCTGAAGTTAACCTTTGATTAGTTGAAGAGACAGGTATCCCGTTTTTCATTTCCATTAAGTTATTGTCAGGAAAAAAAAATCAACAGAGAGAGACAGGTGAAGTTGGGACTGATGCCTGGTATCCACTTTTGTGATGCTGTCATATGTTAAGGATAGAAATTGTAGCTCTTTTGCACATGAAAGTTATGCATTTAATACAGTGAGAAAATGTAAACAGGATTTCTCCGGATGCTTCTGCAGTTGATTTAATTGAACCGAATTTTAGTGTCCGTTTGATCCTGCAGAAAAGGCATAGACTTGATAGCACTTGAAGCTGAAGTCCATGAAGGAGACCCAGTACCAACATCCTTGGAACAACACTTTCTAATCCATGTTGCAAAACCTGAGCAAAATGTCTTTAGGGACCATCTGTCTTTAGGGTTCATTTTGCTTCAGTTTGATGTTTGGCCTGTTACTTGTTTGTTTTGTTTGTTTGTTTTTATTGTTATCAATTGTAGTAGATCTGTCTTGTGAAAGTTGGACTGAAACCACAAAAACCCTTTGACCAAAGTCACTGAATGCCTGGAAATGCTGGTAATTTGACCACTGTCCTGCCAGGGCTAGAATTACTCTCTTCAGGAAGAAGAGTGATTTATGAATCTCTTGCTGATAGAGAAACACCAAGACCTAAGGACTGAGATTCCTTTCCTACAGCCTAGAAAACAGTGGAAAAACCTTTGTGATCCTGAATTTCACATGCAGAAGCACATGCATCTTGTGGAAAAACTCCTGTTACAAACAGGCATATTTTGGGGGTTGATAGCCAGGGGAGAAAACCCCAGATATCACTGTCTCGTTATTGCTTTTCTCTTCTGCAGATCCTCTGACCTGTTTCTGCTGGACACAAGGGCGGTGTGGGCCTCAGAGGAGGGATGGCTGGAGTTTGATGTCACTGCCACCAGTAACATGTGGGTGATGAACCCTCAGCACAACATGGGGCTCCAGCTGAGCGTGGTGACCCAGGATGGTAGGTCATGGGCCAGTTAACGTGAGTAATCTCATGAGCCTCCTGGATGCTGTTTGGAAGTGGTGCTAGCAGCGTCCAGATTTAATGTGGGTGGCTGTAATGATGGCACTTCACAGAGCACAGAAAATTTGAAAAGTGGAAAAGAAAATGAGAGAATGTAAGACAGTATGAAGTTGAGTGTTGCAGGATAAGCAGTAGGGAAGGAGAAGATCTAAGTGAGCAGATGGCAACTAAAGACAATGATGACATTTTCCTTCTGTGGGAATTGGCCTCCAACCTTATATTTTCTTCTTATCACTCCATCCTGGATTTTGGTACAACTGTGGGGTCAAATGAGACCAGAAGGACTGTTAACTGCTCTCCCTGAGGAAAATGCAGTGCCAGCCTCCACCTACCCAAATGTGCTGAGAACCTATCTGTGTACTCCGGCCAAAGCATCTCTTGCTTTCCCCAAAGGTCTCCTAGCTCCATCTCTGCTCCTTGTGTTTAAACAGCCACTGAGACAGTCACTGGCAGCTGCTTAAACAGTCCTGAGACATACAGTCATTGTGTTTTATATATATATATCTATACCTGTTTCATGCCTAAAATGGAGTAGAGATTTCATAGGGGGTACCAAAGAGCCAGATGCCATGGTGGAACTTTTTGTCCATGGTGGATGGGGTGCTGTTGTAAAAATGTCCACAGGTCATGGTGGCAGAAGGGGGGGGGGTTTAATGCTAAAAGAGAAACAGCATGATCAAGAAGAGAGGAAATCCTGTTTATTGGGATGCTGCAGCGCTGGAAAGAGCAATCCAACTGTGTAGTTCCTCTAACAATCAATTTTCCATTTGATTTGAAGGTTTCAGTGTAAATCCTAGAGAAGCAGGCCTTATAGGGCGAGATGGCCCTTATGACAAGCAGCCTTTCATGGTGGCCTTCTTCAAAGTGAGTGAAGTCCACGTCCGGACCACTAGGTCAGCAACAAGCAGACGCAGGCAGCAGAGTCGAAACCGCTCCACCCAGGCTCAGGATGTTTCCAGGGTGTCGACTGTCACAGGTAATCATGAAACACCCACTCTGTCTGGGAGCTGGGGCCTCCTCTTGTGATGTTCCTGTTTGCACTGGTGTGGAAAAGCAAGAAGGGGGATGTGAGGTGGGGTGCCCCTCCTTGGGGGCACAGGTTGTACCTGTGATGGGATGGGAGTAGGAGTCTCACGTAAGTAATTTTACAGGAGTTTTCAAACCCAGGGTAGAATACAGACCCCTGTGTGAAGTCACAGCCATGAAATTCAATATTTGCCTAGAATCACACCATGTGAAATGCTATATTTAAAAGATACCATTTCAGTGTACACTGGGATCTATCATATTGCTCATACATGTTTCCAGCAGGGTCATCATTTGGTTTTCTTTGGAAAAACCCTTTTAGAACAGCATGAGATTTTTTTTCCCTTTGTGGGAACAATAGTGTAAACGGTGAGGTTCATTTCCAGGCATGCAAGCAGGCTTGCCTGTTTGCTGTGGAAAGATTGCATGTTGCTGTGTTGTACAAGCTTACAAGTGCTGCTATGTGCTGGTGGGACAACCCTGAAATTTTGATGAAAATTGAGAAAGTCTTGCCTTGTGCATTTTGACTGCTTTGCAGCTGCTCTGCCCTACGTCACAGTACTGCAGGACTTCATTCATTGAGTACCTTCTTTCCTCTTAAACATTTCAGCCAATTCCTGGTTACTTGATTAATTTGCTTATGCTGCCCCCTTCTTTTCCAGTAGGATCCCTGCTTTTCCTGCATCTAGGCATGACTAAACCCCCAGGAAGAGAGGTGGTTTTGCTAGTCTTGTTGTTAGTTTTGTTGTGGGAAAATGAGCCAGTCTCACCAAAGCTTCACCAGCGTGAACCCGTTGGCTCTGGCGTGCTCGGGCAGTGGGCAGGCTGCACCACAGTGGTCATGCACATGCTGCTGGGTCATGGGTAGGACTGGCAGTGGTGCTGCACTGGAGGCTTTTTTCTCTGAGACCGGCAGTAGAGCTGGGGAGCATGGGTAGGGAGGAAACGTGGGGGAGCTGGTGTCCACGTGGTCTAGTGAATGAGCAACCACCCTGCCCAGAGCTGTGGGTACTGTTATTCGTGTAGGAGCTGGTAGCAGAGTCAGGATGGGCTCCAGCTTCACCTCCTTAGCTCTGCAGGCTTCTTCTTGCAAGATTTTACTACAATTAAATCAGGAGATGTGTTTCCAAGCTCCAGAGGGAGCAGATATATTTGGCAAAAAGGGCCATTTTTATATTGCTGGTTTCTTGACTACAACAGGCATGAGATTATAAAATTATTTAAAAAAAAAAAAAGGGGGGGGGGAATAGCTGGCTGTTGTGTGATCATAAATGTTTTTTGTTTTTTTTTTTTGAGCTCTTCTCACTCAAAGACAGCTTTAATGTAAAACTTGGAATTTGGCAGTTCAGTAGTCAACAAGGCATAGTTGAGCCTCTGTGGATTTAAGGCAGGGAAAAGGAGAGGAATTTAAAGTTAAGATGTATGTTTGGTTGGTTTCTGTGTTTAGAAAAGAGAGACAGCGTCAGCTTATTTTCCTTTCAAAGTGTTACTCTCTCAGAGTCTGTTCTCCTTAGGAAGTGTTTGATTTAATAGCCCAAGAGGCACTGACGACCCCACAGGGACGGCTCTATGGACCAGTGTGGGTTTTTAACATTAAAAAGATTGCAGGGATTTTTTTTCTTTTCTAGTTGGGTGGGTTCCTACATACATGCCCCACATGTGCACAGCAGGACTGGGGAAGCTTTTGCCACAGGGCAATGTAGAATATGAACCCAGAGGTTACCCTGACAGCCACCTTCCTCCTGGGGGCACCCAGACACACTGGGACCTAAGGTGGGTACAGGACCACACATGGACCCCACCTGCTCAACTCCCCACCTGCGTATCTTCCTCTTTCACTGTATCTTGCATCTCATCAGATTTTTTGTGCGTACTCTACCAGCTGGGAGATTGGTGCTACCCATCAGGACTTGAGGGCAGTTTCTCTCATGGTGAGTCAGGCAGCTGGTTGGTGTTGGTGCTTTTTTTGTGGATTGAACCATCCCTCCTCTATGTGAGCCCCTTTCCCAAATGATGCTGTGATTTAGGTTGGGGTGCTGTGTTTAAAAAAGCCTTATTTACTCTCAAAATATGGAAAGCATTTCAAGTCCTGCTGTTAGGAGCATTTGAAGTGTGCTGCTGGACTGGCACTAGATCTGGTGAGCCAGAGGGTTTTGTTAAAGCACGCTACTGCCTGCAGGACTGGGACCCTGCTGTGTCTCCTGTGATGTGCAGTTCTTGTCCTGAAGTCAGTACCAAGTGCTCAGAGGCTAAGGTTATGGCTGTGGCATAAGAATGAAAATAGTCTGTATTTTTTCGCCAAGAATGCTCATTTCCCTGAATTATAAACACGTAATTATAACTGGCTTATATAAAGCAGAACTGAGTAACCCCCATGGTTATGAACTGCTTTGACATAGAGTCCTGCGTCAATGCATTCCTGGGGCCGAGCTCTGGTCTTCTGCAGAAGGAGGATGAGCAGGAAGAAAAGGAAGTATTTTTGGCCGTTAAGGCAGAAAATCACATGTCATCTCAGGCCCAGGACACAGAGGCACAATGTGGGTGGGAGGAGAGTGCAGGTGTTTTTCTACAGTTGCCTCCAGGATCTGGAGGCCATTGCCATGCCACGTCTACAGTGGGCTCAGCCCATGCTCTGGGCTGACCCTGTTATTAACCTGAAGACCTGGGGAGTCTCCAACAAGCGTTAGTGCTGTGTGATCAGCTCCTCTGTAGGTTACCTGAAAGCTGGTTTGTGTGTGTGGCCATCTCCTTGCCCAGTGGCACTAACCATTCTCTTCCACAAGTCATCCTTCAGGCACATCCCACTCCATGCCTCATCCTTACTGAGAGGTTGTGGTGTAAACATCCAGCTTCTGGCTGCTCATGCTGCTCTGAGCAAGACTCACTTGCAGAGAGATCTTCACAAATTAGAGGGCTGGCCAATCACCAGCGCATGAAGTTTAATAACATCTGCACCTGGGAAGGGTACAGATGGTTATACGTACAGGCTGGGGGATGAGAGGCTAGAGAGCGGCCCTATGGAAATGGATCTGGGGGTTCTGGTTGATGACAAGTTGAATGTGAGACGGCAGTGTGCCCTGGTAGCCATAAGGGCCAGCAATGTCCTGGGGTGAGTCAAGCACAGCATGCCTAGCTGGTCAAGGGAAGGGATTGTCCCATTCTGCTCTGGTGCGGTCTCACCTTGAGTACTGTGTACAGTTTTGGGCACCACAGTATAAGAACAATAACATTATTAGACAGATTCCAAAGGAGGGCTACGGAGATTGTGAAAGGTCTAGAAGGGAAGACATATGAGAAGTGGCTGAGGTCCCTTGGTTTGCTCAGCCCAGAGCAGAGCAGGCTGAGGAGAGGCCTCATGGCGGCCTGCAGCTCCCTCACAAGGGGAGCAGAGGGGCAGGCGCTAAGCTCTGCTCTCTGGGGACAGTGACAGGATCCGAGGGAATGGCATGGAGCTGGGACAGGGGAGGGTCAGGCTGGGGATTAGGGAGAGGTTCTTCACTGAGAGGGTGGTCGGGTACTGGGACAGGCTTCCAAGGGAAGTGGTGACAGCACCAAGCCTGCTGGAGTTCAAGAAGTGTTGGACAGCACTCTCAGACACATGGTTTGATTTTTGGATAGTCCTGTGTGGAGACAGGAGTTGGTCTCGGAGTCTTGTGAGTCCCTTTTAACTTGGGATATTCTATGGTTCTGTGATTCACACAGTCCTGGAGGCCCCAAGATAAGATGAGAAGCAGAGGAGCTCTCAAGGTGACACTTCCATGCAGCACTGTGTGTGCGTGCCGCACTCCATTACCGGCATGCTACCCTGCGTATGTGGGAGCTCGATACCTCAAAGGGCAGTGCGTGCATACACTGAAGGCAAGTAAGGCCAAATGCTCTCACAGTGGCAAGGATCTTGTTAATAAACATCATTATCTCACATAAAATCTATTTAATGGAGGTCTCGGATGCGGTGCAGCCAGCATGCCCATGTGCCATAACGTGCGTGTCCTCTCCAGCCCCATATCTCCCCTTCTTCCCGCCCAGGCAGGCCACTTTCATGTGAAGTGGGCTGTTGTTAACTATGTGATCGGTTTACACCAGCTTTATCTGGACAAATCACCAAAGTCAAACACCAAGAAGAAGGGGCTGGCCTCAGAGACCTCTGTCAGAGCTATTTGGGATGACAGAGGCAATTAATTACCCTGTGGAATTTGGTAAACTGGCACCTTGGGAGCAGTGAGGGTATTCTCAGGCAGATCAACCTCAGTAAATATTTATATCTTCTTTGCCAGCACTTAACGTGGGAGAGGTTATAAGAAATCTGAGGTTCGTGTGCAACTATCTGTAGGAGGAAGATCATTAGGGTCAGACTATGCTCTCTCCCCTTTCAGCAATGGAAATGCCAGTGTCCAGCCTTAAGAGAAACATCTGTGCTGGCAGAAAGGCAGGCTTGTGTCACGGTGCATCCTTGGTGAGGGCAGACAGCCTTTGGAGCAGGCACCCATGGAGAGGAGCCGCCCTAGCTCTTCTGCTGGAACTGCCCTGCCCTAGGGCTTATTTTTGAGTGCAGAAAAAGGGGTGTTCTTTTATTTATTTATTTATTTATTTATTTATTTATTTATTTATTTATTGTAACCTGTTGCAAGTGCCAAGCTGGTATTCCCAAATATACTGAAGAGACAATTTGCTAAACCCACAGTGGGCCTGTAGGAAGTCCCAAAGCAGCCCCATGAACTCACAGGGATAGTGGATGTCTCTGGGAAACATCTTGCACTGAGGATGGCAATTTGGGCCATTGAGCACACTGGACTGGGGCAGCTGACACTGCTTTCCTGGGTCAAGATAATGTGCTGTGAAGGCTACCTTCAGTAGATCAGTGTGCTTGAGCTCTCAGGCAAAACCCCATTTTTTTCAGGGTCATAATTGGGAGTACATGTCTCTAGGTCATGTGCCAAGCCCCAAACCATAAGAAATGGATCATTGTGTATTGCTGCATTTTTTCCTCTATCTGTAAAAGCACTGCTTAGAGGTTTTTAAAGGTTTGTAGCATCCCTAAAGCTGGGCTAAAAGCAATTCCCCGTGAATGCAGACAATGTTGCTTGCAAGTATTTGCCAGCTGTAATGCAAACTGGAAGACAAATCTGCAAATCCCTGGAGTGACAGACCTCGGGTGCTGTACATTCGCCATGGAAGAGCTCCCCATTGTCAAGGTGGTCAGCGGAAGGGAAGTGCAACATTGCAGTACTTTGTTTGGGAATCACTGACTATTTGGAGCTTGACAGATGGATGTGGCACCACCATGAAGCTGAAAGATTTTGAAAGAAATCCTCAAGATGCAGTAAGAAAAAATATAACAAGTGGGAGAGAAGGGGTAAGGGTTATATGTGGGAGAGTGCAAATCCCAGGAAAAGGGATGTTCATTATGTTGACACTTAGGTAGGTGAGCTCTGTGTTTGGGCAAGTGAGAAGGCAGGACTGGCTGTGTCCACCTGGGATAGAGAGTAGCTGGCATGCAGTGCAAGGTATGAATTAGGTGACATTGAGGATTTTTAGGGGCAATTTTACGCAGAGTGAGAGGACACACTGAGAGAGGACACATTGTTCTGCTTGGTATAATTTGTTAAACAATTTTTTCCCCTCTGTTTTCTGGAACTTCTGATTGCTTGCGGCCTTCCTTCCCACTCCTGTTGTCTCTGCCTCCCTCACTTCACCCCTTTCCCATAGCTAATTAGGGTAAATTGTAGCTGTATTTGGGACATATCATAGTTCTGTGTCCTTTGTTATGAATAGATAAATGCCATCTAACCAGCCGCCATAACACCCTGTCAAATACAGATGTTCTTTCCCTAGCAAACAGCATATTTCCCATAGAACAATGAAGTCATGTTTTCAGGGACTAAAATGAAAGCTTTTGACCACCAAAAATATCCTCTGCTCATTTCATTTCTCATTGTGAGAAATAATATCATTTAGAAACATCTCACGCTAGAAATTTCAGGGACTGAAAAGTTTCATCTGGAAAAAAACAAACAAACAAACAAACAAAAAACAACCCACACCCTGGTTTCTGCTGGGTATGTCTGGTTTGAAAGTGGAAAGCTTGAACAGAAAGGCCTTCCTCCATCCTTGCTACCAGGCACTGCTGAAATAGTGTGTGTTTATGTGGCAGCAGACTGTTAGCCAGCTCTGCTCACCTGGTTCGTGATTGAAGCAAAGCTATTGAAGGCCTGAAATGCAATCCTGAAAGTTTAAAACCCAAACTGCTTCTAAAAACAGCTCTCTAATCTTTGGTGGTTTGGAGTCTAGGTTTGTTTTGAGGTGTAAGTTTTTTTTTTCAGACCTCAGTGTTAACTGTACCCAGCTGTAACACTGGGCTGCCCTTAATGTCAGTTGGATGTGCTTTTAGTATTATATTTTTTCTTCTGAATAAATATTTGCATTTGTAGTTCCCAAACTTGGGGGGTGAGGGGGAAGAGAAGAAGAAGAAAAAGAAAGGCTTATTCAGAGCCAAGGAAAAAGTCACTAAAAATATTTTTCTATCCCAGCTGCCACACTTGTGGAAAGCTGCGCTGGGACCGTGCCCTTTCACGCAGTGTTAGGGGCGCCGGGGGGCTGCTTGGCTGGGGCAAGGCATCAGCATCCGTGTGTGGCATCGGCCTGCGTGCGGCAGCGTGTCTGGTGAAGCGCTGGGTGGAAACGCTGGGAGGCCTGGTCCAGCTCCAGGCTCTGCCTGCAGGACGAGCACATCGGTGTCACTGCATGCATGGGGAGCCAGGCTCCCACCATGCTTGACACCAGCTCTTTTGCTTCCCATCGTGGCTGTTGCTTTTTCTTTGCCCTCCCACATGCTCTTGGGCGTGAGGGTTGCCTCTCACTGTGGGGGAGATGCTCAGCCACCGCCTGTCCAGGCTGGATCTGGGCAGCCATCGGGGAGTGAAAGGCCCCTCTGTCACAGCTAAAGTCCTCCCTTCGCCGCGGTCCCAGGTGTTCGCATGCGAAGCCGCCTCTCTTTCCAAATATAGATGGGAAATTCCACTCACTGTTCAAAAGCTGCATTTTGTAGGGCTGTCGGAGCAGCTTCTGCACGGTCGAAACATCGCTGCGGTAAGGGTCAGGGCTTGGTACACCATGCTTCTCTGTATACAATGTTGGCATCAGGAAGCAAGTTAACGGTGAGAGCTTGTCAAATCCTGTGTCAACTGCAGATAAACGTGTTGCCAGAGAGGTTTGGTGGGTTCTGGGAAGGAGTTTTACAGAGTGTGGATGATACAGGTCTGAGAGCAGAGGTACTATGTGGAGCCATGCTTGGGGTAGGCTTGGGGGAAGGCACAGACTGAGACAGGGCATGTGGCTTTGCTGGCTACAGGACATCAGAGCTGTGCAAGGATGTCTTCTAACAGGTACAGGGTGGCGAGGAGCCTCTATATTGCTCTTGGAAACTCTGTGCATTTTGAGCGTATCCCCCGGGGCAGTGCACACTGGAACCGTGAGCATGCAGCAGGGATGTGGCACGTGCCGGGCTGAAGGAGCAGAGATTTAATTTTAAGAAATGATTTTAGGGGAGGTGTTTTCTGAGCACTGCTTGTCAGGTTTTTAAGGGAGACTGAAGGAGTTGTAACGGAGTCACTGTTACGTGGGTGCCGCTATTCCCACAGGCATCTTAAAAACTTCAGGCCTGCTTTGGATGTCCCTCAACACCCTTCTCCTCTGGGCTGCTGATGGGAGCATGCTGTTCCTTGCTGCTGAGCCCGCAGTGCACACATCTGCCCAGCTGTGTGTTCCAGACTGTTTTATCTCCTAAATTCCTGTTTTGTTCTTTATTTTATTTTATTTTATTTTATTTTATTTTATTTTATTTTAACAGATTACAACAGCAGTGACTTAAAAACAGCGTGCAGGAAGCATGAACTTTACGTGAGCTTCCAAGACTTGGGATGGCAGGTGTGTGATGTTTCTCTCTGGGTAAACCAGACATTTTGTTATGAAATGTTATCTAAACAGTGTCATGGTAATTCCACTCGAGGCTGCCATTATGCTTTAAAATGTCCCTTGTGCCTCCCCATTAAAACCAGTCATAGTGAAGGGCAAATAAATATTGATAGCTGTGCTATTGGATAGAATCCAGAGGAAGTTTGATACTTTATAAGATTCAAATACCTGGTCATTCTCTGTCACTCACGGGAGTCACAGCAAGGGCTCCTATCTGTGCGCTTCTAATGATAAGGAAAAAATGGTTTAAGTACTAGTTTTAATGAAATCAAGTTTTTCTAGAGATCAGCTTTGTTTTTACCTGTGCCCCCAAGGGGGCTAGCACTGACTGTAGTAGTTAGACCAAAGATTGGTTTTAGTTGTAATGCTGCAGGTCTAGAGGGGTCCTTAGGGCAACTTATTTAGGGCCAAGCCAGTATCATTTATTGTCACGTTTCACTGAATGTCCTTTTTTTTTTTTTTTTTTTTAATCAACACTTTTTGTGTGTGTGTAGAGCTAGCAAAGTCACACCTCCCCACGCCCTTTGCAGTGCTTCCCATATACCACATTAAACCACAAATGTATTTACATAGCCAGTACTTGCTTCTGTATCAAGAGAGTGACTGTTTTATGAAGAGCAGCTCTCTTACCCAGGAGCAAATTATTGGTGAGCAAGTAAAACGAAGGGGTGATGAGCTGTAAAAGGAAGGGGTAGTTTTGATATGCCCAAGAATCCTCACGTCAGCAATCACACAGCAGACTTAGTAAAGCTGTGGTAACATTTGCTGGCTGCCTAGTTACTGCTATAGCAAAATTCATGCTACCACAGGTACATAGTGTCAGGTAAAGGAGAAATACTCTAAAGTAGAAATACTCTAAAGAAATACTCTAAAGGAGAAAGACTCTTAAGAAGAGCACCAGTGAGTGCTTCATCCTGTAGGGTGATAGCAGAGCCTGATACTGATGGAAGAAAAACGTTTCTTGTTAACTAATGAGGGCTCTTTAAAACCACCTTTCTGCACTATTAGCACACAGGCCAATTTCTTTTTCTATTTTAATTTACTTTTGGCTCTTTTGTAGCAGCAGGAGAAAAATCTGTAAATTCTTTGCATTATCTGTATGGCAAAGCATCCCCTCCTTTCACAGCTTTCTGCTTATTGCCAAAGGGTCCCCTGCCACCTGCCGCTCAGGCAGCCTGTCCTTCCCCTCGTGTGGGAGTGCGGCAGCAGTGAAGTTAGACAGATGAAACTTCCTACACTGACCCTAGGAAAGGTAGTTCAGCCAGCAGGCCTAACCTGCAGGAAACATTGGAACGTGAAGGCATCCAAACCACAATCCTCACAAGGCACCACAGCAGCAGCTTTAGAAATAAAACTGTTTTAGTTTGTGGCAGTTAAGCTGTGCGTAGCAATGCACCATTCTTTGGACATTAAAATCAGTGTGTCCATGGAAAAGTCACAGCTTACTAAAAAAAAAAAAAAAAAAAAAAAAAAAGAAAAAAAAACAACTTTCAGTGAAAACACATTTTCACCCTCAAGACAAAGTTAGTGGAAAATTTTCAGCTGCTCTTAATTGCATCCAGTTGTCTGTAGAAGCTGGCAACTTTTTAATTTCAATCAAGTTCTGTTTGTTTCCTAAAAAGGACTGGATAATAGCTCCAAAGGGCTATGCAGCCAACTACTGTGATGGGGAGTGCTCATTTCCACTCAACGCACATATGAATGCAACCAATCATGCCATCGTACAGACTCTGGTAAGTCTTCAGAAAGATCTGTCCCAAAGCCATAAGTGAATTTCTCAAAGTTACCATTGTATCAATTGTGTTTTCTTTTTGACAACAGGTTCATCTTATGAATCCCGATTACGTTCCCAAACCATGTTGTGCACCTACCAAACTAAATGCCATATCAGTTCTTTATTTCGATGATAATTCCAATGTAATCTTGAAGAAATACAGGAATATGGTAGTAAGAGCTTGTGGATGTCACTGACAAACAGTCTTCACGTGGACTCTGTGATTCTACCATGAACTTCCATACTACCTTCTGTACTTCGATGAACTACCTGATCTTGGGGGGAAAAAAACGTTGACAAAATAGCTTTCCGAACACCATTTATGTGCCTTGTGCAAGAAAAGGGCTTGGGGAACCGCACACTGTGGCATGAGCGAACAGCTGGAATTCTTAAAACCCAACCCGACGCTGCAGCAGCCACTCAGCTCCGCAGAGCCAGGGCTTGCAAAGCAGCAATATGCCTGCACACATGCTTTACTTGGCTGGGATGGTCTTAATCTCACATAGCAGCTTGGCCTTATCAGTTGCTTGGATGTGTGCTGCAGTTTTACCAGATGGATACCCTAAAGCAGTGAGTCTTTTCGGGGGGGAGGGAAAGGGATGCTAAAGAAATGTTAGTACATCAGACTTAGAGCATACATCATGTACAAAATAATATGTAATGCCTAAGGCTAGGAATTGCCTTTTGTCTAGAAGGACTCATATTACCACACCTATACTGTTGGTATCCTCTTGAAACCTGTCATGATATGTGCATCTTAAATTGTGCCAAAGCAAACGTTTTGAGTCCCTTGGTCTCCAAGCAGTTTAAATCTGATGCTGCAAGCGTGAGATGGCTTGGCTGCCCCCTGTGTTAGAAATACTAGCATGAAGTTGGACCCTGACTGGTCTTTTCAGTTCAGTATTTGACTAGGCAGTCTAGGTTTATACACTTGTTCTTACGCAACTTCCTTCCACTCCGCACATGGAGCTGCCTCATCTACTACCACTTACTCAGGAAGGAAGTCAGGACACTTCTCTAGCTGTAATTCAGATGTAAAAGTTTAGGGGCCATTCATTCTCTAGCTGGACAATTTATTTACAGGAAGAAAGAATGTCAGCAATTTACTTACTCAAGTATTTGGCCAACTTTTCCCCTTCGACTCACGCAACTAACAAACTGGTATAAAGGATACAATCACATGGTAGCCACAGTTTGTCTAGCAGAAGCTAATAGCAAATTGTTTTGATCAATATTAAATGCGTATTAAATGCACTTACCTCTGATTCTTGCATTTAAAAGGCTTCTTGTAAATACAAGCTATAATTTATTGCACTTGTCACTGTATATTCATTGTGCTGTATCATTTATAGAAAGACTGCTTTTTTAAAAAGTTTTTATTTAGAAAAATCTCAGTGTAAACAATTGTACCACTTCGATTTTATACAAGAAACTCATGGCATTGTGCTTCACTAGAAAGTTGTTAAAAACATGGTAATAAAGGCTTCCTTTAAGGCAGAAGAATATACATTGATCTAATACATCTGCCAGTACAACACTTAGCTTTCATTGTGGATTTTCTTACACATTTTTAGACTGAACAGAACCAAAGGTTCTTGACAGACAGTAAAGTGAAGTACCAGGAACATTTCACTGATTTAAAAGTTGGTTGCTGTTTTCCTTTTTTTTATTTAAAAAAAAGGAAAAAAATCCCTACTCCATATGATGGACAAAAATTGGCATTTTGACAGATTAGTCAAATTAGCCTGTAGCTGTACTCATTCCATGAGTTTCTATGCACACAGGATGGCAGAATTCCGTCCTTGGTTTGCAGCTGTCACCGTGTTATGACAGTATCTGCAGTGTACATTCTTTGGCTTTCAGTTACCTCTAACATGGAGCATCTTATGCACCAAAGAATAGGTCCGTATTATAATCCAAGGCAACAGAGAGTGCATGGGCCTAACATTCAAACTTATCAACACTTACAGCTTGGAAAAAGGTTAAGGCTTAAGAAGAGTGGGGAACTAATTGAGATGACTGTAGAAAAGCTGAATGGAAAAACTAAACATTGTACTACTTGATGTTCTATAAGTGCTCTGAATTAGGAGCAGGTCAGCACAAAGTCTGAATTCAGGTTAGGGTAGGAAACGCATGTCACCAGCTCTGAGGTCTAACTCATCATTTAATACTAATGGCGTAGCTATAACAGCGCCTATTCACTTTGGCTCTATATAAGTAGAGCATAGTTACTCCTCTGGAGCTGGACATAAACAGCCTACAAAAAAATCCACCTGACGTACACTGTGGCAGCAGTAATGTTCAGGCACATGTTACAGTACCATTACTTTCATTATGGCTAGACCTCCAATGCTGAGAGGATTAACAGGAAACAACCAGCTCATGGTGGCCTGGTATCTTCCAAAAGTGTGTGTGTTTTCAATCTCCCATGACTCTCTGTTTCTTAACCAGCAGCTATATTAAGACAAATAGGTTATAAGTGCAGTTGTAGAGGCAGAAGTTAACACAGCTGCCATTTTTACCTTTCTAGCAATGGCGTGCAGTTTGCAAGGATTACTTTTTAACCAAATCTAACCCAAAGACAAAAATATTCTACTGGTGTCCTTAATTTGGTTTTCTTAATGTATTTTAGTCTCAAAGGAAACCATTTACACGTCTTAGCGGGAATGCAGAAATGCAGTAACACTACCACTACTGAAAATATTCTGTTTGCACAGTAGCTACATGTTAGTTTTCTTTCACAAGTAGGGTAGCATGTATTTAACACACACACAGAGGGAAGATACCAATGTTTAGTACATTCAATTTCCTAAAAACAAACAAAAAAATGCCCTCCCACCCCCCCCCCCCCTACTATTTAAAAGTTAGCAATTACTTAAATCCCTCAACCACTGTACAAAGACAGCCAGGGATAGAGCATCCAGATTTTTATTACAATTCATCTCTTGCCTGACGCAACACAAAGCTATGCAGCGATTCAAGATCTCTCGTTCCGTTGTGTTCGCTGACTTTCTTCCCACCTCGGAAGAGCAGAAGTGTAGGATAACCGCGTACCTTCAAGAAGACACAACACACAAAAAAGAAATTTGTCAGTAATTTCCAGACTTACTGGTATTTATCTGACTTTGAAAAGCCGCCAAACCACTCTAAACCAATAAACCATTTCAATTAAATAACAAAACAAAAAAAAAAAAAAAAGAAATTTCACTGCCAACCTGCAATTTTTTTTTTTAATTTTAAGTAGGAAAATAAATGGTCCTCTAGGTTCTTCCAGCAGCAACTGGAATGCCAGCTCCCGCCTTTGTCTTCAACTGTCTGGCTACCAGCTCTAAAAGCCACCTTTTTTTTCTAGGAACAGAACTATTCAATGACTACCACAATGGCTTTGGTGGTTTCACAGAAGGATGGTTCTTAAATTAGGGACTCCTTCATCTTCATCCAATAGTGAGAATGACCAAATCCAAGCAAACTATTCAGGAAAGAAACTGTGTTACTTGTGCTAATCTCAACTACCTTTTTTCCCTTGGATTAGCTAAGAATCCAGTTTCACTGTCACTAGGCACCCACAACCCAGCAGCCAGCTAGGCTGCACACTGGAGCCCCTAACATTTGGAACACAATACTATCCAATTCATTTCCAGCTCTTTCACACTTACAGAAAATCTGCTGCAGACGTTACGTTCCACAGTGCAGTCTACTTCTGCTATTTTGACATCAGTCAAACCTGGAAATTGCTCTTTGGCAAGGTTCTCCCAAGTCGGAGCCAAGTTCTTACAGTGACCACACCTAGAAACAAAGAGAGAGAGAGATTTGTTTAACAGATACACCTTCCCATTTATCTCTACTGTCTTATTGCAATATCTGCAAGTTTAACTAGCTGCCTTTCCTATCCCCAAATGATTTAGGCCTCCAACTCCCTTGCACTATTATGTCAGTAAATGAGCTAAGAAAACAAAAGTGAGTGATTTCATGTAAGTTCAGCACTGAAGTAGTTTCTGGCCTTCATCTGTCTCTTCTGGAATGGTATTCTAGGTGTCAGCACATTAACGTTTTACTCTACAGAGGAATACGAAACCAAATAAAGATGAGCACAGAGACAACTTAAATGAATATTAAGATCACACAGAAATGACCGATTTTTTAGATGAGGTACAGAATGCCTATACTACAAATTAATTCTTTTAAAAATGACTGAGTTAACGCTGACTTTTGTGGTAGTATATGCCTGTTAGGTTTAAAGTAGATAGCTTAAATGAGATTTTAATTTCCCTACTGAATTCCCTCCAGTTCCTAATTGCCACTTTGAGCAATGTAGCATCTCCTGATGCTGGAAATTTAATTTTAGTAGAAACATTTCTCAACATAGATTCTCTTTTTAAGGGCTACACTAGTAGTTTAATTTACTTTTCCACTTAAAAAGGTATAATCTTCCTGGGAAGAACTTCACTTTCAAGTTCACTATCACTGTACTTTCAGGTAGAGCCAAAATGGAGTTGTGTGGTAGTCCGTAAGCTTCACTTAGGAAAAAAAAAACAGATCCTATTCTGATTTGCATTACATATAGAATTATCCCAGTGATATCACCAATAACACCAAAAAAAAAAGCCTATTTCTACTTCATTTCCTGATGTTCTAGAATAAGTAAATACAGTAACTTGAGAATGTGGTCCACAGAGTACACACAGTGAAACACTAGTGTCAAAAGAGAAAATGATACTGTAAAATGGCAGGCATTATAGTAAAGTATTAATTTTGTTTATATTTTTAACTTGGCCAAGCCAAGTTCATAGCTTGAACTTCTTAAACTGCCTTCAAGAAGAATTCCCAAAGTGCTTTAGACTTTAAGGCTACATTGCTCATTCTATTCTAACCCAGCTGCACCTTAATTGGGTAATTAGAACAGCCCTGTAATTGCCCTAAGGCTAGATCAGGGCATTTGCAAAAAATAAGGAATGATGTCTCTGCAAAAGTTTTCTTAATACAAGCCTGTGTATATTTAAACCACCTTGTTAATGTAGAACAGTATAAAAGCGTTTCTGACCATGCACAATACTACTAGAACAGGATGACTTGTATGCTTACTACGCAAGTTACCATTAATTTTTTTCCAGAACTAACTGAAGAACAGAACTAGCAAGCAACATAATAGTGTTTGCTGAGCCCAACATAAGTTAACCAACTTGGAAGAGAAAAGGGGCATTTATATGCAGTGCACTGTAACTATACATAAGGATGACATTAAGAGCTAAAACTAGGATACCAGCTACATAAATATACTTAGTATTTTCCTAAATGGTGGCTTTCTGTGGCCAGGGAGACCATACTGGTTAAGAACTTGGTTCTCTGCAATGCATCTTGAACCCCCATCTCTCAGCCTGCCATTTCTGGGAGCCAGCAATGCCCCATTAGAATCTCACAAAGGGGATGATGGTTAAGTTGCCATGCTATTGAGAAAAATTAACTAAAAAGGGAGTATGTATCTTTATATCCAACTTTGCCAGAAGATTCTCAGATGATGAACTAGATCTACCAACAAGCAAAATCAAACTGGCATCTTTCTGCTTTGTGCACAGGTATAAACTGAATTTAACAGCCAGTTCTGCTGGTGGTGTAGTACAACAGGCACAGAATCAATCTCAATACCCCAGAGTGCACAGAAAGGATAAAGGAATTGAATGAAGAGCAGTGAGCATGAAGGGGTGTGGGATAAGGGTGGTTTCCTAACACAATGGTGGCAGATACCTTCCCATATCCAAAAGCAGATCTTTCAGACATAAAAGAACATGGAAGTGGCTCTCAAGCAGCAAACCATGCTGCAATAAAGGGGAAAAAAGACTGGAGAAGAACTGCATCACTCAGATTATATAAAAATCAAACTTCCCCTGATACTTCTAGTCTACAGTCAGAAACACGGTTGGGCCTAGTGGCATAGTTAAGAAGCAATATTTTGATATTCATGAATACATTTAAAAATGGGTAGAATTTGCTTGCATTGCTATGTAATAGCGGTCTTCTGCCACCACAAACAAAAGATCTTTCTATATTCTTCATGTCCTGCTCTCATTAAATGGCTAGTGATGAAATCGGGTACTGAAATTAAGCTGAATTTTCTTTTATCCCCCTACACCAGGTTTCTTTTACTGACTAGAAGAGCAGACAATGGATGTGAAAGATGGCAAACAAATTCCCCAAAATTCAACAAGGCACAAATAAGATGAAGTCTATAAACCAGATAAAGCAACTTAAAACTTTCATTTTTTTTTGTCTCAGAAACGGAATAGTAAGATAAAGTGTGTGTGTGTGTGTTGGGGGGAATATTTGTTCTGCGAATTGGTAATACTGGGGTCTTATCCCAGCTTGAGTCCCACGCTCTGCTGGATATGCCAGTATTTGCAGAGACCAGATAGGACATGATGGTTTTTTCCCTAGTGCTTTCCACTCCATGTCTACACCTACACCATATGCATCAGTTACTTCAAGAGTAACAGCCCGTTATCCATAGTTCTACAGTCTGTACCAATTTCCAGGTGCTAAATAACACTTCCAGAAGAGGTTGGTTGTGGCAGGAGAGGTCCCAAAGGCCAACACGTTCTCCTTTCTCAACCAACATTGCTGATAGCTTCCCTTCAGCTTGCCCTAATCAAGGTATAGAAGCCAGTGAAGAAAGCTTCACTCTCCTTGTTCCCTGACATTAGCTGGAGTTTGACACAGAAAAGCTTCTGTAAGCCTTTCCACAAAGAGGAATCTCAAGAAAGCTAAAAGAGACTGAACATTTTTGCTGTAACTCATGCCAGCATGCACATTCTTCAATTATTTCACATTTTAGATCCAGACAAATACCATACTACAAAGAACTCAAAAGACCTAAAAAAAGTAATGTACAAACAGCTTAGAACAATAATCCTGAAAAACAGGTATAAAAATAGGTGTAAACTTCTTACCATGGAGCATAGAATTTAATAAAGGTGATTCCCCTAGCAATGGTTGCATCGAAGTTTTTTTCGGACAGAGAGAGCACTGCAGCCTGCTTAAAAAATAAAAATAAAAAATCAAAACTTTTTGTATGTACAACATTGGCCAAATGAGCTGCCTGAGAGGGAAATTCAAACTGTGAAAGATGTTGTTATTGATGATATGAACAAAATTAAAAGCAGAATACCTAGCATTTATCCCTTAGCTGCTTTCCTCCCTTAGAGAGATGTAGAGAAATACGTATTTCACTATGAATCTCACCTGTATTTGCAGAAGCAAAGCATCCCTACTTCCAGAGGCTTCTGCCTGTAGCCAAACTGATAGCTGTTGGAAAAAATCACCTTCACACACCGTCATGCAAGTGTTTCAAAGGAATAATGCTGAGAGCAGTTGGCATCAAGTCTGCAACGACCACTGGAGAGTTAGTGTAGGGAGGTATTTACGGCATACTAGAGATGTCTTGACAGCTGCTCTCCCTCTGCTATATACCCCTGCACTGCACACGCAGAGAAAGCTGTTACCAGAAACACATACTTGCCTGCCAGGAGAACATCACCACACCATACTCACACAGATGCCGTGAAAAATTGTTGCTCCTGATGTTATCAGAAGCAATGGGATGGGAGTGACGGGAGGATAGCACATTGCTTAAAGGCAGTCTAACTGATTGTATGACAGCACAGAACCAGAACAAACTTAATTTCTGTGTGACACTTTTATGGGTGGGAGGGATTCAAAATAAATAAATGAGTGAATCTCATGCCTGTAAAGGCTTCAAATTCAAATGAAAGCAAAGCAAAAAACAAGAGTGCAGCTGACAGGATTTTCAATTCTACTTTTAACCCAGTAAGAGTTTTAAGAAAGGATGCCAAAGAGAGACTTGAAATTACAAATTAAAGGTACTAGATAAACTTTTACTGTAAATGACTGTTAGTTCACCAAATTAAGTTATTCCATTAAGTTGAAGTGGTATCGCCTCTAAAAAATTATTTGTAAACTAGAAATCATACTTAATTATTAATTACAAAATCTTAAATTAATAAAAATGACAGTAAAGACGTATTCCTCTATTACGAGCTGTTCCAAACATCAGAATCACAGAATCACAGAATTTCTAGGTTGGAAGAGACCTCAAGATCATCGAGTCCAACCTCTGATCTAACGCTAGCAGTCCCCACTAAACCATATCCCTAAGCTCTACATCTAAACGTCTTTTGAAGACTTCCAGGGATGGTGACTCCACCACTTCCCTGGGCAGCCTGTTCCAATGCCTCACAACCCTTTCAGTGAAGAAGTTCTTCCTAACATCTAACCTAAAACTCCCCTGGCTCAACTTAAGCCCATTCCCCCTCGTCCTGTCACCAGGCACGTGGGAGAACAGACCAACCCCCACCTCGCTACAGCCTCCCTTGAGGTACCTATAGAGAGCGATAAGGTCGCCCCTGAGCCTCCTCTTCTCCAGGCTGAACAAGCCCAGCTCCCTCAGCCGCTCCTCGTAGGACTTGTTCTCCAGGCCCCTCACCAGCTTCGTCGCCCTTCTCTGCACCCGCTCAAGCACCTCGATGTCCTTCTTGTAGCGAGGGGCCCAAAACTGAACACAGTACTCGAGGTGCGGCCTCACCAGAGCTGAGTACAGGGGGACGATCACCTCCCTAGCCCTGCTGGTCACACTGTTCCTGATACAAGCCAGGATGCCGTTGGCCTTCTTGGCCACCTGAGCACACTGCCGGCTCATATTCAGCTGACTATCCACCATGATATCCATCATTTACAATCTAAGATACCAAATCTGCAAAACCCATAAAAAATGTCCTCTCCATGATCCACATAGTAAAACACATTTCAAAGACGTGTAGATTACTATCAGAATAGCATTGTGAGCTATACAACCACAAAACTAAGTATAATATCAGACAGCTACATTTTAGCTTGGTTTCGCCAGGAAAATACAGCTTATGCAACCACTTAATCTGGGCATCTGTTGGTCACCCTGCCTTAATACATCTGGATCATTTTTGAGTAAATTTAGTGAAGTGTGGCTGAACTGAATGGATGTAAAAGTTCAATTTTGGCCAAAGTACTAGCATGTACTTGGCCCATATAATTGGAGAATCCACAATGGGACACACATTTGGAGCCAGAACTCATTGATTTGCTGCCTGTGGTGCCAGCTGTGGGCTAGCCCCTTGTTTCAAACCTCATGAAAAGAAAAGCAGAACCAAAGTGTCTGAAGGTGAGCAACAAAGAAATGGGGGCATCCACAGCTGGGGTGTAAAACTGCAAAGACTAACCTTAGTTCTATACCGTATCTACTATTATTTGGAAAAAAAAAATCCTCCAACAATCTCTTCCTGTTTGCATGTATGGTGGTGCAATCACGGCATAAGTGGGAATTTGCATCACATGTGGCTTGTTATTTCTCTAAAAACAAAAAGAAGACTGATTACTTTCTGCATTGTACTAACACCAGATTGTTATTGTCTTCCAAATATGAGGCCGATTTAAAAAAAATATAATTTTTGAGGGACATAAAAATTGCAAAACTAACATCACTTTTTGTTAGCCATCTTATATAAGACGAGTAACCCAAATGGAAGAAGTGAAATGGGAAGGATAATATTCTCTTGTGAGAAACTGGGTCTAAACTGTATTTATATTAATAATATAGACACTTTTTAATTATATAAGTTCATTCTACATCACAAGGGAGTGTAAGTCACCATCCTTATTTTCTGGACAGAGTTGTGTTCTCCACGTTTGATAACAAGCTATGCTTTAAAATGACCCCTGATCTTTCAGCCTTGCCAATTTTACATTCAGCTGCAAGAAAAATGACAGATGAAAAGCAGACGTTATTAAAAAAGACAGAAAATTACGTGACATGAAGTACAGCTGTGCAGAGGTGATTAAGTTATTCCTGACAATTCCTTGGCAACATTCATAACCCCTGTAGCTCCTGCAACCAAGTCTCCAAACCCAAGAGTTTTATTGCCACGGCACACATTACCCTGACACATCTAGATCAGTCTTCATAATCTTTGCTTGTTTGTTGTTTCTGCAGATAGGCTGAAAGAATGGGACAGTGACTTTTTTTAGAGGCTCAGTGCTGTTTGCTGTCTCCTTAGGTTCAAGTGAGAACCTTGCAAGTGACACTCATCTCCATAGCAACAAAGTATGCTGTCACACAGACAGGTGCCCGTAATTCAGCACACCAAAAAAGACTGCATTTATGCCACTCTGGCTAAACCACTTATTGCAACCATTAAAAAAGGAGGCAGATATTTTTCACCTTCTCCAATTCAGCGGGTTAGTAAAAGTATCACCAAGATTTATGGTCTGATTCCACTCATTATTTGCTTTTTTAAAAAGTAGGAAGATATTTGGTACCATTTACACCTAAAAATGTTCAATCTATCAGAGGGAGAAACACATGGAAGACTTGGACAAGCTGCTGAAACAGTCTGAACAGTTTCTATACAATCGCAGAGTGCGGGAACACCTACCTCTGCCTGGGGTGGTTCCGCAGGCGGCTGTGGGGCTTCTGTGGGTTTACTTGCTGGTGGTTCTTTCTCAGAGCTCTGTAGTTGGGAATCCACATACTCCTTTAAGGAATCAAAGTCCCTCTTCCCTTTGTACTGGTCACCCTACAAGTAGCAAATAGTTTGCATAAGCGTACATATGTAGATAATCTAGCAAATACTTATCAGAAGAACGTAAGATTGCTAACTGCAAACATATTTATAATTTGATTAGCTAGCCTTTAAACCTCTCCACGGCATTCTACTCACCCCATGTCTTCAGGATTTGCCATAGATTCTGTTGTACCAGAAGGAAATAAGTTAAAATTTCTTTTGGAGAAAGGTATTTTAGAAGTGAGCATCTAGAAGTAAATTTCAGAAACTTCTCCACTTTAATCTTTCTCTCTCTCTAGTCAGCATTCTTAATGTTTTATTTTTGTGAACCTAAAGCTACTGCAAGGAATAATAAAATACCCATTGCTATCTGGTGGTAGTCTCTGTTACCGTGAGAGCCCTGTCCAATGCAGGGGTCTATATCACAAAGGAATTTTAATTTAAAATAATGCAGGAAGCCTGTACCTGCTTGTTCGTATCCATTTCAGCAGAGTGAGGTCAATGCCAATTCATTCCTCCCAGGGCTGCTGCTACCTCTAACCGACATGAATGTTGTGATGCCAGATTTCAGTTATGACAACGGGGATGATGGTACTATGGACAACAATGCTGGAAGGCTGAAGCAGCCCTCCTCCGCCCCCTCCTTACTGAAAACTACAATAGCGGCTGAAGAGATTTCCAGGAATCTCTGTGTCACATTATTGGAAAGTTGTTGGACTTAGTTTTGTGGTTTTTTACTTTTAAATGTATTGTATCAGGCAATGAAGGAACATATGATTCTGATGGCAGCATGTCACCAGGGAATACCAACACTGCCAATGGAGAAAAAACAATTTGATGTCAACAGAAATATATTGTTCAGACTAACAGCTGAGATTCATCTTGACCAAATACAACAGCAGTGACCTGTCTTCTTCTTCCACTTGATTCAAGTAAGTCAGAGCAACTTAAACTTCAGTGATTACAAAGGGTCCAAAAAAAATGATCTTGCTTGTTGAGAAAAAAACACAGCTAACTTTTCTACACTGAGGCATTAGTTCTTGCAAGGTGTCATGCCTTTTGTAGCTATTTGAAAAATAAAAATAAAAAAAGCTGGAAAATAATTCCGAAGTAACAGCAGAACATTTCTTGTTCTTCAGACTCAATCTATTTACAGACCAAAGTATATCTAACTGAAAATGCCTCTAACCTTGGATGTGCCACCTTGTCTAACTTGAGCACTCTCTCAAGTTACATGTGATAAGTAACACTACTATTTATATACGTTTGTTCGCTGCTGTTCAAGTATGCGGTATTTATAAATATTTTACTTTCCTATAACTTCAGTATATTTCTTTGAATTGCTACAAGGAAAAACGTCAACTGGGTGCACGGAACAGCTCTAACTTTTATCTGTGGATCAAGTATACCTCTTCCAGTAACAGTCTGAACCTCAAACATCTTCTGTGTCACAAGGGGATTTTCAAATATGAAATTGATATTTTTTCCCCCCCGGGATCTAAGCATAGCCCACGTATTATCCAGGAAAAAATGGTCTGATCTTCTGCTGAGCTTGCAGACTCACCTTTTCACCATTCCTAAACCAGAGGAGTGTGGGATAGCCACGAACTTGGTTGTCAGAGCAGACCTCATAATGCTGGGTACAGTCAACCTACATTTTGAAAAAAAAAAAAAAACATTCCATGTATAAAATAGATACATGTTAAACATCATCTTATGTTTAAAAGTCTCAGAAAAATACATGAACAAACAAAATACATGAACAATACATGAACACGGCTCGGCAAAAGCTGATGCGAAGTACCGTCTTGGGAACAGTTAGGTCTTCTTCCAAATAGTGGTTTGGTTATAGAATTGGGAGGCTGTGTGGATGTTTGTTTTTATTTCAGGAGGGATCAAGGAGCGAGGTATGGATAGACGGAAGTAGAAACAGTAGCAAGGAACAACAGAAACATAACTAAATATCAGAGATAAGCACTTGGAAATTATCTGAATAAAATTGCCGCGAAGACAACACAAAACACTAATGTGAGAGAGCTTTTAAGTGAAGATTTATTGGCTCATCCATTTTGTAAAATGTACGACTACTCTTTAAAATCAGAATAAATGTCAACAGCTACCAAATTAACTGTATTCCAAGCGAAATTCCAAGTGCACAGCAACATTCAATTCTAATTTGTCATAAAACAATCTATAAAGTTACCAGTTCATGATCTTTTTTGAAGCAAAGAAAAAATATAAATTAAGCACTGCAGCCTTTTCTCTAGACTTGGATTTTGTATTTGACATTAAAAACACTTTGCTTCAGATCACTGAAGATCAGTTCTAAGGATTAAACACAATCCTGCCAGTAGATAGCATTGCTGTTAAGACACTATTTCTCCAGATTACATGAAGGTCATGGTTCAGCCTTCTTAGAAACAGTTGTGTTTCCTGTTTACTTACCGACCTACAATCTCAACCAGCATGTGTTTCAATTAGTTTTGTAAGGTATACAGTTACACAAAATTGACTAGGCATGGAGACAAACCTTAGTGGCTTTATTACACAGCAAATATCAGCAACAGTAGCTGTGAACATGACAGACAATTGAATACAACATAAATTTGGGATTTATTTTTTTCTTCTCTGGATAACAGAGAATGGCAGCTTCAAGAAAATAATTAAGCTAAGAAATGATTTTATCAGGCATTCCAGGTTTGCAAGAAGTAAATCAGCATACGGATATTTTGTACAAAGGGTATCAAAGGAGCATTAGCCTCTGATATTTTACTCTTAGAAGGAATCATGCTTTATATCTACCAGGTCTCAAAAAGTGTATATATATGTCTTCTCTAAAGTTTAACCATGCTGACCTGTTCTGTACATCTACAGCATATCTGAACTAGAGAATTTTCAAAAGGGTTTCATGGGAAAAAAAAAGAAAAAACAACAAATAAAAAAGTCAAGCTCATCACCCCTAGTAATAGCCAAAAAACTCATGAGGGCAGAGACATGAGATTGCCAATTTCCTGTCCCTCTGCAGGACTGACACCACTGCTTGATCTGAAAGTTTAAAGATACAGAAGCTGAGCCCAGTCAGTTTTCCACTGCTGGCACATACAGGGAGATTTGCAGCATTAGCCACCTGGACTTAGGTATGGGTCAGCAAATAAAGCCAGTAACTGCAACTGCCAGACCACCTCCATACCTCTGCACAGATGTCTCTCCACGTACAAGTAACAAGTTCCCATGGTAAATACACCACAGAATCTGGTTATCATCCCTAAGGGAAATAGCAAAGTAGGACAAGATATCAGTTTTTAGGGTGAAAGACCCCCTGAAACCTTTAGAAAGTTCAATGGGGGTAAACAGAAAAAATAAAATAAAAAAAAAAAATTAAAGAACCCTGTAGGTCTGAAACTTGCTAAGAAATCCAATGCTGTAAAAGGCAAACTACAAGTCACTTTCCCACTCAAAATGAACAGTTAAGTCTATCAAGTTCTGACAGAGGGGAAGCCTAAGAAAAGAAATCTCAAAATATTATTCACTGCCTCTGAAATATTTAGACTTTTTCCCAACACTCTCTGAAAAACAAGGAGCAGCATTTGATGTTTCTAACAAGTCCTTGCTTAAAATGAG
Source organism: Aythya ferina (assembly GCF_964211825.1). Lineage (NCBI taxonomy): Eukaryota > Metazoa > Chordata > Aves > Anseriformes > Anatidae > Aythya > Aythya ferina. Next base: position 70,430,746 of record NC_140297.1, on the reverse strand, counting down.
GGAGTCCTGTCAATTGTAACAAAACAGACATCTCTTCAAAACAGAGTGAAATATGGAATGTGCAAGAAAAAATAACCACCACAAAATTAAAATAGGAACTACGAATATAAAAGTATTTAAGAGCTGACAAAGAAAATGAATGTTATTTTTAAATCACAGAACGAATATCATGATACTTGAATGAAAAATTCATTCGCATAAAACACATTTTCAGATTAAGAAAAGATTACTTCACTTACCTTGCCAATCTTTACGCTCTCTGAATGTTCAAAGGCTTGAGCCAGCTGCTCCCAGGTTGGGGCCAAAGCCTTGCAATGACCACACCAAGGAGCAAAGAATTTGATAAAGTGATTACCTTTGAAGTCAAAGAAAATAAAAAAAGATGTAACCCGTTTGAAATTAATTTGGCTGCCATTAAAGGCTAGGTATTAATCTCAGTCTGCAAATTTATCATGGTATTTCCTGGGTTAAAGATAGGAAATACTCTGAATAAAAGACCAGGGCAAAATATTTCTGCAATTAGGTTTTTGATATTGTACGCAGTCCCAAAGCATTGCCAAATTCCCTGAAAATCCAAACAGCATCACAACCTTGAGCCAACAAATGAGATATTAAAACTATGGCATTTTTAACCTTACCACTTGCTAGAATGTCTAATTCTATTACATCAATCACTTCCCTATTACAGAGTAGAAAGAACCACCAAGGAGCATGTATTTATAACAGCATAAATCCAAGTAAATATTAGATTTCAACTTACAGATCTCTAAGCAAACACCACTGCATTGAGTCCCTGAGCTACCAAACTAATTTTGTTCAGCTTTCAATGCACCCTCTTCCAGCCCTGCTCTTTGTGTTTTCATGTTAACTATTCAGAAAGTGCTGTACAGTTTCCACGAATAGAAATTTTTTGTAGAATTTCATAGTGTTTCATAGAGAGGAGAGTCTTTGTGCTCTCATACTAATGCTTCATTTAAAAGTATTATCTTAATTGCAGAGAAGCAGAATATGTAATTTCCTTTAATTAGAATCACTATTAATTCAAGATGCTGCATGCTTCTGCACACATCAAAGCAAGTCTCTGTTACTGCAAAATAAAATACAGTTAATTAAAACAAGAAAAAAAATAATTTGAAGGAAAAAACAGCTATTGTGGGAAAACTCTTTTTAATAGAATTACAATCCTTTGAAGACTACTTTGGGGCTGATATTACTAGAATTTCCTTCTAGTCTGAGGGCTTGTTCACAGAAGAATGTCAGATGAAAAATACCACAAAAACACTAGGAAATGTAAACTGCAGCAGTTTAACTTGTCTATTCTGCATCAGAAATACTTTCATACTGATTGGCTTGCTTTGCTTTGGTCACATAAAGAGAATAATGAAATTTCTTATAAAGGAATTAAGAACATCTAGTCAAAATCATCTATTCTGTATCACATACTCTGTGATATACACTCCTCTCTGATAGAAACAAAAATAAAATCTTTTATCCCTAGAGCACAAAAAAACATAAAGGCTATTTTTAAGAAGAAAAGTAAACCTTCCAAGCAGAACTGCTAAGCCTCCAGCTAAATTTAAGCACCGAACTTTCTGTAATCGAAGTCCAGAGACAACAAAAGCTTTACAGATGGTTATAAACCTGATCAGCTCCTGGGTATCGCCATAAGAATACCTCCTCCGCTTGTGTATGAATGCCAATGGATACAACTTAAAAACATTTACACATACACTACACTTAACAATTGACACTATCTTCTCAGACTGTAAACTTGTTTAATGCTCAGTGTATCCCTGAGGGTAGAGAGAAGAATCCATAAAGAATTTTGATGTAATTCCCTGTTAAGCCACACATACAGGGAATTTTTTTTTTTTTTTAAGTTCACTGCACAAAACATTCCTTTACACTTGACAATATTTCTAATTAATTAATGGTTAGTTTAGTAAGCTTTAGTATCTATCTCACTCGTGTTATCACATGGGCACAGACAGTAAATCTGGCCTTAACTCTACTGTCTTCTGGAATACTGTTCTTAAATTTTCTCATGGTGTGCAATGCATAATTAAACTACAGCCTTTTTACACGGTGTGTAGTTTCATCCTCTTTCATAAGGTGTTACTGGAAAATAAAGTGGGAAGGAAGTACCTAGAAAACTAACATTTCTGTTGCATACTTCCCACTAGTTATGTCTCTGTAAGCAGGTATCTTGTGCTTATGAAAAAACAGTTACCTTCTGCTATGTGCATCTTGAAATTGTCTGATGAGAGTTCATACATTCCCTGCTTAGGTTCAGGGGCTTTGGGTGGTTCCGCAACAGCTTCTGGATCCTATTCATGAGAAAAGTTTTTGTCTCATTCAGTAAATGCACAGTATTTGATTCCTGTATCATGCCCTTCTGTGGTAGTGCTATAAACCCCGCACTCTGAAAATTTAAATTCCTAAAGCTATCTTCCTAATTTACCTTGATTTAGGTATCTTAACATTTCCTACTAAACTATTACTTGAAAGCAAAATGCAAAATAGCATACCAAATAGAAAAGACACAATAAAACAATTACTGGAATAACAGTCTTTCACTGTGCTGTAGTACAGTCACAGTCCACATTTATTTAATTACTATGGCATTTGAAACATCACCGTATATTAATATGCTTAGATTACTTTACTCTATAGCTTCATATATCAGCCACATCTGCTGATGTCTCAAAAATACCACCAGTTTTGGTGATATTTTCGCTATTTAAAAATAGGTAGTGAAAAAGCTATTTTCTGCTGCCCTAATGCAGGAAAGAGGACCTAATGGTCCTGTGAAGGTAGCAACAACAGAAAAAGTGCAAATACTTTATAGGTAAGTTGCAGCAAACTCATTGGCACTTGGCAAAAGCAAAAGATGACTTTCTAGATACTAGGTGAGAACTGGAAATAATAATTTTAAAACTGCGAAGTACATTTCTATTTCTTAGTTTAGGATTTAATGCTTAGCTATTAAAAAAGATCGTAATTTCTTTTATTTGAATATAAACGTTCAAACTGTGACCAGCAATGACTATAGATTCATCTTGATTAGAAACAGCTATTACAAAGTTAATTTTAGGCAAGTTAACAAAATTAATTTTAGACAAGGCTTACCTAATATACACAAATACTAAACTCCTAGTTTTCCCTAGTGATGATACTCGTTTAACTTACTTAACTGATTATTTAAAACCCTTTCTGTAGGCTACAACATTATCAGCTAATAACTGAGCTAAAGACGACATTGCATGTTGTTAAGAGGAAATTAAGCCCAATATAAATGTAGTTTATCCTGTATTACAGCTAAATTGCTTTTCTTACTCTAGAGACATTATAGACTACTGGTGTTAATGGAATTTACACAACAAATTGTATCTTAAAATGTCAAAATGCTACACATTAAAAATTGCACTATGCACTTTAGTTTTAAATATAGGAACCAAGGGCAGGTCATAGGATGGCAGTTTTAATTATTATTCTGATAGACACAAAAATTGTTCCATATTGTTACTACCATCAGACTTTTATATTCAGAAGCAGATTTGCTCTTAGTGAGGGAAACCTAACCTATAGACACGACAGATCAGCAAGTCTGCAGAAGGAAGTATTTCCTTTTCCTATTCCCATTTCACTTACAGATGGTTCCTCGTTTAGTTTCTCCAACATCCAGTTTTCCAGTGCCTGGAGGTCTCTAGGGCCTTGGTATTTCAGAGGTTCTTGTCCTGGTTTAAGCAGCTTTAAACTAAAGGATTAAAATGTAGAAAAGAGTGAGATAAAAATTTTTGCACATGAAACATTCCCAGAGTGTTAACATACTTTACTAATTCACAGCAATTCAGGCTTAGCAGCTCTCTTGATTATTCACATCAGCATCTGAAATTGCTCTCAGCTAGAAAGAACATGTCCACAACTTAAGACACCTTTTTCATTCCCATGTAAGCTTTTAAAGAGGATTTTAAAAACAGTAAACAGAAATGCCATGTTAAAAATCAATGTATCTTAATATTACTTTGACCAATAAGCAAGAGCAAATAAAACACTGCAGAGTTCAGGTCTGGGGATAATCACTTGTTATGCTTATGAATCCTATTTCAGTTCACCAAAAAAACATTATTTTTGTTTTGCTCTCCCCTCTCCATCACCTACCTACATAAACTACCCAAAGCTTTTACTATTAAATATTTTAGTTAAAATTGGAAATGCATTTGCTGAAGGGTCAATACCAAACTTCTGACCTAGTCTTATCTTTTAAAGCAAATCATAATTAGATTCAATTACTGCTGTCACCCAGATTCAGCTTCCCTTGCCAAGCTGTTATTTTGCATTACATTTTCCTATTTTTTTTTCGTTCTTTAAATGTTTTTCCTCTCTGCTCATTCCACAGGTTGGGAAAAACAAACACATGAATATGTTGAAAAAGCCACATAATGCAAGTGATATTACACAGCCATTACTTATCCAAAAATGATAATACATATCCATTAGTTTCTTTTCTTACTCAATGTGTCTGCCATTCATTCTATTTTATAAGGAACAGCACCACAATATAAACTATTCAAATACACAAACACAACCAGTGTTTGCTTCTGGGGATATTAAAATCAAGTTGTAAAATTCATTGTTTCTTGATATTTCTAGTGGAACTAAGCCACAAATTGCCCTTCAGAACAATTCCTACTTCAGTGAGGACTTTGCTATTTATAACTCTCAACTTGTAATCAGTGGCACTCATCTGCGTCAAAGCAAGTGTAGCCATGAGTGTACGTCAAGTTCAGTCCATTGCTGGGGTCAGCAGTAACACTAGACAAAGTGAGCCAAGAGAAGGAAAAACACAGGCTGAGGAAGGGCTATGGAAGACTACATTCTCCATTTACCCACTAAGATGAGTTACTAGCAAAGCAGTTGAATCAATTTTTTCAAGAAGCTTTAAAGAAGACACAAATGAAAAAAAAATCCCCTTGCTCCTTTTTAGCAGGGAAAAAGGGAGTACAGGTATCTGACCTGTACTAAAAGCACTAACTAGGCTGACCTCTCATAGATGTTCTAGATCACCTTCTGCCTATCAAAGCCAAGGCAGTAAGACATTTATCACTATTAACAGGACAAGCTTAAACACCTTAAACTCCAACTGAACTTCTCCCAGGCCAATATAAGCAAAATTACCCAGAAAAGTCTGTACAGCATCACCACTACTATGCTAAATTCTGCTATTAATTTATAATTTTATGAGGACCCAGTTCCCTCAAAAATTTAACGGATCACCCATGCGTTATTTCAGAATGGTGCAGTGTACTTGACAAACTTGTGACAAATTATTTTTTTAAAATACCAGTTCTATGTGGTTAGACAGACCAGACCAGTTCTATGACACACATCACGGCTGCATAAATGTACTATTGCTTGAGAAAGTGGTACTCTAAGAGAAAAAGTGGACAAATTCTGGACTTTATTTAAACAGTCAGGACATGAAACAGTATCTTCAATAGAAAAAAAAAAAAAAAAAGAGTAAGAGTAGTATACATCACATGATACTTGGCAACATGGTAAAAGGGCTTAAATTGAACATAGATGTGATCCAAAATACCAAAAAATAGAGCATAAAAGTTAACTTCACCAAGCTGGCAGAGGATCATGGAAAACCAAAAAAAAAAAAAGAAACAGGACCAGACCACCTTTTATACTTACGTAGGGTATCCTCGGACACCAAATTCAGAGCACAGTGGAATGTCTATGGTACAATCCACTTTAACAACATAGACCTGCGGGTTTTCCATGTTGTTGTATTTATCTCCCAAATCATTCCAAGTTGGCTGCAGACGCTGGCAATGTCCACACCTGTGACAGAATGAACAAAATATTTTCAAGTAGCTGCTCTGTTTACAGGGCAATGATTCGATGGAGAAGTCATACACCGAACAGTCAAAGATTTTGATAAATTTAAAAATAGTTAAGTTAGAAATCTTCCATACTTGAGCACTGTTACAGTAAGTAACAGCAAATACTACTATGCAATGTAGAACAACATTGCAAACACACCTTGTAAAAATTGTCAAGAGAAAGCCTATTGAGCACCCTCTGAACTTAGTGAGGCTATTTAGAAAAGCTCTCTGCATTTTCTAACCATCTAGAAAAAGATCACATGAGGCTGTCCAGCTTTTTTAATTCAACATTTCAAAATACTGTTTTTTTAAGCAGCAGGCAAGAAGTTTATGGTTCGTGGTCTCTTTGCAAGTCTCTTTGTGTGCATCACTGGAACTGTAACTCATGGGTCATGAAGCACATCAGGCACTAAAAATCTCAACAGGGTTTCTCAAAATCCTCCAATGCTGTGTTTTGCCCCTGCAGCACACTATAAACTATGTTTGCATATACATGGAAAAGTGGCCTACTGTAGTTGCTGTTAACAGCAACTCTCTGGAAGTAGAAAATGGCTATTATTCTTCTCATTAATTTTCTAGTAGTTCTAGCCATTATAGCAGTACCCTATTCCTGTAAATAACTATGATGAAAAATGCTAAGGAATGGATTTCCAGTTATCTTTAACAGCTGCTTTTGCCAATCCTTCAAGACATCTAGAAATACATAATTGGATTAACTAAAAACATTTTCAACCTGGCAGTTTGAAAGCTGTTTTTGCCCTTGACATGACCTAGAAAGTCTACTTTTAAAAAAAAACAATTAAAACAGCATTAGGACTCCAGAGTAAATTGCTTCTTAGGCTCTCCAAAGATCCCATTTAAAAATTTCACATATACAGATGGTTTTGAGTCAATTTATAGAAAAGCTGCATGGATTCACACCTTTCCACAGGTACCCTGATATCATTAACACAAAATAAAACCATCTTTCAATCTTAACAAGGTTGTTGCAGTTGGTTGGGGGGGGTAACATATTCCCGCTGTGTGGAGGAATACGATCTCATTCTGAACTGTAATGGTGAAGGAATACAATGTACTACTACCAAAATTAAGTATTCCTTAAATATTTAACTTCAGACTGAACTTCCTCCACAGTCAACTCATCATGGAGCTTGAAGAGGAGAATTTTGGATTCTCTGGTCCCCTTCCCTAATGTCTGTGGAAATTTTAAACATAATGAGTACTGCCTGGTGATATAGAACTGAGTGTGGAAATCTATGTTGGGAAATTTCAAGTAATAAACCTTTTTTAAGCACAGAACAGAGCTGCCTTATCCATATTTAACGCTATGATCTCTGCTATATGCAGTTCCCCACTCCCTTCCTTCTTCTTCGGATTATATGAGCTGAAATTGAAAATAAAGCATGAAGAAGGTTCATATCTGAATCAGTAACTGACTTGTTAGTCATTCTTGGTTTACATATAAATTCAGTATTATACATAAGGAAGCAGAATGCAAGACAGTCCCTGGAAGATCTTTTTCTAGAATTCATAAGGTGTTGCTATGAACAACATAAAATTGAGAAGTCAAAAACAAAGAGAGCAAGACCATGTAACTTGTCTCTCTTAGGCCCATGTACCTACACAGTCATTTGTTGCTATCACTCCCTATCAATCAGTGGGACTGGAGAAACAGCTAGTTTTCCCACTGGGGATGGCAGATACCTGAGAGTCAATGAGGAGTCCTGCTATTCCTTCCCTGCATGGGCTAGGCAGGTGCAAGAGTTCATAATCTCTGCATAGAAACATAAATGAAGATGTTTGGATCATAAATGATCCAAAAGAGACTGGCAGCACTATAGGAAAGACCCAGCTTGCTGGAAAAACAAACAAACAAAACAACAACAAAAACTCTTCTTCTTTTATACTACTAACATAGATAAGGAGATAAGGGTGAAAAGACATTTTTTGTAAGATTTTGGAGATTGGTTGCTGATTTTAACTCAGAGCAACCATGTATCACAATTGCTTGTGCCTGGAGATTATTTTGCTGCATCAGTATCTCCAGAACACCATGCTGCTTTACCTAACGCAGACAGATGAGTGCTCTGCTTATACTATCAGTGCTTCTACCCTAGAGGACCTGATGGTGTATTTCCTGGGCTATGAGAAGTTAGTGTGCAGCAAGGACATTTTTGGAGGTCACCAGTACAGCTACAGTTCTGCAGTTAGCTAGGGCAGCTTCATAGCAAGACATAGTGCAAATCATTACCCAATTAAAAAAGTTCTGTATGCCTGAGGATAGGTATAATTGTACAGGCAACAAAGGACCAGTCCGCTCTGGACAAATGAGTACAGCAAAGATAAAATCCAGTCAACAGAGTTCAATTCAGCCACAACAAACTGTGGCAATCAAGTCTGCTTCAGCTCAGTGGACTTCCAGAGTATGTTGAAAAGACCTATACTCGTCAAAATAAAAATAAAAATAGCCTACTTGTTTGAGACTCAGTTCAACTAAGTGAAACCTCCTCTCTCTGTAGGCACGCAATAGGCATGGCTAAAATTTTAAGAATATTTAGTGCCACTTGTTCGTGGTTCTGTGCCTTGTCACCTGTAGATACAAAGGAGGACAGCCTGATCATGAAAAATCTTAGACATCTGATGGTAAATGACTTGGAGTACACTTTTTTTTTTTAATTATTTTTTGGTGTAGCTCACCATATTTAAAACAAATGCAGGATGTCATCTCTACTGTTGCTACCAAAAGGGTGTGTGAGGCCTGTGGCAAAGTTTGTTTCAAGAATTCTGTATTAAAGAGTTTTGCTCTGTCCAACTCAACTCACTGATAGTATTCATTATCTAACATCAGCAGCACCTGTAACAATCTGAAAGAAAATTCTAACTCAATTTGCTTGCTAGGCCTCTCCCTCACAGCTGCAGGGAGCACTGACAAAATGTGTGCACCAGTGAGAAGCATTAGATTAGTACATTAGAATCACCTACGAACAGGGCAGGGGGTTCTAATATAGACGCCAGGGCTGTCAAACCATCATCTGATCCCACTGATGACAAAACTACTGGTGTACCTAAGCACCTTTTCTGAACCACTTGGATGTTCCCTCTTTCCTTCTCTTCCCCTTGGACCTGAAACCTGGACCTGTTGCTGCTAGTCAAAAGGCGCGCGGAGTCCAGACTCAGGCCCTGGAGCTGAAACCCAGAGATGTTGATGAGGCCTGCTAAAGGTGAGAGTAACAAATGCAGAAGCTGCAACAAGTCTGGCAAATGACGCCGCTCCCTCATGCTTGTGTTGGGCAGAGATCCTCAGCCCTCCCAAGGGCACAGAATGGTCCAAGTTTGCAAGACCAGAGCTCTCTCTGATGCACTCTGAGGACAAAGCACATGCTAGACTTTGCAACAGCCTACTTGGCAGAGGGTCTCCAATAAACCGCGTGCCAAGACAAAAGTTCATCTGGTTTTACAGATGCCTGTGAAACGGTCAGTCAAAGTTTGAGGACACAAAGGTATTATCACCCGAGAAGAGACCAGAGCAGAAGCACTGCTGCTCTGCATAGGAATTTCTTTGACCTTATTCTCAGTCAAGGGTCCTCTGCTAGCAAGTTGGGCTTCCTCCACTTTCGTGATCTTCAGAGGAAGACATCTGCTCATCCCTCATTGCGGTCTACAGCTTCCTCACGAGGGGGAGCGGAGAGGCAGGTGACCTATTCTCTATAAACACCAGTGATAGGACCCACGGGAATGGTGTTAAGCTGTGGCAGGGGAAGTTTAGGCTGGACATCAGGAAGAGGTTCTTCACAGAGAGGGTGGTTGCACACTGGAACAGGCTCCCCAGGGATGTAGTCACTGCACCGAGCCTGTCTGAAATTAAGAGACATTTGGACTGTGCACTTAGTCACATGGTCTAAACTTTCAGGTAGACCTGTGCGGTGCCAGGAGTTGGACTTGAAGATCCTTATGGGTCCCTTCCAACTCAGGATATTCTATGGGTCTATGCTCTTTCAAGTGTTTGCTTAATATCTCTGTATGGCATTAACAAGCTGATTGCAATAACAAAATAAATTATTTTTTTTCAGTTTTGAAAGGAAATTCTTTTCTAGAGTTCATTTCGAGTAGAAGCATGACACATGTATGCCTCAATGGCACCATGTACCAACAGGCTACCTTAGGATTGAAATGTGTCTTTTGCAAAGGCATCATTTCACGAACTTTATCTAAATTTAAGAGAACTTGGAGAGGGGGAACACCTACAACAAAACTCCTAATAACTCTACTAGTATCGGTAAGTCAGAAACAGATTTTTTTTTTTAAATGGTAGAAGAGATGATGAAAAAAGATGAATATGAGCAACTGCTGGAAATGTGCGGAGGTAAGGAACACTGTCCTCTTGATACCTGTAATATCCAACAAAGCCCTATCGTCAGAGTCTTCTCAACTACTCTTGCGTGAGGAGTACCAGCCTAGGGCAAAATCCCAGCAGATGTCTCACAGATGCGACAACTCCAGCTCTGATAACGTGCTACAGTGACCTGTGGCTTCGGGGACACCACGCCACCCTTCCTACTGCTTTTGTAGCAAACTTATCCTTTTATTTGCCGGAGCAGAGAGCACACAACCTCTTCAAGAAAGTATCTGCAAGGCCAGAGGCACGGGAAAACCGTAAGTCAGCAGTTTTTAAACACCGCTATGACAAAACCCTCAGCAGCACCCCCTGGCAGGGCCGTGAGGAGCCGGGGTGCCTCGTCCCACAGCAGCGGCCGGGACCGTGCCAGCCCGGGGCCGTGCCGGCTGCCAAACGCGCGGCCCCGCAGCCGGCCCGGCCCGGGCCCTCCGCCGCCGCCGGCCGCCATTTCACACCGGCCGCCCCCCGCCCCCAGCCCCAGCCCCGGCCCCTGGGGCTCGGGGAGCGCCCCCCGGCCTCCGCGCCGGCCCGGCCGCCTCCCGCCGCCACGTCAACGGGGGAAGAGGCGGGCGGGGAGGGCGCCGCGCCGCGCCGGGCCATGCCGAGCCGAGCCGAGCCGGGCCGGGCGCTGCAGGGCACAGCACAGCCCAGCAGGGCAGGGCAGGGCAGGGCACGGCCTCCCGCCCGCCCGGCGCTCGGGATACCCACCACGGGGCGAAGAACATGACGAAGTGCGGGGCGGCGGCGGCGCCGTGCCGCAGCATCTCGGCGCTGTAAAGGTGCCGCCCGTGCGGGTCCGGCTCCGGCTGCGGCTCCTTGCCCGGCTCCGGCTCGGCTCGCCCCGGCACGCCGCAGAGGACGGGGCCGAGAGCGGCCCAGGACAGGAGGCGCCACCAGGCCGGGCCGGAGCGCAGCGGAGCCATGGCAGCGGCGAGGCGGCGAGCGGCGAAAGCCCCGGGCGGCCGCCGCCACCTCCTTCTTCCCTCCCTCTTTCCCTCCTTCCCTGCCCGCCCCTCGCCAGCCCCCGCCTCTCGCTACCGCCCTCCGGCAGCCCCGGCACGCTGACCCCGCGATGGTGGGCGCTGAGCGGTGCGGGGAGATGGGTGGGTGCTGTGGGTGCTGTGTCTTCGCTGCAGGTCCTGGGGTTTGCGGCGGTGAGGGGGGGTAAGCGGACGGCCCACCTTGCTTAAAGAAAAAGGGCGTTTTGGTAAAGTGGACACGCGACCCGATGGATTCCTATAAACACGCACGAAGGCTGGCCTGTGGGCCTCGTGCGGCCCCCTCTGCCATTGCCCATGTGCCTGTGACACAGCAATGCAGGCCGCTAAAAATAAAAAATAAAAGGAAAGCCTGGCCACTTTCCCCAGGAGCCTGCATGTTGGTGTGTCCAGAGCAGTAGAATTCACTTCATGTCGTGTCTTCCAGGCTCTTCTTTTCTGAACACGTCTCTCTCACATTTCCTCTTCGCCTCCCTACCAGCATCTTCCACAGGAGCAGTGGTAGAAGCGAGCTTGCTTTGCCCTCAGCATGCACCTCGTGCAGCACCCATCTCTTCTTTGCCCAAAGAGCAAACACTGCCTCTGGTCGCTTACGCTGCAACCTCCGAACAGCACGTTTGTGAGGGCCGTCATTAGAGCTCACAAGAATCACTTATTAAAAAGTAAAAAATGAAAACTAAATATAATTTCATTTGAAAAATTTAAATTGCTTTTGAAAGCTACTATCTCTCTCAAAATCAAGATTCCAAAAAATCTTTACTGTGTATATACGTGAAACAATTGCAATACTATATTTATCACCAAGCTAGGAAAAAAAAAAAAAAGCCAGATTCTCCAGTACATTACTTACCAGTATCAGAGTACAAATTTAGGTTTTGTAACAGTAACCTTTTCTTTAAACAAGTTTAAGTTTTCTTAATTCTGTACTAACCAAATTAAAGTCAATGTTTGACTAATCATGATTTCAAAAAGAAAAAAATATAAATGTAGATTATTTCCTGTCTCTAGTGCATGAAAAAATAGCAACAAATCCCCCCCCCCCCCCAAAAAAAAAAAAAAAAAAACACTTAAGAGGGGTTGAGAATGACTAATTTTAAGACCTTGAAGGACAGTGTCCTGATACAACCAGGTGAGTTCTCTAACCACAGAAAGCACCTCCTCTAGTTAAGCACACTAGTTTCTTTTCACTGCAAGTATATTTTTGTTCTGCTTTCCTCCATACCTTTTTTTCCTGTACATTTCTCTGTACATTTTTCCTGTGTTCTCTAGCGCATTTAAAAATAGAGTTTTTAATTAAATTAGAATCTTAATCCTATTATCTTAATTAAAAAATAGGCTACTGAAAAGTTATTTTTAAATCGTTTTTAATACATTTAAAAAACTAAGGTCTCCACCTATGTGCAATAAGAAACAAAACAGATAAAAATAACAGCAATAAGCATTACTTTGAGATGTAGTAGAAAAACAAATATCATTGTTCAAAATTCCCCGGGTGAATAGGGACAGAGTACAGCTGAGCTCTCGCTAATCAGAGAGGGGTGCTGCTAGGTCAGAACTGACAGTAAGAATAAAATTTCCTTTGTAAATACATCTTTTTTTTCTCCATTAAAAAGCTAATAAAATTAATACAGATTATGAATTTTTTTTCATCTGCCACCTCGCTCCAGCCCCTTGCTCCCTCTGTCTTTGGAACTAGTAAGCTTTCTTTTTACCTCTCATCTTCCCACTTCCATTAACTGTGCTGGGACTGCAGCAGAGCTGGGGAAGAAGAACGGTGGCCGTACCTTTGTAGTAGGCCTGCGGGCAGCTGCCACCTCCTTAGCTAATGTGGAGGATCACCCACAGAGGTGTCACCCAACCCAAGCTGTACTCACGTCTCATCACATGTCAGATAAGTGCGCAGAAGACCTCACCCAGTCACCAACACCCTTGTTCCCTCTCCCTCGCTGCAGTTTTCCACCTTGTTATCATCTCCAAGGGCAGTGTGCCAACACCACTGCACCTCTTGCTTCTCCATCCTCTGCCTCACATAACGCAGATGTTTCCCCAAGGATAATCCATCAGCAGGGGGATCCTCACAGCTGCAAACAATACCCAGGAGCTGTTCTTCGCAGACATGATCCCACCACAGAGCAGCTGAGCAGGCAGAACCTGGGGTGAACAGTCCCAAGGACAAAGAGTCACCAGCAGCTGCTGCTTCTGCTCAGGGATGGATCAGCAGTGACTGGTTACACTTGCTGCCTTTGTTCCTCGCTGCTCAGTAGTTCATAGCAGCTGGTCCTGGGTGACAACATACAACTGGGGGAAGAAGTGTCAACGCCTGTCAGGCTGTGGGTCATAGCTGATATTCACAACAACTGATCTATACTAATCACTTAATTGAGAGGAAATTGCAAATACACTGCAATTAATCTACATTGCTTATCAGCAAGAGTTGCTTGTCTTAGGATATGAACTGCTGATTTTGACTCACAGAGACTCCTACAACCCCCGCACATGCACCCCAGTCCCTATCTCCTGACCTACTCCATGTGCTTGAACTCACTTTCGGAAGCAGAACTAATCTTGAAACCTTTGCAGGCTGCGTGATACACAGAGGATACACACTACAAACAAGTTATTTCTCTGCATGTGGTGGTTGGCCAAGGAACATGCTTGGTGGTCAGGGAGAACATACATCACAATAGGCATGACAAAAGTGTTTGATAGGACCAAGGAAACTGAGGACTGGAAAGGACCTTAGAGGTTACAGAGGTTGGTCCTTGTTCTGCCAGATAATGGCACCATATAATCCTGTTTATAAATGTTCTTACCTCTATTTTAAGATGAGTGAGATAGTTTTGCCTACACTACTCTGAAAGTTAGTTCCTTGCCTAGGATTATGAACTATAATTGCTAATTATACCAGGACATTCCTGTGCCTGCATTGCCCTTTAGGTGAAATACTTTTTTCCTCTTGCTGATAGTGTTTGGAGGTAGCAATAGCATCCTTTCTCAACTTTTGTTCTGCTAGACTAAACAAGCCAACGTCTCCCATTCATTCATTCATGAATACTGTCCCACAAATCTTCTGCACAAGTCAGACTGGCAAATAAAAAATAAATCATGCTCTCATCTATTCCCATACAGCTAAGCAGCAAATGTCTTTTAATGCCTGTACATCTTAGATGCCTCATCCCTGATTTTAAATGTATCCCTAAAATATGATTAACATCTTATCTAAGAGCTTGTGTATTTTGCAGATGTTTCCCCTTCCATTCATGCCACAGACAACTACTTCCGTTTTATAGCCATCACTTGAAAATATGATATTATGTATGCATTCAGTTTATGGTTCTGTTTTGTTTTGTTTTGTGTTGTTTTCTTAATGTGATTTGCTTGCTGGCAACCAAAACAGTCTACAGTGACTGGCTTGCATGCTAAAGTCTAGAAATAGATGCGCTGCAAACCAAAGTTTCATACACACACCTCTGTGCCATACTTGATACTATTCTATGTTACTCAATTTAGATTTTTTTTTTTCCCACCTAACATAGAATTCCCTCCCTCCCCCATTTGCAGGTGGGAAAAATGACCCCTTTGAAGCAATTTTGTTGCTCTATTTTTCTCCGCTTCTCATTACACACTTCTATTTTCTTCAGTTTTGAGGACTTTGCTACAAGCAGGCTTGTTTTGTTAAGAGCTTCCTGTTTCTGCGACATGTTTTACAATAACAGCTAAAGTTTTGTCAACAGCGAATACTCATATCTGGAAGCAGTGAGGAAAAACATGAAGTTGCCCGAGACCCTCAGGGAAGAAATGCCAGAGGCGTCATCCAGTCCAGTTAAGAATCATTTGTGCAGGAAAAGCTGAGCCTCAAGGTTTACAATCTGCATTGGCCTTGTTTAGCTTTGCTGCCTTCTGTCACTTAGAAATGTTTTAAATAAATCTTTGTATCTTATGAAAACAGTGTATACACACTTCTTTATAAAACTCAGCTTAAATGAAATAAAAATCACCTTTTAGGAGTCACTGTGGTTTTCATAAAATTGCCCTGTTCTGTTCTATTAATTCAAATAGAAATGTAACTCTGTATTTGGCTTATCCAAGCCAAGAGCCAAGATTATTTTCCAACATTTTTCCTCTTTTTTTTTTTTTCTTTTGTCTGGGGAAATGTCTAAATCTATAGGATTATTTCCCACCCAATCATGCTGGGAGACCACACTGTGGCTCTCTGATTTAGTGCTTCTTCATAGCAACTAGCAGTACTCGGTACCAGTGCACAGCAGTGGACTATATTACAGCACAGCTGATTTTGAGATATCAGACAATGCCCAGAAAATCAGAGACGTTTTCACTACACATTGGATGGCATGAAAGTATACAAAATAAGGGGAAAAGTCCATTTTACTGTACATTACTAAACTGCACTGTTTCAATGGAGTGCTGCAATTTGTGTTAGCCGTGATTGCGGCCCCCATGATTCACAGCAAACACGGGTTATTTCAGTGTGTCATTTGTATCTCAGGCATATCACTTAACTTGCCATGTAAATCTAGTTTTCTAATTTACATTCCTCTGTTAACTCTATCTATAGTCCATGCGGAAAATAAAAAAATAAAAGCCAGCCTCATCTGCACAACCTCCTTAGGAGACTTCCAAAGCCCAGAATAGAGCATGTTGTATTTTGACAGCTGTCCTTTGAATCCTAAAGCATAACCTCTCAGGGGACATAGCATTATGTAATTTTTGTGACAGCACAATTGTCATTCAGCTAGAAAGAAGGATATTGTGATCTCAATGGAAAAGAAAAGCGATACTGCCATCTGTAAGCTTATAGCCCTTTTTCTTTGGTAATTTGTACCTCTCATGGAGGGTTGGGAGTGGAAATTACTACAAGCTGTTGAAGAAAATGACGTCATTTTGCCACCCACAAAACATTAGGAGTTTGACAGCCTAGAAAATGGCACAGAAAGGAAAGAGCAATCTCATGGTAAGGGAGCACTCTTGCTTCTGGAGGAAATGTATTCTCATTGTGATGGCCAACCACCATCTCTGTGGGACTCTGACCACGATGGCCACAAAACCCACTTTCAATAGCTGCTCTCTACACTGGCTGCAGGAGAGGAGTACATAATTGCCGGAACCACTACTCTCTCCATGGTCCTCAGATTCTTACAGTTTGGTCAAATGAACCAGAATTTTGCTTTCGGGCAATTTACCCTCAATTGTAAGTCACTATGCGGCAAAATTAATAAACAGAGAAATTCAGTTATGCAATTAGAAGTTGTTAGGAAGAATAGCATAATATAGATTGAAGATTTCATGGATCATAAAGAAAGAATTTCCTGTCTATTAATTTTGCAGCTGCTTTAATGCGTTCCTCCTAATGATGGAATACTGGAGGCTATTTTTTTCCATGGTTGAATTCTCTTCCATTACACAGTACACACCCTCTTAAGTAACCTGCAGCTGCTTTTATCTGCCACCACTTATGTTGGCCCATTGTGATATTTGACACATTACGGAGCCCCTGTGATTTCTCAGCATACCCTAAATAAACTCAAACTGAAGCACATGAAATGTGGGTTGCAAGCACAAGCAGAATTTTAAAATGTCCTGAGGTAACCAGAAGGTGAATGAAGATTAGAAGAAAAAAAAAAAAAAAAAGCACTTGTGTAGAAAGAGTTACTCCCTCATCATTTCTGGCCTACTCCCCATGCAATATAGCAAGAAAACTGTTTTTAATTATTTTTTAATCAGCACTTTCTCCCTGATCCGCTCTGTACCCTTCTGGTGGCTCATAACCAGTATACTCCAAAATCCACCCAAAGAAAAGTTAGGCTCTGATGTTGTTCTTTCTAAGACAGCTGCAATTTAGGGAATGAATAAGAGCAACTTTTCTCCCCTTCATTTTCTCTTCTGAACTGTGGCACCACCTCTCTTTAGAAAAGAAGACCCAAAAGCATGGAGGACTATAATTCTAACTGACAGGGTTGCCATTACTTAATGTTTGTTTAATGCTTCCAGTGTGTCACATAATCTAATTTGGATGTTTTGAAACAGTAATGAACTTTTTTTCCCCTAACAGCTGATGTCAAATGCAGTATTTATGGTTTCTCAGAAGCAAAGAGGAGTGTACAGAGGTTCGAGAATAAAGCAAACAGACAACCTTCAACATGGTAGCTAGCTGATTAGGATTTAAACAAGAATGCTTTCCTTTTGCATTTCTCTCATTTCAAACTTGTCTCTTTGGACCCTGCAATCTACAGTTTTGCAGCCCTGGTGCAAGGAGATTTTTCTTTCTAGCTCTCTCCAAGACAACAGCTTCTATCTAGTATATCCCTTCTTTTGCTACAGAAGTATATTAATTGAGAAGTTGGTGTATCAAACTATCTAATCTATGGCTCATAAAATTAATTATCTACATACCATGTGAAAAATGAAAGAACAACAACAAAAACATACTTAATATTCATAGAGTTTCTTTCTAAATCAGGCAAACACTCAACCTCCTTTCTATTTCATGTACATGACTAAGCCATTCAAAACATTCAGAAATGTAACCTACTGGCCATGTTCACCTTAGATTCACAAAACAAATAGGTTTACAACAGGGTTTTACTGCATGCCACCAGAGGAACAGCACAGCATCTGTAAGAAGAAAGTTTGGAGACAGCTAAGGAAAATCATTAGTGAAAAGAGGGAGAGGGAGAGGGAGAGGGAGAGGGAGAGCGGAGAGAGAAGAGAAGAGAAGAGAAGAGAAGAGAAGAGAAGAGAAGAGAAGAGAAGAGAAGAGAAGAGAAGAGAAGAGAAGAGAAGAGAAGAGAAGAGAAGAGAAGAGAAGAGAAGAGAAGAGAAGAGAAGAGAAGAGAAGAGAAGAGAAGAGAAGAGAAGAGAAGAGAAGAGAAGAGAAGAGAAGAGAAGAGAAGAGAAGAGAAGAGAAGAGAAGAGAAGAGAAGAGAAGAGAAGAGAAGAGAAGAGAAGAGAAGAGAAGAGAAGAGAAGAGAAGAGAAGAGAAGAGAAGAGAAGAGAAGAGAAGAGAAGAGAAGAGAAGAGAAGAGAAGAGAAGAGAAGAGAGAAGAGAAGGCCATAGATGGAACATGGTGGGATACTTCCCTAGAAACATGAGGGAGAGCGCTCATGGAACAAGGCAGCAAAAGAAAGAGGAAACAGGAAATAACCATCTTACAAAACCCAACCAACCACCACCACCAAAGAATATTTTTTCAAACAAGATGAAACAAGTCACTGAGGAAGTCAAAATGAGCAGAGAAACATGCCATCACTCCTCTGAATGCAGAAAGTCATCTAGGAACTCTTTAGGAATGAGTATAATTGAATTTCTGAACAGACACTAAAAATGAAAGAGCTGTAAGTAACAGTGATTAAATATAAATAATTTGCCTATGATTTGGCCAAATTAGCTTCTTCTAGCTTACCCTGAGCAATTTATTTAACTCCTGCTTGTTAGAGGAAAACATCAAAGCATCAAGCATGT
The DNA here is from genome assembly GCF_964211825.1 of Aythya ferina. NCBI lineage: Eukaryota > Metazoa > Chordata > Aves > Anseriformes > Anatidae > Aythya > Aythya ferina. The sequence goes on along the minus strand of NC_140297.1, from coordinate 70,411,978 downwards.
TAAGCTCCATATTCAACAAGTCTATTACAACCACCCTTTTGCAAGACGGGAAGAGGAGCTGTGACAGGATTTGGAGTTGTGGACACCCACAGCTAGAGTGGTTTCAACAGCTTTTTTTGTTGTTCTCCTTAAGTGTTAAAATGGTTCCCAAGCAGAGACATCTGTTTTAAGAGCAGTGACCATGTCCTTGCCATTTCAGAGTGCTGTTGACTGCGTTAGCAACCAGAGATTTTGGGGTCATCGTTCTTAATGGGAAATATTAATTTGCTCTTTATGTAGACAGCAGTTAGTCTTAATTATTGAAACATGAGTGTGTTTCTAGCATATCTAGTGTGCTAGAGAACTATTAGATACCTATATTTCTGATCTAATCTTTGGGTAAATATGACCAAATCAGTGACTGTAGCCTTAGGCATTCAGCCAGGGGGAAATTAATTTTCAATGAAAAACACAGATACCCCAGTTTAACAAAACTAAACACACTAGTTTTTCTGTGAAGTCTCAGTCCGTATGATAAAAAACAAGCCGCCTTGACGGCTATCTTGACAAAATATATTGACTGTGTGTATGTGTACTAAAATGTATTAAATAAATATTTTTTTCCTTGGCACAATCTTGAACACAATTTGGTTAAGCTCTGCATGTGTAATACAATTAAAAATAATATAATTAGCCAGTTATGGCTCAGTACATTTTGAACTTTTTTATGGCAGCTCTAAGCCACCAACCGCACAAGGCCAGCTACTCTGCAATAGTGCATTTGTCTTCTTTCACTCTTCCCAGACTGATCCACAGCAACAAATTCTGCCTCAGGAGACAAGAAAAATATTCTGTAAGCAAAGTACAGTCGGTCACCTGGGGACACCTCAGGGTACATCACAGAGAGGTACGGACACCAGTGTGGCATCCTGCAGGAAGGCAGCAATCACCTTCGCAGAGGTGGAAGCTGCAGCAGTCACCACTGGCTCAGAGCATCATACCACTGACCTTTGAACAGCCTGTTCTGAGCTCAATCTATTTTCTTCCTCTGTATCATGCAGAAGAAAATGTTTCTGGATCCACCACTCTGACATAGCAAGGTGCCAACAGCAGCCAGGGAACTTCCAGTCAGCATCACATTCCACCACAGATCCTGTGTCTAGCAAGCCTGGATTAATAGAAAAGCATTCACAGGGACTACTGTCAGCTCTTCAGGTCCTAAGGTTTCTCTTAAAGATAACCAGTCACCAACAAACACCACTCTGAAGCATCACGCTTCTCCAAATTCTCATGTAAATAAAGCCCCTTTTATTCCATGTATTCTGCTACTCACTTTCCTGCTGAAGGCAAAGGGGGGGGGGGGGGAATCTTACTCCGTACAATATTCAAAATATATCTTTCCTCACATATTGCTTACTGAACTTGTGTTATTCATGCTGATCCATGATTCGTGTACTCAAAACTGGCAGGTGGCTCAGGATCTGATTTTCTTTCACACAACAGAAACTTAAAACTCTGCAGACAACAGAAACTGAGCCGTAATGCCTCACTTTTCATGTGTACTAAAGACTACATGGAGTCTGTGATGGCAAACAGATCACATCACTAAGTCAATAATACAGTGGAGGCAATTAGCAGTCATTGCCACTGCAGAGGGCACATCAGCCAGTATAAGGTAGGCATGCATCTCACCCTCTAGAAAAAAAAAGGAAAGAACCTTGTCTCTCATACCAGCAAAACACCCTGCAAAGTGGATGTGCTTTTATCTAATTTAAAGTGTTTTCTTCAAGAAATTTGAAATGCTCTGGAAAGGCTGGCTCAACTTTCAAACAGTATCTTGGGGTGTAACATAGCATTCTACAAACATGAGGACAATAATGGTATAAGGGATAATGACAATAATAACACGAAGGGACAAGCATGTTTTGGAAGATGAGGGCAGAAAGAAGATAAAGTTAGGGTTAAGTTGAAGCTCTTGTTCACTTGCCATTTAGTCAGTGTGACACAATTTGAATATAATGAATCTATTTGAATCTATTTTGCCTATATTTTATTCCAGTTCTAGTGTACATTTGAAATAAACCAAGCAAGGAACAAAACTGGGTCTCCTGCCTACAGAGTACCCGTACTTTAAAATACTGTAAGAACTGATAACATTCACCATCCAGGCTTATATCGCATGGTTTATTTTTGCTTAAAGGATCCAGGCAATGACCTTTCTTTGCTTAGAAATATGTACTGGGTTTTGCAGAACCTTTCAGCAAAATGCCATCTCAGACTTTGAAATAACTGCATTAAAGTGAAAAAACAAACAAACAACAACAACAAACAACCAAACAAACAACAACAAAAAATCAAAACAATCAATGGAACAGCCTTCTTCCTCCGTGTGTGAATGGGGTGCATTTGGTTGGAGGCTGCCTGAAAAAAAAATTGTTTTGACCATAATATCATCAGGCTGAAATAACTACCAGAAGAACTGAAAAATGTTTTGGTGGTACCTCAGGGAACACATCAGTCCTACATGCTTACAGGTGTGGATCCTGTTTGATGTGCAGCAGATCTGCCTTGAGCAGGCAGCACCTGTGATGCAGGCACTCAGCTCATCCACAGAGTTGTGCTTACTCCTCCATTATCTCCAGACGGATACGGCAATATAGGGCTCTAGATAAGGCTGTGTATGTGTCACTTATTTAGAAACGGAAGCTATTTTTTAACAGAAGATCCTGCTTTCAGAGTGGACCTTTTATTGCCTGCATAATGTGCTGGCATATATACAATGAGTCTCCATCAGGCAGCTGGTTGAAACATCCTATGTCCTTGGTGGACAGGCACTGGCTGCCTGAGTCTCTTCCAGTTGCTATCAGCTGAAGTAGCCCACCTGGAGCTCCTGATGATATCAGGTTTAGAGGGACACAATAACTGTAAAACCTTTCTGATGAGTCATGGCACAGTGTCAAGCCTGTACTTTTACTTCACTAGCCCTAGAAAATAATTCGCTAGCACTGGAAAATATTTTTTTATATGATTTGCAAAAGTGATTAATTTTCTAATACTTGCAGATTACTTTGAAAACAAAAAACAAACAAACAAAACCAATACCATAAGTAGTAAACACTCTACTGAGCGCTCCAACTAGCACATACATGAACAAGCTCTAGCATATACTTAACTTTAAATTTGCTTTATCCTTCCTCTAAGTTTGTTGTTTCCTGTATGTTACAACATATTCACTCTTTCTACAATGGGGTTACAGCTATCACACAACTCTGCCTGGAACTCACTACTTGGCAGGAAAAGATCAAAGGGATTTTAAAAATATAATAATGAGGAAAAAATATAACAATGAGAAATCAAAGCTGAAAAAAAAGCTTTTTAATGTCTGTTATTACTATTAATATTTGTCATCACAATGACATCTGGTTTGGGAGCTCTGATCTTATAGTTCAGGTACCAGAAGAAGGAAGTACAGTTCCTTGATACAACTCCATGAGTCAATATAAGTCAATGAATTTATTACACTGAGTCATTCTTTCAATAGCCTTTATTTGCTCAACCTCTGATGGTGAAAGCAGAATTACCAGTTTAGATACTCTAATTTTACAATTGCTACTGTTGGACTACTTTTAAAAAGGGTAGAAAGAAAGACTTGTGGAACTACAGCTTGGTGAGCCTCACCTCTGTGTCTGGGAAGATCATGGAACAGATCCTCCTGGAAGCAATGTCAAGGCACATGACAAGGCAAGGAGTTATTCCCAGACAGCCAGCACAGCTTCACCAAAAACAAATTGTGCCTGACCAATCTGATAGCCTTCTGTGATGGAGTGACTGCATCAGTTGACAAGGGAAGACCAACTGATGTCACCTACCTGGACTTCTGTAAGGCCTTTGACATGGTCCTACATGACATCCTTATCTCTAAATTAGAGAGAGATGGATTTGAAGGGTGGACCATTCACTGGAAAAGGCATTGGCTTGAAGGTCACACCCAGAGAGTGGTGGTCAATAGCTCTTTGCCCAGGTGGAGGCCAGTGACAAGCAGTGTCCCTCAGGGGTCTGCCTTGGGACTGGTACTTTTTAATATCTATATCAGTGTCATAGACAGCAGGATTGAGTACACCCTCAGCAAATCTGCAGATGGCACCAAGCTGAGCAGTGCAGTCGATACAACAGAAGGATGGGATGCCATCCAAAAAGGCCTGGACAAGCTTGAGAAGTCAGCCAATGTGAACCTAGTGAGGTTCAACAAGGCTGAAGGTTCTGTACAAGGTGCTGCACCTGGGTTGGGGCAATCCCAGACATAAGCACAGACTGGGAGAAGAACCCAGTGAGAACAACCCTGCGGTTCTCATGGACAAAAAGCTTGACGTGAGCAGCAGAATGTGCTTGTAGCCCAGAAAGCCAACTGCATCCTGGGCTGCATCAACAGAGGGGTGGGAAGCAGGTCAAGGGAGGTGATTGTGCCCTTTTGCTTTGCCCTCACGAGGCCCCACCTGGAGTGCTGCATCCAGGTCTAGGGCCCTAGCACAAGAAAGACGTGGAACTCTTAGAGTGGGTCCAGAGAAGGGTCATGAAGTTGATTGAGGGCTAGAGCACCTCTCCTATGAGGAAAGGCCAAGAGAGCTGGGGATGTTCAGCCTGAAGAAGAGAAGGATTCAGGAAGTTGTCATTGCAGCCTTTCAATACTTAAAGTGGGCTTATAAAAAGATGGAGAGCGACTTTTACACAGGCAGATAGTGAAAAGACAAGGAGCAATATTTTTAAACTAAAAGAGAGGAGATTTACATTAGATGTTAGGAGGAAATTCTTCACTCAGAGGGTGGGTGGTAAGGCACTGGAACAGGGTGCCCAGAGAAGTTGTGGATGGTCCATCCTTGGAGGTGTTCAAGGCAAAGTTGGATGGGGCTTTGAGCAACCTGGGAGGTGTCCCTGCCTGTGGCAGGGGGGTTGGAATTGAATGGTCTTTAAGGTCCCTTCCAACCCCAATCATTCTTTGTGTTATAAATATATGCTTCAAGAAGGGGAAAAAATAATTCTCTCTGTTTATACCCCGGGGAAATGAGATGACGGATAAGGCTGGTGTGTTGAGTCCCAGGAAAGTTCCATCAGACACTGTACTTTGCAGCAGCGTCACAGAACACCTGCAGAAAAATCAGTCATGTCTTCTGCCTCACCTGTGGCAGCCTTTTCCCCTTCCTCCCTGCTAGACAGTGGAGAAGAGACAAATAGCCCTGCCCTACCTGTGGAGGGCATTTTCAAGGGTACTGCGTAAATACAGCCCTGGCAGTCAGTGTCTCATCTGTTCAGAGGTGATGGAAACATTTGTATTTTGCATCTCCTCTTGCATGCACATGTGCTACTGAAACACAGCGACTTGCTTTAGGCCAGTATCAGAAATGTAACGGCAACACTGGCCTCCCCGCTATCTTCTTGGAGCTCATGCTATTTCTTGGACCATTATTTCAACGTAAATGGGTTATTCTTGTGCTGAGTCCTGCACAATCAATGGTAATTACACCTTTTTCTGCTCTAAAACAGTATCTTTCTGATGTTTGACTGCTTACAGTTTACGAAGAGGAGTCTTCCATGAATACAGGCAAAGCTCTGTGAGATAAAGCCTAGTTCTAGCTGACTTTTCAGCATCTCCCAGCCTCCTGAAACTTCCCTCAGAACCAAATTGCCATCCCACACACTGCTTGCTTTTGCTGGGACCTGTTCTGGTGCTGTGTAAGCACCTTATCTGCAACTTTGTGCTCTGGAAAACCTTCAGCATCCTCTGCATCAAGAAAGAAAATTGCTATTTCACAAGTGTATTTAATTATTAATACATTTTGGGAGGAGGAAGGCGTCACCCACAGACAGCTCAGTAAGCTGTATTTGTGGAAAAGTTAAGAGATCTGCTAGGTCTCTGCATCCCTGATCTGTTTAGATGTATCAGGGGACAAATTCCACTAAACCCACAGAACTAGATTACATTAGACCAGGTCCCAACTTGACTCGTAGTTGGAGGAAGGGTTATTTGCCTTTGCCACTTTCAAATGCTATTTTGAAATAACATCAGGTGCTCTTTTTCCACCGGTGTGGAAACGATCAATACACAAGGGAGGGGAGAAAAACCGCAAGCAGCTGCATCTGTCTATGTGGAAAGGAAGTGAGAAGGCAGTGTTACACAACTTCTAGAGTCTTTTATTTGGTAGAAGAGAAAAGCTCCTACTGGCATAGCTACCAGACACACATTTTGGGTGTAGCCTCAACTAATCTGTGGTGAGAAAGAGCTTGCAGAAAGCTGATCTCACTGCTCAGAGTCCTCTTTGAGCCAATGTTACTGCTGTACATGAAGGAACAACCCTTACAGAAGAGTGGTGGGAAGAGCATGAAGCTGAGGGCCCAAGTGGAAGATTCACTAGTGGTATCCACCCAAAAATGAAATACCAGTAGCCAATGCCAGTAACAATAGGAAGAGTCCCTCAAGCTCTTTGAGAAAACTCTGCGTTGCTGGGTGTGTGAATATAGTACAGTAATCTGTGTGAGGATAAAAAGCACTATCAGCTGCCAAATGCATCCTGAGGGTATAGACAGACAGAGAACATTCTTAGTGATAAATTACGGTCCAATATGTCTGCTAACCCTGGCTGCAGTAGAAACAGCTGACAGTCTTGGCAACACACTGCAGACAGTTCCATCCTGAACCATAACTTGTGGACTCTTCACTGCTGTTACTCTGGACCAACTGCATTTCTTGGCCTTTCCAGGTCAGACAGCTACCAAAAGCCTTTAGGACCTCCAAGCACACTCCTCCACAGCCAGAGTCACACTGCATCTTAAGTGGCCACAGGTCTTGGTCTCATTTTAGAAAGACATTTCTGACAACACTTCCTTCTTATCTCATTAGAAGGTGTTTAACTTTCTCACCCCCTAGATTTCTTCTTGAAATCCAACAGCATTTGTGTTTCTTTTTATATATTATCTTACAGATAAGACAAGAAATCTTCAACTCCTTAAAGAATTAGAAGATGTCCAGCCTTCTATTTCCTACAGTATCAGCTGGCTGGAGAGCTGTGTTAGAGCATCCTCAAAAACTTTGTTAAAAACAGAATCCAAAAGAAAAGCAGAATTGAGTATTCAGCAAGTTTAACACATGACCACAAAAAGGAGGCTTGAAAAGATATTAGATGGGAAGGACAGAGGCACAATGAAAAGAATGTCTATAAATACTTGAAGGGAGGATGCAATGAGGATGGAACCAGGCTTTTTTCAGTGGCGCCCAGTGCCAGGACGGGAGGCTATGGGCACAGACTGGAGCGCAGGAGGCTGCCTCTGAGCACCAGGCAGCACTTATATGCTGTGCAGGTGATGGAGCCCTGGCACAGGCTGCCCAGAGAATTTGTGGTCTCTCCCTCTCTGGAGATCTTCAAAAGCCACCAGGAAATGGTTCTGGACAGCCTGCTCTGGGTGGCCCCTGCTTGAGCAGGGTCTTGGACCAGATGGCCTCCAGTGCTCCCCTCCAACATCAACCATTCTAGGATTCTGTGAAAACTCAACAGGCAAAGCCATTCAATAGCCCTTCATCAAACACAAGTAATTTCACACCAAATGCCAAAAAAGTTGCAATACTACTAATGCTTATTTGACAGAAGGCTTATAAACACATGGGACAAGACTATATGCTGAAAAACTCAATACCTTAAGGGAAATTAATATTAGTGCTATTTTTAAGCCATGCTGTTTCTGTTCTAACACTAGGGACAGGCACTCAAACACCACTTACCATGCTAAAGTAAAAAGCCATGCAATTGTGAGCAGCTCCAGGCCTGCTTTCCCCTCCGTTCCTCCCTTTTCTCATGTGCTGACCTAGCTGCCACCCAACAGGCTGGATTAGGGTACTAATCCTGCTGGAAAATAACCAAATGCCTGGTCCTCACCTGGAATTTTGGCAGCCCATGGTGCATCTCCAGCCTCGTCCCTGCAGCTACCCACTGCCTGCCAGCAGTGTGCAGGGTGGTGCCAGCAGTAAGCATCATTTAGGTGCTCCAAATGTCCTTTTGCAGCACAACAGGCCTTTAGCCAAGGACAGGGGTGCCACAGCAAAGAGATGAGTTTCATTCACAGAACACTGAAAGCATTGATTTCTCATAATAACAGTGGTTCCATTTTGTAAGAAAACAATTTATTTTTAAGTTTATGAATTTCTTATTTTGCCCTGTTATCTAATGTAGCTTTTTCCTTTCCTTCCCTGGCACCACACTGGCTATTGCTTATTTATAGAGCAAGTAAAAATGGGCTAAGCATTTAAAAAAAAAAAAAAAAAAAAAAAGATATGGAAAGGTGTGGTCTCTTCCTCTAGTGTTAACAGTCTAACTTTAGATGTGATGAGATAAAGTGGGAGTGAGAGTAGAGGAGGCTGAGATGGACGCATGGACAGATTACAGAATAAGTACATTTTAGATGTTCAAATTCTATAATAATCTTGTTGATTCACAGGAAACCATTACTTGGCTACCCTAAACTCAGATATACCTCCAAAATCAGTAACTTTCTCATCTCTTGGTCCAGCAGTTCTGAAAAAAAATTATTGCAAGCCATCTTTGAGCTGCTTTTTGTCCCTCTCCTTTCTGCTGTGATAAAAAATAATGTCAAAGACTCAATAAATCCTAACTTTAGAATTCAAAATACCAGAAAATTTGATATTTAAAAAGAAACAGTAATTTTGTGTCCCTCAACAGGGGTAAAGTCTTAAACTGGGTACAATGCTACATAGAAGCCAGCTCTGAAATCTGAAGTGAGAAGCAGCAGCACCAAAAAAATAAAAGTTTGAATTTAACACCTGGTGAATTTTTTGTTTTGTTTTGTTTTTTTGGAGGGAGGGATGCATGTGTCTCTATGACACTTGCAAAGAGAATGTTGCACGAGCTGAAGAGCTACACATGGTACAATAAAAGTTTAAATGAGAGATTTGGCTGAAGTAATGGAAAAAAAAAAAAAACAACTTCAGGGAAAAAAAAAAAAAAAAAAAAAAAAAAAAAAAAAAAAAGGATCTCCATAATCTAGCTCTATAGACCAAGGAGAGGAAACAAAAAAGTCTCTACCAAGCCAGACTGAAAAGATAGTTTCTGACGTTGAGTCAGATGATGAAGAAAATTTGGGTAAGGCATATAATAAAGAAACACAGAACAAATTAACATGCTCCTTTTTCTCCTTAATCTGAAGGGAGTTTAGCAGTATGAAGGCCGAAGGCCAGCTGGAGTAGACAATCCACAATATACCATCTCATGCTGCTTACCACTCTAAATCCAAAAATTTGCCATATTCTTTTGTTAAATCAAATGTATTCAGTCATATTTCATTACCTATAACAAATTTTATGTCATTTGAATTCTATCTTCATTGGTTTTTTAATTAGCTTCAAAATGCTATTTATCAAGATGTCTGCTTTGCCCAAAAAGCCATGCAAATAATCACTGTATACTTGTAACTGCCAGGAAGGACATCATATTTGTGGAATATGAATTTATTTGACTAGTAGCAAGAGGATCTTCTCTCAGAGAGAACTACAATATGGCTGCAAGGTCAAAATTTGACAGCATTTCTGTAACAGTTTTTATTATTATTATTATTATTATTATTTATTTATTTTTTTTTCTCTCAAGCAAGCGAGACATCAAATTCAAGCAGAGCTGGCTTGATGTGAGCAGGTGTTCAATGTTTTGCAGGAGAAGCCAGTCCCAAATAGCAAACACAAACTGTTGTGAGCAATTTTCTCATCAACCATAACACAGAATCTGACAACTCACTCTCACTCAAAAATAACAGCACTTCATGCTCAACTAATTCAAGGGCATGTCTGCATTCATGAACAAAACACACCTCAGCACCAAATTACCCCTTGGGTTTTTATTGGGGTGGGCTTGGCACTTGGGAAGAACCCGCTGCATCACTGCTGTGTCACTGGCCAGAGGAACTTCTTGGTTCCTCATGAAGCGTTGCGTTACTATCGCCGATGAGTACCCGCTGCCTCCCCTCTCTGCCTCCCCAGGCAGGTGAGGCCCGCAATGCCAGCCTGGCTCTTGGTCGCATCCTGCTGTTTGCCTGTGGCAGGCAAGCAGCAGCCCTCTGCTTCCAGAGTTTCAGAGCCATGCGGTGTGCTGGTGATAAGTTACTCCCCAAGTCCTTTCTGCCAATTGTTCTTGGCAAATGCACCGGGGAAGACTATTGTTGTTGCTGGCTGTTATCTCTGCCTCTGACTCCACTTGGCAGAGGTGCAAATCCGTCTCTCTGGTGTGGAAACAAGCTGCTGGACACTGGATGAGTCAACTCATTAATAAACAAAGAGTTACAAAGGAAATGTGAATCGGTCTTAGCAAAATAAATGCATAAAAAGTTTATTGGATGCTGTGGTGTTTGTCCTCCCCAGCATGACAGTGTTTTATCTTGGGCCCCAGCCTTCCTATCAAAAAATAGTTTATCAAATTTTAATCAGCTTAAACATTGATGTATTACTTACATAGCATGGAAAGTATTTTCTGTGTTGTTATTGGTGAAGGTGGGTTATTTTTAATTATTCCTTTGTATCTTTTTCTCGCTTTCTGGTGCTTCTCAGCTTTGCAGAAAGCACCACTGGTAACCGAAAAACCTACTGTAAATCTACTGCTTACCCTATTTCCATGAAGGAGTCCAAGCCAACTGCTCTGCAGGAAGTTCAAGATCGAAATATTAAATTCTCATACTTCCACTTTTCTTACAGATGCACTGGTAAAGCCTCATAATTTAAGTTCCACAAAAAATCAAAACCATCTAGGTAGAAAGCTTATTTACAGTGAACTCCTCTTAAGAAAGAACAACAAAGTACTACAAGTTTGGCATAGACAGAAGCCCCCTTGTCTTTCAGTACCTTTGCAAGTAAAATTTACTTCAAGGCCCCAGAAAGTCTGTCTAATGGTGTTGATCTATTTTCTTTACAGGAAAAAATGGATTCTTTGAATTTTCCTAGCAGAAGTGCTCTCTTTCCCAAATCATCATAGCATATAATTACCCCTTCTACTACTTTTCAAAGACACGCAAGATCCAAAGTCACCTTACCTCCCACAAGGTATTTCTAACAAACAGCCCTATCTTGGATTGTTCCTATTCTTCCTGCCCTATATTCACAGATAAGTGTAACTCTGGAAATAAGCTACAGATGACTAGCAATATGCGTTCCTCTCATTCAGTGTTTTGTGAAATACATCTGTATTTACCCAGAAAAAACAGCAAACTGGAACAGCAAGGGGGATTGTCAAAGACAAAAGAATGCAACAGCAGACTTCTGGTTAAACCTAGTTTGTTTGTTGTTAATGCATTCCTGGAGTTACCTAATTGTGAACAACATAGCAACTGTTACATGTGGTATGATATTGTTTGATTCAGTAAAATCCATGGAATCCACAAACCTAAAGCTAAGAGTCTGATGAGATGCCTCTATCTATGTTAGACAGTGTTGTGCAGAGCATAGTACTGAACAATTAGGGAGGGTCATGATGAAATCTTCTCAAAAAAGCCAAAGGAAAGTTTCCTAAATGGAGCCCTTCAAATGAAGCGTGGGCAATTTTCACAGAATGTTTCACCTAGAAAGAAGCAGTCAGTCAATAGCAACCCATAGTGTAGACTAATCTATTGTACGTTATGTTAAAAAAAAAAAAGAAGAAGAAAAAAAAGCAATTCCTTTAATCACTTTCAGAATAGATATAATCTTTTTTTTTTTTCCTCAACTCTTGAGTAATAAAGAAATGTGAATAGATATGATTTACTTTCTCTGCATAATTTACCACATTAAAGACTCATTCCTTACTTTCCAATTGGACCTCCCAAGCTTTCTCCCTACATACTCCACACTTTCATTTATTTTCACTGTCCTTTTCTTTTTCTGTCTCAATTCTATCTCTTCTAAGATCAAGCAAACTGTATGTAGCAGCCTATTTGAGTACAAATCATGGTGTTATTTTAAGTATTGTTCTCTATTCTTCTCTTAATACTAGCTAATTTCTCATAAATCTTTTTGCCCTTCAGCCAAATGCTGAAGAGATGTTTTCTCTCAGTTTTCCACAACAACATGGATATCTTTTTCCCTGAGTGGTTTCAGTAAATTTAAAATCTAGGATACATAAATAGTCAAAATTGTTCTCTAAATCTCTTTACTCTGCAATCACAGCTCTGTTACCATGACTTTGTTAGTTCCTTCTCATCCTTTCTAAATGCAAACGAATATTTTTTTGTTGTATGTTGATTTTGCCACCCCACTCACTGCGTGTGCCTTCCTCCAAATCAAATATTAGACAGAGCCAGCACTAGTGCAAACCTCAGGGAAGTCTGCTTAACCTTACTTAAACTCTATGAAAACAACTTACATCTACCTTTTCCATTAAAATCTTAGACCTTCTACCATAAAGTAAAACAAAATGACCTTTTCATATTAGAGAAAAAAAAAAACAGAGCTCAGCTTCGCAACCCCAGGTTTATCCTTGTTGAGGAAAAGCGTGGCCCAGGGTGAGGAGGGTGGAAGAGGAATGTTTGAGCTCAGAGGGCATCCTTGTTCTCTGGGGAATCCAGCACAGGAGAGAAGTGAAAGAGGGGAAATACCGGGAGTGATCACAGCCCTCTGGGTACAAATCCTGGGAGGATGTCCCACCACATGCAAAGAGTCCACATGCCTGGTGCTCCATTTTTTGGCTCGACCACTGCCACACCACGCAGTGGCAGAGAGGACTGACCATTGCTGTGAGCCAACATGTCCTACAGGATCTCCTCTCGTCTATGTGCAAAGGTTGTTCCCATTGCCAAGGAGCTCTTGAAATGCAAAAAAAAAAAAAAAAAAAGTCATAAAAAGGAGGAGAAAAAAAAAAAAAAAAAAAAAAAAAAAAAAAAAGCTAGAACTCTCCAGTCCTCCCAGGTATAATTACAGAAAATAACAACAAAAATAAGGTGGCTTCTGGCATTTTTGGTGTTCTGAGGTGTTTACTGTTTTGAGTCTCGACTGCGGTAATGTGTAGGACGCATAAACAGTGAAGTTGGCCAACCAGATGGGGCACGCAACCTGCTAATTGGGGAAAGTCTGCCCTAAGATCCGGCCACTGGTTGACAACACAACAACCCCCATAAAGTCAAATTTTATTTCCATTTTTTATTATTTTAAATACTTGCTGAACCACTCATATAAAAAAAATGAATACGCATTTGGAAGGGAAAAAGAAAATTATTTTCTGAATGTGCATTAGCTTTCATCACATCTCTATTTACAGCATTTAACAGTAAGAAACACAGGGAGAGAATCTACAGCTTTGGTTTTAGCTTTTCCCTTAGTATTATAAAATACACAGACCCTAAGAGCAAGATATACTTGTCACAAAACACAGCCAATCCTGAGATATTCAGGAAACAAACAAATAAATCCACCATCCTTGGAGGCAGAGTAGAGTTAGCCATTGGAAAAAAGTATCATTCAACACCTTTTCTTTTCTGTTCAATATTACAGAAAATAAATGTTGAGGTTTCTTCACTCCTTTTTTGTTTGTTTGTTTGTTTGTTTGTTTGTTTGTTTTGTGGAAGAAAAGGTGAAAATTCTGATTTCCACTGACATTAAAATATCCTCAACACATAATAAATTACATTCTCCTCTAATAACTTTCACAATTAAAAAGAAAAGAGAAAGAAGAGAAAGAGGGAAGGAGGGAAGGAGGGAAGGAGGGAAGGAGGGAAGGAGGGAAGGAGGGAAGGAGGGAAGGAGGGAAGGAGGGAAGGAGGGAAGGAGGGAAGGAGGGAAGGAGGGAAGGAGGGAAGGGAGGAAGGAAAAAGAAGATTGCCTGTGGTTTCCGAACCATGTATCCCACAATACACCTATTTTCAAGCAGGTTAACACTTGAGTCATCTGATCTAATCTTTAGCTATCTACCACTAAGTTCAATTCCTTCTGATCAAAAGCCTTAGCAAAGTATCAAAATAGGTGTTATTTACCCAACATTCTAGGTCTGTTTTTTCCTCTTTCTTCTTTATGATTCTGTAATAGAGTGAGGCTCTGATTCTCAGCCTGAGCTTTAGCTTTGTGCATGCCTAATTGCATGAGCCCATGCACATGCAGAGAAATTATGTAGGTGAAATATGTACTTGTAATTGTTAAAGGTGGTAACTGAAATCATGTTCCACATTGTAAATTATCTGACCTTTCAGTTAAGCATCTGTTACCAGCTTAATGGCCACTGAATGTGTTTTGGCAATAGAAATAGTTTACTACCTTTAACTCCTCCTGTAACCTTTACATTGCCAGCTCAGCAAGGAGCTAAAATGAAGCCAAAGGGACAGTACCTGTGAGAAGCAGACCACAGAGTCCTACAGCAAGGTTAAATCCTGTCATAAGTTGTAACTATGAGGCCATTTGAAAAGAACATGGTCAAAGCCAGTCGTATTCCACCAATACAGCTCTGGAAACTATTGAGGAGGTATACAGCCTACTCACTGTGGCTGAGTACAGAAAACAAGACAAAAATAGGTACTACACCTTCATATATCCCTGTTTATGCATTCAGGGCTGGCAGGTGGGAAAAGAAATGGTACACTAAGTTTAAGATTTATTATTTTTTGGTTGATATAAAATTCAGTGTACTACCACAAAACTAGTAAGCCTCCTGTGGCATTTAGATAGTCCTACTAGCTGCACTTTACAGGTAGATCTTTCTGGCCAAGTGTTCTGTTGTAAATGCTGAATTGAGTTGAAGATGCTAAGTACAGAGCTAACCAGCAGGACTTCTGCTACCATGCTGCTGGTGCTTACATAGCTACCCCAGAAGGTGGTAGGAACTACTTGGTTATGGACTTTCACACAAGTAACAGAAGAAAAACATCTAGAAAAGCTATATGACTTGCATCTTCTCATTAATAAGAACCATCTCCTTTCTAAATCAATAAAATATAATTTCCATATTTCTGACTTACAACCACTTTCTTTAAACTTCACCCAGAAGCAAAAATTAGAACAGGTGCCATTAGTTTAATGGTATTTGATTTTGATGTGCTCTGTGTTGCCATTTTCTTCCTACTATTTTGCAGATGTAAGCTGAACTTAATAGTGCAGGGTTCCCTGTGCTACCTTGCTAAAATGGATCAAAAGATACAGTTTATTCTGAACTATCTTTCATGTGTTAAATATATAAATACTTAAAGTGAGCTCTCCAAAGATCAAAAACATCTTTTGCCACGAGCAGCATTTCACTTTCCTATAAGCCCATATATTTCCTACCATACAATTCAAATTTACAGTCAGACATAAAAACCACTCAAAAGTGAATTAAGTAATGATTAAGATGAAAATTACATATGATAAAGAATCTGCAAAAGCAATATCTGAATGCTCTTCAGTATATTTTCTTTTCTTTCCCTTACACTGACCAAAAAAATGCAAACAATAAATACAGACAGCAGATATAACTAGTCATTTCTGACTGTCAGAAAAGAAACCAATATAATGTCAGTAATAATTGTTTTCATTGAGAAGCAAGAGAGGTGAAGGTGCTTTTTCACTACTTATCTTTTCAATTTATTTTCCTGCTAAATTGCAGTTCAGAAGCTATGTTACTGGCTTATATTTCACAGAGGTAAATTGGCAAGAAAAAAACAAACAAACATAAAACAACAACTTCATTATAGTTTCCTATCTCTAAACAAATTTGTTTTTGGGTGCTTTGCTGTCAGGTTCCTGCTTCTTCGACATGTAATTCATGCAGTTGCTGCTGAAAGCCCATTAAGAAAGAAACCATGCCTGTCACCCAACAAAGAAGGATGTAAAAGCACTTCATTGTTCCTGCTCTGCAGAAAAACAATTTGCCACCGCCAGACCCCACTCCCAGCTGTGCCAAGTGCACGGTAATTTATTACCTCTGGATGTCTGATTCCAAGCGAAGGAAACTGGAATGTCATACCTTCATTCATAACACCGTCTCATGGAATTATTTTTTCCGGATTCCTGGGAAGTTGAAATATTTGAGAAGAATATCAGGAACTGTTGTTTTAGCCTGTTTGGTGAGTAGATAATTGCCTTCCAACTCTATTCTTTCAGGAAATGATGTGAGTGTTGCATTGTTCCTAGACGGGGGCAGCAATGTTTTTTAACAAGACACATACATATATATTTTTAAAAGAAACAAAACACAACAAAAACATGCAGTCTAAGCCACTGTACCAAACCAGACTGTTTGAATCTGGTGTAGATAAGAGGTTGGCCCAGACAACTTGTCCACATTTCACATAACTAAGAGCATTCTTTAGAAGGGATGTAAGCAACACTTTTTGTTGAAAAAGAAAAGAAATCTAAAACAAAACCCTTTATGATGTGGGAGTAAAAAGCTCATTATGTTAAGTGATATCAAACATGACCAGAAAAGGCCCTAGGGAGATATTACACTTTTTTATTGGATTCTGTGGGACAAACTAGCCTGGGAACTTGAAAGCACAAGGACTGTGCACGTGGAAATCACATCATATATGAAAAATAATTCCTTACCGTGTGAAAATTATTTGGAAATAGTTTTCAGCTAAAGTTTCTCTTTGTGGCAGCCATTTCAAAGGGAGCATACTGAGGCAATGACCTACAGTAGCACTAATACAATAGCTGCTGGATAACCTCCTTGCAGAGTTATGTGGTCTTAGTCCAGTTCTGTGTTGACAGGGAAAACACAGTCAGCACTGAAACTTGTAACAGCTCAGGCTAATGCTGAGCATCTTACTTGGTTTTGACTGAGGACCATGGCAAAAATCCAACACAGCTTTTGAGATGCAATTTAACTTTTGATAATAGTAAAACTGGGCCTCAAGAAAGTGTAAAGAGGGAACCACTATTTCTTATTTAGGAGAGACTGCAAAGGACAAAGGGACAGCATACTTTTGGCTACTTTGACTTTTCATGCTCTGCTTTGACCATGACACATTTCTCTGGGACTTGATTCCTCTAAAAACAAACTGAAGGAAGATTTTGCATTTTGTGACCCTTTGGTGATGGTGACAGCAACCTCAGTGAAAAATACCAACCACCATAATGATGGCAACATGGTGCATTATCCCTTTCCTCCCTACTTCAGCATCTAGCCAAGAAACAGCAAGCCAATAATAAAGTGGCCCTATTACATACAGTTCTATCTGTTCATGGCTGTCTTAAAGTACATTTGCAGCACCACCCACAAGTCACAGTTGCATGTTTTTGATATGCACATTTGCATTAATTTGAAAACACAATACTTCTTTTTCCCATCCTGTGTACTCCCCACTACCCCCATATACAAATTTTTACAGTGAAAAACAGCAGCCTGTGCTTGTGCTCATTTCTCCTAGATATATGGATATGAAAAAAGGCCTTCCACACACAAAATGAACCAAAACTCATCTGTGCTACACTGGCTCTCTGCACCAGTTTCTATGCTCAGAGCATCCTAGACGATAAATTTAACACATTTGCCTAATACTATGAGTGCTTGCTCAGGACACAAATGTTAAAGTCCTACTGCCTCTGAGTGCTTCTTGATTACAGGAAACTTTTCCACAAAACTTTGGAAAGTTTGTGTTGCAAAGTATTGGGGGATGTTTATTCCGAATAATTTTTTGAATCATTTGGGTTTTGATAGTTTAAAGGAAAATTCCTCCTTAGGATTCCAGGCAATAATTAAAGGTTTTAAAAACCATACTGCTAACCAGGTGTACTATGGTAATTCTATTTTATGATTTTTAACGTTGTTGAGAAAATATTCAATTTTCTAAATTACATTTAGAACTCTTTCAGATCAGTACATTGGAGCAAGGCGCAGTATTTCCTATTTATGTAATTCAGCTTAGAAGCTTTCTAGGTGACATAGTAAATATTGGAACACATTTAAAGCCATCTGGTGAGGGGATTTTCAGGAACCGGAATTTCTTTAATGAGAGCTAAAAACATCTGGAAAGGACAAACTTGGGTCCACTCATAAAGGGCTTCCTATGACCTCAAGCAATCCGGAACTAATTTTTCAGAAGCTAAAGCTACTGAAAATCACAGAGCATGTTCTAGAACACACACTGCGGCAAGAGGCTCTTTTGCATGCTTTTGTTTGGGAGAGCACTCATGTTTTACCATCCTATAAGCATTGCAAAGCAAGCTTGCAAATTTATTTTGTAATTAACTCAAAGAAAAGTAAAAATGCTTTTCCAGGTCCTGCAGTGCAACAACTGAAGTTTTTCTTCAGATTACAGAATATAGAGTCTATAAGCTATGAAATGCTATAGACAAATTTATAGATTGCATCTGTCTCAGAATGATAGTAACGAGTAACAAGCAAGGTCATAATATAGCGCTTCAGTTTTTACCAAATTCCATTACATTAGAGTCATAGAATATCCTACTTTGGAAGGGACCCACAAGGATCCCTGAGTCCAACTCTTGTCTCCTCCACACATGACCACCCCAAAATCCTGTGTTAAATACAATTTCTGTTAAAAACAATAACTAAACCAAACCAAAAACAAACAAACAAACAAACAAAAACCATTAATGATACTCAGTTGCAGGTCTCTCCCTGTATAGACCCAGTCATTAGGGGAGAAGAATGAAAAGTAAAGTTTTACTTAAAATTACATTGGCGTCAGTTTTAAAATGCAGTATTATCCATTCTTCAGTGCAATTGTCTTGAAAGAGCATACTGAAAATGTCAGCTTTTTCTTCACTGTCTATAAAATTACATTAAATAAAATCTAAAAGTGCAGATTTCGTCCTGATAAAGCATTTCAAAAGGTAAACTGAAACCTAAGTGAATACCTCTACAATACTCCTAATTATTCCAAATGCAGAATAACGTTACCAGAATACAAGAACATAAAAGTGTACCGTGGCTGCTCTCTTCTACTTCTCTTCCTGCACGAGAAGGTCCTGTTTCAGACAAATAACACAGATACCTGTGTGCCCATTTAATTCACACAGATTTAGTGAAGGTTTGAGAAAGCAAGATGACATTTTGAGTAACACAAAACTTTACAACAGCAGTGGAGGAACAAACATGCTCACCATTATCTTGAGTAAGTTTCTTTCTACTTTTCTCACTAAATATAAAACTGCCATGTATAAAACTGCAAAAGTATGTAATTCTGTACGCTTTTTAGAATTAGAAGTTACATATACATAGAGCACCATATTTCTGTGGGTTGAAATAAGTCTTCTATAAAGCTCCCTTTGTTAGTTGTGCTAAAACAGATTTTAAGCCTTTTTGACATTTCCCTTCTCTTTTACAGGTCTGTTATTTGGAATTTCTGAATAGTCTTATTGCTAAACTATTTATGAAACGTATTTATGTTCCTCATTCAAATTCTACTACAACAGCCACTACTGCATCTTTCTACAAATTATACTGGATTTAACAAACAGCATAAACTAGAAAAACACTAGTGTCCTTGTTACTTTGAGAAGTTCATTTAATTTTAAACAATTAAAGTAATTGGCATGTTTAAAAGTATGTGGTATGATAGATGATTTTGTTCACATTTTTGTAGCAGTTTACTACTCCCCATCCCCCTTTTATTATTATTATTAGTGGTATTATTATTTTTATTTAAAGAAGGGACACAATCCCTATCACTAAGCATAAAGTTTTGTCTCAATCCACTTCAGAAAATCACGTCCACTACATTGGACAGCAGTATAAGCTTGCAACTCTTGAAGGTTTTCATCTCTGACACAGTCTAACTTAATTTCTAACAAATCTTAGTTAGGATGCATATGTATTGCTGACAGCACTGTTCAGATCAGAATCACAGAATTGTAGGGGTTGGAAGGGACCTCAAAAGATCATTGGGTCCAACCCCCCTGCCAAAGCAGGTTCCAAAATCATTTTAAGAGTGATCTGTTTTAAACCTTTTAAGGCGTAATGGAGGAGAATACTGCTAAGCAGTGCTTTTCTGTTTGCTTGTTTAATTTAAAAATGTGTGCTTTCATCCACTAAAAATCTCATATTTACACAAAATACTGACCTGCAACTGAGGACAAATATTTACATTCTCTACTTCATACAATGACAGGATGTCTAACCTTCCTTGACAAGCTTGTACTGACACCTACTGGGAAATATTTGTAAATCAAAATCCATAGACGAGACTTGGAAAGCTTTTCATCTCATGAGTGAACTATATATGAATTAATTTACTGGTTTATTATTCAATTTATTTGCAATTTAATTGGTCTACTGAGAAAACACAGTTTTCAAGGAAAGATTTAACAAGCCATAAACTGTCAGAAGATGCAATACTCCAGCTGTAATTATGGAATTAGTCTATAAAAAGTGTTACCTGCTGTTAGCAAAAAAGCTGGCTAGGAGCAAATAATTCTTTCTCCCTTTCTTCCTAACATTAAAATATGTGATAGGCATTCATTGAATATAAATCATCCCAAGAACTAACTTCAGGTTTACTTAAATGTTAAGAATCTATTGCAGCTCCTATCAGAATCCAGTGCAAACTTTGATCGAGTTTAACAGGGATTAAATCAATCATGTAAACATTGCAAGTATAAGCTAAAACACTTTCTTCATGTACCAATGACATAAAAAAACTTTGTAAGTATTCCTTTTTTCTGTTCTTCCCAAATGGTAGAAGCTACTGAATAAGTATTTTAATATTACAAAATCTCTCTGTGGAACACGGTTGTGCCCAGACAGCCCATAGTATCACCTTGCTAGAATACCGATGAAGATAAGAATTGTATCTGTCAGATATGTTCTGTTTTGAGACAATCAGACATGATAAGTTTTGACCTTTTTTTTTTTTTTTTTAGCGTTTGAAGAGAAAAAATGCTTTAAGTGTTGGAATGTTGGAAAGTGCCTTCAAAGACAATTAGACAATTTATGGATTTCCAGTTAAATCAAAAACTAAAGCATATCATATAAAAATGAAAATTACTGAATAAATACTGAATAAAATAACATAGCATCAGATGGTCTTTGGGTAGTCCTGCAACAAATAAAAGTTTGCCAATAGGCAAAGAAAAGTGTTTTCAAACGATCTTCAGCATAAAAATTTCTGTGAGACTCTAAAAGAGGAACACATTTTCAATGTTAATATTTAGAAGCTTTTCAAAGAATCCACAGCACACAATACAGAAGTTTTTGGAAATACCTCTTTATTTTTCAGTGGATACCCAACTTGCAACAAGTGTATCATTGCTTAACAGCTCTCAAATTGAAAAAAGTACTAAAATGTACAGTTCCAGTGCAGTTAATTAGGTATTGAAGTCTTAATAAAAATGATCAGTGCAAAAATAAAATTAATTCAGTATACTGTTAGATGCATTTTGTTATAAAGGTATTTGAGCTTTGAGCACATATACATTAAAACAATCTGGTAAGACAGAAGCCTTTTTGAGTTTGCCCTTAAAACAAAGTCATTCCACATCCAATTATAAAGACAGGCAAGAACTTCTAAGTTGAATACTGAGCTTAGTTATGACATTCATAAGTGGGTGCATAAGCTGAGAAATGTAACAGAGGTCACCTTCTGTTCAGACAGGGGTTGTTAAAAATGAAGCTTCCCTGTTTTTAATGTGTGGGATACCCATGAGACATCTATGTTTTTTCCATCCACAACAGAGAATTAACAACATTCCAGCATGCCCCAGTGTCGGCAAGTTCTCTTTTTCAGTCCAGATGCATGATGATGATTGATGAAGCTGTCAGGCCTACAGTAGCAGGCAGAGCAACCTGGCAGGAATTCAGTGTTACTGAAAGAAATCTCAAATACTTATTCCATCTCTTCTACTAACTTTAATCACACTATCAACATGCTGCCAGGAATGGAGCCTTGACACCAAGCCATAAATTTACACAAGCAACCATTGTCACCACACTACCATTGCCATACAGGTAAAGGGTAAATTCTGTTTATTTTTACCTGTTTCCATTCTATATATTGGACGCCAGTTAAATTATGGAAACATATTTCCTGTATTACCGGTTAGCTTGCAGCAGATTTCATTAAGGTACTATGTCTCATTTTGCTTGGTTAATGAACTGATTATGTTAACTTCTTCAGTTACACTGCTGTTAAATAAAAGTTTTAAATAAAGGAAAGCAATACAGGAGCTTCACATACTCCATATGAGTAATGGTTAGTAAGGAAAAAAAAAATCAGTACTACAAGCATTTTACTACTAATGTGATCATTTGTTAGACTGAAAAAGAAACAAAAGTTTCCTCAGCTGGTTTATAAAGTTCTGATAAGTTTATCTTAAGTAAACCAACAGCATGTCATATATTTAAGGTAGATACTTGAATTAGCTTTGTAGATAGTACAAGACCAATATGCTTCTCATGATTACTCTTGAGCTTGTTTTAACTTTGTGTAGAACAGTAAAGCTTAAAAAGAGAGTTCTGAGATATTTACAAGGAGAGGAAAGTGGTTCTTGACAAAACTCACCATTTCTATATTAGGAAAACAACATTTAAATCTCAGTTTTACTTCGTAATACTGACCATAGGGATCAGAAGTTGGAGTTTTAACTGGATTTACAGCTTTGCTGAGACCTCTCACCACTGAAGTTTCAAAGTCTATTCTGTAAAATAAGTTGGTTTTCCTGAAATCTACAGAAAAGGATTTACAGATTTCCCAGTGAATTCTCAGCTAACTATGGATGGAGACTATTATACCTACTCTTTCTTGGAAAAGGGCAGTGGTTGCACACTGGGATGGTTAATGTTACATTAAGCTCTATTTCCCCAAAAGATATGATACGCTCTGCAAATGGAAGAGAATTCCAATTTGCAACTCCCTGAGCCGATGTAGTCACAATGTCATTTCCAATTCTACCTTCCAAGAAACTAAGAAATACTGGCATTCCACTTGCCCTGAACAAAGATAGGCACTTAAGTTGAAAGTATGCAAAACTTTTCTTCCCATACCAAATACGTAGAGGAGATTCTTCTTTTATCTTACTTGTTTCATCTTTCCAAAAGAATCTCAATTTAAGTCAGAAGCAATTGAGTAATGGCATAAAACCAGCACTACTAAAAAAAAGCTCTTAAAAAGAAACGTATTTGGCCAGTTCCTTCTCCATCTCAGAATACTGCTCTTTGAGGCGCTCCATAGCTTTTCTGTGCTCTTCATCCACCTCTGCTTGTTTATTCTGTTGTTCTTTCATGAACGACTCCCACTGGGCTATGCGATTCTCTTCATCAGCCATTACCTTGTCAGCCTGAAGCTGAAGAGAAAAATGGGAAGATTTAGCAATCATTGCTAGATAGAAATAGCCATGAAATCTAAACTTAATTCATCAGAGAAACTGGGATTTTACTTCAGTAGAAATGAAAGTAACAAACAAAATAAATACAAATAAAGGAAAACGAAAATCGTAAAACACAGTAAATGCAAAAGAAATGGTTAAATGTTTGATACTTTTAACGATAGCATCAGCAACAGTACCTTTTCTGCAGCCTGGTGAAAATTAACTAAATAAACAGACACTTCAGAATTACTAGTCCAATTCTGTTGGTCTCTAAAAAGATTATACTAGTTGCATTAATTCCTCCTTTGACTACAGACAAAGTTAGAAGCCCTGTAAGCATCTGATATAAACCTGGATTATCTCACAAAGACTTCATTTTAAAGATGAATTTCTTATCTTGGAAGCGTGGTATTTAGCCCCTTTATTATAGAAAAAAAATAAAAATCAGTATGAATGGACATTCCCTCACCACTCCATTCTCATTTGTTGAAACAAAAGCATTTTTCACATTCCTGAATACATTTTTAAAACTAGAAGCACACCACACTTCTGTTATACCACAACGATGAGGTTCAGTATAGCCATCAGATCAAAGAAAGTATTGATAAAAAAAAAAAATCCTCTAACAAAAGAAGAAAAGAGCAAAATACAAAGAACAACATAAATATACAATGTTTTCAAACTGGCAGTTGGTTTTTCTGCTCTAGCCAGCTCTCTCTCATTGTGATTAATGTTTTCCTTTATAAACAAATTATTTTCTCCCTCAGAATTTCATTCTGCTTGGCTTCTGGTAAGCTTGATTCCTTTCACTCTCCTGTCTTAGAGAAGAGAAAAAATCCAGCTATCTAGAGAGATCATACACGCATCCAATATAGATGTACTTCTGCAGACTTTTTGCATGCAATATTAATAGTCTGGCTTCCTTACGCTTGAGTCACAATAAATTTAGACAGTTGCTCTTACATTTGCTCTGTCTTCCAGCAAAAGAAAGGATTCATCTTCCTTATTTTCTTCTTTTTTGTGTATCAGGAATGTTTGTTTTCTATGTATAGCACTTCTGTGCAGGAATAAATACTGCTATAGGCTTCAATAGACATCTGACATTTTTGTCAACTACATGCAATGAAAACCCATTTCTACAGTCTTCAACACGTTCTATGCACTGCTCTCCAAGATCACACATTTTAGGTTAAATACACAGCATTTCATATACGTTATAACGGTATTACGCCAACTTCTGTTTTGTCTGCCACAGATACCACCTACTAACAAAATATACTAGTGTGTACTACCAGTTCCACTAGCACGCTTTATTTTTTGAAACTGCCAATGTATTACACACTTACTGACAGGATCACACAGAGCCTACTTGAACTACACTCTTGACAAAACCACGCTCTGGAAAAAAATAAATAGTTTGCAAGGAACATGAAACTTTTATTCTTCTGCTTATTATTTTTAAGTTCCACAGCACCACTTCTACCTAAGGATATAAAATGATTTACCAGGCAAAACAACTGAAGAGATTTTGAGAGTATGAAACAACTAAGTTCAGTTTATCAAAACTAACTGTGCAACCAAATGCAATTGCTAACAGATGGATGTCTTTGGGTACAGTCTTTACAAATGATGTATATTCTGCAGTGTAAGTTTGCTTCTTACTAGAAAGTAAAGAATCTGTACAGGAGAGACCTATGAATGCCACAGCTGTGGGAAAGCTTCAGTTGGCACTGCAATCTTGTTAGACATCAGAGAAGAATGAAAGAGAGAAATTGTGACCAAGGACAGATTTTTCCTACACCCATATTCCAAGATCCAAACTGCAACAGACATTGTCTCTGAAGCTAAGGCACTACACAGCTTCCATCATCCAAGCATTCACTGCTGTCTTGTAGCAGCTGCTACTGTGGTACAGCCTCTTCTTGCTCAGAACACCAGTAACAGCCTCTTGTGGACCCAAGCTCCCACAAAGGACACTAACACCTAACTCCAGCATATAAGCAAGACACTAAAAGATTAAGTTTCTTGGCACAAGATGACTTTCACATTGTAGCTCTGCAAGTTCCCTTCATATTGGCCCTGTTTTTGTTCTCTTTCTACAACATTCTCCACTCTTACCATATCCTCTTTTTACCCAGTGCTATTTACTTCACTGCTTTATTCAATTGACTGTAACATACAGGAGGAAAAACTAACGAAATGAAGACACCATGCACAAAATATTGTGCCCTAGCTGTAACTGTAGCTCTAGCACTGCTAGAAAGCATTGAGATCCGTAAAGGTGGATGAAATAATCTCTCATTAACTGTGCCATTGATAGATATGAAAAATCCTTAAAATGCAAATGTTTAGATATCTTGACATGGATGCATACTGGTTAAGTCAAAAGGCCAGTTTCAAAAAGCAGTTTCCAAAAATCAACACCATTAGGTAAATCAGTGATCTGTAGAGACAATGTTGAGCATTTTATAATATCAATTTGTAATTTCCATACTTCTAGATTTGTAGAAAGTTTGTTTTCCAGAAAACAATACATGTATGTTTTGATAACGTGCCTGGCAAATGACTTTACAGGGCGATTTCATAAAGGTGGGGAAAATAGCATCTTCATTTTAAGATTAAAAAAAATCAGGTTATTTTTCATCTGTTCGTTATTTAGGAAACTTTCCAATGCCCTTGTATTACATGTCTCACTCCTCAAAGACTAACCACTCAAACCTGAAGAAATATTAAATTTAAATATTAATAAAAATAGGCACTATCTCCTCAAGCTTCAGGATCCCTAGTTATGAAGAATTAATTCTATTAATATTTAAATTCTCTGTATGTAGAGAAGAACAATACTTCAGTGAACATCATTTAAGAGGTAAAATCTTTGAAATACATATGTTCTCTTGCTAAAGATAATAAAATAAAACAAAGATAAGGCTCTAGGCATCTCCTGTCCTTGCTGGTATTGAGTATGACAACAGTAAGAAGAATAATCGCTTTCTAGAGATTTATATCATACATCAGTGATACTGATATATAATTCCAATAATTCTTTCTTAAGTTAGAAAATAAATTTATCACGACTAAAATAATTGTTAATAATTCACCCTCCAACTTCTGCATGTTGTCAGAATTTTTGCATTCAGCAAATGTTTAACAGAATTCCAAGCAATCTCAAACATGCTACTGGTGTTGGTTTGAAAAAAAAATAAGTATCTCACTTCTAAGATAATAAATACATTCTAGCGAATTATCATCCGTACAAAACTGTGATCTGTATGCATGTGGGAAAGACCCCAGCTACATGCAGAGCAGTCTGTTTTGAGATGTTAGAATTGTTTGAGAAAGTATCTTTTTACTTACAGAATCTAACTCACATACTCCAACTCACAAGACAGTCTCAATATTACAGAGCAACAGAACAGTGCAGGTTCAGTCTCTACCGTTTCCTTAACCAGATGTATTCACTGGGCAAGTGAGGAGACAGAACTGAAAACTTTTTTTGGTTATGGCATTAAACCTGATGGCGGGAACCTATTTCCAGTTCCTGATACACTGAATAATTAAGCTTTTGATAAATGCTGCCTATAACTATTCCAAACGTTAGAACAGTTGCTTATTCTTATGTGCTTTTTTAATATCAGTTGTTTCAAAGGAATAAAGAACTGATAGATGCCCTTTGTAGGCATCTACAAATTGATTAACGTAGGCATCAACGTGTAGGTTGAAGAGAGTAACACCGTCATTTCTACAGATACTTACATGTATTTACAAATCTGAATTCATCAAATCAATGACTCGCATCAAATGTCTAAACAATAATCCAAAATCCAACAAAAATCCAAAGAACTTCGGTAGCTGTACCCCTTAACTGACATAGAGCATTAAGAGACTCAGGGGCATTTGCATATTCATGTTCAGTTAGGAAGCACTTCTGCTTTACTACACAGCACAAAATAAAGCATGCATTCTGGATAAGTAGGTATTCATATTTTAGGAAGGTAGAATGTTTTTTTCTAAAATCCAGAGAGTACTTGTGGAAATAATAAATACTTATCTTCTGATTTGATAAAATCAATGTTTTTACTGTCACGAAGAAGGTAATAACACCTGAATGTTCAAAAATGTGTGTACAATTGCATGAGAAAACATTCTTCATCCTATTGAACATATATATAAATATATCTAAGAAATCAAATTATTCTTTCATGAAGAGCAATGATTCAGTGTTATTTTCTGTATTTTTAAACTCATAACTTTGCAAAACTAACCCAACTATCTTAAAGATAAATTTAAATAAGGCATTTTTTTGAAAAAATGAAAATGATTATAAAACCATTTTTAATAAATATTGTATACTACTTCAGTTTGAAAGATGGTAATGATTTCTTGTATACTGTACTGAATCACCCAAGTTGGTTTTATTTATTACCGTTTTTTTTGTTTTTTTTTTTTTACAGTCAATGATTATACAAAAACTAACATTTGTAAAAACAGATTTTTTTTTCAGTAGCATTGTTTTTAGTATTACTCAGGTTATTTTTGCTGAAATTTAAAACAAACAAAAAATCAAGCCAAATGCCACATCTTTTGAGGCTTTGAGGCACAGACTAGCTTTCTTACCATACTAGTTCGTGTTACAAGCAACGAAAGGTAAAGTTAGAACAGGAAGCATTAGGCAGCTTCCAGTATAAGCCTGCAATCTTCCAAATAAAATGAGTGAAACTTTTTTACAAAAAAAAAAAAAAAAAAATCAATGAGACGAGATTCCTCAAATGCTTCTTCCAATGACAATCCTGTAATCACAAGTTACTTTACACAATCTCCCTTTTGCTACTTGGCTGATACCAATAACAGAAAGAAACTGAAAAAAAAAAAAGAAAAAAGCTGATAAAGCAAATAATTTTCAAATTCATTCTGTTCAGCAGAAATGGAATTCATTTCACTGAGGGATGTAACACAAATCACTTGACACCATATCTTACCCAAAACAACCAAACCAATAATGTCAATGTCTTTTTTTGTTTTTCTTTTCTTTTCTTTTCCAAAACACATGATTTCGGAAAGAAAAGTATGTAAAAAATATTTCTCCTTGAGTGGCTGAACTGCGGTGACAGCTTGTATCTGTAATTCAGAAAAACATATCTACCTGCTACTATTCACATTTGGAAAGTTTCAAAGCCAAAAAGTCTTACTATACAAGCTTAAAAAGAAACATTACAAATTCTGAATAGCTTTTAGCACGCTCTAGTGCATTATAAATTTTCTGAATGGAAACATAGGGCAAATATTCTAAAAAAAATAAATAGTTACTGTTCTTATTAAATGAGTTCATTTTATAATATATTTTTTTTCATTAAAGTTCTACTTCAGACAGTAGAACTATAAGAAGAATTTCCTACTTCAGCCCTCTCCCAATATCTACACTTGTGTTGGGCACAAGCAAACTTTGTCAGGGTTCAGTAGTGTGCTATTCACACAGTATTGGTATTCAACTGCAACTGGACTGCCCATCTTCACTGATTACAAAAAGGAAAGAAAAACATGACTATTGAATTATATAAATCAATGCACAGCCTATTTTGTGTGATGGCCACAGAAATGTCTTCTGTTTTTCTCAACTACTACATGATTACTTGCAAAGTTTTATTTATAAAAAGATAACATTGAAATACAATCATGAAGGACTAATGGGAATACATTAAACTAATTTCTTGTATAATTTTCCAAATTTTAGATTCACAGCACATGTATTTCAAATGAGCGAAATGTAGCCAACTGAAAAGATTCCAATGATTCGCATGTTCCTATAATACAGCCCTTCATTAAATAACCCATCCACAAGTGAAAAAAAAAATGCTTCCTTTTCAAGGAGCAATACATATAATATGCTCAATGTTCTCAGCTAACTAGGAAAGATTTACATTTCCATTCTGGTAGGTTAGTAGGTGTTTTTTGTTCCACAGAAAATAATTTTTTTAATTTAAGCTTTCCCTATATGTGACAAATATTATAGTCTCAGCAAGGAGGGAAAATAAAGCAAAGGAAATAAAATAAAAAATAGTTTCCACACATCAGGAGATCATAGGAAGAACTAGTGATCCATTAAGCTTGCAGTCCTAAAACATATATGCTGCTGCAATATGCACTTTATAAGCATAAAAATAACTCCAAATCTTTTACTGCAAGTATATAAAATATAGAAAAGTACATTTTTGATTTGCTATACTGAAGGCAGGTAGACTTGCTGTAGAAGCAAGTAAGACTTTTGCTTAGTTCACATTATAAAAATCTATCCATTCATCCTTTACCTTCCTTTCTTCATGTTCCCTCTCTTGGAGTCTGTGGATCATATTGTTGGAAGCTTGCACTGAAACAACAAATCACAGTAGATCAGTCTGCTGTTCTAAATCAAAGAGAATTTTGCCTGAAAGGGATTTAAATCACTTAAGGCTGTTGCTCATCAAATGTTGTATGACACTGTGTCACTAACCTCTGCAAAAAAGATTTGTCAGTGCTTGCAGAAAATGCATTATATTGCTAACTATACGTAGGCACATCACTGACTTCAACCCTTGTGCGTGTTCTAGAAGCCAAAATGAGAAAGGCAGCCAAATCCTTTTGTGCCCATATTCCTTAATGTTGCTGACAAGCTGGAGTGTAACAGCAACTCAAAAGAAAAACTCACAAGTCAGTAGGTAGGAACAGATGACCAGGGATTATGTTTAAGTTCTTTGTTTCTTGTTTTTCCCCTCCAAATATAAGAAGTAATTTAGTAAAAACAATCTGCACTGATAACATCTTTATGCTGGAGTCAGCCTCTTCTATCCTAAAACTAAGTCTAAGAGAACTTGCCAATGGAAATAGAAACTGTATTTCTACATAGTTTTTCCCCCTAACTCATTAAATAGTTAATTTAATTCTGCATTAATTAATTTCTCCAAAACAATCACTTCTCTCACTAATACAGCCTAGTTATGAGAAATGTATTAGTCATTTATCATCACCTTAAAACTGTATTAGCTCGTGACTTCTCACACCAGCTGGAAGGCTTCTGCCCCCAAAAGGGCTTGCCGTTACAAAATAGGTTCACTGCCCTTGCAGGTGAAAAGGAGCGGGGAGTGCCATGAAATGGAGCATCTCTGGTGGCTAAGCCTGAGCCACTCAGGCCCATTACAATAAAGCAGCAAGTGATAGCGGTGGCAGACTCCCTGCCGCAAGCAACCGAGGCTCCCACTTGTCAATCTAATTTGTCATCTAGGGAAGTTTGCTGCTTCCTGGTGGCTCACACTCGGGATGTTGTGAAAAGGCTACAAAGGCACAACTGTCCCTTGGGCTCCCCATCTGCTGCTCTTCCACATAGACACCAGTGATACCGCAGGGGTGAGCTCCAGAGTAGGGAGAATGACTACAGGACTCTGGGGACAGTGGTCAAGGACGTGAGGATTCTGGTTGTGTTATCCTAAACCTTCCTGGTGATGGAGACTTAACAGATCCTGTGGGTTAACAGCTGGTTATGCAGCTGATGCTGGCATCAGGGTTTTGTTTCTAGGAGTGTAAGACCCCCCCCCCGAGGTTTCAACAGCTGCTTGGAAAAGACAGGATTGACATGACTAAATAGGGCAGAAGTAGCTCTGCCAACAGGCCGGCAGACCTGTCAGGGACAGCCTGGGACTAGGAATGACAGCAGATGAAGTGATTCCTCAAAAAAATACATTAAAAAAAATAAGGAAATTGGGAACAGGGTGGGCAAGCCAAGGGGCTGAGACAATCATAACAGAAGGGACACAGCAATCACAAAAACAGAGATGAAGTGGAAACACTCCAAGTGTGGGCACCTAAAGAAGTGTCTGCACAACAGCCTTACAGTGAAAGCTCTCAAGCCTGTGCTGGGGATAATGTCAGGCTTGGGAGGCTCTCGGAAATGTCTCTATGCTAATGCACATAGCATGAGGAACAAATAGTAGTTTGAAGTCTGCGTACAGGGCTACCACCTCACTGGGATCAGAGGTACATGATGTGACTGGAGTGCTACAGTGGGTGGGTACGGGCTCTTTTGAAGGACAAGTTGGGAAGGTGAGGAGGGGAGGTTGCCCTTTATATGAGTGAGCAGCAAGAATGCAGAGCTTTCTGCCCTGGAATGGATCAGGAGCCAGTCAAAAGCTTCATTTTCAAGGATCACTTCCTCCATGCTCCAGGAAGGTCCATCCCAACATATAGGAAATCAAACAAAGGCAACAGGAGGCTTGAATGGATGAGCAAGTTGCTTCTAACTGAATCCAGCCATAAAAAGGAAGTGTGTAAGAAGTGGAACCAGAGGCAGGGGACCCAAGAAGAGCATAGATCTTGTGGGGACATGGTTAGGAAGGCCAAGGCTGTGAAGCGCAAGATAGCATTCTAAAAGGACATAAACAGAAAAAAGGAAAACTAGGGAAAATGCAAGCCCTGTGCTGAATGAGACAGGGCTCATTCATATCCATCAGTGACCAAGATGCAGAGTGCACCAGCAGCAGGTTTGCAGATGATGCACAACTGATAGACAGTATGGTTGTGCTGCCATTCAGAGGGACCTCAATAGGCTGAAGAACTGGCCTACGATGCATCACAAAGTTCCACAAAGGAAAATGACAAATCTTACATCTGTGTTGGAATAACACCAGGCACCAACACCCACTGAGGGCCAACATCCTGGACTCCCTTAGGAAAAGCACTGCCAGCCGGGCAAGGGAGATGATCCTTCACCCCTGCTTGGCACTGGTGAGGCCAGTGGTGTGCTACTGTCTGCTTCTGGACAAGCAAGGAAAAGCAAGGAAAAGCAAGGAAGGAACAGACTTACTGGAGCAAGTCTCATGCAGGGCCAAAAAGATGATTAAGAGACTGAAGCACCTCTCTTGAGAACAGGCTGGAAGAGCTGGGAATTACCAGCCTGAAGAACAGGAGGCTCAGAGGAGATCTTATAAATGCGAATAAATATCTGATGGTAGGGAATGAAGATGAGGAAGCCAGAATCTTCCCTGTAGAAACACATGAGATTCTCTGTAGAAACACAAGAAAACACTTTTTTCCTGGAAGGGTGGTTGAATACTGTAATAGCTTGCTCAGGGAGGTTGTGGAATCTCCATCTGTAGAGATATGCAAAACCCAGCTGGCCACAGCTCTGAACAACCTACTTGAGCAGGGAGGTTGGACAAAATGACCTCCAGAGGTCCCCTGCAACTTCAACAAATCTGTGATTCCATATATTCCCATCTGTCATTCCTTACTATGAACAATGTATCGTGCAGATAGACATTGGAGAGTCGGGGAGTAATATCAACAGTTCATTCCTTTCTGAAGGTATTAGAACATATGCCTTATGTACATGACTAAATGATAGCTTTGAAATATTTTCCTGCAACCTTGTTACGTGTATAGCATCATTACCGCTTGTTATTCTACATATTCCAGATGCTGCACAAGTAAGCTATATGAAATTAAACGTTTACAAAGTGCTACACATAAAATGAAATAGCCACACTGATAACTTTCAACAGCATAAATTTGGTAGTTAAAGCTTTATGGCCACAGTCTCTTAGAGTATCTTGTTCAGAAGCTGAATGATCAGGAAAAAAATGCTGAAATTTTATTACAACAAATTTTAAACTTCCTTCTAAAAATGTAAGCAATAAAAAGTTTATTAAATCCTTATAACTTTGAAACTAGGATTAGCATACAAGAATTATTACAACTACCACATTTGCAACTAAAGATAATAGCACATTTCATATCTCAGATCTACATACCAGCAAGATTTGTTTTAAATTGTGGGAGGAGCCAGTATTATGCTTTCCCATGGAAAAATCAAGAAACTCGAAGGTCACATCACAGCATGTTTCCAAAAAAAAAAAAAAAACCAACCCACCATAAACTTGAGATTCTGTCTAAAGCTTTAGATAACATGGAGCAAATACCATCCTGGTTTTAAGTGAATAGTGTAAGTTTGACCTGAAATAGCTTTGACTGAAGTCAGCCAAAAACTTTAATGTAATCTTAGTTGGCTGGGACCAATACATAGCAAAAAATGTCCCTGTTATTTTTCCTTTTTAAATTTTCAGAGAAATGAGAACAAAGTATGAAAGTGGTAGAAAATTTACCTAAGGATGGTAATCTTTCCACAAATCATACTTGGAATCCAAACTATTTATTATTCCTCAAAATGACACAACAAGGGAAATAAGAAACAACTTGCTTACATCTCTTGAGTACTTCATTCAGATTGTCATGCATTGACTGCTCACACTTGGGAAGAATGTTTTCATTTGCTTCAAAGATAGTGCTCTTTAGATTTTCAAGTACTCGTAGTTCTCGGAGGCCACGTTTTTCCTGCCAGAAGAATTTAAAGACAATGAATGGATAACAAGAAATTACACTTTCCAAAATAAGAGAGTTTCCCAGTTGATAAACTGGCTTTTATCTCAAGAATTGTACCATTGTTTACTAAAGTGTTACTCTGCTTACTTAGCACAATTGTTAAAATAAGTTTTGTGGGAAAAAATAGAACAAGACATCAGTTGCAGTGAGAGAAATAATTGAATTTAGTTACGATTCTGTAATTGGGTTTCAAAATTCCCTTCCTATGAAAAGACATACAAAAGTATTTTGTGCATCCTATTCAGAAAGGTCAAAGAAAAATTATTCTTTGAGACTTTCAGACATATACAACACACATCTGATGAGAGCCTAGTTCACATACTTATTTTGCTAAACCAGTACTGGGAGAAGTTAGATCTGCTTGAAATATTAGCTACAACCTTGAGGAAAAAAATAAATTAATGTAATTTATTAAAAAAAAAAAAAATCTCTGCAGACAAGAAGTCTAAAGCATAACCATAGTTTTTTCAGGATTAATTTTAAGATTTTAAATCCCAATTTTTTTAAGAATAAGAATATATTCTTACAAATAGCCTGTTGAGACAAGATACTACTTTTCTAAGGTTTTGCTGCCATCTTGTGGACACTATTAAGCTTCGAAGCAAATGTATGTTAGAACAGCTTTTATACCTTCAGTACTTTAGCTTTATTCAGACAATCAGGCAACATTCATTCAATTTTTAATGATTTTCTCACTTAGCATAATGTGATCCTTTTCTCTTCCAGAAACATCAATTTTTGTTCCATGAAGGTAAGTAAAGCAAAATTCAATTACAAGTGCAAGCTGAATCCATCTGAAGTACAAGCCAGTTCCTTTATCAGACACAATTCTATACCAACAGCATTTTTGTTGAACCTAAGAGACTTATTTAAGACAGCAGAACTACATCGTTCCCCTCCGTTGATATTCCTACCAGTCTTTTGAAGGAAATAAAAAGTTTTGAACAGGGCATATGTATTAAGTGGAGTCCTAAATTTATCATTCTTTACCAAAGATGCAAACACATACTACAGGTGCAGTAATCATTCTGGGCAAGAAATGCATGCCAAATCTTTCTGAAGCAAATTACAAATGCATTCAAAGCTCTAAAAAGATGCTAAAACTGCATGAAGTCTCAGTAAAAAACAAATACTTACTTCAAATTCTTTAACAAAGTATCGTATTTCTCCCTGAATTACTGGTCTGTGATCCAGCAGTCTTGAATAGATTTCCCCGACATCTAGAAGATTAACAAAAGTTAGTTTTTCTCTCATGTTCCATACTTGGCTACACAACGCATGTTGGCACAACATACTTAAATACACAGGGCACTCATGCTCACCAGAAACATACAAAATCAAAAGAACAGCAGAATGCTGTTAGCTAGCTTTCCTATTTATGCAGCAAACCACTGACTTAAATAAAATACAATGTATCAACAGACCAGGTGCCACAGACACCTTGCTGTGAACGTTCCCCTCTGCCTTCTGTCACCCTGTTTTCAGCCTCCTCCTCAGCACACGGCTTCCAGATCTGACAGTTAACGGCAGTAAAGAATTGATACACAGAAGAACTTAAGGCTGCAGTTCAACAGAAATTCACAGCTTAAGATGTGGGAGCCTCCTGCAGTGAGGGACAACCGGAAAGCTCACTATACTGCCACACTACCGGCTGTGTTCCAGGGCTAAGGACGTGAAACACACTCACGCAAACACAAGTATTTACGATATTTGTGCATCCTGCATTTGCCCCACAGCCCCAGCCACTCCCCAGCGAGAAACGCACGACCCCCGCGGGCCTACCCTTGATGATAGGCTGAAGCAGGGCCCCGGCAGACAGCGCCTCCCGCTTCCTATCGCCGGGCAGGGCCAGGGGCAGGGGTAAGGGCAGGGCCAGGGGCAAGGGCAGGGCCGCCCCGCTCCGGCCGGGGGACGCGGGGCCTGCCCTGCTCATGGCGCCCGGCGCCGCGGCCTCCCCGTGACGCCATCACCGTGCGCCCGCCGCCGTTGCCATGGCAACCGCGGGGCCTGCCCCAGGATGAAGCTGCTGGGCCGGGCCGAAGGGGGGCGCCTGGTGGGGGGGGGGGGACGAATCTCCTAGGCAGTCCTGCTCTCCTCTGGCACCCCGCGCTGTTCCGGAAACTAAATAAAAAATACAAACAAAAATAATTAAAAAAACAAACACCAATCAAACGAAAACAACCCACCACCACCACAAGGTGCAGTTGCTAGTTTTAATAGATGAGGCCTGAATTCACATAAATCAGTTTGCTTCCGAAAAATCATTAGTCGTGGTTTATGAAAATTAAGACAAGTAGTCTACTTCATAAACAAAGGAAAAAATGACTTAAAGTCCCTTCGTGTTCCTTTTACCCATCAGGAAATGTTCTGTATACTTCCCACCCTTACAAGTTATTAACTTTACAATATATTAACCACAATTTTTCTTGTTATCCTTTCTGTTTTGTACTATATATACACAATAACTTTTAGAACAGCATGTTTCTTTCCAATAGCATGATCCAATATCCTTAGGTCATTGCACCTATAGTGTTAATTGCATCTATACTTATTTTATTTTTCTGCCCATCAACCTATCCTGTCCAGGTCCCTCTGC
Organism: Aythya ferina; assembly: GCF_964211825.1. Taxonomy (NCBI): domain Eukaryota; kingdom Metazoa; phylum Chordata; class Aves; order Anseriformes; family Anatidae; genus Aythya; species Aythya ferina. Next base: position 70,375,757 of record NC_140297.1, on the reverse strand, counting down.
AGGGCCTTCCTACCCTGTGGCAGGTCGATACTTCCCCCGAACTTGGTATCATCTGCAAACTAACTGAGGGTGCACTCAATTCCCTCATCCAATAAAGATATTAAGGAGGATGGGTCCCAACACTGGCCCCCGGGGAACACCCCTGGTGACAGGTCACCAGCTGGGTTTCACCCCATTCACCACCACTCTCTGGGCCCGGCTGTTCAGCCGGTTTTTAACCCAGCAGAGTGTACCTGTCCAAACCATGGGCTGCCAGCTTCTCCAGGAGAATGCTGCGGGAGACCGTGTCAAAGGCCTTGCTGAAGTCTAGGTAGACTACGTCAACAGGCTTTCCCTCATCCCCCACGCAGGTCATAGAAGGAGATGAGGTTGGTCAGGCAGTACGTGCCTTTCATGAACGCATGCTGGCTGGGTCTGATCCCCCGGTGGTCTCACATACGTTGTGTGATTGCATTCAAGACAACCTGTTCCATCACCTTTCCTGGCACTGAGGTCGGGCTGCCAGGCCTGTAGTTCCTCGGGTCCTCCCTATGACCCTTCTTATAGATGGGCATCACATTAGAAAGTCTTCAGTCATCCGGCATCTCTCCAGATGACCACAACCACTGATAGATGATGGAAAGAGGCCTGGCAATTACATCCACCAACTTCCTCAGCACCCTTGGGTGGATGTCATCTGGCCGTATGGACTTGTGGCAGTCCAGGTGGAGCAGCAGGACTCTGACTATTTCCACCTGAGCTTTGGAGGGGTTTTTCTGCTCCTCATCCCAGACTTCCAGGTCAGGAAGCTGAGTACCCCGAGGATATGTGGTCTGGCTAGTAAAGGCAGGTGCAAAGAAAGCATTAAGAACCTCAGCCTTTTCCTTATCCTCTGTAGTCATGTTCCCAACCATGTTCAGTAATGAATGGAGATTCTCTTTGGACCTCCTCTTGCCATTAGTATACTTATAAAAACATTTTTTTTTGTTTTGTTATGAAAGTAGAACTGGACCACGAATTCTGCTAAAGCAGCTGCCACCTATGACATTCAGACTTGGAGTACCTGAAAGGAGGCGTTCTAGCTGGCACAGTTACTATTGTTTAGTAGAAAACAGAAAGTTTTTTGTTGCTTTTAGAATTTACTTTTGTCCACATTCTATTCTGCCTAGCATTTGTAAGTAGGAACAATTGTCTGAGTGAGAAAAATTAGGACTTCTTTCATGTATGAAATCATTACATGAAACAAACAAACAAACAAAAAATCCCATTACTCAATCCTGTATCCCATCATCAAAGCTCAGAAATTGCTCACTGAAAAAAAAAATAAAAAAAAAAATACATAGAATCTTCCAAAATCAGTCTTGAAACTGAGTGAACTAGAATCATTCTCTCCCCAAAAATCTGTTATCCACTATGGGTAAAATCTTCTTATATAATAAAATGAATCTTACAGTGGGAGGTGTTGAATACTTCAACTAAAGTTATAATTAAATTCAGCATATATAAACTAAAATACTTTCTTACTCCTTCACTGTTGCATAGTCTGTAAATATTACATGTTAAATAGACAATAATTAGCAGAGATAAGAATCATTAAAACAAAATTCTGTTCCCTTTCACATACTTTTTTTTTTTTTTTTTTTTTTTTTGTTCCCAAAGTAACCATCTCGCAATCTATAGATTAGTATTTAGATTTTTCCACTTCGATGTTAAGCACTTCAGTACTTGACAACCACCAATAAATTACATTAGTGCTCACATTTTAAAAATATCTGTAGGACATTCCAGATGGCTTAATGATCACCGATGATTAGGGGTAGAATCATTCAGATGTTGATTTTATCCCTGTCCAGCCTATCTGCAGTCCTCCCCAAGGGCTAGTCTGTCCCTCAGACTAGTTACTTAACCCTCCAAGCCAAATGCTATTTTTTAAAATTTGCTACGGAGGAAATACTTAGCTAAGGGGATTTGTAACTGCTACATTTGTAGGAAAGACTCTTTTTTTACATCATGTATAATGTCAACTTCAGAATTACAGGACTGCTACAAAGGCAAATCCTGTGAGAGACAAATGCCTCAGTTTCTAGGTCTACTGTCCTGAAACTATTTTTCCTCTTTGTTTGAATAGTGCTTTCTGTTTGTTTGTTTTTAAGAATATGCTTTATTTGCTGCACTTATGCCTTTTTTTTTTTTCCCTTCCCTTGCTTACTCTTACTGCCATCAAGCTTATTCTCAAAACATATTTTAAAAAATTAAGGAGGACTTAAAAGAGGCAATGACTATGAAAAGACAATACTTGTGGAGCTCCTAACCTGTCAGTTTGCAGGAAGTAGTCATCAAGACACAAAAATATGGAAATATCTATGGCTTGGAGCATGAAAATCAACATATGCAGTCATCATGTGTTTTTTGGAAGATAGGCTAAACAAACTCTGTCACTTCTGCCTTGCACTAGAACCCGCTTTCTCTTTTAGGGATCACCATGCCATTTCCTATTAGTGTTAGCAGTGCTCCAAATTGCAAAATCTTTAGATTAACGTGCCGAATCCTGTCATTTTTCCCACAGGCTGTCTGGCGATGATAATCCACTAAAGGATTGTTTCATCCGAGTGGCGGTGTCCAAGTCAAACGCTGGCAACAGGCAGGGAAACCCAAACCTGTTGAGGCAGACTTCTGCTGAGACGCGAGGAATTGGAGCGACAGCCCGCAGGGGCGGGAGGCGGGGGACACACTCTGCCTGAGCAGAGCAAGTCCATGGGCTGTGCCTGTGATGGAAGACCGCGACCGTGATCGTGATAGCTGGAAGTTTGTGGGCCGTGATGCTGATCCTGGTCAGAGCAGGCCTGGGGCTGCGCTCTTTGGAGCGGTGCCTTGTCAGATTAGCCACACGGCTACTGTATGTGATGCTCAACCTGGACAGACAGGCCTGCCAGGCAGAAACTGCTCAGGCAGATGATGCTGGGGAGGACAAAAATTATCCACCGCAAGACTAAGAAGACAGATGACACCCAGCAGGAACAGCGAGCCAAATCTGCAGAATCCACAATACAGCTGGCTAGCCCTAGGCTACCTGCCTCTTTGAAGTGGAAGAGACATCACCGACGAGCTGTCAAATTAGATCACCAGCCTGGAAATGCTGAAAGAGATTTAGTTCTTCCAACAGAGGATGGAAAGTTTAATAGACGAAAATCTTCCTAAAAGGGCCAAGGTAACGTGGGAGGGGAATGGGGAATCCTTAACATGCAACAACAATGAAAAATTACTAGCCTCCCTCCTGCCTGCACAAGGAAAGATGAGGTTGGCTGCGTTACATGGCAGCAGGAATTACTGTAGTCACTACCAGCACAGGAAATAAGGGCAACGCCTGCAGGAACGTGCATACAGCAGCAACAAGTAACCATTTCTACAAAATCAAATTCCCTCCCAAATCTGTGATATCTCTATATGTCACCCTAGAGCTGGGGTCTAAAGTACTATAAATCTAATATTCAAACTATTCAAGACACGCAGCAGAGGGATACAAAGACCCAGTCTGACTCTAAAAGCTTAGTGCAATAGAGGCACATGATGGCAAATCCGCCTGCATTTCTTTTGCAATAATATTCATGGATAAAAAGCATGAGGAATGCAGCTCGGTTTCAATAAATCAAGAACAAAAATTAAGATTACCAAGTGCATAAGCATGTGCTCAGGTGTATGGTTAAAATGAAACCTGGTGTTTCCATTAGGAATAGCAGCAGCACAATCTAATTATAGATTCAAAGAAGAAATATCATACTTTGGGGGAAAATATTAAAGGTAGGAATCCATTAAACAGCTCCATCACTGCAATCATACATTGAAGTTAAGGACCATGAAATACACCAAAGATTAAAAGAAAAGATGAAATAGAAAGCCAAAAGTAAAAAAAGCCACCCATAAGCCTAAAGATCCCCCCTCAATTTCAACTCAAGGATTTTTGTTGTTGTATTGCTAAATAGGTTTTGTACACATGTATAATTATAAAATCAATTTATAGTCATACCGAGGAAATTTACTTGGAGAAAAATCATGATAATCTCTCTATTGCCTGCTTCAGCATTCCTGTTGCAGACAAACCACAGAGATGCAAACAGATGATGCTAAACAACAGTGTATAAACTGGGTCTGTAAATACAAGAATTTACACTGGATTCCGTGATAATAATTTTATAGGTTTATCTATTCCTTATTTCTTTCAGCTAATGCCTTTGCAAGTACCTCATCCCACTCTTTTCCAAAGCCACAGCAATGAGGAGCAATTTTGATCATCTATTGCTTTTTAACCCAATTGTAATTCTGTGCAAGAGCTGCCCCTAGAGACTTCTGCAGCCAAACTGAACTTCGACATCTCACTTGAAGTGAAGTTACTCATCCAAAGACAGCTAAAAATCATCAGCACATTTCTAATATATTCACACTTGAACATGTTTCAACCTGGCTTGTCAGCAAGCGGTGGTCATCTTGGGATGAAAGGGAGAAAGACAAGACAAAGAGCTAAGTGTAAGGTTTCACTGAACACTTACAATTATCATATTTATTTCACTGTTGAATTCTTCTTGCTGCTGAAAGGTTGTCATGCAGTACTATCTCACCATATGGCAACAACCTCAAGTCCTAGAGGCACATACTTAAAAGACCATAACATGTCAGGCCCCCTGAATAAATTAGATAGAACGATTATGCAAAATAATAATACTGCCATGATGAGATACATTAACAAATGAGAGTGTCATTGCTCATGAAATGCCATGAAAATAAATTCCACACATCACCGTGGCCATCATCATCATCAAACTGTGAAGCAACAAAAGTAAAACATCGCAGTATTTACTGTGCCCTTCAGCAACTGAAATTTTCTGAAAGAACGGTTTGCAAGTGAAGAAAGTCACTTTTTACTAATATCCAGTGGAAGTATGTAGCGGGTTTACGTGTCAAGGTTTTGGTAGCAGGGGGCCTTCAGGATAGCTTCTGTGCAAGAATCTGGAAGCTGCCCCACATTTGGTAAGGGACCCACTGCTGATCAGAGCCAAGCCAATAAGCAACGTTGTTTTGCACCTCTGTGAGAGCATATATAAGACAGGCAAAAAAAAGAAAAAAGACTGACCACAACCCCCATTCCCCCATGCTGCTCAGGGGGAGGAGGTGGAAGAGAGCAAATGGGGAAGGTGCTTTTATTTATTTATTTATTTTTAACTTTGTTTCTCACTTCTCTAACTTGTTAGTAATAGGCAATAGATCTTACTATCTCCCTATGCTGAGTCTGTTTTGCCCATCACAATAACTGTTGAGCAATCACCCCATCCTTATCTCAACCCTTAGCCCTTTTCATCATATTTTCTCCCCATTCCTCTTTGAGGAGGGCATGGTTGTGAGTGGAGCTCAGCCACGCACCTGAGTAAAACCACCACAGTCCTTTTTGGAGCCCAACGTGGGGATCGAGGAACTGGAGATAAGGATGAGAGTTGAGATAAGGGGCAAAAAATGTACTGAAATTTTTTTTTTTTTTATTAATGTAACACTTGTGAAGAATTCAAGGAAGTTGTAATTGTGAGGAATATGTTTCATGTTAGTGTGGTGAAGGGATGAGTAAATTGCAAGTGTGTGTGTAAATTGTCTACCTTGTTGGTGTTGTGATGTTATGCTTATTTTGGTGTGGGGAATTTTTTTCCTTTTGGTGTAAGTGAAGTTTGTGAAGATTGTGATGACTGTAAAGTAAGAATATATTGTGATTGTTCTTAAATATGTTTTTCACAGAGGTGAGGAGTGGTGGTTGTGGTGGAGCTTGGCCACCCACCCGAGTAAAACCACCAAAGCACAGTAAACAGAAAATACAGAAACAGAAAACTGAGTTTTTTGTTTTTAAAACAAATAGCAGGATATTTACCCATGTACTTTTAGAACAGATAACCAGCATTAATTTGACAGATCTGAAATACAGTCTCTCATCTGTAAATAATACGAAGTTCCACCTTTAAAAATGTACGTCACATCTCAGGCTGAGGTACATTTTTATTGATTTTTCATTTAAAAAAATATATTTACTTGTCCTTACTGATCAAAAGGTATTAAACAAAGTGGAAGCATGAAAAAACATAAATCATTATCATCTGGTTTTCCTAGTCTTCTCTCAGAAGCAAAGGCTCAATTCATCCTTCTTTGCTTTTAACCCTCTCCAAAATTTTGTCCCCTACATAAAGCGTACAAGTTAACGATATGGCAATGACCAAATGCCTTTTAGATGGTATAGAGTTAAATTTCAGTAATCACTTCTAAACTTTTCATGTTACTTGATCCCCCCCTCCCCCAAATTCCCCCCCTCCCCCAAATCAATCAATTCTTCTATTCTAAACCAGAGAAAATAAAACTGGCACAAGAGGCTAGGGGATACTGCAGTCACAGCATGTAGCTACCCTGAGAAATCTTAACACTTGGAAACAGCTGTTTGGGATAAAACAAAAACAAAAAGCCACCTCATTCTCTATATACCATCTCCACAAAACTTATCCGAGAAGATGACAGTATTGCTTTCAGTTGTAAGTTGGTAACAAAAAAAAAAAAAGGGCAAGCTCACAATAGTTTGAACGATCTGCGAATCAATGGCAAAAGTAATGACAGTAAAAACCTGAAGACCTCAGGCAGTAAACAGTAAAAAGATGAGCACATGAAACTTCTAATAAGTGCACCTTGTTCCAGTGTACATGTCCGCACAATCCTCAGACAAATCTTAATTATGAAGATCTCACTGAAAACTTAAGTATAGAAGGCCTGCTTCTAAATAGCAAGGGACAAAAGTATCTATCAGCAGAAACTGTAGAAGCTGAGAATTAAGTGTAGAAGCTGAGAATTAAGCTTCCTAGAAAATTATAACCTTTTCAAACCAAATTAGATATATATATATTTTTTAATCAATGTAAAACATTCCTAAAAGTAACACTATGTGCCTGTAAACCCTTTTTATAAAGTCATGTATATATAGAAAATACCTATAAGAGAGCCTGAAATTGTTCAGGTTAAGCTTACTGGTGACTTGTGCAACTTCCTTTTGTCCTCATCTATTAGGATATATTCATCTTGCCTCATTAACTACTTATTTCTTAAAACCTTGAATAATTCAGGTATCTCTCTACCTTACTGTGTGTAGCACACAAAAGAATGTACAACAGACTGCATGCTAGACTCACAGAAGGTGTTTGCTGAACACTGTCATAGAAACTAACATACAAGTTTATTGATTAAATACTTTTGTATTTTTTCAGTGCTTTAAAGGAAATGTTAACTGATTTTTGGAAAATGTAGTTACCCAATCCAAATACACATCTTAGAGCATTGTTACCATTTTGAAATTCATTACAAAAAAAAGACCAAGGTTCTAGGGTGAAGTGACTTCTGAAGTGTTTGATTCAGCAATAGTGTCCTTGGTTTTATAATAAACTTCTGCAAATTGAATTCACCACTCATTACCTTGCATGTTTTTCCCCCACCTCTTTCGTTTTAGGATCTTGTAATTTTACTTGCATGGAAATAGCGTAAGAAGCAAGACATGCAGAATCTTTGAAATAAAATGCTTCTAGGGTCTAAGCAGAGCTCCACAACATCATAAAATGAAGTAAAAAGTCAAATAAGATTTTACATGCCTTTTTTTTTTTTTAATAAACTAAAAAGTTTCACAGCCAAATTACGACTACAGTTTCAAAATAATTTATTCAGTCACTTAAATACTTTGTAACATTTGCATGTTCCCTTTTTCACATCCTTGGCACACAATATAGCTCTTAACTTTTACAAAACTAGTGTAAACATTCACAGAAAATAAAATGGAAAAGGGGGACATATGCATAAATTCAATAAATAGGAGTGAAAAATCAAAGGAAAGTAAGTAATTTGTTCCTTTAAAGGCCATGCAATTACAGTTGAATGTTTAATTGAAAAAACATTTCTTTTTTTAAAAAATAGTGAATTAAAACTCAATTTCCATCTTTCTGCCATTGTTCCATTTAATCAGATACATGATACAATTCTGGAACCAGTTCAAATTCTTGAACAAGCAATAGTGATTCAATGCAAGTATTACTTGAGGCATTGCCAATTTTGGTTCATATATAGAAGGTTACAAACCAGTATTTTCAAGCTAGTGGTTTTGGATATAACCTCTAGACTCCCAACATCATTCCAACATGACATTAACATTTTCCTTAATGAGCATTAGTATATAATCTGTTCTTGATAAAGATGACATTAGATAGCTGTTGTCGGACACCTGGATAATGTTGAATGTGGTTGAACCAGCGAGACACATTGAGGTATTTCTCCTTTTCTTGCACTGTGAGGTCCACCTGCATGGTGAAGAACACAAGGTTGCATTATTAGTATCATAATATGTGGAAAGGCAAATTAGAAGTGTATAGTTTTACAGCCAATTTCAACTCACAGAGTTCTTACAGAGCAACAGAATGTCTTTAATACCTTAATTTCACAACCTAAATTATACATGCATTTTTCATGTATTCAAATGAACAGATCTGGAGGGTGGAATATACATTTGTATATTATACTTGGGGGTGGGAAGAACAGTTGTTAGCATGCTTTAACACTTATCTACTCATGGTTAGCATATAGTGTCAAAATACAGGGAAGAGTTCCTCATTATGCACAAGTCTTACACACTCCTCCAATCCAGCAGGAAGTCTTGCTTCACAGGCAAAGTGTAACGTATATTAAAAGTGCAAGAATACATTTTTTCAGGCCGTTTCAGACTGGTTAGTAAAACTGTTTTCCATTTTGATCAATAGTCATACAACAGTTACCTAGCCATAAGAGCACCCAGGGAGAAGCTTCCAACTGTTATATACCTACTGCAACAGCTCCAGTCTACCTCTATTTTTACCAAAGGACTAGATCAGATAGAGTTATCTATAATTACATGTTAGCTATACCTTTCAGTCTTCTACATTGAAGTCACCAAGACCCTTAAATATTTTCAATGAAGTCTTTCTATAACTTCAGTCTCTTTCACGCCAGCAGTAGAACTACCTCCATTCTGTATCACCTTTATTACCTCTTCCTGATAACCAGTTCTAGGTCTTCATTCCTCTGGAATGAAGTTAATGTCTAAATTGATACAATAACCTGCTTCCTCATGTTAACCTACAACAAAAACTAATTAGAAATAGGGTAAGCCTACAAAGAAACTACTAAAACTATCAAGAAAAAAAACATCATCTTCATGTGAACTACTCTATCTCATCTCCCTAATATTTAACCCATGCAGTGTAGGACTCATCTCTCTTCAGTCAGCCATCAAGCTTCACTGATTCACTTTGACAACAACTGCAGTAAATAAAAAGGGGGCACACCTGTAGAGGATAGTCTTAGCACACAAATCTTAGCTAGACACGCCTCCTTTTTTCATGCTTAGACCACTACAACTAAACAAGGTTAATCCCCTCCTCAATAGCTAAACAGATATCATACTCCTTGTGCCTTGTTCTACAAGCACCAGATTTCATGGATAATGCAGGCTCATTGCCAATTTCATCATGGGCACAGGACAGCTGGAAACAAGTATGTTTGAATAGACTTTAAATTACAAGAAAAACTATGAGTCCATTTAACTCAGCTGTAGGAATGAAAAGACAGTGTTCAAAACTAAGCCTCATGGTGAATTTTGCCATGTGACAAACCAGCCTTTTGGATTTTAAGAGTTGACTATAACATCCACTGTTTCCCCTTCCTATTCTCTCACACAGGCCAGCAATTGGCTTAGAATTAGAAAGCTTTAAACATGTAGAGTTAAAAATCTAAGCAAAAAAAAACACACCGTAAGGATATATACTATGTTGAACTGGCTAGAGAAACAAAAAGTTTTGAAGAATTACAGGAAAGAATTCTAAATCAATGTCATGTAATTTTCTGTTCTCTGAGAGTAAAGCTGTATTAACAGCAAAGAGCACAGTAACTGCAGCAAAAAAACTAAGAAGTGGGGGATATTTCAGCTGCTCTTCCTACAGAACACACTTGCCAGAACATAAGCATACTCCTGCACACACTTCCACAAAACACCTGCAGTTTTAAACTGTTATGTACCCCAGTTCAGGCAGTATGAGAAAAGCTGTTGCATCCTTCTACATCTCATGCCAGCAGCAAGACACTGTTCCTACAGCTGTATATAGTCCAATCAAAGTGTACAGCCAAATCAATTAAAGCACAGACATTTTTGCAGAGGTCTAAACTTAACATGCCTAACCTGCATTACTCAAGTGGAAAAAAAAAATTAGTAATAAGAGAAACTCCAGAGTTTTGAGGCATTACAAGCAAAAGGAAGTGGAAGCTATTAAAACGTAACACTTTTTTTTTTTTTTTTTTTAAATTAAGATATTTCATAAACTGCCTGAGGTTCTTCAGACACTAATACAAGACAGAAAAAACATGCAGCACCATTTACAGGAAGATGCTTTTGATCACATGTAGTTTGTTATAATTAATGGCAGTTTGAAGTTGGTGCTTGTAAGTGGCTCTACAGCTTCATACCATAGTATGTAAAGAACAACATACACCCTAAAGGCTATCTATGATTAATACTCTTCCCCATTTTCAGTAAAGTATGAGCAGGTACTAAAAATACTGTGACTAACTTCAGTGATTATTCTACACTGACAGAATTACAATACCCTTTTCCCCCAACATCTTTACTGGGTAAGTGCTTGAACTGAATCCTGAACTGAACTTCATATTTTGCAGCAGATACTGTTTCCTCTCCCTGTAATTTTATATTGATAATTCTCATTTTAATCTTTTAAAGTTACAATTACAGTTAATTTTAATTACAATTAAATTACAATTTACAGTCTCAAAAATACATTTCTCTGAAGTAAATCAAAAATAAGGTTTGGAAAATAAGTCCTTCTCCATTCTGTGAGCATAGTGGAAAAACATCTGAAGGGCAAAATAGACAATACTCTAATAATAAAACCCTTTTTTGTACTCCAGGCAGAACAGGCAAGATATTTTTGCTTATTTACATAATGTACTCTATCAGTGAAATATATTAAAAAGCACTCTGTGGCATGCTCTACTTTTTACTCAGAACATAACTCTTAGGTTAATTGTTTAGAGATCACTTCCATGGCATTTTTACAACATTTTGTTAGATGGGTATTTTCTATTCTTCCTCATTAAATTAGACAATTCCCCCAAGTTAAGGAAGGCTGCTATTCTACTGATAAAATAATTATTTGCCATTAAAGCAATTATTTCAATAGCAAAGAAGCAGACACTCAATTTGATTTTTTTTTTTTTAATTATGAAAAAGAGCCTTAACTCTCCACCACACAACTCATGAAAGATAACGAAGGTGGTCATCGCACAGTGCAACCAGAAGAGTTTCTAGAAGGGCTATAAATACACAAGCTTTAATTATATTTGCTTTCAGTAGCACTGGGAACACAGGCATAAATTCCCATGCCTATACCCTACATGTACATGGGAAGTCTAAAAAATACCTGTGTATGTCTAAAGCTCTTCAGCATCAAGAGAAGAACAGATATCATTTCACTTTTTAATTTAGCTTTTACATATAAGAAAAATATAAAATTTAGACTGAGATTTCTATTTGTAGATATACACTTCACCTGTAAGTTATTTTCCAGTGCTTATTAAAGAAATTTTAAACTCAAACATAAACTTCAGACTACTACTATAGTTCTGCCAACATTTACGAAGTATAAAGTCAGATCAACCTTTGTATTGATTATTTCTCTTAATTATTTTCAAATATCACTTCATTAGTTTAGTTCTATTTGTGAATAAGAATATAGGGAAAATTAAAAAAAAATAGTTATGATATGAAAACAGGTTCCTTACCACAAAGGAATTTAATGCTTACTGATTGCCTGAGTTATCCTCAAGCAACGCTTCCAAATTCATGTTTTCTCTGTAATCCATGCTTTAACCTAGCAGAACTTCATTGTTCATCAAAACCATTTACGTATGTATTTAAGCAATCAAAATGTCAAAAGGCAACAATATTTATACTAGATGCACGGGGACCCAGAATTACATATGACAGTGTAAGTCACACCAACTTGAAAAAGCCCATTTAGATGGCCAGCATCAAGCATTACATATTTGGGATGTTTCTACACTGTGAGGCAGAACTACGTACATAATTTAGTTACTGCCTCATCATTATAAGTGTGTATTTCTAATTAATAGACTGAAAATTTTTCCTACAACCCTGGCACAAAACCTCAAATGCTACCTCTGAATACCCTCACTTATTAAAATACTAATTCTTTTGCCACAGTATGGGTTTTTAAATATTTATCACTATTATGCTTACTAAGATAACGATAAGAGAAAGGAAGAACGAATGAAAAGCATTCAACTGTAAAATAAAGAGTTACTATTGGTCTATCTGAATTACAGTTTGACTATTGAACAGTGAAGAATCAGGTTCCAGAATTCCACCTGAATGGTGGTGTGTGCGCGCGCGCAAAGTAGAGGTGGGGAGGAATACAAAAGTTTATCATACATTAACACCAATGAAGGAAGGTGAAACCAAAGGTGCAGCAGCAAGCAGTAAGAGCATGCGATCTTAAAAACTTTTCAAGTTCATCAGAAAGTCTGTAAACTTTTAGCAATACTTGGCTCATTCAGGACAATCATGGTACATCACTAGTATTTACAGTATTCTATTAATGATGTCTGCATTAGTATGTTAGTTGTTAGCCCATCAAAAGCATAGATTAATCCCGAAGGCCATTATCAGTACTATTTTCAGATTCATTTTCTAGACAGCAACTGTGGATCCCTTTCTCCCATCCTCTCTACTTTTACTCTTGAAGGGTTACAGGAAGAAAACCTTACTGACATTTTGCACATTTTTCAGGCTTATCTGAAACAGTGGTGGATATGACAAACTGCTTTTCTGGACTGCATCACATTAGAGGATAGAGCAGCTTTCCCTCCTGCCTAATGCTTGGGGCAGAGAAGCAACTCAAAGTACTCTGTTCTCATTACTGGAGGAAAAAAAAAATCTCAGTACAAGATCTTACCTCTATAATTAAATACCAACATTAACAATTTCTGAAACCTTAAACATATGTAATTCTTAACTAGCAGTTTCTAGATTTTCTTCTGTTTAGTATAGCAACTCCATTATTTGCCCTTTATACCTTTCTGAGTCAGAAAATTATCTTCTGCCAAAATCAAGCATTTCAGAAACAGATGTTGTACTATAAACTTGTCCCAAGTAATGTCTAGATGGTTGCAGGCACCCAGGAGCACTAAGTCATTTGTTTTTACCATCTGTTCTATTTCCCAAAGCAACAACTTGTATCTTTTCTTCTTGATTAGGTGGTCTACTCTAGAGCAAACTAAATATAAAATATGCTTGAGTTCCCCCTGCTTAATTTAAAAAAAAAGTCTCATTTGAACTTCTATTGTCTCACAGTACATAGACATACTGAAAAAAAAAAATGTTTATATGTATGTTTTCATAAAATGAGTGAAAGGTAACTCATTTGACATTCCAGTCAACACATCTATCCCTTACAAGGAAAACATGATTTAAGTATAACATCTCAACATAATTAATTATAAGTGATTTTAATATGTTTTTAAAAACCCGAAATGAAGCTTTATTTTCCTCTCCTCTGCTTGCACTATCTTATTTGAACATTTATTCCTCGACAGTCAAGAGATACACAAGATCTCTCTCATTCTTAGTAATATTTCATTACCTGATCTCTTGCCCCTCCTCTTCATATTCCCTTTTGAAGCACAAGTCCTCTTGTACTCTTCTCCCAGTACTCTGCTTTTAATTGCATAAACTAACAGTTCAACCAGCTGACTGAATTCACAGATCAGATGCAGGCATTTAATCGGAGGCATTTTTTCTTCTTTTTTCCCTGCCATTTTCTGATGGCAAACTCAGTGATTTCATCCTCCCCCAAGATTCCAGCAGACAATTTGGTTTGGTTTGTTTAGAAATACTCACTCCAAAGAATGAATGCTCATTCACAACCATGTTCCAGCCACCCAAATACAAATAACTGCTATTGCTTCATTTTCAAATTACCTCTTGGGGTTCAAAATTGATGTGTGGTGATCTATAAGCACTCTGCAGTAAACCCTGAGCTACGTATAAAGAATCTCAACATCATTTCTATTCAGTACAACCTTTTTTTCCCCTTAAGCACCAGCCTTCACATGTTATTTTGATGTTCTGTATGTTATCAAGCCTTATCACTAAACCTTGAAACAAGAATGACATGTCATTATAGCTGACACTTATATGCATTTATGCTTCAGGAACTTTATTTATGGGCAACTTTTATAGTAGCACTTCTGTTCTAACAATTTTAGCATTTCCAGTTCTGACACATTCTTTGAGTTTCATTTATCTATCTCCCCCTGTAGTGCTGTAAGCAGTCACGTTTCAAACTTGAATAGGTAAGCTCTAGAAACAGAGGGACAGGTATAATCCTTATGTTACTGTCCATACAGGCAACTGAAGTACCCTGAGTACTACAGATAATACACTTATTTTCACAGATTCATAGCTAAACATTAAAAAGGTAAAACATACACTTACAGGCAAGTTATATATGAAGTTCCTTGTAAGAAATCTCACTTTTATTTTTTGTCCTGCAATTGTCATTGATCCAGTAGTTTAAATTCTACAGCAATAAAATGCACTTGAGATAAATATATTATGGTAGCTCTATGCATAAAAGTAATGCAAATAGCACTTACCATGACATGATGCAATCCATAGTACATCAAAATATCTGCTAAGGTAAAACTGTTTCCTGCAAGGTAGACTTTATCTTCGAGGTGTGTGTTAAGATCCTAAAAAGGAAAAAAGTCATTATACTGCTGTAATACCGACTTCGTAAGACAAAACATTAAGGCAATTGTTAAAAATAATTGAGACCTTCCTCTGGAGACCAGGTATTTAAATAAGTGCCACCTTTAATTTAGCTAAACTCAGTAAAGGAGAAAAACACTAAGAGAAAAGTTTCTAAAAGCATCAAGATAATAACTTCAGTCATTGTTCCTTGACAGCAAGATTTCAACAAAATTTAAGTGTTTGTCTCTAAACAAAATGCAAGACAGTGTGTTGCTGTCCCACAATTTCCCATCATTCACCTATTTACTGACATCCACTCAAGTTTTTGTAAATACAAGTATTATTTGTTTTACATACGTAGCTGACCCCACAGAAATACTGTCTTTTCCTGACTTCAAGTTACTCAAAAAAAACGCAAGAACTTTGCATTTTTTTGACTAGTGCATATGAGTCATAAAAGCATCAGTGTCTCAAGAAGTTCTCAAACTGCAAATGTGTAAGAAGCAAGAGAAACACAAAGGGATAATGGCATAGGAGATAAACATGCTTGACTCATGCCTGAAATTTGATACGCATCAACTGGTACCATTTGACACCTGCTTTTATTAATGTTGAAATCATTGCTAGCGAATCTTAATGACTGATACAGTCAACTCAGTCACTACACGAGATCCTATGAAGGAGCACTGTTTCAGCACTCTAATATCATCTGTCTCAACAACTCCGTATCAGATGGTATAAGGATGGGTGGTAGAAGACTTCCATTTGGGTTCAATGAATAAGTATTTCAAGTCTGTACTACTGAAGACTTTTCATATGTAGTTTTTCTCTGCAGGAAAACAGAAGGCAGAGACTCACTCACTGTTGGTCAACTGTATCACTCCTGAGAACAGAGGTATTGCTTACGGATAGGTGTCACTTCCTTTCCTCCACACCTTACCTGCTCCTCATATAAGCCAAACACCTTTGTGCCCCCTATTTCCCTCTAAAGAGGAAAATGTAACAGCAAGCAAAATTTGCTTTAACCCTAACGGTAAACTACAGCATAAACAAGCTCTAGTTTTATGATATTCTTTCCTGAAGCGTAGGAAAAAGTATCCTAGCTTTTCCTTGAAGGTAGAAATTCCCAGCTAATATTCCTCTATTGGTTTGGAAAAACAAAAAAAACAAAACCACCACCAAATACCCACGAAAAACGAACAAGCTTAGAGTAAGTTTCTTCTCAGAGTACTCCTGTCAGTTTTCTTAGGCCCTTTATTCCGTTCTGGAAACTGGTAAACAGCTTAAACATGATGTTTTTCAAAATGTCCCTAAAATAACAGTCTCAATTACAGCACATTTCATTTTAATAGAACTCTTTATTTTTCAAAAAAAAAAAAAAAAAAAAAAAAAAAAAAAAAAAAAAGGGTAGGGCAAGGAAAAGGGGTTTATTCATTAATGAACAATTATAAAATAATTTAGACTACAGTGTACTGCAATTTCTGTGGTTCTATAATTCTACTGCCTCAAATAGACTATTCTACAGTTAATATGTAAAAAAATAAAACTCTGACCTTGCATTTCAACGTGGCAAGTTTGCCTCCTTTATGCCACCTTACAATTTTCTTTGACAATAACTCCATGACAGGACTCCCGTTCTTCTTTAAGACTGAAACATCCTAATGTCTGCTTTGGTTTTCTTTTATTAGAGCAAATCAGGGAAAAATATTAACACCTGCACATTTAAGACTCTAAGGTCATCTGCCCCTGGCTACGCAGCTTTTTCCTTTACACTTGCTTGCTGCTTTCTTTATATTAGTTAGGTCTCAAATTACTTTAAACACATAACTACAGTTCTGGGTGATTTTATTTACAGAACACAAAGGCAAATACATTGATAAAAAGAAACTTTCACAAAAGAAAATCTGTAAGTCAATATACTAGGAAGAAATCATAAACCCCTTCTGACACAAGTTCTCTAACTAGCATTTTACTTGGATTCATTGGAAATAACACTTTATTGTGAAAAGTAATGCTGCTGAAATTTTGCTCCTCTGCCATGACCTTATTTCATATTCTTGGCTATACAATTAAGCTTTTTACTTTATAAACATCCTGTTAACTATGACCGTGTAAATTGATGCAGTTATTTCACTGTTAAAATCCAGAATTTTGGCCAAAGAAGTTACAGCATGTTGATTCTTAGTTTATATATCTTCAAGAGTTAGGCTAATTTGTACATAGAACTATTGGTTTGCATAGCTCATAGTTCAGGATGGGTTAACACCATCAGAACACCTGCACAGCATATTTGCAGTCTCAAAATATTTATCACTAAGAACAAATTCAAGTCTTAAGGCAAAGTAAGCTATTACAGTTTGAACATTTATTATAGCTCACCAAATATTATCAAGTCAGTTAACTGAACAAATGGAGTTTGACAAACGTAATGGAGTCTTGGATAAATGAGCATTAATTTGCAATTCTGTTTTTGAATCTATACATTACTCCCATAAGGGAAGAATAGGAAGATACTCTAATTTCATACTACAAAAGTCAAGCTAATTCAAAAGCATCACACTAGTTTTTTTCCACGTGCATTAGAACATGTAGTAGGTCTTGCTTCATGGCTCATACTTCTCATACACGGTTATACTATTAACTAATAGCCAACTATGGTAAAATTCCTGGAAATGAAGCTTTCTTAACTGACCACACTATTAAACTGGAACAGTCTTTCTGTCATGGAGAGATTACTGAAAATTTGAATACAATACTATATTCAAATTTCTAGGACATCCTGAAGATTCAGGTCTGTTAGCTGTTATTTTTATCACCGCCTTTCGTGTACTTAACGTCACTACTTAGACTGATTACGTACCTACAATTTAGTATTAAATAACTGACAGTCCTTAAGGCATAACTGCAGTTTGCTGTAATAATATGCACTGAACGACTGCAGCAATTCAAATTCCATTTTGGGGTAGGGGAATAGGGGAGAGAAGCAAGGTGTTGTTACTTATGTACTAAATGAAAGATTTCAATTTGCTTGTTTTATGAATAGATGTGATGTATAGCCCTTATCTACAGCAAAAGCTCAACACATCCCATCAACAGGACACTGCTGGCTACCCTCCCAGAGTTGGGTAATATAGGTATGTAGTACAATTGTCTGCAATCTAATTCATCTGTTTTCTTTTTTTCATCATCTAATTCATCTAACTCATCTGTTAAGACACCACAAGTTGAGACACTACCCATCACTGTAGCTCAGATAAGTAAGTCTATTCTTACAACACCTCCATAGCTTACAATGCATCTAATCATCCCCTAATTGCGTTCTGGATATTCTGTCCCTAAGAACGCACTGCTGGTGCACACACTTCCTTTACATACAAAACCACGTGCTTTCAGTCAGCAATATTCACAAGGTCATTTCCACTCTAACTGCCTTCTAACAGCACGCAAAAGCAAAGAGCCTTAGAAAGCCCAGGAAAGCCTTGGGCAATACAAAACCCAAGATGAAGATTCTGCAGCCATATCCAAGAAAGGCATAACCTCATGGCTAGTATATAGCCTTATTTTTAATTATAATGTAAGACCCTTATTTAACTGAAAATATGAGCTAAACCTGTTCTGGAGGAATATTACACTAATCATATTAGACTTCATGTGAAGGACAGAGGAAAAACAGCTCTACCAAAAACTGTTGCTCAAATAATCAAGTGCAATCTTTTACGCCTGTCAGCATGCAACAATATCCTGGTGCTCTTAGAAAAGGGAAGAGTGAAAATAGACACAATGTTTAAAGAACACTGGATGTACAAGCTTGCCGAAGTGGTTAGACATTCCATTTAGAAGTCGGTTGAAAAACAGCATACAAGAACTGTGGATTAACTCTATGGACAGAGAACTGAATGGATTAGCCTACTTTAACAGTGGTGAAAACACTAATTTTTCAAACAAGCATTTTAAACAATAACTGAAGCTATTTTATTTAGGTCTCTAATTGAACTTGATTATTAGAGCCAGATAGCACAGGAAATTGGGACAGAATTGGCCATAATCATGGAATATTTTTGTAAGAGATACTGCAAGTAGTATGCAGAACTTCTTGGTTAAATAATCCTTCAGAACACTGCCATTTCTGTGGAAGCTTTTCTGTGAAATCTAGTACAAGCTCCCAGTAATATTTTGGATAGAAGATATTTTAGAACCCTCAACATCTCAATACCTAAAACTAACAAAGCAGAGACATTCAAATCTACTGAATGGATTTCATTAATATTCAAGTAGAAATTTGGTGGCATGAGAATACATCAAAGGTTCTCAGTTCCTCCCGAGAGGTGCACAAGTCCTACAAGGTATCAAGAACAACAACTCAATGATTTAGAGACACCCACCTCCCTGCCTTCCATGTAACTTCCATTTCCCACTAACCAAGCATCACTCAGTTGGCCAAATGCAAAGGAAATACTGCCTCACCCTGTGAAAAAGAAAGTTCATGTAATACACTGGCCATTATGTAATCACCACTACTGACATTTATTATTCCTACATTACTCCTATATGCCAAGGGACAGTCTAGAGGCATTAATCCTGTTTCTTTTTTTTTTTTTTTTCCAGCACAGGAACTCAAATAAGAAGTGGACAAAAATTTGAGAATACTTTCGCTGACAGGTTCAGAACCATATGGGATTTTCTGAGTAAATAAAAAAAATCCTTGTTAATATGGTCTGACTACCTGACAATTGTCTTTGTGCCAGGTAACAGCTCTAGTCAACACACCAGTAAGAAATTTTCTTAAGGCCAACAACAACTAAAAAAAAAACAAAAAAAAAACAACAAAACAAAAAACTTTCCAGTTCAAATGAACAGACATTAACCTAGCTATTATCCAATGTTCTTCAGAAACAGATCACCTCATTTAAGGGTTAAGTAGAGGCAGCCTGACGTTTATAGCAGAAGCAACTGAACTGTTTTTGGCACAGCTTATTATAAATTGTGGCTCTAGGCTGCAACCGTCCCAAGACTGCCATTGTGTATTCCAGACACGTTGTAAAACTACAATCTCAGACTTGCCTCCCTATTTTAGTGCTCTCCCCTGCCCCCGTCTCCTTTCTTCCCCCTTCTCATACTCCCATTTGGCATAGTATACTTTAATGGTAGGCTGCCTCTTTTTCTGATTAATGATGGTGGCAAGAGAACAAATTAAAAAAAATTTAATTGCTACACTATGAAATTATTAATGCTGGAACAATTCCACAGCAGTCCTGCATAAAGATAAACTCTGGCCGTTTGGTGTCTGCTAAAAAAAAAAGTCTGTAGGAAAATTTTAAAGTGGTATTTAGGATACATTATACTGACTGCCTAAATATATATAACTTCAGGGAAAAGTCTCTTTCTCAGTAAGGAAGTTTTGTTTGGAAACAATTTATTTATGTATTTGTATTTCAGTTCTTATCTAGCACTCCTAAGGCTAACACTGAAAAAGATACAACTTAGATATATAGAGATATAAGGTTAACACTGAAAAGATAGAAGCACAAAGCCATCACACCTCTGTGCCTGGCATTCCTACCCAAATGCAGTTCTACAAATGCTTGCAACATAGCAGGTATCATCACTTAGGACATTCAGAGCAGATATTTTATCATAAGATGACAAATTTGCTTTTTGTTTTTATATGATGAAGTGGCCAAAAAAAGATAAATAAAAGTTAGTAATTCCAATGCAGTCTTCTCATGGTTTGGGACTAAACAGAAGGTGGTTTGTCTAAAACTAAGAAAAGCAACTGGAATTATATATCTGCCATACATTAAAAAAAAAAAAAAAAAAAAAAGAAAAAGAAAAAGGGTTTACACCAGGACAGGTACCTAGCTGACCAGCAACTGACTAGAATAACCAGAAGTTGAAGTGATTCTCTTTAATGGATTTCTTCCCTGGCCTTTCTTTTATTTTTATTTGACAAAATGCAAATCCTTGCAATAAGTTAATTCCTTTGTTTGGAAGACACCAAACAGATTAGGAAGGTAAATTGCTTCCTATGCAATCAACAGTTCTACACAGTTGGTCTGCCTTCTATCAAATTAGCGAGAAAAATACATTAAGCTTGAAAGGGGTCTCTGAGGGCCATCTAGTCGTATCTCCTGTTCAAAGTACAGCTAAACTAGAACTTAAATCCTGATTAGTCTATGCCTACTTCAGCCGAATTCTTAAAAGTCTCAAAGGACAGACAGAACTCTGGAGAGGTGTTTGTACAGTAATCCTGACCATAAGTGTTTTGATAGTATCTACACTCAGAAGATAAAACCAATGATGTCACAAAAAGAAGCAATGCAAACAAGCTCACACTTAACCAGCAGAAGATATTCCATAGATAAAATGAGATCACGATACATCACAGATAATCTAAGTGAAAGAAATGGTTCTTTCGGGTGTTCACCATATCTGCCTTTTTACAGATCAATGAGGCTTGTCAGTTTGAGAACAACAGATTACTGGCAAGATTTTGCTTTGCACCATTTTAAGATCAAGATTTCCCTTGAATTTAACGAACCTAAGCATGTCTTGCCTGCTGCTTCAGCAGTCTTTGGCTTGCTGAAATAAATTCTGTATGACACAGACTTACTGCTCCTAACAAAAATCAGAAATATTAAGACACCACTATCCACAAGTGTAGTTAATCTTTCTAATACCTTGCAGCTCAAAGCTATTTCCCAGCATAGGCTAATTAGTAGTATAGAGCATTTCGTATATTCTAAAGCTGATATGTTTTAAAATTAGAAAAAAAAAAAACTTAATTGACTGAATTTCACTGCTGCTTCATACACACTTAATAAAACATAGCTCTTAGTACTTAGCAGTGTACAGCAATTTCTCTCTTCAAACTTTGTTCCCAAAAGATTGCAAAAATAATTATTATAAGTCATAAGGAGCAAGAAGGAAAACAGAGCAAGTTTTTTCCCCCCCATCTACTCACTGCCATCTGGCTACTCAAATAATGGGGTGACCCTTGAGATTTTTTCTGCCTCCACCTATCTCAGGCAGAGAAGCTTCAGACTACAAGAAAAATTGAGTGGAGTGGACTGAAGCCTCCACATGAAGTAGCTCAATGTGAAGTGCAGTCTTGCAGGAGTTACCTTATAATTTCATTTTTTACTATTTCACGTCACAACAACATCCATAATTACCAAACCAGGAAAAAGAGCTCTTAAATTAGTGCAGAATTATCTCTAAATGCAACACAATTTGTTTGTAAGTGGGGTTTCATGAAATATTTAGAAGCTGGTATCTTACAAGGCTAAAGAGAGACTAAGCTATTGAATAATCTCTACACTATCTGGAATGTTCTAAGTAGTTCACAGCATTACAGCCACAGAATATGGTAAGAGTTCAGCTTCACGTATTTTAGAATGTCTTCTCTCCCGTTTTCATTTTTTTTTTTTTGTTAATCAACAAAAGGCAGCTGGCAAGTCTTCAGCATTTTCCCACTTTTATTAACTGCTTCTTTTTACACACATTAGTGCTGTAATCCTCAAGGTCTAACCACTCCAAAATTCACTGCCAAGTTAATTAAGTACTGCTTACCTTTAGAATTGTTCTAGTATCTTCCTTACTAGAACATCTATCTACTCGAGTGACTCTGTATTCCAACCACTGCTGAACGACAGCCTTCTCCTCTGCAGTGCTTCCAAGCAGTTGTTCTTTCTTAGCCTGTTTGACCAAGTGGGCAGCTATGGTAATTAATCCTGTCAGACCAGGACCATTGTTCGTCTGCAGAACAGGAATCTAGAAGAGAAAAACAATAATATTGTAACTCATTCAAAATGTATTCTATGTGACTAACTATTGTTTCTTTACGGCCGTTCAAAAGGATCTTTAAAGAAAGACCAGAATTTAGAAATATTAATGCTAAAGGTAGTAATATCAATAGGAAAATAATTGGGTTCTATTTTTACTCTTTGTGGTGGTTTACTTTCAGTTTTTACTGGAGACATATTTAATGTGCCTGTGGACAAAACAAGACACCTATTTTTCAGGGCACCTTCAGCACAAAATAATCCACTTACGCTAATCTTAGCCAGACGTAGTACTGTTTGTTCTGACCCTGGCAGAAGGCCTATTAACTAACTTTCAACTAATTTTTCAGATTCAGATCTCTGACTGAAGGTTATAAAGCCAGTAGCATCCAGTTTCAGTCACAGCAGCCAGATTTACTGAAATGCTTATTCATACTTACTGTTCTATTGCCAAATACCAAGACAGAAGTTATTTGTTCACCCACAGCAGGGGAGGACAACATATCATACGCCTCTAGTTTTAATCACATCTTTGTTAGTGATGCTACTATGTTAAAGTGATTTTAATGCAATTTAATTGTTAGAATAAAAGGCATATTCTTGCATGCATTTTTGAAGTGTTTAAATTTAAATGCTGAAGTTAAAGATACCTGTTATCATAAACACTGATTAAGATTTGAAAAAGACATCTCTTGTATTTTACAAAGAAGCATAAACGTGAGTTAGATACACAGAGTTTCTGAAGGCAACATAGTAAGTTAAGTAACATATTAAACTTAAGAGAACATCAAAACAAGTTGACTTTGGAACTGGATCCTTGCTACTGTATCACAAATATTGCTCCAAAGAGGAAAAAAACACAACAACGAACCAAATTGCATAGAATTGACTGAACAGACCACACAGACTTTTGGGGTATAAAAGAGAATACTAGTAAACAAGTCAGTTTGTCTTAAGAAATTACTTCAGAAGATACAGGAAATAATAGAACAAGTACTGCAAGCCTTTTTGAGTGGGAAAGGAAACAGAGCCACTATGGGTCACAAATGAAATGAGCCTCACTGCAGCAGCCTAAAACCCATTCAGCCATTTATGGCATCAAATGACCAAAACAAGACACTGTCTACCTTCAGATGTGATTAACATGCAATGCAAACTTGAAGCACAGTATTTATTTTGCATTTTTATGCAAAGTCCTTGACTGTTCTGTTTTTCCACTGAAGTCAGAAAAACCATGGACAGATTTCATGACCCACTTCTTCAGACTTACACTTTACAACAAAAGCATTAAAACACCAGCTAGACTGTTACATGTTTATGGAAGCTTATTATATCTGAAACCAAAGAATGCTTACAAGAAAAGAGAAAACACACAAAAGCATAAATGAACAGCAATGCTTCTGTGATTCATCACAGAGAGGGAGCAATGTGAAAGCTGCTACATGTTTGTGACTCCCCCAGCCCCACGTTATTTGTCGCGTTTGCCTTTTATATCACACAAGGCAATGCTTCCCTATGAGCTTCAGAAACATCCAGCCAGCTACCTCAAGAAGGCACTTAACAGCAACAGCTCTTTGCCGCAGCTGCATTTCTAACGTGAAGAGCTGACCGTCCGCCCCAGCACACACACAGCCGCGCTGCCTGCAGGCAGGGCGCTGCAGCAAGGCCAAGCCCGTTCCCAGCCGCCACCCCCCTGACGGGCGGGCGGAGGGGGAGCGGCTGGGGGCCGGCAGCGCGGCCCTGCGCCTGCGGGGCACGAAGCGAGCGGGGCAGGAGGCCGAGCCGCCCGGGGAAGGGCCGCGGCCGGGCTGCCGTGGCGCGGGGACCCCCGCCAGCTCCCTTCACCTGCCGCTCCCCCTGCGCGCCGTACTTGGTCCCGTTCCGCAGGCCCAGCGTCCCCTCCAGCAGCGACAGCTCCGCCGCCATCTTCCCTCGCAACCGCCGCCGCCAACACCCGGCGAGCACGTTGGGCGGCGGGGCGCCGCGCCCCCTCAGCAACCGGCGCCGCTATTGGGCTGCGGGAGAACGGCTAGCCAATCAGGCGCTCGGCTCAGCCCGCGCACGCGCAGGGGTGCTCCGGCTTGCGGATGTCCTTCGGCTTGCGGAGGGCGCCTGCGCAGAGGAGGCTCTCCCCTCACTTGGTGTTCTGCGCATGGGCGCGCCGGCCGGCGTGACGGAGCGCCGGCCCCCTCCCCCGCCCCCGAGCAAGGCGGCGGTTCCCTCCTGTCGGCATCGCGCCGTGTCCCATCCGTTGCTGCAGGAGCGGCGTTGCCCATCGCAATAAATAAATAAATAAATAAATTGCTCTTAATAAATTCAAGCCTCAGCGTGCTGTGTGGTGTCGGTGGTGCGTCTGGGGAATATCGAGAGAGGAGGCACCGCGCAGCCCTCCCATCTGCCAGGCGTCCTAAAAAAGGAGGCTAAGGAGAAGCTGGTGGGGGGCCTGGAGCACAAGTCCTGTGAGGAGCAGCTGAGGGAACTGGGGGTGTTCAGTTGGGAGAGGAGGAGGCTCAGGGGAGACCTCATTGCTCTCTACAGCTACCTGAAAGGAAGGTGTGGGGAGCTGGGGGTCGGCCTCTTCTCACAGGTAGCCAGTGACAGGATTAGAGGGAATGGCCTCAAGTTGCGCCAGGGGAGGTTCAGGCTGGAAATGAGGAGACATTTCTTCTCAGAAAGAGCAGTCAGGCATTGGGACGGGTTGCCCAGGGAGGTGGTGGAGACACTGTCCTTGGGGGTGTTGAAGGAAAGGTCGGACTTGGTGCCTGGGGACACGGTTTAGTGGGTGACACTGGTAGGAAGGTGATGATTGGACCAGATGATCTTGGGGCTCTTTTCCAACCTTAATGATTCTATGATTAAGATTTGTTAAAGACATGCTTTAATCACCTTTTTAATTGAAGATATTCTGATGCAAGTATCATATCTCTGTCCCTCATAAATATTAGAAATTAAAACAATTTTTAATTGGCAGACCTATTTGTGCAGCATACCAAAATGTAATTCTTGATAGCAGACTACTAAATACCAAGCTAGTGCTCTTACTAAAAGCAATGAGCTAATCTTGTCCTGGTATGGAGAATTTCAAAATACAGGCTCAGGGCTGTGTTAGTCATCTTGAATAAGATGATCCTGACAAGTGTCCTGGTTCTTCACTGAAACACTTGTCTTGATAGAAGGCGACATTTAGATTTGTACCTTCTGTTGCAGAAAAATTCTGGAAGTGGCCACAGAGCCTTCATCTGAAAGGGTAAGAATCCTGAAACCATGAGTGGATTTTTCACCTTTTGCGGAAAAAAAAAAATCTGCTTTTTTATATTAACATCTGCAAAGCACTTCGAGTTTTAAAAAGCTGCTCTGCTTTGAAAATGGCAGTGCATTTTGGTGTAGCCCTTCATCTTCTTTCCTGCAGCAGTATTTTGCAAAGCCAGGGTTCCAGCTGTGCCAGCTGTGTCCCAATGGGATATCAAAGAATGATCTAAATTTGTATAATTTGTATGGAATACCGTAAGTTTCAGTGGGTAAATTTATATAAATGTTTTGTCTTTTTTCTTTTAAAGCTAGTTGATTGATCCTGAAATGACAAATTACACTTTCAGTAATGTAAAAATTATTCATCAATCATTATATGTATATGTAACGTATACTTATACATTTACAGGCTACTTTGCATATTTATATTTTTTAAATGCTTTGCAACCTAGAAGGCAAGGTGTTACATCTTCATGAAATACTAGTATCAGAGGATTGAAATATTTATCAGTAACAATACGAAAAGAGCTCCAATTTCAGTCAGTTGAAAAGATAACACTACATTCTTGGCTTTCACTCCAGCCTGACATTTTAAAGTCCTTGGACGGAAAGACTTTAGAAATTAGGTGGAGGAGATGAACTGCTTACAGTTTCATAGCAGTTTTCCCTTGATAATTCTGTTTAACAGCATGTGTTCTTTTTCTGTGTACAATTCTCTCCTCACTCCAGTAGGTGGAGCTTTGTGATTAAGACTGGAAAAGAAACTTGCTTCAAAGTGAAAAATAATTCACCACAGAAAGGCTGGGGGAGGAGGAGAATGAAGTGTACTTTGCTTAGAGGTATCAGTGTCCTGTACGCAGGCTTGGTACACAAAAATCTGAATCAAGACCCTTGCTCACAATGAAAATAACGTGAAAAAAAAAATCGATTCTGTCAAATGGAACGCTGCTCTAATCTGCTGTTATCATAGTCAAGTTCTAAATCTAAAATACCCTAGGTTATAAATTAAATGTCAAATATAATTAATTTGGTACTTGAAACATGAAGTGGATGACTGTCCTTTAGAGAAAGCCTGACAGCTTTATGCATGTCACATTGGTATCTGTTAAAACGAGCTTTACATGCCAGAAGATCCTTGTGTGAATCATATTGCTGTTGGCTGTACCAGAATTTTGTCAATGTAATAAGTCTCGGAATAGTGTTCCCCTTAATTGTCTGAAGCTTTTGCAAGACAATATAAATCAAGTGTCATCTGCCTCATCTGTGCAAAATAATGGTTTTATCATACATCAAATAAGCAATTTATTCCTTGTTCATTACTAGAGAAGATATTGTTGAATATTTACGTACATATCTATTTTTATACAAATGGTGAATGTTTTCTGCCCTGTGCCTTGGACCCACTGCAGTAACAATTTGAATTCAGTTTTCCTTCCACCTGCTTAAATTCAGCAGCAGTGGCTGTAGTCCTGCAGTACCTTTCCACAGGCAGGTCCAGGTTACAGCTACATGTACCACTCCTTCCCCAGCCCCTGCCTTGACCCATAGAGATCCCCTCTTACACACCCTTCTCCTCCTGCTGCAAACCAGAAGCAGTGTCTTCTTTCTTCACTGTTTGCATTTTATTTCCCTGCTTTGCACAATGAGCTACACTCGTCTTAACACTCATTTATTCACAGGTACCCCTGGGGAAGCGGAGAAGGCAGGTTTGCCCTATGGACACTTCTACACAGTTGTTGAAATAAAAATATCAATAAACCACATTAGTTCCCAGTAATAGGACCAGTAGGACCTTCCTAATCCTAACCTCATAAAAGTTCACCAAGCAAAGATTTTATAGTGAAGCGCTGCAGCAAGATTTCATTGCTGTAGTTTCACTATTAATTTTTAAATACATGTAACAAACTGGCTAAATGTTTGCGACTGATACCCTTTATACTGCTGGATCTGCAGCCTGTGTGAGCAGAGCTATTCCTTTAGCAAAAGTTCAGAGGGACTGAGAACTTAGTGGTGTTTTTCCCACTTGTGGAAATGAGGGAAACGCATGCAACCCAACTAAAAGCTCCAGAATTGTTCCTGGCCCTTGTGGTGGCCATATGAAGACAAGATGAAATAGGATTTTTGTAAAGTTTGGAAAATTAAAACCACAAAAAAGAATGATTCGTGCAACAACTACCTTTTCACTTTTCTTTTGTGCAACCCTATGCTGTACAACAGAAACATGAGCCCCAATTCCATGTTAAAATTTAACCATTGTTGTATGTTTCAGGCAGAAAAAAAAAAAAAAGAGAAAAACAAAACAAAACAAAAAATATTTTAAACCTAAGAAGCACAATTGTTTTATCTTTTTTGTCTCATTTCTTTTAGGTTACGCTGACAAAGGGACTTCTAATCAGAAGCCTTTTTGCAGGCAGTGACTCAGAGCTGTGTCTGTTCCAGCAGCCAGCAGTTGATTTCAGTCTAAGCACATATTGAAGGGAACAGGCACGGGAAACTTGCCATGATATTACTGCTGTGAGAATGCAACACCAAAAGTAGGGCAAGGGAGATTTGTCATACTCCCAGGAAGACTGATTGTATGCACATGTATGTCTTAATTTAGCAAAAAAAAAAAAAAAAAGCATATGTTTATATTCCTGAAGTCAGAGCAACAAGAAGGTTCATCACCGATCATTACAAAAATAACTGATTTCTTTTTGTCTTCTATTTGGTGGAAGGTGACAGAGGGTCACGGTTGTATCCTGTCAGTGCCAGCACTACACAGTTTTAAAAGCATTGTCTTAGTTGTAAGGCAGGGCCAGATCCAGAGGCAGCATAGCTACATCACTGCAGTGCTACATAAAAGCTAATTAGCCCAGGTAGGAGGCAATTAGCTCCACGCTGCTGTGCCTGTTTTTATTGTGTTCCCAGAGCTGACTCGGTCATTCACAGCTCAGGGACCCCTGTCCTTTTTCTGTTATAGATGTGTCTGTGCTTGGATCTCAGAAACATTGTGACTTGGTTTTGAGATTACACCTCTGTTGAACATGGATGTGAGTTTGGGTTTGATAATTCCAAAATAATTTTTACTATTTTCCATGGGTTTGGAGAAAATTCAACAATGAGTATGTATATATAAATACACACACACACACACACACACACACACAGTATTTATAAAAAATGTCTTATTGTTTCTTTGAAGTATTTTTGTCAGAATGCCCAGGTAATTTTATAGTTCAATAAAGAAAGAACCAACTCTTAGGCAACTATTGTCGCAATGAGACAAAAAAATATGGACCAATGTGGACAATGTACCGTGAGGTGTGTGAAGCATATTCTTCTATCTATTCAGTCCTTTTTTCTCAAGTCACATTCCCTATCCTTTATTACTCACTTGTCTTCTAAATTAGAGGATTTCATTAAAGAAAAATTGTCTTGAAATTGATGGGTGTACAGAAATGAAGGATTATGGAAAATGGATGATACTTTGGCACAGAACGGAACAAACTCTTGTCTAATACACTGATATTTGAACACTGGGGCTCTGTGTGGCAGAGGACCACTGTTTGGTTCAGTGTTTGTGCATGTCTAGCACAAGCAGCTCTGTCCAAGACAGACAGCTAAATAGATGAAGCAGACATGGTAAAAGTGATATACCTGGAACACAGATCTTCTGTAGCTTATCCGGTGTAACTGGTGTTGTACATTTGGTCAGAAAAATGTAATCTGCTTCTTCTTTTACAGCTAAATAAGTAGGCTGGGTTTTGTCTGTTGTGATTTTAAAAGTGGCGTGATCACTGTAGCTGAATTGCTGCTAGTGAGCTGTTCTGGGGGCTATGCCCTATCATGATAATGCAGAGTCCCATGATGAAAATGCTAAGCTATTTTCAGCATGCACTCCCGGTAGTGTGCCATGTTAGCTCAGATTAATTCTGTTCTTTGTTCTCTGGCTGGAAATGTGCTCTGAACATACACTAGATGGCAGGCAGTTCAGGTGTCTGGAACCAAATCTTGCCAATTCATCATACAGCCTTCCCTCCTGCTTCCAAAAGATCGATTGGTCTTCCTCTGGCCCATCCAAAAACACATTTGGATCGCTATACTGGATGTGAGCAAGCAGTCAGCAGACTAGAAGCTGATCTCACCCTCTGCCCACAAGAAGCTAGGCCATGTTGTTTCCGACAGATTTGCTTTTGCCTTTTAGCCAACAAGGAGAAGATGCCTGATCAGTAACAGCTCGATCAGTAGCAGCTGTTCTTGAGAATAAGGCTTGTGTTAGAGAAGCTGACGTGTTAAAGAAGCACTGTCAGCACCTGAGGCAGGCTCTGATGGCTTGTCTTCAGCAGTAGACTCCTGTATTTGCCCTGCAGGAGACGATGGCAGCTTGTCGCAAAATTTTTGTAGCAGAACATCTTTCCAATGCTCTGCGCTTGCCCCAGGATGAAAGATGCCCTCAACATTGCCCTTAAAGTGGAGATCTAGTTGTGATGCCAGCATACACAGCCTTGAATACAGCAGTGCTTACTGTAGAATCCCTTTGGAAGCTGTAGTGACACGGGTCAAATTCAGTCCTTGCACACCTGGTATGATGCCTGCTTGACCCAAAGCTCTGCCAGTGTAAGACAAATGCTGTCAGCTTTCACCTCTCTTGATGTCCTTTGAGAAAGGATGGATTTGAAAGGAGATGTCACATCACTATCAGGTTATGGTAATGTAATAAGTTAGTCTCATGGGACTCTAAGAGTAAGCCACATTTTAAAAATAGTTTTTCCAATATTTTTATTCCCCATTAGTGATATTTCTAGCCATAAGTAGCCATCATTGCTTTTTTTTTTTTTTTCCCTCAGACAAAAAGTTTTCTCATGGTTGAGTTGTGATGAGGTGGATTTAGGATTCCTGCTGTGGTATGTGAATTTCTGAGCTAGTGCGCCTCTTCAGATTTTTGTTATCAAAGAATCTCCAGATTTTCAGGACACATCTACCCTGCAGAAAGATTCATGCTAATATATGTGTTTAGTTAATGGGTTTTATCTAATATATATGTTTAATATATCTTGTTTAAAACAAGAATACACTAAAAAAAGTAGGGAGCTTTATCTGTTGCAGCAGGGCCAGAGCCCAGAGCACCTCCAAAGAAGCAAGATAGTTCTTGTTGCCAGCTGATCTAAACCTATTTGGCATATCTCTAGATAACTTGGTGGAGAAACTGCTTTTTTTTTTTTTTTTTTTTTTTTAATTTTTTTTTCCCCTAGACTTGTCTCTACAAGAAACTGCTACTGAAGTTTGCTAGTAAAATAGCTAGGACTCTTGAGAAAAGTAATGGGAAAGTCTCAGTTTGACTAAACAAACATAATTAGAAACCAGGAATTTTAAACTGCAGATTATAAGTGTCTCTAAATATGGTGGTCTTTTGAGTTCCAGACAGATTGATAATGACCTGGGTTAAAACCACATTTGGGTGCTATATGATTGTGCTGCACGTGATTGTACACAACTAGTTGTCAACCCCAGTAAATTCTCTCCCCCCCTCCCCGTGTATTCCATCAATTCTGTACAGACTGCAGTTATGTGAAGTTGCACAGAGAAACACCTTGCTCTGGAGGCATATCTGAGAAACAGCATCCCTGAATGCTCTCCATGGCAGATATTGCTTATATTGCCGTGTGTCAGATGGATTGTGATCATTAATTGTTGTGAAGGATTCTGCCTCTCATTTGTGCTTCTGTCCCAGATGGAAAGGCCTTGTGGTCTTCAGTACTGCATCTTGCAGAGTTTAGATAACACACTAGTTAAATTGGTAACAACAACAACAAAAAAGAGAAATCAGCCTTCAATTTTTGCTAATCTAACCATCTGACACTTCTAGATTATCTGAACATTTTCTATACATTACCTCTGTACATTAGAATATCTTTACATATGACAGAAATGATATTATGCACAAGCAAGTTTTTTGTTTAAAATTTTTGAGTCAGTGAGGAACCACTCAATAAAACTGGGTGTCCTAACCCCAAGCAGCCCACCCCCCCCACCCTGGATAGCCACCCCTATATATTGTTCAGCATGACCCCATATGGGATGGAATACTCCTTTGGCCAGTTTGGGTCAGCTGTCCTGGGTCTGTTCACTCCCAGCTCTTGCTGCACCCCTAGCCTGCCCGCTGGCAGGACAGAGTGAGAAGCTGAAACATCCTCGGCTTGGTGTAAGCACTGTTCTGTGACAATTAAAACATCAGCATGTTATCAGCATGTTATTTCATCCTAAGCCAAAACATAGCACCCTACTAGCTATTAGAGGGAAAATTAACTCTGTCCTAACTGAAACCAGGACACTGGGAAATGCTGCAGAACAGAAAAATGAGGGAAAAAAAAGTAATACAGATGACACAGTAAATAGGCAGATGTATCTATACAGACATGAACACTGACAGGTGGAGAAAGGACAAGTGCAGAGGGTCCTTCAATGAGAGGCAACTGTTCTCAAAAGAAAGCTTACTTTCTCCTTTAATACCGTGTGAGACATTTCATAGGGACAACTACAGCAAGTATCAGGACAAAACCAGAAAAATTAAAATATGGAGCAAATGATACATCATAGATTGAGGTCTCTTTTCTTATACATGTAATCACCAGGTTCATCTGCACTGAAGCATGATGAAGCCAGTATTGCTAGTGAAAATGAAAATGTTATTTTCCTTCAGTTTTATTTTGCTTCTCTTTACTCAGTCTTTTTTACTGGGAGACATAAATCTAGAAAGTAAGCAAACATACTCAAAATATAAAACTGTGATTAAAGTAGTACATTGTATAACTTTTTAATGCATTTCTTTTCCATTAAGGCAACTTTCTTAAAGCTAAAATATGTTTGGAATGAATGTTATAGCCCTGTGCTGCTTCCAACTCTGCCTTTGTGGGAAGAAATTTACATTTAGCTTCTGGCAAGTGTGTGTGTTTGACATTAGCACAAATCTATATTAGCATGGAGATGTCACATGATGCTCTGCTCCAAAGACTCACAATGCTTCACCCAGTACTGCAGGAGGAATTATGAACCAAACTTATGAGTTTAAGAACTTCAGGTTATGCTGTACTGTAACTCATGAGTTCA
The DNA here is from genome assembly GCF_964211825.1 of Aythya ferina. Classification (NCBI taxonomy): domain Eukaryota; kingdom Metazoa; phylum Chordata; class Aves; order Anseriformes; family Anatidae; genus Aythya; species Aythya ferina. The sequence goes on along the minus strand of NC_140297.1, from coordinate 70,342,787 downwards.
ATAATCGATCTACTGTAAGAAAACAGAGCCACAAGCAGAAAATTATCCAGTCCTCCAGCACCTCTGCAAAATCACACAGTTCCACGTTTTCCTAATTCAAAGCAAAACAATTTTTTTTTTTAAATAATAAATTCTCTTCTTCTCCTTTCCCCTGTTGCTCCCTACAGTGATATTCAGTCTTGCCTCCTGTCTGCCTCCAAAACTTTTCAAACCTATAACTTGCAATGCAGCCTTTCTTTTTACCAGCTGCTTATTTGCTGCTGTGTTTTTGAAAGCATTTTGTGGAGGTGAGGAGGGAGGCTTATGTGATGATGACTATTTGAATTGATTACAGCAAGGAAGTACAATGCATGAGAAGAAGGTTATGATTATAAGCTGCTGGGTGATGTTCAATGCATTGGCGACATTGTGAAAAATCTGGTTTAGAATTATCTGAGCACATAGTCTGAGGGACTGAGGGACTGTAATTGGGTTATTGGGTTTGACTCCACAGGAGCTCACATAGGTTGAGACAATAGTTTATAAAATATACACAGAGATCAAAGTGGTCTGAAATTCAGACTGATTTTTTTTTTTTTTTGGTGTGGGAAAAATGAATAAACTCTCAAAACACTTTCATTTAAGGCCAGTTCCTGCCAGCAAGGGAAATTTAATCCACTCAAGCCACCAAATCATTGAGTACATTTATTCATTAAAGTAATCAATCAGTGGAAATAGGTTTTTCTTTTTATATATTAAATGGCAAAAATGATGAGTTCATAAAAATGTCAAGAAATTTTCATCTCTGCTATCTCTTTTCTTAGGTCAGCTGTCTTCAAATGTATTATCCCATTTGTGGGAATCTTACTTATTCTGTCTTTCCTGTAGAAAGCTGAGTATTGGGTATTACACAGATTAAAATTGAGTAGAAACTATAGAAAATGTCAAACATAGCAGAAATCATGACACCTGCTCTTTTGACTAGTCACAAAAGCATCAACAGTTGTTAATTTTTGAAGCTAGTACTCTGGCAGCATTACATGAATACATCTGTCATTGCAACTTTTTGTTTACATTTTTGCTAGCATCTACAAGTTTTTCAAGATCTATTGTCTCTTTTCCCTATGCAGTTGGCTTCTTTTATTTTGACAAATGAATCCTTGCCAAGAAGTTATGTACGTGCCTTGCACATCATCATTTGGAAGCAAGAGACTACATTGCGATTATCATTTTTCTCTACTATTTATAATGCAGGCTGTTTCTTTGAGATCTTTTAGTGAAAAAGACTTGGTGAAGAAAAACATCAACTGTCCATTTGCCACGGTAAATAAAATAACATGCATTGTTTTTCCAACATACTCTAAGCCTAGAATTTAAGCTCCTTTTAGTTTGGTGAAGATGAAATACCTCCCAGGTTTGTTCTGGAGCTCATGTCCTTTTAGGAGAGTTGGCATGTAAAGGGGCCAACTGTGTGACATGAAATTTAGTGACTTAAAACTGCAGGCATTAATACAGGCCTGTGATTAATACAGGCTAATCAAAATTTATAAAACACCCCCTGAGACCTTTGAAGGAAAGATGTTACAATTGTTAGAAAGGTTCTAAACCTCAAAAAATGGAATCGTGGATGAGCATGAGATTAAATAAATGGCTTTGCTAGTGAAGCATGAATTTCTTAGGTGGCATTCCTATGTCATGCCAGGAAGTTGGCTGTGCCCCAAACTCTTTAGGAGGAAGGAGATTCCCAGATAATTTCCTGAAGTAAAATCCCTTCCTAAAATGTGTTGTTATCAAACCATCAGTTTGTTATCATCAAGTCTGGTGACAGGTTTAACCCAGAGTGTGGAAAAGATGCAGTAAAGGAACACCCGAGCCTTCTCAGTCATGCCAGGAACATCCACCACCTCCCCCAGCACTGCAGCTCCAGCTGTGGCCAATCTTCAGAGGAAATTGATTGACAGCAGCCTTGAATATGGACTAATTAAATATATCATAAGTAGGTTGCAGTGAACACAAATCAGCTTGACCCAAAAAATTTTGGTTCCCAGATGTCGGCAAGATTTTCTGTTTAGCTTTTTAATATGGTCAGGGCCCAGTAGAAGTGTCTGTAAATAACAAGGCATCTTTGATGAAAATTAGTAGTCCTCACAGTTTTAAAGTGGGCTAACAAATATCTCTGCAGTGAACCGACTCTAACAGACAGCCAACGGTCTGATTATATGGGGAAATCAACATTTGGTAAGGTAAGATGAAAACTGATGATACAGCAGCTGTCTGCACTCATTCTTTATGAGGACAGTGGTGAGTTTCCAGGGCTTTTGCAGATGGCCTCTGCCAGTGCTCAGTGAGGTAGTTTAAGGGGTCACTGTCTATGGATATCTATCTGCCTTACCCTTTTGCTGGAGATTATCACTTCTGTTCCAGTGATGACAGACAGGAGCTCTTGGACACACCTCAACCATCTTCCTTCACAGCCTGACGTGTTTGCTGCCTTTACTAAAGAAGGTTGATTTGCCTTAATGAGCTGAGTTGCTGTCAATGGAGGCTGAGGAACCAAACCTAACTGGGTTTGCCGCCCCAGCTAAAGGAAAGAAAACTGCTGTCAGAATAGCGGGGCAGATGCCATAATTGGGGTAACTTTTCAAAAACGTACTGAAGAGTTCAGGACACCTCTTTGTGACTGGAGTGGAATAAGCTATCATATAGTTAATGACTAAAAGTAGCCACACAGGAAATCAGGGCAGAATATCTAGTGGCTTGCATATTAGCAGTTTACATATCTTTGTCTCTGCAGTCTTGCACCAACTTCTTGGGCATTTCAGCAGAAAATAATGCAAGTTTCAGTTATTCAGTAATATAGTAAAACTGATCACTTTGGCAGGAGCAACACTGTTTCATTTAATCAGAACTCAGCAGTCCTCACATTCTTAATGACATTAAACAGCAGAAATTTGTCTGAATATGGGTGCACTACTACAATGCAGCCATCATTGACTTATTTCCCTAAACAGGATCACAAATCTCTTTCATATCCAGCTGAACATTTCTTTAAATGCTTATTGCATGCAGTGCAACACCTTTCTTTCTTTAGATTTTGATGGGCTTCAACCAGTTTTAATGCGTATCCTTTCAGAGCCTTAGGATTGTGTTGCAGCATCTTTATGTAAACAGAATAAAGGAGCTGAAGCAATCTCAAAGACTCTCTATGCAATTTGGAGAGCATGTTTTCAGTATGTAACATGTTGAACACCTAACAGAGAACTAACAGAATATCTTCAATACTTTTACATTATTAAAGGAATTGCAATATCTAAAGAGTATCCAAAAAACAATATTAAGTTTCAAGCGACTGTAGATCAAGCTCACAGCCTTATTGCCATTGCTCATACGCTCAAAATGGCTAATTTGTAATCCTCATAAGGAATCTGTCCAGATGAAGAATAAACAATAATAATGTCAATACTATTTCGTAGTTGTAAACTAAGCTTATCTTCTTGTCATCAGCAAAACCAGTTGGGAATAAATGAGGCATACACAGACAAGACTGCTACGTATCTGTCTGTTCATCTCTGTTCAGTGTATCTAGGGCATGGACTGTATGTAAGAGAACATACCCAGCAGCAGGAACAGTTCATGACACTGAATTCCAGATAATATAGCATGCAATGAACACTAAGGCTCTCTGCTACAGCAATCACACCAATTCTGAAACGTTCCTGACAAAATTTCACTAGGTTAGGCCTAGTCAAGGTGGCAAATTTTAGGAACACCAGGCATATCTTTTGCAGCCCGTCTCCTTGTGTCAAAAAATATCTTTCCCTAATACAAATTGTTTTATGGACACAATGATTTCCTACCTTTAGAGACAGACAGTTCAATATTAATAACAAAGAGGAGAAAGCTAAAGACCTGTAGCTCCCCTCAGGTTCTTTCATGTGCCACTGCTGATATCGAAGAGCGGCTGTTTGCCATTCAGTGCATACAAGCACTTCGCTGTAGTTGAGAGACCTGGCTCTGCTGGCAATGAGAGGGTTGTTTTACATCCTCTGCTGATATTGATGCCAAACGCTCAGTTTGAACACATCAGGTTGGTGTTTGTTTGATGTGCAAATATATGAAAGAGTCCTTGGGGAAAAAGGAACTCAGGATCTTCAGAATGTTTTGTCTATTTCTATTCCATAGCTTGCCTTGCTTCTGTGAATTTTTTAACATCTGGATTCTGTATGGACAGCAGAGTGCATGTTGGTTCTGTCCTACGCTTTCTGCCCTGGAGCAACAGCAAGTGCTGCTGGTCAAATAATCTTATTTTGTAGGTTTACCAAAGAGGGAATATAAGTGGAAAACACATGGAAGAAAATCACTAGTGCAGCAGGAAAACATTCATTTCTTATTCTAATATCTGGACTTGAATTTTCCACTTAAAATTACCATATCAACTGGAAATACTTACTGACTTGCACAGAATCCCATGGAACAAGAAATCCTAAGAAAATGCACTGTTACAGGCCCAGACTTCCACCCTAGGCCAGGAGAGTTTTGCCACTGGTTCAAAAGAGAACTCTTGGGGCATGATCCAAAGCCTTCTGAAATCACCGATACTTCTCTTCTAGTGCTTGTTCGTAGGAATAATAAACAACACTAAAACAGAAGAGAAGTGCTTAGAGCTGTCTGAGGAAACATAGGACAGGTCCTCAGGTAATCCAGGCAGCACAGCTCCCCTGACAGCAATATGTTGTCAGGCAAACTTTTCCTAGCCAAGGCTTAGGCTGGCAGAGTTTGATCACATCATCGTTCCCCACGTTGCCACTCTACTTGTACATCTAGGTGAGATAGAAATCAGAGGCCAAATACAGCCCCTCAATGACTTCAGGCGTGCTATAGAAGATCATGTGTCATTTGTAAATGAGTGACTTTTTATTTTTCTTCCCTTAATTTTACATTGATGTGCAGCTGCAGTGGGGGAATCCCTGTACCAGCTAAACTACACAGCCCCAGTGAGGGTCCAGTCCATCGGAGGGCTTGCAAGTTTCACTGATAGGTTCCTGGGGCTAGATTTGAGATACACTGTCTCTCACCCCCCTACCTAGCCTCACTGTTGACAGTGAAAACTTCTTATCTGGTCTGGTATCTCACATATTGGCAAATAGACACATGCATTTATAGGCTGAAAATCACATATTTTGAAACAAAGTGAAAAAAAACATTACATGTCCCAATTTTGTGAAACATGCAGACATGTCAGAGGTAAAGCCCCATTTCCAGAGGCTGCTGACAGAGGGAGAAGTGCTACTTTCCAAAACTCATGGAGTCAACAACACCAGTGCCTTGACAGAGAGGAGTGGGGGAAAAATCTCATTGCTCACCCTGACTGGCAACGAACTTGCACCCTGAAGCTTGATGCCTAATTAGCCATTCATTTTTCTTTATTTTTTAAGTATTACTTTTATACCTTGCATGGCTGTAAAGTAATATTTTCCTCCTGAGACTATTTCATTTACCAATGTACTATTTGGTGCGCTTTTCTTAGGCTTTTTCTAGCACCTACCTAAATTCACATCTCTATCTCCCCTCCTTGAAGATGCAGAACTACAAACTGACAAGACCAGTTAGCTGAAGGGGCTCAAGTCAGTAATACCTCCAGGAATCACAGGAAGAGAATATTTATAGGCAATCTAACATTTTAGAGCATTTTTCATTTAAAAATCTAGCAATTAGGTACTAATATAAAAGACACTAGACACTAAATTACTAAAAGGTCCTGTTTACATAAAACATGCTGACCACTAGCCATGCAAAGAAAAAAGTTAGATTTTAAATTTTACTCTGAATTTTCTGCCTTTGATAAATTTAAGATTATTGTTGTATTAAAGTCATTTTCATGCCCTCGTTGGGATTTACCGCATTCAGCACTTGCAGGATTGGGTCTGAAGTAAGGATGAGAGCAGTAACATGACCACTCTGAAACATACTGCCTAACATCTGAGAAGGATCAGAAAGACAATCCCTAGCCCTGAGCATTATATACAAATGAAATAGGGGTTATCTGGGGCAGCATAATTCATTAAATGTTCTGTCTAAATGTAAAACACCAAATTCCCTTGACACAGTCTGCCTTTCGATCTGCAGTCTAGTTGTGACATAAAAATGATATTACAATAAGCAAACTTAAATTCAGAAAAGCTTGGAAGTTCACTGCTAAAGCTCATTCTATTTTCTTATTACATCTTGCAAGGAACAGAGTGGAAAAAAAAAACATGATAGATATCATAGTTCTTTGAAAAAGCACTTTAAGAAGTAACTGAAGTTAGAAGACAGCACTAGATTCTTAGATGGTGTCAATCAGGAGATTTACATTAACAGTAATGCAATTACCCTGTAGTTCTATCAGCTGAGAACCTAATCCAGGAGCTGTAACAGCCCAATAGAAATGCATCCATGAAAGCTTCCTTCCTCTTGCACATCCTTCTCTTTCACTTCAGATAAATGTTGAGGGAGCATCAAAATAATATCATGACCAGATTTTTATGAAGATGATAAAATTATATTGTGACTGAAAAACAGTTTATTTCAAGGGTGAGGGAAAGGTGATCACAACATGCAAATTTCAAGAAAATCCTCATGTCTGTAGTTGTACTGAAAGTCATGTAGAGCATCCCTTCACATCTTTCAGATATTTATAAAAACCTCTCATGAAACCTGGAATGATTATTTGGCCAGTTTTGCCAAACAGGACACAGCAAGACTAAGTGATTTGCTTAAGGCTGTGCAGGACATATATATCAGAAGAAGGAGAGTCTTTCTCATGCTGGGCTAACGCCCCAGTCCCTGGACCTGTTCTGCTGCCTAGTTCACTTTCTGTTATTTAATTAATCCATTATAATTAATAATCTTTAGAAAGTCAGTTATTTGTACTCCTGCTTAATCAGCACAGAATAGTTGAAACATCTGTCTTGTCAGCTGCCAAACAGAGGTTAGAGACTTTAAAAATATAATCTGCTACCATGCTATGAAGGAAGCCAGTCCAGTGCCTAGGATAGTTCAGAGATGTTCCCCCCACCCCTCCACTGGCACTTCCCGATCATATCTTTTTTGTCATGTGAGACAGACGCAGTGAAGTAGTAGCACTGCTCCTCATCCATCAGACAGCTGCACCTGGCCTTGCAAAGTTGGCACTAACTCACGGAGTGTGAATGAAGGCTATGTCCACTGTTGACTTCACTGGATATTCAGTGTTACTGAATAATGCTTTCATTATAAATTGCCAAATATGTGAAGGAAAATTAGGCAAGTTAAAGCTAAAGCCTTGCATAAAACCTTTGTAGAAAGCATTCCAAATGAGAATATAAAAATACTTGTGGGAAAAAAAGACGAAGGAAAAACCTTATAGAGAAATGTTTGTTTCCTCCTCCCCCCCCCCCCCCCCCCCCCAGGTTAAAATCTCCAGGTTAAGATTCAGTGTTAAGCTTAACCTGGAGATTTTGAAACAGTAATGGAAATATAGGCCTCTGGTCCCTCCAAAACTCATATTACATTTTAACTTGGAATATACTTTAAGTCTTTTAGGAGATAACATATAAAACTGATAACACAAGTGGTTACTAGAAAAATAGTTTCTTTTCAACCTGCCTGCAACTGTGTGGCCCTGCAAAGAAACCAGTAGGAGAAACAGGTCAGTCTGGCCCCTTACTAACATTTTATCACCCTGATAGACTGAGATAAAGACCGGTACAGTATGCCATTTTTCTGAGCGATTCCTTTTTTATTCAAACTCTATGAGAGCTTACCTTAAAAATATATGATGCTATTCAGCAAGTTGCATGATTTATGAAGCCAAGGTCACCATTTCTTGCTGTCACTTGTATGTGATCAGTTATTGTAAGCGCCTATCACTTATTATACATTGATTTATTGTAGGCAAGAGACGTCCTTTTAGAAGGTTTCCACAGTTGGGTACCAGGGCACAGTACCCAAGAATCACTTTTCAGCTAGCCAGTGAAATAGATGTCTCAGGCCACATTCTCAGTTGATAAAAATCATTCTCTCATTTTGCTTTTCTGATTTACCTCATCTCTGAGAATCTGGCCTATTATCAGTGACCTTGTACCTGACCAGTTTTGGAGCAGTTTTTCTTTTGCACAGTGTAGCGATGCTGAGACATTGTCCCAGAAAAATACAAAATGCTGTACACCATCTCATGTCAGGTATTCTGTACCTTAAATTGGTGGAACAAAGCATGTTATTTCCACTTAGTGAGAAGAAACTAACATTGTTATTTCTACTGCTGTAGTGTCAGGGCTTTTTATTTCCAGTGCAGTGGTTGTACAGGCTCTCATAACCAATAAGCCAACATCCACCCTGCCAAAAAAAAAATAAAAAAAATAAAAAAATAAAATGTAAAAGTAAAAGAAAAGACAAGAAACTTGGCTAGTCTAAAACACATTACACACACAAAAAAAGAAAACCAACTCTAGGCTGCAGCTACAATGGAAATGTCTATTCTCCTGATAGCAGTGGATGGGATTTGACTAAAAAGTATATATATATACATACATATATATATATGTAGGTATATTTCTGACACATCAGCAGTCTTCAGATTCTTTCCAGTTCTCCAGACAATGCAAGTAGAAAATCAAAAAATGAAAAACAAAACAAAACAGACAAAAACAAAAACAACAACAACAAAAAACAACCAACCAAAAAAAAACCACCAGCTCTCCCCTCTCCTTCACCTACCCCTCCAAAGAAACCAAACCAAACCAAAAAACAACAAAACAATACAAAAACAACTGAGGGTGTGTATTGATTCCATGCTATCTTCAAAGAGGGGAATGGAAACAGGTACTAATTGTTTAGAGTTGTGTTAAATAAATACCACTCAGGTTTAAAGCTTCTGGTCACAAGTGGTCAGACGCGAAGGACAGATACACTGTATTAGACAAGTAAACTATACCTCTTTACCTTACCTCATCCACAGATTTAAGATCTCTAACAAAGGGGCAGAGCATCCCTTCTCCACAAAGCCAGCTGCAAGAGAAGCAGCTGGAGGCTGACATTTGGGCTTCTTGGAGCCTTCCCTGCCACCAATCCACCATGACCCTGTGTGCCACAAGGGCTGGTGGTGCCCTGCACCTGATGCTCTGCTCCCAGCCCCAGCTTCCCCCTTGCTCACCTGCACTGCTCTCAGTCCCCAGCACACTGAGCGGTCTCTTCCAGCTCCCAGCTACTGGCTCTCAGTTGCACAGTGGGCCAACAAAGGGTAGGTTAGGTTTTACCAGGAGTGCAGATTACAGAGTTATTCCACTCCTAAACAGCCTTGAGCTGGACTCAAGGCTGGGTGCAAATTTGCATCACTTCATGGGCGTGAATAGAACAAAACTTATTTTAGCTAAATTCACAATCCATGAATTTTGGGGTCAGACAGGATGTATTTGCCATGATGGGGAATAAAATGTTTTGCTTTTATTACTCATTGGTGGAAAAAAACAAACCTCTTATCCATGAAATTAAGACTCACTTGCTCATGTTTATGTGTCCTTACTAACAACTGATTTACTTTTGAATCAAGAGGAAATGACAAGATGCTATTTTCTGGCAAAAATGACAATCCTGTTATTTCTGAATGTAATGTTTTTCTCCTCTTGATAGAGAAGCACAAAATACGTGCAGAAATATGAAAAGGAGCTCATCAGTAGAGATTATTACCTTTCACCTTGGAATGTGTATGTAAATGCTCTTTACAGAGCAGTTTTTCTTTCTCCTCATGCAGCTGTACTTACTTCAGACTGACTTGAGAACTCACAATGTGAGAATATCATACAGGAAATTGTGGAACATAACAGTTTTTATAAAATGGAACTATTTTCAGTAAAAACCTTTATGAAATAAATTCAAATCACTACAGCCTTCAAGTTTGAGGGTGATACCAGTGTATGTGGCTTATATTACTAAGCATAGGAAATATTTTCAAACTGTACCCCCAACAAGTACCTGCAATAAAAATCTAAAATTAATATTAATCCAGAATAAACCCCTATCAACAGTACCACCTAATATCTGCCCAGTTACTGCTATACATCCTCACACAGTGGCAACAGAGATGGGAGACCATTCTAAACCCTATTTCTCGGAGGAGACAAGAATATGGAGCTGGAGAAGACCTCAGCCCAGTATGGGTGCACCTGTATTTGTAACAGTGAGCAGAAGGCGACTGCAGGGAAACTCAGCAGAGCAGGAAAATGCCTAGCATCCTCAAGCTGGAAGCTAGGGATGCTCAGCTCAGCACCTTCAGCTGGCCACAGGTGCAGAATAGCATGTGCAAGGAGTGCAAGAGTGGCAAGCCCTCCATGCATGCAAGCAAGAGATCAGAGGAAGAAGCTGCCGGATCTGCAGCAAGGCAGGGAGCTGGCCGGCGGAGGTCACTGTGGCTCCACGCCGTCTGTCCTCAGGCCGCTTCAGGAAAGCGGCGTGAAGGGAAGAAAGGAAATAGCAACATTTTTTTATTCCCCACCCCAGCGCGTACAGTTTATAAAAATGGGGACTAACTGATGGCTGTAATTTTGATGGAGATTTACCTGTAGGCAAGACGGCAATCAAACCCACACTATTAACAGAAGGCTGAGTTAATGAATATAATTGTCAACTCTACAAACTGATTCAGTCTGTCTAATAATCTATCAGTTTGTCTTTCCTCTTGCATTTTGCCCCCATTTGCATCTTGCTGTAAGGTGACTGCAGGTGAATAGCTAAAGTCCCTATAAATATAAAATTGTTCAAGGGAGGGCTGATGGATGTTCAGGAAAGAGGTGATCTGCTGTACAGTGTAGTACAATTTATCACTGTTCAATTAAAAGAGGTAAATTGGGACTAGGCAGCTGAACTAGTAGGTAACGTTAGCCTTTATCATACATATCTGGACCATATCTGGTCCAGACCAAATCTGTGTCTTTGACTCAATGGAGTAAGTCTGGAAATAAACACATGCAGAACTTAAATGCTTTACAACATGATGGATAACATACTGAAAGCATTGCATAAAGTTTTTCATCTACGACTTTTTAACACATACACGATAACACCGGGTCTATCTGTGTTCTGACATGAATCTGCATTCTTAAAGTCTTGCATAGAGGAGATTGAAAAAGATTTATAACCCACTGGCTCATATTTCAGTTATTCCTTAACTAGCTCTTACATATCATTCATTTTGTTTAATAGAAGAGCATTTTGCTTGTCCTGTCTTGCAACGTTACAAGCCTCTTTCCAGTGTAAAAAATCCTCCCCTCCCAGATTTTCTTATACTGTGTCATCATATATGTCACAGCTAGTAACTGGTTAATTCACATTGTCTGTACAACCACAAGTTTATCTTCCAGTCAGCTGGATTAGATGAGGGGTTCCAGAGGCTATGCCGCCACTGAATACACTTACTTCAAATTTAAAGTGAAGTTTAATCAATAAAAATATCAGCGGTAAATTTGTCTCATTCTGCTTTTTTATGCTGTAGAAATGCCTGACTATAAATGGCTTTCAGCTGTTCCTGAAGAGATGCCTTAGTCATCTTTGCACTTTGTGCTTCACAATTCCTTTTACAATGCCACAACTTAAATTTGCTCTTGAAATACCCAGTCTTCTGATGGGAAAGGAAGTCTCATTTGGTGATATTACCTAAATCAACAGTGTCTGTAATCTATTTGAATATGTAAACATCTAAAAAAGATGAAAATATTAAAAAATAAAAATAAAAAAGTGGGAAAACTCTGCTCCAAAGAGCAGAGTGGAGCTGTTTGTTACCAACTCCAATGAATCAGTATCTGTTGCTCAAAAATGAAATGTTAGCTAAAAGTTGAATTAACTGAGTAAGCCAACTAATTGAACTCTTAATCATGACCCGTAAAAATAATAGGATTGTTTGCTTTTTTTTTTTTTTTTTTTTTTTCATGCATATAAAGACTGTCTGATAGGCATTTTTCAAAATGGTGAGAGGGAAGCAGGGATTTTGTGTTTGCTGCTCAAGTCCTGTCTTGTCTGCCTGCCTGCCTGTGAGAACTGAAAACTATTTAAATTATAACATCCGAAGAGTCAAGAGCAAAGATGTCGTTTCGAAGAGAAAGGGGTTTTGCTTAAACTGTGTTGATTTTTTTTTTCAGTTTGTTTAATTGTAGGGACTAAAAACGTTTGGAAAGAGGATGTTTTAATTTAGATTCAGCATCTATAATACTTATATTATGGTGCAAAAGCTGCACTAGATGAGTGATATCTTGGCAGATCTCCCAAGGGCTTAAGTGGGGCAGGATTTAACCATTATTTTTAATGCAAACAAGAACAGGGAAGAAAAAGTACAGAAGAAAAAGATTCAGATTTTTCATTGTAATAAAGAAAGAAAAAGACACCAGCTTAGCTTTTAAAAAGATGTTTGGCGTATGAATGTTTAACAAAAGGGCTTCTGACAGGCCGTTGGGTCAGGATTTTTGTCTGAAAATATCTGTCCTAAATATAATTCAAGAATAAAAGCTGATGGGGGGAGGAGGGGGATGGAGGTATTTATTTATTTATTTATTTATTAGCTTAGTAATTTGATGGAGACTTGGCCTTTTGTTCTGCTTGTCTACTTGAAGGATCTTACTAAAACTCATAATTTGAAATAGTATCTCACATTCAAACACATGTATAGTGCCACAGCAGACTATTTCTAAACTTTCCTCTTACTTTTAATACTTATTTTGTGATTTTTATGCAACACCAATAATGTCATTATCTCAGCATTGAGACAACGGATATAAACTGTAAATTCTCTTCTTTGAGACATTTAAACCTTTGATAGATAAAATGCTAACAAATGTGATACTAATTAAGAAGTAATCCTGCACAATAATGAAAGGAGTTAGATCTTCATGAGTAAATGGAGTGTCTCCATTTTTAATATTTTTAAATCTGTGGTAGGCAGAAGATAATGTTCTTAATTTGTTACTCTTTAGTTGAAGATCAAAGCACATTATAAATTAACCTTGATTTGAACAATGCTTTTTTTCTTCATATAGTCTAGGCCTGGGATTTTTTGAAATTGTCAGTAACCTTTGGGTGGGTAGGTAAAGCAATATGCGCTCCTTCTGTGGCCAAAAAGTAATATAAGTAAAGTAAATACAAGTAAATTTCCATGGTTGCTTGTAAGTATAAATATTTTAAATCTTAAAATGTAGCATAAAATGATTGAGTTGACTTTCCAAAAATACTCAGGTGCTATGATGATGGACGAAGGATGACATTCAAAGTGTGGAGGTCACATTGGAGAGAACATTGTTCAGCACAAGGGTGACTGCTTTAATTTACAGCTCCCCACGGTCAGCAGCACTGGGATCAGCTTTGTGCAGAAGAGTTTCCCATTCCCAACCACACCAAAGCAAGTATTCAGAAAGCTGTATATTCATATGCTTATTTCACGTCCCTGGAGTTGAGCTTATTGATTACTCACATACTTAAACACATGCTTAACTTTGACAGCTTCTTTAAACTGGGAACTAATTCACTTGCAGTAAGTTTCAGTCTTATACAATAGCAATATACATTAAAAAAAAGAGGACAAAAAGAAAAACAAAACAAAACAAAATGAATGTATGACCTTAAAATAGGCATTAGGCAGATTTGAGGTACTCAGTCCGCTGTTGAATCTAGCCCACAATGTTACTGCCTTTTCTTTGGGTTGAAACTGTGTTTTTATTATTATTATTGTTATTATTATTGTTATTATTATTATTTTGTTTGTTTGTTTTGTTTTTAAAAACACGGGAAAAAGCATTAATCACTGAAGGCAATGGTAACAGGGGCAGCATAGTACACACATTAGTAGTGAGAGAAATATCAGCTGTGTAAATGCAATGCTTTGTTCAACATTACATACTACTCCAAAACTGTTGTTTTGAGGGTTGAAAGGTGTGTTTTCAGGACAGCTAATAAATAGGGTATAGAATGATTTCTGATCCATATTATGGGATTATGTTTTAAATATTTTTAAAATAATTTGGTTGAAATTTCATCATGCAATTTCTACACACCTGTTTTTTAACTGTGTGGTGTTCACAAACTGCTGTGAAATCACCTAACCTGTTCACAGATGTATTTCATTCCAGAAATAAAGAGGAGAGAATACCAGTATTTGCAAATGCTGTTACTGGTCTGGGTACCCCAGAGCACAGTCCTCAGAAAGGGCTCTTTTGGACTAGTTGCATCTAGTGGAAGGACAGAGAGCTAGCTTATTTCTTTTAAAGTTGTTTTTTGAATAAAAATATATATTTTTTATTTTTTTGAGAGTTAGCCTCCAACCAACCTTTAAAACCCACCTGTTTTACATTCTCATTTTTCTTCTCTCTCTTTCTCTCTCTTTTATTTTTTTTTCTTCTCATTATTATCATTTCTTTCTTGTTTGCAAACACTCATTCTATCCTAGCAGGATCTTCTTATGTCCTGCAGTAGGACAATATGCCCCCAAGAGAGCTGGGTTTACAAGAGCCTAGTATGTCCCATTTTCCGGCTGTGGACAAGTGAATCTCAGGGAAAGGAAAATGACGTGTCTAAAATCACACAGTGAGATTAATGATAGAGAAAAACATTGAACATTTAGGCAGTAGTCAGATGGTCACTAAGATTGGATTTCTGCATTACTGTATCACCTGGCAATACAAATTTGGTGCAGAGAGGTATGCATTCCTGTTGAAATATTCACAGCACATAAGATAGTGCTTATGTCAGCTGGTGCCATGAAATAGCCCAGACTACATGAAATGTCAGCTGGTGCCATGAAATAGCCCAGACTACATGAATCCCGTATGTCATTCATTCTCATATCTCAATTTCAGTTTGGGATGATGGACTGTTGAATTATGGTGGGAAAGTTAGCTCCTACTTATGAGGCTGTTATTACTGCAGGAAAAAACCTAGAAGGTCCTTGTGTCATAAGAAGCTATTTTCTTGCTATCAAGTGCCAGGGCATCACAGTTTCCAGGATGCAGTGGGTACCAACATTATTTCTGGCTATGCCCCTGAAAGGCACCCTGTCCTACTTAGAGGCTGCTCATAGAGATGTGCAGATGAGATG
Organism: Aythya ferina; assembly: GCF_964211825.1. Classification (NCBI taxonomy): domain Eukaryota; kingdom Metazoa; phylum Chordata; class Aves; order Anseriformes; family Anatidae; genus Aythya; species Aythya ferina. Next base: position 70,327,717 of record NC_140297.1, on the reverse strand, counting down.
AGCAGGGAGTTGTTTCATGGTTATCCTGGGCTGCAAGAGCAGGGAAGGAAGAACGGGGGACAAAACTGATTTTTGCAAACCCCGTTTTTGGTTGCTGATAAAACCAGATACAGGTTTTAGGAGGCCCAGGTGTCTCTGGCTCCCCTTCCGTGAAACATCTGGATCTGTGAGAAGAGCTATGAGTACCTAAAATTTATACTTCAAATACAGGCTGATCAGCAATAGGGGGAGAATTTGAGAACACAGGTGTTCCCAAAGGTCTGCTTGCAGCTGTTTTTCAGAAAGGTGTTCAATGAACACTGAGGAGAAAGAGACTTTGGTTACCTGGGAGGTGGCAGCTCTTGGCTCTTAACATTCTGTTCCCAATCAGTTTGGGGCTGAAAAGTAAGCAAGACAGTGCTGAAGCTCAGTATGCTGTTTGGAATGCTCATGATGTGAGTGTGACATGCAGAAAGTCAAAACGAGCATTGCTTGACCGAATATGCATCCATTCTCTCTGTCTTGTGACTTCTGATTGCTTATCAGCTTCTTGGTCTTTACTACAATGTGCTGGGGTCATCTTCAGCTGGTCTCACAGTCCTCATGAAGCTTGTGCTATTTATACCCCTCAACTGATTGGTGACCTAGAGAAAGGAGAGTCTGCTGTCATTGTCATCGACTCATGTCATTGGGTGGTTCCAAAAATATCCCATGCCACACTTGTTGCTCCTGAGAACCCTAGTATACCACTTGTATTTCATTGGGGTTGTCTTTCTTAGTGCAGGGAACAGGAAGTTAGCAGAAAGGGACTGGTGAAATACTAAAGGGGATACAGAGGCAATCTGCTACTGGAGTGGGGAGGTCACCTAATACTCAATTAAGTCAAAAATTGTGGTAAGTTCCATGACATTTTTTAAATAAATGCCAATTATTTGCACTTTTGGTCATCTTGTTTCTGACCTGGGTTTAGGTGCTCTGGAATTGCAATAGTCTTAGTATCTAACCACCTCCTTGGTTTCTCTACATAACTAGGTCATATGTACTATCCCAAGTTCAGCCAAACCAAGAGCATTGCAACACATTCAAAGATGACGTGATACATTTGCACCATATATCATTCTTCTTCAGATCCTGATTGGCTGAGCAGAGAGGGACAGGTTATCCAAAAAAAAAATGACTTTCTTAGCAATGCTTTAGCCGGATAATATTTCTGTATACCTATGTTTATCAGCGTATAAATGTATTTCATTTCAAGCTTGCAACTGTGACTGGAACACTAGAATAGATTGCAGCCAGAGCTGTAAAAGGGTTTGGGCTGCACAAGGGTATGAGCTAGCCATCACATGGGAGACACTGCAGGTCAGGAAATAACGGTGTATTCAGATTTACTACTGCAAATGCACCAGGAGAAGTTTAAGAAATTACTTCTCCCAGCTCTTCATGGCTACTTTTCAATTTTATGACAGATATGCCAGCATGATCCTGTTTCAGTTCATCCAGCTCAACCTAAACCAGAGATGAAGGTGATTTGAGAAGACCTGGCTGATTAGGCACTGAATCTACTAGGATTTACATAATCTGTTCTGGTGGTTCAACAGTGGGTTGGTAACCACCAGCTGAAAGATGGTAAATGACAACTGTGGACAGTAATGAATAGTTAGAGGTCGTAATATCTTGAAGGCTCCAATTACTGCCATTGCAACTCTGTGACTATGCCTGAAGATATAGTGTGGGAGTGACTTGACTCTGCCAGTGACTAAGCAATTAGCCCCAAAGGCAACATGGCACATTTCTCTGTGCCTCCATTTCCCATCTGTGAAAGTGCTGCACATTCACTTTTGCTTAGTACACTGCTTTGACACCAAGTGTAAGGATTCAACAGTAAATAGGAATTTCTCAAATGCATCACAAGGGACCTAGGCACCTACTGAAATATAACTAAAACAGTAGTTAAAATTACCAGAGATACAGCCATTTCCTTGCAATAACTACAGTTACACTTCATCTCTTTCATATTCTCTTTTTCATATAGAGATATCAGAAAGCTCTTATTTCCATGTATTGAGATCACAAGGCAAACCTTTTCTTGGAGCAAAATGCCTGCTAAAACATTTTGGTTTATGTAAAAGCACAAAGTGGTATTACCTATGGGGCTTCAGGCTTCAGGGGCCTCCAGGCAAAATACTCTACATGCTGAAGAGGAAATGCAGTTACTGAAGTCAAGTTTATGTTTTTTAACCTATTTTTCTTGAGATAACTTTGTCAGATTGTCAAACAAACTCTCCAAAGGGATTTGAGTCACAACCACATTAAACTGGAATCCAATCTTGTTATGCTGGCCTCAGCTAGTGGATATTCCCTCTGAGCAAGCCTGCACTGTATTAAGCTGCCTTCTGTTTCTTCAACCTAAGCCGTGAATGTATAATCATATTTCCTTTTGAAAATGACTTGTTTTTCTTCATTACAGAAACAGGATTGATTTTCCTACAGAGTGTTACACTTGTCGAAGCAGTCATAATCAAATTTCAGTAAAATGTCCCTACGCAAGTAATTCCCACAATTAAAACTGGAACCTTTCTGAATACCTGTTGTGTTGGATTCTAATCTCTGTGTTTATTTGGAATAGGCCCACTGAGAACATGGGCCAAATACACAACTTATGCAATGTCACTGGAGCCCCATCTGTAGATACCAATTGTGGGTACAACTACCTACTTGCAGTGAAATAAACAGAGTCACTCATTAATACTGGTATGACAAAATGAAAACAAAACAAAACAAAACAAAAAAGAAACCACAAAACTGGTTCAATAGACCAAAATAAATTCCCTTTCATATCTGTGAATGAGAGGAGATATATATATACATATTTAATCATTATCCCCCAAATTCCCTCATCTAACCCTAGATAAAATAAAGTGGAGGTGGAAACAATAATGGTAATGATTTGGTAGGTAGCTTAGGAGAGACTTCAGTGGCCTGAGAACTTCCACACTAAGCCATGGTAAGAGTGCACTAGCTCAACAGGCTATATTTCGGGTGAAGAGCTTTGCAACTTAAGACATGTGGGCCAGCCCTGAAGAACTCATGGGCTAATGCTGCATCCCTTTGTGGGACTCTCAAGTACTGCCTTCGCTTCCTCTTCAGCAAATCCATGATTTCTTTGTGAAATCTTGTTGTTAAGCTGCCATGTTTACTTTTATGACTACATACATATCCTACACAAACATACATACATATGTATACATACATATCCTACATACAGGATATGGAGCATGTGATCTACACAAAATTCTGTTTTGAAAAAAAAATAAATAAAATACCTTTTCTGATGCTTTCCATTTTTGCAAGTGTGCTTTTCCATTTTTAATTCCCTTCTCCCTTCTCCACAATATCCCGTCTTAAGCGTGCTCTGCATCTTTGGAGGCTTTTCTTCTTTGTCTTCCTCCATTGGAAAAGTCACAACTGAGTAGACATTACTTCACAGAGGTATTTCCAGGATTGCTGAAAAAGTCCTCCTGAAGTCACCTGCGCTTGTGTGCTGGCAAAGGGGAAATTGAAATCAAACCCCGCAAAGAGGTGCAAACTACTCTGTGATATTATTACAGGTATTATTACAGATATTATTACAATTCTGCAGGTCAATCCCTATACCCACAGCAATTACTTATATGTATGTGCCCTAGTATGTGTGTACCAATTTGTTCGAATTCACCTTTCCTTGATAAAGCTTCTGAGAGGAGGCAAATAAGGCTGCCTTCACAATCACATCCTGCCTTTCCCATGCACCAGTAGCCAACAAGGCAGGCACAACCCTCCTTCAATTGACCGATACTCATTCACATGCTCCAATCCTCCCTCTTTTCTCTTGTACACACACACAAACACGCTCATGTGCACACGCACACACCTGCAAAATGCTGAAGTTGAGCAAATGATTAAGGCAAAATATGTTTTAAAGAAACAGTTGAATCAGAGCTCTCACTGCTTGGCAGCAGATAGGTGATATAAAACTAGCTATAAACCTGCCCTAAAGGGAAGCTTTGGATTTTCTCCATTACAGGAGGGTGAATGTTTAAAACAGGACAAACAAGAGTGCTGCAGAATTTGCAGCTCCACCTATTTTCTGAAGGTCAAGTAGCCTGATCTCCTTACAGCCAAACACACAGAAGTAAGTGAAAATAAACAAAGTATTTGCCAGCATGCCTTTTGCTTACATCCACTTAGTATTATCTATTGTATTCATTCCATTGGAGAGCATCATGTTATTAAGGGAGGCCAGCTCTGCCAAGTGTTAGTCCCCCAGAGGGGACTCACCCATGTGTTAAACATTTTAGCTCTCATAATAGAAGGCTATGCTCTATATTTCAATGACAATTCACTTAGTGTTTACAGATGAAATACTTGGGAGTGCATCGCAGCAAGCAGCGTTTGGTTTTCATAGTGAGAGAGTGGACAGTAAAAAATGTAGTGCACACCGATTTTAAGACAGATGTGTCTTGTGGCCATTAGCAAACCAGACACTCAAGTTCATCTCAGGCACCTAATGTGTACATCAGCCTTGCTGACTTATGGAGAACTCTAAGCACATTTTACTTCTAAAGGCAGCAAGTAGCTAGGAGAGTGGGGTGGTTAGAGAGCTTCAGAAACGTAGCCTTCCTTTACAATTAGGCAAACAAACTGCTCCTTTCTACACATGGTCATTCTGAAGGCATCCTGTGATAGAAAAGATGGAAATATCTCCAGTTGCTTGTTCTGCTTTAAAGGGGAGAACAGACTTCACATAACTTTGTTGCTGTGAGCAAAAAGGATGTAAACATAAGGGGGAAAAAAAGCAGGGAAGAGTGGAGGGAACAGCAGATTCCCCATGGAGTCGTTCACCAACAATCTTCTAAAGCAGCCTGGCATCCAGAAGCAGCATGCACTTTGGAGGAATGTTCCAGTTTCAGTTTCCTTTAAGTAGATTTGACTTTGTCTCATTTAAAGTGAATGTATTGCTTTGTTGACATGAAAGTTTTGATGACACACCACCCTAATTGTTTGCTGCTCTAGAGAAGCGCAAACCTGCAGACGATTCTCTATGACATGTTTTTGTGCTTCTCATTGTTATAGTTTTCCACCAACTGATCATCACAGCAAGTCAACCTGCAAATAAGTACTCCTGAGCACTTTAATGAGGCCCTTATCCGTGGTCAACTTAGGAATACTCATTGGGCTCTCCCCTGTTGAACAGCAGCAACTCCAAATAACCCTCCCATTAAAATGAATGCGCTGCTGTCAGAGATGTCAGGTTGAAGGGGTGGCAGGCTTCTGAAGCCAGTTATTGCATCATTCTTCTGCTGGGCCAAGGTACAATGCCTACCAGAGTGATTAGAGCAATTACTCAGCACTGTTTGTCACAGTCAATCAGATCTGACCAGCATGAATGCAGCCCTGACCTAGACCTGCCTTTCTGGCAAAGCATTAGCATTGGTTGTCATCTTTCTCTTCAGTAGCTCCATGTGTGCACCTAAGTTGGGGATGCACTAAGAAAACTTCCTAGCAATTATTTCTCTTTCATTTCTCTCCTTGATAGATCTCTCCAATCATTTGGTGCATGCATTCTTTCCCTTTTGTCTTTATGTGTGTGTTCCTGCTGATATACATTGTGACTTTCTACCCACAAGTTAACTAGCTAAACCTACTGCTTGGAAGTCACTAGCATCACCCCTTCTCTTTTGTTGCTGAGAAACCCCAGTCTAAATGAGTCCAGGTCTCTGTAAATCTCCTTTACAACAATACAACCCAGTATGAATATTTTGTAGTAGGCTCCATAAAGTTTAAAACATACAGTAAAAACTCGAGGTCAGGTGAAAAATGTTCTTTGATTTCTTTTTGTACTGCTGGAATTAGGATATTTAGGAATTCTGCTTGAGCCCCTGACTTGAGTTGCCTGACATCAGTACAGGGGTACTAGTTCTCACTCATGCTCTTAAGCTCATCTTAAGCTTTGCTTGAGATATTACTAGATGAATTATGCAGAAAAACATGAACAAGCCAATCTCCTGCTCCCCGCTCTTCTGCTTTTCCTACATGGACACAAGCATCCAGTTGTGCTGCATCTCTGAACTGCCACTCTCTTTTCTCTTTTTTTCCCTATGCACATACAAAAAAGATTCTCCATCAGTTGTATCAAAGAAAGAGCCAAAAGGCATAGACATATATGCCTTTTATGTTTCAGGAGGCCTTCTGATCACAAACAATTTCACTAGCTACTTTGTCACATTAGGACAGTAATTTCGGTATTGCTTTTAAAACAGTTTTTCAAAGCTATCAGTTAGCAATATGCTGTTAAACACAAAATGCTTTGTAATTATTTTTCCAGGAAGTAGTTACAAACTACGCAGTTTATACTGTGTTCTATGATTGTCTAAGGACCCTAAAGTTTAGAAAGGTTCCCAAATGCTAAAGCCAGGAAACAGGAAGCGTGTCACTGGAGACGGTTCTTTCACATGCCCCTTGAATTATCTTAACTTGGTCCAGGCATTCAGCACTCTGATACTTTTTGGATACCAAGGATAAAGGTATTGGGATGCTGGGCACAACAAAGAGCATTCCAGCTCTCCAACTTCAGGGATAAAAGTCTGGAATGCTTTGTAGTTTGTTAGATCCTTAAATCCTTAGAAAAGGTTTAAGGATAAAAAACTACAGTTGGACTGAAAATAATACCCATTTGCAATAATAGAACAAAGTTACAAATAGATGAAATAGGAAAATGAGTTATTAAGATTATACTTAATAAGTACCATCTTAGCATCTCAACTGCTTGTCAGGCTATTTAGCCTTTACAACATACCCCAGGGCTGGCATATCCTGGCAAAATATTAAAGGTATATCTTTTTTCTTGCTAGTAAATATGGTTGCTAGAGCCATCCAGTGCAACTGCTCTGCACAATCTTTTTATTCTCTAGCTCAGAAAAGAGTAATTGTTTCTTCTTATTTACTCTTCATTATTGATAGCAAGGAAGTAAGGCAGGGGATCAAATATTTTACCTTTCCTTTAAGGTTAACAATTGCTTATCTTAACTGGAAAATTCCTGTATTCAGCTTTAATCTGTCTATTCTTGCAGTCTAGGACACAATAGCAAAGCTTTATAAATCTTACAACAATTGTCAGTAGATGCATCTTATTATATGTAACTGTAATCAGCCTTTTTTAACAGCAACCTATGGGTTCAAATTCAAAATGAAGGATGAAACCCTGGGTAGGGTTGGACTGGTTTGGTAACAACCCTATACTTGCTGTTAGTTAAGGGAGTTCACTGGGGTCCTTCCATGCTTAGCTTAGAAGGCAGTCAGATATTCTGAGGGTGGCCAGAACCACTCCAAAGCTCTGTCATCTGACTCAGCCTTATGCTGACCATTCATACAATGATTGTGACATTTCTTGAGTCTGAGGCAGGAAAAAAAGAAACCACTGGTACTAAAATTAAAAAAATAATAATTTAATTTTTTAACAAATTATTACTACACAATGGATGCTCATGAAGGCAATATGACATATAGAATAACTAAAGAAATCCGAAGGTTCTAAGTCTTGAACGTAAGTATTCTTGAATATAAGAAGTTAGTTTAATTGCATGGCTGCACAGTGGGGTTTAACCAATCAACTTTTTTTCTGCTGTGTGGCCAACAGGTTGCTACAGGGGTATTGCCACTTCTGCTGCAACTCTTCTCCCTATTGGCTTTGTAGATTTTTCAAAATATGAAATAATAAATAATGAACAGAAATAATAAATATAAACTCCACAAGATTCACCTATTCATATATAACTGTAATTAAACAGTAATTGCATGTGTGTCCTGATATTTTCCTGAAATGTTTTGGAGTTCAACTTTAGTTTGCCTCTCACATTGGCAGTTCTCCCACTGTGAGATGGCCAATAAGTTCAATCAAAGACTTTTTTTATAAATGAAAGTCCCTGAGAAAACGAACTAAATTCTTAAACTAAACAACTTGTGCAATAACTTCACTACTTGACTGAACTAATGACATAGTGCTACACTCAAATTAATTGTTGGCAAAGCTATGACTGATTGAAATTCTGCCAACACTTACCTAGCGGAAGAATGGCAGATCTTGGTGAAAGGAAAAGGCAAAGAAGAAAAAGGCAGGTTGTTGCCTCTGACTCCACTGCAGCTGATTACACCTGGCAGTCCATCTCCATCTGAGTTGGTAGCTGTCTGAGTACAGTACGAGGCTCTGTCTTTTAGCATCTATTAGGTCTGAATGGATTTAATAAATTCAGATACCATCTTTCTTTCTCCTTCTTTATTGACTTTTCTTTGATAGCAGCTGACTTCTCTCTATGTAGCTGAATTATCATTATTGTTACTACCTAGTATTTTAATCACTATCATTGTGCCCAGTGTTGTACAAGACAAAAGTAGTCTCTTTTACCAAAGAATTTGTGATAAAAATATAGAATTACTGACTATATCATGATCAGTCTTGAGATGATGACTGTACTTAACCCTCTTCCAGAAGAATTTAACAAAATGATAAATAGCAAATAACTAGTTTTTCCAAGCCTTGTAGAGAGTTTACACTTCTCTGCTCATGCTTTTGGAACACCTTGGGGATCATTAGCACTACTGAACAAGTGCATGGGCTTATCCAGGTTGGTTTCAAGTGATCTCAGTGGTTGGATGTGTCAGCCTGGAGCCCTACCTGAGTTAGTTACTCTGCTAAGAATCAAAAGGTTAAAGCTTTTATGAGAATGGATTACAGTTATTATATGCAGTGCTCAAGCTGACTACCAGCACAAAATAGTTGTTTTACCATTGTACTTCAAACTGCTCCCCTCTTGTAGTGGCATGAGCTTCAGCAAATCCCCATGATAAGCCCAGACAACTGAAAGACACCTCTTTAACTAACTAAATAAAATAATATTAATAAAAAAGCAGCAGTTACCTTTGAGCAGAGACTTTTATTTGTGTAGATGTGCTGGGGCAGTGGTCACCCTCCAGCTCTATACTGATCCAGCAGTGCAGAGGAGAAAAGCTATCAACTGAATAAATTTGTGGTCACAGTAAACCTAACAATAGAGCCCCAAATTCCACATCAAACGTATTTTGGCTATAGGATGCAAAGCACTGCACCAGGATAAACTCACTCCACCATTTCAAATATTCTAAAAAGTATTTTGATGGATTAAGTTGGTAGTTCTGTGTTTCTGCCAAGTTACATACTGTCTGTTTCATTCAAATGTTTGCTTGTAACCTAGCATCTGATCTGTCTCAGCTCAATACCAAGTCCACACAAAATAAAACTTGCATAAACACTGTATCATGTATGGCCTATTGAACACAAAAGCAGTCCTGTACATGTACATATCTGGATAAGATCTGTACCACACTGTGCTCCAGTGCGGGACGTCTGATATGAAGAGTTCAGAACATTGTCTTCATCTTTAGTGTGGGAAGTAATTGGGAAGAAATGTTTCCCTTGGCCTGAAACCAACCTCATGAATCCTTACCCTGGTCTAAGCTACATGTGATATTAATCACATATTAACAGTCTGTTCCCATGGTTATGGAAAGTGTGTTCCTTTGTATCTGCTGTTGATAGCTTCTGATTCTCCAGATTCTCTGTAGTGACTTGGCTGTAGCTGATCTGGGTCTATGAATTCTGCTCCTATTTTTCCACTTGCTGTTAAATTCAACTTCTTAAATCACGTGTATACCAAATACAGGTTATCCATGTAGGAAACCTACAACAAAACTAAGAGAATTTTAAGCTTTGGTCTGGTAGTCAAACCAAGGAAATAATTTTGGTTTCATCAGGATACAGTTAACTTTGATGTAATCTTATTTGAAAATATTAAACTGAAATACTCTGCCTTTCTCAATTTTGCATATTCTGAAATAAGTTGTTTCAGAGAAGCAGACTTTTCAGGACAATGGGTTATGTTACCTAAAAATTCTGACTCGTTGTAGGCTTCCCCGCTCCCGTTTCTCACAGTTTAGTTTATTCTTTTACAGTTCACTCACTGGAGAGAAATTTTGTTCTTTCACAGTTACAGTCACATACACTAGAAGGGTTTGGGACCTGATGGAAGAGACCTGTCCAATTCGCTGTCTCTTAATACTATTATGGGAAGAAAAGAACAATTGCTAAAGAGAATAACAAAACAGAATATGGAGCTCTGTCATGATGACTTGTAATATGCAAATCAAATTTTCTACAGTAAGCATTTACTTCTCCCTCTGTAACTTTTCTCTCTAAACATTCTAGGTTGATGATTTATACTTTTCTCATACTTGTAAAACCTAACCAAGTTATAGCTAGATGTGTGAGTACTGTTTTAGGCTTTATCTACCAGGTTATTGTGTTATAGAGATTCCCTTTTGCCTTCACATCATATTTCCAGCACGTAGTTCTGTTATTGCGTATCACAAAAATTGAGACCTTGACTCTGTCTGCTTGAGGTCTTCCAGACAGGTGCTACTTCCCGAGTATCTTAATTGCACTCTTCCCTGGAGTGAATACACAGTAGGCAGTATACATTTATAATTTAACCCTTCAAAAACTTGCAACAATAAAGGAGATACACACAGACACTTTGCATAGGATCATAAAGCAATTATTCTGTTCCTATATAGCATGAAGAATTTAGATTTGGATACAGCAATAAAATCTATATGCTTCACATGCCTCAATTTTTATGTAATTCCCAAAAGACCTTTGATTCAGGCCAGTTCCAAATCCCTTTTTCAACATAACTTTCTGTTGGGACCATTGAGTCCCTGCTTTTATCTCTCTGCTCTAAGGGGACTTGCTCTGGAATTAGCTGAACTTGCTCTGGAATTAGTCTTTCTCTATGACAAGAATAAATTCCTCTTATTGCCTCACTTGTCATGTACTTCCAGTCTTGCTATGTGAGACTTTCAAGTTTTCACAGACAGTACATTTGCTTCCTACATGTGATTTTATATTTATATTTATAAATAATTTTATTTTCTATAGTTTCTTCTCTGACAGAACAAAATAGATGGATTGCTTTCCTGACTTCAACCAGTAGTTGCGACACAGAGCTTGCATTTCAATAGGAAATCACCAATGTTCAAAGGATCATACTTCTCAAAGCTGGTCAATATATGATACAGCACCAATAGCACAGTAGAGATCGTACTTACTCTGATACATTTCATGATACTGTAATTTCATGATAAAATTAGAATCCATAGGCTGCAGATAGATTCCTCAACTTATCACAGTTTTGTTTTACCAAAGAAGTGGTAATGAAGTTAAACATCAAATTGAATTAACAATTTGAAGATGATTTAAGAAAGGGAAAAGGGCTCATGTAGGTTGCCTGAAGTCATGGAAACAGAGCACGGAACCACCAGGACAGAAGAATCATCTGGTTCTTCAATGTCAACTATCACTGCTTACTTATCTGCTACTCTGTGATTTAGCAAATTTAGATCTGAATTTTTTCTTTCTTTTTTTCTTTAGATCTGAATTTTCCAATTTGAAAAAGATTTCTGCTAGGAACATGTATCTGGGTGAACACCATAAAGCTAATGCAGCAGTGGATGAGACTGAGTGATTAGTTTAGTAATACTTCACTTCTTGCTTTTTTATTTCAAGAAAGGCATATTAAAAAAACAAACAAACAAACAAACAAAACCTGCACAGGTCTTATGCAAGACCAGCGTATATGCAGAAAGTATTTGCTTTTCTCACTGCATAAATAAAAAACTGAATGACTTTCTAATGACGAGCACTAAGCTTTTCAAAAAAATGACAAGGAGAAAATTGTGCCAAAGTAAATACACAAAAAGTGCCTCTTAAAAATGACTCTGTCATTGCAATTTACCTGTTCTCTTGATATGCAGGACCTGAAGGACACTTGCTATAGGAAGTTAAATAGGTTTTAAAATATCTTTTTGTTGTTGTTGCTTTGCCAGGGGCTGTTCAAAAAAGTATGGTGTTTTTGCTTGAAATTTTATTTCCTTCTAAAGTAAAGGAGGGGAACACAAGACCTCTGAATATTTAAGTCTTTGATGATAGTTTCAAACTTTCACTGAAGCTGGTGATTCCTTGCTTTTCAGCCCAGTTAATTCCGCAGCCAAGTGTAACAGCCATTTTCCCAGACAAAATGGATTGCTTTCAAATATATTTATATCAGGGGTGATCCTGCCTTCCTTGCTAATGCAAGACCTACAGTTCAGCTTCACATCAGGCATTTCTTGTCACCAATTTATTCTCAAAATTATTGATACTATTCTTACCAGAGTTCAAACTGCCCTTTCTTTATGATTTTAAGTCACATCTGCAGTGTCTTTCCTGTCCCTGAAAGATGATGACTTGGAGCCAGGCGGTATGTTCACATTCTGGTAGTCCGTCCTCTCCATGCCTGCCTTCCCCAGAGCCTTGCTGTGGACTATCATGGTTGCAGTGCTGGCAGTCAAGGGATGAGTTCCTTGCTGAGAAATGTCACAACTTGGCAATACAGTGTCTTTATAGATACTTTTGGCTTTAACTGCATGGTAGCCTTTATGGTTGGGGACAGAGAATTCTCCAGTTCCACTTAAAGCATCTTTAATTAAAATGCTGGCAAGTTTTTGGCTGATATTGTTGAGTACTAGCAATGCACATGGATTTCTCCCTGGCAAGTCCTCCCTCTTTTGACCATGTTGTTGCTGTTATTTTTACCATCATCATTAGGATTCTGCTTTGAAATGATGCCATGTGGATTAACAGATAATTTATAACTAAATTATGTAAGTCACATCTACAGCACCTTCTGTAAATGAAATAGGCAATAGCGTCCAATTCTCTGAGGTTGGCAGTATTTTAGATGTCTATGCAGAGTAAGCTAAACTGTGCCCAATATTGTTATCCCCAGTGTAACTGCAGCTGTTATTAAGGGCCTATACAGCATGTAGTCATACACATTGCCTCTGAATGGAAAACCAGCACGGTATGGTAAAGAAAACTTTGCCTGAGATAAATTTAAATTAGCTATCCACAGAAGCTTCACCTTCCTATTTTGAAACATTAAAGAGAATTGAAAACTTCAGTGACTGGAGCTTACAGCTTCCTAATTAGGTATCCTCTCCAAGATGCGTGGCAGAAAACACCCATGTCTCCTAAAAGAAATATTCCTGTTTCACGTAAAGACAAATCCGTGTTCACAGAACTAACTGAATCAAAAATAGTGATATGGGAGATCTGTAGCAGAGGTACTAATAGAACTCATATCTTCATTTTTCAGTGCTGTGTTTTGTGTATTGGAAGATACCCACATTTCTGTACAGCAGATATTTCAATAGGAGATCATGATTGTTATTGTCCTCCTTTGATCATGTAGAATACCATGACACTTGATGGGAATAGACCCATAACAGATTTCTTTTAGTATTTTCTACCAAGTAGAGGAGCACAGACATCCTAGTGAGAGCTATATTTACTTTGGGCGAGGAGAGTGAAAACACTTGGTCTTGAATAATTTGGTGCTTGCTGCCCATTCCCCAGTTGTGTTATTAGAAGAACTCATTGTCAATGCATTGCAAATCTGTAGTCACTCGGGAAGAACAGTGGCATCATTGGTGGCATCATTCATTAACTGTGGGTGGGATGTACAGCTAGCACTGTCCTTAGTAGTTTAGAGAGTACATGGTGATAACGTCAGATAGAAGATGACTGAGCACTGGAAGTAACTTATGTATCAGTTTGATGCTGCAGTTTGTGATCAGGATCTTCAGAACACAAGATGACAGTCTTGAAACAAACATATAAACAGATGACCTCTATCTCATTTATTCATGCTTGAATTATGAACTTCCATAAAACAAACCACAACATTTTGGGAGGCATATCCTGATGGGAGGAGCTACAGATAGGTATTTATTTTAATTTAAATAGATAAGTTTTCCTGCATCTTAGTGTGGCTTATTTAGTTCAGAACTTCAGCTGGTTGTTTTCCATGTCATGCTGATCTAGGACTGTTCTCCTATCAATTCTAAAGCTTTTGACATACTGCATTCAAGATCATTTTGGATTAGTGGGAATTCTAAACCCTAGAGTTTTGATTACTTGTGACACCTCATTTATTTGGTCCACTAGCATGTACCAATGGATGATTTTATTCAAATTAAAAATTTCATTTCCTCTCCATCACATTTGGATTTATTTTTCACCGCCCATCCCCATGCTAGAAATATACTCAGAATATACACGCATGCAGCCAGTAGGACTTACAGACACACATCCACAGTAACACGATCCGATATCACTAACTGTAACAGGAGAAGAGCAGTAACGCTCAGGTCTCTAAGTGGATGTGGCATTGTTTAAGCCTCAGGCATACAAATTAAAGCACCTAGTAGCTGGCGTAATTTGCTTGGTCAAATATCAGGACAATTTTTCCACTAGCTCCATCCTAAGGAAAAAAAAAAAAAGAAAAAAAGAAAAGAAAAAAAAAAAAAAAGCACAGACAAACTTTGAAAGTAGCCTCTCCTTTCTTCTACTCCCTGTATTCTGAAATGCATTTGAAGACAGTGGAATAGCTGCTGGCATTGGAAATAAACTGGCACTAGAAAATAAACAAAGCATAGTAGTAGCAAGTCACAGAGGCCAAAATAGACTTTAGGCACGAGGATGTTTCCCTCACTCTTCAAAAAAGACCATGCTCAAGGAAAAAAAGGAAAAATATTTGGCCAAGTAAACTTGGTCTAAAGTTACTGAAGTTAAAAACAAAACAAAACAAAACAAACAAACAAAAAAAAACAACAACAACACAAAACCAATCAACCAGCCAACCAAAAAAAACAGCTGTAGGCCCTTTAATAAGCAGCTTTCTTATTGCAGCACAATTAGGTAACTAACACAGCAGTTGGAATTCAATGAGAATTGGTACTTATCTCCCTTAAAGTGTCTTTTCCTCGAGCAGCTGTTATTCCCACTACCTAGGAATTAGTGTCACTAATCACAAACTTAATTTATCACAGCATCATTATTCAGGTTTCCCTTTATTTGGTTAATTTGACAAACTGCAAAACATGGGTCTATTGCAGGCCAGAAATGTCCACGTGTGAAACACAAGCTTTTTTTTTTTTTTTTTTTTTTTTTTTTTTTGGTGGTGGTGGTGTGTACACTTTCTACTTGGCTGTGTTGTTTATTGTCTCAGGTAGTCAGAGAAGTGAGCCTGTGAGCCTGGCAAGTATCTCCTGGAATAGGCAGATCACTGGTAACATAAGCATCTTCTCATTGATAGCTCTTTCCTCTAATCCCTGACATTACTGTCAGTATTTGACTTCACAGACAAGAGCAGCACGATCAGTAGTACAACTGCACTTCTTATTTCAGCTGATACCCACACTCATGGACAGCCAATGCAATCCACTTTTCAACCATAGGTCCCTGTTAGCATCTCTTTATGCTGTCCAATAAGCCATCCATTTTCCATTGCCAGGTAAAGACTGAAAGACATTTAAGCAAAACACTTGTATGGTTGTTTCTCAGAGAAGAACTGTGCTGAAATGAAGTTGGGCTGAACCCTGAGTTGCTTACTCAGTTTGTCCTGTCTGTTTTTTTTTTTGGTTAAGTGGTGACTGAACACAGTAGGAATTTGCTTTGTGAACACCAAAGGAGAGACTTTTATATGCATTTGAGCAGCCAAAACAGAATTCAGCTGGGCTACAAGGTATAAAAAAAAAAATGCAGAAAAATTAAAGGAAATCTGCTGAAATAACTCAGAAATGGCTGTTGTTGATATTGCCTTCTCTTGCTTCTCATATGCATTTATTCTAGTGTGACCACATATGAGATGTTCTGGAAAGCTTTCTTGTAATTTATTACAATGTTTTCTTCATCAGAAGATGAGGAGAACTGTTTCAAGAGGGAGTTTCATTGCATTTAAAATTCTAAAGTTCATTCTATTCCATATAACAAATATCACCACAATGGCAGAGCTGATAGCACAGCCTGCTAAACAGAACAGGTAACTTATAGAAAAAAATCCCTGTGTCATGGCAATGGCTGAAACTGTATATCCCGCATCATCTTAGCTTTGAGACTGTCATTATCCCTTACCTTGACATTAGCATGTAATTTCAATTCACAGTTTTTCTGACTTCCTCCACAACTTGAAACCTCTTTTTTTTTTAAAAAAAAACTCTTGGCCCAAAATGGGAATCATGGGCAGAGAGCGGTGACTCACACAGCAGAACAGGAGCAGAGACAGGAGCTGCACTCCCGATCTCTGACCACATCCACCAGCAAGCTCACAGCAAAGTGTAAAGGGCTGGCAGAAGGTGGTGCAGGTTTTCCCAGGGACTGGAGCAACACGAGACCAGAGGTTTAGAAGTGGAAAATGAGCCAGACGTCTAGCTCACAAAATCCAAGCCCTGTGCATCTTCTCACATGGCTTCTCAGCACCATTGGAGGAGGTCTATTCTTCAGTTCTGCCAGTTTTCCTCAGTACTGAAATGATGCTGCCTCTCAGCTGCTGCAATCTTTGACCTCTCCCACATAGGAGTTAACAAAGTGCCCTGCTGTGGGACGCATGGAAGTGTCCACTGGGAAACCACCAAGAACTGACCAAATTAATTTCAAATATTCTGAACTGGATTGACATGAATTGAGATATGCTTTCATCTCTGGTCTCCTCATAGATTATCATACATGCCAAAATAAAATAGACAATGTATGCAACATCCTAAACTCACTCCATTGAGAGCTGGCTACATAATTAACTGGAAAAAAAAGGCACCTTGCTTTACTCTTTTTACAATAAGGATTTGACAGGCTGGTGACAGAACATTTTTTATCTCTTGGCAATATTTTTCAATTTCTCTCTCTCATTATTTTCCTTGAAACTGCTCAGTTTGGCATATAATTTATATGGGCAACACTATATAAAGGGAACGTGTTCTCCTGTTTCTGTACGCACAGTAGTCTTTGAAAGCAAGGACAGTAATTAAAGTGCCTAAAGATGAGTATGTCATAGAGCCTGTCTTCAGGTTCCTGGTCTTGAAATCTTATAGTAATTTTTCAGAATTAATTTCAGAAATGCCTGTCACACACAGCTGTAAGCCATGCAGAGACTGACTTTAGTTTGTTATGGGAATCTCTGGAAGCTCTGACTCACAGAGGGGATACCACCTTGCAACTCAATACTACATTCTGAGTTCAGAAAAAACACCTAAAGCAGTTGTGTCATAAAGATGCTCTTTGTGAAAGTAGGGAAATTATGTTCAAAATACTAATGAATTTCTAACATACATGTATATACAGTAAAAAGTAAGCAACTTATGGAACAGAATTGAGAAAATATTGCATTTCCTGGAAAGAGAACACAGCAAAATGCATTTTCCTTATGTCAGCAATTAGCTTTTTTTTCCCTTATCAACATATGATTTTTCCTCTACTGTGTTGCTGTCACTACTCCTCTCCCATATGGGCATAAAGGTCGTGATCCAGAACTCCCTGGACTGCACCCCTGAGTAGCAGAGCATAATGATGGTGCAAGACATAATTATTTAGCAGCTTAATCAACTTGTCTATTAAGTTCAGAAGTTGTTTACTTTCTAAGAGGTAAATTATAATCTGCAGGAGGAGAGGGAGGAGAGACTACCTTTTTTTTTTTTCTTTTTTTTTCCTGTGCTTTACACTGATATTAACAAAATAGACCCTCTATAGTCCCTTCCAAACTGGATGTTTGGAAGTTTTGCTGATGCAATATGACAACTTTGATATTAAAACATACAATGCATTGATAGTAACTGTCTTACCTTGTGTTTCAACTAAATGACAGTATTCAGTCCTAAAACAGAAAACATAACAAAACGACTAAACCCTAAGCAATCCAACCCCAAACTGTTCACTTATAGCTTTTCACAAAATTGAAAAATATCTGAAACACATGTTGGGGTCTGAGTCATCTATCTGTGCAACCAACTTGGGATAGACACAAGGTTTACAAAACAAGATGCATAGAAGATACATTAGATAAATTAATCAATATTTAGTTTATTCTACTGGGCTTATCTTCATTAAATTAATGTCTTTTTTTTGTGTGTGTGGTCGTGGAGTGCTTTGCATAAAAGCCTCCTTGGTAAGCTGAGCTTTCCCATACAAACCCCAGCCAAATTCACCTTTCTTCCTGAAACCACAGTTTGCTTCTTGGCATGAAATCCATGACTGAAATGCTGATAATGACTCCCAGAGAAATCTTCCAAACACTCTTCATAATATCATGTATGATATAGTGACAAGCTATATGTTTCCCAGGCACAGAGATTGAAAATGGAAATGTTAAGTATAAATCTTTGTGGAAGTTTCAGTAATTTTTAATAATTTGTTCTTTTGTGGCATTCCTATGTGAATGATATATTTGTCCTAGAGCAATGTGAATTCATTTCCCCACATCTATAATATCTGCAGTAAGCTAAATTAAAAATACATTTGTACTTGTACAGTTAAATGATCATATTTAATGAAATGTCGGAGATGAATCTTAGCAAATAGTCAGGAAATTATTTGAGAAAGAGCAGCATTTCATTACTGGCAGTCAGGGAAAAGCAAAGAGATTAAACAAACCGTTTACTCCTCCAAGACATCTGAAGAGACAGGGGCAGGTAGGAACATCGGACCTCAGTGGGGGCTTTTACCTGGGAAAGGGGAGCTTCACATCTAACTTTTGGCCAGTGGAGAAAGCTGGGGCACCTGGCTGGATGTGGCTGTGGGTGAGGCATGGGTGGCGATGGTAGAACATCCTGAGCTGGAGGGCACCCACAGGGATCATTGAATCCAGCTCTGCTGGGTGGCAGGGTGGTGGCAGCTGCAGCTGGGCAGGGTTAATGGGGGAGACATGGTGCTCAAGGGGCCTGCTAGGAGGACAGGGAGCCAGGGGCACTGCTCAGGGTGCGAAGGAAGAGCACACAGTTTTCCTTACAGCAATGAGAAACAGTGGAAAGGTGAAGTGCAGACTGGTTGTTAAAGCCATCCAGATATTTTTTTTCCATGAGAATTGGGGCTCTGTTGAAAAACTCCCTGGGGAGCTATTGGCCTCTTTCACCAATTGTCCATGGTTAAAAAATTTGGCCCCCAGCCCCTTGGGGAAATCTGTCTGGTTGGGAGCATGGCTGCCCTTAGCTCTCTGTTTAATTGATGGGGAGAAACACTTACAGAAGAGATTCATATCTCAGGTACGCTGGCTCAGCCTTTGCCATACTTGATTTCTGCTGGGTCAGGAGCAGAGAGCAGTGAGGCACCCACCTCACCTATGCTTCAGCCAGTTATGGTGTGAATCCAGCCCTCTGCCCCTCTACCTGTGTTTGTCAGATGGGAACACTTGCAGTGTTTCTCACCCACCCTCCATCTCTTTTGATTCTTTAAACTACAAGATCTTCAGGCTACAGACCAGCACAGACTAGGTCAGGTCTGTGTAGAGGATGTGGCCCAACCAATTGCTCTGTGCTACTGTAGAATGACTGCTACAAATGTGTGAAAGAAACGAAATCAACATCTATAAATAGGATCAACATTTTAACTGATTAATTTTCTCAAGTTCTGTAACAAATCCTCTGGGAGCACTGAAGCCATCTGAATATCAGAATTAAATTCCAAACCAAATATACAAATCTAATGAGAGATGTAGAAATGACAGAGAACACACCGATTTTCTGGATTCAGCAGACAATATAAATGAAAGAAGACAGACAGAAGGTATGAAAAAATTCCATATCACAAGAGTGGTCTCAAGAAAATGCAGGAGTGCTGATCTTCATGTCACATAAAAGTACTTCCATAGTATTTTAAAGATATTAACAGTCCTTGATAATTTCCAGGTACATTAAATAAGTGAGATATGCATACTCCAGTACTGAATTAATAACAGAGGGTAATATGTACACATAAGCATATATTGGTACACATAGCTGACAGTGCAATGGTGACTAGGTTGTGAAGACAAGGAATTTCTAGTCACATCCATGCAAGTGTGTATACCTATGGGCTGCCATTTCTTCCTTTTTGAATTCTATCCTCTCTAGGACACTGCAACCACAATGTGTTTATGAAAGAGAGCTGAGCTTCTTGTACCTCATTCTTCTGTAGTTTTTCTTCTTCTTGTTTTCATAGCAATAGCAAATTAAGAAAGCAGATAAAATAAGTTAGTCTAGCTTACACATCTGTGACCATATAATGTTTAAAATAAACACCTGAATGCATAGAGGAATTTATGAGATTCTGATTCGCAACTGAAAAAGAAAAGACTGCTGGATTAGTTAATCAATAAATCAGGTGTACAAAGCCATCTGAATTCACTGAACAACGCACCGTAGAAGAACTCAGATCATGCATATGAAATTGAATCATGGAAATATGGTTGAGGCACATCATGTTTGAAGGAGGAGGGTGCCAATCACCTCTGTTTGTCAAGCTCCTTTGTGATGTGAGTCACCACCTTAAGGAGACAAAGGGTCTAGGTGCGGGTCAGCATAATTCTCATGTCTGCCCTGATTACTTTCAGGGATATACGTAGAGACTTGCCACACATTACTAAGCAGGTTCTTGCTTTTGAAGTCATCTCTCTTTTCTCGTTTGGACTTGGGGGAGAAGTACTGGAAATAGGTTCAAAGCACAGCTGCAAAATTTGTTCTGCTGTAAGTTGTCACCATTACCTGTTACCATTCTCCATTACAGAGCCTGAGGTCTCAGAGGTTTTTGTGGCAGGAGACAAAAGGGATTTCTACACAGGAATACTGCCAATGTTCTTTTGTGCCATGTGATTTGAGGCTGGAGAATACAGTAGATTCTCCAACAAGATATTTTTCTCCTAATTGCTGCAAAATACATATTCACCTACTTAATGAAACACAGAATGATAATACTGAAAGATGCTATCAAACTGTCACCTTTCAATTCCATTGAATTCTGTTTGGATAAAGATGTGTTTCAAATCTACTTTACATTTGTAATTTAAACAGGACAAAATATGCCACAGGCAATTTTAAACAGCAACATTATTTTAATTTCCTTTTTTTGTATCAAGTTATAAATGGGGATTATTCAAAATAAAACTGAAACAACACTACATTCCTAAATTCTTAGGAATCCTGAAAGATTTCTCAATATTCAGAGTCTAAATAACCCATGTGAAAGCAAAAAGAGACATTCAGCACACACACACTTTCTTAAGTAGAAAATGTGCATGATGACTCTTGCATTTAGTAATTCTCAGTGGAACAGCAGAGATGCACAACGAAGTTTTGAGTTTCAAGCTCCAATACAGCAAATTTCTTTATCATCTGCACACTTTTAATCGGATATTCTTAGGCAGTTTAGTGAGCTGACTCCTTAATGCTGTTGATATTTCTCTCTCTCCCATCCTACTGTCCAATCCCCACTAATAACACATGTTATCATGTATTCACTTTCCCTTAGCTTTTGTTCCTTTGGACTTCTTAATCACAACAATCCTTGAGGTACCAGAAACAGCACAACATTCTACATCACAAGCAGCAGGTCCTGTGAAAACCTCTGCCAGGAACAAACCTTCATCAAAGTGTGTTGTATTAGGAGCACTGAAAAGAGCAATGAAGAATGGCTGCTCAGGACAGGCAAGTTCAAAGTGGAGACAGCAGCAGCAGCAGCAGCCACAGTTGTGTTTCCCTAGGAGAAAAATGAGCTTGTGCATTCAATAAACCACAACAACGTCTTAAGATCTCATCCCAGCTGTACCAGAACAGCAGGAATCAAAATACTTGTTAATGTTGTAATATGTTTGCTTTCAATCAGACAACAGAAGAATTCATCCCATTTGCTCAATATTTTGCCCTTGTGAACTCCATTGCCACAATAGCTTTGTAAGCACATCTGAGCAATTCCATGGTGGGTTTTACATCTGTGGTAAGTTGTATCTGCTGTAACTATATGCAGGACTTATGTTTTACAGAGACTGGAGTGAATGATTCTTCCCCAAATTTGATTCTGTAAAAAGCTACTTGACTGCTCCAAGTAATCTTTTTTATTCTTCATCTTAGTTTACTCTTAAGGGTTTTTCGTTTCATCTTTTTCTGCTGTCCTAATGTACACAAATCACTTTTAGAGATAGTGTCATGTGTATGAAGGGAGCAATTTATCAATACAGACACCTCTTTGATGAAGGATGGTTTGTCTTTACAAGGCTGGACAGCCCCAACTGAATTTCAATTTGCTGTGGCATGCAAGGGATTTAGGGGATTAAGGTTGGTGAGAGGCTTTAAGCATCAACCAGCTTATTATTGCTGAAGGAATATATGATTTGAAAACCTTGCTTGTCATGATTTTTTTTCTTTAGAATGTAGGGATGAGGTGGAGAGGGATGAGTAAGAAAAGCAATAACCTATTTCATGATTTAACAGTAAAAATTTTCTTCTTCTTCTTTTTTCAGTCACACACTGCCTAGTTTTGATGGGACAAGTAGAGTTTACAGGGCCACATCCAGTTGACATCAACTAAATATCTGACTGATAATATTTTACCACTAATAATGGATACAAACATTTGTAATAAAAACAAAGCTGTAGGGGAGGGAGAGACTGGAGAAGGCAAGAAATATAAGTCATAAGCATTTATGTAAATGAAGAGGTGGTGAACCGCTACAAATAAATATCATTCTGAACAGTGTATTGTCTGCTCTTTGATACAAGGAAATTGCTAAGGAATAATGTTTCCAGATGCAAAAATGTATTAAATATCTCATTCACCTGCTCTTTGTTGGAATGACAGAGTGGAAGGAAGCCCAAAGGAATCTAGTGGCTTAAAGCTATGTTAGTTACTTTGTGCACCATGATATTAATTAATTACTGGTAAATACAAAAATACTGTGAATCAATCACCATGAAGTCTAACATTAAAGTAAGCACTATGATTTTTTTTGTTGAAGTCTGATTCTTTTAAGTAATTAAAACATTACAGGACTCATTTATTTGTTATGCTAACACAGAGCCATTGTGGTTAGTGTCACACTCACATGAAACACAGTGCTGGGGAAAATTGCAACCATGAGTCCCTTCCCAGGGCAAAATTCCCAGTTATGCCAAGTATTCAGTTCTGAAGATCAGGTCTAGCTGCCACCAAAAATGTTGTCTCTTTTCTTCATCAGGATATGGGATAGATCTGTACTTGTACAGAAAGCAAAAGAAACTTCAGTGTGAAGTTGCTTTTTCCTTCTCTTCCCCTTCTGTTCTCCCCTCAGTTCTCATGTTCACAGAGCTGGAGACTAAAGCCCTGCCTCTGTTCTTAAAGCAGAACAGCACTGCAGACAGGGGATGGCTGTTTTAAATAAATAAATTTATTTTTGCAATCAAGTCCATCTCTCAGAAGAGTTTCCTGATGAGCAGCTATCAGGTCTTCCTCACACCCTTCTTGATGTGGTCTTGATGTAAATGTTTTTCACAAGAAGTGGAAACATTTCAGCAGGAGATAAAGCCTCCTCAGAATATTCCCATTTCAGAGCCTTTCCCAGAAGAGCAGAGATTTGAACTACGATCTTTTCCGATCCAGGTACTCTGTGGTACACTAGGGGAGCAGAATAACACTGTCCCAGTTCTAAGACTCTACTACATCATTCCCCATGAAAATTAGTAATTATTGCTAGCATAAAGTCTTCAATTTGAAATAAGATGCTTTCCTTCCCTTTCCAACATCTTAAACCATATTACATACATTGTATTATTAATATATATATTTGGATTTTATTTATTTATTTATTTTATGTTTTTGACCATTGCCCTACCCCTGGAAGTGTTAAAGGCCAGGTTGGATGGGGTTTTGAGCAGCCTGGTCTAGTGGGAAGTGTCCCTGTTCATGGCAGGTGTGTTGGAATTAGTTGGTCTTTACAATCCCTTCCAACCCAAACCATTCTGTAATTCTATGATTCTATGGCTAAATCACGGTCTATCCACACAGTGCTGAATATAGGCTTCTCCATGTCCCCTTGTGGCCATAATGGTCCCTTCCTCTACAGCATGGACTATAACAAATCAGGATAAAACACAACCCATGGCTGTGCTAAGGTTTATCTCCGCTAAGGTTTTAAAAAGGAGTGTCAATTAACTACCCTCTGTCTAGTATCCTCTGGGTTGTGCATAGTTGTTGTCTCTGAGTTTTGCCAAGGACCTTGAATTTGTTTTTGTTTATTGTAGACCTCATTTTTTTTGTTTGTTATTTTTATACAACTTCTTACAAGCTTAGCATAGTTTGTGTGTGGAGTTGTACATCTCATAGAAATCCTAACACATCACTTACATCTGCATTACAAGAGAGATATGTTCTGAAATGAGGATGCAAACCTTTGAGGAAGTGTTACACAGCTCATGGTATGGAAAGTAGGTTCTTCTGGATATAGACAAAAAAAGTCTTCATGACATCAAGGAAAGCCCAAATGTATTTGAGGCCCAGGTCTTTTTCCACCGTGATTGAAATGCTCAGCTCCCTTGTACTGCTCTCCTTCCATACAGCCACATTACTTACTCCAGAAAGCTTGTGCTTTTTCTAATTTTATCGGTTGTCTCAATACAAAATACAACATCTCTCCATAATGCTTGTTTTCTCTAGGGTGGAAAGACACTGCTTTCTGCACTGTTTATCCTCTGTTAAGTCATCCACATGTTCCTTTCCTGTTCACAGTGTTGTTTATTGCAATGCATACACAGACTGAAATGTCCACACCATGGTATCCTTTAATACTCCATACTTCTACAGAGGTTATGATGCATGTAGTGCTGTTCTTTTCCCTTATCTGGACTCTCATATATGCCTGCATGGGTAGTTCAACACAGATCTATTTTTCTAAACATATCACTTGGCAAATCATCACCACAACATCCCGTAATCAATAAAACAGCTTGGGGAAAATGCATACAGCTACATATCTAGCGGCATAAATGAAATATCTACCTTCTATTTCAGGCCAAGCAACAGGAGACAAATGGGGGGAGGGGAGGGGAGAGGAAGACAACCAAGAAAAATCAGATTTTCTATAATTATATAAATTACAGCAAGAATGACTGTAATCACCTAAAATGCCTCTGGGGAGTTGGATTAGCAGAAGACAATTTCTCAGATCCATACTCCAGGGTTTAAACCTTGGGTTGAGATTCAGAATTAGACTAACAAGCTAAAATAATTAACCCTTGGAAAGCCAAAATATGTAAGGCAGAGGTATACTATCTGTACACTGTCAGTTTCTGACTAAAGGTGAGGAATGCGTGATTGATATTGTTTTATGATTGTTGTGGGTCTTTATATTTGGCCAGGCTGGTCAGATCTCAACATCAGTCCAAACTGAGCATTCTTCACTGAAAAAACTTCCCAGTTTCTATCCTTTTTACCTCCAATAAAAAAGCAACAGCCACTCAAACAAATATCCCTTAAAGCCAATAACAGACTTCCTTCAGTAATATATGTCTATTGTTAAATAAATGGTAAAATTTTTGATACAGAACTAATCCTAGTTTATATGAAAGCAAACAAAAATATTGTAAAGGAAATTTAGAAGTTTCCTAAGAAAATAAAATAGATGTGTGGTTAGGATATGAAAGTAGATAAGCAAAAAAAAAAAAAAAAAAAAAAAAAAAAAAAAGGAATTTCCTCATTTGCTTTATTTTCTTTAGAAGAATGAGACTTGAAAGAAAAAGCCTTTTGTCTGTCCTACAGATAATGTCTGTAATACAAGAATTAAAACACTCCAGGGACATCTTCTCCACACTTTCCAGTTTTGCAGTGGGAGCATGGCTGGGGCAGTAGAGAAGGGCAGACTGGGCAGGTAAGAGGTGCCTGTTTCTCTGTGTGGATGTTTCCCTGGCTGTGGACAATGCTTCTAAATACCTCGGCTTGGATTTCATACCAGAAAGAGTCAAGGCTTTGACCCTAAGCAGAACTGTGAGTGCACAGAGTTGTATTAATGCTATCTGAACCTCCTTCTCTGTGTTGCAAGTTTTGTGCTTCACCTGGAATCTCAGTCTGAATTTGAATCCAAAATACTGCTGCAAAGTATAGTTATCTGAAACTTGAAGCTACGGAATCTGCTACTGCTAGTAAAGACAAGATGTTCCTGTCTAACAATGAAAACATCAATAATTCTCTTAATCATAGTGAAGCATTTTTTCCATGCAGATATTGCTTTGAGAATAGAAATTCATATGAAAAAACATCAATCAGGGAATTCACACAAATGAATACCTTACAGCCCCAGTGGTAGCCCATCTTTGGCAGCCAGTATTGAAGATTAATGCTGATAAACACTACATTCAACATAACATGTGATTTCTGAAAATAAATCAATTTATTGGATTCCCAGACATATGTATTTTGTAGTTAACCATTGATTACTGACTCAGCTGATTCTGCTGTTCATTCATCACATCTGCTTGTATAAAAACTGAACTATTCTCTTTCAGGACTTCATCTAATATATAGCACAATTACTTGTGAATCAGTGCTGTTCAAGTTAAAAGACATTACATTTGATAGCTGCACACTGAAGTGGCTCCATTTACCTAGCACAAATGTGACAGAGATAGATATATTTTGTGGAGATAAGTATTGTGAATCAAAGAGGCACTGTTGCACTTTGAACTGTACTGAATGCTTCATGCTGCATATTAGGGATGACACTTTACTGTTTGAAGATACTGTCTGTGTTTATGACATTAATTTCTTATTTACCAAAAAAAGATAAAGTGTCTCACTCTCGCTGGCAAACAATAAGTGAAAGTTCCTGTGTCCAAATCCTTGCCTTTTAATCACAGCATATTTCCACTATAAGTACTCTTACATAGGCCTTAATAATGCAGCAGACTTGGGAAAAATAATGGATCTGTAAGCAAATTAATGCAAAAGGAAGGATGGAAAAAGGGCAAATCATTTTGATGAGATTAATTTGCAGGAATGGCAAGATAACTCCTTAAGTTATTGTTGATTCTTTCTTCTTTTTACCTAAAAAGCCAGGGTTTTTTATTCAAGTCCTAATTTTGTGCAAGTCCTTAAACAGGTGAGTGGCTCTATGAACTAGATGGGTTTCATACATCATGTTAGGCACACACTTAAGACCTAGCTAAACCAAAGCATCAGCTCTGCTGAGTAATAAGAAGTGTCCTAGGTACACACTTTTGCATTTCATTAACCTCATCATTACTGATAGGCACTGTAGTCAAGGATAAAATTACTGGTGACACCTTTTGTGTACAAAGCACAGTTTTCTACAAAGCAAAAATGCACTGTTTAATTATCATCTATTCCTAGAGTCACAGAAAGCATCTCTATGCATCTCTATGATCAGCACTTTTGTATTTCTGGGGGAAGGATGTTTGGTTATTCCATAATTTTGATAAAACATGAGAACATGATGAGAACATGATGGCAGGGATAGACAGAATGCAGCCAATGAAAGCTGGAAGCAGTGTTTTTCAGGAGTTCATACTGTTGAATAGGAAAGCTAGATGCAACTTCATCAATTACATTTTTATAGGGCTATCAGAAGTGAAAGAGAAATTGTTTTCTCATTTTTTTACCTGGTAAATTATTTATCATTGGGAAAATATTTTAAGTTCTGCTCTGTTTGTCACATCATCCTAGAGACTCCTTTTTTTTTTTTTTTTTTTTTTTTTTTTTTTTTTTTTTTTTTTTTCTGAAATGATCCTAGGTCTTCATTAAAAGAAGTATTAACCAAAATGCTCTGGAAGCAGCAGGTAATTTAGCTGAATGCACAACACCTTATTTTTTTTGTGTTTTCCCTAACCCTTTTCTCTAATTTGCTTCTGTCCACAAGGTTCCAAGCTTGTTGTCCATACCACTGGCTTGTTGTCCATCACTAGATCAACAACAAAAGTCCTCAGCAAAAGTCCTATTTGTCCATGGAGTTAGATGTTGTACCTTGTTTACTGATGACAGCAAAATTCCAGGTGTCTCTTTTGTGTCTGTTTTCAGTCACCTGCATTTGCTAGTGACTGTATACACTGAAGTATATACACTTGAAATTCATTGTGCAAAGGCTCCTTCTCTCAGCTGACCCCCCTTGCTGTGTTCTTAGGAAGTTAGATACAGCTGTTATGAAATGCTGGTTATCAAAACCTGCTAGTCTGCAGGGAGAGAGGTGCATTATGCAATGCAAATTCAATATGATCATTACTATTATTATTTACACTAAATAACTCATAGCTGTTTATGAAAAAGCCACTACAATCAGTATGTTAGGGTCTAAAGAGCAATTTCACTCGCACTGACACTAAGAAGGGCAAGACTTCCCAGAAAAGCTCTGTCAGTTCTGCTTTGGAACTAATTAAATGCAATAGTCTTTTTAATACTGTATGACCAAAAGCAAGATAATCTGATGAATGCAATGCAAAGGAAGTCACAGCCCAACACCCAAAGAGTTTTGTTTTAATAAGGGACCAATTAAAAGCCTTTGATCACCAGATCTGAATGATCATGAAAGAGAATGTAAAATAAACAGAATGAAGAACATAGCCATGAATGGTTTTGTGAATTGGATTAATTTGCTTAAAATCATAAGTGAAAATTCAGCCTGATCAAAAATGGTTGCTAGACAGTCTAAAGGCAACATGATGAGAAAACATGCTGTTCTAGGAACACCTAGAAAAGATGTATATGCACTCTTTAGTCTGGAAATAGAAGAAAAGATCCTGCTTACATTACCAGCTGCAAACATCTGTTTTTCAGGAAGCAGGATGAAGCACAGATTAAGCAAGAAAAAAAAAAAACAAACATGAGCATTGTGGAAAATAGATGGGATTTCATTCTGAAGAAGTAGTTATGGGAACAGCAGAACTAATGACACCTGTTTTCCCTATGGCTTTGTATCTTGTGGTTGATTTCACACCTGCAGGACTCACACAAAACAACACATCTAGAGCAGCCTTTACCTGCCAATTTAATACTTCCTGTGGCTGTTGGCTCCTATTTACTAGTCTTACTCTAGTTAAGCAGTTAGTTTCTGTCAGAAAGAAATGGAGAATGGGAGGATGATTTTGTTAAGTCTGCCAGAGTACATGCAAGGATGGTAGGATCCTTGTGAGCATGGAGAGGAAGAAAGTCTGCACAGTCCATATACTCTAAACATACAATCCAGTTATAGTAACATGACAGATAACACACTAGGGGCCATCTCCTCTTGCAATCACTTTTTGCTTTACAAGAGGATGTGCTTCCAGTATCACAGAATCACAGAATTTCTAGGTTGGAAGAGACCTCAAGATCATCGAGTCCAACCTCTGACCTAACACTAACCAGTCCTCCACTAAACCATATCACTAAGCTCTACATCTAAACGTCCTTTAAAGACCTCTAGGGATGGTGACTCCACCACTTCCCTGGGCAGCCCATTCCAATGCCTAACAACCCTTTCAGTAAAGAAGTTCTTCCTAACATCCAACCTAAAACTCCATTGGCGCAACTTTAGCTCATTCCCCCTTGTCCTGTCACCAGACGCACGGGAGAACAGACCAACACCCACCTCGCTACAGCCTCCTTTAAAGTACCTGTAGAGTGCGATAAAGTCGCCCCTGAGCCTCCTTTTCTCCAGGCTGAACAACCCCAGCTCCCTCAGCCGCGCCTCGTAGGACTTGTTCTCCAGACCACTCACCAGCTTTGTTGTCCTTCTCTGGATTCATCTGAGGACCTTGATGTTCTTCTTGCAGCGAGGGGCCCAAACCTGAACACAGTACTCAAGGTGCGGCCTCACCAGAGCCGAGTACAGGGGGACAATCACTTCCCTAGACCTGCTGGACACACTGCTTCTTATGCAAGCCAGGATGCTGTTGGCCTTCTTGGCCACCTGAGCACATTGCTGGCTCCTATTCAGCCGACTATCAACCAATACTCCCAGGTCCTTCTCTGCCTGGCAGCTCTCCAACCACTCATCTCCCAGCCTATAGCTCTGCTTGGGGTTATTGCGCCCCAGGTGCAGGACCCGGCACTTGGCCTTGTTGAACTTCATGCAGTTGACCTCAGCCCATTGGTTCAGCCTATCTAGATCCTCCTGCAGAGCCTTCCTACCCTCAAGCAGACCAACACACGCACCTAACTTGGTGTCATCTGCGAACTTACTGAGGGTGCACTCGATGCCCTCGTCCAGATCATCGACGAAGATATTAAAGAGGACCGGCCCCAGCACCGAGCCCTGGGGGACACCACTAGTGACCGGCCTCCAAATGGACTTGACTCCATTCACCACGACTCTTTGGGCCTGGCTATCCAGCCAGTTTCTAACCCAACGAGGCGTGCGCCAGTCCAAGCCAAGAGCAGCCAGTTTCTTGAGGAGAATGCTGTGGGAGACGGTGTCAAAAGCCTTGCTGAAGTCAAGGTAGACCACATCCACAGCCTTTCCCTCATCCACCAAGCGCGTCACTTTGGCATAGAAGGAGATCAGATTCGTCAAACAGGACCTGCCTTTCATAAACCCATGCTGACTGGGCCTGATCGCCTGCTTGCCTTGCAAGTGCCGCGTGATGACTCTCAGGAGGATCTGCTCCATGAGCTTCCCTGGTACTGAGGTCAAACTGACAGGCCTGTAGTTTCCCGGGTCTGCCCTCCGGCCCTTCTTGTAGATGGGCGTCACGTTTGCTAGCCGCCAGTCGACTGGGACCTTCCCTGATAGCCAGGACTGCTGATAAATGATGGTAAGCAGCTTGGTCAGCTCCTCTGCCAGTTCTCTCAGTACCCTTGGGTGGATCCCATCCGGCCCCATCGACTTGTGCACATCCAAGTGCCATAGCAGGTCACCAACCATTTCCTCGTGAGGGTCACATTCTGCTCCCCATCCCCTTCCACCAGCTCAGGGTACTGATTATCCAGAGAACAACTGGTATTGCTGCTAAAGACTGAGGCAAAGAAGGCATTAAGCACCTCCGCCTTTTCCTCATCTTTTGTAACTAGGTTTCCCCCCGCATCCAGTAAAGGACAGAGATTCTCCTTAGTCCTCCGTTTTGCGTTGATGTATTTGTAAAAAGATTTTTTGTTGTCTTTATCAGCAGTAGCCAGATTGAGCTCCAGATGAGCTTTGGCCTTTCTAATTTTGTCTCTGCACAGCCTCGCAACACCCTTATAGTCCTCCTCAGTGGCCCGCCCTTTTTTCCAAAGATTATAAACCCTCTTTTTTCTCCTAAGATCAAGCTGCAAGTCTCTGTTGAGCCAGGCTGGTCTTCTTCCACGCCGACTCGTCTTTGGGCACGTTGGGACGGACCACTTCTGTGCCATTAAGATTTCCTTCCTGGACTTCTCTGCCCTTCAGAACCACCTCCCAGGGGACTCTGCCAACCAGTGTCCTGAGCAGCTCAAAGTCAGCCCTCTGGAAGTCCAATACAGTGGTTTTACTGGTCTCCTTCCTGGCCTCGCCAAGAATAGAGAACTCCACCATTTCGTGGTCACTCTGTCCAAGACAGCTTCCGACCACCACATCTCCCAACAGTCCTTCTCTGTTTGTGAAGAGAAGGTCTAGCAGGGCACCACCCCTGGTAGGCTCACTAACCAGCTGTGTCAGGAAGCTATCTTCCACGCTCTCCAGTAATTATGTATGACAATCCAGTAATTATGTATGACAATTTAAATGTGTAAAAATGGGTGACTCACTGCCTGTAGGAACTGCCGGTATTTCACTTGGTCCCATATGGATAGTGGTGCCCTAAGAACAATTGCCGCTATTTTGGCGTATCTCTGGTCGAGCTGTGTCTCGGAGTCACGATATCACAAGTAGTCAGCTAGCGCCCAGTTTGCCTTTGTCTCTGTGTGTACAGTGGGGCATTTCAATGCAGGGCACGAGGAAAGGGGATTTAGATTCCTACAAAATTAAAACGATGTTTTCCATACAAATAACACTAGTGTAATGTCTGTATGTGAAACAAGTCATCAAAAACTGAGCTGCAAAATTTCTAACACTCAACTGTTCCAAAACTGTGCAGTGACTTCAGTGGTGTTACTTTTCCATTTACAACTGCAGAGAATCTGTAGAATGGTCTTTGATTAAAAAAAGTAGATTATTCTAGCTGTACATATTATTCTGTTCCATTCCATCTTGTCCTCAGTATTTATATATATGTATAGTAATACAGAGTAAACCTCATTATTACTTTGAAAGTCTTTGTGTTCAAATTCTTTATTGCCTCACTGAAATGTTACCATACAGTCAAGACAATAACACAACTGCCATTGATTACTGACATTTTATTTACTCTCACTTTTCTATACAATCCAGGTTTCTTTTCTGTTGTTTCAAACTAAGCGAATTGTGGAACTGACATGTTCTTCAACGACAGCTCCATCAGTTTCCAACTATAACAATAATAGCACCTTTAAATTAGATTGAAGTTTTGCTTTCAAAATGGCTTTTACAGTGAAGGCATCTCTCCTCTCTGTACTGCACTGCTTGCATGTTTATGACAACCTGACTGTAATTGCAGCTGAGAAAGAATTTAGGTTTAAAAGCTGTTAGTCCCAGATGTACAACCGAATTCGAGTCTTCATTACAGAAAACACGGTGGATGGAAAAAAACAGACAAGGTCGGAGCTGTTCAAGGAGCAGCGAGAGGAAAAGGTGATTATCCTGGCAAAAGCCCACAGGTACCTTGCCTTGTTGAGCTGTCTTTGACTGAGGAAAAGCTACATCTGTGAGGAATGTTGCTGTCCTTTTAGAGGTATTGTGTGGAGGCAAATGCCAGGGAGATTTATGTGGTTCATTCTCTGACCTGTGATAATGCATCATTAGAGCCCTCCATGTTTTCCACCTTTGTGAACAGAGACTCATAACAGGGACAATTATGAAAAAAAAAAAAAAACAGAAGAGAAGTAGCAGCAGTGGCAGCAGGGGGAAGAGTGGCTCAAGCACACAGAACTTCACCCAGGAGTTGAACAGAGAGATCTTTTTTACGTTGTACCTTCACATCACTTTAAGAACTTCATCCTTCCCTGACTATCTGTCCAAACCTCAGGCTCATTGACAGAATCAGAACATAACACAAGCCCAAAAAACCTCCACAGCTACCCTCCTTGTTTAACCCTTCACTTTCTTGGTAAGTATTATAATATATTTAGAGGTATAAGAAAGTTATAGGGAGAGCTGAGGTCACTTGTGGTCCCCTCGGAGAGCTCTATTGGGTCCTCTGAAGCGAAATGATAACAGTGAAAACTATTTCATGGCCCTGTGTACCTTTGCTTTTATCCTGACCCCAGGCAATTTTTTTATTTAGCATGCTGAAATGCAGGACTGCTGCTATAGCTGACTGACTGGGAAATAAGTTTGTATCTATTTAACCAAACCAGACTAGCATCCCCTCTTCTCTGGCCGTGGATGGATATGGATTCAAGCAGTTATAATGCTTTTTTGAGAACATTACCGAGACATTTTAATCACGGCTTGCTGCACTGGTAGATTAGTACCCAACGCAATGACCTTCTTTTTGCTGTGGACATGAACATGCCAGAAAACCAAACTGTACTATTCTTTTTCTTGATCCAATAAATTAGGTTTAAATAAACAAGAGAGACAAGTGCAATGCACTTTGAAAATCTGAATGTACCTGTTTTGTAGTGGAAAATGGAATGCTCTTTTTTTTTTTCTTTTTTTTTTTTTTTCCCATAAAAGTGCTCCTGTCTGTGTTTGTCTCTTAGGAGACAACACTATAACCTGAGTTTATGCATGGCTTCCTACATATTTTGCACCAGGTGATTATTAAGAAACAAAACAACACAACAAATTGGTGTGGTTAGGAGGTATTAGAATACATTAGTCTGATTTTCTGTCTTCTCCACTGCACTGAAGTCCAATACCACAAATGTGCACAAGAAAATCCATTGTCGGGAGGCAGAAGCATGGAGAAAAGACGTATGTGAAAGCCTTATAACCACATGTAAGATTAACCATTAACATGAAGTGCAAGGGCCACATGCTCCATTCCTTTGCACTGTTGTTTTGGCACTCCATTGAGGAAAAATAAGCAAGTATTCCACATCAAGAAACCTGTGATCTGCACCCACCTTATATTCTGTGGCTTCACAGAAAGAAAGGGCTGATTCTGAAAAGGGAAACTAGTTCCCTTGAGCCCACAATATTTCAGAATATTCCAGCCCAGGGTTTTCTCAATTATTCCCTATGTATATACAGAATGAGATACATTTTACAACACAGTGGTGGTTGTAACAGCATGTACCAACAGACAGAGAAGTTAGCAATCTCCTAGGCAGCTCTGCCACCTTCTTTTGGGAAAGAAGAGGGTAGCATCTTGCAGCTTTGTGTAGAGGTGCAAGAGGATCTGCTGCCCTTCTCTGCAGGGAAAAGGTGCTGGGTTGGATGTATTTTATCACATTCCACATTTAAGTAGCTGGTGCATCATCAGCGGAACCATCTTACAATTCAAAAATCCCTGTCTTATACATCTAACGTGTTGTCCTCCAGACAGAAACAGCAACACAATGCATACCTTCCCCATTGACCAGAGTATGATTCCATGTATGAAAGTCAGAGGCCATGGCACATTTGTTCTGTGCTCATGTTCCCAAATGGGGATCACTGTGGTCCAAAATGGAGCCTGTCTAGTAAGCAAGAAAGGAAGATTTTATCTTTTAGAGATTTTAGAGGGTTTGCTTGGTTTTTGGTTACTCTCTGCTTGCTTCTGATGGCACAGAAAATAAATAATTCAAAAGAAAAAAACAAGAAAAAAACTAATCAACATAAAAAGGTGGCAATTTTGTTTTGGTGAAGCATAACAGATGTTTTGTTCAAGCACAGTTGTATAATACTTGCATAAAAAAAGAAAATGTTTTATTTCTCCTGTGTCCTGAAAGGCATGTAGTAAAAATAATTTTTTTACTACCAGGTGTCTGTCTCAGGTGGTCTGGTAAAAAAAAAAAAGAAAATATTTTTGCAATGGTCGTAAACACCTTTACAGTATCTTAATCACTCATGGTTAAGACTGAGATAGTGCAGAAGGTTTTGATGCACAAGTTCAATGCAAGGCAAAACAGATTGCAATAAATTCTCTGATACTTCTGCCTGCTTATGTTCGGCCTGTGCAGTCAGGCACTCCTGTGGACAAAATGCAACTGGCCACTGATGTTTTAGGCATCTTGGCATGCAGAAACCTATTAGAAAAACACTACACGCCACAGCACCAAAATGTATCAGGGCAGTGTGAAACCAGTGTTCCCATTGCTTTTAATCTTCCACTGCTGGATCTGCAGTATTGGCACCGATGATGAAAAATATCCTAGCAAGATTGCTAGCCAAGCATGCAGAATTATTGGGAAAGCAAAAGCTTTTCAACAACCTGAAGAACCTGTTGTTTGTTCTATGTTGCCAGTCAAGGTTCAAGATCATTTGAGCCTTAGCTAAGGTTTCCTAAAAGGTTAAGTGATTTACAGTTCATTCCCATTTCTATTGAAGATTTTGACCAGTATTTCAAAAATTCTTCTAGATGGTCATTTCTTCTCTCTTGCAAAATGGATGCCTTCAGAAGGCAATTAATTTCAGCAGTGGGTAACAAGTGATTATGAAATACTGCATTTCAGTAGAAATTAGATACTTATTACTCTTTGGTGCTCTTGAGATTCACAGTTAATAAGAATGCTAATGATAATACAGATTAAAAATAAAGGATATTTGTTTGTCTCAAATGGCTTTTCAGATGAATACCTAGAAACCCTCCAAATGTGCAACATTCTTTCTTTTTTTTACAAATGTGAAGCCAAGCCAAAGGAAGACTGCAGCCTTTTGATAACATCCACGGATACATTTCTAAACAGAAGTACATTACAGCAATGAAACAAACAAACAAGCAACACTGTAAGAAAAGGAAGTCAGATTTGCTCAAAAACAGAAGGTGCTGTTGTCCCTAGCAGACCATTTGGATGAAAGGGGCTTCTGCAGCCATGCTGCTGCCAGCAGCTCAAGCTGGCCAGAACAGTCCGAGGGGCTGCAACTGCAACCTCTCCTAAGGCAGGTAACTTCCCACGTAACAGCTGCAGGGTGATCATATGGAAAGTTCCACATTTGGCATTTTGTTTTACTTTCAGATGATTTATCAAGCAAAGAATTTAAGCATTAGAAATCTGATGTTCCATGCAAAAATCTGATTTTCATAAACATTTTTTGTATTTTTTCTCCATGCCCTTTTTTTTTTTTTTTTTGATAATTTCTTTAAATATGAAGAGGAACTAGAAGTTCTTTGGGCACCTTCTTCTTTTTTTTTTTTATTTTATTTTATTTTTTTATTTTTGATTTTATTGTTTAACCTTCTTTTATTACCTGCAGTGCATCAACAATATGCCAGAAACAAAATAATGCAAAAAATGCAGCCACTACAGTGTGCTACTGCTACAGGTGCTACTTGGAAAATAGAAATGAAGCTTGTCATTTGGTAGCTTCGGTGGCATGCAACTGTTTCAGGAAGAGGTCTCATGAAATATGTGGGAATATTACCTGGGAAGGTAACTTTGAAGGGCACTGAGGCAAAGGAAATAAATATATTGTTTCTGAGGAGAGAGAGGGCAGAAGACAAAGCAGAAGATAGCCAATTAATGAGTGATCACTGTGTAGGGAGGATAAGGCAGAAGGGCTTGCATCACACACTTCTAACCAGTTCCTGCTCTGGTAGTCTTCATACTAAAGATATTGCTACTTTATAAGTGTGGATCCTCTACTGGTCAAGAATTATAACCTTCAAGGTAAGGCAGCTTTAGCATGTACACTAACCTCAAACCACCTACCTCTCAAACAGCATTGAGTTTTAACTACACATCAGTGTCAAAACGACCCTGCTCCCTCTCTCTTCACCTTCTCCTCTCCAGGCAACACTTTTGCAAAAGATTTGGTAGGTTATCACTGGAAATACCAAGCAAATTAACAGCCGTAAGAAAAGGGGATTCTTCAAGGATATCACACATAATCACAGAATTCACAGAATCACAGAATTTCTAGGTTGGAAGAGACCTCAAGATCATCGAGTCCAACCTCTGACCTAACACTAACAGTCTCCACTAAACCATATCCCTAAGCTCTACATCTAAACGTCTTTTAAATATCGTACAAAGCTAAAAGATAGTGAACTTGTTCAGCACAAAGGAATGATATTTGGTGTCAGAAGTAAATTACTCTCATCCCTTAGTATTACACTTAATATATTTGTTGATTCTGGAGATATTACATGCATGGATGAACTCACACCACTCTTCCAAACCCTGGTGTTGATGTATTCACACTTCAGAGATTTTCAATGTGACAACAGTTTGGAAAAAGAGGAGAAAAGCTTTACCCACTTACTTCCTGATGCAGCAAGTGTTAAAAAAGCACATATGTGACTAGCTTGCAAGATATCCTCAAATCTTCTTAACTCATAACTATTCCCTTCTCATGCACAGAGGTCAAATTAGTTTTCTAACAACATATACTAGGATGATAGCAGATCCAGGCATCTACATGTAGACTCACTGCTCCAACAAAAGCAAAACTTCCAACTTGTGCAGTGCTGGAAAGCCTTGCAAGAGGGGAATATATATTTAAACTCCTGCAAATGATATGAAATCCACCTCATTGTTCACACACTTCTGTAATTAAAAAATCATATCTACGTAGTCATAGTCTAGAAAATAATGCTCCAAGAATTTCTCATGTAAATCTTGACATTAAACCAATCTTACCCTTGTCTTGCCACTTGAATCATTTATTTAAGCGGTGATAATAAAAGGTGTCAGCAATTCAGTTGCAAGCTCTTGAAGATTTCTGCACACATTGACCTTTAAGTGTTTGCATCTTGACAGGTGAGCTGTTCTTAATGTCTCCTATGAGATATGGTGGGGGCAAGGGGTCAGGCACGCTAATGATAAAATTACCATTTAACTTTTACCTCACCAGTCTCAGTGCCTGACATTATAAATGTAGGTAACCTTTCACCTGAAGGCTCTCTTTCTTCTGCACTGCTAGAGATTATGGAGAAATGAATGTGCTTGCAGCTGCAGAAGAGGCATTAGTCATGAAAAAAAAGGTGCTTTTGGTGATCCTCTCCCTTTAATTTTCATTTCTGTTATTTTAAACCAAAACCATATCTTTAGAAAAAGTATGAAGAGGTGTATCCTGTTTTATTTTATCAAAGAGATGGCTATCTGGTTGTTTCTATCCCAGGATGCTACTTCTGCTCAAGCCTATTCTGTTCCTCCTTATTAAGATGAAAGCACTATTTATTAATTAATTCAACTGGATCTGGATGAGGGGATCAAGTGCACCCTCAAAAAGTTTGCAGATGGCACCAAGTTAGGTGTGTGTGTCGATCTGTTCGAGGGAGGAAGGCTCTGAAGGAGGATCTGGATAGGCTGAGGTCAACTGTATGAAGTTCAACAAGGCCATGATGAGTAGTTGGAAAGCTGCTTGGCGGAGAAGGACCTGGGAGTATTGGTTGATAGTTGGCTGAATAGGAGCCAGCAGTGTGCTCAGGTGGCCAAGAAGGCCAACAGCATCCTGGCTTGCATAAAAAGCAGTGTGGCCAGCAGGTCCAGAGAAGTGATTGTACTGTACTCGACTCTGTACTCGGCTCTGGTGAGGCCATACCTTGTGTACTGTGTTCAGGTTTGAGCCCCTCACTACAAGAAGGACATCGAGGTGCTTGAGCAAGTCCAGAAAAGAGCAACAAAGCTGGTGAGTGGTCTGGAGAACAAGTCTTATGAGGAGCGGCGGAGGGAGCTAGGGTTGTTCAGCCTGGAAAAGAGGATGCTCAGGGGCGACCTTATCACACTTTACAGGTACCTTAAAGGAGGCTATAGTGAGGTGGGTGTTGGTCTATTCTCCCGTGCGTCTGGTGACAGGACAAGGGGTAATGGGCTAAAGTTGCGCCAATGGAGTTTTAGGTTGGATATTAGGAAGAACTTCTTTACTGAAAGGGTTGTTAGGCATTGGAATGGGCTGCCCAGGGAAGTGGTGGAGTCACCATCCCTAGAGGTCTTTAAAAGACATTCAGATGTAGAGCTTAGTGATATGGTTTAGTGGAGGACTGGTTAATGTTAGGTCAGAAGTTGGACTCGGTGAGATCTTGGAAGTCTCTTCCAACCTAGAAATTCTGTGATTCTGTGAACTGATATCACAGCAGTCAACAAGGTTTTTCTCAAGGATAAGTGGTCTTATTAATAAGATTGTATTGAAGATGTTAATTATTTGCATTATAACCCAACAGAATCAACTTGTTGACATTTACATCCTCGCCCCAGTTCTCCCGAGCTCCAGGAATTTTCAGACCAGAGTATAAAGATACTCCTTTCAAAGGCAGTACTTTCCAATCTGTAGTGATGGATGCACAATAATAGCCTTGATAGGAGTCTGAAGACTACGGAAGGATTGCTGATCTCCCACACATTTATGAAGGGCCTGATTGCTCAGAAGTAAAAATCCTAATGGCATTTTCAAACTCACTTATGTGCCTTTGGAAAGTGAGCCTTATTGACTTTCAAGGACACCTGGTCTCCCACAGCATTCAAGTGCTTTTGAAAACCAGCTAGCGATATTTTATGTGTGGCCACCTTCTTATTCCATGATACATTTCAGAATTATGAGTAACAATTTCTTCCTTCTATCACATACATATAATAATTTATTTTACCTAGTACATACATTTCTGAGATACAGGTGCCATCTTTCACAGACGAAGAAATAAGGCAGAGAGACAGGTTAAAAACTCTGACATTCATTTATGGTGTGTTGTTGAGGAACATCTGGGTGCAGCAAAATCTTTGTTTAGGATCTTCCACATTTTGGGTGCAGTTGATCTCTTGCACAGAGTTTATCACCGGTGGCAGCTGCTGCTGAAAGTGTCCTTGCATTCAAACATGTTTTACTGAGCATCTCTTTTTCTACCATCTTTTGTTTGTATCAGCACAGGGACTGAGGCAAGCAAACTATCTTTCTCGGATCTACCAGAAACAAAGCCCAGAAATGCAATACTTCTCTTCAGAGCATTGGCCATCATGGACCAAATTTCTTTTCTTAGGGGACACTTGCTACAGAAGTAACACAATCTGATATGCTAGAAAGTTTAAGGGACAAGAGCACGGAACATTTACTTTTCCATGTAAAAGATAAAAAAATTAAAAAAAAATTCTAAAAGCCACGCATACTGTGGGTAGGACATTTATCATCTCTAGGAGAACTGTTAGAAAGGGTGCTAAGACCAGAGCCTATATTTGGTTGATTCATTGGCAGATGCTTCATTTCATCATTTGAAATACGTATTCTTCCTGCTGAAGTTAAAGAACATGAGGATGGAAAACATGTGAAGAGACAGACATAGAAAATGAGATTCAGTTCATTTCAGTGATCAAGATCCAAATGATCAAAAGCTTTAGTAAAATTACTTCCCAAGAAGAACAGCTTCTTTCTTATAAATACAATCATGCAACTGCTAGGGCATAAATCATACTCACTTAAGACTGTATAGTTCAAATATAAATATTTATATTAATTTTAGTGAAATTTGGTGTACCCATGAATCTTCAGGCACAAGTCTTGTTGCATTTTTTTCATGTAATAAGGATATACATTTTGAAAAATCTTCATTCAGAGGTATCAGCCTTAATAAAATTGTACTCTGGGAAGCCTGTAAAAATTGTTTTATCTTCTTCATATCAGAAGACCTGAGTAGATCTATTTCTGGTTTTACCTTTTCATATAGAGACAAATACAGAGTTCAAGCATCTAATAAGTGAAAGGCACAACTTAATCATTGTACTAAGCTGGCAGAGTAAGGAACAGCCTCGGTTTGTACCAGATTGAAAGGACAGTCAGGTTACAAACCTGAAAAAAAACCCACAACCCACCAGAAGAAATATTGTCCATCCAAGAAAAGTTCATAGCTCCTCTCTCACATAAACCTGCACTGCTTTCACCATCAGGGACTTTGTGAAGTAGTGAAGCAGGACAGAAAGCACAGGAAAAGCCTTCCTCTCGGAAGCTTGTGCTCAAATCAAATGTGTTGAAAAGACACAGACAGGGATGTCATTCAGGCTGGATAACTGGGCAGAGTTATTTCCAGGCTTATCAGATCATGTTCCACTTGTCTGAATACTCATTTTACTTCTGTGCATCAACACAAACTCAGCTGCCAGCACCAAAACCAAGATTCATTTCTTCAGCACAAAGAGCTTAACTGTGCTTTTCAGCAGGTTTTACTCCTATCCCTCTGCCCATGTTTCTCCTGGAATGGTTTGCAGCTCTTGCATTCAAATTCTGCATTTACTGTGGCATAACTTCCCTCTAGTTATGGCTTAGACCACAGAGGCACACAGACCCAGACATATAAGTAAGAAATTTCAGAACAGTACAAGAGGTTGCAGAGAACCACAGAATTGCTGTCAATGTTTATGAATGGATTTTACAGGTTATGACATAATTTCATCAATTTATCCATTTTTTCCTGAGACTAGGAGTAGTATTCCATGCCTCTGAAAACTTTCAAGCACATAGTATCAAATCTGTTGAGAGGAAAATATTCTGCCAGGAAAATATTTCTCTCCCCACCTCCTGTATGTAACACATTGAAGGATAAATACTAGCCAACTTCATTCAGTTTGGCAATCAATTTATGAATCTGATAGCTAGAAGCAGAGCACTATGGTAACCACTTAAGGGCAGATGCCTACACTTGACAGAGCACACTCATTTAGCCCTCACAAATCCTGCAATGTTTCTCAGCATGGACCAACATAATCCTTGCAATACCTTTCCAGTAAGAAACCCCAAATGCTGGATTAAGCTCTGTCTCATCCCCTCAGTGTTCAATGAATATATATGATGCTAGCTGTCTTGAAGGAATCTTTCTTTTGATTTCCCAAGGGATATCCACAGAAGGTTTGATCCTGCAATACACTGAACATACTGAACATTTAAGGAAGCCAGAGGAATTTGAAAGTGTAAAGCAATCTCTTGGCTAAAGATATGAAGAGGAGATGTGTTACACCAGCAGTGTCTTATGCAATGTCATGCAAAATATTTCCAGGATGGTATCTAATAAGACACACACTTCCTGAAGTTCCCTTACCTCTTGCCAGGTATACCACATTCCTGAACCTGCAAAGAGTATCTGGTTTCATGGCAAGGACCAAGTCAAATCAGAAGACTTCCTATGGTATCGCTAGCCATGTAGCTCACACCTATTAAGTCCAACAGGAAACATATTTTGCAGATTGACTAGAAAACTAAGACGGTAGGACACATTTTAAATACAGATGTCACCACTTGAGAGCACTTTTATTGTTTCTTAAAGCTTTCAAAACAACATTAATCATGCAAAAAGGCAAAAATGTGGCATGACAGTTCAGGAATGGAAGAAAATGAAACTGACTTTTTCACAGAAAGATTTATGTCAACACATTTCTGAAAATTTATCAATAGTCAAATAACTGTAGTGACAGATTGAGCATTCCAGCAGGGACTGTGGAATGTAATACATTGTGTTTATATTACACAGTTTATGGGAAAATATAGTCTGCTAATACAAAGAGTAAACAGATAGGTATTTTATATTTCACAATGGCACACTTTTTTTTTTTTTTCTCAGTTAAAATAAAAATAAAAATTGTAGTAGTGCTGATGGGAAAGCTTACTTATAATTTAGAAACACTTTAAAATGTGTTCAGTTTGACAGGAAAAAAAAAAAAAAAAAAAAAAGAGAGAGAATTTTATAGTAGCTCATCCCCAGTATTCAAAGCGTGCTTTATTCTGAGGAAAGACTGGAACTTCAGAGAAGGACAGAAGGACTTTGGATCTAATCCTTATATGTGAAGGAATGACCTTTACCTCTTGCTATGCTTTGTAGACTACCAGACTCATGGAAACTGCTTACAAATCAATAAATGGATTTTATCTTTTTATAAGTATCTGTTGCAGGAGGGATTTGTTTAAATGAAAAAGGCATAGTTCATGCTTTCAGTTTCTAGATTCCTCATGATGGATAAGATTTAATCAGGGGATGAATTAAACATCTTACTTTCAGCATGCTATGTCATACAGATGTTTCTCAAATGTGAAATAACTGAGTCGTGCATGTGTGTACATACATGAATGTATGTGGGTGTAAATGTACATGTACGTAAGCATGCAGAAGTGTATCTCCTTAGCAGCAATGAAAGCACATAATCAATGCAGATTACATTTAAATCCAGTCTGGTAATCCTCTGCAGAAAAGCTGGAAGGAGAGTTGGTACTTCAGAGATTCTGCTGACCACTTCTTCCTACTCTGGAGATGCTGAATGGGAGTCTCAGGTGCAACATTGCCAAAACTGTGCCCCAGAACTGCTCCTGCATTCCTGGGACTGTGGTGGGAAATGCCCTTCACCACTAATGTAAACCCTATGTCTCCAGCCAGCCTTCCTGCAAATGCTGGGAGAAAGACATGAAGCCCCTAGGAAGGCTGTCACCTCTGTGGGCAGAAAACCTGTTCAATACCCAGGTCTATCCCCTTTTTATGTAGACAGTGAACCAAATATTCTGGTGCCAACAGGCATGCTCTGCTCACTGCTCATGAAGCTTTGCTGGTTGACACCAGCTAAGAATTTGGATCCACAGATTGAGGGCGGGAGAGATGAAGTGTA
This sequence comes from Aythya ferina, assembly GCF_964211825.1. NCBI lineage: Eukaryota > Metazoa > Chordata > Aves > Anseriformes > Anatidae > Aythya > Aythya ferina. Next base: position 70,284,123 of record NC_140297.1, on the reverse strand, counting down.
ACAGTGAATGTCAGACTGTATTTCCAGTTACATCAGACCAAGCCTAGAGTGAGTTTGTTTAAAGCAAGGATTTTTTTTTTCTTTCTTCAGATTTTCTTTGGTGTAACAGAAAAGAGATTTTGTCCCTGAGTATTTATGTCTTTCAAAAATCTCAGTCAGGCAGAAAACACTTTTTAGTCAGTCTCTGAGATGCTAATGCAACACAGAGTAACCCACTGATATGCAAAGTATCTCATTTAATGAATTTACACACACGCACAGATATATATACACAGTGAATCTGAAAAAAAAAATCTAAATCTAAGGCAAAAGAAAAATCCTCAGGACTAGATACAGTACCCTTTAAGTACAGAGCTGTTTAAAATATCAATCTCCTTATTGTAATTTGATGTGTGAAATTCAGGCATGCATTTACAATTCAGATCCCATTCCTTAGGGATTCCCATTTAGGGCCTGTTCGTATGATTTATTTAGTGCCTTTCTTCACTTACTTATGCTTGAGATCGTTAGGTATAATGCACATATATGCACAGAGATAAAATGTTTATCATCATTACTTCAATGAAGTCATTTGCCATCCCTGACACCCTCTAATGTCCCAAGTGCTACAACCCACTGGCTCATTTGCCTGGCCTTGCTCTCTCTCCACTTTTTCATCTCAAATTCTCAATATGTTCCCTTCATCAATCATGAAAGTTTAGCGGGTAGCAGGAGGGAAGGCAGCAGAATAATTACCCAAATATAACAAAAGAAGGTCCCCTCTGTGCTGCAGGAGGGATGTGGGGAGGACAGAAAACGCATGAATGTGTACTTCATGCTCCTTTGAAAACATTAACGATGTTTAATGGAAGGCAAAGAACCCAGTAGAAGCCAGCATGGTCTCAAAACTGTGCCCCACATCACTAGTCTGAGGACCTGGTGCCTCCCTTTGTTTCCTCTGGCTGCTCTGCTTCCCACTGCCCCTGGCTGCCAGCATTTCCCCACTGCTGACATCTGCAGTCAGGAACCACATTGAATGTACTCCTTTGGATCTATTTTTCAAAAAACAGGATCCAAATCACCGTGCCCTGACTACATTCAGCTAATTGGCCCTTGCTTTCGATGACATCCGTGGAGTGGGGCTGAGCAAATTGAAGATGAAAGGGTGGGCAGGGGTGGGGGCAGGGGGAAGTCAGAATGGCCCGGGGCACAAAATCACACAGCTGGGGAGAGGCAAAGAGGCTGAGGGGCCTGGGGCAGCCCTCAGGTTGCTCCGTGCGAGGTGGCTTTTCTACTTGGAGAGGAAGAAGATTGTGCTTTCATATCCCTCGGCTCTCCCAGTGCAGAAACCAACTGCAGCATGGTATTTCCCTGTGACTTGAAAGCAGGAATGTACAGGCCTGGCAGACCACATTGTCGGGAAGGCAGACCCTGTAGATGTTCACACTCAGGGAAACAAATATTTTTAGGGTTTCCTCACAGCTTGGTGAAATGATGGTTGCTGTTGTGTGCTACATCAGGGAAGAAGCAAGTCAGTGCAGCATTCAAACACTAGATGTACCACTGTGGCTTGCCCTAGTTAGGACTCCAGAAAAATGAGCTTGATAAAATGATAGCCCAGAGTTGGGTCAAATTACAAAAGAAAAGTGTCTCATAGACCACAAAACCAGCACACAGTAAAAAGCAATCCTCTTGAAACAGAATCAAACAACATGAGATGGAAATGAACAACTATTTATCTGTCTTTTTTTCTTCTTCTTCTTCTTTTTTTTTTTTTTTTTCTTTTTTCTTCCCAGTATGTCCATATGTCCATGCTTTGAACATTTGTTTGAACATTAATACTCGCCACACTCAAAATACAACCAGTAGTGACAAATAGCAGAAAGAATACTCACAGGTTTCTGAATGCTCCTGGACACTTCAAATAGTACAAAATAAATAAATAAAAATAGCAAAAAACTCATTTGTCTTTTAGAACATCCTTCTCCCTTTCCCCAAATATGAAGAACATTGTTTGCAGTGCACCCAGAGGATGGGGCTGATAGATGATCAGGGAAAAACTTTGCAGTGGGGTGAATGCAGTCTCCACAGAAAATGCTATAACAATGGTTGTCTCTAGTGAAAACTTGGGATATTTGGTCCTGGAATGCATCTACTGAGAGAGGCAGACATCCTACCAGGGAATTTCCAAGCTGTTTGTTTGCATACAGCTAAAGGGAAAAAAAGGGAAGATGAGCTACTCATACTGGGATAATGGTTAAAGTTTGTGCCTCTAAAGAAAAGTGAATTTTTGTGATTTGCTTTTTTAGGGAAAAGAATAAGCCAATATAATGTGATAATTATAATCTCCTCCAGTTTAAAGTGTGGCTGTGTCGAGATGTGCTGATCTGGAGGTTGTATCTGGTCCTTCATAAACCTTCCCATATGAAATTCTGCAATATTTATTGAATCCATCTAGCACATTAGTCTATACAACATGTTATGGTAATGAGTTCCACAATTTGATGAGACATTATATGGAAAGAAAACAATTGACTTTTCTAGATCTTTGATAAAGATTTACCATTTCTGTCCTCCTCTAAGTGAGAATTTTGCTGGTTTTCATGTCTTTTCTAAGCACATCAAAACCAAAGTAGAAGATTCTGTCTTTCTTGACTAGCCATCTTGGAATTAATCATTGGGACCTTTTTCTGCTTTTTAGAACTGGCCAATTCCAGCTTATCAAACATTCAACATTCAGTCACTCATTTTTCCTGCTACACAGTTTGGTCTATTTTTTTCTTTCTGAGCCTGCAGTAGGAGATGATTAGAAATACTATACTTGAAAATGATTATGAAGGAGACGAGATAAGGTTATGATTGTTGCTTCAGTCACTACAGTTGGAAGAGGATTTGAGCCAAAACATTAGCAAGTGTTGGTTTTGATTTTTTTTTTTAATTATTATTCTGAAATATAAAAATTGTGCAATGTAGCACTGAAATTGAAAGGCCATGGAGAAAATATAGTTACAGAGGAAATGATGAAAATAAATTCCTCCAAACAGAAAATGAATTAACATTCATTCTAGGGGAATGGATAGACATGCAAAGAAACATACAGGTATACTACTCATCTGTTTGTTTGTTAATATTTAATGAGTTTGTTAAACTCATTTACTGTTTATTAATACTTTTCACTAAAGTAATAATTGAAGTGATTTAAGCCCTAAAACAAGTGTCCACCATGTACCTTGCTACCCTGCATGTCACGAATGATAAGCACTACAAAAATTAAGATACTCTATCAAAAAGTACTCAGAAATCTACTCAAACTCTGGGAAAAAAAAAAAAAAAAAAAGGAATTATTTGTTTGTTTGTTTATTTTTAACAACAGTTCTCTTTAGTATCTTTATTGATGATCTGGATGACGGAACCAAGTGTACCCTCAGTAAGTTTGCAGATGACACCAGCTTAGGGGTGTGTGTTAATCTGCTCGAGGGTAAGAAGGCTCTGCAGGAGGATCTGGATAGGCTGGATCGATGGGCTGAGGTCAACTGCATGAAGTTTAACAAGGCCAAGTGCCGGATCCTGCACCTGGGGTGCAACAACCCCAAGCAGAGATATAGGCTGGGAGATGAGTGGTTGGAAAGCTGCCAGGCAGAGAAGGACCTGGGAGTATTGGTTGATAGTCGGCTAAATAGGAGCCAGCAGTGTGCTCAGGTGGCCAAGAAGGTCAACAGCATCCTGGCTTGTATCAGAAGCAGTGTGGCCAGCAGGTCTAGGGAAGTGATTGTCCCTCTGTACTTGGCTCTGGTGAGGCCGCACCTTGAGTACTGTGTTCAGGTTTGGGCCCCTCGCTACAGGAAGGACATTGAGGTGCTCGAGCGAGTCCAGAGAAGGACAACAAAGCTGGTGAGTGGTCTGGAGAACAAGTCCTACGAGGCGCGGCTGAGGGAGCTGGGATTGTTCAGCCTGGAGAAAAGGAGGCTCAGGGGCGACTTTATCACTCTTTATAAGCACGTTAAAGGAGGCTGTAGTGAGGTGGGTGTTGGTCTGTTCTCCCACGTGCCTGGTGACAGGACAAGGGGGAATGGGCTAAAGTTGCACCAGGGGAGTTTTAGGTTGGATGTTAGGAAGAACTTCTTTACTGAGAGGGTTGTTAGGCATTGGAACGGGCTGCCCAGGGAAGTGGTGGAGTCACCATCCCTAGAGGTCTTTAAAAGACATTTAGATGTAGAGCTTAGTGATAAGGTTTAGTGAAGGACTGGTTAATGTTAGGTCAGAGGTTGGACTCGATGATCTTGAGGTCTCTTCCAACCTAGACAATTCTGTGATTCTGTACTATCTTTGGATTTTTTTAACATCACATTTAGAAAGTGCCCAGATATTTCCTTTCCATAAATTTCCCCCCCGGCCCATGCTCAATGAAACCTATTCTCTGTGAAACAGGTTTTCCCCTTTCTTGGGATTCAGAAACTACAGCAATAAAACCTTGCTTTACTGCCATGCCAAAAGGATAAATGCAGCCTTGCAGGGCTCCTGGATGAATTGGGACATTAATGAGTAGGGAAACAGCAGTGAAGATGATGGCTAACCAATCAATAATGACTGAATTACAGTTTAAAAACTGGATGTGTTAGATAGTTATTAACAATGTAATTATTCATAAATGTGCCTAATTATTCATAATTATTCAGAAACCTTATTACTTCCCTGATTGTCATAAGTGATCTCTGAGGCCAATTATTATTTGATTATGGCCACAGGACTGTATGTTGGTATTACTTCTTTTGTCCTAGAAAAGTACAGAGAAAGCTAGTGAAGTGAAATTAATGGAGGACTATCGGCATTGAGTAGTTCTTTAGGATGAACAAGACTGATTTGAAAGTTGCCTTTCTTTTTATTTTTTTTCCTTCAGATTTCTTTGTTTCCTTTATTACAGAAGCTGCTGCGAAGCTGCTGCTGCCTAATTAGGGTTTTCTTGTTGTAATTGCTGCATTTGATATCTTAATAGCATTACAGTGAGTGTGCAGGAGGAAGGGGGAAAGGGGCAGAGGGACTATCAATGCACATGTTTGTGAAGAAACTGAAAGCTCCCCAAGCTGTACGACTGAACCAGAAAGGTCCAGGAGCCAAATCCCAGCTAGTTCAGGTATCTTGTAACTCAGTGGGAAGCTCTGTCAGATCTGGGTACAGTAGTTCCTCACCACTGATGGTAAGAATGACAGCAAGATCTTTCCCTTTAAACAAAGAGTTGAGCTTGATTGGAATAATTTCCACAAAAGTGAGGAGAGGAAAATGTATTTTACATTTAGCATGTAATGCTTAACTCACTGTTACAGACCAAGGAACGTAACCTCAAACCAAACTGCAAGCTTGGTCAGATGCTGAACCAGATGCAGTCAGGGTGCTGATACAATCAGACCTTATCATCAGAAAATCTGGGATTTTTGTCAGAAGATGTTGCACTAATCAAAGAGGAGCATCAGCTTCTTTCCACTTTCTTTTCTCCCCTGAAAACATTAGAGCCATTATATTGTGGGGCGGCATTAGTCATGTTAAATTAGCATATAGATGAGTTCTGGGGGTAGGAAGGAGGGGGAGATAGGTTATGATAACCTGATGCTGTAATGCAGAAATCTTTTGGCTTATATATCAAGCCCCACAGAGCCCTGAGCTTGTTACACAGGGGAAAATTGCAGTTTCCCAACAGGGATGCAAACAGATTCTTTTGTGTAATTTTACTGACAGTGTTTAATAAGAAAATCCACACTCAAGCACTGAAGAATCAAGAACCGGACTCCACAAAATTATCCAACTGCCTTAGAAATCATGGGATTTAAACCCCTTTTTTGAGTTCCTTTTTTCCTTTCTGGTTTCTGAACCAGAAGGGTTGGAAATCTTTTCTTCAAACTGATAGCCAAGATTGTCCTTTTAATGACTTGATGGGTATAAAGGAAAACATTAGACACTGCAAGAGCTGTCAGGACCATTAGTGGCTCACAGCCACTACAGTGTGAAAAGAAGGGCTGCCCAGCTGTGTGGTCATTTCAGCCTCCCATGATCCAGAGTGTATGCGTCATAGCGGGGGGGTTCAAATGGAAGTACTGCAGTTCCTCTAACCCTTCCCCATCCCATTATCACAAAGTCTGTGACTAGGTACTGTCATGCATACATATTTGAGTGCCATCCTCACTTCAATGGATGAGGCCAGATTCTGACCTCAGTTACACCTCTGTATCCCCAGAGCTGATTCAGTGATGGCAGTGGAATCCGTGAAAATGAGATCACTTTCCTCCAATGATACTTTCACAGTTGAAATAGAGTGGAAAATAGTTGCATGTTGAGAGAAAGTTACCAAATATAGGAAAAAAAATAACTCAGCAGCAGCTGAAACTTCTAATATGTATACACGCTGTTCTGTTTTTCATTTGTTTGTTTGTTCATTTGAAAATCCCTTAGAAAGGTTAACAGGAATTTTCTTCTTTTCATCAGACTATGTGATATAAACACTAGTAACACTCTTTTGCAACTTTTTCTACAGTTTCTGTGATCAAGAAAATAAATGTGACAGAAATACAGGTGCAGAGTTGACTCCCTTCTGAGCACTTTTTGAAATTAGGACTATTCAGTCTTTTGTTAAAGGCTTCTAAATTGTTGGCAATGGGTCTCAAATAACACAAGTTGCTGTGATGGAAGTAGCATGAGAGGAATACACTTTTCAAGGTGTCTCTGAGTAAGAAAAAGGGCTTTGCAACGAGCATGTTCAATGTCTAGGTTCTTACAAAAAAAGTACTGGGGAACATGAGGTTTATGTTTTGTTTAGAACGTATAAACAAATTCAGAAAATACTAATCTTTAGATGAAGACTGAAGACCTCTTCCTACATCAGAAGTCTTCATTTCATTGTGAAAGTGAACTTTCCTTGGTCATGCTAGCATATATTTAGTCTGTTCTCATCAAAATCATGATAGCTATTCCATTTCTACATTTCTGTTGGAAATCAGTGCCCAGTTTGAAGACTCGATATACTTCCAGGAGGATGTAACAAAGCTTGACATAGCAAGACAGAACTTTTGAAAAGCTCTTCAGCAAGTTCTGGCAGAATGAAAATCAGGAATCTTATTCTGCCACAGTTCAATCCAAATCAGGGTATACAATAATACAGGATCCAAATCTCAGAGAATTGGGTTAGGATGCAGTCTCAGGTTTTGCAAGAGAGTTTACATATGTAAACAGTCAATTTTGCCTAGTGAATATGTATTTATTTCGCTTCAGTCCAGAGAAGAGGATGCATTGGTAAATGTTTCTCATTTAGTAACTGAGCATAATTGGTGAAGCAGAGAAGAAAGTCTGACACATACCTTTTTAATATGGCTGCAGATTTCTGACTTGTAAGACAAGCCATAGCTACCCACACTGTCTTTTGCCTCCCTGACTTGCAATAAATTACATTTCACTGCATGCTAAAGGATAAGGCTTAGCTGGCTCTTAACATGGTTGATGACAGTCCTGTTTTGCAGAGAACCACTGCCTGAGGAATTAAAAAGGTATTTCCTTTCCATGAGTCTGAAAACCCAAGGCTGTTTTTCACTAAGCACAACAAACAGGCATCAGGTATTCTAACAATGAATTTAAAGTCCTCTTAGAAAAGCTAAGCAAAGTTCCATGCAAACTCTCGCAGGCAGCATGGACTACAGACCTACTTTAAAAAACAACAACAACAACACAAAACAACCAACAAACCAAGCCAAAACAACAACATCAACAACAACAACAACATAAAAAACACAATGAGATAAAATGGTTGTATGTGTGTTATTTGCTCCCCCTCCTCTTGTGTCTTTAAAGGGTTGGAAATGGAAGAATGTGACTGCAGAGCATAATGGGTCAACACTGCAGCTCTGATCACTGGAGCATACACTCCAAATTTCACACTACATTAGGTAGATTTTAAAACCTAATCTGCTCCTACAAATGTTTTATTGGTAATTCTATGAAAGTACAGATTGCTTGACAACAAGGGGGACATGAGAGAGGTACCTGGTAATCCACAACTTTGTGACACCCCAGTGACCTAGCACTTCAACACATCCAGCACATCTCAGCTCATATGGGTGCACCGTAACAAGCCTCCTTTCAGGTCTCATTCCCTTCTGCTGTGATAGTGAAGGGTATTCATTTAACCTTTTACAATTTTTTCTTTGGTGTCCACACAACTCTGATATATTGATCTAGTAAGAGTGCATTCTACACTCAAAGCTTAATGCATTGGCATGATTTGAAAACACACTCCTGTGTTCAGACAAATACCATGTGAGGAATAGCAAAGTTTTTGGCTAAATCTCTGACAGGGCTGTTGAAATGCTGTGCTAAAATACTACTCACACTTTTTCCACGGATCCCTAAATACTGCAGTAAAAACAAAGCAACAGCAGCAAAGGACACTAGAGCTGCCACATTATGACACTATAGGCTTAACTAAGTTAGGTTTTTGATTAACTCTTTCTAAAGCCCTAGATGCATATTCCCACTGTAACCCTTGTGTTTACACTGGTGTTTGAGTTTGCCATGGAGTGCTTTCAGAAATTAAACAGCTAAAAACTATTTGGTTTTGTAAGGCTAACTTTGGACTGGTTTAGTTCCTTGGATTGACTTGTCAAAAAATCAGATGCATGCCAGGGCCAGTACAAGAAAACGCACAGGACTGTATGGCTGGCAGAGGGAGGAGCAAGCTGGTAGAGAAGTTCCATCATCATTGGAGATGCAGCTTCATGTCCAGGGGCGTGACATCCAGTGGCATCATGACCAGAACACTCCCCTCAGAGCTAGGTGCAAGTTACCCCATGGACAGACGGGACTGTACCCAGACTTTGGCTGAACCTGCTACCTGGAGAGCTGCTACATGGAGAGAGCAGCGTAGTGGGGTAGCGTATCTTCTGAACGGGCTTGTTTGTGTGTGAAATCTTATCATCATCTGGCTCTTGACCGACCTCAGAGAAGAGATGAGGAGGAATTTGCTGCTTGCAGATCCAGGAAGGGCTTCAACCTGAGCTATGCCCTTCTGTCATGTCTGAAGCACTTTTGGTCTAGTCAGGAAACAGGCCTGTTGGTGGCAAGTAAGCATTACGCCTTCAAATGATGGCACTGGAGATTGCAAAAGTCAGTTCTGCAGATGGTTTCAGGATTAAATGTGATATTAGGCATCTAGGGTGAGGAAACTGTAATTCTCATATCCCCACAACTATATCAAGATCCAAAGCAACTGAGAGCATCTCATTTGGTTTACCTTTTGTTGAGATGTTAACCAGCAAGCCTTTCTAATAAAAGTGGGGATGGGAGGGTTGGACCTTTATTCAGTTGAACTTCCATGCAATTTAGAGAACACTTTGTGAACCTTTATTTCCTATTCCATGCCTACTGTAAGCTCTGCTCTCCTATAACTGTGTACCTCTTCTGGACAAACTCTAATTTATAGTTCTTTTACTTCCTCTGTTTTATTCTAATAATTGTTTTACAGATGTATTATAAATAATCAGGGTCCTGTACATTACAAACAAGTGCACAGAGGCCCAGATTGAACAGTCAGGTTGTAATTCAGTCTTCAGGCTGAGAGGTTTGCTACCATACCCAAACCCTTAAGCTATATTCTTCAGTGTGGGACATTAGCAGGATCCCTCGATTGAATTACAGCATTGTATTCCATCTGGGACTCAGTATTGTAGTGTACTTAACATTGTACTACATAGGGAGGCATGAGAGTAATGGAATTTTACAGTAATAAGATTTTTTTTTTAATATATATTAAATGAAAAGTAGGCCTACAGTATACCCAGTTATGTAGCATTAGCAGAATTAGAAATAAAGATCTCTTAAAAACATACTTGAAAAATAAGCAAATGTTTTATTTTCTAAATATCATAACAAGCTTGTAATATACAACCAACATGCTAGAGTACTAAACTTTTCTCAAAATGTAGAACTTCCTATGGAGTTTTTATCACAATAATTGCAATTACTATCAATATTGATACTTGATTTTGGAAACAAAGACCAACCCCCCCTCGTTTAAGTGAAGTATTTTGATACATGCCTCAATTCATCCTTACAAACACTAAGCTTATGTACATGCTTCATTAATCAGTCATTTTATAGATCCTTTCTGAAATCAGTGTTAAAAGTTATTTTTCCTTTTTCATTCTGCCTAACAAATCTATATACCAAAGAAAGGCTGGTAGAATAGCACTCACAAACAAGTAAAAGAAGGGCTAACATCAGTACAAAATCTGCTGACCGACTTGGGTAATATAATATTATGTAGTTAACACAAAACAGGCTAGAGAAGTTCAAATTTTTATAAGAAGACAAGAAGTCAAAAACCAGACAGGAACAACAGAAATAACTCCCTATCATATATTTTTCTTTTAAATTAATATTTCATGATCAGTTAACTAGCAGTCTGTTATCTTCCTAATAAAGTAAAGGCATTAAAACCAATAAAAAATATTTATTGCCACATTTTTATGTTTTAATCAAGGGCAACCCCCTCAACATATTCTTTTTTAGCTCCTTGACATGGTGAATGATTAAGCTAAAAAAAAATAGCTTTTTATGCTAAAAAGAAAATGCTGAGCATTGGTTAGTTAATTAACACAGTGTCCTTTGGAAGTGCAATAAATCTTGGAAATGAGGAAGAAATAGAGATAATAGTCTGAAAGATATAGTGTGCAACTCAAGTTCTGATTTCACCGTGCTAATATCAGTTTTGTCATTGGCTTCAAGATTCAGAATTTGCCCCTTGGTCTTTACGGCAAAGATGGGGTGTGTCTGGGGATCTCAGGACTCCTCTGGGAAATGCTGGGACTTGAGGTGTCCAACAACACAAACTGGAGAAAATGCAAGTACAAGCACTATGGGCTTTATTGGCCAAAATAAAATCTTAACGAGCCCCTAATGTACAGTGGAACAAATTTTCAATCACTGGAGGGTTATAACTGGGCAAATTGAAGTAAGCAGATAAATCCAGTCCATTCAGATGTGCTCTAACTGGCTTTTATTTTATTTCCCCCTTCTTTGTTACCATCTCCCTGGTTATCATTCAAATAACCAGTTTTTACCAATTTCTCAAAGAAAACATTTTAATCTTTATGCATGAATAAAGTACTTTTATGTTACTATCATGATTACTACAACTACTACCACTATTACTCTTGTTGTTGCTGTTGTTGCTAATTATTACGTGTATAAATGTTCATAAAAAGAAATAAAAATAATCTGAATAATGTTTTGTCAAAAGTTCTACAAGAGACCTTGTCGTATTTCAAAGGAATACAGGCACATTTCTTGATCTTCCAGAAAGGATTTAACTGGGAAGGAATTCAAATAGAGCTCTCAGTCTAGAGTTCTTTGCAGAGCTAGGATCCCATATACCATGACAGACTAAAAGAAAAGACAAAGGTAGGGATGAGGTTAAATTTGAAAATGTGAGAGACATGATATTGCAAGCTTCCTGGTTTCCTGAGGGACATCAACAGAAGTAGCCTGCAAGTCTTGCCATCTAAAAATTTTAGTGCTTCCTTCTTCCACTTCCTGCCCTAGGTAGTCACCCTGCAGCACAGCCAAGATGCACCGGCACCTCAGGCTTCATCCTGGACCTGGGAGTGGGGATGATGCTGCAGAGGCTCGTGTTCTGTTCCATGGCCACTAGCATGGGGCAGCAACTTTTTGCAGAGAGACAGAAAAGAGCAGGAAAGAGCACGGCAAAGAGCAGAATGCCTCATGCTCCAGTAAATACATCCATCTCTTGGTCTGTCAGAGCCTATAGGTAGAGTGGCACTGAAGCCAAGAGCTGATTCAGGTAGAAAGATTTTATCCACTTTGGGCTTGGATAATACAGAGCTGAAACTTTTAGCTGTTATGGACAAGTATATCCCCTTTTATTCAGTACTACTGATTTAGAGTCTTTACCCAAAATATATTTTCATTAAAAATAAATAAATAAATAATAATCTCTTAATCTAGTTTATTCCTATCTAAAATGGGCATGAAATCGTAGATGTGATTCTATATGTTGCCCAACAACACACAGTAATTCCTGTATGTTCCAGTTTCCCAGTGAAGAACAAAATGTATTGTACCACAAGTCTTTCTTATATATCTCTGCATTTGCAATGTGCAAGTTTATTTCCTAATGATCTGTAATCTGCCTGCCCTTTCAGGAGCAATCCCACATTAAATATTTTAAAATTTACAGATTAGTATTTGATCTAATAGATTCTAGAGTTAAAATAAATTTGATAAAGCTGAATGATTAGTCAGGATTAATTCAAAACCAGATTAAACTGATTTGTACTGCTGAGGAAGTGAAATAATTTTATTTTTGTAGGAAGATTTCTCCCTTTTTTGGTCACATTTTATGTTATTCTTCAAGCTATGAGAAGTGTAGAAAGGGTTACTTAATTATTTGCTGCTGTTTTAATAAATAGACTATAACAGCACAATAGGATATAACCAACTACAATTCCACATACTGATAATTATCTATTGTATCCATTGATCATATCTAAAATGAGCTTATAACAGCCATTAATTATTTATTAACCCTTTATAAACCACTTAGAAGTGAAATGTAAATATCAAGAACAGTCTTGTGGGAGCCAAGGGTAATTCTTCACAGCAGGTAATTGGTATTTCCAGCTTGTCCATGTGATAACTCTGCATCTCATGGACAAGGGTGTAGTTAGTGAGAATCTATGTATTTTTGTACATTCTTGGAAAAAAAATAAGTCCCTGCCTATTGCATGCTTTAGTCATGGTTCCATTTACAGCTGTGCTCAGGGAGCGCAGCCATTTTGTACTTGTATGTGCTGCTGTAGAATCACAAACCACAATCATATGAATCTTATTATAAAAATAATACTTCCCTAATAACATGATATACAGTTTTCAGGACTCTGAATATTCAATACAAAGCTCTATTTGTTCTGAAAAATAGGAGGTCATTGACAAAGTTTTTTTTGTTTGTTTTGTTTTTGTTTTGGTTTGTTTTGGTTTTGTTTGTTTTTTCTCTCTCTCTCTCTCCCTAAATTTCAATATCTGGGGATTTTTAAGTCACTTTGCTCTGACATCTGAAGTACAAAGGTGTTAGCAGAGATCACTAATTTTTAGAAATCAAGAAATGAACCAGACAAAAAATTAATATCAATGAATTATATCAAAATTCATCAATGAATTAATATCAAAAATTAATTTCAATGTGGGAGTCTATTACAGACCGCCTGGCCAGGACGATAGCGCCGATAAATTATTCTTTACAGAACTAAGAGAGGCCTCGAGATTAACTCCCCTTGTCCTTATGGGGGACTTCAACTTGCCAGACGTTAACTGGGAGTACCACACAGCTGACACGAGCAAGTCCAGGAGGTTCATGAAGCACCTAGATGATAACTTCTTGGTGCAGGTGCTAACGGAGCCAACTAGGAAAGGTGCCCTCCTAGACCTGTTGCTAGAAAACAGAGAGGGTCTGGTGGGAGATGTGGTGATTGGTGGCTGCCTTGGTCATAGCAACCATGAAGTGATTGAGTTCAAAATTTACGGTGACAGAAGGAAAAGTGCCACCAAAACCTCATCCCTAGGTATGGGGAAAGCGGACTTCAGGCTGCTCAGGGAACTAGTCAGCAAGGTCCCCTGGGAAACTGCTCTTGAAGGCCTCGATGTCCACCAGTGCTGGTCATTCTTTCAGCGATGACTCCTAGAAACACAAGAACAGGCAATTCCTAAATATCGCAAGTCAGGCAGGCGGGGCAGGAGGCCGGCGTGGCTGACCAGGAACATTCTAATGGAGATTAGGCGGAAACAGAGAGTGTTTCGCTACTGGAAGGAGGGCCAGGTGTCATGGAAAGAATACAGGGATGCTGTTCGTGTTTGTAGGGAGAAAATTCGTGTGGCCAAAGCACACCTAGAGTTGAAGCTGGCTGTGTCTGTGAGAGAAAATAAAAAGGGTTTTTTTAGATATGTGAATGGCAAAAGGAGAACTAAAGAATACATAGGGCCGCTCCTTGATAGGGAAGGTCTCCTCACAGACAATGACATAGGCAAAGCAGAGACGCTTAACGCCTTCTTTGCCTCTGTCTTCAATGCCGATGATGGGCTTCGGGACCCAGGGTGCCCTGAGCTGGAGGACCGGGACGTTGGGGATGACAAACTCCCAACCGACCCTGAACGTGTGCGGGATTTGCTACTCCACCTGGATCCCTACAAGGGATGGGATTCATCCCCGGTGCTGAAAGAGCTGGCGGACGTCATCGCGGAACATCTCTCAATTATTTTTCAACGATCCTGGGAATTTGGAGAGGTCCCGGTAGACTGGAAGCTGGCAAATGTTGTGCCGATTTTCAAGAAGGGTCAGAAAGAAGACCCTAGCAATTACAGGCCTGTCAGTCTCACGTCAGTGCCTGGTAAAATCATGGAGAAGATGGTTCTCAAACTTACTGAGGCGCACCTGGGGGACAAAGCAGTCATTGGTCCCAGCCAGCATGGGTTTGTGAAGGGTAGGTCCTGCCTAACTAACCTGATTTCCTTTTATGATAAGATCACCTGTATGGTGGACCAAGGGAAACCAGCTGATGTGATTTTTTTGGACTCCAGCAAGGCTTTTGACACAGTTTCCCATAGGATTCTACTGGACAAAATGTCCACCATACAGCTAAATAAAAACATCATACGATGGGTGAGCAATTGGCTAACGGGCAGGGCCCAGAGGGTTATGGTAAATGGGGCTGTGTCAGGCTGGCGGGCGGTCACCAGTGGGGTCCCTCAAGGCTCCATTTTAGGGCCGGTACTTTTCAATATTTTTATAAACGATCTGGATGTAGGAATAGAAGGTATTTTGAGCAAGTTTGCTGATGACACCAAACTTGGAGGAGTTGTGGACTCGAATGAGGGAGGAAAGGCCTTGCAGAGGGATCTGGATAGGTTGGAGAGCTGGGCGATCACCAACTGCATGAAGTTCAATAAGAGCAAGTGCCGGGTCCTGCACCTGAGACGGGGAAACCCTGGCTGCACATACAGACTGGGCGATGAGACGCTGGAGAGCAGCCTAGAAGAGAGGGATCTGGGGGTCGTGGTAGACAGCAAGTTGAATATGAGCCAGCAGTGTGCCCTGGCAGCCAGGAGGGCCAACTGTGTCCTGGGGTGCATCAAGCACAGCATCGCTAGTAGGTCAAGGGAGGTGATTGTCCCGCTCTACTCTGCGCTGGTGCGGCCTCACCTCGAGTACTGTGTGCAGTTCTGGGCACCACAGTATAAAAAGGACATGAAACTGTTGGAGAGTGTCCAGAGGAGGGTTACGAAGATGGTGAAAGGCCTGGAGGGGAAGACGTACGAAGAACGGCTGAGGTCACTGGGCCTGTTCAGCCTGGAGAAGAGGAGGCTGAGGGGAGACCTCATCACAGTCTACAACTTCCTCGTAAGGGGGTGTCGAGAGGCAGGAGACCTTTTCTCCATTAACACCAGTGACAGGACCTGCGGGAACGGGGTTAAGCTGAGGCAGGGGAAATTTAGGCTTGACATCAGGAGGGGGTTCTTCACAGAGAGGGTGGTTGCACACTGGAACAGGCTCCCCAGGGAAGTGGTCACTGCACCGAGCCTGTCTGAATTTAAGAAGTGATTGGACTGTGCACTTAGTCACATGGTCTGAACTTTTGGGTAGACCTGTGCGGTGTCAAGAGTTGGACTTGATGATCCTTAAGGGTCCCTTCCAACTCAGGATATTCTATGATTCTATGATTCTATGAATTCTTAAAGACACATCCTGCTTTATAATATTTTCAGTACCAGAGCTAAAAGTCAAAAAAGGTATTTCCAACATCTTCTATGTAATGCTCAACCATTCTCGTCTCATCTCGTCTCGTCTCGTCTCGTCTCGTCTCGTCTCGTCTCGTCTCGTCTTGTCTCGTCTCCTCTCCGCTCCTCTCCGCTCCTCTCCTCTCCGCTCCGCTCCGCTCCATTTCTCAACTTTCAAAATACTTATAAACAGATTCAAATGTACATATTACTAATTTTACTAACCTTGCTGGAAACATAAGTGACAGAGTTTTAAACACATAGCACTGGTATAACATAGTTCCATTTTAAACAAAGACAAAATTCACTACTTGACCTTAAGGAAACAAAGACAGAACACTGATGTGTTTATGAAAAACGTGTCTGGCATTTTAGCGCACAAGAAATGCAGGAAGTCAACCTTCTTTCTTTTATTTCTGATTCTCAGCTTCCGAGCTACTGTAAACAGTAATGATTGGGTTATTATACTGGGCTCTGCATATTACACTGCTCAGTCTCAGGAAGTATAATTTCATGATCAGGCCCATGGTTTATCTCAGCAGGAACAACTCACTTTTAAGGTGTGTCACCCACAATTATTTTTAAATTTTACCTGCAGTGAAAGTAATTCAAGCTGAAAGTCATTCTGATGCAGAAGGAGCATGTATGGTGTACACACTACTTGCTTTTGTATTCATGCCTGGTATAAGCTATCTGTGCAGGACTGACAGCATCCTTGTTATCATCTAGAGGACAGTCTTCAACGGTCAGTCAAAATCCCAAGGTTGAAAGAAGCGGACATAATGCCAATCAACGTCTTCTTGTTAAAACTGATTTCAGATTGTAAGTTGACTCTCCTTGACCAGAATGACTCTGGATGTTTGTGTAGCATGTAGGGCATTCCTCAGACAGTTGGTAGCGCCAGCATCAACTTATACAACATTCTGTGTGTCCAGAGAGTCAGATGAATTCTCCTTCATGGGATATTCCTTGTAGGTCCTCTGGGGCCTACAAAGGGATTAGTCTTCAGTTGTTTCCATTTTATTAATTAATAAGGGTGATATTTAAGTGCCTCTGAGATACCATTAGTAAGGATGACTTCTACATCAGCTGACTGGCTCTCAGGTCATACTCACTGCTACAAATTCTCCTTCTATATATGTTTTTCTTCTTCTTTTTCCTAATGTCACTGTCACCCCTTCTAAAAAAAAAAAAAAAATCCTACATCATTGAAGTCAGGGTGTCTTGCCAATGGGGGCTTTCTCTAGGCTCTACTACACAGCAGTGCACAATGTTCTTGTTCGGCACATCATAATTCCCTTCACATTTTTGTGCAATCAACTTTTTCTGGGTTTGCATCTTTGGTTTGTAATACAAAAAATATTGCATTGCTTTTATTTTTCCCTCTCTTCTTATTCTACAGAATTGCTTTCCTTTCTATGACACTGAATCAATCACTTCTTTAAAAGCAAGCCAACATTTTTGTTTGTGTTTTTGTTTTTGTTTTGGGGGTGGAGAACAATAATAGAACCACACTGTTTTTGTTTTGGGGGTGGAGAACAATAATAGAACCACACTAACCCCACAGTGTAGCAGTACAGAATGGATTTAAAGAATTTCAGCCTGCTAAACATCCATGTATTTCCGCTGATGACTGAATTACAGCGTTGTAGGTATAAAGCAGTTCACCTCCTGGAGGGTCATTTTCCAGTCTTGAAAAAAACAAATTCGCTGAAACTAGGGCAACTTTTGTGCCACCTAGTGGCCCCTCCTGTCTGAATAACAAATGCATTTTAAATTCCCTTATCTAAAGTTTTAAGTCTAAGTACATTGGAAACTTTCAGAAGTAGTAAACTATGAAGTAAGGAGTCAAAAAACACTACTTAAATTATGAAGAGTTTCCTTCTTTGCTATCTTTTCTCACAAATTTGGCTATTTATCCCTCCAGGCACTTGTCCATGCCTTGCCTCTGCATAGCAGAGGTGATTATCACAGATGGTAATCTTTTTGTTACTACAGCTTATTTCTGGGTTGAGATCTTGTCATTTCCAGACACTTTTCACTTAGGCATTTCAATGCTCTCAACAGGTGAGTCCTGAGTTCACCCTTATCCTATTGTAGAAAATGGAACAAATTGTCACCACACTGTCATTCAGTAAAGTCAGTGTAGTAGGAAAGGTGATGAACCTTTCCAAATAATTATACTGTAAGCTGTACTAGTCACAGTATTTCAAGCCTTGCTGACGGAGCTTAGTCACCTCCATCTGTATTTGGGTACCAAAACCGCAGCAGAGTTAACAAGTTCCCAGAAGCTGCAAAGATGGACAGACTCCATTGGATTCAGAAGGAATTTGAGATGCTAAAAATGCCAGCCATCCCACATCTGGTTGCTAGACAACTATTGTGATGATCTTACAAGTGTGTTGTGTCTCCAGAGTCCCACTAGGCTGCACCTCCGACACTGAACACTAGTATTTGGTCTAGCCAGGCTGGCTCCTTCTCAAGGCACACTATTTAGGCATGGGATGTTCAATGCAAGCCTAAGGCTAAGTGTAGAGTGCTTTCATAAACACCAACCAAAAATGAACAGGGACAGGCATCAGTGGGAAAATCTGTTTTAAGCTGTGTGTAAAAAGCTGTGCACTTTATTTACATCATCCCATAATGACAGAGTTTCACAGACTCGCTGAGGACCAACCCAACAGATCTGCTGCTGGAAATGGGCAGTCTGACACAATCCTGTTTTCTAGCCAGATTTTCTCCTGCAGTCTCCTGCAAATGGTATCAGAACACCATCTGGACACGACTCAAAAATGCAACACCTAAACTCTGCTTTAGTCAGTAAGAACTAGGTCATGGGTTCTCTTTGTAACTCTCTTTCTGGCATTCACCTGACAGAGTCTGATGGGTACTGTCTTCAGCGCAGGAACTTTATGAGATTCCTTCAACTAGAAGATCAAACCTCTTCCTCAAGTTTCCACTGTACCCAGGGATACTCTATTTGGAAAAGGACTTTATTATGATTATATTCATTTACAAAGTCCACCGATTTGAGAAATGGTCCAAATAATAAGTGCTGTCAGAGTAATTACAAGACTATGAGGCTAGCAGTCGTGGTGTTTGTTCTGCTAATTGTAGTTAATTTACTGTGAAGTTTTACAGTGGCTCCTGTAGCTTTGAGTGCACTGAGTTGTGGTTCTGCTGTGTATACCAGGGAGAGAAGATTATCAGTTAGGTAGCCCAGTGAGAACCATTACTGAAATGATCCTACATGGCAGGCTCCAGTGTTTTTTTTGGACACAGCCAGCAGTGTGGGTAGCTATGCTGCTTCAGGCTGGCACATGAAGTGGGCCGTCTGCCTGCTGCTGTTGGGAATCCACCTTCTACATAAGGTGCAACAGGGAAGCCAGCAAGCTCCATATTACCCTTCTCTACTCACTCTGCAAATGAGCATGGTGCTATGTATGTTTGTGTCTGGAATTACTACATTTCATTGCATGGGAGTGCCACGGAGTGCATGTTGAAAACTCTGTTCTGTTTCCTTCCTTGCATATGGCCTTAAACTGACCTTTCTAACCATGGTGATTTACTGATGTGTTTGCCGGGCTCAAAACTGGATCGCAGTTTGCAATGGATGCTGGCAGACAATGACGCTAGGGTGATTACATATCTGTAGGTCACCATCAGGTGAAGTATATCTGAGGGAATGCCTACAAAACTGGAATGGCCATGCATGCATCCTCTGCTTGTAACTGAGTCATATGGTTACTTGTTGCATGGGGAATTCTCATTCTGTGGGAGCTCATGGGGTTCTTCAGGAGGGAATAGGTCATAGTGAAAGAAAGGAAAAAAATGATTTGGGGTAAAAAAGAAGAGGTGTAAAAGAGAACTGGAAAGGAAAGGAAAGGAAAGGAAAGGAAAGGAAAGGAAAGGAAAGGAAAGGAAAGGAAAGGAAAGGAAAGGAAAGGAAAGGAAAGGAAAGGAAAGGAAAGGAAAGGAAAGGAAAGGAAAGGAAAGGAAAGGAAAGGAAAGGAAAGGAAAGGAAAGGAAAGGAAAGGAAAGGAAAGGAAAGGAAAGGAAAGGAAAGGAAAGGAAAGGAAAGGAAAGGAAAGGAAAGGAAAGGAAAGGAACAGGAGATGCTCTGAACCACAACCCCAGCTGTCACTGACTGATTTTCAGGCTACTTCCCAAGGAATAAGCTTATGGAGACAATTTCTCTCTGCACTCACATGTGTATATCTCTGTTTCCTTGGTAGCTTTTGAGGCTACTGACCAATATCAGTAGAATTTCATGGAACAGTAAATTTCTGAGAGATTAAGTACCTTTTACGAGGGCAGGCTGGAGGAGAAAGATCCTACTGATAGTCCAGTCCAAGGAAAACACTTGAATCAGAGCTTACACTTTCTCAGACAGGAAAATAAAAAAATATGAATCTGTAAATGGCCAACTGGAGTGGCTTTATTCAATTATTATTATTATTAAAATATTATTATTATTATTAAAATGTTATTATTATTATAATTTGGGAGCTATCTTTTTGTCCTTTAAAAGCAGGGTAGAACTACAGTGGCTGGACTCAGACCCCTGAAATCACCATTACTATTCTGATTTAGATCAGCAGAACTGACATTATCTGAGCTGTGTTTGCCTTCCCCCTTCCTCCCCATATAGAACAATGGACCCGAGATATCCAGGAGGTCAGCAATGTTAAAAGCTTTTAATGGATGGACTCATGACCATCAAGCAAATCTGACATCTGAGTATGGGCTGGAGAAAATCCAGTGTTGTGACATGTGTCAATTTGAAGACAGCTGTTAAAGAAGCTCCTCTCAAATAGCATTGAAGATGACAGGAGGTATTGCACTGGGTAAACCCTCTCCTCTTTGTCTCATCTGCCTGTTACCTGTTCTGCATTACTGAGGCTGACAAGACACATAATAAGATCACCTGCCTGTTTTTCTTCCCCTTCCTCCCTCCCCTAGATAGAGATCAGTGCAGGCATGGGGAAGAAAGAGGATTGATTTAGATGGACCTAAGAAAGGTGTTCTCATCTGAAACCAGGTGTTCCTAATGCCTGCCATAAGATTTGTTACAGTCTGCATCAGGCAGCCCACACTGAGCATTCCTAAGTAATTGGGATTCCATATTCTATCGGCTGATGGGCACTGACCTCTGCTTGCAAGCTCTCTTAAGTGTCTGAGCTTCTTTATTCCAGCTTCCACCCCCCAGCCTACCTCTTCTGTTACATCCCAGCAGATACTTTATGACATGTTGCCATGCCAGGAAGCCAGCACGAACAATATTACCCTGCACCCAGCCTGGGGCTACTGTAAGAAATGGTCAAGTATATGAAGTTTAAGCTAAATAGTATGGTCTTAATGAGATCATGTGAGCTACAGATCAAAAGCAAAACCAAAAGGTAAAAAGTTCAAGGAGCTGTGTGTGTGCAATAAGATTGACCACAGCAACTTTCCACAGAGTCCTTCCACAAGGTTACAAGAGAAAAAGTGGCTCAAAGTGACTGGGAAGAAGAAAATACTCCTCTTGTGCAGTTTCCACTTCAAAATAATGCAATGAAGGTGTTGTCCACTGCTATGTAAAATGAGCCTTATGCTATGCAGGTACTGACTGTCCTTTTGACAAGACCAGGAGTACAACACTTCTTTACTCACTGTGATTTCCATTGAAAAATTTACTTTTGTTTTGGATCATTTTTGGTACTTTTGTGCACTTGTTGATCCTGTTAAATTGTTGGTTTAAATGGAACTAAGGTCCAATATATCTCAAAAAACTGGTTGTTGGCTTGTGACAGTAATATTATAACTGTTGAACTAGTCCTCTTGTAGTTTCCTACTGATCACTAGCTCTCATTCATTATAATTTCAACAATTTTTGTTCCAGTTCTGCAGGTTTGGGACCTACCTATCACCAGTAAGTAGCAGATATTCTCCACATTAGGACAAGGGAGGTACATCATTTTGTAGTTTTGCTCAAACAAGAAAGATGATAAACTGAAAGAATGACCATTCTTCTTACCTTAAGTTATACAGTTCCCACTCTAACAACAACAACAACAACAACAACAACAACAATAAAATAAAACAAAAAAAAAAGCTTTGTAACCAGTACACTCACATGAAAATAAGGCCTTTACACTTCACAGATTAGAGAGTGTCTAGAAATTCTCCAACTGCAGCTAACTAGTTTTCTGAACTGTATAGAAAATCTGTTACAAGGAAGAAAATCTGTTACAAGGAAGACTAAAAGAAGTTGCACAAAGCTGTTAGCTTTGTTTCTGCCATACTTTGGTTTTCATAATGCTTTGTTCCTAGTCAAACAGTCATTTACAGTGGATTAAACAAGTGTATTTCTGAAATGTCAGAATTTAAAAGGTCGGCATTTGACACAATGTGGAAAAGCACTGCAGTTTTTGTTCTGTAGCAAATGATTTTTATTTAACTAGCAAGTGAATACTTGAAAATCAGGTATTGCACAACAGAGTTTATGCAGTATTTTCTTTTTTACTTTTTTTTTTTTTTTTCTTTTTTTAATTGATAGAGGAGGATGCACTGCTCTTGTGTAGCTTAGTAGTTTCAGTATCCATTAAATGCCCAAGTTCCTCTAAAATGTTCTTAACTATCACAATAATATTTTTTAAGTTTCACAGCTGGTCTTCAGTGGCCTTAATTGGGGTGTAAATATTCCAGGCTGTATCTGGTCATATACTATCCGTATAAAGACTCACATTTACAACAGCCAAAGAACTCCGTAATTCATGAGATACTTTCCTCTTTCTTTGCACCATAGCTTTTCTTAAAATAATCACAGAAAATAATAGTAAGTGCAATGACAAAAATGGTAAAATCTACATGATAAAATTCCATAGTTAAAGGCTTTATCATCAGTTGTTAGTGAAACTTAGCTTGTACAGCAGCAGCTTTTCAGTTGTTTAATTACATATTATTTTTCAAACACTAATGTGGCCTGATGGCAAATATTTAATTGATAAAACATAATACAAATGCTTGTAGAATCTCTATGCTCTGCATTATGCTGTCTATGCCAAATGGAGCACATGAAAACAGTTTCCACAGCAATCTCAAGAAACTGAACATATGAAAAATGAAAGCATAAAGAAAATTAAAAAAAAAAAATACTGGCTTAAATAAATAGGTAAAATTAATTTGCAAATATAGTTCTTGCAGTAAACATAAACCTATCAGTGATAGGTCAGAATCCTGGAAGAACTCCTGCGATGATGATCAAAACTGGGGACTAATTTAAGAGAATCAGATATTTTAAAGAATTTTCTGCAAGACTTTATGCAACAGACAATAACTAGTAAGCATTATCCAATTCCCATTCTGAATGGGGAAAAAAAAAAAAAGTGTTCCCTTCTAAATTAAAGTTGTGTGAATTTCTAACATGTGGTTAGTAACAACACTCTGCTACTGTTTATCCATACTTGGACTGGGGAAACACTTTATCCTCCTTTCTTAGAATAAAAGGGGAGTAAAAGGTAGCACCTGTCTGAAAACTGCTGAAAATTACCTTTGTAAAGATAGTCAGCACCTGTGAACACACAGGATCATTTTGACTCCGCAGGAAAAGTGAAGATATCCCTGAGGACACTGTGATCCTTCCCAACTTCTCATGCTTGAACTTCACCTTCATGGTGAACAATAATGAACTATCACTTGCAGAGCCAGGTTAAGCACAGCAACAGTTCATGGTATTGTTAAACATCATTTAAAGGCACAAACATATGTTTTGATATATTCATGCCATAGGATACCACTGTCTTTTTCTGTCCCAGCCAGAAATATTGGGCCTTGGACTTTATATTAGAAGTGTGATTCTGTGATTCTGTGAAATCACATTTTGCTGAATGGTATATGCCTACTCTACCTACACAAGTAAAAGAGTGGTTTTGCTAAGAAGCTTTACATAAGACATCAAGATGAAAGATGCACCTAGATGACAGAAGCAGCAGGAAGGTTATGCTGTTTAATAACTACATTTACACTAACACTTCTACCTGGCTAGCTGTGTTATTTTCATACTGTTA
Source organism: Aythya ferina (assembly GCF_964211825.1). Classification (NCBI taxonomy): domain Eukaryota; kingdom Metazoa; phylum Chordata; class Aves; order Anseriformes; family Anatidae; genus Aythya; species Aythya ferina. The sequence goes on along the minus strand of NC_140297.1, from coordinate 70,260,274 downwards.
GCATTTTGAGTCACACTTTCACAAACCTTTAAATGTAGGCCAGTTTGAATTCATCAGAACTATTTGGACATCTTTGGTATGTAGCAATGCCAAAAGCAGTTAACTTTGAAGGCTAATAGATATTTAACACCCCATCTTGGTGCAGACAGACTCTGACATGCTGATTTACCTGTTACAACTGATTAGCATTTTGATGTTCAGGAAGATATCAGAATGCTAAACTCTAGCCAAAAGGAATTTTTCTAAAGCTGATCTTTTGTTTGTGGCAATCATCCTGCTGATCTTCTTTAAAATCAATGGTAAGATCAACAATGACTGTGAAAATCCTTAAGTTCCCTGCACACAGTTGTTAAATATTATCAAACCAAAGGTGTTCCTAGACACAGTGTGTGGAGAGATTTAGATTTTTATAAAAGTTGAGATAGTTTCAAAGAGTTTTACATGCAGACTATTAGTAATGTCTATGACACCCATTATCACAGTTTATAAATGGATTTTCCTAAATAAATGTATTTTCCTCAATAAATGTATTGTGTAGACAAAGTGCTTCAACTACATATTATAGGCAAAGATTTATGTCTTACCACTAAGTCCTGTCAAGTCCCAATGGGATACAATTTTCTGCTGTCAATGAAAACTCTATTTTAGAAGTTAGTATGAAAGAATAAACAACAAAATAGGACATCCAAATTCCCCACTTGGGTACTAAGATTAGAAAGCAAATAAATAGATGCTCATTTTATCCGCTAATTCTGACAACATCAGAGTGGATTTTTTGGTCATTTTGTTAGAAACAGCTGGTGTGAAAGAGAGTGCACTTTATACATACTAATATAGTAAGAGCTTGCTATGGCATTGCTTCCTACAACATGTTCTTAAAATCCTCTCTAGACAATTTGTAATCACAGGAACACTTCTGCCATTTTCAGCTGTAACCTGAAACAATTCACTGTTTCTTTCTCCTCACATTAAAACACAATTCACTGAGAAATATCAAAAAACAGGGCAAAAAGGTACAAATCACATGACTAAAAGCAGGCCTACAACCCTGGATTTCAAGACAGCAGTCTTTGGCCTCTTCAAGGCTGTCCTTGGAAGAATCTCAGGGGCATGGTCCTGGAGAGAAGATAGGTCCAGGAGAGCTGGTTGATTTTCAAAGATCACCTCTTTCAAGCTTGTCGCAACAAGAATAGAGGCTGCATAGATGAACAAGAAGCTCCTGATGAAATTCAAACATAAAAAGAAAGTGTACAAGAGGTAAAAGCACAGACAGATGACCCAGGAGGAATATACAGACAGTATGCAAAAATGGGTAAGAAACATCAAAACCCATCAAACTGAATCTTGGAATGGATATGAAGGGCAACAAGAAGGGTTTGTACAAGGACATCGGGAGCAAAAGGAAGACTGTGGGCCTTCTGCTGAATGAGGCAGTTGATCTTGTGACAAAAAAAATACAGAATTGACCAAGGTAATAAATGCCCTCTTCACTTTGGTCTTTATTGGCAAGACAAGCCTTCAGGAATTCCAGGTTTCTCAGACCAGTAGGAAAAAAGTCCAGAGCAAGAAAGACTTATCCTCTGTGGAACAGGACTAGGCTAGGGATCATTTAAAAAAAAACAGACATACACAAGTCCGTGGGATCTGATCGGATGCACCCACAAGGCTGGTCAGCCTCACTGCAATCCCTAGAAGGTGAAGCAGCAAATTCTCTTGGACACCATTTTCAAGAACACGGAGGACAAGAAGCATGGATTTACATGTATGTAGTGGAAATCATGCTAAACCAACCTGATTTCCTTCTATGATGAGATGACTAGCTTGGTAGATGAGGAATAAGCAGTTTGTTTTTTACATTGGCTTTAATAAGGCTTTGACACTGTCTGCTGTAACATCTTTATAGACAAATTGATGAAGTATAAACTAGATGAGTGGACAATAAGGTGGGTTCATAAATGGTTGAAATGCAAGGCTCAAAGAGTGGGGATCAGTGCCACAAAGTCCAGATGGAGGCCAGACATTAGTGGGGTATCCAAGAGGTCAATACTGGGGCCAATAGTGTTTAACATCTTCATTAATGACCAAATTTTGGCACACAGTGCACCCCCAGCTAGTGTGCAGATTATACAAAACTGGTGGTAGCTGACACTGCTGATGGTTGTGCTGCCATTCAGGAGGACCTGGACCAGCTGGAGAAACAGACTGACAGGAACCTCAAAAATTCCTGAAACCTGGGAATTAATAACCCCGTGTACACCAGCTGGAAAGCAGCTCTGCAAAAAAGGACCTGTGGGTCTCGGTGGACACCAAGTTGACCATGAGCCCGCAAGGTATTCTTGGTGCAAAGAAAGACTTGATTACTGCATTTGGCAGTACATTGCCAGCAGGCTGAGGGATGCGATCCTTCCCCTCTTCTCAGTCCAGCTTGCCCACATCTGGAGTGATTAGTGCAGTTCTGGGTTTCTCAGTACAAGAAACATTGGAACAAATGCAGCATATGGCCACAAGGATGATAAGGGACTGGAGCATCTGTCATCGGGAGAAGCTGAGGGAGTGTTGGACGGTAACATCTCCAAAGGTCCCTTCCGATCTTGACAATTCAGTGATTCTGTGAAAGCCTACAATACAAATACGTCTATTGTCAAGTAGTAACAGTGAAGGAGGATTAAAAGAAGCTCTGGAGAAACTCTGAAGAACTATTTAAAGTAACCCCGTAAATAAACAAAAACAAAAATCTCTCCTTAAACATAAAATTTAGTCATAACTGATTCTTGCTGAAGGGAAAATACAGACTTATTTTATGTTAAATAACTTGTTTATGGAGAACCATGAAGTTATTTACATTAGCACTGATTAGATAGGCTACTCCCAACTTACTATCTGGGAAAGGATTAGTGTTCCTATTTAGCAATCGGAGAAATTAAGGTACAGTGGCATTCCCAAAGTCATTTATCATTTTTGGTGCTTATTTCAGAATAAAACAGATTTCCCGACTCCCTCCCTAGGACTCCTCTCCAGAAAAGATGTGCAGTGAACATCAGGCTGTTCTCATGTTGTTGTAGAATGATTTTGATTTCTGGCAGGGAAGCACACTCTTGTTCCATGGCCTTTATTAAAGTTTAAAAGAAGTGTTGAATTTTTTCTGGTTCATGCTGAGGAGGGAAGAGACAAACTTCTCTGAGTTGACCTTTATGAGATGTTGTGTTGCCTCAAGGCCTGTCATTAAACATAGCAGCAGGCACTAATATTTATGATAGAACGTTAAAAAAGGATCTAGACAATGGGAACCCCTCTTTTCTGCTGCACCCTGATTTCTTAAAAATACATGTATGTTATAAAGGATCACTTAATATTTTGGATCACACGTATTTTATACCCATAGAAGAATTGCGTGTTATTTGTAAGCATCTATGGATGTTCTAAAAGTTGAAAACATCTCGTCAGGACCCTTGTCAAGAGGAACATATGCCTGTGGTTTTAGCACTGCTCTGCTGGTCTGTTTAGATCAGTAAAACTTCAGATCCCAGTTTTCCTTCTGCCATCTGTGCATTATAATCACCAGTATAGAGGTTAAAAAATAAAATAAAATACTTTCTTCTACCACATAACTGCTGCCTTCATTAGATCACATCTGATTTTTTTCGTAACCATTTTTTTTTTGGGTGCATTTAAGGCCTGAAAGTAGTGACCCTGTTGCTAAGCAACTGCAATGTGTAGGCCTCAGCCCTGGTAGTTGAGTCAGAAAAAGGTCAATTAATGTGGCAGGCCTGTCCTTATCAATATGCTACGGTGGCACCAACTTCTATTTCTTTACAGTAATATATCATAATAAGTTTTGTAGGTCTTTATACTGTGGTTCTCCTTTTGAATAAAAGCATAACTAAGACTTGAGGGTATGTCTGATATAACAGAAAATGTAACCATAAAAAAAAGAAACCCAGAATAGAAATCATCTGACTGCTGACTATCCTGCTGTGCTGCCTGAGGCACTTACACATTTCCATTGAGTTATTTTATGATCAGGCCAGTATGTTATTGAAATATTATCTCTTTAGCCTTTCTCATTCTGATAAGAAATGACAGGCTCTCAGAACAGTAATACACATGGAGAACAAAATATGGAGCTGTGGAGGAAATTCAGTTGGGGTAAGGAACAGCCGTTTGAGCATATTCATATTAAAACTTCCTCACTGCTCTTGTGCTGGATTTTAAATAGCTGTTTTTTTGTTTGTTTGTTTGTTTGTTTTTTAATGGTGAAGTGAGCATCAGAAAGCCTTACTACCACCACCACAGCCACCACTACTATGACTGCTACCACTACAACAAAATTTTGTCTTGGATTATGAACTACTTTCTCTAAGGAAAGTCTCCTTCATTTGGAAACACTGTTCTTTCAAAAGGCAGTGAACTGCTCATCACTAAATTCTAGATATTTAAAGTATTTGGGGACCTAAAATCTATTGATTCTTCCTCATTTGCCCATTGATCAGGCTCCTGACTGCCCCTTGGGAAGCTCTCAAAACAAATATTACAGCTACTCAGACTCCTACAGAGGAGGTTGCTGGCAGCAGCTCTGCTCATTTGGGAATCAGCAGGTGCCAAAGTCAGCCACCTGCCTCTTTTCCGGGATGCACTGTGTCTGGGGTAGTATCTCCAGGGAACACCTCCTCTCCCATGTACTCAGGGTGGGAGTCAGGAAGTGCTCTGGCTGCTCCTGTAGCCAGTGGTTTCTTGTTTGGCAGCACCCTCTGCATGATCAAGGTACTGCTGGCAGTGTGAAATGGATGGGCTCATGTAGCTGTTCATTAGCTGGTACTGGAACAATCAGTGCTCAACAAGCTGCCCTAAGGAGAAACCATTTTTTTACACCACAGTTTGTAAACACAGAGTGCTTTGCCAACATTAATTATCATTCTTATTTTTCTGAGCACCATCGGGACCACAGGAAAGCTCAGCCTTCTTACTTTGACAGCCTTGTCTACCCAGACACCATGCAATCAGAACTGATGCTTGGTGCAGATGTTGATGGGCTGGTAGGGCCATTTATTGCCTGCTCATTGTCCTTCCTTCAGGCTTATCCCACCACCTGTGGCAGGGAAAAATGTTCTGAGCAAATTCCAAGTGCTTAATTATGTGTTAATTCGAGCAATAAACAAGGATTGCATCTAGTTAAGGATGGCGGTTTCCAAGAGTGATCCCTACAGTGAGATAGCAGGGTAGAGGAGTTTGGTCAGGCTCTTTCTAACATCTGTTAGCATCCCCTACAAACTATCCCATTCTGCAGAAAATAGGAGTAAAGAAAAGGCACCTAATCCCATAGCTACTTCAGAGAAACAGCTTCTAGCAGGCCACTTTGTTACTGTGCAACTAACAAAGAAAGAAAAATGGAAAGAAATCCAAACTGCAGCCATCCATACCTTATTTGCAGTCACTTCATGATTTCAGGTGCATAAATGCTACCTTGTTAATTACTGTTTATAGATAAGAATAAAACTAAAGGTCTCACTCCCTGCTACAGAAGCATGACTATCCCTTCTCTGCTCCATGCCTCCTACCAACAAAAAATAATTTGCTTTCACAAAATTCCTTCTGACTGTACATTTAATGTGAGACTGGAGTCAGAGCCTACTGTTGTCACCCTGCTTCAGAGAGTGGGATTAGATACTCCCTCTGTTCTCCTGCCCTATATATGTAATGGCACAAACTGACCTCCAGCTAATTTGGAGTGAGAACTCTCAGCTGTTCAGACAGGTTCCCCTGCAGTTACAATACTTGTGTGTGTTTTACTTCCTTGTTTTATAGCATTAATGGAGAAGCAGATGTTGCCTTCCTCCCTGCAAATGCTATACAGTGAATCATCTTAGCCTCTCTGTAAAATTTTAACTTAATGGAGTCCTGGCATTTGTGATGAGCTGAGGAACTTAATTTTATAGAACAACCTATTGAACAAGCTGTTCTTGGACATTCCCATCTCAACTAAATGTTAAAAGTATTAAAATTCACATTAGCACAAGAGGAAATTTTGCATGGGTAATCCTTTAATACAGTGTTTTATGGCTCTATTAGCTGCACAGCAGCTGGTGACATGATGAATTTAATCCATTAAAAAATTCAGTAAGAGGTTTAAAAGTCAGCTTTTTAAAACATAATCTTGCTGCAAGGAAAGAGAACTTCTCCTCAGGGCCAGAGACATGGTGAGTTCACAGTGTGGCAGGTATAGGAAATACACCTGCATGACAAGCTTTCGTATGCTTATAGTTTCACACCTAGCAGAGAGCTTATGGTGATGAGAAAGAACTCAGGAGCACAAGGGAATCTTAAGGAGGATGTTTAAGTAATGCATCTATCCAGTTTTCTCTCTAACTCCCGTTATTATTATTATTATTATTATTATTATTATTATTATTATTATTTATTTCTGTTAAAGGATTTAATACCACAGAGCTAAAAGGTTGTCATTCTGGTTCTTACACGTGTATTCTGAACAAAAGCCATAGCACAGGAACTATTTACTTCCTTCTGGAAGATTTACTACATGACAGAAGCTGGTAGAGCTAGAAATTTCCTGTATTTGCTACACTAACAAAAGTACAGATTTCTGAAAGAAAGAAAGATCCTTTTTTTTTTTTTTCCTTTTCAGTACAAAGATAGAAATTAACTTGTTTGTGTCACGTGTTTTATAAATGTATATGAGTACACAGTGTTGCTAAGTTATTTTATCACAATATTTCATAATCTTATTGAGCAAGCTCTTAAAACCATATAATTTTTGTAAAAATATGAGCTTTCATTGAATAGCTTTTTTAAAAAGTATCTTGTCTTTGCAGATGCATGACAGGAGAACGTGATAAATTAAATTCTTACAGGCTTGTAACCTGAAGAATTAATAAAAAGTACTTAAAATAATTATTAAGTTGCATGACTTTTAGGAGATTTTAATTATTTTAGGAGTCATTTTCCAAAACTGTTGGCAGCATTATTATCACGTATCCTTGCTCCTTGCCAGTTTTCTGGAATCATCACTTTATGAAATGACATTACTTAAAACTATTTTACACAGACTATTTTACCCATTTTTTTCAGTCATGGTTTTCTCATAGAGATTTTTCATCAATACCTACATTTTCCTGGATGAATTATTTTGCCAGTTGCTCAGCAGGCATAAATTTGCCTCATTTGGGCATCTGTCAATATGGATACCACAGTAATTATGACTCTTCTCTCCAGTCATCCTAATAATTTCTAATATTTCACCTTAATATTGATTGGTTATCTGCATGTATGAGTTTTTTTTTTTTTTTAAATCTTTTCCTGTTTACCTCCCCCTAATTTTGATGAAGAAATATGCTTTTTTTTTTTTTTTTTTTCTTCATTTACAAATGTGGCTGATACCTAATATAATTTTCAAAGCTATCGATGATCTGTAAGATATTTTCAGATCTCTTCAATTCTTCTGAAATGATTTCAGAAGTGAATGCCTTGTGGGTAACAAAGGCTTTGCAGGAAATAACCTGCTATTAACAATGACTTTGAAAAACCTGTAGGGTGTAACATTTTTAACTGGCAAAATGAGATGAATTAGGGTTATCTTGCCCTTTGCTTAAACAAATTCTGCTTCAGGAAGATCATGTGAATAAGCATGATTTTTCTGAAAAGGGCTGGGGAGGACAGGCAATCACAATCCTTAGTCCACAGCAGAAGTTGTGGCTGGGAAATTGTGGCGGTTCACAGGTACAATAAAAGAGCGCTGGGTCACTCAGGGAGACTAAGGAAGAGAAATCAGGGAAAATATTGAGTGGGATGAAAGAGGCCATATAGCAGAAGGTTTGAGGTGTGTCTGAGTTTTGATCAAGAAAAAATTGAACAAATCTTGATAAATTTTATTTAATATACATCTGATTATGGTCTATGATGTACGGTTGCAAACAGTAAAACAATAAAGGGCACTTTAAGTAAACAATTAAGCTGTTCTTTTGTCAATTCATCTATACCAAGGAAGACCCCACAGAACTTCATGAAAATTCTTTACCCAGTTCTAGAAGAAGTCCAAAGGCATAAAATGCTTTTCTTCTCTGTATTCTTCTCCCTCTTCCTACTGCCTTAAATAGTAGTTGAATTGAAAGTGAGAAAGAACTGTACAAAGATATCATGCTCAGATTAGTTTAGAGCAAAACTGGGGGAAATGTGTTTTTTATTCATTGTATTTGATATTACATGACATAGTTTTATTTGACTTTTCTCTATAGGACTTTGTGCTTCTTGCATTTCATCTGGGTGCATATAAAGATAAGCTCTTTTTTTTAGGACTGTAAAAAAGAGAACTTGATAGAAAGAAACACATGAAGAATATAGTGACTTAAAAACAAAAACAAAACCTAAACCTAAAAAATTCACCCCAATATAATGTGTATTCTAATTTGAACTAAAAAAGGGCATATCTATGTATTTAAGTGCATGCTGTTGTGCATTACCTGTGACCACACTCAAGCCTAATTCTTGATTTATTTTCTAAGAACATCCAGATAAGAAATATAATTGCTATGTTTAGATATGCACCAAGTAAAGGTTAAGGAGATTCATCCACAGAAAGCAATTATAGTATTTTATTTCCTTTTTCTACTTTCTTCTGCATCTTTTGTCATGTACTTTCTAATCACTTGGAGACTGCATTTCACTAAATAAAGCTTGTGTAAATTTTCTGTTTTGCAACTACTATACATCTCCACTATAATTGATCAGGTACTATGACGGTAACATCCTCACATTTTTAGAGAACCTTTCAACATTAAACTATGTATGATGCTGCATTACAGTAACTTATGTTCCTCCTGCTTCACAAAGTCTAAATTTGTCTGTATGTGTGGGGTTCAATAATGCATTTGACTCCATCCTGGCTCATGCATTTTTGCATATGCTTATTGTTGTGCCTGACATATTTTCTCCATTGCTATTGACTGTCTTCTACATGATGAATTGGGAAGAATTGGGAAGAATTGTCCTCTTATATTTTGCCAGATCTTTTAAAAAGCTGTGCTCAGTGCAATGAGTTTTGTGGGTCAACAAAGAACAGTTTACCATATATTAAACTGACTGTTCTTGATGTGCACATCTAACCGTCACAGTGTATTATTAGGGTGGTATATTTAATAAATACAAACCTCCTGCTTGGCTGTCCTTAACAAAATGCAGAGTTATTGCTAAGGACAAAAATAATCTACAAAAAAGAAAGAGATCAAAATAGCAAATAAAACCCGTTTAGAGCTCACAAGCTCCTGAAGATCTTTGACATGTTTTTCCTTAAAACTTATTTCAAGATAAATTGGTGTGAAGGTTACAACACTAGCTGAGAGAATATATTGTCCTTTATCCCCCTTGTCTCCTGTTTAGAATGTATCCACAGCTTTTTGTTGCTGTTGTTGTTGATTACAGTAGTGTGCAAAGCAATTCTCATCTCTAAGAGCCCATAATAAGCTTCTTTGAGCTGAATATGCTTAGTACAGAAGTCAAAATCTAAATTCAAACTATTCTGCATCACCAAATACAGGGCATTTAGTAAAGAGAAATAACTTATTTGCCCTTTTAGAGCCATGAAACTTGTTACAACACATCCTTAACAATGCATTTTATTTAAAATTGTATTTGTCAGAATAGCATTTACCAAAAACTTGATTCCTTTTTCCTTGTTACAGTGTGTATCACAGGTGGCTGATTTATAGATATTCAAATAATCAACTGTATTACACACTTTCGGTACCAATGATTTTTAAAATAAGAATTTGATGCAGGGAAGCGAGGAGTGAAGAAAGATTTAGGACATCCAGAATAACAAATTCACACAATGCCTTACTTACATGCAATATTATTGCTTAATATTGCATATATATACGTATATATATACATGTATATACATGCATACATACAAATATATATAAACACTTTGCATTTAAGAACTGTGAAAACATGATAAAATATCAGTTAATAAAAGGACATATCCTCTCTCCAAGGTAGGCATTGCTGTTATACTCAGCATGCACAAATATCAGGAAAGAGCTTATCACATGTAAATGGGAGGTTCTTCATGTTTTTATTGTTGAGACACACAGTTCAGTGTTTGCTATATTGCATAAAAGTATGTGCCTATAGGCAATTTCTGAAAACATACATTCTACTTATTACAATAATGAAATATTGCAACCTTTGTTTTATTACTGCAAACTGCCTGATTAGAAGAACAATTTAAAGACTTCTTATACCTCTTCCTTGCTTGTGTCGTTTAACTTTCTTTTAAGTCTAGGTTGTACATTCTTTTACATTTTACATTTGAACCATGTTCTAATTCAGTGTGACAGTTTTGCCCATTTGACAACTCCATTTTGTGGAACAATAAGAATATTGTGATATATGTCAATACCAGAATTTCAGATATCTTTAGTTTGCCACTTACCTACTTATCAACAAACCTTTAAGAATGTTAATTATCCCTTCAAACTTTATGTAAAAACAAAGTAATGGCTTTGTCATTGACTAATCATTGATTAAATCATCTCTGTGGACTGCATCAAAAGGCAAGACAAACTTGACTATTCACATTGCTTTGTGCTAGCAGCTTCTCAAGTGGACCAGACACAACTGTAATTATTTATGCTAGGGATTGTAGAAATGAAGCCTTAATTTAGAAAAGCCTCAAAATCAACCAAAATGGATTTATTGGTATAAAACCTAGGTAGATTGCACCAAGCAACTTGATGTTACTGTAATTACCCACTTCTCATTTACAATGTTAATTTCACATCGAATTAGTGTTATATTTACAATGGCAAAGTACTGCAAAAAGCCACATACAAAAGGAGAAATAAGGCTTAAAAGTTATTTAAATTACTAAGTTTCTTTCTTAATTTCATCACTTTAGGTAAGTATTTAAGCCTGTGCAGCCAGCACATGCAATTTGAACATCTATGCATAGTCTCAGCTCTTATTGGACTCCTTACTGCAAGAGTTCAAACAGCAAGTAACAGGGTCAGGAATGCATTTGCCTTCTGTTTTCAGCCTTCAGTTATCCTTCATCTTAAGTTAACCCTTTATGTTGTTTTCCCTAGAGCCCTAGCTGGAAGAGTATCATTTGTAAAGAAGGCATGGAAATAGGCTATGGCTATCCAATGAGGCCTCTGAAAAGCTGTTTTCCTTTGTGAAGAACTACAAACCATCAGTGACAAAAAGGATCTTTTAAGTTGTCAAGAAAGGCCACAAAGGTATTGCAGGAAAATAAGAAGCACCTGGAAATGGCTCAAAAAAGAGGATGTGGAATCTCCCACCTGTGAAGGGGCAAACAAAGCAAGCAGTAAAAAAAATGAGATCTGACATGTGTGTCATATGTCAAGAAGACGGAGTAGATAACAAGATCTGACATGAAGGAAGATGCCTTTGTCAAATTGCCAGAAGTTCCAGAGCTGGGGACACCTTGCTAAAGGCAGATGAGATTGGGAAAGATGAATGTACCTTGCCACTTTTCAAAGGTCAGGACTATGCAACAGCATGAGTGAAACATTGCCACGGCTGCCACATAATCTAGGTAGAGAAAGAAAACTTTCATTCCTTCCTGCAACACAAAAATTGAAGGGGAATCTAATAATTAGCCTATTACAGGATAGTCAGTCATTTAACTACTGAAAATCAGGGGAGACATACTCTAATCTCATTTCACTTGAGAAATTCTGTTGCCTTTATTGGCAGAATTTGTGCCACTGATGGGAAATCATCATTCTGACTTCAAGAGCAGTTGTTCTCTTGCGGCCTGATTCATTAAGTTAATGGGACACTTTCTCTTGAGTCCGTGGAGAATAAAATCCGTGCACTGATAAATCTCAGTAGTTTCAGAAGTTCATCTAATCAAAGGTGATCTGAATGTCTTCCATCCAATTACTACACCAAAGACAATCTGTTTCATATCACTTCTAGATACTGTGTTGTCAGCTGGGCCCATCAAGCCACAAAAAACATTTCCTTTTACTTTTTTGTCCATGTGTGTGCTTGCCTATTGCTTCTGCCAACCCATAAAGAAAAAAAAAAAAAAAAAAAGGGAAGGGTGGTGAGAAGGCAAAGAGTGTTCTTTATGCCAGTACAAAGTGGGTTTGGAGTTTAGGAAAGATTCAAGGTTTTATGTCATTTTGTCTGACTCCCTACAACTGTTCCTAGGTTCTGAGCTCCAAAGTTCAAAAATACCTTTTCCGTGAAAATTCGATGTTTTCTCATTTTCTGTGATATCTTTATCCCAGGTACTCCCAGAAGGAGTGTGGTGACTCCTTCTCACTCTTTCCTCACAGTTATCATCTTTCTACCCGTCATGTCCCTTTGTTTCTCCTAAATAAGTAATACATGTGGCTGTTTCTTCCATTTGTTAATTCTTTTCTATTATCAGGTTGCTGTCTCTTCTGTACATTTTCACTACCTTTAACTTCAGTTTTAGACAGCTATGTATATCTGAGGAACCCTGTCTTGAATATAAAAAGGTCAAAGTGATCTTTGCTTGTGATACACAATAATTCATTGTCCTTATGTTACAAACTATGACCAAGCCTATTGCTATGTGTTTTACGATGTTTAATGTACCCACGTGGTATTCAGGAAAGGTCTTGCAGTAAAAGCAGTAATCCTCATTTCAACAATGGAATTTAAATCAGGAAAATCCCACCTGTTTTATACTTACCAAGCATTGGTGATTAGATTATATTATGTACATTTGCAGCGTAGGGGAAAATAGGCTTGTTGAAATCGATATATAAGCAGTTGCACTGTTTGTAGCAACTCTGTGCTGACTTCATGTCTCTTTGTCATGCTGTCTCAGATTGGTTGTCCTTATCTGCAACACTGGGCAGCTCTGTTTTTCTTAAGAAGCACTAGAAATTAGGTATTGTACACAAAGAAAATGAGGGTGACTTGCTTGTTGAATTTGGTGGTTTTGCTTGCAAAGTATGGTGGAGGAGAAGAAGGTAGTAAAAAAGGTAACATAAATCATCATACAGCATTGGTCTCCTGCACTGAGTGTCTTTCACATTTCAGTGCAACTAATGGAGATGAGAGATGGAACAGCTAAGCCAGTCTCATTTACAATAGGTAACCTCACTGGGGTCATGTTTTCGGCCTGAGTAATTGTCAATGCATTAACAAGGTCTGCATTTAAAGGAAGGGAGAACAAAAGGGGTAAAAGTCAAAATTTATCTTATGAGGGACCAGCTAGAGCAAATGTTCCTAGTTCCATCAAGGGCGTTTCTTCCATTAAATGAGCACATAGGAAAGAGAGACATTGTTCAAGTACAAGGGTTCAGTTTGCAGCAAGTCACAAATCACATTTCATTTATCAGGCCTACAGATGACAGGATATCATCAAATCCCTGGAGAGCCATATTCATTAAAAAGAAATCTTAAGTAATTACAACAATTAATTGACTTGAAACAGTTTCGGGTGGAGAAGGTTTACATAATTCATTTGCCAGACAAAACAAGCCTTATGAAGTCAGGGCAACGCATTATTTAGAAGCATCCTCCCTTTCCTGTCCTCTTGAAAAGCACAGAATAACACCAAACACCTAGAGAAAACTGACATGGGCAAACAAAAAAAAGTCAGAAAATGTGCCTCAACTTCTATAACTCTATAAAAGAGATAATGCTTCACTGACTTGCTCATACCTTTACTTAAAAACTGAGAATAAAATATTCTCCCATTTCTCCTTGTATTTATTCTAAATGGAAGATTACTAAGGGTTAATTATTTAATAGAGGATTTGGGAAAAAAGGCAAATTAAAACCCTTCACACAGCCACCATGCAATACAAATGTTATGTATGTCTAGTTTCAGGTGCAGCCTGAAGTTTCCTCCAGGTTGTGAAGTATGCAGACATATGTTGCTCCTTCCTGTTGTCTGCTCCTGAATTTGTAGGTATCAGAATGCCATTCTCATGATGTACCAGCAGTGAACAGAAAAATGAACAAGTAAATAACACGAACATTTTTTGTGCTCTCTAATCTGCCTATTTCTATGTCCTGGTTTCAGTTAGGATAGAGTTAATTTTCCTCCTAGTAGCTGGTAGGGTGCTATGTTTTGCACTTAGGATGAGAAGAGTGCTGATAACATGCTGATGTTTTAATTGTTGCAGAGCAGTGCTTACACTAACCCAAGGACTTTTCAGCTTCTTGTTCTGTCCTGCCAATGGGCAGGCTGGGGGTACAGCAGGAGCTGGGAAGGGACAGAGCCAGGACAGCTGACCCAAACTAGCCAAAGGGGTATTCCATAACACCTGAAGTCATGCTAAACAATATATATAGGGGTGGCTAGCTGGGGTGGGGGTGGGGGTGGGGGGCGGCTGCTTGGGTATAGGCTGGGCATTGCTCAGCGGGTGGTGAGCAATTGCATTGTGCATCACTTGTTTCGTACACATTATTATTATTATTATTATTATTATTATTATTATTATTATTATTATTATTATTATTTTTCTTTCTTAATAAACTGTCTTTATCTCAACTCACAGACTTCACTTTCCCATTTCTCTCCCCCATACCAGAGAGTGAGGGGGTAGGGTGAGCAAATGGCTGCGTGGTGTTAAGCTGCCGACCAGGTTAAACCACAACATTCTACATTTTACTTCCCGCTTTTTTTTTTTAAAAGCCTTTTTTTTTTTTCCCCCTAAATTTTACAAATTGAGGCAGACATTTTTCTGTTCTATGTGTTTTCAGTCTCTGATGCAATACAGTATTAACCCAAGAGTAGGATTTCTGGGTCTTACTTGAAACCAAACTTCATAGACTGAGAAAGTTCTCTCAGTGCTCAAGACAGTTGTTTTATATGTTATTGTTTCTATGGGTGGCCCCAGTTGGAGTCCATTTCTCTGTACATACATCCCAGTATCTTTGGAGAAACGAAGGAAAAGAACAGTCACACATTATGAAATATATTTTCAAGAATAATGGCCATAGTAAGTACATGCCAGTAAATCTCTGGGATGCTTATGAAAGTATCTAATGTAAACGTGTAGGTATGCAATTCATTTATCGCAAGTCAATTCATTTAAAGCAAGTCAAGTATATTATTGTGAGACTTAAAAAACTCCTTTCCTATATCATTAACTAAGACAAATATGCAACTCCACCTAAAATTTGGTAATGCCTAATTCAAATGATTAATGAAACACAGTATCAGTGTATCAGTGAAAAGATTGACAACAATCAGTGTCCATATTTGACAAGAATGCCATGTTTTTAACCTGACTTTTACAGACCACCTCGGTTCCCCAGTTTCTGACCTCTACTATCTTCCTGCTATCACTAGCAGAAATCCTTGTTTCATTTCCAAGCTCCTCCCATGTTCTCTGTAGAAAAAGAACTTACTTCTGGTAGTGACAGGGGAGTACACTGGCAGAACAAGTGAAGAATTGCCCATGTCTACTGGCTATCTACAATTTCAGGAGTCTAATTTCAGACAAATTCAGTATAATTTACAGATATTCTGAATATTCTTCAAGTCACCATTGCCTTCCTCTGAAGTACGTAGTTTGAGCTACCTGCCACAGTGGTAGGAACAGTGGTAGGTAGCCACAGTGGTTGAGCTACCCCCCACAGTTCTGAATTATGATACGGCATATTTTCCTTGTGAACAAACTTAAAATGATGGTTTACGTCAATTTTTTTCCTCTGATAAAATCCAAGTACTGCAAATCTTTTTTTTTTTTTTTTCTTAACTCATCAACCAGTTAGTTTCTATCCATGAAAATAAGGTAACATTGATGAGTCACATTTCCCTTAAATTTTGATATGATTTGTAGGTTTAATGCATAATTCACAGATAAACTACACATTTTCTGGTGTATATGAACAGGACCAAGGCAGGGTTTCAAATATAGGCAACAGGTTTCTCTCTGACTCATCATAGTAGGCAGCATAAAAAAAAAGAACAGAATATAAAAAAAAAAAAACAAAAAAAAAACCTGTACGTGTTATTTCTGAACATTTCATAGAGAGACAACAAACCCATCACAAGTAAAGCATCATGACTGCAGCAATCAGCAATGATTAATGAGATGATAAGTGCAAGGGAAAAAAAAAAAAAAAAAAAAAAAAAAAAAAAAAAAAAAAAAAAGATTATTTTCTACCTTAATATACAATCACAATATTCTGCACTTTTTTTTTTTTTTTTTTTTTTTTTTTTTTTTTTTTTTTTAATATAGTATTCTGGAGCCTGTATTTTGAGTAGCATAGGGATGTGTTTTGGTAGCACAGATAATCTGCATGCTAAGTTTCCGATCATTACAAATGCAGACAGCAAAGGAATAAAAAGGAATAAAACCTACTAAACCTTTGATTAGGTAAGCAAGCAAAGTAAAAATCTTACTGACATGCAATAACAGTCTTGACCTCTGATTGCAGGCCACAGCCAGTAAAATACTTGTGGTGAGAAAAACCTTCCCTTTGTCATGTACACATTTCTTACAAATGTGTGATTCTCCTAATAGAAAAGTTCAATGTAAAATTGAAAGGATGTAATTGAAAATATTAATTTATGTATTCAGTAGTACAAATGAAGGAATATAAAGATGAGATTGATGGGACATCCATATGCCTAATGTTCGTGTGCACATCAGGTATTAGCACTAGGAGACATATTAGATGTGGGCTATGCATATAGTGGACTAGATCTCCAACTGCAATAAATCAGTTAACCATATAAAATCAGGTCAATGTACCTAAGCTTTATGCCATCTAGATTTATGCCATCTAAGGATCTCACAAGGTATATGTGTATGTGTATGACAAAGAAAATGCTGACATTTCTCAACTTTAAACATTTAACCAAACCCATCTACCTATATGCACCTGGTATGAATACAGACCACACTTTGTAGATAATCTATGGAAATACATCTAATATTCTTTGTGTAGAGAGGAAAATTATTTACAGTTTGAGCTGTTAAGACATCCAGAAATTAAAATGAAGGAAACCAGAACAGAAATTTCCTATAGAAACTTTGGCTTTAAAACAAAACAAAACAGGCCTGAACAGGAAAGGCTTTTTGTAGAGAAAACCCCTTGTCAGGAACCATTTCTGGAGTCTTACGGGAAAACAATATGAATTTTACACTGCAAGCTCAGAAGTACTACTTAACTCCCATTGAAAGCATGTGGAACTTCGTCCTTATTTCACCTCCACTCTTGTTAAGGAAACAGAGAGGTTTTAGAAATGTGTATAAGCCAAGTAGCACAGATAATCAAAGTAACATAGAACAACAAGAATTTCTTGGTGTGAATCACGTTTACCACATCTATGTCAAACCTAACAGAAAGGGTAGCTGTTCAGCTAGTGTAAATCATTGCAACTCTGTTAACTTTAGTAAACTTGCACTGTCAGGGTATATGACCCTCTTTGTGTTTCTTTCATAAGCACGGTGATAATGACTAAAAAATGCAGAAAATTACCTGGAGATTTTCACATTTTTTAAGAGCATGCAGTATTAATCCAAAATCCTTTGTACTCTGTGAGAGATTTTAATTGAATCTAAAGGTTTTGAATTGTTATGTTCAAGCTAAGCATGAATCTACAGCCATGTTACAAACCCTAAAAAATGGTGTTTGTAATGGAATTGCTGACAGATCTTTAACCATAGTAGTGCTAGCGGGAGTCACTATAATGTTGTAAATAAGGTGAATAGGCTCTTCTTATCTCATTTCACAGCTGAGCAGTGCATTGCTAGATAAATCAAATCAGGGTAAATGGCTTCATCTAATAAACTGGGTCAACATATAATGTATTTGTTCAGGTTTGCACTTTCATTGATTCTCATTTGATTTAAGAAGAGATATTTCAGTTTGTGTTTACAACATTTTTAAATACCTCTTTTCCCCCTTCTCTAGAGAACAAGCAAGCAGAAGAGAGTATGCAAGCTAGCAGCTTCACAAAAAATGTCAAGTTTTCTCTAAGTTCTGCTTCCCATTCTTATGCGTCTGGGAAAGGATGGGGGTGGGGAATAAAGGAGTTGCTATATCTTATCTGCATTTTCTCAATAATGTTTTAGTGATGTTTGCTAATGTATCATTCATTAACCATCAGCCACTATAAAAAACATAATCTATCTCACAAAGTGGACATTATTATCGCATTAAATCATTTCACAATATACCTGAACGGTTCCACATGAGGGGCCTGGCCTGACTGAGCTCAAATGCCTCGGGGGCAAACTCTTCAGCAGTAATGAGATACGAGGTCTGTCTGTGATGAATATGATATTACTCGTGTCAGTGGCTGTGGACTGCACCCAGAATATTTCTTCTTACATTTTTTTTCCCTATTGCAAAGGAACTCAGGCAAAGCACTATTAACCCAGTAAATGAAGCTCTAAAGATCACAGAGTGTGCCCATTAGTCGACAAGATTGTGACTAATCCAATTTTTCTTGCAGGGAGCAATTCTGATGCTTCTGTAACATCTGGGGATGGCAGGGCCTGCATTACTGATGAGCCCGGGTGTTTTTCTTCTACCTTTTTCTTCATCCAAGAACAATTATTGCGCACACTTATTTTACTGCTTTTCTTCCATTCCCCTTATTTTTCCCCACTCCTTATAGCATGATGACCACTTTGGAGGTGGCTAAAATAATATCCCAGGCCGACAGAAGAGGACAGGGTGAGGACTGTGAAGGAGGCTAAAAAAGAAACCCTTTGTGTTTGTAGGAGTGCAAAGAGAAAATGTGCTTTTTCACTACAAGGAAAGGATTAGGGTCCTCAACAACAAGCACAAAAAGGGCCTAGAGCCTTTGTCTTACCAGACACCATTAAAGGTATGCTGTCTTAAACTGTTCCTGAATTGGAAGAGAGTATGTCATCTTGCTTCTACTTACTCTAGTAAAGCATGACATGTTATTCTTTGTGTGGTAGCATTATATGCCAGTAACAGTAAAATCCTCCTTTTCTGATTTATTTATTGTTAATTATGCAAATTCATTCTGATATAAACTGTCACTTAAAACAGGCTTAGATCATTTCATTTAAATGATATCTCAAAAATATTTTATGATACTAAAAAATCTATCATTTTAGATTCTGCATCCAGTTGTTTAAATATTTGTATGAAGTTGCTATTCTCATATATCAGCTGCAATCTATGAATTTTAGTGGCACTTATATTATAGCTTCTACCTTAATCTCCTTGTAGATCACTGTTGCAAGACTATTTCATCGTGTTCCATGCTAAGAATTAAAGTTTGACCAACATTCAAAGTGTCCGAGCTAGAACTCTACCTCTCTCAAGAGCTGATATTTCATTCTTATTATTTTATTACAATTATGTGTGGTAGTATCTCTGCAGAGAACAGTGGATGTCTAACATATTCCAGGTTTTCTGGGTTCTGGTAGCAAAACCACCTTTTTCACAGCATGCTTGTTCTTCTAACTGAAAGCAGGATTCACAGAAGTATATGAACAAGAAAGAAAGGGATGCCTTTTGAGTAGAACTTTTCCTCTTTTCTAAAGCCCAAGCATAATGAGAATTCTGTGAGCTGTCAATAGCAATTTTACAGTGGATCATGAGTTTATTATTAAATAAATCAGGAGAATGTCTCTAAGTGACTTCACTAAGGGTCTTGAAGAGTTGGTGCTATTCAATATGAGGAAGACTAATATTAAATGGTAGATTGTCATCAGTATTTGCTAGTGTTACTAACAGTGAAAAATAACACTAAATAGGAAGGAACAAGGTAAGAGGTCTGAAGGTATTTTAAACACCCTGATGCCTTTGCCATGAAAGAAAAATACAGATTAATTCAGAGAAATGGTAAAAGACAGGGTGCTGTGAACCAAACATGGGAGTGTATATTGCATAGAATAGTCATGTGAGATAGTGACAAAGGAAAGGATCAAGGCAAGAAATAAATTTGATGCTATCAGTCCAGCTGAAATACCAAAAGCTAACAATCCAGACAGAGGCTTTCATCATCAGGAAATGGAGGGAATAGAAACACAAAGAGGAAATGCCATTACTGCCTTTAAGAAGCTGTAGTTTAGTTTCACAGGGAATAATCTTGCTTAATTTGAGGTACTATTTATCATTCAGCAAGAAAGTAAATGATATGTTTTGTCATGCAGTTAAGAGAGAATGTACCAAAAACACGCATTTTGTTACAAATCCTTCTTTCAGAGCTCAGCCTAAGTAAATTATATATATCTTGAGCTCTTCTTTAATTACCCATGTAGACTGGAAAATCTCTTTCTCTCATGTTTGCAGTTTTGTCCAAGGTTTGAGTTTACAGGGAGATTTATGTTAGGTACTATGAATGCAGTATATGTAACAAACTGCAGTATATAGATAACTGAATGCATAGTTATCTGTAGTTACTGAATGAAACTCTGTCTACTCCAAGTTGGCAACAAAATCACTATTGAACTCGCTGAGCCAGGATTTTATACACAGTTTCATTTCAGCATTTTTAAAGCGGTTCGTCTAATTCCATTGCTCTCGTATTTTCACCAATATAACTAAAAGCAAATTCACCCAGTGATGCTAGGAGATTGTATGTAATGTTGGAATATTGCCATGCCACTTTTCAGAACAAATTAACTGGGCACTTGGACAAATGTGTCTTACATGCATTTCCTGGCAGCCATATGCAAGTAGTATTGAAAATGAGTCTGTGAGACAGAAAAGACTTGTGCATGTGACTAAAGTGGTTAAGTATGCAGGTGTTTGTTGGATTAGGCCTTTAAAGTGGATCTTGCCTAATGGCCATAACAGTTATGGATGTAAGTCATGAATCAAAAAGAATTATTTGATGTGTGATGTTATACTACTGCATGAAGAGATGCACTTATTTTTGTCTTCTCATAAACAACAAACACCATACATCTTAACATCAACTTTTCATATTATTGTCTAAGTATTTTATTTCATTTTATTTTTGTAATTATTATTATTTTGTTGTTTTGATGTTATTATTTGTAAGGAGCCACCCTTGAGTTTCATTCAAATATCCAAATGTGGTAAACTGTTACCTGGCCTTTGTGAAACTGCACTGTCAGATGGCCTTTGTGAAACTGCTGCAAAACTACTGTTGACAGTGGGCTGAGGTTTTCACATTTCACATGGTTTCACATTTTCAGCGTGGTTTGAACTGTGACACGCAAATCCAAACTCAGGTATGAGATGACAGCAAAGGAGGTGTTTTTTGTTTGTTTGTTTGTGTTTCAGTGTAAGAGATTGCTAAGCTTCCCAAAGGGTGCTGAGTTCCATTTCTTATACAAAACCTGTCTGTAGAAATGTTTGAGACCTCTTGCACTTCCTTGTGCCTGGATGACACCACCAGCAATAGAATCTGACAACTGTCCTTGCATGAAGTGTTTGTTACAACACACATAATTGCAAAACATAGCCTTGAACTGCATTTTGGTAATGGATTGTTAAAAATTGCCCAACAGTTGAACAGTAATTGTGAAACAATTTTTTTTCCTCTACTGTTTATCATCATACTTGGTCATTGATATCTGATACATTTTTTGCTGTATCAAAACCAATTATTTTCTCTTTAAATTCTAAGAGAACTGTTGCAACTCCATTTAATGTTGTCTCCAAAGCCTGATTTTACATTTTACAAGTCCACATCTTGAATTATTTTCCTGCCGGTTAAATTAGAAGTGAAATCCAAATACTGTAGGGTCCTGAACAGAACGTATGGAATCATTGAACTGTGTTCTGCTTAGCGATTGAGCTAGTAGATATTGAACCTTGCTTGTAGTCAATTTATTACTGAAGAATGTTATTTGACTGCTTCTAAAAAACCCTTAGGTGTTTGGTCATAAATCAGGTCCTAACAATTTAGATAGAAGAGCATTCCTAAAGACTAAGCAAACCTGGCAGCAGCATGTAGCTGGGAACAAAAGCTGGGCAATGCCAAGGTTGCCACCATATATCTCATCTACATTTTCAGTTATACTAACAATTTTTATGTGACTTTAAGTAGCCATGTCTGCCCTATAACTAGAGTGTTGCACGGGCAATTTAAACATTTGTCTTTTTGAATTGGCCTTACAAGAGTGCAGCTACAGTTACTGCTACAGGTAAGTGGATGCACACAGTCTCTGTACTCTAGCCTCAGTAGCATTACATAATTCATTTTAGAAGCTACACTTAAAAAAGCACAGAACTAGGATATTTTTCCCTTGACTTCACTGAGAACTACTGGGCCTTAACTTTCCCTGAAAGAAATATAAAAAATATGGTGTATTTTGTCACCTAATATAGAACAAGGTGCTTCACTTTTGTCAGAGGCACTGAAAGTTGGAATACATGTAGATGTCATGAAACAGTAGGAAGAAGGGAATGGTTACAGAGGGTGTCATCCTGATTTACCTGCAAGTGGGTTCTCAGGTGTTATGGCCATTTGAGTAAAACAAAAAACTATTTGAAAATGATCATACAGGAGGAGACAACAGGTATGTAAGAGGAAAACAGTCAAACTTATGGAATGCAGTTCTGCTAATCTAAAGGGAGCTCCATCCCTTTGTTCAGGAACTACTGTTCTCTCAGTGCCATCCTGGAAGATGATTGAATTAAGTTTGTGCCTGATTCTGACAGAACTAATGGCAAAGAGGCGAGCAACATATTTTTAAATGATAGTACAGTAAGCGGAAGTGAACCTGATCATGTAGTAATGCTCTATTAATTAAGACTATCAGGAGGCATTAGGAAGGAAAAGTGGAAGAGACGGAAATGTTTAAAAAAATATTCAAGATATTATTTATGAGCTCTATTTCTAGGACTGAAGCTAGTCTGGTACCTTTCTCCAAAATAAATGATGGGGACTGATGCTGCGTAATAGGACAATTTACAAATAGAAATGAAAGAAATGTTTATAATTTTGACCTTACTGACTCCAGTAAGATCAGTCTTTTACTGGTTTAATATTGTTTCACAGTTTGTGCTGTTAAATCAAAAGGTTATCTATAATACATCTGGCACGATTAATGCAAAGGATCAGGGGTATTCAACAGACATTTATTCATTATTAATATAGATAATAAAGGATCATTTATGAGGCTACAGATGAGATTTTTATCATCAAAAGCTTAAAAAGGGAAATTTATTTTTGCTTCAGGACAGAGATGAAAAGAGTCAGTAATGAGAAATGTGAGAGTCAACACAAAACTGTCAAATTCATTCTTTTCCTGAAGACAGCTAGCACTTGATAGCAACAGATTAAAAATAAAATAAAATAAAATAAAATAAAATAAAATAAAATAAAATAAAATAAAATAAAATAAAATAAAATAAAATAAAATAAAATGTTTTTGCTGTAAAACCTCTATTGATAGAGACGGGCTTTCTGTGCAAGTGTGGTTTGCTCTGTTCTTGTCCTTTATAAAGATGGTTGTCTCTTTTCCCTCAGGTGTGATTTCCAATTCCTTATGAAAAGACCTACGAAAGGACAGTGTATCATTGTCTCAAGACATTCTGGGAGGTGTTTGAAAGAGGACTTGACAAAAATCAGGTCTAGGGACTCATGCAGAAATCAGAATAGTGTGTTTTCTGGTTTAGGAATGTGACTCTGTGCCATATGATGGTGGAACTACATTGTATTAGAAGGATGTGCACATACAAAATGGAAATAACAGAAGGAATCAAATACTGATTTATCTTGCTTGTGTGTGGTGTGTGTCTGGTAATTACTGTTATCTACAAAAGGAAAATGAACACCTCCAATAGTGCTACTGAGGATATTTATAACGTGGAAGATCTTGATTCACTGAAGCCAGAGGAGATTTCTTAATTTCACAAAATCCTTAGTATTTGTGGAGACTGCATTACCAGGATTGCAATCACCTACCTAGTAAAGTATCCCCTGTAAAATGGTGAAAGTCAGGATATTCGGAGTTAAGGCTAAAACTCCCTCCTCATTTCACCTATCAGTTTTATCTAGGGCAGTTGCTTGCATCAGCTTCTAGGGTTCTCAGAACATTCAATTATCTTGTTTCCCATATGATCTGCAATACTCAAGTGGATTTTGAATTTGATGAAGTTGTTTCTGATCTGAGGGTATGGACTGACCAGTCTGCTTGAAATGACCTTAAATGACCTTTAATTCTCACTAGGAACACTAATAGCAGTAAAATAGAAATAGATGCACTGGAAAATTAATTTCATTACTTGGATACTATCCTTGTGTTGTCTAAAGGTTGGGTACAATTTTGAAAATCCTAAATTTTCAAAATGGTTCATTTTTCCCATATTTCTTTAGCCTTCATTTCCAAGAAAGAGCTTACATTCCCCTCACAGTTTGTGGATTCTTCTATAAATTGTGTAGTTTTTTCTCAGTTAAACAGATGAAACCAAGCAAGCAATACAGAAATGAGCCAGGAGCAAATTTGAGTTATATGATCGTGAGTTGTTTTTTTTGTTTGTTTGTTTGTTTGTTTGTTTGACAAGTTTCTGCCCTTTTGCTCATAATGCCATTGAAAAATAAATATTTTGTGGGGTCCATTTGAGTCAGGCCTGGAAAACAAACCTTTTCTAAAACTTGATCTGATAGAGAAAACCCCACAGGATCCTGCCTGAAAGTGAACCTGGATCCCCTTCTTCTTCCCTCCAAACTGAATAAGGTTTGAACATTTTGTATTTGAAACTGTGAATGACATGTGAATATAAATTAAAAGGTTTATAGGCAAAAAAAATGAGTTCTCCCTTGTTTCTGCCCAAAGGTTGAGAACAGACATTGGCCCCTGAACAAGCATGAGAACTCCAAATATTCATCACATGTCGGAATCTGTTGTAAAATGATGTATCACAAGGGTCAATAAGAAATAGAGCAGAGCACAATGGGAATTTTTGTATCAAACTTTCTTACTTTTAGTTGCCATTCTAGCCTCTAACTCAAGCATGATGACAGGTAAGCCCTGACTAATCTAGCTGAGCCTAATAAATTACCTCCCCAGCTGTCCATTTCAACCTTCTTCAGATATTACTGTTAACACAATGAGTTGGCAGGATTCGAAGTGCATGTGCCTCAGCTGCTTTCCTGCAAAGTTGACTGAACTAAACTACTCATCTCTGTGGGAAAACAGCTATAAGGTGAGCACATACTGCATTCTTCTGGCTTTGCTGTGGGTGCAGTCATGTCCAGTGTAACAAACAGGTCGGGGACAGCAGCATCTTAAATCCTTCTAGCTGTCTGCTAAGAGAAATTATTTAGAATCTGGCTGACTAGATCCCAGGCAGCATTAGTCTAAATTTCAGCACTCAGGCCACAGTAACTGCATGGACTTCTGAAGTGAAAAGAAAAAAAAAAAGAGTCCTCACAGAGCAATTACAGGATTTGGACCATAATAATAAAAGAAATGAAAAAGAAACAAAACAAAACAAAACAAAACAAAACTAACTAACTAACTAACTAAACTTCCAAAGGTTAGGTTTGCTCACTACATGGAATTTTTCATTGTAAAACCTTCTTTGGACTTCTCTTGACATGTGTAAAAGAAGAAAAAATAACAAAATAAATTTCTTGCTCCGGGCCCAACCCTGTGTTGCAGGTGAATTTTAACTTTTGATAATCCATAAGAGTTTAGGGAACATTTTGAATAACAACTTGATGTAGATAAACTGTTCTCTTTCATAAATTCCTCCTCCTATCTCTACATGTGTCTCTATCAGGAATAGGTTAATATATCACACGAAGTCATTGTTAGTCCCAGGTGCAGAATATGCTGCCAATGAGCAGCTACATGTCTAATTAAAGAAATTACCTTGACAACATCTGTAGTCGCTTCTGGATGCTAATGGAGACCTGTGAACATGTACTGATGACCTTCAAGGTCCAAAGAGCTAGAGAGAGCATAAGAAAGACAAAGAAGCAAAGCAGCTGGCAAGTTTGAAAATATCGTGGGCTATTTTTTCACTTGGACACTGTCTTTTATTTCAATTGGGACAGGGATCACAAAATATCAAACTCTATATGACATCTAATATAGATGCCAATATCTTTTCTATCAGGGAAGCTTCTTAAAATTCATGAGAAGCAATAAGAAAGACTTCAGATGTGTAGAAAGTGAGGAGAAAGTGATTGATACATTAGACAAATACATACCTGCCCAAGTCATTAACATGAGGGAGGGAGGAAGGATACCATGGTTAATGCACAGAGAAAATGCTTTATATAGAAATATCTCTGAAAGCATTCAGCTAATTAAGGACCTGAAACAAGAAAGTATTACTCACATGAGTAGTCAAAATGGTAATCAAACCACCACTGTAAGGACAACTCATGAGTAAAGGTTTTCTGTCAAGGCCTGTACGAAGTAAATGCACGAAAACCCTGCACTGATGATTAAATCTTGTGCTTGTTAAAATGTAATAATTCCAGTGACAAGGAAGAGATTTGATTAGTGTGCTTGGACAGGAAGGCATTATTATGAAGGAGTGATTTATGGTATAAAGCAGCACAAAATTTTCAGATTTTTTTGTATGTTTCAACAGAATCCAAAGTTTTTTTTTTTTTTTTTTTTTTTTTTTTTTTCTTTTCACAGAGTAAGACCATAATAAATTAAAAGCATTCATTAATTTTAGTGAAGAAAGTGAAGAAGCACTTCTGTTGTTCATGAGTTAAAAACAAACAACTTTTTTCAAGTGTAAATATTGGGTTGGTGTTGAGTGGTGTAATTTTTTTTTTTGGGGGGGGGTATAAATTAAAAAATGATCAAAAAAAAGCTTTCACTTTAATAATAGAGGTTTTCCATGTAGCCAGGTGGCATAAGATGTGTGCAAGATTTATTATTTGTGCTACAGATTGTAAAGAATAATTGTACCTGTTAGCTGAGTGTATGTTTCACGGAATATCAAATATAGTCCACTGAAATCATTGAGAATCTTTCTGCCAGTGCGGTGGATTTTAGACCAAACCAACAGAGATGTTAGCTCTTCACAGAATATTTCTGTTATACATTTAAAAGAAAATTAATCAGGATTTATTCTGTCCTGAGATTACCAAGAGTAGGTACAGAGACACACTGCAAGCCCTCTGTGACTGGCCATGTTGTGCTTTTGTGACTTGTATAGCAAAGCATCTTCTAAGGTAATATAAATTAGTATACTAATTCTAAGCCAATATAAATTAGTTACTTATACTTCATATATACTAATAACGTATTAGTATACTAATAGCATATTAGTATATATGAAGATATAGTCTTCATAGTGTTGATTAATACAAGATGAGGATCAGGGTCTGCTGTACCCTTGGAAACTAGCTTCCATTGTTGTTTTTACCAATAAGCTACCACCTTTCTCCTGGTGCTCTTATCCCATGTCAGTATATTAAGAACAAACATGAAACCTTTTTCTAGGGGTCTAGGTAGTGTCCTGTGACACTGCCATGTAATACAAATAATGACTATGCTCCTCTAATTATCATGAGGCTGCATCTCAATCACTGTGTCCAGTTTTGGTCTTCTGAGTACAAGAAAGACTTTGATATACTGATAGGAATACAGTGGAGGGCCAACAAGGCAGTCCAAGGTGGAAGCACATGTATATGAGGAGTGGCTCAGGGAAGTGAATTTTTTCACCTGGAAAGAGAAGGCTTTGGGGGAGATCTTATTTCTGTTGTCCATCACCTGAGAGAGCATAGGTATGGTCAGAACTATCTTTTCACAAATTCATAGTGAAAGGATGATGGGCAGTGGGTCCAAGCTGCAATAAGGAGAGTTCTGATTAGATACTAGGAAATAAATTTGCACAGTGAGAGCAGTCAAATATTGGAACAGGTTGCCAGAGATGTTGTATGCTCTACATCTTTGCAGATACTCAAACTTGCCAAGTCAAGGCTCTGAGTAACTGGTTGGACCTGCTTTGAGCTGTGGTTGAACCAACTTCCCCCAGAGGTCCCCTTGAAGCTAAATTATTCTATTATTCTGCGTAAGTACTTTTCATCTCACAAGCAGTGATTTCCTATAACTGAAATTTCCACACGGCTTCTATATATTATCATGAATTGAAACAACAACAGATGTTCATCTGGTGGGTTTTCACTAGATTCAAGTTCTGTTAAAGTATTCTTTACTGTATATTCTTCTCAACAGTAGCTAGATTTGTAAATAAGTGTTGTTATTCATTTTGTACTGCTCCATAAATAATAAAGTTTTCAAAGAATAAATTATAGAGAGTGTAAGAGGTGCACTGCTGACTGTTTTGAATTTTTCTCATGCACAACAAAAATGATTTAAACAAAGTATATCATGTACATACAAAGTTAATCTATGTATTATGCAAAACAAACTAATGTTGAAAGTTAAGACTACGGAATGAAGTGCTCTGGAGTTAAAAATACTAGAAAGAGTATGGGTTGTGCAGAATGAAAATAAAGACTATAGGAAGATTCTTCTAAAAGATAAAATTCAGTGTAGGTACATGTAACTGGCACATGGGGGAAAAAAGCATTCTCAGATTCATATATCTCTCTTTGTCTCTCAGGAACCAGATATTATGACAACAAAATCAGTATTTACATGAGAGCACCAAAACAGTTATCAAATGGTCAAAGAAAGAAACAAAATCTTAGCACTAGAAAGAATGAGACATGTAACCCAAAAATGTTAATAGACCTCTGCAGGTTTGTATCTAGAATACTATGAGCAGTTCTGGTCTCTACTGTCTCTAATTTCAAAAGAATCCAACAGATCTGGATTGTATGTACAGAAGGACAACAAGGGTGACCAGGTATAGGATGGAATGTCCATACAGGGAATATTAAATGCCTCATTCATTTGCCTGCACAGAAGTATCTAGCACCAGTTGAGATACCTTTGAATAACTGAGACATTCACACAGTGCCAGCAGATATAATAAAGAACTTTGTATGTACACCCTTTTGGTGTGGCATTTAGGATGTATAAAAGGGTATCTCAGGTAGAATTAGAAACCAGTGTGAGGGCAACTGAATCAAACCCAAGCTCATTGCTCCAGGAGCTTTATTTAAGCTCAGGCCAGTCCCTTCCTGAACTATCTCATAGGCATACCTCTCTCCAGAGCAGTCTCCAAGCTTGTCTCATGCATGGACTTTGAAATCATATTTGTAGGCTTATCTGCAGTTCCATCTCCACCTCTGTTTCTTGCTACTCCTGACTGGAACCCCCCAGTAGGACTCTGGATAGACCCTGGACTTGATTTGTGTCCTTTGGCTTGTTAGGGACAGTTGATGGAGATTATTATTTCCACCCAGGTCTGCCCACTTCACCCACCAGCCCTGCGGGATGGCATCCTAGCTGGGGAGACCATATCCTAGGCTGTGGTCACCCTCATCTACCAGCTCATTCCCCGTTGTGGAGCAGCCCTGTTCTTATTGCTCCCTGATTTTTTTTTTTCCCCATGATCATAGCAAAGCAGAGGAGTAGGCTGCCCAGAGAGGTTGTACAGCCTTCTTTCTCAAAGCTTTTCCACCACAGATTGGATGGATCCCTGGCTAGTCTGCCTTCACCCTGCTTTGAGAAGGAGGTTGGTCCACATGGTGTCCCAAGAGACCAACAGGAATTATCCTATTAATACTGAATGGATAAATGTTGATTTTTTTTATTTCATCTTCCAATACAAGAATTATTGGGATATCAAAAGAATTGGACAAGTTTAAGACAATGGAAAGTGTTTTTATTTATTTTTATTATTTTTATTTATTCATTTCCTACATAATTTCTTGCCTTTAGGATAACAGTGAAGTTTGAGGCTTACATGTAGTCAAGATCTAGACAAGCTCATGGAGGAAAAATCCAGTAAGGATTTCATAAACAGAAACTGCCTTTGACTCTGGAAGTCTCAGAGTTGCAAAATTTCAGAAACTTGATGGATATTCAAGGCTATTATTATTTTATAATTATTTCTAGTCAGCATACATGGTGTGACCAGCCAGTCCATGCCCCACAGTTTTTCCCATAGCCAACAGAAAAAGAGATTATTTTCCAGTTGCAGACAAGGCAGAGGGAGGAGAAGCAACACGCAAGGACTGCAATTGGTGCAGTCACACAACATGACAGAATCATGGGAAATCAGGCTTCATTACAGCTGCTCGTTGTGAAACTGCTTGCTGCAGAAACTCCATAGCAGCATCCTGGAGACTGCGGTTAAACCCCTGGCATTCTGAAAGGGATCCTGCATTTATATCATGCAAGAATGATAATAATCATTTTCTCTTAGTCATTTTCTTTTTGTTGCAAACCTAGATTTGGTAGGATTCTTTCCTAATGGATATTCACATAGTGTATACCGCATTATCACTTGGAAATTAGGAGACATTTCTTCTCAGAAAGAGCAGTAAGGCATTGGAACGGGTTGCCCAGGGAGGTGGTGGAGTCACCATCCCTGGAGGTGTTTAAGGAAAGGTTGGACGTGGTGCTCAGGGACATGGTCTAGTGGATGACATTGGTGGTAGGGGAATGGTTGGACCAGATGGTCTTGGATGTCTTTTCTAACCTTAATGATTAATGATTCTATGATCATGATTTCACATAAGGCCATTATAAAAAACAATAATCCAAGTAAACAAGCAACTATGTGATGCAGGTAATATGCTTTGTGCAGGTGAGAAGGAGGCAAATAAAATGTTCAGATCTGATATTATTTATACAAACATTCTCTGCTGGGAGACATCTCTTCATGAGCAGTCACTGTGGTCACTGTGGCCTAATCTTCAAGCCTATTCCTTGTGAAATGTTATTAAAACTAATGGTGGTCCAATCAGTTTATTGAAGAATCAAGAACAGTTATAAACTGTTTATATTTCGGAAGAAAATGAGCCTTGTTGGGAAATAAATATTTCTCTTATTTATAGTTTTGTTTTGTTTTGTTTTGTTTTGTTTTTGGGTAACAGAAAAAATTAGAACTGATTTTGTAAAGCATAGGAGTGCCCTATTAAGATACATATAAAATTAATGAGAAAAGCAGTCAGACAGCTAGTTCACTTCTCTTTTCTCTGTACCCAGCATCCATTTTCAAACAACCTCCATTTGGTTCACAAAGCTAAATGAAACTGGACAGGTTACACCACATTGCAATGTCTTTGTCACAAAAAGGTATTCAACAGTATAATGAAGTGAGAAATACATTAAAACTGGTATATCCAAAATATCCATGTGCATTCCTGAGATACATATGTACATACTTTTTATTAGTAATACTAATAAAGGCCAGGCACGGGTGCAGCAGGCCTTAGTTTCTGTCTTTGGGGACTTTCATCTTTAATATAGTCTCTTAAAAATACATGCATTGCTACATTTTTCATTACCCTTAATTTTTTCATCAATCACGTTAATTTATACAGGGGACACTTAATAATAGCTAATTAACACTTATGACTTTTTAAATTAAAAGACCTTTGGAGAGATTACTGCTGATTGTGAAAAGGTTTTTGTTCCTCCCATTAAAAAGAGATGGAAAGAGAGACTGAAGATATGGCTCGGGCATATGAGGGGAACTTCTCTCTTGCTTCACTGATCACACAACAAATGAAAACAGCAAAGGCCTGCACAAAGGCAGTAGTGCTATTAGCCTCCATTCCTGAAAGGTGCCATTATTTTAACTGATTATTAAGCAGCATATATATTATTCAGAGTGACCTTTAAATAGCTGAAAATTAAATTATAATTTATATCTAAAACCATGTAGCTATTATTACCATAAAAAGGACCATGAGCTTGTGCAATCTTCTGAAAATATATTTTTATTATTACCAAATGCAGTGAAGAGAGAAAAGACATTGAATTCTGACAGTAAGAGGGATTTCATGGATATAAATATTTTTGAATAAAACCCCTGTTCTTACAGTGAGAACTTGCTCACATATAATTTTTTGACTGTGTTCACTTTTATATGTTATCGGGGAACTGTTCTGATTCACACCAATTTCCTTCTCTAGTAACGATGGTAAGATTACTTCCTTAAAAAAAAAATAAAATAAACACAAACACATATATCATCATTCAATATATGTAGTAAACAGTTCTCACATTCTCTAAATCTTTATGATTTGGCCACATTGCTTTACTTTCAAGCATCAGCGAGAGCTTGTTGGTTTTGTTGTTGTTCTTATTGTCATTGTTATTACTGTTATTATTGTTGTTGTGATGATGATGACGATGATCATGATGACGATGATGATAATGATGATGTCTCACCATTAGATGCCTCCAAATCCTGACAGATCCCATGGAAATACTCAGCATCTGTAACATCTATTAGGTCTTACATCAGTCTGCTGCTGACAGGGGGGAATCCAGTTTAGGAAGACTATATTCCACACCATTAAAGAAATCTCTAATAAGCTCCTCTGGATGTGGCACCACTACAGCTGCCTGAGGGCCAAAGGAAAGGCTGTCTAACATGCTCAGTGCTTCCTCCTACATTCATCCAAGGCTGTGATGCTTCTTCTCTTTCAGGCACGGTGCGCTCTCCAGAAAGTTGGTACACACCCAGACCAACTACCCGTTAAAAAATGCCGCAGTTCAGGTCACCGGATGCAGGGAGTGTCTGAGCCTGTTACTGCCATCGGTGGGAGGCAGAGAAACTGCGTGCGTGAGGTGCTGCGAGCAGGTGGATGACCTGGTCTGCATGGTGGCAGAGCTCAAGGAGGAGGTGGAGAGGTTGAGGGCCATCAGGGAGTGTGAGCGAGAGATAGACTGTAGGAGTAACTCCCTGCAGGGCCTCAAGGGGAGGTACCGAGGTGAGACTCCTCAAATGGGGGTGGACCCCCTGCCCTGTAGCCGTCGGGCAGAGGGAGGGAATCTGGGAGTTCAGAAGGAATGGAAACAGGTCCCTGCTCGACATCGCAGGCGATGCCCTCCCCTTCCGGCCCCACCTTCCCAGGTGCCCTTACACAACAGGTTTGAGGCCCTAGAGCTCGACAGACCAATAGCTGAGGAAGAGGTAGCAAGTGTTCCCAGGAGGATGCCTAGGGCAAGAAGTTCGACTCCACGCCTAAGGACTGCCTCCATCAAGAAAGACAGGAGGGTTATTGTTGTGGGAGACTCTATTCTTAGGGGAAAAGAGGGCCCTATTTGTCGGCCTGACCCTACCCGTAGGGAAGTCTGCTGCCTCCCTGGGGCCAGGGTCAGGGACGTTGCCAGGAAGCTTCCCAACCTGGTACGCCCCTCTGACTATTATCCTCTTTTGATAGTCAAGGCAGGCAGTGACAACATTGAAGAGAGAAGCCTCAAGGCTATCAAAAGGGACTTTAGGGGGCTGGGTCGGTTAGTGGATGGAGCGGGAGTGCAGGTGGTGTTTTCATCTATCCCTATGGTGGCAGGGAGGGGTACAGAGAGGACACAGAAAGCCCACCTGTTAAACACGTGGCTCCGGGGCTGGTGCCAATGCAGAAATCTTGGGTTTTTCGATCATGGGGCACTTTACTCAGCACCTGGCCTGATGGCCGCAGACGGGTCCCTATCTTTTAGGGGAAAAAGGATCCTGGGCCAGGAGCTGGCAGGGTTCATTGAGAGGGCTTTAAACTAGGTAGGAAGGGGGATGGGGCTAAAGCTAGGATCGTTGGGGCTGTGCCAGGGGGAACAATGGCAAGGCCGGAGGATAAGGCAATGGCCCAGCTGAAGTGCATCTACACCAATGCACGCAGCATGGGTAACAAACAGGAGGAGCTGGAAGCCATCGTGCGGCAGGCAGGCTACGACTTGGTTGTGTCACTGGTCCCAGCAGCTACGACTGGTCCCACCACGTCTCCGTGGTGGGACCAGTCTCATGACTGGAGTGCCGCAATGCCTGGCTATAAGCTCTTTAGAAGGGACAGGCAGCACAGAAGGGGTGGTGGTGTGGCTCTCTATATTAGAGAGTCTTTTGAGGTTGTAGAACTCGAGGCTGGGAATGACAAGGTCGAGTCCCTTTGGGTTAGGATCAGCAGGGACAACAAGGCTAGTGTCCTGGTCGGGGTCTGCTATAGACCGCTGAACCAGGATGAGGAGACGGATGAGGAACTCTACAGGCAGCTGACAGAAGTTGCGAAATCTTCAGAGCTTGTTCTTGTGGGGGACTTCAACTTCCCTGACATATCCTGGAAGCACAACACAGCCCTGAGAAAGCAGTCAAGGAGGTTTCTGGAGAGCGTGGAAGATAGCTTCCTGACACAGCTGGTTAGTGAACCTACCTGGATAGGCTGGACCGATGGGCTGAGGTCAACTGCATGAAGTTTAACAAGGCCAAGTGCCGGGTCCTGCACCTGGGGTGCAATAACCCCAAGCAGAGCTACAGGCTGGGAGAGGAATGGTTGGAGAGCTGCCAGGCAGAGAAGGACCTGGGAGTGATGGTGGACAGTCGGCTGAATATGAGCCAGCAGTGTGCTCAGGTGGCCAAGAAGGCCAACGGCATCCTGGCTTGTATTAGGAACAGCGTGACCAGCAGGGCTAGGGAGGTGATCGTCCCCCTGTACTCAGCCCTGGTGAGGCCGCACCTCGAGTACTGTGTTCAGTTTTGGGCCCCTCGCTACAAGAAGGACATCGAGGTGCTTGAGCGGGTGCAGAGAAGGGCGACGAAGCTGGTGAGGGGCCTGGAGAACAAGTCCTACGAGGAGCGGCTGAGGGAGCTGGGATTGTTCAGCCTGGAGAAGAGGAGGCTCAGGGGCGACCTTATCGCTCTTTTTAGGTACCTCAAGGGAGGCTGTAGCGAGGTGGGGGTTGGCCTGTTCTCCCACGTGCCTGGTGACAGGACGAGGGGGAATGGGTTTAAGTTGAGCCAGGGGAGTTTTAGGCTAGATGTTAGGAAGAACTTCTTCACTGAAAGGGTTGTGAGGCACTGGAACAGGCTGCCCAGGGAAGTGGTGGAGTCACCATCCTTGGAAGTCTTCAAAAGACGTTTAGATGTAGAGCTTAGGGATATGGTTTAGTGGAGGGCTGTTAGCGTTAGGTTGGAGGTTGGACTCGATGACCTTGAGGTCTCTTCCAACCTAGAAAATTCTGTGATTCTGTGATTCTGTGATATCCTGGAAGCACAACACAGCCCTGAGAAAGCAGTCAAGGAGGTTTCTGGAGAGCGTGGAAGATAGCTTCCTGACACAGCTGGTTAGTGAACCTACCAGGGGTGGTGCCCCGCTAGACCTTCTCTTCACAAACAGAGAAGGACTGGTGGAGGATGTGATTGTCGGGAGCTGTCTTGGGCAGAGTGACCACGAAATGGTGGAATTCACTATTCTTGGCGAGGCCAGGAAGGGGACCAGTAAAACCGCTGTATTGGACTTTCGGAGGGCTGACTTTGAGCTGCTCAAGACACTGGTTGGTGGAGTCCCTTGGGAGGCGGTTCTGAAGGGCAGAGGGGTCCAGGAAGGCTGGGTGCTCTTCAAGAGGGAAATCTTAATGGCGCAGGAACGGTCTGTCCCCACGTGCCCAAAGACGAGCTGGCGGGGAAGAAGACCGGCCTGGCTCAACAGAGAATTGTGGCTTGATCTTAGGAGAAAAAAGAGGGTTTATAATCTTTGGAAAAGTGGGCAGGCCACTAAGGAGGACTTTAAGGATGTAGCGAGGCTGTGCAGGGACAAAATTAGGAAGGCCAAAGCTCATCTGGAGCTCAATCTGGCTACTGCCGTTAAAGATAACAAAAAACGTTTCTATAAATACATCAACACAAAAAGGAGGACTAAGGAGAATCTCCATCCTTTACTGGATGCCGGGGGAAACTTAGTTACAAGAGATGATGAAAAGGCAGAGGTGCTTAATGCCTTCTTTGCCTCAGTCTTTAGCAGCAATACCGGTTGTTCTCTGGATAATCAGTACCCTGAGCTGGTGGAAGGGGATGGGGAGCAGGATGTGGCCCTCACTATCCATAAAGAACTGGTTGGTGACCTGCTATGGCACTTGGATGTGCACAAGTCGATGGGGCTGGATGGGATCCACCCAAGGGTACTGAGAGAACTGGCAGAGGAGCTGACCAAGCTGCTTACCATCATTTATCAGCAGTCCTGGCGATCGGGGGAGGTCCCAGTTGACTGGCAGCTAGCAAATGTGACGCCCATCTACAAGAAGGGCCGGAGGGCAGACCCGGGAAACTACAGGCCTGTCAGTTTGACCTCAGTACCAGGGAAGCTCATGGAGCAGATCCTCCTGAGAGTCATCACGTGGCACTTGCAAGGCAAGCAGGCGATCAGGCCCAGTCAGCATGGGTTTATGAAAGGCAGGTCCTGTTTGACGAATCTGATCTCCTTCTATGCCAAAGTGACGCGCCTGGTGGATGAGGGAAAGGCTGTGGATGTGGTCTACCTTGACTTCAGCAAGGCTTTTGACACCGTCTCCCACAGCATTCTCCTCAAGAAACTGGCTGCTCTTGGCTTGGACTGGCGCACGCCTCGTTGGGTTAGAAACTGGCTGGATAGCCGGGCCCAAAGAGTCGTGGTGAATGGAGTCAAGTCCATTTGGAGGCCGGTCACTAGTGGTGTCCCCCAGGGCTCGGTGCTGGGGCCGGTCCTCTTTAATATCTTCATCGATGATCTGGACGAGGGCATTGAGTGCACCCTCAGTAAGTTCGCAGATGACACCAAGTTAGGTGCGTGTGTCGATCTGCTCAAGGGTAGGAAGGCTCTGCAGGAGGATCTAGATAGGCTGGACCAATGGGCTGAGGTCAACTGCATGAAGTTCAACAAGGCCAAGTGCCGGGTCCTGCACCTGGGGCGCAATAACCCCAAGCAGAGCTACAGGCTGGGAGATGAGTGGTTGGAGAGCTGCCAGGCAGAGAAGGACCTGGGAGTGATGGTTGATAGTCGGCTGAATAGGAGCCAGCAGTGTGCCCAGGTGGCCAAGAAGGCCAACAGCATCCTGGCTTGCATAAGAAGCAGTGTGGCCAGCAGGGCTAGGGAAGTGATTGTCCCCCTGTACTTGGCTCTGGTGAGGCCGCACCTTGAGTACTGTGTTCAGGTTTGAGCCCCTCGCTGCAAGAAGAACATCAAGGTCCTCAGATGAATCCAGAGAAGGACAACAAAGCTGGTGAGTGGTCTGGAGAACAAGTCCTACGAGGCGCGGCTGAGGGAGCTGGGATTGTTCAGCCTGGAGAAAAAGAGGCTCAGGGGCGACTTTATCGCACTCTACAGGTACCTTAAAGAAGGCTGTAGCGAGGTGGGTGTTGGTCTGTTCTCCCACGTGCCTGGTGACAGGACGAGGGGGAATGGGCTGAAGTTGCGCCAGGGGAGTTTTAGGTTGGATGTTAGGAAGAACTTCTTTACTGAGAGGGTTGTTAGGCATTGGAATGGGCTGCCCAGGGAAGTGGTGGAGTCACCATCCCTATAGGTCTTTAAAGGACGTTTAGATGTAGAGCTTAGTGATATGGTTTAGTGGAGGACTGGTTAGTGTTAGGTCAGAGGTTGGACTCGATGATCTTGAGGTCTCTTCCAACCTAGAAATTCTGTGATTCTGTGATTCTCTCTAAAACTGAGAACATATGGCTGCCTGTAGCAAACAGTGTTTATGGGTATGTTTTCTAGATAATATGAAGGCAGGTTCACACAGCACAAGACTGTATCACAAGACTGATATAATTCCTTTATAAGAGTCTCCAAGCCATTCCTTCTGTTCTTAGGTATAAAGCAAAGTGCCACCTTGGAAGCAGCATTTTGTAGTCAATATCTCATATTAATCACCGTGCTTTACATGGCTTGCTTATCACAAATTAAAATGGTACAGGATATTTTTCTGCTACAAATCAGACTCAATAAAAATCAAATCCACAACCATATGGATGTGAAGGATTAAAAAAATCTAAATGTATTAATGAAGTTGATTGAGCATAACAGTTTCTGCTTAATAACCTTCTATGAATTGTTTTGGGGCTCTTGGGTATCACTTCAGCAGATAAATACAACTGCACAATACCATATACTATCAGAGATTTCAAAGTCTACCTGTAGGGTCAACCTGTGGCATTGATGAGTTGGCAGGAACAATCAAGAAAATAAAAATTGCACCCACACTAGATTTACATGCTTCACTCCACAAAATTAGTAGAATAGTGATTTTTTTTAAGTGGAAATGTGAGAACAACTGCATTTCAAACTGAAATTGCTTTTACACTTAGGCTATATCTACTTTTACTTTGAAATGAGTGCATTGTTTCCACATGAGACCTATTTTCTTGGAAAAGCACAGTGGAATTGATGAAAATCAAAATCACCTCTGACTTCAAAATTCTTAGATCAAACTATAGAAAAAGTTTAAATATTCAATATTGAGTCTTAAAACAATTTTCTTTGCATTCTATTAAACCATAGCACATCCTGTAACAAAAATTCTAAAAACAAAAGTGATAACATAAAGAGTAATTTCTTTTTCATTATCAGAACAATCTTCACCACAATCTGTAGAACTATCTGTGGGCTTACAGCTGGGGCTAATATTATCTCTAATTTTTGTAGATCACATAGCCTTTAAAATTCAATTTTTCTGGCTCATAAAAAAGAAAGACCTGAAACGAGTAGTGATATATTTTACTGATGAAACACAATATATAATTGCATAAATATATATAGGATATATAGGATATATACTGAGAGAACATTCTGAGAGAATGGATAGATGCAACTTTTTAAATAAATTAGATTTTTAATGAATTATTTACTCATTTAGAGTAGAATCACAGAATCACAGAATTTCTAGGTTGGAAGAGACCTCAAGATCATCGAGTCCAACCTCTGACCTAACGCTAGCAGTCCCCACTAAACCATATCCCTAAGCTCTACATCTAAACGTCTTTTAAAGACTTCCAGGGATGGTGACTCCACCACTTCCCTGGGCAGCCCATTCCAATGCCTAACAACCCTTTCAGTAAAGAAGTTCTTCCTAACATCCAACCTAAAACTCCCCTGGCGCAACTTCAGCCCATTCCCCCTCGTCCTGTCACCAGGCACTTGGGAGAATAGACCAACACCCACCTCGCTACAGCCTTCTTTAAGGTATCTGTAAAGAGCAATAAGATCACCTCCTGAGCCACCCCTGAGCTGGGAACAATCCCAGCTCCCTCAGCCGCTCCTCGTAGGACTTGTTCTCCAGACCCCTCATCAGCTTCGTCACCCTTCTCTGCACCTGCTCAAGCACCTTGATGTTCTTCTTGTAGCGAGGGGCCCAAAACTGAACACAGTACTCAAGGTGTGGCCTCACCAGAGCCGAGTACAGGGGGACGATCACCTCCCTAGCCCTGCTGGTCACACCGTTTCTTATACAAGCCAGGATGCTGTTGACCTTCTTGGCCACCTGGGCACACTGCTGGCTCCTATTCAGCCAACTATCAACCATCACTCCCAGATCCTTCTCTGCCTGGCAGCTCTCCGACCACTCATCTCCCAGCCTGTAGCTCTGCTTGGGGTTATTGCACCCCAGGTGGAGGACCAGGCACTTGGCCTTGTTGAACTTGTAGAAAGGTTGTCTCTAAAAGCACAATGAACAGGAATTATCTCAAGGTACACACTCAATATTAAAAAAGGAAAAACAAACAAAAAAAATCAAAACTGTAAAATAAACAATATTGTAGTATAGTTTATGTTGTCTTTGAAGTCCATGGATCTCAGCTTGCACATGGTGGTCATTTTTCCACCACAGGACTAATGGTTCTTCCAGATGCCTGGAACCAACGTTATGTTGGTCAAAGAAGCAAAATTATGTTTTCAGAAAATAAGATGTTGATCTTTGCAATAATGTGAACAGACAGTCATAATGAAACAGCACATTGTATTGTATCAGAGCCAAACAGGTCAAATTGAGTAAATTTGCAAATTTGCAGTGAAAGGATGATGGAGAATGTTGTAGGTTTTTGTTACACATTTATTTTTCTATTGGCCTCAGAGGAGTTTGGATGAGGCTAATTACACTGGCTGTGAAATTCACTGCTGACCTGGAACAACTAAGAGTAGTACTTTGAAGCCTCTTGTGAAGCATATTTCCTGCGACTCTCTTAACTTTTGCTGCTCTTTTCTATCTGGCAACTCCAAACTGGAGAAAGCAGCTGGCCAAAAGGGGTGCCAGTTCTGGAGAATGCCTGATTGTTTTGCTTGCCCCTTCAGTTAAGATTTCCTGCATTAACAAACTACTGAGCCACTGAACCACACATGGGAAAACTGGCATCAGATGTCAAGACAATCTTAGAGCTGAGGCAACAGGAGCTAGCAGCAGAGTTGTCAGCGGTAACATTTGCTAGCATGGCTGTATGGTGGGACTTGTAGTGAGGGCATTTGCCTCTCATCAGAGGAAGCAGGACAGGAATCAAAGCAGTACAAGAGAAGAAACTTGCAGCTCACTTAAAGAGTGACTTGCAAGTCAGTGCAATGACTTTCAAACTGCTTAACATCCCAGGAACGGGATTTACATATAAATGATGTCATTCATGTTTATTTGCCATAAAGCTTTGCCAGTAACCACCTCAGTATTATTCATTTTGATATCGCCCCATGCTCTGACAACACATATGAACCAAGAGAGTTTTACTGTGTTCTACTGAGTAGAAAAAAAAAATAATTGTAAAAATAAAAAGCAAATATGCAAATACTCATCATTATATATTGCCAACTCAGTAATGGCCAACATAGTTATAACCAACATCCCTCATGTTAGAATTTCATGCTGCAAGTTAAAGCTTTAAATTAAAATGCCGTGGTGCAGTGTGTTGAATTACCAAATATCTGAATAATAGTAATTTAAAAGGAACTTGAAAAAGCCAAGCGTTACAGTTTTTTAAATAGTTTACAATTATTTTTGGTTTAACCAAGACAGTTTTAAATCTTTTTCTTTAATCCACATTTATAGAAAGTTACTGAATTTTCCCACCCTACCAGTAGATGATAATTTTTACACAATTTTCAGTAGCTGTACC
This sequence comes from Aythya ferina, assembly GCF_964211825.1. NCBI lineage: Eukaryota > Metazoa > Chordata > Aves > Anseriformes > Anatidae > Aythya > Aythya ferina. Next base: position 70,219,432 of record NC_140297.1, on the reverse strand, counting down.
AGTGATTCATACTTTACCATCTCCAAAGACTTCAAATATTAGACAGATTGTAGCAGATGAAATCCTGATGCTGGAAAAAACAATAGGCACTACACTCATCATCCCTAAATATCAGGAGGGGAGACAAATGTTTAAACCCTTGATTTTCTATTATCAGAAAGGTAATAGCAATACCTCATGTAACTTGTGACAACAAGAATGCAAGGGAAGGTGGAATTCATAGGAAGTGATAGTTTGCTCTCAAATACAGGAGGGATTTTTTCCTGTAGTATTTTTATAAGTAAACAGTGGTTTACCATCTAGTTAACAACAGAAATAGTGAAGGCCCTGGTAGATTTCCTTAAATCTTTGGCAAATCTTCCTTTTTTGGTTCTTTCTGGGAAGTGTGAAGGGGGGGGGAGTTTAAGATTCAGAGTGGGTAGACAGTTAAGGTTCAGGGGCTTAATCTACATGTTTGACTCAAACTGGAGTTTCCCTGAAGAACTCACTGTTTTTCTTGGAGAATTTAACGTTTGTCTGATCCCTTTAGGATCCACTCAGTTGAAGATATTCCCAGCACTTATGTGCTACTTCTAGGATTTTGTGAGCTTCCTTGTCGTAAAGGAACACTGCTGTCATGGCAGTGCATAAAACAGAACTGGAATTTTGGTGTAAATGAGGCTGAATCCAGTAATTGTTTTAAAAGTCTTTGAGATTCACATTGTCCCAGAAGAGATGCAGTTAGAGCAGTTCAAAGAGCATACCACACTTTGACGTTGTAAGGGATGGATGCATTATTGTTTGAGATTGTAAGAGCAAAGCTTTACATGGACATTGGAAATTAGATGGGAGCCAGTGGAGGGATATGATTGCTGTCCTGCAGTGCTCACAGCAGACTGAACCCTGAAAATTCACTGCTACATTCTCTGCCATCTCCAGCCCACTCACACTTTCAATGGGCAGCTCCAATGAGTCTCAGTTACTCAAGTATTTTCCAGTGGCTAAATCCTCAGCCAGGAGGAAGGGAGATAATTTCCTTTTCAGTTTTAGGGTGAAGGAAAGTTCCTCAGGAAGCTGATGCTATTTTCTTCTCCATGCTTAATGAGCCTTAGAAAACACCAACAATTTCTTAATATACAGAAGTTGTTTGTCTTTGGCATGTGCGGACAGAATCCTTGGCCACATTTTTGAGTGTTGTCTGAGCTCAACCACAGCCAGCTTCTTCATCCTGGAGATAGCTCCTTGAAATTTGACGTGTTATAAATGCTGGGCTTGGATATTGCTAGCAGTTTGTCTGAAGGAAAATGGAGAACAGCCAATTTACTAAGGTGTGTGGTTGCTGGTATGGTTAAATGGGCTCCTGAGCTTAACAGACACTGTAACTTGCTAGATATCCCAAATTATGGAGGTTTATATCACACAACCAACCTCGGTGTCCCACAGGAAAACCATATGGGGCATAGATCCTCTTACACAGTTGCTTTTCTGGATAGTTTGCAGCCTGGTTTGCAGTGTGTCAGGGTAACAGGCACTGCAGGAGTCCGACTGAGGAGGCACACCTGAGGTAGTCTGTCTGAATTTGCATCAATTGTCTATCTGGAACTGTCAAAAATCTCTATTCAGCACTGTGCATAAGGTCTCCAAAATATTTTATGACAGCTTTAGTCATGAAAAGATCCTTCAGGGTGTAGGCCCACAACTGGATTCAGAGTCTGAAACTCTGGTGTGTCTGACATTCGTAGTCCAGCTCTGTGGATTGGGAAAACAAGTCTACTGCCTTTATATGGTGAAGTTAATTCATTGTACTGCTTACAAGTTCACATACATATGAGGACAAAATCAGATTCATCTTGCAGGGTGTACAGAAATAATTTTATAATAGATGCGTAGTATGGAAAAAATAGGCAACATAATAAGAGGAATAAAATCAATAATAATAATAGTAATTAACAATTCCTTTCCCTTTTCCAGACCAGGCAAAGAAGAGTTAAAACAGTTTGTACCAATTATTGACTACAAGATCTGCAAATGATTGCATAAAATTTCCAAAATATGCCTGCAAGCTTCTATTATTGATGTTGCGCCCCGGGACATGCACATATGGATTTAATTGTCTAAAGTGTTTTATTAATTAAATTGCTATGATTTACCTCTCCCATGTTAGCATTTACAGTTTATGAAACAGCTCGTAATTAGGAAATGACTATACTGATGTTGCTTGTTTACTTTGCAAGCAATACATAATAGTGCCACATTCCTCTTTGAAACCCACCCTCCCAGGCTACCTTTTTTCTAGCCCGATTAATAGGCAACTGCTGCTGGTGCGTTAAATTGCTTTTTGGATATGTGTAGGGGAGAAGATAAGTGCTAGGGTTACTACACAGCAGTATTCTTTTTCCTAGAATAGAAGCTTCATCTAGAGCTCTCTGAAATTAACAGACATCTTACCCACATCAGTGTGTTTTGGGTCTGTCTCAACAAGCCAAAATGAGGATTTTTGGAAAAAAAGGAAAGGGAAAGGGAAAGGGAAAGGGAAAGGGAAAGGGAAAGGGAAAGGGAAAGGGAAAGGGAAAGGGAAAGGGAAAGGGAAAGGGAAAGGGAAAGGGAAAGGGAAAGGGAGAGGGAGAGGGAGAGGGAGAGGGAGAGGGAGAGGGAGAGGGAGAGGGAGAGGGAGAGGGAGAGGGAGAGGGAGAGGGAGAGGGAGAGGGAGAGGGAGAGGGAGAGGGAGAGGGAGAGGGAGAGGGAGAGGGAAAGGGAAAGGGAAAGGGAAAGGGAAAGGGAAAGGGAAAGGGAAAGGGAAAGGGAAAGGGAAAGGGAAAGGGAAAGGGAAAGGGAAAGGGAAAGGGAAAGGGAAAGGGAAAGGGAAAGGGAAAGGGAAAGGGAAAGGGAAAGGGAAAGGGAACAAACATAGGTCACCAGAATTATGCAAATAAAATAATAATATATGTGGGAAGAGAATCAGGACTTAAGATGTTTGCATGGCAACTGGCATTGTTTTCTGAAAAAATGAGTTCACCCTTTCCTACAAAACAAAATCTTGGCCAGCTTTAGACTTTGTTTTGCTAGTGAATAGTAGATGGTATTTACTAGACAGTAGAAAATAAAACAGTGTTTGGCCTGTCTAATAAAATGGGCATTAGCAGCCCTGAACTGTTTTTGTGGCTTTCTTAAAACATAAAGTTGTCTTATAAATGATTCCTACCCCTGTGCCTTGCTGAGCATTTGGTGTGTGGCAAGCTATATTTCCAAGAGGCAAATTGATCATGGATCTCTATGTGTAAAAGTTATTTGGGGAGAAATCATTAAATGGGATTTACCAACACTGTTGCATTGACTTTGATTGTATTTGATGAATGAGTGAGACCATGTCCATCTGCAGTCTGACTGATAAGTTGGTTTCTTTCTCCTTCTTCGCTGTCTGTGTATTAGGAACAGAAAGTTACTGTCATGTAGCAATGCATTGTAAGATAGCTAAAACCAGATAAAAAGGTCAGACTGCAGAGCCTTATTTCATGCTTTTAAACACCTCTTTACTTTCCCAAAATGTTCACCAAAGCAATTCTGCCTAGTACTATGAGACCTGCTAGGCAGACATCTTTGAAAAACAGATCCTTTCTGCAAGTGCAAGAATATGACCATCTGAGAACACTGAAAAACAAAGAGGCTAGAGGTCCTTACATCTAGCCACCACCCTTTGGAGGAATCCCTATTTTCCTGTGGACCACAGCGGGAGCCTGCAAAGGTTTACTATCTGCCAGGCCAACTTCAATGCTTGCGAATAGCTCACCATCCTCCCTACCCACATGCAGAACTACAGACAACCACTCAGCCATGGAAAGCATTTTGGGTTCAGCAGCAGTGGCCAGTGTTGCACTCATCTATTCCAGCCTGTTTGGTGCAATGCCATCGTGGGCAGTGATAATGCTTCCACAGCAAGGCTTGCTGCAAGCACAGGCAAGGCAAGGAGGCAGCTGCCTAGGATAGCTGGCTGCCAAGGACAGCAAAACAAACCAAGAATGGTGGGTTAATTTCTCTACCAAATGAGGCTTGCTGATACTGCTTCTGCTGTTGTCATTTAAGAGCTTAGAGGATTGAGGACCAGGTAGGGAGGGGGACTGTTGGCAGATATCAATCCTCCCTGCAGACTGAAGCTCCCATCCCTCCCATTTCCCTGGGGCAGCAAGAGCAAAAAGCATGCTTCCACTGTGCTCTCTGACACCAAAGTACCATTTCTTCTATTTCCCATTCCTATGGCTCAGCTTTCTTTCCCAGATAGGCAAAATTTACCTTCTTTGTAGCTGGGAAGCTTTCCGTGGACTATGCCTAAACTATGCCACTGGCTGTGCACTTTCTGAATTCTAGTGCACAAAGTCACTTTCCTTGACATCATGTGCATGCTTCAGGCATCCCGCAACTTCACAAGGTAATTTATCTGGATTCCAATTAAAAGCCTGTGAAGAAATGTATCTGTTGCTCTTTTCATCGTAAGATCATCATAAGACTTTGGTTTGCCAACGGAATATTGAAGCTGGTGTCTGTACAACTAAAATACCAATTATACTGTTTTTCAGTTTCATTTTGTCCTTCACTCCTTTATAAACTCCCTCACTATGCCTAAGATAAGCAAGAATAGTCAGAAGAAAGTATAGTCAGGAGAAAAAGAAAATGATAGGGAGAATGAAATCCTCAAAGATAGCATCTAACCTTTATAGGACACAGAAAACCACTTAGTACCAGCACTTGGTACAATGCTCAGCTCCATGAGGGCAACAGCAGTGTTTCTGCTCTAGTAACGGTTTTGCCTCTCTATAATATTAATTGATTGAATTTCAAATGGCAACATCAGTGTCAGCATGCTGTCTTCAAATCCCTGCCATGATTTTTCAGTGTGTGTACAGAGTGTTTCCTACTGGAGCAGCAATTAGACAGCCTCTAGCTAGTGCAGAGCTCTGTGTGATCGCTATTCTTGATGGCTGTAAGCCCTGGAGTGGCTTCCCCCAGTGGAACAACTCACCTTTGCTCCTGTGTTCATCTCAGACAGTGTAACAGGCAGCTTCTGCTGATTTGGGGTAATGTCCCCATGTACTCCCAAGACCTGACGCAGTTGTTGGCTACTAATCTAAAAAAAAGACAAAGGAAAACTAATGAAGAGAAGAAATGAAGAGAACAAAGAGAAGACAACTTCTAAAGGCATGCATAAAAATCTTGCCACCAAACTACGTTCTTCAAGAATAAATTGTAACTTCCTAATGGAGGCCTTGATCCAAGGCCCAAGAGAGTTGTGGAGAGTGCTTTCTGCTGACTTCTGGCTGTGGGTCAAGTCCTTAGAGCAAAGTTTTCTTTTCTCATAACTTAGAGCAGTGACACAGAGAATCACTGATTAAAAAACTGAAAATAAACAAACAAAACAATAAAAACCTTAAACTGCACTTTGAAATAAATAAGGACCATGAGTTTTTCCTATTTTTTTTTTTTTATCTTAAAGAACAAAACAAGCTAACAACACTCAAAACTGTGAAGTAATGCACACCACCGTGATCACAAGTTTAAGAGCCCATCTGTTGATAGGCAGGCCCAGCTTGTCAGAAATGCCTCCTTGCACAGAAGGCCCAAATGAAGTGGCCGGGGCCTTGAGAAGGATCCTCAGGTGACATCCAATGCTGCAGCTCTCTGGTGGTGTTAGGGCAGCATGTGCCAGCCCTGCTCCTCCCGAGGCTTCTGCAGGCCCTCCACACCACTTGGAGCTCATATCTAAGTCATAGCAAAAACTGGGCATTACAGATGCCTTTTTGTGAGCCTTCACTTGGAAATTTGGTCCCACAGACCTCTCTGCTGAGTAGCCCCAGATGAATACTATTCTGACAGCAAGATTAAAAGCAGAAACCATACTTGGCACCCATGTAAAGGTAAATTTATGTCATTTTCCTCTTCAATTTTATCTCTTGCGACAGTATTAATCGTCCCCAAATGACATATTTTTATGATGGTCTTTTCTTTATTAAGTGCTGAGCAAAACCTGTATTTCTCCAGAGCACTGAGGGGCCACTGGTGTGAATTTGTCATTAACATGCTAAAGAGTTCTGCTGCAGAAGCAGTGTGACCTGTTCGTTTGTATGTTAATAGAACTCGTGTCTAGAAAGATTTGAAGGCGGTCTTCTGGCAGACACAGAGTGCTCATTAGGACAAAGAAAAGGGCTTCTGTGAAATAATAATAATAATTAATACTTTCCCACTTCTGTAGCGCCTTTCATTCAAACAACTCCAAGCATCCCACAAATTAATTAGGCCTCACGGCAGTTCTGGGAAGTGCCATCCGCTACCAATCTGCCTCAGGAACTCATGGGGTGGAGATGGGGAAGGAGAGATATTTGTCCCAGACTTTCCATGGAGTCAAGTGGGAGAGCTCTGAAAAGCACCTGGAGTCCTGAGACACATGCCCCTGCAGCCTGACTCTAAGGTGGCACTGCTAGGTACAGTGCAAAGAAGCAGAGTGGCTACAGAGGGTCTAGAAAAAAAATTCCTTAACACCAAGAAAATGTATCAGTTATTACATTTCACACTGGATTCCTGAAATGAGCTTCTAGATAAATGTAGAAATGAAAGTGGCCTGGTTTTCATTTATACTGAGCATATGTGGCTAAATCTCAGCTAATTCTGGGCATTTTGGTGTGAATGCAGATATCAGACTGAAAGCTGCTGGATTTCAAACAGTTGGCTCTGCAGAGTCACAGAAAACAGAAACTGTGGTCCTGGCTCTTATTTGATGTACAGCTGATGTGTGTGACATTTGTGTTGTGGTGAAGGTGTAACATATCTGTATTAGGACATCTTATAGGATCGTGCCATGTAGCAAAGACGTACTTCTGGCAGAGAGACAGACTGATGAGAGGAGCTGGAAAATGTTGGAAGCTAGAGGCCGTGGCTAGTAACTAATTTCTGTAGGAGATATTTCCTGTCATATATAGAATCACAGAATCACAGAATCATTTAGGTTGGAAGAGACCTCCAAGATCACTGAGTCCAACCTCTGACCTAACATTAACCAGTCCTTCACTAAACCTTATCACTAAGCTCTACATCTAAACGTCTTTTAAAGACTTCCAGGGATGGTGACTCAATCACTTCCCTGGGCAGCCCATTCCAATGCCTAACAACCCTCTCAGTAAAGAAGTTCTTCCTAATATCCAACCTAAACCTCCCATGGCACAACTTTAGCCCATTCCCCCTCATCCTGTCACCAGGCACGTGGGAGAACAGACCAACACCCACCTCACTACAGCCTCCTTTAAGGTACCTGTAGAGTGCAATAAGGTTGCCCCTGAGCCTCCTTTTCTCCAGGCTGAACAACCCCAGCTCCCTCAGCCACTCCTCATAAGACTTGTTCTCCAGACCCCTCACCAGCTTTGTCGCCCTTCTCTGCACCTGCTCAAGCACCTTGATGTTCTTCTTGTAGCGAGGGGCCCAAAACTGAACACAGTACTCAAGGTGCGGCCTCACCAGAGCCGAGTACGGGGGAACAATCACTTCCCTAGCCCTGCTGGACACACTGCTTCTTATGCAAGCCAGGATGCTGTTGGCCTTCTTGGCCACCTGAGCACACTGCTGGCTCCTATTCAGCCAACTATCAACCAATACTCCCAGGTCCTTCTCTGCCTGGCAGCTTTCCAACCACTCATCTCCCAGCCTGTAGTGCTGCTTGGGGTTGTTGTGCCCCAGGTGCAGGACCTGGCACTTGGCCTTGTTAAACTTCATGCAGTTGACCTCAGCCCATCGGTCCAGACTATCCAGATCCTCCTGCAGAGCCTTCCTACCCCCAAGCAGATCGACACACACCCCTAACTTGGCGTTGTCTGCAAACTTACTGAGGGTGCACTTGATCCCCTCATCCAGATTATCAATAAAGTTATTAATGAGAACTGACCCCAGTACTGAGCCCTGGGGGACTCCACTAGTGATCGGCCTCCAACGGGATTTAACTCCATTCACCACGACTCTTTGGGCCTGGCTACCCGGGCAGTTTCTAACCCAACTAAGCATATGCCAGTTTCTTGAGGAGAATGCTGTGGGAAATGGTGTCAAAAGCCTTGCTGAAGTCAAGTAGACCACATTCACAGCCTTTCCCTTATCCACCAAGTGCATCACTTTGTCATAGAAGGAGATCAGGTTCATCAAGCAGGACCTGCCTTTCATAAACCCATGCTGACTGGACCTGATCGCCTGGTTGCCCTGCAAGTGCTGCGTGATGACTCTCAGGAGGATCTGCTCCACGAGCTTCCCAGGCACTGAGGTCAAACTAACAGGCCTATAGTTCCCTTGGTCTACCTTCTGGCCTGGTAGATGGGCATCACGTTTGCTAGCTGCCGGTCGACTGGGACCTCCCCTGATAGCCAGGACTACTGATAAATGGTGGAAACCAGCTTGGCCAGTTCTTCCGTCAGTTCTCGCAGCATCCTCGGGTGGATCCCATCCAGCCCCATCGACATCAAAGACCTAAGGTCTTAGGTCGTACATCCAAGAGCTGTAGTAGGTTGCCAACCATTTTCTTGTGGATTATGAGGGCCACGTTCTGCTTCCCATCCCTTTCCACCAGCTCAGGGTACTGCGTATCCAGAGAACAACTGTTTTTGCCACTAAAGACTGAGGCAAAGAAGGCATTAAGCACCTCAGCCTTTTCCTCGTCTCTCATCACTAAGTTTCCCCCCGCATCTAGTAAAGGATGGAGATTCTCCTTAGTCCTCCTTTTTATGTTAATATATGTATAAAAACATTTTCTGTTACCCTTCTGATCACTCATGACTTTCCTGTGATTCCTACTTCTAGAGGAGTTGAGAAGGAGTTGAGAGGTTGAGAAGGAGCAGCTTGAGAGGTGTCACTTGAGGGTAGGAGTGATAAAGGCCCAAAGAAGTACTCAGAGGCTTTCCTCACACTGACTGAGGAACATAAGTCCTTCTGTCAGCACAGACTTGTACCTGTAGCGGGTGATAGGAACATCTGTCCCATCAAGCTTAACCTCTGCAGGGTGGAAATGGATACATAACTATACTCCTATCAGCTCTATCAAACACTTCTGAAATAAACTCAAAAGGCTTACTGGACAGAATGGACAATGTTGTGTCTTTTATCATATAGGTAGTATTATGGGGAAGGAATAGGAGGAAAGAAAAATAATTGCTTTTTCTGACTGGATCCAGATGCAAAAATGTCCCCCTGCTCCCCCCACCCTGCACCCACATGCACATATACACACACATGCACACACACACATGAAAATTGGTGAATTGCACATTCCTAGCTCAGTACTTGTAGACAGCTTTTCATATCATGTGAACAGGGCAAATGGGATGAATTAAATTTATTAGGTCAGGGAAAGATAACAAAGCCCACCTTGTAGTGTTGCTCTGTCCTCAGGTTTGAAGATTTTGCAGATCAAGATGCCCTTAATTCCACTTGTCAGTCATTTGTGTGAACTGACAAATAGGGAAAAGTAGTCGCTAATGCAGAGTAGAAACAGTTAGGTCTTTAAACAGAGGGAGAGTATGTGGCTCGTCTCTGTACCAGTGTTTATCTATGCACTTCATGTTGTATTTGCAATGGATGTAGAGCAGACCATGAAGTAAACAATGTCTTTGCCCTGAAGAGCATCTCATCTAAGGAGCAAGGAGAAACATCATATATATAATTACTTTGCCATAGGAACGAGACTGCTTCATCTGGCAAATTACAAGAGTACATATTTGAAGGAAGAATTTATTGGAAGAAAGTAACTTGCTTTACTGAAATAACAGCAAGTACCTGAAAAGAGATAGACTAAAAAAGATTAAAAGTGATTTCTTAGGCAGGAATCAGAAAAGACCCGGAACATGCACCAAACATTTTCTCATTGTATTCAGATGAAGCCAGAAGCTGGCACATACAGAAGATGCTGTAACTGTTAAGTTATGATTGGACTAGATGATCATGGAAGTCTTTGCCAACCTTAATGATTCTACAGTTCTATGAAGATATGGTTTATTTTTTTTTTTGTTTAGATTCAGATGGAAAGAAAATAAGCATCTAAAACTGCTGCATTCTCTAACTCTCATCCAAATCAAAATTTAGCCAGGCTATGCAGAAATTCTTCCTGTTTTCTTCAAGGATTCCCCCCGCCTTTTATTTTTTGCCAAGTATTAAGGTTTTCTGCCACTCAAGAATATACCAAATGATATAATTTATCCAGCAAAGTAAATGTCAGACAAAGCCCATAAATATCAGTTGTTAAATTATCTACTAACAGTTCTACTAACAGTTTTCTGTTTCATTGTTTAATGCTAAAGGAAAATAGGAGAAGAATTGAAAGAACATTGGGCAAATTCCACTTGGTTACTTGGTTCAAGCAATGGTTTGGAGTTTCCTTGAGTTCATGGTAGTAAAATAAAACAAATCATACTCTCTCCATGTGGATTGGAAACCATGTCTAGCAACAGAGGAAATGTATTGAAAAACCAAAAGGTGTGAAAGAGAAAAGAAACAAAAAAGAAAAGAAAAAAAGCAGAATGGCAGAGACTCAAAAAAGAACTGGGAGAAAACACAACATTTTGGAGCAGGCTTTGTATAAATGAAGGAATTTTGGGGCATCTTTACTTATGCCTGTATTCATGTGATACAGAGTTCATTCAGACTAAGGCCCTCAGCTAATTCACTTGCTCTCACATCAAAGCTTTAGACTATTGCAATCCTGAATTTTTTAAAGCTCATTTTACTGATTACAGTAGTCACAATTTCCCAACAGCCATGCAGGGCTATGTCACTGTAGTTCACTGGATATACCTTAGCCTAATGGCAGAACTAATAATGTGCATAACTGATAGTGTCATGCCAAAATCAGCAATACACTGCTGATTTCAGTAACCCAATTTAGAAGAGAAGAATCAGTTAAAGAAAAGTTAGCATTAGCTCACAAAAGCACTTATGACCTGTTTCCAAAGGGCAATGACAGAGCACTTTGGTAAAAGAATTAATATGACTTACATTAGGGTTTAAAGTGGCTCTGGGAATTATCTGTAATCTAGAAGTAAAAGAGTTGATATCTGTCTTAGTTGTGTGATGTAAATTTTGTTTAGGTTGTATCATTGGGTATTTACTTTTTTTTTTTTTTTTTTTTTTTTTTTTCCCCTGAGAATAAAATACATTTTAAAATACATTATTAAATACCAATTAAGTAGCCAGGTTCTCATTTAGGTTAAAAGGAAAAATTGCAAACCCCTGTCTGTTGTGTGCTCCAGGCTCAGGGGGCTATGCAGGAGCACAGTGAAAAGAAAAGAGAAGGAAGAAACAGAAGATGTTTAACATTCAGAATTTGTCCACAGCTGATAATTTATTGGAACTCATCTGTAACAAGGCCTGGCACTGATTTATAAGTTGATTTGAAAAATAAATAAAAGTGATAGAAACCTGCATTCGGTTTTAATGATAGACTGTTGCAGCGTGAAAAGTAAGGATATGAAACATTGCAAGGAAATTAGATATTATGCCCTGAAGACAACTGCAGCTACCAGCCCATTAATTGTTAGATATTTATTATTAAAAATTTCTTTTCATGAGCGACTGCAGAATATTTGCGCTCTTAAAGTTGTTGAGTTCTGACATGAATGGAGTGTATGAAGCTCATTTTTTTTCTTGCCTCTGTATGCGTGCGTGTATGTGTTTGTGGAGCTGACAAGGTAGCTGACCCCCAAATGTGATGAATCTTTACTGCACAATTACAAACACTCAAGTGCTGCCTCTGAATTGATAGTGAATAGGATAATGAATGCTGGGAAGTTTGTTTCTGCTCTGAATCTCAATAGCAAGGGGCCTGTGGGTGCCCTTAAACGGCTCTCTCTGGAAGCACAGAGTACCTGACTGTTCACAGTGAAATGAACATCATCTCAAAGGGGCTCTGAGCGTTCACATCCATAGCCTACCATTGTGTGGGTGCTCCCAGAATGCCACTGATCACTTGCCAGGTGCTGCAGACAGGTAGCTAGGAAACAAACAAGCAAACAAAAAAAAAAAACAGCCATGCATATCAGCCAAACCTAAAGGAAGGTACATATTTTAACAAGTGCTCTAAAGCTCTTGGCAAACAGAAGCATTTTATCATGTCTTAAAAATACAGAGGACATTTGATCAAATACATTCTAAACAGTTTACAGAAAGGCAAGACCACCTAACATGTTCTCCTACTTCTCCATCCTGGAATTACACAACAACCAGCATTGCTGATCTTTTAAGGAAGCAATACCTAAGAGAGAGAGCATGCATCCGACTGATGCATAGGAGGCATGGCACAGGGAGCTGAGTGCCTGTGTGCTGATTGCCACACTGTTGGCTGAGCATGCATGTTGACCCACCTGTATAAACAGATGATAATCTGCCCTTTCTTTTAAAAGCATTTTGAGGTCAACTACTGCAAATGGGAGACAGACAGGGAGAGCATAACAGAATGTTTTATTATTACATGGTTATATTTCAGCAGTAGCGAGAGTTAAGATGTTACAAAAATATATAATGAGGAATGGTCCCTACCTCAATTGGCCTGTCATCTACCTGTCTCTCATTCTGCTATGAATTATTAAGAGCAGTAATAGTAATTAAATGGGATAATAACATGGTTACAGAAACTTTTTGGAGGAAGATCACATTTTAAACATTTGCTACTTGGGCTTGTATGGCCTTTTGAACATAAAAGGGAACTCTTACTCTACTACAGGGAAAAAAGTGCATCCTTGTTCCTCTTTCCCTTCCAAGTTGCATAAGGCAGTTTATCCCCAATTCTCCATCTTCCTTTCACTTGGAAAACCACCTCTGTAAAGCCACATGCCCTATACAAGCGAGGTTTTCAAAAACTGAACAGGGATGCATTCAGCCCATAGTAAAAAGTACCTGGTACTTCGTCTGTCTTTGTGGTGTGAACGTTTTTCTCCATAATGATATATTATCTACAGTCTACCTAAGAGTAATTTCCTCCTAGGTGTTTCTTTGGTGTTTCTAATGAAGATAAAATGTGGGAGGCCACATTTCATTTACAGAACATGGATTTAGAAAGGGGGAACATTTTACACAGTGCAAAGAAGACAGGCAGCTATTAAAGAAGATTCACAGTTATAGGCAAATATACTAATGGTGGGGTTAGCTCTTGAAATGAGAATTTAGAACATGCCTTAACCTAATCCCTCATTAAGATAATTTATTCCCACCCTCAAGGTCTCACAACACAGCTAGCACTAGGCAAATAATTAGTAACAAACAATTCATTTGATCAATTTCAACTCTTCCTGTTTAATGAATTGTCATCCAACGCAGTACATTTTCTCAAATATATTTATTATTCAACATTATTTGCCAATTTCTGTTACAAATTTGTAGGCTGTTGTTTATTCAGGAGGAGTTGGGTGCTGTATGGTAGGCAGTGTGAGTGGATGCAGAAATCACATGGCATAACCCTGTTCTCTGTCTGGGAAATGGAACATAGAGATGAATTTTGTGAATACTCAGGCTTTCAAAATTTGAACTAAATAAAGTTGAGTGCGGTTTTTGCGCATAACTCATGTATGACAATAGCAGTTCTTTGCTTTGCAGTCACATTGCTTTAAAAACTCACAGCTCCTTTTTATAGCAAGCTGGGAAAAGGATCTACTTCTATTTTGCTGCTGTGAGATAGCATCCTGCCATAGAGAAGGTTGCAAGCCTTTGTGCTAATTAAGATAGCCTTAGGAAGTTACTGCATCGGAAATGTTTCCTGAATGAATCTCCAGCAAGTGTCCAATGCTTGAAGTACTGACTAAGCTCTTTGCCCAGCTGCCCTTCTGCCACTGTGGAGAAACCTGTGGGAGCCTGCTTCACAAACATGGCATCTAGAGGACTGACAGGCTGTGAAATGAATTGGGGTCTCTGACACGGCCATATCTGGGCCAGAACCACAGCAGCCCTGGAAGGTACTTTCAAACTACATTTTTCTTGTTGTTTCAGCCAGAATGAGAGCAGTTATCACACTAATGAAATTCTTACATCTCTGTCAGCTGAGGGGAATAAAGCCACACAATGCCATTTCCTAAAACAGCAGCATAAAGCCACTGACTAAATGCATAGCCTATAAAAAAAAGAAAAATACAATGTATAATAAGCAGTCATGGTATAAACGCACCAGACTGGCGAGTTGCAGGGCTGCATCAGATTCACCCCATACAGCATTCCTGTGCCAGTGTTTTTCTTTTCTGTGCCTGTGGAGTTTTGTTGCTCTTCATGTGAGGACAACTGCCTGTTGATTGTGATGAAGGACTAATTCTGAAGATCTTGAAAGCCAGCTTCTTACTGCAAGGTTGTTTAAGGACCAGCAAGACAGAGTTTGGTGTGTGTGTCACCCTTTACAGTGATAACTGGGTGGTTTAAAGACTGTCACTAGACAGTACTGCAAAATTAGAAACTTCATTGAAGATTATGTTCCAAGACACTCAGGTAGCAAATGCAACTAAAGTACTCAGCCTCAACTCAGCTGATAAAAAGCTGCTACAGTGATAAAAAGCTGCAACTACTCAGCCACAGAAAAGCATTTTAGCACCTGAAACTAAACGCTTTATAAACAATGTAATACATTTTCCTGCAATGCTTTATCCTTCGCATGCCTGGATACAAAGCAAAAAAAACTGCGTGGGGGATTTTTTGAGAGGGTTAAGTGTCAAACTACACTGTTCTGGCTGGGGACCATTACAATTTCCCCATAAAATTTATGTTCTGTGCATAACATTATCAAAACCTTAACTCAATTTTAATTTAGCTCAAGAATTTCCTTAGGATAAACTATTAGAAATCTGCTACATGAATGCCAATTAAGAAACTCAAATGAAGTATTAGTATGCAGTATTTCTAATGAAGACACCATTAAAAAAAAAAAAAAAAAAAAGAAAAAGACAACACATCCACATCACCCCTTACTTCAAAAATGGCTTAAGCAAAGAAAAACAAGTTCATAGTTTGACCATTTTTCCCCCTTTGCTTGCAGGGGATGTACTGTTTTAGAGGACTTTTAGAGTGGCCAGCTCTCCAAAGCATGGCCTCACCTATTTCTCCACGTTGAAAAGGCAGTTTAGACTTCCTGCTAAATCCCATCCCAGTATAACTTCGGAGGAGAAACAAGTGTCGTGAACAGATTCACTGCTATTGATGCTTCAGTTATAATACTGGGGAAGTGTAAGTAACAAAATTAAATGAAATCATTTGTAAAAGTGCTTATTCATTTTTGTACTGTAAAACTGGTAACATATATATTATATATATATGTTACATGTTTTCTCTAACAGATGCAACATACAAGACCCAACTATTTTTTCTTTTACTTCTCTACTACTTGCTAGGAAAATGCCCAAGTAGACTGTGTTGTACAAAGTGGTGGGATACTGTCCCTCAAAATTTTGCTCCACATCCTTCAACATGGCCTATAATTTACTATCTCTGACAAGATTACATCCTTCTCAAGAAAATAAGAACTGAAATAAAGCAAATGCTTTAAAAATTATTCTGGATTAGAAGCAAGTTTAATGCATATTAAATGTACGAGGTCATAGTAGCACTCTGTCCTTCATTTAGAATGGAAAGGTCTCTTGAACACTTCTACTTTAGGGAAGATGCTCTGTTCTGCCCAGAGAGAGAGAAGCACTAGCTTCTTTTCTGAGGTTTCTGTTATCAGAAATGCAAGTAGCACTTACAGTCATATTGCACTGAAATAACAATAGATCTGCAGTCTGTGCTGCTCATATGATAAAAGACTTTACAGTAAATTGTGCAATGGACTACATTCAATAGAATCTGGATGAAGCTGTAGTTACTGCACATCTTGCAAACAATACAGTTTTTTTATAGAAAACCATAGAGAAACAGGGAGATGTATCTGAACAGAAGTTTATTAATCCCTTGTTTAAAAAAAAATCTGTAGTGTCAGCTATAGACTTCTGAGTAACAAATCCAAGTAAATCACCTGATTTGCTTTTGGATACCAGCATTCCAGAGGCAAAGAGACTAAATTAGGTTAGAGTCATAACCATCAGTTATTCCATGCAGTCAAAATAAATCAACAATTGACTACACACATTGAGAGCTAGTCAGGATGTAGCTCATACATTAACCAAAATGAAATTACACCTGTTAGAAAAATGTATTTTTATTTATCACTAGAATAATAAAAAATATAAATCTGTGCTTAATAGGAAGAACATGTTACTCCCTACAGCAATGTGCAGCTCATAGGCTACTAGAACTAGTGCTTTGGTAGTTGGATATTAATAGACTCCACAAGCAATAGCACATGATATGACGTTTCTCCTTCATCTTTTCATGCAAAGAGAGCTCCAAGGTTATGAGACTACATGAGTATTCAAGGAAGTATGGTTGCATCTCTTTGCATGAAGAAATAGTACATATACCATTGGCTCAGAAGAATAAACCCATGAACACTCCATAGTGGCTCATCTGTCATGGTGTAAAGTAGTAGAAAAATTACTTATATAAAACTAGTAACCAGGAATAGAGGAGAGAAAAAAGTAAAGTGCAAGAGCAGAGGCACAATAGAGATATGAACTATAAGCAATCTGGTATAGGTTGCTCCCCCCAAAAAAAGGAACAGCATTCTTCTGAAGGACCACTTCCTCACGTAGCTATCTCAGCTTCTTCTGGTGCTGCCTTACAAAATCCATGAACAGAAAAAAAAAAAAAAAAAAAAAAACAAAAAAACAAAAAAAACACACACACAAAAAAACCCCACTCATTTTTGTGAGAAATAGCAGAAGTAACAGAATGCACTGCCATCCCTCCTTGCTGGGGCAAGGATGATGTGTTATATGCTATCTTACATGTATTTGCTGTTGTGATGAGCTTCAAACATGTACTATTATCTACTACATGAGGATGAGAAAATAACACAGGTTACCAATTCTATTGAAGTTATAATAGAAATGAACAAATGGAAGAAGAGATGCAGATAGCTACTTCTGTGAGTCTCAGTAAGTGCACTAAACAGAGTATAAAAGCTAAATACTGAAAACTACTTATAAAAAACTGTTCTGAGTAATATTAATCTGGAAAAAAAAAAAAAAAACAAAAAAAAAAATTGAACTGAAGCTCCCTAATCTGTGCCAACATAAGTATCTATGCTTTAAAAAAAAAATACATTTTATCACTAAGTCATTACCAGAAGGAGAACAGTTAAACTCCATTCAGTCATAGCTCTGAAAGAAGAAATCTAGGAGCCCAAAAAAGCCTCATACTAAAGCATGTACAACTTCCTTCTTCAGTCACCTGCATGTGTACCAAACATGATTAACAAGCATGGCACAGCTACTCTCAGCTCTGAAGGACTTGCAAAGATGATGACTGAGAGAAGCCATACTATTTCCAAACATGAAGTCTCAAAATCCCAAAAATGAATGTTTCTGGTCAAAGTTTATATTTGAGATGAATCTGTCTTCAAGGTGGATCTTCACAGACAGCAAGGAAGCTTTGTAAACATGGAGACAGTACAGAGCAGTCTTCTGTGGTGTTTGAATTTGGCATTTTCCAAGCAGGAAAGCAGGATTTAGAGATTTTTCTTAGATTACTTTGAAAAATCCCAGTCCTCATTCTTAGTGTCATTACTGAAACCTGAGTTGTATCTGTTACATTCAACATTATACAATGGAAAAATAGGATAGCCAAACACTAACACTCTTGCTGTCCAGTACATCTGGATTTTTCTCTCCTTCGCTTTCTTTCCTCATCCTACCACAACAGAGAAATACAGCCAGTAAAAGAAACTGCACTGCACACTTCTGATACACAGCTATACCTCTGTTCTCCATATGAATTCAGCTGTCAAAAGAAAGCTAACTATCCCAAGTAGTGACATTTCTATTTAGAAACCAAACAAACAGGTATCATATGTACACAGTCCATGCTTCAAATTGTTGGGGGAAAAAAGAGCTTTTATCTGGGAAAAGAGTGAAAAGTATTGAAGTTGTCCTGCAATGCAAAAATTACCCAGTCTGACATTGTCAGTTCATGCTGCCTCTACCTAATATGCCTTAGGATCCAAAAGCATGAGGCAATACATGGCCTCATATCAGGCAAGCATGCAATCCTGGCTGTTTAATCATGGGCTGCTTTAATCCCAGGAGAAATGGAATTTGGAAGCCAAGCTTGTATAGTCACACACGAATCAATAAATAAGGATAAGGGGTTCATGGAAATTATGTGTGATACTTATCACAGATTAGCCACTTTTAAGTCACTTCTTACCTATATAGCTAAATAGAATCTGTTTTCTTTTGTTAAAATCAAGGGTGTTGATACTGCTTAACAGCAAGAATATGGTCTTCATTCAAAGAAGCCCAAGCCCTCTGTTAGATTTTAACATCAATTGCATTGCACTGGATAGTGTAAACTGGGCATAGCACAACAACAGCTGTTAACCTGTACTGCTTATTAAGGGCAGTTTTTAGTCTATTTCTCACTAAAATGATTTTCCAGTACCAAAATTTGGAAAGTAGGCAAAATAAATAATCCTAACTTTAGGCTAGTGTAACAAAAGATTAAAGGCATGTTAAAGCCTAAAGAGCTTAAATACTGCGTAGTTGCCTGAAGCCTATGTGAACTCTGCTTTATGCATTAAAGCCTTTCAGGGGCCTCAAATCCTCTTTGTAGAAATGTCTGTGATTGTCCAAATCTTGTGATGGCAAATATCTATCTTAAACACCCATCAAGTTTAAAATAAATAGGTATACCTTTACCTGTATGCAAGAATAAGCAGATTTACAGGATTAAGCATGAGAATATTGATATAGCAGGCTACATCTAAAGACACAGTGAGCCACAGAGAAGCCACTTATCTTTCAACAGCACTGCTCACCACTGTATGATATGGCTTTTCTCTCCTCAGTCACAGTAGTATGAGCCATGCCACCCCCTCAACTCTCTTCTGATAGGGTACTTTTAAACCACAGATGGGGCACTTTAATTCCTATTGCTGCTTCAATCACGAGGGACAACTATTTAGCTGGACCTGGCCATTCAAATTAAGGCTAAGACAGGTGTAACTCACTTACTTGTACATTTGGGTCTCTACTTTCTATACCTAGCCTGTAACATAACCTACTTCCTGAGTACAGAGTGTAGTGTCCTTATTTTTCTCTGCTGAGAGATGTTTACTTGTAATACTTAGTCCTGCAAAATACTGTGCTATTTCTCATGTAATCAAACCTGTATGAGTGCTTGCAGTTTTGAAGTCACATATAAGCACAACATGAAGAAATACTTTTGTAGTATGCAGCCAGAAATGCATAGAAGACTGGGTTGCAAAGCTTCTTATGTGCTGTTGGGGTTCAAGCATTCAACCTGCCATAGTAGTCCAATATAAAATCAAAACCAAACTAGGACTGTTACAGAACAAAGATTTCTGCTCATGTAAATGCCTGATAGAGCACAATGTTTAAGTGGAATTTATACTTGTGTTTTGAAGAATTCAGAAGGCATCTGTCACAGCTGACCATGTTGATGCAAAAACAGTGGAAACAGGCAGCAAGCAGCTTAACAACCGCTCTAATAGATACATCACGCAGTATCACATGCTGTACTAAATCATGCCAGAGGGGTGGTACGAGCTAAATGCAGAAAAACAAGATCAACTTTAAACTCCTTTAAGGAATACATTCAATAGTTCTGTACTGACATCAAGTTAATCTGCCAATTTCTTACATTTGCTTCACATACTTCATTCTGCACTAGAACATGTTGCCCAGGACCATGCCCAGAAAATTTTTGAGCATGTGGTTCACATCCTTAGAGAATCTCCCTAGGCAACAAATGCCAGTGCTGTCACACTTTCAGTATATATAAAAAAGTGTTTCCTAACATTCAGGTGGGAGGTCCTATGTTTCAGTTTGTGCCCATTGCCATTTGTCCCGTCACTGGGCACCCTGAAAAGAGCCTGGCTCTGTCTTCTTTGCTGCCACCCCTCCTTCAGGTATTTATACATTGATAAGATCCTCTCCTGGACTCCCCTTCTGGAATCTCAGCTTTTCTTTGTAAAATACTCCACTCCCTTGTACCTCCAAAAGTTCCTTGTCCTGTGAAGCCTGAAACTGGACATAGTACTCCAGGTGTAATGAAAAAATTGTAAGGTAATACTTTAAATATAACATAAGGAGCAAGAGAAGAAGAAGCACAAAGCTGAGAACTCTTAACAAAGAAAAGCATTAAATATCCAGAAGTGTAGAGAAGCAATACACTACTACCACATTTAAGAAAAAAATTAAAAAAGGAATTGATCCAGATATAGAAGAGTTACACTAGCACTACACTCTAAGTAGAGTGCGTGCATGCTCTTCATTGCATTATTGTCTTTGCATTTCTACGAGTGAAGAAAAATACAAATCTGGCATTATGCTCAGTTCCTTATGTTATAACAATTCCTTGCAGCTTTGGCTAGTTGCGAAGTGGACAAGACTAGGACAAGTAACCTGAAAGCAAAAGGTATGTTTCTCCTACCACTACTACTTCTGTCCTGTTTGTAGAAAACAGAATAGAGAAACACAGTAACGAAGCACAAAATGCAAAGAAGCTTTAAACACAGGAAGCCTATTTTATGGCTCCCTGAATTTAACTTTAAATCATGCTAGCATAGACCACAGAATAGAAACAATTTAAGATCTCCAATGCTGGGGTAAAAGAAACTGAGTTTATATTGGTACCGTTTCATTTCAGGTATGGAAGGGCTCTGTTGGACTTGGGGCAGAGAGCAACTGAGGGTATTAACACCTATTCCCTGCTCACCACAGACTTACTACTAAGGCAACTTTGGGCAAGTCTGTTTCATCAGTGAAATGGAGATAGGACTTTTCTGCCTCATAGGCAAGAATAAAATTAATGTCTATAAACTGCCTGAATAGCCAGGAGTTTTATATTAAGTATTTTTATATTAAGTATTCATTTTAATATAAAGATTTTTAAACAGGTGAAAGAAAAACTTCCAGTAACAAATTCTGAGCTATTACCCACACCACACATAAAATCCCTCTGGAAACAAAGTATAACTTTAATTACTTCCCTAACTTGAGTTTTCTTATTATTTCCTGCCCCCCAGAGTACACATGCAATTCTGTACCAAATTCTTTCCCAAACAATAAGCAAACCAAAAAGCTGCCATGATTAACAAGCAGTGGTTAAATGGTTAAGTGGATAAACAGGGGCTTATTTATGCTCAGGAGCATGGGAGGCATAAATAAAAGAAATAATTAAAACAAACCAGGTTAAAAATGAA
Organism: Aythya ferina; assembly: GCF_964211825.1. NCBI lineage: Eukaryota > Metazoa > Chordata > Aves > Anseriformes > Anatidae > Aythya > Aythya ferina. The sequence goes on along the minus strand of NC_140297.1, from coordinate 70,198,152 downwards.
GGCCCTTATTAACACAAAAGATTACTTATAAGTAATTTATTTCCTCCTTTAGTTCATAATGGCAAGCAAAAGAGATTTTCTTGGAATATGGAATAAGGTCATGGAGTTAACTCATAAATGCACTTTGCAAGACCTTTCCAAAAATAAAGGAACATACAGAAGTAAAGATTTGTTGGTGGAGGAAAAACAATAAAAGAATCACCTAGGATGCTGTAACTGACATGAAACAGAAAATATGGAATGGGACTAGTTTCTTAGAGCATGATGTAAGCCTTTAAATGCAGGAATAGAAAGCTGAAACAACTTATAGAACATCAACACAGCATGTTAAAAAGGAAAAGAGGATCCAGAAGACAGACAGTTACAGAACTAAGGAAGACAAACAGGAAACACTGTATGCCTAAGTGTGCACTTGCAGCCCAGAAAACCAGCCGTATCCTGTGCTATGAGGTTGGTGAGGCACTGGCACAGCTTGCCCAGAGAAGCTGTGGATGTCCCCTCCCTGGAGGAGTTCAGGGTCAGGTTGGATTTAGTTTGGGGCAACCTGGTCCGGTGGGAGGTGTCCCTGCACATGGCAAGGGAGTCGGAACTGGATGGGCTTTGAGGTCCCTTTCATCCCAAAACATTTTGTGATAAATCTTAGGTTAAAATACTTGGTAAGTTCATTCCATGTGAGAAGTTAATAAGAAAAGAAAAAAACAGTTTAATGCAGAATAAGGAAAGACTATAGGATAAGGGAAGGGTTCAGAGCACTAGTACTTCCATAGCTATATTCACAATACACGTATATTAAAATTATTAGCAGTTTGATGGTACTGACCATAGTGAAATACTGAAGAAATCCACAGTCAATTACTTTGGTATTAACGTGTGCAAAGTAAATGCAAAAATCTACTGTGAAAGAAGCTACAAATACATAGTAATTTAGGAAACTCGCTCAGTCCTTCAAAGGAGGCAGAAGCAGAGGGCATCACAGATGCAAATAGCTGGTATCAATGGAGACCTTGGGCAACCTTAAATTTCAGTGTGAACTTCAATCCCATTGTAACTAGTTCTTACATCAGTTTTTGTGTGAAGAGGAGAAAGCTGTGTAGGATGAGAATAGGAAACAACTTATTCACATTGTATTTATACAGTAAATTTTACGGTGACTTTTTTTGTTGTTCCATAACACCTACTGTGAAGAGTCTAGGAACTAAGGAATGTAAAATGCAAAAGTTATTTCTATCAGCCTACATAACATTAGGTAGGGTTAATCAACACAACAACATAACTGCTCTCCCATGAAAAATAAAGAATTTACAGTTACTTCTTAAACAAGCCCTTACTCATATTTCATAGACAACACAAAACAATATACATATACAGTACAGAAGATCCTAAACTCAAGTTCTGTAATAAGAACACTTGGAGGCCTGTCAGGTTCTTACATGTACATGCAATAAAGCTCATTAAAAAAAAAATACAGCAATTCACTGAAATACTTTTTTTTTTTTTTAAACTTCAATGAAAGCATGAAACTACATAGACCATGACAGCTGACAAGATATGAGCTGCTCTCATTTCTGTAAGCATGTTCTTTCACACACTTAGTAATTGTTACTCAACAATATGTAAACTTACACCTATGAAAATAAAAACCTGACAAATTTATGCTAAATCTACAGTATTCCTTTGTCTATAAAAATCACATTTTAAAGTACCTCACACCTGTAAAACAAAACCATTTTCTATAGTTAATGAAATAAAAACTCCAAACTTCCCTTAACATGTGCTCCAGTAAGTCAGTCTCGTACACAATCAAGGGTAAATTCTAAGGCAAATGATAGTGAACACTGTTCTCAAGAGAAAATACAAACAAAATTGCACTATAATAGAGGTGTGGACATGGCATGAATGGACACGGTTTAGTGAGTGAAGTCAGTAGCTCAGGTTGATGGTTGGACTTGATCTTGAAGGTATTTTCCACCTAGATGATTCCATGGTTCTACATAAACTGTTCTGCAGCCTACATAGTATATATTAATTTTTACCAGAAACTTTGGGATTTCTAAAATTTATATTATCTATTTACAGAAAACAGATTCCATATGAATTATTATAACTGCATGCATGGATGATAGCTTTCACATAATTTGATTCCCTGAAGGTCAGTAAAGTTTAGCAACACACAGTTTACGGGTGACAAAACTGAGACTGAAATATAGTCACTGATGCTCAAATTCTAATTACCAAGTTCCGCCAACCTGGACATTGCAGCCAATGTTCTACTCCAGAACTTTCCTTTCATTGGTTCAAAAACTGCCCCTCTTTTAAGCCTGATAGGTAACTTAACCCCACTGCAGAGAGCAACTTAATTTAGGAAGAAGAATGAATTGGAATAAAAAGACTTGATAAATGTTATGGGGAAAAAAAGGTGCATCTGTCCCCTTGATTGGTCCAAAGTACACTACTGTTGCATCAAATCCTAAGTTGTAACCCTTCATTATATCTTACCATACAACTTTGGCTGCAACATGAAAATATCAGTGATAACCATAGCAGGCCATCTTTCTATTTATTTATTTCAAGGTTCATCTGTTTGTCTAGTTCATACCTCCATACCTAACCCATGACAATACATCATACAGCAGCTAGGAATTCAAAAATGAAAGCTATTACACTCACAATGAAGTCTCGTATACACACCTATTATTGTTGGCAAGTCACATGTTGAAGGGCTTTGCTGACACATCAGAAGTAGCTTGAGCACTAGGAACAGCATGGTTGTTAGTGCAGCTCTGCACTTGTGCCAACATAGCTATGTTATTCCCTGCCCTATTTTATAACACACCTAATATGTCATATGCTAGCCACCAAATTATTAAGCAAAATTTAAGGCACACTTTTGTCTGTGCTTTGATTACAAGCTCCTTGGTAGAGCAATTCATCCTAAAACATGCACAATGTTTGCCAGACATTGGATTAATTTCACAAATTAGTATTTTTAGCAGAAAGCAATACATCCTGTGATTTTTCAATTTTTGTACATTCTTCCTGATTACACAGTTCTATTGTCAAATTTACATTTCTTTAATTTGAATAAATCATCCATTCTGTATGAAAGAACACAAAATAAGATGCATCTAAGGGACCCAACAACAAAAAACACCGTAACTGTGTGAACAATGAACTGTAAAGCAGTAAGTATTTTTTAAAGTGCTATTGTTAAATACATAAAATGAAAGAAAAGGCAAATGATTCAATAATGAATTGAATACGAAAGTAAGAGAACAGATATTACTAAATTCCAGCAATCTTTTAAATTTACAATGAAAAAGAAAGACTGGTAGTACACTGTATCCCTGTCATTAAATAAAGAAAATTGTGATTTGTACCATAATCATTTTATATTCAAAGGACCACACAGAGACCGACACAGTAAATATCCCAAATACAGTAGCAGGTGCTGTTATTCTTTAGTCCAATACTGAAAATAAAAAATTTGATTTGAAGATATTAATTCAGAGGACCACCTTTCATTTCTCTCTACATCACTATGACATGGAAGTCCATAGGCCACTAAAAATTTAGTACTTCACCACAGAATAAGCAAATTACAGCTTGGTACGCCACTGCTTCAGTCATGACTTTTCATTGTGTTCTCAGCTGCTTGGGGCCTAAAAACACATTCTGCCCTTGTTCAGTGCTCAAATGCATTTTCTTACTTAAAAGCAATAACCAAACAGAACAACAGCTTAAGATTTCCATAAAAATTTCAATCATGACAAGAAATACCAAGTTCTGTGATGATCTGATCAATTACTTAAAAACCCACAATATTTTTATTTAAAATGAAAAAGTGACAGCATATCATATTCTAAATCTTCCATCTTTAAAACTGCAATTTGGTCAACCAGTTGCTGATTAGGTTCCATTAAACGTGAATACAGTATTACATTTAAATTACCTCACCTAGACAATTAACAAAGACAGAGAACCACTAATCTCAAACCAGCCACATGGCCAATATTATTAAAATGCCCAAGTAAGTCTTCTAGTGTGTCACATTTGGGGTGCAGCTTCTCAGCAGTTTGCCAGGAGCTGCTGTCCTTCATTGACTGATAAAGCCATCTGACAATGGCCTATAACACCTTTTATGATGAATTCAAGTGCTCTGAAGAAAGGGCTCACGAAAATGTGCACTTCTAGCCATCTGCAAGCAGACAATATGTCTTCAGCTCCTTTGGTTTTAATAATGTTCCCTTTGGAAAGTGAATCAGTTGAAGACTGTTCCAATAAAACGTTAAGTCATAGTCGTCATAGTCTAGACCATAAACCATTGTCTATACAGTTTGCGACAACGTCCTTGTTTTTCTTTCTTCCACACTTTTCTTCCAAACACCATGCAGCGAAGGCAGTTTGATTTTATCCATATTCTTACTGTAAACATTAAGAAATATACCAAGAACAACCAGCAAGCCTGACCACACATACCTAAAAGGGAGGGAAAGGAGGGGAAAAAATTACTATTAGCACTTTAGTTGTAGTGATTATATTTATCTAATTCATAAATATTGATACGTAAAGTTCAAACCCTAATGAGAGGAGGTTAAGAAAAACAGCAACAACATTTTAGTAGACTTGAAGAAAGAATTTGTTCGAGTCTTTATTTCTTCTGTCCTTCAACCCTTCATTTTCCTGTCCAGGCTGGAGAGTTAAGGTGCATTGATAATTAAAACAAAATAAACAGTACCTGTTCTTTCTTGTAGGAAAGAAGCAGCTCTGAGGGGTTTTAGAATGTTTTTCTTTCCTACGTTTAGGAGAGCTACTCTCTCTATTACTGGTCCAAAACCACATTTTCACTCAATGCCTTATGTCTATACCTCCAAATGTTCATTTTTAATTTAGCTCTCCATTATTTTAAGTCTCAACATTCTTAGCTGGAATAAATTTCATTTGGGCATTTGACTAAGCTTTGTTCTGAAGTCTCAAATTTAGATAGCAATATAATCAAACACTATTTTGTTTCAGATCAGAAATATTTAGGATCAATGAAATAACTGAGCTGCATGTCTCAGCGTAAGGCCAAGTCTTCCTAGAGAAAGAACCCAAACAATTTATTAAGTCTCTTAAGCACTACATATTACCCAAGATTTTTCTTAAAAAGCAAGAACAAAAAATACCAATATGTGAAACAATTTGTCTTCCAGACCCTTAGAAAAATTGAAACTATTTTCTCTAGCATGATTAGCATCAACAAGGCAGTCAATATTCACAACAGATTGCCAACATTTGTAGAAGACAGAAGACAAAAACCATTAAAGCCTGAATGTAATTAATTACTGGTGTTGTATTTCCATGATCAACGTGATAATTTTTATAAAATAAATAAAATCTCATTTAAAACAATAAATACTCACTGGAATGTGAATGGTTTTGCAAAGAACAAAAAAGAAAGCACAATGGTCATTGCTTTTCTTCCCGTTGTTACTGCAGAGGAAAAGAGATGTTTACTTCTTTAATAATTCACTTACAATGTAAGAACATCAAACAATCTTTAATATTAGTAGATACCCTTATTATCCAGTTAAAGGTCTGGCTAAATGATTATCATCCTTGATGCAAACAAACCGTAGGCACATTCCTACAGTATGGAATTATGCTAGGACCACGTTATGTGAAACAAGCATGCTGTATCAGCTCCAGTCAGGTATCTGCAGTACCTGAAAGCAATGAACAATCCCTACAAATAACTTATTGTATAAACTAAAAGCAGTCATCTGTTACAGCAGGAAATAAAGTGGGATCGAATCCACGGGTATTTGGACACAACACATCTCTTGCCATTCCTACTTCACTTTTTTTTTTTTTTTTTTTTTTTTAAGTGGAATGGAACCAGCATTTTGTAATCCTGTAACTTTAGTTATTTAGCAGTGCAGAGAAATACAAGTTTGGCTAGAAACCTAAGAGACCAGGGACGCTAGACTTCAGTGGCTTAGTAGGCTTTCCTAGAATTATTAAAAGGCCTTCTTCTACACGTGATCTCATCACTAGCAAGAATCAAGGTAGTAAGAACTGAGGACAATTCTGTTACCAAAATTGAATTAAACTATTTGCTTGGGTTACTTTCAAATTAACTATAAATTTCAACAATTACTTGAACAATTTCAATGCTATTTGCTACGAAGAATAAAGTTCTGCTAGTAAACTGTATACTGGGAAACATACATAGTTTATCACTGAAACATGCAATCAGTAACTAAGTAAAAGTGTTATGAAAACACTGAAAAAAGTAACAAGCAGCCAGGTGTACAAATTCATCTACAGAGAAGGGACCTGGGAAGGTGTTACATGACAGCACAGGTTTCTCATTTAATAAAGATCATAGTACAATTGTCTGGACCAGAAGAAAACCACGCCTTCTTTATTAACAGAAAATATTTTGCTTATTACGTACTTTTGCTATAACAGGTTAAAAAGACCTTGTTCGTATAACCATACCCACATGAGTATTAGTGTAACACCAAAACAAAAGGAAACGGTGACTACTGATGTATTTTCATGCCTTTTTTTTTGGACAGTAAAGCAAGTTTTATTCTCCCCCAAATATCTTATCTGAAAAAGATGTTTAATACTGAAATAAACAGCCTTCACCATTGCTTTGTCTGCTCCAGTCTCAACCTCCTAATAACAATTTCTATACATTAAGAAATTTATGCACATCAAATGATTTTCTATTACATGAAAAATTAAAGTAGAATGAAAAAGAAAATTGAGTTTTAATTAGAAAACAGTTTACAGATGAATAATTTAAAAAATGGTAAAATTCAGTTTTTCTAATTACGATTATTTCTGTTCTTTCAAATCAGTTATTAATTAAAATATTTATGTAACCATTTCCTTCTAAATTAAGTGCCTTTTATTCTTTTTCCCAATTAAGTCTGATAATTTCTCATTCTGCTAATAGAAATACAATTTTCATTAAACTCCTTCACCCCATTCCCCCCAACAAGGAGAAGGGTTGATGGGGGGAGGGGGGGGGGACAGTAATGAATGTGGTGTTCTTCCAAGGCACGATAAACATTTTCACATTGCTACAGGCAAGACAGAAAGGGATTGTCAAGGTCAGACACAAGGAAATCTGGGAAGGGTCTTCTATTCCACAGCACTTAAGCAAATTTTAGCACAGGTAGTTTTTTTTTTTTTTTTTTTTTTTTTTTAAGAGCTATTTCAATACATGAACCAACCCCTCATCTGAGCCAACTTCCAGCCAGTAGATCTCTCGAACTTTAAAACAAACATAAAACAGAAGTGCTGCAGAGGTAAGAATTAACAGGAAACCAGACCATGCAACTTTCATGTCCAGAAAACAACCGTCTGTATTCTCCTCTCTGCTAATGCAAATGAAGTAGACATTACCTGGCAGAAACCAGCTTTTGGGGGAAGAGGGAAGAGAGGAAAGTAGTTCCATGGCATCTTGCTACACCTCCCCACCCCAGTCCCTTGTGACTGATGTTTGTAGTTTAAAGAAAAGGTAACCTGAGGAGGGAATGAGCCTGATGTAACTGTTCTTGACAGACTACTGTAACTACTTACAGAACAGCTAGATAGGTAGTGACTTAGTTTTGGAAAGTTCACACAAGTGATGTTTTAAGGTTGGAAGCAACTGTTTTCTTCAGACAAACAATTCACTGTTCCACAGCAGTTACATATACTGAAGAGTAATAGTTTTAGGGATAGTCTGGAAACAGATGTACGGAGAGATGCTGAGAAATGATCAGATAGCTTAGACTTTCCTTTCAGTAACTGCTGCTAACATTAACAGCAGGGTCGTTTCTGCTTATCCTGACAACTGAGGATATTCTGACAGGTAAACACTTCTGGTGACTATTTACAAACTCACAATGACACAAGCTAAAAGCATTTACTTGCTTGCAACACAGTTATGTCATTTTACTGTAGCTAGCTTTGCCACACTCATCACATACTAAAATTTGTCATAGCATCACAAATACTGATGCAAGCCACAGTAAACTAGTGCAAACAATGTGTTGTACCTATCTTATCAGCAATTCCTTTGATTTAACTGTATTCTATACTGTTCGTTCCACTAAGGATCTTGCACAGACAAAGTTAATGACAAGCTCACTTCTTTGAAGCCATACAGTTGTCCTTCCACACAGAGTATATTTAAATACTTTTCATTGTTTCTAAGGCACTTATATCAGCCAATGCATTGGTAAAGACGAAGTTTAACCATATGATGTTACTTGCCAGTGCAGCATTGAGATTTGCTGTGCTCAGCACGCTCCTCAGATAGTCTTAGGTATTACAATTTCAGTCTCTAGAAGATTTTTCCAGATGACTGATTGCTCAACATGAAGGTTATATCCAGTTATAAATGGATTAAGAGTCAAGTCTGACCTAAAGACTGAAAATCTATAATGGTTGTGACTGCCTCTTGTTTCAAGTCCTCTTTTTCCTCAGTAAGCTGGCTACATACCTGCAGACTGTCAGCACAGAAAGGTCTGATTTGCATTCACTCACAAAAAACGATTATACTGTTAGATAAGAACACCACCTCACAAACTTTTAATTATATGCGAACTGTCACAAGAGCAGTTACGATAGCATTTAGTGACTTTAGCCTGTAGAGGATTCCAATAACTTTTGATGTAACTTATGGATTGATATTTTTCTACATTCATGTGGGGCTAGCAGATACACCAGTAATAGGCAAAAAAACATTTTCAATATATCACTGATACTTTACATTCATACCTAGTTTTTTTCTGATATATACTATACTACACATTCAACAGAAAGCATGACTGCTTTTCAGTCATAGGACAACTACTTCTTAAGTCCAGAAAAGGAACTGCAAGGTAAGAAATTCTGCTTCTTTCATTAATAGGCTACTATTAATGATAGTACCTGCGATTTAGAGATAATTCAGCAGCTGTTACACAGTCCATGAGAAGTTTCTTTGGTTCATATCCTGACTTCAAAAACTAATACCCTTTATTGCATTCAGTTTAATAAGAAGAACCAAGGAGACATTCTCAAATTCTGACAAAAGTTGGAATTTGTTCCACTTTCGTTTATTTTGAACAGACTACGGAGTATACGTTTAACGTTGCTACTTCTTACAATGTAGCCCCAGTTTTCCACTGAAAATCTATGGACATCCAAAAACTTCAAGGGAGTCCTACACACTTTTTCTAGCAATACTATTTGTTGGTAAACTCCAGAAATTCTGTGCTTAGAAGTGATGACACTGCCTTCCATGCCTTACGCATTTCAAATAGTATTTATCTTTTCCTTGTATCTTGCTGTGTATTTCCATAGCAATTCCTCTGTTTAGAACAGTGCTGATTCTGTATTAAAACATACATGTAGCATAGGCTACATGCACAAGATTGCTTAATAGGCTCTTCAACATTGAAACTGTCACACAGAATGAACTGGGAAGTTCCCAAATATATACTACGAGAGAAGACCCAGACTAAATAAACCAAGACTGGTCAGCACAAAGAACAGAAAAAAGGCTAGAATATTATTCTCAGAAGCTGTCCTAAATAACAAGATTACTTCATGTTTTTATACCAAAAGCAGGAAAGATATCATTTGTTCATACCTGTTACAGCCAGAAGGGCACCAAAGATTTTAATCAAAGCTAGAACAAAGGATATGCCAAAATACCCAGTCAGGGAGAAAAGGAATGCATAACCGTAAGTCTGAACTGGATGCTGCAACAACAAAAAAAGCCTGTTAGGAAAATGTGAAAACAAACCCTGAGGTATTGCAAAATGACATAAAACTACAGACTTTAATCAACTGCTTGAGCTATAATAAGCTGCTCAACAATGCATTCATGCAAAGATCTTTATTTAATTTTAGTTAAATAATGGAAAAATAATTATGAAATTGAAATGAGTCTGGTCCTGTGATTTTGTTTTGCCTTTTTTTTTTTTAAACATTATCCGATATATCTTATACATCAAAAACTGTAACAACTGCGTTAATGTATGAACTACAGAAAACAACCAAGTTACACAATGAAAACAACATTAGAGAGTTGGTGACGTTTTTTCCAGACTATACAGAACAATGTTTTCCAATGAGGTTGTTTGTAGAAAAAAAGGAAATCTTTGCACCTACCTTTGAGCAAAACGTTACTGCAGGGCTTAATCCACTAGTGCATGTTAATCCGAATAAAATATACAGAAAACCTATTGAATAGGAATATAAAACCTAGAATAGTTTAAAAGAAAATAATTATCAGGTGATATTATAAAAAGCAGATAATTAAATGCTTTTGAACATATGGCCCCATTAATATTTTTCAGTTTGAGTTAAATTTGAAGTGTTTGAAGATATTTTTGCTAGTTATTTCTTTAACAGCTGATGTACAGTGAGAAGTCAACAAGCATTCTTCCTACCCACAGCCACATAAGTTTTTTTTTTTTTTTTTTTTTAAAGCTAGACAGTTAATGTCCCGAGGTCAATTTTGACTGTTAAACCCTTCAAATCCAGGATTTCACAGCCTAAATAAAGCTTCAGACAACTATATAATTAGGTTGAACAACATGCGAAAGGTAGATAGATTTCTGCTATTTATCCTGCATGTTAAAGATACATTAAACATGCAAAGTGCAGCACTTAATCACCCTGAACTGCCAGAACGTGTCATGAAGCATCATCTGTGCCACTTCAGTTCACCTACAGCGCACACCTGCATTACAGCTATGGGATACTGAATCTTCACATACGACCAGCTCTGGCCTAGCTCAGAATACATCTTTCTCAGCAAGGAAGTAAGCTCTTCATTTTGTCTGTACCCTAATAAAATTCCTGGCTCCATACAATGACAAGATAATCTTCATATGCACTCTTCTCATGTCAAGGCAACAACAGAAGCTGGAACTGCCCATCGATCTATATACCGGTGCAGTGGGAGGCATTCAGCTGTTTGCAGCTTTTTCTTGTGGGAAAAGGGACAGTAAGCAAAACTATTCCACATAATATTACTAGCTAGAACACAATGATTTATTACATTTCAAAGCACAGTGTCAGTTACAGACATACTTCTTATGGAAAAATTTTTTAATCAACTGTTTCCTTGTTGTAATATCTCTTATCTACAAAGATAAGCCTATTAACAACTGATAGCAACACCATGAGAAGACAGAACACGTAATACTGCTCCACAATAAAGGAGGATCGATATATGTTCCAACAGCAGAACTGCTTTCAAGTTCACATAACAAAAAGTAAAGGTCTAGAGAAATCAGAGGCATTGTAAGGCTGGTAGCAATTGTCAGAAGACTGTTGGCAAGATTCAAATTGGGCAAGAAAGCCGCTATGGATGTACTAATGGATTTCAGAGATTATGGCTGTAGAAGGCTACCCTGGGTCTGATAATGTTGACCTAGCTAAGAACCCTGACTCTGGCAGCAGTCAACAGTCGATAACGAGAAAAAGCACAAGCAAACAAACAAAAAGAACACAGCGATACCTTTCAGGTATATTCTTCTACTTCTCAGAAACCTGCAGGCCAAACTTCTTGAGCCAACCTAAATGATTTTCAGGCATAAATGAAGTTTGCTCCTAACCAGTTTTCTCTCCATTTATAAAGCTGTTCTCATAAGTGAGGAACTAGGTTGTCCTGTCACATCAGTCAAGTTAAACATCAAATACAACTTCAATATTTGTTTTTATTTGCGGCATATTCAAATAATATTGGCTACAATGAAAGATTTGCTCATCTTGATTTGATTTTAGAGAAAAAGATGGCAAGTTCAAACATAAGTTTTACATAAGTCATGGGATGTGAACAAATAATCCTTGTTTCAAAGAAGTATATAAAAATATTGAGCAATACTTTTTCAAAATCACGTATTTTACTGAATCAGGAACATCCAAAAGTCAAAGTTTTACTGATTTCAACAGAACAAGCTCCACAAGAGGCTGCCTCTCAAATGGTAGCACACTCTAGAATCAGAAGTCTATCAAGTAGGAAAAGCAACGTGTTCATGTAACAGACATTCATCTATACAAGAACTGTAAACAGTTTTTTGTTTTGTTTTTTAAAAGAGATCAAGTGCATGACCATACAGAAAACACTCTACTGCTTTCAGGCCTGTACAGAAAGAGTGTACAGAAAACACTCTACTGCTTTTCAGACTCTCCCCTCTATGTAAAAAAAAAAATGCTGCTAGAAATAATGTGTTTTTGTAGCTGCAATATACATTTGCAATTGCATACCCCCGAAAAGCAGCACCCCTGAAAGGTTAAAAACAAAACATAATGAAAAAACAGAAAACAAGAACAGAAGGAAAAAAAAAAACAAAGAATGCAGCAAGAGTCACTACTCACATATGAAAGAGAAAAACAGAATGACTTTCCTACTTTGTTGTTTGATGTGTTGCCTGTGATAGAACACGTTATTTTAAAATTGCAAAGGATTTCGAAGTCTGTATTAATTCAGGCTTTTAACAACCTCCCCCCCCACCCTGATAGAATTATCAGTATGACTACTTAAATACTTTCAAATTGTGTGTGACAGAACACTAACTTCAAATCTGGTATTTACCATTTCGGAATTAGAACCATTGTGCAACTTCATAGCTTTTTCCTGTACATTTCCTATAACTGCATCTGCGCAGAGGGCAAGGGATATTAGGATCACACCTAATATAAGGAAAGAAATAAACAAAAAACCTGTTGAGAGTATTTATCAGCAAAACAGAGCAGTGACAAAAAACACTCTACTTATCCTGAAAATTCTCAGGAATAGAATAGTAATAAATATCTGTATCATTCTGAACATCAGCAAAACTACTTCATTATGCTAATAAAAGTTTTAACAATCTATAAAGCAGTGTCCACTCCCATTCCTCCTGTGAGTTAAGTCTTGAACCACACTTGTCTCTAGGCTTGATGGGAATATCTGAACATTACTAGAAAGAAGCAAGCTGTAGTTCTATGTAGTAGCAAGAGTGAAAGAGTGTCAATTGTACTTATTTATATTTGAATCAAGATAAATAACCAGATAACATTTTTTTTTTTTTTTTTTAGCAGTTAATCTATACCATTTTCCCTGGAAAAAGTAAAATAGAGGCATTAGACGTAGTGATAACGCAAATGTGAAAGGTTCAGCAAAAACCTTTCATTAAAGAAATAGTTTTTGTTTTTTTTCTTTTTAAAGAGAAAAGTACTGTTTAGGTATAAAATCCATAGTTTTAACATTAATGCACTTGGTCATAACAAAGTCACTACAGATTCAATAATGTAATCAGCTTTCCAGTAGCAAAAATTAGTAACTATTTATTGCAGTCACAATTCATTTTTCAACCTCAAAACTTTGATTTTCTCATGAATGTAACAACTGTTACATTTAACGTTGCAAGCTTAGGAAATTAATGATGCACACAGGTTGAAATACCACTTCTCTAAGAAGACTATATAAACCTGCAGCACAAAAAGTATCAGACACCAAAATCATGTTTATTGCCTGTCCTTGTCTTGGTCCCTGAAAAAAAGCTGAGTGTCAGAAAAATGATGAGTGGAAGACTTGGAAGAAGCACCATTTTATCTCCCTAATATAATACTCTTAAATTCAGGGGTCTCAAAATAGGTATTCTGATGGACCAAATGGCGGATAAGCTCCTGACAGAGAAGAAAAATCCCACTTCCTATAATTTTCAGAATTGAAAGACTTTTTTTTAAAAAAAAAAAAAAAAAGTAAGACCAGTGTACTTTAAGGTGGTATCTCCTTGGTAAGCTTCTGGATATATGCAAGCTTCCAAACCAGCATTTTTAGTTTGGGAACCATTTCTTTTTCCATGCTAGACATATGCAAATATGCAACTGAAACAACACGGAAGACGGTGTGGACAACAATTCATTATTCCAGTTACCCATGCACCAGAAAAAGCATGAGTGAACAGAAATGACATGACAACCAGAGTAGTATTGGTTATGCTAAAGACCACAGTTTAGAGATATTAACCACATGGATTCAGCTCCGATCCAAAAGGTATAGTAACTCCATCCAATCAATAGCTTTGCTGCAGATCACTTCCATACAGTGATCAAGCACATCTGTACTCTCATTCATGCCGCTTCCAAGCGGTGCTTAATGGCCAAGGCATACCACAGGACAAATGCATGGGTTCAGTATTGGATTGATATGATAAAAGTTATCTGGAATCTGAAGGGCAAGTGCACATAGAAGGGAGACATGTGGGGACAAGATACATGTTAATACTACACGTGGTTTTGGGGGCACAAAGGCAGAAATTGTTCCACTTGTGACAGCATTGCACCTGCCAAGAAGCAGCAGCAAAACAGGGATGAGCGTAGTAACATTGTGTAATATGGAAAGCATGAGTAAAAGAGATTGGAAGAACTGGTCCTAAGTTAGTTCTAGAAGAGATAAGACTGTAGTTCACGCTTCAACAGTATTTGACCCTATAAATGGCATGCTTGAAGACATTACAATACTAACCCTAGGTATACATTCATAAACTACCGCACACTTAATGGCTTCCTCAGTAACACATTCTTGTACTTGCAATCCTCACCATGCAAGTCTGTTAAAAGATAAGTTGTTTAGAGCTTATCAGCCCCTTGAGATCTCTTCAATACTCCACCTTCTAGAGGTAGGTAACCAAGCAATAAACAACAGTGAAACTAAGGACAGAACACCTCAGTCTTCAAAAGGCTAGACTGCACCCACACATATAATCTAGGGCAGAGGAACCTGCACACAAGTAACGTTTTTCTCTTTGCTGAAGATAGTTAATTTCCATTTATGCCTGTAATGCCAGAACAGTGGAAGCTTCGATAGCACCAATGTTTCAAGATCACCTCCTTCTGGACACTATTCCTTTCTGGTTTCTCTTTTTTGAAGGTCCTCTATTTTTCATAACTATTTAGGATATCTACCACCACCTCTCCAATTAGAAATGCTAAGGGATGTTTTGAGCTCTTATTACCAACTTCATCTTGAAAAAAAAAAAAAAAAAATACTTCTTCCTTAGTTACAAATAGGTACCTGTTCTGGCAGAAGACAGTTTCTCTTTTCTTTGCTGAACTCTTTCATATGCAAACAAAACCTGTGTAGATTCCTTTTTTGAGGTGAGGTTGGATTTCAATAGCAGGAAAAAGAAAAAAAAGACTTGTAAAATTCTTGAAGGCATGATATGGGCAAAACTGTTATGTCTGCTCATGATCCATTTTTAGTATTTGCATTGGACAGCAAGGACTGTGTGTTGTTTGACTTTTCAGCACACCTTTGTTTTCTTAGAACTGTGATATGTAAAATGTTTTTTCTTCAACAAGCAAGTTGATAGAAGTTCTATGAAATTGTATGAAATCATGCTAGAATCATACTAGTCTGCATGGTGAAAGTTCTACGTAAGTGTGCATATATTACTAGAAGAAACTCAGAAATTTAGGGGGCTGTAAGTAGGCAGTACCAAACATGCAATTTTAGAAAATAATCATTTTGAAGGTTATCATGTACTTTGCTGCTTATGCTTTTAAAAGCTTTAATATCCTCAAATACTTTAATGCTCTTTTCTCTATGAGAATAGAACATAAATGTTTACCTCTCCATTCTTGGTTCTTATCTTGTGATTTACATTTAAAAGGGTAATTAGTCAAAAGAATGTCGTTTTGCAGAGTGAGCATGGCTTTTTTTTTTTTTTTTTTTTCCTGATCACTGGTTTTACACTTCAGATATGTATTGCTGCTACATTACTAAAAATCTGTACATTTCTTGAAGGAAGGGACCATCTAGTTCCTTAATTCATCCAGGAAAATGAAAAAGTTCAGCCTTTCCATTAGGAAACTTTTTTTTTTTCCTGATTATATTAAGTGGCACAGAATAAAATAATAAGGGAACAGAGAAATGGAGAAAGTACCTCCCCAGAAGGTGCAGAGTGACAGAATTTTGAATCACCTTCCAAAGGGAAGATCCAGACTTTCGAATTCTAGAACTACATTCTAATTTCACAGAACTAACACCCCCCAAACGGTAGTGCTCTAAGCTTGAATATATACAAATTTGTTTGAAATGTACAGAATAAACTGATAATGAAAGTGATAATGAAAGACACTGTTTATTCTCTGAAGATATTTAAAGGTTTTTATCTTGCATTTTGGCTATATTTGTGGGCATCAGGATTTTGCTACATTTACTGCACTTTACCCTATCCCATGCAGTTTAAGAAGGAACTTTTCAAATCTTTTCAGATTAAGTCACAGCATATACTTAAAATAATTCATACTTTACAAAGAGAATATATCAACGTGAGTGAACTTAACTGGAATAGTCTAAAATAGGTGTAAAGATTACATGCCTATATGTCAGAAAACACTAAAATGTAATAATATGCATACCATCTTCCTTCTATAATCAAAATACATACATTTTGCTCGAGCACCCATTTACACCACCAACACATTAATTTACAGCAAGTTATATACTTCACAGGATTATATTGAGAATTAATTTATGAGCAAGGCCAAAAAAAAAAATAGAGCTTAGACAACATCACAAGTCCTTTCCATTTGATCATCAGGAACAATAAATGAAATAATATTCTGTGAAGACAAAGCTTTTTTTTTTTTAAACCAGGAATTTATTCGTATTTTTAGGAACAAAACCTATAGAAGTGTGCCTCCGCTATTGAGAAATAAAGGTTTCACACTGAATGTTTCTCATAAAAGTTACTATAACTCATCCCAGAATTTCAAAGAAAGAACACACTAAAAGTTGATTATTCAAATGTTTTTTAAGGTTCAGTATTAATACAAACACTGACCAAGTACATAAAATGTCTTTTAGGAATAACCAGTTCTCCTGTCATTTGAGATAGAAACTCAAGTTTTTCAATCCAAGGGGGTTAAAATATTTCTGATTTTATTCAGTATAGAAAAGTTAGAGTGTGTATAACTGTAAGAGATATAGTAAATCTAAATGAGATCATCAAAAAATACAAAGTGAATAGTTGTGAAATGGAAAAACAAAGTTTCAACTAGAAAAGAGTCTTTTCAAGTTTTAAAATGGTCAGACTGTATTTTTTCATATTGACTTTTACATATCTACTGGGTAGTAAATATTTCTTAAGGACAAGCTTGTGTTGTTTCATCCTAAATGGCGGTATTTCCAGAAGTTTTAAGAAACTATAAACTAAGGCTTAGAATAAACGCCTCTACTGCCGCAGATACAGTTCTGCTAATTCACACAAAACCAAACCTGTGTTTTCAGTTTGATATGAGGCACTACACCAAGAACTCTTAGAACTTTTACAGAACACTTGCAGTAGAAAAAAATATGCATTTTAATAAACTGGAAAATATACCTTTACCTGTCAAATTGAAGTTTGGTGCAACTGTGCTGTCAGCTAAAGTAAACCATATTAATCCAAGACTCATACACAGGGCAGCAGACACATCTGCAATGTTATAACGTTTTCCTACAAAAGCAATAAAAACAACATGAGACTGTAATACTCTAACCATTTGGTGTTTATCCTGTCAGCAGCCTAGAAGGCAAAGGAAAAATGTCTATCTTTTACTTTAGCAGACGTCTTAATGTTCTGGCCTTTTGTGACTGGAATCAGTTTCTTCAGTAGCAGCAGTTTCTAACATGGAGGAGGATCTTAACAGACACTATCTGGTTCTGGTAGTCAACTTTAATTTTACACCTCATGACAGAAAGCACATTCTCCCTGACAAATCGCTATCTCAGCAAGTTTAGGACAACTGTGATGTTACTCTTAAGTTTTCTCTTATGCAGGATACTTTGTCTTTTTTTTTGTTGGAGAGAAGACCTTCCTAAATGTTAATACATCATTTGGGAAATTTTAAAACCCTAAATTGTCTTTGGGTTTGTGAGAGAAAGGACGTAAAGAAAGGAGGTGGAGAAAGAAAGGGAAATAAAAAAGCAGGAGTATTGATGTCTTGTATTAAAGAAGACATTCCTCTTCTAGGAGCAATCCTTTCAATATAAGCCTCTAAGTTATTTTGTTTTTAAACTGAAAAAATAAAAATCACAGTTTCCGAGAATAGACTACTATAAAATTTAGAGCTTTGTGAAGTTTCATGGGAATACCAGTTCAAATGATACAAAAAATTCAATATATGATAAATACTATATGCACATATGTAAGCTTGTAAAGTTATCAAGCCTGAATAAATGTTCTTTTCGAAAAGAAAATAGAAAAACGTATATGCTGGCCCACAGTCCTATAGAATTAAGTTTTCTATTGCAACTAGGAGGGTGAGACAAACACACACATTCTTGATTTTGTTCTGTAATACATTCATATTCAGAGTTTTACTGACTTTCTTATTGTTTGGTACATAAAGACTCATTATAATATACCTTAACCTACAAACTCCAGACACTGAAGTTTATTCATGTATCTACAGTCTGGTGTTCTCCAGAACCCTTCTTCTGTTCTTCAGATACTAACTATAACTCTAGAATTAGCCAAGGCCAATTGAAGTCAGATACACTTCCAATTAAGCATACAAACTAGGAAAAAACAACAACAAGCTCTTAATAAAAATCAAACTTTTCAAACAAAAAGAGCAGCGAATTCCTTCATAAATTAATTGTGGCTAGATTTTTCCATTTCAGCATTGAAAATTGTTCATTTATGAAGTGCTTTTGTTCAGAAAAAAATATATTACTTGAAAATTAAGAAAGTCTACATAAAACTGAAGTTTTGCAAGTAACCCATAGCTTTTTTGACCACATTTTCTGAGTAGATACTTTAGAAATTCACATTTTTCCTTCTATAGAAGAAATGCTACCTGCTCCTCCCTGGTCAAGAACCTCAGTGGGATTTAAAGTACAGGATTCCAAACTGTGTTGTCTCCCCAAAATAAGTAATCTAACAGCAAGACAAACACTTACCTTGTATAAAAACCCCGCCTACCATAACTGGAATAAGTTTACAGCACTTGAAGATGACTTGAGTAGGATAATTCAGATATCCTAAAGAGGTATTTGACAAACCCATTGTTCCCACTGTTAAAAATGCTATCATCATGTAGGTTTTGCCAGGAATTCTACAAAATATAAACATACAAGTCTGGGTATTACAGACACATCTAGAAGATATTTAGCTTGGAAAATTTAGGTAAAGGAATATGTTCCTAATACAACTTGATCATTTTTCTTACTGATTTTCACTCCATAAAAAAATAAAAACACATAATGGCTCGTTTCAAATTTCATTTCTTTCAATTACTGCTAATAAATAGTGTTTAAATGCAAAACAAAAAATTTAATGGCTCACAAAGTACTGAAAAAAGAATGCTCTCCCAGAAAATTAAAGACTTACAGAGCAATCAAGACAAAGGCTTTAGGTTATTTATCAGAGGAAACGCAGAAGGTTGGTATACCTAGATACCCTAAATCTTAGTCCTGCCACAGTCACTATGATGATTTTTTGTGATGTGAACATTGACAGCTTTAGAATGAAGAAAGCAGAAAAAAAGGTACTATTGTTTTTTAAAACTCAACAGAAAGATAAGTCATTCAGATACCATAAACAGGACTCCTCAAACTTTTTCACATGTATTGTTTGCAGTTTGATGAAGTCATCACCTGACAACAAGTGATCCATCAGAAATTCTTATTGCACTATTCGTGATTTTTTTTTTTTTTTTAAGTTACTGCTGTGCATATGTTCAACTATTTTTTGTGTGTACTCAAAGCCAAATAAGATGTCATCTTGTGGTAACCGTGTCTTACCCATAACTCATTCTGTGATGCAGGCATGCAAGACAAATTTGTATAATAAAATTTAAGAGAGATTCAGCATAACAATGAGGAAATAGATTTTTAATGTCTACAAAAATATTCTGATTACAGAAAACAAAACAGATAATACTGAAGTTCTACATTTCCAACATAACTTATGTACTGCGCCATGTACTATAAGCAACAGTTTTAATTACCAAAATAGTTGCTAGTTACATAATGCCTAACAGTCAGCTTACACATTATCTGATGCATCTCCAAAAGACAGATAGCTTGAAATACTAGCTGTCATTGTCAAAAGTAATAACAAAAGATTCTCAGAGTTACATTGGAGAGGAATCTATTACCTAAAATCAATGTATGAGAAGTCAGCTGATGATAACTACAAGTAACCTAAACAGGTTACGCTCAACTAGGAAATAAAGCATCAATGAATTTTAAAATGTGTGTACACCACGATGACTCGTCTCCAAGCTTTCAGAATGCCTCAATATACATTGCAAAGGCTGTATTAGGGCAGGAAACCACAGAATGGCCACACTGAATCAGAAGGAACTACACCATATCTTTAGGATTCAAGACAGCAAGAATCCATTTGGTTGACTGCAGTGAAGACAGAATAATTTAATGGCAGTGACACATTCTTTCGAAAAATGTGAATGCCATGTGGAAGAAAGCAGAGCTTTGATACTCTCCAAGATGCATAGGAACCTGTTGGTTAGGAAGAGACAAAGTCTGAGGAAAATACATTTGGGTGAGAGAGAGCTTCAAGTGCTGCGAATTGCACTTGGAGCTTTCTAGACATAATAAAAAGAAGCAGCACAAACAAGACTCGCTCTATATCGACTACCTTAGAGACAAAACACACTCCATAGGCAGAACAAAGTGACAGGAAGGACAGTCAACAAGACTGTTTGCAGGTCTGAAGCCTAAGTGGGTGCTTATGAAATATTTTCTAACATCGTCTAGTAAGTACAGATTTTTTTTTTTTTTTTTTACTACAGATCTGCTACCAATACCTTACAAAATTTACATTTGAACAACAGAAATTTACCATAAATATCAAAATATTTCCTTGTTGACAGATAGCGTGCAAATGTTTGGAAAAAACACATACCTTCTCCTTTTGTCCTGAATCAACTGCAATTCTATTAGTCCAAAAATGGAATAAAATCCAAATTGCACTAAAGTGAGGTACCAACCAAAAGGTTTAAAACCTTCCACGGAAAATATCAATTCCTATAAAAACAAAAACCCACCAATGTCACATGCATACACCAAAACATTAAAGTCAACACATTTTTCTTCATGTACATGCAAATCTAGCCTTTGCACCTGCCAGTTATTAACTAGAATTCAGCTGCCACATATTACTTGCAAAGTACTGAAAAAGACAATTTAGTTTCTTCAAAAGATGGGAACATTTACTTCTGGTGTAAATCTACTGAAAATAATAAGTTGATTCATTAGAGGGGGGGGAATACATTTGATCCATGAATATTTATCACAAAATATGGATGGTTTTCTGTCTGTTTTTCAGTTCATTTACTTACAGAAACACTTTTTGCTGGAATTTGTAAATAACTTACGATAAATTAAATTCAAGCTTTCTCTAAGAGACATATTTACTAGCAATTTTCATCTCTTATAAATGTGGACCTAAAATTGAGTGCCTAAATTAAATAGCATTTTTGAGTTTATAAATTTGTAGGTTTTAAGGATATTTAAAAGTGGAACAATTTGCTATGGAAAAATACATGCACTGCATAAAGCATTTATGTATGTGTGTCAGTTATAATTAGAGAGGGCAGAAGAACTATATAGTGAAAAAAAAAGTTGCTTAGTATTTTCCTTTTAGAGATTCTGTTTTGCTTTCTGTTATAAACAAACTTATTCTTTGAAAGTAGCTATTTTCCAATTAAACTTTTTAAGCTGTTTTTGAGAACTACACGGGAAACGTGATTATTTGAAAATATTTCTTTAATCACTGCTTTATTGAGAAGACACATCTAAACTTCTAAAGAAAGGAACAGAAATGTAACTTATCTTGATAAGAGCAAAAGGTTGGCAGTAAAAGAAATTCATATGTAAAACAACATAAAATCTAGCATTTGCCCAAAGATTATGCTTACACTTAACAAATCACCATAGTCTGTTTCAGCCCTGTACTAAATAAAATACAGAGAAAACAGACTAGTACTACTCTGCTACGCTCACAGAACTCAGATGAATATGGAGGTTTCAACACCAGTTGAGACTTGCATGTCTGTCTGTACCATTCTATTTTTTTTTCAGAAGACTATGAAGTCACATATAAAAACATACATTAAAAACAATTTTGTATAGCACAGTGTGCCTTAGACGCAGAGGTAAAAAAGCAAGTCAAAGTGAACCGAACCTCATAGCCACATTAACTGTGGTGAAGTCTTGTATTATATAATGGCTTACTGCTCTTACAATTCTGAAAGCTTCACAGTCAATATCTATTTCAGATGTCTACACGGACTAAGGTAAATACTATGCTACTACTCCACTAAAACTTAAAGAAAAAGGAAAGTAGCATTAGACAAGTTATTAGACAAGTTCATAGCATTTACCTGTAAATATCCATAGATTAGATAAAACATAAAAACTCCAGAAACACAGATGAAAAATTGAGTAGGTTTGTTAAATTTGCTAAGATTGACACCAAGAACTACAACATCATCTACTGATTTGATATGAGGTGACATAGTTTGAGATTTGGAAGGTACACTGATGGAAATGTATTTTCTTGATGAAGTGAATTTCAGATCCATGACTCCTTGTTCGCTGCATTCGGTGATGCTGTTATCTTCTTTCTGTTCTTCTTTTTCCTTGTGTTCTCTGTCTGTAAGCTGAAAAGAAACGCTAGAATCAGACAAGACATAACATACAGTCTTCAAACAATAATAGTAAACAAATGTGGAATTTACATGGATAATACCAAGGGTTCAGAGTTTTGTTTGGTTAATTTTATTTGCAGGCTTTACTTATATTTTCTAATGTCCAAGACTAAGAGGCCTTTCAACACTTTTGAAAGCATTTTTGCTTGATGTGGAAAGTAGTATTCTCACACTTCACAGAAAAAAAGACAGCAACAGAAAATTAGCCTCAGTTCCCCAACAGCTCCAAACAGCCCTTTTATGCCAGCACTCATAGGGGTGACCACCTAGGAGATGAATGATGCCCAAGATCTAAGACCAGTGAAAATACTGGTGTGGAGCCACTGCAGTTCTGCCTAGTTTATTTCTACAGTGAAATATACCACACTAGCCCATGGCCAGTGAAAGTTTTCTGAAAGCTACAGACTTGAGCCTTTGATTGGTTAGAAGTGTTGAAGTGAAAGAAATTACCCTCTCATTCTCACTATTCACTATTTCTCACACACTTCTGAGGAAGAGTTAGAGATGAAAACAAGGCTAAGAAGCCAGTCTCAGAAATTAATCTTGTTATCAGATAAGGTATATGGTATGGCAATCCCTTTAACATTAACTACATGTAGCCATTTCCATGTAAAATAAGAAACAAAATTAGGCGAGTCTGGAGAAGAAATTTAGCAGCTTACTAGACTGACAGGCAAATAATTCCTCTAGTTCAGTAGAGTATGACTTTTTAAATGTCTTTTCCTTTTCAGCCTCAAGACAAACACACTGGTCAGTCAGTTCCAAGATTTTTAAGGATAGCTGAGAATCTAGTTCAGTCACCAGACAGAAATTATATTGGTCTTAACTACACAGCGGGTTGTAATCCCCAGCTCAAAAATACTTTTCATCGTACATCTATGAAAATTACTCTTCCAGCCATCTTAAAATGGAAAATATGCTAGTATATGAAAACCAGATGCATGCATGCATCTTATGCATGTACTTATGCATGCAATAAGTACAGCAAATGCATTCTGCATAGACTTTGGTCATTTATTATTGCAGTGTAAAAAAAAAAAAAAAACAAAAAAAACCCACAACAATGGATTAGTATAAAACTTACATTGTGGTTATGTTTCCCTTTCTTTGATATAACCTGCTACCATGTTGGAACAAGATTGCTATTAGAGTTCTGAAAGAATAGCTTGGGGACTATAATAACAATTTAGGGACTGTAATAACTATTTCTGTTTAAATTCAGAGCTCCTTAGATGAAAACCAGAAGTAAGAGGTAGAAAGTTTACCCTTGTGGATTGTTAGTTAATCACAAGATGAGGTTGCCATAAAATGGAAAAAGGAAAAAGAAAAGGTTAAGTATGCATTTTCAGCAGGGGCAGAAAAGTACCCCTGTCATCCTATAAGGCACTGGTCAGCCTTTGCATACAGTACCACACACACTTATCCCTCGCAAAAATGAATTTAAAGAATGACTGCAGGCAAGGTTATCAGGATGAAGGAACAGATAGCCCAACTTCTGAACGGAATCAAGATCAAAGCTTAACTTGCCCAGCCTAGTGAAACCCTGATGCAAAGAGAACAGACTTGCTTTCAATAAAGTGATCATCACTAAAGAGGAAAAATAATTCTAATTTTAAGGGTGATGGCATGAGAGCAAATTGACATAAAATGATCATAAAACTTCACTAGAAATTCCTTTTGCATTCCAAAACTATCAGCATTCTAGAACAGACTAAGAATGAAAGATGAAACAATTGAATTGTTTATAAGATGTCTTTTATGAAAGTGATTATGTGGAGCTGTTAAGTTTGGATTTGATTACTGAGCAGGCCCTTTCAGTCCTGTGCTTACTGCATTCCTTCACCATGGCAAACAGAGCAAAGGTATCTGCAGAAGGCACTTGGCAATCCCTCATTACCAGAAGAGATGACTAAAGCAGGATACAAATTACTACTCCTTCTGAAAGAATTGTGAGCTAGGTTAGGACCAAACTTCAAGCCCAAGGAGCAAATCACTACCCACGGAAAGGCAATATACCCATTGTTTACACTACAGTTGAACTTTTAGTTTCGTTACTGCCTGTTCAGATCTTTCTTGACCATTTGTTAATGACACATTTTCTCAGCAGGATCACAAACTGCTGAAATAATCTAAGTCTCATTTTTCACCTAAACTTCAACACAGAGAATGATGTATGTGCGGCACAGCGTATAGCCACGTGCTGTCATCTGTACTTCAAGTGTCCAGCAGCGGGATGACCTGTGCAACTCACAGTTTTGTACTCAAGCTTTCCACTTTGGCCACTACTTTAGACATTATTTGTATGATGCCTGAACGAGGAACAGAACATCACAGATCCAATGTAGAGGGAAGTCCAGACAGTAACAAGTGTACTTATTAGCACACTTTTGAATTTGCAACTGTTTATATGAAAATTATTTCCTCAGCAACAACACCAGCTTTTATGACCTGTTCATTTCATTTATTGAAGCTTACTGAATTCACCACTTAAGTAGTAACAAACAGCACTGTTAGCTCTAGTCATGCCCAAGGCCATCCATAGGATGATACAGAACAACTGTTTTGTTTATATCATACTCTAAATGAAACAAACAAAACAGTACTGAAGAAACATTTCAAGGAACTGAAACTATTTAGCAACTGGACAAACACTAAGTGTACATAGCCACCTGAAACACTCTCCACCAAATAATTTCATTGACAACAGCACAGGAACTTTTCCAAAGTCCACCGTGACTTCTCAAACTGTTAGTTTTGCCACTATCTAAAATGTTATTTTGTTCTTACCAAAACCCCTCAAGCAAGTGATCCACTTGTTCAACAAACGCGCAACAAGAAGCTGTTTTATTAAGTGCCGAGTGGCATAGTGCCATCCTGCCTTGTGTGGAACAACACATCCCTCCCTCTTCCTGTGTAGTAGTGTAAACAAAACAGTCTTTAGGCCAGCGATACATTCTGTTCCAATCTCTATTCATTTGGGAAAAAAAAAAAAAAAAAAAAAAAAAAAAAGGAGAAATCGCATGCCATACTAGTTTTAACTTGGGTAATATGTAGTAATTATTACATGAAAAAAAAACGAAAACAAGCAAGTAACTAGAAAAGCAAAACGTCTTTGACCTCCCAAAAGTTCATGACTTGTAACCATCACAGAATAAACACTACGACGGAGCAGGGGAGTTTTTATTTAACCTCAGCGAGCACCCTTTCAGAGCAGCACTTCAGCAGACGCCAGCAGCTCAGTTCTCTGTCAGAAACACCCTGCCCACACCGCACCCCGAGGCCAGGCCAGCAGGGGCTCCCCCCGAACAGCCTCACGCTCCCCGGGTGCAGCCAGGCCCGGAGCTCCCGAGCACAGCCGCAGCGGGGCCCCACGCCCCGGCCCCGGCCCCGGCCCCGGCCCCTTCCCCCCGCCGGGCCCGGCCCGCTCCGCGCTCCTCACCGCCGCGCCCATGGCCGCCTTCCGCCCCTCTCCCGGCCCCACCCGGTACCTGCCGGAGCAGGGAAGAGGCCAAAAGGGAGGGAGGCGCGACGGCACCCACCGCCCTCTTCTCGTTCCCGTTCTGCTTCCTCCTCCTCCTCTTCCTCCTCCGCCTCCGCGCTTCTCCCTCCCTCCCTCAGCGTAGAAAATGGCGGCGGCGGGGCGCGAGCGTCGAGCGCATCGATGCGCGCTCGGCTCTCCGCTCGTCCTCCTGGGGCGGTGGCCGGCGACTCCCGCCTGGCCCCTCAGGGGCTGGGGGTGGAAGGGGGGCACAGCGCGGGTGTGCTGGCCGGGCGCTGCTCGGCTGCTCAACGAAAGTCATTAAGTCACCGATGAAACTGCCCCCCTAAAAGCCGCCAAAATGCATTTTGCTCCGCAGGGGGGGACCTTCTCGTCGTCCTCCCCTGGGAGACCGCAGGAGGAAAATAATAAAAATGTGTAATAGTGACACATGGAAAGGCAAATCAGGGCAGTAACTGCAAAGCACACGGATAATGTAACGTAGGGAACGTGACATCAGGTAAAAAGCTTGTGAGAAAGGTAGCTGAAGGCGATTTTGTGCAAATACATAAACTATATAACTTCAGAACACATAAAGTCTAGTGATGAATCATCCTGGACTATAAAATGGAAATGCTGCACTCCTAGAAGCAATGTGCAAAATATTTAACATTGTACATAAATATTTATCTATTGTCGTGTAGCATTTGGGAAACTCAAGGCTTTATGTCTGTAATGTTTTAAAAGTTTTCCTTCAATTTTATTTATTTATTTATTTATTGAAGCTAGCATAGTAAATCAGTATGTATGACGGATAATAGTGACAAATACATCAGCCTTTGAATTTTTTAGCACATTTATTAGTTCACAGACATGAAATAGAAAGTGTAGGCTTCAAATTGACTCTATATCACAACCCTCCATCTCCCCCCCCCCCAATCTTCCCAAACCTTTCAGCAAAATAGTTGTTTTTGAAGAAATGAATCAGTGATTTTCTTAAGGAAAATAAGCCATCATCTTCAGAGGTTCCAGTGCTTCTTGGTTTGTGCTTCCTTTACGTGGACTGAGGGATTTCACATTTGCCAGACAGTGGTGCTTTCTGTGTTTGCACATGGTCAGGTGGGATTTTCTAGTTTAAGTAGATTCTAGATTAAGTAGATAAACAGATTCTCTAGACCTGTCATCTGTAATGACCTTTACTATTACAAGTGAAGTGATTACTTCTCTACGTTTTTTCTTCCAGCTACTACTAGATGGGAAATAGGTACCAAAAGGGAAATCAGTATCAGCAAAGCTCTCTTCGTGAAGATTGAAGGCAAGTTAAAACACATAGCAGGCAAGATTTGAACTTTGCACAGAAAGTAGTAGAATGCCCAAATGACTCGGTGGAAGCAGGCAGGTAGGAGGAAAAATCAAATCGTGCCAGTAAGTGGGGTTGGCTAAGTAACCTGTAACTGGAATGAGGAACATGAAGCTTTTGAGTAGGAAGAGTTGAAGAAATGTACTCTGGCAAATGTGACTCTGATGTAGAGTCATAGAATCATTAAGTTGGAAAAGACCTCCAAGATCATCTGGTCCAACCATCCCCCTATATTCCCTCATGTTTGAGACTTTGCAGTCTTGTTGCTGTCTCACTATAACTTTTTCTTTTTTTTTTTTTTTTTTTTTTTAATTCAGAAATGTGTAAATTAGATGGCTTGATTTTGTCTCAGAAGGTCTCCTGCCTCTTTGTAAAGAACGTACATTTTTTTCATTTATTTTTTTACATTTTTCTATTTCTGTTACCCATATTCCATCATTCAAACTGGGGGAAGTACAGAGTAGGGTATGTGCTGGTGAATGTTCTCTTTAAATAAAGCAGAAGAATGAACTATGAGAAGGATGTTTATTATTGATCTCACAGATGTTTTTGCAGTCTGCAATATGAGCACGTATGGATTACTGGTAAAGCTGGAAAGCAAATTACATTTTCTTTTATCGCTTTTAAAAATGAAGTTAAGGCTTATGAAAGGTGCTGGATTCAGACTCTGGAGACTTGACTTCTCTGTTTATCCAGGAAATAGATATTGTACATCACAAGCTGAGGCAGTGGAAGTATTAAAGATCTCAAAGTTGTCATGCTGCCTGTTTGAACTTCTCAGTCTTGACCAACTCAAGGTACCAAATGGGAAGTTTACTCTTGCGCAAACATAATCCTGTGTCTTTCAGGTGGAATATATAAGTGAAGATACACAATGTAGTTCTATTATCAAGAACTTTTGTTCACTACAATCTAACTTATAAATGCTAACTTTTTGATATTAGTTTACATTGTCAACCTAGCCTAGATTGTTATCTGGCTTCTTCAATATGACTATTTCTAACTTCTCAAATGTAAGATGGTACCCCTTTATCTATACCATATACAGTAGGTTGGGAATTAACCAGGACAAAGGTGTTTTTTGTTTCTTGTTTGCAGGAGAAAAAATAAATATGGAATATTTTAACAAGTGCACATATTACTTTTTGTTGGTGAATTAGGGGCAGTAATGTCTTTGTGCATATTTGTATGCTTGTAGCATGTTTTCTTATTATGAATTCAAAGGAGTAAAAAAGTCTTTCCTATCTGTGTAAAAAATACCCACTGATACTTCTGTTTCTCCATGAAACATGTAAGTATGTGTTAGTGACACAAATGACACAATGTTAGTGACACAGTGTTAGTGACACAAATATCAACAGATTATCATCTGGCTGACAGACAAAATTAATGAAGCAAAACAATGTGGGTTTTGTTACATTTCAGCATAAAAAGCAAACTCATACCACTTTCAAAGGCTTGAACCCTCCTCTCAGAGCTAAATTTTTTTAGCTTTGTTTAGATGATTTTAAATTTTACTGTGTTGACTAAAACATGGCATATGCAAATGAGGATGCAGTATGTTAGAAGTTACACGGCTAAAAACAGTGTAATTTAATGTTTTATTGTCATTACCAAAAATAATGGAGAATTACTGAAAAAACATCATATTTTTGTGTGAATTGTCGTTTAGGGTTGTACTCAAGACAACTACAAGAGGAAGTATTTTGGTTAAATGAAAGTGCATTTGACATCCACTGAATCTGTGAGAGTTAGGTGAACCTAAAAAATTGATTCACAAAAAGAAGTGAGGATGTTTATTTCTGTAGCATCAGGAAGGGAGGGAAAAGCAATAGTTCCCTTCTCCCATTGATGGCTATAATGCTATTACTGGCTATTACTGTTAACTTAGTACTGTATGTTTCACAGTGGGATTTTTCTGCCAGCTTTGTACTTTTTTTTCTTTTTTTTTAAACTGCTGTTATTCTTGTAGTGAGCTGCTGGGGAATGAGAACAAAATAAATAAAGGCACATGTAGAAGAGAGACTCAACTGACTTTTTGTTAGTAGTATTTGTTAAATTAGGAGTAAGTGCCTATTGATGCCAGGGATGGCAAGTTAGGTATCACAACAGTAATATAATTAAACAAGGACATTTTACCTTAAAATGTATGTTACTTAGGTTTCTCTATTACATGTTTTCTGAATCCTTTCCTATTGCTTTCTGTACTTCAACTCCAGCTGAAATGATTTTTCCTAGCCTAATTTTTAAGAGCTTTTCTAATTCCTGCCATGTAGCACTGCATTTTACTGCCTCAGAAACTGAATTGCAGTTCTAATAGTAACAAAAAGCTCTATGATTATAGAATACCCTGTTTGAAATGTGTGATACATCACTTCGTATTCAAGGAAAAGCTATTGTATCTGAAATTATAAAGTTAAATTAAGGTTCTGCCTCTCATTACAAAGTACTGTAATACTGATTTTTAAATTTTTAAATTGCACTTAAAACATGTAACATATGACCAGACAGTTAATCTATCAAGCGTTGGTAATGCTCCAGATACAAATTTATTATTTCTGTCTTGTCACTGGTGCGTATACATACTAGTACTTGGAAATGCAAACAGCAAGAAATCTTTTATAGAGAGCATATGTGCACATGTGTAATCGATCACTGGTTTGGAATTAACATCATAGGGAATTTTGCACTTGTAACTCATTGATATGAGAAAAATTGTGCTTCAGCTGGAACACATTGAAATTAATTTGTGCTTTTTGTTCTGAGGTGGTTAGTAACATACCCGGTCAGCTTAGGTCACAAACAGCCTTCTTTAGAAAAACTTTTTTTTAAATTCATAAGCAGCTGTGAACAGGTGTTGTGACCCCAAATTGATTGTGTTACACTGGTGGCACTCCAGTGTGCTAATAAACGCTGCCTTACTTGTGCCTGCAGGTCTTTTGTTACTCTGGAGACAATGGTGGAGTAAGTACTACTGAGGCAGGTTGATTGATAGAATGTTCTCTATATAAAAATTTCTCACTGTCCTATTGCATGTTTTTTTTTTTTTTTTTTTTTTTTTTTTTGAAATAGTTCAGGGCCTTCTGCACTGTAAATAATAGGGCGTGTCATGGCTGTGGAAAGTTTGAATTCAGGCCCTGCTCCTGTGAGTGATGATGGATGTTTTTCTTGAAGCGCAAGACTTGGGAAGTTGCTGACTCAGGATGTGGCTTTTTATACATCCCGAAGATATGTGATGCATACTGTGAAGAAATGTCAGGGGGTACCTATCTGGGTTTGTGAGCCAACCTAAGAAAAAGTATTGGATCAGGTCAAACGTCACTCACTCTGATGGGGTCTAGAGAGCGGTGTAGAAACTGTGGATACATTAAGCAGTCCTCCTCCTGCTATAGCCTCCTCGTTTGTGCTAGTAGCTTGTGTGGATATTGTGTCTAGATTGTTTAATGGCCACTAGTAGGCATCTCCTCCCTCACTTTGTCTATCTTGCTTTGAAGTCATATAAATTCTTGGTCTCTATAATGTCCAAGAAAAGAAGCTGCCACAGGGAACTTAAACAGATTCTTAACTTGCATATGTCTGGGACTGAAGGGTATGTTAAAGATTATGGGATGGGTGAGAAGAGAGAATACAGTATTTTGAGGTGTATGAACTTGGAAGATAAATGTTTGACAAGCAAGGTATGTTCCACAAAGATATAATATGACTAAACAATGAGAGTAAACAATGTTGTTGTGTTGGTGTCGAGTGGTACTGGAAAGGAAAGAAACCTTTGTTATTCTGAAGTTCATTCATCACTACATTTTAATTAACCTTAAAAGAGTACTGAAGCAATTTTTACATTTTAGTGGTTCTTTCTGCTGAATTAGTTAATAATATTAGGTAATAGCTTGTGTTAAAAGCAATATACTGTATTTATTACTAAAGACTTGGTTGGTGTGATAAATAATGAAGTTTATATATCTTACCAAATTTTCTGAAGGCCAAAAAGATTGTGAAAAACTCCATTCCTTAAAGCAATCTGAGGAAACTGACATGTTACACGTGGAAAGGCTTTTTAAATGTATTGTCATATCACTTGTTTTGTACTCATGGGTGTTTTTGTAGTACTTTTATAGTGCCTTATAAGTATCTTGGAAACATGAATTAATTGTTAAAACAACACTTATGTGAAGTAAATGTTTTGTTACTGCTGCTTTATGAGCACTAGGGCTAGTATGAAACATGATGCAGTGGTATTTCCAGGTCTATATTGCTTTAAGTGGCTGAAGTGAGAAGCGAATGCAGTTCTCCTTGTTTCAGTTCTTATTCTTGATTTTCAGTGGTTAAAATCTTGGGGTCTGTGTACCAAAATACTTTTACAAAAAGTTTCACATTGCAGTTAGGCTGTCCTAATCTCAGTTATCTGAATGTATCCATATAGCACTAGGGCAGAGTCACCACTAAACATGTCTGTAATTAAGCTTAATTTTCCCTACTTAAATCAGCACAAAGCTTTGTCTTTTGTGCATGAAAATATATTTTGGAAACTTCAGAGGATTTCTTGGAATAGCCAGAGAATTCATCATCTAAGATTCTCTACCTTTCAGTGAAAGGATTCTCCTTCAAACCGACATGTGCCAGCTTTGCCTTCTTCTTGTCATGCTGCTGAGAATGATAGTTTGATTTCTGCCAGAAACAGGTGATCAAAGGTGTTGAAGCCACAGGCTTCTGTAACTGCCAGTTTCGCCCTCTGGTATCTTTGCTTTAAAGTTCCATACTGATTTGGTTTGTAGCATTTGGTGTAATTGGTACTGTTTTCTGTTATAGGAAATTTCTCATCTTTGTTTTCCCACAGTGTGGACCTTATGACTTGTGAGTGATGTATTGAGAATACCCATTCTTTTTATACAACCTCAGCATCATTTGCTGGGCCACAGGAAAAATTTGGCTAGCCTGTTGATTACTAAATAAGTATCTGGACCAGTGGTGCTGGGTCTGCAAGAGCTTTGGTTCTAAGTATTTGTAGAACTCTAGAGACGTTAATATTCAAGGTCTTACTTGCTCTTTTATACTAAAATGATATGAAGACAACGCAAATGACTAAAACGCCTTTAGAAATGTGAGTTATTTAAGTTTCAGAGCTGTACAGAAGAGGAATAGGGGCAACAAAAGCACAGCTGATATCTTTTTAATGTTTTATTCTTTAAAGAAAAGTATCATTATTTTCTTTGGGAAAGTTGTGCTTGTAGTTAATCTCCAAAATGCTGTATTGGCTTTTTTGTGTTTGTGTGATTTCAATGCTATGATGTACAGAGACAGCGAGCAGAGTTACTTGATGCATTTCAGCGTTCCATTGCCAGCACATGTTTACTGGCATGGCCTACTTTCCACTACAGTGAGCAGGACCTCGTGTTTCTTGTGCTAATGGTCTGGTCAAGCCAGTTGGCAATACTCGTGTGAGGCAGCAGGGTGCTGCGTGCTTTCAGATATGCACGTGGGCACTGTGCAGCTACTGATTACTAGGGACTCCAAGAATCATCTCTTTCCCATCTAATAGCAAACTGCTGCATGTGTTTTCTGACTTGGTAAAGCCCCATGCATTGGAATAAATCATCAGCAATATTATCAGAGACTGCTGCCTTAAGAAATTTGTAAGTGACTGGAGTGACAGATTTTGATATTTAAAACAAACAAGCAAACAAACACTCCACCCATGTTTCAGAAATTTAATTGTAGCACTATTAAATGTAAAAGATGTTTATTAGGCAAATATGTAGAAGTATGAAGAATCTGTGTCAGAAATGGCCTCTAAGCATTTTATTTCCATAATTGTCCTTTTATAGCAATATATTTTCCAGAACACTCAGATTTTTTCTGAACTTGTAATGTACTTTCCTGATATTTCTGAATATTCCAATAAGTGGCACATTTTCACTGCAACAGAGAAACAAGCATTGTGATTGTGCACAGTTGCATAATAAGTCTCTTCTTTCACCATTGTTAAAAAAGTCTCCTAAGCATTTTTAGATACTCTTTATTATTATTATTATTATTATTATTATTATTATTATTACTATAGTGTCTAGATTCTTCGAGCATGATAGGGCTTGAGTTGTGCCTGAATCTGCACAAACTTACAGTAAATTAATGTACTTGGCCAGGGGAGTTTAAAATATGGGAGAACTTTGGTAAATGTGGAATTAAATGCTATTTCAAATAATTTGATATAATACAACTTCTGCGGAGTCACTTTTGATATGGGCATCTTTTACTGTCCTTGGAGAGAGTGCAGGCTTATTGGATACAATTTTCCAGAATGCAGCAACTTTGAACTGCTAATAGGCATAGCAGATAGTGAGGGCTTATACACCATGAGGTGGAGCATTAATCTCACCACTTATGAATGCAGACATCTGATGAGGCTTTCCAGAAAGTGTGGAAGTTTTGGTCTCCATTGTTTCTCTTAACAGAATGGTCCTTTCTGTTGAGTGTTTTTACTGACTCTTCAGGTTTTTTGTTAGGCATTTGTAGCTTTCAGTGTTTGCGTTTTTCACTTGAGCTCTTGAGTTACTTTTTCTATTTCAACAGTTTCACTTCACAGAATCACAGAATCACAGAATTTCTAGGTTGGAAGAGACCTCAAGATCATCGAGTCCAACCTCTGACCTAACGCTAGCAGTCCCCACTAAACCATATCCCTAAGCTCTACATCTAAACGTCTTCACTTTGTGTTTTCACTTTTCAGCTCAGTAAACCTGAACTGAGATCACATAATGTGCCCCTCAGAACATGGCTTTGACTCACAGATATCTGAGGTCCTGGGCTGTGGATTACAGTGGGAATTTTATTGCTACCCAGATACATGGTTAGATCCTTCGATGTGCTAACGTTACAGCCCTTAGCTTGGGAATATGCAATTTAAAAACCAGCCAAACAGAAATCAACCTTTTCACATGTTTTGTTAAATAAATAGAAGGATAAAATGTGTACGTATACCCTTGGGGAAAAGGCATTGTGTTTTTGAAGATTGAGCTTCATCAGCATTATTCGTGTTATGTTGATTTCATTTTATTAGGAGTAAGTGTATTGGTAATTTTTCTTTCTTTTCTCCTGAAGCATTGTCTGTTGTCTGTTTGAAATATGGTAAACTATGATGTATCAAGAGTCTAATATGCTTGAACTGAAAAATATTTTGTGGCATAATTAATGCAACTGACCAAGATAAATTGATATCTAGAAAGTTATCATCAGTGTCCCAAAAGTTGTCCTATGTGGTGTCATTGTCTTAAATGGAAATCCCTATGGATGCATTCATATAAGTACACAGAGATGATGCCTGACTTTGAGCTCAACTCAATTCATAAACATTCATCTTTTTTTGGATGATAACAGGATGATAACAGTATAGAAACTCTTAAATTCCAGAAGACAGCAATAACTTGGAAAATCACAGATGAGTCAAAATATTGACTCATTAATATTATTTGTATAATATTAATATTATTTGTATTAAGTTTATTATAATAAACTTAATATTATTTGTATTAAGTTTTGAATGTTTGATTTTATAATTTCGTTTTCCTCTTATTATTATTATTATTATTATTATTTAGCAATTGATAGGCAACTCCTGGAGGCATTAAGTAATTAAGAAAGCATTTCTACATTCCGTTGAGTGCTTATTGAGTCATCATAGTTACTTCATTTTTTATTTAGTTTTTATTAACAACTCATGCAATAAATAGAAAGAAAGAGTTTACCAATTTTGCATCAGATTGCTAATTCCACAGTCTGTGAGTACCCATTACACCATGAAGTGAAGAATGAAATTCTTCTCAACCTCCTACAAAAATGAATACATTATTTTAAAAAAAAAAAAATCATCACAATTTTTGCTTCTTAATTTTTCACTGGAAATAGTAATTGCAATAAAATACTATATTGTCTCCAAATATGCTGAAATGTCAGACTATTTACTATCATAATATCATCATAGACAGGTATTAAAAAACAAAAAACAGCAACAACAAAACACAACTAGTTTTGCTTTACTGAGTAAACAACCAAGAACAGTTTGATTATGAATATGTAAGCATCATTTATATGTGGGGTGACTGACTTTTTCCTATATGTGAAATCTATACAGATTAAGAGTCTGATGTAAATGTCAATATGAATCCAGGTATGACAGCTCTATTTGTTACTAAACATGATGTACAGTGTAGTGCCTGTTTCTGTAACCAAGTGTGCCTGAAAATTAAGTGTCACGTATTCATTTAAAGAAACAGCCTACAGTCTGCTAAAGACATCATATAAAGAAAAATATCCTTTTCTGGAAGGGAATTTGTCACTCGGCTATTTTAATGTGAATTGTTTCTTCTTTGCAGCATGTCTACTATGTCTTTGGTAGCCAACCTGATTACCCCATATCATAAAAATTTAGTACCTTTCTACTGCAGTAGTTACTGGGTTATTGTTCATTTTGAAGGTATAATCAAGTCCATAAATTGCTAACTCTGCTGCTGAATTTAGGCCAATAATCTAAAGTCTTTTTTTCCCCATGGTTCATCTTGCAAGCTTTTTTTCCTTTGCTAAGCATTTTAAATTGGTATTTACAAATAAGTAAAGTAGCATTATAAGATGCTTATTGTTCTCAGTTTTTTACAGTTTTATTCCAGTTACTTGGTTATGTTGAAGGGTTTAAAGTGTTTTTTTGTTTTGGTTTGTTTTGTTTTTTTTCTCTTTCCTGAACCTACACAGCATTATTATTTTGGGTAATCCAGCCAATTTTGCTAAGGCCTTCAGCATGTTCTTTATATACCCAAATCACATTGCAACATCGCTAGGTTGCAGTGTAGTTGGGCTCCATTAATTATATTTTTTAGTGATACCTGGAGCAGTAGCTATATTAATGGTGTGTGAGAAAGATGAAAATTACTTGGGGCACAAAAACTGGTGGCAGAAAATCCTTCCCCATCAAAGAACCAGCAGGATTCACTATAAAGAATTAAAGGTAGCATTGAACAATTTTTGTTTAGTTAGAAACTAGTGGCATTTAGTTCCCATGTACCTAGTGCATTTAGTCGTGAAGATAATCAATTGCTTTTTTCCCCTAATGTTTTACTACAGGAGAGAAAAAGAAATTAAAGGGAAAATAAATTTTGTAGATTCACTGAGGTTAGTAACTGCTCTTTTTATGTTTGGGGGCAAATACCCTGACTGGGAAGCATGGTTAGTACTATCCTGTCTGTGTGAGCATTAATCATAATCTGCCATTCTGAAAACATCCTATACAATAATTGTATATAGGTGCAAGAGCACACAGTTATATGAAAATATTAATTTCATGGTCCTTTGCTTGCAAGATATTATGCTTCAACTATCTTTATGGGAAGCAGCTAAAACTCTGCAAGTTTTGAACCTCCCTGCTAGTTTACTCACCCATGTTTTTTCCAGGGCTCACTAATGAATACCATTGCCTTTTTTTCAGAGATATCTGGTCATATATTTGGGAGTCTCCCAAAACCAACAGATACTTTGAAGCAAGTTTGAAACAAGTTCTCTGTAACTTTCCAGAAGATTGTTCAGTCTCTTGATGTTCAATCCTTTACATGCCAGAGTGCCCATGTAGATGTTTAAATTCCATGACTACAAAACTGAACTGAGTTCAGTTTAAACTGAACTGAACTGAGTTCAGTTCAGCTTAAAGTGGTTGTGTGTGGTGGTAGGCATGACCTTAATGAGCAATGAATAATGATGTTACATGTCTTGGAAAATGTTATAATTTGATTATTTATTACTGAGGAATGAAAACATTTGTTTGCTTGTTTCCGTAAAGTCATCTGCATAGAAATGTAGTCTTTTAGTCCAGCCATTTGTCTATAATATTTTGAACTAGTGTAGTATTTGATAATTTCTGATCATATAAACTCTTTGCAAGTAGTCTGACAACACTATGTTGCTTTTACTCTAACTCTTCTTTACAGGTGAGAAAACTGAGAAAGGGAGTGAAATATTTATAATACAACAGGGAGCAGTACTTGTACACTTCAAGCTCATTAACTCCTTTCACAGTCCTATGATCATTGTCCTTGAATGTTTCAGCTTTAAGGAGAGCTTGATGTAGAGTTTTGCAATCTAAAAGGTATGCTGCCTTTCTTTTTTAAACAAATAAACAAAACAAACAAACAAAAAAACAGGTACATTTTGTCTCTTTTCTCAAAATTTTGCTGGCTAGCTGCATTTGTCACTTTTTATTTGCTCATGTGTATGTTTCTGTTCTGGAAGTTCTTTTAGAAATCTTTAGGTAGGTAAGATGTTACTGTAAAAGTTTAAATAACGTGATTTTAGTTGGATGAAATTCAAGAGTTAATTATGGTTGGGAAAGTTGCTGTGGTCATGAATGTAACATCAACAGTGCGATGAGTTAAGTAAAGTTTCCTGATAATTGTGGATTGAAGTGCCTATTTCATAAATGGAAGATAAAGCCTCTGGTTTAAGTCGTAAGTTTTATGGAACAACAAATGCAACCAAACCACTAAACAAGCTTTTCACATAGATGCCAATTTTTGTAATGTTGAGGAGCAAAGTGTCTGTTTTCCACCAAACCAAAAAGAATCAGGAAAATTGATCTTTGATCTTGCTCCTTTTGTGGGCATGTGTTCAAACGTCATTAGGCTCAGCAAATACTGCTGAATTTAATATTCTTTGACAAAGCTATTTTTCATTTCAAGCAATTGGATTATCAGTGTGAGGTTACTAAAAATGATGAGGTGTTTTTACCTGATACTGAATTGGAAGTCCGGGAGTAGGACAAATGGTTTCTCTATCCCTGCTGCATACAGTGTAAACTGCATACAGGCAATCTGTGCCTGGACTTCTGCTAGATTTAGCTTGCTGTACTCGATCCTTTCTTGGCACTCACGGATGCTCTGCAGACCTGCAGAGAGACTTTTTCATTCAGCTGTTTTGTTGCAGATCTTATTTATTTATTTATTTATTTATTTATTTATTTATTTATTTATTTTCCCCCCTCTAAGGGAAAAGTGCTTTTTTATCTGCAGAATGCTGCATGGTCTGATGCCATATTTTTTTTTGGGAGCAGTAGATTTGGGTCTACTGTTCTTTGTTCTTCAGTTGGGAAATGACTGACCTGATTTCTCCTAGCTAACAAGAATGTACTACATGACTTTCATAGGCTCTTGGTTGGCTAGCATGTTACTAAAGATGTTTGGGTCAAAGCAACTGTGTTAGACTTGGTATGACACAAGACATAAGTATAAAGGTAACGTGGTGTAAGTCTTCTGTCCCTTTTTACTTCCACAGAGAACTGTCCACATTCTATCACAAGGATGGAAAAAGAGAACATTTGTAGAAATTAATGCAGTGTGGTTAGCCAACGTCACGACCCTAAGAACTTAAAAAGTGTGAGTAAATGTATTCCAATTACCGACTAATGCAGGTAATGGGTTTATGGTAGTAAGAAGGCTGGATCTGTTCACTGACAGCCTGCAGACATTAGGGGCCCCTCATGACCAGCCTGCAATGTAGGCATTATGGAGTGATTTTTACTTTACTGCCTTTTCCATCAGATCATCCCCTTTCTTTCACACACAAGGTTAATTCACTTCTTGATCACATTATTTCCTCGCTGCTCTTTGACAATATAAAAATTCTGAGTGGACAGCTCAATCCCTCTTCCATCTCAGATTTGATTGTTATGGTATT
Organism: Aythya ferina; assembly: GCF_964211825.1. Taxonomy (NCBI): domain Eukaryota; kingdom Metazoa; phylum Chordata; class Aves; order Anseriformes; family Anatidae; genus Aythya; species Aythya ferina. Next base: position 70,158,913 of record NC_140297.1, on the reverse strand, counting down.
GCCTGGCGTCCCTCAGAGGCCTCCAGCAGCCTTTGCTGCACTTTATGACACTTAAATGGCTGGGCTACAATTTCTCCATCTATTCACGAAATGCTGTTAATAACTCATTTCCAAAGAGGCCCTTCTTTATGTCTTGGCATTAAAGGATTTTTTATTAGGTGCCAGGATAGGTGACACACAGCCCCAGTAACCAAAGAGTTAATTAATCTGTTGAAATTTATTGCCTTTTATACTGCACTCAGTGTGACAGTCCCTAAGAGAAACAGATACTATATTTACAACCGAGCTGAAATATTCAGTAATATAGTCTGCATACAGACCCACTCCATCAGTGTATGCCTTTTGCTGGAGTACCCATTAATCAACTAAGATGGATTTGTGTAATCTGTCTTCTTTCTTATTCTGAGATTCCAATAAATATTGAAATAATAATTTATTGATTACCCTGCAATATAAATGTGTAGTAAAGGCACCCGAGATATTTGCATAGTAATGCATTTCAAAGCTCTTGGCATTCTGTAGGTATGAGGAAGAGAGAGATTGTAACTGTGGGTAAGAATGATGGAATCCCTTCAGTAAGCAAAACACCAAGTTTTTAATGTTAGCAGAAAGTGGTGGTCCTCTAAGGTTGTTTTGAGATCAGTGAATTATAAACAACCTTACGATGTGTTAACGGCCTCTCATTTGAGTAACAATAAATACATGGGTGTTTGACTGTTTTGTTTTACAAACAGAAACGTTTCAGTTCCTTTCAAGTGAGGTCTTTATCAGAAGATATGGGCTTCATTACTTCCAGAAATAAGTGTGGGCTGCCCACTACATTGAAGTCCTGCTGTGAAAGGTATGTATTCCTACAGTGACCCAGTAAAGCAGATTACTTGATGCTATTCTCCATGTGCTGGCATTGTTTCTGGGGATTTCTATAATTCATAGCAGCCTTTCTTAGCCAGTGGGATGCAGTATAACATATTCTCTGCAGGACTGAGATGCAAGGTTTCCACATCTCTAACTATGCTCTGTACTAAGGCCCTGCGTGGAGTATAAAGCAGCTTTTGTTGTCTCTATGCTGCCTTCCTGGGGGATTTTCTCCCTTCTTCCTTGTGGTTTACTCATTTGTCTTGCTTATCACCTGAGTGGTACATAAAGGCCAAGGAAGAAACCAAACACAATTCTGCATAACTCATAGAAATGTCATCTGGAAGTAGAATAGTTTACATTCATTTACAGAGCAAACCTTTTTGTCATTTATGACCTTGTATGGTACATGGTACTAAACAGGACTAAAATGTGATCAGTTTTAATCCTGTTTTTAAAAAACTGCTGCATCAAAAAGTTAAGGATGGACTGTTTACCTGGGATATTAACTGCTGAATAATCATTTTAATATTGTCTCAATTTAATTATTTACATTCTTCCTTCCCAGTTTCTTCATTTTTTTATTTTTATTTTTTCTGATAAGAGCTAGAAGCCGCCTTACAATAAACAGTGAGACTGTTGTTTTGCAAGAGAAGGCTGGAAGAGAAAGGCTGAGCAAGTTTTCTAGATCACTCCTGGAGGGGTGTTCTGTTACTTACTCCAGTTAGGATTAGTTAGGATTTATTATTATTACTTTTTTTTTTTTTTTTTTTCAGACAATGGAGAAATAATTATATAGAAGGATTTCCTGGCTCCAATTTACAAAAAATAGACCATTTTCCTTTCTTTGAGAGTGCCTAAAAGAGGGTGGGGTGGAGTTGGGGGTGTCTACTCAGTGTGTCTGGTTTGCACTTCACCTCCTAGCATGGCCTAACTCTCATATGTATATGGATAACTATTGTGTGTGTCTTTCTTTCAAGCTGTTACTCTGCAGGTTGTATAACATGTACATTTTGCCCTGAAGGCTTAAATACAAAATTTCATCACTGGTTGATTTTCCTAGAAATCAAATAAGTTACCACCACCTGAATATTTGTTGTTTTTTTCTTTGTTTGTTTGTTTGTTTATGAAGGACTTTACCCTCCTTATTGGTTCTTTGAGATCTGCTTTCCCAATATCTTGGTGCCAACTGATACTATTAATTTTTCTAGGATCTAATATAGATATTCTCACTCACCAAAAGCACCATCATGAGTGGAGTTTTGGTAGACTTTTTTTTTTCTTTCTTGAAAAGTGCAGAATCCGTTAGTTGAATTCACTTGCAAGTGTTTTATGCAGGACATTTCAACACTCCATAACAATTTTTCATGGTTTTGGGTAACTGTCTGGGATCAGAATAACTGAGGTATAGATAAAATTGTACTGCACAGGATTTGTTTTCTAGTGTCTTGCTGATAAGGTTAACCAGATGGTGAAGTATAATCATCTAGGCAGTACTATAGATCATCACTAAAAATGACAAAAATGGAGGAGGAGGATGAATTTTCTGTTAGTTTTCTTTGTATATAAATTGAAAAAGACTCAAAACCCACAGAAAGCCAACCTTTAATAACTAAAAAAAGCCAGTGCTCTTCTTCTCTATATTTCTCTGTATAGCACAGGGTCTAAACATGTTGGTTGCACTTCTTTTTTTTTTTTTTTTAATAGAATTTCACCTATTGCAAATTTGATACCCATTTTAAGGAGTGCATATTCTGTTCTGTGCTTTTCCATAATTCATGTTAAGCATCTTAAGATCAAACCCATGGGTTTAAAATCTAAACAATTTCATATGATTTTTCACCATGTCACTTTGAGTCATCTGAAGTCATCTATTGTAGGAGGATCACAGAATTAAATTTTACAAATATACAAATGATTTTTTAATTTGTTTTTAATATATTTCTAATTTGACCATGGTTCGTAGGAACAAGGACTTCAGTGACAGAGAGATTCTGGTGATAACAAAAATAGCAGCATGGTCCTAGGGTATCTAGTCCAACCTCTTACTTTGAGTAGTATGTTATCTGTTGTTTGTTTAGTCAGTAGCATTCCCCAGGGCTGTCAAGTGATTCCACAGGTTTGTTACAAAAATGAGTGCAGCATGCAGTGTTGCAAGATGCTCATCACTTAGTAATTGTGCTGCTTCTGTCACAAAGTTTTATTTCACTTGGCTGTATTGATTGGATATGATAGACTTGAGGTGTTACAAGATGTTGCTGCTTCTGCTCAGTAATGTGGGAATCGTGGTTCATTGTACTGCAAGATAAGATCTGATATAAAAAAAATTACTGATGATGTTAAATATTGTAAGACTGATGTTTGTAAGTTTTTAGGAGTTATAAACTTGTTTTTACTTTAGTTCACACAAGAACTAAAACAAACTGCTGTTTCAACGCAAATGATAAATAATGTGAATGGAAAAAAACTACAGTGAAGTGTTGCCTATGCAAGAGGTTACATGACTTGGCTGTTAGGATTGTGCTAGGATTTGACTACAGGAGAGGCGTTTTAACAGAGCAGTGTTGCAGAAATAGATGTGAGAATCTTGCAGCTGCAGGGTTGTCTCAGTAAATCATCAGTTTGTCAAAGCATTTATATAGGTTTAAGATTTGGTGATTTGAGGGATAGGGATGTAGGTGAAGGATTACTTATCCTTCTAGCCTCTCTTTTTGAGTGCTGTGGTTTAACCTTGGTAGGGAGCTAAGCACCACACAGTTGCTAACTCACCCTCCCTACGTGTGATGGTGGATAGAATTGGAAAAGTAAAACCATGAGAACTTGTGGGTTGAGTTAAGAACAGTTTACCAGGTAAAGCAAAAGCTGTACATGCAAGCAAAGTAAAACAAGGAATCCATTTGCTTGTTCCTATTGGCATGCAGGTGTTCAGCCACGTCCAGGAAATCAGGGATTAAAACACATAATATTTTTTTGGGAAGACAAATGCCATCACTCTGAATGTGTCCCCTCTTATTCTCTGCCTGGCTTTTATTGTTCAGCACGATGCCACATGATACGGGACATCCCTTTGGCCAGTTTGGGTCAGCTGGCCTGGTTCTGTCCCCTCCCAGCTTCTTGTGCAGGCTCAATCTCCTCCTGGCAGGGCAGTATGGGAAGCTGAAAAATCCATCGCTTAATGTAAGTACTGCTCAGCAACAACTAAAACAGTGGCGTGTAATCACCACTATTTTCATCAAAAATCGAAAAGACAGCATTATATGAGCCTCTATGAAGAATATTAAATCTATCCCAGTCAAAACCATGACAATTGGAATTGTAGCTATTAAAATGACTAAAAAGTAAGATCTCTCAACATTATTAGAACACTGCAGGCAAGCAGTTACTGTGAGCAAAATTATGGTCTGCATAAGATTTAAGCCTATTTTATCAGGTATGCTAGAAAAATCATTTAGTTGAGTTTTGCATATTGCAGATGCTTATAAATTGAGTAAGAATGCAAGTGTAACAAGATATCTGGGAAAACATGAGGAATAACTGATCAATATACTACTGCTTCATGATGTTTTCTGGGAGTCTAATAATTTAAATTCCATACTGATTGTGTTTCTGGAAATACTTCTCGAGTTTTATGTAGGACTTTTCTTAACTATCTTTTCTATTCCAATTAAAATATTATCTGCTGTATCTTCAGATATTTGTGTATCTTCTAATATTTTTTAGCAGTTGCCATTATTCGAGTTCTGGCTGAAGAACCATTTTCTAGCCAAGAATTTTTGCAGAAAATTTACTATTTCTTTTTCCAGTTGTGTTTCTAAATATTACATTTTTGGTTTTGTTTACTTTTAGAGAAAATTACAGTCTGGAAAGAACTGTTGTAGGTGATTGAACCCATCATGTAGGCATTGAAATATCATATATGTTCTGAGTGAAGATATTCAGGAGAAAGCATTTGGTGGCATAAAGGTGATTTCTGCTTTACTCTACTTCAAATGCTTTTGTAATAACCCTGAAAGAAATGAAGGTTATGTTGCAGTTTAACTTTTTTTTTTTTTTTTCTTTCTTTCTTTTTTCTCTACTTTTTTACTGTTGTCTCTGATTAGCTCAAACATGAAGAGTTTATACATGGATAGTCATTTAGGACCATGTACAACTGTGGTGTAAGGAAGTCACCATCCAAAGTCAATGGCAGTTGTGCCCTTAAATGCCAGGCCTGAGTATGACCTCTGTCTGTTTAGCCATACTATATTAATATCATTTGGGTATTCCCCTCGGTTATGTTTTCCTACAAGCAATTATGGTTGGCAACTTGTGACAGGTGTGCTCTGGATCCCATATGCCTTATGCAAAACTGCAGAAAAAAGGATCCGTGCTCTTCACATCAATATGCCAAAATGTCAAGAGTCACCTCTCAGCATAAAAACCATCAGAAATAGAAAAGAGAAGTGCTTGGCATCATCCCTTGTAAATGTGGGCCTGTCTGAGAAGCTGTCTGTAGAAATATGTGTCAGTTATTGCTGAGTGCTGTGTGTGAGGAATCACCACGTGGTGCTGTCGCGGTTTAAACATTACCCCTTCCTTCCATGTAGTCATGCATCTGGCCTGAATATCATTTGAGTGCAAAACTGAATGACGCTCAAGGTGAATCTGTCATTTGCTGTTGGCTTTCATTAAGCCACCATCAAAAGGCATAGAAATAAAGCCAGGCGAATTGTACTGAACCATCTGTGAGCCTGCTGATTATCTATGAACAGATTTTTCACCCTGCTTATGTTTACCTTTAAACTTTTGTAAATTTTGATGTATGCTTCTGAACTTCTCTTTCTGGCCTTTGTGGCCTTAAAGCTATGTTAGACCTCACTGGAAAACAAACAAACAAACAAACCCTAAGCTGTTAGTTGATCTTCATATTTTACCCAACTCTGAGTTATTTTTTGTTGTTTTTCTCTATGGTTGCTACTAATTAAGAATGCTTTGTATTACATTTTACATAGAGTTTAGGAAGAAAACCTGAAAGGCTGTATGAGAACATGCATAATACTTAATTTACGTGTTTGTCTTAAGAAATTAAACTAGTGGGATCAAGTTATAGTTTATGTTGATATTGAGAATTAGAAGTTGAATTGTACCAGAGTATAATATTCCATGCAGTTGACAGGAAGGTGAACTCCTGTCATTTAAGTCAGGAGCAAACCTCTTAATGTTATCTGTAGATTTTTATTACTTATTTATTTATTTCTTCCCTGAAGGTATGGTTTAATTTTTTTTTTGCTAGAAAACTTTGAGAAAATGATGTATGGAATGTAAGGGAAAAGTACTGTCATAGCACTTTAACAATGATTAGTAATTTATTTCAGACTAAATATTGATCGATAAAATCTTTTCTTAGGAAACTACTTTTCTAGGTTGTAGAAGTGGATCTAAATGACGAGTTTTTAACTTTCCTGGAAATTTGCTACATAATGTGACTCGGTTTTGAGCCTTCCGCTCAGGAGGTCTGTCTCAAAAACAAATGATGTGATAAGTAAAAAGTAAATAAATAAAACTTCTGCTTCCACAGTTTTGTGTTCTTCGAGATGTTTGACTAGTGGTACATTGATATCTTTCATTATTTTTTTTTTCTTTTCTTTCTTTCCTTTTTTTTTTTTTTTTCTTTCATTCTAACTGAATGCTACTTGTGAAAACTGGATATATTGCTTGAGGAGAGTGTGGGGAAATTTCAGATTGTTCAACTGCAAAATTTTGTGTTTTGGATTTATTGTTATTTCATTTATGGTTGTTATTATTATTATTATTATTATTATTATTTTATTTTGAAATGGCAATATCAACAGTAGTACATTCTGGTTAACTGTTTTCCTGTACTAATAAAATCCTAGAAACAGAAGGGTGTAAAGCTACTGATAGTATTTTCTAAATGCATAAGGCATGTTATATAAAGAGAATTGCAGTTCAGTTTGCATGTTCTTACTTTTGATGAATCACTTTCTTGCTTTCATTTTTTGTGAAGTAAATGCCTTGACTGAAATACTACTTATCGTCATTGAACATGGCAGAAATTTTCTATTATTCTTTTATTTTATTTTCTATTATTCTGTTATTAAGGTGGACTCACTGCATGGGGAAGGATTGCTTATTATACAGTACTGTTAGCGTTTTTAATGTGAGAATTGTTGGGGAAGTGAAGATGAAGTAAGCGAAATATCTGAGACAAAATAATTTTTCCCAACGTTGTTTGAATATTCAAACATTCTGATTCTCTGTGCTATGTCCAAACTTTGTGTCATTCTTTCATGTAATAACAAGTGATGAAAAAAATATAAGCTTTCAGAAAAAGTAACATTTTGTTTATAAATTTATTCTAAAAAGGCTTATTGGGAAAAGCATGCCATTAAAAGAAAATCTTTGTGCTGTTATAAGTAACATATGTTTTATGAAAACCTTTTAATGTTAAATCATATATTAAAATTCGCTGCATTTCTGTTCAAGACAAGCACAAAACTAAGCATCATTTAAGTCCCATTTCTGCCTGTGACATAAATTTCCCTGCAAAATGTTTTTCTCCGAATGTGCCTGAATATTTCATTTACTTTTTCAGTGACAGGTGATTGTATTTTTATTAAAAAATTGATTGCCTTGAACTTCCAGGACAAGATTGTTATGGGAAACCAAGTAGGGTATTTTTTTCTCCTTACTTGAACTTTTTTCAAGGTAAAAAACTGATGTATAAGGCACTGTTCATAATTAGAGATGCTCCAGAACCAGTTCTAACTGAGGAACTCTCAAATAATTTGCTGATATAAACAGTAATAAATCAGCATTCACAAATAGTGTCATGGTAGAAATGGTTATAAAAACTGCAGGTGAATAGTATTATGTCAGAAAATGCAAGTCTTTTAAGATCGGTCTGTTTAATGAAGTGATTTCTTTTCCTGAAAAAAAAAAAAGAAGAGATAGTTGGATAATGGCAACATCCTGTTATGGTAGGTTTATATTTTTAATCATTTTTTTGGGAGATTTTTTTCTTTTTCTTTTTTTTTTTTTTTTTTAATATGAGATGTTATAGTTCAGGGCTTTCTTTCAAATTTGAAAAAGAAAAAAACCATAATGTACTCCTAGCTGGTGAGTAGATTTTGAATTACTGTAATTTTAATGGTAGAAATACATGTAAGTCATAGAGGTGAATAATCTGGAAGTCCACAACTCAGACTCTCAGTCACTGAAAACTGAAGTCCCTGACTGGAAATACCAGCTACATTCAATCAGGACAGGTGCTCTTCTAGGGAGAGAAGAAAGTGACTATGTCTGTGGAATCGTTTAGAGGTGAGTGCAGCCTGAATTACAGAAGAGCAATTCAAAGCATGGAAGTTCTTGTACAAATGATTTTGTATGTCTCTCTCTGATGTTACAAGAGGTAGTGCCTCTGGCCTCTGTGCCATACCAAGCTCCCAAATTTCAAATACCAGTACTCAGGGCTCATTGATTATGTTTGTATTAGTAAATGACGTAGAAAAAGTCCCATTCTCTTGACTTGATGGTGTAACCCTCCTCATAGCCTTGGTGGAAGATAATTCCGAAGCACTGACAGGGCATTGTAACGTTGGCTTAGACTTTAGAAAATCTATGCGTTGTGAGAAAGTGCCTAGACTGGGGCTGTGCAAGATGTGCAAGGTAAAACTGCAAAGAGGGGTAAGAGCACTGACCTGGGATTAGTTGAAAGTTCAGAGATTCAAAGGGAAAAACACTAACATGAAACAACACAAAAACATGGGCGACAGCAACACCAAGGAGCAGCTATTCCATGGAGTAACGAGTCATCTTTGATACATCTTTGAGTCATCAACTGATACCTGCCTACTTGGCAAAATACTCATAGGGTGTCTTACTGAAGATGGTGAGCATATTAATGTTTAGCATAGTAACTCATCTGTCTTAGCTGTCCTTTGTGTGTGTTAGCCAATAAATAGCTGTTTTATACTTGAGTGCAAGGTGACACAGAGAAGGAAGGGTTGCAAAGGCAAATTTTTTGGTATATGTCCATATAGCTAAACTCATCCTTATTCGTGCCTTCTCCTAGTAAAGGCTGCCCTTATCTACACTGTGTATTGAGAACAAACACTGCAAAGTGTTGGCTCTTAAACCAAGACTGTGCATTGGTTAGGAGTGTGCTCCTTGGCATGGCATAAAGCCATAGTAAATAACTTGCCAGCCAGTAAGTACTGTGGATGATGATGGGTTAGTGCTCAATCTTGTGCCTTGGACCTTTGCTATTTGTGACTGTAGATGGAGCTCTTTGTTTTATGCAAGATTTTTTCATTTTTACTGTGGTTCTTTATGAACTATTTCAGTAGTAACCTTTTTATTTTTATTTTTATTTTTTATTTTTTCCTCCCAGCTGCATGCATACAAACTAACACCTTGTTCAAAATCTTCCTTTTACCCATCCATATTCTTGGTTCACAATTCTCTGTGGACTGCTGCGGAGCCAAAATGGTATACTCTGTTTGTGTTTAACTGTTTGTTGCTACTGCTTCAACACTAAGCTTTGATTGGCATGCTGTGATTTACCCTGAGTGAAAAAAAGCAGGATTTGAAACAGAGCTAGTGGACTCCTTGTCTGAATAATAAATTAAATGAAGCAAGTAAATGAAAAGTATTAAAGGAATTTAGTTATTTAGCCACTTCAACTTGGTGGGTGGGAGGAGGATCATTTTACAAAGAACTTCAGTGCTTTGAATTCATATTGAAATCTAACACTGTAAGTCCTAAAACAGGAGAACAGAATAAATATTTTAGCAGGTCCTTCCCCAGTATGTCATCATTAACCAGGTAACTCTTTGGCTTGAGTAACGTGTGCTGCACTGTGAGATCTCTCTATGGTTTTTTATTGTAGCAGTTAGGGCTGATAGGATTTTCAGCAAGTGAGCAACTGAAAGTCTCTTAGGAGAGGGAATAGGAAGTCTGAGAAAAGTATCAGTTTGAAAAGGAGATTGTCTCGGCTTTGAAAGTGAATGTTGTCTTTTGTCAGAATGTATTACAGTAATTGGGACTGGAAGGAAAAAAGGGGGGGAGGGGATGATACAGTAAGAGGGATGAATGTGGGAGAAATGATGTCCAGAGACAAGTAGACAGTGTTCAAAGTAGGCAAATGGCTGAACTTAGTCTGCATAAAACAAACTAATATGAAGTATCATATACATCTGGTTTATGTCTGTCCTTATCTCTATGTGCATTTCGGTAGAAGAATGTGACTCATCATCCCTAAATTCTTTGTTACCTGTCAGAGCTTTGGAATCAGAGTAAAACTTAGGGTCCTGTGGAAAGCCTGTCTTTTCTATTTTCCCTTCAGTTGGTGGGAGTTACTTAGAAAGTGTTGTGCTGCAGCTTTTCAGACATTTCCTTCTTGTTGGCCACTATTTTGCTAGCTGTGTGCAGAAAGCCCTATGAATCGTGTTCCCATGGTTAATGCCAGCAGTGTTCTGAATGATCTCTCAAGCAGCTTTAATACCGTTCTAAATGATTGTGGTGATTCTTAAGATGAGTTTCTTTCTTCGGTACAAACAAGTTTCAATAGTTCTTGCATCTTCTTTGGTTTCTGTGTTGTTTATTTTACTGATCTTATTTCCTTGGATGAGATCCAAAATAGCCTCTGACCATAGAAAACCAGACAATTATGTATTCAACTCTAAAATTATATTATTCATTTAAATGTTTTTTTATTTTTATTTTTTTACTGATTGCCCTAGGAGTCACTCATTCAGTTCAACTTGGTATTTCCTGACTTCTCAGTACAAATCCATATATTAAATTATTTTTGTATTTGCCTTGTGGTGAAAAGATAATATATGCTATTAAATGAGCATGAGCACTCTTAGCAGAGAAGTTAGGTTCTCAAGTGGAATATGTAGAAATGAGATACTCAATTTTGCGGCCTTTTGTTTTATTTTACTATTTTTATTTTTATTTTTTTTCTGAAATTTATCCTTATGAAGTCTTCATTGCCATAGTTTTTTAAAGTAGATCATCCATCGTAACTGGAGATGAGTAACAAAGGTACATTTGTTTAAACTATCCACACAGAATGGCCCATTGTTTCCTGTGTTTATCTGTGAACACTACTATCTTACTACTGATACCAGCAGGTGCTTGTATTGGAGTGTTGGTGGCAATTACAAGGTTAGTCAGGGCTAGTGGAGAAAGGATGTTAAGTGAACACTGATTTGGACAACTTTTTTGTTTGTTTGTTTGTTTGTTTTTCCTGAAATCTATGCTAATATTTGCTTATTAGTAAGGTTACCTAAATGTGAAACACCATAGACCAGGTATGTAACCTTTGCTGAAGAGTTTTCTGAAAATGACTTGGTCTCTGAACTAACCTCAGAAAATATATTGTAAAAGTCTTTAGATTATTTTGCTGTAAAGTAAGGTCGGACTTAGTTTTATTTTTAATTCTTTGGATTATCTGACTGCAACTAAAAATTAAAATCAAAGTTTAGTCTCCTCCAGCTATGGCCAGAAGAGGGAACCATCTCACTGTATCAGCTACTTCTGCAACTCCAAACTAAAACTTTTTTGCTTTTGTTTTTATTCCTGCATTGCAAGCACCAATGAATCTAAGACTGCCTAGCCATCTCAGGACTACTTGAGGATCATAAATATATTTATTTACCTTAGGGTATATTAACACCTTGTAAATCACATTGGGCTTATTGTGTTTTGTATTTAGTACAAGAAAAAAAAATCCTGTTGCTTAATATAGGCTTGTTAACTTCATTGCCTTGCGTGTTTGGAGTTTGTTTCTACATTGTTTATGCATCCTGAAAATAATGTCATTTTCAGTAGCAGTGTTTTTGAGAAGTTCAGTGAATGGGAAAAAAGTGAGTATGATAAGTTTAGTCATTCAGGGTGTGTATTAATGTGGTCTTTGTTATGCAACTAATTCATAAGTCCAGAGGATTTCCAGACTGCAGAGAATGCAAAGTACACAATCAGGAATGACCTGTTTAGTTAGGGGCTTTGGCACCAAGATTCCCATGCTTGGAAATAAATAATTCCTCTTCATTGCACAAAAACCTTGTAGATAATTGCAGCTGTTAGGTTTTATTAATCGGAAAGGGGCAAGAATTATATTTTCCCTGAGCACACAAACATTCTTTTTAAAAAGATATTGGCATCCTATTTACTTTTCTTGGGTTTTAGCACAGGAACTTCAATCCTATTCCTGCAGTTGTTAAGAGACTGACAGGCAAATCAAAACCAAATATGATTCTCTGGCTTCTGTCAGCTGCCTGAGATTGTTGTAAGTGGATGGGTGGAGGGAGAATTAATTCACAGGTCAGTTTTTCCCATGTTGAGGGGTGATTTGGCATACAGATAGACAGAGGGATACTGTATAGTCTCCTTGCTCCTTTCCCCAGTATCCCAGAACCCTCTGCAAAGTAGCTTTGGAACCTGGGAAGTGGAATGTGCTGCAGAGGAGTATTTTGCAAGCTTTCTAGCTCTAATCCACAGTTTAGGTAATGCTAGCATGTAAATACCAAGGTAACTTTCTGTTAAAAAAAAAAAAAAAAAAAAAAAATCAGCTTTGAACTGGTCTTTACTTGTTGAGTTTCATTCTGTTCCTGAAATTATACACTTGTCAGGATGCCACTTTGGTCTGAGATGAGTAGCAGAAGCCCTTGTATGTTGCACCCTCGGGACAAAAAGGCTTTACATTTTGGATGACACTGGAATGTATTAGTGCATTATGTCGAGGTGTGTTTTGGTTTTCATTTTATTTTCAGGCTTCTGTTTACTAGTTTGCCTCAGCTAATTGAAAACTGCTGGTAAAGGTGAAATAAGAGGTGATCAATGCTAAAATGTGTGATTCTACTGATCTGTTATTTTGTAGCATCAATGGCTCTCAACTGAAAGCAGACAGAAGATACCCTTGGCTGATAAAATTTTGCCCTTGCATTCATAGTAACAGAACATCCCAAATTCCATGAATAAGTGGCCTTTGGACTGAGATTCTGTCATTGAACATGAGATACTGCTCATAGTATACCAAAATCAGCAAACCGTTTTCAAAGAGAAATTTAATTTTTCAGCTTAACTGAGTACATCATCTTCATGTTTACTAAAGTCAGTTGGAGATGTACTGCCTCGCATTCTGGGGAATAAAATTACTTTTTGGTCCCTAAATGTGAATGTAAAAGTGTACAGCTTTAAACACCTAACTGTATAAGTCTTAAACATACTGAAAGACATAATATTATGAAGTGACATAGGAACACTCTTAGGAGGACCATCCATTTTAAGGAAATGGAGTCAAAAAGAGGTTATGACCAACTGAAAACGCTGTACTGAGCATAAGCAGGAGAAAATTTAATTGTCTGAGATGTACATTTCCTAGGGCACATGATTAATTGTAGTAGAAATGTTCAATTGCTTTTAATTTTGCAGAAAATTCCCTCCTGGGCTCTGAAACTTTACATGCTTAGTCATAGACTAATGGAGCATTTTCTTAGAAAATTCAGCTATTATTTATTAATTTATTTTTTTTTAGTTATACATATGGGAATTAAAACAGTTTTTGGTGACAACTAGGAACGGCTCAAAGTGACAATAAATATTTTGGATTTAGATGAGACTATTAGAGGTCCCCATTTGGATTTATTTATTTTTTTTTCTTTAGAATTTGATGTGTGATGTATTCTGATACTGGAATACAGTTTTGAAGAAAAGGAGATTAAGCAAAAAGTAATATATTTATCTAAAATGCGTAATGAATACTTTAACATTTAGTTCATAGCAACAGTGACTTCTCATAGAGTTGATATGGTATATGTTTAACTATGCTGTGATATGTACTCAGTTACTAGAACAGCTTAAAATATTTATATGTGTATATTAGCAGTATCAGTGTGTAGCTCTCAATGTTATTTGCTTGAAGAATGTCTCAGAAAGTTTTGCTTGAGTAAAGTTATGGACTAGAAGAGCATGCCTTCCATACCATAGGTGCTTTGTTGTGCTGTTGAAATGCCAGCGTTTGTTTAGTAGAATAACCAAAATGGTGACCTTGGGTTGAGATGTAGTCTCTGTCCCTTTACTGACACGTTCCATTTTCAGTTTATATTCCATTGGAATTAAAGCTCTGGTTATTTAATGATTAATACTGTTTTGTCATTAGTTCATTTCTACTCCTGAAGATTTACATATTTAACAAACTTTCTAACATATCTTTCTCACTTAAAGAAACAGTACAATTGTATTTGGGATTTTTAGAAAACTGATCAAGTTGAGATGTACATATTTACATCTTATATTTTAATTTTGGAAGATATTTTCAGCCTCCACGTTGAAATGTTTTTATCTTCTAATACTGCATGCAGTGAACATTTTTAGTCTTCTATTACATCTACAGTGTAAACATTTTACAATGTTTTTGCAGTTTTTCATTGGAGTGCATTCAGAGTAGACTTGCAGAGAAGGTGCTTACTCTTAAAAGTGAACAAGTCTTATGTTGTATAAGCTGGACATTTTGAAAATAGAGAGCTTTATAGAACAAAGAAGTCCCTCTATTTGTGGTGTATTCTATCAGAGTTTATTATTTGGTATTATGTAATTCTTCTCTTCCTCTGAGAGTATGCCCATATGGAATAATTTTTATTATCTGATTTGGAAGTTTTCACAGTAATTTTTCTACAACTTAGTTAAAAATGACCTTGGATGAAGCTAGTGGGTTTTTTTTGGTCCTCCAGTCGTTACCTAAGGCAAGTTTCATCGTGTATCTTGCATCAGATCTTGGTGGCAAATCTCTAGTTAATGTAAGAGAGAGTTTTACTCTAAGTAGCTATAACCATAGTTGTTAAATACACTTTTATTAATATATAGTTAGTTTTCTATTCCTCCTTTCTGGTTGTAAAACTCTAGTTGAAACTCCTTTATCTATTTTTGTTTGTTTGTTTGTTTGTTTTTCTTTTGAATTTAGGTAATGGAGGTTTCAGACTCAAAGTTATAAGCATTAATTAGAGAAGTTAAGAGCGGCTGGATTTGCATAGGTTGAAGATAGACTAGCTAATTTCACTGTGGGGGTTATTTTGCCTCTCTTTGGCAAGTTGCTTCCTTCTCAAGTGGGGAACCGTAGAATAAATTTTTACCAGATGAGAAACCGTGATTCATAAAGCCTCTGTCACCCTCACCTCCCTTCACCATCTTCTTCGTGGCTTTGCAGTGGACACAGCCATAAATACTCAGCACCGCCATAAATACTCAGCATCATTAATCAAAGTAATATTTGTTCAGATTCTGAAAATGCAGGAAATGTTCTTCAGCTGTGGCTAATGTTTGTGAAAGTAAAATATTATTTAGTTTGGAATTCATTTCTTTCTAAAATTTGCAAAAGCAGTTTTGCTGCTTAGAGTGAAGGCTCAACACCTAGGTATATATAAAACTGTCTACACTCTACTTCATCTGGGCTTAAATGGCTATTAAAAGAGTCATTAGCACAAAACAAAGTTCTTTCCCCTTAGAATGTTTGTTAGGAGCTAACCACTGCTGAGAATGGAATAAATACAGAAGAAAAAAGAGCAAATAAACCAGACTATTTACAGTTGTGTGAGTTTTGCATTTATGTTTAAATAAGGAACTGTGATAAATAACAGAGTCGGAAACACCAACATACGTAAGTAGTTATACCACATGCAGATATATGGTTTAGGTGTTCAAATACAGCATTTACTTATTTCTGTGTTGTTAATTAAGTTCACTATTAGAGTGGCTAGCAGATGTTTTATTTTATAAGCCAGCAATTCAGGAAAATATGTTCAAAAAAGCCCACTATTTTTTGTGCAGGACTACACTGAAATGTGTTCAACATGGTTTTCACAAGAGGTGAATGATCTCAGCTCATATTGAACTCAGAGCAGCAGGTACTGATTGCATTTTGAAGTTAGGCGTTGGGAGTCCCATTACAAGAATCCAAAAACTGAATTATATTAATTTAGCAAATGGTTTTAAATGTGGAGACTCTAATACCTGTCTTTCGGTTCCTCCATTACATGGAGGCAGAACAGCAATTCCCCTGTCTCATTAGACTGCAAGGTTTAGTTGTATGTCTATAAGATACTTTGAAAATGTAGAACATCATCAAGAAACAATTGAATATAAGCCAAAATCACACAACTGTCCTGCATGCTGGTGCCAGATGAGAGCTCTTCTTCCTTTTCCATGTAGGAGCTTCACAGTATGAATAAGTGGCTCAATTCAGAATCCCAGGTCAGGGTAAATCAGGGTTCAGGGGAAATCTCTGTGTTAAGTTCTGGTTTGTTTCCCTCCTTCTATGGAGAAACAGACACATAGGAGGAGACACCATTACCTCCCATTATCTTGTATATAACTCCTTATATAGCTTATATATTTTCTATTAATTCACACTAAGTTTGACCAAGCTCTAAATTCTGTAAGAGCTCAGGGTGGAATTCATGTTGTCTTCAGGCAGCCACAGTACAGAACTCTAAACCTGCTCTTACTCAATGTAGAGAAATGGGCACCTCTAGGATGCAATTCATCTTAACCTTCACCTTAAATATGAGATAGATCAAACCTAGAACTATCACTGACTTGCTTATCTGCAGACATCTGCATTTTAAATGTCTAAAATTAGAGAAGATGAATCTTATTCTTGCTTTCTGGCAATCTCCTAGAGCTGATAACTGGAAAAGTAGATTCATGGATCTCATCTGGGCTCAGGCATAGTGTGAATGTTACCCTGCACAGAATGTGACTAGTCCGTGCATGTGCAGAAGCAGAACCCTGGTTATCTGGAAAACTTTAAAGACTAACAACATGGCTTTACTGAGTTTAGGCTAATTAACTGATGAGTAGGACAGAATTTCAAATTATTTTTATATTGGAGTGTCTTTGTTTTGTGCTAGCTGCTTACATCTTTTACTGGATTTGGGCCAATATGGTTTTCATTCGCATTTGTAAGCCAGTATTTGCATATCAAAACCTAGTCTCACTCGAACACTTTCAATGTAGTCTCTGAGCTTTCTCATGGTCTAAGAGTGTCAAGCAGTACCACGATTCAGTTTGTGGAAATTCTCGTTTTTCATAGTGTATATTGGTAATTTTGGTATCTATTAAATGAAGCTGCACACTGAATGTGATTACGTTCCTTTAAATCTTTCCACCCCTGACAATTTACTTAAGCAAAATACTCCCTTGAATGAAAACTCAACAGTGTGGATAAGGTTGCTATAATCTGGCCCGAGTTCTTACTGTTTTTGTGAATGATTCATGACAAAGCTACACATTCACAAAACTTCTTTTAGTATACAGATTTCTAAATAAGTATATAAATAGATACAGTCAATAATAACTTTTATGCAGGACTAAGACTGATGAAGGAAGAAAAGAAAACCATAGGGTTGTTGAATACTTCTGTAAATTTCTTTCC
Source organism: Aythya ferina (assembly GCF_964211825.1). NCBI lineage: Eukaryota > Metazoa > Chordata > Aves > Anseriformes > Anatidae > Aythya > Aythya ferina. The sequence continues at coordinate 70,141,620 of NC_140297.1, read as the reverse complement.
ATGGATAGAGTACTATTCAAAAGTTCTGTGAAAATACTCTTATACTCTGAAAGTTGCCTAAGAGGCCCTTCTTTTAAAGGTCTTTTGTCTGGTAATCAATTAAAAAAAGAAAACAGACAAACTGCAAGCTCGTCTGAGACGAAGAAACTCTACCATGGTAGGATATTCTGTGTAAGGTCCATTGGTGTTGTTCGAGCAGTACTATGTGAGAGGATTACCTGTCATTAAATCAATCATACAAATTCTCCAATATGTGATATTAAGTTTCTAATTTTCATATTTTTATAAACAATCTAGCTAGTATCAGTCAATATTGGGAGTACCTATGCAATATTTTGTGCTGCTTGTCTAATTAAGAGCTAGATTCTGCTACCTTGCCAGGTATATGCAACTAATGAAAGCTACCACTCATAACAAGGCCATAGTGGTAGTTTCTACCTCAGCAGAAGTCTGTTTCTGAAAGAGTTGTAAAGTCCACATAAAGTCCCTTTTATTTCAATGCAAAAATAATTTAATATGTTGTTTAGTGTCAGAAAGACAACATCTTTCCCATGGAGGACCAAACAAAAGTAATTTTGATAAATCAGGTGAGAGTTGATAACAGTGAGCTGTGAAAAGCAAAGGTATTTGTTAACTGTTTAAATTAAATCAAAAGAGGAGTAGAAAGTTTGAAATCATAAAGAATTTTTTTCCACTCCTCTGATACCTTATGTTGAATAGCCAGATCATTTTATTATTGCAAATACCGTGGCAGTAATCTTTTACCGCTTGCAGTATAGGCCTACAGCATTAAGTTAGTATAAAATTACATATAGTTTAATATATCTGTACAACACCTTTAAACAAGCTTCTCTAGGCAGGAAGGTTATCCGTCTTATAAATCTATTATTTCATTGTACATCTTGATAGCCTAGCATTGCTTCTAGCCATGTTTAAGCATTAAATAGTGCATTATTATTTCACATAAATCAACCAGAGATGTGTGAATTCATAAATTTTGCATTTGCACAGACAGTATTTTAAACGTTTTACGGCTTCGTGGGAACTCAGTATAAGAGCCTGTATACAAATCAGTACCGGGCAAATTTCAATAAAATTTAATATCACAATTACTGCTTATCAAAGTCATTGCTTGCATACTTTAGAAATCTTTTTAACAGGGTCTAATAATGAAAAAAAATGTGGAAACAAGTTTTTTGCATGGTTTTTGCTGGATAGCTCCCTTTGCTGCAGTGAAGTGGATGACTTTTTTTTTTCTTTTTTCTTTTTTTCTTTCTTTTTTTCTTTTTTTTCCTGGTGTTTCCACTATTGTTATCTGTATTTTTTTTTGTTTGTTTGTTTGTTTTATTTGCACTTTTTAATTACCACCTTTTGGTTTATTCTTGTCTTTCATCTCAATTCTTAGCCATTGTATTGTGAAGAGTTGTGTGCAAGACTATCTGTGTTCATACAAGAAATTCTACTGATGTGAATGTACTTAAATGTATACATGAGGCTTTTCAGATTCAAATACTTTTTGATTAAAATCAAAAAAATATTCTCAAGACATGTTGTTTTAATACAATATGTTATAAATTAAATGCAACAAATATTCTGGTGTTAAAAATTACAATATCAAGAAAGCAGAGAAAAAATGAAGTAAAGAACAATACATTATATGCTAGGACATTTTATCACATAATAATCTAACCTTATTTTACAGACAAAAAAGTGGATACTGGGGAAGATGTCTACAAAAGAGCAAAAATGTTTCCTATATCTGTTTTTCAAAACTCAACCATTGCTTTATTTATCTGTAGTTAAGCTTAAATTTGTGAATTCCCCATTGCATTACAATTGCACAGTAACTGAGTATCCTACTCCTTCACAGGTGGGAAACACAGAGAGGAAAGTTAGATGGTCCAGTTCTTCTTCTGTTGCAGGAATTACTTTTAGTTCTTTAACATAACCCAGACTACAGTTGAAAGGGCACCAGGAAGTAGTCTGTAGGGATTGAAGTACGGCTAGAGATGGAAAGACCATGGGAAATCACTTATTGTTCTTGCCCTTGCAGAGAATGTGGATCTCTGTTCCTTCCACCAGTTGGCTTCTTTCTCTTGGTCCTTGAGCGTATGTGGAAAGAGAACTCTTTACAAACCTCAGCTCTAAATTGTACAGGCTGAACTAGGCTCTGAGAGTTTTACTTACAGGTTGCACAGATAACTTGTTGAAGAGGTAGGAGTAGAATCTGCAATTAGAAAGATTGTTCTGTGTTTTCTTTGTGGGTTCATCTTCTTTTTCTTCCTATTTTATGTTAAAGTGAATGAGAATTTTGCCATAATAGTTAATGGGAGTAGAGTAACATCTCAATGTTATCCTTTGTGTCTATTTGCTTAACTAGAGCAATTTTGAACTTTGTTTTTCATTTGCACTCTTCCTCATGGCTTAGAATTCTTTGTTTTCTTTGGAAGTTGATGGAATTGAGGTGGGAATACTTAGACATATGTAAATTTTACCTTTGTGTAGTAAACTTTAAACCTTCTAGCTTCAATAATTTTAGCCATGACAAAAAATGTGGTTAGATTTTTCTCTCATACCGAGTTGGAGTGCATTTTATCTTACTTTCCAATAAATAGGAAATATCCATAAAGAATTTGATCAAATATTAAAGTATTTCAACTTTCTGTAAAGATGAGCATAGAAAATTTTATCCCACAAAACGGGTTATTTAGAGCACTTTGGAAACTGTTTTGTAGTGCTCATTAGAACAGTCACAGCTGAGCATATGGTAAATTATTGGCTTGTCTTGGAGCCCAACATACAATACACGGTTAACTTTCTACAGGATGGAAGTTACGGGTCAAATTTGGTACAAAGTTTGGTAACTTCTGCCAACTTTTCTATGTTCTACTGATTAAATGGACAATAAGAGTGACAAATAAGTCTTTGCTCCAAGACTTTGCTTTCACCTAGTCTGCCTAATCTGAGAAGTGGGAGCCTTTATTTATGCTATTTGGGCAAAGTCAAGTGTGATTGCTTTGAATGTTTTCTCCTGAGCACATTGATCTTTTCACTTTTCCCCAGCAGGTGTATTTGTTGTTGCTGATGAGGAGAGAGAAAAGGTCATCATCTGCTTGTAAGCACTTAATGGAGTAAGTTGTCCTTACTCATAAGAGAAAGCATGTAATGTCTGTGCAGGTGTCACAGTATGAGAATTTATCTAAACATAAGAGTGGATTTAACTAGGAAGCTATTGAGGAAAATATATGCTGTTTGAGGAGAGGGGCTGTGAAGGATGGTCTGAAATTAAATAGTGAAAATTATAATACTTCTCCCAACAATAAAATTAGAAAGTTCTAATTGATGCTATTGAAGTTTCATTACCTTGTCTTTTTTTTTTTTTAATCTCCTGTAAGTTTATGTTGTACTGAATATACTGAAGACGATCTGTGCCTATCTGACATATATATTATTATATTCAGTTCTCTCACTGATAAGGAGCTGAGAGATACTGAGTAGAAGAAAAACACTGTTAATAGTTTTGCCCTGCACCGGCTCAAATGTATTAATGCTGCATCGCCATAAGTTCAGAGCAGTACTGCACTAATGCATGCAAAAAGCTTGGTTTTAGAAGCAGCATAGTTATTCCGATTGGAGTGAGAAGTCCCCTGTTAGACCTCAGGTAGCAAGGGTGGAACAGTATTGAAGCCTGGTGAACCGGATTTTCAAGTGAATTTTGATTTTCATGAAAAAGTTTTATATGCTAAGAAAAAAAAAATTGAAAATGAGGATTTCTGTCTTGTTTTAAAACTTTAGTAGGTTTGAATTTCTGCTAAAAATAAGGGTTTTTCTTTGGAATACACAAAAATGCTTTGTAAGTATTTTGTGGAGCAAGGAATATTTTTTCTTATTTCTAGCAGAGATTATTTTCAAACATGGGAAACAAAAGGAGTAACAAGTTTCATAAAGAGGCAAGTTCTGGAGCTTTTACTGAGAGGGGAAAATGTGAGCAGCTGAATGTTTGTGCACTGTTTGTAGGGAAAAAAAAATCCCTTGTCAGTGAAAGATTGTCTTTCTGTAACATGAAGGTGAAAACTTGCGCAACACCTTGTATTATAGGGTGATACAGACGTTAAACCCTGACCTTAGTTTTCTACTCTGACAGCAGCTATAATTGTATTAACATAAAAGGAGCTGGCTTGGTGTAGAAATGGGGCAGCTATATAGAGAAATAAGTTGCCTTTTTATACCGTGCATCAGTGAAAAATTACTCAAAGTGCAGGGTCCCAACAAATCAGGTCCCTATTGTTTCTGAAGGCAAGGCGTATGTTGTGGTATTGTTCATTACTGGGCAAGAACAACAAAGAAGTTCAAGACTATGATTAATGGAATCAGTGGATCATTGTCTAAAGATTAATCTTTTAAAAATGATAAGGAAGGGATAGACATAGTGAGCCTCTAGCTGCCTACAGCTATGAATAGTAATAATAAACATTTTATGGCAGGGCTGGCTCTGGAATACTAACAGAAGCCTATCTAGTTATCATCAATAAACACTAATGGTGGTTTTGTGCTGGTTTTTTTTTTTTTTTTTTGGCTGCTGATGTCTGTTGAAAATGGTGTGGCTTTTTACCCCTCCTAAAGCAACAATCGTCTATTTTCTTCTGATGTCTGACTATTTAACATTCATTTGTTTGGGTTTCCGTTCTCTCTTTTGTGGTATTGCCACTGTTCTACTTTCTCTTACTAAAACTTCTACATTATTGCCTGGGTCTAAACTATCAGGGATTAAAAAAAAAAAAAAGAAAAAAAAAAGAGCTTCATTATAGAAATTACATTTCCTCAGTAAACCCAGGAGGCATTGTCTTTCTATTAGCTTCTCTATAACTAATCCTTAGTGCATGTGCACTTTTTCTGTATGCATTGCTTTTATAGTTAGAATACGTATTTATACTGCAAAGGAAGTCCATGTAGCAATTAAATAAATCTCTTTATTCTTCAAAAATGATCAGCAACTGATAGCATAGAAAAGGTAAGCACAAGCTACATTAGTCTTTCTTTTTAATCTCAGCACTATTGATGTATCTCTCGTCAGTATCACAAACCTTCTGGTTTGAAAAAAAATTGGGAATGATTGTTCAGAACAACTGGACATAATTCTGAAAGTTTTTAAATTAATTTATGCTAAGTGGTCTTTACTTCTCATAAGCTTAAAAAGGCAATTGATTATATAACCAGTCCACTCTTATATCTGACAGTGAAGATTTGTGTGATGTGGCAATGACAGTGATGACGTGTCAGTGTGGTTCAGATTCTGCCAGCCTCACTAAGGCTGAGCAGTGTGTTACTGCAAGAACAGCCCCCCTAATTTCAGTGAAACTCCTGGTAGTACAGCTTAATAGTGTATGTAGTTAGTGTTTGTATAGTAGTATGGAATGACCAAACATAGAGATTTTGTTCTTTTGCTTGCATGAAAGCAGCCTTCTTTTCCTGCAGTAAGACACAACTTTGAAAAAATACAAATTAATGTTTTATAAACCCAGGGGAAAAAGAATTTTCAGTACAGTAAAAACATTTAAACACGTGGGTTTAAAATCTGAGCTTGATGCAACCAAAGGTTTATGTTTTTTATACTGTATATTATGAAGTTTGATTGTTATCTACTGTGATGTTCGGTTGGCTGAAGAGTGCTCATTGTCTTTCAGAATTAGGCATAATGTTAGGAAAGAGAAAGTTGAAGCATGATGTTCAACTTCAAGCTGAGTATAGGAATATGTGAAGGAGTATGGGAATATGAAAGTAAAATGGTGCCTGTGTAAATATAAAGTGTCATTGTGTATTTATCATGGCTTGCCGTGTTGCGCAAATAAAGGAATCCTGTTGATAAGGACAACAGAGAAGGAAAACTTCAATACTTGTTTTGGAGGGGTAGTGTTGCAAAACCGTCTTCTGTCCTCAGGTCTTGATGAAAGCTGTTACTCCCTTTGAACTATTCTGAAGGCCAGTTGCTCTGCCTTTGAACAAAGAAAACAAGTTTCGTACTTAAATTTGAATTGTTATAGCATGCTGAATGCTTAGATACTTGTGATTAACTTAAAGGAGGTACCTGATCAGAAACTTTATTTCTTTGAAAACTCTGGAAACTTACTTAGGATAGAGTTGGTGCAATGCCTTTCCCCCCTGGATAAAATTTGATTCAATATTTGTTTAAATGTGGATATGGGTGCTAATGAATTCAGTGTGGGGAATTGCTTCAAATGAGGAATGAGCAAAATTGGCTTTTGGAGGTCTTGCCTGGATTTATCATGAATAGCCTTAAAACTGAAATGGATGTTTCATTTTGTTGTCATTGAAGTGGAATTTGTTAGGTGCATTAGATATGGAGCTTATGTCCTGTAAAGATCTCAAATTTGTTTTAAAAACCAACAGCGTGGAGGTGCCAGCTGAAATAAAGGTGATGTTGGGAAGGTACATTCAGGTCATTCCGAAACTAACGTAGAGGTCCTTGTTGATTAGTAGGTCTTCAAAAATTTACATCTTTGTTCTTTCAGTAATTTCAGAAAGTTCACATGGTTTAAAAAGTAAATGATGTAGTCATTGGGAATATCTTGTATTTAAGAAATCTTTTCTTACTAAGGGGGGAAAAAAGGTTTAGTGGGAGCACACAACGTAAGATAAGGAGCTCTTAACAATTTTGCTTGCTTTCTATCCAAATTGGTGTACAAACTTTGACTGTTACCCTGTTTCAAATTCATATAATCCCCCACAGCTCAACGCAGAGCTCTGTTCAAAGGTGTCATTGACTTTGTGGCGCCACTGTAACATTCCCGTACCTTTTGTCCTTAGAGAAATAAACAGATTGGGTTGGGTGTCCTTAACTTGTCTAGTAGTGTCCCTGTGATAAAAACCTTGTCAAAACCTGGGATTAAGAGTTACTTTTTGGGTTAGAAACCCTTTGAATGATTCCACTATTAGCTGTGAAAGCCACTTCAGTGTTTAAGAGCTCATTGCCTAAGACATTGTGTATCACTTTAAAGAAAAAAACAGTGAGCATTTATATTTGGAAAATATCTCCCTAATTGTATATATTGTTCTGGGTCATTATTTTCTCATTGTTTAAATTACAGCTCATTTATTTAAAAGAATACTTGTCAAAAGAAAGCTTTAAGTACTGATTTAAGAAAGCAGTGTTAAATAATTTAAATGACTGTGATAAAATTGCCTTAGTTTAAACAGACCAGTTTTATCAGTCTGTTTAATGAATTGTGCTTTTATAGGATGAGATAAATCTAATGTGAATTCAAGTGGTTGCACTAGAAATACAGCTTTAGGTGGGATCTTTTTCTGAATTTAGCTAGCAGAACTGAAGGAAAAAAGGCGGTGGTATTCCTGCATTTCATTCAGAAACACTTTGTATACAATAAGCAACACTGATACCTTACAGTGTTGTAACACCTATGTATCTGTAATGCCTATGTATTTACATTCAGATTGCACAAAGCATTTGGGTCATTATTTGGAAAATATTTATGCCTTTGGACATAGAAGTCCACTTGGAGATGTCAGTCCTGTAACTGTTAATTTTCATGCATTAAGATAGTGACACAGAATCAATTTGTGTAACTTGTGAAGAGAATTGGCAGGTTGGCCTTCTTGTTTATGGCTAGTTACAAAGGATTTTTCTCTCATTGTAAGGAAAATAGCATATCTGTGTGATTGATACAGGAGAATTCTGGGACATATTGGACTCTGAGCTTCTGTGCATTGTTAAAACACAGCTTCTCTAGAAGAAGTCATTAAAAATGCATACCAAATTCGTTCTCATTGGAATGAAGGGTTGTACTGCATCATCAGCTCTTCTGTTGGCTAACCCATTTAAATTGCCTACATAGCAATGTTGGTACCTAATTTTGGGTGGATAAATCCAGGTCTTCTATAGGACCCAATCTGGTCCCAAAACAATGGTAAAATTCTTGTCTAGTAAGTGAAAGACAAGCACTTGGTGTTGCGTAGCCCTCTGGACATCACAAAGTCAGTACCTTTAACTAACATTGCTTATCTCTGGGCATACCCACGCTAAGTGCATCTTAAATTCTGTTAAGCTGATTTTGGGAACAGTTTACCCTGCCAGCAATCATTGTGCAAGTCGCTGATAGTGGGGCATATACATGCCATTTAAACTGACCAAAGAAGCTCAACTGAAAACTGTTGAAGGAAAAGCATATTAACTTCCAGTGTGAGAAGAGTTTGACAGGTATGTGATTTGCTTCTCAGGAAGTTTTACTCCAGCTAGATCTGAATGCATGCAAATTATTTTTATTCTCAACAAGGTCTTTACCACCAGTCTTCTGTAAAAAAAAAAAATGTCTCTACTGTTAACTTTGCAATCTCACATGCAGAATTGGCATTTATAACCTCTTTTTTTAAAGGTAAAATGGAGTTTTGTTTTTCATACAAAATATTTTCTAGAGGAAGGAAGGAAGGTCACAAGATACTTGTGTATGATGTCACTTTGCTCTAATCAAACAGGCATGTAGATTTCAAAAATGACATTTTCTTCATGCCTTGTATTACTAGTTTATCATCTTTAGGTTGGCTGTTCTTACTGGGCTTGTTTTCTGTAACATGGCCGTGTCTATTGACTGATACCTGTGTGCTGGCAAAAGCCCAAGTGGACCTGAAGGAAACTTATTGAGATTTCAATTGTTTTGTTTTTCTGAATGGTGGGGAAAAAATAAAGATGTTATCTTTTGCAGAAGTTGTAAAACAGCATATTTAATAATTTGAGCTGGCTCTTACTCCTCCTTTTCTTACTCTGCCCCCAGAAAAAAGCTGTCTTCAAGACCTATGTTTTCTGGTTCTGTGTCTGCTGCTGGTTAGAACTGGTCTTACAATTTTATCTTCTACAAACTACTGGCTTGTCCATCTGGAGTAAAACTAAGGTTCTTGTTTCATTTAGCAGGTGTCCAGGGAAGTAAGCCCAAGCTTCCAGCTTGCTGAAATCAAGGTGTTTGGAAGAACAACTTGATTTTGTTGCATTTCAAATAAGGATAAAAAAAAACAAAACAGATCTACATAACTATGCTTCATAAAGGTTTTAGGATATTGTGGGTGAATTGGAAAACAAGGGGAAGCCTGAAAAAATAGGGAAATGTTTGAAGTAGAGGTTCATGTTTTTGCTGTTCAGAGTACTTATTTTAATTAGACAGTGGCCTTTTCTGTCTTTGTTTTCAATTAATTTCATATCTTTCTACTACAAACTTTTAAACAGTAGAAGGATATATTAAATACCAAGGAAAATTATTTTTAAAAGCTATTTTAAAAATTAATTTAAATGTAGACAGCCATAGTATTATGGCATTAAGGCACCCCAGGGTCTTTTTTATTGGTCCATTAATACTTGCCTCGAGTGGTAGAACACACCTGAGGCAAGATTTAATGAACCCATAAAACATGCCCTAGAGTGCTCTAATGCTATATTGCTAACCATTCTTACTACATAAATGCTCTGTTTGCATACTTCCTTTATACATTTCAGGTAAATCTTCAATTAACTGAAGACCATATGACAATTCTTATCCAGAGTTTCCATCAGCATATTTTGGAGTGATTAAAAAATGATGAGATATTCTGAATTGACCAATACAACGTATCATGCCTAGAACTTTACAGACTGTCCAGATGGTGAATCCTTTAAGTTTGGTGATGTGTCAATAATTTTCTGAAGTCTTCCTAAATAATCTTAATGTACTAGTTTTCTATTTCTTTTCATTTCTTCAAACTACCTTGTTGTTTGCATGGAGTCCACCCCAAAGCAGAAATCTGGCAGAACAGAGTGCTCTGTTAAAGCACTCAAGGATTTTACTACCATGATGTTGTCCCTATAGTTAAAGGATGATTTTTAGTTCTTTTTAAGGGGGTAGATCTTCAGAAGTGTAAGTCATCGTTATTGGAGCTAATTTACTTCTTTGTTTTCCAGCACATTCAGAAGGACCAGAGATGTCATATTTTAATTAAATCAGGCAGTTCATATGGAAGAAAGTATGAAGGATGTTTACTGCTTTATAACTGTTAATTTAAAGCCTTTGTTTGGAGTTGGCATTTGAATTAAGGATTTAAAGTGCTCTTAACCATGAGCAAAAGTTGGTAAACATACCTAAATTGATCTGTTCTTAGTAATAGGCAAAAGAAGCAGGATGTCATTGGACGCAGTACAGCATTTCATTAGCGAATGAGTGTACACTTAGGCACTTTTTATGTTGTTAGTTTTACCTTACAGTGTTGTTGTGAGGTAGGACAACATTCTATTAAAGAAGGCAAAGATTTGTAGATGTAGATTGTAAAAAAAAAACAAAAACAAAAACCAAAACAACAACAAAAAACACTTTTGCATATTAGAAAATTTAACATGAAATCATTTTGCATTAATGTGACTGTGTAATTGTCAGAGCCAGACTAAATATGACTTAATAGTATGAGTTTGGCAGAATCCTCACTTGAAAGCTTAGGAGAGGAAAAAAAGGAAATCCAGCATTTTTAAAGTGATATATAAGATCCAGAGAAATAATGACTATGGCTTCTTCAGGCAGGAAGGGCTCGTAGGCTAGGTTTGATCTCTGCAGGGATATTTGACAAGTTGTACATAGAATATATATGAGGATATGAGCTACATATACTTGCTAGGGCAAAAGTAACTTATTTTTAAGTTTAGATATTTAGCTATTGTGAGTTGGCATAGTTCCATGGAAACTGATGAAAATATACCAGTTTATTCCAGAGGAGGATCTGGCCCCTAATCTTTCAAGTAACAGGCTCATTAAATGCTTAGGGCCAAAATCTTTCCTGGCATGACTCCATTGAACTTGATGGATTTAAGCCAGCACAACATTTGGCTATTATTTAATACAGATAAAAATCTAAGGGGAACCAGGTTTCTGTATTTGTTTTTCTTTTAATATGTAGCATTAGCAAACTGTATGTGATTTTTATAAGACAAAATATATGAAGTACTGACTAAAAGTCTGCATGGATATCTGACAGGTAGAGCCCTACACCATCCTGATGTGCTACTTTATTTGGAACAAACAATACTGACTTGATCAAGGCTTAAACCTTTTATTGTCTTCCAGAAAGGTACTGTCCAAACTGTCAACTCTTTTCCCTATTTCCTCTCTTCTTGTCGTTTCACAGTACGATGCTGTCAGAAATGTAAACAGTGTTAAGCTTATTGTTAAGAATATCTGAAAAATTGTCTTCTGCTCATCCTATGACCAAATAGCTGATATAAGTTTTCCAAAGTGATTAGTGGCATGATTTCTTTCCTTTCAAATAGCTTGGTGAGGCACATTCCATTTAAGAATTTTCACTGTATCACCTAGGAGCTAAAAATGCCTAAGTGAGTATGCATACCATTACTATTATCAGAGATCGTTTCCTGGAAGCATTTTCATTTCTGAAAAGCTCAAGGTATTTGTCTAAGTTTTTGCTTTAATTTAATTTCTGCAACCTTACTGATGTTAGCTGGGTGTTATTCTTTTGGCTTAGTGCGTGGATGACTTACACATGCTTGTCAATGCTTGACATGAATTGTGGCTAAGATGCATCTGTAGCAGCTCAAAAATGGTTTGTTTTCTTCAGTTTGTCAGACAAAACTTGACTATCCTTGCCTCCTCTATTAGTTTCTGTGTTGCTCTGAGCTGGTAGTTATTGCTCTCAGCAATGGTTAGGTCTAGGCTTTTGGAGGAAAAAAAGCTTTCTTTGCTATAATTCTGGATGAAAGTATGGAAAGGTGAAAGGTGTGTGGTTGCACCCTGTTGCATAATTGATATTTCCTACAGAAACGATCCTTTTTCAAAATAAATATTTACCATTTGAAGGGCTTGAGGCCTTGTTAAGAGTGCTTTGGAGCTTAGTTTAGGTGTAGCAGGAATCGTCATGGTGAAGATGAACTTCACATATTCAGGCTATAATTCCGGCAATCGTTTTGTGACCCATATGACGTTTTATGCAAACATGAGTAACCCAAACACTAAAATCCAAAACAGAATCACCAGCCCCTTCTACAGCATTTTTATTAAAGTTGGGCCAAGAATGATCACTGGAAACTATTTGCAGTTGTGGGTGATGTAACACAGCTCAAGGGCGTTCAGTACCTGGCAAGCAGAACTGTCTTTGAATGGACTAGATGAAGGACCACCAAGAAAACACAGAATGAAAAGCAGTGGAAGGGAAATTCATTGCCAATTAGTACCCAAAACATTCAGATGAACAAGAAGAATTCCCTTCACAAAGTGGGGGTTGAAGAGTCTGGAAACCAGGTGGTAGGATGAAGTGACTCATTTGAAGTTATGCATGAAAACATAATTGAATATGAAGAAGTCAGTATAACTTCTGGCTTGCATAAGGAGGGCTAAAGTTTTCAGATTTCTTTTGTGTTTTGGACTTGGGGTGCGTGAAAGAAGTGTGTATCTTTATAAGGGAAAAGGTATTATTGCTGTTCCAACCTTAACAGTCTTGTTGAACAAGCCCTGTCTTTTCTGTCTGCACCCCTGTCCCAGTTTAGATTTCTCTAAATCAGAATGTGGTTGAATAATTCATGAAAAGTAGGTGTGATAGCTGTGACTGTTCATCAGCCTTCAAAGTTGTTCGCTTGCAGAACTTAGTTCCCTACATCTCTGAAGTGATGCAGTGTAAGCTGCAGAGCCTAATAAGACCTGGACTGTTTGCTGGGGCTGGTGAGTGGCTTAACCACACAGGCTGAATCTGGTTTTGGTTTATATATATATTTGTTTTCAAGCAGTGTATCTGCACGTGAACATGTTTTCAGTTGTATTGAGCAGCTGAGTTGCAATTTTGTAATAACTGTCTGTGCATCTGCCGGGATGTGTGTTTGCAATGAATCTTCTTTTTCTTTGTGAGAAAAAAGGCAAGTGTAGAGTTGTGTCCTGAGTTTAAATTAATGGCTGTTTTTAACACTATTTTTTTTCTCTCAGTGTTAGGGTTGATGGTTACTTTTTCTATGCCTAAATATAACTTATGAAAAAAATATTTGTGTGAGATAGCTCAAATAATTAGCCAGCTTGATCTTGCAAATAAATATTTTTATATTCAACTTGCAACATCTTTTTGGCAATGTTGCTTTTAATTACAGAAATGTTTAAAGGACAACAATGATTTAGTGCATACCAAAAATGTTCCATGCAAATACCGAGAGGATTTAGGTGAGCAGCAGCTCTGTAATTACATTGCAGACAGAAAGACCCTCACATTTGAAAGCTGTTAGAAATAAGGAAAGAAATAATTTTCTTCTCATGGGAAAGGAGTTAATTAGCAGAGTGCTGAGGGCCTTGGGATTGGTTCTCATCCAAAGTAGATAAATAAAGCAAACATTGCTCCAGACTACTCAACACCAGCAAAAGATACCCAGGGAGAGTTTCTTTGTAGGTTTGAACAGCAAATCTAGCCCATGGAGCCCATGGGAGGAGGAGAAAGAGAATTTCAAACCATCTTTGGACCTTTCCAGCATGGCTTATTCCAGAGGTTGCTGACGCCTTTGACCTAACAGATACAGCCCTGAAGGCCTGGTTAAGTAACTCCAGCCCCTTGGCTGACCTGCTAACTGAAGTAGTTTTGCAAGGCTTGCAATGCTGGGGGTGTGGTGCTGCATGGCTCTCTTCTCTTTTGTGCTCTGTCAGCTTGGGCTTGTGCTGATGTCTGCAGAAGGCAGCTTATCAAGTGAAGGTGTGAGACATCTGCACTGAAGGAGATGTTCCTTAGCCACATCATTAGATCTAGAATTTGATTATGTTCCAGTGTTTTCAGCTGGCCTCAGAGGTGTAGATCCTAGGATCATAGAGTCGTCCCTGAATACCAGAATAGGTACTTCTCTTGGTAAATCATAGAATCATAAGCAGCACAGGTTGGAAGGGAACCAAAAAGATCATCAGGTCCAACTTTCTGTGGGAAGAGGGAGCCTGGACGATATTATGCAACACTCTGTCCAATCACATCTTGAAAGCTGCCAGTGGTGGGGATCCTGCCATGTCCCTAGGGAGTTTGTTCAAGGTTGTTTTCACTGGGAACATTTTCTTTCTCTTATAAAGGTGAAACATCTCCTGGGTGCAGCTTGTACTTGTTGCCCTTTGTGGGTCCTACCGCAGAGAGAATCTCTGTCATCTTTGTAGCTACCCTTTAAGTAATGGAATATTGTGGTGAAGTGCCTCCTGAGCCTTCTCCAGGGTGAAAAGACTTGTCTCCTTTAGTCTTTCCTCATAGGGTAGGTTTTCCGGCACTTTATTAATCTTTGTGACTCTTCTTTGTATTCTCTCCAGTCTCTCCACATCTTTTTTTTTTTTTTTTTTTTAATTGTGGGAAGCATAAGTGGACACACAACTCCATGTGTGGCCTGTCAAGCACTGAATATAGTGGGATGATCACATCTCTATTTCTGCAAGTAATGTCCCTGTGAATGCAGCCCAGGGTCTGATTTGCTCATGTTGCAGTAGTGGCATGCTGCTGACTTATGTTCAGCTTGTTGTCCACCAGTACCTCCAGCTCCCTAGCCATGCAGAACCTAGCCTGTACCAGGCTCTTTGGTGATGTCATCAATCTAAGATTTATTAATAGAAGAAAACAGCAAAACCTTTGCCTATAGCAGTTTAAAACAGTTTAATTTCAGAAGGAGATAAAACTTACCACTTTTTCTTTACTTGCAAAATATTTGTGTTTCTGTTCCCCACTTTTAACATCTTAACCATTTGCTTAATTTCAGCTATGTTATTTGACAAAAAAAAAAAAAAAAAAAAAAAGCTGGCAGCATCAAAGGTGGTGACTTTCTGCACATTTCTACCCAGACATCTGGATAAAGGGAAAAAAAATGATGCCTCAATGAAATAAGTTTATGGTAGGAACATGTTTATTACCAAAAGTGAGAAAATCTATGCAGAAGAGAGACAGTATGAATGTCCTAACTTTAGCTGAATGTCCCACCTTATTAGGCAGTAGAAAATCTCTATCTTATAACATAGAGTTCTGTGAAGCCAGGCTGTCTTGTTTTCTCTGTTCACTTTTTTTTCTTTATATTATTTTTATTCCACATCCTAGAACCTTACCTTGAGATGCACTTGTCTCTGTTAATGTATAGGAAATTCATAGGAAATAGGAAATTCATCAATATCTCCTTCTTACGATTTTCCTTTTGATATCTCCTTCTTATGATTTTCTAGATAGTTGTTTTATCTGGTTTTGCAATTTTGAGGGGATCAGACCACTGAGAAAATTTCACTACTGTTTGATTTGGTAGTGTAATAGCAGAAGAAATTATAGTGCCTTTATATTAGATCCTATGAAAAAACACAGAAATGAGAGACATTGTCTTTAAGCTTGCAACTGATCTTACAGGTTTATTTTTCTTGAGGTAATATTTGTGTTGTAAACTAGGAGTAAGTCTCCAACAGTCACTTATAGCATTAAGATTTCTATGGTGGGCATTTAAATAAAACTCCGTGCTTACTGCAACGCTTTAGCAAGCAAGTTAAGAATTTTAAAACTTCTCAGTTCTACAGAAGGAAGAAGTGAAAGTTGTTGACATAATTTTGGATTTATAAGGCTACAGAAACATTAGGAGACAATTAGTCTTAAAGGAAGAACCCAATTTACGGAAGTGGTTTTGATTATTTGCTTTTCTCTTCAGCAGTGATCATAGTTTTAGACGTTTTTATACAGATCTGTGCTTTCATTGCTGTCTAATTTGTGTAAATTATGTTCACTCTGTCTTCCATTTAATGCAAAGGAAATATCCTGTGTGTGTAAGAGTAAACAGGAAACAGTTTTCAATGTCAGGTCATAGAAGATGAATCTCTGTAATTCTTAAAAGTACTAAGTACTACTTTTCAGGTAGTACTAAATACTACCTGAATTAGTGGTGCTAAGATGCTGAACTATTTATACTATGCTGTTTGTCTGTACTAAGTCTTTATAATGTGTATTACTTGTGGAGTTTTACTAATACATGTAGATCCAGAAGATCAAATCAGTATTCCTACTGCTTAAACATGATGAAAAGTATTTTGTAAAACCAATGTGATTAACTTTGCTTGTATGTATGCTTCCACTGTTTTTGTGTGAATTGCCCATCTGCAGAAACTTAAGTATCTAATGTAGTCTGTGTCAAGTTCTAAGCTTATAGTGGAGAAAATGCTAAGGAAAAGGGGAAAACAATATTTTGATGGTAATCTACATTCTTTTAATTGATAAACTATAAGGTTACTTGATAGTCTTGCCCAATGAAGAAATTTAGAAGTTATTTCTGCATAGATATATGGAACTGTATGACAATTTACAAAATTATTAAGTATGACAACACCTAAGAGACAATAAAGTTCAATAGGAATATTTCAGATGAAGAGAGATTTATAAATGCATTGTGATGGATTTTAGGGGTTCTTTAACCATTAGGACAACTTAGTTTTGGAGTGGTAGGGACAAGGACCTTACTTATTTTTTGCTAGATCAGTGAACAGAAGTAGAAGACAGTTACTTGAGACGAGAGGGCTTGGTATTTGTTATAAAAGAGATCTCTGCCATTTGTTTCTAAAAAATAATGTAAAGTAGTGCTTTCAACAGTGTTTTGGCTAAAACAGATTCATGTAAATATCAAATAATTTTTATTATTTTTATCTCTGTTATTCCAATTTGCAAGTATTCTAATTCCTGTTAAGGTGCTTAGCATCTTAAGAATTTAAGGTGAAATATTCTCAAAATGGCCTATTTACTTTTTGGGTGGACAGATATTGTATGTGGTATGACATATGTCTTTTAAAACATTCAGAGAATATTATATTAAATGAAAATTATTTACATTTTCTCACGTAAGCACAAATACATTCTTATCTGACTTGATTCAAAGCCCATTAATGTCAGTGGAGGGACTCCCAGTGAATTTTTGGACTAGGCCAAATAAAACAAACATAATTTTTGCCGTCTTTGCAAAGGAAGAATTGAGTTTAATAAAAACAGCCATCTTTCTTATATAATTGTGTACTGTACTGTTCTTCTCTTTATTCATATATATTCCTGCTGTTATAAACTAAATGCTTGTTTGAAACAAAAATTCAAGCCCCCTCTTATTAACTTACATAGTTTACTGTTCCTTCAGGCTGTAACTAGCTTCTGTACTAGAATTGATAGAGAACTATGAATGCAGAAGAATCTATCACAGTGGCATTATTTTGGATGCATCTTTGCACAGAAATATTGAGTGTATATTTTCAGAGGCCAGGGAACCTAAGGTTCTCTTAGACTTCGTTGTATTGGGTGGAGCTTCAACATGTGAAAATAAAATATCTTTACTGTATGGGTGCACGTATATAGACATATCTAGCTTCATTGAAGGCAGTGGTGTTTTATCACAGCATTTCATTCATATGCTTAGACTGTATGATAGCAAAAGGGAAAGAAAAAAAACCAAACACCTAACCAAACAAAAAACCCTCAGACAAATCTCTCCAAATATATATATATATAGTGCAATGTTTTTCAGTTGTTCATTATATTCACCGTATTAAAGAAGTGTAAACCCATATGCCTATGACTATATACTTCATTATATTCTGTAACCATGTGAGTCTGTGGTATGTAGTAGAATTACCAGGTATTTGCAATCTACTTTTCTGTGTCTAAATGGAAAAGCAAGAATCTGTTAAATGTTTTTAAATTGTTTCTCCAATTGATATTAGTAACATCTTGCATTTATAAGGCTTTTGTCTTTTTTCAGGAAAACCAAAAATGATTAACACAATGTTGCCCACATTGTCTTCTCTGCTTTGAACATAGCATTAAAAAAGTCTTTTTCTTGACTCTGATTTCCTAAGATGCACACAGTATCTAAATTGACCAAAACCTAATTTTTTTAACTTTAAGCTAAAAAGAGGTTGTACTTGGGTGGGAGCAGGGTTGGGCTTCAGTAAATAACACACATTTCCTTTTGTCACTGAAAAGGTTCCAGACTGAACAATGTAGCATTTATTAATAGCAGAAGTTGCAATAAGATGGGATGGACATGTTAGGCTTAGGTAAATGTCATGTGGAAAATACTTCCACATCTGAAAAATGAATGCATGTGCAGCACATTTAAAGGCAGAATGCTCCCTCATTGGCAAAATTGGAAAGAAGCATCCATCCCCTGTGTGTCGCAGATATCTGAGCAGGATCTTTCTTTGATACTTTGAATGATCTAGATCTAACCATACAGAATGGTTTCAGTTGGAAGGGACATCTGGAGATTCAACTCCCTTGCTCAGGCAAGGCTATCTAGAGCCAGCTGTCCAGGACCATGCTCAGGTTGCTTTTGAATATCACCAATGATGGAGACTCCACAACATTTCTGGGCAAGTTGTGCCAGTGATCAGTCACCCTTACAGTGTAAAAAAAAAAAAAAAAAAAAAAAAAAAAAAAGTGCTTCCTGATGTTCAGAGGGAACTTCCTATGTTTCACGTGCCTGTGATCTCTTTTCCTGTTACTGAGCACCCCTGAAAAAAGACTGACTCCATCTTCTTTGCACCGTTCCTGCAGGTGTTCATTCACATTCATGAAATTCCCCCGAGCCATCTATTCTCAGCCTTTTTCCATAGGTGAGATGCTCCAGTCCCTTCATCATCTTCATGATCCTTCTTGGAACTCCCTCTAGTAACTCCATCTCTTTCTTGCATTGTGGAGACAAGAACTGGACTCCACATGGGGCCTTATCAGTGCTGAGTAGAGGGAAGGGTCACCTCTCTCAATCTGCTGACAGTATTCTCTGCGCTTTTCATGGTGCATTGTTATCACCTATAGGTAACTGAAGGGGATATATGCATCTTCAGCAAGAACAGTGACAACAGTTTCAAAATTTCTTCCAAGCCCACTGGTACCTTTTAGCTTTCACATGGGAGAAGTGCTGGTATTGCCTCTCTTCTCCAGTGAGGGCAGTTTTAAATCCTGATGTTCTTAGCTACTATGACGTTCACGCATAAGGTTACTGAGACTGAATGGTCACTGCCACTCAGAGAAGTCTACATTGATGTTAACAGTGAACTTAGAATCTAGACTGGCAGATACTTCAGAGATGCTTTGAATGTCATTGGTGAAAAGCTGAATAAGCTGTCCTGTTGCCAGGGAGAAGGAAGAACAATAAGTGTGAAAGGGTCCCGTGGAATTCCTAAAATTGTTTTGTGTTTAAACAAATGTATTGGTTAGGTTGGAAAATTAATATGAGATTAGTGTATATTTTTGTATAAGTGGGTATATTATACACGTCTGTAATTCAGATTCCTGGCTTTCCAGTGGAATATGATAACTAAATGACTAGTGATTTCGCCTAGAAAATCTAATACCTAAGGCCACCTAGGACTTATCTGTTTACTTTTCTCTTTAGATAGTTGCAGAGTACAATCCCTAGACATAGTTTACAGTATAATTCCAGTTTGCCATGCTGATCAGAATTCAGCCCTGGGAAAAATCAGGAAATTTTAAAATTACATTCTTCTTTTTGAAATCTATTTTCTAGCGTTCTCTCAAATAGGTTCTCTAGGCCCTTCGGGGTTCAGTCTTCTTTCAGAGGAATTTTCAAGTATCTTCCATTTTTATTTAATTTCTGGCCTTTCTGGACAGGCTTTTCTGCATTGGTGACATGGCATCTCCCTCATCTGGTGCAAAGTGTACACTTTTCCACAAGAGAGTTGTCTGATTCTTATTCATATCAGGTCTGGTTCCCCTCTCCTCCTGGGACAAGTATCAGGTAGTCAAGGCAAGCTGGTCCATGCCATGGCTGAGCCAGGAGCTTAGGGTGATGGCAAGGCATGCATGACAGTGCCTTTGCTGTCCACAGTACTTGAGCAAATAGCGCCAAGGAGGACAAGTGATAGTAACCAGGACCACCCAATAGCAAATCCTAGTGACAAATTAGGACTGAGGTCAAGGCTGAAAATCACGTCAGCGAGATGCAAAGCTAGGCATAGGCTGCCAAACAGCTGATGTGAGGACCAAAGGCAAATCACTGAGCTTGAATAGTTCTCAAGCCTCAGTATGGGAAATGCTAGCAAGGCTTCACACAGCTCTTTTCTCCACAGTGTGACCCAATGTTGCAAGGCTAAGGCAGATCAGAGCAGGCCCTGAGTGCAGGCAGCCAAAGCCCTTGTTGGGGTAGAATAGTGGTGCCTTTCTGCACACAGCAGACCCCAACAACTCGGGGTACAGATAGGATTTGTTACCCCCACACCCTTCTCTGCTTTGAGGAGGAGACCATTCAGCCCCTTTCTAAGCTTCGTTCTGCTGAAGTGTTGGGTCCACTCATTTGCAGTCAGTGCTTAGTTTTAAGTAGTCAACATGAAGATGACATCCTAAAATTAACCTAACACAGGAAATATTTGCTGGCTTTACTGAAGTTTGCAGTACCCAGGCCTCAGCTAGTGACATTGAATCTCAGCATTTGAATCTCAGTGTAGCCTTTGAAATAAAGCAGTGAAAGTTAAGTTTTGTATCAAATCAGAAACTCTTGCCAGAGCTTTAGAAGTGAGTGCTGTGCTATTTGCTTGTCTCCATCACAGGCCTGGAGAGCTAAGATATTTGTATATACCTGAAAAATTGCCAGAATCAATCCACTTTCCAGAGATGAACGTGGACATGTCCTCTTTTCCACTGTAATGTGAATACTCAAATCTTCCCACATAAGAACCTCATATATTTGAGTTTCATAGCAGTCCCTAATAAGGTTTTATAGACATTAGTGTCAGTGCCATATATCACTGAGGCATTGAAAAAGTAGAGATTCTTTCCCAAACCACCTTTCTAAGCCTCCAAGATGAAGTGATTTTATAGCTTACACTTCAACAGATCTTTCAAATCCCACAGCACAACTTGTTTTACCTGAGCCTCAAAGATTTTTGTAAATGATTTCCCAGAAGCTCTTGAGGGGGTTTTTGCTCTCTTTCTTTATTTAAATTTAAGCCTAAAACACGATTAGATTCTGTTCAACACAAAATTGTTCTGGGATACATTGCAAGTAATGTGTGTACAAAAGGTAATCTACACTATCTAATAAATAAAATTGTGTAACAGTTTGAAATTTCAAATGTAACCATTTGCTTTAATATTTGGAAGCATTTGTTAAACCTTTAAGCTTGTGACATTTTTCCACACTGACGGCTAAATAATGAATTAATGGCTTAATGTCCATGGCAGCCTGAGGGTTTCAAATGCACGTTTAGTCAAAATAATTGGTGCTTTAATCATTCTTTATGAACCAAAATCACTCCTTAGTTATACAGGAGCGGTGCTAAAGCAAATATCTATGCTGTGAATGTGTTCTCATGTATTTCTAAAAGTATATGCTGACTGGATGCATTTCCTTGTTGAGAGTAAAGAGGTTATGTTTTATTCTAATAATGACCACCTACATGGCTACTGACTTGTGTGTGCTGTTCCCTCACTGAGCAGCAGCTTATTGTAGCTTTAGTATACACATATGTAGATGCTGACCTCTGAGTTTTCAGAGCAGATTGGAGGGTGTGTGTGTGGGGAACCTCAACGTTTGTTGCCAAATACAGTATGGAAGTCCCTTGCATAAATGTCTAAATTAGGAGATCTATTCACAGAAAAGCTGTCCCTTAACCAAATTATGTCACAGTTAAAATCTGTATCTGTCACAGGTTCTGTTAATAGTGTTAAGTGGTGTAAAGAAGGAAGGAAATTGCAGTCCTGATTTTGTGGTTTGTTGAGGGATTTTTGAAACAGCAAAGATCCCATGGCTTGCTGCAGCTGAGCAAACCAAGCTACCAGGACGACTATGAGAAGTTCCAATGACAGTGTTCCCACATCACCCAACTGAGGAATTTAGAAAAATATTGTTGCCAGCAGCTGACTTCAAGTACGGGATCTACGTGACTGCTAATCACAAGGGGGTTGTTTTCTTGCAGGTGGGGTTGTTTTCGTGCAGTTGTTCATCTGAGTGCTTTTGACCAATAATCTTGTGTGAGACACTATCCACCCCTGTTAAGTTTACTATAAAAGTCAGGCTATTTGGGTAATAAAACAGATCTGACCATACTGATGTCTGTCGTGTTTTCGGCCGTTCTTCCTGCAACAGTGGTTGGTATCATTTGAGTAGGTTCCTGTGCCTGCACAATATTCTGCTGAGACAATTGTATTCACAGCAGCAATGTGTCCATACTATGCGAGCAGGAGATGCTAACACAGGATCTATCTAGTTAGAATTTGCTACAGACCATCATCGGTCAAAGGAGCCTTCTGAGTCTGGTGCAATTGTAATGTGAATAGGACCTATATGATAGTAGGAAAAGAATTTAACTTCTGGCTACGGGTTGTTTGTAAGCCCACAGATAATCACAGGATGGAAGGCTATGCTGTGAAGAGTATCAATCTACATTTGCCATTTATGACAGTCTTTCACTGAACAGCCACTAGTGACTTGTGTTGGACTAAGTATGGGCACAGATGAACCATTGTTGTGACCCAACTCCAGTATTACATAAATAACTTCTAGGAAATTCTGCTTATCACGCAGTGAGCTAACATAATTTTGTTGGAACTGCTGTGCTTTTTTTGGTAGAGTTTAACAAAAACCCTAGTGTGGTCAGTTTGCAAATGTAAGTAGAGTCTCTTCAGGGCATGGGTCAGTATCTATTTAGAATAAACATAGAGCATGCTTTTTGAGAATTTCTGCTAACTGATACTGTTTTGAAAACAAGGTAAAGTTTTTTAGAAATGGCTTTCTGGGTATCAGAAAAGTTATGTCTGTCAGCCGCTATTTAGCTTTTTTTCTACAATCAGAGAATCCCTACATTGTCTTCTCTTCTGTTGTAACAACTATACTGAGTTTGAAATAGTTCCTTCTCCAAGTACAGTATAGTGCTTTCTCTCTCAACTATGTGTAGTTTTTTGTAATAGTCTGAGCACAAAGCACTTTGATGCAGGGGCTGTCCGCTCCTCTGGAGCTCCCAGTGCTTGTTAGGATTCACTTGACATGATGTTGTTGGAGTGCAGTTCTTTAAGACAAGTCTCCAAGATGGAAAAAGACATAACCAATGGTGTGAATGACTGCAACATGGCTAATCTGTAGCAGATTTCTTCCTATTTGGATAGTGTGACCATGTCTGATTAAAACGGAATGCTTGCAGAAGTTTTGCTTCCTGGCTTCTAGCTCAGGATACAGTGAATGCTGGTACATCAGGTTGTTTCCTTTCTGCATGTGAAAGAGGAAGCATGGCAATGATGCGGGGGGTAAATCATTCAGTGTAGGCTCTGAGGGGTGTAAAGTGTCTTGGAAGGGGAGAAAAATATCCTAGCAAGATTCAGCTGGCTCTTGTAAATGTTAGATAATTTTGACTGACTGCCAAAATATTTCTGCATATCTTTGATGCTTTTCTTCAGCTTGGTAGTGTGTGGTAATTAAAGTGTAGAATTTCATCTGTACTTATTTTTTTAACCTGATATATCCTTGCTCTGGAAAGCCTTATATTCCCTCATGATTTTTTTTTTCTCCCAGAGAGTGATGGACAAGGAAGATGGAAAGGGATAAACATCCACTAGAAACTACTTTTAACTTACAAGGTTAGGACAGATAATTTAATGATCATTTATTTCAGAACTGTGCATTGAAAGTAGGGTTTGAGACAATCTAGACCTTCTACCCATGTACCTTTTTTTGTTGTTTCGTTGTTTTCCTTGTGCTGATCTGACTATTTTAGCTAACCAAGGGATTATGTGTTATCCTAACTAGCTTCTAGTAGCCTCTAGTTAAGATGATTTCAATTTCTTTCACAACTGATTTATTCTATATTACCTGTTGGTTTTTGTTTGTTTGTTTGTTTTTTTTTTTGTTTTTTTTTTTTTTTTTAAATGCTCATAACTAGATTTGTGCTTTTACAGGTGTATCTGCATTTTACAGTTACCTTATGTTTTCAACTTTTTACGTGCTTTTTCATGCTAGGGTAGACAGTCAAAATAGAAAGAGCAAAAGTAAAATCATCATATCAAAGCATAGTCATGTTTCCTTTGTATCACCAAACAGAATACAAATAAAACATAAACAAGGATAGTATGGAATAAGGAGTTTGTGGCAGTATCTTAATAATTATTCTATCCTTCTAAGACTCCCTATATCTGTGTGTGTTTTTATTTTTTCTTTCTTTCACCTATATGAATAAATGCTTTGTTCCTGCTTTTTCCCTTGAGAAGAGATAAAGGAACACCAGATGTCTTTGATGTCTTTCTCTGGCAGAGTTGCAACTATCAAGTGATGGAAATGGATGTCACTTTCCAGTTGCCAATCTGAGTATACATTCAGAGTCTTCATTCATTCTCCAGTGTTGGCTCAATTGTTTCCACTGTCCCTCTTAGAAATAAATAAGATACATGTGTTCTTACACAAGAACTCCTAGAAAAAATAAACTTTTAATTTTTTTTCAGTCTCGAGACGAAAATGTAGTAAGCTGCTACAAGGTTTTATTGTTTTATAACTAGGCTAGTTATGAAACTAGTTATATATAACTAGTTATAACTACTATAACTAGTTAGCTTGTGAATTTGTTAAAAATTAAACTAGGGAAAAACTACTGAACTTGCTCCATTTCCTGAGGAGGCAGTGCTGCAGTTTGCTGTGTTCACTGCAAAATATAGTTACATGTTGTAATTGCTAGTTTAGTTAACTGTCTGTTAATGTTTTAACTACTGAATCAAAACAATATTTTTATTAACTACTCAGTATTGTAGATGAGATTTTCTCCTCTTACCATGATTAAATTTTCTTACTTTCTTTGTTCTTTGGTTGTGAGCTGCCTCCTTTAGTAACTCTCTTCCTAGTGCTTTCCACAGAGATGAAATTGGGATGGTTGCATTTATGTACGTAGATTAATTATAAGTCTGTGAAAAAGAGCATCAGATGGATCAGGTTTATCATAGTGATATGACTTTTTTATAAGTAATGTCAGCCACATGAATAGCGTAAGTGTGCTTTGTGTAGCCTTGAAAGGAACAGGTAGCAAAGGCAATCCTCATCCATTGTACAGTGAGTACAGAAGCTTTTCTGCTCCCTGCAGCCCATCTGAAGAATTTAGATTGTTAAAGCTTGTATGTGGCTCTTGGACAAACGAGAAACAGCCTAAACATTAGGTACCCCCTTAGGCATAGCATACCTTGTCACTGGAGATGCAGCTCCAGGAACGTGAAGATGAAAAAATGATTTGTTTGCTGCATCCTATCCCAAATTCTCTTATGTGAGCTCCATATGCACTTACATATACACACTAAAATCTGACTTCATAGCTCACAGTGCGTGAAATTGAAGGTTGAATGTGAAATTTTAATGAAATGTCAGTTGCCATGTCATAACCAAGTGTGGGTGATCAGAGCCATGTAAGAAGGTTTTGTATGCTGATTCAAAACGGTGTGCTCTTCAGTTCCCTGGATCGTTTGCATGTTCGAATACAGATAAACAATTCCATCATGATTGCTTTCTTGTTTTATCTGCCACATAATTTTATTGATTTTTTTTTTCCACATTACTTTCAGGATTTTTTAGTAATACATTTGGTATTTTATTTGCATTCTGATTTTTTGAGGTGATAACGTAGCCTTTTTTCCTTCTTTCCAAGCATATTCTCCACAATGTCCCCACCAGAAATTGTACTGATATTTGCAATTGTGTATCTTATTCTTTAAGTGGATTCTATTTCTAATGCAGTCTATAGATTACAACTCCTGATGTCCTAAGAAAAGTATTGAGTGTTGTAATATGTGAGATATAACTGAGGCTCAACAAAACTGAGCCTTTCAGGTTTTATCCTGGAAATACGCTAAGGCTGGATTCTGCTTTGAGAGCAGGCATAAGAAATACATGAATATTACAACTTGTCATTGAATGCACATAAAACTCAAAAAATGCTGTCTGTTTTGATTGTGTCTCTTGCTTCAATACTGAGAGTCTACTTAAACATAAAATTCACAGTGGTACTTGACTGGAGAGGTGATGTATGTGGATTGAAATGTGAGAAAATATTCATACTGAAATCTCTTATGCTTTACCATATTGTTTGTCCTAACATAAGTGTGTTACAAGTTTTGAGGACCATATTGTGGGTGTTCTAATAGAATCTGACTTCTTTTTCATAGTTGCTTTGTCTGATAGTTCTGTTTAGTATTTTTTCCCCATATCATTCACTGTGTGTTAATTTAGATTTTTGATTTCTCTGTCCTTGACCCAAAAATGTCAGGCCAGCATGATAATGTCATCTACAGCAGATTGTGATCTATTAATTCTTTCCTCCTCTATGTACAGTAGTGTGCCATATGCAGATGGGGCTCCTCCCTGGCAGCTTGTTCTTTCCAGTCTTTGAGGGTCCTCAAGTCTGTCACAGCTGTTCCATTCTAAAACAGGATCTCAGGTGAATGGAGCAGTTTGTCTGTAGTGCGACTTCAGTGTCGGGAACATACGGCATCTCCATGCCGCGTCACACCAATGATACATCTGGCCCAGTCTCTCCCTTTCAACAGTGGCTGTTACCAGAGCACATTCTGGAAGAAAATGCAAGAAACTTCAAGTAGCAAACTTAGGAAACTTATCTGTCCATGGAAGAATTTTATTTTCAGTCCCCATGATTTGCAGGCTATTTATTTACAGAATCACAATTTTTTCTAAGTGACTTGGCATATATTCATCTTTTTTATATTATTCTAAGTTACTTTTCACTGTCTTGAATCCTTATTCAATTTTTGGAAGAAAGTCATTCCAGTGACATGTAACAAATGCTTAGAGTTTGGTAATGGAATTTGGAATGTTAGAGGAAGAGTAGGTTGGCTTCAGATGGTCTGGTTGTTTGCTCCTTAATATCATCTTTCAGGTTTTCTGTTGAATAAAATAAGGAAATGGAAGTTCTTGATTAAGTAAAAGAGAAACATCCAGATTTCTTTCTCTACCTGTGAGGACGTGTTTGCAGAAGTGTCTGTACAAGGATGTAAGTGTTCATGTACATCCTTTGTGCCTTCATGTATGTATGGAGTAATTTACAGTCTGAAGGGACTGAAAATCAAATATGGGGTTGGGGTAAGAGGAAGGAGTTGAATTAGGAATTTCAGTGGTAATCAAGTTCTTATTTATGAACACAGTAATGGTGCTGTAATTCTTCCCTCTTCCTTAGCAATCGAAGTATTTCCAAAAGAGCAGATTAAACATGATATGATAGCAGGAATACAAGATGGTATAAAAAAGCAGATGGATCAGAAAAATATCTTTACCTGGTGTTATGTTAGGAAGAACTGGGGGGAACATGTTGGTATGGTATGGGTTTTGCTAGCTAGCTGCCTTTACTGTTCAGTGCTTTAAACAGTGTCACCCATGGGGCTAAAGCAAGAGGTGTCTTAATTCCCATGAGGCTGCATAAAACCAGTTGCCAAGCCTCTATCTCCTGTAGCAGTTTTGACCACACAGTTGCTTCCTTAAGCAGCTCTGAGTAATGTGTACCATCTTTTGAAAATGGCTTATTCAAATCTCACATCTTGGCCTCAAGAGGATCCATTTCACTGGTGTTGCTTATCATTTGGTAACATAAAACCACAAAATGTTACTATGTAGCTCCGCTGCTTGAAAACATGCATTATTAATAGCAAATGCCAGATAGATTAACTGATCATACTGTTGTACAAGAACATGGGTCCTCCTCTATTTTTCCAGGTAAAGGGCAAGATAATTAAATGGACAGCAAGAATAACTTAAATGTTACCATTAGAGATAGTTGCTACATTCCAAATAACCCATTTTCTACTAATCTGCCAGTAGAGAAAATATCCATCTCAAAATCCAGTACTGAGGGCACTGTTTCTTATGAGATGGAAAACCACCTGGACCAAGCATCATTCAGTGGTAGCTGTTTTCTTTCCTGTGATCAGAGCTATCTCTTTGGCATGGTCTTAAGATGAAACAGTTGCATTCACACCTATGTGTATCAGTGGTAGATGTCTGTATGTCACATAGATGGTTGAAACTCGTCTTAGAGTTCAGATTCATAATATGATTAATAGGCTACATTTTGTTTCAGCATTCAGCGTCATAACTTCATGTATTTCTAGATTACTTTATAATCACCTTGATGATGATATTGAATGAAGAGATAATAGTAACTCTGACCAGTTCTAATTAACTATATTTCCTGAAAGATTTTTGTCATTAAACATATGAATACTCAGTTTCCAACTGACTGGAAGTTTGTGTTTCTCTAACTATACAGAGCAGTAAATGTTTTGACTTAGATTGCAGATAATGGATTTCCACTACATTTCTAATATGGTGGCCAAGACAGAGATAACACAAGCATCAACAGCTTCTGAAAACAAAATTGACCCTATCTGTCATGAGAGAGCAGCCTTCCTGCTGTTTGAGAAAATCACATTCCCCTTAACCTATCAGATATTCAGTGATATTGATGATCTCTTGAATAACAAAGCATAGCAAGTACAGATTTTTTATAGCAGTAGAAAAGAAACCAAACCAAACCTTGTTTTATATTAAAATATATGTATTCTTTCCTATGTACTGCTTATGTAAAAATGGAACCACTTGTGTGGCTGGTCAGCATAGCAGAGGAGGGCCATATCTCCCACTAATTTTTTTTTTTTTTTGTTGGAAACTTACCTTTTATAGTAAAAATAGAAGAAGCAGAAAAGCTCATTGCAAGCTTTATTCTGGCTACCTTAAAGTTTAAATATGCATCTAAAACTGGTTTTATACAGGATTTGTGAAATCAGTTATAGTATTCCTTAACTTCCATGGTTCAATGATAAAATTCAGTCTGACTAGAAGGAAGTCTTATAATCATTTTCACATTTGCTATGCATTACTCTCCTCTTCTCTTCCCCTCTTTCCTTTTTTTTTTTTTTTTTTTCTTTTTTTTAAATAAATAGTACTTTGCAACAAATTGATTTTGCTAGATAGTGCATTGATCATGCACCTTGCCTGGGGACAGAATATAGCTTCAAAAACAATAATAACTAAGACAATCATCTAATTTTACTGAAATAAAACTGAAAATGTACACCCAATGAAATAATCTTTGAGACTACTTTAGGTGCATTTGTGCTTGTACTTTATCCTCAATGACACAGTAATCTACTAAAGTTCTTCTCTCGATTTTTCTCTTTGCAATCTGGAAGAACAGATTCACCAGTGATTGTGCTCATTTATAAAAGCATCCAAAACAAAATTGAACCCCAAGGCTGATAAACTATAAAGATGCTGATCAGATCTGAGCAGAATGGACGGGATGCTTTGGGGCTTGTTCAGCTAAAGACGGCTCTACAAGACTGATGGCTTTATATACACAATTACAAACACCATAGCTTTGTCGAATGAATGGGAAATCATAAAATATGTTGCTTGCCCTTTATTAAGTAAAGAATGGTATTTTGTAAAATACTTGCAAAGATTTACTAAATTCCTGTAATTTAATTCCTGTCACTGTATTTTCTTTGCTTTGTAGTAAACTTAATCAAACAATCATTTGGAAAGAACAATCCAATAGAGTAAACCTTCTAGTCCTGAAGAACAAGTGGCTAATTGATTTTGCTTATCAATATATATCATGTGGGTGCACAGTGTCTGCTTCATATGAAATTCATTTATTTACACTAGCTGTGTCATAATCAATAGTGGTTTAAAAATGCATTCATTCTCACTAAAATTCTTCTCTAAAAGAGATAGTGAATTTAACAGTCCTCAACAAATTAGGTAGTTACTGGAAATCATAAAGAGAATAATGCAATGGGATAAAGATTGAAAACTCCTGTGGTTCTTCCAAGCAATATTTCCTGGTATCATAAACAAGCTTTGGTTTTGTGAAGGCATGAAACAAACTTATGATGGGGTGACCCATCTGGGCTCTGTAGTGAATTTTGAAATATAATCAAGAAAGAAAGAATCAAACATTTTAGAAACAGCTTTTTAAAGGATTTCCTAAAGACTACCCTGTGTTCTTTCATTTTGTGTGTGCTAATCACTGGATATCTGAGTCTCTTGAAAGGCACTGACATCTAGGGAATGAGTTCACGCTGTTAAAAGTTCTCTGTGGAGACTTAAAAAAAACAAACAAAAAAACATCTCTCTAGATGTCTGGAAGGCCTAGGCATACTAAAGTGGCATTGGCAAGAAGGCCTGCCTGTTGGGTCGAGTCAAAATTTGTTTTCATGTTAGGAGGAATATTGTGTTACCCTTGAGATTTAGTGTTTTTGTTTACTTGTGATTTTAAAACTACCATCTATGGTGTATCGGAAGTCAAATTTCAAAAACTGTTAACTTGCAAAAGGTAATTTGAATGAAATGGGACTGTATACTGAAATGATTTTTTCATTGAATCTGTCACTCATGGAGTTATATTGTTCTCCATAATCCCTAGTCTATTTGTGTCTATCTTATATTCAAGGTATGATTATGCTTCAGTCGTAGGTGTGTTTATTCCAGTCAAGCAAGAAGGCTGAGAAATAGGCTGAATTACCTTCAGGCTTCCTCAGCTGTCTGACCACATACTTTAGTGACTGCACATGCAATTGCAGAAAATCCATCTTCTCACTCCAGCTTTGTGGACAAGACTGTGAGAAGGGTTCTTGTGTATAAATATACATTGCTATGGTTTGTAATGCTAAGTGCTTCATGTCATGGGAGAATATTCATACTTTAGGTTACCCACATAGCTGTGCCAGCTTTAGGCAATGGAGAGAGAAAGAAAAATCCTCAGGTGATTCCGAGCAACAAGGCTGATCTGCATTATCTTCTGAGGGTATTTATCTTTTTCCATTCAGCATGCAGGGAAATTAATGTTGTGATTTATGTACTGGAATTAGATTGTATGTATGCATCTCTCTTTCCCCCTCTGTGTCCTGTATAAACTTTAAAATTGTGTTCTACATCTTCCGATTGTGACAGTGGTGGCTGCTAGTAAAATCCACCTAAGAGATCTGTCAAAAGTGGCTTTTTTGTGGGAAAACTTTTGAGTGGTTAAAAAAAAACAAACAAAACAACAGCAACAACAACAACAACAAAAAACAAACAAACGACAAAAACAATCTTTTAGACTGGTCTAGCTTAGACTTTGCATATAAAATGCTCTCCTCTTCCTTTTCTTCCATGAAATACTGCTTTAAATGCACTGCTAATGACTTCTTGTAGGGTAAGAGATTTGAAAATGTTGAGGCATAACATAAAAACAGCAATTGTACTATGTACATGAGGAAAAAAATGGAGTGGGTGAACATTTTTTTCAATGCTGGACATATTTCTGTCCTTCAAATTGGCTTATATCTTTCATGAATAATGACAGCACACAGTAAACGGAGTAACAGACTGGCCAAAAATATACTGCAATCAAACAGATTGACTCTGACTTTCTCCTGCTTTTCCAGCTTTGTGATATCATACATAAGGATATAATATACTAATTGGATAAATCTCACATGAAAGTAGACAGTGGTAAAAAAAATAAAAAGAATACTGTCTGCTATGAAATTCTGTTGATCTCAAAATGAGAAACTATATATTTTGTATTTTTATTTTTATTTTTTTTTAAGAAATATGAACTAAAATAAGAAACTGTTGCTGATTTGGCTCAAACATTTTTTCTAAACTTGATAAGAGCAATCTCTTCCATTCCCCTCCAATTTTTTAATAAAGAGAACTGTTTTTAAATGACATGGGCTAAAGAGCTTCTCCATAATGTGTTAGTAATTTTTTATTTTCTTTTTTTTACTGTTCTAGCTTTAATTCATAATTACAAGCTTATTCCAATCTGCATTATGGAACCACATTTTAGACCAACAGCTGTTATCTACTTTCACTTGTAGCCTTGGGGTATGCATATTTTAATATTCATTTACTATGTACCGATAAACTAAATACTTCCTACTGGAAGTCTATGAAATTAATCACAGCATCTTACTTGTTGTTCTGTCTTCCATGTAGCTCATATTTTTAAAACTTACTATGCTTTATAAATTCCTCTTCTTCTCCTCCCTGAATAAATGGGAAGACAAAAGATTATTGCAAAATATACAAGTGGAACAAGTTGATTAAATTGGTGATAATTAGAAAATAGAGAGAAGTACATTGCAGTCATTCAAATTACACAACCTTCTCTCCTGTTTCTGTATCTTGAATAAAACTAGTATAAACCTTGCCACGTTGCCTCCAGCAATATTTTAATAGCTGGCTTTGTATTTGAAGGTTGTGGTTTTAACTGTTATTTGAATAGTATTAGGTCTTCATATGCATATAATATTGCTTAAGGGTAAGTATTTTTCAGTCTTCCAGGCACAATCACAACTCCAAGCAGCTTTTTGTTAAAAGTGTAAAACATAACAACTTGGGAAATTCAGTGAACAGGGAGGAAATAAAAGTCATGCAACCTTTTAAAGTTTAAGAGTGTTTGTTGTGCAGCAATGGATAAGAAATGGATGAAAAGGTGTAGAAGGGAATGAAAACAGATTACTTCAATGATGAGTTTGGTGATAGAGCGTAATAACATCAAGTCTGGAGATGTTTGGACAGATTTCTCATATGTTTATATTTCTGGAGTGATGTCCTCTTTCCACAAATTATGACTGAAGGGCAGCACTTAAAGAGAGAAATAAATAAATGGTACCTGCTCCTGGTACTCTTGTTAGAAGTAATGGAGTATTCTGCTAATGAATTTGGTGGGAGCAGCGTGATCTGAAATACCTATGGGACATAATGTTTGTATTGTGAATGATTTGGAGTTGGGATATGCCAGTGCTGATCCTGGTACCCGAATATCTGCTAACAGTGAGTACAATACGCTTCAAGCTACATTCAGTAATGAATTTTAGGAGCATGAATAAGACTGTGCATCTGAAACTACAAACCACGCTGCAGAATGTCCTTGTTCAGTTGTTGGCTAGGAGTGCAGATGTCAAACTTCATAGGGTAGCTCCCCACAGTTATTCTGGTGTCCCAAGAGTACTAGTAGTCATCTTCTGTACTTGCCCAGAACTAGAGACATTTTGATCAGATCTGCATAGCCCATAAGTTAAGTCCATTTGGGATGCAGAAATTGGTTCTTCCTTCACATAGATACATACAAAAGAAAATCCACTAAGCAAATTATGAGCAGGGTGGGTGCACTGGTGGCTTCTGCATTTTACATTAAACAGCACTTGAGAGAATACCTAGAATTCAGGTCCTCTCACTCAGATAGATGCTCTAGATAGTTACCATATCTTTCTGAGCCAATAGATGCAGATTTCAATCAATCTGGTATCATAGCTTCAAAAGGAAAGATAGAGAAAATTCATTATTCCAGAACATGCTGTTTTGGTGTTGAGAGTGCTCTCTGGAGATGTGGATTTGAACTCCTTCAAGCTGAGGTGGCTGCTTTTCACAGAGGATCTCCGTCATAGGCTTGCTGATGAAAAGTTGAACAGCAGCACTGCCACATTGAACTTGCTACACTGAGAGAGCAGTGGTAGGATCCTTTCTTCTGCAGGGTATCCATGCTAGGAGAGCCAGGTGGACTGAGGTGCCTGTGCTTTGAAAAGTAATGGAAGTGGAATTCAGATACACCCTCACTCTCAGTGTTTCCTAGGTACTCTCCAGTTCCTTACTGAGTATGGATGTTCTTTTCACTTCCATCCTGAATTAATGTTATGTGGCTTCATTGTTACTGTTCTGGCTCTTGAAACCATGTGAGATAAAGGACTAGTTGCATTTAGCTTTTTGTATTCAGGCAAATCAAACGAAGTCAAAAATGGTGCTTTATTATGAGAGTATTAAAATATCTTGAGGAAGAGCACATCATTATATTTGTATTCAAATTAACATATAAAATTATATCCAATCTGAAATTTGTATCTCTCTCTAATTGGCCTCATAAAATACATAATAGCCTACAAAATGCAGTTCACCTTCACAAGCTCACTGATGTCCTTCATACCTCCTATGAAATGCTTACCATACCTTTGAAAGCTAAAAGATGGCAAAGAAAATGGAATATCAACTGAGCTTTTTTTTTGGTGTGAAAGGAAATTTGTCCTGAGTTGATCTGTGGACTGTATCATGCATTATGCCTAACTAAACACAAAAACCTTGCAATGGTCAATAAATGTAGGCCAAGTCCCAACCCAAATCAAATGTTATTCAAGATCCAGGAAATTGAACAGATGACAGGCCATGGAAGCTTTGACATTGTAGAATGCTGAGGCTTTGTAAAGGCTTTATGAGGCACAAAATATATTCCTCAAAGGGGGAATTGCATATATTTTAAGGAATACTGGTATACTGCATAGCTGGTTTTGAAGTTAATTGATTTCCAGATCTCCAAACATTTCCAAGTGAATGTCCAAACCCTTGTGTAATGAATTTATTATCACTGACATTGTTTTCTTAGTTACCTTAAAACATATCTGTGGGCCATGGCTAAAGACATGATTTGAACTGTTTCACTTACATTAATATTAAAAAGAAATATATATATATAGGAACACATTGGGGTAAAATGTAGTGGAACATAAACATAAATTTTTCTGTGCTTTTTTACCTGTGTTCCTATCAAAAAAGGTATCATATTGACCAAAGAAAGAAAGCATAAGATACAAAGTCTCAGGTAACTAAAAAAGTATAGCAAAGAAATATGAAAGACTGCTATTAACCAAACCAGGTTGATAAAAATATCTATTGCAGGAAAGAAAAAATACAGCTGCTCATATATATATTAAATGTTCATAATTGTGAACTTCGGTTAGGCTTCATATTTAACTTCATATTTTAGGTTCTGGTGTGCTGCAGTAAGTGAATTAATTTAGGACCAGACTGTTTTTAGATTAAAGGAGGTGCTACACATTACAACCATTGTAAAAATTATTCTGTGAAGTTTGGATAAAGCCTTCATATGTTGGTGTGTGGCTTTGTTATGGTGGCAGAGCAACATCCTGATGCCCTAAGTACATTGACTTCTTTTCACTAATGTATAAACATATTTTTATATTATATATCTCATAATTTCTCAGATTGCTGCCTTATTTTCATATTCTTGCGCTCCACAGTTCATGAATGCCATTTCAGCTCCATATGAATTTTCCAGTGCATTCTGTCATTTTTATGGTATAAATTCACCCTTCTCCATTCTACCAGAGCTCTTTTTTGCCAAGAATATTAACCATAATTTCCAGTTAAGCTTAAAAGGCATTTTGTCCTCCCCAGCTGGCACTCCTGCTTTGTGGGCTGTCTTTCAGCATCTTATCCTTCAACACCACACAGCAGAGGCAAGCAGATTCCGGAAAGCAATGTTAGTTTATTTTAAGATTGGTGGTTAAGTGGACTCTTTAATTTAGATTTTGTGTCATCAAACCCTAACCTTATTGATTGCTTGACAAATGGAATTTGTCATCTGGTTTTGTGATTTCTCTCAGGAGCTAGGTCACCAAATTACAATTTGATTTATTATTATTATTATTATTATTATTATTATTATTATTATTATTATTATTATTACCACCATCATCATCATCATCATCATCATCTGTTGGATAGAGGACAGTCAGTTATACAAAAGAAGACTTCTTTTTTTAAATCTTAGCAAACTTTAAGGAATAGAGTTGTTCATATCCAGTGAACAACTGGATATGAACCCCCGTGTGTTAATAACGTTAGAAAAAAATAGGTTCTTTCCAGCTGTGTGACTGTATCTGATGAAAATGCCTTCATGAATATTTATTTGGGCAAGCCTTTGCTACTCTTAAGCTTTCTGAAAATATTTGTGTGAATCAAATCTTGGTTAGTTGAATTATTCTAACTGAGAAAATGACAATAGTAAAAACAGTAAAAAGCAAAAAAAAAATAGTAAAAGCAAAAACAATGAAACAAAATCGAAAGATTTATTTATAAGATTGTTTGCTATTTTGGGGTTTGTAATAGAATAATTTTTGTCTTCATAGTCTGCATCTTTCTAACTTTCTAACTGTATTTCTTTCTTTTTTTCCATCATTCCCTTGTTTTATGCTGGAAAAACAAGGAAGGTTAAGAAAACAAGGGAGGGGAAAAAATTTCCCTCAATGAAATGTATTATGAACTGTCTTGAGGTCATGTTTCATGACAATGGGACTGTGGGTGGAGGGAAGGGCAAGTGTGATATTTTCCAGTTTCACAGAGTGGCACATCCTTATATGTTAACTATAGCCACTTCTCATTCTGGATGAAAGGCAAAAGAATTAAGGAGCCTCTCCATTTGCATATAAAGGATCTGCAGGAAAAGTAGAAAAATCCACACCTCCATGTTCCTCCTCCAGAATGATGGCTTCAGGAAGTTCTGAACTCTAGCACTTGTGGTAGGTTCAGATTCTCTTACGGTTTTTATTCTCTAGTGCACATGCTTGTTTACAAGACTTTGCTTCTTTCAACTGAAAAGCATCCCTGCAGGAAAACAATGAGTTGCATGTTATTGAAAAAACATTTATAGATTTTTTTTTGTCCACCTGACATGATGCAGTTCTAATTTTCTGTCTAGATTTCATGAACGCTGTATTGTAATGATCCAGAAGATGACGAGAAGAAAAGTAATAAAACATATAACTATACTTTTAAAGTCTCTATGCTAGGCAGAAATGGAAAATTGGAGAAAAGAAATGTATACAGAATAACACAAGTGAAATTGTCACATCATGTGAGATTTAAGAGATCACACATGATTGTCGTGTTGGTATAGAGGATTAAACAACAGAGTATATCAAAAGTAAAAACAATTTTTTTTGCCTTTATAGATATGATCACATCAGATTCCAATAGCATTCATAGATAGCATATGCAAAAATAGGAGACAGAGGAAGTAAAATGATTAAAAAGCACAGTTCTCCTTGTGGAAGATCAGAACAAAACCCTAATTTAGGTTCTGTGAGAACTATTTAGAGTCTCTAGAAAAAGTCTTCTGAAGGAATCTCTCTCTCTCTTTATTTTTTTTTTTTTTTTTATTTCCTCAAGTATGTAGGAAATGTCAGAGGAAAAACTTCTAGCATGGTTGCTTTGGCTGGTTCCCTACTTTAATATATAAGTCAAAGGAACACGATTCAGTAATGTACTGGGACCCTGATCTATTTAAATTCTTAATTCAGCTAAGATAATATAGGTTTATTTTTATTTTCTGACAAAATTATAGTAGGAGGTGGTATAACCAGAAAGCTTCTGTGCACCTAACACATTCTTCATGCACATAATGACTTTTCAAATGTATAAAATCACAAGTGTACTTAAGCCTCTTTCTATTTCCAAATTCAACATTAACACAGTTGTCACAGAAAGCTGCTTTATTTTGTGCCAATTTCCAGTTGTAGATATTTGTGCTTTCCTATGAATGTTGCTAGAATGTTGTTTCCTTCCACAATGACATAAATTTCCATTTGTGACAAAGCAGTAATTTCCATGGCAACACGTCATAGTATTATGAAGGTGAGCAAAATCCAGCTACAGAGGGCTGCCAGTGGTGGGGATGTGCGCTTGGAAAAAAGCCTTACAGGGCTAGTAGAAAATTATAAGCAAAGTAAAAAGTGCTTTGTTTAAATGTTCTCTGTTTTCATGTTTGCTTAAAGTTAAAAACTATTTTAAAGAGGGGTGTTCCAGAGCTGAGTGGAGTGACTTTGCACCGATTTGGATATACTCCTGACAGAACAGTGATAAAAGTAGCTCCTGCATCTCTCTGAGAGGTTTTGCACTCCTTACTCAGGCAAAATTCTTACTGAGTTCTCTAGGAGTTTTTAACAAATTCACATTCCTATATTCTGACTTGGATATAGTTATATAAGCTTAACCTATAATAAAAGTGTTTAACTTCTGCAAATATATACATATATACTTGCTCCAGATTTTCAGAAGGTTTCATCAAGCACATCTTATACACAGGATCAGTGTTTGTGATCTTGCCTGTGATGTTTTTTAAGAAGTTTGGCAATAACTATTTTGAGTATAATGTTGATTTCATCATCGTCATGATGATTTAATCATCATCAATGGAGGTTATACAATGCAGGTTAGCTCAAACAAAAACAACTGTCTGTTTTATGGCATTTTACAAGTGATTATATATGCATTAAGTACCACAGCATTGTTTTTCTTCCATTTTGATTTTTAATATGATAATACTGTACATTAATTCAGAGAGGGGAGAGGAAGTTAAATTCTAACCTTATTAGCACTGACAAAATACAGTGAGTTCGATGGCTGTACAGTTTGTCTTGGTCGGATATGTCTGAGAACAGATGTGGGCTCTCTTGGATTAGTTTTTCGTTCTTTTGACATGGTCATTTCATTCTGGATTAGATTTTTCATTCTTATGACATGGATTTGGCACATGTTGCATTGATCAAAGGGTAAAAGAGGCTAAGCCTATCTCCTTATGTAATGGCTTCATCTTTTGGAGTGTAGTTGCATAGGGCCAGATCTTGATGACTCAGTCATTTTTAAAAACACTCTTCATCTGTCTTCTAGGCTCTTTAATGCAGTGACACTGAAAATAGTGTTAATTTGCCTAATAAATAAGGGTGGTATAAATAGAGACCAGCTAGTTGAGTTCAGCTAGCAGATTTGTACCAGAGTACTTAAAATCAGGGGCTGATGGTGACTAAAAGAGGCAGATCTCAGCTATTTGTCTTAATGTTAAGCTTTTCCAAAAGTTTATGTGTAATTGTACTCAAGGCCTGTTGTCATTTTGTGCCATATTTCTACATAAATCTTTTCATTAGTTTACAGTCTACATTGTAAACTTCTGGGAAAAAAAAAAAAAAAAAAGCTTTTTTTTTAATTTTTTTTAAATCCCATTATTAAGTGTCCACAGGAACAAAAAATGCTGTCTCAGGGGATACTATGGGATTTGACCTCAGTTCAGCCACAACAACCTGATTCAAGAGTATGGTAAATCAGCATTTTCAGTGCATGGCTTTATTGGTACTTCCAATGGGCAGAAAACATCAAGGGGAAAAAAAACATACTGTGGTTACTACACCTCCATTTCAGTAATGGAATATAAATACATTGCCTCTGTATTTGAGGCCAGTATGACCTTTATGAGGGCATAAAATAGCATGTTAAAGTCAAAATAATCTCCCTGTATTAAAAGATGAGAGTTTGATTCAGTTGCCAGTTTTCTAAGACTTTGTGAAACTGTTCTTGTGACCTACCTCCTTTCTTGTTGGTGCATAAAATAACTACAGAATCACCACAGATACTATTGTGTATATTGCTTGAGAAAATATCTTTCATTCTTCGTTTGTTCTGGAAAAGCCAACAGCCCCTCAAGAGCCCTTATCCTTGCATGTTAATAATCATACTGTCTCACTCATTTGTAGCTGGTGACTTTTCTAAATATTTTTGATCAATAGAAAGAAGTATAAAAAATCAGTAGATTGCAGCTTGTAGCTGGAATTGATAGATAGTTTAGGTGGCAGGCTTTGAACTCCTTTGGCAATCAGTAGTTGAAAGAAACTACCTTAGTTCCATAGCTAGGATCTTCTGCCAAATTTACCCCGTTCACGTCTAAATCTCTTACATATTTTGAAGGATTAAAGATGAGATTAAAAACTTTCCTCTTGGCTTCAAAAAAAGAACAGAATTCTTTATACAAGCATAACTGACAACCCCCCATGAGAAAAACAAAAAACAAACAAACAAACAAAAAAAAAAAAAAAAAAAACACCTAAGGATGTTTCCCTTTTTCCTTAACCATTTCTTTTCTTTTTTTCACCTCATTGTCTTACTTAGATGGCTTTTTACAATATGGTGTTGTTAGACCTTATACAAAGGTTATACTTTATGATTTGACATACAGCATTTTTCTTCCTTTGAACTCCTCTTTGAATCTTTAATTGTTAACAGTGTAGTTAATTCTACATGTTGTGGCAGAATTAATTGTGTTGCCATAACATCATTTTCCCCTAATAAATTTTCCACTATGGGGATTTCAGCACTTCAAAGACGATACAACATACCTTTTGCTAACCAGATGATAAGGTTTCATCTATGCAATGGAGCCAATGATTATTTTTGAACCAACATATAATTATGAAGACACAGTGAGAGAACTTTCAACATGTTCACAAGTGGCAGAACTAAATGCAAGCAGAAATGTCATGTTGGGGTGGAGGTTCAAAGTTAGCACCCAGTCTTCGACTCTGCAGCTGCTATAATTACACAACTCTGTAAATTGGAATCATTTATCCTCTGCCAACTGCAGTAATTAATTTTCTCTTCAGTCAGTGGAGAGGGGATTGATCTTTCCTTTATGAAAATCTTTCTCACGCAAATATCACTTCAATTTTCTGTGTTTCCAGTTCTGGAAATTTGTCCTTCTATAAATCAGGTATTAAAGAGTGGAGTTGCAGTTTCCTTGACTGCATGTTCTTGCCTATGTGGCAGCAATTAAAAATGACCTGAAGTATGGGTTTTTGTCATGGCACTTCAGTACTACCTGACTGAAGAATTAGGCTGGCTTGTGCAGTGTGATGCACAAATGGTGACTGGTGTTGTTTGCATGTAGAACTTTGGCTTTGTTCTGTTAGTCACTAGATGCCAGTTTGTATGTTTTTAATCTAAAGGCCTCTGAAAAATTGGTGAGACTGACTTGTGGTTTGCATCTCATTCAGAGTGGAAGCGTGCCTCCATTCTTATACTGGCTCTGTTTTCTAAATAGGTAACACCTTCGGAAGAAATATTGTGGGGAAAAAAAGCCATATACTCTGAAAGCCAGGGACTTTGTCCTTAGAGGTCAGTTTTCATTTGGGCTGTATATTTGTGTATTCCCTGGTTGCTGCAAAAGGGCTGTTGTCATATACTTACTGCTATGTAGATAGTAGTTAGGAGAGAAAACTAATGTACCACAGACTTTATGTAGTGCTGACTGCTTTGTAGTTAAACAATAGAATATTTTAGTATATATGTATGCACGGGAATGAAAACATGCTACCGTTCCACTGGATGTTTGGTGCTTCTGATAGCCTGAGTGAACCCCTAGTCAGTGACAGCAAATGCATGATGGCAGTTCCTGTTGCTTGTAACTGAACTGATCCCTCATAGAACACAAAATTGTCAGCAAGAACAGAGTCACCTTTGCTCTTCAAAGGGCTGCTGGCTCCAAATACGTGAATTGGCAGGAATCAGGACCTTCAGCCAGGGAGGACAGGACCTGACTTTTCCAGATCTGTTGTCCTTTTGGTTTGAAGAGAGGCACTCCAGTGATACAATGCGGGAGAAGCTTAGCTGTTGTTACCCATGCTGTATTTGTCCTCAGAGAATATGGAAGACTTCTATCTTGTGGCTCCACACAGAGCCCTTCTCCCAAGCAAAAATTTTCACTTTTTTTTTTTTTTTTTTTTTTTTTTTTGTCTTAAATGCTGGATTCATTTATCCTTTTCACATACTAATTCATGCATTCTGGGCCAGATCTTCCATGGCAGTAAAGCTGTTTGGTATTTTTCTGATAACCTGTTTGGTCCTGGTGAATGCCAAGATGTAAGCTATTCTTAACTGTGTTGAAGTTACTTCATCATCCCAAGTAACTTGTACTAGTGGACCACACCATCGTCCAGGTGCCACAGATTTCCCACCTGAGATGGAAGATGAAAAGCCATGGGAAGGATTTTATCCGCTCCTGGTATGTATAGTACTGTTGCATGTAGGCTGGTGAGTCTGGAGTTGCCTAATACTTGATTTTTTGTAGTTCAGTGTGATTCTCTGAGTGAAGATAACGCACAAAGGATCAGAGGTGAGGCATAATTCTACAAGGGTATAATCCTAGTACAGGGCTGGCTCCATTAGCTCTATGCTGTTTCCGCAGCACCTTTACCTTTGTTACCATTCGGTGTTTGAGGTGGGAGTGAGGACATTTTAGGGTATAACCATATCCTCGATATTGTGCCCTTGCAAGGCCTAAAAAGCTTTGATGTAATAGGCAAGTTAATACAATATGGATAGACTCCATAATATACCAGTATCTGGAGGGGTAATTTAAAACAGTCTTCTTAAAGACAGTTTCCCAGCAAACAAGAGTAAATAAAACCACAGGAACTGGAACACTTGTAATGTAAAAAGTGAACAAATCATCCCTCTTTGCTTTTTCTCTTTCAGCCTATATAAAAGAGATATTTATATATTAGTAGAACTACTGTATATACAGTAATAATGATGGCTTTGT
Organism: Aythya ferina; assembly: GCF_964211825.1. Lineage (NCBI taxonomy): Eukaryota > Metazoa > Chordata > Aves > Anseriformes > Anatidae > Aythya > Aythya ferina. The sequence goes on along the minus strand of NC_140297.1, from coordinate 70,099,426 downwards.
GTAAAAATACAATTTTGTTTACCTTTTGATCATAACAGGGGATTTTCTCTACAAAAAGAAATTCACTACATTTCAGTTTGAGATATTTGATAATCCTTCTTTGTATCAGAGTTTAACACAGTTAAAACACATCAAACATGATCAAGCTACAGTTATCAGCAGAAAACAGCTCAAGTGAAATTATTAAAAATCCTTTGAGTTTCGAAGGCAGGAATACAGCGTGCTGCTATGGTGTTTAACTTCATATGATGATTCAGAATGATCTGCTTCCAGGCCTTGATCCTTGCATATTTATACTTGCTTTATTGGTGTTGGAGGTTTTGTTTGTATTTAATAATTATGCAGCTCAGAATGGATGTTGACTGCATTTCTGTAAGTTTTTAGAAATCACTATTGGTTTGGACAGGCAAAGCCCACATATTGACAGTAGACATGCATTTGAACTCAATATATTACTTGTATCTGGGAAGCCTGGAGCAAAATCCTCAGGTGGGGTAAATCACCATAACTCCTTTGACTTCCATGAGATAAAGTTGATTTTCACCAGCTGGGAATCTAGACTTTGTTTTGGTTTCCCATTTGACTAAACTGAGCCAAAAGAAAAAGAAATACCTTATAGATGCATGTTTTTCTTGAAAAAGAAATTAAAAGAAAAAAAATCTGAGTGGGGATTGTAGTAAATGAGCATCTCTGAGTGGAACAAAGGAATAGAAGAGAGGGGCTAATTGTTTAATTAGTAAATGTCTGCTTGGTTAATGACATATTAATGAGTTTTTAAGACAGTCATATCATTTACCATAAAAGACCCATGTGCATATCCCTGGATGTACTGTATAATTAAGTAATGTGACCCATAGGAGTTCATCATTTAAAAACCTGTCAGCTGTCTCATGTTTGGTAGCAGATGAGTAAGCTGAGGAAGAGCTCACCAGGAGGACTCAGGAGTTTAAGTCCAAAGTATTTCCCTGCATAAAATCTGTTGATCTGTCATCACTGTAGTATCTGTACACGAAGGCAGCATGAATCAGGATTTGTCCAGCAGTCCATCAAGTTGTTTATTACCAGAAAGCTGTTTCTGGGAGGTGGTGGATCCCACAGGCTTCTCCCTTAGCTCAATTCCATCATCTGTTGCAGAACAAGTGAGGTGTGCAGTGTGTTGGCCCTGGGCCGAGGCAGGAGGTTTACCCAGAGCTGATGGAGTTCATGCTATTCTTTAAGACACTTTATCTCAGCTAGCAAGAACTCACTCCTTGTAATAAATGTACTAACAAAGTGTGTTGTTCTCCTCCTAAAGAATCCTTCTGGCTCTGACTACAGTGTCTACCCTTTAAAAATATTTCCTCTCTCCTTTTCCCTAGTCCCACTTCTGGGCAGCAGGAGGCCTTGTTTTTCTGTCACAGAATGTATTATTTACCCTTTTCACATTTCAATACTGTTTTGTAGAACATTGCAGCATGTTTCTTACTGTTTCTGTTTCTTCAGCTTTCAAAAGTAACATGCATTGAGAGAGGTGTGGATATTAGAAAGTGCTTGCAGTCACCTTCAAAGAGGGGTGCAAACATCAGGATCATTCATCCTTTCTGTCTTATACATAAATATATGTCGTTGCTGGGGTCCAGATTTGAAAGTTATCCAAGTTTGCTTCAGTTGCAGGATGTATGGGTGTAAACTTTATGCTCTTTCCTGGAGCTGTCTTAAGTCACTGAAAGACCACAAACACCATACTTGCGCCATACCTACACCATACACAGAGAACACTAATTGCATGCCTAGTTGATGGAAATGTGCAGATCCAGTGCAGACCAGTTATACAGCATGTGCAGTAATTCTGATGCAGTTAGTGTTAGACATCTTGGCAGAGGTGGTGAAGACCCTTAACTCTTAGAATTCAGGACTTGGGCTTTCTAGGTGCATGTTACAGTAGCAGTGCTCTCAACATTTATGCTTTCTTTCATAAGCAGCTTTTGGAGGGATTGCATGAGGGCCATCTCTAGAATTGTAGGCTTTTAATGCAGGTAATTGAAATACAACACGTTGTATTTCAATTAATTAATTAATACAACAGTTGTACAGATACAGCACTACTGTGCTGTCATTTGGAGTCTAGCCCAAAAGTAAGAAGACTAAGAAAGGTCTTTGGGTTCCATAGTACATGATTAGTAATTAACAAAAATATCGGCATGGGGAAGAAGATCAATGGGTATTTTGAGGCTGTTTTTCATTTTTTTTTTAACTTTAAATTTTATTAAAAAAAAAAAAACTTTTTTTTTTTTCCAACTAATTTTGTCACAGATGTGCTGTGAACTAACAACTGTGAACTAAGTTTTTTTTTCAAAGTATTTTTCAAGCAGGTAGCATGTTATTTTAGAAGTAGAGTAATTTGCAGAATACAGGCCCTTCCCTTACCCATTTCCTAAATGTGTGCATTGAGCACCATATATAACTCTAGTTTTAAATCTATATAGAAGCCAAAATAAACAATCACTCAGTATAGTATGTCTCCCAAATACATGGTGTAGAGGCCACAGAAAAAAAAAATGCATAGACTATATACATTTTCTTTTTTCCAATTTATTTTCTGGCAATGGTAAGCAAAGTACCATTGCTCCTGATAGATGAAGTTTGAGAGCAAATATTATGCACTGACTAAGGGCTTAATTCTGATCTCCCTTCTGCTAGTGTGTATCATTAATGATTCATTGCATATTTTGAATAATAAGCTGTCTGCATAGTGGAGGGCAGAACATAGTCCTAGGAGACTATTGCATGTGTGATGCATTAAGAATTATATTGAGAATGTGTAACTTATTAAAGTAGCTATCTTGGGTTAAGGCACTATTGGGGTGTATGTGTGTCTATGTAAAAATTAGGGGAAATTAAAAAGTGATCCTAGGCAAGGCAAAGAGACTATAAAAATATAAACTTAGGGAAAAACTATTTTTTTAAAAAGACATGAAGCATGGCCTTTGACTCCTGAGTTAATAACATTCGAGCAAAACTGACAAAATGCATTTTTTGCCTGTTCTAGTTAGATTGCCATTATTTTATCTGTTTAAAGTATAATCTCTACCTTGTAAAAATGAATGTGAAAATTGACTGATTTGGGCAGCAATCTGCTCTCCTAGAATCATGAGTATAATGAAAAATGAATAATATTTTATGTGTCTATAAAATATATTCCTATATAAGAGAGCATGCAAATCTTTGGAAAGTCACTGTGTGTATGATCTATACACAAACATGTACGCACTCTGCGTCCCATGTCTGTATGTATAATTGGTACACATCAGACTGCAAAAATGTTTGTCCTCGTGTTCTCAAGTAGGTATGTTTATAGTAAAGTAAAACTAAAACAAGATGCCCCAAACATTGCCTCTTTTTTTTTTTTTTTTTTCTTTCTTAACTTTCTCAGTATAGTTCATGTCTTAGCTTTGATTTAAAGGTTAAAATAATCTGCCCCAGCTGAGAAGCTTCATTAGTGTATGTACTGTGTTGCCTATTCAAAGGGCATGGTAATGCAACACTATCATTATACATTATATTTGCCTTTTAAATGTATTTCATCATACTATGCTTATGTATATTATGATATTATGACTATGATACCTATTATGATTATGCAATACAAAGATGTTGAATGAAATCGTAGCATAACTGGGGCAAATTCACTCTCTCAAGTCAGGAAAATAAAAAATTAGGTCTCTGTCTGTTAATTTCCTACATTCTACATATACAAGAAAATTTATACTTGCAAGAAAACACTGCTTTTAAGAAATATCTACCACATTTCAACTCTTTTTCTAAAAATACCTTGTCAGTCTCGCTTGTATATAGCAGGATCACCATGTCCAGATTGGAAGGTGCAGACATTTCTGCTTTTTCCATGCTGATGGTTGACACTCAGAATGAAGGAAAACAGAAGGGAGAATGAGCTAGAAGTGCAAAATATAATGACTGTTGGCCTTTTACACAGGAATTCATGCTTTCCATTCTCCATCCTGTTTCAAGCACTGGTAGGAATATTATTTATAAATAAAACTTAGGCATATAGGAAATTGAGTTTGGTCCAGTAGTGCACTTGTACCTTGAAGACTGTGGCTAGCTGGGAGTAGTGCTGTTGTAGTTATATTGTAAGATTCTAGTAATTGCTTGAAGTAACATGTGCTGAAGTGCTGTACTTGAAGGAGGACATGGAGCCAAACCTTGGCATTCTTGCAGACAAATTAAAAAAAGAGATACTTTTCTGCTTTATTAGTGCTCCCCTCTGCTAATTCATTTTGTGTATTTGGAATATTGGGGATAAATATTAGCACTGGTACGTGTGGATTTCTTATGCTGGCTTCTAATGCATCCTGTTTTATTTGTATAATATACATGGATAATAATAGAAGAGGAAAAAGAAATACAATTGTTCATATACGGTAGCAGATACAGTGTTGTCTGTTCTGGGAGGGAAGAAGGAGGGTTATTTGATCTGTGTTTTAAGAGAAAGTGATACTGTGAAGTTGCCTAAGTTTGTAAGCTTTTCCTTTGAGGGAGATATGTGTGCAATCTGCATGCCTGGCTAGCTCTTTGATGATAAATTTGGACTCAGTTTTTAGTCAACTACAAGAAGGTGCCAAAAGCATTGGCATCTGTTTTAGAAAATTGGCAGAGTTTCCTTGGCTGCAAATTCCTTTATACTGTCTCATTACTTTACTCCTATCAGCTTTTACCTGCATGAAAAAAAGACCAAAAGAAAAAGGCAAGAAAACCCTTTAAAACTTAAGTAGCTATTACAACAACAGAGCCTAAACCACTCAGGGTGAAGATTCTATAATTTCCACTCTTTACACATACTAGGTGCAATCAAACAACTTGAAGCAATAACACAGGGGGAAATATGTTTTACATAACTTGACTTCCAAATAACGATTATCCCTTCAAGGCTATTTGTTTTCCCAAGAATCCTGCTGATTATAGGCTCTGTGTTAAACCTGTTTCATATGATAACCTAGCTACACCCTGGCTTCTGTTACATTAACCAAATTATGTTTGCTGTGAACAGGCAGGAACTATGTGTCTCTCCTGCAAGTTGAAATGTTGCCTTAAGTGGGAACCTTATTGATTTCAGTGCAGTCAAGCCGTCACCTCTCGTATTGTAGTTGGCTATGTGTGACTGTTTAGTTCCCAACTACATTGGTTTTGTTTTATGGTGAACAGGTTCTTGATTTTTTTTTCTTTAAGAATTCATTTGATAGTCTTGCAAATACAAGGTGGAATTGTGCTCTGTTCTGAATTAGGTGACAAAATGAATGGGAGATACTTTACTACATCTGTAACGTATCATCTAAGGATATATGAAACGATCTAAGCAGATCTGAAGTCTTGAGATCCTAGTTAGCTGTCGAGAATCTAGCCTCTGTCTTTTGTAATAACACGTAGTCCCAAGGGAAATTGCATTCACATTTCATGCTTGTTGCTGCTGTCTTTGGACTGGTACAGGTGACGTTTCTGGGAGAAGAAATACCTCAGTTTTACTTTTAATCTATTTAAAATCATTTAGGGCTGTCACTGCAAAGCAGCTTGGGTTCTTAGTGGAGGTATCAGCAACCCTTACTGAACCTAAAAGGAAGCTGGTTCTTGGCTGGCTTTCCCTTTGCTGGGAACCTGAATTCCCTTTGAACTGTTTCTGAAGGCTGTCTTGCATCAAATTTGTAGTGTTCGAAGGAAACAGCTTTGAAAAGAAACTCATGGTGTTTACTAGTTCCTGGAAGATGCAGGTCTCTCCAGCAGTTTGTAGGTACGCATTTTTTATCTTGCCATTCTTCATTATGCCCTTTCTCTGTTGCACTTTGTTGTTGCTTCCTAAAATGGAGATGGATTCCACCCTATCTTGAACTGACTGCCTGTGTAAAATAGATGAAGAACTTCTAATTTGTGTGACAGAGCAAGAGAAAGCAAGCTCAATATACCAGATTACTGTATACAGTAAACATTTTTGCAGTATATAATTTTAATGGCATTTTAACAAAACAGTCATACTTCTTTACACTTGTAGCAGATGCATGGTGAGAATTTAAATCTTTGTTCTGTCATACATTCAGTTATGATTCTTTTCTCTTATTTCTGATGTAAAAACATTTTATCGGATGGCTATTCTCGTGACAAAAGTTAAAGAAACAGGGAAGGAGGGACCAGAGAATTACCAATCTGTTACTGTCTGCTGAGACAGCACAACAATAAAGAAATAGTTTAGAAATATTGTCAGGAAAAAGGTCCAAGTGAGAACCTGTTAATTTATGTATTTTAAAATTTAGGCATTGTGTGAAGATTTTGTTAGAAATTACTCTTTTTTTTCTTTTTTTTTTCTTTTTTTTTTTTTTTTTATTGCCTTAATGCCTATTTTCCTGTGGGGTTTTATATGTTTAAATGATCAGCGAAGGGAAGTAAATGATGTGTGAATTAGGTGAAAAACCATATAACATAAACAGCAAATATTGTAATCTGTTTCCACAGGTATTTCAAGGAATATATTATTTGATTTTTTTGTGTGTGCAATTTATTTGTTGAATATTTTCAAGAGCAACAAATATGTATTACTTTATATATATATATATATAAATTTTTATATAATACATAATTACTAATAATAATTAGTAGTGCGTGCTGTGTAAAAAATAATATGCCTCTGTGCTTTTCACATTTGTTAGGGACAATTTATGCCCTGTCATCAAAATAATTTTGTATTTCATAATAGGGAATGCTGGAAAAATAGCAAGTTTATATAGAGACATGTTAAAACTGAGACATGTTACGTGCTTTTTTTCCTCTTATTTTAAAACCCAAGAGGTATTTCCTGCAGTCATTTAAGAGTGACTATTAGATTCACTTACCATTGCAAGTACTGTAGAACATCCATCTTGTCGCAGTGTCCTAAATATTGCTCATCAGAGCAGCTCTACAGAAACCTTAAGGGGTCAAAGAACCATAATTCATGCTTTCTGCCATACAAATGGCCTACCAGGTGATTTAAGGACTTGGAACTGTACAGTGCAACTCAGGGCAGTAAGGTAAAATGCATGCTTCTGCATGTGTTCTGGCCTTCTACTTTTTTTGGCTTCTTTAGAGGAAAGGTTAGTAATCAAAATAGAATCACACATCTGTCACTGACTTTGTAAGCAGTAGTGGATATGCTTAATATTTTGTGACAAGTCATGTTGTGACAATATGCACTGAACTCTCATTGTCTTCCCTATGATTTTGGCTTGATGAAGGATTGAATAAATTGGTTTTACATGTCACATTGCCTTTTAATAAAACTGACAAAATTATTTGTCTGTTTCATGGGTGCATTTATGGAATTTGGATATTTTGAAATATATAAGTAGAAAATACTAATACTTAAATGTAATTGCTAGTGATTTTTACATTGGAAAGTCCTACACCTATGAAAGGTGGAGCCAAGTGACTAGGATAAGGAGGAAAAGCTGTTTGTGGCCAGATATATGTATAGCAGTAAAAAGGTTCATTCTATTTATTGAATTTTATTTGCTGTTTGTTTGAACCATGTGGTGACAAGCAGTAGCCTGTTACTATATAGTTATTGGGACTGTACTTGTGAGAGGGATAAAATAGATGAGAGGCTTGTGCATGCAGACATCCACTTGTGAGTGGAGTATTGAGACAAGTAGTCTCTTAGGAAAGCATAAGAATCTTTGAATTGCGTAGTTTTATAATCTGAAACAGTGGAGAAAACAACTTCTGGTGCTCCAGTTTGTGGGGTATTGCCAGTATATGAGTCTATTATGAGTATATTAGTTTTAATTTTCTTTTGTTTGTTTGTTTCTCTGTTTTCTGAAATTATAATAAATGTTTCCATGTCCCTTTAAGTATTACAGGAAGGTTCTGAATGGATTGAGTGATCTTCACAGGTGTTCAGACAGAAGTCACAGAGGCTGTTTAAAGCAACAAATACATGCACAACTCTGGATTGTAAAATGAAGTCATGATTTAAATTTATTTTTTTATTTTTTAAAGTAAAGTACACATAAGTAGATTGAGAACTGCCTTCCAGGTAGTACCGGCAATCAGCACCCAAGCTATGCTAAGAAAGTGGTGGGTTCTGTACATTCCAGCTGCAATGCAGACTTGAGAAGGATGTGGAAACTTTACCCTCTTTCCCCAGATTCCATAAAGTGACATTTGATGCTTAGTGCACAGTTCCCTCCCACCTATTTTTTTCCTCTTTTTTTTTTTTTTTTCTTTTTTTTTTTTTTTTTTCTCCCTGTCTCTTTCATCTGTCTGCTTCTTAAGCAAGATGGAATTACTAGAAAGAGTTTTATGTCAGGAAGGTCGAGTTATTGAACTTTAAGGGGTATCAATTGCAATTGGATGGCAGCCCAATAGGAGGACCTCTTAATGGGGTGGAATAAGAAACTTACTTTTTAGTCTGTTTAAAGGTAATACTTAAATATGTGCTCCAAGGAATCAGTCTTTGATTTAGAATATTGTGTCTCCTGCTTTTCTGAACATGCAGGCCTTAGATCTTTCTATGATTAAACTATTTTTAGCTGATGAGAACTACTCTGAATTTGATTATAGTATTTTTTTTTCCTTAAACCCCACCTCATTTGAAGATGGAAATTGTTGGGGATTTTCCTTCCGTTAGCTTTTTGGTGTATTTGAAAGATCTTTCTCACTTTCTTCTTTGTTCATCTTTACTTACTAATAGCTAGAAATTTCCTCTGAAAGTCAAAAGCATAGAAATAGTCCTAGTTCACTGGATAAGCCATGCTGAGTAGCTGTTAGAACAAGAACTGCACAGACACTGCAGAACTGGTACATAGAACAAGAAATGGAAGTATTGGTCTCTTGAAGGAAAGTAAAGGAGCAAGGGGAGCTCTTTTTTTTTTTTTTTTTTTTTTTTCCTAAAAACTGTGAGTTTTCTTCTCTCATAGACATTCATAGTCCAGATTTTAGTTGCATCTTTGTTTTACAGTTGCGTAGGCAAATTGAAAGGAATTAAATTTGTGGAGGGTAAGTGCAGGTGTGGATAAAAATAACTATGGATAAATAGCTAAATGTTATTAAAAAAGAAATTATCTGAAGGATAATAAACTGTTACAGAAGTTTGGCTTAAAAACAAAGCAAACAAAAAAGAAAAACACTCAAAAAAAACACCTCACAAAGCACACACACAAAAGAAAACAAAGACTGCAAATACAAAGCAATTTTAGATGAGTATATGAATCTAGTAAATTTTTAAGGAATACATGTATAGTCAGTGTAGAATGTGAGTTTTTTTAGACAAGGACTTATCTGTGTTTTGTTTACAACCAAGTTTGTTAATTGAAACTGTCATTCCGCCATCCCAAACAAAGATGGATGGCTCAGCAGTGGATAAGTCTTCTGCTGCTCAACTCTAGACTTTACTGCACAATCACACTTTTTATCCCTGAAGCTGGGGTGGGTGGGGATAGGAGCAGAAGGGGGTTATCATTTCCTGACATAAAATGCAAAACTGCAATAAAATACAGTAAGAAAAAATAGCAGTGTTGGCATAAGAATAAATAAGTATAGACCAACCATAAATTCATTAGAGTGGAAATTAGTAGGAAGTTTCTGTTCTGTTTTGAGAAATGAGGTTCTGGAACTTCATTACTTCATTCTGATGGGAATGGTGGGAGTGGCAAAACCAAAACTTATGTAATGATTGAACGTAACAATTTTTTTGGTAACATTATTGTAATGCCTGTGCCATGGTTTCAGTTTTCTGTCTTAGCAGATGGGGTTGATGGTCTAGAGGATCCCAACCAGTCTGATGTTTCTATGACTCATTCCAGTGAAATCACTGAAAATATTTACATTCAGTGGATCTCCATGTTGTCACTGAGAGGGAAGCAATATACAGCATCTAGAAGCTGCTCTGTTGTGGACAGTTGTATAGATTGAATAATAAAAATGGAAGAGAAATTTTCCAATGTAAGCATTACAAATCACAAGGGTGGTTTTTTTTTTTTTTTTTCACTTTCTCTCTCCATAGTTCAGAGTATTACAAAACAAACAAACAACAAACAAACAAAGACTCCAAACACACACACACACACACACACAAAACACCAGAAAACCACAAAACCCTAAAGCTGTGAGTTGTATATGTGTGAGTGTTAATACAATACTACTAAAATATCAGGCATGAAACGGTGATTATCTTACCATCTATTCATTTAAAGGAATACAAAACACTGTAATTTGAGTGTCATCTCTTACCCATGAAGCATTATTCTCTCTCTTAAGCTTTGATTAGATACATCATGTGCCATTAGATTCCACTACATTACATTTAATTTCTCTTATAAAAAGTAATAATGCTGCACATTAAAGTTAAACCTTAAAAACATGACAGAAGATACTTTAACCTGCATTAAGAATGTATTTAGCTAGCCATAATGCTTTTCTTTCCCCTTAAGATAAATACTCAAACACTTACATCACTTACATAGGCACAATAGTTATGCTAAAACAAATAGATTCCTATAATGAACTACATTCTCCCCTCCCCTCCCCTCCCCTCCCCTCCCCTCCCCTCCCCTCCCCTCCCCTCCCCTCCCCTCCCCTCCCCTCCCCTCCCCTCCCCTCCCCTCCCCTCCCCTCCCCTCCCCTCCCCTCCCCTCTCCTCTCCTCTCCTCTCCTCTCCTCTCCTCTCCTCTCCTCTCCTTTTTGGCCAACAGTCAAAACCCACTTTAAAATAGCTTAAAAACTTAGGGTTAGATCCAAAGTCCATTGAAGTCAGTGGAGATTCCCGAAGTTTTCCATAGGCTGAATAGGCTGTTGAAACAAGCTAAAGGCTGACATCTCATTTACTTTAGGGATAATGTTATTTATGTAGGATAAGAGTACCTATAGGTAACATAGTGGGACAAATCCTGCAATCCTTAGATAATTCCTATTTAGGCTGAACTCTCATTCAAGTCATTGATAAAGACATAAATCTTCTATTTTGTGCTTTAATTAACAAAAAACAAAGACATAAATCTTTAATTTCTCATTAGTTGTTGGTATGTGAGGCCAAGTAAGAAGTATTTATAAAGGAAATGCATTTTACTTTTAAATGTTTTGTCTCCAAGAAGTGATGTTCAGAGGATTATGGCATTCATTTCCTTGTCTAATAAGGTTTTATGCCACACCCACAAGCACCATTTCTGAAGTGTTTTAAGGAACATCTTACAACAACAACAACAAAAGCCAATAGCCTAATTTTCATTTCTTTCCCTCTTGAGGCAATTAGGCAATTGGTACTGTTTTGTTTGTTTGTTTTTCAAATACTTATTTTCCTGGGGGAGGCTGACGTTGGTGTGGAGCACTTTATTGCCCTTGCTGCAGTTTTGACAGCAGAAATGAAGGGAAGGAAAGTAAGAAGGTAAGAAAAGGATGAGTAATGGTCCTGGGCCAGGATGGACAGAAAAGGCTGTTTGTCATTTCCACTCCAGTGATACTGACCTGTTCCCAAGACACTCCAGTGCTCTAGCCTTTCCAGTCCCTCACTGTGAATGGAAAATTGACAGAACTCTTTCTAAGAGAAGGAGCTGGTGAAGTAAATCTCTGGAAAACCTTTCCTTCTCCTCAAACAAACTTTGTTACAAAAAAAATGAAATTTTGCAATTAAAGAGGGTTAAAGAGAGAATTAGAGTTTTGCTGTAAAATTCATTAGCTTCTTCTGTCTTAGCTTCTCTTAAATCATTCCTTCACCTGCACACGTCAGTGTCCACCAGAACAGCTTTAAATTGTCTGACTACTGTGTATGTGCTGTGTCTTGTCAGCTTGTGAACTCAGTTATGTGGTTTAGTTGTATTAAAAAAGTATGCATTTGAACCTGTCCTATGAACAGCTCAACATCCTTCCAAAGTCCCCTCAGAGACTTATCTATTTATTGACCGATTCTCTTCTTCCATTTTAGAAACTCTCTTTAGAAACTCTTCTTTAATTACAAAGGAGTATCTGAAAGGAGGAGTTGCTCATTTTAATGCTCACTTTGACTATGGCATAGGAGATAGTCATCAGTTGGTCCTCATAATTTACACTTAACCTTTTAGTCTTTCATGTTTATTCACTCTCTGTTGTATATAACATCATTACTTTTGTTTTTGTCACTAATATCTATATCAAAGACATAAGTTGTGAGGATACGTGTAATGACAGTTTTCCAGTGGGATTCCGAACTGTATTTTCTTCTGAAACTGAGATGTAACAGTGTTGATGTGTGTATACCCACAGTTAGAAAAAATATGAAAAGACTGCAATTTTTTAAGCTCTAGCTCTTCATATTCAGTGGCCCTGGTAAAAATGACATTTTCTAATACTTATCAGCCAAGATTATTTACAATATAGGCAGGCTAAAAGGGGTGAAGAAAAGGTCAAGAATTGTCACGAACACAATGAGCCAAATATTTTTCAAATAAGATACAAGGAAAAGGGACATGAGTTCTTCAGGGATTAAAAATGTTTAACATTTTGTGAATTTTTGAATTATGTCTACTGGTGACTGTGGTATTTTTAAGTGTGAACTCAGCTATGATTACCTTTGTTCCTGTCCATAGGAGAAAATAACTTCACTTAAGTCATTGTTAGTTGCAGCTGAAAAATATTGCTCTGTTGCATCATGGCTGGTTACAATATTGTGTGTTGTAGTGCTAGGGATGACGTACGATTTAATGCATTCAGTGTGGATGATAGCCGGTAGAATAACTGTGGAAAGATACTCTGACTTCATGCTCATCAGCATGCCCCCAAGACATAGCTGCACTTAGTGCTCCACATTTGATGCTAGTTTTGTGGACCTTTCAGATCTCAAATTTTTGAGGGCTACCAGGTTCCCTGAGAAAAATCCTCCATTTATTGTGTCTCTGTGAAGTCCCTCAGGCAGCTGTACTCCAAAGAGAATGATTGACGAAAAGTTAGAGCTCATGCAAGTGTTTTAGTAACTAAAGTGCATACAGATTAACCAAACGTTTCACTCCTATATGATGAAGGAATTCTTAACAAATCTGTACGATGTGTTGCTTTACTATAAAATTTAACAATATTAAACATTTGTTCAGTCATGCACGTTGTTGGCTGTATGAAAACATTTTACCAGTTGTAGATGTGCTGGTCCCTGAATGTACCAAATTCCTAGTATGAATAATATTTCAGTGGAAAAGATTTAGGTGATAGGATTTTGGCTGAGCTTAGACCTCCTCCTGAACAACATAAACCAAACCAAAATAAATTGTGTACTAAAGGACTTCTTGAGTAATGTTTGTTCACCATATGTTCTTCAAAAACAATATGACTACAGAGTGCTCATGAGGATACCTTATTACAGTTCATGTAACCAAATAAAAAGAAAATTGATCATGTATTGATTCTAGCTTATTTCTATGTGATCTATGTGATGTCAGTTGTGTCATTGCAACACTTTTCACTAGGAAATTTGCCATTTTTGAATAATTTCCAGAATGACTCCTGAATGCTGGGATTGCAAGTGTAGGAAGGACACTTTCTAGTCAAACCTTACTCAGAAATTTCCACGACACTCAGTTAAAACCTGACTCTACATGTCATTGATGGATAGCAGAATGAGGAGTATTTTATTCAAAAAAGCTAACTCTGCAGGAGGCTTTTTATTTAGGAAGGCTTGATTCTGGTGGAGACAAAAATGACAAAAAATAAAATAAAACAAAAAGAATCCTCAAACCAAAACAAAGCACATAAAAACAACCCTACTCTAATATAAACCCTTTTCTTTGGCTAGTACTGTCTTATCTTGAAGAATGGCAAAGATAATTGTAAACCTAACCACAAAGTGCATAGAGAGATTACTTCACACATCATTGAAGTATATCCTGTCTCTGGGGCAAAAACTAACAGTGGTTTAAGAGCATTTAGTGATGCCATACAGGAATTTCTTTTGATACAGTTCCAGCTCCTAGATGTAATTTCCCACTATCAAGTTCACTGATGGTGATGAAGCTAATATCACTGTTCTTAGTTTAAATGTGCCAGAAGGCTCTTTGATAATCCAAAATATTCTGGGGATCTTGACTGTATCTTAAAATTGTAGGAATCTCTCTTCAGGGAGAGTAATTTCTGTAAAATTCAACAGAGCTAGATGGATATAGATAGATAAATGGAGGGGCTGACCCATGACATTTGTGCTAATACTACAGTTTACTTTGCGTATCTATAGCTGTCCAGGAGAATTTTTCCAATAAGAATTTAAATAAATGAATGCTTAATTAGTGATGTTTTCTTTGCAAAAAGTACTTCCTTCTGCATACTCATTCACTTCAGTTGTGAGATAAAGAAATCAGTACAAAGAATGTAATTGTGTTTTTGGTGGGGTTATGGATGTTGAACTGGGGAAAGATGTGGTGTTTGATGGGTTGTGGGTTAGGATGAGGGGTTAGAGTTCTCCAGGACCGCAGACTGAACTTGGTCTACAGTGATATAACTAGTAAAAGACAAAAAACTGTAAAAGAAAATAAAAAACCTATCATGACCTTTAATAAAAAATGAATCTCACAAGAATTTGAGAATATTCATTTAATATATTCCATATGTTGTAACTATGGCAAAGCTTTCTGAGCCATGAGCTAGCATTCCTAAGTAATTCCCCAAATTGGACTAACTGGCAGGGATAATTTTTTTTAAGTCAACGTAACTGTATTTATAATGTTTGACAAACTAACTGTAGTTTACTTCAGGCTGTTGTATCTGGTTTCTTATGGTATGTTTCACCAGTTCACTTGATAGCTCTGTTGCACAGAACTAGCCAAATCTAATTTACATACTGGAGGCTCTGTGGTCAACTGGAATTATGTCTTTGCCTTGTAATTCTGTGAACCTGGATTCACATGTGATGGGAGTTCAATAGAATAATGTATTTGGTGGTCTCAATTACCAGCATGTCACCAGAAGAAATTTGTCCATATTAGACAAACTACCCAGATTTGATGGAGTCCAGGCCAATTCACATCCTCTGATCCAGAGAAGTCAAGTAGTGGAAGAAAATGGCCTGAGTTCAAACTAGATTAGCTCTGCTCTGGGTATCTAATGTTCACAACTGGTACTTGTAGAGCAGACACTGAGAGCTTCATTGACCTTGACAATACTGTGAAGGCAATATTTTCATAAGAAGGGACAGTTGTTGAAATGGTTTAATATGCATATCACATGGATACTTTATCCATCTTCTAAATTTACTGAATGTCCATCTCAGTAGGTGTTTTTATTGTATTTTCTAAGATATTTACAGAGCAGTGTCCTGCCCAAGTCTAGATCAGACTTTTCATAGAACTGCATCAAAACTTAGTTGCTGTACACCTGATAGAAATAATTGACTTTCTTGAAGGTTTAGACTTGACTGATTTTCTTCAGTTTTCTAGGTGACAGAAGAGCCTGTACATTTGTACCTTTAAGAATGTGTAGATATGAAATAAAAAATCCTAGAAAAATGTAGATTGAAGGGAACCTCTGAAAGTCATCTAGTCTTGCTTCCTGCTCAAGGTTGCCCTTTTCAAAGTAGGATTAGGATATTTAGCATTTTCACATGCTTATATTTAAGCATGTGAAAATCCCCAAGAATGGAAGTTCCTCAGCCTTTGGGCAACTGTTCCAGTGTTAAACTTGCTTATTGTTTTTTCTCATGTCCAATTGGATTTTCCCTCCTTACTATGCTTTGTGACTATTACTTTTAGTCCTTTCATTATGTGCTTCTGGAAAGTCACAGTCAATTTGTTTCTGCTTCTTTTCTTTACCTCCCTGCTTCTTCATTCTTTTGGAAACCACTGCTACAGATGCTTAGCAAGTCCTTTTGATTTGACCTGAGACTTTTTACTGTCAAATTTTCTTAATGCTCTTTATGGAGTTGAAAAATAGGAGACTCAAAATTGACATTAAAAAAAAATATATATCTTTTCAAAGGATTTCTTTAGATATAGGAAGGAAAATTTCCTATCTTGTACCTGTCCTTCATCGAAATGATTGAAGAGATGGACTACTGGTCTAAACATGTGCTTTAAAGGTAAATAAAATTATGAGCCAAATCTCATCTGCTGGACAGCTCAAGGTAAAAGAGGCAGTTGCATTGTGTTAGGGATGAAAAGAAATGTAGAGTCAATATCTTGTTGGTACTAGTGCAAATCTTATAGAATCATAGAATATCATGTGTTGAAAAGGACCCACAAGGATCACAGAGTCCAGCTCCTAAACTGTATGCTAAAGTTTGTGAAAGTCTTTCACTTAAGAAAAATGGTAGACACTGAGACTGATGGGGTGTTCTTTATACATTCAGGGTAAATTTAATTTGTAATGCAATTAAAATGCATTAATGTTTAAGAATAATCATCACAAAACCGAAAAAAGTTGAAATATATTTTTGAATACTCCTAACTAAGCTGATTTTTTTTCCATTTACATAAGAGTTAATATGCTCAGACACAAAATCATATGGTATCAGCAGCAGATTATCATGTGAAGAGATTCTGCGAAATGCCTTGGAAGGAGTGTGTTCTTCTTCTAAAGTGTTATGGTTTAAGACAAAAAGCGTGGAGGTTAAGTGGATTTGGATACCAAGGCATTTTGATCACAGGTGCATGCAATTTTGTGATTTACAAAATGTCCCTGTTATTCTGGGAGAGAAACCACAGTCCAGGAGAGACCAGGAGAGAAGCTGTGTGAGTCAGGGTAGTTGTTCCTTACACAACTTGCTTGTTATGAGAGAGAGAGGCCATGGCCTGCGGACAAGGTCAGATGAGTGAGTGTAGTGTTTCCGGCAGTGCTGTGTATAGTCCTCATGCAGAGCTGTGGGGACCCTTGGGTTCTCCTCCCTCCCCAGAGGCTGGGGAGATGGTCCTGGTGCAAGGCTGTAGTGTTCCCTCCCCAGAGGCATTCTGCGGGGTACTGGGAAACTGTAGGATGCAGGAGTACTCTTAGATCTTAGGTATAAGATTGGGTAGAGGATGCCTCACTGCTGATTAGTCTGCGTAAACTGTGCTCTCATTTTCTGAGTTACTGTCCCCACTGGTGACAGTCACAATTTGCTTGTTCCAGACACTTCTGGAGATGTTTGCTCTTCTTGACTGACAATAAACAGGCTGTTTGCATAGTTTGGCTATCTAGTTTTTTCAGCACAAAAAAAACTGCTTTTTTTTTTTTTTTTTTTTTTTGTGACAATTGGATAATCTTATTTAATCTACTTTCATCACAGCAAAAAATTGGTTAGATTTCAGAGACTTATGCTAAGACTTGTGCTATCTGTGCCTAACTTGTACTAAGTGCTACTTTGTAGTCAGCTTATTTGTTAGCTGACACAGTCTGTGTGCAGTCTCAGACCTCTGATGTAGCTGTTCTTTTCTACAGAAGTATGAGGCTACTTGTACTAGTAATATTTCTCATACTAGTATTTCTACATGCCATAGAGTTAGAAAATGTTTCTGACTTGGACAAGACAGATTCCTATCTTCAGGTGAAAATAAGTGGACCTCACCTGCTCACAAGGTATGTGTTGTCTGGACCAGCATTCATCTTAAGAATATATCAAGAGGGAAAAGAATGCAAATAATAAGTGAAGTTGTATGAAAAATAACGTCATTAAAAGGAAATAAAAAAAAACCTTCCCCTCCTCCTCCCTTCTCCCCCGCCCCCCAAACAAACAAACAAACAAACACACACACAAACAGAACCCAACAAAATAATCGGAAAACCAAACCCACTTGCAGACCAAATTGAGAACATTGAAAATTACAGAAGAGTCCCCAAGCAGAGATTGGAGCCCTGCAGTAGTGGCCTCACTATGGTAAACTAAATCATCTGTACAAGCTGGTTTCAATAAACCATTCAACGTGATAAAGGGGTGCTATTATATTACAAAGCCCAGAAGGCTCTTGTACTTCCACTATCACGAACCCAATAGGTTAAAAATATTTTAATGCAACTGGCATAGCTTTCTACAGTGAAAACAGAGCTACAGGCAGAAAATATCCCTTTATTAACGTATACAGTAGGTCACCAAGACAAATTAGAAGGAAGTAATCTGGTTTGTTCTGATCATTCAATACTGTGAAAACAGTTTAAGAAACTATGTATAAGCAGCTGGGAAGCAAATAAGTTTTATAAGAAGTCTTGTAATAAAAAGTTTCTGCTGAAAAATGAATTGCATGCTTTCAATGAAGAGGGCCTCTCATGATGCAGTCATGTTTTCTACCGGAGGGAGAGTTAGCCCAGAATCAGCCTCTGAAGAGAAGAGTTCTTGCCACCTTGCAGTTACTGTTTTATTTTTTCCTTCCTGCCTTCCTGGCTTCAGTACTAGTGATGTTACAGAAGAGAAAGACAGTTGCCTGTGAACAATAAATCCCACTTTGAAACATCCGCTGTTCTTGGAGTTTTGTATTGCCTCTGTAGTCATTTGACATTGAGTAAAGAAAAAAGAAAAGAAAAGAAAAGAAAAGAAAAGAAAAGAAAAGAAAAGAAAAGAAAAGAAAAGAAAAGAAAAGAAAAGAAAAGAAAAGAAAAGAAAAGAAAAGAAAAGAAAAGAGAAAAGAAAAGAGAAGAAAAGAAAAGAGAAGAAAAGAAAAGAAAGGATAAAGACAAAACAAAGTCTGTGAGCCAAATGCCAGAATCCTTACTCACACTCCATTCCTTGCTTGTTCATGAAAAACGTTCAAGAACGGGAAGAAAGGGAGAGGAAAATGCTGTGAATTTCAGCTCCTCACAGTTTCCTCTGAACTCTCTGGTTAGAATGGTTAGAATCCCAGGAGCTCCCATCCTCAAAATTTGCAGTGCAAATTCTAGGGGATCTGAAAGTATCAATCAAATATGCATGATAGTGTTTAATGGTAACCCTGTGGCAAGATAGTCCTTCTGAAGCTGCCTGATTGTGTATGGTGTGCACATAAGGGGACTGCTGGGCTGAGCAGGTTTCTTGGGAGTGCAGCTCCAGTGGATAGAGTAAAGGATCAGCAGGGCATGATTTCTGTCCCAGTCTACGCAAGCAAAAATTCCAGTTGGACAAAAACCTGAATCTTTCTCTTGACAGTTATTTCTGCAAACCCCAGATGGACTGGGAGAAGAAAGAGATTTCATAGACAGTCTGTCTTAACCACACCAGGTGATAATGGAAGGGCAAGCTCCCATTGTTAGTAAAGCCTTCTGAATTTTCTGTGTGCCAGCTGTGGAAGTCACAGGATACTCAACAAAAATGAGGGAGACATTCTTACGTGTTAATACAATTCATGCAAGAGGGAGCCCTCACTTTCTGTAACTCTGCTGTCAGTGAAGCTTTCTTTGTGCAGTGATCCATATTTTCAGCAGTTGTGAACAGGCATGGCTCCTCCAAAAGTCCACCCAGCCTTGTCTGGCTACCCTGGTTGAGGGACTAGCCTGTAGACACTATGAGGCTTGATATGGAGTACCTGTGGTTGTGTCAGGCCTTCAGGAGACTAAAATCCGTATAGCTCAGCCCCTCTCAAAAGAGTCACTCCAACAGACACAGGCTGCGCAGTTAGCTCTCAGATTTTGCTCTGATTCACAGTATCAGAGACACCAAATACCCAGAGCCACATACAGAGCCTTATGTGTATCATTGTGCCAGTTATGTATGCATACATTTAGTCATCACCGGCCTCCACCACAAATCTCCTGCTGTAATCATGGCAATTAGTTATTTTATGAACAACATGAGGATAGTGTGACATATTGAGAGCTCTCTCTCCTGTCCCTCCTTTCCTGCAAATCCTTGATCCTGCAGTATTCAAGAAAGAAAAACGAATTCAAATATTAAGTAAAACTTCTTGTCACAACAAATATGGAATAAAAAAATGATTTGAAATACTCAGCATCATTTATGATGTAATCTCCTGGCAATAGAAAGCTGGCAATGTGCTACAGTCATGCTTTCAATTACATTACTAAGTAATCACACATTAAAGTCTAATGGCAAATGATTCTTTATTCCCAGGGTGCCCTGTCCAATTGTTTTCTAAATTGGTTTCAGGAATAAGGATGCAAGCATGACTGCAAAAATATTATTTATGGTTTGGAAGTCATCTTTTGTATCTTTTTTTTTTTTTTCCCTATGTGCTTTCTGGCAGATATTTCAGAATGTAGTTTATTATTCCTAGGTTCATGTTTTAGTTTGACAGTTAAGAAATGCTTAAGCTTCACGATAAACTTGGTTGGATTGATAGATAGAGTTGTCAATTTTGCACTGCCACCAAATATATTGCTTGTCCCATAAGAAATGAATATTCTCCGAGGAAAGACCTCTGCCAGTATTCAGTACTTTTGCCTTTCTATATGCACTTGCATCTCCCCTTCTCAGTGCCTGCAGCAACTGGTATACAGTGAAAAGAATGTACAGGCTTTGTGTCTTGACAATACTAGAGTCTTCAAATATGACAAAACATAGTATTTGTTCCTTCTCTTTATAAAACAAAAGAAAAAGTAAATGAACTCCCTGAATAACAGAGAACCTTGAACTTCAAGATAATTCTTGAAGCTTCAGGAAAGTAAGGATTAAAATAATGGGGGACATTCATCCTAAATGAAGTTTGCTTTTAAATTTCACATTGCATGTTGGAAAAGTATATTTATACAGCTGACATTTTCATTTTTTCAGCATCACAGTTTTAAAATATCTTAGCTGTCTTTACTTTTGCCTTAATGAAGAGGATTTATGAATTCAACTGCATTTTTTGCATAACGCAGGAAAAGAAAACATTTCAAGTCATAAGGTCTAATCAATCAATTTAAGTTCTTCAAAGGTTCACTAACTCTTGTGGTTATTCTTGGGTGTTACTCAGGGACAAAGAAGGAAGAAATGCAAAGGATGCTTGTGTGAAGAGAATATGCTATGAAAAGGTCATGAAAAAAAATGAAGGTTTCCTGAAGCAGCAAAGATCATGAGCATAAACCATTCATCTGACCTCTTTTTCCCCAGCATGGAACCTAAGTCCTGAAAAATCTAGGGCAGCCCAAATCTAAGTCTCTCTGTTTTCCTATTGTCACCACTCCTACTTATGGGAAACTTCTGTGTTGTATGATATCTACAGATAAGCAAAATTTTATGTTGTTATTAACACTAATGTGTGTGCATGTATGTGTGCAGATATAGAATGATTCATAACTTAGTTGTATTACACAGAAAGGTATATAAGAAAGACAAAACCATTGTTGGATTCGAATTTATGGAGCAGATTTACAAGGACTTCTACATTTTTGTAGATTCCTACCACTCCTAGGATTTCTGCCTCTTGTCCTCTGTGTACTTTCCGTACCGTGTGTGTGTCTCATGATGCGGAGGTATTATGGAACTGATTTTTCAGTTTCATTCTTCCCCTCCTTTCCCACCAAGTGTGTCATCTACTGGAATAATGCTTCTACCGGATACATAGACCCAGCAGGAGCCTGTTGTGAACACTGCCAAGCTGCCCCAGAGCCCAGTATGATCCCTGCAAGGTTTGATGAATTCTAAATGTTAATTAAGTCAGATGGCTAGTTTTAGTTAAGACCATAAGTGGGTCTGATCCCTGTGAGATTTTGCTATAGTGAAAATGCAAGTACTAGAAATTATATTACCGTAATGACTTTTGCAGACTCAGCTATATGCTGAGACTGGTAATTGAGCTAGTTAAAGAGGTTGCTTGCTGTGTAGGAGGTGTATTAGGCAGCATTAGACCATAGTAAAGATAATATTAAGCATGGGAATGGAATTCAAGTTAGTGGTTTTGTGGTAGGTGGAACTGGACCTGGTTGTTTGACTTGAAAATGTCTGCCTGCGTTGTACTACAACCCTTGTTATGGTCATCAGGACAGACCACCTCTGCCTTGACACGAGAAATGCTTGCTTTGGTGGTGTTTTTCATAATTATTTCAGAATATTCTTAATTACTACCAGAAGATTTTATGAGGTCATTTTTCAGAAGGGGCTTGGCACTGCCCCTTTAGCTCTAGAATGTGCAAATAGTACATGTCATTTGAGAAAACTATGTCTGGGACCCACACCAGGACAATATTGACCTTACTCCCTGTAGCACTGGGCAAGGAGATGTCTTGCCTCCATGCTGTGAGCTTCACAATATGGACTTCAAATAAGACTCTTAGCCAGACCTTTGACCCAAATCCTGGATTAGACTTGACTGACTAAATTAGATTGCAATTTGGTGTGAGTAAATATGTGAAGTAGTCGTGGATTATTTATTAGTTTTGCTTTCAATGTAAAATGTGTTTTCTTTTATGTGGTGAAATGCTCAGAATTCTAAGTTTAACGCTGTAAATACTAAATTAAATAATATTAATACTATTATTAATACTAATTATTATAAATAATAATAATAACAATATAAATAATATAAATATTAAATACCAAAGTAAACAAGTATATGGATAATTTCTTTAAGTGTTCCTTTCTCTCTATCTTGTTAGAGCTCTTGCAGTTCTCTTAAGAATGCCTTGTAATTCAACTAAGGAAGTCTAGAGTACGTTTCTTGCATTTATTAATCACTTGTTGAACTTAGATCAGCTAAAGACAAAAGCTGAAGAAACAAGAATAAGGTTTATAAAAATAGCAATTGCTGCAAGTATACTTTAAAGAAATATTTTTGTTTTGAGATTTTAATGTATCTGCCTCTTTTAGTTAAAAAAAAAAAAAAAAAAAAAAAAGAGAGAGAGAAGGAGCCAGAGAAGAAAATGAGGTTGGAAGAGTTCCAAATACTCTGAACCTAATTTTCTGATGTTTGGTTTGTGCTACAAATGTTCAGAAATTAATTAGAAAACTGTCCAAATTCCCTGAGAGTACACTGACATGTTGTCTTTTACCAAAGGTTGTTGCTAACAGTCAGAAGTGGTTCTGGTATAGCGCATATGCAGCGCCTGCTAAGTAGTTATTTTTATTTTACTGTTTGATAGGGCCTGAGGACCTTTAAATAATCTAGATATTTTTTTTTTCACGCTAAATGAAGTATAAAGAAAATGGTGGAAAAGTGCCCTTGCTCCAAAACATGGGTAACCTAAAAAGAAGGCATGCACAAGATGCCTTTATTTGCACTGTCTGAGCAAGGTGCTTTAAGCACTTGCCTATCATAAGTACCTAATTTATATCTTGTGAATATGCATATTACTATCTAATTGATCCAAGGTTTCGGTGGCTTATATAAATGACATTTCCTGTCTATGATACAAACAGCAGTGAAAGTCCAATCTCCTGAATCTCAAGCCTGTGGCTCAGCAGCAAAGTCAGCTTAACTTTAAATATGAATCCTCTGCCATTTATTGAAGATTATAAAGCATCTTTTATAAAGCTTTTTTTTTTTTTTTATATATGAAGATTATTAAGCACCCTCCTCCCCCCCCTTTTTTTTTCCTTCACAGTAAGTTCAACAAGTTTTACTCTTTGTATAGTTAACATCTGCTTTTTTTAAAACCTTTTTATTTTCAGTTCTTTTTCTGTGGTGGGGAGAGCAAATCCAGTTCCAATACAAAAAGCAGTGTGATTAGGGTCACTACACAGGTGGCTTTTTTCCTGCATTTCATTTCAGGTTAGTGGTTTAACCTCATTGCTGTGCATTTGCTTTAGGTCACAAAACTTTGTGTCAGTTTGGAACACAGGGTTGTTTTTGTGTGTGTTTGAAGGGTATGAGTTTACAAGTTAGGTACTAAATACCTATCAACATTTTAGTCAACGTTTGTTCTTCCAGTTTAAGCAGGTATATTTGAAACATGAAGATTTCATTCTTTAGATTGCATTCAGAGATGTTAAGATTTTCATTTGATTTCATCGTATACAGCTTTATTTTATCAAGCTTGTTCTATTACAACTTCTAAAATCATTTAAAGAAATATCAACGCAACACTTTGAGATGAGAACACATTTAAGACTTTTTTTTCTGTCATTATGGAATAAATTACTATTATTTTTCTTTCCAATGAATATCGAAGTCTTAAGTTCACCAGAACCAATTGCCTTTTTTTCAATAATGTGGACAATTTCTTTTATTTAGGTCCTGGTTCTACTCTGTGCTTATATACTGCTCTAAATCTGGAGTAACTTGAGTGAGTTACAACATTAGATCATTCACAAAATGATAAAAAAGGATTGTTATGACTTCATCATATATATATCTTTTCCTTCATGTACATGAGCTACATTAATTGATTAATTACTGTATGTTTATACCTAGGTATTGACGTAGTTATAATGCTTTTGTAGTAACCAGTTCCCCTTCTTGCATTTTTTCTCCTTCTTATTTTTTTTTTTACTCTCTACAATAAAAGAAATTCAAGGAAAAGCCAATGACTGTATATTCTGTGCATTAAGGTTGCCATTTGGTGCTCTAATTAAAAAATGCTGCCAATTAGTAACATGATTTCATACAAAGTTTGCATGGAGACCACTAAAAAGACATTGTCCCAAAGCCCGAAGGCAGAGATCATGTTCAGAAACAATCCCTTTTGTCCATGAATAAGCATATTGTTCATTCTTTGGAAAGCTGACAAAGATACTTGTTGCTGACGTTTACATTTTTTTTGAGCTGTTTGAAAATATTCAGTACAATTGCATCCCAAACAGGCAAACCTCTCAGCATCCTAGAGAGTCCCAAAGTGGGCAATGGTTGTTCATAGATCACATGATGGGAGGAAAGGGATTCAGTTATCTGATCACCCCAGAAGCACAGGGATGCATGCTGGTGTTACAAGACAGGGACCCTCCGCTTGGACTAGTTGGGAATATTGGGGTGCAGGTGTGTTCCTGAGGGCAAGTCTCTGCTATAATGTATGGATTACCTGACTGCTGTGTAACACCTCTGTGTCCATGTCTCTTGCCCACAGGACACTGGGCAGCTGGTGAAGATGACTGAGACATGTCCAGTAATTGATTTCTGGTGCATGGGGAAAAGCTGAGATGCTGTTCTGCCAATATGTGAAATACTTCATTGTGGAGAGGGCAAATGATTGAGTACTCATTGTGATACTCTTTGTGCATTTTCTTTAAGCCTGGGAGCACTCTTCATTCATTTATATCTTCATTCACTCTTCATTCTGAAGTGTTTCTTCAAAAATACGGCATTCTGTCCTTTTACAATTCTGTCCTTTAACAAAAAATAAAAAATTAAAAATCTAAGGCTCGTCTATACTGTGTCAAGGCCCACAGCACACTGACAGGTTGTGGTGGCCTTCATCTGTGGTCTTGGTCCATAACCCCTGCCCTACGGCCCTGAAAGTCTATTTAACTCACTCCCTGTCCTCCTCTTTCTGCCCAAGCTGTCATAGGTGTGCCTGTCCCCATATCAGCTGCAGTTATGTCCATGCATGGCCAAGGGCCCAAGGGACCAGGACTATGACCCACGGACTGACTTCATGGCTTTACCTTGGACTGGCCTTGCAAGCATGGACCTCCCAGTGACCACTGGGCTGTGTCTGGCCCTCAGTACCATCATTGGGCCTGATCCAGACCTGTGGATTGACATCCTGGCTTAACCTCAGATAATGCATCATCACTTCAGACTTGCCTGATGACCTCTTGGTTGAACATGGACACCAACCCTGGGCCTGCACTGCTTGCATTGCTTGGGGACAGTAGAACATGCCCCGAGTGGTGAGGCCCTGCCCTGGTGCCTATGTTATTGCCCTTGGTTCCTGGTCCTTTTTCCCTTGCGGACAGTTGGCCCTCACTGCTCCTTGAGATACTGATTGCATCCACCCTTCATTGAGTCTCTCTTGTGTGGGTGAGACTATCTGGAGAGGTGTTATATAACACCAAGCTGATGTCCTTCCTGAAAAGTGTTTGTTAGGTTGTAGGATTTGCACCAAGAAAAGTAGGAAAAGCCATGCTCCTGGGGTGAAGAAAGAATCAAATCCTTATTAGGCGTTCAACCCTCTTCCTGAAGTACAATTGTACTGTATCTTCTCTGCATCTTTGGATGCAGCATAACAGTTATTAGTCATTTCAGGTTTAAGCACTTTTTGTCACCCATTGCTAGTTTGAAACATCACATGAAATGGATGGGCAGATTTTGAGAATCCATTTTTTAATCATTTCAATTCTGTCCATATGTTTTTCTACATACAGAAAACAACCCAGCTGTATTTAAGAGTTGGCTGAAAACCTGGCATAAATGGGTTGGCTTGAAGTGACTGCTGCTCCTATTGTATTTCAAGAGGATGTTTGGAATGCAGGAAAATGGGGCTACAGATGTCTGAGTTCCTATGAGTGCTCATAACAGAGGAAGTGAGATGTTTAAAGTGTTTCCAATGGAACAAAAAGTCTCTGCAAGATGTAGACACTAAGGGATTTTTAACCACTGTTTAAAAGCCTTGCCTAGAGTTGTCTGTAGTTTATGAAATAGTGACAAATCACTATTAATAGGTTTTCATGTATGCATCTTGTAAAATACTGTAATGCCACTTTACATAATTGAACTGGAAGGTCATCTAAAATTCAGCTTCACCCTGTTCCCACTAAACTATTTAGATATAAATTTTGCATCCTCGTAGTGTTCAGATGCATAGGGCATGTTTGGAATTTCTCTCCTAAAACAAATATATTTTTCTGCTTATATTCTAAGTTATCTGCAAATTTCTTTCAAAATAAAAAATCTTCCCAAATAGCCTCTCAAAATGATTCCTTTAGGTATTCAGTCCACAGTGACTCTTTGCACTAGATGCTAAAAGCGCTGTAAAAGAAGTAACCATACTCATGATAGTAGCTATTTCATTGGAAGTCTACAGAAAAGAAGTACAAGAATGTATTGGATATTGCATTTAATTACTGTACAATGGTTATTTAATATGTTAATCAAGTTTTAATCATGATAAAATGGACTAATCTTCCCATTATTCTGCCATTATAAAAGTGTAATTGAAATGGATTGGAAAAAGATACAGTACATTCTTGTCAGCATCTTAAAAGCTCCAAGCTCAGAAACACTGTGATGCTTAGATACACAATTCAAGTTGTTCTGTCAATGCAGATTTAATTCTGTCAGTGTTTTGTGTACAAACCAAGAACCCACTTGACAAAAACAAGTTCAGGACTTTTGGCTTGATTTCCTAGAGAAGAGAGTCTTGGTGTCTATATGTGAACATGTTTATCTGTTTATCTGGCAATAACAATGAAGTCCAAAGTCTTGGACAACTTTAGTCAAATCTGTCAGAGTACTAGCCGTTTTAAAGGAATGAAATGTCCACAAGCTTCAGAAAAGCAAGGGAGAGGGAACCATTGTTACTAGTAGCCATGCTGACAAAGTGGCTGCAACGTGAGCTCACTCCTTGTTAAACTAAGGAATAAGTGAGAGACATCATGAATGCACTAAGGTGCCCTTTGGGTTGCAGTAGACATTACAGAATCCAAATGTGAGTACTAATTTGTAGGAATACAGGCTCCATTTTACTCAGATATTTGCAGAAAAAGAATCTCTAAACTTTGCTGCAGAGATGATTGGTGGTGTGGCTTGAATCTTGATATATTGATTATCCAGACCAGTGAATTTACCACAGCTTGTAATGACCTGGCTTCAGCCACCACTTGAACTATCTTCTAAAGCAACTCTACGCAAGAATGTCTCACACCTAAGTTACAGTGGGAGCACAGAGAGGATGCCTGCCTGGGAACCAGAGCTGTGGGGGACAGACAGAGGGGATCTACAGTTCAGGCACAGCCCCAGGACATCCGTCATATTTCATTAGGGAGGGAGAGGGTGCCTTCTTGCTTAGGTGTGTGGTAACCCTATTGGTGTGAGGTAGTCCAATTGCACCAGCAGCCACAGTCTTTAAGTA
Organism: Aythya ferina; assembly: GCF_964211825.1. Lineage (NCBI taxonomy): Eukaryota > Metazoa > Chordata > Aves > Anseriformes > Anatidae > Aythya > Aythya ferina. The sequence continues at coordinate 70,071,634 of NC_140297.1, read as the reverse complement.
ACAGTAACAATTGTAAAATCGTGCTTAAAGTCAATTACTTTCATTTCCCTTAAGGTTTTGGGGCAGTCTTCAGAGTTTACAGTTTTGGCGTATTCTCTGCAGCCAAGGGGATTATCAAGATTTTTACTTCTTTTAAAATATTTCTGATATGTTCATGACTCCAGGATTGAATCTCTAAGTCTTTGAAACAAACAAACAAACACAACTCCACTAGTACCCGGTCTTGTGACTTTCCAGACAGCATTGTAAGATTCCAAAGCACAGATAACTGTATTGATTTCAGATCTTTCACTAGTGTTACTGTGTAAATCAGATTGCTTACAACTACTGAGAGGCCTGGCTGTGTATTTTGTGCATAAATCAAATACTTGTTGATTTCAGAAGGGTGCCCCACTTCCTTAAATCTGTGGATGTTGTTAGTGTCTGAATATCTGTGATTTGGATGTCTAATTATCTCCACAGAAATATTGTTCTTTAAAGAACATGAAACTCACCTTCCTTCCTCCTCCCCTCCCCTCTACCCCACCATTAACTGTATTTCTGCAAGCTGAGGTCTTGATTTTGTGATCTACTGCTAAATGCATCAGTGCAGATAAAAAGATTCTACTTAATTTTAGCATTGGAGAAAATTTTCATTAAGATGTTTCTGTTAGCAGGTTGTCAGAAGGAGTACATTTATAAGAAAGTTTGCAGTAACATACCTTACCAAAGAAATGTCCTATTTAGTGTGTCAGTATAAACTGTCTGCCCATTTTCTGATTTATTATCTTTAGTGTGAGTTGTAGATTGGATTATTTTCTACTTTCAGTTTTGTTATGAATCAGTTAAACAATCAGAACCATTCATAGTAATGAGGTTAAAATAATTGCTGCAAATCCTTGCAAAACCCTTTCTGTAGGATAATCAACAAAGAGAAAAGGATTTCTGAAGCAGGGTCCAATTTGATCTAATAGTGGCCAAAGCAAGCACCTGAGCCAAATTCAGTTCTGCCACAAGTAATGCTGCATATTATGGCTGTCATTCTTTCAGTAATGACAAGCCTTTTTTCAGAAGACAGTCTTAATGCTCAAGGCCCCTGTGTTCTTCTTTCCTTTATCTCTGCAGTTCTGGCAGTCACAGAAGGCAAACTGAAGAAGAGAGAAGTCTCCATGTGTCCTCTGTTCCCCTGCAGTGGAGCTTGATGAACAATATGGAGTTATTTTAGATGCTCAGGGTATTGGGTTGTCCAGTTAAAATATTGTCAAAACAGTACTTACTTTTTCTTGTGTGTATTTCTTCCTTTACTAAAGCTGTCAGAAAAAAAACGGTAACTGGTACATTTAGTTGATAAACTTTTTTTGGGGAGGAGAGGGGGAGAACAAAATTATTTTCATCCTTCAGGTTTCAAAGATAACCCATATTGTTTTTTTTGTTTGTTTGTTTTTTGTTTTGTTTTGTTTTGTTTTGTTTTGATTTTTTTTTTTTTTTAATGTTCATTGATCATTTTCACTTTAGATTTGATTAAGAATGGATGTAGATCACTTGCTAAATATTTGATTCCACAGAACATTGCAGTCTTGAAAGGGACAGTATAGCTTTGCTAAATTTAAATATTAATAACATTTTCTTCCCCTAAAAAAATAACATGGAAGTGAAATTATTGTTTTAAAATACTGTAGAGTTTTGTAGAAAATAAAAAAAAAAAATGATAAAAAAGGTTCGGGAAAATCTCATGTAGTTTTATTGTTTCTTTTTAGATCTCTCCAGAAAGAGAATAAGTTGTAATATTGTGTAACTCAGATTGATTTGACATTCAGAGAATGCATGACTGAGAGCAAAGTAATTGCATACCTTTTATTAGGGGCTTTCTTATATAATGCTCTTCATAAGCCCTTTGTATTTATTATGTTCCATTTGCACACCCACTCTGTTTCAAGATGGTGAAATTCTCAGAACATTGCTATTATAAATATAAGAAATTACTTACCTTCTCTACTCTTGTTATTTCTTTTCCTGATGATTCAAAATCATAGATGATATCCCCTAAAATTGAAGAGGGCTTTGAATTGTTAAAAGCTAAGAAGGAATACTAATTAGATCCTAGGGAATTAACCAGTGGAACTCCTGGCTGTAACTTTTGAAGTGAGAATTTAGGAATGGACTTTTACGGTGTAAGTGATAACTTTCAGACCTGCATTTTAACATTTTCTAGTGACTTCAAAGGGAGATAAATTCACATGATCACAGCAAGGAGATAATTCTGTCTGGTCTGCTTTCTGTGCTCTGGAGGACGTGAAGTGGCTGCTGACCATGCTCCTCTAGTCTGCACGTGACCTGGCATTGGAGCTGCTGTGGCCAAGGATACTACTTTGATGTGACCATATGGGAGTTCCAAAACTTGCGAGGATGCAGTGAGAATGACTCTAAATAAATGCATCATCACTTAGCAGAACAAGTAAAATATTTTAGAGCTACTAATCTTTTTATATCTTATCGATCAGCTCTGCTGACTGTACTCAGAAACATGATAAAACCACACTAGGTGGGCCACTGTAGTGGGTCTAATAATATGCAGATTTCCAAACTAGTTTGGAGATGAAATTCCTCTGGCTTGGCTTGGAGTCCAGCTCTGGAGATGCTGAGCTCAGGAGGCAAGGTAAAGAAATCTGGTGTTGGTAGGGACAGGGCCATCTGTCTTCATACATGGGTAATTTTGGTGTCCCTGTGACTAAGAAGATAGAGTCGTGTCAGTGAGACTTTTACCAATGGAGGTTTTAACTTAATACAAGGTAATTGAAGAACTCCTAGCATTGTTCTCTGTCATAGGAACAGCCAGCCAGAGAGATCACAGCTAAGACTGAAGAATGTTTTTCCTTCAGTTTGCTAGTTTGCTTTTTTTTTTTTTTTTTTTTTTTTTTTTTTTTTTTTGGTGCCTAGTTCATTTTAATCACAGACAAGTTTTAGCCTGTGAATCACTGTCAGACTGTTCCCTGTTGTCATTGTGTGAAAAGCTAGTCTTAGGCCTCATGACTGGTCACTGTAATGACATGTTATTGTTGTATTGTTATTTTCTGATCCAGTAGGCTACATTTAGTGAGTTACGTAGTCTGAGAGCCTTATAGTTCTACTGGACCTGCCAGAATAATTTATTTTTTTTATTTTATTTTTATTTTTTTTTCTTTACCAGAAATGTAGTATTCACCCCAAAGGGAATGTATAATAGTAAAGCTTCCCTCTTCATAAAAAGTTAATTTAATTTACTGTGGAATACATTTCTGTTTTATGATAAGTCCAGCACAGTAGCAGGCCCCAATTTCATTGCCTGTAAACACTTGTGTGAAGGAAACTTTTCTCACACAAAAGCAAGGTTTGTTAACATCTCTAACAAATTCTTTTCAGAAGTCATGGTTATTTCTTCAGTGATAGTTCAAACGCTCTCTGTAAGTTATGATTCTTCAATTCTGTGTAAAGGTCTTGAAAATGACTTCATCAATGGTGCAATGAAAGACATTGTGATGAAAAAAAAATATTTAATGTCTTGATTCACGTGTTATTGTTCTGAAACCAGTAGCTAAGGTACATTTAACTCTGAACTTCTGGTGTCTGAGAATGCATCTGACTTTAGAAGAGTGCCAGGACCAAGCAGGTTTTGAGTGCAATCAGTAAGCCCTGATGAGGGAAGGGCAATGTGGTAGCATACCAGTTAACTCATGTGGAACTGGCAATTGTCCAAATGATCTAATTCCATTATACTGGGAACTTGTGACACTGCTGGTAGGGACACGGAATAAATGAAATGGATGGCCAGTGTGCAACAGCAGATCAATAATAGTCTTTAAAAAGTAAATGCAGTCTACAATCATGTTTGACAATAACTGGGAATGATTCTTTAGCAACCATCTATTTACTAAACCCAATGTGAACTGTCAGAACTTATTAGATCTAGATATAAGGCAGGGTGCTATGCTATCACAGCTAGATACAGTCAGCAAATTTTAGGTATAGTTTCCGTGATTAACACCATCTGGCAAAAACTGCTGTCCAGCTGTGCAGAGATAATTGTCTCTTTTCTGGATATTATTATGAGACTTTACTCCTTTAAAACAACAGCGGTAACTTTGTTTTCCCCCTTTTTTACATGAGGTCAAACATCATGATCTAGTTCTTTATGAATTGCATATGAGGTTGCAAAGAACATGTATTCAGCTTGGCTTTGATTAAGCATACAGACATCAGTCCCTATTAATAGGAGAAGAAGAGACCACAATTTCTTTGGCCAAAAAAATGTCCTTTGTGTGTGTCCTTTGAGCGCAGGCTCTTGCGCTTCCGCGGAGCTGGAGGTGGCCGGAGAGCCAGTAGATGGCAGTGTTAGTGTGCGGATTGAGTACTTGGACCTGCTGTGCCTGAAACGAGCCAAATAAAAATGGCTTTTTGACTTAGAAGCATTTATTAAGTGAGCCCTTATCCATGGGATTGTCAGGCAGCCAGGTCCCAGCTCTTGAAAGATCCAGCAAACCGCAGGTGCTGCTCTGCAAGTGCATTCTCTGTAACAAGACTGAAACCCTCTTGGAGGAAAGAAAAAATAAAATAATAAAAAAAGCACTTATGTATGCTATTCATTTATTGAGAGCCACACAATCTGCCAATCATCCTTTACATCATTTGGTGCCTCGGGAAAAGCTGCTCAGAAACAATCTTTGTTACTTGAGAGAACTGGGCTTGTGCTTTTGTGCCACTTGGAGAAAGCATGAAACATTTTTTCCCCTATGAAACTCAGCATGCATAAATCAATTAGGAGAAGATGTGAAACCTCTGACCCTTGCAGATTCAGACCAATCCCAGCTAAACCCTCCCTTTACTTCCTCACTCTCCTCCTTATAAATAAATTAAAATAAAATCAAGAAGAGGGAAAGGGAAGAAGTCTGAAATGATGGCCCAGGAACTGGAGAAGGGTCATTTGCCTTAGCTGTATGGTTATTCTGCTTGGCTGTAGAGATGCTCTGTGTGTAACATGCCTTGAACAGAATCAGAACAGGAGAAGCAATCAAGTATTTCTTTTCATTTTTAACGAACAATAACATTTAATGAAAGCTCTTTAACAGAAATTCTGTTCTGAAATCACTGTCAGCAGTGAAAATAGAGAGATCCAGAGCCCTGTGTGCTGGGGTGTCAGGAAGCATGTGGATTTACAATGAGATCCACACCCTGGGAGAATGGGACGGTGTGCTGAGTGCCAGTTCAGCACAGGGAATCATGAACACCAGTCAATTTGGATTTCTTTTTAGGAGGGGGCTGCATGAAGGTAGTTAAAGGAAGATACAGAAACCATACAAAGGAAGCTGTTTACAACACCACTAGAAGAAGGGGATAAACTGATCCTAGAGAATACAAGCATTATGCTATGAGTTTTTGATTATCATATATTGACATCCTATATGTTAGTTTACTTTAAGAATGTCATTGCTTATATCTAGGGTGGGGTATATTTTTATCCAATTACTCAAGTAATTAGATTCATAGCTACTCTTATGCTATGCCTTTCAAGCTTCAGTGATCTTTATTCTCCAGTTCAATACATATTGAGCTGGGACAGCTGCCTGTCAACTTTGTTTGCGTAAAAGCCACACTAGCTTTTATCTCCAGATTATCTAATTACTAAAAATATAGATATTAGTTAATTAGTAGTGATGCACAATTTTCTCCTTGTGTATTTCTCAGAGGGCAAATATTGTACCTTTGCCAACAGGCATCCATATGACACTTTGCACTCCCTCTAGCTCCAGTTGATTACTTTTTCCATGGAGAAAGAATTTGTGGAGGTATAAGAACATGAATGGACTTTCAGAGATCACCTAGATCTTTCCTCTGGCCCAGCCCTAGATCATTTGCTGAAACTGCTCACAGCACAAAACTGTTTGTTGGGCCTCTTGATGCTTTCATCATCCCCTGTCCACAGGGAAATTTCTCTCTGCTGTGTCCATGTTGTGGATTTGTTTTTTATGAAGACCTTAATGTCTGTCAGTAGGTTTGTGATGAGGGTCGGGTGGGCCAAGATTTATCCTGTGGCGCTTTGCAGACAGGCATAAACATTCTCTCTCTCTCTTTCTCTCCCTCAGTGAAGCTTTTATAGGTCTTCTCAGCTCATAGGTTTTGAAATGTCAGGTTTTCATGGAGCAGCTACTGCAGGAATGAGGAGAATTAAATGTCTTTGGCTAGATTCAGAGTCACAAGCAGAATCTGGGAGTCATTGAGAGTAGACTACAAAGTCTAGTGCTTTATGGAAAAATACTCCTGAGCTTGAGTCTTTGTATCATTTGCCATTTAATATGAAAAAGGCTATAGGGAATGAGGGGTAAGTGGGGACATGTCCTAGAGGAAGAGCAATTACTTTGAAATGCTGGATGTCCTTAATCAATAGTCTTCACTATCCATATGTACTTAGAGAATAATAGTCAGTTAATAAATTTTGCATGTATGCTTCTGAGACTCACCTATTTTATTTATTTATTTATTTATTTATTTTGTCTGGAGTATCTTACTTCCGCCCTTGACAGGAATAGACTGCACAGGAGGTTCTTAACCGGCAGCCAAAATATGGGATCGCATGTTTTTGTAAGGTTAGTTATACATCTGTTTTGGGTAAAATTGTTGCAGGAATGGAACTTGACCTATAGTGCTAGCCTCTTTCTGTGATTTGTTTGAGCTGTACTTATAAATTGTTTGGTTTTGTTTATGTTCATCTGTGTAAATTCTAAAAGGAAAAGTCACCTGAATCAAACAGTGTGCTTGTGTGCTTTTCTGTCTGGTGAATGAAGTCTGAAAATGAGAGAGAGGAAAAAAAAAAAAAACTGTGTGATCATGGCCATGAAGGAGACAAAAGCTTTCTAATTCCGGGTATGGAAAGTTCTTCTTATTCCTTCTAGAGATGGGCTAGTCTCCAAAAACCTGTGAAGTGTTCAGTTTGAATAAACAATCAAAGATCTGGATGTTTATCTGAGGCTTTTCTATAGCCCTTTGGGGTGGAAATGGGTTAGGGAGGCTTGAGAGAATGAGCTCTTTGTACTCTTTCATATTTGGTGTGGTTAGGAGTACCACAAACATGGTCTTTCTTGCAGTCACTTGGCATTTCAAGCTTCCTGTTCTGGTCCCACATCAAGGTGTATTGAGATAAAAGAAAGGATCTTAAAGGGGCACTCTGGATAGAGAATGTATATACATACATAGAAGTCATGTTTCTACTTTCCTTAAATCACTAGGTCCATCTTCAAAATCATGTCTGTGAAGGGACCCTTTATGCACAAATGGATTTTCCTCTCTTGAAATCAGGAGGCATTTACTTTGGCACAGGGGACAGGCTAGCCAGGTCAGGACTTCAGTGATGGATAATTCCGTGATTTTGCTCTCATTTTTTGTTTCTGTAGGTGTTTCAACTTCTACTCAGTCCCAGCTTTGCTGATGATATCGATACCTTAAAAAGTGAAGAGGTTTTTGAGTCTTTATGACGTCACTGGGATGTTAATTTCAAGCTGGATCAGGACATTTGGGAAGATTCTTGTTTTATCACAGAAGGTCTGTTGACTCTTGCTTTTGTTTTTGTTTTGAAGTAAAATAAAAACTCTGTTGAAAAATCCCCCTGATCTCCCTGGATTAGATCAGCTAAGTTGCAGAATGTTATATGATCATTACACCACCCAATTTTCAGTTTGACTACTCAAAACTTATGGCTGTGCTCTGAATCCCAGAGCCCCAACTCTGAGCAGAGAGGCACTTAATTTGGCAAACTCTTTTGGTCTGTTGTGAAAAGCTGGGTAAAGTAAATCCTGTTTCACTCACAGGTGGAAAAAGCCTTACGGGTATAGTGGAAGGACTGTTGGATAAGGTACTACTGAAGGATTGTTGAGTTTGCCTAAGCAGGGTGAGCATGTTACAGGTATGGTCAGAAGTCCCTAATAGTAGAAAGCTTTGGAAGTAGCACAGGAGTTCTGTAAACCACCCCTGTGTATATGAACCTCCCTGAATTGCTTTCCATGAAAGCAGTCCATGCTGGCACATATATATATATTTATATATATATGTATATATATATAATTATTTTTTTCTCCATGAAGCACAGCTTGTATAGAGGATGATCCCTAATTTAAATTTAGACCAATGAACAGCAGTGTACCACTGCAGTTGAGAGTATAGCCAGCCGTTTCGAATCAGCTTGGAATATCAGTGAAAATCTATTTGGCACTTGTTCATTACGTTTTTTAAGCCAAAGCAGATTATTCATTGTTTCCTTTAATGTCATCTGTTTGGTTTATGAGAATGACTCAAGGAAGTTTTTGTCTAATTCAATACAAACAGTCTTCTTACACACTGATTGTCTGAGCTTCAGCTATTCCAGGGAGTCTGTACATGTCAGGTGTTGCAAGAGTGGAAATGATTTTCAGTATCAAGCAGAAGAAGAAAAAGATGGAAATGTCTTTTAGTGAGCCGTGGCAGTTGACAGCTTTTCATCCTTAACCTGTTGTAAAGGTCTGACTGAAAATTAGAGTAGTTTGGGGATACACTTAGTTGGTATGCTATTAGTTACTTACCCTCTGTAATTGGTAGAAAAATACATGCTAGTATGGAGGATTCTAGAGAGCATTAGTGGACAGTGGAGAGGAGTTTCTACAAAGATTGTTACAGTGTGCATTTTGCATATGTATATACATGTAATGCAGATAGATGTACCTACTTATGCATTGTATACCTCACATTTGCTTCTCAAATCTTGTATCTATGAAAAGGTCAAAGGCTCAGTAAGCTGTCTTTAAACTATAAAGCACATAACCTTTAGACTGCAAGAGGAGAGATACAGTCTTTCTCTTGACTGTTTTGAAAATACATGATCCAGTATTATTATTCCCATTTCCCTGTGAATCAAAAAATACTTTGTGATGAAATTATCCCACTAAATTTGAGGGCATGATGGTATGAGCAAGGAATATCATGATTTCTGCTGCAGTAGTCACAGGTAACCGAAGAATTCAAGACACTCCACAGGCAAGCAAGCTTCAGTAGTGAACAGTGCTACAATATTGTCTCTGCCAAATTTTCAAGACTATTTTGGTCATTTGTTAGTTTTAACACTTGCATTGATTACTCTTACAAGTTCATTAAGAACCCTGTTACAATTTGAAGGCTGCTTGGCAGGTTTTAAAAATGTAGAAATGTTTTTTTAGCATTTGTACCAACATATGCCTCTGCCTGTGGCCTGCAATATGTCTGTGACACTGCTAACATTGAAGGAGAGATTTGTTGTTTGTGATGTCCTCTTGTGCATCTTCATTCAGGTATCAAGGAAAAAAAAAAAAAAGATGCTTACTGAGAATCAGTCATTGTCTGACCATCTTAGTATTAAAAATGTTTAGTGTTTGTACCTGTCCTCTAGTATTAGGACAACTTAAGATACCTGTTCCACTACTCAGAGATGAAATCTTCTGCATATGAGGGTTGTGTAGCATAAGCAGCAAGATGACAACTTCTAGCCTTCCGAATTGTCTTTTTTTTTAGAGACAGTCAAAAATGTGTAGAAAAATATTAGTGAAATCCAAATTGTTTTATTCTGCAGCACTGAACTTTTCATATGTTATTTTAAAATGTAGAAAACAATTCTAATGATGATTTTAAAATACAATCCAAGGATGTTTCATAGAGTAATGGAAAATAAGGTTGAGAAGTAGGCTCAAGAAGGAGAATCAATTCTATTTTTATTGTTCTTGACAGATATTTGTCTAATATCTCAATGAAAACCTCCAACTGGAGATTCCTCAGTCTCTCTAGGCAATTTATTTTAAGGCTTAACTGTTCCTCCTTTTAGAAAGTTTTCACTGCTGTCTAAATCTCTCTTGCTGAAATGTAAGTTTCTTGCTATTTACCCTGCCAAAGTGTCTGAGTAGAATAGATTGTTCCTTTCTTCTTTGCAAAATTCTGTATTTCTTTTTCCCTTAAAGGTATAAGTACTGTGTTTTGTTTTTTTTTTTAATTTTTATTTTTTTATTTTATTTTAGTAAACTCTAAGCACTTGATATGCATTTTCCTGTTGGATAAAAGCTTGCAGGAAGAACTGCATTGCATTTCATTCAGTTACATTATCCCAGATGCTTACAGTATAGCTATGTCCCTCTTATTTTTTGTTCATTGTTTCTTTTCTCAATCCATGCACAGACTGATCCACTGTCAGTTTCTGCAGTGATTTTGCTCAGAATCCCATTCTAAACTACCGTAATACCATATTCCCAGGACATCAATAAATCTGATATATTTTGACTATTTATCTTGCAGGCAATAAATATCTGTTTACAAAGTGTGTTTCGTGAATTCACTCAAATTACATTTGGGCTGCTGCAATCCTGGAAAAAAAGAGGTGCTAAGGGTTTGATGTGGGAGAACATTGCATTTAACTTCAGGGGAGAACTAAACTTGTGATTCTGTCATCAAAGGTGAAACAGCAAAGCCCTATTTCTTGCTAACGTTAAACCATTTATTCTTATTTAGCTGTCATTTTTATTACAGGCATTCAGTCTGATGCTCATGACAAAAAAGTTCAGGCATGCTTCAAAATGAATTCATTACATACCTAGTGTAGAAAATGGTACTTTATGGGTGACAGCTGGGGGTGGCTTGTGGTTTACCACTGATTATAAATTATTGAAATATGTATATATATATAATTGATATTCAGAGCAGATAGAGCCAGTTTTTATTGGAACGTGCTCTTGCCTCTTTGTTTTATTTGTGGTTATAAGTATGTAAATGAACCTAGGCATATTGTACTTAGTGTCTTTCTGGACCCAACAGTTCTTCATCTATACTGAATCTGTCAAACTATTATTTATGAAAAGTAGTTTTTTTTTGTTTTTTTTTTTTTAATCCATCTTTAGTTGGGAGTTCACTTTTGTGAAGATAGTATAAAATAGAAGTTGTTACTGTCTGATTATTTAGTAATTCCTCTATGAAAAAGTGTAGTTCTGAAACAATTCACGAAAACAGGACTTGCTCAAGTAAATGATAAACATACATAAGAAGCTAAATTTTTGAACGTGTCTGAAGTCTCAACATCAGTTCCACACTGTCTTGAATTCTTCTGAAGTAGGAAGATTATTGTTATCCCATGTATTCCTTATGGTAACCTGCTTTGATCCTTTTGAAGACTTACCCTTAGATCTTTGACAGATACCACACTTAGCTTTTTTTACTCATCTGCCAACCACAGTCCTTCCATTTCCTCAGCTGAGCAACTGTAGCAACATGTGGTCATGTACCTTACCAAAGCTGTGAAAAGAAAAGATGTTTTTTCTGATGTGCACTTGAGCTGTGGCCATTTTTCACACTCTGGGAAACCACTGCAGAAGGTGATGTCTTCCCCAGATTCTGTGTTCATCATGAGATGAGTAGTTTTTGTTTGTTTGTTTGTTTGTTTTTCCCCTTGTACAAGGTACTCTCATGATGTTAGACTTAGACTTCATGGCAGTGAGTAAATAAAATAAAATCAAGTACTTTTACTTCATAGCAAAAAAAGGAGAGTCCAGTGGGCTTTTGAACGCTATGCAGGACTGCAAACCATCAGGCCTGTGATATTCAGCTACCAAGCTCAAGGTAATTTCTAACTAATTTTTTAGCTTTGCACTTTAAGAACCCAGTGGCACTTTATTATTATTATTATTTTGGAATTTATAGGCAAAATAAATTGGAATCAAAGAGGTAAGATGTGCTTTTGCTGCAGTTCAAAATGCCTGTATTGGTTAACAAATAAGATGAGAAGAGTTGATATCTATAGCCTATGAAATTTTTGTATTTTAAAGTTAAAGACAATGCTATAAAGACTAGCATAGTGTTGAGATTATAGAAATGATTAATATATAAATCAACATTCTGTTTGTCTAAATGTGAAGTCTGAACTTCAAGCAAAACTCAGAGGAAGTGCTGACATTCACACAGTCTGGTGCATAGTTCAGCTCATGAACTTCTTATGAGGATATGGGGAATGGCTGGTTAGGCAGCAGATAATAACAGAATAGGCAATTGCCTACTCTCCTAAATGGCATCTAAAACATACACTGCAGGAGTGAGTCTGCAGGAGAAGACAAGTTGGGTTGGGTCTGGAGGGTTTGGTGAAGCAGTTTGGCAGAGCAAGGGTTGTCTAAGCTGGAGTTTGAAGAGAAGAGAAGATTTTGCTATAACAGCTAAGATGTGCATGTCTGTTAAAAGAATAAATGGTATTTTTGGTATTTTTTCTTTGCCTTGCACATTCCTCCTCTTTTAAATTTTTGTATATTTATATACATTTATATATATACATTCTGATGAGAATATCTGATGAGAATATTTATAGTGGAAAATGGATGCTAAAATGCAGAGGAAGACAGTTGTCTGTATAGGGACCTTTTGTTTTTGGCTCCCATAGTAGCCTTCTCTCAGAGCATGTTTCCTGTCAAATTCTCAGGAAGAACAACAGAGGAAGGACCTCATTCAAAGCCCACTGGAGCAAATGAGAGGTTTACCAGTGATTTCAATGGAACATCAGTCATACTTTATGTTATTACTCATTTTCAATGCCAGAGTGACGGGCATCAGCTGAGCATGCTACCTTCTGGGTGCACATGGAAAGTGACAGATCCTGTCCAACCAGCCTGCTACCCAAGCAGGTGAGGTAGACACAGATCAAAGGATGAAGCTAAAATACCAGGAGGTGACATGACACACCTCAGGTTAAAAAGCAGAATAGTAGGGCAGGGGATAGCAGGATGCCCGACACCTACTCAGATATTGCTTAACAGATAACGAACACGCGACTCTTCACTGCTCTCCTGTTGTTGGTAGAAGGCGTGCATAAGACACTGTCTGGTAACCTGGTTGATTTATTTGTCTAGCTAGCATACTAAGAAAACAAGTGAAACATTCACTGTAGTGGTCTTCCTGCGTATAGTGCTGATTTTAAGTGCTTTGTGTTTTGGAACTCCAATGTGACACACTTATAAATCACCTGTTTTTTATAAGCTGATTATCAGGTCACTGAAAGTGATTTTAATGAGCCATTGAATGTCACTAGTCGCTATGTAAAGTTTTGTGAAAATATGTACAAAACAATGATCTGGACAAATCGTTTTGGAAGAAATTACTTGTTAACATCTAAAAAATCCACATAATTGTGCATTCTGAATTAGCAACTGCTAGGCTATTTGCTGCTGTTCTGGCACTGACTTTGAGAAGTTTCGTGTGCAATTCTAAACTACATAGGATATAAATTAGTCTACTTTCTGTTTTCCAAGTTCCAGCACAATGCCAGAATCCCACGACTTCAGAAATTCTAATGTAATGGCAATAAAAAATAATCAATAACAAAAGGATATCTGCTAACTAAATAAACTATAGAACATCTGTGAATGTCCATATACATTTTCACATGAAGAATTTGGCCACGTTTCTTTAACAGTTGCAATTCATTTTTGAGAAAAATATTTCCCTAGCTCTATGCTCTCTTTGTTCCTCCCCCCTACCCTCTGCCCCATCCCCCCATCCCCCCCCCCCAAAAAAAAAAAAAGGTGTCAGGGGAAGTGGATTACAGAAAATGCAGAAAATAGATATACGATGAGAGCTGTTCTGAGTTTTCAAATGAGTTAGTTTCAAAATAGGATGAGAGAGCCATGGTGTTTACCTGTCAGACAATCTCAGCATAGTCACAGGCCACGGAGTGTCTTCTTGGGCATAATTTTAGAAGAGTAAATAAAACCTTCTTAACAACTGCTTCGTATAAAAACTCCAAGTATCCAGAAGTGAGGTTTTGGTGCTTCTTACCAAGTTTCAGACCTTCCTAATTTTGTAAAGATGAGGTGCCTTTACATGAGAGGCAGGTGTGACCACACAGAGATTCTCACTGATATCGTAGTGGATTATACTTTACCCTGTTTGACTGATAGGTCACTGTCACTGAGAATGCTGTGATATGTCATGCCCTGATGTGCATATCCTAATGGCAAGAGTAACAGCTGGAAATGGAGTCACTTCCATGTATCATGACATGTATGAAAACTTAGCAATCAGTCAGTATAGCATTAATAGTGCTGTGCCTCATTGCATGCTTTTATTTTATTTCTGGAGCAAGAGGAAGAGTGAAAGTAATACAAAATCTGAACAGTCTTATGTTATTTGAGTGAAGGAGAAATAAGACAGTGTCTGAGGGTCTCTGTGAGCTGCCTCTGTTTGGGGGCCTTTCACTGAGGGCATATTCAGGAAAAACTGCCTCATAAAACTCTTAGGCAAATCATAGCTATAAATCATAGGCAGCAAAACAATTTCCCCCAAGCCAATGGCAAATCGTTGCTATATCTTGAGTGTAAATTACTAACAATCAGCAACACACCTAGGAAATGGAGCAAGTCTATAGTATATTTACGATTTATCAGAGGTGAATATACTTTTGACAGAATTTAAGATCTCCAGAAAAACATAAAGAAATAGGTTTGTTCCTCAGGTTGTACTTACCTCCCTTTCCTGGGGATCTTACAGCTGGTGCAGAAGCAGCTCTGTGCTACCTTTTTTATTACCCATTCCCAAGTCTGAGGTTGTATGGGGGTTAATTTTTTTTTCTTTCATCAAGGGATATACTCTGTTAGACAAGATAATTAAATGCATATGGGCTAGATTCTGATCTTACTTACAGAGCGCAGTAAATCTGAACTCACTCCATTGACTGAAAGGGAGTCATTCTAGATTTATGTTGTTATGAATGGGATCAGAATTTGACTTGTATAAATGAATGCTAAAGAGAGAAAAGCACTGTTCATGTTCACACTCCTAGGCCACGGTAAAGGCTAATTTAACTTCTGTAGACTTTTTCGTTGAGCATAGAGAATTTCATCCACCATTGATCTTTTAGGAAAGGATTGAAGTTTAGAGCTTTCAGAGAAACCTATCATAATAATTAATTAATAGTAGTATTAACTATGGATACTGGATATGACTCTACCAAAGTAAATATGGAGTCATTCTGTTTATTTCTCTGTTTCTGTGAGTAACCAACTTTGGTGAAACTAAGGACCGCTTCTGTGCTATAAACACATTTTCTACTTCTTAAATTATACTTTCTTTTCCTGACAATATTCTTGTGAGAGGCACACCACCAAGATGATGCGTGTACATCTCTACATACAAAAAGTCTGCACTTTTTGACAACAGTGATGAGCCAAGTGTACTGCTCACAGTTTCATACCTCTCTGTTCTGGTCTCCAAAAGAGTCCTGTCTTGAGTCATGCATGAAGCTTCCAGTGAGATTGACCAAAGTCTGGAGGAGTGATGAGCAGTTTTTCACTTAAGCTTTCTTATTCCCTGCAGAGATATAGATATTTGTTTACTTTCTTCCAGCATGGTGGAGAGCCAGAAGAGAGATTTTTAACATGTATTTTTGTAAGAGAAAAAAAATCAGGAACAGTAATTTTATTTTAGACTGTGGTAAGTCTCCACACCCACTCAAGTATGACCAAGTATTGATTCATTCTGAAGACTGGAGATTGTTGGTTGAAGACTTTTTCCCTGTTCTGTGATTTCAGGAGCGTAAATCAAAAAATATATACATTTTAATAGAAAAAAAAAAAAAAAAAAAAAAAAAAAGAGCCTGACTGTTAAAAAGCAAAGAAGCCAGATTTATCTCAGCTAACATTGAACTTGGATGGGTGTTTTCAGAGAACTTGGATCTAAGCAACTTCATTTCTGAAGACAATTATTTTTCTCCCCTGAAAAAGAAGGGATCCCGAGGTAAATACAGTTAGGGCCTTTTTCAAGTGTCAATTATGTGCATTAACTCCAGTATTCCACCCCTTTCTGTGGGTTTTCATCCTGTAATTTCCCTACTGTGTGATTTAATATAGTATGATACATTTCTGGCACCTGCCCACTTGTGACTTTTCTTCTTTAGGTACAGACTTCTACCATTTCATTGTTGCTGCAGACTTGTACCATTTAGCTGTGAGCAGCCTGAAAATGAAGCACTTTGTCTGAATTCCCATAGACTCCATTTGATCTTTAATGAAATGCACTCAGTTCTGTAGAAGACCTGGTTAGTGCTTTGTTTTGTTTTTATTTTTCAACAAACAACAAGCATGATTTTCCCCTTCATTTTCCTCTCTTGAAATAGTTTGATTTATAACATTATAACATAGAAAATGCTGAGTATGACACAAGCCAACTCATAAATAAAAACTGTAGATTGACAAATTTTTATTTTATTTTTTTTGGAAAACAAATTCTAGCTAATTGCTAGGTCACTGAATTTTCCTCTCCCTTTCTGACATGGTCTCCTCAGTCCATTCCTATACTAAAAGTGGAGTTAGCTCAGTAGATATCAAAGACTATTTAAAAGGTTCCTCTTCATCTGCCTCTCGGACTTTTATCCAGGATTCCTAAACAATCTGGGACATGATAAAATGCTAAAGAAAATTGCAAAATTGAAAGTATTAGAGTGGGATAAATGTTCCCAGGACTTTGAAGGCCTCTTTACTTAGAGTCAAGCAGATACATTTTCATATCTTGCAAAGACAGTAATAAATAAGTCAAATTTTAAATTAAACCAGTAACATGAAGTGGTACTTTGAAAACTGTTTTATAATTTAAAAAATAAATTCAATGCAAAACCTTTTTAGAGTTCAAATTCCAACATTCTAACAGGAGCTGTTTTGTACATTTAATGAGCTAAAGGAATAGTGGTGTTTTTGTGCATTTCTTTTTGAAATCACTTAATCATTTTCTAGACAACTAATAGTTTAGACAACTATATTTTAGACAACTATATTTTATAACAGCTAATTAGTATGTAATTAACAGGGATGAAAAAAAATCAACTCATGTCCAATGTATTTCTAAAATGTAACATTTAATTTAATTCCTACAGTTATTGGATTCTTCAAACTTTTGGTACTGACTTTTGGGTAACTGACACTGAAGGGTCATTTTCAATGCATCAGTGCAAACAAAAAGATATTATTAAATATATGTTTTTGTTTCTAAACTTGTCTAGAGTCAATCCAGTGCTGTGCTTATGTATGTGCTTAGACTTGGTGGTGGTGGTGGTGTTTTTTTTTTGTTTGTTTGTTTTTAGTTATTGGTCTTGCTTTCAATTTGATATACAGGTTTTTATTGTTTCACAAGGGTATTTTCAGGGCATTATTTTACATAAAGGAAAATTAATGCTAGTTTTCTTCAGAGAAAAATTCATGGAGTCCTGTAAGTGTGATTCTTTCTCTTTTCAGAGAACATGAAATTGCATATCTTTTGGGGTCAATGGTTTTAAACCTTGAATATTTCTCACACATATTGTTTATGGAAATCATGTTCACATAAATGTGAAATTATCAGCAAATCTAAGTAGTGGTGTACTAAACATTTACATTGCAGCTTATATTTTTAGATGCCAGAAGATTTTTCATGTAATGAATACTGAAATCTTGTAACACTTCTCAGAAGTTGTAAAATTTACAACTAGTTGTAAAAGTAGTAAAATAGCTGTTACATATCCAGCTCAGTGCTACTACAGTTATTAAGAGAAATATGTGGCAGTGTTTCTTGAAATTTACTTTTAGCTAGCTTTGGTGTGTTAGCATACAATTTCTTACCTTTCCCCTCCTTCTCTGAGGGAACAAGGCTCCTGCCCTGAAGAAGTCAGATCCTAAGACAGAGACAAGAGTTTCCCATTACAACTAAAGTTCAAGAGGCTCTACAGTCAGGTGAGGGTACAGTCTGAACAAAATAGTTGCTTTTGTTATACAAATCATTCATTTCTGAGAAGTCAGATGCAGGTTGTTAAGCCAAACTGCTACACAGTCTACCAGAAATCTCTCAGCATCAAAATCCTGAATATCTGTTGCTAAAAAAGAAGTTGGACAACTTTTTTTTTTTTTTCTTCTTTTTTTTTTTTTTCTGGTAGAAGAGCAGGGGCAACAAGCATTATTCTCAAAGGCAGGGTTGTTTGGGAAGGCTGTTGGAAATGATGCACACTGATGTCTCAAAAAGATTTTGCTATCACAAGTTCTTATGTCTTCTCTTGGATGACCAGATGCAGACAGAAGGAATATATGCTGAATTGAATGATTCACATTATCCATCAACTCCAATTAGCTTCAAGGCTACACAGTTAACAGGGCTGTGTACATGGACTTTAAAAACATTTTTCTGCCTTCTTATATATCAGGTATTGGTAATTAAGGATGAAAGGTGATGATTCCAGATGACAGTTTGAATCACCAACTTTTGGAAAGAAATCAAATGCAGGACAACTGCCCCCCTCCACACCCCTCAATTTAATTATCTTAGTTTTTCCTTGGCTCTATTTATTTATTTATTTAAGTGTGTGTGTGTATGCGCGCGCGCGCGCGCGTGTGAATGCTATTTGGAATTGCCAGTGGGGTTAATTCTTTGGCTGTTCTGTCAAATGCTAGGTTCTAGTACAGATATTTGTGTATATATGAACAACTGTTTTTTAATAACCTGCCAAGAAGCTATAATCTTCCATTGCAATCCCCTGGGATTTAATTAGAATGGTTTTCCACAGCCTGACATGTTTATGGGGCATAGGTAAAGAGACAGTTCATAAAGCTGTCAATTTTCTGAGAAATTAAAGAAAAATTGGGCTGCTTAGTGCCTTGGCAATTCCATGCTGCTGATACTAGCATTGCAAACAATGAAATCAAAGGCAATATAACAAGATACTGATGCATTAGAGATGGGGAGGGTTTAAAATTATATACAAAGGCATTTGTCAATTTGAATTTGAATGCATAAGAAGAGAAATATGGAAAACAAAATATGAACTCCAGTAGCTGCACATTAAACTGCTCAGGCTTCAATGGTGCAAAGCTGAACAATAGTCTCTTCATTGCTTTAACAGTAGCTGTAACTTTCTGTCTCCTAGGGCAAGTTGGAAGGGATGAAAACTGAAAGGAAATAAGGCTGGACTATGAAAACAGTTGCTACTGATTTCTGTCTTCCCTGCTGACTGGAATCTGAGGATGCTTGGGCATATAACAAAAGGGCAGGGTAATTCTTAGAGGTACGGTTCACAATATTTCCTTGTAGTTGATACAGTCCAGGTTTCCTTGAGACTGCTATGTGCTAGCAGTTGAAAACAATCCAACTGCCCAAATCTGTCTGCTTTCTTTTCAGTAGGTTTTCCGTACAGCTATGTGGGTGTATCTGACTTTGGCTAGCTTCTTCAACATAAACTACTAACATAAGCTACTTACCCTTCTTTACCCTTCTTTAGGGCTCTCATGTTTGTTTGTTTGTTTTTTGTTTTTTTTTTAAACTTTTTTTTTTTTTTTTTACCTTAATGGAGTTAGAATTACCAATAGTGGCCCTTTTGCAAATCATCTGTAACTTCACAGCATTAAACTGATATTAAGGACAGTGAGAATTTAAAGCCTGGGACAGTGTTTTGATAGCAGGGTGAGCCACTGTTGAGGAATCTCTGTAGTGGGTTCGCCATTTTGAAAAGAATTTCATAGGGCTGGGTAATTCCTGTGTTCAGTAGCAAGTATATACTTATATCATGCATTTTACATTAATATTAGTGAATATAAAATCAAAGACCTATATCATCCATGTCATTCAATTTGATTAACTTTTGTCCAATTCTTGGAATCACATTTTAGGAATAAACTTAGACAGGCTGGGGAGAGTTCATGAGTATCACAGAATCACAGAATTGTAGGGGTTGGAAGGGACCTTGAAAGATCATCGGATCAAACCCCCCTGCCAAAGCAGGTTCCTTAGAGCATGCTGCCCAGGTAGGCAAGCAGATGGGCCTTAAATATCTCCAGAGAAGGAGACTCCACAACCTCCCTGGGCAGCCTGTTCCAGTGATCCATCACCCTCACTGTGAAGAAATTCTTTCGCATGTTGGTGCGGAACTTCCTGTGCTCTATCTTGTGGCCATTGCCCCTTGTCCTGTTCCCGCAAACCACTGAAAAGAGGTTGGACAAATCCCTCTCTCCCACACCTCAGGTATTTATACACATTGATGAGATCTCCTCTCGGTCTTCTTTTCTCCAGTCTGAACAGACCCAGGTTTCTCAGCCTTTCCTCATAGGGAAGATGTTCCAGGCCCCGTATCATCTTTGTGGCCCTCCGCTGGACTCTTTCCAGGAGGTCCCTGTCTTTTTTGTACTGGGGAGCCCAGAACTGGACACAGTACTCCAGGTGAGGCCTGACCAGGGCAGAGTAGAGGGGGAGGATCACCTCCCTTGACCTGCTGGCCACACTCCTTTTAATGCATTGGCCCTCTTGGCCATGAGGGCACAGTGCTGGCTCATGGTCAACCTGTCGTCCACCAGGACCCCCAGGTCCTTCTCCTCAGAGCTGCTCTCCAGCAGGTCATCCCCCAGCCTGTACTGATACATACAGTAGTTGAGTAGGCTAACAACACAAATAGAAAAGGTTCATGATGAACAGCTCACCAAGGAAAACCTGGGAAAACAAACAAACAAACATTTTCCACGTCTTCCAGAAGAATGAAGTTCAGAGGCACAAAGCAGTTTTCTGATTTTTTGAAGGCTCATCTCCAGATCCAGTAAAGTCATGTCAGGAAGGAGCTGGATTAATTATTAACAAAAGTGACTGACTTTAGGAGGGAGTCTCTAGATGTAAATAAATTAATCCCTGGAAAGGCATGTTATGAGGTTTGCCAGTGCTTTTAAAAGTTTAAGTAAGTTCCTGCTTGTATTTTCTTCCTGCTGTAGTATAGAACAGAGAACAATTCTTATTCTGATGTTCTATATCCTACTATTCTGAGGACTGGAGAAATAGAAGGAAATATCCCAAACCTATACATTGTCACAGCTTCAGTTAATCAAAGGAAAACAATATTGTGTTGTATACGGCATAGCATTAGCTGTGCTCTGCTACCACAGATGAGGCACTTGAAAAGTCAAGTATTATGGAATTGTGTTTAGAAACAGATGAGGGAAGTTGATTTACTTCCTAGATCTTACACTAAGTGTTAAGCTGCTCAGGTGTAAGGAGTGCAAAGTCTGTTCAGGATGTGTGAAGACTCCCTATTTCTTCTGAAAAGAAACATAAATTTGCAAAATTTCCAGCTGATAGTTTCACAGCCAACTGACTTTTCTCCTGTCTTTTCTCCTACTTTGTCCGTCCTCCCTCTCTTTAATTGTTCCTGCCTAAACATTCACCTATTACATACTGTCAGGATCTTTGAATATCATCCATGTTTGGTCTTTGGTCATACAATACAATGAGATGAGACCCCTGCATTAGAGTCCCTAAGCAATTGTAATTAATACTGTCAGCAGTTACTGTGGATGCATTTGTTTA
The DNA here is from genome assembly GCF_964211825.1 of Aythya ferina. Lineage (NCBI taxonomy): Eukaryota > Metazoa > Chordata > Aves > Anseriformes > Anatidae > Aythya > Aythya ferina. The sequence continues at coordinate 70,050,307 of NC_140297.1, read as the reverse complement.
TTTTTACTACACAGTTTCTTCATCTATGCCAATTACTTTTTCATTTGTCTCTACTTGTATCTTCCTCTCTAACACTTTAATTTATTTATCTTCATTAATATTTCTATTCTTTTTTCTTTTGCTTCTGAAGTCTTTGCTGAGTTTTTTAAGATACAATCATTACTCCTATAAAATATATTTTAAGAGTCATAAGATACAGGTTTTTTGTGATGTGTCTCTTATAACCATAAAACACCTTAGGGAGAATTCTTTGTCAGACAAAACATCATATTTTTGCTTCTTGAAAGATTATTTAACATCCTGTCTTCTTTTCATATATTTTTAGGTTACCAACACACTTACTAGTTCTCTAGTAAGTAGCACACTTACTAGTTGTTTTTTTTTTTCTTTTTTTTTTTTTTTTCCATACAACTATAAAATAAGCTCAACAAGCCATCACATCTATTTTTTTTTAATTTTATTTTCCTACATGTAGATGATAAAAAAATGAAATTAAAAGTTTATGAGCAGAGAGATTGAAAAAGAAAGAAGTAAGAGTCAAGGAGAGTCTGTAATATAGGTCAGCAAAGAACACAGAGATTGAGTGCAGATCAAAGAAAGTTAAAAATTATTTGACAGCATTTGATTTAGAACAGCCATGCTGAGAAGTCTCCTGTAATAATTTATCCTACCTTTCACTTGTAGATTGCTGAGCTGTCTTGAAAGAATTCAGAGACTGTGGAATACAGCCACTCTTTTCATTTATGATTTTAAAAGATGGGAGGCATAGTAATATGTCAATATGTGATCAAGATGTCACCTTCTATCAGGACTGCTCTAGATGATTTTATTTTTTCCACAAACCACTGTGAACTGAATATTCATGGCAGAGAAGTAGTTTCTCCTATGCTCTATGAGACTATTGGAAGATAGCTTAGAGTAGAAGAACTCCATGTAGAACTGTGCTTCCTCCTGAGATAGTTTCATTTTGTAGACACTGTCTTCTATTATGAGTACTTCTGCTATGATGGGATACATAATAAAAATGGAATGTAATAGCTTGTGCTTAGAGTTAGTGTGATTCAGTTTCTGGCACATGCAGTGTCTCAGAGATTAGCTTCTCTTATCAAATATGTGTTAAAGCAATGATATTGAAATGAACGCAGTCAGATTCTTTTTGAATTGGACCCCACAACTCACTGCAGAAACAAAGAATGTAAATCCTTAATTAATTGATACAAAGAATAATCCAAACTAAAATAGCACTAATCAAGATTGATCTGTATTATCTTAACTACAAATAAGCTTTAAGAGAATTTTCTTAGTGTCCTAAAAATTTCTTACATAGATTTCTCCCTGTGTTAATTATGCAGTATTAGTTATGACTTGGTGTGTGTAGTGTGTCTGCTGCAGTGCAATGTCCCTGCTAATGCTACACATTCTGAATTCACACATCAACTCATATCATCCAAAACTATGAGATTGGCTTAAAATTGAGAAAAATTAATACACTGTTTGAGGATTTGGAGTTTTCAGAATTGTACCAAATAGTACATGACTATGTGGTAAAAGAATGTATAAAAATATTTGCCAAAACCATCCATGCTCTCACCATCCTTGGTAATGGCCATCTGCCAAATGTCAAGAAATGTATATAGAATGCACTAGGAAGTGTATTTTGATTGTAGTAAATACCTAATAATAATAAATTATCTGAAGTATTCTGTGACAGCTCCATTTTTCTTTAGACAACAGCCGAGCTTGTGCTGTTGGTTTCATAGATGGGTAGGAGAGTGAAACAATTAAAATATGGAAAGTTGCTGCTCATCATAAGAAATCATATTGAGTATGCCACAGCACATCTTTGCTGGTTTTAATCAAACAGTATAGAAAGCATTTTTTTTAATTATTCTTTTATAAGGAAAATGACCCGTAGAAATTAAATTCATGTGACCCCAAATTAGATGCCAACAATATAGTTTAAAGGATGCAATTTGTTTTTTAGCTAGAATTCACAGAAGCTCCGTCTAGAAAATAAGGATGTGCTTGAAAAACACGATGATCATGAAATATTCATGTCTGACTAAAAAAATGCCAAAAAAGAGTGATTAATGTAAATTTCAGTGTAGATGGTATTTAGTGTGTCCTGAAGAAGGTAAATAACGTTATGAAGGTAATTTTTGAACACAGTTACGTTGTCATGACTGTGTTCTATGCACTTCTTTCCTACTTTATTCTGTATGGAACTGTAATCACAGTAAGCATGATGGCAAAAAAAATGTTTTCATGAAATTGTGGTGCTTCATGGCTAGATGCCCACTGTCTTGAAAGAGTATCCTTGGATGATGAGCTCAAATGTTTAGATGAATCTGGTCCTTAATCTCTGGTATATGTTTAACATAACATGTGACTTCATTTGCAAGTCTCTTACACTTCTATTCCATTCCATTTTGAGACCATATAAAATTTATTAATGCCACACATCACTGCTAAATCTGCCTTGCTTTTTATTAGTGTGTTTTGTCTATTTGCCTCCCCACTACTTCCTGTGTCTGTTATTTTGGGGGCTTCTTCTGTTGCAGGCATCTGTCTGTCTACAGTGGTTTTGATTACATTCCACTTTAAAATTTTACTAAATTTTATGAAGTTTAAGTGATAAATATGTCTGAGCTGCTCACTGTTTTACTATATGTATGATCAAATCCCACTTGCTATAATTATGTGTCTACCTCATATGTTGGACTCATCTCTCACCAGAATGTCTGATGTTAGTGGCTACCCTTAACTACTCATTGAGTTTCTCACTGAGAGCAGCTGTTAAAGAACTTTCAAAGAGTAGCTGATAATGAACATCTAATATACCTGTTCTTACTCACTCTTTGGTAGGAACAATAATCTTTAATGATGTCAGGTCACCAAAAGTGAGATTTCTGCCAGAAAATGTAAAAAATATAGAATCTAAAGCTTAGATTTCAATCTAAGCCCTCCAGATTTCAATGGGACTTCAGTTCAAGCAGAGAGTCAAGCCATTCCATGGGCTTGCGTAAGCCTGTCTAAATAATCCTTACTTTTGTTTCTTTACATTAAGACTACTTTGATTAAAAAGTTCATATTATATTCAGCAACCCACTGAATTTTTCTTAGCTTTTTCTTAGCTTTGTGGAAAAGTCTTTTGTGGCTTTTAATATCAGACATTCCTACTATTTCTGACTGAAATAAGAGGATATGCAAAGCATATATCTCTAAGGTTATTAGATGAAATGCTATAACACTACTGTGCTAGATCAAAGGATTCACCAGTTACAATGTGGATTTTACATTTTGTACTTGAAGTGTGTCTTTAAATGCAGTATCCATTAGTAATATATATATATATTATTTTCTGATGTCTGCATTGGAATCTTTAAAGATCTACTTAACAACTTACTTACTAATTATTTGCATAAAGGTTTGTAAACCTTCAAAGAAATAAGGCTTACTTTCTAGCCTGTTAATGCGGAGTTCATTTCAGTTCATTAATTTCTGTATACCAGATGTCAGATGACATTCTTTTGACCACATTTTGTTGTACTGTGAAGATAATTGATGCATCAACAGCTGAACAGCACTTCAAGGAAGTGGTTCAAGTTCCTTGTTGATATATATGAGATAGTTCCCTGTATTTAGTGCAGTTTTCCAAACACTGCAGTTTGATGTATGACATATCACCCCTGGTTTATATATTTTATTTATTTATTTAACATTGATTCACTACCTATTTCACAGGCAGTTAGAGTGAAGTGGGAGTTCTGGTTTCTCAGATAACCAGTAATCTTATTATGCTATGCCTATATCTGTCTTTATATCTGTAGTTAGACACCTGTGTCTAAAGTCAGAATAAAGTTATCCTTTTGAATTATATATATAATGGACACCCACCTTATAATCTATATTCATCAGTCCAGAGCAGCTGTTGCTGCAATTACAAGTGGATATATAAATTGTCTGGATTATCTGAGCTGAAATCTGCTGGGCTTCTTATACAGTATTTCCTAACTGAAAGATTTTGGTCTTGTGGCAGTATTATTTCTTATTGTTGGTTTCCTTTTTCCAGAATATGTTTACTTAGACTTTCCTAGGCAGTGTTTTGCTATTATGTTGCCTTTTCTGAAACTGGTGATACTGAAACTGAAGTGATCTGCAAGCCAATATTGTTGGACAGCAAACAAACAGGTCAAAACATTTGTGTGTTTTCCTCTGTCAGATAATACACACGAAGTCCAGTAGATAAGATATGAACATCAGCTACAGTCATATGCACTGTGACGTACTGCCTTGCCTACAGAATCCTTGCTCATTGATCTCTTCTCATAAATGCTAGTAAGAAAGAGAAGCTGAAGAAGTTGCAGTCACCACAAGGGTTACCTAGGCACTCTGAGTGAAGTAGTGAGCTAACCCTGTCTGCCATCCTTCTCTTCATGTACGATCTGTTTCAGTTGAGGGCTTGTGCTATGACTTGGCACAGCATAGGTTGCCCACTTTTGCTGGTCACCTTCTAATTCCACCGTTGTACATTTGAATCATTTTAATCATAACTCTTCCTAATAAAATAAGTACTTCTAGCGAATTACAAATCACCTTTTTTCCTGATTTGGCTTGCATAGTTACTGTGTAACTTCTGGAGTCTCAGATTCTTACTCAGTGTGTCCAGCGTGTCCACCTAACATCATATTGTGGTAGCTTTAGATCAATGCATCTGGCAGTCTTGAATATACAAATATGGACAGCTTCTGTATCTTTTTCTCATTTATTTATTTATTTATTTATTTATTCATTTATTTATTTATTTTTCCCCTCATGGTCTCCTGTGCAAAACCTTCCTTAAACATTCAGTACTTAAGGAAAAGCAAGTGGCTAAGCAACCCAGGAATGAGAATCGCCATTATCCTAAAAACTTGTATTATATTCCCTGTCTTCTGTGCAGCAGGATGTGCAGACAGCATTCAGTATAAGCAGTCACCCTGTCTTTGATTAAGGCTAAGATGTTGAAATAATTGTGTGATTTTTAAATGTACTGTTCTGGTAAATGCAGCAGGAAAGCCTGTTATTTCATCTGCTGTACATAGATGTAGCTTTGACTGGCTCAAATGAATGAAATCGATTTTATGCTCGACACTTGACTGTGGCTGGAATGGTGGTGGAATGTCAACAACTACAACAGACCACGTGACTCTCAGATTAGGACAGGATTTTAAGATCTAAAGCTGAAGATTAGGTGTATTTGTGAAGGGGAATGCAATAAAGGAATACATTTTTTCAGTGCATCGGAGGAAGGGGCTCTAAATACCCTCTCCTGAGGAATTCAGCTGAATATCAGTGAAGGTAAAGTGGATATAAGAAAAATGCCATGTGTATGGAGAGCATTAGGAAAGGTCATATATTTCAAGAAAGAATATTGTTTACAAGGAGTGTTAATAGGTTTCAAGGGAAATGTTAATTTTTTTTTTTCCTGGCTGAAATAGCTACTGTAAGTTTTTAATGGTTAATCATTCATTCTTGAATTTTTATATTAAGCATTTCATATTACTTTATTGACTTAACTTTTATGCTCTTCTTCATTTTGACAGTAAAGAATGACCAGGCAATACTCTTTGAAAATTGGAGACCATTTGCAGCTGCTCTCTGCTGAGGAAAGTGAATAATAGGGTGCCCTCAAGGAATTTCAAAGGTATCACTCAACAGAAACTTTTGTGTCTGAAGAAAACTAGATCATTTTATCATGGTAGGCATACTGATATGTTTGCTTTAATAAAATGCCATATTTCTGCCTTTAATCTCTTGTCAACCAGCTATTAAAACCCCAAAGTGTATGCGTGCAGCACATGTAAACACTCGTGGTTTCAAGTTTGCGACACAACATACAAGTAAACCATGTATTTTTATTTTATTTTTTATTTTATTATTTTTTTTTTGGTGAGCAGTCTGTAATAAATTTATTGAGTAATGGCAAGAAGGTTCTTCTTTCTTCTACCCCTTCCCCAAGCCAACAAATCAATTTGATTTAATTCAATAATCCATGCATTTTTTTTAAAGCATTATCTAAATCCTAATCTAAATCCTTCAGTTCTCTGAAGTGGCCAGATGAGGAAATAATGACAACTGTTTTCCATGTAAATAGTGATGAGCACCTGAAATAATAGCAGTGTTAGAAGATGATTACTTATGAGAATTGAGTTTATGTGCCTCAAGCCCCCAGAATTTTGCACCTGCACTGAACAGTTCCCCTTGTCTTTCAGCATGGCAATTCTGTGCTGTTAACTCACTCATCATTTCTTGCCTGTTAACACAAGGCTTGAATCAGTGCCCACAGTAATAGAAGCTTGCTTTGAAAGTAAAAAAATATTTCTTGTGACCCAGCTCTTTTGGTCCCTGCATCATACTCATTCAGAAATTCCTGTAGCTTTGGCTGAGTAAGGATACCATAGTGACTTTAAGAATTGTTTCAACTAATAATAGAAAGTGAAAAGATAATAAATATATTCTGAACAACAACTATACTGTTTATGAAATAGATAATAATAGATAATAAAAACAGATAATATATATGTATTTTCTATCAATGTACATGCGCTTGGATATTTTACAAGATGGTATAAAAGAAAGAAGCCTGTCCATCCTGTTTGGACAGTATGACAGTGTTCAAAAATTGCAATATGAAAGAGGCAGAAGTACACATCTAAGACTGTCAGCAGTTTCACAGCACATCAGTGAACCAGGAGTAATTGGAAGTATGTGTAGTTAAGAGGGAAGGACAGACCTTAACACATTATGGCCTCTTGTAAGGTAGGCACAAGCACTTGTATGTGAACAAGTTGAGAGCGAAGATTGCATTTCCCCTGAGTCCGATGAAAAGGAAGGCATAGCTACACTAAGCTAATAGCTACACTCTCAATTGACTGTCTGTACCCATTCTTTCCCCTATTGTATTAACTCTTTTCATTTTTTTCACTAGATGGAATAGTGCTAAACTTTTATATTTCTACTTCTGGGGAAGTTTTGCAGTACCACTAATAATTTCTCTGCCATTTCTCTATTACATTTTCCTTGAGATGGAGTGTATCAAAATGAAGTTAGTGTTAGAAATAAGCATAATCAATTTAAAGTATTACCATTTCACTGTCAATATTTTTCCCTAAATGGAACCTGTTGTCAATTTTCATGTATGCAGGTGGTCAGTAATATATCTTCATATAGCCGTCCAGATTGTTTTCTTTATATTGTTGCAGTGTCCTAGGTTTCCGCTTCTTTTTTTCACTGATTTGGAGTAGCTACTTATACATGTGCGGCACTAACTATTTTGTTCCCCTTCTCAGAGGAAGTTAACATAAATTTTCTGTGTTGAATTTCAAATGCATGATACCCTAGGTTTGCTGGGACCTTTTAAGTCTCCTATTAACCTTCTTTAATTTTGGCTAGCTCGTGTAATTTAGCACATTTTCCCACCCCAGTGCTACCTTACTATCCTCCATCATATACGTCTTTAATAGCTTGTTGGATCCAAATTCTATCTCTTCCCAAACTAAAAACTGCTAATTTCTAAATCATAAGAAGACATTCCTTTAATCTCTTACTTCGTTTACCTCTTGAGTTTTATCAGAACTTTTTCTTTGTATTGTTGTATTGTTTCAGCAAATGTCTTTTCTCTTATTTTCTATTTTTTACTTTTTTTTTAATTTATTTTTGACCCTGTTGAGTAATTCTAATGCATTGATAAATCATAAGTTTACATCATAGAATTTATGTTCAACAACTTGTCTTACAGATCTTGTATTTTTGCATCAGCCTGTTAACTGAGTTATTCTCATACTGCTTACTGCTAGCATATTCACGTTTCATATAAAAAAATATATTGACACAATTATTAGTGTAAGTTAATCATTGCCCAATAAGTACTAATAAATCATTGAATAGATCAACACTATTCCATATACTGCTTGTAAATCATACTTTGTTACCACTTGAGTACATGTAACCATTTTTCTTCATATTTTCCATAAACAGGCTCTTGTTTTTTTTTGCTAGGTTGTCTACTCTTTTTTGAAATCTTTCGTAAACTATCGGTATCATCTAACCACATTTTTATTAATAACGGGCAATTGTGAAATTTTCAACAACTTGTAAGTCACTTAGGAGCCTTTGCTTTGACTTAGAGCTGGGTGTGAGGACACCTTTGAGGCCTCTAATCCTTCCATTGAAATATCTCTTTAAACTTTCGGCTAAACAATGCTGGTTGCCTTTGACGTCTGATTTAAACCATTACATTTTCTCAGCATTTCCTGTTGTGACATTGTAATCTTTGAAATTTTTTTCATATTGCTAAATTATGGATCACCCACTGTTATTGTCATGTGATATATCTGCAAGGGACAAGACTAGCAGATCTCTTCAGTCCCTGATTCATGTGGTCTCCAACATTAAGTGATCTTGCTTTGAGATACTTTTTCCCCCAGACCATGTCTGTAAAATTTGAAATGTTTTTCAGCTCCCACAAAAATATGGGACTTTCTTCTTTCCATTAGTGTGATTGCTGGAAAAGGCTTCTTTACTATAAAAGAAGGGCCTTCTTGCATTCTCTGGAGGGAGGAATACTTCTAATCAAGTATTAGGGTTGGTGGCCTTTTGTTTTTCTGTGTGATCTTATGGTTAGCCTTTATGGCTACAGTAGGCATTTCTGAGTCCTGAGGCAAGAAGTGTACCTCAGGCAAAATTCTAATCTTGTATCTTTCCAAGGTCTGGCACACACCATTTTCCTTCTTGCACCCTTGGTAGGCCTGCTGATTTTCATAATAAGGAAACTGAGGGATGAATGCCAAAAGGAATTCCTAATGAATAGTTCTGGATGGTTGAATAACCAAGACCAAGGCTGTGCCATGAAGTACACCCACTGCTAGAGATATATTTTTTTTTACTCACATTAATTATGATTCGATATATAGTTATTAGGATTCTTTCACAGATGGACAATGTGTGTGAATTTGCCATAGAGTATATAGTTACTGCCTAACATCAAAAAGTGAAAATGGAAACCTGTAGTATAGAATTATAACTTAATTAGAAATTATCATTTTACTATAACTTTTTACCACAACTATAATCTATTACAATCATTATGTGTGTCTCTATTGAATTTATTGCAGACAAATTGCTTTGTGTAGTCTGGATTTAATACTTACAAAATATGATTGCTGGAAGAAACTGCTTTTCTGCATGTTGTAATGGGATTTTTTGTCAATTCATTTGAATGTGACAGGAAGTCTGACAGGCAACTGATGAACCATAGAAGTTCTCAGAAAAGATTGCTGGATTCTTCCTTTAAAAACTGTCTGATACTTGTGAACATCATTTTTCAACATTCTCAAAGCATGCATCAAATATGTCATGAATTACTTATTACTTGCTGTTTAGAATCAGACAACAGGCAGGCAATAATTAGGATGGAGCTACAACAAAAGCTGACTTGGGAGGACATTCTTGTTTCATGCCTATTAGAACTAGACATTCTTTTTCATTACTGGTAATGAAAAGTAAACCTTGTAAAGTCTTCTTGAGTGCACGTGCCTGGTTTAGAGTAGACTAAATCAGGCCAGCTAAGGCAAAATGGAAGAGTGAACCATGAGTTGTGAGGAATTGGCTATGATACTAGTGTGTTTTGCAAAGTTTTCTGAGCAGCTCTGCTCGCCTCATACATTCAGCCCATGGTGTTTTACACCCCATTCAGCTCTGTGTGGAGGCCAGTGATATTTTGCTCTGACAGTTGGATGCCATTCCTGAGGTAGTTTCAGCAGCAGTAGCTTGGGTCTGGATAGTACAGCACAGTATGGTCCAGCACAGTATGCAGGTTTACACAGTATCATCTTACTAATACGTAGGTTGTTTGGGAGAAATAAAACCAAGTGTAATGCACATTTTCTTTCCCAGGACACCCGAAGCTCAGTTTCCTAATTCTGAAGCTCAGTCTCCTATTTCTGTACAAGAAACCTCTTCATAAAAAGGAGATTACAACATAAATACAGGTCTGTACTCTCCATACAAGAACTGTGTGGGAGGATTTTTGTTTGGGATTTTTTTGTAAAGGGTGATCTCTGGCTGTGTCACTGTTGATATTTTCTGAAGGGATGCTCTCCCCCTTAAAAGAGTGCATTTCAGTCTTCACTCATTTTGAGTTACCTCAACAGAGCTACTTATTGCAGGCAAAATATTCATGCAAATAAAAATGTGCTACATATTCTGTGCTAATCTGTGTGGAACCCTGGCAGAACATCATCAGCTCCTCACTTTGCCATCACTTTTTCATACTTTTATAGGTAAATTACATGTCTGCTTCCTCTGCATAGTCTGTAAACACTGAAGAACAGAGGCTATCTCTAGCAATCTGTCTGCAGGACAAAGAGCAGTCAAGCACAGATTTTAGCTTGTTCTCTGGAAAATATTTTCAAAATGGCTTTGTGGCATCTCTACAGACCTGTGTTGCAGTGCCAAGACTCAAAGATAAAAATGAATGTTGTGGTCTCATTTTAGTCCTGTTTTGTGCAGACTTTGCTAACTCAGGCCTGTAGTCAGAAAGCAAGGGTTTTTTGTGGTCAGGGTAGAACTGGAATGTTTCTGGGAGGTATGTACAAAATTATGAAAGCTGAAATTGCTATTTTCCTCTTGGTCAAACTGAAAAGCTTACTCAAACTACTTGTGAGGCATGGTGGCCATGTTTTTTGTTTTGTTTTGTTTTTGTTTTTGTTTTTGTTTTGGGGGGGGGGGCAAATAAGGGATATCCGCTTTCTTTTTAACTAGGTAAGATTTGTTCCTTCTTCTTGCTGAGACTGTTGTTAGATGCAGGAATCCAGGGACAGACTAAGATCTCAGGATGGTACATAGTGCATGTATGTGAAATGAAGACAGGGTTTATGCCTCTCAGGTGCCTGAAATCATATTGCATGAGCTTAAGTGAAAATAGTGATCCAAGGGAAACAATGAAGCTGTGCTGTTTAGCAGCAAAAACAGTGATCCTGGCAAATCAAGCACTGTTTTACCCAATAGTATGATTTTCTTTTTTTCCTAGATAGAGGATGAAATAGTTCAGAGGCCTCCTTCTGTCACTATCCTTCAAATATTCCTCCAGGGCAGAGATTTAGTGTAAAGGATGAACTGCAACAGAGAGACAGAATTGTGTATCGCTGGCACACTGAAACTCTATGTGCACATTTGATCATCTCAAGGAGATCTTTGCTGGTACCCTGATCTACCTGTTTTGCCAAGAAATGTTTTTATGGGATGTGCTACTGTTGAAGAATAGTTATTTGCTTTGATACTGGTTGTTTTCCTGTCATATAAACAGGTGTGATCTTATGTAGGTGGAATTGCTTATTTTAGACTGAGTATGTCTCTGGAAATCTGAGAAGGAAAAATCACAAGTCAGAGTAAAAAGGAATCTTCCATCTGTTGTAAAGTATTGCTGCATCATAGATTGCATCAATCAATCACTTAGATCGGAAAAGACTGCCAAGATCATTGTCCAACTGCTAACCTAGCACTTCCATGTCTACCACTAAACCTAAGCAAGGGAATGTTTTGATATTAAGCCTATGCTTGATGCTTTCATAGGTTTAAGAAATCCTCAGCTCCACCACCAATAAAACACTCTCAGAATGCAAAATTGTAAGTGTGATGCATGCAAGATGGCTCTGACAGGATCAACCTCCATTTCTTGTTTCACTTGGGCATTTTCTTTTTGTTTGCAGGTACCAGCAGGATGAGATGACAGTTTTTTCTCATGGCCCTGTTAATAGTTTCTACCAACACGGAAAAGGGAAGGGAATAATACTTTACAACAATATTGACTTCTTCTGTGATCTTGGGTAAGTCACTGGACTATTGTGTACTCAGCTTCCTCAAGAAGAGAGAACAATACTATTTCTGTGCCTTGCACAGGTGTTACGACTGTAGCTGTGAATAAAGGATATTTTGTTTTTCATGGGTTGAAGCAGCAGAGAATGCTTTCAGTTCTCTTATAAAAAAAAAAGTTTCCAGTGAACCAGTGTGCTATACCCAACAAATACTGAGTTGTCCCATTTTGGTTGTAAGTTTATCTGTTTAATTAATTAATTAATTAATTCATTCATGTATTTGTTTATTTCATTTTAAAATGAAAGCTGTCCTTCTGGGAAGAACAGCTTTCTTTAGAGAATGTTGAAGCAAATGCCTTTTGCATTTCAGACAGTGGAACTCCTGACATTTCTGAAATATCTCTATCACAGGGGGAAAAATGTATTGTTTAACATGTTCAATTACTCCTGCTCCACCCCCATACCTTTTTCATTTGAAGCCAGGAGTGTGTTTGTTCTAACAGCAAAATTATTTGAAAGATACAGTGACCAACTTACCAAGGTGATCAAAAGAAGACTGGGTTGACAAAGTACCTTTGCAGCCTTTGGACTTCAGTCTTATTTATAGATATTTGGATTTATGTGCCCCTCTTTCAATGAAATCACATAAATGGCCAGTTTCTTCTGTGTTACATGACAGGAATGCAACTTTTTTCTAGAGTCCTGGGCTTAGAGCATGTCATTATCCCAATGTATATATAGGGCACCTCAAAGGCAACTTGAGCCTTTTACTGTACCGTTCAGCTCCAGCCATGCAGGCTGCCTGTGCTGTCCCTTTGTACAGATCACCGCCAGCCATAGTTCCATCCCCCAGCACTGCCAGCTTTTCTGACAGCCTCCAGATGCCTTGATTCTGAGCTATGGTTAGGCTGCAGTTAGATATATGGATAAAAATACATATCTTTTTGATCAAGGCATGAATGCTAATAAAGGCTGGTGGTTTTCCTGATAAGAATTACTTTGTGCTTGTATGGTTTTCCAAATGCCTTGAAAACAGCTTTTCCAAATTCCAAATGCAAATTTTTATGGAGGAGTAAACATGCTTACTTCATCAGGTCTTTGAGAGAGCCAAAACCAAAACCTCACTGAGAGATTCATCACTTGTGTCTACTCTCTTTCTTCCTGAAAAGGAACTTAAGAAATATTTTTACATTAATCAGATACATGCTAAAACTTGTTATAACAGGACAGAAAGTGAACTTCCCTTTTGGTGAGCAATTCTGTGATTGCACTTTTAATGCCGAACTACAGTTTATATATACAAAAAACATAACTGCTTAAAACATAATTATTAATGTGACAAAGTAAGGCAAAGAACAGCATCCAAAGAATTCATGTTTGAAGTAACAGATAATCCTATAATTGTTGCTTCTTGGTAAAATTCTGAGTATGTGAGAGGGAGCCTTTATTTAAAAATGGCACATAAACATCAAAGATACTTTCCTTGTGTTTTATACACTAGCTTTCTTTCAAGTAAAGAAACACCCACACAGAAAGGGAAGAAAACAGTTCTATTGTGCTCTAAAGTTGGTTCATTTTTGCTCAAAAGTAAATGCTAGTTTTTGGCAGCCCACAGGTGGAAATATGTTTAGAGTTGTGAAGGTGAATTGCCACTACAGTAAGGACTGGAAGTGGATGTCAACATGAGGGAGTTATTGTCTGTTTTCTGTGAGTAGTTCTTTGCTAAAGGATTTTTGACTAGGCATTGCCAGAGCTTAGAGCAACATTTGTTTCTTTCAGTTACTGATCTTCATAAAAGCATTATGCAAAGAAAATTGGCCTTAGTGTGGATGTGTACATACAGCAGGTTTCAGCATTCAGACTGGGATACTGACTCCCACATATGTGTTAACACAACAGTCTTCTTGCTTTCCTAAGACTCACTTTACTGTTTGGTGCTTAATCAGAGAGGTAAATGTCAAGAGGGAGAATCTGCTGTGAATTTTTCCCCACTGTGATTTAACCAAGACTTGGACATCAGCTGTACCAAAACTAGTATCTTAGAGACTTTTCAATGGAAAACAATTTACCAACACATGCTATGTAACAAAAGACAGCCTATCTGTATGGTTTTGATTTATTCCGTGTAATTCCACTGCAAGTTATTTAACTGCCTCTTTATCTCTTCAAAATTTTTCAAAATGTATGTAAATGCTCCTTGATGGTTGATTTCTGTAGGACTTCTCTTAAGTGACTGAGAAGACCTGGTAAAAATGTGGCACAGCCCTGGCTCAGAACTTTTAAACACGTTTCATTGCTGCCTCTACTAACGAGTCTTTTATAAATTTCTGAGAAAGGTCTGGCAGAACTGTGGCAGTGATTTACCTCCCTTCTTGGAGCTGATGTTAAATGTAAATTTTTTGTTTACCAGGATGTTTGTTTCTTCTACAATCCACCTTCTTTTGTCGTGTAACTTGAAGATCTTCACGGTATGGATTATCTCGTTTAATGTGCATCAACACAAAACTGAATTGATGTACCTGCCTTTTTCTGGGGTAAGATGGCAGTAAATGCTTGAATCTCAAAGTTACAGCCCATTTCACTTTTAAAGGCAGATATTTAAAGGCCTCTTCATGGCTTTTATACAGTTATTCTTTTGTACTTGAACTGATGCTAAAAATGATGGAGGTGGTATGTAGCTCTGGGTTGTGAGTAAAGTTTTCGGTCAGTTGTCTCTCAGCACTTCTGTATGATTGGCATAAATATATTTCTAGATTATCCTTTTCATTAATAATTTCCAGAAAGCAAGCTCCTCATCCCAAGGAGTGGCCCCCTTCTGCTTCTCCTGTAGCACCACCAAGTGATTGGAAGCAGGAGCGCTGGAGAAGCCAGAGCCAAAGATGAGCCTCTTCTAACAAAGCTACGAAACTTTGAAGGACAGTAAGTAACCACGTAAATCCAGCTGATTGTGTGTATATCTGATCTGGATATAATGGCACTCTGGGAGGGGGTTTAAAAGCAGACAGTATAACTATACCTCATGCTGTTAAAATCAAGCAGAGTTTTATCATGGGTTTATAAAGACAGTGGAGCTCAGCCAGAGCTGGGGGCTATGGAACAAGATCCTCCAAAATAGTGAATCACAAGGCTAATATTTTTTAGTGATGGTTTTCTTGTGGTTATAAACCTTGTTACCAGCAAGTGAGGCTCTTTCCAAACCAGAATCTGTTCTTTGAGCCAGATTTCTGCAACTCTTTTTTTTTTTTTTTTTTTTTTTTTCCCAAGCTGTTCATTCTTCCATGTGTACATGCTGTCAAAGTGAACTGCTGTTTAGCTAAGAAAAACCTTTTTCAAGGAAAGGTGTGTGCTGGAGAAAATTTGTGTGTGACCGCATGCTTCAAACACACAGTCCTGTTCTCATAGATACCAGCATGTGGGAAACACAGGGATTTAGAAAGGGAATAGAGAGAAATATTTATTTCACTGTAAAAAGTGACCTTGGAAGTGTGCATATCAATTAACCAGCATCTGCCAAGAAGTTTTTCTACAAACAAAAAACTAAAGAGCTTGCAGAAAATTGTTATTTATTTATTTATTTATTTTTCTGAAAGTGACGGCTGGGTGCCCACATGAATACTATATCTCTACCAAAAATGTGTATTTCTTTAAATCTCTTATCAGATTTATTGAGATGAAATTAGTCTTGAGTAAAAATGCTACTGAGTGCTATTTTTACCCAAATAGCATTTGGGTGATGATAGGTTTTCTCCTATATGGAATGAGCCTATATGCACTGAATACTTATCTGTGCTTAAATTTGTCAGATTGGTTTTGTATGTCTTTTTATTACAACTCGGTTGAGCTTTCTGATAAAGGTAAATTGCAGGAATTTTGTAAACCAGGAAAAATAGAAGAGGAAAGGGGAGGGGACAGTCCTGAGGGTGATGGCTGCCCTCAAGAAATAGAAAAAAGTGAATCATGATCAACATAAGTTGGCTTATGTTGGTTATGTTCTGTTCTAAGCAAAGCTGAAGAATCCTAAAAAATGAACTATTCTGATACTTAAATGACCGAAAGGACTTAACTTATTACATAGCTTACCTTTTGCCCTTCAAACATTACACATTGTCCTGAATCTGTTTCTTGGGAAGGGGAGGAGGAAAACTCCAGCATTTACTAAATCACTAAATGGGATAACATTGTATCCATTTTGAGGGATGCTAACTACTTATCCTTGTTTGCTGAGCACAGGTTGATGGCTTATGACCACAGGACACAATTTAATAGATTGAACTGTGTCAGTCACCATGGTAACTAAGCCAAGCAGAACTTCCACCTTATTTTCTCACAAAGAGTTCTGCTTTAATTTCTTTTTGTGTGAAGGATCTACAAAAGTGGAAAACACTTTGGACTCTCTTGGCTTTAATTCTATTTATTATGCAGCTGCAGTGTTCTGCTAAACAGCTGTATGTCATCAAACTCAGTACATTTACAATTTTAACTGTGAAGCATTCTTTGCCAAGTGGAATTGCTCGTAAGCTGTCTTGCACTTGTTGATAAATAACTATGTCACATTGTCTTAAAATTTTTTTGATCAGGTTAAAGATGTGGCAAAAAAAATGTCTAAATGGATGTGTTGGGTCTGTCTGAGCTGGAGTCACCTTTTTTCTGCAGCAGCCCACAGCAGTGCTGTGCTCTGCACTCGTAGCTGGAACAGCACTGATATCACTCCAGTGTTGTGTCTATTGCTGTGTAGTGCTGGCACAGCATCAGGACTCCTTCCAAGCCCCCAAGAGCCAGCAGGCTGGGGGTGGGCAAGTGATGGGGAGGGGACATTGCTGGGGCAGCTGACCTAAACCAACCAAAGGGATATTCCATAACACCTGATGTCCCACTCAGCAATAAAACAGGGGGCTCTCGTGGGGGAGGGGGCTGTTCCTCCTGAACAACCACTACGCATTTTGAGGCCCTGTTTCCCAGGACGTGGCCAAACATCATTCCTTGATGGGAAGTAGAGAATAATTTTTTTTCCCTCTCTCTGTACTTCTGCACGGACTTATTGTTTCTTTTTTTCTTTTTTTTTTTTTTTTCTCCCCATTCCCTTTCCCTTTAATTAAACCTTTCTCATCTCGAACCTCGAGTCCTCTGTGTTGTATTTTCTCCCCCTTTCTCTTTGAGGAGAGGGGGAGTGAGAGAGCAGTTGTGGTGGAGCTCGGCTGCCCACCTGAGTAAAACCACCACAATGGAAAAAACAAATAGTACTCTTAAATGAATCCAAGTTTTGGTTAACCAGTTATAAACCAATGTATTATTAGCTTGGTGCAAATCACAGTTTGTATTTGAAGGCTTAGTGCAAAATAAGTTGAGATGGAAATGTGAAGGTTAAACCACCTGTGGAAGTTGAAGGAAGAAACTGGTAGAAGGTAGGAATTTATCATAGGCATGACATTTCACATGGGACTTTTTCATTATTTCAAATTAAACTGAACTGCACATCCAAGTGCAATTTTTAATGTTGTTTATTATCACAGCTGCTGTGCTAGACACACAAAATTGTTGTGTATGCTGTGCTGACAACAAGTTGACTGAAACACAGGAAACACAGGGATAGGGAAACTTTTCCACAGTCTAGCAGGAGGTCTTTAGCAAAAACTTTGAAGGGTTAAGATACTGCTTTTTTTTTTTTTTTTCCCTATAGAGAGAGAGACCACCAGGACTCAGATCCATACTTCTCAATGCAAAACTGTCTCAACTCTAAGGTTGAGATAGATAGCTCTAAATAGCTTACAGAGTGTAGCACTGATGAACTTACGTTGATTAGTACATTATTGAATACGACAATACATGAAATTTAGAGAGGTAGCCTACAAAACATGAAGAATCCAACAGGATGCCAGATTCTGGACTGTATTACAGGTCCTAGCCTGCAATCCTTCCTTGTACTTGAGATTTGCATGTGAATGCAAAGTGCAAATTATGGGTTACTTACAGATTCTGCTTTTTGTCCATCCTAAAATACCTGACCTTAGAGTTGATATCAGATATCATAGAGTACTGATGATATCAGTTGATATCAGTTTTGATTATCTTTGAGCATACACCATTAGATCCATAGGTAGTTCCTAGATTCCCTGCAATGCAGTTCACATTTGCAAACTCTGGTCTGTTTTGCCACCTAGGATTCTTTGCTGATGTAACTTTGTGTTTGCACAGTTCTCTGTTGGAGCTGGTAGCATTATAAACTGATGATCAGCAAAGAAAACCTTAATTTACTTCATTCTTCCAAAAGATAAAACCACAGTAAAAGGCTGAAAACCTGCAGTTCCTTTATGATGCCACCATTTGCATCATTTTATAAAGTTATTACAGATGGAACAAATATATCTTTGCTGTAAAAGGAAAAGGAGTGGAATGTGATGAAGATTTGATTGAAGACTTCTGAAGACATGAAAATTAGAGCCATTGTGCATGAATGGCTTGGTCACAAAGCCAGTGCTGTGCTGTTGCAGAATTAATGCTATTTGGCTTCATATGCCAAGCTCAGTAACTTCCTGGCCTGAAGACCCTACCTACTGAACTGCTATATTTTGTTTTCTCTTCAGTTCATTTTTCAAGTGGAGCTTTAGACTTCCAAACAAATATAAGCCTTTTTTTAAAATCTATTTATTTTTTTTTGCTAATTTTTGCATGTTAGATAGTTTTCTGTCCAGTGTCTTAGCCATGTGGTAAGAAAGGCAGTGAGAATATTCTGTGTTTAGCTGTATACTAGCCAGGTATGAAGAAGTCTGCATATACAATACTGCCAGAAAGCTTGATAGCTAAATTCCTGTCCATTTTGTCTATTCATCTTCCAAGGCAGGGTGTTTTTATTATTATTATTATTACTATTATGTATGTATTTTTAAATCACAGAATGCTGTTGTGCCTTCTTGTGTTATAGAAAATGACCCATACACTAGCACAGCTTTATCCAGTCTAGATCAATGGACTGGTTGAGGTACTAAAACAAATTTGGTTATGTCTACATGGGCAATGTGGTCTGAGCAATGCATATTTACCACTTCTCCAGACTATTTTCCCAGCAATACTATCATTCCAGGATCTCTCCAGAGCTACCTCATTTGAAGGAATTTAAGTACATTGCCATCACATTGCAGCAGTCAAAACAGTAACCACAGCTAAGCTCTATCCTCGAAACTGTCTCTGCCTTGTCTCTCTATTACCATTTCTGTGTGTTTTAATATGTGAAGTCAAAATAAAAATATCTCCAGAATAGATGGCAAATAATTGTCTTCAACTTCTTTCCTCTTTCCTTTCCCCATTCAACCCACCTGGGCCTATGTTTATTGA
Organism: Aythya ferina; assembly: GCF_964211825.1. Lineage (NCBI taxonomy): Eukaryota > Metazoa > Chordata > Aves > Anseriformes > Anatidae > Aythya > Aythya ferina. The sequence continues at coordinate 70,031,123 of NC_140297.1, read as the reverse complement.
ACTCCATACATTGTCAAGACAGTATTTGTAAATGGAATTTAACTGTAGGTGAGCGGTACAAATGTAATAATATTACACAACTCTTGTTTAATTTTGAAGGCTGCATCCTCAGCAGCAGTGCTTATAATGGACGGTTCAAGCCGAATTATCCATTATTGCTCCCAAAGTTTACAATTAAACTATCGATCAAAGCTGGCAGAAAATTCTCAAGCAGGCTGGGTTTGCACCAGGCTTGTTTTAGATGCAGGCTGGGGGAGAGAGAACCAGAAGCAGCCTTCAGCTAATCCTCTTAGTGCTAACTGTCCTGGATGCAGCAGTGATTATGTATCATGCTTATACAGTTTTAATAGTTCAGGTCCTATGCAATTTGCGACCTCTATTTCTGCCCAGAAAGATTGGAGCTTAACAGGTTTGGATCCACAGGGAAACAGCTTCGGCTTTTAGGCTTCTTCAGACACTGCAGAATGCATCTTTTCTGGGGAATTCCACAATAAAATGACTGTTATTTATCATTACAAACCTCTTTATCATTTAGTCAATAAAAGGCCTCTCTCTCACACTTTTTTTTTCCATGGTGTGCTCAGAGTCAGAAATCTGTATTAGTCTCCCCTGGCCTGAAGGCAAGAGATGTCAAATGCTAAATCATGATCTGCCCTGGCTTTCTGGCTAAATTGTGTATAAAGGCCCGAGGCAAAAAGGTGCACATGCTCATTATTTGAAACAGAATGATTTTTTCCCCTTTCTTTCTTTCCCCCCTTTTTTTTTAAATACATATTGAGACATACATGGTAACACACATACAGTAAACCTCTGAAAAGTATCAAACCCGAAACAAACCAGCCAGAGCTAAATATGTCAAATATATATGCTTGCAGATTGGGAAATAGAAAAAGGATTGTCAAGAAAAATCAGATGATCTTCCCCTTTTGAACTTTTTGATAGCAGTGGGGAAAGAAAAGTGTTAGGAGTTGACAGCAAGGTGACAGATGTGGTAAATAATGCATCTGGTGAATTTACCCCATTTCTTGTTTTGGAGGGAGGAGGAGTGGTTTGAAATGAATCTTAGCTTGAAATTGGTTAGAAAACCTGCATGGAAACTTGTATTAAAGCCTGCAATTGTTTTGCAAACTCTTTTGAGTGTGTCTTCATCTACTTATTTGTTTGCAGTTTTTGATAGATCACCTTGCTTGTGAGGCATTGTTACTTTCCCCCAGATTACTTAAGGACTTTTGCAAACAGGTTTTAGGCCAGTCATCCCATGGGCAAATTTTTGTGTGAACATATTTGTATATATATACCAAACTCTTTCGCTTTTAAAAGTATTCTTAAGAGGGATGCATACCAAAATATTGATGGGAATGTTATATAAAGGGTTGTGCTTGCCTATAATGCAAATTTACCTATATTTATTTATTTACTGATTTTATTGTGAGACTAGGGAAATGTTCAAGAATGTTGTTTTCCAGAATTTGTTCAGCAGGTGACAAGGAGCTTCTTTAAAAGAATAGCAAACGTCAGCATTTCCACACTGTGGACTATGCATTCAAAAGCTGCAATGAAACCTGGAGAGCTACTCAGAAGAATCTAGACAACATACGTATTATATTTAGTGTTCAATATTTTCTGCATTCAGCCACAAAATATTCTTCATATTTATTCTGACTGCTTATTTAAATTAAGCAAGAAAGGGATCACAGCTTGGAGAAGAAAAAGGGCTCGTACCTGAGGCATTATGTTCAGCCAGCCAAATTTTTGCCATTGCAATTTTGATGATGATTGCATAGAACTAGATTTATCCAAATGCTTCAAGCTGTTTACAAATGTTGGGAATAAGCTTAGGCTTCTTGAATTCAGATACTCTATCTCTGGATTTTTCAGGGAAACAATCTGATTGGATCCAACTTTTCAAGAAAGGTCCTTCCATGGGATCACATGTCATTGGCTGATAACTTCAGCTTAAAAACAAACTCTGTGAGCTCAATATCTTTTGAGCAGTTAAATTTCCTTTTCTGGATAGAAGCCTTTATTTTTAGCTACATATTAAATACCGATTTGTAAATCTGCTTGGTTCTGTTGTTTAAGCAAGAAGCATTTCTGTGTTTTCTTTGATCCTGTATGCAGTCATCCATACATTGCAAAGTTTGACTTCCCGGTTGCCCTTATGAGGCTAAGATGCCACACATTTTTTCTGTGTATGCTTTGAGTTTTTCAGCAGAGTTTTTCTTGAATGTCAAGGAAATGTAGAAATTCAGAAAAAAAAATTGTTTGCTAAATGTTATTGCAGAACTCTTGTGGATGTTCACTTTGCTTTTTTGTTTTGTTTTGTGTTGTTTCTCTTTAAAGCTGAATCTAGTGGGATTGTGTATTAAGTTTATTTAGTGCAATTGGTCCTGATTCTCCTTTCACTGTGGTTGTAACTCAAAATAACTCCACTGGAATCATTGCAGTTTCACTAACATAAAACTGAGAATCACACACATAAATTCTTTATTTGTTACACAAGAGCAGAAAGCACATGGGAATGATAGACTTTTAATTGTTGCTTCCCTTCCACTTAATCATAGCCTAACTTTCTTTAAAAGCATTTTAAAGTCTAAAAACAGGGCAAAAAACTGGTAGTGGACTATCAAGGTGAGATCTATTGACAGCTTCTGCCATGCTGTGAAACTTTACATATCATAATGGAATCATAAAAATAAGAATAAGATTTATAATGGTAAGGCTAATCAACACGTGTAGCTATAAGAAGTATAAGTCATACTCATATATTACAAACTCTCTGACATGATTCGGAAATCATATATTTCATTAAAAAATACAATTACAGTTCTTTTCTCTTTTTTTTTTTTTCTTTTTTTTTCTTCTGCTCCAAGCCAAATCTGCCTTCAAGAAAAGTTGTACTTCGATGAAATAGAATGTTTTCATATATTTAATGATGTGTTTATTTTAATTTAGTCATAAGTTCATGCTCCTTTAAGATTCATCTGAATCTTATCCCCCAGCTATATGTGTAATTCAGGCTTCCTGTTTTAAGGTCATTCGTAACTCAGAAAATTGTCATTGTATTGGATATAAATATAAAAAGGGATTTAAAGATGTTCATGAGCTTAATATAGTTCTTATTTAAAAAGCCAGCTTCTGTGTACTTCCCTTGTGGGATCTCTGAATAAAAATTTGTGTTAATATCTTTATACAATTCATAGTGATAGAGTCAAGCACAATATGCCACCCATTCTTCTTCTTCTTTTTTTCTTTTTTTTTTTTTTTTTTTTCTCATGGATTTTCTTTTTCATCTGCATAATATATGTACTTAAACTTCTTAATTTTAATTAATTGCTGTAGCATGTGCACATGAAAATGCAATACTTAAAACTAATAAAGTAATGACACTCCGATTTTTAGCTCAGCAAAACTCCATCAATTGTAAATAGAAACAGTAGTTGGTGAGATTGTTCTGACATTATGTTATTTGTAAGTGCAGTGTTCATAAGATTTAAAAACACCTGGTAAATTGTACAGCTGGACTCCTTGGCACCTGAATTAGACCCCAAATGTCCTGTTGTGTATGATGATGGTTGCATTTACATGGCTAACCACACGCTGGACACATCGTAATATGTAGGAGCATGCTGGGGGGTGGATTTAAGCTGAGGGTTCTTCTTCTCCTCTTCTCTTCTCTTCTCTTCTCTTCTCTTCTCTTCTCTTCTCTTCTCTTCTCTTCTCTTCTCTTCTCTTCTCTTCTCTTCTCTTCTCTTCTCTTCTCTTCTCTTCTCTTCTCTTCTCTTCTCTTCTCTTCTCTTCTCTTCTCTTCTCTTCTCTTCTCTTCTCTTCTCTTCTCTTCTCTTCTCTTCTCTTCTCTTCTCTTCTCTTCTCTTCTCTTCTCTTCTCTTTTCTCAGCTCCGCTCCGCTCCGCTCCGCTCCGCTCCCCTCCCTTCCCCTTCCCTCCCCTCCCCTCCTTTGCCTTTGTTTCTTTTCCTTTCTTTTCTTTCAGCATTGATATGTCCTGAGGGTTTTAGTGTGGTGAACAAACAACATGCACAGATGACAGCCTGAGGACTGCCCACATCACCCTACACAATGTCAGTAGTCAATCTGTGGTTAGCACTGAGTCATAACTATCATTTAAAACCACTTGCTCTGGTGGGCTTCTGCTTGCCTTCACTCGTGTCATCTACTGTGAAGCTGAAATCAACAATGACTAAAAAGAGGAGAGGGTAGACAGGTGGGGAGAAAGGAGGAGCAGGAACATACTGGTTTGGATACCAGGACAAGGAAGCAAAAGGGAGGCAGTTTTTAAAATCTGATTTCACTGGTACTGTTGAAAACATCTCTAACCCAGGACTTTTTTTTTTTTTTTTTTTTTTTTTCCAGTGGAGGATCTGTTTGTTTATATAACCTCTCACCTCCTGTCTTTTCCTTCCGTAATCCTAGATTATGTATTGTCTGAGACCCGGCCTCTCTTTTTCCTTTTTTCCTTTATTTTTAAAGCACATAGCTGATGTGGCTACTCTCCCTTTTGTAGCCTGCCAAGTACCACTGGATTACAAATAGCAAGAAGCAGAAAGAAAGAATGGATAGTTATTGACACTGTGTGTATAGGGCCACTGGCAGGTTTACTTCCTGCCATTTGGGTAGTGGATTCACAAATTCAAAATCAAATATTTCAAGCATTTCTGTTCAGAAAAAGCCACACAGTGGCTTAAATACTGCAGTCCTAATTCTGGCAAAACTACAACTGACATCAAAGTTAGTTTCTACTTGATTCAGGTTTGCAGGATTCTGCTTTTAAGTCCAAACATGTCATATATACATGTATGTGGCCTAATTGCCAGAAGTGCTGGGCAGCCCCATAGTATGTTGCCAACAGTGGGAGTGGAGAGAACTAGACAGTTTGAAATATGGTAGTTCATGAAATTATTCATGTTGTTTTCATAATTACATTTATAACTGCATCATCATGATGGGAAATGTTGATTAGTATCCTGAGCTGTTCATATAATTAAACAGTTCATAGGGAATTAGCAGACTTACAGTAATAGCACACTACTGTTTTTGACAGCTTTCTCTTCACATCTGTTTGAAGGATTGTGAGGTGACCACGATGTGAGAGCTCATGAAGAGGTAATAGTCTCCTTCCTTTGCATGCTGGCATGATCCTGTATCTGCAAAGTGAAATCGCCCCTGATGCATTAGTGTAGTGGGTGGCTGGGCCACCCAGAGGCCCTCTTTGCTACAGAGCATTTATCAACAAGGTGCTTGATCTTTTTGTGAAAACACTCATACGCCTGTTTCTTTTTGCCAAGGATGTCTGAAAAGTTTACAATGAGTCACTGCCACTTATTTGTAGCCAGCAGCAGACCACATCTGGGATGTACTGTAACACTTCGTCTGTCAAACTACTGAATGTGAGCAAATGCTTCCCATCATTCAAAAGTGGGAACTTGTGCGTTGTCTCTGATCCAGAATTCAGCTCTCTGACAATAAGCAAATAGCTTACTTTCTCCAACTGTTTTTTGCCACATGCAAAATTATGATGGTATTGGGAAATATTGGCAAAGCTATGTAGCCTGTGTAAAGTACTTTGAATGTGGAGCTTAAACATTACAATTATTAGTGAATATTGATAAAGAGTGTCTTGTCTTTTGGCAAGATGCAATTTCAGTGAAGTTCTGTGACAGAGACAACAATCACAATAGGTCTCTGCTAGTTCAGCTAAAAACCAGACTTACTGTTAGGAAGAGGGAGTTGGCAACATCTTTTTGGGCTGAAGAGATTTAGATTTAGAGGAAGTGATCTGTCTTTGGAGGTGGTTTGGCATATGGAAAAATAACAGGCTTATGAGTAGGTCAGACCTTAAGACCATCAGTTTGGTAGCCTATCTTTACTAATGGTTAGTATCAGAAGATTCAGGGGTGTAAGAACACCAAAATGCCATTGCATCCAATGGCATATACTTTAGGAAACACAAGAAAATACATGACACAATCCAGAGACTCAGTTTTAACTTCGCAGTACTTTCCATCTTGCCATATTATTTATTACCTCTTTTCAGCTGTGTCATAAAGAGTATGCCATCTACTAGATGTTGTTAGGGTTTTGGAGAGAGTTCAGAGAATTGTGGCAAACTAATCAAATGCCTAATCTGCATTTTATGTGAGCACTTAACAAATGCTTCACAAATATAATAACTGTCTTGTAATAATCCATACAGTTTTTGATAAAAACGTCTGTTTAAGACACTTCATATATGTATGGGATTTGTTTTCTGGTTCTGTTCTTCTGAACCACATTGAAATATAAAGTGTTGACACCTCCCTGATTTAAGTTTTACTTTTTACACTCATAGGTGTTTGAACTCATATAGCTTTTTCAATTTTCCGATGTTTTCCCTTATGGCAAATTTGCATTCCTTTTCAGGAATATGCCTTCACACTCTCACTCGTGAAAAGTCTGCGATGTAATAGTTATAGACAAGCACAGACACTTCTGCTAGTCTGCAAGCTTTATTGAGCTGATTTGATCCTCTCATTGTAAGATGTCAGTGTAAAAGTACGCGTACTATTAAACATTATGACATCAACAAAGACAAAGGTAATAAATTATTATTCTACAATGAGTTTTCTCCACCTTTGTGGGAAGCTCTGCTCTTCATTCTCTATACTCCACCTCAAAAAGTGCATACATATTAATTAGTGGAAAATAAATTTTATTCTATGATTTTTGGAAATTGCTGTTAAATTAAGATGATCTACTGAATGCTTGAAGGTAACTTGTATGAAATTTATATAGTATATATTGTGAGATCCAGTTGTCATCAGTAAAAGATTATTGTTTAAATGTGATCCCCTAATTTGTTTGATTTTTTTCTACCATCACTATTCTTTAAAAAGTTAAATCTGTTATTTTGGGGAAGTCTTTTGTACTACTTAGCAGATAAATTGACTTTATTTTTTCTCATTATCAGTTCAGCACACAATAGGTAATATTAATATAGATTCCTATACTGATATTGCACATCATATTGTGAAGGACAAGTGGAGAGCTTGTGGGTAAGAGTTAAGGTGTGAGCTGGTATGGAGACACGGTGGTGGGGGTATACTACAGGTCTCCGGTCAGGAGGAGGAAGTCGATGAGGCCTTCTATGAGCAGCTGCTAGTAGCCTCACGATTACGAGCGCTGGTCCTCATGGGGGACTTCAATTACCCAGACATCTGCTGGGTAAGCAACTCGGCCAGGCATGAGCAGTCCAAACGGTTCCTACAATGCGTTGAGGACAATTTTCTGATGCAGGTGGTGCAGGAGCCGACGAGGCGTGGGGTGCTCCTGGACCTCGTTCTTACCAACTGGGATGGCCTTGTTAGGGATGTGAAGGTTGGGGGCAGCTTGAGATGCAGCGACCATGAGATGGTGGAGTTCCAGATGGAACTAGGCAAAGGAAGTAAGGCTAAAAGCAGGATTGCTACCCTGGACTTCCGAAGAGCCAACTTCAACCTCTTCCAGGACCTGCTTGGGTGTATCTCATAGGATAGGCTGCTAGAAGGCAAGGGTGCTTGTGAGAGCTGGGCTACATTTAAGCAGCAGTTCTTCCATGCTCAGGATCGGTGCATCCAGAGGAATAGAAAATCAGGGAAGGGGGGCAGAAAACCGCGTGGATGAGCAAGGAGCTCATCAATAAGATCAAAAGAAAGAGGATGGTCTATGAAATGTGGCAAAGGGGCCTGTCCTCTTGGGAGAAGTATAGAAGTGTTGTCAGGGCCTTCAGGGACGCGATGAGGAAGCCTAAAGCCCACCTAGAGATGAGGCTTCCGAAAGAGATAAAGGATAATAAGAAGGGCTTTTTCAAGTATGTAAACAGCAAGAGGAAGACTAGGGATAATGTGGGTCCCTTGCTGAATGAGGGGGGTGTCCTGGTCACAGGAGACGCTGAGAAGGCAGAGATACTGAATGATTTCTTTGCTTCAGTATTCGCTCCAAGGACACTCCCCCAGGACTCCTCGCCCCTGACAATAGGACAAAGGGTCTGGGAAATGGAGGGCTCCCCCCTGGCAGACGTGGGAGTGATTCAGGAGTGTCTGAGTGGGCTCAACGCACACAAATCCATGGGTTCCGATGGGATTCATCCACATGTGCTATGGGAGCTGGCAGATGTGATCACTGAACCGCTCTCTATCATCTTTGAAAGGTCCTGGAGAACGGGTGAGGTGCCTGAAGACTGGAGGATAGCCAATGTCACTCCAGTCTTCAAGAAAGGCAGGAAGGAGGATCTGGGAAACTACAGGCCAGTCAGTCTCACCTCTGTCCCTGGAAAGGTATTGGAGCAGCTTGTTCTGGATGCCATCTCCAAACAATTGGAAGAGAAGAAGGTTATGAGGAGTAGTCAGCATGGATTCACCAAGGGGAAGTCGTGCTTAACCAACCTCATTGCCTTCTATGATGGCATCACCAGCTGGGTAGATGGGGGGAGAGCGGTGGATGTCATCTACCTTGACTTTAGCAAGGCTTTCGATACTGTCATGACATCCTACTAGTAAAGCTGAGAAAGCGTGGGATAGAGGAGTGGACAGTAAGGTGGGTTGAGAACTGCCTGACTGGCCGAGCTCAGAGGGTGGTGATCGGTGGCACAGAGTTCGGCTGGAGACCTGTGACTAGCGGTGTTCCCCAGGGGTCAGTGCTGGGTCTAGTCTTGTTCAACATCTTCATCGACGACCTTGATGAGGGAACAGTGTCTGCCCTCAGCAAGTATGCCAATGGCACAAAGCTGGGAGAAGTGGCTGACATGCCAGAAGGCTGTGCTGCCATTCAGCGAGACCTGGACAGGCTGGAGAGATGGGCAGGAAGAAACCAAATGAGGTTTAACAAGAGCAAGTGTAGAGTCTTGCACCTGGGAAGGAACAATTGCATGTATCAGTACAGGCTGGGGGACGACCTGCTGGAGAGGAGCTCTGAGGAGAAGGACCTGGGGGTCCTGGTGGACGACAGGTTGACCATGAGCCAGCACTGTGCCCTCATGGCCAAGAGGCCCAGTGGGATCCTAGCGTGCATTAAAAGGAGTGTGGCCAGCAGGTCAAGGGAAGTGATCCTCCTCCTCTACTCTGCCCTGGTTAGGCCTCACCTGGAGTACTGTGTCCAGTTCTGGGCTCCCCGGTACAAGAAAGACAGGGATCTCCTGGAAAGAGTCCAGCGGAGGGCCACAAAGATGATACGGGGCCTGGAGTATCTTCCTTATGAAGAAAGGCTGAGAGACCTGGGTCTGTTCAGCCTGGAGAAGGGAAGACTGAGAGGGGATCTCCTCAGTGTATATAAATATCTGAGGGGTGGGGGACAGAAGGATGTAGCCAACCTCTTTTCAGTGGTTTGTGGGGATAGGACAAGGGGCAGTGGCTGCAAGTTAGAACACAGGAAGTTCCACACCAACATGCAAAAGAACTTCTTCACCGTGAGGGTGACGGAGCATTGGAACAGGCTGCCTAGGGAGTTTGTGGAGTCTCCTTCTCTGGAGATATTCAAAGCCTGTCTGGACGCCTATCTGGGCAGCCTGCTCTAAGGAACCTGCTTTGGCAGGGGGATTTGACCCGATGATTTTTCGAGGTCTCTTCCAACCTCTACAGTTCTGTGATTCTGTGATTCTGTGATTCTGTGATCATTGGTGATTGACAGTAAGACTCATCTGCTTAATTTTTTGCAGCTTTAATTTTTGCAGAATAATTTATTCACAGATATCCTACATGACAATGCTCTAATTTCTACATGCTCACTTTTCATTTAAAGGTTGTTTTTTTGTTGTTGTTGTTTTGTTTGTTTATTTGTTTTTAAACTGTTCTTTGCAAAAGGATGCCAACAACATAATCGTTGCCACTTGCAAAATGTGATTTCTGGTAATTTTACTGTTTTTGTTTGTTTGTTTGTTTGTTGTTTGTTTTTTCTTCCCCTAGGTTACTTATAAGTGACACAGTTTTTCACGCTTAGCCGCTTAACTGAGATAGTTTCACAGAAGGTGGTGTATATCTAAGAAAAAACACTCTGCCCTTCTGAACTTATGTAACAACCTTGAGTGAAGGTGAGTGAAGGTTCCTTTTGTTTGGCAGTTCTTTTGGGTGTTTTTTGTTTGTTTGTTTGTTTGTTTGTTTTTGTATTTGTTTATTCGGTGGGGTAAAGCATGATGAGAAGTTTCTTAAAAGCTTTAAAGTTATGATGTGAAGACTTACTAAGCTAGTTAACTTTTTAAAAAAATAGTCTTTTTGTTTTAAAGAAGAAATTAATTTTGTTATTACATAAAGCCCACAATGCTCTGTATGTTTGTGTGTTTATATCATCTTAAACTGTCATTAGAAAATCAAATGCTATTGAACTTTTATGAGAGTACAGAGTGAAAACAAGTTACTCCCACTGGCAGAAGAGCCTTCGCTCTTCCTTCTACTGGGTAAAATGGTAGGTCTGTAGTAGCCCAGCTCATTGAAATAAAGAGGTAGTTTATTTCAGAGTCTCCCTGGCATTCAGAAGATTCTCAGCCTTTGATTACATCAGTTTTTATTGGGGGTAAAGACAGCAAATCCCATCTAGGACCACAGTTCAACAGGGTGGACTGTGTCTGTCTGCTCAGTCATGCTGGCTTATAAAAGAGTTGTAAAAAATGTGTCCTGAGATGGAAGTCTGGAAGTCAGGCTGCATGTGAGTAATTAGTTATTAGAAAATATTAAGAAGATTCTGGGAGTGAATTCGAATAATTTTTTTTTGTGTGTGTGTGTTTTTTTGTTTGTTTGTTTGTTTTTTTTTTTGTGTGTGTGTGTGTGTATGTGTTTTATTGTCTTTTTTTTTTTTAATTTATTATTTTTATTTTATTTTATCTTCAACTTGAAATCATATAAATAAATTGTTTTATGGTGTCATGATGACCCTCAATAGAAGGGCAGGGTCTAATTGTCAGTTGGGTTCTGCTTCTTTTCTGTAGTACTGTCTCTGGATACACAGATTTCATCCAAACATGCTTTAAGCATTCACTTATCATGCACTTCACTAACATGTTGAATCCCTGTATGTTCTTAAAATCCTCTTACTTCCTTTAATTTGTATATTTGTTCCTGTGCCTTCTGGAATTATTTCCCTCCTCTTGTCCTAAATAAGTCCCTTTTTATTATGCAGTTGCCTCAAGTCTTGATTCTGTTTTATTGCAATCTTCCAATTTCAGTTTAGCTTGCAATTTTTTCCTTTGTTGTGCCTTTTTTTTTTTTTTTTTCATGTGTAAAAGCTGGCATGCATTCCAGATTTCATTGGTAGCAAATTCTTAGATATCTCTCTTTTCTGATTTAAGTCATAAGAATGGTCAGCTTCTACTGTGTAGGTCTTGCTTTTCTGCATGGCTGTTGCTCCTGAGAAGTTCTTACAAAGTCTTCTCCCGTGTCTTGCCTGCAAATATATGTTATCCACAGGGATGACTTTTTCCTGAGTTTAGACATCTTGAGGTAAATGTTGTACATTACAGTAAGAAATGAAGAAAGAAAAAGGGAGGAAAAAAGATAATCTTTATATTCTTTTCCCAGTGCTAGAGGTAGATGAAGCCCGATTTTAAATCTTAAGGCTTGTCCTGTTCTGCCTACAGTTTTGTTTCTATTATTTTTATCTGCATATATTCTACATTTTTTTCCATGCCTTCATTGTGTCATTTCTGTAATTTGTCCAGTGTCCAAGAGCCAGATCCATGTTATCACTGATTGCTAAGAGCTATATTGCAAAGCTTTCTTCATGAGTACTACTGCAGAATTTAAATTTGTTTTCTGTAAGTATAAGAGTAATTCATGGTTTTGCCTTTAGTAGTATTTATAGGTAGTGAATCCTAAATGCTTCCCTAACTCTGTGATGCTAAAGATGTGTGATTTGTCATTATAAATGTTCTAGTATTAAATCCATTGAGCTTCTGAGTCTTCATGAAAAACTTCATGAAGGTAAAAATTTTGGGATTATGAATCATAGAAATGCCTGTTTTCTGTATATATTGTGGTCAAGGAAGAAACGAAATAATGTTTTTAAAAGAACACCCTGGGAAAACTCATATTGATTTTATCTAGCCTGCCCTGCTTTTTCATTTTTAATCTTAGTGCTTCTTTTATAAGATGTGTATATTTCCTCTTTTAGTGTTTTCAGTAGCTTAAATTTACTCACCTTTGGTGACATCAAAAATGGTTGCCACAACTTCTCTTTTAAGTTCCTGGACCTCCATGAAGATACTCAGTGTCATTCCCATAAAGGATAGATTAGAAAAATCAATTTTACTTTGATGACAAGTGGAAAAAATATTTTTTTTTCTCCTACATTCTATTTCAGGATGTTTTATTCAGAGGTATATTATATGACAAGATGTAGTGCTGCCTGGAATCTGATTTTCCTGATGCTTTTTTGAACCTACTTCATATTGGTGGTTCTCTCAATGTCTTTTCTTTAAGGACTTGTTCATATTTTCTCAGAAGAGAGTTACAATCAATGGTGGGTGTGTACCTTGACAGTAAATGTTCACTGAGGCATGAATCTCAGTCATATTTATTTCAACAGCTTTATTTTAAATTTCATTCCAACTTTTACATGATTAAGCCATATACTTGATCATGAGGATTCTGTTTTTTCCAGGCTTAAAGTTTTGAGATTGCTTTTAAGACTGAAGTATGAAATGCAGATAATCTGTTCCTAACATGTAAGAGCCACCTCCTGTTTTCCTTTCCTGGTGTGTTGACAGAATATATGTTCAAGAAAATATAGGAAGATAGTGCATATGTAAATAATGCACATAGAATTAGTCCATCAGTTCCCCTAGTGAGAGACTGTGCTATCATTACTAGTGGAGCTTCAGAAGGTTTCTGCATTTGGGATAACTGATTCTTTTTTTTTTTTTTTTCCCCTGTAACCTTTTGTCCTTACCTATGTGCACTGTGTGAATGGAAGAAAGGAGAAGAAAGATGTTTCTGCATGTCAACTATCAGGACAGAAAGCAGACCAAAAGTCTCTTGTCTCTTTATGTGTTTGGGGGAAAAGGAATAGTACCATATATAAAGTTTTTCAATATTCCCATATTAAAATAATATTCCCAATGTCTACTAAGGCACCAAGGTACTGTGAAAATAGATTCAAATGCACTGACAAATGTAGTGATATCGGTACCTCTGCAGTAGATAAACACACAAACATAGAATGATTTGGGTGGGAAGAGACCTCAAAGACCATCTAGTTCCAACGCCCCTGCCATGGGCAGGAACACCTTCCACTAGACCAGGTTGCCCAATGCCCCATTTGACTTGGCCTTGAACAATTCCAGGGATGGAGCACGCACAACTTTTCTGGGCAACCAATTCCAGTGCCCCACTATCCTCAGTAAAGGATTTCTTCCTTAAATCTAATCTAAATCTGCCCTGTTCTAGTTGAAAACCATTACCCCTTGTACTATCGCTATACAGAATTATTGCTATAATTCTATATCAAGAATTCTTCCCCATCATTCCTGTAGGCACCCTTTACAATACTGGAAGGCTACTATAAGATCTCCATGGAGCCTTCTCTTTTCTAGGCTAAACAGCCTCAGCTCTCTCAGCCTCTCTTCATAGGAGAGGTGCTCCAGTCCTCTGATTATCTTTGTTGCCCTCCTCTGGATCCAATTCATCAGATGCATATCTTTCTTATGCTGAGGGCCCTAGAGTCAAACACAATTCTTCAGGTGGGATCTTACAAGAATATTTTACATATCATGTGAAAAGTACAAAAATTTCTAAGAAGTTAGGTGTTAACAATAAACAATATGAACATACAAGATAATATTTTTTAACATAAAATTCTTCATGACTGAAACTGTCCAGACACTTTTTCTACAAATACAGGTACTAGCACAGATATAAAAATCTGGAAATTAGAAAATTTGACCTTTTTAGAATACACTCACTGTATTACTGTATTCAAAGTTTTGAGTTTTGACCACAGTTTTCCTAAATACCCCCTTTTTATTTTTTTATTTTTTATTTTTTATTTTTTTAGGAGTACACATGTATCTAAGGAAAGCATAAGTTTCGTCTAGGTTCCTAACTTATCTGAAACACATTTTTTTGTACTTGTGTATGGATGGGTATTTTTCAGTTACATTCCTCTTGCAAAGGGACTGCTATGTTAATGCACAGGGATTCCCCTTGTAGATGTTTTATAACTTAAATGTGAACACTCAGGCTTTTTTTTGGATGTTACAAGATTCCAGCCCAACAGAGTTATGTGATATTACCCTGGAACATAAAACAAAAGCTGGGTTTGACTAGCACAACTCCTCAATATATTGTTGGTTTTGTTTTGATATTTATACAGACCAACAGGTCTCCAGATAATGAGGATGATGGAGAGATGATAGCTTGATTATCCCGCTGCTGTGCTTTTGCTTGAAACTGATGAATCCTTCACACTTTTTACTATCTCAGGCCAGTGTTGCTGTGGAGGATGATAAAAAGTCGTAAAGATGACATGTATGCTGTCCTGTTCCCTGATGGGGCTCCGATGTATTACCTGGATCTAATTATCTCATCTCTGGTTGACAGAGAGGCTTCCATGGCATGCTTTCCATCACTGGGAGCCTCCGCCAAGCTTCCAGTGGGCTGTCTAATAGCTTGATATATTTTTGGACCTCCTGCTCATTGGATGAACAAGCTGAAGTAAATCATGTGTTGACTTCGAAGCATTTATAAACTGTAGAACATTATATTCTCATCAGAGCCATAGGGGCAGTAAACTATAGTTTCTCTGTTGTGAAACATGGTTTTGGTTATGCACTGTGTTACTAGGGTTGTACTTAAACAATAATACATCATTTGTGGCACATGTCGCCTTCTTTATTGAAAGGCAAAACAAAGAGTTGAGGACAAAAATCATTACTACTTTAGCAATTTTTCACAAAATGCTTTTGTTTTGTACTTGACACACAGATGGGACATTGTACTGCAGTGCAAATGATGTATAGCAGCATGACAAATTTCATTTCCTTTATAAAACAAGAATCAGAATAGTGGACGAATTTGGAGAAATGGTGTTAACTTTTTTGCTAGTGTTAAAATAAATAGGGGAATAAATACAAAGTAAAAGAAAAAAAAAAAGAGGTCTGCTCTGAAGGAAAAATTCCTCTAGGAAACAATTTGAGTCCTTTAATTGTCTTGGAAGATATTGATTAAAGTGCTTAAATGAAAATATTGAAAACAATAAACCCACTTGTGTTGGCTTTTGTATTACCTTGATAGTGATAATCCATAGCCAAGGAATAAATTAACACAAGGTGATACACAGAAGCTGGACTGAGAGAAACAATAGAAGATCAGTTTCGAGGAAAGCAAAGTATATTCTTAGCTCTGCTTTCTGTCATAGATTCTTCAGTGCTTCAACCATGGTAAAGAAATACAAATGCTACTTTCTCAGCCTTCCTGTTTTAGTTTTAGTCTGTATCATTTTTTGTATATTACTATATGTTATGTTGCACTGTTCTTGGGGGATCCAATGAAATGTTTTGGAGTTTATTTTTTTCCACCGTATAACCTTGCCTTTTTCTGTCATTGTGATTTGAAGAAAATTTATCCAAAGTCTTTGCTCTGTGCTCAACCACTGAATTTTACACATTTCCATGTTATTATTAATCTTCAACAAGAAAACAAGAATTGAATTGCTGTAACATGAGAGAATCCCAACCCATGCACAAGGACACCAAAGTGTGAAGAGTTGTTGTCTGCACAAGAAACAGCATAAACTAATGAGAAAATTTCAGCTTTTTTCCCAAAACTTTTTGTGAAGGCATTTCATCTTAGTCTTCTTCCAGGTACAGCTGGACTTCAGCCCCATTCTCCCACAAGACATCAAAATTATTTTTGTTTTTGTTTAAGCAGGGGCTCAGTTAAATCTTTTTCACAATAGCAAAAGCTAACAAACTATATAACTATTTGGCGTTGTTAGTGCAGAAATCCTCGTTCTGGACTGCTGTATCTAGATTTTGAACAATTAAGTTTGAGGTTGTTCACACCTACTAGTCTGGGGGTGGTGTGTTGGGAAGATAAGGTCTGTCTGCAATGTGAGTCTGAGCATGAGCTGTGTTTTGGAGTCTTATTTCCTCTTTGCTACCAAAATTTTGAAGTATTATGAACTTCTGTGAAGTAAGTCAGGAAAAGATACCCATGCTAGATAAGAGGACAAAAAATAGGAAACTGTTCTATGAGTAATGAGCTTGTGAAATCTATGGCTAGCTTCAGTGTAAATGCTCTGGTATCTAACAATGCAGTTGCTAAAGGTGTAATCTCTACCTTAATCAGGGCCCTTATTTTGTCTCTTTCCTGTATTTACCCCTTTCCATGAAATTTGTTTTAATTCTTTATATGTGCTCCTCTGATACATTTGAGTCAATTCTTTCTGGCAAATTTGGTTGGAATTAGCCTGCAGTATCAAAAGCTTTGGAGACACACAAAAACATGAATGAAAAAATATGTATGTATGGCCAGAAAATTAGCCTAAAGTAATGTATTGTGTTTGCACAACTGGAACCAGGGACTGATGAGGATTATGCTGTAATAACTAAGGAACAATTTGTAAAGAAATATCAATTGCATAAGCCTTAGTTTCCATTAGTGTCTTGCTTCATCTTTCCCCTAGTGTAACTGTGTTATGAACTGTTGGCATAAAACTGGCACAAAATTATGCTGCTTGCTTTCCCTGCAAATTCACATGGTGTTTCTTAAGTTATCACGTATGGTGTCATTTAATTTAGCTACAAGCTTAGATATAAAATGCAATGTTTTGCAGTATTTTTATTGTTTTGTGGTTAAGGGTATTTCCTTTTTTCCCCCCCTCCTGTCTGTCTCTACTTATGTCATACAGAGCTTGTATTTTATCCTCAGCTGGTCTAAGTTGACATAGTTTGTTTGACATCAACAGAGCTACAGTTATTTACACAAACTAAGAATAGGGATATGTGTGTGGACCAGGGTGAGTCTTGGAAGAGAAAGGCTGCTTCCAAGAAAATATCCAGGCTGGAGGACTTGCCTTGAAGTTAATCATTTCTTCTTGGCTCTGTATCTCTGAAAACATGATTTGTTGCTCCAAATGCACTACCGGTACAGCTGGGTCTTGCTCTATATTTGGTCCCTAAAAGCCTGAAGAAAGGTGAGGTATATGAAAGAGGAATGCAGGGTTTGTCACACATCTGGGACTTCAGCATAGTCTGGGCAGACTGTATTCACAACCTAGATCTTAAATGGATCTGACATTTAAATAGCCCTTGTGTAGGGTATACATGTATAAATCCTTCCTTACATACTTGGAAATTATTGCATGAATATAGAAAATGTATTCCTTTGGATCGTAGGAAACATGTTTTTTCAACTTTTATCCAAACTGTTTAACCTTTTCCTTATCAAAACCAGCTTTCTGGATGTCTTTGGTGTCTGTATGTACCATCTTTCCCTCCAGCAAGATGAAAGATGCCTGACTAAAAGAAATCCCAGGCTGAGAAACCTTGGTCCCTCTGTTGTTGCAGGTAAGGACTAAGAAAATGCTGCGTCAATAGGACATCTTAAAAACCTAGAGGGACTGATGGGGTAATTGCTTCTTCTGTCTTCTAACTTATTGTAGGTAGAAGTTTTTGTTCTCCTAATGCAGACATCTAAACTAAATGAGATCAGCCTTTTCATTGACTCAGCAGCAGGATTTGTCCCCAGAACTATTACTATCTCCTTGATTTAAAATTTTCACTTTATACATTTGCTATTTTTTAAATTTTATCTTTAGTCTTTTTAACTCTGTTACATTGAAGTAGCTTGGTATTGTGCCATGTTTTTTGTTCTTGTTTTTCTTTTGTTTTGGTTTTGGTAGTGCTCATCCATTCCTGTCAGGGAACTTCAGATAACTGAGACATCAGACAAGGAAATATTGGATTGTCTGTAATTGTATAGTTGGCAGCAGTTGGAATAGTTGTAATCACATACATTAGCTGCTAAAGTGCCTATTGGGGGGTTCAACTAGAAGGAGAATTTTGACAATAGTATTGAGGAGGTGAGATCCCAAGAATCACAAAGGATACAGGAAAAGCTAATAATAATTGTATTTTGGATCCAGAGAAAGAAAAGGTGTCAGGCAAAAAAATATGCTTCACAGAAGCTGTATCTGCTTTCTATAGGAAGACGGAACAAGTCAGGACCAAGCCCTGTGATAGCCATAAACTGCCAGCTGTGGCAAAAATCATATGAATTATAACTTGCTATGGCTCGTTGTATGTTGATGCATAATGGATAATAATTTAATGAGAACCAGTCTTCATTTGTTTTCCTTTTGATATACAGCTGCACGCCTAAGACAGTCTTGACCTCATAGCACTTGCTAATATCCAACCATAGTCTAGGAATTAGTACAGAGCAGTGAACCCCAAGCTTCAAAATGAGCAGCGTGTCAGGAGTGAGATACGTCTTTCCTTTCAATGCCAGGAAAATGTGACTGGAAATGTAATTCATTGAACATCTGTGCCATGCCCTCTGCCTCATCAATCAGTCACAATAAATGTTTATGTGTGTGACAGTGAAATAACCTGAAAGCAGACAACTTGAAAACATGCTTAACACATCAAATCTCCTGAAATTCTGAGATTCTTCACCCATCTATGTTGGTTCTTCTATAGCACTTGGAGTCACTAGGTGAAGGATGCATTGTGAAATACTGCAGGAAGGAAGTCTCAGACAGCTGATACGATTTTACATGTGTTGGCAACCATGGGCACACTTAAGTTAGATGTTGAGTGAGTTGTCCTTAGTACTGATGTGTGAGTCCTCAATGGGACACTGTTACTGTTTTCACAGATCCTAATTGTGGGTGATACAAACATTGCTAAGTTTACATGCCATCCCTTCCCCCAGTCTCTTTGTCTGCCCTGCAGTGCTATGGCTGCTGTCCCACTAGGGAAGGTCACTAAGGAAGATCAGCAGCAACTAGAGTAACTGCTCTGGGGAGGTTTGAAAGCCAGCATTCTGTGGGAATAGGGTGGGGTTGGAGGATCCTGAGGGACAGTGAAGAGACAAGCTTACCTGAGTCTTAAAGGCAATCTCCTTTCAGGACAAGGGGGTGTCAGGCACTGTAGTGGTCTTCCCAAAGGTTGGTGTGCGTGCACTGCCTGCTTGGGTTTTACCTTCAAGAAAAAGGAATGGGAAATTACAAATGTCCTCACACAAGTGTGCAAGTGAGGTCTATAAGCCTGAATCAAGTACTTTTTGTCCTTCCATGATAGACCTGGTGGTTAGATCTTTCTGTGAACTTCCACCATCTGGTCCACTTAACTTTCCAGTTCATGTGGGTTTTGTGGGTTTTTGTGCAATATATGGCCCTTTCTGAATTGCTTTCTCTACCTCAATACCAATTACACATAATTTTCGTATTGCTACTTGAGGTTTTCCTTTGAAAATAAGTAGTCCAAGATTTGCTGTGTAATGAAGGGCTAAGAGGGAGACAAAAATTTAGTTTCTTGCCTTTTTTTTTTTTTTTTTTGAAGTCAAGTAACAATTACTTTCCACTAATGAGGTCTACCAGGCAATTTATTCTCAAGCCAGTTACCTGATATGCTAACCCAATACTAGTTTGTAGCCAAGAGTTATTGTATACCCAATATGAAAGTACCTTGCATATTACTTCACCAGAGCACTTCCATCCCTCAAGGTCAGTCTTCTCTGACATCCTGATCTGGTGTGCAATGGTGAAAATCATTTATGAGCTACTACTGTTGTACAATGGAAAGATAGTTTAACAAGGGAAATGATTTGGAAGTCAGATGAAACGAAGTTTAGATTTTACAGGTCAAAAGGATTTTGAATGTCTTTTTATTATTCTGAGTGCATTATTGCAAATATTCTTGACCAGAGATGCAAATAATATGTAATGTTGGGGTTGTGCTTCCTTCTTTTCCAATAAACGTGGTGGGTACACCTAGAAATTCAGTAATTTAACCTTTGAATTACTTCATCTATGTTTGCACATTGCTTTATGAATGCAGATCTTACTGAAGTCATAGTACTAAGAAAAGAACCCTTTGTCACTACTTGTTTTACATAGTACAATTTAAATGACAGCGGGAAGAGTATATCAAGTTTCATTATGGAAAGGTTTGAATGGTGCCACTCCTTTTTGGGTGGGAGTATCGGATCATGGTCGTCTCAAATTCAGTAGCAGTTTTACTAAGTTATGTCATACCAGGATTGGGCCTGAAGTTGCCTGTTCCAGTAGTTCCTTTGAAGTATGTAGCTCTGAACAGTCTGCCCAACATTGTGTTGTATGGGAGCTTAATCCAAAAATTAAAACATAATGAAACATACCCTCATGTCTTCCATCTACACCTCAGGTAAAATTAACTGTCTTTTGGCCAAACTACTGAATAGATTTTAAGCCAAAGTAAACGGACATGTTACACAGTGTCATAAAAATCATCATGCATAAACATCTTTTTTTACTACTATTAAGTTTTATCTCACATGTAACTTCTCTCAATTGAAAATGAAAGTCTCCTTGACTTTCATTTGCAATGTCTGTTCAGGCTACCAGTGTTTTAGGCTATGTATGTTTTCCATGTATAAAAAAGGCGTAAAGCAAGTGCTCTACAGGCACACAGTACATAGAGCAGGAACAGTAAATGCCCACTGAGGTAGTGTCTCTGGTTGGAATTAAGATTCATTTATATTAAACTAAAAATAGACAACCTCTGCCCTCTGGAGCTTGTATTAAATGGTTTTGATGAAACCGGGAGGGAAGGAAAGGGAGAAAATTCAGAAAGCAAGGGAGCTGTAGCAGGGGGAGTGTCAGTACGGGTCAGGAAGCAAAGCAGTCACCCTGGTCCAGCCATGTGGATGCATGGGACTGAATTGCCATGTGTGCCCACACCTTGAATTTCAGCCCTCAGGGTAGACAGCAGGAGCATTCTGGTCAATCGTAACTGCCTAGTCACAGTCCATCAAGTTAGCTGTAAAAACTTCTGGTTCAATTAAATATAAAATCATTGTATTTTCACACAACAGTTAATAAAATAAAACTCATTAGGAATATAGCATTTAGACTAGAGCAAGTGGTATATTTTTAAATGTCACACTCAAAACCGCATTTCCTTTAATCAGCATCTGCTCTGTGTTAGACTGCCTAGAAAATCCGGTGCACTGTTGACAATAGGGGAAGATGAAAACAAACAAACAGGAAAACTACAAAAGACATGGTATTAACATCAAAGTGCAATAATCCTGCTCTTGCCTTGGCATTTGAAAAATGTCTTTATTTTGGCCCTAAACAATTTAACTTTCTTTCCACCAATTTTGAGTTTGGACAACAAGGGAGAGGGTGGAAAGTAAGTAGGGCATTGAATGTAAATTTAAATGTGAGATTAAAAGACAATGGAAAGGATAATAAACCAGTTTGAATAAATTAAAGATTTTTTATGAAAGCATATCATCTGCACCTATTTGGAACAGATTCTACAGAAAGGCTTATAGGACAGAAGTGGTGAGATCTTCTCACAGTATGTACTTGCACAAATAGCATCAGTGTTTCTGAGCAACTTAAAGATAAGTAATATGAAAAACTGTATGAGAAAATTGTGAGAGCACACTGTGAAGAAAGGAAAGAACAGACTCCATGTGATCTTTTTCCTATATAAACATATAACTGTTGTTTATTATTCAGTAAATATTGAATGTTGGGATAAAACTTGTGTAGATAACTTAGTGTTACAATGGGCTAAAAGCAAAGGACCATAATTCTATTGTATTTAGGCAGTAAACTGCTAAATACCTAGAATGAAAGAAGGAGGGGACTTCTTTAATCATTAAACTAGGACTTAAATGTGGAGGATAAACATATAAACTCTAATCCCATTCATACACACATCAAGCTCTAGAACTAAAATCACCATGGTTTTGTGCCCCCTATTCCTATTAGGAAATATTTCTGCTCAGATGGTTAGAAATCCTCTTGTAATTTCCAGCATAATTGTGGCTGGTTTACACCTATTTGTTTTGTGTCAGCACTGTCCTTCAATGTGAATAGCTTTTTTACTCCCTGCTGTTTACCCCCTGATACATTTATAGACAGCAATCATGGCACCTCTTAGCCTTTGTTCTGCTCTGTTAAACATGCAGTGCTCTGTTAGTCTCCTTTTGTAAAAGAGGTGCTCCTTTCCTTTAGTTATTTTGGTTTAGCACCTACCCTTTAAACTATTCTCCCTCTGATGATATGGGGCATAGTGCTCTGTGAGTCCTTTTATTTATAAAATATATAAATATAGCCCCTTATATAAAAGGGCTTTTATTTTTTAATTTTTATTTTTTTATTCTCCCCCCTCTCCTTATTGCTGGGAATACTGAACCTGATGCACCCTGGGATAATATATACTTACTACATTCAAGGATGCAGAAGGATGCAGTGGTGACTAGTGGTCATCCTGAAATGGGCTTTTCTAATTGTTTCTCTTCCTTCAACTCCTGCCCCTGATGATGCCATAGTTTATGGGAGGAATTGTCATCAATATTTACTAAAGGACAGCAATAAAGGTTATTTTGATGTACACTCTGTATCCAAATATTAGGCATCAGGTCCAGGCCTGTTGCCCAGACTCCTGTCTTAGCCTGGGATGACTTATCTTGTGGAGATGGCCATTGAGTTGCTTTTTCTGTTGGTAGAGGTACCAACCTTTTTGATGTCCATCAGTAAGATGGGATGAATGCTGTGAAGGTGCGCACTGCTGTCATTTGAGCTGGTGTCAGGACTACTATCGGTAACTGGTCATTGGTACCAGTCTTTTGTGTGACGTTTTCTGTGACAGCAACTACCTCCTGACCATGTTGTCAGTAGATTCATTAACATTTTCTTATCTTTTGATTAGTTACTGATAACTGGAGTTAATACAGCTTCTGAAGGCCATAAGTGAAATACAGGTCCTATATAACAAGATGTAAAATTTCATCCGTGAGCTAAAGCCTAGGGACTTGAGAAGAGACTGAAGTGGCAAAAGACAGGCAGCACAGTAAAATACTAGATTAATTAAAAAAAATAAAATAAAAAAAAAAGGCTTTCTATTGTTGCTGTTAGTTGTTGTTGTTGTGAGGATGTGCCTATTAATATTTTAACAGGAAATTCCCACAAAAAGCTTATATGTAACGTAGGTGAAAAACCTGTTTGATAGAAGGAATTAGGGACTATTGCAGCTATCCTTTTGTTTTCCATTTTTGAACCCAAATGTACTATTTCAGACTTTTCAGATTGTGCAGATTGGGTTAGCAGAGGCCGCAGGACTGGGCAAACACATATATTATGTACATTTGTGGGACATTTTTATTCTAACTTTCTCTAAAATGTTGTAAACTGATGCTAGGATGTTCAAATTGTGTAATCTGAAGTAGGAGATAAGAAAAAAAATATTCAAGCATGCCATAGTTGTAACAGATTTTTTAATTCCCCATCATTTGACTTTATTGCACTTGCTACAAACTGCTAGAATGTTGTTCCTAAGGGAGAACTCATTGCTAGCTAGCACATATTTACAATGGGTACAAATCATGTAGCAGAGAATGCCCAACTTTCCTGATGACCACTTGTGGCACTAGCACTTTGTCTATGTCTGCACTAGCACTTTGCTATTTCCTACTAAAACTATTTTCCAGGTCATAACATTTTATTTTATTTACTATAAGGAATATACGTAGAAGAGCATTTGAGAGCTCTTAGGAGTAGTCCTGCAAGTGGTTGCAAATATTGTATGAATGCTCACCTGTGTTGTACACACATCCTTGTGTGTATGAGGAGTATGGATGTTTGCAGGCCTCCACATATCACTCATCACAGGTATACCAAATACCTGATGGCATGCTAAACCTCACACAGTAATATTAGAGCATGTGAAGACTTGTGTGCCCATTGTATCTTGGGCTCTACTTGCACGTACTCTTTACAGCAAATCTGACCTGAAAAAGACTTTGGATGGGGTTTGGGCCAGATGGCCTTCAGAAGTCCCTTCCAACCTGAATTATATTTCTATTTATAAACTTACCACTCGATTTCTTGTACCTTCGTCTAACGCACCATGATGCTGTTTACTAAGGCAGAATATTGGACTAAATGGTTTTGAAATATCATCCATCCTGGCAAGTTCTGTATTTCTATGTGCAAACAGGATTTATTAGAAACTTGATACATATTAAATGTAGGTCTTTAGAGATCTCTTATTTACTTTGGGCAGGTAAAGATTGAATTGTCATGAAAGGTATTTGACTCCATTTTGGAACGTAAAACAGAGGAGGATAATAGAACAAAGAGAGGAAATCAACACCAGTGGTAAATGGTAACAGACATTACTGCATGCCCCTTCTGACTTTGCAAGTAGTGAATGTTTTGCATAGTTATACAAAGCAAACTTTATAGTGTCACAAGCCTCATAGAGATGAAGAGGGGTTGGGAGGGTGCTTTTGTAATCTTGTCAAACTTGTTTCTGAGTTCTTTTCCCTGACAATTATTTCATTTCTTTTTCTTTTCTTTTTGGAAAGAGTCTGCTATTTTATTTTTTTATTCTTTTTATTATTGTTTTCCTCTCAGTTACATACCACAGGTGAAATCTTAACTGTTAAAACTTTTATTGCCAATGTGAAATGTTGTTGAAGGTGACGCACTCCACACAGATTTCCACAAGCTATCTCAATATAGGTAATAGCAAGGACAGGACTCTGTGTCACTGAGCACTACTCCCCCACGCCATGGCTGGAGCCAACGGAAATGAGGTTTCATCCTGGTGCTATGGTGAGCCCTTTTTTTTCACCCACTGGAGACTCATTAATGACATGTTCATGAGAATATCTATATGTGAATGATTGGCTGAGGCTGCACCTGTAAGAATGCTTGTTTCAAAATAGGATGATTTCTTGGTAATTGCTTTTATTAAATCCTTTTCCATGAGTTCTGGGGCTTTCTTGAGGAGAAAAAAAAAAAAAAAGAGGTGGAATTTCAACCCCTTGCATCAGGTATTAGCAAGCATTGCAGTATCCTCTGACATATAGACCCCTTTCTCAGAATACCCATACTTGTTTGTAACATCATTAGAGGACTATAATAGCCTCTCACAAAACTCTTCTCAATGAATACTTTCATTTTATTTTGAGATAATACATGGTGCAATTGATAAAGATTTAGAATTTTATTGTATCTAAAGTAGATTAAAGGAAATTTTTGTATACAGTTTGTCTGCAAGTTAGCAGAAAGTAGAGTAGGAAGATTTACTCAAACTTTCCTTTCAGGTCTTGAAACTTGCAAGCAAGTTTATACAATTAGTACAATCCCACACAATGTGTAAGATAACTCTTTTGGGTATATCTTAATGGTAATGTAAATAATGGTAACATAAATAATGCTCCATACAGAACAGCACATATCATTTGTTCTGCAGTCTTTGTTTTTTATCTAAAACTTTGTTTGTTTGTTTTTAATGATTAATCATGTTCATTTAAAAATGTATGCAGGAAAGATTTTTTATTTCTATTTTTCACTGATAAAAATTTGCAGACTGTCTTTTAAGCCTTCTTGACAGTGCCATTCTTTGCTCTCATCACAGCACAAAGAAACACTGTTATTTACCCTGGGAAACAGGTGACTGAACTTATAAAAATCACTACAGGACAAGATGTATTGAGGCCTTGCATAGAATGACAAATTCTTGCGGGGTTTGCCAAGAAGAGACATATTGATTTTTAAATGATTAATAAGGAGAATATAATTGTATTTCATTAAGATGGATGGGATTTCATTTAGTCTGTCTTCTCCTTTTCCACTTCAGATGCGAAAGGAAATCAAGTCATCATCAATGGCACCTTGTGTTAGCCTGCCATGGAAACGAGGTCATTGATTGAGTAAAAGAAGTTTCTGAGAGGCTAGCCTAGTCTTTAATGGAGTTGCTAGCATAGATAACGTGGCAAAGCTAAGAGCACTTAGTTTTTCTTAAAATTTTGAAAACAACCAGGACTAGGAAGACATTGATACCATCTTTGTGCTGGACTTCAATGTTTTTCAAGTTGCATATTATCCCAAGTAAATTGAGTTGGGCATACAAAAATGCAGGATTACTCATTTATTTTTATAAAGTCATTTGAACTATTCCGCTGTCTAAGCCTGCGGGACAGATAGGCTGAAAAAGGGAGGAGTTCAAAATCCTGTAATCCAGGTATGTTCTTGGTATTATCAAGAAAATCTCCCTAGTGTATCCTCAATCATAAGCATGTAATTTACTTTTCAGTGGATTTCTATGTATTTTGCAGTTCTGGTAAAACTAAACCTGTACTTTCACCACCTCCTGAAATTGAGGACCTTGTGAAGGAAGAAGCTCTGTTTTAGATCATCTTTTCAAGTAATAGCTTAATAAACAGAAGATGAGGGACTTGGATTTACTTAAAGGTACCACTCTAATGCTGCAGACAGAGAAAAAGCCGGGCTTTTCAGTTCAGCCAAAGTGAGGATGGAGGGGTGCAACCATGGATAATTAATTAAAAACTGATAAAGGAAAAAAAATGGGTTTTGTTTTTGCATGAAATTTAGGTGAACTTAAAAAAATGGGGAGCACAGATTTTTGGGTATCTTAGGTGCATTAATTATGTTATCTCAGATTACTCATGCATTCAGGCATTGTGAAGTGAACCGAGAGCTACAGTTGAAAACATGGAGCATGTTATCAAGCCCATGGAAGAAAACTGAGACAATGAGGTAGAGTGAATTATGTTCCAAATCAGGTTAGGAAGGATCTGTGAGTTTGTTCCTTGAGCAAGACATTCATTCATTGAAGGACTTTGAAAAAATCAATTAGGATTCATACTAGAATGGAGAGGGTTTTTTGTTTTTTTTTTTTTTTACATGCTTCCTGTGAGAATTACAGAAGTTTGTACAGTTTCCTGTACAAGTCAGAGTTACTATATCCTCCCTGCAATGTGGAGACACAAAAGTATGCATAGCAATTAATGGAGAATGAAGAGAACTTCTATTTTGCATATGCTAGGCTTCTTGCTTCCACAGAGACTGAAGAGAGCAAGGGATTCTTAGAATATTTAAAGAAGGGGGAAAGAGAGGAATCTGTGGTGCAAAATGCAGACCACAAGCTTGTGCTATATCTGTGGAAATAATGATTTTGAAAGAAAATGAAAAAACAGTATCTAATGAAGCTCTCAACCTCTGCTACGGAAGATTGCAGAATGGTCTCAGCTTTCCACTTGAAATAGTTACTGTTCCTGAACCCACTATTTCAAAGGCAGGAAAACTTACTTTCTCTCTTTCTCCACCCACCCTGAAATGAACTTAAGTTTCCTTCAGGTTGCAGCTGCTAGCCTAAGCATATACAATTAAAAGCCTTCAGTGTGGTAGCTGCATTTTGTAATACAAAGGGGTTCAGCCTCATGATCTTGCACCAATTACATCCATCTGTATGCATTAAATACCCAGGAAATGACTCTGGTGGTGTAAAACATGGTATAATTCTCTGATTGGAGGGGAGTTTGTTAGCTGATGTTCTGTGGATTAAGAGGAGATATATACATTTAAAGCATTATTGCAGAATATCCTATTTTACTCAGACATGACTTATCTTGATAGGTTTTTAATGAAACATCAGAAAATAAACTAACAACAGCAAATAGAGAAATGAATGATAATGTGCTTTTGGTCCTGGAGTTTGACTCTGGTGACTACAACAGATCAGAAAATTTTGAACAAAATTGCCTTCAAAAGCCAAATTTTGGTTAAAAAAGTTTCTTAAATTTTGGGGAAAAGGACATTGTTTTATATGGAAGTGTCTAATTTTAAGCGGAAATTCTGTTAACATAGAGAAACACTCATTCTAAAATAATTCTTAAATAAAAACTGTTTATTAGCAACAGTCTAGGATGTGTCTAGAATGTGATAAGGTTTGTATCTGTTTTCTGAATCAAGCAGGAAAGGACCTGGAATCTGTGTCTCCTGTCTTCCAGGTTAGTAGCTGCTCTGGGGCAGTGAAGGTTTTCACTTGTCTTGCATGAAATTTTGGTGAACTCAAAGTCTTGTTCCAAAAATGGATGGAATCATTTTCAAAATGTGAAAACATTTGTGAGATGGGAAGAACATTTAAGACCTTGCTCTAGTAAAAATATCATCTCTGATTTTATCTCCTTTTTTTTTTTTTTTTTTTTTTTTTTTTAGGAGAAAAATTCTCCTACTTAATCTACATAGACGCTATTCCTATAAAAATTTGTGACTGCATGTTGAACCCAGACCAGTGTTAAAAGTAACCACTACCTGATTTGTTTTATTGTTTGGTTAAATCCTTTATCTTTGTATTTCCCCCTTTTCCTTTCTTTCCTTATTAAGCCTATGAATATACATTCTGGTCTTCAGTATTTTGTTTAGAGATGGTTTGGCATCGTCTGAGATGCCTCTCATGGGCTCTAACATAAAAACTGAGAGTATGTAGAAATTAGATATTTAACAAAGGGTTCATTTGTTCTGTAAAGTTAATTAGTCACTCTTGACTCTCAGATTAGATTCAAATTAAATATGGGTCAATTAACACTTGTTATTTTGTTAGCTTCATTTCTGACCAGTCATGCTGAAATTGTCACTGAAAGTAATAAGTTTATTTAAGTAGAAACTAAGATGCAGAATTAAGTTTCTAATTTTTACTAAATCACAGCACTTTTTTTCAGAGCTTGAATCTGTTAACCCTTTTTTACTTTGGATGGGTAACAGGCCTAAATAGGAGGAAAAAGTGTGTCACAGAAAAATTACACTTTTTACCTTATATTATCTACCTAATGGATTTACTTTCCAAGCATTTCAGTCTTATTGGCCAATACATTACGCTGTTATATGTTATTGTCTGCACAAATCACATAAATTAGCATTTAGCTTTGTATAATTGTGGTTATTAAATTTTGAAATGAAGTCTTGCACTCGGTCATTAACCCGAAGTCGTATTCTTAACAGAAAACATCCTTGTGTTTTTGGTTGTAACCAAAAAAGATCCTTACCTTCTTTCTGAGTGACCTGATGCTTTCTATTTATCAGCCCACTCACAGTGTATCACTTTTACACCAAGAAAACTTCTCAGGTCTAAGGTTTTCTTTACTCATATTTCTTCCAAACTAAAAGTCAGGATAAGGTCTCATTTCATTTTATTAGGAAAAAACAGTGCAACATTCAGCATTCACCTACTTGATTATCACTTGCTCTGTTTTCACTTACTTAGCTCATGGGATGTTACTGTTATACTGCTGGTTATCATGGAGCCTGCTAATTAAGGCATGCTTTCAACTTTACTTTAGTTGAACTATATTCAACATTATATACATACAAACAGAAGACCAGACAAACAAGCACACTGTTTCAGGTTAGAAATTACTTTCAATGTTGATGTTGCACTTTTTCTTTGAATGCTGCTCTGGTTTCCCCACCATTTTTTCCATCCTCCCTTTCAGTCCATAATTTATTTTTATTGGTTACAGTAAGACTGCAGGCTTTTCTACAGCTGAGCACATCTGCTAATGTTTTGCTATTGATTCCACATGTTCACTCAAAAGTGTATAATACTCTGTTTTAATCATTGCCTTTGGCTTTTCCTCTTCCCACTCTGAGAAGTGTCCTCTGCCTCTGGCCTGGCATGGCCACAACCAGAAACTGATCCTAATTACATCAAACCACTCTCTGCCAAAATGCCCAAATATCTGTAACATGTTTGAATAACAACTGTTGGGAGGCATAACTCCATCCAGCTCCCTGAAAAATACTTCAAATTATCAACTGTAGATGTGCTGACAGGAAGAAAATCTTGTGGGCATGGTAGGAGGCTAAGCTGGCCCAAAAGGGAATACCTCAGCAGTACAAATGTGATGCTATTTAAGTCTGTCCCCCTTCGACCCCCCCCCCCCTCTTTTTCAATTCCCTGCAGCTCTGAGGAAGCTCCAAATTATAAGAGGACTCCTAAGGGAATGGCACATAATCAGCCCTGCTGAAAACATGTTGAATAGCGCTAAATAAATCCCAGTTCTAATTATGTTACTGAGACTGCATGGGGACTGTACATCTGGAAGTACCCCCCCCCCCCCCCCCAAAAAAAAAAAAAAAAAAAAAAAAAGTCCTGTGGTATTTTCAGTAAAGCAAAGTCAGCTACTCAGATGTCCATGGTAGTTCTGCATCCATCCTTCCATCTCCAGGAAGGAACCATGAGGGTCCCCTCACAGCACAGGATTATCCCTCATTTAATCACTGCTTATTTAATCTGTCCAACTCCTCTTCAGTCTATGGGGCATCTTCCTGGGCTGGTATGAGAACCAG
Organism: Aythya ferina; assembly: GCF_964211825.1. Lineage (NCBI taxonomy): Eukaryota > Metazoa > Chordata > Aves > Anseriformes > Anatidae > Aythya > Aythya ferina. The sequence continues at coordinate 70,000,787 of NC_140297.1, read as the reverse complement.
AGTTCCTGAATCTGATGGGAACAGCTCACCCACTACAACCTTCAGCTGCTTTCAGAAACAAAAATAACATTTTTCCAAGTACTGAGGGTGTAGAAATGGTAGAATTAACTTGAGCTTCCACCTGTAAATACAGAGGGTAGTGCTTTTGCATTGTTCAACTAAATGAGAGCTTTGCCACTGGCTTGTCTGGGGCTGTATTTCAACTATAGTGCCTCATGACACCTGCAAGCATTGCAACAATTTGCACAAAATGCTAGGCACCCTGTACAGTATCTTCTATATAAAATATATATATATATTTTTTTTGGTTTGGTTTTGACTCAGGAAGTATAGTTCCCTATCCTGACACAACAGGCATCTTTCTGAGTAACCCTTTCCACAACTGTGATGATTGTAAGGTGCAAAGCCATGCTACCTGGACCAGGCCTCGCTGTTGTGAGCTGACTCCGCTATTTGACAGTTCTAAAAATATAGCCTTTTGTTTAGCCTTCTGAATTTATTTATGCTTCTGTGGTTTTCATCAGGGACCCTGAAGAAACATACCAGTGGCCATGTATTACCAATAGCTAGAAAAAAAACTATTTAGAACTATTTGCATTCCACTTTATTTCTCCTACTTTCTGCTTCTGATATTTGATTAGTTGGCTGTCAGAAGAAAAGGTGACATACTAATTACTTTTGTAATTGTTATACTGGTATAGCACTGACAGTCAATATTACTGTGGGCTGCAGTCAGGTTTTAGTATTGTTATGTATTACTATGCATCAGTGATTCTTGATGATATATGGAATGAACATTACTGTGTTTTTTTGTTTGTTTGTTTTTTAACTTCCCAAGTAGGTCTGAAATCACCCTGAGAATGTAAGTGCTAATTATGTAGACCACAGAGACAAATTCTGTACTCTTTCTTGAAATGCACCTATTAGAATACAGTAGAAGCCAGAAAATTTTGTATGGTACATTATAGCTCTGCGTAGTGTTAATAAGAGCTTGTGGAGAGTATTAAATATTACTAAAACTTATGGGAGAAAAGACATTTAAATTTCTCTGTTCTGTGGGATACATATAACTATTCTTTGATAAAATTCTTCTTTAATGTTGTGCATAAGCAATCAGGTCTTTGAAGTAGTAAGGAAAAAGTAAGGAATTAAATTTTCTGTCCTTTGATTCCCTGAAAATTTGGATAATTTATCTTAGAACTTTATTAAAAAGAGGATTTTTGTTTGTCAGGTTTTCTTTTTCTATGTCCATGTTTTTTTGTGACTCATTAAATATTTTTATTAATAAATATTCCCAATTTGTGACCCATTAAATATTCCCTTTCCTTAGTCTCAGAATTTACCTCTGGTATTAAGACTGATTTGACTTGTTTGAAAACATTATAGCTTAGTAAGACTGATACATTTCTATGAAAAATGACCTGGATGCCTTCCCTAATTTTACTTTCACCACTTTAAATGATGATATACTGGTAAGCATTTGATAACAAAGAAGTAGACTTCTGTTTGTTGGTCTGTGCTTAGAAAACACCCAAATATGATCAATTTCATTTGTCATTAATTTTGTCTAACTGTATATTCCGCAGCACTAGTACAAAGCACAAGAGTCACAAATCACTAGAAGTATCTTGATTTGTATTCTGTACTCTCCAAAAGATCACACTGGACAAAATGGAACCTTTTCTTCACATGCAGAGTGTGGATACTATATTGTGCTCTTCTCTTTCCAGCATTTCCTGGGCTTTGAGTAGAAAAAGCAAGCTGGACCCTTTGAGTCTCAACTACCCCGAATGCCACTCTGGTCAGTCCTAGAACATCTTTCCTGTTGATATTTTATGTAGTTCTGTTTGAATGTATGCCTCATTAAGCAACAAAGCTCCTGAGTGGTTCTCAGATATTAGTATTCCAAGTGGAAACCTGAGGCATTCACTGCTTCTCCTGTGGCTGTTTTTACTGATGAAAGCCATAGTTAAATCTATGGTACAGTAATGTACTAAGGCCCCTGCAAAGTTCAGAGTTGCTCTGTGGTAACCACACCTCAAATAGAAGAGGAGAGCAAGAAGAGGAAAGGCTTGGATGAAACAAAAGGTGCCCAGGCAAGTCTTGTTTGTTAACAGTGCTGCTAACCTACAAGAAGTACAGTACAACCAAGTACTTTAAAAGCACTGCATTGATTTTAAACCTTTTGAGCAAGGGATTGTTAGTGTTTGGTGGGCTGTAGCCATGGGTCTGTCTTTCCTTCCTCTTGCTGATGCGTTCTTTCACAGCCAAGCTGAACCAAGGGAAAGCCATGGGACTACCCTTACAGGTCACCCCCTCAAAGTCTCTTCTCCTTCAGCTTGCCAGCATATAGGTTCCTTTTCCTCTCAGGCTTATGAAGAAACTCAGGTGACATGTGCCATTCCTTTCCCAGCATCTCAACATGGAGGGGGCAGGATTGGAAAAGAGTTAGGGGGAAAAAGGACAAGGATATTAGAGGCATGGAGCAGCTTCGGCTGGAGGAATGGTGAAATAAGCCAGGGTGCTTGAGCACACAATAGAGAGGGAAGCAGGGAGAGGCATGGAAAAATACAGATCTGCGGCTCAATACGGGAGATAGGGCTTAATAGATGAAGCCAGAGTGGCTGCTTCAATCAAACAAAAAACAGTGGTTCCTCACAACAGAAGCAGCAATGCACTGAAACTGCTTGTTGCAGGTTGCTGTGAGTGCTAAAAGTTTGTTTGAGAACTGCGTAAGTTTATAGATGATTATGACAGACACAGAAACTTGTTGAAGTGTGGATTGATAAAATGTGGGAGAGTATTTTGGGAAAGTACACTTATAAGCAGCTTTTCATATTAAATGCTTATGTCTGCATCCATTTTTGGTCATTGTCAGGTACAGGATGCTGGGCTAAATGGACCTGTGGTCTGATGCATCCTTGTTATCCTTAGTCTCTGGTACCACCATGACTTCATATAAATATCTTCAGTCATAGAAGGTCTATAAAATATCTGTGGAGTTGCTCAAAAATGTTTTCAAAACTGGTCTGCTTTTGAGTGTAGTCTATGCCACAAACCAAGACACTTTCCTAGACTAATAGCATCTTACTTTAACCACGGTCCGGGCTATCAGAAAGGGCCCCATACTGTTATCCACTTTGTTAAACAGAAGTTGGTTTTATATTTAGCAGTGCGTGGAGTGTACAGGTGAAACAAATCACTCCTATAAACTCAGAAATATGGAGAGGTCCTGTTGAAAACTGGCAAGAACGGTTGAATGCAAGATTAATATGCAGTCCAAAGTTTTATGTTTCCCACAACTTTTATTGATGATTTGGAAAGTAATTAAAAAGAAAAAAAAGGAAAAACAGGGTTCCTTGTATAGATCAGACTGAAATTCTTGTGTAACCATTCTTAAAAGAAGAAAATAATTTGTCTGGGAGGAAAGCTCTTTAACTGGTTTCTGTTTGAGGAGCAAGAGGTTTAAAAGCTTCCTGTCATCACTTTCGTGTTGATTATTGAAGAATTCTCAAAATAAGCACAGAGTTCATAAGTAGAACATTTGTGCTTCTTAGAGGTTTCTCCACACTATAAACTCAACCTGGACAATAGGGAAGGAGCAGCAATCTTTTGTTTTCTCCCATTTTTGGCCTTGAATCTGACTTGAAACTTTTGAATATGTGACTCTCATTGCATTTATTATGAAGGTGGGACAGTATACATCTTTGATCTGAGAATTCTTTGATTTGGAGAGCAGTTGGCATCAAGAACTATGTCAAAGTTCAGGGACTGTATAGTCTGTGAGCACAGAAATAGCCTGTAAGTATGTGGTGTGTTGTAGGATGCTTTGATGTTTGAAGATCGTCCCTGTGAAGGGTTATGCTTTACTCATCCCCATTTCCTCTCTTTTGTCACTTCCTAAACAGTACAAGTGACTGTCTTGTATTGTCTTGTACATCACTCTCAGCTGCTTTGGAACTGACCCTTCTGAAGACATGCTTTCTGGGGCCTGGGGAGCTTCTTATCTGTGAGAAATCTTTCAACAGGATGTAAAATTTGCACAGAACAGAAAACCAAAATGTCTTCTCTCCTCCCACAACCAATGAGAGGTGAAGTTATAATTCAATTGCTAGTCTTAATTGTGATTTCTCTTCTATTACTATGCTAGGTTGCAAAATCACTACTGCCTGACCGCAAAGGGAAAGTTCTGACCAAAATACGAATCTTGAGCATGTCAACTAAAGGGTGTGAAAAATTGTATCCTGTAAGGTCCAATGCTTTGTATTGATCTTACAGAAGAGAAAAATCTCATGGGTCAAAATTGAAGTGATATGGACAAGCAAAATCAATAATAATTTTTAAAATATACTTTTTTCCTTTTTTTTTTTTTTTACTAATTCATGAAAAAATACAAGAGCATCATAAGACTTGCACACTATTGATGTTTTAAAGATTGCTGCTGCATTATTTTTAAATTAATTATGTTTTGAAAAATATTTTTTTGCTAACATCCAGTTGGCAGAATCCTCTTTGAATAGGTATTTACAAAGCTGAAGTCAAGTATATCTATCAGAATAGATCTGGTTTCTGTTGTGGCAGAGCTAGTGCAATATTTTTTGATGCCATGTACACATGAAAAAAATGTAGTCCTCCTTCCTTTCTTCAGTAACAGTCATAATTGCCTGTGACAGGGTAGAAGGACCTCTGACATTGTGTGGTGAACCTCACTGGGAGGTTGCTGACTTCTGCTGTCTCTGTCTCCTTTCTCCATGCTCTCTGAAGGAGAAAGCAGAAGGTAACAAATACCTGTGCCTTAGATGCCCCATTCTGAGTCTGGTGAAATAACACAGTCCCATCTTCATCACCATGTAAAATAAAATTAGCTGACCAAACTGGGCAAATACCTTCTTTTCTACTGGTGCTCACAGGAAGGCTAAGTCATAGAGGAGGAGTCTACCTAGCCAGGTACTCTCATGAGGGTTGTAGTTATTAAAGCAGTAATCTCCAGAAGTTTTCTGAGAGGATGTCCCTCAGAAATGATTTTTGCTGCCAGAATCCTGCCCATATTGACTGGATGCTTGTGCTGACTCTTACTGATTCCTAGTCCATTTAAACTTGGAAGGATACAGTATTTTCTTTGTTTTTTGTAAAGGGATCCTCTGAGCTGGAATTTTTGAAAAGTTTCCCATCACTGAATTAATGGAAGCAGATTTAGAGTAAAGCTGATTGCTTGGGAAACCCTGAGTCACTGGGGCTTGATCAGATATCTGGCCAGTAGGTATAGGATTGGAGGCTCAGTGCCCTATCTGCTCTGAAACAGAGTCAAAATCAAGGAGGAATCTCCTGGCTTGAAATTATTGCAGAGCTTCACTGAATCCTGGAGGCTCATTTCCATTTGATCTAACATTTTTTCAGGAGAACCATTTAATGCACCTTTACCTTGTTGCCTCCCTAATTATTTATTTTTTTCCAGCACATAGAAATTTACTAGAGAACTGCTTAGTTTTGTTTGCTTTTTTGTGTTCCTCTCAGAAAAATAAGACTCTTGTGGATTTCTGCCATGTGCAAATAAACCTCTACAAATTGAAGAGGTCTCTCAGCAGTGATTTCTATGACACCCACTCATCAGTGTTCACCTTCTTGAATACCTCTGTGCTGGCATGATTGCATTAGTGTATTTGCTGATGACTAAAATGGAGGACATCATTGTAAAACATGTGCCAGAAATAAATTTCTGCTGGCAGGCACCCTGGAGACTGAGATCATTCACTTAAAAATATATATATATATATACACATATAAGCCAGATTTAAATTATTTTTGTAAAAAGCTCAGGAAAATGCTTCATTTCAGTTTTCTACTCAGTAAATGCTCCTAGTATTTTGTTTCTTCCTACATCTTTTTCTGTGGCCTCTTACTGGAAGAGACCACTTGCTTGAAGAGGAATCAAAATGTATGTTGTGTATAGAACACAATGACTTTTTTCATTGGCAAAATTGTGGCTTGTCATTAAATATTATTAGATAGAGTCACAAAAATGTGCTCTGTGCTGAATAGACAACTGGGGAAAATGTCACCCCTAAGTGTGTGTGTTTTTTTTCCTTTTTTTTTTTTTTTTTTTTTTTTTTTTTTTTCCAAAGCATGTTATCAAGAGCCTATTGCCACAAAAATCACAACTCTAAAAGAGCTTACTTTAAAGATTCCACAATTATGCAATCAGTTAATCCAGGAACTTCAAAAGCCATCTTTACCAGAGTCTCCAGACATGACTTCAGGTGAAGAGTTATACTAGTGTAGCTCATGGCAGAATCAAACACAAAGTATATATAAACCTCTGTCTATAAGCATTTAAAAAGTGCAATGGGAAGTGGATGGAAGGAGTGTAACAGAGCAGATTGAAGTGGAGAAAGAAAAACAATAGGTACAAATTTCTACCAGTTTCCTCAGGCATCCATAGCAGCTGCTTAATGATACATGTATCATTATATCTTGGAGTAGTTGGAGGGCAGAAGCAGACTTGATTACACTACAGACAATTGTTTCACAATAATTCTGGACCATTTTTCATTAGCAGTCTCCCCTCACAGCAAAACGAGGGATAATTTAAAAAAAAAAAAAATCTTATACCTCTAGAAGGTTGTCCAACAGTTAAAGATTTTTAATAATTCATCATGCGAAACATCTTGAGCTAAATACTAAATTTCCTAGCAATAACAGCAAAAGATGAATGAAAGGAGCTGAGGTTAACTTGCTCTGATAGAAACAAAAGAGTAAATAAAAAGAATGATGCTATCACTTTTCCATGATTTATCAGTACATTTTTATTATGCCCTCTACTTTGACATGTTTTGTCACTCAGTCAGTTGAGCCAAACCAGTTCATTCTAAGCAAGCTGATTAAGTAACTGATTAAAATGAAGCAGCAGATGTGTCTGCCTATAATCATTTACCATCACACAAGGAATAGGTGGTAGGTCTTAGTGGGAAGTGCAGCTGCTGACACCAACTTTTAGGAAAGATAAGGACTTTGGTTTTGATCACCTGGCCTAGTTTATAAAGGTTGCAAGATGTTTTGAATATGGTGGTCCAAGCAATAATCTTTTTGGCAATTGCAATGTTTTCTTGCTTTTGGACTGCCTTTAGAAAGAGATGACTTATTCATAGCAACATTTAGATGTGGGACTCCTGGCTTCATTGGGTGTAACGTACCATTTGTTAGCAAGAGTTCTTCATTGGAGGTGAAGCGTTGGTACTTTATTTTAGGTCCACTTCCTAAGACACAGTGTGATTGTTCTGCAGGACAATTAAAGGTGATTAAGACCTCAGTTTTAGGCTCTTAAACTGCTTAAAGTTATGTGGCTGAAAATTGCAGGTCCTGTTCAATGATTGTTTAGGGGATTTCAGGGAAAAATGAGGGGGTGGCGGCAGATGAGGTGTGAGGAGCCCTTTCAGCAGCAGTAAAAGCAGTTACCTGCCACCCCAGCGATGGGCAGCACCTCCTGCAGGAGTCAGAGCTGGAATACAAGGTCAAGAAGAAAGACCTGCCACCCCAGACTTGCTGTTCATGTTGCTGAGAGGAAGGCAAAGTTGCTGGTTTGGTGACTCCAGGGTCCCCTCAAGAAATAGCTTTCTGACCCCTCTCAGAGGTGGGAGCTGGCTTGGCTTTCCAGCACAGACAAAGCAAGTAATGGTGGTAGTGGTGGTCTGTGTCATTTTGTTTCTATAGCATAATTTGGCTGTCTGAGGATGCAGCTGGATACCTAGGATTTACCAAAGCATATTAGAGAAGTGAAATGACTGGGAGTGGGATCAAGGCACCTAAAACAACTTTTGTGATTTTCAACGCTCCATGAGTGGTCTGTCTGCTTGCCTGCCATGGTGGGTACTTAGGTAAAACAGGCTCTCCCTGTAAGATGTTTGGAATACTGCTGCGATGAGTTAGCATACAAGGTATCTGCTTTTTTGAAATGCTGAACTTTGGGAAGCCAAAACAAGAGGCTGCTGCTGTTTGGGATCCCAGTGTAGAACATCCTCATAGGCAGTAATGAGACTAGGAGCTGTGTTTCCAAGACCTAGTCTTATGAACAGAACAACATGAAGCGGATATCCACATGGCATATATTCTAAATTCTGATTTTTCATTGTTGTGTAGAAAATGCATTTTTTTATTTCCTCTATAGGGCCACAGATTTTGAAAATATACAAAAAGTCTTATAATCCTTACACAAAGAATCCTTAAAATATTGAAATTAGATGGCATATACTAAATGCACTCATATTCCTTGCTTCATCCTAGTTATTGATGGAATTAACAAAGCACTTCCACATATAAAGCCACAGAAACCTGTGGTGGTTCCGCTCAAGTGGGCAGCCGAGCTCCACCACAACCACTCTCTCACTCCCCCCTCCAAAGAGAAACGGGGAGAAAATACGATGAAAAGGGCTCAAAGGTTGAGATAAGGACAAGGAGATCACACAGTAATTATTGTAACGGGCAAAACAGACTTTGGCATAGGGAGACAGTCAGATGTATTGCTTATTACTAACAAGCTAGAGAAGTGAGAAACAGAGGAAGGAAACCAAAAGCACCTTCCCCTCCATCCACTCTCTTCCACCTCCTCCCCCCAAGTGGCGTAGGGGAATGGGGGAATGGGGGTTATGGTTAGTATACAGCGCTTCTCTGCCGCTCCTTCTCGGTCACTCTCGTCCCCTGTGCTGTGGGGTCCCACCCACGGGATGCAGTCCTTGATGAACTGATCTGGCATGGGCTTCCCACAGGCAGCAGCTCTTCCAGAACTGCTCCAGATATGGGTCCGTACCACGGGGTCCATCCTTCAGGAGAAAACTGCTCCTACCTTGGTCCCCCATGGGCAGCAGCTCCTGCCAGGTCACCTGCTCCTGCGTGGTCTCCTCTCCACGGGCTACAGGTCCGGCCTGGAATCTGCTCCGGCAGGGGTCTTCCACAGGCAGCAGCCTCTGTCAGGGCAGGTCCACCTGCTCCACCGTGGTCTACTCCATGGGTTGCAGCGTGGAACCCTGTTCCACTGTGGTACTCCATGGGCTGCAGGGGGATATCCTGCTTCACCATGGTCCTCACCAAAGGCCGCAGGGGATTTCTGTTCTGATGCCTGAAGCACCTCTCCCCCTCCTTCTTCACTGACCTTGGCGCCTGCAAGGCTGTTTCTCACTCCTCTCACTCTCCCAGCTGCTGTGTGTGGTGCAGCGTTTTTTTCCCTGTCTTAATTATGCTCTCACAGAGGTGCAAAACAACATCACTTATTGTCTCAGCTCTGGTCAACTCTGGGGCCCTTACCAAACATGGGGCAGCTTCTAGATCCTTCTCACAGAAACCACCCCTATGGCCCCCTGCTACTAAAACCTTGCCACGTAAACCCACTACAAAACCTTATAAGCATTTTTTAAAATGATGGTTTAGCAACTCATTTTTCAATCAAATAGGTTTTGAAATATTGGATCCTGTACTGGGCATTGCAGTTCAGACACTTCGTTAAACTTACTCTGTTCATCGTTGTCTTATTTGAAGAGTCTAATTTCAGTAGATTTTTCAGAGAAAATGAAGATAGCTGTTAACTACAGAACACAACAAACTGTAAAACATCTTGCCGTTTTCACTTTGTCATTGCCCTGACAATTGACTCTGTTGCTTCTCTTGCCCAGTGAGTTATAGCTTTAGTAAAGCATTGCCATGTGCAAGTCAGCAGCCCTCTGCTAGCAATGCAGAATGACAATTGTTATCTGTTATCTATAGCCTGACATCTTCAGTAAAGACTGGAAGGTTTGGTTGGTAGGGTTTGTCAAGAGATACAATATAAAATATTGAAATATGGAATAAGAGCAGAGCAGAGAACCCATGTCATGTTAAATATTACCACAGTAATTTCTAGGAGACTAATTATTCACAGTAGATAACTAAATTTTAAATCTCTATTACAAATGGGGGATTGAATGTGAGTTTCCTTGGAAAGCATTTCTGAAATCTGCTACTTCAATAGCTAATGCATAAGGAAAATGGTAGATGTGTCAGAGGCTTTGGAAGATGGGAGGTTAAAGGATGAAGGGACAATAACTCCTAGATTCATTTGCTCTGCAAGTCCTGAAAAGATGTATTTACATTGTAAAATTCCTGATAGACATTTGTTTTTATATAGTCTGATATTGAAAGCATTCTGATACAATAATTCCTTATGCTATTGCTAACTTGAGAAAAGACGAAGGGACAGACATCAGAAGAGGAGCATCGAAGACAAGCTTGAGAGTGCTTTGCTGGATTTTCAAAGAATGGCAAGAATCAGGTAATTCCTAAAACTCCTTTTGGCTGCCTTTTGGATGCAAAGTCCCTTCTGCAATATTAAGAATTCCTGCTAATGCCCCTGTGAAATCATGCCTCCTATTTCTCGAAATAGCACATAATGGGTAGGCTATGCCCTGAGGAGATATTTCACCCTGTACTTTCTATTATGAGTCATTTAGTGAAAGAAGTGGAAAGGTAGTAAATAGTGCCTATGAAAAGAAGTTCTCTGAAATAATCTTTTTCCTTTTCTTTCTTTCCTTCTTTCTTTCTTTCCTTCTTTCTTTTTCTTTCTTTCTTTCTTTCTTTCTTTCTTTCTTTCTTTCTTTCTTTCTTTCTTTCTTTCTTTCTTTCTTTCTTTCTTTCTTTTTCCTTCCTTCCTTCCTTCCTTCCTTCCTTCCTTCCTTCCTTCCTTCCTTCCTTCCTTCCTTCCTTCCTTCCTTCCTTCCTTCCTTCCTTCCTTCCTTCCTTCCTTCCTTCCTTCTTTCCTTCTTTCCTTCTTTCCTTCTTTCCTTCTTTCTTAGTTCTTGCACCATTTCTTGCTTCTGTTCTGTAGGTAGGTTGCTTCTCATCCTTATGGATGCTTTTGGCTGTTTTTATTTGTTACTAAGTAGATTGTAATAAGTAGATGATGCAGTGTGGCACAAACTGAATGTCTGTCCATAGTTTTCTTATTATGACCCTTGCTTGCTTGCTTTGTTTATTATTTCAGCTGTTGGCATTTGCCATATAAACATATGGAGACTTACAAACTCGAGAGAACATACTAGACAACTGAGAACAGAGCACATTCCTGAAGAAAAGGGGATATACTATATACACCAGGGTGACTGAACTCGCCTCTCTGGATGGAAGGATTTCAGCCAGGTCATTAGCAAAACTGCCTTAAAGAAGCTCTTGATTCTTTATGGAAGAAGTAAAAGGGGAAACAGTGTTCAGAGCATACCAGGAAGGTATCACAATTGCCCTTCTGGTGCCTGTGCATTGCAAGAAGAAATAAACATAGCAAGGTTATCTCTGATAAAGTGCATTGTCATAAATGTGGTTCCAACTCTCGGAGTTGTTGGGGAGTACTGAAGAATGTTTATGGTATGTGGTAATTGCCTTAATCATGACGTAACTGTGGATTGGGTGGAGGAGAGATGGATTTGTTTTGTATTGCAGCAAGTTTGTATATTATATTATTCTTTGCCATAAAAATTAAAATGCTTCATTTGCTTTTTTTATCAATGTCCACAGTGATCTGTACAACTGGCAAAGATCAAAACTGGTATCTTTGCTTAGTTAGTGATCATTATGACACTCTAAAGTTTCTGTATTATGATGGTTGAGGGTCTTGTTACTGAAAAATGCATTTGCATAGTTGATTAGATGGACTTTATGCGATAGATCACAGATTCCTGTTGTTTTTGGCCAGTGATTAATCTACGTTTAGGCTGCAGAAGCTGAATTGGTTTGATTGAAGCCGATGGTCTCAGCAGATTTTGATGGATTTTCAAGTAGTCTGCACAGGCAGACTAACAGGCAGGATGAACCTGTATGTGCTACTGTTTATGTGAATATGTTGGACATGACTGTAGCAGGTTAGTTTTAGGTAATATACATGTACTCTCTGCAGCCTAGCCTTGTGCAATAAGTCTTAGAAAGCACTGAGTTAACTGCATGCATCACACAGTCACTGTGTTTGCACAGTAGAGTTGATGTTTCTGGACCTGGCTTGTTGCTCATGCATTTCATGTTAAGACCGGTGAATCCTAACATACCATATATATTTTATTGCACAGTGCAACTAAAGCAGAACTATTTGTGTCCACAAAATCATGAACGGAAATGTAGCAATGTTTGTCCAAAGTAAGGAAGTATCTCTTGTCTGCCTTTTGCCTACATCTAGAGCATAAGCAGTAGATTGTTACATGAAAGAATGAACTATTAGGGAAACTGCTGAATAGAAATTTGCACTGTTTTACTAGTGAAGTGATTCTATGTGCTGAAATGTTGCCGATTATTAACTTGTTGATGCTATCATGCAACAGAGGATTGGTGAGTTTTTCTAGGAAATCACTGTTTCGGGTAGTCTTGAGATTAGTAAAGTGAATACGGTAATTCTGTTTCCTTGCAATTTTAATATGTGTTTTCAGAGAGCTTGCTTAGAGTTTACCTGCAGTAAAGCAACTGTTGATATCTGTGTCATACAAGCAGTACTTACTGGTAGCCATTCATTTTAATTTTGTTTGTGCTTTTAGTGTGTATTCATTTTCATTTAAAAGTGTCAACAAAAATGTAAAGTACAGTATGGAACAGAAGAATACAGTAAAATAAATACAAAAGCAGAAACAGCTCTCAGATTTCTTGGGTTTGTGTATGGCATGATTTGCAGTACAACACAACAGTTCTTCCATTTCGTAGTCCGTCAGAGTTGCAGGACCAAGTAGTACTTCACAGTCTAGAATAGGTGGTTGCTACAGCAATAGAGTATGGGGATGCATTTAACAGGGAAAAGAAGGGCATAGAATCCAGAGGGTGGGCAATGAAAAGGGAGATAAAAGTTCTGATCTTAGAATAGCCTCATGTATTTCCATCTGAGTATGGTGTAGAGATTCTCTCCCATCCTAATGTAGCTGGCATTTTTGAAGTTGCCAGTAATTCTGGGACTTCTGTCAGTAAAAAGTCAAGTCTGTCAGTAAAAAGTCAAGACTTGTAATTTCTCATCACAGTCAAAAATATGTCATTCCAGTAAAGGACAAGCAAAGGAAAAGCAAGACACAAGAAGAAGAATACAAGAAGCAAGGACTCTTCATTGTCTGGCTGGGAAATCTAATGTTCTTGCTCAGCCAGTCCTGCCTATCATGACTTGTGTAAGTTTGCAGATCTGGGTCTCTCCATTTGGGAATCAAATTCAATTTCATAATTAAAGGATCCGTATATATTATTGCATAGTGAGGAACTAGTGCTTGGTGGGGAAGATGAAAGTGGAAGTTCTTATCTAATCCCTTTTCTAGCTATTTTATAGCTAGCTATTGAGGCCAGACTATGTGACACTGGTGTCACATTTATTGTGACAATCCTTGCAATTATATATGAAACCAACCTGTGATATCCTTATTTGTAGTGAGGAGCTCTTAGTCAAACACAAAGTCTCAATAGTGAGAAAATACAAAGTGTGCTGTGAACCAAAATAACATTTCCAACATTTTTTCCCCTGTATTCTGGGCATTCAAGAGACTGTTAGTAATTTGTTTAACAGTCCACACAGATTAGAGGACAGAAAAATGAAAGTATCTCAGAGCTCTTTGCTTTAACAATCATGTACTTCAGAGCATTACTACACAGAAAAAAAACCATCACAGAGCAGTAAAATAAGTTTTCTGAGAAAGATGTCCTTTGGTCATACAGTCATGGTGGGGCTAACTCACTTCAGTAATGTGGTGGAATGTACACCAGGGAGGTGGAGCCACTGGGATGCTGCTACATGACTTTCTTTTGGTATTAAATACTGAAATAAATAGGAAATTTTCCTGAATAGGACATGCCAGAGCAGATTGTAAGTGATGCTGATGTCTTCTGAGAATAGCACATAATAAATTGTTCTGGTCATGTTGTTATATTATATTTGGGCTGATAAAATCTAGGATTATAAATTGTTCTGCTGGTCACTTTTATCCATACTAAATCATTTCTTGATACTTCAAAAAAGAAAAATAATGCACAATTAAGAAAATGCCATTGCTATCACCTGCACAAACCACCTTGTAATATCATCAGCTATAGCAAAGATATCTGTTTTACTATAGAATTACATATTTCAATTTATGGTTAAAGATCATTCATTTTAATATATTAATTATATACAAATACAGGATGGGTGAAATAGAAGAGCATTCTGGGTAACATGGTCTTTTTCTTTATTTAGGTTCATTCTCATATGTACAAATTTTTGAATGTGTTTTGTTGCAGAAACAGTAACATATTTTTAAAATAAACTTTGCCTGGCACTAGGAGGGAATGAGAGAAGGTTTGGAAGAGTCATTTACATTTTTATTTTTTTTTCGAAAAATGACTCAGCAAGGAAGTAATCATTTTTTTTTCTAAGTAAGCCATCATGTTCAAAGTTGATTTTTTCCAAGGATAGGAGCTGAATTTAGTTACTGACATGCATAAATTCATTTTTTTTTATTTTACCAACAGTAATTAAATTGCCTGGAACTGTTGTCATTTAACAGCCTATTAATTGACTAATGTGCATTACTTCCATGCAGGCTATAGGTAAAATCCAAGGATTAAGAAAGGAGGAAAGCAAAAATCTCATTGAGTTTCATAATCATCATAGATGAATTCTTAATTTATTTCATAATGGAATGTAGCTTTTGAAAACACCGGTGTATTAGATTTTAAATATATAATTTCATTAGCCCTACAGAAGGAAATGGTATTCAACTATGAATTATTAGGAGATGAGCAGAATGGCTAATTGGTTGTGTTTTCTTTTAACAATATGAAGATTATGTAGGTCTTCTTTCCTTAAAATCAATTATTTCTGTTTGGATCAGTATTTTCATTGTAAATTTCCTTCTTCTAATCATATAATTGGCCAAAAAATCTGATATTTTCCTGATATTCCATCAACATCTGAAGAAACTTTGTCTTATATTGGATAGTCAGCCTAATGGCAGCTACAGACAAAAGTGGATGTAGGCAATTTCAACAGCTTATCCAGTCAAATATGATGCATTCCGGTGTTGCATTAGTGGCCTATGTGGGGAAAAAAAATAATTTATTAGGTCAACATCTAGGTCACAACAAAGAATAGAACACATTTAAAAATAAACCCAAAACTTCTCTGTCATGACAGTAAACTAATTTATGTTATTGTAGGCTCTGAATGGAGCCTACTGCTACATGAGTAGACAGGGAAACAGAGGTGAGAATTTTAAAGGGACAAGTGTTAAATGGAATTTTCTAGTTCAGATAACTTTGAGAGACTATAAAAATTTCTTCTATGAACTGAGCATTGTGAGGAGGAAAATGAATCAGCTGTATTAGCTGTTAAATGTGATAGAAGCTACTCCAATGCAGTAACTGTTAAGACACTGATGTAAAGAAGAAAGTTGTCATTGCAGAAAGCTTCTAGGAGGATCAAAGGAGATGGAATAGCTCCAGTACAGGATGCTGAAGGGACCATCTGTATTATTCAATGTATGCACCATGGCTTGGAGTTGTTTGGCCAAATGTAGGAGTCAACAGCACCCATGTCATCATCTCCTTTATTTACCTTGTCTTTCTTTGCGAGTGAAGAAAAGCAATTTCTTCTTTGCGCTGTTTTTCCTCATTTTCACAGTTAACACCGGGTTAATTGTGCTCTACAAGTGCTTATTTTTCTCTACTGAGTACAAAGGGAGCCTGCATGATAGGGGATGTAGACACCTCTACTGCAGACCTGTGAAGGCAGAGGAGATGAATCCCATCACTGAAAAGCTTGCTTGTCATGGATGGGGACTTCACCAAGGCAATTCTTTCATGTATCATGTTCTTAAATGTCATTGAACCTGCACCAGGCCATAAATATGGTACTGTTGTTTCTTTTTTTGGGGGGTGACCATTTTTCCTATTATTCAAAAGCAGACCACAATTGAAGTGAAACCATATGTCTCCTGTGGTTGTAGTGCCCAGTGAAGGAAGAGTGCAGCCAGACTCTCTGGCATTTGCTAGGCTGTCTTTCAAAGTGCAACTTCATGTAACCCTATAACATGCTTGTTTTTATTTCAATAAAACAGTAATTTAAACAATAACTAAGTATGTCTGGAAGAATATATGGGAAGGCGATGAAACTATTAATAACATTTGGACACCTCCTGCACTTTTTTAATGCATCACAAGTTAGCATGGTATTGATTCAGTATCAAAGTTCTGAGAAACAAGCCTCTTACCAATATCTAGGATCCGATGTTCTAATTGAACTAGAAAATGTTAGATTTCCAGCATTACTGCTGAGAATTCTTCCCAATAAATGTGTGTTTTCCACTGGGGCTGAAACCACTGCACTTGCTAGTTTTATTTTATTTTTTTTTCCCCTTTAGATATTTTTCCTATCATACAGGTTTCCTCTTCTCCCCTCTGTGTGTAAAATATTCATAATGGGGCCAACTCTTGCATTTTAGTATCTTGGCTTATGGGAGGATTATTTGAGAAACTTGGTTGAGATAATTAAATCTTTTGTGGAAGGATTAAACAAGGGAAGGGAAGGGAAGGGAAGGGAAGGGAAGGGAAGGGAAGGGAAGGGAAGGGAAGGGAAGGGAAGGGAAGGGAAGGGAAGGGAAGGGAAGGGAAGGGAAGGGAAGGGAAGGGAAGGGAAGGGAAGGGAAGGGAAGGGAAGGGAAGGGAAGGGAAGGGAAGGGAAGGGAAGGGAAGGGAAGGGAAGGGAAGGGAAGGGAAGGGAAGGGAAGGGAAGGGGGTGGACTTGGAAAATACTGTGTTGGAAAAAAGGACCAATAGGAGTATGGGCAGTAGAAACCTTTATCTTTGTATGAGGAGAAAAGAGAACGGAACAGGAAAGGGAGCCATGGTTATGATGCTGAAGATTAGGAGGAAAAAGTGAGTTCATGCTTAAAGGAGAAATGAAGTAGTGGGAAGGAAGGGAAGGAAGTGACTGTGTATTTGGCCCCCTTAATTTTGAGTGTGTTCTGGTGTATCCAAAAACACATGGCACAGCAATGTTCATTTTACCATGCCCCTTCACTTCAAGGCCTTCCTCAGATTTCCTTATTTTCATTTTACATGCTCCCTCATTTCAAGGCATTCCTCAGACTTCCATAATCCTTTTGTCCAGCATCTTTCATGTACAGACATTAACCTCCAGAGTATGTCAGTAAGCATTAAAGAAATGCAGAATTCAACTTCTTTATTTTTATTTTTTTTTTCAGTATTCAATTTGATTTTCCTTCTTAGGTCTAGGATTGCATAAACATTTTTTCCTTCAGAAAATGAGATCATAAAGGTAAGCCAACATATCTGTTTAGTATCTTTGACTTTCTTAGCTGTTAGTGGTTGTTAATTTATGCTGTGCACCTGCCTTTCCTCCCATTAATATTCTCATATCAAAAGATCCTACTAAGTGTGAGGCAAGTAGCTTTAGTCACAGCATCCTTCAAGGTAAAAACTAATTATCATTAGCCAGCAGAAGATATGCTTATGTAGGAGGGCAATGGGAGTGAGCCAGAGAGTTAAGAACATCACTGCCATTGTAGTATCACATTTTGCCAAGTTACACTGATAGATGCCAGGTGTGGTATGGACACATACCTCCTTGCTGGCTTTCCAAACTGTCTGGATTTTCTTTATCCAAAGCTACGCTGCAATTCTGGCAAGAGTTTGTTCCATGTGAGAAGCTATGCTGAGTGCACAAAAACTGTGTTTCTGATAGGAAGACGATAGTTGTTCCTTATCTATAAATGGTTTGTTATGTACATAGGTAATGCCAAGTAGCTTAATATCCACAGCAATAAATAACTTGCTACTTACATGTATTTTGTTCTCCATTTTTGTTCCCATAGATAATTACATATAACAAATACAACATGTCAAATGTAGATAACCTAAAAGTTATTTATCCTGTTTCTTATTCACCCTAAATGGCTTTTAATCAAGAACATACATTCACAAAAATCACCTGTGAACCACAAGTTAAATTGGTGGCAAAATCTGAACCTGTAAGTACATGTGATCTAGTTTAAAATAAACATCTAGTGATTATCAGGGAAGAAATGACACTGACTTCTCACAACTGTGTTGTACACTATTCAGAACATACTGCTAAAATTTCAAAATCTGAAGAACTGTGAGTCTCACAAGTGCAGCGATACAGAAATTATGAATTGTCTGGATCAGAAGTAATTCCCCAACCATGTGATGTATTGCTAGGCTCTGCAGTTCTTCATAAAAAGTAAAGTTCATGTACTGTCTAATTAAACTAGCGTAGTCTGACTATGTCATCCAGAAATACTACAGAGCTGTATAGCTCTCAGATGGACTAGCACACGTACACAGAAATCTTTTTGGAAGGTACCTTTAAAAGGACAGCCTCATGAGAAAAATATTAAAATAAGATTTCTTTTTGGGTCACTATGACTAATGTAATAGTAATTTAAGTTTTAAAACTATTTTTTCATATGAGTGTACACATTTCTGCACTACCATGCCAATGTAGCTGACAGTCCATTCATTACAATTTCTGATTGAAACAGGAGGTTTTAAATAAATGGAGAAACATGACCTGAAATTTTCTATTGATAGGTCTGAATGTTTATCTCTTTAAATTGTTGAAAAGCTATTCTAAAATAATTTTGGAATACTCTTCCAAACTTTACAGGTAGTTTCTCCTCTCCTGTGTTTATGAGGCATGACACTGATAGAGTTGTGTGCTGGTGGAAGTACCTCTGCATGAGAATTCACACTTGTAGCTGTTGTATCAGAGATGAAACAGTTCCCCGAACCCACGCCAACATCTTCCTGGACCATAACAGATATACATTTGTGTTGTTCATGCTAGGACAGGCTTCCTGTCATTGCAAGCGCAGCTGGAGGTGTTGCCATTCCCCTTCAAACTGTGGGTGTGTGTTATATAGCACACAAATTTTTAGTTGCCAGTATCTGAAATTCACATGATCATAAGCCAACAAAGGGAAAAAAAGAGAACACATAGCATGGGATTCAGAAATAATTCATGATGATTTAGTTTAATTTGAGTTACGATAACCCTAAAGCTCCATTAAATCCTAAAATGAATGCTATTTCCTCCTGAGAGCAGAGAACAATCTGCTAACTTTTGCCAAGATGAGAGCTATTATGGTGTACAACATGAAGGCATATAAATTTCAAGGTTTATATTTGCTGTTTTCCCTAATGTTAACTTTGACTGGCACATCAAATTAAAAGCAAGAAAAAACAACAACAACAAAAACACAGGAAAATATCAGAAGATCCTGCATCAGATTAAGAACATGTAAGGAAGTATAGTTTCTAACTACAAAACACAAGACCTTCATACTTCAAACAATCCAAACAGGTTTTCTTTTAATGATTGGGTTTCACTTTTTTCCCCTTTATACTAGAGGTGCATAGAGAACTACTGTAGTATTTGGAATAATCCGGTAAACTGGGTATCTCCTTTTTTCACAACTTTAGTAACACTGGGGATGTTTTAAGTTTCCTACTGTTAATATTTAGTGAACAGAATAGAGGAAAATGAAAGTAGGTTGAAAATTCCTGACTGAAACTAATGTAGAAAATCAAAGAAAATTTTATATCTCAGGACATGACTGAAATTGGCCTGAGCACACTTGTAATGGCACTTGCAGCCTATTGCAGGTAAACAAATAGGAAATGCCTTTCCATTAAAGAGGACAGATGCTTCAGAGAGCCCAGCGCTACTCCCCAGGGTAGCTTGTTCTATCTAAGTTCCAAATAGGTCTTTTAAGCCCTGATCCTATAATGAGAACTATTCGGTCAGAATGTACCTATCCAAGGATTAAGTCATGACCTGATAAAAGTGAAAAACTGGGATTTATATGTATATACTTAAAGTGTGTTTTCAGAACATGAATATTTCAGTGGGAATTTCTTTTCCTGCCTCACTCTTCATATTTGATACAAATAGCTTCAACTTTTGCTCATTTCAATTCAGCTGATTTTTGCTCCCATTGTTCAGCTCTTTTTTCATTCAGATAGTTTAATTTACCTGCTCTTTTATACACTCAGCTACTGTGTTTATAGATAGTGAAATGCTTTTCTATATGTCAAATGAGCTTTTTAAAAGTATTATACTCCACAGGCACGCAGGGGATGATGTTTAAACATAGCTTTCTCCTGCCTAGGCTTCCAGTCAATTGAATTTTGAATCTCCTATGAGCTAAAAAAAAAAATGATTATGTCACATTTTTGGATAGGGTTTTGAACATAATTGTATAGCTGTCTATTGCTGTGTGTTACCAGAAGCATCGTAAAGCAACTAGGTCTGGGATGTCCTTTTAAGGAGATTACTGGATAGGGAATGGCTTCACATTTCTAGCTTTCTGTTGAATATTTTTAAGAGGGAAGAGTAACACTCTAGAAGACTACATCACTGGAATATTCTCTTTTCTCACTTACAGAAGCTGAAAAACCTCATCAGTGTGTATTTGGAAAGGTGGCAACAGCCCAGTAACCAAGGAGCAGTTGTGGTCAGACAAGCAGAGGCTGATTCAAGGCTGACCTTGTCCTGTGGCAGGGAGCTGGGGCAGCTGGTGCTGGGAGTAAGGAAGGTGGGGGAGGCAGCCCTTTCCACTGTCCTGCATGCCACATCTTGTCACTCAGGCAGGACATGCAGGCTTAACTTCTCAAGGCTACTGTATGGTCTATATGGTACCTCACCTTTGGCTGCTTGCTGCTCTAGGAAGGACCCGGGTAGAGATGGTAACATAGGCACAGTCACAGTTAACAGCAACTGTTACGCCAACAGGATTGAAAATATACTTTATCCATATGGTAAGCTTTATAAGATGTTTCACATTTGCTCAGTATTGGGGTTAAAAAAAGTATGGATCAGACAAAACTGTAATTCTGCCTTTTTTTTTTCCTGCTCTGCCACTCACACTTTAACCTTATTCCTATCAAAGAAAATGGGAATTAGTCTTCCTCGCAGCTTTGGTCCTTCCCTATTCATACGTAGAAGGAGAATCCACTTTTAATGCTTTCAGTGAGTCTAAAATATTTTCCAGGTCTGTTGATAACTTCATAACTGTGTTATTTCCAATTGCACATTGATCAGCCTCAATTCTATCTCAATTCTATGACTGCTTTTGGTGCTTTTTTTTTTTTTTTTCCCCTTCCTAACTTCAAGTTCTCTCTTTTATAGCTGAAAAGTCCTAATGTTTTTGTTACTGTTCTAAATCTGTCTGCTTCCAAATCCCTGGGATTCCAAGTCAATATTCTTGGTAATCACAGAATCACACAGAATCACAGAATTGAAGGGGTTGGAAGGGACCTCGAAAAATCATCGGGTCCAACCCCCCTGCCAAAGCAGGTTCCTTAGAGCAGGCTGACCAGGTAGGCAAGCAGATGGGCCTTAAATATCTCCAGAGAAGGAGACTCCACAACCTCCCTGGGCAGCCTGTGCCAATGCTCCGTCACCCTCACCATGAAGAAGTTCTTTTGCATGTTGGTGCGGAACTTCCTGAGCTCTATCTTGTGGCCATTGCCCCTTGTCCTATCCCCGTAAACCACTGAAAAGAGGTTGGCCCAGTGCTCCACACAGTGCTCCAGGTGAGGCCTGACCAGGGCAGAGTAGAGGGGGAGGATCACCTCCCTTGACCTGCTGCCCACGCTCCTTTTAATGCATGCCAGGATCCCATTGGGCCTCTTGGCCGTGAGGGCACAGTGCTGGCTCATGGTCAACCTGTCGTCCACCAGGACCCCCAGGTCCTTCTCCTCAGAGCTCCTCTCCAGCAGGTCGTCCCCCAGCCTGTACTGATACATGCAATACATTATACGATTAGTTTTTTCCATTGTTTGGATAAATGCATATCTGAACTTTCAGGTGGTTTGGGCTCAAAAAACAAAGTTGCTTTGCTGGGCAACAGTACATTCTGAGGAACAAACCGTGAGGAATACTCTGATACCCTCTTTTTCTTTATTTTTCAGTGCTCGGGTGACTTTTCCTCCTTATCTAAAAGTAACAGTGCCTGCAAAAAGATGCAGGAATAAAACTGAAAACGTTGATTGCTTAATGTTTATTGCTTAAAACCCAAAATTAGGATAAAGCCCCTGAACTGAACAGAGATTAATGCCATTTTATAAAGCATTGCATATGATCCCACAATGGAAGGCTATGCCCCTAAAGAAAGCACAGATATAGATATGATGAAAAAACAATTAATCAGATATTTTGGTTTTAAGCAAATCACTATTTTCCAAGGAAGACACCAAATTTTATCAAGATTTGATGTCATGAGACTTGTTCCTATTGGCAGTGTGGCACAAACCTTCAGTCAGAGCTATTGGCATCCC
Organism: Aythya ferina; assembly: GCF_964211825.1. Lineage (NCBI taxonomy): Eukaryota > Metazoa > Chordata > Aves > Anseriformes > Anatidae > Aythya > Aythya ferina. The sequence continues at coordinate 69,978,461 of NC_140297.1, read as the reverse complement.
TGAATTTTTGCACAATGTTCTTTTTACACTTTCTTGATATACCCATTGTCTCTATGAGAAAGGCTTTGCAGTCACCTGTCTCATCCTCCCCTTTCCTTTCATCTTTCCTTAAAGCTTAAAAAATGGGATCTCATTTTGCTTTCTTAAGTGTTCTTGTAGGTTTATACCATACCAATGCAAACTGAACAAAACACACATGCAGCTATGAAACTGAAAAAATAAAAAATAAAAAATATATAGCTCCTAACCTTCACTACCGCCACCCCTTCCACACACAATCAGTGGACAAGTTTTCTGTATTGGAAACATTCTGATACATTGTGTGTAAAGCTGTTTATCTGGACACGCTGTTTTGGGGGCAAAGCTCCCAGTGACCTCTCTAAACTCAGAGCAAATTTTGCATTCAATGCTTGCTGCTGTAGCCTGATCAGCAGTAGTTTGGCCTGAGCTGGCCGGCATGCTGCAAGCTCGTGGATCTCTGCGCTGTGATGCAGACACACAAAAGTGACATTAATGTAGATGTACTTAAGTAATAATATAATTCCAAGTAGTGTCCTCAGAGGATGAATTGTACTGAGAGCCAGTATACTGATGCTAAATTGAGCACTAAATTGAAGGCTTAAAAATGAGGAAGCTAGTAAAAAAGATGTTAAGGTGAAAAGTGAGGAAATTAAAGTGTTGCAGCTCAGCATGGGGGCTACTTAAACATCCCATAAAATGAGTAATAAATGACTACCCCTAGGAAAAAAAAAAAAAAAAAGAAAAAGAAAAAAAAAAAAAGCAACTCAAAGAGCAGGATTGCAAATTAATAGGTATAGGTAAAGGCAAAATTCTGGAAAAGCTGAACATGTCTCTTTACAGGAAGGGAAGAACAAAGCACTACAAGAGGGGGCAGGATAGGAAATAGCTGTGTGGTAGCTCTCCTGGCTGCATCTCCTGCCCATTCTCTTTCCTGGCCTGGTGTCCCATGCTCTGAATATTATTTTTTTCTTGCCACAGCCCTTCTCATGAGATTATTATTTTTTTTAATGTTTCCTATTTGTCTTTGGTCTGTGAACTTTCCTGCATTGCTGGGCAAAGTCTATGGCTTGTGTTTCCAACTGTTCTCTGGAGAAAGGAATATTTCCCTAGGATTATTTAAGTCTAGCAGCATTTTGAAAATGCAATGCCTGTAAAATCCCAGATCCAACAGATCCTTAGGGAATTTAATCTCTTTAAATGTTTTGTCAACATTTTCTTTTACCTCTTTTGTGACTTATATTGCAATGATTGAAATGTGGGAGCATATGGCATAACATAAGATATTAAAATGATAAAGAATACACAAAGCATCCTTGCAACAGCTTTGTGCATCTGCTTCAGCATCTTGGCTAAATTCCAAGATGGGTTATTAGATTCCTAAATTCCCTACTCTTTAATTGTCTCTGTGATAGGGTTGAATTGCATCTATTCTAGTGTCCTGTGCATCTGTGCCTCAGTTTCCCAGCTGTACCATCCTCTGATTAAAGAGCTGATTTAAGATTAACCCTCGAGCCAAACTGCTAAATCTTGCTATACCAAAACAGTCCTTGAGAACAAGTTAGTCTTTTCAGCCCTTCTTTTGGGTTGCTGGTACTCTTCTGGTGTCTTTGGAGGGCTGAAGTGAGTATTTCTCCCACCTTTTCCTAGTATCCTGAACTTGCAAAGCTAGGGCCTAGATGCTGGAAGAGTGAAGTACATTGACACAGCCTGTTATTTTAAATAATCGCGTTGCTAGCAGCTCATTCCTCAATGAGCATATCTACATCAAAGCATAAAAAACACTACTGCATACACTGCATATAGGTAACATTTCACAAAGGACATATATGCTATAAATAATGAAGAAAACCTCAACGCTATACTGACTAACCTGTCCTTGCTTATATTCTGTTCAGGATTGAAGCAATGTTGTAGGGTTGTGGAGGTTTGACATAAAATGTGCAACACTCATGTGGGATTCTCAGTCAGATAGTGCTGCAGTTTGTGTCTGACAGTCTGCAAAAGAAAGGTAAAAGAGGGCTGTTTGCTGTTTGAGAAGGTTTAGATTTTATATGATGAATGCTCACTGAAATTTTAGTATTGCTGATTTATTTGTGAATTGGGAGGTTGAAAGGAATGTAAAAGAAAGTACACTTAGGTGTGCAGCCTAATATTTTTCTATTTTGTTCATTGAATAATTTGGGAATGTTTGTTATTTAATAAGTAGAATTGTTCTTCCAAGTACTTTCTTTAGCCATAGGCTCTGAAGGTATTATTCAGGCAGTGAAAGCAGTGGAAAATCAGTAGTTAATGAAGAAAACTGATTTTGAGATGAGGTAACCACTCTATTGTATAGGTTTTTGTTCTCTATTACACTATATTTAGCAGTAGAGGTGGATTTGGGGATGAATGAAGGGAAGAAGTTGCTTAGAAAAAATGATGATAGATATCCTTATGTAGTTGTGAAAATGACATATAGAATCTTTTCTATTGTACTGGAGGAAAAATAAGCTATGTATTTGAAATGTAGCTTAAGGGGATGGCTGGTAACAAAACTGCTGAAAAAAAGTTTAGGGTATGTGCCAACAGCAACTGCCTGTGTTTGTTTTGCTTTTGGTTAAAAGTAATTTTAAATTTGAAAAGTAAAATCTCATTTAATTGGAGATTTTGATAATGCATGAAGCTAAACCTTAGTGTATGATCCTAAACCTTTAGCATTTCCACAGTCCTTGAGAGAAGTGAAGATTTTTGATTGCAAGGCATATATTTTAATGATTTGAAATTATAACTCTAATAATGCATGTGCATGTGTACGCATGTGTGTGTGCAACATTCAGGGAAGGCGAGGGTAGGAGGAGGACAACTTCCAATAGCTTGGCAGTCATATAAAAACAAATAATAATCAGAGTAAGTTAAAATTTCACAACAGGAAATGTAGAAAGGCAAATCATACTCCCTGTGCACCACTTGAGTAACCACACTGTGCTCTGGGGAGTCCTGGGGCCAAAGGATCTTACCACCCAGATGTTCCACAGCTGCAGCAGAGTAGACAGAATGCACTGCTTCATTGAGGGAAACATGGACATGTGGGGAAAGTGTTCAGCTGAGATTTTCAAAGCCGCAGAGAAGAAATGCTCAGGTCCATTAACTGGCATTCAAACCAAGGTGACCTGGAAAGTCTCAGGCTTATATAATTTTTTTTGCTCTTTCATGGACAACAGAAATCAGAGCTGTAATGTGACCGAGGGTGATCAGGAGGTAATGTACCTAGCCTGTCTTTCAGCCTGCTCCTTGTCCAAAGTTTATTATTTCACACCAGTTTTATCCTGATCAAGTACATAAAGCTAGAGGCCAGACATCACACACACATTTACATCTGACCTTCCCCTGAATCATGAGCATAGGTCACCTTTACAGTCATGACAGAGAAAATATTTAGTTGTATATGTGGTATGTGCTCTTAATGAGAGTTTTTATCGTATGCATATTGCATTGTGCTTATGTCTTCCTTCTCTTATCTCCTATGTTATTGCTAGTGTACACCATACCACTCTGACTACCCATGATGGAAATCTATCTTTATAGTTTACACAAGCTACTTCAGTGTGGCAAAGCTTAAAATAACCATTATTTAAAAAAATAAATAAATAAATATGGAAAACACTTATTTATTTCCTCGGTTCTTTTTTCTCCCTCACTGATTATTTTAGTTGTTAACAAACCACTGCAGTATTTCTTCTCTGTATTAACTTTAAGAGGTTAACATTTCTCATAGAGATGATCAGCTCTAAGCTTTAGTAAAACGTTGAGGAAGGGAAAAAATGGTAGTGAAAATAAAAGTCACAAAGGACTGTCACATGGGTGGCAGAAGAGAGTTATCCTAAAGAAGAAAACAGCATTAAGAGACAGACGATGGCAGTTATTTTTATAGCTTGGGTGTGGACCTCATCACAGAATCACAGAATTGAAGGGGTTGGAAGGAACCTCGAAAAATCATCGGGTCCAACCCCCCTGCCAAAGCAGGTTCCTTAGAGCAGGCTGCCCAGGTAGGCAAGCAGATGGGCCTTAAATATCTCCAGAGAAGGAGACTCCACAACCTCCCTGGGTAGCCTGTTCCAGTGATCCATCACCCTCACCATGAAGAAGTTCTTTTGCATGTTGGTGTGGAACTTCCTGAGCTCTATCTTGTGGCCATTGCCCCTTGTCCTGTCCCTGCAAACCACTGAAAAGAGGTTGGACAAATCCCTCTGTCTCCCACACCTCAGGTATTTATACACATTGATGAGATCTCCGCTCGGTCTTCTTTTCTCCAGTCTGAACAGACCCAGGTCTCTCAGCCTTTCCTCATAGGGAACATGCTCCCGGCCCCGTATCATCTTTGTGGCCCTCCGCTGGACTCTTTCCAGGAGATCCCAGTCTTTCTTGTACCGGGGAGCCCAGAACTGGACACAGTACTCCAGGTGAGGCCTAACCAGGGCAGAGTAGAGGGGGATCACCTCCCTTGACCTGCTGCCCACGCTCCTTTTAATGCACACCAGGATCCCATTGGGCCTCTTGGCCATGAGGGCACACTGCTGGCTCATGGTCAACCTGTCGTCCACCAGGACCCCCAGGTCCTTCTCCTCAGAGCTCCTCTCCAGCAGGTCGTCCCCCAGCCTGTACTGATACATGCAATTGTTCCTTCCCAGGTGCAAGACTCTACACTTGCTCTTGTTAAACCTCATTTGGTTTCTTCCTGCCCATCTCTCCAGCCTGTCCAGGTCTCGCTGAATGGCAGCACAGCCTTCTGGCATGTCAGCCACTCCTCCCAGCTTTGTGCCATTGGCGTACTTGCTGAGGGCAGACACTGTTCCCTCATCAAGGTCGTTGATGAAGATGTTGAACAAGACTGGACGCAGCACTGACCCTTGGGGAACACCGCTAGTCACAGGTCTCCAGCTGGACTCTGCGCTGCTGATCACCACCCTCTGAGCTCGGCCAGTCAGGCAGTTCTCAACCCACCTTACTGTCCACTCCTCTATCCCACGCTTTCTCAGCTTTGCTATCAGGATATCATGGGAGACAGTATCGAAAGCCTTGCTAAAGTCAAGGAAGATGACATCCACTGCTCTTCCCCCATCTACCCAGCTGGTGATGCCATCATAGAAGGCAACGAGGTTGGTCGAGAACGACTTCCCCTTGGTGAATCCATGCTGACTACTCCTCATAACCTTATTCTCTTGTAATTGCTTGGAAATGGCATCCAGAACAAGCTGTTCCCCTTTTCCCCATTTCATAAACCTTCCTTTTCCTTTTGATCTTCTCAATGAGCTCCTTGCTCATCCACACAGGTTTCCTGCCCCCCTTCCCTGATTTCCTACTCTTAGGAATGCACCAATCCAGAGCTTGGAAGAAGTGCTCTTTAAATGTAGCCCAGCTCTCACATGCACCCTTGCCTTCTAGCAACCTAGCCCATGAGATACTCCCAGGCAGGTCCCAGAAGAGGTTGAAGTTGGCTCTCCAAAAGTCCAGGGTTGCAATCCTGCTTTTAGCCTTACTTCTTCCACCAAGTTCTATCTTGATCTCCACCATCGCATGGTCGCTGCATCCCAAGCTGCCCCCGATCTTCACATCCCTAATAAGCCCATCCCTGTTGGTAAGGACAAGGGCCAGGAGCACCCCCCGCCTCATCGGCTCCTCCACCACCTGCGTCAGAAAATTGTCTTCAACACATTTGGACTGCTCATGCCTGGCCAAGTTGCTTACCCAACAGATGTCCAGAAAATTGAAGTCCCTCATGAGAACCAGCGCCCATGATCATGAGGCTACTACCAGCTGCTTGTAGAAGGCCTCATCGACCTCCTCCTCCTGATCTGGTGACCTGTAGTACACCCCCACAACAGTGTCCCCCATACCAGCACACCCCTTAATTCTCACCCACAAGCTCTTCATTTGTCCTCAACCCTCCCCCAGGTGGAGCTGGGTACACTGTAATTGCTCCCTCACATAAAGGGCAACTCCACCCACTCGCTTCCCCAGCCTGTCTTTCCTAACAAGGACATAGCCCTCCATGACAGCGTTCCAGTCATGCGAGCTGTCCCACCATGTCTCTGTGATTGCAATGAGATCGTGGCCCTGCGACCAAACACAGATCTTGAGCTCATGCTGTTTATTTCCCATGCTCAACACATTGGTATACAGGCACTTTAAGGAAGCAGCAGGCACAGTTACCCCTGGAGGGATGCAAGAAGAAAATTCCGTATGGGGTGTTGGGATCATTACCATCTCTGAGGAGCCCTTGGACAATCCTATGGGACAACTCAGAGGTTTTTGCCTACTATCTTCAACAGTGACAGCGGTGACAACTTCACCCAGCCCTTCTCTGTCACTTTTAGCTCCCCTCCCTTCCTCTGTCAAACCTAGTTTAAAGCCCTGGTAATCAGCCCAGAGAGCTTGCACCCCAACACACTTGTGCCCCACTTGCTGAGTTGAAGTCAGTCAGCAGCCCACATACCTGGCTTCTCAAAGGGCTGCCCAAGATCGAAATATCCGAAGCCTTGGTCCAGACACCACCCCCTCAGCTAGTCGTTTACCTGTCCTGTTCTCCTCCTTCTTTCTGGGTCCCAGTCACCCAGAGGGAGGACAGATGAAAACACTACCTGCACCCCGATCTCTTCAACAACCTTCCCAGGGATGCAAAGTCCTTTTTAATATTCCTCATTTTTCTAGTTGTGGTTTTCCGGGATCCAACCTGAATGACAACAAGAGGATAGTAATCCTCCGGTTTAATGAGCTGTGGCAGAGCCTTCCTAACGTCTCTGACACGTGCCCTAGGAAGACAGCACACCTCTCTGGCTAGGTTATCTGGGTGACAAATAGGAGCCTCAGTGCCCCTCAGCAAGGAATCTCCGATCACTAAGACTCTCCGTTCTTTCTTTGTGGCACTGGTTGTGATGCAGTGCTCCGCCCAGCCCCGATCCCTATGCTCAGTACTTCCCCCAGTCTTGACACGCTTCGCAGGGTTGCTTCCCGTGTTCAGACTACTGTCCAGACCCTCAACCTCATCCTTTTCCCACCTGAGAAGGGAGTCGCCTACAATGATTACCCTTCTATCTTTCTTGGTGGAGGCAGTCTTGAGGCATGGAATCGACTTCCTCGCCCTAGGCATCCTCCTGGGTAGACTTTCTGCCTCATCCTTACCCACCGGTCTCTCAAGCTCCAGGGCCTGAAACCTGTTGTGTAAGGGCACCTGGGAAAGTGGGACCAGTAGCAGGGGGCATTGCCTGCAAGGTCAAGAAGGGACCTGTCTCCATTCCTCCTTAACTCCCAGGTCCCCTCTGTCTGCCTGACTGCAACAGGGCAGAGGGTCCACCCCCATTTGGGGTGTCTCACCCCGGTACCTCTCCTTCAGGCCCTGCAGGGAGTCACTCCACCAGTCTATCTCCCGCTCACACGCCCTCAACCTCTCCACCTCCTTCTTGAGCCCTGCCACCAGGCGGACCAGGTCATCCACCTGCTCACACCTCACACACACAGTGTCACTGCCGCTCTCTGAGGGCAGCAACAGGCTCAGACACTCCCTGCATCCAGAGACCTAACTGCCGCATTTTTGAGCAGGCAGTCAGTCTGGGTCATCACAGACTTTCTAGAAAGAGCTTTCTGCCTAGTGCAGACCGTGGCGGTTTAGCTACAGGCAGACAGCTGATAGACGAGCTGAGCTGTTCTCCTGAGCAGGGAGGGGTGCTCCACCCCGCCTGAGCGAACTGCCGTGCCCCACCCTGTTTGCCCACCCTGGTCGCTGTGCTCCCTAGGGGCTGCCTTTGAACGTCAGGGTAGAGGGGGCACTGCTGGCTCCACCCACACCTCGTCAGCCTCCCTCGGGAGGGCTGCCAAATCCTGGCAGCTCCCTGGGCTGCCTCGAGTGGCCTCAATGCCAGAAAAAAAGCCCTGCCAGTCCCGATCCCACGCTGCGCTGCAGATCACGTCTGCCCCAGAGCCAATCGCCTCGGCAAGTTGTGTTGATGAAACTCATGTTTCATCTTCTGTGCTTCTTGGCAGATGTAAATTTGTTGTCTAGCACGCTGTGCAGACTGCACACCTAGAGTGATTGGGCAACTCAGTGATACTTGATTCTTCTCCAACAGCAGTTGTCAAGTCATGCTTGTGTGTTCACAGTGTTATATATGGAGTGGTAATTCATGTTGAGAAAATGGTTGATATTAATAAAGAAGGAGGAGATGTAGGAGTGTGGCCATGGGGGTAGGTAAGCCCCGTGGTCAATGGTAACATCAGACTCTTAACGATGAGACCATCAGGAATGTAAAAGAGTTTAGAGGGAACAAAGACTAAATTCAGATTGAGTTGAAACTTCATTTATAAAAAAATGGTAATCCCAACGTGATCTTCTTGGACTTTGGATCTGTGACCGTTAAAGGGAGGCACCCCAAATAGTGGCCCTTGCTGATAGTGGTGCTAGAGTCCAACAAGATTTCTAACATAAGAGGCAAGTAAAGAACCAAGAGCTCTCCCTTTGTGACCCATAATTCTGTGCGCGAAGACCTGAACGAAGATACCATTTGGTTGGGTGGATTCGGTTGTGTGACTGTGTGTAAGGTTGTGACTGAGATGGAACTTAGTTCCAAAGTGAGTGCAGAGGTCTTCTAACTGCGGTTCCGATCTCCTGTGAGGGACTCGGCTGGTGAAGGACTGAAGCAATTGCTCTAAGAATTCATGGGTGGGTTAAACACTTGCAAGACACCTCTAGACACAGGCACAGACAGGGATTTGGAACCTCTTTGAGGCTTCCAGGGATTTGGAACTTATTTGAAGCTTCCAGAGATTCAGCCAGGGATTCAGAACCTCATTGAGGGTTCCAGGGATTTGGAACCTCTTTGAGGGTTCCAGGGATTCAGAACTTATTTGAAGGTTCCAGGATGGGTCAGGTGAAAAGGGACCCATAACAGGAACTTGAAGTATATCAGGGCATAGCTACCCCTGTTGGATGCTAATTGTAGTGATCAAAATAATAGGTGGGAAATATACCTAGAGGATTGGTTATCTACTTTGATCAATCGAATTTGATGTGTGTGATGCTGCTAGTGACGATTATTATACACCCTGTGGAACAATGAGTTGGGTGAAATATTCTAGATATGGGATTCCAACCATTGCTAAAAACTTGTTTCTAAATCTTGCAGAGAATATTGTGAATGCATTCTCTTATGGTTCAATTGGCCTCGGACAAATTCGAAGCCAAGACACGAATTAATGACATTCAAAAGAAGAGGATGGATTGTTATACATGGAGTGGTAATTCATGTCGAGAAAATGGTTGATATTAATAAAGAAGGGGGAGAAGTGGGAGTATGGCCATGGGGGTGTGCAAGCCCTGTGGTTGATTGTAATATCAGACTCTTAATGATGAGGCCATCAGGAATGTAAAAGAGTTTAGAGGGAACAAAGACTAAATTCAGATTGAGTTGAGACTTCATTTATAACAACAGCTTGAAGAGTGCCTACTCTAAGTGACAGCAACCTCAGGATGATGGAAAAACATTAACAGTTCTCAGTCTGTACCAGACAGCCTACAAGTTTGTAGGTCAGGTCAGGTTGGAAATTAGGATAAATTTATTCTCAGAAAGAATAAGCATTGGAATGGGTTGCCCAGTGAGGTGGTGGTCACCATCCATGTGTGTGTTTAAGGAAAGGTTGAACCTGGTACTTAGGGACATGGTTTAGTGAGTGATACTGGTGGTAGGGGGATGGTTGGACCAGATTGGACTGCTTGGACAAGTTGTTCTTTTCCAACCTTAATGATTCTGTGATTCTATGAATAAGTGCTTGTTTCTCACAGAGAATTTTCAACAGAGCACTTCAAAGAATTTTTTTAAACCCAAGTGTGTAAGGTGAGGCCCCAGAATCCTTCAGGCATCTAAATTGTGGTTGGATTCTCCAAGATGCAGCTCATCTGCAGGTCACGTTCCAGTGGCTTCTTTTCTTTCTCAGTTCCGCTGGGCCACAGGTCTTTGGTGTCTGAAAAACTCACGCTACTTCTACTCAAGTGAAAACTGCTGTCTGCAAAGTAAATGAAACATTTCAAAGCACTTTACATTCTTGTTTTAATATTTTCACTCTGATCACTATCTCTTTCACAGTGTGGGAGACAATGAATTTCTCCAGCATGAGATTTTCCTCCCTCTTCTCTTTCCCCTCACATTGTGCTAGCCATGAGATGCTATGGCTAGAACAGCCAGACCTATGCAAGGAAGAATAGCATGGATCAGACCTTGTAGGATGAGGTCCAGGAGAGTGCACACAATGTGAGAAATAACAATGGTTTTTGATACTTTCTGGCTGACCAGGTGATCCATCTGGAACCCATTGAAAAATGTGAACGTTGGTGAGATTTAAATGCGAAAGTTAGTGAGATTTGCAGCTGTCTGCCTTCATCATGTTTCCTAACTCGCATGATGTGGGCACTGTAGCTGCGAACATGAGGATACTTGTGGGATCCCAGAGTCATATGGTCAAGTATTCAAATATAAACACATTTTTGTTGACGCTGCTAATGCTTTTCTGCAGATTTCAAAACCATTTTTCAGTCTTACATTGCAAAAAAAGTTCTGATAATTTATGTTACCCAGATGTTTTAAAATTCAACAGCTTTCACTACTCATAAATTTAATAGCATTAAACACCTGCTGGCTCAGAGTAGCAGTTCTTGCCAAGAAGAAAAGCAGGAGCAGAGAGATACGCTACTAATGTGCACTCTTCCTTACCGTCAGAGCTAAGACTCTGAGCTGCAGGCCCGCCCAGCATTACCCCATACAGAGCAAGTTTTTCTTCCTCTGTGCTTCACAGTAGAGGACTCACAACTCTACTTTGCCAGCTAAATTATATATATATATATATAGAGAGAGAGAGAGAGAGAGAGAGAGGAAGTTGGACAGGAGACTTTTCTTAGACCCTTACTGAAACTCAAAAGGCCTGTTTACCCTAAACCATGGAGAAATCTTTGATGAAATATCAAAACCCTAGGGCTCTTGACTGGAGTAAAGGGACACTGGTCTGTAACCACTCTGAGGATTAGACCTGGGATGTCCAGAGGAGCATGAAGGATCTAACTGTAATGAACAGGTATCACAGTGGTGATGAGATTCAGAAGGACAGATGTGAAAATCTGTGGAGAAACTCATGAAGGGAAAAGTGACAAATGAACAAAACAATTGAACAAAAACAATTGAAAGAGATTGGAACTTAAAAGTAGAGTTTTGGAATCAATACCTGTAAACTAAAAACAGAAAATAATGAGCAAAGAGTTTTAAAATGGCTTGGCTGAATGCAGCAAATAAAAGGTTTCAGTAATGTCCTTGCAAACATAATCTTTCACCAGATTTACAAGCCCTTTATTTTTCTGATTAATGAGCATTTGAGTAGATTTTTATTTATAGCTTCGTTGTTGGAAAGAAAGAGCATAAACAGTGATTCAAAGAGGTGAGTGTCACCAGATTGCTGTGGGTGAGTTGCTGATGAAGAAATCAAGGGTCTCAGAGAGATGCACAAGTGGTGGGGAAGGATCCTGAGGCTGTGAGGGAAAGACAGCAGCTGCTGCCTTCTTGCTGATGGACTTTGGGTGCAGCAGAAGGGAAGCAGAGCATGTTTTTAGAATAATTTTTGTAGGTGTTGCTTTGGTATTTTAAAGGAATGGCCTAGCAATCAGGCCATGTTTGCAAGATGACATTAATAAATAAAAAGGATAGAAATGTTTAAAGTTAAAGCTCTGGCAGAAAAAGCAGTCTTCTCTGTTTGACTGCTCTGAGACTGTAAGTATCAAAAAATTGTGTGGTTCAACCACTGTGAGCAGCTTGGAGTGTGGCTTGTGGTCACTACTTTCTCCCAACAGGGTAAAATGTATAAGGCCAGGTGGTTATGGTTTCATACCTTGCTCCCTGCAGAAGGGCTCAACTTTAACAGTACTGCTTTTAGGAGCAACTGATTGACAAATCAATGGGAACTGCACACCTCTAACCAAGTAATGTATGCAAATGATATTTTTTCTCAAGATAGCTTATGGTGGCCCTATGTTTGTATGTGGTATCTTAGTTTAATTTGTGTACAGGAATAATTTAGTGGTTTTTGTTTCAAGAAAAATCTCCACAGAAGCTATAATAATAATGTTTCACAAATATAAGGAAGTTTACTTGGGGTTTCTACTCTCAGAACAAACCGATAATGTACCTCAGATTCCAAAGGGAAATGTATTGTTAATGGAAAAATTGCCTTCATCCTCTCTTTCTATTTAAGGCAACCTTTGCTGCCAGTTTATCATGAACACATAAAGGTCTAATGCAATATGGATTAGACAGCATAAAAGTAAAACAGCAATAAGAATTCCAGATGTTCATTAGTAGAGTGACTGTTGTAAAAGGCCACTGAGCGACTCATCTGTTCTATTCCTTCAAAGATTTCCAGTGATTAAATAATTTTCATAATATCATCAGATTCTATTTTGTTTTATAAAACCTTTCCTTTTGAACATTGTGGGCTGAGTTTGCAACTGGCATTGGATAAACTGTTTCACTGCAGTTTCACCCAGTTATGCCAGTGCTGAATTTTGCCCTCTGCCATTGTGTGCACACTCTGTGAAGGCCACTCAGGTGCAATGACAGACGGGGCCTTCAAATTTTATTACCTTATATCTAGAAATCTAGGTAATAGTCAATTTTGCATTACTGTAATGTTTTCAGAAGTAAACCTAGTTTTTGGATTGTATTTAATTCTTACATTTTTAATAACGTGTAACACGCACCAGTCTTAGAGCCAAATTTACATGATTAGATTTTTCTACTTATATAAAGAAAGGCATTCTCTTTTCCAAACAAGATGCATTTTTGCTTGTATTTGCAGTGAGCTGTACCCTGACACTTTTTTTTTTTTTTCTTCCCATTGTGCCCTGTGATGTAGAGAAACACCTTATCTACTGAGAGAGAAATTCAATATTGATCTTGTTCAGAATGTCAGGATGGCTTTAGTTATAGCTAAACAAGAGGCTGAACACTTTTTTATTTCCATTTTGTTTCATTCATTTGCATCTGCATGCACGTGAACATAACTGGATGAGATATTTAAAGGTTTTTTACTCTATCTGAACTAGAAGAATGTTCCTCTGGGACACCAAAAAGTACTTGTTCTCTTTTTCAAGTGACAGGACAGAAAACTGTTTTTGACTTGTATGCTTTCATGAAACTTCTGTGTTTTATTAGCTCACAGTTATTCAAAATACCACAAAACCACCAAGCCTCTCCATTCTAATTAAAAAGCACACAATTTCTTATAGAATAAATGCTTAAGAAGTACAGATCAAACTTCCTAATTTTTGCTTCAGAAATGTTTCTAACGCAGTTTAAGATCTTTTCTTACAAAAAGAACTAACTGCTACATTTTTGTTCATTGTGTTGAAACATGCATTACAGAAGGCACAACATTGCCTCGGTCTTTATTGTCACAGGTGATGACACCATGGTTTGAGGCCAAATTCAGTCCTTGATGACAATGAGAGATGGGAGTATATGCCTTTTGGGGAAAAAGAGTTTTAGAATTCTCAAGACTTTTTGATTAGGCTTCTCTTCCAATGTGTGATGTATTTAAAAGAAAAAAAAAATAAAAACCCATTCAACTGAGAGAGGAAGCCAGACAAAATACATCAAGCCCTATCCTTACATGATTTTGCTTATAATTTGGTGTTCTGGAGCATATAATTCAGAAGTCATCCTGAAACATATTTACATTGGTAGAAGATCTCAGTCACACAAGTGATGTCCCTAGCTCAGTCAGTGCAGATCAATTCCACTCTTTGCAGTGTAATGAAATTACAGTCCTGCCAAGAAGGTGTACACCTTTGAACATATAGACATAAAAGTTAATCGATGTAATTGATTGTAAATTAAATTTATTTGTAAATTATCCATTAATTGTAAATTATCCATTAATTGTAAATTATCCATTTATTAGGTATATGTTTATGTTGATAAATAGAATCAGGTTTCATGGAGATGGCCCCGACTATCAAGACTCTTGGCACTGTAACAATTTAACACTAAGTAGAATTCTCAAATTAGTTGTCACTTTAAGACTTTCACTTCCTTATGTTGAAACTTGAAAGACATTAATTACTTGCATCTAAACCTAACCCCAATTAGTTCTATAGGTATGGTGTTAAACTTTTGGGCAACAGTTGCTCCAAGTGGAGTCTAAGTTCCCAGGTTAAATACCTGTAGTTCCTGTATAGCTCCTGGGAAAAGATGGGTTCCTCCAAAGAGCAGAAGAAAAATGAAAGGAGGAAGGTGTCTGCAGCTAACCAGAATAAAATTATTACACAGAATCACAGAATCACAGATCAATCAATACTTAACAAAGTATTAGTTTTAAATCCTGTTGCTCTGCAGAGCTGAGGTGTCTGTATCACCTGTGTAAGACAAACAGACTGGCACCCTAGGTAAGGGCTATAAATATTTTTTTTTCAGAAGTCTACACTGGGTTAACTCATAAAACATAGCCAGCAAGTAAAACAAACCTTATGTAAATTAGCCATGTGATTAAATGTACTCATCCAGAGGCAAAGGCTCTGTATTCCTCTCCTCCCAAAGGAGGTGCATAAACATGTGAATGCCTTAAATCCTAGGTTGTGAGGGGAAAAACAAACATACAAACAAAACAAAACAAAACAAACAAACAAACAAAAAAAAAACACATTGACCTTTCAGGTGGTATGGTGCAGTGAAAACAGTCTGGGCAAAACTCAGAAGTCTGGCTCATATGAAGCAAGTTATGAGACTGGTTATTTATCTTGTATGCTTTGGTTACTTAGCTATAGATGGGTGTCCTGTATTCCTGATCCCTGTTCTTGGAGGTGCTCATGTGCATTACATTAAACTATAGCAAACTAAAAAGCAAAATTAATTTTGAGCAATATTCTTTGTACCAATGCTTTGCCTCGGGAAAAAAATGGCAGGTCTTTTCAGAGCTCCAGGACAAATCCTTGCTGATTTCAGAGGAAACCATGAGAATGTTGCACTTTCCAAAACAGAAAATCATCTGTTTCATGTTGCATGTGCTACAGAAGAGGTATAAAATTGGGATATTTGTAAAAACTTGGACTAAGGGGCTGATGGTGCTTTAGCTCTTCCTGGTAAATATGCAGTGCCTCCTAATAAAACAATTTAGCATTACCAGGAGAAAGTCAGAGTACATCCAAGTCTTACGGGCTTCGTGTCCCTAAATGTCTTTGTCATCTAAGCTAAAGCCAACACTTCAATGACAGAAACCTGGAGAGAGCATAGACACTTTTGTGTGGTGCATAGAATCAGTGAAGCTAACAAAGTGTGGAGCATTCTTATTTTTTATTTTTTGGATCTACTTGTTTGTCTGCTGATTTATTCTCCTGTCCTTACACTGTCTACACTTTAATCTGTTTCTGGTTTATGGGAACTATAAAAAGTCTTTTACATTGAGAGATTTGCTTTATTTGAATGCAAATTAAAACTGTTATCTTTCAGTTACAGGCCAAAGATTGCAAAATAGTGCATGTTTATAACTTGAAAAACTATTCTTTCCCCCCCTCTAATGTCATGTAAATTGTTCAGCTAACATGTACAGTTAATTTTTGCCAATCATTTATGTTTTATATGTTAATTTGCTGAAGAAGATAACAAGAAAAAGAGTTAGCTAGATCTGAACGATACAAAACTACAATATATTTTGCTGATGATGACTGTATATAAAAACACTGTCTTAGACTCAACCTCCCTGTAATGGTTCTATTGAAGTCAGCTGTTAACCTTGCTCATATTTTTAAAGTTAGTGCTTATGAAGAGTTGAAAACAGAAAGAAAACCTGAGAATTCATGGAAAAGAGAGAGGGAGAAGAGGAAGAACATGTATTACCTATACAAATGCAATAACATAGAAAATATTTTGAAGGGAGAAAAAGAAAAAAAATTCATTTTCCAGACATTGGCAGTGTGCTTTGTCTATGAGAAACTCTTTGGTGCAGCAGTCAGATCTTTTTATGGGGCAGAAAAACTAGAACCCAGCAGCTGGATATGTAGCATGCTTGTGTATAGATACTGAGAAGCCTGCACTGCATTACTCTATGCCGCATAGTATCTTCTCCAAAACAAAATAATTCTGTGTTTTTGTTGTAAACAGGTGTTTCTTTCGCACTTTTGCTTTTTTTTCCTTTTGCACTTATAGTGTGAGGACTCAGGTGTAGGAAGAAACTTGCTGCATCAAATAATAACAGGTAAGCAATAATATTGCCATTATGTGTCATTTATAGATTGCCTTTTAGGAAAACAAAAAACTGCTAAGACGTACAGAACAAGGCATAATATAAGACATCAGGGGCTTTGAAGGGGAAGGAAGAGCAGGCCAGAAGTAGAGTCAGAGACCTCAGGAGAGTTTTCTTTGAATTTAGGCATAGTGGTCTACCCTAAGGACCCACTAGTTCCCTAGAAGCAGAGCTTGTTGTGAGCCATCAGTCACTCCCTGATGCTGAAGTTCACCAACTTGTATTCTGGCTTCTATGGGGACTGTGAGCAGATTTCAGATCTGCATGCTGCTTGGGGTGCATCTGTCCCTGGGCATCCTTATTCCTCTGTGCCCTGGGAAAGCAGCCTCCATTCCTGCAACAGGATGGTGTGCTCCATCAAGATGAGGCTTGGCCTAAGCAAACAACCCTAAGCCATGCTTCTTATCACATTTGTCTTCAATGATGATTCTGCTTGAGGCCTGAAATCCTAGAAGTTCATTATACACATACTTGTTAACCTGGTGATTTCGCAAATGTCATACAGCATACATCTCTGAGTGCCAGAGTCAGGAGTAAAAATCCAGCTTCTGACTGTCTTGTCCTGTCTCATTCCTGACAAGGCATATTCCTATCTTATTGTTTAGTCACTCACAGGGCTTATTCCTGCTTGTTGTTCTAGTGCCTTTCTGAAAAAAAGAAACATTTCTCTAATTTTTCTCTAATGTGTGCAGCAGGTTGCTAGACAGACTGCGAGGGGCTTATTTTCAAAAGTGGAGTCACACTCCTGCTGGAGACAAAGCCAATTCTGTATGTCAGTACAGTGTTTTTGTATCTTGTCTTTTTGTTACAAAATATAACTGGAATCACACCCATACAGAAAAGCACTTTCCTTCTCCCATTTTCTCTAAATTGCATCAATTTCTACGACTAGCAGCTAGAGCTGAGACAGAGGTGTAGCAAGGACTGGAGTGTCTGTTAATTCCCAGACTGTTTTGGAAATAAATAAAAAGAATTACATCTTTTCATATACATATCAGAAGAGAAAAAAACAGAGAATAAAGCCAAAATACCTTAACTTTCTCTGGGGAAAAAAAAAAAAAAAAAAAAAAAAAAAAAAGACTTTTAGACCAGTCACAGCTTGCTCAGCTGTAGTGACACAGAATAGAAGGCCCTGGGATTTAAGCTTCAGGGCTCAGTTTCAATAAAATTCAAGTTGCCCAAATAAGGTTTTTGTAAGGGGAACATACATTCATTCATACATTGAGTAATTAATACAAATCAAGGACATACTGGTAACACAGGCTTGATTTAATATTTTTTTGGCCTGACTGGAACAATCTGTGACCAAAGAAAATATATTTGTTAAGGTCCGACACCTCCAAATCACACACTTTTTCTGTATTACCAGTGTTGTAGTTAGTTGACATGGAACATTTTTGGAGCTAGATACAGAGGAGTTGGAGGGTGAGAGTGGCTGTTCTGTAGCAATGACAACTACTTCTTATTGATGGCATCGGGTTGTGGGTTTGGTGTTGCCTGGTTGCCTTGCCATCAGTCAGGTTGGCTGAGGAAGAAAAGGTTGTCAGGCTAATAATTGATAATATAACCAACGAACCGTGCCTTATGTTCATGAGGTTTTGCTTCAAGTGAAGCTAAAGATGTAGTGTGAGATTTTATAATCCTAAATTCATTTCAGACCTCTGAGAAGAGCCACAATTATTGTTGTTGTAGTGTTTTTTGTTTTTGTTTTCGATAGTTCTTAATTTATTTTCACTATACAGGCTCTCAGCACAGAACATGCCCATTTTTGCAAGATGGAAAGTCGATTCAAGTTTTTGAATGTATTTGGTAAATTCATCCATGGGACATTAATGTCATTGCTGATGAACACATATCAGAATCTTCAGAAGGAAATAGTGAATCGCATTCTCTGTTTCTCCTTTGTACTAGTCCCGTCCTGTTTTTCTTATGTCAGTCAAAAATAATGTTTAAACTGAAAGTATGTAGGGTTTTTCTTTGTGGAAAAATGTAATGAAAGCATAATGCTGCTGTAGTTTCTCAGCGCTTCTTGCAAGACAGGGCATTTTCTGTCAGGAAATTACTCGTTGAAAGTTTTCTTGCTAAAAATAATTAAAAAAAAAAAAAAAGTTTTCATAACCAAAATTCAAAAGAAAAGAGAGGTCAATGCCTGACAGTTTTAGGGAATTCTGTAAAGAAAATCTGAAGGAAAGATGTTCCTTCACCCTTTCACTTGGAAATAATGTATAGATTTTGAGTAATTAAGAGTTACATAATTAACTTATTTTAAGTTTAGAATACCTGAAATTATGTTTGGTGAAAATGTTGATTCAGAGCTAAGAATAAATGCTCTGATTTGGAGGGAATCTTCCCTGTGCCAGCTGACTTTTTCTCTAGAAAAATATAAGATGTTTCTTGTGAAGTTTCTCTTTAAAAGTGTGGTTTGCAAATCATTTCTGCTGGAGCTTTTCTTGATCACTGCTTTATATAAACTGACTTGATTCCTAAATAACTTGAATGGATGGAAAGGGAATTGGGAATACAGATACAATCTTAAAATATTGTTTCTGCTAGTGCTATAAGAAGTAGCTCAGTTCATTTTGACTGATATGCTCTTATGCTCTGTTTTGAAATACTTTAATTTGAAGCTTGAACTGTGAAATAACAGGACCAGAGGAATTTCCCTTCTGGTTTTTACTGCTTCCCAAATTAAGTCATATGGGTAAAGATCTTAAAACCCGGCACCAGTGTGTGGCTTTCTAATAGTATCTTTGTGATCATGTCATTCCCGAGAAAGGCATGTTTCAAATAAAAAGGAAATGTCAACCTTGAGAATTTTTTATTAAATCCCTTTTCTTCTACTACTCAAGTTCAGCTTTAGCTGACCACTTCCTCTGTCTGGTTTATTTTTATTAGAAATGAGTAGATTCATTAACTGTGCAACTCGGTGGTCAGGCAGTGACTGGATATGTCCAATAATGGGTAATAGTTGTATTTTTCATTGGGAGACCAATGTTTGCTTTGGAGATGGCCTGGGGAACAGATGTAATCTGAGACAGCTCTATGTTTGCCTCTTGTTTCACTGATACGCTGAGCATGTTTGAAACCAGTGAGAAAGAAAAACAAACATTTCAGAAGAAAGTACCTGCAAACTGTTTCCCCAGACTGCTTTCATGGGCTTCAGCCAGAAACTCCACGAACACAAGACCATACACACAAACATGCATGCACAAACATGAATGTGCATGTATGCACATATACATATATATTTCATGACGCACTCGTGCCCTCAACAGACCTGCTTCCAAGAATGTTTTTGAACTGATCCAATGATTGAATTTCTTACTGTGAGGGTGAGCAGGGGCTTGGACCATATGACCTCCAGAGGACCCTTCCCACCTTCACCATGCTGTGCTTGTGATTCTGTGTTTATGTAAACTGGCTGATGAACTACTTGCTGGATGACGTAAGTCAGTGTCAGGGCTACTGATCAATAACTGCCTGCTCATCTGAAACCTTTCTTTTATCTACATAGTTTCATGCAGTGGGATTGTTTTATTTTTCATTCATGGCTGTGCTTTATTTCTCCTCATCCCCACAGTCATCACTTTCTGCATGGATATTTACTAGTGGTCATGGTCGTTTGAAGTAGTTGCCACATAGTTGACTCGGATGAAATATAACAATCTGAGGAACAAGAACAAAAGTATTCCAACATTATACACAATATTGAAATAATGAAATTCCTGTCTCCTCATGCTTCAGCATTATTTTCCCTGTCAAAAAGACTAAATTTCAGATAGCAGTTTGCATGCAAGTAATAAGAAGTGCTAATCTTTGGTAGAGAAGGCTGAAGTAGGTGGGGAACTGAGAGCAATTCATGTTGCCTATTTCCCAAATTTATCTCTTTACTCTTATAATTGTTTCTTATCCCAAGCACTCTCACTGTGGTAATAAAATAAAACATGCATCCAAGCTTTGTGCAGTTGCCAGTATACATATTCTAGTTTAGTTTAATTGGTAGAAATTGCTGTGGACTTGCACTTTGGGAGATGTTTCTTACTTCTGCAGGTTAGTATATGGCTCCAATGAATATTCAACAGTGCATTTCTTTCTTGTATTTCTAGCAGGCACTGGTCTTATTTAATGTCATACATGCAGAGGAAAGTAGTGACTTGTCACTAGGGACTGTTCAAATTCTACAGGGTTAGTTTGTGTAATGGCTTGTGAAATGAAACTCTTGAATATCTTTGCAGTAATTGGTAACTAGCCACATTTTTCAGGAGGAAGACTCTTCACAGGAATACCGTTTTCTAACACTGCTAGGTAGAATGGGAGGAAAGGAAAAAGGCCAGATTCAAGGACAGAGTTAATCATGCTCAATTACAGCCAGGTAAATAAAATTCTGTGAAAGTCCAGCCTGTCACTCTAGTTCTGCATGGCACCCTGGATGTATCCCTAGGAACAGAGATCTCAAATTGGGCAGACAATAGCTAACTAAGGGATTTCCTGGTGAAAGAAGAGCTGTGTCTAAATAAACACCCTGTCACCATAATTAGAAAATCTGGGGACTACTGTGCAATAAGCTGATGTGTATTGCATTCTGGTAGAGAGCAGATTGCAAACCTGAGCAGCTATGAATCCAGCATTCAAGCAGGATTTAGGTTTGCTACAGGTACTTCCCTCTGCTGAATGGTGGAGCCACCGCTTTGTAGCAAAACTGCTGCCACTGAGAAACTGCATACACCTGGTTTATTTTCCACTGACAAAACCCTCTTCCTTTGCCTTTTCATCGCATTAAAAAAAAAAAAAAAAAAAAAAAAAAAAAAAGCAGAAATTGAGTAAAAAGGGCATACTCTAAGACAAGCTACTTAGAACATTTTTCAGTGAATATGCTGTTAGTTTGGTCATTATCCCAGAAACAACCTGATAATTCAGACTGTGCCACCAGATGTAGTAGAGAGATAGAACTGGAAAGATGGTTTTGTCATGGACACGTTATTTTTCTCACTATAAGAAGCAAAACAAAGATATGGTCTAGTTGTAAACACAGGGTATTCATACACTTGTACCTCCTCTCTCTTCCTAGAGCAGAAAAAACATTTCTCTGTTCAAAATCAAGAAAGCACAGTTACTCCTGTCTGATTCAGTGGCAAAACTGATGTCAAATGTCATAGATCTCACAGCTGTGTCTACTTTATTCTGTTACAGCCTCCTGGGCAGCTCTCCTGAGTAGTCCATTTTCTAGCTATTTGTATTGTACTAATGTCTGTAATGTCTAGGCCTGCTAGCTGGAAGCCAGGAGCTGGCAGCTAGGGGCTACCACCTGGCTTCAGAGGAAGGGGTTTTCCTTGTCCTCAGGGTGAAACAGGCTTCATTTTGACAAGGTGCATCCTTTCTGCATAAGCATAACAAAGCTGGCTTTTTCTAGTCCCTGACTTCAAATTGAGATTTTTTCACAAGGCAGTGGACACCACCAGGGTTCAGGGATGGCATAAGATAAAGAGAAGACAAAAAGCAAATATGTGAAACCTGGCTACAGGATTCTGCATTTGACTGGAGAAAACAGTGGTGAAATACTCCTCTAAGGCAGAAATCTTTGTCAAATTGGTTAGTCACATGCTCCTCTGTAACCTGTGTTGTGACTGCTGCATCATGGTTTGTGGAATAAGACAAGTCTGGGATACCTTTGAGAATAAGGGCTAGATGAGAACTTGTGTCATGCTGCATTTTTCCTGTAGGAGCCTTCAGAAATAATAATGGCACCAAGACTATGAACAACCCCCTACATACTCCACTGACTCATGGACTAATGTGCTGTGGGAGTGCATTGCATGGGTGGGAAAGGCCAGTGCCACAGTCAGGGTGGATCTGTCCCATTGGTACCAGAGTGAAAACAATGCAGGTAGGAACAGCTTTTTCTGAAATAAGATTTGAAAGTAATGGCACTGACAATTCCATTATGGCCTGTAGTTTGTTGTCAAAAGAGAGAGACACTGAACTGTTGATGAAGATGGAGAATAGTTTGAAAGAGGAAGAGGGGAAGTATTCAAAAGAGACAGAAGCCTGGCAGAGGCATTGGTATTACCAGTCTTGTTGCTTTGAGGAAAAAGGCAAGGAAGACTTTGTTTGTGTTGGCATAGATAGATTTTTGCATGGAAACTGTCACACCAAGTTATATCTGCCAGTGTCTCACCAAGATGACAGTGATTAGAAGGTACTCCAAAGAACTATTCGTCATCCACATTTGGTCCTGTCTGTAGGTGGTGTATATGGTCCATGACAGGCATGACAGGCAAACCAAGGTTGATATTCTCCCAGTTATTTCAGTAGGTTTGGATACATTATGGAGGAGGGCCTTTGCTTGGTCCTAGGCACATTATCTTGAGGTGATATAGAGTGCTCAGCACTGTGATATTGGTTGTTGTCCTACCTTTCTTCACTCTTCTGGAACCTCACATGTCCCAGACTCACAATATGTTGGCTCATTACAACTGACAAAAGGAGAAACACCGTTTTTGAGTGCGATATAAGTGCTTTTGTGATGGGTTAGTTGCTAAAGATGCCTTTAAGGAGATGCTGCATATGTTTGTTATATCAGTGCCAAGCTCAACGTGGTGTGCATTGAGTATAGAAGTTAAATGTTATGAAGGTATTTAATGTGTGACATTAAGAGCATTTGGAGCAAATCAACAGAGTATATATTATCTCTGCAGATGACCTAGGAGGACTCTTGTAGTATATTTGTTAAGCTACCAGTGAACAAGCAATTCCTATATGACACATTGCAAAACTTATTCTCTTTTCATCCTCTTCTATTGGTATTGAAAATACCGGAGAAAAGTTTCACAGGAAAGACATGGTTTATCACTTTTCTGTGAGACTGATGCTCTGTTTTGTGTTTGAAATAACTGAGTATGAGTTTTGCGAAATAACTCCTTCTGGTGGAGAAAAAAATACTTTTGGAAGTAAGCCAACTGTTGAGTAAGTCAGTCCTCTTCCCATTTCCTTTAAAAAAAAAAAAGTCATGAAAAACAGTGGTCAGGTAAACCACCTGAGTATTTGATTCCTTCTGTCAACTCTGCTGCACTTGGAGTTTATGGAGAAGAGTGTAACCTCTAAAGTCTATCTGATACCTAGATATTAGATAATTTTGTGGCCTCTCTTCCTTTTCTAAGGGAACATTATAGACAAAGGATGTTGAATTGCTTTGTGTTGTTGAATCTAAAATTGTGTTCATACTTAGGTTTGGAAACAACAGATTAAACAAATTCAGAAAAAAAAAAAAAAAAGAGACTGAGATGAAACAGCCCAGGTGATAATTATAATAATTATGATAATTAAATAAATGCACAGTATAGCATGGTATTAAGTAGCAGCTGTGCTTCTTTCAAGCTTTTTTTTTTTTTTTTTTTTTTTTTTTTTTCTTCAGTGTCAAATTAACACCAAGGTCAAATTTCTGGACTTATTTACATCCCATGTGATTTCATTAAATCTAGAATGGTTTCATGGCATGTAAATTGGCACTGAAGTTAGTTTTCAGTACATGGTTTTATGGTTCAGGTGCGAAATACTGCTCTGGCTTGCATTTGTCTAAACGTTATTATGCCTTGGACTGTACTTCTTTTCTTTGTTTCAAAATTTAGCAGATCAGCTAAACTGTAATTTTTTTTGTTGGTTCCCCTCTGTTTTTTCCCCTTAATTCTTCCATTATTAAAAACAGTTTCTTTAAAGAAAATACTGATTGTTAGCCGAGAATGAGGACTAAGGTCAGTTGGCAATTTTAGAAAATTGAATCAGGCAAATTAATCATATTTGCAAATTGACTACTTGAGCATGCATGCATATTTGACCATCTTTTCCATCTTTCTTTTTCTTTTTCTTTTTCTTTTTCTTTTTCTTTTTCTTTTTCTTTTTCTTTTTCTTTTTCTTTTTCTTTTTCTTTTTCTTTTTCTTTTTCTTTTTCCTTTTCCTTTTCTTTTTCTTTTTCTTTTTCATGTGAAAATCAGTAACAAGAATGTGGTAACTACTATTCATGCAATGGCAGTAAGATGGCAAGGGAAAGAAGGGAATTATTCTCTTTTTCTTTCTTTCCCTATGAAAAATAAGGTAGCAAAAATTCTTTAAGTAAAAATGAATGTTCTGGCTTTACCTAAACCATATACAGGTCTCCTATAATTAGGAACTGTTACTTCTCAATAAATTCTTTAGGTGCTTAACTATACACATCTAGCATTAAATTCTTACATATGAGAATGTTCTGTGGAAAACCATCACCACTGTCATTCATACGCACATTCCATTGCAGATATCTGCAATATACTTCAACATAACATGTTATTTTATGTGATTATATTATTCATTATTAATTAATGATTATATATTATGTTATTCATTATTAATTAATGAATTAATTCTTGTCTCTGTCGCTTGAAGTCAGAAGAACCTTCAAAGGCTATTACTGTTTAAAATGATTCTGTATTTGTTCTCTTGTACTTCTTTACAAGGTTGCAGATATATTGCTAATAAAGATGTACACCTTGTACATCTCTTGTGGTGTGTGGATGCCTGCCAGTCAGTTTTGAAGTGTACAGTTACGATAATAAAGCAGTTGATTATTTTCATTTAGTTTATAAATATTGAATGACCTCAACCAGGATTCTCATCCAACAATCTGCCAAATATCATTATAAATGTAGCTGAAACCTTTTATGAAGAATTTTTATAAGGGCTGCATGCAGTATTGGTACCTAAGGAGTTTTAAAACTCCCTTAACTAAAATTCTGTCAGATGGCAAAAGCTGGACAGCTGAGCACAGATGGGCAGGTAGCAACCCTGGTGCTTTGTTGGGGTTCTCAATTGTAATACAGCAACATAGAAGAGGTTCCTGCAAAAAGCAGTTAACCACTTGCTCATGCAATTGTTTCAACACTAGTTCTCAGGACTTGCTCCCTCTGAGGTTCAGGTGTTTGGGAGTGTTGTTTTATTTTCACTGGGAGCCGAGCTGGATCAAGAAGTGGAGCTTTCAGATAAGCTGCCTTTTTTGGCTTCTTTACTATCCACTAAGCTCCTGACTCACTTGGAGGTTGATATACAGAAGGAAAGAAATTTGGGCCCAAAAAGGTCCTTAAAATAGACTAATCGAGAATACCTCAAGTTGCCAAACTAAGCTGTAAGTACTGGAAAATCCCCTTTATAATGGGATTTCCAATGCTCTTTCCTTCTAGATAAATGTAAAATGTTGAGTGCTTGCCTTCTCCACTCTTGCTCTGCTGTTTTACATCTACATCTAAGGAAGAGATGGAGAATTTGAAAGAAAGCAAGAAAACAGTATGGGTAGTATATGAGGACCGGTCTTCAGTGGCTTTTTGTTTTATATTTGGTTTGTTCTGGCTCTACTAAGGTCTAAATTTTGTTTGAAGTTTTTTGCCGTGGTTGGGCTGTTCATGATATCTTTCCTCTGTGTGGATCACAGAATCACAGAATCACAGAATCACAGAATTTCTAGGTTGGAAGAGACCTCAAGATCATCGAGTCCAACCTCTGACCTAACGCTAACAGTCCCCACTAAACCATTTCCCTAAGCTCTACATCTAAACGTCTTTTGAAGACTTCCAGGGATGGTGACTCCACCACTTCCCTGGGCAGCCTGTTCCAATGCCTCACAACCCTTTCAGTGAAGAAGTTCTTCCTAACATCTAACCTAAAACTCCCCTGGCTCAACTTAAGCCCATTCCCCCTCATCCTGTCACCAGGCACGTGGGAGAACAGGCCAACCCCCACCTCGCTACAGCAAAATCACCTTAAGTCTTCTGCAAAATATGTATGAAAAAGGCCAATACCTAAGAAGAAACACAGTTTGTGATCCCTTTATCCCATTATTCATTTCTTTAAGAAGCCAGGGTTAACTTGTATAACTTTTTAATAGATGTAATTAGTATACACATATATATTATTTTAGCTGAATTAGTTTATTTATATGCTGTCAGAAGAGAATGAAGTGAGTTTGACCCTACTTTGACAGGAGGTTAAATTTGGTCCCTTTCAACCTGAACTGACACCTGATCCTATGGTCTAATAGTTCATTTCTGTCTCTATCTATCTCTAGCTCCTACTGCTTTAATATTTTTCCTATTCAGAGGGATGTGAATTGGTAAAACAACAGAATATTTGATAGCATGAGCTGACATGCCTCTCTGAAATATGAAAATGTCTCTTTATCACATGTATTTGGAAGTTATTCTCACAGTAATAGTAATACTTCCTTGTCACTTAAATGTATCTGTCTTTCCAAAAGAACCACCTGATGTGGATGACACCTATCACCTACCTGCCATCACCTCATTGTATATATGATTTATGTTAAGAAATTTGCACTTCTGATTATGTTAATGACAACAAACCTGGACATTGAGATATGATGGGTAATACAGCTGTGGGAACAGCTAAGCAGAAAAAAGAAGGAAATTCAGTCAGTCATGAGATATTTTTTTCACTTGGCTGAGCTGATTCTAAAGTCCATGTGTTTGTATTAGCCCTGTTGGGACGTGGTTCAGCACATTATTTATACAAAGTTACTTCAGTGGCTGATTATTATTAATTGCCATTCTGAATTCTTTGCAAGTCAAGCTGGACTCCAAATGAAATTTGGTTTCCAAAGTAATTAGGAGTTAATGTTGCAATGTGTGCTGCCTGTTGTTTTCTTGCAATAACATTGAAAAAATCTTGTTCATTTGCTTGAAAACCTCCAAACCTAACTCCAAAATGGGAAAAGTATTTAAAATGTATTAGAAAAAAGAAAGGTCTTTCTCAATCCTAGGCTTGCTCAACTAGATGAGGGGAAAAAAAAAAGAAAGAAAGAAAAAAAAAAAGATATCAACGAATCCAAATGGCATTCCCTTCATTCTACTACTTTATTGTTTTAAAAGTCCTCACCAAAAGTGGGATGCAATTTTGAACAGAGTTTACACTTTATCAGGTAACTTAGACCATGGTCACAATTTACACACCTGTAGCATAGATTACTTTTATACTGTCTTACAGAGATGGTCTTTGGCCCACCAGTGATTAGAAATTTGGTTTCAGGTTCTCAAAATATGGCTGCTTAATTTCTTTTTTAGCTGGCATCTTTCAATGCTGTTTCTCTGTGCAAGGAAAACTGATGAATTGACAAAAATAATGATGATTTTTTGACAATCTAAAGGATTAGAAAGGGAATAACTACCTAACAACAGTTTTTCATGTTTTTAAGATTTATGAAATCTTATGTTATATCCAGAGTTTGTTTGTTTGTTTGTTTTGGTTTTTGACTGATTTTGTTTTGAGAATAAAGAACCATAGCCCTGGTTGTGGACCATATGACTCAATGCTAGTGTAGAGAGTTTTGATAGAAAGGACAAGAATAGTGATGTAGAGCAATAACTTTCAAAAAGTATTGGTCTCATTAAAGTTTGGCCTCTCATGTTTCTACTGCATTTTAATTAGGGTAACAGGTTTTCCAGAATTATTCTGTTGTTACATTTTTGTGTGCACTTAGATACAAGACTATCATATATTTTCTGTGTGCTTTTACAGCTTAATTGAACATTTTATTCCATATAGTACATGAGTGTCTGCTCTGGTATTTGTTGTGTTTTTATAAATACTGCCAGAACTGGCAACAAGATTTCTATCTTCATAATTAATGCTTCCTTTTTGTACTTTTTTTATGTGCTTGGCTATGCCTTTGCAATTGAGTGCTGGGTCAAAGGTTGCCGAAAAAAAAATGGAATGACCTTCTGGCCTTTCCTTACACATTTCCTGTAAGAGAGCAACGTTTCAACCAGCTGTGAGTCTCTTCAGCAATTTTGTTGTGGCACGATGTCTGAAACTCAACTGTTGGGGTTTTTAGATGAGAAAATTAGGTGGCAAGTCTGCTTAACCTCTGTAGGTATCAACAGAGATTGCAAGATTAAGATCCTACTTCCTCTAAATGTGTACTGTTCATCAGCTGTCATGGTTCTTAGTTTCTCAAGGTGTCAGGCAATGCCCACACGTTGCTTAAAAAATATAATGCCTAGTTTAAGAGCAGAAAACATAGACCACAGAAATAAAAGTTAACACATGGTAATCCATTATAGTAAAAAAGAGTGATTGTGAGGACTTTTACAAATACTTTAATATCCTTGGCTTCACAGAACACAGCAGCTGAGAAAGTTGCTGCAAAATTTGGGAAGTGGAATCAGCTTTCTTTGTTGTTTTCTTTCACTCTGAGATCTTTTTGCAACTACCTGAAGCCACCAGCTCTCTTCAGGACCTGTTTCAGACTGGCTTCTCTGTACCCATTGCTTATAATGTGATGGCTCTTGAGGTTAGGTCAACTGGTGATACAGGCAATGCAATGAGGGCCCTGACAGCCATTTAACATGTAATCTATTCCTTACACTATAGGGCTCAGAGCTATGCACGCCAGGAGAGTTTGTTCCTGGTGTCCCTGTTGTGTTATTTACCTCTGCTCTGAGCAGTTAAGTCCACCACAGCCATTTAGTAAATTATCAGTTTTCTTATTGGCCCTAAATTGCGCCTAATTAAAAATCTGACCTCCACAAAATAGTCCTCTTCCTAAAGAGACAGAACATAAACAGGAAAAAATCAGCTAATTGCTGCAAAAACTGCTTTTGTGGCACTATAATTGGACCTCAGTGAAATGAATGAACCCACTGGGGATTCCCTAATGAATGTTTAACTGCAAACAGTAGTTGGGCACTTAAGCATCTAGGCTGATGGTCCCTAATGAAATCAAATAAAATCAAATAAAATCAAATAAAATAATCTGGCATTTTAGTAACCAGGTTTCTTGGCATTGGGACATAAAAATAATATAATTCTAGACAAATAAGATCTAAAGAAAAGTTATTAATAAAGCAGTGAAAACTTAGCCAATCTTGTTTGGATTCTTTCTTTTCCTCCTGAAAAAATACCCTCTGAAAACTCTATGTACTGTGTTGAATCTTTCCAAAGAAAGTTTTCATCGTCCCTTTAATGTGCAAAGATCTTTTCTGCTTCCTGTTAATCACATCGCCTGACTTTATTTTGCAGTGAATTTTTCAGAAAGTAACCGTGGAACTTCATGATGTAGGCAATTGGTTTAAGATCCTTTTCTTTTTACCAAATTGTAGCAAGAAGCCAAATTCTGATGACCTCAGTAAATTGGTCTGTGCTTTGTCTCCAAATATCTATTGATCTCAATGGCTAAAGTTCTGGTCTTACTGATGTCAGCTGTATAACTTGACTTTGAATAGCATGTCAGTAACACAGACTCGTGTAGGACCTCAATATTTTGCTAATGCATAAAGCAAGCATAAAACCAAAATAGGGAAAATGACACTACAGGATTACTTCATTTATTATATTTTAATGCTCACTTGCATGATGATTAGACCATGTAAATGATTCAGTATGGGGGTTTACATAGGTTATCAGCTTTCAAAAACTTCTTAAGCAGTTTTGTTTAATCTAAATTAGTATTAAAAATACTTCATAATATTGCAGTACAGTACTTGTAGCAATGATGACATAAAAACTTGGAAAGGTATATTTTAATTAGTATCTCATACTTTTTAATTCTTTTCCAAAACTTCAGTTATGGAGTACATAGTGAATATTGCAGTTTAACAAAGTGAGATTTAGAGAATATTCAATTTAATCATGTACAGCCAATTTTATTTAAATACATAAAAGTGCTATTATCTGTGTCCAATTCAAATACATATAGGTTATTTAGATATTGTAAATAAAAGGCCCATTACAACAGTTTTTCAGAATTATGTGTTAGCATATCTGTTGACTGTTTCTTGATGGATGTGATAAATGGACTTTCAAACTTATTAACAACAGGTAGTATTATGATTACTTACCATTAAAAGTGAAAACATTTTTGTTGAGAAATTAATATAAATGAACTAAATCTTGCAGTAAGCTTAAGTTTCTAAATAGCACAGTTAGAGCATACTAAACCTCCATTCTTACTTATTAGTTGTAACTTAATAGACTTATAATGTTGAAAAACTGTGAAATATAAAAGCATGAATATATATATATACATATTTGCACATATATGTCAGAGGGAGAGGTTTGTTTAATCATTTTGCATTCTGAGTGATGAGTCATAGCATAGAAAGGAACCAGTAAATGGTAGCTGTTGCTAAGAAGCTATTGCTAAGATCTGATTATTTAATCTGGTTTTATCTGATTATCTGGTTTTAGGAACAATTGCTGAAGATGAGGAGAATGAATAAAGCAAATTTCAAGTAGAGAGGGATCTAGACTGCTCTGGAGGAACAAAAAAAACAGTGCAGAAGTTACTACAGATATAGTCAAGTAAGGTCCAATGTAAAGGTAGTTGAGAATTGTTTTAGATGCTTGTCAGAAGGGAAAGAGAGATTTAATATTGGTAACATTATTTGTTACCAGTCATCTTCTGTTTATTTCCTGTCCTTGTTAGTACAGTTAGCAAATTTTGCAGCCCCATCTAAGGTTGCTCTACAGATCCAAGGTAGCTCCTGTGTGAATATTGTGATGAATCTGGAGACAAAAAAAAAATCTTTCCTTTGAGGATTTGTAAATGAAATAATAATTGCTGAATCCATTTGCAAAAGCATCAAGTACTCACACTTTCAGAAAGTAGTCAAGAAGATGTTTTAAAATAAATCAAAGATCACCAGCTGTTATCCATTTAGGATTTATTGAAATATAAAAACGAGTGGTTAATGTAGCCTAAAGTAGGAGTATTCTTAAGAAATTAAGACTGGAAACCATGGGGACATATATTTCATGATGGGCTAAATCACAGCTATGAAAGAAATCGCTCATTCTTCAAGGAGAGGGAGCCTTTTGAAGTCTGTAAAAACTGAGAATTGCTATGTTGGAGCCTGCAATGAAGAAAAATCATAGTTCTTGTAGATGAAACGCACTCACAGCATTGGCTAATTTGCAATGTAAATACTTTTAAGTTTTTGGAAGAGATGTTGGGGAACATCTTTGAGATCCTTCTTCAGTACACTAGTAGTAAGCTCACCAGGCACTATTCTTGTGTTTCATACAAGTATTTAGTTCATCATGCAAATTGTCTGTGTTGGAACTGAGAAAAAAACATTCAATATTGATAACTGTCTCTAAAATTGCAACTATTTGCCTCAGCTGCAAGGACAAATGACATTATTTCTCTATTTCTAGATTTCAGTGATTTCAGTTACCAGATCACATGCCTTTCAAGCTGCACAGCTTAGTGGTATTATTGTTACCAGTGTCATATGGCATTGTGCATAGTACCAATATTTGTGTCTTAAGTGAAAAGACTTTTTTTTTTTTTTTCCTGGCATTTTGTGAACAATACTGAGGAACACTTGCTAGCTTTACAATTTATCTAATGACAGATGTTATAAATATTTTTTTAAATCAAGTCACAACAGTAGAAGTAATTTAGCCCTGATATATATTATACAATATTTATATATTTAAATATTAATATTTGCATATTAATATACTATAATATATAAGGGATTTATGTATGGATTTAGTTGTCTGGACTGTGACTTTCTGAACTGGATGTGGCCTGCAGATATCCATGTGTGATCTGTATACCCCAAAAGCTGAGATTAGGCTCCTGTGAATGGAAGTGACCAGTCTGGAAAAATATGTAATTTAAGGAGCTTAGATTCATGAAAACAGAGCTTGTTCATGCCCCTTGCAGTATTTGTCACCACCTTCTTCCACCTTCAGCACCGTTCAGCCTTGGAGCCTCCAACACGGCTCTGCCCCTTGCATGTTTGCTGCTCTCAACCCTGATCATGAACAGATGGGAAAACACTTTTTATCAAAGACATGTTACATGTTTCGTTGACTGAAATTATGCATTTCTTAGGCAGCTCTTTATTATAATTCCTGCAGTGAATCACTGCTCTAGATTTCCCCTAGCACAACTGAGATCAGAGTCCCTTCCACCTAATGTGTCACTACTGAAAATCAATCAATGATTACAATTTGTGATTATTTGCATATTTACAGGAGTAGCACATATCGATTCCCAATCTCTACATTGCCCTTTATGCTGGCAGCCATATAATGAAGGAAAACAATAAGCTAAAAGGAAATAAAATAAAATTATTGTACAGTCTGTGTTGCTGTAACTGAATTAAAGCAGTGGAGAGCATGTGTTGAACTCTAGCCTTACCAATTTTACATTCATTTTATTTAGTATCAGGAAACAGATAAAATATAAAATAATTATACATAAATGCATCTTCTGAAAATATTAAGAAAAAAAAAAAAAAAAAGAAGTCTTTGTCCAATGCCATAATAAATGCAGTATTAGTGATTTATTAACAGAATAAGGAAAGCTACTTACAATCTGGGGAGACTACACTAGGGAGCTGAACAGCAAATATACATGAGCAACAAAGGAAGAAAATATATGTTTTTCTTCATTTTAGGCTTCTGGGATTAATAAGCAAAGGGGAACTTGAGAGCTAAATTTTTTTATGTTAAAAAGCTCATTTGCAAGAAGACAAAGTAAATGGAAGAAAAATAATTTATTCAGTGAACTGCTAATCCAGCTGTTTTGCTTCTAGGCTTAATTGGATTTACCTAGAATTGATATTTGGTGTCAGCATGTGTTATATCATCAGCACAAGCAATACTTACCAAACATAAAGAATCCTATCTTATGCAAAATATTAATTTATTTGACTCATATTTATTATAATCACTTTTTATTCACGTATGTTACTACTTAGTATTGCTATTTGATGCTATCTCATATATATGATCTGGTCTTAGTTATTCTATCTTAATATCTGAAGCAGTTCAGCAATGTTGAAGACTCACAGGCAAATAAAATGTGCTAGGAAATGGTTATTCATCTCTTGTTCTGCCTTCCAGGCAGCTGTGCTGACTATAAAAAGGTGTGCATTGTGCCTAATGGCAGGTGGGTGACATCTGAATTCTCAAGTAAGACATATACTGTAGCTTACAGTACGTTCAGCAATGGGAGCTTCACTGGTTCAGGCTGGAAATAGGGCATTATCCACAGTGACTGAGAGATTTGTCAGGTAGGAAATCCAGCTTACATGGAAATGTGAACCCGAATCTTTCCAACAAAGCAGAGAAATGATAATCTCGTTGCATTACAGGGGAAATAGGGCGTGGGAAGGATGATTTTTATTAAGGGCACGTGTCACAGATTCATCAGAATGGACAAATAATGTTCCAACTGCATTAGCTGATAAATATGGTGTTTTTCTTCTTGTTGAGATAATGGTCATCTGTGATTCACTGTATACAATTGTTCAACAAATATTTAGATGCTCTCTCCCGACCTGCAAATTTTCTGTAGTCTGTTCACTTTGTCTAATTTGTTGTGATTGGTTTCCTCAGTAACAGTTTGTTCTAGCTGTCTGCTCTTGTGATGGAAAATCTTGCAAAAGCCAAATAATTAATGCAGCAAATGCATGAATGAATAACATGACATGAATAGTGCATGTTCTCATTCATGAAGGGATATTCCTATTTGCCCATGAGTGCAATGAGACATGTCCTCTCCCTCCCCCCATTTAAATATATTATCTATTTCAGGGTGGTGGGTGAGGATGCAGCCTCTACACTTCAAGGGCTGTATGTGGTCATCATATGGTCCCCACCACTCAGCAGATCAGCTGACTTTATTTTGGTAGAGAATTATGTGGGAGGTGGCTGTGGCTGAGCAATCTCAGGCAAATGCTGTCTCAGCTGCATTTGGCCAGCTGTGCTTATGAACCTGGCCATAAATCTGAACTGATGCTACATCTCAGCAAAGGAGATCACTGGCTTACTCCCCATCCTCTTCTGTTTGAGGCTCCTGCTGTCAGCCTGTTTGCTGTCATTCTGTGTGTAGCAGGTGGGAGAGCTACTACAGAGTGTTCAGACTTTCTTGCTCTGCAAAGCCTGACGTTCTATGTCTGCAAAGCTGTGGAGCCTGCAGCCCATCCCTGCAGCTCTGCTGCTGCAGCATCACCATGTGCCATGGCCCATCTCTGCACTGGCATGGGATGAGAAAGCTGTTCCTTTGTGACATGCATCAAGATGGGGCTCTTCCAAATGTCCTAATGAAACGCTTGCTGCAACACAGGCAGCAATATTGCAGCCAATGTTGTTTAGATGAGTTTGAATTAAATGCAAACAACATAATTCCAAAAGCAGTAAGGGATTATTGTACATGATTATGTTGTGAGTTGGCAAATAGGAAAACCCAGAAGGCCTATCTTTTAAAATTTGTCACCAAAAGGCATACAAGTAGAGCTGCCACTCCTTATTAAGCACTACAGGTAAATCTGGCTGCCTCACCAGCTGTGCAATGAAGAAAGCATTTAGATGCTTGCTGCATCTGCTGATGATAAAACTTTGGCCACTGTCCCCCTTCTAAAGAAAAGGGAAATGTATCTGGAAGTTGTAAGTCAAACAAAAAGAATGAGTATTTTGAAACAACCCTTGCCTTTGGGCATTGTCCAGAAGTGTCTCATCTTTGACCTGTCTGAAGTTTTCTCAAGGAGGTAAATTTTAACTTTTTTTAGAGTTTTTTTTTTTTTTTTTTTTAATGCAATTTGTTTTTAATGTAAATCTGCTGATTTCAGTGTCTTCCTCTTGAATGAGATGCAGAGGGGACAGGTGTTTAGTAACTTTGTTTAATTGATGTTTATGCTCAAGGGGTGATTATTCTGTCACAGCTTGCTACGTAAATACCACTCTCCGTGGTCACTAAAGTGCATAAATTTCAAAAACACTTTGGCTCCCTCCAGTCACTTACTTTTTAAAGTGGGAGAAGCAATGGCTTTTCTGTACAATAGCTTTAGTCTTTGTTAGAATAGTTACGATTTACTGGTACTGAGCTCTTTGGATAGAAGAGAATGTGAAAGCAAATATTTTCTTACATACACTGCTGCTGTTTATTTGTGAACTTAAGGTTGGATTTACTTTTCATTCCACTGATGTACTTCTCCTTGATATGGCTGATACTTATTTATGAGAGCTGGACTGGACCTATATTTCAGTGCAGGCATGAATGAGGGCTTTTTCTGGCATATATTTCCTGCCATGAGAAGAACCTCAGCAGGTGACAACTCACTATTGGGAGCTGGTGGCAGGGTAAAAGGTATGGTAAGGGAGGAACGATTTCTGAAAACAAACTTAAGCAGCAGTGTCTGGAAGAGGTGTCTTTCAGAAATCATACAAGCTACTTTTCTTTTGTTTTCACTTCCCGGATTTTAGATACCAGATAGCTTTGGGGATTCATATTATTTTTTAATTTTATTTTTACTTTTTAGTTCTAGAATTACTGCTGTCTGCACTCAAGCCTATCTTACTGACTAAATATCACTTCTTAACCACAAGTTAAATAAGTAAAATAACTTCTGCTTTTGGTTTGCATCTAGTCCTCTAGTGAGCGTGATAACAACATTTCTGGATTTTTCTGTTTCTGAATGTGGACCATTTCTGCCTGAAGAGATGAACAGCTTCCAAACTGGAGTTTTTGAAATAGTTATCATTTGTTATAAGCGACAAATATTTCTAGTACTTCTATTTCTTTAAATATTTCTTTAAAGTTAAAATGTTTCTATCTACTTCTGTTATCCACAAGTGAAGCTCCTACCTTTTCATTAGCAGAAATGTTAACAAGAAGTGATGGGTGTGGGTGCACGCATCATATTTTTAAAGCTTCAAATGCCTTTTTAGGGATCATAGAGCTAAATTAGGCTGGTGTGATTAGTTGTGTATTTATCTGGTTACTTTGAGAATGCAAGCAAGAGTGTGCTTGGGGATGTGTGCACAGGGAATGGCGCAAACAATTGGTGCTGTGTGCCCTGAAACTTGGAAAAACTGTGCATGTGAAAATAGGAA
The DNA here is from genome assembly GCF_964211825.1 of Aythya ferina. Classification (NCBI taxonomy): domain Eukaryota; kingdom Metazoa; phylum Chordata; class Aves; order Anseriformes; family Anatidae; genus Aythya; species Aythya ferina. Next base: position 69,942,248 of record NC_140297.1, on the reverse strand, counting down.
AGCACAACCTACCAAATCAATACATTCCTCAGCAAAACTAAATACAAGAAAGCCACAATCAAATGTTGCAATAGATAACTAATAATGCTGCTTTTATTTCCAAGAAATAATTGTGATAGAAGCTAATGCCAACTTAATGTTATAGCCAGACCTATAATTTATATTCTTGTTTACTGCCTAAGAACTGCTTCATTTACTGAACTAACCACGTTGTGAGGTAATCAGCCCTATGGTTTCCCTTGACATCTCCATAGAAGCAATATCAACTGAAAGTCCATAGATGGCAGCGTTTCACAAAGAACTGGAATCCCTCTTTCATTCCTTTCCTTCCCCCATTCCCTGTTCTTTTCTCTTTTCCTTTCCCTCTTTCAATCATTCTTTTTTTCCTTCTCTTTTCTCTTCCCTTCCTTCTCCCTTCCCCTAAACAGTTCCATAATATGTTGACAGGATTATGAATTCCTGTTGTTTTACAGGAAGTAAATAAATCCTCTTGGTATTTTGGAAGCCTCAGAGTGGTTACAAAATGTTTATACTATGGAAAAGGTATCAAATGAATATTTATATCATTTAAAACATTACCTCCTATTGGTGTGGACTGGACTTTGAGAGCAGACTGTTTGCTGTTACCCACTCTTAAAGTATTTTGTTAGTTCCTAGTGTGATGGGGCTAGACTTCAAGAGAACAGTTTTTTCCTTCTGTACATTTTTTTTTCCTCTTGAAGATGCTTTGTGCCCTGGCACTTGCTCCATCTCAAAAATAGAAAATTATCATGATGACAAAGCATCCACTAAATGGATCCATGTGAATTATTCCAAGTTGTGTGATACATTAATAATGCTGAAGTATACATAAGAGCTACCTTGTTCCATGACAAAATAAATAAATAAATAAATAAATAAATAAATTCTGGTTACATATGTGAATACCCTTTCATTCCACAAAGATTTGTTCTGAGGAGGTTGTAAGTTTTCACCCAATGTAACTTTTAGATTGAAATATATCTTCTTATTCTCAGTATTTCAGGTGATTTAAAAAAAAAAAGGGGGGGGGGGAAGGAGATGATGAACTTATTTTTGATTTACAAAAGCACAGAAAAGGTTGATATTTAAGACGTAAAAAAATATTGTTGAATCATAATTGAATATTTGAATTATAAATTGACTCGTTTTATCACACAATTAATTCTCCAAGGGGACATCATGTTTTGATGAGATGGAGAAAGTAGCTGAGAAAGAATGTAGAAAATATAATATATGCTGCTAGTATAAATATATGTAATTCCTCTGTGATGTAAGCATTTGACAAATACAGTTTTTTTTTACAGAGAATTTCAGCTTTATGTGAATAAATGTTTCTGTGTCTGGCTGTCTGCACACAATCCAGTTGAGATTGGAGTTTGGACGGTTGCATTTATATTAATCCCGTGTGGATTCTACTGAATCCTTCAACCCATAGGAATTCAGTCTAAGCATGTCAGACAAATGTAGCCATCTTTCCATTCAGTTTTGTTTTTTCATTATCATATTTTGTATTCTCTTCTGGCAAAAAGCATGAGAAATCTGCGTGGAGTATTGAAGTGGTTCCTTCTGAAGAAGCTGGATATTTCTAAGTTTGTTTAGTCTGAAAAAGCACCATTGAACTAGGATTTTTATTTTATTTTTTATCAGCAAGAAGTGAGTTGTATTCCATATCACTCTTCCTAAAAAATTGCTTATCACTTTATTTTCAATATTTCTATATCAACACTTTATCAAGTGTTGATATAGAGTCTCTCCCTCTTTTTTTTGCCATCTTGATAAATCGTAAATTATTCAGTCTATATTGCAGAATTCTCAGAAGAGTCTTTATGATAGCTGAGAATAGCTGTGGTTTAGGACACTTACTGAGAAGGTCACAGACCACAGGTAACATCTCTTATTACCTGTTTTAGACTTTTAAACTAGCTCTCTCATATACTCAATTATGTGGGAGATTGGTGACTAATTGCCAATTTATCAGATGTTTTGATATGTGTGTGTGTGCCTTGTATTATGCCTACTTTTGGACATGCAAAACCTTCATAATAAAAGGGCTAGATTTGACTAAGTAATTCCCTACCAGCTATATACAGAACACATGGGTTCAAATCCTAGTTCTGCCACAAATGTATCACATAACCTCAGGCAAGACAATTCATCTGCCTAAAAATTAGGCATCTAATCTAAGCTAGTCATCTAGGCTCCCTCTGTAGTCAATGTTGAGAGATAGGCACCTCCAGATGCAGCTCATACATCCCATTTTAGACCCATATCTCTGAAGAAGATGAATCACCCCCTGCAGGTGCCTGTCTCTGCAGTCGTTGATACCAAGGGAGCCTGGATGTCTAGTCTAAACTAGTTGCTTAACTTTTAAGTAGCTAAAGAAAAGTAAAAAAAACATTTCACTATAGGTCTTTTTATGCCTTATTTGTCTGTGTTCAGTGAGAAGAATCCATGTAAGGGATGATAGTACAGACACATGGTCAGGATGGTTGTGGGTGCTTTGCTAAACTTGGTTTGTCAACATCATAGGATTTTCAGTCTTAACATGTAGGAACCAATTGGATAATTTGGCCTTCAGATATCAAAGTATATCCCATGTCTGCAAGGGGAAGCACTTTCATTTCCTGTTAGCCCTAATGATATAGAAAAGAATGAAACATAAACATGTATGTTTAATCTAAAATATTCTTGATGGCAGTGTTTGAAGAAATCAGTGCTTTACATAGATTCAATATCTTTGAACTGAATGTTAAATGACACTAAATGTGAGCACTGACATTTGTGTTCAGCACTTTTCTGCAAACAAAACAATCTTGAATCATTTAAAATTGCCTCTGCAAGAAGGATAGGAGTGTAAAAAAATAAAACACAAAAAAACAAAAAGGATTTTTTTTAAGTTGGTTTTCTCTGAAGTTTTATCTATGACGTTCTTCCTTCATCCTGGAGTTTCAGACTAAATTACCAACTATCTCAAGAGATTTATTCCTCTTCTCTGTATGAGGTGGCACTTCTAGACTCTTTTATATCAGCCAATAAGTACAATAGTATAATGCTCAACAGAAGCTATAATGTGATTATAAAACCAACATTTTCTGCTTTATTCCTTAACCATTATTAAGGAAAAAGTAAATAATAATAAATACATCTAATTGGCAGTGAAGTGAATGTGTGCAATATCCTGAGTCACAGTTTGGAGAGTCTTGTGTTGTAAAGCAAGTGTGTGGAGCAACCATAAGAGATCAACTGCTGATGGCTCTGAGAGATTTATTCAATGGATATGTTTGTCAGTTCAAGAGAGTCAATAAGCAATCTAGTTTTATGCTACAGTCTAACACCATAATCTGAGCAGAAAACCAATGTTACCCTTAGGTTTGAAGGCAATTGCAGGGATACGCACAAACTCTCCTTGCCCATACGTATGATGTGGGTAGAATGGGGGACTGAGTGCAATGAGTGGGCAATCTAGAAGCAAAATGGAACAACAGGGAATAATTTTTAATATTTCCTTGAGACTGTTGTGTCTCCATGCCACTGCAACTGAATCTCCCTCTTTTCTGAGTAGAGGGTGAGGGAGATGGGTAGATGAGTACTTCTAGATGCATTTAAAAATACATGTAGGTTTGCACAGACTAGAACATTTAAATATGCCAAATAAAGATTTGATATGTTTGGAAATGGTCTTTTCTCTACGGAAATATGGAGAACTTTTCCATATTCATTTCATTACTCTGTGAAATGGACAGTTAAAAGGGCATGAGGCAGAAGCACTTGCTCAGGAGCTGAAATATTTTCAAAAAGAAAGATATACCTGAGTCGTTTATATTTTGAAATCAGGCCTAAGGTGTCTCATAAAAACTGTTGGCTTCTCAACTTTTAGAACTTTGATCACATGCTTGACAATGAAGATTGTTCTGTGGAGGTAAAGAACAATTCACTGATGTAAGTATTCTCATTTTTTGCATGCCACTAAGTGATGATCATAAAGAGTCAATTTCTAGGTGTCCTTTGCCTGTCTCTATTCTCATCTGCAATAGAAGAACATAAAAAAGGATAAAAGAATAAGAAAAAGTAGTAGACAGATTGAACTAAAGGAAATCAATTTCTTTATTTCCTTAAAAAACAAGGCTGCTGTTTCAGATAACACTTTTAGTTTTGACAAAATTGTCAAAAGGGATTTAACTCCTCTGTTTCCAGATCATAAGATTTATGTAAAAGCAACAGTGCCCAGCAAAGGAATTCCTCTGACTATTATTAAAGACAGATCTGATTTAGCAAACTCTGTTATTTTGAGATAAGAAAATTGCGCAGAAATAAATAACTTGACATTTTACTTCCTCTTTACACTCTGCCTAAGATGGAAACCACATGAGTGTAGGCATATTGGTTTGGAAATCTGAAACATGACAAATCATTGTTTTGCTTTGTTTTCAAACTTGAAACCAAAGAAATTGTACACTTCCCAGTGAATTACACAGTCTTGTTTCCCTGGGGTAACCTCTGATTCTTCAGAGCCTATTTTAGTGTTCTAGAAAACTGTTAAGCCAGGCTAGTAATTGTTTATTAGTCCTCAGTGTACAGTTCAAACTGAATAATTACAAACATACCCATTCTTATATAATCTTAAAACTACTGATCCTGAAGACAACCTGTTTCCTCTTAGAAGAAAAGGTGTATGTACTTATTGAATTGGACCGTGAGTGATAGAAAGGGTGGCCCTGCTGAAGTCAGTGGAATTTTTGCCCTTGACTTAATGGGACACTATTACACCTACCTGTCCTGTGATACCCATTTCTGTCCAGTGTGAGTGCACTGTGGGGTTTGCTGGATGCAGGACATAAGGGCTACACACACTGAGTGGTCCAGTCCCAGAGTACACCCTCTCTTCACTTTTGAAGTCAGATTTTGAAGGATGAGAATAAGAAAACTATGATATAAATATTCAAGGGAAACTGCCACTGAGGCGTCCATGTTTTTATTATGAGTTTCTGTTGTAACTTTGGTCTTTATTCTCCAAGAGCTACGTTTTGCACAATTAAATCAAGCTACTTGCTATTCCATTGGCAGGATTTTCTACCAAAGTAAAATATTTTGGGAACATAATCAGCAAATTTGACATTATTTCATTATGTGCTGTTTATCTGCAAGAAATGCATAAGTTAGATTTTGGGAAAGTTCCTAACCTTTCTTTAATTTTTTATTCCTTGGTATCTGCTCAGTCGTTATAAGAAGTAATAAAGGATTTCCTATGCTTGAGTTATGATGGGCACTGCTTATTTCCAAAAAGAGCTAAATAGTTTCTGGAGAGCTAGGAGAGGAGTGTGAATGAATTAGACTTCAAAACTGAACATGCAGCAGATTGCTTAGGCTTGGGTTGTATGGCCACTATGGATAAAACTCAAGGACTTGTACTGTAGACCATCTCTGTGGGCTTTGGAATCGCTTTAAAGTTAATATAACCCTTATGCCTTTCCTAATACAGTACAGCAAGACCCTATGAATTTCATCTGATGTTCCTCACTTCTGATAGTATTGTCTTTTTATATATTTTTTCCACATATGAAAAATTGAGATAAGACAAGTTAATTCTCAGCCAGAGGATGAATTAGTTTATATTCAGATTGCATTTTGCAAACCGTAAATATAATACCATGGAAAACTATTGAGAAATATCACTTAAGATTCTGAAAAACATCTGCATGATAGAGAGAACTACCTTACCAGTCCTATTTAAAAACAGGAATGCTGCGGGCATATTGATAGAAGCTGTATTAAGAAGACATAGAGGGGAGGGGAAAAAAAAAAAAAAAAAGTAAAATTTCTGTATTTTGTATAATATAAAGTTTAACTTTCTGAATAATACAAACTACATTTCTGAGTAATGTAAGACAATAGTTATAAGGTCAGAATAATTAGTGTCTTCAATCTAGTGGGAAGGACAAGCGGTTCTTTTCATTTCTGGTTGTCTGCACTCTTCAGTAATTTGTATTAGTATTTGTATATCTCCCTTCACTGGAAAAGGGGCTGGTCTGCAGCTCTCAGCTATCCCAAGTGAATGCCTCACTAAAATACATACTTAGTAGATCCATCCCAATGGCCTCCACTTGCCTCTTTATCTGCCAAACAGGATAATAGTACTTTCCTTTTAATAATGCATTGCCCCAAAGATGCGTTTAGTATCTTAATGTTTAGTGCCATATCATTGCATTCTATAGTATAAAAAAATAATGCAATCCCATTCCGTAATCAGAATATCTCACGTGTGGAAGTACTGTAACGCAGTGAGTTGAGCAAACACTTTGCTAAGTGCGGTAGCAAACCCAGATAACCTCGCTAATGATAACCTCGCCCAGATATCTGCTACAATATGCACCGCTGACACAAGACTTAATCCTGTTTTCCCATTAAAAAAAAAAAAAAAAAAAAAAATTTTGCCATGGACTTTAATAGGAACAGGATCTTTCTCCTGGTGCTGCGTGAAGGGCAGAAAAGGGCAGAAGTGTTTTAGTGATAACGGACCAAAACACAATGAATTAATTACGGTAAAAAATCACTGCTGGACCTAGTTAGTATCTCCTGCAACCTAACTGTATGCTCTTGAGAGAAAAAGAGACACAAACTTGCATGTTCATCATTTATTTGTGTCTGATAGTAAAAGCAAAGTGGAAAGTAATAGCAATGCTGTATTTTATTCTTCAAGATTTATATTTTATTTCTTTTGCTGTAAAGTTTCTGTGTACACTGATCAGACATATTTTCCTTGTTTTCTGCCATCATTTACTAATTCGGGAGACAAATACCACTGTCTCAACCACTGCATAAGGCTTACCAGTATGTGTGTGTGTGTATATATATACATATATATATATATATATATATATACACACATATATAAAATATATAGTGCAACTTACCATACTATTCTGGAAGCCTGGCTTTTCCCATGCATTCCAAAGGTGATCTCCATTTCCTCTGCTCTAATCAACATCATCAGCAGAGGAAAAAAAAAAATCTGCTTCCTATTTGATTTTAAAATCTTCTACATTTTCATAATTTTAAGACACTTTGAAATAGTTTTATAATCCCTATCCATCCAGAAAAACCTTGGTTTCACAAGAGATCCTTCTCACAGAAATTGTTCCATTGCCTTCAGTTTTGCAGTTTTGCTCTTAGACTGGAACAAGTATGATGTAGGGAGGATTGTTTCATCAGCTTGTGTAAGTTTGGACCCAAGAATGAAGATTGCTCATCTGGTGCTGCATATCAGAATCAAAGCTTCCCTGTATGTTCTTGTGTTCTGTGTGTTTCAGCAAGGTTTTGGAGTAGCTTTTTTTTTTTTTTTTTTTTTTTTTTTTCTCCTAATCATAGGATATCTCAAGTTGGAAGGGACCCATAAGGATCATCAAATCCAACTCCTGGCACAGCACAGCTCTACCCAAAAGTTTAGACCATGTGACTAAGTGCACAGTCCAATCGCTTCTTAAATTCAGACAGGCTAGGTGCAGTGACTATGTCCCTGGGGAGCCTGTTCCAGTGTGCAACCACCCTCTTGGTGAAAAACTTCTTCCTGATATCCAGCCTAAACTTCCCCTGCCTCAGCTTAACATCATTCCTGCGGGTCCTGGTGATTACGAAGAATAGGTCACCTGCCTCTCCACTCCCCCTCATGAGGAAGTTGTAGACCATGATGAGATCTCCCCTCAGCCTCCTCTTCTCCAGGCTGAACAGGCCCAGTGACCTCAGTCTCTCCTCTTATGTCTTCCCCTCTAGGCCCTTCACCATCTTCGTCGCCCTCCTCTGGACACTCTCCAACAGTTTAATGTCCTTCTTGTACTGTGGTGCCCTGAACTGCACGCAGTGCTCAAGGTGAGGCCACACTAGCGCAGAGTAGAGCGGGACAATCACCTCCCTCGACCAACTAGCAATGCCGTGCTTGATGCATCCCAGGATACGGTTGGCACTCCCGGTTGCCAGGGCACACTGCTGGCTCATATTCAACTTGCTGTCAACCACAACCCCCAGATCCCTGTTTGCGGGGCTGTTCTGCAGCATCTCATTGCCCAGTCTGTACGTGCAGCCAGGGTTGCCCCGTCCCAGGTGCAGGGCCTGGCACTTGCTTTTGCTAAACTTCATGTGGTTGGTGATTGCCCAGTTCTCCAGTCTGTCCAGATCTCTCTGCAAGTCCTTTCTATTCTCATCTGAGTCCACAACTCCTCCAAGTTTGGTGTTGTCAGCAAATTTGCTCAAAACACCTTCTAGTCCTACATCCAAATCATTTATAAAAACATTGAAGAGGACTGGCCCTAAAATGGAGCCTTGGGGGACCCCACTAGTGACCATCCGCCAGCCTGATGTGGCCCCATTTACCACAACCCTTTGAGCCCTTCCCATCAGATAATTGCTCACCCATTGTATGATGTTTTTGTTAAGTTGTATGCTGGACATTTTGTCCAGTAAGGTCCTATGGGAAACCATGTCAAAAGCTTTGCTGAAGTCCAAAAAGATCACATCAGCTGGTTTCCCTTGATTGACTAGATGGGTGATCTTATCATAAAACGAAATAAAGTTTGTTAAACAGGACCTACCCCTCATGAACCCATGTTGGCTGGGACCAATGACTGCATTGTCCCCCAGGTACGCTTCTATAGGTTCAAGGATTATCTTCTCCATAATTTTACCAGGCACTGACAGGCCTGTAATTGCTAGGGTCTTCTTTCTTATCCTTCTTGAAAACTGGCACAACGTTTGCCAGCTTCCAGTCTACTGGGATGTCTCCAGATTCCCAAGATCATCGAAAAATAATAGAGAGGTCCTGCGATGACGTCAGCCAGCTCTCTAAACACCCTGGGATGAATCCCATTCATACCCATGGACTTGTACAGATCCAGGTGGAGCAGCAAATCCTGCATGCGTTCAGGGTCGGTTGGGAGTTTGTAATTCCCACTGTCATGGTCCTCCATCTCAGGGCACTCTGGGTCCTGAAGCCCATCATCAGTGTTGAAGACAGAGGTGAAAAAGGCATTAAATGTCTCTGCTTTGCCTATGTCATTGTCTGTGAGGAGACCTTCCCCATCAAGTAGCAGACCTGTTTTCATTGGTCCTCCTTTTTCTGTTCACTTATCTATAAAAAAACTTGTTTATTGTCTCCCACAGACATGGCCAGCTTCAACTCTAGTTGGGGCTTTGGCCACACAAATGTTATCCCTACAAACATGAACAGCATCCCTGTTTTCCTTCCTCATTGCCTGACCTTCCTTCCAGCAGCCATACACTTTCTTTTTTTGCCTAAGCTCCAGTAGAAGATCCCTGGTTAGCCAGGCCAGCCTTCTGCCCTGCCTGCTTGACTTGCGATATTTTGGATTTGCCTGATCTTGTGCTTTTAGGAGGCAGTGCTTAAAGATTGACCAGCACTGATGGATGCCAATGCCTTCAAAAACAGTTTCCCAGGGGACCTTGCTGACTAGTTCCCTGAGCAGCCTGAAGTCTGCTTTCCCCATATCCAGGGCTGAATAAGCTAATAAGTAGCTTTTTGGCATACATTTTCTTGAGACTTGTTGTTTGGCCTCTGGTGTCCTGAACTTGAGTCTTTGTTTATTATGGGAGGTGGTCCTGTGCAGTGCCCAACCCTCAGCACCTGATAGGAGGATGACTAACAACTCTTAAGAGCTATGGCTTTTTACAGGCTCAGTTCTGCAGGCTTCAGTTAGAGGGATATTCCAGTAGAAATACATGCATAAATAGAGATTACTTCTGCGAGCAGCATGAACAGCCCCTTACTTTTTGTTTTGTTGTTGTTATGAAGTGCACTTGATCTTATTCAATTGCCTAGGGTACTGTGGTAGAATTGAAATAGAATAGTATCATATTGCAGAACCATAGCGAGTTATTATGGTCATGGTTTCTCCTCTGACTATTCGCAAATTACCACTTTGCTAACATAGGAAGCATATGCTAGATTAAAACAGGGAGCTTTCTTTCTTTCCTTCTTTCTTACTTTGAAAGACAAAAATGGCAAAAATTATGGTTTTCAATTTTGTTGTGAAATATTTCTCCTTTTCAGGGAAATATGTTTTCTGGATGGATTGCCACCTGCAGAGTATACTATACATCTTTGTTAAATTATTTTCTGTCTCTGCAGAAATAGCAGTTTAGTTTTGTAGTATTTAAAAAAAAAAAAAATGACTGAGCATTTAGCACAATTATGTTCAGCACTATAATCTCTTTCTTTTTTTCTTCTTTTGTTGAGCCATCCTTTAACAGGGAATAAAAAATGAGACACTGTAAGCTATTTTGCATAAATGAATAATTATGATTGCTACATATTGCCAATTGTAATTAGAGATAATAATGCTACGTTTTGGAGCTTTTGCTCATGCACTGCTTTTCCAAGCAAAATAGAACTTTTGCAACATTCATCCAGTTAAGTGAATAGATTAGTTTTTCTCCATTCACCAAGGACAAATACATGCGTGCCTTTGTTTTTCTGCATTTTTTTTAATATGATAGCTTTAATTAGTTGAAGGTAAATAAGTAAATAAAAGGCACACTATAAATAGTAGGCTTTTAGCAAAATTAGAGGCACATTAAAGATAACACGCTTTTGGGACTAGCAGATCAGTTAGCAAGTTGTCTGAGAATTAGAGAGAAATTGGCAGCTGCTTACAGTTAGCAACCAAAAATGCTGTAGGTAATGTATGCATGTGCAGATCATTTAAGGACTCAGTTTACCTTATTTACATTCCAGCACCTTTAGGATTTGAGGATGAGTTGTTTCTTGTGGGGAGAGGAGGCTGATTCCTGAAAATTGCTGAGCTAAAAGACAGTTTGGGGCATACCTTCTCACACAGCAAGTTGCTTGCTCCTGTAGTGGTAAAACCTGCATTTTATACAGTTCCGAGAGACTGTGTATCTACATTGACTTGAGAACTTGGCATGGTGCTAGACTAAAAAACAATGCTGTTTAATCAGGTGTGGTGTGCTGGCTTATTACTTTTGCCAGCAGCTTTGTTTTACTTGGACAGCATAGCCTTGTAAGAATTCAAAGCCTTTGCAATATTGCTGAAGAAGCTTTCTGAGATGTGTAACTAACCATAATGCTGTATCTCCAGGGTACTGAATGAATGCAGCAAACAAACTGTACTTTGCAACTGTCTCATTTTCCTAGGAAAAATGGACTGACTTCTGGAATTGTTGTTCAGCTCCCAGTCTCAGTGGGAGTTCTGTCTGAGCACAGACAGGCTAAAACCTAAACAATGAGTATTAAATTTGGCCCCCTTCATCTCAGGATCTCACAATTCTTTTAAAAATGTTAACAAATTAAGGTTCACAACCTCCACCCTGTAAAATAATACTGTTCATTTTTTTACTGATGTGCAAAGAAGGTCACGAGTCAGTGACAGCAACTAGATAGAGATCAGAAATCCAACTCTCTATCAGACTGTTCCACTGCCTTCATTGATTATTTTCCATAGATCTGTTAGATCCTTACTCAATCTATAGGCTTCTGGAGAGTTTTCAAAGCTGGAGTTAAGGATGTTTTGACATGATTTTCCACTTGCATTATTTGATGCATTTTCCTTATTCTGCATATCCCAACTTGACAATGTCACTTACATCCTAATTGGAAGGGTGCTGCAACCATAAGAGGCTACAAATCCTGATGTTTTGCCTACCACAGATTGATTTAAATGTGAATATAATATCTGTTCCTTGCCCTGCAGAAGCTTTCATGTGGCAGCACATCTCGCAATTAGGCCACACCTAGCTGAAATCTCCCAAAGGAGGGCTGTAGAAACTATTATCCACTTTAGGGATTGGTAACCTGGCACAGATAAAAGTAGGAGAAAAAAGAGAGACCCAATACTCTCTTGAAATGTGCACTGAATTTTTTATGAGATTTGAAAATGATTGGACTGTTGTTACTGCTTTCTTTCCTAGGCAGGGGATGTATCAAAACACTCCCCAGATAGTTTGCCCTTATACATTGCGTAGCATAATTTTCGTCTCATAGAGCAGAAGCTCTAGGATATTTTTGTATACTAGGCAGTACTATAACAGAGCTTTACAAGCACTTGCATTACCAGTTTCTCCCATTCAAGATCTCTCAGCAAGATCATAGAAACAACAGCCATCGCTTTTAAAGAAAGTAGTATTAGAAAAATATATTGTGGATTTTATTTGCTTTAATGTGATGTGTTTACCAATTGCATGAATTCCTAATTACCTCTTTTATTTCCCTCCTATCTGCTCTTCTACATTCTCTGCTCTACCATCATCATTGTCTTTCCATGGCAGACACTTCCTGCAGCCTAGTTCCCTTCTTTTTTTCTTAGCTGAATATTCTGAATCAAAATTGTTAATTAATATCTGGATTCTTATCACATGATGATTTGGTAGTTTCTCTCTCTTTTTTTTTTTTTTTTTTTTTTCTCTGAATAGATACGCATCTGTTTTACTACATCCTTTCAGATAATGCTGCAAATATCAATTTTCTAGCCCTTTAATTAAACCATGGCACTCCTTTTATTTACGTTACTTGAACAGGTATGTTTACTTTCAAAATTTCTTAGCTTATATTATACTGTTTTTGTAATTTTCAAATATCTCTATGGTTTCTCTTACTCATTTTTTAGGAGGAATTCCACAGAAACATTCAGGTTCCCTCCATTGCCTAACTTCCAGAGCCTCCCTTAAAATTCTCCTTGCCTTTCTAAACTTCCTCAAGTTTGACAACCTTAGGCATATTGTCCATTCACTCATCAGTATTTTCTCCTTGTTCCCTTTTATTCATGGGCTAGACATTTGTTATCCATTAACAACTTTCTTCATATTGCAATTGTAATCTCTTGCAGCTCTTACTAATTTTTGTAAAGTGCTGATTGCCATGGAGATCTCACTCTAGTACTGGTTCTCTTAATCACTTTGGTAACACAAGTAAAAAGTAATGTCACTGTGGTCAGTTGACCAGTGCTCCAGTTCTCATGATCTGGAACCAAACATCTGGATGTCTATTTATCTGGAAACCTCAAATTTAATTCAACCACTCTTTATTCCTCACATGCCATGTGACAAAACAACAGAAAGTTGTCTGAATAAACTCCTGTCTTTATTAGTCAAGCTAACACTTTATTTTTCTTATTATCACCTGAGTAAAACCACCACAGTTACATGCAAAAATCTCTGGCAAGATAATTCCTAATAGGCTCCTTAGGACTGTTATGATGTGAGAAACAGGGCAAAGGGAACAGGGCCACTGCAGTGGTAACAGGTTCCTTTTATTCATTTTGGGTCACTCTGTGCTGCCAAGTTCATGTACACTCAAGCTGAGCATAAAAACTCAGTTAAATTAATTGCTGTGGATATATATTCAAGGATGAGAACATGGAAGTACAGCCAGAAAAGAGGCGAATAGGTTAAATAGGGGGTCACTTAATACCAATTATTTTAGGATCATTGTCAGAAGGAAAACTGAACCAGGAATGGCACCAGACTAGTTATGCTGAGAGTAGGGCTGTTCAGTTTTTCAGTTTACAGGATGAATGGAGGAAAGAGAGGAAAAATAATTTGGGTTAACCCAGAGTTATTTCACTTTCCTCACCCAAATGAAAGAGAATTCATTTGAGGTTAATGACATCATCTTTCACATGATGCATCACAGATTGGTTGAGGTAGAAAGGTATGTCTAGATGTCATCTGATCCAACCTCCCTGCTCTATCAGGAACAGCTAGAGTAGGTTGTCCAGGTGGCTTCTGAATATCTCCAAAGAAGGCAACTCCACAACCTCTCTGGGCACCCTCTGCCAGTGCTCAGTCACCTTCCCATTAAGGAAGTGTTTCCTGATGTTCAGATGGCATCTCCTGTATTTCTGATTGTACCCACTGCCTCTTGTCCTGGCACTGGGTATCACCAAAAAGAGCCTGGCTCCACACACTGATGAGATTTCTCTCTCCTCCCGCTCTAAGTCTTCTCTTCTCCAGGCTGAGTAGTCCTGGCTCTCTTAGCCTTTCTTCATAGAAGAGATGCTCCAGTCCCTTAATCATTTTCAAGGTCCTTTTTTGGACCCTCTGCAGTGGGCTCTCTCCACTCTCTCTCTCATCCTGGAATCATTGCGAAACACTTAGCCCTTCATTTATTAAGAAGTAGATTTTCAGTTGAAACCATCTGACTGCATCAAAAATATGTCAATAGCTTTTATCAATCCAAATAATTTTCCAAAGAAAAAAACAAAAACAACTTTTTTTTTCCTTAGCTGCAATTACACCAATGGATTTATTTATTTATTTATTTTTCTGACTGCAGATTTCACAGCTCAGCCTTTCTGTACTTATTGTTACAATCCCTAAACAATTTCATAATTGCCCCTGCTTTACAAAGGTGTAATGCTACTGAGATTTTTAAGTTGATATTAATATCATGTAAATAGTTTGTTTCTCTTTATCTGGATTTGATTTTAAGCTTTCATACTAATTTATTATTCTTTGTGGTATTCATGAGTTTGAGGCTCCTGGTATTTATAACAGTAATCATTATTATTTATAGGCATTGTTAGGGGCATTGTATTAAGATTTTGCAAAGCAATGGAAAACACAGGTAAACCCTGTAGTGAGAGAAAAAAAGAAACTTCTGCTTGTAAATTTTAGTGCATCCTTTATTTAGAATATATACTCCATCCTCAGTTTCTGGCTGCCTTGATAAACATATGAATAAGAGATAATGTTTGATGGGAAGGTCATGTTTGCCTTTATTTTTGTCTTCTTAAATTAAATTTAAGGCTCTCCTCCAAAATATGAATTCAGGATCCTTCTTTTTCTTATTTTCTGTTTAGCTATTATTATTATTTTTTTTGCCTGCAATAACAAAGCAATGAAAAAAGACAGCAATCCCCTTGCTCATGTGATATAATTCCACACTGAGTGTGAATACTGGCAGATCAGCAGAATGAGCCATCTGCAAGCTATAAGCTCTGTCTTTGCATGAGTAGATTTAGGATGAAAAAAAAAAAATTGTCTGACCTGGAAGCCAAACGTTACTTGGCATGTTTACTAGAGATCCCTGTGAGGCCAGCCACTGCTTGTGCTGAATTAGTGTCCTTTATAAAATATGTCCCTCCCTCTTGCCATCATATTTTGTAGTACATGTACATAAGCACAGACACACAACTGCACACACACACAGGGCTGCACGACAGGCCACTACAGAGATGCTGTACTGTGGTTTAATGAATATCAGACTTTGCAGTTAGTTTCTGCTGGATTGCTGTGCTGCTGAATAATGAATATCATACTGCAGGGTTAATCCCAAGTGGCTAATTTGCTGGTTTTAATGGGCTGGGTGTTAGTCCTGAAATGCTTGTAAATGTCTACAGTTCATGCATTGCACTGTGTAGGAACATGTACCTCTAAATCCTCACCTTACTCAGGCCAGTAACTCCCACTGAAGTCAATACAGATATTCATGGGAATAGCACAAGATGGATTTGTTCCTACAGTCTTACCCGTGCTCCAGGCTATTATCTACCAAAGTGCTGAAGTTCCACCTCAAACAGAAGAGTTATGCATGCTGCTACGTTTTCCTTTTCATGAGTTTCTCTTCTAAGCTTGATCTGCTGGCTCTGACATCCTAGCGCACTGAATTATAGCTTACGCCTTCAACTAATGAAGTAATTGGCAAAATTCCCATTGACTTCATTCAGAGAATGATCCAGCTGAATAGTGCTGACTCTTGAGAGCTCCTGAGCCCTTGTGGAATAAATGTGAGTTGCAGAGCCACAGGATTTACAAAGATTTGGCCCTGGATTATAGATCATTTGGGGCAGGTGGAGTCTATCTTTTCAAATGGTTTGTGAGGTGCCATTTCCACCTAAAGTACTCTAGTAATGATTAAGAGACAGTAACAGTTGTCAGATGACACAAAAAATAAAATTTACAGTGTGGGCAGGGAGGGTGGAGTAGCCATTGAGGAGACACATGTAGGAATGAATTAAAGCAATACCTTTAATAATGTCTTTTTTTTTTTTTTTTTTTTTTTTTTTTTGTCCCCTCTTGTTCGTCTTTTTGTCATCTTTCTCTCTTTTGCCCTGCTACATGAATTACAATCTGATCAAACCTTCCTGGTTGTTCTAGCTAAAAGCTAACGTCTGCTTAGGCTACATTCTCTGTGCTCTTATGTCTGATTTAAAAAGGAACTGCTTTGAATTGTGTTAAAATTTCCCTCATTTCCCTCATTAACCTCAAGGGCAGCAAAATAAGATCAAAACAACAAAGGGAAAAAACAAACAAAGAAACAAACAAAAAATCACCCTTCCCCTGAATTAAAAGACATAGACATTTATGTAACTTTAAATACTTTATTTTGTGATCCTTTTCCTGCAATTACAGTGAGCATTTACTGCTACCTCTTTACTCTATTAACATAAACTAAACCAAGCTAAAGAGATTCCCTGGACTCAGGAGTGTAAGTGATGATACTCTGCTTGCACAAGAAGACAAAGAAGGTACCTAGCCATGCTGTTCAGGTGTGGTATAGCCACAGTAGGGGAGTATTGGATATTTAAATGCATGCACATATTGGCTGTGGAGAAGAGATTTTCAAAAGGAGATTTCATGATGTCAGCATGAGAGGCACTGACTCTACAATGGGAAAAGGGTAGTGTTTTGAATGCTGATACTGCTGAGCTTGATACCTGCTGATGTGCATCTGGGATATACTGGAAATGTTTGAGATGACAAAATCCTGTTTTGTTTTTTAAAGTGGGCTGTCTGACTTTCCTGTCAGACACAGTACTATGTTTGATGTATTTGTGTATATTTTCAGGGGAGAAGCTACTTCTCTAATCCACTGGTTCTTCGCAGAAACACGAAGTTTCCTTTTTTAAGAGAGTACAGAGAAGCATTGACGGATTTCTCAGTGTTTGAATTTGGCTTTGAGTTATATATGGTGTAAGGCCAAAAGATATGGGTTATCAGTCTGTAAGGGTGACTCTGAGAGTTCCTGATTCTGAAGTGTTGTTTTTCTTTCAAGAATATCTGAGATCAGGTAGGACTGGGGAGAAAGAAGCCTGGAAGATTTTAAAGAGGCAAATAGCTCCTGATCATTTCTACTCAAGATTGCCCTGCACAGCATTGTACTTCCCTTCTTTGTCCTTTTCCCCTCCACATTTTATAAAGACTTTGAGCATTTGTCTTTAAGCTGTGTGCACTATTGGCCACTCACAGAATGGGGACTTTGCTCTGCACATGCTAGTACATAAATGACATTCATCAATGTGCTTCATGTAATTTAAATGACAGAGTACTGGACTGTGGCTCATTGTAATACAGTGGTCTTTTTTTTTTTCTGGGGCCATGGTTTGAACAAATTTGCCAATTATTGTTCTGTTTAGGGAGTGTTAGTAGAAACATTACAACAGAGACGGGGACAACATTAAATAGCATGTCAGTCCCAAAACAGCTGTAGGTGTCTATTGCTAAGCAAGCTAAGGTCCCTATATGGGCACCTTGCTTTTATTATGAGAGTAGTGCCTCACTCATTTTTTCCTTTCCACAATGAATTAAGAATGCAGACATTTAATGCTAATAACAACCATGTCCTGTAATGCCTTTCAGCAATGGGCTTTCAAAACAGCAGGCATATTTTTAAAAATGGAAGCTAAAATCAAATATCCAAGTAGGTGCTTAACTACGTTTTTACTGGGCTGATTTCTTAAAGGGTTTGATGCTAGTTCTGAAGTTTGAGGTCAAGCACTCCTGCAGGAGAATGCAGCCACTTTAAGAGGGAAGGGCCTCAGAGTCCAAAACTTCTGGTGGTTCCCTGACTCATTGGTATCTGTCGGTGCTTGAGCCAAGCATTCTTGTACCAAGAGCTGACAAAGCCCGTTAAGAAAAACTACAGGAGAGATGTTGGCTTTAGTGCAGCAGTGTGTGAAAATTGTGTGAAATTTGTTGTTGTTTGTTTGTTTGTTTGTTTGTTTTCTGAATTAATAAAGTGAGCCAGACGTAAAAGCCTGAAAAAGGTTTTGGCATGATTTTAGTCCTTCCTGGGTTGGGGAAACAAGTCAGCCTTAAAGGCAGCTGACTCTTTAATCACATACTTAGTATCTGGGATAAAAGTATTCCAAGGTGGCTGAGTGACCTCTAGAACCTAAATCTATTTCAGAAATTGCTCAGGCATTTGGGAACCAAGGCACCCTCAGAAGTCCATCATCTTAGCCCATCTAAGGACTCAGAGTTTTAAAGGTATCTGGGTACTCAAACTTGTTTTTCAGTTTCTGGTCTGATGCCATTTTGCAACTCAGACTTTGGCGTGTGCATTACACTGTTGCATTTGAAAACATTAACCTTGATTTTCTGTGCCCAAAGATCACAGGTATTCAAGCCCTTTAAAGATCTTTCAAAGTTCATAACTATGGATTTAACTATTTGGATGTAGGCTTCCCTCTCCAAACTTAGCTCAAAATATGAACATAATGAATGAAAGCAAAATATTTTATTTCTCCATTCAGTCAACTCTACTGAAGCACAAATCCAGATCAGGTCTGCAAAAAAATAACAAGCTCCCTTCTTCAGCTTATCCCACTATTATTGAGAAAGTCTCTGTCAAATTCTCTGAGACTGCTTGGTGATCTGCAAACCTCTGAGATACTTTGAGCTTTCAGGAATGTGGGCTGTGTAATCACCAGAAAAACAGGAAAAGTTGAATGAGGAAAACCGAGAGGGTGAATAATGTAACAGTGTGCTATAGCCCCTAAGCTGCTAACCCTGATACCTGTAATTATTTTTCCTTTACAAATCATTCTCTCACAAGAAAATGAGAGGTTATTGAATGCAGTTAACCAACTTAGCCAAGACTGAAGCTTGATACCACAAGAGAAAGCAGGTTGAGATTACAACTACAAAATTTGTTCTTGTTCTAGCTTTAGGAGCAGGGCTTGTTTCAAGGCTGTGGGGTGGTGGCAGCTGTCTAGTGTTTTGATGAAAAGTAACCACATTTCTACTTTCGCCTTTCTTCAGCTGAATTTAAAAGTCTGAAAAACTATAAGAGGTAATAGTTTTCATATAGATAGATAGATAGATAGATAGATGGGACTTAAAATGGTGATGCATCCATGTATGCCACTTCAAAATATGCAAAGGGCCCTGTGTTCAAAATCCAGCTAAATTACACACACACACACACACCAAAAAAAAAAAGGGAGGTCTTTGTGTTCTTTAAAACCTGGAGTTCAGTATTTTTATTTATGATCTAATCGAGAAATACAAATCACTCATACAAATTTTTTGGTTTGTAACTTAAAACTTTTCCTATTTACCAGAAAGTGCTGGAAATTATTATTATTATTTTTTTTAATAAAAACACTAGAAAAAGTGGAAAATTATGTGAAATCCATAGTAAGAGTCCTTGTCATAGGGTTTCTTTTTGGCAAGTGCAATAAAGCTATGTGCTAGAGGAACTCTCTAATGAGATAAAAGAAAACTGAAATGACAAAGCATGTAGTGCCACCACAGAAATTTGGAGCATGTGTTTAAAAAGGGGAATTTCTCTGGACTAGTTTTGTGACTTCAAAGCCAGGGGCTCATTTAGTCACAGGACTAAATGAGTGCAGAAAATCTAATGCACTAGTAGCTCTCTGTTTTTTAGATTTCTTTAGTTTGCATTTCCATTTGGAATTGTTTGAAAGCATGAAACGGAAAATCACATTGCAAAAAACATGTCTTCTGTGACTAGTACTTGTAAGAAAATGAGACGTGTTCTGACCACAGCTTCAAACAGTTAATGTGTGTGGCAGGAAAGAGGGGAGAAGGAAGCAGACAGGCTGCTACTGATTCAAACAGAGCATAAAATTCCAGCACAATTAAGAAAGCGCAGGAGTGGTGGCAGAGAAGAAAGCTTACCGTGATGGGTGTATGGAGATGGGGCAATGTCAGGTTATCATATTGTAGTGAAGCCAGGAGAAGCTGCTGCCAGCAAAACCAAACCTAGCTTGCTCTTTGGCTGAAAACTTAAACATCAACACCCTTTAATTATGCATAAAAAAGATATACAAAGCTAGCAGCTTTAAAGTACTGTTATTAATTGCAGCAAATGTTAGAGAAATATTGACTTCATGTAACAATTATATATATATATATATAACAATTCATAGTTATAGTTCTCAGGGGTTTCTTGATTAAGGACAATAAGGAGAATTTGATGTGAATATCTCATTTCACATAGCTTTCTTAGTTTGCCTAATCCAAGAAATAGGGATACGTTTTACATGTCAGAATCTGCAGAAAGTGCATGTATCTGCTAGTTCCTTAGCAACCTTATGGGATATGCCTGCATCTACTCCCATAAACCCTGCATATCAGAAATCATCTCCAGTGGCTTTCCAGGGATCAGTGGATTTTGCCACAGTAATAATACTGTTCATGTGCAGTTGTAGTAAATCATTTATTTACTTACAAGGTCATTGCTGTGTTTTGGGGTTTTTTGAAGTATGTCACTAGGGAAATAATATGTAAACACATTTCATTGAGATCCCTCTATATGAATGAAGACTACTGTAAACATATATGGGTTTTTAATAACTGGAAACAAATAATGCTCTCAGTTGTGCTCATCATAGCCCTGCTTCTCTTTACTCTCTGCTTTTCAGCTACAACTAGTAGTTAAAATTAGCAGAAAATTCTGGAAAGTAAGATTTGAGAATGATATTTCTTCGTGGTTTGTACACTTTCCTCTTCAAAAAGAGATCTTTACATTTCAGTTATCCTTACTGTATGTGTGCCTTACGTTTATCACTGTGATATAATTTATGGGCCACCTGAACTTTATCAAACAACCCTGTGTGATGGTTTTACTCGGATGGGCAGCCGAGTTCCACCACAGCCGCTCTCTCCCTTCCCCTCCTCAACGATGAAGGGGGAGAAAATACAATACAAAGGGCTCAAGGGTTGACATAAGGGAGATTGCTCAACAATTATTGTAATGGGCAAAACAGACTCGGAATAGGGAGATAGTAAGATGTATTGCCTATTACAAACAAGCTAGAGAAGTGAGAAACAAAGGAAAGAAACCAAAAACACCCTCCCCCCATCCACCCTCTTCCACCTCCTCCCACTGAGAGGCATGGGGGAATGGGGGTTGTGGTCAGTCTATAGCACTTTGTCTCTGCTGCTCCTCAGTCACTCTCTTCCCCTGCTCTGTGTGGCATCCCTCCCACGGGATGTAGTCCTTGCCGAACTGATCTGGCATGGACTTCCCACAGGCAGCAGCTCATCAAGAACTGCTCCCACATGGGTCCGTACCACGGGGTCCATCCCCCAGGAACAAACTGCTCCATCACGGGTCTCCCCATGGGCGGTAGCTCCCCCCAGACCCCCTGTTCCTGCATGGGCTCCTCTCCACGGGCTGCAGCTCTGGCCTGGGGTCTGCTCCTGCTGGGGCTCTCCATGGGCCACAGCCTCCTCCAAGGCACATGCACCTGCTCCACCAGGGGCTCCTCCACAGGCTACAGTGTAGAGATCTGCTCTGCTGTGGTATTCCATGAGCTGCAGGGGGACATCCTGCTTCACCATGGTCCTCACCACAGGCTACAGGGGACTTCTGCTCTGGCTCTTGGAGCACCTCTCCCCTTCTTTCTTCACTGACCTTGGTGCCTGCAAGGCTGTTTCTCACTCCTCTCACTCTCCCAGCTGCTGTGTAGCAGCAGCTTTTTATTATTATTATTATTATTTTTTATTATTATTATTTTTTTCTCTTTTCCCTTTCTTAAATATGCTCTCACAGAGGTGCAAACAATATCATTTATTGGCTCAGCTCTGGTAAGCAGCAGGGCCCTTATCTAACATGGGACAGCTTCTGGATTCTTCTTGCAGAAGCCATCCCCATGGCCCCCCACTACCAAAACCTTGCCAAGTAAACCCACTACACCCTGTACTTTGCTAAATTGCATATGACATGAGGCAAAGGACAGCTCATGTGAGTAACTTTACTCATGCAAGTAGTGGATACTAGCTGGAACAGGGATTAAATGTTCTTTCTTGAAGTATAGTTTTTACAATTAAAACTGTTCAAATTTTTCCCTGCAATCAGAAATATATGGGTCTGATCCAGAGGCACACATAGAGCATATTATCATCTTCACTGCCTACCTGAAGGGCTTCTACCCAGCTGACTCCTGCATTTATGCCTTATAAATGGTGTTTGGACATGAAGTGCGTTCTGGTATTGTTACATATGTATGGAATGCATTTTTGGGAGTAGGACCTCCATGAATGAACTTTCTTCTACTGATGTTGATGGAGTTAAGCCTGTTTCTGGGAAGTGAAACTCTCTTCTATTTATGTTACTAAACAGCTGGAAAAATCCTGTCTTTTAAAGCCATTGAAGACTTTATTATTGCCTTCATGGAGTTAAATTCACATAAAATGTTTTTTTGTCTATTAAGGATGAGAAGATGTACGTATTTCTATTCAGTTTTATCTTACAAGCTAATGGCAGATCAGAGCTATATAAGGTACATTAAAGTGTGTTAAGATCTAGAAAGACTATGCAAAAAACAGATAAGTCAGATGTATAAATAACTGTGTAAATAAACATAGAGACTGTAGAGAAAAATATAATGCATATATTCTAGTATACAGAATGTATGTGTCAATATATATGTATCGGTTCATATAGTTACACAAAATATTTGCATAGAAATACATATAATTTATCTAATGTTTGATGTGATGAATGCTCTAGCTGTCCTTTCATACGTTTATGTATTAACAGTTTAAATGTATTATCTCTTTGCTTCTTACAAATTGAATAGCATGTTTATTAGCAGGTAAATATAATCAGTTATAGCTTACCTTTTGTGTGTGTCAGTTCTTGTACAAAATAATGAACAATTTAGTCCAGGGTTGCCTAGTTTCTTGACCCTATAGGTGGCATTTAAAAACTTCTAGTTGGCTAGGGTCACAAGACATGTGCCTAAGAGGAAAGCAATCCCCTGATGAAGTTTATAAACAAGAGATGACAAAGCTTTCTGAGAGAGCTATGATTTCCTTATGTGGTGATACTGGGCTGAGCATGAAGCTGAATCCCAAGGCAACCCGATCATCGCAGCTCCTGACAGTTCACTTCAACCAGAGTTGTGCTGCTGTTGATCCTATCTACCACCTAAACACCTGCTTGATCACTTTCAATATAGAAATTGCTTCAAAGTATTAATCTTCTCAAAAGAAATGAAGGCACAAATAACTAGTATGGATAGGCTTGGGCAGCAAAGGACAAATATGAAGCATGTAAGAGTTTTCATGTGCGCGTGGTGGGGGCCACTCTCCCTTGTGGCATTCCTTTCCCTTGCACAGCCACTTAAGGCTTCTTGGCCAGGTGAGAGTCCTTCGAATCTGGTGTTGTGCTGACTGGCTCTACACTGACTTCTTTGGGATGTTTGCACCGTGCAATGATGTGGTACAGAGGTGATGAAATTGTTTCTGCCCTGAGCTGCAATGTCCACACTGCTCATTACAGAGTTTGAGATACTGGCTTGGCTTCCAGCAACAGTATATTGCATTAGTGTCATTCCACGATCAAGCTGTCTACAGTTCTCCTTCATATCTGATATCTGTTCCATATATTTTCTGTCACAGATTTGGTCTTTGTTATTCACGTATGTTTCTGATTTCTGATCACATGTTAAATGCCTCAAAAATTTAAAAAAGTTCCAGACAGTAACAAGAAAGAACCTTTTAGTCAGTAGCAAGAACTTTCAAAATACGCTTTAGTACTATTGTCATATACAGAAAGTGAGAGTAACTGTAAGTTTTTAGGTATAAGAACATATTTTCTTGCTCTTAGCCTACTGGGCACAGCTGACTCCTGCCCCACGATTGACTCTCATCTCAGGTTCTACTGTAGAACAAATAATAGCAGCAATAAAAACAACATCTTATTACTATATATGGATTTACTGATGTTCTGGAATATAATGGGATCAAAATACAACTCTTTTCCCAATGGCAAATTTGGGGCAGCTGTTATTCTACTGTCAATGTCAAAGCACCAAATAAAGGAAATGGTGACTGGGACAATACCTTGCAAAACCTGAGCTCTGCAACAGCACTCAGGAAAGCATACAAGTTATCCAGAAATGTGGTTGGCAGTACTAATACTGTATGTAGACTGTTTGAATTAGAGCTTCTCCTGACTGTATTTTGAGATTTTTTTGCCTTCCGCATTCTGACCAGAAAAGTATCTTATTAAGAACTTACTGTTACTAGTGAGTCACTGGAGATCACTGCCTCCAAGAGTCATGTGGTTTCAGGATAGATATGCTCAGAAATGGGTTTCAGCTGAGTGAAACCTGCGTGCTCTCACAGAAGTCAACCACAGTCTTGTGCTGCTGCATCAGAGGAATTGATATCAGATTGACTGACCAGCTTTGCCCTGAGTAGGGGTAATCATTTGCTTCTTAAACTTCCATCCAGTACTTTGGCAAGCAGAAAGCCTGCCTAGTGCCAAATCTGTAATTACTTTACTAACAGTAATGACACGTATGCCTGTGCTGCACAATCCTATTTTGTTGCTTCTGTTGCTGTCTATGAACAAGTCAGTACTTCAGTTAATAGGGACCTCATCCCTGCATCTGGCTCTCAGCAGGGTGAGCTTTAACCTAGGCTTTGAATAGCTTTGTAAAGAGGAAGGGGAAAAATACATGTTCATCAAAGCTGTAAAAGGGAAAAACACATGAGCGGGTACTGACTTTGTAGGTACTGCAGAAAAAGGAACAGTGTGTGCTGTCTCAAGGATAATGAAGGCCACATTGGTGTAGTGGGCTCTGCACATACCTGGGTACCACTGAGAGGTGGAAGCCATCCTTGTTGTGAAAAGCTGCCACAGTGTCTCAATACACTCTTAATAAATATAGATTCTGTGACATGACATGGTAATCATCTGCCCATAAGGATCTGGCTTCCATTACCATGTTTACAACTCCATTTGATTTGATTCACTTCTTTTCTATTCTACTGATCTTTACCAATGGAACACTTAATAAATAGATTAAATGCCTGAAACTTAAAAAGAGATTATTATTTTTTTGCTTTCTTATGGGGAGAGAATAGTGTATGCACTATGTTACTTTATCTTAAGAAACTTACATTTTTATTTTATTTTATTTTATTTTATTTTATTTTATTTTATTTTATTTTATTTTATTTTACTTTTTGTGTCCTACTTTTTAAAAACATGGATGGAATTCATTCATGATCTCCAGACAGAGGATACTTGAAAGAGGACTCCTACTTTTCTGCTTGCTTGATTATGATGTTATTGCGATTAAAATAACTCCTTGATAATCCAGTTGAGCTCACTACTTTGTCCTAATTTCCTGATAGGTTTGATTCATTGTTTGTACGTTTGTATATACATCTATTTAGACAAATACATGCATGTATAATGAATCAAGGTAGCTAAAATATTCATTCTTACGTAGGAAAAGGGTCAGTGATCTGTAGGTGCCATGTCTAATTTATTTAAAATTCACTCTGTATTTATCTAGGATATTTTCTCATCTGCTTTATTCAGTAGGATACTCATCTTTAAATGACCAAGCAGGGAATATGTCCTTTTTTTCTAAAACTTTTTTTTTCCCCTTCTGTGTGGCAGCAGCTGCCTGCCATGTTATTGTTTTTTTGTAGCTAGCAGGCTTTTTGGGTGAATGCCAATGATTTCATGTGGGGAATGGGACAATTTGCATCTGAATGGTGAATGGCAAGGCTGGGCGTGGGTATACCACACCAGGTGAGGTAGAACAGCCGCTTCCAGCTCACCTGGAGTAATTAATTCAATAAAAAGTTAATTACAATGAAAGGGAAAAACAAACTTCCATATAACAGATGGCAAATTTTTGGTGTCATGGAAACTAAAAGGATTTTTTTTTTTTTCAGAAAAAGTTTTTTATTTTTTTATTTTTTTATGGTGTGCCCTAGATGGTATACAAAATTCTCTCCTCTTGGTATATACTTAAGCAATTGCATATGTTGTTTCAGCATACTGGCTCTGCTGTGCTTTTGGGTACATATTTTCTCCAGTTTCAGATATTTGCAAGTTTTTAATCCTAATACTTTTTATCAACGTGTAGTTTGCCTGGCAGTTTATGTTTGTGGCTTGGCTCCTTAAGGAGCTCCAAGTCCTCTGCATCCATCAATCACTCCTGTAGATACTGTTGACCTTGGGAGTCGGGACATCAACCAAATTGCAGAGAGGAACCAATGCATTATAAAAACTGAGGCTGGGTAGCGGAGAATCACCATGTCAGGTCCTCTACCCAGAAAAAACTGCTCAAATTTTCTGAAATGATAAATGCAAATGAACATTCAGTATAGCTTATCATGGAGGGATCCTGACTTTAAAAAAATGTTACCTGTGCACTTAACTTTATCCACAACGAGGCCTTCACCTCTGTTGCTTCTATAGTTCTTCAGTGCTCTGTATCAACTGTTGCAATTGGTCTGTGATTTAAAGTTTTAAAAAATTAGAATATTGACTGAAAAAAAAATGACTGAAAAAAAAATCTATCTCTAGGGAAAAAAAATCCTATTCAATCTTAGAGCATT
Organism: Aythya ferina; assembly: GCF_964211825.1. Taxonomy (NCBI): domain Eukaryota; kingdom Metazoa; phylum Chordata; class Aves; order Anseriformes; family Anatidae; genus Aythya; species Aythya ferina. Next base: position 69,915,641 of record NC_140297.1, on the reverse strand, counting down.
TTTTATTATTCTCCTTTCACTGACTTGAGTAGGCAGTTAGATTTTTCTTCATAAAGCCTGATGGTGTCAGACTAAACAAAAATATGTTGTTGAGTGGGCAGAAGAAGAAAACCACTGCTGCACTTAGTGATGGGTCTGATCCCACATCACTTTCCATTGAGCCAATGTACACAGAATGTTTGATCAAAGTTGAAGGCTCCAAACTGGAAGAAATCTATCCAAAATATTGCTAAAATGTACATAATTTTCAGGAGTGTCCCCCTGATAGTAGGCTTAGGAAATCCTGGACCTAATGTTGTCAGTAGCCAGACTAAGTCACCTCAGGCGTGAAAGGGAAAAAGGAAGGGGAGGGTATAATTTGTTCTATAAGACAGCAACTTCCCCACACATTCCCACCCCATCTGCAGGTAATTAAAAGTTGCCAGTGTAGTTTATCACACAGATAGTGCAGACAGACTGTTATTGACTCCTGTGGGTGTACACCTGTAGTGATACCCTGTGGTGCCAGGGCACCACAGAACTGGGTGGCAGTGCTGGTAGGGTGCAGCTCAGGCATATTTACCACCCCCCTGGGGATCTCTGTTGCTCCTGCCTTGTGGGGATCCAAGACTCACTGATGGCATGGGGACCCAGTACCAGCATTCAGATGCGATGCTCTGCATGCCAAGAAATAGCAAATGTGGGTAGACACATTTCAAAGCAAAAACACATGTTGTAGCTTCACTGAAAAATGTATGTTAAATGATTTTGATATGAATATCTTACTGCTATATACAATGAGAAAAGTGATGATCTGAGTTGTGTTCTCTCTAATGCACATCTTCTGTTTTCCACAGAAGATGGGCCAGTGAGAAAACTTCATATAGTGGTTATTCCTTTTATATGTTCCATAGCCAACCTTTCTGTTTGCTACTGTTTTGTATTAAATTTAGTGTACATGGCTTGTTTTTCTTCTGGAGCAAATAAATCTGCCAGTATTTTAACTTGAACTTGTTTTGTATGCCTCAATAACTTTCCATAAGCCCCTGTGTTTGAGATTATATGTGGAAGTTCACTTCATAATTATGGGTGGAGCAGTAGGGCTCTTCATTATTTAAGTTACTTGATGGGTTGGGACTGAATCAAGGTTGTGTAATGGAGGAGACAGTTGTCTGGGGAACCCTTGCTCCATAGCTTGTCTGATAGGTCTGAAGGATGCAGGTGGAAAACATTATTCTCATGGTAAAAACACTTAAACTTTGCCTGGATTGTGGGGGTTTCTTCTCTACTCTTACTACCAGATTTTCTTATGACCTCAGGCAAGTTGTTTTTTGGGGATGATTTCTGATCATGGTGTCTTTTTTCTTTTGTCTACCCAAGAGTAGAGGTCAGGAAGAAGCATGTTGTGCTTAGACATGCATGTAAATGGCGGTACTCTGCACTTGAAAAGATCTGTAAAAAACAGTGGCATTTCAGACTGGGTATCTGGAATGAGGTTACACTTTTGATTTCAATCTTACTGTGTCCCACTTCCTCATTTGTAAAATGGAGATAATCAATTGCTATCACACCAGGATGCTGTGAAAATAAATACATCGATACCTGTAAAGCACTGGGGTACAATAATGATGAAGGTACCGGAAAGACTGTGAAGAAATCATTTGAAGATCTAGATAGGGTGCCAACCATAGAGTTGTGGACCACACACTGAGGAGAAAGAGCATTGCAAAGTCACTCGTTAAATGCGCACCATCCAGTCTGCTCTGGATAAGGTGAAATTCACTTGATAATAATAGTCTGTAATTACTTGCATGCTGTTGTAATACATATAAATAGTGTGGCTGAATTAGATCTGTGGAGACAATCTGAACTTCCTAATTTCTGAATGCTTGATTTTGCAACCCATGTAATACTATTCTGGCACAGGGAGAGGGATGGAGATAGGGGTGTTTGTAATAAAATGTAGATTCATATAATCGTATGAACAGCTTTTAGCCTCTGCTTGTTCCCTCTGCAATACTCATAGGATTTTAAGTGGATGGAACAAGGAGAAAATAGCCTCTTGGTCATCTAAAATACTGTAAAAGGGAATGAAATTATACCCGGATCCTACATTTTTAATATGATAAGAACACATTTTAGAAACACCCCCAGGATCCCTTGAACAGTATCATTAGACATTTGATGTGAGCTATTATATTTATTTTATTATGAATAATCATTTGTGTTACAGAACTACCTTGAGGCACTGACCAAAAGCCAGTCTCTATTCAGCAGGGCACCATGCAGGTATACAATAGAGGACAATCCTTACTTCAGAGAACCTTTGAACTAAATAATACATATTTTGGGTTGGTAGAAAGGCAATTGCTCAAATGGCTGTCACAGCCCTTTTCCTTGCAGATAATGAGGTGACAAATTCAGTGCATGTATCTACACAGCACAATCCAGCGATGTGCAGCCCTGCTGCACTAGCTTGAACCCTTGAAAAACCACAGTGGTGTGGGACTTAGCCAGAGTTAATGTCTTTGGCTTCCTAGATCCATCTCAGCTGTGTAAGCAAAAGCAAGAAGGGGCATTCTAGAGGCACCAGGCACAAGGAAGGGAAAACAGGAGAGCCAGGATGGATTACTGTATTAGCCTGTGGGATGTGTTGGGAAGAGCGAAGAAAATAACACTTGCTACAGGGATGGTGATCTTGGTGTCCTGAAAACCCCATGCATGCTGATTCTGCCTTCAGTGGTGGTGGCAGCAGCAGCCTGGGTTTCTGGAGACTGGGCATACAGGCTAAATAGGCAGCCACTGGGCTGGTTCCAGCAGCCTTCTGCCTTAGACAGCTATGTGCTGCAGCAGGGCCAGCAGGAAGCTTGTTTTTAATATTTGAACTAGGTTTTCCAGCACTGGTTTTTCTCCAGGTAACTCTGCAGAGCACTGTATCGTGCCACAACTGAGATACCAGCTGCACCTCAGCATCCCTAGCCAACTTCTTTCACCTGCATAGTTCTGCTCAGTAAAACCTGCCTTGTGGCCCTCTTCATTCAAAAGGGGCAGTTTTGGGGTAAGTATTTGCTATAGTGGGGATTTTACAGGCTGAAGATGCCTCCCACAGCCATAGTTTAGGTATACAGTCCTTTGTTTCTGTTCTGTTTTTATTAAGCTGCTTTACCAAGCAATCTTATCATTGTTCATGAAACTTCAACTGTAATGCATTTGTTTCTGCTTAAATGCTTTTTTTTTTTTTTTTTTTTTTCAAAATGCCACTTTTTTCTGCTGCTTGAAATTATATTTAACAGTATCCAAGTTAAATTTATGCACACACGTTTAAAGAAGTAGCCCTGGATATAATGCATTTTTAACCATGTGAAATATATTAGTAATGGTACTTACAGAAAGAAAAGAAAAATGATTTTGGCTTGCATTAGTTCCATCTTTGCAGTATGCAGATAAGTAGCATACCTTTGACAGTATAACTACATTTGGTTTGCCTCAAAGCTAACAGTCAGCCAGCATAGTGCACAACAGCTACAACAGGTGTCTTGTGTAAGAGTTGCTGTTCTAGCAGAAGCTCCGCATGCTCTTCAGCATATCATCTCCCACGGCTCCTAGTGGTTTATGTGGAAGTAGGAGGAACATATTATGAACAACACACTGCCTGTAACACCTGAGGAGTGGGGTATATGTGTTATTAATGGAAGCCATGAAATGAAGGGTGAGGAGAATATTAAAATAATGACCTGACCTGGGCCTGGTCCCTCTACAGGGTTGTCTGAGGGAGAGAGAGTATGCTTATTTGTTCACTTTTTTTTCCTCTTAACATATGTTTTGTTGTTGTTGTTTGTTTGTTTGTTTTTGTGTTTTTTTTTTTTGTTTTTTTTTTTTTTTTTTCTTAGATAGAGGGTCATAAAAGCGATGGCAATGAGAATGGATGTGGTAGCCTCTGAAACAGAAGATTTATTAAATGCAAACCAACTAGCAATCAGGTGTGGGGCTGGCAGACTTCTTAGCAAAAAAATAAACAAGCTATTGTTTTCAGTTTTTCCTACTGGGTTAAAACAATTTAGTAATACAGATAGCAAAACGATCTGGATGATGCTTTGCATGGTGCTTTAGGGCCAGCGGTAGGGCTGGTTATCTACCTAGCTGTGGGGGACCCAGCCCCACTCGTTCAGGTGTGGCAGGTTGCAGTCCCCCTGCGCTCAGCTGCATCTCGCTGTTCAGGGGACACCAGGGATGTCTGACAGCAGAGGGTTTGGGAGGCTTTGGGGGTGAGACAGGAGGCTTGGGGGCCATTTCCTGCTTCTCTGCAAGGCCTCAGGCATGTTGCTTTAGATCAGACTGAAGTGCAGACTGTCTGCTCATGCAGTCTCTAAACTCCATGGGTGCTTTACTTCATCTTAACTATCTCCAGATGCTGACAGGTCAGGCTTTGCTCATTGTTAGATATGCCTTGGTCTTCCTGGCCAGTCCACACCTAACTGCTAGGAAATCAGGAGTTGTGTGTTTTGCTTGGGAAGTTCTTCCAGGAGTCAGCTTGATAACTGTTGGGGAAACAAATTCGGGATCAGGTCCTGGGAGCAGGATCCACAGCTCAGAACTGTCCTTCCTCACCTAATAGCCTCAGGTGGGGCTATAGAGCCACAGAGATGGAGGTTGTTGTTGGCCTGAGGGTCCTCAAATGCGTTTTTGTGGAGTGGTGAGAGAAGGGAAAGAGCAGAAGGACGGTTTACTGCCTAATAGGAGACATCTGACTTAGCTCTGAGTTATGCCTCAATGAGATACCTGTTACATATCCAAACCTGCCTAAGGAAACTCTTCTGAGTGCTACCAAGCACCGGGCCATGAGCCCAGGTGACTCAATAGAATTGCACTTGTCATGGGTCCAGGCTTCCACAAAATAGGTGTAGGAGGACCACACCATGGGCTCTCTTGGCTCTTTTCTGGGGCCCAATGCTTATTTTACCTATTTCAGTTCACAGTTAATTCAATTTGGATGACTCTGTGTGTCCCTCTACTAAGGCAGTCTTAGGATAATAAATACAGTTGGGATTGTAAAGCACATGGGTACTCTGGAAAGAAGAAGTAGAGAATGGGGATATTGCAGACAGAGCCACGCATTTCTGGCCTTTTATGTCAGAAAATACTACTTCCACCTAACTAGAGACAATGTAGTTCTCCATGCAGATACTTTCCCCTGCAAAAATGTAAAGTCATAGAAACAGTCATCAAAAATATATGGTCCAGACGGAGGTGAAATTCTTGCCATTGACAGACAGGAGCAACTCTAAATGTCTGAGGAGAGGAGTGAATTGAGATCCAGACTTTCCTCTGAAATATTTCTTGTATGGGAGAGTCTTTTCTAAATCCACAGAGCTCAATTTGTCACTCTTTCAAAGAGAAGAAGCTGGATTCCAGCATATTTTATCAATAAAAGATCATATGTAGTCAGCGATATTTTTTTTTATTGCTTTACATCATCTCTGGGGAAAGTATTTACCTCAAGAACTATTTTGCCAGATGATGAGTAGTACTTGTACTTATTTTGGTTGCGTCCAAGCTGTAACTTTGCCTCATTTGCATCTACCCACTAAATGGTTTAATTAATTTTGCATTGTGCTTACTGACTAGTTTTAATTAGCAGTTAAATCAGTTCAGTTAACGAAAAAATGTAGGTGTTTACATGAATGCAAATCATGATGGGTTCTCAGGGCTTGATTCAAAAAACAGTTCCACATCATTGATGCTGAATTTCTGCAGGCTTTATTCAGGAATTGCATGCTTCTTCTCCCCCAACAACAAAGTGTAGGGCTTCATGATTCATTAACTGGCCAACGTGTTCTTTTTGTATTTCCTTCCTTACTGGTGTGGGCAGATAAGATGGGGCTTCCATGCTTCCTTCTTAGGGCGTGCACTCGATACTCATTCAAGAAAGGAGAAGAAAGACTGTCTTTGGTTTACTGTGTGCGGCTGTGTCTCCCTCCAGTGTCCAATTCCAGCCATTATTACTGCTTGCGCTATTTTTAGCTAACACACCCCCTCACCCCCAAATCACAGGCTGGATGTTTGCTGGGTTTTATGAGGAGCAATTTCTGCATTCCACTGGCAGCCTAGCTCTGGTAATATGGGCACAATTCTGTGAACATGATGAGTGTTTTTACATCCTTTGTCATTGGTCTTGTGTGTGCTGAATGGAATTTATCTTGGAGAAGCTCTGCTTCTGGTGATGTTTAGACAGATACTAGTAGTTGTTATTGATTTCTTTCGAATGAGAGGTGCAGAACAAATCAAGAACACTATGACCTTGCCTCCCCACAGATGCTTGTACAAGTCACGGGGAAATCTTCTGATCATTGATATAAAAGCTGTCATTTGCCTGTGCTTAAACATCTATGTTTGCCCTGTCTCTTATGTGTCATTATGTTGAGCTCTTCCCCACAGGGAGCAATAAAGTCTCTGTGCTGCATCCAGTTTTGAAAGCAAGTTACAATAGATGAGGATAAATTTGTCCTGAGACTAGTTACCTTACTCAGCTTTCCCAATAACCTTACCCAAAAGAGAAGATCAGAGACAAGAAGGTAATTGGTGAGATCATCAAGAAATGACTTCATAAACCCAGACCTTTCATTTGAAGGAAGCTGGCACCCTGCCCTCCTAGAAGAAGGTGTTATTCCACTAGTAACTATAGATCAAAGTCAACAGGGGTAATTATTTGAGGAGTTAAGTAGGTAATCAGTTTGGGAAACAAAATAGAGGGGAAAAAAAATCAGTTCTTGGAGCCTAAAGAAAAATTAGCTGGAATGCGTGCTGTCTGTACTTTTGTTCTAAAATTAAATTTAATTTCATAAATGTAATTTAATAAGCTATTCATCAGATGTCTCATTGAGGGACTCTGTGCCAAATGCATGTGACACAACTCTCTTCCCAAGCCTCAGAAGCGGAATAACTCTTGCATGTTGTTCCTTGTGTTTTACCTATCCTATGGAGTTGGAGCCTAATCCCATCCTCATTTGTGGGCACTCTGCCTACGAATCCAAAACTGACAAGATTAGACATTTTTGTTAATGATTCCAGTCCCCAGTGCCACTGCCCATCTGACGTTGTTTTGTAGTGCTGACACTCACAAAAGACATGGAAATAAAATGAGGTCATATCAAAAGAAAACCTGTTTCTGTGCAATTTTGAGAAAATGTGTCTTTCTTGTCACATAAACCTGGCAACATAGCTGTGTTTGGGATGAAGGTGAGTGCTCTACCAACCGGTGGGATCCCCTGCTGATATGTTCTCCTCATGCTGTTTCTTCCTTTAATACCATTCTGTTGTGTGTTCCTCTACATCAGGCATTTATGTTCATCAACAGGTATCATAAAGTAGCAATGCCTGCCCAGTGCAGCACCCGCTGCTCTTGCAGTCCATTTCACACTGGTCTCAAAGCATCAAGAGAGACAAAAGTCACAGAAAAGGAAGTTGTAGAAAAGGCAAATTCATGTTTCAGCCAAAAATTAAGGCCAGAGCTTAAGCAACCTAAAATTGGTCTCAGTTGATTTCAGTGGTCTGACAGAGGAAATATAGCCCATTACCTTTTAATTTTCTACTCATTTACTGTTTGTTTCTGTAACTGTTGATTCAAGTGTCATGTGAACATATGAGGGGAAATGTCGTCTCTTTATCTCTCCAGAGTATAAATAGATGCCTTTTGGAGCTGTTACTTTTTCAATCTGGATTTCACGTAGGGATTTGTAAAGAGCCTTGTATTGCATAGTTGCATCTCCAAGCGGAAATGTATCACCTGGTACTTGGATTTTTTTGGTGTTACAATGCAAGCTTGTTGTCTAGACTATATCACATGAGGGCACTGCATAGCATCATTTACAATGATGCAGGAAGTTGAAAAGAAAGGCTCAATCAACTTCCAAAGCTAGCAGAGCTTTAATAGGCCAGCCTTTCATTAAGTGAATTCCTAAATGTTGACCAAATTCTTTCAGATGTAGGCAGCTAATAGTTCAGGATGCATGTGATGCACTTGTCATTATGCAGACATTGATAAAAATCCTTGAAGCTGCTTTTTTCCCCCCAGAAAGTTCACATGAGTGGGGGTGGGGTAGGGGGAAGACTTCTCTTCAGTGGTTTCTTTCATGTCACAAGAAGGAGGGTCATGTGTTTTAGTTTAACTGATACATTCCAATAAAATGATTTTCAAAGGGACAGGACAAATAATGGGCATTTTACATATGGTAGCTGGTGCACATCAGATGGAGCTAGTTTTCTCATACACAATATATTTGTTATTTTGCAAGCTGGTTATAATTCGTTTAAAGTCTTTTTTTTTTTTTTTTTTTTTTTTTTTTTTTTTTTTTATCTTACCTAATAAACCAATATAATGGCCTAGTGAAGCCTTCATGGTTGGTAAAGTTTTGACGAATGATTTTAGTCTCCATTTTCTTTAGGATATCAAAAATACACAATTCTCCTGCACGATTTGTATTCAATTAAAAAATGAAAAAAAAATCTGAAAAGCAAATCCTCCACATTGTTTTGTAAAGCTAGATATCAAGATAAAAGCTAGAAGAGACAAGCATTTCATTTATTTTATGCATGACATTTTAATTTGTTTACATAGTTATTTGAAAATAACTCTGTATAATGCACGTTGTTCCTGACAGAAAAATATTCTGCCACATTAAACCAGTGTACTTCAGGCTTGACATTTGCATAGGCTGATAAAGTTGTCTTTTCTGTACAGACTCACTTAAAATGAGGTTCTCCTTGCACTGTCTAGTCACTAGAGATTTTCATTAGTGTCCTGACACTTTGTCTCTCAAGTTAGTGCATTTATCACCTTCCCTGTCTTCTGAAAGGTGATATGACATCTTTGCCTCTGAACAGTGTGACAAAATGACAAACGAAGCATCCAGCTGGCCTTTGTATAGCAGGGGATTGGGAAGGAGGAGGGAAGAAGGATGCAAAAAAACCAAAAACCAACAGGAACAACAACAACAAAAAGTTTGGCATTCTGCTGCTTAATTATCAGCTAGAGAAGAGAAGCTTAACAGTCCTGCAATGGGTGGAAGGAGCTTCTCAGCATCACAGGAAACAGTATGCAATTAGAGAGGGTCAGGATGCCCAAGATCAGATTTGCTTAAGGCTAAAGAGAGATAGAGCAAGGCTATGGCAGTGTCACAGTCTGCAGCCTGGTTGTCTCCCTGCGGCAGGATGCCTTTCGTTTCAGTTTCTAATTAAACAGCCAGGCAACCAAGCGTGTCCACTCTTGGCTTACTTGTGTAAGCCATGTGTCTGCATTCATGGACTTGGAAAGCTTGGGAAGGTATTTACTAAAGCAGAGGAATAAACTACAATTATCATTATTAAAAGTTGATGGATACAATAAATAGTTGACATTAAAATAAGAAATCTGGAGTTGACTCTGTAAAAAATATCTAACTTTTTAGTTGCACTTAGGATTATAAATAAGTTCCTCAGAGGTGTACAAGTATAGATGAGGCTTTCATCGCTGGTTTAATGTAAGTGCAACTGTGTCTGACTGTGGTCAGTAACAGGAGCCTAGGAATGAGGGTGGCAGTGGGGCAAGTGCAGAGATGTTGCCTCTGGAGTAGCATACCAGGCCTAAAAACCTGCCCTTCAGGGATTTCCTGAGCTGGGTATTGTATTTCTGTCTTTGTGTTTAATATGTCCCAATAGACCTTTCCTTCATGAATACATCTAATGTTGTTTTGAACTCATTTATACTTTTGACATACCAAGTCATTGGTAAGGCTATGTCTCTTGAGAACAAACACTTTCATTTTTTTCTAAAGCTGCTGGTTTCAGTTGTGGTTCCTACTTTTTATGTTATGGAAAATAATGGGTACACACATCATACATACAACTAACATAAAGGGAAAACACTGTATTCATTTTCTTCTCAACATCTATGATCTTAGGGTTGGATCATATTTTTCCATTTCAAGTGACTCTCACAGGCAAAGTGCCCTAGATTATTTAGTATCTCCACGTAAAGAAGATCTTTCATACACCTGATCATCTTTTCTGCTCTTTTCCCCACTGTTCCATCTCTTCTGCAACTCTTCTGAGGTGTGGGGGTATCTAGAAGCAGATGCAGAATTAGACACAGCAGTTATATACAGTGGCACATGGTTTTTGTATATGCATTATTTTGGACTTGTTTCTAGGGCATCCCATCTGCCATATTTTTACCCAGTCACTCAATACCATGATACCTTTCTGCAGCTGTCCACAGTCAGTTTGATGACCACAGATCATTATGTATCAACACCAATGTTAGTCACCTCATCATTCACCCCATCTTCCAAATCACTCATGACTAGGTTGAAAACTAGATGTCTCAGAATATCACCAATGGGATCCTGGTGAGTTCCATGTATTGTGGTCATACTACTGAAATACAATGCATTTTCTCTGAGAATAAAATAAAATAAAATAATTCACTATAGAGCATATAAACTGCTCATCATTGCCATAAGGGTCTACTTTGCAAGTTGTTCCACTTTAAATAATTCTGCTAAATCTTTAATATTTATTCATTCTGTGTTGGCTGTAAGCTCCTTGTTCATTTCCACAGCTCCTGTCTTTTGACTGGTGGTGACAGCTTTCCTAGCAGTATGTTTGGTGTCTCCTACCCATCTGGTTCATCCAGAGCAACTCACAATTCCAGGAGGGGTACAGTGCCACTCAGTATATTTTCCTAATGCATTAATATCAGGCCATATTCCTGTTGACCAATTTCTTCTATGCCAAGCCATTCTGTTGTACATCTACCATATGTTCATTGTCTGCTATTTTGTTTTTACAGGGAAGTTCAGAATCTGGAGACTTTGGGCTTCAGACTAAACCAAGGCAAATTCCCCCAACGTATGACACTATGCAAAACTCAATGAAGATTAATTGGTTTGAGGGAGCAGAGGGTGACAGAGAGGTGATTGAAAAGAACTCAGTAAAAGACCTTCTCATTTGATAGTAAAGGAAATAATAGCATTCTGGAGTACCTATGTCTTTCCAGATTACATCATCTGGATATTTCCTAGAGACCAGTTTATGTTACAGATGCTATAGGATACTGCCCTTCCATCAGACCTATGGATATTAAAATAGATGCAAATGCAGAAAACCTTCATTTCTGGAGCACAAGCAGCAGAGACAAAATTTTTTTAGGCAATAGGCACTACAGTGTCTCAGCATTAGGGCTGGCTAATGCTTCTGCTCACTCCTGATACTTTGTACTGGTGTTTAGTATGTATTTGGCTATATCATATTTTCCCTTGTACGAGAACAGCGATTAGCTTCCTAATGGGGAGCATCATAATTTGAAGCATATTTGTTTGTGCTAAAAGACCACAGTCTCAAAGTATAATCCAAAAGATGGTTACATGATATATTATCACTGACAAGATTTAGGGAAATGTCACATGTCAGACACACAGGCCAACAGTATGTAACAGGACTGCTGCCTCTGGCAGCTTAATTCTAGCAGATTTCTAATCATGTGTGTTTCAGAATGATAAGAGGCATGCACAAATTCTTTTACAGTTTTTGAGGAGTCCTACAGACCAAAATGAAAGGCACACTTGAAATACGTTGTATTTGTGGATTTTTTTTTTTTGCACCAGCAGTCCTAAATTTTTCTGTGATAGACCATTTATTCTTCAGATATAACCGAACAGTTTTTGATGTAAGGTTTTCACAGATTTAACAAGTTAGGTCTCACTGTACCCTTCTTTTTTTCTTCCTTTCTGTTAACACAGTTTTGTAGCCTCACTTTTGCTCCTTTTTGCTCCTCTAATCACATTTATGCTTCTAATATTTATTCTTCTTGCCTTCATAAGCCATTGGCAGGAAATAGAGTTCTTGGGTTCTGTTGGAGGTTTCATTGTCTTTCCTTCAAGGTATTGCTAGGAAAAACAAACACTGAAAAAAATTGCTCATTTAAAACTGATGATTCATGCTACAATTTCTTCTCATTTTCTTTGTTTTGTCTCTTGATGACAAAAATATACCACATATTGGGAGGGGGTCACAGAAGAAAGAGGAGAAATCCCATTCTACATTCAAGGTTGTGTGTTAGCCTTCTAAAGAGAACTGTGTAATTCCACAACTTGCTCAGCCAGTCATACAAATGCTTCCAAAATAGCAGAATGCTATCTTATCTTTTTTTTTTTTTTTTTTTTTTTTTTTTTTTAATGTTATTTTATTTTTTAACACAGCTTTGCAAACAAGCTTGGAGGCTGCAGAGTTGCTTGTAAGCTCTTAGGGCTTGGCCTGTGAGCAACCTCCTTGCCCAAACTTGCTAGCAAGCTGAATAGCTTAATTCAGCTTTCAAAGAAAGAGATACAAGCCATCATAGCATGATTATTTACTGCAAAACCTTTAGCCTGGATTCCTTCCATTCTGTGGCTTTCTGATGTGCTATATATGGGCCTGGTCATGTCCTTGTGGAGGAAAATAGAACCCAAATTTCCGCTGTGCTTGCTGACATGTGCTGCTTGTGTAAGTGAAAGCAATATCTGCAATTTGCTTAGTCTGAGGCTTAGAGCACAGGATCCACCAGCTCAAGCTACTGGTCGACCATGGTCATTATCACATTTCTGGCAGTAACTGCTAGCAGATGCTTTAGAAACAGCAAAGGCAAACAACATAATACATCTTGCCAAATGGGAAGTAGCACCAAATAGGAATGAAAATTATTTTCTGACATTTGTTTTGATCAATGCATGTCTTGAAACAAACAATGTAATTGTCTTGTGTTTAAGAATAGTTGCATGTATGGTTTTCACGAAGGAGCTTGATATTTTTTTTCTGGAAGATAAAAATCATCAGATAATCAGAGAAACACTTGAGAAATGGAGCCTGAGATACTGTGAGTTCTTTAAAATTCACTTCAATTACTGATGAGATTTCTGTAGAAAAATATGTTTTGAATTAAAAACTAATGTTGATTTAAAAAAAAAATAATAATAATTCAAAGACATTTTTCATTTTGCCACTCTAGTTTGTGATGAGAGACTGAGTTTCATCATATGTTGCCATGTGATGTATCATGAACATAGCTGTAAGTACCAGGCAAGCATGTGATCAGTTCTATTGACCTGCATGTCATAGTGCATGAATGGCTGCTCTGTTTACCATGGGTCTTCAGATCAGAGTTGGAAGCATTGCCTAATTGACCGTCTGCTTGTGCTGCTCTTTGTGGGCCCTCTGTACTCCTTGTCTCCTTGTACTCTCTCTCCCCTTAGCCCATACCCCTTCATCAGATCTTTGTTTAGGAGGGAATGAATCCAAAACTGTTGTTTGTCTCATTAACCAAACTGTCTGGGTTTCTTGGCTAGCTTCTTGTTATATGGAAGTTTTGATTAGACCACATGTATTTGGGGACTAAAATATACTAGATCTCCTGCGGGGCAGTTGAGCAACATTTTTGCCTGCAGTATATTTGCATAGGTCTAAGGAACTGGGCCTAATCTTTCACTGTGTTGAACTGACTTGCAAAATACAAGAGTCTTGTTCTATTCATAGAATAGTTAAAATATGTTCAAAAGCACGGGCTTCAGTATCTTCATCACTCATGTACCTCAGTCTCAGTAGAACAGAACCACTTGGAAAAACACCAGGAATAATTCATCCTTTGTATTCAGTACTGTTTTGTTGAATCTGTTTCCTTAGTATTTTTATTAGCCTGTTACAGCCTGTCTACCTGCTGCAGTTTCTCTACCTTGTCCTCTCTGCAGACCTTTGAACAGCAGGTGAACAGTAGTGCGGTAACAGCTTTCAGACCTGTATTCGATTGGAGGGAGTGACCTGGGGCAGAGAGGTTTGGCAACTTTTCACTATGCATAAAGTGATGATCGTGGTGGTCAAACCTGTCTTTAGGGGCAGAAAAGTAATAAAGAATATGAAGGCTTTTATAGACAGATGGGAGTCTTCATGTTCCCTACACTGGTAAAATTAAATGTGCTTTTACTCATGGTTTTATGCATAAATTAATGTTTCTGTAGAAAGGTAATACATTTTATTTGATCAATATCTCCTAAAATATTGACTTTTCTTATGTTGTTCTAAATAGAAAGTATATGTAAACCATATAAACCTGATGTTGCTCGTGTTCTTAGGATTTACAGCTACAGTAGTAATGCTACCCATATGTAATGCAACACAAGGTTACATATTTTGGTAAATCAAAAACAGTAGCTCAGTACAACTGAAGTAACAGAGTTGGCTCTGTTGGTAGGGAGGAGGTGTCAGTAGATCTTTAGGGAGCTTTGCACTGTGTAGTAAACCCTGTCTACACAGTGAGCATGATGCCCACTATGTAGACATCCCTGAGAGATAACCCACCCAAAAGCATGGAGAAGGTGTTCTTCCTGTAAAAAAAAAAAAAAAAAAAAAAAAAAAAAAGGCACTAAACCATAAAAAATTGTTTTGTAATTCGAACTGTTTGTAGGCAGAATTGAGAAAATGGTAATGGGTAATACAGAACAATTTTGACATTTTCTCATAAATAATGCATCTGAAATTTTCATCAGTGCTCTGCCAGCTCTATGTGGAGGGGGTGGTATATCAACACAAAGAACATTGTGTACTGTTATGATAAGGCTCAGCAGGCAGAAACATGGTTTAGTGAGCTCAATTCATGGAGTCAAGATGCCTCGTTGTTTAAAAAGAAAAAGAAAAAAAAAACTAATTCAAAACAACAACAACAACAACAACAAAAGCTGTATTAGGCAGATTTTTTTTTCTTTTGCCTTAAAAACTTAATTTTGAGGCAACTTTTCCAGGATACTGGAACACATGAAATGATTTGGCTTCTCTCTCTCTCACAAGCCTGAATAGGAAGCTACATGTGTATACTCTTTGAGGGAAGATTGCTTCTTCAGTCCTTTGTGACTATAGTGTTGTTTGTCAGTGTTATAAAATGAATACAAACTAGAGAGCAAGGTTTTTCTCAGGCTAAACTCCTGGATCCTAAGAATTCAGTGACAAAACTTCCACCAAAAATGCCTCAGGATTTTTGCTCTGAGTTTTCACTCAAGCAGAATTGTCATAGAAACTCAAGATTTGCCAGAGGACAGACTTAACATGATTCAGAGATTGTCCCTGGACTAGGAAGGTTGCTACCTCAAGCGTGTAGTTTTCTGCAGCTCTCCTGTGACTGTTTTGCACATATGGATGAAATATAACTCTTAGAATACACATCTGTGCATTTCTTACTTACCTATGACCCTGTGGGTCAAGCATTAAACGCCATATAAACTATAGCTATAAATAGAGCAGAAAGTGTCCTTGAGAGAAACACTCTTTTCCTTCACTTATTCCCAGCTGAGTGCTTGTAGGATTTGTGTTTTTCATGGATAGCTGATAGTTTTCTTGACTGAAATGGAAGGGAAAGCCATTTTTGCCCCTTTGACCTTCCTCTGTGCTGATTTCCATTCTGTGTGCTTGCGCTGATTTCACTGAAATGGTATGGACAGTTCATCACCCAGCCTCCATTAGAAGGAGGATCTGTGGATCAACCCCAATGTAACATGATGTTGATCGGACAGAAAGTTCAGATCATAAACACACATCTGTTTTCCTGTGATCTCCCCAGCCCCCACCCCACAGCTTGCTCCGTTCATAAAAGCATGGTTTATGATTTTGCCTGTTAAAAATATGGTCTGCTTTTCTAATACACCAGTTTTACCTTCTGATTCATATGGAAAATATGTTGTGACAGTGCAATATGTACTCAAGGTTATTCTTACTGGTAGTAAAAAGCAGATTATCTCTGAAAACATATGGAATCCTGCACATATGCACGTCTCCTGCAGAACTGGGGGAGGCAAGTGAAAACAAATGCAATCAGCAAGGTAATGAGTAGCTACAAGCTGCTTTTAAACATGTGCAGCAAAGAAGAATGCAGTTGGGCCAAAGCAAAGAAAACTTGGAAGGAAAGTCTGCCCCCCCCCTCCCCCCAAAGCACCTCAAATGACTGTTATCACAATGTACGTTGGCTCATACATGTACTTGGTATCCTGTTTCAGTTACAACTCTATTGCATGCTAGAATATGTGCATTCAAGAATATGCGACATGGAGGATTCTATGTCATATGACATAGAGGATTCCATGTCACACCCAATAATGAAATGATGAATGAGGAAAACATGGAAAGATTCAAAGTGTCAAGTCGAGTTCAGGGAATAGATGTATAATTTAAAACTCCAGTCTAGCAAACTGAGTGAGGTAGGCAAACAACCACAGACTTGCAACGTATCCCCAGTTCACTAGATGCTGAGGTGGGGGAAAATAGCTTGTGTGAAATAGTATTGAACAGCCCCCCACATCTCTTTCTAGTCATTTTTCTGGGATGAATGTCATTTGGGGTTCTTTCTGGTTTGTAGATGGAAGGTGAGATGACAAACAGCCTCAGGGCAAGTGGAGAAGGGCTCTCAGTTACACCAAAAATCCCGAGTTTTGAGAATTAGTGTTTTGAGAATCATAAGAGACAAAATAAAAATTAAAAAAAAATAATAAATAATAAAAAAAAGTGGCGTTAATAATCCAGGAGATATACCCAGACCAGATATTTGGTGAATGGTCTCTGAAATACTCTCTGCAGAAGTACTACATGTTTTAAGAATCTCGGAGTCTATTCTGATGCTTTTAGAAGTTTTAGAAGTTGCAGATGAGTGTGAAGTCAGAAATGTTGGTAAATGTTGGTATTTCCTTTGTTATCCTTACTGCGCTAAATGAGAACAAGCAAGACTGAATGCATCAAGAGTTATTTATAAGGCTGAGCCCGAGTTTATCTAATGGCTTCAGGACAGATCTTTCCATGGTTGTAAAAGATCAAAGAATGGGAGTTGGGAAACTAATATCTGTACCGGTATTCTCAGTTTTTTTTTTCAAGTAACTCTAGCAGGACTACCATGTGCCTGGGTTGACATCACTTGTAGCATACAGTTGAATTACTGTATGCTTTTCAACAGGCTCTGAGTCAGGATAGACCCTTTTGTGACTGAACACCCTCTGCTAGAATGTACCAAGGTGCATGGAAAGCCACAGCTAATGCTGGGACTGTAACTTCCATATCTGTGATGGTTGTGTAATGGAACTGAAGGGAACCCTTGCTAAACTCTCAAGATAATGGCCCCAGGGCAAACTGCCCTACTGAGCCTTTATTTGAAACAGGGCCAGTGCTACCCTGCTATCCTCTGGGACAGCGGATCCATTAAAGTGTGTGTGGTGCTCTGCTTCTGAGACATTGGGAACAACAGAGAAGTTAATAAACAAACACAATTAAAAGGCAAATCAAGTCTCTCATGAATGCATTGTCTTCCCTCTTTGCCCAAATTCTTTACATTCCAAAATCATATTGGAAAATGGGAGGCAAATGCACAATAAATGCTGTGAGCTGCTTTTTGGGCCATGTTGTTTCCATTTCTATGGCTGTTTGAAAAGTGCATGAATGCAAAGCACTTTTAAACACTCTAAAAATCAATACAGAAGAAACAATAGAAGCACATTTATTCTTGTTTTATTCGATGCCCCTATTGCTGAGTTTTGCTTGACCAGATGTTGCAGAGTTTCAAATCTGTTCAACCGTAGCTGTTAACAAAACTGTCCTTCTTTCACCAAAATTAATATATATATATATCTACACATTTATTTTAGAAGATGTCTTTGACTTCTCTTTTTAATGAAATAAAGATGTGATTTCTATGTTGTTAATACTAATACTCACTGAGATCTCTGAGAGTAGCCATCACAAGGCTTTTTACACACGCTTCTTGCACAGCATTTGCACAATTACTTGCAATTCTGAAAGCCCAGTTTTAACTTGGTGATACTGGCCTTGCAATTTCATTTTTTTATTATTTTTTATTTTTTAGGAACACATGTTCACAATAAGTAAAGATTTTTCAGATAGAGACTGGAAAAGCTTAAGTCTTTCCTCTCTGTGTGGCAGTTTCCCTTCTCTTTCTTTTTCCGGACAGAACTGACAAGCAGGCATTGTCCCTCCTGTGAGCTCTGCAGTATTACTTTGACCCTAACCCATCAATCTGCCTCAATTGGATAATGATCTGTAATCACTTTCTTTCAGGGGAGTCTATAAATTTGCCAAGGCCCCATTCTTCTCTGAAGGCCTCCTTATGTTCACTCCTGTCTGTGCAAATGCTCTCTCTTTTACAGCACTAAATAGGCATGCACATGGCCCTCTCTGTTCAGAGGCACCAGGCTGTTCACTGTTGATTTTCCATGGCTCTGCTCTCTAAAAGGAGGCAGAGCTCTACATGCCATTGCTCGGCAGGGTGCAGGAGGAAGACACACCACTTCAAGAGCAGCCGCTTTTCTCATTAAGACTGACCCATCATTAGGTTGCTTTGTGCTGGCCATTGTAATCGATGAGAGGACTGTGTAGTGTGAAAAAGCTAATAAAGATGAGCATGAGGTGGTAGAGGAGAGGGCGGGGGAGCAAAGTCCCTAACCCCTGTTAACAGAGAAACACTCCTTCTCCAAAGCTCAGGCACATGAGGGAGAAAGCTCAGGTTAGCTGGCAGGGTGCAGACCCCTCTGAGTCATTTATTTGATTATCTTGCACTTAATTCCCTGAGCAGCCTTGTGCTATCCTCTTTATTGGACCTAAGAAGTAGAATAAGCATGAAAGCCAGTTCATATCCTCCTTCCTCAGCCGACTTCCTTCTTCTGATTAAAGGAGATCAAAGGCTGAAGAGCATGTAACTGGACTTGTGCACAGTGCAATGAAAAGTCCACATGTGTGTGTGAAGCACTTCAGGTTTTCTTTCATATCCTCCTGAGAGTTTCTAAGGTGCTGAGATAATCACAGAAAAAGTAGGGGAGAGTGCAAGATGTTAAAGCTGCTAATGTGTCTGGGGAAGCATCAAGGAAACACTTGGTCTGTGCTGTATTGGACACACTCTGCAAGCACTTCAGGGAAAAGATGGGACAAGGAAGAAAGTAAGCACTAACATGGTCTTGAGGGAGGGATGGCCATGGGAGGGGACAAAGATGATATTCTCTCTGTCTGTACTGCAGAGAAGGCCATGCAGCTTTAGAAGTTTGCATATGGAAATCACCCCAGAAATAAGCAGAAGGAATCTGTGGATGTGACAGCATGCCTTGGAGAAATTAAAGGACCCTCTTGCCTGGGGGAGGAGGAACAGTGTCTGCAACTTTGTGTGCACTACTGAGAAAACATATGTAGAGATATGGAGAGTGAGGTTGCAAAGGGATGATGTCAGACATTGTACAAATGTGGGAGAGCTCAGTAAGGGACCATTTCTCCCTTCTGAACAGGTGGCCTGCAGGGCCTATACTGCTCTTCAGAGTAATACTGTTTGTTCTTTCCCTTGTAGTCTGGTTTGCTTTTGCATACCTGCCTGGACAGCAAACATATCAACACCTCATCTTCTCTCTGCTATGTCCCTCCTTCTCCCAGTGGCAATAAGAGCAAAATATGCTGCTCATTCTGATAGCCTGAGAGTGCGAAAAAGCATCTTGTGTGTGAGAAGTGTAAAGAGGGGGTGACCAGTTGCACTCTCTCTTGTACCTGTCACTCAAATGAGTCTTGGTGAACTGCTCAGAAGTTTTTAATGTTAAGCTTAGATTTGTCTCTTCTTGTCCATATGTACAGGGACAGCATCATAAGCTTGTAATTCAGTGTTTGCCCTTCAGTACAGGTAGGTCTGGTCCATAGTCTTACATCACTAACATTGTTCACGGTAGTTTGCCTCAAGTTCCTGGTGACTATAGAAAGGCTCAAAATGGAAGGGAACTGTTAAAGCTACTAGCATGCCTGATCAGCACATTGCTGATATACTATTTTTAAATTATTGTCATAATTTTTGTTTAGTGAATGGATAATTCTCACTTTTACTGAACACCTTCGCCCCACCCATCGTGCACCATTTGGTCCTTTACTCCAGCCAAGGAATACAAATACAGTTTCTGTGCCAGCGCTAGAATTTTAGAGTTGTTATTGAATAAACTGTGCCTAAGTGTGGAAATATAATCTGAGTTGAGAAATGTATGGGAATTGTGGTTTTGTTTGCTGAGGCTTTTTTTTTATTCTTTCATTCTTTGAAAGAAGCAAATTGTAAGAGAATTGCATAAGAGAGATACCCACTTCAAAACAAAAGCTGCATGGTGCAGTATCTTCTCCTAGCCTTCTGCATCAGCTGTGCCACTCAGTATGTTTCACAGGGGATTTTGTGTTGCTGTCAAAGAGAAACTGCACAGATTTACTTGATTTGAAACAGGGAAATTGTTTGGGGCAAATCTGCCTGGTAAATTGTTTTGGGCAATCTGGATGAATATGTGTTGTCATTTGTCTTATTTTTATTCTACTCAAGATTTCAAATGATAACCATCTCAAAGGTAATTTGTTCCCATTGTGTTAAAAATTCCATTGGAAAGTTTCTTTCTATTGTAACTTATTAAACACTTAATTGATATCATGTAATAAAAAGAATCAAAACCCCCTCTGGTCCCTCTCAGGATCTCAAGTTAACTCCGGTAGAGCCAGCTCTGTTGCCACTTCCAAGTTCTTCTGTAGTGTTCTAGCAATTCATCAGTGTCAAAGACACATGGGAACTCTCATGTTTGTAAAAGCCTGCAAGGGATCCATGTCCTACATTTCAACAAAAATCATAAAATCACATTTCAAGGTGGTCAAAGTTAGAAAAACATCAGACAAATAATTGCTAGCCCTTTTTTGAAGTGGATAGTAAAACATGGAGAAACACGCAGTTGCAAGAGGTTAGTGGCTGCAACGAAAGGTGAATACTTCTTTGAAGTACCTAGAAAATTGGAAATGAAACAGTGTCAGGATACCAGAAGCACTTGGCTACTGCATGAGGAGTAGTGGTATGAGAACATAAACAGGCAAATATGTTGATATGTCACAGAAATCACAATGGAGCAATAATGGAGGGACCAATGAAGATCTCATTTGATTCATTGTTTTATCTTCACTAGCCTGCATCATAGTAGAGATTTTTCTCCACCTTCTCTGCATGTTCCCACCTGATAGTTTATGGTTTTACCCAAACTTTCAACAAGGCCATAAGAACATAAACCTGTCTGCCTTATTCCTCACCATAGAAATTTAAGGACAGACACAATATAGCCTGTGAAGAAGAGCATCATAAAGTATATGATTTCTTGCTGGTGTACATTATCCTTTATGGGTAATTGTCTTGGTCTCCCACCAGTCAAGATGAGTCACCATGAAAATGAATCTTCACATTCAGTGTACTCCATATTTTACCTTATCTTTTAGAACTATGTAGACTTCAGAATACTGCAGTAGTTGGTCTGATATTTCTGTATGTCATAGCTGCTAAGATGGTTCACACAATTTTTCTTGCTGCTGACTTCACAGGAAATAGTTTCCTTTGTCTCAAGCTGATCAGACAACTGGGTTTTGTGTAGAAAGTTCAGACTCACGTTGTTATTTTGTCTTTTAACTTACTGGTAAATTTGGTTCTCCAGTGGGCAATAATTAAAGAATGTGAAGTACGTACAGTTTAAAGAAGACTGGTGACATTACCTGTACACATGAAGGTATTTTTTTACCTACTGCCATGTCCTTAATATTTAAAAACATGGCACAGAAAGATTTTTTACAGCTTAATGGTAAAAAATGTTATTTGGTAGCACAGCTACTTCTTAAGTTCTTTCAGGACACAAAATAAAGATTGGAATACATTTGGATTCAAAATAGAGTGATGAGAAAATTCTTCCATCTACTCTGTCATTGTGATCTATGCAGTGAGATTGTACTGATCCCTTGGCCAAAATTTTAGTTGTCAATTTGCTGATGCTTTCACTGGAACACTGAATCTTTCTGATCTATTATTGGCTTCCTTCTTGTTGCAAAAGTAAAAGATACTGAAAATGTCACTCAGTTGCTAAGATATATTTCAAATGCCCAGCAATAACTGCTACTGTAATCTGACTAAATCAATGTCATAGAATTAACAGCAAAAAGTTGTATGCAGTGTGGAAAACAATGATCTGAATGACTTTTAAATATCAGCTCTGTGTGATCTCGGGTATCCAATAATACTAATTGCAATCTTCCCAATTTTCTTAATTCCTAGTTGCAGACCTGGTTTCTGTTTGTAGCAGCTCGTATTTCTGCTTTTTGCCTGTTGAAGTGGGTGCATGTGTAATCCCTTCTTACTTGGGGTATTTTTACTCATGCTGTTTTTTTGTAGACAAATCTCACCCTGAAGAAATGTCAGGCCTTTTATGTATGTTTGAAGAAATGTATATGTCTCTTCACACTATATAAATGTCATCTATTGGTCATTGCTTCTTTTTTAACATTTCTTGTTATTTTAATACAGTCCTAATCATAATGCAAATTCTCTCATTTATGCTAACATGCCTATTATGAGTGAAATCTTAGAAACCCATCACTGGCAAATTTACCTGAACCTGGAATCATTGGTTACAATGAGTAAAAGATGCCCAAAGTGTAGGGGTGCTCCCTTATACTCAAGTCTCAGAGTAAATTAATTAAGGTGACTTTTTTTTTTTTTTTTTTTTTTTTTTTTAATCCCAAAGTTGTCATCTCTTGGTCTAATAGTCTCAGTTAATAATATGCTGTGTTCTGAAATCTACCTAATTCTCACCAGGAGTTGCATGATGCTGTTTTCTTTTTAACTGACTAATTATTATTATTGTAGACATTTTATTTACTCCAAAGTGATTTGGGGATAATTGGTTAGGTTGCACCATGTCATGAAAGAACAGATGGCAGGCTAGTCCGTCAGCTCATCCACAGCATATGAGAATGCTAGGAAAATTAAAGGGTTGGGGGAAGAAAAAAAAAAAAAAAAAAAAAAAAAAGAAAAAAGGAAAAAGAAAAAAGAAAAAAGAAAAAAGAAGGTGAATGGGAGGGGGAGAGGAATGAGCTAAGCTGTGCTTGCAACACAAAAACTTCTTGTAGTGGGTGGTCCTTTGGGAAGGTAATCAGAGATCTGCAATATGTCCACTACAATCAACAAAAGGGTACAATACTTCTCTGCAGGGAACTGGGTAGGGAAGAACTTGTTTAAATAAAATTGCAGGGTTGTCAGAATGTTAAACTAATTCTCTAATGTTCTGTGCATTGTCTGGGGAATGTTGGCTTTGCATCATTTGCTGCACTGAAGTACTGAAAAAATATTTTAATAGAGGCCTTTTGGAATGTGTTAACATGTATTTTAGCTTTGGAAATCCTAACCATGTTTAATGACAGCTAAAAATGCTATTAAAAAACTGCACTTTCCTGTGCTCCCCTCCCAGATTTTACATTCCTTTTCACTTAGTAGAATTGTTTATCTCAATGCAAAGGGAGTTTAATTTCTTGCCATTCTGATTGGTTGGCACCTGCATTTCTGTTTGTGTGTTAATTATCTATCAGTGTGCATTGCTATGGATAAAAGTCTACATGGGTTACTTGCATGCAAAGGAGTGTAAACCCTTGGACCAATCTCTCTTTAGTGTCTTTATTTATGTGTGTGGAACAGAAATAAAATGGCAATAGGAGAAATATACATTTTCCATCCCAGAGCTCTCAAAAATGTTGCTCATTATTACCAGAGTAATACAAAGATCCCCAAAGGAGAGATCCAGAAGGACCCCCTTCTTCCCCAATTTGGCCCATTTTCTTCCCCTCAACATCCTATCAGGAACTGTGACAGATCTGGGAGAAAGAGCTCTCTTAGAGTCCTTTTTTTCTCTTGTCTCTAAGTAATTGTGTGGAAGGACAGGAGTGACTAGCACTGTTGCAGGAGTTTCTTGTTAGGCAGTCCTACAATGCTTAGATTTATGAGAACCCCCATCCTGTACCATGACCTCACTGTTTCGGGCACTGGGCAAATAAATTTCTTGCCCCTAAATGCTTGCAGTCTTGGAGGAAAAGGAAGCCACATCGGATTTTTCCTTAAATGCAGAGAGGGGTGTGATTGAACCTTGGCAATCTAAGCATTTTGACTTGTCTCTCAATGTATTTTCTCTCAGACCAACGAGCTTCCCTCCCTCAAGTATAGAATCATAGAATATCCCAAATTGGAAGGGCCCAATAAGGATCATCAAGTCCAACTCCTGGCACCGCAAAGGTCTCCCAAAAGTTTAGACCATGTGACTAAGTGCACAGTCCACTCACTTCTTAAATTCAGACAGGCTAGGTGCAGTGACTACATCCCTGGGTAGCCTGTTCCCGTGTGCAACCACCCTCTCGGTGAAGAACCTCTTCCTGATGTCCAGCCTAAACTTCCCCTGCCTCAGCTTAACACCATTCCCATGGGTCCTATCACTGGAGTTTACAGAGAATAGGTCACCTGCCTCTTCACTCCCCCTCGCAAGGAAGTTGTAGACGGCAATAAGGTCTCCCCTCAGCCTCCTCTTCTTCAGGCTGAACAGGCCCAGTGACCCCAGTCGCTCCTCATACGTCTTCCCCTCGTCGCCCTCCTCTGGACACTCTCCGACAGTTTAATGTCCTTGTACTGTGGTGCCCAGAACTGCACACAGTACTCGAGGTGAGGCTGCACCAGCACAGAGTAGAGCGGGACAATCACCTCCCTCGACCAACTAGCAATGCCGTGCTTGATGCATCCCAGGATACGGTTGGCACTCCCGGTTGCCAGGGCACACTGCTGGCTCATATTCAACTTGCTGTCAACCACAACCCCCAGATCCCTCTGAGGCTGCTCTGCAGCATCTCATTGCCCAGTCTGTACGTATAGCCAGGGTTGCCCCGTCCCAGGTGCAGGACCTGGCACTTGCCTTTGTTAAACTTCATGTGGTTGGTGATCGCACAGCTCTCCAATCTGTCCAGAATATAACTTTGGTATATAACTTTGCTTTCATTTAAGTAACTCCAGTAGAAATTGCTAGTTATATTTTACTTCAGTGAGGTAATCTTCCAGTAGTCAGTGAATTGGCAATGTCATGTGTCTGATTTTTTCTATATATGCTGGGCTTTCCACACATACGGAAGACCAGTGATCCCAGTGAATGGCTTTTTGGTTGTCTTCACCCTTTCCCTAGCAAAGAGCAGCTCCAAGCAGAATATGGACCCCACCATCTTCACAAACCTTTTATGTTCATAGGAAAAAAATGACCACAGTTTGATCATAGCCTTAGTATTTGAAACTTCCTCTTTGTCAAAAATTGTCAATGAAAATTAGATCTTATTGGATTGGGAGTGAAGGATTAATTACACTGACCACAGATGGGCACAGTGCAGAGAATGTCGGTAAACTCCCAACACAGCTCTGTAAAAGTACTTTAATTATGGCCTGCATAAATTTCTATTCCAGTTTTTGGACTCCCATAAGCAGAGACTACCAACTGTCCTAAATTGCTTGGTGGTTTGTTGAGGTGGAAATGTATCCTCTGTGGACTAAACTCATTACTGGGAGGTTTATTAGTGAGAAGGTAGTTGTAAGTCCATTAATAAATGAGGAGTCAGGCAAAATCAATTATGAATTTAATATGACTGAACCACTAAGCAGCTTTTTTTTTTTTTTTTTTTTTTTTTTTTCCTATATTTTGTATCTAAGGGAAATAAAAGAGTATGGGCAAGTATAAGGAGCAATGAAGGTCTTAGCTGGTATGGTTGTTGATGAAAGCAGGTAAGTAAATATCTGAGAAAATTAAATACACAAACTAGTAGAATATAGTGATGCGAGCTCCCTCAACTTCAGGAAAAGTGTGAGCATACTGAATCAGTAAAAGGTATTTCAAAAGCTAAATCACTAGCCCCTGGAATAAAACAGAGTACATAAAGTGTGGGGGAAATGAGCAGGGAGGGAAGAGAAATCTTGTCATTTAGTATCCAATAAATGTAATCTGGACTGAAATTCTGAAAACCAGTAGCAAAGAAGTAGCAAGTATCTATTCTAGATTGTGCCAGAGAAACTCATGTACTGCAGAAACTTTCAACTGAACTTTCATCAGAAGGCAGATGAATGGAAGAGGATGGAGGTGATATGGACAGTAGATTGTGTGCTTAACAGAATCACCTTTGGAAAACAAGACCAATTATTATGAGCTGGAACATGGTATATTGGTTGAAAATGACTAATTTTTTCTAAAGGAAAAGTTGGAATGAATGTCAATAGGTTTCTGATGTGGGAAGTTGGAAGCATTTTTTGCAGGAATTAGCGTAAGGCCCAGTTTTTCAGCAACTTTTCTAACAATCTGGAGGAAGGAACAGATAATATGTGAATACAAATCGGAAAAGAAGAAAGGTAGAGAATACCCTTAAATAACAATATATCAACCATAGGGTGTAATGAGGGTCTAGAGATATTAACAGTGTAAAGAGGAAATGGGCAGCATAAGGACCACTGATGTACTGAAATGAAAAGGAGCTACAGCACCAAGAGGTACAAGTTGCAGCTTGTATATGACATGGGACATAACTACTTCTGGAGTACAAAATGAAATAAAACTCAGGTGGGAACTAACAGCTGAGGTGGAATACTGTGTGGCTATAAATCACCTGAACATTGAGGGCACACAATGAGGCTATCTAGCAGTGTAGAGTGAGGGCTCAGTTAGAGATCCACTCTGCTTCTATATTAAAAAAAAAAAAAAAAAAAAAAAAAAAAAAAAAAAAAAAAAAAAGAATCCAAACAACCAAGTTGGATGAGTGACACAGAGGTGGGGAGTATAGGAAAGAGATTTAAACACCACCAGAAAAAACATAAGCTCTGTTTCAGCCAAGTCCTGCTTCATGATCACATGAATACATATTTCTTCCTGCTGGAAATCTTTTTAAGTCTGTGATTCCAAGCTGTTGCTGGGAGAGGTTTCACTACTGTGTTTCTGTACCTTCCAAGTGTAATAGTTTAATATGAGATGTCAGATGTCTATTTGTAATTGTTTCAAGTACATTTGTGATTTTATACAAAGAAGAGCTTTCATTTTTGATAAACTTTGAATATTTTCTATACACTCTTTTTCAAACTGCTTTTCACTCTCACACCCTCCCCAGTAGTTTCAGGCTGTCAGCACGTGTTAATGGAAGCATATATTGCCAGTATCAAGAATATAGTATTTTTTATTTTTATTTTTTTAAATCTATGCAATGGTTGGATTTCAGGTCTGGTGTGGAGAACAGACTTGAAAAATGAGGATTTGATCCACTACTCCAATATAACTAGGAGAAGGCTCCCATTGCTTTCAGTCAATAGGAGTCATGATTGGAAATTTCAGCTTAACTTGAAGAATAGTCATCTAGGGAAATTTTTTGTCAATTTCAGGAAGATCAGTGTGAATAATTCTCTAAAAGTCAATGTATCTTTGATTTTCATCTGTTCTTGTTGCTGTATTAGAAGGTCTTCTTGAACTTCAGGGTAAGATTTTGCCTTTTAGATCTATACTTTGAAATGATAAAATGTGGATTACTGACATTCTTGGTGGCTTTATAAGGAACTGTGAACAGCTGTAATTAATCAGATGACATGCTATATTAATTTTCTTTACCTTAAATATTAGAAGTACATTTTCTTCATCCTCATTGAATGATTTAGTTAGACTGGCTGAAATGTTTATGTCCTTACTGAAATATTTTGATAAATGTGTAGTTTAAAAGATTAATTTCTGAAACAATTTCTAATAAAAAATGGTAGCATGGACACTTGCAAAAAGTGTGTTTAATGGCTAAATAGAATCTGTTGAAAAAAAAAAAAAAAGGTTCTGTAATTGGTTTAGGGACATTTTTTTCTGGTTTGAGTTTTGTAATCTCAATCTTCTCATGTGACAGAGTTTGTTGCAGCAGTCAGCTGATTGCTCTGCATGTCTATATACTTAGTCTCCACAGAAGGATCAAAAAGGTGGAGTTTTATACTGAATTTTGTCCTCAAATGAATGGATTACAAAAAAAAAAAAATAAAATAAAATGAAATAAAATGAAATGAAATGAAATAAAATAAAATATAAAATAAAATAAAATAAAATAAAATAAAATAAAATAAAATAAAATAAAATAAAATAAAATAAAATAAAATTGAATGAACTCCTACTGTAAAGGAATAGCTCTTCTGCATACCAAGTTAATGCCAGTGCCCCTAAAAGTGTGGTAATAAATTAACAAAAAATCAAAACTCGTGCAAAACAAAACTAGGAAATTTAATCAATCTTTTAAGAAAGCATATTGATGTCAACAGTCATATGATGATTGAAAAGAGACTTTTTAATAAGGCAGGTCTGAATAAGCCAAACCTCTTGAAAGCCTGTCAGTATGAAATACGACTTGCAGTGATGTACATCTTTCTAGGATTTCAATACAAGCTCCCATTCCAGCAAAAGATCATCAAGCAGAGTATCACTGAGTGATTGTTGACCAAAGAATATAAACGAAGCACAGCACAGTATCAGACGAACCTCATGAATAAGATTCTTCAACACAGAGTATCCAGGATGAAGAGTACTGTGGTGAAAACAGCCATCACAGCCATATGTACAATGAGCCACATGTGGCCTATTGTTAAAGACCTAGCAAGGTCTCTGCTGACCCCCAGTTCACCTACTGTTGACACAAATGCCGGCTTCACAGACAGATACTAAATGCTATTGGCCATTTTCCTCAATACCACCCTGTGAGGAGAAGGGATTGAGCTCTCTATCATTTTTTTCTCTGACTTTTGTCTCTGGTGTGAATATAGAAGGACTTCTGATAGTGGTTTCTGCCTTTTTAGATGGCTTGCCATTTTTAGACAAGCTTTGGTATAACATCTACTTCACAAGTGTATAGTTATCTTTGATATAGCCTCATCCCAGCTGGTAAAACTTCCATCTTTTTACTTATTTCTGTTTGAGATATTTCTAACCGGCTCTAGAGGTTACACTTCACACCTTTCAGGCTTGACCACTCCCATAACTCTGCACTATTTGCATGATGTAAACACTTGAACATATCAAGATATGTGATATCAATATCAAGATATGTGATATCAATGTAATATCAATCAACAAATGATATCAATTGCCAAGTTGTCTCAGTCAATCTGCATGGATTTGGATGGCCAAGCCATGACACAGAGGGAGGCAGGGATTGAAGCTTAAGCTACTCAGTTGTTCCTGGCAAAGGCTACATCTGTGCACACAGCCAACTAAATACACTGACAGCTGGGGGTAAACCATAGACCTTAGATATGTTTGCATTGCCAGCTTGTCTCCCCAACCTGCGGAGGTGCTGGAGAGGTGGGACAGGAGAGTTGTAAGGATCTGTGCTGATCTGCTTGCCTGGTGCTTCTCAGGGAACCCACAGTGCAGCTGAGCAGAGGACCTAGGTGTCCTAAGCCTTCATCAATTACCTTAACTACAAACTATGTTGCCTCTCAAGAATATTCAGATCTGACCTACAGATCTTTTAGTCCAGTTGCAAGGCCTGAAAGCAACTGTAGTTATTGTGTCTCCCTTTAATTTCTGAAAACCTGCACATCAGTGTGCCACAGGAATTCAAACACTGCCACGACATTTTGATGTGGGATCCTGCTGCTGACTCCTGGTGCTGTGAGCTGTGCTCTGAGGGGTGAAAACTCACCAGAGCCCTTTGAGTAAACACAGTTGTGAATTCGCTTGTGACAATGCACATGGCTTTGGTGTGATTCTGCTCAGCTGCGCTTCCTGCTTGGGAAGTAACTTATCATCTTGTGCCCTTATCAGTAACAACTGTGCCTGATTGTACAAGGAAAGAAGAGTGTGGTGTGATAGATTTGTGTGCAGTTATTCTGTTGGGAAGCTGAAGACAGAAGATATCCTTTGTGAGATTATTATCCCTGGACTGGCAGCAGAGCTATTAATTTGGATTTATTTGTTGCAAGGTAAAGGATGAAACTGAGGGGAGCCCTGAAATATCTGTTTAATTTTAACCAATTGCTTGAGTGAGCTCTGTAAAACTTAATCACGGGCTAAAATTAAACACATGTAGGAGTACCGTTAGAAACAAGGATGAGAATCAATGGCAGCACCTCACTAGCTGTAAATCAGTACTGACCTACTTGCACATAGGGAAGGCTTTGGCTCATGTCCATCCAGTGCACAGTTTCTGACTAAGGTGACTGCTTCACTTCCAGGCTGAGGTTGCAGATATTTCCCCAACAGGTATTCCTAGGCCTCAGCATCAGTTCACAGTCT
This sequence comes from Aythya ferina, assembly GCF_964211825.1. Classification (NCBI taxonomy): domain Eukaryota; kingdom Metazoa; phylum Chordata; class Aves; order Anseriformes; family Anatidae; genus Aythya; species Aythya ferina. Next base: position 69,885,495 of record NC_140297.1, on the reverse strand, counting down.
AATATTTCCTTGCAAGCCTAACAGTATTTGCCCATTAAAAGTGGTTGCTCTGAGCTGATAAGTGGCCTGCTGTTTCTTATATTCTTCCAAAATATTTCTGCATTTGTTTCTGCAGAGATGCGACGATGCAGCAGGGAAGAGAGTTGGGGGGTGAGTGTCTTGCTAAAGTAGGACTGAACAAATTTCTCCCTATCCATAGATGTTCTCACTGGCTTTCCAAAAGATGTGTAAAAACAAGTGTGACTAATTCATATAATTAAACAAACAAAACTGAAAAATACCCCTTTAACTAATTAAGCAAAAATCACAAGTCACAACTGGAGGGCTAAACTGTTCACTTTCTTCCCTGGAAACATTCAGCAGAATACATGTGATGTATCAACAGTCTGGGAAACTGCAGAAACCAATTCCACCTGGAAAACTGGTGTTTGCTTTTATTTTTTTATTTTTTTCTTCTCTGAAAAAGTACAATTGAGAGCTTGTTTGTGCTCACATCGTATTTGTTTGAATTTAGTTTTAAAGGCTGGAGTGAGAGGTGATGGAAAGTTCGATTTTTAAGAAAATTTTTCATTTAAAGAAATGAGTGTTGTATCTTTAACAGCCTATATAAAAAGCCTAAAAATATTAAGTGAAGCTATTATTTTCCTTCTGATCACCATTAAGATGTATTCTCAGTGTTACTTATGCACTCTGTAGCCATTTGGCATGGGAGGGGGTGCTGTTCATTGCATTTTGCTGAAGGGAGAGCAGAGGCTCCCATCCTGCAGGATGGAGCATGTTACAGTGTCCTATTTTACAGCTATGGTGTTTGCCTCTTTACCTCTTAGGGTTGTTCCTCTTAGCCCCTACATTTAACTTTTCCCTCTTTATCTTTCATTAGATTGAAGATTTGTGTGACGTTGTAAAAAAAAAAAAAATAAAATAAAATAAAAAAATAAAAATGCTACAAAATGTACACAATCCTATGGTTCCCATGCTTGCTTCCTGTGTGTCCCAGAGCCACAGTTTTGTTTGTACAGATGCTTGTACTAAGTGAAACTTAAGCTGTGTGTTTGTACTCAAACGGTGGGTGAAATTCCATCTGTGTTGATGTTAGGAGATCTGCCATATTCTGGAGGCAGGATTTCACTAGATGAATTTCAACTGAGAAAATCCAATGAAAATTCAACAGGTCCTTGTGCACTCATTGAGATAATTTTTCTCACTGCTATGTAACTTTTCCTGAAATCAGTTTCTGCTGGTATCAAGGCCATCAGAGTCCACCTTACAATCCTGATGCAGAGATCACTGAAACCCATGGAAAAGTTCCCAATGATTTCACAGTGTTCAGCTCAGATCCTGCTTCTGAAAAGGCTGAGAGACTCTGGGCTTCATTTATCAGCTGTCATAAATTTGACTAAACACTGGTGTCATCAATGGAATTGCACAGGTGTAAATAAAAAGTGGATTAAGTTATAGACTTTTTTTTTTTTCACTATTCTCAGAAAGTGATGCAGGGGAAAAAGCATGATGTTAAATTGATAGAAAAGCCATTTCTGTAGAGCTTCAGGGAAAAAAAATAATGCCTGGGAGAGAAGCAACTTGGAAGCCACAAACAGAAAAAAAAACTATATGCTTGTCTGAAGGTGCAACATCTGGAGGACTGTAACACTTCAATTACACATCCCATGTGGACTATGTTTACTGCCTAGGTGTTTTATTGCAGCAGAAGTTTTGCTTGCTTCTTGCTTTTTGAAGTAAAGGTATCTTCAGAATTTTGCAAACCACACATTTCCAAGCAACACATGGGTTCTCAGGGAAACCTTGCATAAGAATGATACGAACAAAATTTTGAGAAATGTGCATTAGCTTGAGCAGATCAAAACAGCCAATGATTGAAGTTGATTGCAGGCACAAAACAGGACCCACATCTATACTTTAATCCAAATCAGTTTGTTTTAGAACATCTTAAGCTGGAGACAATAACCTGAAATGCACTTCTGTGCGAAAAAGTAATAAAGATTTATCTGAGAGGGCACATTCTTTTTTGCCTTTATCACCTAGATGAGCTAATGGAGCTGAGATGAGGAAAAATAACACTAAGAGCAAACCATCCCTACAGCTGATAAGAGATCATTTTTATTCAGACTTCAGAATGCTTTAAAGTTATTCTAAGCAACCACACTGTATATAGGAATAGCATGCTCATCATGTAAAAATAATTATTTAGGAAGAAGCACAACTGGTATTGAATGGAGCATGACCTTTCAAAAATTACTGAAATCTCTTTCAGTTACTTAGACACCAGTCACTAAATCAACCTCTCTGGTAAATATGGTGAGGTCAATGGAGTTGTTATCTCAGGGATGACTTTCCATATTCATTTTTCCAGGAACTGTCCAGGCATTTATTTATTTATTTATTTTAAGGAAGATGCAACAAATGAATTAGCATTGAGTTGCATGTACTAGAAAAGAAAGAAAAACTGAAAGAAAGAAATAATAAGTATTTATTTGTTTCCATCTTTAAATATTGCATATATTGATTTATATCATACATAATGTGTGTGTATATATATACTATACATATGCAAGAGGTCTCTGTATTTTTTAAATGAAGGATTAAACCATATATTTGATAAACACAAATGCAAGTCCTAAGACACAGTAATGCTTGCAGAAAGTCCTACACTGGGTAAAAACATATCCAGTATTTTAGCCAATTGCCTATGTAAAGGCATGTGTCCATCTCAGGTGTGAAACCAGTACATCAAAAATCTGACCTGTGCATTTATTTTGCAAATAGTTGCAAAACATCACTTTAATGATCAGCTTTATATGCTGCTCATGCAAATAAATTAACAGAGATTTTTACATCTTGTGCTGTCTAAACATCTTCTTAAATATAGCCTTAAATTTGGTAAATTTCTTTGCTGAGTTTAGTCTTTAATCTTTTGACTTCTGTGTTCATTTTTAATAGAATGATTGTCTTTTTACTTGTTTGCTTCTCCCCCCACCTCCAGCCACCCTAAGAATTGTTCAAGGAAATGTATTCTAGGAACTATGCAGAGGTAAACTATAAATTGTTTTTAGTCAGGCTGGTAGGTCATTTCAGCTGGTATTGCTTTATAATTCAAGGTGTGCAGATCAGATCTTATCTAGAACGTCAGAATATACTGTGATCACAAACTTAATGATGCATGATCTCTATGTCTTTTAGAGACATCATTTAACACAGAACAGGACTGAGGGTTTAAGTTTAAATGGGACATTGTTGATCTTGGAATAACTCTTTTTATATTTTATTCAACAGAGGTTTTTCTGCTGGTGATTAAGGCATCAGAGTCTGCTCTGAGGCTAGCTCCCTTTCAGCACTTGAAAGAACCTCACCATTGAATGAAAATTATTTCAGGAACAATTAGACAAAAAGTCAGCATAAATTCTTCCTGTATCCCCTGCATTATCATCACGCAAGTGTCTCTTGCTTACAGTACGTTGTGACAAAGTAAAAGCTATTTCAGTTGTTCTATTGTGATGGCTGTTATTTATGGAACATAAAAGGATACTGAAATACAAAAGGGTTTGAAAAGACCAGGGTAAGATCAGATAAAAAAAAAAAAAAAAGAGAGAAACAGGCATCTTGGGATGGTAACTACCCTGCCATGTACTGACAGGGAGGTTGTATATTTTTAGAATATACTGAAAGGAATGGTGCTTTTACTTAGGTTTTTATGGTTTACCATGAGATGCAATTTTCTGGCCTTATATGCAGTTGTAACAAAAGTCAGAGAGATTTTATGATAGCTGCCAGAGTTCATAAATGATGGCATACACTAAAATATTTATAGAACTGTAAAATCTTGATTTCTCTCTGGTTTAGCAGATGGGGTCCTAAAACTGGTTCCCAGATTGTCACATTTCTTTACCTTTTGATGACAAAGAAGCCTGTTACCACTTCCCCCCCCCCCCCCCCCCTTCCCTCTGGAAAGCAAGTTCACTAGTGTGTAATCAAGTTCATACTTCTATCTAATTATACACACCAAGATCTCATGAATCAAGACATGTCAGCCATATACTATTTGTAATTATTCAAGGCAAAGGGCATATCATTAAATGTCAGGATCCAAGCAGTTTTGCCATCTCCCTGACCAATGTCCAGTATGAAAGTCTGCTTCACAATCAGTATGCTGCATCCACAGTATGGGTAAATGCTCTTTTTGCACCAGAAGTGATGAACTTAGGTGTCTACTTGGTACAAAGTGTCAAAATAGCATATTTATTTGTCTGTGTTCAGGATGTTTTGTTTTCCTCAAAGAAAATGAATCCTGGTAGCACTGCTAAACTTAGCTGCATTTCAGAATTAAAATTGATGGCTGGAGGTAGCAGAATCAGAATAAATCATTTGCAAAGCAGTATTTTTGATTGCTGACCAGGATTTACCCCACATTAAAAGATTTTTAATTAAAATTGAAGATGCTGAAGGAGAGAAAGCACTAGGTCTGGAGCAATGTATCTGTCCTCTATTGTTGTATTTTTCATGTGAAAGTTTCTAGATGTTTAGCTGACATTTAATGAGTGAATGTGCACACCTCTACCACATTTCCAAGGATGCATTCCTTAAGCTACATCCACATTTTGTTACAATAATTGTCTAAATATTTATAAATTAGAGAAGGTAAAACTGAGCTTCCCATTTTTCTAAGGTCTGTACAGACAAACAATAAGTACTATCACTACTGAGACTTAGTGCATCAGGCAAGATACCATAAATGATCAAAACAAGGGATCAGACTGAGGATCGACAGAAGAAAAAATGGGGTACTGAAAAATAGTTTTTAAAATGCAAAATATGTCTTTTAATGCAAAAAAAAAGAACTCCCCACCAAAATAATGAACCTAAATGCATTGCAATTGTGGTAGTGTCTACCACATTATGCCTGTACAGATGGAAGTGATAACAACAGGAATAAATATCTGAACACCATGAAGAACTGCAGCAAATCTGAATATCAAACTTCAGAATTAGATCTTTTACTGTGAGATCCCAGCACAGTTCTGTCAACAGAATAAAATACATTTATAATCACTGCGAATGTGGTCAAGTAATGGATGGGTTTGTTGTGTGACTGTCTTAAAAATATATATATTTTAAATATGGACAAATCTTTATTCCTTAGTTTACAATTCCTAACTGCCTTACTGCCCGCCTTTATTTTTTGTTTGCTTGTTTTATTTTTGTTTTCCTCCCATAAAAGAAAGAGCAAGGAAAAAAGTTAGAGAAGTACCTCTTATTCAGACTCTGTTGGCAGAGCTTTTATGTAAACTGCAGTGATTACCATTTTGCCATATATAGTAAATCTTTATTTCTTCAATAAAGTAACTCTTATTTGCGAAAAGGCAGTATTTTCCTTCTCTCTCTTGCCCTCTGTTGTTGTGTGCCCCCTAGCACCTTTTTGTTTGAGTGTATTCCAAGATATTTTTTAATAGATAGAATAAAAACAACAAAGAATAATCTGTTGTTCTTTCTTTTATTCTATTTTTTATTTATTTTAATGAAGTTTGGGAGAAGTATCTTAATGAGTATACATAGGGTTTAGTTTATTTGTGTGGATATGAGAATTGCTTTAACCAGCTGGCCTTCATCTAGGCATTGCTTTGCTTTAGTTTTAAGTGGATTCTGGGAGATGATGTTATTTGCATCCAAAACAAAGACAGTGTATTGCTATAACTTCTGCATATATTACCTCACCAGCTTGTTTTATGATTTCATGTCAAAAATTAAATGGTAATAGGGTATTGAAGAAAGTCTCAACTGGAAATTTGCTGATCATTGCCTTGGTGATGAAGACCTATCTGACTTCAGTATGCTGGTGAGCTAGATCTGGTAGGAAAAATCTGAGGCTGTTAAGTTCATTTCTGTGCATCTCTGCTTTCTTTTGGATGTAGAATAAGACAGTATTAGAGGCAGAAGAAGAATGTTATTAGATGATAGGCAAAGTTAAGTGTGTTGCACAGAATGTGTGGAGCTAAATCTCTGAGCACTGGTTCCAAATCTGCATGCCAGAGCTTTCAGACATCAGTGAAGTGCCAAATGGCACTGGTGTTCTTCTTTTCTTGTTCTTGTTTCTTATTAGGAAACAGAGTTTGAAGTCTGGGTGATAGTTGTGAAGCTGTTTGTGCTGAATACCTTTTTTTTTGTTGTTGTTGTGTAATAGATAGGTGGATGTAGTTGTTACCATCAATAAGTGCACTTCAGGAAAAGCAGGAAATACTTCCTTTGGGAAAAGATGGTCCCAGATTGGTACTAGTCAGTCAATTTTCTGTGATGTAGTAATAGTGAAAATCCATATATTTAGCTTCTGTTTTTCTGACTGTGCTAACTTAATTCATGGATCCTGTATTCATGGACATGTACCTCACAGACATTTAAAAAAAAAAAAAATCTGCTTAATTTGGGAATATGAATCTGCAAACCTCAAGCTGCATTGTGTTTGTCATGCTGAACAGGCCTTCTGAAAACAAACTTTGTCATATTTGGCTGGTTTACCAGTAAACAGCATGGTTACTTTTGTAGAGTCCTTTGCTTATGTCCCCAAATGCATCCTAATTGACTGTCTGGAGAAATTTTGGTTGTAATAATTTCTAGCCTGAGCAAGTTGTCCTGTTCTCCTGAAGAGAAAGCTGGCATTGCAACAAGACGACTCACCTCATCCTGCAATTCATCTTCTGTAACTTGCTTAGGCTAGTTGATGGGCATTCAAGTGCCTTGTTGGGTAAGAAGAATATTTTTACGTCTGAGATGTGTTGGAAAGCCTAAGGTTTAACTTTGTGAAATATGAGGAAATCTTTTTATCATTCTGAATACATTGATTGCTGTGTAATTTACTGTAGGTTATTGTTCACCTGAGGTATGAAAAAGAACGATGCTATAGCTTGGAGTTACTCTGGCACTTTTCTCCTTGTAAAAATAGATTCTTATGTTTCACTGCCTATTTTTTCCCTTGATTTTATAGGACTTTAGTGATCTTCTTCATAATAATGTACTAGTTGATTACAAAAATAATATGTAATAATGATACGTAATCATAAAATACATAAGGTAGTATGTAGTACTGTATGTAGGTAGTACCCTACATAATGTAGGGTAAAGAAGTATATAATAATGAAACACTATATAACATATATATTGTTCTCCGTATATAATTCTGGAAATGTTGCTACCAAACATAATACCTGCTTTCACAGGTTTTGCTTGATGTAGATTTGATAAAAATCTTATTGACTTCTATGTCATTTAGAATTTTGATCTGGGACATTATTATCTTCTGCAGTATAAACACTTGAAAGGTACAAAGGGTCTGGCTCTTTTACAATAAAAGGTTATATAAACAGGAAAAAAAAAAGGTACTCAAAATCTACAAAATATCTGGCATATTGTACAGGTAATACCAATAAAAATACTTTTGGAGTATTCAGACTAATGCTACAATATTGTATTGAAATACATAATAGTATTGAAATATAATATGCTATTTCATAGATGGTATTTACATATATTTTTCAACTGCAGTCTTGATGCACTATAACAAAACAATGGTATAGTGATTTTTTTATACAGTTCTGTTTGTGCTGGAATATGAGGACTGCAAATTCAGCCCCTGGTATATGGTGACTCTTGAGAGGTTTTCACTTTCAGTAGTAGAAGTGAAACAGATAATATGATGAAACATCAGACTGTGTTTGAGTGATTGTTTGCTCATAAAATAGGGGTGCAGAATAAAGACTAAAAAAAAAAATGAAGAATACAATATTATTAAGAAATATCAGTGTATATCTTGATAAGAATTATTAGCATGATGTAAAGTCTGGCAATCTTCCACAAAATCCTGAGACATTTGTAAAATCACTCTACATGTTTTATAGTTGTCAATATGATACAGAAAAATTAAACAAAGTGTTCTCAATGGAAGGTAATGAGAAATCATGAATTGACTGGTGTGCACTTCATTCCACTGGTGTGGCTTTAGATTTATGCTGTTATTGTATGCTATTTATATTCTTTTACAAACTGTATGCTAATTGCATTCTTCTGGTAATAAATTTGTTGGTGATGAGAGACTACATGATAGTATGATAGTTTTAAATAAAATTTTGAGAGAAAAAAATCACACACCCCTGTGGAGTGGGTCATCTGCTTCACAATTGCAGTCACAAAGTGGCAGTAGATTTGATGAGTGAAATCTTGGTTCCAGTGAGGATTTTATCTTTGACCTCAACTGAGCATTCTGACTTGGGTTTTAAGGCAGGAAAAGTAAGCAATCTGTAAGTTATTCAATGTGGTGAATTCCTTATTTGGGACAATGCTTTTGAAATTTTAGAACATTTGCATATTTTATTCAGTATCTCTGAATGTTTCAGTTCTGCCTGGGAATGCAAGCAACCAGTGACTTCAGAGGAGTCCACATCCCCACATATGAGGGAAAAAAAATGCCCTTATATGCTCACCATGTAACTGATTCAAAAATGTCCCTGTACGCTTTTATTTTAGACATGACCAGAGGTTACGTAATTATATTTCAACCAGCAATGTGGTGAAGCCCTCATGCTCAGTCTAACAGGAAACAAATTTCAGAAGCCTCTCTGATTATTCCAAACCCTTTTGTGTAGTTCAGCAACTCCATTCTTTTGCTGGAAGTAAGAACTTTCTTTGCCAATACTTTCAATCCATCCCTAGGAGCAGTGTATGGCTGGTAAATCAACACAATTATTATCCTATTCCAGATGACATACAGTGATTTACATTTGAATGCCAACACTTTCTTCCTTGTTGCCCCAGAAAGAGCTGGGAAATGATTTATAAGGATGCAGAATTGCTGGCACAGATGTTATATAGCCTCAGCATGTTTGCATTGCACAGCGTGGCAGGCTATTCTGGAAGTGTCAATGCACAGGTAGAGCGGGAGGCAGTGCCTGTGCCAGCAGTACCCTTCCAGCTCCAGCACAGGGCAAACCCTGGCCCTGCTGCTGGTAAACAATTTTGGAATCTGTCTGTCTAACAGGTCATTTCTGCATGCTGCATTTTGGGGAGGGGATTGTTTAATTCACATAATTGGTTGCTTCTGTTGAATTCCTCATGGACTTGGGCATCGTGAAAACCTTTCCATTGTGGAACAGTTGGCAGCTTCTTTTTATGCATTTGTTTTATTCTTCTCTTTTCCCCAAACCCACTACCCACACAAAAGAGGCTTGGAGGCTGAATGGATCCACAGAATAAAAATGTAGTTTGCAGTAGGAACCATCTTTCTCCTTCTTCAGAGAAGCTGGCATTATTGGGAAGTTTGCTTTTTGCTTTGTGTTATCAGAGTGTTATCAGAGCACCTGAAGACTGCAAAATCAATTAAGACCACATTTCAAATGTTCGTATTTGAAAAATAAGCCACTGGTAGGTCAGATTGTGGGTGCTACATTCCCTCTAAGAGATTCAACAGAAGTAGCTTAAATATATTGGATGTTTCATGATGCAGTGGATGGTGGGAGTCCATCTGGTCTAACAGGTGCAGTACTGATCCATGTGTCTCCTTTTTCTCAGTGATGCCACTTTATACACCTCGAATATCTGAGGCTGAGAAGGGTGTTGGTGATAGATCTGAATCCTGTCACTTTTCCTTACTTTACCTGTTTTATGTGAGAAAGTCTGATATGATTCACTATTTGGTATTCCTTTCAAGCACATAACAGAGCTGTGAAACCTAAATCAGAGCTCCAGCTTGTGGTTCAGCTTGAACATGTTCAAAATCATTCTGTTCTCTCTTTGGAAGGCCTCCTCCATGGAAGAGGAGCTTTGACCTTCTAATGGATGGTCCCTCAGAGGTAGTCCATGTCTGCATGTCTCCTAGCTCAGCAGGTCATGCCACCTGTGGAGCTAGCTTTGCCCTTATGTGAGGCAGAACTCCATGGTTCCAAACCATACAGTAGAATGGATTATGTGGGTAGTGAGTAGCACCTTACATTAGCTAAAATTACCAACATGAGAAAAGAGAGGAAAAGCTCACATTTTATTTACACCAGATGAAATATGCGAAGTTAAAAATACAAATATGTTCTTTGGATGTGCTAAAGGATGCAAGGAACGAGAGGATAAAAATAAAATAAAAAAATCACAGGATATAAATCAACTTAAATACCAAGTTGAACAATCAGCAACGTGCCCATGCCTCTAAGAAGGCTAGTGGAATTCTTGGCTACATTAGGCAAAGTATCACCAGCAGACTGAGAGAACTAATCTTTCCCCTCTGCTCAAAGTTGTTGAGGCCACACCTGGTACTGTGTCCAGTTCTGGGCTTCCCATTGGAAGAGAGGCATGGGCATACTCAAAAGAGTCCAATGTAGGGCCACCAAGATGATCGAGGGACTGGAGCACATTCCCACCTCAACCATTCTGTGGTAAGTCTTTCTGTATTATGTTCTTCCCATTAAGATAATAATGGGAATATATAAAACAAAGGACAAAAGTAAAATTCTGTAACCTTTTGATTTGAGGAACATTGGTATTAACTTGAAGACATTAGTCATCTTTGGTTTATAAAGAACAAGAGCTTAGATTTTGGGGATACATTGTTGGAGAAATTGCTGCTTTAAGGCATTGGGTTCATCCAAGGCTAGACAGAGTAGACTACAAGAGTGCACATGCATGGCTCATAATTTAAGCCATTTGGTAGAGAAGCAGTGATGAAGTGGAGGAAAAGAGAGGACAAGAAATTACACCTTAGTCATAGGAATTTTGTCTGAAGTTGAACTTTTGCAATGTAAATTTTTGTGCCTTTAACTTAGGAAAGAACTTAGCCTCATTTGTAGATTAAATTAAATAATGCAACAATGACAGGCTGATATCTAGGGCAAATCCTCTCTCTCTTGACTATGCACAATCCCATTGCAGGTGGTAGATTGCACTCACTTAAATCAGGACTAATGTTTTCTTTCTGGTGGCTGGATATACTGAACAAAATAGGCTTTAGTGACTCTCTGTAGTAGTAAACAACCTCCCTGTGGGTCCTCTAAAATACCCCAACTCCTTCATTCAGTGCTGAGAGATCTACACTTAGTTCATAAACAACCCAGGCATTTTAACACACTTTCCTTCTTCTCCCAGGGGGTGTTCTTGGCTTGTGTTCTCTCCCTTTATTACAGCTTTAATCTTACAATGTGAACTGGGACTTGTTTACATTTTTATTTTTATTTTTTTGTTGTTGTTTTGTGTGTGTGTGTGTGTGTATGTACGTGTATGTATGAGTGCAGGCACTAAAGTTCTAAATTGACAGATGCCTTTTTGTAGGACTGAAATGGCATATCTAAGTTTTACTGCTCTATTCCCTGTATTTGCATTTTTAATTACTTGCATCATATTTTATTAGTGTGTTACCTGATGAAGAACTCCAACTAATTAATTTCACCTGGAATTATATGCTGGTATGTGAAAAATTATACTTGGCCATTTGTAGAGACCAGCTGTGTATTAGGAATATCTGATCCCCACCTGAAAGATTAAAAAAAATAATAATAATAAAAAATAAAAAATAAAAATAAAAAAGAAAGGAAGAGAAAGGAAGAGAAAAGGAAGAGAAAACAGCTGATTGTAAAAGCTAGTCCCTTTTTTTCTCAAGCCCTAAAGATATTATTATTGGCAGATACCCTTTATTTCTCACCCTATATACTACGCATTAACTCAGAAGTTTGTTCGAATTGAGCATCATTCAGTCAGATGACTTTTTCTTCATTCATTTCAGCTTTAATTTGTAGTAAAGCTAATGTCATTGAGTTCCACCCATATGCAAAGAATCGTTTCCATTCCAGCATGACTTACACATATACAACTTCATTTGAATACATTTTTTCCATTGTATTTTTTTTTCTAGGTGGAATTAAGAAAGGGGCAATACTGAATAAGAATGTAGGTGCATTATGAAATGTTACCTGTAAGGGAAAAGGAGGGAAGAAAAGAAAATACGAGATGTGACCTGATCTTGTAACATGGCTGAACACACACACACACTCCCTCTCTCTGTGGATATTTCTGGTTTGATTCTTTGTCTGCACTGACAACAGATGGTGTTTTAATAAAGTCCAGTAGGAATATTACTGTGAGTAAACAATCCAATGCATGCCAATTTCATAATTGCTGGGTACTGATACAGCCTCTTACCTGATGAATCCAAATTGGGAGGAAACCAACTGTGCACACACCTACTGGCAACAGCCAAATTCACAGCTGTGGTATGCTCCAGCACTGAGCTTCACCACGGAAGGTAAATTGCAGCTCCAATCATCTTTCTTGGCACCAGGCTTGGGGAACAGCTGCCATCTGGCTTGTCATCAAAGTATGGTCACCGAGTTTCTGGGAGATGAAATAGCTTACTTTTTTAGCTTGACATGCATGAAGATTGCAATCTTCGTCTTTACAGGTATCTCTTAAAATAACGTTCTTGGCTTTCTGAGCCAGAGATTTACCAAGTGGGATTTTCTTCTTTAAGTGATTCCCACGCCTATAGGGACTTGAAGTCTAAACCTGTTATATGCTAATTAAAGATTCACACCCACATGACTTGTCAAAGAGATAAATCTTACTCATTTGTTTTCATCATTAACAGGGGAAAAAATGTAAGAAATACCATGCCTTACATTAGCAACTTTACGTAGGAACGTTTATTTTTAATAGAAGTGGAGATGCTGTTAGGAGCGTTATTCCCACCACTGTTAACACAACCCAATATGGAAATTACATCTTGGCAGAGAAGAAGGGGGTGAAAGGCAAAAGAGGGAATTCAAATACTCAGGACCAGCATCCCAGCTAGAAGTGTGTGTACAGACTGCACCCAGTAAGTGACTACCTATTCAGTCTATTACATGATCATTATGAATATATATTCAGTCTTAAAACATCTTTAAAGGCAATGGCAGATTGAACTACAGGAGAAAGAAGGGAGTTCCCCCCTCCAAAGAGCTTGTAATCTATAGAAGCATTGAGGTGTTTCATTTCTGTTGTTTTCTAGCATGCTGTAGAAGGCAGGCCCCAGTGCTGCAAAGCTGCACATAGAAATAACTGCATTTCCATCAGTGATTCCTAGTGTCAAGAATTTAGTCAGAAAATTCCATGCAGGACTAATCTTTTGAAATTTTCCTTCAACCCAAATTGGGACATTCATTTGAGATCCTGGATAAATCTCACATAAATTAAAATCCCATTTTGAAGCCTCCTATAAATGTCATTTTTGAAATTTATTTGACCTTATCAAAATCCTTTATGTTGTGATGAGTTAAATGTTTTGTTTTGCATTATTGTATTGATATATTACGTTGTTGTCTTTCAAGGTATTTTTATAGCAGTGAATCTATGGTTTGGGATGGGAAACTAATAACTCTGGACAATTTTCAGTTTCTGTACTGTTCACAGACCTTCGCAGGATCAAGATTTTTCTTTATTGGATATTACCAGGCTCTTAGCCTGAGAGCAGAACTACTTACCTCTGGGTTTGGAAATTCTACTGAATTCAGAACTAGCTATTGCAGTTCATTTTGCTCTCAGTAATTGTTCTGTGCAAGGAATTAAGTAAGAGAGGCAGAGAAGACTAACTCTCCTACTTCAATGTGTGTTTTGGAGTTGCAAAGCATTGCTTGAAAAGGTTCTGTTTCTGTCTGTGAGTTCATAACCAGTAATGGTTACCTGTCTAATTATAAAGATTTTTTGAGGGAGGTCACTGGATCTACATGTACAAACAAGGAGTTTTCTGCTGTTCCACCCAGTGAAATTTCCATGTTTTTTTTTTTTTTTTTTTTTTCATACTAAGCCAGAGAAGGTCAGCATGGACATAAATTCTGTGAAACACAGCATTAAGAGAAGTGTGCTGAGATGCTGTATTAACCCATCTACTAAAAGACTTATGTACTTAATAACTTTATGGTGATTAGACCAGCTGTCAGTGCTGGACTGGATTACTTTTGCATATGCTTTCTGTTGGAAGCTGTTCTACATGTATTAGGAGTTAGACTAAACAACACTTAGTCATTTTAATTCACAGCTGATGATATATTTCAAAAATATAAGACAGTTTCCGAATAGGTATAGATAAATGTTAGAGCAATAGCTACTTCATGCATTGCTAAATAAATGTATAAGGAAGTGTTCTGGCAAGACCTACTGAGTTGCTCAGTACCTTCTGCAGAACTGAACACTCTCTCTATGGGGAAAAAGCCCTGATGGGCCTCCAAGGAATGCTTTAATGGTAGCTGCATGATACAGACCTCTGACTGCACTGTGACACTGGCAGACAGAAAATAAAGCTGTGTGGAAATGCTTAACAACTTTCTGTTGGAAAAATAAAAAATCTGTTTTCATAGAAAAAGAGAGCTCTGAGATTGGGATACCTGAAATTGTTCGGAGGTGCTGATCTCTTGGTTACTGCTCCAGCTGGGTGATGTTCTGACACAGCAGCTGCCTACTGACTCCGATTCTCAGTACCTTATGAAATTTCATTTTTTCAGTGGAAGGAATACACTAAAACTCTTTCAAACGTTTTGGGGCCTGTGGGATGGGTAGCATCAGCCATAGAGCACATAATAGGATAATAGTGACAGAACGACTCTTCCCCCTATCTTGCATTTCTGTCACAATCTGGGGGTCAGGGGAATTAGAATTAAAGATCAGGTCATGTCAGCTCTAGAAAATATTCTATTTGGAGTAATACATTACGATGATCCATTGTTTGAAAGCCATGAGAACTGGGATTTCACATGTGAAAGCAGTATACATGTATGCTATACACTGACAAACACTGAATACACAAAATTAGTATTTTCTTTTAATGGAGAGCAGAGTTGTGAAAATGCTATCTACTCCAGGACCTGGAGCTCTAAACATTGACTTATAGTAGAACAACTTGATTTGGCCCTGAGTCAAAGCAGAAACAATGCAAGAATCTGAAAATGGATGGGAGCAGCAGTCATAAATCTAGCACTTAACTAAGGATTGAACCAGCAAAGTAATGAGAGGTGTTTGCCTTATCCATGAGCTAGCCTTGAGATCACCTGAATTGAAATCCCTTCAGTCTTGTACACTAGGAATTGTCCATGGCTTTACAGTACAGTAACAGTTTCAGGCTTCTATATATGATTTAATATTCTGAGCAAACTTTGCAGTGATGTTCTAAAAGAATTGCTTGTCCTATAGGCAATTATATGTCCATATCTCTCGCCAGCTTCATGGCAACTTGTAGCAGATTCCTGGCATCTGCAGCTCCTGGAAAAGGGTTAACATTTTTAACACCTGCAAGTTAGTCTTAGTCTTCCATAACTCAATGCAATGCTGTCAGATCTGATGACTTTTTTTTTTTTTCTTGGAATGCCATTTACACGTATGATTAAATTATTCTCTGGAGCAGAATTGATATCTAAAGTAGATCTATATTCCTCTAAAAGAAGTAGAACATATACTACCTTACCCTTCAAAGCTCTAACCAACACTTCGGCTTCACAGGGAAAGAAGGCTGCCCATTTTATTGTTCATTAGAACAACTCTCTGAAAAGACTTCACAGACTGAATAATAATTTTCTCCGATATGGGTACCCCTGTTTCTTTTGGTATGGACCCACTGCGGGTGGGCATGGGCAGCAGTGTGATAACGTGACAAGGCAAAGCAATGGACAAGTATTGGACATTAGTTTCTCTTAATACCAAATGATGGGCAGATGGGCAGTCTGTCCATTCCTGTGACTCCAGTGGAGCCATGGAAGGGGAATGCTTTCAAAGGCACACATCCATGAATGGATCCAACTCTGCAATCGGGAGGCTTGTGGATTCAATGTGGTAGAGCGTCCCATGGTAGAAATCCATATTTTTATATAATCAGAAACCTTCTTGAATCCTGACTTGGGTCCATCTCTGATATTAACTGGCCTTCAGAGGTTGAGCAGAAAGGAAGCCTGTAACTTATAACATAGTTTATTTTATTCCAACTATTTTGTGATTGTTATCAGACTAATATATTAAAGGATTAGCCAAAATCAGTACACTAGACATTCTCTAGATCTTCTCTTCATATATAATGAAGGGGTGCCTAAGTTTTCCTGTAGGTAAAATTTTCTTTATTGCCAGAAGACCATTTCATCAGGATGGATGTGTTTATCACATATGATTACTGAAAGGATTGAATTAATCTTCACATCTTTAAAAGTGGTTTACTATATATTATACAGTACTCTCATACTTTCTCAACCCAATGACATCTGAAGCAGTGTTGTGCTACATACATGTATATGAATATCTTCCCCAAGACTGAGAAATACCATACTTCTCAGACAAACAATCATCATCAGAGCCACATAAACATTCCAAAGAGGCACAGAGCAAAATGCTGGAACTTTTATTTTGGGATGAAACAATTTGGAAACCTTCTCAGAATACAGGCTATCGAGTACACAGGCTAGCTTTCTACTAAACTCTAATCTCAGGTAATGCTGAGCTTTGCTCAGAAAAGGAAAGAACCACCCAGAGCCTTTGTCCAATCCCACCTCCATCAAGTGCTTCCTAAAAGTGTGAAAAATAATGATATCAGTAAAACTGAATTTTCATTGCTGACCTCTCGTAGCTCAAGTCAGTCCTGGAAGATTAGCTAACATAATCTAACATTAGATTTAGCTAACATACATTAACTAAAAGAACTTCCTCATGTTATTTCTGTCTCAGCTGCAGTATTCAGAAATTATAAAGGAGAGCTTATTGTAAGGTCACCATCACAGTTATGCCGCCAAACTTTAGAAGTGTAGCCACAGCCATTTAGATAAGTCTTGCTTACAGTGACAAGCCACCATTCAATCACTCCTCCTTCAAGCGAGTGGTCTGTTGGTAAAGATAGTTTCCATTTCATAGTTAAACTGGGTGGGATTTCATATATTAAATTTAGTCTTCAGCCCAGCAAAGTACATACTTAATTTTAAGCCCATCAGTATTGCTCAAAGGCAACTGGATTATTTGGATGGCAAAACTAAAGTATGTGCTTAGATGTGAAAATCTCCACAAAACCAGTAAACAACTTAATGACATGAAAGATCAGTTTTCTTTCAAAAATGACAAAAATCCCAAACAAAACAAAACAAAACAAAAAGTATCCCCTCACCAAAACAGCCTCAGACCCAGACTTTTTTTCAAGTCAGCTTAACACCCAGCATCATGGGAGCTAGATTTTCAAAGAGTGCAGCTCCCATTTATGGTCTTAAATACAGTCCAGATTTTTATAAATGCTCAGAATCTAATGTTTAGAGCTCTTTGGACATCTGGCCACTTATTTCTATGCCAGAGCTAAAGGCTTCTAGAAATCTGGTCCCAATTGTGGATGCTTGGCTCTTTTGAAAATTTCACCCCCACGGAAACTACTTTTATAACAGCAATTTTTCCCCCAAAAGGAAAAGCCATGAAATGTAATTATTTTATGTACAATGTCCACGCTTTAAACATAATCATTTGCACTTTTTCTTTTGCCTGTTAGGAGTCATAAACAAAACATAGGAGGAATATTGTCACTTCCTCTTCAAAGCATATTGGGCATGTATGCACACAGAAGGACTAAAGAGAGTAAATTTAATTCTATTGTAACATATTGCTTCAAAATTGAAATAAATGGAAGAATCACACACCAAGAGGCATGGAAAAATATTCAGAATGAATGGATATCATAGTAAGACCTGAAGTTGATCAATCACTTGTAACATAGAGTCAAGTGTCTTAGAAATTAAGAGTAAAAAGAAAAAAAATATATTTTTTATTTGAGAAGGCCTTTTAGCTAGTCAAGTTATGGAATCTTTTTCCTTGCAAAAATGTAACTGACTTGTAATTTTTTATATTTGCGCCTCAAAAATTATGGCTATAATTGCCACCTTGCTGTGAACAAAAACTAGTCAAGGTACACAGAGAGAAACATCTTTACTGCTGCCTGCACGCAGTACAGCCTATCACATCAAGGCTACTGATCTCTTGACATAAGCAGAATACAACTGCCTAACTGCTAGATATAAACATAATAGCACCATTTAACTGCCACTTGCGCAAAGTTTGAGGAAGTATGCTTAAGTGCCTAAACAACATCATTTTTACTGAACCCACAATGGATCTTCTAATGGGGAGTTTGCATGGGGATGGCTAAAAGGCCTCATTTTCCAGCTGAAGAGACATGTAAGGAAAATTAAGTAGCATCCTAATCCATCAACTGCTGTCTCTTCCTCTACCTCATTCCTTACCAATAATCAGGGAGTCATAAATACTGGAGGTGGAAGACACCTATTAGATCATGCAATTCATCTCCTTGCCAAGACACAGCCTCCAGTGACCCTCCTTCTAGGCCTCTCCCAGAGCTATTTCAGCCATCTCAGATGATGCTGATTGCATTGCACCCTGTCAGAGATAGCTACCGAGGCAAAAATATTACCTCACTCTCCAGTCAGCCTAAAGATGCTGTTGGTGCTCTGCATACGGAGTTGCCATCTCCCTTTCCAAAGCTGGAGCATGAGAGCAAGCAGCTGTGCTGCCTTTGTGCAGACAGTGACAGTGCTGTCCTGCCAATCTCTGCCTGTGAGCTGGTCTCTTTCCAGGAACTGATGTAGAAAAGCATCTGGAAAGTGGTCTTTCTTCCACTCTCTTCATTCTCTGGTGCATCATAGCTACCCTGTTTCATACATGCCAGAGCATGAGCACCACATCCACCTGTGCTTATTGATGCAGAAGGAGGAAATAGGTAGATATCATAAGATGTTGGTAGTGCTCTTAAACTTCTTCCCACCCCTGTATAAATCAGTACCTTGTGAAAGAGAGCATTTCATTCCTATACCTCCTTGTCAATTCTGAATTGTAAATTATGGGGCTGCTGCCAGTTGTTGTCCAGCACTGAAGAACTCATTTTTTTCCTGAACATCAAGACTCATTTTTATGTTTAAGTGCTTAGCCAGGATCCAAAATAGCAGTCTGGCAATTAAAATGCACCCTAGGGAACATATAGGCAATTAAATCAAACAGAATGATTAAAAAAATAAGTAACAATTATCTTGCTTAACAATTAGGGGTAGGAGAGGCTGTTCAGGAACCTATATTTGCACCACAAAGCTTATTTATAACCTTAAAGTAAAGTTACTCCATGCATGTAGAGTTGCTCTCATCTTAGTTGGACTGAGCATCACAGAGCCTAAGCCTTCAAGGGCTTCACAGCCTAACCATGCCAACACCTAAACTTTGTGATGGGCCCCGAGAGGTAGGTGTGCACCCAGCTGCTCTGTCATTACCCCAGAGCACAGTTACTGTCATTCAGAAACACGGTGTGAAGTCCTGAGGAGAGGGAGGCAGGGTGGAGAGTAAAAAAGGAAGTCTGCCTTTTAGAAAATGAGGTTTGATGAATAGGTTGGAATTCTTGTGCATGACTAGGAAACCTGAGCCTTGGCCCCATTTGGAAACTGTTTGAACTCTCTTCCCAGGAGGAATGCTCATCTTCCCATAAGGAGAAATGAGACAGTCATCTATATTCAAAAGACCAATTTATGGTTCTAAGTACAAGAAATTGTTTCTTGGCTCCAAGTAAGAGCTTTAAAAGCTACTTAATTCAAGTCTGCATATTGGCAGCTACACATGGCAGTGAAGGAAGTGTTCATGCATATTCTCTTTACAGTGTCTGTTATTAACTTGGGTTTGATAACCCCTGTGCCACTCAGCTCAATGTTGGGACTGGCTTTGCTGGTCACGTGGCTTTTCTCATTTTCTGTATGTGGAACTTGACTTGGCTTTGCAAATTTTATTCATGGAAATGGATATGTTCCAAGCCCCTCTCAAGCTCCTGTAAAGTTTCCTTCCTTCCTTCCTCCCTCCCTCCGTCCCTCCCTCCCTCCCTCCCTTCCCTCTCCCTGCTCCTCCACCCAGCTTTCATTCTGTTTTCTACCAAGAAAACAGCTTTTGTACTAGCAACCAGCCTAATGCTCTTTGCTTGAAAAGCAAGCTTTTTTTACTTTTCTCTTACAGAATACCTGGCCTAGCTTGCTCTAAGATGGTAGTATTGAAAGTAACAAATAAATAAATAAATAGTGATGGAAAATGGAGTATTTATGAGATTTTTAATTGTGAGTTAATAAATCAATAAATTGATTGTTTGGTCTTATTTATTTATTTATTTTGAAAATGAGCTGTTGTGTAACAGCAACAAGCCTGATATGTTTCTGAGGAATTGTGCCAGAAGACCTATACCATCTCCCAATACATTTGTGGGCTCTGGATCAAAAATGTTGCACCTGTTGCTGCAAGTTACTTACCGGGGTACTCCATTCTGAGAATAATAAACAGCGGTACATTTTACCAGAACCAGTATGCACAGAAACTCTGTCTTTTTAAAGTGAAAATTTATTTAGCAATTTCATTTTGATTTAGGTGACCTATGTGAACAAAGCAATTTAAAAACTTGTCATAAAATCAACTTTATCATAAACTGAAATAGCTGAATAATGACAGAACAATGCTTTAAGATTGCTGCCATGAAACCAGCGATAATGCAGTGTGGGAATGGTCAACATTTTGCACAGTGGGTCGCTTAGCCAAAAGATATACATAATACTTACTTGACTACCACCTGGAGTCATCTTGAGAAAGAGATAATTTACTCTCATTATCCATCCAGTTTCACTCGGAGCTGTACCACTAGCAGATTATGAGGACAGGAATGACTTGCTTTCTTCTTAGGGCTTTACCAGCCCTTGTGGCTACCTCATGTGGGAGGACTGCTAGTAGCAACAAGGTACTGAGAGCTGGCACCGCCAAGAGAGTGGAAAAATCCATAACCTAAACACCAAACTTTCTGTTAAATTTAATGGGTTAATGGATAATTACTAGGTTCTTTCCTTGGAAGTCTTGTGAGATTTTTATGATCAGAGTCAATTTTATGGTGCTTTTGTCTAGCTTCTTGTTTGCCTTCTG
Organism: Aythya ferina; assembly: GCF_964211825.1. Lineage (NCBI taxonomy): Eukaryota > Metazoa > Chordata > Aves > Anseriformes > Anatidae > Aythya > Aythya ferina. The sequence goes on along the minus strand of NC_140297.1, from coordinate 69,864,528 downwards.
AAAGGAATTATAAGTAGGACAAGCTACTTCAAGCAGGTCTTTTTTTTTTTTTTGCTGAGGTCTGGGGGAGTAGGGTAGGTTGGTGTGAAAAGCTGCTAGCAAAAGCAGCTGCTGGTGGCTCTGAACATGGAGAGATAGCAGGAAGAGACCTTCAAATCTGTGCCATGGCATCCACCAGGGAGCAGTGAGGAAGCCTTCCAGAAACTGCATTTGTCAGAAGGAGAACAACATTCCAAGAGGCATGAGTCCCACTCTCATATAAACCCTATGGTAGGGTTCAAGTGGGAGAGACAGACAACTTGTGCAAAATTCATGACTAGATCTCAAAAAAAATAACAAAATAATCCCCAAACGCTATCTGTACATCCATAAGCAGCAATCACCTGATTGCACTTTCATTTACAAAATTGTTTAGTTTTACTTGTCATCAGAAGCCTGGCTTCCTTCACTGCATTTCTTCCCAGATGAACCAGGCTCTGAATACCACAGTGACACAGTACACATTTGGCAGGGCATTGGTCACATCACATTAGGCTCTGTCACATCACATCAGTTGATATGACTGACAGAACCCGACGTCTCATGTCACAGCAGGGCATGTTGCCCAGCACCGTGAGTTACAAAGACACAATTTCTAGCAAAGAAAAATAAAAATGAATTGAAATGATGATGGGTGGGGGAACATTTTTAAGGTCTTCCTGGTCAGTGCAATCTAACAGCAATCTATATTCTGTTTTGTTAATTTAGAGTAAAATATGTGAGACTTACTAATATGTTCTATGTAATTAGTTACTTCAATAGGAAAGGCTTGTATTATTAAAATATGAAAGGAGAAAAAGAGGCAGTAGTTCCCTCAATAAACACTTTGTATATGTATGCGTACTCAAGCTTGGCAGGCATTTCCCTAACTATATGTGTATGCTATACGTGGTTATATGCTGCTTGTGGCTCTACAAAGGTATATGATTGGATTAAAGGCCTCTGGACACAAGGAAAATGCCTACCTGCCTGCACTGCATTTTACATTTTGGGGCCTCCAGACAATTCACATTCCTGTGTGTGAAGAAGCCAGTACTCAGGTTGTACTGGGGTGAAATGATTGCCCTGTTCCCAGGTCAGACAGCTTTTTTAAGCTACAGGCATCTTCCACCTTTTACTGCAAGACCTGAAGCAGGTCCTTGAAAACCCCTCAAATATGAGAGGAGAGCCTTTCATTTCCATTTGGCTTAGAGAAAGACATACTTTCTTAACCCCATTGTTGCTCTTTTTTTTTTTGTTGTTCAGACAGTCATATGGAGTGCAGAGTTTTCTTTAGTGTTTGTTTAGGGGATGATGGAGGAAGAGTAGATCAGTTCTGATGTCCTAACACCTTGTACTGCTGAAACGTCCAAATCATGAACTATAAATATAAATAAGGAAGATAATAATATAAATAAAGAAATATAAATAAGTTATTCATTATGCAGTTTCTATGTATTACCTAGTAATATAGCATTTATAAGTACACTTTATAAGGATGCCTACATATATCTGTACATATTAGCAATTAATATACATTAACACCTTATGATCTTTTGAGGCTTTGCAGTGCCATTCTTTTTCAGTCTACTCGCTGCATCTCATATTCTGCCTGGACACTTCCAACTCTCTTTTATTATACACTCACATACTGTCTGTTTTTCAACAACTGTTGCCCACTCCTCATTTTTCATGCACTCTTCTCACAGTCCCTTCAGATCCATCCCTTTAGACTTCTTCAACCTCCCCCAAAGTACTTTCCCCTTAGTGCTTAAGGATGTCTTCTATTTCCCCCATTCATGTCATAGCTTGCTACTACAAACAGGAGAGGGCCCCCTATGCTAAATCAAGCTGAATTTCCTCACTGCAAGCAATGGAAGCAGAAGCAGAAGCAGAAGTAAGTCATTAGGGTGGTCAGCCTACTTTTCAGTGCAAAACCTTCTGGAGAGGAATGCTGACTCAGCCAAGAAGGGCTTGGCACCCACCCCCGAGAAAATAAGGGACACGGACTGCTCTTCTGGAATGACAGAAACAATCTGAACTTTGAAATTGAGTATTTGAGCTCAACCTCTTAAAACAACAGTCACACCAAGTTCATGAGACTCTCATGACCAGATTTAATGTTCACCAAAATATAGCAAAAGGCATACATTGGCACACTTTCTTCTAGCGCTGGCATTAGATTATCAGCTTCAGGAATATCAAAAGTCACATGAAGGCACTTTTCCCTCCCCAGTTTGTGGGTGTTTCCAGCAGCTCAGCCTTTTGACTTTGATTAGTGTTAAATAGCTGAAGCCACTGTATACTTTACTTTCTGTCCAATTAGAAAAAGTGTTCTGTGACTTTCCTTCCTTATTTTCTGTTTTGATGGCATTTGTGACTTTGTGGCATGCTTTCATAATTAAACAATAATTTGTAGTGCATTAGTTGAGTGAAAATTCATATATAAATAAACACAAAAAGCTATATTTGACAGGTTTTAGTTAAACACTCATTTACTCCCAGGTGTTTGGTTAGAGCTTTGCCATAGAAACACTGGCCTGCCTAAAATGTAAGTAAAATATGTAGAGTCTGGAAATAGCTTTAAGATACTCTGAATGTCTGTTATCATGAGGAACTGAAAGACAGCTTTTCATATTACCTAAGTATTTTCTCCATTTTGCTTTCCTGGGCTGCTAAAGAAATAATAATAATATTTTCATAATAGGTAAAGTTGGTTTCTGTGGACAAATTCATACTGTTGAACTAAAAGCTGTCAGGGAATATTCCTTAGCACTGGACCTTGATCCTGTGTGCTATTGAATTGTCAGCTCAGGCTGTGGCATGGCTGGGACTAGCTAGCACTATTGGTTAGTGTTGTCCCAAACAATTCCAAAAAGCTTTGGGAGCTTTTTGAGGGCATCGACCATTTCCAGTAGGCTGTCTGCATGTAGCTAGTCCATTTTAGGGGAAAAATCTAGGCATTATTTCAGGTGAGAGGAGTTGTTTTATGTTGGTTGATGTCATTGTCAGAGAATGCTCCCTGGTCTTCCAAAAATACTGGTGAAGAGGCTGCCCATGTCGGTACCCAAGCTGACTCAGAAGTTGCACAGATGATTCAGTCGCTGTCACCAGCCGTGGTGGAAGCTGCCAGGTGCTCAGGGCTGCTGTAATCAGACAGAAGCTGAGATCTGTAGCGTGCTGATTTATATGTGCCTGGTTCTGTAAAGATATATACACATGAATGCAGAAAGCGGTTTTGAAATTCAGCAGTAGAGAACAGTTACAGAGCAGTGATTTGTGAAACACTATAAAGCTGCATCCTGAGAACAGGAAAAAGACACATGAACTCCATCGCCCTGGTTTGTCAAACTGACAACTTAGGTAGTCAGTGTTGACTACAGCAGGTATCTGTTCATAGTGCAATGTGTAAAACAGCAGTTGTTTTAATTTGTATTGATCAAGTACACTGGGATTTTCCAAGATAAATCTTAGGGAATACATAACCCAATTCAATAAAATATGGTGATTGTATCTCACTGTCCTTGTAAATCCACTTCTAGATATTTTTTTTTTTTGCTTTAGTATATAAAAGCTACAGAAAAAAATATTTATAATGAAACATTATCTGATTTCTTTTTAAAGTTGCCCTATTAACATTTTGTGACATTATTGATGTGTACCTACTGCATTTCAAATAAATGTATTTTTCCTAAATAGACGTGACATTGTGTAATAGTTAAATAGTTAACTTTTGTTTCTGATATAACTGCCCAATTTTTATGATGATATCATGACTATAAGCTCCATCTTTTTTATTATTATTTTATTTTTATTTTTTATTGGCATTTTAATGCATGCTTTTTTATTTCTAGAATATAGATTCTAATACTTAGGTGAAAATTACAGTCATATTTTCTTCATGTTCTTTTGTATGACCATAACTTGATTTAAGCTGGCATAACTTTCTTAGGTATTATTTTTACATACTGTAGACATTTACATTACATTTTAGACATTGCTTTTTAGATATATTACAGGGTAAAAGACAACTGTGATTTAACTAGCTTGCAGAAAAAATGTTATAGGAAAAACACTTGTATTGCAAATCTTAAGAATATATTTTTTAACAAATGTCTTTTTAAAAAATAATTTATGCATATTTGCTTTTAAAAATATATATTTACAAAATCTATTTTTATAGAAAGTAACTTTTTATCATGAACAGTTTGTTTCAGAAAATTATATATTACACTGTACATGTAATCAGGATTCACTAGAATCTGATATTTTATATTACATTGGGGTGTTGTAAACATATAATGGCATTTTCACCATCAAGTATTTGAAATAAATATTCCTCTTTTCCTACTTACTGGTGCACACTTTCAATTGCAGAATTCCTTCAGAAGAAAGCTTATTTCAAAATGGTTTCCATCCTCTGGTCAATATGATTTTTTTTTTCCCCTCATATTAACTACCATTAAACCAACTGATCCCAGAAAAGATGAGGAAAAACCTAAGTACTTTTTGTTGAGCTGTTGCTGTCACTTGGCTTTTAAGGTACTGTGAACATCACCATCACACCAACTGACTTTGAATATCTACTTTTATGTACATTTTTACCAGCATAAATTCCTGATATTCCTACCACTTACATCAACAGCAAATACATTCCAAGATTTTTTCCTAAGAAAGATGCAATTGGAAAAAAAGGTCTTCAAGTAACAGAGGAAAGATTAAAAGGTATTAAGGGAAAGCTTTTTAAAAGTGAACTTGTATAATAGGAATTTTTGAAGTCCTATAAATCTCTTTGGCTTTCCCTCTCTCAGAAACAAATATGATCCACCTGTGTGAAACAAGTATCATTAAACAGCTGTTCCTAAGTCATTTTGAATGTCCTAAGACATTCCTAAGTCAGTGAAAGATAGAAAAACATTAGGCAGAAAGCAAATATTTAACACCATTTATTGATTTGCATCACAAAAGCAGTGAGATTGTTTGTTCTTTACATTTTAGCAGGACACTCTCATTACTCTTGCAATTAATTTGGCAAGTAATCAGCATAAACTAATTTTGTCACCCACAATTACAGATGAAACACTAAGGGATATTATGCTCTTGCAAGATGAAGAGACGCTAGTGTTTCTTCATTATAGTTTACAAGCACATATCACCTAAATAAAAATGAATGATGTGGTAAAATATTTTGTCTCAGTATGTGTTTGGGCTAAATGTATTGCTCATGAATGAATTATGCAGTTCATTCCAAATATGTGCTGACAGTATCTTTACACCACAAGAGCATTGATATCACAAACACCAGGCTTTCAGAAATCTTGAGTCAGACCACAAAATACTAAAACTGGATTAATATCCAATAAGATTACTGAAAATATAGATGCTTAAAGTTTCATTTGTCTATTGTTTTGATTGAACCTTTATGAGACATATCCTTAAATTTTTCTCTGTAGCTGCATGGTCAAGAAATGAACCATATTAATAGAAAAGCAGAAATAATCTTTTAACCACTCGACTGTCCGATTTTATTCAGACATTAGGTTAAAAAATACCCAAACACACCAATCCTCATAAAACTGATAATAAAAATGGAAAAGCTAGAAACCCTTTGGTACAAACAACAGAGACTTCCCAGTAAAGATGCTGCATCATGTAGGTTTCAGCTATTTCAGGATTATTGATTTCCTTTCTCTACTTGTAAAGCCATCATTACTGTGAACACTCACTTTTTGAATTCAAGTAAATTCAGTGGAACCCAAAAGCATCTCTAAAATTGACACAATCAAACCTAGTTTTGTCACAGTTTTAAAATTTCTAGCCTGGATTTATCACCCAGCTGGAGATGATCAATCTGATTTTTGCATTGGTGGCACTTGTGTGTGAATTCACTCTATGTGGGCTTACAGGAGAAATGTTGATGAAACTGCAATCACCAGCATCTCCCACGTGTCAGGCAGGTGTGCTTTGCCTGGGAAAGGAAATCATTAACAATGGAAAAAATTTTCTCTGGAAGGTTCAATTTAGGCATGCCCAATGACCAAGAAACTGGGACTGGGTGGTGTCCACCCATGCCTGATTATTTCTCACTGGGAAATTGCCTAGCACAACCAAAAGTAGGTCAAAGGGATGGCAGAGCCAGCACACGTCACCTCTCCAATGTCTGACATGCAGTCCGTCCTCAGACCAAGTGGTATCTCACTCACTGGAGTAGTCTCACCTGGACGATGGCATTCCCATACAAAGGACACCCTGAGCATACTTCCTCTGATCACATCTCTGCCTACACACTCACTTTACAAAGCTTCTATATGCCATCTTGTACCCCCTCCCCTCCCCATACCAGTACCAAGGGCATTTCTCACTGCCTGCCTGACCGCATGAAACAGAACATTCACCCCTTAAGGGAATGTATGAATTTTACAAGAGGTAGCTTTACTCTAAAAAAGACCAAATTTCTCACCAAGGATGTTGCAAACCAGGACAGGAGAACTGATGTCTGCTGAGGTGACATGGCAGGGTAAGGCACTCATGAATTATGAGGGCAGATGTCAGTTCCAAGTGACATGTTTTCCATAACCTACTGCATCTCTTTGTTTATCCATCAAATACAATCTATAAAGCAACTGCTCATCTATTTAGTCTGGGGTCGAGCATAGAAATGCAAGTCAGACCTCAAATTTAGTTTGTCATTTCCCTGCTCAAAAAGGGATGTGATTTATGTTTATAATAAAGTATTTGAAATGTCGTTTAATAGGAAAACAAATGGCAGTTGGATTCCCATGAGCAAGGAGAGGAGATTGTGAAACTTTGAATTAAACGGTTTTATCACACTTTAAGTTACATATTTTTATTCTAATTGTAAAAATTATCTGCCTTGACATATCTTTTCCATTATTTTTGTTAAAGGGTATTCATCAGTGGTGTTAATGATGACACAAAATTTTAATATATGCATTAAACATTTAAGTTTTAATATGTTAACATGACACAGGATGTGAATAATAACAATGTTTTATACATGAAGTGAAAACATATTTTATGTTGGAAATAGTTAGAATGCCTGGCAAGTGACTTATATCCATAACAATTTCATTTAAATATTGCTTTTGCACCCCATCTATCTTAGATGCAATTTTATAGTCCTTTTTAAAAATTCATTTCAGCATGACCTCTTTGAGGCTGCAACTTAGTGCCTCTAGCCTACATATTCAATTGCACTTGTACTTGTTCCTATTCAATTACTTTTCAAAGTGCAGAAACCAGCAAGTGCCCAGACCTGAACTGCATTTACCATTCTGGGACTCTTCAGGAATTGCAACTTCTGTGCGGTTACACAGTAATAAAAGGCAAGAGGAAATCCATCAAATTGCTAAAATATGATGGTCTACTAGACTTGATATAGATCTTCATAATTTGGGAACTCTTGGAACAGACAGGTAGTTCCTAATATCAGATTATGCTCTCTCCAATATCAGAAGATTTTGATGCATATATACAACAGCTTTCCTTTTATTTCTGCATGTCATGCCTTTTTCTGTCTTGTGGCTTCACAATGAGTGTCCCAATAACATTCGGGAAACGGATATCTTTGAGGGGATAAATTTTAAAATGGAAGGAAATGTTTTGATGTTTTAATGTACCTAAGTGGGAAAGTAATTTACAAAAATCTCTGGAAATATTTCATCCTATAATGGTTTATTGTCATAAGAAGAAGTTGTGTTGACAAAAACAAAACTCTGCTCTCTGACCTCATACACAGCATAAATTCAAACCTGTTTTTCATTCATGGCAGTGTATACTCTTAAGCAGACCTTGCAGTATCTCCAAAGGCACGCAGTTTTTTTTTTTTTTAAAAAAAAAAAAAGATCAGAAAACAGATGTCCCTGTGCAGTGAAGATCTTTTGGAGCTGCAGACAGGCTCCCCTGTATGGTGCACATTCTCATTTGCTGGCTGAGAATTTGTGGGTCACCACAGAGCGCATTTATATCTTCTCACAGTCCAAGCAAAATGACACAGTGGCTGACAGTACTGTCCAGCAGCAGGCTGGCTCTACCCCACCACCTCCAGCAGACCCAAGAAGTCATCAAAGCGGTCAAAAGCAACACCAGGGAAAAGCAGTAGATATCCACAGCTGGAAAATTCCTGTGAACAAATGAGATTTTATTCCCTACAGTGAATTCCAATTTTGATGTTTTGATAGCACAAATAATGGACAGATATTAGAAAAATCATCCTTTCAGAAATTCAACTTAAGGGCTACTGCCAAATATACGAATGTTAACATGTAGATGGTATGTATTTATTTTTTTAGCAATACAAGCTATAATTTGCTCCTATGTTTGTTAGTTATCTCATTTTTAAGTGAATTAGTTTATATGAGGGTCAGAAGGATCGTTCTTCCTCTACAGAAAATTCACCTACAGAGGCTCAGTTACTGATGGAAAAGAGTGAAATGGAACTTTTTTTTTTTTTTTTTTTTTTTTTTCCTGTGGTGAATAATTCATGCTTAGGAATGGTTTCATCACTGAGCACTCTTCAAGTCATTAAACTGAACTGAAGAAAATGGGGTGAAGTCATCATCAGAGAAGGTCAATTTATGGAAATACAGTTATCTCTTTTACAGTATTATTAATACCTACTGACAACTCCATGTTAGGAGAGGAAAAGCCAATCATTAGCCTATAAGGTATAAATTCTCAAACACATGCACACAATGAGAGCATCATTATTATAGAAGGTATTTGAATGCAGCAGCTATGAGAAGGAGAAGACAGGGAGAAAGGAAGGAGGCACAACTCTTGATCCAAAAAAAGCCACAGACGTAAAAACTAATTGTCAGCAGACTGCTGTATCTCTTGCCAGGAATCTGCATGGTGCTATTGTTATCCATTTGTAGCTGCCTATTGGTATCCACATTGCAGATCATTTTGGTGTCTGAAGAGCAACCTCTTCAAACCTTTTGCCTTTTTTCAGACCTTCTTTTCGCCTTTGAAGAGCAGATTTGTTTTTAATTTTAGGAAGAATTAACTTGGCTGAGTGTTAAAATGAAAAATTTTCTCCCTTTGAAATGTGTGTAATTGTAACATTTACAACGTTACCTACAAAAGTCTATTTAAATTACGTTGTCACCTGGAAAAAGTTTACTTCTGTAAATCCTACTGCTTTCAAACTGAAAGCCTTGTATATAGATTACTGACATTAATCTCAGCAAAGTGTCTGTCATGACATGAAGGTTCAGATAAGGCTACTTCCTTAGCGGAATGTTAGGCATTAGCAGTCAAAACCAGTGCATGTCCAAAAATTTGTGTAGTTAAAAATGCTGTTCCACTGTGTGACTTTAAGAGGATATAATGGCAAGGTTATATATAATCCCTGTAGAAATACCTCTGAAAATTCTATATGCAAACTAATTAGTTTGATAACACTCCACCTGTGTAGCACAATATTTAAAATGGACATTTAACTGGCAGAGACATAATGGTGTATGTATGTAGTAGGTATTTCCTTAGCCAGTCCCACTAACATTGACTTGAAATTTTCAAAGATCTGATGAGAATTCAAGTATATTTCTCTGTGATAGACCATAAAAAATTGAAATCCTGAACATCTTGCAATCAACACAAATCATGACTTTAATTTCAAAGGGAGCTCTCTCTTTTATCTATTTATTTATTTTTGTTAAGAAATGTAAAATCCGTTTATTTATAATTTTTTTTTTTTTTAAATGAAGGCTTTCATACTGGAACACAAAACCTCAAATGTGTTATCAGATATTGACATGATCAGTAAGAGCTACTGAATGCATTAAATCTTTTCAAAGTGAGTTAGTTAAATAAATAACTGTGGATTCAGGATAATTTAAGAATATAGTTTTTAAGTGATAGTAACGTAGGACTGAAAGGCATCTTTAAATGTCATCTATTCCATCTTCCTGCTCTGAGAGAAGGCCTAATGTACTCTGACCATCTATCCAATCTTTGTCTGATCTGTTCACAGAAGCCTTCAATTATGAGGTTAAATAACCTCTGTAGGCAGCCTCTTCCAGCTTTAACAATCCTTACAGCTGGAAAGTGTTTCTTTGTGTCTAATCTAATCTAATCTAATTTTATTTAATTAAATATAATCTCTTTCTCCCTTTTCAAAATTTAAACCAATGATTTCTTTCCTACATTGGGTGAACATGAAGAGTAACTGATGAACATTCTCTTCATAACTTACTTTTTACATACTAGGAGATAGTTACAAAGTTTGTCCTCTTTTTTTTTTTTTTTTCCCTAAACTTTCCAACCCAGTTCTTTTGATTTTCTGTCATGTTTTTAAACTTCCTAGGACTGTTTCTGTTCTTGCCTAGACCCTTATTTTTCTGCATCTTTTCTTCAGTTGCCATTCACAAAACACTACTACTGCCATGTAGGACAGAATAAGGACCTCCATGCCTTCCTTATGACCCACCATTTAACACACTCCAGAATGATACTGGCCTTTTTACTCAGCATAGCATTCGATCCTACCAGCTTTTAAATTCCCTATTACTGCTATATTTTTTACTGGTTAGGTTTCCTACATTTTGTGTTGGTTTTCTTCATTCCCAAGGATATCTTTCCTTAGAATTTCATGTTTTTGGTTTGGGATTATTTCAGTAACATTCTAGGATCTCTGTAAGTGCTAACCTTGTCCTTCCAAGTGCTTGGAATCCCTCCTAAAAAGATGCCACCTGCCAGTGTTATGTGCTGTCCTTAATCCATTGTCCAACTCAGTAAAGTGACTATTCAGTAGACTGGACCCAGCATAAATTTGTTGTGTGAGTTTTATAGCAAACTACTGAAAATGACAGAGTTAAGGATCTGTTTTGATTGGGATCCTTCAACTACTTTATTTACACATTTATTTATTTGCACATTTATTTATTTACAATTACCAATCTACCTCAACACATAAATATGGACTTCCTTACAATGTAATTCTCATGTTTAAATCCCTTTTATGAATGTTAGCACCCATAAATAACTATGTCAAAACCCTTATGTCTTTCATAAATTGTATACAGAAATATTAATTTCATTGCTTTTTCTTTTTACTTTTTTTCTTCAGGCTTTTCCAGGAGAAAAATGCTAACTACAGAATCCTTTCTCATTTCATAAAGCACAGCATCGCTAGTTGGTTGAGGGAAGTGATTGTCCCACTCTACTCTGTGCTGGTCCGGCCTCACCTCGAGTACTGTGTGCAGTTCAGGGCACCACAGTACAAGAAAGACATTAAACTGTTTGAGTGTCCAGAGGAGGGCGACAAAGATGATGAAGGGCCTAGAGGGGAAGACATGAAGAGTGGCTGAGGGCACTGGGCCTGTTCAATCTGGAGAAGAGGAGGCTGTGGGGGGATCTCATCGTTGTCTACTTCCTCGCAAGGGGCAGTGGGGAGGCAGGTGACCTATTCTCTGTAAACACCAGTGATAGGACCCATGGGAATGGTGTTAAGCTGAGGCAGGGGAAGTTTAGGCTGGACATCAGGAAGAGGTTCTTCACCAAGAGGGTGGTTGCACACTGGAACAGGCTCCCCAGGGACGTAGTGACTGCACCAAGTCTGTCTGAATTTAAGAAGTGATTGGACTGTGCACTTAGTCACATGGTCTAAACTTTTGGGAAGACCTGTGCAGTGCCAGGAGTTGGATTTGATGATCCTTATGGGTCCCTTCCAACTCAGGATATCCTATGATTCTATGATACACTTTTTGCCCTGGTTTATGAAACACCTTTGCAGAGAGGCTTGGAAATAGGTTTGTATTTACCACTAAAATTATAGTTCACAATCCATAATTTTCAATAGCATTTCAATAAGAACAAATAAAACCATTACTGGTAGAGTTTCCATATACCGTACAAAATGTTATTTCCTTTGATACAGCATGCAATAATCTTACAAAGTGTAGGTGTATGCATAAATATGGCACTTGTTTTGCACTTGTGATTTGCTCTCAGAGAAAGGCACAGGATTGCTAAATCATGTAGTAGATTAGTGTAGAGTGCCACTGCTTACTAATTTCACCCACTAATTCACCCACATTGCCATCAGTAAAATTGTACAGGAATAACACACCTAATTCCCTTAGGTGTTTCTGTAAGTATTACTGCCTGATTGCCTGACTGTCTCTCTGGGTGCCTAAATGCCTTTTCAGATCCGGCCCCTAATAAATAATGAAATCTAGATGTTGCCCTCAGCTTACCAGCTTTGTGTTAGCATTGCCTGCATCCTTCCTGTCAACTGGATTTAGCATATTTGCATAATTATTTTTCATTCATTCACTACTAGTTTTTTGTTGTTGTTGTTGTTTCTTTTTAAACAAAAAGGGAAAACCAAACCAAACAAGGAAGCAGGGAACAGACTATCTGCATGAAGTATTTAAATGCATCCTGCTAGGCATGTTTGAGCAGATCCTATTTATGCATTTAGTTTGAAAAAAGTAAAACATTTAAGGTAATTAAAATAATTCTGAATTCAATTTTAAATCCTGCTGGCATTATTTAGTATTCTATGAGAACTGTCATGCAAAGGGAAAAAAAAAAAAAAGAGAGAGAGAGAAAAATCTTTTTCCCAGTACAATGAAGTAGTCCTACTGCTACTGAAATGTATAATGAAACTTCTGGGGACTTTTGTAAGAGTAACAAATAACTTCAAGTTTTGACATATGCCTGATTTTTAATAGGATCTACAGCAGTTCAGAAAGAGAGAATCCACTAACTGCCAAGTTGATGGTGGCTGAGGCTGAATATAATAAAAGTTTTGCTTTTGCTAATTTGGGGATTGGAAGCTCAGAGGTAAAGAATCTTGACATCTTCTGCAGGAAGAGAATTGTTTCCACCACTGCAAGGTAGATAATTCTAATGCAGAATCCATCATGGATTTCACATAAATTTGCAGGGACACACTCTGGAAACACACAAGAAAAAAAAAAAAGAGCATACCTTGCACAGATTTGGGAGAAGAATTATGGACAGTTGAGCTAACAGTAGGACTAAGTGTTTCCATTTCAAGTGAACCAAAATGGAGAGAGGATAAAAAAATAAAATTAAATTATGGGAAAAAGATAATAAAAAGTAAGATTTGTTCCCCCAAAATCCTAAAGGTCTACAGCTGATTACTTAATTCCTAGACCATAAAAACAATGGCCATAACAGAAGCAAAGGAAATAGGTTTCATCTCAGGATTCTGTATTTCAGAAGGACACTGTCTGTCTGCCTTTCTGATGGGAAAAATGATATGTACATTATTCATGATGGTATCTACCCAATGTGTTCTTAAAATTCTCCACTGATAGGTGTAAATCAACAACTTCAGCTGACAATCTACCCCAGAGTTTCATTACTGTCATCATGAGAAATTTTTTTCCCTGAAGTCTAAACCCAAGTCTCTCTTACTTGTTTTTGACCACCACTAGATTTTCAGCCTTCCCTTATGGTACAAGAGCTCTGGGTTTCTTGCCATTCTGGTTGCCTGGCCTCTCTCCAGCTGATCTGAATCTTTCTCTACCTGTGAAGCCTGAGTAGGTTCCCATATCTTGTGGCACCTAGATGGAAAAGGGAAGATACGGCCTTTCACACATCTTATGTTTAATCTTGAAAAATCTGAGCGATTACTTTAAAGGTGATAAGCACTGTCCTCACAGGGAGGTGACATTGCTTGTTTGCTATACATCTCTCATTGTTTAACTACTGATTTCAATGATTACTGAAGAAGTGACCCTTATGCTTTCAGCAATTACAAGTTAGTTTAAAATGCAGCTACTCACCTTTCTTTACATTAAGCATGGCAATGATTTAATACTTTTACCTGCACCAAAGTGATAAATAATGCTGAATATGAAATTGAGATGAAATCCCTTTAGAGAAATTGAGAGTTGGTGCTTTAAGATTTCTAGGAATGTCGTGTCCCTTTTCTAACATTAAGTATTAAAACAAATTTATTTTTGGAAACACAATTGAAAAATGATTTAGTAGAATTTTGTGGTATCATGTCTTTGTTAATCAATGAGAACTATGTTACCTTTACCAGTAAGAAATTAAAATTAGGCGTTTGTTTGTTTGTTTGTTTGTTTGTTTTCATTGCTACTTTTGGAAGCTAACCATATTTATGAAAATTAAGAGAGTTCCTTCTAGCTAAAACACATCACTACCTATTATGCAGAGCAAGCTGAGTTGTGGTATGGGTGTGAAATAGGTTCAAATGAGGTTCAACACACATATTGGTGGTAAAGATTCTCTACTATAAATTAGCTAATATTGTATTTGACAATACAGAGAGATAAGTAAGTGTCTCATGTCTAACAAACAGGTGATTTGCACTCCTACATATGATCAATGAGCATTCAGCTACAATGAATGGATTAAATAAAGATGATAGTTTTTAACCTTCAGACTAAGTCAGAGTGTATTGCTGTGACACATGGTCATACTTGTGCCCACAAAATGTGGGACACATGCAAACCATCCAGCCACTCCCTGGTACTCTGTCCCCCTGCTCGTAGTGGATCACTGCTGAAAAGTTGCAAGTCAGCTTGGCTGGATTCAGCTATGAGATCTGATTCTTTGTGATGTTGAATACTGCTCTGATACGTTCTGCCGACTGCAAGTCAGCACTTAATGGAAAATGCTCAGGAAATTCCAGAAATAAGTCCAGGGTCTGCCAATCCCTAAGAGGAGACAGGGAAAGCAAGAAGTGACTCAGAATGGTCCCCAACTCTGTTTTCTGATTTCATTCAGTTGCTCCTGCCATCAAAATACACTGCCAAAAGGATGTAAAAATCACAATTAATATAATTAATGGCCAAACTATGTATGTGTGGGCCTTCTCCTGTGGTTCTAGTCATGAGGTTGTGGTAAATTTAAAAAGAAGGCCTTTTTTTTTTTTTTTTTTTTTTTTTCTTTCTTTCTTTCTTTCTTTCTTTCTTTCTTTCTTTCTTTCTTTCTTTCTTCTTCTTTTTTTTTTTTTTCTTTGTACAAACTGGACCCAATCTCTGCAGGCTCCAGGGTTCTATTGTTCAGTTTATTAGTCTTTCCCTGTAGTTTTAACCATTGAGAAGCAGAGGCAAATTGCTCTGCTTCTCTAAAGAAACCAACTACATTAAGATTATGAAAAAAATGAGGCCTGAAACACTTTCGTTGTTTAACTATTTTCCTTTTTACTGTTGAGGTCTACAAATCTTAAGCTCATGTTCTGTAGGCAGGCAGGCACCCACACCATACATTTGACTGTGCATTAAGCTCATATGCACAGTTGGCAGAGTAAGTTTTTTCCATCACCTTGGCTTCTGGGACTCACTTTTCCATGAATGCAGAACAGTTAAGAGTCTCCAGTGCAAGACTGAAGACCCAGTTGCCTTTTATGTCAACGTGGCAAGATACAGAATGCCAAGCTTCTGGGCTTGAGCACTGTTGTCCCAGAAGACCAAAGCTTATTCTCAGGAATTCAAATCTGATGGAACCAGAATCTTTCACATGTGTCTGCAGGGCGTGTGAAGATTTTTGGGAAGTTCAAGAGCAAGTTAAATTGTCTGTTTAGAAAGCAGGTACACTTTTACTATTACTTAAGTATAAAAATAAAGTAGCTGCCTTTTCACTTCCAACTTACTGAATAACTAGTCTTTCTGTTATTTATGTATTTATTTTTATTTTATATATATATATATATATATGCTTTGCTACTGTCTTTTGTGAACTTCAGGCAATTTACATGGCTCTTTTTCATGTCAAGTTAAGGTGAGCAAATGGTCCCTTAAGCTGTAAAAATTTAGGAAGGAATGAAAAGGCAGCAGTAGCCATTGTAATTGGAATTACTTTATTTACTTGTGAATCAGCAGAGCTATGAGATGAGAGTGGATAAAGAAGAGAGAGAATTTATTTGCCGTGATTGGTTGAATTCATAAAAAAAGCTGCATTTTCTAAGAGGTACTAATGAGGGAGGGATACCAAAAATATAATGTGCTCTAGATTGAGGAAAGCTGGTCATGACAAATATTGCCACTTGGCCAGCTCTTCTGAAAGGAATTTTTGCAAATGCATACTGCAGTTATAGCATGGACCAGATTGGAAACTCCATCTCTGGTGTTTTTAGATGGTGGTTCCTTGACCTGACACAGCTGGTTATTTCCTAAATAACTGTCTCACCTGGCATCCTTTCTGGAAGCAAGTTTTCCTTGTTTTTGTTTGTTTGTTTGTTTTTCTTTTTCCTTCCTTCCTTCCTTCCTTCCTTCCTTCCTTCCTTCCTTCCTTCCTTCCTTCCTTCCTTCCTTCCTTCCTTCCTTCCTTCCTTCCTTCCTTCCTTCCTTCTTTCCTTCCTTCCTTCCTTCCTTCCTTCCTTCCTTCCTTCCTTCCTTCCTTCCTTCCTTTTGTTTTGTTTGTTTTTGTTTTGTTTTGTAACTCAGCAGTCTTTTGTGGGCATGCAGGCCTTGTGCTGTCTGGGACAAGGAGTCCTTTCGTTGCCTTTGTCACCTGCTCCCAGAATACATATGAGGACAAGGAGTAGAAGAGAGGCATTCCCTGTGAAATGATCCAGCCTCATGAACAGTAATAAGAATATGCAAATCTATTGCCCTTTTCTTCTGAAAGACAGATTAAACAACACAAAGCTGGGTATGAACATTTAATTAGGTGATCTTTAAGGTCCCTTCCAATCCAAGCCATTCTCTACTTCTAACTAATAGACTGAGAACTACACCAATGTCAGAATGCCAGAGAGCAGGTGCTAGAGTAGTTGAGCACCATATCAGATGTTTTTTGGCACTTCATCTGTTTCCAAAAATACTGTAAGTTAGGAGAGAGAATGGGGATGGGAGAACCAAGTGAAAATAGCACTGTCCTGTTATAACTGATTTAGTCTTGCATTATAGAATTTGGTTACCAGCACCAAAGAATGGAGAAGAAACTGGATGGCAGCAGAACCAAAGACTGATGAAGCCACTGAACAGTTGGCAGTGGCACCAGTATGGAATCATAACCACCAGAAATCTTAAAAAAAAAAAAAAGCCAGGTTTTGTTTTCTGCAAAAGCTGGAGAGCATAGTGGTGGTTCAAGCTGAGGCCCTGATTCTGGAAAGAATGGTACAATGTGGCTGTCTGTGATGGCAGTAACATAACGATTTCCAGACTCCTGGTGTAGCCATTTCCATTTGTTCCTGCATTCGCATGCCCACACATAATAGTTTGACTGCTACAGCTCCAAAGCTCAATTTAAGAATAAAGCATGATGTCAAAGCTGCCCAACTCCTCTGAAGAGGCAACCATTGAAAGGCTGCTGTTATTTTAACCTTAACAGAACAGAAGGATTCAAGCACAAAGCAATATTTTGGGTATTGTTACTTATAAATACATAGTAAGATGTCATGTTTTAAAATTCAAGGATTTTATTTAAGTAGAACAGACAAACTAGGGTAGGAGGGAAAACTGATGAAAGAGACCACAATTGCATACTGGAGCCAAAATTGCAGCTGAGCCAAAAATACACCTGTCTCAACATTCAGTCCAATCCCCCTGAACTGGGCTGCATACCAACTATTCATAGTAAGTCCAATTTTAGCCAGGAAAAAAAAAAAAAAAAAAGAAGCTGTGAAAGGACATAACTCTCTTCTGTGTCTGTTAGTGGAATATTACTACAAACAGTATTTAAAAAAATGGGGAAAAA